>NC_036447.1:18002500-23002500 GCF_002775205.1 Xiphophorus maculatus | reverse complement strand
TAAAAGGTGAGCTGGTCTTTTGGAGAAGCTACCAAATTAATAACTTGCTTCGCTTGTTATATTTCTAATCTCCCGATTTCTCTTTTTGTTGTTTGTCACAACAGCCTGAGTAAGCGTGGACCGACAGGCGGCATAAAAATTGCCTGCAGCAAAGATTCTATTTAATATATCCATGTATTGTGGAGAATAAAAGCCAACATTTGTTTTGTAATCCTCATCCAACAGTTACAACATCAGTTTGATTTTGTGCTCTTATTGAGAACTAAAGCTGAATGGGGTTGAACATTATGTAGTAGGTTCTTCCTTCTGATTGTACAGGATTCAGGGCAAAATTCAACTTAAAATCATCTATTATAAAGTAAATTAATTGAGACAAACATACAGTAAGTGCACTGTATGAAAAAAACCATCTGATACGTGTCAATTTTCCAAAGTAGTAACATAATGATAAGACTGAAATAATAATAACAAAAAATTTTTTAGATCTAGTTTGTGATGTGAGAAAATATTGGAAATATATCACTTCTATATTTCCATATTAAAATATGCATTCTTTGTTTACTCTGATTATTTGTCTGATTGCAAAATTTATTTTGATAATCTGAAACATTTAGGTGTGACAAAACAAGAAAAAACTAAACTTTTGTCACTCACACACTGCATGAGTGTTTATATGACAGAGACAGCAGTATGCTATGTATAGCAGTGCTTAAAATTTTATACTATGGAGACGTTTGTAGCCCCTTAATATAAAGGACATAGACAGGACCAAAAAGGAAGACATTTTGCAGCAAACATATAAAGGAAATATAATCCAAACACATGTAAAAGGGCAGTACAAATGATACAACATAGCTATTTTAAAAATATTCTGGAATGAGACAAAAAATACATCCAAAAGAGAAAAACAGACCAAATATATGTTTCCTCCTTGTGGCTGTAAACGCACCAGGTTGTTATCTTGATCAGACTGAAATGCAAACAACAAACAGCCCAGGGGGAGACTGAAAGTTCAGAGTGGCTAAGTTCGACTGGCTAAAGGTTCAGGGCAGCGTGATGAAAACATGCCTGCTCAAAAAAAAAAAAAGGAACAAAAAGCCAAAGGAATGACAGAAAATGAAATAAATCAAACATGAAAAAAGCTAAATGTTAATACAATATGCGAAAGGGACGAGTATATTGGATATTTAATTTATTATTGAATAATCAATAAGGTGCATAAATTAACAACCCAGAAATGCTAGTGCATCTCACTGTGTTTCTACTGAAAACTTGGCCATGGCTCCTGAAGTCATCTCAGATACAGAAGCCAGTCTGCAGAAGAAAGGTTAAAAAAGGAAGAGAATCAAGACGTTGCAATGTTCACTCAGCCCTCAACCTGACAACAACGCTGCTGGAACTGAGGAAATGCTACAAACAAAGAGTTGATCAAAACGTCTTCATCCGGTTCTGGTTCTGCTCTGCATCCCCAGAACCAGAACCAAACGAGGAGAAGCAGCTTTCAGCATCTATGCACCACAAATTTGGAACAAACTTCCAGAAAACTGTAAAACAGCTGAAACACTGAGTTCCTTTAAATCTCAACTGAAAACCCACCTGTTTAGGATTGTATTTGAAACGTAATCAATTACAAATTTATTGATGGAACTTGACTTAATGCTTTGTTTTGATTGTTGATTCTATCTTGCATTGTGTTTCTGCGTTTATAATGATGTAAAGCACTTTGAAACGCCTTGCTGCTGAAATGTGCTCTACAAATCAAATTTGATTGATTGATACATTGATACAAAGACCTAAAGTGAGACAGATGAAGTCTTAGGCTAAACAATTACTTGTCACAGCTTCTAGAAGAACTTCTGAGCAACTTAATCCAACTTTCTTTTTTGTACACATGAGGTTAGATTAAAATAATTTTACAACCTTGTAAAAGATTGGGTAATTTTTATTGTTTCACACTTGAGAGAGAGTCTGCTTTCTTTTTCCTGTAACTTCATTGTTTCTTGGTATCTTCCCATTCCAGGAAACACTTCTGACAGTTCTCACAACACAGAGAAGTGCACACCATGTACATGACAAATGTCACACCCGTCTTGTGGTAGTTTTGTGCCTGGTTTCATTTACTCTGCATAAGCAGTCAAAAGGTCAAAATGAGCCGATCAGCTCATTTAGCATAGAAACAGATGTGCTCTCGACACTGCAGCATGTTTCAGTTATCATAACTTCAGACTGTAACCGCATGGGGCTTGTTGCTTTCAATTTCTCTCTGTTTGGGGTTATGCAAAAAAAGAAAAAAAGTGACTTACAGTGTCTTAATTAGGGCTGAAAAGATTAATCATATTGATTGTGATTAATCGATTGCTGAAGTAATAGTCAATTTGTAATCGACTAACTGTTAACAAGAGCATAGACTCACACACAGTTTTTTGCAAAACTGTACAAAAAAATAAATCCATTTTGCCTTTACGATAAGAAATGTACTTTTTTTGCGTGTAAATATGTTTTACCCAGAACTCCTCAAGTGGCCTAGTTTAAGCTTCACATGGTTCAAATTCTGCAGACAAAAATCTACTAAACACCTTTTTCTGTTCAATTATTGATCGGTTAATTAAAAAAAGAACCAGAAAATCCATGCCCTGCACTGTAGCGGTAGTCAAACCGAAAGGGTTGAGCTTATCACACTGCTGATTTTTTTTAAAAAAAATATCTGCAGACAGATCCTTTGCATACAGTGAAGGAATAATATATTATTGCATTTCATACAATAACACGTTAATTTTCCTACTTATAAGGGGACTCCATTATTTGTTTATTTGCATCTTTTAATATATTCCAAATTTTGAACAAAAACAGCTTAAGGGGTTAAATGAAAAATCTGCTAATTTATTATCCAATTAATCGATTAATCGTCAGAATACTTGATAGAACAATCAATTCACTTTTATTTTTTATTTTAAATCACTTCCTTCCGTCGTGCATGCGTTTAATGACTGTTTTTGAAATCACCTAAAATCTCGGCATGACTAAATCTAACCACACGGTGGCAGTAGGGAGCTGACACTTGCAGTCATATACCCGCAGGCCAAAGAAACTATCCTAGCTGTTAACAGTTAATAAATGGAGGGACAGATGCACTGGACAGATGAGGCATAATTCTCCAGATGACTTGACTTAATGCTAACGTTTACAAAAGACAGAGCGCTTTCTCTAGTCTTCCCAGCTGTCTGTCTACATGGGGACTATATCCGCCCACTGAACAAAGTTTTATTTGACCAGACCAATATGTTGCAACAGGCAAGCCCCCACTGGTTCGGCTGCTGGAAGTAGCTCTGATTATATTAGGTTTAAGGTGAACGCTCAGGTTTCGTAATCGCAGCACCACTTGGAACGGCGGAGCCGCGCTTTCCGGCACTGCTGCCAGAGAAAAGACGGCAGGGCCTACATGTGACTGTGGCCTCCCTCGTAAAAAAGCCTCATTGGATTTATCCTTTTCCACTATCTCCACCTTTACAAAGCACTTCAAAACTAGAGAGAGGAAACATCTGCCCTCTGTCACCTTTAAGCCACCCCCTCACTTCACAGAGAGGCCGAGGGAGGGGAGGAAAGCCGGGGATGAAGGGAAAATACAGGAGCTGAATTTATTGGACAGTGCTGTTCAAAAGTCTTGCATAATTGAATTGAGTTTTTTTTTAAGTGGTTATAAATAATACAGTGCGGTATTTTGATCTGTTTTCGCACTGTGAAGCATGGTAGTGAATCAAATAGTTTTCTTAATGTGCTTTATGAATTAAAATGATTTAGATTTAAAAGCTAAAATGATCGTTGATGCTCAAATGTGGTGAGCAGTCAGTCTTTTGGGTTTGCACATCTGCAGACTAAAATGTTTAGCTCAATCCGATTCGATGGGCAGGAAGTCGGAACGTAAATTCTTCTGTCTTGCTGCAGATTTTTATCTGGGCTTAGGTCTGGACTTTGACCATGCTGTCCAACTCCAGTTGTCAAAGGTGAGCGTCCTTCAAGTTTTAGGTCTGTTCTTGTTCTCATCTGATTCATGTGGCACACCTGACCAGACACCGGGTCTGGACTAGACCACTGAAACACATGAACATGGGCTAAAACTTTTCATTGTAACTCTGATCATATGTTTACTGTTATTGTTCTGCTGGATACTTTTCACTTTTCTGTCACATATTGTATTTTTTTATGTGACTTTTATACAAAATATGTTACTTTACATGTCACCATATCATGACAGTATGCTTTGAGACAGATAATCTGTGAAAAGATCGATCTCCTCCACCTCCTCCCTTTTCAACTATTGCCGTCAAAAGAAATGCGCTGCTCAGTACCAACCAAAAACAACCAATCAGAGCCAGGAGGAGTGTCTTAGCGCTGTCAATCATTCTCATGTACTCGCTGCTAGAACTGGGAGCACTGGGAGAACGCAGAGGGACCTTTTTTCACAGATTATCTGCATCTGTGAAAAAAGATGCAGACAATACTGTGACGACATGGTGACAGTTTCAACAAATTGGCAAAAAATATAGTTACAGCCAAATTAAATTACCGAAATTTGTTGTATGGTGAAGAATGTGAACGAGTTCAGAGGGTATGTTTACAAGGCACTGCAGTAGACAATTAATTATAGGTTGTGGTTTTGTAGCTGCTATAGATAAGACATATATAATAAAACCTTTTATTCTCTCTCCATCTACATTCACAACGTGCAGTTGTGCTCACCAATAAAAAAACGAAGATGCCAAAATGTAATTAAAAAACTATAAACAAAAGTATTGATCCTATCACGCTGGTATCGAACCAATATCAACACTGAAGATTGGCATAAATCCAGGCATTTAATATTTTTGTGGAGACAAATCAGTTCCTTAAATGTGATTTAAGTTTTTTTTTTTAAATTATTATTATTTTTATTTTTTACCTGCGGGGCCTGCTGTGAAGAAAACTATGCCTCCAGATGACGACCAAGTGAGGAGATGTGCGCACGCACTCACCCAGTTTGTCACACCTTCACAAACATCGCAAACGTTTATTCGGCTGCAAGATTCACCAGCAGCGCACACCTTTCACAGAATAACACCTTTCACAGAATAACAACATGCTGCCGAAGAGGTAACGTGTTGTTAGAACTCTTTGCCTTCCTGAGATTTATTATCGCCAAGATCTTTGTTTCTGATTTTGAAGAGGGCCGCGACATTCATGAACTCTGTCCAACTTGTTCATTCAGGAAGGAACCAATGGGGTAGGAGCTTCCTCAGGAAGTGACAGGTGGGGGGCGCGCTCGAGCCCTGTTGCTATTGGTTACCACCTGTTGAGCACTTCATCGGAACAACAGGGACGGATGAAGGTAGGCTGATGCGTCCTGCCTCGGCTGCAGAGCCCTGATGAATGCCAGAGCAGAACACCTCGGCTCTGGCTGGGAAAATGTTCCTGTTCCTACCTCGTGCTACAGGAAGCGGCCGCAATATGTCCGTCAAGCTAATCTCTTTAAAAAATAAAAAAAATAAAAATAACCCTTTCATGTAAATGAGGTGATTTATTGAGAATGCAGCTTTCCCCGGGGGGAGGAAAGGCCTTCAATGGGAGAAATTCCTGCATGTAGGTCTGTTACATTTGGAGAAAAAAAAAAAAAAATCAAAACTTTCTGTCTCTAATGTAAACAATCTCTAACCCTATAGTGACTCTGCAGAACCCACATCTGCATACTTTTTCACTGATTGCTGTTGAGGTTTCAAAGCTTGAGCCTTTCTGTCTCCTCTGTTAACACCTTTTTTTTTCTCTTCTCATTTTTAGACACGATTAAAAAAAAATAAATTTAGATGCAGGTAGCCTTTTAGTTTGTAAAACTGCAGACTATCATGTTCAAATTGGACCTTAGATTACAGAGATATGTATTCTGTGACCCAACACATTTTGACTATTAACCAATAACCTGCCTACAAAATACACTTAGATTTCAAGATATTGTGTGTCCTTGAACAGAAACTGTGACGTGAAAACCAGAGTACTGCACATCGTAGCATCCTGTTATTGTGAACGAGGCGCCGCTCTGAAACCGCTTTGGTTTAAAAATGCTCTATAGCGTCTAAATATACATGTCCAAACCTGGCCGGTCGTAAGCTTGCCAAAAATATCTATTTTGAAGTCAAAGCAGGAACATGGTTTTACAAAAAGATCATGCTAAACTGAACATGACTTAATTTAGATCATTAAGAAAGCAAGTAATTTTAAATTGTTGCTCCTTTCTATTTCTAGCCATGTGTAGTCCAGCTTGGGTTTGATTATAGATTATGGTGAATGTGGTGTATAAGCTGTTATTAATACAGAATCAGAATTAGGAGGGAAAGTTGTTTTGACTGGCTTTGACTTTTTATGTAGCAGTGGTTGTTGTTACTAGACAGGCTGTTCCTGGAAACTGCTGATTTGACCAGATATTCTGGTTTACAGAGCATGGTTCTAAAAGAAGAAATATCCAGTGGACTACAGTTGTGTGGAGGAAGATGCCTTCTTGATGTCAGAGGTCAGACAGGAAAGGGCAGACTGGTTTGAGGCAACAGCAGCTCAAGTAGCCACTTTTTACAATCAGTGTATCAAGGAGCCTCATCTCTGAATGCCCAATCTTGAAGAACATGCGCTACAGCAGCAGAAGACCACACTGTGAGCCACTTCTGTTAGCTAAGAACAAAAAACAAAGGTCATGTGGTCAGGGCCGGACCAACGCATAAGCAAACTAAGCAGCCGCTTAGGGGCCCCCTCAGTGGAACAGATTTTTTTTTTTTTAGTAATAATTTCTGTCATTATAATATCAAAAACACACAATTTCACCATGAAGTGATTTGTTTTTACAATAATATGTATTTGATAATGTATGTAGAAATTAATATTTTATTGATAAAAAGAAAAAACAAATTGCTCTTGGGGACCCCTGGTGGCCGCGGTAGGTACCGCAGCCTCGCGGTAACGAGCTTCAGCGTGCAGAGCATCCAAACGTCCAAAGCTCCGGTCAGAAGACAAGTTAGCAAAACAATGTCTCAAAAAAGGATTTATCCTTCAGGGAGGGAGAAAAGAAAGAGGGAAAAAAAAAAAAAGCCAAGATAAAAGTTTGTTTTAATATGCCTTCATATGTTTATAAACAAAGAATTGTGAAGCTGCTAATAGAAAATTAGCTTTATATACTGAACCTTGAACGGTTCAGTTCAACAGCCAAACATTTAACCCAACGTCTTTGTGTGAAACTGAGTTTTAACTTTAAATCAGTTGATTCTCTTGCTTGGCTCTTTATATTTCTGAGTTTCTTTGGCTTAAAAAAAAACCCCCGCCGTGTTTGATAACGTTTGGTAAGAATAACTAAAACTTCTCAATGTTTGACACTGTCTAGCAAAATGTTTTCCATCAGGCTACACGGATACTGCGTTAATATATCAATGAGCTGCTCTAAGCTGTAGTTGGTGACATGTTGTTTGCTGTCATTTATGAGCATTTATGTATCAAAAACAATATTTTACATCAACATATAAGGTATGTGGAACTTCTGTTAAAATAATTTGAAGGCTCAGAGTCAACCTGGTACCGGTACCGGTCCACATTCTCAGTGGAGAAAGACTCACCTGGTGTAAATGACATTTTTAGCTATTGGGGTAATGCTTAAGAGAAAGTTATTTAATCAAAGAATGTCATAAATATGTGTGTAGAGCTGCACCGATGCCCAGTTACTGATCTTTAAAAATCCTGACCTGCCCATTTTGATTTTGGTTGATATACATTTTTTTGTCTGAAATGTCGCTAAATATAGCAAGAAAGTCAGTGATTTGGCAACAGTGGGGTGAATATTGTAAACTGTAAACGTGCAGACATGACCTGGTGGGCCGGTCTGTCAGTCAAACCTCTCACTGTAGAGCAGAAGAGGACAGAGGCTGATTTTTAAACCTTTGCTGAGGAAGATAAGATCAGGGGATAAGATTGGCTTCACATGTAAGTATCGGCCGATCATGATCCCCCAAAATTAAGAAAATCGGCGCCCAGAAATCAAATGTAAATGTATCGTATATTATACATGCATAGGATATAGTGTAAACAGCACCATCAGAGATGCAATAAGTTTATAGCAGGTGTGCGAATGATCTAATTGTCTAACTCTTGATTCCAGCCGATCCATATTGTTATCAGAAATAGAGGGCCCCAAAACCAAATTTGGCTTTAGGCCCCATAGAGGCTTGGGCTGGCCCTGCATGTGGCTGCAGAACAATCACATTCACTTACAGCTTTCATACACGACACAGACCACCAGGTGGCACCCTTTTGTCACGCCCTAAGCATGTAGGTGAGAGCACTACACCTTTCTGCAAACAGCCTCCTCTGCAGACAATGACTTTGCAATTTCCGTCCAAGAGTTTTTAGCCATGTAGCAATCTTTGTAGGTATTTTGTGAAGAATCGTACAAACCTACATAATTCCTCATTGCGTCTGACAAAGGTTCCTCAAAGGTTTTCATGTCGCTTGCATGTACAAAAGTAGTAATAGATTGTAGGAGCAGACTTAGCCTGGTAAAAACCAGCCTCAGGTTCTACGCTTTGCTTCCAACAGAGGATGTGGACCTTCAGCTTGCAGGTTACCGGACATTACCCGCGCTGTAAACAACCATCCTCCACTGCCCATCCAACCAGCCCCAGAGCCGAGCCAAGCAGACAGGAATGGTCTGTTTTTGTTACGTCAATATTTGGAAGCGTGGCCAACACGTACTGAGCAGTTTGGTTCACTTTTAGCACTGCCATTGCTAAAACTACAGACAGAATTGAATTGAAGTGAAATTTCAACATTGCTATCTGAGTGCATTTCTGTACAACAAACTTGTGGCCAATCACCCAAATAGTTCAACCCAAGCTGGAGTCGAGAAAGGGAGCAGGACACCTCCCTGTGAACAAGATGACACAACTTTTGTCAGCAAGGGGCGATTTCAACACTTCCGATGAAGTTTGGGAGAACCTTTATTGAGACAGGCTCGCCCCAAATTGGACTATAATAGGTTGGGAAAATGTTAAATGGCCCTATGAGTATTGATTCCAGCTAAAGTTTTGTGTAAATGACATAAAAGCATCCTGCCTTGTATTAATAGTTCAGGCTGATGGGGTAATGAGTATGTAAGATACTCTCCATCTCCATTTACGACCACAGTGTAACTATTTTGTGGATTCGTACTTCCAGTACAGTACGGTATGAGGTTCCAAAGCTGCCCTATTGAACAGAGTAAAAGAGTTCACTGCACTTTACTTCCATAAAGTAGAGATATCTTATAGGGTGCGGTGGACATAAAACTTACAGCAGCCATAAACCCCAAAGCGACATCCGCACGGCAAATTTCTATGCTAGGTGAGGGAGGGTGGTTTTTCTTCAACATTGACAAGAAAGCTGGTCAGAGTTGGCTTGAAGATGAATACATATACATAACTATGTACACATTTTGTTCACTTACTTATCGTCAGATCCTTTGCCTCATTGTGGTTTTATGCCCAGCAAAACTTCAGCTCTGGCAAGTTTCAAAAACAAATAAAGTCCCTAAAAAATGTAATACTGCCCAGCTTAATGCAAACTTCAAGTTTGATGGACTTGCCAATGGAGAGAGTGCACAGCAGCTGCAGCATCAAGTGCAAGGTTCGACACTTTGCTGCACCGGCTTTTTCAGTTCTCAGTTGAGGCTGTTATTCCATCACACATCTTCTTCTCACAGAGTTGCAAAGGAAGCTGAGAAATGTCTGTTTTGCATGGCGTTACTCCAGGTTGTGTTGCACAGTCTCTCTTCATGCAAACTCACAAGAGATACATGCTTGTTTGAGATAGCTGTGCAAAGTTTTACCAGGAGAACACGGCACAGATTGGTGTGAATAACTGGGATCGAAATGATGGAACCAGTTTCATGGGAAATAAATGTAAAGGTATTCGGCATGTTTTTTTTAAAGGCAACATTAACACAAGCCATTTTCAGGATCCCCTATAATTACTTCTGCTTCACTTCGAACTCATAAACCACACACACACACAAAATGGGCCTGTCCTCAGTTTGTGTTATGTACCCACTGTACAGATGCTTTCACTACCCGTCTCTTCTTCCTGTGCTAAAGAACATCAGCGACAAAAAAAAAATCATGCTTTTAAAAGCTTTTGAAACTCTTGCAGATTAAATTAAGCAATCTACCGGAGCTGAAACCGCAGCTGCGAGTGCGTGTACGCCTCGGCACATGTGGCGTCACAGAAAAGCCACTTGAGGTTTGGCGAGGACCTGCGTACGCTCCGGGATAAAAATACCAGGTATAAAAGCATCAGCATGAGGGAGGCACACACACCATACGTGGCTGACGCAGCCCTACACACGTCTTCTCGCTTGCTAACTGCAAATTAATGTTTGTGCGTCGTTTGTAAAGCAGAAGCACACCTCAAGTATTTAGCAATGTTTGTGTTCGCACTGTGGCAGTGAAAAGAGAAGTAAACGAAACGGTCATTTGGATTGCTCTGACCATTGCACATAATGTTGTACAATTAGTAAACACACACACGTCAGACATATCATTTGCGCTGAAATTTTGTACATTTCAACTGAAACAGAGAAAACAACCAATGTGAGCAACACCTAAAACACCCAGCTTTCTCTTCTTCCCCCCCCCCCCCCCCCCCCCTTACTGTTTTGAATAAAAAAAGAAAGTGAATAAAGTTAAATGCCTTAAAGGGGCAGCATGCTGTATTTTAAAGGCAGATAGTGATATTTCATAAGAGTGCTATAAGATTGCTGAATATGTCAAACGCAACTTCAAAGAAATTTGCCTATACAATTTAACGCCTTGAAATTGGGTCTCCGTCTCTTTAAGAAGCTCCTGCTCTTCCCAACATTCGGCCTTCGGCACCTCATGGCAATGTTTCTCCAGGCCGTTTGCTGGTGTTGAACTAAGAAGTCGTTTCTATGACTAGCTCAGCCGACTTTCCACAAGGTGTTTACTAATTTCTGCTGCCGCTAGTCTGGACGCTCAAAAACGTTGATTTTGCATATAACACCTCGTCCCTTTAATAGCTTTAAAATACAGTATCTTAGAAAGATTTTTCAGATAGCTCAAACTTTTGCCTGTTTTTTCAAGTGAAAAATTCCACCTCAATTCATTGCATTTGTGTATAACTTGGTGGTGCGTCATTCTGAAATGGGAGGAAATGAATGTGAGGATTTCAGACAGCGATCTGCTTTGACATCCCTAAAATATGTCCTCAGAGGTTTGTTAGAGAACATTGGTGAGCAAACACCATCGTGCAGACCAAGGGACACAGCAGAACGCTCATGTGTGAATCATGTCGCCATGACAACTAACTATAAATCTAATATTTATGTGGGTGGCAACAAGAAAACCATAGCTGTAAAAAAGCCAGTAGAAGTCAAATGTGCAAAAATGTAGGAGAAAAGGCCGTTGTGGTCCAAAGAGACCAAATCTGGACTTTTTTGCTCAACATGAAAGATACAGGTGTGGTTAGAAACTGATACCTCATGGCAATACACGGTGGTGGCAGCATCGTACCGTGGTAACATGTTTCTTTCACTGGTGGGAGCTGTTTGCGGTTGCAACGTGACAAAATGGGAAAATGTTTACCGAAGTATTCACAGCGCTTCACTTTTCTCACGTTTTGTCAAGTTAGAGATTTGTGCGAATGTATTAAAAACAGAAAACCAAGAAATCACAAAGAAATCCAAAACTTTTCTTCCACTTTGTCATAATGTGGAGATTTTTGTATGTAGAATTTTGAGGAAAGAGATTCATTTAGTACGATTCAGAATAAGACTGTAATGTAAAATGTGGAAGAAGAACACTTTGCCGCTTGGCGCCGCACACATAGGTACGGCGATGGCGCTGAAGCGAAAAATATGAGACAGAGAAGAGGACACAGGAAACGAAGGAGGATGTGGTTGCTGAAAGGGGGTTTTGGGGCTTGCCAGCTTTGACTCTCCTGCACCTCATGGAGGGAACATTAAATAACACGTCTGTGTGTTGTTTTCAGGATGCCAGTAGCGACTGAATATGAGTGATTACGATCCACTTGATGTGTTTCCATATGGAAAAATGGGAGTGTGCGTCCTGCCAGCTTCAGGGCTCGGATATATTTCTACTTCTGCTACCGGAGTTTTTCCACGGTGCTGCTATGATGCAACATTTTTTGAAGCAACTTGCAGACTGCCAAAGAGCCCTGCGTTAATCATTAAGTAGAGTGTGAAGAGTAAATATTGAATTCTTCTTTAAAGAATTATCGAGCAGCTGGAGAAAATGTACTTTTCCCCTTGACGGTTGAGACTGAAAGCACACATGAGCCACAGCCAGATTTCAAATCTATCTTTAAGAACAGGAACTATAAATAACGTGGCCTGTCCGTAAACTCTCTATCTAACAGCAAAAGAAACCAATGAAATCTTTTGTGAGATCATAACGTTTTAAAAAATACATCATTTTTTTGTCCTTTTGGGTGTCATTGAGGTTATTCGGAAAACCATGGCTGCTGGGTTTGCACAGCTGCCATGGCAACTTGTACAATGCTAGCAAAGTGTCTGATGTAAACACAGGCAACACGAGCCTTGGGATAAATAAAAACTGTGAAATCTACACCGCTGAACAACTTAATGATACAAACATAGATTATGTCAGCTCAGGATCGTGGCTCAGCAAGTTTCGGTTCTGCGCCAGCTAGCTGTCCTGTCACATGAGTGGAAAGCAGCTGAAGGTTCATGTTTTGGAAATTCAAGATGAATATTGTGGAAAAATGTACCAAGAGCCTAATCCAGTGATTTATGGTTGCAAATGAAGAATTTCGCTTGAAGTACGGGAGAAAAAAAATTAATTTTAATTTAGCTTTTTTATATCTCTGGAGGAGCTTTGGAGCCTTCATCTCCTATTTTTCCCCTATAATCTCCTGAAGGTTTTCAAGATTGGACGCCTAAATGTCCACTTTTAACGAAATCTACCGATTTACAAGTTTAATAAGAAAAACCTCTCCAGATAAGGTGCTGATGTTAATAAAAAAAACCCCCCAGCAACCTGAGGAATTAGGGGTCAGATCAAGCAGCTTAAGCAAATCACTTTCTCACGTCTGAATTGTTGCCGTGCCATAAACAGGCACACACAACAGGCGTTTGTCCGTTTGGCCCCTGAGAAACTGTTTAGAGGTTTCAGACACTGATTAAATAACAGAGCTGTCCAGATCTTCCTCCTCCACACGCTAATCTACAGTAACCAGCTCTGTTTTTCAGTATCTGGGCAAAATCAAGCACGGGGTTCCTTCACATATTTCATGTGAAAATACCACACTTTCATGGATTTAACTTTCCAGAGCTACCAGTCCAGTCTGTTCACCCTAAAATACCAGAAAATATACTTACTTAGTACTTAAAGAATATAAAAATATTTGTTTTGTCAAATGTTTTGTGTAAGGCATTCTTGTTTCAAGAAGCAGATGGCGCTGTAAGGGTATTTTCACACTTGATAGTCCTGTAGACTCTGCTTGACTGAGGACCAAAAAGGCAACATTTGTTAAATTTTCATCTGGTGCTGTTTGCATTCACGCTGCATTGTGTCCAACAATCCAAATTCATTGAAAAACCTGCTCCCCCACTCGCTTGTGTGGCGCTGCACCGAGAACCACTGAAAGAAATGACACAAAAACCTCAGAAGAAGACACGAAAATATGGAGTAGCGCCAGAGTTTAGTGGTTGTAGGATCTCTCTTTTGCCTTTGGTAAAAGACCTGAAGACATTTCTTGCGAGACATGTGCATTGATTTTTTTTTCTGTATTTACCCAGAATGCCCTGCGCAATAGTCCACTTCCTGCTTCTGCAGAGTTCATCCAACCAGACCAAGACCTTGGTTTGTCGGTGGACAAGAGTCCACTTTTTTGGTCTGCATGCAGTTGAACTAAAAGATCTGATGATTTTATGACTATAGTAAATAATGAGAAAAAAAGAAGAAAAAAAAAAAGTCTTTGGGACGCCCCCAAAAACGTTGCGGCCCTGGGCTACCTTTCCAAGCTGCATAGCTTTCTCTTCTTGGGTCACTTTAGATTAGCTCCCTGCTAAGCTGGTCCGGTGAATCACAGGAGCAAAGCTACACTTTCAGTTTCTACCGTCTTAATCAAGTGACACGGCGTCACGCTGTCACATGCAAATCACATTAAAAGGTACGTGGAGGGCTGCCCACACAAACTCCTGAAAACCGCTCACACTGCTACTTGTATAAATAACATTCTCCCTCTGACAGATCACATTTTTCCCACACAGCCCCTCCGTTCAGATGACGGATGATCACATTGCGCAGACGTCAGTTAAAAGCATGTGGGATTAATGCTTACTGGCGAGCACGTCGGGAGACTCACACACACGCACACGTACACACACACTGGATAGATCTGTCCATATGGAAACATATGAAGCCCATAAGAGAGCAGATGCAGACTTAGATCCAGACAGTCATTAAAACTCAGGCACAAACAAATCTAAACAGGTGAAAGTCGCCTACATGCAGATATACGAATACACACACACACACACGCACGCATATATACATACACACATACACACGTAGTGTGTGGTGCGTCTGCTTCTTGTTTACCGAAGATGCTGAAGCAACATAAACTCTTCCTCTTCCTGCCGGCAAGTGTGGATGATTTGTGTGTCTCCATGTGTCTCTCCGTTTGTCTCAGTGTGTCTGGCTCTCAGTCTGCACTAAAACGATGACAGGGAGTCAAGATGATGCTTCTGGAGGCCAAGACAGCATGAGACCATGTGAAACTAAAGGAGGGGTCAGGGGACAGAGGGAGACGACGAAATCTGGTCACATCAGTGTCCTTTCATTGAGTCCGAAAGCCTGCAACCGGCTCGACTCGAAAAAAAAAGCGAACCAGCTGCACCAGACCGATACTCTAATCTGCAACTTCCTTACACGCTTCAGAGATTGTTTATGAACACAGCACAGAAACCATGGCAACGGCAACCTATTTCCTCTCTAACAAGTGTTGGGGGGGGAAAAAATGGTACATGTCATGATCTGAGTCCACACATCCTTATCTCGCTTTTAGTTGTTTACAGTATCTTCAAGCAGTTTTGTCCTCCTCACACATGGCTAGGCATGTTTATGACTCTTCAAGTAGGATTGTGCGTCGGCAGATAGTTTGCAACAATCAAACAGCTTTAAAAGGCCCCACCTGTTAAAGGAGATATGGACAGTTTACCATGCGCAGTAGATTGTTTTACTTCCTGAACCCAAACCAAACGGAGGTTTGGTTATAAGTTATAAAGGTTTCAGTCTCTCCTGTCAGTTTTGTGAGCAGGGAACATCTGAAGTAGGAAGCAGGGAAAAGGGCAGCTACTTTAGATTTGGTTTGACTTTCTGCAGGCGACTGTAACAAGAGAATGTCAAACAAACAGGTCAATAAACCGCAGTCATCTGGGACTATTGATCAGCTTCTGGAAAGATTGTTCGATAGAGGAGCCAAAGTATCTCTTTCGCAAAGGCCAGACATCTGGTGATTGTTTTACCATTTAATAACAAACAATAATTCACCCGGTTTTAAATGCTGTGGCGGTGTTTTGATCTGACTTTGCCTCCACTTCTTTTCCAAACCAGACTTATTTCTCGTGATTCTTTCTCATCACAGTCGACATTTCCGTCAAAGTTTTTTATTTTAGTTATATATAAAAAGTTGAAAAAAGATCAAGTTCATTAAAAAAAATGAAGTTATCGGATAAAGTAAACAGCAAATTTCAATGTACTTTTGTTTTTACACCAATGCAGAGTTGTGCAAGATTATGACGCGGAAGGAAAACCACTCTAATCTAAACAAGTTAGACGAATAGTAAATAGAGTTCGCATGTGCATAACTTTGAAAGTCTGATAGACCGTTAATGTAAAGTACTCCATCATGGAGACTAAGTAACCGCTATCTGAGGACTGAAAACACAAGTGCAAACTTTCAAAGACAACGTGCCTGTCAAGAAAATTGTTCCTCAGAGAACCAATCAAGAGTTTCATGTAACTCAACCTCATCCGTGTTGGAACAATCCAGTCAAAGTACAGTGCCAAATGCAAATGAAAATCTATGTGAAGACTTGAATGTTCACAGAAGCTCGTCATTCAGTCTGACTGAGCTTCAGCTATTTTGCAAACAAATGTCAAGCAAATGTCAAGTCTATGGATGTGGGATTTTATTTAGGTATATCAGGGCAAATGGAGTTGAATACAGTTTTGCTGTTTTATTTGCACAATGTTAAAAATTGGGTACCAATTCGGCACCTGCGTAAACTCAGTGAACTCAATCTCGATGAAGTTAGTGGATGCAATGCGGAACAACTTCCACTGCCATGCTTTTCGCAAGGCACTGCAAAAACAAAAACCCAATATAAATTCACTTTATTTTTTTCCATTTGTCTTTCCCATGTCAATAAGCTAATTAGCTTAACATTAACTCACTTGCTGATGACATGGAAGCCCAGTTTACTCTAAGCAGCACTCTGTTGTGGGAAAAGAGATGATTGGAAACAATCCCGAGGCATATTTTCTATCTTTATTTTCAAAAATTGAAAATGTGGCTGGCTGTGATTTGCCTCAGATGTGCCAGACTGTCCTGGATGGGAGCCCAGCAACAGAAACAAAGCTGTTGCTGTAGTTCTCCTATTGTCGTGTAATTTCATTTACACACATTAAAACCGGCCTCGCCTGTTTTTCTGTTTGGTTATCAGTGATCGAGCCAAAGGGGAAACAAAGGGAAACTATGTGAAGTTAGTGTGATGTAGTCTGATCCATGTAAACACTCACTTGATTCTGGATAAATGCTCATTTGACATACATGACTATTTCAAAAGGGAGCAAAACTGTAAAGATTTATGAGCAAAATCCCCAAATCTGGCCTAATCACTTAGTATTAACCGTTTTCTTTCTTTGATAAATGCTCCTATATGTGGATGCTAGACTTCAGAAGCACAGCGGTGAGCGGCTAGCTTAGCTTTATTTTTGTATTTCATACTGCGGTTCATGTTTTCAGGTGGTGACAAATTGAATTTGCAGCAGGGCTGCTTATAAAATTACAACCACGTGTTCTGGTGCCTGTGTGTGGTTTGCCGATGGTCTTGTGTTTGTGTTGATTTTGAGATTTAAGTGATTAAAGTGGCCGAGTAGGAGATGAGGAGGAGACGAGTATTATAGCTAATACTTTTTTAACAGTTTGGTGTGATACAGGTTATGCATCTAAGCCTCCTCACAGTGTTTTTGATAAAAACCAGTTGTTTTTCTTCTTCTACTTCTGGTTTGACTCACAGTCTTTGTGTTTTAGATTCCAGATCTTTCACAGATATTTTATCTGTGCATGTGTCACCGTGGGTGCAGGCCATGTAGACATCAACAACTATCTTCAAAATGATCTGACCTACATGTGTCTCGGGAAACCCGCACAGTCTTTTAACGGTATTTACTTTACTCACACTTTTCTCATGACTGGACAACCAGCCATGAAATGGGCCTTAGTATTAAAGCCTTGAATCTCCCCTGGGTTGTGTTATGTGTGTGTGTTATGACTGCCGGTGTTGTTTATGCCAACTATATCCGCCGATGATGGGATAAGTTGCCTGACTAGTAGCCTACAGTTTGGTGGAGAGTGAGAACCAAAAACCTCTTTCCTCCTTTAGAAAATAAAATGCTGTTATTTTCACCAGTGAAACTCAAACCAACCACTAACGACTGCATGCCCTTCTGCGTCGCAACTTCCCAAAGTATTTTACTGCACAGCTTTCAGCCATTGCTGCGTCTCAGAAAAAGAGATACAGTTTGGTAGAAGCAGATTCTACAGCCACAGCCCAGAGGCCTTGTGCGCAGTAGACCGGTTTAGAAGAACTTGTGTTGCCTGCAGAGGATCCTGACCGCAACACAACAGAACACATTTGGGATGAATTAGAGCAGAGACTGTAAGCCAGGCATTTAAATACCACTACAGGAGAACTTCCTGTCCATACCGGTTACCTTCTACAGTGAAGTTTTTGAACAAACCTGTGTAAAATGAGCTATAACAACATTTGATTTCCCTTTGAGATTAGTGAAGTATTTTTGAATTGAGTTGAAATGAGCTTCCTGTTTCTGTGCGGCATATTGTATGACAGCGCAAAGGTAATTTGTGTCTCAAGTCCAAAACATCTGAATCAAATGACTGTAGGAGTTATTTCAGTCCTGCTAATGACCTAATTATATGAGTCAGTGATGCAGAGACACAGTGAAATGTTGCAGAGACAACAGCCCTCAAGGATGGAGGTTTTACACCTGCTATATAGAGTTATTTTAATCCTTTTGTACAGATCCTGACAACGAGTACTTCTAATCGGGATAGGAATTTAGGACTTCAAATGCAACGCCATCAATGACATCAACGTGTGGTGGCATAACGTTCTCCAGCTGAACAGAAACAAAACTTTACCTTTGGAACGACCAAAGAGTCAGCACACGGCTTCAGTTATTACAGCTAGGAACAAGAAATCAGGTCTGAAATCTGAATGTGGCGATGAACTCACACCCGAACCTTCAGAGTCACATGAACACGGTTACAAAGTCGGCCTCCTATCACTTGAAGGACATTTCCAGCATTGAAGCAAGATCTAGAGATACTCATACACGTGTTTAATTTTTGCTGAATTGATCACTGCAACAGCGTCTTCACAGATCTGCTTAAAAGGTCAATAAATCACTGAACAGCTAAGCACCAAAATACATTAACCGGAACCAAACTTGGAGAAGCAGCATTCAGCTTCTGTGCTCCTCTAATCTGGAACAAACATCCAGAAAACTACTAAACACTTGAGTTCCCCAGCTGTTCAGAGCTGCCTTTGATTAGCAGTACCGGTAAGTGGAACATGGGCCAACATTTTTCACATTTCATTTCATGTATTTGCTTGATGATTTGGATGATAGGATTCGACAAAATGTCATATTTACTGCTTGTTTCGTAATCGGTCGCTGTTGTATGTTTCTAATGCTGTAAAGCGCTTTTACCGAAACATGCTTTGCAAATAAACTTGACCAGGTGCTTGTAAGGCTAGAGGCCGGTTTTGCTGTTCTTGAGCTACTTTTAAAGTACCAGAGTTGGAATGATTTGCAAGTTTTCGCGGGACATCCAAGTTTTGTTACCACATCACGTCGTGTCGTCTTATCCACCCAGCTGCCCTTCTCTAATCTACACCAGAGAAACCTCGCAGAGGTCAACCCCTACATCCGCCTGCAGCCGGCTTTCTTTGTGACCCGGCACTGGAAAATGGGTGAAGAGCTGAATGCTGCCGAGGGAAAGAAGGGAAAAAGCAGAGAGGGGGGAGGGAGGAGAAGTAGAGTAGAAGTCAGAGGAGAATGTGAGCGGATATTAGAGTACTTACTGGCAATTCTCAAACTCTCAAGCAGCTGTTTAGATTAAGTGTTAGTCATCATGCTCTTTTTCGATTTCTGTCCACCCCCACAACATCCTCCCACCCTTCTTCTTGTTTTTTTTTTTTGAGGGGGGGTGGGCTGCGAATAGCTCCTGAAATAGAGGCCACTGGAGCAGCAGAGGATATTGTGATAGCATGTGTGTGTGTGTGTGTGTGTGTGTGCAACGTGATACGACGAGTGGGAGAAACTTGTTCACAAGGAGAGGATTTGGAGTGAAAGACGAAGAGATCGGGACAGAGCGTTGTTGAGGCACACAAGTCCGCAGAGATTAGAGAAAGAGAGGAAAAGAGAGGCAGAAAAAAACAGAGCGAGAGAGAGAGAGAAAGAGAGAGAGAAGGGGTGGGGAATCACAAAGGAGACAGAGAGAGAGAGAGAGGTGTGTATTCAGACTGAAAGTCTGAATTAGTAAGAAAGAAAGCTGGTGACTGTTCCCTGTTTTTAGTGCCTTATTAGTAACTCCCTTCTTAAAGGACCGGGTTTATGTTTCTTCAGTTCCTCTGTTTTTGGATTTTCCACGACCCTCGGATTACAAATCGACCCAAAAGCTTTTGTGAGAAGATCCAGTCTTTGCGTTTGGTCTTTGAGTTGAAGCTCATTGATATTTTGTGCAGATCTGAACGAAATCTCCTGTGTGGATCTATTTATTGCCTCTGACATGGGGTTTGGCAAGGGGCTGCTGATTTTGGGTGAGTCTTTCAATGAGGTTTGTGTGTCTTAATGTCCCCGTCTGTGCGCATTGAGAAACCAAAACTAAAGACAGTTTACAAAATGATCTAATACTTTAGTCACGTACCTTTATGTTTTCTTTGCAAACCTTTCCTATAAAAATCGAATCACACAATTAGAAAGCAACTCTTTAAATTAAAATAAGAGTTTAAAGAGGATAAATGGGACTTTGTAGAACTTGACAAGAATAACGCCTCACAGTTTTAATTGCGTCCGGCTCTTTTCAGGTTTTTGAGTTGTGAATTGTCACGAAATTGTTGCCAAAGTGACCTTCTGCAGTCAGAGGTGCTTTTTAGGCAAAGTGGATCTTTAAGGCTTTGTTAGAGTTGTGGTTGTGGATGAGGTTCAAGCTGTGAAAATCGTGGCTAATCTGAATAAACCACAGCTGCTGAACTTTTTGATCACTAGTATAAAGATGTTTTTTTGGGGTTTTTTTTTTAGGTGAATCTCACATAGAAAAGATGAGATGTAACCAAGGCTGTTTAGCCGGTTGTGTATCTACGTATCTTTATCTCTTTACAGATATAAAAACATATAGTGTGTGTTAGTTAGAAGAGCGTAACTTCAGAAGTACCTGATATTATATTGTTTTCAAAGGATAGAATTACAGTGATTGTGCAGATTTTGTTGGCCGAATCTTCAACTTTTTCTTAAAGTTGCTAAGTTACAATCTGGTGACTGTCGAGGTCATTGCTCTCCGATGAAATCATCCCATTAAAAAAAAAACATTTTGAGAAGATCTGAGCTTTGTGGCACGGTGTCTCTATCACACAAAAGACGCACAGCGATCTTACAACAATGTATTTGATAAGCACTGGCGCTCAGATAGTCTGTGGTGTTTAAAACAAAATTACAAATGGTACTAATTGGCCCAAAGAATAGCTGGAAAATATTCCCTGTACCATGATGCCACCACCACCAGCCTGAACCTTTGATGCACGGTCTGATGGATTCATGCTGTCATGTTGTTTAACTCTTTATTTCAGTTTGTACAGTTCAAAGCAGAACATTAAATGAGATCTTTTGTTGGAGCTCTTTTCCAAAGACAGAAGTATTCTTTAATCATCTCCGGTTGAAAAGATTCACTTTCATTTGTAAAGATGCCGTCATTTTTCCCATCACACACATTTTTTATAGTCTCTGTTTCTATTCGGTTACGGCTGGTGATTTCAAACTAACATTTGTAATTTTCTTAGCAATCAGCATTAAAATACACAGAGTCTAGCTTTGAGCTTTGAAATCGTCAGCAAACGTTTCGAAGGGACTTCCCTTTTAACAATTTTCTCAATCTCGTTAAAGATCATTTCTGACCATAACATGGCAACGTTGCTGCAGAAATCGAGACTGCTTGGAACAGGCAACATTTTTCCCGTCTTATAGTGTCCAACTATTGTGAGCCCTTATAAAATATGGTCTCAGATTTCTGCTCCTAGCTGAAGGAAGTGGCACCGGCTGTTGTTTTATTACATACCTTGGTCGTAATAAGTGGTTATTTAAGCTGCTGTTGCCTTTCTATCATCTTCAGCCAGTTTTCCTTTTCCTCCCCGACCTTGAACATCAACAAGGAAAGAAAAGGCCGCGCGCGAAAATCCCCAGAGATCATCAGTTTCTGAAGTTCTAAGACCAGCATGTCGGGAATAAAAACCGTAACACATTTAAAGTCACACAAATCCCTTTTCTTCTGCCTTTTTGATGCTCGGTTTGAGTTTCAGAAAGTTGCCTTTGAAATGTCTAGAGCAGGGGTCTGCAGCCTGCAGCTCCGGGGCCGCAACTGGACTTTCCACACTGAATCTTAGTAACTTTGGCAAAAAGCAATAAATGACCAAAAAATGTAGTATTTAAAATTTGTATTTTTATTTTTACGCTTTTCTGATGGAAAAAATTGACTAAATATCCACAAAAGAATAAATTCAAAACAACCAGTAATCATTTTTTTAGGTCTTTTTTTTTTGGTCATTAAGTTGGAAACTGCGTGCTTTTTCAGAATCAGAATCAGTTTTGCAGGTAAAGATCGTGAGACCAAACAGGAATTAACTTAATTTTTTAACACTCGCAGTTTATAGACATTTGTAAGGATTTTTTAAATACAAATATCAACATCCCATAGAAGAAACTTTATCCACCCACGTTATTGGGAAAATTGCTAAATTTAGAAACATAAATGATGGTTCCTTAAACACAACGACACATTTTTTTTTAGTAGATATTTATTAAAAAATTATAAGCAGTCATTGTGTTTCCATCAGATTATGTAACATTTGCTGCCCTAATCAAGTTTTATTTAGCTGGACTGAAGACAAAATGGACAAAGGTCTCCCTGGATGCCTTAGTCATTTGGCTCCAGTCAGTTCATCCCGTCACCATTTTGTGCACCTATTCACCCAATGCAGCGCCACTCCTTTCATTTCCACTTGCATCTTTTATGAGTAAGCCAACCAGTTCATACACATGTGAAATAATACGTTTATTTCTAATTTTAGAGATAAATTGCTATAAAAATGCTGAATCTCAGGTAGAATTTAATCCAATCTTGAAATATTTGATGAAAACTTTATATTACCAATTCGTTACAATCCTGATCCTCGTCTGAAGTCGCTGACCTACGAAATATGACAAATTGTGAATCTGATTTACCACAAGCAGCTAAAAAGGACAGGCAGTGAATGCATACACCTTCATATGTTTTTGTAGGTGTTTTCATCTCGTAAAGTCACAATACGAGTCCCGTTTTCTTTGTTTTTACTGCTGGTGAAACAAATCAGAAGCTAATCGCGGCACAAGGCCGTCTTAAGTAGCTGTGGGGTCAGCTATTTCCTGTGGAGGCTTAATTCAGAAAATAGAGAGAACAGAAACTTTTTGGAGCTGCTTGTTACTGGACTCTGTGTGAAATGTTCATTGTGGTTTGTGTCTGCCTGCTGACAGCATTGAAACTGTCAGGAGATTGAAATGACATCACTCTTCCACGTGATGATTTGTTTCATACGTTTGTACATTTTGTCGTGTGAAAATATTTTGTCACTGCACAATTTAAAAACCACCGAGGAAGACCAGTTGGATAGTTCATCATTGTATCTCTTTATCCCACTGGGTTGGCTTATAGTTAACTTGTATTGTATAAATAAACCGAATTTAAAAGAAGTCGCCGTTTCACCTTCGTGTCTGATCTCAATGCAATGGATTCGACTTCTTCAGCACAAGCGACGATATCCAAACTTTTGAAAATATACGAGCTTTTCTTTTTGCCGTGATTGATGTTTCTTAGTCAGATGAATCTCAGACTAAGCCTGACAAAATGTTTTGAGAGAAACGCTGATTTCAGGCAGCTGTGTTTTCTGTCAGGAGTCTGTTTTCCAGAGACTCGGTAGCCATAGCATGCTGACTCATGTTCGTGAATCACCCAGCGTTATCTTAGTCCGCTTTCATTCCAACTGAGATCTTCCCCGTCAAGAGTGGTTTGCGCATCTGTGCTGCACGGATCAGGTCTTGGTGAGGTCTGCCGACACTTATTCATACACGCATGACACCCATGAATGTAGGGCCAAATATATCTTTGTGCTCAATTTCCACCGAGGCACCACATGACTTATTACGATGACACGGACGATTGAGGCACAATCGGCCTCTTTTGAAATGTCTTCAGAAACGTCCCACCTTCTTTCATCTCGGCAGCTTCGTCTCAGCCTTGAAAAGATCATTTTCTCTTGGAATGGTTGTCAAGCGTCCGGCATGCCTCACTTCCCAGGTTAAATGAGACAAGCCCCCGTGTTTGCTTTGGAGTAACAGTGAACACAGGGGGAGGCTTTGTTCGTGCTCAATGCGGATATAAAGTTACAAGACAAAACGTTGAAGATGCAAGGCATAGAAGTCACAAAGCTGTCTTTATGACCACCATTTGCAAAATTTCCACCTTCACCATATAATGGAGTAAATGATTTTAATAGTACTTTGAATTCCGGATGGAATTTTTTTCCTAAATGCTGGAGAACGCTGTAAAGTTTTCACACACTACAATCAAAGTCAAGTCAGGTTTGTGTCGCTCATTTCAGCAACGAGGCAATTCAAAGTGCTTTACACCTGGAAAAAAAAACAACATTAAATTTTGTCAAATGCCACCTTCAAAATCGAATATACATCAAATATGTTGATTGAAGTTCCAGATACTAAGAATCAAAAGCAGCTTTTAACAAGTGGGATTACAGCTGTGATGTAAATGAACTCAGTGTTTCAGCTTGCTGGCACGTCAGCCCCTTTAATCCCGTAAATGTTCTTCAGGTGATGGAAGGCCGGCTTTGTAATTGCCTTTATGTGTCTTTGAAGGTTCAGGTCAGGTTTTTGTACACATTAGACCAAGGAGATCATAAAACTCAAAGGGTTGAGGTGGATCCCATGATAAAGGATGTCATGGGATCCACCTCACATGGTTTTATGCAACATCATCAGAGCACCAAATGTCATCATGAAACTGATGAATGATGATGGTAAGAAAAAAAAGCCAAATCAGGTATCAAGGCTTTTAAATACATTTAGACTTTCAATTTCAGAACCGAGTTGTGCAGAGATATGAAGAAACCTGACACCCGAAGGACCTCGGTTTAACATCTTTTGGACTTGTAGCGGGAAGCCATATTGAATGTTTTTGTTTTTTACGAGTCAGCTAAGCGGAAAAGGGACCAAAATGCATGACTTTTATCCGTGCATCTTCCAGATGCTGAAGACGATAAAAAGGCACATTCTTTACTCCTCCTCTTCTTGAGCTAAAGAGTTTGAGAGATTATCAGCAAAATGTGAGCTGACAACATAATACGTAAAAAGAAACACAACAGTAAACACGTCCGAGGTAGGTCATAAATTATACACTACATAAAGCAAGCCACAGTTAGACCACATACCTCTACCTCTATTGCCTCTGCAATATTTGTACACAAGCCTCAACGGCAGATATTTATATGCATAGTTAGCATTTATAATTATTTATTGAAGGCTGTGAAAATGTTACAGCTGTAAGACAAGCTTGTATGAGTAAATAAGGTACAATAAACAGTGTAATGCATGAAATAATAACTAATAGACGATGTTTACAAATTTTTTTTTTCAGCCAAAAACACCAGAATCCTACAGCTTAGATCTAAAGATGCAATGATTGTACCCCTGCGATACGTTATGGGAAATACTGGGAATAAAATCATAAAAACAAAAACCCCAAAGAAATTAAATTGGCATCCGAGCTCTGAACACATTCTGCCCTTGTTCCCATCTGCAGACCATTTCACCACATAATCAAGCCCAGACACAATTTTTCTCACTCTGGCTCAGTGAAACGCTGTCTGGTCCGCCTCTGGCTGACATTACGGGATCCCAGCGCTGTCACACTGCAACAGAAGGCTCATTGTGAACAAAAGGAGGGAAACGCAGCGAAAGGACCTTGGAATGTGAGCCGGAGCTCCGTCTTTAAGCAGTTTCATTCACTCCCGAGTCATGGAAATGTGACCGGCGTTGGTCTGTTTCGAGGGGCGGTTCGCTGTTCGGTGTGTCACGGCTGACGTTTGTCTATAAACACGGAGGAGAAAAAAAGTCAAGTTTATTTTTTTGCTGTTTATGTAAATGTGCATTCATTTCCAGGACTGGTTAATTATTAACATCAGATGAAGATGGGGCGAGGTTGAAGGTCATAAAATGCGGTTCGTTCCCATTGCTGGCACTTTTGTCAAAAACTGTGTGGTGACCAATTTTCCAGTCTGCTCCACAGTCCCAGTCCAGTACATTTAGTGTAACATACTAGATGTTTTCTTCTACAGCTTGAAATAATCTCGAGTTCTATCTTTATTGGAATGAAATGAGTTGAAAGCAAGAATCATTGTGTTTGTGCATTTCTGTACACATGGCATGGTTTTCATTTCCTTGAGGACTGATGATAAGTCAGCCTGGGGTTTTTATGTGGTTCAAGGTCAAGCTGATCTGTGGCTTTTTTTTCAGTTTCTCTTCTAGATTTTACTAAGTTCCTCTCTCTCTCTTTCTCTCTCTCTTTTTTTGGCAGCGCCAATTAAAGGTGGGAGGGAAGCTTATTTTAAGCGAAACGTCTTCCTGTTTGCAGGTTTCAAAGGCAGACGAAAACAATGAATTTAATCGCATTCTGAAAAAGTTTGGATCTTGCAACAGGTGCTGGGTGTTTCAGGTCGCCAAGCAAGTCTTAGTGTCAGAAAATGATAGCCAGAGTAATTACAATAACATGTATATTTATGCTGCTTTCAAGAAATCGAAAAACTGCAAACAACAGCAGAGTTGTAAACACAAATGATTGAGTTTGTTGCGGCTGCTGGGAGGAAGGATCTGCAGTAACGCTCCTTTGTGCGACTGGGATGCCGCAGTCTGTCAGTGAAGCAGCTGGCCTTCTTGGCTACAGCATGAAAAACCTCATGTTCCAATGCTCTGTTTCAATTCAATGCAGTTTTACTTATTGAGTGCCAATTCACAACCAATGTCTTCTCAAAGAATTGTAAATCAAGTCGCTGAAAACATAGCAACATGAGGAAATTATTTTCTTTGCTGCACGTCTACAGAATGGCTATTGGATTTGACGTTAGCGTCTCGGTTGCCAAGCATCTATCAAAACTCCTTATTGTTGTGGGTCGTACGCCTACGACTGCAGCTTCTCTTGTGTCCTAGCAACAGTATCATTGTTGTTTTTACTGCCATGTTTACCTTTAGGACAGTTTTCTCCTCATGGCGTTACTTATGATCAACAATGATTTTCAGCTCTGGACTTTCCTGTGGAGACCGTTTTGAACCAGTCTCTCGTTCTTTCTCATTGTTGAGCCTTTAACATTTCCAATAACTATGAGGCAAGTGAGGTCTGCAGAGCCGTTGATGCTCTGTCCTAACCTCCTGGGTGAGTCATGGATCTGCTCTTTTCACAACTCCTGGGAAGGTTCATCACTGCTGCATGTTTCCTCCATTTGCAGATTATTTCTCTCGCTGTGACTTGTTGGAGTCCGAAAGCATCAAAATGACTTCTTCACCCTCTCCAGACTGATTTTTTAAAACTTTTTTTGACACGATAAATTGCCTTCTGAGATCTTTTAGCCAACTTCATGTTACCAGACATGTTCTATAAAACTTATATATTGATTCTTCTGCCTGCTTTTCTTGTAATCAGGACTCCAATGACTTTTTACTCTACTAATAATCTTCAGACATGGTCAGATATAACCCACAATTGCTGCTCTCCTGGTAAATTAAAGACAAAACTTCATCATTTACTCAAGTCTGTCGTGACATTGTGTGACAGAAATATAATGTTTGAGACGGTTTCCACCAGTTTGCTCTGTTTGTGTTCGTCCCTCAGCATTTCTTTCTCACTCTCTCTCACCCCATTTCTTACTCTATCATTGTAACAACTCCTGATGTTTCATCAGTTCCTCTTTCCCAGCATGCATGTTGAGAGAATTTATTATGCGAGACGTTTGGCTAGAAAATCTGCAGTTTCTGTAGGCTCTATTCAGCTTAAACCTTTGCTGTCAGACCCCGGCGTAAGTTAAAAACCAGCGTCGCAGAAATCATGGATTTAATCAGTTTATCGGTTCTATCAGTTCACGGCTAGGCTGTGATTCGCTGTCTGAGAGCACACACTGTGCTTCTTTTTAATTTTGACCTGACGAGGAAACAGCACGTTTTTGTTTCTTATCTTACAGCTTTGCTAAATGAAAATGTAGGAGACTTCTAACGTTTTCAAATTTTTATCAATTCCTAAATTAACCAACATTTATAACCACAAATCCTCCTCCTTTTTTTTTGTTTTTCAACATTTACTCTTTATTTTTTACATCTGCATTAACCCACCAGTAACCTGCACGTAATTCTGCTTAGTTTTTTTTTTGTTTCAATTCATAAAATGCATAATTTATTTGATTCAAAACTGTATGCACATAAAAACTATTTGTGTCAAGCTCCTTGACAATTATTCAAGGACAGAGGACACTCTGTATTAAAAAACTTGCTCTAAAGGTCAGTCAGTGTGTCACATAATTCAGATTTAAATGTCCGCTGACTGTTATATTGGGGGTAAACATGGATCTGACTCATTCTTTTTAAATGAAGGAGTAAGACAGATGTTTTAGTTTAAAAACTAATAAGTTTTCTTCTAGCTCATATCCATCATTTGGAAGATAAGTAAACAAAAGAAAATGTGCTAACCATAAAAAGCTCAGACAATTGATGTAAATATATCATCTGCTAGAGATGCGTAACTATCATTACGTCTTTAATGAAACATCATAAAACATTTAGCTTCTCAACCTCCTAAGCAGACTTGTGCGATGTGGAAACATCTCCGGTCTGAGGTTTATGCATTTTTACAAGCATTTAGAAGGATTTACATTAAAGACTGTGGTAGGTCGCAGGATGTGAGAATAACCTTTCCATAAATCCACTGAAAACGCCGCATCCAGCCAAAGAAACTGACCTATGGAAGAAGAGTAAGACAGCAGTGACTCTTACTGGAACAGAGTTAAAGTTTCTTTAGCAACTTATATTTCTATCTTGAATTCTTCTCCTTTATAAAGTGTTTAAAAGGATAAGATAATCAAGCCACAAACAGCAATGGACTTCCTGATAAATAAGCTTTTACTAGTTTGCAAGAGTTTACAGGCTTACAAGCCTTCACATAAACTGCTGTGACATTTTGTGTGTTTTTTCTTTTTAATTGGACTAGTTTCAGCATTGAAAAAGTGTGCTGGCAGTTAGAAGGGAAACAAGATGTTTGCTTCATCAAACTGGTGACGCCAACAGAGTTATCTGCTGCAGGGAGGGTCTCTACTGGCCATCGTGCCTTTTAGAGCTGAACTTTCTGAGTGAAAGAGAACAGGATATAAGAAAAAGTTTGTTATTTCAGCCTACAGGAAGCTGAAGTTTTAATCTAATTTTCTATGCAACACTTTTGCTTTCTAAAATATGTCCCTTACTGTAACGGTCAGCGCATAAAATAAAAAAAATAAAAGTCCGGTGGCAGTTCTGCATTCAGCTGTAGAGAAATTTAGGGACATTTCTACTGTAAGAAAAGTTCCAGGACAGCAAAAACGTTTCAGTGATTAAATCAGCAATACATTTTAATGGCTTTATTGCTTCCCAGCATTAAATGCTTTATAAACGGCTCAAGCTTTCTGTTTTCACGCGTACCCTCAAAAGGTGTGAGGTAATAATAAAAAATCTCACATATAAAGTAATATTCTGTCTCTTTGTCTCCACAGGGTTTGTGTGTGCACTGCAGAGACCCGTGTTTGGGTGCCCCAATGGCTTCCAAAGCAATGACGGCATATGCGAAGGTACAGTTCTCACAGACCACTTTGTCTGTGTTCTTCTGTTTTCTGTGACTCAATGATTAAGGCAAGAAGAGTCATTCAGAAATGGAGGTACGGTGGCAAAGTGTTGCTTTGCGGAGTAAAAAGTTTGTTTTTTTCAATCCTTAAGTCATCCTGGAACAGCAGCCTCATTTAGAGTGCTGATATCTGGAAGCAGAAATGTTTGTGTTGACATGCTCCCTGCTTCTATACGTCTCAAACAACATGTCTCAAAATTGCAGATATGAATGAGTGTAATGACCCTGACTTCTGTGGGAACCACACAAAGTGCATTAATACCAATGGAAGCTACTACTGTGAATGCTCTGCTGGTTTCCACAATGTAAAAGGGAATCCCAACTTTACTGTTGATAAGGGACAGTGCTCTGGTAAGTATGGTACCGACTGTGCTGAAACTGGATCTGAGAAATTGCTCTTAACTGTGTTTGCATTTTCTCTTCCGTCAGATATTAATGAATGCCTGGACAATAATACAACCTGTGGTCCTCATGGCACATGCAATAATGTTATTGGGCACTATAAATGCGTCTGTAACGCCGGCTACGTTAGCGCAGACGCCAGCAACAAGACTGCACACTGCAGAGGTGAGTGTTATTTTCTCTCTTCTTTCAGTTCTGGTTGATAGGTGTTCTTACACAATCTGGAAAAAAAATATATATATGATGCAAGAGCTTTTCAGTTCTAGTGAAGTGCGGAAAAACCGAAAAAGAAAAATAAGTTTTGCCTTTCCAGACTTTTCTTCTCTTCTATTGACTTTTTCCTTCCACCAACCAGAACACAGAGCAGTCATCCGCAACTGCAGGTCCGCTCGTTCCCTCCTCCCCTCCCTTCTGTTATCAACTCATTATGAAATGATAGCAGAGCTTCCAGTCCCTACATACACAAACACTTTACGCTTAAGAGGCGCTCAGACATCACGTCACTCGGTTTATTCAACAGAAACCCCACTTGATGAACGCCGAAACGAGGAGTAAGTAACAATAACATTCGCTGAGAAGATTTATGAAAATTAAGAGGCTCAGTCGTCTTTGGTACACAGAACAAAATACCTCTAAAAACTATTAGCACACGAGAGCAGACCAAGTAAGGTTGCAATAACAAAAACCCTGGAGGGCGCCGGTGGATTTAATTGATACTAGATGTAGGAAGGAAGGAGGAATTAAAAAAAAAAGCAAAAAGAAAAACACATTCCTCAACAAAAGGATTTTTTTTTTGTTGTAAATAATGGCAACTAGTCTTGGTTGTCAACAAAATGCTCCCAGGCTGAGGAAAAGCCAACATTTTAAAGTTAAACTGTTGTGATAACTCTTGGGGAACGCTGTTGTTGCTGAGTAAGAAGTAAAGAAATTACACGCAATAAATGAATAATTTTCCAGATTAAACAGAAAGAAATAAAAAAAAAGTCCTTCTTCACAATTTTCCAGTAACACTCTGTGGATAAACATCTTAATTACAAAGTCTTTCACTAAGTGCTCTATTTAACAATTTTTTAAAAAAATGTGCTGCCAGCAAGATAACCACTGGCTCAATATACTGTGGGTTCAGAATTGCCCTAAACTGCAAATCATTACTGAACGGCTCTCTTTCAATCTCTTCCACAGATTTAGACGAATGCAAGGAACACAAAGACGTTTGTGGAGAGAAAGGCGTCTGTGAAAACCTTAATGGGAGTTATCGATGCATATGTGAGGTAGGACACACCAACTACGGCCAGGAAAAAAACAGATGCTCAAGTAAGTGTAAACGCTGCTCTACCAATCGTAGAAAATGTTCAAGTCAGCGTTTTATTGCTTCTTTATAAAGCATATCTATGTACCAAAGAGTATCAGGGTGGCACTGAGAAATTACACAAGAATAAAGTCATAATATTACGACTTTATTGTCGTAATTGTATGACTGTTCTCAAAATACTATGACGTTGTTCTTACATTTATTCAATATTATTCTACTGTTGTAATTATTTTGTTTGTGTGTTACATCTGTGACGCGATCTGTACATGTATTTCTGAAGAAGTCCCTAGATTCTCATCTTCAGATCTGTTTGCTTACATACAGCCAGAACCAGTTCTTGACCGCTAAAAAAGGAAGCCGTGTCCATGTTGGGTTTCTTCCTGTTATCACTCGGCCGCAGATTTATTGTAAATGCTTCTTGAAATCCTTCATCCACTTCCTGTAGTAGATAATCTTACCTCAGATCGTCTCATTTCTACTCACACAGTTTTACTCGTCTGTTGTCAGGACAGGATTCTGATTTTAGAAACGCTGTAAATGTTTCACTTTTTCTTTTCTCGCAGAGCTCGAGTGTGACAGCTTTCATGCCGACAGCGATCCGGGGAAGGTACGTCTTCTCCACAGCAGATATATTATACATTATCAGCGTGGTTATACCGTAGCCCTCATAATGTTGAGAATGAGGTGAAAAAAATGAGCACACCGACAATTAAATCTCTAATTTTGTGCAAAAACACGCGCTAATTTTCTCCGTTAACGAACTGACCGAAATAAATTGCAGTCAACAAGGAGTCGATTGATCTCTTTATTCCTCTTGTCTGTTTCTCCCAGTCCTTTGAAGGGCTGGCGGACATGTTGTCCATGATGAGGAACAGCTGCTTGGCTCTGTCCGACCCAAGCTATTCTGCTGGTGGAAAGGCTGATGGCGATGCGCTGCTCGAGGTTAGGAAAACATAAAACTCAAACTCCCATACGTTCTGAACCTGCATGCAAATGATCTGCTGACGCCACGCTGCTGCTGGGTTTCTGATTTACTATTTGTTTCTCTTGGTGCAAGTAGAAGCTCATTAAACAGAAAATTCCTAAACACCAGTGCGGTGAGGGAAATAATCGTCAAGTTGAAATGAGCCTCAGAAGACTCGCAAATGGAAACCAAACGTTCAATGAAAGCAGATTAACTGCATGAGTTTGAGAAACAAGTCAGCTTGGGTTTTACATAATTTATCACTCTGTGGAGGGTGGCTGTTTGTAAATGTAATTTTATATGTTTTTGCAGACGTGCAGGCAAGTGCATGTGCATTTGTGCAATAATGCTTCGTTTTAAGAGAAACGTTTAACATTCTCATATTAAGGTTTTAATTTTAAAACAGCAACAACAAAAACAGTTGTTTATGGTAAAAATTGACCCCCTTGAGAGAGTAAGGCATGTCATGATTGGGGATGGTCATTTTTCCATTCTAACCATCTCCAAAGGTGACCCACAGGGTTCTGTGTTTGGACTAGTTACATGTATTTATGCTTTGAAAAAAAAAAAATCAGCTTCAAGAAACTCTGTCATCCCCAGCCATTCTCCACTCTTATTAAAGTTGTCATTTAAGGTTTTTGATGAAAAAGAACAGATGTCTAGAGTTCAAAAACTACAAATAAATTGCAATATGTTAACAAAGCACAATTTTAGATGTCTATAAAACACTTCTTCGCATTTCCACAGGATCCTGTCCTTTGGAAAATTATATGCACCTGTAGCTTTGTCTGTATTTGATGGCAACTTTGCATTGAAAGTGTCATTATTTACCGAATGACACTTCATGACAACAGTCAGAGACTTTCATAGAGTCCTTCATGTTTATGACAGCGTCATGTCAGTCTTATGCACACCCCGTTGAATAAAGTTTTACCAATATGTGTGCTTAGATGACCCAGCTGGCTTGCAATGCTCCTGTTTATATACTATACTATAAAATGAGTTCTTCTTTCTCAAAGGTCAATTCCGTCCTTATGCTGACGACACAGTTCTGTATGTGTGTTGATTTTTTTTTTATTCCACCACTGCTGTTATGTGCTCTAATGTATTTTATTGCATCAGTCTTGAAAATCAGAACTCTTTCTTTATGTATTCTCCAATAATAAATAAATAAAATCTAACCTCCACCTACTAATTTTTATGTGACGCAACACCTAAAAAGGAAATAGAACAGGTTTTAAAATAATGTCTCTGCCCTCCATCTCTGTTAGAAACTTCTGACAGCGACGGACACCATCCTGTCCCCTGCACACGTGGAAAACAGTAAAGGCGTGAGTGGGCTGCTCACTGCTGTGGAGAAGTCGATTTTACTGATTGGTCCTCAGCTCAAAGCCAACGACACCAAAATGGAGACCAAAGAAACGGGTATGTTTCAACCCATGAGCTCATGGTTTATAGTAATTACAATAGTGACAATAACATTGTGCCATATTTGTCAAAACAGAAGCAAAAATTACAGTTCGAAGAGGAGCTAGCCGCCCAACCGGACAAATCCATCTGACCAGTGAACACGCTGATCTCAACACTGACTGGACAACAGCAGCTGGCGAAGGCCCATATCCTGGTGAACGCTTGACTCTGATAAACAGGTCACGCTCACCTTCAAAAACATGAACTAACCCTGAGTGTCCCAAACAGGTTTTGCTCTGGCCGCATTGCTGAGCTACAAGAACCTGGAGGAGTCTGTAAACAGATCTTTTGAGAACCTGGAAGAAAAAGAAAAAGACGCCATTTCCTTCCAGGTCTTCTCCAAAGTCGTCTCTGTCGTGGTTTCCAACCCATCGACTCAGAACCTGCACAGACCTGTCAACATTACCTTCAGACATCTAAAGGTAGGTCCAACCTGTTTGACGTCACATTTGTTTTTTCTTTGGTCCACCTTAATAGAACTCCGATTCGTTTGTCTAGAAAGTTTGGTTCATTTTGGGGAAGTGTGAATGCGTAACCAAACTCCGATGCGAACCAAAAAAGCGAACTCTGGTTCGCCTAAAAACCCTTCAATTCACTTCACTTCAATTCTTGGTCCAATTGAAGTGTACTCTGGTGCGGTCCGCTGTCATATGTGGATGCAAGCATTCCGGAGACCGCTACAAAAGCAGGAAGTGGACAATAGCACAGGGCATTCTGGGTAAATACAACCAAAACAAACATGCTAGAGGGAGAAATGTCACATTGTCAAAAGACGAAAGAGAAATCCTTCAACCACTAAAATCTCATGCCAGTTCATTTTTGTTTACATGTTGTGAAGGAGGAAGTTCCACTTTTTCAGAGGTTTTCGTGTTGTTTACATCAGTTGTTCTTGTTGCAGCGCCACCACAGGCGAGGGGGGGAACAGGTCTTTCAAAGGGTTTGGATCGTTTGACAGTGTGAAAGTGAACCGCACCATCTGAAAATGTAACAAATTTCGCAACTTTGGTCCCCAATTGAACCATGCGTACCAGACGATAAGGTGTGAAAACACCCTAAGAGATCCTCATTCCTGGTAGCTCTAAATCCAGCTTCTAATATCATGAGAGTCTGCAAGACAACACCACATGAAGTCATTACCAGGCAACTTTCAGAGCTTTCTCTGAAATCCAATGAAGGTATAAATATACCACACCCTCTGTATTTAACTGCTGATTTTGGTTTGCACATTAGGACATAAAACAGACCCCTGAGGTGAGCTACATCTGCGCGTACTGGGATGAGAGAGGAGTCTGGTCCCCAGCTGGCTGCTCCCAGGAGCTGTCCAACGACACACACACTGTGTGTTCGTGTGAACATCTGAGCAGCTTTGCTGTGCTGATGGCCCTTTATCCCATGAAGGTAAGTCACAGATAATACTTACCTGGACAAAGCGCATCTTTTTTTTTTCAAATGTGGGAACCATGCAGAATGTTTTTGGGTGAAGAAAATATATCCATGGCAGTAGGTAAAATATAAATATGTTTGAACTTGGTGTAATATAGTAATCTTTATTGGCAAGCAAATTGGTGGGAAGGTTTTGTCATGTTTGACGGAGGAATTTGAGCCACGTGAAGACGAGAGGCTCACAGTTACGTGTTGAGATTAAGTTTTTAATTGAAGAAATAGAGCTACCGGTGTCAGGAATGGGCTCAAAGAGAGTTTTTTAATGACTGGAAAGGTTACGATTGACTTTAGAACCACATCAGACTCAAACTAACCAGCAGAATCTAGAGGAACTCAGGGAAGCGACCAATTAGAAATGAACACAAAGGGAACCAACAGGACATAAAATGATTTTTAAAAAACTCAGAGATCTACACTGAAACACAAATCTGAACCAAAGTGGTATGCTGGCAAATGGACTGATGATAAATAATGCCTTTCCAGACATATTCACCACTCAAAGTGTTTATGGTTTCAACTTTATGGGGTCTCAAGCATTTTTACAAGAGAGGATCCATTGAGAGTCCGACGTAAACAACCAGATTCATTCAATACGAGTCATGGTGTTCATCATTTCTGAGGGGAGCTTCATTGTAAGCTGACTTCTCTTGCAGCCCAGCTTTCACCTCCAACTGTTGACCCAGATCGGCCTGACTATCTCCCTCGTTTGCCTGGTGCTGAGCATCCTGACGTTCAAGTTCTGCCGGTCCATTCAGGGGACGCGCACCACCATCCACCTGCACCTCTGCATCTGCCTCTTTATGGCGGACCTCGTCTTCTTGGTTGGGATTTCTCGAACTAGACCAGAGGTAAGGATTAGTAGTGTTACTTCAAAACAATATTACTTTAAGGGGGCTGTTATGTTAAATCAATTTTTTGGCATTTTATATCATGCTGCAGTGTTATCCCCTCATCAAAAACATACTTGGAGAGTTGCTGAGTGTTTGAGAAATATGTGAATCTCCCATGGCAACCAGTCTGGGTGCAGGAACGGACGTAAACGGCACATTGAGAATGATGTGCTGAAGGCAGAGGGTTGGAAAGAGCAGGAGCTTCTTAAAGAGACAGAGACCCAATTTCAAGGCATCAAATTGCAAAGTCAAATTTCTTTTAAGTCATGTTTGATATAGATAGCATTTGTATGGCAACTGAAGGTAACATAATGACGTGATTGTGCTATAAAATGGCACTAAAGTACATAATACTTCCCCGCTTCGTTTCCCTTTACAGAGACACGAACAGCAAAACATTTAGCTTGAGACTTATTCTTTCTTTTTCGTGTTATTTTGTCTTCAAGGGCGGCTGCAAGTTTGTTGCTGCAATGCTCCATTTCTTCTTCTTGGGTGTAATGAGCTGGATGCTGTTAGAAGGGGTGCAGCTCTACAGAATGGTGGTCCTGGTGTTTAACGCCACCATCCGGCCCCTTTACTTGTACCTCACCGGTTACGGAATCCCTCTGGGGATTGTTATCATATCCGTCATCATCAGACCAGGGGGCTACGGCACTAAAGACCAGTAAGTAAACATCGACGCTTTAAAAAAAAAAAGTTGCACATAAAAGAAGTCATTGCTTTAAAGCAGGGGTCTCAAACTCCAGTCCTCGAGGGCCGCTGTCCCACAGTTTTTAGATGTGCCACAGGTACAAAACACTGGAATGAAATGGCTTAATTACCTCCTCCTTGTGTAGATCAGTTCTCCAGAGCCTTAATGACCTAATTATTCTACTCAGGTGGTGCAGCAGAGGCACATCTAAAAGTTGCAGGACAGCGGCCCTCGAGGACTGGAGTTTGAGACCCCTGGTTTAAAGTGAAACCAGGAAATTCATGTCTTGCGTCACACTATTTGCGTCAGAGGAATTCAAACACTTCTGTTATCAGCTTCTGTGTCGTGAGCTTTTTTTTCCCTTCTTCTTCTTTCATCTCGCTACCAAAGCTGCTGGCTGTCCTTGGAGCACGGCCTGATCTGGAGTTTCTTTGGTCCCGTGTGCTTCATCATCGCCCTGAATGTCTTTTTCTTCATCGTCACTGTGTGGAAGCTCGCCCAGAAGTTCGCCACCCTCAACCCAGACCTCTCCAAGCTGCACAAAATAAAGTTAGTCTCTGCAGACATTCATACATGAGCACCTTTGCAATGAATGGAAAATGATTTGAGTCAGAAAAAAGGAAGAAGCTTTCCTACTTCTGTCCCATTTCCCTACATTGATAAGCTTTGTTTTTTTTTTTTTTTTACTCCTTCTCACATTCTCAGAAAAAGTGTTCAACTGTAAAATTCATTGGCGTCTGAAAATGTCCTTGCTTGGATGCAGAAGCTCATAGATCAGGAGTTAGTCTGAGAAATTAATAAAAAAAATCATCCTCTTGCACAAAAAGCAGCTGCTTGACGAAGCGGCCATAAAGCGTGAGATTGGGATCGAAAAGGGGTCAGTGGCTAAATGAACAGATGGTTGAGTTGGTGAATGTAGCGAGAAGCACCTTTTCAATTTGAAGAAGCTGAAATTACAGAACGGCCTGTAAAAATAGCTATGATATAATTTGTCCCTGGGGAAATTACGGCACTTCCTTAATCTTATTTAATTATGACTTCTGCTTTTAGGTTGTTTTTTTTTTCTTTTACATTTCACAACCCAACTTAAAGTACACCATAATAATGAAGGAAATAGGAAGTTTTTAAAATTGTGTTGCGTCTCCCTTTTACATCTTAACCCTAAAATAAGAAAAACAATGGAAGTAATTTCCTTCTAAAATCAACTAATTAGCAAATAGACTCAATCTATGTGTAATCTAACTGAGCACTGTGCCGGCCATCATAAAAAAGAAAACAATTTTAAGAATATGACTCACATACACACTGACATGGCTGTCCATCTAGACCAGGGGTCTGCAACCTCTTCCATTCAAAGAGCCACTTTTGCCCCCGCTGCTACAAAATAAAACTGACGTAGAGCCACAAAAAGCGATTTTATAAACGTAACTATGAAAGTTGACAAAATGACACTAAAATTTATTTCTGTTTTTAGAACAAAGTGAATTACCTTTTGCAAAATAAAGAAAATATGCTGAATGAGATGAGCCTTTTACGTGAACATGGTAATAGGCAGCATAGTTTAAAGCTACAGTAGATACTTTTAAAAACCTGTTGTAGGTATTACATTCTGATTTTGCATAAGAATTTCCAGGAAAAAAAATCCTAAAACAATTTCTTTATCAAAAACATTTTCTTTTTGGTATTTTAAGAGCCACAGTTGCGGGTCCAGAGAGTCACAACTTGCACAGGAGAATCTGATGACGGGACGGCTATTAGTTAGGGTCTCCAAAAATCTGGAAGACTAGAAAAATTAAATCCACTGCTGAAAGAAAGCCGGAAGAGCTACTCTCTCGTCTGACCGTTTTAAAATGACCAAATGTTCTGAAATCAAAAGAATCAGATGTCACATCCTGGACTTTAATAGAAATTCTGACATTTAACATACATGTGTTTTTTTTTATTTCATCTTCCTTTTGAGTTTAAGGTTGTAAAGCAAAAAAAAAAAAAAGTACAAACAGGTTCAAGGGGCATCGACTTTTCAAATCACAGTAAATTACAAACTGAAGCTATTAAGCAACAAATATATTCACCAGATCCTTAAATCCAGGTTTATCTCATAACTTTCTTTTTTTTTAAATTCAGTTGTCGGTTCCTGTTTGGTTTAGGCAGCAGATTTTACACTGAGACAAAGGTTCATCTTCCAGCATGACAATGACCCATAACGTAAATCTAACAGAGAGTGAGGTCAAGACTTAAAAAGACAACTCTGTTCAAGGACACTGTCCATGCGGTCCGATTGAGCCTAATTATACCTAAAACACTTGTAAATGCAGCTAAAGGTGGTTTCTACAAATAAAATAAAAAAAAGTCTCTTGTTTTTTTCCACTTCACAACACTATGCATGCGAGAACTGTAGAGGTTTGGATACTTATGCAAAGTTTTCCCCAAAGACATGCTAAAAGTCTTGGTAGTGGCATTTTCGTCTTCAGGGATTTTTCGCAGACGCTGGCAACATCTGAGTAACAAATGAGAAATCTCCGTCTGCGTTCTCTTCCAAGTCCCATCTGTCTGATTTGTCGTTTCGTCCCGCAGAGCTTTCACAGTCACCGCCATCGCTCAGATGTGCATACTGGGACTGATGTGGGTGTTTGGAGCCTTCTTGTTCAGCGAGGGGATGACGGCGGTCGCATACATCTTCACCGTCCTCAACAGCCTGCAGGGTGCCCTGGTCTTCATCATGCACTGCGTGCTGTCTAAACAGGTAGAAAGGATCTGGAAGATGTTTGTGGGAGTGAATAGTGTCGGGAGGAAGAGGATAAGTTTAACATAAAAACAAAAAAGAAAACACCAACCAGACCGGCGATTTTAAAAAGAGAAGAAATGTTTTAGAAAGCTTTTCAAAAATGCTGTAAATGTGGGATTGAACAACGCACAGCGATTTGAATATTTCCCCGCGGCTCTGCTGCCCCCTGCAGGTGAGAGATGAGTACGTCCAGTTCCTTTCCTGCGTCTGCACGCCGCAAAAGAAGAGGTACTCAGACTTCAGCAGCACCAATCCGTCCAGCAGTCAGTCTCAAGTACGTGCCGTTTCCTGCCTCACATGTATTTAATAAGCTATTTATCTGCTTCCGTTTAAGGTATTTTAAAACAAAAGCTACGTTTCTGCATAGGTATAATTTATGATCGACAACAAAAACCAGACAGCTATTAAAGATCCAATTAGTAATCAAAAATATTTACTGTTCCAAATGTTTTGTCTAAGCCCAGACATCAAACCTCAGCAAAAAAGAAAGTAAATTTGCCCAATAAAAAAGAAAGATAATATAACCTAACTATCGTTGATATTTGGTTTTAGCATTGCATCATTTTACATTTTTCAAAGAAACAATTGGGCTTTAGGAGAATTTTTCATCTTATTGATATAACATACTGATTATCACAGTCTCGGTAACATGTTGAAATGTTCTTTCTTTCCTTCTTCCAAAGTTTTGCCTTTGAAACTTGCATTTGGTAAAGACTCTTGTCTTGATTGTTTTAGAAAAAATGTAACATCAGTTAGTGAGTAACACTGTGCGTCGTGTTACCAAGCGTCGACAATTACGATTTCGGTAACCCTTAATATTATTATTTGGATATAAGGACCTATCTGGTGAGGTTTGAAATGGAATTAGTGTCATATTTCATTATAATCAAAGACTGTGATCTTCCATCTCTCTGCCTTGCAGTACATTATGTCCTGCACTGCTGTCCATTGGGTTGTAATGGTTGATTTTAAAATCTGGTGAGCATTGTTCAATCTTTCCTCATGATATAACTTGTTTTCCTGTAGGGTTCCCGGAGTGGACCGATCACAGGAGAATCCCAAATATGAAGAGCTTCATCATTTTTACCCCGCCTCATGTGCAGAAAATCACTCCTTCAGACTGTTAGGACAAAGACTGTCAAGGTTCAAATCACCTAGAAAAACAAACATGTCCTTCTGTGGCCTACATTTCAGTGATTTTTAAATTATTATTCTTTCAACCTGCCGTTGTTGACCTGTAGACGAGCAGCAAGAGCGATCTCTTATTTAAAAACTAAACAGAAATGCTACAAAACCGAAAAAAAAAAGAAAACATTGAGTTAAACCATCAGCTGGTTCCAGGATTTGGACTTTTGCCGTTTTACCTTTTTGAGACTTGAGTTAAGGGTGATCAGACTGTGAATTGTTAAAACTGAACCCTCCATCTCACCTGCTCAATTCTGTATTCAGTTTCACCATGGAAATGAAAAACCATTTTAGAGCCAAAATAAAAGACTCATTCACGAGTGTTTACTGTGGTTTCAAGCCTTGTAAAAGGATGAATTTTTAATGTATTTAAACTACTTCTCGTGACTAAACGGCGCCCCCTGCTGACTACTACAGCAAACCCAATGTTTCAGAAAATGTTTATTTGTCTTTTTGACAGTTCTGTTTAAATACTCTGTAAGGTCTATATAAAATACCATTTAAAAAAAATCAGAAAATCTTATTTAATTATGCACACCGACTTCAATTTAAAAAAGAAGAACAAGACACCAAAATATACTGTAGAGAGAAAAAGAAAATAGGTCAAAGGGTTTGATAGTTTTTCATGTTTTTACTGCCGTTCACAACAGGACAAATTGTATGTGATGTGATTTATTCTGTAAAATGATCCAGTTTTTTTTTTTTTTTTTTTTAAAGTGAGCCTTAAAAAATGTTTATTCAGGAGTTGTTTGAGTTACATCGATGCTGCGTTAGTAAGCAGAAGTAACTCGTCAGTTCAACCGGAACATATCACAGTTATAATATAAGCTGTACTGCCGTCAAGGCAACTAAAACGGAGTTTTATGGATTTAGACATATTTATTTCAGAACGCAGACAACAGAAGTTAATACACACGCGTCAGCAGATAGTTTGCACTGTATTTTATGTAAATGTTGCCTGTACAAATAGTAGTTTTTGTTGTTTGTTTTGTGCGTACCGTAGGGAAAAAGGTACAGAATACGTGCAAAAGTACCGGTATACTTCTAATATGGTGATGGGGGTCATGAAATTCACACCGGATGTTGGTAACAATCCAAGTTATCCTCAAATGTTTACCGTCACCTTGGATTAAAATACACTTTTTCCAGTACAGAGTGAAAAACTAAATATAAACTAAATATATGGCACTGTTTTCTTAAACATAACAGTGCACAAATAATTCACAATTTAAGAAAAGAAGAAATTCATTTGTATTAAATAAAAATTATACTGTCTGTATGTTTCCGTTTATGTTTTTGGACATTTTCAAATATTTACAGATTTTTTCACGGCCCTCTGAAATTTCTAAGCTTAGTCCACTTTCAGCCCATCGATTGTTGCTCAGTCAATCAGGACTGAACCTGTCGATATCAACCACCGCCACTAGGGGGCAGTAATTCTTTCAAAACACTGAGATTTCGTCAAGTTCCTTTAGTATCTTAGACTTTTCTTCTTCTTTTTGCAGTGTATTAATTTGAATCCATTTCATCCTTATTCTATGTCTCATTATACGTGTTACACATACTTTCTGACACATTGGTTACAATTTTGTTGTTTATGGGCTAAGTTTGGCTACTACCAACGTCCGGTGTGAATGTCGCAGCAATAGCCAATTCAAAAACATATTCACCTGGAGAAATGCTGAAGTGTTTGATACTTATTTACCCGGCTGTACTTCTGTGGTATTTGTTTTCATGTACTGTAATTAAATATTTTGCTTATAATGGGACAGAAACTCACACACAACCTCTGATTTCAAACAAAACGAGTGATATGTAATCACTCATGGCTAATGTTAAATCCTCCATCTTGGCTTATGACTGAGCTTTCCTGCTCTTTTATTATTATTATTATTATTATTATTGCAATTGCCAAATACGTAAACACATCTGGGACAGGATTAACAATTAATTAACAAAAATAGGCCCACTCTGCTGATAAGGTTGCAGCAGCTTTCCCCCATCATGCAGTGTTTGTTGAATAAATGTCCATTTAATTACTGTGTTCTTATTTTAGAGCTTGTGTGTGTCCAGGAAATGTTAGTTACTGTAAGACTGAGGCTTTTATCGCTGAAATGAGAGCCACAAGATTTGTACAGACCTGAGTTTGTTTTGTATCTTTGCACTTTTCTGTTGTAAAAAGAAATATTCAGTACAACTATAGGTTTTCATATTGTTATGTAATAATAGAAGCAGTCGCACTTGCAGAACCTTAATAGTTTTATGTATAGATATGCATTTAAATTTTCCATCATTCACATCTGTTGAATTAGACATGGAAAATGCTTTTTCATAATAAATTAGAGGCTTTCAGAGCTGCGTTTTGTTTTATCTTCCTATTTATGTTCAGATTTCAATGTTAACCTTTTGTTTTACCAGCTGTTCTTTGGTTTGTAATTGTCATGGTTTTTATTATTATTTTTTACCGTTTTTATTCCTACAAAGCAAAAATTTGTATTTATGCTAAAAAAAAAAAAAAAAAAAAAAAAAAAAAGCAATGTGCAGCTTTTTAAAATGAATGTAAGATTCCTTATTGTTAGAATATAGTAGAGCTACATTTACAAATATGCTTATTTTTTTTACTTTGGTTCACTTTACGCCATTTGGTACTTTTTCCTTCAATAGATATTGTCCACAGTTCTGAATAAAGCTTTTTCTTCATGGGAGAAATCTGATTTGTGTGCTCATTATCAAAACTGTCTTTACAGACTAATTCAATGGATTTGTGTCTTATTGAAAAGTTCATTTACTTAATAAAGCAAAAACATTCAATCGATTAATTGCACACAGACTGGTGTTTTAGGACTTTATTTCTATTAACTATAATGATTTTTGTTCTGCTTACGCCTAGTAAAAAGACATCAGTGAAGGTTAGAATATCATATTAGACCAATAAAACGGCTTTCCAACAAAGAAATGTGGACTCAATGAAAAGTGTGTTTAATACCTGCTTAAAAGTTATTTTTAATTATCCTTTTAATCTGATAAATCTCATAGGAAGCCCTATTTTGATTTAGTGAGTATGACTGCACGTCGACCTCTAGACTCACGTCGACCTCCCAGCACACACCGAGACGAGTCTGAGTGAGGAACTGCAAGTCTGGGTTTGACTGGAAAAAAATAAACTAAACAATCACCCACAAACTTATGAATCAGAGAAATACATCAATAAGCTACCTCACAACGTCGCTGTCATGGAAATGATTGCAAAAGGTGTGTAAAAGCATGTCTTCGACACACCTGTACAAGTAATTGTCTTGTATTGTACATGAAGTGATTTGAATTTCCATGAAATGTAAGGAAATGAGTCATCTCACACTCATGAGTCTCAAAAAGTCTTAGACAGTGGGCTAAATAAACTGAAGAAAACACACAAGGCTGCACTGACTCTAGATTTGACACAGTTTTCATTTATAAATTCCTAATTTGTTTTCAGACGTCTGGTTAGAAGCTTACACACATCATGGGGATCATTGTTGTACAAATTAGCCTGATAAAGCCCACCCTCTTCTTCTACGCTTTGTTTCGTTCTGAGAGTCTAGAAACGATTGTTTGAGCCTTTAAATTTTACCCAATTGCTAATATTTGTCCGTGACGTATGAAGCTTACCGGAAATTGCCTGCGCTGTAAAGAACCATCCTTCACCTCCAGGAGAGACGTGGCTGAAGCTAATGGCTAATAATGTTAATTCAATATTTATGGAAGCGAGGCCAACACGAACTGAACAGCTTCATTCACTTCCTGCGCTGCCATTCTAAAAGTAGCGCAGAAAAATGACGTCACGTCGCCCCCGACCTCTCCTTTTGTTCGCTGATTGGTCCGGATAAAATTCTACCGGAAAAATCAAGTTGAATGGCAGAAAGCTCGGACTGAACAGTAGGAATCCAGCGGAATGGGTCGGGCTAATAAATTTGGGGCTTTTAGTTATTTATTTGAAATGTCTATATATAATGTGTAGTCCGGTATATTTATATATAAATAGTAATACAACATAAACTCGTATTTTTCCCCATTAAGTTCAGACATTTTTAAAAACACGAATTAGCTTCACAAGATTAAATCATCGTGGGTTTCCGCTATAATCCCAAAACTGGACAAAAGCATACATACAGGTTCGAATACACTATTTGAGTCAATATTTCGTAGCAAATTGCTCCTAAACCACATGCTTTTTGTTTCTTTTCGAAGCCATCGCTGCGCCCCCGGCATTATTCTGACAAGACCCATAAAGTAAAGAGAAAATAGCTCCTTGTTCCTCGTACAGACACAGCTCGGTCGTGGCTCCGGGGCAGATGAGTAACACACCCCACTGTGACGCTGGAGCTATGAGTTGCAACCTGCTCTGCTCTCTGCTATGCGATGCTAATCAGGCACTTTCTTTCTGACAGCCGCTCTGGAAACATCTGCTCCGAGCGGCTGCTGCTGCTCACCCTGCGCATTAATTACTTCTGGATCCTCCTTCCCAGTGGAGCCTTTTATAAAATCCCTGAACAGGTAAGTAAATCGTCTCTTTCTCTCCCTGTTTCTTTTGACCTATTTTTTTTCTCATACTCCTTTTGAATCCTGTTTTTTCTTCTTCTTATTCTTGCAGACAATGAAGCTGCTGATTTGTGTCCTTGCGAGCTTGGTCTTCTTGGCTCCGCTGAGGCTCGTCTCCGTCCCCTGGCCGTCCGGCCTGATTGCAGGGCTGGGCGTCCTTGTGGTATGGATGGCGTCCTGGAAGAACATTCGTATTGCTGCATGCACCATCAAGAGAGACCTGATGTATGCAAGTACTCTGTTGTGCACGTCTTACTCCTGTTCTTCCTGACATTCCATCGCTCCCTCCATTTCCCCCCTCTTTTCAACAGGTGTCTGGCTGCTATTGTGAAAGTAAGACTTTCCATTAGCAGAAATGTGCGAAATAAAAGAACCATCCCTGCCTTGTTTGCTCAGAAGGTGCTGCAGCATCCAGACAAACCCGCCTTGATCTTTGAGGCTACAGGAGAAGTGAGGAAAAACATTTTGAAACTGGTGCAAAATAAAAAAAAAAAATCTGAATGAAACTTATTTACTTTCCCGTGCGCATTTCCTCCAGGTTTGGAGTTTTAAAGCCCTGCAGGAGCGATGCAATGCTGTGGCTCACTGGGCTCTGGCCCAGGGCTGGGCTGAGGGTGATGTGGTGGCCTTGTACATGGAGAGTCATCCGTTGGTGGTCGCTCTGTGGCTGGGGCTGGCCATGGTGGGTGTGGAGGCCGCGTTCATCAACCACAACCTTCGGCAGGAATCGCTGCTGCACTGCCTTGGAGTATCTGGAGCTCGGGCTGTGGTGTTTGGAGCCGAAATGACTGAAGGTGGGAGGCAAAGCGACACGCACCCGACACAAAGATGCAGTTACTTTGAGTTAAAAGGACACACACCTGGTGGGGGCAACACCTCAAACACACTTCTCCTTTGGCTTCATGGAAACATTAAAAGCAATCAAGGTATCAGGAAATGAACTGTGAACCATGAAGCCAATCAGTGAGCCAGAGATGAAAATGAGCAAAATATAGAAATTTAGCTAAAACAAAAGCAAAAAGACTTTAAGAAGTTGTTGGCTAAAGCTGGTCAGAGTGTCATTAGAGTGGAAGGAGTCTAACATCGGACAACACAGTGAGGAAGAATCCATTACTCCAAAAGCTAGCGTACAGTTTGAAAATGCACTCATTGGAAAAAGACTCTGTTTTTTTGGAAACGCATCCTTTTTTTTTGATTAATTGAAATTTAAACATTTGACCACAATGACCACTAACCCATCCCAACAGTAAGGCATGGTGGTGGCAGGATCATGTTATGTGGGTTATATGCAGCAGAAGGAGCAGGCGACATGTGAAACATAGATGATATCATGAAGAAAGGCTGTTGTGTGAAAGTACTGAAGCGAAATTTCAAAGGATCGTTCTTAAGAATACTTAAGAAGTGTAAGTTTTCTTCTTTATTTGAAAAAAAAACAATAAAAAATATCTAATATATCCTGGCAGTCTTTGTTCTTTCAGGAGTCATTTTGGTTATTGAACCAACCTAAAATAGAAACGTCTCAGTCTGATTTAATGAAGGAAGGAGGCTTTGTGTCTGCATACAGAGAGCATCTTAGATATCTGTTTTCAGCCGGACGGGAGCTTAATGCTGGAAGATGCTGATTAACGGCTACATCTTATTAAATTAGAATATGATCAAAAAGGTCATTAATTTAGCTAATTTGGCTCTAAAATGAGCCTCATTAGACTCACGCAGAGCAATAAATCTACAGGGTTTACTCCTGTTAGCCAAAATCACCGAAAATTAACATAACCAAACAACTGAAACGTGTCACCGTTCATGATTAACCCATATTATACATTAGTTTAATGTTATTAAAATGCATTAACTTTTCACTGAGATGCACCCGTATCAAAACGAACCGATTGCAGAAGATTTAATCCGAAATACAAGCTATAAATCTTTTCTGCGCGCAATCTCTCGAGGAAAAGTGTTGCCCTCTCCGCATTCCTATGCACGCCGCGCTCCATTTTTCTTTCAGTGGTGTCAGAGGTGTCAGGATCTCTGCAGCCCGGCACGACTCTGTTCTGCACTGGCGATGAGGAGGATGAGGAGCAGCGCCGCAGCTTCCAAGCTCAGAGTCTAGAAGCCCTGCTGACCTGCTCGCCCACACACCCACCGTATTACAAGCTGAGGAAAGGCTTCAATGGTAACACTCTGCAGCTTGTGTTGCCCCAGTGTGTGTGCGTAGCTGCAAAGTTATATCTCATGTTTTTAAAAATACTTTGATTGCACCACATTCTCTCAGCAGGTCTTTGCCTGCCAGATTGCTCTCTTTCTCTTGAGATTTAACCCGTATTGACGCGCAGACAACACAAAAACGCGCACGCAAACTTCACCGTCAGTCTCTTGTGCAATGTTGTAACACTTTAAATGTCACTAAAAGTAATATTTAAATAATCACTCTAGACTGGCAGCGTCCCAACTATTCAGTTCTGTTTCTGTCTTGTTTGTAGTATCGCATTCCTGAGCTACTCTTCATGTCTTTGCTTGCTCGGTCTGTCAGGGGAGAAAGAAACATGTTTGCCGCTAATGGGGGAATCTGAGTGCTTGTCATACAAGTAAAAGCTCTGCTGAACGTGACAACAGACACCGAAATCACTAGGAAGCTTTTTAACGTCTCTGCACATTGGGTTTCTGCTGGCTTGCAGACAGACTCTTCTACATTTACACGTCTGGAACAACTGGAATGCCGAAGGCAGCGGTGGTGGTGCACAGCCGGTGAGTTTATTTCATTCAATTTGATGTATTAGCACAATGTCGAATGTCAACATGTTGCTCAAAAACAGCCAAAATTGTTTTAACTCCTAAATGTAGGTACAGCTGTTAAGCATTGTTATTTATTTTAGACCGTCTTGAGTTCTCTGCTACTTTTCAACTAGAAAGCATTTATTGCTTAGCTCGACTACTGCGATGGGGTTACGTTGAGCTTTTCAAAACAAAAGCCTTTCTTTATGACCTTTAAAACAATGAATTAGGATACGACCACAATGAATGGGTTCTATATGACTAATAGCCTGCAATCTTTACAGTATGGGGAGCCATTTTCACCCTCAGTCCTGACAAATAAAACTTGCCACAAATGCTACATGAGCAAATAATTAAAAAGGTAAATATCTACTGTAGGAATTTTGAAATACTGTTTTTTTTTAAAGTAATATCTATCCTATTGTTTATCCTACCCTAAAGAAAAAAAGACAAATATATATATATCTAAATATAACCTTCTGTTGTGAAATTCAGTGCTATTATTCAATGAGAAAAGAGGAATTAATACCAAAAACCTGTATTTGTTATTATTTACAAATATTAGTTGGATCTTTAGTATTTTTAAGAGCCATTGTAAAAGGTGGAGTGTGGAGTAGATGTATGGAATGACAAGGCAACTTTATTGATATCGCACCTTTCAGCCAAAGACAATTCAAAGTGCTTGTACAAAAAAATTAGAAACATAAAAAAAAAACAGGCAGATTAAAAATAAACAAAATTAACATTGAAATGTTGAATATAATGAATGAATAGAATAATAAAAAAGTAAGAATAGGCAACGTCAAATAAGAAGGTTTTTAACCTTGTTTTAAATAAACTCCAGGTAGGGGCCTGCTTACAGTGAGCAGGAAGCTTATTCCAGAGTGTTGGAGCATAAAAACTAAAAGCTGCTTCACCGTGTTTAGCTCTGACTCTCAGAATAGTTAGTAGTTTTGATTCTGATGATCTTAAAGGTCTGAGTGGTATACAGGGTTGAAGAAGATCAGAAATGTAGTCTGGGTTTCTATGAAGTGCTTTGTAAACTATTAAGGAGATTTTAAATTCTATTCTTTGAGCAACAGGCAGCCATGGAATGGATTGCAAACTAAACCAGCCTTAACTGAGCGCATTGATGACATTTCAAAATGAGTCCTATAGATGCTCTACAAAATAAAAGCCTTCATATTTAACAACAATTTACTAAAGCACTGCTGGAGATAAATCAGCGATGAACCAATATGGACAGCAGTTGCCTTCATGTCTGTCACGTATTTAGAAACGGCTGATATGATTAACTCAGACAAAAATGTTAATGTACAGGTGACCTTTGACCCACACAAGATTGCATATCACACAGAGGGTCTTTCATGAAAAGACTGCATGACACAAGGAAACCAGTTTGCTGCTGGCAAATAGTTCACCAGTGGTAACTGAGGGAGCTGCAGAGTTGCAAAGCTCAGGTGGAAGATTTTCTTGACAGATGTGTGATCTACAAAGCCGAAGTCATGAGATTTTCTATTTTGAGTTTGCAATGCACCTTTCAGGAGCTGAACTGAACACGTGAAGACATTTTCTGGTCAGATGAAACCAAAATTAGCATTTTTTAAAATTCAAGATGTAAAATAAAACATAAGGGGAGAAAAACTAACACTACACATCACCCAACAACCAAAAAGAGCTTTTGTTTAGTGATATGTGGAGTAGATGTGTGGAATGGATTGAATGAAGAGTTCAGAAAAAATACAAGCATAAACCAGCTTTAAAAAACTGTTTAGAAAGGAACTTGTTGGGAAATATGTTGTATAAGATGAGCGTTTCAAAGTCCATAAATGCCATTGATAATATAAAAAAATGTTTAAATAACTGTACATTTAAAGATGATAATGTGAGATTTAAATGTCATGCCAGGTGGAAATAATTTCAGTTTATCTGGTGTTTGGAGATTTAACTGTTTATAAGTTGATGAGCATAAAAGGGGCAGGAATTCATAAGATCTTGTATCTTCTATCTGTTCCTTTTCAAACAGATAATATAAAATTGCATGTCAATTGGGCACGATAATGTGTTTTAATTTTAATGTAATCTTTTTTTTTTCTTTCTTTTACTTTTGTCTGTTCGACATAAATAAATATCACAATACCCTGAAAACACCATCCCCATTTTCAAACAAGGGAGTGGCGCCATCATGCTTGGGGAATGCTTTCTTCAGCGGTGACTGAAATCCGATCCAAACCTCTGTGCCACCTTAACTTCACCAAACGTACTCGGAGTATCAAATGCTGATTGTCTCTTCTTCCTCTTGACTTGGCAGCTATTTCCGCATCGCTGCCTTCGGTTTTCATTCGTTTGGCTTGCGTCCCGATGACGTCCTCTACAACTGCCTCCCTCTCTATCACTCCGCAGGTAGGCCCTGTTTTTACTGAACACCCTTTTAGAAAAGTCTGCCATGAACCTATTTTATTTTGTTTAGGCTTTCGCTCCTTTTTGTTCCACTTACTCAAATTATCTGCCTGCTTACAGCTTTCTTATTTCATTTATTAGAGGAACAAAAAGTCTTTCTAAACCCCTGTTGTGTAAAATATATTTCTCCCCAAGGCAGCTTTTGTCTAAGTCTATAAAATATTTTTCCAAAAGTCTTGAGGATGACGTAGATGATTTTTGGCAAACGTGAGGCGACACATTGTGTTCTTTTTCCTCTCGGCTGCCACTTTTGCCCAGTTCTATTTATTTTTGCTAAATCTTGAACTCTGACATTAACTGAGGAGACTGAGACGTGTAGCGCTTTAGATGTTTTCCTTGGACCTTTTGGATGAGTTGATGCACTCTCTTCACTGCTGGAAAGGTTCGTCGTTTTCTCTGTTTATGGATAATGTCTTTTTTTTTTTTTTTTGAAGTTCGAAAGGACTCGAGTGCAGAGCTAAGCTGTTGTTAAATAAAGTCCTGTAACAATGGAAAACAGTGACATTACAGAGGAAATGCAGGGGAAACAGTCATGGAAGACAGGCAGTGAGACAACCAGGAGCTTAACTACTGAGGCAGAGAGGTGGAAATTCAGGACCAGATGAACTAATCAGAGAAGATGGGGAGCAGCTGTAGAAAGGGGAAGGCAGGGAAACCGAGGGAGAGAAGCTAATTAACACTCAAGGAGCAAAACTAACGCCAAGTGCACACAGCAGGTGAATGCAACAGAGATCAGACTTTTTTTTCCCCATATCCGACTTTTTCACGACAAGCTGCACGTCAATTTTGATCTTTTCACCCTCATTCCTCCAGCTCCCCCCCCCCAAAAAAAAAAAAAAATCAGTGCCACTTGTACAAGTGTGGGACTAAGCTGAATATGAATCCAGTTGTTTTCAAAGCATCTGCAGTCTGAACGACCAGGTCGCATTTAATCCAACTTTTACATCATGCTGATTGTGTCACATTTAATTATTAGTATGAATGGCAGCGCAAAAAAAAATAAAATAAAATAAAAGAAGAATTTCAGCAAAAACTGAGCATCTAGATCTGCTGTGTGATCGCAGCCCAAGACTCAAAGGATCCACAAACTGAAAGGGACAAATCCTGACAATAAACTAAGAGGAATATATTAAAATGCACACAAAAGAATAAAGCCGTTTTTCAACACCTTTCTAACAACACCTGTGGTTTGTGACAAGTATTACATGTTTTTGATGATCTGAAACATTTAAGTGTGAGGAAAAAAAGCTGATGAAAAGCTGGAGGAGGGCAAATACGTTTTTCAGAGCAAAGTATTAGAAAATAATCTCTTGGGTTTGGCTCTTTGGTTGTTTTTACTGTATGTGTTTGTTTGCACAGGGACCATCATGGGCGTGGGACAATGTTTGCTCTTTGGCTCGACAGTCGTAATCCGGAGAAAGTTCTCAGCCAGTCGCTTCTGGGACGACTGCGTCAAACACAACTGCACTGTGAGCTCACGCCGCCGCCGCAAGCCGGACGATCGATTTTCTTCAGGCACGTCTGTAAACAACTCTGCCAAATCTGCTGTGTAATTTGTCCCTCGTTGTGCGTCAAAACCCCAGGTGATCCAGTATATCGGTGAGATCTGTCGCTACCTGTTGGCTCAGCCTGTCCGCCCGTCCGAAGCTCATCACCGGGTCAGAGTTGCCATCGGCAACGGCCTCCGTCCCTCTGTGTGGGAGGAGTTTGTCCGCAGATTCAAGATCCAAAGAGTCGGCGAGTTCTACGGTGCGACCGAGTGCAACTGTAGCCTGATCAACATAGATGGAAAGGTGTGCTTTTACCACAACCCAACCTGGCCCAATCCAATAGTCCCGCACCCAAAGTCCAATTTGGACTTATTGTTTTAATTTTTTTTTTTTTTTACTGCTTTTGTTTTTAGATAGTTATTTTAGTAAGTTAGTTTTCTTTAACATCCACCTTGTCACTTCTTGAATCCGAATCAGCCTTTATTGTCATCATACAGAAAGAAGCACAATGAAATTTGTTTCAGTACAACCCATCCAAAGAGCAAAATTAGACAAAAGAACAACGTAAGTCATGGGCAGCTGGCTGAGGCTTCATGAGAGGCGCTGGGAGGCAGCGTGAGTCACGTTCAAATTGTCCGGGATGTGAGCAGCTGCACAAACTGGGATTCCCACAATGAATTAGCTTAATGGAAACGCGGTAATTTCTAAAAATAAAACCAAACAAAAACACTAAAAAGTCTAACGTTTTTGCGCTAGAACTAGACGGTTTTTCAGCTGTATTGAGATTAGTGAATTTCACATGAACAAACTTCTTCATTGTGTTCCTTATTTGATGGAAACACTTCCGTAGCGAAATTATGTTGTTTTTTTTTTGTTTTGTTTTGTTTTGGTTTCTTTTACATTAGCAGAACATCGACGAAGTTTTGCGCACATTTGCGATGGAGACACAGCTGTTGAATTTTGTTACAATCTGAATAACTTCTGCGTCCTACTGTCTTTATTTTCTCAACTAGTTAAACCATCTACTCCTAGCTGAGCTTAAACTGGATGAGCTTAAGCTAGAGCTATTATAGTCTAGCTGAGCTTAAGGAATTCAGACGCGTCCCGTCTCACCCATCCAGGTGGGAGCGTGTGGTTTCAGCAGCCGGATCCTGCCCAACTTTTACCCCATCCGACTGGTCAAGGTGAAAGAGGACGAGAAAGAGCTGCTCAGGGATTCGCAGGGACTCTGCATACCTTGTCTGCCTGGTAACACAACTCTCTCTCTCTCACACACACACACTTAAACAAAAAAAAGAAAAAGGTATCAAACAAGTTCCTAATGCGCACATCTGCCTTTGCCTCTGCAGGGGAGCCAGGTATGCTAGTGGGCCGCATCAGCAACAAGGATCCGCTCAGGCGGTTCGACGGCTACGCCGATCAGGACTCGACCAATCAGAAAATAGCTCACCATGTGTTCCAGATGGGAGACTCTGCTTACGTCTCAGGCATGTTGCATGCGGTCCGCGTGTCAGTCTCTGAATAATAATGATGTCACGTCTGGGGTCTGGTTTCCAGCCTTGCCCTGTTCAAACAAAGGCTCTCAGTGGAGGAGATGTTGCAGCGACTCGTGCGGAGGTGCAAAGTATAAAAATTAGACAAGGACCATTCGTCTGTGTTCTCCGATTGCTGGTCAGCTCAAGATAAGGCAGGCTTCAGCTCCCTGTGACTGGAAGAACAGTACATGTTTAATAATAGATTCTCTCATGGTGTTTTTTTGTTCCCCCTAAGATTTGGATAACCTTCTAACAAAGAAATGAAAGCTTATAGTTTGTTGCAAGAGGCGCTGCAGTGGCAGCTTGAAAGGAGAAAAAAATAAAATAGAAACAAAATCTGACGCTGAACAATCTAGAAAAATCTAAGTATTTAATTCTACTTCTTAGTTTGTCAAGAGTGCATGGTGCCATCTTGTCACTGTTTTCCGATTGGCTCATTATTGTAGTGAAAGATCCAATCATGAACCATTTACCTCTAAGGCTTTTGGAATAAAAAAGAAAAAACAAGCAGACGCGCAGCATCACAAAACCTTCCCTGTACTTACTCGTGGACATGATGTGCTTTCCCAAATCTCACCCTTTGTTCCATGTCCAAACCCACCTGTGGTGTTTGTAGCTTATTTTTAGACTCAGCTAACCAAACCACAGGGTTCCAGCTGGAGTCTGCAGCAAAGTTGAGCAAACTCCATTATCCCCTGCTATCATTATATGACAATAAATGTACTGAAATCAAAAGTTGGGCTTTTCTAAATTGTTGAGTCTGACAATAAAATATGATCCAATACCAACCAAATACAGTGTCCGTATGTATGATATCAATACTGATAACGATACTTTTTATTCAAGTTTTATATATAATCAAACTTTCTGACCTTTGAATTATTTTTGTTCCAAACTTGGACAGAATCTGGAGAAGGTTTATAGATATCTACAAAATACTTGAATAACTTATTAACATGATTTGTGTACATTTTTCCTAAATAACGGGGGGGAAAAAAACATAATTTGAGACCAAAGTGAAACAAAATCTTTTTGAGGAAGTGCTAAGAAACCAATACAAAATTAAAATAAAATTTCAAGATGGAATCTGAAACTAAAGTATCGATAGTATCGATCCGATACTGAAACCGACATGGCATCGATATTTTGGATCAATCCACCCACTTTTACTCTGTTATTTCAGAAGGATAATTATCTTTGATTTCTAATTCACGGATGAAATTCTTGATTCCTTTTTTTTCCCATCTTTGTGTTTTTTTGTCCATCAGGCGACGTGCTGGTGATGGATGAATACGGCTACATGTATTTCAGGGACCGCAGCGGGGACACGTTCCGCTGGAAGGGGGAGAACGTTTCCACCACAGAGGTGGAGGGGGTCCTCAGCGGGTTGCTGGGACACACTGATGTAGCCGTCTACGGAGTGTCTGTTCCAGGTACGGATGAGATGGAAAAAACACACAAACGAACCCAAACCTGAAAACTCAAGAGCCTCCTGTGTTTGTGCAGGCGTGGAGGGCAAAGCCGGCATGGCAGCCATCGCTCACACAGGAGCCGGTTTGGACCTTGATGAGTTTTTGAGTGTCGTACAAAAACACCTTCCCTCCTACGCGCGACCCGTCTTCCTGCGACTCATGCCATCTGTGGACACTACAGGTGAGGCCGCGATTCAAGGACTGAAACGTGCTTCGAAAAGAGCTGAAATACAAACTTTCTTTTTTTTTTCCCCCCATTCTTCCTGTCAGGCACATTTAAAATTCAAAAAACACGTCTGCAGAAGGAAAGCTTTAAGCCACAGCGCACGGGGGAGGAGATCTATTTTCTGAACAGCCGGGCTGGACGCTACGAGGCTGTTGATGATGAACTGTGTAAAGCTATCGTTGAGGGCAAAGTTTCTCTCTGAGACGAGAGGACACCCACAGAGTCTGCTCTATATTTTATTACTTTTTTTTTTTTTTTTTTTTAGAAAACTCCATTGTACGATGGAAACCTTGTTGATTCTTTAAATAAATGTTGTATACAAAAGGTTTGAGAAACTTCTTACATCTTGCATCTACAAGTCTTAAAATACATCAACTAAAAATCTTTAGATGGAAGGCACAAATAAACACTAGACACTCTGTAGGATAGTTGTGTTAAAACTATACATACAATACTATAAAGCTTAACTTCTGAAAGCAAAACTCCAGCTGTGAGTTGCATTAGCTTTTGAAACACTTAAATACAATTAACCAGAAGGTATGTTGTACTTGCAATTTACTATAAAAAAGAAAACCTACACTAAGTTTTAATTTTGTTTGTGTAAAAATAGAATTTTGCAACAGTAAAAATACATAACACATTGACGGACGTGAAAAAGCAACCCATCCGTTGTCCCGACAACCTGCATTTCATTTGGTAGTTTTACTGCAGAACAAAAAGTCTAATTATATTTGCACAATGTAAAATATTGCACCTGATCTCAAATAATTTTTTTTATTACATTTGTCTAACTCTTTTTGTTTTCTTTTATTTGTCACACTGTTTGCACTTAACTAGATTTATTTAAAGTTTCCACGGTAAGTGATGGTAAGGTAAGGTACATTTTATTTCTATAGCACATTTTCAGCAACAAGACAATTCAAAGTGCTTTACATGAATTAGAGGAAATGCAAACAAAAAGTACTCCATAATTTATAAACTAGTAGGGGTTTCTCTGAATTCTTGTTCTGATAAACTAGATTAAAGGTATAAAACTACATGTTTGTTCTCCATTATTATTAATAAAGTTATCGTTAAACTAGCTGTTGTTGCTCAGGGCTTTGTTCAGTGAAACATGGTAGCTCACGTTAAACCTGCTCTTTCTGCTCTGCTTCTTAATATTTCTGGTGTTTGGTGTCTTCTCCTTTCCTTCAGGTTTTCCTGGTTCCTCCTTTTTTGCACAACATAATTCGACCGACTTCCTGTCGGTCTCTCTCGCTGTCTTTGCTGCAGTACCTTTCTCCGTGGGAGAGTTGCCTTTTGCGGGCCGATCCTCCGAGTCCACGCTGATCTTCACTCTCCGTTCCAACACTGCAACACCTCCACCTGCAGACGACGACTCAAAGTAAGGATAGACTGCTCCCGTGAAGCAATGCGTGAAGGTAAAAAGAGGCGCGTCCGTGTCAACATCTACGAATGTCACCGTCCCTCCTTCGAGATCCAGTTTTACTCGGACTCTGTTGAGGTGGCGTGAGCTGCCGACGTCGAGGGTTTGAGTGGGAGTCGTGAGAGCTAGGTACTCTCCATCCTTGAGCCTGATGCACCAGAGTCCGGCTTCTGGAGATGCTTCACATGTGGTGGTTTTCAGCGATGACAGAGCAGCTACACCCACTGTCCATCTGTCGGTCTCCCCAACCTGAGCGACAAAAGACAAACCTTTAACCTAAAATTTCGTGAAAGAATCGTTATTTCTTGCTGCACGTGAGGTCATCTAAATGTTAACACTTCACTTATTAGTACCAAGTCTTTATTTTCTGGACTTTCTCAATTGGTAAAATGTGCTCCAGCTTCGGGGCAGGAGTGCCGCAGGGTCGTATGCTGAAGCCCCTGCTCTTTGCACTTTGCAACCATGGCTGTATTCCCATCAAAACCCTAAAATAAATTGTGTTTATTTTAGGGTTAGCAAAGTTTCCATCGTTTCCAAAATTTCACGTAACGGTTTGGTTCAGAACCTGGCAGTGAAATGTTTATCCTGCTTTTGAACACCAAATGGAGATCTTAGGACTGCAAGGAAGTCCTATCTCCTTTTAGCAAATGTCAAAACAGGAGCAGTGGAGTGTTGCATTTTGAGAGTTACAGTTGCGTACCCACCTCTTCCGTGCTAGCAACCCATTAAAAGTTGTTTACAAAATACATAATTTAAGTTTTTAGACTAGCTAACTTCCCTCAGAATCTGTTAATCAGTTTCTATAGATGTCCTCCTGACAAACAGCCTGGTGGCTTAATATTCCAGCTGCACCAAAGACTCCACAAAGCTTCTCCAGCTTGTGATGAAATCAGGAAAAGGAAATGATCAGAATGGAGTTACCACAGCAACACAGGATGCGCGGGGAAAATATTATCAAAGGCGTTTTTCTAAAACAAGATAAAACCTGTTCCAGCTCCTCCCATCAGGGCCGATGTTACAGAACATTTATGTTCCTACAAAAACAACTTTTCCTGAACTCCCATGAATTTATTCGACACCGACTCTCCTTCCTGCTGAGTACATGAACCGTGCGTGTAAAAACACTGCATGTTTAGTCAAAACATCAAATTCACAAAGCCGGCTCATCTCCGCAACACCAAATAATTGTCAAATTCTGACAGATTTGAATTTTACCGACATTTTTGACCTTTTAACCGTGTTTTAATGTTCTCTTCTTTTCTTGTTTCATTTTGTATTACCTATGCATTTTTTTCCTCTTCTTTTCCGATGTAGCTTTTATGTCCATCCATTTTATTCTCATGGATCTTTGGACAACCAGAGAAACCATCTCATTAAATATCACGTCTTTCAAAAAACGAACAGATATCCCAACATGGAACCCCTGAGAGGAGCATCATCTAGATAATTTCTCTCATTAAATATACTGTTAATTTGCTGTGGATACCTTATCGGGGTTTGCATTTGCTGTCTTTAAGCATACTGCGCAACATGTGGTTGTGGTGAAAGAAGCGAACAGAAAAAGACCGAAAAATCATCCAATGTCGAAAGGAAAACTTTTAAAAACTACTGATCAATTAGAAGCTGTTTAAAAATGTAAACGTACAACACAACAACTGTACAAATTAAGTACAGAAACACACAATTTCACCTTCATGACCTTATCACCTGAGTCATTTTTTGCCAAAAGGGATTTAAAAAATTTTTAGCAAATGCTTTTCTGGTATTATTTGTGTGCCTAAATGTGACCTTATACATATACCTGAGTGAAGCTGGCCTCCCCTCGCTTTCTCCAAATCAGACAAAACTGGTGTCAAACGTTTGTGCAGGACAAATGTTCATTTGTGCCGCTATCATTTTAAAGATATTAAGAAAAGTTTCCAGAGGTTAAAGGTCACCCAGCCCACCCACCTTCTTCAAACCAGACACATTTAGTGCCAATTGACTCGACTATGTTTGTGCTGCTTTGGCTTTGAAGGTATTAATGAAAGTTGAAAGGTTAAAAGGTCAACCAGCCTTTCGAGCTTTTACAAAACAAAATGACCTGTAAAATTTCATTCACATCTTCAAAGCCAAAGCAGCACAAACAAAACCTTTTGCGGCACAAACCAGGACAAACGTAGTCGAGTTGATTGACACCAATTTTATCTGATCTGAATAAAGTAGAAGGGGGGGGAGGGGTGCTGGTTGACCTTTCATGACCTCTGGGAACATTTCTTGATATCTTTAAAATGATAGCCACACAAACGAACATTTTTGCTGCACAAACATTTGAGACCGGTTTTGTCTGATTTGAAGAATCACTCAGCTTCACTCGGGTTATACATGTATGTAGGTTACAGTATAGATACCTCCGTGTCCCAGCAGTGCACCCCGGTGCTAAAGCCCTCTCTTGCCAGGATGCCGGGATGAGGGTGGAGGTGTTCAGACTCTGCCTCGTTTACGAGCCGCTCTGCGCTCCGCCAGGGTCCAGCGGTGACATGGAAACGGCTCAGCTCTGAAGACGACGCCCTCACAGCCCGGCCTGCTGTTCTGGGATCCAGAGTCACCGGAGCTGGAAGACGTCGGGTATTTAATGGACATCAAAGCGGGAAAACCGAGCTGACCGTGGTTAAAGTGCACGCGCATGCGTGGGAGGACACTAACAATAGGGGGCGATTTGTTTCATCTTCTCCCAAACGGCGTATCGGAGGTTGCCTAAGTGTTTTGCCACGTTGATTAAAGGCCTGTGGATCCTCTCCGGCTTGGTGTTAGCGCACTCTGTGCTACAGTGAGTAAACATGGACAGAAAATCAGATGGTTGTGATTTTTTATTTTTTATTTTGCTTTGTATGGATCAACAAAATATGATAAATCCTCATACCTACTCATTGTATCTTGGTATTCCTGTGAAAAATAATTGACTTGAGAGAAACTCCTTTTTATTTTTTGGTAATTTTTTAACTGTTAAAAAAAAAAAACACACAATTTGATGATGTAACCTGTAAGTATTCGGATCCTTCTCCCCCAGCGTGGAGCTCCCGTTCAGTCAGCCGGATCTTGTCCTCCAGGGACGTTATCACCTGGTTTAGTCGGTTTCCCCTCTCCGCAGCCTTCCTGCTCTTCTCCTCCTTCTCCTCCATCAGCGCATGAAGTCTGGCTGCTTCCTCCTCTCTCAAAAACCGATGAAGTTTCTCAAACTCTTCCTTCACGATCTCCTCTGTGAGGTGGGAATCAGTCTTTAAAAAGATTTAAAAAGTAAAGCTTATTTACACACGCAGACGGGTGAAGGAATATGTTGTTTTGGTTTTTTTGACTGTTGTTAGATGCACCTGGTTGCACTTGGATGCCGTTCTGCAGGCCTGCATTGCGTCCTCGAAGTGTTTAATCTTCACGTCTAATCTGGTTAGTGATGTTTTAAGCTCCTCCTAGTGTTGGAAGGGAGAATAACTTTAAAACCAGGCTTTATGGAGCAGAATACATACAATTAACTTGTTTAGGAAATAATTCAAATTCAATTTCTGACTTTGCATTTGATTACTTTATAAACAAAATCTAACATTTTAAAGCAAATATATATATATATATATATATATATATATATATATATATATATATATATATATATATATATATATATAAATTATATACCATTACAAGACATTTCCCACCAAATCAAATCAAATCTGTTTCATGGTCAATGATTCAGACCTGATTTCTAGAAAAGATTATGTGCAATAGATAACTAAAACTTGATCAGCTTTGTTGATTAAAAAAATAACTTTTTTTAATATGTCTTTTTTCTCCATACACAAAAACAAAGAGAGGTCAAAGCGCAACAACAAACAACTGAGACAAAAAGTTACGGCTATCCAAAGTTAAAATACGAACTAGCCACCTAATATGAACTTACTTTTTATTTTATTTACTGAGCTGCTTCAACCATAGACTGTATGAAATTGGTTTTGAATATTCCTTTTTTAATGTTTTTAATCCTCAAGATTGACATCTTAATATCTGAAGTTTAATACCTCTTATATTAAATCCCAAAGACGTAATCATATATCTGTGTTCCCAGGCTACACATATAGAGTATGACTTATGAAATGAGTTATAATTTTCCTGGACAACAGTTAGCTGGATCCTTTTATTAAAATAACTGTCTGGCTCACCACATACAGCAACAATACACTGTGCTGAGCTGGCATTAGCTCTTTTTGGTTTTAATAGGACTCATTGATAATTTAGGGTTATAACATTTTCCAGACAAGCAAATGTGGACAAATCTTACAGAAAGATTAGCTGTTGTGCTTCATAAACTCATCATTTTGTTTTAAATGGCACAATTATGACTCATTAGTGTTTTATCAGACTTAACCTACATGGCTGTTGGTTGAGTCTCGGTTGATCCAGCCCTAAAAATAAGGTGCAGACTGGATGTGAATGGACAGATGAATTACCAGATCCAGATAAGAAGAAATTCTGCTGTAAACCTTTAAAAAAAACATGTGCTATAAAATATGATTTCAGAGTAGAGTGATTATTTAAACTATTTGTGAATGAATGTACTAAAACGGGAACAGAATCCAAAGAAATCTACATGTCAGGCTACGTTACGTCTTTTGCTCAAGCAATCCAAAATCACATTTCTGGTTTTGGTGAAAACATAAATCTGAAGGTTAAAGTTTCTCAGGTAATTCAATATGAATTTTAATAGTAGTCTTTAATGAAAAGTCTGTTTTTCTACAAGACACGTTGATGAAAGTGTATTATGGCTCAATTCATTCGGCCTTTAATGTCATGTTGATACTCTGCAGGCAGGAAAATATCTCTAAAATGTTTGGCCAACCAAACCGCAGACAAAAGAACATGCTAATAAAATTTCCAATGAAGATTGAAAGTCAAGACGACCCAAAAGTATTAAAAGTAACCACTTTAGCAACTATAAAAACCTCCCTCACACTGGCAGACGTTAATCTCTGCAAGCTCACTAAGCAACATGTCGGAGCTGCAAGGAGAAATTCACTAATCTAAGCACTAAATTATATAAAAAAATAACATTTCTGATTATTTACAGTGGATCCCAGAGATACGCTCAAAGATGAAATGATGATGAGATGGGGATGAAATACTCGTGGAGCCAAATGTTTTAGCAAAGACAACCACTTAGATTGCCGGGTAAGCATAATTTGTGAAGATTCTCTCTTAGTAAATCAGGACCATATTAAATTTAAACAAGGCAGCATCTGTTTGGAAGAGAAAATGCATATTTACCAGAAACTTTATGGAGGCCTGTAAAGAATCCTCCTTGTTTACACATCTGCCGGATGTGGCTTCAGGAAGCAGGCGGAGGAAAAAGTACACAACACTTGGAGAGGGCCTCAAGATGGGGCGGGGGAACAGACAGATCATGCAAGACTCTGCGCTTCTGGCAATTCTTGACGACTTTTGCGAATGTTTGGTTTGGCTTTCTGGCATCATGGCTGCTGTGACTTGGGATACCAGTGCTCAGACATTATGGTTGGCAGTCAGCTGGTGTCCATGAGGGGAAAAGTCAATTCATACCAGCTGCTCTGTTTCTCAGCACTTCGTGATCTGTTTTATTGCTTCCTGGGAAAAAGTAAGGTCTGTTTCCATTTTAATTTAATATATATTTTTTTAACTTTTGGAATATTGTCAAAGTAAAGGTGTAAGATAAAGATCGACACTGGAAACAGTCTAGAATAAATACAGTGCCAGTCACAGTCAATGTCATGTCGAGGGAAGAAAAACCCATAAGATGAACTCATCTTTTATTTCAGCAGCCTAATCTCAAGATTAAAAAAAAAACAACATTTTCAAGTAACTTTCATTAATAGCAGTTGAACTTTTTGTTTTCCTGAGGTATAAATATCAATTAACAGTATAGTTAGGCTTCAACAAGGACACAAGAGCATGCAATAAATCAGCAAGAAAATAGGTTGTCATCTAAACTTCCTCTTATACACAATCAGAGCAAATTGCCGTGTCATGTTTTCCCCAGTGTGTTGAGGAAGCACGCCCTGTTTGCAGTGAAGCATTGCCAGACATTTTCTTTATGTAGCACTGCACTGCATTTTAGTCCCAGAATCTTTTCGGCGGCAGAGGGACGGGCTTGCTCAGGGCCGGAGTCAAGTGAGAATCGCCACTGTTTTAAGCACTCTGTGTCTGTGCTGCCCAATCACAGGAGCTCATTCAGTGCAGAACCGAACGCCGCAGGAAATCATTCCCATGTGTGGCGATCGAAATGATATGAGTCCACCCTTTGACCACAACAAACAGACCACTTTAACACCACATACTGATTCAGATGTGTGCATCCTTTTATGTTTTTTATATTGATATACTGTATATATATATATATATATATATATATATATATATATATATATATATATATATACAGTATATTCCTTTTTTTAGACATTCTTTTTGCTGTTTTCGATTTCTCTGATGTGCAATTTAACTAAGCAATTGTATCATATCAGCCTGGCCGTCGCTTTCCCACGCAATTCAGCACGATTCAAATCTCACTTCACTGCTCCGTCTGAGCTTTCTCCCACTGAAGTGGATTTCTCTAGCAGAATTTTTACCGGGCCAATCGGCGAACAGAAGGAGAAGTTGTGAACGATGATGTCGATTTTCTATGCAGTTTTACAATTGTAGCCTGCCTGCAGTTTTAGCAATGACAGCAGAAGTGACCCAAGCTTTGCAGACAGTGTTGGCCACACTTTCAAACATTTAGTTAGCATTAACAGCCGCCTCCGTTCGGCTCGGCACTTCTCTCTTCGCATTGGAAGATGGCTATTTGCAGCGCAGGCAAGTTCCTATAAGCTTCATAGCATCATACGTCATGGACAAACTGGCGATTGGGTAAAATTCAACACCTCAACCCAGTCCAAGCCTCCAAAAAGAAATAATTTCTCAACAGCGGAGAGTCCAGACCAGCTGTATGAAGCAAAGCCTAGAACAAGGATGTGGTTTTTACAAGGCTAGTGTCATCCTGATTAGGGTGGGAAGCCTGAATGTTTAAATGTTTCTGACTATTTAAACTTCCATCTCTATGTCAACACCTTGTTTCTATTCCTAAAAGATTTACAATGCTTTTTCGTAAACATACAACTAAGAGTATCAAAGGTCAAGGTAAAATGTACAAGCAGCACCAAATTCCAGATTCCTACCTTGCAGTCGATCGCGGCCTCCGCTGAAAGGTACACCCTGTGGCGTGCGTGGCTGTCAGCTGCACAGTGTTTACATAAGGGCTCCAACTCATCCAGACAGAACAAGGACAGGTACTCCTTGTGTTCCTCGCAACATTCTGCAGACGCAAGCGAAGAGGGAAAAACAGCGTCTGCCTCTGATCCGGGCAGGGGCGAAGAAGAAGAAGAGGAGGAGGCCCGGTCACTCATGGCTGTTCTGACAGATATGAAGACAGTTTAGTTTGTCAGAATGAAGCGGCGAGGGGGAAGCTGGGAACTGGAGAATGGCAAATGGGAGGCGTCCTGGTGTCAGGATTCCACGGTGGTCGGTTGGCATGCATCTGTTTAGAAGAAGTGAAGCTGAATAACAGAATATCTGCTTTCAATCTTCTCATCTGACGGGTCTCTACCAGCGAAGGTCTGTCTTCTTTAAAGCTGTGATTCATAGATGTTCACATTCTTAATTAAGACTTAGCTCGTCCCTTTTTGCGCCTACTGTGTCTGTCATAGTAAAAGAAAAATAAACAGGTCTGAGTTATCCATTCTCCACCAGGTTGTAAAATTACTTTAAGTGTACAAACCACATGACTAAAGATTGATGTGTAATTATTCCCTAAGCAAAGACAAACTGGAAAAAGTTTAATTGTAATTCTCGCTATTACGATTCAAAGTGCTTCCTCCTTTTCCGTGACTGTTAATCAGAATCTAAGTTTGCTTTTCACGGAGGTCGGCTGGTCATAAAGTTCTGCTGGTTGACGTGTAACTCCTCTGTATGGATCCAGTTTCGTTGGCCTTTAACACTCTGAGCTGCTCAGATCCTGAACTCATGATGCAGATCAGTTTCATGCGACTCATATTTCTTTGCTCGTATGCATCAACCTTTAACCAGTTTCAGGTGAAATGCAGTAAATGATTGGGGGCAAAAATGGTGTCTCATCTTTTTATTTTCTACAATATCTTTTTTTTTTATCAGAACAGAAGCATGTTTATAGACACATTACAATTAACACACATTACAAGTGACCATAAAGCCATCCTTGAAAATGTATCAAAATAATAATACACTATCTAACTTATTAGATGGCGAGTAGATAAAATATACACGTTTTTTGATTTGATTTTTAAAGATATTTCTTGTCAAATGTGTGAAACCTCAGATCTTGTGGGGGAACATTGAGTCCAGTCATGCCTTTGAAGTCGATTTCAAAGGCATGAAGTTATTTTAATTTTACTTATAGAGCACATCTCATGCCATAAACATAAACTCACTATGTTTAAAAGGAAATGTAAATATTAAGGCAAGCAATGACGATAACATATCAAGCACATCTTTGAAATATGTATGCCCGGTTTGATGCTGAAAGCTGCAGATTGTCTGTATTTTTGTCCCTCTTGCGACGTCATCGACTCACTGAAATAAAGCAGAATGAGCTGGTCTGTCTTCAGTACAGTTTTCAAGAGGTTTTGTATTTTGTAAAATCGTGCAGGAAAAATCCATGCTTCATTATCCTGCTATGCACTGTCCACTTGTCAATGAGGGAATTTAAAACTATGCGGTAACAGATTCAAGAGCAAAGCAGATGATTTGGAGTAGTTCTAAAATAATTTTCATCTTGGAAACTTCAACTTTCGTCTCCTTTGACGTCACGCTTACCAGTTGAACAAATCAGATTCTTTGTGTTCTGAATTTTTGACCCACTGATTTTTAACAGAGCGTGTTACAGACATCCTGGGTAATCTGATTCCTCTCTGTAAGCATCATTACTGCTCTCATCTGCTGAAACATTTGAGGAGGAAACGCATAGAGCCCTCTGAACCCCGCCCTCTCATTCAGCATGCCGTGAGTCACTTCCTTCCTGGGTTTCTCAAATCAGAAACATATCCCTACGGCGCATAAAACTCAACAATGGCATCTGGGTCAGGACGTCCCGCGTGACGGGATTATCATGGAGGGGACTTTGCCTCAGTGTGTGGATGGGATCTTCTCATATTGCCACCTGCAGGTCAGCAGCGATTTTGCAGTGGGAAGTCGTAACGCCAGAGAGGTAAAGACTGGATCTGCATTTGGTTCTTCCACTGAAGCTTCATCCAGTGTCTTCAACGTTTCAACTTTGAACACATCAGGTGTTTAAAGGTGGATGGAGCTGTAAGACTCACCTTTTGTCCTTTCTGGCTGCCACGGCTGCACCTCCGTACCTGAGCATTGTGCGTTAGTGTGTGACATGAGCCAGCACATTACAGGTGAGCGCCTTCAAAACAGATAAATGTGCACAGATTTATTATTTTTACCGCCTAGTATGATTTTTTTATGCGTGTGTGTGTTTCAGGTAAGTCAGAGGACAGACTGGCTTGTTGGGACTACAGAGTTTCCTGTCTTAAGCATGCTTACAGTAACCCAGCGTGTCTGTCTGGTTACTGGCTCTTGTGAAGAACAGACCTGCTGGGCAAACACACTACAAACACGACATCAAAGCTCCGGTATGGGCGGATCCCTCATCCCTGCTCCCAAATCTGATCCAGAAAACATTTTAGAGTCATCTCATTTATCCCCCTTGTGTCTTGCTTTTGCCTGGTGCGGTTCAGCGCTCTGGTGTGAAAACTCACCAGGGTCCAAGGCTTTCTTGGATGCTGCGCTTGCCCTGGAAAAGCTCGGAGGACGATTTCAAACTGAAGCATATCCAGTTAGTTGTGAAGAGGAGGTGAGCTCTTATCAGAAACGGAGATATTTTATATTTTAGGATGTTTGCTCCCTTTTCTTGGCAGAGTTGTTGTAGGTCATCCAGTTGGCTTCCTGGTGCTGATCTGGCTTTCGGCAGAAATCATAAAAGCAAGAAAATAAGTTATCCTGCTATATCATCCCAAAACGAGCTTGGTGTGTGTTTTGGATTCATTTAACTACTGAATAACCCAGTGTTGTCTAAGTTTCAGCCTCTTATAGCTGTTGTTCTCAGCTAAAGTGGGAGAATCGGGAGTTAGACTATTGATCTAACTCAACTGCATGAAGTCAACTGTCATGCAGCTTTATTGGTTGATCATCTTACTTTGACTCTTCAAAACGTTTTTCAATTTTTGCCTTGTCTGACCATAGCACATATCAGCAAAGCTTAAAAGTTTAGAGTTTGAAGAAGAGACTTCTTTCTTTGCCTCACCTTACTCTGGAAACAGACGCTGGTGTTTCAGCATCCTCCAGTTCATGTCGTGCTTGGGTGGACATTTTTTTCTTTTCCCCCCTTTCTACCAAATTGGTCTTTAGACAGAGCCAGCTACCAGCTGGTTCTAGTCCTGGGTTTGGGTAAACACAGGAAAAAACCTGCATTGTGACCTTTCAAACCAACTTTCTTTCATCCAAAGGAACATACGTAGTCTGAGTTGAAACGTCTGGCTTTCTAGCTGGAGAAAGATTGGAACCATGATTAAGAACAGACTTTGGAATCAGTCTAACATTAATCTTCAGCAATGGCTTCCGACATCAAACCTACTGAAGTTTGTAAACTGTGTGTAAAAGATTTGGAGGGAACCAAATCGAAGTTCACCAAATCTGCCTGTAGACAGACCCGGTATCCATCTACAATTATACCAAAAACTCATTGATAATCTTTACAGATTAAGTCATAATCTGTAAAGATTATGACGGAGGTACAACTCTCTAAAGGGTGTCAGGTTGGGGATATTTGTGCCTTTATTTAGTGGTGTAAAGGAAATGACAAATTTACAATAAAGTATTCTCACTTTTTTTTGTTTGCTAAATCTAAATGTTGAAAAACATTTCTGTTTTCTAAAAATAGAAAATCTTACGAAATGTTTTTGTGCCATTTCTAGTGCAAATATCTTAGTACGATTGAAATAAGACAAAACTAACTGACAAATACATTTTCAACAAGATATAGGATCTTGTTTTAAGTCTCTAGTTCCTTAATATTGATGAAAAAGTACTAGTTCCACTGGCAGATTTTTTTTTTATTTTTTAAATGGGAAAAATTTCTTGTTACAATTGAAGAAACTTGCCAGTGGATAACTTTATATCAATATTCAACAATTATTGACTTGAAACAAGCTCCTACACTAAAATGTTACTCGTCAGTTATTTTTGGATTATTTCAAGCGTACTAAGATAATGGCACTAGAAACAGAAACAAATACACTTGGTAAGATTTTGCGTTTTTTTAAATGCATGCTCCCTTTTAGGCCAGTTGGCTCTTGAGCTTTTTGTGCCTGTGTGTGATTTTTATTTAATTCCACTTGTCAAATCCCTTTAATGCACTCACGGGACACAAAGGTGCTGGTGGGAATTGTGATGGAGGACCTTGAATCCTACCTGAGGGAGACGGTACTCCCCAGGAGTTGTGGATGTCGCAGCAGGAGAAGGAAAACATGGATCAAAGCTAGATGCTCTGAAAAACAACATGATAAGCAACGCGTTTTAGGCAGATGAATTACGCGACGCTTTCTTGTGTGATTCAGTTGCTGTCTGAGGTCTACAAGGCAGTAAAATGTCGGGTGCAGGCAGCCGTGTTGGGTCTGAAGGAGGAGTTTTACCATCTGAGCGTGGAGAAACGTATCTCTGCTGGACTCCATCAGGTGGGCCTGCTGCAGGACCACTTGGCTCACATGATCACAGGTGAGTTTGACTGAACAGGCAGACGTCATCGTAACAGAGGCCTCCTCACTGCCATGCTTTGTTCTTTGTTCCCAAGAGGACACGTGTGGGCAACTGTTACAGTGCCTTCAGCACCACTTGGTCGCACTCTGCAAGAAGTTGCCCCACCCATCTGTGATGGATTTGCGTCTGTCTGGGAGCTCTTTCTGGAGACATCATACCTGTGGCATCCGCAAACACACCAGAGAGAGACGTTAAAAAGGAGGTAATCTGGAAATCTTTTGCATCTTTCGTATTTAAGACGATATTCAGCTAAATCAGGGGTCTCAAACTCCAGTCCTCGAGGGCCGTAGTCCTGCAACTTTTAGATGTGCCTCTGCTGCACCACCTGAATAGAATAATTAGGTCATTAAGGCTCTGGAGAACTGATCTACACAAGGAGGAGGTAATTAAGCCATTTCATTCCAGTGTTTTGTACCTGTGGCACATCTAAGAACTGTAGGTCTGCGGCCCAAGAGGACTGGAGTTTGAGACCCCTGAGCTAAATAGACCCACACTGATCATCCAACCCAGAAGGGTTTCTAACCCTAATTCTACAAAGTCTGGACTTGACGGACAAAATAAATATCGCAGCCTCAAATTCCTCATTCTCAGCCCATGTAAAAATCTTTCTTCCACTCCACATTTATACACTACAACAGTCTATGTTGGTCTGCAATACATGTCACAATACACTGGTGTTTGACGTCGTAACAAGACAAGATGTGTGAAAGTTCAGGGAATACGACTACTTTTGCAGTGAACCGTGAAATGTTTGCTCTCCCAAAGTTAAATAAGAAGATATTTCAAATGCACCTTTCTTCTCTCCCTTTATATTTAGGTTGCCAGCATGGCTGCTAAGATGTTTTGGCGGCTCCGTGTTTTTCTTCTGACTCTGCACAGCTCACAGCAGAGTCAGAGACAAGGTGGTACAGGTGTGCAGGGAGGGAGCGGCTCCAGCTCTGATCTTATTTCTGAACTGGTGTACCATGAAGAGCTGCCCCACAGTGTGCCAACACACACACACCAAGCTCCATGTGTGAAGGCTCCTCGTCAGACTCTGTAACGCTCCGCCCGAGTACGCCGTCTGACAGGGAGGACACGCCGGACGACTCAGGGGAACATGTGCTGCTTCGTGGAGCGGAGTGGGTCAGAGCCATGGAGGAACTGCAGAACAGGAAGCCGTAAAAATATAACACAATGCAAATCACAGCTGCAAGCATCATGGTCTCTGCAAAACACTCATGTCAAAATAATGTTGTTTTTAAATAAGACTTTTTATTGCTGTAATCCAAATTAAGATTTTTCAATAAATTATTGGGAGGAGTAAAATTACCTTTTTTAAAAATGAAATGTAAATAAAGACAAAAAAGTATTACTTTCTCTTTAAGTATGTTGTTTTATCATCTTTTGAGGGATGCCTCTCTTTTCCCCTCCACTAAAAACAAACCTTTTGCAACTTATTAAAGCTTGAAATGGCATTCGCAACATTTTTATTTCTCCAAAGGTTAAACCTTTGGGTAAAAGGGAGGAAGAAAAAAAAGAACGTTCCCCCAAAAGGTTCTTAAAGCGTTCCCCAGGACAGAACATTCTGGTTTTCAGATCCGTCTGCTTCCTGAGTTTTGCTGTTGGGTTTGTTCTTAAAGGGAAAGAAGAAATAAAACGCTCGAGATGGAAATCATAAATTATTATTTTTTTTGTTATTTATTTAAGTAGGGGGGATTCCGTCGTAAGAGTTTCTGAATTTGAATGCCGTTATTATTATCATTAGTGTTTTTCACTATAACCCGTGCACACGGTGCATTATAAGGCATTAAAGTGACAGTGAGTTCTCCTTGACGCGGCCCTGTCCTTCCCCTTTAAATCCAGACCCTCCGCCATGTCGGCATAGACAGCAGCTTCCTCTGCTTCTGCATCCCCTGTCTCCCCCTCTCTGGCTGCCACTTTCTGCCGCGTCAGCTCCGTCTTTTTTCCTCTCTCTGCCCTCCCTGCCATGCTCCGGGTCACCTCACTGCTGCTCGCCCTGCTGTTCGTTCTGTTGCCGGGCTCGGGCTGGTCTTATTTCCCGGAGGAGCGCTGGAGCCCCGAGTCGCCGCTCCTGGCTCCCAGGGTCGTCATCGCGCTGGTCTGCCGCAACTCGGCCCACTCTCTGCCGCTGTTCCTCGGAGCCGTCGAGCGGCTGAACTACCCGAAGGACCGCCTAGCGCTCTGGTGAGTTTCACTGACGCAACTAAACGTTGATATATGTTTTAGTTTAATTTATGTAACGGGGAGTAGTGAAGAGACGCTATCAATGAACGCGGACAACTTTAACGTTAAGGCAGTCGGCTACTTGTGGAGAAAGGACGTGCACTTTATCTGCACAAATCATATAATGAATGATTATATTTGATATGTTCAGTGAAGTTTTTCCCCTCTCCGCTGGGCGTGGACCAGTTTGCGCGGAGAACGGGACACATGAGGCGGCCTGCGCCTGCAGAGACGTGTCCGTGAAAAGTTCCACTCAGTCACAGATCATCCCCTCATCCCCCCTTCGTTTTTTTCCCCCCCTTGTCTCCTCATCCCCACGTCCCCTCCTTCCCCCCTCCACACACCCGTCCTCTTGTCTGAACTAGAATCAGAACTTATAGAAATAAGCAGCTGAGTTTCAAACTCTTCCAGCCTAAATGACCATGAAACTTGCCCAACAAGTATTTGCAGGAAGGAAAAGCTTCGCTCCGGGGTATTCTGTCATCCTGCACAGATTTGAGTCAACCCTCTCACTTCCCTTTTTCTGCTTTCTTTTTTATTTATTTATTCATCTTCCATTAAAAAAATTTTTATGTGTAATGTTTTAATCTTTTCATTAGCATTCATACCTGACAGGTTGAATCTGTTTCCATTTCATGGCCCAGCGGGATCAACAAGGAATTCATGGGCGCAAAAAAAAAAAAAAAAAAAAAAAAAAAAAGCTCCGAGAGGAAGTTGTGTTCTGATTTTGAATTTTACTTCTATGGATTTTTTTAAAAAAATGTTGAAATGACACAAATGCTGATGTAAATGTGTTGTTTTTCAGTTATCTGCAAGTCTTTTTGTAACAAACGACAATGTTTACGTTGAGCTCTTCTTTCACAGTTTATGCCTAGCGGGTCGTCGACCTTTTATGTGGTTTACTACATGAAACACACAGACATTTTGTTTTGCTCCTGCAGCAGAGAAGCAGAAAGCACAAAAATATGTGCTTTCATTTTTTTTCTAACACAAAAAAAATCTAAAAAGTGTGACAGACATTTGTATATAGCCTCCTTTACTCGGATGCCCCTGAATGAAATCTGGAGAATTCAGTTTCCTCAAGAAGTGACCTTAGTGTTAAATTGTATTCTCAAAATATAAGCATAGCTGTTCTGTAAAGTTACATGTGAGGAAGAAGGCACCCCAGTCAGACGAGACGGAAATTAAACCAGACTAAACAACAACAACCCTAAAAAGGGCGTCTGCATCCATAAAAAGTCTTGATTTTATGTATCTAAAACATTGACCTTCAAATATCTTAAGTTCTTTAAAAAAAATTAGCGATGGTCTTACCTTTCGTAGCATGTTTTCCACTTTGTGATCACAAACTCCTCATGAAGCATGCGAATGTTTTGTGTTTCCCAACCCTGGTCCTCAAGGCTCACTGTCCTACATGTTTTAGAGGTTTCCCTGCTTTAATGTGCCTGATTCAACTGATTGCAGTTCAACAACCGCCTGATAATCAAGTCATCAATTGAAATCAGCTGGACTGAAGCAAGGAAATACCTAAAACATGCAGGGCAGTGGGCCTCGAGGACCAGGGTTGGGAAACACTGGTTTAAAGTGTGTGAATACTTCTGCAAGAAACTTTTTTTATTTCCTTTTGATGGAGGAAGAAGAAAACAAAAGAAAGAACACTACCTGCAGACATCAGTGTGACAAGTTGAGAAGGAACGCTTGGCAGTAGAGTCCAACCAGCATGCAAACTCCCAGAGGGCTTTTGCTGTCATTGGCACAACGACTGATGCCAATTCATAAATCAGTTTCCATCCTCTCTCTCTCTCTCTCTTTCAGCTCTCATATCCGTTAGGCATGGTTCTCCAATCCCAAATATTTACTCTTCAAAAAACACTTTGTGTTTTTTTTTTTTTTTTTTTTGTGTATGTGTGTGTGTTTGTTTTCAAATCACTGCCTCTGGACATTGAACACCTCTCAGCAGTCAGACGCTCCTGCCGGCACGCTGAGAGCTAGACGGATGCAGCGAAGAAGACGGATTGCGGAGTCGGTCGCACGTAGGCGTGGAGATGACACCGCTGTGTTAACGTCCCACAGACACATGGGAAACGAACAGCGGCAGCACGCTGACTGTCACTCGCTACGTGACAGGCTCGGGAGGAAATCCATTTCTGTCATTTTTACACATTCTTTCACTCGCCGGCTCTCGCTGCCGCTGCCCGTCCCTCCGACACACATTGGGATTTGTTATCATAACAGACGGTAGACGAATGCCTCACTTTTTCAGCCTCACGGTCCAAATTTTTCCCCCCTTTTTTTAAGGGTGGCTACGCTCTAGTAAACAAGACTTTGACCGAATGTAACTACCTCGGCTCTCCTGGGTAATTATTAAAACATTTTGTTTGCATTTTGAAGAAACTGAAGTAAATTGGTAGCTTTCGTGCCGATTGAAAGCATTTCTAAGGAGTTTCAAGATGCGGAAACTCCTTCACCGTTTCCTTCACCTTTTCTTTGAAATCACAAAGAGAAGCTGTTAAAAAATATTTTGTCAAACCGTGTTAGCGATACAGTTGACACTTTAAAAAGAAGGAGCTGCATTTAACTTCTAGATACAAAACTAGTCAAAACAGGCTTTTTTATAACGAGAAAGTAATAAGGAATAAGATCCCAAACCTACAACGGGATGCCTAGTTATCTTATTTGAAAACAGAAACCTATGGTAAAGTAATTAAACATATTGGTTATTATAGACATCATAGTTTTTATAAACTAGTGTTTATTTTCCACTTAACAATTATTTCTAAATTCATTTCAGCAGGTTAAAATCAAGTAATTAATTTGTGAAATAATTCTTGCTTGTGGAGGGCATTTATTGTATCGTCCATCATTTATCATGAAAAATTTCCTATAAGAATTTTGATTTATTGTTTACCATATAAATTAATGTTAAATAAACCCCCTGACAATATTATCAGAAATTTTCTCCACGGTTGGCTCCATGAGAGGATCAATAAATATCACTATATTTGAAAATTTGATGAAATGCAGTTAATATGTGCAGTTTTAATCACACTTATGTAAAGAAGCCTGTTTCAACTGTGAATGCTTTTGAAATATCACATTCAATTTCTAAGTCCTTATTGCCCAGTCCTAGTTTTTGCAGATTTATTGTATTTCGCCTGAAATACAGTTTTTTAAAAATGCACACATGCAGTTCATGTCATAATTTATACACATTTTTCCTAAAACAGCTGCTTTCATTCGTGGGAAAGCACAATAAGTTGCAAAGAAATATCTGGTTACAAAACAACGGCTTCATATGTTAGTTTGGCGTAATATGGCTTCAGTTTAAGATTTAAGCACAAGGAGAGACTTGGAGTATCAATACTCGTTCCCCACAATCACTGCATGTTTGTGTGTAAAAGTGTTTTTACAAAGATCTGTGGCTGGATATTTTTTATCCAAAACTGGCATTAAGAAGGCAAAGGAGGAACTGAGCAGCATCTGTGTTTACATAGCTGCTTTTGTTTCACTCTCAGAAGATGCAAAGGGCGAATGAAAACTGTGAAAATTCACTACTCTGCAGAGATCATTTCACTTATGGTGTGTGTTTTATGTGTTCGTGCCTGTTTTAAAGCAGACTTAATGTGATTTAGAGGAATGGGAAAATGTGAACAATTTTCACCGTGACTCACCAGCTGTTCATGGTTGGAATCCGGTAAACCTGATGTTAGCGACTGGCTGCCGTTACGCCGGATTTCATCTTTTCCAGATTCCCCACCGGTGGTCATAACTACTATATCTCCCAAATTACAATAATCCAGTGTTTTATGTTATTTGGCCTCATTTTGATAACAGTGGGATTTAGTTTATTGTTACTTTTTTAATATATTGATTACACCTGAAGCTGTTAACTATGTCTTAATTTTTTTTCTCCCAATGATTTTTTTCAAATTTTATTTTTCTCCCTTTTAAGTTCTTAAAAGCAAAAAAATTCCAAAACTTTTAACTTCATGCACTGTAAACTCCATTAATCTCTAAGAACAATTTGTCTCCCGAAACAAAGTTTGTGCATTAACATTAGCAGTGCACTGTCCCCCACTAGTGCATTAGCCGTTTCCCTAAAATAAGCTTCTTAGCTATAAATTTACTAGCCATGTTTAGCACATTGAATTGAGGAAGTCAATATAAGACAACATGCTAGTGATGCCCCACATGCTACTGACAGCATTTAGGCTAACATTAGCATTTTGGCTAATTTTAGCTTATACACTAATTTTAACATACTGAATGGAGCAAGTCCATGCTAGTCAACATGCTAGTGATTCTCCACATGCTATTAATATTACTTTAGCTATGCTTAGCCTTATTGCTAATGTTTAGCATCAGAACGCTGGGTTCCAACCAAAGGCTGCCACACGTTGGCAGGCCCCGTTGAAATTTCTTCAGAAATGTTCTAGTTCATCTTGTTGTGCTCCACAGGGTGGCGACAGATCACAACATAGACAACACCACAGCGATCCTAAGAGACTGGCTCATCGTGGTGCAGAATTACTACCATTATGTGGAGTGGCGACCTGATGACGAAAACAGGTAATGTAACGTACATCGAGTGGTTTTTTTTTTAATTATTTTTTTCTTCTTTAAATGGGCCCATCTTTTTATGTCCCAGTGCCTTTGAGGACGAAGTGGGGCCAAAACACTGGAATAATCTCCGATATGAACACGTGATGAAACTTCGGCAGGCAGCGCTGGACACCGCCCGCGAGATCTGGGCCGACTATCTCCTGGTATGTTGGCGCCAAGTCATGGCACTTAAACTTCTGCTAACTATCAAAGTAATCTGCATTACTTTGGAAAACCTGTATTGATTTAAAGGGAGAGTTTGGATTTTTTCTGTGTTTCGTGGACAAGTTATTAGACATTAGTATCATAGATTAAGTAGGTAGCACTCGTAGTGCAATACTTGTGAACTCAGCCACTAAATCCTGTATGAAAGTACTTTTAAAGCCCAAGTGCAAAATAGCCCAAGTGCTTCAAGCATTTTCAGCATTCATTCATTTATTGTTGTAGAGGTTTTCTTTTGAAGTTAAATGTCTTTTGTATTCCCTATCAAACCAATCTTATTCAGAACACAAGCATAGTGGTTGATGAAATAGAGCAAATGTTTGTGCTTCCCTCTTTAAAAAAAAAAAGGCTAAAATGCCCTGAACAGCTGTTTGACTACCAGCTGCCCCGCAGTTGCTGACTGTTAATGCGCTCTGACAGACTAAGGGAAAATATGGCAAAACATAAACTAACAACATATCCTTACAACAACACCCCATTAGGCCGTTTTAACCCATTACAACGAGAAGATCCACGCAGCGCCTGTGTGCTCGCTTCCCTCTCTCTGATCAAACCTCGTCGCTGATGAGTCATCCGCTGGCGGCCGGGGAGAGGAGAATGGGGGGGGGATGCTTTCTCTGCAGGCGCGCACACGTTGATGAGTAATTGTATGTAAATATTTAGCCGCTCTCTTCACTCTGTAGATGGCCGACTGTGACAACCTGCTCACTGACAGAGATGTGTTGTGGAAGCTGATGAGGGAAAACAAAACCATCGTCGCCCCCATGCTGGAGTCCAGAGCCGCTTACTCCAACTTCTGGTGCGGGATGACTTCACAGGTAATCGGAGATTTATTTTTAGTCCGCTTGAGATCCCGCGCATCTGTTTCAGTAAATATTCATTGCATATAGAAGATTCCTTGGTGCAAAGATTGTTATTTATGTAATAGAAGTTGAAGAATAAGTATTCTTAGAGTTGTTTTTGCCCTCCTGTTCAGCTGCTGCTCAAATATTACACTGAGATATTTTTCTCTGCAATGTGACACTCTAACCCATCCCTTCGTTCTTGAACCACTGCACACAGAGAGCCAACAGACTGTAAAGATTATGTATCCGAGAGCCTCAAAGACTCCCCAGATGGCAGATCAGATTTATGTTTCTTTTTTATGTGCCTGAAAACCTTTAGAGGAGGAGAAAGAGAACAGAGCAGCAAATGAGATGGAGACCAAACCCATCGCACATGTTCCAATTTGTGGTTTTTGGGGAGCATTGTTCCTGGGTCAAACTGCTGAGTCAAACTTAGCTGCTTGTTTGTCCAGATTGTTTCCAGAATCATCTTTAGAAAAGTCCAATTTAAAAAAAAAGAAGTGATTTTAATTATAAATCTAAATCCTTTTAAATCCATTTTAAAGTAGGAATATGTTTGAATATATATGATTCTGGTAAGAAATTTAGATATACTTATGGTGGACATGTTGGTGTTTATGATGTATTGAACAGGAGACTTTAGTCTAACTCTTAAACGGGGGTGGACGGTTATGTATTCTCCAGACACGTAATGCAATTTGAAAACACAAATACCTGCAGCTGTTGTGAAAATTTAAAAATAAGCTAATAGAAATTTGATGTCACTTTATAGCCGTATTTGACGCTTCTGTCTGAAAAGGAAATGACACGGGACACTCAGCAATGGGGAACTCTGACTGTGTGGTTTTGATGCCTCCATAGATAACTGTGTTAAATAAATCCTTAAATAAATTAGAAAATCATGTTTTTATATCTCACTGACTAAAAGTGTATGTTTGTTTTCTGACCTTGGTCATCCCATACTAGAGTGTTAAAGTAATAAAATGGTAAAAAAAAATAACAATACAAATAAAATGGTTCTTCAGATAGAAACTTCTTTATGATGATTTTTTTTTATCAAGTATGGCTTTTATTTTGAGGCATTAGTGAATAATGGGGAACTCCATAGTGCATGTCATATGAAAGAGAAATAAAGTCCTCATTATTTTGCTAACAAAAGAAATAAACATCGTTGAGGATTTTTGTGAGGATTGTTTTACATGCATTCATAAGGAAAATAATTTTTTGTAGAAGAGGTAGAAAAAACTGAAAATTAATCACTGTTTCTTTAAGGATTGGTTCCACATCATGCAAAATTAATTTGTAATTAAGATAGCTGATTTATTTCTCAGGTGTACTGAAATTTTTGCTCCATTTAGCTCTAAGGAAGCTTAAGGATATTAGAAAATTATTTGGCGGGTGTGCAGATAGCCCACATCCTCATTATGTTCCATTAGGGAGTATCTTCAGGGTTTGTCCACGCTAGCTTTAATAAAAACTCCAGCTGGTTCTGCTCATTAAATTAAGTTAAATTAAGGGAAAGCTCTGTGACATGTGTTTTCTTGAATATGCAAACACTTTTGCATAATTTAGATTTCTCAAACTCATTTTACCTAAGGTGTAAGTTTTTGGTTTTTTTACATAGTTGGGAAAATAAGTATTGGAGACACTGCAGATTTTTCAAGCTTTCCTCTTATGATCTGTAATCTTCATCATACGTTCACCTCAACTGTGAGAGACAGAATCTAAAAAAAAAAATCAGAAAATCAGATACATTTTTTTTAGGAGTGCACCGATTTATCAGGGCCGATTTCCTTAATTTTGGGAGATCAGTGATCGGCCTATTTTTATGCATGAAGCCGATCTTATCCACCGATCTTATCTAGCTTGGCAAAGGTCTAAGAATCAACCACTGTCCTCTTTTGCTCTCTGGTGAGGAAGGTTTGACTGACAGACCGACCCACCAAGTTATGTCTGCACATTTACAATTAACAATAGTCCCCCCACTGTTGCCAACTGCACAACTTTCTTGCCATATTGCGCAACATTTCAGACAAAAAAATTGGTATCGGCCAACATCGGAGTCGGCAGGTTAAGCTTTTTAAAAGATCGGTGATCGGCAAGAAAACTGCAATCGGTGCAGCCCTATTTTTTAAAATAGTTAATCTGCATTTTATTGCATGAAATAAGAATTTGATCACCTACCAACCTGCAGTAAACCCCTCCTGTTCTCCATTTGGTGCTTGTATTAAACACATCTGTCCACACACTAAATCAATTGGACTCCAACGTCCAACATGGACAAGACCGAAGCGCTGTCTAAGGACACCAGGGATAACATTAGGATGGGCTACAGGACAACAGTTAATCAGTTTGGTGAGAAGGCAACAACTGCTGGTGCAAATGGAGGAAACCGTTTTATGAAGGTCAGACTCCCTCAGACTGGTGTTCCAGTCAAGATCAGGCCTCGTGGAGCATTAATGATCATGTAAAGTGTAGAGGATCAGCTCAGAACTGCATGGGAGGACCTGGTCAATGACCTGTGGAGGACTGGGTCCACAGTCTCAAAGGTTTCCATAGTAACACACTGTGCTGTCATGGATTAAAATCCTTCAGGGTGCACGTGTCCAGCCAGGTCCATCTGAAATTTGCCAGTGACCATCTGGATGATCCACTGGAGGCGTGGGAGAAGGTCACGAGGTCAGATGAGACCAAATTAGAGCATTTTGACATAAACTCCATTCTATGTTTTTGGAGGAGGAACAAGAAGGATGAGCACAGTCCCAAGAACAGCATCCCATGCGTGAAGCTTGGTTGTGGGGCCATTAAATGTGAGAGTCTGGGCGACAGCCTCCTTCCCTCAGTAAAGGTATCGAAGATGGGTCGTGGCTTGGTCGTTCAGCATGACGGTAACCCGAAGCAGTGGCTCCAGAAGAAGCATCTTGAGGTTCTGGAGAGGCCTAGCCGGCCCCTAGACCTGAACCGTGTAGAAAATTTATGGATGGAGCTGAAAATCGATGTTGCAAAATGAAGAGCTGTGTGGAGGAAAAAGGGCTAAAATCCCTGCTGCCATGGAAACCTGGTCAAGATTTCTGTGTCAGAATATTTTGTTCTATTGTAAATATTAAAGTCTAGAATTGGAGTAGGTATGCTACATTAGACGTTTATTTAATTTAAACATTTAATTTCCTTTTAGAATTAAGAAAGTATTTTTAATCTGAATACATTTTTTCGGTTGATGCATTGCTTTTTCTTTTTTGACAATTGTTCCCTCTGTTTTCGGATAACTGTGCAGCTGCAAGGATTTCTACTCTCACTTTTTTGACTTTTGGACAGTTGCTGTGCGTAACCATGGCAACGAGGAGGCTGAAAAGGAAGCTTCATGGATGCAGAGCCAGACCAAAGAGTGGAGAAAGAGGACATTCAAGCCTCTCCTCCATCAATCATAAAGAGCAAGGATCATATTCCAGACTCTAACATCTGCCTGACTTTCTAACCATGCAATCAGACGGCGTTAAAGAGGAACGGCAAAAGCAAATGAGGTGGATTAGCGGTGCTTGCCAACAACTGTCATCCTGGACAAGTTGCTGTGAAATATCATCTCTGCTGCCCGGCTATTTAGCATGAGTCAGTCTCACAGCAACAGTCTTCGGTCAGAGGCTTTTTCAGATTCGTTGCAAGACTGACTGCTACTGGAGATCCCTCCTGGCCACAGCATCTCTGTCCAGCAACTCTTTGAAGATGCTGTATGAGTCCCAATAACATTTAATTTTCCTTTGGGATAAATTAAGAATTTCTTAATTGAATGGATTTTTTTTCATGTTGTATTAAATGCTTATTTAATTAAATAAAATACTAATTAAATTAAAAATCATACAATGTGATTTCCAGATATTGTCTCCTACAGTTGAGATGTACCTATAATGAAAGTGACAGATCTCTCTGTTATGTGCAAGTTGGAAAACTTAAATCAAATACTTATTTTACCTACTTTACATTTACATACAACCTACCCAGCTGAAGCTGCAGACTTTATTTTTAATTTTTAATTCCATTTTTGTTGCATCCTCTCCATAGTTACCCATAACTTCAAGGTCATGCCCACTTCCCTTTTGTGCTTTTTCAGTTGTCAGCAAATTCCTTTCATTAAATCCAAACCATGTTGTTTTTCAGGGTTATTACAAGCGCACCCCGGCCTACATGCCCATTCGCCGCCGGGAGCGCCGGGGCTGTTTCGCTGTGCCGATGGTCCACTCCACCTACCTGGTGGATCTGAGGAAAGAAGCCTCCAGTCAGCTGGCTTTCTACCCGCCACACCCCGAGTACAGCTGGGCGCTGGACGACGTCATTATCTTTGCTTACTCTGCTCGCATGGCAGGTGGGGAGGAACAATGTAGCTGAGATTGCCTCGTCCCGTTTTTAATGCGCCTGCACATGTCGCATCGTTTGTCTTCTTTCCGTTCCCTCCCCTCCTCAGACGTGCAGATGTACGTGTGCAACAGAGACACCTACGGGTATTTCCCGGTGCCCATGCGTTCCCACGCTACCATGCAGGATGAAATGGAAAGCTTTTTGCACACTCACCTTGAGATCATGGGTGAGTTAAAGAGCTCAGTGAAACTGGGCCTTTTTTCTGTTTGTTTGTTTAATTGTTTTTTTGTAAATGTCGACTGTCTGACACTGATTAGCACCACAGGGAAAGATGTATAAAAGAACTTGAAATAAATGTATTTTTGGATTGCAGTAGTAGAGAAACATAGAAACTCAACATCTAATTTTATTCAGTCAGAATAAGTTAGTTTCACTAAGATTTTTTTGTATCAGAATAACTGGTGGGACCCAAACTATTTTAATTAAATGCAACTGAAGTATTTCTGTTTTAAGTTGACCGGAGTTTCTCTGAATTTTTAGTAATCAGTGATGGCATAGTTACTTTGAAAAAGTAACTTTAATCGGATTACTGATTACTCCTTGAAAAAGTAACTCAGTTAGATTACTGACTATTTGATTTGGAAAGTAACTAAGTTACATTAAAAGTAACTTTTTTAGTTACTTTCAGCAGCCGCTAACAACAATGCTGTGAAAATTACATTGATCTTTGCCAATACTTAATTGTAAGCTATTTTATAATGGTAACATCAACAATGTGTCTCCACTTATAAGGTTGAACTGAAGGGGAGATTTTGTGATGGTTACAGTACAAAACCCCCAAAAACGTTAGTAATTTGTGCATGTTTTTGTGTTTTATGCCATTTTTCAGGCATCAGGAACATGTATTCACATAAAAGTGGCACAAAGCACACAGCACATATGTAGAGGGTTTATTTCAAAGCTCTTAGGTTATTCATTTATAGCCCCTGCTGTCTTCAGTGTTGACATGCAAACCGACTGAAAGGAGCTAATGAGTAACCTGAAGGCTTTCACATCGAGAAATCGGTTCAAAGCCAGATTACAGAACCATGAACATTCAGGTGGAGTTGAACCTCTACTGCTCCAATCTACTGTACACCCTTATGATTTATTCAAATATAAATCATAAGGCTCCTGGGCCACTCAACAAAGTGCTTCACTTTCAGTCGGCTGTTTCTAGCTAAAAATGATCAGAGTTCACAACGAAAGAGGAATGTTTGAGGTGAGGATTCTTTAAAGAAAAGTTCTTGTAATAGAGATCAGGATCATTAGCAGGGCTGCACAATATTAGTAAATCGTGATGATGTTTGTGAACGTCACTTTGGGTTTGTTGCAAATCGCAGATAGTGAGTTAAAAAAAAAAGATTTATTGTGTCCATCTCGACATGCTGCTTCTGGCTACATCTGCTGTTTTCTCAAAGAAACGGCTTAGTTGTATTTTCTTTATGACTTTACCTTAACGTCTTGCTAAAGCACAGAAAGCTTCTCCAAATATAAATTGCACATATTAAGCGCTTGACTGCGTGGTGCTTATTTAATTGTCTAATATTTATGGCAGTTCAAGCAGTTTTTGCAGTATTGATCGTGTGTGCAGTATGACTGCGAAAACCGAGCTTTATTCATTGCACAGCCCTATTTATTAGTAATTTTAAAAAATATTATGACCTGTACTATATTCAGTCTGATATTTATCACTGCGCTATTTGCAAAACTTTACTACCATAGAAAATATGAGGGTTTATGGTTCTGCTGAGAAGTTTACATACAGAACATACACGATCATAATTGTTTACATCACTGGAGGATTTATCTTTTAATTTTTGTGACTTGTTTTGCTGGTTTGGAAAACCAAATAATATTGACATTTTGGAGCAGCTCTGGGAAAGTCCTGACTTTAATCACCTTGTGTGGAGTGATTAAAGTCACTCCTCACAATACCAAAGGAAAGAGGCAAAAAGCTGATCAGCAACTTCAGGAATGTTTTGATTGCTGTAAAGCCAAAAAAATATTTTCTATTGATTAGTTAAACTTGCGTTATTATGCCATTATCAATATTTCACTAGGTGAGTGCAACTGAATTCTCTGTACTGACAAAGTTACAGCTCTAATTTTACTGTTTTTCCTATTTTTACTTGTATAACTTATGATTTCACGCTCTTCATTTTGTGTTTTTGTAAACTTCTCTTCTTTTTTTCTTCTTCTTTTCTTCAACAGTGAATAATCCTCCATCGGAGCCCTCCAGCTTCCTGTCTCTTCCTCCCAAGCATCCAAACAAGATGGGCTTTGATGAGGTATACTCACACGCCACCTCCTACGGTCAGGAATACGCATTAGCAGAGCGTGCGTGCGTGAGCGTCTGCATTCGTTTGCACGCAGGTCTTCATGATAAATCTGGTTCGTCGAGCCGACCGCCGCGAGCGAATGCTGAGAACTTTGTACGAGCAGGAGATCAGCTGTAAGGTCGTTGCTGCTGTGGATGGCAAGTATGTTTCCTCGTCGTCTTCCTCTCCTCCTTCCTGTTGTCTGTTCTTTTTTAGCACCTCTGGAACGTGTGCGCTCGCCTCCTGCAGAGCACCAAAAACTGACATAAACAATCAGGTGAAAAGTAGCTGTTTGCATGCGCTTACTGCTGTTCTCGCTGTTTATTCTGCTGGAGTTGGGTTTACATGTTTCATCTGTGTAAATACAGCCGAAACCTAATATTCAAATATTTCTATTTCTTTTTTTTTTGGCTGTGTCTGGTGTTTCATCAGACTGAACTATTCATGTTTTACAACAGTTAGAATTACTATTATTTCTGTCTGCTAAAGGCTTAATAAAGATTAAAGATTTGTTTTGCATAACTTTACATACATGAAGATCACTGAGACTTTAAGCAGTTTGGAAAAGCCTATGGGATGATGTCATGGCTTTGTGAGCTTCTGATAGGTTCAGGTAAATTGAGGCAACCCCTCAACACATTGCTTCCCTTTGTGACATTTTGAAAAACTCAAAGAAATCAAACAAGAACATGGAAGATATTTGCATTTCCACTCCAACTGTAATAATCCCCTTTCAGCTAAATGTTGTTCTTTTGTTACTGTTTCATTTTTTACTTACTTCCTTTCTCTCATTTCCATCCTGTTACTTGTGGTTCCTTCCTTCCTTTCTTTCTAAGGTTGGTGGTGGCCGAGAAGGTAGACGTTCGTCCTGTAACCTCTGTCCTTACTTTCTTTTGTTTTTCATTTCTTGTCCCCTCTTTCTTTCTTTCCAACGGTGTACAAGTTTTTCAAAGTTTTTTCCGATCCTTCATTCCTTATCCTTCCTTTTTCTTGTGTTCTTTCTTCCTTTTTTCTTTGTCTACTTCTAAATCCTCCATACTATGGTGCACTGATAAATCAGCCCTAATTTTTGTTTAAGAGATCAGCGATCGGCTACTTGATGCTTGATCGACAGACCAGCCCACCAGGTCTCACCTGCACGTTTGCAGTTAATAACCACCCGACTATTTTGAGGCTTTTCAGACTAAAAAGGATTGCATCGGCTAAAACTCAGAATCGAAAAGTCAGGCTTTTTAGACATCGGAGATCAGCCAGAAAACTGATCGCGGTGATTCTCCATGCTGTACAAATATCTTCCATACATTCATAGAGAATGTTTGGATTTTTGTTCTTTTAAACACACCTAAAGGAGTTTTAGGAAAGCTTGAGTTAAGAGTATTGGGAGATTTTTACTTAATAAACAGAAAGTGTTATGAAAACCTTTATTTTGAAACTAAAATACCCCCTATTAATCACTGTAATGACAAAAAACGGCAGACATCTCCAGGTACCAACACCTTAGAGCTACTTTAGTCTGTAGAAAAGTGAACATAAGCTTTGCTATAGACAGTATATTGATTGAACTCTAAAGGTCGCACGGTGTAATTAGTTCAGCTTTATGCTCTTCCATATGAGCGGCCGGTTAATGCTCCGCTCTTTTTCCTGCTCCATAAGCATGTGGGGTGAACTTTAAGATCTAGCTTACACTCAGTTGATTGGGTCCAACATCGCTAGAATGAGGGTCAGCTGTCCGCCAAGCGAGTCCTCGGAGTCCAAGCTTGACCTTTGTCGGACCTCATCAGTCGTCCTGGAAACCATCCAGCCATCGGGACGCCCTAAAATACAAAAACCTGACAAACGCAACGCAATTTTGGGAATAAACAAAAGTTGCGTTAAGATCATATAAAGAAGAAAAAAAACTCCAGTGTAGCATATTTTATAAAGTTTGGACTGTGCGAGTCAATTATTATTATTTTTCCATTCATGTAATTTATAGATTTAATCTCTCATCTGTTTATATTTAATCCCATCTCTTTCTGCCAGAGCTCTGAATACGTCTGACATAGATTCCATGGGGATTAAAATGCTCCCGGGATACAAAGACCCTTATCACGGTCGGCCCCTCACCAAGGGCGAGCTGGGTTGTTTCCTCTCTCATTACAACATCTGGAAGGAGGTGAGACACTTGAACGCACCAGAGGCATTTGGCTCCACCTGCACAAGGCTGATAACAGTTTGTGTTTAAACAGTAGATTGGTTCGTTGTTTGGAAACTCGGTTTTCTCAGACAAATGATCAGTTCAGGATAGTATTTTTATGCACTTGTTTACGATTGAGAAAGACTTTGGATCAGACATAAGAATATTACTTTATTACCTTTTTTTATGATTGAGTAGTAGTGACAGAAACATACTGACTGTATGTGCCACCATGTTGAGGTAGCTTTATTAGCCACCTTCAGCTCGTTTCCATATTCGGATCTGTTTTTTTTTATTTTTTATTTTATTTTTTTCCCCCCATTTTTCACTTGGCAGGTGAGTTTCCTGCCCAACCAGGCAGATCATGGTCTGCATGGTCATTAGACCAGACGGCACCAAATCCTTCTGGGAAAATGAAAACGGCATCTCCATAAAGCTAGCATAAACCATCAAGTTCTCTGAAGTGCTCCTGGTAGACGACCGTGTCTGGTTTTAGACTTGATAAAACACAATAGATCAGTTTTTCTCCCACATTTTTTTCTTCCACTCACCTTTCCATAAGTTTGCTGGCATACAACACAGTCGGCAGTAACATTTTGTAGCTTATGCTCTCTGCAGAGTCCCGCAGCTGTCGGGTCATTTTTGTAAGTCCTAAAACTGCATTAGAACAGTTTTTTTTTTTTTTTTTTTTTTTTCTGAAATAAATTGCTTTTCAAATTTTACAAAAATAAAACATTATGCATTACGTGTACATAATGCATCTATAAATGCTGTAGTATTGTTTGTTGAGACGCACTTTTTTAAAGCAGCGGTTTCACAAATCTAATACTTTTAAAAGAAAATTTCCGCTAGGAGGGAAAAAAACGTTCTAAGTTACAGTCGGTTTAATTGAACAAAATACAACAGGAGCCAAGTTTGAATCACCTTTTGTTGTTTTCTTTAGTCTTTCACAGCTAGAAAATAAAAAAGAGGCACTGTAAAATGTTATTTGCTTCATTTAATGCCCTACTAAGTAAACATTGAGCTTGTTACTGCAGCTGAGCGCATCGGTTTATGGTTCGGAAAGACGCCTCCCGGTGCCTCGGCTGCTGTGAGAAATCTTTATTTCCCTGTGAACCCGTTCAGATCGCGGAGCGCGGCCTCCAGACGACCCTGGTGCTGGAGGACGACCTCCGCTTCGAGGTGTTCTTCAAACGCCGGCTCCAGGCACTGCTGCAGGAAGTGACCACACACAAACTGGACTGGGATCTTATGTGAGTAAATAGAAATAACTCGGATTACTCCAAAATAATCCCTCCTGTCATCCATGATGTCTCTACAGCCGGCCACCACACATTCGGATGGTTCGGAAATGTTCTGTTTTAGCGTTTTACTAGTGAGCACAGACGCTGAGCATCATCTCAGGGAAAAATTAAGTTGCCGAGTTTATTTGATTATCACATTTTAGCAGAAAGGCAGTTCAAAGTGCTTTACACCACAGAAATGTGATGCAGTGGCAAATTATGGAACGAGCAATAAACATTACTGTTTGCCAAATGCCATCATCAAGACCGTAAAGCAAATGTACCTCAAACATATGGATTACTGTCCTAGTTCTAATTAATCAAGGCCTGCTGAAAGCAGGTGGGGGTTTTAGCCTTGATTTACAGGAACTCAGTTTTTCTGCGGTTTTGCAATTTTTTGGAAGTTTCTTCCATATTGAAAACCGAATGCTGCTTCTCCATGTTGATGGAGATTAGATATGTTCACAATGTTTAATCTGATATTTTAACAGCCATCAGTTTTGATATTCTTTATTAGACTGTAATGATATGGATGTGATATTTTAAAACATACGCATAAGACTGTGGTGCCCATGGAAAAGATGAGTAAAAAGATTTAAAAAACTAACTAAAAACTATTAAAATGAATGTTAATTCAGTTGGGGGGGGACATCAGGTTAGAAAAAAAAAAGTTTTACAATAGCACCATTCCTTTTATACATTTATCTGAAGCATATTTTAAGTTTAAAATGTATGTCCTCTGAGCAGGATCATAAAAGAGGTTAATAAAATCCCCATAGCTCTACGTTGAATCATAATGTTTCCATAAGAGCCGTAACTTCTGCTCTTTATGCTAACCGGGAAAAAACCTTCGGTAACACTTTATTTGAAGAGGTGACATGACGCTGTCATGAACATGACATAACATCTCTTATGAACATGACAGAGTCTTTATGAATGTTTATGACTGTTGTCATGAAGTGTCATTCGGTAAATAATGACACTTTTAATGCAAAATTGCTATGAAATTTACATTAAATTTACGTTGGTAGGACTGTTGCCTTGCAGCAAGAAGGTCCTGAGTTCGATTCCCGGCCCGGGGTCTTTCTGCATGGAGTTTGCATGTTCTGTGCATGGCGGGTTCTCTCTGGGTTCTCCGGTTTCCGCTCACAGTCCAAAAACATGGCTGTCAGGTTAATTGGTCTCTCTAAATTCTCCCTCGGTGTGAGTGTGTATGTGTGGTTGTTTGTCCTGTCTCTGTGTTGCCCTGTGACAGACTGGTGACCTCTTCAGGGTGACCCCGCCTCTCGAACGTTAGCAGGAGATCGGCACCAGCACCTCCCGACCCCACTAGGGGACAAGGGTGTTAGAAAATGGATGGATGGATTATTAAATCTCTAAATTTGCGTCATTATTTGGTAAATGATGACACTTTAATGCAAAGTTGGCAAAAATATTTTTTTTTTCATGAAAAAATGTATAGTGGGAAAACATTTGGTTTGTTAGGGTTTCTGTAAGTTGGTAAATATGTATTTTATGCTATTAAAATACTGGTTATGTGGTGAAAATACTTGCTTATTTCTAAGTCTAAAGGTTTTGCATGAACTATTGTTTCACAAGGTGAAACAAAAAAACAAACAAACTTTTTTTCAGTTTTAATTGGTAATCTGACCAATGGTTTCTCAGATACATCGGACGGAAGCGGATGCAGGTGGACCACCCGGAGAAGTCCGTCCCGAACGTCCACAACCTGGTGGAGGCCGACTACTCCTACTGGACGCTCGGCTACATGTTGTCTCTGCAGGGAGCCCAGAAGCTCCTCATGGCCGAGCCTCTGAGCAAGATGCTCCCCGTCGACGAATTCCTCCCAGTCATGTTCGACAAGCACCCCATGTGAGTCCAACCCGTGTTCTCTTTGTCGTCCTCCGGGTGGCGCTCTTCTTTTATACGACCCCCGTTTTCTGCCCCACCAGTTCGGAGTACATGGAAGCCTTCGAGCGGCGGGACCTGCGGGCGTTTTCCGCCGAGCCGCTGCTGGTGTACCCGACCCACTACACGGGGGAGGCGGGCTACGTCAGCGACACGGAGACGTCCGTGGTGTGGGACAACGAGACCGTCAAGACGGACTGGGACCGGGCCAAGTCGAGGAAGACACAGGAGCAGGGCGAGCTGAGCTTCAAGGCGCAGAACTCGGACGTGCTGCAGTCCGAGCTGGAGAACGTGAGCGCACGGGACGAGCTGTGAAGAAGAAGAAAGAAAGGGAGAAGTAGAGCTCCGACACACGGATACAAGGGAGACTGAAAAAAAGCTGTGATGCAGAGTACAGAGGAAAGTATGGAGGGAACATGATCAAAAAGAGACTGAGAGGCAGAGCTAATGGAGGCTTAGTTCACCAGGAAAAAAACAGTTTTCTTATAGATTTCTCGCTCCACTAATGGATCTTTCTCCTGAGAGATTAGATGTCGAGTTAACTCTTGAAGAGTCCGCTAACACCTTCTGGTTTATTTATTGCAGTCGATACAAATGTCTTGCTTTAAGTGTGGTCCAGTTATTTTATTTTTGTACATCAACTTTTCCGAAACTAAGGCAAACGTTCACTTAGACTTTCTGTGCATCTGAAAAGAAAACGAGAACGTGTATATGTATATGTAGGGCTGAAACAAGTGGATTAATCGATTATTGGAATAATCATCTAATTTAGCAATCGATTAGTCGGTAAAGGGAGTATACAGATTTGCATGTTGTTGAAAAGAACAACAACAGCTGCTCTAAGCAACAACATGCTTAGAGCAGTAATGAACTGTAAAACAGAATATGCATTTTGCCTTTAAGATGAAAAGAAAAACACTTTTTCAGTAAATATGTTCAAAACTCCTGAAGTGGCATTTTTAGCTTCACCTGCTTCAAATTCTAGTTTGCAGCCCTACAAATATGCAACCTTACCTTATTATTGTTAATTTAGGAGTATATTTTGGGTCAAAATAAATAATTAGATCACATTTTATTTTGCATGGACTGACTCTGCAGCTCCTCGGGTGTTTACGTGTGTGAGCTCCTGCATGTCCACAATCTGTGGCCATTTAAACCAAGAAATGTTATGTTTTTGTTTTTTTTTACTTTTTTTTATTTTTAGGATTAATGCAGATGATGAAAGGAATAAAAAAAAACAGTTGTAGAAGAAATATATCCAATTGTTCTTGCTTTCTGTTTTGGATGTATCTTGTTATGCCTGCCTGAGGTCCTGACACCAATGTTTCTCTGTTAGTGTCTCTTATCGTCTTGTTTAAGGTAAACCTCTGACATCTCTTTTGTTTTTAACGATGAATGTATCTGAGTCTCTTCTTGCCAAAGAAACATTTTCACGCTTGGACAGCAGCAGATTTGATTGTCTCTGTGTTTTTTGTTTTTTTTCTGCTCTTGACCTTTTGCCAGATTTATTCGCAAACCAGCAGCTTGTGTTGCGTGTTTGTATAAATTTGCAAATATAGATTTTTATTTTTTAAAAAACTAAGTCTCAGCTTTGTTTTCTGCACATTTTTCTTGCCAAAGGTTACCGCTTTATAGAAGCAGTCAAAGCCCTTTTAAACATTGTGTCGACAACCACAAAGTTCAATTTATTTTATTAGGATTTAATGTGACTGAGACACACAAAGCAGAGCATAAGTAAGATGTTTTACAAAATGTTTTTCTATTTTTTTTTCTTCTTACAAATAAATAAATGTTTGTCTGTACAGTGTGTATAAAACTATTCATACTTTTACATGACCAATAAAATGTGCCTTTCTTTTTTTTAACAAAAAGTGAAAAACTGATTTCTACAAAATGACAAAAACATTTTTTAACTTAAAATAAGCGACTGTGTCAATATTCTCCCTCTTTACAGTGACGGACCTAATTCAACAGAGGGCCAGTCGACTGCTGCTAGCGGCCTCACAACAAGTTGAGTACAGACAACTTGAGTGCAGTGAATGTGTCTCCAGATTGTAGCGTAAAGAAAAAAAAAAAACTAAACCAAATGTACGCTGATGGAGATTGTCATTGATCCAGGACATAATTATCCTAAGTGGGTCAGTAGAAAGCTGCTGGACGTCTTTGTTTCTTGAGCCCTGAAAGCCATAAACACACAGAGCTTGACTGGAAAGGTCAATAAGGTGCATTGAAGTTTGTGGGAGAAAACACCTAAGCATTCAAGAGCGTAGCAATACTTTTGCGAGACACTTTAAATCAAACGGAAAAGAAAAGAAAAGGTCCGAGGCGTCAGCTGAAGCTCCGGGACTAAAACATCTGGACTGAATCTTTTGGCAATCAGCGTTTTTTTTATTTCAGCCACGGTGCAGCTCAGACTTCTTTTAATTACCACTGCCTGGTATTTGCCCTCTCCGTAATTACATAATGGTCAGTTTGGATTACAACAGGCCACAATTACTTATCTGCATTGTGTGTTTCTGTTCTCATTTGTTATTCATTGTTGACCCGTGGAGCTCGCTCTTTGTGTTTTGCCTGCTTTACAGATTCAAAAGGAGAGAGAAGAAAAAGTTTCCTACTTAATTCAGGAGCAAGAAAGACTGATAAATATATATAAATATATATATAATTAGACTGAGAAATAATGTCTTTATTAAGTGTTGGAGAAACGAGTACACCACTGTGCATTATCTCTGTAATGATTCAAGTCGCTATCACCCTTCATGCAGTAATTGCATTTCTTCTCAGCTGAGCAGTGGGGTGTTTGCTCTGGTGTAACGTTAAAGCTTTCAGTTTGCATTTGATTTGCTGTATTAAAAAACACAGACCCCCGCTGTTGCAAATCAAACATCACTAACCCAGTGCTGCTTTGTGTTTTTTTTGTTTTTTTTTAAAGATCCTTTCTGAATGAGTGCGTTGCTTTATTTTCTCCTTTTTAATTCAAATAACGGGGTTTTTTTGAGGGGGTGTTTAGACTCTAGTGTATATTTGCATGTGTAAAATGCTGCCACCGATTACTGAAGGCAAACACAAAGGACCACAACTGAACCAGCGCTGGTCACGGACCCCTCCCACTGAACACCAACAGAATGTCTCTAACAATGGACGAAATAATGTGAAATAGAGCCTTTCTGACAGAATGAAGTAGGCTGAAAAAATCCCCAGAAAGTCAAAACAATCTGCCCAGGTCTACAGAAAATCTGGAATAGATGAGAAACTTTGACATCTATCTGTCTGGAAAGGATTGCAAACACTTTTGGGAACATATTGACACAAATCCTTTGCAGTTAATCAGGAACAGAGCGTTTGATTTGTTTTTCTTATTATGAAGTGTCGTCAGAACTTGGCTTGTCAATGGTCATAATGTTTTGGCCAGTATTACTTGTAAAAATCAGTTAGTCTTTGACTCATTCAAACTTGGTCCCAACCTCAAGGTGTCCAAACATACAGGGGCGCAAAAAGGGAGTAACCCTATATCCATAGGGGCGCCCAGTTAGAGGGGGCGCCAAAGCGAAGGAGGAAATGTATGTTTTATTGGCGTTTTCTGTATTTAACAGCTGTCTGTGAATGAATTTATGACTGCATAGTACGATATATATTACACAATGTTTCTTTTGATTTTGATCTAGCTGATCACCTCAACCTGGACCCCGAAGTCCCCCTGAGGCCCCAAGAAGTAGCTACACACAGTGAGAGTAGCTCCACTGCGAGCACGTGCTGGACATGTTGCCTCTCATTCCCATGTTTCTCCCTCGCGTGCGCGTGGCAGCCTGGATGAGCTGTTGAAGGGAAGCCAACAGGCCAACAGGCGCTTCTGAAAAATCCCCCCTGACACACAATTTAATGTCATATTACAGCTGAGCGACAGGCAGAAACGCGTCGGCACCGGTCCCGCGAAGCGGAGCAAACGAGCTTTGGCATGCAATTGTGCGCACTTAGACGTTAATGTCCAAAAGCCACGTTTGTGTGCGTCTCGCCACGGGAGTGTTTCAGTGCGTGTGACGTTTGTGACTCAGATGAAAATCCTATTAGATCTCTTGCTTCTCCCCCACTTCTCTCTCTCTCTCTCTCTCTCTCAGATTAACCTGGGTGTTTACAGTGTTTGGCTGCCTCTGTGGATCAGTAAGCGTGTTTTCCAGCCTGCAACCCGGGGTTCACTAGAACCAGCATCAAACCGCGGCGACTTTCTTTCTCGGCTCATTTCCTCGCCTCTCTGCCGCATTCTGGCTTTTAAATCACCCTGATAGCCGGGCCCAAAAGATTCAGTGTTGTGCTTTAAAGGTTTAATGCGCAGACACTTCTGTGAAAGTGGGAGGTGTGTGTGTGTGTGTGTGTGTGTGTGTGTGTGTGTGTGTGTGTGTGTGTGTGCGGGGTGGGGGGTTGAAACAGGGTCATTGGTCTCACTCGACGCTTGTTTCAAACCTATCTAACTCCATTTTGCATTTTCCCACAGCGTTTCTTTCTCCCCCACTGTGCACGTCCGTCCTCGCGTTGCAATCCAATTTGTCCTCCTCTCCTTTATCCTTCCTTTCCTCCCCTCCCTTCTTCGTTTGAAGTAATAAGATTTTCTGCTTTTCAGCGGAGAGTTTTAGAAACACACACACACACACACACATTGAGAAGCAACCTCTACCCCTCAATTACTGCGCTGCCACACCTCCAGCTATCTCTAATCTCCGTCGGTGGACCTCGGAGTGCAAGGCTGAAACAAATTACAGAGCGGGGCGAGGAGGCAGCGAAAGGTGTCACTAAAAATAACAAAACTTCGCAGGATTCAAAGAAAGAAAGCAGATCAAATAAAAACAAGGATGGTTTGACGGAGGAGGAGGGAAGCTGCGGATTTATCTCTCGCAGGAGTGTGAGGAGTTTCAAGGAAAGGTGAGTCATTTGTGAGAGATTTAGCGTCCGGGGCGCGCGCACAGGTTGATGTGCCATTAAATTAGCGGCGGACAAAATGAAGCTGCAGCGTAGATCAGGCGCCATCGACCGGCTTCCAAAAGAATGAAAAGAAGAAGCTGGACCTAATAGTTGGGAGATTGCTTTTTTTCTTATTCTTCTTCTTCTTTTTCCTTCTTCTTCCAGTTTTACAATTACAGCAAATTGTCATTCTCCGGCAGGTGAGGTGCGATGCTGCTCAAAATTTCAAACGTAACTCTCCCCATTGACGTCGGTCCCGGGCGCTCCAGTCCAGGAGCCTCTAACGGATTTGGCACAGCTCGGTGCCAGAGAGGCAAATCTAATTTGTGCAGTTATCGCTGTCAATTCCCGCCCTGCAGAAACACAAGGCTGGATCAAACACATCAAGCTTTTCTCTCTCTTTTTTTTCCCTTCAATGGTAAAAGCTGAACTTTATTTTTGTTACTGATTTTTAAATTATTCTGAAATTTAGGTGCTTTTATTAGCTTTGTTGTTATCATACCTTACATTATATTCCCCCCCTCACACACACAGAGATACAGCTTTGACTTTAATAAGTAACTCGGTTAGCCGGTGAGACAGGACAAGTGTCTCTTTCTGGTCTCTGATCACCTCAACTGACTCCAAAAACAAAACGCCGGTCAATGGAATCCACAAATGGACCATCTTCAGCTAAATTTCAAATTGAACACAAAGCACAAACTAAAAAGTAATCCTCTGACATAAATCATTTAAATCAAACCTCTAAAAGCAAGAAGGAAAAACTCTTGAATGGTGTTGAACAAGGAGGAGCGCAAATATTTACTCACAGAAAGAAAGGACTGAACTACCCAATCTTCCCGATCTCTTTGTATTGCCACGCTGTTCTTAATTCCTCCCTAACTAAGCTGCACATCATGTTTTCTTGGTTTTCAAATCCCTCAGAGTTAAAGTCAAAGTGTAAGTCTCATCTTGTGAACTGGTGTATCAGGATGAAAGCTGCCGTAGTGAAATGTCGCCGTACCGCTCAAAATGTTTTTTTCTCATTTAATAACATCATAACTATAAACTTACGTGTTTCATTTTGTGTGATAGACCTGGAAATTAACCCATTTAGAGCCGCATGACAGCTGCTGGAGCGCGTAGTCGCAATGTAACCAAATGGAGAGACGTTTAAAGGTGTATTGACACATTTTTAGGGAGGACTTCCCCATCGCTGCCCGCCAACATGGTGGACCTGTTCCTAGGCCGAGTCCTTGTGGAGAACAACTCGGACCAGGACGAGCTCAACACGGAGCGCGAGATCATCGGGATCCTGGAGAACCGCGTCCTGCTGCTCTTCTTCGCGTCGGCCGAGTGTGAGAAGTGCCAGAGGTTTGTGCCCGTCCTCCACAGCTTTTTCAGGAAGCTGAAAGATCCAGCGTACATCGAATACCCCAAACTGCTCGCTCTCATCTACATCAGGTCCGCATCTTCGCCTCTCTGATGTTGTTGTTGTTGTTTTTAATCGCCTTTCTCAACACTGGCTTCCACTACTGACTCTCTGACATGATTTCTGTCTTTCTTCTTCAGCTTGGACCAATCTGGGGAGCAGCAGAAAAAAATCCTCAAAGAGCTCCACAAAAGGACTTTGTTTTTGCCGTTTGAGGACCCGTACAAAAAGTAGGTGACTCATGTTTTAAAAAAATATATAAACCAATCAATCAATCAATCAAATTTTATTTGTATAGCACATTTCAGCAGCAAGGCATTTCAAGGTGCTTTTCATCATATCAAACACAGAAACACAATGCAACATAGAATCAACGATCAAAACACGGCATTAAGTCAAGTTCCATCAATAAATTTGTAATTGATTACGTTTCAAATACAATCCTGAAAATGTGGGTTTTTAGTCGAGATTTAAAGGAAGTCAGTGTTTCAGCTGTTTTACAGTTTTCTGGAAATTTGTTTTATGCATGCTGCTAAATGCATAAAATAAATTACTTTTAATATGTTTTGTGACCTCTCATGTTGCGTAGGGAGCTCCAGGCCATGTTTAAGGTGAAGGACGTCCCGGCGGTGGTGGTCCTGCGTCCCGACGGCTCCGTCCTCTCTCCGAACGCCGTGCGGGACATCTGCCGCCTCGGCGCCGACTGCTTCCGCAACTGGCAGGAGTCGGCGGAGCTGGTGGAGAGGACCTTCATGCTCAACGAGGCGTTCGACGACCCCAACCTGCGGAGCGCCACCGACCCCGTGAGGAGGCTCAAGTACAAGACCGAAGACGACAAGAGGAACAAGAGATGGTGGAAGTTGTGGGTGAAGGGAAAAGATGGAAACGACGAGGAGGAAAAAGACGAAGCATGGGACAGGAAGAGAAAGAATGGAGATGGAGGAATTTGGCGCAAGAGATGAAATAGTTTTTTTTATGATATAGGCTAACTTTTTTTTTTTTGCTAATTCTGTACATCTAAAAGGAAACCACTCCTGTTGTTGCTGCTGTGACCCAACATTGTTTTCAAGAAATATGAGATTATAGACTATACATTATATGTTTAAGAAAAAAACTAAATGGTCCATATATATTTTATATAGATAAAACACTCAGAACTGTATAAAAACAGTAATTTAATTTTTAATTTTTTAGGTTTTCTGGATACAAATGTCTGCAAAAAAGAGATAAAATACCAAAGATAAGAAACTAAAAAATAAAGTTCACTTTACATCAAACAATTTTGAATTTTTTTTGCTAAATTCTGTTAAACAAAACAGAGATAAAACTCTTTAACCTTGTATATGTCAACGTTAACATTTATACACTAAGCATAGGAATAAAACTGACACCAGTAAATGAAAATGTTTTAGTTTTCTGTCTATTTTTGACCTAATGTTAGCACTATAGCTGAGCTAGATATCATGCTAACATAGAGCTCAGCTACATTATAGCTAAGCTAGCTACTACAGGAGCTATACTAGCTAGCTCAGCTGCAGTAGCAATAGTAGCTAGCTCAGCTAAGTTCAAAGGATATTTGTGGGAATATTAATTTATTTATCTTGGTTAATATATGGAGATAACCATGGAAAGTGTGTCCATTGGTTTTCAAGATTGTTGTTGCTAATGTTGCTTTACATATAGAAAGCTGTTAAAGTAACTCTTGGACAAAAGTAAAGTAAATATTAATATTTCATGTGCTAAAGTGTTGTTTATAAAGAAAAACGGAATAATTTTGTTTTATGTCTGTGTGACTGAACCCACACGTTTCACTTAGAGCTTTGAGGATTCATTTTTGCTGTCAGATTCAACAAATAAGAACAATATTGAAAGTTTTACCTATATATGAAACTCAGTTCATTAAATGGAAGCAGTGTTTCGTTGGATGTCTCCACTGACATCCAACGAAAACACATTTATGAATATGATATTAGATCAGATCAATAAAATCATTAATACAGACGATTAATGAAAATCACACATGACACCAGCTTACAGGCTGTTATTTCAAACTGTCCTTTTAGTCAGATAAATGTGTTTCTGTGGAACCCATTATTGAATATGACACACTATTTGTTAAGCATTGGGCTTTTCCTTTGCAGACATTCCTTAACAGCATTCAAGTAATATTTTGAGAGTAAACAATAAATCAAAACGGTTCATGTTCATTATGAGCTGCTGTCATTTGGATGAATCAAGCTGTCCGTATCCTCGCTCCTGTGCGAATCCCTAAACAATAAACCTTTTGTTGCTCACTTCGTTATGGTCTCATTTCAAAACATTTCCAACATATCTCTGTGTTCAGACAGCTCAGTCTCTGGAAAGACTGTGAGCACTTCATGTCCCCAGCTCCTCTGGTCACCTTGTCTTTATGTCCCTCCTGTAACCAGACAGAGGACGGGGGCGGAGCCTCCAGGACTGAAAGCCAAGACGGAGCCAGCAGCTGGTAGCAGCACCAAGAAGAACCAGGTGAAGCCAGAGGGAGAACGTGACTCCGACTAATAGGCTGGGGCCTGTTTCTGAAGGCGTCCAGAGAGAGAAGGTTTGGGAGAAAAACAAAGCCAGATGTGAACGTTGTTCTGTGTCGGATCTGCTGCCTTGAGGGGAGATAATACAGGTGAGCAACTGTGAGGATTATCTGATTTAGCAGCAAGTGAGATTACATATGTGAATAATACATGTCTGTAAGCAGGGCTGAATGGAAATAGAAACTGACATTCAAAACAAAGCGGTTTTCACCCAGTGAGGAATCTTTCTTGAGTTACGTTTAGATCAAGAATAAATTTATTTTTAATTAATTTACTTATTTTTGTAGAACACCATTCCTTTTTGGTTCGCTGCCAAAATATCATCCTCCTATTAAAAGAGTGAATAAAATGGTAAAGTGCAGGGGCGGGGGTTCTACTGCACACATCATCTCAGGCCTATGTACCACTTCAAACTACTTTAACCTTATGTAATGTTTTTTATTTTATTTATTTATCTAAAGTTGAATTTACAGTTACTACTCTGCTAAAAACACAAAACCTCACCAAGTATTTTTGATCTAGTTTTTAGTGCAAATATCTTTGTTTGTACACTTGAAATTAGACAAAACTAATTGACAAGTAACTTTTCAGCAAGATATAGGCACTTGTTTTAAGTCAAGTTTTTTTTAAATTAAAAGTACTAGTTATGAGTGAAATGATCATGTATTATAATATGTGAAAAATGTCTTGTTCCACTAGCAGATTACTTCCTTTATGAATAGTACCTTTTCATGAATGTTAAAGAAATATATTATTACTTATAATATAGTATTCTTGTCTTGTTCCACTTTCTCAATATTAACAAATTCATCAATATTAAGAAATTATTTACATAAAACAAGCTTTTATATCTTGCTGTAAGGTTACTTGTAAATTAACTTGGTCTTATTTCAAGTGTACTAAGATATTTGTACTAGAAACTAGACCAAAAATACTTAGTAAGGTTTTGTGTTTATAGTGCAGGTACTTTCTTGACCCATTTTTGAAATTGTCAGTTCTTCTGCTTGTTTGGATGCGGTTTGAGCAAGACACAAACCAGGACAATGCAATATATCTACTGCATTCTGCAGCGTATTGATTACATTACTGCTAACGTCAGCACCCACAGCAGGATTTTCTTTTCTCTCATCTTCCTCGCCCAGCGACGCCTCATCATGGTGGACCTGTTTGCTGACCGGGTTCTTGTGAAGAACAACAAGGACCAGGACGAGCTGGACACGGAGCGCGAGATCGTCACGCGTCTGCAGAACCGAATCCTGATGCTCTTCTTTGCCTCTGCTGAATCCGACACCTGCCAGCGGTTCGCTCCCACGCTTCACGACTTCTTCAAACAGCTGACCGATGAGTTCTACGTGGAGCGCTCCGCTCAGCTGGTGCTGCTCTACGTCAGGTGCTCCACTCTAGCATTCGGGGAGACGCTCCTTCCTTCCTCTGGCTTCGCTCTTGCAAATGCGGGATTGCTTTCCTAGAGTTTCTGCACCCGAAAATCTTACGCCTCTTAAATCGGGATGTGTGCGCCTACAGAGGCCCTATGGCTTACAGTTCTGGTTGGGTTTATTGGTAATTCTAACGGTCCATTCAGACAGTTACACAAAGTTACATGAATGTTTGTACTTCAGACAAACATTCAGACAAAGATTTAATAGTTGCTTGATTAGGTTGATCACACAACGTTGCATCAAAGGTCGCTACTGAGGCAACCAGTTGATCATCTGCATGCCACTTTGCGTTGATGCAGTAATTTGTGCTACGTATTGAGTGCATTCATACATTGCACTAACCTGGTATTTCTCTATTAAAAATCACTCTTTTGTTGATTTTGTATAAAACACCAATTTGCCGAGACACTAAATTTTGGCCACAAATTAACATTCTGAAACACACGGAACACTGTAAAAACAAATCTATATAATATATGAGTGTCAAATTCTGAATTAAAATAGTCAAATTACTTATCTTCTCATTGATTTTCAAAGTTAATGAAACACAACTGTACATTTGAATACAATAGGGAAAGTTATTTGGGGGAAATCTCTAACAATCTATTTCCCCCCCCCTCCTTTTAATCCCTGTCAGTCTGGATCAGTCAGAGGAGCAGCTGGAAAACTTCCTGAAAGAGCTCCCAAAGAAGTCCCTGTTCCTGGCCTACGAGGATCCTTACAGAAGGTGTGTGGCGATGAATATATTCACGAGATGAATTCATAAAGTCATCACGCGTCAACGTATGCGCGCCCGCAGGGAGCTGGAGACCATGTTCGACGTGAGAGAGGTTCCCACCGTGGTGGTCCTGCGTCCCGACTGCTCCATCCTCATCCCCAACGCGGTGGAGGAGATAACCCGCCTGGGTCCGGACTGCTACCGCAACTGGCACGAGGCGGCCGAGCTCATCGACAGAAACTTCCTCACCAAGGAGGACTTTGAGGACAAGTCCATGCGCAGCTTCACCGACCCCGTCAGACGACTCAAGTACAAGGTGGAGGACGAGAAAAAGAAGAAGAAGGAGGAGGAGAAGAAGAAAAAGAAGCAGCGGCGAGGCTGGGGCGTAGGAGGCGACGAGGGCGAGGAAGCCGGAGCAGACGATAGGGACGGTGGAGGGTCGATGTGGTGATGGAGAGAACGATGCTGTGAATTTGTCCCAAAGTTGCTGCTTTATTAGAGTTTGGAAGCTTTTTTTTTTCTACCCTTGTAAGAGTTTTGTTGCATGGCAAATTTCATAATAAATATGTTGTTTATGGCATTTTTAAAAAATGATTTTCTTTTTTATTATGTATTAGGTGTCATGTTCCAAGCTTTTCTGTGTATTTATTTAGAGTTTTCTATGTCTCTGAGTCTCCGTGCTGTCCTGTCCTCCCCTTGATTGTTCCCTGGTGTCTCTCGTTTCCTTGATTACCCTCTGTGTATTTAACTCCACCTGTGTTCCTTGTTCCTCGTCGGGTCCTTGTCGTGTGTCTAAGAAAGTCGTCTGTCCTGTTGCTACCAGTGCTGAGCCTCTGCCTTCCACTCTGCTGTGCTGCCAGGATTTTGGACTGTGTTTTGGATTTGTTTGCACCTCGTTTCTAATTATTAAATCACCATTATCATCTCATCCTGGGTCTGCTGCGTCTGCCTCACCATTCACACCACTGCACTACATGACATTAGGTGAGTGGAAACAGATCTTGTGCAGGCATAAATATCAAATCATGCCTTGCAAACGCATTGACCTCATAAAACCTCTTCATGTTTTTACATTAGAGCAAAAAGAGAAATATTCGGTTTTTACGCAGCAGATAAAGTAACACATGATTGTGAACAGGAACGGAAGTGATGATATTATTATTTTTAATATACTAAACATCGTCTGAAAATTGTGAAAGGCATGTCTACTTACACCCCTTTCATCTGACACTCCAGACATCTTCACAAGTCACCTCTTAGTAGTTGACCTGTGTGCAATCTGACGAAGAAATTTAGCAAATGTTCTAATTCTTTCATTTGCACACTGGCATGAATTGTGCTAATGTGGATTAATGTGTGCTGTCCTAATCAAATTAAATAAATACATAAATAGCAAATTTAATTTTGCAAGATAATTTTTTTTACTGCAAGACACATTTTTAGAGACGGCAGCTGTCCTGAGAAAGCTTCCCAGGTTTGTCATTGAACATTAGACAAACATCGTCATAAAGATTCAGAAACACAATGGATTCACCAAAGAATTAAGTTGTTGAGAGGATTAACGCAGAGCTAGGTTATAAATTGAAATTCCAGGCTTTGACCATCTCACATAGTTCAATCCACCACAAAAAACACAAACTTACCAAGTCACAATCATCTATCTAAAGTGAAAGGATGGAGCAAACATGTGGAAGTGGCTGCTCTGTCTGACGAGAAAACGTGAAAAATGTTTACGTGTGAAGTAAAGCAAAACGCCGCAAATGACCCAGAAGGCACCTTCCTCACCTTAAAACATGGTTCTTAACCTTTTTTGAGGGACATATGTGCATTCACCGAACCCTTCTTTAGTGATAAATAATTTTTTTTTTTTTTCAAAATTCAAGACATAGGTATATGTTTTTTTGCTGGTGCACAAAATGAGCCGTGCATGAACGTCACTTTGCTCAAAGAACAAAACCATGAACTCACAGCAAGTTACAGTCTTACATTATTCTGGCCCCCAAAAAATATTTCGGCCCCATTAAAGAATTTTAGCCCCCAAAAATATTTTTTTTACTAATTAAAAATAAATGTGGATTTTTTTCAAAGGATTACAATTTTTTTAATAACTTTATTTTTTTTATTTTAAATTTAATTTGTTTTTTGTCGTTTTGAATCCACATAATACTTTTTTGGGGCCAGAATAAAGTATTGCACAAATTACATACCTGCAAATCAGTGTGACTTCTGCTGTTGTTTTTGGTTAAGAACCACTGCCTTAAAACATGGTTGACGCTCACGTGTTTCGTAACCTCTGACAAAGCCCAGGGCTTAAACCTCTGCAAGATTTGATCACTGGTCTCAAACGCTTTTCATCAGACCTAGTGAAGAGGACAAATTGTTGGTTCCTATAAATTTGAAGGAGTTCAAGGTGTATGAATAGTTTCTCAAGGCACTCCATGACGTGTCAAGACTGTGCAACGCAGCTCTTCTTCCTGAAAGGCCTCTGAAAGCTGCCTCTTCTTGTTGCCGTGTTTGTTTGGAATCGTCTCAGTCTGACGCGTGAAGTTTGCAGTCAAGCAAAGGTTTGGTGTGAGCCGCGAGGAGTCCTCATCCTTGCGGCTTGTTTTTATCACACCCAGGAGGAATAACTGAAAGCCATTCCTCCATTTTCAACAACACCGACGCTCGGTGAAGATGTAGTTTTCCCCGTGTTGCGTGCCGCCCAATCAAAGCTGCCTTGCACAATTTGATAGCCAATGAATAATTCAGCAGGGTTAAAATAATTTCTAGAGACTGTTTTGTTTTTGAGTGCTGGTGAAGCCTGGCTGTACTTTATAGTCTGCATAAGCAGTAATCAGAGCCATTCAAAGAGAGTCAAGTGAAAATGGGGGAACTAGCTCAACAACATAATCAGTGATTTCCTTTCAATATGCCGAGGTCTGTGTTTAGTCCCTGCACATTTCCCCTCACTTGTATGCTGCATTGATGATGCTTTTGTGCGATCAGCTAGGATTCCCGTTAGGAGCGGTTTCCTCAAAGGAAAATGAAGGAACCTGGTTTTCTTCCTTTATCCTGCTGTCCCATTACTTCATCACATGCTGCTGGTGCTTCTGAGCACAATTTTTAATTGGATTTTTATTTCAAAATTCCATATTTTTTTCATGCTCAAATGTTTAGGTCTCTTGTTCAATTTCAGGCCCGTTTATAAGATATAAATGAAAAAAGTTCAACATATGTCTACAGCCAAAAAGCTCTACAATCACTGGGGTTTATATTTATAAACTCCAAATGCCATAAGAAAAAGTCGTGGACTACAAATCCCACTGCTCACCCTTATTCTGTTAAATTACTACTGTTGATGTGAGGAGCGGCCATATTGAAACGCAAAGTTAGCCTTACCAGTCATAACTGGGCGGGGTGGAGGGGATCGGAGTTGGAATTTCCCAGTTCCGACTACAACTGGAACGCACCATAACGCCGACTCAAAACTGCATAAAACAAAGATGAACACTCCACTGTATTAAAAAGAATATACAAAAAATACAATTACCAGTTGATTAGCTACTTAGTTCAATCATTTGAGTAATGTTTGGTTAGAAAAATACTACAGAATACACTCGTGCTTTCCTGCCTAAAAGGTTAAAAGTAAGGTCTACTATATGCATATATATATATATATATATATATATATATATATATATATATATATATATACAAAACATGTAGGGCTGTAACGATTCCTACAGAATGATTTGAGTACCTAAATTATTGAAACTCCTGGAGGACAATTTATCTGCCTCAAAGATTCGTAAAATTATGCTTTATTATTTAGCGCACCGTGTTCCGGCCGGACCATTATTTGTGTTGGGCAGCGCGCTCACTTCCGCCTATGAGTTGTGGCTATTTGCTAGCAGCATAACGGCAAAGTTTCCGGGTTTGTGTCTTTTTTTGGGAGGGACCAAGAAGCATTTTTAAATTTGCTGATGTTATGTAGGACAGCTTTTGTCCTCTCGTAACTGCGAGGTCACCATTTGAAGGCGAACAGCCGGAAGGGCACTGCCGGAGACAGAGGTGCTTTCCGATTACTCAATTAGTCGTATAAATAATCGATAGAGTACTCGATTACTTAAATATCCTTTTACAGCAGCCCTAAAAAACACGGTAAGCATGCGGGATTCAAAACATATGATTGTAACAACACCCTCTATGGTTACAGATATTTCATCAAGTGTTTTTCCACTCTTCTCCCGGGAAAATACTAAAATTGAACGCTATGAAAGCACAGACAGGAAGAACCAGCGAGCAGCATTGGAACAGCTGAAAATGCATCTGACGATGGAGGCGGAGAATCATCAGGTGCCATTAACAGCTGATCATCTTTATCGGTGTGATATGATGATGCACAGATTGGCAAATGTGTCTTGTTTCGAAGGAGAGCAGCACGGTCCACAGTCCTTTTGCGATTTCCATGGAAATATTGCAAAACCCAGGGCTGGCTGGCTGGCTGGCTGGCTGTTCATGCAGCAAACACAATAGCTCCCATTCCTCCACGGCAGAGCTGCAACATGCACTCAGAGCTGGTCAAGAGGATACAGATGCTGAAGCGAACGCGCATATTCCTTTGCTTTTGCCAACACAGCAGCTTATTGGTGCTCACTCAGACAAACCCTGACAATATATCTGAATTCCACCCACCCACCGGCCATCAAAACACACACAGAGAGAGAGAGACACACACAGGACGCGGACACACACCCTCCCGCTCTTCTCTGCCTCTGTTCACGCTCACACGCACGAGCACACATAGAAAGCAGAGACGCGTTGCGCGCTCTCGGGCGCAGAGCGCGCAACAAGCGGGACCAGCGGATGGAAAGAGAGAGGGAGAGAAGAGAGAGGAGGACGGATGCAAGGCGAGGCCAGGAGTGAGGAAACCTTATCTCTCCTGCTTTTCCAGCTGTTGTCTTTGTCTCTCTCTCTCTCTCTTTTTTTTAATTCCCAGGATGATTTTATAAAGCATTTTTTGTTTTGTTTTTCCTTTTAAAGCAAGAAAACAGACGTGACAAATCTCAACGTCCGTCCTGATGTGTCGCCGCGTTTCATCACGATTGGTCAGAGATGCGGGAAGAGGCTCCTGTCGCGTCGATGCTGTTTTCCGTTAAAAAAACAAAGACGTGCTCGATGAACGACGTCGGACACATGACAGGCGACAACAGCCTGGCTCGGTGAAGAGAAGAAGAGGAAGAGGAGGACGAGAAGGGGGGGTGGCTCGACATCGACGGATGGACGCAAAGCAACCGCGGGTTTGTGCAATAATTTGCGCCTAATTATTGTTCGTGGCGGCTGATCGGGGAGCTATTTTTGCCCAGTTCTTTCTGACATCCATCCGTCCGTCCATCCATCCATCCCGGAGCTGTAAGGCCTACATAGCCCCGCATTATCTCTGGACATGAAACCCGTGGGAATTATGATACCGACGTGACGCACAGTCACACATCCACGCACGCACACACACACACACACACACGCACACACACACACACACCCACACACACCCCCCCACACACACACACGCACGCAGCACAGCGCGGCGGGGAAGACATCGAGGGTGTGCGGTCCACACCGATCACAGGAAGGGAGGACGCCCAGTTGTTGTTTGACAAATCGCGCTAATGACTGTTGTTTAGAGCCAAGCGGATTGGGCCCAACACATTTTTTTTTTAAATTTATTTTTTATTATTATTATTTTTAATGCACTGGAGGCAGCGGAGCGGGAGGCGGGCAGGAGAGTACAGCGGGTGAGGGAGTGGAGGGACGGGATGCGGGAGACGCAGTGAGCGCGGAGGAGGAGGAGGAGGAGGAAGAAGAAGAAGCAGAAGAAGAAGAGGGGAACCAGGAGGATTGACGGTAAGATATGAATACTGGCACCCCGCCCCTCACATTAGCTCCCCATCCATCCTCACGCACAACATGCACCATGTATGATGATGAACGCCCCGGAAGGCAAGAGAAGAGAAGAGCTGCTGCTGCTGCTGCTTTTCTGCTTTCCGCCTCTGCAGCCTGTGGCCATTTGATCAGTGACAAACACGCGTCTGACGCTTGAAACTCCTACCTCTGGCTGCCATTAAACCTGGGTCAGTAGTAGAGGAGAGCTGCCGTGTGAAATATTCATAGGCATGTGATTGGCCTCAGAGGGCGACACGCTGGACAAACTGGCAAACGTCTGTCCGAGCTGGCACGTCCGAGAGCGAGGCTGCTGCGAGCCTTGATTCAAAATGTCCTGCGTGGGGTTTTAAATGCTAATTCATGACGAAGGAGGAACAAAAAAAAAAAAAAAAGAAAAACAACGCGAGGAGGGCAGTATCAATATTTCAGAGCGGGAATGAGAAGACTGGGTCAGTAGGAGGAGGAGGAGGAGGAGACCAACCTGGAGAGGAAGAAAGAAAGAAATTTGATGAATGAAAGAGGAAGAGTCACGCTGTCAGAGTTTCGACACATTTTACTCTGTTGTGAACACAAAATATGCTGCCGGTTCTGCAGAATTAGTCTCTAACCTTTATATGATTTATTTTTTTGAGGGGAGGGATGATTTTAAAACAGGCTCCTCAAAGTGAATCCTGTTGGTAGCCCTGAAAATGCTGGGAGTTTGTAGTTGTGATGTATTTATCGACTAATGAGGGGAAGAGGAAAAAGTTGGATTCTGTTTTATTTCACCCACAGAACAAGAGGGGGAAAAAACTGACTGATTCCTTCCTCTGGGTGACTGCTTTATGTTTCTGCAATGATGTGGCAAAAACGAGGAGTTTGCCACACACGACTGCTGATACGAAATCTCCACAAACATAGATCTTAAAAGCTGTCTTGTTAGGATGCATATCGAGAGAGGAAGCAAAGATAATGAGACTTGTTTCTACATTTACATCAACTACAAGAGAAGAGAGCGATTTGTCTTAAAACACACACACACACACGCACACACACACACACAGAATATGAAATGTACCATTTAGTGGCTTTCTGCTTCAACCATCTCAAACAGGCTCCTGCCACGTCCCTTTGAATCGGTCAGACACAATGAGTCAGTCTCCCTGTTGCGCTGGGAGCTTTTTACGCATTCAGGCCTGCGAACGCTGTGCAGAGCTGTGGGCGGATGGATCAGCGCAATATCAATCTTGTGGTACGAGACTGGACATCGGCAGGGCTTTCAGCAGGAATAGAGACACACGGCTGATGATTTTATAGTTCGTGCTGAATTGGTGGAAGATGTGTTATACATATATAAAGAAAAGCAGAAAGGCCGGGTGCTGTTAACCCAGTGATGTCTGAAGGTATTGCACTGAGTCGACTGAAGGTCTGATCGTTGCAACAGACAGTCGGTCATTCACTCCCCGGAAGCTTCACCACGTTTTGTCATGTTACAAATTTCATTGTGTAGTATTGGGATTTTTTTGTGATAAGAGGTGGAAGGAAAATCAGAGAAGGTTTTTACAATTTTTTAATTTTTTTTTACAAAAAAACAACAACAAACCTGGAATGCGTGGTGTTCATTTGTATTCACGGTTTCCAAGTAGAACCATCTTACGCCAACATTGCAGCTGCGACTCTTTTCGGGGGTTTATCTCTACCAGCCTTGCACATCAACAAACTCAAATTGTTGACAGTTTTTCTCTGAAAATCCATTGAGAGCATTTTGTAGGAAATGTGTGGTTTGTGCTTGCATGACAGAAATGACAAGACATGACAGTGTGTGCGTTAACGCAAGCGTTATGCAAAAGAGAAAACAAAGAAATGGCTTGTAAAGAGGTACTGTAAGCATGTTAACATTTGATTTGGATCTGAATGTGTCTCCTGCTAAGTAAAGCGCTGTAATGCCACACTACAATATTGTTGGGTAGTTATGTTTTTATTAGCTGCATTTCTCCTCGTAGTGAGAAATATAAGCAGCTTATTTACAAATGCCTTATCTTAATTAGTCCCTCCCTTTGTTTTGTGGCAGTAGGACCATTTACTTCTGTTTGTAAACAAGCAAGTTTCACGTTTCTTCTGTTACCCAAAAAGTAAGCAGGACCACATTATATAAAAATATTAAGAGCTGAGACTTAATTTGGTTGTTCTTGATTGACCTCAAATTGTTTTTGCCTTCAAAACATCTGTCTCTCATTTAGCGTGCGCTGTCTGAAATTGCTTTATTACAGCAGTTGCACCAACTGCTTCACAGAAAGAAGAGTAAAATAATTGGTAGGAATAGGTAAAATAAATAAGAAAAATAAGTGGGGGTGGGGAAAGCACAGCTGGCTGACTAAACAATGTTCATTTAATAGCGATAAAGCACCTCATTTTGCATGTCTAACATCTGAAAAGTGCTTAAATCTGAAACCAAATCCTGTCTGTTTTTCACCTCAAAGCATCTCTGGAGTTATAAATCAGAAATTCAAGACTCTCGGTTTAATTATCGGTTTGTTTAGACGCAGGTGTGACGGCGTGTTGGGATTAGGAAACAAAGCTCCCTGATGAAGCTAACCGCAACAAAAAACAACAAACAAAAAAAAACCGGATTGAAATGAACTCTTTTAATACGTGATTTTACAGTAATTATACAGCGATTATATGTTGGTGGAAAATGAAGAGCATGATAATCCACTGAATTACTTTGCTGTATATAAAGGTAATCAGTTTGTTTCAATTGCATTTGTTTTAGTAAACTTTAATTTTTACTGTTGGGAATTTTTTTTTTTTTACGGTATATCTGGAGCCAGTTTAAAGTGCTTCTTTCACTCATTGCCACCCCAGTAGCATCATTTAATACTAAAGGCATTTAGGAAGATACAACATTAATTGAAATCCCATATTTAGAATTTTCTTTTTTCACAACAAAAATCACTTAAAGGTTGTTGTAAGCAATTGTGTAGGGACCCGTAATTAGTAACTCATGACTCCCTGTTTCCCAGGGGTATGAATATAATGTGACACAAAGACCGTTTTGCCACGCTTCAAAAAAAGAAGAGAGAGCACGCAGTTTCAGTAAAGCAGACGCGCGTTGATCTTTGTAACGCAGAAAATAGCCACAAGGAAGCAGCTTCCCACCTCAGCCAGGGCAAGAATCGTTTCTTAACAAATGGAAACGGTGACAAGAGGGGATGAGGACTCATTTATCTGGGCACCACACACAGTGAGCAGGGGAGGCACAAAAGTCTCTGAAACTATCTGGTTCTGTAGCACCGAGTCTCCAAGCACTGCAAAAACTGAAACCGAATTAAGTTCAAACATCTTGGAATAAGTGTTTGTTCCTTTTCTGACAAGATACTTTTTCTCCCTTAGAGGTTTTTATTAGAGATGCACCGATCTGTTATTAATGTCTGTATCGGCCTCAATTGAAAAAAAAAAAGTCTAGATCGGGTATTGGTGATGATTTTCCCAGTCCAGAAGACCAGATGTATTCAGTCTTATTCTATGGTTTGTGCTCTGAGCGACGTCACTCTTTATTTATTTTACATTGGCTGCTTCACTCCTAACTGCACTGACTGAACAAAGTAAAGTTGGGTTGTTTTTACATGTTTGACGAAGCGTGTGAAGCTACTTGTGTATTTAAGTGTGCTGTACTGGTGCAGAGCTCTCAAATACGTTTCTAATTCAGTACAATTATGTTTGTATTTAAAAACAGAAACTATGTAAGTCAATTCAGCTCTGTTTTTCTGTACCACATCGGTATCGGCCGATACTAAACCTCAGATATCGGTATCGGAGGTGAAAAAAGGGTATCAGGTCATCTCTTGTTTCTATATTAGAACATTTCCCTTATTTTAAGTGTTTGGGCCACATATTATCTCAATAAGATATTAAACTTGATATTAGGATGTACTTCTTAATATCAAGAAGAAGAAATTGTCACTAACGTAATTTAATCTCTTCAGATAATTGAAACAGATTACATTCAAACATCAGCCAGTGTTCAAAAACATACCAAGGAAAAATTATTCATTGGTCTGACCATCACAAATGTAAGGAACTCAACCGGGACTATAATCTGGAGCTGTGCTTTGGTTAGATTAGACTAGAATTGCCTTTTTCTGTAAACAAATACTGAAGGTGGGTTTGGCATCAAACACAGGTTGAAACTCTGGAAAAGCAATTAATTCTCACTGCGATACGACGCCGTGAACCGGTTTTTGCCAGTGAAATGTGCTGTACAGTCCACCACAGGGCGACACATGGACACACAACCAGGCACGCACACACTCACACCTACCAGCAATCTATATAGGCACGACTTTGGGCTGTGGGAGGAAACCAGAGTATCTGGAAAGAACCGGTAGATCCGTGCAGACTCCACGCAGAAAGGCTCCTGATCGGGATCTTCTTGCTCAGATAGTCAGCGCTGCAATTATTCCTCCATCTGATGACTCACAATGTATTAGCATTGGTTTCTGTGCTTCTCTACCTGCTTGCCACGCAACACCATTTTTTTTCCCCCTGCCCCGATGATTCCCACCACCCAGTTGCTGTGACTGATCAAGCCTGCGAAGGGAAGAGAAGAAAATGTGCCCAACACAATTTTAATAAGCCTTCAAATACACTTTAACTTTCAAACTTAGCAAGGCCGGGTGAGAAATAAGTGCTTCTATAAGATAATGAATGTGGGTGTTTCAAGGCAGACTTGTAACCTTTTAGCATTTCTCTTTAAAGCTACGTGTTCTTTTATCTGCGGTGATAATGATCTGAGACGAGACAGTGACAGATTCAAGCTATTATGTCTAACACTGGAATGCTCAGATAAAAGCAACAAAATGACAGATGAGGAAATACACTTAAAATCCTGCAGATTGTCTGGCACAGAGAAAGTGCTTATAGGGCGTAAAAGGCAGGAAGTGCTTTTAACTCGAAGAGCATGTGCTGAGGGCAGGATTGGGATCTTGATAAATATGTGAGAAGCCTCATCAATGTTTAATAAACCTCCAAGCAGTTTTAAGAGACTCGAGGCTTTCAGTGACGGAATTTGAAATATGGTCTCATTCAGAACCATTACAAACTATTTCGGTCTTACACATATGATTGATGTCTGCAGGAAGGTGAAAGAGTTTTCTGTTTTAAACTTTTTAAGGCTCTATTGCATTAAACAGAGGCCAGGGTCTGTATTTACCACACCAAACTAAAGTATCAGGGTTATAATGAAGACAGTTTTATTTTATTGTTTGTGTGATTTGTGACTTCTACTTTTGCGTGTTCATAGTTTTAGCTACTGGAAAAACTATTTGTCGTTATGGTAATACATTTGTTGCATATGTTTTAGAACGCTGCCAACCATTTTAGTTTTTATTTGCTTCAATAAATTAGAAAATATCCAACTTAGACAGTAAATTTCAAGCACAGACTGTTATGTAAAATAATACTAAAGAAAGCAGAAAAAAAACAACAAAAACAAAAAAAAGACCAAGCTGACTTTCTTTGCAAGCTAATAGCTCTGCTTATTTTACAGGTTAAGCTAATTGGTTGGTCTCCTATGGTATGTTTAGATAATTAGTTAGCCTGTCAAGATAAACAGAAATTACTAAGACATATTTACTTTTATCAGAAGTATTGTCTAAAAGTTGGACAAGCAACACAAATCCTTGAAAATATTCAACTTTTGAAGCGTATCCTAAAGATAAATGTTCTCTTTTTTTGAGAAAAAAAGCTAATTAGCTTCATGGACTAAGTAGCCTGGCTAACTTACAAGTAAATTTAACCAGTTAGCTAGTTAGCCAAACACGGGACCATGGCGGAAAAGGGGGTTAAAATACGGGAAACTTGACATGTATGCAAATTATGTGGGATTTATACATACTGGGAATGTTTGTTGTTATGGGAATCATTGTCAAACAGTTAGATAAAACTCAACAGTCATGTTATTTTTAAACCCTAAAGCCAAAAGAATTTAACTGTCTCTCTCTAAATAGAGACTTTTAATGGCAGCAAAACATAAAATAAACAAAGTAAATAAAGTCTAGCTGCACAGACTTAGTTAGTCGAACAGGTTAACCAAACAAATCAACCTGTTAAGGGAACTTGTTAACTATTTAGCTAAAGAAACAAACTGATTACTTTAAGCCAGGGGTCCCCAAACTTTCTCCTGTGAGGGCCACATAACTTGTCCCTTCTCTGATGGGGGGCCGGGGTCAGTTTGTAACAGAAAAAGTGTGATGATTGTAAGAGTGCTAAACATAAAAATGTATTGTTTTTCAGAAAGCACAATCAAATAACCTTTTCTGGATTCTTCAGAGAACAAAAGTTAGGAAATAACTCTATGAAATAAATAATAACCAAATAACACTGGGTTCTCCACATAAAAAAAAGGGTTAGGGTCAATTATATGCATGTATAAAATAGTTACTAACTAGTAGTTAATAATAAATAAAGTTCATTACTAACATTTATTTTATTGCAAAAGTCCAACTTATCAAATAAAAATGCACATATATGAAAATACTCTGGTATTGTTCAGGGGGCCGGACCAAATGTGGAGGCGGGCCGCATCTGGCCCGCGGGCCGTAGTTTGGGGACCACTGCTTTAAGCTGTCCAGCTAGTTAGCATATTAATATAGCTTAGTTACAAACTTAATGGACCAACCAGCCGACAAGCTTGAAATAATGTTTGGAAATACATTAAAGTAGCAACAATGAGCGTTACCCACACAGCTAACACTCTGTGAAGATCAAAAACATTTGATCTGATCCTAAATTTATCTGTCTAAACCGTCTTGTACTTTAGAGGGACTTAATTGTGAAATATGTGCAGGATCTCACTGACTCAGTGGAAGTAGTTCAGAACAAGTTAATTCAAATAACAATTTATTACCCAATACGGTATAATAGAACAGCGTGATTACTTGTTAAATTACAAAAACTGAACGTAAGAATTTGAAGCTTCAGAAAGAAATGAGATCCTGTTTGGGAAGATACTCTGGTTGAATCTGCAATTTGTGCATGTTTTTCCCTTTACGTTGGGCCAGACAGAGTACAAACTAACGCTTCAACGAGTGCCAAACATGCAATGCTTTAGCGCTATGAACTTGGCTCTGATTTGCAACAAGCAAATGATTGACAAAGGGTGACACCTTCGTTCCCTAGAGTCCTGCATCGACCAGACAAACATAAAGGCTGTGAAACCCCTTAAGTGGCTTTGACTGCAGCTTGCAGGCTTTTGTCCACTGGGAGATGCCGAGGTCGATGGTTTGAAACTGGCTCACAGACGTGGAGGCCAATGTGTTGTGTCGTTTTATTCTAAAATACTATGAGCATTTATGAGGAAAAAACTAAACTTTCAAGTGTCAATGTTGAAAAGTATTCTGCTTTAATGCTTTATATTTCTGTGTGCAGTCAATCCCTCCTCCCCTCCATCACCTCTTGATTGCCTTCTCTCTCCATCACCAATACACATTTGCTCACACACACACCCACGCACGCCCACACACCCACACACACACACACACCCGCACACGCCTTCAGCCATTAGAGCAACAATAACACTACAAGCCTGTTTTGTCGCTTGGCGCTTCATCACGATCTCCCCTCAGGCATTGACAGCATTGATGGAAGGGTTGATGTGATGTGGGGGGTTACACACTCGCTGCCAATCTTGTTTGTTGACTGTTTTTGCCTCCACATCAAATATTTGGAATATTTCTTCCTGTTGTTTGGTTTTTTTTTGACATCTCCATGTCTTTTTCCAGAAGCACCCGTGCTGTGGCGAGCAAATCCCTTTCTGTAATTAATTGCCTAAAATTTTATACATTTTCAATCATCCAAATTTGCTGATTTGTTTTGACTGACTTGAATTGTTTTTGTGACCGGTCTTCACCATTATGTTAACTGGATAAAAGTCTACAACAACATGTCCAGAACATTTGACCAACTAGTTTGAGGCACGGAAAATCTTTGGCCGTTGATTGAATTGAGTTTACGTGCTGATAGCAGCAAGCATTTATCCTGTAGACCGAAAGAGAACATCCCGTTATGCTAATCACGGTTTTCCAAGGGAAACACGTGTCTGGTGTCGTGGTTCGATAAACAAAGCTGTTTATGTGCAGGCCAAAAACATAAATAAAAAATCGCTTTTGGTACCATCTGACTAGAGCACCTTCTTTCACAAGTCTACAATAGGTGCATTCACACCAGCCCTGTTTAATCCGCTTTAATTGAACTCTAGTTTGTTTGCTTTTCGGTTCATTCGGGGAGGTGTGAATGCGCAATAAAGCAAACTCTGGTCTGCGTACAAACCGAGGTTGAAGTGAAGTCTGGCACGATTTGAATGTGTTTGTGGATGCCAGTCGGACTGTAGACCACTTCAAAAGCAGGAAGCGGACTCTAGTGCATGGCATTCTAGGTAAATTCAGCCAAAACAAATGCACGAGTGGTGTTTTTTTTTTACCAACAACAAAAGAGAAAACCTACAAACAATAAAAATGACACTACTCTATTTTTCTTTACCGAAGTAAGCTGCGTTCAATGTCTTGTTGGGAGGTTTTTTAGTTGTTACTTTGCAGCCAAGACCTCCTGCTGTCTGTTTACCTTGTCAGGTGATAAGATAAACAGGGTTTTCAAAGGTTTTGTTTGACACAGTGCATTGTGAAATCGAACCACACCAGCTGAAAAGGTAACAAATGTGGCAATTTTGTTTGGCAAATGAACCAAGTCTACTGGTATCTACTACCAGGTGTGAAAACACCCCAAGTCTTCGACATGCCTCGTGGCAAAGTGTGAACAGGACGGCTAAAGGTTTCATTTAGCATTTTTACAACAGCCAGGTTAATGAAGAGAGCCATTACCAATTGTCTTGTCAAGTAACTCTCCCACCTGAGCTTGCAATCTTGGCAGCGCCTCCAAAGTTACCATCGTTCTCTGGACTGCTTCTCTTTCCAATGCTATCCTTGCATGACTGCGTCTTAGCAGGTTCGCAGGTGTGTGCCACACTTTCATTTTGGGATAATGACTTTTTTACTACTAAATGACCCCTGAAGGCATTTTGACTGGGTATATACAGTAAGTCACACTGTTTAGATTTTTACATGTACAAAAATAGGAAAACACATTTTTCTTCTACAAGAAATTTTTTTTCCCATCTTTACAGCTTGTCAAAATACTGGGTGCACCATTTTAAATTTTTATGTACCTTAATTTCTCTGTGTATTTTGAGGGTAACTAGGATTCTTACTAAATGTTACGCTCACAGTTTACCTCGTTTATCTTGAGGCAAATCATCGCAACGCGCTGCAAATGCATTTTCTCTCGGTTGAAATTGTTAGGAGTGTGCATTAATGCTAGACTGCGGGTGCATGTGTAAGTTTTTGCACTTCGGGCCGTTTACTCACACACGTTCCCACTAAGAGACCGCTGCTACTCCAAGTAGGCCGGCTGGTGGCCCCAGGCTGGATTTTGGTTGCAGGCGGGGAGGGGGGGACAGAGTGTACGGCTTTGTCAAGGGCCATCAGTGTCCTTGCTCTACTTACTCTGCATCAACACTTACAGGGTTTATGGCAGTGTGAGTGAGAGGAAGAGACAGACAGTCAGGAAAGCAAGCAGAAAAAAAGTAAAACATGCTGCCATCAGGGTTTTTGATGTCTCTGTGTGTGGGGGGGCCTTTGTGTGTGTAGGATACAAAATGAAAATGTTTTCATTTTGTGTAATCTTTGGTGAGTGTGTGTGCGTGTGTGTATTATGGTGGTCCTGCGGCTTCTAATACAGTGTCGTTGGTTCAGTGCATTCAGAAAAGGCAGAGGTTTCTGTCCTCCCTCTTAGTTTTGCGTGTGCGTGTACAAGCCAAAGCCTCTGAACGCATTTTGGACATTTGTTGAGTAGTGACCTAAATCTGTCGGCCGACATTACCTAACAAGAAGAAACGAGGAAAAGTAAGTCACATGCAAACATACAGGCACACATATGCTTTTCTGTACACAGAAAGTACAGTGGCTTTAACCTGGATCATCGTCAGGACTGAATAATTCAAATGTAGCCCTTGAGAAAGGAAGTTTTACTGCAAATGTCCAATTAGAGATTAACCCTGCGGACGCTCTGTGACTCAGCCTGAGAAACCACGGCACACATGAAATAATCAAACATGATTAATATCACATTTTGTGGAGCAAAAATATGACATTTTGAGCCAATGAATTTTATTCCTTTATATCATTAAATCTACAAAATTTTGTCCAAAATTCATGGTTATTGCAAATTAGAATTAAATGTAAACTGATTTAGTGAGAAGTTTACATAAAAGTTTATATACTTTTTTTCCCCAGCTCTGGAAAAAATTAAGAGATCACTTAATATGTATCAGTTTCTCTCTCATTGTTCTTTCTTTCTATGAACTACTGACAACATGTCTCTGAAATTCCAAGCAAAAATTTAGTTTTTATTTGCAGAAAACAAGAAATGATCAAAATAACAAAAATGATGCAGTGATGCAGAGGACAAGCTCATTTAGAAACATCAATACTAATGTTTTATGTATTTGCCACCTTGAAGATTTATTTCTTTATTCTCACACTAAATGTTTCAGATCATTTTGATACCAGACAACCTGAGGAAATACAAAAAAATCAATGTTTAAATAATAATGTAAATTTTAAAGGGGGAATAAAAAAAAAATCAAAACCAGTCAAGCTCATTATGAAAACAGAATTTCCCATTATAACTAAAACCTGTTTGTGGAAACCTTGGCAGAAAAAACTCCCACCAAGCATTTGCTGATGACGGGCAGTCAGACTTTGACGTTGCTCTGATTGAACTTTGGTTCATTCGTCTATGCAGAACTGGTGTAGTTCAGCCACTTTGGAGTGTTTTTAAGCATAAACAGCCCATTTGACATCACGCCACAGCAACCCACAGTATTTAGGTTCAGACTTTGACGTGGCCCTTTTTTTTTTGAGAATTTCAAAACAGGCTTTACTTGAGCTCAACATCCTGAATCTATCGAGGATTCTTCTTCTTCTTCTTTTCCTCGATTTTCTGCTATGGTTTGGAGTTTGTTGTCGTTTCAGTTTGTTTGTTTAAGCCAGTTTTGTGTTGGTTTTATTGGCAGGTTTTCCTGTCATCCATCTATTTCCCCTTTTTGTTTATTCTGTGTTATTTTGTTCCTTCTTCCCTCTGTTGCCAGCACCCCTGCTGTGTAGCTCACTGACTGTTTCCATTTAGTTAATCAGTCTCACCTGTTCCTTGTAGCAATAATCACCTTCCCCATATATTCCTTCCTTGTCATTCATTGTCACATCCCCCCTGTTGTTTATCCTGTTGTGCTAAACTCCCAAACCATCCCATAATTTTGCTTTATTTTGCCACTCCTGTGCTCTTCCTGGCTGTTTACTGGTTTGGTTTTTTCTCCCTGTGTCCCCTCTGTTTGGATTATCATTTGTGATTTTTTCTTTCTTCTGTTTATTGTTTCATCTTCTTCTTCCAGTCTGTGTTTGGGCTCTTCGACACCAAAACCATGACACACACAGCCAGCGGCATCTCTTGGGCGCTTTAGAGAAAATGGCTCAGTGTAAACAAATGGACTTAATTGCATATGATCCCTCACACAGAGTCAAACCACCTCAGTGATAGCAGCGCGTTAAAGTGAAATACAACAAAGGAGCGCCGTCACAAATAAACAAATGCATTTATTTGTGCTTTAGAAAATAACAGTTGGTTTATTGCAATGTGTTGGATTTATTTTTTTGCTGTAGTTTTCTGGCCTTACTAGAGAGCTGGAACTCTGAATCGCTCTTTAGCAGCTGCTTGATATTCAACATTTGCTGAGAGGCAGAGCCAGCCCAAAACATGTTCGAACCAAGCGGCTGCTTATGGCCCACAAACCACGAGGGGGTTCCCAAAAGTCCTTGAATTTAAACTCGCACAACAGGTCATATTTATTGACAAAACAAAAATTACGTTTGATTCAACAGTTTCAGCATAGATAACTTTTTTTTAAACTTTAATTTAGGATCTAAAGGAATCGGGACGTTTACTTTGCAAAAGTGCAAAAAATAATCTTCACTGTTAGTTGCGTTCGCATAGTTACAATCTGATGCTATGACTTTCATGTTTTATTTGTGTTTCATCTTGATTTGTTCACATGTACTTCATAGCCAATAATTATCCGTAATGCTAATTAAGCTAATTAAACTGGGCCCTTGGTATTGAAGCGGTGTTAGTGGTGGTGATGTACTTAACAGGAAGAGGGGACCCAAATAAAAGTTTGACCCAGGGCCACATAAAGGCTTTTTCCACCCCTGCTGAGAGGGTAGCAGGTTGCCGAGCAGCAGCACCAACCACTGAAGTAACAAATTGCCACGTCAACAAAGTTGTCAAAACAACAACAAAACTTTACACAAAAGGAAAAGGGGGCATGTAGAAAGTTGCAAGAGTAATTACTCTACAAGTCTGAGTTACATCATGTAACTAAGGCAAAAAAATATAAAAAATAAAATAAAGCCTTATTTTGTTCAGTGAGCTAGCATGACACGTCTTTGCTATAAACATAATCTGTGTTACGTAAGTAAAAACCTGCTATGGTTTGGAGTTCCTTGTCCAAACTAATGTTCGTAGATATTAACTCAAGAGTAAGAAAACATCAAACCCAGTTATAAGGAAGCACCAGCGGTCCCGTACAGATGTACAGGTGTGTTCAAAGTAGCGGCAGCCGAACGTCACTTATCAATGGAAGAGGTGTGTTGAAAATAGTAACAGTAGAGTTCAATCAATGAGGTCAGTCCCAGCAGATGTGAAACAGGTGGCTCCAATTTAAGGACGAAGACAACAGATGCTGTGTAGGCTGACCATAGTTGTTTTTTTTCTTCTTCTCTAAAAGTGTGAATAAAACGACAAGAAACTTTGAGGCTGCTCACCTGAAATGATCTGAAATTATTTAAAATGAAGGACCAAACCAGAAAGACGTGGAAGGAAATGGAAAAACTGTCATTTGCCGTGAGCGCTGCAGCAATGAGAAGACGGCAACGTCGAGCTACGATGCTCTGAAGAGCTTAAAGTTTGACAACGATCGCAATGACTGGCCCAAAGAAAATACAAGATAAGAGTCTGTGGACCACTGAGAGCAACTCTGATTTTGTTTTATTTTAGAACTAGTCAGGTTGTCAGAGGACCCTCAGATACTGAATTGAAGTCACAACGTGAAGCAATTTGGTTTAGGAATGTTTGTCATGCTATGGTGTTTAATTTACTTCCAGCATGTCAATGATTATGGTTTAAATCCATCAACATGCTTGTACAGTCGGTTGCCTTATTTCAAACAGAAACGTCCTTCTTTCAAATGAGTATTTCAGCAACAAAAACTCCAGTTATCAGACTAACATCCTGGTTGGTTTTACACCAAAGCAACAAATGCTGTGAAGAGCTCAGTTCAATCCTAAACCTAAATTAACAAGAGAAGAAGCACAACTATGAAAGACAGAAGAAGAAGAAGTGTGGAATGTTGCTGAATCATCCAGGAAGTTGGTTGCCTTCAGATACAACTGAATAATTACTTCAGTGATTCACTAGAGGGCTAAACATTTTAGCTTTTGGAGCAGAACATCACCATATTTTACATAAATTAAATAACAGGCATCAGATTTGATAAAAAAAAAAAAATTCACATTTTGCTTGGGTTGGAGGTATTCCCAATGCTTTTGGATTTATAGAGATAAAAGTTAATGTAAGAATTTTGAGCTTTACTCTCCTTTTTAAACACAATTGCCGTTATTTTTGAACATTTTCCAGCTTCTTTTTTAGTGAACTAGCTGATATCTAAGTTAGACCAGTGTCCAGTTTAAGTGTCTTAAATCTTTTCCTGTCACAGTAACATGACACAGGGCTAATGTGGATTAAAAATGGAAAATGTTTTTGGATATTACAATCTTAGAGACGTTTAGGTGTAATTCTTTACTTGACTAAAAAGCTCTTAGCAGGGCAATTGTGGCTGGTCGTTTTCTCATTAACCAGGTGGAGGTCATTTCAAACGTTGACACGGTTTTTAGGCAATCCATGTCAATACAGGAAACTCACCCCAAAAATATAATGTAAAAATAAAACAAGGCACATCTAAAGAGAGAGTGGGAACCACAGAAGTTCGGTCAACAGTTTGCAAGAGGAAAAATGAGACACCTGAGTTCAGAGAAATTCAAAAGCCCGGCAGTCCGTTCAGGACCGCAGCAGTGAATAATCAAAGCTTTCTTTTTATGGAAAAGGGTAAAAAATATTTCCCAGCGTCCCAATAAATCAAGGACTCCTCAGGAGGCAGACAAATGGTTACACAAGGCTCTTTTAAAGGTGAGACGTCCAGAGTGCAAACATGGACCATTTTATCAAGGCTGACAAATATTCAGGAGCCTGAAGAATACAAAGAACAGGTTTGACTTGTATGTATATATATAATCTATTAGGTTTTATATTCATATAAAATAATCAGTGGTACAATATGTGACTTATCAACCAGAATGTGTATTTTTATAAAGATATTATGCAATAGACAAACACCAAACTTCACTTTTCCGTAAAGTCGTAGGAAATTTATGCCATCAAAATTTCTTTACGAATAATTTGTATTCAGTCTGACCGAGTCGACTCTTCCTGCTCCAACATTCGCTGCACCAGCATCGAATGTTGGTTCACTGCTGGTGCATCATTTACGAGTCTCTTGGTTTGTCTTTCAATCAGCTTCGCACAAAATATCTAAAGCTCAGTCAGGTTGGACAGTTAATATCTATGAACATTAGTTTTAAATGGATTTAGATCTGGACATTAGGATCTTCACAACATAGGTGACTTAATATACGAATCAGGGAACCTTCAAACGTATCTGAAATATTATGGAGCCCAACCTACATTAATTAACTACATTACTGTTGTTCAAATGCAACCTACAGTGCAGACCAAAAGTTTGGACACACCTTTTAATTCAATGAGTTTCCTTTATTTTCATGACTATTGACATTGTAGATTCACACTGAAGGCATCAAAACTATGAATAACACATGTGGAAATATGCACTAAACAAAAAAGTGTAAAACAACTGAAAATACCCCTTATATTCTAGTTTCTTCAAAGTAGCAACCTTTTGCTGTGATTACTGCTTTGCACACACTCTGCATTTTCTTGATGAGCTTCAAGAGGTCGTCACCTGAAATGGTTTTCACTTCATAGGTCAACCTGCCCTGTCAGGTTAATAAGTGGGATTTCTTGCCTTATAAATAGTCATGAAAATAAAGAAAACCCATTGAATTAGAAGGTGTGTCCAAACTTTTGGTCTGTACTGTACATTAAAATTAAGAGTGTTTTCATGGGCTTAATCTAAAAATGCCTTCAATTTAACCTTTCTTAGGTATCTTTCTTTCTCTTTTCCTCTCCCTTTACTTCTGTAGTTTTACTTCACTCCTCAGAACAAAGCACAGCAGCCAGGTTTACAGGCCAGACAGGCAGGAAGCAGCAGTGTTGGTCTTTCAAAATAAAGTAAAGTCTAATGTTTCATGATGTTTAATTTCATTTCAATCTGATTATGATTTGTGGAAGTCTGCATTCTATCTATCTATCTATCTATCTATCTATCTATCTATCTATCTATCTATCTATCTATCTATCTATCTATCTATCTATCTATCTATCTATCTATCTATCTATCTATCTATCTATCTATCTATCTATCTATCTATCTATCTATCTATCTATCTATCTATCTATATGGCATACTTTACATAGGATGAGAAATACTTCATCCTGAAGGTGTGACAAAATGTGACATTAAATATATATATATATATATATATATATATATATATATATATATATATATATATATATCAAGGAGTACTTTTGTTAAAGGTACGAATATATTTGCAAAAAATAAAAAAGCATCACAAAGCTGCTGACAGATATTTTGCATTGCACTACCTTTCGCACATTGTTCACAACCGCGCTCTGCCCCTAGTTTATTTATTTATTTATTTATTATTTATTTTACAATTATCTGTTCGTGTCATAACTTCCACCTAAACTATTCGCTTCACCCCTCGGCTCTAACCGGGACCTGAGGAATGATGTTTTCGCCTCATTAGAATCAGGCTCTGATCCCCAGGAGGACCGCAGCTACTGACAAGGTCAAAGATCATGCAAGTAAAAAGTTCTAATTAGGTAACAAAAAGCAACATGGACACACGCTGCCGCTCCTCCAGCCATGATGTCTGCTTCTCCTCCGACCACACTGCGGCGGCCCGCTGATTAGCATGTTAAGCAGGAAGAAGAAACGCAATCCGCCGCATGTTGTAGTTTAGCCTCTATCTGCCGTTCTGTCTGAGGCCAAGAGTTCAGTCTATATTCAGGAATCATATTACTGTTGTTCTCTTGTAGCTCATTCGCCTGCATCCCTTATGTTCCCCCCTCATGAAGCTGCCCTGGGATCACCCTGGCCTCCAGTCAGCTGTTTACCTTGTTACGCCCGCTGTGGATGAGGCCGGCTCTGCAGCATCATTTATTTAGGATTAATGAAATGTGGCCTAAACAGAGTGTAGCCGTCTGCCTCTGCACACGAGTGTGTGTGTGCGTGCGTGTGTGTGTGAGAGAGAGAGAGATGGTGTGATGGTGGGAGATTAAAGCTCTTTCATGGGTCACCAGGCCAGTTTTGCCTCTGGCTAATTGTGGACTTAAAACACGAACTCTCTCTGATAACGCTCTCACTCTCTCCCAGACAAAATAAAGGCGGCGTATCTCTTCCTCGCTCCCCTTTTCCTCCGTCTTTCTCCTTGAGACTGCCCTGCGCCGTCGCCATGGCAGCAGCAGATTGAGTGATTTTTCACTGCACGGATTGTTCAATTGTTATCTCTGTTTTTTTGCTCTCTGCCTCTCCCTATTATTCTGTCTCCCTTCCTGCTCTGCCATGTTGTTTCACGTGCATCCATTTCATTTTCTGCGTGGGTTACCGATCATCCTGCATGAGCTCGCGCACACACACACACACACACACCCCCACACACACACAAACAGAAGACAATGCAGCTCTTCACTCTCATTTTTTTTTACCGATGCTCTCTCTGTCTTCCTCTCCAGGGTCTCAAATTGCAGCTGCTGGTGTGAAGTCCCAGCTCTTCCTGCTCAGCATGGCCGTGTCCCTGTGGTGCATGGCAGTGGGTGTTCTCACCCTGGCTCAAGTCGCCCCCTCTGGTCAAGGTAAGTTTGATCATAAGAAAACATAAATAAATTTAAAAAATTCTAAATTTAGTGGTGAAACGGAAATTCAAAGTGCTAAAATTAGAGAAATATCCAGTTAGAGCTTTGCATTTCTTTTTCAATTTTGCATGTTACTCTGATGTGCTCTGTCACCAGAAAATATCACTTTACTGAGATTGGGAAAAGTTGAGTACTAGTGAATGGAAGTAGCTGAAAAGTCCATTTCCACTCACAAAGGTTTAAACGCACTGCAATAGTCTTGCTGTCAAGCAGATATTCTTTGAACACAGTCTCTGTCACATCTCTGTATCTGTGTAAAGTTCGTTTCCTTACAAGACTTTGTGTTTTTCTGCCCGTAGAATAGGATCAAATTACAATTTTTAACTTCCATTTACAAGTGAAGCTGGTTTTGCTGAGAATCAGCCAATCCCAATAATCACCTCAACGATTAGTGCATTGTAAGTTTGGCTTCAGTATTTACCTTTAAACCCACTTCATGACATTGCAAAAGGCAAACTATTTCAGTAAAGGCCCGCTCAGTCAGTCAGACAGTCGGCGCTGTGATGAGCTCAGCCTCTGTTTTTTTTGTTTGTTTTGTTTTTTACCACACAAGTAAATCAGAACTGTGACAAAAAAATTGTAATTCGGGACTAAAACTGTGACACTCAGATGTTATTTTTGCCTACGTTCTGATTGGCAGCGTTTACTCTAATATTCACAGGTGTCAGCCTTCCCATTTCTACCAATTACTGTCGCTATAATCATTTATGTTCTGTGGTTATGTAAAACAATGCAGGAGGAAGTGGACGTGGTTGAAAATCTTAGTTTTTTTACACATAACCTGTTGCATCAGTGCAGTAATAACAAGTTGTTATTATGATGAAATCCTTTGTCAAACTCTAAGTCTGTCCAGAGTTATTTTCTCACAAGACTTTTAGGTTTTTGAGCTCTTAAAAGGTATTTGAATGAACCCTTTAGTGAATGGAAGCACCTGAAAGTCCAAACTTTCCACATGTAATTACTTATGATTTTGCTGACAACAGTCTAAGGGTCAAACCAGTCCACTGTTATAAGATCTGTGGATCAAGTCAGTTGATCCTGGCAACCTCAGCACAGATCAGTCAATCAGTCACATTCATTTATAAAGTACCTTAAAAACAACAAGTGCTGTACAGCAATCAAAGTAAAACATCACAATTGGGTTCATTTAAAGGACTAACAAAGTAAAAAAACAAAAAAACAACAACACAGATATAAATAAGGAGACTAGATGCCACTAAAATAATTCACTTTGTCCAAAAGGCCAGGGGATAAACATGTGTCTTTAAATGAAACAAAAATAAAATAAAAAATGACAGAAGTGCATAAAAATGAGCTTACACCTAGAAAGATTTGAAGTGTGCAAGTTTGAGACGCTCGGAGCGTAACGAGGTCAGCTGTTCAGCACCGTGGACGGCGAGCGACGCGACATGGCCGTTCTGGACCGAGTCTCAAGAGCCAGTCTCCCTGCCATGTGTGCACGATGCTGGAGCCGATGTGGGAAACCGAATTACGGTAACGATGATGGGATTTTCTCCTGACATGTAAACATTCACTTTGCACAGTTCATGTTACAGTACGGCCCTCGCACAAGGGGAGGAACTGAAACTTGCCACGTTGTTTTGTTTTCACCACCTCCTGACAGAAAAGTCCTTCATTCTGTCAAAAAACAACAACAACAAAACTAATAAGCTTGTCACATCTGATGACATGCAGAATCCAAAGTGCAGTTGCAGTCCTGGGCACCTTGTTTTTTTAAAAAAATATATATTTTATATTAATTAAGAGCCTGATTTGTGGGGCCAACATTGATCTTTGCAGGGTTTGAATTAGGCAATCTGAGCAAATTGTTACAGCATCCACAGGGGAATCATTAGCGTGTATCAATATTCAAAGGCATGGTAATTAATGACTGATGAAATCAGAACAGGTAATTAAAAGGAACTGGCTCAATTTCTCATGCAAATGTCTCTTTAGCATGAATATTGGGGCACCTTTCGAAGCATAGAACGCGGCCTGGTGAAACCAAAAGAAACCGACACAGAACGCATGCAATAAACCCGAAGTTCTGTAGTAAAATTTATTTTAAAAGTTGATTTGTAATGCCATACTAGCCTTATTTAAATCACACTTTATACGTTTCTCACTTAAATCCTGCACACTGGTGTTCAAGTGGGACAAAATGTACAACCAGTACGCAATAAATTCACTCTTTACCAGTCGTTGGTATTCATTACCAAAAAAGCTCAAATTTGCCATGATTTATTCATGTCATGTCTTCAAATGGAAAAAAAAAAGCTTAAGTGTTTGCTTTACCTGGAGCAGGAACATTTATCACATCCCCCAAAATATGATTCCAAAAAGGCTGCATATACACCCATTAGAGCATCTCGCACTAAAGGCTCCGAAACTGACGGGAGCACTAAAGTGTGGATAAAAAGAGGCGTGACGGATGCATTTTATCAGGCTTGGAAGGCGAGTGGCAGCTCATCCAGTGAGAACCAAGCTGGAATTTCAATGTGGATTTCATCTTTAAAGCCTGATACGCAGTCTCGGGGCGTTGCAGCTTTCCCTCCGTCGGCTTGAAGCAAAGTGTCACATACATTGACTTGGGGAAAGAATCCATTACCCTTGAACTTTTACATAGTTTTCATGTTGCAACAAGAATTTTCTGTGTATTTTGTTGGGATTCTGCGTAATAGACCAACGTGAAGAAGTGCATCAGTATGAAGCGAAAGGAAAGAAACAAACCTTGTTTAGTGCCATCCATTATTGTCATCAACTCTGATCAGCTTCTTTTCTCCTCCTGAAGAAAAACATCACCGCAGCCTAATGCTGCCACCGCCAGGTTTTCTTTGACGCATCTTCCTCTCCACAGCTACTGCATGCATGTAATCGCAATTAAATTTGTGAGTCAGCAACCTTTGAAATTTGAAGAGCGGTTACAAAAAAACTAATTTCGAATTACAAGAAGAAACATGAGCCTTCGATTAAAGAAAATCCTCGGTTTTCACGCTAAAAGAAAAGCTAGCATTTTATAGAGTTTAACGCTTCAGTATAAACACATTGAGCGCTAAAACGTATCTGATTGTGTGCCGCCTAAAAGAGGAATCATGACTTAAGCTTGTTTGCAGTTTATATTTATGCAAACTACAGACTAAAGGCTTAGTTTTGAGATGTCTCAGTCTTTATGACAACAAAGTGTTTTAATGTTTCCTCTTTGCAAGCAGTGCTGAATATTTCATGTTGTGCTTCGGAGTGGGCCTCTACGTTCTTGTCACAAACAGGTATTTAAAACTTTGTGGCATCTTTAAACTCCCCCTCCGCCCCCCTCTCACTAAAAGATTATTTTATTGCAACAAAAACAACGTTGCTGCATCCCTCCCCTGTTTACGGAAACTGGTTGCCAGACTCTTAAGGAGGTTTCTCCAACAGTTGAACCTCACAAGTTTCACCATTACTAACATCAGTCTGACTTCTACTACAGTGCCAAATGATTTTCAACATGCTGCTGCTCAAACTCTGCTGGCAAAGAAAAAAAAACGACTTTGGTCCAGCAGTTTTTGCTAATTTTAGACCTATTTTCTCCCCCCTTCCAGTTTCTCTCCCTTAGGGAGTACCGCAGGGCTCTGTGCTCAAGCCACTGTTTTTCGTTATTAATTTATTGCCTCTTGGCACTATTTTTTATAAACCACGACCTTTCATTTTTTATGCTGACGACTGCCAAGTTTATTTTCCTTTCAAGCTCAACAGGGCACCCTCTGTTGAACCTTTTCTGAACTGCCTCGGCCACATGTGAGGGGATGGAGGGCACTCGGGTTGCTGAAATTTAATGAAAGTAGTATTGACTCCTGCCTCCAAGTTGAGTCAATTCAATTGTCAAATCCTGTTTTTGTTTTTCACCCGAGGCGGCTGGCCAAAATGAATTCTCTCCTTCCAAGACCGCCACACCTACGGAGAGCATTTAGTTTTCTGTAATTCTCTTTAAATTAGTCTTAACCGTTCAAAGTTGGCACAAAATGCTGCTGCAAGATTTCTAAATGATTTTTAGAAAACACACGACTCCAGATTTAATGTCTCATCACTGGCTTCCTGTCCACGTTAGAATGTGTTTTGAGATAACTTTACTTTCAAAAGTTTAAATGGCATTCCCACCTTTTTTTCAAATCTCTTCTATATCTCATCACACACTCTGAGGTTAGCTCATCCCATGTTTTAACTGTCCCCAAAACCTCATCCATATTCACTTGCTCCTCATAGGTTGTCTAATTAGCTTTCTATGAAAATTAGCTATCGCTTGCTGTTTTGAAATCTTGTTTAGAAAGTCACTTTTGCTCTGTGGTTTTAATCATACTTTGCATGAAAAAAAAAAAAAATAAATAAAAAAAATCCAAAATGACTCTAAACATTTGGACAGGACCTCCAAAAACGCTTCCCAATGTGAAGCGTTTTAAAATCTCCGTTTTTTTACACTTAACAAAAAATACCTTTAGCTACCATCTTTAGGTGTTGTGCATCATGAAGCACAGCACTGGTTTCATGAGTCATGCTCAGTATTTTTTTTATTCCTTCCTCTCACTCAATTTCCATTAAGCTCAAAATATGAAGAAAAAAACTGTCACAGAAATGGTGAGCTTCAAGTGTTTTGAGGGAACAATGAGCCTCTTTTAAGGCATTATGAAGATGTTCTTCTTTAGAATTTCTTTTATCCATTTACGTGTTTTCCCACCTTGTGCTGCGTCTGTATTTAAAATCATCTTGTTTTAGCACCTTTGCGACAACGATTTTTAGAATTAAAATTGTTCAAATAATTGCCAACTGATCATGAATTAGATTTTTCCTTATGTCTTTCTACATTCTCCCCCATACATTCCTTTGCCACGGCGCTCTTTGCTTATTTTCTCTCGCTCTCTCTCTCTCTCACCCCTGCAGCCATGTCTCGGGCCGCCATGCCGTTCGGGCTGCTGCGCAGGGAGTTGGCGTGCGAGGGCTACCCCATAGAGCTGCGCTGCCCAGGAAGTGATGTTGTGATGGTGGAGACAGCCAATTACGGACGCACCGACGACAAGATCTGTGACGCAGACCCCTTCCAGATGGAGAACACGCAGTGTTACCTTCCTGATGCCCTAAAGATCATGTCCCAGAGGTTTGTACCCGCTGAGCTGTGTGATTTGTTCGTTCGGCGAGGAAAAATAATGTGCACTGCCTATGTCGCGTTACAAACAAGAACTTCCTGTTTCGTGTCGGGATCTTGTTTGACAGGCCAACTGAAAACAGCACGAAACAGCAAAGTGAAATAAAAATATCAGATGCAGTTTTCAAATGTTCTTACTCTTAGGGAAAAATCTGAAATCTGTGATGTAAAATTTGCATTTTGCAGGTTTTTGCATCTCAACTACTTCTAAAAACAGCCAAAGCTCCTAAAAAACACACTTAAACAATTAATGTTTTTTGGTATCTCCCAGTTGTTATGCCAGAATCGACAGGCACTGTAACGTTACCTAGCAACCCCAGCTGAGCTCCAGCACCTTTTGTCAGCTGGTTTTACCACTGCATGCACTGTACAATGGCTGCTGGAAAAGACAAGTGTTTTGTTGTTGACTTACCATTCAGAAACCACTTGCTGGATTCTCCTTGGTTGTGCATGAGGCTCCATTTATGCTTTTCAAAGATGCACGGTTGTAAAATTATGTGTCTGTTTTCAGCCATTTTCACATGCAAATGTAAAAGTTGAGTTGGGGTCTTAGGGGGGGGCGACCAGCAACAACTTATTTGGATTTAAAGTGACAGGAGCCCCTAAAACAGCTCGTTATGAAAGGAGCTCACAGTAGATAGAACTGACCAAAGTTCAGGCCTGAATTGAATTCAGAACTTGAAAATGGATGTTCACATATTATCGCCATCTAATCTGACTGAGTTTGAGTTACTGCCAAGACTGTTAGCCCGTTTTACACATACATGAATTTGACTTTCGTTATTTGGCCTCGCTTTACAGCTGCTAGAGTTTCACCTCATCTCCGAAGGTGTTTTCCAAAGTTTGGAATCGTATTCGTGGGAATTTTTGAAAATTTTTTCAGATGACCATTTGTGAGGTCAGACACTGTTGTTGGACAAGAAGTCTCTCTGCTCTAATTCGTCACTACAGTCTTCTGTCAGGCTGACAGCGGGCCAGTCCAGCTCTACCAGACACATCTTTATGGACCCTGCTTATATTTGAACAGGAAGGAGCCATTTTCAAACTGTTCCCACAAAGTGAGGTGCATGAAATCTTCCTAAATTTATTGGTGTGCTGAGGAATTAACATTTCCTTTCACTCAACTGATCTGAAGAACTGAGTAAAACTCCTGAAAACAAACTAGCTCACACAGGAGTTTACTGAGGTACTGAGAATATCCTAATTTTTTTTCAAATGCTTATTGATCATTTAGACAGAAGTGATTGGAAGACCAAATTGAATAGTTTTGACCCCATATTTTTTGGTAATCAAGTGCAAAGAAAGAACAACATTTTCACTCTTCAGCTCTGATCCAAAGGTCCTCCAGCTGCATTTACATCTAAAGGGCTTCTGCAAAACCTTCACTGAGTGGGGCTCTACACAAATACGTGCATGCCACACTTTTTAGACTTTTTTAAAATCATACAAAACTTCAAAAACCATGTATTCTTTTTTCTACGTGTCACAGTTATACGCAACTTTCTGTCACCAGCAAAGGCCCATCCCTCGCCTCTTCTTTTTCTGTGTTACTCCCTCGACTTCGTCTTTCTTCCCCTCCCTCTAAACTCCATCAGTTTCATCGACCGATTCATCAATCCCAATCCGTCCGTTCTGTTCCTCAGATGTAACAACCGGACTCAGTGTGTGGTGGTCGCGGGGGTCGACGTCTTCCCAGACCCCTGCCCCGGAACGTACAAGTACCTGGAGATCCAGTACGAGTGCGTCCCTTACAGTGAGTACGCGTTAATATGCGACTGAACACATACACACACAAAAGAAGAAAAAAAAACAGTAACACACACGAAACACAGATTTAACCTACTTATGTCATGATGCAGGTTTGATTTTTGACTTTTCACCTTCTGATGTCAGCTATTTCCCTGGGAGATTGATGGCTATATATATATATATATATATTTTTATTTTTTTAAGTGAGATGTTTTTTTTTTCTCAGGAAGAGGGGGTGTGCATGTTGGTGTGTGTGAATCACAAACAGAAAGTAGGATGGAGAGAGAGGGGGAGAGGGAGGGACAGGGAGTGCTGAGAAAGGGGGAAAAGGGAAGAAAACAAACCGTGGGGCATTTGCAAATTGTCATAAAATGTCACGCGTGTCGGCGTGTGTGTGTGTGTGTGTGTGTGTGTGTAGGGGGGTGTGCGTGGGGGGGTAAGCGTTGGCGTGTGCACGCGTGTGTGTGCTTCTCTTTTGCAGATTCACGCCACAGGAGTTGCTCTCTTTTCTCCACAGGAGCCTGATTGAGGGAAGGACAGATCGGGGGAGGGAGGGAGGAGGAAGAAAAACGGGGGGGATAATTGGGGGAGGAGGGTGGAGGGAGGTGGTGAGGGGTGAGGGAGAAGAAGAGCGGAGTATGTTGGAGTTTCTTTATCTTTCTCTTTTTTCTTTTAATTTTCTCTTTTTTTTACATGAACAATAATGTTTGTGGTGAGAATGAGCTCCGAAATCTTTATCTGTGCAACTTTTTCTTTCTTTTTCCTCCTTTCTTTGCTTCTTTCTTTCTTGCTTGCTTTCCTTTTCTCTCTCTTTCTCACTCCCCCCTTCTTTCACCCCCTGACTTTTCTTTCTTTCTCTCCCTCTTTTTTTTCCTATGCTTGAGTAGAAGTGGACCAAAAAGGTAAAGACAAAACATTGTAGCATCTTGATCTCTCCTTACCCCCAATCCTCCCTCTTTTCTCTTCTTCTTCTACCTCTCCACTCTCCTCCTCTTCCTCTATCCTATCATTTCTCTCCTCCTCCAACCCTAGGACGTTGTTTCGTAATCATGCTGGATGTTGCCCCTCTTCCTCGCCCTCCCCCCTCCGCCCCTCCTCTTCTTTTTTCATTTATTTATTTATTTTAATTTTTCACGCAGTTCTTTGATTTTTTTTTTCCCCTCCACATTTTATCCATCTCTTGTTGTATCCAAAGCCGTCTTTTTGATCCAATTTTATCCAGGTTCTGCACCTATCCTCCTCTCTCTTCCTCCTCTCGTCTTTCTCTCCGTCTTTCTGTGCACACACACAAAAAAAACCCACAACTGGTCGCACAAACATGAACACCTTCTTTACCAACTCTTTCTTCCTTCCTTCCTTCCTTTCCTCCTTCCTTCTTTTCCAGTCATCCTCGTCATGCTTATTTTCCCTTTTCTTCCCTTATAGGAAGAGCCCCTTATTTATCTTCATAGGAAAAATAAGACGAAACGTGTGTGTGGTTGTTTATTCGTCTGGATGTGCGTGCTTACCAAGCACCGCTTACATGCAAGAATGCGTCTGGGCGTGTGCGTGCGTGCGTGCGTGCGTGTGTGTGTGTGTGTGCGTGTGCATGCATGCCTCTTTGCATGCCAGTGTGGGACTGTCCAGTCTACATATGTGTCCATGCAGTTATTGACATGTGGGTGGACCAATCGTTGTGCCCGGCGTAAACTAACCTGCCCTCTCATTCACTTCAAGGCAAACTTTAGCCCCGCCTTCTGCGTCCCTGACTCTACCTCACACTCTTCTTAACTCTTTTTGCACTAACCCCCTCCGTCCGCCCCACTCGCCCCCCACTCCCCTACATACACACGAACACGCCCGCACACACACGCACAGACACACACACACATAAAACACTTAAATGCGCTTATACAACTTTCATTGCAGTGTCCCTGTTGTATTAATCACCACACGCACAGTGTGTGACTTTTCGACTCTTATTCGTCTCTTCTGTCGCCTGAAATCAGAGGTGTTTTAAATCTCTCTCTTCTTCTCCCCGTTCTTTTTCTCCGAATCTCTCTGCACCATCATCTATAATTCAAATCATTTTTTTTACCCCCTCTTGCTTTCTTTCATCCTTTTTCCCTCCTCCTCACACCTGCCTCTGCTTTCTTCCTCTCTTCCTCTTACGTTGCCTCCGTTCTCTTCCCCGTTTCTCTCATCCTGCTTTCCTAACGCCCCGCTCTTAGTTTTCGTGTGCCCCGGCTCGCTTCTCAGCATCCAGCCGGACTCCTCGCTCCTGGAGGCGGAGCATCAGTCCGGGGCCTGGTGCAAAGACCCCCTGCAGGCCGGAGACAGGCTGTACGTCATGCCGTGGACGCCGTACAGAACGGAGGTCTTGTATGAGTACGCCTCGTGGGACGACCTCCGACAGAACAGAGTCACCACCACCTACAAGTGAGTTTGATTTTGTTTTGCCACCTGGACCCGGCTCCGATTACTGTTGGACCAGCAGCATTCACATACAGAAACCCATCCTGGAAAGCATCATCGCCTTTTTCCCCTCCGGTGTTAACATACGACAGTGGGTGTCTGTTCCAGCAGAGAGAAGTTACGCACATTTCCACAAGACCTTTGAGAAAATGTTACATGGAGGGATGAGACAAAAGTGGAACTTTTTGAAATCTGCGTGTGCGCTTTGATACATCTGGCATAGAAGAGTAACACAGAATTTTCAATTATTAAATACAGAGTCAAAGATGGTAGTTATAGTGTGGTGGTGTGAGGACGCTTTGCTTCATCAGGACCTGGACAAATTCCTGTAATTTATGACATGGTGAATTCTGCTCTCTGGAATACAATAGAACCGAATCTGAACATTTATTTTGGCCACCAGAGTGGAAAAATGTCATTGGCTCACCAACGTACAACACAGGTGTGAGTCACATGACTTTTTTCTTGTATTATTAGGACTTTATTTTCATAAAATTATGACAGTCCATTTTGACTAGACGAGCTGGTCTTCAGATCTTCTTTCTCATGATTTTACGTGTCCCTACTAATTTTATGACATTATTGTCACAATGTTACGATTTTATTTTTGTAATATTATGGCTTTTTGTCGTACAACTTAATCTCATATTATTCTGGCTTTATCCTGGTAACAGTGTGGCTACATTTTTGCATTATTAAGTCTTTTTTCTCGTATTATTATACTATATTCTCCTATCATTTCTACTTACTGTTGTGCGACTTTATTCTCGTAATACTTTGACTTTTTTCTCACATTCTGCTCTATTTTTTTTAGCCTAGCCCTAACACTCTCTAATAAAAACAAGACAGTTTAACTAAAAATGTATAAATAACATATTTTTCAAATTAAAAAGTGTACCACCACTGGTACACTTTTTAATTCTCTTATGTGGCATAGTTACAAACATTTTAGTATGGAAAAACCTCTTAATAAAGAAAAATCAATGTCGTAGATGTATCATTTTGGCCTGGAAAAGGTTCAAAAAGTCAGCTATATTACCTAACTTACAGGATAACTTCTAGTGTTTGACCACAAATGAAATGGATATTATCCGTCCTCTTCAATGTGTTTCTCTGTCCTAGGTTGCCGAGTCGTGTGGACGGCACGGGTTTTGTGGTGTACGACGGAGCTGTGTTTTACAACAAGGAGCGAACTCGCAACCTGGTCAAATACGACCTGCGCACTCGCATCAAGAGCGGCGAGGCAGTGGTGGTCAACGCCAATTACCACGACACCTCTCCTTACCGCTGGGGAGGAAAGTCGGACATCGATCTGGCGGTGGACGAGAACGGGCTCTGGGTTATCTACTCCACGGAGGCCAATAATGGACGCATCGTGGTCAGCCAGGTAGGAGGACTGAACTCCGATCGATGGCAGGAGCGGGGGAAGGAAAGAAAAGCAGCTTAAGCGCCACTGGGTTTTATTCCAGGTGAACCCGTACACGCTGCGCTTCGAGGGCACCTGGGCGACGGGCTTCGACAAACGCGGCGCCAGCAACGCCTTCATGGCCTGCGGCGTGCTCTACGCGGTGCGCTCCGTCTTCCAGGACGACGAGGGCCAGGCGGACAGCCGCGCCAGCAGCAACATGGTGGTGTACGCCTATGACACCAGTCGGGGTCAGGAGCTGCCCGTCCAGATACCGTTCCCCAACCCGTACCAGTACATCTCCTCCATCGATTACAATCCCAGAGACAACCAGTTGTACGTGTGGAACAACTACTACATGCTGCGCTACCCTCTGAGTTTCACACCGCCACCACCAACTAAAGGTGAGGAAATAACAAATTATGTTACACTACATATATAAATATACTTGGGGGGGGAAAAAATTAAAAACCTTTTCATATTCTCAAAGGTATCACCTCGAACCTCAGAGTGTTTTATTTGGATTTGGGCAACACGAGGAAGTGAACAACTCTGACAAGGATAGTAGAGAATATATTGCCTTTTTATTTTTACTTCAATAAAAATATGACTAGTCTAGCATTCATTTTCTTATTCATATCCATCCTCCTTTACCTGATACCTCTAAATGAAATCAAGCTCAACTAGCTGCAGCTTGCCAGAGTCCATCTGGGAGACATGCTGGACATGAGGGAGAAGGCGCTCTGGTCAGACGATGGTTCAGATCAAGAAGCATATTTGTGTGGCTTAGTCAAAGCCCAGATTTAAATTCCACTGATTAGTCTTCACAAATGTTTCTTAGCCAGAAAATTTGTTTATAGCTGAAGCTGAATTATTATATAAATAAAAATGTGGGCAAAAAAGTCTTGACATTTGCCCCATAAATAAGCAATAAATCAGTAGTTGGCAGATAAATTTAAATGAGCACAATCATTTCCATTCTGATGATAATTTTTTTTAAAGGGCAATTTTATTTACAGACTTCATTTTCTGTTTCATTTATGGTTTCAGTTGTGTCTGTTTTTTTTTTTGTTCCGTTATATTTATTGATTTTGGTTGTTTTGTTTTATTTAAACAGTTTGAATGTTTGCTCTCTCTAAGGGTTCTTTCAGAGAGCAAATGTTGGCATTATCAAAATGCCAAACAGCAGCAACAATGTCATTGATTACCTCAATAATTTCTGGGAATGTTGTGATCATGACAGGCCACCTCATAATTCAACAAAAAGTTGTTCCTCAGAGTATTGTGTCAGTAAAATTTGAATATGAATACAAACACAAACCCGCAGCTGACCTATTTTTAGTTGTTTTCTCAAACATTTCCATCTCTGAAAAACTTTTTTCATCCCTTGTGTCATCTATGTTCTATGTAGAAAATATCAACAATGTAAACTGAAGCTTGGGGACGGAGCATAGCAAAATGTGAAACGTTGTCACGGAATATGAACGCATCAGGACCGGACGGCGTGTTGTCTCTGTCCCTGCAGGTCCCCTGTCCTCTCTGATGACCACTGTGCGGTCCTACACGGCTACAGTCGCTCTCACCCCGGTGCGCCCGTCGGCCTCGCACCCGATCGGCGTCATCAATAGGGGTCCGATCACAGCCATGGTCCCGCTGACCCCGCGGCCTCCGCTGCGGGTCCCCCTGGCCCCCGGCGGGCCCGGTCAGGTCGGCGGATGCGAGGGCCGCGTTGCGCGAGGAGTTCAGTGGCCTCCGACTCTGAAGGGAGAGACGGTGGAGCGGCCCTGCCCTAAGGGGTCTCTGGGTAGGTGTGGTGTGTGTTTTGGTGTCTGTGTGAGTGTATCCCGTTTCCTTTTGAAACGCAGTCAGGTGTCCAATCTTTCAACTCAGACGAGACGGGGGAAAAAAAAAAAAAAAAAACGAGAGAGGAGTTTCAGTGAGCAGAGACGCCGGATTGGGCAATTCTTCCTCTCACTGAGCAGCTGCCTCTCCATCACACCCTCCCTCTGAGAAGACGCTGTGATGCAGATTATGTTGATAATCCTGTGGTGCATTTTGCCTCGATAATCACGTCAAATCGTTTCAGCACGGATTTAGCACAGAGTTGACGATTATACTGGAACAGCATCACCGTATTTTATCTTTTAACTCGAACCAGGCGGAGATGCCGCCTCGCCTAATTTGCAGGAAGTGTTGAGTGACTGGCCATGAACTGATGTTTTAATAGATTTATGTGATATAAATCTGGCTTGATTCACAGTTTTACACTGAACTGTGTTGAAGTTTGTTGTTCTGTTTTTATAATGCATTCTCCAGGCAACAAAGTCTAAATGTGTAAAACTAATTAGAACTATTTTAATACGTAAAAAAAAAAAAAAAAAAAAGCTGTTACAAGCGTTAACTATAACCTCAACAATTCACACTCGCGTCTCAGACTAAAACCATTATTCAGACTAATCACAATGAATTGATTACTGAGATAATTGTCAACTAGTTTAGTGATCAATTAATCATTAACTAGAGACTACAGACTCAAAAAAAATAAAATGCTGAATGAACAGCACAATCAGAGCAGTAATTAAGTTATAACTGTACCAGAAATATGGACATTTTGCATTTAATCTTAGTCTGTAAAAATGTTACGCCTAAAATTTCATAGTTTTAGGTTCAACCGGTTCAAATTCTGATACAAAAAATCTCCTATTAAGTGCCTTTTGCTGCCCATTATTAATCGTTTAATCTAAAAGTGATCAAGCCCTACAATGCATCGATGTCGAGCAGAAAGGGCCTTTCCACTTTATACATGTTGATGTTAAAAAGTTTTTTCAACATTTGTTACGAATGATCGTGCTCACGCCACAGGAAGGACATGTTGTTGTATTTTCCTATTTAAAATAGGAATCCAGTTGTTTATTTGCGCCTTTCGACATATTTCTAATATCATAAAATATAAACAATTAAATGAAAAATCCGCAGAATGTAACAATTTTTGAATCATATTATTCGATTAATTGTCGGAATAATCAATAAATGAACTGATGACTGAAATAATTGTTAGCTACAGCCCTACTCACGTCCAAGTATTTTATATTATCACAGTTATAAGCTGCATTTATCTTCAAATCCTTTTTATGAGCCTAGTTTCCATTGTTACTGTTCCACTTGGAAAGCTAAACACCCTGCAGCATCCAGGATGGAAATACAAATCGCTAACTTCTGCTTTTATCACTGGGAATCTGTCTGGTTCCAGTCCAGAGAGGATGGAAGTTCAGCTTCTTTGCTACAGGAGCTGGATTTGGTCCAGGTCTTCTCCTTTAGCTTCTTATTTAGTTAATCAAGTGATCAAACGCTTTTATTCTGGGTGTGGGCTCAGATCGGGAGACATTTAAAAATGTTTCTGTTTGTTGTTCAGGCTCAAATTATCTTAAATTGAATGCAGAAACAATTGAATTTGTTGTGTATTATTATTGTTATTGTTAACATGCATTGAGCTCCAGTTTGAAAACAGGAGAAGGTGTGGGTTTGGATTTTGTGTATAAGACCCACACAAAACCCTTGTGTGGGTCTTACACACTTTCTGTTTTTGCTTTTTGTTTTCTGTTTTTTTTTTTTTTTGACTTTGTCTCCCCCTTTCTGCCGCCGCAGGAATCGCCTCCTATCAGTGCATGTCGTCTCCGGTGGGCTGGAACTCCCAAGGGCCTGACCTTTCCAACTGCACCTCTCCCTGGGTCAGCCAAATCGCTCAGAAGGTCGGTGCCTCGCACAAACACACATACCCTGATCAGCAAAGACACACAAACATGCGTTGAGCAAACGCCCCACAGCTCTCTCTCTCTCTCTCTCTCTCTCTTTATCTCTCTATCCGTCTCTCTGTCTTTTAAATGTCAAAACATTTGACATCACAAACACCTGATGTTTGTGATGTCCAGATCAAGAGCGGAGAAAACGCGGCCAACATCGCCGGGGAGCTGGTCAACCTGACCCGCGGCCGGATCTACGCCGGTGACATCAGCATGTCGGTCCGGCTAATTGAGCAGCTCTTGGACATCCTGGACTCTCAGCTGCAGGCCCTGAGACCAGCCAACAAAGAGTCAGCCGCACGCAATTACAACAAGGTAAATTTATAACGTGGGTGACCTTTAGTGGAAATGAGATGCGGAAATGTCAGCGATTGCGGGTTTAATTGTTCTTTTAATTTTTTCTGCTTTCAGCTGCAGAAGAGAGAGCGAACGTGCAAAGCATATGTTCAGGTGAGGCTGATGAGTGGATGAATGGAGGGACAGTGAGGATAGTATAGCTTCCTGCTATGATAATTGTCAGGTCGTTATCACAAACGTCAACGTGTGTTCTGAGGATTTTAGTCTGATTCCCCCAAAATAAATTGACAGACGGCTTCGAACATCACTTTGCTGGTAATCTCAGTTTGACTTAGCTTGTGAGACCGACGGACTGTGTGTCTGCCACAGGGTCCTGTACTCTCACCATTCCTTCCAACTCACAGACCTCCAGCACAACATTCTGTCATCTGCAGAAATACTCAGGAAGCCGAGCCGGTGGATCGCTTTTTAGCCGGAGACCTACAAAGGCTCAACAGTCCGATAAATTGGGCTGGTTCTGTTCTGCTGGAACCACTGGAGATGATGGTGCAAAGACGGATTCTTCATGAAACCAAGACAATCACGGGCAGCCCTGAGTATTTTTTTTAATGGAATTGAAATCCAGCTGTCCTGTGGAGCGTTACTTGATAATATTAGGGGAGCAAACAGCTTCCTGCCAGACCAAGAAACACAGCAGACGGGTCAGAGATCAAGCTGTAGAGAAGTTAAACCTTGGGTAGTACGTGAAATTATCTTTTAAGCACAAAGCCAGTGTTCAATCAGTCTGCTAATGGGAAGAGTATGTCATAACATGCTGAGACGTGTATGAGACAAGACCGGGCAAAGAGTTCTTCTCTGATGCACAAAGCTTGTTAAAACATAATCTAAAAGAAGAACCGCAGCCAGCTAAGCAGAAGAGGGTTCTATTAAGTGTTGTCTCATTGAAAGTAAAGACAACTATATTTAGAATTTTCTTCCACTTCCCATATACACAGTACTTTGTATTGGTCTATTACGGAGTGAAAATAGTCTCACAATACCTGTGCATGTGTAAAATTATCTGTGTGTGTGTAACACTGGATTTGTAACTCGTGTAAGCATCTTTGTGTGTAACTTTGGACAGTTGTCTGTGAACTATGATTTGTAAACCGTAAAAAAAAAATTTGTGCGTAACTCCAGGTACTTGTAAATATGTGGTCACACAAACTTTTTAACTACAACCTCACAAACCTTCTCCTACATCTACAAATGTTACATAAGGGAAGTCGCCTGGTACACACACACAAAACTGCATTTGCGCACAGATGTGCACGGGGATTTTTGAGACTCATTTCACTCTTCATCAATGTGAATCCATTGATGTTTATAACACGACAGAAAGAATGTGAATACCTCTTCTACTTCTGCACTGCACAGACAGCTGAACAGATCTACTGACAGGTAACTTTCCGTGTGTGTGTTTTTGTCAGGCTGTGGTTCAGATAGCCGATAACCTGCTGGGTCCTGAAGCCCTGGTGTCCTGGGCAGACATGAGCAACCTTGACCAGTCCCGCTCTGCATCGCTGCTGTTGGACGCGGTCGAGAAAGGAGCGTTTCTGTTGGCGAACAATCTCTACGAGGGCCGTTTCAGTGACAGAGCGCCTAATGTCGGCACGTTGACTCTCCACTTTCCTGCATATTTTCCCCCGATGCTGCCTGCAAGAATCCTGAACTCATCCACAAACATGTGTACTCTTGTTTTTTTTGTCAATTCACAGATCTGGAAGTGTATGTACTAAATACCGAGGCTGACATACAGGACTTGACATTTCCACACTCGTATGACAGCGACAGCATCCTGCAGATATCGGCGCAGGCTCTGCAGCAGTACAGCAACAACGGTCAGTGGCACCGGGAAAAATCGGTATTAACGAATGTTCATGGTGGTTTGTGGAAGTATTACTTGTCTCTATATCAATACTTTAAATCTCTGAACACATTCTCGTTAGGGCTGCAACTAATGATTATTTTAGAAATCGATTGTACTATCGATTGTTCTGACAATTAATCGATTAATTGGGAACAAATAATGGGCACTTTCTGCTGATTTTTCATTTAAGCCTTTTTTATGCAATATTAGAAATACATTAAAAGATACAATAAACAAATAAATAAACATTTATTGCCTAAAATACAATAATAGCAATCTTTTAGCGTACGTTTCATAATTTGTAGCAAATGATGCATCTGCTACAAATGCAGATGTATTTGTACATCTTCTAACATCAGCATGTCCATGATGTTAGGAGTGTTGATACTCCTAACATCAACATGACGAAAGGTTTTGCCCTTTCTGTTTGACTTGCAGTGTTGAGCTGATTTGTTGATTAGTTTTGGAAGCAACCGATTAAAAACAGGACAGCAAACGGTGCTTAAAAATATATTTTTTGATACAGACTTTGAGCCAGGCGAAGCTAAAATGCCACTTTGTAAGAGTTTTGGTTAGACCATCTTTACAGACAAAGATTTTTCGTTTTCATCTTGGATGCAAAATGTATATATTTTTTGTACAGTTTTGGTTTAGTTACTGCTCTGAGAGTGTTGTTCTTTTTGAGTCTGGATACTCTAGTTAACGATTAATCGATTATCAAATTAGTTGGCAATCGTTTCAGTAATCGATTAGCCACGATTGATTTGATTAGTCGTTTCAGTCCTAATTCTCTTAAACTTCACGAAGTGATTTCCTGCCTGGGCTTTTGCTTTTGCAGGTCAGGTGAAGTTGGTCCTTTCCCTCTTTAAGAACCTGGGCCCCTTCCTCACCACCCAGAACTCAACTTTGCGTCTGGGACTGGGACTTGCCCAAGGCCAAGAGCCCCGGCGCAGGAGCCTGGTGGTCAACTCCCATGTCATCTCTGCCTCTGTGCACAGAGGCACCAACCGGGTGTACCTCACTGCGCCGGTGATCTTCACTCTCAGACATCTCCAGGTATGTGTATTTGCATCCAATTACGTCCAGATTAACATTTAGATAGAGTAAATCCCTCCTGTTTGGGTCCTGAGTTTCCTTCGCAGCCTCTCACGGGATATTCGGCCGTGTTTTTATTTTCGTCCGCAGCTGGAAAATCACTTTGGTCCCAACTGTTCTTTCTGGAACGCTTCGGGGGTTTCTGGCAGCGGCAGGTGGTCCACGCAGGGCTGCCGCCTGCTGCACACAAACAACACGCACACGACTTGTGCGTGCAACCATCTGTCCAGCTATGCCGTCCTCATGACTTACCAGCAACCAGTTGTAAGTTGCACATCTGTACACGACAGCATTGGATACAGCTTTAGACACGGAAAAGTTTGTTGGGCCTCCGGTAGAGATCAGCGGCAAGCACACCAAGGATTTGGGCCGTGTAACTGAATGTAACTGCTGCAAAGAAGCACAAAATGAATGCAAACCGCACCGGGTGAAAAAAATAAACAAAGTCCAAGAGGACCAAGGACTTTCCTGGTGTGAACGCACCCTAAAACATCACAACGTTTCTCATCGAGGTGTCTGCTACCTCATGAGCACCAGTCAGTTAGCGTCAGCTTGGCTCCTCCTGAGGCAGGTGTAATAAAAGGGCTAAAACGTTTATTTGCCTGCATTCAGTTCCGAGCTGGAACAATAAATGGCGGCAGAGTAATATCAGACATCAGGTTGTTGAGTTTGTAGTAAAAATCAATAAAAAAAGCAGAACAAAGACGTTCCTGAAGCGTAGCGTCTCGTTCCTATGAACTCGATATCGTGTCTGGTCTGGTCTGGAGAGTTGTTGTAGGCGTCGTTAGAGCTCTAGAAATAAGAGAGGAACTGATTGAAAGTGGGTTTTTTTTGTTTTTTTTACACAATCCAGTGTGGCCAATTAATTTTGTCTCTAAATTTGAGTTAGGTTTGATCTCAACGCTTAAAAACTGTTGTTTGCCAATATTAATAAAGCATGTCATGTTCTTTTCTACATGTGTTAGAATAGTTGATTATAAGACATGTCACTGCTGTTGTGTCAAATGGCAATGTGCCAAATTTTGCCTTATTTCTTCCTCTTGCTCAGAGAGCTCAGACTGACACTGTGGTTTCTAAATTAAGGAGGAAATCAGACGCAGAGTAGGCGTTGGATTGCTGCTGCAGACATGCAGCAGGATATTTTGTCCTGCCATGAAATTAAATTAAGTGTTCCCTGCAAGATGTTCTCTTCATTAGCTGTGATTTATTCACATAAATAGATGTTATGTAACAAACACACACACATAAATACACAGCTCAAAACACTATACAATACATCCACATGTGCTCTAGGATCTGCACCAACGTTCTGCCTCTGCATTCGTTCGTTCTTGTTGTTTTTCCACACGCCAATCGACGCCCCGCTGTGACATTTGCTTCACAGTTCGGCGCCGGTGTGGAGGAGCTTCTGGTCTACGTGGTTTCCTGGGTCGGCATCGCCGTTGCTCTTGTGTGTTTGGCTACCTGCCTTATCACCCTCTGCTGCCAGGGGGCGCCGTGGCACACTGACCACAGCACCATTCACTGCAACCTGTGGGCCAACCTGCTCATCACAGAACTCATCTTCCTTATCGGTGCCAACAAGACTAAGTATACGGTCAGTATTTTGATATCAGACAAATCAGCATGAATTGGTTAATTTAGTTTTTTTTGTGGTTGCTCATTTTGCACTCCCGTTTCCAGGTCCTCTGCTCCATCACCGCTGGGCTGCTGCACTTTTCGCTGCTGTCCGTGTTCTGCTGGTTGTGCCTGGAGGCAGTGGAGCTGTACCTTCTGCAGAGGGAAGTGTTCGAGGGACGCAACTCCAGGAGGAAGTATTTTTACCTCTGCGGCTACTCTGTGCCCGGGCTGGTGGTGGCCGTGTCGGCAGCCATCGACTTCAGAGGATACGGTTCAAAAACGGCGTAAGTTGATGAGTGTGGGAATTGCTCTGTTTTCCCTACTGTCTTTATTTTTTATTTTTTTTAAAGACACCAATTAGTGCACACAAAACAACCACTACAGGCTGGCAGACGGACGTTTTGATCTGCAAAATAACCAATTAGATTAGCAGAGAGAAAAGGCAACAACAAAAATTAACAAAGAAAAGTGTGAGAGGGAAAAAAAACAAGTTAAAATGCACACATTTTGGACATGACAAAACACAGAACATAACCAAGTGGTGTCACGACACAAAATGCAAGTGGGTTATGCTTTTTTATTTTCTTCTTTGCAGTTATTTTCCAATTATTGTTTCCTCCCCATATGCTTTTTTTTTTTTTTTAATATTCCTTGCTTTAACTAATCTAGTGACACACACACACGTATTTTGGGTAAAAGTGGGAAAGAAAAAAAAAAAACAAGCCAGAAAAAAAAGACTAAATAAGTAAGGACAACTAAAGAACATGCTGTGTGAGCTTATTGGTTGCTCCTCCCAACTCCTATCTACTCCCCTCAGAATATTTTACTGAAATAGTCAAATTGATTTTTTTTATCTATTGCTGTTGTGTGAGAACATCTATCCATTTTGATGTACTGATCTTTTTCCTGCTGCCTAACGTCACCAAGAGGAGTTTTATTATTTCTCTGGCTGTTGGTCCTGTTACAGGTGCTGGCTGCGCACAGATAACTACTTCATCTGGAGTTTCCTCGGACCTGTAGCTGTCATCATTACGGTGGGTACTGCTGCATTGTATCGTGCAAATATTTTTCAGTTGTCTCTCATTTCTTTATTTCTTGTTTCCAAAGCGTCAGACATTATTCCTACAATCAGGGTTTTGTTTTAAACTGGACTGGTGGCACTTAACAAAATGTTCATACTCAAATTGTTTTCAGCTTATAACTAAAGTGAAAGTATCTTAAATCAGACGTTGTGATAACAGATGATCTCAGTTCCAGATGCCAATAACTTATAAAATAGCCAATTGGGGCTTCAGAATGAGAAACTAATGATCGTTGCATTGTTTCACGATTTGTGGAATGTACAAATCGTGAAACAATTTGTTTCAATTTGTGCCACAATTTGTACAAATTGTGGAATGTACCCATCCTGGAGTGTGTATGTCGCACTCCAGGATGATATCTCATGATAACGAAATAACGAAATAATGAGATCATGAGATAATAAATGTCTTGCTGCTCAAATGTCAAATGCATGTTGCAAAAACGCTGACTTCTGAGTCAGGGCATGCTTGGACGTTTAAAAACAGACAGTTAGCAGGAACTCAGGATGCACTCTGTCAGAAGAAGATGTTTTTTTTAAAAAAAAAAGTTTTTTAACGTGTGACAGTTCTGTCCTCCAGTTTACTTTTTGAGATTGTTCTGTGCAATACGCTGCCACTGTCAAGAACAACGACTGGATTGAAAACGATTGACAGAGCAGCCAAAGTCCAAACGAAAACTTCGAAAGCCTTCAGAAAACCTGAAAAATGGATAAACAGCACTTTGAAATATTACAATGAAATGTTGCTGTTGTAGAGGGATAAAAAAAAAAGTTAAAATGTTTTGTGTCTCTCTAATGTCATTAAATAACATATCTGTCTTTGCTCGTTTGCCTCAGTTGAACCTGGTTGTCTTGGTGATGACCCTACACAAGATGCACAGCACTGCTGCACTCAAGCCCGACTCCAGTCGCCACGACAACCTCCGGTCAGTCAGACTGCCTCGTGCCGTTTGAATAAAGGTCACGGTGTCTGAATGAGTTTAAATCGGTACAATGTTTGAAGAATTCGTGGCGTGTCGAGCTTTTACAGCGCCACCTTTTTTTTTTTCCGTTTTTTTTGATGTGTGAAGTCGGAAATTTCAAGGTTTTCGAGTTAACATTGACAAAAAGTCTCTCTGAGGTTTTGAAATCAGCGTCACCTGGATGTTGGATAGAGACAAAATATGAAAGAATCAACTTTCTGCACGCAACAGGGAATATGTATGAGCTTTGTCCGTCACCTTTGCTGGAGCTTGCCGTGTGTCTCACGGTGGGGTTCCCGCTTTGCTTTTATACAACTGTTCGGAGAAAAACTCAGGAACATTTTTGTTTAAGGTTTAGATTCGTTGTGAGTTACACGCAGAGCCGAACATCCACAGAGGAAATAAAAAAAAGAAAGTGTGGAAAAGTTTTCGGTACAGCAACAGGAAATCTTGTTACTGTGAATATTTCAGAGGTAGATTTATTCCAAAAGGTATTGAGTCATACATAAGATAGTGTTTGTAACGTATTTGTTCAGGTTCTGCGGGAAAACAGAATTCAAGTGACATTAAAATGTTTCAAAACCCCGGTGTGAGGTTTATGTCGACTTGTGCTGATAGACAAAAAAACTTATCTCTGTCCCTGTGACAAAATAAAAGAACAAACAAAACTAAAACAAACAGTTAATGTGGACAGGAACGCAGCTGGGGAATGTCAAGCAAGAGGTAATCAGGTCGCCATCTCCTCCTCAGTGTGTTTTGTCATAACACAAAACAGGAAGGTGAAACGTTTCTGTGGGGTGTCTAAGATGGCGTCCACTGATGATGTTCAAAACGCAGAGCAGATCTGAAATTCAGGGATTATCTTTAAAAAATTGATTGCTTTAAAGGACTAAATGAAAAATAAATTTAAAACGGCATGCTGCAGTTTATGGAAGCTTTTTTTTAGGAGTTGCAAAATCCATTCTTTGTTTTATCACCTTACAGCCACAAAACGTAACGTATTTTCTGGAGCCTCTGTGTGGCAGACCAACAAAAGCAGTGCACAGATATAAAGTATAAAATATGAGATAGTTTTCGGCATTTTGTTTTTGCACACATAAAGTGTCATATATTTGCTTTCACCCGCCCTGAATTAACACGTTCTAGAACCACTGCAAGCCTTTAAGCAAAGGCCTTTGCCAGATTTGAGATGTTTTTGCTATTTCATATTTGCAAAATTGGCTCAAACTCAGCCGCATACAATCGGTGGGGTCTGTGTACATTTTCAATTCTGCCCACAGATTATATTCAGATTTAGACGTGAATAATAATCTACTCCTGTTGTTGTTCTGCTCCACATTTAAGTTTTTTGCAGGCTCTCTCTATCTCCATCACCACTGTGTTTAATTTGTAAAAAATAATAAATAAAGTGAAATAAAATAACCTCCCTGTATCTTGTGTGACCTGGCTGCTTGGCCTGCAGGGCCTGGGCCGTGGGCTCCCTGACTCTCCTATTCCTGCTGAGCGTCACCTGGTCCTCGGGCTTGATGTTCCTGTCGGGTCCGTCTCTCCTGCTGGCTTACCTCTTCACCTCCCTCAACACAGCCCAGGCGCTCCTCATCACCATCCTCCACTGCACGCTCGCCAGAAAGGTCAGCATCCAGGAGTCGTTATGCAATGGCACACGTCCGTTTCTCTGCGACTAAACTCTCCGTCTTGCGTAAACGGCGGTTTAGGGTCAGAAGGATTACGGCCGATGCCTGCGTCTCTCCCAGTGCTGCGCCACGTCCTCCTCCAGCTCTCCGGACTCGGTGAAAGGCGCGGCGCTTCGCTCCAACAGCCGCTACACCAGCAGCCAGAGCCGGAGAGCTACGGCGAACAGACAGGTGCGTTTTACCTGCCGGCGGCTCTGTTTGACCCCCAGCCACTGTTTAACCGCGAGCTCATTTCCCACTCCAGAGCCGCATCAGGAGGATGTGGAACGACACGGTTCGCAGGCAGACCGAGTCCTCCTTCATCGCCGCAGATGTTAACAATACTCCGACTCTTAACAGAGGTGAGGTTTGGGGAATTAGCTCTGCTTTCAGCCTGCTGTGAAAATAAAAAAAAAGCGAAACATTTTGACGTGTTTTCCTCTCTCTCCTTCAGCTGCTTTGGGAAACCATTTTCTGACAAACCAAATGCTGCAAACTCATGCTGGAGCTTCTCCCTATGACACGATGCTGGCGCAGGGATACAATCAGCCCTTCACTTCCACTGGTACGTCCCATTAAATCACATGTGATCTTTCCATTTTTACTGGTATATCTAAGAAAACAAGTGGGTGCTATGGATCTCAGTGTTTTTTAGAGGATATTTTTATTGTTGAGCGTATGTTCAGAGTCACTTTAAGTTATTACTCAACTTCAGATGTGAATATTTCATGGGACAAAAGTTAATTGTGTCTCTATTGGGGAAGATTCCAGAAAAAAAGACACTTTTCAGTATTTTCAAAATATTAAAATAAACTGATATTATGTAGGAGTGTAAAAATTCAACATTGTAATTTAAAGAACATGTTTCAGTATCATTTTGTGAAATTAGGGATACGTCAGCTGCTAAATCTAAATAATAATGCTGTGAAAAACTATTTGCACTTTTTTTTGGTCACATTGTTTTAGATTGCATGTGTAAAAATCAGGCTGTAATTATAATTGGCCTGGGAGATACTTGCAAATTTCCATTAGAGCTGCCTGGATGTTGGACACACAGCTGATATTACAAATCCTAAAAAGCAAAGCTGGTGCACTGGTGTGTCAACCACAACCCCAATGTTGACATTCATTGGTGAGTTCACGCTACTACCGGTCCCATCGGGCCACCGCGCCCAACAAAATGGCCGAAAAAGAGGACAAAAGGCAACAGACAGACCTGTTTATCACCTGTGCTGAGCCAATGCAGCTGTAATCAAAGTATATAAAATATAACTTTACGTCAACAAATACCAAGATTAGACAACAATATTCAATTGAAAGTTAGAGGTTAAAAGCTCATAAACTCCAAGTAAGCCTGAAAGAGTGGCTATAGATCATTTTATGTGTAATGCAACATAATTTTTAATAATGTACATTGATAAATATTTGTGTGCTTGTTTTTGTTCATCATGTTTACTGTCTTATTCTGTCCCTGAAACTTATAAAGCTTTTAGTTTATTTCAGTCTGAGAAAGATGACTCTTTTTTTGCCAATTTCTTTTTTTTTTCTTTTAATGTTTTTTGTTGTTTATAAATGTTTTTCATGCTTTCCTTCTCTGTCTCTGTGTGTCTTTACGTGGACCAGTAGGAACCTTCAGAAACAAACAGAGTATGACCTCTTTTCCTTTTGTGCTCCTTTAAGTCATTGAGCACCATGTCTTTTTTCAATTCATTCAGCACAACAGCTGCAGAAAGTAAAGTTGCACAAACCATGTAGTCTTCTTGCAAAATTATTCGTGCTTCTTTTTCGTCTCAACATTTTGTCACGCTCAGTCTGTCCTGCGAAAATGGAAGATATGGCCGCCCAACTAAACAGCAAACATGTAGAAGAAGTTTGTCCAAAATTGACCTATTTGCCCTTAAAAGAAACAATGGGTCAGGAGAGCTGGTCAGGGTTGATAGGAAGTTGGAGCGAAATACAAGGTAATACTGGAAGTAAAGTTTTGGGAAGCTGAAAAAGACGCTCAACATACAGCGATAGTCTTCAATGGAATAGCTTAAAACGAAACATATTGATGTGTATCATTGTTCCAATCAAGGTCCAGACCTGAATCTGACTGAAAATCTATGACAAGATTTAAAAGTCCAACTCAGCTTGAGCTACTTAGCAAGAAAAGGGAGACATTACAGTCTCACGTGCGTAGATGGTAGAGTCATAGCCCAAAAAGCAGCAACATGGGCCTTCGCAAAGTATTAATTCAGGACAGATGAAAACACATTTAAAAAAATTGTGATGGTTATTCATTTAGAATCCCAACAAAATCCATTGAAGGTTGTAATGTGACAATGTGGGATAATGTTGAAGAGGTGGAAATACTTTTGCAAGGTGCTGTAAAGGCATAACTTACACCTCTCCATGTTTCAACATGAGCAGACATTTCATTAAGGAACAGCTTGTTTATCTCCCAAGTCCTCCTAGTAACGCTCCACCTTCAGCGACATATGAACGCCAATCTGTATCCATTCATTCATTCGTTCATTCATTATGTGCCTTTCCGTCTTTGTTTCAGTCTTCTCTGTTTTTTTTTTTTTTTTTTTACTTTAATATCTTTATTTCTCCTCACAGAGGGCGGAGTGTCACAGAGCCAGGAATCCTGCGCCTTGGACAGTGTTTGTCTCAATGGAGGCTACACCCCAAACACCTTCACCCTTCATGGTCTGGGTACAACGCCCGGGTCCCGAGCGGGAGTAGTGGGCAGCGCCGACCTCCTCAGGGAGGGGGGTGTTGGGCTTGGAGGTGATGACGTCTCGCCGGGGCTCCTCACGCCGCACAGCTCGACAGATCTCAACAGCGGAGCCGGAATGCGTCGTAATCTGTCCGACGCGGTGGCTCTGGAGAAGATGATCATCTCGGAGCTGGTGCAGAGCAACCTGCGCCCCTCCGTTCCCATGCCCGTTCCGCCCGAGCGCTATGGGAGCCTGGCGAGGCCGCATCACCACGAGAGGCCAGCTCTTACTCACACCGCTACGTTAACCCGCCACCCGCAGCCCTCGCAAGAGGGCTGGTCTGCCACGGTGCAGCCGAGCTCTCGGCAGAACGCGCAAGAGGGCTGGGCGCATGCAAGGCCGCCCACACAGGACGCCGAGGCAAATGCCGCCACACGGGGTCAAGAGCATGGCACCACGCCTCGCTTACAAGACGACTGGTCACACGGACGCATTTCTGGAGATTCCGACACCCAGGAGTTACTCAAAGACGGAGACCGCTCACAGCTGCAAGGTACTCTGGGCAGGCGTGGACACCAGGAAAGGCAGCCGGCTCGACCACCAGATGTCCAAGCTCGGCCTTATTCTACCCTAAGCCGCACCCCGGGTACCTTGTCCCGCCACCGCAGCACGGCGGAGTCTACTGGAGGGGCAGACCGAGACAGGGATCGCTATCGAGACAGACCTCTCCCTCCACCTCCTCCCCCACCACCACAGGAGTCAGAGTCGCTGTACAAGGCTCTGGAAGAGCCACTGCTTATGAAGCAGAGAGAAGCGGTTGTAGAGGCATGGAGAGGTGGCCAGGACAGGGAAAAGGAGGAGACATTTCTGCTGAACAGAGACGGAATGTCTGACGACTGGAGAGGAGGAACCGAGAGGGGAAGAGACGAGTCTTTTACCTCTCATAAGCGAGATGGCACGATGGATGAGTGGAGGGCTGGCATCGAGAGAGGCAGGGAGGAATCTAAAATCCTCGAGAAGAGAGACGGACGACTCGAGCTGTGGCGAGCAGGGGAGACAGAGCAGGGGGAGACTTTTATCACTCAGAAGAAAGACTTTGGTATGGATGGTTGGAGAAGTGAGGTAGAAAGAGAGTCGGACGAATCCTTTTTCCTGAAGGACAGAGATGGGTGGAGGGCAGGGATCGAACGAGAGAGCGAGAAACAGAAGGACAGAGCTCTGGATGTTTGGAGAGGCGGGATAGATTTGGACAGGGAGGAGTCTTTCTCATTCGAAAACAAAGATGGAGGCCTAGACGGGAGGATCAGAGGGAAAGACAGAGGGTCTCTGCGGTATCATGGCGAGCGACAGGATTCAGACAGCTTCACCCTACCTTTAACGCCCGATCTCGACTTGGACCCAGACTCCTCGCCCATCTACACACGGGATTCGAACCCGTCCCCTCTATACCCTGGAGACCGCCGCTCTCCGCCACTGAACATCTTCTCCCGAAACTCTCCGCCGACAAACATCTTCGTGCCACGAGAAGACAACTCGCCGCCGGGTAAACTCTACTCCCGCCACTCTCCGCAGGTGTACAGCCGCAGCGGCTCCCCTCCCCGCTTTTACACCCGCACCTCTCCACCGACTCACATGTACCCAGACAGCAGCCCCGAAGGCCCAGAAGAAGTCAGCCCTACCAGTGGGCATCAGCCCCAGCGGCCCACTCTGGAGCTGCCCTACAGCCTGGGGCGCCCGCCGTTAGGCCCACGGCCCAATCACTTGCAGACCTTCTACCAGCCCCCGCCACTGGCTTCAAACGGAGAGACAGGGTACGCGGCAGAGCCCACTTCTGAGGGAGACGACGGACAGATGCAGCGGGTGACGAGCCTGTGACTAGGGCGGTGGTGATTGGGGTATAGATACCAGGGAGGAGGAGGAGGATGTTGACAATTTCAACAAAGTGAAGACCAAAAAGATGGAATCTAAGATTATGCTTTAGAAAAATAACAATGTTGGACTTCTTTAACAATTCTGGCATTTTACATGATGGCTCCTCCCTGCTTCTACGCCCCAATCACCACGAGATTCTCCCCCTTCCCCGTGTTTTGTTACTTTTGTACGACTGTGATCCATTTATAGCTGCTTCTCCTCCTGCTGCTCCCCTCTTCTGTCTTTCCCGAAACGCCCTTGTGTCTTCCCATATCATTGGTGCTTTCCTTAATCCGTCCTCGTCGCCTAGGTTTTGCTTCATCGGCTGGGTGTCGCCCCTCCCTGTAGCAAACAGTGTGTCAAAGAAGCACTTGTGTGTTGCCAAAACAAAACAAAAAAAGAAATCCTTTCAAAGAACTCGTGCATGACTTTATAGTGGCTTTGCAAGGCTACATACTGTAGGAGGACGCGCTGAGTGAGTGTGCATAGCTTGATGAGCATGTGTGTCTGTAAGGATGGGTATATGTGCGTATGACAGAGAAAGTATGTGTATATAATACATTATTGTATATTTAATGTATCACATTGAAGCATTTTATCAATACCGACTGGAGGAGCTGTCCGTCTCTCTCCTCCTCCTGATTTTGACTCGACCCATTTCACATCAAGACCAAAAAACTTTTGTTCCCCCCAGAGCTGCCGCGAACTGCCCCGTGGAGGAACTCGCTGACCGCAGAGCTGGAGATTGTGTAAAACCTGAGAGATTTTCTGCAAACCCCTCCTGAGATCCTTGTACATATCGACCTCAAGTGTTCTGATTGTCTTGTATTGCTATTGAAGTTCAAGTAAACATGTGAAATAAATGTTCCTGTTTTTCTGTTTGTGTGCACAAAGAGAGATGGAGGCATTCAGAGAAATGATCGAAATTTTTGTTAATAATTAATGGAGGATAATTTTAAAAAATCATGCCGATGTTCTTTTCAGAAACCCTGGATAGCACATGACGAATTAGAAAATATAGTTATGTACATTTTAGAGTGGATAAATAAATGCTACTTTATACATCTACTGTGGAATCTGGGTCGATTTGCCCCCTTTTGCCAATTCATGCCTTGATTTCATCTGTGCATGTTGCCAGTTTCTACCTGTAAACCGAACATGTATTATCCATCTGTTTACCCGTTTTATATCACTTTGTCTCTTGGTAGTTAAAGGGATAGTTCATAATGACTGGAGTGGGGTTCTGTTATGAGGCTCATATCTTACCTGCAGTCAGTAATTTAGCTTAAATCCAATTGGACCCAGGGCCTAATGCCGCCACCATGTCCAAAAGGATCCAAGGCCAAAATGGACTCCAGCCCGTTTCAGAAACGGTACAGACGTTTATGTATAAACTGTTGTTGTGTTTGCATTGAGAGTTTATTTACAAAGAAGTTAAAAGAGTATAGACCTGGCAAATGGAGGTAGGGGGTGGCAATTTGGCATTTCTATGTGAAGCAGATTTTAGGAGTGCATTCACACCTGTCCTTTTTAGTCCGTTTTCATCAAACTCTAGTTTGTTTGCCTAGAAAGCCCGGTTTGTTTGGAGAGGCGTGAATGTGGAATCGAACTCTGATACACCTACAACTTAGGTTTTGATAAATGTGAACTCTGGTGCAGTTTGAATGCACATGTGGACGTAAACGGACCGGAGACCGCTTCAAAGGCGGGAAGCGGACTGTGCATTCTGGGTAAACACAACATAAACAAATGCATTAGTTTAGCGCTAGCGAAAGAAAAGGCTTGTGGTCTCCTACCAAAGACAAAAGAGAAATACTCTTCACTAAAACTTCACTTTTGTGTACATTTTGAGAAAAAGGAAGCTGTGCTTGTCGTCTTGTTCAGAGACTTTCGTGTCGTTTCCTTCAGTAGTTCTTGGCGCAGCGCCACCACAGGTGAGGAGGTGAACAAGATTTTCAAAAGTTTTTGGTTTGTTTGAGACGCTGTAGTGTTAAAGCCACCTGCACAAGCTGAAAATGTAACAAATGTTGCAATTTTAGTCCCCAGTCCAGCCCAGTCTACCAGGTTATCAGATGTGAAAGCACTTCTGGTCAGAGTTACTATCTGATAGAACAACATGGCAATGATGAATAAACTGTATTTTTGCTTATCACTCCTCTTTATCAGGCAAGAAACGAGATATTTCACTCAGAAATATTTCACACAGTGGTGTGCTGCTTCTTCTACGCTGATTGTTGCACAGTTTCCTGTGTAACAATCAGCCATTTCTCTGAATATATCTACTGAATGCAAATGGCCTAAATGATTATAAAGCGGTGTTTGCATATACAGTATCTCTCTCATGTTCTTAATGTGTTCTGAGACGACAGACGTCTTTGGTCTTGGCCTTTCTCTGACGAGCTGTTAGCTTAATCTTTGTGATCAGATAATCTGGATTTATACTAAATGATTGTAATCTGACACAGGTAAGACATTAACCCTTTAGAGCATTTTTTAACAAAACCTCAATTTAAAATTTCAGTTTGAATAAGTATTTTTGATCAATAAGAGATGAATAATGATTAAATTGGACAAGTCTTACCTATTTAATTTATTGTATATAATTTTTTTTTAAATTCTTTATATTATACCCTAATTTCATTCATTGTGTGTCTGGTTCTCATTCGGACCAGTTGACCCATGAAGTAAGACATTATGACTCCTTATCAAATCAAAAATAATTATGACTGTAAGATCTTAATGACCAAACTGAGGGCAAAGGTCACCAAGGCAGATACAAACCGATGGTCGGTACGAAGCGTTCAATGGCACACTGCTCTTTTACGGACCCAAAATATCCGATCAACCGAAACATAAAACCAGGAAAGTATGAAATGGTGAAGGGGTCTCATGGCTGACGGTCTCTGCTGTGTGGCATTTAGGACAACGACTCTGACATATTGCAACATCTCTGTACAAAACATGAAACGGCTGCAAAACAGTGCAAAAGTCTTAGGTCATCCTGTATTTCCACTCTAAGACTCTAAAGAAAAGTCACTTCTTCAGGCTTTCTACAAGTCTTTTAAATATTTTCTTTGGAATCCACTCATTTCCTGTGCGGTGCTAGTACCTGACCACAGCAGCACGTAATAAAATGTTTTCTTTGAAAAATTAGGAAAATGCAGATAAAAAGTTTCTATGTTCAGAAAAAAGGAGATGCATTGTCTTCTAGTTGATTGATTACTTGTTGCCAAGATCTCAGTTTTGTTTGTGTTAAACTGTTTAACCTGTTTTTTTTTTTGTTTTTTTTTTTAGAAAATAAAGGAATGGGAACATCTGAGTTCCTGTCCCTCTGGTAGCAAAGTGAAAACGTTTCATCACTGGTTCTTTGCTACTTCTGAAGTAGACACAAAACCAGTTTCGCCCATGAATTTTGAAAGCTTTTTGGGTGCAAAGAGGTCAAACAAATATCCTTTTAGATGTTGGCAGATATTGGGGCTGTTCCTCTGTGAAAAAGAAAATCTTTAAAAGACCTGAAGAAATAGAAAGAAATATTGATTAAAGCCATTTTTTACTTAAGAACTGAGGGATAACTTAATGACTTTTGCAACAAACTGTACAGAAACCAAGAGATAAAAAAAAAGAAAATTGTTGCTGAAAACATCCAACGAATGACTGGTGTGGATCTTTTTAATGAAGATAAAATTATCAGTTTGAAATGATTATAGAGCAGCAGTGCAGAACGCATTCAGTGACAAATCACTTTAACTGGAACTTTTATCAAAAGGATAACTTTACAAGTTCGATCGTTGTACATGATCATTACATTTCTGAGAAAATTTGAAAATATGGAAAAATGACATTTTCACGGGCAATATAAGTATAACGAATTGGTACATGTGACAATGTAGCCATATTCTGAAGTAAGAGGCGATGAAATCAGAGACACCTTGTTCCTGAAACTCCAGTGATGGAGTTGATGGGATTCATTTTAGGCAGCAGAGAAGAACTTGATGAAACGATGAGTTCAGATAGTTCTGCTGAGAAGAAAGATTAACTACAAAACTTAATTTAAAAATGACTGTGTATGATTTTAATGACAGGAATAAAGATTGTATTACTTCTCTTGATCAAATAAAGATTTTTTTACTATTAATTTACTTCTATGGTGTGGTTTCACATTAATCTTTTGCAAAGTGTTGTATTATTGAGGAGGGTATGGTTAATAGACTCATTTTTAGTTTAATGTAATCTCTCTCTCTCTCTCTCTCTCTCTATATATATATATATATATATATATATATATATATATATATATATATATATATAGTATATACAGTATAGTATATACTGTATATATATAAACTTTTACCAACCATTTTCATTTTTAAGTCTTCAGTTTTCTAAATAAATAAAAATTGTTTCATTGTATTTTCATTTTTGACTTTTACGTAGATCATCAGACAAGAAAAGATGTAAAAAAAAACAACCAAAAAAAAAACAATTAAAATGTAAAACTAAAAGAGAAAAGAATGAAGAGGAAACAGAAAGATGATCCGGTGCAGATGAAAATTTGGTGAAAACAAATTATGAAAATAAAGAAAAAACAAACAAACACTGAAACGATTACCAATAGAATAACACACAATCAACCAAGTGCAAACATTTTTAGATCTAAAAATAAATATACTTCATCAAACTTTTATAAATTGATGAAGTACATATGTTTTTTATATTTTAAAAACACAAAAAAAAGGTTTGTAAAAACTTACAAACCTTATGTTTTTACAAAACATATCAGAAACTCTAAATGTTTAGATAGCAAAGCAGACCTTCCTGTGAATATTCAGGCCTAAGTATAAACATTAATGTTTATTATCAGCCTGTAATTTTGCATTCATTGTACAAAATCATATTCTTGCTTATCACGTTTTCTAAAACTGAAAAATGCAAACACTTTTTTTGTGAATTTTCTAGTAGAATGAGCTTCAGATATTTGGAGTACAATACGTTTTGGTAGAGTTTAATTTCACACTAAGAAGCATTATTTCCAGTGCATATTATTTCACTTATAACAAGAATATTTTTACTATGACAATAGTGACATTATCTGCCAGTGGAAATAATACCTTTTCATCAATATTGAGGAATTATTTATTTAAAATAAGCTCCTATATCTTGTAGAAAATTACTTGTAAGCTAGTTTTGTCCTATTTAAAGGTTATTTAGATATTTACACTAAAACATAGACCAAAAATACTTTTTTTTTGCAGTAAGAGGAAAATAATCACAATCAAAACACAAAATATTTATAAAACATTTTACTTCTAGCAACACTGACACGTGTACATCACAAATGACCTCTGCTGATGATTTCAGTATTTTTCCTGTATGTTATATTCTGTTAGGAAGTCTATTAGTCGTTTTCTTATGACACAACAAATCCTACATCTGGCCAAACGCATGAAGAAAAAATGAGTACTTACATTCAGCAGCGTATGAAATTATGTAAAAACTGTTAAATAATACAATCTGTGTTTATAAAAAAATATATTACGTTCTATTCATTGCAACGTGGTAATGACACTAACACTGAAATGAAATGTGCCTTGACGTTATCCTTTGTGCCTTAAAAATATTTATACATGTACAAGTGGTGCGTAGTTATGGTGGCTCCTGTTTTCAGTCTCACCTCACAGGTTACCAGTCACAAGGGCAAAAGGTCGCGGGCTCAGTCTGTTTACATAACAGATGCAGTTTTCAGTCTCCTTCTGTTGCTTCCTCTCAATCACTTCAATGTCTTTTCTCTCTCTCTCTCTCTCTCTCTTTTATGAGCTGCAGAAATTGTCTCCGAAAGTCTTTGTCTGCTCCCCCTGTCAAAACGCTGAGGTATGTCTTTTGATTTCAGAGGAAATTGCCAGGCGCTCCTCTGGCTTGTGGGGTTTTCAGCAGACAGTCTGCTGAGGAGACGGGGGGCCGTCCGGCTTCTCGGCCGAGGACGGGTCCGACGTACAGCCTTTGAACATCGGCGAGATGTAGAAAGCCTGGCGGTGCGGGGAGGCGGGGAAGGGAAACAGACAAACACAAACACGACTTGAGACACGAGCGGACTCTGACATGTGGACGCGCTCCGATGAACCAAACAGGGACGGTGAGGAATACTGACCACCCAGTACGCAGTGAGAGCCCCCTGCACGTATCCTGTCAGCACGTCCGACGGGTGGTGCCTGTAGTCCGAGATGCGGGTCAGACCCGTGTAGACAGCCAGGAGAACCAGGAAGAACTGCAGCAGCGGCCTCAGCAGCCGAGCGCCGCGCCACGTCAGCCTCGCCTGCAGGTAGAACTACAAACAACAACAACATGTTTAATGCTCTGGAGATCATTCAGCAATTCATGAGTAAATCAGGAAAGAACTAAAAAGTGGTTTAAAGCTGACTGTAATAAAAATGGACAGCACCAAAGATCGACAGAGCTCTTTTCCCAGGATGAAAGTCAGGAAATCTTTTGTTTTGGACTTTCACACCTGTTAGCTTTCTTTCTTCTTCATTGATATTAAAGGTCGGCCTTTAATTGAAACCCCCACTTCCTTTTTGTAAGACTTATTTGCAAACCCATAACGTTCAGCTGCTCGAGAACAATTTGTTGTTGTTTCTTTTGTCATATGCATTAGAAATCTTAGAACAAACTTCCAGAAAACCGTAAAGATGTCGAAACACTGAATTCATCAATGCTAAAAGCCCTCCTGTTTAGAGCTGCCTTTACTCATAACTGGAACATTGATCAATATATTTGATGTGTATTTCCTGGATGATTTTGATGATGGCATTTAACAAGATATGTTTGTTGCTTCTTTCGTAACTGCTAACCGTATGATGTTTTTATGACGTAAAGCACTTTGAACTACCTTGTTGCTGAATTGTGCTCTATAAATAACGCTTAAAGTGTTTTATTGTAACATTATGACAAAATTGCTCTTATTATGTGAGTTTGTAAAGATGTTTCAAATTTTTGGTCTAAATATGTTTGAGACAGTATCGACTCTCCAAACGGAGTCTGATTGCTTCACTAATTATTACAACTACAAGTTTTAACCTTAATCTGAGTTCAAGGTCTAAGGTTTTGAGGGGGTTGTTTAGTTTAGTCTTATTGATTTTTTTTTTTTTTTAAATAATTACTGTAAGCTTGATTTGGAGTATTAAAATCAGCGAATTGAACTCGTTCTAATCCAACTTGTGATGAGGGCACCGGGGTTCACACACAAGCTCCCACATCCACATCCACACACATTTCACACACAATGCAGCAGAGCTGTGGGGGCCACAGTGACGCTCCTCCCACAGTGAAACAAAGCGGCCTTTGTCTGCCTCGTATCCTTCGCTCTCCGTCCTCGCTCATTATTTCACTTTATGTCGCTAACTGCACTGACGACAAATAAATGCCGCAGAAATGTTTTCTTTTCTTTTCCAATATATGAACACGACGACTGTAACAGGAGAAATATAAATATTCCGAGTTTGGCTAGTCAACGAGAGTGCTTCGTGGTGCGAAAGAACGGAGGAGTAGAAAAAGAAAAAACATGAAATAAATTCTTGATAATATAAGTGAAATTCGACATTTGATACAAAGCAAATACAGAAGTCTATCTAAAATTGTTTAAGGGGCTGTTAAGTAATTTAACAACAGTAGTTATTATTTATTTATTAACAGTATTTCTAATTCATTTAATGTGAAAATCGTCAAATAAAACTTGAATTTATCATAGTTTTAAATCTCTACTGATCAATTCATTTGGCTATATTTACTTCTGAAGAAAATTATTTAAAACGTCTTTAAAAAAAGACCCTGATGTCTGATTGGTGAACCTGCACAATAACATAACATTTAAGTTCATTGTGAACTCATTGGTGCTCGACTATCAAAGAATTAAACACACACTAACTAATGTGGTACATTTTGATAAATGGTTTCTATGTGTGTTTACAAGGTTACACTTTCAGTAAGACATAGACAAACTTTAAATGATCATTTCTTTAGCTGACGTATTTCCATTTTTATGAAAAAAAAAGAAAAGATATTCATAGAAAACGTAGAAACTCACCGCTAAATACAGCATGGAGTACAAGGCAAAAGAAGCGTGGCCAGAGAAGAAGGACTTCCTACAAAAACAGAAAAAAGCATTTAGATTTATAGGTAACTGATGGGCATCACACAGAAAATTCATAAATACGCCATCCGCTTTTACAGGTGAACCTCAATAAATTAGAATATCATGCAAAAGGGAATTTGTTTCAGTATTTCAATACAAGAATGGACAGTTATATAGATATATTGTCGCCTAGAGAAATACATGGGCAAGAATTACTGCATTAATGAACATCCTTTTACTTGCACATCTTTTTTTTTTTTTTTTGATCACAGTTTTTCCATCCACTCAACTTTCCACTGATTTGTGGTTCACCCTCTGAAGGCTGTAAAAAACAAACGTTGGTCTTTATGTGAGATTTTCACATTTTTGTGAAACTAAAATGTTGGGCTTTCATTCGATGAACGAATCTACAGTCATATTCAGTAAATTATAATACGAGTTCCAATGAGGCTCGCCAGTCAGATTTAAAGTAAATTTTGAAGATAACAACATATTAGCAGGCATTAACCACTCTTTACATTAAAACCCACATTTCTTTATTCATTTTTTATTGGTCTGATGTAATATTCTTGTCTTTAATGTTGTATTTTCAGTTTTGGGTAAGTGAAAATCATCATAACCAACATAAAAACAATTGACTTATAAACTGTCTGTCTGTCTGTCTCTATTTGTTTTATTTAGTGAGGCGAATTACTGAAAAGAATAAAAATTTACAGACTGTACTTAATGAATTGATTAAATAAATTAACTTTTTAATGACAGTTTAATTTATTAACCCACACCTGTATATCTGTATAGTTTCTGACACACACACCATCAATCAGATCCTCACCTGGCCTCTTCCACTAAGCGGTGGTCAGGGTTGGCACAGTTCACTTTTGGCACGTAGGTTCCCGGCGTGCAGTTGAGCGACGCGTACGTGACGCCGCACACGTGCAGGAAGTGAGGCCGCAGCCGCCCGATGCTGAGCTTGGCCATGTTGGTGAGCGACTGGCAGACGCAGCAGCCGAACAGGAAGGAGCCCAGCTCCTTGTACAGGCAGGAGACGTACAGGTTCCTCACGAATGATTTGGAGCTGACGCTGCGGAAGCGCGCCCGGTGGCACTCCCCGAGCGCAATCTGAAGGATGGAGAAAGTTCAGAAAGGAAGAGAGAAACGGTTTATTTTGAAAAATGAGCTGCTGTGATGGGAGGAGGGGTGTGTGTGTGGGGGGGGAGGTGTGTGTGTGTGGGGGGGGTGGGGGGGTGGAGGTGTGTGGGTGTGGGGGGTGTGTGGGTGTGTGGGGAATCTTGAAAACTCACTGCAAAGCCTGTGATGATGATTCCACCTGCGATAAGAAGCTTATCTGAAATGACTTCGTTGGACAGATAAGGGTAGGTGATGCTGGGGTCTCCACATGTGAAGCCCCTCTTGAAGGGTTTCACTACCTTCAGCTCGCATACGAGGAAAGGAATCGATGCTGCGCGGACAGAGAAGAGGCGGACACTGGGTTAGCCCAACAGATAACCGTACAGACTCTGCTGGTTTAAAAACAACAACAAACAAAAACACACAAATGTCACAGTTCATGTGTCACAGCGACGAACATCTCTGATATGCTGAAAAGCTGCAAGTGTTACGACCGGACATGAATTTTAATTGACCCTCAGGCAAGAACACTTCAGCTTTACTCTGCTTCCAATAAAAACATTCCTAGCTCTCACTCCATTCACTCATTGTTGCTGTTTTTAATTGAATTACTTTTGTTGTTGTTTATTTCTCTCTCAAAAAGGAACACCCGTTGATTCTCAATCAAATGTCCACACCTGGCATTTTTAATGAAAACTCACAACAACGGTCATTTGTGCAAAACCTTGCAATAAATATGCTGGAATGCTAATGCCGAGTGCATCATTGAATGTAGCGCTGAAGTACCCGCTAATTCAATCGCTAATTCACAAATAAAACACTGCGAAGGTTTTGAATCTCTTCGACAAGCTTCTGCAATTACTTTTTTCCAGCGCGGTTTAAAGGTCTTGGAGGAACGGCTTTGTTTGTGACTCGCCTGCAGTAAACCACTGGACAGCCACTCTTATTTTGAAAAGACATTTCTGTGTCCTTAAGCCACTTCAGATTCAAAAATCCAAAGTGTTTCGTGCAAATGTTTTGATAAACCTTGAAACCACTGTTAGCTTAACTAATTCAATTTTCTGTAGACTGGGATAACTTATGCTAAAAATTTCAATTTTAAAAAAATACTACACTGATCTGTTGGTAGATATTTCTCATTATGTTTTAATACAGAGTAGGATTGGAGGCAGCAATTGCAGTTTTCTGGCCCATTGCCAATTGCCGATCTTTAAAATGCCTTGACCTGCCGATTCTGATTTTGGCCATAACAATTTTTTTTTGTCTGAAATGTCGATATAGTAAGAAAGTAACCGAGTCAGCATTGGTGGAGTGATACAATGGCTGGCCGATAAATCAGAGTAGCCCTGACACAAAATAATGCTAAGCATGTTAAAAGTTTAAGCCAGAGTTTTCTTTTGGGCCAAATCAAAATCACGAAGTCTCTTATAAGCGGCCGGTTGTGACAGAATGTATTGATAAAACCCGTTCACAAATTATTAAAATATCAACGAATTCTTCTTTTTTTTTGTAGATATGTTTATTAATTTTTTGTTTAATAACAACAACAACACACCACAGAACAGAAGCTCAGCAGTACAGTCCAGAGTCAAAAGGAAGGATAACATTTATATTTTTCAACATGTTTTCAGTATTTTGTGATTCTAATTTCGAAACATTTGCAATATTTGCGCTTATTTATGACGGTAAATGTAACTTCACGTAACACAATCTGACATCAATTAAGACCGAGGCAGATGTTTTGTACAAGTGAGAAAGTTTTGGACAATTTTAAAGAAAAATCTGCAATAAACTCGCAATTATTAGCGCAAGAAAAGTGCGGGGTTTTGTTAATTTTGCGTGAATTTCCACAATAATTTTCAAGAAAATGGAGGGACTGATTAATATAATTTGGCAGTAAACAGATAAAAACTGCATTAATTTGATTGATTACATAATATTTAAGCACACCTAGTGTTCAGTCTAGAATCTAGGGTCGCATAAAGAGCTATGGCGGGCCGGATTTGGCCCACGGGCCTCGAGTTTGACGCATATGGTCCAAGCCAATGGCGAATGCTCTGTAGTATAGGGGATTTGGGAGAGGAGAAAAAGTCAAATGTGGATTATTTTTACAGGAAAACAACAATCAAGAATGTGGAGGTCACCAAACCGCTCCACTGGGATGTAAAAGACTCTAAGGAAGAGCAGCAGAGATCTTCTGTTCCCCGAATGAATACAATCTGAATCCACTGAGACTGGAAAGAAAGCAGCACAGTAAGGCAGAGCCCCAACAAAGACCCAGCTCCCACTGCGCATGTGTGTGAGAAGGTTTCTGTTGTTGAGGAGGAAGAGGAGGGTGAGGGGGGTGGAGGGGATGTTTATGACTCCAGTTCAACTCTGCCCAGCAAAACAAAGAGTAAATGGAGCAGCAGAGCCAGCTTCACACTGTCTCTGCTTGTCTCTGGTCGTCCGACCCCTCTCTGCCTCTTCCTCCGTTGTCTGTTGTGCATGCCTGCGCACACCGAACAAAGCAGGGAGTGGAGAGCTAGAAGAGATACAGGGACTTCTCACGGTGCTCCCTCTCTTCTCGACTTACCCAAACTGTTGTTAAAATGAATCACTTCTCCATACAGCTTTTCCATTTGACCAATAATCGGCCCTTGTTTATTGCTAGCTTGTCGGTCAGCAATAGGTGATGCACACAAACATGCAGTACCCATGAATGGTAAGCATATTTCTTTAAACCAAATCCTCCCCAGACTTTCCCCGAGCCCTGAGAACTGGGATGTTGTCATGGAAAGAGCAGAAATCCCCAGGCAATGCACAGACCAGCTGGTACAGCGCGCTCAATAGGCCACATGAAGAGGGAAGGGTTCACATGTAGATGAAGGGAGGACATTCTCTCAATCAATTTAAACTAAATGCCCTTTAAATAGACTGCAGCTGGAATAACATTCTCAAAGAATCATAATATTCACTTAAAACATGACTGCTTTTGTTTTTATGTACTGTATGCTTTTGGGCATAATAATACGCATTGGGGGTGTCCCGATACAACTTTTTCACTTCCAATATGATACCGATATTACAGCTTTGACCGATACTGGTATTAATCCGATACAATATCAGCACAAATCATACAAAATGTTCTTACTTATTTTGTAGCGTGGAATGTTGTTGATCAAGTTATATTACTCAAACAGTGAACAGTCAACAACAACTGGTATGTGACCGACTGACTCACAAAGGTCTGGGTGAGGGTTAAAAGAGCGGCTGAATGGAAAGGCAGGCCGATATAATCTGATATCGATATCGGATCGTTTTCCAATGTCAATAACAAATCGGGACAACCCTACTATACATTTTGTCATTTTGTGTGACAGAATAGTATATGTCTAGCAAGCTGATGTTACCTGGTTCAGCTAATATCTGCTTGTTATCTTGAACTTGGTTAGTAACTAGTGAGGCTAGCTGCTCAGGTAGCTAGCCATCAGTCAGCTGCTTTACACTCCGCTTGTACAGTGTTACCCTAATAAAAGTGATCAATAAATGGGTGTGTAACAAGATCTTGTGACACCGTTTAGTCAAAGTAAAGTCTCTCTCATAAAGCAATATTTAGTTAGTGTTAGCATGTGACTCCTTCAGTTGAAATAAGTGTGAGATATGTTGCTTGAGACTTATTTTGAAGGACAAAAGGAACAAGTTTTGTATTTCTGACCTATTTTGTTAAATCGATATTGAATGTTATATCGTCTCCATAGCCCTAAGAGTTTCCATATCAGCTCTGTCCAGGTTTTTTAGTACTGGAAATATTTCCAGTCAGCTAAAAGTGTTGCTTGGCCTTCCTTCAGTTAGCAGTTTTCAGCAACAAGAGTTGGAGAGACAATCCTGTTTTACTCTGTGCGTCACACAGCCGAACAAAACACTCTGCTCCTCTCATTACAGCGCCCCGAGGGCAAAGGAACTATGTGTGATGGAATATATTGTTTTGTGTTTTTGAAACCGGAACTTTTTAAAACTTGGACATATTTTAAACTAACTTGCAAACCAAACCTGGAGTCATTTTAGTTCTAATATTCTGATTATCCCAGTTTCAGCTGCTGGGTGTCTTCTCTTATCTAAAAAAAAAAAAAATAGGAAGGATTTAGAAACTAAGCAGAGCAGAAGATAACATGAGTGAAGTTACAAAAAAGAGGGAAGTATAAAGAATCGTTTCAACACTAACAGTAACAGGTAAAGCCAAGCAGCATGTGAGGTTTTATTTTTATGCCCAAGTGATGTAAAAAATATAATATAATAACGAATATAGTAAATGAATATTACAACTGTTAAAACTGGAAAAGAGAAACCACAAGGTCACAGGGGATTCAGTCATTTGAAAATGTTTCAACGTATTGAAACATTTTTTTAAATTTGAATTCATTTTTTAATAAAAAAAAAACGTTTGTTTTTGTCACAAACAGCGACACAAACAGTTGATTATGATTATGACACACAACCAAATAACTTCTAAGAGATTCAAATGATGTCGCTGTATTTCCGTAAAATAACACGACACACTAAAGAAAGGTACCAAAAACTTTCTGAACCATGATCTTAAGCGCTGCTGCTGCTTAAAAATGCACTCAGCTGTGTGAGCCTTTCTGGATGCATGTTTAGAGTGATCGCTTATTTACCGAGAAGGAGGCAGAGCAGGTCTAATCCCACCAGGAATCTCCTTTTGGACAGAGCAGGTCCCGTTATCTCCAGGAGTTTCTTCCCGCTGTCCATCCCCATCACCGCCGGCGTCGGGCTGACCTTCCTGTCCGACACTTTGAGCTGGAGCTCCGCACTCGGCACGGCCACCGTGGTGCTGTGCGTCCCGAACGTATCCAACATCACGTCTGCCTGGCTGCGGGTTGAAGCTCAGCGTAGAAAAAAAAAAAACCAAAAACAAACTTGAAGGCAGGAGCTTCTTGAGTGCGTAACCCGGACCGTGGCTGCGTGTTATTTAAACGCTCCCAGCAGATTCACTTGCTCACACGTCGCAGTGTTTCCGTTTTGTGTGTGTTTTTTTTTTATTTTTTTACTTTTTTACTTTCATTCATCACTGTCTGGCCAGGCCTGCCCCGACCTGTTGCTGCTGATTCATCTGGAAGATATGGCGTTGCTTGCGAAACAAACCGGGATAAGATCTTTTCCCTTTTCTTTCCCCTAAGGAAAGCTACGAGATTCGGAGAAATTTCACCTCACCTTCCCCGGAAGGCTCGCAGACAAATGCATCAGAGATTTGTCAGTGTCTGGAGGAAAGATGGCTTTCTTCATCACTGTTCACTGCTCGTTTTCATAAGCCAACATGCAAACTTTCATCAAAATGCAGTAGATCGTTTAGTATAAGCAGTGCCATGAAACAGTATAGCTTGCAAACTTAAAAATCCGTCGTTTTTGGTTCTTTGTCCAATCACCAAGCAATTATAGACAAAATAAAATCCAGTAAATTAAAAGGCAGTTGTCTAAAATTTCGTTTATTAAGTGAAAAGTATTTCGCTTAACGGGGACATATCATGCAAAATCCCTTGAATACATTTTATTTGTGTGCGTTGTCTGGGAGTGCAACTAAATGTAATTTATTCTCTCCCAATTGATGGATATATATTTTTTGCGTTATATTTGTCACTCTGTTCATTTTCCTCATTTGCTTGTCTATGACGTCACCACTACGTTTACTGTGGAACTGCTAAACAAGGTCATGACTTCCGGCTAATCAGTCGCGTCAATCCGCCATTTTTTTTCCCTCCTCGCAGTGATTTTGTAGTCTAAGTTCAGTTTTGCCGCAGTCTCTTAGTTGGTAAGTCAAAAAGTTTTGCTTCTGGGATTCCTTACATCACCCCAGTGCCTGGCTAAATGTTATTTTTCTCAGCAGCTCTACCCACGTGAGTGGGGAAAGTCCGCTTCTGTTAGTGCTGTGTGCTAGCTTGTAGTTACCCTCTGAAGACATAACTGTACTGCATGTTTTGGATATAATTATTTGGCTTTTTTTTTTTTTTTACACATAATTCAAATGCATTCAGTGACGTTCGTGATGCTCCTGTTAGCTAACTCCTTCATTATGTCGAGGCTTTGTTTACTTCATTCACCTTGCGCTAGCGTTAGCACAAGATGCTAGCACATCTTAATACGTATCTGACATGCATAGACGCTAGAGTTAAACGACACTCCATGTTGTAGACAGGACAAGTCATCTTAAACTTGGGAATAAAAAGGTTCTCTGCCGGTGGATAAAACATATTGCTGCTATCAAACTACAAATATGGCCAAAAGGGGTGAAGTGGTGCGTTAAATAAGGGTAAACGATGGATCTGTGGAGCTACAATATCGAGAACTTCAAACCAAAGCATTGCAGTTCTACTGTATATAGACCATAAGAGAATGATTTACATGTGAAAAGGAAGCGTGTAAAAGCTCAACGTGTTCACTTGAATAATCAAAATTGTCATTGGAAAGCAGTTTTTTTGTGTCTATGTAGCTTGTCTGAGTGATCTGAATGCAAAACGTTTGTGACTCTCACCCAGTGGCTGCTGGACACAGGCTCCAACTATGGTCGTCACAAACAAGCAAAAAGAAAGAAAAGAAACCTGTAAGGATGACATTTTCACTAAACTGTAAAAAGGCTAAAAAGGTGATTTCTGGAAAATTTCAGTTTGCTTTTAATTAACCACAAGATTTATTTAATTCTTGAAACAGAAATGAAGCTGTGTCATATCATGTATCTGCATTTTTTCAACCTCATTGGAAACAAATTAAGATTAAAAAAACAAAACATTTTAGTAAATGACGAAAGACGTAGTGAATCACAAATGAGCCAGTCCCGAGTTAATTCATATGGCCTGCAGGTGCCTCCAGATGGTTCTTAAAGGTGTGGCCAAGTGCAAGTCATGGATGGCTCATAAAAACTAACCAATTCTGGTTTACCCATTGTTGGGGCTTTTACAAAATCATATTGGGTTTGTTTAAGTAGTGCTGTCTCTGATATCCCATGGAGCAATGCAGGCAGTCACTACACAACTAGGATCCTCACTAACCTGATGGTTTCAAGGGTAAATATCGTGACTTCTGAAGTATTTTCATATGCATATGTTTCTCAACTTAGGAGCAACAGCGCCACCTAGAGTTACAATTAAAGTCTTCAGTAGTTGCAGACTTGTGTCCTTGTCTGAAAATGTGAGAAAACTTTTCATATCTCTTTCTGAATGATTTTAAGTGTTTACTATTTTAATTATTATGGGAGAATACAACTAAAAGTGACTTTCTACAGTTTAATTTTTTTAAATTTTTCTTTAAATAAAGACCTGGGAGCTTCACTTGTAAATACACTTTTAACTATAAGTATTTTTATCACTATTATTACTGTAATAAGTTCAGATTTATCTTTAGTCACATTGATTACTGCAACAGCGTCTTCACAGGTCTGTCCAACAAATCAATCAAACAACTGCAGTTCTCACTAAAACCAGGAAGATAGAGCACATAATACCAGTTTTAAAGTCCCTCCACTGGCTCCCTGTAGCTCAAAGAATAAACTTTAAGATACTGTTAGTTTATAAATCACTGAACGGCTTAGCACCACAATACATTCAAGGTCTGCTGTTGTTGTATCAACCTTCTAGACCCCTCAGGTCTTCTGGTTCTGGTTCTGCTCTGCATCCCCAGAACCAAACAAGGAGAAGCAGCATTCAGCTTCTATGCACCACAAATCTGGAACAAACTTCCAGAAAACTGTAAAACAGCTGAAAAACTGTCTTCCTTTAAATCAGCGTTAAAACCCACCTGTTAAGAGATGTATTTGAAACGTAATCAATTACGAATGTAATGATGGCACTTGTCTCTATGTCGTGTTGTGATTGTTGAGTCCATGTTGCATGACTTTGTGTTTGTTAGGTTGTAAAGCACTTTAAAATGCCTTGTCGCTGAAATGTGCTATACAAATAAAATTTGATTGATTTGATTGATTGATATTTCAACAACCAGCCTGTCTTAGCAAAAAGGAAAATACTAAGAGATGATACGCAGCTCTACATCTCAACATCACCATGTCACTCCGGACCCATCCGAGCTCTGAACAGAAGATCAGAACCAATCGGGTCGTGGAGGTGTCACAACATTTTTTTCAGCTGAACACAAACTGGGTGTTCAGCACCTGTGTTTCAGAGTAAACTTTCCTGAACTGTGTATCTACAGATGTCGACCGTTTTACATGACCAAAATCCACAACTACTGCTCCATCAAATAATATCATGTAGGAACTGATTAACTCTAACCACATTATTAAAAAATATTCTATAAACATTGGTAGAAAGTCAACCATAAGCTTTTAATGTTTGAACCATGTAGTTGAGTGAAGTGACACAGAAGAAGGACCAGGCCGCAAAGGTATAACCTGACAAGATTTATTGAAGGAACTGGATGAAGGGGACGAATGAGCGAGAAAGCTGGAGGGCTTGGGCGATGAAGACCCAACGTGGAGGTCTTCAGGAAAATGTGTGCCACTTTTTTTCCAGAGCGCTCTTGGGACTCTGCAGACGAAACCTGGGGCAAAAAGGAGCAAAGCATGGTTATGAGATGGAGGGAAGGAAGAGGGGGATTAGGATGATGGGATGAAGAGGGATGGGGTAAAAGAGGTAAAAGGTAAAGAGGGGTAGGGTTGAGGAAAATTAGCAGAGTGAGAAGAACGGGTGAGCAGAGCATAAGGAGTCTGCTTGGGAAGTTGGAGGTGTGGTTTTGGCCGTGGCCCTGCTCCAGAACCTAAGTTAACATATTACCAACCCTCAAAACCCTCATTTTGAGGGTTTCTTCCTTCTTGTAATTGTGTTTTCCTCCGCTAGGTGGAGCCTGTGGTCTGGTATTCACCCACTTCACTGCGTCTCCTATCTCTATTAATATATACGTAGGCCTAAAGTTAATTGGGATATGGCTGTGAAATAAAATCTTCAACCTACCCAATGTGTCTGGTCACCTTTAGAGCACATGTTGCATTACAACTGTGATAGTGTTGTGCATTTAAATGTTGAAATGAGTGACTATATGAATGACAACTGTTTACTGAGAGCAACACGTCTAAGGTGGTATTTTGAGAAATTGAGAAAGTTTGGTCCAGTAGCAACCAAGTACTGCAAACCGAGAAATTTTGAAGAAAGTTGTCAGGTTTTTAATTTACAAAAACTTCCCAATGCTTTGACCTCTGGGACATTTGAATCCCGCCCCTATTCCGTACTATCACAGACTTTAAGATTAGGTGTAGAAACCATACTTCTGCACTTATTTGTTTTCTCAGTTTTCTCCTGTTGCTTCATGCTAAAACAGTTCCTTTTAACATCCTGATCAAAGTGGAACTGAGCTTTAATGGGCAAACACTAGACTTCTCCCTTGACTCAACTTAAATGTACGAACAGATCTAAATATCATCTTCCTTCCTACTGTCATTATCCAAAGTGAAACGTGTCCTGCAACAACATCTGAAGACATCAGGTCGTTAAATCTTAGTCACAGATGGATCTATAAAATGAATAATAACCCTGCACATCCAGCGGTTATAAAGGTCAACAAAGTGAATGTTTTGGTGTGGCCGTCACATAGTCATGATCTCAATCATGAGGAAAAGTTGTGGGTAGATATGACAAGGTGGGAAAACCAAAACCTTTGACCCAAGTCACACAGTTTAAAAGATAATTATCCCCTGACTCTGATTTAACTTCTGAATTCAAAAAAAGTTGGAAAAAAATAACTTTTAACAAAAATTGTCCTTGAAAGTTTTCTTGCATTTGGCAAATAGACATCATTTTAGTCATTCTAAGTGACCTAAAACAAGAGAAGTTCGGTCTGATTTAACTTTGATTTGGTTTCATTTGAACTGTTCAGTTTAGGTGACACACAAGAATGTGTTTTAGTTTGTTTAATTAAGGATGAATCAACAGGAAGTAGTTGACTGACATTTTTACGCCTGTCACGCAGGACTTGTAACTTTTTTATTGATCGGATGTAATTTTCTAATCTGAAATGCTGTGTTTACATTACCTGTTATTAGAAAACCATCATAATTAAGATGACTAAAAAATCAGTCTCTGCTTCATTAATCCATATAAAGTGTTTCACTTGGAGAGACTTGCTGAAATAAGTACCCCCCTGCAATGGCACTGCGCCCCCCACTTTGGGTACCACTGCGCTAACTTAATGGAAGAAAAAGTTATATTTCTTTACTCCTCCAGGGGGCAGCAAAAGCTCTTGAACTGGAGGTTTTTCTGTTTCTGTACATACAGTAGAGGAGCACTGAGTGACATCACAAAAAAACAAGAAGAAAGAAAGCGAATACCTTTCTGAACATGAAGTGAAAGCCACGGCAGTGACTTCCCAGGGAGAAAGCCCAGCGCATCACTTTGCTGTTTTTGTTTTGATTGAAAAGTGTCAGAACAAAGTCCTGACCGCAGAAAATCCAAAACAAGATCCATGTGTCCAGATTTATGACGCTCCGGTTGCGGCAAATCGCTCGCATCCCTCGCCTGAGGGAAATGACGTGCGCCTTCCTTCTGTATTTCAACACTTACTGTAAAAAAGATTTCATGTCTAAACGGTGAAAGGTTTGATTCTTATTTCTCACGGTCAGTACTTCATCATTCAAGGCTGACGACGAAAGACGCAATAACAGATGTCTGGACATTTGCAACCTATAAAATGTAATAACTCCCTTGGACGTTTTACCTTCTTTAAAATAAATAAATGAATTAGTATTATTATTAATAATAATAAATTAATTATGATCAACATTTTTGTTTTATCAAAAAATTATTTGCTAAAAAATTCTACAAAATAATGATAATTAAAGAACAATTTGTCACATGAGATAACAGACTGCATTAATATTCACGCCCTTCAAGTCTCCACCAGGCTGCACATCTGGATGCTGGAGTTTCACCCCATTCTTGCAAAGCTGTTCAAACTCTGTCAGAGACTTTGACTGGGCCATTCCTGAACATTCACCTAGATTGTCTTCAGAGCATGTCTGTGTGTCTTCTTTGTCTCGCTGTAAGTGAATGATGGAAACCAATTACTCCTCCTGGATCGCTTGTATTGTTTTTGTTGTCTTAGTGGAACCCAGGAACACTGATGAACCAGTGAACGGACCTCCCAGACACAGCAGGTGTCCTCATACTGCGACACACTGCACTCCGGTGATCTCCATCCCACTCATCGTCAGACTACAATCACCAGTTGGCTGGACCTCTGTTGAATTAAGTCTGTCACTTTACCGAAGAGAAATATTCATCCAATCATTTCTTTTTTTCGTCTTACAAATATTTATGTATTTTGGAGATTAAAGAGTTTGTTTTAATCAGACAGCCATTTTCTTTTTGTCTGTGATTGATTTGTAAACTCAATAAAAGGAAAAAACATCCGAGGGAATGAATGCTTGTTTAGGTAATTCATTTCAGTCAAGTTTGAACACATTGAAAGACCTTCAGGCAGTTTAGACATTTTTAGAAAAACAGAAAGTGATCCTGGGTTTTATCCCAAGCTTTAAAAAATAAACATGGACTTTTGAAGATCTCTGTGTTCTTTAAGGAACAGAGTTATGTGGGGGGGGTTTCTTGCCCCCACAAATGCTTATATGACATTTAACAAGAGTTTGTCCTGTTTCCATTGTTAATTTTCTCATTTTCTCTGTTTCGTAGCTACTTCCTCATCTGTCACTCCTACGCAAAAAGAGTCCCTTCATCTTTTCCCATCACACTGCTGCATTTCTCAATTTTCATTCCTTGTGATGTTTTTTTACTACTTAGGCACTTTTTGTTCAGTTTGTTTAGAAAGCACTCTGTCTCTTCATGTGATGTGTGGACTTTTGCGGAGCTGCAACAGTGAAAGTTCCTGAACCGATTTGAATCTTCGAAAAAGATGAAAAACAAAAACTCCCGAGAAACCTCAGGGAATAGAAAGCGCATTACAAAGACACGTTCTCTCCAAAGTAAAAGTCTGGTAAAGAAACTTATTGTAAAATGACAGCTTTGGAGTTTATGTGGACTCTTTTAGCCAAGGAACAACTTCAGTAAGATCAATAATTTATGTAAAGTGCTAAAGATTAATAACTGCAGATTTCATATATCTATCTAAATTGATCCTAATGAGACGACATTCTGTTTATTTACCACCAGTTTACAATCCATGTTTTCTCAAGGCACTTTACAAAGAAAGCCACTTCAGCTGAATCACAATTGACTCAAAATTAAATACATCAACTGTAATGTCTGTATGAATGGATTGAGATGACTTGTTGTAAATTGTAAAGTGTATAAATAAACTCAACTGAATTGGTTTCCGATTTGATCCAAGATGTCAAAAAAAAAAAATTCAGTTTATTGTCCAAAGTAGTTAAAACATTTTTATATTAAAGGAACCCCGCTTCTACAAGTGTTTGTGACGCCCCCTGAAAACATGACGCCCTGGGTGGTGAATCAGCTGACATGGATCAACATCAATTACTTTTGGTTTGCACTTGAAATACTTTCTCCACACTGAGAAAATGACTTTTGGAGAAGTTTCTGTTTGTCTTTGAGTTACAGTCAGAACAGTCAGAACCCCCGCTAAACAAGATGTTCTCAGGAAGACCAGGCAATAATTGAACTTGTTAAATAAATAAATGCATTCTACACAGATATCAGTTTTGAAAATTCCAATATTAATATATAACAATATTATATAGTGGTAATCAGAATTATTGGGCAAGGCTGTGTGCACAAACAAGGGATTCAATGTTAGTTTTCAAGCACGAAAAAGCTGGAATACTAATAACTACAACATGCATAACATGTTGAATTGTTAGATAAGCATATTTTTTATAGATTAGAATAAAAAAAATGCATTAGGGGAGTCTGGAAAATTCCTTAATTTGTGGAATGGTCCACAAAAACGTCAGTAACTGCAGTCGCTCCAACAGATTCCAGGCTCACAGAACCTCTGGGAGAAATTATGAACAGACTGTGCAGCTTTGCCAACTCAGAAGTTTGTTTTGTCAAATATGAGATGCCTAACTGAGGCCAGGAAGCTTGTGATGAAGGTTGCTTTCTTGAAGCACTCTGATGTATTTTTATTTATAATATGCAGGCTATGTGGTACTGGTAATCTGCAAACTTTCAAAACAAACAAAAAAACATCAGAAGAGAGAGAGAGAGAGCTAAAAATGTGACGGCATCAGAAGCGCAGCACTTGTTAGGTTGCTGAAATTTACATTAGAGTGACTCATTAAAGTTAAACCCAAGGCACCTTCTGACTCTTGTTTTTCTTCATGCAACAGTTCAGTTCCCGTTTTTGCGGCTGACAAACATTCCTGTAAAGCCAGCATGCTGCAACATCAGCGGATTAAAAATAGAGTCTGAAGATGATTACCATAAATGCCACGAGTAAAGCTGTGGAAAATTAGTGCTTAATTTACTGTGGGAAGCCCTCACCATGTGCAACATTAACCGTGAGCGGTGCGTGACTTGTCTCACAGTAACAACGCCAATGTCCAGACGGGAATCCAACAGATCAAATCAGTTCAGCCACTATGCAATTAATGACTAGCACCTACTTTCGTCTAATCGGATCGAATTACAAAATGTTATTCTGACCCAGACAATGTACATCTGAGCAAAAGCATGTGATGAGACGCAAAGCTCTGAGATGCTCCTTAATGTTTTACAGGGCCGCATTTAGAAGAGTAAGGGCCACCAGGTCAGAGCCGGTCATGTTGCCACATCTGTATGAAAGTGTCTGTTTGCAAATTTTAGTAAAGTCATACGTAGGCCTTTACATCAGCAGGTGGTTTGAAATGTCCTGTGTAACCCGGCACCATGCTGGTCCCTGAAAGACGCAGTATAACTTCAGAATTTTCCAATATTTGAGCATTGCCGAGAGTTTTAATGCAGCATTAAAACTCCACATTTTAAAAGGGCCAACTCAAGGCTCCAAAAATGAAATACACAGATTTTATGTTAAAGGGGTTCGTTTACAAAATGTAATATGAGCATCGTTTGCAGTCAAATCACCAAATACTCAATTTTTTTTATGTAAAAGTAGACCAACACAAAGTCACCAACTCAGTAACCAGAGGTTGGAGTTTAGCCAGCTACATCTTATGTCCTCTTTTTAAAACAGTAGATAAATCTGGGGATTCTACTGAGACACACAGAGCTGATAACGGATTCATTTTTGTAGACGTTAGACGCAGAAACAGTGGAACTCCTGGGACCTGGAACCTGGAATTTATTTATAAACAGGTTTGCTCTTCTGTACTAGAGCCAGAATGTGCAGAGGCACAACCGGTACAGCTCTCATTAGGAAACGTTCTGATGTGAAATTTCCTCCTCCTTTTGATTTAAATATAAGTCTGAAACAGAACCAGCCCCAGCGCCAGCACCTTCACCTGGAGAAGGTTTGCGAGATGCAGTGTGACATTCTCTCGCCACAAACCTAAACCTATTTTTTTTGTCCGTGTGTGTCAGAGGGCAGGTGTGTGTGCTTTCACTTATGTGCGGTCTGTCTGTGTTTTTTTTTTTTTTTCTTTCTTCCTGCACCACCTCATCTCACCAGACTTTTTCTTAACCAGAACCTCAGAACATAAATGTTTTCCATGATGCAGCTGCGGCGCCTGACCAATGAAACACCTTGTTTCATAAAGAAGACTTGACCGCTAAAAGATTAGACCTGCCCTGTTCTACACGAGAAACACGGCAAACTTTAACACAAGCGAATGTTTGAACTTTTCTTTCCCATAGGTGACACGTAAGAGCTTTTTCTTGCAGTTAGCGGATGCCCTGTTCTGTTTAATGCAAACAAAATAACAGCAGCATGAACATGTTATTCTTTGTAAATATATATACTGTATATATAGAGAGAGAGATTTTTTTTTTCAGCTTTCACACACATTTTCTTCACCACAAACCTCAGTGTATTTTACTGGGAATATTCCGTGACAGACCAGCACAAAGTAGAGCAAAACTGTGAAACTGAAGGAAAATCTGACATGATTTTCATATCCTTTACAAACCTGAAGAGTGCTACATCCACTTGCATTTTCAGCTCCTTTCACTTTGACTCTGGTAAATAAATCCCAATGCAACCAACCGCCTTCAGAAGTGGCCTCAACAGTAAAGAGAGTCCATCTGATCTCACTACAAATCCAGCTGTTCTCTGAAGGAGGTTTTGAACAAGCAGCATGTGGGATGGGCACGGCTAGCTAAACAGTTAGCTGTGCCAACCCTGAAGCAACTAATCACAAACATTAGTTTCACAAATGTTAAAACCCTGTGCTGACATGGTGTTTAGGGAAAGCTAGTGCTAAAAACATCCATGTTGATGCCTTCCTGGTCAATCCTAAGCGTACAGCCAGAGCTACAGTCAATGCAAATCCATGTTCTAGAATGGCCCAGTCAAAGTTTAGACCTAAATTTCATTGAAAGTATGAAAAGAACTGAGAATGGATGTGAGCTTGATGTATTTGGCAAAAAATAACTTCTCTTCTCATATGGAGACATCTAAGTCCCGAAACGCTGACAGTTGCAATTTGATGCTTTCTACAAAGTATTGACTCAACATTAACGCATGACACACACACACACACCCACACACACAAGATTTGTAAAACACAAACACGAAACGTTTCATCTGCTTCACAGTTATGGAATGGTTTGTGGTTGCTCATCACATGATCCCCAAAAACACACCAGGAAGTTTGCAGCCATTGAGCAGCAAGACGTGGAAAGTTCATGGACTGTGTTTTCTTTTGCAATGCACCGCACAGTCCAAACTTCTGTCCACACAACAGACTTTCCCTCTGACGTAACCCGAGAATCTTATTTTAGGATATTTTTCGGTCACACGTCCTCAGGTTTGTTTTGTTTTGGTCGAAATGGATTCCTGTGTCCCGTCGATCAGCGGCCTACGTCACAGAGTCTCGCTCCGCTAAGTAGTCTGGTAAATCGCTGCTGAGCGCCAGATAAGAATCTGATTTGGAAACGACACACAGCAAACATCAAAGTCGGGATTTAAATTTGGCCTTTTGAGTTTTGGCTGTTTGATGGGACATTACCATTTGAAATGTGATTGTTTTTCTTTTCTTTTCTTCTTCTTCTTCTAGCGAAAACGTCAGTTTGGTTGTTTCTAACATGAAAACTCCCAAATGGAAACAGGAAAGAAAGAAGTTCTTTTTCTTTTTTATTTCCTAATGAAGTTGGCAGAGTTTAGAGGAACTTTAAGCTTACGCAACCAGTTCATAAAATACCTTTTGCAGGAAAAATGTCAACAAAGTGCAGTTAGCTATAACCACTGCATGTGGCTGACGTCAACCTGGTCGCATAACGTGCAAAGCGGAACCGAAACGATGTTCCCGTGAATATATTTATTACACAGCAGCAGGCAAGGGATGAAAAGGCTTAAAACAAATTCATCTTCCACATGAGTGTCATAATCCCAGGAACAATGGAGAAATCAGATGAGAAATTCAGGAGCACTACTCAAAGAGTTGGTTTCTCGTGTTAAGACACGATTGTTTTCACAGTTACTGCGAAGCCTTCAGTATAAATGTGATATTTTCATATTGCATCACGTTTTGAACCAAGTAGATTTGATCTGAGCTTTCCGTTTAGAATCCAGAACTCCACAATTTTAATGGAGCCATTTATGTTTAAAAACAAAAATCTCCCAAATGTTTGGAGACATACGACAAAGAGTGGAGTCTTGGACTCACCCAGCGTCCCCCCCGCCCCCGACTGGGACAGAAAAGGCCTTTTCTGCCCTACCATCACAAATGTAAACATCTCAAATTCATTTTGCTCAGACGAGGCCAAGATGTAGCTTTTCAGTGACGCAAAACAGAGAGCGTCACTAAAAGCTCTCTGTGTTCATGCTGAAGCAAGGCAGAGGATCTGTGATGCTGTGGGTCCGTTTTCTTACAGAAGGTGAAAGGAAGCTGAACTCTTTCCGAGAATGGAGGATGTGCAATAACTGCATGACAACTGGTCCAATAAAACCGAATGTCTCGGATCAACACGAAATCGTTCCATAAAGTCAAATCTCTAGTTGATCTTGATTACTGCGCATCCGGACACATGTCATTTTATTATTGAATTTGGGAAAATCCTTCTCCCTTCCTTGGAGTTTCATCCAGCTCCATCTGATAACCTGCCTCTTTAAATACGCCTGCACAGCGTGTTCAAACCCATCACTCTATCTCTCTTTTGCTGACCTGGCCTCTTTCTCCCACGTGTTAAACTTTATCGTGTTGGAATAAAAAGAGAGAAAAATCCCGCTCTTTCTCATCATGTTCAACATCCACCCACGTGCGCTCCACCCTTCCCATTAATAGAAAATACTTTGAAGCGTCTCTCTGTCGTGTTGGGGCCCCTATGGAGAGGGCCCCCGTCCATGTGTTCTGGTAAGAGTTTGTATATATATATTTTTTTGTGACTGTATAGGAATGTAACCTGGTAATAAATACATAATAATAATGATAATAAAAAGCCCTGGGGTGATACTTTTTCTCTCTTTTCCTTTCGGTTTCCACGACACACGCTCTCCTCTCTGTTGCACTTGCGCAACAGAGAGGAGAGCCGCGGAAAGTCTAGTTTTCGCACCTCCAGTGAAAGCCGCTGAGCGAAAGCAGGGAGGGGAGGGGAGACAGTTGGCGTGTGTGTGTCTGTGTGTGTGTGTGTGTGCGTGTGTGTGTCTGTGTATGGAGGCGGGGAGGGAAACCCATGACTTCCGTATTTTTTTCCTCTATCTGAAAGCGTGCTCTGGAGAGGCCCTATAAATGACCCTGTCATGGTGCTCGGAGCCGCCACACTCTCCCAAACAGCAGGATTGAGCTGAGGTGATAAACAGAGCGGACTAAACTCCCAGGAGGCAACTGACCCATCAGCTGGAGGACTGTCTTTAACTTCTTCTTTTTTTTTTTTTTTTTACTTCTTTTTTGTTTTTACAATTCGCATCTTTTGAGCGTTTCGCGCCGCAAGACAATCTCGACAGCCGCAGACAGACAGACAGACCAATGGAGCAAAGCAGCAACCAAGCGGACGTGGAGTCGCTCCAGAAAAGCGTCGGACGGCGTCGGAGCTTCGTGGATTTCTTCCTCGGCATGTCCGTCGTGATTCTGTTCGTGGCGGTGACGGCTCTGGCTGTCGGCGGGCTGCTGGTGGTGAAGGAGCTGCGCTCCGAGCTGCGTGACCCCGCATCTGGAAGCGCCCGCTTGGTGGACAGTGGGTCCGCCTCTCCAGGTTACAAGGTAAACCGCGTTTTCGTTAATGACAATCTTATAATGCCTTATTATAATGCTTATAATAAGTTGGGTTTTTTTTCCCTAATCTTTGATTGTTTTCTGACACGTGTCCTTTTCAATGTTTTTTTCCTCAACAGAGGCACAATTTTGCGTACTTGAAAGCCGCAGAGAGTGAGTATTTTATTTTTATTTGCCCTAATTTCAACAAAGCTGTTGCTTCTTTTTTATTATTTTTATTTTTTTTAAATGAGCTCACATCTAAAATTAATTCAACAAAGCAACAATAACTACTTCAAGTGTTAATTGGCAACGAGAACATGAATTCACTGTGTGTTATGTTAAAGTGCCACAGTCGAATAAAACAAATAAATAATATGATAGAGTGAAAATATGATAAAAAATAATTATAGTTTTTATGTAGAAAAATTCGATACAATTATTTGACATTCTGCCAAATATAGAGGGTCAAAAGCACTGCAATTGAATAAATATATGTAACTGTGATAAACCTGTGATCAATTCCTTAAAAAATAGAAAAATGTGTCAATATGTCAGTTTAATTGCAAAATAGAATAATGAAATGTCTACTGTTCGTCATGCAATGAAATTAGATTGAAATTCAGATTTTTGGTAAATATGGAGCACGAAAAGGGACAATAATAATAATAAATAAAGGTTTATTTGTGTAAATATTAGTTTTCAGCATGTACTCAGTCGTGTCTTGTAGGAGCTGCAGCTCAGTTTGTGTAGGCAGGATTCACACGATCAGTCTGCACTGCTGTGCAGGTCAGCCAATCAGATGTCGGGTCTATTGACAGTGAATAAACTGCAGAACATTAAGAATAAAATGTTTATGCATAATGTCAGCATGAACTGAATGAAAAGGAAACTCTGACTTTTCCGATTGTGTATTTAAGAAAGTATTGACTCGTTTAACTACAGATTTTAACAAACAAACAAAAAAAAAACATTTATTTAATGTATTGATTACACTTTTTTTTTTGAATTGTTGATGTTACATGCTATCACATGCAGAAAAATGTATTTTATAAATATATTTCGGGACTTTTGGCCCTCAGTCCCTTTCTCCCTTCTCATTCTCAAAGCCCTCTAAAGGGTGTTTTTCTTCTGCATGTGAAATGTAAAAAAAAATGTAGGTTTAATGGATATTATCTGCGCTTACAAACCCCATGTAAGCACCTTCTAACCCCCCATATGTTTGTCTTCTCTTAGATAAACTAGACAACACTACAATGTCTTGGAACGTCGCCCAGTCCACTCTAGGGCCATCAGTTGGGAGCAACTTCCAGTACGACCCATCGAAGCGATCCCTGACGCCATCGAAGACGGGGATCTACTTCATGTACATCCAAGTCACTGTCCAGTGCACCCACAAATGCCAAGCAGGCACCCTCAAGCTGGAGGTGGCCGACAAGCTAACCTGCCATGTGGAGCTTACGGACGACGTGGAGAAAATGCCCGTGAGTAAAAAGTGCTGGACGGTGACCCAGCTGGAGAACCAAGACCTGATCGCTCAGATGACTGTACCGAAGGAGACACAGGAGAACTGGAGCTTGGACCACAACAGATCGGGCCTCGGGTTGTTCCTCGTAGAGTGACGATCTGCGGCCGCGGATGTCCAGAAGAGAACGGGACCCTGACCCTGTGGGTGGGGGGGGCGTCGTAACACAAACGCGAACACCAGTGAGTTCTGTGTCTAAGCTCAGGAAGGTGGAAACGTGCCGGTGCCGGTACCAGTCAAGAGTTGAGGTGGGATGTTTTGTTTTTGTATTGTTGTCTTTTTTTTTTGCACTGAAGATTTAAAACCAAAGAGTCTCTGCAAGGACTTTAAAGAAATCTCAGGAGAACCATCACTCACCTGTAAAATCCCCCTCCTCCCAGAAAAAACTCGGTTTTCTTGCTGTGTATTTATTTTAAGTTTTATTTATGTATCTATATTTATAACGCTGCGGGAATGTATTTCTGCTGTAGATGCCACTACATTTGTCTTGATGTGCAATGCATTGTTACCGCACTGATTTGGTTCAGTTTTGAACTCGGGGAGCTGGATGTTGTTTCATAAAAAAGGGCAACACGTCGTCAAGGAGACAAAGTTCTGCAATCGCGACCAGCGATTGCGGACGAGACGCATTCCACGTGGAAACTCGCGAGCCGGGAAAACGTTCCGCCTGTGAGAAAAATGTAAGTCCTGTGGACAAAACTATTCAAACGTGAATGTATGTTGTTGTGATCCATGTCAAACATGGATATAATGTTGTTAACTTTATTGCAATAATGAATAAATAAATAAATAAATAAAAATCAAACCGTAAAGTCATATCTGCAACTCTTCAAGTGGATTTTGTGAAGCTTTATTTAGGTGAGGGAAAGTTCCCCGGTGTCACGGAGGCTGTAACGGGAACTGGACGCACATCACATCCTGTTTGTTGATTGCAGCGAGTGGTTTTGAAAAAAGAAAAAAAAGAAGAAGAAGAAGAAAAAAACCTGTGGGCCAGCAAACATACACACTTTTTTTTTTTTCTTCTACACCTCCTGTGTTGATGTCAAGCAAAACATTTCCGGCCACAAGATATGAGAAATCCGCTTTTAATTTAGCCAGCGCAGGCAACAACAACATCAAAAAAAAAAAAGTTCACAGATTGCTGCGTTGCTTCCTATGAAGATGCAAAAATGCCTCTTGAAGGAATGATTGGTTTAACACGTCTGATGGATTTATTGCATTTAAAGGGCGCTGAATGTGCAACTCTTCCGTTTTGCCACATGCTTTCACTTTATGGCCCCAATTCATCGAAGGTCATAGGTCATCATAAATATCAAAACTCTGATTGGCTTATTAAGTAACTTAGTTTTAGCACAAATAGCACCTTCCCACTGAGTTTCTCAAGAATTGCATTCCTAAAAATATTTAATTTCAAGTTTTACATCTTCATAAACTCATTTTAAAAAAGTTCAGAGTTTAGGAATCCCTGCTGAAGAATAAAACTCAGAAATGCAAGCTTAGAAAAAAAAAAACTAACAAAAAACATCAAAACCCACAAACTTCTTGCTATCTGACAGAATGAAACTGAAGTTGTTGTTTTCTGAAACAAGCCGATCGGTACCCTAAAAGTTTTGAAGTGTTTGTTTTTAATCTTTGATCTTAAGAAGTGGATTATATCCAATAGTCTAATTTGAGATTTCATGACTTAATGGTTATTTTAAAGACCGGCATCAGTTCTAGATGCGTCTCAAACGGTCCAGTGAACTCATCAACAGCACAGGCCTGTTAACGAACCATCATTTGATTTTAAGTGTGATGAACCAGGGAGACAACTGAGATCTGCAGGACTCCAACCTTTTGGACTCCACTGGAATAAGGAGATGAAACGGGAAACGTTTGCTGCCCAAAACCCCCAAAGGACAAGGAAAAGTTCTAGCTTGGTCCAACTCACATGCTGACTGCTGTCAAATGATTCATGGCGTTGGACAGCAGTGGTGGGCACATGGTGGTCACCTGGAACTGGACGGCGGTGGAGGTTGTGATTTCCTTCGCTTTGGATTCCGGAGCAGGTCAGTGCGAAACTTTTCTGAAGGCTTAAAGACACTAATGAGACGAGGATAAAACACAAACTTGGTGTCTCGCAGGGATTTACCTGAACAAGAAAATAATTATCCAAACCACAGCGCACAGGCTGCCGGACTGGCCGTTTTGGCGAAACCAAGAACAACCGATTAAAAACAGACTTTTGAACAAACACACAGCAATTTGGAAAAATGAGGAAAAAATGCTTGTAATGTCTTGAGAAAGATGTTGTATTTGATCACACAGAAAATAGTAAAATTCAAGGGTTATCTTATATTCTAAAGATTGTCACTGTATGCACCGAAGGTGTGTGGTTGATATCAGCTATTTGCAAAGACATGTTACACATATAGAGCCAAAAACTGCTTAATGCATTTCACTGTCAGTCAAAAATCAAACCAACCCCAGGAAACGCCACATTACCAAATTTGGACTTCCTTCACGACATGGGCTAAACAGAGCTTGCCCATGTGCAGAAACTGAATATGCATTACTTAAAATATATATATATATATATACATATAAATATATGTATATATATATATATTTTTTTTTTACTATTTTTAAACATTTGACTTGGAAAGTCAAAAAAACATTCATCATTTTGAGAAAATCTAAGTGTTAAAACTGAGCTCTGGGAATGAATGCGAAGAGTTTTGGTAAGTGAAAGGTCAGAATCAAAACCTTAACCCGAGAGCAGAAATTAAACAAAATGCCACAAGACACGTCACACCTTGCGAAAACAATGCCGAACACGTTTTTACTGAGTTGATGCGTGAAAATACAATTTTTTAAAAATCATTTCACCAGCTAAATAAACTGACTCCTCGTTGTCTAAAAGTGTCCGATGCGAAACAGCAAAGCAGTGGGAAGCTATTCTTTCACTTTCTGAACTGATTATGCAAAAACATTAAAAAAAAAAAAAAAAAAAAAAAGTTTCAAAGAGTCGAACATCAGAGGCACATCAAACACTCCAGCATCTGAAATTACTAGCGTGCTGAGCTTAAAGGAACGCTGCCTCAGTTTCTCCCTCGGCGCTTGGCTCAGTAACCCACAGCCACGCAGTTCTGAGTCACTCTGAGCATCGTTTTTACAGGTAGCTGCTTTCACACCAAAAGCCGTGCAGAAAACAGGCTGAAGGCAGAAACCCGGTGAACCCGGCGGGAGGCTGACAGTAAGCGCTGCACGCAACATTTAGAGGAAGAGCGACGGCGCAAGACGACAGGTTGCAAATCTCAGACTCGCCAAGTTGTGGTCCCCTTTTGTGTTTTTTTTTTTTTTTTTTTTTTTTTTTTTTTGCTTTGGAGCGACAAAAACCCACGCTGAGAAATTTGAACGGGCGCATTTTCAGCGTGTCCATATCTCATGCAAATTTTAGTGTTCAGCGTGGAAGCTAACAAAAGAAGTCAGGAAGAAACAGCACACACGATTTACAGCCTGAATTAAGCTGATGTACTTACATTTACATTCCTTTTGTCTTCTCCGTGTTTTTTTTTTGTTTTGTTTTTGTTGTTGTTGTTTTGCTTTTTGGAATTTTAGGTCTAAAATTGGTCACTTTAAATTAGAAATCCACCAGTTCCTTTCCACATTCCTGCATCCAGCATGACGGAGGCGTTAGTGCAGCAAATCAAAAAGTCGCTTTAGGTGGTGATGTGAATGCTCCCTGTTAAATCCGCCTGCAGTGTAACGCAACAAAGCTCAACCTTACCTTAAAAGCCTGCTGAGAAGCAGCCGTAACACCTTTTGCCTTGACGCCACAACACCTGCCGTTACTTCAGCAACGCTTCCATATGGCGCAACACCCACTCTATGGCATCCTGCCTACTGCAGTCTGCCTAATATAAACCCCAACACGCCTCTCTTGAAAGGAAAAGGACGACAGTGCATTGCAAAAGAATTCACAGCCTTAAGACCTTTGCTTGCCCGACAACCCCGCGTTTCTAGATATGCTACAGAAGAGGAAAAGGTTGCATTCTTTTCAAACTGGTTTGCACGCAAAATCTCCAAAAGCGTGAGATTTAGCCCCTTTTAGTCTGGTGCCGTTGAAAGTCATCATCGGTTGGGTTGAGGTGTAAAGCAGGTTTAGGCTATGAAACAGCATCCCGAGCTTTTGCACAGAGGATCTGGTCAATGAGAAGACTACAACACAAACTCAGTCCCATCGGTCTCGTAGATTGATGGGAAGATGCATTGGAGGCAAATACAAGGTGATACCAGAAGAAAACCTGTTAAGAGATTTTAGGGGAAGTTATCATGAGATTTAGTTTTTCAATAGTTGGTTAGGAGTTTTGCAAAACCTCTATTGCAATAAGGGCATGTCTACTTGTTTCTAGTTTAACCTTTAGCTTCAGGATGATTGGCTTGCACTAAAAAAACAAAGATTCTTCCCAATCGAGATGTGAAGGCTGATGTTCCTACATGCATCTTACCCAAGTTTGCTCTGCAAGAGACCGTTTATTTACATGTGCAAATGCCAGGACCTGCAGCTCTGACGTGGTGAGTTAACACCACAGGTCTGTGACATCTGGTTTGTAAAGAATTGCCTCTCTAAGTAGTTTTAACTCAAAGACTCCTGATCATTCCTCACAGCAGAGGTTTAAAACTTGATTATCATAAGAAAGGGTGCTTGGAATCAGTCTTTGCAACCAATGTTGCTTCGATATCTACCAAAGTTGGGTGCATTTTTGTATTTCCTGGGCGGGCTCCAAAAGTATTTTTGAGGTCAACCTTGATAATATTTTGCAGAAACCGCTTGTCACCGGATCAGTAAACTTACTATGAAAGAGCACGCTGAGTCGACTAGCAGCACCTTTGCATCAGGTGATCGGGGGCGGTTGTGGTTTACGTTTCTTGTTTAAATTAAGGGGTGTCACTGCTGTTTTCACAGTCAGACTGGGGTAAGACTAGAGTCTTTTATGGTTTGGGTATGAAACTCTCCTGTTTCATGTTTGCCAAGTCCCACAGTGCAGAGTGGTGACAGTGCTACCTTTGCATGCAGGCATTTTTTGCATTTGTCAGCTTGTTTACTGACTCATTTCTGCGGTTTTGTGCCTTTCTGCAGTCTGCTCTGTGGGATAGTGTGAAAGCATTGGAGCACGTTGCTCTAAGGACGATGGCACAGCTGCACCGCTTTTCTTTCCAGTGTGGTTATTTTTGTTGTAGCAACGCGTGTTTTTGCCCAGGTTTTGTTCAGAGCCACCATTGTTGTCTCAAAGGGCGTCCTCACACCTGATAGTCAGGTGGACTCGGCTGGATCAGGGAACAAATTTTGCAGCATTTCTTACATTTTCAGCTGGTGCAGTTTGCTTTCTCACTGCCCTGCGTCAAACACGCCAGGCCATTTGAAAATGCTGTTCCTCTCGCATTTGCTTTGGTTGTACTTACCCAGAATGCCCTGCGCTACAGGCCACCTCCTGCTTTTGGAGCGATGTCCGCCAGTCCCCTTGGTGTTCACATATGAATTTTAAGCACACAAGAGTTCACTTCAACTGAACTGAGACTGAGGTTTTTAGGTAGACCAGAGTTTGTTGGTCTTTGTCCGCATCAGAGTCCAGTTGCGTATTCAGACCTCCACAAATGAGCCAGACAGATAAACTACAGTTGGGTTATAGTGGATTGTAAAGGGATGCTGTGAATGCTCCCTGAAGCACGCTTTGTTCTGAGCGTTCTTACAGAACCTTTAAGCATTTTGTCACATTTCAACAGCAGACATCCATCTACTGGGATTTTATATGACAGATCATACAAATGAGTGCATAATCAATACTTTGCGGAAACAACCTGCAGTCACAGCCGCAAGTCTTTTTATTCAAGCCTATACCGGATTTCCGGATCTATGGACTGAAATGTGAAACCATTCCTTTTGGTTTTTTTGCAGAATAGCTCTCTACCTCCGTCAGATCGAAATCTACGAACATAAATGTCAAACTTCACCACAGATTCAGAGTTGAAATTTGACCTGGACTTTGACTAGGCCATTCGAACAGGTGGATATGCTTTGATCTAAGTAATGCCGGAGCTCTGGCTGTACGTTTAGAGTCGTCCTGCTGGAAGGTGAAGAGAAGTGTCCTCACCCCGTGATGATGCCAGCGCCATGTTTCACCCGAGGGACGGCGTTTTCTTCAACACACAAAGCGATAAGTTGGGCCAGAGCACCCTCTCCCACATATTTGCTGTGTCTTGTGGAAATCTGTATAGAGTTCTTAGGAGTTCCTTTAAAAAATGTGTTGTTGTTTTTTTGCTGTTGACTTTTCCATACAGGCCAGATTTCTCCTTGCTCTTCAAGATGCTGTTCGTTTACTACTGATCTCTATTTAATAATTAGTTGATTTCTGCCTGCAGTTGGTTGCGCAGTTGTAACACCATACTTCATATGTACAATGTGCACATATAATCTAAAGGATAGTTTGTGTGTTTTTGAACACACCCTCTTTTGTCTTGATTGTGACTATATAATCTGGTCGGCGCCGCAGGCTTCAAATAAAAGGTGTAAAGAATCCAGCATTTTATCATGCAGCTGAACATTAATATGATGCAACAAAAAAAATAGAAATATGTGTAGCACATTTAGTCCAGAACAGTTTTCAAATCAAAGCTCTTGGGCCAAGCATGCACAGTTTCTTGCACAAGAAGCTTTTATATGTTTGTTTACCAGAGCACCTAAATGTGTAGATGTTTATCGAGCTCTCGCAGCAGGAAATGACCCAAATTTCTGCCAAATGCAGAAACATGTTCGTTCCTCTCACCGGTGTCTCTCAGAGGTGACCTGCTCCTCCACCTGGCGGCTTTTTTTTTTCTTTCTTTCTTTTCGTTTCTGTGCTCTCAGTTCAACTTGTTTCCAAGTGTGCAGAGTCGCGTTTGTCTTTCTTTTTGCTCTGGCAGTTCTCGACAGAGAACCTTAATCACTGTCAAACTTTCATTTCCAGACTTCTGCGCTGTCTGCGCCTATTTTTTTTTGTTTTTTTTTCCATCTGAAACTTTGCTGCGTTTCTGAAACTCACTCACTGTGGGAAGAGCTGAGTCAGCAACAAGTAGCACTTTATTTCACTCCTCCTCCTTTCTGCGTCCTTACTCAACCACATCCTGCTCCTCACACACACACACGCACACACACATAAATACAGTCATGCATACATACACAAACTCTCCCTTAAGCTGGTTGCACATTTGTACACCTGCAGCCCTGTAATGTGGGTTGACTGCGGTTTAAAGTTGTCCAAGTTGATTTTTCTCTCAGGTTATCATCTAAACAGAAAAATAAACAATATATCTATGGCTTGTGTTTATGCTACAAAGAAAGAGAGCCTCTTATAATTTGTTTTTTTAGCATTTTTTTTATTTAAACACCAAAATATGAAGAATAATTACAATGTAAATATATATTTAATCTGAATATCAGATACTTTTATATCAAAACTATTTGTTTTTTCATTGTTCTCAGAATTACATCCATCAGTTGTGGTGTACATATTATTAGACTGGTCGAAGAACTAGCACAGAGGTATTTCCATTCTTGTCTAAGAGTCTATCCAGATGGCACCCAGACAGTTTTCATTGGCCTCAGGAGACAACGTTTCCATGTTGCTCAGAGTGACATAAATTTCATCTCCTTCTTGCAGGAAGAAAATCCCAGACAGAAAACTTCTCCATTTGTTCTCGCCTGAAACGCCATCCGAACGTTTCTCTAGGCCCCAGTTACTGGAAGAAAAACAGTGAGAAGAGTCAGATTTGGTTACATTTGTGTTGCATTCAGGAGGCTGGGGGGGGGGGGGGGGGGGGGGGGGCTTATGCAACGACAGCAAATGTGGAGAATTGAGGAAAAGCTAAGTAAAAAAAAAAAGCCCACCTTTTGGACTTCAGAAGATTTATAGATGTAGCATAGCCACTGGGATTTCTCATGATCTTGTGGAAGATAGGTGACGTCGCCTCCAAAACATCCACTACCAGCTTGGAGTAGATGTAGTAGTAGCCTTCCTGCTTGATTATCAGTCGGCTGTTGAGGTACTCCATTCTTCTTCTGTCGTCGTGACCCAGTAATGTCCATTGCACTACATTGTCATTCGACTTCTGAGCTCCTGAAACACAACATTCATACGTCACAAAACTGAAACGGGAAACTGAAATAAGGTTTTTACTGGACTCCATTCAACTTTTTACACTTCCCAAACTGATTCTTGAATAGACCAAGCAAAGACCATGTTGCTCCCTCAACATGAAGTTGTGTTAAGAAAAACAAAATAAAATGCTTAAAAAGTGAAACGTCAACATAATAAGCTGATCTGATGACCAAATGTGGGTTGAAAGCTGGTTGAAATTATGACATCATGGGGATTCTTACCCATCAAGTGAGCAAAGGGCCGTTTCTGTGGCTGCAGTGGAGGAATTTCATTGGAATCTGTTGAGGAAACCAGAAATCATCATTTGTTAAATCAACAAACTAATCAACTAATGTGGAAAATGATAAAGTTCTGGGGGAACAAAGGCAGTAATAACAGCGGCATCTCAATGCTTTCGTTGAAAAAGAAAAAACACATTAAACATCTTTCCAACCTGGAGTTCCTATTCGACTCGATGTCCTCCCATTCTGGAAAAAAAAAAAGACACAAAAAAGTGGATTTGTTTAAGCAGAAAAAAACAACTCAGTGTCTGACGATTCACAATCTGTGTGCACATATATATTTACCTGCTGCTCAGACTTCACAGAGTGGGACAGGTTGTGGCACAGATTATTAGACACGCAGCCAGAAAAGGCCTGCAGGGAACGAGAAGGAAAATGAGCGTGAGCGATCTAAAAATGAGCTGGCGAGTCAAGTTGACTATGAATGACTGAAAGGAGAAATCGTTGCATGTAGGAACAGAAATGCCTGGTGACAGTAAATCATTCTGGAAAAGTGACTAAGAAGTGCAAGCCCTTTTTTTCCTCCTAATTTGGAAAATGGAAAATCTTTCCATTTAAAAAAAAAGTATTTATTATTATTATTATTATTATTATTATTATTATTATTATTATTATTATTATTATTATTATTATTATTATTATTATTATTATTATTATTATTATTATTATGTAAAAAGTGGTAAAGATAATTACCACAATGAAATACAAATAGAAACTCTAGAGACAAAATCAAATCTGACCCTGGTTAACCCTAAGATCCACAAATTCACAACTAAATTTAGGTTTTAGAGAATCCAAGAGAGCACGAAATAAAATAGTCAAAGTGTCATAACAAAACGTAAAACGTGGCTTTAAGACGAGGGTTAACGCTACATATCTGCAGTTTATAGAGACAGAGCGAGAAAGGAAGTACGAATTCACACTGAAGTCTTATGACGCCTTCGTCAGCTTTGACCAGAACTTCACGAGTAAGAGATGACCCAAGCAGAATCTTCTTCTACGCTGCCATGTGACGTAGGAGAAAATATGCAAATCGCCACGCGGAGGAATTTCCAGTTTCACTGAGCCCTAGAGGGTCTCCCCTCATTCGAGCAGACATGCCAAGAGACACTCTCCTTACCTCGGTTCTTTGGTAAAGTATGTAGATTAAATATCCCTCAACAAAGATTGACAGCGCGAACAGAGCAACGAGAAGAGGGAGGAACTTCTGGCCCACTCTGGCCCATGCTGACTTCTTGCTTCTGGGCACGGATAAGTAGCTGGCCTGGCTGTCCACCACAAACACCTGCGGCGTGGGGGCCGAGCCGTCCTCTGACATCCTAACTGGATCACAATCCGCCTGTGCTCTAGCGTAGCTTGGAGAAGAGTTACTGAAAAGGAGAAAAATGGGTCTTAGCTTAGCAGGTAGCCGGAGAAACAAAATGTGAACGATAAACGCCAAAAACAAGACAGCAAAGAGGCATAAAAGTTACTTAAGTAATGTCAGAAGGGTCTAAGTTTACAGCAGACACATGTGGCGCAACCAGAGCCTGGAAGCAAAGTGATTTCTTCACATCCTCACTACTACTTTGACAAAGACAGTCATCACTGGTCTAATGAATCAAAAGAAAGACAAGGCATACACATAATTGTACACAGTCCTCCAAGTTCTTTAAATGAATATTACCTCAGATGTAAGTGTCCGTCCACAGCTTAGTCAACCATCCAGCTCCTTCTCACTCAGACCTCTGAAGATTGTTGGCGATTGTTGGCGACCAGCACAGGCATTCAGAACCAAAAAAAACCCCCCCCAAAAAACAACCCGAAAATAACCAATAAATAATACTATAAATCTGTTCTACCAAGAGCTATTTTACGTTTCTGCCAGATCTGTCCATCTCTGAAGGGAAAGGTCCTGTCAGTGTTCAAACTTAAATCCTTCCTCTGTAGTCGTATTTGCTTGCCTGCTGTCAAATGTCACTTATATTGCTTTTGAAGCAAGCTATTGTAAGGAGGAAATGAAGATAACATGGGGAAAAGACATGTAGAGAGCGAGAGAGCAAGAGAGAGAGAGAGAGAGAGATCCGTCTGTGTGTTTGCATCTGTGAGGGACACTCCCTGCTGTATATAGCTGTCAACTAAAAACTGACACTTCCCTTTTGCTTTCTGCAGTGTTTTCCCTTCTTCTCCCTCCCGATCATGTGCACGGTTTCTCTGTGTTTCTTTTTTCTGACTTCGAAACTGCCTCGATTTTGTGAAGTCTCTCTTGAGCCTGTGATCTCCCGATGCGTTGGGCCGTGCTTGTTGTTGTGTTTAAGCTTCACATTATCAGTAGCCGTGAGGTTGAAGCAGTCACATCCTTTGTTTGACCGCTACACATCTCTGCTACCACGGGTTAGCACTATGACCCACAGTGCAGCTCATCTCTGTCTCCTCAGTCAGCCCGAGCTGATATATCTGCAAAAACATCTCAAGTTGTCTTGCATGTTGCGAGACATTGCTAATTGGACAGCAGCCGCCTGCAGTGGATGTAGACGTGTTGCAAAAGACCAAAATTAATGATGCAACTTGTCCTCCGTCTTTGGATTTCTACATATAATTACCGTCATTGTCTTGTCGAGGAGTTGCTTCATTTTACTTTTCTGCTCTCTTCCTTTTTTTCCCTATCAGTTTTACTTGTGATTCATGTTGATGTTACAGCATGGCCCAGTCAAAGTCCAGAACTAAATCCAACTGAAGATCTGTGACACGACTTGACACAGATTTTAAATATACAAATGTAAACCAGACTTTTCACATATACATTTTATGTTGCTATTATTCTTGTTATTATTAGCTAGTATGCTAGTTTTGGATTATTTAAGCTGCACAATTACTGTAAAGTTTATCATGTGATTCATGCGTACGAATACTTTTTCTAGGCACTGCCTTCACTTCAACGAGATTTAATCTCTCACTGCTAACTTCCTCTTCTCGTTCTCAACATGTGTGAACTGAAAAGATTCTTACATCAACATTTTCACAATGTTGATGCAAAAGGTATTTTTTTATGTTAACTATGTCCTATATTTAAGCTAACCTTTTCTCTAGACCTTGTAAGTTTCCCTTTTCTCTCTCTCTGTCATTGGAGGGAACAGTTTGACAAGACAAGCTCCATACGGCGAAACCTCACAATTCACTCTGGCTTACTTTCTACCCACACACTGTAACCTCTCACACAAGCCAGACGCGTTCACTGACTGCCTGGTGCAGATGAAGATGCAGAGAGGACTGACGGAAGTCGGCATGCCGACCAAATTAGGGGCCCTGCCTACAGCGCCTGCGGCTTCTGCGTGTCGAGTGGAGGGACAGTAAGAACTAGAAATGCCCTGAGACATATTAGGTCTCCATGGGGTTAACCTTACTGTAAGGCTGATGGCTCAAAACAAGAACTCGTTTTGGATAGTGGTTTCACACCACTCTTCGCTAAGACTCAAATAAAGTTGAGCTGGAAGTTTCCTTCCACTCATCATGGCCGTAAATGGCTCCCTCGTTTTGGGTTTCGAATGTTTTATTTGAGCCGAGGTGTTACGGTTACATAACATCCAAAGTCCAATCATGTTTCTAAAGGACAACTGGGCACACGAGCTTGGGTTGGTTGTAGATTTTGTACTCATCAATACAGGGTTAAAGTTATAAACTTCAAATTTGCTTGTATTTGTAGAGAACTTTATCAAGTCCAGAGGACTCCGAAGCTCTTTACGCCACATTCAGTCAATCACTATTTCACACACACATATTCACGCTGTAATACCTGCAAGCTACAACTATTAGCGTGTTATTTTGCCCATTAGTGGGTAAAATATGTATTGGACACATCACAATTTTACATTTTAAACATATTTCTAAATATGCCATTGGCAGGACATTTTCACCAGGTGTTCTGATCTAAATTACTAGTTTTCAGACTATTGTTAGAATGTCATGACCTATGCAGTTTCAGCAATGATATCTTTAATCATAAAAATACATTTTGTCATTAACACGAACACTAAAATTAGACTTACTATAAGAAATGTAAGTGTTAGTGCTTTATCAAGTAGTCGTAGGGGAACGAGTTCATCCTGACATACAGGTATCACCATGGTATCACATATTAATGACATTTACTTTGAGGTCTACAAATGTCGACTTTACCGCATAACATTTTCCACCGCACCAAAACAAATTCCCCACCGTCAACATCAACACGGTTTGTTCTTACTTTTTCATGGTGACTCTTTGAAGAAGTGACAACCTGCTTACTTCCTCTTGGTTCGAAAACGGACACTTGTTTTCACGGTTAGTGACATATGGTGATTTCCTGGACCAGCGGTGGAGTGTCGACTTGTTCAGGATGTGTGCCCACCTCTATACAACTGATGTGACCCTGAACAGGACACAGTGCGTAGAAAGCAAGGTAGTGGATGATTTATACTGATTAAATAGCAATTCGCAAGAACCTCCCCACCCCCAGCAAAATAAATCAAAGTAGCAATGTATACTTTCATAAACTGACAAACTATATTCAAAGTAGGAAACACTTTATTTGACAGGGTGTGAGTAAGACTGACATGACGCTGTCGTAAACAAGACATAACACCTGTCACGAACATGAAGGAGTCTTTATGGACGTCTATGACGTTGAAGTGTCATTCGGTAAATAATGACACTTTAATGCAAAGTTGCTTTAAAAGTGGCATTGAATGTCCATTAAAAAATGCCAACTTTGCGTTAAGGTGTCAATATTTACAAAATAACGCAAAGCTGGCACTTTTAATGGACTTCTAATACCACTTTTAAAGCAACTTTGCATTAAAAGTGTCATTATTTATCGAATGACACTTCGTGACAACAGTCACAGCCGTTCATAAAGACTCCTTCATCTTCATGACAGATATTATGTCATGTTTATGCACACCAGGTCAAAAAAAGGTTTTACCAAACGGTTAAAAAAGTATGAGTCTCAAACCATTTAACCCAGTGGTTTCTTCCCCACCCTCTCACATCCAGCTAAATAACATTTCCCATTTCCAAAAGACAAATTCCCCAGGTGATTTCATCTACCTTAGTTCCCCATTTGACAACATTTCTACCCTTTTTTAATTGCTGCTCTCTGACAATGATTTATGTTGTTTGCATTACGGTCAGATACATATTTGTTTGGGTTGTGGTTAGTGTTGCGTGTAAAAAAAAAATCTCTGTTCCTGAAGGTTTGAAGAAGTTCTTATTGTCTTATATTTCTTTATCAGTTTAATTATCACTATGAGGTGAATCGCTGGCATTTCAAGAACCACACAATGGCAACAAATAATTACTACAAACCTGCCTTGACATTTTTCAATAGAGAAACGTTGATGTCAGATGCAGTACTAAAATCAGCCTTCCTGTTTTATCTTTTCCTGTTTAGATATTTTTGTTTGTTTAGTATTAAGTAAAACTGGTTAATAGCTGAGTGAAAAAGAATATATGGGAGGTAAAAACTGACTTTTACCTCCCATATATTCTTTTTTTTTTAGTTATTTATTAATACCTTCACTACCACCAATGTTTTTCCTTCATCATTGTGCTTTTGTAATGTTTGTAAGAAAAAACACACACATTAACCCCTTAGCATTTCTCAATATTATCATAACAGCAGTTAACACTTTAGCTTGTTCTTCAGCTTGTCTCCAATGTAAATCCATCTATTTTATAGTTGAAGGTTGAAAAAGATTCTTGTCTGAAACTTTAAATAAAACATATAGTTTCAGACATGTAGACATATAGTTCATACAATATGAATAAGTATATTGTTAAGTTATGACAGTATACTTATTTATGTTGTATGAATGTGATCTGTTGTGCAAACTTCTAAAAGATATTGTCAGAACAGTATGTTTCTAGTAAAGACATTTTACATTCAGAAATGCCATCAATTGCTCCGTTTGTATGTTGAAAAGTTCAGTTTGCTGTAGTCAGGATGACGCATAAATTTGGAATCATTTTTGGACAATTTTGTCTCTGCGGCAGATATATCTGTCAATGTCCCCCTCCAGTGTAAATAAAGCACAGTATGTATGATATACCGTCTGGGTCATTAATCTGAATCTGAAGCTTCCCGTGCTCCTTTAATTGAGTAATTTGAAATGAGGTCTCCTTGATCACTTCTGGCTTATTCTTCCTGATTTGCTGAACCTTGCGTTTTAAGTTCCTGTCCACGTAAATGGCAGCAAAATCTCACCATGACTCACAATGAAAACATAATCCGTTCCAATAGATGATGTTTTCTCAGTATTATTACCGTCATCGACTTTATTATGTTACAGGGTAAGCACATTGTATGTACTAGCAAAAAAAAAAAAAAACAGTATTACGTTATAATATGAAAACTTTACTGTTAAAACAACATTTTTGCGTTTGTACAATGTATTATAATTATATGTCCTTACATTCATACCATATAAATATAAAATTGCTTATGTGATAACAAAATATATTTAGTAATAATGCGTGATATGTTTTATAACAGTATTTTTTGTTTGTCTGAGGCGCCAGCTCTACACTTCCGCACGATTCCCCTCACTCTCCCTTTTAAAGACGTCGGGTTGTTCTGATTGGTTAAGGGCTGCTACTCTTCCTCTTGTGATTGGTCGCAACCTCTGCCTTTGTCAGCTGGCATCTGTCCAATCAGAACGTCGCAAAGTTGTTCTGCGGAAGACGGATGCGAGGAAGATGTTTGTAGTCAGATAGCCGAGCGTTTGAGCAAATTTTCACCGTCATGGAGGCTTTCCGGGGCAGAATGAGCTGCAGGGGAGGACTGCTCGGCCTGACGGTAGCCTTCCTGTGCTGCGTGGGTTCCGTGCAGTGTTTTGGGCAGAGCCAAGACAGCGAGTTCACGTTTCTACTTCCAGCCGGAAGATCCGAGTGTTTCTATCAAACGGCAATAAAGAACGGCACGATGGAGGTCGAGTACCAGGTAAATGCTCGGTGGTCAGTGAACACAGTCACACGTTGTCCTCACAAACAGCTACATACACATCTTTAAGTTATTGCCCACTAGTTGAATTAAAGCTTTGTCAATTCTCAGAAGCTGTAATGTGATTAGAGTATTTAAAATCTCTATTTATCAAACACAAAATGTATAATTTTTGCTCCAATGTGGACTACACCACTTACAAAGTGTGTATTGTATACATAGTATAGTGTGTATAGCAGGTTCGTTCATATAAGTAATGGTTTTAAATTCACAAGACGACGAGGGAATTGCATAATTATTGCATCCAAGCCTATACAGGTCCTTCTCAAAATATTAGCATATTGTGATAAAGTTCATTGTTTTCCATAACGTAATGATAAAAATTGAACATTCATATATTTTAGATTCATTGCACACTACCTGAAATATTTCAGGTCTTTTATTGTCTTAATACGGATGATTTTGACATACAGCTCATGAAAACCCAAAATTCCTATCTCACAAAATTAGCATATTTCATCCGACCAATAAAAGAAAAGTGTTTTTAATACAAAAACAGTCAACCTTCAAGTAATTATGTACAGTTATGCACCCAATACTTGGTCGGGAATCCTTTTGCAGAAATGACTGCTTCAGTGCGGCGTGGCATGGAGGCAATCAGCCTGTGGCACTGCTGAGGTGTTATGGAGGCCCAGGATGCTTCGATAGCGGCCTTTAGCTCATCCAGAGTGTTGGGTCTTGTGTCTCTCAACTTTCTCTTCACAATATCCCACAGATTCTCTATGGGGTTCAGGTCAGGAGAGTTGGCAGGCCAATTGAGCACAGTGATACCATGGTCAGTAAACCATTTGCCAGTGGTTTTAGCACTGTGAGCAGGTGCCAGGTCTTGCTGAAAAATGAAATCTTCATCTCCATAAAGCTTTTCAGCAGATGGAAGCATGAAGTGCTCCAAAATCTCCTGATAGCTAGCTGCACTGACCCTGCCCTTGATAAAACACAGTGGACCAACACCAGCAGCTGACATGGCACCCCAGACCATCACTGACTGTGGGTACTTGACACTGGACTTCTGGCATTTCCTTCTCCCCAGTCTTCCTCCAGACTCTGGCACCTTGATTTCCGAATGACATGCAAAATTTGCATTCATCTGAAAAAAGTACTTTGGACCACTTAGCAACAGTCCAGTGCTGCTTCTCTGTAGCCCAGGTCAGGCGCCTCTGCCGCTGTTTCAAAAGTGGCTTGACCTGGGGAATGCGGCACCTGTAGCCCATTTCCTGCACACGCCTGTGCACGGTGGCTCTGGATGTTTCTACTCCAGACTCAGTCCACTGCTTCCGCAGGTCCCCCAAGCTCTGGAATCGGTCCTTCTCCACAATCTTCCTTAGGGTCCGGTCACTTCTTCTCGTTGTGCAGAGTTTTCTGCCACACTTTTTCCTTCCCACAGACTTCCCACTAAGGTGCCTTGATACAGCACTCTAGGAACAGCCTATTCGTTCAGAAATATCTTTCTGTGTCATACCCTCTTGCTTGAGGGTGTCAATGATGGCCTTCTGGACAGCAGTCAGGTCGGCAGTCTTACCCATGATTGGGGTTTTGAGTGATGAACCAGGCTGGGAGTTTTAAAGGCCTCAGGAATCTTTTGCAGGTGTTTAGAGTTCATTCGTTGCTTCAGATGATTAGGTTCAAGCTCGTTTAGAGACCCTTTTCGTGATATTCTAATTTTGTGAGATTTTGGGTTTTCATGAGCTGTATGCCAAAATCATCCGTATTAAGACAATAAAAGACCTGAAATATTTCAGTTTGTGTGCAATGAATCTAAAATATATGAATGTTCAATTTTTATCATTACATTATGGAAAATAATGAACTTTATCACAATGTGCTAATATTTTGAGAAGGACCTGTATTCTATAACATGCTAAGCTAAAAGTACACGTTACCGTGGTTGTTGCCCCAAAATTTAATAAATGCGTCCAAAGTTATATTTGGATGCATTTAATGAATAGATAATAAATAAATGAGTAAATTTCCAAGCACAAACCAGAACCTCTCAGCGGTAAATTGTTAAATTCATTAGTACATTAATAAAAAAAAGTTTTAATTTGTGTGAAAGTCCAAATGATGTCTATTATCCAGGACTCTAAACAAATCTATCAGTATCTGTTAAACTATTCAATATATGTAGAGTTACTCGTTTGTGTAAAAAAGCACACATTTCTGTTTTGCATAATCCAAAACGTCTCGCTTCAAAAATCAGTCCACAAAAGGAAATTGTAAACTTTTACTACCAAATATGTAGAAAATTCACAACCGTTCAATATTTTAGGCTGTCCTGCTGTGACAAATATGTCCAACGTTGAAACAGTTTTAGCTCCACTGCTGTCAGATCTGAGAGGGCGCCGAAAATTACAACCACATCTCATTCGTGAACTCATCGCCACATAAATAGGAAGTTGCTCTTCAAACCGTGTATTTGCTGAGCTTGGAGGTCTTCGTGTCGGTGACGTCATTGTTCTCACCATAGAAAGAGGAACTTGAGAATATTTCACTCAAGCATTTATTTCTCATTTTATTATGTAGTGGTCATTATATCCCAGTGCTTTTCAGTGCAAGTCCTTCTTTTGGTGTATATCTATATATATAATTCAATACAACTGACATCTCAAAAGCACTGTACAATATTACAGTCAAGCCATACAGTCAGGCCAGTTACAGTCCAAATAATAACGCAATACAATCGAATTCAATTGATTATTTATTGCCGGTTGGTAAAAGAAAGGTATGTTTTAAGCATAATCCTGTAAGTAAACAGAGTGTCTACCTCAGGGACTTAAACTGGGAGCTGGTTCCAGATAACTAAAGATCTGCCGCCCATTTTACCCACAGAATACCATTTTTGCGTTTCCTTGTGTCCCCGACGTTTGTTCAGTAAATCTTCACTTTTGCAACAACGGATTTAAGAGATGGATGCCAGAAAGAAGCAGAAGCCGGGAGAAACCAAACCCAAAGAATACATTTTTTTGGTTTCATTGTGGGAGTTTGAAGATGTGCTGAAATTGCAGACTGAATGCAAAGGGACAGAGACTTATGTAAAACCCTTGCTGAAAATATTCTTATATCTTCTGCAAAAGATATAATAATATTATTGAGTTTTACATGTTCTACACTGAAAAAACATCTTAGTGTACTTGAGATAAGATCAAACAAACTAACAACTAAACTTTCCGCAAGATATTTGAGCTTGTTTGTAAGTAAATAATTTTTTAATATTGATTAAAAAAACCCTGGTTCAACTGGCAGATTTGTTCACTTATAACAAGACATTTTTCCCATCTTCTAAGTGAAATTATCTGCCAGTGGAACTAAAACTTTTTCATCAAGATTAAGAAACTGTTGACTTAAAACAAGTTCATATATCTCGCTGAAAAGTGACTTGTAAATTATTTCAAGTGTGCGAAGATATTTACACTAGAAAAGAAACAGAATACTCGGTGAGATTTTGTGTTTTTTGCAGTGTACCGTCCTTGAATCGTTTAAAATCGCCACTGTGTTTGTGAATCTACATTTTTAAGAGCACATTCCTGTTGCTTTAGTGTGAATAAAAGCAGTTCTGCAAAAAAAAAACAAAAAAACAGTGGAGTCTTCCTACTCCACAGACGGTTGGTCCGTAACGCCATGTTTGGAGAGCGACCTTTCTGCCAGTAGTTGACATTGTCTGTTTGCTCAGTATGTAGATCACCTACTGGTTTGTTGAGCGCACATTCAAGAGTCAAGGAGGGTGTGGCCGAGCCTTTCACTGTTTGGGCATTTAGGAAAAAGGTTAATAGACACAGTTGAAAGCGTAATTTCTAAATCAGATTGTGAAACGAATCTAAAGATTTGTCCTCTTTTGACTGTACGATCCGCCTGTGGTCCCAGGTGATAGCAGGAGCAGGCATGGACGTAGACTTCACCATCATCTCCCCTCAAGGAGCCCGCCTGATTATCGAGAATCGCCGTTCTGACGGAGTCCACGTGTAAGCAGGCTTTAAATCCTTGATCAAGTTTCACCTCGCCAGCTTCACCGTCTGTTTTCTCTCTTTGTTTTTTTGTTGTTGTTGTTGTTTTTAAAACCTGTTTGTCTGCGTCTCTGTTGCCGCAGGGTGGAGCCCATGGAGGAGGGAGACTACGAGATCTGTTTCGACAACGGCTTCAGCCGCTTCTCGGAGAAGATGGTGTTCTTTGAGATCATCATCGAGGGACAAGGAGGGGATGTGGGAGGAGACGACGAGTTCCCGGGTGTAGAGGAGCCCGACGGGAGCCTGCTGGAGTACAAGCTGGATGATATCAGGGTGAGAGAGAAACAGCAGAAGAAGGTCTAGCGTCTAAGATTGCGATGCACGCGACGTGATAGAATGCCAGGTGTTCGTAATGTCAAGAAACAAGACGGTAATAACGCCAATGCTGTAAAATTGAACTAAAAATCATATGATTTGTTACGAAACGATCGTGAAGGGATAGAAAATATTGACCCACTGCCAAAGAAGATATCTTGTCTGTCGTCAATGAGGCACAAGTACAGCTCAGACTCAGAACTTTCTGCTTAAAAAAAATCTTTTATGTAGGTAGAATGAAATCATTTCTGTTTTGTCACAATATTGCCACAGTATTTGTACTGTATAGCTAGTTGAAAATAAAATAATAATTAAAACTATTTATAGTCTTGGACACGTTGCAGAAGGCGGTGAAAGAAAAACAGGGTTATTAAACCACAGAGTGTGGCACGCAGCTGAACTTTGGACTGCATCTCTAGAAGGAAGGTTTTTGAAAAGATGATGTCCTCACTGTGCCAGAGGGAAACTCCTCAAGCAGGCCTCTCCTTCAGCAGCTGCTAGCAGGCTAGCGATTAATGCTACGTGAGTAAACCTTTAGCTGGTCTGGCTTCAGAATGGTCTGGTATCTATTTAGACTTGTAATTAATTATTATATAGGGTCAATGCTGCAAACTTTGACATTAAGAGCCTTATACAAAGCAGTGTGTCTGCATATCCTTAAAAAGTCTTAAAAACACTTAATTCATGTAATCCTGACTCAGAATGTCCTAAATTCATTAAAAAAACAAAAGTTAAATGTTGTTGTGGTAGGATTAGTTAATGCTATGTAGAGATCCTACTCAGATTTCCGTTTTCACGCAGTTAGATCACAGTTTGAGTCACGCACACATACCTTCACTGCATTGTGTGACTCCTACGGTTAGCTAGCTGCTAATATGCGCTTGCTAGCTAGTTAGTTTCTTTTCTTTTTTTTTTTACATCCATAACGTATAAGTGCAGATTTATTTCCAGTTCATCTTTGCCATTGTCTCACTTCTGTTGTTGTTGTAATTGAAAATAATTGAATTGCTTCCACTACCAAAAGTAACGCAAACATTGATGCTGATCTTCAACTGTTAACTGATGAATTTTACATGACAAATGCAAAATTTTCACCGTTATTTATGTACAGTAGAAGGTGGCAAGAGTGAACTTTATCTGAGTGTTTTTTTCTTTTTAGTTTAGACATTTGAATCGTTTTGAATTAGGCATAACATTTTTAGTTACAGTGTATTCTTGTCTTTCAGCGCAATGCTTTTAGATAGGGAAAATTACAGTTTTGTCATATCCTCCTCTCTTATTTGATAATGTTATAAACAGTAGGTCAAACTTGCTAAAGGTGGAAAAGGTTATTAAATGATTGGTTTTTGCTCTCATTTCTTCACAGATTCGCTCTATTTGACCTTTTTCAGTATAGATTTGTGGAAGCGACGTGTAGAAAAGGCATCAATTTAAACATTGTGGCCCTCTTGTTAGCAGCACCGTTTACTGGTAGTAGTTCTCATCTGAAAAGGGCAGTTGTTGTTTTTTTTGTTATTAATAATACATGCCTGATGAATTGTTCCTTTGTCAGGAGATGGAACATGTTTGGCTCGTGAGCCGCAGAAAGTCTGAGGAAGTGGGAAATTTAGAAAGATGGACTAACGCAAAGTTGGTTTTTGGTGTTTACGTGAGACCTGCTGACATTTAGGAAAATGTGCCTTTGCGGCCTGCTGGATGTGGTTAGATGGCTCCCAGTTTATGCTGAACTATTGTTTGTAATCTTTAGCTAATGGGAACACGCCTCAGTGGCTGACAAGTTTAGGTAGGAAATAAATCCTGATCTCAAAGGCATGCTTAGAATGCCATAAAAAGTTATTGATGCTCAACCTGCTAAAAACATGACTAATATTAGTAATTTGTAAAGAGGACGTATGTTTGAACTTTGACTTTATGTACTTAGAAATGTGTGAAGAGAGTAATTTGTTTGGGGAAGCCCCTCCAGAGGTTAGTGATGTAACTTGGCATCTCTTGTTTAAGGTCATGTTTTAGGTCTATATATATAAATATAAATTAATAACTATTTTATATATATACTGTATATATATATATATAGAGAGAGAGAGAGAGAGAGAGAAATTTCATCAGCTATACAAGCAGACTCAGGGTGTTTGCACATCCTTAAAAGGCTTAAATTTGTGTATCTAAAATTAAGGCCTTAAAAGCTTTAGTTTCAAAAAGTGATTTGGCCTTTAATATATTTATCACAGGTCTTAAATGTTATCATAACATGATTGTTTAATCTTGTATATTCTATTTGTTTTGTTTCCTTTCTGTCAGGTTGTGTTTGAGTCGACCAAAGTTTCCGTTAAGATATGGGTCTTAAATTGCATTCATAGTGGTCTTAAAAAGTCTTAAATTTGAGTTGGTGAAACTTCAGAACCCGGAGACGAGACTTGTCCGTGGTGTAGTTATTCCTTTTTTCTTTTTTTGTTTAGCATTAGCTTGTGTGACTTGAACACCGTCGCTCTCTGCTCGGTTTCCCCTCAGGAGACCATGGACTCTCTGCACAAACGCTTGGAGCGTAGCCGGCAGATGCAGACGGTCTTACGGGCTTTTGAGGCGCGGGACCGAAACCTCCTGGAGGACAACCTGTGGAGGGTCTCGTTCTGGTCGTGTGCCAGTGTGCTGGTGATGCTGTGTGTGGCCGTAACCCAGGTGACCGCGACACGACTCGCTAATTCACTGCATTTTAACCAAACGTTACAAAGTATGACGCGCGTCCATCCTCCTTCAGTCTTTCTTTTGATTTCACTGATTTTGTCAATTTAAGTAATGGTCGGTGTGATTTGACATTTACATATTTTATTCCACTTTATTAGGGCTTTTGAGGCCTAATAACACTTTCTCATTGAATTCAATGAGAAAGTGTGTCCAAACTTTTGGTCTGTACTGTATTTATATGTAATCAATGAAGGAATAATATAAAAATTGGATCATTTATTTGTAACTACAGCCAGTAGTGCATCTATTCAGTACTGACCTGAATAAATATGCATTTAACTAAAACATTTCTATTTTAATTTACTGACATCATTTTGTACGGATCTTTTTTTTGGCTTTTTCTCCAAGAATCTCCTGCATTTACGAACCAGTACCGGGACGGTCTTACTGGCGTTTTCACTGATTTCTGTGCTTGTTGCCTTTCCGCAGGTCTACACCGTTCGCAAACTGTTTGACGACAAGCGGAGAGTCTGCACATAGAGGAAGCATGCCAGACAGACGGGTAAACAGACTGTGAGCAATAATGACATTTCTTTAAATCACAAAGTGTAACCAGAAGGTGAAGAGGTATGACAATGGGGAAGTTGAAATTCATTTTGTTTAGTGCCTTTAATGCCACGTCTGGCCACAAACCAATAAGGAAATGTGCGTCAGTGCAGTCCTACGCCTCCGAAACGGGGCGAAGGGGTTGGGATTTTTCGGTAAAGGTAGACGGTTCGCCTAGCTGCCACGTTGCTGGTTCAGAGGATAATAACGTGCAATAGTGCTGACTCTGCAGTTGCGTTTGTTTTAGTTGATGCTGGTGTTTTTCTTTTAAGGGTCCTGTTTAAAGAGTCACATTTTTAAGTCTTTTGACGCGCGTGGGAAGGAGGGAAACTTTCACAAACTGACTGCCGGTCTCTGCCGTAGACGTCTGAACAACGTAAACACACCGACTGTGTTTGTGTTTCATACTTCAATCATGTGTTTTTTCTTTCAGATGACAAAAGGGTCCTTTTTGTTCATGCAGACACATTTTATGTCTACATGTTCTGTAAGATGTAATGTATCAGCTTTTAGTGAAAGACGTTTGTGACAATAAAATCATTGTTTTACACTGAAAGAACGCAGAACTGAGCAGGTTTTTGCTTTTTGCCGTATGAAAGTTGGTATGAAAGACTTTAAAGTGTTAAAATATTAACAAACTATCCAGTTTGGTTTAAGTTTGTTACTTGATTTGATCAGTTGTTCAGTCTTTAAACTGTGGACCAGAAACTGGATCGGGTCTCAGGTTTTCTCAAACGTCACTGGAATTGGGAGGATCCTAGTTCTGAGTTGGAAAAAGTTCTGAATATTAATCATTGATGGTAATTAGCACCATGAATTATTAATATTCATGGTGCTAATTGCTATAAGCAACTTGATAATAGAGGGGTTTTTTATGCATTAAAACACATGCAAAGTTGACCATTTTAATGGACTTTTTTTAATACAACTTTGCAGTAAAAGTGTCATTATTTACCAAATAATGCAAAGTTGGCACTTTTAATGGACTTTTAATACAAATTGTAATGCAGTTTTGCATTAAAAGTGTCATTATTTACCAAATGGCACTTAATGACAACAGTCATGTTCATGACAGCTGTTATGTCACGTTTATGTCGTCGCCCCGTCAAATAAAGTGTTACTGACATCTCTACAGAGTCGCAGTTCCTCATGAAGAGAATCTGCAGTCATAAAGTCAAATTCCTTCCTTAAGGATTGAGAATGAATGTAATAACTTCAATGTTTTATTTATATAGACTGTATATATGTATATACACACAACATATACATAATCTAATTTCATTTTCACAAATGTTTTGGAGCGTTTGTGGGTAAATCCAGTGTTTGGGGGGCTGAATTTTTCCCACCTAAACATCTTATTCGCATCGCCTGAATATTTCCCCAGGCTGTCTCGAAGTTCTGCAGAAACCTAAATCTTTGATCAGGTGTTGTTTGAGCTGGAAAGCATCTAAAAAAAAAATGCAACACGAAACCTCTTGGGGGCTGTAATTACCAACTACAATTATGACTTCACAGTCATAAAGTTGCAACTTTATGACTGTAACTTTATGGCAGTAACGTCATAAAGTTATCACTACCAAATAGTTTGGCCCCAAACGTCTGAGCAGTATTTATTTACCCACAGAACATGATTTACAGTATATACAGCGCATATTTACTGTTGATGTTACGATACATACAGAGCAAATCAGTTTTTTTTTCCCCAATTCTGTTTTAGTTTCTGCAGGAAATTCTTGATATCTCTTGTTATTTTCTTTAACCAAGCGATCTTAAAGCAACTACAAAATAAAAAAAAGAAGAAAAATCGAGTTCTCCCAGCAGAGTCCTGCTGCTGATTCTTTGTGGCCGGGTTGGAGGTTTCTTCACATGGGGTTCGGACGAGAAGGAGCGTGTGGCGGCCGCCTGTGTGAGAGGACCATGAACACAAACACCTCTGGTTAGTTTCTGGTTCTGTTGAAAACCAAACCTCACTGGAAACAAAGCATTCACACCGAGATCTTTATCGTCTGGGAACCACGTTCTGAAAACATTCTGAAATGTTTTATGATTTACAGCCAGAGCTAGAACTTAGTGGAAGAAAACAGAAAACTGCCACTTAGAATATTAGCCAAAATGCACCAAGACGATCAGAACAGATCTGCAGCAAAAGTAATAATTACTCATATACTCACAAACCTGGGAAGTTTGAAACTTAAAACTTTCTCTCTGAGTAAAAAATGCAAAGCTTTCTCATTCATTTATGTTTTAGTGATGAGCTCCAAATCTTCCAGGTTGGAAAGCCTTCTTATTGACTGAATAATTGTTTCTTTTTTTAGTTTATTATGGTTGCAAAATGGCTGCACAGTGGCGCAGTTGGTAGCACTGTTGCCTTGCAGCAATAAGGTCCTGGGTTCGATTCCCGGCCCGGGGTCTTTCTGCATAGAGTTTGCATGCTCTCCCTGTGCATGGTGGGTTCTCTCCGGGTACTCCGGCTTCCTCCCACAGTCCAAAAACATGACTGTTAAATTCTCCCTAGGTGTGTGTTTGCATGGTTGTTTGTCCTGTATGTCTGTGTTGCCCTGCGACAGACTGGCGACCTGTCCAGGGTGAACCTGCCTCTTGCCCGGAACGTAGCTGGAGATCGACACCAGCACCTCCCGACCCCATTAGGGACAAAGGGTGTACGGAGAATGGTTGGATGGTTGCAAAAGCTTTATCAGATCTCATCCAAAACTGTAAAATCCAGCCAGCTGTGAAGCACGGTGGCCGAAGTATCATGATATGGGGACCTTCCTCGTGTCGTGTCAGGTTTATGTCTATTATATCCCATCCTTTCTGAATACACCAAAACTCTTGAAGAGTTCACGTTACCCGAAGCAGGAGAACGTTCTTAAAAATGGCCGCTTCAACAAGATAGTCTGGACACACCAGGAAGCAAAAAAAGATCCAGGCTGAATTGGTTTTGATGTCGAAATCTTCCCCATTTTTGTGTGCTATGTTGCATTGTTTGAGTTCATATTGTAATCCTGTAAAGCGTCTTTGAGTGATTAGAAAGTGTCGTGCTATTAAAATGTATTAATCTTATTGTTACTCCAGCGCCGGGGTTTCCAACCTGAGGCTCTGGAGCCACAAGTGGCTCTTTAAACCTCTTAGTACGTTTCTAATAAGACTTTTAGTAGTTAGAATAATTGCATTGAATTTCCAATGAAAGATGTTTTTTAGAACAATTTCTTGTCTTTAGGTTTGAAACTGTAAGAACAAAATGTATATGATAAAGTTTTATGTTTTTCTGAATATTAAAACCTAAAAGCTGAAATAAAAATGTAGCTCTTTAAAAATGACTATATTTCCTCTAGTAAACATTTCCTTTTTGTTCAGCACCTGAAAAAAAATCAAAACATTTGTGACTCAAAGCGAGTTTTGTTTCGCTGGATTGAGGTCAAAACCGGCTCTTTGGGTTGAAAAGGTTGCAGAGGAACTTGTACAATTCAATCTCCACACATTCTTCAGTTTATGCAGTAAATGTTTTGGTTTGTAAAGAAAGCAGCGACTTCTATTCCTGCTTCTTACTTAAATCACTGCTGTTTCGTTTCCCTCCTGTGGCTTGATCCCAGATTTCCCACATCTTTCCCGAGTGCGTTTGCTCCGTCACCGAGGAAACGTTTCAGTTCTGCTCAGCTGCTTCCAGGTTTGCACCATGCAAATATTTAATAAGCGTTTGCTCACATCATCTTGAGCGAAAAACAGAAGCACGAGAAAAGGCATGCGGCCAGAAGAAGCACCAACCACCAGAGCTTTTGGTCTCGATTTGGTTTTTATTCATAAACACAAAGGCGACGTTTCTCAGATTTATTTAACAAATGGATTTATGCTCTGAGGAAATTTCAAAGACCTTGTGACACTTTTTCCATTGACGGTAAGCTTTGTGGAAACTCTCAGGCAAAGGACATTCTTACATCAACATCTGTGTAGTTATTAGTGTTACATAAGACGTCAGCACTTCCCTTCTGGTTTCCATCTCTGATTTAGGTTTGCGTTTCCCACAGAGGGAGAAACGATAAACCTAACAGGAGTGTATTATTAAAAAAAAAAAGCTACTTGGTAAGAAGCCGAATGTTATAAATCAGCTTAAGTGAAGAAAAAAAACATGAGAATAATTATTTTTGTTAAATGCTGCTATCTACCGAGGTGTTTAGTGTGTCAATATTACAGATTTAACATTAGCAAGTGTTCAACTCAAACGTTTCTCCTACGTAAATATATATATATAAAAAAACCGTTGTACATCATATGCCGCTTTAAGATGGATTTTATTACAAAGTTTCTGAGGAAGGCTTAAAATTTGTCATCAAATTTATATCTTTTCATTTTGCCTTCATGTCGTCGTTGAAAGAAAAAAGAAAAATATATCTACACAAAAATGCCTCTGAAAAGCACAGACCTAAGAGCATAACAGTAGTTTGTAATCGCAGAGTGGAAACTATTTTTAGTAGAACATTTCTGCTAGTAAGTGATAGAAAAGTGTAAACAGGGTCCGAGAGACCAGATGGAGCAAAAAAAAAAAAAAAAAAAAAGAAGGAAAACAAAATGACGTTTGGGGGAGTTTCTAGTCGAGCAGGGAGGGCTCTGAAGGACGGATGATGGTGGGTCTGTTGGGTGCAGCCGGCGGTCTTCTGCTGCAGGAGAAAATGGTGGAAGAGAGGAAAAGGGGAGGGGAAAAAAAAAACATGCAAGGAGAAAATGTTACCATGTAGTCATGCAGCGATTGCTCCCAAAGCACCTAAACACCCCCCCCCCCCCGAGAAGACCCCCAGCAACACAGAATGGCAGATACGTCATGCGTGCAGACTCGTGGGCTTCCTGGGCTCGTCACCATGGCAACAGGGTCACCTATTGTGTCCGTGTAGATGCAGACGGAAAGCCAGACATGTAATGGGTCTAAATTCTAGTCGGGATTACTGACCCTGAAGCACAAACGGCGCTGGCGTTCCCGCGCTTTAAAAGCTTCAAAACGGTTTTTCAGGTGCGTGTTTGCTAATTACCAACAAAACGGTGAAGCTCAGTCCGAATGAGACCGAGTCTCAGCTGGACCCAGACTGATTATAAGCTGTTTATGCAACATTTCTATCAGCTCGTCTTACATTCATGTTGATAAACAAGGAAGATTTTGTCAGAAATCTTAAATAGGATTTATTCGTTATAAGATTAATCTGAAACGAGAGCCCAGATCGTATGTTTACATGATGCATTGAGCCCATTGGGCCTTTAATAGTTATTACCTCAGCTTAATTGAATCTTTTATATGTAGGGTGTGATAATGTCACAACATGCAACTGCAATTGATAATAAAAAATACTTAAGTGTAGAATATGAATATACATAGCCTTAAAATTCCATTATTGCTCCTTATTTTACTCGATGCTAATTTTACATTTTTGGCTTTTTTTTTTAATGACTGACATTCAATGCCATGTGTTAAAAAAAATTTTTTGAGTGGACTTCCTGAAATATCACAGCATGATGAAACAAGGTCAGGTGAAATAATTATTGTATTGGTAATCATTTATCGTGATAAATTTCTTAATATGACAAGAGTTTTGATTTACAATAAATTTCAATGAATGATGTTTGAAACCCCACAAACTGTCCAGGCTGTTAGAAATGTTGTTTTTACTACTTTCTGTTTGTTCAATGAAAGCGTCAATAAGTATCAATCAATTTGAAAATATGATTAAATACCGTTACTGCGTGCAGCTTAGTGATAGAAACTTCACTTTTAAATTACAAATGGAGCATTTTTCAATTCCAGTATGTGTGCTTGTGATGATATGATTGCTGTGCCCCTAAAAAAGTAGCAATAAATTCCTCTTATTGTCACTTTTATCAATAGTATCACAAAATGTTTCCCACATTTACATTTGCACCAAAAAAGAAAACAGAAGAAAAGCAGTGACCCTCCAACTGCCAAAAATTCCTCATGATATGACATAAACCTCACAATATGTCACAACAAAGCTCTAAATCGCGTAAGGATGTGTAGGCGTGTGTGTGTGTGTGTGTGTTTGTGTGTGTGTGTGTGTGTGTGTTTCCATCTACCTGGGAATTCCCGGCGGCAGAGCTGGAGGCACGCGGGGCGGCCTCGAAGGAATGAGGGGCACAGCCGAGTTGGCATCGTACGGCGACGGACCGCCGGGACGAGACGGAACGGGCGGCGCTCCGAACGCCGGCGACGGATTCAGAGGAGCGGGCGGACCCGCGGCGGGGCCCCTCGCTGCCGGGGGCCGGTTAGGAGGGGCTGCGGTCGATGCGAGAGGACGGGACGCCGCAGGAGGACTGAAACAAAGAGCCAGGTGTTGCTTTTAAAATTTTATGTTCATTATGGATAATCTGAACAAATCAAAGCAGTTTATTGAAAGAAAGAAGCTGCTGGTCTCATATCTGGCAGCTCTTGGGTGCCCCCTGGTGGACATTATGTATTATGATAAAGGCAGTTTGCTCTCGTTTTGATTTGTAATAAACGATAAAAATCTTACAAAAATAATTTAAAAAAATATTTTACACATATTTTTAAAATGAAACACGAACCCTTAATTTATTCAAACTATTTACACTTACACTAATATTACAGTTTTAGTCATGCTCACCCGATTTTTTTTAATGTTCAAAAAATAATTAATATTTCACCTGAAGTCGACTGTCGTTATATGCGAACATGACAAAAACAAGAAAATGCAAACATTTCATCACAATTTTACACTGCTTTTTATTTTTTTGCTTCCGGCGTTGCAGCACATAGAAATAAAAACATGTTGGAACAGAGATGTGTATTTTATGAATGACTTGATATTTTCTAAATAAATGTTCATTTTAAAGCTTTGACTATTAAGTAGGTTGAAAACCATCTAAGTTAAAAGTGTTAACTTTTCATGCGTTCCTTTTTGTCTAACATCTGTCACCTTGGTTCTTTGGCGATCCAAGTGTCGTCTACGGGTGGCGGCACCGGCGTGGAGATAGTGGTGGTGCTGATGTCTCCGATGATGACGAGCGCCTCCTTCAGGGCGTGGTACATCCTCAGCATCTCGTCCCTCCTCTGAGCCTTCTCCGCTGACTCCTCCATCAGGCTGCCCTGGTCTCCAGCCGAGTACAGGTAGGCCAGCAGCTCGGAGTGGATGAAGTCCTTCGTCTAAAGCGTGAAAAATGAATTAAAAAAATGTAAAGTGAGGAATGTTGAGCACCTCACAAAGTTATTCTTTGGTATCCTTACAAATAAGGACGTGTTTAATTTTTAACAGCACCAAATCGTCATCAGTAGCAGGACTTTGAAACGATTGTGAAAACGGTTTGAAGAAAGAAGCGAACAGATCTGGATAAATCTAAAAGGTTTTTTCCTCACTAAACCAACGATTTTCTCAGACGTTTATGACTTTCTTCTGGTAATAATTCATCTACTCTACTAACAGTAAGACTTTACTGTCATCATATTATGACTTCATGTTAGCAATTTAAAAGAAATGTCTTAGTTTGGCCCTATTAAGCTTGGGTTTGTCACATTTAAGAATCAAAGTCGTTCAAAAACAGATTTAAACAACAAATCAGACCAACATTGGTACTAGCACTAGGAATGCATTTGACTTTTTCTGCAAACCTTCAGTGGTGATGCTACGTGCTAAATGGATTAGCTGATTTGCTGCAGAAGTTAAAGAGAAGTGAAAACACCCGTCAAAGACAAGAAATTTGCAAAAATTGTTAAGAGCTTTTTTACTTTAAACATGTTGACAAAATAGAGCCGAAAAATATTATAGCTGAGGGTACTTAAAGGAGTTTTATACACTGAAATCCCAATGAATGTCTCTGGGCTTGGTCAAATTTGTGAAGTTAGAAGAAAACAGAAATCGAGTGCATTCGCTTGTGTGTGTGTGTGTCTGTGTTTGGCCTCATTGTGAAGTTTCCTTAAAACCCGTTTAAAATGCACCAAGCAGAACCATCTGGCAGCAGAAATGCTCAACTTTACATGGAAGACAAATCGGGACGTACGTTGTTGATCATGAGGTGCATGATGGTCTTGGGCATGAGGTCCCTGATGGACTTGTTGACGATGCTGATGTACGAGTCCACCAGGTTGCGGATGGTCTCCACCTGGCGCTCCAGCTGTGGATCCATGGACACCGTGTCCCCGGGAATCATGGAGTCCTCGTTCTCGTGCTGAGGGACACCAGAAGCGGACATGACGTCATCCACGCAGAGGAAACGTTTTTGGAAAGCCAAAAGAGAGTCTCTGCTTGCAGTGTGCCTGAAAACTCAACAGGGAACATCTAGTCAGCTGTAATCTTTTGTGCACCTGGTCTTTCTCTGGGTAAACACCGGCTCTGAGGAAGGAGGCCTTCCAGCTGTCCACGTCTTCCTGGGTGTCGCAGGCCAGCTCGATCTGACGCAGGTCTTTGTACACGTTCCTGTGAACGAACAGAACCGAAACATAAAGCTTCAAATCCAACGAGTTTAACAAAAAACAACAACAGAAAAGCAAAGATGTCAGCACCTTTGTTCGGTGTTAAAGATGGCGAAGACGTGCTTGCTGGACATGAAGCCCTTTTCCACGTCTCTCAGCTTCAGATTGTCGAGAGGCAGCATGAACTTCTTCTCTTTCTCCTGATGAAACACTGTGTGTGACATTCTGCCAGAGACTGACAGCTACACGCTCACTTCCTGTTGTTTCTGCAGGTTTACCTCCTCGTCTTTGTACCAGGAGAGAGACTCGGCGGTCAGGACGAACCAGTAGTCCTTGGATCCGCCTTTCATGATGCTGATGTTGATGGTGAGCCAGCCCCTGCGGATCACCTGAGCGGTCCAGAGAAACACCTGGTATTTAAAAACTCATCCTAAAAGAGGAGGCAGAATGCTACAGGCAAATGAAAATGCAGCTGAGAGAGTTTGGTGCTTCAATTTGATATTTGATTTGCCACAGTTTTTCTACTCGCTGTTGTTTCTGTGTTAACATTGGTAACTTTAAATCTGCAGTACGTAACTTTTATGAAGAAATATGTTTTTCACACATTTGTTCAACATACTATGACAGTATGCTTTGAGAGATAATATATGGGGAAAAAAACAAGCTTCTCTGCCTCCTTCCTGTTGTCCTACAGTCACTGGAGAAATACTCTGCATGGTCAGAAACAACCAATCAGATCAAGGAGGACGATCTTAACGCTGTCAATCATGCTCGTGTACACGCCGGTCACACTCTGCCATTCGCTCTCTGCTGTGATACATCCCCTTGCTTTCAGCGGAGCCTGCTATGAATGTACGGGCTAGTTAGCATAGCAACCAATGACAACAGCTAAACGGTTTTCCTGTAACTGTAAGTTGCTTTTCCGCCGTTAGCATTTAGCAGCGCTTACACGAACATGATGGACAGTGGTAAGACCCTCCTCTGTGTTCTGATTGGTTGTGTATGAATAGAAGTGGTGCATTTCTGAAGATGGGAGCAGGACCACAGAGAAAAGGAGCTCGATTCTTTCACAGATCGACTGTCTCATGTTATTCTGTCAAGATTCCACAGCAGTTTTAACAAATATGTAAAAAAAAAACATTGTTTATAAAATAACCTACTGCAGCTTTAAAGAAATACATAAAACCATACCACAGAAATGCAGCACTCTGACTAAAATTATGGACTGAGTTTTATTTGCAGAGCTACAGTACAGAAAACTGGGAGAAAATAATCTTCACAGCAGTCATGGTGCAAGACATTTTAGGTTGTTTTTGACGTCTAGCGTAGTGTAGAGAGTTGGAAAATGTCTCTGTGCTCCTTCAATAAAACAATACTCAGCATTTCAAATTGTGATCCGACGGCTGATTTATTTTTAGGAGTTTTTCGCAAATCAGATGATCAGAGGAAAACCACTCCAGCCTTGTGATGTAACGGTTTACAGCGTTTTACAGACAAGCCTCACCACCTGCTGCCTGTAAATCTGCAACAATTAATCTTAGCTTTCCCGTATTTCTTCTAATTTCATCATCATCCATAAATAGACGCAGAACAAAATTCTTAAAAGCTCAGAAGAAGCTGTGATGTCACTTGTTTACACTTAAAAGCTGACCTGTGAGTTCTCATAAGTCTGCGTAATTCTCACTTCCCTCTTCCCTGACGGGCATGAAAAAATATTTTTCGTCACTATATTGAGCGAGCAGCGACTCCCCCCACCCACCTAAAGAGGAACCGGGGGCCAGGTGCTTACTAGACTCTCCCCTGAGCGGTTTAGAAGGAGGAAGAGAGGAACAAAGAGCCAATGGGGCCCAGGAAGTAGCATGGAAAGATGAACAATAACAGTGGAAAAACAAAACATTGCAGTGATGTAAGAGAGCTGACTTACCTGGTTGGGCATGACTCTCTTCTTGGTGGCGTTGGCAGCGGTCCTCTGCTGGGCGCTGCAGGAGAGAGGCGTTCAATAAAATCAGAACAAAAACTGGCAACTATGAAGCGTTTTAGGACCCGGTTTCTTTTCACACACTGGAAGAACCATCAGTCGACTCTTACACATTCAGTCTGATTCAGTTACAAATGAAAGAACATTCGAAAAAATTACTCTGATCAATATAAGTCCAGAATATATTTCTTTATTTACTAATATTCCGTTTATTGTTTTTAATTATTGCATAGTTTAGCATTTTTATGGCTGGTTCAGTTGTATTTTATGACTACAGCATATTTCATCAATTATTTTATCAGTATTCGTCCCCAAAGCAATAAAAGAGTATGGATGAATGAGGGAATGTTTTATTGTGTATATATTTATTCTAAACTTTTAAAACTCAGGTACTCTATTAAGTATAAATAATATTCCTATGCAGACATCAGTCACACTTTGTGGTTTAAGCATTAGTCTTGCAATGTGCAAATCTCTACTTATGCTTCAATTTCATTTTTATGTATTTTATATGCAGAAAAGCTCTTAAACCTGACAGTAATCCAATGAGAAACCAGAATCATCCCAAAGCAAACCTGAATTTGATTATTTATTGAAATGACTAGAAATGGCTCATCCAATTTTGACAAGGCAAGGTAAAATGTGTTTTAAATGTAAATAATTAGTTTTATCTGTTGCACGGACATTTACATCTTCAAAATAGGTCAGTTGTGCGTTAACATAAATTCCTTTTAACTTTGCTAATTTAATGCGCAATTAACGCACAAGCTTCTCTACCATTTGGACCTCGGCAACAATGTGATTTGAACGCTGTGTTCGTCTTTGCTTTGGCTGTTTCTTAGAAAGTAATCTCTGAAAACAGTTCCAGTCTCTCTGTGAACATCGCTCAGTTGCGGCTGATAGGGACAGAAACAAGATGAACTCGCATAATCATTTTACTGTTGTAGACAAAAAAAAAAATTGCAGCAGAGCATCTTTTTACATGCAGTTATTCACTACTGAAGCAACACTAACCTGCTTTGCACAAATAAAAAACTGTAAATGCAAAAGCAACAGATGATCCCAGCCTTTTGATCTAAAATAAAATATAACATAATGTAGAACATATCATCCTGTGGCTTTTTAACTCTGAAACTGAGAAGTTTTTGGACCCACGTCGTTAGAAGTGATGAATTCACTTAAAGAAAGAACACTGGCTGAACACCGCAGAGCCTCTCAAACATCCAGCATGAGCTATGATGCGACATCATCCTTGAAAATTTTACAGTTATCCACAGACCAAATCTATCTTAACAGCCAATCAGAGCATTGAAGCTGGATTTTAGTCCCTGGTAATTATCTGCAGATTCCCCATTAATCTGTATCAGAAGTTTATCTTACTTTGCGAAACCAATGAAGTCTTCATGGTTGGTGTTGATGTAAGAGAGCTCAATGTCGATCAGCAGCAGCACCTGAGAGGGAAAATACGACACGCTACATTACCTGCACAAACAAAGCCTAACTACAATATCCCAGTATACTGGAAATCTTTTTGCTGCCAACAAATGCAAACCTGGTCTTTGGTCTTGTTGTCTCTCTCTCGGATGTGAGTGGTGACGATTCTCTCCGTCTCTTCTCTCAGTCGAGGGTACGAATCCAACTGTAAACACCGACATGTGTGCAGGAAGAAAAAAAAAACAGCTGCAGACTGACGCAAGTAATCCCAAGCTGCACACCTACACATTAGCACATCGTGCAGAGCTCCTACAGTGCCTTGTACAGATATTCAGACATTCATATTCCTTTACGTTTTTCAAATTTTGCGACATTGGAACCACAAACCTCTGGATGTTTTATTGGGATTTAATGCGACACGCCAACACAAAGTAATGGATGATCACGAAGTGGGAGGAAAATGACACAACATTTTCAGCTGCTTGATAAATAGCTTTTCACTGCACCACTCTCGCATTAGGAGGAATCTTTGTTTAACTTGCTGGGTTTTTTTGTTGCTTTTGCATTTTTTCCTAGAAGTGTTTATTCTAAAACAAGTGAAAACAAAATTTTTTTAACCAAAAACAGTTTTGCTGCTGCAGATGAAACTTTCGACTGTCTTTTCCTGACATCTCCGGGTTCCAGTTGAGTCCAGGCCAGTACCACGGTGTAACATATGCACTACTTTACGTTGATCACATAAAATCCCGATGAAGTGGATTGAAGTTTGTGTCAAGTTGGCAGAATTGGAAACAGAATTGGAGGACTGAAAACCCCACAAGGCACTGTAATTACAAGCTGCACGGATTGTATTAGTACACCTGCACATTCCCCGAGCAGCGACACTTTTACAGATGGTTCAAATAGGACTGCATGCACCAACACGTTCACCATCTGCTTGACGTGAGTCTCAACAAATCAGTAAGTAAATCAGGGGGAAGTTGACTCAGGAAGACTGAAGAGTGTGTGGGAGAGGTTTCTAAATTTGCGTGTGCGGGGTGGAGTTTGATTTAAGTAGGGGAAGGGGTGAGGACTTGTTAGAGAGCTGATCAGTGTGATGACGGGCTGCGTTTAAATTCAGTTGGTCATTAGATTTATAATTGAGAGTCAACATTGAGCGGTGCCTTGAAGCGGTGGTGAAAAGTGACGATCAACAACGATGAAGGTGGCTGGTTAGTCCTTTAAAAGCTTTCGATTTTGCTCTTTCGCTTATTGCCTCTCACTCTTCGTTCTGCTTCTGTTCACATTTACCTTCTCCGAGCACTTCCTGATCAGGGTGACAAGCTCGGTGACGACGAGGTCTACGCATTTCAGACAGGGGTCTTTCAGCTTAATGACCTGCTTTTTCACTATGGCCTCAAAAGCCAAGTCTGGGGTGAAGAGACCTGTCCTGTGGTGAGGCATCATGGGAGTCGGAGTTTCAGTGTCAGGTAAAAGAATGAGGTGAGCATAGCGTGGGTCATAGTAGGACAGAAGGGAGAAAAAAAATGTTGGGGAAAGAATAGTTGGATGGGATATTGTGGGGAAGGAAATAGAGCATTGAAGCATGTGAAGAGAGATAAAACAGGAATTAGGTTAGCTCTGCTTCATGTTCAGGACAAAAACAAGCTGCAGGTTCTTAAATCTGCTTTATGGGACAAAAACAGCTTTTTAGTGACACTACAAGTGTAGCCAAAAACAATGAAGTGAACTTTGAGAATCCAAGAAAACTTCAAAGAAACTAAGAGAAAGTTTGGCTGATTGGAAAGGAAACAAAGAGAAGTGATGGACAACTTAAAACTTTCCCTCAGTGCTGCACATACAGAAAGGGGGAAAAAAAAACTAAAAAAAAACCAAACAAACAGGAAGCAGCAAACCAGAGCATCCCACCAGATCAAATGCCCAGAAAGGATGACTGTGCAAAGATAAAAACTCTTGTTTCAACCCAGTTCAAATGAGGCCTGCAGCTTGTTTTGCAGTGAACCAGCACAGAAACATTTCACATCTGCCTGTAAGCACGCAGACAGCATTCCACCGCACTGCAGTCCAGCCAGGACACCAAACCCTGTCCACAGACGGTTATATATGCTGTGCATGGACTGGACGGTCAAACGGGACCCAAAATCCAGCTTGAGCTCATTTGTTGACAGCTAGTAATTGACCTACCCACTAATCACGAGTTACAAGGAAAACCGTTCAAAAAGGAAGATGCAATAGTTGTTATCTATTAAGCGGAACACCGTCTTGGTGACTTCCAGTCAGATTGGGTCATTATTGGTCATTTAATGCTGCAGTTCTAAAAGTTAGGGTTATGAAACGGAAAGTTTGAGGCTCTGACATGATCTTCCCGTGGCGGTGTGGCTCTCGTGGCACGATATTTCTCCTCAAAGTGAAGTTTGGTGAAGTGGAATGTTTTATAATGCGAATGCTTGACGTGAGGCCAACGTCTGAGTTTTTATTTTACAAAAACGGCCGCTGCGTCTCTATGAAATAAGTCGGCTACTAATTGAACCCAAAATTATTTAGAAGTTACTGACAGGTAGATTTAAAAAGCCTCAAATTATTCTAAACAATTTGGGTTATTTTTCTATTCAACAGCTGAAATAGATTCTTTTCAATGTGCATTCCTTTCAATACAATGAATCAGGAAATCTTTTACTGAATTTGGGATTAAATAAAATTCAGTAGGGGAAAGTATATAAATATACACTAGTTTATCTGAGTAAAAGTTTCAACTCAGCTGCTTTGATGTTATTGAACAGTGTTTTTCAAAGTCTGGGCCACTGGAGGGCGCTAGAAGGGAAGATCAGGGGGAAAAAATGTTAGAATAAGACAATTCAATCTAATAAATGTTTTAATCGTAACTATTTAATCACTTTTTTTTATCAGGAAATCTAACGTGTTTCAGTGACTGTTCTAAAATATAAGTACAAATAATTACTTGAAATGTCACTTGCCATGCTTCTCTTTCTGATTGGCTGCCAGTCAAATTCATCAAGCTGCTTTGTTCCTCACTGTTCCACACTGAGGCTAAAAAAAGCCCCCAAGAAGTCACAGTCGATTAAAATTAGAAGGTATGAGGCGGTATTTATGCTAAACAAATGCAATAATTATTAAACAGTGAATAAAAGTTAGAAAAAACACAAAGAGTTGATGGTTTTTACTTGTTTTTCTGTGGCTCTGTAAAGTGGGTCCTCAGCAGAAGCTGAAGCTGACTGGGTGAAGGAGCCAAGGCATGGAAATGTTTGGTAAAATTAAAACAGCAACACAACGTTTTACTGACATTTATGCAATTAGTTTATTCTTGTAAAGAAAGAGAGTTTATTGGCTAAAACATGAGAAGTAAGGGTCACATTGTAGGCATCCCTGTTGTGTTCTTTTGGAGACCGTTGATCTCACGTAGAAATCTTATTTGACTCGTTTAACATGGACTTTGAGAAGCAATTGGATTTTTTGAGGTAAATGTTTAGCCACACTTGTTGGCACCTTTCTCAATGAAAGCAGATGTTCTGTCACAAAGTGGGATTTTATCGATTACCGTAGTAGTTTTGTGATTTTTCACTGGCGGGGATTTCAAGGTCTAAAGCTGCTACCGTCTGCCTTTTTCAGAGGGTGTTCTTCTCAGTCCATGAAAACAAATAAAAACACAGCGCTGGACAGATATGGCTCCTGGCTGCACTAACTGTGCGCTGGCACGACAGTCCGACAGGCGGCCATGCAGCGATACCTTATTAGTGCATTGTCTGACTGTGTTGATGAGTTCCTGGATGACCAGGTCGATGGATTTCAGACAGGGCTCTTTCAGTTTAATGATCTGCTTTTTCACAATGGCTTCAAACGCCATGTCTGGGGTGAACAGGCCTGTCCTGAAGGACATACAGATAAGACACATGGACACAAGGACTGAAAACAAAAAAATCAAAGACAGGGAAGACATGAGCAGATGAGATGCTGTGGAGAAAACCAGTGAGAAGGGGAAGGAAAAGAGAACCTGGAGTCAAGGCAGTCATGTGGCAGACAGACAGAAGGTTAAAAACATAAACCTCATTTCCAGAAAAGTTTCTTTTAAGGCGGCCATTTTGTTTATGTCAAAGAGTGTGACAGATGTGTTGCGGTAACAGATATCAGAGTTCATCTGTGCAAGCATTCAGCTGAATTGATCAGAGGTGATTACCACTTTTATCCAGAAGAGGGCGTGCCTGTGCTTGTCTTGTATGAACTGGAATGAAAGCCTGATTGTTGAAAGGATTGTTAATGGAATTATAATCACGCAATAATGGACCCAATCAGACATGTTAATGGAATTACCATTGTTCAGTAAATGTAAATAAATGGAACTACTTTACTTGAATAACAGAGATGCTTGTTTTTTAACATTAGTGGAGGAAAACAACTTTACAGTGACACTAATAAGCATCTGAAGCATTTCTACTGTTTGTAGCAATGAAATATAGCAAAATCACTTTATTTTTTACAATTAAATCTGTTAATTGTGGTTCTTCTGGCTAAGACGATGTTTAGAAAGCATTAGAACAGAAAAGTGCATAACATTTTACTTATTTTCTTTTTCTTAATTTCACAATAGAAACAGTTCTGTTTTGTCTCTACTTTTCCAGTAATTCAAAGCCAAGTCAACTGACACAAACAAAGCCTTATAAAAAAAACTAAATTATACTATTTACAGATCAAATGAGAAGAAACGTCCACTTTCTGACTTTATTAAACTTATGTGTGCTGCCACACACTTACTAAACACACAACAACACAAAATAAATATCAGAATATTCACTGATTAATGTTGTCGTATTTAGAAAAGATAAACCAACACATTCAAATATAGATATGCAACACAATGATAAACATTTATCTTCCTATTTTTTGTGATTTTCTGGCGAGTGTTGGTCATCTCACACTATTATCTTTGAAATGAAAATGTTTCGTACAAACCGTCCGTCAGATGCACCTGACAGGTGACGGAAAGTTATTTTCAATCCTCCGCTCATCGCCTACTTTCTCAAAAACATAAATTGGGGGCGTGCCGTGGTGGCGCAGGGTGTTAGCACGCCCCACGTTTGGAGGCCTTAGTCCTCGATGCGGACGCCGCGGGTTCGACTCCCGGTCCCGACGACCTTTACCGCATGTCTTCCCCCCTCTCCTCACCCTCCTTCCTGTCTGCCTACTGTACAAAAAAATACGAGCCACTAGCGCCGCAAAACCTCTTCGGAGAATAAAATGGAAAAAAAAACAAAACATAAATTGATTAGCAAATGGGAAGATTTGGGTTTGCTGCATACTGAAAACCATTTCTGGAAATGAGGTTTTCAAAAGTGATGACGAAAAGAAAACAGAAAAAAGATGAGAATCGTGTAATCTGGACAGCTGACAGAAGGGCGGGAACTAAAATGTGGAGTAGTTTTTTTGGCATGCTGGCTGAACTTGCCTGACTCCGTGGATGTTCTTGATGGCGTAACTGATTTCTTTACGAAGCTCCTTCTCATCAAACTCCATCTGAGACACAAAAGCCGCGTCACATTTTACTTGTTGTCAAAGGGCTTCTTTAGTTTTAATTGACAAGCAGGAAAAACCTTAGATGCAAAACGTTTTCACTTTTAGTCAGAAAGAAAGTCTGTCCTTAAATCCCACTGCAGTTTAGAAACATGTCAGAGAAATCTCCAAAATTACCTTCACCAGCTCGAATGGGAAGCGCTCATGAAAGATTCGGTTGATCTTCGCTCCGCCGGACAGGTTGGAGGTGTCCACCTGGTCTCCGGACCCTTCAATGCACTTCTCAAAGTCCACACCAAACTGCTGCACCATCCTACAGATTCATGCAACATCAGCTTAGCCAAAGAGTTCAAACACGTTTTCATTTGTGTCCGTCTGTATGTGTTTATACGAACTGGAGCAGGGCCTTGGTCTTCCGGGTCGGGTCGTCGGGGCGGAAGTTCTTGTACTCCTCCACTTCTTTCTCCAGCGACAGCATCTGGCTCTGCAGCTTGCTGCGTAACCCCGGCAACGTGTCACGGATGTGGTTGGTGAGTTGCTGGAGGAAGAACAAAATTAGGTGGAGACGATATTAATTTTTCAATTTACAGGCACTTAGAATGTAAACTCCGTCTTAAATATGTTCTCGGAAGTCCAAATTTACAAGTTAAGAAAAGAAGAAAACATTTTCTAATGTTCAGAAGGATGGTTTTGTTTTCACCAAAGGCAACCTTGAAATCTGAAATGATTGTCGGGTGTGTAACATGATGACAGCTTCCGTATTAAACTGTTTACTTGCAACTTTAATGGTTAGTGTTAAGTATGTTACACAAATTAGTGAGCAATAGCTGTTTGCAAATGTTGCTAAATGTGCAAACTGATAGGAAATAAACTGTTATTAGCCTTTGCTGATTATAGTAATTAGACTACGTATTGAACTTCCTTTTCAACTTGGAACGGAAGAAAGCGAAGAAACTCTGGAGCTCATTGTGTAACAAAGATGATTCAGAAAGTGAAAGGTGATAAGTTTATTTTAGGTCCTAACCTGCAAAGAATCAACCAGAGACACAAATTACTTTTCTGCAGAAGAGGAGAGCTGAGCCCGACGCGGAGAGCCGCCGTCAAACACTGTCTGGGATCAACTCCGCCGGCTCTTTGTTTCCTCTGCTCTTTATTATGTTTACAAGGAAGGAGGTTGGGCTTTTTCACACAGTCACACAAAGAATTGACCAATGACCTTTACTACAGGATGTTCTGGAACCTTCTGTGGACATGCCATTACAAGGGCACGAGGCTGACCGCAACCAATCAGTTTCACAGAAAGCTGTTAACACAGGAATGTGTTAACGTTTTTAGCCTCCAGGCAAACATCCTAAAATAGTTAATAGTGTACTACAAAAGAGAGAAGTCAAGTAAACATCAAACAGAATAATAATATGAAAACATAACCTTTCAAATAAACTCACAAGTAAAGGAACTTAGATAATTTTTCTAACAAAAGGCTTTACTTCAGACAGGGGCTTTTTCTGATTGGCTGCAATACAGACTGCTACAAGAGATCCCTCCTGCTCACACTATAGAGACTCTGAAGAATCTTGGATATAAATATCCACGTTCCTTTTGGGATTGACAAAATATTACTTAACAGAACAAAATGTACCAGAACATGGTTTGGTTGGGTGTGACGTGTCTCCCAAGCAACACTTTCAAGTCAAACGACATGACGGTGTTTAAACCGGGCCGGGTCTGACCTGGTTGAGGGTCTTCTGCAGGTGCGGGGTGCCCATGCGCTCGGCGATGTGTCTGTATGCCGGGTGAGACAGAAAGAACTTCCTCTCAGCCGCCAAAGCAGCGCGGATATCTTTCTTTCCATCTATGTCCTTCTGACTGCGGTTCACCACCCCGATGTAGCCTGACGAAAAATAAAAGTGAGATCTTCTAAGATCGCATTTCTAAGATCTGCTTAGAGCCAGACTGAGAGAGACCGGCGACTCTGAGAAAAATCACGTGTGCAGAGTTACCTCTGCGAAGTGGCAGCAGTTTGTTTTCCAGGATGTCTCGTGCATCTGTCCCCTCGTCCATCAGGTCCAGCTTCGTGATCACGCCAATTGTCCGCAGCCCTAAACACAAAAGTGTCACAATGATGGTCTTAAAATTGCAGCTGGAGCTAATTTTACCTGAAAACTCCTTGTGATCGTCATATATACAACATGTCGCTGCAATCCAATAAAGAACAGCTAACTCACTGATGATATCATCGCGCTTTGAAAGATAAAGAGCTAAAGATAGAACTAATTCACTCATTTTATCTCTACTTGCTTCCCCTTGGCTACCAGGAAATCTTTTAATAATTGAATAGTTAATTAAAACTACAATCCAGCTTTATTAGTGAGGCAACGAATGACAAGAGAGCGAAGGGAGGAAGTGAGAGGAAGCTAAGAACAAGGACCACATTCATTTTATTCAGTACTAAACTAAGTTAAAGTTAGATTGAATTATACAGGGTTTCTACACGTTTCACCAACTCAAATTTAAGACATTTTAAGACCAGTTTGATTGGAATTTAAGACCTTTATATCCAAAGAAATGTACAAACTTCATCCAGCCAAACAACAGGAGATAAATTTGCACTTACCCATGACAGATGCACAAAAAAAGCTAGCTAGCAAACAAGGGTATGCTAACAATGAGTCACAGGATATAATGCAGATGTGTGCATGCGAGTCAACCTTTTGCCTGATAAAAGTCCTAATTAATGGTCCTACTAAGACCAAATTTAAGACCTCTGATGAACAAATTTAATGCCAACTTACTTTTTAAATGAATTTAAGTCAAGTTAAGGCTTTAATTTGAATTTTTAAGGATCCGCGGATTAAAACGTAATCCAGGTCTGAAGGGACGGTCTCACCTTGTGGGTCCACCTCCTTGGCGATTTTGAGAGCGTCTGAGTTTGCCAGGTCTGTGTTGGCCGGAGTGACGGCCAGGATTAGGCAGCTCTCCTTGACGATGAACTGCAGCAGCATGTCTCTGATCTGGTGCTCGATGTCCGGAGGCTGGTCGCCCACGGCTACCTTGGTCATCCCCGGCAGGTCAATCAGGGTCAGGTTCAACACTGAGCCGAGAGAAAGACGAAAGGAAGGCTGAAGTCAGCCGGGGGAAGTTTAAATGCGTGGAGTAACGGTTTTAATGTGTGGAGTCGGTACCGTTCGGGGAGTAGACGCGGAGGTTGATGGGGACGGGGGAGATCCCTTTGTTTGACCCGGTGATCCGGTCAGTCTCTGCTTCAATCTCCATACGGACCTCATCAAAGTCCACAAACTTGCGTCCCTTGCAGTGCAGGAACTCCGCATACTCTACAGAAGGAAACGAGTGATGAAGGCGGCATTGAGCACAGATGACTGGCGCAAAATGAAAGTAAAATCAAGGACACAAAAATGTGCAGAATAGCAGCCATTACTACAGAAAGAAAAATGTAAAAAAAAATGTAACAATAATAAGGATAAATTACAAAATAAATAAATAAATGATAAATAATTTAAATGAGAATGTTGTGAATTCTTATTTTGACCTAATTTGATGCAGCTCCCATGAATCTTTTTACATTTTTGACAAATTAAGATCTAATATTTTAGAATATTACAAAAAAAAAACTATTTAAATTTTCTTATGATGATGACTTTATAAAAGACAGAACAATAAATTTGATTAAATGCACAGCCACTCCAAGCAAGAAGGAACAGAATAATCCAAATTGGTATCAGGTAACACGGTTGCAGCGATGGAACAATTTTTTTGATAAATTCAGGATTCAAATTCTAGCTTACTGCTGCTACTCACGTTTTAAAATAAACCCAAAGTTTTGTACAAAGACGGAGCTTCACCTGCTTTACTGTTAACCAGCTGGAGGATGAGCGGACGGCGGGTGACGATGCCGGATCCTCTGGGTAAAAAGTCTCTGTCAGACAAAAAAAAGATTAAGAGTTTAGTTTCTGGAAACACAAACTAAGGAAGAACATTTACATGTTGATCCTTCATTCTTAAACAGAAGATAGAAGCTGCAGGGTTCTTGTTTATTTTCTGTTTGTTTTTTGAAGGTATCTCTAGCGTAGCGCCTTTGTGATCAGCTGTGTCCCCTTTCTGGAAGAAAGCATTGCTAACCTATTGCTGTCTCTAACTTGGTGAACTCTTTTTGTTTGCATAGAAAGCTCTCCTGGCTCAGTGTTTCTCTGATTAGCTGCGTCTCTTTCCTGGATGGAGTCTGTAACGAACATTTATTGTGGCGATTGGTTCTATGGACTCTTTGTGATTCTGCATTTCATCTCCTTTCTATCCTCCCAGGCCACCATCATGGCCGCTGATCCTGAGGACGGTTCTGCTGGAGGTTTCTTCCTGCTCAGAGTTGTTTCTTTCCACTTTCACCACATGCTTATCTATTGCAAAATCATTGACTCAAGGCAATCTTCTGGGCTCCTTTACCTTGATTGACTTTTTCCTAATTTGCATAAAAGGTTCGGCTGAGTTTGACTGTACTTTATGATGTTTGGATTAAATTGCTGTTACTGTATTTAATTTAATATGATTGCATCTATAACTGGGTTTTTGAAGATTTAATTTCTGGAAAATCTTGATTTTTTTTTCCCCCACTAATGCCCTCCTTGGGTTTCTGTATTTCAGAGTGATGTAAACACACAGAGAGCCGCCATCTTGTTTGATGAGCCAGTTTTACTGATTCTGTTTATTTGGACTCTGAATTCAGGTCAACTCTACAACAAAATACAACGGTCAGGCTAAGATGTTTTTCTTTTTCCATTATAAGAATAAAGTGAAGATATTGCAAGAGTACAGTCGTAGTAATTCAAGAACAAAATCATATGACTCAAACTGGAATAATATGATATTGGAATCATAATACAACACAACACAAAAAATTGCTTTTTTCTCATAATTTTAAGATGTTTTTCTGGTAAAAATGTTGTCTTTATTCTGCTAATATTATGACTGTGTTCCTACAACTCACAGAAGGAACGACTGAAATAAAAGCCACTTTTTGAAACTGTTTTCTGCCATTTGTAATTTCTTTGTTAAGAGAATAAGCCGAGAACAAAAACAGACTGAAATTGCAAATCGGTTTGACAGAAATTAGAGATTTTAGATGTAAGCCACATCGCCCAGTCCTGGTTTTACTGCAGTGACTGAGATTGATATGAATTATTGAATCTGGACCAAATTGAACTGCATGTTTCCCCGTGAGCTGGACCTGCTTCCGTCTTCTGAAGTGACTTTAAATGACATTCGCTGTAAACGAACACAATCTAAATAAAGTTGAGGCATCTGGCTGTGCTCCCTCTTCTCATTGCACACGTGCTCATCGGAATGGAAACGTCTGCTCAATACAATCGCGATCATTTCCAGGTCAGTGCCCCACATCTCTGCAGGCGAGGAGAATATGTCTGTTTTTCTGTCCGTCTGGCTGTCAGGTCAGCAGGGAGACTCAGCATTTTATTCAAAAGACAGCAACTAGAGCGAGTAAAAAAAAAAACAACAACCTTCATATATGCACTAAGGTCAATAGCGGAGGACATGCACATATATGTTCCCGCTGCTCCTGAAGTTCAGCGCTGCTGACTGAGCAGTTAGGATGTTGCACAACTTTGATTTCCATCCTGTTTCCTCAGTCACTTCAGATCATGAATCATTATTCTGGTAAATCACTCAGAAACGCCTTTTATTGACTGCCATTTCTGGAAGAATGTTAATCAGTGATCTATTTCACGTTACAAAGGCTAAGCAACAAGAAGTGAGTCATGGGGACTGTTTGATTTAGTCAGATAAGACCAAAACTCCAGGTTATAGAACAGCCCAGTCAAAGTCAAGACCTAAATTCAATTGAAAATCCAATCTGATTGAGCTATTTTGCAAAAAAAAGAAGAAATTGTTAAATCTTTCAGGTCCAAAACTAGAAAGGAAAGACAAAAAACATGCAGCTGTAGTTGCAACTAAATGCAGGTCTATAAATCAGTGACTCAGGGCGACTGAATACAAATGCACCACACACTTTTCAGATTTTGATTTGCACATTATATTATAATACTTAGCAACCGTTAACTAATTTGTGTGCAACAGAAAACACCAATGACCAAATGTGGACAACTCAAAGGGTTAAGGTCGAACGTCTTTGCGAGGTTCTGTCAATTACAAATGAGGAGAACCGCTTATTTGGACCGGTCAGAAACCAAGAGCCACTTATTTTAAAAACTAACACACTGGAGTCAAAAGCCTGCATGGCGTCCCTGCATGATTACCGAACATGGGAACAGCTAGCAGCTTTGTGGGTGTCTGGTACCCGGTGTGTCATGTACGCATGACGGTGCAGCTGGTGACATGACTGACGACCCGGGCGCAGACACATCAATGCCTCCACTGTCTCTCTGTGCGGCTGCTGCGGGGCTCAGAAACAAAAGGCGACAGGAAAAAGAACACGAAGACGTGGCCGTCCAGTCTACTTTCACTCTCACACACACACTGCACTTTCGCTGAGGTTAAGAAAAACTATGCGGATGCACCAATCTTCAGCAGATTCAAAGCAATTCAATCTTATTTTAAAACAGACGTTTTCTCACCATTTCTACCAATTTCTCTAACTACCTCCACAAAAAAAGGGATTTTTTTTTTAAAGTCACAATTGATGTTTGGCTTTGTCAGGATTTCCTTAATCAGCCCCACACATAAACACAAGATTATGCAAATGGGTGAAGCTCCTGTTTCAATTCCTGTGTGGCTCAATGATAAGCTATTATATCTGCCAATGACCTCAGGAAATCTACAAACTGACCTTTCTCTGCCACACCCTTAAAATTCAAACAGCGACCTATGTGACGTGAGGTCTGTGTTTACAGCCAGGCAATCTCATGATAAAGCAGGCTTTGTGAATGTTTGACAAGACATGGCTGATAGGAGGCCCTGCTGACAGCATTAGATTAGTCACACACTCGCAGTCACTTTTTCACCTACTCTCAGTGCCTGATTAAAGTGCATTTTGATGTATTTTACACTAATTTTGCAGAATTTATGTTGCCTGTCAAACATCTGTTTTTTTTAATGCGTGAGCTACGTAGGAATGGACTGTGAATAGCTCCAGAATGGAAAGAATCAGTTTTGAGGGAAAAAACGTTACAAACTGGGAGGAACCGACGCACTGGGCGCCGAAACAACTGCTTAGCTGGCGAGTTTTGGGGTTTTTTTGTAACGCAAGTGTTTATGAGAAACTAACAGTAGCTAAACTCGGTCTAAAAGCAAAGAGATGAAACGGAAGAGCAGACACGGGCTGTACAACCTTCCAACGAAGTTCTCCAACACGGAGCTTTTCCCTGCGCTCTGCCCGCCGACCACCGCGATCTGCGGCAGGTCCAAGTTGCAGCTCTGGCCGATGGAGCTGAAGGCGTCCTGCAGCTTGTTGATGAGGGGAATGAGGTCCTCCATCCCCCGGTTTCCCATAGCGGTGCCTCGGTGAGCCCTGCGGGCTTTTGATCCCAGACACCTCGCTGGTCAAATTACGGTTCGCTCTTCCAAAGGGAGGGGAAGAAAAAAAAAAGTTTCCAAATTTCTCAGCAACCTGCCACTGTTTCTTTTTGAAAGTCTGCCTTCTACTTCTTTTTATTTATTAAGGGGAAAAAAGACGGGAAAATTCGGTGAATTTATCAGCTAGTTAACGGGTCAGTGAATAATAAAAGTAACTGGCTTACAGTGAAAACTTCTGTCATCATCCGGTCAGGCGACACCCAGCCGCCGCCGGAGGTCGAAGCCCCGCCTTTCGAGGTCTGCTCGTCCAATCATTGGTCAGATTGAGCGTCCGTCATCGCGTACGTACGTAGACTCACGCACGTCCATGTTTTAACTTACGAACTGGACGTTTCTGGACTTGAACTTCAAAAGTAAGAGCATTATTTTATTATCGCTTCAAAAAATATAAAGGTTTTCAGACAGTGAATGAAGTCAACAGTTTTGTTTTTTCAAATTATTTTTGATATTTGTAACTACTTTTGTTATCATTATTATTAATTTGGTGACATTTTCTAACATTTGAACTGATTTATTATTTTTTTTAGATTTTTTTAAATTATATGAGCTATCTAGAAATGTGTTATATTTCTATTTCTGGTCTGATACTTATGACAGAAAGATATGGATATCTAAAGCTTAAAGACCTAATAAGAGTAAATAAAAATGTGTACTAAATATTTATTTTAACAAGATATAAGGACATTCTGAATACCCAAAATGTTCATTTAGACTTGGCAGAATTTAATTATAAGCATCTGCTTTGAAGCTTTCTGACTACCGTAGTGAAAAAAATACTTCAGTATATTTCAAATATACTTACATTTGTGAAAGTACATTTTAAGTATATTTTAAGTATTAAGTGTACAACCTATAAATACTGTATATACAAAGTATACTAAACGTATGCTTTTACCAATTTTGACATATTAACTTTAAACATACTTAAATATAATTGTACCAAAATACACTTTTAAGAAATATATTAAATAAAAGTATACTTTAAGTGAACAAAATATGTATATACGAAAATACACACTTGTTCAAGTGTATATTTAAAAGACATTTTAAACATTTTAAAATATCTTTTAAAGATATTATGCTCAAAATAGAATTTTTAAAAATTCACTTAAAATTCACTTAACGCTTATTTTAAATGATTAATTTCAGTAAGTTTTAAATTACATCTCAGTGTATACTTTAGGCTATTAAAGTATGCATTTTTAGGTGCCTTAATAATCTTTTACTATTTTTGTTAAAATGGCAAAGACTAGAAAAATAACAATCTTAATAGTGGAACTTGATGTAATGTTGTTGAACAAAGCAAATAATGTGTTCATTAGTTTCACCTGTAAAGTGTTTTGTAATGGATCCTTCTGTGTTCTGGTAGCCTGATATGTTTGCAGTACCGTAGAGTGTATGAAGCATGTAATGTACAAAGTGGCAAAGCAGAATAATAAAAGACATTAAGTAACTAAACAGTGTACTTCATTAGCAATTATAATAAACCAAAAGTGTAATTGTAGCATACTGTAATCACACTACTAATATAGAAAATATGTCATGCCAATGTACTTAAAATACATTCTAAGTATATTTTATATGTAATTCAATCACAAAAATAGTACGCTCAAAATATACTAATCAAGCATGTTTATATTACATAAAAGCAATATACTTAAAGTACACTAAGTTTAACTTAAGTTGTCCAAAAAAACAACTTAACACTTAGTACACTTTAAATTGTGATTTAATACAATTTAAATACTATTAAAATACACAAACACAAGATTAGTTGTTCCAAAATGTCACACTTTAAGTTAACTAATCCTAAGTGAACTTGAAGTATACTCATGACTTAAAGTATGCTTAATTTTTCACCAGGGCAAAATCCTTTCAATAAATAGCCGGAAAGCGCCAGAGCTAAAACTTAGGTTGTATCCTCTGTTGACAGGCAGGGTGAGGATACAATTCAGGTCGTCTGGCTGAAACTTGAGCGTTTGCTGAATCAATTTTCTTGAGAAATCCAATCTCGACTTTCCAATTGACTTACCTTGTTCCTTGAATAAAAAGCGAACACTGTGGTGCCTCCGCATGCCGGCGAGACTAGGCTAAGAACCAATAAATGACTAAAACCAGATACACAAGTATATGCAAAACTAAAAGGAGGAGATATTTTTCAGTATTCAGCGGTCAATATCTCAACCAGGGACTAAATGTAATGAACCTCTAAATCCCAAGTCACAAAGACTATACCGCCATCACCCAACGGACCCACTGAAGGAGACCGCTGTCTTAGCCAAATGGCCGAGAAGCGATAAAAAGTTTCTCACCACATAAAAACTCAGTGAAAAACTCATGCATTTATTTTCAGTATATCAGATTATTTCAACCATGTCTCTTCAGAAAAGTGGGTCACCTGAACTCCCCTCTTTCAGAGGGAGCATTTGGTTTATTTACTCCTTCTCTTTGGGAAAGATTCGCTGCAAAACCAAATGTTGGCTTCTTTAAGAGGTAAACATTACTGTTCACAGAGGCTTTTCTCATCTTTCTCATTTCTAACATACGTTTATGACGTTTACATGTTTTAAACGCCACATTTATTACGCACGTAAAAAGATACAACGTGAAACTGGACTTATTAAACGCTAACTACGTTGTTGTAATTTTTTTAAATTGTATCTGCCAAAGTATCCACCGTCTACCAACCTGTTTGTCTGCAATAACAGACGAGGCCAGACTGAATAAGAAGCGATGTGAGCTGAGTGGACGGCAGAGAAAAATCTGTCGTTAATAATCCCATAACTATCCACAAGATGGCGCTGTGGAACAACAACACAGAAAAATGCTACAGTACTTATTTGTCATAAAATATTAGTGCCTAAAACCTGGAATGCTATGTAAAAAAAATAACAAAAAAATTTTAAAAGAAGTGTTTAAATCTTCTAATTTATAAAGGGTAAAATTTTGAAAATGGCCAGAGAAATTATCCCAAACATTGTGGGAAATCTAAAATAAAATCAATTTTTAAAAAACCCCTCCCAACTCACAGTGTCACACATTAACATTATGTTGCAAATTTTGTGTAATTTATTATGGAAGGTTGTGACTTCAGCCTTGTTAAGAATATATGTCCTGGGAAATCAAATTATTACTAACATTCTTTTAAAGTTGTAATTCATTGTGATTTATGAAACTCAGGTTCAGAATACATGTCAAACAATGGAAAAAATATTTCTGAAGGAAAGTTAGCTTTTAATACTGATACAATATTTGATCAAAGTCAAACAAGATATCTAAAATCAAGTCTAAAAAGCCAAAGAATAGACATTAATGCATGAAATTAGTAAAATAAAAACTCCAAATACAGTTCCGACTACACAGCTGCAGAGTTACACTTATTCACAAGCAAACAAAACAAAGAATCAGCACGTCCATTCCAGTGGCAGCCTACATTTCCCATAGTTCACTAACACCTCAGGCTGCAGTAACACCATAGGTTTCAGGTTCAGCTGGACAGAGTTAAGGATTCGCCCTCCTCTCAATTCTCCGCCCCTTGCAGGTGGCTGCAGCTGATGCTCCTGGCAGCTTCTCTATTGGGTTTGGAGTAAAAGAAATCAAAAGGTTTCCTGACTTCGAGACATTCCTTCTTTAAAATCCCTGCAGCGGTTTGAACCGCCCTTTCTCTGTGTCTCAGTGGCGCGCCTGAAAATTCTCATAGGATGCCCATATTAGGGCGTCACAGCTACAAAAAATATAGAATTTCATTTATTTATTTACTTTGCCTGTTTACATTCATGTCTTCACTGAAGAAGATATGACATGAAATAAATTTCTCGGGGGCACCACTGTGGTGGCCAGCATTTCTCAGTGGTCCCTCCCTCTGCCCCCCCCCCCCCCTTGTAGCCGCCACTGTTAAGTACCAAGAAAAAGATCAAATTCTCTACAACATGTTTCAGAAAAGACACGCAGGAAGTTTGGCTGCTCTATTCTCCAGGCTTTGTGACGGTAGAGTAGAGCGTGGTCTCTGCTGGAGGATGTGCAGAGGCATTTTGATCACTACCAGTGGTGGGATCTCCGCCCTGGATATTGACGCTGGCGTAGTGCAGCTGGTCTGCAAGTGGGTTCACTGTAGAATACAGAGTGCAGACTGTGTTTGCTTGTTTGTTCTGCATCTGTATCTCTTCATATTGGTGATCTCTATCGTTTCTCTGGAAAACAGAACAACAATTAGGACGAGTTCCAGAGTAGCGACGAGAAAAATGATCCTGTTGTTATCAAATGTAAATGAGACACAAATACAGACCTCTGCACTTTGTATTATGTTTATCTTCTGCTCTGATGTTTCCCCTGAAGCACAACATGCAAACATAGTGAATATTTAAATATTACTACAGGATATTTATGTTTTGTTTGGGATATTTTACGTCTTGTCACACAGTCAGTTTTTATGAATTTATTGGCACAAAATCTGAGTTTTAAGTTGCTAACCTGCTAAATGAAAAACCATGCTTATGACAGAAATTGATTTAGATTAATGTTTCTATTTTTTACACAGCCGCCCCTAACCTTGTCTGTTGCAGAGTTTCCGTCTGCACAGTATTAAGACAATCGCAAGCACCACCACGACCACGACACCACAGACAATACCAGCAATCATTCCTGCAAACAAAAGAAACAGCAGGAACAAAATATTAATTTGGGTAAATTGACAATTCGGCTTTTCAAGACGTCATGTTACAGTGTAAAAAAAAAAAAAAAAAAAAAGGACAATCCCTCTTTTACACAGCTTGAGTCCATTCCTTTCACATGTACAAAACAAAAACACATTTTAAAAATGTTTTTATAGAGCAATAATAACTCCTTCTTACGGAAGAGGATTAGAGTTGCTGAAAAAAAATAATTCTTACTTTTTTTCACAAAATTATGACCTTTTATCACTAACATATGCAGATTTATGCACAACATTTATGTTATCTAAATGGTGAGGGGGATCAAAACAACCTGTGATTGGTGACTGTATGTGCAAACCACCCATTTTCCTGATTATTACATATAAACATGTGTTCTCACCTTGGTCTCGTTAATATTTCTTTTGCTGTACTACATATTATTCACACACCAGATGTATTTTACTCATATTGGCAGCTATACCTAGAATGTAGTCTCTGCTTTATTACCTTAGAAAACATTTGTAGCCGAGTGGTAAATTTATATTTTCCACTTTGGTTGAATATCTATCCCATTTAAGGTGTTGATTTATTTTTATGTTACAGCAGCAATGTTACTGAGTGATTTTGTTTTGCTTTTATTATTTTACAGTTTTTCTCAATTGTTTCCATACATTTTTTTGAAAGCCTGCCACATGCTCTCAGAACTCTACATACAAATATAAGAACACACACACAGTGTGTTTCTTGTGAAAACGGTGAGTTAATTTTCTTCATGAAAATTGTGCCAAATGCAGAAAATTGTGTGTTATTTTGAAAAAAATATTTAGATTTAGAACAGCAATTTCAGTGTAAACAGGAATTGTGCCTGTAGTTTAGCAGAACTGGTTCGGTGAGTTGGTGCATGAGTTACATGTTGTGGTCTTTATTTGTGTCTCAAGTACTATGGTTTGTGTGTAAACAATGGAGGAAAATTGTATTTCTTATTTGCATGTTTTGCATATTTACAGTTTTTCTCGCTGAGGTAGTTGATCTGTGTTGCACATTTTGGCCACAATTACAATTGATTACTGGTTCCCAAGACTGGACAAGAAATGCATCTTGGGACTTCCTGTTGTGCTGTATTACAATGGCTGCGATCTGTGATATATGATATGGCGCTAATTCTGGCAAAAAAAAAATTGGTAAATGTGGACATAACATGTTGATAGATTCACATTTAAGTGTGAATCTACTTAAATGTCAGTATTTTAATAAGACGGTGTATTTCCTAAAAGGATTGTTCAGGAGACCTGCAGGTCAGCCATTTCCTGCGTTAAGAGCTGATATAATAATTCATGTAACAATTCCACACATTCTAAATTAGTGTGCAATTCTCCGTATTTTGCTTTTGCAGCCAAAGACCACAGCCGTATTTCTTTTTATTTTATGTCTTGTGTTTTCTTTTGTGCAGTTTTTGTTATTCTGGAATTTTGCAGCATGTTTTCTGTGCTTGTCAAATAGATGAACAATAAAATTAAACTCAACAGCCCCATCATTTATAATAACAACAACCAACAGCTGTTTTTTTATCTGGTGGTAGTTCTTGGTCTTTACCGTCGCCATGCAAAAGATAAAAAATCAAATAACACAGTTAGAGCACAAACAAACATTTTAAAAATGTTTTTGTAGAAAGATATCCTTGTATACTTGGTGTTCTATGGCCTTCATGTTTACCATATTAATCCTCCTGTCCTGTTCATTTCTGAGGCACAGCAATAATGATCCTGGGTCAATTTGACCCGTTGAGTGTTTAATCATGCAATAGTATCAGAAACCAAAAAATTCCTCCAAAACATTTTTGTATTTGATTATTAACTCCAATACTAACCATTTCAATCAATATTTGTGCAATGATGTTTTTCTATTTCTCACAAATTAAGGATCAATGACGACAACTTACTCATTTACTCATTTGGACATAAAAATGAAATTTACATTTCTTATGTCCACTGAAAAAAACCTAGACACAAAAAAACAATAATTTCCTTGAAATTGATCTTTCATAAAAAAAAAATTACATTTTGATTTTTTTTTTTTTTCAATGGGTGATCTTTATAATTGAACTTGAGACACGTATACTGTTCTGGGTCAAATTGACCCGCTGATTAAAATCAAGATAAATGAGTCATGCAGAGTGTTTATGTTTTCTCCCACTTCTGCTGAATGTCACTCAGTGTGGGTGGAGTTTGTCCACAGGAACAGAAAATGTTCCCGTCAAAAGTTGTGTGAACATCCGCTTTCTCGCAGTTTCCTAGTGAAGTACAGAAAATAGTGAGAAAGTGGGCTTGTGTGACATACATACCGGCTTGTGTGCGTGCATGTATGTGTGTGGTGTGTGTGTGTGTGGTGAAATATGATTCACAGCTGCCAGGAAACATAGAATTGGACATTTTTTAAAATCTTTTTTACCCTTCAATTTGACTGCCGGGTCAAATTGACCCAAACACTATCTATGTATAAAGTAGACGCAGGGAGGATTACAAATGTGTAAAATGGATACATTTTCAATTTATATGTAGAGTGCACCTATTAAGACAAATAGAAAAAGTTTCATGCAAAATAAAAATACTTCCAACTATTTTTGAAAAAATGTTAAACTTTAAAACAGGTCAATTTGACCCGGAACGTAACAGGAGGGTTAAAGAAATAATCGCAAATAACAGACATAAAGTTACAGTGCAAATAAACAAGACATTAAAACATGTTTTATAGGATGATAATAACTCCTACTTTACCTGTTTTTGGTCTTTGGGTTACTTTTTCATCGTCTAAACGAGATAACCACAAATAACAGACTTAGAGTTACAGTGCAAACAAACAGAAACAAAGATGATCTTTAGAACTTCATCTGGTCCTAGTCAATTTAGGTTTTCCTAAAATGGTTTCATTTTGTTGGTTTGCTCATATGTTTGCCACTCATAAATATCTTATCCTACTTTTATCTCCTCAATTACTAACAAACACACCAGTACTGCGGCAGTGCAAGCAGATTATGTATACTATGAAGAACGGACAAAAACACTAACGTTATTCACATTTTCTGGCTGCTGACAGGTGGGATTTTTCTCGGTGTTGGACCTTTCAGTGATCCTTGTAACGTCAACGTAGAACTCATAATTTGAATTGACTAATTGTGAGCTTTTAATTTTGCAACAAACATGAAAGCGCGACAGTTTTCCACCATTCGAGGTGAACCCAACTCGAGACATGATAACCACAGTGACGACGGCAGCAACTTCAACAAAAATTGGAAAAACATTTTTCACGTGTGCATGTCATTACTGAAGTTTTTATGTCAATGTGCAACATAAAAGACGGCCTTTTGCCGTTTCATTCTATATAGTAATGAAAATATATATTCTTGCTATATTATTGATCAAATGTATTAAAAAATTGAATTTCTAAAAGATAATTTATACTATTATTTATTTTTGCAATGTTGTAATACTATTACCACTCCATTAAAGTACTATCTTGAATATCCAAGTTTTCTAATTTATAAGACGTATGCATAAACCATTAAAGTGTTATGATAGAGGAGGCATTTACATGAAAGGGTGGAAACAAATAGCAGGTGTTTCTTACCACAACCAGAGTCAGAATCACAATCAGAACCATGATCAGAATCCCTGTTGGACCTAATCTTCACTAGCAGTGGTGGTAGTGGTGACTCTCCCTTTTCTGGATAGGTCTGGACTGTAACCGGGTCTGAACAGCAACAAAGTATAAGTGACAAAAAGCATAAGGAGCATTACTTGACGTAAAATTGATCTTAAAAAATAAACTTAACTCATAGAAGTAAATATGGAAAGAAATATATAACAGCTCTAAAACAAACAGCTCTGGTTTCAATGGGTTTTAAGTATTTCTTCTTTTTTTTTTACCCTTCACAATAACAGTGAAAAGGAGGCTGTGGTTGCAAGCAACCTATCTGTGTTGTGTGACTTGCACCATATTTATGAAGTGGAGTTTTTTGTTAGCTTTGTCTATGCATAATTCAACTGGACCCTCATTGAAATGATGTTACAAGCCAAACTATCAACAAGCCATGTCAAAACACAGGGAGAACATATCAATATTATGCTAGCATGGCAGGAAGTTTCAATGCGCAAAAATGTCTGCAAAAAGCAAAACTTCAGATGCTTTACAACAAACATTGAAGCTTTGAGTGTTTTAGGTGGCCTGTTGTTTGGAAAGTTTTATAGCTTTTTCATTCACATTAAGCCAAATGTTGGAGGAGGAACTGCTGAACACCATTTCAACCTGAGACATGATTATTGGTCTAATGTTATTTGGAGATTTTTCAGATCCCATAACTTCAGAGAAACCCTTTGTACTATGTTTTTATAAGGGCGCATCATATTGATAATTTCTTAAACAGCGATTCACTCATTTAGATCAGTACTCACTCAGAACATGGAGGACGACTTCCTGCAAACAAGTGAGGAAATCATCTTTTTTCAAGGCACACCAGTATTTGCCCGAATCCTGCTGAGTCACCATGGAGATGTCCACCTTGTACAATCCTCGCTGCTTATCATCGCTGAGGGAAATCTTTGCCAGTTTTGTGTAGTTTGAAAGCTGAGCTGAAATTATATTCGCGCAGCCGTTGTTTCCGTCGAGTCTGCAGAAGTTTCTGATGCTGTTTTTATCGTCTTGTGAATATTTGCAGGTGAAGGAAACAGAATCTCCAGTGTATGCTGTTTGGTCCACTGATGCACTTTTGCCTTTGGGAGAGTTAAAGAATTCAATCACGATTGTTTATGTTTATTAAAGGCACGTTTTGGTTTGTTTTAAGCTGACTGTTAACATTTAGACACCATTTATGATTCAAAATAAGACATTATCGTGATTGCTAATTATTCTTAATGTGTTTGAGTAAAATGCATTACTGCGTTTAAATCTGTCTAGATATATTTTGTTCTTTTCAGTAACTGTAAGTACGCGCTAACGCGTCATTTTTCTACTGTTGCTGAAATACAAAGTAGTAAAAAGAAGAAAACACATATTTAATAGTTAATAAATGTAACACAGTCGTATTCTCAGGGACAGTGTTTCTTTTTAATTTCTGTTTTGCTCCTGATATAATTTGTAAAGACATTTCAAAGTATGTTTTACGACCAATGTACTTACAAGGGGTGTTGAGGGGCGCTCCATTATTCTTCACTTCTAAAGGTAAACTTCCCCTGACTGTCATGAAAAAATTTAACAAAAGGAATTTCATTTTCACACACTTAACTTGTTTAAGTCCCAAATCACTTTATGATATAAAAAAATGCTCTTACCTGTCAGCAACCAGACAATAGTTGTAAAATATATCCTCATTGTGGAGTTTAAAACTGCTTGAACTGAAACTAATATTGGCCTAAAACTTTTCCTCAGGAAGTCAGATCCGTGATCGTTTCTGTTCTTTTTGTTGTTTTTTATTTTTTAAATTATGGTTTCAGCTTCTCCTTTTTTCTACAGGACTTGATGCATTTGCATGTCATTTGTAAGAGCATCTGCCTCCAGCGTGAGAAGGAGAAGAAATGCAGAAGCGAAAGCTGGAACCTGATTCATATGCAGAGTGAACCTCCACCTGCTTCATGTGACAAAAACATGGCTCCGCTTCACTGAACAATGTCCACAGTGTACGACTTATCTTTGGATCAAAAACAATTAGCATACCAGCTATTTAGTTTCTCGGGGCACATTATGTTAACATATTTCACCTGGAGGTAAAAGTGGAATATTCAAAGCTCAGGCTATAATAAGAAACATGTTTGAATTTTGACTGAGTTGATTTTCATGTGTGAACGTAGCCTGGCACTTTGCTGAAGTAGATATTAGGGATATTATTTTTGCATGGATGAACTAATCCAGTCCCAGTTTTATTACCAGATACGTCCAGATAGAGGCATTTTTCAGATGAGCCGTTTCAGAGTCCCTGGATCACATTTTGTTATGCTGCAACCTTTAATTGTTGGGATTTTATGGGACAAAGATGAAAAAGTGCACGATTGTAGAAAAAAAAAAACATTTTCAAACAAATGGAGATCTGAATAGTGTGATCTAGATTTGTATTCAGCCTTCCTTTCTACCAGATACAGCTGCAAGTATTTTGGTGTAAGTCTCTAAACGTTTTTGTGAAATCGCTCAAACTCAGTCGAATTTCACCAAGAACTTATACAAACATCCATTTTCAAGTCACGATGTTCATTCTCAGCTACCTTTGCTCTGGCCTTTGACAATAAATGTAAATATTACCGAAAAGCCTGTTTATTTATTGTGCAATTTATGCTGTTCATTTGATCAAAGGATGAATTCAGATCTTATTTTCTCAGAGAATGGAAATTCATAACTCTTTCAGAATATGAAGCTGCACCAAACTAGGTCAACACAAATAGCAACAGATATGTAAATTCTTAAAATGTTGCAGTAATTTACATTGGTTACGTACTTTACAGCGTTGAGTGAGGATAGTTTCTGTTCAGTCTGGACCTCTGTCAGAGAAGTATAGTTTTAAAATGGTTTTTTGTTGTTATTTTTAATGGACACTTCAACTTTTGCCTTGAGTTTGGAAGGAAAGACTGTGTGTGGGTGTGTGTGTGTGTGTGTGTGTGCGTGTGTGTGTGTGTGTGTGTGTGTGGGTGTGTGTGTGTGTGTGTGTGTGTGTGTGTGTGTGTGTGTGTGTGTGTGTGTGTGTGTGTGTGTGTGTGTGTGTGTGTGTGTGTGTGTGTGTGTGTGTGTGTGTTACTCGGGTAGTAAGTAAATTACTACACGTCTTTTTCCACCATTAATGTGACACACGCCCTGTGTAATTTAACAGCCTACAACCGGTTTGATATGAAAAACAGCTGTTTTCATTTGTAACCCAAATCTTCCACTGAATTTTAAAGCATTTGCATGTTGTTTCCATAACAGGATGTGGAGACAAACAGTCAGAAATGCGTAACATTACTTATTCAGCTCCTTCATCACATCATCTCACCAACATGCTGTGAATTATTTCTTATGGTCAGCGGCGATTCAAGTTATTTAAATGTATGCTTACATCCGCTTTATAGTTAGCTATTTATGAAGAGCTTTTTTTCTTTGTTTTTGTTTTGCTTAAATGCATATATTGCATTCATGTTAAGTATTTGTTCATAACCAAGTTATAGAGATTGATTACTAGATAACAACATATTTTATGTACAAAAAACAACAACAAACAAAAAGAAAACTGCGGGGCCATTTTGGTTCAAAAGCATTTTTAAACAAAGTTTATTTCACCTGTGGTTTGATCCTTAACTATAAAATGCTGCGCAGGATTTACTTATTTTGAGACAAAACTTAAATGGCAAAAAAAGTTATGCACTTGATTTCAGAATATGTCACCCACGAGGTGATTTTAAAAATAATAAAGATTTTGACTCAAACAAATAACTTATTGGAATAATTTTAGAATTTAAATGAGTGATCGAATAAAAAAAAACATTAAAAACATCTATTTATATGTGATTTGTTCTAAAAGAAACAAACCAGAGAGATTACCACTGAAACTTCTAAGGCAAAAAATGTGCAACAATGCAGAGCAACTAATCAAGAAAGTAAAAAAAAAAAAAAACAATATATATTTTTTGACAATTAGAAACTGTCCACTAGATGACAGTATTGTTTTGAGTTAACATGAACAGAGTTTTGTCTTAATATGTATTAATATTTTTGTTGGATCACTGTTTGAAAAAAAAAAAAAGTTTGATTATATAATTAGATATTCCTACCAATTTTTGAAAAACGTCTATATACTTTTTTGATAACAACATGGAAATTTTATTTCTTTGTTCCTTTTGAGTTTCCATGTATGAAACTATTTAGCCTAAATTGTAATTTTCTGTATAATTAACGTTGCTTTAAGAGGAAGATAAAATAAAACCTCCAAAGCATTCAAAGGTTAAATAAGAAGGAAAAAAGTTGAGTATGAAACTAAATAAAAGTTTTGCATATTTTTAAAATCTTTTTGTGCTGAGCGTTTGAAATAATTTATAATGATAATAATTAAAAAATAAAACAGCTGACAACTGAGCCTGAGTGAAATACATATTCTGATTTATAGGACACATGAATAAACTTAAAAAACATCTTATGTAATCACTAGATATAATTTTCTCAGTCAAAGATGTGAAAAAACGATATTTGTCTGAACTTTGAAGCTGTTCAGCCGCCAGGTTTGGATTTGACAGATGAGTATGTGGTCAGTTCGGTTTGAGGAGAGGCAGCGCTGCAGGCTGGGTGTTTGCTGAAGATGACGGTGGAATAACAGAGGTCATCTGACTGGATCTCAGGCTCTGAACGGCTGTTGGAGTACAGAACCTCCGGCTGACCCGCGTTGATCCTGAAATCTGGCTCCCCAGTGACTGATGACGCGGCGTTGGCATGTTGGGATTTCTTCTGGATTGAGGGCTTCGAATACGTAACATCATCATTTTTTCCTGAACAGAGCGAGGAAACACAGAATCACTCTGCAAACCGGACAACATTCATACGCTACAACGGATAAACATGAAGCAAGAATAAGTTATAAAAACAATAAACTACTGTACATCATTTGTTCTCACATCTCACTTCTTTCTGTTACAAATAAGTTTTTATTTAGACATTTGAATACGATGGAGTATTAGGGCGATGCTAAGACAATACAAAAAGAAGAAAGAATTACAAGAATGAAGTCATAATATTCTGACTATAAAATTCTTGACTTTATCCTCATTTATTTCTTAGTTTTTTGTAGCGTGTCCCTAATACTCCGTTGTATTTGTTCTTCCATTATAGGCAAGAAAAGAAAATGTTAGTAGATACGGAGTGGTTGCTTTTAAAGTCGTGAACATGTCAGTGTTTTTAATCACTTATTCCATCACTTCATGTTACATCCGAAGTGACGTGAGCCGGAGAAACTCTGCCTGAAACCGACTTCCAGACCTAATCGTGATCGATCTTCAGCTTTGTAGAAAAGAGCTTGGAAAAATCTCAAAAGGACTGACCTCAAAAGACGGCACCAGATAATGACGGCAGAATAAAACGTCTCGTCTTTTTTTTATATCCAAAGAAAATGTTGAAAATTGTAAATTTTAATGAAAACCTGTTAAATATTGTCAACTTTACTTGTGATCAACATGTGTTTAAATGTGCTAGTAGGTTGGTTATGGGCAAGTTTCTCTTTGTCCTGTGTGTTTGACACAACCTTAAAAGTGTGTTTCAGTGAGTGTGTTTTGCACCTTTCGACGTGCTGACGTCTCTTTTTCTGAGTCTGAAGAATAACAGCAGGACGGTCGCCAGAGCCAGCACCGCCACACCAAGACCTGTTCCAAGATACACCATCTGACCTGGAAAAAAATATATAACTAGAATTAAAAACAAGCTCAGCAACGGTAGGCTGATAAGAACAAATGTTCTTATCAATAAGGCACTAAGACGGAAATGCTTACTAGAATCCATCATCTTCAGGTTGCTTCCTGGACTCTCTATTACAGAAAGCAAAAGGAAAACTTTGACAGGTTTTCATGCTCCAGATTTCGTCACATGCTTTTGAGACGAAACAAACCCGGTTCAGAGAAGCTTCCTCATCAGCAAAAGGAAACGGAGCTAATATTTTTATCTCGACAAGAAGTCATAATGTTACTTCTCCCACAGGAACAACTTTACTCACCTTCTGCTACAGTGAGGGTCACCTTGCCGTACGTGTCCACTCCAACTCTCTCAATGCCACACCAGTAAACTCCTCCATCGCTCATTTCCAGGTTTGATATTGTTACATAGAATGTGTTCCCATTATCTTTTATAGAGTACTTCCCCTCTCGCTGCGTGCTGCTTTTTATCAGGACGTCTGCGTCAACGCACGTTCCTTTGCAGAAATATTTGACATTGGTGGTGGCATAAGAATGAGAGCATGTTATTGTGACTGATCCCCCCACAGTTCCTGTTACTGACGTGGTTTCAGTCTGAAAGACCCCTAGACAAAACAGAAACACATAAAGCCAATTTCTGAACAGACTTTTGACAACAACAAAAAAATCCTCCAAGTGTGACGTTTCTGAATTTCACAGATTAGTACCATAAACACGTAGTGGCGCCTGTAGCAAAGATCAGAACCTTAAAGAAGTTTGTCTTTTGTACCAGCAGCAAAATCCAATCTTATATTGAAAACATTTATTCAGTGGAGGAAAAAACACGTTTGAGATAATATCAGGTTTGGGTTGTTTGGGGCTGTTGTTTGCTTTTCTCTGGTAACACAATCACGGGCAACCCTGACAAATCATTAATCATCAGAAATGAACGTTAAGTGAAGAATTTAAAGGAATTGTTAGCATTTTATGTATACATTTGCAGCTGTCAAGAGTGTCAGACATGTTGACCACTGTGCTAACCGCTAACCTCGCTGACAGACATGTTGCATTTGTCATGACAAAACTGTGAAATCACTTCGATCAAACTGATCTCAGTTGGTTAAAAACAGACTCGGGCTCATTTCCAAATTCCTCTCAAATAAACCAGGTTTTTGCAGTTCATGCTGAAGTGTTGCACCATTTTATTGGTTCATTTCTTGCTTTTACTGTTTTACCTTTTAGTAGATGACTGTCGTCATCGTCCTTTCTTCTTTCACTCAGTAGTTCAGTTGAGTGTTACTGGCCTTTTGTCCACAAGATGAAAGGCAAAAAGCATTCAGTCAAGGTGTGACGTGTTTATAGTTAATCAGATGTTACTCTTGGTGTATGAATATTTTTGAACTTTGTTGTAAAAAACGGACAACTCGCAGTAAATTTAAGCTAGTACACTCAGTTGTTTTTAAACACCTTGTCTGCTGGTGGCGGTCAGAGCACCCGTTGTTAGTGCGACCCCGGGCAGCCGTGGCTACCGTCCAGTAGCTCACCGCCGCCAGTGTGTGAATGTGTGTGTGAATGGGTGAAAGACTGATTGTCTGTGAAGCGCTTTGGGGTTACTTGACAAAGAACTACACAAGTAGTGTGTAGTTCCTGTCGTAAAAGCAATATTTCAAAATGATGCACAACAAAACTCGACTAGGTCATAAGTTAATTTTGCCAACGTACACATGATAAAGATGGAAATGGAGGTAAACAAAGATCACTGTCTGGGAACCGCAGCATTTTCCACTGTGAGATTGCTGTACTGCAGTCAAAGGTTTATTTATCTTTTGGGGTTTTTACACATTTTTGCGAGCGCTACCAACAGATAAGTATGAGGGGCCGTTTAGGACAAAATTTACGTTTTGTCTCTCACACACTACCAAAAAGTCTCGCATACTCCAAAAAAATAGCCTCGCACACTCCAAAAAATTACGTTTTGTCTCTCACACACTACCAAAACGTCTCGCATACTCCAAAAAAATAGCCTCGCACACTCCAAAAAATTACGTTTTGTCTCTCACACACTACCAAAAACTCACGCATACTCAAAAAAATAGCCTCGCACACTCCAAAAAATTACGTTTTGTCCCTCACACACTACCAAAAACTCACGCATACTCAAAAAAATAGCCTCGCATACTCAAAAAAATTACGTTTTGTCTCTCACACACTACCAAAAACTCTCGCATACTCAAAAAAATTACATTTTGTCTCTCACACACTACCAAAAACTCACGCATACTCAAAAAAATAGCCACGCACACTCAAAAATTACTCACGCACATTCAAAAAATACTCAAATTGCGTATACACACACTACTAAAATGTCACACACACACACACAAACGTTAACTTTCTCGCTCACACACACTACTACCAGCTCGCGCACATACACTACTACCAGCTCGCGCACATACACACAAACGTTAACTTTCTCGCTCACATACACTGCTAACAGCTCGCTCACATACAGACGTTTATCTCTCACATACACAAGACTAAAGTTGAACACACACACAGTACTAAGACTCGTTTTATGTATGTGTGAGAGCGAGACTTTTTATGAATGTGTGAGAGCCAGACTTTTTATGAATGTGTGAGAGCCAGACTCTTTTTGAATGTGTGAGAGCCAGACTCTTTTTGAATGTGTGAGAGCCAGACTCTTTTTGAATGTGTGAGAGCCAGACTCTTTTTGAATGTGTGAGAGTTGTCACGGAAGAGGCGGGGCATAATTTTTGGATCAAACTGCGCATGCGTAGATCCTAAACTATAAGTTTCGATTGTTGACTCACTGTATGTTCTATTACTTAGTATATTTGTGCTTTTAAATATATATAGAACGTTTAACTTTCTTGTAGATTAAATGTGCTATAGAAATAAATGAATCTGATTGATTGATTAAAAATAGCAAAATTGCTGTAGTACAATCTGTCCACTGGGTGCCAGTATTACAGGAATTATTAACCGGCGCCAACTAGTGCCGAAGAAGAAAGAATTTGCTATACCGAACATGGCTAACTCTAATTCGAAACGAGAGAGAATTGGTCAGGCAGCTGCCATTTTAAACACCGCTCCGGAACGGAACAGAGATGAGAGTTCTGAATCTACTGTAGCACTGCGGGCAGTCGTTGAATCGTTTAATGCGCCTGTCAAAGTGCTGGTTGCCTCCGGAGAAGATAGAATGGTGTTTAAAATGGCAGCTGCCTGACCAATTCTCTCTCGTTTCGAATTAGAGTTAGCCATGTTCGGTATAGCAAACTCTTTCTTCTTCGGCACTAGTTGGCGCCGGTTAATAATTCCTGTAATACTGGCACCCAGTGGACAGATTGTACTACAGCAATTTTGCTATTTTTAATCAATCAATCAGATTCATTTATTTCTATAGCACATTTAATCTACAAGAAAGTTAAACGTTCTATATATATTTAAAAGCACAAATGTACTAAGTAATAGAACATACAGTGAGTCAACAATCGAAACTTATAGTTTAGGATCTACGCATGCGCAGTTTGATCCAAAAATTATGCCCCGCCTCTTCCGTGACAACTCTCACACATTCAAAAAGAGTCTGGCTCTCACACATTCATAAAAAGTCTCGCTCTCACACATACATAAAACGAGTCTTAGTACTGTGTGTGTGTTCAACTTTAGTCTTGTGTATGTGAGAGATAAACGTCTGTATGTGAGCGAGCTGATAGTAGTGTATGTGAGCGAGAAAGTTAACGTTTGTGTGTGTGTGTGTGACATTTTAGTAGTGTGTGTATACGCAATTTGAGTATTTTTTGAATGTGCGTGAGTAATTTTTGAGTGTGCGTGGCTATTTTTTTGAGTATGCGTGAGTTTTTGGTAGTGTGTGAGAGACAAAATGTAATTTTTTTGAGTATGCGAGAGTTTTTGGTAGTGTGTGAGAGACAAAATGTAATTTTCTTGAGTATGCGAGAGTTTTTGGTAGTGTGTGAGAGACAAAACGTAATTTTTTTGAGTATGCGAGGCTATTTTTTTGAGTATGCGTGAGTTTTTGGTAGTGTGTGAGGGACAAAACGTAATTTTTTGGAGTGTGCGAGGCTATTTTTTTGGAGTATGCGAGACTTTTTGGTAGTGTGTGAGAGACAAAACGTAATTTTTTGGAGTGTGCGTGGCTATTTTTTTGGAGTATGCGAGACTTTTTGGTAGTGTGTGAGAGACAAAACGTAAATTTTGTCCTAAACGGCCCCTCATAGATAAGGGTGCAGCGCATCTTAGCAGCAGATAAGCAAAAAACTGAAATGAAGCCATTTTCAGCGATAAAAAATAAAGCGTAAAATGTTGTGTTTTTATCTTTTATGTTGTGCTTATCTTTTCACCGCTGCAAACTGTGACATTAAAGAGATAGCTACACTGTAAAACATTTGAAGCTGGTTTGACTTGAAAATGTTTGTCCACCTGCTGCCTTGAAAATGCAATTCAAGTCAAGGAAATTTTATTGGTTTTTAACTCAGAAATTAAAGTTCATGAAGTTGATTTAACAACAAGAGACAAGTTATCTAAACATTGTTGTTTTTTTTTTAAAGTTCATTAATCTTGACTGGTGAGTTTTAACTTAATGCTGCAATTTAAGCCAAATAGGTATTTCACTATATGCAAGAATTAAAAAAAAAAACTAAAAAAAACGTACTACTCAATATCAAGTTAAAATAACTACTTATTTTACTTTAGAATAATTTTAATTCTTGTTTCAAATTGCATGAACTAAATTTCTGATCTGATAATGAAATTTCTTAAGCATTATAATGAATTCTCCTCAAAAACATTTAGTGTGAACGGGACATTATCCTTACGCTTCGTAAACTGTCAGCTCATTAAAATAATCATTTGCCTTAACAACACACAAGACTCAGATCAATGTAACACACTTTCATCTCAGGATACAAAAACACGCCGCTAAGCATTCTGGGAAATAATTCTCACTACTCTCTTTTTCTGCTTTCAGTTTTTTTTTTTTTTTTACCTAAAAACTCTAATTTATTCAACTCTTGGAGCTTTGACAAAATTAATAAAAATGTTAACACAACTTACTGCTGTAAATGTATCTTCCACAAACACATAAATTTAGGTTTGAAATCTAAAACTCGCTAAATTTGTTTAACTTAAAGAGTAGAAGATAGTAGACGCAACAAAAAGCTGCTCAAATTGTTTACAGTGTACACACATCCACAAGAACAGCTTCACAGCACTCCTGTGTTCAAAGGGCGATAAACTTTACAGAAGAAAAAATGGATAGTACATTTGTGAAACACATTCATTTATATCTTTTTTAAAGCCCTAAATGTTGTTTTCCACCCCCAGAAGAACCAAGTGAGTTTCTAAACCACTGTAGAGAAATGTTCAACCACAAAAGATGAGGAAGAGAGGAAGATTTCAGGGGATGAATTAATAAATCGAAGTGAATTTACCTTCCAGAACGAGGACAACAGAAAGAACCAAACTCCTCTTCATGATTTCCAGATGGTTTGCACGTCCTGCGTCGGTTTTCTTAACCCAGACATCAAGATTGAGGAAATCTGTCTGCGCAGCTGCTTTTATTTTTACTCAAGTTCCTTGCTGTTGTTGCACTTCCCCACTTCTGACCAATCTTCTATTTTAAAATGAAGACATTCCTTTGCTTCTCACATTTTTCTTTCTTTAGCTCATTTGCGTGATAGAAGGAACTTCTTCTGGTACACTAACCTCAATGTTTGGTCAACTTAAATAAGTCATAAAGAACTTATTACACCAGAAGAAACTCTTCATCGCCAGAAAGAGGTAAAATTCCAATCTTTTGTAGATTTGCAAAGTTGTAGATTTGCGTTATGCTGTGGTACACACAGGAGGAAACAGTATGTCCTGTTTTGCTGACAGAACCTGGCTGCAGTGAACTGCTGACTGGTTCACTACACAACCAGTTGCTTGTGTGAAATAAAAACAGCTTTTGCCAATTTAGTTGAGCATAGATTATAGCTTTAACCTCAGTTTCCTTCCCTGTTACCATTTCCCATCTGCTTCCCAAGAGATGGCCTTCTTACTTGTAGTTGTGCTCTATAAACCTTATAATTGTATTTTAAACAAAAACTGCTTTTCTACATTTATTCTTTTTGATATTTCACTGCCAACACCAAAACTAATCAAAAAACAAATTTAAGATTTTCTTTTTCTCATAATATTTCTTTTTAGAGCCAACTTTAGATGCTTAAAATGGTCTCTTTCCCCCCCCCCCCCTTTTTTTTTTTTTTTACATATTTGTTAAAACTGTCACTATGTATTGCTGGTACAATCTGAGAGGGATAAAGAATCAGAGCCAGGAGGAACTGATCATCCTTGTCTACGCACAAATGACAACAAACCAAACACTGAACCAAATACAGAGAAAAAGCAGAGACCAATGTGATCTTAATAGTGATTTTAACATTCCTGCTAGCTTCATTGTTTTCTTTCTATAAATTACAAGCCTTGATATTCCAACCCGTAGTCAGAACCAAAGAAGCCTTTTGGACGTGGGGTGAAACATTTTCAAGAAACAAGAGAAAAAGTCCAGGTACCTTCTATTTGACCACATCAGAATGTCCTGGATGATTGATCTACTCCATGGTAATGAGGACAATATGTAAAATAAACCAATCAGGTCTTAGAAGGCGATACATGCAAAGTGTCAGGCTCAGTCACTTATCATTCATTTGTGCCATTGAGACACTGGCATGGTACATTTTGCCTAAAAATGTCACTTTCACGACACTTGGAGAAGAACTTAAACAAAACAGTCTAGCATGATGTGATTGCTTTTATTTTAAACAAAAATGTAGCAAGTACAGCTCACTTATATTGATAATTACAATTATTTAATTTTTTGCAATTCTTACCAAAGCAAAAATCTAAAGTAAGCACAGATCAAAGTTAATACAGTATTGGATTTCAAGTGTTTACTGTTTCGAATGATAAACCGTTATCCAGTTCTGTCCTTCCAAAAAACACAAGTATCAAGGCGATGCACTGCAAAAGCACAAAATGTAGTTCCCAGTGCATAAAATCCTAGTACACTTGAAATAAGACCAAACTAACTTGCAGTTTAACAAAACATTTTTACCACATTAGTGAAATAACCTGCCAGTGGAAAAAGCACTTTTTCATAAATGTCATGAAGTTGTTGACTTAAAAAAATTGTTTGTAAATCTCATCCTGTGTATTAAAAATGGAACTTGTAAGTTAGTTTGGTTCTACTTTAGGTCAACTAAGATATTTGCATTAGAAACCAGTTCAAAAATATTTAGATTTTTTTTTTCAGTGTATTAATTTGCTTATAGTGATCTTTTAAAAACACCATGATGGATGATTCTCCAGTTTCAGACAATGGCTTATCATGTTTTCTCGATTCTGGAAATATTTCCAAACAGACTTTCTTTGTGGCAGTTTATCAGATTGGCAGTGTGCAGCAACAGGTGGGAGAGGGACAGCTCACATTATGCTTAACATCATTGGAGAGAACACATCTGCACATTTTTTAATCTCATTAAAGCCGCTTTCAACTGTGCAAACACCTTTAATAAGATGCAAATAATTCTGATAATTTACCTTCTTCATTTATCACAAACAGCCGACAGAAATCTGTTTAATTTCACTGAGCGTGACATGAGAAATCTGCCTTTCCAATAGTATTGAAAGAAAATAAATGAAAATGTCTGTTTTAGATTAAATCCCTCCACTGTAGCTGAATGACATTGTTTTCCTGATCCTTGTTGACTTATCAAAATGCTGAAAATCATTTAAAAACTTTTTTCAGTTTTCTTACATTTTTTTGAATGAAAAAACGGTTTAATTTGTCCATATTGTCAGATAAGTTGATTCTGCATCCAAGTAGGTGAATATATCTTAATACGACTGTAATTTTGTACATTTTCACAATAAAGTGATTACCTTCTTATAGCAAGTAGGTCAGCAGCGTGCAGGTAGAAGGAGCAGAGAAAAGTCTGGCACTTCTTCCTTCATGTCATTGAAGGAACTTCAAACTATAAAACTGAGAGAAAAGTCTTTCACTTTTTACAGATTGGTATAACTTAATACCAACAACCAACCCACACACTGTTCCTGGAATAAGCTACAGTATATCAGTGGACAATCTGCTCTTTTGGAGCTCGTTGTTTGGAGCTGCAGCTCCCGTGAAGACTGTGGTAAACATGGTTTTCCAGTCGGCCCCGGTCCAGAAGCTGGTACTGGCAGATATGTCCCAGGACGTCTACATCGACGTATTCACCGAGGCTGCAAGAGATGATGGACTCCCTATGCTCCTCTGTGAAGCAGGAGTAGAGGTCAGAAGGTGGCCGAGGCAAAGCGGAGAGGTCAATGCAGTCCGGATGCGAACACCCGCAGGGCTCTGGTGCCGCTGCCGCCGAGGGCATCATCGTCTCATAGTCAGACGACGTCTACAGGGAGGACAAGTCAGTGGCGTCAATGAACAAGTCAGGAGTTAGAGCAGATTTTTACATTATAAGATCAATTAAATGTTCGCATAAGGTGGCAGATAGTGTGATTCTATACTTTTATCTGAATCTATAACACCCAACAACAAGGAGATAAGAATGGTAAACACTCAGTTTACATCTTGTATTTAAAACGTCTAAAAGCACCAGGTGTGCCGACCTGAAAGAACATGAGGTCACTTGTGGTTGTGGAAGTTCAGAGTGATTAAACAAGCAATCAAGAGACTTACAAATAACTATTTTTATGAACAGGAAACAGAACTGCCCAGCACTGAAGATGAACAAGATTGGTGAAATGTGCTGTCGTTTAGTTGTCCATTCATTCATCCATTCTCTGTACACCCTTGTCCCTAGTGGGTTTTGGGAGGTGCTGGTGCCTACAGTACAGACCAAACGTTTGGACACACCTTCTAATTCAATGGGTTTCCAGATATTTAACTTGAGGCCTCAATGGGTGTTATTTTATTTAATTATTTTGTAAACCAACCTCTCTTTTCTGGCGAGGGGTGGATCTCCTGTGCTTCGCAGCCAGAAGAAGACATATTGTGAACAGACACACAAAGATCATCGCTCCAACGCACAATATAATGGTCAGGGACAGCTGCATGGTGAGCTCTGTATGATAATGAATAAATAAGAATTAACTTTAAAACAGCAAAACACTGACCAAAGTATATGGGAACGTATCAAAGTAATGTATTGAACAGAAAAGAATATAAAAGCACATCAAAAGTATTAGTAAACAATATTGTGAGGTCAAAGACCAATACTCACTGTGAACTGGTGCAGCCATGGTGGAGGCAGGGACTTTATGCACTGGAAAATGTAACAATGCATTGAAGCTGAAGTATGTAACTTTTTAAAATATATATACATATAAATTTTTACATATTTGTTGAAACTGTCACCGTGTCGTGGTAGTATAATATGACAATCAGTGAAAAAATGATCTCCTCTGCCTTCTCCCAGTGCCTACTAGAAACAACCAATCAGAGCCAGGAGGCGGGTCTGAGCCCGGCCAATCACAAGCTCCAGTGGGGTGACTCATCCTCTCCCCTTTCATCTCTGCGACGCCGCCGCTAACAGTTCCTGTTCAGAATGCTAAGGCTAGTTAGCACGTACGCAGAAGACGACAAATTAACGTTTTTCCTGTAACTGTAAGTTGTTTCTCCACCATTAGCACATTTAGCAGCTAGTGTTTGACAGTACTAGGACCCTCCTCCTGGTTCTGACTGGTAATTTGTAGGTGTTGAGATGAAGTCAGTGACTCTTGACTTCTTAACTCTGAACTCTTACAGCGGCTGTAACACTGACGGAGTTAATTCACTGACTCCGCCCCGAGAATCACAGGTAATCACAGGTAACGCAGAATGTTTGAGGAGTTTAAGTGTTGGAGGGAAAAAATCGAGTATTCAGTCAAATTCTTGGCTAATTAAATAGATTTGTAATAATCTGGAGTACGGTTTTCACCATCTTGAACGTGTACATACATATTTGTCAGAGTTATCAACCTTTCTGATCCCGGTTTTCTTTTTTTTTTTTTTTTAACTTTGAAAAAAGGCTTTTTCATGTTAAAAGAATATTCCACACTGATACCAGACATAATGTATGTTGTCACTATTCCAGCTGATATTCCAGGATATTCCAGCATATCCTTCTCATATGCATTTTGCAGCAGGTTTGAATCCTTTACTGCCTTTTATTTTGTATATAATCACCAGTTTGCTTGAGAATGAATCGCCAGTCGTTAGCATCAGTCCCTCTTGGTCCCCTCACCCTTCTTCCAAGATTCAAGCTACAAAAATGATTATGTAAATGTTAATATCTCTGTAACTGAGGCTTGTTGTTAGAGTTGTAGTAAAAATGTATTATATAAAAGTGTTGAAATCAAATCTGACAGAGTTCATCTGGGCCTGCTGGATTTGCCGTGTTGTTTTGAATCAGAGTGGTGCATTTAGATGGTAACAGCAGCTCAGCGAGGAGGCGGAGGAGATTGATCTTTTCACACATTATCTGTCTCATGGCAAGCTGTCATGACATGGTGACAGTTTTAACGAACACGTAAAAAAACATATTCTTCATAAAAGTGACATACTGTCGCTGTAAGTACAGAGGAGCAGCGTATAAATAACGTGACTGTATCTCATCTCCAGTTGAATTTTACACAAAACAATGTTCAGGGATGTTTATTTGACGTGTATCGGCTGAAAGCTTCATAAACTCAGGGATTTATTTGAAGCTTAAAAGTTATGAATTACTAATATTTTCAAATATCAAATGTACCCATGTTGTTTTCATGCAGAAGCTGTAATAACAGGTGCATGAGATTGTTTTTGGCTTATTTAAGCCAAGAGCAATTCATCTAACTTGACCTCCTTTGTATTTTGTCACCTTACACCCACAAACCTCCGTGTGCGTCAGTGGGATTTTACGAATTAGACCAACTCGGGCGTCAAAGTTATATTTGGGTATGTCTCTGCCGGCTTTATGCATATTGAAAGCCAAAAATCCCATTCTTTGGAAACTCTGTCTCTTGTTCTTCATAGGTACTGAGTGAAAAACATACAGAGCTACTTTAGTAAAGGAAATGCAGCATTTCGTTTGCCACTTTTTCTTTTTTTACAAAGTCAAATATAATTGTTCTCATTTCCATGTCGACGTGGTCTTGCAGGCCTTTTGCTACAGAAATTGAAACTTCTGAAAAGGAGAAGATGACATGGAAAACTAATATTACTCTGTTCTCATTTATGGCTTGTGCTACCTGTCATTTCTAAACCACAGCAGGTCAACAGCGAATGTTTCTCACATTAGCTGGTGAAATGTACAGGTGGAATTTGCATGTGGTATGTTGCAGGGCAATCATTTCTGACAAAAAAACCCAAACAACCACATTTAATGTTGAGTTATGATCTGAAATCGGCACAACTTAAGGTTCAATATTCTGTTGTGATTCGATGCTTTCAACTTTACCTTGGGAGACATTCAGATGTATCTTCATGATGCGATCACCGCTCCCAAAATCACCACAATAGTACTGTCCGCTGTCGTTTAAATACAGTACATCCAACCTAACGATAAAGTAGCCCGCTGTAGTGTTGTCGTAAAGAGAGACGCGCCCTTCTCTTGTCCACTCGTTGTGTTTGGAAGTTCGGACCACCTGAACGAAGGACTCTTCGATGTCTAAACAGCAGAAGTGTTTCGTGTTGTTTTTCCTGTCGCTCGGATACTCGCATATGAAGTCAAACATTTGACCCTCAGTGCCAGAAACAACTGTGGGTTTGTCACACATCAGAGCTGGAAAAAGATATATTGTTTTAATGCATATCTGATATAGATTAATCAGAGCAGTCAAGCGAGCAAAGCTTTCAGCAAGATGTTAACCAGTGTTGGAAATTCTGACTAAAAAAGTCGAAGTAGAGAGGACAATGCTTACCTCGGATTTGTAGAAAAGTAATGAAGATGACTAGAACTAGAGATGTTCTCCATGAGATCCCCATTTCTCCCAGCATTTCCAGTTTGGCATCAATTCCCACACTCACTGTCACACGTCCACACCAACCAGGAGGCAAAATCTTCTGTTTGAGTCAGGTACTTTTCTGGTCCTGTTCAAAAACGCCTTCCTCTTTCTCATAGAGCTAAACCAAAGTGAAACCTTTGTGGCTTTTGGGATGCTAAAGCTGCTGTTGTGTTAAAATAACAGTTTATTTTGTGCCAACAGAGACAGATGCTTTGTTAGATACATTTGTTCTAAGAACATCCCTAAGTTAAAATAAAGTCTTGGTATCTGTTCTTATTTCTTTCGGGTATTGTTATATCTGAAGAATTGTCAACCTAATACTGAAGCATACTTGCTGAGGTCGCTGTGTTCAGCATGTTTTCCTTTAATTTAGTATTTACCTTTTCATAAAGCTGGAGCTGTGTCAAGCAGCGTTCATTATTTTTCTCAGCCAAATTTCTCTCTTTGATTTCCTCAGATAGGGATGCCTTTGTTTTCTGCAACTGTTGAAGCAGCACGTGTACATGCTGTTGGAGGTCGATAACATTGTCTTTGGTTTGCTTGTTGGAGACCTCAGGTGAATTCTCCACCTGGATGTTGTCTGGTTCAGGAAAAGTGAGACATTGTTTTGTTTTCTCCTTGTCATTTAATGGCTGTTTCTTCAATTGTGGTAAAGAGGTCACTGTGTCCTTGGGAAAACTTTCCTTTTCTAAGGGAGCGACCTGATCACCTTCTTTTGCCTTGATTAAAACACCTTGCATTTCAACATCTTCAACAAAACAATGTAGCTCTAATGGAGGTTCTGACTCGGGACACGTTTTCCAAAATGCCTTATTTGCGTGCTTACACTGCGCTGCCTGATCACTGACCCACTGTCTCCTGTGTTTTGGAGACGGATTCTGTCCGAGTGACCAGCTGTGGAGCAGAGATCTCACTTTCCATGGTACAAGACCCCTTTTCCAAGAAAGCTGCCTCATCATGTTGTTTTCCCGACACAGAACTATCACGCTTTTCAACTATTTCAGTGGAAGATTCTGCAGTCATGCAAATAGATGCTGCTTGGAAATGTTCTTCTGGGGTCGTATTCACATCCTTACATCCTTGTATCTTCTCTGGTAGATGCACAATCTCCAGTGTTTCAAAGGTGGATTCTTTTTTTGGTGACCCATGGAGTGGTTTCTGGAGAAATCATTTGACCTATTGGGCCTAAGTCATACACCCAATTTCCATACGATATGATTTTGTTGTCGTTGTCATCCTCCCATATTCCTGGTGTCTTCTTGACACGGTTACTCTTAGATGGTCCGTTTCTTCTCTCTCATTGTCTCCAGTGTTTCAGAGGTGGACTCTTTTTTTGGTCACCAGTGAAGCATCTTGCTTTTGGGTATTTTTGTCTGAAACCTTCTCATCAAGGGGGCGTGCAACTCCAACCAGGCCTGAAGTGGCATCATCTTCTTCTGCTTACGCTTAAGTGGCTGTTTCTCTCTGAGTTCATCCACGGTCTTCTGTGTTTCAGAGACAGATTTGTGCTTAGTGGCCACTGATGGGTTTTCAGCAGCCCTAAGATCTCTCATAGTCCATGTTAAGTATTGTCCAGTCATTTTGTCCTTTTTTCTCTGTTACCTCTCAGACCTTGATCACAAATTTGCAGGTGAAACATATCACAAACATCTGCTAGACGGTTGTGATAAAATTTGGTCGATATGAAAAGCTTAAATACAACAATTTATGTCACAAAATTCAGAGCCTTTTTAGGTCCCTGGCTCTGATGCTGCTGGATGAAGAGATGACGCTCTCAACAACAGACTTATAGAAGATTTGCAGCAACTTGCTGCAAACCTTGAAGTATCCGAGCTTCCTCAAGAAGTACAGTCTGCTCTGTCCCTGCTTATGGACGGCTTCTCTGTTGCATCTCCAGGGTCAGATCCAGGGACCTAAAAAGGTTTAACAACTTGATAAAGAAGCTGATTCTGTTCTGGGGACGACTGTGAAACCGTGGAGGTGATGATGCAAAGGATTCTTTATAAAACCAATAAAATTATGGACAACCCTGACCATCCTGTTCATGAGACTGACTAGGGAAAACGGTGTCTTCAGTCAGAGGCTTCTTCAGATTCACTGTAATACAGGCCTCTAGAGGAGATCTTTCCTGCCAACAGCCATTGCAATCCACAATAACTCTTAAGAATCTGAATTAATGAGTTACTACATTTAATTCCCCTTTGTGATCAATAAAGTATTTTTGAATTTGAATTCTATATTTTTAAATGGCTGGTTGATATCACAAAATTTCAAATACCTTTAAACCTTGAATTCTCAGATAAGTTGAAAAGGAGGCATCATGAACGTACTGCAGGAGCACAGGGAAGGAAGAAATTTAAACTATTAGTTTTGTTATACATAAGCGGTAAAATTAGATTTTTAGTACACAAATTGAATGAATTCCTGTTATTCTGGGCTAAGAAAGGGCCCAGAATAGCAGGAATGCAGTATTGTATGCTATGAAGCATCGCTGCAAGTTCACATCCCTAACTCCAACATCAGGGACATTTCTTAACTGTGGTCTAGGCCGTTACTCAGTGGTCCCAAATCTCCTTTTAAATTAAAGTTTGCATTTCATTTAAAAATCAAAGAGAAGAGAAGTGCAGAATCCAGGATGCTTGAAGTGTGTGTGGAGTTCACACAATCAGTGATGATTGGATTTGCTATTTTCATGTTGGTTATTTGTTTTAAAAAAAAAAAAAAATTGAAACACCAATTGCTAGGTAAACTCTTGGCTATTGAGACATGATAACTCAATGTTGTTTCTCGATGTTGAGAAACAATATTCAGAAATGTTTCTCCATATCGTTTCTCTGGACTTCTGGACTTTGTTGAAGCTTTAAATTTTACCCAATATCTAACGTTTGCCCTTGATGAACCGGCAAACCTTGTGGAGGCTTTGAAGCTTACCAGAAATTGCCAGTGCTGTAAACCACCGTGCCCCAAAGGGAGAAGTACAGAGGTGAACCAGCCGTGGGAACGTGGCCAACACAAGGAATGAACGGCTTCACACTTCCTCCGTTGCCATTGCTAAAACTACAGGCAGACAGATGTCGTCGTTTACAACTTCTCCATCTGTTTTCTGATGGAGAAATTGGGGTGGGGGAGATGATGCGTTCGCATACCCCTCAGAAAGTGTGTAGTTGCCCTGAACAAACACATTTATGAATAAATTGTACTTTATTTAGTCAAAGTTAAAAAACAAAATATATTTCCAAAGCTTGTTTGTGCAAAGTAAGTGAAACAGAAGTTTTTATTGGGAAAAGTGACAATGATTTACACAGTGAGGAGAAACAAACCCGGACAACACCTGTACAGTTTTTGATACTTGATATAAACATCCATCAGTGTAAATATATACAGTACATTTAAATATCCACAGTTATATAAGTTTCCAGAAGGCATGAAGCCTTTATAAATAAGCAGCTGGTGCTATTAACCTGAGGTCACAAAGAAGATAATATTTAACTTTCATAAATCCTGTATGTATGCAGAGTGTTTACGGAAAGTACTATTTGTTCCTTAAATTACATTGTTAGCATATAATCTTTAAAATTCTATATGACTCCACTTACTACCACTTAAATATATTGTGAACTTAAATCACTTTCTCTACTCTCTATATTGTTTTTTTAGTTACACCAGTTTAGTCATTAGTAGGTTTCAGGATTTAAAGCATATGTATAGTGTACAATAACATTGTAAGTATTGCTTAAAGTGACATTATTCACATCTTTTTAATAAAAAGTACTGTATTGCCATCCTAAACGTGATTTATTCTTGAAACATCTAAACCAAACCAAAGCGATGTAGAAGGCGGTTCAGTAGAGACAGACTGAGACACACTGTTGATTTCTGCCGCTGCAGACGGCAGCGGTGTGATGTAGATCCTGTGGTCTGCGTCGTCGATGCTTTGCTGATCTGCTGGTAAATTTCTTGAACCAGAGGAGAAAGGAAGGTTTTCATAAACGGGAAGGGAAACTGGACCTGTGGGTCTGGTTGGAGGCTGTTGTAAATGAGCAGTAATGACAGATATATCACTCTTTGCTCCCTTGTCATTAAATTGGCATTCAGTCGCCTGAAAAAAGAAGAGAAAATAAATTTACTGGCACTCGGGTTTGAACATTTTGAGCTGATATTGATGTTGATGTGTCTAAAAACAGGTCTACGCCAAATCTTTTTTTTGTAATATGTCAAAAATCTGGTGTAAAGAGATATGCAATTACTTGTGCTTCAGTATTTAATGCATAGACTTTGTAAGGCAATAATACCGGATGTGGTTATATGCAATTGTTTGTACATTAAATCTATAATTTACCTAATCCTTATGTGCTGTGTAAATGTTATATCTGATCTTTGTTGATTGTTTTTTGTTTGGGTTTTTTTCGGAAAATGACAAAGTTTTGTTTGCTGAAGAACCTCCTAGAATAAAGAAATGAAATTTCAGAATGTGAATCCTGTTCATGAGCAAAACAGTTTTGGAGAACTGCAACATACTCTAATCTCCCATATGTCGATATGGTCATGTGAAAGTAACACACATTTACTGATACTACTCCATGTAAAGTGTCTGACAACATCACAAGGGGCAAGTCGCTGCCTGCTGGCTGATGACGAGTCAACAAACAAAAATTTGATTGGGAAACGCAGAGAACCAACGTAAAAAAAAAGTCATTGTTTACAGTGAAACGTGTTTTGTACCGAGATGGACTGAAAGGCCAATCGGTGAGGAGGAAACTGTTTCTCCAAAAGAAACATTAAAAAGCCAGATTACAATCCTCATAAAATTTCACCTGCATAAAGTGAAACACAGATTATTTAGATTGGTCGGGTCTATTGCCACCGATTTAAATGGCCGTCACCATGCTGTGGTCATATGCATGGAAGCTATTTTCTGCATTTGTTCTGAGGTGGGATGGGAACAGAAAGGTAAAGCCATTGGAAGGGTTTTAACTAAACTACCACATTTTATAAGTTCTGTTTTTCAGTAGTTTTTGTTCTGTTTTTAAATCCAGAATTGAGACACTTGGACGTGTGCAGTATAATATATAATTTCCATTCATACTACAGTTGTGTCTGTTTTTCATGTTAGCTAATATTTAGTGATAAACTGCATTTAATGCTCTAAAAGTTTCTCCCCATCAGTTTGTGGCAAAAATAAAGAGGGGATGGAACAATGTTTTGTGTGCAAATAGCTCCATGAAAATGTAAAGTCTTTTAAAGACTCAAGTTTACAAACTAGGCAAACATTATGAGATGACAGACTTCAGTGGATGCAGATGTTACCAATATTTTGCAGCGATATGAATTAATACATATATATATTTTTTTTTAAAAGTCACTCTTTATAAGGTTTCCTGGCTGTAAAATATGTTTAGCTTCCTCAGTCATCATCAATGGTAAACCATGTTCACCTTACGGGATTAATCTAGACCTGCAGACTCACCACTCGTTTTATTTTTGCTTTAGTGCAAAATAAAGCAAAATTGATGCTTTTTTCTTTCACGTCACACTATTTGTTGATGTAGGAGTGCGTGAGTGACTGAGAGGGAGTGATTGTTTTACTAAAATGTCAAATCGCGCCCCCAGCAGATGTGTGACAGAGGTGTAAAACTGTGGAAATGCTTGATCACTCCATTAGATGTGGGATAAACAAAATGTTTTCTAAAATGTCAAACTATTCCTCCCCAAGGTCCCTCACCCATTTGACACTCTGACAGTAGATGTGGTGGTAAAACACCCCTACGCAAAAAAACTATCGCAGACTTAAAAAGAGAGAGCGAGAGAGATTGCTTTTGGAAAAACCCGTTTCATACGTTCCACCCCTGCAACCAGAAAAAGAAAGCAGCTCTGTCAGCTCTGATTAATCTGCTGTTAAGAACAAGTCTGTTGCTTAAGTGTGCTGTGTGGACACTTCCTGACCTCACTCCCAGGCTCTTTGTTGTCGAGGCAAAGGAGGAGCCGAGGTTTTGACATTTCTCGGCGTTTCCTGGCGTACACAGCCAGGGTGAAGATTATGAGTGTAGCAGCGGTCCCGGCCGCAGCGAACAGCACGGGGTCTGATCAGGTGCAAGATAAAAAATTTAAAAAAAAATACGTTATCTGATTGTTTCCATGCACACACTGTACAACAGTTGAGTAGAGAGAAACCCACTGAGGCTGATGTTAGCCAACACTGTGACTGTTGGAGTGGTGCTGTTTATCACTGTAAGCAGAGACAACGCATTAGGGATTGATTATTTTAATGTATAAAGACTCACGTATGAAACGAAACGACAGGCACTCCTACCTGCCACGATGTTTCCTGTCGCATTTGTTCCCATGCGGGTTGTCAGTTGTGTTGAGTTGGTGTCGGTCGGAAACCAGGAGGAAGAAACGATGGGTGGAACCGTCGTTTTAAAAGCTGTTCAGAAGACAGAAACAAAAGAAGGTTTTCAGAAGAAGGTGTTAGGTGTACTTTTCTTTAAGCCGATATTTCTGTATGAACATTTTTTTTATTGGTCCGATATAATACCCCTCACTTAAGTTCTGTGTTAAAACCAGTCTCCTATTAATTTAAATAGTCTGTTTCTCTTTGTGGCATGAGTTACTGAAATAAATAAAGATTTCAATAACACTCTTAATTTATTGAATATGAATATATTTATGTTGCAACACCACATAGACCATAATTAGTCTCATGCACGTTAGCTGTGTCTCATGGTCTAAATCTTCAAATTCTGACAAAACCTAAGAATACGATAAATGATCGTATTTTTGCCTATTCAGAAATTCATGTAAAAGTTTTCATATTTGTAACTTTTAGAAGTCAGTGATCATTGTGTTCAATTCTAAAATAATGACTGCATGTTCATCTTAAATGTGCAAACCTTCTCAATTATGGAGTATATATTATGAATGCAGAGATTAGATTGATTCATCCAGTCAGTTTTTTTTATGTCAGAAAAGAGCATTCAAAAATAAATCAGTTTTATTGCTGGCTTCATGCTGGGTGACATTTCTGCCTCCAGACACCATCAGCTCCTGCTGATTTCTGATATTCTGATTGAAAAAGAATCGACAGTAGCATTCTGTCTGATTCAACCAGGATCGAATTATCAAACAGTCCAAATCAGTCGCTTTCATTTGCTTTTGTTTGCATCTCACAAGGTTTTCTTTTATTCCTCTTCTATTCAACCGGGGAGACAGATTTTGGTTTAACCAGCAAAGTTTTTTGTTTTTTTTCATTCATATAAATCTTAATTTGGCTCCAGACTGATGCAAACTGGGTCCAATCAACTGGCTGGACCGGCAGCAAGGTTTCACACTGTGTGGTGTCCTGCACCTGCCACGGTCCAAAGTTGGTTCTAAGAAAGGGATGACCCAACAACCTCATTTCAGACCACATTTTGACATCCTCTGTTGAGTTCTGATGTGGATTTTTTTTTTTTTTTTTTTTTTTTGTGGTGGCCAAGTGGTTTGGAAATTTTGAATCAAACCCACAAATTCACTTCCCCAGTCAAATTCAAAATTGGTCTAAGAATTTAAGTCTAATTTTAAACCCACCTGCATTAAACGTCTAGACAATTCTGTCAATAAAAGTGTGATGATTCTTTTAACTAGGACCAATGAGAATATTTTAAAACTTTAATTCAAACGATTCTTATTCAGAAAACTATCCTCTTGACTTTTGTAGTGATGTAGAAATTGTGTAGGGAATGTTTGTGAGTTCATTTCATTCACTCAGTTATAGCATTTGGTAATAACATTTGTAAAATATAATATTTGATGAAAGTAATTTGATTAATAAAATAAATAGTGATAAACTTCCAGAATCTCGTTGCTTCCTTAAGCGTGGGATTGATCGTTACCCTGGACAGATAAAATATTTATCCATCAAAACTGATTTGTTTTTTTTTAAAGTTTTACAGCTTATCATAAAACTGATTGAGACCGTTTCTATTCAGACAAACCGAAGCATTTAAAGGAACTTCAGTTCTAAGAGGTGTTGCACACTTTTTGTTAAAATTTAAGATCATCCAGCTGATACCTATTGGTTTCCAGAGATACAATTCACAAACGAGCAAGACAGCCCGATTTAATTTTCAGACACACCGATTTTTAGTCGTTCTCTACGATGTATTCCTACTTAATTACTCCTACACGTAGACATGCACACGAATCCCCCACTAACAAGAAGTGACAGATGGAAAACAGAAGTCTCTGGTTTACACTAAAGACGAAACGTACCTTTATGTACAGTCAGGTTGACCGACGTGTACGTGTTGCTGATGGACCTGATCACGGCACACCAGTACACGTGTGCGTCTGACAGAAGAAGTTGTGTGATTGTAACCGTGAAGGAGCCGTCCTTAGAGTCCACCAGAGTTATCCTTCCAGCGGTGGCAATCTCACCAGGGGACACGTCAACCAGAATGTCTTCATTGGTCTTGCACGGGTCTGTGCAGAAGTACTTTTTGTTGTTGTGCGCCAGTTTATGAGCGCACTTGAACGACACCTCTCCCCCTTCTACTCCCTCAACGTTGATCTCGGCTCCCAGTGTCAACACCACTGTGAAAATCATTTCGCATTAGGTTAGGCTTTCAGTTGAGTATTTTAAAATTAATGGCAGAAATTGCATTTATTTTTGCGTAACTACTTCATACCTGTAAAAAGACAGCAGAGGACAGAAAGGCCCCTCATTGTGGCTCGGTGGTCACTGCAGGGTCGGTACGGTTTGTTAGAAGAGCATGTGGAGATCAAACCTGGTGCTAAGCCTCACCACCGTCTGAGCTCTCACTAATGGAATTACATGTAAACAAGCCTTCACCCCCCTCTGACAGCTTCCTGTGGTTTCTACTGCAGACAGCAGAAGATGGGAGCTGTGGGCGTCAGCAACCCAAGAGAAGTGATAGTTTCTACAGTATGCAGAACCTCGTTGGAATCCAGTGAAGGGGTTTTTTTTTAATATACCAAACAGGATTTAGGATTCCAATATGTCTTCACGTTTCAGTGAAAAGTGGAATAATACTTTATACCACTTGTCGCTATAGTGCGCGCATGTAAAAGCAAAAGTGGTACATACAACAGAAAATAACCTGTTGCATGTCACGGCCACTGTAGTGATGTATTGTAGACACAACACAAGCTTTTAACCAGACATGGCAGAGTTAGCTAGCAGGTTAGCTGCTCAGTTGTTTCTGTAACTTCTTTAGCTCCACAAACTTGCAGGTAAATCTTTCACTGAATAAAGTTAGTGAAATGTGGAAGGGACTTGACAGAAATCATGGGAAAAAAATACTTCATGGACTTTAATTTTTGTTAAAGAGAAGTGTCAGCTAGTGTTAGCATTTGTTCATAACATACTGCTGTATCTCGTTAAACAGCTGTCGGTGTTCAAAGTAGAATTTGTAAAATCATGTCGCAGTCCTTTCATCTCAATACACAGTGCATTTGGAATATATTCATTTTGTTACACTACAGTCTTATTCCAAATCTACATGCAAATATACCAAAATTAACGTGGAGTGTTTGGCAAATTTATTAAAACTAGAAATCCACTAATTCAGCCTTTTGTCATGAAGCTCAAAATTGAGCCGTTTCCACTGATCATCCTTGAGATGTTTCTACATCTTAAATGGAGTCCAGCTGTGGTGAATTCAGTTGATTGGACTATATATGGAGAGCCACACACATGTCTGTATAAGGTCAGAGGTGCTAAGGAAAATGATTATTTAATGCTAAAATACACTTAATCTTACGACATCTGTAAAGGGATAGCCAACACTTTATTTGGAACAGTTTTCTGTGGAGCATGGGGGAAGCAGGGCCTTTTCTTCCCCATTGACACAACAGAGCAATAAATTTGCATTCCAATGGGAGTGGGGGCTACGCAGGTGTCTGTGAAATCTCATCTTAGGACGTTTGGCGCCAGGGATCTTCCGTATCAGGCAGAGATGACCACGGGGTAGTCCGCCCTCTGCTTAGATAAAAAACAGGCACCTTTGCTATAAATCAGGAAGTCCCAACTTTCTTTGGGGGCCTGAGGGAGCTCTAATTGGACGAAGAGCAGAACGCCTTTTTTGCATATATTAAATAGGGAAACACCCTTTTGGTTTATAGTTTCAGGTCATCACCGGAGAGGGAGAGTTTTTTTCCATCTTTTTACTCCACGCGGGCGCCTTTGTCTGTCTCTGTGTTCGTTTGTCTTCCCTTTGTGTGTTTTTTATTTTCATGAGAAAATGCATATCTCTGTATCTCTGCAGCTTTGTTGTCGATTGCTCAGTATGAATTAAACTCTGTGATCTGTGACGTCATTGTGCCTTGCCGTCTCCTTGCCAGCTGTGACGAGATCCGCTTGCGACCCGGCTAACAGGTGGAGAGGAGAGCCATGCTTTTTCCAAAAGTTTAAGCTAACCTAATAACTTTTCCCCTTAACAGAGGTCAAACACCAAGCATGAAATCAAAAGAATTGTCTTTAGACCTCAGAGACAGGATTGTCTTGAATCACAAATCTGGAGAAGGACTCAGAAATATTTTCTGCTGCTTTGGTGATCCCAATGAGCTCAGTGACCTCCGTCACTCTTAAGTGGAAGAAATGTGGAAACGCCAAGACTAATCCTGGTGCTGGCTAAAGTGAGCGATCGGGGAGGAAGAGCCTAAGGGCTTTGGAGAAAGGAGAACCTTCCAGAATGACAACCACCTCAGCGGCTATCCACCTACATGCTCTCTAACACCAACACAATGATTCTCCTCCCAAATGTTAGGGGGGGGATTCATATTTCTGTTTGCTAATTCAAATGCCATTAGAATTTGGCATTTGAATGCCAAATGTGAATTGACTCCTTGGAGTCAAGAAATGGAAGCACTGACTCAATTTATCCCCAAGGCATTTGACCCACAGCCACCACTTTGGAGAAGGAAACGACCTGGCGTAGCAATTCGAACAGATCTTTAGCTAAATGGCTTAATATTCTGGCAAACTGTCAACATGTATGGCATAAATTTTTATACCATAGATGTTATATAAATTTGCTTTCATATAACAGTCATAACAGCTGAAATATAAAATATTTACTTTGACAAGCAAAAGAATGTTGCATTAGAAAAACGGATACTTGCAGAGTTTATGGCCAAATGGCAACATGTAAGAATAAGTTGAGGGTGCGGGTAAACTTATCTGCCTGCTGTTTTTTTTTTCTTTAACTAAAGACAAACTTTAAAAACAGATTGTCATCTGAGTATCTTTGACTCAAAATGAAGAACCTGGAGGCTTAAATGTACATGTGTATGTGCACAGTGACAAAGTCTGATTGGTATGAGGAGCTAGAGTAGACACGCAGTAGAAACTTATTTTTTCTTTTACCTAGAAACAACACACCGTTTTATGATTTGTTGATAACCAGCTATATTTGTCACCATACAGAAATCCCCAGATGGTACTTCTGTTGTGGTCTAGTAAGAAAAAGGAGAGCGTGGGCTCAGTAACAATGTTCAGGTTAAAAATAAGGAACCCCGGTACTATTGGTGGTATTGATCAGCATGAGACTTGCTGTGACAGAAACAGAAAGTAAATAAAAAGGTGGTGTTGAGATTTTCAAGATTAGACGCAAATTATTGTAAAAACAAAAAACAAAACCCTCACCAAAAAAAAAATCATGTGAAATAAATTGTGAAACAAGGAGCTCAGTACCACCAGAGTAATAAAACAAGAAGTTTGGGGGGAAAAAAGAAACAACTAAAAAAGCTTTAAAATGCACAAATAAAAACTAAACAGAATGTTTCTGGATGAAAAACCTTGATTTACTTTGTTCTTTACTACCAACATGGATTTGTCAAATTGTGAAACTTGTAACATGAGTTCTATGTAAATATTAACTGATTAAAGAATGATATTATTTTTTTATAGTTTACTCGATATTAGCTATGTTTTAATTTACAGTAGCTCTAAGAAGTGTACACCTTTGTTAAAATACAACGGGTTTTATGATGTGAAAATACATGCTCATAATAACTTTATGACATTTTTACCCTAAATATGAAACTTATTTGACTAAACACAAACATAAAAAAGCAGTTGGTCGAGCAAATGTGAAAAAAATATGGCAATAATGTGGTTACATAACTGTGGACACCTTTAAATATTTACTTTATCAAAGCATCTGATTAATTTTCAGCATTCAGGCTTTTGAATTTACGCCTTATATTAAATTATACTGAATATGGAAAACCTGGGGAAAAGTTCAGAGGTTCTAATGGGATCTTCCTGACATTCGCTCATTTACATCTTTTAGTTTACAAAAGCATTAAAAAGACTGTACAATGGTATCAGACAGGAGAAGAGTACAAAAAAAAATCATAGGATTTTATATGGAGCAGTGACAACAATTCTCAGAAAAATGAGAAAACAAATAAATGTGACAAGACTAAAACTAAACATTTCTCCAAAATGACATCCCCCTGTTTTCTTCAAAAGTCTAAGCTAGCAATAAGGTCGTGTGAAAATATTCAGACGTGGAAACAATGTCAAAATCGACGTGTGAGAACAAGTCAATTACAAGACTTTTAATTGCGGTGCTTATTGCCATGTCAATACTGAATAACATGCCTCTTTGTGTAGATCTTGATATTTTGTTTGCCTCAGTTGTCACTCTCCAAGATCTAAAAGATCATATGGAACACATAAATATTCAGAGATGTTTATTATTTTTACAAAAAAAAAAAAAAGAAGCTGCACAGAAACAGAGTAATTCCTGCTCATTCGAGGCTGATGGGATCCAGCCCCTCGTACGCAGCCGCATACCGGAGGCCATCGTCTGCACCTACCATGCGTAGGCTCATGTGAAGCATGGCGTGGGCAACTGAACTTTTGTAAGGTAGTCATAAATATCTGCGTCATCATGTTTGATGCTGCCTGTTTCCGACAATTAAAAACCGAGAGCTGAAAACAAATCAAAAAGCGGTAATATTTATCCACACGCACATGTATACAAACACTTATGCAACCAGGTTACTGTCACTTTTTTTTACTTCAATGTTTCTTTTGTTCGTTTGTCAGTTGGATTAATCAGTAAAAATGTTTTGTTTTGTGTTGAAAAAGTTCAAAAATAATTTATGACCCTCATTATTTCACATTACAAAAGCCTGTAATTAAACAGGGAAGAGTGTACACTAGACACACTGAATCGATAATATGGCTACAATACATTAATAAAATCAACGCACATGTTAGTTTAAGTGTGACAACATTTAGTCATCTGGATGTTGGAGGAAGACCCAAAACACACATTTGACCTCAGACAGGAAATACGTGGGTAGAAAAGAGGATGGATGTTGCATTACACTTAAATTTGAAACTTTTCTCTGTTTCCTTCCGTGAAGTCTTCTGCTTCTTCTTTGGTTGTTCAGTCAACGGGAAGTGGCGCCCCCCAGTGGTTTAAAATATGTAAACACTGTAAGAAAATGAACAGGTCTACTTCACAAGTTTATCTCTGAATCTTAAATACTTAAACTGGTCAAACCTAAACTGGGTTGAATAAATATTTAAGATTCATAAAACCTCGATATATGTTAAAACACTCACAACAAACTCCCATAGAAAGCATTTTAAGTTGTTTATTTTTTGCAACAGACCTAAATTAGACTGACATGAACATGACTATATGTAATATAAAAGTCCTGGTCTTTGTAAAGCACAAGAACAGCAATGGACAAAGCTTATCTTCAAAGAGTTTTTTGTAGTTATTAATGTTTGAGATGTTAAATATATACAGTACAGACCAAAAGTTTGGACACACCTTTTAATTCAATGAGTTTCCTTTATTTTCATGACTATTGACATTGTAGATTCACACTGAAGGCATCAAAACTATGAATAACACATGTGGAAATATGCACTAAACAAAAAAGTGTAAAACAACTGAAAATAGCCCTTATATTCTAGTTTCTTCAAAGTATCAACCTTTTGCTGTGATTACTGCTTTGCACACTCTCTGCATTTTCTTGATGAGCTTCAAGAGGTCGTCACCTGAAATGGTTTTCACTTCATAGGTGTGTCCTGTCAGGTTAATAAGTGGGATTTCTTGCCTTATAAATAGTCATGAAAATAAAGAAAACCCATTGAATTAGAAGGTGTGTCCAAACTTTTGGTCTGTACTGTATTTTCTTTAAAAATTGCAGCATTTTCCAGAATGTTGTTCAATAGCAGAGTGGGTATGTGTTTATGTACAGATGGATTCTCAGAAGAAAATGTACATGGCTTGTGCACCATTCATAGACCGCTGGTGAACTGGTTGTGAGACCAAAAACTGCTCCAGACAGTTTTTCTTTTAGAAAAAAAGTCATATTTTAACAATAAAGCTAATTTCTGGTGTAATATTAAAAGCCGGTGACAGATGTGGAGAATAAAACAAGCTCAGGGACTTCTGCAGTGTGAATACTTGAACTGGAAACTGGAAGTGTTTTCTATTAGTAGTTTTGCAGATTTAGTGTAAAAATTTCAATAGAAACAGGGGATCAATTTTGGAGTTTGGGGGTTGATTTTCTTACTCCCTCAAAAAGTGATTCGTTCACAAAACAAAGAATATTCAACAGATACAATAAAAACCAACTGTATTATTGTCAAATAGCTCACTTTATTTAGCTCTAAGCCTCATAAACCTTATGAAATTGAAAGAATCGCTGAACAACATTTATAAATACTCTTATTCTAAAGCAGACATGTTAAGTTATGCAACTCTTGTGTGGCGCCCTCTGCTGGTCTTTTTGTCAACTTTTAATTGCGGTGCTTATTGCCATGTCAATACTGAATAACATGCCTCTTTGTGTAGATCTCGATATTTTGTTTGCCTCAGTTGTCACTCTCCAAAATCTAAAACATTGTATGGCACACATAAATATTCAAAGAGATGTTTATTATTTTTGCTGAAAATACAGTGAGCGGTTTTTGAAATATAAAGCTGCACAGAAAGAGTAATTCCTGCTCAATCGAGGCTTCTGGGATCCAGCCCCTCGTACGCAGCCGCATACCGGAGGCCGTCGTCTGCACCAGATCCTGGATGATCGTCTTCTTCTGAAGTCTGAACCCCAACCGCGACCTGAGTGCAGGCAGCATCTGCGTTTTCCTGACAGCAGTCGTCCTGAGAATAATTACATTTTCATGTTTTTGTTTTCAATTACGAAACAAATCGGATAAAAAAAAAAAGCCCCAACTTTACCTCGTTTTTGCTCGCCGGCAGTCTGTTCTCACCTGAAACAAGCACATGGAAATATTCATTTAGCCGTTTCAGGCAGCAAAACTTTGGAAATTCTCCATTTGTGATGCCTCACCGCCCATGTTCCGCCAGTGTTTGTAGAATATCAGAGGAATAATGGCACAAACCAGAAAAGCCAGGCTACCAGAGACGATTATGACAACCATTTTGTCTGCAGACAACAGAGACTACTGGTTACTACACTTTATATACATTTGTATTTAAAAAGCAAGATTGTACGGTAATATTCCTAACAGGTTGGTAGATGTTTTTGTTACATTTCTCTTGCCTCAACATTCTGATTCTCTGCTTCATTATTCTTCTACATATCTGTGAATGTGTTTTACCCAAGGGGCAACTTTATTTCAGTGTTGCCCTTATTCTTCCCTTGCATTGCATTTTGTTTGCTAATTTAATACCCAGTATCCGGTTAAATAAAAGTTATTAAAATAAAGTATATACAACTAGAATTAGGAAGTTGGACAATTATTGGTTGCACAGGACAAACAAAAACTTAGCATTTATATACTCAAAGTTTTAGTTGTATAGCATTAGTGTGGCAAGACTGCCAAGTTACAGTCATATTTTAAAAAGAGAAAAAAGGTGTTGTACCTCAGGGGTGTGTGTTTGGTCCTCTGACGTTTGGGTTCTTACAGATGTCAGCTGACATTTTTACTTTAATGACACATTGACTCTTTTAAACACCAGTAACACTTTTAAACTGGATGCCTTGAATGATTGTATTGAGATCATTTTACTATTTATTTTTATTTTGTGGTAATTTGCATCTTAATACATAAATGGATTCAATATAAATACAGAAATACGTGCCATCAGGTTCACTTTGTAATTAATATTTGTTAATAAAAAGGTTTATAATCTAACAAAACAATCACCAAAATATTAAAGCTGGATTGCACAGATCAGCCTCCAATTAAAAATGGATGAGACTGATGTCATCTTGGCTAAATTTACGCACATTTCTGTCTATAAAATTCAGCCAAAACAACAAAAGGCCTGCAAGTCAATTTTGAAATGATTCTCATCTTAAGCCAGCATATGAATTCAGCTGCGCGGTCCACATTATGCAGCTGAAAGAACTCTGTAAAGTTGGTTCAGTTTTAACCAAAACAGATGTGGTCATTCATGATTCATTATCTCCTCTAGAATCAATAATTGGAACTCATTATAAATTTGCCTTCACCAGTAAAGCTTTCATAAACCGATTGGTTTAAATGGCAGCAGCTAGAGGGTTGTTGGGTTTTTTTTGACTACATGTTACTTTTGATATTGATTTCAGGATTTCATTGATGACTTAAGGGTCACCCTTGTCTTACATATTTTAGATTTTTACAAGCTCAGTTTTTCTGCTTCTGCTGTTGGAGTCAAATATTGTCCGAGATTACTTTTTTAAAATACTTTTTTCATTTTATTTTAGTAACTGGGTGTTACCACTTATATTAGAATAAATCAGATTGACTTTGAAAATATCTGTTCTGTTTTACTGCAATTTATATAATTTTATTTTAATAGAAACCGACTTTCTTTTCTGCACTATACATTAATAAATTATTAACTTTGTGTTTGTATAAATCACTTATTTGCAACAACAGTTGTTTTCATGTAGCGCAATATAAAAATTAAAAAAGACTCGACTAAATTTGGACTAAACTGGCTTCTATGTACTTAGAAACTAATTCGGCTTGTTTTTGTTGTAAAATTGCCACGAAATGTTTTATTACGTCCGTTACAAATCAAAAAAAATTCTTAGACTGATCAATGCATTTCGATAGCTGCTCTTTCACATTTTAAGGTTTGCTTGGCGAACTACCTGTGACGTTGTTTGCTTCTTTCTGTGTTCTCTTCCTCCCTGAAGGTGGCAGCGTTATTGGTACGTCGGATGCTGCGCTGCTTGACGGAAAGCCACCTCTGGGAGAGAGTAGCCCCGTCTGCAGGACGGTACTCGGAGTTAGAGAGGATCCAGCTGGAACAGTGAAAGCTTTGAGAGACAAAGAAACAGCACGACTGGTGAGAGACAATATCACTACATAGGTCTGGACTCATGTGACACTTTAACATATAGTGAAAAACAAGAAAATTCAAACAACAAAATCAAATATGTACACATTCACAGATTTTTTATTTGAATGTCAGAGTCTTTCAAGTCAGTCAAAATTGAGATACAAGGAGTTGAATGGATCCAAAATGAGTTATTGTGACAGACATAGGTTTGACTGTTTTGCTAGCTGAAAAGGTATTACTAAATACTTGCAGTCACAGCTAAAATTGTTTGTGCAGATTCATGTTTGAAGTATAACTTTTTCATTTTACTAACGTAGTATTAACATTTTGCAGTGGCTAAAGCAGAGTTCTGACTTTAATCTGATAGAAAATCCATGTATGGAATAGATGATTAAGGTGAAGGCAAAGGAGTTTTCCAATTTCAATGATTTGGATATCATCACGCAACAAAAATCACAAAATTACTGGTGGAAACACAAAAAAGCAGGTAAGCAATGATTAATAATTAATTTAAACTTCTCCATCATTCATCCCTAATTTGTCTGTTGTGTTTCTTGGTCGTCATAATGCTGTTTGTTCACTACTGATCTCTAGCAAAACTGCTGGAGTTACCACTGACATTGAACTACACACAGATGGACGTTGCTTCCTAATTGAGTTGTCTTGGATTTTTTTTTTTTTCTCCGAGTTACCGTCGCAGACTTTGAATGGAGGTGTTATCCTTCAACATGGTATTTATCTACGCCAAATACTTACCATCTACAACTTTTAGTCTAACTTCCTGGTACGTGACGTTCAAGGTTCTCGCCATTCCACAGAGGTAGCTCCCAGCATCTGCTGTCCTCAGCCGGTTTATTGTGACAGTGAAGGCCCCGCCGTCTCCTCCATTGGACTCCATGCTGTATCTCCCATCCCGTGTCACGGCAGAGCTCGTCATCTCCATCTGAATGATGGCGTTTTCGCCGGAGCAGACGCCTTTGCAGAAATGCGTGCTGTGGAGCTCAGAAACGTTGACTGGAGACCAGCTGCTGAAGCAGTGGATGGAGACGTTTCCTCCAACATGGCCGCTCGCCTCCAGAACCTCTGGGGCGTCCAGACTCACAACTGCAGGGTGAAACGAAGGCTGCTTGAAGATTAATCATTATTTTTAGCTAACTTTAATGCACAGACGGTATTGTGTGGACATAGGAATTGTGATTTTTGTTTATTGAGAGTAATTTAAGGTTCGCCTGGAAACGTAATTTTGTCATGTACATGTCTGTCACCCCAATAAATTAGTGTAACACTACGATGTGGGGCTAAATATGTATTACCACAAAATAGGAGGTTGTGGGTGGAGAAAAAGTAGAACACTGAGATGGAATAGAGCAGCTGTCCAGCCTTTAATTCAACTTTCATTTTAACAGAACCTTTCTTGGGGCCTCATAAAAAAAAAAAAAAAAAATTTAAAAACAAAGGAGGAAACGCTCCTCTTAAACTCCTTTTCTATAAATCAACTGCAGTAACTCATCTTGCATCAGTAATTTTACATTAATTGAAATGTAAAAATCAATAATCTTACATTGGTGTAATCAAAATGTCAAATTATTCAATATCTTAATTAAAATGTTGATTTGTGTTTTGTTTCTGTTCAATCATCATGGCTCACAGCCAAATCCAGTTTCTCAGAAAAATATTACACAAGACCAACAAGAAGGAATGTTTGATACAGAAATGTTATGTAAAGGCCAACACAGTCATGGGGAAGACTGCTGACTTGACCGTTGTCCAGCAGCCAGCCATTGACGCACTCCACAAGCAGGGTAAGCAACAAATGGTCAATGTTAAAGGAACTCACCGAAATATATGACCACAACACTGAGTGGAAGGAAAATCTGTAGTGAAGAGAAGTTCTCAAGAAACGTATAACTGCAGACCATTGTTCAGCAAAGAACTGGATTTGGAAAACAAGGTCCCAGAATCAGGTGGAAGAGTTTAGAGGCAAGATGGTTGAGGTCGTTGGCTCCCTTATGGTTCCTCAAGTCGAAAGCCAGCACAGCAGTCTGCAAGTCAATGATGGGTACTTCATGCTTCGTCAGCAGAGATCCTTTCTCTTTCCCATATTGCTAGAAACCTGTGGCCTGCTTAATAATGTGGAACATCCTTCTTAAGTAGATTTCCTTTAATTGAGCTCACCAGACAAACTATTCAACCCAACTCTCTGAAATTATAGTGATTTAAAGAGCCCTGACACACAATACCATCTATAAATTTAATAGCACAACAACAAATTTTATCTTTATGACACTTTAATCCAATTTGCATAATTTGGAACACGGTGTACAGTGGCTCATTCTATAGTAGTCAAATATTGTTTATACCCATGGAAAAAGTAGATGCTAACTTTTTTTTTTATTTAACCAAGAAGCTTTTTCTGATACAAAAGGCGTATGAATAGTATTTTCCAAGCACTGGAAATTAATAATTGCAATTTTTCCTCTTTTTTTTTTTTAAGTGATAGTACTATAAAAATAGGCATTTATTTTATTATGTCAAATTTTGTGAGACACAAACAAGGAAACAAGTGAATAGAAAGCACAAGTTTTCAAAAATTGACAAGAATTAAGATAAAGAAAGGACCGTAACGAAAGACTGCCAGGAAAAGGATTTAAAGTACTGAATTGTTATGCAACACAAAATTTCACGGTGGATAATTAATTCTGAATTTAAATTGCATTCAAACTTATTTTACTTTATGATATTTATGAAACTAGAGTCTTCTTCAGTTAGGATCAAACACGTTAGTTGAAGTTTATGCCGAAGCGATTTCAGTATAAAATATTCTAAGCATTGCAAAATCTTCCTCTTCTCAGTACAAGAATATGGAAAATCAAAATATCGACTCTTTCAAATGCAAACTGAGCAATAAACTTACCTGAGAAGCAACAGAAAGTGAAGAGGAGAGACCTCATTCTTTGATTCCAAGTAAAAAGAAGGAACTTCATTTTTTACTGCCAATCTGATTTACTGCCATAAGACAGGAACGCCTTAAAGAGGAAAGCAACGCTGCGCTCAAACAATTCTGCAGCAAATGATTACAGTGGCTCGTCTTCAGTTTGCCTCAGCGTAAAAAGAAAAAAAGGCATTATTCTGATGTACCAGGCCTCTATTTATTCCTAGTAGCAAACATACAGCGTGCAGTAGTTCTTCCCATCACTTTCACTCGGCATTGAAGAACCAGCTCATGACTGTGGTGGGCTATAAAGTCGTCAGTGTTCGTGCCGAGCTCCCCCAGCCATTTGTGTGCCTCCAAAGGTCTAGAGCCCATTACGCTGGAGGCCATCAGACTCAATAAGTGGTCTGTCTGCAGACCGTGTCACGGGTATCTGAGGGCAACCTGAGGTCTATTTGTTTCAACCATGATGGCCCCGTTGAAACCGCACACAGACACTGGGAGATCAGGCTCCTCACCAAAAAGTATCAAAGGAAGTATCAAGGAAGTGACCACACGCAAGATGAGCTCAATGTCATGTAGCTTTAGTAGAGGGGATGTCAGTTCTGTCTTATGACATATTTGGCCCTGTACCAACTCAGGAATAATTTAGGATCCGACTTTAATTAAGTAACAGACGTTTTTTTTGACAAATGCTGGTAAAAAAAAAAAAGTTGGCAGGAAATTTTGCCCAACGTTTCTGCCACGGCATCGAAAAGGTCAGTAAGACCGTTAAAAGAAAAGAATGAGGTAATTCACAGTAAAACTGCAAGAACAAAAATGTCGGCACTTGTATAACAGTGAGTTTTATTTTTTTAAAACCTTGCTACCGCCATTTTCTGTGTGCAGTACGATAAAGTACGTAAACTAAATTTCTTGGTGAGAAAAACGTTCGGAACAGATCGACTTAAACTAGCACCAAGTACAACTACCCAGTATGACCCAGTTTTCTCCCCCTGCGTTTCATGACATAAATGGTGACGATTTTGGTTCAAATTGGTGTGGGAGAATTACACAGCTGCTTCTGATTGGTCGGCCTCACATCCACTATGAAAATTTCCCCTTCCACCACATCCCAGAGATATGCTCTGTTGAGATCTGGTGACTCCAGATAAGAGACCGCTGGAGCACAGCGAACTCGTTGTCTTGTTTGAGAAACCACTTTGAGATGATTTGAGCTTTGTGACATAGTGCTCTGTCCAGCAGGAACGAGACATGAAAAATGGCTAGGGTCACAGAGGTCAACAAAAACACTCAGGTAGGCTGTGGAGTTGAAACAATTCTCAACAGGTACCAAGACGTCCTGACGTTTTACAGGAAAATATCCCCAATGTGCAGGGGCGCCGCCAGGAATTTTGGGCCCCATGACAAAAAATTAAATTGGGCCCCTCCTGCGCACCTTCTGTTACAGTTTTTTTGAGTCTAACCCATCAAAAGCATCACAATTTCAAAGGCTTGCAACCTGCTTTCTTCGGTCCAATACTGATACTAGCGCAATATTTACAGCTAGTGAATTTTAAATGCAACAGTCTGCATACACTGTGCAAATAGGTTGCTTAATTCTTTATTATTATTAGTTTTAGCTTACTGAAATGTCTCTCCCCACCAGCCACAGTCATAGGCAACATGCAAAAGATACATAAAGCAATCCAGACTCCTCAAAAATGCAATGAAGTTGCATTTTATTCAAGCTGCAGTATATAACTTTAAATTAAAAATATGTTTCTATGTTTATTTGCTAAAGCTGTCACCATGTTGTGTATTACCACCTGGACTGACATGAGGCTATTTTTTGTTATCTTTTTATAAAGATTGTTTGAATTTCTGTCAGTAATACATAGATTTTTTGTTGTGTAATTCTAAAAAGAGCAGAGAGACAGGAAAAACTGATAGATTTCCTGGAATTATGCTAACTCTGTTGTCATTGAACATAGTGTTGCTTACCTTTACCGTCACTGGGACGGGAGGAAAGGACGCAGGGGGTTATGCTGGTTAGGGGATTAGAGCTGCTGCTGACTGACTCATCTGTTGTTCAGTGTGATAAAAGGTACAGGGACAAGTATGTTGGTAGATTTGTTCCTTCATTCATTAAATCAGTGCTTCTCAATTCCAGTCCTCAGGCCCCCCCTGCACTGCATGTTTTAGATGTGCCTCTATTCCAGAACAGCTGATTGAAATGATTGCATGTCAATCAAGTGCTGCAGAAACCTGTTGATCAGCCACAGATTCAATCCAGGTGAGTGGCAGAAGGGAAACACCTAAAACATGCAGGGCAGGGGGGCCTGAGCACTGCATTGAATGAAATGGAGACAAACAGTAGTCTGTAGCTAAGCGAGGGGTAACATTTAATTTTACTGCTAAAACATATTTTAAAAACATGATATTAATATTAATTTTATTATTAACAGGGCCCTCAATTTTTTTCTATTTCTATAAGCCTCCCCTCCCCCCACAAAAACTGTTTTGTGGGGGGCCCCTGTCCGCCAGGGGCTCTTGAAATTGTCCTAACTTTCCCCCCCTGTACGGCGACCCTGCCTATATGACTATCTCACCCCCAGGATAAACCATTGAGGCAGGAAGGACTCATATTTTTATGTTGTTTACTCCAATTGTTTATAATTTATCATGATAAATTTCTAGTCACAATAAGAATTTTGATGTATCGTTTCCACGATAAATTCCAATTGATGATTTTCAAAAGCCCCCAACTTGTCCATATTGTCAGGATTGCTAGTGTTTCCATTTTCTCCACTGTTAAATGAAAATATACATAAATTTGAAAATATTAAATTAATTTAGCATGTGCAGCTTAGTGATATGAATCACTCTTCCTTATGTTTATGGTGTCCTCAAGAAAGTTAGTATTTTTCAAGACCATTGTCTTTGTTTCTGGGGGAGTGATTGCTGTGTAACACAGTCACCTAAAAAGAAGTGATCATTCTTATTTTTTCATTTTCTCCATAGTACCACAAAATATTGTGATAAATCTTTAAGTCCATATAAAACTTAACTCCATCTCGTGTTATTTGTAAGAGAAACATCATATTTAACAGAAATAATGGAAACATTCTTTGTTGTGGTTAATCGAGTTACTCAAATTAAATTTTCAAAGCTTGTTTAATATGACACTTCATGGAAGAGCAAGATGAGGAAGTCGCCTGAAGAAACCATTTGATTTCAAACACCTACAAACCATCTCACAGAAACATACAAGAGACATTGGGTGTAAACAGCACCATTTTCCTTTTTATTGTTCTTAATGCAGCATTATTCAGAAGACAACAATATTTCATCTCGGTGTCATTCTTCAGAGCGTGACCTGCTATTCTTAGTAAAATAAGCCGTTTTTCTACACTTACGATGTGTCAAATACATCTGTGTAAACCATCCACTGCAAACCTGGATGCTTAAACTTCATACAAAAAAATAAAAGTTTCTTGATGAAAACTGTTACAGACAAAAGAGTCTGTAGAATAGTGGCACATGTAGTCTCTCATGCATTGCTCAGTTTTCATGAAAAATATAAACTCACTTAGTAGACCAAACACCACACCGCATTGGAAACATATTTACAATCAAGCTTCTGAAAAGCAGCACTCGTTCAAAAGTCTGTATTTACACTACTGAGGACCGTGTGACATTCGGGGCAATCCAACCACAGAAGCGTCGCTCTTGGCGTCAAGTCTAACTTGTGAACGTCCGTGTTATAATTCACGGGTAAAAAGATGGCGGCACAAGTGGGAGTTCAGCGGTCGTGTTCACGATCGCGGAAGAACCTGAGCGATGGTGTCCCGAGCGTTCTTACTCAGCCGCTCCGGGAACTTCACCTCGAACTCCACGATCAGGTCTCCTCGGCGATCGGGTCGCTTGGGGTAGGGCAGCCCCTCCCCGCTCACCCGTCGCTTCATCCCCGGCTGTACAACGTCCGTGGACGTAACGGTCACCGTCCTGCCATCCAGAGTGGGCGCCTGGACCGTGCAGCCACATAAGGCCTGATGGAGCAAGAAGAGCAAAGAACGGTTAGCGACGTGATTCCCCACAACACTGTTTAAAACAGCTTTGAGTCAAAATGTGGGTTATGGAGGGATTATTGGTCGATGCCTCGCTGCGTCGCCTGCAAGAAGCTAGCAAGAATACAATATTATAGCTATTTACAATTAGGTTAATAAAATTATTTACAACTTGCAGCCAGCACAGATCAAACCTCTCCGCCTGGTACTAATCCTGCTCACATCTTTGCGCTGCTTCCCGTTCGGCCTGCTGCACCTTTAATTTCTGATGGCTTAGTTTTTCACCTGTCTTGATGGCTGCAGGTACGTGTCAACATTTCAGCTAATTGTGACCAAAATACAAAGAAATGACCGTATCTCATTTGTCCTTTACATGCTAAATATAAAATCTGCTTCTTTTTTTTTTTATTAGTCTACAACCAAATAATCCCTCTAAATTAGAAGTTTCAAGTAATCCCGACTTACGTCGCGTAGTGAGACCTTGGCGGTGTAAATGACGTCGGAGCCGTCCCGCTTGAACACGGGATGCGGTTTGTCCTTCAGCACGAACACCACGTCCGCTGGAATGTTCCTCGGCGTCTCGTCCCCTTCTTTGGCGAATGTGATCTTGGTGCCCTCTTTCCAGCCTTTCTTTATCTGCACCTCCAGGATTTTCTCCTCCGTCCTCGTCGTTCGGCCGTCGGGGCTCAGCCTTTTCCGGGAGATCTTCATCTTTTTCGTGCAACCTTGCAGCACTTCTTCTAGTGACACATTGAGGTCGTGAACCACGGGTGGGTCCTGCTGCTTCTTCACGACGCTAGTGTGACCACCCATTCCTCCCATGCCGGGGCTGAAGGAGTGCGAGAAGCCGCCCATGCCTCCGGGACCCATTCCACGACCAGCCATCCCGAATTGGGCAAAGGGGTCGTCAGTGTCCATGTTTTCGTCCATGCCGCCGTTACGAGCGCCGAAGAACTGCTCAAAGGGGTTACGGCCGCCGAAAAACTCTGCGAAGATGGCATGAGGGTCTCCATGGAAGGTGTAGCTGTAGGTGCCAGGTCCGCTGCCCCCTGTTGGTCCTCCTCCGCCACCACCACCTTTCAGACCTAAATACAGGAGAAGAGGTTAACATTTCGCAATACTAATTTTGGGATGCGCAAGTGTAATTGCTGATTGCACAGGTGACATCGGTCTCAAAATTACAGGAAATAATGACTAATAAAACTAGCCTTGGTTTGGATTTTATATAAAGGTCATAGATATTGCACCATCGAGATCATTTAAACAAAGGCAATGAAACAGCAATTCAGCAGAATTGCTAATAATACATTTTCAGTAGGGTTATTCTGCATTAACGTGGATTAAAGAAAAATTAGTTAAAAGCAGTGTTTGCAAAAACTTAACAAAAGTAAGGAGAATGTTGATGTTCTACACCTGCATATTCTTGAATTGGTTGGGGAGCTTGAGACAATACAGAATACAAAAAATGAGGATGAACACAAAACATTTCAGCGATGTTTGCAATACTTTTCGTATTATTCATTAAAGTACATCCTGTTTATCCGACATGCCCTCTGTATTTAGAGGGCATGTAAGTGTTTGTGTTAATATTTAGAGTTATGATGAGGCACTATTAATTAAAAACAGCTTTCCTGAATAAATAACAGCAGCTGAAATGTAATTTCAATGCAATAAACTGCACTAAAGTAAATCTGTATTGTTTTAGTTCTTTTTATGTGTAAAATTATTATGCTCATTTTCCTTTGTCTTTTTTCTGTTCTAATCATAAAAGGTACTAGAAATCATTTTTATCTATTCATTGTGTTAATGAACGTGAATGTTTTGTTTTTTTCTATTAGTTTTATTGAAGATTGCTAGTTATTTTTTATACATCGTTTGCCATATTTGGCTTGATGGTAGATTGCATTCTTGTTTCTATGTTTCATTCTACTGCATGAAAACTTTTCTATAAATATATCCTGACTCACTGTAAGCCGACAGCTCCGTGCCCACCATGTGGCTAAAAGCAACAACTAGTTGTGTGATCTGAAAGTTGTCCAGCCCCTCTCACAACAAAATGTGTCCTCTCACACACCAGTGTGAGAGCATTTTGCAGGTTTACGTCTAATGTGTGTTTTATAAAAACTTGATGTAACCATGGCAACACACCACACAGGAAGCAAACGTTTGACCACTATTTTTTTTTACTGTTTCTGTTTAAGTCAGTCGCGGTGTAGCGAGCACTTGAATTAAAGAATGTGCTAATCGGGTCACGGCTCTTTGCTTGTCATTTTGTTTTGGCAGAACTGCAAGTGAACTAACTGCAGGCTACTTACTACCAGTAGCATCTTCTTGACAACAATGTGGCTAAAACCGCCTCTTCCTGCAAATACACAGAGTCCTCCAGTAGCGCTGCTATTATTAGTCGGGCCACATTCCCGTTAGGATTCCAGCCGATTTATTATGGAAACAGGTCCGGGTTTGTCCTGTTTAAGTAGGGCCTCGGCTTTTAGTTAGCCGTGAAGGTAAAACTCTCGATGAAGGACGAACAGGGCTCAAAGCGCCATGACACAAACAGATTACCATTAATCACCGTTTGTCACTAAAATACTAACATTTGCGTCGGCTGACACGTCAACCAAGATGTTTAATAAAGTTATTCTAACATAGCGGGGATTACCGAGCGGACTACATGTTCAAGATGACGCTTACCTTCTTCTCCAAAACGATCATATATGTCTTTCTTCTTTGGGTCACTCAAAACGTCGTATGCTTCTGCGATTTCTTTGAATTTCTCCTCCGCTCCAGGGGATTTGTTCTTGTCGGGGTGGTACCGCAAAGCCTGCTTACGATAAGCTTTTTTTATATCATCCTCTGAAGCGCCTTTCTTAATTCCCAAAATGTCGTAGTAGTCCTTGCCCATCTTGGTTTAAATGTTTCCCCGAAAGTTGTCTGTCCGCGTCGGCCCCTGCTCGGTCGTCCGTCTCTACTCGGGCTGCCGCCGGAGTTCTGAACGTACTCTATATAAACAGCGCAGAAACTTCCAGACTGTTCCACACGCAGCCAGAATCAGCTCCCGCTGTGACGCCACAAGTAAAGCCACGCCCATCGGGAAACGTTAACTCCCATGGTGCTTTCACGTGCTCTGGGAGATTTTTTTTTTTAAATTTAATTACGGTATTTTTTTTTTAACAACGTCATAATTTAAATGATTCTCAAACTTTTCACAAGACGTTCCACTACCGCAAGCTTTACAGACTTTCTGGTATAGCAGTAAAGCAGAACTTAGGCTTTCTTTTTAGTTTTATGGGAAATTTAACATTACAATCTCTTGTGGTGGCATGTTGCCTTGGTGTTTGAATGTACAGAAATAAATACACTATTATTAGTCTAATGTCAGTTTATATCAGAGTAGTAAGATCTAGCTAATCTTAATAGTTTTCAAACTTGGAACTGATTAGGTGTGATTTGACGTCATTCGCTAATCGAAGTTCAAATCTCGGAGGTAAATGGAAAGCAGCATAACATATCCAGCACGTGCGCCTGGAGTACTACATCACAGTTCATTTTTGTATTTACTATATTGCAATTAATTATGATGACAATTTCTTGAGTACAACTAAAGACAGCCCAGATACCAGCAGTGGTCATTGTAACACATGTTGATAACCATGATCTTAATAAACACCACAGACTTTGGACTTTTTTATATACATGAAACTAAATGATATCATTGATTCAGATGATTATCATTTTAAGGGGGGACATCTTAAACCATCATCATTGACAACCTTCAACAGAGCAGAAATGTCTTTTGTACAACTCATTTGTACATAAAGGTCCTTTTGCTTCACCTCAGGCGTGGCTCATACCAAAACCAACTCTGCAGAAGCATGTCTGACATGTCAGGAACAAGTTTAAGGTACACAGAAGCTGTCGGTTAATACCATTTTTTTTTTGAAGATTCGTCTTTAAATTTCTGTGGATTTAAAGCTGGGGTGTGTACATTTTATATCACACACAATTTATAAAAAATGTTTCTTACATATGTTTTAATTAGCACCACGTGGTGACAGGTGAGTGATAATCTGTGAAAAGACTGAGCTACTCCACCTCCTCCCAATGCTGCTCCAACCAATTAGAGCCAGGAGGTGGATCTTGGTGCAATCTCATGTATGTGCTCCTAAAGGTGCTAATGGCAGAGGAACAACTTACTGTTCCAAGAAAACCATTTATCAGTCATCTTCGGTGACCATGCTGAGCATTCATGGCAGGCAACTAGCTGCACAGCAGAGACAAAGGGGGAGGCTCTGAGCAGCATATACACAAGTTTGATTGACAGTGCTAAGATCACCTCCTGGCTCTGAATTTAATTCATAACATTTACATTGCCCACCTTTAAGGAAAGTAATCCCTTGTCAGGTCAAATATATTGGGGAAGGAAATTCCCCTTTTCTCTTGGGAGATTATCAGATACTTATCGGCAAAAAACCTTTTCAATTTTCACTTCCAATTGATATATTTAAAAGTGGAAGTTATGGAAGTAGGTGTCATTGTATCTGGTCTTTTTGAGGATTACATTGTGAGCTTTTTCATTCTCTTACTTTATTTAAATAACATTGAACTTTATTTGTGAAACACTTTATTTCACAAATAAATATTTGTATGGGGGTATTGTACATGAACTGACATTTAACAGTAACAAGCAATTTGAAGGACGAAATTACCAACAGGAACACCGAATACGCCAAAAATAATAATTTATTACAGTAAAATCCGAGCCAACCCAAAGTAAATCCTATTACCTCTCGCTAAGGCATCGCCTTTCCATTTGCTCAAATCTCATTGGCTACAATCGACAGTGTGGGCGTGTTCGCCTGACTTATGCCAGCCGTGATAGGCTGTCGTGAGCGTGTGGGGTCCGCCCATGACGTCCTCAGCCGCCGCATGTTTATACGCTGATTGGTCGTTGACCTGTCACTCATTCGAGATATTAAGGAAGCGCCATTGCCAAGATGAAGCACTACGAGGTAAGTGGTGTCCATTCATTGTTAAACAACACTTGTTTGGGACTAAATTGAACAAACCTAGCTAGTTCTTAGCCTTCGCGTTACCTCTGTGTTTGGAAACCTCAGTAATTAGGTACCGATATGTTACCGTAAGCGGTGAAGCTTAGCCCGGTTAAAACCGTCTATGATGGGTCTGAAACGATTTGTGGCCTGTTTCTTTTAGCTTAAATCGTCTTAAAACCTTGTGCACCATTAACAGAGTGTTTTTCAACCTGGAACCCCTGAATTTAATGGGGCATTTGAGCTTAACCGAGGAAAAGGTTTGTGCAGGAAAAGGTTTAACAGCATCGCCATCTCTGGCTGGGATGATTCATGGCGCTCCTTATCTTGCTCAGTCTTACCCAAGAATGGAGGTGAAAAGTCAAGAACACCACCTCGGCCCTTTCCCATAAATCTACATTATCTGCGCGATTTACATGTAATCTATATTCCAAACTTTTTCCAATCATTTCAGCTAAAAAGGTACTCACAGGGTACCTGTATACATGGATGTTTAACGAAAAACATACATGTAGCTGGTTCAAAATGTAAATTTTACTAGTTTATTACTAAAATGATCAAACAAATCTTTGTCATAAGCTCTAGAGAAGGTTTCAGGACTAGCAGAATAACTCCAGCCCACAGGTGTATCAACACCCAAAACCCATCAGACAGGATCTGGAGTAGTTTGGCAGAAACTGACACAACTACTGGTTGGTCTGCTCCCTTTTCTTTCAGTGGACAAATCTGGATTTTTGGCACCTGTAAGAAAAGCCGTATTCAGTTGTAGCTGCAGCGTACACACAGTTTATTCCTATATGAAACCAGTACATTGCACCTAAATAAAGGGATAACAGTGAAATTAATTTGCACAGGAACATTATAAGACGACAAATACAACAAGATCTGCGCCGCAGTTTAATGTTGGTTAGATTTATTTGCACATACATCAATCAGGAACAACGTAACATCTGAAGGAGAAGTGATGGTTACTGATTACCACTCCATTGCACTTGTTAGATGGGCTACATTAATGCTTGATCGTGGCAGCTCTGTCAAGGATTGCTGAATGCAGCCTTGTAAATGAATATGAAGTTCATTATATGTAACAGTTTATCTGTGACTCCTCTAAACAGTCTCTGACTGTTTTGTCTTTGAAATAGTTTAACTCTTAATGGGTCAAGCGGAGCTGACGTCACTGTTTTTATTTATTTCTACTCTATTTTTCCATTTAAAAAAAAAATGTCTTCAAAAATACATATATGTTTAAATTCTGTGCCTGATTTGCAAACATGAAACAGAGGGATAAGGGCATGTACTTTTTAAAATAGGTTTCACTCAGAAGTAAGAAAAAGAGGGGTAAGCGTGAGGCAGAATGATGATTTTTATAACTATATACACAATTCCTGAAAAAAGCGAGAAATATATATGGTAATCTACTGGTATGCAGTGGTTTAAGAGGGGGGAAGTTATTAAAAAGGGACTAAATAGTGAATAGTAATGAAAGTTCTGATTGGCAAAAGACACGATTTTGCCAGAACCTCAAAACTATTTCCATTAGTTATGCTGATTGTTGAAGCATTATGGACCTAATGAAGTTTGAGCTTTCAGGATGGAGGCGTTTAGTGAACCGGAAAAATATTAGATTTTTCAGCATTTCACCTACCAATCATCTGAAAATTGGTGGATTTCGAACTCTAATTAAGTGCAACATTATCATAAATGCTAATGATAATGTATAGCATTATCATTGCTATAGTTGTAGCTGCAGAGTACACACATACTTGATAATGCTATATATTATCAAGTATTTTTTAAGGAACACCCTAAAACAGATATTAAATCTTACATCATTTACTATTTGCTTTGATATTATCAAAGCTAGATGACAATGCAAGTGTAATTACACTAAGTTATTTGTTAAATTAATACTTGTTAAAGTTTTCAGACTACTTTAGAGCAGAATCTTTAATTTCAGTCAATTATCAATGTGGCCGATTTATTACTCACAAAACCATGTTTTGTCATTTTTAGAGATAGCAGAGAGAAATGTGTTGCAGTGACTCCCCTGGCCAACAGGATACAGTATGTCTACACTTGTACGAAGCACATTATGTCTACACTTCTCTGCAATATCAGTTTTAAAATAAACGCCAGGTTTTACCTCAGAGCAAAGCTATAAATCCAGTCGCTGAACCGTCGACATCCGCTGTAGCAATTAAAACTGAATCCTCCGTGCTTCGTCCTCGTGCCCGCAGAGTGCATTAGCAGCTCCGACTGTCAGTGTGACAGGTTTTATTTGGCTGAGACGAGGGAGCTGAGGGGGGAGGTACGGCAGAGTTGGCCCAAAGACAGGAACGGGGTTGTTGCCCCAAAGTCACAGCTGTGGTGTCGTGTGTCCTGCTTGATTATGTGTGGCTCTTTATTTCTTGTAGGCAAATAAATAAATAAAATACTGATTTGAAAAGCTAAGGATTCTCATTTAATAAAAATGACGTATGAAAATAATTCAACGAACGAGGTTAATCACAGAGGTGATAATACATCGTCCTGGTCTGTCAATTGGTTGTAACTGAGGGTGGACTGATTACAACTTTGTGGCCAGTCACTGATCTTTAAAAGGACATAGAGATTCCAATTTGGTTGATACCAATTTAAAAAAAAAATAATACGAAGTTTTTTGTTTAAATAGTTGTTACATATAGCGACAAAGTTGCTAAGTTGGAAACAGTGGGGTGACTATCGTTAACTACGCATGTTCAGACAGGACCTGGTTGGCGGGTCTGTCGAGATCGGTATGGACTGAGCGCCAATCTTTCAAATTTAAGAAAATCAGGGCTGATTGTAGCGGTGCACCAATTTATCGGCCAGCCGATTTATCTGTCAATTTCCTTAATGTTGGGAGATCAGTGATCAGCCAATACTTATATTGAGAAGCCAACTTTGTCCCCTGATCGTATCTACCTCAGCAAAGGTCTAAAAATCAGCCACTGTCCTCTTCTGCGTCCCTTGAGAGAGGTTTGACTGACAGACCGGCCCACCAGGTCACGTCTGCACGTTTCTAGTTAACAATAGCCACCCCACTGTTGCCAACTCAGCAACTTTATTGCTATATTTAGCAACACTTCAGACAAAGGAATTAAAATCGGCCAGAATCGGAATCGATGCACCCCTAGCCAATTCATTGGTGCCGTCTTAGTTGTAACACTAAAGCAGTTTATGAGGAAGTTCAACAAGTTTTTAATGACCCATCCTATAGAAGTTAGTAGGCCTTTCACATTAACAAAGTTTGCTGGATGATGAATTGTCCCAACGATAAACGATAATCTTGTTTCAAGACCATTTTCCAGTACTGTGAAAATGGTACAATTGTGCATATTTTCCCTCTGAGAGACCAATAAACTTTAAATTTGTAAAGAAAACTTAACACTGTTACTGGAATATATTTTAAATATAAAAATAAACAAGGAATAAAGTTGAAATAAAAAACACACACATGGCTGAAACCATAATAAAATGGATTCTGATGTCTCTAGAGTAAAATTGCAGAATGGAAATTGAGTTAATTTAAATTCATTATTTGAGACATTCTTTTATGTTTTTTTTTACATTTTGATTTAGTGTAGCATTTTATGTCCTTAAAGTTACCTCAACCATTTACCCTGAGAGAAAGTGGATGGTATCTGTTCCCACATTTTCCAGAGAATTGGGAGTTTTATCACTTCACAATGGTGGGAAAAGTTAAACTTTCATGTCAGTGACAGTTTCGAGAAATTTACTTGAGTTTTAAAGTCCAACTCACTATAAAGCCTATTAGAATTTGACGGCACTTAAACCAAGGGAGTGTCTCGGTTGGTCTCTTATAAAACCCATGACTTCACTGTCCAGATCCGTGGAGGGTCAGATGGGAAAAGGCTTGATGGGCAGAGATGTTTATATTTAGCTGTGGAGAAGAAGACGGGGTCAGGCTGGAAGCGCTGTTTGTCGTAATACCTCCCTTCTTTCCTCCCTCTACCCCACAGGTTGAGATGTCAAAGGTCATAGCTGTCTGTTTTTAGGGAAGAGTTGCATTTCCAAGCACATTCCCTGCATGTCAGGGTGGGAGTTGCATGAATTAGAGGTTTCTTTTGTCCAACATGCGTTCACTAATCAATTTGGCTTTGAGGATGCTTGGCATGCCTTTGTATGCAACTGTTCCCGCTCATGTGGACGGCGTCTGCGCCGCAAGCGGTCGGGCGGCTGTTAAATAAAGTGAGAGGTGGGCAGAGAGAGCTGAATGAAGAGGGTGGGGCTGGATGAGGAGGAAGAGGGCGGGGGTTAGAGGGGGAAGCGACAGATTTATTTCCACAGCTGAGCGCCGCTGCACTCTTGTCCTTCTCTCGGCGTGGATCTGGAGAGGTCGGTGCCGATCTGAGGGGAGCAACGGGGGGATAAACTGAGAGCAGGTGGAGCAAAGGAGACATGGATGCCTTGGCGTTAGAAGCCAGCGGGAAAAAGGCGAATAACGCGGCGGGGGCTGCCGTGCCGACGAGTCAAGCCCCGGCAAAACGCAAACCTGCAAAAAAAGCTAAAAAGGCCGTTGTTTTCTTTGAGGTGGAGATACTGGACGCCAAGACCAAGGACAAGCTCTGCTTCCTGGACAAGGTAAGAAGCTCTTCGAGTTCAAGTTTTTATTCGTTTGATTTCATCTTGAGGACACAGCTGGTCATGCTATGATACCTACAACCTTTTAAAAAACCTCTATTGTATAACTATCTCTGTGCAGCATATGGTCATTTATCACAGTAAAAGGTCTCTGTGTGGGAGATAGGTGTTTTCTGGAACACGAAGCAATGGTCTCTCTCTCTGTCTGTCTGTGGGCATGAATCCCAGCCAGTGTATAGGGGACACCCTCTGGAGTGCCTTTCATTCATGGGACGCTGCTGCATGCTGCGTTTAGTTATCCCGATGACGGCCAAAGGAACACAACACATTTACAAAGAATCATTTGATGATTTAGGTCTTGTCTGTCGTATTTGGATGGAACTGACCTTTATACAAGAAGTACGCCATTGCTGAAAGTAAACCCCAAGAATTCCCATTCGCAGTTGGCCAGAAACCATCTTGGGAAGACGTAAACATAAGGTGCTCTGGCCAGACCAAAGCTAAACTAAACTTTCTTCCCCCACATGCAGTACACAAGTTATATATAGTGGGGAGGCTTTGTTTAAGTAGGAACAAGGTTTTGTTCTAAAAGCAGGACAGGCCTAGAAAAAAAACTTATCAGGGACTTTAGACCAGGGTGGATGTTCACCTTCCAACAAGACACCACATCCAGCATAGCTGCTAATAGTTTTTATCACAGCAAATTCATGTGTTAAAATAGTCCAGTGAAAGTTAATTTAGAATCTGTGGCAAGATTCAGGAGTCGATGTTCACAGTTCCCTCCAATCTCAGTGAGATTGAGCTGTTTCACAAAGAAGAATGGACAATCGTCGTTCTGTAAAGTACTGACTCATTGAGGCCGTAAAAGATATGAAAGTCACACATTTTAGATTATTTTGGTTCTTTGGCATGCAATCTTCATGGAAAATATTGAAGTCTGTGTTAGTAACGTGACAATGTGGAAAAGTTCAAATGATTTTAATCTTTATGCAAGGCGATATTTACTCCCATCATGCAAAGCAAAATAAATGGCTTTATTTACCAGCTAATAATGGTGCATAATAGTAAAATGATTTGGAAAGTAGCAGTTGAGAGTTTGTAACCATTGTGCCCTGGTAAAATTTGACTTTTTTATATAAAACTGGCTGAATCCTGTTGAATAATAGGATTTTAAAGATTTATAAAACAACGTTGGTGGCAGTAACTGGTTCTGAAAAGTTTTTCTTTTACATTTTTTCTGACTCCACTTACAAAATGTGTAAATTTTACCTAAAGGAAATAGGTTAATTGTATAGCATGGTTCAAAACAAAGTACTTCACAAAAGATACATTATAAACAGCCACTTATAACAGGGTTCCTATGCAGTCTTTAAAAGTCTGGACAATGTGACAATTTAGTCGACGCATTTCAAGGTCTGGAAAAGTAAGGAAAATAATATTGAGGATGGAAAAAAATATTTTATTTTCTAGACTTCTTTCTCATTGTTGGTTTTCTAAAGGCCAAAATTCTAATGCGCTTAATAGATTGAGTGGTTTTTACACAGTTTTTTAAAATGTAAATTACATTCTACATCTTTGATTTGACACATTTCATTTTGATTTTCATAATGCCCGTCAGCATTTTGGTTTTTACCCTACTGACTGAATGCACACTCAATAAAAGATGAGAAAACACCCATTTTACTGCTGTTGGTGGTTTTACAACTTCAAACGAATGCTGTATTTGACCTGTAGTTCTTTTTAAATGGAGTCTAATTAAACCACAAAACTACACATTAAAAGTGATATAATAAACCTCATAATCAGTGATGGTTTTCTGAAACCACAAATATTATTTTTACTATAGTGCCTTAATAAGTAAAAAGTCAAGGTTTCAGAGTGGCCAACGCAAAGCCACAAATCTCAGTCTCTTGAAATATTTGTGGGCAAAGCTGATGAGATTTGTGTGAGCAAAGCAACACTGAAAATTGACACTGTTGCATCTGTTCTGTCAGAAGAAATGGGCCAAAGTTCCAGCAAATCATTGTGAGACTCTTCTGGAATCAAACTAAAAACATTTCAACCAAATCATCCAGTTTAGAGGCAATCCTACCAGTAAAAGAAATGTATTTAAACTTCTGAACCACAAGAAAGCTGGGGTTCAAAAATTGTAAGAGTCTTTGACTCGTTTTACTTTTGACATTTAAATCTTTAGAGTCACGCAAAAGTTACAAAGTATTCCGAGTTTCATTGCTGTGAATCTCCACAGGCATTTGTGAGATTTCCGCGGACGGATGGAAGGATATCACATTTACATCAGCCATACTCATTTTAATTGGAGACGAGCAGCTTGTTTTACAGATTTATTTACAAGTATCCGTGCTTGGCTCGTAGTTTGTTGTTAATGTGTTAGACGGATTAATTTTTGTTGCTGCTTGTGCTCGGAGACATTTGGTGCATTGATGGTGCTTGGATAGAGTTTCACTAACCACACTCTTGGTACCATCAGCCAACATAAACTCTGTTTATTAAAGGCTGCTCCTCTGGACTACAGAGTATGAGGTGCCATCCTGGACAGATTAGACCTGGTTGTCAAGTTAGCAGAGTTTCTATGGTGATAAGAGTCGCAGTCTTATCACTTTGAGGGAGGCGCATTCAAAGATGTGACAGATGCAGATTCGGATGTAGACAGAGGGGCTTTTGGGGTCGACACACTTTCTAGATTAGAGCTAAAGTGACCGGCTGAGTTAGAAATAAAACTCAAGTGCAGGAACGTGTCTGGGTCAGTGTCCATGAAAGACGATCCTTAAATACACGAAGCCTCTAGAATGAAGGCACAATGAGTACGTTTTTAACTTTTCCACTTCCGATGCGATACAGATATCGCAGCTTTGAGTATTGGTCGCTACCGATATTGATCCAATACAATATCTGTCATGGATACTTTTTTAGAAAAGGCTTGATCACGTGATATTACTCAGAGAGCAATAGTCAACAATGGCAGGTATGAGAACAACTGACCCATTTATTACGAACCAATAGGGTCTGTGTGCTGCTGGATGTCTGCTGGGATGGACTAAATACTGGAGCAGAGTGCTTATTTCGCAGAATTTAGATGCAGGCCGATACAAACCCGATACTCGTTTGTTGGCTGATTTTTGACCAATTTCCGGTATCAATACCAGATCGGGATACCTCTAATAGAAAGCCCTTTTCACAGAACTATGTGAATGTATCTTCCAATCAGAACTTCTCTGTGAAGAAAGTCCCATATCTCTAGATCTTCATTAGAGCCCCACTCAGCTTTGCCAGTCAAAACACAGCAGGATCTAAGTTGGGCATCGGCCCCAGACCAGCAGTGGAACCCAAGAGGTGGTTTCTGAAATCCAACGGCAGCGATGTCATTCTGCTGAAAATACTTGGAGGTCCCGGAGAGGTCACACACAGAAGTTTGAGGGAATTAAAGCAAGATGGCTGAAACATGAGGGGTTTACCACTTTCACATAGACATGTACCATGTCTACTGTTCAGGAACTGGGTAATGGTATTTCTGTCTAAGAATATAGCTTGCATCAAGAGTTATGCAGGGTAAAATATCTGCACAACCATATGCCTAAGAATATTGATCCACAGTGAAGACAAACAGGACTGTTGTCTGTGTGTGCTCCCTTTGACTTCATGGAATAAAGGACGGGTGTGTTTGTGCGTCCAGAATTTTTGAAACTCTTTAACACCAGCTGTTTGTTAGCCCACATCTTGGAGGTGTTTAAGCACAGTCGGAGCTAAATTTACCTCTAACCTCCATCATAAATGGAAAGGGGATTATGAACGTCCCCTTTGTGTGGGAGTGGGTGTCCCTATGTTTATTTACTGTCATGTTATTTGCAGGTCGAGCCAAATGCCACCATCGGAGAGATCAAGTCCATGTTCCACAGGAGCCGTACGTGCCGTTTTCCTGCTCCTTTGACATCTAGCTCTTTGTATTCTGCCTTTACAATGACTGTAAGGTAATTACCTCTCCCGTTTCAGATCCTCAGTGGTACCCAGCCAGACAGTCCATTCGTCTCGATCCCAGTATGTCACTGTTAATTTGATCTAATTGAAGCGGGGCTGGTGGAAGCTTTTCGCTCATTGCGCTGCGTGAATCTTACTTGTTCAGTAATGCAATCGTTTCAGAGGGGAAGTCCCTGAAAGATGAGGATGTCCTGCAGCATCTCCCTGTGGGAACCACGGCAACCTTCTACTTCAGAGACCTGGGAGCTCAGATCAGCTGGGTCACAGTGAGTTCAAAACACAAATTGGCTCTAACAGCTCCGACACGTTCAAAGACACGAGTGAGCGACTGAAATCAGGTGCTTCTGCGCCGAGAGTTCCCGCTGTGAAGGAAAGGTGTTTGGGACTTAAAGAAAAGTCCTTGTGACTTAATTTTTAAGTCACAAGTTGATGTGGATCTGCTTCCAGGATGTTCTCATGAGCATCCTCCATGTTTTATTTTCTTTTTTTCAAAGTTCCCACAATGCTTGTATTCCAGCTCCTCCTGTCAAAGCCAAGGTTTTGTGCCGTCTAATCTGTCATTCCTCGTGTTTTCAGGTGTTCCTGACAGAATACACCGGCCCTCTGGTCATCTATCTGCTGTTCTACTTCCGGGTTCCCTTCATCTACGCACCCAAATATGACTTCACCACCAGTAAACACTGGGTTGTACAGTGAGTGTCCAGTATGTTTCCCCCCATGCCTCATGGGATTAGGAAGAATCCTTTTTTTCTCACTCAACCTTTCAAAACATATCTGAACGCAGTACCTGCTGCTGCCACTTGAGGGACATTTCTACCGAGGCTTAGATTTATTTTTCCATTTGTTGACATTGGTCCATTTTAATCTAGCATTTCATTTTCTACATTTTAATCAAACAGCGAACTGAAAGGATTTAAAGTCTCAACCTTGAGGAGCCTTCTTATATTTCATGTTTTTCTGAGAGCTATTGGGACTAAGAAACTTATTTTGTAGAGTTTTATATATTTAAAAAAAGCTTGCAGAAAGCAGCTATAGCAGGAATGATCAGCATGATTGTGATGCAGAACAGTGGAAGGGTTGAGTTTATCCAGCTGCAGCCAGGAGATGGAAGGTGGAAAAGTTTGGCTTCACGAAGCATGAAGAGGGAATATTATTGAAATATGATGTAGAATAAATGAAAAGACAATAAATTGAAATGGTTTGTAAATATCTGGAGTACTGCTGCAACTAACAATTATTTTCTTGATTATTCTATTGATTGTTCTGATGACTATATGGATAAAAATAAATGGGCAAATTCTACAGATTTTTCCTTTCACCACTTAAGCCATTTTTATACAATACTATAAATGCGTTAAAAGATACAAGATAAGCAAATAATTCAGTTTCTTTTTAAATAGTAAAATACTAATTGTGTTGCCTAAAATGCAGTGACAGAGCATCCCTTTTGTGAACTGAAATCGGGTGAAGATGAGGAGTTGAGGAGTTTTGGATAAAACACATTTACCGACAAAGACAAATACGGTTTTTATCTTAATACAGTTTTTTCAGCTAATGGCTTTTTTTGCGAATCTCTGTACCTCATTTAACGTCCAGTCAGTTTACTAAATTAGTTAACAATTATTTCAATAATCGCCTCATCACGACGATTAATCTGATTAATCTTTTCGTCCCTAACCTGGAGAGAGTCCAAACGGCCAGATGCCAAGCTGTCATACAAGATGAGGCAGGCAGATGCTGAAGAAAGGCTGTGCTTGTTTCCAGGCAACCTAACATTCAACAACACAGTGAATCATAATGAGATTTAGCGGGTTTGATCTCTTTACATGCAGTGAAGAACATCAGCGCCTCAAGGTGATAGTTCAAGTCAGCTCAAGTACGGACTGCTCTTAATTTGTCCTGGTTTGAGTGATGGGTGTTATCGACTCACGTCTCCTTCTTTCAGTCTCGCCTGCATGTGTCACTCCTTCCACTACGTTAAGAGACTCCTGGAGACCCTGTTTGTCCACCGCTTCTCTCACGGAACGATGCCGTTACGGAACATCTTCAAGGTGGGATTCACTGAAACTCCGTCTGATCTCGTCACAAGTTAACTTCTCCGACACAAGAAAAAAAATTGTGTCGTTGTCGCTTTCAGAATTGCACCTACTACTGGGGCTTTGCAGCATGGATGGCTTATTATATCAACCATCCATTGTATACACCACCCAGTGAGTGTTCATTAACATTGTGGCATATGGTATACCTACACATGAAGGGGCTGTTTTTTGTTTTTCTTATGTTAAATCCTCTTTTTCAGTATACGGAGAACAGCAGATAAGACTGGCGCTCATCATATTCCTGGTAAGAATCGGTTTCCTCATCGCAGCACTTCTGATTCTAGTCGATACAGTTCTGGTCAGCAGTGGACAACGGTCAACGATGCCAACACTTCTTGCAATTTTGTAACGTAAATGCTTCTTGAAAAGTTGCACCTCGAGCACACACTTGTCATAGCAATCAACAAGCTTCCGGCTTCATTCTGGCTGAACTGCACGTTATTAGATCTTTTACGTTTCCAAGTATGGACCTGACTGGTAGACGGGGTCTACAGACTGGTTGGTTGTAGAAGCTTAGGGTGCTTACACACTGGATAGTCCAGTAGACTCTGTTCAACTGGAACAGTGAATGTTGACCAAAGTGGCAACATTCACTTATGTCAAACAATCCAAACCCTTTGAAAAACCTGTTTTCCTCCTCGCCTGTGGTGGCGCTGCACCAAAAACCACTGAAGAAAACAACACAAAAACCTCAGAAGGAGACATGAGCGCAACTTCCTTCTTCAAGAAATGTACCCAAAAAATGGAATGGTGTCAGATTGTAATTGTTGTAAGATTTCTCTTTTGTCTTTTGCCATTTCTCCCGCTAGTGCAAGACTCACAAATTTGTTTTGGTTGTATTTACCCAGAATGCCCTGTGCTATAGTCAGCTTCCTGCTTTATACGTTTGAAAACTTGTTGAACTTGTTGTACAGAAATACTTTTATTTAAGAATTTTCAAGTTCATGGAAAGCTTGACCATTGGTGGTTATTGAGTTGGTTTTTAAAGACCTTACCTAATTTTCTTTGACATTTAAACAAACACTATGTAACGCTATCAATGCTCTCGATCACAGTTCTGTCAGATCGGGAACTTCTCCATCCACATCGCCCTCCGGAACCTCCGCCCACCAGGTGAACACATCTGTCACTCGCACAGTGCAGCAATTTAATTTCTTCAGTTAATCTAATTTTACTAAGAGAATTGGATTGGTAAGGAGATTTCAAGTTTCTAATTTCCTCTCTTTTTCATGTAAATCCAGGATCAAAGACCAGGAAGATTCCCTATCCAACCAAGAACCCCTTCACCTGGATCTTCCTCCTCGTCTCCTGTCCCAACTACACCTATGAGGTAACATGTTCTTGACTTTTTTTCTTTTTTTTGTATCAGAATGCTTGATAAGTGCTCCACGTCTGCGTACTCAAAGCAAAACGTAGTAAAATTATATTTGTATTGAATCTCAGTTGTCATGATGCTATTGCAGTTTAAAATAACAGCTTGGATGCAATATTTAGAAGGATAATAGACTTAAGGTTCCATTCATTCACCTTCTGAATGATAATATCAGTTTAGTGATCAGAATCCTAACACTCAGTCAGCCACATGACAATGTTCCTACACGGTCATGAAATGTCTGCAGTTGAACTTTTTCCAAATCTTGAAGATAAACACACTTATTCTGGAATCAAAAAAACCCTGAATTCATCACTTCTTTGACCAATAGATACTGTAGCCGCTTGCCATACAACAAGGAAGCTTATTTAAACCACTCATTTTGCTTGAATAGTCCTGCAAGCAATTCACTGCCATCTAGTGGTCAGAATCATCCCCAACAGGCGCAAGTTTGCCAGTTTGCAAACTTTTTACCCCAATAAATAAATCTGTTGTATCTGTAATTTCTCTAGCAGATTTATCATCAGCTTGATGGCAGAAACTTATTTTCTCCTAATATTTAAATGTAAAAGAACTTGAGGAGTAAGAAGTTGACTTCTGGATTATAAATTGGACACGAGACTCTTCAACATGACTTGGTTCACAAGCAAAATATGGCATAGAAACTATGGATGCACCAATATGGGTCGATGTCAACATCCACTATTAATATTGTTGTTATGCCAATAACTGATGATTACTAATATCACATGTATATCTAGGTTTTGGACTCCATGCTGCTTACATTACTTCTTTGCATCAGAAACCCAAATCCTGTGCTTCACCAAAATAAGTATTTTCCTTCTTAACCAGTTTTCCTATTTTGATCAATTAAAGATTGGTTAATTTAAATAGAACGTTTTATGTATTGGACTCAAACAGATCAGTACAATTTTGTGAATTTATAGGCACAACATGCCTGTAAAACGATGAACAAACAGCAGCCCATGCCATGTTTCATTGAATTTCCATATTTGGAACTTAATCACATCCAGAGATGTTGCAAAAGTACAATTAAGGTTCAGCCTCAAAAAAATAATAGCTGCTTAAGAAAAATATCAAAGTGGGAAAAAGCTTTAATTGTTTACTGTAGATTTGCAGAGCCTAACTTCAGCATGGGCAATGTGAACTCACTTCTTCCTGTTGGGATCTGAATCGTGTGTGTGTGTTATCTGTGACGGCGTTTGTTCCTCCTGCAGCTGGGCTCTTGGCTCGGCTTCACCCTGATGACCCAGTGTCTGCCGGTGGCCTTCTTCACCCTGGTGGGTTTCATGCAGATGACCGTCTGGGCCAAAGGAAAGCACCGCAGCTACCTGAAGGAGTTCCGCGACTACCCGCCGCTCCGCTCGCCCATCCTGCCCTTCGTCCTGTAGATCCATCACCAACTACGAGGACGTCGTCCTTTCTCTAAACCTCACACTGGATTTAGACTGATAGATTCAAAGCTTGATTTCTTGCTTCCCTTCCTGCTTTAAGTTCTTCTTGTGTTGAGTAAAAATGTAAACGACTAGTTTGTTATATATTTTTTTTGTATTGCAGACAAACTGTTCTGACTGGTTTACTTTTGAGTTGCGTTCTTCTAAAAACTGCTGTAAAATATGCAAGAGTTCCATTTTTATTGCCTCACGCTGCAGTTTTCTGGTGTTTTTTAGCTTGGAGCGGCTGGCATTGAAAGCATCTTTGAACTCACCTTGAATTGCTTAAGAATCTTAAAATCTGAAACTGACAGAATTGAGTGTTGTCTGAGGTAATTTATATATAAAAAAAAAAAAAATCAAGCTTTTGTTTCTTTGTCTTGTTTCAAATGTTTTTGGGTTAATATCTTTGAATAATGCTGGAACAATGGCAGGCGGTGGCACTTTTCCATGTAGAAAGTCATGCTGGATTCAATTTCTTCTTACTTTTTGGATATTCACACACAGTATAAAAAAAGGGCTTCATGTTATATAGAGCTTGATCAATATTGTTTAATGTGAACAACAGCAGGTGTATATATACAAGGAAGCAGAGTCAGAGGATTTTCTCATCATGCAGCTTCTGCCTCTGCCTCAATCCTCTTCTTCCTCAGCCGGAGCCTTCTCTCCCTCTCGTACTCCTTCATGCGCATAACGTAACTGCAGGCAGGAAGCACATGTATTCACTGCACACCATGTTGAAGCGGTAGATCTTTTAAACTTTAAAACTCCAGCATGTAAAGTGTGATGAACCAGCAGCACCACAGCTTTCCTTTAAGCAACTTGGGAAAGGTGACCAGCGGACACTTACTCCTGGTGTTCGCAGTAGTCCCAGTCGTGCCTCTCGTGCTTGCAAGCCAGGAAGTTGGGCCAGTTGTCCCTCTTGCACTTCATGAGCTTTATCAGATGGTGGGCGCAGTAATCTCTCTGCCCCAAAGGCAGCTGCGCCAGGTTCATCTGATCCTGGGTGGCGATCATCTCTGAAAAAGAGCAACAGCCCAAAACCACAGCAGGTTGTTTCATTATATTAGTGAAACACAATGTACTACAAAAAGGAATTTGTAGTACTAATATGAAAAACTGGTCAGCATTTCAAGGTTTCTGCAATACTGTTTTTGTTCATGTTACGTTTGAATTAAATAGTTTTAAAACCTGCTAAAGACTTTTTATGCACAGACTGTTACAACCATTTTTTATGCTGACAGGAAAAACACAGAATGACGTTTTATCACTACATAAAGAATCTGAAATTGAAGTTAAACTACAATAAACACACGCCAGGCTTCATTAAATAACTTTGTCGGTAGCCTGTAGTTATTTATTAGGGCACATTTCATTTTACAACTATATGCATGTTTGCAAAGGAACAAAAAAAAAATCAGTTGAAAAATGTTTTCACGTAGTTTTGACACACAGAGGAAAAAGGTAAACAATATATCATCTGTCTAACTCATTATCTCTATGCTTTGTGCTGTAAATCTCTCCCAGCAGAAGGTAAACAGTTTTGTGCCATTTAATATGCTAACATTAGCTAGTCCACAGGCCAGCTTCGTTCGCGTCTCCAAGGCTACATTAGCAAGAGCTAACCCCCAAGCTAACTGACGTGAAATCCCCTCTAGCGTGAAAACACCTGCTCAACAGCAGCAGCTCAGATAAAACCCGGTCCAGTCGCTGCACACCGACCTCTCTCTTTCCTCTCTTCGAAGCCGATCTTCGGGTCAAACTCGAACTTCTCTGTAGGGTCCGGCTCGGTGTCCCTTTCGGTGATATACCGCTTGGCCAGGTGAGCGCCCATGGCAACGGTGATCCAGGCACACTGGATGCTAAAATTAATCTATCACACACTGCTGTTATTCACTAAAAAAACAAAGAAATGTTTACAGAAATAGTCTGCAATCTGCCATTCGGTCACCTCCACAAGCCCCCTGCATCCACTTCCGCTTTGCTTCAGAACTTCACGTCACAACACAACTTTACCGCCACCTGCAGGCGGGAAGGTTATACAACAGAACACTGTTAGACCCGAGCCAGATATTATTGATGCACCTAAAAGTTTTTCTGTTGGGAAAACTTTGTTTATGATTCACTGTGAACACAGGTGTGGACATTTCATCAGACGCATGTTAAATAATAAAATGTGAGATGTTTTCTTTAAACTGTTACACAGACTACTAATCACATTTTTGTATAAAAATATACTAAATATATTTATTACATAGACTATCCCACTGGCATACTTTGTTACATGTCCTGTGTTATAGTCCTTGTTCTATGTTTATATTTGTAAGCAAAGATTTTTTTTAATAAAAAAAAAACAACAACTAATCAAAGCAACAAATTCAAGCACTATTGGATAAGTTGTACAAATTATGATATATGCCGTTTAACCTAATCCAGCCACAGACGTATTTGTTTTTTGACCTTCACAATAGTCATATTTCTAGACCATCAGCTATTCTCCTTTTTGATGACAAGGAGGCTCACTAGGTTTCTACTTGGACAAGCTTTGCCATTGCTTGTTTCTTAAAACTGTTACATTTATCAACATTAGCACAGTTCATGAATCCGCAAAAAACAAAAATAAAGGGCAGATGGCAACTCAAACAATAGGTTGATATACTGTATGTATACCACCCACACAGAAAGAAGGGAAGTGCAGGTCTGCATGTGTTTCACTGCGGTGGTAAATGACCATTTGTAACAAAATAGTAAATTTTAAAAAAGCTACATTAGATGTAGCAGAGAGATGTTGTAAATTCTGCCCCAGCTCCAACCTGCAGAGTTAGGAAACAGGTGTTCCCCATCACTGTGTCGCCAGGATATGTCACATTAGCCAAGCAGTAAAACAGAAGTAGTGAGTGGAAGCAGCTGAAAGTTAGTAAAGGCCTATCTGTTTTCTGTGGGATTTCAGACAGCATGACATTATTGATGCACAACAGACGACAGCGCCTTTCTGCTTCGGAGAGATATGGCTCCAAAAAGTTCTTTCTGTATTGGAAAATTAGGTTTTAAAATGACCAGTCTGATCTGAAAACAGAGCTTCGTTTGATCTGTTTATGTTTTATGCTTATCTTTCACTCTCTTTGGCTTGAAGATGTCATTGAAAAGACAAGTGGATTAATCATGCTTGGAGTTTTTATTTGAGGCCACAATGAAAGACAGTTTTTTGTTTTTGAGAAATGACTAAATGAAATATCAATCAATTCAGAAACAGCAGCATTTAAAACAAATAGTGACATAAGACAAGGTAAAGAGGTTGTTCAGAATGTTTTATGAGGTATGATGGGTTTATTGGTGACTCGTTTTCTGTTTCACTTACTTAAAATATTTTTATAATAATCTCTGGACACAAAAAAATCAAATCTTTGGTTTTATGTTTTGTGTTAAATCACTGAGATCACTGGAACACATTTTAAAGGATAATGAATATGTCTAATGTAAACAAGTATCACTAATGTACTGAAGCAGAGAAATTACCATCTGTTTGGAGGTAGGCCATCATATTTATCTTTATTATTTCAGCACAAAGTATTTTCATACATACATAGTATTTTTTTCAAAATGACTCGACATCCGACACGACATGAAAAATTAATATTAATGCAAAAGACTGGATGACTGGACAAGAGGCCAGTTTATCTTCTCTTCATAACATCCTGAATGTTATGAAGTTTATTTGCATTACAATAAGTAATGTAATGCAAATAAAACAAAAAACAAATCAACATTTATTTACCATTACTCAAAACAGTCACTGTATCTTTATGCTTTTACATTTCATTGTAAAAATTTTATAGTTTCTATCAGTCACAGAGATTTAGACAAACACTTTTCATTTGACCTCTTGCTTCTCTTCTGGTATCAAACCATCATCATCACTGGTAGAGGTCGTCATCCCCTTCCTCTCTGTACAGACCCGGCCTCTCCGATCCAGAACCTGGCCCCGACCCCTGACCTCCAGACCGGGTTCCCGTAGCAGACGGAAACCTGGAGGAAACATCTAACGTAAGAACTCTGGAGCAAAATGAAAACAGAGTCCGGTGATCTGCGGCTGCTTTTCTGCAACCCGTGTGGCGCACCTGAAGTTCCCGAAACCTCGGCTCTGCTGCAGAGTCTGAGCAAACATCTCGTATTTGCGGATGTCGTTGTCGCTGACAGAGCGACGAGCGAAGCGCATGGCTTCTTCAAAGTGGTCCTTCCTGATCTCTGGGACTGGGTCGAAGTCCTCGTCCTGTGAAAAGATAAACACGGACCAGCTAGACGGACGTTCAGCCCAGAAACGCTGAAGGTCCCAGGACGCACAGCACCAAACACAAAGCCCAAAACTGGTTTGAGATGTGACTTTTCCTTTTAAATGTCAAGAAAGTCTAAGACGCTAAATGAGTGAGTATAGTTCAGTGAAATGTAGAGGACAAATGGAAGAGCAGCAGTGATGACTGACCATGGGGATTCCTGGTCTGCTCTGCCTCTGACGCTCAGCCTTGATCTCGGCTTCGATGGCCTCCCGGATGGCCAGCTTACAAGCGCGCTGGCAGATCTCCGTCAGGTCGGCTCCGGAGAAACCCTCAGTGATCCCAGAGAGGAAGTCCAGGTCCACGTCCTACAGGTAAAGAATCCCACCCAAAACGAAGCAGCAGAGAAACGAAACAGTAATCAAAACGCCACTTTTCTTGGGTTTTTACTCTGCAGCCATCAGCAAGTAAATGTTAATGTTTTTCATCATGACATTATGGGTCAGGATAGTACAACCACACCCCTTTAACCTTCTCACATTTGTCTCATTCTGGTTTCTTTACACCACGAATCTGGAGCAAACAGCCAAAAGTGGAGTTCCTTTAAATCAGAAACCCTCCTGTTTAGAGTTGCCTTTGATTAATGACATACGGGAACATTGGTCAGTATACTTCATGGATATCTGCTTGATGATTTTGATGGCATTTGACAAAATATAATGTTTATTTCTTGTTTCACAATTGGTCGCAGTATTCAGTTTTTCTGATGTTTTCTGATGTTTTTCTGCCTTGTTGCAAAAATGAACTTGATTGTAGCCACAATGTTTATTGTATTTAAAGAGGATTGTATGAAAGACCAACATTAGTATTCAGACAGCATGAGTCAATACTTCAGAGAGAAACCGAGGTCTTCTGGCGCTCCATCTATTGTTTCCATGTATTTATCTCCACCCATTTGTGTTTTGCAATGTTGGTCTTCAACCCAACACAGTGGTTAGCCTGTAAGCCAAAAGATTATATTTTGTTCTAATCTGATCAGATTAAAAAACACTTACACTAAAGTGTTTCACTGTACAGATGGTTTATAGTTTGTTTTGTTGCAACCTGACGTGTGAAATAAACTTCAGTGGAGTTTGAAAACAAAATATGTGTATAGGTTTATGTCTGGTTGAGCGATGTGTGTGCACAATTTATTTATTTTTTTCGTTTTGGGGGGAGATTTTATTGTAATCCATAGAACCACCGGGGAGGAACCACCGGGGAGGCCCTGAAGTAAATCTGGGAACCACTGCATTAACAGGAATTATTTAACATTTTATTTCATAATTTACCTCTTCTGGTCCATTACGTACAGCTACATGCCAGACGGATCAACTGAGAAATGTGTTTTTGAGGGTCTTACCCGGGCAATGGGTGATTTGCGCAGGTTGGCTTTCAGTATTGCTGTGCGAGAGGGTTTGTCTGGAAGCGGGATGTAGATGAGCTGGTCCAAACGGCCCGGCCGCAGGATGGCCGGGTCTATGATGTCAGGTCTGGTTTGATGGGGGGGAGTGGAGGTCAGCATGGACTTACATCTGTTCACCCATTATTCACAGCAGACATTGCAGAGATGCAGAGAGGCGGCACCTGTTTGTGGCGCCGATGATGAAGACGTTCTTCTTGTCTGACATGCCGTCCATCTCGGTGAGGATCTGGTTGATGACTCTGTCCGCGGCTCCGCCGGCGTCCCCCGCCCCGCCTCCTCGGGACTTCGCGATGGAGTCCAACTCGTCAAAAAACAAGATGCAGGGGGCCGCCTGCCTGGCCTGAGGTGCGGAGGAAAAGTTACCAAAAGGTCAGACGGCAGAAGCTCCAAGAGTCTATTTTCACCATCAGAGACCTCCCACCTTGTCAAACACATCTCTGACATTGGCCTCCGACTCTCCGAACCACATGGTGAGCATCTCAGGCCCTTTGATGGACACAAAGTTCGCCTGGCACTCGTTGGCGATGGCCTTCGCCAGGAGTGTTTTTCCGCAGCCCGGCGGGCCGTAGAACAGCACCCCACGGGACGGCGTCATCCCAAACTTCAGGAACTTGTCAGGATACTCCACTGGATACTGGGGGAGTCAGTAAGAACATGTGTAGATTGTCTAAGGGAGCTTTGACTGTAGCTGCAGTGCAGAGTGTGCTGTGAGCGTTTCCTCCACCTGAACAAGCTCTTGGAGTTCTCGTTTGACCTCGTCCAGACCACCGATGTCCTCCCAGTTGACCTGAGGAACCTCTGCTACGGTCTCCCTCAGAGCTGATGGGTTGCTTTGACTCAGGGCCCACTAAAAACAATACAGTGCAGAAGTATTCTTATACACAGCATTAGGTTGAATTGTCTTTACATGTCTTCATATTTCGCTTACAAGAAGTTATACTTTCCTGTGATCTTCTAAATTACTCCATATTATTATTTCATAATTTTACTAAGGTCTACCAAACCTTTCTCCCCCATTTTTACCAGTTTTTATACCTGACCACAGAACTTGGTGTTATTCATGGATTCACTTAGAGAAATGATTACAAATGTCTAAACATCCAAAATTGTAATTTTTTCATTGGTCATTTGAGTTGCTGAACATGTAGGCAATTATATGAAAATGTTCAGTTACTAGGTGAAAAATTAAAATGGGATTTGAACTAAAAAAAAAAACTCACAGGAGGGCTGAAGAAATGTTGTTTCACTCTTACAAAAAAAATATAGATATGGTTTTTATATATTTATTTAAACTGTCACTATGTCCTGACAGCACGATGTCAGACAGATAACCTATGAATAGATTGAGTTCCTCCAGCCACTCAGTGCTAGGAATAGGGTCTTGGCGCTGCCAATCATGCTCCTGTACACGTTGCTCAATGAGCTAACAACTGAGAAAAAATTTACCGTTCGTCATCGGTGGCCATCCACGGCAGGCTGTGCTTCAGAGTACCAGAGAGCATGGATGAGGGTGTGAGCATCTCATACGTGAGGATGATTGACAGCTCTAAGACTCTCCTCTTGCCTCTGATTGGTTGTTTGTATTTCTGTAATTAGCACTGGTAAGGCGGAGAAGCTCATAGATGATCTCTCTCATATTATGCTGTCATGACATAGTGACAGTCTTAACAAATATGTGAAAAAAACAATCATTTTTTTAATATAAAAGTTACACACTGCAGTTTTAAGGAAATTTTAAAAGAAAAAAACAATTATTGTCTCACGGGTAGCAGAATTGGGGATTCGCGGGGTTAGCTTTGCATGTGAACACACAGCCTGAGTGAGTGTCGCATATTAACCTGAAAATCATCCATGGTGACGGCCAGAGAGTTGAGCAGGTCAGCATCGATAGTCTCGTCCTCCAGGTCGATGAGCGTCATCTTCTTGCGGATTGCCTGCAGAGCAGCTTCTGAGCACAGAGCGGCGAGGTCGGCGCCCACGTGTCCGTGTGTTTCCGTGGCGATCTGACATCAAATTAGAACACGTACGTGTGTAGAAAGTCAGGCAGAAGGTTCTACCGGCTAACATCCGATGTGGAGTGAGCAGGACTGTTTCTCATTCACATCTGTAAACATCTCAGCAAGTTTCACTAACTTTTAAGTGCAGAGTTTTTCTGGCTGCCTTAATCATTTCTGTCTACATCCCGTTAGCTTCTCTATGAACTTGCAAGAGTAACATTTAAAAATGAATTTAAAAATTTTAGGCCTCACAATTATTAAGTAATGCATCATTTGCGCGTAGTCTCAATGCTATTTTCTGGGAAGGAGCTTATTTTATTTTGCAAGAGATTTGAGGATAAAATTATCCAACAAACTGAGGTATAAAGTCGTGTTATTACAAAATGCTTATGAAATCTGCCTGAAGGAGTCAATGCTGCTTGCACATAAAAACACAGTGGAGGAGAAATAGAAATGATAAAATCCTTTTCAATGTTTTACTTTTAATCATGAATCATTTTATTCCATTATTCAATTATGTTCTGTTTTTTGTTGATCTGTGTCATAAAATCATAAATAACATACACTGAAGCTTTTAGTTGTGATGTGACAAAATGGTTTAAAAACCAAGACTGTAACTTATTAGCTTACGTCTCTTGATTTTAGCATGAAATGTTAAATTTTTTCTGAAATTATTGTGATTTTAAATTTTTTTTTTTGCCGTAGCAGCTCACCTTTTCCAGGTCGACATCGTCTGCCAGCTTCATATTCTTGGTGTGGATCTGCAGGATCTCCAGCCTGCCGGTGGAGTCTGGGATCCCAATGTCGATCTCTCGATCAAACCTGCCTGGAGAGCATTGGGGTTTCCGTGAATGCATCTGAATGTCGGTGTGTGTTTCTGCGACACGTGCGTTGTGTGCGTGCGTCTCTGTCCTGACCGAAGCGTCTCAGAGCGGAGTCGATGCTGTTCGGCCGGTTCGTCGCCGCCATCACAACCACGTGAGCCCTTTGCTTCAGCCCATCCATCAGGGTCAGGAGCTGGGACACGATGCGCCTCTCCACCTCGCCGTGAGTCTGCGCAAACACCGTCACACAACACATGGCAGAGGATGGTGAAGACGGGCGCGGGCGTGTCGGTTTCTGAGGAAGTATCTGGACGTGCTAACCTTCTCTCTCTTGGGAGCGATGGCGTCCAGCTCATCGATGAAGATGATGGCCGGAGCATTGCTCTCTGCCTCCTCAAACGCCTTTCTTAGGTTGCTTTCAGACTCCCCTGCCAACTTACTCATAATCTCGGGACCTTGTGATAGAATAAGCAGGAAGCAAGTAGGCAAGTAAGTGAGAAAGAAAGAAAGAAAAAACTTGTTCGTACGGATCGGCATTTATCGTATCGTTTATCACTTATTGTGATAAATTTCCTGTCATGATAACAATTTGAATTTATCGCAGTTGCGATAATCTCTAATTAATAGTCTTTAAAACCCTCCAAACTGTACGTATTGTTGGGATTGCTAATTTGACTATTTCTTTTCCATTATGTTCAATGAAAGTATCAATAAATATCAATAAATTTCTTTATGTGACTGGTGTCACAGTGAAGCGTAGTGCCAATGGGTATGTTTATCAAGAGCAGTGTTTGCAGTTGTGGAGCTATGATTGCTATGTTATGCAGTCACACCAGTAGTTATCTAAAATGCAAGTAATAAATAGTTCATATTGTCATTTTTATTGTTACAATACCATCACAAATTTTCTTGATAAAACTTTAAGTCCATATTGTCCCAGCCCTACTTGTAAGGCGACGCTTTTCCAGCCCTTTGCAGTGTAATACGACTAAATGAAGTCTTTCTAATCACCGTTGATTAGAAAGAAGAAGGCGCCGGTTTCATTGGCGACCGCTCGGGCCACAAGGGTCTTCCCTGTACCTGCAGGGCCATAAAGCAGGATGCCTCTGGGGGGCTGAGAAGGATGACAGACAACAAGACATACAAGTGAGTGACAGGATTTGAAGTCAGCGGCTTTATGTTTGGATCGGAATGACAAGTTTAAGAGCGCGACACCTTAACTCCGATCGCCTTGAAGAGCCCTGGGTGCCGGAGAGGAAGCTCCACCATCTCTTTGATCTGAGCGAGTTGCTTCCGACAGCCGCCGATATCGTCATACCCGACATCGTTCAGATTCTCCTCTTCATCCTGCCACAGAAAGCAGGGAAACCCAGGACGATCGGGCGGAGACGTTTTCTTAAAACATAACAGGCTTTGACATTGTTTCTTTTTAAGTTGTTTCTTTTTGAGTTGAACAACTCAAATCCAAGGATTTAGGTGCAGCCAGTTGGGTTTTTTGGACTCACTAAAGGCTTAAAACCAGTTTATAAACATTTAAATATTACACACAATGCTTGGAAACAGCTGGGGGGGGTTTCCCAAGATTTTGTCACTCCACATTCATAAAAATGTATGCATTTTATTAGGAGTTTATGTCATAAATGAATACAGCATTTTGCCGGTCAGAAAGTTCAGTTTTGCTCTCATTGAAAGCACTGGCTGCCCTGGACTTTATTTGCGGGCGTCAGAGTAAAGGGACCTTATGTAAATAGAAAAAGAACGACTGGTTTCAGGTGTTAACTCACATTCCTACATTTTCTCTACAGCTACTCAAAGAAAACACGTTCTGCCTCCTGACTGCGGTCCGCCAGGAGGCAGAACGTTTTCTTTTCCTGTCATCCCCCATCACATGCTCCCTGAACGCAGCGCCTTCATACTGACCTCTCTTTTTATCGGCTCTCCTTCGCAGTAGATGACAGTGTCTGGGGCAACGATGCAGTGAGGGCTCGGGTCCGTCTCCACCACCTTGAACTCTACAGCTCTCATGCTTCCCCTCACCAAGAAAATGTCACCTGAAGACATCACAGTGCCGTCAGAAACACTCAGAAGATGACGTTTCTGTGCCTCAAGGAGCTAGCTTTTGCTTTGGTACAATCCTGTTTTCGAACCTTTGTGTACTGGCCGGTACGCCTCCAGAAAGTACGGCTTGAGGAAAACTTCAAAGAGGTTCCCTGTCAGGCCCTCAATAGTGTCGTCAATGGGGAGGAGGTGGATCTTTTTCCCATACTTGATGTCAGGGCAGGCATGGATGCTGGCATGTCAAAAACATGAACTTTTATCACGTATGGTAACCTTTTTCATCCATATCTGTCATGATGTTAAGTTACAGCAGACTCCTGGAAATTTCCTTTTGGGATCAACAAAGTATTTTGGAATTTGAGCTGGAATTGAATTTGATTCACCTGTCTGTAACTCCAAGTCATTCACGGAAAATTTGCATATTTGCTGATTTTTTTCCGTAGAGCATATATAAAATATTATAAAGAAATTGCGGCTTGGGAAGCTGAAACACTTAGATGCAATGCTACTTCACATGCTATTACTTTGACACTGAACTCCCAACGTTCAGCCAGTCAGTGGGTGTTAGCTGAAAAAGACAGTTTCCACTTTTCGTCTTATAGCAGATGAATTTATATTTGGTATTTGAGCTATTACATTAGACCGTTGTAGATGTTTTTAGAGGGTGTGGCCCCTGACCTTCATGAATACCCGGAGCCCACTGTATATTAATATCCATAAATGAATTGTTGTGGGAAAGGACAATAGAGATGGTCTCCAAAAACACCAACTTGACTATTTTGTTCTCACCTGTGTAATAATCTAAAAAAAAAATTATAAATCAGTCTGAGGAATGTATACATTAATTGCATAGCAATTTTGATGCATTTCACAGCATCCCTTTTTTTTCTTTAGAAACCATCAAAAACAATTAACATTTCAATTGAAGAGGGTTGGTAATAAATGAAATCAAGACTCGAATGTATTATTTCAACTAGTAGTTATTCGCTCCTGATGAAATGAGGAGGAGTTGTCTTTAAATCAGAAGCCATGTCATGCTATGGCATGTTATCCAAATAGTAGCCAAATAATAAACCAATTCACCCCCCACCCCAAGCTCTGTCTTTGCAAGTCAGGGATATTTTTTCAGAACCAAAAATATCAACAATTGGTCACTAGGCATTCTAATAATCTCAGGACTAAAGTTCTTTTCACCATTCAACCTTCAACTATTGACAGTAATAAAAAGTTTTATTTGTTTACACAAAGGTAGAACCTTTAAAATCTCTCTGTACTCTGAGGTGCAAAAGGACTCATTAGGTGTGTCTCTGTTACAGATCACACCGTTTACACGCACAAACAGCTGCTAAATGCAGGAAAATGCTACTAGATTTAACTTTTACGCCACTGTTTTGGCGCCCGTCTAGCATAGTGCCCCTATTCGTCGCATACCCATTTTTAAAAATTTTATTTTATTTTTTTGCGCAACTTCCCAGGCAACATTGGGTAATGTCGTAAATATATTGAGCCAGACTGGCTCACATGAGAGAATGAGAGTTTGTTTAACTTAAAGTTTCCCAAAAAATGGAAAATCTTGTTGGTAAAAAAGTCAAATTCAAAGTGTGTGTGCGTGTGTGTGTGTGTGCCCTCCACACAGATCTATACCTGATGACATCACCGAGGCGAACTCGCAGGTTGTTGCGCGTCACCCTGTTCATCCGAATCCTCTCGTGCCCGCAGGTGTCATCCGTCAGGACGATGCACACGGTTTGCCGTCGCTTCCGTCCTCTCAGCACCACGGTGTCGCCGCGGAAGAGCTGCAGCTCCTCCGTCTTATTCTAACGTAAAGACGCACAGGTCTGAGAGAAACACAATACCTTCGTGAATCTGTTGTTGTTGTCTGGATTCACACAGAAACTCGCCTGCGACAGGCTGACGATGCTGCTGTCCTCGTTGAGCGCTTCGTCCACAATCAGCCTGTTGGGTCTGTGTTTCTCCTTCAGGATGGCGGTGGAGAAATCCTCTCCCTTCGGCCTTCCACACAGGAGACGCATTGACACGTTCGCATGCAGCACCACATGCTCCACACTCAAAGATCTAATTTCTTCATGTGACTCTGAGCTGTATTTAGAAACTTTCTGGCTCTCCGCAAAGCCTTGATAGACATAAAAATGTCCAAATTTATCAAAGGTTTTGAACGTATGATGGAACATTTGATCTCTTTTGTAAATGGCTAAGTCCTTTAATTAGATTTTTTGTTGTTTGTTTTGTTTTTATATGTTTAAAATAATGCAGCTGTTTACTCACTCTGCTCCTCCCGGGCCTGGCATGTCTTCTCTCCTTCGTCTTGGAGATTCAGATAAGCTCAATTTTACGCTGCAGAATATCCAACAGTCGGTCCCTTATGTTTCAAAGCTTCGAGCTTTCTGTCTGATCTTTTTGGTCTTTGGTGAGCTGCTTTTGTTCTTCAGAGGCCAAAAAGTTCCCAGCTGAGACTCCCGGCCTTTTGCTTTATTTATTTCTTTTTCTTTTTTTTTTCCCCCTCACTTGTCTCCAGTCTTCATGTTTGCAGGAGCCGCACTCTGCCTGTGTGGCATAAACACGTCCGTCTGCGTCTCCTGTTATAACCCCAACATGAGCGCCAGGGATCCCAGGCACTTTACCTTGGAGAGCGTCCCAAAGCGCGCAGCGCAGACAGTGTGAGGTTTCCTCCTACCCCTCGCTCCTCGCCTGCAAAAATGTAAAACCGAGAGCTCAGCTGCTCGCAGCAGCTGCTGAATATTCATGCGCCCAAATAAATTCTGCATATAGATTTCCTTTTCTCCTCAAAATGGAAGCTGTGTTTTGTGTCGTCTCCCGGATCAGCCATTTCTGTTTTTATTTTTTTATTTTTTTGTTGTTGAAACACGAGCTGCTGTTGTGTCCCAGCTGCTCTGAACTGTCACCGGCTCCCTTCCTGACGCGCTGAGCGCTTGTGTTGGGTATTCATTGCCTGGGTCAGGGGTTGGAAAGGGGCTGTGGGGCAGTAGCCCAGGGTAGGGGGGTTGGGGGGAGGCAAAAGATAAAGAAAAAAAAAGTTTTTTGTGTATACTGTCTCTGCTAATATTAAAATCATGGGTTTGTGTATATTTTAATGAAATACTGTTTGACTTCTATTCATTTAAACTTCACTCAAATGTTTGAAAAATGATCATCTTTTTGGGGACCAGATGGGGGGGCCCGTCTGTCACGTTTTAAACTGACCCTCCATCAAGTTGTACCAGTAAATGTGTAAACCTACCCAATAATATTTCGCAATTTGCATGAGAATAGGGCTCTAAAAGTGGCTACAGCCCAGGGTTCCTTATCCTTCTAAATCCAGCCGTGTTCATTGAAAATTCTCATACTTTGTCACGTTGCAACGACAAAACCGGCTGGGATTTTATGCAGCAGCAATTCAGCCCTTTGATACCACCTAGCTAATAGACAGCTTTAACCGGTGTGTCATTTAATTACTATATAAATTTAAAAAATGGCCGCCCAATTACATTGACAGAGAAGCGGGTGGGAGAATCTATTTGTAGCTGCTCTTCATGATCTTAACAACAAAGATCTTGCCACTCTTTGTAGAAGAGTGGCAAAAAGAATCCATAGCTGAAAGAAAGTCACTACAGGTCAGTTTTGTAACTTGTTTCAAGAAGGCGATGATAAAAGACCAAAAATTTGACATTCAGCCTAATGGCTAACCTCCAACAACAGCAACAAACAAAACAAAAACAATAAATCACAGAACACTGCGATGGAGTGGCGACCTGTCCAGGGTGTAGCTCACCTCTCGCCTGTTGGCCGCTGGACTCCAGAACCTCTCCTGACCCCAATGGGATGAGAGTGTAAGAAAATGGATGGATGGAAATCACAGAACCCTGCACATCAACCTGAGTGCAGCATCCAGGGACAGGGAGGTTGGAGTTGATGGGTTTACTTAGATTGGGGGAGTGAATAGAAATGCAGGGACAACTGATCAGTGAAAACCACGTCTGATATTTCTTCCAGTACAGATTTGCTCTCCTTTGTGTTGTTTTCAGTCACATAAAATCCCAAAAGCATGCGCCGAGGTTTGCGGTCATATTGTGACGAAATGTGAAAATGATGTGTGAATAAATCTGCAAGGCACCGGGCACATAACTTCTACACAGCAGCATATGTTTTGCTTTAATATTTTAATTTTTTGGCTTTTATTTACTAAAATTGTTCTGTAACAAGTAACAAATGACAGGAAAATCAACCATTTTCTACAGTCTGAAACGCAGCTGTTCTCTCCAAACGGGTTCCTCTCATCAAAAAGGTGAAGTGACAGAAAACGTTTTGATATCGTAACATAACAACATCGACGCATAAAGCAAGAGGTAGAGAAAGTTCAAATGCACAAACAGGAACACGTCTCAGGAGAAATTACTGCCAAAGCAAACCAATGTGTAAAAAAAAGACAAATAAAGCAAGAAAGTTTTAAAGGAAAACTTAGAATGGGTGCTGAGGAAATGCGTTTTCTGCTCACATGACGTCACCAAGAGTGTAAAAACGCATTTTAATATTTGATTGCCTCACTGATATCCTATTGTTTAATGAGGATTTTACAATGTAAATACGTATACAGTATTCTGTTCGGTTTTGGTGCATTTTCGTGGTACATGTAAACTGATCGCCGTTCTCTGTATGCAAACTTATACATATCCACCATGTTCAAATTCCAGCAATCAGAGTTCAGTTAGACCAAAAGAAGCTCACACTTACATACTATAACGTAATTTGGCTCTTTTTTTTATTTTATTTTATTTTTTAGCCAAAATAAACATAAACAACTAAATAAATGTGTGTTGGACGTGTAACTCATACTTATGCAAAAATCTTCCTTTGTGACGCTTTCAAGAACCGACTGACGAAGACGAAGGATTGTGCTGAATATGAGCAGATTTCAGTTCGTTTAGCTGCTGTGGGACCGCCGTTTTCTTTGCTACATGAAGAGTTTTGCATGCATGTAAATTCAAAAAAATGAGACAAACAGAAAATATTAGCTCAGTCCCTGAAAATGGATTTTTCTACATCGGTTTGCTGCTGCAGAGACTTTGTGTTATTGCTCTTGATTCTTTAGATAAGTCCAAATCCAGCCCTCAGGGAAATGTGGCTTAATTACCTCTACATCCAGTTCTGCAAAGGCTTAATAAAGACTCATTTGTTTAAATCAAATGTTTAGCCAGGTGAGCATTTAAGACATGCGGACATTTGAGGACTGGAACATGACAACACTGCTTCCATGGAAATCATTCAGTTCTGATGATTTGTTTAAAAAATCAGTTCCATCTGTTTTGGACTAAGCAATAACTTTTACACTTGGAAGTCAAGCTTTAGTTTCCTGCAGTGCTGCTTTGGAGCTACATTTAATGAACCGCAGGTTTTGGTATTTTTTTTATGTTGACATGTCTAATGGGTTTTTTCGGTGTGCTGTGCAGCCCAGACACAACAGCAAAAACAGAAAAACAACAAATTTGAAGCAGTTTTTTTCTCCATTTTTTGCATATAGAAACTTAATTTAGATCCTAGTCATATATCAAAGTTATACCAAGGCTTTGGGCAAAAGAGTAAATTTGCAAAAACGATTCCTGACGTCAGAATCCAAAAGGCCCAATCGACCAGAGCAAATTCTATCTGGACACATTATGGACCTTTAATTGCCAGCTGTTCATGTGACGCTTTAGGCTACAGATGAAGAACATCAACCCTCAAATAATAACCTTTAAAAAAACTGAGAGAAAACACCGGCTGGTTGTGTTGATGAGTTCTGGGTCGACATAAACACAAATTACGTAATCGTAACGCTTCAGTCCAGCTTCAGTCCAGCTTCAGTTCAGCTTCAGGGTGTATAAAAAAAATCTTCTATCTAAGCTGCTATTTTTTTTCCACTACGTTTCTTCCATATGAAGAAGAATCAGACCTAGAAGCAGGAAGTTGTTTTACCACAGACCTAAAATGTAAACGTAACATGAATTCTGAGGCGATCCGCTTAAGACACAGCACAAAAACACAAACTATCTTACACAGATTAATAATAATAATTAAAAAAAAAATGCTGCAATTTTAAAAAATAAAATAAAATGCCTTTTTGTGTTTGATCTATTCATATGAAAATGTTCTCATATTCTACTTTGTGCCATCATTTGTGCTTCATTCAGTAGAAAAGTCCTCCTAGAAAATCCTGCGAAATTCCTACACAGACTAAACAAAAGCTGAGCCATGTTTGCTTGATGCTTTTCTCAAAACTTATATTACCTTATGTAAAGACATGCTTTTTTTTTTTTTTACTACTTGAGCTATATTTAGATGTTAACATAACAGCCTGAGTGCATCTTTGGCATCTTCGTAGCAGTCATTCTCCTCAAAGTGTGTTTTCTGCAGAACCTTGACGTGACGCTCGTAGATCTTGAGGGCGGGTCCGAGTTTGATCGACAGGCCGGTCAAAACGTCGTTGCGCTGCATGAGGAGGAGAGACTTCCCGTCGATTTCCTGTGGAACAGCGCAAAGCAGTGAGTGTAGCAGGCCCGTGGAGTTTGCAACAATTCAACAGGCGCAGTCTCTGGCGCCCTCTAGAGGCAGAAACAGGCGCAAACAGCCTCACCTGTGTCCTGAAGGCTGCCGCCTGCTCGGGGAAACCCACGGATGTGAAATAACTGACCACGTCAGACACGGTCCAGTCCACCGGGCTTACTCTGGTGCTGCCAAACTTCATGTGCCTTTGGGTAAAAAAACAAACAAACAAACAAACAAACAAACAAACAAACAAACAGAAAAATCAAGTCGGACTTTTACAAAACTCACTGGGTGGAGAAAAATCTTGAAGCACCGCTGCAGGGGATTTTAAAAGTGGGATTAAAAGCGACATCAAAAGGAGATTTCCACAGCTAATGTGGCACATACTGTCCACAATTCAGTTGAAAAACTACTAAATATGTCGGGTGGAAGCAGGGTATGAAAAATGTCAGATAACCCAGGGGTCACATCTTTAAGCTAACACTTTGTTGAAGCAACTTTAGATTTATTTTCAGCAGTCAGTCTTCCTTCAGTCTGCCATCAGTTTCAGTGAATATAGCGAACAAGTTCAGCCATCATAGAAGAAACTTTCTGATATTTGCTTGTTTGAATATTTTAGCTAAAGCCACAGTTTGCAGGGAAGTTTTAAAATGATTTCATTGTACAAAGGTATAAGTCAGGAGAAGGGAACAATATGGAGACTGCCCTTGTCAAACTGTTCAATCTGCATAAAAACATACTATGTTTTTATACCACGGTGCTGGTTCTGTTCCTCAGTGTGGCATTAAACACTGAGATTCTAATCGGAGAGAGCTGGATTGGACTTTCTGGTCCGGTACTTGACTGGTTCAAATCTTACCTAAACAGGGACTTTTTCGTGTCAGTCGGTAACTTCCCAGCGGAACAGACAAAAATCACATATGGGGCCCCTCTTGGGTTCCATCCTGGGACCCTTCTTATTTAATATCTACATGTTCCCACTTACTCAGATTACTACATGTCATAAATTAAGGTACGATAATCATAAAGAGGATACACAGCTCTACATTACAATGTCACCAGATAACTATGAACCCATTTGAGTGCTGAACAAATCAACGCGTGGATGTGCCATAACTTGATCAGAAACAGAAAAGAAACTGAAGATATTATCTTTGGACCCAAAGAGGAAGAACCTAGAGTCAGCATGTATCTTATTAAAACCAGAAACCAGCGATCAGGGCCGAAACCCGAGTGTAGTGATGGACTCTGACCTGAACCTTCAGCGTCACATGAAGACCGTTACAAAGTCGGCCTTCTTTCACCTGAAGAACATCTCAAGGATTAACGAACTAATCTCTCAGCAAGACCAAGGAAAACTCGTTTTATGCGTGGATGAAATGAAGTCTTGATCCAAAAAGTTTGATTGTTGATGCAGAAGCGGGAAAATTATTTTTTGTAGTTCTGTCCAGAATCCAGATCTGACAGAAAATCTGTGTTCTCAGCAGGAAGCAGGCTGTGGACGTAAGATACCGTTCACCTACGATCGGCTGTTTACTCACCCTCCACTGCTGTCGCTAGCGCCTCGTTCTTCGGGGAGGCTGGAGTCCCTCGGGGATGCGGTAGGAGTGAGCATGCAGGACGAAGCGCCGATCTCTGTTTTATACTCTAAGTCTACCGGGGTAATTTTGGGACAAGTGTTATTCACACCAATATGCGCAGGTACACTCAGGTAGTGAGATATCGGAGAGGGGAAGCTTACTGCGAAAGCTCGAGGCGGTGAGGTTTATTTCATCGTGGTGTGTGTAGCCCTGTGTGTGGAGGAAACATAAAAAAAAGACAAAGTCAAACAGAATCCAAGGAGAAAGCGAGCATCAAGAGCGATACAACCGTCCTCTGAAACAAAGGACAACAGGAGGTGGCTGCATGATGACACAACTGCAGCGGCACATTAAGACCATCTGCTGTTGGCGTGTGAACGACGATGTGTTGGGTATGAAGTGCAGGTATGGGGGAGCCCCGTTTGCCAAGGTTGATGAGTCACCCCTCAGTCAAGCACTGGAGTGCACCCTAATTCAACTGGGTCTTTCTGTTTACATTAAAACATGGATAAAACACTCTTCTACTAGGAGATGAAAATACAACAGTACTCACTGACAGGTTAGCAATTTGATATTTTTACCCTCGTTCCAACTGACTGCACTCTCCCAAAACACCTAAAATGTTCTTGACTCCTCAAAAAGGGAAACTCAGCACCTGGAGTATCACTTTATTCTAGCGTGTTAAAACAAACAAAATAAGGAAAGCACCATCTTGTGAGATGTGTGTGTGTGTGAAGCTACAGTGCTGTGCGAAAGTATTCGTCCCTATTGCACTTGTCCACATTTCGACTGGCCTCATTAAGACTTCACGTTAAAGACCAACACTTAGAGCGTAGCTGAAGCTGTGAAATGGAAACAAAACGTTGTTTTCCATCTGTTCCTAATTCTGAAAGGTGAGTCATGCCATGGAAATCAGCCGCTGGTATTCTGAAACGTCTAATTAAAATGCATTGCAGCTGGAGGTCATCTGATTTGTAAATAAGAGTGAAGCTGCGTTTAATTTCATCTCAGTATAAATAGTTCATTTATGGCTTGTGAAAATGAAATATTTGGCCTACAAGCAAAACGATTCGTAATTTCATTCAAGAGTGCAGGACGAGAAAGGCATCTGAAACCTCTAGCAACGCGGTTTGAGACCACCAAGCCAGAACTATCTGCTGCCAGATAACCTGAACACTAAAGCCACCTTGTTTTCATGAAACAAATCCACCGGCGATGGAAGTGAACAGGACGGATGTTTGTCTGGACGAACGCACCAGGTGGTCTGAGGAGAAAGCTCCCTCCTCGGAGCAGGCACCGTTACACTCAGACCACGAGGCTCCGTCGGTAGGTGGAGACCGGGACTCTGGAGGAAAATCAAGCTCACACTTCCCTGAAAGGCGACACAGAAAGACAGGATATGGATTTAAAGTACAAACACATTACTTCTGCTCACTCTTCAGAAAAAAAAAAGAAAAGATTTGATACAAATGCAAACATTAAAGAAAGTGTTTGTTTTGTTTTGGACTTTTTCCACATTTTGCCCCATTATAGCTATGTCAATGTATTTTAGAACAGTGCGAGATTGCAACGTTGAATTACAATGAGAAACAATTTCATAAAAGTTATTCAGAAAAGCAGCCAACATATGCATTCCCAGCTCAGAAGGGATAATCATTTAATCAGACAACTCTTGGCTAAATTTGCCCTTCATACAAAAGTGTCAGGAATGAAGACAGAGGTCTTATTTCACAGTTATGCACTATTTCTATTAGCCAATCGCCTGGAATCCCAACAAAATGCATTGAAGTTTGTGGTTGTGACTTGGCAAAGTGTGAACATTTTCCAGTATGAATACTCTTTTCAAAGTTTAAGACATTTGAAGATGTAAAAGGGACCCAAACTGATAGCTGAACACGGACCTTTTCCATCCTTCCTCTGCCGCTGAGGGCTCTCCTCCTGCAGCTCCCTCTGAAAGCCCGCATCTTCTCCCATTTTCTCAGCAAGCCCAGCCTCGGTTGTCATGGCTACCGGGGAAAGTCCTCCATCCTCATCAGAACTCCTGGGATCATCATCATTGTCTTTCTCTTCCTCCTCTCCTCCCTGGCCCTCCTCTTCCTCCTCGCCGGTTTCCATGGGCTCGCTCTCCAGACGGGCTGGAGGTGGGGACTGTAGAGACAAAGTGAACATGTCCTCTCTCTTATTCTTTTTAAATTAAAAGAAATAAAGTCGGGGGGAAACAGGCGCATAGCCTATCAGAAATAACGAGCCGCCCACTGTAGTCTAGTCAAGTTTTCGCCTACGGGGAGAGAGAAGAAGCGGGGAGCAGAGAGCGCTGAGAGGGACCGTAGAAAGATTTTAATGAGGCACCGAGGGGAGGAGGGGGAAAAAAACACACCAATAAAGTCGATGCCGAGTCCATCCGCCCGGCTCAACGCGCGGCAGCGGCACGGCTCAAGTTTTTGTTGTTGTTGTTTCCCCCACAGTCGCCGCCTGCCGTGCGGCCTTGCCCGGACGCGAGGCGCGCTCCTTTCCACTTCCAGCAAAGGGAAACCAGAAGGACGGGGTGCCGGACACCTCCTGGAGGCGGCCTGGGAGCGCGGGACGGCGGTCAGCACGCGGCGAGGCGGGCGGCACTCCTCGCGCTGCTCGTCCTGGGAGCCGCCCGCTCGTCTGCGCGTGCAAGATGCACAACGCTGAAGCCAGCATCTGATTCGGTGCTCGACTAAAGGGCTATTCCGCTGCATTTAATGGACCAATTGAGCTACCGCGGTAGGCTCTAGCCTCACTTACATACTTTGGATCAACATTAGATTATTTTTCTTCTTTTACTCTTTACTTTGGTTTGTTTGTATTTTCTTTTAATTCCTTTAAAGCACTTTGCATTGCCTTGTTGCTGTATAAATATATAAATAAAATTACCTTTAGCTAGCTGAAAATTCAAAAACGTTTCAAATGGCCAACCTTGAGCTGGATTATTCTTTGCACCCCGCTGCTTATGGTCAAAAACAGTTTGCTGTTTACGAAAAACACAGAGGATTAGCAAAAACTTATGTTTTTTTTCCTTCTTCTCCACTAGACCAGTCAAGATTGAGTCCATCTTAACTACACCACCTTAACAAGGCAAACCTACAGGATTATTATACTGAAATGTCACACTATACACTATTAAATACACTACATCCATAGTAAAACACGGCGATGGTAACATCATGCTGTGGGAATGCTACAGGACAAGTGGCCAGGTTTGATGGGAAGTTGCATGGAGCTAAGTACAATGCAGTCTACATCTGTAACTTGTGAAATCTTTATCCAGTTTGCAAAACCTGAATAAAAGGGTTGGTTTCTCAACTACGTCACAGAGGGTGGAGCTTAATAACTAAACAACCTTTATAATCCGAACCTGGAGTGAATTATTCTACAATGATACCAGATTAATGAGAGGACACGGTGTGTTCAGAGGTGGGAGTATTATGCCGTGGTTATTATTCCAGGTTTATCGTCTAGAAAACATTTAGTCAATTTGTGTGACGTAAAATGAAAAACAAATGTTACTTTAAAACTTTGTTGGGTTTCAGAGCATTTTATGACAGCTCCACCTTAAAACCTACACCGCCTAGACAGATTATGTCAAACAGTACATCATTTTTTAACTTTTTTTCCCAACATATGCAAAAACTGAAAAAAAAAAAAAACAATAATTAAAGATGTTTAGTTGCTTGACACAATTTAAAATTGCGCCCATTTCAAAATCTACAACATCCGGAAATCCAATGTGAACACAGCGCTCCCATTATGAAGCATGGCGGTGGTAGTGTCGTGATGTGGGATGACTTGTTTTCAGCTGTTCTAATGGTTAGATGCATTAATAAGATAACGTTAAAATGGAATCCAAGTTGTAAAGCCTCACTTTAATTAAACTAAAAATCTGCATTTTTGTTTAGCATTTTGCTAAACAAAGCACAAGAAATGCAGAGGATGATACGTAAAGGTCAAAGGTGATTTGGAAAGCTTTTGTTAAGATTGAAACTAATTTACACGAAACGCATCTTAAAAACTGCTAACCCGTCTACAACTTTAATACGTTTTTTTTTATTAATATAGAAAATTTGTCCAAGTTCTCCCCAGGCGCCGTTTTTAAAGCTGGATAAAATATTAAGTGATGCAAAAAGAAACGATGAATTCACAAATAAATAGTATTTGTATAATCTGCCCTCAGTGTATTTGGGTAAATTAGATGAAGCCTTCTTCTTTTTTTTAACGCAACCTTAGTCTGTCTTGCCTAAAAAGTCACACTTTGTTTTTGTTCTTTTTGTCCTTTAATTTTTTTTTTTTTTTAACTTTTTAATAATTGAAAAGAAACAAAAAGGATTCACTAATGTCCACAGCCCAATAATCCCCTAAAAGGCTCATTTTTGTTTCAGTTGAAAGCCTTTTGTAATTTTCAACTTCCATTTGAATTAGTTAAGAGATTCACGTACCCCAAGTTGTTTTCTATAATTTGATAGTATATCTAGGTTTGACCTACATCTAACAGGTCAGGTTTTTAAGATGTTCCTCTCCATATCTCAGGCTAGGAATCCGCCTATCGTCGCATTTCCTGTTCAATTTTCACAAGTTAGTTAAAAGATTCACAGACCGCGTTTTAAGGGAAACATAAGGAGCATGAAAACATTACAGGTATTATAGCTCCAAGTTGTTGAATGCAGCGGCGTAGGCTTTTAGTCGACCACTGAATCGGACGCCAACTTCAGTGTCGTGCAAGCCCGCACCTTTTGTGCAGAAAGCCGACCTACACGCACATGATCCCGCAGATGCAGCGCAAAAAAAAAAAAAAAAAAAAAAGTGCGAGAGAGAGAAAAGAAAAGACGCATCGAAGTAACAATGAACCGAGACTGGGAACCGAAAAAAAATAATCCCGACTGAGAAGAACAATGTAATAAAAACAAGGTTAATTGAACAGTAATGTAATTATTTATCGAGCCCAGCGCGCCTCGGTGCCACGCGTGCTGTTTTAAAAACACCGATCATTAATTTATGAGCGAAGCCCATCGCGGCAGATCCACTCAGTTCGCTTCGTGGCGACAGACGGGACAGACGTGTTAGAAATAATAAGTTGCCCACCTTTTTCGCTGCGCGTTTGTCCTGCAGTGCGCTTCTCGCAAGTCTGTCGGCGGACGAATCACTCGGATCGGGCTCGTCCGGCTCCATCCCCCGCAGAGGAAGAGTGATGTTCCCGCAGCGCGTCCTGCGCAGCCTGCCCCTCTCCACCTCTCTCTCCATCACCACTTTGACTTTGCCTCGGGTCAGCTTCTCCTCCGACAGCCGCTCCTGGCTGCTCAGGTAGCCCAGGATCTCCTTCAAGCCCAGCGGCTTCACGTGGCCTCGGGTCGCGGCGGCGGAACCCCCACCTCCACCTCCTGCCGCTCGGAGGGGCTTCTCGGACAGAGCTGCCAGTTCGCGCAGCTCGGAGTTGGCGTGGCGGTGCGCTGCTTTGGTGGTTCCTCCTCCGAGTCGAAGTTTGGGCTGGCCAGACTCGGTCTGCCTCTGTGTCTGGGCTTGGCTGTCGCTCCCGGAGTAAGTTTGGCTTCGGGTGTCAGCTCCAGACAGACCGGACTTCTTTCCTCCGCCGGATGGAGCATCCTCACTCCGGTCTCCGGTGCCCGCGCCGAGCGGCAGGCAGCCCCCCGCTCCCTGCTGTCCTAATCCCTTGTCTCTCGGTGCACTTGCTTTCTCCTCTTCACAGCCGCTCCCGACAGCGCAGCTCGTTGTTGCGCCACAACTGAGGCACGCGTTTCCGCTACCCGGGCTGGAGGCAGGCTGGAGCTTTTTGTTTCGACTGCTGACTGATGTTTCGGCGCGGGGATCCGGCTCCGTCTCGCCCTCCTCCGGGTCGGTGAAGCTGTGCGCGCTGTCGCCGTTGTTGTTGTTCGGACGGTCGGGTTTGGTCCGCTCCCTCGGTGCATCCGCGCCGCCGCCGAACTCGCTCCGTTTTCTGCTTTTCCTCTGCACCTTGGCCGCGTTTCGGTACGATATCGATCCCTTGTAGCTAACTTTGAGCACCGTCTGCTCCTGGATGAGTTTTTCCAGCTCCGTCCTGGTTCGGTCTGGGTCTGACCCGTGTCGCCTCCGGACCATTCGACAAATCCTTTCTAGATCCGGACGGGCTTTCCTCGAACGCAGAGAGTCGATAGTTTCCAGGATCCACTCTCGGTACTTGTTGGGCTCGGACATCTTCTCTCCTTTGTGGGTGCGGACGGGGCTCGGCCCGAGAGTGCGTCTTCTTGTTTCACCGGTGACGCTGTGTCAGAGCTGGGAAGCCAAAGTGCGGCGATTCCCCCCCCACCCCCCTCTCTGGCTGGAGAACTGAGGACTATGGCAAGCCGTTGCTGTAAATATTCTGTATCTTTGACGAAGAATAGAATAGTCTTACTCTTTATTTGCCTCAAAGTGGGGAAATTCAGGTGTGCCTGTCACGGTGACAAATAAATTGTCCCAGAGGTCATTGCGATAAACGGTAATATTGTTCTTTTGAGACTATTTTCAAGTAATACCGTGGTAACGATGGCATACAATGCAAGAACACATTCTTAAAGATTCTAATAAACATTTAACAGGGAGATCGAAAGGCATTTTAAATATCTAACATAAATAAACAAAACAACAAGTAAAATGAATTATGACGTCTCTGTAAGCAAATTTGTTCTTCAAAAAGGGCTGATTGAGACCAAAGCACCAGACTGAAGATTTTTGTCATCCAGTTTTTGGTAGAAAAACTGAGAGAGAAAAGAGAAAAACGATAAATCACGCAGATGGCAATTATTGAGCTTGTTATAATTCATCGTGCATTTAATTGCTTACTGCTCCAGGCCTAGGTGTGTGAGGATGGGCACTTTTTCCTCTTCAGGGTCACCAACCACATCACAATCCTCCGGACCTTCAGCACTGCAGGCTTCCGGATTCCCAGCTCCTGCATCACAGATCTGCAGCTTCCAGACTTTATCGTCTCCGGCCTCAGGTCCAGCCTCTTCACCGCTGCCAGCTTCCAGACCACGCTTTCAGCTGCCACTGCAAGCCTGCAGCCTCTAAGCACCTGGATACCATCCGCCTCTCCAGACACTCAGCTGTTCTTCCACCAGCTCATTGGTTGTTCCTCAACCGCCACCAACCAAGTTCCTCAGCTGATGCCAATGGGTCCCCAAGGTTCCTCATCACTGGCCATCGTCAGGGCTTTTCAAGGCATATATGTCAACCACCTCAGGTTGCTCTGCCATCGGTGCTGGCCACCTAATTGGCCATGTCACAGCAGCCGCAGCACTTCACACTTTTGCACCACCAGCCTGCAGAGTCCAAGCTCCTGCACTGCTGGTCTTCTGACTCCAAGGTCTTCCACCACATGTTAGACTTCCTGCGCCACAGTCGCACATTCACATTGTGGATTCCTGTAGATCCACAATTCTCTAATACCATGTATGATTGCTTAAGATTTTCCTGTGATGTCACTCAAGGACACAAACTGTTTTAAGTGCTACCTTAAATTGCATCCGCAGATGTTTCTCTGCATAACCCAAGTGTTGGGAGTTAACATTTGGGTTATGCAAATGTTAACATTTGGGTTAACATTCTCAAGTTAGTAATCTTCTAACTTCTGAAGTTAGAAGATTACTTCTAACTTCTCAAAAGTCTCAAATCCCAGAGAATATTTTTAGATTCTCTGGGATTTGACAAATCTAAAATCATTTTTGGTGTATATATTGTTATATATCACTAACGGTGTGCTTTAGATTTTTTTTAAAAAATTAGGGACAAATGAAGCAAAAATAATTAATTAGTATGAGGACACGTTGAACTACAGCTGTTGCAAACTAGCAGACAATAACTATGTCTTAGGGATGTGAAATATTTACACAAACTGCTTGCCGTAGCCCTGTAGGAACTCCAGCGTTCGTTGGCCACATTGTGCGCTTAAGGTGGACTGAAGATGGCGCCTCCGTCCAACAAAACAGATGCACACAGATTTTAAGGCGGAACTATCTCGCCTTGTGTCTGTACTCTTTGTTGAAGGTTTACAGCAAAACCCATCCATCACAGCACAAAGAAACATAGAAGCTCTCTGAATTTTACCATCGTCTTTGTTTTTTTTTATGAATCCAACTGAGCATTTCCATAAAGATAGAGGGCGACTCCATTCCGGATGAATGGCTGACCCCCCCCCCAAAAAAGTCCAAAACAAAAACTATTGGTCCATTTGTTCCTTCAGCATTTCGTAAGAGTAAAGGAACCATTCTTGTAGTTAAACAGTTTTTTGTGAGTTAAGGATATAGACTTTAAGAAACAGAGCCGCTCCGAGGTTTTTTGAGACCCAAGGGAGAACTTCATTAGGGGACCAGCCTCCACCTCCCCATTCCTTAAATTAATTATCTTATTAATTTAAGTTTCCTCAAAAGATATGTACAAAACACAGGCTTAAAAATGACTCAGACTGGATTGTGTTTTGAATTCCTGCTTGTTCTTTAAATAAATGGTTAATTTGGGAAATCTCAAGATCTGGGTGTTGACCCAGTTTCGACATGTTTGTCTTAACTTTTATGATAAAGTTCTTCAGCAAAATTGCATATATGAGACAACAACATTTGTCTTCACATTGTTTACAATGTGAAGATTACCCACGAGAATGTTATGATTAAAAGTGTTCTCTATTTATTTTTCATTGATGAGCCAAGCTTAATGTTGGATCCAAGCCACCACACACACACACACACACACACACACACACACACACACGCACACACACACACACACACACACACACACGCACACACGCACACACACACACACACACACACACATTGCTCAGTAAGGACACAAGTTCAGGGGAGATTTTACAAGTAAAACTTTATTGGAATGATACTCATGTTGCAAAATATTACACTTGTTTTTATGTCACTGTTCCCGTGACTTTAGATGCTTCCCTTCACAAGAGTGTTTTGTGTGTGTGTGTGTGTGTGGCATGGGTCGATATGGTTTACACTGGCTGGGGAGGAGGGAGATCTCATTTCCCTAAAAAGTGCGACTGTAGGCTCTTATGTACCAGCATTGTGCCTGCACTGAGAAGAAGTTTTGTCTCTGCAAAAGTGTCTCCAGGATGCTGCATACTGAACCTGACATGAAGGAAATGTTGGGGAGGTGATTTCCCAACCATAGATGCAAACAATATCATGATGATAGTAATAGTCTATAAATTAGGCTATTATAATCAGTGAGCAGGCGGATGACGACCAGAAGGCTGCCATCTGTCTGCTAACATACCTCCAGATTCATCAGGAAAAGATTTGACAGAACACCGAACGTAACAACTCAAGAGAGACATTTTTAAATTCAAACTAGTGGCCTTACATGGCATAAAGAAAATAAACAAGCCCCAGATTTATTGTGGCAATTCATTTCCTACCATTTAACATACAAGAAAAAACAAATGTGAAGCATAACATTAGGTCATTTTATGAAGGGGCCTAAAAGTTGAATGTGAATCACAAGGTAAAATAAATAATCTTACAGTGGACCATTGTTTCAGATGTAGTACGTGTTTTTATTCTGCAATTAAGTGTTTCAGGTCCACTGTAAATTCGACCAAACTCGCATTCTGTCTCTGTTCACACAGTAATAATAATAATATAGCCGGTGAACACACTTTTGCCTTAGAGTTTCACAATAAAACCAGCAGCTTATACTGCAGCAAATTTACCATTTATGTGTTAAATGATGTGAGAGATGTGAACTGAGTGTTTTTAGATCTTAACCCACTCTGCATTTGTAATAAGGGTACCGACAAAACATACCTATTTTTGCAAAGAAATGTACAAAAAAAGAAAAACATATAACAAATTCAGAATTTACTGCAGCGAGCTAATCTCCCACTAGAAAAAATAGAAAGTCCAAACTTTCACTTTATTCAGTGGGGGAAATAATTGAATAATAGAATGTAATAGATTTTTAAAATAAAGTTACCAGAGCCATTCTTTTTGGTAGTCCCAACAATCCCTTTAAAGTAGATGTAATAGAAACATTTTAATTCAAAGAACAGAGCTGAACTGAGAACAACAACAGCAAATAATGACATCTTGGGGACGCCAAGTCTCCATAACGATCATGAGACCCCATCTACAAGCCATCCAGCTGCAAGTGAGGCACGAAGCCTTTTCAGTCCCTCCTTCATTAACAGAAACATGGACAGCTTACAAAACTCTACTGAGACCTTGAACAGCGGTATGAGCATTGGTCAGATGAAACAGAGATTAAGCTTTTCAGCAACAAACACTGTAAGTGGGTTTGAAACAAAGTATGAAGATGTAAATGTCATGTTCACTGAAGTACGATGGAGGATCTATAACCCTCTGAGTCTGTTAATTATGGCATCATAAATTCTTTGAAATACTTGATGATTTAGAGAATAGCCTAGTGGCCTTTACCAGTAAACTGAAAATAGTCTCAAGATCCAAGGCCCTGGACAATCTAGAGAGATTATGTAAAGGAAAATGGCCAAAAGTCCATCTCTGTAAATGCTGTTGTGCTGTACTATTGTAAAAAGGTGGCTGTTTGAAGTCTTAACACAGGGCGCCCAGTAACTGTGTCATTGATTACATTGTTGAAAACAATTATTTCCTAACATGGTATTTAATTCATCACTGAGTAAATTTACTTCAATAACAAGTTGGAATATTTAAAAAATGTGACATTATGGTACTACAATAAAATATTTCTGTAATTAACATTTTTACCAGACGTGATAAGATATTGTGTATATGTCGCTTCCTGCAAGTTCTCTTATTTGATGTTTATTGATAAGGCCAAATCAGACCTTCACTGTATCAGCCTGACACTCTGCCTCTTCATATCATTTATCTGTGTTCAAGCTATGTCAGCACAGTGTAAATCGGGGGCCCTATGTGGTAAAAGGGAATGGTCCCCTGTGCACAGAAAAATAGCTATCCAACCCTCTTTGAGTTCCTGACAGTGTTATCTGGGGATGTAGTGATACACTTGGGGAACTTCAATCCCCATGCAAGCAATGTCCGGGTTACCTGGAAGGGTGTGATTGGGATGATTTGGCCTTGCCAATCTGACCCTGACTGGTGTTTTGTTGTTGAACATCTGTGTGAGGCACAAAATGTTCATAAATACCATGTTTGAACACAAGGTGAATCATAATTGTACTTGGCACCATGAATCCTTGGGCCAAAATTTGATGATCAATTTTGTAATCATATCATCAGACCAATGACTTTGCATCTTGGAGACTCAGTTGAAAAGAAGGGCAGAGTTGTCAACTAATCACCACCTGGTAGTGAATTAGATCCAGTGGCAGGGGAGACCTGGTAAGGGTGACCTGAAATGTTCGGCGGAGGAACTTGTCCCAATGATGATCAATTCCCATCTCCAGGAGAATTTCTCTCATGTCCCAAAGGAGGGTGGGGACATGGAATCTGAATGAACCATATTCAGAATCTCCATTGTGAACATGGTCAATGTTGTGGCATTAATAGTATCGATGTCTATCTTGATGGCAACCAGAGGGCCCATTGGTGGACACCAGTAGTGATAGAAGGCATCAGGACTGTAGAAGGAGTCCATCTGGGGTCGGATATTCCTGGGAACTTCTAAAGCAGCTGACAAGTCCTGGGTAGCCAAAAGGACAGAGGCTTCTGTAGTTGCATAAGCAACAAATCGGGCATTGGAGGAATTCAGAGAGGCTGTGGAAAGAGACTTTCAATTGGACTCCAGGAAGTTCGGGGAAACCTTTTGGCTACTCAGAGAGGACTGAGGACATTGTTGAATGATGAAAGGAGGACTTTTAAGAGCTCCTTAATCCGGTCACCCATGTCCTCCACGGAGGAGGCTGAGCCTGAAGACTTGGAACAAGTGGATCATGTCACTGTGGAGGGAGGAATGTCTGGGGTTTCCTCCTGGACCCAATCTCAGATAAGCGGCAGAGGTCACCACGGTAGTTGACATGCTCACTGGTGGTAGCGTGTCAGGTGTTTAGAAAATTCAATCTGATATTCTAAAGACTCTGGACACCGTGGGCCTGTCATGGTTGACACACCTTTTCAATGTCACATGGAGGACTGGAACAACACCACTGGAGTGGCAGACTGATCTGGTGGTCCTCATTTTCAAGAAAGGGTGGCTGACAGTGTGTTCCAATTATCAAGGAATCACACTTCTCAACCACCCTGGGAGAGCTTAGTCTGGGGTGTCAGAGAGGAGGATCTGACTGATAGTTGAACCTTGGATACAGGAAGTGTAATGTGGCTTTTGTCATGCTCATAGAGCAGTGGGCTACATCTTTTAATTTGCGGAACTGCTGAGGGCGTATGCTTGTCAGTTCTACATGTGTTTTATGGTTCTGGAGTAGGCTTATGACCAGGTCCATCCCAGGTATTTTGGGGGCTGTTCTTCACAAGTATGGGGTGTCTGGTTGGGTATCCAATTTATGTATTCCGAAAGCAAGAGCTGGGGTCTGTATTCTCGGCACAAAGTCAAGCCTGTTCCCAGTGTGCTTTGGACTCCATCAGTATTCATGGACAGGATCTCAAGGAATAGTCCTGTAGGAGAGGGCATCTGGTTTGGAAATCTCAGGATCTCATTTTTACATTTTTTACTTAAGATGGGGGTTCTGTTGGCTTTTTCAGCTCATGACCTCCATTGGGCACTGGAGCGGTTCAATGCAGAGTGTGAAGCAGCCAGGATGAGAGTCAGCTCCTTTAAGTCTGAGGCCAAGGTTTCTGGCCAGAGAAAGGAAGACTGCTCCGCTCTCAGTCAGGGGTCAGTCTCCGCCTCAAGTGGAGGAGTTTAAGTATCTAGGTGTCTTGTTCCCAAGTGATAGTAGGATAGAATGCTAGATCAACAGATGGACTGGGGCTTTGTATGCAGTTGTGATGTGTTGTGCTGAAAAAAGAGCTAAGCTCTCAAATTACTGAAATAGATTCTGACCCTCACCTATGGTAATAAGATAAGAAAAAAGGCTGAAAGTATGAGATCCCGGATACAAGCGACCGAAATGAGCGTCCTCTGGAGGATGGCTGGACTCTGCCTTAAAGACAGGGTGAGAATCTCTGGGAGGTTGCTGAAAGTAGAGTCACTGCTTCTCCACATCGAAACAGTCAGTTGAAGTGGTTAGGGCATCTGATCAGAATGCTCCCTGGACACCTCCCTTTGGAGGTTTTCTGGCCACATCCCATTATATGTCCCATCTGGCATGGGAACCCTTTGGGATACCCAGAATGAGCTGGATGATGCTTATGGGGGGGTGGGATGTCTGGGGATCCCTCTTGGACCAGATCTTGGATAAGTGGAAGACAGTAGATACATGGATGGGAATGGTCTCTCCTAAGAGACACATGGGGTAAAGGATACTGTGAACCCAAGTCGCCCACCTGGATAATTCCTTAATGTTAAGCCGTTTCAAACACCACTCTAATTTACAAATGATGCACACAGACTAGTAACATTACAGATGTGTATTTCAAACAAAAGGCCGATCATATTTTTCTCATATCTGAGATTTTTCACAAAGTTGAGACTCTTGACAAAAAACATGATGAAAGGAATTCCTTGTGCCTATCTGAACTATAATATTTCACATCCCTATTAAGGTAAAAGATCAAATTATAATTTAATGCCTGAAACAAAAATGTAATCCTCTCAGGACATTGTTATAATGCCCTGCTGTCAAACTGTGTCAAGCACAGAGACCCCCGAACACCTGAGGTGGCCTTTGTCATAAACTTCAAATCACCAGGTTGTTTACTGTACATGTAAAAGGATATTTCAACAAGCTATAGCAGGAAAACAATGATCAAACATAGCTCTTCTCAGTAAATAAATTTCTATCAGTCCAACTGACATAAAATTCACACTAGATGTCTGTAACAACCCAAGAAACTCCCATTCACAGCAAGATCAACATAACATATGTAATAAACTTGAAAGAAAAAGGCAACTGAACATAACTGAAATCTGTAACTACTGTATGTAGTAAGCAATCCTGCCTTATATTAGTTCAGTTATCAATAATTCATGACAGCTGATTTAGGCGCGAGCGTAAACAATTTCTCTTTTATGCTACCGCAAGAAAAACGTAAGAAGCAATTTTACGACCTCCTCACCCCTATTATTGCAAAAATACAAATAGAACTGGTTAGAGACATATTTCTAAGCTTCTGAATGAGAACCATTACAGCCATTATCCGAGGAGGAAAGAACACAGTGTTTTTTTGTAAAATTTCTGACAAAAAAAGAGTAATCAGATCAGGTCTCCAAAAGCAAAGGATTGGTCTCACTGAGCTTTTGTAATCCAATTTTTTTTTTTATCATGGAAATAAATGATGAACTCAACCACAATGGCCTCACTATACGAGACTCCCTTATTGACCGGAAAGTTTGCTCTAGCTTGCTTTAAGTCTGCTATAGAACATTTTGGTCAAGTCAGTGGAATACTGGCTTATCATCTTTAGATGAGACCAACATTAAACTCTTTGAATGTCACCACACACACAATGTTTGGAGAAGAAATGGCACTGGCCAACAACCCCAAAAACACCATAGTGATAGTGATGTTTGGAGGTGGGAACATTATAGTGTGGGCCTGTCTTTCAGGATATGGTACTGGCAGCATTTATAGGAAGAAATGTACCAAGATATTCTTAGTAATGCCCTTGTTACAATATTTTGCATCAGTTTTTTTGCCTCAGGAAATTATGTGATTGGAAAATAATGCATATTGCATCACTACACATTCAACACTGTAGCATATTCAACTTTAATTATAATATAAACCAAATCTTGCCACATGAGAGTGGTTGCTCTCATACGTCAGGTATACATGCAGCAGCTGCCACAAAATTATTTTAGCTGTAGCTGTTGTGTTTTGATTAATCTGGTTAGTAATTGTTTGAACCACTAGGGGGCACTCTCAGAGCATAGAAATTTAATACCCATAGGGTCTGTTTTTTATCTTTCTAAGGAGAAATTAAAAGATGGTGTGGTTATGAAAAAGCAATACACGACTGGTCATAACTGCAGAACATTTTAAAATTGGTCCTATTTGTCGCTAGTATAAACAGACAAAGCTGATCAAAAGTAGGACAAATACTTGAAAAACATGACAGAATTTGAGGTTTTGCAAAATGTCCTTAATTTCCTCATGTTCAGACTCATGTAACAGGTATCTTTTAAAATGCCAGCATACGTGGCAAGATAGGAAGGAGTGCAACAGCACGTTTCAGAAAGACAATGATCCCAAAAAACATAGTCAATCACCTGACTTGAATATAATTGGAAACACTACAGAAATAACTGGTTATCAGAGAGCGGCCGAGAGGCCGGACGAAATTTCAAGACAGTTTTTATCAAAGAATAATTCAAAATGACAACTGAGAACTTTGACTAGTTTCTACATACGGGAGACGTGTTAAAGCTTCTCTTTCAAATATTTAAGAGAATTCAACTTTGTTATATACAACCTTATTTATGGACTTAGTTGTTTTTATTTCTTTGTATGTACAGATTATTTGGGTTGCTAGCAACATCTGGTGTGAATATTATATCAATAGCCTCATTGGAAACAAATTCACTGAGGAAACAAATTCACTGAGGAAACACATGTTCAATACAAAATTCCCCGATGCATATTCACCTCCTGGTGGTTCACCCATCTGTAACTTGACAAATAGAGTACCAATCATTTTCAGATCATCAATACATACACATAAAATGAAACTTAGCAAAACTAGTGCATGTCCTGAACACACACACAAAGGAAATGATAACAGAGTTGCATGGTTCTCTTTTGTGATATGAGCAAACAGCAACAACCAAGGTAAAGCACACGATCCTGATCGCCATCCGTACAGACTGGAGCACTGATGACCCTCAGCCAGAAGCAGTGGGAGGTCTTCTGCCTCACACGGTGTCTAAAAGTCAAAACCAAGGGGCCAAGCGGTTGTTTCAACAAGTAGAATAATCTCATGGAGTAAATTAGCTCTGAGCTGAAACAGGAAGTACTTTAATCAAAACTGACCAAATATTCTGGAAGGGATAAAGTGTGGAAGACGCCAACTAAAACTCTAAATAGTCCCTTTTTTTGTGTGTGTTCCTTTTAAACTCGTTTAAAACCAGAACTTCAAATTCCCAAATCTATACTCCGAGATTTGCCTGCCGATCCATAGGTTTCATGGAGATAAATGTCTGCTAAGTGATATGTTCAAACCTGAGTTTCCATTATGCGGTTGGTGTTTTTCTCACAACACCATTGAAACTGAGAGAAATCCGTTCTTTTTATTCGTATGTCATTGTACTGTACGTTAGCGTGATATGGTTTCACTGGAGCCACTAAGTACCTACTAACATTTAAAAATGGAGTACTGCAGATATGTACAAAGTCTGTATATATTAACAATAATAAGAGCCATAGATGGAGTTACACAACAGACGTACCTGACTTTTTGTTTCGTCTTTCTTTTGGCCTCTTGTGCCTTTGAAGTATTATATCTATGAAATGGGTCAGGTGAACTCAAGACAAAATATATATCCCATGGGCATTTATCTTAACGTGTGTTGTGTTTTGCTCAATTCACCTCATCGGTGTAAACTGACGATATCTTACGTGCACGTTCATGTAATGACCGGCAGATCGACTGGTTGACTTGTCTTTTTGCTGTGGCACAGAAATGAACAGAACAGAAATAATTGCAGAAACGGGAAGATCTCGGGTGAAAATGCGTAGAGGCAACTCTAAGTTAGTGGGGCTCCCGACACCCATGAAACACAGCGTCGTTGTAAAGGGATTCATAAATAAGACGACAATAAATAAAACACAACAGAAACGCAACAGAAAAGGCAACACTGCTGGTTATCAGTCTCCGCTCTCTTTTTCCGCACACCTCTATTCGATTTTTTCCCTTTTCTTTTTTGTAGCTGGTGCTTATATTTGGACAGAAGACAGCAGACTTTTCTTGTGTCTCCCGTTTGACCAGCCTACCTTAGACTTTCCCTATTTTCCTTATTTCTTCTCCTCTAACTCTAGAATTCAGCAAACTCCTTGGCACATTTCTCGGTGAAGGAGACACGGATCTCCTCCTCTTCATAGTCGTCAAAGTTGCTGGTATCGCCTGGTCCTTTGAACTTTGGAACAAAGGGAGCTTCCACCTAGAAACAATCAAAAACATAAAATGCTCCGAATCCCAATCAAATGCAGTGCAAACAGAGACACAAGTGTGTGCAATGTGGAAATATCAACACACCTTTTTCTGGTAGATGGCAATCCAGTCAGTTGTTGCGAACCACTTATGTCCTTTGATGTCGTTGACTCCGTTTTTGAGGTTCCCAAAGCGCTTTGTGAGATCCACCTGAAAACGAGAGAAGAACGTTCGCCTCATCTTGGAGATCATGGGAAAATAAACCACACCTTACTGTAAGTTGAGTATTTCCTAGACTTTTGCCTTCACCTGTAAGAGGTTCCTCAGTAGGTCCTTCAGGTCTGAACTGAAGTGAGATGGGAACCGAACCTGAGGACAAGGGAATGGAAGAAGCAGTTGTGTGAACACACAGTTACAGTGACAAAAAGAGTTTTCCACAAGTCTTCAAAAGAAAAAAAAAAAAGCAGGTGAATTGGGAATCCTTCTCATCTCTGCTTTCTCTTTTGGTTTTACCCTTCAGGGGTCACCACATCAAATCATCTAACTCCTTTTCGTGCTATCCTCTGCATCCTCTCCGCTCACACCACCTAACTTCATGTCCATCCATAAATCTTGGGTTTGGTCTTTCTCTCAGCCTCCTGCCCCGTGGCTTCCAACCTACTGACACGTCTGCACATGTCCAAACTATCTCAGCCTGGCCTCTCTGGTGCTCCCATTGCTAATCCTATCACTGCCAAAGAGAACCTCGACATCTCCAGTTCTGCCTCATGCCTTTTCTTCATCGCCACTGCCTCTAAACCACACACCATCACCGGTTTCACTACTGTCTTGTACACTTTTCCTCATATTCTTGTTGATACACTTTTATCACACATCCAACTCTATGCTTCTCTCCATCCATTCCACCCCACTTTAACACACTTCTTCACCTCTTTCCCACACTTCTTCCACTGCTCTGGAAGATTGACCCCGGGCCTCTACCTTCTTTACCTTTACTTCCTGTGACATCACCGTTACATTTGTGCCCCTCTCATTCACCCACCCACACACACACACCCCTTCTGTCTTGCTGCGACTGATCTTCATTCCTCTCTTTTCCAGTACACACCTCCACCTGTCTTCTTTTTTCTCTACGTGTGCCCTGCTCTTACTGCAGATCACAACGTCGTCTGCAAACACCTTGGAGGACTCCTGCCTATCCTCATCCTCATCTGTTAGTCAGTCCATCACCTACACGAACAAGAAAGGGAGAAATCCACTTTGGTTTTTTCACCAATAGTGAATGTTGGTGTCAACTTCCAACTGATTGTTGATTTTTACAAAATGAAAACAATTCTGAACTTGCCTTTAAACGATTCACTCTAATGGTGTCAAACTCCAGTCCTCGAGGGGCAGCGTCCTGAAACTTTTATATGTCTCTAGTTCACCGACACTTGAGTCAAAAGGTTGAATTATCTCCTCAGTATGCAGTCAAGTTCTCCAGAGTCCTGCTAATGACCTAAATATTTGATTCGGGTATGCTGAATCTGAGACACGTCTAAAAGCTGCATGACACCAGCTCTCGAGTTGTGAAATCTGACACAGGTGCAAGAAGGTTACTGCATTTAAAATAGAGTTGCATGATGCCAGGGAAACGTAGCTGGGATACTACTTTACGCACAATTTAATTTCTTTTCTTTTCTGTTTCCATTGTCATCATGTTCCCACCACTATTTTGCAATCAGAAGGCATCCATACAGTGAACATGTATCTCAACAGACCAGAATCATTGCTGGCATGCAGAATTTGCTTCTTGGATTGCATACAAAATATATCCTGTCAAATATTGCATCCGAGCAGTCCTTAGTGAATATGATATTGCAATTCAATATATTAACGTATAGCTCTAAAAGGCTTTTAAAATGTGTAACAAACTACTTACCAAAAATTCTGATTTCTCTAATAAGAAGGGAAACTTTCATTGTTAATGTTAATTCTTACATTTTGCCTTGCAGATTGATTCACATCTTATAAAAACATCAAACTCTTGGATTATTAGTTGGATTACGTACAAGAACTGAAACTACGCAGTCTTGGTGAGATTTATTTATACAAGACCATAAATCCTAAAATTAAATGATGTACCACAAAACATCTGGATTTAGGTACTGTAGAAGCAGTCTACAGAAATCACTGAGTTTTTAAACAACAAAAGAAAACTATCGGAAATTAATCAAATTTTTTCCTCAAAAGCGCAAGACGAAACAGAAAAACAGAGTGAAGTCAGTTTTCAGTAAAAAAACACCAAACGTTTTAAGTGTCAGAGCAAAGTGAAAACAGCCAAACTCACCTTCCCTGATACAATCTTTTCATAGATTTGAATTGGCTGATCGGCAAAGAAAGGAGGATACCCTGCTGCCATCTCATAGACGAGAACACCCAGCGCCCACCAGTCCACTGCCTTGTTGTATCCCTGCCGGTGTAAACATGTGGAGAAAGTTCACTTTAAAGCGCAATATTAAATATTAACAATTTCCTTAATATATTTGCTCTTTTGTGAAATATTTGTGCTATTCATCACAGCTAGGACCATATTTTGGCTCCTTTTACAAATCAGGACAGATCAACATAACTCTAACAGTTTATATATATATATATATATATATATATATATATATATATATATATATATATATATATATATATATACAGTATATTGTTGTAATGTTAAAACAAAATGTTGTTTAATGCGTTTTCAGATTGCCTCACTTCAGGTTTCGACTAAAAAACACAATCGAAAACAAACAGACGAAAAGGTCAAGGGAAGATGGATCACCTTGCTGAGGATGATCTCTGGAGCCAGATATTCTGGGGTGCCACACAGTGTCCAGGTCCGGCCCTTTACCCGTTTGGCAAAGCCAAAATCTGTAACCTGAGTAGCAATGAGAGAGAGAAAAAAATAGCTGACGGACGTTTATTTTAATCAGAAATAACTGAAAATAAAATAGACAGAGACAGAGGGAAGAGAAAACATCTTGGAGCAGAAATATTTTCTGTTATTTCACATTAAACCACAAGGGGGCGACACAACCATTCAAGACTCTTCCAGTTTTACTACAATGATATAAATATAAATTTCATTTCCAGACAGTTTTCTAGATTTTTTTTTTTCCTTTTTCATATTTTTAGGAAATTATGAACATGTACACTTCCCTGTTTGATTTTCCGTGGTTTCCAGAAGTTTACCGTATTTATGAATTAATTTAAAATTCTGGCAAGCACAGCTGCAGGCATTTTACTGTAAATTATAGACTTTTTTTTTTACAGTGTGGAATGGTTGACTTTAATCCCTTTAAATCCCAGTTTGTGATTAAAAATTCATTTTATTTCAAACGATTTCAAAATACAAAAACTGATATCAGGGAAATAAATCCAAATGCACAAACACAAGAATAAGCCGAGGAACTAAATACAAAGAAATAAGATTAATAATCAACACAGAAAAATAAATTTAATGTGGCAAAACCTACAGAACATAAATAAAACAACATAAACAAAAATGAACACCAGGCCACAAACACCAAAAGATCGTGAGGGAAGAAACAGAATCTCTGACCTGTATGTAGCCCTGTTGGTCTATGAGCAAGTTTTCAGGTTTCAAGTCTCTGTAGATCAGGTCCAGAGCGTGCAGGTACTCAAAGGTCAGCACGATCTGAGCAGCGTAGAACCGAGCGTGCGGCTCACTGCACGAACAGAAGCACAGCAGGAACCGACAGTGAACGGTTTGGTATAAAACTTTGGAGAACTAAGACACAGCAAAAATACCAAAGCATCTTCATGACCATCATCAGAAACTACTGAACGCTTCATGAAAGCACACTTCAATCAGTAACTCCAGGAAGTTGCGGCAGCAACTATTAACGCAAATTCATTCATTATTTGCAATCTTTTTCTCAGACTTTTCAGCAGTCGTCGCAACTTTTCTGCAAATCCGACGAATCACCTTAACGTTTTTTTGTATTTCGTTCTTTTCTGACCAATCACTGGAACTTGGCTGAATTTTGACCAATCTCCTCAGCCTCCTGTTAATAATTTAACTTCCTGCTTTACGACATCTCCAGAAGCTTGCGCCTGGAAGATGAAAGCATGTGTGACGTTAAACGGTAACGTCCTCTTTTTTTTTTTTCTGCAAAAACCCTCGCGAGACGTTCTGTAGGATTTGTTGTACAGCATACAGCTCATGTTAACTTGATTGACCAATAAGGATTATTTCTTTTGCACTTTGACAACTCCTCAGGACATGACTTTATTTGCATTAAGTATGCTACCTTGAGAAGGCACTTGAAAATGTTCTCTGCATTTTCAGTTTTAACTCTGTTAAAATCCTTTAATCTTTTATTGGGAGGTTTTTATAAGACTGTGTTATGGCAAAATAAAGCTTAAAAAAATGCAACTTTGACCACAACTTTTTGAAAAAGGTGCTGCAAAATCTGTTATTTTAGGCTCCAACAATCACAGCAACAAAAACATGGCAACATTTCGGAGGGACTGTTAAATGCTTCAAAGACACTGACCTGAATCTGCCAATTCTTCGTAGGTGGGAAAACATTTCTCCACCTGGTACATATTCCATAACCATGTAAAGGTTGGTGTTGTCCTGGATACACAAATAAAAGGATGGAGATTAGGAATACGTACAAATATACAAACACACAATAAACTGGAAAAAGACATGGGAATCTGAGCATAAAGCTTGTTGCCTTCTTGCTAATGTGTGTTATTCCCTGACTGCTTTTAGGCTCTGGTGAAATAAACCTTAAATGAAAGACTATAACACAAATAAAGTGACAGTTTGTCTGGAGTCAGACAAACTGACTCAAGAGTCAGTTTGTCTCTTTTGGGCTGCAGCACAACAGCTCAGCAACATAAGAGCTGAGAAAAGCTTTCTCTTAAGAATAAAATACATTTACCTGTAATTTTACTCCATTGGAAGCTTTTTTAATATATAAAAATTATACTGGACCTCTCAGAATGACTGGTGGCATAGATTTGTGTTCATTGGTGCCACTTCAATCCGTGTGCAGAGCAGCACACATGGGCCGTTAATAGGTTTATTTAAGGCCTCAAGGATACTGAATGCCTGCCCAACCAGGTGCGTCTAAACAGCTTAACCTGAGCGAGGACAAAATTGGAGTACGGCCCTCATCTGGGTTAGTCTGTGTAGGCGCAAGAGTGCTGCTGACTCCTCTTCACGTGGCCGGCCTGATTTTGTTCTGCTGAGACGGGGGTTTACGGTCTCGGAAGAGGCGACGACACAACAGAGGTCAGAAAATCAACAAGGGCAGCGCAGAGGAAACAACTGATGAGACGGAGGCAGGATTCCCACAAATGTTCCATTTCTAAATTCAGTTCTTTTCCAGATTCACAGTTCTAGATTTTTCCCAGTAGTTTTACTTCCATGAAGGACATAAAATTTAAAATGCTAAGCTATTTGGTGTTTATAATTTCCACAAATCTTGAAACAACACGAGTGTTTACTTTTCTGCTTTTTGGCTCCAGAACAAGCTGTGTTAAGCTCGGTTTCTGACATCTACAATAATGAATCTAATCTGGATTGGTTTATCCAAATTTATTAAAGACTCTTGATTGGATAGGCTCTTAAAAAGTTTATGAATGGGAGATCACAGCTTGTGATTGGCTACACGTGTTCTGATTGTACAAGAAGGAATGAATTACATCTAAATAGGATCGAGTTTAGAAACTACAGGTTCTGAAAAAGGCATAAAAAAAGCAGTGAATCGATGGCATGTTTAGATTTTTAAATGTACGTTTTTCTGGTGAATGATGTCCTAAATCCAAACTGGGGGAAATAATCTGAAACTGAGGTAATGTTAAAATAAAAAGCCCCAATTTTACCAGAAATCTTGATTTCTATCTGGAGAAAGCCGACATTTTTCAATAAACGCAGTCAGACTTGGGAACTGATAAAACAACGACATAAATGGGCCTTAATAATTTTGCTCCTTTATCATTTCCTACTTTTGTTGCTTTAGGTCTGTAATTTCTAGGAAATACACAGAAACACTGACGTTCAGCAATGCTAACAATGCTAACAGCTAATAGAGCAGGGGTGGGCAATCCTGGTCCTCAAGGGCCAGTGTCCTGCAACTCTTAGATGTCTCCCTGGTCCAACACGTTTGAGAGGATGATGAAGACATTTCCAAACTAAAACCTCAAACCATTTTGTCTTTGTTTACGATCAGTATTAACCTGATTTACTGTGATTGTTTTCTCACGGACATGGTAGAATATCACATTCGTTCCCAGTAAACATTTTAATAATCACACTGGGAAAGCTACAATTTATTTGAAACTCTTTAATCGAAGCTCAGCAGGCCAGACTGTTAACAAAAGCGATGATCTGAAACTGGCCACATTTAACTGGTTGGTGCATCTCACTACTTACGTGATTAAACAGTGACTATGACAGAGTCATTCTCATAAAATCTTGCAGTACATAGATAAAGATGAGTAAAGGTTGCAAGGTGAAAGCCAAAACAAGGCTGGGTCTAAACGGAGAGGTCAGCGGCTGGGTCATCAGAGCTCTTAGCGTGTGGAGCTCGCACTTCTCCACATGCCACACAATCATTTCGTTATGCAGCGACAAACAAGTTCATGCCTGATGCTGCCTCTGCATCCAAAGAGGCGACTGACGCGACATAAACAGACAGGACGGGGCAGCGCCGTGCAGAAACAGCGCGGGACTTCACAACAGCAGCCGCAGCCAGTTTGATTCAATTAAGCACAGCAGAGAGGTGGATAACGGCGAGCGCCCATCTTGGTTTTTGTTTTTTTTTAGCTCATTGTCTTTTATTTTCATTGTCTGAAACGCTTTTATTCTGTCATGTTGACATGTTTCCGGAGACCGTTTTGAGGAGAAGCTCTGGACAGTCGGTCTGAACGGCAAAACGTGCAACTCGCGACCACCCAAGGATACAAACAGGGACGCCGTCAGACGTTCTCCGTACCTTGAATGAATACTCTAACCGCACGAGAAAGGGAAAGCTGACAGCCTGGAGGATCCTCTTCTCGTTTAGAGTGTGCTCTATTTGCTTAAGCTTCACCACCTGGAGGTCACACACAAGCAAAACACACACACACACACAAGCAAACTCAGAGGAAGAAAAGGAACTCAGATTGATCACAGAAAAGACTTGTGAAATTTGAATTAGGTAATAAATTAAAAAAAAAAACTCTCTTACAAGAGCACCCTAACATCATCTGAGAGTTAAACAAGCTATTTGAAATACAACTTTACTTTCACTAAACAGTTAAATACTAAGCCAAGTAGAGATGTTACTGTGCATTCAGCTGACTAGATTCGTCTCTTGATACTGGGTTTTGGAAAACAAGACAGTGAGATTTTTTGTTTTCACAGTTGATAAGAAACTGCACTTTAAGGACTCTGAAGTAGTCAAAACAAGAGTTTACTGAGATCTCTGGGCGTAAAAATTCAAGTTTAAAAATTTAAACACCCCATTGCATTTCTTATCAAAGTGCAGCATGTCGAACAAAACGTCACCCATTAGTTCTGGAAATGAAGGCAAGCTCTTCAGGCTCGACAGACTATTTCCAAGTTTAAGACTCGTGTTTTGAAGTAACAAAGAAGTTGTGTTCGAATTGCTGACGCTTTCATTGTGATCACTGTGAGAACAGCATGACTGGCCTTCACTGCATCAGTACACACCATCTGCAGAACAACTCGAGCCGGGTTTGACCAGCACATACATTATCGTTGACCTGTTGAACTCACTCTAAAGCGACCGTAACACCAATTCAGACATTGGAAATGCTGTCTCTCTTTTATAAAGAGCAGAGCGTTTTTAAAAAAAAAAACTTTTAACCAGAAATGATCCAGTCCAGATTCCCTAAATAAAACATGAAATCGGCTTCCACTTCTGAAGGGAAGCTAAAACTCAGATGCTAACTTCAGCGTCATGAACCAGATGCGGTATACTCCAAAATCCTTTCAGTTCTTATGATCCGTTTGTGTCTTCTACAACAACAAAAATCCACAAAAGATTGTCAAATAAGCAGCTTAAAAGCTTTCAACAACTACCAGCACAACTCAACAACTACTTTGTGTCTTATGCCACAATAATATTCTCATTACTATTAGCAGGTTGCTCAAAGTACTCACTGATCTATCCAGGGCCAAGAATAGTAGCTAACAGTCATTTAACCTAATATATACCCTAATTACACAATTTTTTGTTATATTTTAAGATATATGAAAACTAATTAATTACCCTGTCAACATAAAAGAAGACTTACCATCATAATCATCAACAAGTGAACATCAACAGTTCAGACATTTAAACGAAACGTGTTAGGCCTGTGATCCAGATCAGTAGAACTGGATGGGAAATTGGATTATTTACATTTGTTTTTCCCACCAGTCTGTTAGAAAACTAACATGAGCAGGTATTAATTTCTTCAAATATGTCAATTTTACTTGTGGATTGAGACGAAACTTACACCTGGATTTGATGCTCCCTGAACGAAGCAGCAGGACCTTTTTTCCCCCCCAACGCCCATAAAAAACAGGTCAGTGTTTCCCACGAGTAACAAGCCGGCAACACTGAACATGAGCATCTCAATGACAATAACATTTCTAAACCCTCCTAACTCCGCCCGCCCTCCTGCGACCTCGATGACCCCCGGTCTGCCGAGACTGACCTTCTGCTTGTTGAGGATCTTCATGGCGTAATGCTGTCCCGTTTCTCTGTGCTTCACCAGCATAACGCGGCCAAACGAGCCCGTGCCCAAGGTTTTCAACCTCTCAAACTGCTCCAGGCTAGCAGTGTTCTGGACACGTGAAAAACAGAAAGGGTTAGCCCATTTTTCTGGAAAAGGACGGCGGAGGCGCCATTGCAAAGCCATTTTCATAAACACATGCAACGGATGCCCACAGACAGGCATAAAAATATTCATAATAACAAGAAAAATAAGATAAGTACTGTAAAGTAAGGTCTAACATACAACCTAAGGAAAAAATAGCAGATTCACATTCGAAGTAATGTGTGATAGGAGAACTGCCCAAACTGTGCTGGTATACATTTATGCAAAAACAGTTTTTTTACAAGACTATGAAAACATGCATAAAGAACTGTCTGCGGAAAAGTAAACAGGATGCTGTATTTGTTGGAAACAGGGATGGTTGCAGTCTCTGGAGAGAAAACTAGAATTGGCCAGAAATTTAGAACCAGTCCGTCTTTATTCACCGCTGCAACAACTGCTGCAACCAGAAACGGTAATGGTTACAATTGCAGCATCTGTCGGCTTCAGGGCTGGGCATTGAGATTGTTCATTTTGGTCTTGAGGTCACATCAATTAGTGGCCCCAAAATGTCACTAAGTGATGCTGTTAATCTTACTGTGAGTTTTTTAATCGCCATTTCCTGACTTACACGGGGATCAGTTGTTGGTCTTTCCCAGTTTGTAGGGGCGCTAAGTGAAAACGTGAGTCACAAAATAGTTATCCCTCAGGGGAACTAATAAGGTCGTGGATTCTAGACTAAAACTTCCTCAAACAGCAGAGTTTAAGATACCAAAATGCTTCAATTACATTTAAATGAGCAGACAATGTTAAGGGTGGTTTCAGTGATTTTGTTAAAACATTTCTTGACTTGGGATTTTCTCCCACATCTGTGAAAATATTTCAATGAAATGTTGGGATTTTCTGTAGTGTTTTGTGTGGTTGTGCTACAGCAAAAAAAAAAAAACATCCATTATTTTTTATAAAAACATCTTTGTTGTTTTATCAGCCTTCCAGACCAGTCAGGTCTTCTGATTCTGTTTCTGCTCTGCATCCCCAGAACCAGAACCAAACACGGAGAAGCAGCATTCAGCTTCTGTGCACCACAAATCTGGAACAAACTTCCAGAAAACTGCAAAACAGCTGAAACACCGAGTGCCGTAAAATCTGGACTACAAACCCAACTGTTTAGAGCTGCTTTTGAAACATAATCATGAAACACGAATCAACAATCTGATGCGTAAGGACGCCACAATGCAGTGTTTCAAATGTTCACCGTGTATTTTCGTGTTTTTATCATGTTTGAAATGCCTCGTTGCTAAAATGTGCTATCAAAAAAAAAAAAAAAAAAAGATTAACTGATTGATTGCAAACCTGTGAAGGATTCTCCCATTTCTTGAGGAAGTCCTCTTTGGCTTTAGCAAGGAACTCCTTGACTGTAGGAGGACGGGAGAAACATGTGTTAGTGGTTTGTTGTTACAGATAATGAGAGATGCTTCAGAAATACTTAAGAGTCTGCTGATATTTTTAGAGGTCAACTGCACAACGCACGACTAAACCTACATCCTGCTGTACTGTTATTTGTGACATTACTTCACAACTTTGACTAACATGCAAAGCAGTTCCAAACAATAATTTGCATCCAACACTCTCGTACACACACGCACACGCACACACACACACACACACACACACCCCTCCAGTCACAGTGCTCAAAACTATACTCATGAAAATGCAGCACACCTCAAAAAGACAGCATAATTACATGTTTCAGTGCTCCGGCTGTGGTAAGAAATATGATATGTGTTGGTTTTTTTTGGGAGTTTTTTATTTAGAGATATTTTTATATTAAAACAGAAAGAAAGTACAAAACATGTTATGCTTTCTGGAAACTCTAAGTGCCGATTCTTGAAACTGAAAGCGGAGCAAGAGCTTTCCAGTCGGCATGGCCAATAATCTTCGATTCTCAAAAATGAAATACATAAATAAATAAGAACGGGCTGAGCAAGCGTCTGCTCTGCAAAGACAAACCGCCTGAACGTAGAAGACACAGCAGAGGAGAGTCTAACTAATCCTTGTTGCACAGCAACCGTGTTTAAGCATTACACAGTGGGATATGTTGTTGGTGGAAGTGCTTGTAGCATATGTCCCGCTAATGTTTTGACATGCAAACCACTTTCTGATCTTTCATGTTATTTTACAATGCAAAGAGGGAAGGCTTTCATTTTCTGCTCAACAATAAATTTGCATTGAGTTTACAGCACAGGTGCTGTGAGTGCAGGTCCAGGCCAAGGATGTGTGGAACATTTTTTGCGGCGCCTCCCAACCAGGCCTGTCGTGGTTACAAATCACATTTTGCTGGGCGATAACTTGGCCCAGAAGTAATTGCGCTAGACGATAATATTGTCATTTTGAGACCATTTTCAACTGAGATAGTGACAATCAAACACTAGTGCAAGTTTGCCCTCTCAAAGACGAATCAATTTGAATTTTGTACAGAACAGTTCACGCTAAAAGACATTTTGAAAAAACACAACAACCAAAAGCAATAAATAAAAAGGAAATAAAAACCACACACAGCCAAAAACCACACATGAAATGTGATTAAGATTCAGCTGGGTGTTGATTAATTTGAATATTTCCAGTTGCGGATTCCTTTGGTCCACTGTATGCAATTTTTAATAAATGCACAGCGTTTTCCATTTAGTTTATTTAATTTCTATATATATATATATATATATATATATATATATATATATATATATATATATATGTGTGTGTGTGTGTGTGTGTGTGAACATACTTGTTTTGATTATCTGTCACTGTGCTGCTGCTGCACCAAAATTTCCCCAGTGTGGGACAATAAAGGAATTTCTATGCTATTCTGTGAAATAGCTTTGAATAGTTTTACATAACTTCTACAGCAAAGTTGAGAAGAAAAGTGCATGAACTTGAGAATAATTAATAGTTTATTTGAATAATATCTAGAACCAAAAGCCTCACAAGAAACATATTATTTCGCAAAAAATAGAAATGCACATTGTACATTGCAATATATGTTTTATTTTTACTCAGGGAAGTCTGAATAATTTGCTCTTCGTGTAACAAAACATAGATAATAAATACTTATGACTTATTTGCAAAAAGTTTAAATATTCCTGAATTTTTCCCCCCCAGCTCAAGTAGCATAAAAAGTTTTAACAAAACTCCAAACATGCTAAACATACCTATACATATCCGTCTACGTACAGCACAGACCAAAGGTTTGGACACACCTTCTAATTCAATGGGTTTTCTTTATTTTCATGACTATTTATAAGGCAAGAAATCCCACTTATTAACCTGACAGGACACACCTATGAAGTGAAAACCATTTCAGGTGACTACCTCTGGAAGCTCATCGAGAAAATGCAGAGTGTGTGCAAAGCAGTAATCACAGCAAAAGGTTGTTACTTTGAAGAAACTAGAATATAAGGGGTATTTTCAGTTGTTTTACACTTTTTTGTTTAGTGCATATTTCCACATGTGTTATTCATAGTTTTGATGCCTTCAGTGTGAATCTACAATGTCAATAGTCATGAAAATAAAGGAAACTCATTGAATTAAAAGGTGCGGCCAAACTTTTGGTCTGCACTGTATGTGTGCAGACAGTGGTGAATTTATCAATGTGAGTTCAAGTTTTTGTTGAAGGAAGCCTCCCTCCCCCCAGAAAAACCAATTCCGAGCTTCCAAAAAGCTTCGCGGTTTTTGCCGATGCTTTGCCCGGGAGCAGAGTCAACAGCAATATCTATTTCCATAAAGCAACAGGCACAGAGTGTTCGGGAAACACCTGACACCGAGCTCGTTTGCGATCTCGCCAAGATCGGAGCAAAAAGACAAATGAAGACGCTCAACACAGCCGCAGCTTGCACTCGCTCTCGGCTGGTTTGCAGAAAATGATGACTGTAGACTAAAACTTGCTGTACGTCAAGTGTAAAAATCCCACGCCCCACTAACATACCACAAAACGGAGCCTAAAATCGATTCCTGATCAAGATGTTTCACACGGACATTGGAGCGAAGCGCTGTCGAGCAATTTCTGCACGCATACAGTTTAAAGCCCGATTAGCGGGTCGTAATGAATGGAGGGAGGCCTGCTGCTTGCAGCGTATGGCAGGTGGTGTGAAGCTTTAACGGGACGCTGTGTCACGTTGTTTCTCATCGTTTCATGAGGATGTAACGGAGCAGGTACAGACCGGAGGGGTGGGGGTGAGAGAGAGAGAGAGAGCATACCCACCGCTTTCCATCTCGCTGCCCTTTCTGGCCGTGGGCGCGTTGCCCATGATGACAACCTGTCAACGGAGCAATCCGTGGCTTTGGGCCGCCCTGCAGCCTCCTCAAGCCGGTGTAATCTCTCTTAGATCTTCTCTGTGTTTCCTCTATCCAGCAGGAACGGAGCGTTAACCCGTTTAGAAGAAGAAGAAGAAGAAGACGAAGAAGAGAAAATAAAAAAGATAAATAAAAAAGAAGAAGAAGAAGAAGAAAAATCCCCCGACAGATGCTGCTAATGCGGCGCCACGGCGAGGAAAGGCTGGGATAAGCGGCTCCACTCCCTCCACGGTCATCCGCAGCCGACGCCGGGTTTCAGATCCTCTCCGTGGACCCCCGGCCCCCTGGTTAGGGCTTCAGTGGAACCATCAGACCGAGCTCGGCGCAGATGGCCCGAGCTCGGAGGATCCAGTCTCCGCCTGACCCTCCTTGCAGCCCCCGCCGATTGAGCCCCCCTCCCCACCCCGGCTCCCCACCTCTCCTCCTCAGTCCAGAAAAACAACGGTTCCCGGCGCGAGCGAGCGATACTCTCAGTCCGAAGCGTCCCGATTTCCGGTGGCGAACCCAGCTTTAAAAAAACAAATCAACCTAGGCTGGGTCCGGCAACTGCAGGTATTCATCCAAATCAACATCGGCCCCCCCGTAGCCTCGGAGACGAGCGAGATGACGGAACTACAGGCTGGCGAAGGCTCCGCCCACTCGCCGAATCATCCGTTAATTGACAGCTGAGAGCCGCTCGATGATTGGCTGCGTCCTTGCAGCGGTAAGCTCGGGAGTCCTCTGATTGGATATCTTGTTCTATCCCTCAAAGGGACAGCGCGTCTGATAGCCCTATCAGAAAAGCGAGTGAGAGAAGCGTCATCGATTATTTTCCTCCCAACAACGCGCGCGCCCACTGTCTCTGGTCTCCGTCCTCCATTGGCTTGACGCTTAGGGACCGTGGGAATCTCAGTGAGCGCGATGTTGCCCATTGGCTGTGAGCAGTGATTGACAGGAAGGCCCGCCCACCTACCCCCCCTCTTAAAAAAAAGGAAAACTCATTTACCCCACCCCCGTCCCCTCCAGCATCCAGCGACTGATACACGTTTGGCTGAGTGACGTCAACCGCGAGCTATTTTTAGATATGTTGGTCAGAATTTAACGCACGCCTGTATGGCAGGACATCGTACCACATAATCAAACTGCACTTCATTTTGTTTGTATTAATAATGGCAACTAGTCAGAACTATAACTAAAGATATGCAAAGTGGAGTTAAATTTTTTTTTTCTTTTAAGTGAATATTAAAGCTAAAAAATTTTGTAACAGTTTTTATTTACTTGCGCTTAAAATTATAAGGAACACATTCTACTCTAAATCAAAACTTTAATAACATCCATCCATCCATCTTCTTCTTCCGCTTATCCGGGTCGGGTCGCGGGGGTAGAAGCTTCAGAAGGGAGGCCCAGACTTCCCTCTCCCGGGCCACTTGTTCCAGCTCTTCCGGGGGAATCCCAAGGCGTTCCCAGGCCAGCCGAGAGACATAGCCCCTCCAGCGTGTCCTGGGTCTTCCCCGGTTCCTCCTCCCGGTGGGACGTGCCTGGAACACCTCACCAGGGAGGAGTCCAGGAGGCATCCTGACCAGATGTCCCTCAACTGGCTCCTCTCGATGTGAAGGAGCAGCGGCTCTACTCTGAGTCCCTCCCGGATGACTGAGCTTCTCACCCTATCTCTAAGGGAGAGCCCAGCCACCCTACGGAGAAAACCCATTTTGGCCGCTTGTATCCACAACCTCTTTGAGTCTTAAATTTAATAACAGACTTAAATTAAATAACACTTAAATTTAATAACAAACTCATTAAATTAATTATTATGCTACAGACTAAGCATAATAATTACAGAAGAAAAGAACAAACATTTATTGTATAAACTGAAAATGCTTAAAAATATACATTTCCTATTTTTCACTGAACTAATATTTGCCTAATTACCCATGGTTTGTGAGAACTACTTTCACTTTCTGTGCCTTTAAAAATTTTAAGAAGGTTGATTTGGTTGAAATAAACTATCTTTTTTTAATTAAGCTGATATGACAACAGGCGTTTGGTCAAGTTAACAGAACTGACCAAAGTTATTTACAGGTAAATAACTTGTACAGGTAAATCAAAATATGAATGCTGAGATCCTCAATTATATTTTTACTTGTTCTGTTTTTTTCCATACAAAGCAGCATCCGAAATGTCTGAATTTTTTTTTTCTCCCTTTGAATTCCAGATTTCAACTTCGCTCACACACATAAACTCTTTTTCCAGGACAATGTTTAAGTTATGAAGATATTTAAATATATATATATATATATGCCAGTGCAACACTCGCAAATTGAAAAACTTGTCACACAATAATGACATATCTCAAATGTCCATTATGGACAGCTTAGTGTCCTTCTCCATATATAAATATTCACCTATATACTGAGGAAAATAGTTATGCTTGCTTTTAAGAATTTACATTATATGATAAGTTGGCTTGCCATTTTCACAAAGCACTGTGAAAGCAAGGACGTTTACACATTTTGGAGGGATTTTTAGTAAAGAAAAAACCCTAATCTGAATAAACAGGATTTTTCTCCCCCCTCCTTTTTACTTTGATTGTTACACCAGGTGTTTCTACAGCCAGGCGGTCAGTCAAACCCCACCACTCCCTCCATCTGCACCCCTCAACGCAGCACCTGGATTACCTACTGGGAGAGCACCGAGCGCCCTTTACATCCAGCATCATCAAAAGGCTAATTTCTCACAGATTTGCATTTGAATATCCTTTTGAACCAGTTCATATTGTAACAGTACGTCGGTAACAAAAAACATGAACAAGCAGTTAATACCCATCGCGTCGGTATCATTCATTCCTATATGCCTGGGACCGAACCAACCAGATGGTTAATGCCTTACAACCCGTTTCCCTACATGTGAAGTTCTGCTTTTATGTGAAATCTGCTGGGCGTTGACAAGACGTCAAGCTGGTTCACCTGGTTTCAACACGAGCCTTCAGCTGCATGTGCATTTCTACTATTGAAACCTTAGACGTAAACATAAATAGCAACTAAACAGGAATGCAGTAAACATTCAAGCTGCAATAAGCAGACAGGATTTTTACCTGATAAATGGCATTTAGTCTTTTTCAGCAATTCTTTTTCCCCCTAATCTATTATCTATTATGAATGCGTAACTAATGCTTTTCATCACCTTAAACATAGCAGACATCAGAAGTGGAGGGAACAGATGGATGGATGGGGGAGTTACTCGATGCGACGAAGATAAAACGAGCAAGAGCAGTCACCCCCCCTCCTCTCTTCTCCTCCCCCTCCTATTTTGTGCTGCAGTTTCCTAGCAACATGAGGCTGGAGTGGAAATGGTGAAGTGATGCTGCTGCATTTTATGAATGAAACTGGAAAAAGGAACGAGCCAGAGTGGGGAGGGGAGAAGACGGGGTCGGGTTTTTTCTTCTTCTCCTTTTTCTTCCTCCACTGCTGTTGCTGTGCTTTCTATTCTCCACGAGTCAAAGCAGAAAGGAGCTTGAAGGCACAGGGATAATCAGAAACCCCCCCACAACTTTATTTAACCTCGTCGTTGATAAAAATAATTAAAAAAACAAAACATGGAGGTATATAATATATGGTTATGCAGTACAAAATTAAACAATGCCCTCTCTAGCAGGCAAAACAAGCGTTAACAGTATTTACAAAGAGCCTTTTAAACCGCAGAACTTGACATTAACATGGGATCCGTTTCTCCTATGAACATCAAGTCCAGTGAATTTTAAACAAGTGGTGGACTAACTGGGGTTTGCTCAAATGTGTGGGTTTTCCATTGCGAGTCAAAACCAACAACGGGGTTGTGCGACCTCTCAGGAGAAGACTGAATATTTTTTGTCTCGTGAGAAGCACCAGATGAGATCACGTTTTTGCATAATGAAAAGCTTGAACTGTATAAAGCTTGTGCTATATGTACAGTGATGCAGAGATCGATGTCCAATGCTCAAAAGGACAAAGAAAAAAAAAAACATAGTTGGAGAAGAATCAGGGTTTCTCAGGGAGAATATTGAAGTATGACAAAGAAATAATAAATTAAGGCATTTCTGGCTGTGCAGATCTACGAGTATGAGAAAGAAAAGAATACAAGAGAAGAACTGATGCTGGTCACACCCATCCCATTAAATGGGCCACACAAGAGAAAAAAAATGTCCCATGTCGTTTTGTCCTTCAAATGTCCACACGGGACGTCCGTGGTCTTATTAGAAAAGTTAGTGATGTAAAGGTAAGAAGAGCTCCTTGTTCATCATCCGGACCGCTACATACAGTCCATGGAGTTGTCCGGCATCTGCCCAAGAGCTGGCATCTTTCCTGGTATGCAGGATGGGGGCAGCATCCCGCTGACGTTCGGGGACGGGTCCACGTTTTCGCTGTCTTCCATCTTGTCTGCCGAGCCCTCCCAGTTGATGTGGAAGCGGGTGACGCGTGGGTTGGAGGCCAAGATATTCCTCTGAAGCTACAGGGAGGAAAGAAAGATCAGGGCTTGGTATGCTTGTGCCTTTTAAGTACACAATTTAAGGTAACTGATAAGTCTGGGTAACACTGACAAAAAAGAATAGCAATATTTTTTGCGATAATCCCTTCTATGTTGAAGGGATGTATCAATTACCAGGATAGAGTTTGAAATTAATAATTTGAGTTTATAAGATGGAATTTGTTTCAAAGCACACAGTAATATAAAAAGCATGACTTATAACAAAGACTTTTTGCTTCCAAAAATAACAATACACCAAACAATTCCCTTAATGCAAAAAAAAAAGAAGCAATATCTTTGAATAATGATGCAAATCAAGTTCACACTGTTGTTCGCAGTGTCTTCATATCGTAAAAGTGCTTAAATAATCATAGCCCAAAATATTTCCTATTAAGGCTGCAGTTTTTAACTTTTGTAAAGATATATTTTTTTACGTATTTGTTACAACTGACAATATCGTGACAGTGTAATACGAGACAGATAATCTGTAAAGACAATCGAGCTCCTCGATTGTCATCTTGCGAAATACACCGCTCCCGGTCAAAAACAATCAATCAGATACAGATAAGACTGACAGGTCTTATCACTGTCAATCACCCTCGACTATGTGCTGCTCTATGCGTTAATGGTGGAAAACTAACTTACTGTCCCATCATCGATAGCCATGCTGACTAGCCTACGCCGTCACGAAAAGCTCCAGTGGAGAGAACTGGCTATAGCGCAGTAGAGAGCATGAGTAAGGTTCTGAGCAGAACATACACAAGCTTGATTGACAGACATAAAAAGAGGGGTCCTAAGAATAAAAGTGACACCATCTGTCTCTAAACATCGTCTTCTGTAATATATTAAGTGAGCTACAAAAAAATCCAATGCTGCTGAGTATTTTCTTTGATGAAATCACTGTTATTCTATAGACTCTCTGGCGTCTGACCATGGATTATTTTTGCCTTTCATCCAGCAATTTTTGAAAGGAGCATATTTATCTACAATTTTAGTATAACCATTATAAATTCCAGTGCAGTCATACCTCTGGTGTCAGGAATGTTTTCCTATACTCAAAGTGGTGCAAGTGACAGAAATCCTGTTCTGAAAATGTTGCATATCACTGTTGGTAACCGTGTAAAGTTTAGTTATACCTATTTTCGTATTTTGTACTGTTGCCACAGTAATAACTAATAATATTAGCAAAAACAGTTGTGTATTTGTGGGAACGGTTTGCTAAAATCAAATCAACCAAAGTGGATTTTTCAGGGTATTTGATATTTGGTCTGGAATGTCAAAGGCAACTAAATTAACAGAACTAGAGTGAGATTTAACCTTTTTAGACGCATATCCAAGTTAAGATCATCTAAAATACAAATTCTATCAAAATCTAAACTTGGTAACACCTGCGTAAAAACAGACGTTTTCAGGTGTAAGAAAATTAAATTATTACACAATGGGAGTTAGGAACTGTTTCACACAAAAAAAAATCCTGTTGGAGACACTGGAGGGCAGCAGAAAGCTACACTTTACTAAAATCTTCTCAGAAGAAAGGCCCATTTAAATACAATATAACCTCTGTTAGTTACCTGAGAGTAGTCTGGTTTTAGAGGCGGGTTTTCCCGCAGCTCTGGATCTGTATATTCATTGTTAACATAATAACCAATGCGAATGAACTCCTGTCCGCGGTAGGTGCAGGTTATGAGGACTACCGTCACTCCCACAGCGTCGGTCTCTGGAATCAGACCTGTGTTAGGAGCGTCAGCCTGTTGGGTTGAAACATAGCAAACAAAAACATCAACTCAGAGTTTATTGTTCCATAATGTAAAATCAGGTACTTGGGAATAAAAACAGGGACAGATTACATTGAAGCCTTAATCAGAGTTTTGTAGATGAGCTTTGACTTGCCAGTGAGGAATTCTGATTTCTCTTCTGAACAGTATGAAAATGAAAGAACAGCTCAAAAACGTGTTGCTTTTCACTCTTCCTGTTGAAAGTACTCAGCAGTTATTTATTTTAGAACCAGCAATGTACAAGTAAACAGCAGCTGTAGAGCAGGGTCTTTCCAAGTTTTTTTTTTAGATAAAATTATGAAATTACAAATTATTCACCATTTGGCTCTCTTAGCTGGGCTCAAATTACAAAAACCTTAACATATGTCTGTATTTTCTTGAAGATAAAACTGAGCAATTTTATGTTCCATGTTTAGCTTTCGTGATATCTGTTTAGAAGCCTTGCTCTCTCTCACTGTCTTGCAGCCTAAACGAAAAGCAGGTATCTCTAGACATCTCACCTAGTTTCATTTTAAATGGTTTCTTACACTTGTACTTCTTTTAACTTTAAAAATCTTGCTAATGCTGAAAATAACTTTGAAAAGTGCTGAGGGCTGCACTTATTTCGTGTTTAGTAAAGCTTAACCAGTTTCCAAAATGCAGGTCAGTTGTATGGCAGCCAGATGATGTCCTGTTTCACTGGTTTGTAATATAAAATTAGACAAGAAACACAGTCTTATCAGGAACTCACCTGAAACACAAACATGTGTCTTCCAGCTGGAACTGGACCGACCAACACAGAATCTAGAACCTGGTCGTACTCTTCACTCTCAGCAGAACCAACATAGATGATCTTCCACTCCAGATCTAATAGAGGAAGGGAGGAGGTGAAGGGTTAGGATATTTTCCACAAAAATTAAAACAGAGTTAAAAATTCAAATTTCAGCTCTGTACTCAGTGCTTGAACAAAAATGTGTAACTTGTCCTAAATGATCCATTTATAAAAACAAAGCAACTGTTGCCACATGACATTACATGTTGCTGTTTTAATGAGGTTATCTTCACAATATATTTATTTCTGTGAAAAATATGTTGTGAACCAAATCTTTAAGAAAAATCCGCTACATTTAGAATTAGTTTTAGAGCAGCAATTTATCTTTCTTATATATAATGGAAAAGACTTAAACATTTCCAAAAAAAACAAAACATTGCTTACATTTACAAACAGCTTTCCATTGAAAAAAAATGACACCGGCTACTGACATGCAGCATGTATTCATAGTTATTGATCATGATTCAAAACATCTTTGACTTGATTTCAACTCACGTATTTATTTATTTTTTTCAAACAATGCATTTCCAACTGTAATAAATTTCAGTTTACAGACTGAATTAAGACAAATGATATTTTTAAGTGAAAACTCAAGTCTAATGCTGAAGGCAAAATGCGCCCAAAACAAGGCAGGTTTATAACAGTTTGTTGATAGCAAACCTTGTTACGGTTGGTTTTCGCGGCTACGTTTTAAACATTTATTAATGCATTCGCTACAGCCGCAGCAACACAGAAGTGGAAAGAAACGACTGAAAAAAATTCTCAAAAAATGAAACAAATGAGCAAAAACAAACGAGAGATTACTTCTAAAAGAAGGCACAGTTTATTTCTGGGTATTTTAATCCACAGCAGGAATTTATATTTCGCGGCAATTCCTTGACATACCAATGTAATGCCGCCAGCCAATCATCTTGTCGGAAAACACTGACGCGCTGGTAAAAGAGCCAATCAGCTACAGCAGAAGGCGAGCTTGTCGGCACAAACGCGCCAGCGCCAATTTTTAACAGTTCGCATAAAGAAACGCATATAATCCGTATAAAGCATAAGGTAACAGTTATTTTCAGGTAAACTAAAACGCATTAACGCGACGTACTGATGTATTACGCTTTCTCACGGTGACGCCAACACTTCATATAAACCTAAGAGCGCCCGAACTCAACAGCTAACAGAGATAGTGTGATTTTACGGACAATAAAAGAAAACCCACCTTCAGGCAAATCCTCCATGCATTCAAACGTTATCTCAAACTGAAACGGGTTTCCAAATGGGCTCGGGTTGTCCAAAACAGCAACATTTAACACTTGTACCTTTGCCATGACACAAAATTAAGACGCACTTCACCCTCGAAGATTAATTTGGCTGCAAATAATCCTAAACTATTACTCAGCACTGATCTGTCGCAGCTCTACAGCCGGCTGTCGGGTCGTGAAGTTAAAGTTCAAGCCTTTACGCTCAGAGAACACCTACACAACCCGTCGGTGTCCTGGCAAGAGGAAGTGCGTCACTTTTTTTTTTCTTCTCCGCTGATGACGCATTTATGAAGAATGTGCTGCAGCCCCCTAGTGTTCATTTGGCAAACAGCAGCTAAAAATCTCAGGCAAAACCAGCACCCACTCAATCTAACAATGTTTTTAGTTGTTTTTTTAAATTATATAAATATACTTGAAAATATTACTATCTACTAATTTTATTTTTAAAAAATTCTAATTTTCTTGTTAATAATGTGTTGTTTGACCAAGGCTTTGACATTTCTTCCAAACAGGGTCGAAGAAAATGTTGAATGTTAGCTGTTTTTTCTTAGTGAAAAGACGCCCACATTCCTCAAGAAATACGTACATTTATTTTGATCAAAATAAAAGCATTTCAGATCCTACTTGAAAGATGTTTATTTGATTTAACAAAATTGACTGAAGCTTTCATATTTCATTGAAATGGCACAACATAGACTCTTATGTGTCAGTAAACTTTGAAAAGCAGAAATCTTATTCAAGCCTTCACTTGTTTTATTACTGTCGACACCCAAAGAGAGTGTACTGATTGACCATTGCCTCCATGCCAGCACATGTGGCGTTGTATTTCTTATTTCCACATTCTGCTTCGGTGGGCCAGTACTCAATCCAGGTCCGCTCACCGAGTACATATTGGTACCTGATAGAAAAATGGAAAACCGAGAAAATTCATGTTTAAAATCCTGACAAAACTACACAACTGACAAACTGATGATCAATGACAACCAGAGTAAACTTACGAATGATTGGGTTCATCAGCGTGAATATCTTTGGAGGTGCCCATGATGAGATAATTTTGACCTATTTTTATGTCCAAAGCTTCTCTGCAGTGCCGGAAACTGAGGAATGTGCGCCTTTCATTCTGAAGACCCACATCTGAACTTCCTATGATTAAAAACACAGTTTTTTATATTGCAATTTAATCGGATATAGTGACTCTGCAGAGAGAGAAACTGCACCATCGTTATAATCATCACCACCACGTCTTTCTGAAATCACTGCACATATTTTCAGCAATACATTTATATCATAATAACGTTACCATCAGTGTTACTAATAAATTGTATTTCAAAAACTTTTGTCCCTTTGGTCCCATTTCAATGAAAAAATTCATTGATTAATGAATTTTTGATTTTGTTTGGGAAGCAAATATTACAGTGTAAAAAACAAATACAGCAACGAACTGGAAGGTATTTTTTGGCAATTTTATTTTGATAAGCCGCAAAGCAACCCATAATAGTGAAGAGGGAGAAAATGTTAAAGTGAAACAGTGTTGTGCCTTCATATATGGGCCCTCAAGATGATAACTTTGGATGTTTTCCTTTCCTTAATCCCCTTAGCAAAGATGCTCATCTTCAGTCTGTTTCAATGGAGAGCATCAACAACAATTCTCATGTCTTACTTAAAGTAAGAACTGGACTTTGACTGGGCCATTCGAACATACAAATACACTATAATCTATATTTCAAATGTGATACCAAAGCAACATCTTTTCAAAACAGGATCTTTTTCTCAAGGTTAAAAATTGTTTTGATTAATTGCATATAGATATTTTAAATTTCTTAATCAGGACAAAACCAATAAATAGTGGATAACTCAGCAGTCCTTGCACTGTTAATTTGTGCCGGTCTGTTACATAAAATATCAATAAAATAAAGTGAAGCTTGTGGTTTGTCATGTACAAACCACAAGAAGTTTCAAGTTCAAAGTTCAAGAAGTTTGAATACTCTTGAAAAGCCATTTAGAAACATGACAAAGTGTTATATTAATATTAAATTCTTGCTGATGCTCCACTTATTAATACATTACTCTATTAATAAGATAAATAAAGAAATAAAGATAAATAAAGATCCAACAGTACATTTTTATAACTTTCAAAAGCTGTAAGTGTGATGGACACAAACCCACCTTCTTTGATGACATCAAGCACAAGCACTGTATAAATATCGGTGGACAAACCGTCTGCAAACTCTTCCACTCTCACTTTGTAAGCTGAGAATATGCAAGTTGTACATCATTAGCACATTTACACAACTCATTGGGAAATGTATACAAATACATTTACCAAAGTCTATTTTGCTGTTCAGTTCAGTCTCACAAATCTTCTCTGTCCGGTCGTCGTCATCAATTTTGCCCTTCTTCTGCATACTGCAGTTCTCTGCAATCACACAGCAGGTGCAATGTGACAAATAACCCAAGATCTTCCTTCATAAAACAGTCAGGAACTCAGAGTGAATGAATATAACCTCCCTCATTACCAAAAGCAAAAAATATCAGTAAAACCTATCTAATTTCTTAGCCACTGCACTCAGAGATATAATAGGCTTAATTTATGAACCCAAAAGTACATCAATATGATTACCTTAGGATCAGGGTCCTACTTCCACTACTACATACCCCGACAGCAATAGATCTGGATTTTAAAAATATAAATCCCTCTTCTGACAGGAAGGGAACAACATTGTCCTCATAAGAAGGGTAACTTGGAATCCTGTTGCTTAAGTTGTATGTAAATGTTGTAGCTAAGAAAATTGTACACTATCCTAGAAACCGAATAATTTTATGATTGTCATGTAGATTTTAGTTCATGTTTCATGGTTATTTTAGATGAAGATTACCTTGTTAAATATTTGTACTAGATCGACTCAAAGGTCATGGTGAGTACCAGCCTCATGCTACTACTTAGAAAGACCAGCAGGGGTCAGTAAGAAGTCAGACTCTGCTAAAAGAACATTCGATCATTTTTTTTCTTCTAGTTTTGCAAATAATTCAGAATTTCTTTATGCAGCATGAACCTACTAGAGACAAAATCCGAATATCAGTGTTTCACATTTCAAATGACAACGGTTATTAGTGCGTCTTGCAATTTTTGAACATGTATTGTTTTATTTCTTTACAAACAAGTTCGAGGTCGTAAATTTAGCTGTATGCATCACTGGTCATGATCTTGTCTGATCCAAAGAAGTAATATTTATTTGTAAACTAATTTATAGTAATTTCCACCGACTATTAAGATAAGTTTTATTCACCTTCAGCACAAATACATTCATCATTTTTGCAGAGCCGCAGCAGCTTTCCAGCCTCCCTTTCTGGATGGTAGAACCTCACACAGCGCGTCTCTGCATGGTGTATTAAACACAAGCAGATTTAAAATGTATATCTATATATATTAAAAACATTTTCGATGTGTTGTAATTACCATACTGAGGGCTGTCATGCTCATAAACAGACACAGCTGCTGGCTGCAGTACTCCCACTACCTGCTTCTGGTGAATCCTAAAAATGATCTCCTCTGGTTTTGTGTGTGAAACCTTTGGAGAAATATTAATAAGACAAATGAAAGAGGAGAATATGGATGCAAAAGGGTTGACTGGATGTAATACTAAAGACTGACTTTGTCCATGTAGATGATGATTGAGCTTCTTTCTGAGTCACTGATAATCTCCTTGTATTTTGAGATAGTGCGGGCACGACCTTTAGATAACTAAATGCAAAAAACAACTGTGATTCTCATCTGTGAGCACAAAAACAACTCTTTACTTTAAAGATTTTAGACCAAGACATTTGATCAGTCTAAGCTTGAAGGTCTGTGTGTGTCTTACAAGGTTCAGGTCTTTGGTGTTAACAGTGAAGCCGGTTAGCAAACCAATATCCAAAACTGTCATGGCGGCATCTCGATATTTGTTCTTATATCTGTTCAGAATAAAAATGAGCAAAGAAGGAATAGATATAAATACAAAGTTATGATAATTAATATAATTTGGTGCTAAATGAACATACTTTTTTTTTGTTTTTTTTCTTTTCATTTTATTAGATCTTTGTAAAGCCTGCTGTAAAAAGAAGGAACTCACAGATTTCAAAATGTTTATATCTTACCAGATGATCGTCTCAATTACTGAGGCAATCACTACCAGAATTAATTTTTCCTGATTAAGATTACATTTGAGGGTTAAATGGACAACTTTCATGAAATAGCCTTATAGATCTTACAAAAGCAGTATTCTCATGTTGTATATCTTCTCAGCCTCACTTGTTTTTTCTGGAAACACAACAGACAAAATTGTTTGTACGCCTCTGTTTGTTTGGTGGAAAGTCACAGCGGTTAGGTATAAAACAAGCTCATGCAAACACACAAAGAGACACAAAACACAAGTAGACGAACCTGGGAGGAGTTGTACTGTCATATTGAACTTCTGACAGTCACTATGCTTTTCTTTAGGTAAAGCATAAAACAACGACACCATCTGTCACATAAAAAAATGCAGGTTCTAAGTTAGCATATAATAAATAAATAAGAAGTCATTCTTGAGTATTTAAAACTAAAAATATGTTTGACTTTCCAATACTACAACTGAACCCAAAACAACATTTCACTTACCGTCACTGTGGCTTCTCCTAGGCCTGTAGCAACGACAGTCACATCTTGGTTTATATTATTGATCTATAGTGATTTAATATCAAATAAACAGATCAGCAAAAACACATAAAGTAGATTTATTTCATAATAGTTTGAGCCACTAATTGTTATAAAATGCTTGTTCGAACTTTAGATGTTCTTGTGGAAAAGTGGTTCCTCCTGTTGAAGTTGTATTTTACAGGTTTTGATCTGCCCGGCAACAAGATGTCCACATTTAGATCATAGCCTGGGTTCTGTTCACTGGTCCAGAACTCTGCCACGGCCTGGTACACTGTCACAGTGGCCTGCAGAGTCAAGACAGACATTACAAAACGAGTTCTGACCTTAAAGAAACACACCAATCAACGCTATTTCACAAAGTTGCGGTTTTGAAGTGTCACAAAGGTACTACAGGTGGTATCTGGATTAATTAACTCTCAGTACTAATATGTTATTAAACAGTTTTGATGTACATAAATAATTCTCATTCAAAACGTCTCTGTGAGAGTGAGTGACATGAGTCAGAGGAGGCTTGGGGTCTCACTTATAAACGTGGCAATAAAAGGGCCTCAAACTAGTGCGCACTTTTCACGTTAAAGTTGTGACCTACAAAAAACAAACCTGACAGAAGAGGCATTGCCACTGCTGGAAGACCTTGGGCAAATGGGAGAACGCGGAAGTAAATTCTAACTTTTTGAGTCTTTCGTCCTGATGCACTCCTCCGCTGTGACCTGCAGAGGGCAGTGACTGCCCCCCTTAAACACTGGCTCCTCACTTCCTGTCCAACCCCACAGAGCGCAGAGGAGGTGAGCTTTAATATTACTCATAGGGAGCCTTCTACTAAAATGCCAATGTTGGTGTGCAACTTTTATTTGTCACGCCACTACAGTGGCTAACAAAAATGAGATTTTGTTCCCCCATCTCACTGAATATCTGTGAAATTGTGTTTCATTACTCTGTTCTTTGTGATTGCCATTGTTGGCCATGAATAACATTGATCAGCTGACCTTATATTTATGAGGCACTTTGCATCGACTATTTATGGTTGAATGTAGAGGATATGAATATATGAGCAATTTAGGAAAAATGGTGAGGTGAAGCTTTAATTTCTGAAGGAGAAATTGCTTTCTGGTTATAGTTTTATCAATCTGGATTATTCCGGAGGTATGCCATTTTTTCCTGTTGAGCAAATGCATAGTTTTAGTATAGATCCTAGGCAAAGTTTTAGAAATGAGACCCATGATGTTTCTGTGGTACCTACCAAGCTAATAAGCACCAACAGCCAAAAAAGATGAGTAGTTTAAGCGCAGCTATCTTTGTTTCAAGCAAACTTTCTTTAAAAAAGAAATCTGTAGTCGAGAAAATTTTGAGAACTTACTTTACCTAAGGTGGGTGTCAAACTCATTTTTGTTTTGGGCCAAATCAAGATCATGAAGGCTCTTAAAGGGCCGGTTCTGCCAGAATGTATTGATAAAACCTGTTCACAAACTGTTGAAATATCAATGAATTCTTAAAATTAAATATTATTTCTGAACATGTCACTTTCCGATGGGGGCACTGTGTTGAAAGGAGAGGAGGCAAGGCAACAAGATCTTTTCAGTCCCTCCTGCAGGATTTCGTGATTCTTTTTGCGATTTTTTGCAATAAAAACCAAAATCTTTGTGGCACCAATTCGGAAGTATTTGTAATATTTGCGCTTATTTATGACGGTAAATGGGGCTTTTTATTATTCACTGTATAGAGCATGAACTTTAATGTGACATCACTTAAGAGTGAGGCAGCTGTTTAGTACAAGTAAGAAAGTTTTTCACAATTTTTGAGAAAAATCTGCAACAAACTCCCAATTATTAGCTCAAAAAAGTATGTGAATTTCCATGATAATTCCCATGAAACTAGAGGGACTGATTGATATAATTTGGCAGTAAACGGATAAAAACTGCATTGATTTGATTGATAACATAATATTTCAGCACTCCTAGTGTGTAATCTAGAATCTAGAGGGCCACATAAAAAGCTATGATGGGCCAGATTTGGCCCACGGGCCTCGAGTTTGACATGAGATATACAAGCTGGGCGAACATTGACAGTGATGGCTGCCTATAGATTACCTCTGAAGTATTTCATACGTAGCATCTTTTGGCCTCCTTTCAGACTAAACATAACCGTGTTTCAGGTTAAAGCTAAAAAAAAATAATGACGAAAAATCATTTGCTTACATATTGATGTACAGGTGGTAACAAAAATGTCTTTCTCTGCATTTTTTTTCAATTACAATAAAAACAAGTTCAGCAGAGGAGGTACAGCCCTGCAGTTCCTCTGGACAAGATCTTCATCTTCTCAACAATCTGACAAAGTCCAAGAGTGATTGTGCAACGGTTCAAAACTGTCAGTATCTTGGTACTTAGATACGCAGAGATTGGGAAACAGTCTCATAGAGGTTTGAAAGAAAAAGCCAAGTTTTACGTTACCTGAATTGATCCAAAGCCTCCGTTTTCTCTTTGCTGCTTGTTGAACCACCTCGCAATCGGCCAAGCTTCATTAAAGGCCTTTACGATAAAAGCAGACCAAGTTAAAGCTGTTAACCAGAATGATCGTCTATGTTGTCACAGCAGTAAGTAAGACATCCTGACCTTGACTTTGACCAGAGCCAGAAGAGCATATGCTGTGGCTTCCAGTGTGTAAACACGACCCATTGGTACAGGCCAGTGGGACAGATCTGAGGACAACAACAATCTCAAGAAGCCTCCCAAAAACACCAGGGGAACCAACACATTTAATCCGGCTTAAAAAAAAAGTGGTTTTTTTTTAATTTATTATTATTTTCCTAAAAACATAAACAAGAAAGGGTTGGCCTGGCGGTGGGGCTCGTAAAGCATGGCGGGCCGCCAGGCCTATAATAAGATGAGTATGAATTGACACTCGTTCAGTCTGTGATGGACTGTACTTTTTAATACTGTAAAACTCGGGTGCAATATGACTAAAATCGCAAACGTACAAAATGGCAAAGAGTCATAATCTCGTCTCAGAGGTGCTGGAGGTTTTTTCTTTAAGATCAGTCGAGACAACATAAAACATACTTTATTTTAGCTGCAACTAAGTGGCAAAAGTTTATCTGCATTCAATTCAATTTAAATCCAAATCTTATTTTTACTTGGGAAGGTTCAAAGTTGCCACTTTGCTCCCCACACTTTGAAGGTAAGAAAATTTAAAAACGGAGGGAAAACATTTTCCAGTATATACAGTACAGACCAAAAGTTTGGACACACCTTCTAATTCAATGGGTTTTCTTTATTTTCATGACTATTTATAAGGCAAGAAATCCCACTTATTAACCTGACAGGGCAGGTTGACCTATGAAGTGAAAACCATTTCAAGTGACGACCTCTTGAAGCTCATCAAGAAAATGCAGAGTGTGTGCAAAGCAGTAATCACAGCAAAAGGTTGCTACTTTGAAGAAACTAGAATATAAGGGGTATTTTCAGTTGTTTTACACTTTTTTGTTTAGTGCATATTTCCACATGTGTTATTCATAGTTTTGATGCCTTCAGTGTGAATCTACAATGTCAATAGTCATGAAAATAAAGGAAACTCATTGAATTAAGAGGTGTGTCCAAACTTTTGGTCTGTACTGTATATAAATGGGTTTTTTTTCAGAAACATTCAGAAGGGAAGAATGTCTCTCACTGCCTGTTGCAGAAAGAAGTTGGTTGCATCAGTGGAACCAGTAAGTCCGAATACTTGCTACAGGTTAGTTCACTAATGAACAGAGATTTATACAATGTGTGACATCACAATGAAATAAGGTATCCCAAGCAAAAAAAAAAAAAAAAAAAAAAAAATTAACCTCCGAGAATAAAATATAGGTTAATAAAATACACATAATTTTTGTTGTATTGATATGTATACAAGGATGTCTTGTATGTATGTATATTATTTGAGAAAGTCCACTTAGTAAAAATATATCTGGGTCACAACTTTTACCGGAACTTATAAAAAGGAACAGAGGACACTCGATTAGTAGGAGAAAGGGGTGTGGCAGCACGAGGGAAGAGACGCCGAGCGACGGTCCGAGGAGCTTGCAAGATTAGCCCGGAGAGAACTGACCGCTGGACTAAAAGCGTGGCCAGAGCAATTCACAAAGGGGTCAAAAGTCTTCTGGAGGCGAGGTAGAGCCACACGGAGCGTTGACCGGACCCGAGGCGCTCGCGATCCAGGCCTGACGAAGGGAACCGCCCGGGCACACAAACGCCGACCCGGTGAGACCCTTCCATTTTTTTTCCTTTCTTTCTTGTATTTTTGGTGCACGAAGACGGATTAATATTTTTGGGCCCCAACGTTGTTTTTTTTTGCGCAAACGGAACTTTATTTTTTTTGGATTGCCTAATTATGGACTTTTTTGATGGACTATTATTATTGATGAACTATTTCTTTTTCTTTTGATTTATAGGCTGGGTTATGGACTTAGATTTGACTGTTTCGTTGTTTAATTGTAAAAAATTAAAGAGTGACGGGTAAAATATTATGATTTCAGGAAAACAATTGATTATTAAATGTAGCGGGCAGCTTGTAGCCGCTTCAGTGCGCTGATGTGTCCCCTCTTTCTTTGCATTGATGAAATCGTTTCTCTAGCCTTGTTTGATGGTCATGCTTATTACCAAATTCGTATAAAAAGAAGTAAAAGGACTCACTTGAGCGTGTACATTTCCCGTTTATTCGAGGATTTTGTTACAAATGTAGATGTTTTATAAATAGTCTCTGATTTGCTTGGCCTTATTCTGGGTCTTGTCTTGGCCTGTGGTAAAGACCAAGACAACGCTAACGACTTCTCTTTGTGTTGTAGTGAGGTTACATGATCTGTGTTACTGTGTGATGATCTTAGATTTGCTTGGGCTTGGCCTTATTCTTGCCTTTATTAAAATTTCTTGGGGATCTTGAATGCAACTCTCTCATCTTCTCTTTGTGCTGTAGTTGTGAGGTTAAGTGATCTAAATTGTTTCATTGGAATTGCTCCATAGTGTGTGTTGCTGTGTGATCGCACCTGGAGAGGCAAATCTGTGCAGGATCTCCAGGTTCAGTTTGTTTTCATTGGCCAGGGCATATGACGCCATGGCAACGGCATATGGGTTGATTAAGGTCAGAAGGCGCTTTTGGAGGTAGCTCACTGCTTTGTTTATGCTGTCTTGTAAACGCTGGACAAAACAGAGGAGAAATTTTAAAAAGGTGAGCAATATTAGAATATTGAAAGTGGAAACATAGCATTATAATACACTGTATTGTGAGAGAAAACAAAGATCCTCACATTAACATTGGCACTACATAATCCACTTGACTCCTGCATGGCAATGAGGCAAAAGGCTGTCAGGGAGACGTCCGAATCTGTGCCGCCGACATCACCCTACGGACACACAACTTATTCTCACCTTGATATTGGTTTACAAATACTTCGCTTTTTAAAACAATGAATAATACAACCCCTGGCAAAAAGTATGGAATCACCAGTCTTGGATGAGCACTCATTCAGACATTTCATGCTGTAAAACAAACTCAGATCAAAAACATGATACAATATTAAGGTCGTTCCAAAGTGCAACTTGTTGGCCTTCAGGAACACTCAAAGAAATGAAGAGAAAACATTGTGGAAGTCAGTGAATGATACTTTAATTGACCAAACACAGGGAAATAAATATGGAATCACTCAATTCTGAGGAAAAAAGTGTGGAATCATGAAAAACGCATAAACAAAAGACCATTCAAAATACATCACTAGTATTTAGTTGCACCACCTTTGGCTTTTATAACAGCTTTCAGTCTGTGAGGCATGGACTTGATGAGTGACAAACAGTATTCTGCATCAATTTGGTGCCAACTCTCTTTGATAGCAGTTGCCAGATCAGCTTTGCTGGTTGGACCCTTCTTGTGGACCATTTTTTTCAATCTCCACGACAGGTTTTCAATTGGGTTGAGATCTGGACTATTTGCAGGCCATGACATCGACTGAATGTGTCTTTCTTCAAGGAATGCCTTCACTGTTTTTGCCCGATGGCACGATGCATTGTCATCTTGGAAAATTATTTCATCATCACCAAACATCTGTTCAATTGAAGGGATGAGAAAACTGTCCAAAATGTCAATGTAAACTTGTGCATTGATAGAAGAATTAACCACAGTCATCTCCCCAGTGCCTTTGCCTGACATGCAGCCCCATATCATCAAGGACTGTGGAAATTTGGTTGTTTTCTTCAGGCAGGCCTCTTCATAAATCTCACTGGAACGGCACCAAACAAAAGTTCCAGCATCATCACCTTGTCCAATGCAGATTCTTGACTCATCACTGAAGACAACTTTCATCCAGTCATCCACAGTCCATGATTGCCTCTCCTTAGCCCATTGGAGTCTCGTTCTTTTATGTTTAGGTGTCAATGCTGGTTTTCGTTTAGCTTTCCTGTATTGAAATCCCATCTCCTTTAGGCGATTTCTTACGGTTCGGTCACATACATTGACTCCAACTTCCTCCCATTTATGCTTCATCTGTTTAGTTGTACTTTTTCGGTTTTCAAGACAAATGGCCTTAAGTTGTTTGTCTTGACGCTTTGATGTCTTTCTTGGTCTACCAGTACGCTTGGCTTTAACAACCATTCCATGCTGTTTGTATTTGGTCCATATCTTGGATACAGCTGACTGTGAACAGCCCACATCTTTAGCAACCATGCGTGAAGGGTTACCTTCCTCAAGAAGTTTCACAATCCTCTCTTTTGTTTCAAGGGACATTTCTCTTGTTGGAGCCATGGTTCTCACCACTCCACTTCGTCCAGCAGCCCTCCAAGGTGTCATGACTGCAGGTGTTTTGAACTGCACACTAACGGGCACATCTAATCTGGGGCAGGTGTCCATTTAGGGAAAGGAAATAGACTGGGTGTGTCCTTTTTTTTCTACCTCCAATTTGAGTGACTCCACACTTTTTTCCTCAGAATTGAGTGATTCCATATTTATTTCCCTGTGCTTGGTCAATAAAAGTATCATTCACTGACTCCCACAATAGTTTCTCTTCATTTCTTTGAGTGTTCCTGAAAGCCAACAAGTTGCACTTTGGAACGACCTTAATATTGTATCATGTTTTTGATCTGAGTTTGTTTTACAGCATGAAATGTCTGAATGAGTGCTCATCCAAGACTGGTGATTCCATACTTTTTGCCAGGGGTTGTAGGTCTGGATGATTTCATGGTGCCCACAATCATCTCTACGTGGGACATTCTTCCAACTTCTCTGAACATCCCATCAGACTGCTGCGCATTGTGAATCAAAAAGTTGACGGCGTCACAGATGACTTTGCTTTCAACGGCCACCAGTCTGTGGGCCAGGGAGAACACCTTGACAACATACGCCGTCAGCCTTTTGGGGGAAAATAGAGGATGCAGAAAGGTTGGTCACTTCTCAAACATCAAACCGAACATAAATCAGATTGTAAGTTCGTCTATGTAGAGGTCCTTAAAGCCTTCAGTCAACCATTTTGTTCAGTCATGATATGCTTGTTTTAGGAGTTGTACTTGGAATCTTTTAAAGTGGCATTGAGCAATACTTTCCCAGGATTCCAGTAGATCTTTCTAAAATGTTCAGACTTTTGCTGTGGCTTCTAATTTACAGAGAATTCCTATTTGTTGAGCAAATAGGAGTTGCTCAACAAATCAAGAATTAACTTAATATAAATTATCCATCCATTGATTTTCTTGCACTTATTCGGGCTTTGCTCACGGAGGTAGCAGCCTAACCAGAGAAGGCCAGACTTCGCTCTGCCCAGCCACTTGGGCCAGCTCCTCCGGGGGAATCCCAAGGTGTTCCCAGATCAGCCAAGCCTTAATTACAAAAGATCTGCAAATATTGCAAGCTTCTTCTGACTTTGAAAATATTTAAATTCTTTTTCAAAGTGTAACAACTGCAAAATAATCTGATATTTATCTTTAGAACCCCAGGTTGAAGTCCTGATGGATCGTCTCTTCTCCCTTCCCCTGGGCTTCAAATGCGACTAAACATAGTGAATGTGAAAGCTACAGAAAGCCAATAGGACGACTGAAAAAGAACCAGCTATTGATCAGTCAATAGGAGTGTTTATATTATCATAGCTACATAATTAAGTGTGAAGGTTTTCAGGGCTCACCAGGTGCTGCTGTCATGATCAGGATATCCAGCAAAAGATCCATCTCCTTTACGGTAGCTTAGCTGATTACGATAACCTAAGCCCAACAAAACAAACAAGATTCACTGATTGAAGTTCACTTTTTGTGAAATCATGTGCTCTGACGCTGTCGCACACTGAAACAAGTACACAGCACATCTTTCATTGGGGTTGTGCACAAGGTTAAAATTTTATTTCTTTATAAAGTTCAAATTGAATTTGAATAAGATCCCATGGAGCAACACGCAAAAGTTTTTATTCACTTTAATACACATAATTAAATAGAATCATCTTCAATCTGTTATAGACATTCTGTGACATGATTGTACCTGCAACCACTTCCTAGATCAACATAAACCTAGGAAAGGGTCGTCAACTCCAGTCCTCAAGGGGCGCTGTCCCGAAACTTTTAGATGCTTCGACACAAATGAGAATGTAATCAGATGATTAGCAGGACTCTGGAGAACTTGACTGCATACTGAGGAGGTAATTTGATAAAGTTTCAGCTCGCCAACCCTTGAGGACTGGAGTTGAAGATCCCTGACCTATGATATAAATCGTCAGAGAAGTATTTATTATAAGTATTTATTAAGTATTTATATATTTATTTTTCCCACCAGTTATGATGTGTTGCAGGGCTTCATCCCGTCTCTCGACCCCCACGGCTTCCCACTGGTAGGTCATGTCCAAATACGTGGTTGCAATGACGGGCATTGTCAAGTGGATCATGTTTTCCTCTCCACAACCAGACGGTTGGTAGATCAGACCGCTCATCGACTCTCCAGTGACGGCGTTCTTCAGCTCTTCTTTAGGCTTTTTTCCTGGCAACATTCCCACGAGCAAGAACGATAAGCTGACATCATGCAGCCTTCCTTGCATCTTGCAGTTTTATATCTGGTTTATTTGCGTATCACCTGTAACTGCTATTTGCGTGCTGGTAGTTGAGTCCGGTATGATGTCTATCAGAGGAATGTTACTGCGGAGCAGCTGCACTTGTTTGCCATCTGGATTTTAAAAAAAGATTTAATTGTCACTACTTTAGAAGTGTCTATGACGTTGCTCTAAACTCAATGCTCTTTGTCTGCTTCATCCACTCATCATAACTTCATCGCCATCCCACTTTGTTTACTCATTGCTCATTACATTTCCCTCTTGCTTCGCCTGAAGCCTTTTCCTGTTTTCATTTCAAGTGTTCCTTTCCTCTTGAACCAGACATCTCTCAATTTAGCAAAATAGTTTGTTCTTAAAAGCCAGGTCCAGTAAAGCACTTTAAATTAAATGATGGAAATAAGTACGTTTTTTCAATCACATAACTTATTGAGATTGATCCGTGTGCTTAGAGATGAGTAAATAAAAATGTTTACTAGAGTCTTACCTTTTCCTTCGTTTTCAGGGTCCAACGTTATAGTTAGAGGAGATTTTATCAGAATGCCTTCAGGCTAGAAGAAACAACGAGGAAACATCTAAAATTTAGCTTTTTCTTTGTGTTATATCGGGTTTTGTTAATTCAATCATTTTAAAATGAACTCACGACCCAATGGGAGTGAAAGACAACCAAAACACAGAATGGTTGGATTTTATGTACTTGAATTAACGAACTGATTGTTTCTCTTACCACAACATGCAGCGTTTTTCTAAATCCGTCACCCTGTTCAGAGTCCTTCACAGCCACTTTGACCTCGATGTTGAAATCTCCTTCTCTCATTGGAATAATAACAAAGGGAACTGCTCGTGTACTTGAGGCTCCAACTTTGACCTCCAGTTGATAATTTCCACGCTTAGAAGCTGCACTGCACACATGTTCTGTCTCAAGTAGATGCACGCGCACCTTAAAAACAACAAACAGGTGAAAAGGTACAACGTGATTACTCAGTTCAATTCAGTTCAGATGGTTTTGATTTGGTCAATTTAGGCAGGTGCCAAGTGCAGCATTAGAAAGATGGTTAAACAAGCACAAGATAAAACGTATTTTAGCCATTTATTTAGATTTGGACCCATCTGTACACACATTTTGGGAATAGTTTCCAGGGACATGACGGACAAAGACAGTAAATACTTAGAGTTTTGCTTCTGATTGAGAAGAAATGTATTACATCTGCTTGGATAAAATGACAATCTCCCAGTATTATGCAATGGAGAGAAGGAATTAAAAAAGTTTACATTATGGAAAAAACAACATCAAGACTATAATTTAAGATGGAGACGTTTGAATCTAAGTGGAAAACAAAGATTACAATCATAATGGGTCCTGATAACTCTGTTTACTTGCGGGTATATTTTTACAGTTTATTTTGTACTGTTATTATTATTATTACTGTTACTACTTAGTTTTTTAATTTTATTTTATTTTCCCCATGTCAACATGTAATCCCCTGGCGGATTTACATGTTTATTGACGTTGTTACCAAATGCTAGCTTTTCTTTACGGAGTTAATGTTTGAAATGTGTTTCTGTTTATCTGTAATTACCAAATGAGTCGTGCCAAAGTCTGAATTAAACAACATGTATGTTTATTGTAGTTCAATTATTTAAAACAAAGAACTGCATAAATCTATGTCTGTATAAGCCTAGTTTTTATTGCATGCACATGCAGGCTGGATTGTTGGTTCAGCCTGCTTGATGCTGACATTAGGAAAACTAAGTTGCGTGTTTTGTGAAAGACGGCACGGCAATTATCCCACCTCAAAATTTCAGATTTGGGAATCATGGAGGGGCTTTGCAGGAGCCAACACTGAGTTTAGTTTAGCTAAACAACTTTACAACTGATATACCTCATCACATTACAAACAGGCCTGGTTCATGTTATATAAAATGTAATTTGATCTAAAGCTTCAAATCAATTACATTTATTCCAGTACAACCCCATCTTATAGTCATACACTGTTCAATCCCCATTTAAGTAGATTAGGATTATCAGTGGGTAATCCATGTTGCATTACTTACAGTGGCAGGCTCAGGATTATGGTTGTGCAGAACAGCTTTAATTTCTATCTGCTCTCCTCGAACACTTGTGTAGGGCAGTCTGAGATCAATGAAGATGTCCTTTCGGACAACAATGTCCAAAGGGTCGGCCACACAGAGGCCTTCAAACAACACAAATGACACAGAAAATAAAGGAACAGTGAAACAATGAGGGACTAAAATCTATGGATCAGCTGATGTTGAGTTTGAAACACAACTAAACACTGAAGCCTCGTTTTTAATTGCTGGATTCTCACCACCAGCTTTGGAGAGACCAATTCCTGCGAACCGCCATGTTGTGATCGTATCTTGCAGAGCCATATTCTTTACGAAGGAGGTTGCTTCACTGAAACAAAGAAGCATTTAAGATTAAAGCTAAACTGATAGCGTGATTCTGTTTGTTCATTTGTAAAAGTTTCAGTGAACCCACCAGTTAGGCTTGTCTGCAGGACATGCTGGCAATTTGACATCGGACCACAGCCAGCTTTCAGGGAATTTGGTGCGAGAGACAATATCATTGGTGTCCATGTAGCTGCTGTCGTCACTCTCACCTCGAGTTTGACAAAAATAATCACATTTTATTTCTTTCAAACAACAAAACTGGAAAAACAGCGATGCTGTCGCCTCTCATCTCTTGTTCCAGGCTCTTACTGCGAGCTAGTTTAAGGTTTTCCTCTCTCCTCTCGGCTCGTTTTCTTTCCATCTCCTGGCAGCAGTGCAGGAAAGCCTCGACGCAGGGCTCACCGTCCAAAATGTACTCGCTGCGACGCTCACAGGAATACGAAACTGTGGTCTCCCGCGTGCCGTCCAAACAACAGTCACGCTGCAGGTGGTTGTCATATTGACTCACTGGTTACACAGAAGGTTGTGCGAAAAAAAATTAGCACAAGAAGCTGATTGAAAGCATAAAAACAGTTTGATAAGGATAAGCGTAAAGATAAGCTACAAAAAAAAAAAAAAATCTAACTCACAAAATAAATATGTTGGAAGCATAATTTAAAAACCAAGCGTTTAAAAATAAAATCAGCTTATTTTGTTTATATTTATCTTTTACTGAAGTTTTATTGGTGAGATTCAGTTAAAGTCATGGGTATTTATGGTTAAATGTATTTGCCGTTATTTTTTACCAGAAAGTCTAAAGAGATGTTTGAGGGAGTGCTGGCCAAGAGGCACACAGGTGTACAGTTTACAAGACAGTAATTAAAAGGAACAGACAATAAAGACATCACGAATTGATTTAAGTAAAAACTAAATAAAAACGTACAAAAATAGAACATAAGATTAAGACTTCATGAAGCAGGTTTAAGAAATGCTATTACACTCTTAAAGAGGGAGTGTTGTGCAAAAAGCTGACGGCTCTTACATAATTCGGTGGTGGCGTTCATCAGGGCGGTGTCCCGTTTCCTCCTCCGGAGAGCTGAGCACGTCGGCTCTAAAACATGGACGCACATGTCACGACAAAGTTATTTCAGATTTACTCCAGGTCGAGTTAAGAAGACAAACAGTAGAATAAATTAGATTGTTTTTTTTTAGTTTAGCCTTATGCAAAAAAAAAAAAAAAAGAAAGGCCACCTATTTTGACCAGAACAGGACAACAAGCCACCAGCTCTCTTCTGTCATACAACATTTACAACATTGTATTTTTGTTTTGTTTAGCTACCCTGTCTGGACAGCGTCTCGGATTGTAAGTTGGACTGAAACAACAGCCCGGCATCGTAGAACACACTCATACTGTCCTTTCCTCCGCCGTGTGTGCAGCCGATGTCGTGATTCTCAACTGTGTCCCACACCTGAGGAACCAAAAGAGCTCTTCAAGATAAAATGTAAAAAAAAAAAAAAGCAACTCTAAGATGAGCCTTTGACATGCAAAGACGCTTTGGCTTTAAGTGCAGAACATGATCAGGAAAGAAGATCACCTTTTTCTGTGTCAGACGGTACTTCTTGTTGAGAGCGATGACGCCTTTGTCCACAGCCACCAGCCCCACTGTGGCCTCAGGATCTCCTGTGATTTTCAGGTTAAACTTCTTCCGAGGCTCATAGGAGGCGGAGAGTTTCAGTGGCTCTAGTTTCAACTGTTGAAAATAGATGAGACCGTCCCTTATTTCCATGCATAATACGATCAAAAGCGTAAGAACTGTGAATAATAGTGGAAGGCACGTCGACAAAGAGATGAGGATGATGCTTAGAGAACGCGAGTGCTGGGAGACACAAACATTATCATCAAAAACAAAAAAGCAGATCATTTAAAGCAGAATTTAAACTGTCTGTAGTGATTTGAGTTTTTCTGTGTGGTCGTTTTAGGTTTCTGTGTCTTTCGAGTCTCCGTGTTGTCCTGTCTTCCTCTTGATTGTTCCCAGGTGTGTCGCTGTCCTCTAGTTACCCTCTGTGTATTTGATGTCACCTGTGTTTCTGTGTCTTTGTCGGCTCCTTGTCGTTTCTGTCTAATCTGTCTTGTCAAGCTGTCCAGTCTGTCGTTCGGTTATAGTTGCTACCAGTTGCTAGCAGCTCTGAACGTTTAGTGTCTGCTTATCTATGCTGCCTGGATTTTGGAATTGCATTTCACCATTAAACCATCTTTAATGGTTTAATGGTGATTTTATTCACTTCAACCTGGGTCCTCTGCGTCAGCCTCACCACCTCACACCAGAGTTTCATGACACTGTCTATATACAAGAGCCATTTTACTCCATTCATCCCAATACACACAATATTAAAGTGAAGTTGTATTATAAGTTACCGACACATTATATCACAATTTTGACTTGATTTCTTCATGTTCATATCTTTGAAAGGGGTTTTCCTTTACATGTCAATATGGTTTTGACACAAAAATCCAAATTTGGACCTTTATGTTTTAAATTTTAAATGTTTAAATTGATTATTTACCATGATCAATAATACCAAACAGCTAAACAGAGATTCAGTTAGAAGTTGGATTTAATGTTCAATTTTCCTGTCTCGATATCTTGGTGGATGTAAATCCATAAGATGCCAGAAGGTCTTTAAGAAATGTCTGAACTGAAACTTATAATAAAAAAAAACTATTAGGGCAATCCAAAAATCTAAATTTAGAAGCTGCTTAAATGTAAAAAAAAAAAAAGAATTCTACTGGTCAAACATAAAATGTTAATTAAATAAATAAAAAACAAAATAGAGCGGTGGATTTGTTTCATTTTCACCCTTGAACCCTGCTGCTACATCGCGCCTCACCGAGCCGAGGCAGGAGTCCTTCACGTCCACCCAGACTGAGTCTGACACCACCTCGTTGTCATTTGGATGGTAGAAGGCCAGGATGCGGAATGATGGCAGCATCTCCTTGGTAACAGTGAGGGTCATGGATACCATCACTTGACCTTTCACTCTAAAGCGTCCATGCTTTATTAACTGACTTCTGCTCTGGATCTGAAAACAGGAAGAAAGAAAAAGAGACTGTGCATAAAGCTCTGCTTCAAACTGCTTCAAATGTTTTTAGAAACAAACAAAAAATATTTGCTCTCGCACCAAGTATGTCACGTCATTTTCTGGATTGTCCTGTTTGTTGAGGTTGATGTTCACTTTCAGGTTATCTCCCGGTTTTACTTCTGCTGTTGTCACTCCTGCAGAGACGGTTTCAGTCATTTACCAAAAAGTGTACTTATGCGTAGAAAACGGATGGACATAAATTTAGTATTTACCAATGTGGACATAGTTTTTGCTTGTTGAGCGATAAGGGAGAGCAGTCATGCTTGCCGATGCTTGTCGTTCAGCTGAAATTCGAGGATTTTTGGTCCTTACCTACACAGTTAAGCAAAAATATAAATATTAAATAAAGAAATATGCTTGACAAACAGAGATGCACTCTGCAATTAGTAAATGCAGCTATAGAGCTCTTACAGGTATGACTACCGTAAGTACAATTAAATGTAGCCTAATTTTTTTAGAGGAAGAAAATGTTATTTGATACCTCGTGTTTTTGAATCACACTATTGTCAGAAATGTGAGAAACTTACAAGAGCGTTCATGCAGGCTTCAATGCTTACTTTAAACATGAGAACAGCATGCTGAATAAAAATGTGAGACAACAAATCGCTATCAATTCTCAGGACTTACTGTGATTTTTAGTGGTCCAGCGTTTTCCAACGTATTGATTGAAAGCCTCGCCATGCCGTTGGCGGAAGTAACGCCTTCAACCTCAGCTTCATCTATCGCAACAGGAACTCCTTGTGCTGACGTGCCGTCGGGATTCAGAACCTCAACCTTTCAAGAAACAATCAAAGGTCAATCATATCTGACAGAAATGGACATAGTCATACATTCGCATGGAAAAGAGAAGAAAGAGGATGTTTGAAGAACCTGAAAGTCTGATCTTTGAACCAACAATTTATTAAAAATACTGTACATTCAGTGCAACTTATTGCCAGCATCAGTAAATGAAAACAGACCATGTGGAGGAGGTTGCTGGTTCAGTAAACACGTTTCATTTGATGTAATTATTTTATTTATTCAAGTCGTGCAGTTTTTTAAATATATAATTATCCATAAAATCACACAGAATATAGTATTTTATGTAGGAAGAATATTTCGGTACTTTAAACATTTTTATAACTCACTCTGCTTCACAGAAACTGAGATCTTATCTGAAAGTCAGGACTAAATCATAATCATATTTACAGATATAAACCCCCTGCATGTTATTGTTTACGTAAGGAAATTTCGCGCATGCGGACAACGCTGGAGGGCAAAAAGACTATTCTTTAACATGCCATGCAAAGCCGCGCTGCCACCGTAGAATAACTCCGTTAACTCAATCAAACTTGGACATGTAGATATGAATAATTTCGCGCTGTGCTCCACAGCAAAGAGAAAAACCGTTAAAGTACAAATCAAAACCACGTCTTTCTCTCTGTATCAGCGCAGCTACGCGCAGACTCGTTCCCATAGCAACTGACAACAACAAAACAAAAAAAACCACTCAGATATTTCCCACAGCAGAACATTCAGTCTGTTGCAGCAGTATGGCTTTAAGCTTAATGTTTATTTTGCGATTATTAATAAGTGATTGTTGTGATAAGAGGAGAAAACCATAAATATATCGCTGCACTGGACTCCATGGCTAGCTCCATGGCTAGCTCCATGGCTAGCTCCATGGCTAGCTCCATGGCTAGCTCCATGGCTAGCTCCATGGCTAGCTCCATGGCTAGCTCCATGGCTAGCTCCATGGCTAGCTCGCTGTTACTGTCTCTTACTCTGCAGCTGTGGAGTCACAATGTCTGGAATCATGAGCGCCCCCTGCCATGAGGCAAGAAAAGTCTGCATGTGAATCAAAACAAGACAAAAATAAATCTTACCGCAAAATCAAAAGATAATCCTGGTTTGAAATATTTGGGTGTTTTGGTGAACTGGACGATATACGGTGATATGACAATATAAATATCTCTCAGCTCTGCCTCCACCATCTCACTACCTGTGCAGATAAGAATAAAGTGTCAGGCTTTCAGTTTGTTGTTTCACAAGCTCTGGATGTCACAGTACACCACTTTACAGACAAAATGTTGTGTAGTCATAATAATAATAATAAAAAAGTCCTTTAAGGCTTCCATTGTTGGAAGCAGTGAGTCCAGTTCCTTCAGGGAATAACCCTGGAACCAGTCTCTAACGCTGAAACTATGCACTTCAGGATAATGTCAGCTCTTTTTACACAAAGTGATCAGTCTGAACATTTTCCAACATAGTATTTTATGTAGGAAGAATATTTTGGTACGTTTAACATTTTAAAACTGTTGAATGTAACTGGAAACGATGGTGACATGATATAATCCTCACTGGGTTTTAAAGTCAAATCATATGGCACATCAGTCATAATTTCCTCCAAAAAGGTTGATAAACCAAATAAAGCTGAGGCTTAAAAAATAATAATAATAATAATAAAAAAAATCATATGGAACAATTGCTTTTCAGTATTTGATCAATGGACATTTCTAAATATTTCAAACAAAAAACAAACGACATGACATAAATGAAAAAATGTTAAACTGAATACTGAAGGACAGAGGACACATTTATATACATGTTCTATATAACATACTAATTTACATTCTGTTCAAGATTTTAGCAGTTTAGAAACAATCATGTTGTATTTCCGAGTTTAGTTACTAATTGCATTGTTGCACTTCCAGGACTCCAACGTAACACATTTCATATAAAAGCTTTAACAAAAATCAAGATTACCCATTTCATTAGGATATACACCCTGACAAACTGTAAATAGACTACCACAGTTTTTCCTGGATAAGTGACACTGATCCCCACCAACCCCTGCGTCTCTTACCGTCGCTTGTCAGCACGCTGACCGCCACAAATATGGAGCTCCCCATAAGATCTGTGAAGTTTTCAAAGGCCTGAGTAATGTGTTCTCTCTTCAGGGTCACCACTCCTTCTCCTTTCTCAATCTAATGTCACACAATGCAAGTTATCTGAAGAGTTTGGTGTTGTCACACATTTACATATCATTTACACTCACAGGCGACTCTACCAGGTTCACCTTTTCTACAGGCTTTTAACAAAAATAGTGATGTTCCTAATCACATAGCAGCAGCACACTGTGTTTGGTATCTACGTTGGGATCAATGACTATTCAATCAATATTTGCATAAAAAACATTGTTGGTAGGGGTGGGCATTTATCACATTGTTTATTGTGGTTATTGTTTCTTTCATGATAAGAATTACAGTTATTGTTGTCACAATAAATTCCAATGAATAATGTTTTAAAATCCCCCAAAACTGTCCAATTTGTTTTGATTGTCCAATGTTTGTACAATAATAGTACCAAAAAATATCAACAAATGTGTAAATATGATTAAGTGCATTTACTGTGTGCAGTTTAGTAAAACAAATAACATTTTTCTATGCGAGTGATGTCCTAAAGAGGCGGATTGCAAACGGGAATGATTTTCAGAAGCAGCATTTGTGTTTGTGGGGGGATGATTGCTCTGCTCTGCAGAAATACAGTTACCTAAAAAAAGCAACAATAAATACCTTTTATTGTCACTTTTATCATTATCAGAATTGTACCCCAGAATTGTGAAAACTTAAAACTTTAAATCCATATAGCTCACGCCTAATGGTCAGCATTACTAACAACATTATTCATCTGTCTGAAGATGGCCAAAAGTTAAAATGACAAACACTGCCTCCTAATGAGCTCTTTCAAAACCTACATTTGATATTTAGTTACAGGTTACTATCTGCGGGTTTGATTAGAAAAAGCATTTTCATGATGATTTTCCGTATTATACTTGTACTGGTAGAATCTCACCCTTCTGTCAGGGCTTCAAACCGTTTCTTATTCTTATGTCAATGTTCGAGACAGGCGTGAAGCCAGACTAAACAGAAAAATAACTGAAGGTAAATGTCTACCGGCACTCTCTGAAGTGAGCTGGGGAAACTCTTCTTTTGATTTTGAAGCACAACTCCAAAAGCTCCATATGCGGAACCTTGAACATCTTCACCAAACATGTACCTGAAATCAGCAGGAAGACGCTTTTATTTATTGTTAACACTAGTTTCTACTGCTGTAGAACAAAGTACTTCAGAAAACTTAGATCAATCTGGTAATCAATAATTTTCTCCAACAAAGAAAAACGTAACGTACGTGGCTTTGACGTCTACGTGGAGTTCTTTGCTGTCCGAAAAGAAGAACGAATTTCGGCGTATCAGTTTAACGTCAAAACTGGGCAGCACTGAAAGGTTAAGATGTGAGTGAGCCCTGACATCAGAGCAATCATTACCAGCACATCAGGAAAACTCTGATGCAACTCACCATATTCTTTGATTTCAAACTCTGCAGAGTAGCTCATCTGTGGTATGCTTGGAAACCTTGCCACGATTTTCCAAAGTCCAACACTTGACACAAAGCACACAGGAAGAGCATCAGGATGTCTGGCCTGTTTAAACAATCCTCCATCTTTGACTGTCATATCCATTCAGTAGATGCTAGTTAGTAAGAAAGTTAAGATAGAGTGAATAGGTAGCTATGTTTGTTATATTGCTATCCTGAATTCCTTAGGCTGTGACCGTAATGTACCAGTTTACTGATAGCTCAAGTTAATATGACACAAATCGACAAATTTCTACACCATCCTTTACCGTAGCCAGTAAAACTGTAGCAATAAAATTATGTGTTTAAAAATTACGAGTTAAAACATTAGTATTGTTCATCCTAAATGAATATAAACTTGTTTTCTTTGCATTATTTGAGGTCCGAAAGCGCTGCATCTTTTTTTGTTATTTTCACCATTTCTCATTTTCTGCAAATAAACACTACATTTTTGCTTGGAATTTCAGAGACATGTTGTCAGTAGTTTGTAGAAAAAAAGAACAACGTTTGTTTTACTCAAACACATATCTATAAAGAGTAAAATTAGAGAAACTGATCATTTTAAGTGAACTCTTAATTTTTTTCCAGACCATATTAAAGTGCTATATATTCACCTGACAACTTCAGCAAGTTGAAAATCTCCAGAATGAATTCCTGACCTCAGAGCGACTGGATCCAGTGGTAGAATGACACCTTCAGGGGTCTAAAGGATTGAAATCAAGATGTATTATTATTATTATTATTATTAATAAAACTGGTAACTAAAATGCCTTTAGTAAATCCTTAAATGAAAAATTGCCGTTCTCTGATCCAAATTTTGACTTTAGAGGTCAATGTAATTACACATGTGGCTACCAGTTCCAGTTTTTAGTTGAATATTTACTTTAGTTTGGGAGCTTTTCTGCCGGGCACATCTCTTCTGGGAGGTTCATGATGAATCAAATGTTATTTAAAATTTATTTTTTTGATGATTTGTGCTTGTGCTGTACTTAATCGCTTTATTATTTCTTTCCCATCAAAACATTTTCATAGAACTGACCAGTGGTGTTGTTTTGCTCCCCAATTAATCGAACATCATAAACACTGTGTGCTTTTTTCCAAACACCTAGAAAATTGAAAATCTCCCAAAGGCCTCTGGTTCTATCATAAGCGTCCCTCTTCAGATGTGATGTTAAACTGAAAGGCTATATCTGCATTAATAAATATCAGTCAATTTGTTTAAATACGGCACATAAGCTGCACATATTGACACATATTGTGAGAAATCACTTCTACAAATGTTTGGTGAACATGGAATTACCATCTACGGTTTTTTTTTTTAATAACATACCATACAACAGTGATATTCAATATTAAATAAATTACCACAAACTCAATGGCAACAGAAGCGTCCATCTGGGTCATGTTATTCCTCTCCACAGGCTTCATGTCAGGCGTCATCGCAAATATCCTGTAATGAACTGCAGCAAAGATGATAGCAAGCAGAAATAATACACATCCAATTATCGTTTTGATTTGATATGTTCTAGCTAGGACCTACACTTTGGTAAATACCACAAGACTCAAAAATATTTGCCCCCTTATTTCCCTTTGTGTCTGTTTTTTCTATGGTCTTCTTTGAAAGAACTTTATATACCTTGAAATTCAACTGGATGAGGAAAAAGAGTTGGAAGAGTGATGTGCAAGGTCACACAATCTGCCTCAGAAATCAATCTGAGCTGCTGAAGCGGAATAAATCAAGACAATCTTCATTTGTAATTTGAACTTCCTGACTGATTTGATGACTGTCACTGATGTTAATGTCGCCTCATTTAAACAACCTAACAGGAAAGGTGTGTTTGAGCAGTGTGGAGCTGTCGGACTCACCTTTGCTGTTGGGTGTGTAGAGCGCTTTGTCCGTCTGGATAAAGATGTAGCCGGCATGCAATGACAAAAGGACGACTTTCTCCAGCTTTACATCTGGGAACTGAGCTTGCAGATACACATAGTGCTTTAAGTTTGGACTGCGAATGAAGTCGTCAGCAGGAATCTGTCAAAGATGTGAAGGAATGCGTATTTAAAAGAAATGTTTGTAAAGAGTGAGCAATGTTTCAGTCGGACATTTGAAGATGGCTGAAAATGTTTCATTTGCACATTTTCATGAATTAAATCTGCAAATGTTTGAGGTAAAACCCAGTTTAAACATCACCTCAACTTCCCCAAAGCCTTGAAATCTGTTTGCAGGGTTGAGGTTCACAGAGGCGTGTGCAAGCCTCTTAGATTTGGTTGGCCAGTTCATCACACTGATGCTGACAGAGAAGTTGTTCTCACTGGGGCAATCTTGGCACTCCACAAAGATGTTTTGTGGTCTTCCCAGCCGCAGCAGATTGGGGGCAGACATCACCTTCCTACAGAGCAGAACAGGACAGGAGGAAAAGCTCAACTGAAAGTTTTGTCTGGCCAGACTGGACCCAAATACAGGTCAGTGACATCTTATCGCAGACAAATCATTTACTTTTTCGTTTCACAACATTTGTTTGAGTCTATTAAAGTTTCTGTTTACCCTGCATGTCCAAAAACATTTCCCAGATGTTCAATTTGTGATTTATAGATTTTGTTTTTCTCTCCTTGATTTACGGACACATTAAACCTGTCCAGCAGTCGTGGGACTTTAAAACTAAAAGGTTTTAAATATTTTGTTCTAGTCTTTAGTTTTTGTCCAGTATCAGTCCAGTGTATGAATACTATATTCATTGATCTCTTTTCAGTTGTCTTCTTATACACAATATCAGAGCTTGACTACAAGGTTTCAAATGCTAATTTACTCTTTCAAAATTAAAATTAACATACACATCCAAAACTTTATTTTTTACTAAATTTATTAATGTGATTTAATACATCTTACAAATAATTTCTCGTCAAAACGTTACATTTGGCTACCAGCCTGGGAATGGATGCATTTTTTCTTTTTCTATTAATTCACTTTCTTTGACTTGGGATTATCTACAACAGCAACTGGATGAAAATGACAAGATTCTCTAACACAGGACTGAAGACAGGCAGGCATGCAGTGGATCTTGATGTTCTAGAAAACTAGAGGACAGAGGAAAATCAGACTTACATTGGAGATGCTGCTGTCCTAGAAATCACAGAAATAAAAGCCACTGAGGTAAACAACCACCACGGCTGTGTCCTCTTCATCCTGCACCCCGATCCCATATTCACTGTTGGTGCAGCATTGAACTGCAGGTTTCTGCCATGCAGCTGCTTCCCTCTGTGTGGACTTTCATTTCACCTGTCACATGTCTCAATCATGGACTAATCTTTTTTTTAATTTTATTTTTTTACCTTAAAATACATTATAATCTAAAAAATAACCTGCTAATCCCTTTTCAAACCAGTATATCCCAGGAGTTTACTCTCTTACCTGGATCTGATCAATATATTTTTACTATAAAGTCAGTTTATGTTTAAATTACTGGCCAAATGCTTGTTGCTTTTATGGGCATTGTAATGGAGCTTTCTACTTATGTTGATGTATGAAAAAATATGGGTAGATTAAGGCTATAATATTTTATTAAAATAGCACAAAACTATGAATCTAGCAAGTAAATTTAACTGAGGAAACAACTTCGTACTCCTGTAGATATGTTGAACTTGATATACAAATGCTAATAGATTGTCATTGTTGATTGTGTTGTCACAGCTTTAGAAACAAGATTCATCGTCAGACTCTCTGTAAGGACAAAATGCTCTCAAGCCTCATAAACATACAAAGTTTTAGTAAGAACTTTCCTGCCACAGTTTAAAATCATGACTGTAAACACATTTTATATATATCAGCGATACAGAAATAGGAAGGTTCTGGCTGGAAACTTAGTGTGAGAAAAAAAAGGGATTAATGCCAACTAAATTTTTAAGATATATATAAAAAAAATGCAATTAAGGGCACGGCGGCGGCGCAGAGGTACAGAGGCCTCAGTCCTCTAGTCAGTCACAGGTTCGAGTCCCAGTCCGTTGACATTCTCCCTCCATGTCTTCTCCCTCTCTCATTACCAACTTTCATGTAAATTTTTTGTCTCAAAATTCCTTAAAAACAATAATAATATATATTTGACATTTCTGACATTACATCTGGTCATATTTCTATCACTTTCCACCCTAATTTTTCACATGATTGTGATTCAGACTCATGTGCTGATTTACTTTTAGAAAAGATTCTTTACTCAGTCAACTCCTGGCAAAGAACCTCATTAACAACAAGCCTACTTTAAAGGCACGAATAAAAAAAGCAAAACATTCAAAGGTCCAATGTCCACATGGCAGCTACTTAAAGAGTAACTATACCACACATCCACTTTTTTCACAGATGATAAGCTGTATAAATCAATCATGTTTTTTGTTGTTGTTTTTTTCCCAATTTGAAATCTGGGCCCGGGGAGGAATCGGTCTCGTCTCTGCTCTGGCTGCAGGCAGTTTGCAGCAGGATGATCACGTGAGTCTAAGTGATTAGGAAGTAGGATGGGCTCACAGTAGCTGACCGCTCAATACGAAAAGTTACTTCAGAGCTATTGATGCTCCAATAACAGAAAAAACATTGCTAAATTTGTGGCATCTCACAGTATTTATGCCTTTTGTGTCATATTTGGTGATACTTTTAATTTGGATAATCTTAAAAATAGTTAAATTATGAAATAAGAATAATCTTTTAATTATATATAAACCTGTCAGGCTTTTTAATCTCTGATGTGTTCTGAAAAGAAAAAATCTGAGTATCAGAGAGCCGAATAGATCTACTCAGAGTATACGCGTTTTACTCAGTTTGTTAATTCTGCTGTCTGAAACAAGGCCCTGGTGACAAACTGCCACACACATCCACCCACTCAACACAAACAGACTTACCTCTCCACACTCACACACCCACCTGTGCACCCGTTGTACAAATATTTGAAGGTCGTACAACTGAATTTTCTACGGGTTTTACTGTAACATATGACTCCACGGTGAACACCAAAGATGTCATAAGGAAGATAAGAATACAACAAAGATTGAGGCCTTGTCACTGTGTGGCTAATTTGTTGTGTTGTGTGTCCATTCACAAACACGCCCACAGCAGCTGGTTCACACTTTTCAATCACCTTGACAGACGCGGATCTTTTAGTTGGTCATTTATTCCAGCTTTCTTTGTCAAGCAATGTGCATCGGAAAGTTCAACGACATTCCAAATCATTCTTTTTCTTTCAAAACATGTGTACAAATGGGTGATGTAAGCCATTTCAATTTCAGATAAAAGCATGTTTCAAAATGCAGCTTTTTAAAAAAAAAATAATTTACTGATGTAATCATTTATTTATTCAGAAACATTTACTAAGGCGCATTCTGCCTATCAATGGTCAATGTAGTCAGAAATGTCTGTTTGAAGATACAGTAAATCACATTTTTAAGGCACACTCAGCCACTAATTTGATTTACAGCAGTTAATTGTCAAATATATTCAATATATTTAATTTAACACCAGAGAAATTATCCTTTGCAAAGTTATATGACAAATATCTTAAAATACATTTTCATGTTTGGCACAGGAAAGGGCAGCAGAGTGACATGGGAATCATGTTTGACACAAAACCAGAAATTAAGAAGCCTCCTCCTCATGGCATTTTATATGAAATGCAGTAGCTGAAATCAACTTTCTTATAAAGCAAAATATCATGAAATTGTATTGTAGTCATATCCTCACTCACTTTTAAAAAAAAAAAATCACAGCAGTATGAAATGATAATTTTTTAAAACTGTATCATTTCATCCTACATCTAGATGTTTGAAGTTGCTGAACCAGTGTGTTTAAACCCGAGCAGGTAGACTGGTGTTTCCCCATCTGGCACTCTTCTGCACTGGGCCAGTACTCAATCCAGGTGTTCTCACCAAGCACATACTGAAACCTGAGCAGAGCAAAGCCAAAATTACACTGCCATTATTAGAAGAAAGGTTTATTAAAGTAACTCAGCAAATGTAGTGAGACAGATTTTTAAATGATATTGATTGGTGCAAAAACAGAATTTCAGGATGAATAGATTTAAACACAACGCTGACGTTTACTGAGTAAATGGACTGGAAGTGAAGTAAATCAGAAATTTATGTGTAAATTTGCATGGCCCAGGTTCACAGAGATATGCAAGAGAACAAACTCACTGCTGGTTTTGGTCATCGATGTGAATGTCTCTGGATGAGCCCATGATCAGGTAGGTTTGGCCTACAATCAGATCAAGAGCATCTCTGCAGTGATGATAGCTGAGGAACTTACGAAGGTTACCTTCTGACTTCTTATCTGTTCCTGCAGGAAAAAAAAAATATTGTCCAAGATGACGATGGATGTTAAAAGGATAATGATAAAATGAAGAACTTGTTAAAATACAAGATTATTCTCACTCCGATGATTGATTCTCAAAATCTGCATTCTCTTATTTTCTCTTACACTGACACCTGATCATCTCACTTCTTCTTCTTCTTGAAATTTATTGGTGGTTGGCAAAAAACGTTAGGTGGGCATTACCGCCACCAACTGGTAAGGAGTGTGGACCACATGACAAACAAACAAAAAAAAAAACTATATGCTATTATACAACTTACTCTGTTTCAAAAAATCAAATGTAGCCTGATATCCTCTGCTTCCCGAGTCCTTTTGCAGTAAACCAACAATATCAAATTTCATTTTCATATTACTAAGGTTCCTAATTAACTTGTTTCTCTGAATCAGATAACTCCTACAACTCAAAATAACTGTCTCATCTTCCCCGCAGTCACATTTCCCTGTCTGATGTTTCCCTATCAAAAATAGTGATCTATTTAGTCCAGTGTGTCCGATTCTAAGTCGTGAAATAATTATTTCTTCTCTCCTGTTTCTTTCGGTTCTTCTCATTTGTCCAATTCTCTTTTGGATTTTATAAAACCACCTTCCTTTCTTTTCTTCTACGCATAACTTTTGCCACCTCTCTTTTGTTTTTTGTTTAATTATACCCTTTTTTTCTGTTGTACTAAAACTAACATTAATATCTATCCTTACCTGATTGGCACTCTCCTTAGCCATCCTGTCTGCCATTTCCCTTAATCCCGTGATGTGCTGGAATCATCATCTCCCTGATCTCCAGCTGCTGCCATATTTGTGAAACCCTCAGCTGTAACACCTTCAGGCTTGCTGTAGCTACTTGAGCGAATTGCCCTGTTACTAACCTGTCTGTCTCCTCCCTTCTGTCCAGTTGCCCTTCCTGTCCCCGATCCTGACCTACTCCACTGGATTTGGACCTCCTGGCTTTTGACCCTCCATCTGTCTGACCCTGAGATCTGGAACCGCCTGACCTGGATTTGGATTCCCTGGCTCTGACCCTGGCCTGTCTGACTGTGAAAATGCTGACCCCTTAATAAACACCTGTTCTGTATTCACAGGTCAGTCCCTGCGTCCATCAGTGCCTGGATTGTGTCAACAAGTCCAAGATTTTATTTTTTTAAAAAATCGATCGCCATTAATTTTGTTGTCAAAATGGCCTCCAAACTGTTCTTTTTAAATCTTTTAATATTACAGTCCAAAATCCATGGATCTTGTACTTTATTCTGAGTGTTTAGAAACTTTCACCATCTCTGGTTTGTAAGAATTTACAATTTGTAAAGATTTCAAATTGATTTCTGTACATATGCAAAAGTTTAGATGATTTTCTGTTTTTTTTTTGCAGCTATTTTTTGAGTTAAGATGAAAATGCATTTGGCTTACTGAATGTTATGTTTCCTAGAGTTGCCAAGAAAAAGGGGTCCTTGTTGTTCCAAATGTAAACCGCAGGAAAACACTGAATAGTCATGGACTACTTATTCAAAAAGACACTTTAATCAACAAAGAAAGGAAAGTATAAATTACAAGTGTTATTGCTGTGCTTATGAAAGGACTTTGAGTGGCCAACAATGTGAAGAAGAAACTACGTACAATACACGTTTAATGACATTCTAAATATAATAAAAATGGCCACACAAAGATCAGCTTCATTCACCTACCTTGCTTGATTACTTCCACTATTCGTACAGTAAAAATGTCAGTGGACCAAGAATCAGCAAAGCCTTCCACTCTTGCTTTATACACTGGGGAAAAATTGGGAAAACTGTTAACTTATCTTGTTTTCTCGCTCTCTCTTATCTCACTCAAACATTCACCCCCTCTTACCAAAGTCTATTTTGTGGGTTGATGAAACTTCACAAGCCTTTTCAGTACGCTCATGATTGTTGATTTTCTCCTTTCTCTGCATGCTGCAGTTCTCTGTGTAGGAAGAGAACCTAAAATGATCACACATCTTGAATAATAAAAACCCTTCAGTATTGCATAGGTATTTGAGTATCTGTTATTCTTGATGCTTTCTCTTCATTACGCACTGTATATTTGACACTTTTGAAAAAGCTTTAGCTAGTCTGAAATGATTAAGATCTTCCTATTTAAAAGCCAGAGGGCTTTCGTGGTTTAAACTAATAGTTCTTTAAAGTGTGTGGCGCAGAAACCTTCCTTGTTTAGCTTTACATTTTGCAAGTAACCAGATACAGTATATATTTACACTGTTTGAAGAGACAGATGCCAAGTTCAAGGCATCAGATAAGGCTATGATACGAAGTCAAGCTTCATTTAAGTTGTATTAGTTATATAAAACATTTTCACAACACTTGAAGGTAACAGTGATCCTGGTTTTGTCGTTGCCAGCCACATATACAATATATACTGTATATATATATCTCAACTCTTTAAATATAATGCATAAAAAAACATATACTTCTATTTTGGGCTAGGAAACTCTATGTTTTATTTTTTTATTTTTAAGAAGGTGTTGTTTTTTACGGTTTAAAACAAACTCATAAACAATTACCTGCCATGGAAGAAAAGGACAAAAATAAGCATCTTCCTTGATTTTTGACACAATGGAAAATATAGTGAATAAAAAGTAGAAAATGGTTATTTTTTTAAGGAAGTGCAGTTCCTAATATACTGCACCTTTACTTCGAAGAAAGACAATCAGAAAAAACTAAAAGGATTGCTTTTTCTTTTACACACAAGAGAGACAGTGTAGGAAATTAAAAACTATGTATTTCATCAATATTGATTTTCTTGTTTTTTCCATTTATAAAGTGCAATCTTGTTGAAATTTAGCCCCCATAAAAGATATTTAAAGAGAAGTTTATCATCAACCCTAACACCCTTCAATTAAATGGAGAATTATATTTAGATTTCTGTGTTTGTGATTTCTGTCTGTCTGTCTGTGTTAATGTTGCTTTTCTGTCTCAAAGTAAAGAAACACAGAAGAATCTTTCAACATGTAGCTTGGTTACCTTCAGCGCAGGTACACACATGACCCTGACAAAGCCTCAGCAGCTCTCCACTTTCTCTCCCAGGACGGTAGAATTTTTTACAAGGTTTCCCTAAAAAAACAATTATAAAAAAATATCAAACACACACACATTGAGTTGTCAGCATGTTGAGACAGTAATTAGACTGTCCTGTAGTCTAATGATTATTAGACTATAGTCATTAGACTTCAATCTAATAGTCTAACTCAGTGGTTCCCAAAGATTTTCTGGCTCCCCTATGGTTTACAATAAAATCCCCCCCAAAAAAGAAAAAAAAAAAATCAACTGGGCACACACATCGTTCAACCAGACATAACTATATACACATATTTTGTTTTTAAACTCCGCTGAAGTTTATTTCACACTTCAGGTTGCAACAAAACAAACTACAACCCATCTTTACAGTGAAACACCTTTGTGTAACTGGCTTTTTATTTTTCATTCATCCACACCTCTTCCCGCGCCTCCCCTGCAATGGCACTGCGCCCCCCCCTAGGGGGCGCGACCCACACTTTGGGAACCACTGGATTAATGACTATTAGACTATAGGACAGTCCTTGCAAGAGAGTCTTGCAAGGAATCTCTTCAGATTCTTTGCAAGACTGACTGTTAATTGAGATCCTTCCTGTCCACAACAACTCTTTGAGAACATTTGGATGGGATGAGTTACATTTAATTTTAATTTGGGATAACAAAAATATTTCTGAGTTGAATATTCCTCTGGTTCTGTGAGCAAATTAATATCTTTGGAGAGGCCATGTTGAAGTTAAAGTCTACCTGTATGACCGAGATTTATTTTTCTATCAAAAATACCCATATTTCTTAAATTTACGTTTCAGGTTTTAAAGAAAAAAGAAAACATGTTGCACAGTAATGAATAATTTTTTGTCTGAATGACAGAAGCTTCACAGTGAACATGTCTTACCTTCCGTTAAAACTAAAGAACAAATTGTTATACAAAGATCACTTCCATAGTGGGTGCAAGAGAAAAAAAATGAAATAAATAAATAGAGATTATATAATAAAAAGTTAACATAACAGATGCAGATTTTCAATCCTGGCTCTATTGATGGGTTAGCAATGGCAAAGAGAAACTTAGCTAATTCATTATGATACTGAAACACCATTGAACTGCTGTTAAAAAAAGGCACACAGACATGAGTGCCTACATATGTTTTTATGTCTCGGGGACTCACTGTCATAGTATTCATAGAGCGACACAGCGGCTGGCTGCAACACACCCACTTTGATCTCCTGATGGATCCTGAAAGAGATCATCTCCGGCTGTTTGTTAGAAACCTGTGGAGGATTAGCCAACAAAGGTAAAGCTGTAGAGTTAGATTCATGGTAAGTGCAAGAGGAATTAATAAAATCATGTAGAATTTGCCCTTTTGTCCAACAAGAATCCCATTTTGGGGAATTAAAGTTTTGCTGAAGATTTTTCCTTAATGTGAATGACTAAGTCTCTTTCAGAACTACTTTCAACAGACTCCGCTGCAAACATCTTAAACTCTGTGCAGGCATCTTTATTAAAAGCTCTGTAAACTTGATAACAATGTTAGCAAAAACCTTTGAGCTACATTTGCCAAACTGGAAAGCGTAGGTAATAATAGTTAAATGACAAATGAAACATTTGTCATAAGGCAGACAGCTTCACATTTTTGGTTGCATGCTAAAACTTTCCATGTCACAAAACAATAAGGATTGGAGATACAGTACTGCACATTTGAATTGAATAATAATAATATCACTTTTATGCAATGCTGTGATATGTAGATGTTTTATCCAGTTAGATTCACCCATCCCAGTTCCCTTTAGTGGCTATTAGTCTGTATAATTCATATATGTTTTTTGACCACTTGCTGGTACTCATAGATTAAGTATAAAGCATTGTCAACTATCATCCCCTAATGGTCAGACAGAAATTACAGAAGAAAAAAATCCACAAAAGTGACTCTTTCTGTCCTGATGCAGTGCAATTCTGTTAATTATGCTCCCTTCTTTCCCAGCAACACATGCACAATGCAAAACAAGGGTGAATCGTAGCTGAAACAAATATGTCAGATGTGACAAGACTTGATGCCTTCTGAAAATGTTATTCTCTTCCTCAAGTTTATGCCCAGATAAAATGTGTTTTCTTTGGCATGTCAAGATTCAGGGAACCATAAGAAAGTGTGTGACAGCACCTTGAGTCTTAGCATGGATATTTTTATTCAAGTGAACCCAAATCAGAAATCAAATCAGAAATATTTTCACAGATCTCAGGAAGGTCAACACTCTTTACATGATTACACACAAAAAATCCAGCCAAAAACTTGTTAAAGTTTAACTGGATCCAGCATGAGTTTCTAACAGCAAAGTCACTTCATGATTTGGTATGTGGTAAGTTAGGTGAGATTATAGACAACTAATTAGTGTTCTAGTTTGAGCTTCAACATTTAGTTTATCCACTCTCTTGCACAAAGTAAAAGACAAAAGTTCAACTTACCCTATCCAGGTAGATGATGAGTGAGCCTTTATCTGACAGAAGTTTGTCAAACTCATACTTCGAAAAAAGGCGTGAGGGTCCTTTTGACATCTACACACAAAGAGTCACCAAAGATTACACCACGAAAAGAAAAATGAACTGTAAAATGCTATTCCTATGTTTGTATGCCATAAAGCTCATACTTTGTCCAGGTCTTCTTTATCAAAACTGAACCCAGTTGGCAAACCGATATCCAAAATGGACATTGTTGCACTGCGTTCTCTGCTCTTAAAACTGCATAAATGAAAAAAAAAAAAAAAGATACCACTTTAAACTTTTTTTCTGAAAATTTGAAGGGAGGAAATAATGAAAATCTTCATACTATTTTAAACTCCAGGGTCTAATAACATCTAGGTCTCTGGATATCATCCTGAAATGAACATGATTCTAGAAATTACTCTTGTAAAATATCCATCCAGAGACATTGAAACAAAGTGCTTTTAGGGAAAACAGACAACGAATAAACGCAACTTCAGCGTTTATGACATAATCATGATTTTAACCCTGGTTAGCAGCGGTTTCAGGTTCTACTCACAAATATGTTAGCGTCAGCTTGTATGTGCTCTGCTCATCATTGTTCGATTCTGAAAGAGTAAATATGGAGTAAATATTTGTTTGCTCTCAAAACAAGATAAACTACTCAACAAAACGCCTCTCACCCCAAAACCAGAAAATCAAACGTAAATAATTTACCTGCTGCAAGCTCCACAGTCAGGTTGAACTTTGTGCAGTCATTTGCCTCTTCTTTAGGGATTGCGTAATAGAATGATACCATCTATAGGACAAATTATTTTAAAAATAAGTTTAGGTAAATGATAAGTAAACATTCGATAAATATTGTCATGAGGTAATGTCTGTTTTCTTGACATATTGTTACATTGTTACATACTGTAGATATGTAATGTATCATAAGCTTCACAAATCAAAAAGCTCTTTAAAAGCAGAACAATATAAATGTTTTATTATTCGAATGAGTCCAAGTTGGTGAATTCCTCCATGGTTTTGATTCAGCAACAACAATATCCCGTTTGGTGCTATGTTTTATCTCGGGCACTGTAAAACTGGTCGACTGATGCGTGGGTGCCTGTGTTTAGAAAAGCTATTGAATAAGATGTGATGGCATTTAAGATAAGATAGATAAGATAAGATTTATTTGTCATTGTCATCAACAGATTACAATGAGATTGAGATTTGCTCGACTCAAGTTAAGATGCAGGTTATGTGTATATACATAATATACAAAGATAAAGAAATGAATAGTACAAAATGAGAAATAAATAGACATCAGAGGATGGTTGCAGCGCCTGGAGGTGTCGCAACAGAATTTAAATTTTTAACAAAGTGGTGTCAAGAGCAGAAGTTCTTATGCCTTTGAATTTAGTGCCATGATTGCCATAGGGTAAAAACTGTTTTTTAGGCAATTTGTCCTGGTTTTTATTGCTCTGTATCTCTTGCCTGAAGGCAGCAGCTGGAAGAGACCATGGCCAGGGTGTGAAGAGTCATTTAAAATGTCCAAAACTTTCTTGTGGAGCCTGGAAGTGTAAATCTGTTCCATAGTGGGGAGGGGCAGCCTATGGTTTTCTCTGCTGCCCTAACAGCCCTCAAAGCCTTCAAGCAAAAATTGTTTACATATTCCCTTAGATGTGAATACAGTTGTATCTCAATAGAAATGTTAAAAATATAGTATCACCGAAGATGTTATTTTTCACTACTTTAATCCAAATAATTAAACTCTATATAACATAACTCGGGACACTCACTGATAACTTTCTGAGTTACAACGTTCTCATGCAGAGTTAGACTTCTTTTTGTCTTCAAAACTGCCCCAGTTCCTCCTGACATAAATTCAACAAAGTTTCAGAAGTATCACTCAGGTATTTTGGTTTGCGTTGAAACTAATCATGCATTTGCTGCTGATTTCCATCCCACATCCCTTAATGTGCTCTGTTGAATTCAGAACTGGAGAGGCTGCTGAAAAAGAGTGAAACCATTTTCTTGTTCAAGAAAGCACAGCCATCAGGAGATATGTATTCTGTGACCAAAAAGGATTGTGCATGGTCAGCAAGAGCTATTATTTGATTAAGGGGCAAAAAGTCTGCAAAGAAAATATCCCAGACACCATTAGAAGGTCAGATCTGTTTTCCTCTTAAAACACCCTCTCATGCTGTCTACGCATTCAGCAAAACATTTGAATAATTAAAAATAAAACTGGACCAACTTCACGTTTACCTTCAAAGTAGCTTCCCCTGTTCCGGTGGCTGTAATGTTTACATCCTTGTTAACGCCTGTAAACTGTAAAATGGGTAAATAATAGTTAACATTAAGTACATCCAATTACAATGCTGGTAAGCATTAACACATTTAGAAAGCAACGGCTTTAGACTGAAATACATGTCATAATTGAAGATTTGGTTTTAGCTGCTGAAGCACAATTAATTGAGTGACTGTTTACTGCTGCACTTCTTGCTTATTCCATGTAACAAGCAAATTAATTGAGTCAAGGTGCCATTTTCAGGTGATACATAAACCGTTCATTTACTAAACACCAAGAAATCCAAACACTGTTAGATATTTTAAAAATCATAGAAGGGACATAATCTCATAGAAAAGGAGCAAATCAGTTGTGCATAAACATATGTTTGTAAAACAAAATGAACTGAAACAATGTTGTCAAAAGGAATGGGCCAAGATTTCTCCCCAGCTCTGTGATACACAAACATAAACTTGAAAATATGAATATATTCCTACCTTGTCGGATTTTGTTGAATAGTGACTTTCCTTGAGGAAATGATACTTAAGAAGATTTGACCTGCCTGGTAAGGAAATGTCCACATTCAGATCATATTTAGATTCTTCAGCGTTTGCCCAGTACTCTGCTACAGCCTGGTATACCATAATGGTAGCCTGCAGACAGTGACATGGAGAACCAGGACCATGTTACCAACAGATGACCACCATGCTAACAAACCAGATTTTTATGTTGAATGTAGAAAACTTCAGTGTTACCTGCGTTGATCCATAGCCTCCTTCAGACTTTTGCTGTTGGCTGAGCCATCTTACGATAGGTTTTGCCTCTGTAAAGGACTTTGAATAAAAGACAAAAGCCATTAATGTTTTTAAAAATGGAAAAAAAAATCGGTGTCTTTTGACAGCTTAATTCTATTTTACTGTAATGCATATTACAACCACTACATAACCGAATGAGCAACGGCCTCAGTAATAAACAAACTAAAGCTCTAGGGTCACACAGGAACATGATAAGCAAATAGTATTAGCAACTCAAGTTTATCACCCCCAGGCCCCACACACAAAATTACTAACCAATAAATAAAAAACTTCAATTGTCCACCTTTAAAGAAATAAGGGTAGTAATGTAACCTTTTAGCTTTAATTTTGTTATGGATTCTACGTTTCTTTTATATTTTATGTATATAATATAATGTATTTATAATGCATTTATATATATTTTTTTATATTCATTCTTTTATATTCTATGTATGTTCTATGTATACTCTGCTTATTTTCATGTTTGATAATATATCAGTTGTTCAACCGGGCGTTGTAACGTTGGTGAAGAGTGTGTTGACTAAAGGACAAACACTGTAATCTAGTGTACCAGTGTGGTTGTGAGTTTTTGACTGTCCTAAAGAGTCTGCCGCCTCCTCTTCTCCATTCAACACAAACCAAGCGTTACAACTCCAGAGCTCACTCCCGGTTTCAATCTTCTGTGACCTCTCCATGATTCACTATTCAAGCCTCCTTGTGCAGTAACCTCTACCACTACTACTTCCTCCACGACTGGCACCTTCAAGGCTCATCACTTCCTCAAATCCTTCAACTTAATCTGTTCAGCCTCCATCGCTCTCCCATATGCAACACCGCATGGAGCAGCACCCTGCACACTCTTCCCTGGCTTAAAACGCTACTCTTCAGCCATCCTGCCCTCTGGGAGGCGTTACAGAAGCCTACGGACCAGAACCACCAGGCACCGGAACAGCTTCTTTCCCACAGCTGTCACCCTTTTGAACGCCTCCTGACATAAAACATAAACTATAAGGACTGTACTCCCCTATCCTCTCATACAACAACACATGGACTATCCTCACACACACACACATCACGGACTGTTTTCTTCACACACACATACAACCTGTAAATTTTATCTGCCATTATTTATCTATAATCCATTCCCTAACATTCTTGTATATTGTGTATAATTTGTATAATCTGTGCATATAGCTCCCATATTTATATTTATACACAATATCTACAGTATATCTCTTTGCTATAACCCCTTATAGTCCATACATACATAGTCTTGTACATCTGTAAATAAATATTTATATCTCGTAGAGCACTTCTGGATAGATGCAAACTACATCTCGTTGCTTGTACTTGTGACAGTGCAATGACAATAAAGTTGAATTCTATTCTATTCTATTCTATTCAATATCACCCACTAATCTGCAATATTCATTAATATAATTGACTTTGCTCCCCTTTCGCTATTCCCTTGCAGTTATTCCACTCCCTAATAAAGAAACCTGCTGGACCAAGACATCTTCACTGTTTCCTGTTTCATAAACCCCTCTCCTGAGAGTTTTCTCACGAGTCACGTCGGTCATAACTTTTCTGCAAACACTCTGGCGTATGTCTTTCTAAAGATGTGCTCACCCTGTTGTTGACAAGGGCAAGAAGAGCATACGCAGTCGCTTCCAATGTGTTTTCATGGGTTGTGGATGAAGGCCAGTGGGATTTGTCTATGAAAGAAATAGCCCAAAAAAGCCAAAGTTTTGTCATTACACCATACTTGATAAATAATGATCATAAAATAAACAGATGCTTAGTCAGCACTACCTGGAGCAGCAAACTGGTAGAGAATATCTTTGTTCAGCTTATTTTCATTCGCCAAAGCATATGACGTTATAGCAACAGCATAGGGGTTGGTTAGTTGGGGAAGACGACTTTGCAGGTAAGTTACTGATTGGTAAATAATGTAATTCAGATGCTGCAAAAAAGACAGAAAAAAATGTGTTGTTGTACTTTTAGCCTTAGTTTCTTGATTACTATACCACATATTGTGCTATAAATAATTGTGGTGAGGTACCTACTGGAATGTCAGAACATATTGATCGCGACTCTTGCATGGCAATCAGGCAAAAAGCCGTCATGGAGGCATCTGAATCTCTACCAGCCACATCACCCTACAGATGTGTGTACAGGCATAATATAGATATGCATTACTTTGGTTGATTTCTCAGGTTTTCGCTTCAAAAAAGATTTAAGGACTACTTTAACTAAATCAAAAAACTTACAATCATTTCAAAATGGATCATATCTCCAACCTCCTTATACATTCCAGCAGGGTTCTTTGCTTTGAGAATAAGAAATTGAATAGCCTTGCAGATGACATTGCTGTCCACTTTCACCAGCCCATGGGCAATAGCAAAGACCTTGGCAACATAGGCAGTCAACCTAAATAGTGTCAAGAACACAGCAAGTTTCTTTTATGTTCAAAACCAATAGTTGCGAAACTTAGTGGTGTGCAAACATTTGTGAGTTATAAAAACAGGTTCCTTACCAAGTGCCACTTGGGCGATCAGGAAATACAGCAAATCCGCCATCATTTTTACGGTAAGCAAATTCATTTTTGTAACCTGCATGAAACAAAAATGTTTAACATTTGATGGCAGGTATTAAATCTTCATAAATCTAACAAAGGATAAGTAATACAAAGTCACTCTTAGTGGGTAAGTGAAGGCTCTGTAAATGTCTGTATATTTCTTCATTCTGATGTTTTCAGAAATAAATAATTAGCATGAGCGTACCGGTGTTGATGTGTTGGAGAGCTTCCGCTCGTTTCTGAAAGCCCACATCTTCCCATTGGTTGGTTTTGTCCAGATATAATGTAGCAATGACCGGCAGGGTCATGGAGATCATGTTCTGCTCTCCACAGCCTCCCGGTGCTCTGATCAGTGTTCCCATGGATTTTCCACTAATAGCATTCTCCAATAGTGAACTCATCTGTTCCCGTCCTTTGTGAGCAGGAGAGGTGCACAAACATTCTTAGATTATTTAGAAATAAAACAAAACTAAGCTGACCAGACCTCCTAAAAGCTTTAAGCACCCACTGCAGGTGGCTCAGACAAAGGTGGAGTATGAGCTTTGCAGGTAAACCAATAATAAAAATGTTTTGCTAATATTTCATTGTAAAAATACTGTTATCATCCCATGTGGATCACTTTGTGCTTAAATATTGATTTCAAATACTGTGTAACTTTCTTTGTATTTTTTTCCCTGTTTACTGCGTCTTACCTGTGACAAAGATGTGTGTATTCAAAGGTGTGTTTGGAACAAACTCTGTTTGAGGAATCTCACTATTTATAGTTTCGTCTTGTCTACCACCTAACAAAACAAAAATGTATTCAATTAGAGGAAATTGGTAGATTTCTTAAATGGCTTTCATTTTGAGGGCACACTTACTAACACCTTTCTCGGCAGGGGCAAGTAGTACATTTCTAATGGATTTTTTCAATACACCTCTAGGCTGCAAAAATAGTAAAGTAGTCCAAACAACAATGTGAATAAAAAGCAAAACTATTAAGAGACAGAACATCTTCAAAATTTGAGAAAAACAGTTCTAATATGGCATCCTAAACTCAGAAACCACATTAGTCTTTCACACTTACCACAACCCGTAATTTTCTCTCAATTCCATCTGAGAGGCCAGTCTCTGAATCTGTAATAGCTGCTTTAACCGTAATTTTGACTTCCCCTTCCTTCATTGGAATAATAATGAATGGTACAGCACGTGTAGTTTGGGCCCCGACTCTAACCATCTGCTGAAACCTTCGCCGCTTAAAGGCTGCGCTACACACATCTTTTTCTTCAAGGAGGTCCACACGTACCTTAAACGAGACAACAAGAAGCCAATGATAAGTGAGAGGCATCAGCAAATAGGTTATTAACAAAATTAACAAAAATGTAATGCTGTTTTCAGTCTAGTATATTGCATTTGCAATGGTTTTGTTGCTCATATACTGTAAATAATTTTTGAAATAAACTAAAATTATCCTGTCAAATAGATATTTTGATGACATATTTGATGCTCAGTTTGTACATCTTTTCACTGTGTCCCTTGTAGCACTGACTAAAATAGAGGTGCTCAGGCTGTAAAGTTCCAGACAGACTCACACTGACGGGTTCGTCATTGTAGTTATGTAAAATTACTTTAACTTCAAGTTGTTCTCCATGGACAGCAGAGTACGGTAGCCTGAGGTCAATGAAGAAAGTTTTTTCAACAATGACCTCTAATGGCTCTGCCACACAGATACCTTAAAAACAGAAGAGAGGACAAATTGGGAAAACATGATAAAAACAATATATGAATGGAAAAATGTACAGCAACCTGTATATTGAAGAATTAATTTAGCACATGAAAAAAATATTTAGTTAAAGCTTCATTATGTAACTTTAATAACGACTATGTTTTTTTTTCATATTTATTACATATCTCCTAATGTCGTGACAGTATAGTATGAGACAGATAATCTGTGAATAATAAAAAATAAAAATCAAGCTTCTCTTCCTCCCAATGATCCTACAGCCATCTGCAGAAATGCACTGCTCCTGGCCAGAAACAACCAGAAGCCAGGAGGAGTCTCTTAGAGCTTTCAATCACGATTGTGTATTTGCTGCTTAATGTGCCAATAGTGAAGAAACAACTTGTAATTACAGGAAAACTGTTTATCCGCCGTCGTCAGTGGCCATGCTAACTAGCCTGACCAGTCAGGCTCTGTTGAGGTGAGCCAGCGGTAGCATATCAGAGAGCAAGGGGGAGGGTTACTAGGGTGATTGACAGCGGTAAGACCCTCCTCATGGCACTAATTAGCTGTTTCTGACATTACAGCGTATTTGGCAGAGGAGTGCATTTTTTTTCCAGATTTTCTGTCTCATACTTTACTGTCACAACATATAAAAATGCAATAGCATGTAACAAAAGTTACATACGATTGCTTTAAGTGGTAAACCTTAACAACTTTTAAAGCTTTAGTAGATTCCAGCTATGTGTGTTAATGTATTAGCATTGCCTACATGGTTTTTCTTTTTACCATTTTTTTCTATCCCTTTTTTGTGTCATTATAATTCAAAAAGGTTTTTTCTAAGCCTCAAGTGCCGAACATGTGGAGGATTTTACAATTCCTTGGAAAACAAATTTGTAACTAAACTTTTTAAGGCTCAAACCTGAATTTGGTTCTATACTGACCACAGAATTATTCCACAGACCAACATGCACACTGAAATTAATATTAAAATATTCAAACTGATCCAAAGCCAAGTAAAGCAAGGAAAAATTAAATGTGGAGATTTACAGCATCCAGTGACAAGAATGAAACATCTACAATTTGGCTTGTTTTGTTAATAATGAACCTGGATGAAACAAACAAGGTACTGAAATAGATAAAAGGCAGTTCAGTCATATAAAATAAATATTTAAATGAGCTAAGGTTGTGAAAAAAGAAAGCAAAAGGGAGAAATATATATATTGATAAAAAAACAGCACACAGCTTAAGTACTCACCATGAGTGTTTGACAAACTAATTCCAGTCAGTTGCCATGTGGTGATAGAGTCAGGCAATGCATATTTTTTTCGAAAGGTTGTGCTGACACTGGCATAAAGAAACCATAAATCCCTTTAATAAATGTGGAACTTTCTGTTCTTGCGTACATTTCTTTGGTGCTACTCTCACCAGTCTGGATCGTCCCGAGGGCATCCAGGTAATGTGATATCATACCAAAGCCAGCTTTCAGGGAATTTGCTTCGTGTTGTTATTATGTTGCTCATGTGATAATCATCCACCTCACCTAAACACAAAAATAAGCACTGGTAAAACGGTTATTGAGCAGCTGTGGGGATGACATAACAATGTTATGACTAAAACAAAACCACCTAAACCCTTTCCCACTTACTACGGGCCAAATGAAGTATTTCTTCTCTTCGCTTAGCTTGCTCTTTTTGCATCTCATTACAACAGTGCAAGAAAGCTGCAACACAATCTGGGCCGTCCGAAATGTAATTGCTCCGCCTCTCACATGTGTATGCAACAGGGATGTCCTTCATACCATCCAGACAGCACTCTCTTTTCAACTTTTCAGTTGCATTATATGTGTTTGCTGTTGGGAAAGTGAGATTTAATGAGAAGAAAATATGGAGACAACATAATAAAATTTCCAAAATGAAACAATGAAACACAACAATACACAAAGAATGCTTTGTGTCTTTCATGATCCCAGGACAATCTCTGTGTCATGGTCAACCTGATGGGCACCATCATTTAAAATACAGACTGTTCTTCAGGTCAGACTTTAATGTTCACAAATGAGACAAAAAACTGACTCATTGACTCTCATTTCTTCTCTAGTTAACCATCTGATCCATCATCCCAAATAGAAACTAAATCAGACACTCTAATGCTTTATATCATCATAGATAAGATATTGCGTAAAGTGAAATCCAAAACTATTCAAACCATTGGCAAGTTTAAAATTGTAATAGTTTTAATTCAAACAAGAAGTTTGTTTATTGAAGAAAAAGGGACAGATATCTTTTAAAAGGTATCCTTACATCTTAGTGTTCCTACCAAACATTGATCCTGAACACACTCCATTTACAAAAGATGTAGATGGAGAATAAAATGAGCAAAAGATTACTTGAAATTTTAAGCGATTGATTCATCTTTCGATAGGCAGACAGTTAGATAGGTAGATAGGTATGTATGTATGGATGTGGTTGGGTTGAGGAACTTAGATTTTGCCCAGGTAGACATTGGAGGTTTGGGGTTTGGAGACTGGCTGCTCTGCTGGGGCTCGCATGGTGCCTACAATCCTGGCTGGTTCCGCAAGTCTCCGTGCCTTAAGCTTTTGTCAGAAGGACTGCTACCCTCACCCAGCGCGGCAGCCACTCTGTTGTGAGTCCCTTGTTCCTGGACAAGAGGGGACCAGTTGTGGAGCTGCCCCCATTGGGCCTCCCACTCTCTCTTGCCTAACATCACCACACATCGGTATGGTCTTGATGGGAGGATGGACCTTACAGGCATGGCAGAAGCACCATGAGCAATCCTGTCCTCAAGTCTTCAAGTCTACACATTTGATGAGGAACTTGTTGCCATTATCTGTGTAGTTTCAAAATTTTATACTTTTTTCTTCCGTTTGTCTGTTGTTTTAAACCAAAAGCAACATCTGCAGAGCATAATTTCAACTGACCTAAAATGAGGAGGGAATAATAGCTACAACTTACCCAATTTGCTTATGACTTCTGAAATGGAGGCAGCTCGTTTCTGCCGGTGATGAGACTCACATTTTAAATCTGTAATTGCAAGAAAAAATTTGCTGTTAAACAAAAAAAGGACAAAACTATTCTCCATAGTGTATGAATATATTTTAAAGGAGTTAGTAATAAGGCATCTTTAAAACTACATCTTGTTATGGGCCTGATTTATCTAACTTACTGTATGTCTAAGCACAGTTGTTTTAAACAAGTTGCTTGTAAATTATTTTCAGTACATTGTTTTAAAAAATCTACTTTCTCATTTTAACAGTTGAAACACTGCTTTTAAAAAATAAATGTTTTTTTTTCAGATGTTATGTTGTTAGAAGCTCCTTTAAGTGCTTCATCTATGAGAGAAACAGTTATATAAAGTCTGAGTCTGTAGTAAAAAATAAAAACATGAGTACATATAGACTGAGGAACAAAATAAGTCTAATAAGTTGCCAGGTTAGGTTTTTAGTTTGTACTCTAACACCTTAGGATCAGGACTTACCTGTTCTGTAGGGTGTCTCAAAAGCTGTGTTGGTCTTAAATAACAGCCCAGCATCATTGAACACATTCCTGCTATTGTTCCCACCACCTGGACTGCAGCCTGTGTCATACTGCTCAACCACATCCCAAATCTGAGCAAAGGAGAGGTTATTCAAATATTTAAAATCTTTACTCTTAATGATTTCACAACATGTTTGGCTGTTAGTCTAGTGATGATGCCCTTTTCTTAAACAAACCAGCTTCTCCTATAAATTTTGAAAAAAACATTTTAAAGTGTGTTCAGGATCAATGTTTTGTGGGAACACCAAGTTGTGACCCTGTTTTAGATACTTCACAAAGCAGTTGATTTGTTGTGAAGTCGAACATTTTGGATTGTCTTCTGTAAAAGTATGTAATTGGTTATAATAGGAACTGATTTAAGCTCAACTGTTTCATTATTGGATTTTACAGTACAAGTGTGTTGTGTTAATATTATTGTAAAACGGAAGAACCTGGTTAGTACTTTATGGAGCAATGTACAGGAAACACACCGAGTAGCTTCTGTAATGTGCTGTTTTTTTGTGGCAGTTTTTTGCAGTGTTTGCAAAATAAATGTGTTGCATAGGAGACGAGTTGGCCTATCATTGTCAGCAGAGAAAAATCTGTATTCCACGCTTCTACTTTCATAATATATCATTGTAACATGAACTTTACATTTTCCATAAATTCCATTTGAAAGTTAAATTTCCATATCTTTTTGTGAGTAGTTATATATAACTACTCATATATATATATACATATAAATTTTTTTTGCTTGTTTTTTTTCCATGTGAAGTTAAAAATTAATCATCTCTACATGATCATCATGTGGAACAGATGTATTTCAATGTGGGAAATTGCTATGGATTTGAAACCGTTTGTGGTAAATTTTCAAATTTGAATGGTATTGTGATGATAAAAGTGTTTCCCAACTATGGTCCTGAAAACACATGTTTTATGCGTGTCCTTGCTTCAGCCCGGCTGATTTCAATTGATGACGTTTGCTGAGCTGCAATGATCTGAATCAGGTGCATTAAAGGAGGGAAACGTATAAAACATGCAGGGCAGTGTGCCTTGAGGACCAGGGTTGGGAAATACTGTGTCTATACAAACTTATCGAATCACTTTGAATGTCATTTTCTTCTTTTTTTTTCAAAGCATAGGACAGAAATCTAACATGTTAAACTTGGAAAAGAAAAGAAAAATTAAAAATTGCCTTTTTCTGTGTCAGACGGTACTTATTGTTTAGAATATAGACCCCTTTGTCGACTGCAACCAGACCCACTTTTGCCCCTGGATCTCCTGTGATTTTAAGCTCAAGCATGCCTTTTTCTCGAGGCAAGTATGATTTCTTGTTTGAGCTTAACGTCAACTAAAAAAGAAAGAGAAAAAAACCCCATTAGAGCCGTGATTTGTTAAATCCTGGACTTTACTTGCAATGTAACATTTCTCTCACCGATCCCATGCAGGTGTCTTCCACGTCCACCCAAACAGAGTCAGATACCACTTCCTGGGGAGTTGGATGGAAGTAGGCAACGAGGCGAAAGGATGGCAGCATTTCTTTGGTAATTGGAAGTATCATGGTGATCAGTGACTGACTTTCTCTCCTGTGTCGTTTATACTGGACCAACTGGCCTCTGCTGAAGACCTGTGGGAAGGGTTAGTTTAACTATGCAACAAAGGAAATCAGACTCTGAAAGGATGCCCATTAACAAGACGTAAATTTAAAGAGTGTTTCTCACGAGGCATGTGATGTCACAATGTTTATCCTGGCCTTTAAAATAAAGATTAATCTTCATGTTTGTCCCCAATTTCAGGAGTGTCGTGTCCAGACCTGTAGTCATAGATTTCAGCTGTTAAAGTGGGACAATCAACGGAAGTAGAAACCCATGTATTTTGTATGTTACTGATATTACCATGGTCAGAGTTTATTAAAATATGTCTAGAAATCACTTACCTATGTGGATGTAATTGCTGCTTTCATGTTGATATGGGTAGGCTGTCATGTTGACTGATGCTTGTCTTTCATAAGGGATTTGAGGAACATTTGTCCTTGCCTAAAATTAAACAAGCATTTAAAGAAAGGAAAAAAAAAAGTAATTGACAGACTAAATCTGTGATATTATGAAATAGGGCAGAAGAAACTGGTTTCTGTGAATATTGGCACAGCTATGCTTGTTATATACTTGTTTCGCTGTCTTTACTAAAAGTCGGCCTTCTATCACCTGAAGAACATTTCCAGGATTAAAGGACTAATGTCTCAGCCAGATCTAGAGAAACTCATCCATGCGTTCATCTTTAGTCGCATTGATTATTGCAACAGCGTCTTCACAGGTCTGACCAACAAATCAATCAAACAGCTGCAGCTGATCCAGAATGCTGCTGCTCGCGTTCTCACTAAAACCAGGAAGATAGAGCACATAACACCAGTTTTAAAGTCCCTACACTGGCTCCCTGTAGCTCAAAGAATAGACTTTATAATACTGTTGTTAGTTTACAAATCACTGAACGGTCTAGCACCGCAATACATTAAAGATCTGCTGTTGTTGTATCAACCTTCCAGACCTCTCAGGTCTTCCAGTTCTGGTTCTGCTCTGCATCCCCAGAACCAGAACCAAATGAGGAGAAGCATCTTTCAGCATCTATGCACCACAAATTTGGAACAAACTTCCAGAAAACTGTAAAACAGCTGAAACACTGACTTCTTTTAAATCTCGACTAAAAACCCACCTGTTTACGATTGTATTTGAAATGTAATCAATTACAAATTTATTGATGGAACTTGACTTAATGATTGATTCTATGTTGCATTGTGTTTCTGTGTTTGTAATGATGTAAAGCACTTTGAAATGCTTTGCTGCTGAAATGTGCTATACAAATAAAATTTGATTGATTGATTTACTACAAGTCTTTTACATCTTAAGTGAGGGGTGTTTGACCAGCCAAAAACCCTCCATTTATGCACATGAAAATTTGAATGTGCACTCATCTCAGCTCTCTCTAGTTGACTCTAGTTGAGTCAATTGATATTGATTGTTCATAGACATGACTTACATTTGATTCTGTTGCATTCTTCCTCATTTTCACCTAATCCCCCAAACCCCTCTCACCCGCAGAAAAAAAAAAAAACAAAACAGAGAGAAAACTACATTTATTGCAGCTTTTGCTCCACAAAAATATAAAATAAATGGGTGACTATCATGATGTAGTAGTGACCATGGACCCAAATGCAGCAAGGCAGAGATCTGTCTGTCCTACAGCTTTGGGTCATGGAGGAATTTAAAGCAACTATCACCACATCAATGCACTTTAAGTCACTGGCATACCTTCAGTTGGCTCATGTGTAGCTGTTGTCAAGACAACTGCATCTGATTTATTGTTTTTTGATGTTTGGTTTAAGGTGGCAGTAGTTAAAGTTTGTTTAATATTAAACATTAAGTTTAATATGTGTGGTAATTTTAGTAAATTTGTGTTGATGCTCATTAAGTTTGGTTAAGTGTACATTCAAATGTGGGGGGAACTTTTATTTTGTTCCACGAACCATGTGTTGCCCGGGGAAGCATTAGCTGGCCCACTTAGAGCCACATGGGGCATTCAAGCTCAAGAAGCTGATCGCTAGAAATTAAACTTTATTCCTCTGGAGTCAATGCGGCTAATGAGGTACGGTTTTGTTTATTTGTATCTTTTATTTATGTAAATAGTCAATTTATTGTGAACTGATTTGGGTTTGTGTTACCTTTTGTTTTTAGTTCTGAGGGCATTTTTGGGGACTTTGTAAGACGTGTCCACAATAAATGGCTGTAGAAACCAAGAACTGCGTTAAGCCTTGATTAAACTCGAGAGGAGTAACATCATGTCCTAAAAGAACAACATTTTTTAGCATTCACCTATAGATTCTGAAAAGACTTCACAGCAGCTGCTGTCTTAAAAACAAAAAAAGAGATGAAGTTTGGTTGTATTTTTTCAAGTAGTTAAAAATACACGAAAGAGTTGACTAAGAATTTATTAAAAAAAAGGAAAAATACATGGAAATCAGGAAATTATTTCACAAAAAAAGCCAAAAGCCAAGTAGGTCAATTCCACCTTTACACTACAGAAGAGCTATTAGACATGAAGGGTCCAAATGACTTACTGTAATAAGTAGGGGATCGGAGCTTGCCACTGTATTGATGGTAAGCCTCGCTAATCCACTGGCTCCAGTTAAACCACTAACTGACCCAGGATCAACTACCACAGCCACACCTTTCGCTGGACTCTCATCAGGATTTAAAACTTCGATCTGTTAAAGAAAACAAATACTTGAAAGCATTGTTTTAACTTTTACAATTATGTTTTTTTAATGTTCAACACAGTCCAACTCTCTAAGTAACATGCAAAAATCCTTTTACAGTCCTGCAAACCCTTTAGGCCAAGCTTATCACTGGTATTACTACCATCGTGTCAGAAATGCTTCCACTGATTAAGTAAAACCAACAAAGTTGTTTTTTTGTTATGGGGAGGAGGGCCTACACATTTTTCTGACATAAAGATGTTACTTACTGTTACATCAAACGATACTCCTGGTTTGAAATATCTGGGCGTTTTCTTAAAGCTGATGGTGTAAGGCGATGTGACAATCTTGATGCCTCCCAACTCAACTTCCACCAATTCACCACCTATTTTTAATGTTTCATAATTAGCGAATCACATATACCTCCAAATATTGATCATGCGTAGCAAAAATTATTTTAAAAAGGCTTTCATTTCCTCTTGTCATGCTTACCATTCTCTGTCAGTACACTGGCTTTTATAAATATAGTTTCCCCAACCAGGCTGTTCACGTCTTTGATCGTGTTGATGTTCTCCCTTGTTATTTTGGCCTCTCCTTGGCCTTCAGTAATCTAAAATGGAATGAAACATATTTTACCATAAAACATAATACCAAATAATAAACCATGTTGGAAAACCACTAACTGTTAAAAAATCACAGCAACATTAGAATTGTATCCTAATTAATATTTGTCCAGAAAAGTCTAGAACAACTTACCGGAATTCTCTGGAGAGAATCAGAAATGCTTTTTTTCTGATTTTCATGCATAACTCCAAAAACAACATAGGCTGACCCATCCACTTTTTTACCAAATGTGTACCTGAAACCGTGAATTAAACAACTTATTTTCAGTTACAGAGTAAGAAGTTCCTTTTGTGCATCAATCAATTTTCCATACGTAGCTTCAATGTTGAATTTGAGTTCTTTGCTGTCCACATAGAAGCAGGGCTGCAAAGGTTTCACTTCCACCTCAAAACTTGGAAGCACTGTGAAATGATCATTGCACATTTGATCATCTTCTCCATTTGATGGCCACAAGTGTAGCAATCCTACACTTACCATATTCTTTAACCTCAAACTCTGACACAAAGCTCTGTGTGCTGGTGCTGAACTTTGCAATTACCTTCCAAATTCCTGGGCTTTAGGAGAAGATGCACGTCAGTAGGCAGAGTAGATTATTTTCAACTTGCATCATAATGTAACTTACCTTACAAGTTCACCAAGTTGGTACATTCCAGAGTGTATTTGTGAATTCATAACAAAAAAGGTAGACTGTAAAATGGCGCCATCAGGGGTCTAAATAGAAACATTAAATAAACATTAGTAATCCTTTGTAGGAACCATCAGTGTAAAAGACTCTTTCCTTCAGAAGCATTTCTGAAGGAAATTGTTCTTTTATCCATTACTGTTAAACAATAAAGCCATTCAATAAGCTAGAATATGAGTTATGATAAAGGTAATTTATCAAATTAAAAGTGCTTCTTGAAACAAATAACCTTCAAGCAGGTATTAAACATGCTTTTCAACAGGCCAAATTTCTCATCATGTGTTTCACTCGGTGAATTAAATTACTGAAACAAATGACATTTTTTAAATAATATTGTAATTCAATGGGTAGGATTATATGTTCGACTTGTACTTAAAACTAAAATGCTCTTCTAGTTAAATATGTGACAGAAGTACTTCTTGCAAAATTAGTATGTATACGTATTATGTTAAATTTCTTAAACTTTGATATGGTTTCATATATTTAGTTTTGCATATAGTACAATACCACAATCTGAATGTTAATTAAAGCATCAGCTTCGGATTGGGACGCTCTCTCCACCGGTTCCATGCCAGGCCTGATTGCAAACAATCTGTAGTTGACTGTCAAACAAGCAGAGGGCAGGCACTTGTTTATATGTCTCATCACAATTACACAACGTTTCAGTTTGCTGAAAAAGCAAAACGCATTTTCCTGTGAGAATAACTATCTTTATTTCTAACAATAATAACTGGTTTTTGAACGCAAGTCATTTGTTTTTTGTTTTTTTTAAACTTCCCCTGTGTGTGGTAGTTTGTAGTTTTCTTGGCAATATCGTAATATTACATGCCTTCATTTGCATGCTAGGCAACATTAAGGCCCCGTCCTGAGTCCTGTTCACACTACAGGATGCAGCGACACTGAAAACGATGAATGCTGTGCTAACCAGTGACGCTCTAACACAGAACGATAAAAACCCCCCAAAAACAACAACAACAACAAAACGACCACTCCAAACAGCGCTATATTTGTTCCTTGCAAGAGTGATGCACATGGAGAATAGAGACAGAGACATGGACCTATTACGTCATTCTTGTTTTAAAGAACTCAACCGGTAATATATGATCATTTCTGGAAGGATGCGGATAAAAGACATAACGCACAAGTCATACTTACCATTGCTATTAGGGGTGTAGATAGTTTTGTCAGTCTGGATAAAAATATAGCCAGGCTCAAAAGAAACCAACACAACTCTCTCCAGCAAATGGTCGCCAAAGTCTGCTTGAAGGTAAACGTACTGCTTTCTTTTCGAGTCAATTTCAAACTCATCGGCAGGGATCTGAGGAACAGTAACCCGGTTAATTAAAAGTTAGATCATTTTAAAAAATCAGCTCATTTCAATCTACAGTGTGTTTCTGAGATTACGTTGTTTAAAATGTTACACTTTACACAGGGCAAGTATAATAAGAGTAGTGCAGAATTCTGAAATATATACATTAGTATATATAAAAAGAAAATAGATGTAACTATTTTTTACACTAACATGAATGTTAGCCGTGAAACACTTTGTAACAATTATGTAACAAAAAAGTACCTAAAATTTTATATTAAATTAAGCATTAGTAATGGGTCTTGACATAATTTTACCGTTATTCTTCCCAGACCCTGGAAGTTTCCTTTTTTTGTAAGCCTCACAGGTGTTGATGCTAATTTTTTTGCTTTTGTTGGGAAACTCCACGCAGCAATTTCAACAGGAACCTCTGCTTCGGATTCGCAGTCTTGAATTTCCACAAATATGTTTTCTGTCGCGCCGACTCGCAACAAGTTGGGGGCGGACAAAACTTTCCTGTTGAGGAAAAAAAAAAGGTAGAAGTTGTCCAATAAACTACATGTAAAGAACAACTTTTTAAAATATGTATATCAATTCTTTCATTCCTGTTGAACAGAGCCAGCAGCTATTTTACAATTTAGAAGAAAGCATATTCCATAAAAGGCTAAAACCAAATCTAAATTGAGTTTTACTCCAAATGAAAGGTAAAATAACAGAGTGAAATGTTTAACCTTCAACATTTCAGGAATTAACATGATCTAGTGGTAGAACGATGAAAAGTTTCATCATAGTTCTGGACTTGGTTCGTTGCTTTATTTGCTCTAAATAAAGCCTGAGATAGGCAGATAATTTACTGGCATTTTAGCGCAACCAGTACTTTGATCTGAGTGACACAACGATGGAATCAAAGTTTAAGCAGTACTTTTAATATTAAATAATTACAAATCACCTTTTCTGTTTTATGTAAAGTTTTTATCTGGTAACTGTAGGAAATGTTTCAATTTTGCTGTTTTTAAAGCATGTTTGTCTCAATGCAATCGCAATGACAGTACAATAAAAATTATGCAGACGTAACACTGTTGGGATAAGACATTGCATTTGGTAAAAGCACACATCAACTATGTTTTTCCATGAACTAAAAGCAAAATTAGTTTCTAAAATAAACAAATTCTAAAATAAACAGGTTCTGAGACAATGAATGCATTGTTAACTGCAGCAAAGAATCAAATCAAGAGTTGAATGAGAAAGAGCCGTTGGCTCATTTAATCTAAGAGCAACTTGGAACAAGTGTCAATAAAAAAAGAAAAAGTTTTCCAAATATACTTACAAAGGAAATGCACTCGACTGAGAAGTCAAACAAGAAAAAGCCACCAGCAGGAGCTGGAGAGCAGAGATTCCCATCATTGATCCCATCTCTGCTGCGGCTTCGGATCGCTGGCGAGCCTGTCTTTTATCTCCAGGCAGCAGCGTCCTCTTCCTGCCTCTTTTACTTTGTCCAATTGAAATACAGCTAATCAGCTTACGCAGTTGGACTTTTGTAATTTTTCAAATGGTGAAGCAAGTAATGATCACTAATAAAAAGGCACTTTATATAGTGCCTTTTTTATAGTGTTTGTCTGTTAGAGAGACAAACTAAAACTAAGGACTCTTTTGCAGTTTAATTGATTTATATGTTAACCCTTTCATGCATGAATTAGGATGCTTTATGTCAGGATTTTTTTCCAAAGTGTTTTTGATTTTCTTAAGGCATAAATGTGGGAAAAGATTTTTGTAAAAAAAAAAAAAAAAAAAGAAGAAATTTCTAATGTTTTCTTCTAGGTGATCGATTGTAATTTTCTCCAAATACAAAGTTGTTATTTGAAAACTACATCAGTAGTATTGTTCTTTAGGGGTTACTTGATGTCACAATATATTTTTTTACCTGCAAGAGTCGTCTACAGTAGAAGGAAGGACCGGGTTGGTCGGCATGTTTGTTCGTCTGTCGGCCATATTGGATGTAACAAATATTTTCTTGCACTTACAGTGCATGGTCAGTAGTTGATAATGTATGGTATGATGCACTAGTGTCCACTTCAGTGTTCTGTGTGCATTTATGACTTAAAAATCGACAAGAAACACAAGAAAATGGCTTTTAGATAGCTGTCCACTGAACCAGCTGCTATGAATAAAAGGGATAAGAACACTGGAGTGCTTTAATCTTCCATGCAGACGGACCAAAACCCGACATGATGAACAGATTCTTTAAGACAGAATTTAAGATTTTTAAAAATATGTATTCTTTAAAATTAATTCACCAAAAGTAGTATTTTTCATTTATATCTTTTATAGCATTTGATTTGCCTTAGATTGAGAAAAGTGAAGCCTGAGCTACACTTTTCACACTGATTCCAGATTCTTTGAAATGTATAAAGAAATTAGTTTTCTTTTTTAAAAAGATCTGTTGCACGATTTGCCTGATTATAGAGTCAGGCGGGAATTTATGTGTGCAGGGGATTGCGCTGCCCGTGGATACACTGCATCTTTAAAGAAAAAGGATTAATCTGATAAACTAGAAATGTGTCAATATGTTTATAATTGCATTTATAAAGTGAAGTAGCAACTAAAGCTGTCAGACATGTACTGGTGAAAAAGTTGCAATATTTACGTAAAAGCAAACAAAACAAGAAATATGCTGAGTTGGATAATTAAGCTGTTAGGCTTTATGTGTTTCTGAATTGTTGTTTGTTTCACATTTCTTTGGTGATGTATGTATGCGGTTATTTAATCATTGTCAGTGTTAGGCATCATTTCCTTAGTATATGTACTTCTAGTTTTGTTCAGTTTTTACTTAGTTTGCTCAACCAGCTACTTGAACTTTGACCTTTGGAAACACTAATAAATAAAGACATTAATATGACCAGAACAAATGTACCCAATTTAGATGAATCAATCTGAGTAATTATGATTTCAAACATTTTGCATATATCTGTTCAAATGTACACATCTACAAAACTACTTTTCTAGTTTATCTTTTTATACATGCAATCAGTTCACCTACATCTCTTATCCTTTTGATATTTTTTATTTTTTTTATTTTGAGGAATTCTTATTAAATACTTGTCCAAATGTGTATCTATTATGTACCCAAATTATTGAGGTGGCAAAATTGTTGTTTTGCAATTGTTGAATAAAACTTTTGCTCTGTAATACTCAGGAATGTTTCTTGTGTTAAACCAATGTTTCCCAAGCCTTCTGCACCCCTAATTTCAATTGATGACTCATGTCGTGGAAAAAAACTATTTCCAACCACTGTTCAGGTAAAATCACTCAATCAGGTTTATTAATATATTGAGCACAATAAAGAGAGCTTGTAGGACAATCAATATTGAAGCAGGTCTGGATAAAAAGCTCGCAAAGCTCTCCCAGGCAGGGCAGCGACGACACGTAAGTTTTATACAAGGATAAGGAAAAAAAAAAACCCAAAGGGCTAGATGTTCTGGTTCTGATGCAGTTGTGGAAAACAAACTTCCAACCTCGTCCATGTAACCCAAATACTTCTTTTGGTTAGAGTTCACAAATATTTCACATGATATTACTAGCAGATGTGACCTTTTTGTAATCTTTTCCATCAAACACTGTGATATTAAATTGATATTATTTAATATATTGATATTAAATGGTTAATTTGAACTCTGTGAAGTTATCTGTAATAACTCCCTTTCCTGTAGTAAAAAATATATTTATGTGTGAGCTGTATCAGTTGCCTCAACATTTGATTTGGTGACTCAGCTGATGGTAAAATCCAGTGGACCAGCGAGTCATAGTAGCTATCCTTGTAGATTGGTACAGTTGGCAGACTCAACCTGAGTAAATTAACTAAGACCCTAACAAAGCACTGTAGCAAAGTGAATTGTAACATTTTTATTCAGAGTGGATTTAAATTGCTAAAACTAAAACAGGCTGTATTTGTCTGAATCACTACAGGATCCATTTAATTTCCAGAGCACCCAGTGACATGACATGTTCTTTCATACTTTAGACAAATATTCCTACTAATAGCTTCACATCACCTCACTTTGAAAAAGACCCAAAAATATTTAAAGAATGTGTATAAGAGAGTAAAGAAGAATTTATGTATATAATGAGAGCTGAAACAGAGAAAGATGTGGAAAACAGTTTCAATTCCAGACAAGAATTAAAGTAGAAACCCCCAAGAGCTTTTTAATAATATTATGAGTCTTGTCACTTTTTACACTTGCCAGCAGATGTTGAACAACTGCAAAATGAAGCATATGTTGCACACTCAAACAAAAGGGATGTCGAGACATGCGGTTGTTGTAAATTTCCTTTACTTTCTTTTTTTTCTCGAAACATGAACAACATCCATAATCCAACGTGCGTCACACTCAGCCTGCTATCTACTACTCGGCTTCTTCAACACCGCAAGCACTTAGGACCCAAAGCTGCCCTAAGCGCCTGTTCAAAAGTGATGCTTTTCTAAACTCCTTTCACTCTCAGCCAGAATAGTTATCAACATATACAGTATATGAATGTACACCTTCACATGGACAATGAATCACAGTGCTTTTTAATAACAAAACAAAGCAAAATATTCATAGGAACAAGAATAGAATCATTTTAATGGAAGGGGGGGTCCTTGATCTAAACTCCCCAGCAATTGGTCCCCCACACATATTTAAAATTGGACGGTTATTTCCTTGAGTTCAGCTACTGCACACAAGAAAAAATTAAGTATTCATTGACCATTTCCTCAATGCCTACGCAGGTAGGTCGATGTTCTTCGGTCTGGCACTCTACTTCTGAGGGCCAGTACTCGATCCAGGTCCTCTCCCCCAGCACATACTGGAACCTAAGAGGAGCAGGGACACACACACACATGAAAAGTCAAAGTAAGTATATTTTCTGCATCCAGATCAAAAACTAAATAAACTTCATATTATTTAATAATTTAGATGCCAGCTCGTTAATGGCAACAAGGAGCTTATGGTGTCTCTGCAACATGCTAAGGGTCATTTGTTTGTCCCTTAGTGTGGGTCAATGTTCACACACTCTAGGATAAGAGTGGGATAACATGTAAAGTTGTGTAATTCTTTTTGACAAAAATTATACATTTTAAGTTTGATCCTCAGTAGACCCGTAAAGAAAACCTTTCAAATTGAACATTATTAACTCAAACTTCCCAATGGCGTTCAGGAGATTTCTTATGTTTAGTTCTCTGACCAGAACGTTAGCTTTTAATGAGCAGTGATGATTTTAAATGACCCCCTTGCATGAGCAACAACTTACCCTTGCTTCTGGTCGTCTCTGTGAATGTCTTTGGATGATCCCATGATGAGGTAAGTTTTGCCCTTTTCCAGACTTAAAGCATCTCTGCAGTGCTGATAACTCAAGAATGAGCGCAGCCTACCAAGAGGACCAACATCAGTGCTTCCTGTGGTCAAAGTGTAGAACAAGAAGACAAAGAAAGTGAGGACCTTCAGGTCACTGAAGGACTTGATGCAAAACAACTCAAAAATCAAAGTCATAGCTCTTCAAAGAGTTCATTACCCACCTTCTTTAATAACTTGCACTATGGTCATTATGTACGAGTCTGTAGCCACCTCAAAGTCAGTCTTTTCCACCCTAGCTTTGTACGCTGTGGGCAGACAATGTACAGGTTTGAGATCTCTTCATCTTGCATTGCTCTAACTAAAAAAGTCTGTTTTCTTTTGTTAGACATTTTCATGCTTGCCGTTTCTTACCAAACTCTATCTTGCTGGTCTCCGTGCTCTCGCAGATCTTAGCTGTGCGCTCGTCGTTGCTAATTTGACCCTTTTTCTGCATACTGCAGTTCTCTAAAAAGTGATACAAAAAGAGATTCTGTTCATGTACGTATGTTTGCAGATCTATGAACAAGTGACATTTTAAAGAGGACTACTAATAAAAATGAAGGCATCTATAAAGCAGAAGTAATGTTGTAATTAAATCATTTACCGTGCCTAGCAAAACTATGGAGATTGTGAAAATGTCCAAGCTTTTTATTCAAATTTATGGAATGAACCAACACAAAGTAGTGAAAAACTGCAAAGTGGAAATATTTTACACATGGTTTACACAATTATGACAACCCTCAATAGCAGGCTCAGGATATTCAATATTTTGTGTCTATGACAAAGAAAAGCTTTTCTGCAGACTGAAGCTTCAAAGTGGAGATGGTGTGTGCAGGATGATGTGCAACATTAATTTTCTCCCACACAAAGATTTTTGCATGCACGCAGGCCAAAATCTTCCATTTTTTTCTCATCTAACAAGAACCTCTTCATCAACATATCTCCTAGGTTTCCTACGTGGATTACGGCAAACGGAAAATGGGAATCTTTTGGCTTTCTTTCAACAGTGACTTTTATGTTGCATTCTTCATTGAAGGCCAGGTAGTTAATGACTTATAATCATAAGAACAGATTCTGCCATGTGAGATGCGAATCTGCACAGCTTCTCCAGAGGTACCATAACCTAACTGTCAGCATTCTTAGTGCTTTTTTTTCATCTATAATGTTTGGTCTTTGCTATTACTTCACTAATATCCTGGGTCAGACTTCTTCATAGACCACAGGAATAAAAATAACAGTGTCTTTTATTTACGGGTAATTAAAAAAGGGGACAAAATACACATGCCGGTCACACTTTTCATATATAAATATTTTAAAATCAACTAATTGACTTTTCTTCTTCCACTTCACAAACTGGCATTGCTTTGTGTCAATGTGTAACAAAATTTGATACAGTAAGGTGTGGCTTTTACATGAAAAAGGACGATTTTGCTAACTTCCTCAGAAAAATTTCAGCTTTTGGGAATGCAGGAAAGTAAACCATGTGTTTTTCCAACCTAAAATCCTCATGCAAACTATTCTTGCTTACCTTCTGCACAGGTGCAATCATTATCTCTACAGAGCCGGAGCAGTTGTCCTCCTTTCCTCTCCGGATGGTAGAATTTCACACACGGTGTTTCTGAAATAGAAGACAACCCCCCCACATATTTAAAACAAATCTATTCTTAGAATAAAATAGAATAAAGTAGACATATCCTTTATTGTCCCACAATAGAGATTTTCTGACACAGCAGCAGGTTAGGTAAGTGGGAACGTGCATATTTATATAAATTTAAAGCGTCAGAAAAATAATTTTGTAGAGGAAAACTCAGATTACAAGAAATGCGCAGCTGAGTTGGTTAAGATAAAAAAACAAAAAAAACTATAGTCCATCCCTTTAAAAACTTACGCTCATAGTACTCATAGACAGACACGGCTGATGGTTGTAAAACGCCAACTTTTAATGTCTGATGGATCCTAAAGCTGATCTCCTCTGGTCGTGTGTGTGAAACCTGGTAAGAGATTTACATTTATGGTGGAGCAACTAACAAATGAGTTAGCTGAAAGGAAAACAGAAGGTGAATTATTACCTTGTCCAGATAGATGACGAGTGAGCCTCTTTCGGACAGAACTGTGTTCATCTCGTATCTAGCAATGGTGCGGGCGCGTCCTTTAGACAACTGCACACACGAATAAACACGTGGCCTCCATCATCTAATAAACCAAACAGACCTCGGAATATCAAAAACATCTAACACTTAATGTTAAAATTTTCTATGTTCATGTATCTCAGTCTGTCACCAAGTCGAGATCCTTCGTGTCAACAGTGAAGCCAGTTAGAAGGCCGATGTTCAAGATTGACATGGTTGCGTCTCGATTCCTGTCCACATACCTGTATGTGGAACGCACAAGGCAACTTATATCATTCCAGATAATTATTTTAGCAAAAGTTGAAGTGTGAACAATACTCACAAAACATCTATCCTAAGTCTGTATGTCTTCCTATCCCCATCCAATATTTCTGAAGAAATTATAAATGAAACATGCGTAAATATTTTGTTCAAATCACAAGATGAGATAAAATGGCAAGATGTTGCAAAACAAAACAATGCCTAAAAATTACCTGGGATTAGTTGCACAGAGAGATTGAACTTCTGGCAGTCATTTCCATTTTCTTTAGGAATGGTGTAATACAATGACACCATCTGTCACATTGAGAGAGTATAATTATTGTGTTATATCAAAGATGTGATCTGTCTAAATGTGCCTCATATGCAAAGTAACCAATGAAAAAAATGCAACTATTTTCCAAAATGCAATTGATTTGCAATGAGATTTAGAATCTAAACAATAATTGGAATATGGCATTGCCTACATTAAACAGTGTACAGGTGATTCATTTAGGCTGCACAATGTCTTCTTCAGATATGGATTAACCATCCCGCGGTTTTAGCGCAACGCTCAAGAGGAGTGCGGCAAAACCCGTAAATGCGCACAAAGGGTCAGTGTGACCCCGTTGGAACAACACTAGAACAATACTTCCACTGTTGTTCCCTGTTTCTAAGGAACAGAGATTGCTCCTCTCCCATGTTATTTATTTGAATAAGAAAAGTGCATAGCACATAGGCATATAAGTTCAGATTTTCCGAAAGTAATTGAGATGAAATTGAGATATTCTGAAAACCTTTATAGACAAAGGTACAATTCAAATAACATTTGAAAGCTGAGCATTACTTTGTAAAGAGTAATTAAAATTCTTCAAACCAGACGTAGTTGTATTTCATTAAATGTTTGATGGTGCGCTATGCACGAAGTTAAAAGAGCAAAACAAAGCAAGATTAAAAAAGAGACGGTCTCATTTATTGGATTTTATATGATGGAATATGCAGCGAGAATAGAATTGGGCTGCAAGGTGTACTGCTTTATTTTTATCCTTTGTGTTTGAAAGCTTTTGCTTAGTGTTAATGGTTCACAGTTCATACACTGCTAAAAATATATTAGTACTTGCCTGGAGTATAACCCAAAGTTACTTACTTTCACTGTTGCTTCTCCCGTTCCTGTGGCAGTAACTTTCACATCCTGGTTGATGTCATTAAACTGTCAAAATGTTAACTTGTAATTTAGGAAAAAGCAAATCATAATAAAGGTCAAGTGTTGTAAATGTGAAGTAAGGTTCTGGTCTCACTTTAGATGTTCTTGTGGTGAACTGATTTTCTCTGTTAAAGTTTAACTTGTCAGGGTTTGATCTGCCCGGCAACAAGATGTCAACATTTAGATTGTATTCTGATTCCGTAGCTTTGGTCCAGTACTCTGCCACGGCCTGGTACACGATAATAGTGGCCTGGGAAGAAAGAAAAATGACAAGAATTAAGAAAAACTCCACTTTAACTAACAAGTGATATTTTTCAAAGAACTAGAAGGTTACAAGAACAAAGGTTATGAGTTACCTGTGTTGACCCGAAGCCTCCACCCACAAACTGTTGTTGGTTAAACCATCTAACGATAGGCTTTGCATCTTCAAAGCGCTATAGTGAAAGAAAACGAAAGAAGCTAGTAGTTCTTTCTCTATATATTCTGCGTCATTTCAATATCTTCTCTCCAATATCTTATTTGCTTTTTCCATACTGAACCTAGAGAGTCTTCCAGTTTGAATTTACGCCAAGGCTTCATTATAGCAATTTTATTTTAAAGCAAACCAAACGATAAAACAGATTTTAACAGCTAAAAGTGCACTGGTGATGGTACTCATAAAATGTTTTGTGTTCTTAATGGTTTTAAAGGGATGAAATTATTTTAAACAATTCTGTAAATTACTTTGTCCCCAACAGTTTTTTTTCTTTTCTTCTAAAGCCAGTAGCACAAATGACAAATGAGTGATTATTTGCTCTGATTTTCATTAATGAACATGTAGATCCAGCTCTTCCCCTAAATGCATGTGTGATGTTTCATTTCAATGAGAGCATTTGGGATGCAAGGCTTGCTCAATGTGATTAAAATGCTACTAATTTTAAGTTATTTTAGATTGTAGACATTTATTTGGAATATGCTTTGGTATTAACATTATTTCCCCTGATTTACCCTTGAATCTGCAAACTGAAAAGGCTCTGACTGCTGTCCACCAGTGAAAAGACACTGCCTGCAAAATCCCACATAAAAAGCTATTTGTTAAAAAAAAAAACAAATAATAAAAAAAAACATTAATACAACTCTGTTTAAATGTTATAAAACAGCGTTGCTCCAATTGATGTTCAATTTCTTTGTATTTCAATGTAATAATGAAAAAATAACTATAACTCTATATTCATGGAACAGTTTCTCACCTGAGCTCTGACCAGAGCCAAGAGAGCATAAGCTGTTGCCTCTTGTGTGAACATTTCTCCTCCAGATGAAGGCCAGTGGTTTAACTCTGAAAGACAGAAACATCTTAAAATATTTCTGACATAGTTAATAAATTACAATTCTTCTACCCAGACAGACCTAACCACCCAAACCAGGGCCGGCCCAAGCCTCCACGGGGCCCAAAGGGAAATTTGGTTTTGGGGCCCTTTATTTCTGCTAACATTGTGGACCGGCTGGAATCAGCAGTCAGACAATTAGATCATTTGCACCACTGCTATCAGCTCATTGCGTCTCTGACAGCTGCTTACATTACATCCCATATGCATGTATCATCCAGTGATGGTAAAAGAGCAACAAAAAAAACTAGTATGCACTGCACTTAAGATGGAATACTTATACACATATTCATGATTGATTAAATTAATATCTTTTAGGTGTAATCCCAATAAAAATGTAATTTATCCCAGGTGAGTCCTTCTTACCTGAGAATGTGGACCAGTACTGAGCCGATTCTGTGCCCACAAATCATTTTATCAGTTCTCCTGTAGAAGTTACTTATAACTTATAATTTATGCAACTCATGAGTTGATTTAAAAATAATGTTTGCTTTAATCATAAATGATTATGCTCAGCAGCAAACAACATATCGCCAAGTACAGCTTAGAGCAGCTCATTGGCATATTAATGCATTAGCCTGATATGAAAACATTTTGCTAGACAATGTCAAACATTGCAAACTTTTAATTATTGTCATCAAACGTTTGCAAGCACGCCATTTTGTAGCCAAACAAACTTCAGAAATATATAGGGCCCTACGAGAAACAAGAACAACTTATTTTTTTTTCTTTTGCCTCTATAAATTATTTCTACATGATCAAATATTACTGTAAAAAAAAATCACAACTTTATAATTAAATTGTGTGTTTTTGTTAATTTAATCAGAAATCATTACTAGAAAAAAAAACAACAAACAAAAAAGCAAGAGTCTCATTTAGGGGGCCCCCTAGTGGCTGCGGGGCCCTCAGCACCCGCTCAGTTTTCTTTTGCCTTGGGCCGACCCTGACCCAAACACACATACATAGGTATGTCTTCCTATCTTCACAAAGTCGTCACCTTGACTTCCATTAATTATTTATTTATCATCAGCATAACCATAACTTAAGCTCAATTCACACCTCAGTCCTAAACCTAACCCTCAAACAGCACTTCTTCCTATCGGCCCCAGGCCAGAAGATGCAGCCTGCATGCATACATACGTATGTATGTGTAACTTATTTAGATTTTTTTGGATAAATACCAGGAGAAGCAAACTTGTAGAGGATTTCCCGGTTAAGTTTGTTTTCATTGGCCAGGGCGTATGATGTAATGGCGACGGCATAAGGGTTGGCGAGGTTGGGGAGACGTCTCTCAAGGTAGGTGACTGCTTTTTCTATGCTGGACGGAAGACTCTAGGGAAATGAAAAGGAGAACATGGGAATGTAATGGCTTGTTGGGAAACCGTCAAGAAAGATCATTGTGAAAACATAAACCTTTTAATATTCCCTTCTGTTCACTGTCACAGAGTTGTTTTTTCACATTTATTGTTTTGACAAACCTTTAGTACAAATAGTTTTGAACTAAATGAAGAGGTTAACAGCAGGGAATTAGAAAACATAGCGTGATGAAGTCGAGGCACTTGCATCTACAGTTGCTCCGCATATTGTGCGCGTTTCCTGCAGGGCAATCAGGCAGAAGGCCGTCATGGAGGCATCTGAGTCTCCGCCAAGCACATCGCCCTGAACAAGCACAAATGCAAACACCAACATGTCAAGAAAAATATTCATTATGATGGTTGGATAAAGAAAACACTGGGTTTTGTTTCATTAATGAATTCTCAGTTTCATAACAGACAATAGTGGAAATTAACATATGGTAAAGGCATTTGTGTTTCCCTTTACCTCTTATAAGTGCTTCTTATAAGTACAAGAAGCACTTATAAGACAATAAGTGCTTCTTGACAATAAATGTAAATACTGTAAAAAACAAATACTGTTTATTTCACTTTAGATGCTGCAAGTTGTACAGCAGAGCCAATGCTGTGCCCATAAAAACATGAAATATCCTCTCTGCCAGTGCTATGCAGCTTATTATTGAAGCATAAATACTCTCTGCAAGGGAGTCCTAAACACATTACACACTGAAGGTACATGTGAACAGAATACGTGACTCAAGTTCAATTATAAAGATCGCCCCTTGAAAAAAATATTCCAAATGTAATATAAAAAAATCTACAAGAAATCAATTTCAAGGATAATTATTGTTTCTTTGTGTGTATGTTTTTTCAGTGGACATAAAAAAAATGTAATTTAAATTTTCTTTATGTCCAAATGAGCAAATTGTTGTCACTGATCCTTTATTTGTGAGCAATAAAAAAAACATCATTGCACAAATATTGATTGAAATGGTTAATATTGGAGTTAGTAATCAGATACAAAAATGTTTTGGAGGATTTTTTTTTTTGTTTTCTGACACTATTGCATGATTAAACACTCCCCAGGTCAAACTGACCCATGATCATTATTGCTGTCCCTCAAAAACAAAAATAACAGGAGGGTTAAAAATGTGACACCATGTTAATAGAAATAAACAATCCTTCCAGGTACTAACCTGCATCTCTCTATGGTGTACTTTTCCAACTTCTCTAAACATGCCATCAGGTTGCTGAGCGTTGAGGACCAGATACTTCACAGCACCACAGATGTGGTCATTTTGCACTGCTATCAGGTTGTAAGCTAAAGAAAACACCTTGGTCACATAAGCTGTCAGCCTTGTGGGGAAGAAAAAATGAATAGTTTAGTTATTCAAGCTGCATATAGAATAAATACTGAGAAGCGAGGTATTGTCTCCAAAAAATACAATTGATCCTTGAATGCCTTACCAGGTGCTACTTCCATGACTAGCAAACACAGCAAATGAGCCATCGCCTTTACGATACGCTAGCTCGTTGTTGTATCCTAAACAGATAGTAAATTGTTACTTTATTCACAAATACCCTCACATTTATTTAGTCAACAATCAAAAGAGCACACATTTTAATATGTTAAATCCATTTCTGTTTACATCTAAGTGACCTTACCAGTTTTTATGTGCTGAATAGCCTCATTACGTCTGTTCAAACCAACAGCCTCCCACTGATTGGTTTTGTCCAAATATGTGGTTGCAATGACTGGCAGAGTCATGCGGATCATGTTCTGTTCACCAGAGCCTGAGGGCTGGTAGATCAGAGCACCCATGGATCTACCACTAATGGCATTCTCCAAAAGCCAAGAAGTTAGGTCTCTGCCTGCACGCACAAAATAAAATTGATAGATTAAAAATTTTAATATTCCAACTTCTAGAAAGATGGAATAAATCCAGATCAATGCATAGTTGATAGTCAAGCAGCTTTGTTTGTATAATTCTTGTGGGTGTGTAACTGCGTCTCTCACCAGTCACAGAAACTTGTGTGCTGCTTGGTGCGTTTGGTACCAAATTTATCCTGGCAATATTGCTGTTCAGGGTTTCCACTTGTGTTCCACCTGGAGGTAGAAAAGAACAACTGAATTAGTTAGGAAAATAAAAACTTATATCACTGAAATTTTGCCTTGATGATGTAAAAACATACCTTGACCTCTGACAGCTGGATCTAAAGCTATACTCTGGGTTACTTTGGTCAGTACACCTGGAGGCTGAAAAAAGAAAGTTTGAACAAACATTAACAATAACCATATATTCAATGATTCTGGTAGGTCAAAGCAAAAACATACAATTTTAGAAAAATCTAAAACTCTAAAATGTATGACATCTAAGTAAATCCAAACATACCTGCCCATTTTTTAATACACTTACTCTATCTCAGTGTTTCTCAACCTTTTTCAGCCCAGCGCTCCCTTATCCATTATCCAGGTCCCTCACCGCCCCCCATCATAGAAATTGTAGGCTACTTTGCACTGAATATTATTTTACTATTAATATTACTATCACTAGTGTTGATGTTTTGATTTTTATGCTTGTTTCTGTATTTATCATCAAAAATAATTTCCCAGAGAACAAAAAAGCCATGTGAATAAAAATTATTTTTACAAGCGTCTACGAAAAATGCAGTGAATGCACATTCAAGTTAAAATCGGTAAGCCTTTCTGCAGCTAACCATAGCGGAAAAAGAATATTCTTGTTCTGCGCCATTTTCTGATGTTAGTTGCTAAATCTTGAACAAAACGACCAGATAAAAGATGTACAGCAATACCAGTTTAAACTTTGAACTATTGAACTATAAAGACAGCGCCCTGCAACATTAAAACATGGACAGAACTGCAATGATGTCAGTCATAGCTCTTCTTCTCTTCAGTGTTTCTGACAGTTTCTGGTGGCGCAGCTTTGTGCTGCCTTCAGGAGAATGGGACATCAGAGTATCATCCATAAAATTTGACCCACATGGAGTTTATTGTGCAAACCAGAGCTTTCAGTGGAAAAACAAAACTTCCAGATCCTTAATGCCACACAAATATGGGACAGAAACATGGATTATATCTTTATATATACCTGACTATTGATTTATGGATTAATAGTTTTACTGGACAGAAATTACAAAGAACAAAGCTGGTTCTTAATCAAGTCCTAATGAGTCAGATTGAAAGTGTCATGGAGTCACTGAACAGCCTCATGACATTAACACTGACTTGAAAAATAATATTGAAGAAATAAATATATCAAATCTAATTAAAAACATAAATAAGTGATACGGTCCTTACTGTTATCTTCTGTTAGATATATTTCTTCTTAGTACTACAATGGTCTCAACAAACCCATGGCACTTCAACAATATTATTTTATCTTTTATCTGAAAATAGTGTCTGTTTGTTCTTGCCATACAGTTCTCTGTATTAATTATTGCTTGAAAGGTCTTACCATACCAGTTTATTCCTCTGTATTTAATTTAGCTTTTTAGTTTATTCTTGCATTTTGTTCTTCATTCATTTCCATTTAATTTTCTTTGATTAGTATTATATAAGGGGATTTTGGCGGTGTTGTTGAAAAAATTGGATTTTTTCTGGCAAACGTCCATCATGAATGCTTGATTATTATTGGTCCAAATTTGATGCTTTTATGCCTAAAGACATACTTTATTTCTCACAATCAAGTCTTTTTATTTATTGTGAAGAAAAAGGCAGAAAAAATTATTTATTTATTTAAATATTTTTTTGTAAAAGTTACACATTGCAGCTTTAAAATGGTTTCAATGAACCAAAGTTGGGAAACATCAGCTTTCTGTTGTCACAATGGCGGACAACAGAATGAAAGACAGTGGAGCGCAGGAACAAAAGAAAAAGAAAAGCGCGACTGAGAGGTAATGAAAAAAATATCTGAGCTAACAGGGTTTTTTAAACTTCATATTGGAAATGAAAGAGAACCATCGTTCCTCTCCGCTTCTTTCAAAAGTTAGCCTTGCTAACAGCAAGTGTATGTGTGTGCACCATTATCCTCCAGCTGGCAGCAGGAGGCTAATGCAGCGGGAGGAACTGTCCTACTGCTACAGGCGTAGATCCAAAGTTTACAAAATAGCTCAAATGCGTCATGCCCTGCCGTGACACGCAGCTAAAATCCAGATATCACTGATATCTGGATATCAGACAGCCAAACATGGATATCAAACAGACCATGTTTGGCTGTCAGAGGGGAAGTACTCACCCTGTCTATTTGAGCTTGGTAAGGAAATAAACCTGATAATGAGAGAGAAAGATACAGTTGATAAAAACTGAAAGGCGGAGGGAGACAGAAAAAGATAGAAATGAAGAAGGATAAATAAATAGGGTAGGGTAAATGGATAGAGAACATTGTCATTTTTTTTCTTCCTTAGGAAAGATCTGTTGAATAGACATACTTGAGATGTTCAAGTATTTCTTTAATAACTACTAAACATATTTAGTTTGTCGTAATGGTTGCTACATTCATTACAGTAATCAACCGTTCTACAGACAGATCGCAATTTTAAAAAGAAAGCAGGGGTGCACTGATTGCAATTTTCTGACCAATCACTGATCTATAAAAGACCTGACTTGGTGATTTTTGTTTTTGTGTGTGCAAAATATAGCAAAAAACGTCACTAAGTTAGTATGGCAACCAATAAGTGACTGCTGTAAAACTTCCAGGGGGAGATGACCTGGTGAGCAGGGACTGTCCATCAGCCCCGCTCTCATGGTGGACAATGGCTGATTTTAGAGACCTTGTAGGTAGATAAGGTTGGTGGATAGGATCTATATGTATATATTTAATAGACCCATTGTTGCACAAAATAAATAAACCCATTGTCTCTCTTACCACAACGCGCAGCATCTTAATAACTCCGTAATTAAGGGATGAGTCCTTGACAGCTGCCTTGACCTCGATGTTATGCTCTCCTTCCTTCATTGGAATAATGATGAATGGTACAGATCGTGTAGTTTGGCTTCCAACCCTGACCTCCTGTCGGTACTTCCCACGCTTGGAGGCTGAGCTGCACATGTTCTCTTCCTCAATCAGTTCCACACGAACCTTAAAAGTATTACAAAGATGGAGAAAGATACTGACATCACAAGTGTATGAAGATCTAAAAAAGTGTTATTTCAAATATTTACATAAAATGAGAGTTATAATTTATTGAATAGCATTTAGTATAGAATTATAATGTTGCTCATTCTCAAACTGATTGCTGTCTTACATTTTTTTAATTATCCAGGAATATTCTGCATTTCATTTTGGGGGAATAATCCTAACTGCTGACGATTTTTTTGATCTTGAGGTCTGGTCCAAGTCAGATATACAAAAGTCCGGAAAATGGAGATAAATGTGAATCATGCCACTTTAGTGCTACTATTCTTATTTTTTTCTTAATCTTCGACCGTTTCAAAGATTTTTCCCCCCCCGTTATGTTATGACTTACAGTAATAGAGTCTGGGCTGTAATTGTGAAGGATTGCTTCTATTTCAAGCTGCTCCCATCGGACGGCAGAATAAGGGACTTGGAGATCAATGAAAAATTCCTTGCGAACAATAACCTCCAACGGCTCGGCAACACAGAGACCTTCAGGGTGAGTGAAGGCAAAGAAGACATGAGACAAGAAATAAGGGAAAGCTGAAATTGAGATGGGAGGGAAACGCAGGTGACGCCTCACCAAGTGTTCTTGAGAGACTGATGCCGGTGAACTGCCAGGTTGTAATTGAATCACGCAGTGGAAAATGTTTCTCAAACGACGTGGATTCACTGAAACACACAAAAGCAAAGGCAATGTTAGAAATATAATTAGAGATTATTAGTTTAGCAAATTAAATGTCCAGTGTTTTATTCTTTAACTGTTGTAGATTTTTTTTCAACTTCATCAAATGACTCACCAACTAGGTCCATTTGCTGGGCAAACAGGAAGCTGGATGTATGTCCACAGCAGACGCTCAGGGAACTTGGTTCGAGAAAAAATCGCATCGCTGTCCATGTAGCTGTCATCTGATTCACCTAAGTACATAGCATGGTCTGTGTTTCTTCAGTTAAAAAAAATATCCAGCACAACAGTATCAATCACAACAAGGCTTTCAGTACCGCCTCCTTTATTTAGTGAACTACCTTACGTAAACTTAGCTACAAGTGACGTTGCTTTAAGGCAGTATGTACATTTTAAAAAGATACATTTGACCTTTAAAAACGTTATGGATCAGAATACTATCAAAAGAACAGTCGTAAAGGTTTGTTCTTTCATAGGCGCAAAAAGTGGGTATGCAGTGTATGCGACGCATAGGGGCGCTGCACCAGGCGCAAAAACGATGTGGGGAATTTTTTTTTTCTAGTCAGCATTTTATGTACTTAACAGCTGTTATGATTGAAGGATGAGACCGAAAAATTTCCTGAGACCGAAAATAATATAGATGGCAATTTAAAGAACAAATCATACAAATAGATTAATAGTAAATAAATTTTGTGAAGAGAACATTAAAAACGTTTGTTAGGATTGTGTAGGAAAAATGTTGATATCTTTTATAAATACAGTATTTTGTGGTCAATATTACTTCACCATTTTATTAATGTAGGTTGCCAGTTTGGATCAGGCTTCCTATCAAGCTATAAGAGTGATAGAAAACATGCTAACAAAATGCTTCAGACCTGCAAGAAGTGGCTCTTGGGCTCAAATATATTAAATTATGAAATACTGCCCTGTTTTCCATTTCATTCTTTTTTAATTGCCCTGTAGGCAACCATTTATTCACATATATGTACATTTATTATTATTGATACTTTAATTAAAAATGAGTTGTGCAAGTTTATGTTGTTGGGAATGGGGGGCACCAATGACATGTTCGCATACACCTCAGAAAGTATAGCTGCGCCCCTGACAGGCGTCACAGTTGTGCAGTTGTTTCCTTTGGAACAAGAAGGTTAGGTTTCAAATCTGGGTCATTTTGGATGGAGATGGTGTGTGAGATCCACCTGGATGATTGTTCACTGTGTTGCTCTGATCAACAAGATGCCCAAGGTGCGCACACACACACACACACACACACACACACACACACACACACACACACACACACACACACACACACACACACACACACACACACACACACACACACACACACACACACACACACACACACACACACACACACACACACACACCTCACACTAGCTAATCTATATATCCTATAGCTGGGTACTATGTGCATTTGAATGGATCATTATATGTGTTATATAGTCCTTTCCTACATATCTATCATATTGACCTGACAGTCAATATGTATAACCGTTAGGTGTTTGAACACTTGGATAAGAATTGCCCCCAAGATTTGAAAAACTCTGGGAGAAAACTTAGGATATTGCTCCATTTTACAGTTAATATTTTAATTTCATTTTATTTCTCCTATTCTCACTGGAAGTAAAATGAACATCTGTCTTGAATCTCACAGTATTGGGGAAGAGCTAAAGATTATGATGAAGGCATCAGGGCATTTTAATCTTTTATTGAAAGTATTTATATTCAATAATTGAGACTGAACTCTTTTCAGACTTTACTTATCAAACAGAAGTTAAAGTTCTGGCGCAAGTGAGTCTTGTAAATGGGTAATGACCATAAACATCCAGCCAAAGTAGATACAAAGCAACGTAAGGACATCAAAGTCAATGTTTTGGTGTGACAAAGCTCAATAACTCAATATTATGGGCAGAACTGAAAAGGCGCGTGCGAGCAAGGTGACTTATAAACCTGACAGCAGCTCTTTCAGGAGGAATGGGTCATTATTCAGATAATAGTCAGAAGCTTGTGGAAGAAAACCCAAAATGTTTGACCCAAGTCATAAAGTTTGAAGGCAATGTTATTAAATACTGAGGAGGTGTAAACTTCTGGTTTAGAAGACAGTAATAAATAAAACTCTTATCTCTCACATTATTTATATGCATCTAGCATATATATATATAAAAAGTAATTCTATCTTATCTAAAATTAGATATGTTTGGTCTGATTTAACCTCAAACAATGAGGACAAAAAAGGTGTATGGGTTTTTGTTTCTTTTCATGTAAACCTCTGGTGTCAACTGTATGTGTATTAGTAAAAAAAAAAAGTATCAACATTAAAAGGGATTTCTTTTTAATTAAATCTGTATCTCTTACGTAGGGTAGTCGTGACTTCCTCAGTAGTTGTGTCTCTTTTCTGTCTGGATGTTGTTTTGCATTTCAGCTCTGAAATTGAACACCAAACATCTTTTAGATAAGTAACAATTTAGTACCCTTAAAGAAGACAATTATTACCAAAATAATAGTCAGTGTTTAATCCTTCTGCCAGTATGAAAATCCATCAAAAACACATCCTCGTATTGTTTTCATCTCAAAATAATTATGATTATCACCCTTTAGAATTTTAAGATAATAATTAAGGATTCATATCATTAAATGTAACTCAACTCCATGAAGGCATTTGAATTGTATGCAGAACCTCATTTAGTTGGACTGAGAATAAAAATGCAAATTCACAACATGGTGACGTGAACTCACCTTGTCTGTAGGCAGTTCCTGAAGCGACGCTGGACTCAAACACCAGCCCAGCATCAAAGAACACGTTCATACTGTTGCTCCCACCACCTGGTGTGCAGCCTATGTCATGCTGCTCTACCTCGTCCCACACCTGCAGGGTACAGAAGTGAACCAACCAGGCTTATGGTTAAAGAAAACCAGACATACACAGTCAATTTCTAGATTTTCAGATACTGTGAGATGTACCTTTTTCTGGGTGAGACGGTGCTTGTTGTTCAGAACGTAGACGCCTTTGTCAACTGCGACGAGTCCCACTGTGGCCCCTGGATCTCCTGTGACTTTCAGAGTGAACATCATGCGAGGTTCATAGGACGGAAGCGGTCTCTTTGATTCCAAGGTCAACTACATGGGAAGAAAATAACACAAAACATTTCCAAACATCTACATACCAAGGGTTTGCCCAGGTTTGACTCACAGAGTCGGTGGTCTTACCGAGCCCATGCACGAGTCTTTCACATCCACCCAAACAGAGTCCGACACCACTTCATTATCGGTTGAGTGGTAGTAGGCTATGATACGGAATGAGGGCAACATCTCTTTGGTGATGGGAAGAATTAGGGAAATTAGAGCTTGGCCTCTTGTTCTGTAGCGATCAGATTTCAGCAAGTGGCCTTTACTTAGGATCTGGGGTGCGCAGAATTGGATATTAGTCAGATATCGGATATGTACAGAGAAACTAGCACAATTAAGAGGAGGGAGCAATTCTGTGTGTGCATCACTGGCAAGTGCAAGAAATGTCTCACCAGGTATGTGATGTCCTTTTCCTGTGGTGGTTTATTGAGAATGAGGTTTATTTTCAGGTTGTCTCCTATGCTTACCTCAGTTGTGTCTGTGGCTGCAAGGTTACAAAGTTGTAAATATTGTTAAGACGTAATAAATGAGACTGGTGACCTGCACCGGACGTCTTTGAGACTACTGCCTACCTATGAGGATATAGCTCTTGCTACTGGACAAAAAAGCTGATGCTTCCATCTCAGCCGCTGCTTGTCTTGATGGTGTAAGATCGGGTTTGTCCGTTTTTGCCTGTAATTTCATCCATACATGCACTGTGTAAGCATACAAATCAAACTTTCTACCACTTCAAAGACAAAATAAGTTTTTACATTGTTCTTAAACAATTTACATGCCAGAATCCTGACTGTTGACGGTGTAACAAAAAAAGGCAGGAAGCATGTTGTTTTTCCGCATTGTGTTTTGGGAGCCCTGATGTCTGTACATTTGTCTTTTGACTTCCCTGCAGTGATTGGGTTGGCTTGTTAAAAAAATAAACTTGTATCTACTGTAGTTGTGTGTATATAAATACACATTTTATGTGTATTTCACTTAGTTTAACTCCAAAGGTTAAGCCACACGCCTACTGTTTTAGAATGCCTTTGCTCTAATTTGGCTCTGGATCTTTTCTTCCAGGGAGGGACACCACTATTGTCCCCGTCTCCCATCTGTTTGCACACACACATCTCTCTTTTTTCTCTTCAGATGTTCATGTTGAGTTGTGATACTGCTGTGTTGCTGCTGTTCTTCTGACAATCTACTATTAGAAGAATGTGAGCAGAATGGCTATTATTAGTCTTGAGGTTATTTTTCAGTATTCCATTTTGTTTCATCACATTTGATTTGATCCTTTGACTAATAGATAGCTGCATATAAATACACATCTTATGTGTATTTATATGCATACACATTATATGTGTATTTATATACACATGAAATGTATGATGTTTAGTCAATTTCAGCAAATTGCTGTTGCCTTGACTGTGAGTTAGAGTCACAGTACTTCATCACCAACAAACTTACAGTGATTCTCAGTATGGAAGCCGCTGCTGGTGTATTAATGGTGAGTGTTGTCATCCCATTCGCTGCTGTGATTCCCCTCACCTCACTGGGACTTACTACCACTGGGATATTTTCTGCTGGAATGTCATAGGGATGTACTACTTCAACCTGCCATTGAGTGCAGGAAAATGAATTAGACAGGTTCTGAACATCTTAAAGTACATTTTAGGATTAATATGATGTTAATAGTTTAGTTTATCCTGCATGCAGTTAGAACAGTGTTGGGCCCACGCCATCTAAAAGGAAACTACATCTCATCAATTCATAGTTTTGGTTTAATTTGTTTTTAAATGGCTAAACCCGCTGCTTCTCTGAAGAGCTGTTAATTGAATGTTGTGTGAATTTTTCCTCTACTGGGTTAATGTTGCCATTTGCTGAAATGATGTCATCCAAAAGCAAAGTTTAAATAACAAGTACACTCCGGGGTTGCTTCCTTTTCTCTCTCTCTCTGAAATGTGCAATACGGGGTTTTGCTATTGTGTCTAGAATAGTAAAATATCCAAAGCCACATTCACTTAGTTTAACTCCAAAGGTTAAGCCACACGCCTACTGTTTTAGAATGCCTTTGCTCTAATTTGGCTCTGGATCTTTTCTTCCAGGGAGGGACACCACTATTGTCCCTGTCTCCCATCTGTTTGCACACACACATCTCACTTTTTTCTCTGCAGATGTTCATGTTGAGTTGTGATGCTGCTGTGTTGCTGCTGTTCTTCTGACAATCTACTATTAGAAGAATGTGAGCAGAATGGCTATTATTAGTCTTGAGGTTATTTTTCAGTATTCCATTTTGTTTCATCACATTTTATTTGATCCTGTGACTAATAGATAGCTGCATGATTATTAATTTAGTTATGGGATCTGGTGGCTGAATATTTCGACTATAAGGCTAATTTTCATTAATAAACTCTCATACTTATTGTGGTGTATGTGTGCAGTGTTTACAGTCCAGTAGTGTTGAATTCATTCCTTTCTGAGAGACTGATTGTGTTTGACAAAAGATTCCTGATTATCAGCTGCGGCCCCAACTTCATTTAGCATTTTATTAATAACTTATGAATCATAATTATTAGTAATTGATAAGCCAAACATTAATGTACATTACAATATTTTAAAGTTCTTAGATACCAACATTTTAACATAGAAATAAGAAAAATAACATTTGGTTCCGTACCACAACGTCAAAGGGCATTCCTGGTTTGAAAAATTTGGGGGTTTTTCTGAAGGTGATTTTGTACGGCGACGTGACAATCTGGATGCCTCTCAACTCTGCTTCCACCATTTCACTGCCTAGATAAAAAAAATAAAAAATAAAAAATAAATGGACAGAATAGTGCTGCTTAATTTCCCATTGCTTTGTCAAATAAACAACAACCAAATGATAAAAATCTTCCTTTGATGTCTTTATTACTCATCACTGAGGTAGAAAAACTATATATTTTTTCAAATATCAGTGTTGTTTCCTTCACCTCTTCTGCTTTCATATTGCTGCTTGTTCATCTGATAAACGAGAGTTATTTAAAACGTAATAAAACACTGAAAATTCAACACAGTCACTCACCGCTGTCTGTCAGCACACTGACAGACACAAAGATTGATTTTCCTACAAGATGATGAATTTCTGGGAAAGTCTGAGCGATCTGATTCCTTTGCAGTGTGACCTGCCCTTCGCCATCCACAACCTACGATCCAACAACCCCAAGTTAGATCAGCTTGACTTACTTCATTTTTAACAACATAAAATATAGTACAGGAGCTCACTGGGACTCGTGTGAGAGAGTGTGGGATGTTTCTCTTCACGTTATCTTCCATGATACCAAACATCACATAAGCAGTCCCATAAACATCCTGTACAGATAGTTTCCTACAACCAAAGGAATAGACAAATTAAGAATAAAAGTGACAAACAAATCCCCTTTTCTTTCAGTTATGAAGATGATAAAAAGTCATTGCATACTTAGCTTTGATGTTGATGGTAAGTTGGTCACTGTCGACGTAGAAGAAAGGGACCACCGGCACCAACTTAACCTCAAAACTAGGAAGTACTGCAAAATGAAAACTTTTTAAATTCTTACTCCTCACTAGGTGAACAACAGCGTGAAGGTTGGATACATTTGAAAGCAGTCTACATAACTGAATGTTTACCATATTCTTTGACCTCAAATTCAGCAAAATATCTCTGCTGTGGGTTGCTTTGGAGCTTTGCCACCACCTTCCACAGTCCAGGGCTAAGGAAGACGCGTAGAAACACACACAGGGCCGAAAATCTCTGATCAGCTGGGAAAATTGTTCTCAAGAAAACCTCTAAATATCCTGTGAATCGGACATCTGTCCAGAAGTTAATTCTTATGAAAGGGATTTGATTCTTATGCTTTGTAATAATAATAATAATAATAATAATAATAATAATAATAATAATAATAATAATAATATGCAAATAAAATGAAAATTACATTCTTGCTAATTTGCTACATTTAATTCCCTGTTAAGTGACTTACTTGTTTGCATATTAATAAGTTTTATTCAAGAAATAAAACCTGTATGACTGTGATCAATCTAAACAGCCCAGAATTTAATTACACTCAAAATTTAAATACACTCAAAGACAATTTGCATTATGGAGGCTAAGGACCTGATTGCCAAACTGTAACATGACCAAGTCTTTTATAGCAAATGCATTTATTTGAGTAAATAAATGTATTATTTATTAAATAAATAAATAACTACTTATTTATTTAAATAAATAAACAACTATTCATTTATTTAATATAGTAAAAACGTTTTATAGTTATTGTAAATTTACTCACCTAACAATCTCACTAAGTTGGTAATCTCCAGAGAATAAACCAGAGTTCAAAGTGACTGTATCCAAAGGAATGATGATTCCATCAGGCGTCTAAGGTAAACGTATACGATGAACAGGTTTCGAAAGTTAGCCCATTTATATTTTAATAATACCTTTCATTTGCTCCAGTTATCTCTTTTCGCTGACTTTAGCATTCTCTTTTTCACGGAACTTAAATATGAAAATAATTTGCTAAACAGGATGAAGAAAAATAAACGTGGATTGATCCTGGATATTTATTGTCTTCCCTGTTATCATATGATACGGTAGGAAAAGAATGAAACGCAGTACCATAATATCGATGAGCACACCGACATCTTGGTTCTGATTGTTTGTGCCCACAGGCTCCATATGGGAAGTCAAGGCAAACAACCTGAAATAAACTGGCAGAGAGACAGAAAGACATAACAGTTTCTCACAGATTTTAATTATATCTTAAAAAAAAAGAGCATATTTATTTATAAGTTCACTTTTTCTTTCAAATAGCTGTTTGCTAATGAGAGTGCACAAATGTAGTAAGCAACTCTAATGTTTGTGTAGTTTACTAACTCTTTTTTTCTCTGCTGCGATTGAAAAACTGTCTGGTTGAGAAATGAAGTGCTAGCTAGCAGAACTTAGCAGAGCTGAATGATCTGCTCATGAGTAAAATTTAGCCGTTTAGCCATTGTGGTGTGTTGGATCAGAAGCAGATCTAAAAGAAGCAGGATGACACCTCTGCTTTAGGCAGTGCAATGACTTCATGAGAATCAGTCAGAGGAGACACACAAAATACGTCCACAAAGTCTAATTTATTAACAAAAAGGTGTACACGCAAACACCCCATCACACCATTGAGACTTAAAGTAGCATTCATCCTATTGGCTGGGCCAAGAAAAGAGAAACAAAGAGAAGAGATAGGAAATGACCAATCACAGGAAGGAATGCATGCAGCTGAGTTCCTGAACTAACTTTGAACTTTGAACTTTGAACAGCGAACTGCTTCCACTGATTTTGGGAGCTGGTCAGATCACAATGTAAATAAAAGTAGTGTGAGTTACTGTCGGTGTGGAAAAGATTAAAAAAAAATAAAAGTAACAAATAGCACCTTTAATAAGTTAATTGTCTATTAATTAACTTATGTTAATAAGGTGGAAGTTATTTAAACATTTTTTTTTATTTTATGGCTCATTTAAGTAATAATTTAATGATTAATTTATTTAAGTTTGTTCATTTTTAACTTTCCATGATTTCCTTCTCTCCTCATTTTTTGTAGCCAACTTTTTGTGTATAAATTCTCCTGTGTGTTCATTGTTAGAGGTCAAAAATTAAAATAATTATTTTATACTTTGTCCTTTTGCTTTAATTCTTGGCAGCAGAGTGAGATGCCTAAGCCAACCATGTAAATAGGTAAGGCAAGTAAAACAAATAAAGTTGCACAGATTACATCTATGTCTACGGTAAACATATAGATACAAAGAACTGCTTGCATCTATATATTTATTTAAGCTGTGTTGGAATCGGTCAGGGTATTTGCACTTCTCCTAAAATGATTCTTTCCAAGACCATATGATTTCTGCAGCTGTGCTTTATTTCCCAAAGCTAAAACTTATTACCATACCTCTCACAAAGATTATTTTATGTGAGTCAGACATCTAAATATGCTATGCATTTTGTCCAACATCGTTGGAAAAGCGCCTTCTTACCCCTGCTGTTGGGAGTATAGAGCGTCTTGTCCGTCTGTATGAAGATGTACCCAGACTGGAGGGACACCAGGACCATTTTTTCCAGAGATTTGTCTGGAAAATTGGCTTGAATGTAAACATATTGCCTCATGGTGGGATCCTTGCTGAATTCTGCTGCCGGTATCTGAAACCAGAGTGAGAAGGCAGACTGATAAGAAACACTTCAGGCATGTTAACAGTCCTGTTATAGAGCAATTTGCAAGAGTGTTTTACGTACAGTTATTTTTCCAAACCCCTGGTAGTTATTCGCCCTGTTGAGGGTCACAGATGTCCCAGTCAGCTTCTTGTTTTTGGCCGGATGGTTCATCACGTTGATGTTGACGACCATGTCCCCTCCAGTGCAGTCCTGACATTCCACAAAGATGTTTTCTGCTGTTCCCACTCGCATCAGGTTGGGGGCGGACATCACTTTGCTGCAGGTAAATGATATGGTACATGGGTATTTTGAAAGACAAGAACTACAGATTACTGGTGACATGTGAACCAACATTTATTTTCACAACAAATTGCTTCAGGCATACTGCTAATTTATGGTTTGGAGTGATTACTTTTCCCCAGTGCTTTTAAATGAGGGTAGTACTATGTGATGATGATCACAAGGGGAAAAAAAATATGAATTTGAACATTCAAAACTGAATTCTTTTAATGGCCAATGGTCATTTAGGGAAAGGTCTTTTTTCATTGACTGAGGGTAACACTCCACCCTTATTACATCTTTCAGTTTGGGACAAACTGCAAGCAGGACTTTTTTACAGTATCTTTGCTTACGACGTCGATTTTCTGTGTTATTTTAGGATGGCAGCAAAGGAAGTGAACAAAGCTGTTCAGTTTGTGTTGGCCAAGCAGCCGAATATTGAAATAACATTAACAACCATCTTGTTTGGTTGTTAATGTCAAATATTCACAACCTATGTTTGTCAAAGTGGATATCTCTCTTTGTAGAGGAGGATGGTTTTTCACAGCGCAGGCACTCTCTGGTTAGTTAGTGTCCATCTGTTGTTTGAATTATGTATTCAGTAAATCAACCATTGATAAAGATCCAAGGCTATGCAAACACAGAACGCAGGCAATTTCTGGTAAGTTAGTGTCAAACTGGCCCAAGAAAAAGTTAGCGATGGAGTAAAATTTAAAACCTCAAAAGAGTCCACGCCTCCAGGAATCAGATCTCAACAGCTGAGAGTCCAGATCCTTTTTATGAAGCAAAAACTAGAACAAGGGGTTCTATGGGTTTTATGGTTTTTGCCAGACCATAAAAGGATATGAATACTTTTAAAAGACATTGTACATTCAAACTGGAAATTTTGGCGTCTGATGGTTGTCAAGTTGAGATCTGCGATTGATCCTTTGATTAACCGTTTTGGTTGTTTATATTTTTAAGATGGGCTGCACAGTGGCGCAGTTGGTAGAGCTGTTATCTTTCAGCAAGAAGGTCCTGGGTTTGATTCCCGGCCCGGGGTCTTTCTGCACGGAGTTTGCGTGTTCTCCCTGTGCATGCGTGGGTTCTCTCCGGGTTCTCCGACTTCCTCCCACAGTCCAAAAACATGACTGTCAGGTTATTTGGTCTCTCTAAATTCTCCCTAGGTGTGAGTGTGTGTGTGTGCATGGTTGTTTGTCATGTTTGTCTGTCTCTGTGTTTCCCTGCGACAGACTGGCGACCTGTCCAGAATGAACCCCGCCTCTCGCCCTGAACGTTAGCTGGAGATCGGCACCAGCAACTCCCGACCCCACAAGGGACAAAGGTGTTAGAAAAATGGATGGATGGGTATTTTTAAGATTACTTTTTAAGTAGAGGGCGATGATCTGTTGTTTGGACTATGTACTCAGAAAAAGCAAACACCAAATGAAGTGCAGGCCAACATTTTGGCAGCAAGTAAAGCAAAAGGGTTTAGTAGTAGTAAGTACTAAAAGTTTGCAAACTATTAGTAATACATGTTAGATAATCATGCAAGAAAAATGCAAAGCCATACAAAATATAATTTGGTTTCATAAATGGTTTATATTCAAAGAAACAGATAAATTGCATCTTTAGGCTTTAAGTTCTATATATTTCTATTGTGCTGCAGACACTTAGGTCTACTTACAAATTAGCTCCATCAGCCAGAGGAGCCCAGGAGGCAAAGGTCAGAGAGACCAGCTGCAGCAGAAGAGTCCTTCTCATCCTCCAGCTTGGTTCCTATCTGCTGCCAGTGTGAAGCGAAGCCCTTTTAACACTCCAAACCTGAAGGTCCTCCCACATTTCCCCTTGTGGGAAATGTCAAAGTCCCATCTGTCCTGCTCTCATGTGCACACGCAAACATAAGCAGATGTACACATTACTTCATGGCAGTATTTATATGAAACATTCAACTCTGATCAAATATATCTCTGTAAATTCTCTTTAGGCGTGGTGTGTGTGTGTTCATGGTGGTTTGTCCAGTTTGTGTCTGTGTTCCCCTGCGATGGACTGGTAATGGATTGTACCCTGCCTCTCGCCCATTGACGGGCGGGGGTAGACACTGGCATCAGTGAAAAATAATTGTACGGAGAGCAAATGTTCTTTCATTTACCGTGGACATGGGTGGATAAAACAACGCCAAAGACGAATGGAGTAGGAATTTGAACTGACAACGGCAATCCACCAGAAACAAGATGAACTCTTACCTTCACTGTTTCAGGAGGTGGTTCAATGGTGATCATAACCCAAAGTGTTGGTGTGACAATTTTTGGAGAATTTGAAATTCGGTTTCAGAATGTAACTGATTAAATGAAAAATCTAATTAATGATCACAGCTTAAGAAAATTTCTGCAAAGTTAGTGTCGCTAACTTTGCAGAATGGGAATGGGATCTTTATCTCCCATGCACAGGGAGAACATGCAAACTCCGTGCAGAAAGACCCCGGGCCGGGAATCGAACCCAGGACCTTCTTGCTGAAAGATAACAGCTCTACCAACTGCGCCACTGTGCAGCCCATCTTAAAAATATAAACAACCTAAACGATTAATCAAAGGATCAATAGCAGATATCGACAACAATCAGACGCCAAAATTTCCAGTTTGAATGTACAAAGTCTTTTAAAAGTATTCATATCCTTTTATGGTTTGGCAAAAACCATAAAACCCATTGAACCCCTTGTTCTAGTTTTTGCTTCATAAAGAGGATCTGGACTCTCAGCTGTTGAGAAATGCTTCCTGGAGGCGTGGACTCTTTTGAGGTTTTAAATTTTACCCCATCGCTAACTGTTTTCTTTTTTTTTTTTTTCTTTTTTTTTCCAGTTTGACACTAACTTACCAGAAACTGCCTGTGTTCTGTTTGCATAGCCTTGGATCTTTATCAATGGTTGATTTACTGAATACATGGTCCAAACAACAGATCATTTCCCTCTACTTAAAAAGTAATCTTAAAAATATGAACAACCTAAACGGTTAATCAAAGGATCAATAGCAGGTCTCAACTTGACAACATCAGACACCAACATTTCCAGTTTGAATGTACAAAGTCTTTTAAAAGTATTCATATCCTTTTATGGTCTGGAAAAAACCAACCCCTCGTTTTTGCTTCATAGAGAGGGTCTGGATTATCAGCTATTGAGATATGAGATATGATTCCTGTAGGTATGGACTTTTTTGAGGTTTTAAAATTTTACCATATCGCTAACTTTTTTCTGTTTTTTTTTTTTTTTCCCTGTTTTTTCCAGTTTGACACTAACTTACCAGAAACTGCCTGTGTTCTGTTTGCATAGCCTTGGATCTTTATCAATGGTTGATTTACTGAATACGTTATTCAAACAACAAATGTATTTATTTTCTTAAACTGTTGAAATTAAAATCTAAACGACATATTTATTACGTACAACTTCTCAGAAATTACAATTTGGTTTTCAAGAGTTTAAATATGACAGGAGTTCTCTGTAAATTTTATTGTAACATCTGGAAAAAGAAAAGAGATGTTAGTACAGCTAAAATATGTCATTAAATACTTTATTGTTAGATTGTTTTTCACTGATAATATTACATCAAATTAAACAGAAAAGACGGTTTGCATCAGCAAGTATTTATTAAATAATCACTATCCAAATAATAATATTAATTGACAATATGAACTTATTTGTATGCAACCAGCAATATTTTATTATGCTGTTGTTAAACTTTTTCTAGAATAGTGATTTTGTCATTCATTTTATTTTTCATACTTAACAGACAATAACTGTAAGTTTAAATTTTATAATTGTACCATAAAAATAATAATCTCGGATGAAGACGAGGCATATTTCATCCAGCTCTGGATTATTTGGGGATTAAAGTTATTTTGTAAGTTAAACCATGAGAATATCTTGTTTCTGAATAAATAAAATGGCTGTTGTTTATAATCAGTAATAATATCCACTAATACATAACTAGAAAATAATCAAATTTTTGTCTAATCAAATTGTTACTCTTGTATTTATTACTGGTTATCAGTGAAAAAAAATACATATTTTTAGTTTTAAACGTTGTTAAACACTTTATTAAAGACATTTTTAATGATAACTTAAGCTTTAGAAACATTAAATGGACAAACACTCAAACCTTTTCTGTCTTTGGAGAAGATCAGAGGAAGCTAAACATTTAGCTTTGAGCTAAATAATTAGTTAGTAAACTCAATATTTAGTGTAATTGCTAAGTAAATATTTTAATGGCAAGTATAAATGTTTAATTATCTGTCAAAATTTGTCATTGTTTTGCATTTATTGACCATTTTTTTGGAAACGTTTGTGTGTCTGTTGTTGTGCAAACGTGAAGAATGAACCAAAAACTCAGAGGAACTGGAAAACCAAAAATCCTTAACGTCTGAAGAACTTCTTCACACTGAGTTGCAGATTATTGTAGCTTGAAGACTGAAAAACTTGTCTGACAAAACGCTTTTTGGTGAAAATTAGATGCAAATTTAGGTCTAAAATAACAGAAAAAAGGGGAAACAATCTTAATTTACAGGTTTTAAATAAAAGGTTTTACAAAACAACGTGAGAACAGTGAGAGTGAATGTGTGTGTGTTGTGTACAAATGTTTATGTGTGTCAGGAAGCGGTCCAAGTGTACCAGGCACGTGCAGAAGGGGGGAGCGGAGGGGCTTGAGCCCGGATTTAAAAAATAAAAAATCAGCAAGAGTTCTGAGCTGTGTGCAGCTGCAACTCATTCTGCTCCTGTGCAGAAACGGCTCCATGTTGTGGTACATTTGAGAATTACAACACAGTAAAGTGCCGTGAGGGTCATTCTCTGGATTCACAGCACTTTGTGTCTCACAGGTTTATCTCAAAGATTTTCATGTAAAGCAAACCACGTTTTTTGAGAAAATCAACAAATGGAAATTGCGTTACGTCACCGTAGCAGCGCCAGGTTGGCTAACGCTAGCTAGATAGCATGTTTTCTCTGTTACACCCAGGACTGTATGTCTAGCTAACTGTGTTAACTTGTCTGCATGCCAGCATCTAGGGATAGCTAGGGTGTTTGTGTTTTGTGTTGCTTTATATCACCGTAACGGCAATGTAATAGCTATTAAAATAGCTATATGTCTATGAAAAAATTACTAATATATGTGTAGCCTGTATATTCAGATATCTTTTTGATTTCATTTTGAACAAAGGCTTTCTCCAAAACTACTTTACAACAATTCTAATTGTTCCAGCAGATTATGAACCTGTACAGGATATAACGTTACTGATATGCTGCCTTTAAAAGTGTTAAATTGGAGCAATTGGAAGTTGTTCTGGAGTTCAGCTCATCTCTTTCACCTTTCTTTTTGGCATGTTGACTAATTTAACCCAGTCATATTTCTTTTGTTCTGTTTGTTTGTTCTTTCTTCCATTTTGTTCTTTGTTTATCCTTTCTTCCTATTGTCCTCTTAGCATGTAACTATAGCATGTAGACTGATCCAACCTTTATTTACAAAGAAAAAGAAAAACAAAACACTGGCCGCACAGTGGCACCTTTGTACCTGTTGTAGCCTTGCCTGTTTGTTCTGTGTTGCTTATTACTTTACTTTACTTAATGTAATATCATTAATGTGTCATCATTTTTCAGACGTGAGACAAATGAATAAACCACTAAGTACATGAGTAAATTAAGTGAAAGGACAAAGAGAAAACATATTTAAAACATGTAGGCTACTGTATGCAAGCATCAAAAGTCAAGATTCGGAGACAAAAGAGAACGTCAGATTTTGATTAATACATTTTTATTTTAGCTCTTATACAGCCCACTCTGGACAACCTCTACAAACATTGCAAAAAAAACATTATTGGACACATGACCATTGTTTCCTTGAGTTCAGTTACTGCTGACATGCAAAATTGGTGTACTGATCGACCATCTGCTCCATGCCTACGCAGGTAGGCCGATGTTCATCGGTCTGGCACTCTGCGTCTGAGGGCCAGTACTCGATCCAGGTCCTCTCCCCCAGCACATACTGGTACCTAAGAGGAGCAGGGACACACACACACATGAAAAGTCAAAGTAAGTATATTTTCTGCATCCAGATCAAAAGCTAAATAAACTTCATATTATTTAATAATTTAGATGCCAGCTCGTTAATGGCAACAAGGAGCTTATGGTGTCTCTGCAACATGCTAAGGGTCATTTGTTTGTCCCTAAGTGTGGGTCAATGTTCACACACTCTAGGATAAGAGTGGGATAACATGTAAAGTTGTGTAATTCTTTTTGACAAAAATTATACATTTTAAGTTTGATCCTCAGTAGACCCGTAAAGAAAACCTTTCAAATTGAACATTATTAACTCAAACTTCCCAATGGCGTTCAGGAGATTTCTTATGTTTAGTTCTCTGACCAGAACGTTAGCTTTTAATGAGCAGTGATGATTTTAAATGACCGCCTTGCATGAGCAACAACTTACCCTTGTTTGTGGTCATCTCTGTGAATGTCTTTGGATGATCCCATGATGAGGTAAGATTTGCCCTTTTCCAGACTTAAAGCATCTCTGCAGTGCTGATAACTCAAGAATGAGCGCAGCTTACCAAGAGGACCAACATCAGTGCTTCCTGTGGTCAAAGTGTAGAACAAGAAGACAAAGAAAGTGAGGACCTTCAGGTCACTGAAGGACTTGATGCAAAACAACTCAAAAATCAAAGTCGTAGCTCTTCAAAGAGTTCATTACCCACCTTCTTTAACAACTTGCACTATGGTCATTATGTACGAGTCTGTAGCCACCTCAAAGTCAACATTTTCCACCCTAGCTTTGTACGCTGTGGGCAGACAATGTACAGGTTTGAGATCTCTTCATCTTGCATTGCTCTAACTAAAAAAGTCTGTTTTCTTTTGTTAGACATTTTCATGCTTGCTGTTTCTTACCAAACTCTATCTTGCTGGTCTCCGTGCTCTCGCAGATCTTAACTGTGCGCTCGTCGTTGCTAATTTGACCCTTTTTCTGCATACTGCAGTTCTCTAAAAAGTGATACAAAAAGAGATTTTGTTCATGTAGGTATGTTTGCAGATCTATGAACAAGGGACATTTTAAAGAAGACTACTAATCAAAATGAAGGCATCTATAAAGCAGAAGTAATGTTGTAATTAAATAATTTACCGTGCCTAGCAAAACTATGGAGATTGTGAAAATGTCCTAGCTTTTTATTCAAATTTATGGAATGAACCAACACAAAGTAGTGAAAAACTGCAAAGTGGAAATATTTTACACATGGTTTACACAATTATGACAACCCTCAATAGCAGGCTCAGGATATTCAATATTTTGTGTCTATGACAAAGAAAAGCTTTTCTGCAGACTGAAGCTTCAAAGTGGAGATGGTGTGTGCAGGATGATGTGCAACATTAATTTTCTCCCACACAAAGATCTTTGCATGCACGCAGGCCAAAATCTTCCATTTTTTTCTCATCTAACAAGAACCTCTTCATCAACATATCTCCTAGGTTTCCTACGTGGATTACGGCAAACGGAAAATGGGAATCTTTTGGCTTTCTTTCAACAGTGACTTTTATGTTGCATTCTTCATTGAAGGCCAGGTAGTTAATGACTTATAATCATAAGAACAGATTCTGCCATGTGAGATGCGAATCTGCACAGCTTCTCCAGAGGTACCATAACCTAACTGTCAGCATTCTTAGTGCTTTTTTTTCATCTATAATGTTTGGTCTTTGCTATTACTTCACTAATATCCTGGGTCTGACTTCTTCATAGACCATAGGGATAAAAATAACAGTGTCGGGTAATTAAAAAAAGGGGGCCAAATACACATGCCGGCCACACTTTTCAGATATAAATATTTTAAAATCAACTAATTGACTCTTCTTCTTCCACTTCACAAACTGGCATTGCTTTGTGTCAATGTGTAACAAAATTTGATACAGTAAGGTGTGGCTTTTACATGAAAAAGGACGATTTTGCTAACTTCCTCAGCAAAATTTCAGCTTTTGGGAATGCAGGAAAGTAAACCATGTGTTTTTCCAACCTAAAATCCTCATGCAAACTATTCTTGCTTACCTTCTGCACAGGTGCAATCATGACCTCTACAGAGCCGGAGCAGTTGTCCTCCTTTCCTCTCTGGATGGTAGAATTTCACACATGGTGTTTCTGAAATAGAAGACAACCCCCCACCCCCACATATTTAAAACAAATCTATTTTAATAAAATAGAATAAAGTAGACATATCCTTTACTGTCCCACAATAGAGATTTTCTGGCACAGCAGCAGGTTAGGTGAGTGGGAACGTGCATATTTATATAAATTTAAAGCGTCAGAAAAATAATTTTGTAGAGGAAAACTCAGATTACAAGAAATGTGCAGCTGAGTTGGTTAAGATAAAAAAACAAAAAAAACCTATAGCCCATCCCTTTAAAAACTTACGCTCATAGTACTCATAGACAGACACGGCTGATGGTTGTAAGACGCCAACTTTTAATGTCTGATGGATCCTAAAGCTGATCTCCTCTGGTCGTGTGTGTGAAACCTAGTGAGAGATTTCAAAATAAGAGAGGAACACCAACATGTAGTAAAGAAAACAAAACAAGAGAAGGTTGAATTATTACCTTGTCCAGATAGATGACGAGTGAGCCTCTTTCGGACAGAACTGTGTTCATCTCATACCTTGCAATGGTGCGGGCGCGTCCTTTAGACAACTGCACACACAAATAAACACGTGGCCTGATTCATCTTTTAACCCTAAGTATAAATTATAAAATGCCAAACTCTGATTTGTAGTTCAAATATAAAACAAGTTAAAAATATGCTTAAATCAGCTTAAACATTTTCTGTTTTGGTTATGAACAAAATTCAATAGATTTGCTACGTGCTATAATGATGAGAGAGATTTTTTGTGGAGAATTGTTTTTAAAGCTTTTGGTAGCGCTTGATTTGAAGGGGTGTGCATAAGACAGACATGACACTGTCATAAACATGATATAGCACCTATTATGAACATGAAGGAGTCTTCATGAAAGGTTATGACTGTTGTCATGAAGTGTCATTCTGTAAATAATGACGCTTTTAATGCAAAGTCGAAACTTTTAATGGACTTTTAATGTGAGTTTTGGCAGAACTTTGTATTAAAAGTGACATTATTCACAGAATAATGCAAAATTTCTAATTTTAATGGACTTTTAAGGCAACTTTTAGTGTAACTTTGAATTAAAAATGTAATTATTTACCAAATGACACTTCATGAAAACAGAAACATTCATGAAGACTCTGTCATGTTCATGATGGTATCATGTCAGTCTTATGTTGAAAAACTGAAAGCAACATCTCAAGACATCAGCCAGGAAGTTAAAACATGGGCACAAATGGGTCTCCTATAAACACAGTAACCCAACTTATACTCCCAAGTTAGTTTAAAAAAATGGTTTTAGAATAACAAAGTTAATGCTTCAGAGTACGCATGACAACAATTCTCACATCCTTCTGGCATTTAGCAAACAGAAATAATTTGGATATCCAAAACAGACCTAAAACAGGAAAAGCTTAGTCTGCTTTAATGTGAGAAATAATAAAAAAGTGGCATTGTTTTATACAGTGTATGTTAAAAGTCTGGATTCGGCCGTGGGTTTCTCATTCGAACTCTTACCGCGTCCAGGTCCTTTGTGTCAACAGTGAATCCGGTGAGCAGGCCGATGTCTAGGATGGTCATTTTTGCGTCACTTTCCTTGTCCAAATACCTTTGTGCAAAACGTTAAGAGCAACTTTTAATAAATTCACAGAAACTTTTTTAACACGAGCTGAAGTGTGGCGTACTGTACTTACAGAACATCGATCCTAAGCATGTACGTCTTGCCATCGTCTGCGTCTTTTTCTGAAGAAGCAAATTCAATCCATATAAAGTATGCATTTTATTTTTTTTAAACAAATCACATGAACGGAGAATAACAAAAACAGAACAAATGAATACCAAATTACCTGGGATTAGCTGCACAGAGAGATTAAACTTCTTGCAGTCACTTTCCTTTTCTTTAGGAATGGCATAATAAAGCGAAACCATCTGTAACATCAAGAACATGGAGGATTAATGTGTTGTGATGTTACAACAAGATATTATTTGTCCAAATTTTGGACTTTATGCACACAAAAAAAACTTGATGAAAAATGTAACTATTTTATAGAATTCATTTGACCTACAATCATGTTTTAGGTTATCCACAATTCCTAGTAGAAAATATAGATTTTGCCTGGCCAACATTAAACTGTGTACATTTGTTTCATTTAGGCCACACAATGTCCTCTTCATGTTTCAGCTAAAAGAAAACAATCTGTGAAAATCTGTAATCCAACCTTAATTTGAATGAATTAAATGAAAACATACTTTTTAGATGTGTTTCTGTTTCTAAACTGTGAACATCTAGCAATTCATGAGCACTTGAAATTATGTGCCCATATCTTTTTGAAAATTAGGAGTTACAATTTTTCACATCAAGCACTCTACTGTGTTTATATATTGTATGTAATCATGAATGCAATACAAATTATATATATACACATATATACACACAGTATATAAAACATAAAAAACAAATACTTTTCAGACAAATGTGCATGTCACCAAAACTTCCTAAGCTAAACATTGTTTTGTAAAAATGTTCCCTATTTATCTATATGACAACCAATTTGATATAAAACCTATTTTAAAAAGAAAGTCTTCATAATTTGTCATTATTGCTAATAGATATATTTTAAAGCAACAAATGCATCAGAGTCTTAATGCATCCGAATGACAGAGTTAATCTGTTGTGTCTGAAAGTTTTCCAACTTAGTCTTATGGTCCACAGTTTGTATACTGCTAAAAAAAAAAACATCTGGAGTTTTAAAAAAAAAAGTTACTTACTTTCACTGTTGCTTCTCCCGTTCCTGTGGCAGTAACTTTCACATCCCGGTTGATGTCATTAAGCTGTCAAAATTGTAATTTGTAATTTAGGAAATAGCAAATCACAAAAAAAACCTCAAAGTGTTGTGAAGGTTTTAAAAAAAGGAGGTTCTGGTCTCACTTTAGATGTTCTTGTGGTGAACTGATTTTCTCTGTTAAAGTTGAACTTGTCAGGGTTTGATCTGCCCGGCAACAAGATGTCAACATTTAGGTTGTATTCTGGTTCTTTAGCTTTGGTCCAGTACTCGGATACGGCCTGGTACACGATAATAGTGGCCTGGGAAGAAAGAAAAATTACAAATGACAGAAGAATTAAGAAAAACTCCAGTTTAACTAGGGAGAGTGATATTTCCCTAAGAAAAAGTCCAGAAGTTTAAAGTTACCTGTGTTGATCCGTAGCCTCCACCCACAAACTGTTGTTGGTTAAACCATCTAACGATAGGCCGTGCATCTTCAAAGCGCTATAGTGAAAGAAAAGGAGATGATTTGAGCTTGCTATGTGCAGTACTTGTACTTATATCCTGTCCGCCAACAATCAGAACAATTCTGCACATTCTCCCCGGGTTATTTTCTAAATTCATGCACTGAACTCACAAAGAAGGTTGTGCTAAATCTATTTAATATATATATATATATTTTATTTATTTAGAACGTGATAGAAGCATAAAAACACACAAATGAACATGGCATGCAAAAGACACGTACTTTTGTACCACAATAATCTCTTCATGCTCAAAAAGGAGTAGGAAGAAGTAAGAACTTATGAAGTCCTACCCCATAAACTCATACCATATTTTCAGATGGACCCTCATTATTAAATTAAAAAGCATAAGTTAATTAATTTTCTATTTTATCTGGGTTTATACATGTCTAAATATATCCATACCCACACATGCGTTAGCCTCACATATACACATTAGTGCTAATGCTCAGATCAGCCTCGTTCCCTTCAACTATTTCAAACAGCGTATGTCTGCTTATTCAGCTCAACAAACTTTGTCGTTCAAAGTCACAATGAACAAATAACAATGGCTCTATATTCATGGAACAGTTTCTCACCTGAGCTTTGACCAGAGCCAAGAGAGCATAAGCTGTCGCCTCTTGTGTGAATGTCTTTTTTCCCGGGACAGGCCAGTGGTTTAACTCTAAAAAAGAGAAACTTGTTTTTTGTAAAAGATATAAAATATTTCTGACACAGCTTATAAACTGCAATTTCCACAAGACGTGTAGTGCAAATACCAGGAGAAGCAAACTTGTAGAGGATTTCCCGGTTAAGTTTGTTTTCATTGGCCAGGGCGTATGATGTAATGGCGACGGCATAAGGGTTGGCGAGGTTGGGGAGACGTCTCTCAAGGTAGGTGACTGCTTTTTCTATGCTGGATGGAAGACTCTAGGGAAATGAAAAGGAGAACATGGCAATGTAATGGTTTGTTGGGAACATCAGTGTGAAAGCATAAACCCCCACTGTTCACTAATGTCACAGAGTTGAGACAGAGTTTGACAAGGTCGAGGTACTCACATTTACAGTTGCTCCGCATATTGGGCGCGTTTCCTGCATGGCAATCAGGCAGAAGGCCGTCATGGAGGCATCAGAGTCTCCGCCAAGCACATCGCCCTGAACAAGCACAAACGCAAACACCAACATGTCAGGTAAAATAGTCCCTCCTTGTGGTCCAAGGAAGAAAACAAGGGGTTTTGTTTTAGATGAGGATCATAAGTTTCAGAAAATTTTAATGGAGGAAATTAACTTATCACATGAACTAAAGGAATTTGAATTTGTTTTTTGTAACAAAGCTTCATAATATGGTGATTAATTTTCTTGAATAGGATAATTAATTAAAAACAAAAAAAGAAAACAAAACAACAACAGAAAAAACCAACAAGAAAGCAAGACTTAGGTTAGAATATTTAGCAATCGATTCTTTAAACTAACAATGGCCTCAGTTAAGCTCGAGAGAAATGTATCCAACAGCCTGACACCTCTTTCTCATGCTAGCCACCAGTTTGGTCACACACTGCTGTGGGACGGCAGCAACAGAAATCCACTCCTTCCAGGAGGACCGGGGTTTTTCTTTTCTTTTGCCAAGAAGCAAAAAACATCTAACACAAATGTACTTATTGTGTACATTTATATATAGTGTATGTAGTGGTGTACTAACCTGCATCTCTCCATGGTGTACTTTTCCAACTTCTCTAAACATGCCATCAGGTTGCTGAGCGTTGAGGATCAGATACTTCACAGCGCCACAGATGTGGTCATTTTGCACTGCTATCAGGTTGTAAGCTAAAGAAAACACCTTGGTCACATAAGCTGTCAGCCTTGTGGAGAGGGAAAAATGAATAGTTTAGTTATTCAAGCTGCATATAGAATAAATACTGAGAAGCGAGGTATTGTCTCCAAAAATACAATTGATCCTTGAATGCCTTACCAGGTGCTACTTCCATGACTAGCCCACACAGCAAATGAGCCATCGCCTTTACGATAGGCTAGCTCGTTGTTGTATCCTAAACAGATAGTAAATTGTTACTTTATTCACAAATACCCTCACATTTATTTAGTCAACAATCAAAAGAGGACACATTTTAATATGTTAAATCCACTTCTGTTTACATCTAAGTGACCTTACCAGTTTTTATGTGCTGAATAGCCTCATTACGTCTGTTCAAACCAACAGCCTCCCACTGATTGGTTTTGTCCAAATATGTGGTTGCAATGACTGGCAGAGTCATGTGGATCATGTTCTGCTCTCCGCAGCCTGAGGGCTGGTAGATCAGAGTACCCATGGATCTGCCACTAATGGCATTCTCTACAAGTCCAGAAACCTGTTCTCTGCCTGTACACACAAAATGAAATCGGTAAATTGACATAGAATAGTCAATTTTCTAGCAGCTGTGTCTGTATAATTCATGTGGGTGTGTAACAATCACAGAAACTCACCAGTCACAGAAACTTGCGTGCTGGTTGGTGCGTTTGGAACCAAATCTTTCCTGGGAATATTGCTGTTCATGGTTTCCACTTGTGCTCCACCTGAAAGTAGAGAAGTACATGGAATCAGTTAGGAAACATATTTCCACTATACATCAGTGAAAATGTTAAAGGATTGCTAATGTGTGAGCATACCCTGGCCTTTTTTAGCTGGATCTAGAGCTACAATCTGGGCAGTTTTAACCAGAACGCCTTCAGGCTGGGGAAAGATAGAACAAATATTAGAAACAGAAATGTATTGAACGGTCCTGGTAGGTCAAAGCAAAACAAGAAAAAAAAAAAACCACACACATAAATATTGAACAGATAAGTATTTGGTTTTAGAGTAGGGCTGTAACGATTCCTCAAATGATTCGAGTACCTTGATTATTAAAATTCCTCGAGGAAAATTTATTTGCCTCGAAGACTTGTAAAATTATGTTTTATTATTTAGCGCACCGCGTTCTGGCCGGATCATTATTTGTGTTGGGCAGCGCGCTCACTTTCGCCTATGAGTTGTTATGTGCCAGCAGCATAATGGAAAAGTCTCCAGGTTTTTGAGAGAGAGAGAGAGAGAGAGAGAGAAAGAGAAAGAGTTAGAGTTGGGGTTTCTCAGTTTACCCTTGTGTCCCCTTGCTGTCCAACACAAATGCTAATAGATTTACTTCTTTTGGTCCAAATGAGAATGATGACCAGGCTGGGATGTACCCTGTTAACTGTGAAAGGCTCTTTGTCTCTCTTACCACAACGCGCAGCATCTTCATAACTCCGTCATTAAGGGATGAGTCCTTGACAGCTGCCTTGACCTCGATGCTACGCTGTCCTTCCTTCATTGGAATAATGATGAATGGTACAGATCGTGTAGTTTGGGGTCCAACTCTGACCTCCTGCCGGTGCTTCCCACGCTTGGAGGCTACGCTGCACACGCTCTGTTCCTCAATCAGTTCCACACGAACCTTGAGGACAGGATAAAGACGGAGAAAAGCAATGAAACGTAATTAACTAAAAAGCTTATATCTAATATAGAGTTAGCGTGCATAAAAAATTTCTAACTTCCATTTGTCTATAAAACAGACATTTCTTTTGACTATGTAGCTGGATCCTTTCTGCGTTGTGCTGGATACATTTATATAAACTTATGCATAGATCTGTTGTCAATAATGCTAAAGTTCTTATTTGGTAATTAAAGACAAGCTTTGTTGTGCAATATTTCATAGACACGCTTCATTCTCATAAGAATTGACTAAAATTTTTGTTGTCTTTTTATGATTTACAGCAGAGTTAGATCAGGTTTAAAAAATTTAGCTGGGCCCAACCCATCTGACCTGACTAATTAACATGAATTATAGACCTGAGCCCTAAGAAAATTCAACTGCTTTCATTTTTAGACCATAATTTGAGTAAGCAATATAATTTTTGTCATTTATAGTTTTTGTTTAATATTTCCAGTTCGATTGTGAGCCTCGTGACCAGTGAGTCAAGTGTAAATCATCTGGGATGTGACTGATAGGAGCGGAGCAGGGCGGGGCCACATGCACAGTTACTGTGCCGAGTGAACTTGTGATCTAATGAACCTCTGATCCTTAGTTTCTTTCTCTCCTAAACAGAGAATCGACTCCTCTATTTAGACTACAATAAGAAGATTATTAATTCTCGAATGGTTTTCTCTGTGCCGTATGTATTGCAGGCTTATTAAAGAAGCCCGACCAGACCATCAAACAAATAATTTTGGCCTGACCCGGCCCCAAATTTATAAACTCTAACTTACGGTTATTTCTTCTGGGCTGTAGTTATGAAGGATCGCTTTAATTTCAAGCTGCTCCCCTCGGACGGCGGAATAAGGCAGCCGGAGATCAATGAAAAATTCCTTACGGACAATAACTTCCAATGGCTTGCCCACACAGATACCTTACAGACGAAACAAATAAAAATGTGAGACACCAAAAGCGAGCAGAAATGTAAATATTGGGAAAATTCTAAACTTGAGCTGCAGAAGCCTCACCAAGTGTTCGAGACAGACTGACGCCGGTGAACTCCCAGGTCGTGATTGAGTCTTGCAGAGGAACATTTCTCTCCACAGACATGGCCTGACTAAAACACAGAACGGTGGAAGGAGATATCAAGGTTGAGCATATAAAATTGTTACCAAATTGTCCTTTTATAGAATACTAGATCTGTACAAGTTTCAAATGGCTCACCAGTTTTGGGCATTGGCAGGGCAACGAGGAAGCTGGATGTCTATCCACAGCCAACTTTCAGGGAACTTGGTTCGAGAAACAATTTCTTTGCTGTCCAAGTAGCTGTCATCGGACTCACCTAAAGTGTTGTTGCACATGGGATCATTAATGTTTCTTTTAGGAAAGAAAGAGTACTGTTCCCCACCAATTGGTTCCCAGTTCTTACTGCGAGCTAATATGAAGTTTTCCTCTCTCTTTTCAGACAGCTGCGTACTCATCGTAGTACAACACCGCAGGAAGGCATCAGCACAGGCTTGACCGTCCACAATGTACGCCTTGCGCTCCTCGCAGGTGTATGAAAGTGGGACTTCCTTCATGCCGTCCAAACAACAGTCTCTCTCCAGCTCACTATCAAACTGACTCACTGTGAAAAACAAAGAAAGGCTATGTGTTAAAAAAGGCATCATACATGTAAAAACAGGGCAGTTTGAACAAATAAATCTAACTTGGAAAGACATAACACTGTGACAGCTTAATAAATGACACAATTGATAGGATCTGTATTTTTCTCTGTGTTTATTTAGAGTTTTCTGTGTCCCTGAGTCTCCTGTTGTCCTGTCTTCCCCTTGATTGTTTCCCAGGTGTGTCTCGTTCCCTGATTTCCTCCTGTGTATTTAATGTCACCTATGTCTCTGCGTCTCTGTTGGGTCCTAGTCGTTAGTAGTCGTTTGTGCGTGCTGTCTCTGTCCTCATGTCCATTCGTATAGCTAGTGCTACCTGTGTTGAGCCCTGGTCTCCGCTCTGCAGTGCTGCCTGGTTTTGGACTCTGTGTTGACTTTTTTCATCATTAAACCACCATTATTCATCTAACCTGGTTCCATCGCGTCTGCCTCACCACTCATCCACACCAATTCATGACAGCAATATTTCGTTATTGATTGGCTAAAAACTGTTTCTTACGTAGCGTAGTTCTAACTTCCATGATAGTTGTGTCTCTTTTCCGTTTGGCGCTTGCCTTGCAGCCCTTTTCTGAAACAGAACACAAACCACATCTTTACAAGACCTACATATACGTATATATGCAATAAAAACATATATTTCAAAGACATTGTCAGGACATTAATTGGTTATATAATAAGAAACTACATTTAGCCTTGATGAAACCTGAAAAGGCCCTTATGTCCAAGTAGAATACGAAGGAGTAAGCCACCTATTAAGTTGTCAATGGATGTAACAATATTATATTAGTAATATTTAAATGCAGCTCTTGTAATGCTTACTGAATAAATGTACTGAAAGGTTTTACTAACTTCTAACTGGAAATTAATTAGAGGTTGACTTTTTCATTTTAGCGTGAGACTGTGCTTCTGCAATGAAAAATTGATATATTTCAAGCTCTTTCACACATCTTTACCATGTGTGTCTATAAACATGCCTGACACTGTATAGTTTAAGGCAGCTGCACTTTGTATATCTGTTTTATTCTTAAACGGAATCAAATTTAACTTCATTCAAATTGGTTGAAATTAAGTCACCTTGTCTGTAGGCAGTTCCTGAAGCGGTGCTCGACTCAAACACCAGCCCAGCATCAAAGAACACGTTCATACTGTTGCTCCCACCACCTGGTGTGCAGCCTATGTCATGCTGCTCTACCTCGTCCCACACCTGCAGGGTACAGAAGTGAACCAACCAGGCTTATGGTTAAAGAAAACCAGACATACACAGTCAATTTCTAGATTTTCAGATACTGTGAGATGTACCTTTTTCTGGGTGAGACGGTGCTTGTTGTTCAGAACGTAGACGCCTTTGTCAACTGCGACGAGTCCCACTGTGGCCCCTGGATCTCCTGTGACTTTCAGAGTGAACATCTTGCGAGGCTCATAGGACGGAAGCGGTCTCTTTGATTCCAAGGTCAACTACATGGGAAGAAAATAACACAAAACATTTCCAAACATCTACATACCAAGGGTTTGCCCAGGTTTGACTCACAGTCGGTGGTCTTACCGAGCCCATGCACGAGTCTTTCACATCCACCCAAACAGAGTCCGACACCACTTCATTATCGGTTGAGTGGTAGTAGGCTATGATGCGGAATGAGGGCAACATCTCTTTGGTGATGGGAAGAATTAGGGAAATTAGAGCTTGGCCTCTTGTTCTGTAGCGATCAGATTTCAGCAGCTGGCCTCTGCTTAAGACCTAGGGTTGACAGAAAAACACATTAATAGAAATCCAACGTATACTGACGAACTAAGAAAGGTGTAAATCATCCCTCACCAGATATGTGATGTCCTTTTCCTGTGGTGGTTTATTAAGGTTGAGGTTTATTTTCAGGTTGTCTCCTACTTTCACCTCAGCGGTGTCTATGCCTGCGTTGGAAAGTTCCCAAAAGTGTTAAGGCCTAACACATCATGCTGATAACATTCACAGTTCTGCTCCATAGTTTACCGGTTCTTTCATGACTGTGGGCACTGTTGTGATTCTGGAGTATGACTTACCTATGTGGATGTAAGTCTTGCTATTGGTGGTATAAGGTAAAGCATCCATCTCAGCTGTTGCTTGTCTGTCGGGTGTAAGATCAGGTTTTTCTGTTTTTGCCTGCAGTCCAAAGAAACACATGCTTTTCAAGATTAAAAATCGGGGCATTATCATTTTCTAAAATTTACATTCCAGTTTTGTTGGTTCTCTTGGTTAGTTAAACCTTCTGTAGTCAACAATAAATTGAATTGTATTACATTGCCTCATACTGTATTGTTTTGTACTTTCTCTCTGATTGGCAGTTTTAGCTTGTAGCAGTTGGATTGGCTTTGAACTGAAATGTTACATTGTTTTACTCACAGAAGTGTTACCATCGCCATTTAATGTAGTTTCCCATTATGTATTTATTTATATTATGTTTTGCGTGTGGGGAGGTGTGCTGGGTCGGGTGAGGATCCCATGATAACTGCTTGCAGTTCTAGCATTATTTTCATTCTTTCAGCAATTTCTTGACATCTGAATTTTCACTAGGCTGCTGCTTACCGTGATTCTGAGTCTAGAATCCGTTGCTGCTGTATTGATGGTAAGCCTTGCCATCCCATTTGATGCTGTGGACCCCCTCACATTTCCAGGAGTGATCACCACTGGGATACCTTCTGCTGGACTGTCATCAGGATTTACCACTTCAACCTGCCATTCAACGTAGGAAAATGCATCAGTTTCTGAATACCACATCACGTTTCATGAAAAATCGTACATCATTAGATTAATTCATCGTGAAGAACATATTACAATTTGAATAGTATAGTATAGTATAGTAATAAGGGTGCAGTGTTAAAAATGCCTCTTACTTAAGATAAGTTACTATTCAGGGGTCATTTTCTAAAGTTTAGGGTTATTAGTTGATAACATTTTGACATGTAAAAGCAGAAAACATTTGGTTCTGTACCGCAACATCAAAGGACATTCCTGGTTTGAAAAATTTGGGGGTTCTTGTGAAAATGATTTTGTAGGGTGACGTGACGATCTGGATGCCTCTGAACTCTGCTTCCACCATTTCACTGCCTAGATAAAAAATAATTTAAAAAAACAAATAAATGGACAGAATAGTGCTGGTTAATTTCCTATTGCTTTATCAAATAAAAGACAACCAAATGATAAAAATCTTCCTTTGATCTGAGAAACATGCATGATTTTTCATCTCATCAGATCAAGATAAACATCTTTAAATATATATGAAATGATCAAATCAGGGTTTGCTTCTCCTTTTTGAAATGAAGTTGACTTGAAAACTTTTTTAGCCAATTTTAGATCAAAACTGCCTAACATGAAAAAACGCAGTCGCTGTTACTCACCGCTGTCTGTCAGCACACTGGCTGACACAAAGATGGCTTTTCCCACAAGAGCGTTAATATTCGGGAAAGTTTGAGTGATCTGATTCCGTTTCAGTCTGACCTGAGCTTCTCCATTTGTAACCTGTGATCCAAGAGACCCAGGTTAAGTTCTGCCTGGCTTTTTGCTTGCATGAAATGTATATTTAATGAAGAACTGAAAAAGAAGTGAGCTCACCTCGACTCGTGTGAGAGAGTTTGGGAGGCTTTTTTTGTCCTTGCCTTCCATTACGCCAAACACCACAAAGGCACTCCCATGAACCTCCTTTCCAAACAAATACCTACGCATAAAAAAGTCCCTCTTAAAGCCATACTGTAAGAACAAAACAATAATATAATAACAACCCTATTTATATAATTTTTGAACTAATGAAAATCTTTCACGTACGTAGCTTTGATGTTGACGACGAGTTCTTGACTGTCCACATAGAAGAAAGGGACCACAGGCTGCAGCTTTACCTCGAAACTGGGAAGCACTGCCAGAGGAAAACATTTTTCGAAAATATTTTTCTACCAGATGAAAACTTAGTTAATTACAAATATACATATGTGAAAACATCGTATTTACCATATTCTTTGACCTCAAACGTAGCGTTATATTTCTGCTGTGGGTTGCTCTTGAACTTTGCCACCACCTGCCACAGTCCGGGGCTGAGGAACACACACACACACACACACGCACACACACACACGCACACGCACACGCACACACACACACACACACACACACACACACACACACACACACACACATTATTTACAGCAATCAGTTGAGAAGAATGAAATATGAACACTAAAATTACTTATCAATTATTGAACTCGAATAAAATGAAAATTCCATTATTTGCTCCACAGCTTATTTTTATCCAGAAAAATGTACAAAGGAAGCCAGGTAAAATTAACATATTATTCACATTTAGCCATAAAAATGATAACAAAAAAGAGAGATTGTGTTCAGTTTGTTAGCAAAAATCCAAAGCATTATAGCAAAATGTTTCAATGCGTTTCCTGAATCAAAAACTAAACCTCTGCACTTTATTTCCTTTTTGTGTGTAAATAAAATTTGTATAGATCTTGACTATTTAACAGTAATTATTTAGTTAAATATGGCCATATGAATGTCATTCAGTTACTTAAAACAAGTTTTAGTCTTCAAAATGGAATACCTGACAATGTCAGCAAGCTGGTAATCTCCAGAGAACATGCCACCAGCAAGAGCGACTGGGTCAAGAGGGATGATGATGTCCTCAGGCGTCTAACCAAAAAAAAAAAAACTGCTTTTAAAAGTCAACCATTCACTCATTGACTGACTGGTCTGTAAGTAAATATGTGCCACCAGGACACCAATGTTGGAGACACATATTTACTTCCATAGAGTGGGTTCAACAAATGATCTTAGCTTATTTGTGCATCTCCCACTTTTCACCACCCCCTGGTGGCAGCATGATTCAAATGTGAAATTGAGTCACTAAAGGGATTTGAATGAGGGAACACAATACCACAATTTCAATGTCGACAGAGGCATCGACTTGGTTCTGATCGTTTCTTTCCACAGGCTCCATCTGTGGCGTCAAGGCAAACAGCCTGTAATAAACTGACATGGAGAGAAGAAAGTCCTTTTTACTTCTCCAGACCCTTTACATTTCAAGTCACATCCAATACTTGATCAAATATGTTAAAGACATTTTCACAGCAGGCAATAAAAATGATCATTTCTAAATATTTCTGGTTTTACTTTGTAATTTGTAAAATAAAACAAGGACCTTTGGGCTATCATTGTGAGCCATTTTGTTTTTGTTTCCTTTCTTTTATTTCATTCAATTATGGTTGAATTGATTGATTGGTTTTCAGTTTGAACTTCTGATGCTGTTTCCATTCTCACTTTATTAGCAGGGAGGGAGAAAAAAAAACTATCTCCAGAGATATAATTTTTTTTATGTATTTCACAATTTAGGCTTTTAGATGCTATAAACATCTTTCTAGAAACAATTGAAATGTTTTATTTTTATGTTGGAATTAAGATTGCTATTAAAAGTCTTATTCAAATGTAGGACTATTTGGATAATGGTCATCCTCATCCTGATGTATCAGGATGAGGATGACCATTAATTTTAATACCCCAAGCATATCGGAAATTTGCTCCTTTTTGCTTTGCACTCACCTTTGCTGTTGGGCGTATAGAGCGTCTTGTCCGTCTGTATGAAGATGTACCCAGACTGGAAGGACACCAGGACAACCTTTTCCAACAATCGGCCCTCAAACTGAGCTTGCACGTAAACATATTGTTTTGCGGTGGGATCCTTTCTGAATTCTCCTACTGGCATCTGAAATCAGAATCAAAAGACAGATGCTTTGCTTCAGGACCTGCAACAGAAGCCTTTTATGAAAAGCCTACTAGGGATGTTAGCACCCGTTTGAGTATTTTACTCACAGTCACTTTTCCCAAACCCTGGTAGTTATTCGCCTTGTTGAGGGTCACGGATGTCCCAGTCAGCTTCTTGTTTTTCTCCGGATGGTTCATCACGTTGATGCTGACGACCATGTCCCCTCCAGTGCAGTCCTGACATTCCACAAAGATGCTTTCTGTTGTTCCTACTCGCATCAGGTTGGGGGCGGACATCACTTTGCTGCAGAAAGATCAAATTGTACATTGTTTATTTTGAAAGATACAATCTCTGGTTAGCACTCATGCGGAACAATAATTTTCGCTAAATGTGCTGCAGGCAGCAAAACATGTATTGGACAACTGAGACTTCTAGCTGAACCCTTTCTAAGTTGCCTTAAATGTAAAGTGCAAAATGGAATAATAAACAAAAAAATAAAATAAAAAGTAGATTGCATGTACCCTTTGTATGCAACATTGTAAAGTATAATATTGGACTTTCAGGGAAATTCTTGTGTTTTGGCAGAAAAGGACTGAATGAAACAATGCTTCCATATTTTTGCTCCACTTACACTGAAACAGCAGAAACCTGCTTCAAGGCCTTTTAAATTGCAAATTACTGAGAGTTTTTTGGTTGCCGTTTTGTGCAATCTTTTCAGATTTGTTTGTCCAGTAGGGGACTTTTGATCTGCACGCTGGACTTCATACTTAATGAATGAGCCATTAATTGTCTTGATTAAGATCCAGCAGAGGATCAATGAAGCTTATGATGGTGACGATCGACTCTGTTTGCCGTGTCTGGAGCAATTTGAGGCCACGCAAACACTGCACAAAATTGCGCTTGTGTGGCAGCAACACAAGAGGTGCCAGACACAAGGGCAGCTGTCTGGCACCACTTAGGAAGCTTAATGGACAGCAGTTCAATAGTAGAAAACTGAACTAACAGTAAACATTTAGCAAGCTATAAACTTCCAAAATATTCACACAAGAAATAAGGAATTAAGTGAAAATATTTGACAAAGTATACTAACTGTTTTCAGTAACCTTCAAATCTTCAAGACAACAAAAAAAGCGCATAACTGAGCGTTATCTATTTTTTTATGAATTTTTGTCAAACACTCAGGCGTACTTACAAGTTAGCGCCATCAGCCAGGGAGGCAAAGGCCAGAGAGGCCAGCAGCAGCAGAAGAGCTCTCCTCATCCTCCGGTCCGGTTCTGATCTGCTGCCAGGGTAGACCGAGCCTCGGCTGAGCGCTCCTTTTATCCTCTGAGCTCCGGTGTTGGGGATCCCCTCCCACATTTACCCCCATCACCTTCCCATCTGTCCAACTCTTGCCTGCACATAAACAAACAGATGAAACACACAGATTCCCAGCAGCAGTTGAGAAATTGTTCAGTTCTGAAAAAAATTTATCTCTACAAGTAAATAGTGAAAAGAAATCAATAAAGACTTTGCGTGTCCCACTAACTTCTGAATGCGAGTAAATTGCAAAATCACGGGAACAAATGCTTGCAATAAAGTTGTTATTTTTTTTTTCTTTCATTAAAGTACCTATTATTAATGTGCTGTTTTTATTTTCCTTAAAATCCCTTTTAGCTTTCGATTCTTTTCCTGCCGCCGGTGGTCAATCAATAAGCACATGCAGGTTTAAAGACACAAAACAAGCAAAAACACACAAAAAACTGGTGTTGCAAAAACTTTGTTATGCAATTTCTAGGTAAATTATTGGTGGGACTTTTTGGAGTTACAAAGGGCGCATTTTCAGCAGTGAAAGAAAAACAAATGCTTGAACAAATAATAAAAAGGAAAGTAAGATAAAGATAGCATGTTGTAAAACGTACAGCGTCGTTATAAGTATTCATTGTATAATTGTTAAAAAAATATAGTTATCAGAAAAAATGTCATTATCACTAACATAACTAATAACTAATCTGTACATAACTAATCTGTATAACGTGTCAAATGAAAAATGAATTAACTTTCAGTTTGTAGAGCTGGTTGTGACATGACTGAAAACCTGTGACTAGCAGGTTTTACAAAGAATCTAACGCTGAACACAACCTGACATCAAATTTATAAAACTCATATTTGTAAAAGATTTTTATAAAACCATTCATCAGCACCTTTAGACTTCAAAACTCCACTCACTGACTTGTGTTGGTCTGTTAAATATGATTTTAAGATAATAATTTGATGTTACAGGTGAAACAGTTTAGGGGCTATGAATAATATGGCAGCACGTTTCTTTTGTTTGCTTCATTGCAGAAATTGTTGAATCTATTTTTCTCTTGCCAGTTTAAAAAACCCCAAAAATTTATTATTGTTAAATATTTTCACAAGATTGTAGATTTTGTTCACTTCTTTGCAAAACTGTTGATTCACTTACGTTTCTTAACTAATTTGTTGATTTTATTTTTGGCGTTATTAAAAGTATTTAAGAAATATCTTCTTTCTGTTCCATACTGTGTTGATGTGGATAAACTTTCTCTAACCTGCAAGCCTGGGCTCCGGGCTGAGGGTTTGCTTTTCCTCAATTTCTTACTCTACACTTATCAGTCAGGTGAGTTCAGGTCTTCAGTAATTATCTGAAAACCTTCACATTTATGGCTTCCTTAATATACTTTCTCTTTCATGTTAACGTTGTAAATCAGAGTAATCGCCGCCCAGAATTGCCAGCAATTGTGTGCAGTAACTTCAAAATCTCAGCTCTCAGATTGAGGTAACAGTCACTTACTGCCTTCTAGCTCAAGATGGCGCCTTTTGTCGCTGAGGGAGCCAACAGTGGGCTTTGTAATGAAATGTGTAACATGGCAAAAAAATAAAAAAGAAGAAAGAAACAGAGAATGAAGGAAAGAAAGCAAGCAAGCAAGAAAGAAATGAAGACAGAAGGAAGTTGTCACATGAGCATCATTTTTTCAACAATAATGTGAGGATTGTCTTCTCATTTTTTCTCTCCTTCAATAGTTTTTGTTTTGTTTCTTAGCTGGGAAGCTTTTTGTTAGCCCTTGCTCTGCATGTTTTCCAGGGCATATGAGGATTCTCTTGTTAAAAAACACATTACTACAGTTATGCGCACAGGTTTGTTTGAGCAGCGGGGAAGGCATGTCGGGAGGCAAACAAGGCGTTGTGAACTCAGGAACTTTGGCCTCTAATTATTAAACCCGACTCCTCGCAAAAAGCAGGGTGACTGGTGGCTTGAGCACTTCTCAAATACAGACACGTCTCAATAAATTAGGATATTTATTAAACTTTTGTTTACTTTAAAATAGTAATACAATTTTACAAAGGAAATTATTTTAATATGTAGATGCACTGGAAACAAATGTATTCTGTTATTTTGTTAAAGCATTTGTTTCTTAGTAATTAGTTGGCTCATTGAGAAAATTGGACTAAAACCATAGAAACTGTTGAGAATTGTGATCTTATATGACCATTTTTTTCCTACACAATTGAGGGGGGAAGCCTTGTTTGTCTTGGCACTCTCCACAAGGAGGGCAAGCCATAAAATATCTTCACAAAGCAGATGGTTGAAAGCAGATTGCATGTTCATCTAAGTCTAAGTGAAAGGAAAACAAGTGAGGTAGAAAAGAGTGCGAAAGTAACAGGGAAAACTACAGCTCTGAAATGAAGACCATTCAAGTGTTTAGTGGAGATTCACAAGGTGTGAACTTGGATGGATTCAGTGCTCCACACGCAAACCCACACACACACACACACGCAGACACATATATCCAGGACATGAGCTACAGCTTCCATGTTCCTCACAAAATCAGAAGCTGAAGGACATTAAAAAACATGTAATATGCATCATAAATACTGAATACAACAACTTGTATTTACAACAAGTAGCAATACGACTTGTTATAAATACACAAAAAGTGTTAATGTCTGTCTGGTTTTGGTTTATAGACAACATGTACTCAATGTACTGCAGCTTAGCAAATGTAAAAAAAAAAGTTCTTAATGATTTTATCTTTGAAACTTTTTCATGCCACACTAAACAAATGTCACCAAATATATTAAAACCATGGAGGGCCTGATTCCATAATGATAAAACAATCAATTAGGACAATTTGCAGTTCTCTGCAATATGTAAATGGGATTCAGTGAAACTGTGATGGTGAATAATTGGCAATAGTGCATCTCTAACAGAATCCAAACTGATTGATGACTGAAGTTATTATTTTTGGACCTAAAGAGGAACGATCTAGAGTTATAGATCTAGAGTCAATGCACAGCTTCAGTTATTACAACTGAAAACCAGCGATCAGCCCGAAACCTGGGAGTAGTGATGGACTCTGACCTGAACCTCCAGAGCCACATAAAGACAGTTACAAAGTCGGCCTTCTATCACCTGAAGAACATTTCCAGGATTAAAGGACTAATGTCTCAGCCAGATCTAGAGAAACTCATCCATGCATTTATCTTCAGTCGTATTGATTATTGCAACAGCGTCTTCACAGGTCTGACCAACAAATCAATCAAACAGCTGCAGCTGATCCAGAATGCTGCTGCTCGCGTTCTCACTAAAACCAGGAAGATAGAGCACATAACACCAGTTTTAAAGTCCCTCCACTGGCTCCCTGTAGCTCAAAGAATAGACTTTAAAATACTGTTGTTAGTTTATAAATCACTGAACGGTTTAGCACCACAATACATTAAAGATCTGCTGTTGTTGTATCAACCTTCCAGACCTCTCAGGTCTTCTGGTTCTGGTTCTGCTCTGCATCCCCAGAACCAGAACCAAACGAGAAGAAGCAGCTTTCAGCATCTATGCACCACAAATTTGGAACAAACTTCCAGAAAACTGTAAAACAGCTGAAACACTGACTTCTTTTAAATCTCAACTAAAAAACCACCTGTTTAGGATTGTATTTGAAACGTAATCAATTACAAATTTATTGATGGAACTTGACTTAAAGCTTTGTTTTGATTATTGATTCTATGTTGCATTGTGTTTCTGTGTTTTATATGATGTAAAGCACTTTGAAATGCTTTGCTGCTGAAATGTGCTATACAAATCAAATTTGATTGATTGAAGATTTTGGGAGCCATGTTATCTTCCAGATTTGCTCCACTTTGTTTCATCCAGTCCAAAGTCAGTGTAGAGGCCTAATAGGCAACTTTAGAGCATCTCATGCTTCCCATACTGACTAACTTTATAGCTGATTTTATTTTCAACATGGCAGCTGCCCACCATGTCAAATTACCACCGTTTGGTTAATGACTGCCGTGTTACTGGGAATGCGTCGGCCAACCAACTCTCAAAACCTACACGTCATAGAGATGCTAAGGGTATTGTCAAGAGAAAGACAAAACAAAAAAAACAATGCCGAAGTCATTTAGTGGGGTGACATTTCTGTATTTAAAAAAATGAACTGAATGAAATGCTTGCGATTATAAAGAGCTGTTTTATTCAAAATTTATTCAATGAATAAATACTGTATCAACAAATTAATAATAAATGTTCCATGAAATAAATAGAGTTGTTTTGTTTTCTCCTATCACGGAATAAAGTAAAAATGTTTTTCAAGAACATTTTTCCTTGATTCTTTTTTATTTATTTCAGTATTTGTTTAATTAGTCATGTCTTTATTTCAATATATTAAAAATCCATTTTGTTTAATTCTGAGTGCAATTTATTGAATGTCCTTAATAATTCAAAACTGCATTTATTTATTCAATTTTGAATGAAACGGGTTTCCATATGGAATACTTCACTCTATATGTAGCTAATTTACTTACATGATAGTGAAATAAATGACTAGTCAAATAATATTTTGAGGGTTGCGTTAAAAAAACAAATTCACAAAAATGAGAAGGAAAAAAAAAACATACAAACCCAAGATTAAAAAAAAAAAAGGCAAACTGACTCTGATTGGCTGGGAGGGGGGGGGGGGGGGGCACGTGATCGAGCTCATTTACATCCGGCAGACAGGTGAAGGAGAAACCAGTATCGCTTCCACACCTGGCTAATGGACAATGAGTCCTGTCGGTCTTGCGGACCTTCTCGCTGTAAACCGGGAGTCTCCACTGCGGCTGCGGTCTCACCTGGACTCCCTCGCTAAGCCCGCAGGTAACTGCCGTCACGTTGCAGCTAAACCTGGCGTTTGATAGAGGAACGTCGCGGTGTCTGTGTCCGTGAGCGGTTTCACGTGTCATCAGCGGCAGTCTCACCTGCGCAGGTAACAGCAGGTAGCCAGACAGGTGGAGCAGGATCCGCGGCATTCCTCCCACCCTCGGCGGAGACACGCGTCCTGCCCGTGGGGGTTTAAAACTTTTGCAGGAGGGTCATTAATTTTACGAGAGGAACTTTGAGAGAGAGAGAGAATACAGCACATCTACTTCTGTTTTCTGTTGAAACAAACAGGTGCTTTATGAAAGCGACTTATTGTATCTCCTGCTTGTCACGACATTAGTGGTGAGTGTTGACTTTTTCTTGTCCGCGCAAACCTGCTGGCATCATTAATACAGTTGAGTGGTGTGATATCCCTCCGCTGCTTCAAGGAATTAAGTCTTCGTTTTGTTTTGTCTTCTATCAATGATGTGGACGGTCCTGGTTTTTAGCTGATATTTTAGCTAAGAACAGATTTTTTTCCCGAGCGTTTTAAAGTTAGACTGATTAATTTGTGGACAACGTGCTGAAGCATGATATGATTGTTGATGGATTTTATAGAAAGTTCAAATTCAGAATGTCTAAAACAGTCTTTTTGCAGAAGCTGATTTGGTAAATGGCAATCTTGGTGAAATGCATTTTATATGAAAATCTTTCAACTGTTAAAAGTTATAGTGCAAATGTTAAAAGGACAAATGTCAAGATATTATGAGGGCCTAAATACACAACTTTCTGTATACAAGTATCCTTCATTTAACGTTGTGCCAGCCACACCTTTTGGCACCTTTGGTTAAGTTTTGTGAAACGCTTTAAATGAGTTGTTTCTTCCTCATTCGCTTAATTCATCATCAGCACTGATGCGTTAAGGAAAATTCAATCTTTACGGTTAGTTATTTTTTTTCAATATATGCGTGAGAGGCAGTATTAAGAGAATCACTGGTATGACAATTAACCAAAATATTACCAAATAAGACGATATCCTATGAAATTTTGCTTCCAATCCATCCTTTGCAATTGCAATTTTGCACACTCTGACAATAGAATTGAGTCCATTACACTTCCCACTACAGCAATGCAGCTGCAGTGGGAATCAATACTCGTGGAGAGTGGTGAAAATTTCTTTACTTTATTCCGGAAAGGCAGCAAATCCGAATTGGAACAGATTTATAAAAGCTTGGCAGTTATTTAGTATTTTATATTTACTTATCATAGCGAAAGACTTCCTCAGTTTTCTTTGTCTGTGGTTTATCTTCTCACAAATATTTCTTAGTTCTGTCTTTCTGCTTCTTCTTCTGCTGGCTGGTTACATTTGAGTCTGTCTGCTTCTGTTTTTGGTGGTAATACTGACCTAAAAACAACAGCCAATACAAACACATTAATGTGCAAAACACACTTTCTGTAGGCATTTTTCTTCAATGGAAAACTCAACATTATGTGCGTTTTATGCTTTTAAGTACCTGTATTTTTTTATTTTATTTATTTTTTTCTTTACGAGCACTCATTACTTTCTAATGTGTTTTTCTAATCGGTTTCAAATTAAATGATTGATTTTTGGACTTTATTATATCCCTCTTGTTTTTCCCCTCTTCCTCTTCCCTCTTCTGGTTTTCTGACTGTCACGTTTCTTAAACAACTGAACAGTCCAGCGGTCTCGGCGTTTGTTGAATGGTTGCACTGTGACTGGTCATCTGTTAAGTCAAATTGCCATAACTTTAGTCTGAGTCACTAAGTACACTTGGTATCTTGAGCGATTTAGATCTTCCTCCATGCTCACACTTCCTCTTAAGTGGTGTTTATTTTGTCCTTTTGCATCTTATCAGATTTGTGTTTTGAAAATTGCAATGTTAAGCAGCTTTGTCTTTTTTGTGTCCATTTCCCTTAATTAGCTACTTAACATATTCAATCTTAAAGTTTCTAAAATGTCTTTGAATATTTTAATCCTAACATAAACAAGTAGATGATACACACTTCGATAAATGCATTCTTTCAATGACTTATTTTTCCGTTCAGTAGACTCAGTTTTCTTGTTGTTTGGGAAAAGATCTTTTCTATCCTCTAGTTTACTGGAACTAATGTAATATCAGAAACTTGGCCTGGTTGTATTTAAAGAAACTGGGACGCTTTAGGAAAGAAGGGAAAAAAAGACAAAACATGCATTCCTACTTAAACGCTTGGTACCCTTTAGTTACAACTCACTAAACCATTGTTCATCTTTTCTAGCTAAACTTTCTTTACTAAACGTGTTCATTACGGTGAACCTTTTTTCCCCCCAACAAACTATTTGTATTAATCTTCTGTATTTTTGTACCTTTAGGTGCTCCACTGGTACACTGTCTACTTGGTCCAGATGGAAGATTAAAGGCAGCACAGGCCTCATAAACACTTCGTATTCTCCATTAAGGTGAGATGAATCTGTTTTTGTCCCATTTGATCTAATCCTGCATAGGAAATCTGTTGGAAAAATTGCTCACTGAAAGACCAGACTTGACTGCGTCCACCAAACAGTCATCGGTTATTTATCATCAGGAATGTGGCCTTGTGTGGTGACAAGTTAAACATTATTGTATGCTCATGTAAACTGCAGAAGTATCTGATAAATTGCTCTTTCGGTATTATTCAGAGAAGTAAGGCGGTTCCTCCCTGAAACTATGTACAACTCGGTTAATGATCAGGATGAAGGCAGAGTTTTATTTTATTTACACAAATCACAAGCTGCATCTCATTACTTTTTTAATCCTGAGATTTATCTTCTGACTTCACTTAAAGTTCTTCTCTACATGTTTTCCCTGCCGGTTTTACCGACTGTTGCAACAAAATATTTGGTTTTGGATTTAGTGAAGGGCGTGTGTGTGTGTGTGTGTGTTTATTTTTAAGGAACTGGTTAATGTGCATACATACCAGCAGGTCCCTTTTGAAGCTCTGGCATTTTTGACCTACTGGTTTACCACCTTCTAAACCTGTGGCTTAACTGGTGCAAAGATGGATTCTTATGATTCTTGCTACATTAATCAAAATTGGTTTTCATATATGAAACTCTTCCACATATGATACTGAAAACGTTGCACTGACTAGTGAAAAGCTGTCATACAAAGTAGTGAGAACTGTTTATACACAATAGAGAAGTTTTCATAACGTCATGGTGGATACAAGTGGACCCGTGGCAAACTGTTTTTCTTAACCAAAAAGTTGAGTATTTAATGCCCTAAAGTCCAAACTGGCGAGATGCCTAAATGACCAGCACCTGTGTGTTTCTACAGTAAAATTAAGGGCAACATAAACACCTGTACAGGCTCAAAAATGCTGAGTAGAGGATTGATTGCTGCTTGTTCTGTTTACCTCAGAGTGCTTCCACACATAAAACTAGGAATTGTGAAATTGAACACCGTTTTTAAATGAGAAGGTTCTCTCTTGTTTTGCCTGCATGACTACTTGACCTTGGTGTGATTTCTCTTCCCAGGTGTTGCGCGACGCAGTTGTCGATCCTACCTGCAATGTCGGCGTCTGTTTTCAGCTTGTTCTCCCTGCTCATGTTAGTCCTGCTGCTCCTGCTGTGCGTCATACGGAAGAAAAGAAGGATGGAGGGGAAGTATAGACCCAGCGCAGAGGAGAAGAAACAATCGCGAGCAACCGCACCCGAGAGGCCCAGGCTGCCTTTACCGTTGCCCAAAGAAGAGCGGCTCATATAAAGAGACGTGGATTAAATACCCTCGATGTTACCCTGGTGTGTGTGTATCAGGATCACAAATGGATGCTCTCTGCTCCAAAATGTTTTCAGATCATGTAAACACTTTCTTTCATCCTGGGTGAAAACAAATGGACTGATTGAACAATCGGAGCATTCTGTCACTTGTTTCACAGAGGGAAGAGAAGTGGAGAGTTTGCTAACAATTTTCCTATTTAAACACTACTCAGTTTTTCTACCACTGAAATATGAGCTACAGTGTATTTTGTATTTAAATGCACATTAAAATATTTTTTATGTTTTGCATATTAGTTTTCCTAAGATACTAACTGGAATGCACGAACAAGTGTGCACACATGGAGGGTAAGGTGTCTGATTAAAACCACTGTGTGCAAATTAATTATTCCTTTTCCTTTTTGCTTGGTCAAAAAAAAACTTTCAATGGACACATTTTGTTTATTAAAGCTATTTATTCAAATTCTGTGAGAACAGTCCACAAAACTGTAAAGGTCATTTTTCAAAATGTCAGTTTGTGCATGAAAGAAACTAATGTTCAACAAATCTAAATACTCTTTGTGTTTATAATAAATGGCAGTTTCACATTTAAGTTAAAAAAATAGAAAACAGTGCTTTTAAAGGGATAGGCTCATTTTTTTTTATTATTTTGACTTGCGGTTCTTGTGCCATTATCACTAATAGTTTCCTTACCTGTAATAAAACGATCAGATGGACTTGTGTATGCACCAATGCAGCATTGGTGAATATTAACAGTCAACATTTGCACAAAAGACTTCTTACTTCTGCTATAGAGCCATGCAGACTGAGGCTAAATGGTGAGGCCACATCCTTCCTCTAGCCCACTTAGAGGAAGGACATGGCTGATTGGTTCTACTGTTAATCTATCATGTCTTTTTACAGGTAAGGAAATGTTTGCTAAAAAGTTCACAGAACTTGACTCAAAAAATCCAAGCGAGCCTTTCAGCCCAGTGGTTCTCAATCCTGATCCACACTGTCCTCCGTGTCCCAGATGTGTCTTATTTGGCAAACCTGATTCAAATTACAGCATTACCTCCTCACCTCCCCGGTGAGATGTTCTGGGCACCAGGAGGAGACCCAGAGGAACACCTAGGACTAAATGATTCTCAGATGACCATGGAGCACCTTGTACTTCTCTGTTTAGGTTGCTGCCCCTGGCAATCCAATCCCAGATTAAGCAGATTTGGATGGATGTGGGAACAGGGACAATGAGTGCTGAGGAACAGGATGAAGAACCACTGCATTAGCCCGTCTGGTATATGACTTTAAAACGTCACTTAAGTGTCAATGTATGTTGCTTGGAAAGAATGAGGTGATGGATTTTCTTTCCCCTAAATGTCAAACAGTTCAAGCAATTTAAAAAAGAAATGGAAAACAGAAGCAATGGGGACAGAGATCCTAGCAACCACTGGAACCAGCAACTTCCAACCTGAGAGTTTAACGGTTCAATGAATGCCATAAATATTTTTTTTTTCTTTTTGAGTTAATGATGCTGCGTTAGTTTGATCCTGAGCCCTTTCTAAAACCAAAAATATTTCCTATTTCCTTCATCTTCAATAAAGCTAATGGACCTGCTTCTTAGCTTAGCAAAGAGATACTTTGGCTATTTGTTTGCATGAAACCTGGTGTTATTGATGCCTCTTGGACACAGGTTTTCAGACGTTTCCCTGTCACGTCCATCTGGAAGAATGGACGTATATACAGCCGCCAGAACGTACTGGCGGACGTATATATCCTTTCTGTCCTTGGAGCATCTTGGAATCCCATTGAGCTGGAAAGTGCTGATGGGAAGAAGGATGTTTGGGTTTCCATCTAAACCAGTGAAAACTGAGCTGTTACATCAAGCTTCAAATCTCTTCTTCAGTTCAGACACTTTGACCGGAGGGCGGTCTTCTTCCTCGGACGCCTCTGCGTTTTTGTTTGTGTCTAAGTCACACGGAGTCTGTACCTTTTCCCTGCATCGCAATGCAGACTCGGCAGAGTTCTTAGAAATGGACTTGAACTGAAATCCCTGCTGGCTGTATGGCTGACACTGGAAGCGTGCTACAGCGGAAAGCACTTTGGGAGGAGGTGAGGTCACGCGGGCCCCCTGCTCCTCCTTCTTTGGGGTTTTATCACTCTCTTTCTCCTCAGATGGAGGCAGTTTAGACTCAGCAGTAACATCATCGGGCTCTGGTGGGACTGTAGCGTCACTCTGTGGCTTTTCCACCGAACTCAACAGCGGATCTTCTCTGTTTACACACTTTAAGTTCAATGTGTCTGTAGAATCATTATTTGTATCCTTCTGAGTTTCTTTAATTTCTTCTTTCGCCTCATTTTCTTGCGTGTTATTCGTTTTCCCTTCTTCCTCTTGTAACACAGCTACCTCCTCGCTCTGAATTCCCTCATCTTTCCTTTCATCCTTTATTCTTTCGTCGTCTTTTCCTTCAGTCATTTCTTGCGAGCTTTCCCCAAAGCTTGCTATGTTTTCGTGATCTTCTTTACTTTGCTCCTCTTCGATCTTCACTTCCTTAAAGTTATCGCTGTTGGTTATTTCCTGCCTCTCATTTATTTCTCCATCAGTTTCTCTCTGTTTTTCTAGGACCTCCCTTTGTTTCGCTTCGTGCTCGGTGACCTCACTTGCCACCAGGAGACATTCTGCTCCCTCCTCCTCCGGCATGCTGGTGTCCAGGCCGTGCCAGTCCGAGTCCTCCGTTCGATCTGAAAGCTCCTCTGTGGTCTCCAGATTCCAGCTGTGCAGGCTGCCGCTGCCGCTGATGGACAGAGACAGGCTCTCCTGGCTGGGGTTGCCTGGACCACGCTAACAACCACATAAAAGAGAGTTAGAACTGATTTCCAAGTAGATGTTTGGGAGTGTTGATCGTTTCCTTACTGATTTACCTTAATGATATAGTCATGGCTGTCTGGTCCAAACAAATCCAGGCTGCGAGTGCCATACAACAGGCCTCGGTCGTGGGAGCTGCGCGAGCTAAGAGTGTCAAAGATCTCCCCTAGGAGATCCATCTCCTCTGAGTCACATAACGGTGAATCAACTTCGTCTTCTTCTTCTTCCTTCAGAATCTCGGAGTCAGGCTGTCCAGCGGGCCTCGAGCTCTCCTCGCTGAGAATGAAAAAAATAACATCGATGAAACTAATTAGAAGTTAGAAATAGTAATATTATAATATAAATGTGCATAGTAGGTGTACAGCTGTTCAAATGCTTCATCTACTGCATTGGGAAATTATTGTAATCAGTCGGGGGGTTTTTTATTCTTGATTTCCAGAGACAGTATTCTAAGTTATTTTATGTGTGGCTTCGTTAAACAGAGCAACAGACTGTCGTGTTTCTAATCATAAAGTGGAAACAAAACCTAAAAAAGGGAAGAGATAAAAAACTAGTTTCCCTGTGTATATGTCAGAGACGTCAGCAGTTAGTCCTCATTTGGCCATGTCATCTTTTACTTTTGGCCCATTTTGTGGGATTGCTATGATCAATGCATGTTCCCTACATCCACATATGTTGTTTATTTGAAGAAAAAAACACATCTCTTAAAAAATATAACCTAAGATTCTCAATGGACTTCCTGGTTGGGCTCTTTTTACTGCTCTGCTCTTTCAGTGTCCAATGTCCTGACATTTCAAAATAACATCACAAACATTGGTATTAAACTGTATTTATGTTTTAAAGAGCAGAAACTTGCTGAAAAACAGTAAAATAATAATAATAAAAAAATTAATTTAAACATGGCTGCAACAGGCTTTCATACTCATTTTGCAATAAAAAATAAATGAAACCTATCTTCCACTTTTGACAAAATAAAGCCTTTTAATCCTAGGTTTGGCCCTTGGCTGGAGAACTTTAAAACTGGGGACAGTTTGAGGAGACCATACTGTGAAAATGATGTACAAGTTTATTTCCCACCTGTCCCAGAGATCTTCGGTGTCCTTTGTGATTTCCCTGTCTCTGAATTTCTGCGCAGGTCGGCGAGGTCGTGACTAATGGAGCAGAAGGCCAAGACCAGAAAAAGAAAATATAACAAAAACAGTTGGAAGGCGGCACAAACGGGCCTGTTTACCTTGTACACGTTTCACTTGATTCAGATGCGGATTTGTTTGCTGGAAACAAAAAAAAAAAAGCTACAGTCTTACTTTTCCAAAGTGTTGTGTGATCGGCAGGCGGCTCTGTAAGCTGTCAGACTGGACCCGGCGGTGTGACATCGATCCGGCCCTCTGGAGGTTGAGATCCTGATGGTGGACCTGCACAACACAGTGAAGTAAGCAAGAGAAGCCAGCAGCATTCGGGTGAATCAAAGCGTTTACCTACATGAACACGAGCCTACCTTGTGAATCAGCAAGTTTTTCAAACCAGATTTGGTAAGACCTTTAGTCTGTTAGAGACAACAATGAAAAGTTAGGTGGCACCCGCAACACAAAGCTGTCCTCCCTCAACCACAGTCACTTAATGTCTGTCTGGACTCACCTTCATATTTGCTTTGGTCTTCATGTTCAGGATTAGAGCGCCGCCCCCTTTCTGTTAGAGGCACAAAGACATTAATGTTAGACTTTTCAGGCCAATAAGGAAAACAGATATAGTCAAATGAACTTACCTTTAAATTGCCAACTAACTGCTGATAAGATTTGCCTCTTCCTACAAAAAAGAAAAAAAAATCCAAAAGAAAGAGTTTTAATTCAACAACATGAGAAAGATATATTCACATGAAAGGGAAGTCCCAATCTGACATCTAGTATTGACTTGTTGTCCCATTGATGGCTTCTTTAAATGGTAGGTATTGGATTCAGTGATTAATCTGTTAATTAAGCTCCTAATCCCTACAGCTGCTGTTCTGTGTGTGGTTTTGCCATTTTAACCACCAGATCGTCCAAATATATTACGTATCAACAACAAGTCATATCAAACAGAGATGCTAGCGCTAACGTTGCAATTCAGCTTGGCATGAACAAAATCATTAGAAGGGGCATAACTTAGGTTTACAAAAACTATTGACTAGATCAAGTCAAATGGTCAAAATATCTGTCAAAAAATATACACTCCATCATCCAGCATATCACTGACGAGTAATTTAAAAATCATAAAATGTAGTGTACTATTTTACCACAAAAGGAGATACATGTTATTGATTTTATGAAAGCATCAGATTAGGTGATTGCAAAAGAATTGTTCTTAAATTACTAAAAAATAAAAATGAAAAATCTGTCCTGCGACATCCTTAAGACATACAGACACACCTGCTGTTGTTTCACACTTTGTTATCTCTTCCTCAAAAAGGTCATCTGGTCCTTTTCCTTTGTTAAGAGCATCCAAGCGGTCATCAATGAACTGAAACAAACAAGTGGAGAAACAGCTTTGAAACCAACGTAAACACCCATATTTGAATCATTTTGAACAATTAGCCTTGCTAGCCTGTATGGATTATGAAAACCTGCCTCAGTATTTATTTCTAACAGTTTAGTCCAAAATTATTCATTCATACTCATTTAGGAATTTAGATTTAAAGCAATTGTTTAACTTTACCACCATGTTTCTTCAGGCTGGAAGTAATATTAATATTTTGAAATTGACCAAAATAAGATTTTTCCAAGGAATCTAAAGATTAGGGTGATGACAAGAGGCATTCCACCCTAAAAGATAAATCTTTAAAATACCAGTGGAGACCTGCAAAAAGCTCTTCAGGATTTATATGAAGAATTTGATAGTTGGACTTCCAATAAATGTTTTTTTCACAGACTATTTAAATCATTCTCAACTTTCATTTTCAACAAAATGCAAAAAAAAGAAACAAATTGTGTGTTTTTCAATTATTGAAAATTAGTACTGCTTTTATCTCGTTAGAGATTCCTGTCTCATTTATAAACAAAATACTTGGTTGAATTTAAATATTTAAGACCTAAATATGCCTGAGGCATGACTAATGCTGAGTTTAAGTGAAAAGAAATACTAAATCCTGAGCACTTTTCAAAGAGTTATTTTATCTTGTTCACTCAGGCGCAAAATGTGTGTCTAGACTTTGAAATAGGTATGTGACAAATTAATTTATAATATTTTATATTGATTAAACGTACAAAATAATTCAAAGTGGAGATATCTCATACCTCTTTCTTTAAATTAAATACTTACCATTTTCTTAGCATTCTCTCTCTAGATTTCTCCACTGAAGTAATCTTAATACTGTTTTGGTTACAAAAACGTTGAAGTCTAATAGTAAAAATAAGTGGGTTTTCCTTTTAAAAACTTTTAATAATTATTGAAGATCTTAGTTGACAACGAGTAATTTAATTTAAAAACGATTTTTGTTTATTTATTCTACATGTCTGTCATGAATTGTGTTCCGGAGATGCTCTGCTGCTTGTCAAATTAGATTCCCCGACATATTTAGTGAAATTCCACTGGATGTCCAGTAGGTGGCATTGTTTGGGATGACACCAAAAGTTCACTTTCCTGCCTTATATGCGACCGAACCCCTTGCATGCACAGGCACTCAAATTATCCACTGTGGTGAACGCAGTGCACACAGTATTTCTAAAGCTTAATACAGTTTAGATTGGCTCACATATGAATAAACAAATTTCCATTAACTCCTGAGACAGAGTCACATAATCTCATCATTTAACCAACTGCAAAATTTTGTTGTGTTTTTCACTTTAAGCCTCGGGAAACATGCTCAGCAGAGGTCGTTGTGTACCTGTTTGAAGAATTGCAAGTGAATGGCGCTTTGCAGGAACTGCTTCATACTGGTAGACTTGTGATCCAAAAAAACCTCTTCACAGAAATAAATGTCACCTTCCTGTGAAGAGAGACGTATATAGAATGAGCCCCAAACACAATTCTATAATTACAAGGACCACATTGGTGTTAAGTTTCCAGCAAACCGTAGCGACTGACAGACCTTGTCGCCCTGCAGGGCGTCCTTGTAGCCTCCAAACAGCAGAGCTTGAGCCTTCAGGAAAGCTCGAGAAACACCACAGCCAGGAGACACTGCCTGCCGCTTTAAACAGACCTTCAGGCCAGACATCTGAGCACATAAATGCAAGAAACCTGCTGATATCTGCCAAATGTTATCAATGAAACAACTGGCATGCTCAACTAACACAAAGCAACTCGCTGAAATTACAAAGACCTAAACGAATATGTGTTTTTACCACATCTGCAGGTATCTTCTTAAGGTCATCAAAGGGGGTTTCCAGAGTGTTTGTATCAACGTTCAGAATTACCACTTCCTCCAACCCACGACTCCTCACTCTCTAATGGATGGAAATACATTGTCGAGAAGACAGCCAGAAAGAATAAACTTGATCAACTTGCGAATAAAGCTGGTGGGGAATGTGAGCGACTCGGTTGGTGCGGTACCTCTGAAAGACTGGTGTGGACTCCAATCAGATAAGGCATGGGCGCACTGTAACCGCAAAAAGAAAGAAACCCCAAACACATTATTTTCTGTTTGTACACTGCAAAACCACAACATCTTGCCAAGTATTTTCTGTTTAGTTTCTACCGCAAATATTTTAGGAATATTGAAAGAAGACAAAACTAACTTACAAGAAGCTTTTTAGCAAGATGCAGGATCTTGTTTTAAATATACTACTGTATATTCACTGGCAGATTATGTCACTTAAGATTTTGTGTTTTTGCAGTGTACGTGTAGGCGGATCAGTGCGCTAGTGTTGGGGTTTGGATGGATGGATGGATGGATGGATGGATGGATGGATGGATGGATGGATGGATGGATGGATGGATGGATGGATGGATGGATGGATGGATGGATGGACTTGACTTCTCACCAGCAGTAGTCGAGTAGATGTGGTGGCAGGACAGGTATGAAGATGTGCTGCCAGTACATCGGGTATAAAACAGCACTGAGAGCATGTACGCAAGATGTTAGCTGCACACACAAAATGGAGGAGAACTTTTAGGTATGCATGCATGCTTATCTACTTCACATGTGATCAACAAGTATAGAGAGTCATATTTGTCACAAAATGAAGCAATGACACTTTAGTGGTGTTTAAATTTATGTTTAGAAATGGTCTAATCACACCTCTAAAATAAGTCGTGTTTGAGGTATGGGTTTAAAGTATGACCAGGCTGTTGCAGATATGTTAATTTTATGCAACAAAAAGGGGAAATGAAAACGTGCGTCTTACTGTGCTGAGTTTGCTGGCGAAGATGAGGATCCGCCTCTCGAACAGCATGCTGGCATAGAGCTGGAGGAGATTCCCGACATCTACGGCTACTATCAGCTCAGTCAGGTTTCTCTAGCAAAGCCAAAGAAACGAGGTGTGTTTGTGTTTTGTTCAGGTATTTATGTCCCTAGAAATTTCTGACATTTGATCAAATTACAATCACAAACTTTGATGGATTTCTTTGGGATTTTAAGAGACAGCCCAACACAAAGTAGTGCAAAACCCTGAACTGGAAAAACATGAACAGTTCAAAATTGCTCATGAATGAGTGTCACAAAAGTGGGGTATACATTTATATATTTATCTTTAGCCTCGCCGAGTTGAGGCTTGCAGAAGCACCAGGACTTTTGGAGTAAGTCTCTGTCAGATTTGCACATCTAAAGTCTAAAAGGTTTTGCAAAACAGCTCAAACTCAGTCACAGCTAATTAACTTAAGCAACCATACTCACATTTTCAGGAATAGAAGGAAGACTTTTTGGATCTGGAGCAATAAAGTATGGAATCTGTCCAGAAAAAAAGAAAAACAACAACCATAAAGCCACAGTAAGAAAAAGGGAGAACAATAGAAAGGATGTACTTTTTTTCCAGCATCGTGGATGTAGTCTAACATCTTGGTGCATATGTGAATAAAAGGCTGCAAGGTAACATTGTCCATTTTTATTCCAAAATTATCAGCCCAATAATTGTGCTTTTGAGCAATTTTCTCAAAAGCAGCAATTTTCTCTTTCACAGCTTTGAGTCAAATATCTGTTTTTGTACCATTAACATCGTCTGCTCCTGTAAAAGTCTAACAGTGCACCATACATATCTTGTTAAACTTCTCATCATTGGTTGAAAAGTCTGCATTCAGACTGAAGAAACTGTATTTATGCTGCAATAAAAACTACATCAACATTTAATTGCATGCTGTGACATAGATGCGAAACATGAGAGTTATTTAAGTTAGGGGTTAATTTGTAGGTGTGTTGAATTAGAAATGCGCACTTGCTGGTCCTGGAGATGGCTTTGTCATTTTGGAATGAAACTCAAACACAAAAACAAAAACAAAGATGATACAACAAGCTGTAGTTTGGAGCCAAATGGAGTAAATTCTCAGACGATGACTTCTCAGACAAACCATTTCCATGATGAGGTATTAGGCTCGGCTTTTAAACAGGCTGTAGATCACAATGAAAGCTAGCTAGTGTTAACTGTGTTAGGTTCAGCATAGACATGTCATCTCTTAGAGGGGTGAGTCAACAGAGTTTTAGTTAAGCTGAAGTCATCAAGCACAGCCAGCCAGCGTTAGTCTGTACAAGCCTGGCTGGATCTGCCTCTGGGCCACATGGACTCCTGTGGCACTCACCCCCTCTGGTCCCTTTGTGTGTCCAACAGTACGGGACACCTCAGTGCTCACCAAAAGCTGCTCTCCCTCAGGAAAGAAACACAACACGCAAACCACTGACAGAACACGTTCAAACTCAAGTGTGACTCCCGGGTTCTCGTTGGCTAGTTAAGAGATTTACCATCTGCAGGGTGACGGATCCGGGAGTCAGCGGTATGGACTGCTTGTAGAGCGTCGCCAGGAGCGCTTTGATCTCATTGATCTGTTGAAGAGGTGGTTCATATTCATGCGACGCTCATGCAACAGTATGGAGAGAGTAGAGGTTAGAGGTCAGGAACTAGAACTCACCTGTCCTTTCGCGAGGTAATCGGCCAAATTGTTGAGAAGTTTGTAGAACACCTCAAACCACGGGAGGTAACTGAAATTGATACAGGATGAAATCATCTTTTGAAAAGAAAGTGACTATATCTAATAATTTGTAAAATATCGAATGAAATAATCACAGTTTTTTAGAAACTTTTTCACAAATTAACACATTTTAATTGATCACATTTATGCTTTCAATTTTACCCCCACCTGTCTCTACCCGCAAAAAAACCCAAACGACACATTGCAAACACTAAGATTTCAGCGATTTAAAAAAAAAAAGAAAATACATGAACACTTGCTATGAATATTAAAGACAATGACATCCATAAAAAATATGTAATGTTAAGCCTCTTTGGTGAGTCCAATGGACACAGGTGGAACAATTTATTTACAAAAGCCTCTGCATAAAAAAAAGAGAAAAAAAGTGACACTTCCTGATTAAGATAATATTCCCCATAAAATTTTAGCTTGAATTTATAAGATGGGGAATAACATAAACCTTTTGATTTTTTCTTCTGAAGAATAAAAGATACATTTTATTGTAGAAACTGGCAATTTGAGTTGTTAAAATTCAGAAAATTCATTTATATTTGTTACTTATGGTAAGGTACGAAGTTAATAATGGGATGCAAAGAAAATTTATATTTACATGGCAATCTTTCAAATAACATGTCATTTTTTGTGTCCAAAAGACACAGGTGGAGCACAAAATAAAGATTAAACATGCAGACAAAAGCATACCTGAGAATGCAAAGGCACGTCTGTGTGCTGTTGGTGAGGCGACAGAAACCAAAGCGCTGGCATCCCTCAAGGTCAGTCAAAACAAAAGTAAAGTGCTGCACAGCCACCCCATCCCTCTGTCTGAGCAGACGAGCGTGGTGAGAGGAGGACATTTAGATCAAGTTAACCAGGCGGGGAGGTGTGACCAGGCATGCAGCGAAAACCCAGACACTTCCCAGTTTATACTCACCTTTGGATGTCATATGGGAAGCAGAACCTGGGCAAAGTTTGACTGGATTCCTGGAAAATAAGCAATTAATGAGCAAAATAAGGAGCGAGAGACACAAACAAAGACGGTTATGTTAAAGTACAAGAGCTTCATGAGCTCACGTCAACTTTGAAAGCTATTTCAGGTTTATGGTGTTACACGCTGAGCAATGTAGACATCGTCTCCATCGTAAACAATTAGTGAAAGGTAAAAAAGAATGTTCACATGTCAATAAATGGTTGAAACATTGTTGGTTTTGATCAAATGGATTTAAAAAGCCTGACTTTTGGTTTCTGTTTTAGCCTAAATTTGAACAAGACTTGTGGGTTAAAGTTCAATTTATTCCCTCCCCGACTTAAATAAGGTCAGTGCTTAAAAAGCCACACAAAATATGTCCAGTGTTTGAAGACTAAAGTCGAGCTACTGTGATCATTTTAAAAATATTCCCAACAACGCATTCCCTGGAGCAGCAGAGGCTACCTCGTCCCTGAAGTCTTCTGGAAACTGAAACTTTACTCCAGGATCTGCAAAATTAAAACAAAAAAAAAAAGTTATGAAAATGAATGAACAAACTGCATCACACAAAGGCATTTCAATCAGTTAAATTTTCAGCAAAAAGCTAATTCAGTTCAGACACAAACATTCTATAGATACAGTTATATATGTTTTTTTATAACTTGCATTTTTCTTTCAGCTAAACATATGGTGATGTACTGTAGAGCATATGCACTCAATATTTAGTAAGGGCTCCTTTTCCATTAATTACTGCATCAATGCAGAGTAGCACCGAGACAATTCCCATGTTGAGATGTTCAGAAAACCCTGCAGTGCATCAACACTGGTCTTGTTTGCATTGTTAGGTTTGGTATCTCTCACCGTCTTCTTTTAGGTCACAAAAACGCATCTAGATTCTGTGAAACTAAAGACCGCAGAGAATAATAATAAAAAAGGTGTTTTCATGAAGTCATACCTGAACTTATAGGAATTAACCAAGTCTAATAATAACTCAACCAACTACCGGCTCAAAACATCACCAGAATAAAGGATGTCCTGTCAAAACAGAATCCAAAACAACTGCTGCACGCTGTTATTGTCAATAGGTTTGACGATTGTACTGGTGTTTATGCTTGTTTGTACAAAAAATAAAAAATAAAAAATGAGCAAGCTGGTGCATCTTATCCAACATGCTGCTGCCAGAGTCCTGACCAACACCAGGAACATGGATCATACCACACCAGTCCTTAAGTGACTGCACTGTCTCCCTTATTGTAAAATAATAGAAATATTGTTGATGGTCTACAAGTCACTGCATGGTCTTGGTCATAAATGCACTTCAGTGTTGCTAGTGAAATATGAACCAAGTAAACCCTTCAGGTTGTCAATGACCTGTTTACTCCTCATTTCCAGGAACCAGAACCAAATCAGGTGAGGCAGCATTTAGTCAGGCCTTTCCTTTGAATAAGGACTCAAACTATCACTGTTTACTGCAGCCAAACAGAAAAGTTAAGAGATTTATTTTAATCATTTTTAATTAGCTTACCTATGGGAATTCAAATTTCCTTCCCGTTATGTGATTATCTGTCATTAGTTTGTGTTTTAAACTCTATCCCCTTTTTATTTCTGTGACTCATTTTAATTACCCTATATGTGAATGGTGCTACAAAAGATATTGACAGTATTCCAGAGATCATCCATGGGGTTTATGTCAGCTAGGTTTACAACCCAATCCAGCACAGTGATGCTCATTAAAGAAATCATCCCAAGCACATTGATGACACAGAGACCTGCTGGAAAATAAAATGAGCATTTCTGTAGAGATTGTCGGCAAAGAGAAGCACAGACTTCTCCAATATTTCTTGGTAAACAGTTGTGAATCAACACAAACAAAAGGCACGACTCCCTGAATCATCACTGACTGTGGAAACGTCACAGTGGACCTCAAGCAGCTTGAATTCCGACTCTCTTTTTTTCTAATTGAAAAGCAAGATACACATTCATTTACTTTAATTAAGAAATGTTTTGGGCCACTGAGGTACAGAGTTGTCATTTTTCATTATCCCTGGTTCAGGATTGACATCACATAAGAAATGCATCTTCCTTCTCCTGGATACATACACGTGTGTCTGTTGTAGCTCTTGAAGCACTGCGGTCCAAACCTCAAGGAAATCCCCCAGAACTCTTGAATGGGCTTTTCTTCTGAACCCTACTGATGCTGTTTTTAACCTGTTGCTTGTGCATCTGTTTATGCCATGCTTTCCTCCTAATTAACTCTACAGGGTGTCAAGGACTTCAGCTGATCAATTGTCAGGTCTTCCCTCTGACTGCCATGGCCATAACTTCACATTTCAGTATTAAAAATTTCTGTATTTCTACTGGACTAATTTTTTAACTTTGGACTATCATTAGCTGTAACATATCATGATTAGAGTTAAAATAAATAAACACTTGAAATATGTTATCTTGAGTGTAATCAGTCATTATAGAAGTTTCACTTTTCAAATTTCTGACTGAAATAATATAAACTTAATCGTATCAATAATTCATTGGGACACACATCTACTGTGGCCAAATTAAAAAAAGCATTAGTGATTTTACTAGACAAAAAATGTTTAAAAATGATTATGTGAAATCTCATCTGGTCAGCTTTCAGCTCTCACAGAGAGTTAACAGGATGCTCTCCTTGGGTTTACTTGTGACTAAAAAGGCTTTGTGGTTTTCTTCTGATCACATGACAGGAAGAATGTGTGACTGTCAGAACAACACAAACAGCTTCACACATAGAAAGTTTAGATATTTTATTTTCTCCCAATTCACATGTACCGATATTATTTTATGTTCAAGTCCGCTTTCAAAACGCCGGTGTAATGACTGAGTCATGACTCACAGACTGTGCAATTCAGTTTGTGCAATCCATTGAGTCATGCTGAAATAAAACAAGTCCAAGATACGTAGAGTGACAGAAAAACATTTGATGAGTAACTTCATTGTTGTAGACAAAATACCAGTGTCAGTTTATATGTATATATGTATTACAAAGGGAATTTTGTGAATAAAATCACAATGTAAGCGTCCAAAACAATAAAAACAGATCAAATCAAATGGTCAAATTTTACCTATGTCTTCTACTAGTAAAATAAATCTGAGATTTTTAGGATTGAAGCTTCACCAAATGGACACAGATGTTACATGAGATTTAATGTTATATATTTAGAAGTAGAGACCACGAACCCACAATCTTCTGTGTTCTCAGCGTACTTTAACAATTGATGTAGAAGATGATGAACATAAGCAGTGCTCCGAACAGAGCCAAACATGTGTGAATCGTTGTGGTTGGGTGTGTGTGCTGATCCAGAAGCTACAACTGTCCTCACCTTTGTCTCTGGCTACAGGGCATGTTGCTTCAAAGAACCAGTTGAAGGTTCGCTCGGGGTTTTGTCTGACAGGAAGCACATGAACACCAAACGTGTGAGATTTCTGTTAGAGTTTGACATGTGTGTTCACATTAAATCAGAAATTAATAATCATACAAAAAAGTAGGTAGACTTTTACTCCAAACTGAATCTGATTGCGAGCAATATAAAATATCTGTGTTGTCACAAGCAAATATATGTTTTTCTGCTCATAATAGGCTTAATATACAGATAAATTAATGTCCAATTTAGTAAATAAAATCTGCTTAATAGAGGCATTAGAATAAGTCCACTGTTATGTCTGTGGCAGCAAATACAAGGGCAGAAGAGTTGCTGCATTAAACTTCCTGTGCTGTTTTGTGAGAGGAAGTTAATGAAAACCACAAGAACTGAGTGAGAGGCAGAGAGAAAATGATGGAGGTCGACAAAAATCATAAGTGAACTAACTTACTTCAGTCTGGAGCCCATCCTGCCCGAATGTGACTGTTTCCATGTGTTTGTCCTGGAGGAGATGAAGGTCCTCGGTGCTCGGCTAGACGAGTGCCATAGCTCTGATGAGGCACCGTTACAGATTAGGGCAGACCGCCAGCAGAAGCAGCAGTCTGCTCAGTCAGCGCCAGAGTGACAAAACACTTCCTGATCTATCTGAATATGTTCTTGTCAATGTGTAAATGACGTGCGTTATGAGACAGCCTCTGAGATGTGAACTTCTCCTAATTCATTGTTATTTTGTGTTTAAATTTTAAAGTGCTCATAAGAACGAAAGATGACATCTTCCTCAAAATTAAAATGACCCACTTAGCTAGTATCTCCTGCTGTTTGTGTGGTGAATCTCTAAATAACAGAACAGCTCAGAGTATGGAGGCTTAATGAAGTTTTAGAGTTCTGACATCAGTAGATCCGTCAGTGAGAATCCGGTTTTACTTGATTTGTGCAGTCACGCACGCTTATGTTAGTTAACGCGTCATTATTGAGAACTGTTGACTAGGTTTCCCCGCTATTGTTCAAATAAATAAAAGCTAGATAAACACTGCGTGTACACCAGCTGCAAAGAGGCAAAACAATCCACATCCTGATCAAAAAGGCACTTTGCACACAGACCCTTTGCTGCCCCCTTGTGTCACTCGAAGGCATCTGAAAAGTAGAAGTCTCCATTTTGACCAGGTTTTTTGTCATCCAAGATGAAAACTGAAAGGGAATCCAAACAAAGGCAATTTAACAATAAATCAAAAACATTTGGTGAAAAATATCCGAACCTCAAGCTACAGAAATGATCCCACAGACAAAGACTTGTTTAATAATATATTTATTTCAACCAATGTCAAATCAGACAAGTGATCAAACTGGGCCCAGTGTGAAAGATTATCTGGCGATAATGACAATGAACAAAATGCTAATGACAAAAAATCACTTGTACACGTCTTTGGCTAAGTTCACACAGCAGGCAAATGTGACCCAAATCCGCAGTTTTTCACCCATGTGCGACTCAACGTCCGACTTTTTCACAGCTGTCTCAACGGCCCAATTCCGATCTATTCAACCTCAAAAAAGCCAATCTGTGCCACTTCCATATGTGTCCGATTGTTTCAAAGGATTTGCAGTCTGAACAGTCATGTCGCATTTAATCCTACATTTACATCATTGATGTGAGACATGTGTCATAACTCTGCACCAGATGCAAACAACGGCTGAAAATAATGATTATGACATAAGTTTGTATCAAGAAAGCACATCACAATCCCACCACTCCTGGCTCTGACTCAACATCCAAACAGACTTCGCTACAGACTTTGCAATCGATGATCCGCCAAAGGCCATCGCTGTTAGTTGCACTTTCTTTTTATTGGTATCTTGTTATGATACTGTTGATTCCTATTACTGAATAAGCCTTAAGATCGATAAATACACTATTACTTCAGTAAAGAGTGCGCTGCTGCATGACGTCAGCGTTTTTCTGAGCAATGGGCTCGCTTTGGGGTCATACACGTTCACATTGTGCCATCGCATTTAATTAGTATGAACAGCCGCACAAAAAAATTTGTATTTCAGCAAAAAAATCAGAATTGAGCATCACGACCTGCTGTGTGAATGCAGCCTTTGTTACCGCTACAAAGGTCAGCTATGTTCTTAGTGTGTGAATCCTACTCTGCCAGAAGAAGAAAAAAGGTGAAGACTAGACACAGAAGAGGCAGGGAACAGATGACACAAATAAGAGAGCAGGAAAAGGACAAGACAGGAAGGAAAAGTAAAAACTAAAAGAAAAGATCAGAGTAGGACTTGGCTAAACGGATGGATGAGTGCCAATAAGAAATATGAGTGACTGTTAGCCTTAGGCGACTTCCTCCTCTCCTTCCTCCTCGAACTCTCCCTCCTCGGCTGTGGCGTCCTGGTATTGCTGGTACTCGGACACCAAGTCGTTCATGTTGCTCTCTGCCTCAGTGAACTCCATCTCATCCATGCCCTCTCCGGTGTACCAGTGGAGGAAGGCCTTGCGCCGGAACATGGCGGTGAACTGCTCGGAGATGCGCTTGAACAGCTCCTGGATGGCCGTGCTGTTGCCGATGAAGGTGGCAGCCATCTTGAGCCCGCGGGGTGGGATGTCGCACACGGCTGTCTTGACGTTGTTGGGGATCCACTCCACGAAGTAGCTGCTGTTTTTGTTCTGCACGTTCAGCATTTGCTCATCCACTTCCTTCATGGACATGCGCCCTCGGAAGACGGCGGCCACGGTCAGGTAGCGGCCGTGGCGGGGGTCGCAGGCTGCCATCATGTTCTTGGCGTCGAACATCTGCTGAGTGAGTTCGGGCACGGAAAGAGCTCTGTACTGCTGGCTGCCCCTGCTGGTGAGTGGAGCGAAGCCGGGCATGAAGAAGTGCAGACGAGGGAAGGGTACCATGTTGACCGCTAGTTTGCGGAGGTCGGCGTTGAGCTGGCCGGGGAACCGCAGGCAAGTCGTCACCCCGCTCATGGTGGCAGAAACCAGATGGTTGAGGTCTCCGTAAGTGGGTGTGGTGAGTTTGAGGGTGCGGAAGCAGATGTCGTATAGGGCCTCGTTGTCAATGCAGTAGGTCTCATCAGTGTTCTCAACCAGCTGGTGCACAGAGAGGGTAGCGTTGTAGGGCTCCACAACAGTGTCTGACACCTGCGCAAAGGACACTCAAGTTCAGGGTGGAAACTAAAATATACCAAGAAGTAAACTGTCACAATCATCATACCTTGGGAGAAGGCACCACACTGAAGGTGTTCATGATACGGTCGGGGTACTCCTCCCGAATTTTGCTGATGAGCAGGGTTCCCATGCCGGAGCCGGTACCCCCACCCAGGGAGTGTGTGAGCTGGAAGCCCTGAAGGCAGTCGCAGCTCTCGGCCTCCTTCCTCACAACGTCCAGGACTGAGTCCACCAACTCAGCTCCCTCTGTGTAGTGGCCCTTTGCCCAGTTGTTACCTGCTCCACTCTGGCCTGTAATGTCAGGGTTATAGTGCTGAACTGTTGCTACGACAACATACTTTGCAATACGGGCACAAGCTCTTGCGATATTAAAACACCACAATATTTTCGGGAAAAAAGAAAATAGTGCTTTCTCAAATGATGTTCATATTGATCTGTTTTGTGTATGCGACACCGAGCTCAAAACACTGAAAGTTGAGTCAGCGCAACCAGTCACAAGAAAGCACATCAGCCCGACTGCCACAGGTGTGTGGTGTCTGCCCTGGTGGAGAAGAAATGGGGCTAGATGTCCAACTACCTCATCAAACTTGCTAGCATCCATTCAGATTGTGGGAAATGAAGGAATTTGTCATGAGAAATGTAGGTAATTGGAACGCTCGACTATGAAATCTGAACCACCTGCGAACAGTCCGCAGTGTCCACACGACTCCGGCTACACACAGAATGTGGGAGCCTTTATTTTGAAGTATAAAATAATTTGTCCCCAAAAGAAAAACAGGGATATTTCTGTTTTCTTAAAAGTCGAGTCTTGCTTCTATGAACCAAATATTGCATATCATCTTGTAAGGTCAGTGTTTTGCTACATGCCTCCACTTTATGTTTTATCTGTGTTTTTAACCATTTGGGATTTCAATTATCTCCCAATTTAATACTAATCCCATATAAATTCTGTCTTGCTTTGTCATGCATTATAAAAAATAGTTTTGATTTTGATAAGAGTAAATTAAAGTGCACGCTCTGAGTTACATACCAAAGACAAAGTTGTCTGGCCTGAAGATCTGTCCGAAAGGGCCAGAGCGGACAGAGTCCATCGTGCCAGGCTCCAGATCTACTAAGATGGCCCTTGGCACGTACTTTCCACCTGGAACAGATATGCTATTTGTTTTTTTTTCTGAGGGAAAAATATAGTTTCTAAAGAGAGTTTAAATACCGAGACAAAATCACAAAATCAAACCTGAAGCCTCATTGTAGTAGACGTTGATCCTATCCAGCTGCAGATCGCTGTCCCCATGGTAGGTTCCAGTCGGATCAATGCCATGCTCATCACTGATCACCTCCCAGAACTTCAAACAGATAGGTATGAGAGATTAGTTACAATGAGATGAATATGTCAATAAAAATATAAATCCTGAACGCACAGGGTGCAATAAATTACTGCACATCCCATCATGCTTAAAGAAACCATGTTACTACCGGTGAGTTTACATCTTCTCTAATAACTTTAACCTTTATTCAATACTTCAGGTTGCATGTACAAGAATCAGTGTTTATAACAAGTACAAAAAACAAAAACTATATGGAATAATAATTATGCAACACAAAGGCTTCAAAATTAAAGTTTTTTATCTGATTTTCCAGAAACGAATTTCTCTTTTCAAAACAGATCCAAATAATGTGTACGCATAAACAAATCATCTTGATTATGAGCCAGATTTTTGAGTTTGCTCTGATTGTTCACGATGACAGTGACAATAATACTGCCATTCGAACGGTGGAGCCAAACACACAAATCTCGAGCAAAAGAGAAAATGTTTTCTTTTTAACAAATATACAGTTGAGAAATATCACCCGACAACAAGAACACAAAACCGATGAAAACCACTTTTTTCCCTCCAATGAATATATGAGTGAAATGTTGTAGTTCAACTGAGCTTATGAGTATGAATATGGGCATATTAGTTTTCACCACCAAGCAGCTCACCTTTACAGATGTGAGAGACGTATTTAAACCTTAAAAATGCAATTATAAAGTTGATTCAGTCTAACCTCTTAAAATGCTGAACATAAATAGAAGATTGTTCTTCATACAAATCATCTTTGTAAAATATGCATATTTTTTATTTGTATTTATTTAGTTCATCCATCGCAATGTAAATTGACAGACATAATTCATCCCAGAATTTCAGAATTAGATATTTCATCTTCACACACGATCTTATAATCTCTCAGATTATATGGTTTGTGTTTAACATTCAAGTCTTTTGCAAACATTCATATTTTTAAATATAATGGTGAACTTACTAATATAAAGAACGACCCATAATTTATAAAGCTTAATAATAAAAATAAAAAAAAACAAGCGAATGATATCAAGGTGACATTTTTTGATATTTGCGTGTCTCCATCGTTCCAGTGCATTCCGTGTCTGAGCCACACCCCTCTGTCTGTGGTTACACGCGCGCACACGGTCGCACGCCCACGCATATCAATTATTACAATATTTCATATTTTAATTTAAAAGTTAACGTGGACATCTTCCCCACAAACACGATCTCCACTTGCCGTGTCGAGTACAGCAGTCGCCCATTCACCGGGCTTCATGTGACAGCAGCGGGGACGTCTCGGTTTGCCACCGCCCATCCTGAAGGATGCTATTGTGCGCCGCCTTCACGGCTCTCCTGTGCGCGACACTTTCCTCTCCGCTATGTTTGACCTACTTAGTGTTTCCTGGGGACAGCGTGCTGTCTTACCAGCTGCCATGTCACGACCAGCAGCAGCCGGCGTGTATTTATTACATTTTAAAAAAACAAACCACGGCTGCCACAGTTAACAGGTAGATAACCCTCCCCAAAGGTTCGTTGGCTCTTCTCTCTCTCCCTACCTTCGCTCCAATCTGGTTCCCGCACTGCCCGGCCTGAAGATGCACAATCTCACGCATGTTGTCGCTGCTGCGTTGCGGGGAGTATGCAAACTGATGGAGAAACGAAGGAAGGTGGGAAGAAAAACAAAAGCTTAAAGGTTTTTTTTTTTTTTTTTTAGCGACTCGGTTCTGTCGAGTAGGGAGTCTGGCTGAATGGCGGAGGGGTTTGTAACTGGGTTATAAGCTCCCTTGTCTCGCCCTTCCCATCCTACCGCGGCTGCGCTGTTCCTGCCTGTGCTGCAGAATTACGTCATCTCCATGGCAACGAAAACTGGGCACAGCCGGTGCAAATGGCCTGTCTAAACCGGCCGGCTTGACGAGAGCAGGAAAGCGAAGAGACTAATCTTTGTTGGAATGACATGTTAAAAAAAACAACAATGGCGTTATATTGCATAATACGGACATTGTAATTTTCCAGTTTAGAGCTTGAGACACATTTCTCAGTGGAGTGGTCTAAATATGTCCGCTCTATTTGAATGCACAACCCTTCTCCCACCTCCAAGCGCACACACACCCGTAATGCGTTCAAAATGTATTTAATGTCCACAATGTTAGCTTTGGCTTTGAAGAGAATGCTGCTTTTCATTATTCCATATTTAGCCTGTTAATTTGTTTGACTTGTTGCCCATGGAGACAGGATGTTTGACAACAGAAGCTGGAAGGAAGTCAGGGTGATGATATGGAAATGGCACGCATTCCTCACTCACCCCGCATTTTCATGCAGTAGACCGTTTTCAAAAGACAGCTTCAAACATTACTTAAGAGAACAGAGAACAAAGGTGACCTCTCAGAAGTAGCATGCAGTTGGAAACATTATGCATGTACTATAAAAAAAATGACTTATTTTTGCACAATCTAAATCAAACCAAACTTTTACTGTCCTTAGGTCATTTAGAAAAAAATTGTTTCCTTGTATGACATAGTGGGAAAAATGAAATAATAATAGTAAAAAAAAATATGAGCCAAAGTATAAAGAAGATTTCCACAAGTCTGATTCATCTTACTGGTCCGAGATTACAGATGCCAGTTAATCTCGTCAAACAATTCAGTGCAAACATGAGTCACAAGGTGTAAGACGGTTTATTAAGGTGTTTGAGCAAAAAAGGCAATTTAAAAAAAATCTAACTTACTTTTTCTTAAATAGATTAAAAAGTTTAGAAATGGATTCCACCAAATGTATTTTACACTTGAACTAGTGATAACTTTGTACATTTATGTAAGAACAAACTGTGAAATTGAGTAATTTACAGCTCCGTAGCTATTATTAAAGTCACAAAGCAGCATTCTACGTTTTGTTTTGAGCCTCTACAAATCTGGGCTGCACAAGTGGGAACTTGTTAGCACCTGCAGCAAGAAGATCCTAACTTGGCTTTTTCTGCATAGAGTTTGCATGTTCTTCACGCCCGTGGATGCATGAGAGGTGATTTTATCTTTTTAAATTTCCCATAAGAGTCCTCATGTAAGAGCATGGTTGTTTGTCCTGCGTGTCTCCGGATAGGTCGCTGATCTATTAAAGGGCAAGAAAAAGACAAACAGACATGGAAAACTGACTCTAATACTGAACACTGATTTAGGTCGGCCAGAAGTGTTTGGACTGAGACAAAGCAAGAAGGGTATCCACCACGCATGCTTGGGGAGAACATGCCACCTCCGTGCAGAAAGGCTCCAGCCCGGGTGCAAACACAGAACAATCTTGCTGCATTAGTCTTTAAAAATAGGCCTCTGAAACGTGGTGGTTTTAGCTTGTTTCTCTCTTACTAGTTACTGGACATATAATATGGTAGCTGGTTTTCAAACTTTTAATTATATTTGATTTCTATTTGATTCCAAAATGTATCTAGAGATAAATGAAAGTCAGAGAGATATGCAACAAAGCATAAATATCCGTCTGCATTTATTCGTCCTCCTCTTCAGTTTCTAACTAAAGTTCTTAAATCTTTCTTGGCAGCATTTTTATTGAAACGTTTTGGACAAAGAAAACATTTTGTGTTTGAAAAGCTCAACTTTGGCACTTTTCAGCAACACTTAAAAGTTAATATTGACATTGTAAAATATTACAAACAAAAATTACCACTAAAGACAGCCAGCGTTTTTTTTTTTATATATCTATACTCATACCGTAGTTTGAAAGGCGTAGCTTGAGAGGATTGGGATTGAAGGGAAAGTGCATGGTTGGTGTCAGACTTGAGTGCTGTCCTTACCTCAAATGGCCTTGGACCAAATCCATGACACCCACAGTTCAATAACTGCCTGAAAACTATTGAAACGAAGCCAACAGGGCAATAAACATCAACTGGTGGAGACTTTTGATTTCCTGTCTTTGAATATGTACTAGTCTATCATGTTGGTCACTATTAAAATTACACACTTATACATATAACTATCTGTCTGTCTATCTATCTATACATACTGTATTCCTTCTTAACTAAAGTTACTAAAAATTGTACAGCTATTTTTTAACACATTAAAAAAGCTGGATAGATGTTTGCCTTGACCAGGTTCTTCTGAGATGAAATAACAAAATAACAAGACCATAAAATATCATTTTAAAACATTTCCCAGTTTGTCATGCAACTAGAATACAATAGAAAGCATCTTTTGTTGTCCCACTGTGGGGGTAGCTGAGTATATACTCAACTATACTTGGATAGTTATTAAAATGTGCATACTAGAATAAAAGAAATGCTCAATTCAGAAGAATAATTTAAGAAAAAGAATTATGCAATGTGCATATATGTGCATAAGAAGCAGCACCACGTTACTTACAAGAAAATAAAAGAGACAGTGCCAATAAAAGGGACAAAACTACAAACAGTTGGGACGATTAGTAAGTTTGATATTTTTGGGAGCAGAGATGGTTATAATGACATTCAGTTGCAGTAAAGAAGGATCTGAAATAACGGTACTTTGTGCTCCTAGGATGCAGCAGTCTGTCTCTGAAGGAGCTTTCCAGTTCTGCAACAGCTTCATGCACAGACTGGGAGACATTGCCTAGCAGTGGTGTTAATTTAGCTAGAGTTGTTCTGTCTACCATCACCTGCTGGGTCGAGGGGCAGCCTAGGACAGAGCTGGCCTTCCTGATGAGCTTATCTAACCTTTCCCTCTCAGCTGTAGATAAGCTGCTCCAACTTCTGACACCATAGAACAGTGATTCTCAACCTTTTTAAGCCACAGCATTCCACATTATAAAAATCACAAGAAGCTAAAATGTTATTAGAAGTATTTTTATTGAAATATGATGAAAATCTAATCTCCATTGGATCAATTTAGTTATTCAGTGTAAATTTGGGCTTGTTTGGTTGAACACATAGTTGATGTTCTTGAAATAAATGAAGAAATACACCCATAAAGATCTCCCCCAATAGTTATGAGTGTCTGTCTTTGTTTCATTCTAATAGCAGGCAGGCAGTTTAGTTTTTGCATCTCGTCTCCAAAAAAATACATCTCAGAGCACTGAAAAGCCTACCTTGGTCTTTAAATTGGCAACTGAGTGGAGCAAGGAGTTGTACCGCCCTCTAGTGGAAGAGAATGGCGTTTACATTGCAAATATTGCAAACTCTTGGGTAACTCTTGAAGCCTGTCAATAATTGCCTCTTTTCATTTTTTTTTATTTTCTAAGTGCCAGAATGAATCCAAAAGAACGCTTTTGGATGATTTTTTATTTTCTCATAAAATTTACATACACTTCTTTGCTGTTTGGTAGTGCAGTGTTTGGCCGCACAAGAAGACTTTGGGGTTTGTTTGGAGGATATTATGGGCAAAGAATGGAGACATTAAATCTAAAGTAATGGATTCCAGCGCACGAGGAGACAGATAATACCAGGTCCTGAAAAAGACCTGAGACGGAAAGTATGCATGTAATGCATACTTTCTGATAAAGCTGCACCAGGATTTCTGAGAGGGGTCGGTGTTCTCAGGCTTGCTCATTTTTTCTATAAATATAACAGTCACTTTGACCAAAACAATTTTAGTTTTTGCATCTCATGTCTCCAAAAAATACATCTCAGAGCGCAGTTACAAGCTGTAACCTGGGGTCTTATGCAGCTTTTGGAGCCATGGCTATTTCTTCAATAAGCGATCCTTTCAATAAATTTTTAGCACAGAAGTAGTTTTGTGAATAATGATGCTCTCTCAACAGCTTTGGAAAGCATCTCCACAAGCTCTTTTGCTTTAGTTTGGGGTCAATGTGCACATTTAGCACCTGAACACGTTCATCTTTGTGACACAGAATGGTTCCTTCCCAAAACATACGGCCTGACTGTCAGGATCTGTGTTTTTCTGTGTTTATTTAGAGTTTTCTGTGTCTTTGAGTCTCGTGTTGTCCTGTCTCCCCCTTGATTGTTCCCATGTGTGTCTCGTTCTGTGATTACCCTCTGTGTATTTAATGCCACCTGTGTGTCTGCGTCTTTGTCGGGTCCTTGTCTTGCTATTGTCAATTCAGTGTCAATGCGTCCATGTGCGTGCTGCCAGTTGTTTGAACTGTGCTTTTCTTCATTAAAATCAGCTATCCATCCTACCTGGGTCTACAGCGTCTGCCTCACCATCCCTCACTGCACCGTTTCATGACACTGACATTCCACCTTAAGACTGGTTTATAGTTTCCACTGTTTAAACAGATGAATGTGGCACCTTCAGTCATCTGGACATTGTGTCAAATGATGAATTAGAACTGTGGAAGTTGACAATTCTTGTCCTGATAAGCTTCCTGATTTATTCAACAGATGTGGCGCCAGATGGCTCAAATGTTGTGAAAAGCTGAGAAAGCCAATGCTTCATCATCATTATCATCATCGTCCTCAAGGCCTTTTCACATTTGTTTAAAGGCATCTTGCTAAAATTGGGGCAAATTGCTACAAATACACATTTCTTGAAAAATAAATACAAGCTCAGTATTGCACGGCACTTTATTGTAAATCATTTACAATGATTCTCTGGTGTAAATAATCTTGCTCTAGACTACCGTAGATGCATCCGTTTTCCAACACACCTGACAGAAATGGGGAAATTCCCTCATCGGTATGTCCTTTAACTCTCCATAGGCCTGGCAATGAGCCATTATTTGACTCAGGTGTATTAACTTGGAGCACAGAAATATCAGTAAGTTGCCGGGTATCAACTGTTTTTTCTTGTGGGGAAAATGTCTTGTATTCTTTGGAAACTAGGAATAAGAACGGGGAGAGTTTACATTTTCTGCCCACCAGCTTCTGTTGGATAAAAATAAATAAATAAATAAATAAATAAATAAATAAATAAATAAATAAATAAATAAATAAAAGTGGGAAAAAGAAGTGTCACACTGAGTGCTCTCTCTCTTGCTCTCTGTGTGTGTATTTAAGTTAATAATGTATTTTTCTTAAAGTTCTCCAATCACATGATTAAGGCTGGCTGAATATCGCAATCATTTTAGATAGAGATATTCTGTTCACCACACGGGGGCGATAGACATCTTCAGTTCAGCCGGTTCCTCTCCGATATGGGTGATGTTTAACTCCACTGTGGTATTATTAAAGTAAAAGAAAAAAATAACCAGTGACTTGTAGTTTTATTAAATTTGCTTTGTAACATTATTAAAACTAGTTTTACATTCATATTTCTCTACAATGCTAGTTAGTACAAATTAACATAGTTTAAAAGGCCTGAGGCTAAAGACTGGTACTGATGTAGAGAGATGTACATGCAGAAAGCCAAAGTACAGACACCAAACGTTGTTTCTACACTGCTAGAGAATATAAAAGGGCATGGCAAAGATCCATCAAGCTTACATCCCCTCTGCTGACATCTCCATTTAGAGTTAAAGTTCTCCCATTTCTCACTCTTGCCTCCCACATTCCCAAGGTGACCATTATTAGCATTCCTCCTCTGCCCTTCTTGGACTCTTTTCTCTAAAAACCTACACGGTTCTCTAAGTCTTTTTACTCCTCATAAATTTCATGGTTATTTATAATAAATATGTAACAGTGAGCTGAACTCTTCAGCAGATTTTATTTAATTTTTTTGTCACTTTATGCCAGAAAAGGCAGATCTGTTCCAGCCCATTAATGCGTGCCATAAAACCCAACGACCAGCTCAGGAGGACACTCAGCACTTTCAAAGGACGCATGCAAAAGTCACAATGAACCATCATGAGAGAAGAAAAAAAGGGCATGAAAATCGTTTACAAGACAAATGGGGCTGTATAATTTTATACACATGGACTATTTTGCACGTTTGATTTGTTGTTGTGAATAATTGTTTCTCTTTTGAGGCGATTATTAACACGTGTGGCTGTAAATGACTGAAAGGTAACTCTAGAAGCAGAGTTCTGCTGCTGCCACTTGTTTAAACGTCTGAAAAGGATTCAAAGTGAGCGCCAGGAGTGATTTAATTTGTTGTCCATTGATGCTATTAAATAAAACAAGCCGGCACAACATCCTCTCATGTTGTTGAATGAGAAAGGAAGCAATTGTGCTTCTCTTCCTCTTTAATAGCATTCTGTAACTTTGTGTTCTGCAAAAGAAAACAATACAAGAAAACGATGAACATTTGCCAGTATCTGCCTTTTTAATGAGTGAGGAGTTTTACTTTATAAGCACACTTTCAGACTGTTTTTGTGTTTAAAGGAAATGATGCGTTCAGCGCATGGAGAATAATGAAGTGCTCGTGACTTTAATGTTTTCAGTGTTGAAAGCTTCTAACAGCCACATTACCTCCTTTATAGGAATGTAAGATTTGCTTTATTTTATGCTCCTTCGGTTTTCATGTTAGAAAAATATGCTCTAGGTTTGTGCGTGTTTATTCTTTCAAATAACCTCAAACACAAAAATAAAATTTTGTAGAATTGTGCAACTCTAATTTGGACAGAACTGTGTGTTTAAACATACAGTGAAATACATTGACTCTCATTTTACTGTCGACCAAAGACACCAAGTGCGTTTCTTCTAATCCTTTCACGGTTTGAATGAGGAGTTATTTCAAAGTGCTAAATAAAGATGCGTGTAAAGACTCTTCATAGATTTAGTTACTGAATGTTTTCACTTATGGAAAAAATAATGAAAAAAATTGATTGGTAATGATAATTCTTCCCCTCACAAATAAGTAGGAGATTCATAAAAGAAAACACGTACTAATCACTTACTTTGCCCAAATCTATCATACTAACTTCTAAACTTATCATGTTTGTTAAATCCTTTAAATCCAAGCAATTACACTCCTTGAAAAATGTACACTAGTTTATATTTTAATATATGTCCCAAAAGTGGTTGAAATGTAGACCACTTACTCTTGTATTTGTCTTCCACAGGGTGATCTATCCTGGTTGAGGTGTCACCTCTGCTGTTTTGCACATTAGAGGCATGTTAAACATATGCAGGAATATAAAAGTGTTTTCAAATTCAAAATTTTTGACCCTACTCTAAAAGTAAATGTGACATTAACACATACATAAGCATAGACAAGTTTAAAGTCATAAGATAAAATGTTGAAGTTTGATGGACAAATGACTTGAGGCGAGTTCAGAGAGTCCAGCTGCTGCACACACTAACAATATGACTCAGATTCCACATCACTGACCCGGTTTACCTGGCTGATAAATTTACCAAGTTTTTGTTTTTATGTCCTGCCAGTGCAGTTGTTGCTTTATATCAGCACCGCAGCATTCACCTGCAGGCTCTGAATACTTACTCATAGCTTTCCAATATTATTATACAAATGTTTTCTGGGGGATTAAATTAAAGCTTTAACAAAAAAAAAACAAAAAAAAAAACTGTTGTGGTATATGACGAGATATTCCAAACTTCAGTTTACAGTATTTTTTGTAAAAAAAAATAAAAAAATAAAAAATAATAATAATAATAATAATACCAACTAATAATAAATATAGACTGCAGTGTAACTATTAAAGTAGATAGATTAAATTTGTAACACAAGCTAATTAGAAAAGCTGGTAATAGTTTATTCATAAACATGACATAACACCTGTCATGAACATGAATAAGTCTTTATGAATGTCTATGACTGTTGTCATGAAGTGTCATTTGGTAAATAATGACAATTTTAATGTAAAGTTGCTTTAAAAGTTGCATTAAAGTCCATTAAAAGTGCCACCTTTGCAGTAAAGTGTGTAAATTTACCAAATAATGCAAAGTTGGCACTTTTAGTGGACTTTAATGCAACCTTTGAAGCAACTTTGCATCAAAAGTGAAATTATTTACTGAATGACACTTCATGACAACTGTCATAATCACCCATAAAGACTCCTTCATGTTCATGACAGGTGTTATGTCATGTTTATGACAGTATCATGTCAGTCTTATGCACACAACTTCAAATAAAGTGTTACCAAAAAGTTTTCCCTTGCCAGGATTGTTCTTTGTTTATTTTTATGTAACTACACATGGAGCGTTGAAGGTGTGAACTGAAAAATAAAATAAGTCTGTATAATAAACTTTTGCCTACTTATATTTCATATTTTATTTAAGAAAAAGGGGAAAAGAAGTTAAAAATTGACTTCTCTGGACAGGTTTTGTGTGTTGATGTGCACATTGATCTGTTTGGATCCTATAAATGGATCCCGCTGGATAATCCTGACGAACACATTTCAAACTGCTGTACGTTTTCTGTGCTTCAACGTACAGTCATCAGTGAGAGCACTAATAAAAGGTACAGGAATCCTCTGTCATCTACATATTCACTGATAGCATAACTGAAGTACAATTATTGGCATATAAACACAATAAAATAGTAATTTACCTTGCAGGGTAACAAGTATGTTACCTGTTAAACCTAATGAAATTGAAAGGACCTGTATTGAATCAACTGTATTGAATAAATTTTTATTTCAAAAATAAAATATTTAATGTGGTTTTGAATGGCTTATTTTGGAGGTGTCCTTTTTTTAAGCCATTGGGTTTATTATTACGTCAGGCTATTGATAACACACTGAATAAATAATGTCTGTGTGCATGAATATTGTAAGAATGCCACTCTGAAGTCTCGGCATTGAAAAGTTGACAGAAAGACTTGTGTGCAATTGAAAAGACAACGCATGTTTTCTCATTTACTGATGTCTTCTCGGCGTCTTGATAAAACGCAGCCACACTGTGCGCCCAGGGATGTTTCAGAAACCTTTGTTTGCAGTTTCCGAGAGACATATAAAAAAGTGAAACGAAACTTAAGGCAGAGAACAGTGGATGCTTGAGCAAAATAGGAGAGGCAGCTGGGATTATATTAAACACAGACATGACTTAAATGCATATTTTAGCATGCAATAAACTCCATCTTGCCTTCAGCTTGGTTATAAACTGAATGTTAAGTTTGTGCTTTGTTGCCTTCCTAATGGCCATAATTATGTTAATGGGCTATTTTTGAAATTTGAGAAGGCTGTGTGTTGGAGGAATCCATGTATCCCACGTAAGTATGCTTGTGTGTCCATCTGTTAGCTTAACACGCATGTTAGCATTGGATTTCTGATTTAGCTGTCTTTTCCTTTAGGTTCGGTTTGGGTAACGTTTTCAGCATTAGTGACATTTATTGAGGACTCTTTATCACGCGACCTCAGATTAATGCACACTTTTGAAACGTCAAGACACAGGGTCAACATTGAAAGAACTGATGAGCAGTGCGCATTGCAAGAGAAAATAATTTAACTCATATAATAACACTGACTATCATTCAATAGCACGTTTTTGTCAAACTATTTAACACAGTAATTTCCCTCGTTTATGTCATTAGGAGGTGACGATGACGGGCTGCATTCAAGAACATAAAACAAGTCAAATATTGACAAGCATTTTGTTTCAAGGTTGTGTGAACTGTGTGAAAAATTCTCAACTTACTTAGATCAATAGATTACATATAATAATTATTAAGTAATTACTTGTTTACCATCCATTTCAGTAAAACATCTCATGTCCACAACTCTCTTCAAATAAGGGCTAAGCTATTTTAGTGAAATTCTCATACTCATACTACAGTCATATACGGTGCAATTGTATTAAAGTATTGATTAATTTAACATAATTTGGAATTAAGTTGTAACATATCAAAATGTGGAAAAAGTGAAGCACTGTGAATACCCTCTTTATGCTCTTAAATTTTATAGATACTGTCAGTCTCACTGATGGCTGTTTCTTTGTGCTGGGATGTCATAAATTGTAAGAGCCGCCATCTAACGTTACTTGTTGTGTTTCTCACTCTATTTTTCTGTTTTTATGAATATGATAAATTGTGTTTTTCTGCCTGTAAAAAAAAAACAAACCCAGATTTAAAAGACTTGCGGGTAAAATAAATATGCAACATTTCTTAAAAGAAGAACTAAATATATGCATAAGTAGGAATATCCAGAGACAGTAACCCAAGGTGTAAATAAATCTGGTGAAAAATTTTACTCAAATGTGACAAGATCCAACGATTTCACAAAGAAACCAACAAGCAGCTCATCTTCCCAGGAGTTGAGCTACTTGTTGACTGAACTAGTGCTGTTGTCACTGGTCAGTATGACTTAGCATATAAAACAAAGATCTATAAATAAATCACTGATCCGTCTAAGCAGCCCAGTAAACTTTACACCAGTGTGTACAGATTGTACTAATGTCTTGTCCTTTGTAGCCAAAGTAATTATGAAGAATTTCTTCCACACAAGAATGCAGAAAATGAAACGAATGATTGGCTTATAATATGAGGAAATGGTTGTGTCCCCTGATGCCTAAGGAGAACATCCCTGTAGAGACAAGTAGAAAACCCATATGTTGTTGAACACACAGTTCCCTTTGAGGACTCGGTACAAGAAGCCCTTGAAAGAAAAAGACGGTGACATTGTGTCCTTGCAGCAGAGGCTCAATAAAAGCTTAAAGGACTTGGTTGCCAGGGCTTTGCTGACAACATAGAGATCTTGGCATTAGAGGGCAAGCCTTGCACCGAGCCATCAAAGAAATATTCTTGTGAGTGAGAGAGTGGAGCGGGTTGTTCCTCAGTAGAACAGGACCAGCCTGGTTTCCCACAGAGGAGCACTAGATGCATAGGAAAGTGGCCTTGGGAGTCCAGAGTTCTCTGCTGTGTCCAATGCATTGGACACAGCTTCACGTTTTTTTTAATGATTTGGACAAATAACAAGAACCACACTCTGGGGGAGGTTAAATATTTCTTTATTTCCAAACAACAGAATGAGCAAGTTGGTCGGCAGCAGTGTCAACGTTTTCTGGTTAGACTCTGTGGAGGAGATAGATTGGTGGGTGACTGGGATGAATTGCATCATCAGGAAATGCAGGGTTATCCTGGAGATCCTCTCCAGAGACTCTGAACTTGATTAATTTAGATCCTCTTGGATAAAATGTAACTGAGGATTCACTGGTGTGAGTTTACTGGGGACTGTTTCGCCTGCAGGACTGCATAAAGGCAAAGCATCTATATGCTGAAAACCAATGACGGTGATGTCCTGAAGTGCGGAAACTCTGGTGATTGGGTTAGAGAGTTTATACACACCTCATAATCAGGTCTCAAGATAAAGTAGAGCATAGCTGCTTGGTCTGTAATCTAAGCCTCAGAGGTCAGGTAAACAGTCCAGATGGGCAAAAGGGCAGGTAGAACAAGGAGAACAGATCCGAAACAGGATTTCTTCCTTTCATGATAGAGAAGCATGTTGTGAGATAAGTCCTGAAAGAAAGCAAATTCTCTCTCTATCTCACACACACACATTTTTTCACACGACATATGGGCCACTTCCACTATTTACTTTTACTGCTCTAAACAGAACTCTGAAGAACATGGTAGACTGGCAAATATGTTGCTAAACAAACACAAAGTCTCTGAGGCCTCATTTCTCTGAAACTGACACTGTTGACATAAACCAACGAATAGGGTCGAAGATAAGAATAGCAGATCCAAAAAGTAGAGTTTTTTAGGGGACACCCTAAAAAAACAAGTTATAGTTCAAACTTTTACAATATAGTAAGAAAATGTGCATTTTCTGCTATGATCATTGATGTTTAATTTCATAAAGCGAGTTTCCGCTGGATCTTCATAATGTGTTAAAATGGGATCCTTTTTTGCAATTTCAGTAAAAGTGTTAATTTGTTTGTATGCAAATTTTGGCGGGCTACAATGTTTCAAGTCCCAGGTATTTAAGATCCAATCAGCAATAACATATTTAGAAAGTTTGTCTGATTTCCACTGCCCTGTGTGGCAATATGTAGAGGCCAAAATGCTCACGGATAGCAATGGGATTGTCATGCAGAGAAGAGAAAGGAAAATGCAATGTTATTCTTTTAGCAATAACATCAAGAAGTCGTGTTTTTTATTATTGTACATACCAAATAATCAGTTCTAGACAAATGAGCTGCATAGTGTTTTGATGTGTTGCTCAAAGAAGTTGACTGCATTGATGACCATGCAGTCAGTTAGAACCACACATTGTAGTGTGTAGTGATAAAATGCAAGAAGTGGGAAAAAGTACAATAAAACATAATGCAAATAGTGATATAATTGATTTGATGTGTTTTCTGTATTCAGTTTATAGGTTTCTTCAAACTATGAAATAATATTCGTAACACTGTATATTTTAACAGCAAAATGCAATGAAGTGAGTTGTAGTTGATAAATGCATTTAAAATGCAAGTGACAGTAAGTGAAGGGCTTTTTGTAAACTGTAATAGTCAATTCTTAGAATGCAGAACCAAGATATAGAGTTGTACCTCCCATCTCTGCCATGGTGTTTTTGTTTTGATGACCAAATCTAAACTTTTAATCTCATAAAGAGGAAACCCTAACGTGCATTGATATGAACTGCTCTATAATGTTGCACTAATGCCCTCCCACAATCCTCTGTAATTCTGAGAATCTGGAGTTATAACACTTGGTAAGTTTTCACAAAGCTTTCAGCTTTACTTACTTTGCAGCTGGTGCAGCCAACTAATACTTTGTATTTGTTCTATTGAAAGGTAGTGACAAATGGATTTGCTCTAAATTTTCCACAAACTGCTTTGAAAGCATCAGGAAGCTGGGTCACCTGGGTGCTCCACTAAACCGGTTTGGAAGAATATGTAAAAAGGGAATATGAATATGTAATAATGGCAACATATGAGCAACCAGCGAAGAATATCATTCCAGGTTTTGGGAAAAAAAAGATCGACTAACGAAACATGTAGTTACCACAGGCAGAAAATCATAAAATGTTTAAGTTCGTTTTTTTAGTCATTTGCTTAGCTTATGTTTTCATCTAAAGCACAAAATGTCATTACTCTTTATTTCAACCTTTCTCATCAAGCACATCTGAGACACAAAGTGCAAGCCATCTGTTTCAACAAGGGTGTTTAACACAAATAGTTGTTGCACTTTGGAAATGGGTATGGCATTCTGACAGATGACTTGGCACGTTATTAGCTTTTATGAAAGTCTGAGCCAGATGTCAAAGAAACCCACATTTGTCCCTGTCTTCATTTGAAGCTGTTGCATTCATTACAAATTAATGAGACATCAATCACCCAGATCTGCAGAAACAGCTCAGGATCAGGTAATAAGTACAATAAATAAGATTGCTAAGCTATGCTGCTGAAGCCTGTTGAACTCATCAGGGATGAACTCGCCGAAGAGAACGGAGTGGATGGGGAAACGTTCATCCGGAGAGGCAGAGCCACAACTCGAGTGTTGTAAATAAAAATGTATGATTTTAGGTCTATAGTTCAAAGTTCTTAACATGGCATGAAGAGGGATGGTGAAAGAAAAAAAAAACAGTTGGTGTCAGTTTATCTCTTAGAAGGCTTGTTTACTTTGTTCTGACAGGGATTAGGAGAAAACATTTAACATATGGAATAAATAGACATTAATAAAAGTATATAGCCATTTTCATGAGTGAATAAAAAACGCTCATATTTAATGACCCAATTTATCGACATTAACTTCATCTTTGTAAGAGAACAGTTCTTTTAACAATGTTTCACTGAAATTTATATATATATATATATACTGTATATATAAATACTTTTAAATACTTTTAAATAAGCAAAATAAACCTTTTTTATACAACATACCTGACAAGAACAACATACAGAAAACAACCGTGTTATAGGCTGCCCGCTCCAAGTCCTACACAAGCAAAAGTACAAAACAAAAATTAACTTAATAGATCTATAAATAAACTGGACGTATTTAGATGAAAAATAAACAGCACACACCTCTCCTGCAGGACAACATGACAAGAGGGGAGGGTCTAAGGGGCGCAAACAATTTAAAGACAATACCACAGAAGAAGAAGTAAAAAGGAGGGGCTTCCAATCTTAAAGTAACACGATTAAAACAAGGACAAAGGTTTTTTTTAGAGGTGTTTCAGTCAGACAAAGAACAATACAAATAACCAAAAAAAGACATTTTGTGTAATTATAACAAAAGAGAAATACAACCAGGTTACACAAAGCTGATCTCTGTGGTGGTGAAACTTGTAAGCTCCACTGTTGCAGGAATGTCTATGTTGTAAAGTTAAATTATCATGAGCTTTATTATTTGGGTATAGGGCCCGGTCATTAGCCCGACACTGACTTGTTCCGCTAGTGGATGAATCATTATTAATAATAAAAAACTCTGCTTGATCTGTTTAGAGTACCTTCTTATTTTTTCTCCTCTCCAGCTCTTTGATGTTTGATCGTTGTGCAGCTCTCCTGCTGCTCCACTCCATATCACAGAGATCTCTATAGGTGCTTGAATATCAGACAGTTACTCTTCCTCTGTTGCTTTTGTAGAACATGTTGGTTGTTTCTTTCTGGCTCACATTTCAATTCTCATCCAAACGGACATTTCTAGTTTTAATCTTGAATGGGTATCAGGCAAGTTAGCATACAATTGTATAGCTTTTGTATTTTAATCTTTTTTTCTTTTTTGCTTTTGGGCTCTCTAATGCAATGTCATTTTCATATAATCTCTTTCTTTCTGTTGTACCATAAACACTGTCCTTGGCTGAGACACTGGGGGCCTCCAGTGCTTCAGATGTTGTTCTGGGTTATTTTGTGGACTGTCTGGATGAGGCGTCAGTGTACCCAGAGGAATATATCTGTTAGTGGGAAAGTTTTCCATTTTGCGTTTCCTCCATTTATTGATCCCACTGTAATTTACTGGAGTCACGAAAGCCTGGCAGACACAGACTGATGTTCAGACCAATAACAAAAATGTTACAATCTCCGGTGAGCTTCATAGCGTCGCACTGGAATTACATATATCACCGCCAAATGTTAGAAATTGGCAGAAAATTTAAAATTTAAACCATCAATAATCCGCACCTCCATGAAGCAATTGTTTCCCAATAGCCATCTGTATGAAGAGAAGCGTAGAACAATAAGGTAGTTTTTACTCAGTTTGTGCTCAAGTTCATTGTGTTAGAATCTGAACCAAAACGTCTGTTCAAATTCAAAGATGCTTTATTGATCCCAAAGGGAAATTAAATATGTTATGCTATGTCATGTTGTTATGTTGACCTCTTTTTTGGGCCCAATCTATCACTTTTCAAACATTTTTGTAAATAAATTACAAATTCCTTTTGAAAATGTCTCGTGTAGCTGGCTGGACTGTGCAAACCCCGACAAGGTGTAAATTATATCTACATGGGGGGAAAATTGCTTCTTAGTATTTCAACCTTTCTCAAATATGCTACATTTTTAATAAAGCTCTTTCAACTTTGACAAAAGGCTGTAATTTAATGTGACACAAATAGACTTTTAATGTCCAAACTGTCGGCTGGGAATATAACCATTTCGGTCAAAAGTCCAATTCCCCATTTTCTTCTTACTTTCGTCAATATAAACAGGATAGCCATCCTCTTTAAATAATCTTTATTGGCCAGAGAGTAGGAGCTTGGTGTCGGCAGTAAGTGTTTGCTGTCTTTGTTGATTAAGTTCTTTTGGCCGTAACGTTCAAATCTGAAGTGCAACAGAACAAAAAGAAAAGAAAAGTCTGAAGTTTGCCTGCTGATTACGGCTCTAAACTGTTTTTTCCTTAAAGTGAAAGGAACCCGATCACATTACAAAGACTGATTTAATCTTTCTCTGCAGCCACTGCAATCAGGGGAAATGGTTGTAATCCCATTCTGGCATGTTTGATTAATATCACTGACCTGATTTGTATTGTGCTCACTAGGCGTGTCATGGTGTTTATGTAATATCGACACCCCACCTATATATAATCTCTCACTGCGGTTGCACAGATGCGAACAGTGTTTTTTCCTTTTCCTTCTTTTCGGTGGCTTCGTAAACCTCAGCTAGCGTTTGTTTTTGGATTTAAGTGCTTTCCACAATAGAGCTGTCACATTTGATTGATTTCAGTTCGACTGGGCTCCTCACAGTGTCTTTGTCCTGGCTCTAAAAGTAGATGTTCGAACTTGTGCTGCTCATTTATGCAACTTCCTATTCAGTTCAAACTGAGAGGAAGTCAGGTATTTTACCGAGGCGGAGAGGCAGAACCCGGAACTTGGAATCCACTTGGGAGTCCAACACGTACGCATGAAATGGTCAGGGCTGTAATTTCAAGCTTTAAATTTTCCAATTCCAGCTGCTGAAGGTCAGGGATCCTTTGAGTAAAACTAGATTTAGTTTTAATATACTCAGACACCGTGCTTAATAATTTATTCAGTAATCACACTGGCGTTTGCTTTTGAAGGTGGTACTCATTGATGGCTGTCCATCTCAGTTAAAATAATTATAATAAAAAAATCTCGGCTTTCACATCTTCCATGAAATTGAAGATTTAATATCTGACCATCAAAAATGAAATTAAACTCAAATTCACCCTCACAAAATACAGGAAAATACTTTCGCCTCATTTTTTCCATACAAGTCCTTAGCTCCATCTATAAGTAAAACATTATGAATTTTTTACAGTCGTGTTAAATGCTTCTTTCTTTTTTTTTTACCCCTCCAGGGGGTCTTTTGTGGGCTCTAGTGTCCCTTATATGATAGTGGGCTGACAGGAAACGGGGAAGACATGCGGCAAATGTCGTCGGTCCGGGAGTCGAACCCGCGACGGCCGCGTCGAGGCCTCGAGGCCTCCAAATACGGGATGCGCTAACCACTACGCCACCGTGGCACGCCCTTTGTTAAATGCTTCTTGATTGGAATTTATTTTTTTCATTATTATTATTGGTTTGGGATGGAAAAAACCCTGCAGGGTTTTACTCCTCTCATCGCTCTGGACATTAAACCATGCACTGCTAATGAATGTGTTTGCCGAATCTGTTTTCGTTTGTTAAAATACAGAGATCATCCTGAATTTGTGTTGAGAGTTGTTCATACAGTATAAAAAGTAAATACCTATTAGCAATTAATGGGCTCCACTTCAGGTAAAAATGTGGTCAAGACAGGTTGGAGGCATAAACTCGTATTCATGCTCAAACTTTCAACAAAAGGTTGCACTCTTTGCAGCTCAAATCCTCTTGCTTTCCAAATATGCTTTCCTCTGGCAATAAATCCATCAGACTGAGTGAAAATGCTTCAGCATCTTCCCAAAAGTTGCTTGTCCAGAGTTGAGTTTGCGAAAACCAACAAATCACCCTGAAAGGTACTTCTGTCAACATTCTTTTTTTTTTTTTTGTTATATCAAATATTCTTATGCATGATACAACACAAAATTGAGTTTTCAAGATCCCACACAAAAAAAGACACATGCTAAACTAGCAGCCATACATACATAAAACTAAAGACAAAAGGGACTAATAATGACAACTAACAGCGATACTGTGAACTGTGCAAATGAACAATTATTGAGCCAATTTATTTGCTAACAGTCTCTCTGCCTCGGGGAACAAGCTGTTCCTCAGCACCTGATGCTGCGCAGCCTTCTGCCAGAGGAGAAGGGAATGAACAGTTTGTTTCTTGGATAAGTTTTCCTTTTTGTAAACTTCTGACTTTGAGATAGTTTAATTACAGTTGTACAAGTACTAAAAGGGAAATGCACTTCTGGCTCATTGCTCGCCGGGGTCAGCTGTGGCTGCAGTCCAGCAGCTCACCTCCGTCAGTGTGTGAATGTGTGTGTGCATACGTGAATGACTGAATGTAGTGTGAAATGCTTTGGGCTCCTCTGGACCTCATAAAGTGCTATACTGGTAATTTACCATAAGTTAAAAAAACTGTGTTTCAAAAAGGTTTTAATTCACCTGTACACATAAAGATTGGAGTAAAAGAAAGTATATATTTTCCAGATTGTTTCAATGTAAGTGAAAAAAAGTATAATCAGAAGTTTGAGTTTCTGTCTTACTGTTTGATTCCAGCAGCCTCGACTTAGAAAAGAAACTCTATATGCACAGATCCTTAGAGCCCTTCAGACCAGGGGTGTCAAACACGCTTTTGTTTTGGGCCAAATCAAGAGATCACGAAGGCTCTTAAAGGACCGGCTGTGCCAAAATGTATTGATAAAACCCGTTCACAAACTGTTGAAATATCAATGAATTCTTCAAATTAAATATTATTAAATATCTTTTCAGTCCCTCCATGATTTCGTGCTATACTTTTTGTGATTTTTTTGTAATAAAAGCCAGTGTTTGTGGTACTAATTTGGAAATATTTGTGTTTATTTGTCACAGTAAATGTGAGGTTTTATTACTTGCTGTATAGGTTGACTATGATCTGACATCAATTAAGAGTGAAGCAGCTGTTTAGTACAAGTAAGAAAGTTTTGACAATTTTTGAGAACATTTTGCAATAAACTCCCAATTATTACCGCAAAATTAGTGTGTGGATTTTAGAGTTTGCATGAATTTCCACGACAATTCTCAAGAAACTGGAGGGACTGATTGATATAATTTGGCAATAAGCAGATGAAAACTGCAGTGACGTAATTGATGACATGATATTTAAGCACACTTAGTGTTTAGTCTACAATCTAGAAGGCCACATAAAAAGCTAAGGTGGGCCGGATTTGGCCCACGGGCCTTGAGTTTGACACATGTGATTTAGAGTAACCAGTTAACCTACTAATCGTGTTTTTGGATTGAAACACTTGGCAAATCATTTCTGCCAATACCAAATCCTTTTTGCTTCATAATCGATTGTGTGGTGTTTTTATGATGCGAAGCACTTTGATCTGCCTTGTTGAGGAAATGTGTTGCACAAATAAACCTGATTTGACTTTTTAACTGCGTGGTTATTGGATCAGAGTAAGTAATTATGTCCATGATGTTGATCTATAATGTGTCTTGATCTAGTTCCACACTAAAAGCAATCCTTACTGCTGTTTGCTCAGCGTTCATCCACAAGACATTCCCTAATTAACTATTCTCTGCTGGTTTTCTCCTGTTGCCTCCAGCTGTTTGTGTTTTCTCTTATATGTAAATGTACAGCAGGTAGAAGTGATATTTTCATATTGATTTCAGGATCAGTCACACACAACGTAGCTATGCATACATTACTGGGTGTGTGTGCAGCCAATACATAATTCATCAGTTCAAAACATATTACCTTCTTCACCAAAACAAACAAATAAATCAAAGTAATTTTTATGGTGCGTTGACCCAACATTCTTCATAATCAATCACCTATTTTTGAATGATGTACATGTGTCTGCAAATTTAAACGTTTATGTAGTTTATTTGTTTGATTTCTTAAATCAAATTATTTTAGGTTGTGCCTAACAGATGCAAGCAGTCAGCATCTTATTTGCTGCCAGAAGAAAAATAAATGACTTCAGTGAATTGCTTCACCTTTGCTTATGAGGAACATACACAGAGTTCAATGGTGACTGTGTGTCCTCAGTCCATTCTTCCTCATCCAACGCTAAACAAATGCTGTGACATATTTTGTGTATTAGGGCCAGGTTAAGAAAAATAAAGTAAAAATAACATGAGAATAAAGTCATAATATTTTGAGATTAGTCATAACAAACATATTAGAATCAGACTATTATCAGTAACAGATTAAGTATTTTCTTTTCTGTAAAACTTATAGCTAAGTATAACTTCACAAGATGCTCAACATTCCTCATTTTACTGCAGCCATAAAACTGCTTTGTTTTGTCTCATAATATTATGACTTTATTGTTGTAATTTTAAAACCTTATTTTCGTAATCTTTTATTCCTTAGCCTCTATTACTCTGTTGTAAAAAGCTTACTGTTCCAGCCACTCTAAAGTTTTGCCTTCACTTTACTTCAGGATGATTATGACATGCTTTGCTTTTCTTCTGTGGTTTCTCAGGTCTGTAGACAAACAAAAAAGTGCCTTTCTTGTAATAAAAAATATGTAAATAAAATAGCAGCAGTGTAAATGTTGCTTGATACATCTGAAATTTTAATTTCATTTTGCAAAGTTAGACATATTTTTTCTTCAGTTTTTGTCCATTTTTATCCAAATTGAATGTTTCAGATCAGCAAGCCAATTTTATTATCAGAGAACGAAAACCTGAGTTAATATGACCAACATTTCTTAAATTATGGTTCCATTTACGCAACAATAAACACTTTCCAAATCTGGTGTAGCTTCAGCAATGACGAAATGAGGACGTGAACAAAGCCATCCAGTCCATTTCCGACATTACAAACACCGCAGCCAAACGTTAGCGATTTTGTAAAATCAGATCCAATCATTTCAAACTTCAGAGTCCACGCTTCCAGCAAGCAATCATTTCTCAATTTCCGAGGGTCCAGACCCTCTGAGTGAAGCAAAGCGTAGATCAAAGGGCTGCTTTTTTACGAGACGAGTCTAATATGAAAAGTAAAAACACACACATCAAAAAAGTTTGATTTTGTGTCACCAGTTCATAAAATGTTTTCTCGGGGATCATGATGATTTTTTTGAGTAAAAAAGCTTTAAATTTGGGGCTTTAGCCTTTGTGGGGTGTCCAAGGAACACAAATATTTCCTTGGAACTCCTCCATTTTATCTAATCCCTTTGACTCATGAACTTTGACCCTTACTTAAGTAAGCGAGGCCTGCAGTGCTTCAAATCTCGCTCTGGGTTCTTCTGTGACCTCTTTGATGAATCATTGATGCACCCTGGAGTCATTTCAGTTGGTCAACAACAAAAACTTACTCATGAATATATAGCCTCTCACAGACTGACAGATGTCACTTAGTTTGTGCCTCAAATTATCTTTGCTTTGTGAAAATAAACCCGCCTTTCCTCAGCTGAGACATTAAAGTTTATGAGAAACAGAAGTCTGTAAGAGGCATGTAACTCTGACAGCTTACTGAACACTTAAGGCGTCTTCAAAGAACCTCATTTCCAAAAATACGATCAATTTCTTTAACCTGAATCAGGTGCAGTTTTTCACTCTTAACGGGTTATCCTTATCATATTTTTCTTTTTCTGCAACAAACTTGGCAAAAGTATCTGTCAGTGTGCCGAGGAAATGTTAGAAAAACTCAATATGTATCCAAAGAGCAATTTTTTGCTGACATAATTTATTTTTTATGGATTCACAAAAAGAAATTAGACACAACCAGTTTTTTTTTTTTTTACTTAACTCTTTTAAACCATGTACAGTTTGGTGACCTCTTGACAAATGCTTAAAGTTTAAAGTGGAAATTAAATATATCAAAAGTTAAGTTTCAACCATGTGCACTAGAAATAATAATCTGCCCCTTTACCCACCTGCCATTAACATTTTAATGTTTAATACTTTAATATAGTTACAATGTACACGCCACATTCAAACACAAACTGTTTTCTGTCTCTTTTTTTGTGGAAATCCTCGCTGGTTCAATTATTCTAGCACAACATTATAAAAATGGTTCTATATTTTTACAACATGTTGCTTCTGTAAATAAATATGATCCCTGACTCAAACTCCAGACAGAATAATATAAATACATAGAAATTAACTATTGGTGTTCTTTACATCACAATGTACAGGTCAGAGGTTATTTAACTGGATATAAAACCTTCACCAGAAAGTATTTTCATCAAATTTAACATCTTTACTTGGTGATGCATTCTGCTTAACACAATCCAATAGAAAACAAAAAGTATGGGTGCATAGAAAATGGCTGTGCAATTGTAGCAATTGAAAATTACATTCACTTTAATAAGATACACCAAATACATTTTCATAAAGGAAAGTCTTTTTTCAATTTTTAGCAGTGATAGTGAATCTTTCACACAGAAATTCAGAAATTTAACATAAGCACTATGTGGACTACATGAAGATCAATTTATATGCAAGCGACAACAAAGTAGTTTAAATTTACTTATTTTTTTCCCTTTAGAGCAAAAATGTTTGTAAAAATGGATAGAATGTTGCCATTTGTATAAAAAAAACATAAAGCTTGAAAAATTGTCAATGCAGGACCCAACTGATGCAAAAATGTATATTATATTTATAGAACTGTTTTATTTTTTGGCGTCGATTATTTTAAATCACAGTCATTTCAACACAATCACAGAGTCTTTTGGAAAATGAAAGCCATCCCCATCTTCAGTGCGGCTCCCTCGGCATGATGCGCTTTTACTACCGGCATTAAGTGCAACAATTCATTTGTCTCGAGTGAATCCCTCAGTCTGGCTCTTCTCATAACATCTGAGAAAATAAGAGCCGCGCTTGCTGCGCTCTTAAAGCCATCCTGTACCATGAGCAAGCGTCCGCTGCTGCAAACAAACCCGTAACCCCGTCAGTCCTCATGATGACAGACAGCAGCGGTGAAGGTTTGATGTTGGACATGTGGTCGTCCAAAACGTCTGCATTTACAGTAAAAAAAAACATGCTGCGCAGTCACGCTCATCGTTAAATCATTCTTACCGTCTTTCATAATCAATAAATATTACATTAAACATGGTAAGCTTATCTTTTGATTCCTTTTAGGAGTGATCTAAATGCGGTGTTTTTTGCATATATTTTTTTTCCATTTAGGTTGCCATCGGTGCACAATCTTTAGAAAGCTGAGAGTTTTGTGCTAAAAACAAAAACAAAATGTCGTCTTCAGACACTTGTTTCGTCTCCCTCCTGTGGGTACGAGCGGTGCTGCGCCCGATCCTCCAGGCTGATGTCCTCTGTCGTGCTGCTGCCCCTGCTGGTGGCGCCTCTCTGAGGTGGGAAGGTGAACTGCAGGGCTTGTCTATTTTTGGCGGATCTGGCTTTGCCCGTCCCGTTGCTGTAGGAGACCACCAGCCTGCGGTTTTCCTCAGCGGAGCAGGACGGGTGGCAGTTGGCCTTGTTGGACCGCGGCGAGTCATTGCTTGGGTCGCTGGCGTTGTTGTCCTGAAGGTCGGTCAGGTTCCCGGTGGCGATGCTGCCGCTCTTGACGTGCGGCGTCTGGCTGTGGGTGTGGCGGTATTCCTCGTCGATGTCCTTCCCCAGCTTCCACCTCTTCCACTTTTTCAGCATCTCGGACTGAACCTGAGAGGCGATTGGAGTGGAGAAGCACAAAGGCGCACAGACGACACGGAGCACTTTCGTTAGATGAAGGACAAGTTGGCCAACGACTGCATATAAAAGCTTAGATTTGTAGATGGCTATTGTTGCTGCACGATTTCTATTCAAGCTCAAAATGAAATAGCTTTTAGCTTTATAAGAGAAATAATAAGTGGTTGAACCAAGAACTTTGGCAATATAAAAAATGCTTCCTCTCTACAAATATCAAGCACTGCAACAATGGCAAAGATCAAATTAGAGTTTTTCTGGCATAAAAGCAAAAGCGCCTCACCTCCTTATTGACGAAGCAATACAGTATGGCAACCAGCAGGCCCTGCATTGAAAGTTGGACATTTAATCTGAACAATATAGACAATTTCGACATATTTTAAACAAATAGCTAAAACATGCAATATTCCTGCTTTCTCAATCTGCTGCTGTGAGTTGTTTTTAGTTGTTCTCGCCGTAACATCACTCACAACTTCATTCGACCAACCCTGGGAAGTAATTGAAGGAGTCGTAGTGTTGGCATGATTAAATCACGCTAATCGTGACTTAATCAGCTGTGGAACATCAGTTGAGGAACGTTGGACCCTAAACAGTCAAAGCGTTATCATGTCATACAAGCGTAACAACACTGTGCCAAGTGGTTGTGTAACAAATTGGACCAGAGAGTGGAAGCAGATTTAAACATCACTTTTCAGCTCTTTTAAGTTTATTGAAGTGTTAACACTGGTTTAAGGGTTGAATTACTCTTTTTCACCTGAATAAATCAAGTGAAAGCTGGAAATGTCAGTTTGAAATGTACAACTACAAGTGCAAATTTATGGCTAGTGTGGCAAAGTAAAAAGCTTTTTCCAACTTTAAGTACATTTAGCAATAAAAAGTGGAAGAAATACCATCTTCCAAGTTGTTCGGAAAGACTACTAACACACACACACTCGCTTCTTATTGAATTTAATCTCGCCCAGAAGTTTAATTTCTTTTAGCAATTTATTAAAAAATTTGAGACTCATTTAATAGATTCCATAGAGTCACATATTTCAAGTGTTTATTTATTTGATTTGGATGAACATGGCTTCCACGTAAACTCAAATGTTGTCCTTTTGAAAAATGTAATTTCACACGAGAGAATTTAAACATATAAATGTTCTGAATTGTTTCAGAGAAGCATTCAGGCGTCCTGCTGAGGTATTCAGGAAGCCTATGCTACTTTAGCAGCAGCCATGGGTCTGATGTCTCCCTCTTGACAATACTCCATTGATTCTGTATGGGGATTAAATCAAGGCTGTTTGTTGGCCAATCAGGCACAATGAAACCATGATCAATAAAACAAATATTGGTACTTTTGGAAGTGTGAGTAGGTCCAAGTCCTGTTGGTAAATGATTTAAGCATCTCCATTAAGATTGTCAGCTCAGGGAAGCATGAAATTCTCTAACATTTCCTTAAAGAGATCTGCAGTGATTTTGGTTCTGTGGACCATTCGGTTCTGTGTCTCCCTACTCCTCGTCCAGTGAGACTTGAACACAATAAATTCAACAGTCGCAGCTCACGTCCTGGATATGTCTGTCTGCAGTGGCTCTTTAAGCTCTGACTCAAGCTGCCGTCGTCAAACTCTCTAAGGCGTTTTTTTGGTTTTGTTTTTTTTTTTAAATCACCTCAGGCTGCAGTTCTCTCCTGCTGCTTGTGCACCTTTTCCTACCACATTATTCTGTCAACTCTACTCTCCGTTAAAATGCTCGGCTACAGCAGTCTGTGAACCGCCATCTTCTCTAATCTTCTTTACTTTTTGTGATTTACCTTGTGCAAGACTTTTATGTTACGCAAGCTGCTAGCAAAGCAATATTTTGCATTTGTCATGTCATATTTGCATTTTTAGAGCTGCTGACTCTATTGTTTATCATCAATGAGTTAATTTTTTTTATTGAATTGCTTAAATAAATAAGGTAATTAATTACATTTATTAAAATGCATTTGTTAGTGAAAAACAATTGAATGTGTAACCACATATATATACTGTATATATATATATATATGTGTGTGTGTGTGTGTTTATTGGATGGCTGGCTTTTAAAAGTACAGATAAAGCAAAGAAAAAAAACGTGTTTATTATTCTTATAAAGGGTATACTGTATACAGATAAAGAATGGGATTCATAATGCTCATATACTGTAGAAGGAAAGGTTGTGAGTTCAGACCTGGAAGGAGTTGAACAGGAGGTCACAGAAGAGGCGAATGAGGCGAAGCATGGAGCCCTTCGGGACAGACTCATCAATGACGAAGGTGAAGAGGATGGCGTGAATGCCGAGCAGCGGGATGAGAGTCAGCGTGGATTTCGCCAGCCTGCGCACGATGAGGGGAAAAGACAAGAAAATCAGGGAAGACTTTTTGAGTAGGACACATAGCAAAAAGGTAAACTCTTGTTTAAAATTCAACCACTTCAACAGACTTCCTCTGCAGAACATGTGGTGTAAAATTAAGATAGCAGAGTAAAGTTTTTAAAAAAAGAAAGTGAAAAATACAATATGCTGTACAAAAAGACAATGGTTGATTAATAAAGGTGGATTTGCAATGCCATTTCCATTTCTAATGCTGTCTTCTGTTTGATTAAATTAATATAACATAAAATAATCATTGTTTTCCAATCCCGGGCAGTTGTGATTGTTTTACTATGTAGCACGGACCCAATGAATTATACTGAATATATCATCTAAAATATCTTAAAACAGAGTTAATTTCTCTGTAGAGATGCTGAGAAGCATCTTCACTTCCTTTCATTAAATATTTCCACCAAGGTTGGCTGATTCATCAATGTATTTGAATTTAAGCTTTGTGTCAACAAATGCTATTTAGCAAAGATGGCTGCATTTAAAGGTTCTGCTCTCAAACAAAAATGAAACATTTCTGTAGAGAAATTCAAGGTTAACAGTAAATATGATCTACAGAAGGGGATAGACTGGGAGACGACTGAAAGACATTACTGGGACTATTCAACCAGTAAGGTCCGTGTCCCATCACAAAGCTTCATCTTTGGTTCAGGCTCTAGTATTTTTACCTGTTTTTGTCAGTGTTGGTACTGGAAATGTATCTTTAAGATTTACTGTCTTTTTAAAATTCTTCATGTTGTCGGCTTTCAAAAGTACCTTTATCTACTGATTAATTTTCAATAAGAGGGCATTATCTCACCTGAATTTGTAGTCAGTGTATCTCATCTGATGAGCTCTAAGTTTAGACATCAGGATTTTAATTATTCGGATGAAGATGAAGAAGTTAATCTGAAATATGACGAGAGTCACAGAAAAACAATTTAGAAACTGAGGAAAGAAATTTATGGAAAAACAAGGTTGACATTTTGAAGCTGCAGTAGATATTTTTGTAAAGGTTCTGCACATAAAAATGCATCACTTTGTTATGGGAATTTTCTTCTTCTTTCACTACTACTGATGGGGCGGGAATATCTGAACATGCAGGCGCATTTGTCTCCAAAATAAAAGCATTACATTGAGAGTTACGCATGGAGATCGAGTTCATGTCCAATTCTGAAGATGCAGTTTTTAAAATTTTCTGTAGACTCTTAATAATACAGCTCTCAAGTTTTTGGAGTTCGAATTTTGCCAACATTTATCTTGCATGTAATCAGCAGTAAATCTCCAGAGGTTCTGATAAACTACTCTTAACATAAGCAAACAACCACATGTGAAAGTCTTGAACAACATTCACGACCATAATTATTTTGCATTCATTTACTAATGCTTTATTTATAAAGTACTGGTGAATGTTTTTGCATTCTGCCATGCAGCCTTAAATTGCATTCATTGTGTGTTCATGTTGTATTTGCACGGTGAGTGCTAGCATCTTATTTCTTGACTCCTGCTATGAGTTTATGTATATTGTAGCAGAAATTTAATATCAGAAAACCAACAGGTGTCAACAGCACTAATCTAAAAATTTAGCAGTCAGTCTTTCCGCTGGTTTTCAGCATTGTCCTGTAAATAGGGCTGTAACGCACATATCTGCACTACATCTAAATGGAAGGATGACTCATCATGTGGAACAGAAGAGGGTCTTGTTATTGCAAACATTAACAAGAGATTGTTTGGTGACAAAAACAACATTTTTTAATATATGCAAAGTGGATGAGGAGACCGTTTTTAAGCAACTTCAAAGAAGAAGGAGTGAGATTATTTTCTTTTCGGGAGAGCTGGGTGAGATTTGTGAAAGTGAGCAGGTGGGAGGATAATTAGTTTTCACTCCACCTTTCTCTGTCGTCTGAATGTAAGTGGCATCACTGACAAGGTTAAGGACAACCGAAAAGGTGTAATTCTGGTTATTTTCAAAGGCCTGAGAGTTTGATAAGCTGCTCTATTGAAATCCAAAGTTTCTTTAAGCGCAGCCTTGCCTCTCAGACCTCTGCTCACTCGGGCTAACACAAAAGGTACGCTGATGTTGCCGTTCCCCCTGCACAGTCACCTAGTGTTCTTGTATGTAAGGATTAACCTGAGGCACAAAGCATCAGGAGGCACAGGCTGTTTAGTCAACTGCTGTTAGAGGAGGTGATGCTGCACGAATTTATAAAACAAATAAATAAAATGAATAATATTACTAACGCAACAGCTTTTATTTTGAGGAAACCGTGAATTAGAAAACAACTTTGAATGAAATGAGCTAACAAATGCTGCTATTTTGGAAACTGCTGCAGGATTCAGAGTAGAATAACACAAGGAAAGGCTTCCTCTAGTTACTGGCCGCATTACTTTTCATACAAACTCTATCAAAGTTGTAGTTTTAAAATACTGAATTCATCCATTGTTCACATGTAAACTGGTAAAGGAGGGGAGCTACAACATAAAGAGAACCAGAGTGACAGACACAGACTTACCAAATAAGCAAACAATATGGGAGAACGGATTATCCACCAATACCCCATGTTAATATTCCTCTCCCAGCACCTAAAACACACACACATACACACCCCCACACACACAAATATAATACACTGCAGCTTATTGAGATTCTGTAAACGTTTTTTTTTTTTTTTAATTCTCTACAATATGAATAACCATCTGCCACTAAAAGCTTCAACAATGAAATCTCTTTCACATTTCATGTACTTACTCTATGTTCTCATACAGATATTTCACTGTGATCCACGGCAACACAAATATGAGAGGTGCACCTGAAAATAAGAGCAAGGTCACAAATGATCCGACTCAATCAAAGCAGCCTTTCTGGTCATGAGCAGACGTAACACTTATTTATTCTCTAACAATTTTATTGAGTTGTTATGCGGAATTAGACTGGTTCATTATCTGAAAAAATTTAAATATCAAGGTTTTCATCTTACTTGATGAGTACTTTAAAGATCTTTAACATGGACAAGATATCTATGGGGATCTGCAGCTGTTCCAGTTCACAGAGCAGTAACTCAGTTGCATCATGTCAGCCAAATAGATAATTTAGCATGGTCATGAGCTGATTTCCACTCAGTGTTAGACCAGTCTTTCATTTCCGCTGTTGCATTAAACCAATAAAATGTAGCGTTATTGTGTCATACTGCAAATCTCGCAGTAAAACTCACAATATTTTACCAGCTGAGGGAGTTACCAATAATTAATGCACTACTTAACAAATTATAGGAGTAAGTGGTGTCACTGGATTGGAAATGTAATCCTTATAAGACTGCTTTCTGAAAACAATGAAATAAAATGTATATACTGTACAATCATACAGAATCTCTGTGACATAAACAGGCTGAACTGTAAAACAAAGAGGACGTTTCTGTTACGTCGCTGTTAAAAGAGCTGGCCCTGCTCTAGTTTATGTGAGTGTGTTAAAATGTGAACATTTGGGGGATAAAAATTCATCTTCTAACTCATTGTTTGACCTGTCACTAACATATTAATGAAATAAACATCTTGGAATTGTATTAAGCTCTGCTTTTGTCTTTGGGAGTTCTTATTCTGATTTCTGTTCTGAGCGCTACTCTTGCACGTTTTTCTTTTTTCTTCCTTTTACATTTTGCAGATATTATGAGGCTGAGCATGAAATGATCTCAGACGTCTGTCAGCAAAGACATTCCCTCTCTTCACAACAACTCCTGCATTTTTGTTTTGTTTTCTTCTTTCATCTGGTCTGAAGATTTAGATGGTTTGCAAAAGGAGCAGATATACTTAGTCTTACTTTGTGTCAGAAACATGTTTGTATGTCTGTTCCAAAGCTTTGAGAAAAAACACTTTCTGTCTTGCTTTTGTAGCGATGAAGTGAATTATTTATGGGATCTTGTGAGTTTTGGGTGTTTTTACAATAATAAAATAAAAAACAACAAGAGGGATTATTCACTTGATACCATAAGCAAATTATGAGACTGGAGCAATGTAGTACTACTGTACGCCCAAGACGCTTAAAGGTTCTACAAGTTTTAATTATGAGAAAGGTAACGGTCAAACATAGAGATTGTGGAAAAGATTGTGGGAAACCTGAAGCTCATGTTTGTAATCTTATTGTCGCGGGACAATAACTCCACATACTGGTAACCAGTATAAGGAGATACAATTGGCGATTTGATTAATCCAGAAATGCTAGATTTGTTTATGGAATGCTAACTAACTCTAGATCAAATTCAAGATCAAAACACTGAGAGACTGTTTTCAAAAGCAGTAGTGTAATCATAATAAGTAAAGACAGCTGTGACGGCTTGCTAGCAGGTTAAGCTTTAGCAACGCTCCAGACTACCTGGTTTGTACTTATGTACTTAACTTTTTCAATAAGCTGCACAGTCACTCTATTAGGGTGAACCCAAATATAAGAAGACCTTTCAACTACATGTCAGGTGTCTAATAACTCTGTTTTGGTAGCAAGTTAAACAAAACAGGCAACTGAAGAGCTCACACATCTAGCTAAATGCTAACTGACATTGCATTTGCTGCAGGCGGATAATGCAATGGAGGAAAATGAAGTAGACAGGTGGAGAAGGAGGACTTAATTCACTCTGCTCACAGACTGGAAAACACTCCTTTTTTTGCACTAAAGCAATGTATCCCTTCTGTTTTTATCAATTCTCTTGTTTTCCTATCATTGGCACTCAGAGATGCAACTTAATGGCAGTTGAAACTTTTAAAGTAAAACCTTAATTGGCTGCATTTGAATTCATTTAGGAATTTCAAGCAAAAGTAAAAAAAAAAAAAAGTGTACTGCGGCAGTAGTCTTGATTATTCTAAAAAACTCCAGAGTTCAGCTTCCCCAGGCGAAATCAAGGCGAGACCAAAACTTCAAATATGTCGTCTTGAGACTGAGACCTGCCTTGAGTGAACTACTTCTAACACTCAAGCTCCTAATATTAGAATATCTCCTCACATCGCTTAAGACTCCATGAATTTAATTCAGATTCTTGAAGGTAAAACAGTTTATCGTCCCAATGCTAATCCAGGACCTCTGTGTAGATGTTGTTATATGCATAAGAATTTGCATCAAACCATTTATAGGAGGAGTCTTCAAATCCAGGCCTTGAGGGTTGGTGTCCTGCATCTTTTAGACACGACCCTGATCCAACTCACCTGAATCAAATGGCTGAGTTGCCTCCTCAATACACAGTCAAGTTCTCCAAAGTCCTGCTCAGGGCCTTATTTATTCACTCAGGTGTGCTGAATCAGAGACACGTCTAAAAGTTGCAGGACACCAAGCCTGAAGACCCCTGGTCTCTGGTATCACACACACACTGCATGAAAAGTGTACCATAGATAAAGTTTGACAGGTAAATGATTGATTGATAGAGGTATCTCGGTAAAAGTTATGAAGCATGAGCCGTTGGTGGGTTCAATTTAAAAGAGTAACAGAGTTGGAAAAGCCCAAAAGGCTCAATTGAACTCCTGGCTGTTCTGGTGCCAGGGGGCGATTTATTAATGCATTTGTTAAGAGAATGTCTGACACAATGTTTCAGAGTCTTTCAATGCCTGTAATTGATCCAGAATAGATCATAAAACATTTATTTCTGCCTAACCATTATCCTGATAACTTTGCTATCAGACAACAGAAAATGTAAAGTCTCCCCGTCTGTCAGATTTTGTGTTGGGTAAACGTGTCTGTGTCTCAGTTTGGGTTCTGACCCCAGCCGATGGCCAAGTAAATGTAGAAGTATTTCTTCTCGCTGAAAACAGTGATGACGAGGAGGCTGTGCAGATAGATGCCTTCCACCAGCAGCCAGTAGTTGTTGGCGATCACGCTGTACTGCATCATCACCATGGCGCCTCGGCACCACATCACGGCCTGAAATACAACACGGTGAAGGAGAAGGAGAAAAACAAAGCTAAGATACTCCTACGTTTTAGGACACCACGAGTGATCCATCTACATTCAAAACCTCTACATGCAAATGTTAATCTTTATCTTGAGATAAAAATATTGGCTTTTCAAGTATCAAGTACATACATCAAAGTGGACTTCAGCTTTTTAGTTAAAAACTGCTGTATGTTGTGTTGACAACTTTCCTGATGAAACTACATAGGACCTAAACAATGAATTTGTGGAAAATGTGCACTGGTATCATCACCAGAGAGACAGTGTCAGGTATGGAGTTTAATTGGGCCAAAGCCAAGACTGCTATTGGAGGACAAAGAATCGCCTGATTTAATTTGAACACAAAGCAATAAAACAGGGCATCAAAAGTTCCTCGGCATTTTCCCTTAAATAGAGAACATTAGCTAAGATTGCTCTTTCAAAACAGGTTAGTTTTACACACCTGACGGTATGTTGCTGTTTTGATTAAGTGCTCTTCAGATTTTTGGTTGATTGGTTCAGACACAGAACTGTCCCACTTGAAATGAAACAAATATTTACTAAAGTCCAGGTAAAGAAAATCTGTGTTGTTTTTTTTTTTTTTTTTCATTTAAATATCAGGGAAGAACTTGAAAGAAGAAAGACAAGGCTGAGTAAACAGATTGCTGTTGATTTGTAACCATAATTGATGTAATATGTCTCGACACAAAATCAATATTTAATCGGCTTCTTATTCGGCGACAGGCCCAGTGCAACGGCTGCCGAATTTTAAAACATATGTGGGCTGGGAACGCTAAATGTCTCATTGTGGAAAATCTGTAAGTTTTATAACAAGTCACTTTTTCCCAGTAGCTGTGTTATGCTCCTTTTCTGAATATTCTGTATTCTAGATACACCTTATTAGGAACATTTATGCTGTGTTCGGTTTATTCTAGGATTTTGGAGTCGCTTGGATCTTGGAGTAGCACCGAACGCGAGTGCAGCATGCGCTAATTAAAGGCTGGAAAACAAGTATGATTTGCTCATTTTTGTGTTCCTAAGAACTAGTAGTGATTTAAGCTACAAGATAACAGTTGAAATAAATCCCAGCTTTTCTCAAAGTGTCATAATGATGTCACTGATTTGAAAAAAAAAAAGAAAAGGAAAAAGCGTGACAGCTGGTGATCTTGATGTTCTTACTGGTATGTTGACCCAGGCCTGTGTCTGGGCATCGCTGCCACTCTTTGGGTCCAGCATCGGGCTCAGCAGAGCGTCTTTGATCAGAATCGAAACCGCTCTCAGGATGAACGAAGCAAACAGGTTCATGTGGATGTTGTTCCTCATGCAGTGGAGCTTCCTATGAAGAACTGACCATGTGGATTATTTATATTTTTGTACTGGTCACATTTATAAATCAATCCACTATAGTTTTCTTTTATATTACCTACTGTATCTCTCTTTCCCTCATTCCCCCTATCAATTTTTAGTCTTCTCTATCATTATTCTTTACTCCTTAGCTTTCTTCTAGTTTTTGGATCGTCACATTTTAACATCAAGTAAAGATATCCTGGGTAAATACAAAACCTGTTTTCAGGTGAAGATTAAACTTTAAAGACATAAGAAACATCTTGGTTCAATGGGAAATTATACTGCAAATTACAGTTTTTTGTTTCAGTTCAGTTTACAAGTTTAGGCAAGATTACTTGCTGTCCTGCAGAATCAATAAACTAAAATAAAACTTGTCTGTCCTAAAAGTCAAATGTCATAGCCCCAGCTATAGAAATTCAGCATACAGACTCTACATCTAAAGAGAAACTAAACCCCAAATTAACTTTATTTTGCAGATGAACTGCCTAAATTGATCCTTATCCTAAGTGAGTCTTCAGACATACCTCCTTTACACAATGAGGCAGAAATGCACAGGGTATACATGTGTTTTCTTGACAAAAACACATATATAAGGAAAAGAAAATAACAATATATATATATTTCTGCTTTTATTTTCAACTATGATAGTTTTGGTCCTCCAGAAAAAAACCTCAGACATTAAGATAATTCGGCAAAACGGGTTAACATTTCTCTGCAGTGATAAAAGAAGAAGTCACAAATGCTTGGTGGTAGTTGTTTCTGGCAGCAGTGGAGCGGCTGCTTGTTAGCTACAAGGGGCCATTACTTTTTCACATAGTACCATCCGGCTGGTTTGGAAAACCATTTATCCTTAAAAAAATTATTTACTCAAGGTTTCTTTGCCTGTTGTGAAAAGTTGCTTGGCAATCAACAATGTGTTGTGAAACAACAACAACAAAAAAGAAAATAGAAATAATTTGTACAGGGGAAAACTACTTTTTACAACAATTTATTTTTGCCTTTTCATCATCTTCTGCCGGTTTAATTCTTGAATTGTCTCATTTCCATTCTTATACATTTATCCTCTTGAATATCTATATCATGTGGTTGTGTCTTCATTAAATGTATTTTTCAATTGCTTTCTTATTTCCCCAGATTTCTACCTTGGAACTCTGTTTCCCGTCTCTTTCTTTCTTTTTTTTTTCCAGAAATGTATTTTCCCTCGTCTTCATACCTGCAGCTGTTTCTCTATGTTTTATCCATATCGTACCTGAAGCTGATGAGAATGGCCAGGGCCAGGAGCAGCGCTCCGAGTGACAGAGAGTATCCCACTGTGTACATGATGCGCAGCTTGCTGAGGATGCGGCCATACTGCTGCTGCAAACCCGACTGAAACGCAAACACGGTTACCTTTAAAGCATTCATGCTCCACACACCCACACACACAAAACGTAGAAAAGAACTCTCTGTGAACAGATGGGAAGATTTCACATTCTATCTTTCTAGATTGTGTCAAAGTCAAAGAATCACCCAACCATCTGTCATACGTTCTGAGCTAAATATTCACAAAGATTTCACACACCTCGCCGGGATCGTCCTCACATTCGCTGGTGTTCTTTTGTCCCCATTTGCCGTCTTCGTTGCAGACTCTGTAGACCAAACCCCGCTGAACTGTTCACAAAGACACAGCATATGTCGTATGAGGCTGGGTTCAACCGTTCAGAAAGAAAGAAATAAAGAAGAGATATTTATCTCAGAATTGCAACAAAATGTCATCATGTGGTGAAGAAACATCTCCACCTGGAAGCTGTGTTTAGCTCACCTTAACGTCATGCTGTTGAGAAAATTATGTTTTGTTTTCACATTGAGTGAGTGGTCAGTTAAAAACACTGTGGATTTTCAGTGGAATGTATTTACACTCCATATTTCACGATGGAGTGCGGATTTGTTGCATGACTATTTTTTTGTTGACTCTTTGGTCTAAACCAAGATAGGAGCAACAAAGTCCATCTTTGCTGTGCTGAATTCCTATAAAAAAGTTTATTATTGCAGTTTGTTCAGTTTTTCACTGCTATCCTCATTAATGCTAAGAGTCTCTCTCGACTTCAGTTACATAAATGTAAAAATGACTTATGATTTAATAGCAAAATCACACTGCTTTGATAGAGTAAAGCGTATCGCACGATTTCCTATTATTTGGTGGGAGACCAAGACGGATCTGACCTTCAGGGTTTAAACTCTGGTAAAACCATTTAATTTATCTCTCATCCAACAAATTGCAGGTTTCACTTCATTCATTCATTTTTTTTCCTTTCATTTGATTAAATTGCAAGGGCACAGGAAGAGCTCGGTTTTTGTAGTGAATCCTTCTCCTCCATTGAATCCACAGTATCAACGGCACTGGATGAGCGCTGCATCCTTGATGTGATTTTCAAAGAAGCTGATGTCAATCAGTTCTGACGGCTTCAGACTAAAACGCCTTGTAAATGCACATTTGAAAAAAAAAACTGCTATAAGACTTTTATTATTATTTTGAACAAAAGAAAGACCTTAAATGTACTGGTGTTTTGTTGGTTAAGAAGAGTCCTAATCCTGTGATGTAAAGGCCCAGTTAACCTTTCTCTTCATGAGTGTTCATATAAATCGAGATCTTTTCAAAGCTATTATTCTGTACTGAATGTCAATAATAGTAAAAGCCTTTTAGCTGTTAGGAAAAAAAAAACAAAAACATTCCTCTGTAAAGGCCGAAGATGTGCTTCCACAATTGAAATTTCTAGTTGCAACTTTGTAAACAAGCACACCACACAGTCGCTGACTTTGGCTTATCTCGACATATTCAACCGCTATGAGCGGTGCAGCGATAATGAGAAAACAGCAGCACTGCGCAGTTAGAAATTTTACCCCAGAGAGTGAGTTCAATTTAACAAGCTGTAGCACCAACACAACGTGATAACAGAGGGAAAATTATCTTTAGAGTTTAATTTTAATTAACGGAAAAAAGCTCGGGTCATAATTATGTGTCTGAAAGTTCAATGATGAGCATTTTATTACAGTACAAGAATCTGTACCAAGAGTTGAAAAGAGGCAGATGGCATGGCGCATAAAATCATCTATTAACAACATTTATATCGTCTAGAAAATGTTTTCACCACCTTGGATATTTTGACCTATTTATTGCTTTTATACGTATATCAATCATGATGAGATTTTACATGGAAAAACTAAAAAAACAACAAAAAAAACAAATGAAAAGTGACATCTACAAAATAATGACAATTAAATAAAAATATGTACCATACAAAGAGCGATTGCAAAAACAGTTTCACCCATGTTTCAAGTCAATATTTAGTAGATGCACCTTTGGCAACAATCACAACTCAAAGTTATTTTGTAAGAGCTCTATGCAGCATGAATTATCCTGTTTCTCTTTCTTAGAAATTTAAGAAGCCATGGCACTCCCAAATAAAAACAATGGTTATTATTTTTACTATTTTAAACAGTTCAAAAACATTGGGATGTTTTTCCTGTTTTTCTGGACTTTGGTTTGGACAGAAAACGTAAAGTATGTAGGCAAAACTCATTACAGCTAAACATGGAAGGAAGACATTCAGGCGACGGATTAGAGCGCTTGCATGAGGCAATGTTATGATTTGCTGGATGTTGCTCGATAATCTCCAGTTGAAGGTTCAAATGTTGTCTTTGATTTGATCTTATAGAAGAACATTAACACAAGTATCAGTTGTTCAAATAGACCAAAGCAACAAAGATCAATTTTTAAGCAGCAGCATAATCTGATACTGAGAGCATTTTGGAAATTATAACTTTTGATTTAACTGTGTTTAATTAATGGAGCGGGAAAGGGGATAAAACATCAATAAATAAATGTTTTGTTGTTGTTGTTTTTTACCACAATTAGTTGCATCCTGACAGATTGTACAAAATCAACTTTCAGCAGATGCTATAAATTCTATTAGATCTAATGCAACTCTCTCTTTTTTTAATACAAAGCTATTTGCTCTGGCTGCAATTTGCATAAATGTTTTTTTTTTAAATCCCTAAATATTTGTATAATTCCGGGTTTGAATGGGAATCTTTTAACTCTGTGAATTTGTCTTAAAAGATCCGCCTTAGCTTCTGGTTCCTTAACAGGAAGAAGACTCAAACTCAGGTTTGCTCGTGTTTAGCACCTGAAAATACCTCGGTGAATTTATGTTTTAGACAATAACTTATAAAGTCGACCTGCCATTAGTAACCCATGAATTTCTCTTCTTCTGACATAGAGGCCAATTTCTCTATAGCAACCACTGAAAGTTATAACAATGCAGTTTCTCTTATCATCCTGCACACACAATATGGTGGTAGCAAGGTTTAAAACAATAAATAAAATTCATTCTTATATAAGTGCCAACATTTTTGTTCTTGCTATGTTATGAAGTTTTACTGTGAATTACCTCCTTTTTTTCTTTTAACGGTCTTACTGACCTTTTTGATGCCATGGCAGGAATGTTGGGCAGGAGACATTTACAGTAGTACCTGGACGTCCATCAGGCCAGCAGGCATACAAATCAAAGGTTCTGTTACACACCAACCCTGTAACACACACACACACACACGCCCACACATAACAACACTTAATTGTTGCTTTGAATGGATGTAAGTCAGACATTTAATTTACCTTCATGAAGTTCAATCGCTCACCTGTGGCAGGGGGCGTGGAATTGATCTGGCTTGTGCAATTGTCCTTGTAGTTGCTCCACTTCTCCTTCACAAGCTCCAGAGAGTTAGCAAAGGACACCTGCAACGGAGAGGCTCTGTGAGGCTTCAGCAACACAACAGCCTCTTCTCTATGGCATCTCAGTCTCACTCAGCGGTACCCAAGGATGAGTGGATTAGGGAGGGATTAAAGTTGTGTTTAATTTTATGTGTGAAAGACAGGGAGGGTATTAGTAACACTGTACCTTAGTGCAGCTGGAGAGCGTAAGCAAGGCCAAGAGGAGACACACCTGGGACATCCCACCGATGCTGGGAAGATGGGGGTTGGTGGGGACCAGAAGACAGAGGAATCCCACATGAGGCAGGCTCGGCCCTATTTCACCCCACGGCCTGAACACACACACGCATACAAAAAAGAAAAAAAGAGAGGATTTATTTTCTGAGAGTGTGGTGGAGGTGGCTGGAGCTAGACGTTTATGGCCTAACATTTCGCAGCATCGATGTCAAACACATGCTGTTCCATGTCGGCCTTTAGAAAAATAAAGATGCCCACGAGCACAATTTACACCCCAACTCATTTCAAGTCAGTGCACAGCTTTTCAGAGAATGAGCAATCCATAATGTGACACAGCGCTGTCACTAATGGTCTACAGTACATACACAGGATCTCTTGTCAATAATTCAAAACAGAGTTTTTAAAAACATCAGCTCATGCCGTGCAACGATTGGTTCATCATAACAGACACTGTGCAGTACCTAGAAGAAGTATTTGTACTTTTTTAAAAATGCATGCATATTTTGTTGTATTACCACCACATAATTCAAAATACTTTATTACGATATTATGTGACAGATCGATGCAAAGTGGTGCACATCTGTGAAGTGGAAGGAAATTGATGAATGGTTTTCAAATTATACCACAAATACAATCATGCTTATGGCAAACATTGCAAATAAGATTTCAATAAACATAGATTATTTTAACTTAGATTTTTTAATAAATCAAAAACATATATATTTTCTTTAAAAAATATAGAATTAAAAATACATGATTTAAAGAGTTAGTCGATTCTGTTGTTTTAGTTTTGTATTACTGCTTATTTTCCCTTCAACTTTATAATTTATACTGATTTTACACTTTTATTATGTTCGAAATAAACAAATATATTTTCTAAGGGCCCTGCAGTGCCTCCTGACGGCCCTCAGGGGGCAGCGGCCTCCACTTTGAAAAAAACATCGTTAGAGAACATTAGCGAACAAATAGCATCATGGAGAACCACAGCAGACAGACAGGTCAGTGAGAGTGACGTGGAGAAGCTTGGTTAGGGATTAAAATGACATTCCAATGTTTAAAACGAACAAGAAATACTTTTCAGTTTATCATCCACAAAGAAAATATTTGGCACAACTACAAACTTAGCGGGGCGTCAAGCAGAGCATTAATCAATAAAATTGCCAAGAGACCCATTGTGACTGCAGGCGTCCAGGTTGGAGGCTCTGTTAGTCTGACAGCTATAAGCTCCTCCACAAATCTGGTTGTTATGGAAGAGTGGAAAAAAGAAACACATAGTGGAGACGTCCAGTTTTAACTTACCACTACTGCCAGGAGCCCTGCTGGGGAAACTAAATGTAGCAGAACGCTGTACTCAGATGCATGACTGAGGCTCTACATCAGAGTCTGGTTAGCTGAACAACATAGAACAACACTTTACCCTGAACACGCCATCCTCACAATGAAACACGGCAGTGGCAGCATAATGCTGAGCAGGTTCTTTTCTTTAGCAGGAAAGGGGAAACTGCAGCTTGGCATAGTTAGTGGGAAGCCAGGGTTTATATCAAAGTATGTAAATATTTTGAAGAATCTAAGGCAATTCTTGAAAATTAATGTTTACAATTTTCCATCTAATCTGACTGAGCATCAGGCATTTTGCAAAATAATAAAATAAAAGAATGGGTTAAAATTTCAAGGTGGCATGAGGTTGCTAATGAAATGTGTGGCACACTTTTAAGACAGTAAATTGTAAAAATTGTTGAAAATCATAACTCTCTTATCTTCCAGTTTACAATTTTTCACTATTTTCATCTAATATCATTCCAAAACTCCAAAGCTGAGGTTTTCACATAACAAAATGTAAATAGATTCACACAACACAAACACTTTTGCAAGGCACTCTCCTTTAATCATGTTTGCTTTTTTTTCTTCTTTTTTTCCAGGCTGGGATCATGTGGCACCGGTTGACCGTCTTCGCCCACGCAGTTGGAGAACAAAACGAAATCTGAAACGTTTCTGCAAAAAACACCTTGAGCATGGAAACATTTTTGGCTAAAACGTTTCAAATTCCATTCTGTTCCAGTCGGTTTTTGCTTCAGACGCAGAGGATCCTGTGCAGCGCCGAGTCCGGGCTTCTCACAGGAATCTGAGCAAAACATCAATAGCCTGTCATGCTGTACAGATTAGAGAAGTCCTTTTTTTTTTTTTTTTTTTTAAAAAAAGGACTACAGAACAAACAATAAAACAAATTGCTGGGATTTGATGCTACAGTTGTAATCCTCTTTTGCTATGAACACATTGGATTCCTATGTGGATTCCAGCAAACGAGCGCAAAGTAGGACCATAAGTTGTTTTGGGACTAAATACAACAAAATCAAAGGGATTAGATAGGCCGGAATAAATATTCTGCGAAATGTATTTGCTTTTTTTCACAATAAATTAGAATCTTTGAATCTTAAAATGCATGAAACGATTTAGTCACTAATTTGTTTCCATCCAGCATTCCCAAATAAAAAAAAAATCTTTTTCATGTATATAAAATCCATCACTGGATTACCTTTCCCATATTTTTAGAACTTTACATGCTGGACAAGAGGATTTAGGAGGATTACGAAAGATAAGCTTCAAAATATGACAGGTTTGAAAGACAAACTAAACATTGTTGGTTTTGCTCTTTCCATAGATTTGTTCGCAACAGCAAAAATAACAATAACAATAATAATCTGTTCTTATCCGCTAAGCTGCAGCGGTTGAGATTATGAGCCATGCCTGCGACTCCCTCTGCTTTGGTGATGGTGTTCCCCACGGTGGACTGAGTATTTTTTTAAGTGGAAATGCTTAAATATTAACTCCCATTGTAAATACAGCAGTGCTTCAAATTCAGCCACTGTTGTTCATTTGTGTCAAACGTGACAATAACACTAATTGAGGTACTTACTATCACATTGTTAGCGTTTTGTTAAGCTCTTCTCTATGTGAAGATACTTTTGCCCTCAATTTCCAGAAGATCTCTGCAGGTGTCAGGAAGAAAATCGAGGGACTATAAGAACAACTTGAAATAATTTGTATAATAGTTGAAAACATGTATATAATGTTCATTATGTTAGAAAGGATAAAAGACATACAAATGCCATGAACACACCTCTTTTGAAAATACAAACATTTCTATGCAAAAATCATTAGTGCATGTCAGTCCATAAAAACGTTTGCTCTTTGGTATAATAATTTTTAAAAAATCAGTTTTTTAAATTATTTTAATAAAATATAATTTTTTTATTGTTATTTTAAAAATGTAAAACCTTAATTAAACACTATTAATTAAGGTTTTTAACAACCTTAACAACCTTTAAATGTAAGGAAAGATAATGTATGAGGGATTTAGTCACAATTTGGTATTGCAGTGGATTAACCAGTTTGGATATTTTTCTGTGGAATATAATTCTTATTCATGAATAAATTACCCATTTGTGCATATTTTTGCATTTGAAGGACAATATATCTTGAGAAGCCGCATCACGTTGACTCAGTGCTGTTGGCTGGTGTTTGCAAATGAGCCAATCCATGAGTGGCATTTATTTTTCGTTGGTGCTGTTTCCCAAGGAGTGGAAGTAAGGACGAGCGTGGACGTTAGCTTCTGCGGTAGCCAAGGACAAATTGCAGTCTCAGTGTGAAAAGGTAATGGGCAAAGGCTTCATACTGTAGTGTGAAAATACTATGAGCTCTTTTAATCCTCTTTAAGCGTACAGCCTCATCTTTTTATTGTTGAATGTTTTACTCCAGTTTCTGAATTTTACAATAAATATTTCTCAAGGACTGGAAACACATTTAGTTTGAAAATATGAAATCGCACAGCGGCCACAGTAAAAACCTTTTGGAGATGAAAACCTATATCCCAATTCTCATGACACACGCAGTTGCAGAAGCAATTGATTTGGCCAGATAAGTCTGCATAAAGAGGTTAACGTGTTCATGTTAATATATAGATGCGTGTATGGGTTATGCAACAGGCGACCGAGTTAGTGTGTCTGTTTTCATGCAACCAGAATACACAGCAAAGGACGGCAGGCGGAGAACGACATATAACTGTCTCAAACTGATAACCTAATCGAACGCACAGGCAGGTTTAACATTATGCACACACAGTCACAGATAACACAACGTCACGGCATGATGATATCTGACTATAATTTGCCATCATATTTATATTCAGTGCAGAGGAAGCTGGGGCTGAAAGCCGGACATTAAATCCTGAAAGCATTTTTCCTGATCTTTAATTTATACCCCCGGTGGTATCTTGGGATCTGGAAGATTACCTTAATCTTGGTGCACTTTAGAGCTTTAAGGGATAGTTTTTGTAGTCAAAAAGCCTAACACAAAATTCTCCAAATTTGCAGCAGATTTCATTCTCGAAACTCAAGTTTAGTGCTTTTTCGCATCTTGCCATAATGACTCACTGCCCTTAAAAACTCTGTCTCATCTGTTCTTGTGACCTTGTGTTAAACCCCCATTAAGTATTCACTTTATTTGCCATAGTTTTACTCTGAGACCTCACAGTGAACTCCAGTGATTATTATAGTAATCTTCCTGAGATTTCAACGCAAACGTCGCAACGCCACAGAAAAGACTCAGAAGCCATATGTGTGAGGAGCGAGGAAGAGAGAGAGACATAAATAAGCGAGAGATAAAAAAATAAGAATGTCTGATAATTGTTGTGTGACCAAGTTACTCGGTCACATTCCTTTGCGAAATTCAGAGCAACGAGCGCACTATGTAAATTACCACACATTACGTACTGTACACTTTGTGTGCATCTGGGAGCCACTAATAACGCTCCACTGCCTGCAGTTATTTCCTTTAACAAACTGTGTGTAGACGCTCATTTGCATTTTTTAATTTGTCCGCACACACATACATACACACCCCCACACACGCACACATGTTTTTTTTAAAGGGACAGTAAAATAATCCTGGTCTCGCTCTACACTACTGCATGTTTCCAAGAATAAGTCTCACGTTACAGCTTGTACAATCATCAGAGGACACTTTGACCTGAACTTTTGCCCTAATTCAGGTTTTGTCCCATTATGACACTAAAGTGTCAAAATGTGCCAAACTTGCTGGTGAAACATGTGTGAACTGGTTACAATATGTGCAAAGAGCCAAAAAAGAGTATATCACTTAAATCACAAGATGTTTCACATTGCTATTTACTACTGATCATTTCTTTTAATTATTTTTCTTTTGTTGTTTTTTATGCATGATGCAGGAATTTGTCTTTCAAGAAATAAGAGTTAGATTTTTAACTTGAAAGGCTCTTCCTGTCTCTTCTTGGACAATTTTTCTAATAAAACGTTTGCTGAAGAAAAGAATACGTCTCATAATTTCAAAAGTGGTAATTAGATTATAAAAGGTTGTTTTCGTTTCACTCTATCAAAAAATGCGTTTATTTGTTACTATGCAAACTAGCAAAATCACTTTTTACTGTCTTTGCACATTTTGTCTACAGGATCTATTTTTTAAAAAAGAAATAAGAATAGCTTCAGCCAAGACCTTTTCAGCCGCATTTGTGTTTGATCATAGTTTGGTTTCTCCTCCTTTTGATATCAAATTTGTCAAAATGAATCAGTAAGAATGAAATGTAATTTGACACTGCCTTTTAACTTCTTCTTGTAGGACAAACTCTGGTTTCTCTGCTCACTGATTGTCTTTGCCCTTTCTTGAGACAAAGATGTAATTTTGCAAAGCCAGCAGTTCCAGCCAATAGAAAATCAGCTTGACTGCCTTCTTTTGGCCGCACAAAGATTGCAAGTTTTAATCAGGAATGCTTGAGCAACGGGAGCAGAATGTAAACAGCTTAAACAGAAGATACATGTGTTAGAGGCATATTTGTAAGCAAGCCAAACTTTTTTTTTTCAAATGTAAAAACTGCACTTAAAATATGAGTGTAAAAAAATAATGAATCCTGCAAATCATAAATGTGTGTTTTTGATTTAAAAACTAAAATCTTCCCCACTGGGAAAGACCTGAAAGATGGTGCAGACAGCAAGTGAACAAACACAAATAGAAACACGTTTCCTTTTTTACATCCCAGTAAAATGAGAGATGCAGAGTCCTCCCTTCATACGTCTCCATTTTTATTTAAAAAGAAAAAGATGGAAACATACCTTGAATGTTTAATTCTCCTCTCTGCATGACCAAAATATATTGTCTGCACATGAGAAGAAGTACTTGATATAGAAGATGCTACTAAGTAATGTAGAGTCAAGGAAAAACAGACTCAATCAGTATTCTGATTGAGTCAGTGTAAACGGTGCTTTCATAGATTACACTCACTATTATTGTAAATAAATGTAGCTCACCAGTGAAAGGGTGAAGCTGAGGAATTTCAGACCTCATGCATGTGTTTATTAGCATAACTACTGCAAACACATGCTACTAAAGCTTCAGGTTTTTAGCAGCAAAAAGCAGGAAGTCACTCTATAGCAATGGTGCCATAAAGAAAGACTTCATGGGATCCCGTCATGTAAATCAAACTGGTACCCATATTCTTTTATTAAGACGTGTCTTTACATTTATTGAGTTGTCATTGGAGGTGAATACACATTTATAGGTTTATATACTGCTTCCTTGTACAGTACATAGATGATACAAAACATATTCATTACACTTTTTACACAAAATCATTCATAGATGATGACATTTTAGTCTGGTCAGTTGAGCTCCTTTCCTTTTAGGGGCTCTTGTCTCTTTAAATTCAAACAAACTGCAGCTGGCCACACCCACCAACTCAACCTTTACACTCACACATGAAAAAGGCTGTGCAGGAGATGTGGAGCCTCCTGCACAATAAGAATGCACCAAGTGGTTTCTGGATGGTAAGTGAGCAATAAAAACACTTATCTCTTTCAGCAGCCATTGTACAGCGCAAACAACGGTAAAACCAACTGACCAAATGTGCTGGAGCTCAGCTTGGGTTGCTGGGCGACGCAGTCGTTTTTGAATCGGCTCATTTTCCAGACACCAAAATCTGTGTTAACCTAATGCCAAAAAAAGCATCTGCGTGTTTTTTTAAGTGCTTGGATTGTGTTTAGAAGCAGCTGAAACCCTCCTGGAAGTATAAAAACATGCAAAAAGTGAATTTTGCATAAAAGGTCCCCTTTAATTGCTAGCAGTGTTGCTTTAAAGAAACATACATATATACTAGACATCCAGATTCCCATGCTTGGTTTTGTCCTATACAACCTTGCTCTTTGTCCCGCATTTACCTGGCATGAATCTGCTCTCTCTAATAACACATAGTAGTCAGCTGATTTTTTTTTCTTTTACACTTAGTCTCATCTATAATCATCTCTGCAATATTAAACTGAACAGCTTCCCCTCTTCCTTCCCAGACCGTACCAGTGCGTCTGCCATGAGACCGTGCCTTTCTCTTCTCCACTCACACACTTTCATCAAAGTGTACAAAACTGCACGATTATCCTGAGAAAAAAAAAAAAAACATTGGTAAGACGAGCCAAGAGAAGTTGAGTGAGCGTGCGACTCTGGATCCTTTTAAAGCTTTGACCTTAAATGATCAAATGACCAGTAATGAAATTTATGTCAAATGTAAGCTGTTGTTGATTACTGTTAACGTGACATCGGTCACCCGTGGGTATGGGGTAGTGTTACGGAATAAACGCATTACCCACATTGAGCGCTTCCCAATTCTGTTGTTTAAATCAATCAAGCCTTCCCAGGGAGACAAGGAGAAGATAATTAAGCAGAGTGTGGAGACTACGTAGGAGGTAACAGAAACATGCCAGCAGCGGCTGTAATGGGACTAAGCTGAGCCGTAATTATGTTGTTTCTGCTTCGGTAAGCCGCTGTGCCCTGTATGACGAATGACACTAAACTCTAATGTTATTCCTCTATAAAGCTTTTTTTTTTTTTTACTCTTTCTGTACTTTATACCAGAGAACAGAATTTTTTTGTTTGTTTGTTTCAGTCTGTTGTGTATTGTTTTGGTCAATTTAACCGGATGATTCAATCAGGCTGTGATCGGTTTTTAATAGTTTTTAATCCGTCCCGCTCAGATCGATGCGCTTTCATTTCTTTTCACAGTTTAACAGAACAAACGCAACTGGCCATCAGCCAAGTGGAACCTTTGCTGAGAACAATTATTTACCCACATGCAGATTTCTTCAGCTTTTGCTTGTAGAGGTTTGTCAGCATCAACCAAATCTTAATATTAAACACAACCTGAGAAAAAAACAAACAAACAAGAAGCTGTTTTCAAACTGCAATATTTAATAAGTGGAGAAAAGCAATCTGAAACAACCTCGGCCTGTGAAAAAAAGAAACTGACTTTCAAACTTTAACTGTACGAAGAACAATTTAGCTAGCTGATATTTTGGCCTTATGATATTTTTTTATGCATTCTCCCAGAGAAAGAAAGACTGAAACAAGCCACTACTTAACAAAACACAGAAGTGAAACAGTTTATGACAAGTCGCCCAGATCATGAAGCAGCAAAGCCACCCCACACTGTCGCACTGCCACCATTTTCTGATTTTCTGCATGTTAGTTTTATACTGCATAGAACAGGATCCACACCCTTTAAAAAGGCACACTTATGTATCAAACGTCTGCAGAACAGTTTCCCAAAAGTCTTTTAGATCAGATGCTTTTTGGCAAATGTGAAGAAAGCCTTTTATTGCATTTTTTTCCATTTCTGCCCGGTCAGCTTCTTAATGTTGAGCGATGAACGTAATGAAGCCAACCTGAGGCGAGACGTTTTTCTGGGTTCTTCAGTTCTCCCGGATGACTTATTGATGCACTCTTAGATTGCATACTGTTTTGCTTATTTAAATCTGTATTTTTTATTTTTTTTTACCCACATCACATTTTGAGACAGAAACTAAAGTGATTTTTCTCTTATTCCATATGCCAGACAGTCATCTGGTGTATCTTCTGAGATTTAGCTCAGTTGTCCAACAATGTGTTCAATCACAGTTGGTTTGAATATTTTCTTTTCTCTTAATAAAATAAATTCTATTTTGAACATACTGTGTTCATTTATTCAAGTTATTTTTGTCACATATCAAAACATGCGAAAAGGTGCAAATGCTTTTCTTACGTCATTTTTAAATATCAATTTTCACATTTGAATCTATATTCTCTTGAACAGAGGCAGTAAACATAGTTTTGTTTCAGTTCAATTTTCACAGACATAACATTCCTCGTATTCATCAGACCTCATTGTCTTTTCTCTGTGTCTGTGCAAAGAAGCAATCCCAACGATACGTTTTGACAGCTGGTAATAAAGGATTCTCAAAGCTTTGAGCACCGAACAACAAATCCACTCAGCTCATCTGCATGGAGGTAGCAGCAGAACCTCAAACGCCCCGCCCGTTATTCAAACTTTACGATTTGCATCTTTAGATCCTACCTGTGTGTGGAGATGACTGCAGATAAGACTTATTCAATTCTGCTCCGAAAGTGGATCATTTTAGGTTTAATGAAATGACTTGTAGGATATCGCTTGCATAAAATAACAGCATGAATTTGTACATTTATATTTTTATGATGCTCCAAGCACAAATTTGTTCCAAGACCAGTCAGCCAGATAGCATTTGAAGTACTCTGAGAAAAATAGTAAGAAATGTAACTTCTCTTACTTTAATACATCTCTCAGACCAACATAGTGTGATGCTGCAGATTTACTTGCCCTGCTAAAAAAAAATTAAGCAGCATGAATGCAACGACTGTGAAACATTTCTTTCACATAAGTGAGTTACATTCATACCACCCCTCTCCACCGTCTACAACAACTTTATGACACATATTCTGTTGTCTTTATCATCAGAGTCTGTTGGGACTATTCTCAGACACCCACATGTTAAATGGTGGCAGCAAATACATGTGAGATAAAAAAAAAACAGCTTTATAAAAATGTAAATCTGTTTTCCCCCATTTAGTTAATTTATTGCTCAAAAACAGGCATTGATACAGTGTCAAATTTAGATAAAGGGTGAAATGACTCACCACATTAAACAATCTGCAAGTCGTGCCCTACATTAGTTTTTTTGGTTGTTTCAGATGAAAGCAAATGAGCTTCTGTAAGACAATGTCGCTAAACACTAGCCCTGGCACGTTAGCATCTGCGTTCGATTTGACTATGTAAGTTCAGTCCATTTACCGTTTATGATTTAAAGGACTGTTTAATTTTTTGTTTTTCATTTGGCCTTTTCAAAATTGAAAACACTGGTATAATCTGAGTTGAATAATTCTTTACCTATGATAAATTCTGCAATAAAACCCTTAATTTCTTCCTGAAATTTCAATGTTTCAGACAAAGACTCCCCAAACTGAAACATCGATCAAAATCGATTTTCTACACCAACTGAAGGTGGAAGAAATCGGGACAAAAGGAGGGATTCGCTCAGGTCCGGTTAAGTCAAGAACCACTGCATTGTTTGGAGACATTACTTGCTTTTTTATTTGCTTTCAGTTCCTTCCGTCCTTCTTTTTGTTTATCTCTTCTGAGTTGACATATCCGTGGATTGTTACCTCCCATGAGGCTTTATTTAAAAACGTCTCCAACTGGACCGTCCGGTTCATCAAAACAAAAGCTGATGTTAGTAGAACTGGTGGCGTTAAAGTGGCGTGCTTTGGCAAATAATTCTGGGAACTTAAAGGAGACACACCTTGAAAGTTGAAATGTACAAACAAGCGCACTTGATCTCTTCATGTTTGGACCGATGAAGAAAACTCCAGCATATTTTTTACAACCAAGCGACGGTGACCTAAGCAACTAAAGTCCCTCCCGACATGCAGGAGATGATGAAAAAAGGTTTAAAGTCACATAATTTAATCCTTTATTTACATCCAGCTCACCGCTCTCATGCTGCATAGTGGTGTCCAGATGTGGTCGGGAAGTTTTTTTCAAAAACAAGGAGAGCTGTTACCTTGACAGCCAACATCTACTTTATTCAGAGGATGCTTCTCAGAAAACAAAGCAAATGTCAACCTCATCTTTCTTCAATTGAATTCTTTCCTGCATCTTGTGTTTTCAAAGAATTCCTCATTCCTTCTCCATCTTGTTTGCCTGACTGTCCTTCACCTTTTCTGACGTAAACTGAATTGTGAACAAACTGAAAAAAACAGCCAGAGCTTTGAAAGGGTCCAATACTCTGTTTTCTTGGTACATCATCTTGTTTCCTGTCTGATTTAGGAGTCTTAAGCACACAGCGGGTCCGGCAGGGACAGGTTTCACTCCCTCATGTCGTCCGTGTTCACGTCAGTAAATCAGTTCTTCCAGGATTGTTTGTGTGATTTAAAAAAAAATAAATGTCACAGATTTTGTGACGCTACTTTAGTGATGTTTGTAAGATATTTTGCAATATTTTTCGTCAGGCAACCTCTTTCAGAAATAAGAACAAGATAACGCGCAAACAGATTGGACACGCAAACATTTTTTGTCATTGAAAAGAACTTAAAAAATTTCAATTTTGTTAACTGTCATGTCAGTCACACACTACAACCTGACATTAAGTAAGGCTGAGGTAGCAGTAGCACTGCTGCCTGCAGGGAGGATGCAGCAGTCGCTTAAAGCTGCAGTATGTCACTTTTATAAAGAATGTTTTTCACATATTTATTAAAGCTGTCACCATGTCATGACAGTTTGTTATGAGACAATCTGTGAAAAGACTGATTAAAAAGGACAAGTAGGGGAGGCTATGTGCAGCGCCACAAATGGTAGTGATTGACAAGAGTTAAGTCCCGCCTCCTGACTCTGATTGGTTGTTTCTAGTTAGCAATGGGAGCACTGGGAGAAGGCAGAGGAGCTCAGTCTTTTGCACAGATTATGTGTTACCGTGCTGTCACGACATAGTGACAGTTTCAACAAATATGTAAAAAAATAAATACATTTTTAAATAAAATGTGCACACTGCAGCTTTATACCCAATATTTTTCACCATTTTAGCAGAAAATTAGCAATAAGCATACAATTACACATTGGCATGAAAAATGCCAGATGTGCATTTGGATGAACGCGGCAGCATCCAAGTGAGATCGTAAAAGCTGTGTGCGAAAGAGAAAAAAACAAAACAGAAAAGCAGCAGAGTAAGAAGCAGCGTGGTGGGACACATGTGGGAAGATGGCCCGGCCAGCACATACCATTCTCAGTGTCCCGTGGAGAATGCCCAGTGCGAGACCCTAAATCCTCAGCCGTGCTCTCTGGGCCCCATAAATCTCCCGCCACCCATATCCTGCTCCCTTTACATTCTACGTTAGGACTAAATCCGTCCTTAGCGCTCCCCCACCGCTCCCGCCTCCAGTAGAAACAACATTTCACAATTTCCCTCACCAAATGGAGCTCATGTGGAAGTTTATTCTCCTGAATCTGAGTAAGATGTAAGAAAAATGATGTGAGAAACAAGTTTTTGTTTTTCAACCCAAAGTCACTTAAATCATCATAAAGTTGAAAAATGACTCACAGATGGTTTCAGTACGAACAAAGTTAGAGAGCTTTCTAACTTCGAATGTCATTGTATATTTTATATGTTCGCTGTTGGTAAAAAGAGGCCAGAAGGAGGCTACTGATTATGATTTGGTTGGTCTATCTAAAAACCAAGTCAATTATTCAAAAACTATTTAAAACGTCTTGTGATCGGAAGGTTGTAGGTTTGATTCCAGCTTCCTCCTGCCACGTGTCGGCGTGTCCCTGGGCAAGACACTTACCCTCAATTTGCCTACCGATCTGCGTATCGGCGTATAAATGTGTGAGCGTTTGTGAGCGCGTAGGGGTGAATGTGACTCTAGTGTATAAACCGTTTTGAGTGGTCAAAATGATTGGAAAAATGCTTTATAAGTTCAGTCCATTTTACCATTTAGGACAATTATTAAAATAAAAATTGAATGAAAGCTTCAGTGGATCATGTAAATATGCAAAAGCCAAACAGCAAGACAGGATAAATCCAGTACTGGTCAGAAATTTACAGACACTCATCATCAGGAGGAATCTCATATCAGTTTACACATTTTATCAATTCAAATAGTGGAGGACTAAAGGAAGACGACGCAAGAGCCGAGTTCAATCAGCAAATCCAACCCAGAACAACAGAGTGCCAGAACAGCAGCGCAAACACACACACACACACCCACACACGCACACACACACACCCACACACACACACATCCCATCCTCATTTGACATTCTTTAACAAAGCAACTTAAAGGGACAGAACTTACAAATCAAAGCACTTTACACTACAGCCACTCACACATTCACACACATTTATACACTGATGAGCAGATTGGTTGGCATTGTGGGGTTAAGTTCCCTGTCCAGGTGCACTGCGACATCTGACAGGAGGAAGTCAGATTTAGACCTTCAACCCACTGTGGCTCAGTGACTATTCTGCCACTGAGCCACAGAGCCCACAAAGAGAAACGTGATTACTGAAGACATACAGGAAGGACAGCAGCTTTGATCGTCTCCTCCAACAAGCCTGTGAGCCTGAGTAAAAATGTCACAAGTTTGCGTGTTTTATTGTATCACATCCAAACTGATCCATGAGCCTGCTTGTCGTGCATTTGCAGATCCCACATCGGCCGACATGCATCATCAAACCCTGCGGCGCTTGCCAGCATGGAGGACACAAAGTGATGACACAACACTGTAATATTCCACAATTAAAACACAGAAACAGTCTGAAGCAACTCAAGGGAAAATTAACTGATAGCTCTCAAGATCATGATTAAAATTTTGACTTATAGCAAGAAAGTTATAAGGAATATGCAGCATCAACAATTACCTCCAGCAGTCTGTATGTGTAGGCATGGGAATGCCTGCATGTGTGAAAATCTTGGCACCTTCATTGTGACTGTAGCGCATTAAAACAGGTAAGATGATGGTTGATGGGGAAACACAAAACTGTGTGGTTTGAATCAAACCAAAGCAGAGGGGAAACAAAAAAAATACACAATAGATTCAGCAAAGTAAAGTTAATTTCTCTGTTTACAGTGTGGCTGACATGCAAAATGGCGCTGCTGCTATTTGTACAAGTTTAAGAGCTCTGAAAGTTGCAATGGAATAACAAAATCATCAGTCATAAGCCTCAAAGTGCAGCCAGTGTCCTCCAGCGAACTCTAAAAAATAAACCAGCAGATAACGTTAACATCAGTCTAAATTAGCTGCTGCTTTTTGAGGACGCAGTTTGGATAAAATAAAGTCATTATCCAGAATGAATGAAAGAAAAAAACTGATGAATTTCTGGAGCCCTGATGCTGTAAAAAAGAAAAGAAGAGAGAGCAGTGTTTAGTGGAAGTGGGAGAAGAACTGCAACCATGTCATGTCACTTCACTCATGTTACTGTGCAGATTTTGCACAACTAAATGCAATATTTAAATACATCTTTAATATCGCTCATTCTGATCTCAAACCTGTCCTTGAAATCTATTTCTTTGACGTTGATGTGAGTAGTTGGCGTTACCATGACAGCAGTGAATCGCGTTAACAGAAGTATCTACGTAAGGGACTACAGTGAACTCCACGCAGTTGGTTTTGCGTACTCTTCCCTTCTATAAACCTCGATGTTTTAATGCCAGCATGGCACAAAGAAGCTGAAACCGTGTCGCCACGTGTGTGAAAAATACACTTCCTGTAAAACTCTCCTGTTGTCATGTACAGTGTTGTGCAGAAACTGAATACTTGTATTTATGGGGTAGATTGCTGTGTCATGCAGACACAGCCATACAGTTACCTAAAAAGAAGTAGTAACTATATTATCACTTTTATTTTTATGACAATAGTACCACAAAATATCATGATAAAGGATTAAGTCCATGTCACCCTATACTACTCAATGGTTAAACTCATCGGCTGCATGTGCCATCACCTCATCGGTTCGTTTAATCATGATAACGTCTGAGGAAATTACACTTGGCTGATGTAGAGTGAGCTGCATGGCAAATAGAAAGGCCACCTTATTAAACCAGCTATGGTGTAATAATTAGGTCACACCTTTGAGTAGACGTTACAGCTTACTGCAGACGACGAGTTACTGAATGAGTAAGCCACCCCCGAACTCCAAAAATGGACGCCCACTACAGGGAGAACTGCTACGATTTTTTTCTTGTGTGACTCGGGTGACACTTTAGCTGATGTTGATTCTCTGACTCCAGTGGAGCATCATGGACCTTTTCTTTAAGTTTTTATCTTAGGTTTTATTGATTAAATAATATTTGTTTTAGTTTAGCAGTTTATCTTGAACAGTTCTGGACAGCAAGAGAGTAAAAGTCACAGCAAAAATATTACAAAAAATAACAAATACCACTTGTTCCAGCGCCACGATATCCTCAGCTTTGTAGAAAGAAGGAAACACTTTAACTCCTATCAACTAGAATACATTATAGAGTATTAATAATGTTTTCTACTTTCTTTTTTAAAAATGTCATTTTGTAATCTGATTATTTTCTGTTCCACTTTTGTTTTATTTTATTTTTTTTTAGCATTTTCTTAATTTCCACCGCTTTTCTCAACTTTTTCTTTTTCCTCGATGTTGTTTTTTTTTTTGCACCTTAAAGACATTGCATTTACTTGAACGGGATCATTGACTGTTTTCATAAGCGAGAATGTTTTGCCACTTACAAAACGTCCATGCCATTTCCAGGGGAATTGGTGCGCAACCTGAGATTAACAGTGACATAAGAAATAAAGGCAACATCATTTAAAGATAATCCAACCTGATGGACATGAGATCCTGAACTGTCTCGACTGCTGGACTGCCTATTCGATGCACTTCACTCAGCTGCCCGACTGTCAGCCTTCTTCACATATTTGACTCAAGTGGAAAAGCTCAAATCGCTTTGAAGCTTAACTGAATCATATTTAAATTGTTCAGTCTTTGTTCCCTGTTTTCTGAGAATCTCAGAATACATAAACCAGATTCTCCTGCTGCGTTCTGCCAGTGAAGTAAAAGCTCTGAAAGTAGTGGTGCTTTTTGATCAGAAAAACATTAGAACAATTGATATCTAAGTGCAAAATCAGTTTTTTTTTTCTTTATTTCTTCTTTTCTTTGCAATAGAAGAATTGGTTAATTGGTCGATGAATTCAACCAATTAACCCACAGATTTACTATTAATACTGAAGCTTTGCAACATGATATTTGGAAAGACCTTAAAAGATGAATGTCCAAAAACACAAAAATCAGCAATTAAAAAAAGTTATAGTCATTTGCTGTGTAATATGTAGAGGCCTTAGCATAAATGTCAGATATACTGCCTCACAGTCTCTGATCAGAAGGTTGAAAAGTATCATTTTTCAACTAAACTGAAAAAAACAACAACAAAAAACATGCAGGCCTATATTCTACAGTCTTATTCTCTTTCAAAGCCGGATTTTGTTTCCTCAGATGATTAAGATGTCAATGCAGATTAAAAGAAAAAGGAACCAGGAAAAACTGTATTTCATCACCTTTCTAAAAGTAATGACCTACGTCATTTTCTCACAATAGTGATTTATTATTTGGATAAATCATCTTTTGGCACAAAAATGACTTATGCTCTTACTAAAGGAAAGTGATGATTTGAAACAAGAAAACCATCAAAAGCTGTTTAAAACCAGGGTCTTCTGAAAATGCCTTGAAATTTATCAAGTACACCTGAGACGTTTGTTGGGATGAAATTCACAAAGTGTGGACTGAGACTTGAGTCAAACCTCACAGAGCTACGACACAAAGACACATGTCAAAACTGTCACTAGTGTCAAACTCACTCTTGCCTCGGCTTAGTAGAAAGAAGACTGGACAGTCGTTCTGGGCTCCAACGTCTTCTTTTCACGCGGAAATAAATTTTTCATTTAATTTGTAAATCAACGTCCCAGAGTCTGGACTAGAATGGAAGAGGCACAGAATCCACAATGCTTGAAGTCTAGTGTGACGTTTCCACAGTGAGAGGTAATCTGGGGTGCCATGTTGTTGTTCTATCGTGTTTTCTGAAGTCAGCCATTAAACCAGCCATCAAACAGGAAACTTTAGAGCACTTCATCTTTCCTTGAGCTGAGAGATGCTGATTTCATTTTCCAGAGGGACTTGGTACCATCACCTTCTTTTAGTGGCAAGCACACCCAAAGTTTCTCTTTTGGGTTTAGGTCAGGAGTTAATCTGTATTAAATGTGTTGTATTTTTAATCTAGTGGCCAATATGTGACCATTTATTGCCATATTTAACATCAGAATGACTGATTGTAGGATAAATGTAAACATGGTCGAATGAATCTACAGGTGTTGTTACACACCATCTCTTTACCTCATCTCTATCGTATGGTTTTTTAAAGCACGAGCAGGATCATAGATTGTATTTAAATATATATGATCCATGGATTCATCCTTTGTGAGTCTGACATCGACGGTAAGTTTTTAAAATCTGGAGTGAATTGAATTTAGATGTATAGTAATAAACAGACAGTGTATTCATGAGTGGTTCAAACATCTTGTTTTTCTTTTTTCATTTTAATCAGAATCAAGTCATTGTTAAACTCCTTCAATAACAAAAAATTAGATCAAATGTGATTTATCTTTTACAAACCGGACCACTTTAGTGTTTGTTTAAACCTAGCTTGACTTTAAACCGATTTAAAAATAGAATAACAATTTCGCTTTTTTACAGATCAGATTACTGACTAAATAGCAACGGCACTTTGCAAGTAGGAGGAGTAACCCACATAAACCTTTGCACAAAAACAACCCATTTTTCTATGTCAGGTGACATACATTTCATATTTAAAGGGGAAAACTAATTAGATAAGTCTGTTAGATGTAAACAGACTCATATTTGCCAGAGGCACTGCAACACGCAGAGATACAACGCTTAAATTTTCTGCGCAGCTCGGAAAGACTCGCAGAAAAGGCTGTTTGTGTCGCTGTGCATCCCAGAGAGCGCGGCTCATAACTCAGCTGGGTCTGTTTGGTCGCAGTCGTCGTCCTCGTAAACCACATTACAGATAATTACATTTGTTGAGTTGTCTACAGAGAGGCTAGAAGCAGTCGAAAAACACAAAAAAACACAGCTTCTGTGGAAGCAAAGAGTAATTTAAAAACTGAATGAGATTCCTAAAAAGGCATTAAACTTGTCAGTGAAAAGAAGTCACGCACATGTGAACTAATTCTTCTCAGTGTTACGTAAGCTTGCAACTGTCTCCGTTTGACAAAAAGAAGACAGAGTACAAATTTAAAACCTGAGCTTAGATATAAGGAAGCTAAAAGGCTACGCTGCCATAATGGGAACCAAATCAGTTATTGTCTGCACATCTTTCTGAAAGAAGCTTTGCATTGAAACAACCATTTTTCAGAGCACTTTGGTTGATGGCTGAAAACGTAAAGAAAAAAATTCCTGCTGTCGTGACAGAGACAATGAGGCCAGAAGTGGAAGTGCGTGCTGGCAGAACTTCCACTCTCACGTCTGGGGCTTAAGCTGGGCTCCCTGGGGCCAAGGAGGCGAGGCTTTTAGACTGGCAAAATACCACTGGGCCAGACAGGGCACACATTCATTCGAGTTGGCATTAAGCTGGAGGCAGGGCTTACCTGAGTGTGTAGAAGAAGAAATTAGGTGCTGACAAAGTTTTACAGTTCAACTGGTCAATATTTCCTGGTCAATATTGTCAGGTGTGACCCAGTTGAAAAACAATACAGCAACAGAGAGTGGGCGTACTCAGGAAAGGTCTCTGTTCGATGTCTGTACAGAAGATAATCTAGAAAGACTTTACTGTCCTCAGCTCTGTAAAACCTGATGAGTTATTTCAACTACAATATTTTGAGAAAATGAGTACTCTACTCAAGACTCTACTAGCTTGGCTGGTAGTTGTAGTTAATCACGTCGTCCTAATACTAAGTATGGGGTGGTTACCCAATAGCGCTGAGTGCCAAAACATTTTTCAGCATAGTTTTGGTTTAAAGATGATCTATTATTCTTCCTTGAACATGTTAATCTAATTCTATGGGCTATATGAAACACGTTCATTATATTTCTTTGCACAAATTCATCCTTAGATGATCAGTTCTGCCTGTTTTGAGCTCCTTTCAGAACAAGCTGTTTTAGAGCCTCATGTCACTTTAAATCTAAATAAGCTGCTGCTGGCCCCAACTCAACACTTACACTCTCAAACAGATGCATAACTATTGAAGAGCAGAAGTGGAGCCTCCTGCACAATCAAAAAGGAAGAGGTTTCTGGATGGCAAGTCAACAACAAAACACTTGTCTTTTCCAGCAGCCATTGTGCTTGGAGTTCTGCTTGAGTTGCTAAGTGACAGTGCCTGTTGATTGTGATTCAACATTTGGGAGGGTTTTGAAATGGCTCATTTTCCAGACTTAATTTTAAAAAAAAATGGTGGTTTTAACACTTTGGCTGTAAAACAGTAAACAAATGTCCAAAATGTGAATTTCACATAATAGGAGGTGCACAGTTATTCCAGCTTTTGGGGTTTTCCCCCAGCATATATTTTTTATTCTTGTCTTTCTGATTAATTAAACAGAGTACATGTCATCATGAAGGATGGATGGAAAGGTGGAAAGAGTTTGAAATAATTTTCTATGATCTCAACCTTTTACATTTTAATGGGGGTGTGGAGGCTTTTGGGTTTCTTGTTTACTGAAACGTTGCCGCTTCAGGCTTCCTCCAGTCAAATAATTGCAACATTAAATTTGGCGCACTGATTTACCACCCATTTAACTAAAGATAAAGATTAAATTAAATTTGTTTTCCTCTGCAAAGAAAGAAAGTCCATCTTGTTGACTTTTAATACATTTGGCAAAAGACAAAAGTTCAGGAGTTCCAGCTTTGCTACAATCTCTCAGGTCAGCTGCCCTCATGCTCAGCTTGCTGCCCTTTGGTGAGGATGAGGATATGCCCTCTCGACCCTTGACCTGTTGTCCTGGTATGAGCAGCAGCTTTGTTGTAGCTCATCTGTCTCTTGCTGTGATAGTAAATTTTTCTTTTTGAACATCTCAACTGAGAGAAAAGTTGTTTCTCGGTAAGTCTGGTTTCAGAGTTTTTCAATAAACATTAGCATTAGTAGCATTATAGCAAACCAAAACCAATAAACACTCAGCTTGAACATTAGTATAAAGTCTGAGGGGTACACTTCAAAGCACATTCAACAAGGCTGGGCTTTTTTGTGCTTCCTGTATAGTTGGTTATACTAGTATGGAGGTAATAATGGCACTTTGTACCATTACACTTCACATTTAGTGTGCTTGCCAAAATTATATGTTTAATGAGGTTTTAATGTGCTAATCATCAAAAAAGGAAAAGAATAATTAAAAAAGGCAGCTCATTCTGATTTTTATAGGCTGAATGAATACAGAGGGTGAAACTTGCTGCTTAGCTTGTAGGCTGAAGCTTGAAAGTTAAGAGTTCAAGTTCAACAGTTGTGCAGAAAATATGACCACAACATGGTCAAATTCTTATCTATGTCCATTCTGCTGGAAATCATAATTAGTTCAAGAAAGAAAAAATTCTAACATATTTGTTTAAGGAAATACATTTATATCTGCTTCATATGAAAATATATCTGTTGCCTGTTGCCATGTAATTGCAGATGGTGATCAGGGCAAGAGGTTGACACGGAGACAAACAACAAAGTGTGCACACACTTGCTCCTAAGGGAAAATTATATTGACCAATTGATCTAAAAGTCGTGTTTTTCTGACTATTTTGGAGTTCCTCAACATGCTACAAGTTTAGTTAGCTGGTTCATGGTGAGCTAGCTGAATCACATTCCCATTTGTTGTAATGAAATGAGCTAGAGTCAGATGTTTCACTACCACAAATGGGAATCCATTCTAGTTATTGGATGTACGTTCCATCATTGTCTGACAAGCATGTGGACAACAAGACGATGCACAATATTGTGATGAAGTAAACATTTCACAGCAGTGAATCTCAGCAACTGAGATGGTAAGAGCTTTATTTATCTCTCATAGTTTTATACCGGCGTGTGCAGACTTAAACTGGTGTCAAACTAGATTCTATGATGGTTGTAGTAGTTTTAGATCAAAAGATCAAAAAATATGCACAGCTTAAAAATGCCTTCTATTGCCAGGAAATGCAGAGAAAAAGCAATAAACTTTTTTTTTTTTTTGATTTTTGCATTTCCTTATTTGTTACATGAACATTTTAGTGCGAAAGCAGTTTCTGAAAACAATCCAATCTATTCGCAGTTGATCTTTTTCTCTAGATGTAATCAGTCTCTCTGTAAAAACTGGGATTGAGACAAGTTCTTTAATTCTGATGGTTTTGTGTGCATATCTGCAGCTGAGTGTAACTAACAAAGTAACTGGGATTGAAGAATTATATAGCTCTGCTATATAAATACAATATCTAAGCTCAATTTCATCTTTTCCAGCAGCATGGGGTGGTTTCATCCTGGAAACTAGGCATGGATTACACGTCCAGTAATTCTCCACACAGTGCAGCCAGTACAAGAAAAGTTTCTTTCTCCCCTTTTGGAAGATAATTTTAACTTGTAGCACGCCCCCGTCATGTGATGCGGTGATAAGAAGTCATGCCTCTTTGAGTGTATGAGCTCTGTGGCTAGATGGTTTATGAATGATGGAAAAATTGCTTCAGGAAATAAAAATAAACTAAGAAGATTAGATTTGATCAACCTCACAGACCCCTTGTTTAAGTTTGTCTACTGACAAATGGAAACAGAAGGAAAACATGTTTTTTTCTGCTCATGTTATTACGCAGAGAGCTAAAATTTATTTCCTCTTGATCCCATTTTGAACATTGTAGCTAATTTAACAGGAAAAAATATAAAACACCATCTGTAGTGCTTGCAGCTGGTATTTCAGTACTCCTTTACTCTAAAATTGGACTCAAGTGAATTCATTAGAAATTCAAATGTATATTTCTGTACAGTGGAGAGATTAGCTGCCATGTGCAGAGGCTCTTGGAGAAGCCAACAAGGCACGTGATGATGAAACGCCAGATAAACAACTGGATCATCTGGTCTCTTCAACCGTTCGCATGTGCTCAAGTTAACTTTCATTTCATTCACAATAACTAATTTATTAACTAATACATTATGCATAAACGTCTTGACCAAGAAACAGAGAACAGTTTCCAAGTGTTTAACACAGGATATATGGAAATATGAAGTGCACACACACAACACAGAGCTTCTCACTTATCAACTGTGCATTATCTGTGCAGTGACTTTGTTATTTTTAAACAGTGCGCGGTGTGCTCTGCACTTACAAATAAAAGGGTTAAATAATTCATTCAAGATGAGACATAAAGCTGACAGGAAGGTCTGAGTGTAACATTTGGAAAGAATGGAAGTGATGCTTGTTATTACTTCCTCATTTCATGAAGCTCTGAGCCCAAAATACTGCAGAGGTTAAAAAGGTCAGTCCTAAGCCAGTTAGTGGGTTTTTCCCTGCGGAGCAGTCAATGATAAAAAAAGGAATCTAAATGAGATCTTAAATATCTAGAGACACAACCGTATAAATTGGCTTAATCTAAACACATGAAATGAGCAAACATTTAAAACACCGCATTTAAATTTTCAAATAGAGATTTACACAAAGCTGCAATAGGCCAACCTAATATCCACTTATCAGGCATAATATTAAGACCACCTGATAAGAGTTTGCTGGCGCCCCCTCTAATTGGCAACAGAGGTCTGACCCATGAACCCCAGAGGTTAAGCTGTAGTATTTATAAACTTTAAACTTTAGGTTCTGTAAGATGTATCTTATGTCATACATACAGTAGTCAGTAGACCTGACTTTGTTTGTCTAGAATGACCCACAGATGCTTAATTGGGAGAAAATCTTGGGAAATTCTTGCCAAGGTTAACACCTTAACTTTGTTGCACTCTTTAAGTTATTTTTTGGACCATTAGGTCTTTGTTTAAATGCGCATTGCATTAGAATGATGCATTAGACATCAGGAAATAAAATCTGTATGTCTTCTGCAGCGTTCCTTAGGTTATGCCTGGTTCAAGAGGCAAGATTTTAAAATTGGTAATAAAAACTCTTAGCTGCAGCAGGTTTGGTCCTACGGTGTGTGGAGCAACACGCCTCCCCCGAACCGATTTCACTCACCAACATTTAGATGTTAGACGGGAAATCTCATGAAACAAATACGGCCAAGAAGGAAGAAGCTATGGTGATATTCAACAGGTCGCAATCTTGTTTGTCCTCGAGGAAAACACCCCACATGCTGGAATATCAGGACAAGACAATTCTATGTGTTGAATATCACAGATTTGAATATCATAGATCGGAGCCGTCATGACATCCTTCACAGCGGACCAGAACACTCTTAGCACAACAAACACAGCAGGAATATCTCTTTATGTGATAATGGGGCTAATCTTAAGATTGTCAGAAGGTGGAGATCAGGGCAAAACTGGCCCTAAAAGCTTCACCATGTGAACTAGGTGTTAGTGCTAAAGGAAAATTCACATGGCAGCACCCATGACTCTAAACTGAAGATTGCCCAAAGCCTCACACCGCCTTTACCAGCTTCCCTTTTCCCTACCATGCACCCTGATGCCACGTGTTCCCCAGGAACCGAGCACATGCTTCCAGCAAATCCACATGAGGCAAAAATAAAATATGAATAGGAACAGCTTGCTATGTAGATATAAAGTGACACAGAGGCTAGATTCTCTAACACACTCTTCAAAATGCAAAAGATTATAAGAAAAAAAAATGGAATTCATAGCTTTGTAAGTCAGCAAATGGCTGCAAGAAAATAATTATTTGTCCAAAACTACCCGTCCATCCGTCCTCAATTTTCAATACACGATCCTGCTGCCCATCCAAAAACAACTGGTGTAAGACAGATATAAGACCTGCACTGGCCATCTGCTCGTTCACTGCAAACAATGATTCAAAAGTGTAAAACAACTGGACCTGATTCAAACGAGACTGATTGAGAACCCAAGCTGTTCTTACACCAAGGATGAAGAGGGAAAATCTCCAAACCTCTTTTTCAGAGAAATGTGCCAATGTTTTTAGAGATTAAGAGAGTATGCAATGCAATAGAAAATCAGTTTATTTTAAGGCCTTTTAAACATTGTTACCTGGATTGTCAATAAATATGGAGGTCTCTGTCTGTGCTCATGAGTGTAAACTATAACACCTTTACCAGCACGAGTTCACAGTAATTTAATAACTTAAGTGTTCTCCCTCTGACCGGTTTTTAAGGGTGATGGATTTTCACTTAACAGTCTGTGTGTGCAGCCACTCAGTCACTACGCCCCTATGAACTAACTCTCCATGCACAGTAAGATCTTCAATCCCCTCATCCCTCTGTAATGTTTGTGCACAGCTAGCTCACTGTCTCCTGTCCATGCTTAAGCTCTCCCTCGTTTATTAATGAAGCTCTGTCTGTGCTACAGAGGCGATAGCCATGACAAAGCAAATATTGACACTGAACAGCTTCAAGAATATAATATAGCTGTATAACTGTGCGAGGATGTGTCTATATGAGAGAACTTTTATTTCAGCACTGATACGCGGAGACAGGCTCAGCGGGAGTATTGCTTTGCCGGTAGCAGCAATCCTGACGGATCAAACCTATGAGACAAGTCTGCCGCTGTCTCTGTTCGTCCAAGAGTGTTTGTTTTTAAATGTGATGAAGGAACCCAGACCGAGGAAAGACAAGTGTTAATGGCACTAAAACAAACCTGACAGGTGTGACTGGTTGTACTTTTCCTTCCTGCCAATGTGAAATTGAGAAAAAAGGAGATAAGGAGAAACTATTCAAAAAATAGATCTAAAGCATAGTGACAACAAACAAAAAGATTCAGTTTAACTGGCTTTTTTTTCTTCAGCAGCTTGACAGATTTTTTTCAGTCAGGGAAAACAATATCTGATTCCACACAGATTTAATCTTCACATTACAACAGTATTGTTATGACCAAAGAGTCTTATACTTAAAGTTCGCATTTTCTGTCTTAAAAAATAATTAATTGCCTAAGTTAATTATGTATAAAGAGGGTATTACATAAAATCAGTTTTCCTTTTAGCTTTATGTCAGTATGAAAACAGAAAAGATGAGTGGTTTCATTAAAAAATCAACATGACAGGTTAGCTTTATTCTGCCAGACTCAGATTCCCTCTGGAGAAAGATGAAATAGTAATATAGTATTAAAGAAAGGAAATTATGTTGGAGATGGATAAGAAGATAAACACAAAAAGGCGTTGCACTGACAGAAAAAAACAGCTGAAAGTGGAAATTTGAAATGACCCAAAAAGACCTGAAGAAGTTTGTTCTGACTGAAAAGTACCTGCAGCTCCTAGCAAAAACATACATTTACGTGCGTGCATCTCTCTATCATGAGAGATGTGCTGCTTTGGCAGGTGTGATGAAGATTTTATTGCAACAAGTTCAGCTTCTGCATAAAAAGTATTCTGCATAAAAAGTATTCTGCATACCAATCACATTTCGTTAGGACTTCAAAACTACCTTGACTGCAGAAAACCTCGTCTTATCCCAAACAGAGACCAAGCTGAAAGAAGTCAGAGTTACAATTACAGTTTGTTGAACAAATAGCACTGTATTCTCCAAATACAGCAAACAGTGTCGTATCTGTGTTAGATTTTCAATTGTACTTCAACTACGACAGCAATTTTCTCTACTCAATAGATGTAACTCATTTAAAGTTAGAATGGGGTTATTGTTCTATGACATTGTTTCCATGCCAGACAGTTTTGAGTTTCTGTTTGTCTAAAGGTTTCTGAAGAGTTTGCTGACTATTTGATGTGAAGATCATTATGACTGGTCGTTTCTATAACGCCTTGACGTTATAGACACTGTACAGTAACACTGTACATTAACACTGTACAGTTAATTGCTGGGTAACAAGACAGTGGCGGTCATGAAGTCATGTTGCTGACCCACTTCACAGGATGATTATCTGTTTTACTGCCATGCAGTCACTCACAGACACTGTGTAGCATGAACCAGACACACAGATTTGGTCAGAGGTAAAACAGATTGTGGCAGCAAACACACCTCTGCCATCCCCTTCATGGAAAACCACTAGGACTGAAACCTCAAGGGGTTTAAATTCATCCAGTAAAGAGTCAGCTTCTTTTACTGCATCTAAACTACAGATATTTATTTTGCTAAACACAAATGACGATTGTGCGATCCGTCTTTAGCATTTAAAAGTATCTGCTCGTCTATTATTTACACCAATGACAGCTCAGTTTTTACCACCTGAGAGTTGTGTTACAGGACAGTGAACTAGCTCAGGATATGGTTCAGGTTTGTCCAACATGGAAACAGTACGTAAGTCTCCAAAAGCAAGTGTATGGTAGTAGCTGGTGGTTTTAGTTTTCACCTGGTGGAAGATTGATGATATGTTGGGTAGAAGTGAAACCCAAGACAGAAACTTTTCAGCTTTTATCAAGCCTCACTGTGCCACGATGATTTCACTTATTTTTGAGTACAACAGCTATGTAGTCTTAAGGCTCCATAATGATCATGTTGGTAATGATAATGGGAGATGCTCAAGTTTGATTTAATATTTTTTGAATTAAAAATATAAAAATAAACCACTTTAAAACCGATGAATCACGACTTATCCCAGACGTAGTGTCCTTCCTTATGTTTTACCAAATGTATGGGATAAAATAACACTAAACAGTGCAGTAATGAGAATGAAAATTATACATGCAATTGATGAAACTCTGAAAAGTATACTAGTATCCAACTCCCCTCAATACCCGTAAAGTACAGATTAAAGGTTATGCATGAAAATATCTAAACCCTTTTGGTAGAGAAATGCATTTAAGAGATATAATGAACAAAAATGCCACTGCAATAAAAGATGAGTTCGTTTTAAGGCTTTTTGAATATTTCTATCAGGAATGCCAATAAATCTGAATGGTGCTGAATATGTTTTTAAATAAAAGCCTTGACAACATTGGCAGCAAGACCTCACAATAATTTAGTAACTTGAGTGTCTCTTTCTCCTCATGTTGTCAATAGATTTTCACTTAACAGTCTGCGTGGAACAACACAAGCCCTCCATGCGCAGTAACCCAAGAGCGAGAAGTGAGATATTTAATCACTTCTTTCCTCCTTAACATCAGAGCACACCTCAGTGTCTCGTGTCAAAGCTTCATCTTCATTTTTGTTCAACAGAAAGTCAGCAGCTATGACCAAACCAGTGACTGCGAGCAAATATTGACACTGAGGAGCCTTCTGTTGGCAGAGAAACAGTCAAGATCAGATAAAAAAGAAAACTATTCTGAATCAGCTTGAACTCAAATGGTAATGGAGAATGAATCATACAACCAGACCAGCAATGGATTGGTTTGGACCAAAGCTAGTCTGCTCGATTCTCATTTCCCTTCAGCGCTCCATCTGGACTTTCTCCCTTTGAAGTGAATTTAATTTCTCTGGTAGAATTTCAACTGAGCCAGAAAAAGAAATTGTGAACGATGACGTAATTTTTTATGTATTTATTTTTTTTGCGCTGTTTTAGAACTCAATCTGTTTGTAGTTTTAGCAATTTCAGCGTTCAGTCCGTGTTGGTCACGTTTCCAAATATTGAATTAACAACAACAGCCATGCCTTTTGTCTCCGCACTTCTCTCTTTGCAGTGTAGGATGGTTGTTTACAGCGCAGGCAATTTCTGGTAAGCTTCATAGCACTGAACTGGCGCATCATCTACATCAGCGGTCCCCAACCTTTTTAGTCATGCGGACCGGTCAGCCCTTTGCAATTTTGCTGCGTACCGGGGGGTGGGGTACTCCATGAACCATCGGAGTACGCGCAGTACTCCGATGTTGTTTTGTTTCTCATTCTGCTGCAAGTTGGCTCAATTTTGACGCTCAAGACGTAACCGGTAAAATCCGGTTTAGGATTTTCAAAATAAAAGATCCGGAAGTAGTTCATTATTTCTTGCGCGGCCCGGTATCAATTGGTCCGCGAACCGCCCGGTGGTTGGGGACCACTGATATACGTGATGCGCACAAACGTTGGCAATGGGGTAAAATTTTAGACTTCAACAGAGTCCACGTCTCCATGAGGCAGTCGCTTCTCAAAAACTAAGAGTCCAGACCCTCACTACGAAGCAAAATGTAGGACTAGGTGCTGGTTTCGACCTGGCTAGAACAAAGCAAATTCAAGTGTTAGGATGGCCCACTCAAAAATAAATAAATAAATAAATCCGATTAAGAATATTTGACTAACTTTGAGAACCAGTATTCAAAGACGCCCTTCATCCCATTCTACAAATCTTGGGCTGCTTTTGCTATGAAGAATGCACTGGAAATGCAGTCTCCAGATGTGCACATCTGGCAGAAACATACCCCGAAACAGTGACAGCTGTAATCGCAGCAAAAATATTGACTCACTGGGTCTGAATGCAATGCAGGCCACATTTTCCAGGTGTTTTATTTGTAAATAATGTTGAAAACCACGCACTCCTCTTACACTTTACAATTATGAATCATTTTTCTGGAGTTATTTCAAAATAGACAATAAAAGTTTTGGTTGTAAGGTGACAATATTTAGATATATATATATATAGATATATATAGATATATAACTGTGAACTCTTTTGAAGACATCGTATGTTTGTATGCATTGTATGCAGAAAAACTGCTACTTTACTATAGGAGTTGGAGTTAAAGCAATAGTTTGTTATAAGCAGGTTTTACTGAGCTGTAAAAAATAAACGATTAGACCTCCAAACTCCAAACCTTATTCATTCTCTTAATCCACCTTAGAGTCCAATGCATACTGATGGAAAATGTCTGCAGTGAGCTACACACCTAGAGTTAAATGTTCTCTTGTTGCAGGGGAGACTTTTGTTTAAAATGCAACTGAGTCAGTAAACTAATCATCACAAGTACACAAAAACCCCACAAAGCAACTCATGTTTGCAAGTAGATTGCTTCTTGTTATTCAAGATCAATACTGCTTGTTGCTGTCCCTGAATACTTGCCATCGACCTGGATGTGCAACATAATTCAGACATAATGAGAGCCAGACCTGAGGACATGTCAGCCGCTCGAGTGGGGATGACGCCTTAATCTGCTGGATTCTGTCATACTTTGGTGACAAGAACAAAAACGAAACGTTCAGGCTTTCAGCAGATATCTACAGGCACTTAGACGGGATGGATTTAATGCACAAGAGCCTCTCAGACAGCAGTCCCAAAAGATTTAGTCAGTTATTATCTCACACATATTCCACCCTGTTATTCGTGTCCCATTTCTCTTTTTTCTTCCCCAAACACAACAGATATCTAATAAAACCCGCCTCCCCGGTCGGCGGTAACTGTTGGTTCTTCCTTTTTCCATTTCCAGATCTTGTTTAGAAAGAATTTATTTTGTCTGCGAAGCATCAAAATGCACAGCTGCTACGTAAAAAGACAGATAGATTGACAGATTCATGGCTTTAAAGTATTCTAGAGGAAAAAAACAAAACAAATGTTTTCCTGTAGTACAACATGAGCACTTTGTTTTGCCTGTCAGGGATCTGACCGCTGTTTTCTGTCACTTTCCCGTTAAACTAAATGAATCAAATAAAAAAATACAATCAAAATATACACTCTACCAAGCAATGACTACATGTTCCAACACACTCACATCTTGTTGGTGTCAGAATTAAAAAATATCAACTATTGTTATATCAAAGATGTGATATCTTTCCATCAACGTGAAACAGACAGTGAAGTAAATTTACTGTCTTGTTTACTCATTTGTAAAAGAAAGTAATGACAGAAACTGATTTCCATTTCTCACATAATCCATATATATTCTAACACAAGACAATGTAATTACAGAGGCCAGGAGGCCAACAAAGACTTGGCTGATGCTTTTTGTCTCAAACCATCTGCAAATGTCTCATTCCAGCAAGATTTGGAATCCTAATCTATCTGTCGGCGTTTCAGGCTTTCACTGTGTGGTTCGTCCTACATGCATTTTGACTGGAAATGTTTACACTCTGTCCAGATTCTTGGGTAAGACAGAATAAGAGCATTCCTACTGCATAAAAAATAGGATTGTTAGTTTTCACACAAGGGAACAAAAGAAAAAAATGTCAGGCTATAAAATTAAAGCACATAATGAGCAATTTTTTAAGGAAATCATTTGTATATCACGGAGAGATGGAATCGATTAAAAATCCTCCATGTGCCCACACACAGGACTGCATAAGCATTCAATGATGAGTTACTTTAATACCAATTACTTGTGGTCAGTACCATGCATTGTTCAGAAAAGACGTATAATTGCTTAAGTCCTACGTTTATATTTTATCACGGCATCCGCTGTGAAAAGCTTTGCATAACCCCTCAACCAACCCGGCGGCTTTGACCAAACGGATCCATGTGCAGCGGGCAAGACTTTCAAGTGATGCTCATTTTAAATTCTGTCCAGAGTAGGGTGCATCATGTTCTTTGGGTTTTAATGAAATTGAATTCATATGAAAGCCGCCATTAAATTTTCATCCGTTTTTATACTTCAAAAACAAACAAAAAAATTGAGTACTAAAAATGTTTTCATAATGAATAATAAAGAATACATGTCCTTCCTGTGCTTTCTGACAACATTTTCTGAGATAAGAAAGGAAAAAAATTAGCTTTTAAATGGACAATCAATGAGAAAACTCATGACATGTGAGCATTCTAGGTTAGTTGGCATTAAATTTGATTGTTCTATAATACTTTACGGGGGAAAATCAGCAATTCACAGATATGGGAATCATGAGTTTTTACTTATGGGGGCATACAGTACATATGTTTTACAAAATCACTAACGCCAATGTGGAAAACATAGTCACACCAAAAAACAAAAAAAAAAAGCCCACTGGAGTTGGTGCTAGATTGACAACATAAACCATGAAACTCTTTTAAGATACCATACAAATCCTTTATAGTGTGCCTCCATGCAGACCTCTGTGGAGTAAAGAACGCCCGAGTGTGTTAACAAAAAACGGGAAGCAAAACATATGAGGCCTCAGTTGATCATTTAATTTATTCTCCTAAATAGTCCGACTCTGTCATGGACGTTGCTGGTTTTGAATAATTTTGACAGGCTAATTAGCGAGATAACTCTTTAATATGTTTATCTCATTTAAAATTACCGGCACTGAAAATAACAGGAAAAAAAAAGGTGGAAAAACACAGTGGAGCAGATTGTAAGATGGGGATTTTTCGTCACAAAACAAGAGCAGGTTGTTTGTGTGCCGTGAAGACTTTAAGGTTTCTCACTTCAGCCTCGGAAGTGAGGCTGAAACTCATCAGTTTGTACTGAACTCATCAGTACAAACTGAACTCATCATTCTTCCCACTTTTCTCTCTTTTCATATTCCCTTTTTTTTGTGTTTCCTTTGGGCAATCCACAGTGGATCATATTATAAATTAGCTCCTCATGTATAATGGATCGGCTCTGAGGCTGTGGATTGCTCGCCAGCGTTAAATCGCTTTCCCCCCATTGTGTCCAATGGTCCATTGACTGCACTCAGTGAAGAACATTTATAGGGACACGACAAGCTGTAGGAAAAGTGCTCTTGTCGCCTCAAAGGATGTCTGCATGCTTACTTGACAAAGCAACCTTTTAGAGCGATGCAACATGCAATCCAGTCACATTCTCTTGTGTTTCCTCTTTATTTGGTCACAAGTTTGCATTTAGCTGTTTGAGGTCCATTAATTCCTACTTTTCTAACAGAGGAGGGTTTTGCAAGTGATGTCATTCCCAAAATCACACCTGTGATACCCACTGACTTGTCATAAACTGTTTATGCATCTTTAAGACAAATAAAACTACACTAAAAAAAATTGACATTAAGTTTTGTGCAAATATGCAAAATCAATGTCCATAATTCGCTAAAATGTCTGCAATACAAGTTCAGAAATGTTGATTTGCAACAAAAGTGTTTTCCACCTGAGGTCAGCTTGGTTTTGTGCTAAGCTAGCCTCATTCATATGCTTTTCTATTATCGTCCAGTTCAGTTATTTCCCCTGTGTTTCCTTTGCCCTGTTTGCAGCTGGTATTAGCATACGCTACAGTCCCAACCAGATAATGTTCCAGTCTGAACTCAAGATGTCAGAACTGATTTCATTGGATTTATTTTGAGCGGTTCTTAAAAACAGGCAACGAGATTCTGTTAAACAGTGTCACTGCTTTTAAGTTGTTTTCTATTGTTTTACACTTGTGCATATGTATTAATTAGTTTGATTTTGTAACCAGACTCCTATTGTATTACAGACTTCTGCCCAGGTCCCTCTTGAAAATGAGATCTAGATCTCAACGATGTTTATCTGGTTAAATAAAGGAAATAAAATAAAATAATAATGCCTGGCTAATTTGATTGTAAGCAGGCCAGCCTAGCAACGACTACTCACACCTGCCACATGTTATCCACTTAACATGCAAATAAACAACAAGTGCTTACTGTGCTTCTGTAACATCGCAGATATAATCAAATTACCTAAACTTGGTTATCATTCAAACACAACCAGACAAAAGCTGAAATGTATCTTCTGCAAGATCTGTGGATTTGGAGTTAAATATTTCCCTTTGTTCCCATAATTTTATATAGAGTGGATTGTGGAACATTTTGACAGCAAAACCCACTTCACAGTCAGAGTGAAACATCAGGATAAAATGTCATTTTCAGCATTTTCTTTGGTTTCTCTGTTCTGCACTTTGCTATCTCTTTTTCTGTGCAGTCATTCTCCTTCCCTCAAATATCGTCATATTAAATCTCATCACACATCATTTATTTTGAAGCATATGATGAACATTAATCTTAAACTTTCAACTGATAAGATCAAATAAAATTTAAGACCCAAATCACAAAAAAATGATGAGCCTATAATATAGAAAACGATTACTACATTCTCTCTCTCTCACTCACACACACACACACACGCCCCCATGCATGCACACATGCATGCATAAATCATCTATTGAACTTTGTGGACCGGGTAGAGGAAGGAAAAGTTCAATTATATGCTCCAAGGATGAGACAGAGAAAATGTGGGGAGGTTAGGTTTGAGGTAATTTGAGAGGAGGCTTTGCAAGACGAGTGGGTGAGTGTAGTAGAGGATGGAGAGACGGCTAATGTGGAGTAAGGAGATAATGCAATCAAAAAGGAAAAGGATAAAGTAAGACATACAGCAGAACAATAAAGGAGTAAAAAGAAGAGGTTTTTAACCTTTACTGTGAGTGAACAGGGTGACATAAAAACGATCATTCAGCAGATAATGACAGCGATTGCCTAATTCAGGTCTTTCAATTTCACTGTCAGTCAAAGGAAATCAATTCTTGCAAATAATCATCTGTGAACTGTTGCGGTCAGACAGTTTCTGGGAGGTTGACAGGCTGATCACTGGAAATCTGTGTCATAAAGTGTCATAAATTGCGGTGTGAGGTGGTGAGGCAGACGCAGATGACCCAGGTTGGAGTGAATAAATGAAGAATTTAATGAAGTTGTCAGATGTTCAAAGTCCAAAATCCAGGCAGCACAGAAAAAGCAGAAGGCTAATGCTCACAACTGGTAGCAACTGGTATTACAAACAACTGATGACAGACTTGACGGTGGACAAGATGACTAGACTAGACAGACTACAGAAGGACGGGACGAGAAACAAGGAACACCGGTGGGTATAAATACACAGACGGTAATCAGGGAATGAGACACACCGGGGAGCAATCGAGGGGTAGACAGGACAACATGGTAACTCAATAGACACAGAAACCTAAAACAAACACAGAAAAACTCAAATCCTTACAGTGTAGTTCAGATTACTACACTGTAACACTGACATAAGTATGCAATTATACTTAGTGCCTTTTATAATTTCTTTAACATGTTAAACTTTTTTAAAGATGCTCGTCTTAATGACAGTGTTGAAAGTAGCAGCAATGGCAAAGCAATAGAGAACAAAACAGGAGTCTTAAGGTGATGAAAATATAAAGTTATGTTATATACAGTTATATTATATAATCTATAATTCTTGATGGGAAAATTACAGAGCGTGTATGATTTATTTTTCAGCAATTGGGTTCCAATTCTTTTTTTCCATGAAAGTCTCAGAGGTTTACGAAAACAATGGAAAAGCAAACTTGGCTTGTCCCTCCTAGGTTGGGCCAATTATCAAACATGAGCAAAGCATATGTATTAATATTTTATTACGATTAAAACTTTCTTAGTTTAGTAACAAAGAACATTTAGCGCTCCACCTTCTTTTTTTCATCAGTTTTTCTTATTAACACTAGATGGACCTTCAGTTTGTTCATGCCATGGTTGGAAACTTTTTTCTTTAGCAAAACAAATCAGCTGTTTCAACAAAGGCTGCTTCGGGAAACAGGCTCGGCTCGTGTTGATTAAATAAAGAAGCATGTTGATAGAGCAGACCATCTTTTGGCACGCCCGCATTAAAATTTATACACACAGACACAATCCTGTTCTCAACATACAACGGTGTGTGTTTTGTTTCCAGTCACATATAAAACTGCTACATACATGGAGTGCAGTGAAAAACTCTTGGTCCCCTTGCAGACTCTTCTGCTTTTGCCTTTTTGGCAAAATTGAATATTCAAAATCAAACATGACGTTAATTTACTAAGACAAAAAGCTTTCAGACCACCTGGACCTCGTGTGAAGAAGAGATGCCCCACCATCGCCGATTGTTAAATCATGACTTGCAATTAAAAACATTTTTCAGACAGGCGGTTTCAGTAGCCGCACAATGGCCACCTTAATGCCTGATCCGTAGAATGACGGTTTTGAGTAAGTTTAACTTATCTGAACACATGAACTAGCAACACAATCCAGCCTCAGTCACAGGACGTCCAAGAGAGAACAGAGAAACAAATTCTCAGTATGGAAAGAGAAAGTCTAAGTGTTTTGAACTCCAGAAGGTCACAATAAGAGCCACAATCTGCAAACGGACAAAACGTGGAGCAGCCATGAAGCTTACAGGAAAACTTACAGGAGGTAGAAAAATGACCAAGAATATCTGAAGCACTGCAGATGTTGCTTAGCACAGCTAAGAAGTTCATTAACCAGAAGAAGAGACTGAGAAAGAAATTGGGCAAAAATGGCACCCATGGAAGAGTTGCAAGGTGAAAACCACGGCTGACCAAAAGCAAAACAAGAGCCTCAATCACTTTTGCCAAAAAAAATAAAAAACATCTTGGTGATCGCCCAGACCTGTGAGAAATTACTATGTGAACAAATGTGATAAAAGTAGATGTTTTTGGAAGTTGTCTGTTAATATGGCATAGTCAGAGTTGGTGGTGATAGTGTGAGTCAGGAAATGCTTTGGCTCTCCACCACCTACACAACCTGCCTTTATTGAAGGGATAAATGGTTTTGGTTCAATAAAGGAACCAAACCACGTCTGCCTGATCTATGGTTCCTTCAATAAAGGTTCACAGTTGCAAAACACACATAAAGGCCGTAGTTTCTTGTGAAGGTGACACAACTATTATTAGTTTTAGGGAGGCAAATACTTTTAACATAAAGCCAAGTTGGTTTGGATATCTTTTTCCAAGTAGACTGGTCAGAGCCTGCAAGTCCAGAGTCCAAACAAAACAGTTACACAAATCCAAACATAGACAAAAAGTACAAGCTGTTAATCTGCTTTCACTTTTCAATCCCAACATTGAAAATAATCCATATGTAAAAAGATTAATAGCAGGTGCTGGTTGTTCACTTTTTGATCACTTTTTTTTCTACTTAAAAACTATGTTGTTTGTTTGTTTATGCTATGTTTGTTTGACATTAAAATTTGCTGATAAGCGGCAAAAAAAGAAAAGAAGAGAAAACAAAGCAGAAGAAATTTGCAAAGGAGGAAATACTTTCTTTTTTATACAGCACTGTACATGACGACATTTCATGTTGGAGAATTTCGGCAAGCAGGAGCTTCAGCAGGGAATCTGTCATCCAGCTGCATCATTACTGTATATGTATGAGAATGTGCAGAATATAGACAAGCCCATGGGCTTTTTTTCCATTCACCCTGCAATTTAACCAACACTAATAAATAAATAACAAGCAGATCAAATGCAGAAGCCCACAAAAGAAAATTGGCATTAAATATGCACATCTGCTTTGAGATATATGCCATTTTTATGAGGATGGCCACGCATTGTTTGAAACCGTGGAGTTTCTGCAAGAAGCGCAGATCAGCTGTGCAAAGATTTGTGATTTATTACCCACAAATATCTCAAATATTGCTTGTGCATGCATGTGTGTGTGTGGGGGGGCGATGGGTGGCCAGGGGGGGTGCTCGTTGGTGGGAGTGTGTGTGTGCGTGGTTTTCTTTTATTATCTTCATTGGTTCTTGAAGCAGGATTTCAGTAATGACTTTGCTCTGCTGCACATGCTGGCTGCAGAGGAGAACAAAAGACTTCTCAGGCAAGCCGATGTACTGAATGTTTGAGATATCAATCTTCATGCAAGTCTTTCGTTCATTAATTACGCTCCTATCAAGCGGCTTTATTTTCGCTCTGTGATCACAAGCACGCAGTGGGACTCGGTGGAAACCGGCTGCTCGAGTGAGCGCTGTCGTGTCAGTGGGTGTTTACATCATCCTCCAAGTGTAGCTTACAATGTCAAGCATGAATGAAAAGCAGCAACAAAGAGCAGTCCTCGTGCCTCCGTGGCTGAAATAATACAGCCGATTACCCAGACACAGTCATTGATCTTATGGAAATAATTGTTTTATTTATTTCTACAAGCAGAGTAGTGTAAGCCTACCCCGACACTTCTGGACAAAAGAAAGTATCAGGTTAAATCAATTTCCTTCTATTGTAGGCGGTATGTTCTTGTAGAGCGCTTTATCTAGTCCAGAGGACTCCAAGCATTTCACACTACATTCACTCATTCACACACTGATGGTGTGAAGATACATTGTACCCTCCTCTGCCCAGGGCAGTCTGAAACAAGCAAGGCTGCCATGCACCGGCGCTCTGACCACCATGTAAGTGTCTTAAACTGGCAACCCACCGATTACAGGACAAGCTCCTACCACCATCGCTCCACTTGCCACTTGTGTTGTTCAGTTTAAGGTCAAACATCCTTGTTTTGTACTAAATGAAAATCCATCCCAAGTTCACAGATCTTCCAGTGATAAAACAGCCCAAAGTGTTTCAAATGGAAAGGAAAAGTGTGTGAAAGTAAGTGTCTGAAATGGTTTGTTGTAGCTACAGCCGATTGTGAAGGGTGTCAGGTAGAGCCATCATCCCACGGTGTTATTGCGCTTGATGGCTGTTTTCTTATGTTATAATTCTAACATGCTGTTGTTTTTATGCGTTGAAACTTCCTACTCAGTCTGGATCAGCAGCAGCAATAACATCGTAAGGCTTCATAATAGTTTTTTTTATGGCGTAATCATTTTTCCCCCACCTAAACATAAAACACGTACTTTCCCCCTTGGACACACTTCTATGAATAAACCGATTAAGTAACCTTGAACACAAGCACATTTATTAATCTTTGCATTTAGATCCCGGCACCGTTCTTAGTATTGCTGGTATTTTTACAAACTGGCAACCCAAAGAAAGCAGGTATTCTGACCAGAGTCCTTAGAAGATCTGAGCATCTGTGTAAAACATAAAGCTTGTAGTTGATAATCAAAGGATTTATGAGGTTTTAAAATCACTGAGTAAGTGACAAATTTTATTCTTGACTGAATACATCTTAAATTTGTTATTACGCTAATCAGTGCATTGCATCGAGAGAGAAATACTAAGCAGGTATGACACAAGTCAATGTCAGAAAATGCTTAGAAAAGTTATTTAACATGCATTCAGAAGTAAGATCATATAAATCAAAAGTAGGCGAGCCGATTAAAACTCGCTCTGTCTTTATTTCACAACAGCCCGTTGTTGTTGTCCACATATCGACTGAAAAACTTCCACTGAAACCTTGTGCTTTTAGGTCAGTTGGTAGAAGTTAATGGAAAAAAGTCATTATCTCATTTCACCCTGTTACATGTTTGTAGACCAGCCTCTTTGAATCAATATCTGTCCTTTTGCAAATGTTCCCTCTGCGGGTCCATACTGACCAGATAAATAAAATCCTGTGGGCCCCACGCTGTTACAAAGAGACGCCTGATGTCTGGAGGGAAAACAATGAGCCTGAGGGAAGAGGAGTTCGGCTTACTGGAAAGTGAAGGAAAGCAGACGGACACGAGCAGATTTGAAAGGAAGGGAAGGAGTTTAATTTAAGCAAAGCAAAATATGGGGGGAGACTTTTGGTGGTCAGAGAATTCAATTATTCACAGCAGAAAGACGTAACAGATTACTTTTAAGGGACCTTGAACAAGTACCTGACTTGAAGGAGAAAATGAACTCAGAGATGGAGACTCTCAGTAGCAAGAATGAGCTAGTACACAGAACCTGAGTTAGTGCTGGTCATTTCTCACCGTTGCCTTTCTGTTTATTTGCTGTTCCTGTGTTTTTGTGCCTAGATTTTGGGGGAAAATAAGCCATCTTCCATACAAGGCTTGCATAATTCTTACCCACCATGGAGGAATTTTCCACAAACTTTTGAGTGTAAATGATTTTACGGTCATTTTCCGCTATCTAGTTACAGTACAGTTTGCTCTAAAGTTATGCTATCAGAGTCTGATAAATCAGCAGTCATTGGGAGTTTTGTTTGTTTGTTTGTGTGATTAGTCATAATATTCTATATTTCATAAATATATATATATATATGTAATGTAAAGTGGGGTAATGTAAAGTTTCCAGTAAATTATAAATGAGATTTTTTTTCATTTCTATGATAATTTATTATAATAGAAGTATATCTAAGCACATTGGGCTTAGATATACTGAGCAATAAATCCATAGCAACATATATAGTGATAGACAGAACTTTCTATAATATCAATTAACTCCAATCCAGAACCGCACAGCATTCTGGGGGATGTAGGAAGAGGAAAGGCTTGAGCCACTCGACCTCTCACTGACAGCGAGGCAAGGCCTGGAGCATCAACTAACTCACTCACTCTTTGGTTACCTAGCAACAACTTATTGAGTAACATGTGCAGCAGCAGCTTAAGGTTTCACCACTGTGCCTCTTAACTGCTTACAAATAAAAAAAAAAGACAATGTGGAGAGAAAGAAGAAAATGAGAACAGCAGCGCAAGAGAAAATGATTGATAAAACAGGACAATACATGGTTTTAGTACTTTACATATTTTGAAAACTAATCAGTAACTATTGATATCAACCGATATGAAACGCTTATATCATGATATTGTCCATCCCTAGGATATGGAAGTAGAGACAAACTAGGAACGTGTAAATATAATCAAAGGGGTAAATACAAAGGGTGCCAACTGAATACACCAGCAACAAGTCAGTTCAGGCTAAATTGGTATAAATACATATGTGTCCCAGCTGGAACATGCAGCTCTTTAAGGCTCAGTAAGTTTTAAATCAATGTGATTCTAAAGTTCAGAAATGTACACACAACTATACTTCACATGCTTTGGTTTGCTTGGAGCTGTCACAAAATCAAGGTTCACCAATTTTACACACAACATCACATAAAATAAAATGTTGGGATGCATCCTTTATTCAGGCTACATCAAGATGTAACATTTTTATGAGTAAAATGATACATAAATAAAACAAAATGGTTGAGACATCCATGTCATGTGAGAATTACTATCCTTCGTGTCAAGTGACACAAACACAGCTTGGCAAAATGAACAAATGTAGATCCTTACCAACAAATTAAAAGAAAAACAAGACATGAAACGAAAACCTATACTGCTTTATGCTTTATAATTGTTTGAGGGTAAAATACCCTAAATGGTCAAATGTTAAACATTCTAAATATGCTTTACATATAATATTTACGTGACGACTTTGCTTGTTTTACTTAAAAAACTCTCAAATATTTTACAGTTACAAAGCTATTTAACACTTAATAAAATTTAGTTGAGCAGCTCAACATATTATTTATTTTTTTGTAGAATTTAAGGCGGACTGCATTGAACCTTTTTAAAGTTTCACGAGTCTCCAAAGAAGCCTCGCTGGAAACCCTTATTTCGTACTGACTGTAGATTACTGAAAATTCGCTGAGGGGGACATTTATGATTTGTTTTACTGCTGGTGGCTGCTGCTGCTGTGAGGACCTGAATGTAGCCTACATTGGCAGCTGCATGCATAACTCTTCTCTACACGGTTCAGATGAGAAAAGTAGTACGGCAGAGATCGCCTGCCTTGATAGATGAATGACTTTTGAGTCACAAGACATTACGTCTAAAAATAAAAATAAAAAAAATAAATAAAAAAGAAGGTACCCGTGTTTGCTGAAAATTGACAAATAAATACGGAAGCCGGCTGAAAACATGCACAAACACACGAATGCTTGTAAGCTCATTTTAAGTCGGCAGGAAAAGAAATGCAAGCAGCATAAGTTTAATCAAACAGGCTGTAACAACATCAACGGACTCGTTAAAAGTCCAGCATTTGTTATCATTTCTGAGAAAACAGCCGGGTTGCAACACGCAGAATTGTTTCTAGCATTAAGGCACGCAGATAAATATCACTTGGGGGAAAAAAAAAAAACCTAAACATTCTGATGTCAATAGATTATCGAAATATTTGCTAAGAGGCCAGTTGGAACTTAAAGTGTAGGAAGGCTGCGCGCATCCAGCAGCTAACAACCGCGATGACAGAAGCATAAAGTGGGACAACAATACAGGCAGAGATATGATTCATATTTGTTTACCTAAAAACATAGAAAGCTTTTAAAGCACCGCAAAAAAAAAAAAAAAAAAAAAAAAAAAAAAAAAAAAAGTTCAGCATCTATGTTTGTGGTGATAGACGGAACAAGAGAATCAAAAGTTTAAGGTTTCCAGAAAAACAATGCGTCTCAGCTAAGACGAATGAATGAACGGATTTTAGGAGCGCAATGAACAGGTACAAAAAATAAAAAAGCTTGTTTCTTTACCTTTGGGTTTAGACCTCCTTGTGCGCACCTGGCAGCCCCACCAAGCCCTCCGTTCAGCTCCCGGTCCGGTCCATCACAGGAGGCAGCAGAGCCAGAGCGCATCCAACCCAGTTGAACAAGAGCAAGAAGTACAAGAAAGAATGAAAGACAGAGAGGAGGAAAGAAAGAAAAAAAAGTCTTGTGATGATACAGATAGTCTCTGATCCAATTAGATAAAGTCCAACTTCTTATTTTGCATATATATTATTTTATTTTTGTTGCTCTGTTTATAAAGACGTGCGTTTCTAAATGAATTCTCGCCCCTGTAGCTGACCCGGAGAGTGGAGTGAATCGGACACAGAGCGCCTGAATGCTGAGGTGTCGGTGTTCCCACCATCTGCACAAAGCCACTGAAAATATACAGAATCGTTTCCGGCTTAGTCTTTCAAAATAATACCCTTTAAAAACTCCGTAGAACGAAATAAATAACGTGCATGATTCACAGTATGTGAATTATTCTCTCTGTTTTTGGACACTTCTTTATTTTTATTTTTTTTACTTATTTTTTGCAAACTATGACATATCTGAGATCATTCATTGAATAGATTACTGCCAGTAGAATAGAATAGAGGCACTGCTGTCAACAAACATGACTCATGTCATACAAATTACAATGAAATTAAGTTGCAGTCATCCGTTGTTAAATGAAAATAAACAAAAAACAACAAAAAAAGAAATTCTCAGAAAACCACTAAATGAATAGAACATACATTATGCAAAATGCATAATTTATGTGAGGTCGGTTCCATTTGCGACACAAGATATTGCACATAACAGTGTGCAATATGGGTTCACATGCTCTCTATGAATAATTCAGTGTGAGGTTGGGGGCAGCAGAGTGAGCTTGAGTAATAATGTGCTCATAATAATACTACAGTTGCATATAAAAATGCTTAAATAAGTCTTCATCTGATGCAAATTTCTTAACACGCTGAAGTTTAGCTTCCAGTAATACTATCACAGTCACATTCTTTTTCCAGTTAAAACAAGAACCTTGAAGAAAAATAAATGTTTATTCATACCAACAACTTATCAGAAACCAAAAAAAAGCTGTTTCTTAGTGAAAACTGAAAATAGCATTAATCAATAAATTAAAAAAAAACCTCTTAACATTAATGTAAAACTAAGTATAGATTTATGTGGTGAATCAATTCATCCTGAAGCTTCTTCCCTTCCCCCTTCAGGTCTCTTTCTGTAAAATGATCTGAAATCTTGAAAACCGACTGACTGTGAGACTGAAAAGCCTGCAGCTTGGAAAATCTAAAAGATGGGACATGTTACCAGTTTGTCTCAGTTTATTGTGAAACGGGTGACTTCAGCTTCCTGTAAGGGTCCTAAAACCCGGAAGCTTCACATAACTCTGAGCTTGACTCCAAATTAATATAATTTAATATTTTTTCCCCCTTTTTGACCCAAGAGAGGTCATGTTTTGCTTTTAACTATCCAAAAAAAGTGACCATAGGTTTGTATTTTATACAATTCCTTGATTAATAATACTAAACAGCATCCCTTCATGGTGAACACAGAGATTATAGAGTCCCTATGGGAAAATGTGATAAAAAAAAAAAAAAAAGGTGAAGCAATGTGGGTGGGGAGCGTCTTTGAACTGCTTTTTCCCAGGTGGGTGTAAGCTGCAGTCGTCGTGGCGCAGTGAGCAGAATCAGCAAAGCAAAAGCAACAGCATGATCCACAGAAACTCCTACAAGCTTCAGACGGTGTTGTGCTGCGTTTTCTGAAAACTCCTGGCAGCGTAAAAAGCTCGCAGCAGTTTGTGCAGTCATTGAGGTGGAACAGATGTTGGCCATATGGAAGAGCAGGAGGGTCACCTTTCAAAGGCTCCGATCGTGCTGCACGATCATGCCTGCTGCTCGGTGTTTCCATCTCGAAGGTGCAGCAACAGGAAGACGAGCGTGTTGCTTGTTTGGCTCAAGAATATGAAGTCAGGCGAAAGAGAGGCGCACCAGTGGAAAGGTTTGCTACGTAGGCTTCCAAATATCCATCTGCAATGTTGCACAACCGATAGTGATACCAAAGAGGTCGAAAAGCATTTTAAAGTCTAAAGCCTCTTTTAATTAATCTGCAGATGTTTGTGTAAAAACATAACATCACATTAAATAAAGAAGTGCACAACAGACTGTCATTTTCTCTTGGCCCTCTTTATATTAACATGCAGTTTCACATATACAATTTAGACAGATTTCTTTTTAAGCAACTCTTTGCTCTTCCTATTTGCATATTGTTCAATTTCTACATCAACATGACGGCTGTGGTTATTCATGCACATAAAAGCACTCTTAAGTTTTCAGGCACAGCGTTGCACTGAACATTTTAGCGGCTGCGGGCTAGACGGAGAACGACGTGGCATCGGAACTGAGAAAAACAATCAGAACTTGTGGAAAGACTGAAGACGCTCTTAGATAACTGGATAAGACAACTGGATGGCTGGTATGCAACGTCAGATAACGAGGTTAAAAGTGATCTCACTGTCAGATTGTCAATGCGCCAAGCTTTTTTTCAGCACCAAAAAGAAAACCCAGCAACACCATGTGGCTCCTACCAGGAAGCATTCCCTCCAACGAACTCTGTCTAGATTTTAAATGTTATTGTGTTTAATGGGAGGAAAACTGTACAGCAGCACATAGAGCTTTATGTTAAGAGAATAAGAGATGAAAAAGCAATAGCAAAAAGTATTAAATTCAGGATTTCTGGCAAAGACGTTGCGGTTTTATGTAAAATAAGCAGCTGCACCAAAAATGGCGGTGAAAAGAAGACAAATTTTAAAAAAACACACACATAAACGATGATAGTGTGAAACGACCGCAGTCTCAGAACTGTGTTTAGAGGTGCAAATAAAAGCAGTAAGAGGAAGATTACACCAAATTAAATATGGATCAGATTTATTCTTTTATATTAAATGCTAATGGTAGCCCCTGGTTTATTGTGCTCTAGGTATTCTCACAAATAACAAAAAACCATCAATGGGCTCTACAGGTTATGAGATGCATGACATTCTTAAAACGACACAAAACCTGTACTACAAAATGTCACAACCGGAAGGTTCAGTCTTCTTTTTTTTTTTTTACTTTAATTGGTTGGAAATATGAAAATAATCAGACTAGTTTGACGGCATCCTGGAGTGACCTGCACGCTGAATGTTTCAGACTGCAGAAGACAGTGGGTGATGAAGAGCAGTCGACAGTGAGATGGGCTGCGGAGTAACATAAAGGAGCTTTTAAAAGCCAAGACACGAGAAGGACTGAACGAAGAATAACGGGGTTAGATGAGGAGGCCTGGGTCAGCTTGGTAATAAAGCCTGACATTTTCAGACTTCTCACTGAGTTTGAGGGGAAAAAAACTCTCCATCCTTACATAAGGAAGCACGACGCGCCTCTGTGGCAGCAGAATCATCATGCAGATTTAGGTGTGGCAAACTAAAACAAAATCAGTGTGCTTCCTGCTGGGATAAGTTAAAACATTTGTGAATTACAGTTGCATGCAGTCTGTTAGCCTGAACGCAAATTGCACTTAACCGCTCTGATCACTTTACCGTGAGAGAAAATTAAGTCTGAGCAGTGAGAAATTTCCAAAACAAATTCCTCATGTAGCGCAGCAGAGTCGAGTTCAGCAATACGGCTGTTTTACTAATGAGCCAGAGCATCAGCTGAAGCATGACAGCAAAGTGAGGGCAATGTAACAAAATAATAATAAAAACACCCACGTTGACAGAGCAGAGAGACTTAGGAGGGAGCTGGTACAGGACACCCTGACCACCATCGTCTTACTCTCCTCGTCTCTCTGTTAACCGGCTGTGTGCCTTAAAACTCAAAGTCAAATCTGTTTTTTGGAATCACAGATTTAAAGTGATAAAAAATTAAATATGGCATTTGTTTTGTTTATTTTTTTATTCTGTCAGATCTATTTAAATATCTAACAGCCAGAAATTAACTCAGACTGATTCACATAAAACACAGTGACAAAAGTGAGCTTTTTTTGACATCGCATCAGATTTGCTAAAGAAACCAACTTTGTTTGTATTTTTGCACTTTATTTAAAAGAGACACATTTTTGAAGTAATCAAAACTAGTCAGTTTGAGGAGAGAAAAGTAATAGTTTCATTCTTTGAAAAGACCCAGTAGGTTCATGGAAAGATGAGAAAAGTAAAGGAGAGAAGCTTAAGTTCTCATAAAGAACCCTGTAAATTCAGCAAAGTAACCCGTAGGTCCTGAGCATTTTAAAGAAAGCACCTTATGGATCTCAGGATGACATCTTGTAATTTGTTGAAGTTAAAATAATCAGAGTTTTAAATATGTGATGTAAGTAACCTGAGTTTACAAATGTTTCAGAAGTTGCCATGAAACCTTGAAGGTAAAAACAAAATATCAGACATTATCTGTGAGATGTGTACTAAACAAGTTATTGTTGTCAATTCTTTTTGTATCTTATTTGTATTTACCAATAAGAGACAAAAGGAACTCAGTAAGATCAAGAAAATATCTAAGAAAGTTCTAGGAAAAGCTGCCAGTGAGTTTTTGCCTGTACCTCATATTTCTAAGAAAAAATCTCATTTTCTAGAAAATGTGTGGTACAGTCAAAACAAAACAAAAAAAAACAAGTAAATTCTTGAAAGTAAGTTAAATAAAATCTTGTAGGAAGTATCCACGAAAGGTTAACATATAAATTGAGCATTTTGAGCATAGCAAGAAAATTTCATAAAGTAACAAATAAGTTCCACGAATGTACAGGTTATATTATTTAGTGTCATGTGATTTTTTTATTCCTATATGATGTAAAATTTTCGGTCTCATCTTAGTCATGTAGTCATTTAAGACATTTTATTTATTAGCACCTTTCAAGACACAAGGACACTTTACAAGAAAAATAACTTTATAAGACCACATTAAAAATGAAAACAGGTATGCAACAAATAAAATAAAGATAATATTCTAAGGGTAAATACATCAATCGTGTCATTATCAACCTTTTCCCTGTATAAAAGACCAGTATTCTGTTATGTGTATGCAACATATGACTTGTTTAAACAGGTTGGGGTGTACATGTGTGTCTTTCTATCATGAACTCCAACAGGAACAGAGCGTTTCTGCAGGATGAAAACATTGTTGGAGAAACACCAGTTACCATTTGAGTTTCTCACCAGTGTTAAAACAGAGATGGAGGCAAATCTGAATGAAGGTGGGAAGCAACAAGAATACTGGATGAAACATCACAGGGGAGAAAGGCTGCAGAAGTCCTTCCAGAACAATAATTTAAGAAAAATGTCCAGAAACTGGCAGGCAAAAGATTTGAAGATTGCCTTGCTAGTTTTTAAAAAAATAATTTTCCTTTTGTTTTTGTTAAAGATTGCTTTTAATGGGTACTGTGTATAATACATTTTTTTGCACCAGCACCAATTGGCAAACACCCGGTGGATCCGTTGATCTGCTCCTAAGAGCACCTTTGAACAGCATAATGAAAAAGCATTGCTGTGATGATGTGCCAGAAAGAGCAGGAACTTCTTAAAGAGACAGAGACATCAAATTAGATAGTCAAATTTCCTTTCAGTCATGTTTGATATATACAGCATTTTCAAAACAACTGAATATGACTACTTGATTATGCTATGAAAGAGTGCCTGGATAATACAGAACTCCACTCATTTAAAAAGATAAAATATGTGTATAACTAATCCTTATTGATCGTCACATTTTTGTAGAATTATCTTCTGAATATATTCCTTTTGTACGATTGACTTTGTGTTCCACTTCATTCACATTTTTGAAAAAGTAACTCAAGTCTATACTATCATGATGTGGGAGACCCAAAAGCAGAAGGTAAAAATGTGGTGCGGTTTGGAAAATTTTATGAACAAAATCAGAGTTCAACTTACAGAAAATTAACAGCCAAGGGAACACAAAGCAAATCCAAAACTGAAACACGAGGAGGTTCTGAGGAGCACAGGGGAGGGGAAGAGCATAGCAACAACCAGGGTAACAAGACAGACTGGCCAGTTGCAACTGGGATAGAGGAGCTTAAATACTGGGAGGTAGGAAATGGTACAATGGAGCTAGCTAGCTGAGATGACTGATTACAGGTGTGAGTACTTGGCGCAGGAGCTGGCTGAGGGGCGGGGAGAAGATGGCACAGGGAAGCTAAGAGGATCTGCTGGGGATTTTGATAATTGAAATGAAAAAGCAAAACCAAACCCAGAGTCCTGACATATACATACTGACACTTCATTGATAGAATTGGAAAGTTAAAAGCAAAGCTCATTCTCCTGCTCAGACATCAACATAAACGCTTTACTCAGCACTCTGATTATCTTCATGGAAAGACACTGGCTGGTGACGCAGCGAAACCTTGAGCCGGAGAAGAGTGTCCGTTGCTGTCACGACGCTTGCTACCGGCGTTGAATACGAATGGCCAAAAGCTTTCAGATGCTGTCAGATTCTCTTTTTTTTTCTGTACCAACCTGGAGATGTAATGAGGAAGACAATGATCTGAGGTCTGACTCAGCGTTCTCTGGTGAGATCTGATCTCCAGTTCGATGGTGACCAGCTGCAGTTCAGTTGTTGCTTTGTCGTGTCGCAGGTCTTCCTGAAATATGCAGTTTAATATATGCATGGCCTCTAACCTTGCACAGCTTCAGCTGCATCTTTGCTTGGTAACAAATCAATATTTTCATGGGCATTATATGTGTGCATCTACATATAAATCCACATTTATAAATGTTTATGGGTTGTTGCATTTTTTATATATATTTTTTTTGTGGAGTGTTTTAATAATGGCAGTGGGAAACGCTTTTAAAGACGTTAACCAGAAAGTACCAGCAGTGGGTGAACAGTTTGATTAAGATATGGCAACTGAAGCCACAGCAAATCATTCACGTAGTTTTCAAATTCACTTTCCTCTTGAGGCGACAAGGGTAACCAGCCCATTACAGAAACATCCCCTCCACATTCGCATCATTACAGCTTGAGCCCCTGGACAATTTAAACCACTGTGGAGGTCAAATATTCAGATATGGGGCTCCTTCTATTATTGCAACACTCAACGCAGTGAAAGAATAAACCATATAAAAAAGATATTCAACTCTTTAAACTTATAAAATCTAACAAGATCAAATGGAATCATTTGGCATCAAATACCTTCGAACGTATTCTATAAAGTCAGCAGTATTGCATCACTCCTCCAAATGATTACATTTCAGTGTTTCTGACATTATGTGTCAAATAAAGTGGCGCAAAACACATACTATCTGAATTCTAGCGTATTGGACGACATTCTTTTCTGGAGTGACAAATCATGTCTCTTTGTCAGTCCAATAGACAAATGCAAATAAATTACAGTGAATACTGTGAGTTTGGTCTTCTCGTCCAACCTCAGTGTCTGATCAGATGAGTTGAAAGTGTAACAGTTGCATATCATGGGCCAACACCAAACTAAAATGGGATCTTGTAACAGGGTTTGTTGTTTAGGTATGAGACCCAGTACATTTGGCAATATAGACTATATTTATTTACACATAGCTCCTATCTGCTGTTTTCACAAACAGCAGATAAAATTGGGTACTTTCTTTATGGAAGTACCAAAGAAAACATTTCCCACTTCTGCTTTTTCTATGCGTCAGGCTAATCCATATCTATGGCATGATGTGAAGCTCTATAAGGATTTAGACAATCATGCAAAATGTTCTCCAGTTAAAACCTGAGTCCTTTTGTGTTGATTTCTAATCATTTCTCATAAAAAAGACAGAGAAAACGTGTTAGTGTATTTAATCAAACCAACTTCAGCCTTTTCTGCATTATAGCACATTTCCTGTATAAAATCACATCCCCCTGTAGGTAGTTCAACCCATAGAGACTCACACAAAGAAAAGGCTGCGATTAGAAAGTTTTATTTGACGTGAATGAATAAAAATGTTGGTGCTTGGAACCCGGCAGAGGACGTGGGCGTTGTGAATTTACGCCTTGACTTTATTGTGTTTTCCAATAAATTTCTAAATTAATTTCTTTTCTTTACCTTGACTTTGTCATTTTTTTGCATTCATTTGAATTTCCAACAAACTTCAGAACAAAACATTTCTGTGGAGAATAGTCAGACAGGCTGATTGGAGCATATTAGACAGAGAGGTTTTTAGTGTAGAAGCACAAATATGGGCAATAAATTTTATATATAAATACATTAAGCTGATGGCAAAAGCACATAACAGTATGACTAAGGCTGATGTGTTTTTTTTCTTGCTTTGTACATACCTCAGGCAGTTATCCTTTTATATGCCATATCTCTCTGTGGGGTAATGCTTTTATTCATGAATATGTGAAAATACTTTCAGTGAGTTTTTTTTTATATTGTCAAGTGTCCTTCAGTTCTCATCACAAACAATGACTTAACGAGTCCCTAAAGCACAAGGAAACAAAATATCAAAGAGCGATTAAAAAAACATCACATGTGATAAATTGTTAACAATCACGTTGCACAAACTCCTGCAGGACATCTGCAGATTTATTGTATTTTGTAGTATTTAAAATAGTATCCAGATCAGCGTGTTTCAGACAATGCCGGGAGAAATCTTCAGACGGGATCAGTTGTTTGTGTCGAGCAAAACATTTTAAAATTAAAAAATAAAAGAGCCTCATTAATCAGTCACACATTTTTATACCTTTAAAGCAGATTTTTCAGGGCAAGGCCAACAACAACAACAACAACAACAACAACAACAACAACAACAACAACACATCTGCTGGAGAATTCTTCCTATTAGACGTTTTCTTGCCACTGTGGCCAAGTAGTTGCTCTTAGTGTTAAATAGCAGATTTTCCTCCATATGTTGTGGTCCAAGGTTGCCTTTAACTGCGAGCTCCTAAAGGTGCAACAAATTAAAGTGGTTTTAAAGTTTAGTGTTTCTGACCCCACAGCTATCAGTTGTTAATATTTTGCTCTTTTTTCCTCTTTCTGCTATTTAGAAATGGAACGAATTTGTATGAATGCAAGAAACACTCTGTTCAAAGCTAATAAACCTTTTACAGCCTCTGCTCGGCGTTTGCTAATGCACAGCTGCTCGAAAATAATGCACACATATGCAGTGAATAATGGCTTTGATGTTCAAGCGTTCAGTGGAGCTGATTATAAATGCACACGATCGGCCTCTAAAATGTGACTTTGAATCATACGAGTCAGCAAAGGCTTTTTATACTATTAAATGTATTAATGATGAAAAAATAAATTATTTTCTTCACCATGGACACTTGTGGTTTAAAGATTTACGTGTTGTAAATGCAGCTTTTAGAAAAGAGTCTACTAAAAGGTCCGTCTGGCCTTCAAATCAACTGCAGTCATTGTGTTCATGTGTTCTTTGCAAAGGTAGGAGTGATGAGTCTGACCCTGATGGGGCAGCATCGCATAGACTGAGGAAGTAATTAAACTGGCGTGCTTATTATTGTAAATAATATCCACCTCTGTAGGTCTGCCTTGTTGACCTGAGCGGACTAAGAATAAAGCGCTATTGATCCTGTGGAGCAACAGAGCTGGGTCGTTCTGAAGAGAGCACAAATATCACATGCTTTGGATTTCCCACGAATCAAATTCCTGCATTTATAAAGACGTCTTTAGTTGGAAAACTAAAACAGGTGTCATGTTTTAAGTCAACTTCCCAGCTGCACAGGTTAGGAGTAACCGCTCATAAACCATTGGTGCTGGCCAACCTTAGACTGTGCATCATTTATTTCTAAAGCAAAGTACCCATTCTCCATTGTAAAGTGTCACTCTAGCTAGCTGGTTGATGTCTGGTTCAGTTCTAGCCAATTTGGGTGTGTCTCCATTGGCAGTGTGTTGCACACAAGGGAAAACGTGGGCAGGAATGTGGGAACGCGAGCGGGCAAATGAGTTGTGGTCGACACTCTGATTATGTCATTTTGGTGTGTACCGTTAGGTGGCTACTTTCTCTGAAATCTCTGGGTACATTAGTTTCTTACAGGTTGCCTTATCCACTGTCTCCAGTCTCGAGAAAAAGGTTTAGATCTCAAGGTTTTGACCATGGAATTGTAAATTTCAGCTCGACAGTCTCGTCGCGCATTGAAACATAACATAGGGGTTGAGATGTTGATATAAATCCACTGGCCAATCAAAAAGAATGCAGACTGCTGCCAATCAAATCGCTTGTGCCCAAAACACAGCTAGAAAATGTTGACACTACTCTTGTGGTGGTTCCAAAAACAGGGAAGAACTGCACAGTTTCTGCGATACTTTTCTGACTTTAAAATACTTTTGTTTGATTTTAAATAAGTGAATGACTTGGCACCAAAATACATTAAAGCTCTGTTGTATCAATGCTTCAGACCATTCAGGTCTTCTGGTTCTAGCCTACTGTGAATCCCCAGAACCGCAGCCAGAGATGGAGAAGCAGCATTCACTTTACTAACGTGGGACAAGCTTCCAGAAAACTTCAAAAATGTTGAAACATTGAGTTCTTTCAAACACAGGCCATAACTACACCATTGTACAGTTGCCTTGGATTAGAAGTGGAACCTTTTTCAACATATTTTATGTATATTTGCTTGTTGATTTTGATTATGGTATTTGACAAAATGTAGTGTTTATTGCTTGTTGCATAACTGGTGACTGCAGTGGCCAAGGTTGAGTAAGAAGCGTTTAAAACCACACCACTAAAGAAGGGGCTTAGTAGCTTTTGGACATGCCCTCTGTTCCCATGAGGACCATCATGCTGACATCTTTACCATCCATTCATTTTCTAAACCCCTTGTCCCTTAGTGGGGTCGGGAAGTGCTGGTGCCTATCTCCAGCTAACGTTCAGGGCAAGAGGCAGGGTCACCCTGGACAGGTTGCCAGTTTGTCGCAGGGCAACACAGAGACAGACAAGACAAACAACCATGCACACTCACACCTAGGGAGAATTTAGAGAGACCAGTTAACTTAACAGTCATGTTTTTGGACTGTGGGAGGAAGCCGGAGAACCCGGAGAGAACCCACGCATGCAGAGGGAGAATATGCAAACTCCATGCAGAAAGACCCCGGGCAATGAAATACATTTGCAGGTTTTTTTTGTCTTCTCTTCATCACTTCAAACCATCCCCACCCACTCTCCCAAACCTCCATCACACCAACTGCTATTCAGGCACATGTTCAGATGCCAAACAGATCATTCTTGTCTCAAAGCACTTGTCAGTGGTTTTGATGGGGACAAAGCACAGAGCATTACGACTCTGGGTAAACAGGAGCTTCATCAGCACAACATGATGATGTATTTCCTAAAAATCCCTAGTTAGGAGAGACTCTGTTCATTATTGCTTTAGTATCCTCACACCTCATTCATTGAACACGAACAACAAATGCCAGCATTCTGCATCTGGCCCCATGTTTGCACCACATTCAGCGGCAGGGGAGAATGTTTTCCCGCAGAAAGTTGTATTGAGATGCACAGTCATGCAGAGAGAAATGAAGTATAAAGATCCTCCAGCCCCAATTGTGGTTATTTCTAAGTATTTTTTTTCTGGTCCTACCGCTCCGTTACTCTTAGCAGTCTCATGTGTAACGTTCGTGCATCTCAGCATTCAGGAAGTACTGCCTGACTGCTGAACGAGTGAGGCAATCATGGTGTTTATTGCTCCAGAGCGCATATGGCTTAGTTTTTTGTTCTTCGTTTTGTCCGCAGCTATAAAATGAATATTTATATTGAGACTCTTCATATTTAGCAAAGAAGATTAAGATACACAAGTTTTAACACAGGTATGAGTCTGCAACACACAAAGGATTCTAGCAAACTCCCTTTCCCCCCCCCAAAACATTTTAATGATAAATAATTTCAAAATCTTCTCAAAGTGAAACCCAGTGGAAAAGCAGAGAGCTGATTTATCCATGCAGCAAACAACAAAGGGATGGGAAGGGAGGATGTAAAAAGGAGTAATTAAAACTGAAAGGTGATTGGTGGAGACCAGGAACAGGTGAGTCCAATCAACAGAATCAATAAAAGGTATGAGGGGAGAAAGTCTTAGGAGCTGAGGATAATTGGCGAGTGACAGAGCAACTAAAGCAATACAAGTAGGCACAGTAACAATGGGAATACTGAAACTATGATTAAAAATAAATCAACACAAACAAGTAGCTCAAAACACAAGAAAAGGGATAGAAAAAGGCATAATTCATATGAGTGTGCGATCATCCCTGACACAGATTGTTTGAACGTATGGCAAAGTTAGAGTATGTAAACTTCTGACTTTGAAGTAAGTAATGAAAATGTCAAAACATTCATGTTTCTGGCATTTGGAAAATGGAAATCATTTCGGTAATCCAAAATGATTGCTTAAATCATTGCTTTATATTTCAATATGTAGAAGAGAGATTGTTCGTGTAGCAAATTTTGGTAAGTTGTAACTATTTGTTCATTATTCATTTTATATCTTTGATGACTCTTCACTTTTGGATATCCATCACTGCCTCCAAAGCCCAAACAAACAAAAAAAACATCAATTCAGGTGAAGACTTAATAAAAATCCTGAAATTCTGCAATAATTTTGGTTTTTATGTGTCAGCCTTGGATAATCAGTGAGGCCCATGAAAATCTGGAGGCACTCCCCCATAACATCAGTATCGTCTGGTGTATTGATCCATGGACAGCATTAATTTATCAAATCAGTCTTTTAATAGATTGAAATACTGCAAATAAAGAACACATCCTGGTTTGTTGGGAATATTTCTACCAGATTAACTCAAGGATCCGGGGCGACATTTGTTTCTCTGTTGTGTGTCGGCCTTCACGCATCACTTTGAAAACACTCTTCATGCAAGCAGTCAAAAAAACATGGCGAGTTTGAGAGTTTAACAGTGAAGCTAAATAAAGTCAAATATTTAATTTGTAAACTGCACAACTAAATTCATAAAGATTTTTATGAGGAACTCCAAAGTGTGTGACTTCATCTTCGCCAGTGTCTGGCTGATATACAGTAACAAATTTGTGATTTCATAAAAGTTTGAGAGAACTTGACGTTGGTCAAGTATTTAATAGGTGCTTCTGTGGCGTGGTTTGCATTTATTTGGGCAGAGAAAACATTCTTTGGCCACAGGATGTGTCTCAGGTTTTACTGCCAGGTGGGAACGCTGCTGCTTAAAGCTGTCAGCTAGTAACTGAATCTGCCAGAAGGCATGTTACTGCCAGAGCCCAAAGGGATGACTAATGACCCTTGTTTATTGACTCGCCTGTTTCCAGAGCAGCAAAACTGCAAAAAAAATTAAAAAAAAGAATATATTTTAAATTGACTCCAGGGTTTAGCACTCTAAAACGTGGATAAACTGGATTTGTGAACGATTTGAACCATCAGTTCTGGGTTAACATAAAAATGAAAAGTAATTTCCAATATTTTGTTCTCCTGCTGCTGCGTGTAGGAATGTGGGTTTCTGTGGAACTACAAAGCAGAACTGTCGTGTTTTCAGTCCACATGTGGAGGTGTCCTTAGGCAAGATGATGAGATATTGTGCGCTTGTGTGTGTGGGGGTGGGTGTGCATAATAGAGATTGTCAAGAAAAGAAAAGGCCAATGAGTGAATGTGTGGGGGACCAGCTGCATTTGTAGAAACCCCAATGATAGCCTCTTTTTTTTTTATCAATTCAGTTATTCCCACACATATTTACTTCCATTAAAGGAATCTAAGAAAATCATATTTTTTATGTTAATTTAAGCCAATAATATGTGAAATGTTTACATTGAAAATGTACTATTTAGCTTCTTTTTTTGCCAAATTAAAACGTCTTTTCTAATTGTGATATCTTTTCAATGTTGTCACATTCTAGTCATAAGCAGGTTCTTACTGTAAGCAATGGCTTCGAATACCAATTTTCTCAGTCAGATTCCAAGAAAACTCAAAGGTTTTGTCCTTTCCACACTTAATATTCTCACTTTTTTAAAAGGCATGTTTCCTGGGAAACTGATTCAAAGATCAATTCGTAAAGAACTCACGTGGTGAGATGAGGGAGACTCGCTTTCCAGATGGAGGTGGAGGCGTCAATCAATCAACTACACTTCGCTTGCTTAAATCTTTGTGTTGTTTTTATAGCAAGGAAGATAAAAATAAAAAATAAAAAAAAACACGGAAGATTTAAAAATTAGATTAAAAATGCAGCTGTCAAGGTTGAGCGGTAAGAAGTTTGTTATATAAAAGAAATAAAATCTAAGCCCAACAAGGGCATGAGGAAAATTTCATGAACTAGAACCAATGGTTGCAACAATCCCTTTCACAAGTTGCTACACTTCTTTTCATAAAACTGATAGAAAAAATGGGTGCATGGGTTTTGCAAAAAAAAAATAAAGTAGTTTTATTTATGAAAATGCTGTGTGAGTCATAAAGCCACAGTGATTAAAATTATTATAATATTCTCTTTAACAAACCAAAAAGATTCTCTTTGTCCCTATTTAACATTCACTGTTTTACTCTCAAGGTTGTTGTCGAGCAGAATAAAGACATCCTGCTTCTAAGACATTCATTATTTCAAGGTTGAGTTTTGTCAACACTTTTCTAGAATATGACTGCAAGGCCAATTCCTTTATTTCCTTCATGACACATTAGAACATTGTGTTGGTTTTATTGTGTTTAAAGCATTTTTCTAATTGGAAAACGACTAATGGGGATTCTTTGTACAATGTCACTGTGACGTTAAATTTTACGGTGACATTGCCACAATGAATGTTTTGACATTCTCCAGCAGCCATTGTAGGCGCTGTGACCTCCATTCATTGTTTTTGTTTGTCAATATTCTAGCAGAGCAAGTAACCCATTATGAGATAAAGATTATCTCCAAAAAACTGAATCAGACAGTGAAAGCAGATGAGCTAATAATTTGATAGGCTGCTGGGTTGGAGACATCAGTCTACCAATTTACTGCAAAAAGCAAAGAATGAGCTGGTTTATCTGTCTGCAGAGCCTAGAATACGTTTTACAAGCGTATTCAAAACCGCCTGAAGTTGTTTACGTTTTGATTTCCAACAACTACAAAATTCAATGTATCACACTGTTTTGACAGACCGTCACAAAGTAGTGTGTAACTGTGAAATTAAAGTAAAATGATGCAAGAAATATTTCTGACAAGATTTCTAAAATTGTCATGATTCCAGCCCCTCAGCTCTGCCTTGGCTGTGCTGATTGCCCTCACCTGCACTGAGCTCGTCACCAGCTCAGTGCAAGATCGTCTGTTGCCACTGTCACAGCTTTCAAGCCTTGTCTCATGTTTCAAAGCGTTTTCTGGTTTCTGATCCTGCCTGTTTTTGACCACAGATTTTTGCCTAATCCTTCTGCTGTTGAAAGTCCTGTTGCTGAACCCTGCCTGTTTCTGACCCTGCCTTCTGGATTTTCATTGCCTGAGACCCTCCTGTGCATGACCCTGGACCGTTTCAAGACTCAGCTTCTGGTTGGTGGATTTTGTCCCTGTCGTCTGCTTGTTCCCTGAGCCGCCGCCCCCCCCCCCCCAGATCTCCCCTTGTCCATTTACCCTACCTGCCCCTGGCTGGACTCCTGACCTCTGTGGATCCCCCATCCCTGACTCCACCAGTGAGGCCACACCCTTCCACATCAATTACTTTTGTAATAAAACCTTTGGTGAAGCATCCTCTTCTCGTGGCTGCGTTTTGGGTCCTGGCTGATTCTGCTTTTAACATTACAAAAATAGTAAATTTGAAGTAGGCAACTTTTATTAAAAATATGTTTTTGTATATTTGTTAAAATTCTTACTATGTCCTGGCACAATAAAATGAGACAGAATCTTTATTATTATTTTCTTGTTTTTTTTTATATTCTGTCTCATGTCATACTGTCGGCACATAGTAACAGTTTCATTAAATGTATAAAAAAAGTTACCTTCTGCAGCGTTAAACCAAACAAAGGATTTAGCCTTAAAATTTTACAGCTACTCTCATTACTCAGTGAATTTTCCAATCAGATAGTTCCCAGCTTAAACAAGTAAAAATATTATCACTTCTATTTTGTTGCTCCCATTATCCTTTGTAAGGGAAAATGAAAGTTGTAGCTGTAAGGTTCACAGTGTCACCACTGAGCTCCAGCCGCTTGGATTCTTTAGCTCATGCAAATAAACCCAGGTAATAATTTTTATTATGGATATTTTAGATAGCTGGGTTTAGTCACAGCCCATTTTCTGAAACAAATTATCCTTCATCTCCCCAGACTTTCCTACTTTTGGTATTTGATTTTTTTTTTTTTTTCATGTTTTGCTCTTTCTGCTGTTGTTCCTACTTCAACGCATCTCTGTAGAGAGTTACTCCTAACTATGTATTTCCACATCTAAAATAAAATAGGTTTTCATTTCCAGCATACTAAATATTAGCTAAATCTGTGCTTTATTGTAGCTGTGTTGGAGTGTGTGTTGGCACATCGACATGTCAAACAGCGGACTGATGTGAGCACAGCAGCCCGTCCTCTGAACATTTCCTGGAAAAACATGATTCAGGAGCAAAATAAATTGCACTTTTTCAGAAGCAAAGAAATAGGGTCCAACATATCTCTGCTTGTTTGTTTTTTGCAGCACAGCTAGCTGCTTTCGGGAACATAGAACAGCAGAGTCTTTTTTACCCACTACTTCAAAAATCATAGGGTTGTAATCAGTTTTTTTTTTTTTTTTTAGCGAAAGATCAATAGCAACCATTAACAGAGCTTCCCCACCAGTAAGAGGAACAAAATGGTGCCAGTGTTTCTCAGTGAAAGGCAGACTACATATTACTCTAGAAATGCCAAAGTCAAAGGGAAAAATATTTTTGAAATGATTTACAGCACAGATTGTTTGCCCACAGACACAATTGGTGTGCCTGAAAAGACATGTGAAAATGATTTGTGAACCAGGGTGGCATGTAAAATTCATAAATCTGTGGGACTTGTCATGAAAGAAACAAATGTACAGAACGCAGGAGGGATTTTCAGCTGATTAATAAACATTTGCTTCATGAATTCATTTACAATGCATGTCATGAATCAATTAACTTTTCCTACGGCAAAAACCTTCAGAAATATTACTCAACGGGTTTCCATAAAATTTTATTTAGATTTTCGTTCCTGGTATTTTCTGTACCAAAGCAACAAAGTAAGATTTCGTAGAATGATATATCCTGTATCGATGGGGAGTCACACATCTGCAGAAAACCACGAACGCACAAAATAGCTTCCTTTACAACATTATCTTTCTAAATGTTCTCACCAGGTTTCAGTTTCATATTTGACTCACACCCTGAGTTGAGGCTTGATCCAGCGTTTTGATGTTTTTCTACGGGCAACAACATTTATTCTGAAATCCACCCACTGCCCGAGTTTTCTCCCTGAGGTTTTTCCTTTTTCCAAAGTGATGGATGACATGCTAAGGAGATTCATAAGAACAGACGTCAGCAAACGTCGTAGCAATGATAAAATGTTTGATTTTATGTTAAAGTGATATAACATATAGATCAGCTACAATAATTTGCACGTTTGATCCACTTCTCTCAATAAGCAAATGTATTTGTGACATGGTGAAATATTGTATTTCCGAGTTGTCCTTCAGGCTTTGAATGAAATGCATTTATTCGTAAACGACATCTCTGTTGGACGAAACGTCGTGCGCCTGTCTGAGTTTGTGTGATTGAGTTTGGAGTTTTGTATTAAGTTTATTGTTATATTACATCCAAAGCTTAGAAGATAATCAATAGAAAAGAGCAAAATATTGAGATGTTAAACTGCATGTCAGTTGCCAGAAAAATAAAAGTAAAGGAAGCATATAAAGGAGAACAAAATAATACATCCGCTATTATTGCTACCGCCGGTAAAGATGGATAAAACCGAAAAAATGAATTCATCTTTATCGAGGTAGCTGAGTCTCTCACTGGAGCATTAATGCAAACATTGTTTCACTACACTCCTCATATACTCTTTTATTCTTAAAGAAAAATAAACGTTTTTGGTTTTTTTTACATAAAACAAATGAAAGCCAGTTTTAAAGAAATATTACATTTGTAAGTGGATCTGTATCTAAGAATTTTTATTAAGTAATCTTCAAAATTGGAAATACAAGAGAACACGATTTTCAATTATTGCAGATGAGTATTGATATTGATAAAGTCAGAAAATAAAAATTCAACCTTAAATTTTTCTCTCCACCATGAGTTTTAGATTGAAAATACTTTTTTAGTCAAAGCAAAATGTATCTCAGACATACATTTAAATATAATAAAATATAAAAAGTATCAATTTAAAGAAGAAAAAAATCTTTAACTTTATTTCCTTAACAACTGCAAGGTTGAAATTTATGTAAGTAAATCTGCAAACCTTTATGAACATACCTGACTTAATTTCTGGGAAACATTAAAGCTGTAATATGTAACTTATTTTAAAAATAAGGTTTTTATATATATATTTGTTAGAACTGTCAGTATTTTGTGACAACATAATAGAGACAATAATACAGATAATGTGTGAAAAAAAATCAAGCTTGTGTATGTGCTGCTCACAACCTCCTCCTTGCTCTCTGCTACACCACAGCACAGTCTGCCATGAATGCTAAAGCTAGTTAGCATGGCCACCAATGACGGAGGACGAACAGTTTTCCTTTAATGGTAAGTAGTTTCTCCACCATTACCACATTTAGCCACAGAGGTCACAGAAGATGATGGAGGTGAAAGGTCACAGTCACTAATATGATGTATTAAAATCATAACGGATGGGTTGATTATGTTCATCTTGGCCAAAGAGCAGAATGCTCCCCAGATTTCATTAATCATTGCTCATGAACGTCACCAATTAACTGCCTCATGCCCACGAGTCTGGGAAGTAAGGCCTGAGATCAAGACGGTAGATGTGTGGACATTAAATCGCGCCCTGGCTCTGCTGAGACCAGAACCCTGAAGGTGAAGGCTGATTCACAGCTGTGCTGCGCGACCTTGTAGCAGTGAGAAGCTGAAACTCTTAAAATGAATCACTTACCACCCCAAAGGGTCAGCAGCTGACTTATTAACTTCTTAGATTTATTTAGATAAAGAAAAACTGGTTTGATTTAGAGACACTCAAATGAAATCCCCAAAAGACTACAGTAAAAATCTGAAGACACAGTTTCAATTAGTCCTTTAATTCTCAAATTTATTAGTGAAAGATCTACAATATTAAAACTTACTGACCCATAACTGTCCCAACAGTTTCACTTCAGTGAATGCAAATACAGTAGATGACACAGGTTTCATCCTGAGATGAAGATAGGAAACCTCTCGGGTGCATAAAACAGGACAATTCACATGTAACAACACTGCCCCCTACAGGACAGATACTATAAGGCAGCAAGACTTGCGCAGGCACGGCTACAGAGGGCAGATATTCTTTACATCTTATACCTGATGAGTGAAAGAGACAGAAAAATATTTGCAACTGGATTCATCCACATTTCCAGTTTGAATATTTTGAATCTTAAATGTCATCCCTTAAGCAGGTCAGTCAGTGTTATATCAAGTTTTAAATAAAGTGCATTTTAAAACCAATATTGCAGACTGAAAAAGAGCTGCCGTTTAAAGGGGCAGTATTATGTATTTTACAGGCACATAGTGCCACTTTATAGCACAATCAAGTAACTACGTTACCTTTAGTTGTTACAAAAATGCTCTCTATATATCGAGAATCACTTAATTCGACTTTGCAATATAACGCATTAAAATTGGGCTTTGTCTCTTTAAGAAGCTCCTGCTCTTTCTGACACTCTGCCTTTAGCAAGTCATCACAGCAATGTTCCTCTGTTAAGCCTTTAACATTGTTCATAGGAGCACTGCTCTGTAAAGTAGTTTGTATAATGAGCTCAGCAGATGTGGCGTAGTTCCACCAAGTGTTTGCTAATTGCTTCTGGCTAGTCTGAAGGAGCTGACTCAGAGAGTCAAGGAGGTGGGGGGCTCTGTGAGGCAGAGGCTCGACTGGAAACTGCAGCTCCAGAGAGGAGCTGCGTGTAAAAGGCAACATTCTGCGAGAGAACGCACTTTGCACCCTGAAATGGTTGCCGTGGGAGATTCAAAGATTTCTCTATCATACATGGAAGAATCAAGGCAGCACGCCAGGTTTGTTTTTGACGAGTGAATGCTATTATAACATAGTGTAATGCTGAAAAATGTTGATTTTATGCAACACTGCCCCTTTAAACAGTATCCTAAGAATAGACAAAGAATGCTGTTAGGATCTTAGAGAAAATATTTTTTTGTATATTATCAGATGTCTTTATGCATTTCAGGCCTAGTCCACATGTAGTCAGATATCTGGGGTAAAAAATATACCTTTTGGTCTTTCATCCACAGGAAAACCCAGTTTAATATCACTAAAAACAATTATTTATGAACTCCAACCAAGGTGGACGAATAATGCGACAATAAATCCACATAGTATAATTTGTTTGACATTATTCCCAATCAACATTGACTTATGTTTGCTTAACTTTATAATCTAGTACTCTATTTAAACGTATTTCAACTTCCTGGCGCCTGTTTTAATTCCCAACAGGACGTTGTGGTTGTTTTGAAGCAATCTGATTGGCTGACAAAGGTTTTAGCTTTGTGCTACACTGCCCCCTATGGGTTTGACACGTTTAAAACGACGGCCAGCGGCAGCTTTGTGCAAGGTGATGTGGTTGAGAACTTCTCTAAAAACCAATCCCGTGTGCACAATGGTAGTTTTTTTTTTAAACAATGTGGTGAAGATGTTTGTTTTTAAAAAGACCCGGCTACATGTGGAGAAAACCTCAGTTTTCTTTTAACTCGCTCTGTGTAAAAGTGATCCAAACAAACTTGGTCCTCTCCGTTTTTAGACGTGATGTGAAATGTGACTGTGGAATGAATTAAGGAAGCAACGGAAAGAAATTAATTACAGTTTAATCAGCCAGTGTTTTCATTTTGTAAAAATATTAATGAGAAGGAAACAAAAAGAAAAAAATAATTTATATTGTATCAACACCGCTGTTTGCTCACTGATTGCAGAGTGGATATAAACGGGCGTCTTAGATTTATGGCTTTGTAAATCCATTATAGATTGGTCAGATGGGTACTGATAAAACTATGCTGTGTTTGTTTACAACTTCTGGATGATGTTGTGCTCTGTTGATAAAATCAAAATTGCTTTAGAGAACTGTAAACAACTACAGTTTGCAGCTATTCCTCACTTTGTGTCACTTCTGAAATTATCACAAACAACTAATAGATTAGGTTTTAGGTCAGATTAATAAACAGCACGTGATTTGGAATTAGCTGAAGTCAAAATTTTGCCTGCGACCAACATGTAATGTTAAACACATACGATCTGAACTCAGTTTCCACAACTACATCATGATTAAACAATAACAGTAATCTCCGACACTTGATTAACATTCTATTGATGTTATTAACCTCAATCCAGCAGCTCTGAATCTGTTTTTTTCCCCCATTTCTGATGTAAAAGACCAAAAGAACGGCCAGAACTGTTGGTTTTCGATACCAGTCGTGTAAATCCACTTGTGGGATGGAGGTAGAGAAAAAATGAGAGGGAAAGCACCATGACAAACTGTTCAAGTCCCCCCTTCCCTACTTTCCTTGTGAATAATGAGGAGCAGGATGAAGAAGGAGGACATGATTGGCGGAGATGGAGCCAAGGAGCGGCTCAGGAGATGATGCGAATGCCGAAGTACTTCTTGAGTTGCTCCAGGAAAACAAAGGTGAGAACTGTATGGGGAACCAAGCGGATCCCGGCTGGGACAAGACCCTGCAACAAAGTCCAAGGTTTTTAATTTCTACACGTTGATCTGATAGTGGAAATAACTAACAACACTGACTGCAGCACACAGAACAGAGTAAACATTCTGTGTGAAATGACAGCAGCAAAACCAGCAATAACTTACACACACAGTCAGGTGTAGCGAACGTGTTCAAAAATTCACTCATTGCATTTAGAGTTATTACACAGAATGTTCTGTCTTTCTTTTAATTTTGATTATTTTGGTTGTAGTAAATAAAACCCAAAATTCAGTTTCTCTAAGAATTAGAATATTACACAAGATCAATAAAAAAAAGCATCTTTAACACAGAAATTGTGTGTTATGGGCATGTTAAAGCCTCAAACACATTAGGAAATCAGTGGAGTTGGTAGTTGTCCAGCACACAGTCACAAACTTTCTCCACAAGGAACAGCTTTGCATAAGAAGCTGGATGTTCTCCGAGGTAGTTATAGCTGTAGTTGAGCATATTAACAGAAAGTTGAGTGGAAGGATACAATGTCATAGAAAAGGCTGCATGAATATAACCAGAGCCTTGAACGGATTCATTTAAAAAGTTCGAAGAAGATCAATAATGTTTGGACTGTAGCTAGAGTCAGTGTTTCAAGAATCCAGGATGTGGACCACAACTGTCACGCTCCTTTTATCCCCTGACGACAAGCTTTATGGAGTTACTGATTTAATTCACCAGCAGGATTTGGCTTCCGCTCACACTGCCTAAACCATCTATACCTGCTGTAATGACCGTGGTATCAGTGGCCACCTAATTATCTCAACCTAAACCACACAGAGGAGCTGTTTCACAGGCTGAATGCCTCCATGTCACATTGCATTTCAGCAGTAATTCAAGCAAACCAAATCCCGATCAACTACTGAGTGGACATACTGTGGAGCAATGTTGTCCTCAAGGCACACCACCATGCATGTTTTAGATGTTTCCCTGCTTCAGCACACCTGATTTCAATTGATGTCTGACTAACAGGCCTTTCCTGAGCAGCAGTCATCTCTAATTCGGGTATATTAAAGCAGGGAAACATCTGAAACATGCGGGGTGTGAGCCTCGAGGACAAGATTTAGGAAACACTGCTGTAGAGTGGATGAAAGTACTTTACAGATGACCAACATTTCTGCATAACAAAACTCTTCTTTATCGGTCTGACGTAATGTTTTGTATTCTGAGAAAATTAATGTCACTTTTTGAACTGCATTAGTGAAATAAGTTACTTTTAATTTAACAATTAATTGATTGAGATGCATCTGAAATTCACATATGGAGATTCTGAAAACGGTTGAGATCTACACAAAAAAATAGCTTTTTCTGCATCAGTGTGGAAAAATAAAATCTCATTGCACAGTTCAACTTTTTAATACACTGATTACATTTTTTATAAAAGCACTGATTTATGAAAGCACAATGAATAGAATAAAAGACTAATTTGAAGCCTTCTTATATATCAGCGCTGCTGAAAAAATGAAACAGCCACCATTTCAAAACGCTGACCTTTGTAGCTATTAAAAACACATCTAAAGTGAGATTCATAATGTATTTACATCAAATATTGCCACTATCATCCAGGTCTGAGTGATTTTCTATCTTTCTATAAATGAGACTAAATTGTGTAGGACTATTTTTTTTCTTTTTTTTACCTTATAAAATGCCAGTGGACCCAGTTTGGCTGTTTCCCGTAAGCAGTGCATTACTCCCTGCAGACATGGGGGGGAGAAATATTATTAAAGTGAGTTTAACTTAGAATCCAGAAAAATTCTTCCAGAACAGGAACATTAGTTTTTATGATTACTTAGTCAGTGTGGATTACTCATGACTTTTACAAATTTAGAGCACACTTACAAAGTCCAGAGAATACTTACTTACACTTATTTAGCAACAGGGAGAACAGGGATTAGAACAAACTAAGAATGCAGAAAAACTGCCTTAGCAACTACATTTTAGACTCCTATTCTTCCAAACCAGAAAATGAATTAGACCAGACTATACTAACTTATACTTATCTACCAACCCTGAATACGAGAATCTAGTTTATTTACTTTGGATCAACATTATTAGCTTTTTCTTCTTTCGCTCTTTCCTTTGGTTTGTTATGTTGTTTGTATTTCCTTTTAATTCCTGTAAAGCACTTTGTATTGCCCTATTGCTGAAAATGTGCTATATAAATCAAATTACCTATACCTTTAAACTGAAACCTGAACAAGCAGACAACAGAATAAAAGAGCGATTCACTTACTGTGTACTCTCCTTTTGAATTCATCAACCTGGTTTTGAGCACATCCAGAGGTTGACACAAGAACGTAGCGCAGCCTCCCTGCAGAGGAAAAAAAAAAGGGATTAAGAAGAAGCTCTGCAAGCTGCATTAAATCAGTGGAAGAACTCAATTCTTACAGCTATGAAGCTGGAAAGGAAGTGTGTGAGTATATTGTCTCCCATCACGCCTGTTCCCAACACCAGCTGCTTGGCCTGGTCATAGCACGCCAACTGTAAACAAACATAAAAAAAATAAAAATTATATATATATATATATATATATATATATATATATATATATATATGAACAATTTGGGAAATGTTAATTTTAAAATAGGTTTGTTCAACACTCCTTCACTTTGAGGCTCATTTAAATATAAATGTCCATGCATTTTGTTTTATTGCCAGCTTATTATATGAAAGGACGAAATCTCCAGCGCAGCCATTGTTTCGTTATATTGATTTTTTTTGTCTGCCCTCTAGGAGGATTGTTAGATCAGAATTTTTCTTATTTTTTCCAAAAAAGCATAATAAGTTAGTCTGATCCAAAACAAAAAAGAAGCTTTTGATATTTAAAGAAAGTCTACACCTTTCTGTCTCTGCTGCGTCACCGTTTAGCTGCAGGAAACCATCGTTAATCACTTAGAAGAATATTTTGTAAAAACGTTAACATCTGATTTTTAATGCAACTTGCCTGCCCCACAGTGACCAGCGCCCCTCTGCCAGATGCCATGGAAACTCCTGAGAACAGCCTTCTTACACCCTCTGCATGAAAAAATAAAGACGAGACCTTGATTGCGATGCCAGATGATGCAAAACACAAAGTGAAAACTTGATTTCGTGCTTGTCATTTACCTTCTCTAAAGACTCTGTAGAGTCCATCAATAGCATGTTTATAGCTGCAAGCAAAGCACAAATACAGTGATAAATTACATGAACACCAATTTATACAGAGTATCGTTTAACCCCAACACTCACTTTCTTCTCTGTTCTGGTGGCAGCTTCACGTCATTTTGCATTCTAGAAGGGGAAGAAAAACTTTTTTTTCAGATCTCATTTATCTTTCCAGCTAATACCGCAATTCATGAGCAAAATATACACAAATGTTCTTGTTTAAAGGGAATGTTGTCATGTAGCTTTACCTGACATTCACCAAGTCTGATGGAGTCCCAACAAACCCACCAGTGAATCCTGTAGGCAGATAAAACGTGTTGGTAAAAAGTCCTTCACAGGCGGCAACTTCACATTTGGGTCAGCGTGAAAGATGAGGAACGAATGTGTGTGTGTGTGTGCGCGTGTTGGCGTGTGTGTGCGTACCTCCAAATGCTCCCAGCAGGACCTTCTGGTAAAAAGGCATTGGTCCCTTGCCAGTGTTACCCATCATGTCTCTGACTGTCTCATAGATGGCAAATCTGGTGAGGGAGTAGGTAATCTGAAAAGCAGAAACATCAGCTCAGTCACTTTTTTTTTTTTCCAAACGAAGAAGTCTGAGCCCAAGTAAGCTAGCGATGCAACCTCAAGAAATCTGGAAGGAAGACAGATTATCTTAGCAACACAAAGCAGGTTTGCATGTTAGTGAAGCATCACGGTTGCTTACACCGTTGTATTCATGTTCTTGGGTTAACACATGACCATGATAATCACATTTTAGTACATTAAATTCTAATTTTTTTTCATTTTAAAGAAAAGAAAATTACAAATTCTACTTTTTACGTCTTAAATAGAACAACGATAAACCTGCACCCTAACACGCTCCAGCTTTTATCAGTCATATCTGCTAAGGTAGATTATAATAGAGCAGCAAAACAGACAAACCTAATAAAGTTATGTCATCTAACAAACTAGTACTCCTTCAGTGGAGGCGTCAGGAGGCCGCTAGGGGGCGCTGTAACCCCCACTGGATAAGTCAATACTGTACCTGGGTTGGTCTGTGTAGTCTCTGACAAATAAGAAAAGCATTTTAAAACGGAATAAATTCTGCTGTATTTGTCCAACTTGTAGCAATTATTCCACTGTTATTCTGAGGCACAGTGGTGGCAGAAATGTTTAGATTTAATTTAAAAGTGCAACAAAATTTAATCTGACTTGTACAAAATAAGCTGACTATAAAAGTAGTATCTCTGAAGAGGAGCGTTGAAACAACAGCACAACATAACTAGAGGCACCCTAAAAAAAGACAGGATAGTTCTATGTTTTCAGGTTTTTTCTGACTCCACCATCTGAATATCCCAGCTCAAATCAAGGCTCATTGAACCAGGCAAACCTTTTCCAATCTGTCACTGTCGAATTTAGGTGTGTGAACTTCACGGGGAATTTCCCTGCTCTTTGCTGATGAAAGTGGCAGCCAGTGTGGTTTTCTGCTGCTGTAGCCCATCTATTTCAAGGCATTTCCCCCCCGCATCTCAAGCCAGTCTGCCCATTGTACTCCGACTTCAACGAGGCATTTTTGTCCAAACCATTGGTGCTCCGAACAAGGAGATCCGAACAAGAGGGAATGACCTCCCTTGTTCAACTTATTCCCAGTGCACTTGAGTGATGGTTATAAATGAAAACCCAAGTATATCAGCAGTTTCTGAGACACTGGTTTCAGTTTTGGTGTGGTTAAACTCCCCAAAAAGAAAGTCCCAGCAAAAACTTGCTGTGAAAAGCAGTTTGTTATATTGCCAACTTTATTGGTGACTGTTGAAGATTTGTGCTTGTGTGCCTTCAGAACCGTACAAGTAAATGATCCCTTCACAGCACTGATTGTTCCTGCCTAAAATTACTGGTTTGTGGCAGCTTTTCATTACCATTACATGGTCTTGCGAGAAAAATAAAAGTTGAAATTGCTGTACAGGACTTTCCCTTTCCTTCTCCGTTTCTCATCAAGTTATAATCCCTCCTTACCTGAGAAGACCCTGCATCATCATCCTGCTGCCGGCCTCTGGTCTAATGTCTCCTCCCTGACCTGCTCTTTCTACTGTGACAATAAAGATTTATTTTAAATTGGTGGAAAGAAACAGTGAGCACAAATTCTGAAAAAAAAAATTAAAGAGGACTGGGTTTATTCCTGACATAAACTAACAAGCAAGGGATGTAAAATAGGAAACAATATTATTGCTGTTAATAAACTTAATATGATATGCTGGCATTAATTAATTAATCATCATTTTGCATATATCTGTATGCAGCAGCTTTACTCAACTTACACAATTTGTTTCAGAAAAAAAACTGCAACTTTTTTTGCCTCGTTAATATAGCTATTTTTATTATTTTGCTAATGGCTTTTTTACACACTCAGACTGATTCAACAAATACATTTGTAGATGTGAATTAAGGAACAAACTCTTCAACGCTGAAGTTGATGATCATGCACATAATTTTTTCAGATTCTGACAAAATTTAGCTTAAAACAAATCTACCTGTCGACACAGGGAGGCGGAGAGGCCACTGTAGAGAGCCAGCACACCGTCATTCTTCACCACATGCACAGCCATCCCAACCATCCTCTTCTTCACTTCCTGCTGTGTCTGCAGGTGGACCTGAGAAAAAAAGAGAGAGCCATATGTTGAAAAAACTTAAAACCTCACACATCGATTTAGAGCTTAGATGCAGAACCCAAAGGAGGAATGCACAGATTGATCAAAGGTATCTGAAATCCTAATTCAGCTGTTTTCTTATTTTCCACGTTGTTCTTCATAAGGTGTTGCAACAATCTCTGCTTGTTGGAAGAGGGCCTCAGTGGTTTCAAAACATGACCTTTGTTCTTTGTTTTGATGACGACCTCAGATTAAAGGTCAATGACCTTTCTGAAACAGTGTGAGCTTTTTCCCCACATCGCTGATCTCAGTAAACTGGTTTGTGTGTTTCGGTTCAACATTTAAATCACTGCAGCAGCTTCTGTCAAGCACTTCTTTTGTATCTGAACATTTTCAAGTCAGACATTTTAAGTTTGAAGTCAAGCTCCAACTTGTCTAGTTCAAAGTTCCTCACCAACTCTACCTTCACAACCTAAATCGGATGCTGATTTAGTTACATCTACTGAACAACATGTTGCAACAGTGTCTCAAGATACAAAATAATGAGGAAACACATTGGCCACAGAACCACGTTGGTAACAGAGATTTTGCAAATCTAATGTTTTCAGATTTTGGACCAAAGTTAAGTGATCAAATTCGGAAATCAAATATGACTTCTGTCATAATTTATTACCCACATTAGCAATCCATCACCCTGTGGAGTTGCAGTAGAGGAAACAATAAGTTGTTGTTAGTTTTTCAGCCCACAAATGCAAGTTATTAGGATTCTGTTGCAAAACATACAAGCGAATTCTGGTTAACATGGTGCTGCACTCAATTTCTTCATCTTGTGTCTTTCTTTGAAAAAGAGTTTTATGGAGGTAATTTGAAGCCACCTGGATTGTTAAAGCTTCACTTGCCAGACTGAAAACATGCAAGGAAAAGCAGGAAAAGCAGGAAGGTACAGAATGACTAAGCAATATCTTGATCACCAACTTTACTTAATTTCAATTGAAATATAAAGAGAATCTGATTTAAAGAAACCACTGAAAAAAAAGTATCTCTGAAAAAAGTCAAGTTCTTTCTCCGTTTCCTCACTAGAGAAAAATCTGTTATTGTCACAACTATAAAGATTAATTCGGTAAGATTCAAGGGAAATTTAGTTTTGGAGGAAAATGAATTAGATAGCGTTTTAAATAAATCAATCAACTTGATTATTTTATAACCATTTTATTTTAAAAAAAAAAGAGAAAGTTACAATTTTAAGCAAGACAGCATCAGAACTGGTCCCATCCTTAATAAATGTTTTATGTCAGTGTTTGTGCTGTTGGCAAACCGCTTTGTAACTTTAAAAACTAAAACAGATGAGGTCAAACCTGTGTTTGCTTATTTTCCAAATCGGGTTCTATGTTGGCATGAAAACAAACATGACTATGTGGTCTTTGCACTGCCGTAACTGGACTTTTCAGCAATGTGGAAATAGCACACTACCGCAAAGTGCACTTTTCTCTATTCTGGGACCTGATTCTGTTTTCACTGAATAATGTCTTTAAACTAACTAGCTGTCAGAATAATTGTCACAAGAAAATGTTATTCGTTATTCGTTAAAGCCGGCTGAATGGCAGAGATGAAATAAAAAGCCTTTTAAGAGTCTTGACCTTGAAATTAAACACTGTACTGGCCTTAAAACTGGATTGTGAACATTTTGATTATTACATAGATTTTTACTTGAACTCTTGAGAACACAGCAGTGACGTTTACATTTGATGGAAGATGAATTAAAGCTGTCTCACACTAATCCCAGAGTTAAACATGAAAAACACTTTGCAGAAAGACATTCCTAACGATATAAGAGCTGTTCAGTACTGACTTTTCATAAATAGGCAATTAATGGTAATCCAGTGTCAAAAACAGCAAGTTATAAATTTCATCATCTCAGCCAGCTGACCTGCAGTGCACACAGCAGCAGGTAGGGGAGGGGCAGTAACGTCTTAGTCCACTCTCCAAACTAGGCATCATCTAGCGACTAGAAGGGAGTTTTACCAAGTTTCTGATAAGTTTTGGATTTAAAGCAGCTAAAATGTTGAGTGATGGGAGGCTCAGTTGGTAAATGACCTGTACTTGTAGAGAACTTTATCAAGTCCACATGAACCCAAAAGCACTTCACACTCCATTCAGTCACACACACATTCACGTGCTGAGTGTAGTGTGTCGTAGAGCGCTCTCTCCTCCCCATTCCCTGTCCAGTTACTGCTAAATACAGGCCTCTAGTGCCTAAAAACAAAAATAAAAATAAACCTAACATTTTCTATTACACGGTTCCTAACGGTTTTCATGCTCTCCTTCTTTCTTAAAATAATGAACATTTACATTTCTGAAGCATGTGCTTTGTGTATAAAACCCTGCTTTCCAGCTTTACCACTTGCAAGTAACAAGTAAGGGCAAACAAAAGGCCTCAGAGAGCCCTTCAACTGCAGCCTGGTCTTTACCTTTCCTCCCTGTATAATTACACAACACATGATTTCCTGAGCGCCACAAACTTTATTTGAGTCATGTGCAAAAGTCTCTAGAGAAATTAAAGAAGATTTAGACATAGATTAACAGGACTACTGTGTCTGGGAAACGTTGGGTTGACCTATGACCTAGATTCAACTTTGAACATGCTACCTAACACAGACAAATTCCGCCAACTTAAGATCTCAGGACGTTTACAGTAATCTCTTTAGTCTAGCAGGGCACTGTGTGAAACCTTCGAGACGTGAGGTTTGGTGAAACACGCCGACTTGTGCAAGAACAGCTGGAACCAGCTGTGCCCTGGTGTTAAGGCCTGCACTCTCCTTCACCCCCCGGCTCCGTGGGAGAACTACTGCGCCCCTCACCTTGACGAGATCCAGAGGATGGGTGCAGCATGCGGCTCCGCAGGAGGCCAGCCCCCCGAAATACCACCGCGACATCCGTTTCTCAGTCATGACAACGCCGGCTCCTCTCCCGACCTCCTTCCACAGCGCTGGGTTCCCTCCGCCCGGCTCGCCACGGCCCTCCGTCCGCCTGCAAGTGCGTGGCTCTGCTCAGACCTGGAGCTTCCAGCGGCTACAACAAGCGAGTGTAACCCACGGGACCGCCTCGTTAATCTTCAAACATAGCGATAAAGGGGAGCCGGGACTTTCACGTCGCGAGAGCAGCGTGCACGCGAGAGCTCGTTGGAGCTACGATGTCGCGGCGCGGCAGGAAGCAGCTGTGACACTGAGGGAGAGAGAGAGAGAGAGAGGAGCCCAGCCAATTGTCAGTGCGGACGGAGGAGCTGCCTACCCGCTCGGTGGGGAGGCTGAACGCTGAAGGTCAGCAACGTAGTGTGACAATGCAGAAAATTTCTGCACACAATAGGCTCGTGTACTCCTGTTTCCCCACTTTTAGCTGTCATGTGCTTTTAAAGCGACACTCACCCTCTCCGATGCGATGCGGGCGATAAATGGGAACACTGTCCCTTTAAGAGGACAACCGTTCCCTGGAGAACAGACAGTAACACTGAAAAACGGGGTCGGTGGTGTTTAGTGCTCAGCTTTCTTTGCGGGAGCATGTGGTTTTACTGTGTAACTAGATTAAGGCTGCCCGTCTTTTAAATGTTGAAATCCGCGTCCATAAAAATAAATACTAATGTTTTTGATAGTTTCATTTTGTTAAATTTAACTTGATGAAATGATGTCAGCATAGTAAATAGTATGAAGAAGATTAAAATTGCAATAAAAGACAGAAAGAAAGCAGTTGATTGAGGGGTATGTTGATTGTTTAATGTAAAGTTTTAGTCAGACGTTTTGAGACTAATTGTTCAGTTTGTTATTCCTCCCGGATGTCCTTGATGGTTTTCCTTGGAAATTAATGTTTGTTTTTAATTGCTTTCTTTTGATCCACCTTTCTCTCTTTTGCCTTTGTGATCGACAGAATAATTACAATGTATGAGTTGTCAGACCAGTTTGCTAAGTTGTTGTCTTTATTTTCCGAAGTGATTTAATATCTTGAGTAAAAAATGTTTGCAGCAGTGCTTAGAAGTCATAATTGGTGGGATGCCTTATGAAAACAGAGTATGAAAGTAGTTATAATGTCCAGTAAACACGACTAAATATAATAAATAAGTGACTTTAGTAAACTTTTAAAAATGTTCTACAAATTATAAAACACTGGCACCTAAAGAGTGGTTCCTTTTGAGAGGCTGGCTTGATGAAGAGTTGTCAAAGTGATTGATAAGTGGTCGATCAGCTTCTATTCTGAAACGTTTGCAGACATAAAAAGTGTTTTTGAGTTGGAAATCAATTACATTGATCATGTTAGTCTTATCTATATAAAATATGTTTCCTGAACATTTGAATGAGACCCAGAATCAGTGTGCTTTTATTTCTCACTGTCTTCAATGTAGAGCCTTTAAAACTACAAAATAAAATCTGAATATTTTCCTATATAAGGCCCAGTGCTTTAAGTCTTACATTTAAGTTATGATACGCCCCAGATATTCATTTCTATCTGCCTGCTGGTTCTCCGTCACCCAGCACATGACAAAACTAAAAAAGGCTTAAAAATAAAGAAACTTAAGTTATAATTTAAATAGCTCATAACTTGTATTGGGAGCCATTACAATAAATCGATGTTTATGAGGAATTTTATTAAGAGCAGTGACTCATTACAGCTTTTTTATTTAGAACTATACATTTTTGTAAAGGTGCAGCAGAGATTATATCAGTCATACTGAACAAAACTCGTATCTAAGCAACATTTGAATTTTAGTTTTATTTCTCAACAGTTTGCTTACTTAGAACAATTATGTGCATTACTAGTCATTTTTGGTCCTGCAACTTGAATGTGGTTTAAAAACTTTTTAAACCACATTTTACGTTACATTTCACTGTAACTTCGCCGAGCCACCCAAAATTGCGCTTAAGAAATTTTCCTGTTTATGGTCCCCCTCCCCCCAATAATGAGGTGGGATTTATGCCCTTGACAACAGAAGAAGAAAATTGATTACCATTCCAGAAAGAATCAGATGACTCAAACACCAAATGACCACATACACAGTAAAAACTGCTGGGTTGAAAATAACCCAATACGTAACCCAGCGCTGGGTCATATATGGACCGACCCAACGCTGGGTTGTTTTAACTCAACTGGGTTGGGTTGAGGGTTTGACCCAGCACATTGGGTCATAGCTGCAACCTAAAGCTTGGGTTAAATTGACCACTGCCCAAAGTTAAAATGACTCAATATTGGGTTGAAATTTATTACCCATTAAAAGGGTCATTTTACCACCATATTTTTATTTTTAATTTTTTTTTTCCTTTTCTACTTTAAAATTCACTATAAAAATTTAACTAAAAACATTCAGATTAGCTCAAAATAACTTTTATTTGCAAATGTTATACATTCCAACATACATAAAATTTTTAATACAGACATGTAAAAGTTACATATAAACAATTGATTAAATCTGCACCCTTTTTTACTTTATTGGTGTACACAACAAAATATTTTCATCAGTTTGAAGGAAATGTAAAATAAAATAGTAACATAGTAACAAAGAAGGTTTTTCAATCAGAACATTTAAAACTTATTTAAGGGTTATTGAAGAATTGCATTTATTCTTCCATGGCCTCCAACTGTGCCCTCATTAATTTTATCGGGGGTGACTCGTTTCCTGGGATTTCATATATCACAGTTTGGAGAAAATCCCAAATCTGGATACACGACTTCGGATAACTCACATCAAAAACGAAGAATGATTTGAAACAGCCGTCAACGGCCCCCAAAAGAGATGGATATTCCAAAGCAGTTCCATTTATGACGACAAATGCTTGGGAACAACAATACCTGTCCTCAAGCATGAGAACACGTGGATGCTCTGTTGCTGTACTTCCAAGATATTCCACCATATTTGTCCCAATCTGGTGTGTGGAAAAAGCAGAAAGGAAGCCATTAGTCATTTAAAGGTAAGGAGGAACATTCTCCACTAATAATTTTTGACTAATTCTTATATGATTTTTGTTTGATACATTATCAAAAGACCCTTGCATTTGACGTTTACATATACTATATAAAAAGACATATTTTTGGTCAACGCTGTCTCGTGTTATATGACATTAAAATTCTTATTTCACGTCAATTAGGACTTGGTAAATTCCAGATTAATGACAGAGAGAACAGTGAGGGAAAAAAAGCATATTTGTTTTAAACTTCTGGTTTCAACTACATTTAAACAGCAAAGAACTCATTCTGACATGAACTTACTGGCTGGACATCAATGAAGGCTTGCTGGACTTCAAGGTTGCTGGGTCTGACCACCTTTCGCCCAACTCTGTAGGGAACAGCATGGAGGAGTTTTGGCAGCAGCTGCAGTGCCACGTCACCTTGTTTGTCTGTCAAAGAAAAACTCAGATTAAAATGCTACACAATCAAAAAAGAGCCACAGGAGAAAAAAATTAGTTCAGAAAATGTTCCTTTTGAGCTTCAATACCTTGTGGAAGCAACTCAATCTCAGGCAGAAGACCGCTCTCCTCCTTCTTCCCCATGCGAATGACCTTTGATGAGAACAAGGTGTTCCAGTTCTCTGTCAGTTTTCCACAAGACTGTGGATATAAAACGGCAAAGTCCTGCAAAATCTAACAATCAGAAAAGACAAAAATACAAATCAAATGTAAATATGAAATGAACTATTACATTCAACCTTTCATGGGTGCTACAAATGTATGTTCTGGGTAGTTTGACATTTTGAGTTTGATTGTAATTGTACATTTTCACATGGTATTGCAGTTTATTGTTTAACATTTAACTGATCTCAATATGAGGTATAACCTCACCATCCCTGGTGTGTCCAACAAACGTGGGAACTCTGCAAAAATCTGCTGCATTGGGATTGTCCCACTTGAGCGGATCCATCCTGCGCGATATACTGCAGTTTCCCGCATGTATTGGACAACCTGGTCTGCGGGCCAGAAGTTATTTTTTAGCCATTCTGTCATCTGGATGGCACGCTCAGCACTCATGGTTGGTTCTGTGGGGAAAAAAATATTACAGGGATTAAAAGAAAAAAAATGTGAGGTAATTCACAGCAATAATAGCTTAGATTGCTGCTCAAAACAATAGGGCTTGGAAAAAGTCTATGTGCTAGTACCAGGCAAACTTGATCTTTTTGGTGGAGCTTCTGGGGCTGAAAGCATCTTCTTCCTTGGTTGATGCCTTTTCCTTACATTACGGAGACGCTCCTCCAGAAAGCCAGTTGCTGGCCTGTGTTGTCTTCCGCGGGTAAACCAGGCGTCCTGAACATTTTTAACAAAAGAAATATAAAAGTTAAATGTTAGCCTTTCTGTTTTAATGTCCAAATTTTTATTAAACCTACAACTCAAAGCTCAAACACCATAGTTACAATGATATTTAATGCTAACCATTGTGCAAGTTGTTGAAGTACTTGTGTGCTAGTTCTCTGAAGTGTGAAAACTTACATATCCTGTGCCATGGCTGTCTCTTAAACATGGAAACTGGTCCACAATCGAAGATGCCAGAATTGCTTTAGTGTCTGAAGATGGGCTGGAAACAAAAAAAATTACACTCAGTAAGACAGGCAAGTAAAATATTTTATTTTAATTAGTTATTGTAAGATGAAAACATAGAGCAGAAACCTTAAAACACAAACAATTTCCAAAAAATCCAGTTTTTATTAGCCCAACACATACTTTAAGACTTCTTACTGGAGAAATTTTACTTAGGTGAGCACTGCACAATGCCGTTAATGTTCTCACCAAGAGCAAAATGTCACAAAAACAATCTAATTGATCCAGTTTTTACAAGAAATACTCACTTTTCTCCATATTGATCCATCAGGTGTGACACAAGTGTTCTGACCATGCACCGTCTTTCACAAATGGATATATGCTGATTTCCATCAAGACTGATAACCACAGGTCTACCTTCAGGGGAGGCACTGAGGATCTCACGGATGTTCTACAGATAAATAGTGAAAAATAAAATAGCTGTTATTTAGCTGCAGTTTAATATTCTTAGAAATTTAAGAAAAGATGAGATGTGTCATTTTTAATTTTAATTAGTAAGAATGGATGTCAATATGTTATGTAGGAAAGGTTGATTGTGCAGCTTAAGTTACAAATGCTGCTCTTCCAACAGAAGAAACTCCACTCTCTAATTCAGCATGTGGTGTAGGATCAGCATCTTCAGTTGTTTTAGGGCTAGATGTCCAGTGTGCTCACTTTGAGCACACTGGACATATCTTGAAGTTGAATATGTGTTATGAATTACTCTTAGGTGAGAAAAAAAATTCCTTATGTTATGTCCTAAAGACATCCCACATTTAAAACACACATATCCCATTTTGTCTTGTCCTATGACTCAAAGCATACCTCAAGAAATTTTGCAAAATGACGTTGAAATTTCAGACGAGGACCAAGGTGAGGAATCAGGGATGTCAGGCAGTTAGCATCCAAAAGAAAGAAGCTTTCTTCATCAATGTTTTCAGCTGAAATATATTAGAAATTACATATTAATATTTTCAATCCAAAGAATTCCTGCCAATGCATGCTTTTAAGTACACACACACACACACACGCACACACACACATGTATATACTTAACCTACCTTCAAAAGCAGGGATTAGGTCAGAAAGTTTCCATTCAGTCAGCTTCTGTTTTACAAACTCATCCATCTTTCAGATCTTTCAGGGAAAAAAGTGATACAATTTGAGTCATTTTTTTCCTATGTGGAAAATAACCTGTACAATGTGTGCAAAAATATTTTATTTAGGACAATCACCAAATATTTCACAGCAAATAAGAAAAAATAATAGGACATTGACTATATGTTTAGCAGCTAATAACCCTGAACAAATGTAAAACATCACTTTTTGGGACACCAGGAGAGATCACACTGTTCAGTCTTGTTTTCACCAGCTCTCCCCTCAGCGCAACCTGATACCTGGCAACATGAAGCAGATCTGTGTAAACCCAAAAGTTAATCCAGCTGTTTTCACTAATAACTGTATGTTTTTAATTCCACCTTGGTGGTTAATAATGGCCAGAATAACATACGTGCGCATTATCTAATTTCTGCGTCATGATGATGTTGCTGCTTACATAAAATCATATGGTAATGACAGATACATATAGCCGTCAGTTTGTGTTAAGCATATGCCATCGCAGAGTTGCTGATCTGACAGAACACCGGTGGGGACGACTCCAAACATGTCGGAGCACTTTTAAATTAAGAGATATTTCAATAAATCGAGCAGATATTTTATTGTTACATAGTTAAATCTTCACTAGAAATCTGTAAAAGTTACTTTTATTTGACAGAAAGCATATTATCCAACTTTAGCTTCCCCTCCTCTGCCATTGCTGGTGCATACTTTTTTTTTCTACTCCACTGCCTCAATCGGTTTCACCCAGGTTAGCCGTATAATAGCATAGCATAGTGTGTTCAGTAAGAAATAAAAGGCTTAATGAAAATGGCATTTAACAGTTATATTACTGATATATTACTATGAATACCTGTATAGCTTGTACTGGTCGCTTCGGACACCGCTACTGCAAAGCCTCCAGTCCCTACTTGTCGCTATAGATCCGTTATTAGCATTCTGGCTAAGCTACCACCCTTTGCGCGCGCTAGTGAACGAGGCCCGCGAAAACCAGGGGGGGGGGCGCAAAGCGCTATCTCTCCCTCCCACACCCTCACCTTTTTTTTTAAACCAAATTGGATAAATTATCTTTGAATTAAATGAATTATTTCAAAAACATTACCCTATCAACGAAGATGATAGGTTAAATCAAATAATTAAATTAAAGTTACATAAATTTAATTTAAAAAATCTGTAGTATATGAAGAATACAATAACCCTATAAACTTTAAAAGTATTATGCCATGATATTGTAACTTACCATGTTTTATTTGAATTGAGAAATCCAGTGTTGTCTGATCAGGTCGCAGTCCAGTTGAAAATGGAGGTTTGTGAAGAGGGCAATGGATTTTTACCCAATTGGTTGGGTCAAACTGTATTTGACCCAACCAATTGGGTAAAGTGTTGAGTCAACTGAACCTGAAACCTAACAGAATCAGTTAAGTGGAGTTCATTAAAACAAAAAAAAAGTCAACCCAACCGCTGGGTCACTACTTTTGAACCAATATTGGGTCAAAGTAACCCAACATATGACCCAGCATCTCTTACCCAGAAGTTGGGTTATGAAAATAACCCAGCATTTTTTACTGTGTAGTAGAGCAAATGGATGAACAACAATAATTTAAAAAAGAAGCTAAATCTCACAATAAAGTTATCCAGTCTTGTGTAAAGTTTAGATAGAATATAATTTTAACTAAACTTATTCTTTTAAAAAGAATAAGCGTCCTGAATATAACGCTCTAGATTTGACTCATTGACAGATCGTTAATGTCTGCTGCCCCCTAGTGGAGTCTGTCTATCATCACAACTGATCATAGTTCAAATTCGGAAATTGTGATCTTTTAGAGCTAACTCTGTTAACATGCTTTAATAGTAATTAAATGTATTTCACATAGATACTTAAGTCATTTTGCACATGTAAGGGGAATTACTTTGAAGCAACCGACAAAGATGTCACACAAATTATGTAAACTGCATTGTGTAAGTGTTATTGCTGCATGAGACCTGTAGTACCTTACTTCTGTTTTTACTTTGGGTCAGAAAATGCACAGCATTATTATTATATGTATTTGGTCATTTTGAGCTAAAAGTAAAAGTGATGCTGTTCAACTTTTGAATTACATACATGATCATGAAAAGAAGTACCAAACATTCGTGTTTGCGCCTGAGATTCCAGACATTTTACTCATCATGGACATAAAGGTATTAATAATGTGAGGCTTTTAACAAAATACATGAATTCCAGCTTTCCAGCGTGCAGTTATTTCTATAACTGCACGCTGCACTCTGTGTTGTTTTAAAATGATAAAGAAAACTATGGATTATTCTGAAAATTTACATTAAGCTGCAAACACTCAATATGTCAAATATTTTACCAAAAAAGAAAAGAGAAACACTTCAAGATTTTAAATACATTACAGCACACTATTCCTGCACAATACAAGCACTTTGTATGACCTTGTTGCTGAAAATGTGTTACATAAAGAAAATGACCTTCCCTTCCCTTACTGTGCACTTTAAACTTACGGTACTTAAGGTATTAAGGTATTTGCTAGATGAAGCACCATGACTTATTCTGTACATCTCAAAATCAGGTAATCACTCTCCAATTTCTTAGTTATGAAATCAAGAAAAACAAAATTTATCTGGGATACTAATTACTTTAATATATGAAAGTCAAAGAATACAAAAACATGTTTTTATTTGCTTTATTGTGAGAATAAACCTGGTCAAAATAAAATAAAAAATCATCAAGAAATATTTCAGCTTAATGCTTTTCATAAACAGAGAGGAACAGCGGCCGTTGAAGAAAGAATATTGTTTTTATTAAGAATAAAGGCATATTACAAAGATAAGGTGATAAAGAAAAAAGTAAATACTCACACATACTTTCAGCAAAAACACCAGTGTAAACTAATGTACAATGCACACTGGTCTTTAGTACACCACCCACACACACACACACATGCACACGCACACACACAGGCAGAGGCAGAGGGGAATCTGAGAAATGTGAGCCACGCACGTTAGTGACCATTAAAACATTTAAAATCCTCCCACGGTTCATTTCAACTCCTACTCCAACACAAAGCCCTTAAAGTTAGAAAACCTTCTTTATGTGCATTAATATTTCTAAAATGAAATATGCAGGCATCCCAAAAAATTTTTTATACTTTATCAAAATTTAAATTTAAAATAATTTCCATTCAAGTAAGTAGTTGTTGTTGTTTTTTAATAGGAAATGAGGGTTCTCTGAAAATATAAAAATACAAAAGAAATATGAATTGGAAAACAAAAGTTTTTATTTACATTTAAATAAAAAATTGTGTGTTCAAAATAATAGTGCATGTTTCCAAGTTTTTAATGTTGGAAGGCCTCATAGCCATCACCCTAATTTTTAGGATGGGACGGGTTGGGTCACAACAAAACATTAATATTACTTCAAATCCTAAATCTGCCAGGAGTATGAATACTTTTGAGCTGAATTGTAGATTACAATCTAATTAGCATACATCTTCATCCTAGGCAACAGTGTAAGTAAGACATAACTCTAAAGCTTTAGTACTGCTAAGAAGCCCCTTCTTTGGCTGCAGGTAGAACAGGACATGAAATCAGCCCCTCTTTGGAAGAAATCCAACTAATCAAATAATACTTATATAGATGTCATTTTTAAAGCATGTAATTGTAAGGTGTTTAGACGTCCAACAAAGTGATCTCATACAAATGACTTTTCCTGCTGCTTCACTTCTCCTGCTGCCCCCATGGATGGGCTGGGCTTTGCTCTGGCTCCAGATACGGGCAGCGCTCTTCCTCCAGGCGCAGAGGAGCCGACGTGAAGCAGAGCTCCCCCCAGCAGGAGGAGCACACTGGCCCCCCAGCCCAGGTACAACGCAGGCCCCAGTTCTCTCTTTAAAGGCGCTGCAACATTTGGATCATAAAAGTCTCTAATCGTGCCATAGGCAGTCCAACAGATGGGCGTCAAGTAGCTGAGACCAGCCACGATGAGGAGCACCCCTGCTATCCTGGCCAGCCGGGCTTTGGAGGCCTGGTTGCTGTCGCCCATGCAGTGGGTACACTTGGCCCCAGCAACACCGAGCATGACCGCCAGAACGCTGAGAAGCAGGGAAAGAACCGTCAGCGCTCGAGCTGCCTGGGCTGACGTAGGGAGGGCCAAGGTGGAGTCATAGGCCTTGCACTGGATGTGGCCGGTGGTCTGAGACAGGCAGTTCATCCACAAACCCTCCCACAACACCTGGGCAATCACTAGCTCTCCCCCCACGAAGGCTGATATGCGCCACAGCGGAGCTGCACACACCAAAGCCCCACATACCCAACCTAGTAGGGCCAGCACCAAACCCAGCACCTGGAGACCGGTTGATGCCATGGTTGATCCGGAAACCGCCTCCGTCAATAAGTGAAGAACCTCTTGACTCCAACCCTGTAGCTCTAACTAATAACTATTTAGATTAGGAGCCTTTATCCACTTAATTCTTGGTCAATCAGTGAGATCTTCAGCACCTATCCAACTATGGAGAAGAAATAGTCTTTTAGAAAGCACACTTTATGGCAGTGTTTCTCAATTCCAGTCCTCAGCGACCACTGCATTGCATGTTTTAGAGAAATCAGGTGTCCAGAATACTCGATTCAAATGATTGCATGACCTCCTTTGCATGCCATCAAGTGCTGCAGAAGCCTGTTAGAAGGGAAACACCAAAAACATGCATGGCAGTGTTCCCTGAGGAACGGAAGTGAGAAACATTGGTTTTCTGCATATATTTTCCCAGATGGGTTTCTTGAGATAAGTTAATTTCCCAACGGTTTTCTCAAGACGCGTTTTTCTTGAGATCATGAGATGATAGATGTGTGATGATTGGTGTGTGTGTGTGTTAAACCCGACTCCATTCTTGAAATGCATACCGTTGCATCTCGTGATTTCAAGAAAATATTTGATTTGTTAAGATTAAGATGACAAAACCATTGGGAAAAAGTACATGCTGAAAACGTCAGCTCTGGGATTCCATATAAAGTGACTTATGTTGGTCAAACTTACTTTAGTCAGAGGTCCACAGGCGTCTCGATGATCCTCTGTGCGCTTCCACATCCACAGTCCCTCCACAGAACAACAGATGTCCGAAGCAGTGCCTCTGTTTTGACAGGGCAGCTTGTCTCACTGCAGCTCACACAGGGTGGAGTGGGAGGCCAGCAGCGTAATACTGCATACTAAATATATTCGCACAGAAAACAGCACACAGATAGTTAGTTAGACAAAAAAAATGAAAGCCATTCCATGACAGAAGGACACTAGGACACTTTGTTGAAGTTCCAGCTGGCAGCGGCCATGTTGTCATCACATAAACTTGGAGTGGGCCATAAAAGGGGGAAAGATCGGGGTCATTTAGAAGCTGTTGGACATCACTGGTCCCAGTTAGTAGATCAAAATGTTTTTGTTGTTTAATATTTTATCATCTAAATAGTGCCTTACAAAGACGTTTGTGCCTCTGTACTTTTCTACATTTTATCACTTGAAAATTGCAATTTTCAAATGCTATAATGGGATTTAAGTGGTAGATCAATACAAAGTAGTGCATTGTTGTAGTTAGAAAATATAAAATGTAAAAATGTAAAGAAAATGTAAAATATGAGAAAGCTCAACAGCTATGGATACTGTTGCGATGCACTGTAAATGGAAGTTTGATTTATTTTAGGTAAATACTGTACACATCATTGTTGCCACTTGGTGGCGATAGAGGCGTTGCCACCTCTATCGCCACCTCTATCGTACAGAAGAGGATTAGGGCCACCGGAAAAAAAAAAAAGAATTCTGACTTTAATCTCAGAATTCTGACTTTCTGACTTTAATCTCAGAATTCTGACTTTCTGACTTTAATCTCAGAATTCTGACTTTAATCTCAGAATTCTTTTTTTTTTCGGTGGCCCTAATCCTCTTCCGTACAAATGATTCCCCCATCATTTTGTTGATCCCTTCCCCTCCCTTTCTTAAAGGCCTGTTTTGGTGTGAAGAATAAAAAGGTTCCATTTTCCAAAATAGCATTTCTTTCCAATTCAAAATCTAATTACTTTTTAATTGTGTTGTCATTAAAGCTCACAGTGTTTTAAGGAAAGAAAAACATTTGTTGGAAAAAATGGTATTTCAACAAAATCAGAGTCTTGTTGATGATCTTGACTAGATCATGTAAATAAAGGATCATAATGCATGTTTGAAGGTGGGAGGTTTATAGATCAGACGGAAACTAAAGCAAACATGACCAGGCTGCATGATCATGAACAGAGGACAACAGATTACTCTGGTGTCCTTGATATTGATACTATAAAGTACAACTCCCTTTTCCCTGTACAACAGCACCAAGTTATCTGTAACCGCTCACATGATTACAACATACATACTGATTTACTTTCACCTTGGGGATTGTTTTGTACCTAATAAAGCCACACTAGCTGACTTGGTAGATAAAGCAAAGATACAAACAAATCAGAGGCATATAATTTTTTTGTATTCTGTGCTCATGTCTATGCTCATGATGTGAAAATGCTGATTTGGTGCTCAGATTGCATAAGGATTAATGACCAGAAACTAATAAATGTTAAAGTTGCTGAACTCTAAAGCATAATATGAAAGCTGCACCTTTCCAAGAAGGTTTTTATAAGGCAACTTCATTCTTAACCTCATTGGACTCTGGATTCAAAGGTAATGAAGGTCTAACAAAGTATGTATGCACTGCATGGATGGTCAAATATTTCTTCATCAAATGTTTTATTATATTTCCTGGATTATTAACAAACCAAAGATCATAAGATTTGTTTTGAGTTGTCACTCCAATTTTTACATTTTCAACTACTAAAATACATATTATGTATGTATGTGTAAATCGTAATTGTAAAATACAATTTTGTCTAATTTAGTCACATTCTACAACAACTGTATTTATTGTGTGTCTACCCTCTGTGAGCTGAGGTGGCATTTCAGCACTGATTACGAGTGAAAATGACAGATTAAGGAGAGGTTTGAGCAACTGCTCTTTTTATTTGGCCTGGGAACCCTTTATTGTTTTCAGCTGTTCTGTTAGTTTCGTTTTTCATGAAACGGGTCACGTGTGGCGCACAGAAACAGTTTCATTTCACCAGAAGTGCTGCAGAAAGTCAGACAGCAGGAACTGCAGGAAGTTAGAGCCACGGGCAGAGCCATTTTTTTGTTGTTTTAAGTCAGATTTGGTCCAGATTCGTTTTTCTTATTTTAGTTTTGCCTTCTGCAGAAGATGAATTCAACCTCAGCTAAAGGTTGGTATTTCTTCTTTTAAACAGGTGGCTTATTCATGCTCAGTAAAAAATATCGTGACCTCACTCTAAGTCAGACGTTGACTTTTCATGTCTCAACACATTTTGTTTTGTCCCGTCAAAGACCTGAGAATCGTCCTCCTGGGAAAAACCGGATCTGGTAAAAGTGCAACAGGGAACACCATCCTGAAAAGGGACGCCTTCATTGCAGAGATGTCTCCTTCCTCCGTGACTAAAGTATGCCAAAAAGAAACCATCCATCTGGATGAGCGAACAGTGACTATCATTGACACTCCTGGTGTGTTTGACACATCGAATACAACAGAGAAAAAACTGAAGAGTGAAATAGAGAACTGCATCATGCTGTCTCTCCCTGGACCACATATATTCCTGCTAGTCATCAGTCTCTCTGCACGCTTCACAATGGAGGAGAAAAATGCCATCAACTGGATCACGGACAACTTCGGCGAGGAAGTCTCGAAGTACACAATCGTTGTTTTCACCGGGGGGGATCAGCTCAAAGACACAATCGAGAACTATTTGCACAAAAGCCCTGAGATGAGGAAGCTGACCAGTGAGTGTAAAGCTGGATATGTTGTGTTTGACAACACGTGCAAAGGAAATCGCACTCAGGTGGCTGATCTGTTCGAGAAAATAGACAGTACGGTCCAGTTGAACGGAGGTCATTACACCAGCGAGATTTACAAACAGGCCCAGAATAAACTATGGTGGCACCAGGCCAGGTCCTCTGTGGGGACTGCAGGAAATTATTTACTGTGTGCAGCAGCAGGCGCAGCGGCAAGCGCAGCTGCGCCTGCTATCGGTGGTGCTATAGTGGCAGAGGAAGTCGCAGCTTCATCTATACCACAAATGTTGGCTCTTGGAGGTGCAGCGATCGTGAAAGGTGTTGGATGGTTAATCAGATCTGGAACAGGCAATAAATAAGGTTATCCAGAAAGTGACTGGACTGTAGTCATACATGTAGTGCTTTTACACTTATGCATGCTCTTTAGTAACGAATTGGGAATATTTTAATTTCAATTTTGCTTTCAATATGTTTGTTATCTATATGATTCTAATTTTTAAATGTTGTGATTTATGCCAGATAATGAAGACATACCTCCATCTCGATAGTGATGGACAATACACCTATCTAATCACTGTAATAATGTATCAATTATGTGTGGTAAGCATTACTTTATATTTCTGTTTTATTTGAAAATAAAAAATACATAAATGGATGTTTTTATGATGATGCCCCCCCCCCTTTTTTAATATTTTTGTAGAATAATCCAATTTAACATGAAAAAGAATATGTGCATTTTGTTCTTAATGCAAAATGTTCATAAAGGAGAAAATCGACTCCTTTTCAAATTTAGTTTTTTTTAAATAAAAGGACTAAACACCTTTGACTTTCATATTTATAGAATACTACTGCATAGTCCAGATCTATTTCCAAACATTCATTAAAATCAGGCAAGTTATTTTTTTTTAAGTTTCCTTCCAGGATGTCTCCAGCTGGCACTCACTGAGAGCGTCTGTAATCAGAACTGTGACTATAATAATAATAATAATGGAGGAAGTGGGTTGTGGTCTAAGAGAGAAATTCAAATGATTGACTTTAGGACAAAAACAAATTCTCCTCAGATAGGTGTGGTGTCTCAGGAATGTTGCAAAACTTGTCACATCACAGAATTAACACATTTTCCTGACAGAGGCAAACTTTATATTTTGTCCATGGCTAATTATCAGTAGCCAGGAAAATGTCATGTTTCCAGTTAGGCCAGGTGACAACCTTGTCTGTCCACAAATAAAGTTACAAGTAAGAGGATTTTCCCTTCATTGTTTCACGTTTCCTTTGCGCTTGTAAGTTGCTAATAATACAGCGCAGGAAACAGCAGCAGGTCATAGTTTAAATAAGGAGCAACAGATCACCTGCACAGAAAATCGGTTGGTAAAAACAAAAAGTATGCAAGTATAAAATTAAGAATCAATAATGTGATTTGTATAAGTCAAATGAAAAAGAGAAAACAATTCAGACAAACAAAGAGCTTGCAGGTCATATCACTGTTTAATTGTCATATAGTTCTGCTAGTTCTGATTTAATCTAAAGTTTTGTAACTTTATAAGCCATACTGCATCAAAGGACAAAATGTATTTGATTTTCAGTTTCTTTAAAGAACAGTATTATGTATGGTCCATCAGTAACACAGATAATTTCGGTACAACTTTGCTGCCAAGACCTGCAGATAAGGTCAAATGTGATCCAGTTGTGGGTCAGTTCAGGGCTGTAAGCTGAAGAAGTTCGGTAAAAAGTGTAAAAGTGAATTTAATAGTTAAATTAAATGACAGTTTTGCTGAAAAATACTGCCTTCCTGATCATTTAAATCACATGTCAAACTCAAGGCTGGTGGGCCACATCTGGCCCGCCGTAACTATTTATGTGGCCCTCTAGACTCTAAAGAGGGCCACATAATTAGAGCCTTCAAGATAACAGTTGTGTGCTAAAATATTACTCTATCAATCAAATCAAAACGGTTTTATCTGTATACCGCCAAATTACATCAATGTGAAAAAATGTAATTTAATTTGAAGAAGTACTCATCAAAGACAGCTATTTATTGATATTTTAACAGGTTATTAGTGGGTAGTTTTTTGTTTTATTTTTTCATTACATTCTGACACAATTGGCCCTTTGAGAAAATTGAGTGTGACACCTCTGACCTAAATAACATTTCTAATTTAAATTCATTTTCCAGTCAAGCTTTACTTTGTTCATTTGAGAAACATTTTCTGAAACCCAGAAAACGTTTTGACATACATACCAATATTAGCTAATCTTGTGGAAGATATTCATCCGAACTTTATTTGTAATATTACTACCGACGGACATGATTTTGTGTTAATTACACCGGACTGTTTTTTTTAGCTTTACATTTTATTCCTTTCCAAACCCAAATGGCAGCTAAACCACATAAAACCCCCAGGACGAGCGTCGGAGCCCCCAGAGCCAGCGCCACGGTGGTGTTTGCCCCCACCGCTATGACAACGCCGGCTAACACCAACACAACCGCAGCAGCCGAGGCCACGCGGATGTTCTTCCTCCGAACCTGTTTCTTCTTCTCTCGTTCTTTTTGCTGCTTCTCCCTCTCCTCGTCCCAAACCTTCCTCTCTTCCTCCTTCTTCTCCTCCTCTTCCTGCCTCTTGCGCTCCTCCTCCTCTCTTAGCTTCCTCTGGGCTTTCTCATACATCTCGTTTGTGTAGTGCTTCCCTCCGTTGTCTTGTACCATTTCCTTGATCATGTTGATGAGCTCTGTGACCTGCACGCGGTCGTCTGCGTCGTTGTTGTTGAAGGCGTGGTACCTGCGCCCGAACGTGATCGAAAGTCTCCGGAGCTCCTTGCACTCCTTCAGGGCATTGTCTGCTTTGCCTTGATCCTTGCACGTAAACAGCATGATGGTGTACATGGAGGCGTCGTCGCCGAAGTTTTCCTGGATCCACTTCACGGCATTCCTCTCCTCCTCGGTGAACCTGACTCCAAGCCTGATCACCAGAAGGAAAGCGTGAGGTCCAGGAACCGACATCTTGACACACTCTTCTATCCTGGACTTCAGTTCCTCCTCTGTGATTCCTGTGTCAAACAGGCCCGGAGTGTCGATTACTTGGACTGCGATCCCGTCCACCTCTCCGCTCTGTGTCTCACAGTGCTTGGTCACCGACACCGGGCTCGGATCTTCTTTGAAGACAGCTCTGCCGAGGATAGTGTTTCCCGTGGCACTCTTCCCTGATCCAGTCTTTCCAACCAGGACGATCCTTAACCCTCCAGACAAATCCAAAGCTGTGGATTAAAAGCAACGTTAATACTTCACACAAAAAGCATGTCAAATGGCTGAAGTGAGGATGGTAGTTTTGTGCTATTTCAGTAGAACATCAATAGAGTAAACTCTTTTTTTTGCCAATAGCAGAAGCTAAGGAGCTGAACACTGGATTTCTTACAAGGCTGCACAATTATATATTGATGCACGTTTTCACGCTGAAAGCAAATTGACACATGCCAGCCAAAGCAAGGACACAAAGCACAAGAAAGCAAACATAACACAGACCTAATGCCAGCCTGACACATAGAGCATTTGGATTTTGGTAAACTGGCCTCCAATAGAAGTAGTAAGGACAGATATTAAAATGATGCTTCTAACATTTGAAAGTTAATGGACTTGGACCAATGTATTTGTTGGAGAAGGTCAGATTTTATTGTTCTTAAAATTTTCTCTGACTGTTTTCATAGTTTTAACGTTAATTTCTATCTTTTGAGTGTTTTTGTTTCACGTCTTCAAACGCCTTTGTTCTTGGTTGTTATTTTGTATCCTCAAAGCTCCCTGACCTTTTGACATCACCGGTTGCAGGAAACGGGAAATGACAAAGGGACACACATGAAGTAGACTTTGACTTGAGTTGCAAGTTTTACTCAAATTATTTTTATTTCATTAAATTATTTTAGTTTCTGTTAGTAAAGTTAGGCACCAAATGTATGTGCATAGTTTCTACTACTGGATTAAGTTTTCAAAAGTGAAATCCTTCTTATATGTTTGCTTTTTAATGGCTCATCCTACTAATTTTCAATTGCTCATTTTTTATACTGTCATAATTGAGTACAAGTTTAAAACAAAGCTTAAGGCTTTGTTTACAGTTGTTGGTAAAACTGCTGCTGCTTGTTGTCAATTGTGGAAGACAACACTGGCACAATACAAAATATATAAGACATAAACAAATAATCCATGCAGAAATATTGTTTTTAATTTTTCTGAATTGCATATTACCTACTTTAAATTATTTTTTCAACATATGTGTTTTTAACTTAAGCTTAATTTAATTTTTATGTCATTTTAAAATATTACAACTAGAAATGTATCCAAATGACTGTTTTAGATTTATATTCCTTGACTTAAGTGTAGAAGCAAAAAGTACAAGAACATTTCTGATAAATTAAAAAAAAAGACATTCATACATTTTTGTTCATTATCTATACTCAAAGAAAAAGTCATTTCAATTTATATGAAAACACCAAATCTCAGCTGCTTCATGTAAAATCTATCGAATTACAGCAGTAAACACTTATTTTTGTGTATTACTGGAGAGCAAACATCAGAAAAAAGGAATTTCTCACAACATGTCAGTAGAAACACAACAGGTCAAAGCTGAAAAAGTGCATTAGCAATCATAAGAAACACTTAAAAATTGGACTTTAATCCATATATGTGTAATTACTAGGATTTAACAAGATTTCTCAGAAAGTAAAGTTTGAGGGAGCATACCGTCAAAGTTATAGAGACCACACCCATCAGACCGAGGCAAACTTCTCGGCTTCTTCTCTCTGAGTTGTATTTCTAGGAAAAATGGCCGTAGAGATAAAAACAAATAAATCGTTAGTTAAGCAACCATTGTAATGAAGCAACACATTTCTTTCTGTAATCCACTTGAGCTTTCTTTCTCCCAGTGTAACACCACCCTCTGATACTGGTCAAAAGCTCCATAACGGTGACTCAAACAGAATATGAGGTTTATTCTCGTACCTTCAGCCATCGCTTTGGATCCACCTTTTCCTTGTCCCAGGTGACCAAGTTTGTTCCAGCAGATCTGAACGTTGAATTATTGCTTAAAAATTTGCTCTAAAGCTTCACATTGGCGTTCAGGGAGACTTCTGGAAGTCTTGGCTATGTGCTGGGAGCTTCCCATTTCCTTCCATTGTCCTTGGGCTGCATCTGAATATGAGAAAGCTTGCAGAAAACGTCCGTTGCTTTCTGAATGCACCGAATGTGATCATGTGAAGGTCTGACCGCAATGTTTTGCTAATGTGCAAAAGAAACACGGATTTAATCAAGTTCTTTAATAACATAAGGTTTTCACACAGTTTCTTTTTTTTAAAGATCTGTTTAAGAGGTGACGGGGAGGTGAGTCCGTCTCCAGGGTGCATCACATCCCTCCATTGTTGACGCCTCCACCAATCAGAATCTAGTAATGTTTACTTTAAAAATCTGGATTTTTCACAACACATAACTCGAGCTTTTCAGTTCATTCAGTCTTCAGGGGGTCTTATAAACTGGACCCGTAACGTGACAGGAAATTTTGAGGATCTCGGCAATAAACACATGACGTTTCTTACTTCCTGGTGCCTAAACGAGTGTTTGTACAATGGAGCTTACATCATCCTGAAGTGTTTCCTTTCAGCAAGTCAGAGAGACATCTCAGGGGTGTTGAATGGAAGCAAGAAGCTTTGTCAGCAATGAGTTTGAGGCAAATGTGTGGTTCTTATTTGGGTTTTCCTTTCAGAATTCTCATCTTTTGGCATTGTTGAGTTTAGGCTCCGGTTGCACTTCTTAAGTTTTTTTGTTTTTAATCATAATTTGTTTCTTTATTAACAAATATCTGGATTTCAAACCACAAATGCTATAATACATTTGTTGTGCTAGAAGTTAGTAACAATGTTTAAATTAAATACATCAAAATTACATTACATGCTAGGCGTTCAAGGCTATTGTAATAACATTGTTATTCCCTATAAATGATGCTCCAGGTTTAGATCTATGGTCTGTGTTACAATTAAACCATTTCTAGGGGCCCCTGAGTGTCTGGAGGCCCCTTAATGTCTGGAGGCCCCGGAATGGCCCCTACCAGCAGCTACTGAGTTTTCTTTGCCTTGATATCTCAGTCTTATAATTCTAGGTCTCAGAGGTGCTAATAAGCACCTCTTAAAGAGTTAACCCCTTTGACCTTTTTGGATCTATAAATCACTTTGCAGCCAGGTTGTTCTAGAACAGTCCTTTATTAGGGCTATTTATTAAGCCTTAATAAATAGATATTATTAGGGCTTAATTAGTAAAATGGCAGCAATTTTGCTTATTTCATAACTTTATAACCTTTGACCTTCTCTCCTCTGATCTGTTTAACAGCTACAGTCTCAGATCAGCTCAGCCCTCCAGGACTGTCAGCAGCAGAAACAGAAACTTTATACCTGATGGGGAAAATATAGACTATATTTGCTTTGCATTTCCCCGCATGATGGCAATGATACAGTGGTATCCAATTAGATTCTTGAATAATATGGGTTGTTGCTATGTTGTTGTATGGAGTTTTTGTTCAATGTGTCCCTTTTTTAAATTTGAGCCCCTGCCCCTCCAAGGTTGCACGGCCCTGCAACCTTGGAAGGACGCTTGTGAGCCAAAGTGCTGAACTCACCCCCACCGTCCGGGTAAATCTGCAGCTAAATGCAAATGTTCCTCATTGGTGTTGTAGCAAGAAGATCATTTATATGCTGGCCTTGGGTCTTTAAGGAATTTGCATGTTGTCCCCATTCATGCGTGTGTTCTCTCTGGCTTCCTCCCACAGTTCAAAAGTATACGATAGGTTAACTAGCTGCTCTATAATTTAAATGTAGTAATTGACAACCTTGCAGGCACGTGCAGAGGGCTGGGGGGCATCAGACGCATTAGAGGTTTTCTGAACCGTCAACCTCTGATCAAACTAAAACCACTCTCTGTGGCCCCCTGCTGGTAGAGATTATTGACGTAACAAAATACATTTAATGTCCAGTTGCAGATATGAAATTCTCCTCTGGCCAAGCAGAACTGATGTGTGCAAAACCTCTAGTGGGAGACATTTTTGATGTAAACAAAACAAAACAAAACAAAAAGCAGCTCCACTGTTGTTGTTGCTTCTTGCACAGACAGCCACAGTGCAAGAAACTGCACACAACCACCTTTGTGTGGTTGTTGCTGATAGTCGGTCTAGTTCATATGCACACATATTGTTTTTGTAATCTCCACTACATCTTGAAGACTTGGCTTTCTGAAATATCTGGATTAATAGACATTATGGCACAAGACGTTTTACAAATCGACTTTTAAAAACAATCGTTGGACCGTGGAAAGTATCTAGAAAAGAACTGTTTTACTGAGTCTACCGCTAAGAGGAATCGAAATAAATTATTTTCTGTTGATGTCTGTTCCTTTGGTTTCGAGTTGTTTGCTCCCCCTGTGCTTAAGTCTGGACTTGGGACAATACTGATCACATTTGCTTAGAGAGGAAAGACAAACAGAGCTTATCGTAAATATTTATAGTTGCAAGAGGGAAGGAGGTGTTTAAATTAAAGGAGCTCAATTTATCTCTCCTGTTGTTCTAATGCTGCTTTAAAGGGACAGATGACAACCTGTGTCTGTAAAACAGCTGAGAGCAGCTGGCTGTTAAACAACACAGCTGATGTCAACTGACTTTTAAAGTAAATGTGGTAAAAATGTGGCATTGTTGCTTAAAATGAACTTAGTAGAAATGTTTCACACAAACTTAAAACGTGTTTCTTTAAGCGTTTATTTAAACAGAGGTTTGTATTACACCAAATCCAGCGAAATTATACAAATCATTTCAAACCTTTCAAAACAAAGCAACCATCCCATGCAACTTTCTGATTAAACCCATAAAATGGAAAGAAACAAATGCATTGAAAGAAAATAGTACATTGTTTTTGGAAGTTGTTGCTAAGCAGAAATTTACCCCATTTTTAGGAAGCCACTTGATACAAATGTAATATTATTTTCAGCTTTCATGTGTAAAATTTCTCACATGAAATGTTATAATTTTATCAATTACTCATAGAGACGATAGCAAAAGATTACAACGGTGGTCAGATTTTTAAAAAATTAAGAAATTATAAATAAACAGTTCTGCAGAGACTGAAACATGTTCACCAGTTTAGTGACAAGTTTGGCACATTTCTGACTGAGATGAAGAGCATAAACTGCATGAGTTGTGTCAGGATAACTAAGAGCAGTGCTGTGTAACGTTGATGAAACTTGTGTTCATATGCACAAAATAATATTAATTAAAAATGAACAACTAAGAAGGAAAAACCCAAAACACAGAGCCTGAATTGTTCATATTGACAATACACATGCAAGGGGTGGATTTTATGTGTCTGTATTCTGTAAATTAGATATCGTCAGATACCAGTGTTACCAGCTCGATTACTGTTAAACATGCACCGTTGTGTTTAGTGATCAATATATATTGGTTCATTTAGACACATTTTCTACTGCTTTAAGAAAATACAGAGCCTATGAGTTCACAGTCAGCAACGAAGAAACCAACAGCACCTCCTATTTTCACAAGGTAGAAATAGTTTGTCATCATCAAACCCTTGGCAGTAAGACTTAATAGTTTACACCAAAAACTGAACTTTTCATCTCTCTCCCTCTTCTCTCTATCCTTCTGTCTCTCTCTTTCATATTCATTTTTACACCTTTCCCTCTCTGACTGTCTTTTTCTCTCTTCTTCCTCCCACCATGCTCTTACCTCTTCCTCCTCCAGTTTCCTCTGGGCGTCTTTGTACATACTGTTGGTGTAATGGTCTCCCCCATTTATTTGAACCATTTCATCTATTTTATCCAGAAGTTCTGTTACCTGTTTTCTGTCTGAACTCTGCCCATTGATTAACGAGTGGTATCTTCCTCCACACTGCTGTATTAGAGTTTGTAGTTGTTTGCTTTCTGCCACATAGTCCTCAACAGACTTACCTCTCAACAAGTCGGTATGAGTGAACAGGACTATGGTGTAAGTAGCAGCAGCAGAGCCAAAGTTATCCTGGATCCACTTCACAGTGTCCTTTTCCTCTTTTGTGAATCTCGACTTTAAGTTGATCACTAACAGAAAAGCATGAGGTCCAGGAACTGACAGCTTAACACACTGCTCAATGTCTTCTTTGAGTTGTACTTGTGTTTTATCTGTGTCAAATATTCCCGGGGAGTCGATCACCACGATGTTCCTGTCTCCTTCCAGTCGCTCTCGTCTCTCACAGGTTTTTGTCACCGACTCAGCCGAGGCGTCTTCTCTAAACACAGAGCGGCCCAAGATGGTGTTTCCTGATGCACTCTTTCCAGAGCCAGTTTTTCCAACCAAAAAGAGAGTCTGCTGCTTTGAAAAGCCTGAGAAAAGATTCAGAAAATTCTCCAGTTGTTAATGTTACAAGATACTTTGTTTTACCAATGAATATGAACAAAACATCTTCATATATTTTTTGGAAGACTAGTGTACATCAATACACAAAGTGAATCACATAAAGTCACATAAAAGTGTTTGGTGTCAACGATCTTTGCTGTTTGTTATGTTGATGCCTTTCCTTTGAGGCATTATAGTTTTTTCAGTGACCGTGTCTCAGAACAGAGTTGAAATGCTCAAAACTGCTTGTTCAATCTTTAAATCATTGTGTCACTTCACAAAAAACAGAAATTTCGCATTCCTTTGATGAAGTTGCAAATGCTTTCATACATCAAAAATTATTATATGGATTTCTGTTGAACAGTCTTGACCTCCGCAACATTTAAGCAAAGATTTGTCGTATGGATTCTCTGTCCTGCCCCAGGATCAATGATTGTCACCTGTGTGGGTTTGTTGACAAAGGACTGTTCATTAAAGTCTGCTTTGGGTCCAGACCAAACAAGTGGAAAAATGGATTTCCCAGTGTTAATACAACCTAACTTATTTGTGTTGTAAAAATGATTGGTGCTTCATTCTGTTCAGGTTAAACACAGTGTGTCATTTTAATCCCACCTTTGCTTTGAGACTGGCAGTGAGCCATGACTCCACATAATGCAAACACCAAAAGGTGGAAGCAAGCTCGGTTCCAAGCCTTCCCGTCTAACATCACAGGATCACAAGTTTCTGTCAAAACACAAAACACAAGGTCTAATTAAACTGTGATTGATTAGACATTTGAAACTTGGCATTTCAAAACGCTCTTCAGGCCTGTATTGAAAGAACAAAGTTTTTTGCCCACATCATGGGCAAAACCCACTCTTGGCTGGGAAACTGAAACGGTTTATCGTGTTTGTTGGCGTTATTGCTCTGCTAAAAGAATATTTAATTTTCCTATCTGTTTTAGATGATCTTATATACACTGCTCAAAAAAATAAAGGGAACACTTAAACAGGTGTTTAACACTTAAAGTGTTCCCTTTATTTTTTTGAGCAGTATATTAAGAAAGTAAAATGTTTGCCTTTGGATTAAAGTCTTGTATAAATGCAGAGTGGAAAAGGTAGGAAAGAACAAATTTTATGAAATACATATAGGTAAATATATGGAAGACCAACACTGACATAATAAGAAATAAAAGCACATCCAGATCAAGTACAGTTGCTGCCTCTGTGTTGGAGTTCACCAAGATAAATACTAAACCCTTTTCTACAGACAATGTTACTTGACTACAATGTAAATGGTGACCAGCTGCAGAAAATCAGTAAAGTCTTTGATTTCCTAAACTTTCTTATATCTTCTTATCCGGTATAAGTGTCTTTCCTTGCACAATATTTGTTCCTTATCAGTTTCCCTCCACCATAAACAAGACATCAAAATATGTTCCAACCTACCACTCAGTCTATTTAGCACAGACGAATAAAAAGCTGAGAATATCATATAGCATACCACGACAGGCTTCAGTGGCTTCGGATCGCTGAAATGTCCCAGACTAAACAAAGAGAAATGTTTAGTTTGGGACTAAATGTTTGTTACACCAAACATTCGCGACAACGCAAAAGCAAAACTGAAACTTAACATTCCACGTCACTACCGTGCTTATACCCCAGATAAAGACAAGAAATCTTGGTCTCTACAATTGTACTGCTTCTCAATTAAAACTTGAGCTTTATCTGAGAATGGTGCAGCAATTTGTGTCAGTGATTTACATGAAAACCTGAGTAGATACTATATTTTCTGTTTTTCTAAGTAAAGCTTCCTGAAGACCCTCAGTGACTGTCACCTCATACTGGTATTCTTCCTGGTCTGTTGAGGCAGCCGTTTCCTGAATTATGGTTTGAGGAGAAATTTGGACACATGCTTTTTTTTCACAAGACTGTATCGGTCTATTTAGATTGGGTATTACTCTTTACCTTTACACAATAATTAATTTCACTGTGTTCTGGTTCACTGCAACAGACCTGCTTCTAGATATTTCCTGCAATATGCGCAAAGTTTTGGAACGTAACAAGAAATGCAAATGAAGAAACCAGACATTTTAACTTGTGAGGAAACAGAGAAAAGTATGAGGGGCCGTTTAGGACAAAATTTACGTTTTGTCTCTCACACACTACCAAAAAGTCTCGCATACTCCAAAAAAATAGCCACGCACATTCCAAAAAATTACGTTTTGTCTCTCACACACTACCAAAAAGTCTCGCATACTCCAAAAAAATAGCCACGCACACTCCAAAAAATTACGTTTTGTCTCTCACACACTACCAAAAACTCTCGCATACTCAAAAAAATTACATTTTGTCTCTCACACACTACCAAAAACTCACGCATACTCAAAAAAATAGCCACGCACACTCAAAAATTACTCACGCACATTCAAAAAATACTCAAATTGCGTATACACACACTACTAAAATGTCACACTTCTCGCTCACATACACTACTACCAGCTCGCGCACATACACACAAACGTTAACTTTCTCGCTCACATACAGACTTTATCTCTCACATACACAAGACTAAAGTTGAACACACACACAGTACTAAGACTCGTTTTATGTATGTGTGAGAGCGACACGTTTTATGAATGTGTGAGAGCCAGACTCTTTTTGAATGTGTGAGAGCGAGACTTTTTTTGAATGTGTGAGAGTTGTCACGGAAGAGGCGGGACATAATTTTTGGATCAAACTGCGCATGCGTAGATCCTAAACTATAAGTTTCGATTGTTGACTCACTGTATGTTCTATTACTTAGTATATTAGTGCTTTTAAATATATATAGAACGTTTAACTTTCTTGTAGATTAAATGTGCTATAGAAATAAATGAATCTGATTGATTGATTAAAAATAGCAAAATTGCTGTAGTACAATCTGTCCACTGGGTGCCAGTATTACAGGAATTATTAACCGGCGCCAACTAGTGCCGAAGAAGAAAGAGTTTGCTATACCGAACATGGCTAACTCTAATTCGAAACGAGAGAGAATTGGTCAGGCAGCTGCCATTTTAAACACCGCTCCGGAACGGAACAGAGATGAGAGTTCTGAATCTACTGTAGCACTGCGGGCAGTCGTTGAATCGTTTAATGCGCCTGTCAAAGTGCTGGTTGCCTCCGGAGAAGATAGAATGGTGTTTAAAATGGCAGCTGCCTGACCAATTCTCTCTCGTTTCGTATTAGAGTTAGCCATGTTCGGTATAGCAAATTCTTTCTTCTTCGGCACTAGTTGGCGCCGGTTAATAATTCCTGTAATACTGGCACCCAGTGGACAGATTGTACTACAGCAATTTTGCTATTTTTAATCAATCAATCAGATTCATTTATTTCTATAGCACATTTAATCTACAAGAAAGTTAAACGTTCTATATATATTTAAAAGCACAAATATACTAAGTAATAGAACATACAGTGAGTCAACAATCGAAACTTATAGTTTAGGATCTACGCATGCGCAGTCTGATCCAAAAATTATGCCCCGCCTCTTCCGTGACAACTCTCACACATTCAAAAAGAGTTTCGCTCTCACACATTCATAAAACGAGTCTTAGTACTGTGTGTGTGTTCAACTTTAGTCTTGTGTATGTGAGAGATAAACGTCTGTATGTGAGCGAGAAAGTTAACGTTTGTGTGTATGTGCGCGAGCTGGTAGTAGTGTATGTGAGCGAGCTGATAGTAGTGTATGTGAGCGAGAAAGTTAACGTTTGTGTGTGTGTGTGTGACATTTTAGTAGTGTGTGTATACGCAATTTGAGTATTTTTTGAATGTGCGTGAGTAATTTTTGAGTGTGCGTGGCTATTTTTTTGAGTATGCGTGAGTTTTTGGTAGTGTGTGAGGGACAAAACGTAATTTTTTTGAGTATGCGAGGCTATTTTTTTGAGTATGCGCGAGTTTTTGGTAGTGTGTGAGAGACAAAACGTAATTTTTTGGAGTGTGCGAGGCTATTTTTTTGAGTATGCGTGAGTTTTTGGTAGTGTGTGAGAGACAAAATGTAATTTTTTTGAGTATGCGAGAGTTTTTGGTAGTGTGTGAGAGACAAAACGTAATTTTTTTGAGTATGCGAGGCTATTTTTTTGAGTATGCGTGAGTTTTTGGTAGTGTGTGAGAGACAAAACGTAATTTTTTGGAGTGTGCGAGGCTACTTTTTTGGAGTATGCGAGACTTTTTGGTAGTGTGTGAGAGACAAAACGTAAATTTTTGGAGTGTGCGTGGCTACTTTTTTGGAGTATGCGAGAGTTTTTGGTAGTGTGTGAGAGACAAAACGTAAATTTTGTCCTAAACGGCCCCTCATAGAAAAGACTCAACCAGCTCCAGCATTCAACTTTGTGAAAACGCATTGCCCTCTAGTGGTCTTGAAGAAGAATAGCCACTTTTCAGCCCATTAGCTCGCCGTTTTTTTTTTCATTTTTCCATCATTGGTTTTTCCAAAGTGTGGAATATGTTGACTGTTTGTGTGTATTTGAAACAATGTTTAAACTGGTTCAAATCTGTTCTATCATGTACTGTATGCAAAATCCAAGAATATTCTGATGCAGGAAGAGGTTCATAGTCAAACTATTTTACAAATAGACAGAGGAAAGGTTTTGCTAACTGTTAGGTGAAAATTACTTTTTAAAATGTTAACACTTGTGATAGCAGGAAAACGTGAAGGTTCTGGAGTAACTATCTCTGTCTCCTGACCTAAATATCACTGAAACACTTTGGGAAAGTCTCAAACATGCGACACATGAAGGCAACATTTTACAAGAACTGAGTCTTTACATTAAAACATTAAAAACAAACCTCTGATCAGGGTCATTTGGTTTGTTTCTATTGTTATAATGGTTATTACTGTTTGATAATAAATAGCTTAATGCAACCAATAACTAATTGAAGAAATGTTTTGCATCAGCACTCCTATAGTCTGTTAAAAAAGTATTAAATTCGAACAAAAACAAAAAGAAATACTGCAGTCGTATGTAAACTTCTGAGCACAGCTGCAGTTGCGTGACAGCATTGCAGCCCAGATTTTATCTCTGCAGCATGGTCTCACTGAGCTCCTGTGAATTACTGGCTGATTGTTGGTCTGTCAACAAACACAGCGTTAAACACATAAGGTGCCGTCTTGCTGACGTTTCCACCTTATGATTGAATTCATGGAAGCTCCTGAAAAGTCTTGATGACAACCAAACCAGCTGGAGAACAGGGTTTGTTTTCTGTTCAGTTTTGCTCTATTTGTACTGCAGCTGAAAAAAATGTGTCCTTGCCTTGATTGAAAGGTAACATGAGTCACTGTGGAAACTCTTTAAGCTTATATGTTCTCTTTACATGACAGAGAAGTGGATGCGAAATTCAACAGAAGTGGGTTTTTTATTCTGCTTTTGGACATAACCTGAATGTTAGAGGAAATTACTAACATGAGATGAAAAAATATCAGATGTAGCTGTATGGTTCATAAAATTATCTTTAGCAACTTTTCCCTCCTGTTCAAGTTAAAATTATATGTATCTTTTTTTGTTTGACTTTAAAGAGATAACTGTTTGTTAAAAAAACTAAAAACATAAAATAAGTAGGTATAAATAACAATCAAACTAAATTGTATTAAGGCATGTCTTCGGCTCTCCAGGTGAAATTATGTACCAAGATGCATAATTTCTAAGTCTGGCAAAGAAACCTGAATTTTCATTGGCTGGAGGGCTTAGGTCCATATGGGACCCACTGGTCCTTATGGGATTCCAAGTCTGGGCCCCATATGTTGAAGAGCTGTTTGGGGGTTAGAGGTTAGGACTAAGGTTGAGTTAAATTAAGTTTAGATCAGGTTTAGGTTTAGACATGTACTGGTAATGGTTGAATTTAGGGTAAGGCTATGTGTGTGGGGGGGTGTGCGTGTGTGTGTGCGGGGTTGGGCGTGCGTGTGTGTGTGTGTGGGGGAGTGTGCGTGTGTGTGTTTGTGTTTCAAGGATAAAGAGAAGACAACAGGGATGTGAATCCTCTTCACCTGTAGGCAGAGGCTGGAGCATCTGTTCAAGTGTTTTGCTATGAATGTGCTGGCAGTGATTGCTCAGACAAAGAGGGAGCCACTGCACGTGCAGCACGGCTGTGTGGGCTTCAGTGAAATGAAAACAGCTGCAGTTTTCTGTAATTTAAACTTTACGCACGTGGCACCTTGCTGTAGAGAAGAAATCTCAACCTTGTTTGTTCCAGAGGCATAAAAAAACAAACTATGATTAATTATTGATCTTAGGCTTGCAGTTTATATCCTGCTACATCTTTATGGGTTGGAACTTTTTCAAAAAGTTCATTTATTTCGGTAAATAAAATTTGAAGTGTAATGCATATATAGATTACTTACACACAGAGAAAGATATAGTATATTACCAACAGAATTTTTATTAATTTTAAAGGTTATGGCCTCCAGCTAATGAAAACCCAAAACTCAGTTTTCAATACAGAAATGTTGACCAAGTATAAAACATTTAATGCCACAGTCAGGACTGCTTTTATATGGAATACTTCAAGACGACATGGAGGTGATTATCTTCCTATTGACAATACTATGATATTGCAAAGTATGCCTAGATGGCTTAGGTTAAGTGTATTTGCCCATACAGCATTAAACCACATATTGCTACATTTGGAAATGTTGGTAAATGTGATGTCCTGCTCAGTATGGATCATAGGAGTTTTGATTGAATGCTGTTGGACTTTATATTTGATGGCTTTTTAATTGTGAATTATATTTACTGAATAGTGTCCGGCTGTTTTTATGCATTTCTTATCAAAAAGAAAAATATAAATAAATACCCAGCTGGGTTGGGAACTCCAGGTGGAAATTAGCACCAGAGCTACAACCTGATACAGTGCATCTTTCCTCTTGAGGTTAGTGTTTATTGTACATTGTCCCTGTTTTAAACTGATAAAATAATAATAAAAAATGAAATCAGCATATTCTAAAAGACTCTAGAACTTTTTTACAAATTGAATATTAAAATGACTCTACTTTAAACCACTGTGTTGTCATTTATGCACCGTCTTGAACGCTTTGTAAATCTCCCCCTAAAGTGCTGAATTAATACTCACACTGTGCTTGTTCCATACATTCAACACCAGAATTAAAGGGAATTCATTTCAAATTTGAATGAGATCCCACATTTCAAATCTGGAAATAAGTGCTGAGAGTTTACAATCGCAGTAACTTGTTCACCCTCCGTTTTATATGTATGAATATCCTAAATATGAACATAGACAAGCCTCATATAGACAGTGGAAGTGATGACCATAGATCTAACATCCACACAGGCTTATGAGCTGTGCTGTGCTTGACTCAGACGAGGCTGCGTGTGAAGACTAAGAATGAGTGGCTGCAGATGATGCATTCACTGCCCAAGCCCTCTGAAGGATATGGTCAGAATGTGCACTTCAACAATAACCTTCTGTTAGCTGTTCTCTCTGGTCAAATAATGGTTTTATTGGTGTGTTTCCAATCATCTCTCAGCATCTCTCTAGCCTTATCTCTAACATTGCTCTGAGCCTTTCAGAAGTGATGACTCACACCTTTATAACAATACCCAATTTTCATTTGTGTGAAAGCATAATGGCACCCAGGCAGTAACAGTGTGCTGTAATTATTAAATTAGATTATTTGAGCATTATTTCATCTCTCTTTTTTTCAGTAGACAAAGCAGAAGCAATTCAGATTTTATTTTTCCAAGAAATATTACCTGAGACGAAAAGGAGTGGGCGATGCTTAAGTGATATAAGAAGCAACCGTGAATATTGTACCGTGGAGATTTATTGTGTGTTACTAAGAGGACTCCAAAGCAGTACCCATGGAAACACATCCTTTGACCCTCTGACAAAAACAGAACTTTTATCCGCAATTACAAATAACCCTATTTAGAATGATAGTTGTATCAAATGTTTCTCCATACTAGGATCTAATTTTCCCCCTTCTTTCCCTGTTGTGATTATACATACCAAGCATCCTTTTTTTGAAGGTTTCCTTACAAATAAACAAGTAAATAAATAAATAAACGAAAAGATGAACGGAACAAAATGTAAACAAATGTATTCATGGGGTCTCCTGTCAGATCTGAGAATTAGTAGGTATTTGCCAGCTGGGAAACCCTGCTTTTATGCGAGTGCTGAAGGTGTGTGGGATTTCTGACAATCACGATTCAGTTATTACGTACTAAAAACAAACACACACACACACACCCACACACACACAGGAAGAGGAAAAAGCAAGTAGGCGGGAAAACACAGAGTTGCAGCCTAATAGATTTCTGAAAGCAGGTTATGTAAGGCTGAACAAACCAAGGTGCCACGTTCCTGAGTCAACAGCCTCCCACAGTGTCCTTCTAGAAAGAGATAGATAGATAGATAGATAAATAGATAGATAGATAGATAGATAGATAGATAGATAGATAGATAGATAGATAGATAGATAGATAGATAGATAGATAGATAGATAGATAGATAGATAGAAATGGTGTATACTATTAGTGTTCTTTACTGATAACTAGTCTTATACACTCGGTTAACCTTGATGTGTTCGGTTGATGAAGGGAGTCAGACCACAGGAGTTGCTGGTTGTTCTTTAACGCAGGTTGCTGGCAGAGGCCTGCACAAATGGAAATAAAAATGCCCTTTAACATGCAGCTCTTCCACTCATTCAGTCGGAATTCCCCTCTTCCCAGGCAGATTAGCGCCAACTGAAGGTAGTACAGTACTATTGTTCTTGTAAATAAATTCACAATAATAAAAAAGGTAGATTTCTTGTAAAATAAAAAAAACTCTGAATGTTTTGTGCCCTTAATACAACCAGCTTAAACATTGTAGAACAACAGAACCAACCTGCACAAATGGAAATGAAAATGCCCTTTAACATGCAGCTCTTCCATTCACAGGTGTCGGATTTCCCCTAGCAGACAAGCACATGGAGAAACCCTGTGACTAACTAATAACAATATCTTTAAGAAAAATGTTCTTAACTTGTCAAAAAGAATACTCCTCTGTATGTATTGTAACAAACATTCACAGCTGCATGTACTTACAATTATTTTACATACTTCATAAAACGCGAGCTTAATCAAAAGCAAAGAAAGTTTCCTACCTCTTCCCAGGTAGCCTAGCGCCAACTGAAGGTAGTACACAGTACTGATGTCATAAAGTGACTCTTAAAGTGACAGTACAGGTACTAGTGCTTATCAAAATAAGTAAAATAATAAAATTCTTAAAATATAACCAAAAAAATAGGCTTTTTCAGTGTTAATCAGAATTTGGTGAAATTTCAAACATTATAATAATAAAAAATAAAAGCACACTTTCTAAAGTTGTTACACTATGATGTCAATTGCTGCAATCTTCTTTGTCAAAAGATAATAAACACGCTTTATTTTATTAAAAATAATTTATTTATTTTTAATCATTTTGATTTTAAAAAGTCAAAGTGATCATTTATTGACATTTCTTCGAGAAGAAAAGTGCTCATGCGTTGTTGTAATCCACAGGTCTCAAACTCCAGTCCCCGAGGGCCGCTGTCCTGCAGTTTTTGCGCCACAGGTACAAAACACTGGAATGAAATGGCTTAATTGCCTCCTCCTTGTGTAGATCAGTTCTCCAGAGCCTTAATGACCTAATTATTCTATTCAGGTGTGGTGCAGCAGAGGCACAACTAAAAGTTGCAGGACTGCGGCCCTTGAGGACTGGAGTTTGATGTAATCGCTCTCAGTCCTTTACTGAATTTGACATTTCTCCAGTCCTTGGCCCGGTTTTGTTCCCTTCCGTGGCCCAATGATCTGCCGAAGATCTGTGGTGAAGCTCGGCCGACGGGCCAGTGGGTACAGGGTGCCACAGGGATCATCTCGCCTCTCCACCTTTCCACCCTTCCACGCCGCCCGGTCCGTCCGCAGGGCCTGGTACGACCGGAGGGACACTTTGCGGTGCTGAAACGGACCCGTTTCCGTCGGAAGGCCGCCCCGCTTCGCCAGGGTCTCGAAGACTTTGTCGAGGTTGGTGCTGTCCTTCGCAGATGTTTCAAAATACGTGCAGTCACCGCCGAGTGCTGTGAGCACTTCCGCGCGTGAAATCCCTCTCTGGGAGTCAAGGTCCGCTTTGTTGGCGCAGACCACGAGCGGGACCCGCGGCTGTGCGCAATGCCCCGGCACCGAGGACTTGGTGAGCTTGGACTTAGCGGCCAAAATCTCCTCTCGCAGGTTGCACACCTCCTCGAAAGAGCTCCTGTCGTCGAGGCTGAAGACGAGTAGGAAAATATCTCCTGTGGAAATGACAAAATAAAATAAACAATTCGAAGTTGTTTAGTTAATTGTACGCATTGTGCAGATAACAAATTGCGCAAGCAGTTGTAACATTCACCCTAATTTGTCTGTAAGTTTCACATTGTTTAAGCTACTTTTGCATACTGAGACAATGCGCACCAGTGAGAATGGAGAGTCGCCGCTTGGCCGGGAAATCCCTCTCCCTGGACGCGTCCAGGATGTCTATTTGGTAGGTCTCCCCGCGGATGCAAAATAACTTCCTAAGGAAATCCTCAGAGGTCGGACTGTACTCCTCCACAAACCCGTCCCGGAGGTATCTTCTGAGGATGGCGGTCTTACCAACCCGCGGCGCACCGAGAACTACGATGCGTTTACAGTTCTGCGGCTTGGTGAGGTAAAGCGGGTCCGGTCGGTGCTGCAGACCGCTGCGACGGGTCGAGCCGTGAAAGACTAAATCTGTTAGCTGATCCAACGAGGATCTCTTGGCGGGATGGCTGTTCTTTGCGCCGCCTGTCTTCTTCTCCTCTTTCCACTGAGACGTGGCTACTTTAAGCAGACCTAAGCCCGCTTTGATTCCAGACGAACTCAGCTGCTGCGACGCGTGTTTGTAAGCCAGCCAGACCTTGGAGAGACCAGAGCACTGTCCGTCATTGTTCTCCTGCAGGTGCGTTTCTTTTTCGGCACATTTGAGCTGGTGCCGCGCAGAAACGGAGCTGGTCGGGGCGCCAGTGGAAATGCTTCCCATTTCCATCGCTACTGGCGCTTTTTTTGTTTTGTTTTTTTTGCGCAGCCGAAAAGCGGACAGAATCACAGATGAGGCTGGGATTCCTCAGTTCTCTCTGTGTTTGCTGATGTCAGCTCCCTTTATATACTCGCTCCTCGGCCCCGGGAGGGATTCGTCCGCGTCATGCTGACAGAAAAAAACAGGATAGCGCTGAGCAGGGAGCAGAACACATTGAATGTGATGTACTAAGATAATTGTCCTGTTTCTAGCGTTAATCTTTCTGTAAAATAATAACAATAACGATAATAATAATAATAATAATAAACCAAGAAATCATGATCTGACATAATTTTTTTATAAAAGTATTACTGATTAAACTTTAAAGATTAAGTAGCTTTATGTTATTAAAGCTAAAGTTTAATCAGTAATACTTTTGTAACAAATTTATGTCAGATCGTGATTTCTTGGCTAATGTGAAGTTGTCGTACTGAAGACATTTTGAATAATGTCAACTTTGTATTAAAAGTCAATAGTTATAAATATTCATGAAGACTCATTCATGTTCATGGCAGGCGTTATGTCATGTTTATGACGGTGTCATGACAGCCTTATTCACTCAAATAAAGTGTTACCAAAGTAATGGATACTCTGTTCACAGCGAGTAACTTGGCTGAATGAAGAAGAAGAATAATCTCGTTTTAACCAAAAATTCACCTGAGACACAGTTTTTGATAAAGTTTCAGTAAATTTCTTTATTTTGAAAGAAATTGATTTGGGGGGGGAATGCTTCTTTTGCCTTACTTTGTTATTTTGTAATAATGTTGTTTATATTGATTATTTTCATTTTGATCTTTGAAATGCTAAAAATTTCCCATAACGTTATATTTCCCTTTGTCTGTTGGTGTTTTTTTTAAATTTTTTTTTTAGTCGCGTTCCAATGAATATCCAATATTTAATTCATGGTACTTGTTTATATTCACTCATTTATAAGGATATAATTGTAACTATGTTGTCAATTTATGGAATTGAAACAATCCCAAAATAAAATGTTGAAATTTGGAATGAAAATATATGTTATCGCGTGCAAAATTGTTTCAGTTGTTTCGGGGTATTTCACACACAGTCATTAAATAATTTATAAATCATATTTTTGTGCCACTGAGCCTTTACGAACTTATGTTATAACAAACTATTACAAACATCTTGCATTGAAGCAGCGTTTGTCCCGCCTTTGTCTTCAATGTGTAGGACTCGCAGTGTTGGAAGACGTTCAGTAGCTGTAAAACAATATTTTGTTTTACAATATTACTATTTATTAATAGTAAATAAATATTCAAACAGCTATACTGCAAACCGATTTTAATCACTAAACTTAAAATTAACGAATTAATAAAATATTAGAGCATTATATTCGGAATAGCTGTTAATTCTATGTAAAATGTACTGATATCAAAGCGTTTACATTCGAAAATAAAAGTTACATCTTTTGAAACGTATGACAGATAATGTTGGGTAAATGAACAAAAAGTATCATGGCCAATGAACATCAATCAATCAATCAATCAATCAATCAATCAATGTTGTCGACCTACAATACAATTAAATTTTACTTTAATGTTTTTATACCTTTCATAATTTAAAGTGCTCCTTTATCCGAAATTAAATGAAACATTAATAATGAAAACTTTTTTTAAAATGGCATAAATAGCTGCTCCATTACAAAGAAAGAAACAAACGCAGAGGATAAAAGAAAAGAAAAATGAAATGGAGGAAAAAATGAAGAGGAAGTTGCTCCCTGTTGTCATGGTAACGCTGTAAGCTACCTGTAGCTAACCGCCGCGCTGACGCTGCAAGATAAAACCTCTGAACTTCAGCTGCAGCGGAGTCACCGAGCAGAACAGAGCCGGGACCTGGCGGTAGGTCCAGTCAGCACCAGCTCTTCGTGTATCGGTTCTGCTTCGTTTAATCTCCGGACCCGTAGGGTGTGTCGACGCTTGGAGTACCAATAGACAGAACTTGAGTTAGCTAAAGGGAGGCTGGTTCGAAAGGCTGCGCAACGGAAAGGATGGCCTGCGTCTGACCCCATTTGTCTGCTGTAATTTAATAAATGCCCTTAATGGCGTTCATTATTACAGAGGGAAGCAATGACTCTTGTAACGATGTGATTGCCTGGAAGGGGAGAAACAGAAAAGATGTTTGTTGAAACTGGGTCAGTGTCAGAAGTGTTTGATAAGTGTTTGGGATTATGTATTATCACAACAAGATTTTCATTTTGAAACAAAGCCAGCCTACACAAGCTGAGAACAAAACAGGGACAAAAATAAGAAGCTCTGGCAAAAGTTCTTATGGCTTTGGAACTATTTTGGTATACAGGTCCGGACTTACAAGGGCCTTGGGCCTTGGGCTGGAGCCAGTTTTGGTGCCCAATCTATTGTGAAAAATTATTTTACTAGTTCGATTAACATGTTATCCTATACATCAGCAGGCATGAATTGATGCCGTGTTTGTTTTGAACATCTCCTAAGCAGTGCGGAAGACTGCTTCCGCACTGCTTAGGAAAGAAACATGGAGGTTTTCTTTGGGAAAAACAAGAAGTTTTTCCCAAAGAAATCAATTGCAGCTTCATAAATTTTGATGACTTGAACATTTTACAGAAAGAAATCTTTGGGACCCCCCTCAGAAATCTGGACCATGTGCTACTGCCCCTGTAGCAACTTTTAAAAGGGAGTATGCTAATTCTGATTCATGAGAAAGCATGCTCGCCTGGCCTGGCCTATCAGTTTAGGCAGGTGGTTATGTGTTGGTAAGTTTGCATTTGTTCCAGTCTCATTTCATTTTCAGATGAGCAGTGCTCTGTGGGCTTGGAACATTGTATTATAACCCAACTTTGCTTTAAATCGCTGCAACTTACTCTCTGATCTGTCTATTTGTTGATATTTAAAGACGCTTTTTGCCCTCTAATGTTCTCTGCGAACCTCTGAGGCCTTCACAGAATAGTTGGATTTATAGTGAGATTAAATTACTTCCCAATTGTGCACTTTCAATAACATATGTTGAAAGTGAAACGCTAAAAAGGAGTTTATGAATTCTTTTCAAGGTCTTGTATGAGTTATGTGGGGGTAAACATCGAGGGACAGCTACAGACGGCATTATTTAAATTATGCAAATGAATTTGCATTGTTCTCCGATTTATTCCAGAAGGTAAGAATGCAGGAGGAATCGACCAGATCAGATGACCCAGACGCCACGAATACAGCCGGGAATCTCCGGTCTTCTTGTCCGCCATGCAATGAGCAGGTGAATTTCAGAAGTACCTTCTAGTACTTTAAAACAGTTTTATGGTTTAGCGACCTAATTTGTTATGTGATTGCAGCTTCTCAAGCCAAAGCCTCCAAAAAGTCATCCAAACCTAGAGCCAGGAGAAGTACTAAATGAAGACGGAAATGCCGCGGAAGCGGCTCCTCCAGTGAAAGAGTCTCAGCACTTGGACTTCTCAGGTTCTTTTTAACTTTACTCCAGCAAACATGTTCTGGTTAAAATATTGATCCAGCTATCTGTGGATGTTTAAGCCCATATTTTAGAATCTAAGGTATAGTTCTTTTTCCCTCCTTAATTCTGTTCTTCTGTAGAATACCTTCGATTTGACGAGCATGGGATGATTCTTCCTCACAGCATCCTTGGCAGCTTAGATGATTTTCGAACATATTTGGAGGCCAGGGGGGAGAAAAATGTAACTTGAGAACACTTTTATTATTATTATTATTATTATTATTATTTTGTTTTGCATGTGTTTATCTTAAACGCTACAAATCCACTGGATTTTCTTCTTTTTCCCCCTCAAAACAAGCTGTTAAAGCACTTTCCGAAGCCTTTGAGAGATCCCGCATCTGAAGCCAACATGGAGCCTCGCACAGACAGCAGGGATGGAGAGATTTCACACCAGAGCAATGCGCTTCAGAACTGGGATAAACACATGACATATCGCAGACGGAAGCAGAAAGAATTGTCTGGTAAGGTTCTTGAGAATTTTGCATCGGCAGTTCTACTTTTGAAAAAGAGTAAACATGTTTCTCAACTCGAAAGACGAGGAAAATGAAATCTGTACATTTGCTCTTATAAGACTCACTCAACTGGCCTGTGGAAAACCTGCTGATGAATCAGGACAAGCATTTCAGAGAGACTAGGGAGCAGAAGGAAATTCTAAATCAAGTCATGCCGCTCGCCTACGCTGGATACGTATGACACACATCTGATTTTACCGACCTGCCAGGTTTCCATTCCTTCACTTTCTTCACGCCTGCGTCTCTTTGTCTTTGGAAGGGTTATACTGTGGGCGGCGAGTTTTGGAGCCTCCCACAGCATCTCGGCGATGAATTGACCGGTATCGCAACCACGCTGACTCAGACCGAGCGAGGCCTAAAGAAACCCATCACACATGTGGGACACCCAGGCACCATACACAGGGAAATGGGTAAACATAGTTTCATCCCTTTAGCCTTGTTACGGAACTCTTTATTGGTCGAATTGGAGTAAATGGAATACTTCACAATTTAACCCCATACAGAATCTTGTTTTCCCCCTCCTTTTGGGGGATATTATTCATCTTTCAGGAATCGTTTCTGCTGAGATTGAGCGTCCAGCTACTCGACCTTGGGCTCAGAGTGCTTACCTAAAACACAGGACACAGGAACTTGAACACATTGTGCAGGACGTGGACATAAAAAATCTAGTAAGACATTATTTTTCTGTTCTCAATTACCAATGCAAACAAGTACAACCTAAAGCTATCTTTTTATTTAAACATGTTGTATACAAGCCCAGATAATCATAGTTTTTATGCAACAGTTGCCATAATGTGGTTATAAGGTTTGAGAGTTTAAACTTCTGTGAAGCAACAGAGAAAACTTTTTCTAATACATTTCCTACAGTTGGCTGACACGTCCTGCTATCTATTCAGAGTCTTTATTTTTTTTTTTATTACTTTATTCAAATTCGGAAGTCAACACCCGTAGGATTACGTTGCAATTTAAATATTTTGTGAAAGACACAGTTTCATCAGTAGAAGTGTATGTAAACATGTTTGACCAAAGCCACATACTTTAAAAAAGCAATCCATCCAAATTAGGTGCATACTTTTGAATTTGAAGAAAGTCAGTACAAATTTGTCATTAATCTGGAATTTAGCTAATAGAAATACTTTAATCAACCGTTTTGAGCCTCGGTTTTACAAAATCAATATGATGTCATGGTTTTTTTTTTTTAACGTTTATTTGAGTTTATTTTTCAAATAGTCCATAGATTTAGAAATTAAAGTTGATTGAGATATTTGTTTCCCTAAATCCATCATTTCCCACACGATGTACATAAATGAATGTACTTCATAGCTGTTGATAGTCTGATTTTATTATTACAGAAACAACTAATGGTGGAGTACTTGGCTCTGTGAAGTGCTCACACCCCCGCAGGCTGCCTCACTCGGTTTCTTTGCCGACAGGCTTCCATCGTTCTGTTCCAGGCTTTCTGCAGAGAAAACAAGCTCCAGAATGCGAACAACGCAGAGCGTCCTTGCGCATTCACACAAGTTCACGCACCCTTGTAGGCTCACGGGGAATAAACACACTCCCACTCAACTACAAAAAAATTAGCAAAGTGCTGCAATCATGCAGTTAATTGTGGTTCATTGCCTGTTAAAAGTACATCTAGTGCATAAGGCTTGCTAAAATGATTAAAGGTGCATGAAAACTGTAATTAGGGCTCACGCACAAACAAATTTAGAGCGAGCACAGTTATGAAATCTAGAGTGAGCCAAAGGTAGCGTGGCTGCAGTCTGTTGGGCAACAGAGTCTGACTTTATACTCTACCTGCATTGCAATGAGTCCATCAGCAGTTCTGAGGTGGTACAAATGTAATTCTATGCACTGACAGTTCCCACTTAATCCTATTAACACCCTTAATAACAGATGTTGATGGTGGCAGTGTTTATTCACATTACCTCCATTTTTTTTATGATCTCAGCTGGTGTCTCTCCTCCGTGTTGTCTGGGGGTGGGTGCAGTGTGTCCTGTCGGGCAGGTGGCTAATGTGATGTTTAGGATTTGGGACAGATCGTCTGGTCCACAGCTGACTTGGCTCAGTGGATTTTACTTGACAGTCCTCTCACAGCTGCAGTTATCCCTGTTGCTGGTGCACCTTTTCCTACCACTCAACTAAACTTGGAGACAGAGCTTCTGCTTACACCGGCTAATTCAGCCTTGACCTTTTGTGGCCTATCCTCCTTGTGAAGGTGTTGATGACTTCTGGACACGTGCCAATTCTTCCCCGTAATTGTGTAGCCAACTGACAGAGTGAGAGACCGTTCATAACCTTTGCAGGTGCTTTGTGTTATGCCACGGGTTTCCAATAATGACCTTTTCACAGTATTCTAATTTTATGAGACGCTGAACTTTGGCTTTTTATTATGTTCCTGTTAAGCCAAGAACATGTTTATGTTCATGTTTATGTAATCATCAAAATTGCATGAAGAAAAAGCTTGGACTATATCACTCTGTGTTTGTTGCTCCTGTATATGAGTTTCACTTTCTGAGATGACTGGCAAGAAATGTTGCAGCTTCAGACAGTATTAAATTTTTTTTTTTTAAGATGCACGAGTTTGTGAGTGATTATATGCGTGGAGTTTGACTAAGTAACAGAAATAAATGAACTTTTTGTGATATTTAAATGCTGGGTTTATAGGACCATTTATAAACCCAGCCTGCAGGACCACTCCGATTGGATCTAAAGCCATCAGTGGAAAACGCAGATAAACGATCCAATAATAATATCCTAGAACCAGGAGGTATATCCCAGAATTGAGATTTTCTTTAGGAATAGTGTGACCGATCAGAGGCTACGGTTGAATGTGAGTGGTCCTCGTGTTGTGGCTCATCAGGAGAAGTAATATCCTTTGATTTGAAGTAAACAAGGGCAACAACAACTTTATGTGACAATGTTTGCAGGTTATGAGTAAACTGGAGGTGATAGGTACCGGAAAGCCGCACACTTCCTTGTCGGAGCGCCAGGATCTCCAGAATGAGGAAGACGAGAAGAAGCAAAACATTATGGAGGAAGAGAAATTGTAAGATAAAAAGTAGCTTATTTTTCTTTATTTTTTTTATCTCTTTTGCTGAGAAAAATATATGCTGCCAGTGTTGGTGTGTTTTTTGTTTGTTTTTTGATAAACAGCACATTTTTCTTTATAATTCTGGTAAATATGTGTAAATACAGTATGTAACAATGGCAACAAGTGCTCTGTATTTGGTTTACTTTTCATTAACTACTTCTTAATGTTGGGATAATGTATTTCCCATCGTGTTGCAGAGTCACATTTTTGGTGAAATTGTATTTTTCTCAAAAAAATAAAATAAAATAACAGCCTTATCTCAGGATAAGACAGTTTTTTTGCACAGTGTCACACCTCATCAATGCCGCACTTTAGTTTGGCTGTCACAAGCCATTCCTTTCCATCACAGTCAGTTCAGCTTATTTGTGTTGTTCTGTTTCGTGGCAAATATTATTTTAAGGTACACAGGACAAAGTGGTCCAGTTGATAACCAGAAATATATCAGATCAAGTCAGTACAATTCACAGATAAAAATCCATTGCAGTAGTAGGTGCAATTTAAAATACAATAAAAAAATGTAATAAAATATGTCTCTAAGGAAGCTCAGCAGATTGTCTGAAGTTATTGGCTTTGCAGTAATCTTTTCTCTGAGTAAGCATGTGGTGACACCAGAAAGGAGCAACTTCCTATACAGTATACAGTTATTGATGTAAAAAAATGTGAGTTTTTTTTTTTTTTTTTACAACTGATTATTATTTTAGCCAATATTTAATTATTTGCTAAGTCTGAGTATGCACTAAAGCGTCTCTACTAGGCTGAGGACTGGAATTTGAAGTGGGTTGGTGTTCTCATGTTGTTAGTGACAAAGACTCACTGGAGGAAACTGATGAGGATCAAGTCCAGGCTTTGCCCTATCCTGCTTTGAGGATTAACGGTCAGCTTGCTGAATGGACTGGACACCCAACGTCTGATAAGGTACTGACATTATTTTTTAAAATTCTCTGGTCAGAAATGTGATATCTCTTAAGAGATCAAACATTTTTTGGGACAAATGACTCTATGAAAGGAAGATGCAAGATCAACACCCTAAATTCTACTTTTCCTGCCTTTCATTCGTCAGTAAAGCTTCACAGACAGGTTACATTTTTCACTGCATAGTTTCACAATGGAAATAAATGCTACCTTCTGCGCATCTAAGCCAGTTGTCTGCAACCTTTACAATCCAAAGAGCCATTTTTGCCCCAAGTCCAGCGAAACAAAACTTGTTAAGAGCCACAAATGTTACGTGACATATGGGGAAATAACACATATCTACTAGGAGTTTTGTTTATTATTTTGAAAGAAAGTGTTTAATTTCTATTTTTAAGTTTTAAAATAGAGAAAAATATATATATAAAAAAAGGATAGATACGCTCCACGGGATATTTGCGGGATATATTATCTGTGTTTCCTTCCTAACAGAAAAGAAAGTAGTTTCAAGCTTAACACAAGAAAATCTATGTTAAAAAATGTCTCCTGTTCTGGAAATTCAATGCAATTACTCCGTGACACAAGAGTAAAAGCTACTAAAAACCTGCATTTGTTATTTGCTATTTGTATTTAAAAACATTAGTCGGCTCTATTTCATTTTGTAGGCAAAAGCACTGATGGACTTTTAATGAAAATGTCATTGATTATATGTAACACGCATTGTCTGCTCTTTGCATGTCATGTCTTCGGTTTTCTGCCACTGAATTGATTAGGGAGAAGTTGGAATCAGTACCTCCGTGTTGTTCAAAACCCAGACCGGGCAAATTGTCTCAACCGACATGGAGCTGCGCAACGAAGGCAACACCGTCATCTTTTACAGCTGGAAGAAGCTTCCAAAACAACTAAGTCTGTCTCACCTGTACCAGCAAAAGGACCGTGTGCGCTACTACTTCAGATCCTCCTCTGGTACAGATTCACAAACGCGATGGAACACCTGCTACTGCTGTTTGCGCGTCATGTATTTACCCATGTGTCAACCCTTGTCACGCTACCAGCACTCAGCCTTTTGCATTTTTTTATTTTTTTATTTTCACTTTAACTCAGGTGTGATTCATCCCAGAGAAACCCAGCAGGTGGAGTTCATATTTAAGTCAGAGGAGCAAGGTCTCTGGACTGAAATTTGGCAACTCAACACCAACCCTGTGTTGTTGCAAGGAGCCTCGATTCAGATCAGGCTGAGTGGGGTGGCCATCAAACTGGACAAAACTGCAGATCAGAGGAGCTTCTTAAATGTAACTTAACAAGCACAATGTGTTTCAGAAAGGAAGGAAAAAGTCATTTCCATTCATAGAAAAGTGTACTTTTGTGGCTTCATTGTGTGTGTATGTGTGTTTAACAGAACAAGCTGGAAAAGGTTGTTGCGGAAAAGTACTATCGATCGATTTTGAACGGACAAGTCGGGGACATCTACGTCCCTGAAAAGCCCAGGTCACCTGCAGAGCTTTACCTCACTGAAGAACAGCTGTTCCAGAACAAAAACCCCAGGGTACATTACCTACCGGTGAAAGCCTCCTACATTATTTATTTTTCTTAGCTTACTGACTTTCTCGTACTATCACAACTTCATTCTCGTATGCTTTTCCTTGCCAACAAAAAGCATTTGGTTAACGCTGACATATTCCTGTCTTAATGCTTGGCATCATTGAAAGTGACTGATTTTCTGAAGCAGACGAGGCTTTTAAACACATTTTAGATGTTTTCTGTAGTTTGGAGGTACGGACTATTTCAAGAACGTAATGTCAGCCTCCTTTATTATTATTAGAAATAATGTCAATGTATTTAGCTTGTTCTCTTCTGACACCCATTTGTGTTCAAGCATTGCTCAATCAGCTCTTGATTTTACATCCATTTAAAATTTTTTTTTATACAGTGCACCTTCTGCGTTGTTTAATCCACCGTGCAGAATGCACCTGCTGTACTACTACAAGTACTAAACTTTAATTTGATGTCACCATGCTTGGCAGACACTAATTAAGTGTTTCAACCATTTTATCCAAATTGCACATCAAAACTGTTGTTTGCTATGGATAAAGCATAATCTTCTGGAACACCTTTTGAAGTACTGACCATGACGCTGTTGAAAATTGTTAGAATGAAATGAATACGGACCAAATATAACTTTGTGGTTAAGCTTGAATACTCCAAAACACATCTTTGTAGGTTGTCACCACAACACGTGAATGTGGCCCTACACCACACCACAACCTTTGTTGTGGTAGTTTTGACGTTGTGGTGACTGAGCTGCTTGCTTGTTTTAATCCTCGACACCGTGACACGTGTTATTTGAAGCACATCGGTCATTTCTTCTAATCCCTTTCAGCTCAATCCTGACCTGTCAGAGGTTTTTCTCTGACAGTGTCGATTGCAGATCCCTAGTCACAGCTTGTGAGTCAGTGTGAGATGACCCAGTAATGGATCCAGTCATCGTGTGCTTCGCCTGCTGAAGGCGTGAGAGCGGTTAGACCATCATGTCAGTTCTTCCTAAGCAGAGCCGTTATTACAACTCCTATTCATTTCATATTCATAGCGCACCTCCGTTTGGTTTCATCCCAACTTTGGGGCGAGCTCATTATTTATTATTGATTACAAAGGAGAATGGCTTTAAATTAAATTTTATCCATGTGAGGGAAAAAAAACCCACCACCTAGAAGTGTGTTAATCAGTTTTATTAGCTTCTTTTAAGAAGTGCAACCAAACATTTAGCTGAAAGCATTACCTCTTTTCTCTTCTATAATTGAGATAAATCACGTGATTCTCGTAAAATAGCCAGAGCTACCTTCTGCAAGTCTGCCTGCTGCTAATGAGTGAACTGGAATAAAAAAAGAATGTTGCATTTCTTTTTGAAACTTTCAGCACATTTTAAAAGATGTATGTATGTATTTATATTTTTTATTTATAAACTGACATTTTATTGGTTTACATATCCATATGTTTTAAAATTCAAGAAAACCTTTCATCAAGCATAATGTTTTTTTCCTCAAAAACTGGTGATGCTGTCGTTCACTTTAAAAGCTGGAGTTCAATATGAAAAGTTTGTTTCTGTTCTGCTTGATTCATAGATTCAGTGTCTAAGGCTTTAATGAGATATTAGAATTCTAATTCAATATTTATTTTATTAGGTTATAATTGTGTGAATATAGAAACCATTACCTTTTTAAAAAAAAAATTCATATCTACAAATTATTTTACTGTTCTGAAACTATTTTTTTCCTCTTATTAAAATATGTGTATTTGCTTTGTTTCTTTATTTGCCTTGAGGGATTGTATCATAAATCTGGTAATATTATAGGTCAAAGCTGTGCAGAAACAAAGAAAATGTAAAAGTAAACTCTTAAAAGTATTGTTACGTTCACTCCATTGTTATGGTTTTAGTTGCAGTACCATTACCAGCCAATAGAGACCCTAAAGACACTGTGGCAACAGGTGAAACCGGAGGGCAGCTGGGATCTCTCTTTTAACACTCTTCGACAGGTAATCCTAACATGACACTTCGAGGTAACTGCTTTGAGCAAATGTAGACCATGTTGCAGCACATCACAGAACAAAAGTAAGACATAAACCTCTTCATGTCATCTATAATACCTGTATAATAATCTGTTTTTATCCTCCTGTTATGTTGTGATTCTGGAGGCTGTATTGGCTCTGCCTGTTGAGGATCCTGTCAAAGAAGAGAGCTTTTCCCAGCTCAATTCTTTGTATCTGCAACTTTGTGATCCTCCCACTAGAAAACACCACCTTCTAACACCGGCCGATATAGGGTAATGCCTATAGTACAGTGCATAGTACAATACACAAACATGCATTATGCAGGTTCTTTTTTTACATGTACGTTTCCTGCTTACAAATTGTAGAATAATACTGTTTGTGGTGGTGGTGGTGGTGTGTGGTGCCCCCTGCAGGCAGCAACTGTGGATAAACCTTCTGGACTTAATGGGAACTGAAGCCTTCAGGATCAGAGATGTGATGGGGCTTCCAGAGAAAGATTTGTGGTCTGGTAGGAGGCCTGAACGCATAATCCCAGCTCATTGTGACACTCAGCTCTACGACAAAAGCATTTAGCGATACAGTATAGATTGGATTTCTGCTCAGTACCATTGTAGACATGTAATTATTCAAAACTACGTTATCTCACACTTATGGTGCTATTTCTCCAATGCCTTACAGGGTTTTACTTTGAATCAAGGTAGAGCTGAAGCAGTTAATTTGATTAATTGTGATGAACTGATTATTGAAATAATTGTCAACTAGTTTAGTAATTGAATAATGGTTAACTAGAGTATACAGACTCTGAAACATGTCACTTGGTGAAAGAACAAGACCCCTCATACTAAGTAAGTCAAAATTGTGCAAAAAATATATACATTTTGTAGATGAGATAAAAATCATTTTTTGTCTGGAAGCATGTTCTACCCAGAACTCTTGGCATAGTGGCATAGTTTTACTTTTACCTGGTTTAAATTTTGTAAATAAATCTTCTATTAGACACCTTTCACTATTCAACTATTAATCAAAAAATATTTAGTAGATCACCCCTTTATTGATGTCAAGTCAAGAAGTAATTTTTTTAGTTGGAGATGCATACTCTGCTACAAATGATCAAGAACGCACTAAAGAAATACAAAGTTATTGCGTTCTTGGCAACACAATGTTTATTTTCTCATTTAAAAAATTAAATTAAGGTTAATTATTTGTTAATTTTCATTTTTATTGTATTTTTTTTATATTGCTCAAAATAAGCTTAGGTGGTTACATGAAAAATCTGTGGAATATGCCCATTTTTCTATCTTTCTCGAGAGCGATGACAAACTTACTAAAATAATTGTTAGCTGCAGACCTAAATCAATGTAGAAATACAAAATATTTTAGAAATACTGTTCAGAAAATACAAGCCCTTGTGTTAAAAGATGAGGAAATCTCTATGTGATACGATAAAAACATAAACAAACAAACTATCAGAGAAGCAACCTAAACATTTCGCTCAGTTAGACTAACAGAATGAACAATGTCATAAAAACACCGCCAGAGTCCTGGATGCTTGTGAAAAGCTCCAAAGGGCCAGAACAACAACCTAAATAAAATGTCTGCTGTTGCTTATATGTTCAAAATACAGATTTAACTAATTAAGTTATTCAATCATTCATTCATTTATGACGCTTTTTGACTGGCAATCAAGATTATTAGCATGAGCCATAAAGCCAGACGCTGGCTGTTAAAAGATAAAAAAAATAGAAAAGAAAGAAAGATCTGATAACTGAAATAACTGAAACACCTAAATGTTTTAACTGCTTATATCATACTATATCAAGCACAATGTTATATATATATTTTTTTTTTTGCAGGATTCAGCAATAACATCATAATTCCATATTTTCCTGCTTATTGCCTGTTATGATGGACTCCACTTAGAAGGAATCACATTTTCAAATAGAGAGCTGCAGTCCATGTTGTAAACTAAACAAAAAAAATTATCTTGAAAATACAAGGATGAATATTTATTTCTAATTTCATTTGTAGTTATTGTTACATGTTCGGCTGTATCTGAACAGAGATGAAGCCAGATCAAACTATTGACCTTGCGGGGGGGACAAAAGCAGAGGAAAAAGCTCCTCTGCAACAGATTTTAGTAAATTCGCTTCAATTTTAGCAGAACAACTGTTTGTTTTGGATTTTACATCAAATGAAATATTCTACTATTCAGGATTTCTGTTTTCTACATTACGTCCTAGATGTGAGTACTCCGTCGCCCACCGATGACAAGAGAGAGTCATCGGGTGTAATAGAGAAGTGTGGCATGAGAGTAAAACTGAAAGACATCGGCAGATCAGAATCCAAAGAGTATGACAGCAGTGTTGAGGTAAATGCACCTCCGTGTCAGAGTGGCGCAGAAGAGCGGCCGTGTCTGTGTGTCGGCGAAAGCCTTTGCATCTCACTGACCGACATGAACACAGAGGCTGAGGAGTGTTTACAGTTGTTTTGCCGCGGAATCGAAAGCACTTTGGGTTATAAATGTGAATTAAACATTTTTTGTAACTCACAAAAAACACATCACTGAGTCCAACAGTAAAACTGATCCGATCATGAGTCAGTCTCCACTTTAACCAGGCTGTCAAGCCGTCATCCATTCATCTGCTATGCAAGTGTTTTGTTACTACTGACTGCCGCCCCCACATAACCAGACACTCGTCCTCAGAAAGGCACTCATCTGCAATATTCATTTCTCTTCACTAGATCCTTAAAATATATTTTTTTAGATTTGTGACTTCATGTCTGTACCACGACTTTGTGGCGAATCTTATCGTTTTGCTCGTCTCTGTGATGGTCTGTGACGACAGGCACAATTTTGAAGTGATGATCTTCTGTTCTAACTCAGTTCATGTTGCCCAATAATGTAGAAAATAAAGGCTTTCTGCCAAGAGTTGTGTCCTTTTGAAGGGTTGTAGAAGTAACTTGGCAACACGGCGGCCGTTCAGTTTTTAATAAGAAGACTTGTTTGGACAAAAGAATTACACAACAGTGCCTTTTAACACTTTGCTAAATAGCAACTACGACTTCTGTGAATTTTATTAGGACTGTATGTGTTAGATTAAAACCAAGTAGAGCACTTATTCTCATAAGTTTATTTAAATTTCAGTTAAAAATCTTAAGAACCGCCATATTTATAGCTCAGCCTCAGTCAACCTTATATTATCCGTGAACTTCTACTTTAACATTTAACCACCTACATCCACACCAGTTCTGCTTTGACTTTCTAAAATGTGGTTTGGATCCCAACCATTTTACATGGAGCCTTGGCTGTATGTTTCGGGTCATTGTCCTGCTGGAACATAGACGTCTACACAAGTGCCTGAAACAGATTTTCTTCCTGAACTGCTTCCAGAAAAGATTACGTGTCCCTGCTGAAAAAAAGAGTCTCCCCACAGCATGATGCTGCCACCACCATCTGATTTCAAAATGTTCAATTTTGGTCACATCCGACCAGGGCGACCTCTTCCACATGTTTGCTGTGTCCCCTATAAGGATTGTTGCAAACATTAAATTAGTCTTCTTTTTGTGAAATATGCGTGACTTTTTACATCTTCTTGATCCACTGGATGGCATGTACAGCAAAGAATGAAAAAGTAGGTTTGCATGTCACACTTTGACATTTTTTTCTTTCTTCAAATATAAAAGAATATATTTGAAGAATATATTCTTCAAATATATTGAAGAATATATTTGAATATATTATGTGATTTGTGGTTGTAACACAAAAAGATGACAAAAACATAAGTGAATATTAAAGCCCCCTGACCCCCTTTCTCCAAATCCCCTTAATGACCATGACCTTGTTTTCTGAACTTCTGCTCTAACTTCTCACTACTTATTATTCACCATCTTTGACATTTACCAGAAGATCGACGACGCAGCTTTATCTGTTCGTATTCTGCTGAGCAATTTTCTTCTCTGTGTAAAGGTTGAGTCATTGGATAAGGTACAGTTTATTACTCATAGGGCGCCATGGAAACGGAACATTTTGTGACAAATGTGCACCTGCTCTCAGACAGCATGCCAAGGTGTGAATTATTTGCACCTGTGCCACTCCAAGCCATCTTCAACAGATGCTCGCACAGCTACGCGCTAACGTCTCTGTTTGCTCTGTCAATTGCAGCTGTGTTTAACCGCAACACGGCATAATTGTTCCACAGGCCACTGGAATGAAGAGTAAGAGAATGGATCATGCAGGCAAGCGTTTCAAAGACAGACAGTGGAAGGAGTCTGAGTCACTGGGTGACGTTAGTTCATTTTTCGACCTCGAAGCCATAGACGAAGAGACCCTCTTGATCTACAGAGCAGCTTTGCACGAAAAGGCAAGTTATGTTGTTTTGTTTTGTCTCGTGCGATTATTTTTTGTCCTTCACTTTGAGACATTCCTGGGTTGGTTTTGAAAGTTCTGATGCTTGAACTGTTCATTAAAGTTTCCTTAACTACTACTGAGGAGATAGGAGGTCAAGGGGTCACATAGATGCATCCTCCTGACCCTAACCTGGTACCTGGGACAGCTGTAGTTCTCTTTAAAGTGTAACTAAACCTCCTGTGAAAGCTTAACACAAACAAACAAATTCTGAAAACTCCACCAATGTGGGTGGAGTCAAGAGATACTGAGGGGTGTGGCCAAGCGTTGGGATAAGCGGAGGGGTTTAATCGGGAGCGTGGCAAGGACGAGGGAAAGCACTGTTGCCAACTTAGTGACTTGTTGCTATATTTAGGAACTTTCAAGACCCTCTATCGACTTTTTATGTTCAGGAAAAGCAACTAGCCACAAATCTAGCAACTTTTTTGACATTGGCGCTAAGACATGAAGCACAAGTTCTTTGATTCCCTTTCCTTTCACAATGTTCAAAAACCAGAAACTGCAAAGAAAACTATTTGAAAGAATGAAGGACGCTTCCACAACCACCTGACAGACAGACCACAGTTGGTGAGACCGAAGAGTTGAGCGAGTGAGAGCATGCAAGAGCTTATGAGGTTTGAAGGAAGTGTCTGAGTGTCGAAGAAAAAGCTACAGTATGTACAGGAGACACGTGGAACACTTTGTAGCATGATGTGAGAAAAACAATATTCAGTGTTAAGAAGGGCAAGGAGGAAGTTCTGAAAATGATTTTAAAAAAACAGAAATTAGTTAAACACGCCAGGAGAGGAGATGGAGGTAGTGGAGCACAACAACAAATATGTGGGTGTAGATATGAACAAAATGCAAGGTTGGAATGAGTTACGTTATAGTCTCTTGTTTTTGGGAGCATATTTTGAAATCTTTCCAGAAAGACTTTGCACATATTTGAGAATCCTGTGGTGAAAATACAAACTTTTTTCTAAATAGCCATCTGTTGTGTCAGAGTGATTCCAACAAAAAAAAACTAAATAAAGACTCCTACTGAACTAAAGGGAAAAACACACACACTGGCTTGATAACAAGCCTCATGTGCCCACCCTATATATACTGAGACCATGTAAGATCCACGGCAATAAGATCCCATACAGCAGGTCACTCCTGGGTCACTCTGCAGCAAGGCCACCAGTAACACTCTGTGTTACAGATGGATTTATGCTTTTAGCGGAAAAATTTTTTAGGAAGAACATCTTTTTCTTCACATCACATTCCACTTGAGCATTTGTTTTCAATGGATTTCTCTTGTACATTCTCTCAAAACTAAATTAATATTTGAGCTACATGCTAATTAACTCTTATTACCATCCTCTTCCATGGTTTTGGTAGGCCTTTCAAATTCTTTTTTTACTATCAAATCTGGTCTTAAACTAGCCTGGCAAAAACCAGCTTGTATATATAGTTCTATGTTTTGCTTCAGACAGAGGATCTGGACCCTTAGCTATTGGGAAATGATTGCTCGCTGGAGGTGTGGACTCTGTTAAAGTCTTAAATTTTACCCAATTCTTAATGTTTGACCTTGAGATAATCAGTTTGACGCTATGAAGCTTACCAAAAATTGCCTGTGCTGTAAACGGCCATCCATTTGGAAGTGTCAGGATCTGTGTTTTTCTGTGTGTTTATTTTGAGTTTCCTGTGTATCTGTGTCTCCGTGTGTTGTCCCGGCTCCCTTTGATTAGTCCCCAGGTGTGTCTCGTTCCCTGATTACCTCCTGTGTATTTAGTGTCACCTGTGTGCCTGTGTCTTTGTCGGGTCCTCGTCTCATTTGGCGTCTAGTCTCTGTCATCTGTGTGTCCAGTCCGTCGTCTCATCCTTTGTGCTAACGGTTGCTACCGGCGTCGAGCCCTGGCTTCCGCTTGGCCGTGCTGCCCGTTGTTTGGACCATGTTGGACTGTGTTATTCTGGACATTCATCATTAAAATCATTTATTTATCGCATCCTGGGTCTACAGCGTCTGCCTCACCACCTCTACACCGCATTTCATGACAGGAAGCGTACAGCCAGCGCAGACTGAACGAACATTGCTAAGACTACAGGCAGACTACAATTCTAAAACAATGCAGAAAATCGATGTCATCAATCACAAGTTCTCCTTCTGTTTGCTGATTGGCCTGCTTGAAATTCTACCAGAGGAATCCACTTCAGTGGGAGAAAGCCCAGAGGGAGCGGTGAAATGAGAGGAATTCTTAAGTCTTAAGCTAATCTTAAGATTTTCTTGATGAATTATTGAATCCCCCCATGTATTAAACAAAAGTCAAACAAAGGGGAAAAGTGAATGAATATTGTATGAAAAGATGCTGAAATTAAGTGTCCATGTTGGTTTTCTGGCAGGTTTATGGTTGGATGGAAGAACTTGTGTGCAATCTGTGTGACCTGATGGACGACATTCAGGAGGGTGACGGACAGACCCCAAAGTGCTGCGCCTGAAAGGCAGGCTGGATGAGAAGAAAAAAGGCCCAAACAATCAGATATCACTTTTGTTGACGAATCAATAAAGTTTGTTTTACTGAACACCGAGTATTTGAATATTTGCTCACGCCTTCAGTCTCCCATCAGTGGATGCTGTCGAGTTAATCGCTGACGAAGCAAAAGACGCGCCCCCGTCCTTCCTCTCTGTCACCCGCTTCTCCCCTGCTGCGTGTGTGCAGCTCAGCTCAGCTCAGCGTGGTTGGCCTGTGGGCGTGAGGGAGGGTGAGCGAGTGAGTGAGTGAGCGAGTGAGTGAGCGGTGTGTTGTAGTTTATCCAATGCGGATTTCACAGTCACCGACTCCCTGCTCGAAAAGCCTCGGATCCTCCAGGATAGGCCGGGATCACCGCTGAAAGCCTTTTTACTTTACGGCTTTTTAAAAATTATTATTTTTATTTTATTTATTTATTTATTATTTTTACTAACAACAAAAGACCCACAGTGATCTGGAGACTCTTAAAAGCAGGACGAAGATGCGCGGAAGGGACTTGTCCCGACGCCGCTAGGCTGATCCCGGCAGAGGGGGAGAGAGCCGGTCTGTGTCTGCGGCAGGAGTTTGAGAGGAAAGCAGCGGCAGCAGAAAGGCGAGGATGCTCGGCGGTCAGGGCGAGAGATGAGCAGCGGTCATGGTAAGAAGCAGAAACACACCGTCGCCCTTTAATGTGCGTATTCGTTTTCATTGTATTGCCTCCACCTATGCCGCCGCTTTACCTTTTAGCGTGCGTGTGTGTAATGCAAGAAGGCAATCAATACTTCACATGGCAAATCCTCGCATCCACCGCATGAGGGGGCGTGTGTTGAGACGCGTTGGGGGTAAAGAGGGGGAGTTTATGCAGACCTCTGATGGCCCCACTGCCTCCCTCATCTCCCCCTTCATCGCCACCCGCTCAATCCACTATCATGTCAGTCCTCTACCGGTAACCATTGCTTCATCACTGCCCACCAAGCTCTACCTGCTTATTGCTTTTTCTTATGTGGGGAAGACACTATGTAAAATAATGAAGCGTGCACCTGCTACCACAGCACGCATGCGCACTTTCGGACAACGGGGTGACGTTAATTCCGAAAAAAATGACGCACGGGACTCTAAAACTTGAACATTTGTTCTTGTCAAGTCGATAAATGAATTAAAGCCCCACTTTGTCACTCTATTGCAGCATTCAGACTCAATTTCTGGCATGGCTCACCGTTGAAACCAGATATTTTCATACACTTAGTAAAAACACACTTATTTTCTCACTCAAATCAGACCGACGTTTTAGGTCAGTTAAAATCACCAAAATTATTTCTATTTGCCAAATTCCAGAAAACATTTTAGATTTTTTTTGCTTTTTTTGTTACTTCTTTTATATGTTGTGCTTTAAGGATTTAATTTGAGCCAAAAAGGTAATTTACCTTAACATGATTTGCTTGGATTGTTTCAGTGTAATAAATATTTATTATCCCTAATGGCCCAATGTCTTATTGATCTGTGTAACTGAAATAAAGTTAAAAAAAAGCAAAATATAGAGCAAAAAAAATAATATTTTCTACATAATGGTGAATTGAAGATGCCTTTTCAATTTGTATCATTTTGATCTCCAAAGATTTTTTGCCATCAGCTCAGTGTGAATTCATTCAAAGGTTTAAAAGAGTAATTTCACTGCTTCTTGCTTCTTAAGTAGCTTTATATCCGTTTTATTAAACTGGACACATGGATGTAAAACCTGTCACAATAGAAGAAAAAAAAAAAACACAGACTACAAAATGTAATCTATTTTTATAGTAAGATATCAATGATTACAATGTGCTATAAATAATCAATATTTGGTTGAAGAAAGCCCAGCCTTGAGTTGATAGAGTGGAGCTCATCCAATAGCCAAAACAGTAGAGTTTTATCACACTGCTACATCAAAAGTGAATTACTAAAACAGGTAGATAACAAATCATGACTACTGCACAGGCCATACTTCACACCCTAATGTCCGGTGTGTTATAGAAAAGTACATGGAAAAATTGATGCGACTGAAAACTTGTATTTCAATAAAAAGACTAAATATATTTCAATTTTATTTGAATTGTTTCGCGCTAGTAATGGACGTGTGTGAGTCAGAAAATGTTTGCTTTCAACCTAATATTGCTCAGTATGATTTATTCTGTTAATTCCCAGAATGTCTCCACAGTTTGAGCAAATGCATTATCTTACAAATGAGTCTGCTACGTCCCAGAGGCAAACATCTGGTTATTTTAGGATGCTAATCCACTTTTTGCTTTTATGTGTTATAATCTTTCGATCGCCACTTTGGCCCGGGGAGTATTTTGCACATTACGGGGTTTTGACCATCAGGTGAATTTCTTTCGTCATATTTTTATATGACAATGTTGAATTCCTCATCAGAGCACTGTTTACCCTCTGTGTCATATTAATTCCTCAATTTGACATGTTTGTTGTGATGTGAGGCTCAGATGAAGACGACCAAATCATAGTGTTTTCAAACACATTCCAGTTTTTAGCATGAGCAAGCGAGTGTGCGTGTGCATAAGTGTGTGAGCCGGTCGAAGATGATTGTGCAGAAAGCTGACACTGATTGCAGCTGCTGAGCATTAGTTCCCTCTTCATGCTCGTCCTTCTCTCTGTGTGCCTCTTGCACCTATACAGTCTCCTTCATGCTCGTCCCCTCAGTGTTTTGTAACAGAGCCATCTGCATCTTAGGCTCCTGGTGCTGCTGCTGATGTTGGCTTTTCATATAAACAAGGTGTCCTCTGCATCCTTCCAGTGTGAGCGGTTATAGGGCAGCAGTGAGCGGTCAGTTAAAATCACAATTTGATTTTGTGGTTTTAAATAGGCTGGATAATAGCACGGTTCCACAAAGTGCTCAATATGGACTACGGTGATTAAACTATTGGTTTATTTATTGTTTTTGTCTTTTTTTCTGACTTTTGCCGACACTATTAAACTAAGATCTAATCAAATAGATTTTTTTTGTGGGGGGGGGGACATGTCTTATCAGTAAAGTAAATAAAAGGCATGAATCAATTTGGATAAGACTTTAGGAAATTTTTAGAATTTATAATAATGTAAATATAAAGATACCAAAATGTTATGCATTGAAATTATACATTCAAGTCTTTAGTGCAGGGGTGTCCAAAGTGTGGCCCTTAAAATGACTTTTGTCTTGACCCCTGATACAAGTTTAGAATAGTCAACATTTGGCAAACAGAACAGAAAACAATTGAGAACCTAAAAAATTAGAAATTGTCTTTTCCGTTTACAGGGCAACAGTCCAAAGCCCGTTTTGTGCTCTAGATCTCCAATGACATAGAATATCATAGAAATGTTAGTTTTTTGTTTGTATTTAATGTATAGATTTTTAATTTAGCTAATTAAAAATTCATTAAAATACAAATCAGTTGTTTAAATTTGCCAGTTTTGGCCCACGGTGCAAAAAGTGTGGACACCACTGCTTGAGAGAGTGAAATATATGAATATTTAACCTGTCAGCAATAAAGAACGAATGATAAAGAATGTTAGATTGCTGGATCTCATTGATTTTTCAGGTTAGAAATAGCAAAAAGCAAAGACCCAAATATAATTTTACATTTTTTAGAAAACTTTGTAAGAGCGTTTGTTTACTTCAAGAGTCAACAAAAATAAACAACAAACTTTCTCTTAGGTTCTCCCTGCTTTATTTATTTCAGGAACAGACCTACACATTGATTAGCACTTATTTTTATCGCTGTACTTTCAGAAGGCATCTCAGGACGAGTTTTACTGTGTAGCACCGTCTACGTACAAGGTACTTTGAAGTGCCTTATAGGAAGAACAAATGAACAGAGGTAAAATAAAACATCTTATGTGACAAAAAAAAAGAAAAACTGAGCATTTTGGCGATCAAACTTATGCACATCAAAAGATGAGATGACAGCGGAACAACCTTAGCTTGTTTTCGTTTTCTATTCTGCACATTGCACTCAAAGAATGGCAGCATGACGCACCGAAAACCTCCCTGGTCTATGACTAAGACATATGCACAGCTATGACTTTTGACAACACATTAGGTCATGTATGTAGGCACTTGTGACACACTTTGTGTCTAAAACAAACAAGCTGCTTATGTTCTTAGGCACACGTTAGGTGATGTTCAGTAGCACTTTTAGTTGTGTTTACATTTAGACGGATTATTTAAAAAAGGAATCAAACCACGATTCTGTTCCCTGCTGAAAACACTGAGTGACAGAATGCAACGGTGAAGGTTCGTGGAAAAAACTTCGCCTACCTGGAAATGTTCACACCACTGTTCAGATTCCAGATTTTTGCGCAAAAAAAAAAATGAGGGCATGAAAAATGATTTCAAGACATTTTCCATATATACGGTAGTATGACGTTTATCTTGTACAATTTACCTGAAAAACAAATCAGAAAAAAAATATGTTGCAGTAATTTTGGTTGGTTGCGTGAGTGTACACATCCTTTCATGCTCTGCTGAAACAACTTTTAAATAAATGTTTTAATTTTTTATCCTGTTCGGTAAAAATATTTACACACTTTGCCTTGTGAAACCTCTTCAAGTTTTTACCCAAATTGAACAAATTTGGAGAGTTATGCCTGGAAAAGAAGGGGGTGAGTTCATTTTTTGAGAGAAACGTTTTGTTTTCAGGTCGTCTGGAAATGTTTTGCAAATATTTTATGAACATTTATGTTTTTAATACACTGGATTTAGGTGCTAAACTGTTTTTATTTATGTATAAACTGAATTTGGATATTTGAAAGCTATTATCACATAAGTTGTAATGTTAAATCACATCACTAGATGTTTTTTTATTCACTTTTAATTCCAAATTGCTGTAGCTTTCAGTAAAAAAGGAAGTTCTACTTACTGATTTATTCTATCAATAAATTGCTTATTTCAGACAAAGAAAATGATTTGAAATTCTCAGCTGTTTATGAAACATCTCATGGCTTTAAGACTCTAAGACCAAAGTGAAGCATTACACTAAACTGAAGAAACATTTCAGACAGAAACAGCTTGGTGACTCATTTTAATTTAAAACATCCAAACTGAGTATTCTTGTTGTTTCTTTGTATGCATTCACAAATTTAGCTGTGAGCTTTATGCAGATTTTTCTCCAAAGGAAACTGAACCTTTAAAAATGTCTGGCGACAACGCAGAAGAAACAGCTGTTAAGTCAAATCTCAGCTCAGCTACAACAAAGATTAGGGATAAAGCTCAGAGGACGGTGGAGTCTTTATTTTAAACAGAGTAAAGTGTTTGATAAAGGGATGAAAGATGCTCTGAGTGTAAAAAAAAAAACCCAACACATTAAACGCAAGAGGTGACCTTAGGTTGTGATCCATCCAAGCGTTTCCAAAGGCTATGGGGTAAAAGTTCATAAATCTTACAACAGAAGAAGTAAAAAAGTCAGGTTGCCTTCAAGTCAGATTAGATTGAAACGATTGAGGTCACACTAAATCAGCCTGGGTTTACTGGGTTAATGATGCTCGCTGTAATCAGAGGGAGAGCGACAACATCATGGGAGCCCAGAGTCATCAATTCCCCTGAGTTTCCTCTCAAATAGGAGTTTAGAAAAGAAAAGTGGGTTGGGAGCGTGTAGGGGTGCGTGTGTGTGTGTGTGTGTGTGTGTGTGTGTGTGTGTGTGTGTGCGTGTGTGGGTGTGGGTGGGCGTGTGTTTGTGAGTGTAGATTCTGGCCTGGATAAAAATGATTTTCAATTCAAGAAGCTTCATCAGACACCTGAGAGCCAGAAACGGTGTGACCTACTTCTGTGTGACTGGGCTGCCGCTCTCCATCACCAGGCTGTGTTTATGATGCTGAGGACAGGCCCGCTCACGTTCCATGTTTAGAATCAAACGCTGCAGGCTGTCATTTAAAGTCTGCCAGCTGTTCAAGTCTTCCTCAAAAGCACAACTATTTCTGCAGAGCGGAGGAAGGATGTTATTATTCCGGAAACAACCATTGACCAGTGCAGAAAAAAAGCAATGTTTATAAGTTGATTATGCAGTCTATTTATACTTATATACTTTATATTAATTTATCTCTCTGGCTGTTTCTTACAGGAGCGCCCTGAGAGTCGTGACAGAGAAGAGGAGCCCTTCCCGGCATAGCTGCCTCTTCTCTCCTTCAACGTGCTGATCCCCTAACCTCCCTTTTTAACTTGTGGAGTATTTGCTTTTGCTTTCGTCACATTTCACCATGACAACCTCCGCCCTGCGACGACAGGTGAAGAACATTGTGCACAACTATTCAGAAGCAGAGATCAAGGTATTTATTGTCTCCTGACTCCTATAGTAACACCTACAGTGCTCCTGAAAAGTATCTGCCCCAGTACACTTTTTTGTCTTTTAACATTTTTACTTTTTTTTTGTCACATTCGCTTTTGCAGTATTGTTTGAATTCATCCACATGGGGGCAGGGGCTTGAGCATGAGCGACCTCCTTAAAGTTGCGCCACTTCATCTCAATCAGATTCAAGTTCAGACTTTGACAAGGCCACTCGGAAATCACCATCTTGGTTTTTTTTAGCCATTCATTGGTGGATTTGCTGGTTTCCTGCCGCATAACCCGAGTGTTCCTTCACGTATGGTCATAAGGTGATAGTCAGACATTCTCATAAAGAATTCATGGTTCTGTCTATTATTGCAAGTAGTTCAGGCCTGAAAGAAGCAAAGCAGCCCCAGACCATCACATCATCACCACCATGTTTGACTTCAGTTGGGATGTTTATTTTTGGAAATGCTGTGCGAGTTTTACTCCAGATGTCAGCCTTCCAAAATGTTCCACTTCTGTCTCATCAGTCCACAGAATTGATGGGTATTTTCTCTGAACAAATGAAATCATCATCTGAACTCTTTTGTGTTTGTGTGTGTGTGTATTTAATCAGGTCGTGTTTGTCTCATAATTGAATTTAGTTTGATTACTTTGATTTCTATTAATCATTGCCTTGATTAGTAGAAATTTAAAACCAGAAGAAAAGTGTAAGGGGGTGAATGGATGTTCACTTTACTGCGTGTGAATCAAAATAGATTCTGTCTGTTACTGCAGTATATTTAAACATTTGGATTGCTTCCTGATGCTGATGCCTGAGGAGAAGGGGAAAGCTCAAAGATCATGTTCTTGTCAATGTGAAGGTACGCGAGGCCACTTCCAACGATCCATGGGGCCCGTCGTCGTCTCTCATGTCAGAAATTGCTGACCTGACCTTCAACGTCGTGGCGTTCGCTGAAGTCATGGGGATGGTGTGGAAACGGCTCAACGACAGCGGCAAGAACTGGAGACACGTTTACAAGGTTTGTTTCTCTACACCCAGACAACAAGTGCTTCCAATATTTACAGTAACGTCTAATGTATGTGTTCTTTTAAGAGAACTGAAAAATAAAGCACGTCTGTGCAAATATTTTCCAAAATCTGTGTCTGAGTCCAGGCGCTGACTCTGCTGGATTACCTGCTGAAGACGGGATCGGAGAGGGTAGCCCAGCAGTGCCGGGAAAATGCATTCACCATTCAGGTACATAATTACTCTTCAGGACAATCTGTTTTTTTTTTTTTCATTATTATTAGTATTAATAATATTGACCCTGAAGACCAATTCTTCTGCTACATTTTATGCTGTACCTACTTAAAACGAAACATAAACCAAAACATGTAAAAGTATTCATAATCAGTCCACTACAATAGAGCCAGTTAGATCATACTGATGTGTTAGAATGGCCTAGTCAAAGTCCAGACCTAAATTCAACTGAGAATCTGTTTCAAGACTTCAAAAGATTAGATATTTAGTGATGCATTTAAAGCAGTATGAATAACTTTGAGCTATGTTTGCAGTAAATAGTGATTCTTTGAAATATAAATTTTTTTTACATTTGCATTATTCAGATTTTTATTTATAAACTGTCATGCGTGTCGAATGCATAATCGTATCCATACAAAAATACAGCAGTTTGTGGTAGCAATGTGACAAAATGTGAAGTTCAGGGGAATAAATAATTGAGAACTAACTTTATTTATTTTGTTACTCTAAATGTGTTTTAAGAAGCTTAATGAATCATCTAATTTCACAATCATACAACTATTTATTAAGAGAGGCTTCTTCAGATTCACTGTGATACAGACTGCTAGAGGAGATCTTTCCTGCCATCAGCCATCGTAATCTACAATAACTCTTTGAAGAATCTAAATGAATGAGTTACTTCATTTCATTTCCCTTTGGGATCATTACAGTATTTTTAAATTTAAATTCACGCAAAAAGGAGTCAAATATCGAAAGCTTATATTGCACTGTAGCCTACTACATCTTATTTTTCAGTTTCTGTTTTAAGCAAATATTTTACATACTACTTTTGTTGGCTTTATGTAATTATCATAGGCATAATCATCAAACTTATTAGAAATAAACACTAGAAAGATATCACCTTTTGAATCAGTGTAATATTGGCTACAGTTACTTTTTTACAATATACTATATTGTATATACAGTACAGTATATACAGTATATAGTATATATATATATACTATTGTATATACAGTATATACTGTATATACAATCTAGTTTTATTTAGCACTTTGAAACATGTAGAAATCCTCCATATATTTGAAGACATGCGTTCCTATGTTTGTGAAGCGACAATTAGTGTTTCCGCTACTTCTGCTTTAAATATACTATCGATACCCTAATGGATAAAACGCCAACCTGTTCTTCCACATTACTCAAAAGTAAAAAAAAAAAAAAAAAAAAAGAAAAAAAAGTCCAAGCTAAAAGTGTGTCTTTGTGTCTGGGTTTCAGACCCTGCGTGACTTCCAGTACGTGGATCGTGACGGCAGAGACCAGGGGGCGAATGTTAGAGAAAAAGCGCGACAGCTGGTGTGTCTGCTGAAGGACGAGGACCGACTGCGCCAGGAGAGGAGTCAGGCGCTGAAGACCAAGGAGCGAATGGCTGGGGGAGGCACGGGGGGGGGCAATGGGGGCGGGGGTGGGAGTGGGGGTGGCGGCGGCAGCGGCGGCGTGTACGGAGGTATTCCTCCATCATATCACCCCGGCAGATGTACAAGTCAGCCCAGCATGGCTGTGCTGTATGGGGAGGAATTCAACCGCTCCAGAGGCTCGCCGTGCTCCTTTAACTGTGAGTTTGACTTTAAACTCATCTGGACCACTGAACCTTTTTTTGTTTTCTGCTTTAGTCATTTGTTAAACGTATTATTTAGACTTCTACCATCTCTAATTAAGCGTTTTTCCAACCATGGCCCGGGGCTCTTCAGTCAGACCTCATTTCTTTACATTTTGTTTCTAAGTATCAGTAGTTCCACGTTTTGTGAAGGAATTTTTAAACGTTTCATAATTAGTTGCTTCTTAACAACATATTTGCAGCCTTTCCTTCAAAACCCTTCCTCCTTCTATTGTCACGATCACAAAATATTCAAACGATCTACTTACCCCCTCTGCTCCGTGCCATTGTGCATCTGTTCCTCACCCTGCCTGAACATGTCTGTTCCCTCTGCAGCCTCGGCCTCGTCTCCCCGCGCCGCTTCAGACCTGGAGCAGGCCCGGCCTCAGACCAGCGGGGAGGAGGAGCTGCAGCTCCAGCTGGCATTAGCTATGAGCAGAGAGGAGAGTCAGAAGGTAAGACGACAGAGAGGCTAAGAGAAATGGGCCTCACTGTCTCAAGCTGTATACATCACCTTGGCTCCTGGCAGACCCCTGTGTTGGAGAAAAGAGTCTCTGTGTCACCATAGTCTAAATGAGTACAACCCAGTTTCCTGAGAAGTTTGTAGCTGAACCGTGAATTTGAAGATGGTGGAGCTCACCCTGGCGTCATTCAGCAGCGCTCAACGAACCGTAGGTCTGAGTGATGGAATCAGTTTAGCTGTAGCAGTTTGATAATGTAGGACTTTCCCATCTTTAAGTTTGACAATTTTGCCTGTGGCTTTGCGTCATACATTAAATAATTGATATTAGAAAGAGGCTTTTGCTCCTATGTTTTATTGCTTAGGGGAAGGAAATATATATATATGCATATACTATATATAGTATATATATATATATATGCTCACATTTAAGGTTAGTTTTGTACATTTTTTCAGGAGGAGGTGTTGCTGACATTAAAGATTAAGTTATTTTCAGGCTTTTTACTCATCTTTCAACAGTTTTTGGCACAACTAACTTTGAGTGATCAATATGACTAGAAAAGCTTTACATGGTATTTGTGCGTCCTTAAAAAGTCTTAAATTCACTTTAAAAATTTTAAGTTGGCCTTAAATGTGTTAATCACAGGACTTTCTGAAACCTGCAGATGCCCTGATTTAGCATTTAGCTACACCTCCTTATCCAGCGAGGGACAAAGGTTTTGTTGTTCATCTTTACCAGCAGTACCTTGTAATGTGTGGGGTTCTTTAGAGGACCCCTCCAACTCCCCCAGTACTAGAGCCACATGAGTTTTTGATGTCTTAATGGTCTTCATTAATGGAAATGTTACAAATGGTTTTAATACTCGTCCACAACATAAGCCCTTCCTTCCCCTGTTACCATAGTGATGGATGAAGACACACAACTGCAGATTGCTTCAAGCTTTTGTCAAAAGGAGCAAGACAAGGTACAAACACAGATAGAAATCTGTCTCCTAACTGCCTGAAAAAAACCTTTATTAACCTTTCAGTGTCATTTCATATATTCCTCATATGACACTTTCCTGCAGCTTACTGATTAACTTTATTCTACTGTTTACTTCTCTTTTTTCTTCCTTTACCATCTTTGTATTTTAGGACTTTCTGCCATGTAGAATCATGCTTCCTTTAATGGAATATGAAATCAGTGTTTTTTATATATGTACTGTATATACACCCAATGTAACCTCTAGTCTAGGATGATTTTCCCACTGCTTTGCTCTAAATCAGCTCTTTGTAAACCAGCACAAAAGTCTCTGGTTTGCATTCATTCTGCCAGGCGAATGAATGTGGTGTTTTGCTAACGGCGGTGTGCATTCGTGGGTTTGTTGCATTCATGATGTCACGATGCCGCCCCTGCAGGAACAGCGCTGTCGCCAAGGAGACGACTCCCTGTTACAGAAGGCCCTGGACGAGAGCAGGAGAGAGAGCCAGTCAGGGACGCACGAGGTTAGTTTGAAAATGCGTGCATATGAGCCGGACGACTCGTGTGTGTGTGTGTGTGTGTGTGTGTGGTAAATGCAAATTTCTATAGAAAGGTGGGTGAGAGCGTTTGTAGGTGGCAGCTGGCAGGCATTTTGAGAATGAAGCAGAGTTTTTCAGCTTGTATTTTGGAGATATGGAGGAGAAGCGAAACCGGAAAATGGACAAACGTTGACAGTGGGCTTTGAGAGGAGAACGGAGGGCTTGCTTCAGGATGAGTCCCGTTTCTCCTCGCTGCTAAATGTCACATTACCCTAAGAGTCCTAATCTGGTTGTACATCTCTCTCTCATATCTCTGTCAAAAAGCCAATCAGACTCACTGACTGTGTTATGTAAATGTCCTCGGGGCGTAATTGGCTACACCATGTATGCATTACTCTTATCATAGAGAGACAGGTGCTTTCAGCTGCGTCAGTGAGGCACCATGGGAAGTGGGTGTAATGGGTCTCCAGCTGAAAAACTCTACAGCATGCTCGCATTATTAGGCACACACACACACACAAAAAAAACAAAGGCCGTCATATCAGGAATAACAAAACCACATTCTGTTCATTCTGTTAATTATGACCTTATTTCATTCCCTCACTATTCCATGAAGGTCATTTTCAGCTTGTCATGGTGCGTTTTTGCCTTATTTTGTCGTGTGCCGAGGATACAACATGGTGTTTTTATGGCTTGCCGAAAGCGAAAAATGGTGGCACAGGCTTGAATTTACTGTGAATTTTTGTCAGTACGCACATTCAAAATTATACACACATGCTCAAACACACATAAGCTATGAAACTGATTGATGAACGACCAACAATATCATCTGGCGTGGACACAAGCCGTTTCCTTATGCAATCTGAAATAAGCTGAAACACTGGGAGGATTATTTTTTTGTCAGTGTTCAAAAACTTGCACCAATCATGCATAACATTAGAACCAGTAACAGGTGAATTAACACATATTGGTGGGTGTAATATATTAGGTGGTAAGTGAACAGTTTGTTGTAATAATTGATGTGTTAGAATTAAAGAAACTAGTCCAGTTTGAGGATCCATGTATCTGCGTTCCACCTTCATTATTTGGGTTAATATCTCTTAGTAAGTTGTAGAAACCATTGGCTTTTTGGAGCTAACCAACAAGACACTGGTATGATTCTGGCTTGATATTTGAGAACTCATTTTAGAAGTGTTGGACATAATTAAATCAAATAAAGTCCACATTCCTTTAGGTTTTGGAAAACTATCCCAGCAGTTTGTTGGCAGTCTGCCATTCGATTCCAAAACTAGTTTAGATGTGTTTGAGATTTTTGACATGTTGAAACACCCAATCATTTTAAGGTTTCCATTGTCCAGCAGTTATGAGGTGAAGTTGATCAATTTAGTGGTATTTGATTTGTTAGTATTTGCTGTACAATGAGCCAGTACCTCAGCTTGGAGTTGCAGTAAATTGTTATTTGGTTTGAAAGCTTCACCTTTGTGGCCTAATGGCTTCATCTTTGTCTTGTGTGACAAACATCTTGTTTCATCTGCAACCACCTGACTTTTTCATGTTGGCAGCTGTGGGACTCAGTTGAGCCTGAAGGTGTTGGGATCAGGAGCTACTGTATTTTCTTGCTCAAATGAAACTGTATTTGGATTATTTGTAGGATTTTTGTTTTAACTAGAGCACAATTCTCTACCGGCCTTCCTCAAGAGTGTGAAAAATCTTTGAAGTTCGTCTTTCAGTGTTCATTGACTTTGTTGAGCTGTGTGGCCATTCATTTACTTTTTTAGCCTGTTAAGTTTAACTTGCAGTAACTATTAATGCTTGACTTGTGATTTCGGACTCTGTGCTTAAACACAAATGTGTGAGTAACTGATAAATGATTAATTGGTGCATCTGGTGTGGCATTTGAATGTGAAACGAGTAGCACCATGACGGATATTTCATGATGAGTTCATGAGGTGAAAAACAATATTTGTTGAGCGTTTTTGTTGGTTTTTTTCTTCTGAATATCAGTTTTTTGTACTTCTGTTATGTTTAGTGAATTGCATGAGAAAGTCGTCTGTCATAAATCTTTCGGTTTTCCCTGTAGTCTGCCATGTTGGAACTGGTGGACATATTTGGATCCTCGTCTGAGCCGCAGCCTCCCTCCAGCGACCCTTGGACATCAGCTCAGCCTTCCTGTAACATCTCCTCCAACCCCTGGGACTCTGTAGGTGGGGGCCTCATGACAGGAACAGCCACATGTAAGCCAGCATGAAACTCAAGGACTTAGCAGTCCTTATATATAGACTGCTAAGTCAGATAGATAGACAGACAGACAGACAGATAGATTTCTGTTTTTTTGCTACACTCAGAGAAGATCATGTCTGTCTTCACAGCAGTTCAGTCCAGCACTCCTGTGATTAATAGCTCCTGGGTGGCTCCGTCCTCCTCCTCTAACACGGCCAATCCTTGGGCTCCATGTACCAACTCGCACCCGGACCCTTGGGAAGCGGCACCTGACCTCTCCAGTCCTCTTAATAATGCGTGGGACAGCCCAACAGATGGTGGTACTTTACACTTTGTCCTTTATCAGACATTTCAAAGACATGGGAGAATGCACATACAGTTTCACAAGTATCCTTATCCGTTGAACTGTTTCACATTTCGGCCCTTAATAACCACAAACCTATGTGTTTTAGTCGGTGTTTTATGTTATAAAACCCACAGGAAGTATATCATAACTAGAAAGTGAAAGAAAAACGGTACAAATGTTTTTGTTTTATCTTTGAGAACAATTTCAAATTGTGGCATCCATTTGTATTTTGCTGATTGGACCATGCTAACAAGTAAATGTGCTGTAATCTCAATATTCTTTAGTAGCTGTGGCTGTATGTTTAGGGTTGATGATGAACTGTGCCCTTGTCTCAAGTTTTGTTGGCCTAAAAAGGTTATTTTTCAAGATTTATAAAAATATGTTTTTTACATATTTGGTAAACTGTCACTATGCACCGGACAGTATAATATAAGACACTATATGTGAAAAAAATGTAGCTCCTCTTCCTCCTCCCTATTGTCCTGAAGTCAACTGCAGAAATGCACCGTTGTCAGTCAGAAACAACCAATCGGAGCCAGGAGGAGGGTGTTAGTACTGTCAATCACGCTTGTGAACATGCTGCTCTCCTGCAAGAAACAACCTAACATTATAGGAAAACTGTTTATCCGCCATGATTGGTGGCTATGTTTACTAGACTGATCATTCACTGCAGGCTGTGCTACAAAGAACTGCCAAGGAGGGAGGGAGTGAGCAGTGCGTAAAATTCCAAAAAGCACAAAATCCCCTCCATCATCAATGAACTCTTTGGTTGTAACTGTAAATGCGCTTTAAGGTTACTTTAAATTTGTAAACTCATAAGTATTATATTCTATCTATGCTGATTCAATCACTTTTCATTTTCCCCACACAGAACACGAAGGGACTGATCCGTTCACTGCACAGGAAGAAGAAAAGCCTCAGCAGGAAGTTCCCAAAGCGTCCTCCCCAGAGCCCGCCAGCCCAACAGGTGGGGAGACAAACACATTTGGCTAATTTAGCTGTAACATTTTTAAAGTCAGCAGAACTCGGTTTTTCTGCAGCTATTGTTCACACTTCACAGAGGGAGATGCTCTTCTTGGAATGTTTTAACGCAGCTACAAATATGAGGGACAAAAGGAGAGTGTTGTTTTGTCTTGAGCGAGAGGTGAGAAATACAGCAATGTGAACAAGTGTGTAACCCTCACAGATTTCTAAGGTTTTTGCATAGAATAAATCCTGCATTTAATTTCCACAACAGAATAACACAAGTATCAGTGATCATTATTTTTTTTCCCTTCTCATTCTTACATTGGAAACTAAGTGCTTTTTTTATTTACATAATTTTACACAAACATCAAGATGAAAATGTGTCGGTCCTCTTTCTGTAAATGTTTTTCTTTGTCTTTTTTTAAGAAGCAGAAATAAAATAACTGTTCTTTAAAAATTACGACAACTTTACTGTGGTAGAGAGTTATTGAAAATTGTGTTGGCTTTTCACAAAAGGTTATGGAATATTTGCGGCTCTATAGTAGTTTTATGTAACCAGACTGAGGGCAAAATGACTCTTTGGTTTGTAACGATTGCAGACCTACTGTAGAGTGTTTGTTTACTCGGTAATTTATTTTTTCAAAATAACTTTAACATGTGAGCAGTCATGTTCACATAAAATCCCAATAAAATACTTAAAATTTTATGACTACAGCATGCAAAAGTGCAAAAAAAAATAAGTCATAAGACTATGAATACCCATTCACCATTTACCTGTAGGAACTCAAAACATTTACGAAAAATACATTGAGGATTTTTCTGTGTTAAAGTTTTCTTTTTTCAGTTTTTGATTGTTTTGTTGATCAACTTTCTTCACTAAAACATTGCATTTTAGCAAAAAGTCATTTTGAAAGCTCCTTTGTGCTCCTTTCCCAGATGCAGAGATGTTTGCAGATAGAAACGAGTCCGAACTGTTTCCTGAACTAGACTCCAACTCAGATCCGTTTAAACCGGACCCACCAGCGAAACACCAGGTGAACGGTTGCAAGTCGGCCAGTCCAGAGATGTTTGACCTCTCCCATTTGGCGCCGCCTCTCAGCGCTCTACCCGTTCGTCTGTGCCGGACTCCGGAGGCTTTCCTTGGACCCACTGGGGCCTCGCTGGTGAATTTGGAGACTCTGATTCCCCCGAAACTCCCTACGAAGACGCAGAATAACCCCTTCCTCTCAGGTATTACGCTGATTCTCTGTTATTCACCCAGTTACTGCTGGCATGTAGAGAATTTTATGTTTACTTTTACCAAAATCTGTCCTCTCAGGTCTGAGTGCACCGTCTCCCAACAACCCCTTCCACTGTGACCAACCGCGGCTCACCCTCAACCAGATGCGACCCTCGTCCACGTCTCCGCTGCCCCCTCACATGCTGCCCTACAGCCCGTCACTGCCCCTCCCTCTGCTCCACCAGCCGCCCGTCCTCCCCTCCTCCCTCACACAGCCTCCCTCTGGGCTCCTGGACCTCCCCTCTAACCTCCCCCAGCCCCTGCTGCCCCTATCTCCTCGACCGGCACCTCGCGTTCAGACGCAAACGCACAACCACAACCCTTTCCTTTGAGGCTGCTGCGGCACACAACCCGTGGACTCTAAAGGGAATGATGTACGCCAGCTGCAGTAAACCTAGTGTAAAAGAGTGTGAACTGGTTTGTGGTCTGATGTCATTAACTTTCAGTGGATGTAACAGATCCATACGGTGAACCTGTGTCTGTCTAAAGACACGTCAGCTGCTATAAAACCTAAACTCACTCATTCATGCACTCAAGCGTGCCTCAGGATGCATAAACACGAACACAACAACAAACTGACGGACTGTATCTGAAAAGTCTGGGGGTGTTTTTGTCCTCTCGTCAACTTTGACGCTCCAAGCCCCGCCCCCCTCTGGCCGCACCGACAGACCGCTCCGTTTCATGAAGCAACACTCTCTGATTGTCCCCCAAGCGTCACTGGGATCTTTGCTGCTGCTTCACCGACAAAAGCATGAATGCGTTTTACTCACAAGACTGCAAGCGACGATGTTCCTCTGAGAACCGGAGATGACTTACTTTTTAATCTGATGATTTGATCAGTATGTTAAGCTTTCCGCTAGTGGAGGAGGCCCCAAACTGTGAGATATAAGAAAGCACAGAGCACAAATTGAACTCATGGACTCCTTCCTTTAGATTACGAAATGTTGTGAAAAAGTATTTGCCTTCATTATAGATTTCTTCATTTTTTGTCGTACTTAATATGTTTTGATCACTAAACCACTTTTAATAATGCCTCAAGATAAGCTGTGCAAGTATAAAACACAATATTCAAATTTGAAAAAGGAATGGCTTTCTAAACTGATTCCCTGGCAGCAATCAGGAACCAATTAGAAACTTATTGATTGCTGGCTGTGAGCCTTTTTCATTACCTGGAGGAATTTTGCCTCCCTCTTATTTGCAGAATTGTTTAATTTAGTAACAACTGGATGTCTGCTTAAAGTCGTCCTTCAGTATCTCAACACAGAGTCTCTGCACATCCTTAAAAAGTCTTAAGTTGATGTATCTATCTGAAATTAAGGCCTTAAAATGTCTTAAATTCATTTTTAAAAAATTGAGCAGGCCTTAAATATGTAAATTGCAGGCCTTAAATTATTTCATGTTTTCTATGTGTTTGTTTTTCTCAGGACTTTTTTTTTTATCAGGCATCATCATGGTGTTCTGTGACTCGAGATGGTTGAGACTCGAGTCTATTAACCATTAACTAGCTGCTAATATACACTTGCTAGCTAGTTAGCTTTGCTGCTTCCATTTTGGGTAAGTGGAAATTTAGCACCATTTAATTGTTGAATTTGACTATAAATTTGAATTCATAGTTGCATTAGTCATGGACCATTGGACCACCCCAGACCATTGCACTACCTCCATGTTTGACTAGCAACCCATCAAGGTGTGACGGGATGCCACTTAAGATCTTATCGCCTTTTTCATGTTGTTAGAGAGGTTCTGTTTAAGTGATTTCTTCAGTTTCTTGATAAATTCAACTCTTCAGATCTGGCAGTAATCAGACTCGAGTGTTAAACTAAAAATAAATGATTTATCCCATTGAGATTTAACATAGGTTGCAATTATATTTTTTGGCTTGGGTGGCTTTCTTCCTTAATAAATGAGGTCTGCTCTCTATGGTTTCTTTCCTCTGTGACTAAAAATGATTTAATGTTCCTAAATCTTTAGGAGTGACAAAGATGCAGAAACAGATCAGTTTTGTGAGGGCGCAAATACTTTTTCACAGCTTCATAAAATTGTCATTACCTTTAATATCCTGAACCTTCCTGAGCATCTTGTTCTAAGTTAACTGTCTTATGTCATTTAGAGCAAACAGCCCCTTCTGGACCTAGGCTAAGCCAGCCTACGATTGATTTTGCTACCTAAATGTGGACCTACTTAAATCTCTGATTGTATCCGTGCCTGTTTCCACTGATAGCCAAAACGTCACTCCCTTGAAGCCGCTGTAGAGGACGTCTGGAAGAACATATCACTCCTGTAATGGGATTCAACCTAAACTGATGAAATTGATGGAACTTAACTACAGAAATCAAATTACAGACGGATCATATAGCTTACTTCAGATGAAATGCCTGATGAGAAAGTAGGTAAAAGCGTAAAAGAACTGAAACCAGACCAGATGTGAAGATCTTGGCACACTGGCAGTTTGACAATAAGAGAATCAGAGAAAAATCACACAATGAGACACTTTATCACTGCACTGAACCTGGACTTGAATGTGTAATGCCTACTTATAAACACAAACAGGCTTGGTACATATGTATCTACTGAAAAATATATTGCTGTATTATGAAATATTATACCAATAAACAGCTAGTGTTTGCATTTATAGTTTCAAATGTTTTCAATTATTTGGGAGTCATTCTTCCTCTTGTTACAATTGTGAACGTGGAAAACCCTTCAAACTCCACAGCTGCAAAAAAGATTTAAAGCACTGAAAGCTCCAACATGACAAAGACAATTCCCTACAAAGAAAAATAAGAGTTTTAAAATGTCATAATTTAATCACTGAGAAACTTTTTTGAGCTGACTGGTACAGTGCCTTAGAGAAGAATTCATAGGCCACAATTTCTGTTTTGGATTTTATCACATGCACACAAACTTCAAAGGTTTTTTTTTTAGGCTTTTATGTGATTGAACAACAGAGTTGGTGAAGTGGAAGGGAGAGTTTTGACTGTTTTCAACACTTTTCTCAACAGACGTCTGATGCATCATGTGTAGTAGGCCCCGTTTACACCGATTCCCCTAACATAGCCATTGTTTTCAATTTTCAAAAAACATAAAATATATATTTATGATGCTTAGCATTTGAGAGCTAAGCATCAACGATCTTGGCATAAACAATGAAAGGAACTTGAACTGTGACCCTGTAGGACATGCTTAGCTGCAGAAAGGGAATAGAAACTGAAAGTGTCTATGCACGGTTTTCTATGACAAACATTATTCTAAAAGTTTCATAGACACAACCCTGTACAGTAATAGCTTTTTTAATGTAACCAATCAGTAAAATTGAACCCGATGACGAAGCTTTGAATGCTATTTGTCCTGCAAATTAATCAAAAATAGGGCTTACGTTGTATATTCTAAATAACCACTAGATGGCAGCATGTCTTTACTATGCAACTGTTTGAACACAGAGTCACTTTTTTTTAAACCAGCCCCTTACTGACAAATGACCTTACTCTAAATACTCAATATGCACCTGACTGTTAGTCAAAGAGTGGGAACTTTTAATGTCTGAGGATGAGATTAACAGGGATCACACTTCAATAAACACTCAAATATATGTTGCATAATACATTTCTAAGAAATAATGACGATCAATTGAGCTGTGGTTAACACTGCTGCCTTTGCAGCAAAAAATATCCCATGTGTGAATTCTGGCCTTGTTTTTTGTTTTTTTTCTTGCATTGAAGTTTGCATTTTTGTCACTTGCCATCTGATCACAGACCTAAGCAGCTGCAGCCTCCACCTCCAGATACAGTAAATCAACTGCTGCGAACATTTGATATGCAACTTTGCCATGTGGTCTTGATTTTGTGGAAGAGGGGGAGCATAAACAGGCAGTGGTGAGTTATTGTGGGAATTTTTTTTTTTTGTAGGGGAGTAAAAACTCCCCTACAATAGAACTATTTTCTATTGCAAAAGTTTCCGTAGAAGGATAAGAGACAATGTGAACCTGCAGAACAAAAAGTTCCACATCAGCAGTAACCTCAGGCTGAACTTCTAAAATGGAAACATCTGAGAAATACAATCGTATGAAAGGTAATTATGTGTGACTGTCTGCAGCTATCCATCTCTATTTGTCAGAAATTAATAACCGGTTTGCTTCACAGCACCGGTGCAGTACGCACTGCAAGTCTCATGTTTCAGAAGTCAACAAGTCAGTGAGAGAAATTAGTTTGCAGCAAGGATGACAGAAGTAACGGTTTCACACTTTGGCACAAATGCAGAAACGTAAACAACCTCTTACGGCTCTGTTAGACTTGTCTTAATCTGCCAATGCATCTGCAGAAAAGAGCCAAATATCTTCTGGTTTTAATTAATCATCATCGCCCCCTTGGAGCTGTTGTTTCTGGCCTGCGGTGGGGGTGGTCAGCCAATTCAAGAAGCTTTCAGCCTGATAAATTAAAGCTACTGTAGGCCCGAGGAAGGCGCTGCTGCTGCAATGTGGGAATGATTAATCTGCTGGGGAAATGAACTACAGCATTTACTCAATATCTGTCCAACGTTGGTTCTTAGCTGCAACCTGCAGTTCCACGTAAGAATGGGATTATGTGGTTATTGGTAACCACTGCTAGAAAGCGCAGCCCCTATGTAAATATTAAATATTCCTATTCTGCTTTTCATTATTGTTTTTATCCTTATGAAGGAAAAACAAAAGTGTAATTAAAATCTGAAGACAAATACAACTAACTTCTATATATTTAAAGTGTGCTTTGATATATTTGATATTATACTGACGATATATTTTGTAGCTATATAACTTTGTATTTATATAAACAGATGAAAGGTTTTACACAACTCATCAAAAACACTCTTATTGATGTATCTGTTAGAAATAAAACTGAATATAAAAATATATCTGTGTATAAAAGACACAATTCCCAAAGTCCTGTAACTTCATCAATCCTACTGATATTAAAACATAGTTTTAATTTAGTACAAGGTTTAAAACAGGGTTTAATAATAAAAACGGCCCTAATGCAGAAATCATTATTCAAAAGAAAAGTTAGAACGGTAACGTAAACGTCACCCTTTCAGAAAACTGGCAGCGAAAAGAACCAATCCAGTGTCTGTCCGTGTTTTGTAACAGCCAATCAGCGTCCTGAATTCACTGTATGCGGAAGTTGCTACGTTTCACACTGCTCAGTTCAATTTGAAGCTTTCCGCGTTGAAAAATGCCCTAATAACTATCACTAAAACCTCCAGAGCAGGTTTTATTAATGCAGTTTTCTGGTATAAATACATGTAACATTGCTAGCTGTTACAAAATTGCGGCTTAATGACAGTATTATTCACGTGTTAGCCTCATGGCTGACTCCTTGACCGTAAGTAGCCTGTACTTCATACCAGATTCAAGCAGCTAAGGTGAAGCTAGGCGACCACTGGAAGCGGCGCTGGTAGTGGAGACTTGCGGCAGCGGCGTTAGGGATGGACCCGAATCCAGCAAAGCGGCTCCGGACGGCGGAGGAAGAGGAAGGAGAAGTGAGAGAAAACGGAGGAGGAGAGCAGCCAGAGGCGGAGAGGAGGAAGACGGCGGATGTGGTGGGTGATGGACGGCATTAAAATAAATGAAAAAGCAAACGTTTTTGAGCCCGTTTTGACAACATTTACAAACACTCTGACTTAACACCCTCTTATTTCATTCATACTCATGCCCCTTGTTGCTGTTTTTCTCTGGTTGCCATAGCATCAAGCATTTGCAGTAAGTCAGAACTTTCTCCATTTCCTCTCTCCTGCAGAGTATCATCATGCCGGTGCACAACGCATCATCTTGGCTGGAGGAGTGTCTGCAGGCCATAATGCACCAAGACTTCACCGGCTCCATGGAGCTCTCCGTGTTTGATGATGCAAGCACAGTATGGTGGTTTGTTCTTTTTCTTGTTCGTGCATCTGAAGTTGTAATGTGAAGCCGATGACATATTATTTATCCATGTGCATGTTGCTCAGGATGACTCCAGGAAAGTGCTGGAGGGCTGGAGGGAGAGGATGGAGGATCGGGGAATCTCAGTGGTGATCTCTGGTCACGGTTCTTCCCAACCTGGAGGAGGTCAGCTTAACTACCCGTCGATTGTGTGTTTGAGCTGATAGACTCACAGTTTTATAGGATAAAAGGCTTAGAGCTTCCTTCAGGTTCAGTTTTGGATTTTCACTATCATACCAGATGGTTTGCATCTCATCTAGGTCTGTTACCATAGTAACTGATGCTGGAAACCTAATCTGTTCTGTTCTGAAGCTGGCTAGGGTTTCTGGCGTTTAGAGATATCTTGGTGCACTTTAAATTAGACAAAATTGACTAAAAATGACTTTTCAGCAAGATATAGGAGCTTGTTTTAAGTCAATAACTCCTTAATCTTGATTAAAAAGTTCTAGTTCCATTGGCAGATTATTTATGACAAGACATTTTCCCTTGTTATAAGTGAAATAATCTGTGACTGGAATGGGTATTTTTTCATCAATACTAAGGAATTATTGGCTCCTGAAATGTTACTTGTAAGTCATGTTTGTTTTATTTCAAGAGTACTAAGATATTTTCACTAGAAACTAGAAAAAAAATACTTGGTAAGATTTAGTGTTTTTGCAGTGAAGCACTTTGTCAACCATTCAGTGCTCTCAGAGAGTATATCTGGATCACTCCAGAACTGTTCACATTATTTTCAGTAAGGTTGATAAAATGAGCAGATCACTCTTAATCTAAATTTGCCTGGTGAATAAATAATTTTATGATTAACTACATGTCTTTGTATTCTATTGGCGTTTTTCTTTTTTTTGCAATTTAAGTTTCTTTTTTTTTTTAAAGTAATAATTGTAGTTTTGTTTTATGCTTGTTTTATGGTGGATCCATACACAGAAACATGCTGTGTTATTTTGTCTTCCAGTGGGATTTGCAAAAAATAAGGCAGTGACTCAGAGTAGTGGACGGTACTTGTGCTTTCAGGATGCGGTAGGTGTGCTTCAGATGTTCTTTTAATGAAACGCCAAAATAATAAGGACTGATTATTTTATTTAAATATACAAAAACACAACTTTCAGCTGTCCTCTTCAGGTTTAGCAGACCTGTTATAACACAAACTTTATAAAAGTGAAAGTATTGGCATCCCACGATAGGTTCATGTGTGAAATACTCTGTTTCTTGGTACATTTTTCTGTGGTTACATATCTAAAAGCTTATCTGCCTAAAGTACGTATTGATAGAAGAGTATGATACTGTGAAGGTCATTATAACTGCAGTCACTTAAACCACAACACGGTTTTTGGTTTTAGTACTGCTTTACTTTTGAAACAGATTGTTACTCTGTCTTTTTTTGTTACATGTGTTTTGAAAGGAAAGGTCATTTTCACAGACACTGACCTGTCTTCTGTGCAAAACACAAAGGCCTGTGTGTAATAATGCAACACAAGGCAAATGTGACAATGTATTGAAGGTTTAACAGATTGCATTCACATGAACTGCAGTGGGAGGTTTGAGATTGCAGTTGTTTTAACGTGGCAGACTTTTTGTCTTGGCCCCGCTCTGACTAGTCAGCAGCTGTGAAAGGAATCTTTGTTTCAACTACATAAAGATGTTTGCTATCTCCTGGTGATAACTTCCAAACAGAACCTCACTTTAAAATACTAAAAAGGAAAACTTGAAGGTCCAAGCAGCAAGTAAAAAGCCTTAGTTTACGTTTTAATCCTCTACCTATCTGGCATGATTTATTTGTAGCAGTTATTCTATTTATGTCTTTACTTCCTGTCCTTTTAAACCTTAACTTTAGTTTTAATCTTTTAACTCATCCTTTGCTTTCATTTTTCCTCCCTCATCTTTACAATATGATAATTATTTAGTCAGTTTGATTGAGCAAGCGTAGGTATTAAGCTAAGTCTATCCCAACAAGCTGCCCTGTGAGCTTCGTTAAAGTTTTTTTTACTTTAGACTGTTTAGATAGACTGTGAACACATGTTCTCTGTTCAGAAAAGATTTTAACAGTAAAAAAAACAAACAGATGTCAGGTTTCATGTGCCAAACATGACAGAGATCATCCTGGCTTGTTCTTAGGAAAAAATTTAAAAGACAATCTTTGTGATAATCTCGGTAACGGTCATGGGAAAACCTAAGTGCAACCCGAGATTCAATCTGTTATTGAACCACATTTAGCAGCAATAACTTTTGTGTGACCTTATCAGCCTCGCATCGTTTGGGAGGAATTTTTGTCTCATCCTTATTTGCAACATTTCTTCTGTACGTTGAGGTATGCAGACACAGATCTCCTAAGGTCCCGCCACAGGTTAAAGTCTGGATTTTGACTAGACTGAAACAACACCTCGATTCTTACATTTTTCAGACATTCTGTCGTCGATTTGCTTGTGTGTTGTCATGTTGACACCCCAAATTTCTCAAATGTTTTTGTATGAAGTAGAGTTTGTGATCGAATGGCTACAAGTTGCCTGGTTTTTTCTTTGCTGGAAAACAAACTCAAATTATTACATCTTTGACATCATGCCTGTTAGTAGTAGTTTTACAAGCTAACAGGCATGGTAGTTTATCCTGAAATACTTCGTTTGGTTTTCACCCAACATGGTAATCACATATCCACTTTGGACCTTGTGATGTTTATTATTAGCATGTAGCATGCTAACTGAGGTGGAGTTATTGAGGTTTTGTCAGTCTTTCTTATCATTGAACGTTCTGACCTTTGCAGTGCGGAAGTGGATATATATTGTGATTGCACTAACATTTGATTTACCGTAACTGTATCAGACTGTTTTTTACGTGTTTATTGAATCGAGGAAAAGTTCCCCTCCACTATATGTTATACCTTGCTGTTGCTAAAAGATAAACTGTGTCACGAAAATACCATGTCACTGACTTCTGACATCTAAGTACCAGCCCATGCTTACTATCTTTTTCATTTACATCCTGTGAAAGCAGCAACGTTGCACTATTTTTCCCCCGGGACGGAATCCATCAGTGCCATTTTGTATGTGTGCAACATCGATGGATACCAGAATAATATCTGTGCCAATGCAGATGGCGGGTGTTCTTGAATGGCCTGTCAACAGCCTGAGTTTGAAGATTGTTTGCATTTCATGATGATGAGAATCAGAGAATGACTGATCATAACAGACTGTTTCACAGTGTTTACAGAGTGGAAAAGCTTGCAACAGCAGAGCAATTTATATTTGAGAAAGTGTGACTTCTCACATTGTCTCTTGCTCTCTCAATGCCTTTCTCTGTGTTTCTGTTTTGAAGTGTTAGACTCACTTTACACACAATACATGTTCAGCTTATACTTTCAATTTTGGTAACCTGTTTCATTCTAGAAAGTCTTTGAAACATGGTTTGAATATATATTTTTTATCCAATGAAGTGATACTGAGCGTTGATGAATGTTTACTTTGGTTATGTGTTTTTATTTTATTTTACAGTTATTTTTTTCTGCCCTAGGATGACATTATGTTGCCCCAGAGAGTCCGTTTGCAGTATGAAACATCTATCCTCCATCCAAACTCTGTAAGTTTTTTTTTTTACTGTCATTGCTTAGTCACTTCCTTCTCTTTTTTCAACTTTGCTCAGCCGTACTTCCCTTCTTTCTTTTCACTTCTCCTCGGCTCTTTCCTTTTCTCTCAATTTGTTGAAATAAAAGAAGAAATCTTCATTGGGCCGCATGTTTCCGTGGGTGCGCATATGGGCAGCTGGCACGTGGAACAGTGAGAGTATCCGGTGTTGACGCTTTCTTTGACATGCCAGGTCAGAGGTCAAAGGTTGTGTGTGTGAGGGAAATGACTGAGACGGCATGGAGACAGCAGGCCTGCTCCCCTGTACAAACACCCTGACCTTTGTGGCTCACTGTAATTTTTAAGCTCTGTCAAAAACATACAGTTGAGAACAGATTTGCATGTGGTTGGAGAAGATAAATTATCTTTTATTTTTCAATCTGACATCAGATAAAATATTTCTGTACCAGAATTATTTGCATCAAAAGAAAAAATGTAAAGAGTTGTATTATATTTTATTTTATTTTATTTAAAGACAGTGTTATTTAGTGTAGTTGTCTTGCAATCCGAACGTTGTGAGTTCAATTCCAGCTTCCTCCTGCCACATATTGATGTGCTTTTGGTGGGTAGTGTATGGAGGTCTGTGCATCTGTGATCTATTGTCAAACAATATAACAAACAGTGTATAAAAATATCTGCTTTTAATTAATACTATATATTTATCCTTCAATTTAATTTATCTCGACTCACTCTTGTTCAAATGTCTTCTTTACTGCTTTTTTATCCTTGGTTTCCATCAAAACGGAAACTAACAACAATGGTTTTTATTCTGGTCACTGTTTAAGCATCAATTTCTTATGTGAAAAAAAAAAGTGTATGGAAAAAAAAGAAGTTTCTCACAATTTCAAGTCCAGCACACCATGTTTTGCTTTCCTGTGCAGTTAAACATACGCCAGACACGCTGTCAAAGCAAACATTTTCATTGCTCGTATGATGGTGTGCATGTGTGTTTTCATAATAGCTGATTGGCTGTAGAGTCCAGCGGCTGCCGGAGGGATCTACGGAGCGATACGCTCGCTGGATCAACTCACTGGCTCAGGATCAGCTCCTCACTCAGGTAAACAAACGCAGCTCGTCTGTTTCAGTGCTTGTGTTTCATGCACGGGTGAGAGGTCGCATGTCAGGCAGCTACTAGGTCGGATAGAAACAGGATACATACGTGTTGCTCACAGTTTGTACGGAAACGTGGCAGAGGAGCGGAGGGCGGAGGCAGTGTCACTGCTGCCCTCAGAGCCCATCAAAGCTTCAGCAGGGGAAACGGGTCACACTGCCAACCGAGAGGGGGGGATGTTGACGGAAGCTGTTGGCAGTGGAAAAAATTATTTTACTGGCAAAGAAATTGTGTTTCTTTCTGTGGAGACTTTCTGCTCCAACTGATCCTGCAGCAGACATCCAACACTTTTTGGACTGTACAGCTAGCTTTAGACTAACACTACAACATACCTTGAAGATCTACTGTAAATAGATTAATATAATCAAAAATAAGAAATGTAACAAATTTATCTATTGTTGTTTGGGGTTTTGCAAGGCCTGGAAATTAACCTTATTTCAATTAATTTGCACAATTATGTATGTTCCCGTTTTTAAGGCCTGAAGTAGACTGTTTCAGTTTTTTTTATTCAAAATATACTTTATAAATAAAAAAAAACATGCACATAAGGTTTACTATTACCTTCGCTAATGATATAATGTGGTACATTACATTACTCTTTTGCGTAATGATTACCATTTTGTTTATGTATTTCAGACTTTTATCGCATTTATCAATACGTTTATTTATGATATCTAAATGCAGTGTTGCTTGGTCAATGGCTACTGGCACTTCACTTGTGGTAAGAAAATACAATTGTAGGTGGTCTACAAAAATACGTCGCAGTCATATTTTCAAAACCTAAATAATTAGGTGTTACGGTGCCCCCTTTTGAGGACGGGGGGAAAACACGACATCCACAATGAATTGACAGAGACCCTGTAAATGTATAAAAACAGGATGTATTTTCATAAAAATCCTAAAAGGTTTGCACAAACGGTGGGGGTGAAAAACCAACAGTCTGGCAGACATTTAACATTAGGTTTTAAGGATTTTATGTTTCTATATTTAAAAGGAAAACTAATGTTGGTAATTTGTAGTCAGAGATGTTTGAAAAGGGAACAATTCCTGTGCTTATGTGAATAAGCTGTTTGACAGAACCATGTAAAATTAAGTAAACTATCAGAAGTGTCAGTGGGCCCAACGGACTGGAGCACTTAAAAAAACCTTGTCGAAACGTGGCATCGTTATCAATTTTAAGGTCAGCATCAGTGCTACCATTATTAATGATCATAATAGTTGTGATATTTTCCATCATTTCATCATATTCAGAATGTGTCTGTATTAAATTAGATCTGTCAGGGATAAATAACAGCCTGCAGCTTGAGCACAAAATGTACCCAGTATTCAAAGGTTGTGTTTTTGTGAGCAGATTGGATACTTTCATTTGTCTAATTAAGTCTATAGACAGAAAGCTTGGTGTAATTGTTTTGACTGTGTGTAATCAGACTCTACATTACAATGTTGATATTTTAGTTCATCTGAAGTGGAACAGACAAACCAGAGCATTCTGAAGAGCACAAGCATCTAGCAAAATGTTAGCATTAGCCGCTAGGCTAGGCAGCTAGCTGGAAGAGAGGGCTGCTCAAGTATCTTCCATTTTCACGCTGTGAGCACAAAATATCTTCAAAGGAAACTTTCTTCTGCAGTTGATAATTTGAAGTTTAGCTACATGATGCTGTTTGGTAGTTTAGTAACCCTGCCTTTCGTTCACTGCCGATGGATTTCAGACAGTGTGTTAGAAAGACGGTTTGAGAAACTATTTTTGTTTTTTCAAAGTGTGGACACTAAACACATTTTAAACATTTCAAGTTTCTTATTGTAGGTTAACAATACTAATACTGGACTACTAATATTAAAACAAGTTACCATTTTATCCCGGAAAAGGAGGAAACTGAAATGCATGAAATCAACAGCAAAGAGCCAGACTGCATAGCATGTGCCTAATAGATTATCTTACAATCTTAATTTTTTTCAACATTTGTTTTTATCTTTCACAATCTAGGCTCGTCCAATATCTGAAAAGAGTGAACATCTTTTGAATTCAGGTTTTTAGTAAATACTTTTGATTTGCTCGAGTCTTTCACACATTTTCTGGGAACTGGTGATATGGTGGGGAAGTATTTCTATTTATATTGAAAGGAGAGCTTGCCAGTTCTGATTTAGCAAAACACACCATTGCCAAGGATACAGAACAACCTGGACTCACTTTCTGTAACATGCATGCACATTGTTACCGTCTGCATAAGCACTCAGCAGACATTCCAGGATATTTGTATGATATTAGGTTTCATGGAGCATGAGAGTGAGATCATGCACTGGTTCTGAAGGTGGTGAGCCACTCCTTTTCTTTCCCCTGCCTTAGACTACCCGATTTTACTTTTACTTTGGGTATAATTTGTGTATAAACAGAAAGAGCTTCGTAAATTAAACCACATAATCTAGTGCTGCTCCCCATATTTAACTTCATATATAGTACAGACCAAAAGTTTGGACACACCTTTTAATTCAATGAGTTTCCTTTATTTTCATGACTATTGACATTGTAGATTCACACTGAAGGCATCAAAACTATGAATAACACATGTGGAAATATGCACTAAACAAAAAAGTGTAAAACAACTGAAAATACCCCTTATATTCTAGTTTCTTCAAAGTAGCAACCTTTTGCTGTGATTACTGCTTTGCACACACTCTGCATTTTCTTGATGAGCTTCAAGAGGTCGTCACCTGAAATGGTTTTCACTTCATAGGTCAACCTGCCCTGTCAGGTTAATAAGTGGGATTTCTTGCCTTATAAATAGTCATGAAAATAAAGAAAACCCATTGAATTAGAAGGTGTGTCCAAACTTTTGGTCTGTACTGTATGATGACTCAAAAGCGCCCCTACCCTCTGATTAGTCACAGTCAGCCTCCTACTGCGCCTGCTGTTTTCCCAGAACTCATTCTTATTCCTCTTATTCATTATTTGGCCACAGCTTACATGTTCAAAATGTTGCAATATTACAACAGGCAGGCAAAAAGACGCACGGAGATGGACACATACACACACTTCCCAGATAAGATTCAGTCCAGCTGTTGTAGCTGGCTGAAACCAGATGTTTGGCACAATTTTCTACATCTGTGAAACATTTCTGGCAGGGCGTAGTAGTTCATTCTATTGTGAAAATGTGTGCCTACGCACGTGCATTTACAGGCACGCTGTGTGAAATGTAGTGATGCGGTCAGAGGCAGAGGTGGATCGGATGACCTTCAGGTCCATAAGGTAGAAACTGTTACCAAACAAAGAGGAAAGGCTAAACAAGACGAGGCGAGTGGAGGGAAGGTGGACTGTCAGGGGGGCTTCATCTTTTAAAGCAGAAAAAGTACTGAGGTTGTGTTGCATTAAGGAGTTTGAGAGAAAAGAGGAGAAGCAAAAACACAAATGAGTCAGAGATCATCTGTGAGGAGGGGATTCTGAATGTTTTTCCTTCTGTGCTGGAAGAGAACATGTATGCATATGTAGGCCTGCCATGATAAAAAAACTTTTACTGGACAATATATTGTTACAAAAAGTAATACGATAAACAATAATGTTTTTATTTTGAGACCACTTTCAAATATAATAATAATAATGATAATAATAAAAGCTTTTTAATGCAAGTATATACCAACTCAAAGATGGGGGGAAAAAAACACTGGAACTGAAAAGCATTTTAAATAATAAATAAAACAACCAAAACAATAAGAGACTGGTTGTCAAATGTTTCTCAAAGTGCCGGCTTTTCAACGACACTGAAGGGGAGCATCTATTTAAAAGATGTTGTCTGAATTAAAATTATTGCACTCGTTTTAAGTTATTATGCAATTAGTTAATTTGTTGCTCATTTTAACAGGCTTATGCATCTGGTTTGCTTTCAGGATTAGAGTAGAAGTGTTTTTCTTCCCCTCTGTGAAGCTTTTGGTTAGTGTCTCCTAATAACTCCATTGGACTTTATGTTGACTCTGAAACACTCCTGGACCATGAAAATCAGTCTGGTTTGAACATTTAAACCAGCAGTGCAATGTGAGTTTCACTACTTTGAGTAAGCTACTTCTGTATGTGACTGACTTCCTAGATGTTTACACCCTGTTCACATCTTGCGCTAACTTGTATGCTAACTGATTCAGATAGAAGAGGAGAGTTTTATCCCAAGTGACTAGATCTCAAAGTTTGTCACTTCCCATGAAATTAAACACAGCCATGAACATGTCCCAAAAAGCTTTCAGGGAGACTCAAAAGGTGCACACTGAAGCCAGAGTCAATGGCTTAATATGGTGGCCAGAACATGGCCTACTGCTGTCACATTCCTTGTGTTCAGCCACCGTCTTACCTGGAGTAAGGAGGAAAAAGGGACTGGATTGCTGTTCAGTGGCCAAAGTCCTGCCTTAAATGAGAATAAGGGTGTTTTCACACCTGATAGTCTCGTAGACTCGGTTCAGTTGGGGAGCAGAATTTGCTTTTACACTGCAACTGTGCCCAACAGAACGAAAATAAAAAAAAAACAGTTCACTCCCTCACCTGTGGTGGCGCTGCACCAAGAACTAATGAAACAATGCTAAAACACCTGAGTGAAGTTGGGCCCCCCACCTTCTTCAAATCAGACAAAATTGGTGTCAAAAGTTTGTGCAGCAGAAATTTTCGTTTGTGCCGCTATCATTTTAAAGATATAAAGAAATGTTTCTAGAGGTCATCAAAGGTCAACCAAAAAATATAAAATTCCCTCATTAGTGACAATCTAAGGCTGCACAGCTCTTTGGTTCATGTACCTGTAGTTGTATTTCAGACCATGTGAATGAAAAGGCTCAACATTGAAAACTACTGATTTACATTGAAATTTTACTACCAAGTTTCTGTCTTCAGGATGATGACTCATTATTTTCTGTTATAGGGTTTGGACACGGCTATTTTTTTTTTTCTCCCTTCCAGGGTTTTTTTTGTGGGCTCTAGTGTCCCTTATATGAAAGTAGACTGACAGGAAAGGGAGAAGAAGAGGGAGGAAGACATGCGACGAGGACTCAAGGCCTCCAAATGTGGGTCACGCTATCCCCTACGCCACCACAGCACGCCCCAGGACACGGCTATTCTTAACCAAGTTTTTGTACTTCTCAGGAATTTAGAAAACTGTTTCATAAACTTGATTGCTGATGAAAAATCTTACCCCTCTGAGGCAGAGAAATGTATTTTCCACAACCACAGTAGCAGAGCGTATAGTTGCTTTATTAACTGCTTGTCATGATTTTGGTTTGTCTTGTTTTTTTGTTCTAGGTTTTGTATTATCAAATATTCTAAAAAATATGTAGTAATGCCCCCGTTTTCTGTTTTTTTTTTTTTGTTACTTTTAGAAACTGATTCTGTGTATTTATCTGACTTGCCTGTTTTATATCTGGACCTGGTATTTGGTTTTAGGCATACACCTCCCATGGGCCCACGGTTGTCATGCCAACATGGTTCTGCTCAAGGAAATTGTTCATGAAAGTCGGATTGTTTGACGAAGGAGGCAAGGTGAGATTTAACTCTCACACCATTCCTTGAGCTCATTTGTTTAGCACATTTTTTTCCAACAATGTTTGGATTGTTGTTTACATTTTCTCTCAGCAGTGAGTATTCACTGAATTAGACACAGATAAAGGGAAGAAGAGAACAAGCAGATAACAACAAAAATCACACTGGCATCGGCGATCTGCTCCAAGTTCAGTGGTGCTTTGTAAAAAGTAAAATGTACAGAATAGTAATAAAGATCAGCTTTTCCTTTTTTTTGTTATTTTTATCATTTTTTAACCCACACATTACATTCTCTTGAAACGAGTGGATAAAGTTAGCTTAGAACAAATATTGTAGCAATTTAGAAGGTTCATAATGACGATATAAACAACAGAAACATCCCAAAATTGTAGTGTTTTTGTTTATCTAATAGTAACTATGGTTTTTAGCTTTTGGAACAATATTTGTGACAGAAGATGTAAGTTAATGGCATCAATAATTACTGGTTATAATTTTATCACTGGTGATTATATAAAGATCTGCCTACAGATGGTGGGATCTTTGTGTTGCATATGTTCGCTGTGGTTGGTTGGATCAACGAAGGTATTTCTAGAGAAAACTTACAAAAGAAGAGACAAATTTAAGTAATACACTGTTAAATTTACTGACAATTATATTAATAATAATACTCATCAATACCTTAATTACAATAAAACATAATTTTTGCTTATCTTTTAGAACAGTTTTTTACTTTATGCCTAATCAAAAGTCATTGTCAGCAAAATAAACCTGTGGAGGAGCAGCAGCTCTACTCTTCTGTATGCATTAATATTTCTCAGTATAAGGGGTCTGTCCTTACCAGACCCTTGGTAATTTAGCTATTTATCCACTGAAGGTCACTTTTAGACCATATATGGAGTCCTTGAACCTTCAGCCCAATATGGTCAGATGATCATTAATAATAGAAAAAGAGAAAAATGAGGGCAACACCAATACACAAAGTGACATCTGTCTTTACACGCTAAAACACAGTTGGTGTTTCACAAACTGTGCTTATTGCTAAACATGGATACATGTTCAAAGTCTATTGCATCATGTCTTGACGCAAATGCTGGGTGGCAAAAATTATTTACCACCATTAAAGGGGCAGTACTATGTAAAATGTACTTTTTTGCGCTTTACATCATGTTATATTGTTATTCCCTCATCAAAATCATACCTTGAGTGTTGCTTTGATTCGTTCATGCAGACCTTCAATCACCCGTGGCAACCATTCAGCCCTGCAAAATGCTTGCACCACCAAAATGCTTGGGACTGAGCACCACCTTTGAGAACGAATGTCCTCTTTGGAGCAGTCCTCCCAACTCAACTCCTTCAGACTAGTCAGCAGCAATTAGCAAACTCCTGGTGGAACTGCGCATCAGCTGAGCTCATTATAGGAGCTACATTTCATTGAAACGTTGGTAAAGGCGTTGTTACAGTGTAGATAGAGCACTTTTCAGAAGGAAGAGGAGTTTTTAAAGAGACAGAGTCCCAATTTTAAGAAGTCGTATTTCTTTTATGTCATATTTAATATGTACAACATTTTTATAGCAACTGAAGGTTAACATAGTTACTTGATTGAGCTAGAAAGTGATAGTGTGCGACTGAAGAACACATAAAAGTTATTATCTCCATCACTTTTAGTTGTGTTGGAAGTGAAACAGGCTTTACTACTGACAGCACATGCTGCATCTTTACTGACAGAGATCCAATCTCTCTGTTTTCTCTCCAGGGAGTCCCGGAGGATCTGCTCTTCTTCTACCAGTTCCTTCGTCAGGGAGGCTCTCCGCTCAGGGTGGACCAGCGCCTGCTGGTTTATCGGTACCACGAGGCGGCTGCTACTCATTCTGTGACCGAGTCAGTCTCACCGTTCCCCCTCCTTCCCACTGAGTTTCTCTCACACGCACATACTTGGTCACAGTGTTGATCCTCCACCTACACCCAGCTGCCCACTGCCATCCCTGAGTTTCCCAGGGCTCTCGCATGCACTCACACACGAACCCAAATACTCCCGCTGACACACACTCATGAGATGTTTTTCGGACTTTTCAGATTTTATGACAATGTCTTTGGAATTCCAGTCACTTTCCCAGCATTCAGATCAGGAATTTTGGCCTTCTCTGCCTGGAATGTTAACCATCCGCTCATAGAAAATCGTGTTTTGGTGTGAACAGAAGTGCTTAGGATGCTGTGTGTCAGGCTCACAGCTGCCTGAACTCCACCATGTGGAGCCTGCAGGTGTCCATGCATGCGAGCGTATCTTTAAATGTAAAATGAAAATTGAAATGAACTACCCTTATATCCTTCCTTCCTTCCCGAGTCTAATTTATCTGCCTGGTGTTGATGCACATCCTTCTCTGTGTTTTTCATCGTCCGTCTCTTTTGGGAGGTCTATTTCAGGCATGTCTGCTTTCCGCTTCCCCCCCACTCTTGACACCCCGTCCCACACACTGCTTAACTACTTCCTCAAGTCAGCCAAATGAAACCGTAGCCCTGTTTCTGTCTGCCAAACAGTGCAGCTGATCTTGTGAGGTGAAAAGTTTTTTTTATTTTTAAGGATAATGTCAGACAGTAACTAAAATAAAAGGCTTTTATTTTTGGTCTTTGAAAGCGAGTGGCAGCTGTGTGTTTAGTAAATCCTTCCCATATTGCTGCCATGTCTTGCAGTCGATGGCAAAGCAAAGAAAAGAAAAAGCAAATCAAAGAAAACCTCGAGACCACCCAGGCTCTCCGATGGGTTTTGTTTGTCATATGAGGCCCTCTGGTACACGCAGTAAGAAGCTTCACTGCAGAAAAATTAGGAGAACGCACTTCGGTTGAATGTGTGCAGATAATTGCTCAGTTTCAGCGAAGGTGTAAAAAGCACAAATGCTAGTTTCATAGTTTTCGTTCTGCCTACTGTCATCAAATTTTGCATGTATGTGGCGATTCAGCGCACTTGAAAACTAGCAACCGTTTTTAGTCTCTGATATAAACGCAGTCAGTCATCGTTATGGTGTAAACACCTTCTGCTGTTATAGTTTCAGTTCTGTATGAATGCTAGCAATCAGATAACATTGGGGTATATTTAGATTTACAGAAAACATTGGTAGAGCATCAGATGACAAGTCAAAGTACTTCCTTAGTTCTTCTTAAAAGGACTGAATTGACATGTTTACATCATGTTATAATGTTATTCTCTCCTCAAAAACATATGTGGAGTTTTGCTTTTATTCTTTCACTTATGTTTGAAAAATCCTTCAGTCTCCAGTGGCAGCCATTCAGGGTGCATAAACGCTCGGTCTCATCCGGTGCCGCCTTTTTCACTGAGCTCCTCCAGACTAGTGGTAGCAACAATTAGCAATCGCCGGGTGGAATTGCACATCATAGGAACTACTTCTCTATGAAATGCTCCTAAAAACATTGTTAAAGGCTTAATGGAGAAAGTTGTGATGACTGGTTGGAAAGAGTTTCTTAAAGAGACAGAGACCCAATTTCAAAGCATTCAGTTGTGACGTGAAATGTCTTTTAAGTTATATTTATACAGCATTTTTATAACAACTGAAGAAGAGATGCACCAATTCAATATTAATATCAGCATCTGTCTCGATATTGAAAACATTTCTAGATTGGGTTTTGGTGACAATGTGCCAGATCCATAAGGGCAGATCTGCTAAGTCTAATTCTGTGCTTCGTGTTCTGAACCATAGCATGTTGTGTTATTTATTCTACTATATTAAGTTTCCTATTTCCACTTTGTAAACCATTTAAATAATAAAGAAACTGTTAGTTCCAGTTTCCTTATTATTTGATTTACTTTGGCTGTTATACTCCTAATTGTACTGACTAAACAAATTAATGTTCAGTCAGTTTTTACATGTTTGACCAAGCTTGTGAAGCTATTGGTGTATTTAAGTGTCATAGCGGTACAGAGTTATCAAATGCATTTGCAATTCAATACATTTATGTCTGTGTTTAAACAATTAAACATTTAAGTCAATTCAGCACTGTCTGTTTGTATAGGATTGATACAAAAACCTCAGATATGGATGGTGACTATAAAATATCACCATCCATGAGAATTGGCTATTCAAGGTCCAAACCTAAATCCACACTCGTCCACATTGCAAGATTTCAAAACGAGTGTTCATAGATGCTCTTCATCTAACTGAACTATTTAAAAAGAGTGGTAAAAAGAAATGAATTTATTACAAAATTAATTTGTACTAATTGATCTAACAAAGTTGTTATGTAAGTTTGAACTTGGAAAAGGCACAGTGATTACAACCACTTTTCTCTTTTCTGCAATCAGGGAGACTATCTGGAAGCTGCGCGTTGACTTTCTGCAGGAGAGAGTTCTCAGCCAGTGGGAAAGCTTCACCATCTGGAATGCCGGGAAACAGGGGAGGAAACTCTACCGAAGCCTGAGCCTGATCAATCAGAAGAAGGTGATGTGGGACACTAGCCGAATCATTTATCGATTTATTTTATTTTTTTTTTAAAGTTTTTGATGCTTTTTTGGCACACTTCGACGTTCACTGGTTTTCTTTAGGTCAAAGCGTTCTGCGATGTGGATGAAAAAAAAATTCAGAAGCGATTCTACACACATGAGGAATCCAAGGTGAGATCACCATGGAAAGAAAAAAAAAAAAATCCGCAAGGTCTTTGATTCTTAACATTTAACCAACACGTATAAACTGTTTAATGTTTACGGACGTTTCTGTTGATATGACTCCAGGAAAGACCAAAGCCTACGGTCCCCGTCCTGCACTACAAAGAGGCCACGGGCCCCTTCATTATCTGCGTTAAACTGGTGAGCCGAGATCGTGTTTGCGTGTTGTATGCTTGTTGTTTCTGACCGCGCGTCCCTCTGGCCCGTTTTCCAGCCTAACGACATAATGATTCAGGGCGTGTGCCTTGCACAGGATGTGAAACGTACAAACATACGGCGAGGCTGTCAGGAAATGGGAAGAGACGACAACCTGATCTTTTGATCATGAGATGCTTATACTAACATCTCATGCTTTAAATCATGCTACATAGAAGAAAGCATGTACGTTTGATTATTAAAGCTGAACAATTTTGTTGAAATTCAGATTTTTCTGCCTTTTTCACGAAGCTTCCCTTTTTATCACTGAGAAAGATTTAGATTCAGATCTGAAGACCAATTAGAAGGGGTCTTCTAATTGCTCAATTATGGAACTTAATAGAGGTACAAACTCAAAAACACAGAAGTCTGGACTCGATCTAAGACGTAAATATCTTTGTCAAACTGTTGTGTTGTATTTAATACAAGAAGCAACACAAAACGAAGCTGCTAAACAGCGTCACAACGTTTCGCCTCTACTCCATGTTCATTGTTTGATCCTTCTTCTGTTGTTTGTATTAGGCTGAGCTTCATGTTTGCTGTGGTTGCGTTCGCAGGACATGACAGGAGGCGTCCTGGAGGAAAACCTCAACTCTTTGCAGCTGAAGGAAGGAACAGATTACTACCATTTCAACTGACGGCTCAACGTGCTGCAGGAGACCACAGGAGCCCCGCAGGTTAAACAGACACAGGAATGCAGAAGACTGATTTATGAAAACATAAACACAAACTCAGAGATAGGGTGTTTATAACCGGGAGGTGAAGTGAAAGCAGCAGCACTGGATTAAAGGACAAAAGCAAGAGGAATGAAGACATTTATATTGTGTAATAAAAAGGGCCTTTGACTGTGTAAAAAGGTAAAGAATTTCGAGTCCTGATAGTTTAACTTGGCGAGGTTAACAGGTCTGGTTTTCTGCTTCTCTCTTTTTCCACAGTTTCAAATTTGTTACTTTTGGCTCTTTTTGTGGAGATTTTACAGTAAATTCCTCTTCTTAGAGGAACATATTTTAACGTTTTGTCTTTTCTGGTTAAGCGGAATCTGAGTGAAACTGTAAAAGCGAAGCAGGTTTCATAAGGTATATGAAGTGATGCTTGATGAAACGTGAAACCGCGCAGGAACCAAGCAGCCTCTGCAGAATACTTACTCAGGTTGTTGATCATGTAGAAAAGGTTAATTTATTATTTCTAAGAGTTCATGGAAGTAACTACAGGTGCATCTCAATAACTAAGAACTTAATCACAAAGTTTGTTTCTCTAATTTAGTTCAGCTAGATTTGTTAGATACTTTGTGGCGGATAAAATCCAGCGGACGATGCGACAAACCATCACTGACTGTGGAAACGTCACACTGGACATCCAGCAACGTGGCTCTGTACCTCTCCACTCTTCCTCCAGACTTTGTGACCTTGATTTCCAAATTAAATGCAAACTTTACTTTGAAAACTGGACTTTGAACACCTGAGCAGCACCTTTAAACCAGATGAGATTATTCTGATGTTTCTCATTCGAATGTGGTTAGGAATGAGGCAGAAACTCACTCCTTGTGAATTTATATTTTTTTCGGGCCACTTTTTCCTCCCACTGAACTTTCCATTAATATGCAGCATCATTAGAAATTTACTTCAGTGACTTAACATTTTTGTAGTGCATCCTGGACAACACTCAAGTCAGCAGTCATGGCAATAGCATTAGTTTTATGTTATATTATATAACTTTCAGTTAAATTAAATTCTACGTTTTTATTGAAATTCATTGCTCTGTTTTTAATACACAAGTTTCACTTGTTTGAATTGAATTACATAACTAGGTGGACTTTATGATGAAATTCTAATTTATTCAGATTCACCTGTAAAAAATATATATATTTTGTTCAAGAGGACAAATATTTTGGGTCAGTCTTCCTCTTAATGTGTGTCTTTTCAGAGGTAGCACTGTTAGCTGTCCTATTAGATAACCTCAGCATCATTAGCAACCATTTAGAAATCTGGAAACAGTTTTTATGTTTCTAACGCCCAGTTTGGACTTCACAAGTTAAATACTGAAGCCCAACACATGTTCTAAAGTTAAAGGAAGTCTCATCACACAATGTGCAGCTTCTTAGGGGTGGGATTTTTTTATGACCGGATTTCGAAACAAGTCCTTTGTCTGATGCAACCATGTAAAATCAGATCCACTCATACACATCTGCTCCAAATGAAAGATGGATTTTGCTCAACTCTGTTTTTCTTTCTCTGCTTCTCTTATGAAATCTAAAGAACAATAACCTTTTTCAGAGGGCACAGTTGTCATACATAAACACAAAAAATGGTTTGTTTTGCCCCACAGAAAGAAGAGATTTTTTTTTTTACCCAAAGGTAAACAGATCTTACCCTTAAAATTCTCCCCCCTCTGCTTTTTTTTCTGGGTCAGCAGCATGGTCAGAGTTACTGTAAATCTGCCCACAGAAGTTTAAAAAGAAGTCACAATCATGGTTAAAAAAGATGATAAAGTCCAGTTTTTCTTTTTTTTTGCTTTATACTTGCTTATACCCGAATGAAATCCAGATAAAAGACAAGCTGTTGTAAAAAGAAAACCACGAGAAGTCAAACCATAGAATAAGATGATCTGGCCTGCAGGGAAATCGCTACAAAGTCATATTGTTTACATATACTTCAGACATCTCCTATTAACTTTATTATCAATAGGTGATTAACAACACCCCAGACATTAGTTATTGTCAAGTTAAAAGTTGCTTTATAATTTGATTCAACACATTTATCGTTGTGACATCGCTCGGTATAAGCTGTGTAAGTAAAAAAAAACTTTTTTTTGTCTGAGTGCCGTCTGCTTTACTCACTCGGCCCTCATGATGAATCACTTGGTGGATGACCAGAGCGAGCCCTAATGGAGAATCTATGAAAGAGACTCAAAGAGCGTAAACAGAGTTTTGCTAAGTGTTTACACTCCGTCTCCCGGCAGGCATCAGAGCCGATAACCAAACCCACCAGGCACAATGGATGACCCTGACTCTGGGGCCTGCGTGCCCTCACTGGTCAAATAAACCCACAAGTGTCTGTAGGATTAAAAAAAGACACGCAGCTGCAAGATCTCTGTGTAGTTCTGCTGATAAAGACAGATAAGAGCTGCGAGTGTCGGAGTGGAGAGGTCGTGGAGGTCAGAGAGCGGGGGCTTTTTCATTCACCAGAAACAGTGCCGCATTCCTTTGTTTCAGTATCTCTTCGCAGGGAAGATGCTTGCGCAAGTAAAGAGGAGTGGGCTGACTTGAAACCAGGAAGCTTCCACGGCCCACTTCCTGTTATTAATCTTTAGCACCTCTTCAACCGAATAAAAATGATGCTGCTGTATCGTGAAAATATATTTAGAAAACTCACAGATTCCACTGAACGATAGATTTAGCTCGACAGAGCGAGAACTTATTAAAACATGTTTTTTGTATCTGCTGAAAGCCAAACCTGCAGTTATGATCTGCATAAATAGAACCTCTCAGTCATCACTATCTACTTCAGAAAATATGGAGGGAAAATTCAGTCAGTCTGTTTTGTGTATTCACTATAAAAGGTTACAAAACCAAACATTTATTAGCCCAATTTACCTTCCTAAGTTTTCTGGAGTCATGTAGCACCTTTCTGCTGGTGTCGTCTACCACTAAACCTCCTGTGACTGTCAGGTTCATATTCATTTTGAGCTTATTTCTTTGCCAGGTCTTCAGTGGTACTGTCACTAGTCAGAATTAAGCAGCATAACTTTCTTTTTTGTTGTTGTTGCATATTTTTTTTTGGATTGCTACGCTGCTGATAAACCTAACATTTTCATATGGAACGAGGGCTCTAGCAGCGTGAGATGTCTTGTTATCTTCTGAGATACATTCAGCAGCTCCAGTGTCAGAGGCAACCGTGCAGCCCGCAGCATGACGCAACCTCTACTCTAGAGTGGGTGTACTTAAAATGACTTAGACTGAAACATTTCTCTGTATTTCTTTGTAATGGTCTTTAATTTGCTGAGCCTACACAGTTCATGGACCAGTCAAGAGAAAGTCCCTAATTTTTTTTTTTTTTTTTTTTTTTATCTCTGAAGCACCTTTAACTCAAAAACCTTCATTTCAGTATGATAATATGTTTTAATAGATTACGATCTACACTTAATGACTTCTCCATAAATGTTTATGCCGTCATAAAATGTTTACTGGTTCTCTCAAACATGCTCCTAACAAGCTGCTACTTTAAGCGGTACATCAAGGCTGTGGTGAAATTCAAATGTTACCAGTGAAAGGAGTAGCTCAAGTTTTTAGAAGTGGGGTTGTCTTAATGGTAGTGAGTAATCAGTATCTTTCTAGCAGTGGATAACTCTGTTGGCATCTTCACTGTGATACTACAGAGCCTAATCTTTTTCAACTTGAAGCTACCAGAGCGGTAACAGCAGACTTCCAACCATGTTGAAACCAGTGTAATCTCAGAGGAGTCTTTGTAGTCGCTGCCATTTTCTGAACATTTAAACTGCTGCCACGTTTTGGCTGCAGTTTACTACAGGTTGGAATTTGTTGCTATGATTGTGGACCAACCGCAGGTAGTTTTGTTGTTGTTCCTTTGGGAAATGTATTTATTTATTCAAAGCTGCAGTCTGTAACTGTAAGGAGAGAAAAAGGGTTTTGCATATTTGTTGAAACTGTCACTATGTTGTGACGGTGTAGTATGAAACAGATAATGTGTGAGGTAATCAAGCTCCTCCAGTTGCTCCCAGTGGTTCCACTGTCATCTGCAGAAATGCATTACTCTTGGTGAGACACAACCAATCAGAGCCTGGTGGAGCGCCTAAGCGCTGTCGCTCATGCTTGTGTACACGCTGCTAAATGTGCTAATGGTGGAGAAACAACTTCCAGGAAAACTGTTTAGCTGGTGAACCAGCTAAAGCATAGCAGAGAGAAAGAGGGGAGGATGTGAGCAGCGCGTACATGAGCATGACAGACGGTGCCAAAACCCTCCTCCTGGTGGTGATTGGTCGTTTCTGATGGTCCGTTGTATTTCTGTAGTTAGCCCTGGGAGAAGGCAGAGGAGCTCGTCTGCAGATAGTTTTGCAGGTTATCTGTACCTTAGCAAACTGTAATGATAATTTTAACAAATTAAAAACATTTTTTATAACAGTTACATATTACTATACTTCTACATTAGAGAAATGTAAAATCTACAAAATTAAACTCATACCAGCTAAGCTTAGAAGCTGAGTTTAGATTTGTAAAAAAAATACTTAAGATGAAAACAAGCAAGATAAATGTGTCTTCATTGTTTGTTTGGGTCTTCATATTGTTACAATCGTTACTACAGTTGTTGATCAACCTAAAGTTTATGCAGAGGTGGGGGGACTGCAATCTCTCTGGCAGATAGAGGTGACCAAAGACGATTTCTCTCACTTTCACTACCTCTATCTGTTGCCCTTTATGCAGGGAAGTATGAAGTGGTGTACTTCCTGACTAAATGTTCTTTCTTCTTTTTCAACAGCCAACCATCACTGCTCTTGAGCAAGATACTTTGGTTCATTAAAGAGCCCATGAAGTTTCTCAGCTGCCCACTGTGGATAAATTAAGATTTCTTTCAAAGAAAGAGGAAATCAAAGGTCTCGGGGGTTGAAATAAGAGATAGAGGAATGTGAGTGCGCGGGGCTTCAGGAGGGGGGCAGCGTGAGGACAGACAGGGAGCGTTCCTTCTGTCAGGCCGCTTGAGAAGAGCCAGGTGACTGCAGGCGGATGGGGGGGGAGGTTAGAGGCTGCGCTGCTCTGGAAATACTTCAGGTGGTCAAAGGAGCGTCTGAGGTCAAAAGCATCGCGGCAGCAGACCTGTGCGGTGGGGAAGTGATTGGATCAGGGCTCCGTCTTTAGCCTCTTTGGACACTGGTGTGGTGAAAGTGTTTTTATTTTCGGAGTTTAAAAAGAGGAAGAGGTTGGCATTACAAATTCTGGTGGGGTTTAGTTTCCTTTTACTGCTGAATGCAGCTCGGCTGATAGATTTCAGTCCCCGCTCTCTGTTGCGAATAGAATATTTTACAACATGCCTGCTGGATAAAAGAGTTCACAAAAACAACCTAAAGTGCAATTCGAATATTAAAAAAGAAAGGTGGAATAAAAAACATTACATGCACAATGCTACAGATTGGAGCAATACCTTGAAAATGGAATTGAATTATTTTTGCATAATTAGGGATTTCACATGAGACTGTGCTTATTTTTATTAAAAGCTTGGCCCTTTTGGTGCTTCTTTGTTTTCTTGTGCCTTTACTTACACCGGGACTCTAAGCCAACTCTAATCCCTTTTCCTGCAACACTTTGGCAGAAGTGTGTGTGTGTTGATGGAGTGGAGAGAGAGGGGGGAGGTGAGTGTTTGGTGGAGGACCTCACTACAGTATTTCTCTAAATGTGCTGCACAACTTTGGCAGTCGAGGGGAATGTGACGACGGAGTATCATGCTCGCCCCTCACAGTGTTTTCTCACGGGAAAACCGCTCAGGATGCAAACGGGGGCTTGGGGCATGCATGTGACTTTTTTTTTCTCTCTTCAGCTCTATTTAGACCTTTATTTTGTATTTTTCCAGGAAGGCTAGGTTGTGGAGCTCATGGAGCAGAGCTATAATAAGACCAGTGGAGCAATGTGAGCCACAGAGTTGGCAGTAAAACAGAGCGTAAACGATAATGTGACACCATTCAAAGCTATGTGGACTCAAGGGATTAAACTTAAATCAGCGGTTAACAACCTCAGTGAAAATGCCATTGCATCATTTTTTTTAATAACGATAATCGCTGCTATTTTCTTTCTACATTTTAACAAGACATTGTTATTGTTAATTTCTATCACCATTTTCTCAGCCAACAAAACATTCATTAACATTCAAATGAAAGTTCAACCAAAAGAAAGACTTTGTTTCTGTTTGGTATTTTCAAAGCCTCAGATCTTCTAATGTATTCCACGGATGGATGGATGGATGGATGGATGGATGGATGGATGGATGGATGGATGGATGGATGGATGGAGTGCCTTACACAGCTGGCAGTTCAATTATTACACAGATACAAACATCTTCAGTTTGATTTGTTTGAATTGCTAAAACGGAGTTCGCTCTGATTGGCCGTTAGCCTCCCTAAAAAGCAACAAAACTTACTGACAAACATTCGTTGAATCACAATTCAGTGAAATATTCTTTTTATTAAGCAGGTTTTTGATTTTATTCCCAGATGCAAATTCAGAATTGAGAGGGAACTGGAATGCAGGATAAGCAGCCACAAGGTGCGTACCTGGTTACTGTCATCTGCTGCAGTTTTGACTGGGACTTCTCATAACTTTGCCCCCTGAGATCCTGGAACAACTTCTTTGTTCTGCTGTTGATTCTCAGCTCAACACTTTGTCGTTGCGTTGCAAATAAAGGAGCATCTCGACGAATTAGCGATTTATTTAAAAAGTTTGTTTCTGAAATTCATTTTAAAAGTGTAACTCACATCTGTGTTCAATTCTGTTGGTTACACATGACTTGCACGATATTGAGGAAGGTTATCTTACTGAAAGGTATTGGAGTTTACCAGTCATTGAGTACTTTCACTTCAGTATATGCAATACTAGGTTGATGCTTCTGCTACTCTTGGGAGTGTGTGTGGCATAGAGCTGATCTGTGATTAATGCTAAAGTCCAGGCTGCTTAGCACTATAGGCCAATCAAGCACAGTGTAACCTTGGTTATTAAAGCAGGTGTTGCTATTTTTTATTACTGTTTGTTTCATATGAAATGAAACATTTCTGCTAAACAGATGAGTTGTAGCAAAATCGCCCACAGTAAATGCTTGAAATATATTTCTCAACGTGTAAGGAAAGCTATATCAAATTAAATTGTTTGTTGCTGAAATAAATCAGTTTTGCTTCGGGATCTTTGTTTTGACGTGTATCCATCATTTCCTCTGACAACCACCTGCGGCAGCTCAACTACCACACCTTGTGAACTGTGGGCCCACGCAAACCAAACAATAAACCAAAGACATTTTCACAGGTTTGTGAGCATGCATTTGTTGGTCTGCATGCTGTTTTGACTGTTGCAGAAGTTTGTCTATGAAGCGAAGCCACACTGAAACGAGCAGGTTATTCTTGTCGGGTTTTATAGAAAACCTAAAATAGCCCAGACTTCAATTACTTAAAGAGTTGTTAAGCCTTTAGCAGGCAGTTTAACTGAAAACTGTGTCCGCACCTTTCCTTCCGGTCAGTCAGCTTGTGGGAGGGAGGGGTTTTAGAGAGAGCTCGCGTGTCACTGAAGCGGAGTCGGCTGCTGGCACGCGCCCCTGCTGACGCGCTCTCAGAGAAAGTTGGCTCTAATCAAGCCGCCGTTGTCCGGTCGGCTGCGCCTGCGCTCTGCTCCCTTTTAAAACAACCCCGAGGTCCGATTCTTTTCCTACCTCAGACGCTCCGGGTTTGACTTCGGACCCGCGCGTCATGTAGCCCCTCGCGCTCCCTGCCGATGCTTGTTGTGGATATTTTTAAAGCGGATAAGTTGCGGGGAGCGCGTGAGGTTGAACTGGTGGAGGTGGGGGGATCCGGTGAACCGCCAGGGCGGACAGACCACCATGCTCCGGCCGTGGGCTACGCACTGGGTCGTGTTCGTGCTGGTGTGCCGGGCTGTGGCACAGTATTCTAGTGACCTGTGCAGCTGGAGAGGAAGGTGAGGATGAACGATTAATAATAACGTCGATAAAACGATGGGGGTGTTTTTTTCCTCGGAGAAATTCAAATTTCTGTTTTGTCCGTCTGTTAATGATGAATTCTGAAAGCGCATGCTGTCGATTTTTTTTTCTTCCGTTAGAATAGATAAGATCTTAACTCCACCGACTTCTATTTTCTTGAGCAAGATTGTAGATGTGTTCAGGAAGGCCAAGCTAAGGTCGTATTAAGGCCAGGCTAATCTAACTCTAGTTTATGAGTTAAAGATCTACTGGTCCCTGCGCGTCATTGCCTGTGGTTTCTGTTGCAATGACGCCAGTCCTGCTTGCATTTCTTTTCTGAATGTCACTCTTCTTAAGAAAACGACTCCCAAAGCAGGCAGACCAAAAATGATGCCTGGAGTGTGATAAACCTCGAGTGTGATAAGGCGCCCGTTCTGCGGGCGCCTTATCCGGAGAACGTTCCCCTTCCTGAAGGCTCTCCGTTACTGGGGTGTCGGTTCTTATCTTAGGTAAATACACCCACAGGGCGCCTTTGATCGCTCCTTCAAATCCCCCGCTCATAAAAGATGTAAGCCAACACTGTGTTGTAAAGTTGACTCGCCTCTTACTTGTAACGATTTTTATCAGATCTTGCGGGTTGCCAAACAAATGAAACGATTTGTTTGGTGTTTGCCTACACCTGTTAATAGTTCACTTTCAGTTGATCTCTTGTGGCAAAGCATTCAGACCTCCGGAAATATTTTCACATTTTGGTACATTTCAACCACAAACCACTGCTGTTTGGCTGGGGGGTATTTATAAATACAAATCTTAAAAGTGTGGTGTGCATATATATATATATATATATATATATATATATATACCCTGTTTACTCTTTTTACATGTGAAAGAAGGTGCTCTTGTTAGATGAGACTAAAACTGAACTTTTTGGCTTACATGCAAAATAGTAAGTGTGACAGAAAACCAGCACCCTCAACGCATCTTCCATGTTATAAAACATGGTGGTGGGAGCATCCTGCTGTGGGGAAAGGTGAGCTTCTCAAGAGTTCATAGAAAACAGAATCGTTCAGGGAAATATGCAACCAGAACTACAATTGAGAAGCTTAGATAAAAGCGTTTTCCTGTCCTATAACGGCCTTCGCCTGAATCTAGTTGAGAATCTTTGTCAAGATTTAAAAATCTAAGCAGTTTTCAGATTTTTAATTGTAAACAAATTATAAATAGAAGCATCTTAATCCTTCCACTTAACAATTATCCCACACTTCTTGTCTCTCTCATAAAATGCAAATGTACTAAGTTTTAGTTTGCAGCTAGAAAACGAAGAAAATGGGAGAAAGTCAAGAGAGTGTGATTGCGTTTGTGTATGTATATATACAGTATATAACTTATGTTGTAGGATGTATCTATAATCACACAGATTATTCATCCTATCTTAACACTGGTCATAATTTTGAATTCTATCTCTTTGTAATAACTCTTAAGAACAGTCATCTTCTCTCTATCTGCAGCGGTTTGAGCCATGAAGCTCATCGCAGAGATGTGGAGCAGGTCTACCTCCGCTGCTCTCAGGGGTCCCTGGAGTGGCTCTACCCCACCGGGGCCATCATCGTCAACCTGCGACCCAACACGGAGTCTTCATCCAGGCGCACGGCTGACGTCTTCGTCTGCATCAAGCCTCAAACCTTCTCCCAGGTGGTTTAGAAACAAACCTGAATCTCACCTGGATGACCTGCAGCTGTCGTTTGCCTGGTTGTTTCACACTTTCTGAACGACTTCTCCCGCCCTTCCTGTTCAGGGTTCTCATGTGTACCTGGAGCACCAAGGAGACCTGAGGCTGCTGCTTTCAGACGCCGACCAGGCGCAGGGCGCGGTGCGCTGTTTCAGCCTGAAGGAGGGGGCTCTGTTTGTGGAGGCCGTCCCACAGAGAGACATCAGCAGGAAGATCACAGCTTTCCAGTATGAGCTGGTGCCCAGTCAGGGACCAGGGGCCCATATGTACCCATACCTGCATCAGGGGCCAGGTAACAGGAAGCTTATTTCTGCTTTCCCAAAGGCACTAAACACAAGTTTTTGTGTCTTCATGCTCTTTTTTTTGTTTTGTTTTATAAGATGCAATAAATTTCAAACTTTTAGGCTTTCATGCCGGAAATTTCCTGCCATTAAAATTGTGATATTTAGGTGTAACTAGACATGATTTTTTTCTACAAACTCGATTGTTGAATCATTACAGTAGGTCTATGATGTAATTAGAGCTGTTTTAGTGCTGTAATACTAGGTGCAGAATATTTAAATGTGTTACATTAAAGTTAGTTGATTGTACATTTAAATGCCTTAAAGATAATGTGCAAATTCTGATCTGCTGAACTGAGAATAATTTATGGTTTTGTATCAACACTAACCTACAAATCTTAATCTTAGTCTCATTTTGCTTTCATTTTAGTTGAAATATTTTCATGGAAGATTTTGTTTTGGCAACAAAAACAAAACCTCACCTCAACCACTGCGTTGGATATATTAAATGTAAACCAAACAGGATTGGCTGTAAATATAGACTTTCTATGATTGAGACCATCATAAAAAAACTGTCTTCAGTCAGAAGCTTCTTTACATATGCTGTAATACAGACAGCTATCACAGATCCTTTCTGCCCACAGCCATCACCATCTACAATAAGACTTTGAAAAATCTTGAATTAATATAATTTGCAGCAACATTTAATATCCATTTCAGATCATTAAAGTATTTTGAATTGAACTGAATTGCTTTCTTGGCTCAGATATCCTGTTATTTTATACAGTTTTACCTCCGTATTTATAAAATCTTAAGAGATTTCTTTCAGTTTGATGGTTCTATCACAAATTAGCTTTAGAGAAACATTAACTTTTTTCCAGTTCCACATGTTTGGAATTTAATCTTTACATCATTAACTTTTCTTGGTAGATTATCTACGATCTTTCTGTGGCGTCTGGCGCTCTGAAAGCAGAAACTGAGCTTGGAAGACTAGCTGTAGCGATCTAAAAAAAACATAAAATTTGTGAGCCAGAAGACATGGCGCCGTTCAATCTTTGTTTCTTCATCATAACCTTGATGGGGCCTTCCTCCCGCCCTTCCTCTCTATCTCAAGTGAGCCGCACATATGAAAACAAACAGACCAATCGAAAAGAATCTTGTCAGGGTCAAGCACAAAGGTCAGCCAGTCCTTCCTCTGCTGCCAGTCAAAACCGACACCACCCATCCCCCGACCCACCACCACCACTATGTCTTCCCCTCTCCTTAAAGGAGGATCTCTGAGCAGCCCACCCGCACGTGTGAAGAGGTGAGGTGGGGAAGGATGGAGAAGAAAGCCTCCCCAGTGAAGTTTCCTGCCAGGGTGTGCGTCTGGCGTTTTAGTGCTGTTTTTATAGCTGCCAGGGTCGAAGGTTAATCCCCCGATTCAGTCTGCTTTTTCTCAGTTCTAGTCACCTGCTTTGCTCATTCATGCACGCTTTATTTCTTTTGATCTCTTTGGATGAACACCCTCCTGCACGTAGAAGCACAGAGAGAACTGGAAGCAGACTTGCAGACCTGTTTTGCTCCGCTTTCCACTCATCCACATGGAAAGTCGATCTTTGAAAGAGCAAGTATTGGATTTTTTGGTGTATCTGGCTGAAAGATACAGCCAGATACACCAAAACCTCTTGGACCTCTTTAACTTTGGTCCAAGGAGAGTGAAAACAATGTTTTCTAAAATCATTGTTTTTAGAAAACTGTTAAAGCACAGGGGAGGCCTTTTAGTGTTCATTCACACCATCCCTGTTCGGTTCACTTTAGCAGAACTCTAATTGGTTTGTCTTTAGAGTCCGGTTTGTTTGGGGAGTTGGGAATGTGCAATCGAACTCTAGTGCAGACCAAAAAAATCAAACTCTGGTCTGCCTACAAACCCAGGTCTCTGTTTGAATGCATATGTGAATTTCAAGCAAACCGGCGACAGACCCAAAAACAAGAACCAGACTATCGTTCAGGGCATTCTGGGCAAATACAAAATAGAAACGAAATAGAAACAAGAGTCTAGCGCTAGCAGGACAAAAAGTGAAATCTGCTCAAATCGGACACTACTGCATTTGCTTACATTTGGTAAAGAAGGAAGACGACTCGTGTATAGTTTTATCTTGGTTATTAAAGCAGGCATTGCTATGACAGAGGTTTTTGTCTCGTTTCCTTCAGTAGTTCTTAGCCACTACAGGGGAGGGTGGGAAACGGGCTTTTCAAAGGGTTTGCATCATGTGACGCAGTGCAGTGTGAAAGTCAACTACACCAGCTGAAAATGTAACATGTTGCAATTTTAGTCCCAAATCAAACCAATTCTAGCGCATTATCAAGTGTGAAAACACCCTTAAATTACCCAATGTGCAACGGGAACAATTTGGATCTTTATTGAAGGCTGAAATCTCAAAATTCAAAAATGTATTTAAGACTACAAATATGTTGTTTTGCAGGCAAACAGCAACATGACATGCTATACAGACAATTAAGGCTTTATCCAATTAATTGTAGATAACTGTTTAAGAATGGGGAAAAAAGAAGTTCACTGTATGTTTAGGGTGAAAAGGTAAAGTTAAGATGTAAACCTTAACACCAGTGTGTTTTCTCTAAACACAGCCACTTCTACTTATTATTTTTTAAATCTTAAGAATGTGAGGATAGTGAAGTGTGATATTTATATTATTGTTTATATTATTTTGAATGCTGATTCTTGATTTGTGTACAACAAATATGAGCAACAGTGCACTTTTGTTTTCAGTTTCCCCAAGATTTGTCCCACTTCCAAATGTCAAACGTGTGCTGAAAAGGTTAATGATCTAGAAGAAATAGTTGTCAAAAGCAAATCCACAATACTTCAGGGATTGTTTCTGAGTTATACTTTGTGTTGTTCATGTTTTCTCGACCTGCTGATGTGGCACCGCTATTTCAGTTTAGTCAATATTTTTGAGAAAATGCACCTTCTTCATATTGATGAAACCGATGAAAGAAAAATCCAGCTCTAGAGTAGTTTAGTTGGAGCCCAAGTTCTAGGTAGCTAATTTTGATGAAATAAGCTATGAAAATAGGAAGTTGTGTGTTTTTCTTAAGGATACCTAATATGTCTTCCTTTCCCATTTTCTGATTTAGTCACCTGTAAGCCCTGCTCGGATCAAGAGGTCCTCATGGCTGTCTGCACGAGTGATTTCGGTAAATGCATCAACACATAAGCACACAGTGTAGAATGAAGAGTGGTCTGCTGGCAGCAGATGTAGACTTTGGAAACAGCTGTTAGTAATATTTTACAGATTATGTAACTCTTACAAGTCAAAGACAAAGGGAGAAATTTACCTCCTCTGTTTTGCTGAATGATTTTAAAATGTAACTTTTATTATACGGTAACCAGCAAAAATGAAAGTTCAGTCTTGGTCGTACCTAAACCAAGCTCCTCCTGCTGGTTTTAGTAACATTTCAAAGTACTAACATGAGAGCAGACTGTCTTCTTATCCGATCCTTTAGAAGAAAGATTCCTGCGGCCTAAAGAGAACAGAAACAGAGCTTTATGGTAGTAGTTGTTACCTTAGACATCTTTTTTTTAATTAAAATCTAATTATTTTTTATTTGTACAGTGCCAATTTACATCAGTGTAAAAAGATGTTAAATAATTTAAAATTTTATGAAGTACTCATCAAATGCAGAGAAACCTATATATTTTTTTAATAGTTTCTTAATGTTTAGCTATGCCAGGCTTTTGATGCCCAGTGATGTGGCCCAAATCGAAAATGCTTTTAACTTCCACAGCATTTAGTTCAAACCGATTTCATTTCATTTCCTTTGCCTTGTCTTCTCCTGTCCGATCTTTCAAGCTGGCTGTGGCACTTTTGGAGATGCAGCGTCGGGCTCAAACCAGCACCCCGTTGTCACGGTGACTCTGCGTCGGCTGTTCCAGCAGAAGAGCGGCCTGTTTGCGTGGGGCGGAGCCAGAGGACAGGGCTGGAGAGGACGGGTCAGCGTTCCCGCTCCGTGCGTTGTGCGTCCAGCAGAGGACGAGTACCTCCTGACCGGCTCTGTCCACTTTGGTGAGGCGTGGCTCGGCTGTGCGCCTCGCTATAGAGACTTCTTAAAGCTGTACGCTGAAGCAGTGAATGCAGGAACAAACCCCTGCCACATAGACACGAACTGAGAGATTTCTGGTGGAAGACGATTCGCCTTAAAATGAAGGAGTTATGGGTAAAAATACTGGAGCATAGATCAGAAAAGGACAAGCAGCAGTTTAGCCAAACATGATCCGGGTTTTGTTGACTGTGCTGCCTCCATTTGACAACTCTTGTGAACTACGAGTGTATTAATGTACAGAATGACTGATTTCTGTAAAGTGATATTTGTGCCCTACTAGTTGTTGCGATGATGGCCTTATTGCTATTTCTAGAAATGAAAGTTTGCTTTGTAAAAAGCTTCCTGTAAATTTTAGCCTTCTGAGAGAAGTCTATGGTATGCAGCTCTGTGAGTCTATGTGTACTGAATTGGTGTGGGGTTTGCAAATGGGTCTAAGTGGCTTATACATATTTACAGAAAAATAAACCTGGTGTCGTTTTTTATGAACAAAAAGGTAAGCTGAACAGTCTGTGGTTTTGTTACTGAACTACAATGAACTCAAGAGAAACTTTGCAATGAAAATAAAGGAAGATCCACGTTAGAGGACAAAAAGTTACCAACATCCTAATAAATGTAAACAAAAGAATATTAACCAATATGAAAAAATAATGTGAGTGACCATTAGTTAGTAGCAGAGAAGGAAAAGTCAGGGCTAATTCTTTATGTTTGGCATCTTGTCTGTGACACTCGGTGTTCATTTATTTTTTTATGTGTGCAAAAAGAGAAACAAAGTTATTTTTTCACCTCCATCCCTCCCAAAACACATAGCCTGTTCAATAGCAAGAGCAAAAATATGTTTCTCTTGAGTTTCATGAAAGATGCTTCATTCTGCTACATCTAGCAGTAGCCAAACGGACCAAAAGAGCTGCTTTTAGATAGCTAAGTGAGATGAATGGTAACTTTGATGTTTGATATGTTGGAATGAAAGAGCTGGAGGATGTGAATGACCTTAGACGGGTGTTTGTACGCCTCTCCCTACGTCTGCTGTCAACAGCAGTGTGTGTAATGCTTTCTCTCCTTCCTCAGGAAGAGCAGGAATGGATGGAATGTCACCTTTCTGCTCTCGCCTTCACTCTCACACACACTATTAGCCTGGTGAAAACCAGTCCTTGTTCTGTGCTCCGCTGTGTACAGATGAGTCTGGACTCTCTGATACTGAAACAATTGCTTCCTGGAGGCGTGGATTCCAGGAAGTGGATGAATCATTTTAGCGATTTTACTCAATCACTGAAGTTTGGCCGTGAGGTACGTAATGCACTGGTGTAATGATACAAAGCTTACCGGAAATTGCCTGGACTGTAGACAACCATCCTCCACTATGAATAGAGGAGTGCTGAGTTGAACCAGATAGCTGTTCGTTTACCAGAGTCCAGAGGGAGTAGTGAAGTGAGATTAGAATTAAGCAGAATTTCATAGGAAGGCAACGACCAGGATAACACTTTATAAAAGTAAATTTTCCTACGTATAATCTCGCGGGCAATAAACTTTTAGAACTTTAGGCTAGTTAAGATTACCTTAATTATTTATTTTTGCTAAATCCATTTCAATTATGTTCTTCAAAATGAGAAGTGTCCATACACTGATGTTACTTTAGCTTTAAACAGGTTGGGAAAGCCCTAATGATGATGATATTATGAGTTAGTGGGCCTTATATTGAGGTACATTTCTGGATCCATTTTTAGGCAACACACTTCAATTCTTGTGAGATCATAGAGAAATCACAAACAAATCATCCATGCTTGTGCGGTTTCTCTCTGGGCACGCCAACCTCCTCCCAAAGTCCAAAAACATGACTTGGTTCTCAAGGTTCTGGTTAGTCTTTATGTGAATGCGTGTTTGCCCTGTGTGTCTTTTGTTCTGTGATAGACTGGTGACCAGGCAGTACCTCACCTCTTGCCTAATGGCTGCTGGAGACGAGCACCAGCCCTCCAGAGACCCTGCAAAGATAAGAGAGTATAAACAATGGATGGATGAATTGTAAATTTGTCTGATTCCTCTGCTAGTCCTGGAAAATAACACCTTGCAACGGGAAGTGAAAACCTCATGGTGTTCGGATAGCTGCACACTCAGAGGAGACGCTAGTGTTGTTGCTTTTCTTCTGACTTCTTTAAGTCTCTAACTGTGCTGTCATAACGTTGGCTTCAGTGACACCAATATTACAAATGTTTCAGTTTTCTGTCTAACTTCATATTATATAAAACACCAAAACAATCAAAGCAGCTCTTCAGAATAATAATAAGATACTAGAATTATGTTGTCAACAAAAGTTAAATATGAAGCATCGTTCAGTGATCACCAACGACATAAAAAATTTAAACAAGGCAAGGGCATAGCCTCAAAATTTGCAGACTGTCTTTTAAAATGCGTGTCTTTGCACAAAAATGTGATTTGTTTTTATATGACCTACTGATTTAACATGAAATAATGTGAGTGGTAGTGTAACAGAAGACGGAACAGGAAGGAGACATCCAGACGTAGTAAAAAGGTCTAAGATAGATGCTATAAAACTGAGAGGGCCGTCCGTGTAACGCCTCCTGTCTTCACCGAAAGATGCGTATGCGGCATGTGTGTTTATGTTGGGCTGTAGTCCGAGAAGACCTCAACACGCGTCTTGCGCGCTGCTCAGCTCCAAGCCGAGCACTCTGCAGAAACCCAACTCCCCCCTTAACAGCAACATCCATAACAACCGGCCCTGGAAACGGCCCAGCTCGGCCTGCCATCCCCGCTAATTCGGGATACACTTATCCCTCCGCACGGCGGTCTTAATGTCAACCTTTCTGAGCGAGAGCGTGTGAGATATGAAAAGAGTTTGTGCTGCAGTATGCGAGAGGCACAGCTGAGCGGTCAGCTGGACGCGACGGGAATGGCTGAGCTCGGGGAAAACACACACACACGCTTCCGCCCACACACACCCGGTTACGGCGCTGACATTTTGCAATGCGCTGGCCAGGGGTGGGGTCAGTTGTTGAACATGGTGGAATAATATTTTAGGTTGTGTGTGTGTGGGTGGTTCTAAAAAAAGGGGCGAAAGAGGAGATGATATAAGGAGACAAATGTATTTCGTAAAGTTCCCATGCTTCTCTGTATAGACTTTAAACATCTAGATGATTTGTATGGAGAACCGATACTGACATCATTAAAAATAAAAGCAGCTGAGTGAGCACTTGGCCCAATAAATACATCAATGCACTTGAAATGCACCAATTAATTTAAAATAGAAGAACTTTACAACATGTTTCTTTTTTTACTGACTTCGCCATCCATCCATTAATTTTCTTCCACTTTATTTGGGGTCGGGTCGCTTTTCTTGGTCCAGAAAAGCGATCCAGAAAAGATCCAGTAGCAGCTTCAGAAGGGAGGCCCAGACTTCCCTCTCCCGGGCCACTTGTTCCAGCTCTTCCGAGGGAATCCTGAGGCGTTCCCAGGCCAGCCGAGAGACATAGTCCCTCCAGCGTGTCCTGGGTCTTCCCTGGGGCCTCCTCCCGGTGGGACGTGCCCGGAAAACCTCACCAGGGAGGAGTCCAGGAGGCATCCTGACCAGATGCCCGAGCCACCTCAAATGACTCCTCTCGACGTGAAGGAGCAGCGGCTCTACTCTGAGTCCCTCCCGGATGACTGAGCTTCTTACCCTATCTCTAAGGGAGAGCCCAGCCACCCTACGGAGAAAACCCATTTCGGTCGCTTGTATCCGCGATGTCGTTCTTTCGGTCATGACCCAAAGCTTCTGACCATAGATGAGGGTGGGAACTTAGATCGACCGGTAAATCGAGAGCTTCGCTTTTTGGCTCAGCTCTCTCTTCACCATGAAGGACCGGTACAGCGCCCGCTTGACGGCAGATGCTGCACCAATCCGCCTGTTGACCTCTCGTTCCTTCTTCCCTCATTCGTAAACAAGATCCCGAGATACTTGAACTCTCCACTTGGGGCAGGACATCCCCCCCACCCCCGACCCGGAGAAGGCACTCTACCCTTTTCCGGCTCAAGACCATGGCCTCGGATTTGGAGGCACTGATCCTCATCCCGGCCGCTTCACACTCGGCTGTGAACCGCTCCAGCGAGAGCTGCAGATCATGACCTGATGAAGCCAAAAGGACCACATTATCCACAAAAAGCAGAGATGAGATCCCAAGGCCACCAAAACGGATCCCCTCAACACCTTGGCTGTGTCTAGAAATTCTGTCCATAAAAGAAATGAACAGAATCTGTGACAAATTGCAGCCCTGGCGGAGTCCAACTCTCACCGAAAACGAGCCCTACTTACTGCCGGAAATGTGGACCAGACTCTGACACCGGTCATACAAGGACCTGACAGCCCGTATCAAAGGGCCCGGTACCCCATACTCCCAGAGAACCCCCCACAGGGGCTCCCAGAGGGACACGGTCGAACGCCTTCTCCAAGTCCACAAAACACATGTAGACCAGTTGGGCGAACTCCAGGACCCTGCCGAGGGTGTAGAGCTGGTCCAGTGTTCCACGACCAGGACGAAAACCACACTGCTCTTCCTGACTTACTTCCTGCTCTAACTGACCCTTATTTTAATTTTTAGCTTTTTTTCTTAGTTGTAACAAATTATATTTTTAAGCACATAATTTATTGTTAACCCAGTTCATCCTCCTAATCATATTTAGAACATGCTCGTTTCTTTAACACACTTATCTCATGCCTATCAATCATTCAAATATGTAATAACATCTAAGATGAACCAGTCTTGTTTGCATAGCAGTTGTACACTTCTAATATTCAAATTCAAATTGTAATCGTGGATGTCTTCATAGTTTTCTTTTCCCTTGTTGAATCTAAAACATTTAGGGATAACATTCTCTTAAAGGCAGAAAATAATATTCTGTTTCCTAACATGTTGCCTCCTAGAGAGCTTTTAGCCAAATCTTAATATATGGAGCCACAGAATGACACAAATGTTCCATAAATTATAAAACAATTTGCAAGTGGCAGCTGCAGGTGGCAGCATCTATACGCTGCAAAGTCCAGGGACTGATGTGGCAGCCATCTCTTTCAGAAACATGGAAACAAATATAGCATCCGCGTTTGCAGAACATGAGAGATGCACTTTACATCTCACACGCTCCACACACAACATGCAGAAAAACTCTGCACCAACTGGCCGGTCTGGTGGCGTGGAGGCCTCACGATTTGCTCTTGTTTTGGAGCAAGGACGTGGACACCTGCCAGTCACTGAGGAGACTGTTAACACCTCTCTGCACCGATGTATTTTGGTGTCTGAGCCGACAGCTGGAGCTTGCTCAAAGTTGAGTCACTCAGCAGTGCAATTATTGCAAACCCAGCAGCAAATCTAGAACAAAATGATAAAAAAAAAATTAAAAATCCATGTTTCCTGTCAAACTGAAGACTGTACTTTAGTTATTCCTGCTCCGTTCAGTCCGTTCAGTCCGTTCAGCGTTCTTAAGACTGTAAGACATTTGTTATTAACTATGCAAGAAACTAATGGCTCAATATGAGGAATCGCTCATTATGCTACAGGTGCATTTCAGTAAATTATGATTTTATCAAAAACAATTTCCATAAGTGAAAATCCTTTATGAAGACTCACTTCGCACAGATTGTTTTTTAATGTTGATGTTACAGTCAGTTAAAACCGTCTATTTCAGAAAATGTTGTTATTCAGAAAACCAAAAACATTCATCAATACATAAATTTTGTGACCACTTAATAGCTTATGCAATGATGATGCTATCATCATTGTCACAACTGCATTCAATCATATTAATGGAAAGTTGAATGGAAGGAAACAATGTGCACAAGCAGCAAGTATTATTAGATTCTTGAGAGGATTGTGAAGCAAAGGCCATTTTGTGCATGCAAGAGTATTTAGTCCACAACACTGACATACTTTTAGTACGATGGTATTTGTTTACATGGTTATTTTTTTTTCGGAGAAACTGAAGTTTGGGTTTTATGTAAGTCATGATCATCAAAACCCATTTGAGTGAAAGAAAGAAAGAATGTGTCACCGTCCAATGAATCCTGAAAATAAATGAGACTCAGGTCACTGTTTTATGATTTTATTACAAAAAGCATTTCAATTCAGCTAGGTACGACTTTATATGATCAAAATAAAGAAGACAAAATAAGGATTAGGATTTAATAGATTTTAAAAACCCCATATCAGCTTCCCTGTAGCGCCTTACTTCAGTAGAGGAAGGCAGTAGCGCCCCTCTGTGGTTGGTAAATTAAGTGCAGTAGAAAATGCAGGAAAGTGAATTCAGAGGTTTATTTCTTTTTTTGTTTTGTTTCAACCTTAAATAACCACAAGCAACACACATACTGAATTTAAAAAAACCCAAAACAACAACTTTACCGAGTTTATATATTTGTACCATAAATTTATTATAAAGATCTGAATAGATGAGACAACACTTTAGTTGTCTTTGTAGAGAGAACATTGAGGGAGAGAATATTATAGCCTCTCTGATCAAGAATCCTCATCTGATGACCCCCAACGACTCAAAATTACCCAGCTGAATAATGAAGAAGTGAGAATGATTATCATGCACCAGCTATTGTTTCAGAGTGGGTGTTAGTTTTATTCTGGGTTCACTTCCTGGTGAGTTTCTTTTTCTTTGAAAGAGATCAAAGATGTGGAGCTTTCAGAAACTGTTCTTCACTCTGTGCTGTAAGTTTTTTAAAACTATTTTATATAACATCTTAAATCTATGTCAGGAGGGAGGACATGACAATATGCCAAAGAATGAGAACCCCTGATGCTGTTATCTGACTTTTGATTTCAAAATGTTTTCTTATGTTGTCTTCTCTCTCCAGCAGCTCTGAGCTGTGTGCGCAGCGCTGCAGGTTTGATCCGTGTGTTTGGATATGAAGGTACACACGTGAATATTTCCTGCTCATATCCTCAGGGTTATGAGGCTTATCAAAAGTACCTGTGTAGGAACGACTGCGCGGACAGCGACGTCCTTATTACAACATCACAAGCAAATAAACCCAGACACTCCATCTATGATGACAAAAGTACAAGAATCTTCACAACAACAATTGCTAACCTTCAGTCAGCCGACGCTGGGAAATATTGGTGTGGAGTGACAAGGAATGGAAAAGATCTTTACACCGAGTTAAAACTAGAAACAAAACAAGGTATGTAATTTTTTATTTTTTTACCATTTAAGTTGCTAAATAGTTTTCAAACAGGATTTGTGACTGTGTGAAGGGGCAAGGCTCTAAGTGTTTGCGATATTCAGAACGGGTGGCAGTTGACTAAAATTAACACAATGACAGGATTTCCTCCATGCCTAATGATTAGTTTACCAAACCTTTGCGGTGCTGCTACTTTCAACATTTCAAACAAAGCATTGGGATATAAGTAACATGCAAACATAGAGCGAAAACATACACACCTTACACACAGAAGGGTGTAGCTTCATTTCATACAGAACTGAAAACCTCACTGTTCTTTATGAACTTAGTGAATTGTTTTTAAGATCAACTACTAAGGTAAAAAAAGAAAAAAAAGAATGTTTTTCTTTTGACAATAAAAAATACGCTCCTACAAATAACAAACTGCAAATAAGCAGCTTGGACTACAACGCCCAGAAAAGTATTTCCAAACGCTTTCCAGATTTTATTGTGATTTGAAGTTATAGAGCATCAATAAATATCACATGGATGTAAAGTGGAAGGAAACCAAAATCAGAAATGTTCACGGTTGAAGCTTTTACTTGGCTGAACCTAAACTAAATTCAGCTCTACCATTTGCATTTAGAAGCCAACTGATCAGTGAAACATGCTGACGAGATAAATGTATTTTCAAGTCCTTGATGGAGCTCACATAAGCAAACAACAGTGGGTGCAAAAGCACAAAGTCGTGCAGTTCTCTGCTTGTTGCATGTGTGTGCTAATCTAATAGCTCATGAAACAAAATCACAACATTATTTTCCTGTCTTGTGAAAAGTAGGCTATAGGGTTTAGCGCTTGGTTTTGTTTGGAAATCATCCTATTTCTGCTTACGGTGGTGAGCGACACACCCGTGTGCATTTGCGCGTCGCTCCTCCAGATCGGTCACAGGTCTGAGCCACCTGCATGCAACACTTGCAACACAGTGGAAGGATTTCTGCTGGATTTTATTCAGATTCATAAGGAGCGAGAGACATGCAGTAATAAAATAAAATGCTTAATTAAAAAGCTGATCTATGGCTGTGTCCGCCCAAATGAAGAGATCAGTTGTGCTTTATCTCTGTGGAGTCTGGGGCGAATGAGGGTGGCGCTAAAATGAACTATTTCCTTCTTTTTTTTTAAACTCAGGCGGCCTTTATTTGAGAGTGGTTAGACGGGAAAGTGGGTAACGAAAGATGGGGAAGACATGTGGCAAAGTCATCAGACTGGGACTCGAACCTGTGACGTCCGAGTCGAGGACTAAGGCCTCCTTACATGGGTTGTGCTTTACCTCTGCCCCACCACGGCGCCCCCGAAATATAGCAATTACTTTTAATATTTATTTTTGATTGGCAGTTTTAAAAAGCACAAAGAAAATTAATAGGCACTTTCTCCGACTGCAGCGAGTGATAATAAAGTGAGAAAGCGAAAGCATTAGCTGTTGAAAGAGTCCATGCAATGTGCTATTTATGAAGCCGCTGCTTAACCGCAACATGCGACATCATCTGAGAATGTTTTTACAGACAGTTGCTGCAGCACGGTGAACAACATCCAAGGTAACGAAGGCGGCTCAGTGACCATCAGCTGTCCGTACGACTCTGAGTCTGACGACAAGCTGAAGTTCCTCTGCAGAGGAAACCGGCCCTCCACATGTCGACAGCAGGCAGTGATCACCTCTAGCAACACACAAAATGGACGAATCAAACTCTCTGATGACAGGAAGTCAAGAATATTCACAGTGACCATTTCCAGTCTGACCCTGAAGGATTCTGGGTCGTATCTTTGTGGAGTCCAGAGAAACTCAGGATTTGATGTTTTCTCTGCTGTTGAGCTGGAGGTCAAAGGTGAGAGATCAAATTTATGTACTTATAATGCGTAAGAGTCAAACACTTTTCAAATAAACAGACTTTGAAGAAAAATTTATATTAAAAAAAAGTGTTCATAGGCCCTTAAATAATTTTATTTTGTGTACTTTCCAGAATGGTGCTGTGTGAAGTCAAAGATAATTAGAGAAACTGCAGGACATGAAGTAACCTTGCAGTGCCCTTATCCACCTAATCACCGAAACAACAGGAAGTTCCTCTGCAAAGGAAGTCAACGCAGCAACTGCACAGACATGATGAAGGGTCAAAGCAGGTTCTTAGTGCACAGTGATTCCTCTGAGTCTTTCTCCGTTAAAATCACACACCTGGAAGCAGGAGATAACGGAACCTACTGGTGCCGTTCAGAGCCAGAGTGGAACGTCGGAAATTATACCCAGTTTCATCTGTCTGTAGGTGAGAGGCACACAGGACAAGTAAAGGACAATTTACGTAAATATATCTAGCAAAAGATATATATTTATATCTTTTATTTGAAAAAGTTTTTTAGCAAAAGTGCAAAGCTTCTAAAGTTACTTATTGTATATGTTGATGGATAAAAATGAAACAGATGGGAACAATAATATAAAAAACATAAATTATATGATCGCATTTGAAACAAGACAAGCTAGAAAATAAAAAAAAATAAAAATATGGGGAAAAATTGTTTCGCATTAAAAAATCTGCTTTGCTCCAAATCCATCCAAGTTCCATCATGAACATCGCAAAGAAAATGTAATACTGAGTCGGGCAAGCCTTGTGATTGCTTTTACAATCTGCTGTTTCTTTGACTGCTACAGTAGAAGAAGAACAGAATGTGGCCAAAAAGAAAACGCTTCAGGCGTTGCCAACACAAGACACCACAACGGGTGAGAAAGTCAAAAATAACAGAAACCCAATACCACAAACGAAACTGAAAACAAAATAACTCAGAGCTTTTAACACCTCTACAGAATTCGACTGAATTTGTTTCCACTATTTCACGTGACTCTCGGTTGTTTAGAATCATCTCGTTTCCTGTGGAGGAATATTCAGTTCAAACCATAAATGAGAAAGATATTTTGTGTGTCAGTAACTCTAATTTCACTGAGATGTTTGACTCTGGGCAACACAAATCCAAACCTCTCGTGAGAATTTGTTGGTTTCTTCAACAGTATCTCGGCACCAGAGCAGCAGAGTGACAACTGCCCCGCCGGTCTCTGAGGAACTCATTGAAGGTAAGGCGAGTTTGTATTTTAGTGGAGGTTTTCTTCAGGGTGGAAGCTAAAGGTACGTCTGTTACTTTATAAATGTTCCAGTTAAAACCTAATGTTTTCGATTTTGGTTTTAGTTTGACACTGGTTCTGTGGTTTTGGTTTTAGTTTGATATTGAAAACACTTCTTATGCTTTTTAAGCACAGTGATATTTACATACTCTCCTCTGATGCCTTGCTCATTTTTAGCCACTGTGAGTTAATATCTCAGTCATGCCTTTTCCAGGGAGGAAACACAACACACATTTTTTTCATTGGTTTAAGGTACAAAAATTGAGAGGAGAGGTTTACAGTTTTTTGGATTTTATTTTCCTAATCCACACAGGGTCAAGTTGTTTTCAAGTGTCTCGTTCACAAGTTTTAGTAAGATGGGCGAGAGAGATGGATGGACAGATTGAAGCTTTGTCTGCTGTAATGCAGGTTCTGCTCTGGTTTGGTGAACTATTGGTCGATCTACACTTCAACTCTCACCTGAGATATGAATCAGAACCGATAGCTTGCCACGACAAAACCAGTGAGAATTCTAAGATTTCCAGGGACGTCAATAAAAAGAGGGGAATAAAAGCGAAGACGACACTAATCTCGTTGCCATTTGCAACGAGATTATTGCTCCAAGTTTCAAACGAGTTGTGCTGACAAAGGCTGTTCATTTCCATTACTTTGCATCAGCTCAATCCCCCAGCATTATAAAATTCTGACAAACATTGTATTTTAGACTGTTCTGTAATGGATTTCCAAATTGTAATAGAGCTTATAATAATAAATAAAAGCAACTGATTTATAGTTCTTGTGAACCGCAGTGAATGTTGCTAGGAAGCAACGCAGCTTTGTGTTTAATTTATTGTTTTTCTTTGTTCAGGGTTTCCAGACGTCGCCCTCTATTCACTCGTTGCCATCGTTGGTGGGCTGTTGCTGCTGACTGTCATCCTGGTCACGGTTTTCAAGAGCAAATGTTCCAAAGTACAAGGTGAATTTAGAGCTTCCTCAATTGTCCTCAGTTCGGTGAAATGCATGCGTGCACAGCTGTTTCCTCATGTTTCGTTCTGTTCCAGAAATCGGAGTCGTTGCAGACGGAAAAAAGCTCGACTTCGTGGAAGCGCAGGAAGTGTGTGGCAGAGAAGATGTAAGAAAACTAATGTCCAAAGTTTTGCGGTCAAAGTGTGATCAATCGTACAAATACGTTTACACCACATCTGTAGACGTCAAGGTTTTTACGCTTGTGCACAATAAAGGGTGGGCAATATGAACTTATTGCCCACCAACAGGACAATAACCGTAAACATACAATCAGAGCTACAATGGAGGGGATCAAATCAAGGAATATTTATTAGTTATTATTATTGTCAGTTATTATCAGATAATAATAACTGATAGGATTTCCCAGGAATCCCCTGTATTTTAGCTTCGTCCATCTGTGCCTGAACTCTGACCCGCTTCCCCTTAACCTCCTGCACGAATACATACCCACTGCATAATGCTGCCACTTCCATGTGTCAGTGTGGGGAACTGTGTTTTTAGGGTGATCTACAGGGTTAGAACATTTTATAAAGCCCAAAGAAGTTTTACTTCAGTCTCGTCTGACCAAAGATACATAATTTGCAAAAAACATGAACCAGTTTTAGACATTTTGTTCCAAAATGTCTAAAAATCCCCTCCAATCAGCTTTATATGAATATGCTGTACATTTTTCACAATATTCTAATTCTTTGAGATGTTGAATTTTGGATTTTCATCAGCTACAGCCTATAATAGACAACATTTACAAGAAATAAAGGCTTAAAATATTTCGCGGTATGAGTAATTAAGCTGTATGACTTTCACTTTCTGCAATGAGTGGTTAAAAAAATATTGAACTTTTTCACATTATTCAAATGTTTTCAGATGAAAGGAAACTGAGGAAAAAACTCGAAGCATTACCATTTTTTGCACATCACGTCCATCGGTGTATTTCAAAGCGTCTTTATAAAATCCTCTTTGTTGCATCATGTACTGATGAAATGTGATCTGCTGTTTCTTTCAGGTGTATCAGAATCATGACTCTATGGTGATGAGATCACAGCAGATGGCCTCGAGGCAACAACATGCCACCTATCACGCCAATGATGTGGACGAAGATGAACGCGACTACGAAAACGTCACAGCAGCTGAGGACATCTACTGCAACGAGGGTTTCCATAAATTTAAGTGATGGAGAGCAGGTTTAGCGCTTAACTAATACCCAGAAAGTTGATTTTAATTTGTGGCTTCTCTGAAAATAATCAGAAAATAATATTTTCTTCTCTGAAAATATTGCAATTGTTATCCAGAATTAATTTTTCTGTGTCTCAAAATTTACAAAAAGTATTTTTAGTTTAAATTTGTGTTGCTTTAGTGTTTCTTTTTCACTGCACACATTTGCGTGGCTTGAATTTATCGAAACAATCGTATTATTATCCATACAAAAAAAGCTACATATTGCCCACATGTAAATAAAAACATATACAAATACACAAGTAGAGATGAAAGGAACACATATCTTATTGACAGTTATATTTCATATGTTTATTATGTTTAAATGTATTATTCTGTATTAGTGACTGTTTACCATCTTTGTCATTCAATCATTTGTTTTATGCTGCATAAACGTGACACAAAAGTAAATCACAGGTTTCACATGGAATTTTTGAACTGAAAACGTGACAAAGGAATAGGAACCAAAAAAAAAATCCTGCATATTAATTTAAGTAGTGAATATGTCTTTTTATTTTTCTTAAATGGATTTGTTTCTCTTAAGAACAAATCTATTGAAGCTCAACTATCGCTGATGACAAGCGAAAGATAAAAACATGCAAATATTGATGATCCCTCCAAGAATAAAATACTTTTAGTTGCGTTTAACTTCCTTCATGAAGACAGAAGCAGAAGTTGTTCCTCTTTTCTGAAAAAATGTTTTATGAGAATCATTTTGCTGACATAGATGGAACTGGTATCAAAATAGAGTTTATTATTTGGTCATTTTATGACTCAGTTTGTATATTTTTTTTAAAAAAAATCCATCTTGGTATGTCATGTGCCAGGGTACCAAGATGTGTGTGTTTTTTTTTTTGTTAAGTAATTTCTGGCAACTTACTATTTTTTGAGAATGAAAACCTTACGGTTAAGAATAGCTTAATAGGAACTATTCGGTGTGGAGAGGCAATCAGCTGACTGTGGAAAGGAATCAGAAATGTTTTTAGTTAGCATCAGAGGGAAGGTCATATTATCCTGTAGATTTGAATGAACAATCACAATCTGTTGAAAATATATTCAGAAAGGCATTTCTACACTTGAACTGATAAGTAAATAAATAAAATAGTATCTGAATCAGATAATAAGTATCTGAAAGTCGCGTCTTTGGTAAACAGGAGAAATATCCAGCACAGGCCTTGCAGGACCTGAGAGATGCATTGTTTTCAGCTAATGGCTCTTTGGAGCCCAAACATTATGTTCTCTTTGTCCCGCTCTTCTCCTGGCATTCTTGAAGAAACAGGTCACTAATTACCACTGATGTTCCACCCCACAGGCCCGGCGGCAGTCAGCCGGGCCCCCCTGGACTGGAAGCTGTTTGCTGTTTTTACCTCAGAGTGACCAACTCTCTGTTATTCCTATTAAGATTTGATACAGTATAGGGGCTTCCGCACTTCCAGTATCTGTGCCTTCTGTCACTTTTTTCAGCAATTAAAACTGTTTAATCCATTGTTAACATGTCGTAACCTGTTTTTCCCAAACTAACCGACTGAGTTGATTAATGCTGTTGGATACAGGTAATGTTAGCTAAAAGGTGACTAGCTAATGCAACAAGCGCCTTAAGCTTGTTAACAAGTAGCCCATAGGCTACTGGTGTTATGTTCAAAAGTAGGTAGTGCTGGTTACATACACTTGAGTAAGTTTTTTTGGAAAAAAGGTTAAAAAAGAGTAGTTTTACTGAACAGTACCTTTTTCTTTGACTTGAGTAATATTATTATTGCTACGTAGATTCATTCCCCCCCTTATCCCCAACTGCCATGTGTCCGATTGACCCATTGACCTGCATGTGACAGTATCTGGGGTAGCAGTTTAAACTCTTCTGGAGGCTTGGCTCGTCATGGATTAATAGGTCAGCTTTAAAATTAATACTCAAGCAAAAAATATCATTAAAAAATGGGCTCTAAAATTTTAATCAACTTAAAAGCGTGAAAAGCAAGTGAAGCGTAAATGCAGACATTACAAAAGCGTTCAGAAAAGCCAGAGACCCATTTATCATTACAGCCTCGCCTTCAGGGACGGGTTGAAAAACTTTGAATGTGTTGCGGTGAGCAGAAAGTAGACAGAAACAGTCAGGCCCCTAACAGGATACTTGGTAACAGCAGAGAGGGTCATGGCTGTTGTGTTGTTGTTGGCTTGTATTGTAGTCCAGACCCACTTCCTCCCCGCCCCTCGACCTCCAGACAGAGCGCCTCCTCACCCACCAGCCATTAGCAAATCCATCAAACTCCGTCGATCCCCAGAGCAAAAACAAGCATTAATGCAGATAAATCCTCTGCAACAAGCTGACTGCTGAGGTTACGGCTGTGAAGGTGAGCTGCTTTATTGGGTAAAGATGTTTATTATTAGTTGGACTTTCTTCACACAAGATTTTGTCATTAAGTTTGAAACAATAATTTTGCTGCAAACCTATAGTGACATTTTGTTTTTGTTTTTTTGTTTTGGTGAAATACTGATAATTCAGAACTTATTGTTTGAAACGTTCAGGTACAACGACAGAGTTACCTGCTTCAGTATTTCCGGTGTCATTAATAGGCTCGTTAATTTCAGCCGATAGTAAAAATAATAAATAAATCTTTTTTTTTTAAATACCGTGGTGGCCACTAGATGGTGCTGTTGCTCTAGCTTGCCACCTGTGGATTCTTCACGTCTAACAGTTGAAAGAGTGAAAACTACTCAATCTCTTGTTGAAATAACTCTGAAAAAGTTAAATATATTCAAACTCTGAAGTAAAATCAAATAGACTCGGCACAGCTGTTGATTTAAATCTGCCAAATTTGCTCTGAATGTTTTGTTTACTGCATTAACACACTGTTTCCTCACAATATTTCTCAAAGCTGTTTGTCCTGGTTTTTGCTTTAGTTTTATGAACGATGTGGAACATTCAAAACCTGCAGCTCATGTTGTGCAGTAAGTTATAAAAATTTGATTTTGAGAACATTTTCTTGCCGGATGTTGATTTCTCTTCTTGTAACAAGTTTCTTTAAAACAAATAATCTTTATTTCTACCAGGTGATTAAAAAATTAGAAAAAGAACAAGCTTTTCATTGCATTTATTTCATGGGAATAGATCTGAAAATGATACTATTTGTATACGATTATACACAGTGTTAAAGAGAAAAGAATACATGCAAACTTGGTTAATGTTGTCTTCTCTCTGCAGCAGCTCTGAGTTGTGTGAGCAGCGCTGCAGGTTTGATCTCTGTGTTTGGATATGAGGGGAGCGATGTGACGGTTTCCTGTCCATATGATCCAGGATATGAGAGATACCAGAAGTACCTGTGTAAGAACAGCTGTAGTTACAGTGATTTTCTTATCAAATCATCGCAGGGAAATAAAACCAAATACTCCGTTTACGATGACAAAAGAACAAGAGTCGTCGCAGTGACCATCTCTGATCTTCATTTTGGTGATGCTGGGGAATATTGGTGTGGAGTGACCAGAGTAGGAAAAGATATCTACACTGAAGTAAAGCTGGAAGTAAAAGCAGGTAAATAATCAAACTCTTAATCCTCAGAATAATAAAGTATGAGCTTAATGGTAGATGCAGAGGAAAAAGCTGAATCCAGGGAGGTCGGTGTGTGTCAAGGTGGATGGTGGAAACTAGGGAATGATAAATTTTGGTTACGTTTCCACTAGTTTTATTTCTATATTGTAAGGGTTGTCCTTCAAAATAAGAAAAAGCAACAAGTAATAGGCAGAAGAACGAGAAGTAAGAAAAAAAACCTATGAATGATTCACGTTGATTCCTTTTTTTGTTTAAATAATTCATTGATCAGAATTATCTTTGCCGAACTTAAACAAGAACATGACTACAACACCAACTAAAATATAGACGTAAAGTGTTTTTGATTGAATAAAGCATGAAGATGGTGACTGGGGAGTGTTACACTTAAATTAAATCATGAGATTTCAATAGAAAATTCACATAGACTAGAAGAGAATAAGATTGATACGACTGAACACAGATTACCTAAAACAGAACATCAAAAAAATTACCTCATATTGTTTAAAGGACATTTTTAAACTTGTCTTCATCAAATTTTTAAATGTCTTAGTATTAGATTAGAAGTCAGTTTTAGTTCAAATGCAAACAACAATACAATAAAAGGTTTGTACTTTTGGTTTGATGTTATATTAATTCAGTATTTAATTATTAAAAACTTTAACATATGATATGAAAATTCTACTACTTCTGGCCTGGACACGTACGTCAAAGTTTTCAAAGATTTCTACATTTCTGTCTCCTTGCTTCATTGAATTGCATTTTTCTGTAACTTTTGCTGTAGGAAACAGTTTTGTCTTTCTATCAGACAGATGCTGCAACACGGTGAATAAAACCCAAAGTATTGAGGAAGGTTCAGTGACCATCAGCTGTCCGTACGACTCTCAGTCTGTCGACAAGCTGAAGTTCCTCTGCAGAGGAAACCGGCCCTCCACATGTCGACAGCAGGCAGTGATCACCTCTAGCAACACACAAAATGGACGATTCAGACTCTCTGATGACAGGAAGTCAAGAATATTCACAGTGACCATTTCCAGTCTGACCCTGAAGGATTCTGGGTCGTATCTTTGTGGAGTCCAGAGAAACTCAGGATTTGATGATTTCTCTGCTGTTGAGCTGGAGGTCAAAGGTGAGAGATGAAACCTTTACCTCAAATTCTTTAAAGTGGAACATTTCTTAATGAAAGATTCTGGGGAAAAATTACAAAAAATAGCCTATGGGTGACAAATATAACAACAAAAAATAGATTAGCTTGATAACAAAAATTTAAAGATGTCATACATTATGATGTACTTTATAGATCCACTAATAATAGTTTTGTATCTAAAATCAATCAATCAATCAATCAAATCAATCAAATTTTATTTGTATAGCACATTTCAGCAGCAAGGCATTTCAAAGTGCTTTACATCATTACAAACACAGAATCACAATGCAATATAGAATCAATCATTAAGTCAAGTTACATCAATAAATTTGTAATTGATTACATTTCAAATACAATTCTAAACATATGACTGGTACTTTTAGTGTCATTCTTTGTGGAAATACAGTGCAAATATTGCAGGAATTTTTGAAATACGTCTATACCCTGCATTTGTTATTATGTCTGTTTTTAAAAACATTAACTGAGTTATTTAACCAAAGTTATTAAGAGTTATTTTGGAAGGTCCAAAGAGCAACATGTGGCTCTAGGGCTGGAGGTTGAGGATCCTTGATTTTGGGCTATTATGCGTATTCTACATTCAGCCTGCTGGCAGAAAACAGTCCCCACAACTTCTAGCGCGGCATATGAAAAAAATATTTACACGAGTTTACCAAACATTGATGCCACGGATGTCCTTGGCTGATTGCTGTAGACCTTGATGCTGCAGCACGAGCTGCGTTTTTATTTCTTTCTTCTTTTTTTGTGACATATTTGGCCTCATTTTACTGCTTGGTTGTCACAGAAAAAGGAGAACGAAATGCAAGTGGAGAAAAAAAGCTTGAGGATCTGCCACCAAGCCTCACGACAGAAGGTGAGAGAGACCAGGCCACACACACATGAAACAGAGAAAGCGGTTTCACTAGGCCTCCCTGTTGCAACAGGAATGCTACGTTTAGCAAATGACACGTATGACCAATGTGTTGAATTGCAAAAATGTGATTCAAGTAATTTGGTAACTACTCTGCTGTAAACCTTTAACCACTTGTGAATGAGCGGTTGAGGACGATTGTCTTTCCAGATGTCTTACTGTTGCCCGGCAACCACAAAGCATGTGCCTTTTACTCCTTCAAGGCTCAAATCGAAACTGAAACAGAAAATGAGTCTGTGAATTGTTAGTGAGTCATGCATGATGGTTGTGGAGATGTTAGACCTTCTTCAATTGGCTGGAGTTTAGTGATTCTATAGTTGCTCCCAAACAGTTTTCTATCTTGTCGCAGACGGTGAGGTTTTGAAAAAACATTTGTTTCTGTGTGCAAAACATGAGGAAACGGGGGAGAGAGGGACATCAAATCCTGTTTCCAAAGGAGCGGGTTGCTTTTACTGTGCTCCTGGTTTGAAACTGTGTATGTGTATTGACATTTTTTATATTTATTTTTTTTCCTCTTTGTTTTTCTATTTTAAAAGATCATCTGAGCATCTATGGAAATTTAAATGCTCAGAGTTCAATTAATCTGAATGTGCTGAGATGTTTGGCTACTGAAGACGAAAGATCACAGTAAAAAAAAAACCAATATGTTAAAATTCAGGGTTTTTTTTCTCTAACAGTGTATGAGCACCAGAGCAGCACAGTGAAAACTATCATTACTACCACACCACCAGCATCAGAGGAACAGGCTAAAGGTACAGTGTGTGTTAATGTCTGAATGTGTACAGATTTGATATATTGAGAGACTGCATGAACAAAACTGTGCATGCTCGCCAATTATCATCTGAATATTAAAGTCAAGGGTTTTTGAGATTGCTGCTGGCTTTTTGCGTTTCATATTTCAGGAAGTGAATATGAATAAAATTGATATCAGAAAACTTTAAAAAGTTGCTAGTTTAATCACCACAAGTGTTACAAGTGTGTAATATTTACTGCTAGAATTATATTTCTATTTTATATACATCTATAAGCTACACAATCTGTAGCTACACAACAGTGATTGTGTTCATCTATAATAAACACAATCTGCCAGTGTTTATTACCATTGGCAGATTTTGATTTTAAAGCTATTTTCTAACAATCACAAAATTAGCTGCCGACAAGAAATGAAACAATGTAAACTGTGTCAGATTTGAACTAAATAATTTAGATGCTTTAATTTACATTCAAATAAACACACCACGTGGGAAACCTTTACTCTTCTCAATAATAAGGTTGAAAACCTTTAGCATTGTAGCAGCCAAGCTGACCTTAAAGTTGCTGACCAGCTTTTTATATGTTTCCACTGGACTTTTGATGAGCTCCATCTCTTTGGAAATCCTCCTTGCCATCATCCTAATTGTAAATTGAGACTCCAATTTCTCCATGGCACTATTACTTCTTCTTCTAAGAAGAAGCACACTTCTAAACTTTAACTATTTTCTTTAGACCTGAATCTTAAATCTACCAGGAGTATGAATCATTTTGGGCTTTACTTTAACTGTAAAAACATGTAATCTACACTGACATTTTCTTTTCTTTTTTCTGGCAGTGCATTATCATCCAAGCACCACAATGAAAACTACAACACCACTGGTTTCTGAGGAACTGACTGGAGGTCCTCTATGTATTTATCTAAACATACAGACAGATTTGGTATTTAGCTATTAAGATAGAAAACAATCTTTTAAAGTAAAAATATAAAAAATCATCTTAATGTTTTCTCTCTCCAGCACCTATGAGCAGCGCTGCAGGTTCGATCCAGGTGTTTGGATATGAGGGCGGAGACGTGAACGTTTCCTGCCCCTACGATCGGGGATTCGAGGGTCGTCAGAAATACCTGTGTAACAACGACTGTCGTTACGCTGATGTTCTTATAACAACATCACAAGGAAGTAGTGGAAAATACTCCATTCACGATGATAAAACAACCAGAGTCTTCACAGTAATCATCTCTGACCTTCATCTTGGTGACGCTGGGAAATACTGGTGTGGAGTGACAATAATAGGAAGAGATATCAACACTGAAAGAAAGCTGGAAGTAAAACCAGGTAAATATTGAAGTCGGTGTTTCAAACATGTCAGTAAAGATTAGGACAAGACAAGCTATGACCATTTATATATGTACTTATTGACTAATACAGGTTAAATAATGTTTTATTAGTTATTTATTTAAGTTATAACTAGGCATGATCCACACATTGACTGTTCTTCAATTAGTGCTTGATACTAGTAAATAAATAGTGATGAATAAATTGGAATAAATTACAGCAAACAAAGATAACATTATTCCTTGAGGGCATTTTTGTTTCTTTCAATTAAGCATTGTTTTTTTACTCAAAGATGTTATTTTACATTGTTGTTCATCTTAATGTCAGACAGATGTTGCGACAAAGTGAATAAAATCCAAAGTATTGAGGAAGGTTCAGTGACCATCAGCTGTCCGTACGACTCTCAGTCTGTCGACAAGCTGAAGTTCCTCTGCAGAGGAAACCGGCCCTCCACATGTCGACAGCAGGCAGTGATCACCTCTAGCAACACACAAAATGGACGATTCAGACTCTCTGATGACAGGAAGTCAAGAATATTCACAGTGACCATTTCCAGTCTGACCCTGAAGGATTCTGGGTCGTATCTTTGTGGAGTCCAGAGAAACTCAGGATTTGATGATTTTTCTGCTGTTGAGCTAGAGGTCAAAGGTGAGAAGCCAAGCAGGCCTCCTTTGATTTTTTGTGATCTCAGCCTGTTTTCTCTAAAAAAAACCCATATGTTGCTGTTTTTGTTCAGCAGAGTCGTGCTGCGCTAAGTCAAAAAACATGAGTGGAGTAATGGAGCGTAGTGTAACCTTCCAGTGCCCTTATGCACCCCAGCATCCCAATGACACAATGTTCCTCTGCAAGGGAGACAGAGCCAGCAACTGCACAGACATGATGGATGAAAGTAGGTTTATTCTGAGCGATGTTTCCTCCAGCTCTTTCTCTGTGACGGTCACAAAGCTGGAAGCAGGAGATGCTGGAACGTACTGGTGTGGCTCAGGCCCAGAGGCGAGTGATGGAAACTACACCCGCTTTCATCTTTCTGTAGGTGAGAGAGACGCAGAGGTAAAAACTACCTCAGTTTTCAGTGCAGTTTTGTACATCAGGTGTCGAGGTCACAAGGTTAAAACTGGGACCAAAATTCAGCATGAGTGGGATTGAAGTACTCTTGGGTTCACACAAACTTACAGAATAAGTGAATCCCCACTGTTTGCCAGCTTTATCACCAACTGCATGAGATCATGCTGGACTATTTTGGTGTTGCTGTGTTTGCTACGCAAGCTGAGAGCAGATGCTTTCCGTATGAAAACAGAAAAATAAGTTACACTTATACACTAGAGAAAACCATTGAGGAAAAGCATATACTGAAAACGTCCACTTTTGGCTTCAGTAGTTTGTTTACATGTTGAAGGATTTTTTTTGCCAATTACAAGGCATTTATTTTGCTGTTCAAGGTTAGAATCTGGAGACAGATTGATTGGTTAATGTCAAATGAGAAGAGCCTAAACCAAAACTTCTGCTCATTATGATCCTTTTACAGTTGAAGGGTCTGATTAATTTTTCAAAGTAGGTTTATTCTGTTAAAAGGTTAGCAACCTGCAGAAGATAACTCTTATAAATCCAGGTAGTTTGGTTCTGTAGAGGATGAAGCCAACCTTTTCTCTGAACTTGGTCCATGTCAAAGGAGGCAATACCCTTTGTCAGTGTCTCTGGAGTTTATGTGAAGGTGTTTTTTTGTGTTTTTTTTCTTCTAAAGCCGATGTCTACTCATGACTACATGTTCATGTCTATCAACCTGGATTTATGCCTATAAACCTTAATTATCTCACTTCAAATACTCTAAGTAATTATTTTAATGTGTTTGACCAATAGTGTTGTATGTGCATACATGTTTAATTTCTTTTTTTCTGTTCATGGCAGATGCGACTCTCCACCAACTTTCAGATCCAGCTATCTATGCCCTGTTTGCTTTAGCTGCTGGGCTGCTGCTGATGGTGACATTCGTCCTAGTTAAAGTTTACAAGAATAAATGTCACAAAACATTGAAAGGTGAGCTTGTTTTCGTCTTCAACATGAGCAATAAGAGGTGTATAAATAAATTCAATAAATTATGCTTTAATTTTTTTCCAGAAAGAGAAGTTTCCAGATGAAGAATCTAAACGTCATTTTGCAGATGTTTTAGAGGACGTCTAAAACATCTGCAGACCAAAGCTTCGTCTGCAGGGGCTATGGGATCATATGAAATAATGTTCACTGGACTATTTAAACCTAAATGAATGCAATTCATTATTTAAGTACTCAGATAAAATTTTTAGGTCTTATTTTAGAACAATTTTCATTCAAAAAGTGTGTTTGTGAGAGAAAAAAACAAAGGAAAATAAATACAAATAGTTGAACCAGCAAAATAAAAATAATTATCTCACAATGTCAAACTATGTACAACTGAGGAAATGCACTTGCATGTGTAATAATGAATAAAACATGACAGGTATAAACAGTGTAAAAATGTCTAAACTCTAAACTGCACACCTAAACGATAGAATAAAGTTTAAGAATAAACTGGAACTTTGAATTAAAATGTATTCATGAAGATGGCTCAGTGTCCAGTGATGACAGGAAGGCAACAATATTCACTGTGACATTTTCCAATCTGACTCTGAAGGATTCTGGGTCATTTTTTTTGAAGCATGGCACTATGGGACATACTGCAACGTTCCAGTGTCATTGTCCACCTCATCATCGTAACAATATGATGTTCCTCTGCAAAGGAGACCAGAGCAGCATTTCTTATAAGGGTATGTTCACACTGCACGATGTTCAGAGCACGGTGATACAAATGTAGACTAAAAGGAATAATACTGTAGTTTACTGATGTGGAAAATTACAATTATGTCACACCTGCTAGTTGTATTGCTATATGTTTATTCTAAGTTCTGTATATTCCCACCAAGTTAAAGCTGTTTGGGTTACATGCACAGGGTTGGACGTTGTTTTTCTCAGCTGCATGGGAACCAGTCTGATTCCCATGCTTTGGTTCCCTTATTCCTTTGTACAAAACTCATGTGTCGTCTCTGCCTGGCAGAGCTTTCCGTTTCAGACTTGCTTCATTATTGACTGTCCTGTGAGCTCTCTGAGTTGTGCACAATTCATGAATAAACCTGATTGAGTGATTTTACCTGAACAGTGCATTAAATCGTTTTTTCCACCACATTTACAAAGCTGGAAATCTAACAACCAAAATGGATGTATGGTTTTTATTTTTTGCATTGTATACTCACATTTTCTTAGATTTGGCATGTTGCTTGTTGCAGAGAAAGAAAAACAGAATGCTACGTCAGAAAGGCCCAAAATGGAAGGTCAGATGGGGAAATGAAACTGGATTGGTGGCAGTGTTTACAGAAACACATTCTGACCTTTATATTTAGCGTTTTCATATTTAATGTGTGGATATCCTCTCTACTCCAAAAATGCAATCTAAAGAGTTCCCCTTAACTTGACCAAAGTAGCCACTTAATTTGATGTCGATTTCAAGAAATATAACAGAGAACAAATATAACATAAAAAAAACCAATGTTTGATGGACCAGGTTATACTTAAACAGACTGAAGTTCCTCCGATTCAAACAAACAGACATATCAGTGAAACGTGGACTTAAATCAACGTCAAATTTATTATATTTATGCAGTGAGATGAAAAATCTATGTAATTAAAAGTCTCTCAGTGGCTCTTATGCATCTAATGTGCAGAGTTTAGTCAGAAAACACAGAATCCAGCTTGTTTTATGCTACAGTACATCTATGCTACTAGTTTCTGTTCTTCTATGTTTGTGTTTAGACAGTGCTAACAGTACAGGAAGCCCACTGGTTTTCTCGTTTCTTTTTCTAAGAGAAGAGTAACTTTGCTTCTGCTTTAGTTTGTCTGTTGCCTTGAGGAACTGAAAGATGTGGAGCCTTTACTTGCTCCTCATGTGCAGTAAGTTGTATTATTTGATATTAAATATGTTGTTTTTCTTTCGTGATTCGATTTATTACCTCCTGTTATGATCTCATATATTACCTTAACCTTTTTTGGTACATAATGAAAAAAAAGTTAAGTATTAACCATCTGAGATGACAGTTGATGATCTACAGGCATTAGGCTTTGAGTGGTTTAGAAAATAAAATTAAACATTTTATCTAATAACATATAACTGCTAACTTCTCAATTTAGCTGCTGTGAGTTGGGTGACCGGTGATGTAATCTCTGTGTTCGGATATGAGGGCAGCGCTGTGAAGGTTCCCTGTCCATATGGTCGAGGATATGAGGATTATGAAAAGTACCTGTGCAAGCACGACTGCAAAGTTGATGATGACGTACTTATTAAATCAAAAGGAAATAACAACAAATACTCAACCGATGATAACAAAAGAGCAAGAACCTTCACAGTGACCATCTCTGACCTTCGTCTTGATGATGCTGGAAAATACTGGTGTGGAGTGACCAAAGACTTTACAGATATATACAAGGAAGTAAAGCTGAACATAAGACCAGGTAAAAGAATAAAGTTCAAATAAAAATAATGAAATGTAATACAATCAAGCTGTTTCACCAACAGCTTTGCTTAATGTAACATTTAGTTAAATTACAGTTCCTAAAGTATTGCTTCCTTGTCCTTTGTGGTATATTGTAAATAACACAACTGGATTTCAGTGCAGCCTCTGCACCACTTTCAGTGCATTGGCCATAGAAAATAAAGTCCAGTATATAAGAGCTCTGAATGCTTTGGTTTATACAGAAAAAAGAAAATTGTTCAGAAAGGTAAACTATGCAAACAGGCAGCGACATTAAGACATTAAGCATATTTTCTGAAAAACATACTGTATGTGCTTTTCCTCATAACTTCTGCTAGTTTACCGTGTTATCTTTCTATCAGACAGATGTTCCAACACGGTGAATAAAATCCAAAATATTGAGGAAGGTTCAGTGACCATCAGCTGTCCGTACGACTCTGAGTCTGTCGACAAGCTGAAGTTCCTCTGCAGAGGAAACCGGCCCTCCACATGTCGACAGCAGGCAGTGATCACCTCTAGCAACACACAAAATGGACGATTCAGACTCTCTGATGACAGGAAGTCAAGAATATTCACAGTGACCATTTCCAGTCTGACCCTGAAGGATTCTGGGTCGTATCTTTGTGGAGTCCAGAGAAACTCAGGATTTGATGTTTTCTCTGCTGTTGAACTGAAGGTCAAAGGTGAGAGATCATTCTGCCTTTGCTAACTTGATAATGAATCTTAAGAAGTTTATAAATACAACAGTTATTAAAATTTCCTTCTCTCGCAGATTTCTGTCTGAAGTCGTACCACATCAGTGGCATCGAGGGACGTCCAGTAACTCTGCAGTGTCCTAATTCAGGACAACAACTTGATAACAAGAAGTTCCTCTGTAAAGGAGACCAACACAACAACTGTACAGACATGATGGAGAACCAAACAAAGTTCAAGCTGCTCAATGTCTCCTCCACCTGTTTCTCTGTGATCATCACTGAACTGGAAGCAGCTGATGCAGGAACATACTACTGTGGTTCAGACTCTCAGCTGAGATTCATAAAGATACAGCTGGCAGTCGGTGAGACCAACACAGAGAGAGATAGAATAATAAAAAGCAACACAAAATCTAGGTTAAGGCTTTTTACCACATTATGTTTTGTATTTTTTCTAACAGTCTCACTGCATGAAACCAGCTCTGCTGAACATGTTACATCACAGCCACCATCATATAATCCTGGTAAATTCTTTACATTTTCTGTTTCTCTGTGCCTCTCCTGATTTCCTTCACTTAGTTTTCCACAAACAGCAGATATTCAAGTACTCAAATACATTAATGGAGTATTAGAGAATGTTGTTTTGTTGGCTTCTCACAACTTTTCCTGCCTTCACCCCACAGCCAAATGGTAATGCTGCACATGTCCACTGTCTTCCAATCCACAGGTTGTCAGCACAATTTATGTGACGTTAGAAAGTCAACAGAACGTGATTCTCACATGTGACAATGTTGGTGAATTTTTCGCAATATGAGAGAAATCTTGCATTTTGCAGTCACATTGTGTGCAGTTTCTCCCTGTATTTTATAAACAGTCCAGGAATGTAGGCAGCTGGTTTGGGATCATCACTCTGGTGTTGGGATCCACAGTCACTTGGCTTGGAGCCAAAGCGATCTGGTTAAGGACCATTATCTTTACAATGTTTAATATGAATTTAAGTCAGCCATCAAATCAAATCAAGCAAATTTTATTTATATAGCACATTTCAGCACCAAGGTATTTCAAAGTGCTTTACATCATAAAAACTCAATAAACATACAAACTCATAGAACACAAAGGCAACATTTGAAACATTATAATTTAGTCAACAAATTGCCTTTGTTAAATTTTTCATTGATTATGTTTCAAAAGAAACTAAACAGGTGGGTTTCAGTCCAGATTTAAGGGAACTCAGTGTTTCAGCATATTTGCAGTTTCCTTGCAGTTTGTTCCAGATTTGTGGTGCATAGAAGCTGAATGTTGCTTCTCCATGTTTGGCTCTGGTTCTGGAGATGCAGAGCAGAACCAGAACCAGAACCAGAAGACCTGAGAGGTCTGGAAGGTTGACACAACAACAGCAGATCTTTAATGTATTGTGATGCTGAGCTGTTCAGTGATTTATAAACTAAATGTAGCAGCTTGTGCTCTTTCTAGAAGTTTTATCTCAGGTGTGTCCAATCTCCCATTAGAGACAATTGAGCCAATGCAGGTCAATCCTGGACCTACCAGTCCTTCCTGTTGCCTGGACCTTCATAAATGAAGTCTGAATGTTTAGTGTTGATTTTTGTAAACAATGTTTCAAATTGTTATTACATGCTTTCATTCTCTGTGTCTTTTTCCAGGAAATTTTCTGTCCATGCCTATTAAATTCTCCTTTCTCTTCTTTTCAGATCTGACCTTATTTTACATTCTGCGTGTCGTCCTGTTTCTGCTGTGGATCCTGCCGTTTGTCCTTCTGATGATTCTTAAAAGAAAATTGAAGCAACAAGGTGAATTTACCCAGAACATCAACATACGATACTAAAACTCGAGAAAAAACCCAGAAAAAACAGAGACAATGTTTTTTATTGTTCTTGTAGATATCCAAATGATTGTATTGAACACTTCTGATGCTTCTAAGAACCCGAGGATCAATGATGTAAGTCCACAAAGTTGCAACTCTTAAAGATTTTTTCTTGCAAGGACATTAGATAATTTTTCATTAACTATAAAATAAATTTGCTTAATGGAAACACACCAGTTAAAAAAAAACCTTATAATTTTCAATAAAAAGTTTTGCCCTAACATGAGGTGGTTCTTTAGTTGTATCAAAATAGAGGTATTTCGCAAAACAGGATTGGAATCACTTTTTTCGCATCACACAAGTCACATGATACACAGCTGGATGTTACTGCTGGCAAAAATGCAAACAAACACAAAAATCTTGCCAGCCCGTCAGGACTCAGTACAAACAGTGGCATGACGTGGAGTTTCAGTCAGGGCCTTCAAGAGACGTCAACTATACCTGAACAATACACACCATTTGCAGGACAGTGTAAGAACTATTCACCACACCAAGAAACAGACATCCAATAATATGCAAATAAATAAAAATACGCAAAGAAAAACAACAATGCAGCCCAACAATATCAAGCAATATATCAATGTATATTTTAACAAAATACACAGGCAATAGCACACATTATTGAACATCCACCAATTTAGCAAAACTTTTCTATCTTCCCCAGTTAATCTCAACATCAATCCAAACTGCTGATATAGCAAATGAGCAATTAAAAGAAAAATATTAAGTAAAGTATTGTAATGACCTCAGTACCGCAGCTGTAGTCCCACCAAACAGGGTTTATTAGGATAAGTACGATCTGCTACTCCTGAGGCTGCAGCTCACGCCTCTAACAAACTGGTACATTCAACAGATAGTTTCACTGCTGACCCAACTCTGAACTCTTTCCACTTCCGGTCCTGGTACTATTAAAAAAGAGGTAATTTAATGCTAGCTTTGGACAAAACGTTTGGCTCTTTCCTCTTTAATTTTGCCCGGGATCCTGACGAGCGACGGCGTGCTGCTAAAACGAAACAACAACAAAGCGTGTTGACGTCACAGATCACAGAGTTTAATCCCACACAAAGCAACGCATGAATCAATTAACAAAGCTGCAGAGGTACAGAGATATGCATTTTTCTCATAAAAATAAAGACACACAAGGGGAAGACAAACAAACATAAAACAAAGACAAAAAAAGGCAAAAAAAATAGCGGCCGCTGTCTCTCTCTCGGCGTGCTCCGTGTACGTAATCTTAAACCAAATAGGTGTTTCACTATTTAATTTATGCAGCCAAGGCGTTCCGTTCTTTGACCTATTGGAAACTCCCTCAGCACTCAGAGAAACCTGGAAACTCCCCTCATTTATGGCAAAGGTGTCTGGTTTTTGTCTAAGCAAAAGGGCGGACCATTTAGTGCTCGTCGCTGTCTGGTACGGGCAGATCCCTGGCGCCAAACGTCTTGAGATGAGATTTCACAGACACCTCTGAAGTCTCTTCCCCCCAAACTTCCTTAGTTCTCCCCATTTGAATGTAAATTTTATTGCCCTGTGTGTCAGCGGGGGAGGAAAAGGGCCCTGCTTGTCTGATGCCTGCTTATTCAGCTCCTTACCGCATCTCAGACGAAACCTGTTCCAAATAAGAGTATTGAATATAACTGTTACACATGTCGTAGATTAACTGTATTAAGCACTAAAATTAATCATTTTTCCTTAACAGTACTGCCGCTCCACCGATCCCTCGCCCACATGACAGGCCTATCACATGTGTGTGGGAATCAGCAGAGTCAGACAGGGGAAGCCCACAACACTCTACACATAACAATAAGATCACAATGCAACTTATAGCAAATACACATAACCATAAGGACCCAGCAGAACTAAAACTCAGAATCGTTACACTACGTATGAGAATGTAATAGAAAAGTAACACTCACCCATTACTTGTAAATAAAATCCATACAATAACTTGTAGTGTTCAGTGCTAGCTGTTAGCCCCTTGTAGCGCTCATAGTTACAGTCTCTAAAATGCCTTGCAAAGTTCTTACTGCTTTGTGTTAGTGAATCCAGGTTTGGTGCGGGTTTTACATTTTTTAATTTTTTATTCGTGAAGATCGTCTTGAAAAAGATGATTTTAATAGGGAATACAGGGAACGCTCTTCACTTACTGTAGGGCCAGTGAGGCTCACCATTATTGCATGTAAATTCTGATTGGCTGATAATTATGCTAGTCATGCCAACAATGGCCTGTTGCACTGCATTTTTGAGGAAGGGGTATCTGAATTTGTACAGCAGGTCCTGAGGTGGAGCGGCTCGCCAGATGCGCTTAAGGCACATCTTAAGCAGGAAATTAATGGGCGTAGCCGTGGTGGCGTAGGGGATAGCGCGACCCATGTTTGGAGGCCTTGAGTCCTCGACATGGCCGTCGTGGGTTCGACTCCCGGACCCGATGATATTGCCGCATGTCTTTGCCCCTTTCCTATATGACTACTTTCATATATGGGACACTAGAGCCCACAAAGAAAAAAAAAGTAGGAAATTAAAGTGAAACCTCAATAATACCAATAAGCTACTTGTTTGTAAATACAAATAAAATTATAGATAAAATTAAATATGACTAAGACATTTTCTTTTCAGATTTCTAGGGCGAGCAGACAAGGCTCTGCTGGCCCTCACAACCCACCACTGAATATACATTTTTCTACATTAATCTTTTTTTTTATCACTCTCCATGTTGATATTTTGCACAGTGGAATCTGACTTTATCTTTGTGTTCAGATCCTTCAGGTTTTGTCCTGTGGGATTATGAACATTTATCCAGATAAGTTTTTCTGCTCAGTAATATAAATCTCATTTATCTGAATATCATAAATGATTATTTTTCAGATTTGTGAAAATCCAGTAGACAGCTCAACCTTTGCATCAAAGCATCAGGAGCAACGATGAAGCTGCAGAATCTCAACATGTGAACCAAAGTCTCACCACAAATGAAGATATTTATTCTGATTGTCGGAAAGCAAAATGATGAAATGCACTGCAGAGGAAATTATTATATACATTTCAAGCTAATTTAAAGATTTAGATGCTAATTGCTAAATATTTTAATGATGCAACTTGTTTTATTACAGTAAGTTTCTCCACACAATAATAAATAAGAGGTTTTTGATGAACCAGCCTTTGTTTCTTTTTAAATTAAGACTAAATCATGAAGGTGATAAGGTTTTCTGCAGAGGAAAACCGTTTTTATAACTGTAGTATTTTCATGCTCTTAAATTGTTCTAGTAATCTTTTTGTATGTTTCTATATTTGTCATTTGTCAGTTTGACTGTAAAATAAATTTTAATTCTACCTTCAATGTGTGGCAACATGTTTCTTCCTGCTCATTTTATTCACTAGATCCTGTTACTATAAGCAGTTTTGCAATGAGAGAAAGAGAACCTGGAGAACATCGATGAATGTTCTAAAATAAATAAGCAAACTATAGACAGAAAGTTCTGCTTCACTTATATTTAAACAGGAAATATTCTTGCTGAGATGATACAGCACTAACCACTACACCTCAGCCCTCCCACGTTTCCTATGGCCATTTCCTCCAACTTTGTAAACACTTATTTTAATTTTACTAATAATAAGCATGTCTTCTTACTGTTTGGTTGTTTTGATAGAGTTTAGTTTTAGCATTTGAAACATAGAGAAAATGATCATTATACACATCATTTATGAGGCCTGCTGATATGTGTGAAGGGCTGAACTCATCACACCAATGTGGTTTCCTTAAAATACTTCATGTTTCACTTCAACATTATTTCTGGTTTAGTTTGTTGTCCTCAGTAATGCACAGATGTGGAGCTTCCAGATCGTGTTGTTCATCTTGTCTGGTAAGTTTTAATATTTATTTGTTTTCAAATATAAATTAAATCGGGCTCGGGTGCGCCGGCTGGAGGTACTGGTCCTGGAGATGCTGGAGTTACTGGTCCCGGAGCTGGAGCTGGGTCTGAGCTGGCGGAGAGACTATGCGGCTTGGGAGGCAGAGGGTTACCGTTCAGCACGGCAATCGCTGTCCGGCGCGCCTGCTCTGCCTCCTGCTGTAACTCCGCCAGCCCCAGGTGCGGAAGGCGCGGGATCCAGTAATCCGACATAAGGACCATGCGTGTGGCTATCCCCAGGCGCTGACGGGTTTCCATTGGCTTTAAAAGCAGGAGTAGATTTTAAAATCATTTTAAAATTCATTTTAAAATCATACAAATTTAGAATAAAATCAAATAGACAAGATGGCGCCCTCCGTGGTTGCTGACATACGACCTTTGTTTCTCGATTTGCTTTTAAGTAAATACATTTACAATTTATCAATTGTCTTTTATAAATATGGCCTTTTCTATTTATATATTTACTGTTTGCTGAGGAGTCAGACTAAGAATTTCATTCTATTTTTTGCAAATGACAATAATTTAAAATTAAAGTTAGTTGCATTGAATTATATTTTTGTTCTCTCCTGTTTCTCTCAAATTCAAACATGAAGATCTGCACAGCTGAGATTAAAACCTGAAAACTGAGTGTCCCTCAATAATCCACCCAAACTTTGTTGTGGTGAAAAAAATCTATTTCCTGTATTTGTGAGTAAAGCCTGTGAGGTCAGCGGTTGCAGAGTTATCACTTGACCAATGCAGAAACAAGACGTTTCACACTTGTGAGGTAAGTCGACACTTTCAAAAGCTGTTAAACTTTCTGAATGTCAGGATCCTTAATAGCTCTGACGTTTCCTCTAAATGTCTCATTTTAAAATAACTTCTGCCTCAGTTTAGCTCTGGTTTAGAAGAACAAAGAGATGTGGAGCCATCAACACATCATCATCTGCAGTAAGACATAATATATCATCTACAACAGTTTGCTTTAATCTTATGATGAATTTTATTTAAATAAAATAAGATGTGTTTATAAATTATGTAGCATTTACTTAAAGACTCAGTAGCACTTCCTGTTTGTGTTGTGACTGAAATGTGATCGTCTGATCTCACACAAACTAATTGTGCTTTTTATTTGAAAAAGTAGTTTTACAAAACTTGTAAAAAAAATATTTATTGTTCAAATGTTGAAGCATAAAAACTAAACTGATGTTGTTTTCTGTCTGCAGCAGCTCTGAGTTTTGTGATCAGTGCTGAAGGTTTGATCGAAGTGTTTGGATATGAGGGAAGAGATATAAATGTTTCATGCCACTATGATGAGAGATTTAAGGATAGTGAAAAATACTTTTGTAAGAATGACTGTGGCTCCAGTGACGTTCTCATTACAACAAAACAGAAAAATAAAGGCAAATATTCCATCACTGATGATATAAAGAACAGAATCGTCACAGTGACCATTTCTGATCTTCAATCACATGATGCTGAGAAATACTGGTGTGGAGTCACAGTGTGGGGAATAGATACCTACAGTGAAGTAAAACTGCACATAAAAGAAGGTAAATAATAAGTTCATGTTTCTATATTTCACTATAGATTTCACAACAAATTAAAATGCATTAAATGAAGCATCAAAGTCTAACCATGTTAGTAATACACACTTTTAATCAATGTGTGGTCTTAAATTTAGCTGTTATTAGAAGCTAAATGTATTTTCTAATTTTGCTAGTTGAATTATCATGTACTTGCAGATCTGGATCGTCTTCTATGTTGAAAATAAATACATGTTTAGACATCAATGCAGACATGTTAATACAAGACAATTGTACTAGTCTATAATGTTAAATATAAATCTCTATCAAAAAAGTACAACTTTCTATTAAGTGAAGATTTTTGACTAGTTTTTCTTTCACTTTACATTGTTTTTTTAACCTCATGTCAGACAGATGTTGTGACCCGGTGAATAAAACCCAAAGTATTGAGGAAGGTTCAGTGACCATCAGCTGTCCGTACGACTCTCAGTCTGTCAACAAGCTGAAGTTCCTCTGCAGAGGAAACCGGCCCTCCACATGTCGACAGCAGGCAGTGATCACCTCTAACAACACACAAAATGGACGATTCAGACTCTCTGATGACAGGAAGTCAAGAATATTCACAGTGACCATTTCCAGTCTGACCCTGAACGATTCTGGGTCGTATCTTTGTGGAGTACAGAGAAACTCAGGATCGGATGATTTCTCTGCTGTCGAGCTAGAGGTCAAAGGTGAGAAGTCAAACTAGCTACCTTTGCTGAGATCAATTGCCATAGAAGAGTGTGACTTGAACCTTCAACAAACATGTTGTTGTTTTTTGTCAGAGTGGTGCTGTGTGGAGTCAAAGGACATGAGTGGGATTGTGGGTCGTGCTGTAACCTTCCAGTGTCCTTATCCACGTCATCATCATAACAATATGATGTTCCTCTGCAAAGGAGACCAGCGCAGCAACTGCACATACATCACTTATCAAGGCAGCGTCACACTGCATAATGTTAATGCCACCTTTTTTTCTGTGGTGATCACAAAACTTAAATCAGAGGATTCTGGGACATACTGGTGTAGATCAGACCCCAAGTGGAGTGTTGGAAACTACACCCAGTTTCATCTGACTGTGGGTAAGAGCATGATGATACACTGAAGCTACCCTATTGCTTTTAAAATTTTAAACTGAATGTAATAATAATGTTTTTATTCATAAAGCAGATTATAAATCTCAGATAGTTAGAAAATTGTACAAGCATGAGCTGCTTGTACAGAACCAGATATTTTGATGTAATGATTGTTGTGGTGAACTCATAGTTTATCATTGTTGCTGTGTTACTTGTTGCAGAAGAAGAAGAACAGCGTGGTGTGTCAGAGGAGTCCATAATAGAAGGTGAGATGGTGAAAATGAAACTGAGCTTGTGGCAGATTGCCCCACATTCATATCTGGCATGTCCATATATGGTGTGTATTTATCAGAGTTGGTTGCTCTCTAAACATACTACAGCCCCTTTGACTCATATCTCAGATCCAATAGATGAATTTAACGAAAGAGTCCCCCTTCACTTTACTAAGGTATCCACTTATATTGCTGTAAATTTCTAGAAATCTCACAGAATAACCTCAAAAACATGATATGGTTTGTCTGTACTCCCGTGTGAAATATTTGCCCAAACACCCAGAACTGGACACAAAAAAGACAGGGGAGTCATTACCTCTTACCACTGCCATCTCACTGTTCTTGCACCCACACTTTTAACATTTTCTACACAAGCATTTGCTCAAGTTTCACTAACCAGTAGCCCCCATTTGCTCTGAGTAATTATTATTCTCCCTTAACAGGTAACCACCTCACTTGTCTATGAGTAGCAGCTGTATACAGAGCCTGGAAGAAAACACTACATGCTAATTATTAAAATACTAAGTAAATGTTCAATAAATAGTTACAACTTCTTGTGTGAAAGTAGTGGATGTGAAACTCCATGCTTAAAGCGTAGTGCTGCATGAAGTGCTAAAGTGCTTTTAGTAAAATGCACATGTGCTCTTGCAAATTAAAGTAAAACTGGTTTCAGTAATAGAAACCTCTTCATTGGAGGGGAAGTTAAGCTTTTTTATGTTTTTGCTTTGAACCCAGTGGAGGCCCAGGAGCTCCACCCTTCAGTCTGGGTCCAGTCTGGTGCTCTATTGCTCTTCATCCATGTAGACTTTGTAAATTTATGAGACTTTCCCCATCAAGATAATCAAATCTCTCCTGATCTGATCCCTTCTCTGAGGTCAGAATGACATAGCAGAGATTACATGGGGTTAAAGCATCAGGCAACATGAGAGTGGCACACTCTGTCGGTATGTTGTTTTGCATGTGATCATATGCAAAAAGCATTTGTTATTTAAGAAGTTTCTAAATAAAACTACAAGTCAAGAATTATCAGATTAAGACTAATTGTATAGAAGAAGCCTGAGTGGAGCATGTAGACCTCAGAGACTTTTTGATAGTCCTTCCTACTTGTAGCAGCGTGGCGCTTTAAGGCTAATGTGTTTGAGGAAGTCAAGTAATTTCATCTTGAATTTGTTTTACTCTTTATTTGTCACTTTCATCTGCAGCTCTGTACTGGCTTTTCGCTGCACTCCCAGTTCTGCTGCTGATACTGATAATCATCCTGGTCAAAGTTTGCAAGCCCAAACGTCGCCAGTTGAAAGGTGAGCTTAGTGTTTTCGCTTTCAACAAAGGCAAATGTGCGTATAAGTGCATTTATTTTAATTTGCTTTGTTTCAGTTGAAGCAGCAGTCGACATGAACACAAGCAAACTGGAGGCAGCAGATGCACAAGATGTGACGAGTGGGGAAGATGTAAGAAAGCCCAAGTGTTTTAGTTTTTTTTTTTTTTTTACACGACCCAGTACCAACATGAGGCGGCACTTTAGATGTTTTATATGAAAACCTTCACATGTCTTCAAAAGCATATTTCTGCTAAAAATTCTTTTAAAATTCTTTGCTAAATTGATCAAATTTATTTGAAAAACAGCTATACCTGGAAGGCTCATAGCTTGTATGAACTCTGCTGCTAAAACGTTTGACACTGACATGCCTTTTACCCACACTTAGTCTTCTGCTTGTGATAAGTTGCGGTGGTGAGGCAGACGCAGATGACCCAGGTAGTTGAGAGAAAATGATTTTTAATAATGAAGTCCAAAAAGTCCACAAAACCAGGCAGCACGCAGCAGAAGCCAGGGCTCAACGCTGGTAGCAACTGATAAAATGAATGGACAACAAGAAGGACTGAGCGCACATAAGACAAGACGCCAAACGAGACGAGGACCCGACAAAGACACACAGGTGACACTAAATACACAGGAGGTAATTACGGGGACAAGAAACACCTGGGGACAATCAAGGGGAAGACAGGACAACATGGAAACTCAGAAACTTGAAATAAATACACAGGAAAAACACGGAACATGACAGTACCCCCCTCTCAAGGGCGGCTAGCAGACACCCAAAACACAACAAGGGTGGGCGAAGGGGCGCTGGACGGGGGACCAGAGTCCAAAACAACAAAAAACTACCCACAAGGTGGGCGGAGGCAAAGGAGGCAGGAACCGCGGCATTGGAGGCGGCGACGACGAGTCTCTGGGGCCACCCTGAGGCAACCCTGAGGCAGCCCTGAGGCGGCGATGACGAGCACTGAGAGGCGGGGTCTCGGGAGGAACACTGGGGGAGTCAGGTGAGGCCGAGAACCCACTAACTGGGACCCCCTGTCGGCTTGGAGCAGTCTCTGGAGTGGGAGCATGAGGCTCGGGAAAGCCGGCTGGAGCGCCGGCTGGAGCGCCGCGCCGGCTGGAGCGCCGCGCCGGCTGGAGCGCCGGCTGAATCGGGCTCGGGTGCGCCGGCTGAATCGGGCTCGGGTGTGCCGGCTGAATCGGGCTCGGGTGCGCCGGCTGAATCGGGCTCGGGTGCGCCGGCTGAATCGGGCTCGGGTGCGCCGGCTGGAGCGCCGGCTGAATCGGGCTCAGGTGCGCCGGCTGGAGCGCCGGCTGAATCGGGCTCGGGTGCGCCGGCTGGAGGTGCTGGTCCTGGAGATGCTGGAGTTACTGATCCCGGAGCTGGAGCTGGGTCTGAGCTGGCGGAGAGACTATGCGGCTTGGGAGGCAGAGGGTTACCGTTCAGCACGGCGATCGCTGTCCGGCGCGCCTGCTCTGCCTCCTGCTGTAACTCCGCCAGCCCCAGGTGCGGAAGGCGTGGGATCCAGTAATCCGACATAAGGACCATGCGTGTGGCTATCCCCAGGCCCTGACGGGTGGAGTAAGGCTTAGCCACCTCCTCAACATAGTCCTTTATGGTCCTCTTTAAGCCAGCTGGATCCATGTAGTTGCGTGCCTCACCGTACTTTCTGGTCGGGTCCTACTGTCATAAGTTGCGGTGGTGAGAGGTGGTGAGGCAGACGCAGATGACCCAGGTAGATGAGAGAAAATGATTTTTAATAATGAAGTCCAAAAAGTCCACAAAACCAGGCAGCCCGACTGAGCGGAAGCCAGGGCTCAACGCTGGTAGCAACTGATAAAATGAATGGACAACAAGAAGGACTGAGCGCACATAACCAAGACGCCAAACGAGACGAGGACCCGACAAAGACACACAGGTGACACTAAATACACAGGAGGTAATTACGGGTACGAGAAACACCTGGGGACAATCAAGGGGAAGACAGGACAACATGGAAACTCAGAAACACAGAAACTTGAAATAAATACACAGGAAAAACACGGAACATGACACTGCTTGTACTTTAAATAGATCTTTACATTGCTACATCACTCTAGAGTATTTTTAAAGGGTTTGTTTGATCTAGAGGCTTTTATTTGACAGGTGTCAGACAGGAAAGTTGGTTGTGAGAAAGAGGGAAGACATGTGGCAAAGGTCATCAAGCCAGGACTTGAACTCATGACAGCCGCATCGAGGACTAGGGCTCCGTACATGGGTTACATTTTAATATGAAACCAAAACCTGACAGTAACCTGACTCGCCAACCTTTGTACGTCTAAAAAAGAAGGAATAAATATTCCTTCTTTTTTAGACGTACAAAAATCATGATGTTGCTGCGATGTTCTCACAGCAGAATAGGACGCAGCGCACATATTTCCTCTCTGGAAATGCAGATGAAGACAAAGTAATCTACGAAAACAACCCAACTGAGCAAATCTACTGCAACCATTTCATTTAAAACAAGGGAGATGAAGGATTGGCAAAGCTCGCTCTTTGTTAAAAGACAAGTAATTATTTCCACAGAAAACTAGAAAATTGTTTTTGTTTCTGAAAAATGTTGTCTGGGTTAAATCATTATCATTTCACTTCTTGTGGTAGTTTGAGCTTCAGCTCTAAAACAGTGTGCAGTTCACTTATACCCTGGGTCTGATCTAAAACGTAATACTTTGACTTTATGGTGAAAATAAATAATAAGTGGATGTATTAATTTATGATCTGTTCCTTCTTTTGTAGCTTTACCAAAATTATGACGATCCTGCAATTCGCTCACAGCAGAGGGCCTGCAAAGAGCAGAGATCTGTTCAGTTCTTTGAAGACTATGAAGATGAAGCTCAATATGGAAACATTTCAACAACTGAGGATATTTACCGCAATGAGTTCTTTTTAAAAACTCAGAGCTAAAGAGTGAGCCAAATGTTGGGTCTGACCTACATGTGAGGCTGAAACTTTTCATTGAGTTCCTAAAAGCCTTTATTCATGTTACATCATCATCATCTTAGAGCTGCTGGTAGTGACAACTTTCATGAGCTTTAAAATTCTGCTTTTCCATTACTTCATACTAATAAAACTGCAGTTTTGTATTCTTATAAACCAAATTTTAAAGAAATAAACGACTAGTCAAAAGAAATAAACGACTAGTGTCGTGATTCTAGTGTGTCAGTGTGATTTTGTGTGAATGTAAGGCCAGGTCGACATGGAGCCTTTTTATCTTTAATGTTTTTCACAGATTTAAATAATGAAATAAGAATACATGAGATCTGCAGCTCTCACATATCACTTCTCCAACCTAAATACTCCGGCAATAATCCAATTATAATATCAGTAAAAATCACACAACACTATTCAAACTCTTTATTCACCTGACAGAGGCAATATTTCAAAGTTAAACTTAAAGGGGCAGAATATTTATTTTCCAGACACATAGTGCCATTTTAGAACCATCAAGTATTAATAACTATTAATACAGAGGCTTCAGATTATTGGCTTTGTTGGTTTGACAACTATGTGACCAATAGGTTTCAGTGTGTTCAAATAGAGAGTTTAATGTCCACTTCTCTCCTATATACCGTACTCAGTGGTGATCTGCAAAAACAAGTCACTGAACAGGACAAACTGGCCTAAGATCTAACTTATATACTGCTTTAAAGAAAGGTCGACCCACTCTCAACAGGAAACAGACAATTTCCTCTCAATATAGAACGTACGTCTGTGCAAAACCGCATGGGTTGGACGTTGTTGTGTCAAGAAGACGAAGGTCTGTATTTTCAGATTTCTGCTGCTTAAGGATGTGGAGCTTTAAAAACCTGCAGGTCTGCATCTGCTGTAAGTTTATTTGGATTGATAAAACTACATAGGATCTTTTCTAGAGACATTGGTGTTGTTAAGTTGGTAGTAGTTTATTATGTTACATATAACTAATGCAGTAAGAAGGGTCTTAGAATGAGAGAATGGTTTGGCAACTTTAAGCAAAAATGCAGAAATGCAGCTTGAATTGTCCAACTTATACATAGATTTAATGTTTTATTTCTTTTACATTTTTTATTACATTTGTTTATTTTTGTTACTTGTTGTTGTTATTATTACTACTACTGCTAATAATAATAATAATAATTGATAACCCTATTTTTGACATATTCTTAAGTTATACAATTCTTGAAGACGTTGACAGAAGCAATGAGAACCTGCTACTAAAGTTAAAGAAAAAGGCTAGAACTGTAGAATAAAATGTAAAGCAACATTATTATAGTTATTCAGTATGATCAAATTAATATTCCAATCTCTTGTTGTCTTTTGTGGCTGGTAAAAAAAGTGTTGAATTTCCAGGGTTTTTTCTTACAGTCATTGATAATGGGTACGCGGGTTTATTAAATTGAAGAGATGGACACACACAGCCTTGCTCTCATAAATTACAACTATGTTTGTATGTGAACTATGTTTTCTTCTCTTCAGTTGCTTTATCTTGTGTAAGCAGTGCAGCAGCAGTGATCCATGTATCTGGATATGAAGGCAAAACAGTGACTGTTCCCTGCCCCTATTATGCTGGTTTTGAATCCTATGAGAAATACCTGTGTAGGAGTGACTGTCGACAAGATGCAGATGTTCTGGTCAAGAGCACCGAAGCAACAAAGGGCAGATACTCCACCAGTGATGATCGAAGGAAACTTATTTTCATGACGACCATTTCAAACTTAAGTTCGAAGGATGAGGGAAGATACTGGTGTGGCGTGACGAAGGTTGGGTTTGACAAATATCCTTCAGAAGTCTCACTGAAAGTAAAGAAAGGTAAAAAAGAATGAAAATTAAATTATACATGTTGAGGGATGTAGATTTTTTTTCCCTTGTTCTGAAGTTTGTGGCAAAAGGTTTCAAAGATTTTAGAGTTTTTGCTTAGAAATAAATGGCAACATTTGTTCACATCATTCTATCTCTGCTTTTAAGCAAAAAAAACAATCCTAAGATATAGACTAGAAGTTTATTTATGTAGAACTATTTGTGCACATTGTAATTTAAAGGATTTTACAAGAAAAACAAAAGGAACAGATTTTTAAAAACTTTATGCAACCAAAATGTGAAACAGATATCAAAATCACTAAACCATCTCATTAAATGGTTTACTAAAACATTTCATAAAAACATAAGATGTTTTAACATAAATAAATGTCAAAATGACTCATTTAAGCAAATAGAAAGCATGATAGAAATGATAAAACAGGCTTTGACCTACCGTACGTAGGAAAGCTGTGATATGAAACGGTTCACTTTCTGCACATCTCAGGTTTATAGTAGTTTGTTCCAAAGTAGAAGAGCACAGAAACAAAAGTTAATTATTTAATTTAATAATTCTTATTAATGGAACATTCAGTGGTTTAGATTTGTTGCAATATTGCAGAATTTCCCGATACAGATTCAAGCCATCATTTAAAATGATGTGGAAATGTTGCATACATGTTGTGCATAAACAAAGCAATCCTCAGTTGCTGACATCATCCATTTTCATTTTCTGTCTAACAGAGTGGTGCTGTGTGAAGACCAACAAGATGAGTGGGATTGTGGGAACTCCTGTTATGTTGTCCTGTCCTTATCCACCTAAACACAGGAACAACAGGAAGTTCCTCTGTAAGGGAGACCACCGTGACAACTGCACCGATGTGGTGACAGGTGGAAGCAGGTTCACTCTGCAGGACAACGTCTCTTCAAGCTCTTTCTTGGTGATTGTCACAAAGCTGGAAGAAGGCGATACTGGGACATACTGGTGTGGTTCAGATTCTACGTGGAGTCCTGAAAAATACACCAAAATTGAGCTGTCAGCAGGTAAGATCCTAGAAAACAGGGGAAAACAAGGCAGATAGATCTTAGTTCAGTAAGGTTGTATTATGTTTTTACTTTCTAGCAGCAGAAATTTGCCATCAACTCAGTTCTTTAGTTCCATTACCATCAACAGATTATCAATCCTAACCTTGGCTGTATGAAAGTTTATTTCTAGTGTCTGCATCTCACACTATTGCTTCCGGGCTGTAAAATAATCTCACTTTGGTGATTATTAATTATTACACAGCCCTGCTTCTGAAACTAGTGCATGGTCTGCACGCTGCAAAGAAACCAAAACTATTGCAGCAAGTTTTGGTCTCTGCAGTTTGCCTTCATCTACTTTGCAGATACTGACATTTAAAATTGTCTCATGTGTGATAACTCGTTCTAAACTTATATTGTTCATTGACTTGTCATTAACTGTGTGTGAACGGATGTCAACCATATACCAGTTTGAGTGAATGATAATATTTAAGTAAGCTTTATGAAATTCTATGTGAACTTTGTTTTTATTAACATAATCTTCTTGGAGCGGAGAAACAGAGCTGTATTGCCATCAAGGACTTCTACTATCGTCTATTGCTTTTAGCGATACTTCTGGAACAATGCACCCACCCACCCACACACACACACACACACACACACACATTCTTGTTAACCTCCCACAAGAGGCCCCAAAGTAGCTTATTGACTTGTGGGGCCCACCCTTTCTAGATGTCCTAGATCTATTTTAAAAAATCAAGCAAGTCCCAAAAACAATCTTGATACTAAAGATCACTTTCAATAAGCCCAATTTGAAAATTTATTTTACATGTTAGTTTTTCAGTCACATGTGGGGCCCGTTTCTAACATTTATGCTTTGCAGGTTCCACCTTTTACACACATGAGTTTTTCAGTCCGTTATGGGACTTGCTTTTAATGTTCAAAACCTAACAGGCCCATCTTCACACACATACTTTTTTTGGCCAGTTAAGGGGCTTTCTTTTAACATTTAACTCTTGTTACACACGCTTTTTGCCTTGCATTCCAACACCTTGGTGTGCGCAGACACTGGCCTGCTAACGGTATCAGCATATGGCCAATTAGATTATGATGCGTGCATGTGTCCAACCTTTTGTCAAGTCCAAGAAGATAAATATGTAATGTACTCTGATTACTTTACTCTTCCTGTGGTGTTCACACTGCATAAAGCAGCCCAGCGCTGTACAACTTTATAGGTGGTCAAGAATAAATTAGACTTTGGCTTTTGAAAACCGATTCCAGATCCGTTCCTGGAAAGATAGAAAGGTCTTGCCATATTAGCATATCCTTTGGGGTTTAATTTTGTACTTATTTCCTGTATTATGTTCTATCTGTATTTTAAGTTCCTGTTATTAGTTTCCCCCTGTGGATTGTAGTTTCCTTTGTTTCTAGCTTAAATCATCTGTGGTAATTAGTCTCCATCCCTTAATTCTCCTGTTCAGCACTGTCTTCTTCCACTGTTCCACACTCCCCTGCTTAGCTCACCTGGATCTTCTGCCATTTACCCTCCATCTTTAGCTTTTAGCTATTTTTATTTATTTATCTGTTTTTCTGTGATAATAGGTACAAAATTATTATTTTGCAAGTTAGGCAGAAAGGTATGGGGTCTTTCCTTTTGCGCCGATTGTAGACCAATTTAATATAAATCTGCACTTTCTGCCTGACAGAGTGGTGCTGTGTGCAGACACAGAACATATCAGGCAATGTGGGGTATCCTCTCACTTTTTCCTGTCCTCAATCACGCCGACGCCAAGATAGCAGGAAGTTCCTCTGCAAGGGAGATCACCGCCGCAATTGCACTGACATGTTGAGTCAACGCAGGTTCACTCTGCAAGACGATGAGTCCTCCAAAAAAATTTTTGTCATGGTCACTAAGCTTGAAGACAGCGATGTTGGGACATACTGGTGTGGTTCAGACTCGAAATGGAGTGCTGGCAATTACACAAAGATTGAGTTGTCACTGGGTAAGAGTTTTATATATTGAATAAACAATATCATTGCACCAATGCCTGTTGCATTGGATGCTGTGTATTACATACTGACTTTGGGATGGGATATTATTTAAAAATGAAACTTGAAATAGGAAAACATTTATTAATAAACCTCTCAAGTAATACTTTTTCCTCTTGAGAAAGTGATGTGTTTGATTCACAGACGTGAGTTGAAAACTTTTAATCACTTTTAATCAATCTTTTGTCACATTAACAATTTAAAAAAATATTCGACAATGTATTTAATATGCTCCATGGATAATTAACATCACAAATATGTATTTTTAGAATTTGAGGACCATTTTACAAAAATTACACCATAATTTGACATATTTGTGTTTATCAACATCCTCAGATTTTGTTTGTGTTAGACTCTCCTTCTTTGGTCTTTTTGAATGTGATCCTTTTTCCAAGATCACTACAAAGTTTTTTTGTTCAGTTATTTATTTAATTTTTTGTCTCATTATAGCCAATTAAAAACTACATATTTTGTATCATTTACAGTACTTTTTACGTTGGGGAAAAAATATCAAGGTCTTTCAATTGCATTTTGCATTGCATTAAAATCCTGTTGGACCAAGTTTATATTCATATCTTTTTGACAGAGTGGTGTTGTGTGAAGACAGAAAAGATGAGAGGCATTGTGGGAAATTCCTTCATCCTGTCTTGTCCTTATCCACCACAACATTGGAATAATGACAAATTCCTCTGCAAAGGGGAGCAACGCGACAGCTGCACTGATGTGTTGAGTCAAAGCAGGTTCACTCTGCAAGAAGACGAGTCCTCCGGCTTTTACTTGGTGAAGATCACAAAGCTGGAAGAAGGTGATGCTGGGACGTACTGGTGTGGTTCTGATTCAAAATGGAGCGCTGGAAACTACACCAAGATAGAGCTGGCAGTAGGTAAGGCAGCGTCAGCTACGTATGATTAAGATTTATTTGATAAGTCATCTTTAAATGCAACTTTTCTGAAATAGAAATTTAATCAGAAAATAAGAACCATAAATGTCAGTGAATTTTCAACATCAAAACCATAAAACGTGTTGATAATCTGTCAACAAGTTTGATAGACTGTCCATCCAACATCATTAGGATGTCTTACAGTGGTTGAAATATTTGTTTGTGTGAAACTCTTGTTTATGTTGCAGGATAAAGTGAATGGTTCAGTTGGGAAAAGAAAGCGAGTCTAGACGCTGCAGGAATACAATGAAAATTGGACAAATTTGTGCCTGATCATATATTATGATTAACAGAATGTGTAAACAGCAATACATTTAGTTTATCTGCAAGATATGGAAAGCTGTCCACACAGGTTTGATTTCAATATAATAAATCCAGGCTGCTTTCTTTGGAAATGTTGTGAAACCTCTGCACATGCGCTGAGCAAACAAGATGAAACCCCGTGTCGGTGCGCGTATCACTTTAAGGTAAACCATGTGACCGATGTTTTCGTTTGGATGTGACCGCGCCAAATTGTATTGAAGAGGCAGAAACTGTGTCGACACGTTTGTGGGTTTTGTTGGATGGAGATACTTTGTGTTCTTTGCTTTCTGTTGGTTTTTGGCTTGTATTTGAAAACCGACATGGATCAACAGAGGAAGAGGAAGTTTTCTCCCATGTGGGATCATTATGATCTTAAAACGAAAAATAATTATTCCGTTCTCATTTCCACTTTTGATCAATTTTCTTCCGGATTATTCAAACTCCTTTCCATGGGGTATTTGAATTAGTTTACATGGATTAACTTTTATTTATATTGTAAGTGAAAAATGTAGGATTTGCTTCCAAGTTTTGTCTCTTACTGTAACCAGAGCACTTCCCCAATGCTGAGGCATCATCGTGCCCGACATGAGGGGGTGGAACCGGTCAACACTCCCGTCTTTATTGAATTTACCTGCAATGACTTTTTAAATCCAGCAGATGTCACTGTAAGTGACAAAGCAACACAGTCTCAGCACAGTGTTGACACAGTTTGGGAAATGTGCCACACACCCAGTGAGGCTTCATCTGCTCATCACTACTAATGACTCTTTAAGCAACAAAACAAATAAATATCTGTTTGCAACAGCTAGTAGATTTTCACCTTTGCATGTGGCAGTAAAGACAGTTGCATTTGCTGATAATAAAACAGTGACAAAAGAAATGTATGCTACATATGGCTATTTTTACTAGTGTTTTTGTTAAAAAGACCCACACTGGCAGTAGATCAACCATTTTCCTTTTTTTCTTTGTTTTCAGGTCCTGCCTCTCTTAAACTGCTGATTTACATTGCTCCTGCTCTTCTCTTGGCACTTTTATTTGCTGTATTTATAGCATATACATGCAAACAAAGAGGTATGCATTGCATCTATTATATGAAGCAGCTTTAGAAACAAATAAAGCTTTTAATCATTAACTAAACATCTGTGTTCCAGAAGCTGAAGCAAGGAAAGACAAGAAAAGAAGAAAGTTTGACTCTCTTCAGATGGTGGGTGCCGACAATGTGAAAAGGGAAAAACTGAAAAATCACTCCTAACAGGGACACCAAAATATAACCAAAATGTGTGTGTTTAGATGAAACTGAGATTTGTTCTGTTTTTTGCTTTTATCGTTAAACAATTGTTCAGATCTTCATGCAACGTTAATCTCAGCAAAAGCAACTTTCAAATGACTTAATAAGAAAAAAGCTTTCAGAATCAACCGGGCTCTAAAATAAAATAGTTCTTCTTGGTAAATTATAAACTAACCACCTTTCTGTTCACTGTCCCCACAATCAGGCTTGATTATTATTAGACCAAAAGTATTAATAAATCCCTTTAATAGAACCTGTTTGACAACCAGCTAAAACGTCCCAAAAACAATAAATCATGCGTTCAAAAACAAATAACAAAAAAATATCTAACAACTATCAGTCTGTAGTTGGTTAAAAAGTGTTTTCTAAAGTTTTCGGTGAGAGCCATTACTCACAAATGGAGAAAACATGAAGGAGTGGCAGTGGATTGGTCAGCTGATCAAAATGATTTCAAAAGTGCATCCGTCACTCATTTAGGAGGAGATTCAAACAATTCTGCACAGAGGAGAGGGCCAAAGATCCTCCACAGTAATGTTAAAAGCACATTGCACATGCTTGATGGGGGATTGTTCCTGCCCAGGCTGAAACAACAAATAATTAGATTTAGGGTGTGATTACATATTCTCATGGCCTTAGGTTGGCTTGTATCACATTTGTTCCTTAATTAAATTAAATCCTTACAATAAACATGATTTTTCTATGTACTGAACCTTTATGATAAACTGAGTTTTCTTGGTTTTCTCCTCAGATTTCTGTCAAGCCAGAAGACTTTGTTTATGAGAACTCCAGCCTCGTTGATAAAGCAGAAGATGTCCAAGAACAACTTTATGAAAACCTCAAAGCAACAACAGACGCCTACTCTGTCTATATGTGAAACAGAGAACCCCAGAGTTAATCGTCACCTAATTTTTAGCAATTTGTGTCATGTTCTGTGTTGTCTGTGTATTTATTTAGAGTTTTCCTTGTCCTGTCCTCCCCTTGATTAGTTCCCAGGTGTTTCTTGTTCCCTGATTACCCCCAGTGTATTTAGTGTCACCTGTGTGTCTGTTCGTCGTCGGGTCCTCGTCTACCAACAGTCAGTCGTTTGTTTTTTCCTTCATGTCCATTCGTGTACCTGTGCTACCAGTGCTGAGCTTTGTTTTCCCGCTCTGCTGTGCTGACAGGGTTTTGGACTGGTTTGAATATTCAGACATATTCATCATTAAAACCATTAATTTACCACATCCTGGGTCTACAGCGTCTGCCTCACCACTCTCAACACACCGCTTTATGACAATTTGATTTCTTACTGAACCGTTTTGCAACCGTATCCAGATCATATTCCATACTCAACTAAGCAACACATGTTTAACTTAGGTAAGTGTTGTATAAATAGTACACATTATTGTAATTGTACTCCAACAGTTCAGAGTTTATACTCTCAGATCAAACACATGAGAAAACTTTATTAATAGTCTTGGCAGTTTGCAAAAAATGATGACACAAATACCAGTGTGACTCCAGAAACATTAGATCAGTAGCAACAAATAATGCTGCTATTGCAACTGAAAACAAGGGTTGTACAGTAAGGAAGTAGTTATGTCTCAGTTCAGCTGTTTCATACTTCTACCAGAGGAAGTGTAGACTATGGAACTAGAACTAAACTTACTCAAGGTTCTGGTTGTTGCCCATAGATTCACCAAGTCAACAAGCCAGTGCTCCAGTGCTCTTCCAGTCCCAAATAAATCATCCACCTCGTGATCCTTCCAGCAATAGCCACAAATATACGTGGAATATGACAAATTAGGGCCCTGGACACTTTGCTGTGACAAGTAAGAGCGATGCCACCACTGTCCAAATCCAGGACAAAAAGGGTAAAAATGCTTCTTTCAAAAATGCTTTTCATTGTTCCACCAAAAGTCTCATGTTTGAAGTACCTGTGTAAGGACCACTGTGGGTACAGCGATGTTCTCACAGTAAAAATTGTGAAATATTGTAACACAGTAGCAGTTAAAAAGTGAATAATTAACAACAATTTGAAGTTGATGTTCGTGTGAGACTTATTGTAAGATTCAAAAGGCTAGATGATGAGTATGTGTGTTATTGTTATTATGGTGAACTGCTTCAGAAAATGACTCACTGTGGATGATTCTGTGTTGATGAAAATAAAGTAGTGCTTTACTCGTGGCACCACTAAGTGGTAGCGTTGCTTAGATAATTCTGCAAATGTCTGTCGTTGGTGACAAGTTTCATTTATAGATTATGGAGTCTAGTTTTAAAATCCTTATGCTGCCTCCCTGTAGCTCAGAGAAAAGACTTTAAAATACTTCTGTTAGTTTATAAATCACTGAACGCTTTAGAATTAAAACATATTTTTAATGGTCAAGCCCCATTAGGAAAAACAATATGAAATAAATCTACCATAATTTAAGCTCCTACAGTATGTCCCATGTTCTGGGAATCATTTTGTTAGACCTTAATTAAAAAATGCTTTATTTCAAGTAGGGGGAAATATTAATTACTGTGTTGTTAAAGCTTTTGACAGTGTAATAACATTTAATGACATTATTATGACTACTATTATGACTTATTTATGACATATGATGATTCTTGGTTAATGTCAGGTTGTCATAACGAAGACATTTTTATCTAGGTTAATGTAAAATTGACATAAAGACATTTTGGGAGGCAGTAAAATACAAAATTAAAAGAATATGTTAAGCTATAAAAACAGGTACATGTCATAGAATCAGCCTCTAACGCTTTTAGTTTTGATTTAAAATCAGTAAGCAAGATGAGTTCATTCAATCTAAAGGTGTCTTGAAACAAATTCTATGAAGAGTGAAAAAATCAAAATGCCTCAGTATTTATACGTATATGTGAACCAGCTTTTATCTATATCCATATTGCATAAATATATATATAAATTATATGTGTGAACCAAATTGTGAACAAGTATAGAAAAAGATGAAAAAGTATGTTCAAGCACAAAACATTAACACCATAACTATGCATTAAATATGCAAAAAGGCGTAATTTACCTTCAAAAACTTAACATTAAACTTTTATTAATATCTCTAAAATCATGTCAGCACAGTTTAAAATTTTTGCTGGTCATTTTTGTGAGATTTTCAATTCAATAATTTATTGGCAAGGGGCAAATAAAGCTGCAGAGAAAAAAATTGAATAATGTGCTGGTGTCAACTTCACTCAGGTAACTGAAATCCAACTCTGATAACAACAGCAGAGTTAACATCCGCCATGCTGTTTTCTTCCATTAGCTCTTACCAGCACAAAATTGAGAGTCTGTGACACGCAATGACATCAGACTTGGACAAAATACAACATGGCAATTCAAATAGCGATTGCTGTCATGTGATTCACATATGGGCAAAAACATCCATTTTTCCTGGAGGGTGAACACGGCCTTAATTAAAACAAAATATTAAATACATCCCAAGAACATCTGTAGGGCAAAAATGTAAATTAATATAAACACATCAAACAAAAATACTAGACCACATGTGTCAAACTCAAGGCCTGGGGGCCAAATATGGCCCACCGTAGCTTTTTATGTGGCCCTTCAGACTCCAAATTAGATCAATACGTTCTTCCAGTTTTTCACAAATTTGCAAAATTCACACAAAATCTCAAAAATTTCCAGGGATTTTTTTTCTGATTATACTGAACATTTTCTCAAAATTGGTCAAAAACATTGAGTTTAAATGACTGCAGCCTCACTGATACGACAAGTAATAAAAAGTCACATTTAACATCATACATTAGCACAAATATCATAAAAATTCCTTATTCCTAATTCCTTCCTAATTTCTAAATTGGCGCCACAAAAACAAGATAACATCAGAAACAAGAATGGAGCAGAAATAGTGGTTGTGAAAGATGACAGTTTCCGTAGTGAAATAATCTTACAACTACATAAAACAAATTTTTTACACACAACCAAGAATTGAAAAAATATATACGGTGCTCTGTGTAGATTTTCAGAACTTGATATTTTTTAACCTCATTTATTTGGATGAAATATACAAATTAGTTTTAGTTCTAAAAAACACATATTCAGATTTAATCCAAGTTTTCATTTGACAGCTTTCATTGATGGATGAATTCTTGCTGCCGTCACAAACCAATGCAGGAAGATGGTGCCGTTTCTATGCTTACAGATGTTGCTGAGGATTTGTTCTGAAACAAAACTGGTTGGATCTGAGGTCAGTGGAAAAGTTCAGGATGATGCGTTAACTGGACCGTGATGAATGGTCCAGTTAAGAGACTTCTGAAGCAGGTCTAACATTATATTATCTAATCTACTAACATGTCACTGATGAGGGGTCTTGTGATCTTTGGTGTGCAGCACCAGCTTGTCCATGAACATCATTATTTACAACATTGATCTCTAAGAGAAAATGGGTTATTGGAGCTAAACAGGTTTTATATTCAAGCAGATTTTTGTGAAGCTGCTGGCTGGAGAGATTCATGATGACGTTCCTATGACGAAGATTTTTAGTGGCCTTGTAGACTGTCTAGTGGAAAACATGGACCCAACTGTCAACTTTTTTTATTACCAAAACCTAAAGAGTTCTTAGTTTCAACATATGTAATCTGCCACTATAATAATTATTATTATTTTCTTCACTTCACAACCTAAGTATTTACTTTTAAAGTGGTAATATGTATCAACAGATAGTGAAATATTACCCAGATGAAATAATGCTATCAATTTTTAAAGCTTTACTGATTTTGGACCCTAAATGTTGTCAGCAGATTATCACAAAACTGATCAGTTCAGGGTTGTAATGATTAACCTCTTCATATTCTCAAAATAATCTATTTTTTTTAGTAAATCACCACGTACAGAAAACTGAAAAAACACTGAAATGATTTAATTTTAGCAGTTAGTACTGTAAATGTTTTCTTTCTTCAGATATAAGACATCAGGCAGTGAGCACCAGTGTAAGCCGGGACAAAGACATGACACAAAGTAACCACATGAACACCCACATTTTCACATCTTCAGGCGAAAAAACACCTCAAGTCCAAACGTAACGTTTTGCATGAAGTTCTGCCCAGCTAAAATTAAAACCAGAAAGTTTCTTGCAATACTCCACGCCCCACTCTCTCATGGTGATAAGCTTCTATTTAAAATATTTTGTCAGTGATGTTTGTGAGCATTACAGTTGCAGAGTGACCATTTAAAGCAATGCAGAAAAAAGACGTCTCACACCTGCGTGCAAACTGAGCTCCTGCTGAATGTTAGAATCCTTAATAGCTCTGTTGTTTCCTCTAAATGTTTTTTAGATTAACTTCTGCTTCAGAGTAGCTCTTGTCTTGATGAACAAAAAGATGCGAAGCCATCAACACCTGCTGATGACCGTCTGCAGTAAGATATATTATTTGATCTACAACAAAAATATCTACAGCAGTTTGCTTCAACCTTATGATGAAATGTATTTAATTACAATGAAATGTATTTTTAAAGTAGAAAACATTTACTCAAGGACTCAGTAGCAGTTCCTGTTTGTGTTGTAATTGAAATGTCACCGTCTTTTCTTATCTGATAAAAACTAATTAGGCTTTTTATTTGAAAAAGTAGTTTTACAAAAATTGTAAAAAAAAAAAACAAAAAAAAAAAACAAAGGTGTTCACATGTTGAAGCATAAAACTAAACTGATGTTGTTTTCTGTCTGCAGCAGCTCTGAGTTTTGTGGTCAGTGCTGAAGGTTTGATCCAAGTGTTTGGATATGAGGGGAGAGATGTAAAGTTTTATTGCCACTATTATCGGGGAGATAAGAATAGCGAAAAATACTTTTGTAAGAATGACTGTGGCTCCAGTGACGTTCTCATTACAACAAAACAGAAAAATAAAGGCAAATATTCCATCACTGATGATAAAAAGAACAGAATCGTCACAGTGACCATCTCTGGTCTTCAATCACATGATGCTGGGAAATACTGGTGTGGAGCCACTGGGTGGTTTATTGATACCTACAGTGAAGTAAAACTGCACATAAAAGAAGGTAAATAATAAGTTCATGTTTCTATATTTCACTATAGATTTCACAGCCAATTAAAATGAATTAAATGAAGCATCAATGTCTAACCATGTTAATAATACACACTTTTAATCAATGTGTGGTCTTAATTTCAGCTGTTATTAGAAGCAAAATGTATTTTCTAATTTTGCTAGTTGAATTATCATGTACTTGCAGATCTGGATCGTCTTCTATGTTGAAATAAATACATGTTCAGACATCAATGCAGACATGTTAATACAAGACAATTGTACTATAATGTTAAATATAAATCTCTATCAAAAAAGTACAACTAGTTTTTCTTTCTTTCACATTGTTTTTTTAACCTCATGTCAGACAGATGTTCCAACACGATGAATAAAATCCAAAGTATTGAGGAAGGTTCAGTGACCATCAGCTGTCCGTACGACTCTCAGTTTGTCAACAAGCTGAAGTTCCTCTGCAGAGGAAACCGGCCCTCCACATGTCGACAGCAGGCAGTGATCACCTCTAGCAACACACAAAATGGACGATTCAGACTCTCTGATGACAGGAAGTCAAGAATATTCACAGTGACCATTTCCAGTCTGACCCTGAAGGATTCTGGGTCGTATCTTTGTGGAGTCCAGAGAAACTCAGGATTTGATGTTTTCTCTGCTGTTGAACTGAAGGTCAAAGGTGAGAGATCATTCTGCCTTTGCTAATTTGATATTGAATCTTAAGAAGTTTATAAATACAACAGTTATTAAAATTTCCTTCTCCAGCAAAATTGTTCTGTCTGAAGTCGTACAACATCAGTGGCATCGAGGGACGTCCAGTAACTCTGCAGTGTCCTAATTCAGGACAACAACATGATAACAAGAAGTTCCTCTGTAAAGGAGACCAACACAACAACTGTACAGACATGATGGAGAACCAAACAAAGTTCAAGCTGCTCAATGTCTCCTCCACCTGTTTCTCTGTGATCATCACTGAACTGGAAGCAGCTGATGCAGGAACATACTACTGTGGTTCAGACTCTCAGCTGAGATTCATAAAGATACAGCTGGCAGTCGGTGAGACCAACACAGAGAGAGATAGAATAATAAAAAGCAACACAAAATCTAGGTTAAGGTTTTTTACCACATTATGTTTTGTATTTTCTCTGACAGTTTCACTGCATGAAACCAGCTCTGTGTCTCCGACCATCATTACTGAACAAGTTCCATCACAGCCATCATCACATAATCCTGGTAAATTCTTTACATTTTCTGTTTCTCTGTGCCTCTCCTGATTTCCTTCATTTAGTTTTCCACAAACAGCAGATATTCAAGTACTGAGATACATTAATGGAGTATTAGAGAATGTTGTTTTGTTGGCTTCTCACAGCTTTTCCAGCCTTCACCTCACAGCCTAATGGTAATGCTTCACATGTCCACTGCAGTACACTAATATGAATTTAAGTCAGCCATCAAATCAAATCAATCAAATTTTATTTATATAGCACATTTCAGCACCAAGGTATTTCAAAGTGCTTTACATCATAAAAACTCAACAAACATACAAACTCATAGAACGCAAAGGCAACATTTGAAACATTATAATTTAGTCAACAAAGTGTCTTTGTTAAAATTTTCATTGATTATGTTTCAAAAGAAACTAAAGAGGTGGGTTTTTAGTCCAGATTTAAGGGAACTCAGTGTTTCAGCATATTTGCAGTTTTCTTGCAGTTTGTTCCAGATTTGTGGTGCATAGATGCTCAATGTTGCTTCTCCATGTTTGGCTCTGGTTCTGGAGATGCAGAGCAGAACCAGAACCAGAACCAGAAGACCTGAGAGGTTCTGGAAGGTTGACACAACAACAGCAGATCTTTAATGTATTGTGATGCTGAGCTGTTCAGTGATTTATAAACTAACTGTAGCAGCTTGTGCTCTTTCTAGAAGTTTTATCTCAGGTGTGTCCAATCTCCCATTAGAGACAATTGAGCCAACACAGGTCAATCCTGGACCTACCAGTCCTTCCTGTTGCCTGGACCTTCATAAATGAAGTCTGAATGTTTAGTGTTGATTTTTGTAAACAATGTTTCAAATTGTTATTACATGCTTTCATTCTCTGTGTCTGTTTCTAGGAAATTTTCTGTCCATGCCTATTGAATATTCAATTCTCTTCTTTTCAGATCTGACCTTATTTTACATTCTGCGTGTCGTCCTGTTTCTGCTGTGGATCCTGCCGTTTGTCCTTCTGATGATTCTTAAAAGAAAATTGAAGCAACAAGGTGAATTTAACCAGAACATCAACCCACAACAATAAAGAACAAGAAAAAAAGGATCTATGATGTAAGTCCACAAAGCTGCCGCTCTGAAAGATTTCTTCTTGCGAGGACATTAGTTAAGTTTTCATTAACTATAAAATAAATTTGTTTAATGGAAACACACCAATTTCCAAAAAACTTAAGAGTTTTCAATGAAACGTTTTGCAGTAGGTAGATAACATTTTCCAGTCGTGTTGAAATAGATGTATTTCGCGAAACTGCAATGGAAAAACTTTTTTAGTATCACACAAGTAACATGATACATATCCAGATGTTACTGCTGGCGAAAAGGTTGAAGGTGACGACAGGAAACAGTAGCAGGATGATGGTTTGTTTTGGGGCTTTCTTGGGATAATGTGCAGCAGTCTCCACCAGAGCTCTCACAGTTCATAAAAAATACAAACGTGTAAAATCTGCAGCTCTTCTGAGAAATCACAGACTGCAATTTACCCAAAACGCTGCATACAAAGCCGCTCCCAATAAGAAACTTGTCACTCCAGCATAAGATGCTGACGTCTCCTCTGATGGCTGATAGAGAAATGCTAGCGCCAAGACTGAATGATGAAAATATCTCATTATAACTTTAGTCAAGATTAGCAGAATATTGACAAATATTTGTACACAATTGTAATAGAAACACAGCTAGTGACTGCACTAGTGGATTTCTATATGTCTTACTATCCTGGATAGATTACATAAATCTCTAAAACAAAAGTAAAAAGAAGTGATGACAACTGGATCCAAAACGTTTCCTGTTACTTATTTTTATGTCCACTAGGGAAAGTTTTCTGTTTCTGTTCAGTTTCTCCATGTCTTTGTCACGTCTCAAAAGATGCTTCATCAAAATTTTAATGGGTGGATTTGAGAAGTTTGATCACAAATCGCAGCCTTTAAGGATTCAGCATACATTTCTCCTACATTAATAACTTTTTCATCACCCTCTACATTGGTTCTTTGCTCAATGATTGACTTTATCTTTGTGTCCAGATCCTTCAGGTTTTGTCCTGTGAGATTATGAACATTAATCCAGATTAGTTTTTCTGCTCAGTAATATAAATCTCATTTATCTGAATATCATAAATGATTATTTTTCAGATTTGTGAAAATCCAGAAGACAGCTCAACCTTTGCATCAAAGCATCAGGAGCAACGATGAAGCTGCAGAATCTCAACATGTGAACCAAAGTCTCACCACAAATGAAGATATTTATTCTGATTGTCGGAAAGCAAAATGATGAGATGCACTGCAGAGGAAATTATTATATACATTTCAAGCTAATTTAAAGATTTAGATGCTAATTGCTAAATATTTTAATGATGCAACTTGTTTTATTATATTAACTTTCTCCACACAATAATAAATAAGAGGTTTTTGATGAACCAACCTTTGTTTCTTTTTACATTTAGACTAAATCATGAAGGTGATAAGGTTTTCTGTAGAGGAAAACACTTTTTAAATCTACAGTTTTTTCATCCTCTTAAATTGTTCTAGTAATCTTTTTTATGTTTCTATATTTGTCATTTGTCAGTTTGACTTTAAAATAAATTTTAATTCTACCTTCAATGTGTGGCAACATGTTTCTTCCTGCTCATTTTATTCACTAGATTCTGTTACTATAAACAGTTTTGCAATGAGAGAAAGAGAACCTGGAGAACATCGATGAATGTTCTAAAATAAATTATCAAACTATAGACAGAAAGTTCTGCTTCACTTATATTTAAACAGGAAATATTCTTGCTGAGATGATACAGCACTAACCACTACACCTCAGCCCTCCCACATTTCCTATGACCATTTCCTCCAACTTTGTAAACACTTATTTTAATTTTACTAATAATAAGCATGTCTTCTTACTGTTTGGTTGTTTTGATAGAGTTTAGTTTTAGCATTTGAAACATAGAGAAAATGATCATTTTACACATCATTTATGAGGCCTGCTGATATGTGTGAAGGGCTGAACTCATCACACCAATGTGGTTTCCTTAAAATACGTCATGTTTCACTTCTACATTGTTTCTGGTTTAGTTTGTCGTCCTCAATAATGCAAAGATGTGGAGCTTCCAGATCGTGTTGTTCATCTTGTCTGGTAAGTTTTAATATTTATTTGTTTTCAAATATAATTTAAACAGTTTCCATTGGCTTTAAAAGCAGGAGTAGATTTTGTCATCAACATAATAAAAATTTAGAATAAAATCAAATAGACATGATGGCGCCCTCCGTAGCTGACATACGACTTTTGTTTTTCAATTTGCTTTTAAATAAATACATTTACAATCTATCCATTGTCTTTTATACATATGACCTTTTCTATTTATACGTATATTTACTGTTTGCTTAGTCAGACTAAGAATTTCATTCTAATTTTTTGCAAATTACAATAATTTAAAATTAAAGTTAGTGGCATTGAATTTAATTTGTTCTCTCCTGTTTCTCTCAAGTTCAAACATGAAGATCTGCACAGCTGAGATTAAAAACCAGAAAACTGAGTGTCCCTCAATAATCCACCCAAACTTTGTTGTGGTGAAAAAAATCTATTTCCTGTTTTTGTGAGTAAAGCCTGTGAGATCATTGGTTGCAGAGTTATCACTTGACCAATGCAGAAACAAGACGTTTCACACTTGTGAATTAAGTTGACAAGTTCAAAAGCTGTTAAACTTTCTGAATGTCAGGATCCTTAATAGCTCTGACGTTTCCTCTAAATGTCTCATTTTAAAATAACTTCTGCCTCAGTTTAACTCTGGTTTAGAAGAACAAAGAGATGTGGAGCCATCAACACATCATCATCTGCAGTAAGACATAATATATGATCGACAACAGTTTGCTTTAATCTTATGATGAATTTTATTTCATTAAAATTAAATGTGTTTTTAAATTATATAGCATTTACTTAAAGACTCAGTAGCACTTCCTGTTTGTGTTGTGACTGAAATGTGATCGTCTTATCTTATACAAACTAATTGTGCTTTTTATTTGAAAAAGTAGTTTTAAAAATTTGTAAAAAAATATATTTATTGTTCAAATGTTGAAGCATAAAAACTAAACTGATGTTGTTTTCTGTCTGCAGCAGCTTTGAGTTTTGTGATCAGTGCTGAAGGTTTGATCGAAGTGTTTGGATATGAGGGAAGAGGTGTAAATGTTTCATGCCACTATGACCAGGGATATGAGAATAGCAAAAAATACTTTTGTATGAATGACTGTGGCTCCAGTGACATTCTCATTACAACAAAACAGAAGAATAAAGGCAAATATTCCATCACTGATGATAAAAATAACAGAATCGTCACAGTGACCATCTCTGATCTTCAATCACATGATGCTGGGAAATACTGGTGTGGAGTCACTAGGTGGGGAAAAGATACCTACAGTGAAGTAAAACTGTACATAAAAGAAGGTAAATAATAAGTTCATGTTTCTATATTTCACTATAGATTTCACAGCAAATTAAAATGAATTAAATGAAGCATCAATGTCTAACCATGTTAATAATACACACTTTTAATCAATGTGTGGTCTTAAATTTAGCTGTTATTAGAAGCTAAATGTATTTTCTAATTTTGCTAGTTGAATTATCATGTACTTGCAGATCTGGATCGTCTTCTATGTTGAAAATAAATACATGTTTAGACATCAATGCAGACATGTTAATACAAGACAATTGTACTAGTCTATAATGTTAAATATAAATCTCTATCAAAAAAGTACAACTTTCTTTTATGTTTTAGATTTATTTCTAGTTTTTCTTTCACTTTACATTGTTTTATTAACCTCATGTCAGACAGATGCTGCTACAAAGTGAATAAAATCCAAAGTATTGAGGAAGGTTCAGTGACCATCAGCTGTCCGTACGACTCTCAGTCTATCAACAAGCTGAAGTTCCTCTGCAGAGGAAACCGGCCCTCCACATGTCGACAGCAGGCAGTGATCACCTCTAGCAACACACAAAATGGACGATTCAGACTCTCTGATGACAGGAAGTCAAGAATATTCACAGTGACCATTTCCAGTCTGACCCTGAAGGATTCTGGGTCGTATCTTTGTGGAGTCCAGAGAAACTCAGGATTTGATGTTTTCTCTGCTGTTGAACTGAAGGTCAAAGGTGAGAGATCATTCTGCCTTTGCTAACTTGATAATGAATCTTAAGAAGTTTATAAATACAACAGTTATTAAAATTTCCTTCTCCAGCAGAATTGTTCTGTCTGAAGTCGTACAACATCAGTGGCATCGAGGGACGTCCAGTAACTCTGCAGTGTCCTAATTCAGGACAACAACATGATAACAAGAAGTTCCTCTGTAAAGGAGACCAACACAACAACTGTACAGACATGATGGAGAACCAAACAAAGTTCAAGCTGCTCAATGTCTCCTCCACCTGTTTCTCTGTGATCATCACTGAACTGGAAGCAGCTGATGCAGGAACATACTACTGTGGTTCAGACTCTCAGCTGAGATTCACAAAGATACAACTGGCAGTCGGTGAGACCAACACAGAGAGAGATAGAATAATAAAAAGCAACACAAAATTCAGTTTAAGGTTGTTGGGGTTTTTTTTTTACCACATCATATTTTGTATTTTCTCTGACAGTCTCTTCAAATCAAACCAGCTCTGTGGCTCCAACCAGCTCTGCTGAACAGGTTACATCACAGCCACCATCGCTGTCCCCATCATCACATAAACCTGGTAAACTCTTTGTTTCTTTCTGTTTATTACTTGTGTTTTTGCTCACTCTTTTCATTCCTGTTATTCCAAATCTCTATATGTTCTGGTCTAACTGGTCTAAGCTGCTCTTATGACACAAAGTGAATCTCTGCATTATTAAACTGAAGGTCATTTCAGCTCCTCAATGTAGGATTTAGTTTTATCAGTAGTGGATTGGCTGAAATGATGTAGCTGTTTAAATGCACACTAAACATCCTCACTCACAAAGCATCAACACATTCATGCATTTCACACATTCAGAGAACATCAGCACTAGAGAATGTTATGCCACCATCTTTCAGTATCTTTCTCAAGGAAACCTTAAGATGGAGAACAAAATCTAGTTCCTCTTTCATTAGATTGAGTCATGCTACTGACTTTTGAGGTGTGAACTTTTTCAGGTTTCTGAGTTTTGAGTTTGAGACAAAAATGACAACATTCACATCACAGGTCTTGATGCTTAATTCAATTTTTTGCTGAAATCCAATCTTTAGTTGTTTTTTTGCGTGGTCGTTCATACTTCTAATTAAATCGTACCGCAATCAGACTTCTGTGCAAACGGTTTACAACACAAAAGCAACCCACAATCATAGAAGAACGTTGACATCACTCAGCAGTAAACTGTTTATGGAAGTAAGAGTAGATGTAGCTATTTACGGATCAAATTAAAAGTATCTTGTGACAGTATCTATCATGACAAGAACACAAGAGAAAAAAGAAAAAGAAAGCACAACTAACAGCAATGGCCTCTTGTGGTGAATTGACTGCAAACTCTGCAGAGAGGTCTGTTTGGATTGTAGTCAGAACCAGGAGTGGTGGGACTGTGATGTGATGTGCCTCAGTGTCACAGACGTTTTTCATATTTTCATAATTATAATGTTCAAAAATTGTTCAAGTCCAGTTTTACCTTCTTCTGGTGCATATCTCACATCTATGGCACAAAAGTTGGGTAAAAAGCCACATGACCGTTCAGACTGCAAACCCTTCAAAAACTACCAGATACATATTCAATTTACTTCCACATATGGAAGTGGCACAAACTGGATTTTTATTTGAAGATGAAACAATCGAAATATTGCCATTCAGACTGCCAGGAAAAAGTCAGAAATAGGTCTGAGGCTTTGGGTCACATTTGCTCGTTGTGTGAATGTATCCTTAAATGACACTGAGAATTATTGGGCTGAACTCAAATAACTTAACTTAACTCTTATTATAAATAAGAGTTAAGAAAACAAAGTAAATGTGGTGGAGAGAGAAAGAGAAAACAGGAACATGTGTATCGAGTTGAACTGCAAGTGATTACAGTTTTTCCACAACATTTAAAATAAGAAACTCAGGTTCTCATTTTCTCGTGTTGTTTCTAGGGAGGATTTCTGTGAACCAGCTAATTTCTCCATTTCCTTGTTTTCAGATGTTTCTTTATTCTACATTCTGCCTGCGGTCTTCGCTCTGCTTCTGATCCTGACATTTGTCCTTTTGCTGGTTTTAAAATACAAAACAAGGATCAAGCAAGGTACATTTATACAGATTATACACCAACACATAAATCCCCCACAGAATCACATCATGTTTACTTTGTGTTTTCAGTGGACAGAATCAATGCAAACGTGTTGTACTCTGCTGATAATAAAGTGGAGATGAGAATCAATGATGTGAGTAAACAGAACTTCAGCTCTAAAATATATTTTTTTGCCTGCAAATAAAATCTTATTTCTTTTATTTCTTTAGATCTATGAGTTACAAGAAGATGCTGTTTACATGAACTCTTCCACTCCAAACATGTTAAGTCATGACAATGATATCTACAACAACGTCCTTTAAAGGAGACCTGCAGAAATTAGGAAACACGTGACCAGAGTTTCTGCCATCTTCTGTAACAGCTCAATAAAGCAACCAAATGCTGGTGTGTTTTCATTTAGACATGTTTTTAATATTTATTAAATAACGTTATCTGAACGTGAGCTATTCAATATTCACAAATGCTGTAATTTCAATGTTATTGTAATGAATATATAAGCTGCAATAAACCAACCTTTTCACCAATCCTGTGCATTTAATCAAAATGTTCTTTCAGCACTGATACTTAGAAACTTGAGCATTGAAATCTGGCATGCAAAGTCTAAACGCATGACACTTGGCACTTTTAAGCAAATAGTTGCTACAATTTAAACAGTAATATAGTGTACACCAATTCCAATATACAAACATAATCTGAACTGAAACTCTAATGGAAAAATACGTTTTAAACATTCAGTCTAAGAAAGAAATGGGACTGTACAACTGAGGAAGAATGCAAATTCCACTCTAAAAGCAGTTAAAGAAATTGTTTAAAATTATCAAGTATTAGATGAATTTTTAAAAATACATTTAAAAAAATAGTATTAAACTATACATCTGGTTATTTTTAACTCAGTTGTTGAATGTTTATGGGAATACTTTTTTTTTGCTCAAATGTGGTATAATATGGTCTTTTCATTAAATATTTGTCCACAAACATCACAACAATATGGTTCACTGGTGTGCGAGCTCATGTGCTTGTTCAAAGATACTTTACAAGTAAATTGTTTATTCCAAAGATCACAACAAAAGGGTTTCCAACCTGGTGATTTCTCATGTGATTCTTTAACTTTGTCTTTGGAGTAAAGTGTTGTCAAAGAGAACACAGAAAGGTTTCTCTTCTGTGTGAACTCTCTTGTATTTTAAAAACACATTTCTTATGAAATGCTTGTCCACAAAGATTACAACAGGATGGTTTGTCATCAGTGTGGATTCTTAAGTGGTTGTTTAAATGAACTTTTTCTCTAAAGATTTGTCCATTTTTAGATTTCCTCTAAAAATCTTATGTCCTGTGTGTATCAAAATGTATCTGTGTAAAGATCCAGTTTGTGTAAATTGTTTCCCACACATTCCACAAGAGTGACGCTTCCCCCCTGTGTGGACTATCAAAAACCAGAAACGAACCAGAAAACTAATTTTATATAATCCCAGTCTCAACAAAGGGCATCGGGGCGGTACATGGCTGGTAGATACGTTTCTGTGTGTGATGAACAAAGGTGTCCAATCCCATCGCTAACATGAAAGCAAAAGCTATGAATGGCGGGACAAAGTGAGAGTTCATGTATTAAGTTGACTGAAAATGAATACATAAACTAAAAGCTGGAGTATAGACATTTTTTATAAGTGTATTTGTGAGCCGACTCTACGGCTTTAGTTAGCAAAGCTATAAATAGAGAAATGACTTTCAAATCCAGGCCTTGAGGACCGATGTCAGCAACTTAAAGCCTTGAGTCCTGGTCTGAGGACTCCTGCTGTGGACAATATACTTTTTTTTCACAACAACTTCTAAGTCAAGTCGACATGAAAAAATACAAACCTGATCTGTGTAACACAACTTTAGAGTTGAAACCAGCCTCCAGTGTTTTGGGTCGTCCATAATTGTCATGTAAAGGCCAGGTGGTCTTTGTTATCTGCTCCAGGAATCTGTCCCACAGCCGCCTCCGCCGCCTGCTGCTTCGCTTTGTCCTGCTGTCTCCACATATCTGTTGTTTAAAAAGTTTCTTTAAAACTTCCTTAAGCTGTTAGAGCTAAGCTTTGATCTTAAATCTGACTTGCTGTAGCTCTCAATTATTGGGGTTTTCCTATCAACAAACTAACACAGGGAGAGAAGTCTGATAAGAAACACTTGCTTTAAACCTAACTCGTGGGTCACAGTTACAGACACGTAATTTCCTTCCTGTTTAAATGGCAGCGACCCCTACTGGAAAAAATGAGACATCACGGTTTGAATGGATGTAACTTTTAGCTTTTCCAAGAGTTTAAGAGTTATTGGCTATCTCACTTATCTTATTGGCACAAATAATCCCAGTCTGACCACTTAATAATAACATCGCGGAAAAATATAGAAGACAATATTTACTGCATATAAGTTTTGATAACAGGAGCATTAATAAGACGTCATTTTAAATAAAAACTGTGTGAAATTGTTGATTTTCCCAAAGGTGTAAATTCAAATTGTTTCATCATTTTGTTGCCTCTGGAAGTTGCCATCCACTCCTCTCGTCTTATCTGTCACTCGATCCCCTCCTGCAAACGTGTAACTATAGGCAACAGCAAACAAACTCTCTGGTTTCTAAAGGGTTGCTTTCACTCCTGCACCGATTGTCCTGCTGGTTGATTTTTCTTTTAACTGTACTGTCAGAAAATGAGTTCAGAAATCATTGTGTCTCGGCCGCATTATGACAGCAGAGCTGCAGCCCAAGGAGTCCACCAGAAAAGTCCGCCTTTAGAGCAGGAAGTGCCGCAGGCATCCTCGGGCTCAGCCACTGCTGGGTATCGCTCTGCTAAATACACTCCTGCTGAATGGTTCTCCAATTACCAAACCATCCTTGAACAGGCTGGTACCAACCGCAGAGACGCCCAGAACATCCAGCATGAGTCCAGAACCTTGAGCCAGGACACTGAGGCAGCAGCTTTGAAGACCCAGGCCACAGGAACGCGTCTTCTTGGAGAGAGACTCCAGGAGATCCACTCCTGGAAGTCTGAGCTGCAGCGGCACATCGAGCTACTGCAGGCCGACACGGAGTCACTGCTGATGGTGAAGAAGCGGCTGGAGAGGGCGCTGGATGCCACAGAGACTCCTTATGCCATCGCCACCGATAATTTGACCTGCAGAGCAAGAAGACTGGGAGCAGAGCTGGTCAGAGACACGGTGGAGGAGGAGCTGCTGAAGGTCAGCAATGCATTGTTACATTACTGTTTGGGTTTATATTTAACATTTTGCCTAGTTAACAGTAATGAGATCATGGTTTATGATACTTTCTTTACTACTTTAAGTTTACTATGAATATTGACCCTTTGCAATATTCATGGCGAGGTGCCATGGCGGATGTTGGAAGTGAGGAATGGGAGACTGAGGTTGTTTTCCCAAATTATTTTACCAATATAGCATGGGTTGTACCTGTTCAAATCAAGATGGCTGTCTGGCATACAGGCACTTCCCACTGGGCCAATGTCGATTTTGAGACGGATGAGGGTTTTTTTCTAGTGATGATATGATACACAAAACTGATAGATCGGCCCATTAGTCATTAAGGATTCTGGGCTAGACCAATTACAGCAGCTGATGGCCATTCACGGCTCTCAATCAATCAATCGATCAATCAATTAATTAGAGAGAGGAGAACAGAGAACAACATGGACAGTCTCAAAAATGAAAAGGAGGCGCAGAAAGAAATACGTCTAGAAAGTTTCAAGTTCTTCAGGCAGACTGTGTAAAGGGTTAATAGGTAAGCTGAAAATCTCCACAAAATGAATCTCACAGTAAGACAGGCAAAGCAGGTTGAACATGTGGCTCTGCGTGTTTTGTAGGAAGTGGACTTGATCAGGAGCATTCAGGCTCTTCTGAAGAAAACTGCAGCTCAGGTTGGCACTCAGATCAAGTAAGTGTAAAACTGGTGACTGGCTCCCTTATAATCAGGGATCCAGTTGGTTTGAAGCCTCTCACTTTAGAAAACAGCATTCCTACGAGTTGATGGTTTCTGTGGGCCAGGAGGAACCAAGATGCCCAACAAACATTAGAGATGGACTGGTCTGATAAGTGTCAGGCCTACAGCTTTGATGACTCCTGTGGAAGAAACCATAACATGAGTCCAGACACACAGCAGCACCCCAGTTCTGCTACCATGCAGGAGCAGTGAGTCTGACTCTTTAGAAACATCAGAGCTGTATTCAACTTTTACACACAAGGTTCCCTCATTTACTGCAGCGTTTCTACGCCCTCATCATGGACAAAGTTTACTCAAGACAACCTGTCAATGGCCCTGCAGGAGGATCATGCTACCAAGAGTCTCAGGTCAGAGTCACAATGGTACGCTTTGTTGCCAGAGTGATTTTCTTTGACTGCTGAGAACTCAGTGGCTGTGTTTTTGTTTGTCAGAATGCTTGTGGAGCAAATGCTGCAGGACACCACTGAGGATCTGAGGGTCCAATGCGCCAGCGTGGAGCGAGCCTTCAGCCTGCACTGTGAGGACCTTATTGAGGCCAAGACCCAGCTGGAGATGAAGCTAGCTCAGGTGGATGAGCTGACAGACAGAAGAAACAGACTGACAGGTGAAATGTGATTGACTGTTTTATTGTTCCTGTAGACTTTGGAGCAAATTGGTGTCCAGGAGAAGAACATTGAGGTCCTACAGCGGGCCATCCACAACAAAGAGGCTCCACTGAGGGTGGCTCAGTCCAGACTCTACCTTCGCTCTCTCAGACCAAACATGGAGCTCTGCAGGGACCAACCCCAGCTCAGGTAGATGCACACAAACAGAAACGTCAGTATTATGTCATGTGTCCATGTCCTCATGTATGAACTGTGTCTGCAGTTTGGAAGGAGAAGTGAGGCAGATTGATGCCTCCTTGGAGTCTCTGAAGCAGAAGCTGAGTGGAGCCAGGAGCTCCCTGTCCCATCTGGAGGAGTCAAGGATGGCTCTTGAGAAGGACATAAACTGTAAAACCAATTCACTGTTTATTGAGAGGGAAAAATGCATGATTCACCGTAAACGATACCCAACCATCTCAGTACTCTCAGGATACTGAACTTGACTTCATAACTTGGGATTGTTCTGCTTGACAGTCTAAATAGTATCATGTGAAAAGTTAAAATCTTGGAACATTGTTTTATAACCCAAGTCTTTTATCTCCACAACTTTATTCCTGACCTGTTTGTTGTTTTTCTAAAGGCTCAAACGTTCTCAGGCACACCGTGTCACTGTGACTCCATGCACACTGTCTGTAGAGGGTTGAAATTTCATAATCAAGGGTATTGATTTACTAAATTTCTCCCGACAAATTCCTTCATTTCTCACAATTTCAGCCATGGCATCAACAAAGAAGGAGGATGTTTGACACAGAATATGTGTACTAAGTTGTAAAAATTGACCTTTGTCCTCTTTGAGTGGACAAAGGTGCTCTTGAGTAATTTGAACAGAATGAAGTATGCCTGAGTATGTGGGAGCCTTTAGTCTTCTTGATGCTGTTGCTCATTATTGCTCTCTAACAAATGGCTAAAGTCTTCAAAATACTTTTTTTTCTTCCACTTCACTACTTTGAACTGTTCTATGAAATAAAATCACATTACGATAAAATTTAGCTTGTTTGTAACTTGACACACTGTGAAAAGGTTGATTTGGAGTGAGTACCTTTGCAAAGTGCTTTATTGAACCAGTCACTGTTTCATAGGTTATAACTTGGATATGAATCTTTCCACAAAACGTTTCCTAAGCTGTAATTGACCAGAAAACATAAACACAATCTGTGCAGCAGAACTTTGAGATTGGCAACAGCCTCCAGGATTCATTTATTAATTTTTTTATTTTCAGTCAAAATCTCTCAGGCTGCTGCTTCCTGCTGCTGGCTCCTCGTCTCTCCGGTTTGTTTCTCACCTTCAAAGTTAACTTTTTACATAAAATATCAAAAGAGCTTGTAGTTTTCCTGCCTTTAATATTCCACGCCGAGGATTATCATCTATTTAGTTCCAATTTAGAAACTGATTATTTTAATGTCTAGATGTAAATGTGAATGCAAATGGTTGCCTATCATAGTGTTAATTCTAGTTAAGGTTATAACTTGGATATGAATCTTTCCACAAACATGATCAATGACCCTACATTCCAAAAAGCTTTGGATGCATCCATAGCACTTAATGCTATAGATCCAAACATTTCAGATTCTGGGGAATATTGCAAATTTGAAACCTATCTTGACTCAAAATAATAATATATGTTAAATATAAAACTGACAACTCGGTCAATCTTTAAGGAACTTTAAACTTTTGTGTTGTACAATTTGACAAACTTCAACAAAATGAGTAAATCCCATGTTTAAATCGAGCTGTACTGAAGTCTTCTGAAGACTGCGCCAGAAATATTTCTCTCCACTAGAGGGAGCCGTCTAGCTTCAATATTTCTGCTTTTCCTGGACGTCTTCAACTTGTCTTTGTCTTTAGAAGCAGCATAAAAGTATACAACACAAACACAACTATAAGATGTGAAGGAAGATGGGAGGTTAAGTCTGATCACATTGACGTGTGCTTTACAGTGAGCAGACGTTTATTACTACATTAAATACAGGTTATTTGCTAATTTGCATTTTGGGCTACAAAATGTAGATATATTTTTCTTTATTCACATTAAAGTCTACAGGTGAAATCTAGCACATTAACTGATGAAGGATCTTCTGTTTCCAAGAAGTCACTGAGAAATAATTCATCTCTATTCTTAGAAAGGTTCTGCAGTAACTCAGGAGGTGCCACGACTGAGGATGTTATGAAACTCAGCTTCAGCCACACAGGCACAGTGTAATCATCAGTGCAGGTTGCTGCTGAGCACATCTTATGCCACCCCTAAATGTGAGTAATATGCATTGCCATGGATATACATGCAATAGTTTGTAATCGATTAAAAGGTTAAGAAACTCAAAGGTGAAATTTCACATTTATATTGAGACTCAGGGGCTTTGTAAAAGTCTGTACAAGTAAATAAAGGGACAAAAGTCAAATTTGCAATCTTTTATCATTTAGGGTCATGTTGCACATGTGGCTGGCCCATTGGTGGTTGGTGTAAAACTTTATGCATAAGCAGATAAGGTTTCCCAGGGATGCTCTAATTATTGTACACTCATAATAGCAACAAAAAGCAGGTCAGACTATTTTGTTTCCAGTTTTTTAACATATAGATTTCACGGTTGAGTTTCCTTTTTGCTGATTGTCTTTTAAAGAGCAGTCTGCAATGGAAAACAGAAACGTGCAACAAAGATGAGAGGGGCAGAAGTGCTTAAGTGAATAAAAATGGGAGGGATTGATGAAGTTGCAAAATTTGAGGGAGTGACAGAAAAAGAAAGAGGGAGGGAAAAGAGAAGAACAGAAAGACAAGCAGGACCAAAGTCCCAGTTTCCTCTCCCTTCTTTCTCCCAGTGACTCCAAGGTGAGATCAGCAGATTGGTGAGTTCCCCCTCAGCACTTTGCTGTCTACTTTGTTTTCTTCAACTTTTCTCAAAATGGTAGGAAGAATTATGCAGAGCAAAATAGAAATATTTAAAATTCTGCTTTTAATCAGATAGCTTAATTTCTCACTTCTCATTGACCAAAGCATTTCTGTATTTCTAAACAAATACAGGAAAAATGACCCAATTCCAACTACTTAATTATAAAACCCTACAGGAAATTATAAGTCAAATAAGCTCCAGTTCCTGCTGTCTGGATGTTTTACCCACACATTTCTTTAAGAAAGTCCTGCCTGTTATTGCTGCTGATCTGATCCAAATAGTAAACTCATGGCTCTCATCAGGCGTTTTCCCCCAGGCTTTGAAAACAGCAGTAATCAAACCACTTATAAAAAAGAACAATCTGGACAAATCACTAATGCAGAATTACAGGCCGATCTCCAACCTCCCATTCATCAGCAAAGTTAATGAAAAAGCTGTGTGTAAACAATTAACTAGCTTCCTAACTATAACCAACCTCTTTGACTCCTTCCAGTCTGGTTTTTGTGCTCACCACAGCACAGAGACCGCCCTCGTAAAAGTGTTCAATGACATCCATATAAATGCGGACTGTGGCAGAACCACAGTGCTGGTTTCTGTTGGACCTCAGTGCAGCTTTTGACACTGTTGACCATGACATATTACTGAATCGACTGGAGAGTTGGGTCGGACTCTCCAGTCCAGTGCTTAACTGGTTTGAATCCTACATAAAGAACAGGGATTTCTTTGTTTCAATTGAAAACTTTTCATCAAAGAGGTCAATGGTCACATGTGGGGTACCCCAAGGTTCAATCCTAGGACCCCTTTTATTCAATATTTATATGCTCCCACTAGCTCAGGTTATAACAGAAAATATTAGCTACCATAACTATGCAGATGACACACAGCTCTACATTAAGATGTCACCAGGTGACTCAGAGCCCATCCAATCACTGAACAGATGCTTAGAACAGATAAATGTGTGGATGTGCCAAAACTTTCTCCAGCTGAACAGAAACAAAACTGAAGTTATTATTTTTGGACCTAAAGAGGAACGATCTAGAGTCAATGCACAGCTTCAGTTATTACAACTGAAAACCAGCGATCAGCCCGAAACCTGGGAGTAGTGATGGACTCTGACCTGAACCTCCAGAGCCACATAAAGACAGACACAAAGTCGGCCTTCTATCACCTGAAGAACATTTCCAGGATTAAAGGACTAATGTCTCAGCCAGATCTAGAGAAACTCATCCATGTGTTAATCTTCAGTCGTATTGATTATTGCAACAGCGTCTTCACAGGTCTGTCCAACAAATCAATTAAACAGCTGCAGCTGATCCAGAATGCTGCTGCTCGCGTTCTCACTAAAACCAGGAAGATAGAGCACATAACACCAGTTTTAAAGTCCCTCCACTGGCTCCCTGTAGCTCAAAGAATAGACTTTAAAATACTGTTAGTTTACAAATCACTGAACGGTTTAGCACCACAATACATTAAAGATCTGCTGTTGTTGTATCAACCTTCCAGACCTCTCAGGTCTTCCAGTTCTGGTTCTGCTCTGCATCCCCAGAACCAGAACCAAATGAGGAGAAGCAGCTTTCAGCATCTATGCACCACAAATTTGGAACAAACTTCCAGAAAACTGTAAAACAGCTGAAACACTGACTTCTTTTAAATCTCAACTGAAAACCCACCTGTTTAGGATTGTATTTGAAACGTAATCAATTACAAATTTATTGATGGAACTTGACTTAATGATTGATTCTATATTGCATTGTGTTTCTGTGTTTGTAATGATGTAAAGCACTTTGAAATGTCTTGCTGCTGAAATGTGCTATACAAATAAAATTTGATTGATTGATTTATTGATTGATTCTACGACGGATCCTGGCGCACAGTGTGTGATGACGAGGTGGATATTAAACTTGCCAACGTGCTGTGCTGGCAGCTGGGCTTCCAGCACAGCTTCACCTGGGCACACAGTGCCAAGTTCGGCCAAGGACAAGGTAAGGGCAATCAGAAGCAAGTCAGTTCCTCACCAGCAGTGCCTTTAGAAAGTATCCACATGCAAACTTTACAGATTTGTCACATAATAAATACAGGTTTTAATGAGTTTTATTTACTTTATGCATGATAAGGTTGGGCAAATTTGTCAGGTAGAAGAGAAATGATACATGGTTTTAAAATTTCTGTACAGTTTTTGCTCATCTAGACGTCCATTCTTCTGTGAGCACAAAAGTCTTGCCATGATTGCTTGCCAACTTGCCAGTTGGATTTGGAGCTGGACTTTAACTTGGCTGTTCTAAAACATTAATGTGCTTTGATCTAAACCACTCCATTGTATCCATTGTGGCTGTATGTTTATAGTCGCTGCTGGATCGTGAACCACTTGTCTATTCTAGGGTATTTTGCAGCAGTCCTCTTCCACCATATTTCTACATTTCAGTTTTTCATTGTAAATTCCTACCAGTTTCCTTTTACCTGCTCCTCCAGAGCTGTGAGCTTTTTGGCTGTTCAACCAGCCAATTTGATCTCAAGCACTGTTCAGGTAAAATCACTCAATCAGGTTTATTCATATATTGCGCACAATACAGAGAGCTTGTTGGACAATCAATAATGAAGCAGGTCTGGATGAAAAACTCTGCCAGGCAGAGACAACACATTAGTTTTATACAAAGGGATAAAGGATTAAAAGCCTGGGAAACAGACTGGTTCCCATGCAGCTGTGAAAAACAACGACCAACCTTGTACATGTAACCAAAATAGCTTTATCTTGGTGGGAATATACAGAACTTAGGATAAACATAGAGCAATACAACTAGCAGGTGTGACCTTATTGTAATTTTTCCACATCAAGTCTCACCACAAATGAAAATCTTTCTTCTGATTGTCGGAAAGCAAAATGGTGAAATGCAAGGCAGAGGAAATTATTATATATATTTCAAGCTAATTTTAAGATTTAGATGCTAATTGTTAAAGGTTTTAATGATGCAGCTTGTTTTATTTCATTAACTTTCTCCACACCACAATAAATATGAGGTTTTTGATGAACCATCTTGTTTCTTTTTAAATTAAGACTATTTCATGAAGATGATAAGGCTTTCTGTAGAGGAAAACACTTTTTATATCTGCAGTATTTTCATCCTGTTACATTGTTCTGGCAATCTTTTTTATGTTTCTATATTTGTCATTTGTCAGTTTGACTTTAAAATAAAATTTAATTCTAACCTCAATTTGTGGCAACATATTTCTTCATGCTCATTTTATTCACTAGATTCTGCATTTTACAAAAGCAGCTTTTGCAATGAGAGAAAGAATAATAAATAGAATAATAAAAAGCAAAACAAAATCCAGGTTAATTATGTTTTGTATTTTCTCTGACAGTCTCTCCACATCAAACCAGCTCTGCTGAACAAGTTACATCACAGCCACCATCACATAAATCTGGTAAACTCTTTAGGCTTCTTTCTATATCTCTGTTACTAATGTTAATGGATTTAGATGTATTAACAATAAGTTAAGAAAACCATCTAAATGTGGTGGAGATAGAATGAGAAAACAGGAACATGTCTATCAGGTCTGACTAAAATAAGTAATTCATGTCATTCTGTGGTGTTTCTGTGTAGGGTTCTGTTCCTGGAGAACCAGCTAAGTTCTCCACTTCCTTGTTTTCAGATGTTCCTTTATTCTACATTCTGCCTGCGGTCTTCGCTCTGCTTCTGATCCTGACATTTGTCCTTTTGCTGGTTTTAAAATACAAATCAAGGATCAAGCAAGGTACATTTATACAGATTATATACTAACACATAAATCCTCCACAGAATCACATCATGTTTACTTTGTGTTTTCAGTGGATGGAATCAATGCAAACGTGTTGAACTCTGCTGATAGTAATGTGGAGATGAGAATCAATGATGTGAGTAAATTGAACTTCAGCTACAAGATATTTGATGTTTTTTTGCAAAGAGAATCTAATTAATTTCATATATTATTACTTTTAGGTCTATGATTTACAAGAGGATGTTGTTTACATGAACTCTTCCACTCCAAACATGTTGAATCGTGATAACAATGATATCTACAACAACATCCTTTAAAGGAGACCAGCAGAAGTTAAGAACCACGTGACCAATGTTTCTAACATCTTGTGTGTGATGATGGCCCCCTGCCTGCTGTTTTGCATTTTGCCTGTTAATTTTCATTCAATGAGGGTCTTGGAGTTGGGAGTCGCTTATAATCACTTGTCCACCTGAATCATGTATCCAGGGGCCTGGATGACCATTCATGGACATCCAGGCCCAGAAGCAGAGAGAGCTAGAGGTCAGATCAAGAGGCGGAGCCAGGAACCAGAAGGTGTGGGTTGCTTCAGTCGCTTGACACGATGTGGGAACCAGTTCGTGGTTCAGATGGACCACATGTGGAGGCGTCGCATGACCAGACCTGGGAGCAGAGGCTGAGGCCTGTGGGGGCAAACCAGTCCATGACTGAGGGAGATCTGCACCAGGCGGAGGACCAGGCCGAAGGGAGCACACGCCGTGTAGCGGTTCTTGGGCTGCTGCCCACTAAATCTAGACAATCATTTTAATAATAAATGCCTCTGAAGGGCTTAAAATGGTTCTTGTTGTCGTGTCCTCCAGTTTGTTGTTGCGGTCATCAGAGCCGGGCCGTAACATTGTGTAACAGATGTCAGATAAGGATATTTAATACTTATTAGGTTTTATCTCAAATGTTATTACGGTGTGTTAAAACTATATGCAGACAGAACAAGTCAAATTGACATGTACTGTCATATCAGCCTGGGCAGTGAAGGGCAGATGATCTGTTCACTGTGTCACGATATGCATCTTTAGGCTCTGTTGTGTTTCTGAAACCAAGAAGGAATTTCAAAATAAGTTTCAAAGAATCTACACATACAAAAAAATGATTCACACCTATGGCAGATTTAGGAGTAGGGTATTATTTTAATTTTAGCTTTTTCTTTTGAAAGTAATTTTAACATTTTGGAGTTTCCCAATCTGAGTCTCAACTTGAACCACTAGAGGGAGCTAAAGATTAGTCTGATGTTAGGGCGACCTTCATACATTAAACACTTGGAGCTCACTATCTGATATAAAATTTTCTTGAACAAACAGAAGCATTCAGTGGAAGATGCAGATAAACCACCTGGAGCAGGCGTAAAAGAGAGGAAGTTGGTGCTGTTTCCATGGTTACAGGTGTTACTTAGCATGCAGTGAACTTCCTTCTCTTCCACCAGATGTTTTCTGCACATGAACAGAATAAAGAAGCACCAATCAAGTTGGTTTTCCCTGAAAAATGATGTAATCTTGTTTATTAATGTTCATCTTTTTTAATAGCAAAAGCTAAAAAGTCTTTTTTCCAACATTATACCTAAACTAAAAATCAGTGTGTTATCAATAGATTATCTCAATTTTTTTTAAGGTCAGTGCTGTAATGATTAAACTCTTCTCATCACTAATGTCTTTAATTATAAATAAATAAAAAATCATTCAACTGATAAGTTTTATGAATTCAACAGATAGAAGCAATAAACACTTCTCAATGCTAAACTGTGCCGACTCGTTTCTTGGTGTGAGAACAAATCAAGTTCCTGAAGAAAATATTTAAGGAAAAGAACATCTGAAGTTCAAACATGAAGATCTGCACAGCTAAGATTAAAACCTGAAAACTGAGTGTCCCTCATAATCCACCCAAACTTCGTTGTGGTGAAAAAATCTATTTCCTGTATTTGTGAGTAAAGCCTGTGAGCGACTCGGTTGCAGAGTTATCACTTGACCAAGGCAGAAACAAGAAGTTTCACACTTGTGAATTAAGTTGACAAGTTCAAAAGCTGTTAAACTTTCTGAATGTCCGGATCCTTAATAGCTCTGACGTTTCCTCTAAATGTCTCATTTTAAAATAACTTCTGCCTCAGTTTAACTCTGGTTTAGAAGAACAAAGAGATGTGGAGCCATCAACACATCATCGTCTGCAGTAAGACATAATATATGATCTACAACAGTTTGCTTTAATCTTATGATGAATTTTATTTAATTAAATTTAAATGTGTTTTTAAATTATATAGCATTTACTTAAAGACTCAGTAGCACTTCCTGTTTGTGTTGTGACTGAAATGTGATCGTCTGATCTCATACAAACTAATTGTGCTTTTTATTAGAAAAAGTAGTTTTACAAAAACTTGTAAAAAATATATTTATTGTTCAAATGTTGAAGCATGAAAACTAAACTGATGTTGTTTTCTGTCTGCAGCAGCTCTGAGTTTTGTGATCAGTGCTGAAGGTTTGATCGAAGTGTTTGGATATGAGGGAAGAGGTGTAAATTTTTCATGCCACTATGATGAGAGATTTAAGGATAGCAAAAAATACTTTTGTAAGAATGACTGTGGCTCCAGTGACGTTCTCATTACAAACAAAACAGAAAAAATAAAGGCAAATATTCCATCACTGATGATAAAAAGATCAGAATCGTCACAGTGACCATCTCTGGTCTTCAATCACATGATGCTGGGAATACTGGTGTGGAGTCACTGGGTGGTTTATTGATACTTACAGTGAAGTAAAACTGCACATAAAAGAAGGTAAATGTTTAGACATCAATGCAGACAAGTTAATACAAGAAAATTGTACTAGTCTATAATGTTAAATATAAATCTCTATCAAAACACTACCACTTTCTTTTATGTTTTAGATTTATTTCTAGGTTTTCTTTCACTTTACATTGTTTTATTAACTCATGTCAGACAGATGCTGCAACACGGTGAATAAAATCCAAAGTATTGAGGAAGGTTCAGTGACCATCAGCTGTCCGTACGACTCTCAGTCTGTCAACAAGCTGAAGTTCCTCTGCAGAGGAAACCGGCCCTCCACATGTCGACAGCAGGCAGTGATCACCTCTAGCAACACACAAATGGACGATTCAGACTCTCTGATGACAGGAAGTCAAGAATATTCACAGTGACCATTTCCAGTCTGACCCTGAAGGATTCTGGGTCGTATCTTTGTGGAGTCCAGAGAAACTCAGGATTTGATGGTTTCTCTGCTGTTGAACTGAAGGGTCAAAGGTGAGAGATCATTCTGCCTTTGCTAATTTGATAATGAATCTTAAGAAGTTTATAAATACAACAGTTATTAAAATTTCCTTCTCAGCAAAATTGTTCTGTCTGAAGTCGTACCACATCAGTGGCATCGAGGGACGTCAGTAACTCTGCAGTGTCCTAATCAGGACAACAACTTGATAATAAGAAGTTCCTTCTGTAAAGGAGACCAACACAACAACTGTACAGACATGATGGAGAACCAAACAAAGTTCAAGCTGCTCAATGTCTCCTCCATCTGTTTCTCTGTGATCATCACTGAACTGGAAGCAGCTGATGCAGGAACATACTACTGTGGTTCAGACTCTCAGCTGAGATTCATAAAGATACAGCTGGCAGTCGGTGAGACCAACACAGAGAGAGATAGAATAATAAAAAGCAACACAAAATCTAGGTTAAGGATTTTAAAGACATTATGTTTTGTATTTTCTCTGACAGTCTCACTGCATGAAACCAGCTCTGCTGAACATTTGACATCACAGCCACCATCATATAATCCTGGTAAACTCTTTACATTTTCTGTTTCTCTGTGCCTCTCCTGATTTCCTTCACTTAGTTTTCCACAAACAGCAGATATTCAAGTACTCAAATACATTAATGGAGTAGAGAATGTTGTTTTGTGGCTTCTCACAGCTTTTCCTGCCTTCACCCCACAGCCTAATGGTAATGCTGCAGATGTCCACTGCAGTACACTAATATGAATTTAAGTCAGCCATCAAATCAATCAAATTTTATTTATATAGCACATTTCAGCACCAAGGTATTTCAAAGTGCTTTACATCATAAAAACACAACAAACATACAAACTCATAGAACGCAAAGGCAACATTTGAAACATTATAATTTAGTCAACAAAGTGCCTTTGTTAAATTTTCATTGATTATGTTTCAAAAGAAACTAAACAGGCTGGTTTTTAGTCCAGATTTAAGGGAACTCAGTGTTTCAGCATATTTGCAGTTTTCTTGCAGTTTGTTCCAGATTTGTGGTGCATAGATGCTCAATGTTGCTTCTCCATGTTTGGTTCTGGTTCTGGAGATGCAGAACCAGAACCAGAAGACCTGAGAGGTCTGGAAGGTTGACACAAACAGCAGATCTTTAATGTATTGTGATGCTGAGCTGTTCAGTGATTTATAAACTAACTGTAGCAGCTTGTGCTCTTTCTAGAAGTTTTATCTCAGGTGTGTCCAATCTCCCATTAGAGACAATTGAGCCAACGCAGGTCAATCCTGGACCTACCAGTCCTTCCTGTTGCCTGGACCTTCATAAATGAAGTCTGAATGTTTAGTGTTGATTTTTTGTAAACAATGTTTCAAATTGTTATTACATGCTTTCATTCTCTGTGTCTGTTTGAAGGAAATTTTCTGTCCTTGCCTATTGAATATTCAATTCTCTTCTTTTCAGATCTGACCTTATTTTACATTCTGCGTGTCGTCCTGTTTCTGCTGTGGATCCTGCCGTTTGTCCTTCTGATGATTCTTAAAAGAAAATTGAAGCAACAAGGTGAATTTAACCAGAACATCAACCCACAACAATAAAGAACAAGAAAAAAAGGATCTATGATGTAAGACCACAAAGCTGCCGCTCTGAAAGATTTCTTCTTGCGAGGACATTAGTTAAGTTTTCATTAACTATAAAATAAATTTGCTTAATGGAAACACACCAATTTCTAAAAAACTTAAGAGTTTTCAATGAAACGTTTTGCAGTAGGTAGATAATGTTTTCCAGTCGTGTTGAAATAGATGTATTTCGCGAAACTGCAATGGAAACAGTTTTTTAGCATCACACAAGTAACATTATACATATCCAGATGTTACTGCTGGCGAAAAGGTTGAAGATGGACAAGAAACAGTAGCAGGATGATGGTTTGTTTTGGGGCTTATTTGGGATAATGTGCAGCAGTCTCCACCAGAGCTCTCACAGTTCATAAAAAATTCAAACGTGTAAAATCCACAGCTCTTCTGAGAAATCACAGACTGCAATTTACCCAAAACGCTGCATACAAAGCCGCTCCCAATAAGAAACTTGTCACTCCAGCACAAGATGCTGACGTCTCCTCTGATGGCTGATAGAGAAATGCTAGCGCCAAGACTGAATGATGAAAATATCTCATTATAACTTTAGTCAAGATTAGCAGAATATCGACAAATATTTGCACACAATTGTAATAGAAACACAGCTAGTGACTGCACTAGTGGATTTCTATATGTCTTACTATCCTGGATAGATTACATATGAAATCTCTAAAACAAAAGTGAAAAGAAATGATGACAACTGGATCCAAAACGTTTCCTGTTACTTATTTTTATGTCCACTAGGGAAAGTTTTCTGTTTCTGTTCAGTTTCTCCATGTCTTTGTCACGTCTCAAAAGATGCTTCATCAAAATTTCAACAGGTGGATTTGAGAAGTTTGATCACAAATCGCAGCCTTTGAGGATTCAGTATACATTTCTCCTACATTAATAACTTTTTCATCACCCTCTACATTGGTTCTTTGCTCAATGGATGACTTTATCTTTGTGTCCAGATCCTTCAGGTTTTGTCCTGTGAGATTATAAACATTCATCCAGATAAGTTTTTCTGCTCAGTAATATAAATCTCATTTATCTGAATATCATAAATGATTATTTTTCAGATTTGTGAAAATCCAGAAGACAGCTCAACCTTTGCATCAAAGCATCAGGAGCAACGATGAAGCTGCAGAATCTCAACATGTGAACCAAAGTCTCACCACAAATGAAGATATTTATTCTGATTGTCGGAAAGCAAAATGATGAAATGCACTGCAGAGGAAATTATTATATACATTTCAAGCTAATTTAAAAATTTAGATGCTAATTGCTAAATATTTTAATGATGCAACTTATTTCATTATATAACTTTCTCCACACCACAATAAATAAGAGGTTTTTGATGAACCAGCCTTTGTTTCTTTTTATATTAAGACTAAATCATGAAGGTGATAAGGTTTTCTTGTAGAGGAAAACACTTTTTAAATCTACAGTTTTTTCATCCTCTTAATTGTTCTAGTAATCTTTTTTATGTTTCTATATTTGTCATTTGTCAGTTTGACTTAAAATAAATTTTAATTCTACCTCAATGTGTGGCAACATGTTTCTTCCTGCTCATTTTATTCACTAGATTCTGTTACTATAAACAGTTTTGCAATGAGAGAAAGAGAACCTGGAGAACATCGATGAATGTTCTAAAATAAATTATCAAACTATAGACAGAAAGTTCTGCTTCACTTATATTTAAACAGGAAATATTCTTGCTGAGATGATACAGCACTAACCACTACACCTCAGCCCTCCACATTTCCTATGACCATTTCCTCCAACTTTGTAAACACTTATTTTAATTTTACTAATAATAAGCATGTCTTCTTACTGTTTGGTTGTTTTGATAGAGTTTAGTTTTAGCATTTGAAACATAGAGAAAATGATCATTTTACACATCATTTATGAGGCCTGCTGATATGTGTGAAGGGCTGAACTCATCACACCAATGTGGTTTCCTTAAAATACGTCATGTTTCACTTCTACATTGTTTCTGGTTTAGTTTGTCGTCCTCAATAATGCAAAGATGTGGAGCTTCCAGATCGTGTTGTTCATCTTGTCTGGTAAGTTTTAATATTTATTTGTTTTCAAATATAATTTAAACAGTTTCCATTGGCTTTAAAAGCAGGAGTAGATTTTGTCATCAACATAATAAAAATTTAGAATAAAATCAAATAGACATGATGGCGCCCTCCGTAGCTGACATACGACTTTTGTTTTTCAATTTGCTTTTAAATAAATACATTTACAATCTATCCATTGTCTTTTATACATATGACCTTTTCTATTTATACGTATATTTACTGTTTGCTTAGTCAGACTAAGAATTTCATTCTAATTTTTTGCAAATTACAATAATTTAAAATTAAAGTTAGTGGCATTGAATTTAATTTGTTCTCTCCTGTTTCTCTCAAGTTCAAACATGAAGATCTGCACAGCTGAGATTAAAAACCAGAAAACTGAGTGTCCCTCAATAATCCACCCAAACTTTGTTGTGGTGAAAAAAATCTATTTCCTGTTTTTGTGAGTAAAGCCTGTGAGATCATTGGTTGCAGAGTTATCACTTGACCAATGCAGAAACAAGACGTTTCACACTTGTGAATTAAGTTGACAAGTTCAAAAGCTGTTAAACTTTCTGAATGTCAGGATCCTTAATAGCTCTGACGTTTCCTCTAAATGTCTCATTTTAAAATAACTTCTGCCTCAGTTTAACTCTGGTTTAGAAGAACAAAGAGATGTGGAGCCATCAACACATCATCATCTGCAGTAAGACATAATATATGATCGACAACAGTTTGCTTTAATCTTATGATGAATTTTATTTCATTAAAATTAAATGTGTTTTTAAATTATATAGCATTTACTTAAAGACTCAGTAGCACTTCCTGTTTGTGTTGTGACTGAAATGTGATCGTCTTATCTTATACAAACTAATTGTGCTTTTTATTTGAAAAAGTAGTTTTAAAAATTTGTAAAAAAATATATTTATTGTTCAAATGTTGAAGCATAAAAACTAAACTGATGTTGTTTTCTGTCTGCAGCAGCTTTGAGTTTTGTGATCAGTGCTGAAGGTTTGATCGAAGTGTTTGGATATGAGGGAAGAGGTGTAAATGTTTCATGCCACTATGACCAGGGATATGAGAATAGCAAAAAATACTTTTGTATGAATGACTGTGGCTCCAGTGACATTCTCATTACAACAAAACAGAAGAATAAAGGCAAATATTCCATCACTGATGATAAAAATAACAGAATCGTCACAGTGACCATCTCTGATCTTCAATCACATGATGCTGGGAAATACTGGTGTGGAGTCACTAGGTGGGGAAAAGATACCTACAGTGAAGTAAAACTGTACATAAAAGAAGGTAAATAATAAGTTCATGTTTCTATATTTCACTATAGATTTCACAGCAAATTAAAATGAATTAAATGAAGCATCAATGTCTAACCATGTTAATAATACACACTTTTAATCAATGTGTGGTCTTAAATTTAGCTGTTATTAGAAGCTAAATGTATTTTCTAATTTTGCTAGTTGAATTATCATGTACTTGCAGATCTGGATCGTCTTCTATGTTGAAAATAAATACATGTTTAGACATCAATGCAGACATGTTAATACAAGACAATTGTACTAGTCTATAATGTTAAATATAAATCTCTATCAAAAAAGTACAACTTTCTTTTATGTTTTAGATTTATTTCTAGTTTTTCTTTCACTTTACATTGTTTTATTAACCTCATGTCAGACAGATGCTGCTACAAAGTGAATAAAATCCAAAGTATTGAGGAAGGTTCAGTGACCATCAGCTGTCCGTACGACTCTCAGTCTATCAACAAGCTGAAGTTCCTCTGCAGAGGAAACCGGCCCTCCACATGTCGACAGCAGGCAGTGATCACCTCTAGCAACACACAAAATGGACGATTCAGACTCTCTGATGACAGGAAGTCAAGAATATTCACAGTGACCATTTCCAGTCTGACCCTGAAGGATTCTGGGTCGTATCTTTGTGGAGTCCAGAGAAACTCAGGATTTGATGTTTTCTCTGCTGTTGAACTGAAGGTCAAAGGTGAGAGATCATTCTGCCTTTGCTAACTTGATAATGAATCTTAAGAAGTTTATAAATACAACAGTTATTAAAATTTCCTTCTCCAGCAGAATTGTTCTGTCTGAAGTCGTACAACATCAGTGGCATCGAGGGACGTCCAGTAACTCTGCAGTGTCCTAATTCAGGACAACAACATGATAACAAGAAGTTCCTCTGTAAAGGAGACCAACACAACAACTGTACAGACATGATGGGAACCAAACAAGTTCAAGCTGCTCAATGTCTCCTCCACCTGTTTCTCTGTGATCATCACTGAACTGGAAGCAAGCTGATGCAGGAACATACTACTGTGGTTCAGACTCTCAGCTGAGATTCACAAAGATACAACTGGCAGTCGGTGGAGACCAACACAGAGAGAGATAGAATAATAATAAAAAGCAACACAAAATTCAGTTAAGGTTGTTGGGGTTTTTTTTTACCACATCAATTTTTGTATTTTCTCTGACAGTCTCTTCAAAATCAAACCAGCTCTGTGGCTCCAACCAGCTCTGCTGAACAGGTTACATCACAGCCACCATCGCTGTCCCCATCATCACATAAACCTGGTAAACTCTTTGTTTCTTTCTGTTTATTTACTTGTGTTTTTGCTCACTCTTTTCATTCCTGTTATTCCAATCTCTATATGTTCTGGTCTAACTGGTCTAAGCTGCTCTTATGACACAAAGTGAATCTCTGCATTATTAAACTGAAGGTCATTTCCAGCTCCTCAATGTAGGATTTAGTTTTATCAGTAGTGGATTGGCTGAAATGATGTAGCTGTTTAAATGCACACTAAACATCCTCACTCACAAAGCATCAACACATTCATGCATTTCACACATTCAGAGAACATCAGCACTAGAGAATGTTATGCCAACCATCTTTCAGTATCTTTCTCAGGAAACCTTAAGATGGAGAACAAAATCTAGTTCCTCTTTCATTAGATTGAGTCATGCTACTGACTTTTGAGGTGTGAACTTTTTCAGGTTTCTGAGTTTTGAGTTTGAGACAAAAATGACAACATTCACATCACAGGTCTTGATGCTTAATTCAATTTTTTGCTGAAATCCAATCTTTAGTTGTTTTTTTGCGTGGTCGTTCATACTTCTAATTAAATCGTACCGCAATCAGACTTTCTGTGCAAACGGTTTACAACACAAAAGCAACCCACAATCATAGAAGAACGTTGACATCACTCAGCAGTAAACTGTTTATGGAAGTAAGAGTAGATGTAGCTATTTACGGATCAAATTAAAAGTATCTTGTGACAGTATCTATCATGACAAGAACACAAGAGAAAAAAGAAAAAGAAAGCACAACTAACAGCAATGGCCTCTTGTGGTGAATTGACTGCAAACTCTGCAGAGAGGTCTGTTTGGATTGTAGTCAGAACCAGGAGTGGTGGGACTGTGATGTGATGTGCCTCAGTGTCACAGACGTTTTTCATATTTTCATAATTATAATGTTCAAAAATTGTTCAAGTCCAGTTTTACCTTCTTCTGGTGCATATCTCACATCTATGGCACAAAAGTTGGGTAAAAAGCCACATGACCGTTCAGACTGCAACCCTTCAAAAACTACCAGATACATATTCAATTTACTTCCACATATGGAAGTGGCACAAACTGGATTTTATTTGAAGATGAAACAATCGAAATATTGCCATTCAGACTGCCAGGAAAAAGTCAGAAATAGGTCTGAGGCTTTGGGTCACATTTGCTCGTTGTGTGAATGTATCCTTAAATGACACTGAGAATTATTGGGCTGAACTCAAATAACTTAACTTAACTCTTATTATAAATAAGAGTTAAGAAAACAAAGTAAATGTGGTGGAGAGAGAAAGAGAAAACAGGAACATGTGTATCGAGTTGAACTGCAAGTGATTACAGTTTTTCCACAACATTTAAAATAAGAAACTCAGGTTCTCATTTTCTCGTGTTGTTTCTAGGGAGGATTTCTGTGAACCAGCTAATTCTCCATTTCCTTGTTTTCAGATGTTTCTTTATTCTACATTCTGCCTGCGGTCTTCGCTCTGCTTCTGATCCTGACATTTGTCCTTTTGCTGGTTTTAAAATACAAAACAAGGATCAAGCAAGGTACATTTATACAGATTATACACCAACACATAAATCCCCACAGAATCACATCATGTTTACTTTGTGTTTTCAGTGGACAGAATCAATGCAAACGTGTTGTACTCTGCTGATAATAAAGTGGAGATGAGAATCAATGATGTGAGTAAACAGAACTTCAGCTCTAAAATATATTTTTTTGCCTGCAAATAAAATCTTATTTCTTTTATTTCTTTAGATCTATGAGTTACAAGAAGATGCTGTTTACATGAACTCTTCCACTCCAAACATGTTAAGTCATGACAATGATATCTACAACAACGTCCTTTAAAGGAGACCTGCAGAAATTAGGAAACACGTGACCAGAGTTTCTGCCATCTTCTGTAACAGCTCAATAAAGCAACCAAATGCTGGTGTGTTTTCATTTAGACATGTTTTTAATATTTATTAAATAACGTTATCTGAACGTGAGCTATTCAATATTCACAAATGCTGTAATTTCAATGTTATTGTAATGAATATATAAGCTGCAATAAACCAACCTTTTCACCAATCCTGTGCATTTAATCAAAATGTTCTTTCAGCACTGATACTTAGAAACTTGAGCATTGAAATCTGGCATGCAAAGTCTAAACGCATGACACTTGGCACTTTTAAGCAAATAGTTGCTACAATTTAAACAGTAATATAGTGTACACCAATTCCAATATACAAACATAATCTGAACTGAAACTCTAATGGAAAAATACGTTTTAAACATTCAGTCTAAGAAAGAAATGGGACTGTACAACTGAGGAAGAATGCAAATTCCACTCTAAAAGCAGTTAAAGAAATTGTTTAAAATTATCAAGTATTAGATGAATTTTTAAAAATACATTTAAAAAAATAGTATTAAACTATACATCTGGTTATTTTTAACTCAGTTGTTGAATGTTTATGGGAATACTTTTTTTTTGCTCAAATGTGGTATAATATGGTCTTTTCATTAAATATTTGTCCACAAACATCACAACAATATGGTTCACTGGTGTGCGAGCTCATGTGCTTGTTCAAAGATACTTTACAAGTAAATTGTTTATTCCAAAGATCACAACAAAAGGGTTTCCAACCTGGTGATTTCTCATGTGATTCTTTAACTTTGTCTTTGGAGTAAAGTGTTGTCAAAGAGAACACAGAAAGGTTTCTCTTCTGTGTGAACTCTCTTGTATTTTAAAAACACATTTCTTATGAAATGCTTGTCCACAAAGATTACAACAGGATGGTTTGTCATCAGTGTGGATTCTTAAGTGGTTGTTTAAATGAACTTTTTCTCTAAAGATTTGTCCATTTTTAGATTTCCTCTAAAAATCTTATGTCCTGTGTGTATCAAAATGTATCTGTGTAAAGATCCAGTTTGTGTAAATTGTTTCCCACACATTCCACAAGAGTGACGCTTCCCCCCTGTGTGGACTATCAAAAACCAGAAACGAACCAGAAAACTAATTTTATATAATCCCAGTCTCAACAAAGGGCATCGGGGCGGTACATGGCTGGTAGATACGTTTCTGTGTGTGATGAACAAAGGTGTCCAATCCCATCGCTAACATGAAAGCAAAAGCTATGAATGGCGGGACAAAGTGAGAGTTCATGTATTAAGTTGACTGAAAATGAATACATAAACTAAAAGCTGGAGTATAGACATTTTTTATAAGTGTATTTGTGAGCCGACTCTACGGCTTTAGTTAGCAAAGCTATAAATAGAGAAATGACTTTCAAATCCAGGCCTTGAGGACCGATGTCAGCAACTTAAAGCCTTGAGTCCTGGTCTGAGGACTCCTGCTGTGGACAATATACTTTTTTTTCACAACAACTTCTAAGTCAAGTCGACATGAAAAAATACAAACCTGATCTGTGTAACACAACTTTAGAGTTGAAACCAGCCTCCAGTGTTTTGGGTCGTCCATAATTGTCATGTAAAGGCCAGGTGGTCTTTGTTATCTGCTCCAGGAATCTGTCCCACAGCCGCCTCCGCCGCCTGCTGCTTCGCTTTGTCCTGCTGTCTCCACATATCTGTTGTTTAAAAAGTTTCTTTAAAACTTCCTTAAGCTGTTAGAGCTAAGCTTTGATCTTAAATCTGACTTGCTGTAGCTCTCAATTATTGGGGTTTTCCTATCAACAAACTAACACAGGGAGAGAAGTCTGATAAGAAACACTTGCTTTAAACCTAACTCGTGGGTCACAGTTACAGACACGTAATTTCCTTCCTGTTTAAATGGCAGCGACCCCTACTGGAAAAAATGAGACATCACGGTTTGAATGGATGTAACTTTTAGCTTTTCCAAGAGTTTAAGAGTTATTGGCTATCTCACTTATCTTATTGGCACAAATAATCCCAGTCTGACCACTTAATAATAACATCGCGGAAAAATATAGAAGACAATATTTACTGCATATAAGTTTTGATAACAGGAGCATTAATAAGACGTCATTTTAAATAAAAACTGTGTGAAATTGTTGATTTTCCCAAAGGTGTAAATTCAAATTGTTTCATCATTTTGTTGCCTCTGGAAGTTGCCATCCACTCCTCTCGTCTTATCTGTCACTCGATCCCCTCCTGCAAACGTGTAACTATAGGCAACAGCAAACAAACTCTCTGGTTTCTAAAGGGTTGCTTTCACTCCTGCACCGATTGTCCTGCTGGTTGATTTTTCTTTTAACTGTACTGTCAGAAAATGAGTTCAGAAATCATTGTGTCTCGGCCGCATTATGACAGCAGAGCTGCAGCCCAAGGAGTCCACCAGAAAAGTCCGCCTTTAGAGCAGGAAGTGCCGCAGGCATCCTCGGGCTCAGCCACTGCTGGGTATCGCTCTGCTAAATACACTCCTGCTGAATGGTTCTCCAATTACCAAACCATCCTTGAACAGGCTGGTACCAACCGCAGAGACGCCCAGAACATCCAGCATGAGTCCAGAACCTTGAGCCAGGACACTGAGGCAGCAGCTTTGAAGACCCAGGCCACAGGAACGCGTCTTCTTGGAGAGAGACTCCAGGAGATCCACTCCTGGAAGTCTGAGCTGCAGCGGCACATCGAGCTACTGCAGGCCGACACGGAGTCACTGCTGATGGTGAAGAAGCGGCTGGAGAGGGCGCTGGATGCCACAGAGACTCCTTATGCCATCGCCACCGATAATTTGACCTGCAGAGCAAGAAGACTGGGAGCAGAGCTGGTCAGAGACACGGTGGAGGAGGAGCTGCTGAAGGTCAGCAATGCATTGTTACATTACTGTTTGGGTTTATATTTAACATTTTGCCTAGTTAACAGTAATGAGATCATGGTTTATGATACTTTCTTTACTACTTTAAGTTTACTATGAATATTGACCCTTTGCAATATTCATGGCGAGGTGCCATGGCGGATGTTGGAAGTGAGGAATGGGAGACTGAGGTTGTTTTCCCAAATTATTTTACCAATATAGCATGGGTTGTACCTGTTCAAATCAAGATGGCTGTCTGGCATACAGGCACTTCCCACTGGGCCAATGTCGATTTTGAGACGGATGAGGGTTTTTTTCTAGTGATGATATGATACACAAAACTGATAGATCGGCCCATTAGTCATTAAGGATTCTGGGCTAGACCAATTACAGCAGCTGATGGCCATTCACGGCTCTCAATCAATCAATCGATCAATCAATTAATTAGAGAGAGGAGAACAGAGAACAACATGGACAGTCTCAAAAATGAAAAGGAGGCGCAGAAAGAAATACGTCTAGAAAGTTTCAAGTTCTTCAGGCAGACTGTGTAAAGGGTTAATAGGTAAGCTGAAAATCTCCACAAAATGAATCTCACAGTAAGACAGGCAAAGCAGGTTGAACATGTGGCTCTGCGTGTTTTGTAGGAAGTGGACTTGATCAGGAGCATTCAGGCTCTTCTGAAGAAAACTGCAGCTCAGGTTGGCACTCAGATCAAGTAAGTGTAAAACTGGTGACTGGCTCCCTTATAATCAGGGATCCAGTTGGTTTGAAGCCTCTCACTTTAGAAAACAGCATTCCTACGAGTTGATGGTTTCTGTGGGCCAGGAGGAACCAAGATGCCCAACAAACATTAGAGATGGACTGGTCTGATAAGTGTCAGGCCTACAGCTTTGATGACTCCTGTGGAAGAAACCATAACATGAGTCCAGACACACAGCAGCACCCCAGTTCTGCTACCATGCAGGAGCAGTGAGTCTGACTCTTTAGAAACATCAGAGCTGTATTCAACTTTTACACACAAGGTTCCCTCATTTACTGCAGCGTTTCTACGCCCTCATCATGGACAAAGTTTACTCAAGACAACCTGTCAATGGCCCTGCAGGAGGATCATGCTACCAAGAGTCTCAGGTCAGAGTCACAATGGTACGCTTTGTTGCCAGAGTGATTTTCTTTGACTGCTGAGAACTCAGTGGCTGTGTTTTTGTTTGTCAGAATGCTTGTGGAGCAAATGCTGCAGGACACCACTGAGGATCTGAGGGTCCAATGCGCCAGCGTGGAGCGAGCCTTCAGCCTGCACTGTGAGGACCTTATTGAGGCCAAGACCCAGCTGGAGATGAAGCTAGCTCAGGTGGATGAGCTGACAGACAGAAGAAACAGACTGACAGGTGAAATGTGATTGACTGTTTTATTGTTCCTGTAGACTTTGGAGCAAATTGGTGTCCAGGAGAAGAACATTGAGGTCCTACAGCGGGCCATCCACAACAAAGAGGCTCCACTGAGGGTGGCTCAGTCCAGACTCTACCTTCGCTCTCTCAGACCAAACATGGAGCTCTGCAGGGACCAACCCCAGCTCAGGTAGATGCACACAAACAGAAACGTCAGTATTATGTCATGTGTCCATGTCCTCATGTATGAACTGTGTCTGCAGTTTGGAAGGAGAAGTGAGGCAGATTGATGCCTCCTTGGAGTCTCTGAAGCAGAAGCTGAGTGGAGCCAGGAGCTCCCTGTCCCATCTGGAGGAGTCAAGGATGGCTCTTGAGAAGGACATAAACTGTAAAACCAATTCACTGTTTATTGAGAGGGAAAAATGCATGATTCACCGTAAACGATACCCAACCATCTCAGTACTCTCAGGATACTGAACTTGACTTCATAACTTGGGATTGTTCTGCTTGACAGTCTAAATAGTATCATGTGAAAAGTTAAAATCTTGGAACATTGTTTTATAACCCAAGTCTTTTATCTCCACAACTTTATTCCTGACCTGTTTGTTGTTTTTCTAAAGGCTCAAACGTTCTCAGGCACACCGTGTCACTGTGACTCCATGCACACTGTCTGTAGAGGGTTGAAATTTCATAATCAAGGGTATTGATTTACTAAATTTCTCCCGACAAATTCCTTCATTTCTCACAATTTCAGCCATGGCATCAACAAAGAAGGAGGATGTTTGACACAGAATATGTGTACTAAGTTGTAAAAATTGACCTTTGTCCTCTTTGAGTGGACAAAGGTGCTCTTGAGTAATTTGAACAGAATGAAGTATGCCTGAGTATGTGGGAGCCTTTAGTCTTCTTGATGCTGTTGCTCATTATTGCTCTCTAACAAATGGCTAAAGTCTTCAAAATACTTTTTTTTCTTCCACTTCACTACTTTGAACTGTTCTATGAAATAAAATCACATTACGATAAAATTTAGCTTGTTTGTAACTTGACACACTGTGAAAAGGTTGATTTGGAGTGAGTACCTTTGCAAAGTGCTTTATTGAACCAGTCACTGTTTCATAGGTTATAACTTGGATATGAATCTTTCCACAAAACGTTTCCTAAGCTGTAATTGACCAGAAAACATAAACACAATCTGTGCAGCAGAACTTTGAGATTGGCAACAGCCTCCAGGATTCATTTATTAATTTTTTTATTTTCAGTCAAAATCTCTCAGGCTGCTGCTTCCTGCTGCTGGCTCCTCGTCTCTCCGGTTTGTTTCTCACCTTCAAAGTTAACTTTTTACATAAAATATCAAAAGAGCTTGTAGTTTTCCTGCCTTTAATATTCCACGCCGAGGATTATCATCTATTTAGTTCCAATTTAGAAACTGATTATTTTAATGTCTAGATGTAAATGTGAATGCAAATGGTTGCCTATCATAGTGTTAATTCTAGTTAAGGTTATAACTTGGATATGAATCTTTCCACAAACATGATCAATGACCCTACATTCCAAAAAGCTTTGGATGCATCCATAGCACTTAATGCTATAGATCCAAACATTTCAGATTCTGGGGAATATTGCAAATTTGAAACCTATCTTGACTCAAAATAATAATATATGTTAAATATAAAACTGACAACTCGGTCAATCTTTAAGGAACTTTAAACTTTTGTGTTGTACAATTTGACAAACTTCAACAAAATGAGTAAATCCCATGTTTAAATCGAGCTGTACTGAAGTCTTCTGAAGACTGCGCCAGAAATATTTCTCTCCACTAGAGGGAGCCGTCTAGCTTCAATATTTCTGCTTTTCCTGGACGTCTTCAACTTGTCTTTGTCTTTAGAAGCAGCATAAAAGTATACAACACAAACACAACTATAAGATGTGAAGGAAGATGGGAGGTTAAGTCTGATCACATTGACGTGTGCTTTACAGTGAGCAGACGTTTATTACTACATTAAATACAGGTTATTTGCTAATTTGCATTTTGGGCTACAAAATGTAGATATATTTTTCTTTATTCACATTAAAGTCTACAGGTGAAATCTAGCACATTAACTGATGAAGGATCTTCTGTTTCCAAGAAGTCACTGAGAAATAATTCATCTCTATTCTTAGAAAGGTTCTGCAGTAACTCAGGAGGTGCCACGACTGAGGATGTTATGAAACTCAGCTTCAGCCACACAGGCACAGTGTAATCATCAGTGCAGGTTGCTGCTGAGCACATCTTATGCCACCCCTAAATGTGAGTAATATGCATTGCCATGGATATACATGCAATAGTTTGTAATCGATTAAAAGGTTAAGAAACTCAAAGGTGAAATTTCACATTTATATTGAGACTCAGGGGCTTTGTAAAAGTCTGTACAAGTAAATAAAGGGACAAAAGTCAAATTTGCAATCTTTTATCATTTAGGGTCATGTTGCACATGTGGCTGGCCCATTGGTGGTTGGTGTAAAACTTTATGCATAAGCAGATAAGGTTTCCCAGGGATGCTCTAATTATTGTACACTCATAATAGCAACAAAAAGCAGGTCAGACTATTTTGTTTCCAGTTTTTTAACATATAGATTTCACGGTTGAGTTTCCTTTTTGCTGATTGTCTTTTAAAGAGCAGTCTGCAATGGAAAACAGAAACGTGCAACAAAGATGAGAGGGGCAGAAGTGCTTAAGTGAATAAAAATGGGAGGGATTGATGAAGTTGCAAAATTTGAGGGAGTGACAGAAAAAGAAAGAGGGAGGGAAAAGAGAAGAACAGAAAGACAAGCAGGACCAAAGTCCCAGTTTCCTCTCCCTTCTTTCTCCCAGTGACTCCAAGGTGAGATCAGCAGATTGGTGAGTTCCCCCTCAGCACTTTGCTGTCTACTTTGTTTTCTTCAACTTTTCTCAAAATGGTAGGAAGAATTATGCAGAGCAAAATAGAAATATTTAAAATTCTGCTTTTAATCAGATAGCTTAATTTCTCACTTCTCATTGACCAAAGCATTTCTGTATTTCTAAACAAATACAGGAAAAATGACCCAATTCCAACTACTTAATTATAAAACCCTACAGGAAATTATAAGTCAAATAAGCTCCAGTTCCTGCTGTCTGGATGTTTTACCCACACATTTCTTTAAGAAAGTCCTGCCTGTTATTGCTGCTGATCTGATCCAAATAGTAAACTCATGGCTCTCATCAGGCGTTTTCCCCCAGGCTTTGAAAACAGCAGTAATCAAACCACTTATAAAAAAGAACAATCTGGACAAATCACTAATGCAGAATTACAGGCCGATCTCCAACCTCCCATTCATCAGCAAAGTTAATGAAAAAGCTGTGTGTAAACAATTAACTAGCTTCCTAACTATAACCAACCTCTTTGACTCCTTCCAGTCTGGTTTTTGTGCTCACCACAGCACAGAGACCGCCCTCGTAAAAGTGTTCAATGACATCCATATAAATGCGGACTGTGGCAGAACCACAGTGCTGGTTTCTGTTGGACCTCAGTGCAGCTTTTGACACTGTTGACCATGACATATTACTGAATCGACTGGAGAGTTGGGTCGGACTCTCCAGTCCAGTGCTTAACTGGTTTGAATCCTACATAAAGAACAGGGATTTCTTTGTTTCAATTGAAAACTTTTCATCAAAGAGGTCAATGGTCACATGTGGGGTACCCCAAGGTTCAATCCTAGGACCCCTTTTATTCAATATTTATATGCTCCCACTAGCTCAGGTTATAACAGAAAATATTAGCTACCATAACTATGCAGATGACACACAGCTCTACATTAAGATGTCACCAGGTGACTCAGAGCCCATCCAATCACTGAACAGATGCTTAGAACAGATAAATGTGTGGATGTGCCAAAACTTTCTCCAGCTGAACAGAAACAAAACTGAAGTTATTATTTTTGGACCTAAAGAGGAACGATCTAGAGTCAATGCACAGCTTCAGTTATTACAACTGAAAACCAGCGATCAGCCCGAAACCTGGGAGTAGTGATGGACTCTGACCTGAACCTCCAGAGCCACATAAAGACAGACACAAAGTCGGCCTTCTATCACCTGAAGAACATTTCCAGGATTAAAGGACTAATGTCTCAGCCAGATCTAGAGAAACTCATCCATGTGTTAATCTTCAGTCGTATTGATTATTGCAACAGCGTCTTCACAGGTCTGTCCAACAAATCAATTAAACAGCTGCAGCTGATCCAGAATGCTGCTGCTCGCGTTCTCACTAAAACCAGGAAGATAGAGCACATAACACCAGTTTTAAAGTCCCTCCACTGGCTCCCTGTAGCTCAAAGAATAGACTTTAAAATACTGTTAGTTTACAAATCACTGAACGGTTTAGCACCACAATACATTAAAGATCTGCTGTTGTTGTATCAACCTTCCAGACCTCTCAGGTCTTCCAGTTCTGGTTCTGCTCTGCATCCCCAGAACCAGAACCAAATGAGGAGAAGCAGCTTTCAGCATCTATGCACCACAAATTTGGAACAAACTTCCAGAAAACTGTAAAACAGCTGAAACACTGACTTCTTTTAAATCTCAACTGAAAACCCACCTGTTTAGGATTGTATTTGAAACGTAATCAATTACAAATTTATTGATGGAACTTGACTTAATGATTGATTCTATATTGCATTGTGTTTCTGTGTTTGTAATGATGTAAAGCACTTTGAAATGTCTTGCTGCTGAAATGTGCTATACAAATAAAATTTGATTGATTGATTTATTGATTGATTCTACGACGGATCCTGGCGCACAGTGTGTGATGACGAGGTGGATATTAAACTTGCCAACGTGCTGTGCTGGCAGCTGGGCTTCCAGCACAGCTTCACCTGGGCACACAGTGCCAAGTTCGGCCAAGGACAAGGTAAGGGCAATCAGAAGCAAGTCAGTTCCTCACCAGCAGTGCCTTTAGAAAGTATCCACATGCAAACTTTACAGATTTGTCACATAATAAATACAGGTTTTAATGAGTTTTATTTACTTTATGCATGATAAGGTTGGGCAAATTTGTCAGGTAGAAGAGAAATGATACATGGTTTTAAAATTTCTGTACAGTTTTTGCTCATCTAGACGTCCATTCTTCTGTGAGCACAAAAGTCTTGCCATGATTGCTTGCCAACTTGCCAGTTGGATTTGGAGCTGGACTTTAACTTGGCTGTTCTAAAACATTAATGTGCTTTGATCTAAACCACTCCATTGTATCCATTGTGGCTGTATGTTTATAGTCGCTGCTGGATCGTGAACCACTTGTCTATTCTAGGGTATTTTGCAGCAGTCCTCTTCCACCATATTTCTACATTTCAGTTTTTCATTGTAAATTCCTACCAGTTTCCTTTTACCTGCTCCTCCAGAGCTGTGAGCTTTTTGGCTGTTCAACCAGCCAATTTGATCTCAAGCACTGTTCAGGTAAAATCACTCAATCAGGTTTATTCATATATTGCGCACAATACAGAGAGCTTGTTGGACAATCAATAATGAAGCAGGTCTGGATGAAAAACTCTGCCAGGCAGAGACAACACATTAGTTTTATACAAAGGGATAAAGGATTAAAAGCCTGGGAAACAGACTGGTTCCCATGCAGCTGTGAAAAACAACGACCAACCTTGTACATGTAACCAAAATAGCTTTATCTTGGTGGGAATATACAGAACTTAGGATAAACATAGAGCAATACAACTAGCAGGTGTGACCTTATTGTAATTTTTCCACATCAAGTCTCACCACAAATGAAAATCTTTCTTCTGATTGTCGGAAAGCAAAATGGTGAAATGCAAGGCAGAGGAAATTATTATATATATTTCAAGCTAATTTTAAGATTTAGATGCTAATTGTTAAAGGTTTTAATGATGCAGCTTGTTTTATTTCATTAACTTTCTCCACACCACAATAAATATGAGGTTTTTGATGAACCATCTTGTTTCTTTTTAAATTAAGACTATTTCATGAAGATGATAAGGCTTTCTGTAGAGGAAAACACTTTTTATATCTGCAGTATTTTCATCCTGTTACATTGTTCTGGCAATCTTTTTTATGTTTCTATATTTGTCATTTGTCAGTTTGACTTTAAAATAAAATTTAATTCTAACCTCAATTTGTGGCAACATATTTCTTCATGCTCATTTTATTCACTAGATTCTGCATTTTACAAAAGCAGCTTTTGCAATGAGAGAAAGAATAATAAATAGAATAATAAAAAGCAAAACAAAATCCAGGTTAATTATGTTTTGTATTTTCTCTGACAGTCTCTCCACATCAAACCAGCTCTGCTGAACAAGTTACATCACAGCCACCATCACATAAATCTGGTAAACTCTTTAGGCTTCTTTCTATATCTCTGTTACTAATGTTAATGGATTTAGATGTATTAACAATAAGTTAAGAAAACCATCTAAATGTGGTGGAGATAGAATGAGAAAACAGGAACATGTCTATCAGGTCTGACTAAAATAAGTAATTCATGTCATTCTGTGGTGTTTCTGTGTAGGGTTCTGTTCCTGGAGAACCAGCTAAGTTCTCCACTTCCTTGTTTTCAGATGTTCCTTTATTCTACATTCTGCCTGCGGTCTTCGCTCTGCTTCTGATCCTGACATTTGTCCTTTTGCTGGTTTTAAAATACAAATCAAGGATCAAGCAAGGTACATTTATACAGATTATATACTAACACATAAATCCTCCACAGAATCACATCATGTTTACTTTGTGTTTTCAGTGGATGGAATCAATGCAAACGTGTTGAACTCTGCTGATAGTAATGTGGAGATGAGAATCAATGATGTGAGTAAATTGAACTTCAGCTACAAGATATTTGATGTTTTTTGCAAAGAGAATCTAATTAATTTCATATATTATTACTTTTAGGTCTATGATTTACAAGAGGATGTTGTTTACATGAACTCTTCCACTCCAAACATGTTGAATCGTGATAACAATGATATCTACAACAACATCCTTTAAAGGAGACCAGCAGAAGTTAAGAACCACGTGACCAATGTTTCTAACATCTTGTGTGTGATGATGGCCCCCTGCCTGCTGTTTTGCATTTTGCCTGTTAATTTTCATTCAATGAGGGTCTTGGAGTTGGGAGTCGCTTATAATCACTTGTCCACCTGAATCATGTATCCAGGGGCCTGGATGACCATTCATGGACATCCAGGCCCAGAAGCAGAGAGAGCTAGAGGTCAGATCAAGAGGCGGAGCCAGGAACCAGAAGGTGTGGGTTGCTTCAGTCGCTTGACACGATGTGGGAACCAGTTCGTGGTTCAGATGGACCACATGTGGAGGCGTCGCATGACCAGACCTGGGAGCAGAGGCTGAGGCCTGTGGGGGCAAACCAGTCCATGACTGAGGGAGATCTGCACCAGGCGGAGGACCAGGCCGAAGGGAGCACACGCCGGTGTAGCGGTTCTTGGGCTGCTGCCCACTAAATCTAGACAATCATTTTAATAATAAATGCCTCTGAAGGGCTTAAAATGGTTCTTGTTGTCGTGTCCTCCCAGTTTGTTGTTGCGGTCATCAGAGCCGGGCCGTAACATTGTGTAACAGATGTCAGATAAGGATATTTAATACTTATTAGGTTTTATCTCAAATGTTATTAAGGTGTGTTAAAACTATATGCAGACAGAACAAGTCAAATTGACATGTACTGTCATATCAGCCTGGGCAGTGAAGGGCAGATGATCTGTTCACTGTGTCACGATATGCATCTTTAGGCTCTGTTGTGTTTCTGAAACCAAGAAGGAATTTCAAAATAAGTTTCAAAGAATCTACACATACAAAAAAAATGATTCACACCTATGGCAGATTTAGGAGTAGGGTATTATTTTAATTTTAGCTTTTTCTTTTGAAAGTAATTTTAACATTTTGGAGTTTCCCAATCTGAGTCTCAACTTGAACCACTAGAGGGAGCTAAAGATTAGTCTGATGTTAGGGCGACCTTCATACATTAAACACTTGGAGCTCACTATCTGATATAAAATTTTCTTTGAACAAACAGAAGCATTCAGTGGAAGATGCAGATAAACCACCTGGAGCAGGCGGTAAAAGAGAGGAAGTTGGTGCTGTTTCCATGGTTACAGGTGTTACTTAGCATGCAGTGAACTTCCTTCTCTTCCACCAGATGTTTTCTGCACATGAACAGAATAAAGAAGCACCAATCAAGTTGGTTTTCCCTGAAAAATGATGTAATCTTGTTTTATTAATGTTCATCTTTTTTAATAGCAAAAGCTAAAAAGTCTTTTTTCCAACATTATACCTAAACTAAAATCAGTGTGTTATCAATAGATTATCTCAATTTTTTTTAAGGTTCAGTGCTGTAATGATTAAACTCTTCTCATCACTAATGTCTTTAATTATAAATAAATAAAAAATCATTCAACTGATAAGTTTTTATGAATTCAACAGATAGAAGCAATAAACACTTCTCAATGCTAAACTGTGCCGACTCGTTTCTTGGTGTGAGAACAAATCAAGTTCCTGAAGAAAATATTTAAGGAAAAGAACATCTGAAGTTCAAACATGAAGATCTGCACAGCTAAGATTAAAACCTGAAAACTGAGTGTCCCTCAATAATCCACCCAAACTTCGTTGTGGTGAAAAAAATCTATTTCCTGTATTTGTGAGTAAAGCCTGTGAGCGACTCGGTTGCAGAGTTATCACTTGACCAAGGCAGAAACAAGAAGTTTCACACTTGTGAATTAAGTTGACAAGTTCAAAAGCTGTTAAACTTTCTGAATGTCCGGATCCTTAATAGCTCTGACGTTTCCTCTAAATGTCTCATTTTAAAATAACTTCTGCCTCAGTTTAACTCTGGTTTAGAAGAACAAAGAGATGTGGAGCCATCAACACATCATCGTCTGCAGTAAGACATAATATATGATCTACAACAGTTTGCTTTAATCTTATGATGAATTTTATTTAATTAAATTTAAATGTGTTTTTAAATTATATAGCATTTACTTAAAGACTCAGTAGCACTTCCTGTTTGTGTTGTGACTGAAATGTGATCGTCTGATCTCATACAAACTAATTGTGCTTTTTATTAGAAAAAGTAGTTTTACAAAACTTGTAAAAAAATATATTTATTGTTCAAATGTTGAAGCATGAAAACTAAACTGATGTTGTTTTCTGTCTGCAGCAGCTCTGAGTTTTGTGATCAGTGCTGAAGGTTTGATCGAAGTGTTTGGATATGAGGGAAGAGGTGTAAATTTTTCATGCCACTATGATGAGAGATTTAAGGATAGCAAAAAATACTTTTGTAAGAATGACTGTGGCTCCAGTGACGTTCTCATTACAACAAAACAGAAAAATAAAGGCAAATATTCCATCACTGATGATAAAAAGATCAGAATCGTCACAGTGACCATCTCTGGTCTTCAATCACATGATGCTGGGAAATACTGGTGTGGAGTCACTGGGTGGTTTATTGATACTTACAGTGAAGTAAAACTGCACATAAAAGAAGGTAAATGTTTAGACATCAATGCAGACAAGTTAATACAAGAAAATTGTACTAGTCTATAATGTTAAATATAAATCTCTATCAAAACACTACCACTTTCTTTTATGTTTTAGATTTATTTCTAGGTTTTCTTTCACTTTACATTGTTTTATTAACCTCATGTCAGACAGATGCTGCAACACGGTGAATAAAATCCAAAGTATTGAGGAAGGTTCAGTGACCATCAGCTGTCCGTACGACTCTCAGTCTGTCAACAAGCTGAAGTTCCTCTGCAGAGGAAACCGGCCCTCCACATGTCGACAGCAGGCAGTGATCACCTCTAGCAACACACAAAATGGACGATTCAGACTCTCTGATGACAGGAAGTCAAGAATATTCACAGTGACCATTTCCAGTCTGACCCTGAAGGATTCTGGGTCGTATCTTTGTGGAGTCCAGAGAAACTCAGGATTTGATGGTTTCTCTGCTGTTGAACTGAAGGTCAAAGGTGAGAGATCATTCTGCCTTTGCTAATTTGATAATGAATCTTAAGAAGTTTATAAATACAACAGTTATTAAAATTTCCTTCTCCAGCAAAATTGTTCTGTCTGAAGTCGTACCACATCAGTGGCATCGAGGGACGTCCAGTAACTCTGCAGTGTCCTAATTCAGGACAACAACTTGATAATAAGAAGTTCCTCTGTAAAGGAGACCAACACAACAACTGTACAGACATGATGGAGAACCAAACAAAGTTCAAGCTGCTCAATGTCTCCTCCATCTGTTTCTCTGTGATCATCACTGAACTGGAAGCAGCTGATGCAGGAACATACTACTGTGGTTCAGACTCTCAGCTGAGATTCATAAAGATACAGCTGGCAGTCGGTGAGACCAACACAGAGAGAGATAGAATAATAAAAAGCAACACAAAATCTAGGTTAAGGATTTTAAAGACATTATGTTTTGTATTTTCTCTGACAGTCTCACTGCATGAAACCAGCTCTGCTGAACATTTGACATCACAGCCACCATCATATAATCCTGGTAAACTCTTTACATTTTCTGTTTCTCTGTGCCTCTCCTGATTTCCTTCACTTAGTTTTCCACAAACAGCAGATATTCAAGTACTCAAATACATTAATGGAGTATTAGAGAATGTTGTTTTGTTGGCTTCTCACAGCTTTTCCTGCCTTCACCCCACAGCCTAATGGTAATGCTGCAGATGTCCACTGCAGTACACTAATATGAATTTAAGTCAGCCATCAAATCAATCAAATTTTATTTATATAGCACATTTCAGCACCAAGGTATTTCAAAGTGCTTTACATCATAAAAACACAACAAACATACAAACTCATAGAACGCAAAGGCAACATTTGAAACATTATAATTTAGTCAACAAAGTGCCTTTGTTAAATTTTTCATTGATTATGTTTCAAAAGAAACTAAACAGGCTGGTTTTTAGTCCAGATTTAAGGGAACTCAGTGTTTCAGCATATTTGCAGTTTTCTTGCAGTTTGTTCCAGATTTGTGGTGCATAGATGCTCAATGTTGCTTCTCCATGTTTGGTTCTGGTTCTGGAGATGCAGAACCAGAACCAGAAGACCTGAGAGGTCTGGAAGGTTGACACAACAACAGCAGATCTTTAATGTATTGTGATGCTGAGCTGTTCAGTGATTTATAAACTAACTGTAGCAGCTTGTGCTCTTTCTAGAAGTTTTATCTCAGGTGTGTCCAATCTCCCATTAGAGACAATTGAGCCAACGCAGGTCAATCCTGGACCTACCAGTCCTTCCTGTTGCCTGGACCTTCATAAATGAAGTCTGAATGTTTAGTGTTGATTTTTTGTAAACAATGTTTCAAATTGTTATTACATGCTTTCATTCTCTGTGTCTGTTTGAAGGAAATTTTCTGTCCTTGCCTATTGAATATTCAATTCTCTTCTTTTCAGATCTGACCTTATTTTACATTCTGCGTGTCGTCCTGTTTCTGCTGTGGATCCTGCCGTTTGTCCTTCTGATGATTCTTAAAAGAAAATTGAAGCAACAAGGTGAATTTAACCAGAACATCAACCCACAACAATAAAGAACAAGAAAAAAAGGATCTATGATGTAAGACCACAAAGCTGCCGCTCTGAAAGATTTCTTCTTGCGAGGACATTAGTTAAGTTTTCATTAACTATAAAATAAATTTGCTTAATGGAAACACACCAATTTCTAAAAAACTTAAGAGTTTTCAATGAAACGTTTTGCAGTAGGTAGATAATGTTTTCCAGTCGTGTTGAAATAGATGTATTTCGCGAAACTGCAATGGAAACAGTTTTTTAGCATCACACAAGTAACATTATACATATCCAGATGTTACTGCTGGCGAAAAGGTTGAAGATGACGACAAGAAACAGTAGCAGGATGATGGTTTGTTTTGGGGCTTATTTGGGATAATGTGCAGCAGTCTCCACCAGAGCTCTCACAGTTCATAAAAAATTCAAACGTGTAAAATCCACAGCTCTTCTGAGAAATCACAGACTGCAATTTACCCAAAACGCTGCATACAAAGCCGCTCCCAATAAGAAACTTGTCACTCCAGCACAAGATGCTGACGTCTCCTCTGATGGCTGATAGAGAAATGCTAGCGCCAAGACTGAATGATGAAAATATCTCATTATAACTTTAGTCAAGATTAGCAGAATATCGACAAATATTTGCACACAATTGTAATAGAAACACAGCTAGTGACTGCACTAGTGGATTTCTATATGTCTTACTATCCTGGATAGATTACATATGAAATCTCTAAAACAAAAGTGAAAAGAAATGATGACAACTGGATCCAAAACGTTTCCTGTTACTTATTTTTATGTCCACTAGGGAAAGTTTTCTGTTTCTGTTCAGTTTCTCCATGTCTTTGTCACGTCTCAAAAGATGCTTCATCAAAATTTCAACAGGTGGATTTGAGAAGTTTGATCACAAATCGCAGCCTTTGAGGATTCAGTATACATTTCTCCTACATTAATAACTTTTTCATCACCCTCTACATTGGTTCTTTGCTCAATGGATGACTTTATCTTTGTGTCCAGATCCTTCAGGTTTTGTCCTGTGAGATTATAAACATTCATCCAGATAAGTTTTTCTGCTCAGTAATATAAATCTCATTTATCTGAATATCATAAATGATTATTTTTCAGATTTGTGAAAATCCAGAAGACAGCTCAACCTTTGCATCAAAGCATCAGGAGCAACGATGAAGCTGCAGAATCTCAACATGTGAACCAAAGTCTCACCACAAATGAAGATATTTATTCTGATTGTCGGAAAGCAAAATGATGAAATGCACTGCAGAGGAAATTATTATATACATTTCAAGCTAATTTAAAAATTTAGATGCTAATTGCTAAATATTTTAATGATGCAACTTATTTCATTATATTAACTTTCTCCACACCACAATAAATAAGAGGTTTTTGATGAACCAGCCTTTGTTTCTTTTTATATTAAGACTAAATCATGAAGGTGATAAGGTTTTCTGTAGAGGAAAACACTTTTTAAATCTACAGTTTTTTCATCCTCTTAAATTGTTCTAGTAATCTTTTTTATGTTTCTATATTTGTCATTTGTCAGTTTGACTGTAAAATAAATTTTAATTTAACCTCAATGTGTGGCAACATGTTTCTTCCTGCTCATTTTATTCACTAGATTCTGTTACTATAAACAGTTTTGCAATGAGAGAAAGAGAACCTGGAGAACATCGATGAATGTTCTAAAATAAATTATCAAACTATAGACAGAAAGTTCTGCTTTACTTATATTTAAACAGGAAATATTCTTGCTGAGATGATACAGCACTAACCACTACACCTCAGCCCTCCCACATTTTCTATGACCATTTCCTCCAATTCTGTAAGAACTTATTTTTATTTTACTAATAATAAGCATGTCTTCTTACTTTTTGGTTGTTTTGATAGAGTTTAGTTTTAGCATTTGAAACATAGAGAAAATGATCATTTTACACATCATTTATGAGGCCTGCTGATATGTGTGAAGGGTTGAACTCATCACACCAATGTGGTTTCCTTAAGATACGTCATGTTTCACTTCAACATTGTTTCTGGTTTAGTTTGTCGTCCTCAGTAATGCAAAGATGTGGAGCTTCCAGATCGTGTTGTTCATCTTGTCTGGTAAGTTTTAATATTTATTTGTTTTCAAATATAAGTTAAACAGTTTCCATTGGCTTTAAAAGCAGGAGTAGATTTTGTCATCAACATAATAAAAATTTAGAATAAAATCAAATAGACATGATGGCGCCCTCCGTGGCTGACATACGACTTTTGTTTTTCAATTTGCTTTTAAATAAATACATTTACAATCTATCCATTGTCTTTTATACACATGACCTTTTCTATTTATACGTATATCTACTGTTTGCTGAGGAGTCAGACTAAGAATTTCATTCTATTTTTTGCAAATGACAATAATTTAAAATTAAAGTTAGTGGCATTGAATTATATTTTTGTTCTCTCCTGTTTCTCTCAAGTTCAAACATGAAGATCTGCACAGCTGAGATTAAAACCTGAAAACTGAGTGTCCCTCAATAATCCACCCAAACTTTGTTGTGGTGAAAAAAATCTATTTCCTGTATTTGTGAGAAAAGCCTTTGAGCGACTCGGTTGCAGAGTTATCACTTGACCAATGCAGAAACAAGACGTTTCACACTTGTGAATTAAGTTGACAAGTTCAAAAGCTGTTAAACTTTCTGAATGTCCGGATCCTTAATAGCTCTGACGTTTCCTCTAAATGTCTCATTTTAAAATAACTTCTGCCTCAGTTTAGCTCTGGTTTAGAAGAACAAAGAGATGTGGAGCCATCAACACATCGTCGTCTGCAGTAAGACATAATATATGATCTACAACAGTTTGCTTTAATCTTATGATGAAATTTATTTCATTAAAATTAAATGTGTTTTTAAATTATATAGCATTTACTTAAATACTCAGTAGAACTTCCTGTTTGTGTTGTGACTGAAATGTGATCGTCTGATCTCATACAAACTAATTACGCTTTTTATTTGAAAAAGTAGTTTTACAAAACTTGTAAAAAAAAATATTTATTGTTCAAATGTTGAAGCATGAAAACTAAACTGATGTTGTTTTCTGTCTGCAGCAGCTTTGAGTTTTGTGATCAGTGCTGAAGGTTTGATCCAATTGTTTGGATATGAGGGAAGAGGTGTAAATGTTTCATGCCACTATGATGAGAGATATGAGGACAGCAAAAAATACCTTTGTAAGAATGACTGTGGCTCCAGTGACGTTCTCATTACAACAAAACAGAAAAATAAAGGCAAATATTCCATCACTGATGATAAAAAGATCAGAATCGTCACAGTGACCATCTCTGGTCTTCAATCACATGATGCTGGGAAATACTGGTGTGGAGTCACTAGGTGGGGAATAGATACCTACAGTGAAGTAAAACTGCACATAAAAGAAGGTAAATAATAAGTTCATGTTTCTATATTTCACTATAGATTTCACAGCAAATTAAAATGAATTAAATGAAGCATCAAAGTCTAACCATGTTAATAATACACACTTTTAATCAATGTGTGGTCTTAAATTTAGCTGTTATTAGAAGCTAAATGAATTTTCTAATTTTGCTAGTTGAATTATCATGTACTTGCAGATCTGGATCGTCTTCTATGTTGAAAATAAATACATGTTTAGACATCAATGCAGACAAGTTAATACAAGACAATTGTACTATAATGTTAAATATAAATCTCTATCAAAAAAGCACAACTTTCTTTTATGTTTTAGATTTATTTCTAGTTTTTCTTTCACTTTACATTGTTTTATTAACCTCATGTCAGACAGATGCTGCGACACAGTGAATAAAATCCAAAGTATTGAGGAAGGTTCAGTGACCATCAGCTGTCCGTACGACTCTCAGTCTGTCAACAAGCTGAAGTTCCTCTGCAGAGGAAACCGGCCCTCCACATGTCGACAGCAGGCAGTGATCACCTCTAGCAACACACAAAATGGACGATTCAGACTCTCTGATGACAGGAAGTCAAGAATATTCACAGTGACCATTTCCAGTCTGACCCTGAAGGATTCTGGGTCGTATCTTTGTGGAGTCCAGAGAATCTCAGGATTTGATGTTTTCTCTGCTGTTGAACTGAAGGTCAAAGGTGAGAGATCATTCTGCCTTTGCTAATTTGATATTGAATCTTAAGAAGTTTATTAATACAACAGTCATTAAAATTTCCTTCTCCAGCAAAATTGTTCTGTCTGGAGTCGTACAACATCAGTGGCATCGAGGGACGTCCAGTAACTCTGCAGTGTCCTAATTCAGGACAACAACATGATAACAAGAAGTTCCTCTGTAAAGGAGACCAACACAACAACTGTACAGACATGATGGAGAAACAAACAAAGTTCAAGCTGCTCAATGTCTCCTCCATCTGTTTCTCTGTGATCATCACTGAACTGGAAGCAGCTGATGCAGGAACATACTACTGTGGTTCAGACTCTCAGCTGAGATTCACAAAGATACAGCTGGCAGTCGGTGAGACCAACACAGAGAGAGATAGAAAAATAAAAAGCAACACAAAATCTAGGTTAAGGTTTTTTACCACATTATGTTTTGTATTTTCTCTGACAGTCTCTCCAAATCAAACCAGCTCTGTGGCTCCAACCAGCTCTGCTGAACATTTGACATCACAGCCACCATCACATAAACCTGGTAAACTCTTAGTTTCTCTTTATTTATTACTTGTGTTTTTGCTCACTCTTTTCATTCCTGTTATTCCAAATCTCCATATGTTCTGGTCTAACTGCTCTAAGCTGCTCTTATGACACAAAGTGAATCTCTGCATTATTAAACTGAAGGTCATTTCAGCTCCTCAATGTAGGATTTAGTTTCATCAGTAGTGGACGGGCTTTTTTTGCGTGGTCGTTCATACTTCTAATTAAATCGAACCGCAATCAGACTTCTGTGCAAACGGTTTACAACCCAAAAGCAACCCACAATCATAGAAGAACGTTGACATCACTCAGCAGTAAACTGTTTATGGAAGTAAGAGTAGATGTAGCTATTTACGGATCAAATTAAAAGTATCTTGTGACAGTATCTATCATGACAAGAACACAAGAGAAAAAAGAAAAAGAAAGCACAACTAACAGCAATGGCCTTTTGTGGTGAATTGACTGCAACCTCTGCAGAGAGGTCTGTTTGGATTGTAGTCAGAACCAGGAGTGGTGGGACTGTGATGTGATGTGCCTCAGTGTCACAGACGTTTTTCATATTTTCATAATTATAATGTTCAACCATTGTTCAAGTCCAGTTTTACCTTCTTCTGGTGCATATCTCACATCAGTAGCACAAAAGTTGGGTAAAAAGCCACATAACTGTTACATATTCGATTTCGTTCCACATATGGAAGTGGCACAAACTGGATTTTTATTTGAAGATGAAACGATCGAAATATTGCCATTCAGACTGCCAGGAAAATGTCAGAAATAGGTCTGAGGCTTTGGGTCACATTTGCTCGTTGTGTGAATGTATCCTTAAATGACACTGAGAATTATTGGGCTGAACTCAAATAAGTTTATTATAAATAAGAGTTAAGAAAACAAAGTAAATGTGGTGGAGAGAGAAAGAGAAAACAGGAACACGTGTATCGAGTTGAACTGCAAGTGATTACAGTTTTTCCACAACATTTAAAATAAGAAACTCAGGTTCTCATTTTCTCGTGTTGTTTCTAGGGAGGATTTCTGTGAACCAGTTAACTTCTCCATTTCCTTGTTTTCAGATGTTCCTTTATTCTACATTCTGCCTGCGGTCTTCGCTCTGCTTCTGATCCTGACATTTGTCCTTTTGCTGGTTTTAAAATACAAATCAAGGATCAAGCAAGGTACATTTATACAGATTATACACTAACACATAAATCCTCCACAGAATCACATCATGTTTACTTTGTGTTTTCAGTGGATGGAATCAATGCAAACGTGTTGTACTCTGCTGATAATAATGTGGAGATGAGAATCAATGATGTGAGTAAACAGAACTTCAGCTCTAAAATATTTTTTTTCTGCCTGCAAATAAAATCTTATTTCTTTTATTTCTTTAGATCTATGAGTTACAAGAAGATGCTGTTTACATGAACTCTTCCACTCCAAACATGTTAAGTCATGACAATGATATCTACAACAACGTCCTTTAAAGGAGACCTGCAGAAATTAGGAAACACGTGACCAGAGTTTCTGCCATCTTATGTAACAGCTCAATAAAGCAACCAAATGCTGGTGTGTTTTCATTTAGACATGTTTTTAATATTTATTAAATAACGTTATCTGAACGTGAGCTATTCAATATTCACAAATGCTGTAATTTCAATGTTATTGTAATGAATATATAAGCTGCAATAAACCAATCTTTTCACCAATCCTGTGCATTTAATCAAAATGTTCTTTCAGCATTGATACTTAGAATCTTGAGCATTGAAATCTGGCATGCAAAGTCTAAACGCATGACACTTGGCACTTTTAAGCAAATAGTTGCTACAATTTAAACAGTAATATAGTGTACACCAATTCCAATATACAAACATAATCTGAACTGAAACTCTAATGGAAAAATACGTTTTAAACATTCAGTCTAAGAAAGAAATGGGACTGTACAACTGAGGAAGAATGCAAATTCCATTCTAAAAGCAGTTAAAGAAATTGTTTAAAATTATCAAGTATTAGATGAATTTTTAAAAATACATTTAAAAAAATAGTATTAAACTATACATCTGGTTATTTTTAACTCAGTTGTTGAATGTTTATGGGAATACTTTTTTTTTTCTCAAATGTGGTATAATATGGTCTTTTCATTAAATATTTGTCCACAAACATCACAACAATATGGTTCACTGGTGTGCGAGCTCATGTGCTTGTTCAAAGATACTTTACAAGTAAATTGTTTATTCCAAAGATCACAACAAAAGGGTTTCCAACCTGGTGATTTCTCATGTGATTCTTTAACTTTGTCTTTGGAGTAAAGTGTTGTCAAAGAGAACACAGAAAGGTTTCTCTTCTGTGTGAACTCTCTTGTATTTTAAAAACACATTTCTTATGAAATGCTTGTCCACAAAGATTACAACAGGATGGTTTGTCATCAGTGTGGATTCTTAAGTGGTTGTTTAAATGAACTTTTTCTCTAAAGATTTGTCCATTTTTAGATTTCCTCTAAAAATCTTATGTCCTGTGTGTATCAAAATGTGTCTGTGTAAAGATCCAGTTTGTGTAAATTGTTTCCCACACATTCCACAAGAGTGACGCTTCCCCCCTGTGTGGACTATCAAAAACCAGAAACGAACCGGAAAATTAATTTCATATAATCCCAGTCTCAACAAACAAAGGGCATTGGGGCGGTACATGGCTGGTAGATACGTTTCTGTGTGTGACAAACAAAGGTGTCCAATCCCGTCGCTAACATGAAAGCAAAAGCTATGAATGGCGGGACAAGGTGAGAGTTCATGTATTAAGTTGACTGAAAATGAATACATAAACTAAAAGCTGGAGTATAGACATTTTTTAAAAGTGTATTTGTGAGCCGACTCTACGGCTTTAGTTAGCAAAGCTATAAATAGAGAAATGATTTTCAAATCCAGGCCTTGAGGACAGATGTCAGCAACTTAAAGCCTTGAGTCCTGGTCTGAGGACTCCTGCTGTGGACAATATACTTTTTTTTCACAACAACTTCTAAGTCAGGTCGACATGAAAAAATACAAACCTGATCAGTGCAACACAACTTTAGAGTTGAAACCAGCCTCCAGTGTTTTGGGTCGTCCATAATTGTCATGTAAAGGCCGGTGGTCTTTGTTATCTGCTCCAGGAATCTGTCCCACAGCCGCTTCTGCCGCCTGCTGCTTCGCTTTGTCTTGCTGTCTCCACATATCTGTTGTTTAAAAAGTTTCTTTAAAACTTCCTTAAGCTGTTAGAGCTAAGCTTTGATCTTAAATCTGACTTGCTGTAGCTCTCAATCACTGGGGTTTTCCTATCAACAAACTAACACAGGGAGAGAAGTCTGATAAGAGACACTTGCTTTAAACCTAACTCGTGGGTCACAGTTACAGACACGTAATTTCCTTCCTGTTTAAATGGCAGCGACCCCTACTGGAAGAAATGAGATGTCACGGTTTTAATGGGATGTAACTTTTAGCTTTTCCAAGAGTTTAAGAGTTATTGGCTATCTCACTTATCTCATTGGCACAAATGATCCCAGTCTGACCACTTAATAATAACATCGCGGAAAAATATAGAAGACAATATTTACTGCATATAAGTTTTGAAAACAAAAAATAACAGGAACATTAATAAGATATCATTATAAAATAAAAATTGTGTGAAATTGCTGATTTTCCCAAAGGTGTAAATTCAAATTGTTTCATCATTTTGTTGCCTCTGGAAGTTGCCATCCACTCCTCTCGTCTTATCTGTCACTCGATCTCCTCCTGCAAACGTGTAACTATAGGCAACAGCAAACTAACTCTCTGGTTTCTAAAGGGTTGCTTTCACTCCTGCACCGATTGTCCTGCTGGTTGATTTTTCTTTTAACTGTACTGTCAGAAAATGAGTTCAGAAATCATTGTGTCTCGGCCGCATTATGACAGCAGAGCTGCAGCCCAAGGAGTCCACCAGAAAAGTCCGCCTTTAGAGCAGGAAGTGCCGCAGGCATCCTCGGGCTCAGCCACTGCTGGGTTTCGCTCTGCTAAATACACTCCTGCTGAATGGTTCTCCAATTACCAAACCATCCTTGAACAGGCCGGTACCAACCGCAGAGACGCCCAGAACATCCAGCATGAGTCCAGAACCTTGAGCCAGGACACTGAGGCTGGAGCTTTGAAGACCCAGGCCACAGGAACGCGTCTTCTTGGAGAGAGACTCCAGGAGATCCACTCCTGGAAGTCTGAGCTGCAGCGGCACATCGAGCTACTGCAGGCCGACACGAAGTCACTGCTGATGGTGAAGAAGCGACTGGAGAGGGCGCTGGATGCCACAGAGACTCCTTATGCCATCGCCACCGATAATTTGACCTGCAGAGCAAGAAGACTGGGAGCAGAGCTGGTCAGAGACACGGTGGAGGAGGAGCTGCTGAAGGTCAGCAATGCATTCTTACATTACTGTTTGGGTTTATATTTAACATTTTGCCTAGTTAACAGTAATGAGATCATGGATTATGATACTTTCTTTACTACTTTAAGTTTACTATGAATATTGACCCTTTGCAATATTCATGGCGAGGTGCCATGGCGGATGTTAGAAGTGAGGAATGGGAGACTGAGGTTGTTTTCCCAAATTATTTTACCAATATAGCATGGGTTGTACCTGTTCAAATCAAGATGGCTGTCTGGCATACAGGCACTTCCCACTGGGCCAATGTTGATTTTGAGACGGATGAGGGTTTTTTTCTAGTGATGATATGATACACAAAACTGATAGATCGGCCCATTAGTCATTAAGGATTCTGGGCTAGACCAATTACAGCAGCTAATGGCCATCCACGGCTCTCAATCAATCAATCAATCAATTAATTAGAGAGAGGAGAACAGAGAACAACATGGACAGTCTCAAAAATGAAAAGGAGGCGCAGAAAGAAATACATCTAGAAAGTTTCAAGATCTTCAGGCAGACTGTGTAAAGGGTTAATAGGTAAGCTGAAAATCTCCACATAATGAATCTCACAGTAAGACAGGCACAGCAGGTTGAACATGTGGCTCTGCGTGTTTTGTAGGAAGTGGACTTGATCAGGAGCATTCAGGCTCTTCTGAAGAAAACTGCAGCTCAGGTTGGCACTCAGATCAAGTAAGTGTAAAACTGGTGACTGGCTCCCTTATAATCAGGGATCCAGTTGGTTTGAAGCCTCTCACTTTAGAAAACAGCATTCCTACGAGTTGATGGTTTCTGTGGGCCAGGAGGAACCAAGATGCCCAACAAACATTAGAGATGGACTGGTCTGATAAGTGTCAGGCCTACAGCTTTGATGACGCCTGTGGAAGAAACCATAACATGAGTCCAGACACACAGCAGCACCCCAGTTCTGCTACCATGCAGGAGCAGTGAGTCTGACTCTTTAGAAACATCAGAGCTGTGTTCAACTTTTACACAAAAGGTTCCCTCGTTTACTGCAGCGTTTCTACCCCCTCATCATGGACAAAGTTTACTCAAGACAACCTGTCAATAGCCCTGCAGGAGGATCATGCTACCAAGAGTCTCAGGTCAGAGTCACAATGGTACGCTTTGTTGCCAGAGTGATTTTCTTTGACTGCTGAGAACTCAGTGGCTGTGTTTTTGTTTGTCAGAATGCTTGTGGAGCAAATGCTGCAGGACACCACTGAGGATCTGAGGGTCCAATGCGCCAGCGTGGAGCGAGCCTTCAGCCTGCACTGTGAGGACCTTATTGAGGCCAAGACCCAGCTGGAGATGACGCTAGCTCAGGTGGATGAGCTGACAGACAGAAGAAACAGACTGACAGGTGAAATGTGATTGACTGTTTAATTGTTCCTGTAGACTTTGGAGCAAATTGGTGTCCAGGAGAAGAACATTGAGGTCCTACAGCGGGCCATCCACAACAAAGAGGCTCCACTGAGGGTGGCTCAGTCCAGACTCTACCTTCGCTCTCTCAGACCAAACATGGAGCTCTGCAGGGACCAACCCCAGCTCAGGTAGATGCACACAAACAGAAACGTCATTATTATGTCATGTGTCCATGTCCTCATGTATGAACTGTGTCTGCAGTTTGGAAGGAGAAGTGAGGCAGATTGATGCCTCCTTGGAGTCTCTGAAGCAGAAGCTGAGTGAAGCCAGGAGCTCCCTGTCCCATCTGGAGGAGTCAAGGATGGCTCTTGAGAAGGACATAAACTGTAAAACCAATTCACTGTTTATTGAGAGGGAAAAGTGCATGATTCACCGTAAACGATATCCAACTCTCTCAGTACTTTCAGGATACTGAACTTGACTTCATAACTTGGGATTGTTCTGCTTGACAGTTTGAATAGTATCATAGTATTAATTTCTCACAATTTCAGCCATGGCATCAACAAAGGAGGAGGATGTTTGACACAGAATATGTGTACTAAGTTGTAAAAATTGACCTTCGTCCTCTTTGAGTGGACAAAGGTGCTCTTGAGTAATTTGAACGGAATGAAGTATGCCTGAGTATGTGGGAGCCTTTAGTCTTCTTGATGCTGTTGCTCATTATTGCTCTCTAACAAATGGCTAAAGTCTTCAAATAAAATATATTTTTTCTTCCACTTCACTATTTTGAACTGTTCTATGAAATAAAATCACATTACAATAAAATTTTGCTTGTTTGTAACTTGACACGCTGTGAAAAGGTTGATTTGGAGTGAGTACCTTTGCAAGGTGCTTTATTGAACCAGTCACTCTTTCATAGGTTAGCAAGCTAGCTGTAAGACGTTAGTTTCAAAACTTCCAGTTAGAAAGTTACATCTGTTACTTACCTGAAAACTTTTCCTAAGCTGTAATTGACCAGAAAACATAAACACAATCTGTGCAGCAGAACTTTGAGATTGGCAACAGCCTCCAGGATTCATTTATTAATTTTTTTATTTTCAGTCAAAATTTCTCAGGCTGCTGCTTCCTGCTGCTGGCTCCTCGTCTCTCCGGTTTGTTTCTCACCTTCAAAGTTAACTTTTTACATAAAATATCAAAAGAGCTTGTAGTTTTGCTGCCTTTAATATTCCACGCCGAGGATTATCATCTATTTAGTTCCAATTTAGAAACTGATTATTTTAATGTCTAGATGTAAATGTGAATGCAAATGGTTGCCTATCATAGTGTTAATTCTAGTTAAGGTTATAACTTGGATATGAATCTTTCCACAAACATGATCAATGACCCTACATTCCAAAAAGCTTTGGATGCATCCATAGCACTTAATGCTATAGATCCAAACATTTCAGATTCTGGGGAATATTGCAAATTTGAAACCTATCTTGACTCAAAATAATAATATATGTTAAATATAAAACTGACAACTCGGTCAATCTTTAAGGAACTTTAAACTTTTGTGTTGTACAATTTGACAAACTTCAACAAAATGAGTAAATCCCATGTTTAAATCGAGCTGTACTGAAGTCTTCTGAAGACTGCGCCAGAAATATTTCTCTCCACTAGAGGGAGCCGTCTAGCTTCAATATTTCTGCTTTTCCTGGACATCTTCAACTTGTCTTTGTCTTTAGAAGCAGCATTAAAGTATACAACACAAACACAACTATAAGATGTGAAGGAAGATGGGAGGTTAAGTCTGATCACATTGACGTGTGCTTTACAGTGAGCAGACGTTAATTACTACATTAAATACAGGTTATTTGCTAATTTGCATTTTGGGCTACAAAATGTAGATATATTTTTCTTTATTCACATTAAAGTCTACAGGTGAAATCTAGCACATTAACTGATGAAGGATCTTCTGTTTCCAAGAAGTCACTGAGAAATAATTCATCTCTATTCTTAGAAAGGTTCTGCAGTAACTCAGGAGGTGCCACGACTGAGGATGTTATGAAACTCAGCTTCAGCCACACAGGCACAGTGTAGTCATCAGTGCAGGTTGCTGCTGAGCACATCTTATGCCACCCCTAAATGTGAGTAATATGCATTGCCATGGATATACATGCAATAGTTTGTAATCGATTAAAAGGTTAAGAAACTCAAAAGTGACATTTCACATTTATATTGAGACTCAGGGGCTTTGTAAAGGTCTGTACAAGTAAATAAAGGGACAAAAGCCAAATTTGCAATCTTTTATTATTTAGGTTCATGTTGCACATGCGGCTGGCCCATTGGTGGTTGGTGTAAAACTTTATGCATATGCAGATAAGGTTTCCCAGGGGTGCTCTAATTATTGTACACTCATAATAGCAACAAAAAGCAGGCCAGACTATTTTGTTTCCAGTTTTTTAACATATAGATTTCACGGTTGAGTTTCCTTTTTGCTGATTGTCTTTTAAAGAGCAGTCTGCAATGGAAAACAGAAACGTGCAACAAAGATGAGAGGGGCAGAAGTGCTTAAGTGAATAAAAATGGGAGGGATTGATGAAGTTGCAAAATTTGAGGGAGTGACAGAAAAAGAAAGAGGGAGGGAAAAGAGAAGAACAGAAAGACAAGCAGGACCAAAGTCCCAGTTTCCTCTCCCTTCTTTCTCCCAGTGACTCCAAGGTGAGATCAGCAGATTGGTGAGTTCCACCTCAGCACTTTGCTGTCTACTTTGTTTTCTTCAACTTTTCTCAAAATGGTAGGAAGAATTATGCAGAGCAAAATAGAAATATTTAAAATTCTGCTTTTAATCAGATAGCTTAATTTCTCACTTCTCATTGGCCAAAGCATTTCTTTACATTTCGAACGTTTTATCACTTCTCCTTGGCCAAAGCATTTCTTTACATTCCGAATGTTTGTTGTTTTTTTTTAATGTGTGAGAACATTTTTTTATGACAGTGTTTATTTGCTTTTGTCTCTGTTGGCTAAATGTGAGCAGCTAAACTTGAGGGTTTGTGGGAAGCCAGAGTTTCCGCTGGCTGGATGAAGAGACTACTTTTAGCTTCGGTTATTACACCCTGCGCCCTAACTGGTCCAGACTACGTCCAAGGCCTCTTATTGTCCTTTATTTGACCGATTATTTTTAAAATAAAAATAAATACATTTTGAAAAAAGCACAAACCATAAATCTCTCAACTTATTGCAGTATCCCATTAAAGCTTTAAGGAAAAGTTTCTAATTATGTTTGCCAGGGTGTGGAATATCAGCTTCATGTCTGTGCATGATTTTTAGGATTTTTGTGGTGAAATGTATTTGGGGTCTCAAGCTTTTTTTTTCTGTCACATTTTCATCATCACTCCTTCTTTCCCCCACCTGCGTCTCTGTCTCTGCAGCAAGCATGCTGTCCCTCAGCTCCCTGTCCATCCTCCTCGTCCTGCTTCTCCTCCACCCCTCACAGCTGTCTGCGCAGGAAGTGCTGATACGTCTCGCAGGCGTGGGTCGACGGAATGCAAACGAGGGACGTGTGGAGGTGTTCTACGGCGGATCCTGGGGCACAGTGTGTGATGACGAGGTGGATATTAAACTTGCCAACGTGCTGTGCCGGCAGCTGGGCTTCCAGCGCAGCTTCACCTGGGCACACAGTGCCAAGTTCGGCCAAGGACAAGGTAAGGGCAATCAGAAGCAAGTCAGTTCCTCACCAGCAGTGCCTTTAGAAAGTATCCACATGCAAACTTTACAGATTTGTCACATAATAAATACAGGTTTTAATGAGTTTTATTTACTTTATGCATGATAAGGTTGGGCAAATTTGTCAGGTAGAAGAGAAATGATACATGGTTTTAAAATTTCTGTACAGTTTTTGCTCATCTAGACGTCCATTCTTCTGTGAGCACAAAAGTCTTGCCATGATTGCTTGCCAACTTGCCAGTTGGATTTGGAGCTGGACTTTAACTTGGCTGTTCTAAAACATTAATGTGCTTTGATCTAAACCACTCCATTGTATCCATTGTGCCTATATGTTTATAGTCGCTGCTGGATCATGAACCACTGGTCTATTCTAGGGTATTTTGCAGCAGTCCTCTTCCACCATATTTCTACATTTCAGTTTTTCATTGCAAATTCCTACCACTTTCCTTTTACCTGCTCCTCCAGAGCTGTGAGCTTTTTGGCCGCTTCTCTGATTAATTCTCTCCTTACCTAGCCTGTCACTTTACGGCGGCCATGTCTTGGTAGGTTTGCACTTGTCCAATAAAACGTCTGCTTTCAGGTTATTTGTTGAACAGAACTCCGTGAGATGTTATAGCTGAAGAAATTGTTTCATAACCTAACCCTGCTCTAAAACTGTCACAATAACACCGGTGTCCTCCTGGACCCATTTGGACGTTTTGGCAGAAATGGTTAAGAGGATAAGCTTCTCCACAACTTCCTAACAGAAAATCTTCTGCGTTCTTTGGTCTTCACTATGCCGATTGTTCTCGGACTAACCTTTGAGGCCTTCAAAGAACAAGGCATTTGAATTAGAATCGAAATTAACCTCTAATCCCCTTAGCTGTCAGCGGTCAACACTTATATTCAAGTCAATGGGTCCATGAGTACACCGGTCTCTTCATGTCATGTTTTGAAGGTGACAGTTAAATTACACAGAGTATATTATAGTCAATATGAACCCCTTAATTGTTACTTTCAAAATGCTTCCATGTTAAGGCTCCAACATACTTTGCCCAAAGCTGAACAGTCGATGCGCAGTCACATGGTTTCAGACCATTCATATTAGCACACATCTTTCACACAACAGCGCAGACACCTATTCTGCTTCAGTATTTGTCCTGCTACTTCTCGACGGGTTTTTCACTCCCTCCCCGCATCTTCTCTTTTGCTTTTACAAAACGGCCATGGAGATAGCGCCACACTTTTCTGCAGACAGCCTCCTCCGTGAACAGCTGTGACAGTTAAGGAGTTAAATCCATCCTGAAACCCACAAGTTGCCTTTCATGCATTTTACAACTATATAAATCTCATACAGTCCTAATAAAATAGTGTTATAAACTGTCAAGAGGTAAGAATGTTTTAACATTGTGTTTATTTTTTTATGAATGATGACCGTTTTATTTCATAGGTCATATCTGGTTAGACAATGTGCGCTGCCAGGGCTCAGAGACCTCTGTTGCACAGTGTCAGTTCAGCGGTTGGGGAATCAATGACTGCACCCACGCTGAAGACTTGGGAGTCATTTGCAGCCCAGAAAGAAGACCTGGCTTCCCCCCTGCCATTTTAGACGAGACAGCTTCATCTTCAGGTCAACAGCCAAGCCAACAGAGGCAAAGAAACTCACCGCCTTCCCCGGTGCAACCTGCAACCCCAGCAAACTCTTACTCAGCAAGAGGCCATGAGATTGCCCTTCATCGCAGCACGTCCTCCTCCCGCCGCAACAGCGTCTCGCCCCGGGAAAACGGCCACGAGATCCAGATCTCGAGGCGAAATCGAGGTGGCTCAAGAGCAAACCAGCAGATCAGCCCACCCCTGCCGCGAGGTCACCAGCTGCCCTCGCGCCTCGCAAACAGCGACGCCTACAGGCAGAGGCAGGAGGCGGCGAGGGCAAGTTCTCAGACTGTGAGGCACGAGCCTGGAGTGCAGGCGAACAGGCAGCCCCAACCTCAACATCCTGCCCAGATCCACTCTGACCGGAGGAGCGACAGGCATCAGCAGCTAAGCGGAAACCATGTGGAACCAGACCCAGTTTATCCAGATGTGGACTTGGAGACTGATGTTCAATACACACAGGTGAAAACACACACTCACAGCTATGTAACACACCCAGTCTGGTTTGGTACCAATTTCAAGTGAAATGTCATTTGTGGTGCTGCAGCCTAGCAAGCATATATATAATTAGAGACATACCTAAAACCTCAAGCTTCTCTAGATACACTTCTCGGGCACCGAGATGTTCTGAAGTTTAGCCTAACCACCGGTGGCTCGTCTTCTGAAGGAAACATCTCGGATTAGAGGAAATTGAGTCGTTTGTCATTCACGCTTGCATTTTCCCCTGTCCTTTCTTCCACTTGCGGGCATGACATTTTCTCACTAGTTTGTAAGCATCCTGACACATTTCACAAACTATGCGTTCACTGTTAGTTTCCTTCCTGCTGCCCAGAGCATGGCATGTGCCTGATTAGAGAAGGTGATGACTAAGGCGTGTTATCTTTTTTGTTGTTGTCGCGATTGCGTGCCGTCTACTGCCGTTTGTTCAAACAAAGCAACAACGGCTCGCGTGAGAGGGAGTTTTATTGCCTCACCCTGGTGCCTCACTGAAAAAGTTGAGGTCAGTGTCCTAAAAATATATATATATAGAGAGAGAGAGAGACAAAGTTATGTAGTACAATAAAAAAATATCTACTTATTTGCTTAAAAACCCCCACAGGGATCTGAAAGGATTTACCTGGAGGAGGCTCGTCTTCGGCCCGTGCTGTCCGGCAACCATGGTGGTCTGGTGACAGAAGGAGTCCTGGAAGTGAAGCATGCTGGAAAGTGGCGTCACGTGTGCAACAAGGGATGGGACCTGAGCAGCAGCCGTGTCGTGTGCGGCATGCTGGGGTTTCCGGCAGCTGAGTCGTTTGACCAAAATCCTTACAGGTAAGTATGTGAGAGAGGGCGGCACAGACGAGGTCATGGAAAGAAGGCATCAGCAGAAACTTTTATTTCCTAAAGGTCTATTTTATGAAGAGTGAATGGGAGGTTTACATCACCGCGCAGGTTACAGTCCGTGTCTGGTTTGCTGGTTCAGTCCCCGTGTAGTAGAGGTCAACCGAAGCAGCTGTCATTTGTCCAACCGCACTTGGCATGACATGGCCACGGTGACATTACTAAGGTCCACCTTAGTAATGTCCTGTCCACCAGGTCTGCCTCCCTCATCAACCATGTGGGCCTCGTCTCAGACCTTTAAAATAATTCTTCAAAGCATATAATTAATGTCAGAGTCAGACTGTAAAATTATCATCCTTCTCGTGATGCGTCTTTGTATATGCAGTGCTGCAAAAAACCTTTTGGTTTTTACATGTTTCAGATCATCAAACAAGCTTTTTTATAAGACACACATAATGTATTTCATTTATTAAATAAATATTCAACTCAAACCAGCCCTGTGTGGAAGAGTACTTGCCCCTTAAACCTAATTACTACCTAAGTGCCCATGGGCTGCAGCAACTACCATTTCTGAGGCTTTTAAATCCCTGTGGATGAATTTAGACCCACTCTTCTATGCAAAGTTGTTTTATTTTACATATTTATGTATTTATGGCCCACTTAAGGAGGCCTAGTCAATAGATTTTGACTAGGCCACTCCAAAACCTTCAATTGTTTTGTTATTGATCCATTCAGAGCTCAATTTGTAGGTGTGCTTCTGCCGCTGCATCTCAAAAATATGCTTAAGCTTAAGGTCACAAGCAGATAGCAAGACATTCAGCTTCAGGGGGGCGGGAGGGTTTGTTGTTTTGTTTTTTTTTTGCTATAGAACAGAATTTATTGCTTTAATGATGATGACAAGTGAATGGCATCCTGACGAAGCAAAGCAGCCCCAGATTTAAATTGCTTTGCTTCATTGACTTGTTATCATCATTAAAGCAATAAATTCTGTTCTATATATTTAGAAACAGCAGCAACAGCATCGGTGTCGGTGCGCGTCTTGACCGGTCCGCGGCACTAAAAAAGTTGGGGACCACTGTGCTAAGCTACAGTAGAGCCTGTCATGAAATCTAAGGTTAGTTATCATGGCCTCTGATGATGGAGGGTAAACAGTTTTCCTGCAACAGTAAGTTGTTTCTCTGCCCTTAGCACATTGAGCAGTGTGTACACGAGGGTGACTGACAGCACTAAGACCCTCCCCCTGACTCTGATTAATTGTTTTTGGTGCATTTCTTCAGACACAAACAGTAGTACTTCGAACCTTCTAGATTATCTGTATAATATTATACCGTCAATACATAACGACATTTTGAACAAATATGTAAAAAGCTTTCTTTTTTTTTTTTTTAAGTTACATACCACAGCTTTAATCTTGAACAATGACCTTTTACTTAGGCATGTGAAGTAGGCAAGTATTTAAAAGTTGTCCACATGATCACTTTGCAGCAGTAGCAGAGAACAATAGCTTAGGTGAAAAGAATGTGTTTTCAGGGCAAGATTAGTCATCTGCTGGAAAACTTCAATTTACAGAGTTCATCACAAGTCATGTCTGTGAAACAGCTAACAGAAGAGGCACTCGGATCAGATTAAGCCTTTGTTGGATTCAAAAGCAGTCCAACAAATTAGTTTATAGGTTTTTACGTAATAAGCATATTAAATTTCCTATTTGTTTCCTTCTATTTCACTATTCCAATATAAAAAGTTGAAAATGTGACTAAACCATCAGTGCACAGTAAGAGCCGTGACGAGATTTTTCTGCTCATAACTCTTCTGTTATCCATCAAACCTCAATCATTTGCTCCACTAATAGCACCGAGTGGGTATGTCAATATTTTGATGTGTATAACCCTTTTTAATCTGTCTGCTTTCAAGCTTGAATACCCACTGAGCAGCTACACAAACTTTCAAAGCCCTTAAAAACATACCATCGAAAACCCTAACACCTCACTTACGCCCACATGTTAATACATCCCTAACTATTTCCAAAACCGTGCCCGAGTGCACACACAAATTTGCATGCAAACACACACAGAAGCAAACACTGCCCTCCATGAGTCTGTCTGCCCACAGAGGTCTTTTTAGGGCTCGTCTAACAGGAGGACTGCACTGACCGCCGGTCTGCAAAGTACCATATGTCTCTCCGTGTGAGAGGCCAATAATTACCCCTTGTGACCTGAGGAGCAGAAAACAAGCAGCTTCTCCTCAGCTGCCCCATAAAAACACACCATAAAGTGTCTCATAAAACTATTTGTTTGGATCCGTGCAGCCATCTTGATCAGGATTCTCTGGAAGAAGATCCCGATGGATCTTTTTTGGTATTTAAAAAAAAAAAAAAAAAAAAAGCTAAGCAAACAAACAGACGAGGATGTTGGTTGGATGGTGAGAGAAAATATGTCTGTATTTATTAAGCTCGCCGGTCTATTTGTGCAGTGCTTTTAGGTAAAATAGTAGGAACATCAGTTGTGACCTAGCTGAGTTTTGTAATAAAATTAATGTAATGCCTGCATAACGAGCACATTCCACGAATGCCTCAGAATCACCCAGAGAAACATCACAGATTGTGCCAAAAACCAATCTAGAAGCTTGTATAAAAACTGACTAAGGGAACAAATCGTGTTTGTTTTTGTGTCAACCTCCACCCCATCTGGGAAATGACTGAAGCTAATTTTCTTTTTCCAACGGTAAACATGTGAAAGGGGTTAAGAAGACTTTTTTGTTGTTGTTTTAACCACAGAAGGATCAGAAGCTTCAGGTTAATCAGATACTTGGACTGGACGTCGGAGCAGTTTAGCCAGTCTCTTTTTTCCAGTCTGGAGTCATTCATGTTTGCTTGTTAACCTTTCTTAAACAAAGACAACTTTCTTAAACAAACAAAACCCAAAAGTCATTACATATCTTAAAATCTCACTGCTGTGCTGTAATCTTGCATCAGTCTGAAAGTGACCTGGATTTTCAGGCACTTTAAGAGAGCGCCCTCAAGTGGTAGCATGTAAAATACATAAGTACAGTTGAAGCCAGATATCTACGTACACTGAATAAAAAGACACAAACACATTTTTTTCTCACTGTCTGAAGTTAAATCAGACCAAACCTTTCTAGTTTTAGCTTAGTTAAAATTACTAAAATTATTTATATTTGCTATATGACAGAAAACTTAGCGAGAAAATTCTTTAGAGGTTTTTTTTTTCTTTTGTAGTTTTTCTCAAATTCAAAAGTCTGCATACATTTGCTCAACATACAGGATAATTGTCTCTTAAAATGTATGATTGGATCAAAGTTTTTGGTTTTCTTTCCACAAGCTTCTGATAGACGAACTGGCACAGTTGAGTTAACACACCTGTGAATGTGTTTTAAGGCCACACCTGAAACACACTGCTTTACTGTTTGACACGATGGGAAAGTGAAAAGAAAGAGAATTGTGCAGCTGCACAAGTCTGGTTCATCCTTGGGAACAATTCCAGCATAGACATGATGAGAACGTCTAACCAAAAACGAGGCAGGTTTGAATGTCTTTTGGTCTGAAACGTGCAGACTGACCCCAAAACAAAAGCCAAAGACCTAGAGTAGATGCTGGTTGAAGCTGGTAAAGCAGTTCGTTACCAAAAAGATAATCATTTTTGAGACATGTCCCATGATCTGATGAAACTAAAGTGGAACTGTTTGGACATAATTATCATCATTTGGAGGGAGAACAAGAATGACAATTAGGATGGTGTAGCAAGTTAGGATGAAGGTGGCAGCATCACGTTGTGGTGATGTTTTGCTGCAAGAGGAACTTGGTGCACTTCACAAAATAGATGGCATCATGAGGAAAGAATCTGATGCGGAAATATTGAAGCAACATCTAAAAATATCAACCAGAAAGTAAAAGCTTGAGCATAGATTAGTCCTCCAAATGGACAACAACCCTGAGCATCCAGCCAAAGCGGTTACAACGTGGCATAAGGACAAAGAAGTCAATGTTTTGGTGTGGCCATCACAAAGGAGACGTTGTGGGAAGATCTAAAAAGGTGTGTGTGTGAGTGAGGTGGCCTCCAAAATGGACTCAATTACACAAGTTCTGTCAGGAGAAATGGACCAGAAACTTGTGGAAGAAAACCCAAAATGGTTGACCTAAGTCAAACAGTTTAAAAGACAGCTACCCCGGTTACTGACCAAATGTTGGTAAACTTTTGAATTCAAGAAAAGTTGCAACAACAAAAAAAAATGTAAATATTCCCACCGAATTTTCTGGCATTTAGCAACTAGAAATAATTTTGCTAATTCTAACTAAGCTAAGTCTGATTTAACAACAGAACGAGGGGAAAAAAAGATTTTTTGTCTTTTTATTCAGTGTATGTAAACTGCAGATAACACAAAATAATAGCATATCTAAAAGTAACATAATTTTTATTTGTAGAGGAATCAAAATCCATTTTCATTAGCTTCAAAATTGGGTCCTGCTTTACCTTTTGAGCTTTTTCATATGTATGTATTAGAGCTAATACACTGAATTTGAATAAAATACATAGACGTTTGTGGCCTTACCTTGACAACATATGAAAAAGCTCAAAAGGTACAAGATGACTTGTAAGGAGACTTTACAAGTCAGGACAGGAACCTTGAAGCCAATTATGGTTAAGGTTTATGGTGAGAGTTTGGGTTAGCTGAACAGTAATTTACCTAATTTAGTTTTCAAAAGGTAGGGAAGCGGCTTTGTTGTTTATTACCTTTATTTGACCTGCAGTCACAGACAATAATGCAGTCAATATGTTTACAATGCACAAAAAAAGGTCAGAAAAATACTGCAGGTGGAGAAAAGGTTCATTTGAAATCAGAATGTTTCAGATCAGTGCATATTATCACATCTTCCTTCCCTCTGGTCAAGTGCTTAGTGCAACAAACAACTTTAATTCTGCCAGATGGATCTACTGGACACTCTGTGCTGTCTGCACTTCCCTCTCTTTTCTGGTGTAATGGATCCCTTTGTCTTTGACTGCCAACTTCTCTCATTTCTACAGATGTTTTACTGTCCCGCTTTTTGCTGTGCACACAAAAAAACACTAAATTCATTTCCCAGCTCCATTGTTTCATAACTTTCACAATCTCTTTGAAGCGTACAGTAACTTCATCAGCTTCTCCAATCCAGTTCCATTTCACCCTGATTAAAACCCCGGCCTTCCCGCCTTTTCTGTATTTTATTAAACTCTCTTCTTATGGAAAGAGCATCATTGGGACCCCTTTAAGTTTTCGCCACTCTAGAGAGGGTGGGGATGATGAAGGGTCGTTATGGAGCGAGAATGGAAATCTCCAATGAGCCGATTGTCCCTGAATTTGTGCAGAGGTTTGTAATAACAGGTTATCTTCAGCTTCTTGTGAGTCAGCGTCTCCTTCCACTGTGACTTCTCGTATTGCGTTGTTAGAATTTCATTAAAACCCAATCGAGCTGACGATCCTATGAAATAAGAGAGTCTTCCCCAGACAGCTCTGTTCCCAACCTTTATACAGCTCTTTATTGTTCTCCATTAAAACTCCCAGATCAAGTCAATTTCAATCTGTTCCCAACCCATCACAGAGCGTCCCACAGTTGTTTGGTTCCCAGAAGCTGAAAGACAACTGAAAACCAAAAGTGCTTACTTACTTCTCCCTTTACAGAAAAGATGGACCCTTCCAATAAAAGCTGGAGACATCCGTCTTACATCATATGCTCTGTGTTTCCCAGCATGCTCTCATGGCGTTTGGTTATAGCCTTGACTTTAAAGAGCTTTGTTTACAAGGAGGGAAGCCAGGGGGAGTAGATATGTACGTGCATATTTCCCTGTCTGCTGTGTGTGAACCAACATGCTACTGCTGGACCACAAGGCAGACACTGCCAAGCAGAGCAGGCAATTATATGGGTAGCACTCTCACCCCTCTTCCCCTGCCTCCAAACCATGAACCAACACCCCCACATAGTCTGTCTCTCTTACTTTGATTTATCGCCATGTTGTGTAAGGCTTTAAATGGTGCAAACACGCACACACGCAGAGAAATATGGCTCTCTCACATAATCACGTGCAAACAGATGCTGAAACACACCACTTACGTATAGCTTCGACTCAGCGGATTTCATGTGGCACCTTCCGAGATCCACCCACAACGCTTTTTGCTTTTACTGAGGAAAAAGCAAAAATTGGAAACAACCCCCCTCAACCGCCTCTATAAAATTAATAGGCTAAACTGCAGTACTAATATCCTAAAATACCGCATCTCAAAACCCATTTTCTGACCCAATTTTACTCTTAAACTAGAAATAGATGGAAGCATCTTATCTAGCGCCTGCAGCTGTCCAGCTGTCCACACTGTGCGTGTCAGTTTACTGTTGTTAAATTGGCACTCTTTCTGCAAGCTAAATGCGACAATGTAGTGAAGCTAGCTAAAAATGAGTAGGCGAAATTTTAACCCTCCCTTAGTGGACCCCGCCTGAGCTTTTTACCGTGTGCTCTGTTCTGGCGGAGTTGCTAATTTAACAGCTTTTTTGTGTGTGTATGTGTGTGGTTTCGCAAACTGAAGAGCTGACGGGTCACCTGCTTGGCCGACCGTGACGTTTGCCTCGCTCTTCCTGAGTGTCGCTCTAAGAATGCTGCAGGGTTAAACAATTTAATCGAAACTTTGCCAGAAGTATAGAAATCTAGCAAACTTGTTGCTTCACCTTTTACTCCTCTGTAAGTCAAAGACACAGCACCTGAACCTGGGAATCTCCATCCTCCCGTGGATTACACGGATAGGCTGTTTTTATTATTTAGTATAATTTGTAAAAAAGAAAAAAAGATTTTCAAAAAAAGCCTGTTAGAGCCGATGTTTTTGTGGGCCATGCGCATTATGCACATGCGGCCTGTATTTGTGTGGTTTAGGTTTGTGGGTCAGGTGCAGTGTTAGTACTGTGTGTACCGTCCGATAATATCCTGCAGGCGCCAATAGTCTGGACCATATCTGTATATCTCTGTTTCCAAGTACAACTATACTGAAATACATTTTTGAAACAGCCGTTTAGCAGCACGTGAAATTAGTCTGTTTGTTGTGTTTTTCTTAAAAAGACAAATAATATAGAAATATAACTTTCTTAAGTAGTTTCTAGTTTCCTAGATGTGGTCCTAGCGTGACGCTAAGGAGAGCAGAAAACGCCTGAAACCACACGAAAAAGTTTGTAAAAGTGCACATGGTGTCAGTGTGATCCCACTGGACCCCAAAACTTGTGCGGTCTAAATGACTCCATCTCTTAAGACCAGGGAAGGCTTAATTTAACATTAAGTTTTCCCTCAGAAGTCAAAATCTCTGAAGTTTAATAAAAAAAAAAATTAAATCTCAGGAATATTTAGATAGTGACCGTCATACAGTAAATCTCTTCAAGCTTTCATATACATCTGTAAATGTATTCCTGTAGCCTTTGAATACATAAAACAAAGAGAAATAAATTGTTGCTAGTTTTTGTTAGCATGCTAAAAATTAGCAAGTCAGAGACCACAACAATTATCTTACTGATTTTCTGACTGGAAAGTGGTTACACTGAGATTTGTCAGCATCAAAGGTTTCTAACCATCTCCCAGCTCAAAATCCAATATGGCTGCCACATGTTAGACTAATAGTGAACCTATAAACTTTTTATTTGCACCTTTGATATGATGAATCTCACAAAATCTTTCACCCAGATAATGCTGTATAACATGCTAACCTCTCATTAGCATGTATTGCTAACAGCAATTAGTTCGTCTTTGAGCACAGTTAGCTAATTATCCGACTTGCAACCAGAACATGACCATTTCCAAATGCCTGCTCTGATGTTTGAGCTAGTCACATAATTCTGAAGTGCCTACAATATGAAAATAAATGTTATTTTTACTCATATTTTAAGTTCAGGTACGATCCTCAGAAAACCAAAAGTTTTTCCTTTTTCTGATTCTGCTATGGAATATATGACTCTATGTTTTTTGTCTCTATCTCTTTTAGCTGCTTTTATGCACACACACTCACACACATGCTAAGTAAAGGAAATGACTTCACTTCAGGGCGAAGCTTAGATGAGTAAAGGCAGTAGAATGCTGTTTTCTGGGGCCACTCTGTGATGTCCCTTAAGGATGCATGGTAGTGCGCCAGCGCTGTAACTGTAAAATATTTCTCCGTTGTCCTGGACAATGTCATCACTTATTTGGCTTTAATAAATTGGACTGATTATTTTAACACTGTTTTCTTGGTTATCTGAAACTATTCCTCCTATAAAAAGAAAACAACAAAAAAACAAATACAGTCCGGGTGAAACAATTCTTAATCTGTTTTCTTCATGAACCCATCCAGCCTCAGACGTGTGCAAAATAACTAGGGAAACACTGAAACGCTTGGATTTTCCTGGAGAAGAAATGTCTCTTTCTATTTAGGTTGCTAAATATTTAATTGCATCATGAATCATGAACCAGAATCATCTGGTTGTTCAGTAAATTCTAAATTCAGCTCTCTGACTGACTTTGTTCATTCATAAAGAGTCAGTCACATGGCACCTGTCTGTGGCTACGCAGGCTGACCCGAGCGGTCAGCTACAATGTTTCTCTGCACGGGAGCAAGTCCAAACGTACGTGGCCCCGTTTTGTTTAAACACTGCTGCCCCTGTTGGATGAGACCCTTGCTGAAGGAAACTAGACACAGTTTAAAGATTCCTGTTGGTTTTGGCAGGCATCTGCAAAAACTCTGCAGAGATTGACATGCAGCGGTTGGAGTCAGACAATTTTTATTAGCCCCTGTCGGCGACCCGTTTTGCTCTATTCATAACTTCTGTTTTCATTGCATGGTTTTCTCAAATCAGAAATTCACTGTGGACATATAGACAAACAGTGAGGCAAGATGACAAATAAACCCTAGAACTAGTAGGTCCAACAAAATGAAATGAAAGGAATGAAAGGAATTTTTTTTTTAAAAGTCTAACGGTTCAACTAAATCGAAAATCTAAATTTCTGTTTCTAACATTAGGTATTTCTGAGAGGTGCTCTTTGATCATGCTTTGCCTCCTTCTTGTTTGTAATTTCACCCTGTTTATTCAAAATTTAATGGACCACATTGCACAAAAGGACTGGAGAAAATGATCCCTGAGAAAGAGGGACCGTGGGAACATATTGGACTGTGGGATTGCTCAGTATGTTTAACGTAAAGCTACATTGTTACATTGTTGGTTAAAAAAAAAATACTCTCTTCTCTGTCCTTCAGGAAACTATGGGACTCTAAGATTGCAGATTCCTCATCAAGGTAAGATCAAAGTTTACTCCTTGAAATAAATTAGTACATTTAGCTCAATCTAGAGATTTGATTTAAACTCAGTTATTGATGCACTTCATACATCACTTTGTCTCTTTCCCAGGCTGAGATCCCAGATCACTAAGAAGGCTTACTGGGTGGAGAAGGTGCAGTGTCAGGGTCTGGAGGTGTCCTTAGCGCAGTGTCCCGCACAGCTGTCCCTCCCCAGGAGTGATGTCCCATGCAAGGGGGGCATGCACGCGGTGGTCCGCTGCGTCCCTGGATTCCCGTTCGAGCGTTTCGGCAGAGCTCCCGCTCCACCTTCTGTCACGGTTAGTGTGGAAAACTGAAGCAAATATATGAAGGGTTGAACTTAAACATCACAGTGAGGCAGTTTGGCCATCTGCGAAGCTCGTCCGTTTAATAAACATTTGGAGACAAGTAAAATTGAGGAAATTCCAGTATTTAAACTTGTTGTAATTTTTTAATAGGTTTAGCTAATTGAAATGATTTTCCAGCTTCCTTTCTTCTGCAAAAGTTAAAGTTTTACAGAATAAGCAAAGAGCGGTGTTAATGAATTTTCCATTTTATATTGAAATAATAATGCGGCACCTACCATCTTCAAAGACATGTTTCAATTCACCACTATGGGTTCGTCAGGTTTTAAATAATATTAACGAGGAGAATTCACTTTAAATGAACTCAAACAGCTATGTCTGAGCTTACATAATTTGTTGCATTTTTTTCAAAAGATAACGCATTTTACACTCTTAGGTGGGACCAGTTAACTTTTTTCAATTGTGTCCTGTTTAGAAAATGTCTCATGCTGCTATTTATGTTTGTTGTTTTAAGATAATTGATGGTTTAGGATCTAAGATTATATCCTATATGCTGTAAATCACTTTGTGCCCTCATTTAGTATAAATCTAGATCAATTGGTCCCAGAGACAAAAGCTGAAGTCCAGTTGAAGTCAAACTGGACTTAAAATTCAGCATTTGCACTCACTGTTTTATGAACCTGTACACCGTTGTCATGCCAGCAATCAGGAGGTGATTTATTTGTATGTTAGTTTTTAACTATGAATCAGTGATAGTTAAAAACTATCATTGTATTGTAGATATTGTAGATTTTTATAGGTGTAACCAGGTAGCAACTCTGACAGTCAACAATTTTCTTGGTTGGTTCTATTCTCAAGTCATGTTTCTGACAGGAAGATTGTTGGCGTCCCGCCTCCCTCCTCCGTTTAGCATGTAAATATTCACCTTTTTGTAAAAGCAAAGCAAACATGACGCTAGCTTAAAGGTTAAAGAATGTTCATTTGCATTAACCACTTTGGTTTCGTCTTCTCTTGGTGTTGCATTTAGCCTGTGGTACAAACTGATATGGATTTATACTAAATGAATAAATTAAATGACTTGTCTCTGGCTGGTAAGATATTATCTGCTCACAGTATTTCGACAGAACCCCAGGTCAAAGACTCTGACCTATCCCCTTTACTGACACCTTTTATGAAACTGTTGCGAATGAAAACGGCATAGTGGCTTGTGAAAAAAATATGACGACCGAAATCTAGTTTGTCATTCGGTTTAATTGTCTGGAAATGATTTCTTCTAGCCTCTGGTCCGTCTGAAGGCCGGGCCCCGTCTCGGAGAGGGCCGCGTCGAGGTCATGAAAGAGGGAAAGTGGGGCACGGTGTGTGACCACCTGTGGGACCTGAACGCAGCCAGCGTGGTCTGCAGAGAACTGGGCTTTGGCTCGGCTAAGGAGGCGCTCACCAGGGCTCAACTCGGACAGGGTAAGCAATAACAATAGACGCTTTAACCTGTACATTCAAAATGCGGTTTGAGGTTTTTCTGATGCTTTCTGAGGTACATTTCACTCTCTTCCTCTTTTTTGGGGGCTGAGGGTTAGGCTGGCTCAGTTATCTCTTTAATGTCAAAACTGACCTACATTCCTCCTGCATCTATAGCAGGAACAGAGTAACAGACTGATTTAGACTAAACACCTCACAGTGCAACTGAGTGTTCCTTAAGCTCGCTCCTCCATCTCCACGCACTTTTGAAGACAAATAAACGCGGTGGGAATGATTACAGCTTGATGTCTGCTGATTGTTGAGGAACTCTCCCCGTGACCAATTATATAAAATGTAAACTAAACTAGGAGGGTCAGGGCAGCAAAAAAAAGAAAAAAAAACGACATGCGTTGTTGTCAAAATAAACTCGTTGGTTGAGAAAAGCTTGCGCCCCTTTGAAACCGGGACGTCAGGCAATCAGTGGCGAGCCGGAGCAAACATTCGGACGTAATTTATTTTGGGTTGAGCTTTTGTTGTGGGTGAGAAAATGCATCCTCCGAGCCGGCTGTCGTGGAGTCGAGCTTTGCTGTTTTTTTTCTCCTGCAAACAGCAGTGAGACCCCACTTTCTCACACTCGTTTCAAGTGGTTCTTCTTGCCGTACTTCTTGCAGTCAGTCTGTAATCACATTCATTTCCTCCCATTATCTTTCTGCCCAAACGAGCACTCAGCATGTCCTTTAATAGACTGGGTGAATATCCTTCTGTCTACTTTCCTTAATGAAATAATTCCTGGAAAGCATGTGCGTGCTGCTTTAAATGCTGTTTTGAAACTAGGTGGCATGGTCAGGGTGTCGGAACGGAGCGACGTGGCTTCACGCGTCTCGAGCTTTTTTTCTAATCTATAAGAGTTAACGTAAAGACGGGGCTGTAAAGTCAGCGGAGACGACCTGACGCTACACACTCGATGACATCATCAGCTTTAAAAGCCTAATTACAGGGCTTTAAGGGACTCCTGCCTGGGCCTCGCACACCTACACAAACAGACTTGCTAAGAGGTTTTGCTAGTTTTTTTTTTTTTGTTTGTTTGTTTTTTTGCAATTTGGGATTTATTTTGGTTCTAAGAAGCAGAGAGTTCTAAGACTCAGAGCCACATCAGACATTCATTTGTGTTTGCAGAGCCATTTCAGGGTCTTTCATGTACACTCCAAATGGGTCCAAGGTGTTCTGAATCACTAAACAGAGTTTGACTTAAGGACCTTGTTGACTCCTACTAATCACCACGCTTACCCTGACATTCCCTCTATTTCATTATTTCATCATTTTAGGTTGTGCAGCTCGCATAGCCAGTGATGTAGCTTGCAATATAGATAAAGTTTTTCTGTTCTAGCCAATAAATCCTGCAGCTTTCATTTTTACTTTACCCTAAAACCGAACATAATTTTTGACACCATTATTTACAAGACCTCTTCTAGTTTGACAAAGTTAGTACCTTCCACAAAATCACTGCCTCATTGAAAGAGTTCCTACATACAGTGCAGACCAAAAGTTTGGACACACCTTGTTATTCCATGTTTTCATGACTATTGTCATTGTAGATTCACACTGAAGGCATCAAAACTATGAATAACACATGTGGAAATATGCACTAAACAAAAAATAGCCCTTATATTCTAGTTTCTTCAAAGTAACAACCTTTTGCTGTGATTACTGCTTTGCACACACTCTGCATTTTCTTGATGAGCTTCAAAAGGTCGTCACCTGAAATGGTTTTCACTTCATAGGTGTGCCCTGTCAGGTTAATAAGTGGGATTTCTTGCCTTATAAATAGTCATGAAAATAAAGAAAACCCATTGAATTAGAAGATGTGTCCAAACTTTTGGTCTGTACTGTATATTTTACACCAGGGGTGTTCAAAGTGTGGCCCAGGGGCCATTTGTGGCCCTCTGGAAGATTTTGTTGACCCCCGCCAACCACAATTCAGGAATGAAGAGAATTCGTCCTGCAGGCTCAAGTGCTTGATGCAACTAAACAGTTATTTTTCTTTTTAGGGTGTGATTTTCACAGACAACATTAAAATTCAGAAAATATTTTCTTATGGTACAACACAAAGTATTTTGCTTTAATTCTTCCAATTAAATTGATCAAACTTGGCTAAATAGACAAATGCTGACCCTTGTCATACAAAGGACAAAAACAAGCATAAAGAAGAAGACAGTGGACGTGAGAAATGCTGGGAAATTATTTGCCTGTCTTTTGATTGATGTTTTTGATCAATGATAATTATTGCAGAGATAGAAATAGCAAATAGCTTAAAAAGAAATGCATTCTTTCCAGTTTTATTAATATATACATATTGTGTCCCTTAATGATTTATGGCCCTCATAGCAAAAAAAAAAACTATTTTACAAAACAGTTTTAGAAATAATACAATTGTTTAAGGTCTTCTGGCATTTTTTGTTTTTTAAGTCAAACAAAATGCATCTGTTTTGCTTATTATAGGTTTTTGACCATAAGCAGTTGTGATTTAAAAAAAGCAGTAGATGTAAGCAGTTTAAAGCAATATTTTTTTTTCTTGTATTAGGCATTGATGTTCTCCTCCCAGGACCTCAAACACCTTCGCAAACCTAGACGTGCTGACAAACTTTCCGTTATTTTGCAATTTGGCATCTGTTTGGCTTCTAGAAAGCAGAGTCCCGAGTTTCAGAACCACATCAGAAGTCCAGAAGGCATTTGAGCTTTTAATGGACATTGTGTTTGCAAAGCTAATTTGGAGCCTTTTATGTGTGTGCTTGTGCAGGACCAAGTCTGCATGAGGTGAAGAAGAGAGTTTGATTTGGACATATTTTACCTACCACTGACTGTTCCCTTCACACTCGTGTCCCTTTTTTCATCATCAGTGTTTGATTGTTTGTGTGTTTTGCATCAAATACAAATAAAATCCGCAGATAATTTCTTACTTTACTTGAGTTTATAACCAAATGCATGACACTTAGGAGGAAGTGTGCTTTGTTGAAATGCTTAAAATAGTGCAAGTTTGGTTTTTTGAGAAGCTGATACTGGCTGAGTAGATGATAGGACTTATTTTAATGAATACCTTCGAATCTCGTGCTTCTTAAATTAAAAAAATAAATACTTTAAATAAAATAAGCATTGTTACTATAAGTTATTTTGCGCTTAATTTGGAGAGTGGATAAAATACTAAACTTGTTAGAGGAAATAGAGTGGATATAAGAAAGTGCATACACACTGTCAAAAATGCCAAGATAAATAATTTTATAACTTTTTCCAGTTTTTATGTGACCCCATAACTTGTAACAAGTTTACTGAACATTAAACTGAAATCTCTTAGAACCAAAATAAAATAACTAAAATAATCTGGTTGCATAAGCAAACACACGCTCTTAAAAACCTGCGATGTGGCTATTTTCAGCATTGCCCACATTCAAGTTGGTGTTAAATAGAAGTCAGCATGTACTTGCCATCAGTATAAATGCCTCTAAATACTTACAAATGAAATTCAGCTTTTTGAGCTAAGCTTTTTCCTACACCGCCTCTCTCGGCAAAACAATAGTTTACGGAGTCGTCCAGAGCATCAAAGGGATTTCTTTCTGAAAAGTGCGAGTCAGCTAGACGAGCACAAAGGACTTTTTAGCTGCATTATACACACCAAGGAAATAGCGAAGTGTCATCATCAATTTGAGAAAACATTGTTGCAACACAGACATTACAAAAACTGCAGCAACATTAAAGGATCTGCAGGAAAGTTTGCCAAGTTATGAGTCAGGAGGTTGGGTGGCAAAATATAAACCTTTTCTTACAAAGAAATATGGTTAGAGCTTGGTAAAATAATAAAAAAAATAATAATAATAATTTGCTAAAGCAAGAGAAAAGTCTACCAAAGGCTTGCTGGAAAATGTATTATGGTCTGAAGAAAACAAAGTCGAGCTTTTTGGCAATAATTTCACAAGGTTTGATGGACACAGGGGCGGGATGGGGTTGACATTCAGCCCAGGAGTTTGGTTTGGAGAGGCCTTTTATCCAATTACACAGTGGATGAAAGTGGAACCATAATTTTAAAATAACTTTATTATAATAACACTAAGTTGTTGTTTTTTTGTTTGTTCGTGTTTTTTTTTTTTTTTCAAAAATCAAAACTACTGTGTGTATGTATTTAATAACAAAATGAAAAATAAAAAAATCAGTCAGCAAAAATGTACTATGTAAGCAGCTTATAAAAATCAAAGCAAATGGCAGGGAACAAAAAGACAGCCTCCGAAGCTATTCTATTAAATTACAAAGAAAAAATTTATATATTTTTTTAGATTGCTTAGAAAGCTGTGGTTTTGGACCACAACCCTTTGATTTTAAGAGTTGAATATAATCCCCAGGAAACACGTAACGCCAGCCCCGTCCTGCACCTCTACCTGGCTCTTCTTCTGATAGATTCTGACCCACTTTCTTGATTCTTCTCCTTCTCCACCTCTTTCTACATCCACATCCGTATCCATTTTTTTCTCCTCACTCCTTCTCTGACAGGTGTTATGGTGTCCCTCATTTACAACTCCACGACCGCAGCTGGCACAATGACCAACTGTAGAGCACCAGTCACAGTGTTGTTACAACACAAATACAGTCAACTAAACACACAGGAAGTGAATTACTGACTGTATTTGTAATTTTCTTGAGCTTGTAAAAAAAAAAAAGAAAGCTTTATATTAATGGGGAAAAAACACCAAAACAACTGGATATGTAGTCTGTATATTTAGATATTATCCTTTTCACTTTGAACTCAGACTTTTTCTTAAAATGTTTTCTTTTGCGATAAAGCAAAGTGTGCCCTTTTCTGGTCTCCTAGTATTGATTGATTTGAACTGATCAAGCAGATTAATGTATTAATGCACGTGTGTCGTAGCATTGCTGATAGGCTGCCTTTAATGTTCCCTGAAGGCATTAAAAACACAAACACTTAAAGAAAATGCTTGCTAACCTGCTGTAGTCGTGCTGCTTGGTCCCTTGTTATCGCTCATCTTGGTCCATCCATCAAAATGTTGGCTAATTTGCGTCCTATCATTAACGTTTTCGGATTTTTTCTCTCTCATAAATGCTTAGTTCTTCCAATCTCTAACCAGCTCGTATCTCCAATTAGTTTGCAAAATATCAAACTCACCCAGCCTGACGTTTCACCGCCTATGAAGCGCCAGAATAGCTCCGGATGTATGGCAGGCCGTTTTATCGTAAAATCGGTTTCGTGTGACCATTCTACATATCTCAAAATGTGTATTGACTAGACACAACTACATTTTGACATTTTTCTGGATGGTTATTTAAGATCTGAATTAAGAATTGTGCGTAAGTCCCCTTGTGGTGCCACTGAGCTGTCCAAACAGTTGCCTGCATAATTTTGAGGGGGGTTTTTTTGCACAAAAATGTCAGAAAATGCCAGAATGTAGAAAGAGTTCAGCTGAATAGGATATGTGGACCATGCAAACTTTGTGAACTTGAAGACTGCTTCAGAAATCTTTTTTATGCAATACGTTTGTAATGTGATGGAACTATTTTATGTGTAAGGTCTTCTGACACCATGTAGTGTTATGCGGAGTCAAGGATGTCACTGGTATTGCGTTTGAACTACCCTTGAATGTCAGACAGGCCTCCTCTTGTTCTGTTTTGTTTTTAAATGTTTGGAAAACCACACCTTTATTCATTGGCACCTTAAAATACACCTGTCATGTACCTTTAGTATGTTTGTCTTGTTTTTTGTTTTTTTTTCTTTTTTACATATTTCTGTTTTAATGTTAAGCACTTTGGCTAACCTAGTGGTTTTCTAAAATGTTCTGTAGAAATAAAGATTCAGAGCACATAAAGTTTAGACATTTTAAATTTGAGGACAAAGTTAAGCATGAGAAAAACTCATTTTCTCATCTCAGGCATGGCTTGTCATTTATTATTAGTCATTATTTCAAGTTGTGGTCACTGTCATTTTCAACCCCATTATGGACATTATTAGTATTGTCGTTTCTACATGAATATGAACTTGTTTTATTTGCATTATTTGAGGTCTGAAAGCGCTGCATCTTTTTTTGTTATTTTGACCATTTCTCATTTTCTGCAAATAAATACAATTTTTTTTTTTATTATTTTGGAGACATGTTGTCAGTAGTTCATAGAATAAAAGAACAATGTTCATTTTACTCAAACATTTACCTATGAGGAGTAAAATCTGAGAAATTGATCATTTTAAGTAAACTCTTAATTGTTGTTTTCCAGAGCTGTATATTTGCACTACCCTAAGCAGCGTTGTAGTTTGCATGTGAACTCTATCTTGTCTCTCTGCCTCTCCTCCTCAGGTACTGGTCCCATCCACATGAACAGCGTCCAGTGCACAGGCAGAGAGAGGTCTATCATGGATTGTGTCTACAAACAAGTACCACTTTACACCTGCAAACACACCCAAGATGTGGCTGTCCGCTGCAACGTCCCCAACACCGGCATCCAGACAACCGTGAGATGAGCGCACAAAGACACATCTTTATGTTCAAAGTACATGAGTGAGTGTCTCTGCTCTGAAACTGCGACGCTCGTTCCTCCCTGCGGATCCAGATTCGTCTGGCAGGCGGAAGGGACCGTGGAGAGGGCCGTGTGGAGGTGCTGATGGAGGTCGGAGGAGCAATGCGCTGGGGCTCGATTTGCAGCGAGAACTTTGGCCTCAGCGAGGCCATGGTGGTCTGCCGACAGCTCGGCTTGGGATTCGCCTCCAGAGCTCATGAGGTGAATTCTGGTCGTTTTCTTTTTCTGTCTGTGAACTTTTGTTCTTTGTGTGTTTCTCCTCTCTCTCTCTCTCTTTCTCTTTCTCTTTCTCGCCATCCTGCTGTTTGTATGACTGTGCTGTGTTATTACTGAGGCCTGCAGTAATTACAGGCTTCTCAAACGTCCACTTCCAGTGCGCTGAAAATAAAAGAGGGAAAGTGAAGTGAAGAGAGATCGGAAGAGGGGGGGGGGAAGAGGGGAATTCACAGAGCAAACAAACTGAAAATAGAACGGTGCATGGAAACGGCAGACTGAGTGTGTTTTTTGGGGGGAAAGCTGCTTGGAACATTTAACAAGCAGTTTTCAAATTGTGAATAAGAGTGGAAAATGTGATAATGTGTACTGATAGTGCCCATAAAAAAATGTGTTCTGGTGTTTATAGTAGAGCCTACTGTGTTGTGCTTCTCTGCAATAAATTCTTCCTAATTGTCCCACGTTGTTTTTCCAGAAGGGCTTAAGCATCTAATTATTTTTGTGCTTGAATGTGCTCCGTGTTTTCAGGAGACCTGGTTCTGGCCGGGATCCTCCGACGCCAGGGATGTGCTGCTGAGTGGGACTCACTGCGTGGGCACGGAGATGTCCATCCAGCAGTGTCGCAGGAACGGTCAGGTCTACTGTCCCCGAGGGGGAGACGGCAGGGCTGCCGGAGTGACATGTGTGGAGAGTGAGTCCAAACCCAGCGACTTAATTTGTAGCAAAAAAGATGGTTAAATAAAATTCTAGCAAATGCTACACTGCAATAGTTTATTTACAGGCTTTGTGGGGATCTAGTATTATGTGAAACTGGTATTTCTGCTTCGCAGCTGTTTGTCTCCACTTGCTGGGAAAGTCTTCATTTAAAACCACACTATAAATCTATCCCACAAGTCTGCCACTTTTCTTATTTTTTGATCTTGAAAGGAGATGCACCAATCAGAATTTCGGAGCTGATTTCTGTTCTCGTGCTGATACCAATTTCAGCCATTATGCACAGTGAGAACACAAGCAATGGAGCCAGATGTGTGTGAGGGACCTGCACACACAAAACAGGGAGTAAAACAAAGTCAAAATCATATTTTAAACTCTCTCTAGCAACTTATTTGACCACCTGGCCTAGCATGGCTAGCATTACCAAAAGTGTCCCTGTGTGTACTGTAGAAAACGTCTCCCTACATTAAGTCTTGGATTTCCAAAAGGCTCCCAATGTCCAGGACAGTTCTGCAAAGTCAATCACTCGTAAGACAGAGAAACATTTCTGTACTCCATTCATATCTGCTGACAGTCTGGCTCTCGCTCATCCTCTTGCCGCCATGTTTCAACACGTCTTAAAAACATAATTTTCTTTTAAATGGCGTCTTTCTCGTCTGCGCTTTATCTGACTTCATCAGTGCCTCGGTGATTCAAAGTTGCGACCTGAGCCAGTTAGAGCTTAGTATGGTGCATTCACTGACCTGCTGTCAGTGTAAAGAGTGACCGCTCTCTATGTAAAGAGCAGCGGTCCAAAGAGTGCATGGTCAATTAAACTTTCATGTTTGATTTTTTTTTACATTTTGGTTGACTTTGGACCCTACCACAACTCACAGTCAAACATCAACATACAATACCATTTATTTGTATTAAATCAACATCAACAATCAAAAAATAATAATTGTTCGGTGATATTAATAACGGTAACCAGTCTTGCCCTGGTGCCGGTCTGATTTCTGCTGGGAGGAACTGCTAAATGACAGCTGGGTTTGCCTGTGAGCACCTTTTAAGAGGCTGAGGTGATAAGCCAATTGTACTGCCAGAATTTTAAGAGCGATCCATCTTTTAATTTTATTATCTTATTTTGAGCCGCCGTAAAGCTTTTACTGGTGTGGTCTGGCTGCCCCTTGAAAGATTTTCTGGGGGCGCTACCGGTCAGAGCCTCCAAAACTCTCCACTAACACCAGAAAAAGTCACTAATTGTGTGTTAGAAGCTATTTAAGTATAGCAACAATCTTTCTGAGATGACCACACTATGCACGCTGTTAATCCTTGCTGAAAGTTCTTCCCTCTTGAAGTTTGAACGAACTGCAACCAGTTTTAACATGTCTTAGAAAATGCAGTTTTCTTTCAAACAGCTTAATCAACATATCTGCTTTCTGTGGCTTCACCTTAAACACCAAAAACAGCCCATATTGTCATCTTCTGATTGCAACAGCTTGGACTTTGAGCGTTGATGTTACCACAACCTGGTAGCCTTATTATGGTGCATATACTGAAATGGACATTTTTAGTTTCCAACCCGCTGTTAACACTTCAGGGTCCAGTAGGCTGAAAATCCTCCAGTTCCTGACACCAGCGGATTCCCAGCGGCTGGGAATTTTATTCCACATTACTCCATCAGGTGGTGGATATTATATTCACAACAGCGGGATAAGAATGGAAACTTTTCTTCAAATTTTGACCAATCTTAACCTCTTGAATTTGTTGAGATCATTCACAGGCAGAAAATCGGACACCACAGTCTGTCAACACATGAATGAACTTCAACTCCAACGTATCATCTGGTGTTGTGTGTCAGTGTGGCAAACTAGAAAATGGGGGGAAAAAACTGTGGATGTGGAAACTGGTTATTTTAACTTTAGAAACTCTCCTTCCTTATGTTTGCTGTAACGAAGACAAGGAAGCAAACACAGACTATATACTGTACATACAAATATGAACTTTTTTTAAGCAGCTAAGCACAAGATTGAATGTCTTCTTGTTTTGAACCTGAATGATTTCCTGCAGCCGCTCCGGACCTTGTGGTGGACGCCCAGCTCGTCCAGGAGTCGGCCTACCTGGAGGACCGGCCTCTTCACCTGCTGACCTGCGCCAACGAGGAGAACTGCCTGTCCTCCTCCGCCGCCAGGATGAACTGGCCCTACGGACATCGCAGACTGTTGCGCTTCTCCTCCCGCATCATGAACATGGGACTGGCTGACTTCAGACCGCGAGCCACCAGGGAGAGTTGGGTCTGGCATCAGTGTCACAGGTGAGGATGGGAGGGAGGCTCCCAGAGTTCGTATTTTAAGAGATGCTTCAATTCTCCGACGAATATTTAGATTTGAATTTAAAAAAGGTACCGTTTAATGTGAAGGGGAGGTTTGTTGACAGGACAACCTCAAGTTGTGCACGCCACAAATCTGGTCCTTAAGCTAAAGTGGCAAGAAAACAAAAGGTTATTGTTGGAAGAAACGTTATGAAAGAACATAATGTCTGGTCGGATGAGACCAAAATGTTACCACCGTGGCCTGGTTTGGTGTGGCTGAAAACATGGCGAAACATGGTGGTGGTGGCGGCATCATGGGGGCAGGTAAACAGGTCAGAGTTAATGGGAAGATGAACAGAGCTAAAAACATGTCAATCCTGTTAGAGGCTACCAGAGGCAATGACACAGCCTGGGCTACAAGTGAATGGTTTAGATCAATACACATTCATATGTTAGAATGGCCCAGTCAAAGTCCAGACCTCAATCCAACTGAGAATCTGTGGCACAAGTTCACAATTACCGGTCTACAAAGTGATTAGTCATGGGGGCGATTGAACACGTTAAAGTCTGTGGTCTTAACCATCCAGGATAAGCAGCAGAAGTGTGTTGCTCTGAGGCTTTACGAGCTGCACACGATTCTGGACAGATTCCAAACTAAACCTCTGCCGTCTTACATGAATAGCAAACACAAGGTTTAGAAAGTGAAATGAGATCCTTGAGTGCAGCATAAAATAGACTGCTGTCTATAAATAGTAATCACCCTTTAAACGCCTGTCACTTAACAAACACAGATAAAGTTTACTATGAGCATCCTTGTTTCTGGCTAACCCTGTTGTCACAGTCGTGACCAGGACCTACGTCACAGACGCCTGGGTCCTTATCACAGCAGCTGTGGTTCTGTGTCCTAGAACAAGGAGGACGACCACAACCCAATTGCTACCTTCGCCACCAGCAAACACAGGGTTTCACTTGCAGTTTTGGTAACCTTTTGCTTTGGGTATTGCTCTACGAGGCAAAGAAACACAACTGGAAAGTGAAATCTTCCCTTTTCCCAGGAGGCTTTCCCAGCTGTTCATCACGCCCGTCTGACAGCTGCAGGGAACCGTAGCCGCTTTTATGGCGGTCATATTTCATACTAATATAAAATCAAAAGACTGAAAAAGAAACACAAGGATTGTTTTTATGAAGGCTGTTCTGAGTTCCTTTCATAACTGTGTTTTTTTGTTTTTTTTTCGTGTTTGTTTCTTCCATGCATTGCTTCCAGACACTACCACAGCATCGAGGTGTTCACCCACTACGATCTGCTCACCCTCAACGGCACTAAGGTGGCTGAAGGTCACAAGGCCAGCTTCTGCCTGGAGGACACCTACTGCCCCGATGGTGAGAAAAAAAAAAAACCCTTCTGTGACGGTGGTCCAGATTAAGAGTTCTTTGGTCTTTTTTTAAGCTCTCTCCGTTATTTCTGGGTCACTCCTTTTTCATTCCCTTTCGCTCCTTGTACGTTATTACATATTTTCCATTGAGAGAGGACAAGTAAAGAAGTGACGGGTCTAGGTGGTCCTCCTCTTTGTGCTGAGTTTGGAGCAAACAACTCTTTGGGAATTTCCAACTATTTTCTTCTGTGTTTGTCAAACTTGCAGGCTGTCTAAATAGGACAAAGGTATTTAGATAGAAAATGAAACAAATGCGTAATTGTGACAAATGGATCATTACAACGTGCCCCAAGATCTGCTTTAAAAACTATTCTTTGCAAAGCTGTCTGGTATTTGATGCCAAATCACTGGTTTATCCCTTGAGGCTAAAAGCTTTTTATGTGTGAAATAATTACATGTCAGAGTTAGGGAAACGGGAAAAAAAAGGACATCAAAAGAAGATCTTAAAAGTAAAGTTGTCTAGAGAACTATTGTTCAAAGCCACTTCAAAAGATAACGAAGGTTTGGGGGAGAAAACAGCGATTAAACACAAGACAGCTTATATATCATCTATACAGTAAAGACCAAATTGCTACAAAGAGAAAAAAACAGCATTATACTCATTATGTGCCGGTAAATCTTTCATTGACTGTAGATGGTTTTTATTCTTTAAAAAGACACACCAATTATATCCGGTATTTTTAACCCACAGTGACTACCATGAGAAATGTTGCACCACATAGATGTAACATATATGATGTCCCATATTTGTATTTTCTACCCCTGCAGGTATCCATAAGCGATACGCTTGCTACAACTGGGGCCAGCAGGGCATCTCCGTGGGCTGCTGGGACACGTACCGCCATGACATCGACTGCCAGTGGGTGGACATCACAGATGTTCGACCTGGTGACTACATCTTTCAGGTCAGTCCGGTTAGAAAAGTACACAAAACAGCATTCTGGGAATCACCAGTTTGGGGAAAATCTGGGGTTTTATTTTTGGTACAAAAGAGCATGAAGGAAATCTGTATTTTCCTACATTTCCTGTTCCTTTCTCCATCCATCCATCCATCCTCTCTGCATTCATTACCTCTGTGGAAATGAATGCAGTCGTTCAGCAGTTAATTTGCGTGTTTGCACGTTCAAAATGGGTGGCAAAAAAAAACAGAAAACAGGTGTACTGTGAAAACTGTGAAAATCCTTATTTTTAATCTTCTTGCTGAAACGTCATCAGTGATTTCGGTGGCGAGGTCCCGTGTCGGGCAAGAAAGTGGTGGTGGGGGCGAAAAGTAAAGCGAGCATTTTGTGTTTCGACATCTCAAGGCACACATGAGATAAAAGCTGCGATAAAAGGCTGTAATTTTCTCTAAATGGCTCTTGGCTGGCCCTCCAGTCAGTCAGGTGTACAGCAGAAACGCAGTCTTAAGGGTGTGTGCGTGTTTAAGAAAAGTAAATTTAGTCTAGATTTATATAGAAAGCAGACCTACTGTTAGTCCGCCCTTTATAGAGAGAACAAACCTAGTGGCGGAGGAAAAGCTCAGTCAGCACATTACAGGTTGAAACGTGAGCTCGTCCACATCTGCGCCGAGACATCCGATCTGCTGCGGTGACCTACTCATCCCTCCTGCATCTCTATCATTTATTCTATTTATTCTCAGCAGGATCACCAGGACTGTGTTTACAGTTTTTTCTTTCTTTCTTTCTCTTTTATTCTGGTTGTTTGTGCTGAATTCAGATTGTTTACGTCTTGCACTTGTGAGACCTACCGTGTTTGGCCAAGCTCGACCCGGCAGAACGATTTCGTGGTCGCGAACGCAGATAAGCTCCCCGTAACCTCGCGACGGAGGGCGTGGATCCTCGTTCATCTTTCACGCAGCTGGGTGTTTCTGCATCTTTACCAGGCAGCCACTTTAAGCAGCATACATTTACGCTGATGAGTCACGTCCACCTCAGCCCCCGGTTGCACTCGCTTTCTGAAAGATCAGCAGCACAACCTTCCCAGGCTTTTTAACGCAACTTTCATTGTCCCGTAAAATGGCTTGTGGCCCCTTTGTGTCACATTATTACGAGAGCTTTTAAGAAAGCATCAACTGTCGCGAAGCTGAAGTGTTTTACACCAAAGGCTGTAAACTCGCGGCCCGAAATCGCTCTCCGGTCTCCCACACGTTATAGCAGATCCAGTTCACGTTCCCAAACGCGTTGCCTGAAAGCTGCCGAAAAGAATAACAGTTATGAATATTTTTAACCCTGAATCCTGAGGCTGTAAATATAAATAGGACCGCACCATTTAAACGGTACATAAAAAAAAATTTTTTAGACTGGGCCGCTTTAATGAATATGCGGTCAGGTTATCTGTTTGATGTGTGCATCAGGAAAGTTCATTTTCTTATATATGGGAGGCAGACAGAGTGGAAAACAAGCCGCCATGGCAACCAACCATGACTGCAGTCTAATGATAGGCTACAAACTCCAAACCATCATCTGCATCTCTGGGCTTTTTTTTTCTGCAACCCCCTTTCCCTCTGCAGAGATAACAGTGGAAAGTGATGTCATCCGTCGTCTGAGTTTATACATTCGATGCCATATAGAAAAGCAGAAAACAATAATCCTGTGGTTTCTCGGACCGGCGAGCTGTTGTTCCATAACCGTCCAGAGAACTGACACCCCCCCTGCTCTCCCCAAGGTTTTTCCCTTCGTTTTTTTAAAAGGACAAAATGTACAGTTTCGTTTTGTCCAGAGCAAAACAGGTTTTCCCATGTGACCCTGGGAGCCTTGAGGAAGCCGCTGATCTCAGAGCAGAGGCGAATTCACGAATCCATCAACCTCAGACTCCTCAGTAATCTGAAGTGCCTGGCCAATTTTTTTTTTTAAATATTTTTCTCACGTTACAGCCACAAACTTCAGTGTGTTTGTAGTGCGGATTGTACGTGTAAAACCAAATCTTAAAAGGGTGACATGTTCTTGTACTCGTCATCTTTTAATCTGATGCCCGTAAGTGAAATCCAGCTCTATCGACCCCTTTCCAGAAGTCACCTAATTAGTAACATAATCTTACTATAAATCCAGCTATTGTACGAAGATCAAGGCACACAGAGAGAAAGTTGTGGTTGGCGGGGGCTAGCTTAAGAACAATATTCTGAAATTTGAACATCTCAAAGAGACGCTTTTAACTTAATCTTCTGAAAACTGCAAACCTACCGAATCATGACAGCATTAATCGGAGAAGCAGCCAAGGAACATGTGGTTTCTCTGGAGAGAAGAAAGTGGGGGAATCTGTTTACAAGAGAGCCATTTGGTTGCTCACTCTACAAATCTGTATTTTATGTGAGAGTGGGAAAGAAGGAAGTCAATGTTGAAAGAGAGCCATAATAACTCCTGTTAGGGCTTGCCACAGCAAACATCTGGAAGAAGGTTCCTCTGATCTTAAGGAGAATAAGCCTTAATGCTAAACAGTATGGAGTGGGAGACTAATATCGTGCAACACACCATCCCCACTTAGAAGCACGGTAACGGTGGCCTCATTCTGTCGGGACTAATTCTTTAGCAGCGACGGGTAGGCTGATGAGAGTTGATGGAAATATGGATGGAGTGAAAGTCTGTTGGAGGGCTGCAAATACACACCTTAGTGCAACTGGGAAATTGTGGCAAAATTGATGTTCATGGGTGATCTTGACCACAGTTTCTTTCAAGAACATCGGGCAAAATCCTGAGTTTCTAAATGCGGTACAGGCATAACCCAAACATTCTCGCAGATGTAAATGCAACAAAATCTGGGGCCACAAAGTACTGATTCAGGGGGGAAATACATATACATACCACATGTTCATTAGTGAAACACTCTAAAAACGTGCCCTTCTAAAACTGTTTGTTGTTTTTTTAGTGTGTAGTCCAAGGTAGTATTCTTAAACTATGTAAACGTCCCACATTTTTGTAACTGTGCTTGACAATCTTTCTTAACTATTTGTATTGTTTTCAAGCTTGTTAGCATATGGCTTATGATTTGCATTAGATACATTTGCATGTACAAAAAAAATCTCACGCCACTCAGACAGCCGAGGTGAACCTTTTTTTTCCCCCCACTTGAACACCTGGCCTCCAAAATGTCTGCGTGCGCCACTGACTACTACGCACCACTTTGTGTTAGTTTATCAGATAAATGATAACAGACAAGATGTAAAAAAAAAAAAGTTCACGTTTAATAAATGCTCTCTGAATATGTGGAAGGTGATAATAAGTCATGATATTTATCTATCCTTTCGTCTCTCTTCTTGTGCAGGTTGAAGTGAACCCCAGCCTGGACATGGCCGAGTCTGATTTCCAAAACAATGCGATGCGCTGCCGGTGCAAGTACGACGGAGCACGAGTTTATCTCTTCCGCTGCCATGCAGGTAACGCAGCATGCCGCACATAAAAACCCCTCAACGTATTGAAGAATTTGTACTGATTACCGTATTTGCTTTTTATGCTTTTTTTAAAAAAAAATCTCTTGGTTTATTCGTTTCTTATCAGCTGACGCATACAGCGCCGAGGAGGAGGACTTGTTCGACCACCAGCGTCAGCTTTCCAACAACTTCTTGTGAATTACGGAACATGTACATTTAAGAACTGTACGGCTCTTTTCCAGGCCTCAGAAGTCAGGCGGCGAAGAGTAAACAACAGTAAATCGGAAAAGCTGAGAGAGACGGGAAGAAAGTGAACGGAAGGAAAGGACAGAAATGGCTTTTTATTTTTGTTGTTTTTTAGGGTCCTGTGATAGAGCATTGTGAGAAGATTTGGTTTTTGTTTGAACGTTAAATAGGAATAAAGAATACATGTAGAAAGAGAAAGGGATGCAAAAGAAGACAAAAGCTGGACCATGATTTGTGATAAAGCAGTTTACAGATTCAAAAACATGCCTTTTTTTTTAACAAATGTTAACGCCTTGTTTAAATCATAGCCACAGTTATAAGTAGTGAGACGAAGGCACATGAGGAGAACCTGTATCGTGCATCACTCAATTGTCCACATATTTACGAAAGTAAACAAAATGGACTTCCAGTACGTTCACCGTCCACGTAACAACATCCAGGATTTACTGTCAGAACTGTGTGTTTTTCTTTATTTTAGTTTTCTTTTAGATTTATTTCATCTCATGGTGCTATTTTGCTTCTGTTTTAAATAAATACTGTAATGTATTGCAAATGTATTGTCATGTACAGTCTTATATTACCTCTCTCAACTATTGTTCTTCAGGTTCTTTAATTTATGCAGAATTTTAATGTACTTTGAAGTTGAAACTTGATTGTATTGTTAATTTTATTATGACAGATACTTCCACTTTGTCTGATCTTTCCTTGTCAAACACAAGGGAGCAACATGAGATCTGGTTGTACCATTGCATCGAGCTTCAGAGTACTTGGTAACAGTAGCGAAAGAATAAAAGTCAGATTTACAAAATGTCTGATCATGTCAGTACTGGTTATTTGTGGGCAGGGCCTGAGACTGCCAGCTAAAACGAAAGAGAAATAAGAATAAAGTTAAAAGTTTTCAGTCAGGATATGGAAATTTTGCAAGCTGCCTCCAAAGACGTGTTGATTATTATTGGGGGGGGTTTTTTCGTCATTTTTTAACCAATCACAATCTAACTCTATAACCTAACTCTGTGGTTACTTTGGCCGATACATGTGACTTTTCCTTCACTTCATTAACTTTCGTCACAGATTGGGCATGACTCAGGCAGTCAGTCAGAGGTGCAACATGGTGTCTGTCTCATTCCTCGCTCCATTTTTTTTTTTGTTTTTATTGTCACTGGCTCAGTTCTTCAAGCCACAAGCCACTCAGAGTTTTTGCTACATCTATGTCAGACTTCTGTGAGGAAAAATAGAGCTGGAAACATAGAGTTAAAACCGAGTGGAGAATAAAACTTTGTTGCTGTACTTTTTCTTGAAGAATCTGCAGGGCTGACCCAAGACTTTTTGGGGTACTAAGCAGATTTTAATTTGGGGGGCCTCCATACCAACATGCCCACACCAGATGCTTTATCGTTCCTAAGCTATTCTGCTAGAATGTGTTTAACATACGTAACATCATTAGCATCGTTTGTAATTAGGTCACATCATACCAGTGTTACGGATTTTAGTCTTAAAGGAGCAACAGACTAAAAATACTTATTTGTATTAAAAATTAAAATTTGTTAAGCTAAATGAAAAATTGATACTTTATAGTACAAAACACCAGGTGAAAATAGCAATATAAATTATCAATATATATTATTCTTGCATGACACTTCCCCTATGATATATATATATATATATATATATGTATATATATATATATATATATATACCCCATATACATAAAAGGAGATTACTCCTTTTATGTTTATTTATTCATAAAAAATGTTTTGAACCATGTGTATTTTTTTCTACTTCTTCACAGCTGAATACCACTTTGTGTTGGTGTTTCACATAAAATTCCAATGAAATATATTTATGTTTTTTGGTTGTAATGTGACAAAATATTGAAAATTGAAAGGGGTTATGATTACTTCTGCAAGCCACTGTGATTGTATTCAAAGTGGCAGAGTCCCTAAAACAGCTCATTCTGAAAGGAGCTCAAAATAGACTAAAATCTCGTCATCTAAGAATGTAATGAACATGTTTTGTATAGACCAAAGATCTACCATAACCATAACCTGCTCAAGCAATCATAATAGGTCACCTCTAATAAAGTCCTGCTTTTGTTTTCTGTGCACTTGCGCTTAAAACGGAGGACAAAGAAACACAAAATATAAAATAAATGTCTTCGCTAAAAATGCCTGTAGACACAAAGTTAGAAAATTAGAAAAGCGAATCAAATGACGTAAGACAAACTTTCTGAGTGTTTGCTGCTAGGATACACAACACCCTCCTCCTCCAGGGGTCATTTACTGTGCCGGCACATGAGATTACTCCTTTATTTAGACCCTGCCTCATTTCATTTGCTTAATGAAACCCGTTTCTACGCATGGAGCAGAGCTTGCACTTGTGCTCACCACTTGCTCAGTAGTGGTTTGTGTTTGTGTTGTAAATCTAATGATTGTGTACGAGTCTCAAAGTACGCTGCTCTGCGGTACATCACCTCCTCGTGAAGCCACAATAAAAAGCATGACATTGTGGGCAGGGCTCGGATCTCACACGACGTTGGTTAACGAAAAAAAAACAAAAAAAACACAGCTTCTTGCTCTCTGTATGTCGCTAAGCCACAGAGACAACAAACAGGGCGGTCGGCTGAAAATTTGTGCAGAAATTGAGTAAATTCTACTCTGCGCTCGAGGCGATCCAGACTGTCGTCATGTGTCGTTCTTGAAGGTGGAGCCCAGCTCTATCAGAACTGTTTCTGCCTTCCAGAAACTTTTTGAAGATCTAACTCTTTATGCCTCCTTCTAAGTAGCTCACGGTTAGTTTTGGTATTGCGTGCATTGTTACTTTCCCTGCCAAATGGACTCACACCCCCTGAACCTTTTCACTGATATTTTTAGCAAAGGTTCACACACAAAATTGGAGAAGTGCCAACAAGCTGACACATGATTCATCTACGAATAAAAGTGTGGCATATATGTTGCCAGGCTTTTAGTCTGGCCCAAGATTTTTCATTTAAGTAGCCGTTTACTTCATTAAGTGAGATTTAAAAAATTGCGACGGCTGATTTCACGTCTCCGTTTTCATACTTTGTTCTCTGTGTTTTTATGTAAATTACAATCAACAAAATCTGCCTTATTTGTCCACTCGATTAGAGTTCACAGATAAACCCTACTCTCAGGTGAAATACTTTTTGTTTCTGTAGAAACAAGCAGAATCAGGAAATGTTATCCATTTTGAACAACTTCTAATTCAAAACACTGACCCAGATGATTCTCATATGAAAAAACGTCCCTCAACATGAATTCCCGTGAGCTCATTTAGAGTCATGTTTTTTTAAAGGAACATATAATGATGCCTTCTCAGAAGCTGCTGCTTTTAATTTAGCTCTCTTAAGCGCAACGTGGCACAAAGTCTCTGTCACTCTCCGGCTGCAACCAAAATAAATTTCTCACATGAGTTTTGCGCTGACCTGATAAGAAGCTTCGCAGGGGAAGATTCAAGTCTGTGAATGACTGAGAGCAACAGGATCGGCATGTTTTCTTTTCCACTTATTTACACTCGGGACAAGATGTTAGATCGATTTGCTGACCTTTCAACTACACTCAAGTTAATAATATTTGGGTTTAATAAAAAGGTGGCAGATCTACAGCTCTGAATGCACCTTTCCAGGTCAAACGTGGCGTGATTTCTGGCAGAAGACGGGAGCAAGCTGCAGTGCCACATGGTCTGTAGTCAGCTGGGTGAAACCGCAGAGGAGGTGTCGGTCTGCATCTGCCAGAATACGCTCCTGTTCATGAGGTGTGTGTGTGTGTGGCAGGGGGAGTGTGTTTGTGCACTCAGAAGGAAGCTTAGTTAAGAGAGCTTAGCCTGAATTAGAGGGCTGAATCTCAAAGTGTAATGTTAGAGAAGGCTAGGTGCTTGAAAAAAAAAAGTCTAGTCAAAACTTTCCAGGAAAAAATTGTTATATAACCTTTTGTAAAAATATCTACACCCCATTAGATCTTTACCTAATCTGTCATAATATAGCCACAAAGCTTAATGTGTCTTAATGTGATTTTCTATTTTTAATGAAACAACAAAAAGTACCAATTGCTCCTAATATTGTAGCTCAAACATACTTGCTTCAACGTTCTTTACAAATAAAATCCTAAAACAAAAGACAGGTGCATATAAAATTTAAATCCAGGCTGGTAGAGACAGCTAACATTTGCAGCTATAATTATGAAAAAATGAGGTTCTTCAAAATATAGATTCGTGGGGGTTGAATTGATTAAACAGCACACTTATAAGATTTTTACTTGTGGAAAAACATTTGAGAAGCAACTTTTCTCCTTTTAATTTAATGTATTTGATAGGGACAATGCACATTAATTAACATTTTCTGTAAATGTGCCAGAATTAGCCCAACAGGCTACTTGTCATCTGTTGTCACACTTTCCACTTTTTCTGCATTAAATTAATTTCCTCAGACAGAAAACAAAAAATGTAAAAACTCAAAAACTTGAGCCAAGATTGTGCTTTATTTTTACTTGTTTAGGCCACAACTCAAACTACTGAAACAGTTTTGTATCAGAATAAAAATGAAAAAAAAAAAAAAAGAAACCATTCGTTCAAACTTACAAAACAACGGAGATGAGTTCATTAAGTCTCTTACATCCTCAATCTGATCTTTACACATGAACAATCTGCACAAACTGAACCCGATGTTTATCATTTGAAATAAAATCAACAAATGAATTTCAACAGTAAGCTGGGTTTTAGCAAACAGGACAAGACTTGAACAACAATAACAACAAAAACAAAACAAAAAAGATGCACGACACATGATGTCCTAACTCAAAGTCTTGAAAGTAACGCTTGTGGTTGGCAGTGGTTGGTCTGAGTCTGGTATGAGTTTAAAAATGTTAGCTATTACCGAGGAACAGTAGTAATTTAGAGTAAAAATGTGTTCTTTACTCACTAGGCTAGCATCAAATTCAACAATGTCTTAATTAAAGCAGCGATTAACCTCTTTTGAAACATTATAATGCCAAACGTAAAAGCTTTGGATCAAATAGTTTCACCTCGAGTCTCTGTGCTTTAATAAAGATGAACGCGAGTCCAGATGTTTGCTCCAATCATGACTGGTTGAAAGAAAACCAGAATTGAAGTTCCAAGTAATTTTCAACAAAATAATAAAAAAAAAAATAAGAAAATTCTTGTGTCCATTCACTTTCCCTCCCAAGCATCTTCTCTTTGTTTTGCTGCCAGATGCTTTTGGTCTGAAAGGTAAATCAAGAAGCGCAAACATGTTACACACATGAAGATGTGGAAGCATCTACAGTACAGAAGAACAAAAAAATAACTCCCAGAAGGTGAATCAATGATCTAAATATATATCTGCTGTTACCACAAGTAGGGATGTGAGGAGCGGGTGGCAGGACTGAGGAGCCAGCTGGAAGTAATTGTTTTATATGTGGCATCACTTTCCCAGAACATACAGTTTAACACGTGATGCTGTTCTGTACTCACATTTACTGTGCATTTACAGATCTTAAATAAAGAGCCTGGTGGTGCGCCTAAGCTGAGAACAAAGAAGCTTTTTTAGTTTGCTGCAGTCCGGACCTCTGCTTCCTGGACTGACTGCTCGTTGGGCTGCAGTTGTGGTTTTCTGTGCCTATATACTTATGTTCCCTCCATGAAGGAAAATGGCTGCTATGCTGATTATAGAGCTGCAGTGATGTGCACAGCAACTGATGCGAGTTCTCTTGGCATCGGTTTGCATCGTTCCCCTCAGGTCTGTGACGATGTACAGACAGCTCCCACTTGTGGCAGAGACCATGCAGTGCACATGCAGGTAAGGAGGGAGAGGGGGGGTAACGCCACATTTCAATAAATTCTTATTTCAGGCCTTGGCTGGGCTTTCTGTCTGACACTCAGACATTCTGTTAGAAACTTTAACACCTATTTTTATGACACTAATAAAACAAAAATCTTCCATTTAAAACTTAAGCAACCCAACAGGAAGATGAACCTCATGTGTTTGTGTAAATGTACCTTTTGCCTGCTGGAGTTTTTTCTTCTCTGCCTCTCGCTGCTCCTTCGTTAAGTTGCTTTTCACACCAAGTGCTCCGATCACAAGCTTCCGAGCCAGCGCCGCGCTTGTCTGAGGTCGCTCTTTAGCAGGCAGGAGGTAGTCTTACAGGAAGAACAGGGAGGTAAAATGTTTTAGCTACTCTCTCTGGATAGATATTAACGTATTACTATAAAAAAAAAAAATACATAAAATTTTTTATTTTTTGCTCATTCCAAGAATCCAGAATTAAATTATCTGGTCTTAACCAGCTGGAATTACTGATTAAACTAAACTATGCAGGAGTCCTCAAGATGTTGTGTTTTCTTTTCTTTGCCTTTTCTTTTGTTTTTATTCAATATATTTAGTGGAAATAACTAATCGAGGTATCTCCAGGTTTCAGAAGATCAGATTTAAGACTTTTAAAGACCCTTTTAAATGCCACCTTGAATGAAATGCATGATCCAACCACCGCTATATTAAAATATAGGGGTAGCTTGGAGATTCTGCTGTATTACAATAAAACGAAGCAAAAACTGACATTTCTGGGCAGCATCACCAAGTTTGCGGCTCTTGGCAGCAGATCAAAATACTACAGAGACATTAATGTAAAGTAAAAACACAGTAACATGCAGTTGTACCTGAGCAGCTGCGGGCTTTAGCCTTGGTGGCGTTGGAGGATTTAGAAAGTGGTCTTAACTTCATCAGTGGGTGTTTGGTTCTGAGAGCTTCTCGGGCTGAAAAGTGAAAAGAAAAACAAAACAATAGAACAGCAGACCTTGTGCTCCATTTATATTACGATATTGATACACTTAATGACGTATTTACGTGTAGGGTCTGTTAATGTTCATACACACCCATGACCGTTTCCTCCCAACCTTCTCCAGAAACAAACCATTTCGTAGCCATGCCTTTAAAAGCTACGACCTTGGACCCACGTTAATATATTTCCTTAAAGTAGACTATGAGTAGATGATAGAAGATTACTTTAAGTCATCTGCAGTCAAAGCAAGTATGACACTCCTCCAAGGTCAGATAGGCAGGTTATGAATTGATTCAAGGTTGGTACAAAACGTCCAGTGGCAGATCACTTTTTTTTTTAATACCCAAAATACCGGGGTTAAAATGGCCGAAGCTACAGACGTACAAAACGTGGTAGAGAGGGAAGGACCAGTGACGGTGCTAAGAGCGAGGCAAAGCTTCACTCACCTGCTACGGGGCTGGAGAAGAGACCCAGGGCATGCGAGTCATCAATCCACTTGATGTCAAATCCTCTCTGTCTGAAAACCCAGCCAGCAGTCAGATGAATCCAGCACCGATCGTTTAATAAAACCTTACAACCCTCAATCAAAGATGGTTCTCGCTCAGCCAATTTAAACTCTCCAATTTGAACATGAGCAAAATCTGGAGACATTTTAAATCAAACTAGATCGAGATAGTTGTGCTGGGAATGGTTCATACTTAAAGAATGCATGTGATTGTGTCACTGCCAATTATAGCAATAATAAGCCAAGGTTTTGGTGCAATTTAATTGGCTAACCCATGAATTTGCTCCTTTAAAAGTTTTTCTTCTGCCCAAACTATCTAATATTACTTCAGATGCATAAACACTAAAGTAAATGAAAAAATAAAAGCTATTAGAATGAGAGTCCATAAATTACCAGGCAATAAAAAGCATAAATGTTTGTCATGGCAGCTTGCTGAAAATAGACTGGACTCAGATTCAGGAATGTTACTCGTCCAGTGAGCAAGAAGGGAGGCAACAGAAGCACAACTGCGTTTGATTTTAGAGAAACTCAACAGAATTTGATTTAAACAGAGTAATTATCAAAATATTTACATATTTTTTCCATCAAAGGTAAACAAATGAGATGGATGTATACGTACTGGTAGCACTGAAATAACCTGAGCAGGTCTTCCGTCTTAAACTCCGCGGGGAAGTCGTAGATTTCCACAATGTGGGACAGTTCGTCCTCTGTGAGGTCAATCTCGTCTTCGTCGTCCATGTCCATATTGTAGTAGTCAAATCTAGGTTCCTGTTTCGACTTCTTCTTTCTGCCCTCGCTCAGAGCCAGCTTGAGTGGCGAGAGACACAAGATATGAATGAAAGGAGACACAAATGTGCCTCTCCAACTGTGTCAAAGTTTGAACAATCTCTGAGTTGATTGGAGGTGAAGTTGAATTTAGGAATAGTTTAGGTTTTTCTTCATTACTTCCCCCCTATTGTGGAATGCAGCAGTACCTCTAGTAGCTAAAATGATCCTCAGGATGATGAATCGACCACTACGCTAGACAGTTGATGCAGCACTCTTGAAAGCTCAGTCTAAGACTCATCTGGCCATGAAACTTTTCTCCAGAAGCCATTAAGGATCGTCCATGTGGGCAAAGCTTGAACTTCTCACTATTGGAGCAGGAGCTTCTTTCTTGGTAGGTCCAACCTGATGTTAAGCTGAATTGGTGTTTAAGTAGCTTCCACTTTAGAATGAGTGTGAGCTTTATTAGTTCCTGAACTTCCCTTCTTCTAAAGGTAAAAATTTAGGTTAGATGGCTAAAGCCTGAGCACACTTTGGTGTTCCAACAGGACACCAATCACAAACACAGCAAAGCTGGTTTGGGAATTGACAAGTTGGGTTTCTTAAAGGCCTGATCTCAACTCTATCAAGAATGTGTAGACTAACCTTAAAAAGCTGCTTTGTTCTAGAAAAAAAAATCAACCAATTTAAATGAGCTCCTCCATTTCTGACTAGAATAGTGGTGAAATATCAGGCGGCCAAAAGCATGTAAAATAAAACAAAAAAAAAAACAATCTTGTTAATCATGTAGTCATGTTGGCAGGTTTCCCAACTCTGGTCCTCAAGGCACACATCCCTGCATGTTTTCCTGCTTTAATACACCTGATTCATCTGATTGTATTGGGTGTGTGCATGTTTGGGTTTTTTAGACAATAATTGATGGTTTTAGTGGCATGTTGGTAGGACTTCTTGCCAACAAGCCAACGCCTGTTAATCAGTCATCAATTGAATCAACTGGGCTGAAGCAAGGAAACGCCTAAAACATGCAGGGCCGTGTGAATTCAGGACCAGGGTTGGGGAAACTCTGCTCTAAGTAACCAAATATTAGTGGGGATTCATATATATATTTGAGGTTCCCACCAAAAACGGTAGGCACAATATGCTGGAGAAGATGAATGTCAGAGACGCTAAAACCCACAGACAGCTCTCACCTCTTCCAGTAGATGTGGATCTAAACAGTCTCCTTCATCATTGAACAGAGTTTCCCAGCTGTCCTCCTGCTCATCTTGGGGAGATTCTGGTTCCTGCTGTGATGAAGCTTCAGCCTCTTCCTGCCCATTCTGCAGCCTCTCCTCCTGCACATCACAGCTCTGAGCGTCTGCGCCTCCTGCAGCTGCTGCAGCAGCTGCTGCGGTGTTGGCCTTGTCCTTCCTGTTCTTGGCGTTCTTTCGAGCCTTGTCTGTATATCGAGGTTTGGGTCTTGGTTTGTCCTCTCCCTGAGTGGGAGTTTTGTCTTTAGCGGCCTGGCGTCGCTGTTTGGGGACGTACAGAGCCTGGTTGGGCCTCTTTGACTGACACGCATCTGTCGATGTTTGCTGGTTTGAAGCGCAGTCCTCCTTTTGCTCCTCTTCTTTTGGCTTTTCCACCTCCATGTTTAAATTCAAATATCTAAAAATTGCAGTAAGCGGAGATAATTACTTTCACAGCTACGGACAAAATGAGAAACATTTTCGAAATCTTAAAATCAGTGTATTAGAGTTTACATCACTTAAAATGTAACCTTACTCGACACATTTGGCTAATTTCGCTAAAATATACTTCTTTCATTCAAATCTGAGACACATTTTCGCTTTAGCTTACCAGTGTTGGGTTTGTTTAGCAACAGATTTTGTCGCGTTCTATGACGAGAGCGCCACCAAAAGCAAAGCATTATGGGAGACGGAGTTCTCTACGCACCTCAACCAACCTTCTTCTTCTTTTCTAATATGGAAGATCGCAGGCAAATTTAAGGTGAATACCGCCACCTACTGTACACGAGTGTGTATCAACATTACTTTCCATCTATCAAATTCTATTTTTTAATTTTGTATTCTGAAGATAAATAAATAATGCTTTCCTTAATCTGTAAATATCCATTATGTTTCCTTCATTTCCCAGTATCCCTTTAAGACTCCATTCTTGAGCTGTGCTTCCAACCATTCTTCTCAATTTCTCCCTTTCAGGTTCAGATGTCTTACAGTTCATCAATACGTGTCCTACATTTTCCTCCTCTCCACATCTTTCACATTTATCATTATTTTCCTCCTTATTAAACATAAAATGTCATTTCAATAGGTATGACCTACTCCTAATCTGATCATTATTATTTCTTCCCTTCTGTTTCTCTCATTAATATTTCTAATAAAAACTGACTTTTGTACTTCATATAATCTTCTTCCTTTCTTATCTTCATTCCACCTTTTTTGCCATGTTTCATTTTCTTTACTCTTAATAAGCGATTTCCCTTCCCATGTCCCAAAAGGAATTGTAATTGTTATTGCCCCCTCCACTTGTTATAATTTATTTGCCTTTTCATTGCCTTTTACACCTTCATGTGCTGGTACCCAACAGAACCAAATATCAATGCCACTTGTGAAAACATCGTTTTTTCCACATGGGTTGTTACACAGATACTTCTCATAACTTTCATAACCCTCGTCATATGGACAGGAAACATTCGCATTTCCACCTTTGTATCCAAACACACGGATCAAACCAGCAGCACGGCTCACACAACACACAGCAGCTGGAAACAGGAGAGAACAAAAATATAATTCAACGCAACAAACTTTAAATAAAAATTATTGTCATTTGTAAAAACATAGAATGAAATTCTTAGTCTGACTCCTCAGCAAAGTGTACATATATAAATAGAAAAGGCCATATCTATAAAAGATAATGGATTGATTGTAAATGTATTTAATTAAAAGCAAAAAGAAACACAACAGTAGTATATCAGCCACGGAGGGCGCCATCTTGTCTATTTGACTTTAGCCTAAATTTTTATGATTTTAAAATGACAAAATCTACTCCTGCTTTTTAAAGCCAATGGAAACTGTTTAATTTATATTTGTAAACAAATAAATATTAAAACTTACCAGACAAGATGAACAACACGATCTGGAAGCTCCACATCTTTGCATTACTGAGGACGACAAACTAAACCAGAAACAATGTTGAAGTGAAGCATGACGTATTTTAAGGAAACCACATTGGTGTGATGAGTTCAGCCCTTCACACATATCAGCAGGCCTCATAAATGATGTGTATAATGATCATTTTCTCTATTTTTCAAATAATAAAACTGAACTCTGTGAAAACAACCAAAACAGTAAGAAGACATGCTTATTATTAGTAAAATAAAAATAAGTGCTCACAAAGTTGGAGGAAATGGCCATAGGAAACGTGGGAGGGCTGAGGTGTAGTGGTTAGTGCTGTATCATCTCAGCAAGAATATTTCCTGTTTAAATATAAGTGAAGCAGAACTTTCTGTCTATAGTTTGCTTATTTATTTTAGAACATTCATCGATGTTCTCCAGGTTCTCTTTCTCTCATTGCAAAAACTGCTTATAGTAACAGGATCTAGTGAAAGAAAATGCTAAAATTAAAATAGGACCAAACTCCTAAATCTGCCATAGGTGTGAATAATTTTTTGTATGTGTAGATTCTTTGAAACTTCTTTTGAAATTCCTTCTTGGTTTCAGAAACACAACAGAGCCTAAAGATGCATATTGTGACACAGTGAACAGATCATCTGCCCTTCACTGCCCAGGCTGATATGACAGTACATGTCAATTTGACTTGTTCTGTCTGCATATAGTTTCAACACACCTTAATAACAGTTGAGATAAAAACTAATAAGTATTAAATATTAGATATTTAATACTAATAAGTATTAAATATCCTTATCTGACATCTGTTACACAATGTTACGGCCTGACTCTGATGACTGCAACAAGAAACTGGGAGGATACGACAACAAGAACCATTTTAAGCCCTTCAGAGGCATTTATTATTAAAATGATTGTCTAGATTTAGTGGGCGGCAGCCCAAGAACCGCTACACCGGCGTGTGCTCCTTTCGGCCTGGTCCTCCGCCTGGTGCAGATCTCCCTCAGTCATGGACTGGTTTGCCCCCACAGGCCTCAGCCTCTGCTCCCAGGTCTGGTCAAGCGACTCCTCCACATGTGGTCCATCCGAACCACAAACTTTTTCCCACATCGTGTCAAGCGACTGAAGCACCCCACACCTTCTGGTTCCTGGCTCCGCCTCTCGATCTGACCTCTAGTTCTCTCTGCTTCTGGGCCTGGATGTCCATGAATGGTCATCCAGGCCCCTGGATACATGATCCAGGTGGACCAGTGATTATAAGCAACTCCCAACTCCAAGACCCTCATTGAATGAAAATTAACAGGCCACATTGCAAAACAGCAGGCAGGGGGCCATCATCACACCCAAGATGTTAGAAACATTGGTCACGTGGTTCTTAACTTCTGCTGGTCTCCTTTAAAGGATGTTGTTGTAGATATCATTGTTATCACGATTCAACATGTTTGGAAAGGAAGAGTTCATGTAAACAACATCCTCTTGTAAATCATAGACCTAAAAATAATAATATATGAAATTAATTGGTTTCTCTTTGCAAGAAACATCAAATATCTTGTAGCTGAAGTTGAATTTACTCACATCATTGATTCTCATCTCCACATTACTATCAGCAGAGTTCAACACGTTTGCATTGATTCCATCCACTGAAAACACAAAGTAAACATGATGTGATTCTGTGGAAGATTTATGTGTTAGTGTATAATCTGTATAAATGTACCTTGCTTGATCCTTGATTTGTATTTTAAAACCAGCAAAAGGACAAATGTCAGGATCAGAAGCAGAGCGAAGACCGCAGGCAGAATGTAGAATAAAGAAACATCTGAAAACAAGGAAATGGAGAACTTAGCTGGTTCACAGAAACAGAACCCTCCACAGAAACATCACAGAATGACATGAATTACTTATTTTAGTCAGACCTGATAGACATGTTCCTGTTTTCTCGTTCTATCTCCACCACATTTAGATGGTTTTCTTAACTTATTGTTGATACATTTAAATCCATTATGGTAAGTCAATATGTCTACCACTTCAAGTTCAAACCTCAGTGGCATGATTCCTTGAAAAGAGAAACTTTACTGTCTTACCTAAAAAATCTCCTTTTATGAATGTGTAAATGCTTTGTTAATGTAGATGGTTAGGTCTGGATTGTTGTTTATATCAGTCAATTCAAAACTGATAAAACTCAGACTTCAGTTTAATAATGCAGAAATCCACTTTACGTTATAAAGCAGCTCAGAGAAGATAACTCTGAACATCTGGATATTTCTAATGATTGGAATGAGAAGACTGAACAAACAACAGGAGTAACAGAGATATAGAAAGAAATCTAAAGAGTTTACCAGGATTATGTGATGATGGTGGCTGTGATGTCAAATGTTCAGCAGAGCTGGTTGGAGCCACAGAGCTGGTTTTATTTGGAGAGACTGTCAGAGAAAATACAAAACATAATGTGGTAAAAAACCTTAACCTAGATTTTGTGTTGCTTTTTATTATTCTATCTCTCTCTGTGTTGGTCTCACCGACTGCCAGCTGTATCTTTATGAATCTCAGCTGAGAGTCTGAACCACAGTAGTATGTTCCTGCATCAGCTGCTTCCAGTTCAGTGATGATCACAGAGAAACAGGTGGAGGAGACATTGAGCAGCTTGAACTTTGTTTGGTTCTCCATCATGTCTGTACAGATGTTGTGTTGGTCTCCTTTACAGAGGAACTTCTTGTTATCATGTTGTTGTCCTGAATTAGGACACTGCAGAGTTACTGGACGTCCCTCGATGCCACTGATGTTGTATGACTTTAATTCTGTCAGAGAGATTTTATTCATACATGAATCTATATAAGATTTAGTGGTACAAATGTCTGTGCATCAATTTATAAAATATGTGCTCTTTTCACTAATTCAAAAATGGGGGAGGGGAAATTAAGGAATGTTATCATTTCTCACCTTTGACCTCCAGTTCAACAGCAGAGAAATAATCAAATCCTGAGTTTCTCTGGACTCCACAAAGATACGACCCAGAATCCTTCAGGGTCAGACTGGAAATGGTCACTGTGAATATTCTTGACTTCCTGTCATCAGAGATTCTGAATCGTCCATTTTGTGTGTTGCTAGAGGTGATCACTGCCTGCTGTCGACATGTGGAGGGCCGGTTTCCTCTGCAGAGGAACTTCAGCTTGTTGACAGACTGAGAGTCGTACGGACAGCTGATGGTCACTGAACCTTCCTCAATACTTTGGATTTTATTCACTTTGTCGCAGCATCTGTCTGATAGGAAGATAAAAAAGTCTGTCAGATAATAAAAGATACATAAACCTGTACAGTTCACCAGAAACTTGAATTAAGTAAATTAGAATATAAAAGTTCATAACATTCTCTTAATATGAGTGAAATTAAAATGTAAAAAAACAAAAACGTATTGCCCACAAGAAATTATATTCAATGCATGCTTACTTGCTTACACAGCAATATTTGAAATGTATAGCTGTGTAACCAAGTTGATTTTATATAAATTACATTACTGTACAACAACTAAATTAGTATTTTTCCTTTCAACAACAATACCATGAAATGCAATTAATTTTGTTACCTTTTTCTTTTAATGACCAATTGATATATATGTAAGAAGTTAAGATGCTTCATTTATTTCAGACTTTTAAGATTTCTTTTTTTAAGTCTTCTGACTTCCTGAAACTTCCTGCTGTGTTGTAGTTTTTTAGTCCATTGTAGTTTATAGAACATCATGTATATCAGGACACATTCAATATAAAATGTTGCCATGGATGTGAAACATTTAAGGGACAAATCCTCATCTTTATCTTATCAATGATGCGCTACTCACTGCCGGTGCAGAAAAACCTCCAAGATTGTTGAGAATCTTTAAATATTTTTGAAATATTGTAAATATAAGAACTGTTATATTTATATCCATGTTCAAAATATTTCAGTGATATTCAGTGTTGAATCTGTTTTCACACAGTTTTCATTCTCTTGCTTTCCTTTCTAAGGCCTCAGAGTCTTATATAGTAAATGTTGAATTTATTTGCAGATAATTCAACATTTTCTGTCAGTGTAAATCAGTTCTGACCGTCTGACTGCCCTGAGACAGAATGAGGGAAGTTCAAAATGTTGCATTTCAGAGTATCTTCATGAAAACATTTCTGCTAATACATTATTTTGTGTATCATCTGTAAAGTTCAATCTATTATGCTACCTCAAATGTTTAATCTTCCAGTTAAAACTATTTACCTTTTCTTACTTCCAGCTTTACTTCAGTGTAGAGATCTTTTCCTCTTCTGCTCACTCCACACCAGTATGTTTGAGCATCATCCAAATATAGACCAGAGATGGTCACAGTGAAGATTCTTGATGTTTTGTCATCATAGGTGAAGTATTTGTTCTTATGTTTTTGGGATCTTGTGAAAACATCGTTTTTTCCACAGGGGTCGTTACACAGATACTTCTCATAACTTTCATAACCCTCGTCATATGGACAAGAAACATTCACATTTCCTCCTTCGTATCCAAACACATGAATCAAACCAGCAGCACGGCTCACACAACACACAGCAGCTGGAAACAGGAGAGAACAAAAATATAATTCAACGCAACTAACTTTAAATAAAAATTATTGTCATGTGTAAAAAAAATAGAATGAAATTCTTAGTCTGACTCCTCAGCAAACAGTAAATATATAAATAGAAAAGGTCGTATCTGTAAAAGACAATGGATAGATTTTAGACGTATTTATTTAAAAGCAAATCGAAAAACAAAAGTAGTATGTCAGCTACAGAGGGCGCCATCTTGTCTAATTGATTTTATTCTAAATTTTTATAATGTTAAGAAAATGTTTATGATTTTAAAATGACAAAATCTACTCCTGCTTTTTAAAGCCAATGGAAACTGTTTAATTTATATTTGAAAACAAATAAATATTAAAACTTACCAGACAAGATGAACAACACAATCTGGAAGCTCCACATCTGTGCATTACTGAGGACGACAAACTAAACCAGAAACAATGTTGAAGTGAAGCATGACGTATTTTAAGGAAACCACATTGGTGTGATGAGTTCAGCCCTTCACACATATCAGCAGGCCCCATAAATGATGTGTATAATGATCATTTTCTCTATTTTTCAAATGCTAAAACTAAACTCTATCAAAACAACCAAAACAGTAAGAAGACATGCTTATTATTAGTAAAATTAAAATAAGTGTTTACAAAGTTGGAGGAAATGGTCATAGGAAATGTGGGAGGGCTGAGGTGTAGTGGTTAGTGCTGTATCATCTCAGCAAGAATATTTCCTGTTTACATATAAGTGAAGCAGAACTTTCTGTCTATAGTTTGCTTATTTATTTTAGAACATTCATCGATGTTCTCCAGGTTCTCTTTCTCTCATTGCAAAACTGCTTATAGTAACAGAATCTAGTGAATAAAATGAGCAGGAAGAAACATGTTGCCACACATTGAGGTTAAATTAAAATTTATTTTACAGTCAAGCTGACAAATGACAAATATAGAAACATAAAACAGATTACTAGAACAATTTAAGACCATGAAAATACTGCAGATATAAAAAGTGTTTTCCTCTACAGAAAACCTTATCACCTTCATGATTTAGTCTTAATTTAAAAAGAAACAAAGGCTGGTTCATCAAAAACCTCTTATGTATTATTGTGTGGAGAAACTTACTGTAATAAAACAAGTTGCATCATTAAAATATTTAGCAATTAGCATCTAAATCTTTAAATTAGCTTGAAATGTATATAATAATTTCCTCTGCAGTGCATCTCATCAATTTGCTTTCCGACAATCAGAATAAATATCTTCATTTGTGGTGAGACTTTGGTTCACATGTTGAGATTCTGCAGCTTCATCGTTGCTCCTGATGCTTTGATGCAAAGGTTGAGCTGTCTTCTGGATTTTCACAAATCTGAAAAATAATCATTTATGATATTCAGATAAATGAGATTTATATTACTGAGCAGAAAAACTAATCTGGATTAATGTTCATAATCTCACAGGACAAAACCTGAAGGATCTGAACACAAAGATAAAGTCATCCATTGAGCAAAGAACCAATGTAGAGGGTGATGAAAAAGTTATTAATGTAGGAGAAATGTATACTGAATCCTCAAAGGCTGCGATTTGTGATCAAACTTCTCAAATCCACCTGTTGAAATTTTGATGAAGCATCTTTTGAGACGTGACAAAGACATGGAGAAACTTAACAGAAACAGAAAACTTTCCCTAGTGGATATAAAAATAAGTAACAGGAAACGTTTTGGATCCAGTTGTCATCACTTCTTTTTACTTTTGTTTTAGAGATTTATGTAATCTATCCAGGATAGTAAGACATATAGAAATCCACTAGTGCAGTCACTAGCTGTGTTTCTGTTACAATTGTGTGCAAATATTTGTCAATATTCTGCTAATCTTGACTAAAGTTATAATGAGATATTTTCATCATTCAGTCTTGGCGCTAGCACTTCTCTATCAGCCATCAGAGGAGACGTCAGCATCTTATGCTGGAGTGGCAAGTTGCTTATTGGGAGCGGCTTTGTATGCAGCGTTTTGGGTAAATTGCAGTCTGTGATTTCTCAGAAGAGCTGTGGATTTTACACGTTTGTATTTTTTATGAACTGTGAGAGCTCTGGTGGAGACTGCTGCACATTATCCCAAAAAAGCCCCAAAACAAACCATCATCCTGCTACTGTTTCCTGTCGTCATCTTTAACTTTTTCGCCAGCAGTAACATCTGGATATGTATCATGTTACTTGTGTGATGCAAAAAAAGTTTTTCCATTGCAGTTTCGCGAAATACTTCTATTTCAACACGACTGGAAAACATTATATACCTACTGCAAAACGTTTTATTGAAACTCTTAAGTTTTTTGGAAATTGGTGTGTTTCCATTAAACAAATTTATTTTATAGTTAATGAAAACTTAACTAATGTCCTCGCAAGAAGAAATCTTTCAGAGCGGCAGCTTTGTGGACTTACATCATTGATCCTTTTTTTCTTGTTCTTTATTGTTGTGGGTTGATGTTCTGGATAAATTCACCTTGTTGCTTCAATTGTCTTTTAAGAATCATCAGAAGGACAAACGGCAGGATCCACAGCAGAAACAGGACGACACGCAGAATGTAAAATAAGGTCAGATCTGAAAAGAAGAGAATTGAATATTCAATAGGCATGGACAGAAAATTTCCTAAAAACAGACACAGAGAAGAAAAGCATGTAATAACAATTCGAAACATTGTTTACAAAAAATCAACACTAAACATTCAGACTTCATTTATGAAGGTCCAGGCAACAGGAAGGACTGGTAGGTCCAGGATTGACCTGTGTTGGCTCAATTGTCTCTAATGGGAGATTGGACACACCTGAGATAAAACTTCTAGAAAGAGCACAAGCTGCTACAGTTAGTTTATAAATCACTGAACAGCTCAGCATCAGAATACATTAAAGATCTGTTGTTGTTGTGTCAACCTTCCAGACCTCTCAGGTCTTCTGGTTCTGGTTCTGCTCTGCATCTCCAGAACCAGAACCAAACATGGAGAAGCAACATTCAGCTTCTATGCACCACAAATCTGGAACAAACTGCAAGAAAATAGCAAATATGCTGAAACACTGAGTTCCCTTAAATCTGGACTAAAAACCCACCTGTTTAGTTTCTTTTGAAACATAATCAATGAAAATTTAACAAAGACAATTTGTTGACTAAATTATAATGTTTCAAATGTTGCCTTTGTGTTCTATGAGTTTGTATGTTTGAGTTTTTATGATGTAAAGCACTTTGAAATACCTTGGTGCTGAAATGTGCTATATAAATAAAATTTGATTTGATTTGATGGCTGACTTAAATTCATATTAGTGTACTGCAGTGGACATGTGAAGCATTACCATTAGGCTGTGAGGTGAAGGCAGGAAAAGCTGTGAGAATCCAACAAAACAACATTCTCTAATACTCCATTAATGTATTTGAGTACTTGAATATCTGCTGTTTGTGGAAAACTAAGAGAAGGAAATCAGGAAAGGCACAGAGAAACAGAAAATCTAAAGAGTTTACCAGGATTATGTGATGATGGTGGCTGTGATGTCAAATGTTCAGCAGAGCTGGTTGGAGCCACAGAGCTGGTTTTATTTGGAGAGACTGTTAGAGAAAATACAAAACATAATGTGGTAAAAAACCTTAACCTAGATTTTGTGTTGCTTTTTATTATTCTATCTCTCTCTGTGTTGGTCTCACCGACTGCCAGCTGTATCTTTATGAATCTCAGCTGAGAGTCTGAACCACAGTAGTATGTTCCTGCATCAGCTGCTTCCAGTTCAGTGATGATCACAGAGAAACAGGTGGAGGAGACATTGAGCAGCTTGAACTTTGTTTGGTTCTCCATCATGTCTGTACAGTTGTTGTGTTGGTCTCCTTTACAGAGGAACTTCTTGTTATCATGTTCTTGTCCTGAATTAGGACACTGCAGAGTTACTGGACGTCCCTCGATGCCACTGATGTTGTATGACTTTAATTCTGTCAGAGAGATTTTATTCATACATGAATCTATATAAGATTTAGTGGTACAAATGTCTGTGCATCAATTTATAAAATATGTGCTCTTTTCACTAATTCAAAAATGGGGGAGGGGAAATTAAGGAATGTTATCATTTCTCACCTTTGACCTCCAGTTCAACAGCAGAGAAATAATCAAATCCTGAGTTTCTCTGGACTCCACAAAGATACGACCCAGAATCCTTCAGGGTCAGACTGGAAATGGTCACTGTGAATATTCTTGACTTCCTGTCATCAGAGAGTCTGAATCGTCCATTTTGTGTGTTGCTAGAGGTGATCACTGCCTGCTGTCGACATGTGGAGGGCCGGTTTCCTCTGCAGAGGAACTTCAGCTTGTTGACAGACTGAGAGTCGTACGGACAGCTGATGGTCACTGAACCTTCCTCAATACTTTGGGTTTTATTCACTTTGTCGCAGCATCTGTCTGATAGGAAGATAAAAAAGTCTGTCAGATAATAAAAGATACATAAACCTGTACAGTTCACCAGAAACTTGAATTAAGTAAATTAGAATATAAAAGTTCATAACATTCTCTTAATATGAGTGAAATTAAAATGTAAAAAAACAAAAACGTATTGCCCACAAGAAATTATATTCAATGCATGCTTACTTGCTTACACAGCAATATTTGAAATGTATAGCTGTGTAACCAAGTTGATTTTATATAAATTACATTACTGTACAACAACTAAATTAGTATTTTTCCTTTCAACAACAATACCATGAAATGCAATTAATTTTGTTACCTTTTTCTTTTAATGACCAATTGATATATATGTAAAAAGTTAAGATGCTTCATTTATTTCAGACTTTTAAGATTTCTTTTTTTAAGTCTTCTGACTTCCTGAAACTTCCTGCTGTGTTGTAGTTTTTTAGTCCATTGTAGTTTATAGAACATCATGTATATCAGGACATATTCAATATAAAATGTTGCCATGGATGTGAAACATTTAAGGGACAAATCCTCATCTTTATCTTATCAATGATGCGCTACTCACTGCCGGTGCAGAAAAACCTCCAAGATTGTTGAGAATCTTTAAATATTTTTGAAATATTGTAAATATAAGAACTGTTATATTTATATCCATGTTCAAAATATTTCAGTGATATTCAGTGTTGAATCTGTTTTCACACAGTTTTCATTCTCTTGCTTTCCTTTCTAAGGCCTCAGAGTCTTATATAGTAAATGTTGAATTTATTTGCAGATAATTCAACATTTTCTGTCAGTGTAAATCAGTTCTGACCGTCTGACTGCCCTGAGACAGAATGAGGGAAGTTCAAAATGTTGCATTTCAGAGTATCTTCATGAAAACATTTCTGCTAATACATTATTTTGTGTATCATCTGTAAAGTTCAATCTATTATGCTACCTCAAATGTTTAATCTTCCAGTTAAAACTATTTACCTTTTCTTACTTCCAGCTTTACTTCAGTGTAGAGATCTTTTCCTCTTCTGCTCACTCCACACCAGTATGTTTGAGCATCATCCAAATATAGACCAGAGATGGTCACAGTGAAGATTCTTGATGTTTTGTCATCATAGGTGAAGTATTTGTTCTTATGTTTTTGGGATCTTGTGAAAACATCGTTATTTCCACAGGGGTCGTTACACAGATACTTCTCATAACTTTCATAACCCTCGTCATATGGACAAGAAACATTCACATTTCCTCCTTCGTATCCAAACACATGAATCAAACCAGCAGCACGGCTCACACAACACACAGCAGCTGGAAACAGGAGAGAACAAAAATATAATTCAACGCAACTAACTTTAAATAAAAATTATTGTCATGTGTAAAAAAAATAGAATGAAATTCTTAGTCTGACTCCTCAGCAAACAGTAAATATATAAATAGAAAAGGTCGTATCTGTAAAAGACAATGGATAGATTTTAGACGTATTTATTTAAAAGCAAATCGAAAAACAAAAGTAGTATGTCAGCTACAGAGGGCGCCATCTTGTCTAATTGATTTTATTCTAAATTTTTATAATGTTAAGAAAATGTTTATGATTTTAAAATGACAAAATCTACTCCTGCTTTTTAAAGCCAATGGAAACTGTTTAATTTATATTTGAAAACAAATAAATATTAAAACTTACCAGACAAGATGAACAACACAATCTGGAAGCTCCACATCTGTGCATTACTGAGGACGACAAACTAAACCAGAAACAATGTTGAAGTGAAGCATGACGTATTTTAAGGAAACCACATTGGTGTGATGAGTTCAGCCCTTCACACATATCAGCAGGCCTCATATATGATGTGTAAAATGATCATTTTCTCTATTTTTCAAATGCTAAAACTAAACTCTATCAAAACAACCAAAACAGTAAGAAGACATGCTTATTATTAGTAAAATTAAAATAAGTGTTTACAAAGTTGGAGGAAATGGTTATAGAAAATGTGGGAGGGCTGAGGTGTAGTGGTTAGTGCTGTATCATCTCAGCAAGAATATTTCCTGTTTACATATAAGTGAAGCAGAACTTTCTGTCTATAGTTTGATAATTTATTTTAGAACATTCATCGATGTTCTCCAGGTTCTCTTTCTCTCATTGCAAAACTGCTTATAGTAACAGAATCTAGTGAATAAAATGAGCAGGAAGAAACATGTTGCCACACATTGAGGTTAAATTAAAATTTATTTTACAGTCAAGCTGACAAATGACAAATATAGAAACATAAAACAGATTACTAGAACAATTTAAGACCATGAAAATACTGCAGATATAAAAAGTGTTTTCCTCTACAGAAAACCTTATCACCTTCATGATTTAGTCTTAATTTAAAAAGAAACAAAGGCTGGTTCATCAAAAACCTCTTATGTATTATTGTGTGGAGAAACTTACTGTAATAAAACAAGTTGCATCATTAAAATATTTAGCAATTAGCATCTAAATCTTTAAATTAGCTTGAAATGTATATAATAATTTCCTCTGCAGTGCATCTCATCAATTTGCTTTCCGACAATCAGAATAAAGATCTTCATTTGTGGTGAGACTTTGGTTCACATGTTGAGATTCTGCAGCTTCATCGTTGCTCCTGATGCTTTGATGCAAAGGTTGAGCTGTCTTCTGGATTTTCACAAATCTGAAAAATAATCATTTATGATATTCAGATAAATGAGATTTATATTACTGAGCAGAAAAACTAATCTGGATTAATGTTCATAATCTCACAGGACAAAACCTGAAGGATCTGAACACAAAGATAAAGTCATTCATTGAGCAAAGAACCAATGTAGAGGGTGATGAAAAAGTTATTAATGTAGGAGAAATGTATACTGAATCCTCAAAGGCTGCGATTTGTGATCAAACTTCTCAAATCCACCTGTTGAAATTTTGATGAAGCATCTTTTGAGACGTGACAAAGACATGGAGAAACTTAACAGAAACAGAAAACTTTCCCTAGTGGACATAAAAATAAGTAACAGGAAACGTTTTGGATCCAGTTGTCATCACTTCTTTTTACTTTTGTTTTAGAGATTTATGTAATCTATCCAGGATAGTAAGACATATAGAAATCCACTAGTGCAGTCACTAGCTGTGTTTCTGTTACAATTGTGTGCAAATATTTGTCAATATTCTGCTAATCTTGACTAAAGTTATAATGAGATATTTTCATCATTCAGTCTTGGCGCTAGCACTTCTCTATCAGCCATCAGAGGAGACGTCAGCATCTTATGCTGGAGTGACAAGTTGCTTATTGGGAGCGGCTTTGTATGCAGCGTTTTGGGTAAATTGCAGTCTGTGATTTCTCAGAAGAGCTGTGGATTTTACACGTTTGTATTTTTTATGAACTGTGAGAGCTCTGGTGGAGACTGCTGCACATTGTCCCAAAAAAGCCCCAAAACAAACCATCATCCTGCTACTGTTTCCTGTCGTCATCTTTAACTTTTTCGCCAGCAGTAACATCTGGATATGTATCATGTTACTTGTGTGATGCAAAAAAAGTTTTTCCATTGCAGTTTCGCGAAATACTTCTATTTCAACACGACTGGAAAACATTATATACCTACTGCAAAACGTTTTATTGAAACTCTTAAGTTTTTTGGAAATTGGTGTGTTTCCATTAAACAAATTTATTTTATAGTTAATGAAAACTTAACTAATGTCCTCGCAAGAAGAAATCTTTCAGAGCGGCAGCTTTGTGGTCTTACATCATAGATCCTTTTTTTCTTGTTCTTTATTGTTGTGGGTTGATGTTCTGGTTAAATTCACCTTGTTGCTTCAATTGTCTTTTAAGAATCATCAGAAGGACAAACGGCAGGATCCACAGCAGAAACAGGACGACACGCAGAATGTAAAATAAGGTCAGATCTGAAAAGAAGAGAATTGAATATTCAATAGGCATGGACAGAAAATTTCCTAAAAACAGACACAGAGAAGAAAAGCATGTAATAACAATTCGAAACATTGTTTACAAAAAATCAACACTAAACATTCAGACTTCATTTATGAAGGTCCAGGCAACAGGAAGGACTGGTAGGTCCAGGATTGACCTGTGTTGGCTCAATTGTCTCTAATGGGAGATTGGACACACCTGAGATAAAACTTCTAGAAAGAGCACAAGCTGCTACAGTTAGTTTATAAATCACTGAACAGCTCAGCATCAGAATACATTAAAGATCTGTTGTTGTTGTGTCAACCTTCCAGACCTCTCAGGTCTTCTGGTTCTGGTTCTGCTCTGCATCTCCAGAACCAGAACCAAACATGGAGAAGCAACATTCAGCTTCTATGCACCACAAATCTGGAACAAACTGCAAGAAAATAGCAAATATGCTGAAACACTGAGTTCCCTTAAATCTGGACTAAAAACCCACCTGTTTAGTTTCTTTTGAAACATAATCAATGAAAATTTAACAAAGACAATTTGTTGACTAAATTATAATGTTTCAAATGTTGCCTTTGTGTTCTATGAGTTTGTATGTTTGAGTTTTTATGATGTAAAGCACTTTGAAATACCTTGGTGCTGAAATGTGCTATATAAATAAAATTTGATTTGATTTGATGGCTGACTTAAATTCATATTAGTGTACTGCAGTGGACATGTGAAGCATTACCATTAGGCTGTGAGGTGAAGGCAGGAAAAGCTGTGAGAATCCAACAAAACAACATTCTCTAATACTCCATTAATGTATTTGAGTACTTGAATATCTGCTGTTTGTGGAAAACTAAGAGAAGGAAATCAGGAAAGGCACAGAGAAACAGAAAATCTAAAGAGTTTACCAGGATTATGTGATGATGGTGGCTGTGATGTCAAATGTTCAGCAGAGCTGGTTGGAGCCACAGAGCTGGTTTTATTTGGAGAGACTGTTAGAGAAAATACAAAACATAATGTGGTAAAAAACCTTAACCTAGATTTTGTGTTGCTTTTTATTATTCTATCTCTCTCTGTGTTGGTCTCACCGACTGCCAGCTGTATCTTTATGAATCTCAGCTGAGAGTCTGAACCACAGTAGTATGTTCCTGCATCAGCTGCTTCCAGTTCAGTGATGATCACAGAGAAACAGGTGGAGGAGACATTGAGCAGCTTGAACTTTGTTTGGTTCTCCATCATGTCTGTACAGTTGTTGTGTTGGTCTCCTTTACAGAGGAACTTCTTGTTATCATGTTGTTGTCCTGAATTAGGACACTGCAGAGTTACTGGACGTCCCTCAATGCCACTGATGTTGTACGACTTCAGACAGAACAATTTTGCTGGAGAAGGAAATTTTAATAACTATTGTATTTATAAACTTCTTAAGATTCAATATCAAATTAGCAAAGGCAGAATGATCTCTCACCTTTGACCTTCAGTTCAACAGCAGAGAAAACATCAAATCCTGGGTTTCTCTGGACTCCACAAAGATACGACCCAGAATCCTTCAGGGTCAGACTGGAAATGGTCACTGTGAATATTCTTGACTTCCTGTCATCAGAGATTCTGAATCGTCCATTTTGTGTGTTGCTAGAGGTGATCACTGCCTGCTGTCGACATGTGGAGGGCCGGTTTCCTCTGCAGAGGAATTTCAGCTTGTTGACAGACTGAGAGTCGTACGGACAGCTGATGGTCACTGAACCTTCCTCAATATTTTGGGTTTTATTTACCGTGTTGCAGCATCTGTCTGACATGAGGTTAAAAAAACAATGTAAAGTGAAAGAAAAACTAGAAAAAAATCTAAAACATAAAAGAAAGTTGTACTTTTTTGATAGAGATTTATATTTAACATTATAGACTAGTACAATTGTCTTGTATTAACATGTCTGCATTGATGTCTAAACATGTATTTATTTTCAACATAGAAGACGATCCAGATCTGCAAGTACATGATAATTCAACTAGCAAAATTAGAAAATACATTTAGCTTCTAATAACAGCTAAATTTAAGACCACACATTGATTAAAAGTGTGTATTATTAACATGGTTAGACATTGATGCTTCATTTAATTCATTTTAATTTGCTGTGAAATCTATAGTGAAATATAGAAACATGAACTTATTATTTACCTTCTTTTATGTGCAGTTTTACTTCACTGTAGGTATCAATAAACAACCTAGTGGCTCCACACCAGTATTTCCCAGCATCATGTGATTGAAGATCAGAAATGGTCACTGTGACAATTCTGTTATTTTTATCATCAGTGATGGAATATTTGCCTTTATTCTTCTGTAAAGTTGTAATGAGAACGCCACTGGAGCCACAGTCATTCTTACACAAGTATTTTTCACTATCCTCAAATCCCCAATAATAGTGGCAATAAAACTTTACATCTCTTCCCTCATATCCAAACACATGGATCAAACCTTCAGCACTGATCACAAAACTCAAAGCTGCTGCAGACAGAAAACAACATCAGTTTAGTTTTTATGCTTCAACATTTGAACAATAAATATTTTTTTTTACAAGTTTTTAAAACTACTTTTTCAAATAAAAAGCACAATTAGTTTGTATGAGATCAGACGATCACATTTCAGTCACAACACAAACAGGAAGTGCTACCGAGTCTTTAAGTAAATGATATATTATTTAAAAACACATTTAATTTAAATTAAATAAATTTCATCATAAGATTGAAGCAAACTGTTGTAGATCATATATTATGTCTTACTGCAGATGATGATGTGTTGATGGCTCCACATCTCTTTGTTCTTCTAAACCAGAGTTAAACTGAGGCAGAAGTTATTTTAAAATGAGACATTTAGAGGAAACGTCAGAGCTATTAAGGATCCTGACATTCAGAAAGTTTAACAGCTTTTGAACGTGTCAACTTAATTCACAAGTTTTAGACGTCTTGTTTCTGCATTGGTCAAGTGATAACTCTGCAACCGATGACCTCACAGGCTTTACTCACAAATACAGGAAATAGATTTTTTTCACCACAACAAAGTTTGGGTGGATTATTGAGGGACACTCAGTTTTCTGGTTTTAATCTCAGCTGTGCAGATCTTCATGTTTGAACTTCAGATGTTCTTTTTCTTAAATATTTTCTTCAGGAACTTGATTTGTTCTCACACCAAGAAACGAGTCGGCACAGGCAAGTATTTATTGCTTTTATCTGTTGAATTCATAAAAACTTATCAGTTGAATAATTTTTTGTTTATTTATGATTAAAGACATTAGTGATGAGAAGAGGTTAATCATTACAGCACTGAACCTTAAAAAAATTGAGATAATCTATTGATAACACACTGATTTTAGTTTAGGTATAATTTTGGAAAAAAGACTTTTTAGCTTTTGCTATTAAAAAATATTAACATTAATAAAACAAGATTACATCATTTTTCAGGGAAAACCAACTTGATTGGTGCTTCTTTATTCTGTTCATGTGCAGAAAACATCTGGTGGAAGAGAAGGAAGTTCACTGCATGCTAAGTAACACCTGTAACCATGGAAACAGCACCAACTTTATCTGCATCTTCCACTGAATGCTTCTGTTTGTTCAAAGAAAATTTTATATCAGATAGTGAGCTCCAAGTGTTTAATGTATGAAGGTCGCCCTAACATCAGACTAATCTTTAGCTCCCTCTAGTGGTTCAAGTTGAGACTCAGATTGGGAAACTCCAAAATGTTAAAATTACTTTCATTCAAAGCAAAATGCTAAAATTAAAATAGGACCCAACTCCTAAATCTGCCATAGGTGTGAATAATTTTTTGTATGTGTAGATTCTTTGAAACTTCTTTTGAAATTCCTTCTTGGTTTCAGAAACACAACAGAGCCTAAAGATGCATATTGTGACACAGTGAACAGATCATCTGCCCTTCACTGCCCAGGCTGATATGACAGTACATGTCAATTTGACTTGTTCTGTCTGCATATAGTGTCAACACACCTTAATAACATTTGAGGTGTTATTAAGTAGTATTAAATATTACATATTTAATACTAATAAGTATTAAATATCCTTATCTGACATCTGTTACACAATGTTACGGCCCAACTCTGATGACTGCAACAAGAAACTGGGAGGACACGACAACAAGAACCATTTTAAGCCCTTCAGAGGCATTTATTATTAAAATGATTGTCTAGATTTAGTGGGCGGCAGCCCAAGAACTGCTACACCGGCGTGTGCTCCCTTCGGCCTGGTCCTCCACCTGGTGCAGAGCTCCCTCAGTCATGGACTGGTTTGCCCCCACAGGCCTCAGCCTCTGCTCCCAGGTCTGGTCAAGCGACTCCTCCAACATCCTCTTGTAAATCATAGACCTAAAAATAATAATATATGAAATTAATTAGATTCTCTTTTCAAGAAACATCAAATATCTTATAGCTGATGTTCAATTTACTCACATCATTGATTCTCATCTCCACATTACTATCAGCAGAGTTCAACACGTTTGCATTGATTCTAGCCACTGAAAACACAAAGTAAACATGATGTGATTCTGTGGGGGATTTATGTGTTTGTGGTTATTCTGTATAAATGTACCAGCACATGCAGAGGGGAGGGTACGGGGGCTTGAGCCCCTGCCCTTTTTATCCTTGATGCCCCTAGTGCCCTTTTTGAGTTTTTTTTTATTCTTTTTTTTTTTTTAATCTATATGTCAGAAGGCCTGTTTGTGCCCCTCAGCAATAATATTTAGCTAAATATAATAATTTAGTAAAAAAATAAACTAGTCTGGCTGCCTTCAGTCTAATATTGACTCTCAGAGCCTCCATGTTCTTCAGACTCCGGGTCCATGGTGAGGAGGAGGATCTGTACCTCTAACTATCAAATTATGGGCAAGAATATTTTTTCATACACTGGTTTGTGAATAAAAACGTAGGTCTGATGTTGACGTTAGAAAAACTGTTTCTATTTATATTTTTATAATCGTCCTTGCAATAGCGGGACAAAACCCGCCTCACCACTAAACCCAGAAATGCTTCAGCTGCAGAGAAACTTCTGACTTTAACTTCATCATTCTGCTAAAAGCCCGGTTCGCTACAGGCAGCTTGAGTCGGTCCAGCTACAGATATAAAGAATATCTGTCTTTATATCAGACATCCTGATATAAGACACGGTACCGACTGTCAACACGAGCCGCAACGCAGCTCAAAGCCCCGGTACCACCTGGTACCACCTGCTGATTATTTGCTCTGCCTCTCCTTAACATTTCTACCAGGCGGTTTAAATCCGCTGCTGACGGGATCTGGGCTGGAGGTTTGCGGCTGTAAATAGAAGTTACTGCAGAACCTCAAGTGTTAAAGGAAGATTCGGCCCAAAGCATTTAGAGTTCACAAAATAAACATCAGAGAAAATATTGTAGCAATAATTAGAACCGCAGGAAAAAGCCAAACATGCCACAATAAAATGAACCAAAATGTCTCCAAAGCATCGGGGGGACTGACAGGGGCCACCAGGGGATTAAAGGTAGATTCCAGGTAGATTCCAGTTAGATTCCAGGTAGATTCCAGGTAGATTCCAGGTAGGTTCCAGAGATGCGCATCGCAGCAGCTCCAGGGCCGGCCCAAGTTAATATGGGGCCTTAGACAGAACCCCCTCCCTCTGGAACCCGTCCTACTAAGAACCTCAGAATTACTAACATGTTTAAATATAGATACGGTGAATCTGTGAGAGGGAGACCTTTTTTATTGGCAGAGTTTAAAATCAATCACTGATTATTGGTTATTTGCTGTGATGTATTTGTGAACAAACCCAATTCAAACAAAAAGATTACAACATATTGTAGCCATGGCAACACAACAATCAAACTATCAAGATGATTCTTTAAACTTTTACAAAGTAAACGTCCTAATAAAATCCTAAATGTGCTATTTATTTTTCTCAGCTGAATGCATTAAATAAAATTTTATAACATTGTCATTCTCTATAAATGATGCTACAGGTTTAGATCTATGGTCTGTGTTACAATTAAACCATTTCTAGGGGCCCCTGAGTGTCTGGAGGCCCCTGAGTGTCTAGAGGCCCCTGAGTGTCTGGAGGCCCCCCGAGTGTCTAGAGGCCCCTGAGTGTCTAGAGGCCCCTGAGTGTCTGGAGGCCCCCCGAGTGTCTAGAGGCCCCCCGAGTGTCTGGAGGCCCCCCGAGTGTCTAGAGGCCCCTGAGTGTCTAGAGGCCCCTGAGTGTCTGGAGGCCCCTGAGTGTCTAGAGGCCCCTGAGTGTCTGGAGGCCCCCCGAGTGTCTAGAGGCCCCCCGAGTGTCTGGAGGCCCCCCGAGTGTCTAGAGGCCCCTGAGTGTCTGGAGGCCCCTGAGTGTCTAGAGGCCCCTGAATGGCCCCTACCAGCAGCTACTAAGTTTTCTTTGCCTTGATATCCCAGTCTTATAATTCTAGGTCTCAGAGGTTTAACATCAAACTATAATATACCCCTTTGAGCTTTTTGGATCTATAAATCAGTCTGCAGCCAGGTTGTTCTAGAGGTTAAATAGATATTATTAGGACTTAATTAGTAAAATGGCAGCAATATTACTTATTTCATAACTTTATACCCAGCGACTTTCTCTCCTCTGGTCTGTTTAACAGCTACAGTCTCAGATCAGCTCAGCCCTCCAGGACTGTCAGCAGCAGAAACAGAAACTTTATATCTGTTGGGGAAAATATAGACTATATTTGTTTACATTGTTCCCACATGATGGCAATGATAGTAGGATCCAATTAGATTCTTGATTAATATGGGTTGTTGCTATGTTGTTGTACGGAGTTTTTGTTCAATGTGCCCCTTTTTTAAATTTGAGCCCCTGCCCCTCCAAAGGTCTCTGCACGGCCCTGATTTAAATAGACTGTGCTGAATTTCTCAACCAACCTTACAACTACTAGCAGCGTTGATACATATCAAGATAGAAAGTCAGAAAAACATGGTCTATCTTAATAGGCCGATGTTTCTGCAAAAGACAAACAAATATGTATCTTTATATAAATTACAAGTCAAACAAATGTTATTGGGTGAGCACCATTTTTTGCCCGCTCAGGAAACAGTGTGGCAAGCTGGACTGGTGGTGTTGGTTTGAGTATAATCTCAAACTCTGCATTAGACCATGTAGGTAAAGAACCCGGATGCACATTTACTGTTTTTTTTTTTTGTTTTTGTTTTTTTTTAGTCAGCGCTCATATTATCAAATATTCTTAAGGGTTTGTTTGTTTGATTAATTTTCTTTGTTGACTAAGACAAAAAAATTATTGTTTTAAATTAATACTAGTGAATTGGCAGAATATTTAATACAGACTTGATTATAGCCAGAACCTAATCTTTGGCCATATATGTTTCATTCTTCATTACATTGTCCATGGTAAATGAGTTAACAAACTCAGATTGAACCAGTAGTGGTATACATAAAGGTGTTCAACAGTGCTGTGTGTATACATTTTAAGTATAAAGTGTTAGATTATAACATTTTGTCCACACAATTGTTTGAGAAAGGTTTGTGTATAGAAACCACAGTGAATCAGCAGTTTCTGACGCACTCTTTAGCAGTGTCTCTGGTACAAACGCCAAAACTACATTTGTCATGTCAATACCCCTTTATTCCTATTCTATTATTTTGAACTTAAGCAAGTCATCTGCGTCACATCTACATGCCTCAATGTATGTGATTGGTGGATTCGCTGTTTGTGCTAGTAAGCAATAGAACAGCTGTACCTATAAAAGTGGCCAGTGAGCACATATTACCCATCCACTCGCTCCGCTTTCTCATCGCTTTCAAATGAATCGTCTCCCGGCTGACTGTAAAGGAACGTACCCAGCGGCTCAACGTCCCGCCCACAAAAATACGGGACACCCATTGGACAAACATATTTTACGCTTCAGAAACGTGCTCCATGATTGGTCAGATTTGGAAACGTTACACAAGATGTTTCATAAATGACAAATGTTGCAGTTGTGTAAGGTGCATAGCACTGAACACATTTGATGAAACACTGAGTTGTGAACACACAGCTCACTGCAGAGGCATTACATTTGTGCATCTCTATTCACTGACGCGGTAAGAGAGTAACAGAGCATTTGCTTTGTTTGCGACCGCCGTACAAACGTATCCACATATTCTATTTATGTTATTTAGCTGACTTCTAAATAAAGGGGTTTAGAAGTTGGAGTAAAAAGGGCTTGAACAGAAATGCACAGCTTTATTATGACTGAATTATTTTATTTTTATTTTTTTTATTCCATTCACTCAATAATACAGTTGAATAGATTATGAAACAACTAAAAGAAATCATGAATGCAAAGCTGCAGAAAGAAGTGTAAACTTATATCTGTCAATTTCATGGATGCTTTTCTTCTTTCTTCATAATTTGCACTTTTTTGCTTGAATTTATTGCATAAAATCACAAGACAATACATGGATGTTTGTGGCTGTAATGTCACAAAATGTGGAGAACCTTAAGGAATGTGGATGCATTGGCGCTCTATTACTATACTGCTAAAAATACTGTTTGACAATTAATCAAATCCAACATAATATAACTTGTTTAATTTATCCCAATAATAAATCAATAGATTCACTCATTTTAAACAGAGCTGCATTAACCAGCTTCCTTCTTTCTAACAGGTTTTAGTGATGTTGGGTTCAGGAGTGCTGCTCGTCCTGCTCTTGGTGTGGCATCGGTCCGATGGCCAGAACTCTGAGTCTATGTTCCAGGTAGTAACACAGACCATGCTGCCACCTGACAGCGTGCACAACCCCACACAGCTCAACTACGGCATGGCGGTGACGGATGTGGACGGTGATGGAGACCTAGAAGTGGTGGTTGCTGGGTATGTGGCAATATTTGCAGAGGTGGGTGTGGTGATGGGAGAATGACGCGTGAGTACAAGAAACACCTGCTATGTTCTCTCTCTCTCTCAGATACAACGGTCCGAATCTGGTGCTGAAGTACGACCGCACCCAAAATAAGCTGGTAAACATCGCCCTCGACAACACAGACTCCCCATACTATGCACTTAGGGACAGGGCAGGAAATGCTATTGGAGTGACTGCCTGCGATGTGGACGGAGATGGACGTGAAGAGATCTATTTCCTCAACACCAACAACGCCTACTCTGGTAAACATGACTTCCTGAACACAACAAAACTCAGCAATGCAACATTTCTGCAAATATATTTACTCAATGCCTGTCTGTGCAGGACGGGCTACGTATTCAGACAAGCTTTTCAAGCTTCGCAACGGTCGCTATGAAGATCTGCTCAGCGACGAAGTCAATGTCCGCCGGGGTGTCGCCAATCAAATGGCTGGACGTTCAGTTGCTTGTGTCGACAGAAAGGTCTTCTGCTCAGGGATCCTCTGTGGTTTTCATCTGTTGTTTTCTATTTAAAAAAATGTTCCACTCAACCTGATGGTGTTTTCCAGGGAACAGGTCGGTACTCCATTTACGTGGCGAACTACGCCCAAGGAAGGGTCGGTCCATTTGCCCTCTTAGAAATGGACGAGAGCGCCAGTGACGTGTCCAAGGGAGTCATTGCCCTCTCCGACGTCGCTGCTCAGGCTGGAGTCAACAAGTTCACAGGTCAGAGAGGAAACTGCAAAGCTGGAGCATGCCACTTCTTATAAAGTGATCCTAACCAGAGCTGAAAGCTTCACGGTGGTCTCCGCACTCTTCAGGTGGTCGCGGCGTGGTTGTTGGACCAATCCTCAACCACATGAGGTCTGACGTGTTCTGCGACAATGAGAACGGTGCCAACTTCCTGTTCAAGAACAATGGAGATGGGACTTTTGTGGACATGGCCCAACAGGCAGGTAAGAAAAAAACTTGAAAGAGAAGAAAATGAAATTTAACCTAATGGGTATAAAACAATATTTCCTGCATTTTACACTTTTCAGGTTTTGTTATCACACTTCAACCTTTTCCCCTATTAAAAAAAGGGCCAACATTCTTCAATTTCATTGTTTCCCTGAGTAAAGGTGTGGAGGACCGGGCCCAGCATGGCAGGGGAGTAGCTCTGGCTGACTTCAACGGTGACGGAAAGACAGACATCGTCTACGGCAACTGGAATGGCCCACACAGACTCTACCTTCAGACCAGCGACTTCAAGTTCCGCGTAAGTAAAAAAGGGACAACATTTGGAAAAATCTTCAAGATCTTGGCTTATATAAAGTTGAGACTTTCTATATTTTTTGAGGACAGAATGTTGCCAGTAGAGATTTTGCTTCTCCGTCCCCTATCCGCACCGTCATCGCTGCAGACTTCGATAATGACAAGGAGCTGGAGGTGTTCTTTAACAACATTGCCTACAGAGGAGATGCACCAAACAGAGTGTTCAGGTTACATTTCAAGATTTTCAGAAATACAATGTATAATCATACTTATTTAGCAACTCAGAGGTAAACTCAGGCTGTTTTTTTTTTTAATTTGTTGTTTTTAGCAGTTTGTGATTATCTGCAGGGTGTCAAGAAGAGTTAATGCAGACCCTTCGATCGATGAGCTTAAAGTGGGAGATGCTGCGGAGCCGCAGGGGCGAGGAACAGGTCGGTTGTCTTGGATTTCAGATTTGACGTCTGTTTCTGAGCAATACATGAGATAAACTGCAGCTACATGCCAGATCAGGTCAGTACAGTAAAAAAAAAAAAAAAGGAGTCTGTGTGTTTGACAGGTGGAACTGTGACGGACCTGGATGGGGACGGACAGCTGGACCTGCTGCTGGCTCATGGGGAGAGCGCCCAGCAGCCAATCTCAGTCTTTAAGGTCAAACAGGTGTGTGTCTCTGCACGTTTGTTCATTTCTGGCCTGAAGTGGCTCAACGTCAGGCTGATAATCGATTATCCTTGTCGTCAGGGAGCGTCCAACAATTGGCTGCGGGTCATTCCTCGTACCCAGTTTGGGGCGTTTGCTCGTGGTGCCAAGGTTACAGTCTTCACCGCTCAGAGTGGGTCTCTCACACGCATCATCGACGGAGGCTCAGGGTACCTGTGTGAGATGGAGCCTGTCGCCCACTTTGGATTGGGTACAATACTTCAACATGCTACTGAAGATGTTGACTAGGAAGATCTCAATTAAATAATTGTAGCAATTCCTGTAAACGAAATACAGTATCCAAGTAAATATGTTGGTTTTATTAGTGTAGGTGCAGAACATGTACTACATACATTCATTCTGTACTGAAGTAACTGTATTTAAAACATGCATTTCTGTTTATTTTTATGGTTAAGGTTTACAGATAATGACAGCTAAAAATTCAGCTTCTCTTCAAATAAGATCACTGCAACCGTATTTCCATCAATGTGTTTTCTTTAATGGGCATTTTTAAATATTGCATTAGAAAAGGTTGATGGAAATGGCAAAATTCCAGTAGAGGGAAACACGCCTAATTCGCATTTTGTCTCTCTCTCTCTTTTTTTTTTTTTACAATATTGTAAAAGTTTGTTCAAACTTTGCATGTCAATTGGATGGAAAGCCAGGTTGGCTTGTTAGCAGCCCTCAGGTCAGAGCAGCTTGCTCGCATGTCAAGCACAGTAACGGTCATTGAGCACGGTACCGATAGCACTGCTGTTCTACCAATGCTCTCCTGTCATACACACAAGTTTCAACCAAACTGCTTAAACTTGCCAGAAATCAAAAGAGAAAATTGATCAATATTCCTTACTCCTGAAGTTAAAGGCCAAACATTGAGTTTCTTATGACAAAATTCATACTGCAAGTAGCAGAACTAAAAGCTTTTTTTTGAGCTGCTGTATCCACCCGTCTTGGCATGAAGTCTGGGATCAGGCTAAAGCAGCTAGCATAACTGTTTCCTTTAACTTTGTAGTTTAATTTCTGGTTAAGTGACGCTCAACTTATTATTATTATTATATATATTTTTTAAACGCATGCAACTTCCAGGAACAGACGAGGCAAAAGTCCTGGAGGTCTCCTGGCCAGACGGCACCACCATGACTCGGGCTCTTGAGGCTGGAGAAAGGAACTCTGTGGTGGAAGTAGCCTACCCCAGAGACGGAGACGTATCTGTGCTTGCCAACGACACGCAGGTACACAGCACCGATGCACGGCATGACTTGTGAACACGTGTAGCTCTACTGTAAGTGGATTTAAGAATTTAACCAACACATCTCGGTCTTTTCCTCTTTAATTTGTCTTCACTCATAAAACTGCCTTAATAGAACAGAATGAGAAAAAGTCCATTTTGTCTTGATTTTAACGTTTTTCTCCTTTGTTTAGTGTGGGAACGGCTTTACTGTCAGGAATGGGCGTTGTGAAGGTAAGTCGAATAAACACAAAAATACTTAAAATATTTTTAGATATTAATTTGTTTTATTTTTACTTTACATTCTACTTTTTTGTTTGTGTCAGCAGGTATTTGAGGAAAATCCCATTAAAAAGCATTAAAGGGTTTCTGTGACAGACCACAGAGAGTCTGGCTTTGAATACTTTCCCTGTGGATCTGTGCTTTTGAAAAGGCCATCTTGTTTTCTTACTCTATGAGTAGTTTTATTGTTTTAGTTTCCCTTATTTTCACTAACTTCTTATTTTTACTGCGTTAAAAAGCTGTTAAATAAAGTGCTTTATTTCACTACGTTGGGTCAGATTATTGTTTTGTGGAATCGCAGTGTGTCTGTCTTTTTTTTTTTTTGCTTCAGGTTTCTTCTCTTGCAAAGCCTTGAAAAGCTCTTTACACCCCTTAAACCTTCCCACTTTGTCTGGTTACAACCCCAAACTTCGAAGTATTTTACGCAGTAGATCAACACAACAAACAACTTAATGGCTAAGTAGGAGCAAAATAGAAAATATTTTTCAAAATTTTGAATAAAAACAATCCGGAAAGTGCGGCAGGGCTTTAGCATTCAGTATACTTTGGTAGCAGCTGAAAACAAAAACTTAAACATTTAGTATGTTGGGTTTTTAGCTGAGAAGAAAACGAGGCCAGTGTGATTGTGGTTGATGTTTTGCTTGGAAAATTGAGTTCCTTTAGTCCACTATTTAGACCTTTGTCTTCATTCCATATTGTTGTCACCCTTTCATTGTTTTTGTTGTTCTCTGCTGTCTCTCTCCATCCATGCAGCGTTAGCATCTTTTCACTATGGCCTCCGTTCTTCGGTGGCCTCCTTTGAAGCGTCCCGTTGTGACACATTGTCACTCTTGTGTGTCACGGTGCTGTTTGCGCTGGCAGATCTGAGGTGAGAGTTGTCTGCAGAGAGCCGACAACACAGTTTTCATCAAGCGCCGCACGCCGGGACCAAAGAGCATATGGAAAGACTGAAACGGCTCACAGTCCTTGACATCCTGCTGCCCGGGTGTTACCGCTTTGTTTCGGCTGAAATGACTGCATGCGGAAACTGTGATCTGTTCTTTCCTGGAGGTTTTGGTGGTGGGAGACATAAATGCACACAGTGAACTTTGCATCAACAGTTTGCCACAAGTTTAAAGTATTAGAGCATGTATTGAGGGTAAATCAATATTTAAAGATGCCCATCAACAGATCAAAGGCTCAATATAGCAACTAATAATACTTTCAGTTCTTTAAATTTGTCACTAATCTACTCATTATGATAATGTTTTTTCACCTGATTAATGCAAGACAGATTAGATGAAGAGGAAAAAATAACAGTATTGGTTAATAATGGTTGATATATTTCTTATAGCTCATAAAATGTGCCTGCAAAGCTAAAGTAGATCAAGTTGTTTTTGCACTTACTGATGGACAGAGTCAAAGATGACGAGGGGAAAACTCTGCTGGGTGAGCTGTTTTAGTAAAAAAAAAAAAAAAAAGCAACACATAAATCTGTTGTGCTCAGATTTACTTAGAATTGGAAACTTATTTTTTCTGGCTGGCGAATAAGATTATGAGATTTACCTCAAGACTGTGGAATCACTGGCATCGTCGTCAATTTGTGACTCAATGAACAACGTCATATGCTGTGTTTTTTAGAACCTTTTATTTTTCTTTTGATACGCGTTTGTTTTGTCTCCATTTTTACTAAGGACGTTTCTTGTGTCTGGAATAAAGGTTGACAGAATAACACAAGACTGATTTTCTGTCCTTACAGCAGATTAGAAACAGCAATTACATAATCTTGCCCATTAATACTGATGCTGATTAATATTTTAAATATGCATGTTCATTTAGATCCACAAGAGGCCGCTGCAGCACCCTTCACATTTCTCTTTCCCATTCCCTTGGTTAAATTTGATTGGGCTTTGTTTGCCTTCTTATTAACAATAACATTTAATTCAGACTTTTTTCAACATCGAATCCATAACACTGAATATTTTGTCCTGTGCCATTATGTGTATAATTTTTATTATTGACAGCATGTTATATTTTATTTTTATTTTGTCTACAATTGCTACTCAGTGGTGGTTGTTGTGTGTCTTGTCTCTATGCTGTAACTGCGAAATAATTTCCCTGATGGGATGAATAAAGTAATTCTATTCTATTCTATTCTATTAAATTTTTATTTTTACCATACTAAATTCGAAAGCAAATATTTCACTTGCAAAAATGTTATTTTTCAGAATAATGAAGGGCAAGTTAGTGTTTTAAATATGGAAGATATTCGCTATGACTTGATGTATTCATCTTTTACTGATTCTACTTTTTGCTTTTATTTTAACTGAATAGTAAAAAAGGGAATTTAAACATCTAGTGACTTTTACTTAGAAGCAGACTTGGGTACACCTATGTATTAAATCCCATCAAATACATGAAGCATTTTTGAAGAAACTGAGAAGACAAACTCAAATCTACAAATAGGGTAAAATCTTGAGGCCATTCAAACTTTATTACTTGTATTTTTACTCGCAGTAAAATTTTTTTTTTTAAACAGACAGCACCGGATAATATCTTTAAATCAGGCAGTTTGGAAAGAGCAAAAACAATGCTATTCAAATGAAAGCCCAGCAAAACTAATATTAAGCTTCCTGTTGTTATTTTAGTCTTGATGATACCACATAATATAAAACTTATCAAGAAGCTGCTTGGATTCAGTGTTGACTTCTCATCCGTTGAATTATGATTTGACAAATAAAACGCAATTAAAATACAGATGAATAACAAGATCAACAACATAAGTTGTGATGAAACAGTTTATTCCACACCTTTTGGTTTGACCTTTATGCCACATGTAGCAAACAAGCAGTATGAAATCTTGTACTTTCTGAAAACATCATGAAAATAAAAGTGACATTCACATTTATGAGAATCTGTTTGTTTGTTTGTTTGTTTGTTTTCTTTTTGGCAGTTACGGTTCTTTGGAAGTTTGAATCAAGGAAGGGCAGGTGTATTTTCAAAATGACAAAGTAATATTCTGGAAGACGTTTTGACCTATTCTTTCTCTCCTTACATCCAGACATAACTCACAGTGAGCCCTTGCATAATCTACACTTAGGAAGAGTCTGCCTCTCTCGCTAAAACTGAACAGGGTAGTTCTCGTATTTTTGCAGGTGTCTTCATGTCCAGCAAAGTAAATGCAGGCGTAAGAGTGAAAAATACAGAAGGTATGCTACATTATAGAGTGGGTTGACATTCATCTGCTTTCAGGCAGTGTGGAAAACATCAGAGGTAAAACAGGAAGAAATGCTCGACCCTGGTTAACTGAGCTTTTGGCAAGTGAACTTTAGCGTGGCGTCACACTGAATACAGCTACCTCTGGAGTCAGGTTGAATAACAGAAAACCTGACGTTAAAAAAAAAAACCTTCCTACGGCGAAGAGTTGATTTGAATGAGTTCAGTAAAGCCTTTTAATTGGCGAGGGATCTGGGCTTTGTTGTGTACCTACTGGATGTTAGTTGAGGTATAAAGGTTTAGTGAAGCTTATGGTTCTTCTTGGCTTGGCACCTCTTTCTTTCTTTCTTTTTGTTTTGAGGGCAGAAAGAAAAGATTGAGAAATTGTAGCTGTATATGTAGACAACAGATCCCATTCATAGATCGTAAAGGATAGTTCTTAAAGGAACAGGAAGGTAAACGAACGGTCCCATTGAGCAAACGAGGTCACATTTCGTCTAATGTTAAAGGTACAGCATCATCTCTGAAAACCAATAGGGATTTCCCCCCCCCAGGTTGGTTCCAATGCTACAACAGATCTGGTTTTTGCACAAGGAATTGTTCTTAACTGGTTCATTAAAAACAATTAAGCATAAATTTGGTTTTCTTTAGCCAGCAAACTGCATTGGCGTCATGTCACGTGGTGCAAAAAAAGCATATGTACCTTGTTGGGACACTTGCTTTATCTTGATTCCTTACTGTTGCACTGAGTGGGTGAGTCCTGTCTGAGGTGCATTGTTACGTGTTTACATCTTTGAGACGGCTAAAGTGCGTGTTTAGGCTACTGTGGAACAACTGTGTGATGACAGGTCAAGGTGACAAACATTGTCATGGAGGTTGGCGAGTGCTTGGTGTGAATGTAAATGGGATGTGAAGGCCGTTGGAACGCGAGTGCTGTTATTGTCCTAAGTTTTCCTGCAGGGAGAGCTCTGCGCCCAGTCATCGAGCGGTGCTGCCAGACACCGAACTGCTGCCGGAGCTGGAGCCACTGGAACCTCGGTCTTCGTAGATGGATATCTCAATCTGGAGGACGTAGTTAGGGGCCAAAAAAATGTGACGTAGCTTGAAATTTGTTGCTAGGAGGATCATCAACGGTACAACAAAATCTCTTGTGGACACATTTCTGTATTTTTATACATTTAAGTTCCTTTAAAGACTTTCATACAATTTCTCCCTGGATGTTGATTGAACATCTTACATAATTTTGTAAACCAGCAATTCTTGGATTGTTTGTTTATGTAGGTTCTCCCTACAAAAGGGAGTTCTGCAAGGTTCAGTTCTTGGCACAATACTTTTGCTATAAATAAATGACCAAAACAGAGTATTTCAACCTAAGGTTTTTACTTCCATGCAGACAGTGGGTTCTGAAGGATTTTGAGAATCTCCAACATACTTTTGACAAACTAAAAGAACATTTCTATCACCTACGCGCAGAAATGCAGAAGAAAAAAAGAAACAAATCGTATCTTTACAGGCGACCTTAACAATAACCTTAATAGCAACAACAAGCAGTTCAGTTGACTTTAAATGCTGAATAGTGCACTTCATACGACACTGAGATTTATTGCCAACTCATGAGCGCCCACTCCGTACTAACTGGAAGTCCACGCATACTTGCAAGCAAGGATACAACACGCATTCCCCTTTCGATGGGATCAGTGATAAGCAGACCTCTGGGAGCATAGATCTTCTCGTTCTGCTCTTGAATGTACTTTGCTATTTTCTTCAACACCTGACAAACAGATTGTACAAGAAAAGGCAAGAACCTGTTTGGCGTTTATGTCCGATTAACCTAAACCTTTAGAACGCATTAACCTAAAAATCTGACCTTCTCGTAGCGAGTCTCCATGCAGAGGAAGATGAGATAAGCCGTGGCACACGCCAGACAGCCCTCCAGGTAAGACTGGCCTCCAATCTTTTCTGCTTCTGCATAGAAGTTGTTCAGTGTCTTCACAGTCTCCTCAAACAGAGTCAGTTCAATCTGCAGACACATTATGACCCGCAGTTATTTAAAGAAAGATGAGAAACATTGGAAAATATGTGAGTGAGATATGCAGTCATTTGCACCCTCACTGCTCATATGTCATAAGACTAAGGAAACCTAAGACACTTTAGCACACATAGAGGGTTATGTGAATCATGACAGTAATCTAGTATCAGTGCATTACAACTTATATCCAAATCCCAGTACTAGGCAATTCTGCATTATTTCTTAAAGCATCCCTTGAGTGGAGACTTTGGGTAAATACACGTCGTATCAGTCACTGTGTAAGAAAGGAAAGAAAGTTCTTATTTATCTTGCTGAATGAAAATTGGAGCTAACTTTTCTTCTTCTTTTGGGTCAGCACTGAACTGGTGTGTCAAACTGAAACTTCAGTGCCTGCTGCCATTTTTCAGTCACGAGAAAGTTTTTCACCTCCCGTGTTCTCAGAAATCTTGTGGCATCTGTTGATAGCTTCGTCTTTCTGGGCAGACTGTTCCACTGTTCCTTCAACTTTAAACCCCTAAACTATGATCCCAGGTTTAATTCTAGGGACATTTCGTAACCTTTGCTGCCTCTTTGTGTCCCGTTCCATTTGCTTTTGCAGTGCGACTATCTCTAAACTCTTTGAGCAATTCTCTCGACTTATTTCTAACAAGCAACACAATGCTACAGTCCAGGGTTTTTTTAGATGTTTGATCTTCAGCACTCTGGATGCCATTAATGAAGTTGTTGCATCATGTGTGCATGAGACCGGGCCAGATTTGGAAACGTGTCCTCTAACACAGTAGTCTCTTCAAGCGGTTGAAGAAGCTTGAAGAATCAGGAAAAAAACCCAAAAACATTTAAACCATTCTTGTGTAAGTTGATTATTGCAAGTGTGTGAACAAGTTAGAATTTTGCCAGTAACCCTCATTTGAAATGGGGATTGAATAATTTTAGGTACAAACTTAGGCCTTTTTTTCCTCCAAATGCCCTGTTAACCTTGTTATAATACATGCAATTAACTGCAAAATGTTCAATTTTAAACAAAAACTACAAAAATGAGTAGATGCAGAATCTGGACAGAAAACATAGCTAGTATATGCTACAAGTGATTTTGTTGTCAAAGTAAACATTTCTTAACGTGACTTTTTTCTTCATCTGCATAAATATACTCAAATTAAAAGTAGATTTTCTCAAAATAATAATAATTTGTGGACTTTTCATACATTTTTTTTGTCCACAAGTGTCTGTTCACATGTTCATGGATCCCTCTAAAATAATGACACCAGGCAGAAAATCCTCTCCTTACCCTGCTCTCCAGCTCAGACGGGAACTTGGTCTGAAACCTGCATGTGGTCCCTTCGCTGTAGTCCCTCTGGATGAACACCTTGTTGGCGAGAGACGCGCTGTGCCTCAACTCCTGCAGGTTATGGAACTGAGTTGGACAGAAAATAAGGACAGTGAAGCAGCGTATGTCCATAAAGGGCCTGGACAGATCCGTCCCTCCGTGGAGCTCATCAAGCTTCTGTTCACTCCCGTGTGTGCAAACAGAAGCTGACGTTGGACGATCGGGTAGGAGCAAACAGGACGTGATGATCGATCAATCTGTGACTGGAGTCGTTCCTGCCTGGTGAGCTGTTGGCGGAGAGCCACGCACTCCCTTATCCACACACCCACGGCTGGGTTATCTCCCATCTTCCTCTATGGGCTGGGATGAGGTGCAACATTTCACTACATCTCACAAACAGATCGAAGCAAGATGAGGCAGACACACCAAAAAAAAAAAAAAAGGCCAGATAGACATTACAACCGGCCCCACAAACAGTGGCAGCTGAAGGTCTGCGTGGCGTGGCTTCTGTCCGTGGTGCTGAACGCTTTCCCCGCGTGTTTCAGAGCAGAGCAGGCAGACAGTGGCCCGTCACCGGATTAAAAGGGAACAACGGTGGAGGAAAAATAGAGCTGCTTTCACCAAAACAGCTTAACATCGCGGGGGTGGGAGACCGGGTTCACGCCGCAAGTTTCTCATAAATGTACCGACCCGCGTCACGCAGACGGAGCTCTAGCCCTCACCACGTACACAATTCCTGTCGTTTTGAATAAAAACGAAGACTATGTAGCTCAGTGTGATAATGTAGGACACAGTCGGGTCCAGAGTGAGGGGAAGTGCGGTTAAATCAGTTTGACCGTGTGCAGACCCGATGCCCTCACTGACCGCGTTAACCGCATCAACGGGTGGAGGGCTGGAGGGGGTCTGTTTGTATTTATTTTCATAGATAAATGACAAAATACAGTCTCGTTCCTGAGCGAAGAGGAAAAGAAAAGCATAGCTTTGCCCGTCTTACCTCTGTCGCCATGTTGCCATCCGTGAACGCGGGGCAGAATCCCTTCAGGAGCTGAAATCGCTTTAGTGGGACGCGGAGGAACGAGGGGCGGGGCTTAACGTGGAGGCGGGGCTAATTATAATGGGGCGGAGTCAGAGTTGAAACAGTTGAAAAGGGTGTGGCTGGTTATAGAACAGCTTCGCACAGGATTTCTGCTATGTTTATCATTTCAAAATAGGAATTTTCAGATTTTTTTTTTGTTCAATTTTGGGGCTTTCTTTTTTAAAAGCGTTCATATGTATACAATTTCTAGTGATGCTCTGATTTCGATGTTCCTGGTCATTTCCAATTCTGAATAATGTTCCTCGGTAGGGGTGAAATGTGGAAGGCAGTTTTGTGCTCTCAGGGACCACTGCCCAGCATATTTTAGATGCATCTTTCCCAAAACTCTCGACTCAAATGATTACATCCTCTGCATGCCACCAAGTATTTCAAAAGCCTTGAAATCATCAACTTGTGTATGGCGTACGGGAAACACCTAAAACGTGTAGGGCAGCAATCCCAATTTGGGAAACACTGCTCCAACAAGAACATTTTAATCTGGACTATCCTGATGGATGCAGATAAGAAGATCCCACCGGTTTTCTAAGCAACACAGGAAGGAGATTCCACCAACGCCCTGAGAGCTTTTTGTCTTATGGATTTACAAAGTAATGAAACGTGAGGTTGTTTGCGGCATCAAATGGTCCTGGCTATGAGGAGATGCTGTCGCAAACATCCCTCTAGACCAGACAAAGGTCCCTGATCTATGTGGTCCCAGGTGAGGGTTAAAACATCAGACAGGTAAACAGGGTTGCTGCATGTTTCACCAACTCAAATGTAAGTTTTTTTTAAAGATAATTATGAATTACATTTAAGACTGATATTATTATGAAAAAGTACAGAAGAACATTTTACATTTTGTCCAAGCTTTGTTGCACAGATATTGTATAATAATATTCCATGGGTTGGAAATGGAAGTGAGCCAGAGGCGAAGGCCAACCTTGTCTAGCCAACTGGCAATAAATTTACACTCAGGATAGACTCAGAAGAGCTGCCTAGCTACTTAGCGGTAGCCACAACCGCCTCAAGTCACAGAACAGAATGTCTGAGTGCATCTGAGTTTTGCTCCTGCGGGAAAAATAAACTAGATAGAATATACGAGACCAAATAGACCTGCCACAACAAAATGTAAGATCTGTGTTTAGTGCATTAAAGACCAATGTACATATTTTCTAATGAATTTAAGACATCTTAAGGCCTTAATTTTTTAGATATGTGAATTTAAGACTTTATAAAAAGAGCTTTTCTTTTAGGCTTAGGTCTTTCTTCACCAGGACAGACCAGAGCAGAGCATACGTTACAACAGATGACCCCATCTGTCCACAACAGGAACTGAGCCTAAATGCAATTTTACATCAAACTATTTTAGTCATATCAACAATTAAAGACATGGGATCTATTTTATGACATAACAAAAGTGTTTATAGTAGTAGGAACATTTATGGAAACCATAAGCATTTACACCACTGCTTAGTACCGACATTATAGCTCAGTTAAAAGATGAATTGCCTTGAAAGATTGAACCCAAACTTTTCACAGTTACGTAAAAATGTAACCTGCCAAAATTAGGCCATATAGCATTAAAAAGAGAAACTGATTATATGTGTATACTGCTTTAAAAGGAAAGAAAAGAACTCTGAGTAATAAAATTCAAAATAACGTTTAATTTTTGTGCTAAAAACTGGGAGGAATGTTATAAGAAATTCTACATCCAGTATTAAGCTGCGATTACAACCGTTTTTCAATTAATGTTAATACCGTTTTAATGAGGAAGAAGAAAAACCAACCCTAACCTTCTCTATTCAGAGTTGATCATTTAAATTTTCTGAGTTTATTACAATAATATCATAAACGAAGCTTTAAAACATGACCCCAAATTTATATATAAAAACACAAATAGTCAAGTTGTTCAAAAAAAAATCTGCACTTTCTGGAGTTTTAAGTTAAATATATTAGATATAGAACAAACAGAACATATTACAATAATGGTGTATGTATATAATTACCATAAAAGCAAAGCAAACAGTTACAATCATCTGTGTCTGATTAAAAATCGACTTTTCACCGCGACACAACGTCAGTTCTTCAAGTCAAGTCCTGCTTGCAAGAGAGAGTGAGGCTGTGGTAAATGTTTCAGGTGGATTCTGGGACTTTCATCCAGTTAGACCAGAGTCCATTCAGTTCGAAGAGAAGCTTCAGAAGTCTGGAGATTGCTATGCTGCTGCGGCACGTCGACAAGCGCATCTACCCACACGGAAGCAATAAAACCAGAAGGAGGCAACAAGTCGATAGTTATTTTGTAAAAGTCTTTGTTCTGCTTAACGTTGTGCTTTTTCCACATGTTTTTCCTCAGGTCACAGGCAGTACTCCAGCAGCAGGACCACGTCTGAAACACAACTGGGCGTTTCTTCTAAATGTTTAGGAATAAATTATCCCTGCAAGTTCAGGTTAGCCAACAAAATACGATAACTGAGCAACACTATGCAATCTCCACATTAGCTGGCCAAAGCTAGACGCGGAACTTTAATCCATCATTAATTTGAACGCACCACCTCCAGTTTTGTCCACTTTGGAAATTAATTCAAAAGCATCTCACATTTACAGAACGCCCTTCACTTTGTTCCTATAGAGAATTCCTCTCAGTATGACTCATCTGCCCCACAGGACAGGAAACGTAAAGCAGATTAAAAACCTAAACCAAGGTATCCATCCTATTCAGTTTTGGTATTTATACTTCTCTCAGCTTAGAGAGAAGAATAAATGTAGGTTCCTTTGATTGAGAACCCATAATGATCTGTGTCAACCCTTAAAGACTCATGAAGTCCAACTGCAATTACTGACAGATTTAGCAGGAAACATCTAAAAACACACTACAGGAGTAATCCCACAAGCCACATGAGAGGTTTACAGAGGGATGGCAGCTGGTAAAGGCAGGAGGGTCCTGGAGTTCCACGTGGGAAATTATCTGGACAGCGTGTACGAGCCTTTACTACACAACCGAAGCATGTAGGTTTGGGTTTCGGCGAAGGACTCTGGAGACAAAAATCAGTTTGCCGTCTCATTGTAACTTGAGAATGGAAAAACAGGCAGCACACACAAACACGGTCTCTCTCTGCGCCTCTGGAGCTGAAACAGAAACAGGAAGCAGAAGATGAGACGCAGCAGGAAAAATAAACAGCAACTGGAATCAACCCGCATGAAGGGGTCTCTGACTGTGGTCCTCCAAACCTTTTGTCCTGCAACTTTTACATGCATACAGGCTCTAACCTGGATCAAATTAATGACTCATTAACAGACTTCTGAAGTCTGCCATTTGATTCAGGTTGTTTGGTACAGAAATGCACCTAAAAGTCGCAGTAGCTCCAGAGGACTTAAATCAGGGCATCTGCAGGCAAGACTTTTAAAGACATTTTTAACACAGAAAAAACTACAAATATGAGGCATGGTTGGGAGAACTGGCTGCATTACAATCAAGCGCAGCAAAAACAGTGAACCCGCCTTTAGCTTACTCACTCTCAACAGCTTTAACCCCACTAGTGCCTAGCTTAAACATTTTTCTGCACCTAGCGTCATATAGGTTGGCAGCAGGAGCCAACCAGAACCAAACGCATGCCATCCAGTTAATTGGTGCTAAATTACCAACTGGTGATGCAAAAATGATAGCTAGCAAGTTAGAACGGATATGTATGTTAGCAGCTAGTTAGCGTTAGCCTCAACGGTCTCTAGTTACAGAATGCAATGAAGATGTTTTATGTGTGACTCAAATTTTTCCTAACAGAAAAGTCCCCAAAAAGAAATACAAAATTAAAAAATCCTGCCAGGACAAAATTTAAGACCTGTCCTCAATTTTACGTTTTTTTTTTAAGTTGTCACAGGTTTAAAAAACCTGTGACAACTTAAACCAACTTGTGTACAAACTGGCAAACCTGTTTTTTAAACCACCATGTTAAGAACATTTTACTCCTTAAAAAATGTAATCATAATTAATGCAAACATGATTGTATGTATTGTTATTATTATGTATTCTCACCTGTTGCCCCCATGAAGGACCTCGGCACCTTGTAGGAACAGCATCGGGAGCAGAAGCTGTTGCCACAGTTGCTGCAGTTTCTCTACAACATAAAGACACGTAGTTAAATTTAGAGCCAGGGAAATGATTCAGCTAGAATAGATGATGTAAAAGCTAAAACATTTAAAAGGAAAATTTCGGTCTCACCCTCTTCTTCAATACTGAGAAGACGGCATTGCAGCTGGAACAGTTGCCTTTGGAGATAAAGAGAGAAAAATGAAAGGTTGATGCACTTTAAGGTTTTTCTTCCCTATCAATGAGGTCTAGAAGTGGGAAAAAAAAAAGACCCAGAAGAGGAGTCGGAGCAGACTGACCCATGCTGGTGGCAGGGTAGCGTTTCCGGAGTCTCTCCGTCAGTTTGGACACCTTGCTGCGGATCGGTTCATTTCGACTCAAGAAGCCGTTCTCAGAAACTGTGTCATATTCAGGAGCGCCAAGAGGTCCGTCGTCATCCTCCTTCGGAAGATGGAAAAAAGAAACAAAAAACACATAATTTATAAAACCTGAGTTTTTATGTTCTCCTTCCAGATTAAATTCAGCCAAAATTCAGCCATGCTTCAACAATAACTAATGTTTGAATGAAAAATGGAGCAGCTTCAGTATAGCTAGTAAGACCACAAATGTAATAATTAAACCTAAGAATCCATGCATTTACAGTGCAAATACACACAGCACATGCATCCGTCTTATAATGAGCTCAAAGTCATGAAGGGAATCAATATTTTGGGCCTACAAATTTTAGATTGGATTAAGGTATTGGGATTAGTCTGATCCCGCAATAATGATAACGTTGTTCTGGAACCAGGATGCTGCTCTCTTTACTGCCGTGTTTGGACTTGTTATCTTGTTGAAACACACAATTGAAGGAAATTTACTCTGACACTGGTCAACATTAGTTTATATAGGATGTTCCACCTGCACTGAGGCTTGAAATCAGTGTTAGAAGGTCATCTGATCAACTATCTACAACCCAATATCCAATAAACAACCAGGCTTTCACCAGTTCATAAACTTTTTCTCCCAGACCAATAGATTGGTTCTTAGGCTGTGCAACAACAAAACTTCTTGCCAATTGCCTGACATTACATTAGCTTCTTCTTCACTCTGCAGCACTCTAAGGTAAGCGTTCATGTAATGCAGCTGGCAATGTAATGACTGCTGGATCCTTTGAGGTTTACTCTACTACACCTAATAGTAGATTATTTCTCATGTAGAAATGTAATATCTACAAAAATGTTTATTTTGATTAAAGTGATGACAGACTGCTATTCTTTTGACACAACTGTAAAAAAAAATAATAATAAATCGTCGGTCATCAGCGGGTCAGCATAGTTCACTGAAACAGAGCAGGAAGCCATGTCAGGTTCTCAAAAATAAATATAACCATATTAGGGATGCGCAATCGGCATTTACATTGCTATTGGCCGTTGTTAGTCAATTTATAAAATACAGTGAACCCGTGATAGGCGAAATCCGTGAAGAAGTTACCTTTATTTTTTACAATTATTATACAGCATACTTAAATACTCTACATTGAAACCAAAGAACAAAGCCTGTTTTCAGGCCCAAGCATTTTTTGACAAATATAAAGCATTCTTACAAATAACTACAGTAAAATAATCATTGTAATCATTAATACGAAGTACAGTAGAACAAATTGTGACTCGCGTATTTCACTGTTCCTCTGACTGTGACGCTGCGGCCTGACTCCGCTCTCTAGTGGCTTTTGAGTGCGACATTGATTGGAGAGTGTTTAAGGGAAGTAGACTAGTAATGTTTTTCATAGTGTCAAAAGGGGTAGCAAAATATATTTAATAATATGTAAAATATTGGTCAATATCAGTTATCGGCCATGACAGCAATGTTAATTTTGGCCTAAATTTACACATCAGTGCTTCCCTAAAATGTTTTGTTATGCATAGACTCATGCATACATGTTAATATGTAGAGGGGACAGGCATCTGAGCAAAACATCCCATAATATGCTTTCAGTTACAAAAGCATACTGACACTGACAATCCTTAATGAGGATGTTTTAATAAATTGGATGGAGGAGAAAAGCTGATTTCACTAAAGTGCCTCATGGGTGGATGGAATCCACTTACCAATAAGAGCAAAGGGGTTTCCTTGTTAGGAAACAGAACAACACATGAGAACAACTTGAGATAACAGCCATGCTTTTAAGGCAAAATCAACCACCACACCAGGTCACACACGGCACGTGAAGTTTTGCTTTTGGAGGAATTTCAAAAGTGGGGAAAACTCACCTGCAGAGCAACTGAACTTTCCTGAGTCAAAAGGACAGCATGAGGGGAAAACAGGGGGAATCAGAGCTTTTAATTTCCAAAACAACGAGTGGTAAATGTAGACTATTTTCAAAATGTGTGTTGGAAAATGAAGAAAATACTCCAGAATGTAAAAAAACCGTGCTTGTTTCATATGCTTTATCAGAACAGTTTCTGTTATCCTTACATTAAAATCTGTCTGAGTCACATCAGTCATAGACATGTATTACTGATGCACCAATCAATTAAGCCAGTGACTGATAGCAAACCAATGCTCCTTCCTGTTCAGCAGGTCAAATTTCAAAGCAAGCAAAAAAAAAAAAAAATACCATCAGCCCCTAAAAGCCTAATATTTAACATCTGATGCAGGGGTTGAATTTGTGTCACAAGACTGTAAAGACAACAAGGCTATTTAGGACTTGTGCAAACATAAAATGTGATGCCTTTTGTCATGCATGTGCATAAATCACAGGAACAGCAACTAAGGTTGGCCCGTGCAAACCTATTTTACTGAGATATTCAAGAATAGCAGCAGTTTTGCTTTGACTATATATATATATTTTTTATATATATATATATGTGTGTGTGTGTGTGTGCATATAAATTTAAAAACATAAAAATTGAGGTGAAGCTGTGTTAAGCGTGGCTCATTCATTCGTTTATGTAACCTTACTGTAACTTTATTAACTTCTTGTTCAACTGTTAATCTTTTGCTTAAAACATTTTAATGAAGCAAGGTTCAAATTATACTAGAAGGAAATAACATGTCCTACCTGTGCAGCATGTAAACTGTGCGACTACCTGACTGATTATGTTTCTCTAAGTGCTTGGATGTCTCTTTAACCCCAGCCAGAAATGTTCAGTTCTGTGTCTGGGGATTATCTGAAAATGGGATTGTCCAGGCAAATTCTTTCCTCCGGTCATGACAGACTGTGGGATTACAGGCTCAGCACGGGAGGGAACTGGATCTTCAAATATCAGCGAGAGGTTTGTTTTTTACCTCAATTGCATCTTTAAACTCGTCATCTGGCTCAGCCTCCTCTGCTTCTTCTATGCTGCCAGGAGAGAGGTCCTGTTGAAAACACACACACACACACCCACACACAAGCAAACATGACCACTGTTTTGCAGACATCTTCTAAAACCTTGTTGCCCCCAGAATCAGCCCCCTGGACAGTAGAGATTAAACAGAGATCACAATAGATAAATAAAAAAATAAGCACACAAATTAATGTCAACTGTGACACTTTGTGTTGTCTGGTGCCTTATTGTCTCTAGACTAATCTGAGGCCCTGTCCATTCGTTTAATATGAAAAAAAATAAAAAATCAACATGGATGACAAAGTACCATCTATGTCAATCTATGGATTTGCACTACATTAAATACGATGGGTTCAGTACACGTGGCAGACAGAATAAGAAGCTTACAGTTGCGGCTGGTTTTACCGTAAATCACAACATCTGAAATTGTCACATTTTTCTGTAATCTCACCTCCAGGCTGGTTGGGGTTGGAGTCTGGTCCGTCGTGTTGGCAGGTTCCTGCTCCTCACTCAACCCCTCCAAGGTCTGCGTCTGACCCAAGTGAAACAGGTTCCTGAGGTCCAATAAAACTGAAAACACACATCAATGAAACATAAAAAAAAAAAAAATCAAAACCATCCCAAGAGTTATTGTTAAATATGTATGAATGAACCAACCTCTGTAGAAGTCTCTGTTCCACAGGAAGACAATACTGTTGAGCCCAGCAAGCAACCAGCCCAAAGGAGCGACATACAGCAGACTCACCACTATTAGCACTGCACCATAAAACCTGGAAGGAGGAGCAATGGAAGAATCAGACAACAGTTTTGGCCTCTGACTCAGTTTTCAGTCAATTTTGACCTAACTTTAATGCTTAAATACAATTATTCATTTTGAATATACTACAAATTTTGTTTTGAAGTAATTTGCATGGTCGCAAATAAGTTCGCAAAGAAGTAAGTTCGTCAGTAACTTTGTAAAGAAGTGAGTTTGTGTGTTCATAAGTAAGTTTGTAAGAAAATTAATTTAGAAGTAATAAGTTTGTAAAGAAGTAAGGCCATAAGCCAAGTAAGCTCATTCATAAGAAAGTTCATACATAAGTTTGTCATACGTTTGAACGTAAGTACGTTTATTATTTAAGTTCATACATAAGTAAATTTGTATATAAGTAAGATCATATATAAGAAAGGCTTAGACCATGGGACACAGAAAAAGTATGGCCATTTTTTTTCTTCCAAAAAAAAAAATAAAAATAATAATAATTCCAAACTCAGGTACAAATCTCCCATGAAGGGCAAGATGGGTAGTATATTACAATTACGGTACTATCTCAATATTGACGGTTCCAAGGTTCAGTCTGCTGAAGAAAAACGGCTGAATCACATGCAGTGTACATGTATTTGTGTGTGGGTGTTAGTGCACACACACACACCTTGATGATGTGGCATGATCATCCCAGTATAAGACCTTATAAATAGCTTCTGCTGACTGACAAGCAGAGGACAACAGTTCATCCAGGTGCTTTAGCCTGTTGGGGACAGTAAACACAAACAGGAATAAAAATGTAACCTGCTATTAAAAGAAGCAGTTATAACTAGATTAGATGTAAATGAATGTTGTGGCAAAAATATGCAAGGTCATTGTGTGAAGTAGTGTTGCTAGTCAAAGAACCTTCGGAGAACAGACAGGCTTCAGTTGAGAAAATATGATGAAAGTTGTTTGATGCACGAATGTTACTGTGTACACATGTGCAGGTGCATATTTTGCCTAAACTTCAACAGTATTAAATCTCCCCAATATTTACTTAAGCTATCACAACCCTACATCCAACCAACCTCTTTCTTGACTTAATGACTCTGGGATTTTCCCCAAACAATGAAAAAATATTTTCACCCTTTACAATAAAACTTCCCGGTGAGACTGCAGTGGTTACTGCAGCTCTCTTTGTGTCTGTGCACTATCCCTTCGTGTGGAGGAGATCTGTACATAAAGCAGCTGAAACTGTACTCATTGGGGCCTGCCATGCAAAGCAATGGCAGGAACCTATTGCTATTCTCCCAATTCTTTATTTTTCATCCGTAACCGTTAATGCGGCTCATACCGCTGGGTGCACACCTACAAATGAGGTATCAAAACGTGCAGAAAATTCACGCCATTGGAGCTATTACTTTTGGTGGGATTTGGGCTTAACGTGGCGACATAATTCGCAAAAAACTACGAAAAAAACCCCATTATAACTCAATGGGAAAAATCCTAGAAATACCCTATTTTTGAGGATTTTCTGTGTCGTCACGAATTCACGTAGAAATACCATTCAAATTTCATTTTGTAGATACGTCTGTGATCTCTTCGAAAGTGAAGACGGCTCGTCGATACCAGTTACGGTTTGTCCACAATTTGTCTCTAAGCGACCCAAAGTTTCTCATTTTTCCGAAAATTAGAGTGAAAGCCAGGGCCTTTAGATCTCGGCTAGAGTGAGAAATGGAGAGATTTTTTGAGCCCAAAATAATTTTGAAATCGCCATCACGCCCACAAATATTGCACGATTGGTATCAAAATCGGTCCTCACATTGATACACATGTCTGCTCCGGTAAAATGTTTTCGAAATTTATCTAGACCGTACGGTTTTCTGTCACGGTGCTTCAGAGCATAGTCATGCGACAGGATTTTCTAGGCTGTCTCAGGCTCTGTCACTAACAGTTCACACCTTGGTGAGAAACTTATTTCCCATAGCAACGGAACTCAAGAGGCTATTGGCTGCTGATTAGGACTACAAATACGCATCGCTGTAGTTCTATCTATAGTGGAATACTCAGTTGAAACAGATCAGGACTGAACTGGCCTTTACAACTACCCGCTGCTATGGGCTGTATATAACTGATTTAACTCAGTAACTGTTACACATGGGATTAGTTTGGAACTTTAAAATTAAGCATAATAATAATTTCAAAATAAAAGCCTTGAATATTTTTAAATCAGATATTTGCTCTGTTGGGCAATATATAACTGATTTAACCCAATGACTGTTATACATGGGATTAGTTTGGCCCTTTGAAATGAAGTTTAACAAAAATTCCAAAATAAAAGCCTTTAATATTTTCACATCAACTACTTGTGTTTTGAGCATTATATAACTGATTTTATCCAATGACTGTTATTCATGGGATTAGGTTGGCCCTTTGAAATGAAGTTTAACAAAAATTCCAAAATAAAAGCCTTGAATATTTTTACATCAGGTAATTGCTCTTTTTGGCTTTATTTGACTTTTTCATCCAAAGCACTGTTACACATGGTATTAGTTTGGCCTTTTGAAATGAAGCTTAACAAAAATTTCAAAATAAAAGCCTTGAATATTTTTACATGACGTAATTGCTCTTTTTGGCTTTATTTGACTTTTTCATCCAAAGCACTGTTACACGTGGTATTAGTTTGGCCCTTTGAAATGAAGCATACTGAAAATTTCAAAATAAAAGCCTTGAATATTTTTACATGACGTAATTGCTCTTTTTGGCTTTATTTGACTTTTTCATCCAAAGCACTGATAAACATAGGATTAGTTTGGCGCTTTGAAATGAAGCTTAACAAACATTTCAAAATAAAAGCCTTTAATATTTTTACATCAACTACTTGTGTTTTGAGCATTACATAACTATTTTAACCCAAGGACTATTACGCATGGGATTAGTTTGGCCCTTTGAAATGAAGTTTAACAAAACTTCCAAAATAAAAGCCTTGACAACATTTTAAATCATACTGAATGGTGCACGTCCACCTTACTTAACGTTCTTGTGATTCTCAGCATGCTATTGATTACGTTGCAGCGTTCTTTAGCATCGATGCCAATTTGTAGCGTGACAACGCCGGGCCCAAACCGATGGGCACGCCTTGGCAGGCCCCGGCTAAATTTCTTCAGAAATTTTCTAGTTAAAACATTATGATGTCCAAAGTGAAACAATAAGTTTATGCCACACGAAACCAGTGTTTTCAGTAAGTTTTGCCACAGGATTAACAGAACCTGCAGAGAAATGTACCACTGAACAATGAGTCAATACAAAATACAGAGACAAAAAGCTAGTATTAGCTTAGCCATTTAGCAAACTACCCAACATGAAAACTTTTCAGCATTTCAGCCTTCTCGAAACATTGGAGTAGTTTTCCCAACCCAGTTAACCCACTGCTGGAGTGGTTTTGACGCAGAAAGTCCAACTGGGACAAAATATCTGCTGCAGTCGAGAAAAACAGAAGAGAGCGACTTTGTAGAACGTTACTGGTGAGGGAGATCAGTGGGACAAAAATCACAATACTAATGAGGTCATCTAATATAGATCAAATGTAATCGTTTGAGGGGTTTTATGCATATTCACAGCTTTGGTTTTGTCAACTTTGATGCTGTATTGGACTGGGACTTGCTTTTGGTAAATGAATGACCTTAAGTGACAAAGACAAATATCAGGAACCAAAAAATAATAATTTCTTAGGAGATCCTGAGCCTCAGATCTGACCAATACTTATTAAATCAATAAGCTGAAGGTTACACGGTCATTAACTACAAACCAGCACTTTGTATCTTACAGGTCTTTGATTTCCAGCATGGCCTCCTGTTTGGTGAGATTCACTGTCTGCAGGTCTTTACGATGCACAGCGTGATATCGCCTCTTCTGGAGCTCGGCTTCTGACGCTCTGCTCCCGCACCTGTCCTGCAGGTAACCCAGGGCAGCAGGCACCGAAACTGTCACCACGCTCACTGTGAACCAGCCAGCTGACACCAGAGGAGAAAAAAAAACTTGTTTTATAAATTATTAAAATGCACAACTATTTACTATTACTATTTACGTCATCATACCTTCAGTAATTGTGCAAAAGAAGACATTAAGGAATACACACACAAGAAGAGAGCACACCGGCATCTTCCATCTGAGCAATGAAAAAACAAATAAAACAACAACTATAAATAGAGATCTCTGGGAAAAACATGCTCGTTCAAGACATAAGCACCCGTACATACCCGAGCAGACAGCGAATGAGCTCCACTGCGTCCACAACCGGTTCTAGAAACAGAGCCATTCTCTTGTAGGACACCACCGTGTTTAGGAGGTCAAAGTTCGGTGGGCAGCGAGGACTCCCCAACTCTGAGGCATCCGGAGAGCCTGGGGTCTCTTTAGATAATGAGTGCACCAACTCTCCCCGTTCCCCTGAACCCTCTCCAGTGCTGTGCATTGCCATCTCTGGGCAGTGAGTAGAAAAAAAAATAAGACAATCAGGACGGAGGCAATCAATGAAACATGGTGCAAAAGTCACCCAGTCATAAAAAGTTTCTTCCTAGAGCAGTTTAGTAGGAAAGCATTTCAAAAGTTCAATATGGTCGAGGCAACGTCGTTAGCATAGCACATGTTTAAACAACAAGGCAGGTCAAAGTGATTTACACCTTGAAAACATAATACAATAACCAAATACGAAACAGCAGTAAACATAATATTTTGTCAAAAACCATCAGCAAAATCATCATGAAAATATACATAAAATATGTTGATCAATGTTCCAGTTATTTCTGGCTGTTGAGTTTTGGAACAATTTAGATTGTGATTTAGTCACATTTTAACATCATGTCCTATCTGCTCTCCCTGAGCTCTTTCTCTGTCTGTTACCAAGATCTAAACTAGGTATGAGCATAAAAAACAGAGAAAGTTTATCCAATGGCCAAATGTATTTTTGGCAAGCATCGTTCCTGTGTGGGTTTCTACTGCCCAGAGTCCATCGAACGAGCAGTTAGTGAAATATTATAGCCTCCTAAATTATGCATCTAAAGAGTCGTTTGAGAATGCACCTTGGACAGTAAAACCTTGATGACTAATGGGGATGGGCATTTATCGTATTGTGGATTGTTGTAAAAATCTAAAAAAAAAAAAATAATAAGAGTGGCAATTTATCATAACCAACAATTAAAACATCAAAGGTTTTGTCCATGTTATTTTTTCACTGCTGATTTCAAGAGAAAAATCAATAAATAATCAATAAAGTTCATTAAAAAATACATGGTGGTGTCCTGAATAGAATATACTTTATTGATCCCCAAGGGAAAATTGCTTATTTGTTGAAAGCTACTACGTCTTATGTGATAAATACAAAGTTCGTAAAATATATATATACACCCAAGAGTGAATAATAAAGAGAGAAAAGTTCAAAATGACTAGACATAAACAAATAAATAACAAGCAATCACATGCAATATATTGATCAATAAATAACCTAGAAATGAGCGCAGACAAAAATTTGAATCAATTAGCACAGACTTGGGCATTGTAAAGCCTGACGGCAACAGGCAGAAATGACTTTCTGTGGCGCTCTGTGGTACACTTTGGCAAAATGAGTCTCTGGCTGAAGGTGCTTCTGTATCCGGGCAGAACGTCATGGAGTGGATGAGACTGAAGTAGCCCTTTTCAAAATAGATGTTAGTTAAGAGTAGTGTTGGTGTTTGTGGGGCTTTGACTGCAGTTATATCCAATCATAGCCACACACAACTGCCTAAAAAAAGACTGAAGTCGTAATTTTTTAAAATCGTTTTTTGATAAATACCACAAAATTGTGTGGTAAAATTTTAAGTCCTAATTTCCCAGCGCATGCGACAATTGCAATTTGATTGTGCGGCTCTAGTTTAAAGCTGGATAGTGGTGCATAGCTGAAAAGCAATAAGTCATCTGACTCAAAGTAACTTGAACTAACATCTGGTTAAGTTCTGGATCAATGCTCTCGTTCCTGCAATGTAATCTGATTACTTTGTTTAATTAAATTGTTCATGTTTAGTTTATGATTGAGTAAGTAAAAAAAAAATCACAACATTTTGGTGCTTTTAGTTCTTTTAAATCATATTTGTTTTGGCCCGACGAGCTTGGCCCACATGACAAAAGGTTTGGACACCCTGCTCATCAAGTCCATCCACCTAAACTGACAGACTGGACAAGGAGAGAATTAAGGCCGTCAAACTGAACAAAAATCTGATTTTTAAAATTACAGATCTGATTCAAGACACTAGCAGTCTGCATTTCCAGACAAAATTGAGTCCATGTCATTTAAAAACAAGAAATGAAATAAATCATCATGATGTTCAACAGAGCCATTTGTCAGACAAGCCAACTAAGATCTCCATGGTAACACTGGAGTAGCTGCAGCAATCCAGAGCTCAGGTAGAAGAACCAGTTGAACAGACTTGTAGAGTCCTCCACAAACTGGTGAGAAGAAAGCCATTGTGTCATCAATTGGTGCTATATAAATAAATGGAATCTAATTGAATAAAAACCTTTGAAGTTTTATTTTCCTTAAAAATCCCATTTGTGCTGGGACATTCTTCTCACCGCAAACATGAGAAGAATGTGACGGTTTAGTCAGATTAAAGCAGAATTAAACTTTTTGATTGCAAATTGCTGTGTAGTTTGCAGGTATAGGGAATAAGGTCAAAGGTTTTATGTAGTTTAGACTGCTACAAAAAATTTCAGACTGAGGCAGGGGCTTGGCTTCAGCCAGAATGACGGCTGTAAGCATTTAGCCAGAGGTAAAAATGGAATAACTAGGATCAAAGCATATGTTAGAATGACCTAGTCAAAGTCTGTGAGACTTCCAAGTGAGAATCTGTGATAAGAAGAGAGCTATTATTTTAAAGAATGACCAAAACAAAAGGTCAGATGTTTAAAGCTGATATAAAAAAAAAACTACCTACAACTTGCGGCTGATTTTGCAGAAAGGGATTACTTTCTAGTGGATGAACAAACAAAAGCAGGTCACACTTTGCCGACTTATTATTTGTCAAAAGCCTTTAAAAAGGACTTAAATTTTAACATATTCACTATCTAGTTCTGCTCGATCACAACCAAGAAGCGTGACAAAAGGTGTAGAAAGGTGAAGCGTACTTTGAAAGGCAATGAACATGACAAACAGTGGAAGTGGCTTCCGATAAGATAGAACTAGTTTAGCCTTTAAAAACTTGCTTGAGCAGTTTTTAAAAACACGAATGCTTCCAACAGAGAGCCACAACAGAATGAGCAGGCAGCTCAAACAACTGGTGCTAGTAGCTGCTGTGGCCCGAGAGAGATGTGGTCAAAACAGGAAAGTGAACTCTGGATGGAGAGCACGGAACATTGCGCAATAACACGAATGTGGGAGCATTTCATGTTTCACATAACTTAAAATATGAGGTAGGAGTCGATAATAACTCACTGTGAGCAGAGAAAGTCCAGGAGCAGCAACAGCAGCTGCGGAGGAGAAGAGAGAGAGGAGCTCAGGCGAAACTAACGAAACCCACCGACATCATGAGACCGGGGAGGGAGGAAGAGCCTCCAAACTCGACCAGCTCCGGTACCATGACTGCAGACAGTCCGTCCGAACAGTCTGGCTCATCAAGACTGCCACAGAGGGGGAAAGGCGACAAAAACCCGCCGGTTTTTGGTTAGTTAATGGAAGCGGCTATCTTTGTTAGCTCGGTGTTGTTCAGAGAACGTTCGCTTCCCATTCTAATCCAGGATGAATAGTCGATAGCAGAAAACGGGCTGATCAGTACAGAAGAGTCGATCACAGAGCAAAATGATCAATTTCAACAGATAGATAGATAGATAGATAGATAGATAGATAGATAGATAGATAGATAGATAGATAGATAGATAGATAGATAGATAGATAGATAGATAGATAGATAGATAGATAGATAGATAGATAGATAGATAGATAGATAGATAGAAAACACAGTTAAGACATTATTATCCTTTCATCTAAATCTGCCAGGAAACTTAGCTGTACCTAGATTGACACCACCAACACACACAGACACACACAGCCTCACAATTCAATATTTGGGTAAATTATGTGTGGCAAGTTGCCAAGAAACCATGATAAACTTCCAGCTTAATACTCATTTTATTGTCTAAATTGGTAGAGTTCACTTGTGCTGGCTGGCATTCTTGTGTGGACATGGCATTTAAGCTTACTTTTCAAGGTCAAGGCCATTCTAGAAGCTTAAATGCTGCCTAGTGTCAGAGATTTTTTATCTCATGGGCCATCCAACAGGACGAAGACCCAAGGATGGATAAGAGCAAAACACTGGACTGTTATGAACTGGCCATCTGTAAGTCCTGATTTGAATCCCACTGCATATCTGTGGGAGGAGCTGAAACATGCCATCTGGAGAAGGTTCCCTTCAAACCTGAGAGAACCGGAGCAGTTTGCCCACTAGGAGTTAACCACAATACCTATGGACAAGTGCAGAAGTTTCATTGATAGTTACAGAAACTGTTTGATTGCTATGATTGCCTCAAAAGGTTGCACAGTTTCCATAATTTTAGTTCAGATTTTTTTTGTTTTTTTAATTCTATTGTATTCAAAACATCTGATTTTCATTGGTCAATTTTTGGTAATTTTTTTTATTTATTACCTCTGTCAGCTTTTTGTTCATTAATGGAATGTTAAACATTTTGTATTCACATGTGTGAATAATGTAACCTGTATGATTTTCACCCACCCCCTAAGTCAGGGGTGCCCAAAGTCAGTCATCAAGGGTGATGACTGACATGCATCCTGCATGTTTTTGTTTTCTCCCTGGTAGTACCAACAACCTTTTCAGCATGTCAGTTTTCTTCTTAGGTCTTCTAACGAGCCATCATTCGATCCAGATGCATTAAACCAGGGAGAGAACTAAAACATGCAAGATGCCGGCCCTCCAGGACCGACTTTGGGCACCATTGGCCTAAGTTATTAGAAGCCACTGTGAAGAGGGAGGAGTGCTGAATGCTGCTCTTGTTGTGCAATGTTTAGAAACAGAAGAAGTGTATATAGTTGTTGAAAAAGGAAGTTGTGTTTTTTTGAGCTCTTATCAGTTCAGTATTAGCCAAGATGGGAAGTGAGTAGAGAACTTTGTCATTTGTTACAGCTGCTTTTTCTCTAAAGCTCATCAGTACAAGAACATTTGATGCAAATAAACAGAAAGAGAAACAAAAAGAAGCAACACTATGGTTTTGTCTTCAAAGCAAGCACATCTTATCAAGCAGTTACACCAACAAGCAGGAAGTTTCTGACAGTGACATGATTGATTAAAATAAGTTTCAGTTGGAGAGTTGTCACATTTTACAAGAGTTGTGATGTTTTCTTAAACACGACCCACCTGAATGAATAGTGATGTGGCTGGTAAAGTGTTATATTGCTTACATATTCCTAAAATGATAATTCGGGTTGTCAGAAATTAAATGCCAAGTTTTTGACTGGATAAGCAAAGCAATTACTGTCAAACTGATGTTCTGAATGTATTTGTATGCTGGTGTTTAATATTTTGTGATTACCCAGCATGAGTTGAAAGGGAGAAATTATCTTTGTCGCCCTCTACTGTAATGGTAAATAAGCACACAAGTCAACAATACCAGCTCAAACTGGCTCATACAGTGAATTTATTTAAATACTAAAAATAGAATGACAAAATACAGCACTTTGAAATCAGAAGGCCCCACAAAAGAAACATAAAATGTCATTATGCACTACTATTGTCACAATACCTGTATACTGCTATTAATATAAGTTAATCTAATACATTCCACCGTTTGAAGGTTTTATTAAATGCTGACTCAGACATTACAGCTCCACCACAATTAAAAAGGCTAATTTGTGAAAACACTTTGTCAAGGAAACATTTTAAAAGACCCTGTAAAAACCATGTATAAAAATATTTACCCTTAAAGCATCAGAGCATTTCAATAAATGAAAAATGTAATTGAAACCCCAATAGTAATATTTCTTTTCTAAACGTGACACTTGCGTATTGTATCGACTCTTTACAGATTTTGACTTGCAGTTAATCGTTTTGTCTAAAATAAATAAAAAGTTATAATATTGGAATTTTTTTTTTTTCCAAAATCAATCCTGGGGAAGACTGCTGACAAACTGATATTTTTAATCATCTGCTTCAGATGAATATGCTTATAATTTAATGCATTAAAGAAGTTAACACTCTCTAAATCTACTGCTGGTGATCGCTGTGAGAGCGCTGGTGGAATTTGAGCCCACCACAGTTCCTGAACGACTTCCCGCACTGCCCGCAGACGTACGGCTTCTCCCCGGTGTGGATGCGGAAATGCCGGGTGAGGGCTCCCGAGTGGCGGAAACACTTGAGGCACACAGAGCAGGTGTACGGCCTCTCTCCAGTGTGGATGCGCAGGTGGGTCTTCAGGTTTTCCAAGCGGTTGAACTCTCGGCTGCACACGGTACAGCGGAAGGGGCTGCAGCCCGGGGGGTACAGCTGCAGCCTAGTTCGCGCACCCCCCGTTACGGGCGGCAGACAGCGCTGCTGGAGCCTCTGGCGGCACTGGCCGTAGTGTCGCCGCAGCAGGCTGGGCAGGGGGAAGGTCTGACCGCAGAACTTGCACGTGGGAACGGTGGAAACGCTGCGGTCTGCTTCGATGTGGAATCTGTGGACCTGCGGAAGAACTTGTGATACGGAAGCTTGTTCTGCCAGGTGGAAGATGTTTGGAAACTCTGGGGAGACGGACTGAAGATCGGAGGCAGATGGGAGGCTGCTGCTCATGTCTGGAGGACAAGCTGAGGGAATGAAAATAAATAAGATTAAAACCATAACGTCATGATGAAAAATGTAAGGTTTACAATCTTTTGTTTGTCACAAATGTATTCTATTTTCTTTGCTCGTTTTAACATGAAAGAGTGAATTTCTTTTTAACTGGATAGAGGGGGCAAAATGTCTCTTGTTTACCGATGGACCAAACATTTAAAACCTTAGCTAGAAATGCTTCTGCACATTTCTTCAACTTTGAGCTCATCTGTTTTGCCTCTTACCTTGATCTACCCTTGCACCGAGAAGATGAGTCTCTGGATCTTGACTCTGAATATCCATCTCCTCTGGTGGCCACCCGATGCCCTCCATGCTTAAGTTTTCCTCTTTAATTAATTCCAAACAGCAGGACGCTCCACTCCTTTGCTCTTCCACTCTTTCCTGCTTTACAATAACTTGCTCCATTGTAGATTTGACGGCAGTGCTGAGAGGTGGCACAGACCCTGGAGCTCGTGGGTTTCGACACGTTATCGCGCCTTCGTTTTTCAATGCAATCATCTGAGATGTCGTCTCAGTGGAACCTATGGGGGAAAAAATGAAGCAAATTGTAAAAATAGAAAAATGTTCAACAGAAATTTTTGTTGTAATGACATTGAATGTAATGCAAAATAAAAGTGTATAAACTTTTTTTTTTTTAGTTTATTGACCATCTGCATTTTGCTGAGCATTTTAGGAATGACTCCTTCCTGTTTAAACATGACAATGCACCAGTACAGAAAGAAGAGTATAAAGAAACGAATGAGCAAGTTTGATATGAAGGAACATGACTGGCCTGCAGAGTCCTGATCTCTACTCAATAAATCACCTCTGGGATGGATTAGAAAGACGACTTCAAACTAAGCCTTGTAGTCCAACATCAGCATTTGACCTCACAAATGAGCATTTCTAAGAATAGTCATTTGTCCCCTAATTATAGAAAGCGTTTTTAGAGTTGAAGCTAAATAGGCACATGAGGGTAAACGAATACTGTCAGCAATGTGGTGTAAATGAAACATCACACCTACTGTATGTGCACACAGACATGTGGCCCTACCTTTATTATGATCCTTTTCTTGTCCTGAGGCTAGCCGCTCCTCACGTCTGTTCATATATTCACCTCGAACATCCGGGCCAGGGCAGTCGTGACCTGCAGGCTCACGCCTGATCTCGGTGCTTTCTGTTGCAGCATTCGTGCAGGGAGTAGGGTGGGGCGCCTCGCCTCTTCGCATAACGCCACTGTCATTATCCTCAAGCCGCTCACATTCAGCCAGCATCTCTTCTGCCCGCTGCAGCGTCTCTTTCAGGGACTCATTCTCCCTCCGCAGCTCTACGTACATGTCGCTTGTCGCCTGACTTACGAGGGTTCGCACCTCCCGGACTGCGATCTCCACAGCCACTTCCAGAGCTCCGTGTATCGCAGCAACAAGCTCCTCTTGAATTGACCGCACAGCCTCAGATCCGCACAGTGAAGGCGCAAACGCCCGCCTTTGCGCCCCGGACAGCTGCGGCTTCATGGCGCATTCAATTTTTTGTTATATTTTTCGTTGACTGACCTAGGTTTGCTGTTGATTTGTAAACAGAAACTCCACTTCCGCACAATGCGATATGTATGAAATTTCAGTCGCTCAAAAAATTGAGGTTGGGATTCTTGCATCTCCCACACATTGCGACACCTAACGGTGGGCGTGCCAAACTGCAAATTTATCCACGGAAAAACCCACACACTCGTCATGATACGAGACTTTATTGCAGTATCCAACAATATTCAAATCCAATATTCAACAGCAAGCACACCAAAATGGCTCACCGGCGTGTCCGCCATTACTCTCGGCCTTTGTAGTGGTCCAAGTTTGATAGAATCCAACCGGAAGGCCCAAGGACGGCCACAAACGTCACAGTAAGGACAAACATAGACTCCTTTAGACAAACAAAAATGAAATAAGTCAAACAAGAAACAGTCTAATTTTCTAACAAAACACATCAAAGAAGTCTACTTTGGAGCTTTGAACTTACCACACCGCCTATTTTGTCGCCTATTTGTCGCGGATGTAAGTTGCTCTTTGCTGAACACACATTCTGGAAAGTTGAATCCGTCGAGATTTCAGCAGTCCGACAAAAAGTCGACTCATATTCAGTTTTTGCAAACTCTCTCTCTCTCTCTCAAAAAATGAAGTGTTACAAATTTGCTGAAGCGGAGCCACACAGCTGCTTATGTTGCACTCACACACCTGCTGGATGATTGACGTTGCGTTCAGGTGTCACAAGGAAAATTACATACCATGAAATCAGATATTTTATAACTTTGACGATATTTTTTGGAAAAACCAGTTTTTCTGTTTGTAGAACCCATTTAATAGGCTTTGCAATCAATAAAGCAAATGTTGCATCAAATGAGGCTAATCATTTTGCTGCTACCTAATGTTTACTGCTGGTTTTTGAAGAATTTTCCTCTAACGAAGAGGCAGCTGAAAAATATTTAAGAACTGGTTACTACAGATTTTTTAAAACCAATTTTACATTTAATGCACCAATTTGTAATTTTCTCTTGACCTTAACCCAGGCTACTCTTACTCTAATTGTCCTCTCTGTTATAGTGGTATTATATATCTCTTGCTGTGCCTTTAATTCGCAATTGGATCACTGTTTTGTTGATCCTGTTCTCTCTTAGTGAACCTCTGCGTTGTGTTCCAGCTTTTCTAATTAAGCTACTAGACAACTTGGACTACTTAATCTCAAAGTTGTTTCCTGTTTGTTTACTCTCTACACAATGCTTCTAATACCCATCCAACAAAAAAAGATCAGAAAAACATCAATTCTAATGTCACTCAACACACTTAAAAAAAAAAAAAAAACAGAAATCTGCAATTGTCTGCTAAGCATTCATCTTGTACCAGTAAAATGCATTTGAGTCCACTCTTGGAAATCATTTTTGGGATCTTCCCCATCCACGATTAGGTCTAGTCCAGGATGATGATTTGCACATTGACCTATAAAGTAACATTCGGGCATCTAATTAAGAAACTGGACTTTTAGATTTAAAAAGTCATTCAAGGAGTAAAAAATGCCTCAAGGTCTAATTTTGAAAGAACTGCTTGAATGGCCTCCTTGCCAGGATCCTGCTAAATAATGGCTCAAAAGTGAGAAGTGAAAGCCTTTTTATTGTCAAGCATGCTTTCCTTGCACAGGCAAGGAAAACCTCTTGTACAATCACATATCCCACAAAACAGCAAGCAAAAAGAAACAAAGTGCGACATAAAGTTAAGCTCCAAACTGTTCATGCTCCTGACGGATTTAAGTTCAAAGCAATCGTTTAATTTTAACTTATCTTACTGGATGTAATATTAACATGTTGGTGTGGCCCAGCCAAAGTCCAGACCTGCATATGATAGACAATCAGTGGAGGGAGCTAAAGATTAGAGTGATGGCAGGGGGGGCTTCCAACTTCAGACTGTTGTGAGTTACGGCAGATATCTACGGCTGCAGGAAACGGATGCGTACTGTAGTTCAATATTCAAATAACAGAACCATTCTATTCCTGTGCTTTCTCCTTATTTTTCCTAGGTTACTTCTCCACATAATCCCACTCAGCCTTGATATTTTTACACATTCTTTTCCTGGTTGTTAAATTCTCTCTCCCTCTTTGTTTATAGGCTGACGCTGAGGTGATCGCCTTGGGCTTGACGTCACTGCTGGATTACTCTTTGATTATTCCTTCCCCCCGCGGCTCTATTTGCCTCTGACGCTGTCGTTAGAACTGGGTCAGCTCAGCATTAGGTGATGGTGAAGCCTGCAGTCTAGGTGATGGTTCAGTAATTAGGTTGTCAGTGCCTGACTGTAGTGTAGAGTCAGACCGTCTCATTCAATCTACAGAACCTAAGGTAAGCATTATGATTGGACCACGCTGCATTTGTTTTTTTCAAAATAACTTTTCAGAGTAAGCAACATTATTTCTCGGTTTAGAAAAAAGTTTTTGCCAAGTGCCATTTAGTTGGTAAACAAAAGAACCTCTGGGCTACCTCATAAAAATACTGTGAGCAAATATTGTCAATAATTATGTTCTTTTATATTCTGAAGGAAGATAATTATTTTCTTAATCTGTTGAGCATCTAAAATCTGAAGCAAAATTGATCAATACAATCATTTTCTATCCAAACATTTTCTCAGAGAATAGCAAGATGGCCTAAATTTGCAAACATGGATGACTAGTTCTACAAAGTATAGATTTTTCGTAATTTATTGAAAACTGTATTCGATCAACAAAAAACATGAGATCTCTTAATGCGGGACGCTTCAGGACAGCATGCATTGCTGCAGACATGCAAAATTAAGCAGATTAATTTATTTGTTTGTGGAGTTTGTCACTAAAATGATAAATTATTGATAGGTTTTAGCTGTGCAGATTTTACATTTTTCTTAGGACTCAACACGTATAGGTAAGTCCAAAAGTATTCAAACATGGATTTAAGCCAAGAAGCTCGACACAAACATCTCTCAAAAGATAGTAAAACTTCATGTGAAATATTACATTTGAAAAAAGACAACTCATCTAAATATATTTACTCTGTATTAAAATAATGTCTCAAAATTATTAAAACTCTTGCAATAATCAATGTAAAAATCTTAATTTGCTTAATAGCAATCAATCCTTTGTTTTATGTGCTGGCCAGCTTTTTGCCTGTTTCCAATGGGGTTTTTTTTTTGTTGACAATTTATATTTGATCATAAGTCCTTGAGGTCAGAAGACTACGTTTGGCCTAATCCAGTAGACGTATGGATATTTGTTGTGTTAATAGAATATAGTGACTTTTTTCTGCTGTGGCAGGAAGTTTCCAGATGAAGTCTCTTCTATTTAGTTTGAACAGCTTGGCTTCTTTTCTTAGATTTCCCCCCTCCTTTCAATTATTTTATCTTCCAGTTATTTTATCAAAGTTACCTTTTTTGATTCTTGTGCAGGATAAAAAAAAACAACTAAGCTGTCTGACATAATAATATGGCAGAGGCCTTAGAAGTCAGCTCCACTGAGGACGGTCTGCCTGCGGAGTGGAAACCTTCCAGTCGACGCAGTAGGAAGTCGGGCTGTTCCAACATCTTCTCAGGGGTGAACCTGCATCAGCTGCACAGGCTGTTCAGAACGGCGGGGGACAGAAACGCGGAGCACCGGGCGAAGCTGGTGTGGCAGGACGTGGAAGCAAATCCGGAAGGAGCAGAGGAGGGAAAGCGGAGTGAAGAGGAGCAGGTAGAAGATGAAGTGGGCCTGGCCCAGGCCTTGGTGGGGCTGAGAGTTCGAGCCAGGAATAAGACCGGAACAAGAGCGGAAGGACACAGTAAACACAAGTGGCTCAGAACTTCGGGGTATCTCAGGTATGTGAAAACGTCTGATAGGAGGAGTCTGAGTTTGTGTCTTGAAAGGTGTGTTTAATATCAAGGACCTGACAAACCAACACTGACCTTGCAAAACTGAGTTCTGATCTGCCTACAAACCATTTCGCAAAGACGCCTCATACTTCATGTTTCACATTCCTCACTGCGATGAAGCTGGCCTTCTCAGGCTAGTAATGAAGAATCACACATTGTTAAAAATATGCGTGAGATTACAGCAAGCCGATTTAATTTTCCTAAAAATCTAATAACTAGACAAACCTTGATTCAGAAGGAGGATAAAACAAAGGAATGGAAATCAGGAAATTTCATTAGAACGATTTGCTATGGGCCATTAGGAATATGTGACGATAGTGTCCCTAACTTATTCAAAATAGCAACTGTGGGATCTTACAGCCACAGCAGTGTAATGTTTCCTGCTGTTTGTCGTTTCATGTTTTCAATGTAAAGCACTTTGAATTGCTCAGTTGGTAAAATGGATTATGCAATGAAATGTGACTTGATTTATCTGAAATCAGGTTTTCAAACTGTTGAAAACCTGATTCTTGTTGACAAATTATTGGAGCTGTGTGTGAATAAACAAAGTGCTGTTAATAAGAGCATTAAACATAGTTTAAACATATCAAACTATCAAAAAATAGTTTGAGAGATCTGCAGTCACTGTTCTTTCATAGGGATAAACCCAGATTAGAAAATGTTCATGCATAAAAGCAATTTGTTGCATTTGTGATTTATGACTGTTCTTTCTTGAATTATTGTTTTTTGAGGATTTCATGGTGGTCAGATAAACTTACTGTTGCCTTTCTGTCTTCAGGGTTGAGGAGCCATTAGCCGTCTACTCTGTCGAAGATAATGCTGATCAGTCAGAAAGTCTGGAGACATTTAAATTGCCAGCAGATGAAGACATTACAGGGAATCAAAATCCCTTCAAGCCATCATCATGGAGGTTGGGCATTAGGATGGAGAGTGCCAGAGATTCTGAACGCTACCTTCACCGCATCCTCCACTGAAAACAATGCCTACTTGTAGAAGACGGAAGGACAGTAATAAGTAAAAAAGCCTGGTTCTGCATTGATGGAAATGTGTTATGCTGTGTGTTACTATAGCAAAATCTCTTCTGTGTTGCTGTATCTGCTAAAAACAGATTATAGGTGCACCATCATGTCAAACTATGTGTGTTTAAAACAAGAGGTTGTGTGGAGCGATGATAGTATTTCACAACTGCATATAGTTGCATGCGGAATTTCTTTTAGATAAATGTGTTGTGTAGTGATGATGCTTTTTTTAAACATTTGAGCTTGTAAAGATGTAAAATTACGATGTCCGTTCAGGATGGAGTTAAAATATTACAAAGATTTCAGTGAATAATGACTTCTGATTTTGCATGAGTACTCTCACACAAGAAATGTAGCTAAACAGTAAAGCAGTTATTTTTTAAAAAAAATCAAAGCTTCATCAATAGAAATGGTCCCTGCAGCTTTTTGTTGCATTCTGGATTAACAGACACAATCAGTCCTAGAACAACACTACCAGCAATAAGGTGGAGTCACAAAGTTTCAGAACATGTGATATGGATAAAACGGTACTTTCTTACACTTCAAAAAGCAAAACTTGCATTGGTTAAATCTATTGATGGAAAGCAAAAGTGAAACGTTTCCCAGTGTTTCTGTGTGAAACAAGCACCCTAAAATTTATTGGGCAAACAAATTATTATTTGTGTGATGACTTTTAAGCTTGAAAGCTTTCTGTTGCAGGTCTATGGGGTGTAAGTGGTCCTGATAGTGTATTGTACTTTTGGTACGAGTTGAGTGGCTATTAATACGGGATCTGATGACTATTAAGTCAGCAAGCGGAACATAGCAGTTCATAAAAGGAGTATTTACATAAATCACTGATGTTGAGACTGGATTGTTTTACGACGGTAAAACTCCACTTCAGTCCTGGAAATTCAGACTAGCTGCTAGGGTGAAACGGTCTGAACCTATACGGAGCTTTAATGCTTGGAAACATTTTCGCCCGCCTTCGACAAAATGTTTTTATTGAGGATATTATTTTCAGACAAGAACTGGATCTACCAGTTCCGACGGAAAGAATGCAAAAGAACACAAATCAGTATTAATTGAATATATTTCAGTTATAATCTATCATTAAATATTACATACAAATTATACAGTGCAGTGTGACAAAACAATGTCAGTTCAGCAGTATGTTACTTCTCGTTTACTTGGGTCGACCCCAAGAGCCACAAACGTCCGGGGAATCGTCATGACTGGGAAAAACGGAGGCGGGTACAAAAAACCCACCTGTCTGGTTACAGAAGCAGAACTTTGCTCTTTTTTAATTAATTTTTAATTAATTTTCAGAAAAAAAAACTAATTAGGCAAACAAATAACATGGCTGCTATCTTATTCAATCTCTTTAAATGTACGTACCTCTGTTTTGTAACGTCACCTCAGACGGCTTAGACGTAGATTTTGATTACCACAGAAACGATGCATACTGTGGATCCAGTTCACATGTTCAATGTATAGAAATACAAACAGCTTTAGTGCCCCTCTTCCTAAGTGTGTGAGAGTTAATCTCATAGTCGACGAAAAGCAAATGTATTGGCACTGCTGTTGCCAGCGTGGGAGAGGAAATCTCCATGAGTGTTGAGACGTGCGAGGAAAACAAAACGAAAGAAAAACCAATGGAATGCAAAACACCTCTCGTCCAAAAAAAACGCACACACACACACATGAACACGCCGGTTCTGAGTGGTGTGCAAGTGGGTGTGTGAGCAACCATAGCATGCGCCAATGAGTGCAGAGAAATGTCATTGCACAAAACCTTCTTCAATCATATTAACACAAGGCACGGATGCAGACAGGGAAGATATTCTGGGAAATCCCTCTTCTTTTGGCCTCATTCTTACATCCAAACACTTTCCTTCTGCAGCAAAAAAAAAAAAAAAAAAAAAACAAGGAGAGGAGAGGTGGTAGAACCTTTTTTTCTTCCCAAAACAAAAATCTGTTTTCTCCTCCATCCATGCACAGACGCTCCCTCGGCATGGCAATCTGCTGCTGCTTTTCTTCTGCACTACCACCAGGTGAAGAAGGGTCTTCTGCTCTGGAAACTCTGTGTGTAGGATTCACTGTTTGCTCTCTGAGGTGCTCTCGCCGTTTCAACAATAACCGGGGGCATCTGGACCAACTGGAGCGGGGATTTACCGTCTTTCAGTGCTTGGCATAGGTTTAAGATCTGAAGATGTAATGATAGGAATATGAGAAAGCAAAAAAAAAAAAAAAAAAATTCTTTTTAGATTAAACATCCCTAAAAAAGTTTTTGATAAAGTTGGGGTTTCAATTTTAGATTTTAGAGCAATCATAGGGAAGAGAGGAGAGAACTCACCTGCCCCCTCATGACAGATACTTGCTTGTGAAACTGTCCCCTGTCGAAGCCCGGATCTTTCTGTAACAAAAAGAAAATATGTGCATGTTTGTTACCTTCAAGTAAACTAGCCACCTTCTAGGTCAACCGCCCATTAATACTTCACTTTGCAGCTACAATTTACGTCAATGCTGAGGCTTTTCTTGCCTTAAATAGTTCATAGAGGTCCTCTTCCAGGTCTTTGATGAAGTTCGGATCTGATAGTTTGGGAAGCACCAACTCTTTGATTTCCATGGAGAAAGCCACTTTGGCTTGGGACAGCCATGCCCAGTAGAACGGGTCTGCAAATCAGACAGTAAAGCTGTTTCTTAACAGTGTCTTAAAACAATATAATCATCAACACTGATAATCTGTTGCTATGTCACCAAAACAACCAGTATATTTCAACAGAGAGATGACAAATACACCAAATAGACTTCTTAGAATACATTTGTGTGAGACATCAGTCTACTGGTAAGCGATAAGCATGTAGAGTTTCTTACAAGCTCTCCAGGAGTCGGGGTGTTTGAGTGGAAAGGCAAGGCCGTTGTCTATAGCTGCCAACTTGATGATGGGTTCCTTGACTACAACCCAATCTGTCTCCTGGAGGGGGGAAATGCAAACATTCAGGATAAGCACAGCACAAAATATGAACTTTGATCTGATCTCTCAGTTAGCCAGGGGTCAACGTAGAGTTGGGTTAGGTTCTGAGGAGCCAGCGACATTTAAAGCCCAATCGCAAAATGATATTCCTGTTAAAATGCTTCCATGAAGATTGATGAACAGATAGCAATATTTGTCTGTGTGTTTTTAAAATGTCAAAAAACACACAAACATGTCATAGGTTTTCATAAAAATACTTCTTTCTGATTACTTATAATACTTACTCCCTAAAAGGAGCTAGGAGGCAACAACAGGAGATGAAAAATGAAAGTTTCTTACTTGCAAAGAGAAAAACTTCAACAGGTGCATTTGTTCTTGAATTTCTCAATGGATATGTAGCAGACCGTACATTATAGTTAGGAAAACAACGGTGAATAGGTTTTTACTTGGGTCGTTTTTACTGAAAGAAAGAGTCAAAATGGAACTACTGATCCCAAGTAGGTTTGTGTTTGCGCGCGTGTAGTTGAGCATGCTAAATATAGAGAAGCGAAAAACACATTTAACAAACAAATGGAAATCTTTTTCGGGAAGTGAGGACATTTCTCTAGTCCTCACTTTTTCCCCCATTGTACTGAGCTTTTATAGTTCTGTTTATAGGTCTGGTGTGAGTTAAGTATTGGTAAGGTTAGGGTCAGAGTACAGTGGTATTGGTTAGGGTAAAAGATTTGGGATGGGCATAAATGCAGTTACTAAAATGAATGGAAGTCAATGCAAAGTCTTCAGAGCAATAGAGGTACAAGAATATGTGTATGTGTATGTGCATGTGTGTGTGGGTCTGTCCTTACCCTGTTACCTCCAGAGTCCATGGGACAGTCGTATTTCAGCAGCCAGTTGTCATTTCCTCTATCTAGATTTTAAAAACGGCCGAAAGTTGTATTCAGAAGGGACATCTCAAAAGAAGCAACAAAGTTGAGTTTCTAATAAAATATGATCATTAACACTACAATAACTACAGTACATTCCAATAAATACTGGAACTTGAATATCTATGATTTGAGCACAATTACCCGTGTTCCTGATGATGTAGTCGAGGACCACGAGGCGTTCAAACTGCAGCTGTAGCTGACGGTTTGTGTTTTCCGGCAAAGGCTCCGCTTCAAACCTCCGCAGCCAGAAATCTGCATCCTTGTATCCGTCGACAAAGATTTGGAAGGACCCGACCTGTTCAAGTTTAGAGAGAGAAAAAAAAATATCTTAACACGTGTGGGTGGGACTTTTTTTTTTTTTTTCTCAACTATGCACATCAGAAGACAGTCCAGGCATATTTTGGTAACATCACTTTCTGATCAAAATCCAGAGGTACTAATTTAGCTTCAATTTCTTTTCATACTTAAAATATGAAGAAAATAAAAGCGCTGGGGAAAACAAATTAGCAAATTATGCGCAGCCTCCAGATGTACAGTAGATCTCATTACCTTACTAAATATTAAAATCCAATTATGTCTTGTGGACCGGTTTCAGTTTGCATTTAAAGTCACTATTTTTTTGTTTGTTTCCTTTTAGATTACCGTTTAAAAACACGAAGAACAGGTTTTACTTAAGACTATTTCTGGCAGTCATGTGACGAACTGTTGATACTGATGATCACTTACCTGCTGTTATGCTTTTATTTTCAATGTATTTAAAATGCCATTTGAATTTGAGCTTATTAAAATCCAGCTTATAGAAAATCTTAACATTGGAGCAATAAATGTAAATAACTAAAATATGAATACAATTCACTGAAAAAAATAGGCAGATATTGACTTTGAAGACTTTTAAGATGTGAAAACCTCATAAAAAAAGATTTCTATAATCATCAATATTTTTACCTTAGGTGGTAGTCCAATTCTGTGGAAGCGCTGACCAACTTTGGGCACCTTCTCCAGAGCAAGCCTTTTCCCTCGAGACTTGACTCTGTCTATGGCACTGTAGTTGAATGTTTCACTTGCCAAATACACCACCTAAAATGACAATGGTGACTTAGAAATTGTAACTGAAAAAACTGTTTCAGGCTTTTATGACATTTCTTGACAACTTTTCGGACAGTATTAGACTTCTAGTTAAAGTCAAATTATAAATAATACAGCCATTAGGAAATTATGTATACAGTTAAACCATGCTTACAGCTTCATTTCACATGGAAACAATATTTAAAAGCTTACATTTTTTTTTTGGTAGGATATAAAATGTCAAGTTTCCAGTTCGGCCAGTTGAATGAAATGCATGTTCCCTAAATACCCACAGCACCATGTGTCTCACAAATAAACCTCTATAAGAGAAATTTTCCTTAAATTAAGCAGCCCTAACTATTAGTTAAACAAAACTAACTTGGAAAATATTGGAGCAACAAGCTATTCATGAAAGACAAGATCGATCACATGGATTTTTATTAGGCAATCAATAAGATTATTTTAGTTTGGAAAGGTAATTTATAACAGTGGAGGCAGATTTTTTAAACTAAAGTCTTTGAACAAAACTATCAAATTACTGAAGATAAAATAAATACATGAATCGCATCTCGTAAAAATTACAAAGGCATGGTGGAGGAAAAAAAAAAAAAAAAGAGTACAGGCACCGTATGGACCTGCCCAGAACTCCTCTTCTGCTGAGGGTAATTCAATTTTAAAACAAAAGCAGCAACAGCAGCTCTGTACTGTTCAACCATGGATGCATGAAGAACGATTTTAAATATCAACATAAATATAAATATGCAATTATACATCCAAAACTAGCTCTGTTTGGCAGCCAGACATTAATAGAAATGTAACACTTGGCTTTCTGGCTCTTTCAACTCTCCTTTTGGCCTGCTGTATCAGATCTGCTGAAGTTCTGCCAGCTGACATAAATCAAGCTTTTGGGGAAATATGTAGGCAGTGGTGTGAGGGAAGATACCTTGGTCCTGGGGACAATGTTGAGTTCCAGTTTCTGATCAACCAGGCTGGCCCCGGCCTCTGAGAGGTAGCCCTGGTTTAGAACCAAACAGTCGCGGCCAAAGCAGCAAGGACAGCACAGTTTCTGGAGCCACTTCGTCCACTTGGGATTCAGCTGGCCGTACGGTTCTTCATTTTTTGGCTTGAAAACACCAATAATTTTCTGCAAAGACAACGAGAAAAAAAAAAGGCTTGTATTTTGTACCAGATGAAAAGTTTAAACTGAGGACATACGAGTCTATCATTAGTCAGAAATCCACGCTAAAATAACAAATACGGTACGCAGCGTCCTTACTCATTACAACAAACTTCAATGTGTCTTATTGGGATTTTATGTTACAGAGCAACAATGTAAAGTTTACATTTAAATTATATTTACAAAGAGATTTCTGGAGAGTGTTTCAAAACCTGAAAATTGTTGTTCTCTGTCCATTCTGACTTAGCATGAACTCAGACAGAAGGATGTGATTTTACTTCCTAAATATGCACTACTTCAGTCTATCGCATAAAATCCAAGCAAGTGCATTTAAATTTGTTAATGCAATGTGACAAAATGAAAAAAAAAAAGCTAAATGGGTCTGAATAAGTTTGTAAAATACATTTAAAGAAGGTAGTGTGAAAAGGGATAAAGCTGAACACTATGAAGACACTACAGATGTATACTATGCATGAAGAAGACACTACAGAGAGCTTCAATGTGGGTTAAACTGTTGGAACGTACACAAATTAAAACCACAAACAGCTTCCAAATAGGCTCCCTTAAATAAAAACAGATAAGAGGATAAGAAGTTTGACAAGAGGAGGATAGATTTGGGGTGTGCCGTGATTTCACAGTTCAATACAGAAATCACATGTCTCTTGTATTACACACACTCCCACCAATTACAACAACAAAATCCTCAGAGAGAGGTAGCACATGACTACTTAGCACAGCGGTGACTAACTTAAGAAAGCGCAGTGGTGGGGGTCAATGGCAGGAGGTCGCTGCGTAGAGTAAAAACCTCCTACGGTTCGCCTACAATGGCCTTTTCTATTTTAAATTGCCTCAAGTCAAAATGAGAGAGGTAAATGAAAGGCTGTGGTTCTTTTTATGTCGAGTAGACTGAAACTGAGGGTCTAAATGTAAGCTTCAAAAAGAGACTTCTGCTTTTTCTTGTTTTTTTCCCTCTTTTGCGTAACATTGGGCACAATGACGAGGACATATTAAGAAGGAATGCGAGTGGCTCAAGGTCCTTCATTAAATCCGGTGGCCACCAGGAAGGTTTAAAGTACTTATTTGAAGAGGAACACTCTCTAGTTTCTCCATGGTGACTTGGTTTTTATCCGAGTCACCGTGCATCAATTTGTAGAGTTCCAGTTTGTAGAGCAAAGAAGGCGCGCGGGTTCAACGTTTTTGGTCCAAATAGATGTCAAAGAGTTAGTTGTCTATGGAGAAAGAAAAGCATAGAACACAACACCACAGAAAGTAGAAGTTGCGTTGTGAGAACGACTAAAGTAAACTAAACTCATTACAGCGTGAGTGATCAATGTGATAGAAGGATTTAAACAAACACTGACATGCAACTTTTTCCCAGCAGATGAACCTGTAATGATTAGCATCTGTCTGCACAGTCAAACTCAAATGATTAAAGCATTTTAAAAAGGACTTCAGCTGTTATCAGTGTCACGGGATGCCAAAGGTAAAAAAAAAAGTTTACAGTTTCAAAACCACAAAAATGTCATCACAACGTCACCCCGACGTGTGGCTGCATGATCCGTTTGCTGAACAACAAAATAATACTTTTTTTCTAGCTTATACGGAAGCCTAATGCGTCCGTTTAGAAAAACTTTCAGTTAAAAAAAGAAATGGACAGTCAATGCTTGGAAACAAGTTGTGCAACCGATCACTCTTCAATCACTAACACTATCTGAAGCTACAGACAATGAGTTGCAGGTCTGTTAAGCAAGTAAGAGCAGACCCACTATCCCAGCAAATGATTGGTTTCAAACTAGTTTATACCTAAAAGACCAACACCATAATAAATTGAAATACTGGCTTAGTCCCAGGATGCATTAGTATTGTGTCTTAAAGCCTTTTGTGAGTCTGGAACCTACCTTTATAATGTTTTAACCATGAAAAAGCAAGACCTGTTTGGAAAAATGCATCAGTGAGATTTATATTTTAAAGACCAACAAAAGGAGCAGCAAAAGCAAAAGATAAGGATGAGCAGTGCTTGAAAACAGCTGATGGCATCACCCAGGACATGTTACTGTGGAATATCGTCTCTGCTGCCCAGATATTGAGCTGCTAGCATGTCATGATAGTCATGAGACCATCATAAAGCAACAGTCTTCAGTCAGAGGCCTTTTCGGAGTAGTTGTAAGACTGAGTGCTACTGGAGATCTTTCCTGCCCGCCATCTACAATGACTCGAAGAAGATATTCGGATTACATACGCTACCACGACATTTGATTTCCCTTTGGGTTAAATAAAGTGTTTTTGAATTGAAACTTTAAGACTTATTTTGCAACATTTTTGCTTAATGGGACAACAAGGCATTTTTGAATGGGTCTCTATTAAAGCTTTGTTTTCAAAGTGGATTTAGCTACTATAGTAAACTGGAGCACACTTTAGCAAGGATCTGCTCTTTGTCTACAAAATGCACATATGAGAAGAAAAAATAAACTCTCTTTATCCAATGATGCTGTCAAGGGGCTATGTGTTACAGTAGGCCTAAATGCATTGCATCTTAGTTTTTGCTGTGTTAACTGGGTAAAAGTGTGTGTGCGTGTGTGTTGTGTTGTAGACCATCTGCCATGTCATCACCGCATTGTTAGAGAAGGCCTTTATCAACAATCGACCACAACTATGTCCCAACACACATGTAAATATTTTTCAGGACTACAGAGATCTTCAAGCTGAACCCCAACTCTGTCAGATGTGTGAGGAGACACCTCTGGCAACCTTTAAGTAACCCGAGGATGAAGATGTGAAGATGTGAAAGCCGCTCCTCTTACCCCCTGAGAGTCTTTGACAAAATAGCTTCCACTGGAGCCCTGGTAGATCCTCTCTGGGTAGATCCCTTCCTCTATGGCTCGCTCGGCCTTGCGGATGATCTCCCTGAACTCTGGATCTTCCGGGAACTCGTTCCTGTGCCGCTCCCGAGACGCGTGTCCTCGATCCTTGTCCAAGAGCGGCTGTCTCTCCTGGCTCCCTCCGGGACTCCCGGGCGGGATGCGCACCACGGAGCCCGGCGTGCTCCCGAAGGCGCCTCGGGGGCTGTTAGGCTCCGTGTAGCTGAAATCCCCAGAGTCGCGGAGCGGAGAGACAAGCGGACTTGTCTCGTCCATGGTGCGAAGGTACCTGAGGAGTTATTTTATCCTCCGTTAAGGGACGACAAAACGGAGAAAGAGGGTGAAAAGGAAGAAAACAAAAGGCAGGACAGTTGTTTTGCTGGTTAGCTCTGACGCTGGCTAACAAAATCAGATGACTGTCATCTTCCGGGAAGAGGCGGGACCTGTTGAGTGTGTTGATCTGCAACCAATCAGCGTTGAAATCCTTCTGTCAGTAACCTAATTACAAATCCTGATTGGATACAGTCGCCCTGCACACAAAATACACGTGAGAGTGTAGTTAATCTAATCAATTACCTCTACCAAAAGGCCTTTGTGAAACATTCTGTGATTTATTTCAACTAAATTAGATCTGAAGCGTCTGGATTTCTCTAAAATTAAAACTGAGCTCTATATATTCATGAAATAACTGCAAGAAGCCGTTTTATTTATTTTTTTTTCAGTGAGACATCGAAGGACATTAATCTTCTGATGAAAGCCTACTTGATTTATGATTCTTATTATCTTTTATATAGCTTACATATTGCTTGCAATGAACCATTGTAGCTTACTCGTTACCTCCACACAATACTATAAATACAGGGGAATCACTGCACGACTCTGTTGTAAAATGATTCTGTTCAACAACAGGCCTGGCTTTAAATTAATTCAATAGACTTTTATTAATTATAAAGACAAATGTACTTTCATATCAATGTCAGTTACATAAAATACAAAGTATTTGTCCTAATGTGTATATTTTTTTTATTTTAATTGATTCATGAGTAACTTCATCCAAAGTTACAGTAAATGTTTGCTGTGTGCAAGACAAAATACGCTTCAGTATATTTCATGGCTGGTTGTTAGAAGATGACTGCGTGTCAATACTGACCTCTGCGGGACACTATGAGTATTGCACAAACGTTTCTCACAAATTGTTCTTTGCTACTCACTCCGCAAATGTATTTTCCTGACAAACGTGGCGTCATTTAAGGCGAAATACAAAGCTTAAAAAAAAAAGTATAAAATGTATCATCAAAAAACATTGCCACAGGGGGAAAAAATCAATGAAAAGCATTAATTTTGCTTTACATTGTACATGTCCAGGAACATTTATTTTTGTACTGGCTCATATTATTCATACATTTGTTTAAATGGGATTACTTCTCCATTCTCTAAAATTAAAGATTGTATTATTTTAAAATGTTCATTGATCCCTTTGTATCCCAAAAAGAGATACATTTATTCGACTTTTAGTGTGCAGGATTCTTTGCAGTATACAGTATTCTACAGTTCATGGACAGATAATTATATTCATAAATAAATAAACCAATTTTTTTATTTATTTTTTGTTTGTTTGGGGGTGAAAATTCCAGATGTTTTGTGCCAGCCTGGAGGACGCAGAGCTGGGTTTGTGGACGTGCTGCAGAGCGCATCCTCTTGACTCCGTTCTCCGTCGCCTCACTCAGCTCGCCTTCTGATTGGCGGAAACCACCCGGAAGAGAAGAAGGGAAGCCCTTTCGTCACTCACGCTACTCCTTCAACCCCTCTTCACTAACACGCTGTTCCTCGTCGGGTTGTGCAAAAATACTGAGTCCTTTTCTTAATAAACACTTTGGAAGCTGCTGCGGAGTCAGAACTAATCCGCCGGCGTCGCTGCAGCGTTTTTGGAAGAACCAAAGTTACCGGAAGTACCGCGCAGAGGGCATTGGAGTGAGGATGGCTGCCTACAAGCTGGTTCTGATCCGCCACGGAGAGAGCGCCTGGAACCAGGAGAACCGCTTCTGTGGCTGGTTCGACGCCGACCTGAGCGAGGCCGGAGAGAAGGAAGCGAAAAGAGGAGGACAGGCCCTGAAAGGTAGGGTACTGCGGGCCCGGTCAGCAGGTCTGATCGGACTCTAACTGGGTTAAGCCCCTGAAAAGATGGTTCTTATGTAACTGGAGGATGAAGAAACAGGCAGGCTAGGGACTCCATTAAACAATTCAACTGCAAACACAGAGGACGTATTTCTGTGTCCTTTATATCTTCCTTTTCCCCTTTATTTTGACATTTTGTTTAAACAAACAAAAAAAGGGAACATTTTCGGATTAGATTTCTGCAGTTCAGTGAAACCTGTCAGACAAATGAAACCAGTCATGGCCTCGCTTTACTTAGATTTATTCAAATGTATATTCATATTTAAAAAAAAACGTGTGCAGAAGTGAAGGAGCTTTCTATGCCTCACAAAGGCTCTTTCCAGAAAGAAAAGGGGGAGACTATCAAGACACAATTTCTCAATTTTCAGTATTTTGTTCTCCCTTTTGACAAGTGGAAATTTCCTATGAGTCACTGAATTTTGGACACGTGTTCATGCGTGCACCCCCTGTTAATTTGACCTCAAATTCACCTGCAAACACATCATCCAGAGCTCACAGTCAGGCAGTACCATGTGGCCGATGACTTTAAAGAAGAAAATGCTTAATTTCTTTGGAAAGTGAAATGTAGCATGAAGATAATCTTTGTTACCCTTCAGAATAATGTTTCCCTTTGTATCTTAAATGGCTTAAAAATCTGTGTAACAGCACCTTGTAAAAGGGTCCCTACCTTCTAATACAAACCATACGCTTAATTGTGAAACAGGACGATAATAAATGGTGTTTTAATTTTAATTACAGTCTGAAAAGTGTGGTGTGCACTTGCTGACCAGAGTCGATACTTTGTAGAAGTGTGTTTTTCTACAGTCACAGCTGTAAGTCTTTTTAAAATATCTTAACATATATATTTTCAAGTCCTGGCAAAGACTCGGAATTTGATTTAAGTTTGGGCTTTGACTGGACCATTCCAATGGATGAATATTTGATGAATATTGATCTTTAACCTAGCTGTTTGGTAAGGGCTGTAATGCTTAAAAGTGAACAACAGGTTTTTCCTCCAAGACAGCCCTGTAGTTAGTTCATCTTCGTTGAATGACTGTTCGACTACTTGACTTTTAGGTACCTTATGACCTAACCCTGCCTTGAACTTTTCAACAACTTTATCCCTGACCTTTCAGCTTTGCTCTTTAATCTTTGTGATGCTGTCTGTTCACTTATACTTTCTAACAAACAGCTGAGGTGCTCGCATAACATCCGTATTTAGGTGACTTCTGAAGGTTGGGGTCGATTGCACCTGATTCTAGAGGTGTAGGAGTGAAAGGGGGCTACAAATGAATGCCGCACTTTTCAGATTTTTATTTATAGAGATATAATGCCATTTATCACTTTTCTGCTTTGCAATTACGCACCAGTTTTCACACGTGATCCTCATAAAACCCATATGAATTTGACAAGATGAGAAAAGGTGAATAATCTTACATAGCACCCTGTAAATTCTCCCACTGTCAAATCCTCATTAAAATGCTTCTTGTCTCATCTTTCTCATTATCCTCAGATGCTGGCTATGAGTTTGATATCTGCTACACCTCTGTCCTTAAGAGGGCCATCCGGACCCTGTGGTTTGTCCTGGACAGCGTCGACCAAATGTGGCTGCCCGTCCACCGGACCTGGCGGCTCAACGAGCGCCACTACGGTGGCCTGACGGGGCTGAATAAGGCAGAAACTGCTGAGAAACACGGGGAGGCTCAGGTGAAGATCTGGAGGCGTTCCTTCGACGTTCCTCCCCCACCTATGGACGAAGGACACAACTACTACCAGAATATCAGCAAGGTGAACAAGGAAATCTGTTGACACATGACCTGAGTTTCTATTACAAATGTGTAATTAAAATCACTCATAAATAAGTTTGCTCACGTGAAAAGTCATTTAAACACATCATCCTCCTAACACTTCCTGTCATTGTTTTCGTCTTTTTCGCCGGTAGCAACATGCGGTTGTTGATGGCGTGACTTGTGTGAGGTGAAAAAAGGTTTTGCATTGCAGTTTTGCCAAGTGAATTTATTTCAATAAAGCCAAAAATCCACTCATCGCAGTGCAAAAGCTTTATCAAAAAAACAGTTGTTTTTTTTCCAAAGTTGTTTCCATTTAGCAAATTTATTTTTGTTATTCCAGTTTGTAGTCATTATATGGTCAATGGAAATGCATCTAATGAAGCTTTTTTTCTCCTATAAAACATAAATATGTGTAGTCTAACCCTGAAACCTCTAACGGCTGGAACTTTGTCTTTTCGTGGCAGGACCGGCGATATGGTGACCTAACGGGGGATCAGCTTCCCAGCTGCGAAAGTCTCAAGGACACCATTGCCAGAGCACTTCCTTTCTGGAACGAGGAAATTGTTCCTCAGATCAAGAAAGGAAAACGGGTCCTTATCGCCGCTCATGGCAACAGCCTGCGGGGCATCGTCAAGCATCTCGAGGGTAAGAGAGAAAAAACTAATCATAGAGACAAAACCCAGATGTTGTTATTGTTTATCCCCTACTTAATTTTTGCTCTTTTGTTAAATACGCTGTGTTAAGGTTTTTGTGGAATTCTTCTGAATACAAATTATAAGATTGAGTTTAATTTAAGAAATAAAACAAAAACTCAAAGAGAGGCTTGAAACTGCAACACAATTTCAAAGCAGTTCTATACTTAAGCTTTTCAAATCTATGAATAATGACCAGAGATATTTGTTATGAATTTAATCGTGTAATTAAGCCTGTGGCAATAAGCAGTTATTTAATTGAATGGTGAATTAAAATAAGCTTCATAATTTTCATTCTGATTTGGCCTTAAACCCAGAGCGAGGAACATTGTTGGGTAGTTTAGCGAATGCCGTATGAAGGGGCTTAGTTTATGGAAATTAATAGGGATGCACAATATATTGATATCAGCCGATGTAATTCATTTTTTAACATATTGGTACTGGCCGGATAAGTAAAACTGGGCCAATTTAAAAACAACAGATGTTTATCTCCATTGTGTTGCCATTTGTTTCTGGAGCGTGTTGGTCATGTGATAGTGATGTAGAGCAGGATAAAAGGTCTTTACATACCGGTGCATTTCTATAAATCAGTTGATAAAGCACTGAAGTCTTAACATCAACTTTGATTTTTAATGAGATTTGCCTTGCTTAAGGTTGAGTGAATGAAGCATATTTTCTGCTTTGCATGTGTTGCTGTTTTCCAGGGATGTCAGAGGAAGCCATTATGGAGCTGAACCTGCCCACAGGCATTCCCATTGTGTACGAGCTGGACAAGAACCTGAAGCCCACGGGACCCATGCAGTTCCTGGGAGACGAGGAGACCGTCAGGAAGGCCATGGAAGCGGTGGCTGCTCAGGGCAAAGCCAAGAAATAGACTCGTCCTACCCGGCGAAGCCCAGAATGAAGACCAATCGTGTGCTGTTCCCACATTGAGTTGAAAAAAAAAACACGGTTATTTAATGTTTGTGTCACCACAAATTGAACACAATTAGACCCCTAAACATGCACTTTAGAAATAATACTCTGCCTGTGTTTATTGGTCTTTATTCTGTTATACACTGAAACATGCATTTCATTATTAGACTATCGAGAATAGTTAAAGCACTGACCAAATTGGAAATTAGGGACCAGAGAGAAGAAGGGAGATTGGACCAGTGGCTGTAGATAAAGCTCAACGGGAACCGGATCGCCACTGGTTGTTGTTGTTCTTAAAAGGATGAGTGCATTGTTCTGTTTTGTTGTACAATGGTGAACATTGTTTGCTGTGGCAAAAATGAATAAATGTGGAGACATAATTTAATGATTACATTTTTTTTACATGTCTTTGGTCTTTTTTTCTTCCACCAGCACAACTTTCTTCTAGGATTCAGTGTTTTTATCTGCCATATGTAAATTAATTCACTGGAAAACTAAAGTCTACATAGGGGTCTATCAATACCCAATTTGTTCTGTTCAAAGTCAGAAGGATGAGGTTACAGGGTATATATGTTTTTGGTTGTTTTTTACAAGTACTTATCAGAAATATTATGTATTAACTCTTTATTTAAGACAATCTATGAGGAAATGTATAAAGTCTTGTTAAAAAAATATGCACACCCTTTAAACTTTTCACGTTTTGTACACATATTTTATGTATTCAGATCTGATAAACCAGGATAAGTGGTGCAAAAGTTGTTGAGAAGATAAAAGCAGAGTTAGGTTATAAAACAATTTAGTCAAAATGAACAGAGCTAAGTACGAGACAATACTGGAAGGAAACATGCTAGATGGAGAGTTAAAGATTGGAATGGAGGTTCACTGAACATCCCTATCACACGCTAAACATGAAGCTGTGGTGGAAGGATTTTGATCAAAGGTCATTTGCTCAAAAGCCTCAAAGTTCAGACCAAGATTGTATTCAGAATTTGTGGCAAGACTTGAAAAAACTGCTATTCACTCATGTTTGTTACCTAAAATAACAGACAGTGAACCTGTTTTGCAAATTATGTACGAGAAAATCAGTCTCATGATGTATAAAACCGGTGGAGACACCCTGAAAGTATTCCAGCTGCAGTGAAAGGTATTGACTCAGGGGCTCTGCTTGCACACTGTTAAGACTTTTATTTGTTAATTGATTTAAAATAAAACAAACTTCTATTTTCCTTACACTTCACGACAAAGTACTTTGCGCATCCCTGGTCTAGACAAAAACGTCTCAAAGGAAGGCTGGACAAACAGAATGGAAGATCTCGTCAGTTCCAACTCCTTTCCACTAGGTGGCTCTAATGTAGCCTACGGTTGATTGGCCAATCGCCAAAAGAGGGGACAAATGAAGAAGAAAGAAAGCCGTCCAATCAGAATCTAGACCAGCCTTCTTCATAGCCAATGAGGCGGCTCTCTGCTCTTCCCGAAAAGATGTCGCCCCTGAGATTGTGTGTCCCAGGTGAGTCCTCCGTTTAAAGTGTTTCAAATGTGTTTCACTCGGAATTTAGACCGTGTTTGTAGCGATGCTGATGTCTCGGGTGATTGAGAGGCTTTTGTGTAGCTGAAAAGTTAAATGCAGCAACAGACAGACATGTTGAAACAGCTAAGTAGCCACACGTGAACAGAGGCTTGCCTCTTCTTGTAGACTTACAGCGCGTTAAACTTTTATTTATGGCCACAAAACAAGATGGGAGAGATACGTTATAGTTAAACTTACTGCTTATTTATTTATTTATTTATTTAAATCGACTTCGTTTAGCTGTTTTGGTCTCACCTGCCCTGCCCAACGCCCCAGGCATCGCTGCACATTCCTCTGCGCTCTTGTTTTGACACACCGACTCCACCCGCAGCTTTCCACCCCCCTCTTTAGTTTCAGTATGAGAATTAACGTTATTTATTTATGTATGTATTACTAAATAACGGGTTTAAATTTACAACAACAAAAAAAAAGCAAACAAATTACTTACAAGTTTTAAAAACTACAAAAGTCCTACCTTTAATTGTCTGTTTTGAAGCCTCTTGTACACTATTACATTTCTGTTAAATTTATGACAACACAATACAATTTAGATTCTACCTTCAGATTCTCACCATTTAAACTGAAGCTGGTATTACTTGAAACATTTATTTGACCATTAATATTGTAACTCAGTGTGTAGTCATCTTGTAATTGGAAGGTCGTTGGTTCGACTCCAGCTTCCTCCTGTCCGACTTGCCCCTGTCTGTGCAAGGCACTTAACCCCAAGTTGCCTGCCGATCTACTCATCGGTGTATAAAGAGTTACTCAGACCCTGTCAGATTCTTAGATATAAAATTATTTTATTTCAACCTTGAAATGTGTCTTATTAAATGATATGGGGAGCTTTCAATGATAAGACGATATTAAAGTAGTATCAACATCGAATGCAGTATTTCATGATTACACTTTCCTAAATGTCAAATATGATTTGTAGCCTTTCTTAATAATCAACAGGCAGTTGTTTTATAAGCTTTATAAAACTACAATTTTTCATGTTTGCACTTGATGATTTAGCTTTGGTGATGAGCGCCAAGTCTTTGAGGTTGGAAGTTCTCCTTGGCATCACCTTGATTTTTAGATATTACTACCAGCCAAAGAAAACATTGTGCTCAGTTGAAAAGATCACTTTAAGCCTAAAATCTACCAGAGGTATGACTAATTTTGCACATAACGGTATGTAATGTTTCCCTTTACTGACTCCTTTTCTCTTTGAGTTCAGGTGAGAAACTGTGCAGCGTAGAAGACTGTAATCAAGGCACTGGAGTGTATCAGCGGCATGGCTACATCTACTCCTCCCTCGCTGGCTACGTAATGAGGAAGAACGAGGGAGAGGAGGTGAGGTTCACAAGGCAGAGGCAGTCTATTTGTGTAGCTGGTGGTGCGGATGACAGACTTTTGGAAAGCTGCCAGCGAGGTTCACACAAAGGCCTGAATAAGAGCATTGTACAATGTGCAATTTGTGGCCGTGGCTCAAACACAAAGTAATGAAAGTGAGCTTCTCAGTGTGCAGTGTCGCTTTATTTTGAGCCAATTGAAAGCGGTCACATTTTTTTGGATGAATTTCCGCAACAGAAAGTAAGCGTTTGTTTAAAGTCAGTCTGTTGCACGACAGCAACTAAATTATTTTATAAGCACAACTGTTAATTTCTTACTCTGTGAATATTTTAACATTATAAACATATTCTTGCATCCTAGAAGAAGGAAATAAGTACAAGTGTATTTTTTAGAAAAATGAAGATTAAAAAAGTAATTAAATACCGATAAGTAAGGAGTTTTCATTTTCAAATCTGAAGGTGTTTGGTTAGTCTTTCATGAAATATTTTTAGTAATTCTGCTTTGAACTTTTCAATTGTCCTGGAACATTTGTTTTCTGCTATTTCTTTAAAAGTCAGAAGTGTTGTTGTCAACCAGTTTCTTGAGTGCTTTTGCTCCAACATGTTTTTAGCTCCTGTAGTCGCATACCATTACATTCTCACTCCTTGTCCAGCTGCTGTCCAGCTGTTTAGCACACTAAACATCTTCATGTTCATGTATTCCACTGTGGCTCGGAGCTTTTTCCTGCTACTCCAGAATGCCCACTGCTCTTGGAACTGTTTCAGACAAAACAATCTTCCATTTTAAATAAGCTGTACTTTTACCCTCTAAAATATAGTTTTGTAAGACAAGATTTTTTTTTCCTTCTCTTGAAAATGGCCTGCTGTTGCCTTTGTATTGTAATGAACTGTATTATGACTGAATCCCTATTCCACAAACACAAACTGCTGGTACATTCCTGCTCTTTAGTTTTAAAGAGTTTTAGTACACACTGAGAGAGGGTTGCAGCGCTAAACAGTTGTTGCAGTTTTTGTTTCATCGTCATACGGTCCTTTTCAACAGCTGATTTAAAATCTCTCTGAAGTTCAACCAAGGATTTAATAACTGTTGGAGAAACTTATTGTTCACATTTTGCTACTTCCACATTTCCTGTAAACTGTCTTAAAGAAACGTGTCATCTTCATGTATTCCACTGTGGCTCAGAGCTTTTTCCACAACCTCAGTGGAATAACTTGCCTCATTTTGTTAAAAGATTTTAGCTACAAATCAGCAACAGAAGAACAACCAGTATATGTGGTTGGGTTGTGACTTAATCTGTAGAGGAAATGAATTCTCCAAAAATAATGATTACCATCCAGTTAATTACTAATTATGAAACATTACAAAAACAGCATAATTAATAAAATGTCTTTGCCTGCCTCAGTCTGTTTCCATAGAAACACCAGTAGCCTCAGTTGAAATAACTTTTAATTATTTCAAATTCACTGTTTTTGCTCACTCACTTTTGTTTGTATTTACTTGTTGTGTACAGGAGACATTGGGTGCACATATTTAATATTTGATGAATATTAAATATGATTTTTTGTTGATGGAGTTCAATGTAGGCTTGTAGCATATAAGTTATATTGCACAGAAAGGTCCCCACATATGTTCAGAGTCAGTACTGAAATGTGAGCAATACAATTGTTTTGTAATATAGTTGACTGAGGTGTTTGTGTTCTCCCAGCTACCGGTGATCTCAGTGGTGAGGGAAACTGAAGCCCTGCTGCTGCCAGATGTTGGAGCCATCGTCACCTGCAAGGTCTGTTATGGACAAGCTAGTTTATTTAAGCAATTCATATAAAAGAGACTTACTGTAAACAGAACTATATGTTTTAATCCTTTATTTAAAAGTTTGTTTATTTTTTTATTTACATTTTTTTCTTCCACTCAATCTTCCATTGTTATCCTTGGACACAGCAAGCTTATTGATGCTGTGAATAATTTTTAGAAATATTTGAAACGTACTACAGCATCTGCAACTGATTTACAGCAGGTGCATCTTAAAAAAAAACAAAACAACAGAATTTCATCTCAATATTGATCTATTCAGTGGTTAACATCTGCACAGGAATGCAGTGGCTATTCCTGTCAGCATCACTTTTTTCCTTCCACTCAGCTTTCCATGAACATGCTTAGAAACCGGTGCCTTAACCTCGTTGTGGAGGGTGTAAGTGACTGTCTGCTGGACGTCTGTTACGTCAGCCATTTTCTGTGATTGTTTCTTTGGCAAAAACATGATCACAACATTTCTCTGTTAAAACCTCTTTTTATTGGTTTTATGTAATATTTTCATTTTTTAGAGGAACTAAATGTCATCTAACTTATAATAATCAAACCATAATAATCAAAATGAACGGATACTCAGACTTAAAATGAATCACATGTTAGTGATACATCTGGAAGATGAGATTGACTTTCAATTGATTTACAGAAATAGATTAATCAACAGTGATAAACAATGTAGAGCACAGTAAACCTGTTTACTTTTGGACCACATGAAGAACTTTGACATGTAGGAGAACTTTATCTTTCCTTGTTCACACACAAAAACAAAACACAAAAAGCATTTTAAGACTTTACCAATAGTTGTTGTGCAATCTTACATTAATTTTATGCTTAAATTTAAAAGGTGACTGGCATCAACTCCAGGTTTGCCAAGGTCCATATCCTCTACGTGGGGTCCACACCGCTGAAAGACCGCTTCAGAGGGACCATCAGGTAAAACCGGAAGTGTCTCCTGGTTGATTTATTGCCTTTTCTGAGAAACCATCTCATTCTCTCTCTCTGCGTCACCAGAAAGGAAGACGTGAGAGAGTCGGAGAAAGACAAGGTGCGTGACGATTGACGCTTTCACTCAGATGATCTCCCACGTCTCTCCACACTTTTCCTTCTCTTCATGTGTGAATATATACCGAGTGTAAACATTACCCTCTTCTTTGTGTAGGTGGACATATACAAAAGCTTCAGACCTGGTGACATCGTCCTGGCAAAAGTTGTATCCTTTACTTATTTTTAAGCAAATGACTGACATGGTTATATGACAGGTAAATTACTTTGTGAAGAATCTATGCAGCTCATACCTCAGATACCTCCTTTGTTGTTGATTGACATTCCTAGACTGCATGCGTCTGCTTCCCACAAATTAAAACCCGCAGCTGAAACAGGTGATTAACTGTTAAGAGCAGGCGATGAGTGTCACAGTCCACAGGTGCATTGCAATAAACTTGAATAGATTTAAAAAGGTAATTGTAGCAAATAACCTAATATGTTAGATTCATTGCACGCAGATATAAATTTCAGGTTAATTCAGTTTCTCACATGATCTTACAGTCTTGAGGAAAACTGCTGTCCAGAAGACGGTAAATGACAACAGCAACAAAAAGTCAGTACTAAAGAACCTAGCTGTTCAGAACTCTCAATTCAAGCATTTTGATGTAAAGTTTTGTGGAAGGAAAACGCGGTTCTATATGCCTTTCAGAGGTGCAGTTATGACAATCTATCATTGTCATAACTACCAATGTAACCCATAAACTCCATATTATTTTCTCAGTTCGTTACCATGTGTTAACTACTTGTTTTACATTTTCATCTGAATGTTTCTTTTCTTAAGTGAATTTTAAGTTTTTACAATTATTCTGCTGTTGTTTTTTCTGTTCCTTTATTTTCTTGTCAAACAATTTGACTTTACGTATAAATGGTGCTACACAGATAAACCTGTGAAGAGTTAAATCCTTCACCTGCGATGTCAGATTTCGCTCGGGGACGTTCAGTCTACCTACCTGTTGACAACAGCTGAGAACGAACTGGGCGTGGTGGTGGCTCACAGCGAGGCAGGTAAATCTCACCGCTCAGCTGCAGCTCTTCAACCGGATCAGGTCGACAGCATTTTTGATTACAAACACAAGGTGGCGCAAGTAAAGGCGAGATGTTTACTTTTACGTAGTTGCTTCTTGTGAAAATAAGTACAGTTTAGAATTTTGACTTGAATTTGCAAGACTCCTGTTTTCTGTTTGCAGTTACTGTCAGCCATGTCGAACTCTGTTCTTGTTTGTTGAGCATGTCACTGATGCATGTTTTTAAAAACATTATTCTACATACCAGGTGCCCAGATGATTCCCATCAGCTGGCGTGAGATGCAGTGCCCGCAGACCAACGCCAAGGAGTTTCGTAAAGTGGCCCGAGTTCAGCCCGAGTATCTGGAGGCCTGAGAGACCCTGAAAGTCTGTTACATCACCAACAAACGACTCCTTTTGTCAAGTGGCCTCCCAACTCTTTTTCTCTGGGTGACATGTGGTTCCTGGGCTACTTCTCATATCGGCTCATTAAGTGTCTTGTTAACGGCTTTACTTCTGCACGTTTTTCATTGTGCTGGATTGAACCCAGAGAGCTCCAACTAATGAAATTGGTTTTTATTCCAAATAAATTGAGTTTATTTTTATCAAAGGTCCACGGGCCAGCAAGAGGCATGTTCAAAATCATCCTGAATTACTTTATAGAATTGCATCAGGTCAGGATTTTACAGTTGAGGTTGCTAAGATTTTACAGAATCCAAAAAAAAGTATCATTTTTGCACCAAGAGAGGAGAAGTTTCTGTTCCAAACGCAGGATTCAGGGTTGTATCGATAAGTATTATGGCAGCATCAGCCAGAACTGCCACTGTTTTGCTGGGAGATGAAACTGTGTTATTGATAAAATCCAAATTTCAGAGCCACTTCTGCAGAGGCCAGGTCTAGACTCTTATAATTAAATGAATTATCAGCCCCCTCTATTTTAACTCGGGGTGGATCTATATTTTGGATTTCTGGCCCTTGCGAGTTTGGCACATTTTAGTTGAACTGTCATAGAAAAAATGTATAATAATCTAAGGCTAGTCATTGCTGAACATCTGGCAATGTTCACCATTGCCAGATGCCAGATCATTGCTAGATGCCAGACTGCCAGACAAACTAGCCAGTTTGTCTGGCTGAACTGCCAGACAAACTGGCTAGTTTGCTGCCAGTTTGTCTGGCATTCTAGCCAGAAACTGGCAGTCTAGCCTGTTTCTGTCTGGCAGTTTTCCTAGTTTTTACTAGGAAAATTCCAAACCAACAACGTACCAGGGCTTTCTAAAGTAAGCACACCGCTTTGAACAGTTTAAAATTTTCACTTAACAATCACAATATGTAAAGTATTTAATTAGGAATTTATGTGCTAGACCGACACAAAGCAGTGTATTAAAGTGAAATGGAAAGAAAACGATACATGGGTTTCAAAGAATGCTTACAAATGAAACATCTGAAATGTGTGGTGTACATTTGGATTCAGCTCCCTTTACTTTGATACGACCTCCACCTAAAAATGCAGAGCAACAAGTTGCCTTCAAAATGGAGGTCATCTGTGTGTGATTTAGTGTCAGTGTGAATCCAGATGTCCTGTGAAGGCTTCAGACGTTCATTAGTCAACAAATGGCATCATGAAGACCAAGGAACACAGCAGACAGATGAGGAATAACGTGGAGAAGTTTATAGAAAAGAGTTGGTGGCGGCGGCAGCATCATGCTATGGCGATGCTTTTCTTCAGCAGAGACAAATAAGCTGGTGGGAGTAGATGAATGGAGATAAATGGAGGGCAGTCCAGGTAGAAAATATGTTGCAATGGCCCAGTTTAAGTTGAAACCAAAATGGATTTAGAAAGGTTTAAAATTGATGTTCAGAGACTTTTAATCAAATCTGACTGAGATTTAGCTCTTTTTATTTTAATTTTTTTTTTGCAAAGAAGGGCAAAAGGCTTTCCTCCATGATTGCAGAAAAACATGGTTTTAAAAAGTATTACCGTAAGGGAAGGGAGATTCAAAAACGCGCCGCACCTTTCAGATGTTTTTGAAAACATTTTGAAACCCATGCATCATTTTTATTTCTCTTAAAGATTAAGCACTACTTTGTTGGTTTATCATATTAAATGCCAATAAAATCCACTAAAGCTTGTGGTTGCAATGCGAGAAGATGTGAAAGTTCACTGTACCTGAAACCATTTTTGCATAATTTTCTTTAAATCGGCGGTCTCAAGCCGCATTCCTCGAGGGCCGGTGTCCTGCAACTTTTAAACATGTCCATTGTCCTCCACGCTTGAACTAAATGGCTCAATCGCCTCGCTCACATGCAGTGAAGCTCTACAGATTAGCTGATGATCTGTAGAGCTCATCTACAGATCAGCTCTGTAGAGCTGAATATTGGAGTCAGGTGTGCTGAAGCAGAGAGACCTCTACAAGTTGCAGGACAACCGGCCATTGAGGACCGGAGTTTGAGACCGCTGCTTCATAGGGGAAGTTCAGGTTTTATTTGGGGTCAAATGGAGTAAGAACGGTACCATTAAAAATGAAATTTCTGCCATCTGAAATAAGTCAGGCTTAAAATGTGAGTGCTATGTTCTGAATTTCTACGCTGCATCATTTGGTTTGTCGTAACATTGTAACACAGAACGTGTTGACATGGACCGTGGTCCGTGTTCCAACCATACGCTAGTGGTTTCAACATGGACAGTGATAAAAAACAAAGACAGTAAATTTAAAGGGCGCCTCTGTAACCTCAGTGAGGTTCTGCCGAGCACCTTCTCTTTTACACATGCTCTCATTTTATACTGCTTTTATATGTGTATATATGAGATGTAAATAAGCATATCAAATGGGAATCAGGTGGACAGTCCTGCTCAAGGACACTTCGGCACTCTGTTCCCCCCACCTTCTAATTGGAAGACGATTACCCCGCCGTGGGTAAATGGATGCGATGTGTTCGTTTAAAGCAGCAACACGCTCACTTGAAGCTTTCTGCTTGAGTAGACTTAGAGGATGGAAAGTTTTTCCTGAATGGGCCTTTTCTGAATATTTAGGCATGTCTTTTCTGCTGCCTATTGTTCAAATACTCCATTAAACCCCATCAAAAAATATTGAAACACCTCATTAACTTCTATTCATTTACAAAATTAAATGGAAACAAATTAGCCTTAAAACCTTGAAGTGGTTAGAACTTGGATATTTATAACACAGGTAGGCTTCTTGTGTAAAGACATGAATTGGCAGTAAGCATCTTTCCTGCAGATTGTTGTTCTGTGGCTGGTCTGTCAATAAGAATTTACAGAAAGATGATCCATGTTGTATGGCCTGTATTTTTTTGTATCCTTGCAAGACTTTTTGTATTTTTAAAGTGCAACTGGAAAGCCCAAAGCAAACTTTAACAAGGCTGCTATGCTTGGAACACAATGTACGATTCCAGCTGAATGTCTGTGAGCCATCAGTAACAAACCTGATTTTCTGTTTTCCTTAAAGTGAACTTTTTCTTTTATACTGTCCCTGATTGCTAATGTGCAGGAACAAAATTAAATGACTATCAGAGCATTCGCTTGTGACTTTTTATTGAATGTCAGCTGCTAGTCAAGTTGCTGCTCAGCCCAGTGTGTCCAGATGTTCACATCTGTTTGGCCTGAGGAAAGGCTTTCAAACCTTTTTCTTTTTTTTTAATCTTTAAAAAAAAGAAACCAATTTAGGTGTATAACACATTGTCAAATGGAAAAAAGCTAAAATCAAGCTTGCGTTTGAGAATTTATTAAAATAAACATCATCACAATGTCTTCAGAGAAATTTACAAAACAATGACAGTCTACTATCCAAAGTCTGGTATGTAACGCTACACAACATGCAATTTGCAAATTTCTCATTCATAAAATGTCATTATATACATGTTGATGAGTTATAAACTAGTCTCCAGTTGAATCAATACTTGAAGACACTAGAAGTACAAAAAGGCCGACCTCCCTAGTTAGTCATCAAAGCGGACGGATCGAGACGCATTGATGTCGATGGCGAACTTCTTATTGGAGGGTCCCGTAAACCCAAGTCCCGCTCCTCTGTTACTGAAGTCCATTTTCCGTGCGTGTGCTCGCTCAAACTCTCCCAGAAGCCCTTGCTGCAGATGCTGCTGCGCGTCCTTCCCCAGCGCCATGTTGGCTCCTCCAGCTGCGGTCCCAGTCAGCTGGAAGCCCTTCTTGAAGCCGCCCATCAGCCGCAAGAACTTCTGCTGCTGTTGGGAGTTGTCGAACTGAGCGGTACTCCACTGACCCAAAGCCTTCCAAAGACAATTAGGAAGAACATTCAGGTTCTGACGCTGGTATTGACATCTGAATCTCTATATAAGAAAGTTGCAGTGTTGTGGCATCAAAGAAATGAATGAAGCTTCCATGACAGCTCTCATTAGTGCTCTAATCTGTGAAACGTTTTAGTCAGTGGTGGGCTCACTTATGCTAATGTGCCAACAGGGGAGCTAATGTTTTGCTTAGCGTTTTAGTTTATTTTGAAAACCATTTTTACTGCACTTAGCTTCCTCTAAACTGCATTTTTTCCAGATAAATTCTGACTGTTTCCTACACTTTCACATGAATTAAGTTCAACATCTGTTGATGTTTTGGTTATCCACTGCTAAGAACTCTTCAAGCACTTTATATTCATGCTCTTATTTTGAACAGCAGCTCTGTTTCCTATCATGTTTGTTTTTTTATATCATCCATCGCGGTTGAAGTGGATGTTGTTTGTGCGTCAAAATTACAGGTGTACCAGAAATGCAAATACAAAAGGTTCTGGTTTGGCATTTTTGCATGAGAAAAAAAAAGTATTACAATTTTAAACGCTTTATAGTCTATAAAATAAATAAATTGAAATTAATATGCTAAAGTCCTGGCCCTAGTTGCAATATGGTTTGTCACTGACATATTCAACATTGTTGAACTTAGCGCATTAGCTTGTGTTAATGTTGGTATAGCCCTTTACGGTTAGTGTAACTAGCTTTTTAGTTAGCAATGCCCACAACTAGGACTAGTTATAAAGATAAAAGCATTTATAGTGCAGGCTTACTGTAGATGAGCTACCATGGAAAAAAAAAGAAAATATCCACTAAGAATATAGCTATGAAGCTCTGCATCCTCTCATTGTTACAACCCATTCAGGCTGGTAAACTGTAGCGACGCAATAATCTGGTCTCTACTGGTTAGATGTCCTAAAACAACAACAACAAAATAAACCAAGTAAAAACTAAAAATAAACATCTAATTTGTCCCCAAAAAAGCCAGAGTATCACTTGGCTTTATCATAACTACCTGGAGACAACGTCATGAAATGGAAGCATTTAAAGTTTTAAATGAATGATCAAAGAAAAATCCTGATACTGACCGCAGATTTATCCGGTTTATGAGGTACGGAAGCTTCCTCGATCTCCATTTGAAGAGCTTTTCTTCTCTCCTGTGACCAAAACATCGTATTAGACATCAAAATATGGAATATAGGTGTGTTATAAAGTTAAAATCCATGTCAACAACTTGGATTTTTGGAGAGAAATTATTCATCCAGCTTAAAAGGAGAGACAGATAGTGGATCACTAAGAACCTTCCTTTTTCTTTTTCTTTTAACAAATACAAAGTTTTGCAAACCATGAATTGGGTTTTATTGAGTTTGGAATCAGTGAAAAATAATCCAGTCCAGGTTGAATCAGTCTCAATCAATTTCTTGGGATACTGATCCCAAGAAAAACGCTTAAAATGCTCCCTGTTGCATGTTTCTCTTTTTTTAAAGCAAAGGAAGGGTCTCATTCATGAACACAATCCCACAGTGGAAGTGATGCAGAGAGATGCTTTTACTGGATTAATGGAGACCTCATCGATGTTTCCAGTCTTTGCTGATAGGAAAACGACATCGCCTTCGGCAAAGTCCTGAAACACGAACCCAGGCTTTTTACTGACCACTTCAGTAATTTAAAAACAACAGCTAAACACTTATTTTTTGGCTCACCTGTGAGTCTTCCTGCTCTTCTTTGTTTTTTTTCTTCTTTTTTCCCATAGCCTGGGCCTCAGTGTTCATGTCCTGATCGTCTTCAGCTAAGTTTTTCTTCTTTTTGCTCTTCTTGCTCTGCGGTTCAGCAGCCAGAGTGATGCTGTCCTCCACACCCTCATTCTCCTTTACTCTTTTCTTCTTCTTCTTCTGTGGCTCCATCTCCTCAGCTTCTATTTTCCCATCTTCCTCTATGGCTTTCTTACTCTTTTTTTTCTTTTTGATCTTTACCTCATTTAAATCTTCCTCTACAGCAATCTCTTTGTTTTTTAACTTGTTTTTTTTCATTGGGAGAATTTCCTCTTCCTCTGTCGATCTTTTCCTCTTTGCTTTGATTTCATTTCCAAATCCCTCAGATTTACTCTCCTTCTCTTTCTTCCTTTTTAATTTCACCTTGCTAACCTCTGTCTCTTCTTTCTCTACTTTTATCCCATTTTCCAACACTTTTGCTTTCTTTTTTGCTTTTGTTTCACCAACTCCATCAGTTATTACAAAAGTTTTCTTTTTCTTTTCTACAACTATCTCTTTAGTATCAGCTGTCCTCAAAACTAAAACTTCGCCTTTTTTCTTCTTGGGTTTCTTGCGATTATTACTTCCGATCTGCATTTCCTCGTCTTCTTCTACCTTCATATTTTCTGGTGTGATTTGTACACATTTGTCCTTGAGTTTCTCCTCTTTCTTTTTCTTCTTTTCCAATTTTTCAGCCTTCAAGGTAACACTTTCTGCTTGAATTACACCGTCTCCTATCGGATTCTTCTTCCTCTTATCGTCGTCATCTGTTTCAATAGTTGAAGAAACACCATCATGTTTCTTCCTTTTCGTTTTTTTCTTGTCTTTCTTCTGATCGGTTTCATCTTCCTTTTCTTTTGCCACCGTTTCTACTTTTTTCCATTTCTTTTTAGTCTTGGCTTGGCTCCCATTCTCAGCTGTGCAGATTTGGATTTCTGGTGAACATATTTGTCCTCTCTTCTGTTTTTTCTCCTTCTTTATTCTATTAACCTCACCGTTCTCCCCCTTCATCTTTGCTTCAGCACTGATCGTGTGGCTTGTCTGGTTTAAACAAGATCATGCAAAAAAAATAATACTGTTAAATAAATAATAAAAACATGGCTCACAAACACATTTTGTACATGCCGGAGGAGTCAACACTGACCAGAGGTTTGGCAGGCTGCGTGGGCTGGGACTGCTCATCAATGTCTCTCTGCAGAGCCAGTAGCTTCTCCTGCAGCAGAGCCAAGCAACAGATCTGCCTTAACGTTCACTATGAGTGCATAACACGAACTACATTAAAAACAACTACCGCGTCATTTACATACATGTCGTTTACAGGCTGTGCAAAGCTGAGCCTGGAGTTACATTTACGCCATCACAGTTTAACTGTGTGCATTAAGTCATAGTGTAAAGGACTGCAGAGGCGTTAAAGAAACACTGTAAATCATAACGTCTGAAAGATCTCATTTCTATGCTTTAAGGATCGCTAAGAGGGTTTTGATTTCATGCATTCACTGATTGAATAAAGAATAAAGCACTGTGTGTCTCATCTTATACTCTTTTTTTTGTGTGTTTTATCTTATCGCAACCACAAAGCGTAATGTATTTTATTGGCATTTTAAGAGACACAAAATAGGGTGTGATATTTTATTTGCAAATAAATATCTGAAAAGTGTGGCGTGCGCTTGTTAAACCTGCTCTGCTCGTAGATGTGTAACATCCAGATTTCTCGTGTCTTCTGGGCCGGACTGTCCTACACTAAATCACGATTTTCCGGAGCGCAGTTTGTGGCGTTTAAAAACTTTAAAAAGATTGAGTTGACAAAAAGCAAGTTAGTCTTTTTGTGAATTCAAATTAAAAACTGTCTACAACTTGGTTTTCTCACTATGAGTTTTCATATTCTTGTTTTCTGAGGCTGTTGTTTCATAAATAAATGCATTCTTAAAGTATTTATGTGGTTTATATTTTGAAAAAAAAAGTGTTTACATATTAAAAACGTAATTAGGAAAAATAGAATCAACATCATTTAAGAGAGTAAATGCTGTATGAACAGAATTAACGCATTTCCTGCAGCCCTGTGAAAGGAAAATAGTCTGGTAGCCCAATCAATGTTTTATTCTTTGTCCACACTGATCCAGTTAGGAATCCTGCTAATTAGACTCCTGAATCTATGTTTCTTAAGGATTTTACATTGAAAATAGTTTATTTTCACACAATTTTATGCAACTCTGCCTTAATCTAAATAAGATTCCCTATGACAAAATGTGGAAAACGGAAGCACGTTTAATTGTTCATGCTGCTTGATGCTTTTGTTGCCATACCTAAAATGTAAATACATGGAAGCCAAATGACCACAACAATGCACAACAATGCAGGTCATGTTGCACTGGGGTTTAGGTGTTGACTGGACTATTTGGACAAATGAAATATCCTTGTGTTTCGTGGCCCTACCAACAGGTACAGCACCCTGTGGTTCCTTTACTTTTGAACGTTTTGCTGACGGGTGAGGGGCCAGATTTGTTTGCGAATGCTTTAATATATTTAGGGACAGAAGACCGACTTTGATCTAGAGAAAGCTGAATGTGACACGAGTGGTAATTAATCTGATTAAGATATGAATCAACTTCAGAAGGTTTCTTAAAAGTATAGAGGAAAAAATAATAAGTTTTATTGTAAAAAGCCTCTAACTGTGTTAATCTAAAACCCACTTGGAGGAAATGTGGGATGGGTGTTAAACCAGCAACTTACATGATGAATTAGACATTTTACCAGCCAGGCTAAAAAGATACTCAATTACTCGTCAAGAGACAAAGAATAGAAGTAATACAACTGTTTTTGATTACATCTGTCATTTAGACAGACTATGACTGTCTAAATGTCAACTATGACTATCAGATTTTTGATTTACAGATCATTTTTAAAAAGTGATCATCGTGGGAAATCTAAGTCAAAGCTACTTCATATTACCTATAACAGTGTTTTGATGTGTGATAAATACATATTATAAAGAGAGTTCGGTGTTAGAATAAATCCTTACCAGGTCGATTGTGGTCTCTACGGGTTTAGGCGCAGACTTTTCAGAAACAAACACCACGTCCTCACTGGAATCCGTCTGAAATGTGAACAAAAGTTGGCGTTTCCCGATCTTCAAAGTGGAACAACCACGTTTACATTCGACTCAACGCAATCTTAATTCAGTGCTGAAAAATCGACAAACGAGATAAAAGGGGCAATAAGAGTAAAACTGACTAAATGAACACAGTAGACTATTCTTTCATTCATAGCTGTCGTTAGCATTGTTTGTAAGCTAGCTGCAGCATGATTGAAATGATCCACAAAGAATCTGAGAATGAAAAAAATCTGCTAGCTACGAGAAACTCCGACCCAACAACAGTCGAAACGTGTTTATAAAACCATAGTTAGTGAGCTGCTTACTTACTTTGTACGCTTTGATAAGTCACGTGGAGACACATTTACGCTCCAGGCGGAAGTAGCGTTTGCTCCTTCCTGTTAGCGACAACACAAGCGTCCCTAGCAACGTGCGCGCGAATAAAATACGGTCCTCGTTTTGTTTTCGATAACGTTTGGATAAATGTTGACACTGGACTTTTATTCGAAATACAGTGCTACTGAAACGTCACAAGGTGGCAATTTTTTTTGTATACTTTTGGCGTCTTCTTGCGGTGCAGAAGAGCATTGAGAAGAGAAACCGAAGTCAAATTCTGTGCTTGTGTTCACAAATTCCTGATTTCAACACAGGTGTTATGTCTAGTTTTGTTGCCCCTCCCCGAAGGATCATGTTTTCCCGATAAAACTCTCCCCCGTCGTCCTGTGCTCGAACCAGGCAGTTCCTACAGGTAAGCTACTTAAAATAAATTGTATATCGAGAAAACCTTCAATATTTCTTTCACTTTAATTTCATAAAGTTAAACCTCATGTGTTAGTTCAAATGCACATACAATGAAATACTTCAAGTCTCTTGCTTCTTGTAATTTTAATGTTTATTGCTTACAGAAAATGATGTTCGTTCTGTGGAATACATATTTGGGTCAAGCAGACTCTGGAAAAAACTAAATATAATGGTGCTTTGGGCGCTGTACAGGGTCCAGCTGCAGTCCAGTTTTTAAATTGCAGCCCTGAGCAGCCCCTGCAGTTACACAGCGATGACTCACTCAGTATTGAATGGTTAATTTTGAAACACTCCCACAGGCAGTAAGATATTTTTTGACTATTTTGTGAGATTTGAAATGTTATGTCATGTGGCTCAATATATTCACAGGCCCATCATTGGGCCTGTGAATGATGGGCCTTCAAAATCAAAAAACTTCAAAATCAACTTCAGTTGATTTTGAAGTTGGCTAAACAGTAGCTAGTTAGCCTGCAGCTTTTTTTTTCCTGACTGTTGATATTGCAAAATCTACTTAGTTTCACAAAAATATTTCAATTACTTTGAAACGTTTATGTCATCGATACAGTTAGGATTTCTGTTTAGTCATTTTAAGAGCGCAAACTGTTAAATAATTTGCACATTTCTTATGGTAGCCCCTTTTCTGAGATTTTCTGTATTTGTGGAAATCGGTGCTGTGTGGAAACGATTTTGTTGACACCACATCTGTTAAAAGCAACAGATCCTGAAGGAGAAGAAAGGCAAACCAGACAGTGAACTGTGCAAAGGATGTAATAGCCACTTAGTGCAAGTCACGTTACAAACATTCATTTTAATGCTGCCAGAAAACAGTGACAGTATTGTTCTTATAAATCCATCTGAAAAGCATTCTTTCTTTACAGTAAAAGTTAAAAGTCAGGTTAGACAGAGTTTTTCATATTGATCCCATATTTTCATTGAACAATGTACAAGCACTCACCTGCACACAAAAACAAAGCCATTGACAAGTTAACTTATTTTTGATTGGAGTTACAGCAAAAAGGACTGGTCACAGTCACATACACAACGCATTAACTGGATATACTGTCTCAGCTTGAATTCACTGTCGCTCAGGAGATGAAGCTGAAAAACCTTTACTCATACGTACACAAAATGGTGTTTTGAATTACCGGTTTTGAAAAGCTGTTTCGGACTAGAGCTATCAAAGCAATAAGACTGTAATAGAAGCAACATACATAAGATTTTTTTTAATTTTTTTTTTATAAATTCACAGTTTGGGATCAATAAACATTATCTTTGTATTTCCCAGCAGTTAAAATAAAGAATAAAGATATGCCGAATTGTTTATTGAACCTTTCCAGTTGTCTGTACTGACGGTATACATGAAGTTAAGACATCACAGCCAACAATGCAAAAGAGCGAAGTGACTCTATTAGAGCAAGCAGGACTTCCTTCACTGCTGAAGCAGAGCTGCAGGCCAGTCTCCTCCATGCCGTGTTGTACTGACGCAGTGATTCATGCTAAATGCTGAGAGGACAAACTGTCCAGTAGCTTTCAGTAGGTTATATGTTTTTATATTAAAATGCTTCTTTTATTGGTCTTATGCAATGTTCAGATTTCTGAAACTGGATTTTTGGGTTTTCATTCGCTGTATAAAGCCATAAAGTTTCTAATTACCAAAAATATACCGTCTAGGAGCAGTGAAAGCACATAATATGTCATTTTCAGTGTTGTACTGGAACAGCTGCTGCAAATAATTTCTTGATAATACAAACATTTCATCGAGATCCATCTATTAATAAGACTAGCATGTAAGAGTCTTCCAATTTGACTGGTGTAACTTGTGATAATAATAATCGAACAGTAAAATAAAGAAGCATGGATACATGCATGACTACCAGGACAACACAGTGGAGTATTTGGGGTTGTTCTAAGCGTTGACATCTTTAATATTAAACAGAGGAAATGTAGAAAATGTAACCACCTCTTTTTTTTCTTTTTCTTTTTTTTTTTTAGTAAAATTGCAGACCACAAATCCCCCAAATTTGGCAATAAAAAAAGTCTAGCATGCTCTTTAGGTTCGTTTTGATCATTACTAATTTGTTTATGAGATACTCTGGAGTTATGAGAAAATGTGCAATCAGTGTCATTTTTCTTGAATAAGGCAGCATCCAGTTTATGTTGGTTTTAAATAGACATGACTGATTTTGATTAATTCTTTATCTATGATGATAAATTGACTATAAAAACATTGTAACAAGTAACTCCCTTTGCTATATATTTAAACATACAGTACATATAAATGTTTGTATAAATAAAAAATACTTAAAAAAAACATCCATAAAATGCAAACATTTAGATAAAATACTGTTCCCCCCACATTGTGCTTTCACGTGCAACTTAAACAATCTTTAATCTCACAATTTCACCATGATCTCTGTACTGATGACTGTCTGTGCAGGTTAGGTATTGCAGTATCAAATGGCTTTTATTATATGCTTCCTTATAGCATAACACTTAAAATATAACTACTAAGTTGGGACATTTCTTTACCCCTTAACAGCACCTGATAATCCAACGTTTTCAAATAAGTGTGCCAAAGTGTCCCAGCGAGTCAGAAGGTCACTAAGAAAGAACCCTGAAACACAACACAGAGGTTAAGCAAGCTTTGTAGGCATCTGCTTGTCATTTACATTAAAGTCCTAAAAGGCTGAGTTTGACAAAAGTGCAGTTTATTGAAGTAAGCGTCACTTATTAACAGACACTTATTAACTCTTATTAACAGAGACCAGATGCCATGGCACTGGTGTCGAGGTGCTTAGATGGGATGTTTACTTCAGCACATTAAGGTTGACTGTCACATGTTCAAATTCAACATGTTCAGTAATTCTCATTCAAATAAATCTTTGTTCCTCATATTTATGTATTCCTCAGTGTAAATATGGCCACTATGCTCCATCCTTGTCTTATGTGGTGCTGTCAAATCGATCTGTAAAATAAGCTAAAAAGTTAGTCTGAAATACTATTTGCAGTTGTCTTTTAAATATATTAAAACATGTGTGCAGAAACACAAACACATTAAAATACTTTTTCTTCTTCTTAGGTAACGGGAAACTCTTCAGCATCACAAAAGTGGCTTGACTGTAATCCTGTCTTGTGTTACCATAAGCGCCTCCCAGTGTAGTTAATGGGAGCTGTGGGCATCTGCAAGAGATACGGGAATATTTAGGAACATATTTACAGATTTAAGGATGTAGAGTGTGTGTGCCTGTCGATACTTACAGTACCGCCGCCGTTCATGACCAAAGCCATCTCAGTCGGTTGGTAGACATGGCCTCTGAAGGCGATGCCTGGGCGCATGCTGCCATGGCTGCTGTGGTACGTCCCACTTCGGACAGCTGCAAGAACAGTCGATGCAAAACATGCAAAAAAAAAAGTTATCAGTGTGGCAGAGTCTACATGTTATGTTTCTAAAATCTCCTCAAACACACCTGAACAGCAGGATGTATTTGAGTCGTACGTGTAAGGCATGACTCTTCGTGAACACACTTGGTTTTGAATGGGTGAATAAATGGAATGAAATGCTCAAGTAACAGTCACCGATTTTCCAAATTAAGTTTTTTCCTACATAAAACTTATGAAACCATAAATTTTCATAACTTGTGGTTATGAAAACCAAATTCATAACCGTAACCGCAAATGTCTTTATAAATTTTACTACGTGAGGGAAAATCAAAAAGGACTGAATAAATGCAGACATTTCAAAAATCTTCCTTCATAGTTTGTGCCGTAATGAAATGTTGACCATTACCCTGCGAGGACCACAAAAAAAAAAAAAACAATTTCACATGAAGCTTTCCTTATGGTGGATTAGTCAGCTGAGGACCATAGATCATGGAGGAAGCCATTTTATTTTCTCATTTGCCTCTGCTAACAGCCTTTTCTTTCTTGCCCTTTTGCATTTTTATTTGTTTTTTTTTTTACTGACTAAGTAACACTTTCCTTAACATGTACTGGCAATACCAACAACAGGGATGACTAACCAGAACAAGTGTCATTTAACTAGATACCCATTAGCATAGCTATAGTGGTTAGTTTATGCTTTTTCCAATAAAAAATTATAACAAACAAACGAAAAAGAAAATTTAACATATTAGCTGCAGTCTTTGCTAATTTTACTGTTAAACTGATCAAAATGATGAATCGTGTGAACACAAAGATTCACTTTGCCTTTATGACCTGGGTTTTTCTGCATTTGTTCTTCAAAGCAGCCGCGTGACTCTGGGCTGTATCATCAAAATGAACTTTCAACACATTTTACATTTAAGCACATCAGTAAGACAGCACAATATCACTTTTTAAAACAACTGCCTGCTGGATGGCATGCAGCCTAAGCGGCCATTGTTTCAGCCCCTGTTTCTGAATCACTGTGCTGCTTTAAGAATAACTGTGCGTGAGAAACAGCTTCTTCAGAAATTCAGCAGTACTGAAACGATACAGAAGAGACGGTTGAGAGGAAACAAACAGATGGTTGCTGCTGAATCCGTTTTGCAGTAGGTAATTTGGAGCCCCTCTAAAGTCTTGTATGTTTTTCTGTTTTATCAATTCACTCTCCGTCTGGAACGGCTGCTCACTGGCAATGCCTACAGATACAGCGGTCTCCAAGGCAACGTTGATATTTTATGTCATTACTGTAACAAAAGAAAAGTGTTTTCAGCAGAGTTGGAACAGCACCATAAAACATACCTGGCTTGAGTTTCGGATCTGTTATCACAAAGATAGAAATGAAAATTATATACAATTTGTACACATCTAAACTGTGCTGTTTTTTATTTTAAGAAGCTTAATCAATAATGAAAGGAAGTAAAACTCCAGTTTTACATCTTATTTTTTAAGATATGTAAAGGAGACTTTAAACTTGGGAACAAATTAAAAAGAAAGGATTCTGCTGACAGTAAAACATTTCTATATTTTAAAATGTGCTGCATCACCTTTTAACTCTATCAGGGACTTGGTTGTATGTTGCTCCTGTAATTAACTCTGATTCCTAAATATCACTGTATGCCAGCAGCTTCCTGCAGAATGCATGTCAACTTTGCAGTCTACATTATGTCTTATCAAAGATCAACTCCTGATATGTGCAGCTGGGTTCAGAAAAATGTAGCGATTAGTTGAAAAGGAATGACTCACAAATTTCCGTCTTGTAAAGGCTGGTGGATATTCAGACATTTCATGAGACTTAATTGTTTTTTTTGTTTTGTGCAGCAGGTACTTATCCTTGCAGCCCCAGCCACACCTCCTTCCCCACGACCCTGGCAAAATAAGCGGTTTCACAAGATGGGCGGTTTGATTTACACAAAGCCACAACAAAGGAGATATTCAAACCTTGATGTGACTCAGATTGAAATGTGTGGGGTTTTTTTTTGCACCATTATTGAAAACTTGGATGCCGTCTAAATTATGTAAATGTACCAGATTGGGGGACTATCCATTTATATATTCCACGTTCCCTGTATTCACACATTTACAATAAATATATTATAAATATGTATGAAGGAGGCTTTCACATCAATTTATAACTATACTCGTAGATGTTTATATTTGCAGTAAAATAAGTGATTGTCATAATGTGTGTTGATGGTGGATCCAAATGCAGTAAGGCAGAGACAGTGGGTAGTTTGAAGTGATGAATATTTAATGGACAAAACAATGATAAAAAAACTTACAGGCAGCCAGGGTTGAACATAAAACACAGGAACTAGGAACAAAAAAGCATTATGGAGAACACAGGGATCCAGGGTAGAACAAAAAACAGAGGAGCCAGGAACAAACAAACAAACAAAAAAACCCAGCAAGATGAACAGGGAAGCAACGGGATATAATGGGAGGAATCAGCAAGGAATCGGAGCAGGAGATGTGTTTAAATACTGTGATGCTGAATGCTCACAATATTTAAACTGTTTCTGTTTCATAAAACAGAAACCAGGCTGATGTAATTAAAGAAAGAGACTAAGGAGCACAGAATAACAATAAAACTAGAATCAATAAATCAAATCCCAAAACATCATAGGCCCTGACAGTGATGTCAGTTTCATAATCCAATCCAAATTGGTCCAAAGTAAGTAGATAAATTCCTTCAGAGATTCCCAATTGATTTTTGATAAATGTCTGAAGGTGGCTTTATAGGTATAATTTCACTATTTGTCATTAGCAGGGCGTACATCATTTGTTTTTTTTTTAAACTAGATTTTAAAAAATTCTCTGCCAAATGTGAAACGTCAAACAACATTGTGGCTTTGGTCATGGTTTTCACCTGGAAGAGTTGTGAACTTACTGTAGTTTTGCCTTTCAAGATTTTACCTAATTGTTGAACTGACATATAAACATAGCATTGCCTGTCCACTAGGTGGCACAACAGTAAGATTATTACATTATTGATGGCTAATAATTCATAATGACTTGCTAAGTTTAAACATAGGAGGAGTCTCTGCTTTTCTTTGGCTGCCAGCTTTATTGATTTTCTTGAACTGTTAATTTAAGATCAAAACAAGACACACCTATGATCTAAACTTTATACAATTAGATAAGTTATATTGACTTCACAAATATAATATGCAATATACAAAACAATCTGTTTATTACATTATTGATTTATTATTGTGTTGAACACGAGCAGCAGAGCTGACATTTCACATGCATGAACTTTTTTCCACCTCAGAGGTGTGAAACTTCAGTCCTCAGGCGATTTAACTTCTGAATGCATTTGTGGTCTAACACACCTGAAACAAATTAACAAATTTCTTATTCATAAAACTCCCCTTCTTAGTTGTAGAAATAGTTTGTAAAGCAGCTTGTGGTAGCATCTTTATTTTAATTACATTAATGATTAGCATTTAAAACTTGGAGCGATTACTAATAAAAATAAATGTTTGACTACAATATGCTCCTGATGTTTTTTTTCTTAAAAAATTGAAATGTAGTCAGGCAGAACTGATGCTAATGCTAATGTGACAAATACACCACAATCTCCCTGCTTCTATGAATTTATGACAGAAATGTTTAAGTGGAAAGAGAAAGACATTTTTTCAGGCGAATGTTTTAGGTTCATGTACATTAATATAGTTTAATGAAGATTATGAATGCATTGCTGCTGCGTTTCTTGAACACAAACTTGAAAATAAGTAAAGATCGATGTTGTTTTCCTTCTTAATTTGATATTCTCCGTTAAAAGCTGGTAGATTAAATTGCTGCTCCATTTATTTATTGCTAGCGGGAACCACGCTGTTGGAAATGCTACTTGGTGTTAACATCTTCCTCCCTGTGAGGATGAGTGTTATTTTTAGAAGTCCATTGTGTTGGTTTGCACTTGTTGTGTAAGGTCTATTTTTAGGCAGTTTGGACCAATAATTGCTAGAGGTGTTGAACTGGATATAATTAATTTTATCCACTTAGCTTTTAATGTTTGGTTTTCACATTCTGCAAGGAAAACTGTTGACCCCACCCAATTGTCAATCTACCGATGCTATAGGTTTGATCATATAATTGTCTGAAAATGTCATACCTTTTCAAAATTACTTACTCCTGCTATTTTAAAGAGAAGCTGCATTGGGTGACTGTTTTCACTGCGTTCACTTTTCTTTAGATTGTATGACTCAGTGGTTTCATAGCTTACTGTAAAACTTCTTTCAGATATTTTTTTATTAATTAAATGATTTCATTATTTGAATGATTCCATTACTTCCACCGAGCTCTGTAGAAATCTGTTTATAATTCACTTATTCAATTACACAAGTGGCAACAGGTACACATCTAAGATATGCTGGAAATTCCCTGGGGAGCATGACCACTGGCCACTGACATAACAAACAGAACCACAAGCACACATCGGGCTTACTTGCACTGTGCTCCTCCATTGAGAAGGCCTGGTTCTCTTGAAAAGACTGGTGAGAATGTGCGGGGTGATCATCTCCGAAATGAGGAGCAGGTGATGCGCGGCCGGTGTCGAAGAAATCTTGCGTGTCAGATTGTGTTGGATTTTGGAGACACAGGTGGGACTCTGGGATAGCGTGGAACAGCAGCAGGATCCAGCCCTGGATCACCAAGGCCACAGCCAGTGCAGGCTCATCCAATACTTTTGCATCCTTGTTTCCTCCTCTCTCTCTGCTCCCTTTCCCTCTCAACGCCTGGTTGCCGTAAAGGTAAAACCCCAGCCAGGCCACCCAAAGCAATGCGGACGCCAAACTGGACAGAAAGACCCAGACGGCATTACACTTCCATCGTCGCTTTTCAGTCTCTCCTTCTCTGTCTTCTTCTCTGCCATCTCCTCCATCTTCTCCGAACTCTCCTCCGCAGAGCACCACTCCGAGAGAGAGACCCATGGCTATGAGGAGCAGGCCCAGAGTGTAGCTGCACATCAGAGCAAAGTCTAAGGGAGGATACTCGCATGCTGGGTGACCCTCTCTCACGACAGTCAACAGAACCCATTCAGCAGAGATTATCCCCTGAACCAAAGCCAATGCCAGTCCCAGCGCTGCCAGCGTGCTCCCAGTGGGGCTTGACTTCCCAGCCACCAGCCTCCTGAGTCTCACACCTTGCACTAGTAAGCAGGAGAAGCAGAGGGCAAAGAGGGGTCCCCAAAAGGCCCTGCGGACCACACAGAGCACCTGGGTCTTCCCTACCAAGAAAGCCAGAGAGATGGTGAAGATCCCGAGGAGGGTCCCCAGGAGCAGGAGCAGAGGGCCGAGGCCAGAGCGCCTGGCTGGGTCAGAAACCCCACGCAGCTTGACGATGAGCAACACCGCAAGAACCAAAGAGGTGAGGCCGCCACTGCAGGCCACGGCCTCAAGGACGACGCCCCAGACCGCCTCTAGGTCACACAGCACTCTGTAGGGGGCTTCCACGCCCACGCTGCATCCTCGGGGAGGTGGGGGAGTGGGCTGAGACGAGCTGCAACTGATCAAAGTCAGGAGGCAGATGACAAAAGGGCTGACGGCCATCTTGGTGACAAACAGGGAAAAGAGAGACACAGTTAGAGCTAAATAAGCAACAAGTCATTTCATCCCTTCAGGTCTACGTCACGTGGTGTTACATGAGCACATCAGCTGCTCTTACATCTTCATTATGAGAAAAATGGTGAAAACAGCAATTTCTGCTTTTATTCCACAAGCCTCTTGTGTGATGTTGTTCAAACACACACACACATACACACACTCGCTCCACAGAATAGCACAGGTTTCAGCACTGGGCAATAGTTTCCATGGAAATGGGAAACAGCGTGGGCTGGTTACATTGCATACTGGGCTTTTCAGGAGTCGAGTTCAGTACCTAAAAGCACAGAACAACACAACATTCTGCACACACACACATACATACACAATAATTATTCACACTTGGATTGATTTAATGAATATAATGCATTCCCCAGCCCTTACCAAAGCATTAACATGCACCTTTAAATTAACTGTCATCTTGATACAGAAAGCTTGTACCAAAAAAACCCCAACTGTAAATCAGTGCTTTCTTATGGTTTCACATTTCATAGAAAGAAGTAAAACTCACCTCAGATGAATTCTTGACTTGAATTCTGGGTTACTCACAGTTCAGATATATCATCATTTCCCACAAATCATTATTTGACATGACTTAAGTCTCTGAGTGTTGTCAGATTCTCACTTAATGAAGTCCTTGAGGCAGCAGAAACAAATCGGTTTCCATTTTGTCGCTGTGTTTCCTTTCAGCTCTGACTGCTTAAAAGTACCACAGCACACTTTGAAAGACCTCGGGTGTCTTGCTGATGTAGTGACTTGTCCAGCTGCTCCGAGAAGAAGAAGAAGCCACAATTATGATGCATGCCTCGAGATTTCACACACCCACACGGTCAAATATATCTTCAGCCTCTTTCGCTCCTTTCTCTCTCACTCCCTCTGTCCTCATCTTTCTGTTCGTGCAGTCTGCATGTCTGAGTTGCTCTCTCTCTGTCTCTCTCTCTCCCAGCTTCACGCTGAATCTGCGGAGGTGTCAACAGAGCTAGAGAGAGAGAGCGATGCAGTCCCAGCTTACCTCTGCTCGCCCACGCACACGGGGCAGCGTGATTAGCTGTTGCACCTGTCTCACCAGGAAGAAAAGAGGAAATAGGCTCAGTACATAAGCATGGCAGTTCACAGCCTGTCCGGCATTAATCACTTTGTTTGCACATCTTGGTGTTATTTCATCTTGGCGTTATTTCCCGCCTTCATGCTCCCACATCTTCTACTTCTCAGTCCCTGCTAAACTATGGGGGATATTTGCTGATGAATGATGAATTGCCGTGTTATTAAGAACTGATCTGAAATGGAGATGAAGATGGGACGCATGCTGCAGAAAATGGGCATCTCGATTGAGAAAGAGCAGATGGTCGCTCTAAACACAGGTGAGCCTTTGGCCATGTGACCATCCCAGTAGAGAGTGTTGCATAACACCCTGGAAGACATGATTCAATTAAGTCTGTTAAGAGAGACGTAATCTCCAACCCCCTACATGTGGGGATAAAGAAGGACACAGGGAATGTCATGACAAGGATGCCGTCCATAAAGGCGTGTGAGACATTTTTGCACTGTTTTGTTGAGCCAGAAACCCAAAATCTGTCAATTTTAACTTTTTAACTCTTACAAGTAAGGTGTAACAATATATAAAACTCATGAGATGGGAAGAGACATGATATTGAGTTCGCAAGAACGAGATGAGTCAAAAGGGTAGGGGGTACCTTTCTATGAAGAAGGGTAGTATTTACTCGTGGAAAGATTGGGAACTGTAATTCAGCTCTCCATCCTGTGAAATAAAACTTTTTACTGTGCAAGGAAGCCTTCATGAATAAGCACAAAAAAAGAAATTTTTTTTTTCAGATTTCTTTTGAAATATTTTAGGATTTTGTTTAATTTTACATGGAAAGAGATTCATTTAAGTTTCTGAACAACTGTGAAATGTGCTATTTACAGTCAAAGAAATCTACTTTCGAAAACAAAACCGCATCCTCACCCACATCAAAGTATAAAACACACATGATACCACATTATAAATTTAAATGAGTATATTTGGTCTAAAAATTCAAAATTACATCTTGAAACTTAGAATTTGATTTAATCATGATATTTACTATTTAAATACAATGGCAATTGAGTAATAATTACTAAGTAAATGTTCACAGAATCATACGATATAAACTAACTGAATAATTTTAAAAGATTTGAACATATTACATTTTTATTAAAAACACAGTCATACAAATCTTTTCAAGAAATTTGGTTTTAAATATATTTTGATATGTTTAACACATTGGCTAATGCTCCAATTGTAAAATTATAAAATTATTTGTTCGTATAAATAAAAAAAAACCTGCTTTCAGTGTTTCAATAAAACATCAATATTTCAACAAAAGCAGTCTATTAAAGAGACATTCAATAACATGATGATGAGCAAAGCTTTGCTTTCACATTTAAATCTCCTGTATGTAATGTAACTTTCATTAAGAAGATATGTTTTTTACAATTTGCTAAAAGCGTCACTATGTTGTGATAGTAGAGTATAGCCTCCTTCCTGTGGTCCGTTTGTCATGCAGAAATACACTGTCAGAAGCAACCAATCAGAGCTAGAAGAAGCTTGTTAGCGCAGTCAATCATGCCTCTGTTCGCACTGCTCACAGCCTCCCTCTTACTCTTTGCTACACTACGGCTTCTCCCCATCAGCAGAGCCTACCATAAATGCTCAGGCTATTTAGCAAAGCCAAATATGATGACAGATAATTAGTTTTCCTGTAACTGTAAGTTGTTTTTCCCTTCTTATCAAGGCTTACACCATGCATCTTGTACACAAGCATGATTGACAGTGCTACGACCCTCCTCCTGGCTCTTATTAGCATATTTCTAGAGATAACAATACCCCATGGTATATTAAATTGTCACAAGATAGAGACAGTTTTTAAAGTGTCAAATACATTTTGATAAGTTTCCTACTGCAGCCTTTATTGTCAGAGAAAATAAAGGCTGCATTTAACTCCTGCTCTTGAGTTAAATGATCATACCCAGTTATAAAAATAACCCTTTAGCAATGAAACATAATTCAGAGTAAATCAGTACAAGTTCATGTCACGTTTTAACAGCTTAATAAAAGACATCAGGAAAACTGAATAAATGTATTTACAGTCCATCTTAATGGATGTCCAGCATACGTGTCAGGCACTGATGGATTTCACCTCCGTTTGTAGAGGTGCAGGACGTTGTTACACTGTGGGCAGGAATGCTGGACATCCTTGCAAGAATTCACGCAGAAGGGAATGAAACTGCACGGCCAGCAGCTGATGGGAAGCATAGGATAAAAAGAATAATAATGAATCATGAGAACAATAATATTTTGGTCATTAAATATTTGGTTCACCATGAGTTGTTTGCTGAGTTGTGGGGAAAAAAGTAGAATTCATACTTGAGCTTGAAGAGTTATTTAATTTTATTTTATAAATTAAGAGTTGATGCTGTACCAGGGCTTTATACTTAAGCGCCTCCATTTGTTCATAATTCTCTGCAAATCCGTGATTATGTGTAATGGCATATAAGTGCCTCTTGGGGGCAGTAGAATCATATGGGGATTTTTTTTTTTTTATCTGTCACTCCTGAATTCTCTGGTGACGTCGTTTGACGCCGTAGCTTTTTGTTGAGTACGGAAGTATGGCAACGGAAGCGCATTTACTGACCAACAACCACACCCAATCAGTTGTGCTTGCAATCTTGATAACCTAAGGACTAGACTTCAAACGAATCTTAAACGTAGTCTGCATAATTTACAGGAATATAAAAATAAGCGACCTGTCCAGAGTGTACCCTGCTAGAGATATGCACTAGCACCCCTCTTGACCTCATAGGACTAAGAGTGTAGGATAATGGATGGAAAAATAAACAGTTTTGACTCAAGCATGAATTACCCAGAAAAACTTTCCATTTTTAATATTTTCTACAAACTGCCATTCAGTTTGCTCTTGGAAGTTCTTTACATCTGGGGGTAATTGATGATAAAATGAAATACATGAACTGTGGGAGGAAGCAGTGCAACCAGTCAAACCAGCAGAAACCTAAAGCAGATTAGACTGAAGTAACTTCACTTTGTGGCAAAAAAAAAAAAATGTTTTTAAAGGTGGTGATGCTCGATATTTTAAAGTTTATTAATTAGAATGTTGTTATTGTCCACATCGTATCCATGTTTATTTCAAGTTTTACAACTTTTATGTTTTATGACAGCTCAAACAGGCCCAGAATCATTCATTTTCTTGGACCATCATTAGTTTGTAAAGAACCCACCACCTGACATTGTGTGTATTTCTATGTGGTAGTTTATACTCACAAAAACAAAAACAGCACTCCAAAAATGATCCAGGTTAGCATGCCCACTTTGTATTCAACCGAAGTCACAACAGTGTTCTTGCAATGCGGACAAAGCATACTTCCAGCAACGTCAGTAGGCAAGCGTTGCACCAAGAACACCTGGTTACCTGTCAAGCACACTTTGTTAAAACACAAAGTCGATATATATATGACGGATTGGACATATTGTGACTACCATTGGACCCACATGCGCCATTGCTATACATTGAGACGGTAACACTGATGGTTGGGGAGATCACATGCTGCAAACAGTATAACGCAAAATATTTCAAAACGGGTTTGCAGTGTTTTGCTATTAATTGTCAACACTACGACAAGATGCGGTTTGTAGCCACAGGAAAACATTGACAGACAGAGCTGGTTTAGCCACAGTGTCAATGATTCCTTCACAGTTTTAAGTTTTCAAATTCTTTTAAAAAAAGCAAATCTGCTGGGTCCTTGTGGCTGGATTATTCTATCAAGGCATATATTTTTGAGCGGATCCAAATGCAGCAGGCGTGGAACGTTGAGTTCATCTTAATGAAAAGATGAACCAACTTACAGAAAAATCTAAAAGGGCAAAAAGGAACACAAGCATGGAAATCTGGGGGGAAAACGACACCAGGGAACAGATGGGAAAAATAACCGGAGAAGACAGGAGAATCCGGCACGGAGTGACAGAGAATAAGGTGCTTAAATACTTGGGAGGTTGAATGCTGAACAAAAGACCTGGGCTGAAAAGCTAACATATTGCAGGTGTGAGGGGAGAGAGGAGGAGGCAGACTGAGGAGAGGGAGAGAAAAAGTGCCACAGGCGACAAGGGAGAGTACACATTGACTTGGAAATAACTATAACACTAAAGAATGACTAGACCAATGAAACATAAAATAGAATCACTAAGCAAGAACTGATCTGGAAATGGAAGCAAGGCATATCTAAAAGACAAAACTAAGGGACACAAAAAATGACAAAATCCCAAACCAAACTTCCCCAGATTAAAACGAAAACATGTTTTTAAAAATCACAACAGTGGAAATTTTCTCAGCTTTAATTTAAGCCATATTTGATAGAAATCAGATGGAAAATAAGGGCAATATTTTCCAGCTTGTGACAGATTCATGGTCATCCCACATCATAACAGCATGATTTGGTTCACATGACGCAATGCAAAGTAATGTGAGAGTAATGTAGTCTGCGGGTGCACATCACAACCAATAGACACTGTCCAATCCAGTAATATATTGTTAAGACCCATCACCATCTCTGAAACACTAGCATACATATTGTAAACTTTAATCAAATTTTCAGTAATGAGAAACAAATCTGACAAACGATAGACTCACCTGAGTGAAGATGCTGATTTTGTTGTATTGTGGCAATATTCTGCACAACTGGTTGCTGAGCTAGACACATAAAAACATTGAACTTGGAGTGAACAGAATGAAATTTAAACTAATCAAAAGATTACAGCATAAACATATATGAAGATACACAATAACTTAGTTTTCCCTTATGATCATGCAGGTTCATTGACACTGATATGGTCTTTGATCTCTTACCAGGTTGGGGATATTGCTGAACTCCAGGTTGGGGATATTGCTGAACTCCAGGTTGGGGGTATTGCTGAGCTCCAGGTTGGGGGTATTGCTGAACTCCAGATTGGGGGTATTGTTGAGCTCCAGGTTGGGGGTATTGTTGAGCTCCAGGTTGGGGGTATTGCTGAGCTCCAGGTTGGGGGTATTGCTGAGCTCCAGATTGGGGGTATTGTTGAGCTCCAGGTTGGGGGTATTGCTGAGCTCCAGGTTGGGGGTATTGCTGAGCTCCAGGTTGGGGGTATTGCTGAGCTCCAGGTTGGGGGTATTGCTGAGGAACAGGCTGTGCGCTTTGCTGACCAACAGGCTGAGGATTCTGCTGATTAACATCCTGGGAATGTTCCTGATGAACAGACTTGGACACTGGCTGGTTGTCGTACTGAGCATTATTCTGAGCAGCAGGATGACCAACAGGATTAGGCTGACTGGTGAGCACACTGGGGTCCAAAGGCGGGCCAGGATATGGTGGCGCTGGGATATCTGGAATTTCTGAAGTACCTTCAGTATCTGGAGGAGGTCCGTTACCTTTTTCCATTTTATCTGTCAAAAAAGTAAAACAAATATGATTGCAAAGCGTAAAATATCAAATATGTCCAGCGGTTCTTCTGATTCCTTTCATTGAAGAAGCAGAAGTAAACTGTGACACCAAGCTTGTCAAAAGCTAAAGATAAATAGAGGGCTTGACTGCAGCATGGAGGAATGCACGAAAAGTTGTCTATCAGGTTGGGGCATTTAAAAGTAATGCTTGACTTCTTTCCAAAACAAAACTCATTGTGTACGTAACACGGCATAAGGTCACATTCACTCTGTAAGAGTATCATCTGACAAAAATAGGCCATGAGACAAATATTTAAACTGAGCAGGTAAAATTATTTGCTGTGTCATTTTAATGTATTTTAACAAATGGTTTTTTGAGTCACCTACAATACAACAACAAATTTTAGTAAAACGTGTAGTGGTTTTATGTGGTCGAACAACAAAATGTAGAGGAATGAAGTGTGACATAAGGTAGCATAAATAAGTAGGAAAAAGACCTGATTGTAAACTTTTGTAGGATAAAAAAGCGTAAAAGGCCCTTGTGTAGCTTCTCTCTCGGTCTCTCATGGAGAAAGTATGTAATATCCCTTCAAATTCCTCATCAAGAAACAGAAGGAATGTGGTACATGTGTAAATGTTCTCAGATCAGGCCATCCTTACAAACTGTCACTATAAGAAGGAAACTACTGAAAGTGGCCACCAGAACTCCTTTGACTAAGCTGAAGAAGTTAAAAACTTCAGCAGTCAAGATGGAAGAGATTAAGCATACATTGCCTCGGGTTGGTTCTTTACCAGTCAAAGCTTTATGGGAGTTTGGCAATGAGAATTCCCCCGTTGAGGAAAACTCACATCAAGACTCAAGGAGACTCCAAGATTAAGTGAATGAGCAGGACCTTGAAGACCTGTAGAGGTAGAAGATTTAAAAAAATAAGTCCAGCAAAATATAGGGAAATCTTGGGGCACAATTTGTTTCCATCTGCAAGAGAACTGTGACTTCAGAGAATTTTTTTTAAGCAAGACTACAAACTGAGGCATTCAGTTGAAGCTATACAGAAGTGATTTGAAGACAACAAGGCAGACATTCTGAAATGGCCCAGTCAAAGCCATACATAAATTATGGCAGGACTTTTGCTGTTGATTGTTGACAAACAGCACCCCTTCCAATCTTTGTGACAGTGGACAGAGCCAGAATGTCGTTTTTGGATTCTTTGGGTATGAAACAGAGGCTTTCCACTCGGCTTAACCAGTTCAGCAGGTGAAATGCTGACTCATCGGTAGGCCCCAGCAGGATGCTTGTTAGCTGAGTCATTTTAACCATTGTTCTTTGTCACCACAGCTATTTCCGTCCATTTTGATGACGTCAACAAAAAGGGAACAGTGTGTTTTGGACACGTAAATCTTACCACAATCAGTAGAATCCAGTCAATCCCCATCACCCTTCACCTGGATCCGAACCCGTCAAACATTTCAATAAATATTGATTTAGTTGTGTTGGGCATTGCCTCTCAAAACTATTCACACCGCTTGAACCGTTTTGCCTTTAAAGATTCTATTAAATTAATACTGGGTAGTGTTTAATTTTAAGGTGGAAGGAAAATGCATAATTTTAAATAGTATTTGGCGAATAAGCATATATTGAATTAATTTTACTCTGATGCACTTGGTATTTCTGTACTCTCTTGTTTTCTTTTTTCTTGATGTTTCCAGAGTTGGGCATAACAGCGACATTGATTATAATGGTTGTCCTCTGCTTTTAATTAATGATCGCCATGTTCAGTTCATTTAACATGACCAATTTGTCAGCTTTTGTTTGGAAGTCCCTCTTGATCTTAAGTCTGGTATTTTCTACCACCTTGGGAAGTGAGTCTCTGTGCGGATAGGTCTTAATCAGGCTTGCACTTCTGGACATTGAAATTCTACAACATTCTTCCTTGTAAAGCTTGTTCATTTTTCATGTTTTTTAAAATCATATGCTATTTATTAAATTGTAAAATGTCACAGTTCCAAACTCTATCCCAGATTATATCTAGAAACACTGGACGGGCCGTTTCAATGGCAACGCAAACATTTACCATAAACAGCAGCTGTGACTGTATTAGCACTGAAGCAACTTAAAGCTTGGTAGACCCAGCTTTTATTTTGGCAGTCCACTTCCACTTAACAAAACAAGAGAATACTTAGCTGTGAGCAAAAACATTTAGTCTGCAGCCGAATGTTTGGTTTGTGAACTAAATATTTATAAATGTTGGAACTGTGACATTTGGAAATATATGCATAACATAGTGAAAATATGTCTTTGATAAAATGGAGCCCAATTTATTTTATTAGACTAAATAACCTAAAATATTGCTGTCATTTTTTTCAGTGTGTAACTTTACAAACAACATGGAGATGTTGCCAAAACTTGGATGTACATTTTTATTACGAAGTGGATGCAAAGGACGCAGGTGATTACACATAATGAAAAGGAAAGCAAGTTAAAACATCCCTAACAGCCTGAGTTTGCAGACCTTGTTTAACCTGTCCCCCACCTATTTTATGAAAAGCTTATGCACTGCAATCTGCTTTCAGACTACAACTGAATCTTCTCCACACTGAAAGGGTTTTAGTCCTTCAGGATTTGTTCCATATACAACATAGGCATTTCTCTTTCACAATGATAAATGACACGTGTTCTAGCGTTATACTTGTAGGAAATATGCGCCTGCTTTAACTTCATGTTAAGCCATGCATGGTAATTTGTCTCAGTACCTCAATTCAAATTGTTACACATATACTGATGTTTTTAAAGCTTTATTTATGTTCATTATGATGTTTTTCTGCTTACAGCTTATGAGAACATAATAAGCTAAGAATAAAACATGAAACAAATAAAACATTTACAGACATGAGAACTTATGCCCACTAGATGTTTAAAGATTAATTTCAAAAGTTACCTTTCATCTGTATGCCGTAATAAATATTAATAGAAAGGTTTTCCAGATACAACTGAGAATTTTTGACTTATTGTTAGAACCTGTGATTAAGTGATCGATTCACAGCACTATTGGTGTATTTATAGTACTAGAGCATTTATGTTCATGTCTTCTCTTAATCTGTATTTTCTAGGTTTTCTCACCTTTGGATGGATTTGCTGAATGTCTTGAAAGATGGTCAGGAGGAGTCACAACAACCAGAGCGTCCTATTTATCTGACACTGAGCAATGGTTAAGGCGAAACACACTCTGTTGATGTGTGCCAGCTAAAAGGTGGTGCAACGTAACAGGCATGCAGAAGTAGGTGTAGCTTCTTTAAAAATAACTTCAGCAAACATCCTGTGGCCAAGTGCAGCTTTATAAGAAGAAGTATAGACTGACTCTTAGTTTACTTTTGTTTTTTTTTGTTGACAATTTGTATGGGGAAAAACAATGTTGATCAAAATTTTAAAAATGGCAAAATAGTTAGATGTATTTGAACCTTGTTACAACATGTTGGATGCAATTAAAAAAAACAAGACAAAGAGATAAAAATCAATAAACGACCATTTATTTAAAGACATTTACACTTAATCAAGGTTCCCACAGATGATTTAAGGATTAGGGCAATTAGGATGGGAATGAATTAGAAAACAGAACTAAAAGTGTAAAGAACGTTCTCACCATTAGAGTTTAGAAAAATTCAGCATGGTCCAAGCCCAAAGTAAACTTTGCATATTATTGCAAAGTCAGACTTCTAACTATCAGCTTAACTTTTTTGGGAGGATTTATGGGGAAATCAGGAACCTTCATGCAGAAACTTTAGCAAAACACTGAGAAGTCTGAGTCTGTGGAAACTCAGCCTGATTAAATCTAAACCAGTTAAATCCTTTAATATAACCTTTTTTTTATATTTTTATTTTTTCTTCCTAAATATGTCTCTCAGTTGAAATCTATTCTTTATAGATATAGAAGACGGAGTTGGAAGACGTTAAACAAAAAGTTTAACGTCTTCCAACTCCGTTTTGTCGGTCCTGATCAATGTGATTGATAGGAGCCGAGCAGGTGGAAACACATGCACAGCGGGGAAACAGTGTGCTGCGCTTACAGTCTAACCTTTCTTTCTTTCATAATCAGGGTAAACTATTACTCTGCTATTTGTTATTTCTAATTGAAAGGTTAGCACAACTTTATGTAGTGCTTTTTGGTTTTCCTCTGTTCTCTATGTAGAATTATTAAACCACACCACTAAAGGCAAAGTCGGACCCAAACCTGGCTTGGGGAATAATCTCGCCCCAAGAACTCCTGAATTTCAGGTTGAGGTCAGATGGGACTTGAGCTGTAAATCTAAACTCTAGGTCCTTCCACTTTCAAAGACAGAACAGCTTTCTTCCTTTACCATCCTGGTGTCGTGAGAGCGTGAACCACTAACAGAAAAAGGCACAAAAGCTGCATTCGTGTTCACTTTCGTAAATGTCCGATCAGCTGATAAACAGCCAGTTTCAGTAAGGAAGTTTTCAAATAAACATAGCCTTCCTGCCCAGTGTTTTTTTTTTTTTTACTGCTATTAAAAAAGAGAAAGACATTTAATGCTAGCTTTGGACAAAACGTTTGGCTCTTTTCCTCCTTTTTCTTCCGAGTCCTTGGCGAGCGACGGCGTTCTCCGTGTGCGCCGTGCAGCGACCGCGTGCTGCCAAAACGAAACAACAACAAAGCGTGTTGACGTCACAGATCACAGAGTTTAATCTCATACAAAGCAATCGACAACAAAGCTGCAGAGGAACAGAGATATGCATTTTCTCATAAAAATAAAGACACACAAGGGGAAACGAACACGAAACAAAGACAAACAGCAAAGACGTCTTTGGAGAGAGAGCCAATGCAAAAAGCAAAAAAGTGGCAACTTTCTGCAAATTCAGTGGTGACACTAGATTTTATATTTAGTGAGTGTTTTTTCTATTTAATTTATGCATTCTAGGCGTTCCTCTTGTTGACCAACTGGAAGCTCCCAGAGAACTTGGAACTCCCCTCAATCTACGGCAAAGATCAAAGGGCCATCTGCCTTCTACCGAAACAAAAGAGCGGATAGCCGGCCCTGACCCCCTGTGGCTCCCACGGTCATTCTGAGTACAGAACGACCTGAGATACAATCTCACAGATACCTGAGAAATCTAAAATCTCTGTCTCCCAAGGAAACTGCTAATTTTATGACTTCGCCTGTGGCCTGGCCTCACAGTGGGGGTCCCATTGAGAGATCTCCCTTAATCTGCATTTGGTTCCTGTGTCTCTGAATGCTCAACAGAAAACTGTTCAAAATAAGAGTGTTCCATATATCTTTTAAGATTAACTGTATTAAGCACCAAAATAATCATATTTCCTTAACAGTCCCCCTTTTGAGATCTTCATCAAAGATCTCAATAAAAATTGAGTAAGCCTTCTAATCCAGAACCAAAACTATGTATTGAACTAATAAAAAAAACGAAAAAAAAACAAAAAATGAAAACCAAAAGAGTGACGTACCCTAATTATATCCAGTCCCCCTTTTTAAACAAAACCCAAGGGTAAGAAATACTTATCCTCACAAAAATAAAATCATAAAACAAAATTATCACAATAGAACCAAAAACACAGGACAAACAAAACCCAAAGTATAAAATGAAAAAAAAAAACAGGGACATACATAGAAAAAACTAGTAAGAAATGGTCTGCAACTGAAAAGACAACATTCAGCACAAAATTACAATCTGCCAAAAAATGAGAAACACACAAAGTTACAATCTGCTGCTCGTCCTTTTTCTGTTTTTTTTTTTTCAATGTCCGTCGATAGTCTCTCAAAAAACAAAATATGAAGTCTTCGTCAGGAAATGTTCAAAAAATGCGCGCAAAAAACGAAACGAAAGTCCTTTTCAGAGTTCGTAACGAACTAAAAACACGTAATAAAAAGTTAATGATGATCCTCTTGCAGCCTGATCTTCTTCGGTTTGAAACCTCAGGTTTCCACCTGAGCGTCCGTTGCTCACTGAAAATTGGATTATTATGCCAACATAACCGTGAGTTTCAAGGAGAAAGTGAAATCTCCTCGTGAGGAAAGTAAATCTTGTGTAACGACCTGTCACAAGTTATTAAACAGACTTTTTGTTTCAACATGAGTGTCAGTAGCATCAGAAACACAATTACAACATTCTTCAATATCATCTTCATTATTGTCAGCATAATCAAACGATGGTTTCACCTAAAAATAAATTTGTTTTGTTATCTTCCATCCAGGAAATTATTTTAATCCTTTTATCAAAGAACGCAGACTTTGAAGGAGATCACATCCGGAGGGCACCAGGAATCCAGCTTCAAAACTATAATGACAAGACAGAGATCAGATTTCATGCAAAGGCATCATTCATTTTGTGTATTCAACACAAACATCTTCAAGTCACTCCGTGTCTGAGTGAATCCTCCCCCGCTCGTGGCTCTGTGGCTGCTATCGTCGAAAAAAAGGTGGAACTGCTTCTCCAAGCAGTGGCACTCCCCCTCGAACAACAGCTTGTGTTGCAGAGTTCAGAGTCAGGCTTGGAGCTCAGAACTCCAAGCCAGTCTGTATGTAGTTAGCCATGAGCAACTCATCACGTAAAGCCTTATCTCCTACTTTGTCCAGTTCTGCTCATCAAGTGGTGGATGTGATCCCTTCAATTTACGTTGCTATTATTATATACTATAGCTCCAACCGATGAAAAATACCAAAACCCTGTAATCATTTGCTTCAAAAGACATGTTTCCAAAGTAACGTTTTCCCAGAATGTTAAACAAATGCAGATCTTTTCTTAAAGCAATCTTGTAAAAATAGGATCAAACAAACGAAACAAAACAAACACAAAAACCTAAAAATGTAGTTGTAAAGCTTACATTTACCACCAAAATGAATAACAATGTGAATTAAACAGTCCAGTTTAAATTACTTTCATAGAACAAACTAGATCCTACTGTTTATTTGTCTAAATGATTTTACATGCGTTCCTTAAACAAAATTCAAAAGAGTTAGACCTGGACAAATTATAATGTCAATGTATGCCTTAACAAATCCAAACATTTTCAAAATATACCAATTTTACCTAGGCTTTTACTTGTCGTCGAATTTAAAATTTAAAGTTTTATTCAAAATCGTTTTAAATGTTTGTAAATCAAAAAAATCAAAATCAAGTTTAGAAAAATCATTATAATCCCACCTATGTACTTTTCCTGATTAGTGATAACTTTAATCAAGAACAGATTCTTCAAAACATTTCTTAAAACATTCATGCTCCATTAAATTAATGCTCTGAAAATGGCTGACACAATAATATGTTAATTTCTATAATTATTTTCCCAAGTTAATTAACCAAAATATGCTTCATTATCACTATAAATGTATCTATTTTCTCAAAATATGTTAGCCCATTATCAGAACATCTTTCAATGGAGAACAACTCAAATCCATTCAAAATAAGCACTTATCAGACATATTCTTCAAAAGTTTTGTTTAAGTAATATAAGTGTTTCAGTAATCTAATTAAGTAATATAAAAATAACCCATAACATATTCTCCCTCTGTATGATACATTACTGGCTAATGTATCATCATTACCTAATATGTTAACTAACGATGTTGATGAAACAGGGTCATTATTGTACTGAGAAATTCTACCCAATACTGCCCCGTCCTAACAGGCAAACTGTCAAAACAAACAGAACAATTTATTATAGCATGCTTTAAACCTTCAAGATTACTATTTTCAAAAAACATTTCACATTACAGTTTTAAAACTCAGTATTCAATTTTACTGTTATGATTGTCAAATAAGTCATTTTACAAACTTCTCAAAAATTTTCACTAGCGTTTGACAAAACGTGTTTACCAATTAAGACTCAGTGAAGGTTATGCATAAACCAGGCAGAAAGACGTTGAAAAAGAAAAAATTCAAAATATATTCTTAAGAAAATCCAAAAATGATAAACTTTGACAAATACTGGTCAGAATATTACCAAATCAACAAATGAAAGAAATTAAACTGAAGACTGAATTTCCCCCTCCCCCTTTCGAACGGGTCAAGAGGAAACTGGTAACTCAAAAGAAAGAAATTAATTTGGGAGATTTACCAAAATATAAAGAACTGACATTTAAAATTAACTAAATGGGAGTCAAACTAATGAAAACAAATTTTAAAGAAAACGTTTCACTAAATCTAGGAAACCAAACTGCAGCAAAATCTTGTCTTATGTGATGAGAAAAGACTCTCTACAACTTCCTATAATCTATAATGTGAAACAATACCCTAAAATTTAAACAGCCGAATCTCTATGTTCCTTAGGAAAAAAGAAAAATTAAATCCTTTTGTACTGTTAGATTTCACAATTTAAATTTGAAAACCACTACACCAGTCTGAGCAATCTCTATCGTCAGAGCACAAAGCAAATCTATAACCCCACCATAAAACCCCTCCCTCACCTCTTGAAGGGAATGATTTTATGGCAGGAAAGAGAGTCGATAAGGATTTCAGGAGGAACTCCTAATTCTTTATTAGGCTGTGGCACTTGAATCATCAGATATGTTTTAGTTTCTTCTAATTTGAAAAAGATGAACTTAAAAATCTTTTGTCGTTCCACCACTAAAATTGTAACTTATATTCTGATATTATGTCAAAAGGTACTTTAAATGATGGGAGAGAAAATGATTTGCCTCACAGCTGCTTGTTCTTGTCTGTTGAGCTGCTGTGAGCAGAGGTTGCTTCGCACTTAAAGTTAGTGGTATGCAAAGAGGCTTCACATGTTAATTAGTTGAATCTAGTGGGGGTAGAAATTACAGCACAGCTGTAGCTTGTTCTCCCGTGCTGAACTTCTGTGAATGGGGTTATAACTCCTCCTTGGGCTCCATTCGTCTCATGTCTAAATAAACATACTTGTCGCTTCTTCTTGTTTTGTTCTATTTATTTATTTTTCTTAATTTTCTTATTTTATTTGCAGCCCTCTCGTCTGTCTATAGGCACTATTTAACCATCTCTTATTACAGTTTAATATTGATTCTCTACAATAATTCCATATAATCTTTTTATTCATTAACCAATAAGTTATTTCAAACTTAATGTTATCCTTCAACAACAAATTTGTATATTTTAGCAAACTTTTCTATATTTAATCAGTTTCTATTTAACAAGAGAGTTATTTCTAATTTATCCTGTCTGAATTATCAGTAAGTCCTGTAGATTTAATGATATTTTATCTATCTTAAAGTTTTGGACAGTTTTAAAAGGACTGATTGTGAAAATATCTAGAATCAGCTGCATGTTACAGTTTGTTGTTATCTGAACAATTCCTCTTACAGTTAGAGCCTGTTTCTCTAAAGATTTTTGATTTGTCTGTATCCTCTACCCATTTTAAAAGTCCCATTGTAGTAAATTGTATTACATTCTATCAACATTTTTATCTACTATTTTAGTGCATAATTCTATACACAGTTTTTATTTTATTTAGTTCTCTACCTAATCAGTCATGTATTTAGCTATTCATTCATTCACTTTATTTATGTATTTATCTATTAATTTGCCAAGAGAGCATTTCTAGAATCCTCTGTGACCTAATTTTCTTGGCCTATTCTTTATTTATTTATTTATTTATTTATTTATTTATTTAACCGTAGAACCCATAATTTATTTTCAATTTGTTCAGATGAATTATTTTATCAAGATTCTATCCTTTAATCACCTTCCAATCTTTACACTGCAGGTCACACTTACTGCTGTTATTGCTTAATTTTAATAATTTAGTCCAATTTAACACAGAGGATGTTTGTAAAAACTGGAAATTTTGCACCATAAAACAGCACTAAAAAGATTCTGTATTTATATGACATAAAATACCCAGTGGTATTTTATGTCCAATCACACACCCTCTCACACCAACATGAAATGTAACACAAACAAAAACACAAAGCACATTACAAAAAACACAGAACACAACACATCTGGCCAGGTTTATAGTCAGTCAGAATTTCATCAGTCCCCAAATGTCAGTCTGAGGTCATTATTCTATCAAATTTTACTGTAATTTATATCAAATTCACTGAAATTTATATCAAATTTACTGAAGCTTCAGAAATTGTCCAATGTTTTATTAATATATTTTCATGTGTCAATTTAATTAATTTTAAAGTCCAATTGTCAGGAACCTTTTAATTCCCCGTGCACGTTTAAAAGAGAGACATCTCAAAGTTATGTTAAAATCAAACCACAACCAATAATTTTGTTTTCTGGTACCAGTTCTATGTACTGAACTCCTATTTATTTTATTTATTTATTTATGTTTAAAACTAAACGACCACGTTTTCGCCATCGTTCTACTTTCCCCGTCAAGATTCTTCAACGAACCCCGACCATAAAATAGCGTATAGCACGTGTCGCAACTCAGTGTCCATAATAACTGCACAATAAAACGCAGCAAAAGCAACTCACATTCACGCAAACAGCGCTTTTCAAACACAGCGTTCCACACAAAGCAATTAACGCATACACACGCACAGACACACGCAAACACACAGACACACACACTTCTACGGCAGCCCGCACACAAATCACCACGCACAAAAAATACAGAGAACACAAACACAGTTACAAACAAACGTAAGAGACAAAGGGAAAAAATAAAAATAAAATGCCGGCTAAAAAATAAAAGATGCACCATATTAAAGTCTACCCCAGACTATTTTCACTTGATTCCTTAACAGTCTACCTCAGACTATTTCTCGAAAATCTAAAGCCTACCCCAGGCTATTTTAAATACACAATCGCTAAATTCCTTTCTTTAAGGAGCACAGTCATGAATCTCCAGGGAAAAAGAACATAAACTAAGAAAACCCAGCCTTTTTACGGCGGAGGCAGCGCAAAACCCTCCGTCTGAACCCGCCACGGTCCCCTGTTCTGCAAGTGTACCACACACTATTCGTCAAAGTCTACCACAGACAAACGTTCCAGCCTTTTAATTCAATTTAAAAATAAAGACACACAAGGGGAAACGAACACGAAACAAAGACAAACAGCAAAGACGTCTTTGGAGAGAGAGCCAATGCAAAAAGCAAAAAAGTGGCAACTTTCTGCAAATTCAGTGGTGACACTAGATTTTATATTTAGTGAGTGTTTTTTCTATTTAATTTATGCATTCTAGGCGTTCCTCTTGTTGACCAACTGGAAGCTCCCAGAGAACTTGGAACTCCCCTCAATCTACGGCAAAGATCAAAGGGCCATCTGCCTTCTACCGAAACAAAAGAGCGGATAGCCGGCCCTGACCCCCTGTGGCTCCCACGGTCATTCTGAGTACAGAACGACCTGAGATACAATCTCACAGATACCTGAGAAATCTAAAATCTCTGTCTCCCAAGGAAACTGCTAATTTTATGACTTCGCCTGTGGCCTGGCCTCACAGTGGGGGTCCCATTGAGAGATCTCCCTTAATCTGCATTTGGTTCCTGTGTCTCTGAATGCTCAACAGAAAACTGTTCAAAATAAGAGTGTTCCATATATCTTTTAAGATTAACTGTATTAAGCACCAAAATAATCATATTTCCTTAACACTGCTCTACTTACTTTGTTATGATCCACCAGTAAAAATGTGAGCATCTGTAATTTCTTTTCCTGAGACTTTGATTGCTGATTGTTGGAGGTGACCCGACCATCTTTGGAGAAAAGCTAGAAGGTGTTTTAGGAGGTTTTCGTCTGTGATGACTGTTGTTGCCATGCAGTGGTGGACAGCTTTAGTCCCGGGCTTCGATGTAGAAGACAAATCTTAACAGACTGAGAGTGTGTTTGTGTTTTGGCTCAGCTTATGGCTTGACAATAGCAATAACGTTTGCAACTACATTACCATTTTTGCCAGCTAATGTGTGCTCACTGCTATCCCTTTTACTATCCCTTTTACTTTAGGTATAATACCTAAAGTAAAAGGTATTATACCAAAACTTCCCATGTTTTGTGATCACTAAACTTTGTTTTATTTAGTGTTATTTTCCATATATTCATTTTCAGAGAACCTACGTGTTCAGAACAGAGCGGGTGTAATACCTGCATCTGACCACTTGATGGTGACATTCAGCCATATTGTAAAATTTTAGACGTCTCAGAAAACATCCCACTATTCATTTTCACTTGTTCATTTACTTTAAAATGTTGCAGACATAATTTTCCCCATGGTGTTAGGCTAAATATTGAATAAAATATAATACAGGTTGGCACTATTAAAGCAAAAGCTCTATACTGATCACTGATGGCAGTATAATCTATTCATCTGTTTCAACCTGGCTGCAATCTATATGCATCAGTTTTACATCTTGAGTTAACCAGAGTAACCCTGTCTCCTTCCAGGGACAAAATGTAGCCCTGTGCTTCATGAGGCTCCATATTAATCTCTTTTTTTTTATCATATAATAGAATCGATCTGATGTCTCCCAGTCATGCCACAACAATTGACTGGGTATTTGATCATTTTTCAAAGGAATCTATGGAACATTTCAGCATAAAGCTCTCTGAGGAATGTATTACGTTTTATTATGTTTATTATGTAATTATATTCAATTGTATAAAGGAATGTAGCATTTTTTGTAAAAAAAAAAAAAAAAATAGGCCCAACAATGTACCAAATACAAGCACACACACATGTCTTTCCAGATACACTGTATTTTGGGCTGTCACAGTTTTGTCTCTTCTTCTGCTTACAGAAACACAATTGCTTATAAGATGATAAATGAGATAACCTTTAAAAAACCTCACATATAAATATATCTACCAACTGAACTGATCAAAACACTCCCTAATTCTTTTAGGAAATTCAGAAGTGTTATTTCAATGACAGCATCAATTCTCGCAGACTTTGGGAATTGTAGTTTTACAGTGCAGCTCTCAATTAAATAACTTTGTACAGTGCAAGAAGACCTCAATCAACAGACAAATTAAACATTTCAGATATTTTGAAGGATATTTTTTGTAGATATTATGTTCTGATTCATGATTCGTTACAACAATAATCAAATGTTGCACTATTTAAAGTAAGAGAAATCTACTTTTGCAACCAGAACAACATTCTCATGTCAACAGTTAGTATCCAAGTAAATCACTGAGTAATAATTAGATTAGAGTAATAATTGTTAAGGAAATGGTAACAGAACAACATATACTCTAATGTTGAATGATTACAGAAAGACTTTAAATTATTAGTGTTAATTAAAATGTAGAATTATGTTGACCTTCATCAAGATGTGTTTTAAATATTTTTACATTACTTTAAAACATTAACTAATGTTTCCAAAAAATATTTGTATATGTTAAGGTCATTAAACACAACTTGGATGAGCAGAGCTTCTCTTTAGGCCACAATGGGGAAAAAACTTTCTTCCGATCTTAAGTTAAAAATTTTGAAAATTATTCGTTAATGAGACACCATAAAGAGTAAAATATCAATAGTTTGTTAAAAAAGTTCATGAAAACCTCATAAACGTATTTTTTCAGCAAAAATGTCAGTAACTGCAGTAACTGCATGTGAATCACTATGGTTCACATGCGACGGTAGACGTGCAGAACGTTGTTGCACTGCGGGCAGGAATGCTGCACATCCTTGCAAGCACCCACGCAGAACGGGATCAAACAGCAAGGCCAACACCTGGACAAGGAATATGATCAAAAAGACAAAACAATAATAGTAAGACCACTCGACTCAAAAAAAGTTAACTCAATCGAAAGTGTGCAGTATTTATCTGTATTCTCCATTTAGTGCAAAAATCAGAAAATGGTCTGTTATCCCAACTTTCGTTTTGGTTTAATAAAAATAAATAAAAAAGCTAGTGTATTTTTTGGTTTGTTTGTTTTAAACAAAAAAGCAAACTGCCTGAACGTACATGGACCGAAGGCGTAAAGAAAAGTGCTAAACAAACAAGGAGTGAATCCAGGGGTGGAAATTAAACATTTTCTCCACCAGCCAGTAGCTGGTAGAGAACATTTTTTACCAGCCACTCAGACATTTCACCAGCCACTGTTTTTTTTTTTTTTTCTTCCTTCGGTCACCAGCCCCACCAGTACAAGCAAATTATATAAAATATATGATTTATTCTTAACCCTATAAAATCTAATTTACTGACAATAAGTCTACCATAAATATGTACATATATAGATTAATTTAACATAAACCATGGATACCTTAACAAAGGTGAAGTGCAATAAGTTCACTTGAAGTAATTACTAACAGCAAACTTTAACTACACAACCCTAACATTCTTGCAATCATTTCCTATGTTGAACATTTCCACATTTTGGCTACAACTCCCCCAGATAGTATTTAGTTAAGATCTGTCTAGTGATTTTTTTAAACATTGTTAAATGGTACCAAGAGCTGTTTTTCTAACTGTTCTATGTTATCAGGGGGGATAACATCAGGTTACCTCCCTGATGTTACCTATCAGGGAGGGGTAACATCTGGTATCCTGTAACCAGGTGTTTAAAAAGCCGGACACAATATCCAGAAATCTCCTTTGTGTCAAGGCTTAAACAAGATTTTTTTTTTAATATAAAAATACATTCATAAAATACATGTGCAGTCATTTCACTCTTTCGACTTCCGGGTTGTTTATTTGGGTTTTGTTTGTTTCTGTGTTCTGTAATTCCTCTATTATTATTTAGATCAGCTATGTTTTGCTTGACCTTGGTTTGGGGAGGGGCGGGCCAAGGAGAACCAAGGGATTTCATTGGATAAACCCAGTGTCCGTCAATAAAATCTACCAATGGGCTGTGGCGGTTTGTTAAATTATGACAGTATAGGGCCGCCAGATATGGTCTGTACTTCAGACGGTCAGTCCTCCCCTGGACAGACGTTCAACCTGAATGCAGCTTCTTCTTTTTTCTGTTCAAATTGTAAACCTGCCACAGTGGCGGGTGCGTTGCTCCAATTTACACGCCACTTCACACTAATTTCAACCTCTGGCAGTGACTTTATTGGTATTCTTCTTGATGTCAGTTTGGAATAATTGGTTGCACTAATTCATTCTTATTTTTCCTCTCAATTTTCTCCCTACCGTATGAAAGCTGTCAAACTGACCCAGTTTGAGATATCACTGTCCTCCTGTGGCTGCAAGGGCGGCAGCACTGCTAAACCGGTTGGTTAGAAAAGAATACTTCAATACTTCAACTTTTTACTCACCCAATAATAAACAGTGTTCCAACAATGATCCAGGTGAGCATGCCCAATTTGTATTCGGTTGTGCTCACAACGGTGGTCTTACAGTGTGGACACAACATGCTTCCAGGAGCCTCAGTTGGTCTCGCTTGCACCACCACCACAGGGGTTGCTGTCAATAACACTTTGTTAAAAACTCACCACCAACTCTATACATTCTTAAACTTTAGACTCATCTTCAATAAAAAGACACTAACTGAGAAAGTAACTCACCAGGTTGAGTAGTCTGATTTTGCGGTACAGCTTGTTGTTGAGCTAGACGTATAAAAACATTGAACTTGGAGTTAACTGAATGAGGCATAAACTGGACAAGATTTCAGCACATATAAGAAAAGAAACAATGATTGGAGGAAAAGGGGTGAAATTATGTTGAAATGCAGAATAAATAAGATGACCTCTGATCTCTTACCAAGCTGGTTAACCGGTTGTTGATACTGTTGACCAACAGGCTGGGGATATTGCTGATACTGCTGAGCAACAGGCTGGGGATATTGTTGATCAACAGGTTGCTGATACTGCTGGACACCGGACTGGGGATATTGCTGATCAACAGGTTGCTGATACTGCTGGACACCGGACTGGGGATATTGCTGATCAACAGGTTGCTGATACTGCTGGACACCGGACTGGGGATATTGCTGATCAACAGGTTGCTGATACTGCTGGACACCGGACTGGGGATATTGCTGATCAACAGGTTGCTGATACTGCTGAGCATCAGGCTGGGGATATTGCTGGTCGACAGGTTGCTGATACTGCTGAGCAACAGGCTGGGGATATTTCTGGTCATCAGGTTGCTGATACTGCTGAGGAGCAGGCTGAGGATATTTCTGGTCAACAGGTGTAGGTTGATTGATGACCACACTTGAGTCCAATGGCGGACCAGGATATGGCGGCGCTGGGATATCTGCGATGTCTGGAATATTTGTAATATCTGGGATAACTGGAATGTCTGGAATATATGGAATATATGGGATGTCTGGAATATATGGGATGTCTGGAATATATGGAATATCTGCAATGTCTGGAGGAGGTCCTTCACCTATTTCCATTTTACCTGTCAAAAAGGTAAAAAAAGTAAAATAAAATAAAATAACATGACATCAAAGCTGTAAAATATCATATGTCTCCATTCGTTACTCTGATGACTTTCAGTGAGGAGCCAAAATGTGACACCAAGCTTGTAAAGTGCCAAAGAAAAGAAGACGGAAGAAAAGACTGCACGAAAAGTTTTCTGTCAGATTAAAACATTTAAAAGTAATGAAAAAGGAAATAAACACCTTTTATTTACACCCCATCAGGGAGGGGTAACATCAGGTATCCTGCAACCAGAGGTCTAAAAAGCCGGACAAAATATCCAGAAATCTCCTTTGTGGCAAGGCTTAAACAGGATTTTTTTTAAAATATAAAAATACATTCATAAAAAACATGTGCAGTCATTTTACTCTTTCGACTTTCGGGTTGTTTAGTTGGGTTTTGTTTGTTTCTGTGTTCTGTAATTCCTCTATTATTATATAGATCAGCTATTTTGTTTGACCTTGGTTCAGTCCTTTATTAGTTATTTTAGTTTCATCACTATTCTGTGTTATTTCTTATTTTGATTAGATTTGTCTTGTTTTGGGCCTGTATAGTGGCACAGATGGTAAGAAAGGAAGGTTCTAGGTTCAATTCCCAGCCACTATTCTTTATGCATGGAGTTTGCATGCGTGGGTTCTCTCCAGGTACTCTGGCTTCCTCCCACAGTCCAATAACATTACTGTTAGGTTGATTTGTCTCTATAAATCTTCCTTAGGTGTGAGTGTGTGCGTGCATGGTTGTTTGTCCTGTCTGACCCTGTGTTGCCCTGCGATGCACTGGCGACCCCTCGCCCCCTGTGCCTCTCTCCCCTCACATGTGAGATCAGTTTGCCAATCAGCCCGGTTCTTTGTGTCAGCAATCAACCTTCCAGTACCTAAGCTCCTCTCTTTCAGTCACTCCTTGCTGGTTCCTTCCATTACTCCCCTGGTTTCTCCGTACTCTCCACATGTCTCCTTGCCCGGTTTCTTCCTTGGAGTTTTGATTTATGTTGCTGCCCTGGACACCTGTGACTTTGTAGTTTTAGACTTCATCATTTTTTTTCATTAAATCTTTTTCATTATCTACTGCACGCCTTCATGCTTCTGCATTTGCCACCACCATCCACCAAGACAAATAAAACACGTTGTTCCCTGCAGTGTTGTAAAAGTAATGTTCCCCTTGAAATTGTTTTCAAATTTTCCATGTCCATAAATTTATTTAAAAATGCTACAATATAAACTTAGAATTGTTTTTATTAGGGTATAATGTAATAAACCACAAAGTTGTGAGCAGGATAAACCAAGAGGAAGGAAAAGAAAGAACGAATACAGAACCAAATCAGCAAAACGAAACTTATGAAGCTATTAAAATCTTCAGGAATCTTATGTTGTGTAAGATATTTCAGAAAATAACACTGAAACACTTGTGAGTTTCTTTATCTTGCTGTAATCTCTAAAATATGTTTCTTCATATTTTTAACATCAAATCACTCACCTCTTTCCCACAGTTTTCACAGTTCAACTACTGCAGAGGATTTATAGTCATTGTTAAAAGTCAGTGTTGAGCATCAAGCGATGAAGGAAATTTACGTCAACATGGAACCTGACAAGCCTGTTTACCAAATTCCTTCATCTAAGCACAAAGGGAGAATGCAGACAAATGTACTATGTATTTAATCAAATTTTAAAATTTTACATATTCAGACTTTTTATTTTTCTGTTATTTTTCATCACGGTTCAAGCAGTTCCAAAAATAATTTCTACCTAGGTGTCATTGTATATCTGGCAATCCTGAATGGTTCACTGCTGGCTGCCTTCAGTTCACACTGTGAGACTTCTATTCATTTTACACATGGAAAGAGGAAACTTAATGTTGCTATAATAAAAATGTCATCAGCCTCTTCTGAAATCAAACTGACCGATATGGCAGGGTTTAAAAAGACAAAGAGCAGGCAGAAGGCTGATATTAAGGCAAACCAGATACAGCATTTGAAGCATGCTGAAGGCCAGCAAACAAAAGACTCAGAGAGTAGATGTAGTAATGGTGAGTAAGCTGTCAAAGTATTGGGTACAGGGTGGAAGATTTCACTGAAACAAGATTTTGTCCTCAAGAAAGCATGAAACAGTAGGAGGTTTCAGTGTTGATTCAACAACAAGGAAGAGACTGAACAAAAGTAGTATTGTTTTGCTTGTGAGTGCAAATTCTGGAAAGGAAGTGATGTTAGGGCTTATCTTTCTCTCTGACTCACAAAAGCCTCATGAGGCATTTGTATGAGGCCTAAACACGTCTATTTAAACATATGAGGGAAGGTGAAAAACCGTTATTATTCCTATTAGTATATATTGTTATTGTTGATGATAATGTGTATTTGACACTACTATTTTATTGTTTTCATGCTTTAGTTGTGCTGTTCTTAAACTTGTGGAGCTATAAAAACAAAACAAAAAAATCCCTGATGAGATGAGGTCTACAGATATCTATTTAAACATGTTTAACATTTTCTGGCACATTAGCAGTGGATTCACAATGTGAATGAATTGAGAACTTGCAGCAATGAGCGTCACGGGGAGAAGAAAAGAGGCCAACCTGATTTTGACGACAAAGAAAGGAAAGTATTTGAAACCGAAAGAAAAATGAAAGAGGAGAATAAAAAGGGCAGATCGTTTTACAGGTGTAGATTTACTGACCACATACAGTAGATAGATGACAATGGTGACCATTTTTCTAAAATGTGTCGTACAAAAGGGATATAAGGACCAAATGTGAATGTGCTTGAACAAGATGAGTATGTATTCATTGTGAAAGACAATGATGTACCGGATGAGCTAACATTTTCTGTGGCGCTAATAAGTTGAGATGAAAATGCTAATTGATTCTGGTTCTACAAGTAATGTAATGGGGTAAAATATGAGGGAAAAACTGACACTGAAAAGGTGGTGTCATTCATATGTACTCAAAGAGCAGAGGAATTTGTATTTCCTTGTTGGTAAAATGGACAACAGCTGAAAGGTGAAATATATGTACGAAACATATATTCCAGCCTGATGAGACAAATAAAAGCAAGTTTATATGACCTTTAGTCTGCACACCTTCCCATGCATTGCCTACCTGTTTCGCCAGGGAGTGGGGTTGACACAAAGTGAAAAATAATACTCTTTATCAAAACTGACAAGTTGTTAAGCAGGTTTGTGGAGAAACTTTGCAAGTTGCTTTCTCGAAAAAAAAAAAAATAAAACAATTGACTGGAGAGAGCCAGTTGCATTTTTTCTCATTATAGAGGCATTTAGCAAATAAAAATAATTTTGGTAATTCTAACTGACCTAAAACAAGAAAGGTTTGGCCAGTTCTCTTGCTCAAGTCACCACAGGATCTTCAACCAAGGCAGAAAAGTGAAAGTGAAAGAGCAATTTTTTTTGAAGGTGAGTACTACAATATTTAATTTGACATCACATGCATCTTACTAGCTTTATTGTGCGATCTCTCATTTCCCCTGTATGCTTCTTGGAGCACTTCTGGGGTTCGCAGCTGCGCAGAGCTGCTTGTTGTGTAAATAGTGGTGATCAGGAATGCCTTGGAACAGAGATGCATGCAGACTAAATCCGTGTTTAGATGTTCTGATTTTGCAGAACAGTGTTCAAGATGCGGGGTTAGAATCACCCAGCTGAAACGCCCACCTTGCTGCGGCACGTCCACAACCTCAGCATCTCGACTCTCGAGGTGTTTTGGCCGAGCAGAAAGCATCTGTTTTTCCCGAAATATCCTGGAATTACACTCTGACTCTAATGTGAAAGAGGCAAAGCTGCTGCCAACGTGTAAAGCAGTGAGTCAGTTTCATTACAATGTGGTGAATGCAAGGATTGTTGACGGGTACTAATAGTAAAAAGGAATTCAAACAAGAAAAAAATCCAAAGCAGTCTAAGATTGTGGATCTTGTTGAACCTGTCAAGCTATTTTTATAAGACTTCCTGTTTGCACATTGTGATCTGTTTGAAATGCTTCTCCAGACTGAAAAGCTTTTTTTTGCCACATAGAGTTTGTTCATTTGTAGAGCAAATTCATGGCCACTGCTCTTTCAAAATGACATAAAATGACTGAGACACATGCAAGCATTACAGTTGTAAGAAACATATACTTGCTTTTGCTTTATGTTAAGTGATGACATGCAAAACTGCATTTACAGATGCATCTCTATGAATTTGAATGTCATTTAAAAGGTAAATTGCTTCCGTATCTCAATTCAAGGGAAACTGTTACACACAATGATAAGTATGTATAATACTTGCTTAAAGATTATCGTCAGAGACTTTTAATCTGACAAAAAAATATCATCAGAATATATATATGTATAATTAAATGTTGATAGAAAAATTCTAGAGGTATTTTTAAATTAAGAAGCCAAAACACAAGACTATCAATTCATGTTCATTTCATTCTTAATCTCTATGTTTTAGATTTTCTCACCTACAGATGAATTTGTTGAATGTCTTGAAAAGTAGTAAGGAGGAAGCACGACGACCAGAACGACCTATTTATCCGTCTCTAGGTAATGAATAAATGTGAAACAAACTGTGTTGACGTGTAGGTGGAGCAAGATAGAAAGTAGGCAGAAGAAGGTGGGAAACATAACTTCATTAAAAAACTGCAATAAAACATCTGCTGGATGCCAGTTGAATTTAAAATTCAACTAGAAGAAACAGGAGCAAGAGACAAAACAAAAATAATTTATTGAAAAAGACTTTTAAACCTAAACAGACTACACACAACTGGTAAACAATTTGAGGTGATAAAAAAAAATGAAACAGAAAGGGAAACTTTGTTGTTTTTTTCAGAACTAAAAATGTCAAAAACGTCTCACTATTATAAATGGGACCTTCAAAAAATTTAACATGGCCCGAGCCCATTGACATTGTGTCCAAGTCAAAGTAAACCCTATATATTATTTTAAACTGAAACCAGTAGGTACTTCAAAACGTTTGACTTTGCACCCAGGTTGATTAGATCTTTTTTTTCTTTGTTCGTTTAATGCTAGTGAAATGGAGGCAAGCAGTCTGTAGCTAAGCTAACTATGCTAAATGGTTGATAATGTCACACAATCTACCCACCTCTCCTGCAGAAAAACTGGGCTACAAATTGACACTTGTCTTTTTTCTCCCTCTCCTTTTGAAAACCTGATTTTATTGTTTTTCTTGGCAGCATTGTCTTGTTCTGACTGGTGCTGAACATCGTCACCATCAAGCGTGCTAAGCAGGAACGAACCAAAGAGGGTGGGGGGCAGGTTCAGTGCAAATATGGATGTGTGCTCTTTGGTATGGAAGTGATAATATTTATTTTTTTACTGCTACAAACACAATATGATTAATTTTGTAGTTGACAGGGCCCCAATTTGTTTCTATTTCTATGAAGAAAAAAATATTTTGTGTGGTCAGGGGTCCTTGGAATTATCCTAACTGGTTTTCAGACACTGACTCGGATGATGGGCGAAATTCAGATGGAGGTCTGGAAGTGGATTTCTCCAGTTCAAAACAGGGCGAAATGGATCACAACGAGTATGTTAATACCCTAAATAGGCTGGAACAGACTAGGTATCTTGAAAACATCTCTAAGATGAAGATATCTCTAATTATATCTGTCTTAAATTTATCTTTAGATAGTTGTTTAATAGATTTGACTTGTGCAAATTAAATTACAGATATCTTGAAAGCACATAATGACTAGGCAAAAACAAAATTAGAAATATTTGGAATTATAAGTTTTGCTTGTCCAAAATCCTTATAGGATATTTCCAAATGAAGAGAAATCTTTAATTAAACAGATTGTCTATGTGGGATATGAATTAGCATTTTGACTCGTCAGAATGACATTATTGGTATCTTGAATTTGCACTCTGTCAAGTCAAAACATCTTTTGTAGCATTTTGGAAGTTCAATAAAAAATAAAAATAAAATAAATGGTTTGAAAGTGCTTTATTTTCAGCTTAGGAATGGGTTGACAATGGCACTTTTATTTTTTCAAACCTTTGTCTTCATCGGAAGTGAATAAAGAGGAAATTCTTTGCAGATTTCTGAAGCAGTCTTAAATTGCATGAAATTTTGCATTCTCGTTATATCCAATACTTCTACACTCCTGAGCTGAGTATTGGAGTTTAGTACTTTGTAAACCACTTTTTTATTCTTCATATATCCATTTTCTTTGCAACCAGAGGACCCACGTATTCTGAATACAAAGAGAGTGGGTGTTGCATCTGGCCACTTGATAGTGACATCCAGCCATAATGTAAAATTTTAAATGTCTGAAAAAACTACAACTATTCTTTTTCTCTTGTTGACATGATTTTTCTTATGGTGTTAGGCTAAATATTAAATGAAGTAAATTGTAGTTTGGGGCTACTAAAACAAAAGCTCTATACTGATCACTGATGACAGGATTATCTATTTATTTGCTTCAACCTGGCTGCAATCTTACATGCATCAGTTTTACATCTTCAGTTAACCAGAGTAACCCTGTCTCCTTCCAGGGACAAAATGTAGCCCTGTGCCTCATGAGGCTCCATATTAATATCTTTTTTTTTTTTTTTATCACATAACAGAATCGATCTGATGTCTGCCAGTCATGCCACAACAATTGACTGAGTAGTTGATCATTTTTCAAAGGAATGCATGGAACATTTCAGCATAAAGCTCTCTGAGGAATGTATTATGTTTCATTATGTTTATTATGTCATTACATTTAGTCGTATAAAGTAATGTAATATTTTTATGGTAAAACATGTGTCCAATACAAGCCCACATACACACACAGGTCTTTCCAGGTAAACACTACAGTTTACAAGTTTTTGGCTGTCACAGTTTTGTCTCTTCTACTTAAAGAAACAAAATTTCTAATGAGAAGATGAACAATATTATCTTTAAACAAAATCACACAAGGCAAGAGTCTTCAGTTAACTTGACAAAGGCAGAGCCTAGTTTTGGACTATAAGGGGTGATATGTCAGTCACTCTATGTATTTACCAATGATGAACTGATCAAGACACTCCCTAAAAAATTTTTTAGGAAGTTCAGAGGTGTTATTTCTATGACAGCGTCAATTCTTGCAGACTTTGGGAATTGTAGTAATACAGTGCAGCTCTCCAATAGGCTCAAAAAGAACTTTGTACAGTGTAGGAAGACCTTAATGAATAGAGCCAAAAAAATTTCAGTAGCTGCATGATTGACCACTGTGGTTCACATGCGACGGTAGACGTGCAGAACGTTGTTGCACTGCGGGCAGGAATGCTGCACATCCTTGCAAGCACCCACGAAAAACGGGATCAAACAGCAAGGCCAACACCTGGACAAGGAATATGATCAAAAAAGACAAATCAATAATAGTAAGACCACTCGACTCAAAAAAAGTTAATTCAATCGAAACTGTGCAGTATTTATCTGTATTCTCCATTTAGTGCAAAAATCAGAAAATGGTCTGTTATCCCATCTTTCGTTTTGGTTTAATAAAAATAAATAAAAAAGCTAGTGTATTTTTTTGTTTGTTTGTTTTAAACAAAAAAGCAAAGTGCCTGAACGTACATGGACCAAAGGCGTAAAGAAAAGTGCTAAACAAACAAGGAGTGAATCCAGGGGTGGAAATTAAACATTTTCTCCACCAGCCACAGTAGCTGGTAGAGAACATTTTTTACCAGCCACTCAGACATTTCACCAGCCACTGTTTTTTTTTTTTTTCTTCCTTCGGTCACTAACCCCACCAGTACAAGCAAATTATATAAAATATATGATTTATTCTTAACCCTATAAAATCTAATTTACTGACAATAAGTCTACCATACATATGTACATATATAGATTAATTTAACATAAAGCATGGATACCTTAACAAAGGTGTAGTGCAATAAGTTCACTTGAAGTAATTACTAACAGCAAACTTTAACTACACAACCCTAACATTCTTGCAATCATTTCCTATGTCAAACATTTCCACATTTTGGCTACAACTCCCCCAGATAGTGATCTAGTAATTTTTTTAAACATTTTTAAATGGTACCAAAAGCTGTTTTTCTAACTGTTCTACGTGTTTCCCCTTACTTATTACGTTTTCTATTGAAATTCACAATTATTCTTATTATTAAAATATCTCAGAATTCTTCATTATTAATTCCACAGGCCATCATTATTTCTGTCATTCAAGTATTTTTCTGACTGCCTGCTAGCTTAGTGTAGCTTCCCCCTCCCAGACACACACCTGCCCTCCTCCCTGCATGAATATTTTCACTCCTAACTGGGCAGCTAATCTGAACTCTTCCTCATTGTGTCCGGTCACAATCTCTCTCATCATCCTCCTTCGACAACGAAGATAATGAATCCCCTGAATAGCTAATTCTCCTCCTTCTCTGCTCCTCAATCTTCTCCAGCAGCTGAAGTTTGTGTGGTAAACTTATCGGTTAGTTTGACACATTTTTTTGAATGTGCTTATGCACTTTTTAGCTTTTGTTGTCGTGGTTTCTCTTACCCGCCCCTTCTCGTATCCGCTCACTTTTCTCGGACTCCGGTTAGCTGAAATAGCGGTATTTATAACCGTAGAAGGGAGGGGCGGGCCAAGGAGAACCAAGGGATTTCATTGGATAAACCCAGTGTCCGTCAGTAAAATCTACCAATGGGCTGTGGCGGTTTGTTAAATTATGACAGTATAGGGCCGCCAGATATGGTCTGTACTTCAGACGGTCAGTCCTCCCCTGGACAGACGTTCAACCTGAATGCAGCTTCTTTTTTTTCTGTTCAAATTGTAAACCTGCCACAGTGGCGGGTGCGTTGCTCCAATTTACACGCCACTTCACACTAATTTCAACCCCTGGCATTGACTTTATTGGTATTCTTCTTGAGGTCAGTTTGGAATAATTGGTTGCACTAATTCATTCTTATTTTTCCTCTCAATTTTCTCCCTACCGTATGAAAGCTGTCAAACTGACCCAGTTTGAGATATCACTGTCCTCCTGTGGCTGCAAAGGCGGCAGCACTGCTAAACCGGTTGGTTAGAAAAGAATACTTCAATACTTCAACTTTTTACTCACCCAATAAAAAACAATGCTCCAACAATGATCCAGGTGAGCATGCCCAATTTGTATTCGGTTGTGCTCACAACGGTGGTCTTACAGTGTGGACACAACATGCTTCCAGGAGCCTCAGTTGGTCTCGCTTGCACCACCACCACAGGGGTTGCTGTCAATAACACTTTGTTAAAAACTCACCACCAACTCTATACATTCTTAAACTTTAGACTCATCTTCAATAAAAAGACACTAACTGAGAAAGTAACTCACCAGGTTGAGTAGTCTGATTTTGCTGTACAACTATTTGTTGAGGAGCAGGTTGCTGATGCTGCTGAGCAACAGGCTGGGGATATTGCTGAGCAACAGGTTGCTGATACTGAGGAACAGCAAGCTGTTGGGCCGCACCGGAGTTCAGTGGTGGACCAGGATATGGCTGAGCTAAAATTTCTGGAGTAGCTGCAGTATATGGAGGAGGTCCATCACCTTTTTCCATTTTATCTTAAAAAAGTAAAAAAAATCATGATAGCAAAGTTGTAAAATATCAAATGTCTCCATCAGTTCTTCTGATGCATTTAAGTGAGGAACTAAAATGTGACACCAAGCCTGTCAAGGGCCGAAGATAAGAGGGAGGAAAAGAATGCATGAAAAGTTGTCTGTCAGGTTGGAACATTTAAAAGTAACTCTTGACTTCTTCCCTGAAAAATACTCATTGCATACATAATGCAGCATTTATACTTACTCTGTAAGAGGATGATCCGACAAAAATAGAACATGAGACACTGATTTATAGTGGGTTGGTGCTTATATACACCGGGGGTCAACAAAATCTTCCAGGGGGCCACAAATGTCCCCTGGGCCACACTTTGAACACCCCTGGTGTAAAATATACAGTACAGACCAAAAGTTTGGACACAGCTTCTAATTCAATGGGTTTTCTTTATTTTCATGACTATTTATAAGGCAAGAAATCCCACTTATTAACCTGACAGGACACACCTATGAAGTGAAAACCATTTCAGGTGACGACCTCTTGAAGCTCATCAAGAAAATGCAGAGTGTGTGCAAAGCAGTAATCACAGCAAAAGGTTGCTACTTTGAAGAAACTAGAATATAAGGGGTATTTTCAGTTGTTTTACACTTTTTTGTTTAGTGCATATTTCCACATGTGTTATTCATAGTTTTGATGCCTTCAGTGTGAATCTACAATGTCAATAGTCATGAAAATAAAGGAAACTCATCGAATTAAAAGGTGTGTCCAAACGTTTGGTCTGTACTGTATATATATATATATATATATATATATATATATATATATATATATATATATATATATACATATGCACCAACATATTCTATGTTATATTCTGAGGAAATGTACAATGGTGTAAAAGGTTTTAGAGCTACATAAGATTAAACCAGCATCTTGTCAGGATGCCAGCATCTTACCTCAAACTGGTTCGGAGCAGAAAACATCTGTTTTACCCAAAGTATGTACATTGTGATAAGGGTTACTGATAATAAAGAGGAAGGCGCCTGAAAAGAAACCAAATAGCCAAAGATTGCTGACCTTTTGAACCAGTCCACATTAAAAAGAAGTCACCTTTTGTTTAAACATTGTCATCTGTTTACACACTACTCCCAACGCTTCTCCAGACTAAAAAAGGCTTTTGTTTGCCACCTTGATTTGGTTCCAGAGCTACAATATGACCATTACTCTTTCAATATCACACCAAAAACGACTGACGCACTTTCCACCACTATATCTGTAAGAAACATATACTTGCTTTTACTCTATATTAGCTGTAAACTCCATTTACAGGTCCTTCTGAGGGAATCTAAATATTATAGAAAAGTTACATTTTTTCAGTATTTCTTTCAAGTGAAACTGATAAATGTAGACTAATATTTTCAAACCTTTATTTCTGTTTATTATAATGAATTATTTTCACTTAGAACTAATAAAAAAAAGATATTTAATCTAAGAATATTACATTAGACAAATAAACAAAAGCATTTTTGATACACCAATGTGAGTTTAATAAAAAAATTTAAAAACCTGCTTAAAGGTTGCTGTTTTTAAAAAGTACTTTAGCCTGAAAAACAATTCTCACTGGAGCGCATACGAGAAGAACCTGTACTTTATAATAAACATTGAAAGAAACCAGCAAAACCGGTTTCCTTCAGCTTTACTAAGAAACTGATCAAGTCTGTGCTTTTCATAGGAATCTGAAATTAAAAAGGCAACATAATGTATTATTGAGATTTTAATAATACTACAAATTTTCTTCACTATCTGTACATGTTTTAGATTTTCTCACCCACAGAAGGATTTGCTGAGTGCCTGGAAATCCGATCAGGTAGATGTACAATAGCCACACCGCCTTAGTGTCATCTGACACTGGACAACGATGAGATGTGAAACCAACTCTACCGGACCAAAGGTGGAGCAACAGAGCAGGTGGGAGGAAGTAAGTCAGAAACAAAGCTTGTTAAAAAAAGATTGTTATCCTCTGGAAACATGTTGCTGCCCAGTGTAAATTTGAAACGACGAGTAGACTGATTTACTTTAGTTTTATTTGGATTTTTCTTGGCAATCCGTAAGGTTGGGTATACTTCTTAAAATCTTAAAAACACACAAAAAAGAGGAGAGCAGGAGTTACTGGAACCTGGTCTTCAGATGTTGTTTCAACATATCTGCATAATGTTCTTTCCTTATGATGCTACTAAATGTAATGCTCCAATTCCTGCTGCATTAAAACAACTCCACAGCATGATTCTGCCACCGCCATACTATCTGGTTTATTGAGGCTTGAAAGCACCCCCTTTTTTTACTCCAAATGTGAAAATGGTAATTATGGTTGTCAGATCAGAAGACTTGTCTCCAAAACTAAAGTTATCTTTGGACCTAAAGAGGAGCTATCTAGAGTCACTTATTACAACTAAAAACCAGCGATCAGGCCCGAAACCTGGGAGTAGCAATGAACTCTGATCTGAGCCTTCAGAGCCACATAAATACAGTTACAAAGTCGCCCTTCTATCACCTGAAGAACATTTCTAGGATTAGAGGATTTATGTCTCAGCAAGATCTAGAGAAACTCATCCATGCGTTTAGTCGCATCGATTACTGCAACAGCGTCCTCACAGGTCTGCCTAACAAGGAAATCCTCCAGCTGCAGCTGATCCAGAACGCTGCTGCTCGCGTTCTCACTAAAACTAAGGAGATGGAGTACATTACTCCAGTTTTAAAGTCCCTCCACTGGCTCCCTGTAGCTCAAAGAATAGACTTTAAAATACTGTTATTAGTTTATAAATCACTGAACGGCTTAGCACCACAATACATTAAAGATCTGCTGTTGTTGTATCAACCTTCCGGAGCCAGAAGACCGGTCAGGTCTGAATCTGTAGAACCAGAACCAAACACGGAGAAGTAGCATTCAGCTTCTATGCACTACAAATCTGTAACAAACTTCCAGAAAACTGCAAAACTGCTGAAACACTGAGTTCCTTTAAATCTTGACTAAAAACCCACCTGTCTAGAGTTGTATTTGAAACGTAATAATTTACGAATTTAACGATGGAACTTGACTTAATGTCATGTTCTGATTATTGATTCTATGTTACATGACTTTGTGTTTTTATGATGTAAAGCACTTTGAAATGCCTTGTCGCTGAAATGTGCTACACAAATGAAATTTTATTGATTGATTGATAAAAAAAATGATGGTCCTTAAGTATATTATCAAACTGTAATCTGGCTTTTTAAAAATATTAATTGTGATCTCTGGCTCCTCCAGAGACCACAAACCACCATAAAGCCAAAGGGATATTGAAGATAAAACAAAAAGAAATGTCCAAAAGTGCAAACATTTCAGGCTGATGAAGCACATTCATGTTGTAATAAATTTTTATAGGTTGACCTATAAAAATTTGGTAATATCACTTATTTCTTTGTCACAGAGAGGTTAAAGGTGAGATCAGGCCGACCGAGTTAGAGTGACCACGTAAGTATAGCTGTTTAGAGATTGATTTTGATTGATTTTTTACTGTTGTGCTATATATACTTAATTAAATGAAGCGTATTGCTATTATTATTATTATTATTATTATTATTATTATTATTATTATTATTATTATTATTATTATTATTATAGACACTATGGACACTATCTGCAATGACAGCCAGCCATCTTTATAGATCAGGCCTTACATGTAATGAATGAATTTATAAGATATAATTACACTGTTAAAAAAATATTGAACATTTTCAGTGTTCAATACGTTCAGAGTTTTTGAGTTGTACTTGTTGTGAAACAAGGTCCTTCAAGTGATTCTGGTTTTCTAACACTGGCTTATTTTTAATGTTAAGGTGAAAAGCTTTCTTTGTTTTCAAGGTTGCAGCCTACTTTCTTGTTCTCTATAACTAAACTGAAATCTCAGGGAAACAAGTAAAGCACACATAACAATGGACATAGAGATTTCTAATTCAACTCAACCTCCCGTGTGTTTTAGGCTGTTTTAAGAAACCAGTGAAAAACCCAATGAGGAAAACAACATGTGACATTGTGGGTCATTTCTACATCCGTTGGAACATCAGTAAGTATATTTTATTCCTCATTTAGTTCTGAAATGGGGAAAGTGCAAAGTAAAACCCACAAGTCATTTGCTGCCCTTTTATTGATTTTCTGCAACTCACAACTGCAATTAAAGAGGACAAAACTTGACCCGACAAAAATGGGTGAGTACTGCAAATGGAAACCCAAAATATCACGGTGAGATATTCTCTGTAAGACACAACCCAAACTATACTTATTATACTTTTTTATTATTTTCATGAAAGTTTAAAAACAGCTGTTGAAAAAGGTGTTTCACAATTTCACCAAAACACAACAAAATAGAAAAATCCCCAAAACTTTCTATAAAAAGAAAATAAAACAATCAACCACAGACATGAAGTTCATTGCATGCAAGATTTTATATTTTATATAATATTTTGCATCACATTTGTTACTGTAAATGAAGTATCGCATGCTAAGCGTTGGGAACCGGGGCTTTGGGTTTTTTGTAGGTTTTTTCCTCTGTTCACCTGCTGCTTCATTCTTCATCCACCAGATGGTGTTAGAGGCTGCACACCTGGAGGCGCGTGCCCGCTGTTCAGCGCACCTGTAATTCATCATTCAATCATCCTGGAGCTTAAGAGGAGCTGACTGCCTGCACCTCATCGCTGTTTTTGCCAGTAATGGTACCCTGAGCCTCCCTGAGATAGCGCTCTGTGGTTTCCCGAGAAGTCAGTCTTAGTAATCAACTCTTGTTGCCTCTCTCTCTCAGGTGAGAGGCAACAAGATAAGAACAAGGAACCAAAACTACGAACCTGCAGTTTCCTCTCTTTTTGGTGGAAATAATCAAGTCAAGTCAGATCAGTCTAACTACTCTCGAAGTTCCCATTTCTGAAAACCACAAACTCACCATCTCCCTTTGCTGTTCTTTAGTGTGCAGACGACTCCGTGAGCCTGACCCAAGGATCAGAGCCACTCAACCAATCTTTTCATATTGTTTAAATAAACTTTATCTGTTTCCTGTTCTCCTTGCTTTCTGCATGTGGGCTAAGAAGCTGGAACCCAACATGACACTAAGCAGATAATATATGTATATATATATATATATATATATATATATATATATATATATATATATATATATATATATATATATGCAATACTTTCAGCAAATGTAATGTTTAAAAAACTCACAAAAGCTTCATGGGGCCCCATAAAAGTTCACAGAAAGTACAGTCTTCATCTTGAGTTCTTAATTTTCTCCAATTTGCTGACATAATTGACTTCACGTGGTTCATTTCTGTGCGTCCATGCTTTCATCCACTCAAGTTGATTAAACATTCTTCAGACAACACTCTGGTTTATTTTTTGTTACCTGTGACATTTAATTTCAACTGTGCTTGACGTGTTATCATTGCTCCCTGGAGGAGATCCAGGAAGACCCATATATTCATAATTAAACATCTGACAGCTCTAATGGACAGCCAGGGAAGACGGGTTGACAATGTGGTGATGAATGCATGGCTTTTAGCTTTTCCCTCACCTGTATTGTGTAGATTCTAACTGTGGTACAGTTTTACAGGCTACAAGGAGAACATCAGGTCTGGTGGAGAAGATTGAGGGCTGCGAATCTGGAAGATTTTAGTTATGAAGTTATTTTTTTAAATTTATTTATTTATTTTAAAAAAAATTTTATTGCAGTGACATGTTTCTTCTTACTGGAAGTGATAGCCAAAATTAGTCCAGACTATAATCTCAGATAATCTGGGGAGGGAGCTAAAGAGTAGCCTGATAGCAAAGAAGTCTTCCTACCTGAAAAGCTTGTATCTTATCAGATGTCATTACAAATACCAGTGGAGACATGCAGAAAGCTGCTCAGCAATCACAAGAATTTAATTGCTGTACAGCCAATGAAGATTTTGTCTTGCTATATTTTGCTGAACAGTGCCGTGTTGACAGCTTGTTGACTGTCTACCCCACTGCCTCTCATTCCTTGTGGATTATTCAAAACGGTAACAAGCTTCTTTGAAAGCGGCAGCTATTCCAAACTAAATAATTTCCTCCTAATTAATCGTCAGTAATAAAAAATAATAATTTGGTTATCATATATTTCAAAACATGACAAGATTTTTTTATGAATGGAGACATTTTTGTAAGCTATTACATGGCAAATAAAAAAAGAAGCAAAACATAAAATCTAGGGAATTTCATCTTGAAACCAAAAACTGACATCAATTAAAGGGGAGATGAAGTGAAAAGGGAATCTAACCTCAGATGAAGTCCTGGGGGACCAAATATCTAATCTTTGAAGCTGCTAATATGACAAGACCAGCCATGACTGGAAAAAATCTTCGTGCTCCAAAAGATGGGAAGGCAATTACTAGGCTTCAACCCCGTCCCCGTCGCCCGCACGGTATGCTAACCTTTCATGTCCAAATGTCAAACTTTGAACAATCTTGACAGGAGATCCAAACAAAACAAAACTTTTTCTCTTTCAGATTACAAAAAAACAACCTAGGAATTCCCAAAAGTCTGAAGAGTTCTTGATGAAATCATTTAAAAACGTAACAGGAAGAGTCAATCTTTGTTTTATGTATTGCGTGCCTCTTCAAAACGCAGATTGCTACTTATGTTTACTTCATGTCAGAAAAATCTGCTGAAACATGAAATTATTATTTACAGTACCATTCCTTTTTAGGGGCTGCATGTACACCTCAGCAGGTTTCATTGAGTCCATTGTTGACACTACCAACTGGGAATATCCCAACACACAGTTATGTGGTGATGTCTCAGTGGGTTCCTCACTTAGACTTTGGAATTGAGCTTTAAGAAATTATGAAAAGTGATTTTGTTCTTTACTGGGTTCTGGTCTCTACCACAAAGGCGCATGGAGGCAAAACATCAGTGAAGCTGCCAGGAGCTTTAAAGCTTAGACATCTGGAACAAAAATGTGACAGTGAGTAAAAACTATTTTACAATATTTAGTCAAGTGGACCAGGTTTGGTGAATTTGATGATTTTGTGGGTTTTTCTGTTGGACTGTCCTGAGTTTACCACATCTCTTAAAGGGGCAGGATTATGTAAAATAGACTTCTGAGAGCTTTAATTAATGTAATAATGTTATGCTCTGTTGAAAATCCTACCTGGAGTGTTGTCTTGATTCTTTCATGCATGTTTAACATATCCTTGAATCTCCTGTGGCAACCATTCAGCTGCTCAAAACGACCCAGGTGGACCTAGCGCTGCCTTCGAGATGCAGCTCCTTCTTGGAGCTGCAGTTTCCAAGCTTCCGCATCACAGAGCAGCCCTCCCCTACGACTTCCTCACTCACCTATTACAGGAATGGAACTAGAGAAAGTGAATCAGAAATATTTAAGATAAGTTAAGTTAAGATACGTTAACAAACAACAACAATATTTGGGGTGGGTTGGCTTGGATAGCATTTATTCCTTAATAAAATCCCCATTTGAAAACTTCCTTTTGTTTTTACTCAGGTTATTTTTGTCTGATATTAAAACATGAAACATATACAGTAAGTGTGACAAAGCAACAGAAACAGAAGAACTCTCTAAGGCGATAATACTAATACTCTTTCACAGTACTTCCTGGTTCTTCCACACCATGGAAAAGCAATTTTTCTAGGTGCAAGTTAAAGGAAGGTGGCCCTCACTACAGTGGAGTCATATGTAAACAGAGTAAAAAAAGCATTGGGCCTAACACACATCCCTGAGGCCTACCTGTGTTCACAGTGAGAGTTAAGGAGGTGTGCCACTCCATGTGCTGCGGTCAAGCTGACCTGAAGTCTGTAACTCATTTATTGCTGGGTGACCGCAGTTAATGCCGAGCGTAAATCTACAAATAACACCCTGACATACATAACAGCTCTGTTCGGTATGTGAGTGCAATGGGAAGCGTTCTGGAAATGTGGAAGTATTTACGACACAATCGACAAACCGCCTTAGTCCTTTTGTGTTCCTTTCCACAGAGGACGGATTTGTTCTGTTTTAGGCGATTGCTGTTTTTGTGTGACGCATGATTGCTCTGCATGAACACGACTGCCAACTGAGAAATTGGAGACAAGTTCACCAAAGTAAAAAGCAAACGACTGCTAAAAGATAAAGCATGACGACTGACGAAGCTTTGAAAGGACCAAGAGCTGTGGAGTTGGAGCAGATGCTGCGGATGTGTGTGACGGGTGACTGAGTGAAGCCTCTTTGATAAACTGACTCAACAGAGGGTAAACACAGAAGCAATAATCTGGAGCGAGAGGCTGCCAAACAATCCTGACTGCAGCCTCCTTTCTACCTCTCTCTGTTTACATGAATACATTTCTGTTCTTCCCATGCAACAATGCCAGAAATGTCATTCAGTATCTCTCTCACTGTTGCGTCTCTTGAAGGTCATATGTACTTCATTGTCGTTTACATATCTCTGTGTAACTCAACATGCTTGTAAAAGGGATTTATGGTTAGAAAAAAAGAGAGATGCAAAGAGCGATTTGTTGTGATTTCTTCTATTTGCCGTCTGCCTTTTCTTCGCATGAACACTCTTCAGAGCACAAATGCTCGCAAAAGTGCAATCTATACTTCCATGACAACTGAGAAGCACCACGTTCCTGAGGAAACAGTTTGATTGAACCAGGAGCTCTCAAACAGCAGCTTAATAAACAGGAGAAAGATCCAATTTACCGCATTCTTGTTTCTGTGTCATTTTTCCTGGTCAGGAAATTATTCAAGAAGTGTTCAAATGTGAACCGTGAGCTGTAGATTCAAATTATGGCACGCTGTCATTTTTTAAAGGTTTCTAATTGTTCCAACTAGTTCAATGTACATGACACTGTGGGGTAAGATTAAACATTAAAGTCTTTGAGAAATATCTGAAAATATAATTTAAAAACATTGTGAGTTTTTTCTCCTCTAAAGTTGCCGTTCACAAACCTTAATCCAGATTCAATGATTTTTCTGTCAATGAAACTTAACGCATAGCAGCGATATTAGCCGCCTCCCTTCATCCTTTTTATTTTCTCTGCCTAAGGTCCGCTGCCTCAGTGGAGCGATCAACCGTCCTTTAAATCTTTTAGACATGTGAACTGACAATCCAAACAAAAAAAGTGACTCATTTTAAGGCCTGATCCAAATAAGGAAACCTGTCTGAAACTGAGTGAAAGTTTGCTACTTGACTGGCGTGTCTTAAAAGCCAGTCAAAATGAAATGTGTTAAAATTACAGAGAAAATTACAGAGAAGAGATGAGGACATTGTGTGGGTGGGAATTACAGCTGCAAACTGCAGCTCATGACAGAAATTCATCTGAACTGAAAGGTAAGAGCTCGTGTCAGGAGCGTCAGTGAAACTCAGTTAAGATATCTGCTGCTTTGTAGTTGCCTGAGGGCTTGTATTGATGTTAAAACCCTACATTACGAACCACATCACCTGCTTTTGGATGAAGTCAAATTTGAATTAAGTTACTTCCCTTATTATGCAATGGGTGAACATTTTGATACAATTATTTCTGAGACCTCTGTCTGTTTAACAAAGCCAGTTGTTTTCTAAGAACAAAACAAAACGTATCAAGTGATTATGTTGCTAAATTTTACTCATCCTTTATGAAAATTTAAAACTGCCTGTGGTTGTTTCTCATTAGTTTTAGGCACAGAGGTAAGCATGCCCATCTAATGCCACATTAAATTATTTCTCTACACAGTTATTTATTTGTTTGGCAAAAAGTTCCTCTGATGGACGGAAACAAGATGAAGGCTGTTGCCCGCTGGCAGTGCTTCTGTTCTCACAGCTGTGAGTTTGAGATAATGAAATGCAGGCTGGAAAAAGAAAAAAATCTCTTCCCAGCATTCAAATTACACCCGATCATGTTCACTTTCAAGTTGTGTTAGTGATATTGGATAAAATATTAAAATTTGCAAATGCACCATTACCTCTGACAGCTTAAGCTCCGGCTGTCAGTCATTTTGAAGATGTTTTTTCTTGTCAGTGGCCATTTTGGAAAAATAATACTTTGACAATTCTGGATGGGTTTTTTCCCCATCTGTGTTCATATTTTTGATTATTTGCTTGTTTATTTAATTATGCTAGATGTTGCCATTTCAGTCCATTCCTTCATATTTAGGTCCCTTGATTGTTCTTGCTTTGTGTTCTCTATCATTTTTGAGCGTATTATTGGTGTTGAGTGTTTTTTCCCTCTGGTCATTGTTGACTTCTTCCTCAGCTTCATTCATGTTAACCTGTTAACCTGTTTGCCCCCTGCTTTTCCTTCACACCTGCAACCAGTTCCGATCAGCCACCTGTTTCTTATCCAGTAATCAGGACTCCCAGTATTTAAGCTCCTCTCCTTTTCTTGCTCTAACTCTGTTCTGTTGATGTTAATTGACCTACATATACACTCTTCTTTCACTCTGACTAAGCTTGAGATATTTGGGAGGGAATATTGGGGAAGGATCTGTCGTTAGATGTGCAAAGCTAGTAGAGACATAGCTTAAATACTTAGGCGTGTTATACCAACGAAAGACGGTACAACAAAACATTGACTCACGGGGGAATAAATACAAATAGACACTACATTTTCTGTTTTTAATCTAAAAGTATATTTGAATTCTATTTTTTCCCCTTTGTTTTAAAAATGATGCACTACTTTGTGTCACTAAATAAGTTTGTAATCTGACAAAATGAAAAAGAACCAGGAGCGCTTTGTGTTGTGATAAATAAAATCCCAACAGTTGATGAAAGATGGCAGAGTCCTTCTTATTAAAGTAGAGAGAGAACGAAAATTGAACTTAATTGCTTCATTGCGGAGTCTCTCTGAATCCCACTCTTTCGCTTTCTCTCTCTGCTCAAATCCTACGAAGGAGAAGGAGAAAAGCTTTGAGCTCAAAGTTAAAAGAGAAGCGGCGGAGCTGCAGCTCAGCACCACGGACAGCGAACGATGCCGTCATTTTCTATCCGTTCTGGTCAAGCCAGTGGAAAAATCCTAAGAATGTGTCGAAGATAAAAGAGGCTTTTTCTTGGACTTACGAAGAATTTTTTTTTATTATTATTTTTTACCTCTGTTCAAAGTAAGACGAACCCTCACTGTACATTTTTACTCTATGTGCGTCGAATGTCTCCAAATTCCCTAAATATCGTATTCCGCCATTATCAAAAAAGAAGGAGTAGCTTTAGCAAGGGTTTATAATTTATCCTGGGAAACTCCTTTTGCAGAATCCAGATATATAAATGTAAATCCAAGCAGATGCGCTGTGCGTAAAAGCGGTGACACCGCTCGGTGCCATTCAGCTTTGGTGCGCGGCGCACTGTTCGGCTCGTCTTGTTATTTGGAAATCAGATTTTAATATACTTATTTATTTATCGTTAATGAGGCTGACGTGAAGCTTCTCCAACTACACCAACCTCTCATGTGAGATCTAACTGTCTCTTGTTTAAGCTTAGTTATATTTGAGTGAAAACCTCTTTTTTACATAAGAAAAGCAGAAAGTAGCACTTCACTGTCGCAGCTGTTTTACTTCTTTTTTTGCTCTAAAGTAAGATCAGTACAGTCTATTTTCGGAATTAGGGGAATCACATCTGCATGTGGATTGTACACGATGGACCCTCCGGACCCGTACTGGTATCCACTCCCTCCAGAGCCCAACTCCTCTGCAGCCGCTGGCTCCCCCTTTTTCTTTCCCTCCCCTCGTCTCCTGAACGTCTCGTCCAACATGTCCACGCAGAGTGTCCCTTTCCAGGGCAGCAGCACCCCGGTGACCGCTATTATCTACTTCACTGTCTTCTTGGTGGGTCTGACCGGCAACACACTGGCCATTTACGTGGTGTTGCGCTACGCCAAGATGAAGACCGTCACCAACATCTACATCCTGAACCTGGCTGTGGCCGATGAGCTCTACATCATCGGACTGCCCTTCCTCACCACTCAGAACGTTCTCTCGTACTGGCCCTTTGGATCGTTCCTCTGTCGTGTGGTGATGACTGCGGACTCCATGAACCAGTTCACGTCCATCTTCTGCCTCACGGTCATGTCCATGGATCGTTATCTGGCTGTGGTCCATCCGATCCGTAGCACCAAATGGAGACACCCTCGCGTGGCCAAGGTGGTGAGCGCAGCGGTCTGGGCTGTGTCCTTTATCGTGGTCCTGCCAGTGGTCATCTTCTCTGATGTGCAGGTATATCTTTAGACCATATGTTCATTTTATTTGTAGTAAGTTATCATTATTATTAAATATCAACATTCAGTTGGAAGACAACATTTATTGAACCCCAAAAGTGCAACAAATAAAAAAAAAATAGATTGAAGATACTTTATTGTGTCAGTAACTACTGAAAGGTCCGACATAAAACATAAATTATTTATAAAGTATCTCGTTAAATAATTATAAAGTTAATTGTTATGGTTTTTATATTTACAAAAACATTTCATTATCTATCTAAAGGGGGCGCTACGTCGCATCAGGAGTTATTTTCTGCCAACCTTGCAGATCAAAGTTAGCGGGTGGGGCCAATGTTGAGGTCGAGATGATTAGTCTGTGGTAGACTTGCTCTGCAGGTTGCTGAAGTGGACCCAAACACAGCCAAGATTAAGACATAATCAAAGTGTCAAAAAATTGTAGAACCCGTAAATAAGTGTGTTTATATATGCCAATTTCTTTTGCCGGAAAATCTACAACTAAGAGTGATAAGACCACAGTCTCCATTTGTATTGTATTTTAGAACCAGATCAATTTTGAGCTATTTTCAGATGTGCACATGGTTGATGCTCCACGTGTGAAGCCGATGTTGGTTGTTTAAAGTGTTTTACGCAGCGAATAAGGTTTTATTGGAATGGAAATCCTTTTAAATGGTGTCTTTGCAATAAATACTGATGTGTCACTTCACATGTGATGATATGTGATGACACAGCAATGCTTGCACTGACCTAGAACCTGTGGTAATTAGAAAACTGGTTGTGCTTACGTTTCATTGGGGAAACGTAAGCACAAAGTTTCAAGAAAGTTATTTTTTCTTACACTGGTTTTTGCCTTTCATGTGTCAGTATAGTCACAAAATATCTGCTGATGACTCGGCAAGCTCATTTTCCAAATGTTCCTCCTGCATGGTTATGGATGATTAATGAAGGTAGCAGATCTTTCTCAGTGTCTGATCATATAAGGGGAGAAACTTTTTTAAATATGAAGAGCATGTTGATATTTTCACTTGTGTACCATCAGACTTAACATCTACCTGTGTGGGTAGATGGCGGACATATGAAAAGAGTTTGACAGCTTGCGCCCTTCGAATAATATTTTAACAGCTAATTTGTAGTAATGTTACAAAATACTGGCTAATTATGAGGAGAAAAAAAGAGACTTGCACAACTACTTAGTGACTGTAAGAAAAAGCATAGTATTCTGCTCATACAGTTGTTGAGAGGAACATGTTAATCTGTGCTTGTGCACAGCAAGGCAACGATGCCATTCAAAAATGGTGCAAATACCATATTTTATTGTATCTTTCTAACTAATGCGTAAACTTTATGGTTTGAAATGTAACATCCGAACTGGTGGTAAGATACTAATCGCCAACAAAATCTAACAACAACAGCTGCAAAGGCAGAATAATCAAATAACTGCAACTAAAACAAACAAACAAAAAAATCTAAGACAAGGCATAAATAGTAAGAAAACTCACATTGGCTTAAAAGACAGAACCAATGTTATAAGGCAGTGGTGCCTAAAGTCGGTCCTGGAGGGCCGGCATCCTGCATGTTTTAGTTCTCTCCCTGGTGGTACCAACAACCTTTTCAGCATGTCAATGTTCTTCTTAGGCCTTCTAACGAGCCATCATTGGATCCGGGTGTGTTAAACCAGGGAGAAAACTAAAACATGAAGGATACCGGCCCTCCAGGACCCACTTTGGGCACCACTGTTATAAGAAAAAACAGTGGTTAACTGCTTATTAGAAATAAGCAGTTAATGGAAAGGAGGAACAGGTGTGCTGATTACCACACCCTGTTCAGGTGTGACAGAGACAGGAACGCCTGCCAAGGAAGCTGATTTAACACGATGAAATGGGAACATCTGTGATAATGTACAAAACAGAAGTGACAAAGAAAGAGCAAAATATTAGTTCTAAATTTAATCTCAAAATGCTAAAAAACAAAACAAAAAAAGTGACAACGCATACTTCTTGTTAAAACAAGAACAACCTTCTGTAATAATAAACTGATTCTTCAATCTTCTACGTACTCATACCAATCTGTTTTAAAAAGATCTTTTTTCCCTCTAATGTCACTCAGGACATGTTTAACTCCTGCAACATGAACTGGCCGGAGCCAAAGGATGTGTGGTCGACGGCCTTCATTATTTACACTGCCACAGTGGGTTTCTTTGGGCCACTGCTCGTCATTTGCCTCTGTTACCTGCTCATTGTTATTAAGGTGCGTTTATATCACCTATCTGTCATACGTCCCTTCTGGCGTTAAAGATGTATTAAATATTATGCAGGTGAAGTCATCTGGGGCCAGGGTGGGCTTCATTAACCGCCGCCGTTCAGAGCGAAAGGTGACGCGCATGGTGGTGGTCATCGTGGTGGTGTTCGTGCTCTGCTGGCTGCCGTTCTACATCATCAACATGGTCAACCTGGTGGTCATCATCCCCGAGTCCAGTGTCACTGCCGGGATCTACTTCTTCGCTGTCGTCCTGTCCTACGCCAACTCCTGTGCGAACCCGCTGCTCTACGGCTTTTTGTCGGATAACTTCAAGCAAAGCTTCAGAAAGGTCGGCTGAAAATCCTCCAGCCTTAAAACAAAACCACAGAATTGATGAAGTTCTCAAAGTTGCCACGCCATGTTGTGCAACAGTCAGACATTTTTTTCTTCTTGTTTATGTTGTTTCCATTACTCGCCTCGTTTCCTGCTTTACTTTGTTGGTCTTTGTGCTCTTTCTTTGGTTAAGGTCCTGGTTTTCCAATTGCACCTCAGGCTCAGTATTGTCACTCCTGCCTTTCTTTATTCCTTACCATCTTCAGATGATTCACGTGTTTCTTCTTTTGGCAAGTTCCACTTTCAGTTGGTTTGAATAATAAAAGAAATGCAGCACATTTTGTGACATTAATGATTCCTGACCTACTTATAAAGTATCTATGACACTTTTGAGGTTGTGTGGTGGATGTGGATCGGGACGGGGCCTTAAATTTCACGGTGTGCCTCTTCGTCAACATGCCATTAGTTACATTTTGCAGATACCACATTTTATGTTTTTCTGTTTTATAACGTAGGGATTTAGGTAAGGAAACAGATATTGCAAAAGTGCAATATTTCTCAAACTGTCATTTTATTGTGATTCATTACGCGTAGAGAGTGTATCTCAAGCTTTTGTTTTAATTTTTATATATATTTAATGATTATGGATTTCAGCACATCTGTCAATGCCCACGGCCCAAACCCAGCCAGTCTCTGGACTGTAGAGGTTTCCATTTGAGCTGTAAATTTTGGTGAGTATCAAAGAAAGCAAGAACCCTGACACCATGCCACGGAAATGAGAAAAAAAAAATTGCCCCGTACAGATTCACGGTTCCAATTCCTGGAGAGCTCTCATGTGGCTGTATAACCTTTCTAGATATCCTTTAAAGCTGCTCTTTTGACCCTACAGGTGCTCTGTGTTAAGGGTATGAGGTGTGCCGCCAATGGTGTCGATGACGGTGACCCCAGCGTTCCACGCACAGAGAAAACTACGGCACAGGACTGCATCCTGCTCTCCCCTCGTAACGAGGTCTACCACGACGCACAGAGCAGCCAGGTAACCTTGCTATGTAGGTCGTGTTGTGCGGGAGATAATGTGAAAATGATGATGTTTGGTGCACATAAAGGAGAAACAGGAAAATAAATGGGTCCTTTATGTACAGCTTGTGAATGTCGTCTGGTATCATGCAGGAAAATTACATTATTAGCCTTTAAGGATGAAGAACTGACAGGAAACACTTTGGCTCAGGCAGCTTCATCAAGTCCAATAAGAAGAGCTGTAAATCTGCCATAATGGCTCTGAGACTCCCTTTATGCTATACCAGCTGGTTCAGTGTTATGAAAACATAAGTCACAAATTCAGACATTTAGTTGCTGATGTTTAGATTTGTGTGAAAGTGCTTTAGCTTCTCAAACTTTCCCACTTTTTCGCACTTGACTACAAAACTAGAAACTGTATTGTGTTCAATTAGGATTTTATGAGATAGACCAACACAAAACACTGCATAACTATGAAGCTGAAGGAAACTGACCCATGATGTTTTGCAATGTTTACTAAAAATCTGAAAAGTGTGCCAGGTAAAAGAAAAATCATCATGAAGACTAAGAAACACAGCAGACAAGTCAGAGAGAAAGTAATGGAGAAGTTAATGTAAGTTTGGATTATAAAACAATATCTTGCTGCGCATTATGTGTTTAATCCATCATCTGAAAACTGAAGGAGTGCAACACAATCAAAACTGGCAAGTTGGGTGCGCTCTCAAACTGGTATGACTGAACATGAGCTAATCTGCTAAGAATGAGCTGAGATGTCAGTCTCTATCTCTATATATCTGAAAAGGTTTGTCTCTAAGAGAAACTAACGTTGTTTTTGCAAAGCATTGATACAGGAGGACACCATTTGGTCAAATTAACAAAATATTCAAAACCACATCTCTTTTTTTCATTGAACCTACATTTTGTTGTTCTAACACGTAAAATCCCACAAAGCTAAAAATAAAGCTTGTGATTTAAATGTGAGAAAAGTTGAAAAAGTATCAAGACTTTTTCAAGGCACCGTCTCCTCAGTAATTTTACCAAGCGAAACTACAACTTTCACTTCCTCCTTTATTTTCTCTCAGTACATCAGCAATAATTTTTATACATTTCTCTAACCTATTCTCCTTGCCTTGCTCAAGATCTCACCCCACCCCACTGACTGTTTTGGCCCCCACTCTGCTGCCGACCTGAACCGCTCCACCCCTAAGTACCAGCTTTCCTCCACGTTCCCGGGAACAGTCGCTACTACGGCCGGAAACGTCTTGATTACTTCTGAGGCACCCGAACCTCCCACTACCACGGCCCTGACCACCGCCGCCTCCTCTGCCTCCGTAGCTCCAGAGGAACAGCAGTGAGTGGACTCTGGGCCCCAGAGTGGGTCTACAGAAGAGAAACAGAGAGAGGCTGGACTTGCTGTTTAAGATATCAAACCGAAAAAAATTTTATTTCTTTTTCTTTCAAACTGCAAGCTCACTTTAAACAAATTGCCACACTTCTGCTTCTCATTGTGTGACAAACTGTTGAAGATTTTTGTTTACCAAGCCCGACTCTTCATTAAGCCTCCCTCTGACATAAGTGCCTTTTCATCAGCTCTCAGTAATCATCTCAGCTCCTAAAGGAAGGCAGAAACATTCACACAATCTTTTTTTGTGTGTGTGCTTTGTGTCAAGGACTCTTTTAGCTTGTAACCATGTCTATGCTTACTAGACCCAAATGCCTTTTACATTCAGAGAAAAGAATTTGTACATCTTATTTCATATAACTAACACCAATGTTTTAATTTGTACTTAATGGGTTTTTTAATGCTCACACTAATTTCTTATCATTTACTATACAGTTATGATCAAAATTAACATCCTTTCAACAAGAGCATTAATATCTTATTCAGTTTGGGCTTTAAAGTTACAAATTTAACCTTCCTTTTTCTATGAAGAAGTGATTATACAACATGCAACTTCATTAGTTCCACAAATTACAACTTATTGTGATTTATGTTTTTCCCTTCATCTGCATATTCAACAGTGACATGCGGTGAGGTTCATGGCTGGTGAGGAACTGGCTTAATCAAAAATCATAAGACCCCCTGCATGTTGTACATACGGAAATTTCGCGCATGCGGACAACAATGAATGGCAAAAAGACTATACTTTCACATGCCATCCATGGCCGTGCTGCCATGGTAGAATAATTCCGTTAACTCAATGAAACTTGGAAATATAGATATTATTTTAGTGCTATGCTGCACAAGCAAAGGGAAAAACCCGCTGAAGTACAACTCAAACCACCATTTTCTCTGTATCGGCCAAGCTACACATAGACTCGTTGCATGTAGCTTCACTTTTGATCGCTCCTCAGCACACGAAACATGTTACACATAGTTAGTAACAACAAGCACTGTACATTATATACATAAGATAAATGATGGAAAATCAGTTCATATATTAAAAGTTTTTTAACCATTTTATTGGCGACGTGCAAACAGGAGGATCATTCTCCCATAGAATGGCAGCCAGTGCAGTTAGCGAGAGGTTGCGCAATCACCTGGGATTGCACAACTTTGTCAAAGTTTGTCAAAGTTTCAACTATTTGACCCAAATTCTCACCTTCTGGAGAGAGGAAACTGGTAAGGATATATTAATTAAGATTCATGCCTGTCATTGAGTGGAAACTGCTGCAACACCAGTGTCTTTGTCCACAGTTGCAGTTTATGCCATCCAAGAAGTGCCTGCTTCAAAATTAGCACCTTCAAATTCAAATGAAAAAGAAGAACTTTTGGAAAAGTCTCGGCGAGGCTTTCAAACCTAAGAACACAAAGTAGGTAAAAGAATAGAAAGTGATCCCAAACCCAGATCAACATTCACCTCATTCCCAAATCATCTACCCTATCCTGACAAAGGATGAACCAGCTGAAATGCTAGTTTCTTTCCAGGAGAATTAACCAACTAAAATGATCTCTCTCTTCTGATTAAAACATGGATCCAATATTGAGCCAGAATTAGACCAGAAGCTTGTTGATGGTAGGCTGGCCATTGCCTTCCTGCGCTAAGTAAAATTCTCACTTACAGAACAGTTTGTGCTTTCTACCATTCACTTGGATTCCCTCTGGTAGATTTTTCTATTGGGCCAATCAGTGAACAGAAGAAGTTGTGAACGATGACGTTGTTTTTCTGCGCTGTTTTAGAATCGTAGTCTGTCTGTAGTTTTAGGAATGGCAGCGGAGGAAGTGAACGAAACCATCCAGTAGTTTTGATCACACTTCCAAGTATTGAATGAATATTATCAGCCGCCCCGTTCGGCTTGGCACTTCTCTTTTCACAATGCAGGATGGTTGCTTAAATCACTGGCAATTTCTGGTGAGCTTCATAACGTCAAACTTCTGCGTTACATACAGTACAGACCAAAAGTTTGGACACAACTGTGTGTCTGTACTGTACATCACATCAAACGTTAGCAACTGGGTAAAATTTAAAACATCAACACAATCTACACCTCCAGGAAGTTTCTCAATAAGAGCCCAGATCCTCTGTACGAAGTAAATAGCATAGGACAAGGAGCTGGTTTTTACCAGGCTATGTTGGTGGTAACTAAAATTTGCTTTCCTGCAAAACACTAACCAAATTGTTGGATGACTACTGAAAGACCACACAACAACTTATGCCTGACTGGGGAATATAGGCTACATGATTTTTCAGACTAGCTAAAGCCAATTGAAAAAATCCAATAGAAATAAAGGTTCACATTTGTTTTGATGTTTTACTTACTTCAAGTTGTCTTCTGACACTGCTCCCTGTCCTGCAGGACTTTTTTATTGGCTGCTGACAACACCTTTGCAGATGAGTCAGTAATCTGTTCACACTCTCTATATCAACTCCCAAATGCAATGGCGTAAGAGCGTCTCTGCTGAAACGCCATCATTTTGTGTAAAAATAGATTTCTGGGTTGGTGGAGTTAAAGACTGAGCTGAGGTCAGGGTAGTCAAAATTCACAATAAATTCAAACTTGTGTACCAAATCTTAAAAAAACAAACAAAAAAAAACACTAATTGCATGTTGTATAATCTTTGCTTTCCTGTAAATTCAAACTCAAATTATTCACAAAAAACCCTAATTAATATAATGCTGTCACCCATGATGACATGGTGATTTTGATGGATTAGCATCTGTATATCTTGTGAAGTCTAATACTGTATATTATGTGTGTATTTTTAAACCAGGCTTGTTGCTGTTTCCTACAGTGAATGTAATTGGTTGGCAGCTCAGAAAAAACTCACCCAGCATCGAACACAAAACCTCTGACCTCTTTGTGCTTTTACTCTGTTTGTTTTGTGTGTGTGTGTGTCGGGGGGGTGCTCAACTTTATTTGTGTCTCTTACATGGATTTGTTTTTTTCAAAAGATGTTTTTAAAATCCACAATTTCTGTGAGCATATTGCTTCCTGGGTTATTGGGGGCTTTAGCTTAGACTCACTCCGCGCTAAACACTAGATGAGGTATTTAGCTCTTGGACTTTACGATCATATTTCCACTTGAGCTTTTAAAAATTATTATAGTGGAGTTGTAACTGGGACACTATGAAAAGGACAATTCGTGGTATAATTGCAGTTCAAATGAGTTTCAGACTCATTAGTTTTGCATTTGAAGCTTAAGGATTTTCAAACTAAATTTCTGTGAATAAAAATTCAAAAGACTTTTTTTCTAGTGCTAAATTGTGCTGGCAGTATTGCTGTATTGTTGTTTGTGTGTTTTGTCTCTTCTTTTAGTCATATCCAACAATCACCCTGCGTGTAAATATATAAAGTTAATTTAGGACATCATATAGAGAAGGCAGAGACTTTCACTGAAAAAGCACTTTAGTGCATAATGTGAAAGTAGAACATTTTCTGATGGATTGTTGCGCCTTTTGTGTTTTGGAAAAAGTAATTTTTTTCACAGTGCAAAGAAGCTGATTGGTCGATAATGATCAAGTGGAGCCAACAATTCAGAGAAAACGAACCAAGGTTATTCATCATAAAAGCTTTTACGCACAAATTTCTTGAATACTTGATAGTCATTGTTGTGAAGATGTACCGGTGCTTTGGATGTCCTTGAAATAAAACGTTTTTAAAAATCTGGTCATGTCTTCTTCTTCTTCTTCTTCTTCTTGCACAAACATGTCCTAACAACTCCAAGCGATCAGACTGAATCTGTGGAAGGAAAATAAGCATTGAGTGGATTTTAGGAGGTTCACAATGTGAGCAACAGGCTTTACGTTGACCAGATTGGTTCTGCTTTCAGACTCGGGTCAAGGTCCAGCGTTATCTCAGGAGCTCCCTCTCTGAACCAGAAGGAAAACTGACTACCAGCAACAAACTACATTCTCTGTAAGTTTTAGGGGTTTCTGTTTGTATCTGCAGTATTGATAGTGCCATCTAAAAGTATTATAGTAGCATAAGGGGGCAATGTTATGTATTTTACAGGCACATTGTGCAGTTTTATAGCTGTTGATAGCTGATACCACTTCAGCAGAGGGTGACCGCATGGATCAGATGGTTAAAACTTGCATAAAATATGTTCTTCTACTGCCAAAACAATTCCTTACACATGCAAAACTAGTTTCTGAATCAATAAAGAAGGCTAACATTAAGCTCCTGGAGAGGCCCTAACTTTAACGCTATTTGAAATGTAAAAACTGTGATTTAAACCTGGGACGGTGGTGGGAAAGCAGTCAATTTGAATTTGCTCTACCAATTATACCAAACAAAAAGCCAGTTTCATTCCAGGGTCTGTTTTTGGCTGCAGATGGGATGTAGATCAGCATGAAACCAAATACTGGTGGGGGCGTGTGCAACTTTTTGAGCCAGCTGAGAAAATTCTTACTCATGTACCCAATTACTGTTTTTAAGACACATTTAAGGTCCCAGGGGGAATTGTTGTGAGCCTCTGACTAGACCTGTTATCAGGGGCGCTGCCAGGAATCTTGGGCTCCATGACAAAAAATTTTATTGCCCCCCCACCCCCCCACGCAGCTCCTGTTACAATTTTTTGAGTCTATTTGACCCATCAAAAGCGTCACAATTTTAAAGGCTTGCAACTGCCTTGCTTTCTTTGGTCTGTTGGTCAGGGGCCCTTGGAATTGTCATAACTTTTCCCACCTATATGGCGCTCCTGCCTGTTATTGCAGTTTTTCCCAAAGTGAATAAACAGGCCACATGTTGTAGTAGAAAGGATATTTGAAGAACATGAAACATCTTCAGGTTCATAATGTGATATAATTAGCTAGCCCCCAACACACACACACACACACACACACACACACACACACACACACACACACACACGCATGCACGCACGCACGCACACACACACACACACACACACACACACACACACACACATATACGCAAGCACAAACTGATGAATCTACAGATTGTTCACTGCATAAATCTCAATATTCAGCCCAACACCTCTAGAGATAAGCGTGACAGAAAAGAACACAAAGCAGTCAAATCCAATAATGTAGAAATGATCTCTCTTTCACATCTAATTTGTTTTATGCTCAGAGGGTCACGCAAACGCACGCACACACACACACACACACATTTGGCTCACTTCAGACAGTATACACAAAAGCTAGACTTGGGCTGATATAATCAGAGAAGGAAAGCTGCAGGACAGACAGCAAGTCAGAGACCATGTGCCACAACACAGGACTGAAAGAGCAAAGGTTGAACAGATAGACAGCGAGGCCTGCAGGGCAGTTTGGAGTAATGCTACACCTGTAGCCAAGTCTTTTCTGAACCATCTTTCATGTGATTCATGATTTAAAAAACCCTCCTCATTCATCTTCAAAAACCATAAAGAGTTTTAATGCATTCACTGTCATCGCTGAATTGTTTTTTTCAAAAATATTTAGCTACATTTTTCTCTGACTGCATAACAATTTCAGGCACTCCATTTGCTCCTTTGCCACCTACAGCCTTGTTCTAGGACAAACCTGTATGTAAAGAACCAAAATGCAATCCGACAAGCAGGGTTCTCCCAGAACAAATCAGCAGCTCGTCACGGGGGCAACACAGAGTCTCACGGGACAAACAACCGGGCAAAAACTCTCATACCTGAAGGCAGTTTAGAGGCTAATAAACCTACCACGCATGTTTTTCATTGGTGGGAATGAGTTGGAGTAACCAGCGTGAACTCGTACATACATGCAGAGAATAAGCTAAATGCAAGCAGATGGCAGATCCCAACTAAAAACTTCATTTAAAAACAGCAATTTCAGCCTGCAGCTTTTAAAGAAGATGCAGCCCTAACAGGGATGCATCTTCTTTAAAAGCTTTCAGGTTAGCGCTGCATCCATGAGCAGTTTTGTGCACAAATGTTTTTAAATGGTTCATAAGTAGCAAAGATGTTAACAGAGACTGTAAGTCCTCAATGCGACAGGCGGGATCTTCCCTGAATCTCTCCTGAAGTGGTTTCAGTTTCAATTTGGTTGTTTTTTCCAAACTCAGTCATGGAACATATTATTGTGATTATCAGTAAGTTAATTGCTGATTCTGTTAGCAAATACTCCTAATCTCCACTCGTAACACTTGCAACTCAAAAAGGTTTAATTTGTTCTTTTTGATGATTTCTACTTTTCTCATCTATATGAGAATCAGCTGGAACTGCAAACTAGTTTTATGAGGTTCTAATATTAAAACATGTTTATGTTTATCTTAAGCTATTTTATTTAAAATAAAAAAAAAACAGAAAACATGTCAGTGGAATCAACTCAGAGGCTGAATGGTGATGCCAAAGGTAAGTAATTTTCAAACATTATCGAAGAGCGCTAGCGCTTGGAACAGAAAGCTCTTTTGTTCTGTGAAAAAGTGGAGCTACTGAACAGCAAAGAGGTTTTCCACTGCTCTCCCTGAAAGGCTTCAGTCAACATTCTTTTAAAAGCAAAAGTGCACACACAATACTAAGAAAGTAGGTGTTTAAATACTTGTCAAAAGGTGCTGTAGTCAGCCATCAAAAAGCCCCGACATGTTAGTAAAAGAGCTCCGTTAGAGCTGAGAATACTGATCACTGGTGATGAAGAAGATGAAATCCCCTGAACACAGAAAAGGCTGGGTTGAATCATAGCAACACATCTGCTTAATGAAGCAACTATGTCTCACTTACAAAAAGACAAAAAAAAATAATGACTTGTATTGCACTTATCCTTTGATAGAAAGTTAGCTGAAAACTAAAACAGACATAAAAATAAACAGGGTCAAATTGACCACTTCAACATGGTCATGGTGTCTTTTCATTGAGTCGTGACTGCAACTAATTTCAGTTAAGATTTTTCAATTATCCTGTCCTACTTGTTCAGTTATTCAGCTATGCATCTCTACATTAATGGATGTTGTTCACTGGAAAATTACTTCCAGCCATTTTTGCAGCAGAGAGACAGAGAGAGAGCTAGAGTGCAGCAGCAGGCGATCTACCAGATCTGCTTACACCTCTGTGACCAGAACCTTTTATTCTTTTCCTCCACTGTTTCCCAGGTTACCTCTGTTCACATTTCCTCCTTTCTCACTCAGTAGGGAGCCTGATTTCAAGAGGAGGAGGAAGAGGACCCTCATGCCTGCTAACAAACCAGCCCCTCTACCCACCCGTTACACACGCACCCACCTTCACGATCAAAGACACAAAAATCCACAAGGTTTTAGTGAATCTTTGCAGACGTAGGTAGAGGAATCTGTCCGCGTCCACAGCAGTCCCCTGGAGTGAAGCGATCATGCAGCCCCAGGGCTGACCTTAGCAGCTTGTCAGAGGACATTACTGTCCTGTGGGCATCCAGAGAAAACATGCAAAGGAGAAAACCACAAGACAGATATTGTTATAACATATAGGACAAAACTGCTGCGTTGTCCTTCTGCTACATCTAAGCTTATTAGAAACTGGAAGAGCATTTGATAATTTCATTTCAGATGGAATTACATGTAAATGTATATGTATGCCCCACTGGAGATAGGCATGTTAGATGATGGATGAATGGATATATGTATATAATTTTTTTTTCATTCATATACACATATATATATACTGTATATACAGTGTATAGCTCAGTTACAAAGCGTCATACCAATATTGTTCATTCCCCTGCCTTTGCATGAACTTGATCTTCTGGTCTCAATTGACGCCACAGAAGCAGAAGAACAGCCAGAAAAGAAACAAGTGAGGCATTAAAAAAGGGCTGCAGTTACTCAATTACAGTAAAATATGAAAGACGCCTTTCAGGACCAATCTTGTTAAATATGAGCATCTTCTCTTTATGGTTTGTGTAAGCACTCTGACATTATGGGAATGTCGTTTCTATCGTTGGATTGAAGTGGCTTGTGGTTTTTCAAGGTTAAACACTCACTTGTTATCAATCCAGCTGAGAGCACAAATGCACATTTTTAGATTGAGATACCTTTAATGCCCTAAATGAGTTCAAGCTTCTCCATCTTCTCTGGATGTACAGTGGTGTTCAGCCGCTAATCTAAAACAGTGAAAAATATCTCTTAGCTATTTGAGTTACCTGGGAAGTCTCAAAAGTCTTGGTTCAGTGTTTTAAAGAAAGTTGCTGCTCCTAAAAATCTTTTTAATATTCTGTTTTGCTCTTACTTGCACCAATAAAGCCTAAAAAATATAGAGGTCGTTTATTATGTAGTTGTACCATAAAGAAGAAAACAAGTCCAATGCAAACTATCAAATGTATTGGTAAATGCTAAACCAACATTCAGAGACTGAGGTAAGCTTAGTTGAATATTATGCACAACACTGAAAAGGATTTTTGGGTTTCTTTCGTTTGTTCAGACTTGGATTCTTTCCTTGTTCCATCAGGCATCATGTTAGCCTTAGCGACCTTTGCTAAAAGAAATACAATTATTGAACACCAACAAAACGGAGGTCAGAACGGAGCCGGCTGCCGTAGCGGACGTATTGAGGAAATAACCATGACGTTCATATGAAGCAACTTTTAATTAGAAAGCTTAAGGGTGAAATAATTAATCAGAAAACTGTTTTGACCTGGAAAGGCATCAGAAATTATTTTAATTAGAGGAAATCATTTGTAAAATGTCCCCAACTGCTGCTTGCTAAAGTCTTCCTACTTAGCAACATTGAAACATGAAAAGAACATTTTACTGATGAAATAATGTACATTTACACTCCATGTTTTTATTTACCTAAATTTATCATTTCAACATTTCTTCCCCTTTTTCCTCCTTTTGATATTTTTTGTCTTCTGTGGACTGTTCTTTGATTTTTCTGTAAAGTTTCTCTGAATTGCCTCAAGTACTGGAGTTGGAAACCCCTGGACTAGACTAAATGGTTCACAAAGTGTTCTCTGTTTTAGTGAATGCTGTGTTTCTTTTTGCAATAATAACTCCTTTGCAGTCCTGCAGAGCTTTGGCAGCTGCTGAGGAGGATAAAAAAAAAACATTATCGAATGTCAACGCAACTACAAAATCCCTTCTGAGGGACGGTTAAATAAGAAACTACCCATTTGTGCGCCCCGCTCCAATTTAAATGCCACACACAATAATAAAGAACTGAGCAACACAAATAAAGAAAAAACGACTTCTTCCTAAGACGCTGCAGCATCGGAGGAGACCAGAAAGATGTTCACTGCGAGAGAAGCTGGCACTTGTCTTAAAGTCAAATCAGCCCCCTGCTGCTTGAGTCATTCATTAAAATCCTGCTTTCAGTCTTTTTACGACAAATTTGTGAATAAAATACAAAATTGTCAAATCAAAACAAAAAAGATAACCACTGTTTTCCTTTGTGTGTGTAAAAGAAATGTGTTTATTGTGTTTCCCTGCGGTTCTCTGCCTTAAAGAGATCCACTTTAACCGGATGGAGGGGTTTGGTGGTAGAAGAACACAAACACATCAGCTGCTCTCCAGGGTTTCAACAGGCCACACGCCGGTTGCTTTTGCAGAGAAAAAGGCTTCTTTGAGAGAGTGGCTCTGTTCTTTTGGGTTTTCACACATTCATAAAACACACACAGCTTCATCTTTTTGTGGGTTGGTTAAGTTAGTTTATTAAATATGCATTTGGTAAAAGCCTGGTACCTGCATCCCCGGCAGTACAGAGGAAGTTTAGAACCTGTGTAGAACCGCCCGTGTTTGCCATAATCTTTTAAAATGTCTATCGAGATGGTCGTATTCCTGCTTGTTATACATTATTTTTTGCAAGTGGCATCTTCCAGTTGAATTGAACTGGAGTCAAAACAAACATACCATAAAATTTTAAGTAAAACAAGAAACACTGAAAAATTTAAATAACAGTAAAAAAAAAAAAAAAAGAAAGAAATTCAGCAAAATTTGATTTTCCCTCTTATTTTGCCTCTAAAATTTTCTTCTGATTGTTATGGAGTTATTTTTGTTTTTTTAGTTAAAATGTCATTCAAATACCACATGGAGGCACCAGATGACCAGCAAGTTCAAACATTTTCTTTTTCAAATTAAGAGCAGAAGCAACTGCAAGATTATATTTTCCCTCCACTACTTGGACTTTCTTGCAATAATCTAACTGCATCTATCAAAAGAAATAAAGCAACAAGCATTGTAGACATGATGGACTGATTTAGTTGCAACTTGCCCCCTGGTGCAATCTAACACTTTAAAAAGTAAGAAAGGTTTTTAAAACTTTTTGTTTTACTGAATGGATTTAGGTCAGTGCTCTTTTCTGTCTGTGTCGTATTTATATGCCTTTGCGGGTTTAGTTTGATCTTTGTTTTTGGTTCACCACTTTCCAAAATGCCTGCATCTGTCTGTTGAGACCCTTCCTCTATCTGTCTGTCTGCAGGCTCCACCCCAGCTCCCCCTTTCTTCCTGCACTGCTACAATAACACAGGCAGAGAGTAAGTGCCGTTTTCCTGGCTGATGGGTGGACCCTCCCCATAACCAAACAGGAGCCGAGCTCATTTTACCTTCAGCCTGTCCAGACTGGACCAGTTCAGGCCAGAAAAGTACAAAATACACCAACTGGCTCCAACAACCCTGCAGGTTGTATTTACAGAACCCAGTTTGATGTGCGAGTGTTTCAGTCAGGAAGAAACCGGACAGATTAGGTGGCGGAGATGCATTGAAAAGGATGTATCAGCTTCAGTTTATTTACACATTTCTGTTAAGTGACGCCTCGAGATTGAACTCATATAAGAGATTAGATTACATTTCAAGCTGTCGTCTGGCCTGAATTATCTCTCCAATTACATGCATTCTGATGAAACCCTGATGTTTGCATTCATCTGCCGCTTTTATGAAGTTACCAGAAATACTCACACAGAAACGTTTGGGATGTTCTTGTGACAGAAATGTACTACGGAGATTAAAATCAGCTTTCCACACAATTTGTCCTCCTCAGAAGGTTTGTGATAAATTTACAACTGCTGATTTTATGTGAGCAGATAAATGCGAATTGAAAGTTTAATTCAAATTAAACAGTGACCTCTTTAATGTGGGCAGACTGTTGACAAAAACTTTCAAAGCTGAATAAATGCAGAGTTGTCAGGCATCTGTTCCTGTTTGGTTTTTCTCTAGGAATTTTGTGGGGACAACCCCATGTTCTACCTTAATCTGAAACACATTAACAGTGATTCAATAGCAAATTAACAAATTTAAAGTCCCTAAAAGGCTTTGCTGTCTACTCAAAAACATCCTTTTTTTTGGTTAGGTTTCTCAAAAGTTGAACATTAAGATAATATTTGTTATATTGAACATTTTTGTCTTTTATTAGTGAGGTTAAGCTCATTACAAAACTGTTGTTTTCAGGGACTATGTTCTTAAAGGCTAAATCAGTCTTTAAAAACAAAACATCACTTCAAGTGAACCAGCTGATTTTAAAAATCTTTGCTTCTGTATGCTTGCTGGATTTTCAAAGCTAAAAATCCAAAATACAAAGAAAGCATAAAGCAATCAATGAAAGCAAGAAAATATGTCTCGGATCATTGGTTACATCAGGATGATGCATCGTTTGTTTTGAGAATGGAGAGCAGATTTCAGTCTGAACAGAACTTCATGTACTGGAACCATGATCTACCATAACATTTGGCTCACTGCGAACTCTTTACTATTTTATTTGAAAGAAGGAAAAATAAAACTCAAGTCACTTTTTACATGGAGCTATGGAGTTTGACAAGGTCTGTAAATGTTTGTATAGTACAATCCTTCAGGCAATATTTTTGCTTCCACTCTCTGTATGCTGCCACTTTTGGCCACAGCTTTTGATCTTAAACCTGATTAAAAGTTTCTTATTTGTGATTAAAAGTGAAAAAGACAAAAATAAAAAATGAAAGCCCAAACACCTTCAGAGTCACTTAAATATTTACCTGAGCTGGAACATTTTGTACCTCCTACCACACGTGTTTTGCCTCCGCTGTACAAACTTAATAGTGAGCCGACGCCAGTGAGGATAAGGGAAGAGTGATATTGCTGTGATTCTTTTCTTTGTGCAAAGCACCAGATGCCTGCAGGGAGAACCGGTGGGACCCGGCCAAGTCAAACACCCGGGAAACGCCTCAAACACGTGCCACGCACAGCTTCAGGAAGCACTGCAGGGAGAAAGAGAGATGTGAGCGGGGCGGAGCGTTTGGTCCTGAAGCCTGCCTTTCACATTTGTCACATTTTCAGCAGTCGCTGTAGTTTAATCTGGGAAGGGGAAATGCTTGTCCGTTTGAGATTTCCAATACTGGGAACAAAAACATTGACTGTGTACTTTAGCAATGTTGCTGTAACATGAGGTGAGTTTTTTATGGAATGCCATTTCCAACACAAGTACTGTTTTACAGTCCTTACCCAGTGGAATTAGGGTGGGATTTTTTTAAATCTGTTTTTAACCCACAAATTGTTAGAAATTTGGTTATAATTGAACAATCAACAAATCAGTTCAATAGATTCTAAGATAAGAATGAAAATGTAAACATTAGCTGTGAAAGGAGACACTTTTAAGAGCTTCTTTCGGAAGCACAACACAATGATGAGAGTTAATTTTCCCAAATAAGGAACATTTAGGAAAACCTCATCAGACTCATAGACTCCTAATAGAAGAAAAATGTTGAAGGTGCAACTGATAAGTGCTTATGACCCATTCTCTAATCATTTTGATGAGCAATTGCATATGTGACCAATATCAAGAACATAATGCCAGGTTGCGACAGGAATGCAATGGGAACACAATGTTTAACAATCAGAGATTTGGTGATTTAGGTAATCAACATCTAATTTTGCTGCATTTGGTTTTTCTGTTTAAATTCTTCATTCCTATCTTAGCTCGCGAGAACGAAGGTTTTCAGACCGATTTCTAAATTCGTCAACTTAGCTGAAACGTCTCAATGCAAATTAGCACAACCATGTAAAATGTCGCTGTGCAGAGAAAACTCTGCTCTCCATGACAGATCCCCCCGAAGGCCTGGAATCTCATCTTGTTTCACGTCTCTGCGGGTTTCTGATGAGGTCCTGCAGGGGAACAACAACCTGTCCTCTTTGAGATAGCTGTCTCAAGCACTGACTGCACAGCCTGAAAAAGATCAGGATCAAGAGAGCCTTTATTGACATTTTTGAAGCACAATGAAACTGTTTATGTGACAGTGGTGCAAAATAAAATAAATAGAAAACTGCACTGTGAAGGGTGACCATGTGTTTTATTTTTTTTTTTAAAAAAGAGGACATTTGGCCCAGTCCTGAAACACTTTGATCATACTCTGTTTACTTAATGAAGACTTTTGACATATTTAAAGAGTGAATGCTCTATGTGGTTAAAAAGATCAGGTTTTACAAGTCAATAAGTACAAAAATGACCCTTTTATGACCCTATTATTGCTGCATTTAGCAAAAAGAAAACAATCACATTATTAACCAAAACATAACATGTAGTCTGATTTAATGTTAAATGAGTGAATAAGATAGGCAGTGAATTCACTCATGTAGTTTCTATAGTATTTGAGCTTGTATTTGCAATTATGTTAGTTTGTTGTGTGTTAAATGCAGTTTCTAACTGCATTAACATACTTTTCTCTACTAAAATGTCTTTTATTAGTCTGATCCAATATTTTAATCTCAAATTTCATGTTTTCAGTAGCTGTTAAGGGAAAGAATCCTCAGTACTTAGTGAGTTGAATTACTGAAATAAATGGCATGTTCAATATTATTTATTTAAAGGGTTTCCGTAATTTTACCCAGAAGAATCAACAACATCAACCTAAAAATCGGCCCGTAGTTTAATTCAAGTGGTGGCTAAAATAAATCATCATGTGAAAAACGCGCAGTAATAAGATTCCTCCTTTGTCATTCTCCCAGGATCTCAGCGGTGGCTGTGGGAACTGCACGGAGTGGAAAGAGGAGGAGAGAGGAAGTTCTCCCAAACTTTTTTCTCCTCCCTGAAAAGACTCTGCAGACGTTCCGTTAGATTTCCAGAGGAGGGGGGTTTGATCAGGAAAAAAACTTATAACTCTGTGTGAAGACAAAAGCGGACTACGAAGTCAGTAGTGTATCCCTCTTTTTTATTTTACTCTCTTTACTTGAAAGCCGTGAAAAGTGGAAACGCGTGTTTTTTCTTCCTCTTCTTCTTTTTCTTTTTTTTTTTTTTTTTTTTTTTGTTTCCTCCCAGCCTGAGGGGACTTAGCACCATCAGAGGCGATGAGATGTGAGTGAGCTATGCCTTTTGGAAATGGACAGACTTTATCCAAGCGAGAACATGGCGTCTGCGTCCCGAGGTTTAGCTTCTTTCCCGGTCTGCTTGTGGCGCTGTGCTGCCTGGAGGTGTGGGGCTCCGGGCCGCACGGTGGCGGCGGCGGCAGCTGCAGCCCCTGTCCCGTTAACTGCAGCTGTGCGCCAGCGGGGCCCCAGCGGCTCTGCGTCGTTAATTGCTCCAGCCTCGGACTGGAAAGGGCCCCAGCGGCTGCTGAGTTTCCGCCGACCGTCAACGCACTGTGAGTATTTAACAGGATGAAAAAGCAAAAGAAAAAAAAAAAGTTACGCACTACATAAATATCGGTTATCTTAGAGCCGGCCCGAGGAATTAGCGGAAAAAGTTTCTGCATCGAGCCCCGAGACTTGCTTCCTTTTCTCCAAAAGTGTTTCACCTCTCGCACAAAATATATATCTCAAATTTGAAGTTAAAGAAATTATTTATAATTCTCAAAAATGTTAATTTATTTTGGACCTAGAACAGAAATACAATAGTTATAATAATACAGAGGGAAATATTTATCATTTGATAAGGGTCATTCATTTATTTATTTAATCGACGATGTATCTAAAAACCTCATAATAAAAATATTCCAGTGCTTCCTCCTCACTGTTTCTGCTGGATATGCTCTTCTTCTATGGTCAGAACGACACTAATGGAATAAATTTAACCTTGAGTTAAAAATCACAACACAATTTCCGTGTTTTCACAAAATTTAAAAGCAAAAGGACGTTGCATAATCTAGTGTCTTTTGCACTCTATTTTAACTATAAACAAATAAACATGTCTTTAAATAGAATTATCTTATTATGAGTCACTATTAAGTGACTCATTACTTATTGACTCATAATAAGTAACTTATTAGGAGTGACTTAGATTCACACCATGACTCTTTGAGCTGAACATGTCTTCCTTGGAAGTGAAAGAAAAGTGTGGTGTTTCAGCCAGCTGATCGGCAGCCTCTTTTACAAAACGTATTCTGCCAAGATATCTGACATTGAAACTGTGAAACATTTAGAGGTTTTAGTTGCCTTTTTTTTTAAAACCTTACCTCAAATACTGCTGTCCGTACAACAGATCAGGAAGTTAGAGAAATAGTTTTTTCTAAATGTTTATTTACTGTCATTTATTTAAGAACTAGTGTAATCTGGAATTGGGGCCCAAAATCAAAGTCACTTAGGGCCCCATAAAATCTTGGACCGGCTCTGGGACAGCCAAATAGTTTAACCAAGTCTTACCACTTCACATCATTTGCTTTACAACAACAATAAAAACAATAGTTTCACATCTAATAACAATAAATGTTTGAGTACAATTTCTTTTTTTTTTCTTTTTTTCTTTTATATAGTATTTTGCTACTTCTGACTGAAATCAAGTTAATTCACCACATTATTGTGTTAGCTTTTTTTAATGCATTATTTTTCTCTTCATGACTTTTAATATATTCTGTCAAGCTTTATGTCAAATTTTGTGTATGCACCCATTTATGGAGCATCTTTGCATTAATAGTCCTTTTTCATAGGATTCTATTTTCATCATGTTTTCACCTCAGTAACTATCAAAATAATTATTACCACATCAGACAATTAGATATAGTCACTGCTGATAGATGCTATGTTTGGATGAATGTCTGGACTGTGGAATATATTGAGCTGGAAAGGAAACTGGGATTTAAAGGAACAAGAAACATGAAGCCATCCAAATGAGCATTAAATATAGAAAGTTGTGAGTTGCTCTTTGGGTAATGCCAGATATGGGTTTCAAAGGTCAAATAACTGATGACATTGTGTGTGTGTGTGTGTGTGTGTGTGTGTGTGTGTGTGTGTGTGTGTGTGTGTGTGTGTGTGTGTGTGTGTGTGTGTGTGTGTGTGTGTGTGTGTGTGTGTGTGCGTGGGTGTGTGTGTGGGTGTGTGGGAGTGTGTGTGTGTGCTTGCGGGTGGGCGTGGAGGTGGGCGTGTGTGTGTTTTAGTATGTGATATATTATTGCATGTGTAGTATGTGAAGCTTGTGTGTGTTTGTGTATAAGTGGTCACCTAAACCTTAAAGCTGCTGCTTGCGGTGTGGATCGGTCCTGAGTTTTTAGTCTGGTCAGCGAGAGAACATTATGTTCTGTGCTGTTGGAAGCCATATGTTACCCATTATTTATTTTCACTCTGTATATAGTCTTTATTTAACCTAAAATCTTAACTTGCTCTGGCTCATATGTAATCACTGCTTTACTTTTTACTTAAGGTCTTGGATATGCTGGAAACGTCACATAAAAAGCTACGTAGTACATACGTCATGTTTTTCTTTTCCTTTTTTTTTTGCAGAAAATCAATCTCTGCTCCATGTACAGAATACATATGTTGGCTCATTTTACATGTGCATATTTTTCTTGAATGTTATCGATACCAATTGCATAAGAGAAGACGAACAACTTGCTAAGTGTCTCATTAATTGCAGACAGATTCCCATTCGGGTGAGAATAATTGACTGTAACGTTTGAGGCTTTACTGAGGTGTTAATTATCAGCTTGCTCCATGTAGGTGATTGACTGCAAACACTATAGACATTTATTAATTAGGTATCTGGCTCATTTTACCAGAAGAAGACACTGAAAGTCTTATGCTGAATTATGCAAGAATAGATGTTTAGGCTTATAATTATTCATCTGCAGTGTCTGCAATGTGTTACCTATTTACCTATGATTTAAAAACCTGCTGCTTGTTTTCCGTCTCATCCCTTTGATCTGTTAGTTTAGGAAATATACTTCATGCAAGAGAAAGTACGTTTTTGTTTGGTTGACTTATTTTTCTGTCTCGCTTGGATCAATGTATCTTTGGGTTCTTTATTTCGTTGTTTATTTCCACAAACATCGCGTTTAATATGAAGGTTGCACCAACCAAACACTTCACCTACACCAAATTCTCCAACAGGTTTTCCCTCACTGGAAAACATGTTTGTCATCACAGGAGAAAGTCTCAATGCCATTTGTCTTTTGTTAAGTCTCACTCTAAGCGTTTCTCGTCTGGTTCGGTTCTTGTCTCTACTGTATTAGCGTTTGTTCTTTGCTATTGTGGGCGTGAGTAAAGACAGCAGCGTGGAGGAGCCGTGGTCGAGACTCCGATGATGTTTGTAGAATCACTCAGCAAAGGAGAACTTTCACGGTTGTGGTTCTGATGGACTCAAATTAGCCCAAATAATGCAGTTTGTCTGAAATGACAGTGTTTATGAAAGGACTATGTCTGGTAAAATCAAGAAAAACTTTCCTTTAAGCATCAAGTAAAAAAATGCTGGGTAAGCAAAGTCATCTGGTGGCTGAGAGGCTTTCAAAAGATTTAGATGGTGGGTGAAGATACCAATTCTCGGTTTTGCCATACATAATGTTTGGGTTTTCTTCTTAATGTTGTGTTTTGTATGCTTTTCTGATTGGTTTCCCTTTTCCAATATTGAGAAGGTTTGTTTATTCTCTGTTGCCTTCACATTCCCTCGGTTCTCTCAAGTTTCACCTCCCGTCGACAACAATCAGCACACCTGTCACTCGTCCGGCAGTCACACAACTCTTGTCGTTTTTCTATTTTCCGAGTGCAGTTCTGCTGCCGCTTTGTTTCCTGCTCGGTTCTTGTCACAAGTTTTCATTTTGGTTCTGGATGTTGATTCATATTTGAGTTTTTAATTTTGTCGGGACGTGTCTCCTTCATTTGAGTCCTCATTACTTCAATATACGGGAGACTGTAAAAAAATGTTTTACAGCTTTGACCTTCTAAAGCTTAATTATGATAACAATGTAGCTCTTTCATATATTTATAACAGATTTTTTCCCAACATGTCAGCAACTTACTTAGATTATTTATATTACGATGTAAGGGGAAAACTATTTAATCTGTTCCTTTTCAAATGGTCTATTCTACCTGTTAATTATTTTGTACAAAATACTAAAATTAACTTAGATTGTAAATTTCTATAATTAGGTACATTATACTTGATACGACTTATAGGACTCAATGGAACGTGTCATTGATTTAATTATGTTACTTTAACTTAAAATTGGCAGAGTTTAATTAAAGTCCGAGGACAGCAACAGGATTTGCGGATTTGAGTTTCTTCTTGGAAAAAGCCTGTTGAAACCCTCACACAGTGACTTTTATTTTACATGAAGCAGATTTGTAATGTTAAGCTTTAAATATTTACAGTATTGATACTTGTAAATTGTGATGTGCTCAATTTAAAGTTTCAGTCACAATTTCAGCTAAATTAACTGGAAGAAACTCAAAGTTTCAAACTCATCATGGAAAGTATAAGGAAACAATACAACATGGCCTCCTTCTACGGAATGATTTCTGCAGTTCTTTACATTTTTTGTACATCCGTCAGCGTGTCTCCGCTCTATAGTTAAGATCTATTCAACTTATACTGGCAAATGTGTGGCAGCAGTGCTTATCTGCATAAATAGGCGTGTGTCATGATCCACAGGTGTTTGCAATTTTGTTCCCACTTGTGCACTAACATGGACAGGCCCTAATGACAATAAAGCTAAAATGATCTAAATACATTTGTAATTCACCCTTGTCTCTGTATGTAGATTTTGGTCCTTAGGTTTAGTTAGATCCTAAGTGTCTCCATTTAGTTTTCTCTTAGGCTCAACTGGTTCACAAAGCCACATCTCCACAGCATTCAAGCTCCTTGGTTTCTTTCTTTCACTGCTGGATTCTGCTTGGTTTTCAGTTTCATCGCTGAATCAGATCTCCATCACGCATCTTCTTCACCCTGTTGACATTTCTGTCCTCCACAACCCACTTCAAGCATCACACAGTGGAGTTATGATGTTTTTTTGTTTTTTTTTAAAGTTATTTTTCACAGCCTGGTCTCTGAGATAAACAATGATTGTGACGGGTTCCTGGGATGCAACTGGAGCACAAGCTGGCTGTGATATGATTGCTAAACGAAACAAGGAGCCAAAGCAGACACCTGGAAACAGAAATCGAAACAATTGAGATTTCTGCCTTCCATCACAAACACAGTGTTGTTTCTGTGTAGATATATAACACAAGTGATGCTTTTTTTATGTTTTCCTCCTCAACATCAGCTGTGGTCCTGTTTTGAAGGGCCCTGTCATAAGGTGTGGTGAGGGTTGGTGAGGCAGACGCTGTAGACCCAGGTAAGATGAAAATGATGATTTTAATGGTGAAAATAAGTCCAGTAACAAGAAGCAGGCACAAGGAAACACTGACGAAACATAGACGAGGACCCGACGAGGAACAAAGAACACAGGTGGAGTTAAATACACGGGAGGGTAATCACAGAGACGAGACACACCTGGGAACAATCAAGGGGAGGACAGGACAACGAAGAGACGCAAGGACACAAAAAACTCTAAATGAACACAGAAAACACAGATCCTGACAGTACCCCCCCCTCAAGGGCGGCTACCAGACGCCCAAAAAAAAAAAAAAAACCACAACAAGGGTGGGCGGAGGGGCGCCGGATGGGGGGCCAGAGTCCAGAAAAAACAAAAACACAACAAGGGTGGGCGGAGGGGCGCTGGACGGGGGGCCAGAGTCCAGAAAAACAAAAAACTACCCACCATCGTGGGCGGAAACACAAGAAGGGCCAAGAGTCCATAAACAAACAAAAAACTACCCACAGGGTGGGCGGAGGCAAAGGAGGCGGGAACCACGGAGGTGGTCCGGTGGTCGTCCGCGGCGGCGGGAACCACGGAGGTGGTCCGGTGGTCGTCCGCGGCGGCGGGAACCACAGAGGCGGTCCGGCGGCCGTCCGCGGCGCTGGAGGCGGGAATCACGGAGGCGGGAACCACGGAGGCGGTCCGGCGGCCGTCCGCGGCGCTGGAGGCGGGAACCACGGAGGCGGTCCGGCGGCCGTCCGCGGCGCTGGAGGCGGGAACCACGGAGGCGGTCCGGCGGCCGTCCGCGGCGCTGGAGGCGGGAACCACGGAGGCGGTCCGGCGGCCGTCCGCGGCGCTGGAGGCGGGAACCACGGAGGCGGTCCGGCGGCCGTCCGCGGCGCTGGAGGCGGGAACCACGGAGGCGGTCCGGCGGCCGTCCGCGGCGCTGGAGGCGGGAACCACGGAGGCGGTCCGGCGGCCGTCCGCGGCGCTGGAGGTGGCGATGAGTCCCGGGGGCCGCCCACAGACGGCGACGACGAGCCCCCCGAGGCAGGGTCTCTGGTGGAGCACAGGGGGTCTCGGTCGGAGCACAAGGGGTCTCGGTCTCGGGAGGAACGCTGGGGGTCTCGGTCTCGGGAGGAACGCTGGGGGTCTCGGTCTCGGGAGGAACGCTGGGGGTCTCGGTCTCGGGAGGAACGCTGGGGGTCAGGGTCTCTGGAGGAACGCTGGGGTCAGGGTCTGGAGGAACGCTGGAGGTCAGGGTCTCTGGAGGAACGCTGGAGGTCAGGGTCTCTGGAGGAACGCTGGAGGTCAGGGTCTCTGGAGGAACGCTGGAGGTCAGGGTCTCTGGAGGAACGCTGGAGGTCAGGGTCTCTGGAGGAACGCTGGAGGTCAGGGTCTCTGGAGGAACGCTGGAGGTCAGGGTCTCTGGAGGAACGCTGGAGGTCAGGGTCTCTGGAGGAACGCTGGAGGTCAGGGTCTCTGGAGGAACGCTGGAGGTCAGGGTCTCTGGAGGAACGCTGGAGGTCAGGGTCTCTGGAGGAACGCAGGGAGTCTCGGTAGGAACACAGGGAGTCTCGGCCTCGGGTGCGCCGGCTGGAACGCCGGCTGACTCGGCCTCGGGTGCGCCGGCTGGAACGCCGGCTGACTCGGCCTCGGGTGCGCCGGAGCGAAGCCTTGGAACCGGCCGCGTAGGCGAGCCGCAGCGAAGCCTTGGAACCGGCCGCGGAGGCGAGCCGCAGCGAAGCCTTGGAACCGGCCGCGGAGGCGAGCCGCAGCGAAGCCTTGGAACCGGCCGCGGAGGCGAGCCGCAGCGAAGCCTTGGAACCGGCCGCGGAGGCGAGCCGCAGCGAAGCCTTGGAACCGGCTGCGGAGGTGACAGCTCCGGAAGGCGACGAGGGGCCGGGTCCACCGGCGGCTCACGTCGCTGTCTCCGGGCGGCCTGGGGTGCGCCTGCTGGAACGCCGGCTGATTCGGCCTGGGGTGCGCCGGCTGGAACGCCGGCTGATTCGGCCTGCGGTGCGCCGGCTGGAACGCCGGCTGATTCGGCCTCGGGTGCGCCGGCTGGAACGCCGGCTGAAACGGCCTCGGGTGCGCCGGCTGGAACGCCGGCTGAAACGGCCCCGGGTGCGCCGGCCGCACCGGTTGGGGGTGCTGGTCCCGGAGCTGGAGCTGGATCCGGGCTGGCGGAGAAACTGTGCGGCTTGGGAGGCAGAGGTTCGCCAGCCATGACGGCTAGAGCCGCCATACGCTCCCACTCTGCCTCCCTCTGCAACTCCACCAACCCCTGGTGCGGAAAACGAGGAACCCAGTAGTCCAGTAGGAGCCCCAAGCGGATGGCGAAACCGAGCCGTCTGCAGGCAGCGTACGGTTTGGCCATCGCCTCCTTATATTCCCCGATCGTGTCCGTCAGCTCCTTTAACTCCACCGGGTCCATGGTGAAAAGAAAAACGCGTGCCTCACCGTACTTCCTGGTCGGGTCCTTCTGTCATAAGGTGTGGTGAGGGTTGGTGAGGCAGACGCTGTAGACCCAGGTAAGATGAAAATGATGATTTTAATGGTGAAAATAAGTCCAGTAACAAGAAGCAGGCACAAGGAAACACTGACGAAACATAGACGAGGACCCGACGAGGAACAAAGAACACAGGTGGAGTTAAATACACGGGAGGGTAATCACAGAGACGAGACACACCTGGGAACAATCAAGGGGAGGACAGGACAACGAAGAGACGCAAGGACACAAAAAACTCTAAATGAACACAGAAAACACAGATCCTGACAGGCCCAGTTGCTGCTTTCAAAAGATTGGCATTTGTCCAGCTTTACAAGAACGATATATTTGTGAATTAATGCGTTTTAAAACCGCCTCAATGGCTTTGCCTCTATCTGGCCCCAAATGTAAATACGGTGGATACGCCCTCCGTTATAGAGAAGAAAAATAATTGAGTGGCAGCAGAGTGCTGTAACGCTCTGCAGAAGGAAGTTGGAGGGGGGGAAAAAAGCCCTCATACTCCACACTGGCCCATCTGCTCCAACCCACACACATAATAAAATCTCATAACACTTTTTTAGAGAATTTTGGAGCTCTGAAGTCATTTTTGGGAAATGCTAGTGAAAGGAAACCTCTTCAGTGTTTTTTTTTTTAAGTGCCTTTCCTTCGTATGCAGATTGCTTCAAGGAAAGTTGGACAATACGCTTTTGTCCCGAGGCAGAAGACTCTGAAAAAATGACCTTTAAAAAATAGGATAGAATAAACTTTAACCCCTCCCCACCCCACTAGGGACAAGGGTGTTAGAAAATGGATGGATGGATGAATAAACTTTATTGATCTCCAAGGGAAAATTGCTTATTAGTTGACAAGCTACTCCACCCACAGTGTTAAATATTAATAAATACGATTGTAACCATAATGTAGGTGTAATGTTGCATGTAATTTAAATATTACTAAATATAAATGAGTAAAGAAAAAGGAATGATAGTGTTTTTTTGTTTTGTATTGTATAGCAATTTTGTTTATTGCAACCTGCTGTCTGCTTAGCATTTCAAGGTCGTGTCTGTTTGACTCTGATGAAGTTTGTGGTGTTTCCATGGCAGCAGGATGCACATACACAGAGATGCGCCACAGCCATTTAACTGGAGCTGGGTTACTTGGTTCAATGTGAGATTGCAGCAAGTCACGATACAGCTGCGCAGCACATGGGACTGGATGTAAAAAAAAAAAAATTCTCCACTTTCGTTTTTCACTGCGTGTCCGACCTCGCCTCCTAATCCAGAGGTGGCCACTGACCACACACTCTGCAGACGGAGATCGAGTGGGGAAGGTTGGGCGCTCTGACAATACCCAAGGGAGAATTTGTTTGGTTTCCATGGCAAACGTAACCCATGACATCACTCGCAGACGTTCAGACATTTCAGCTGGTTGTAAAGGAGAACATGAGGCAAGAAATGAGGCGGACTTAAGATGGAGTTCAATGTCTTCTTCCCTGTCTGTGTCCATTAGCTCAGTGTTGGTCTAATGTAAAAAAGGTTTTGTTTTTACTGGATGGATCCAGAACCTGCATCTGGTGGTTCAACAGTGTGGGAGGGGGACAAAAAGACATTATAGTTTTATTTGTATTTGATGCATTTTGGGTAGGAACCAAACTGAAAATATGATTAGCTTGTTTTTTTGTGTTTGACTAGAGTAATACTCCATCTGCTCTGTTGCTTATTTCTTTAATCTAAATTGCACCTGAGGAAACTCTTAAGCTGTGAATTCACAGCATATTCAGATTATTCTCAGACTCTGTTGCAAAAGGAAGATGTTCGTCATTTTGTCTCTAACTAAGGCAGTAATCAAACCTGGGTGTGATCAACCACAGTTAAGTTATGATTTTTTTTTTCACCCTTACTACCCCCCCCCACCCCCCGAGTTAAAAACTGCATTTTGTGTTCAGTTGTGTCTTTAACTAATATTTAAATTGGTTTGACATTCTGAAACACAGACATGCAAATATGAAGAATATGAGGAGGAGGCAATAACTTTGTCACAGTACTGCATGATTTGATAAGCAAAGATAGAATAGAGTAGAAATGGCCTTTAGACATAGTCATTGACAGACTTTATTATCACTGAGCTGCATGTTTAAAATGTACGTATTGTTCATTTTGTTGCGTGGCTCCAGTAATAGTAAAATAATTAATAATAAAAGGCATAAAAACATACATTACAATGATAGACCTTTAATTGACCTTTATTTGAGTTTGTTTCCTTGATCTTTATTGTCCCACTGTGGGGAAATTCAAGTGTATGAGTTCACACAAATATCAGAAAGGATTAAAAATGCATATAAAAGAACAAGATTAAGAGTAATAATGGCGGCACAGTTGCTGTGTAGTTAACAGAAATATAAATATTGGACTCACAATCCAACTGAGTAGGATGACCTTTAGAATAATGTGAATGTTTTAAACATTAAAAAGACAACAAACTGCGTTAAAATGCAGTATATCAGTGCAGCGAAGGTACTTTATTATATTACTGACTTAAATCAAAGTTTCCACAAACACATGTGCATCTGTTACATCTCGTCTACCAAAGTAAGAACAGGCGGGTCAAACCTCAAAGAGAGAAAAAGAAACTGATACGAGGCATTAAAAGCCTGTTTACTGCCGGATTTTAGCATCACTTTGAATGTTAAGTCCCAGTGAATTTTTGTAGGGGAGATAGTTTGACGTTTTTTATTCCAACAGAAAGCATGAAGGAGAAATCGGTGCTTTCATTGCAATCTGAAGCAGTCTTTTATGGCTGCGACGCTCATTTATCTCAGTTAGGAACTTTTCCAATCAAAAAGGGCTTGTTTGACATCATTGGAACAGTTTTGTTTTTTTCTCTGACAAAAGGAGAAAGACTTTTAAAAAGTCTGACAAAAATGAAGAAATGCTAATGGTGAAAATGTTTTTGTTTACTTCAGCTGATAGATCGATGTTTCTTGTTTGAGTTTCCCTTACAAAACTTCTTTCCCCAATAAAAGCCACTTTGTTAACTTTGTTTTAATAAAAAGCAGCCCTCTGAGTTTGACTGTAAGTTTTTATCTCTTTGGGTTTCTGTCTCCTTTCTATTCCACCCTCATTTAAGTTGGGTCTTTAAATATTTCTGTCATCATCTCATCCTGCCTGCTAACAAAGCATTTCTTCTTTCTTTAGAGTGCAACTAACGATTATCTTAGTAATTGATTATTCAGTCAATTATTCTGACAGTTAATCAATTAAAGAAATAAAAAATTGGCATGTAATGCAGGGTTTTTTTTATTTAATCATTTAAATATTTTACTTATTTTTTAACTAAATAAATAAACATTCTAATGTCTCAAGTCCAATAAGATAGAACTCATTTAGTGAACATTTGTTGCAAAAGACGATTGAAGGTCAAGAGTTTACTGAACATCAGTGTAGTGCTGATTTGTTGATTATTTTTTTGGATAGCAAAAGATGTTTACTAGGAGTTTATTTTTACAGAATGAGAAACGGTTGAAGCTTAAACTATTCCACCTGAGGAGTTTGGTGTAGAACAACATAACAGACAAAGAAGGATTTTTTTGTCTTAAAATATAAAATATGTAAATTCTTTTTATAGTTTTAGTTTAATTACAGCTACGATGTTGTTCTCTCAACCAATGGCCTTTTCTGAGTCTGTATACTCCAGTTAATAATTGATCCAGTCCTAAATTAGTCGCAGATTATTTCAATGATTGATTAATTAAATTATTTTTGATTAATCGTTTCAGCCGTAGTATAAGTTATATTTTCAATTACCTCCTGTCAAATCATGCATGGGAACTAATGACTTCATAATAAGGTAAACTTTAGCCAAACTGATACCGGTGACCGATTGGCCTGGATATGAATGAAATCTGTAATTTTAAGCGAAAAAAATATTTGGAAACATCTGACCTCTACGTTTGATTAAAATATGCAAACTTTCAGTTAGCAGTATCTCACATGCTATGTAAATAAATATACATTTGCATTAATTTAACTCAAGGAGGTAGCATTTGACGTCCACAGATGTTCATCACTGCTGTTTCCTAAAGAGTGACAGTATCCATACGGCAGGAGTCGTCATTGCGTGACCTTGTAGGTGTGTTTGTGCTCGAGTTGAATCTTGTCTCTGGAGTCGGCACACACTACACAAGGGTGGCAATTCAAACACTTGAAGACATCCTAGAATAACACCCGGCACAGCTTGCACTGAATGATAATAAGAGGTTTTCAGGGTGGAAACGGAGAATGTGTCAAGCACAGAATAACAGGCGAGTCAAATATTTTAATGAAATGCGAACTGGCTATGTTTTTTTCTTTCTGTCATAATTTACATTCACACCAAAAAAATAAATTAAATAAAAACGGAACATGTTTTTCATTTTCGCTTTAATTTCAGGAATGTGTCTTATCCACCAACAGTAAATGAGGAGATTTCCCTACATAGTCATTTCTTTGTACAAGACTGTTAGGACTAAAAGAGTAGGAAAAAAAAACAGCTAAAGCCATAAAACTGAAGAAATGTTGCAGAGGCTTCTCATTTTAAACCACAGTCTGGATCCGCTGTTTATCTGCAGGGAGGAAGTCACTGCAGGTCCAGTTTAGTTCGGTTTCAGGCCAGTGAACCTGAAACGGATCAAAGAAGCAGGGAGAACAGAGAGCAAAGTGAACAGGTATGAAATAGAAGCGCCGAGCTGAGACTTTTATCATCCTCACCAAAGATTGTTTCAGCAGTCACATCTGCTGTCAAGGTCACTGACACACTCATCGTCTGCTCTGGAGGCTTACTTAATAACAGGCTTTCTGGTGTTTGTCGCAGCAGTTTATATGAAGAGTTGAGTCTTTAAATTGCTTCTTTGCTCTGTTCTCCTCATGTGTGGCATGACTGCATGGCAAATAAATGGAAACGCTGGAAACATGAGAAAGTTGACTCATCTCTTAGGACCAAAAAGAAGACTTTATGGAACTGGACAACAGCATTTTGAGCTCCCATGAAAAATGAAAAGAAAGAGAAGAGAAGAAAGAGATAGAAAGATACAAACAATTTGTAAATATAGCTCAACTGGCTAATCATTTGTCACTAACAACCCTGAAGTTAGCAATTACTCTGCAACTTATTTTCAGTGCTTAACTAAGGCACAAAATCATAAATTCATTGACTAATCAAACAAAAACAAAATATTTTTACACAGAACAAAGATGTTAAAAACATAGACTAAAATTAATGGAACCTTTGTTCAATTTTAGAAAACAGTAATGGACCATTGTAGGCACTAAACCCTCTCTCGTTCCTGCAAGGATAAGTGTGTTAGATAATGGATGAATGGATAATGGAGCATTTTCAAGGTTTTTTGTGATTAGTACTCCCTCTGCACAGGAATGGAAGAAGAAAAGTTAACCAAAACTACACAGGAAGTGTACTTTAAAACATTTCAAACTTTTTAACACTCATTTGCAGCAGGTTAAGCGATTTTTTTTTTTTTTTAATACTAAGGGCGTCACAAAACAATCCAGCTCATGAATATGAGATTTTGGCAATATCTTTTAGTAAAACTAACAATTCTTTAGTTTTGTTTTCACAAATAATGAAACGATTTTGAAAATTACAAACTGTTTTGAAGAATTGGGTTCAATGTTCTAGTTGACTGGTTCACATATTGTAGTTTTTATTTTCGTCTAATTCTTGCATAGCACCAGCTAAGCTAATGCTAGCATCATTAGCAGCTAATGGTTAACCTGTCACAATACTGCCACAGTGCTTTCAAATTATGTTGTTTTTTTGTGCAAGTACTCAAAATACAAGTACACTATTTATTTAAAAGTGGTGGAGGCTTATTTGGTTTTCTAAGTGTTGTCAACCATCTCAACAGGGAGTCCTTATTCACCACTCTGTTACGATTCAAGAGCTATTTTTTGTCTTTCTTCTAAATCAGAATCTCAAACATTTAATACAAAGGAGTGAAAGGCTTAAAGGGTTCGTGAAAATAGATTGCACTATAACTCCACCAGTCAAAGTCATACACAGATGGCAGCTGGTTTGACTTGACTGGGAAGAAATCACTGTGACGAGATCTGTTGTGGTGTTTTAAAATCACACAATCTTCTGGGACAAGATCTTCTTATCAAGATATCCTTAGAGGCCAAGACGCACTGAATCCGATTTGGTGTCTGACCGCTAGCAATGTCCCTGTGACTGAGTCTGACCAAGGTAGACTAGGGGTCTAATCTGGCAGGAATGTCATAAGTGAGACCAACCAGCTCAACCGAAACACGGTAGGAAAGTGAGACGCGTCCATTTTGAGGGAAAATATGAACTAAAATCTTTTACTCCAGAAAACAAAAACAGTGTACTTATTTATGGTAGGAGATCAGAAGTAGAGAAGAAAATATCAAACTTTTTAATGAGAGTCCGTCTGAAAATATTGTATGTTTTTTGGGGGGTAGAAGTTCATAAGTTTCTTACTTCTTCCTACTCCTTTCTGAGCATGATAAGATTATCGTGGAACAAAAATATGTGTCTTTTTCATTCCTTGTTCGTGTGTGTGACTTTATACTTCTGTCGTGTTTGAAATAAATGAATAAATAAACTTGTCCTACCAAGACATTCAGCTTATGTTCGTTGACTCAATTTCTGGTACATATTCTCACAAGTCCAGTGGTCCATTGAGTGTCCCTCGAGTGAAAGCCTGTGTGTCAGGAAAAAGTCCGATTAGAGTGAAAAGTCAGACGCAAGAGGTGTGTCTGACTTTTATGCATGAGGATATACAGCCGTGATGTGTAGCTCGCGTTGTCGGATGCAACTAACTCTATTGGAGCAATGCAAAACAACCGGATCCAAATTATAAAACCATTTATTTCTCACATAATGTTGGGGAAAAAAAGTGCAATTTACCATTTTGGGCGACTGATATATTCGTGAATGTTTTCTTTTGTTTTTGTTTTTTTAATGTTGAATGGTGGTGTTTTCTCTTCTCGGCTTCGGTTATTTCATATTACTTAAGGATTCTCTTTCAGTGGGATTAAAGTTGGCGGTTATAATTTGTTGATGCAGAAATTACTGCAGACGATAGTTTGGTTTCTCTCTTTTCACTACACCACATATATTTGGCGTGTGTTGCGAAATCCGTTGCATGTCGGAAATCCAAACAGACAAGTGGTGGAAGCTGCAGCTCCAACTGTGCCATAGTTTACTCGAAACATTTGTTTATGTTTGCTTCCAAGTTTGCTTGGATAATAACCGTTTTTATAGTTACTGGTACTGCTAGGGGTAATTTTGTTTTTCAGACAAACGGCATAGATATTTTCACTCAAAATGATCCACCACTGCAGTCCTGACATGCATTTTCTGTCTTCTAAGTCTGCAGTATATAAATAAAGATGTTTTTGACTGGTACAGTCTCAAAGACAATAAACAGGCCGATTCTTTTCCTCTACTTGCAGATGTTATCATTTGCACGTACCGTTCTCTGTGCATGTGTGAGTGCGTCGTTTTTAGGTTAAGTGTGTTAGACCGCTGTGCACAGCTGCCCTTCACTTGCCAGCTGGACATCGGACAACCCACGCAGCAGCGGCTGGAAAACTGGACAAAATGTTCTAAATAGAGGAGCAAGATGAGAGGAGAGGAGCCAAAATGTGAGGCAAGATGATAGACTTTTAGACCAGAAAGCCTCTTTAATCGCATGTCTCCTTTTCCAATATCTGTATCCCAGACTTTCCATGTTTGCAGAAGGGAAATCAGTCAATAGAGGCTCATGATGCCTCGGCTGTCTCCTCACCTCCATGCTTCCTAGAAAAATCTGGGAACATATGGAATTTGATTTAAATGTCTTTAATGTCTGTATATATGGAAATGACATGATTTAGTCCCTGTCCCATTGTCTAAAGTCCATTTATTCATCCACCCATACATACATCTCTCAGTGGTGTTATAAATCTGATAACGCCAGAAAAACCAAGATTTTAGGTTTTCATATTTGCATCTGGGAACTTTTTTACATTTTGATCTGACAGTTCCAGTAGGAGCCCCAGTTCTGGTTCAGACTGTGTCAGCTAACCCGTCGACTTACTAGCGCAGACTTTCCAACTCTTAGCAGTTTTGGGGGAAGCAGAACAAGCAGAGAAGTGACTGGGGGAGCGAGGGAGCAGCACAGTAATCAGGAAAAGAGGCCGAGGGGATGAAAGCCACCACAGAGGAGCCTGTGTTTAGTGGGTTAGTGGAGCGTTGGCCTTCACTTACAGGGACTTGCACTACTTTGCTGCCAAGATGCAACAGATGTCAGTCTGCCATCTACATGTCGTTTTTTTGGGGGGGGGGGTTTGCAGAAGAACAAACGAATATCAGTGTAATTGCTTTTTGTCTTAATTATTTCTTCAGCTAGGTCTTTTTCCCCCTTTTTCTCCATCCATATTTCCTTCATTGTTCCTTCCAGCTCCTCCTGTCATCCCATCTGACCAAACACAGCAGAGCCAGCGAGGATTTTCTGTGTGTTTTCATCTCCTAGCTCAGAATAAGTGGCACCAGACAGGCCTTATAAGGAGTTGTTAGATCATTGGCCACACTGTTAGCAAAACAGAACCATATGTGTTCGGCGCTGTATGTGTGTGTATAAATGAAACCATGTGTGTCCAGGGGTAGCAGAGAGAACGGGAGTCTGTTGCTAATAGTCGTGCCGAAGGTCAGATTATATGGTCATGTTAAGCACACATACGTATAGTCTCTCTCTCTGTCTGTCCTATCTCTGGTTGTCTCTGTTGAGTTGACTCTAGGTGTGAGAAACACACACACGCCGGGCGGAGAGCCGTGACTTGAAGCCGGTTTTGTCGACGTGATGCTTGAGCGATCGGGCAGTGGGCGGGGCTTCGTTCCCATTGCTTCCCTTTTCTCGTCCTCTGATGGTTTTAGCAGAGCAGAGCTCTCTCTCTTTCTCTCGTTCAGTCTCTCGGTCTCCATCTTTTCTTACACAGCTGGTCTGGAATGTACAGATGTTTCCTTTTGGGAACGGGCGTCCTACTCTGTTCACACACACACAAAAAGTAAAAGTGTGAGAGAAGAAAGAGAGGCGTGCCATCCCATCCACTCCAACCTTCTTTTTCTCTGGTTCTGGTTATGATTTCTGTGAATTTAGAACCTGCTGAGCGACACTTTACTGCAGTTATTTATTTCACTGCTGCATATTAGCAGACTGTTTTTGTCTGCCTGCAGCTTTATACTTCTTGTTCCTAGACATATATTTTTTTGCATTTTCATTCTCACGTGCAGCTGAAACTTTGCTGGGAAGCCCGACAGTGGAAACCAAAGTCACTTAACTCCACACATCTCTGAAATATTATCTGCAGACTCTTTTATTTCCATTTTTGCGGTTGTGTGTGTGTACACAAAATGCATTTTGTGTATGTGAAAATTACAAATCGTAAACATCTTTGGAGAAATATACTCAGGCTCTTTTGAAGTGTTTTTTTTTGCATTGTTTTTTTTTTTCAGGAAAAGAATTGACAAGCTCAGCATGGCTAATCCAGTTTTCTGCAGATGCTGCTCCACACAACACAGCTCATGAATGGAAACAGGCTTGATTCAGATTTTCTTTTTAGTGCCACTTTGCTTTATATTACATTCGGAACCACATGCAAAACGAACAGCATCCTGCAGGGCTGGCATTCTGTAAAGATTCATTTAAATCCGCGATTGCTCAAACTGTGGCCTAAGTATAAATTTATGATGCAAACCCTGAAAACTGACATTGTGGCTTAAATATGTTTGTTTTTTTCAATGTTGGTTCCATGAGAGCGTTAATAAATATCAATAAATTTGAAAAATTATTAAATACTTTTTGTCTTTAAGTGTTATTTCAATAAATATGACAAGACATTGGGATAAACTCCACATTAATCTGAAAAGAGATTTTGTTTTGAGTTATTTGTAAGGTAAAAACAAACAGTGATGAAGTGCAATACACAGAACCAGGGACAAAATAATGGTGGTTTCATTCTGCTTGGTCTGAACTTTGACCCTGGAATGGCGTCAAACCCAATGTAACTGTGTTCCAGTTCCAGGTTAGAAAACAAGTTGGATTTTTTCATTTATATTGTCAGCAACCAAGGCAGCAAATCATGCCAATAACAGAGCATTTCTCTGTTTTTCTGCAGGAACATGTCTGAAAGAAGGCTTTAAAATCATCAGGGCACAAAATTTTAAATGGGATGAAGATTTTTAGAAGTGTAAATAAAGCTGTTGGGTTTTTTTCTCTCGCTTTTTTGCAATCATAAGTTGGTATGCAAGGCAGCCATATTGGATTGTGAGGTCAGGTCTGTGCAAAATTTTTTGTCTTTCCCACATGAATATCCCAACTTCTAAGAATATTTTTTACCAACTTCAACCATGAAATCTCAAATTCTGAGAAAAAACCAAAACATTTTGAAACTGCAGATTTCAATCAGTTTTTCTGTCATATAATTAAAATTATTTTTCTTCCTTTCTTTCCTTCTTTTATATTAAATATTACAAATCCAGATATTAAAAATACTGTAGATTTGAGTATCTCAAACTTTTCTCACTCCAAGCTGTGTTTTTAAGTGGGTTAACTTCGTTTCTCTCTTATAGGCTATGATAGTTCAGTATTTTAGCATGAATAATGAAAAGAACATCCTTACAGTAAGATAGTGGTTTCCGATCTGCTCTGTTTGCTCAGTACCAAACCGAACCCTCAACACTCGTTCGGCTCTGATCTCCTCTTCCTGTCACTGATAAGCAATGAGAACTGTGTGAAAGCGTATCAGTGAGGGATTACTCCTGCTTCAGGAGCAGAGCCAGAGGAGCGGATGAAGCAGATGTATATAATTAGCTGTCGTCCTGACAAACGCTGCTTTAAGGCAGGTGCATGTGAGGAGTTGACCTTTGCAGTGTTATTTCCTCATTAGTCAACGTCGTCCATGTTTTCTGTTTCTGTTCTGGCTTTAAATTTTACGAGTTCAGAAACTACTTCTTAGCTTTTAGTGAAAGCATTTAGTCATTTTTATTGTCATATTACAGTGAATAAAACTTCAGCGGGAACACTTGGGTCTCACATATTTCTGCTTGGGGTTGTGCTCGTCTCCATCTCGACTTTCATTAATTAAATGTTTCAGTCTTTCGTTACTCTGCTGGTTGAGCGTGTGGTTCTCCTAATCCCAAATAATTACCCTACATAATTCACTTCTGGCTACTGAAGATGATGATGTGTTTTTGAGTTGTTATGTGTTCATGGGGTTATTTTAAATGTGGACATATTGGGTTTCTTTCTTTTCCCACAGAGATCTGTCCAAGAACCACATCTCCTCCCTTGACACCACCCTGCTGGATCGTCTCACGGGCCTCCGAGAGCTGTAAGTAAACACTGTGCTGCGTCATCGTCTCCTCGACTCATTTATCTCAACTTATTTATCCATTTGTCATTGTGGTGAAACTCTACTTCCTTAATATTCCTGCACAAGCATAACTTGAAACGAGAGAATTTCACATGTCACATTTATGAGGAAAGATATTTGTCTCCTGCAAAAGAAGGCGAATCTTTGCTGCAAACTGTCATTAACTTTTTTAAATTTTTTATCTTTTTTTTTTTTATTGAAGTAAAGAATAATGTATAAAAAGTAAGACATATGACAGAAAGGGCGCAAGATTTTTAATCCAACCTTTAGTCTGAGTACATTTACCTAACGTGGAGAAACGATTCAGTGAATTAAATAAAAAATATTTACGCAAAAATGGTATCAATTCCTAACTCTTTGCTATTTTACTTTGATGAGTGGGGCATTAACATTATTTCTAAAAATCTTGAAAACCACATATCATTTTCGTTGCACTTAATTATGTCTTATTTTGTGTTAAATCTATTACATAAAATTCTAGCACAAGACATGGATGTTTGTGGTTTTAATATGACAAATGTGGCAAGGTTTATGAATTCCTTTGCTTTCTACTCCAGCTCATAATTTCACATCCTTTTATTTACATTAAATATCAAAATCAGCAATTTAACTTAGACACAGTTAAATCATTTAATAGATAGTCCATCTACAGGGAAGACAACATTAGTATTTTTTATACTTATATATATGTATACTAATATTGTAACAAAGTTTTGTAGTGGTTTTCGTTCAGTTTTCGTGCAGCTTCCTTTTGGATTTTTCTATTTCTATGTTTGTATATTTTTGAACTGTGTGCCCTAAAAAGTGAACAAGCGGGGGATAAAAAACAAAACCTCAGGCTGAAAACACAAGAGAAGATGATCAGTCTCTTTTGCAGCAGTGAAGGTCCAAAGAAAAATGATTTAGAGAATATACAGTATCGTCGGTTCTGTGAGCATAAAGTTAAAGAGGGGGGGATTAGGAGCCGCCAGTCTCCGAGTTGAGAGGAGACGTGAATGAGGAAGATGAAAAGAGAGCAGAGGAGGAAAAATCTCGGTTTAGTCTGAATGTAAGTAGGCTGAAATCCCAGGAGTATGTCAGTCGGACTGTGGCGCTTAAAAAAAGCCCCACATAGTGCGCACACATGCGAATCACGCTACGATTAAGTTCAATTACAGCTTACTGCCCAGGGCTCCCACTACCTCCCTCTTTTCATCTTTACATCTTTTTCTTGCATTACTTTTCTTTTTCCACTCATTGAACGGGCATTTAAGCACATGTTGGCGTGGGTGTGTGTGTGATGAGGGCGAGCTCTGATGGTTTCCATCAGTTCCGTCCAAACCACCACACAACGGGCCCATTATTCAGCTCTCAGAGTGAGGAGGGAGTGAGTGGAGAGAGGAAGAGGGTAAAGGAGACAGAAAGCAGAATACGTACATAGATGAAGAGTGGGGTTGAAGTGATTAATCCTGAGTAATCAATTATTGAAATAACTGAGTTGGTAATCGATTAACTGTATTAAACAGACTCAAAAAAGGCCACATGCTTAAAGAAAAACACAGTAACTAAGCCAAAACTGTACAAATGATATATACATTTTGTATTTAAGATAATAAAAACTTTTATCTGTACATATTTTCTGCCTATAACATATGTGCAAAATCTCTTATTAAATAATAATTAAATGAAATTAATTTATAAAAGAAATGTATTAACTAATTAGTAATTGGTTAATAAATAAAAATGAATGAACACATAAGCCCTGCACTTTATTAATGCTAAGTCAGGCAAACTTAGCATCAATAACCCTCATGTTGATGTTAGAGGTTTTTACTTTTAGCTTTAGCAAACATTTTTCCCCTAAAATAATTATTTATTCAGTTAAAAAAGGAATTGAATTGTTTATTTATTTGCATATTTTAGTGCATTTCTAATATTATATAAAAAAAAGTGCTTACGTGAAAAATCTGCAGAATGTTCCAACTTTTATCTGATTAATCGATTTTTAAAATAACCACTAGTTAAATGAAAAGAGAACATATTTGGCAGAATAAATCACAGAGGATTTACAGAACTGAGGTGTGTTGTGTTTTCTGTCGAGAACGCCGGCAGCCGTCTCGTGATGTCATCATCTGAGAGAGACGTGATCTTGTCGTCCGAAGCTCCTTTTCATTAGCACACAACCAGATAAAGCAGGAAAAAATGTTTTAGACGCTCTCTGATGAAAGGGCTTTTTTCTTTGTTTAGAGTTTTGATTCCCTGGCAAATCCACACAACGCTGATCTTGTCAAAGTGACAATGTGGCGGTAATTAAATAGTGCAATTAAAGAGGAAGGGACAAGACTTTTTGTTCCAATGTCAAAAGTGATTTCTTTGTTTCTGCCCCCAGAGATTTGAGCAACAATCAAATTACCACCATCGATGAAAGGATATGCGACAACTTATGTAACCTAACACAAATGTAAGTATTGATTATTTACTGTGACTCTTTCTGTAGCTCTTTGACTCTCCACAGGGAACATTGCAAGTATGAAATTACCAAAAATGGTGCATCGCTAATCCAGTTCAGCAGCTTTTGTACTCTAATCTTTACTATGCTATATCTATTTCTGCTATTTTTATTTTTCTTATAAGATATTTCTATTTGTACCTTTTTTCTATTTGCTCTGTGTTGCTGGTTTAGTTAAAGAAGCAAAACTTTTCCAGATTTTCTTTACATTTTTTGCACAATTTTATGTTGCAACCAAGATCCCAAAAGTTCCCAATAGTTTTGTTTTTTTTCCCTGTTGGATGCTGATCAGCATGATGGTTTGGCGGATCATCAAAATATATATTTTTAGCCCCTGTAAGACTGAATGTCCATGATTGTAAAAAGCTGAACCTGTCTTAATATTTAACCTAAATACCTCATCTTTAGCTTACAAACTCGTGAAAATATTAAAAATGCTGCAGCATTTCTAATTTACAAAGCTTTACCTTCTGTAAAGCATCAACGTGTCAAAATCATTGCATTTTTGGGGATATAAGTGAAATCATTAGAAGTTTGACTTCAGAAAGTAATTTGTGAATTAATGAGTTGCAAAACGGAAATTATTTTACACTGGATTAAAAAAAAAATGAAGACACCCGATTAAATATTTGGTCCAAACAAATACATTTTTTACATAAATCTTTTAACTAATATTGTTCTTTCTCTAATAGACATATTGAATAAATTAGAATACATTGCAATAAATATGTTAGATTAAAAATACCTTTTGTTGAAAATAACAACTGTTAAGCTGGCATTAAAGGTACTTCTCATTTTGCACACATTTCTGTTTTTTATTGGTAATATCTTAACATGTTTGCCGTTTCATCAGCTGTAGGCAGAAGCTGATCATAACAACCCAAATTTAAAGCTTTAAAACGTCAATCTCTCTGGCGCTAATCTTTACAATGCTCCTCACTTAGCAAATGAAATAAATAAACTTTTAAAAAATATTCTAATTTGTTGAATGCGATTGTTAAGGTAGGTTTTTTAATGATTTGTTGATTGTTTTCTGGAGTGCATGTACTTTTCTGTCTGAAACGTGCCTGTTTTGCAGCAGTGACGTGAGCAGCTGACAGTGTTCAGGACAGTCAGGCTAGTTGGCGTCTGGCAGGACGAAGCATCAGCTCGCTGCTGCGTTTAAGGCGGCAGACCGAGGAAACTGATTAAAAATGCCTCACAGCTGGTCGCCGCTGTAAGCCAAAACCACTTTCCGCTGCCACAGGAATATTTATTAATTGCCATAAATTCAGCAGAACGTAGCCATTGTGCCAGCTTCACTGGAGCGACACTGCATCCAGCTTTGCTCAGTGATTTCTCCACACACTATTACCTCCAGGAAAATTTATTGGATGAGAAAAGACATGGTGCTTTCTGTAAACAACTTCAGAATGTGGTTTAATCAAATGAGATAAACATGCGTGAATTACAGCATTTAAATTTGGATAGTTTGTTCAGAGTCTAGAAATAGTATTCACAGCCCTTCAACTGCCTAGATTTTGGATTTTATGTGCTAGACAAGCACAGAGTTATGCATAAATAAGAAGGAGGAAAATTATTTATTTTAAGTGTGAATTTGTATTGAACCACATGAGATAAAACCTGGAAGTAGCTTTTGTTGCCACATTTAAGGAATGTGTCTATTCCTTAAAACATTTCTTGCCCTTTAAGCTCAATGAAATTAAATAGAAAAAATGGGCATTTTTCACTTTGCTGTTGAGTCTCCTCTGTTTTAAGGTTTGGACTTTGACTAGACCAATTTACCACTTGAATTAGCTTTGATTTAAACCATTACATTTTAGCTTTTTGGTGAGATGTTAAAAAATTGGCATGTTAGTCAAAAGTTGAAAAAGTCAAACTTTCATTATGTTTTGATGGGCTGAACAAACATAAAGAGCTTCCAACCTGAAATGACAACAAAAGCTGTTTACTCTGAACTATTCGGATTTAAAAATATATATAAAATTTTACCTTTTGATATCTTTAGTCCTGTGTGTTTGTTTTCACAGCGATCTAAGTAATAATCCCTTTGAATGTGACTGTGAGCTGTTCCGGTTGGTGAAGTGCCTCAAGGAAAAAAGAGTCCAGGTCCGACGCCCTCATGCTATGCTGTGCAACCACCCGCCTGCGCTTCGCCAACAGCCTCTGCTCAACATTAGCCTGCAAACCTGTGGTAAAAAAAAATCCAAATGTTTACCCAAAATCTTACAAACCTTTTTAGATGCATGCAAAAACACATAAGGGCTGTTCTTGGAGCAACAATAAAAAAATGCATAGCTGATATCAATATGCAGAAAGCAGAAATGAAGATCAAGAAGGAGAAAGCAATCCATATTTGGAGATCTTGCAGCTCTCCCACCAGACATGCACTTGCATCCATATCCTTAATCTCTGTTTAGCAGATTAATCTGGCTGACCTTATCCTGTCCACAGAGACCTGTGACTGGTTCAGATACTTCCTCTGAATCCCAAAAACAAAGGCAGCAAAAAAAATAAATAAATCAGATCTCCTCATCACAGCGTTGTTTGATATTTTCTAATTATTTCATGCCTATCTTTAAAACTCAGATTATTGCTATATTACTACACTAGACTCATGATAATCTGTGCAGACATTAGAGCAATAAACACTTCACCGTTTGACCTTTTCTCCTGCTAAAATGAGAGATCTTATGATTAAACCTTAAATCCTCCGTCTGCGGCTCAGGTCTCAGCTACGCCGCTTGTCTGGAGGACAGCAGCAGCCGAGGAGGAGGTCGAAGTGAGCTTGTGATCTTCACTTACTCCAAGCCCGGGAACTACACGCGCGAGCAGTGTAACAGCGTGTGCTTCGGTTTGTCGCACCTCTACGGAGGCTTGGGAGAAAGGCACGAGTGTCTGTGTAGCACGAACAACGAGCCCAACTTCATCAGCGGATCCCACTGCTCGGCCGCCTGCACCAACCGCCATGTGATGACGGTACGCGTGTTGCTTTATTCTGTTTACTTTACTTCAGACTTTATTTTCAGATCTTCTTTGACAGACTGTTTTGTGTCACTTGCCAGCTGCAAATCTGAGTGAACAAAGATTACGGGGAGTTAATCAAGGCTTCACTTTTGGCTCACTTTCATTCACAGCAAAGACCAGAATCATTCAATCTAATTGTAATTTTATAGAGATTTTGAGAATAAATTGTTGACGTGTCATATTTTTTTGATGAAATGTAAATCAAAGCAGATGTCATCTTATTTCAAAAGATATACATTTTGTTTTATTCATTTTGAGATATTCCATGTTGAGTGAGAAATATTTTAAGTCTAAATCTGCCAGAGGTGTACATAATTTTGGACTTAACTACATGCGCTTTCTCTCGCTCAGATTATGGAGCGCTTCAACTCGGCGTGTCCGTAATATTTGTGGGTGGATGGGACAGAATGTTCTCCGGTTAATGAAGAAAGACAGAAAACATTGTTTTTGGTCCCAAAGACGCAACGTTAGAGATCGGACCCGCCAAAATAAAGGGGTTTCTGTCAAATCGGGACTAATTTACTTTAAAGTTGTTCAAACTCTGAAGTCTTCAGAGACTCAGTGCTCTCAAGACCAGAACTAAATAACGATGGCAGCATTTAGTTCTTTTGCTCTTCAGCTTGGACACAAACTCCCTAAAAACCTGAGACCTGCAGGAACTGTTGGCGTTTTAAAATCAGGACGAAAAACATCACAGTGTCTGTCAACTTTCAAGTAAACATGAATAATTATTCAGTCATTTAGATTTTGCCTCAGCCTTTAATTTGCAGTAAAGTTTGTATTTTAATGCTTCTTTCTTTTTACATGATTTCAAATTTTACGCTCGCTCTTCATCTCCCTTCTTCTTACTTTATTTTCCGCCCAAGTACTTTTATTTACTCTGTTTTTTAACAAATGAAGCTTGTTTTGCTTCTAAAACACTCGTCTGCATTAACACCAAGACCTCCACTTCCTCACATACTTTCCTTCGATTGACAGGAATGTCGGTGGACTCTGGCCCGTGATGTGTTTGCGGTGGAGTTCTCCGTCTCGCTCAGGGCTCTCCCACTGCAAAGCGTGCACGACCTCATCGTTTTCTCCGCCACCTCCTCTGTCACGCCCGTGACCCTTTCCTGGGACTTTGGCGATCTCTCGCCTCGTCTCAGCTCTACGGAAAAGGGTGTCACCACAGCAGCTCACAAGTTTGCAATTCCAGGACATTATGAAGTCAGTCTGAAGGCCTGGGCTGGACACAAGGAGGTTAGAGACACATTTTTTTACTGAATGCTTCTCATTTATTCCTAGAACTGGTTTTGTCCATTTACAGCTTAGAAGGCCTTTGGGTCTATTTTTAAGCCCTGCCATGCCAGTCAGTAGTTTACACTTTTAAAAATATGCTTTTAAATGATTACTTTTCAAGATCCTACCTGGAGTTTGCAGTGAATTGTTTTCTCTTTAATATTAACAAAAGCTTAAATATGAACATAAATTCAGAATGTTATTTGGTGAAACGTCTTTTTTGTGGCATCGACATGCCTCTGGACAAAACTCAGTCTGGATATTTGACCACTAAAGTTTAATTCATTAATTTAAACTGCTTTCTTTCCTGGCACTGACCCAGGCTTTCAAGCAAAAGTCACACATGCCTGATATAACTGGGACTGGAGCTTTCCAAAACTGTACTCGTAGCTTCTTTTACCCATTCCCAATATACTTCTGATGTGTATTTGGAGTCTTTTGTCCTGATGGAATAACATGTTGTCTCCAGGTTTAACAATCTGATACAGATGTAAAAAAAAAAAAAAAAAAGTTAAAGTTTATCATAAACTGAAATATACTGGTAAATTGTTGTCATAGCATAATGTGAGATAGTAACGACCAAGGAGTAGTGAAGGTATGTTGGATAAAGTGGAACAATAGCCTGAAAACTATCTAATTTAATTCAAATCAATGACTTCATTCTTGAAATATGATGCTCCAGAAGGACAATAATAATCCCAAAATAGTCAGACTTTCTTTGAAGTAGATAAAGCCGGGTAATGCCCTGATGTGCCGGGTCTGGGACATTAACCAACCATTTTAAATTCACAATATCCACCAAATCTAATAAGAAGCGTTAGAAATAGATAAAACGATTCAATACATTAAAACTTGTGCATTCATTTATAGAAATAAGTGTTTTTTACTACAATTATGAACCCAAATTATTGTTAACATTTGTGACCAGGTAAAAACGATAAGCGTCTGCCTTTGTGTTTGGTTTTCAGGTGTCTGCGCGGACAGATGTGACCGTGGCTCTTCCTCCCAAACTCGAGCTGCACTGTCCGGCGTTCGTCGTGGCCAACAAGAGTGTGGATGTCACACTGGTCAGCTGGGGCGGCGTCGGCTTAAATGTGAACTGGACAATCTCACAGAATGATGTCCAGGTTGCCAAAGGTAAAAGACAAATACTGACACACGAACTTTGTGAAACTATTGATGATGTGCAGATTACCGATCCCTATTAGAAATGTTTTCTAACATGCTCGTTGTTTTCTTTATGATGCGGATCTTGGATTTAGTTTAATGTGGAAGGTTGTCAGATGGGAAACTGGAATCTAGTCTAATTTCACTATTCTTCAAGAAAAGATGTAATTATGTTCTGTTTTTGAAGAACATAATTAGCTGTAATAAATCATCAATATGAGATAAACGTTCTAAGCCAAATTGTTCTAAGACAATTTGTTTTTTTTTAATTAATATCCACTGTGGGTCTTTTTCAAGTCTTGGCTTATGCAAAGTATTTTTTATTATGTTTAATCTCTTATCAGATCATGTTAGGTTCTTATTTCAACAATAATAGAACCATTAATAAAATCGACAAAGAAGGAGAGCATGCCATGATGAAGTCAGATAAAAGCATCTCATAGTGTGACTTCAGATATTCTGAGAAATCACACGACTGTTTGCTGTTTTCTCACCAGCCTTCCCGGACTGTCCTCCGAGGGAAGGGGTGTTGCACAGCAAGTCCTCCAGCTGCTTCCAGATCTTTCCAGCGGAGCTGAGCTGGAAAGATGCTCGACAGCAGTGTTTGAGTCGCAACGGGGATCTGGCTGTGGTTAGGAGTGATGAACTTCGCAACCTGCTGGCATGCAAAGTCACACAGTGAGTGAAGTGGGGCCTTAGTGTTTTTCTCGTTGTAATGACATAACATTAAGCCAGTGCCGTGATTTCCATCAGTGAGTTCAAGCGGAAGAAAGGCAAATTCAACCAGGACGTGTAGGAAGCTTTCAAGTGAAAATCTAATTTCCTGTCAACTCTCTCACAAGGTTTGGAGCTTTAAGTGCAACCAATGCTCTCTGTCGGTCTCGATGGAATAAGCATGTGGAGTTTTCACTATGTTGTATATTCAGAAGAAAGAAGGTTCAGAGAGGGACTTGGATAAAACCCCATCAAACACAAGATTAACAACAGTAACAAGAGGAGTGAATAAGATTGTCTCTTTGCCGTGGTACCTGTTAGTGAGAAATATTGACCTTCAAGTGCATCCATCCCTTACCCGTAGCAGAAAGCAAAAACCAATGTCCATCTGGGAAATCTTGGGTCTTGCCATCCAGGTGGATCTTCCTTTGTACTGAAAAAAGAAGAAGTATTGTTGCAGACCACCTTCTCGTGAAAGCAGTATCCTCAGCTTTATTTCTCTTTCAACAGAGTCAAAATGAAAAACCGCTTTAGGATTGATTTGACAAGATCACCAAAGACTCTAAGGTGTTGACTAAATTCCCCAATCGAGCGTCTGTGGGAAGTGCTGAGCAAACTAGTCTGACCCATGGAGGACTTAAAGGACATAAAGGAACTCCTGCCAGATAGCGCAGCACCTCTTTAGGGGCCTTATGGAGTCCACGCCACCATGTTTTTTAGGGCCATTTTGGCACCAAAAGGAACCTAACACTGGTAGGCAGGTAGTCATAGTGTTTTGCCTGATTGTTGTATCTGAGGTTTCCCCCAGAAAACTTGCTAAGCCCGGTGGTTGTGGCGCTCGACAATCATTCATCCAGCGGCCTGCCGTGTTTTTGAGTTAAAAATGTTTAAAGTTGACAAGAAATTTGACAATATCACTTGATAGTTATGTGTTATTGGAAGATTGGAAGATTAATATCGGAACCCCAACTATAAAGTCTTACAAAATGCAAGCATTTACAAAGCCTGGTGGCCCGCCAGGCTTATAATGCACTGTGGGGAACCTTGGTATCTGTCTTGAATGTATATGATTATACAGAGGATCGACTTTGATAGAGTGATTCTTAATATGTGCATAATGTTAATGTTTGTTTTCAGCTGGACCATATGATTGGGTTATTAAATTACATATTTAAGCATGGTTTTAAAAAGTAGTTTTTCAGATCATCAAATCAGTAACACAAATTTATTATCAGACAAAGAACACCTGTCTCAACACAAAAATCATTTTTCAAATATTGATTTTTCTTATTAAGGGAGGAAAAGTCTAACCCAGTCCGACCCTGTAGGAAGTAATAACTGGTTGTGCCACCCTTATTATCTATTTAAGTTATTTTCTTTTCTTATTCTACATGTTTGGCAATAATCAAGCTTGGTTGTGTCTTGAATTTAGCATTTCTAATTATCTGGTTCATCAAAATTAATTCAAGATCAGAACATATTCACATGGGGTTCGGTTGAACAGGATCATTTAGTAGTTGTATTTTTTAATATATTTTTTAGGTTATCATTCCCTGGTTTTAGACAGATCTGCAACATTTAAGTGTGACAAACGGACAAAAAAACTTTGAGGTGGCAAATTCTGCCTTGCATTTATCCTCTGATACAATTTACTATTAACCTTCCATGCATTGTGTTCTGCATGTCAAGATGATCCTCAAAAGCTCCCACTGCTTATCTTTAGCTGTTTGTGGACTGAACTCTTTGGGAATCGTCCCGATTGAGCCGACCCAACGACCCCAAGTGTTTACTGTTTGGGTTGAAGAAATTTCCAAAAACACATCTATGAAAGCACAGCTGCATTGTGAGCTAAACACCCTCACAGGACTCCCACCAGCTCTGGGTGTGTGTGCGTGTGTGTGTGTGTGTGTGTGTGTGTGTGTGTGTGTGTGTGTGTGCGTGGGTGTGTGTGTGTGTGTGTGTGTGTGTGTGTGTGTGTGTGTGTGTGTGTGTGTGTGTGTGTGTGTGTGTGTGTGTGTGGGTGTGTGTGTGTGTGTGTGTGTGTGCGTGCGTGTGCGCGCGCGTGCGCGTGTGTGTGTGTTAATGTGAGGGTAGAGGCCCTGGTCTCTTAGCTTGACGTAAATAAAAGAAAAAGGAAAAGAAAAAATGCTGCAGATGGAGCTTGTCCTCTTTCTCCTCCTTCTTTGTTGTTTCTCCTCCCTCTTGCTTATATAAGAGGGCTCGTGCTTTTTTTTTATGAGTGACTTCAAAACTTTCTCTTTTTCCTCTTGAGCCCTTTCCAGTAAGTTATTATCTAATGTTGTTTTCACAGATGTGGAAAAAAAGAGATTATTTTCCTTCTCTATGTGACAGGAAGGAAAATGAGTGTGGGGAGTTGATTCGGCTCAGTATGCACCTCAGAATGAAAAAATACATCGCATATCCATAAGATTTTGTCCTACAGTTCAAAATTGTATGATCCAATCCCCTTAAAGTCCAATTAAAGCTTCCTTTCCCTTTCTGGCTGCAATCATTGATTGAAAAGTTGGGACATAATTCACAGCCTCTTTTGTGAGTCTTCTCAATCAATGATGGGGTTTTTTTCAACTCGTTTTATTGTATTTTTTCCTATGCACATGGCTTTCTGTTTTTTATTTATTTATTTTTGACTACTTGAAAATGTTCTGGTAATTTTTGCACCAGGGAGCGAGGCGTGTGGCTGGGCTTGAGCGACGTCGACTCTCCGGGAAAACTGCTCTGGGTGAACGGATCTGAGGCTCAGGACGGGGAGGAGGGCCAGCAGCCGCGCTCGTCCATCTCTGGCGGAAACGTGTGCGTGTCTTTTGATCAGAGCGGTCAGACCAGCTCTCACCTCTGCGACTCTAAGAGGGCTTATGTTTGCCAGTACAACCCCCACGGTATGCTCACACACACACCCTCTGATCATATGCAAAGAGGCGCAGTCAATGCAAATGCAAATTCCCTCCAGTTCACCTCGAGCACCAAACCGCAAGGTTGATTATATGAATTTTCCACATATTTAGGTTGTGCAGGCGCCCTCAATATCACAGCTAAACAATCTAGGTGTAGGTCGGCCTTTCTTAAAGCTCCTCTCATAACTGGAGCACAAATTGTATAGACTGGTCCTTGTGCGAGAGCTTTGATTTCCGCCACTTTCAACATAATAAGTGTTATCACGTTTTCCTTGGACTCTAAGGCTACGTTCACACTGCAGCCTGAAGTTACCCAAATCAGATTTTATATTTTTGCCATTGTGTGACCTCTATCTGATCTTTTCAGATCCTCTCAGGTCTGATTTTTAGAAATGGAACCCAGGCAACTTGGATATGTGGTCCTAAATCTTAAACTTATCTGATGTTTTCAGATGTGACCGTTGATACTCAATAAGCGTTCTGGTACAGTTCTGAAGCGGGAAGAGAAATAACAACAATGACAGACAATAATGTGCATTACGTTGTTACTGTACTGGCTCCAGTTGGGCAACAACTTTAAAATAGCTCCACCATTATTATCCATGTGTGCTAACGCAAACACTGAGCACACTGGCTACGAGTGCCGTTAATGCCTGAACCTGAAGGACCTGAAGACTAAAAATTAATTTCACTCTGCTGGAAGTGACAGACCATAGATATAGTAATTTCTGGTTCTATTGTAGCAGTAAACGAGAAAAATGTAGCACTTTAAATAAATGTAATATTAAATCTTCAACATGTGGGTATTTAGCAAAATGTCAAAGGGCTTTTAAAATGTTTCCTACGAAATGAGCTCGTTGCAAAACCATTAAATGGAGAGCACACTTGATTGCTTCCCAAGTGCCAAGTGCAAAATGTTTACTTAATCTGAATGCTAAGTGTGCTACATAATGTGAATGAGTCACTATAAACAAAGAAGTCTTCAAATTGAAAAAGTTTCACTCTGCCTGGTATTCCCTCAAAGTATTTCAAATACAATAGAGTAGAAATCAGGACACGTAAGAATGAAACAGCGTGATAGTTATGTTATATTTTAGGTGGATGTATGGATATATGAGTGTGTGGCTAGCAGCTGATTTCACTGGTTATCTGTCTTTCATGGTGCGTCGTTTGTTCTTATCAGTTCATCTTTCTTTGTGTCACTCTTCAGTAAATAAATAATTCAAGTCTTGTTGTTTTTTCAGATGATTTTTTTCGTCTCTGTGACTTTCTTCTAACAAACGTTTGTTTCTGATTTCTCTTAAGCTGGCCTCTCTAGTGACAAATTTGAATTTGTCAACTTAAGCAAAAAATCCCTAATTATTATGATGAGGTTTTTATGAAAAAGATTTAGATGATTGGCAAAAGTAACTAAGGGCAGTTGCTCAGAGCATCTGATTGGATTTGCTTGTCCAGGAAATTAGTGTAACTGAGCTTTCTTGGTTAAGCTGCTGTGCTTCCAAGCTTGCAGCAGAGACATCCACGCCACATAAATTATGTTCAGGCTCAAACGCTGCTGCTGTCATAATTCAGCAGCATCCAAAATGCCCTATAGGTGTCTGACATCTAACACACCTGTGCACCTCTATAGCAAATCTAACTGGTTAGTATAATAGAGCAACTACTGCACTGTATTGGACTGTATTGTTTTCATTTCTCTAATAGAGAATGCTTCATATTTCCACCAATATTTTTTATTTGGTAAACTGTTTTGCTAAAATTTGGGGATCACATTACATTTAGTATACTTAGTAACTGAAGATGCAAGTGTATTTTGATAAATTAGAATATCATCCATTTTTATTATACTTATTTTACTAATTATATTCAAAATGTGAGACTTGTGTTTTATATCTATTACACATAGAGTAGTATATTTCAAGCATTTACTACATCAGTGCAGTTGGCGTGGAGGCAATCAGTCTGTGGCTCTGCTGAGACGTTAAGACAGTCCAGCTTTAATGGTACTTTAATAGGTTCTGGAGTAACTTTAGCACAAAGAATGCAACAATTGTGGTCCGACGTCCTGGATTCATTTTTGTGTGGTGGATCTTGAAGCACTGCCTCCAGCTGCTCTCCATGCCTCATAAATTTCTCTCAAACCTCTTGAATCCTCTGTGTTTTTTCTTGCTGCTTCTGCTCATTTTTCTGCAGCACTTTTTCCTTCCTCTCAACTTTTTTTTATTAATATGCTTGGACACAGCCCTCTCAACAACCAGCTTCTCTAGCAATGACCTTTTGAGACTTGTCCTTGCGATATAGAGTTTTAATAAAAGTAAACACATGAAATCACTTTGTGTAATGAATCTAACTGGTATTAAATTACTTTTTATTCTGCTTTTTTCCTGTTTCAGTGCGCGTTCCAGATGCCGGAGTGTATCTGTTGGGCATGGCCGTCTTTCCTTCCGATCATCCGTTACTCCATTTATCAACAACCCTGCCCTCTGCTCCACAGTCTCTGAGCAGTGTCATTGAGGTAAAGAGGGATTTCTGTTTAATTAGACGTCATTATTTTAAAGCTTATTCAAGCCCCCTAGGTGACATGAGGGATTTTTCCTTTCCTTTTGCAATACCTTCCAAAAGTATTGCTTTCCCTTGCATAAAAAGTCTATTTTGTATACAGGCACAACGCAAACAAATGCCGATTTAAAAATGTGCTTAGCCAATCTGCACCTTTAAAGATCTTCAGTGAAAACGTGTTTGTGCATGCTTTTTGTGCAGAAACTGGTTGAAAATCAATTTAGTAACTGTGTTCATGTTGGTTTGTGTAAAGTTGAGATGGGGCTGCACATGAAAACAGCCCTTTATAAATCATTCAGACTATCAACATCGAAAAGGTTCCTTGAAAATAACTAAAAAATAGTCCAAATAGTTTGATGTATTTTTCTTTCTTTCCTTCTTATGGACGGTTTTTGTTTGTGTTAGAAGGAATGGAAAGCCATTGCTTGACCTGTTTTACTTTTACATTTTGCACATAAGTTTGCATTTGTATCCGAAAGAAAAATATATAAAACTTCAGATATCTCACAAGCAAGATATTAACATGCATACAAAACCATTCCAAAAACCCTATATTATAGCAGAAAGGCTTTTGGTTTTCAAGTTGCTGGATGACCTGACTAGTATATAATTGTGAGGTCAAATAATCTTTTATATCGTTTTTCACGTTTTTTCCCCGCTCTCAGATGCTGATGTTTCCTGCGATGAGCTTTGTTCAGGCTGGCCGTCTGTCCTCTTTGGAGATCATCATCCAGGAGCAAAGCTCTCAAGTCCACATCAGATTCCAGACCTACAGACCCAAATGTCCCGGCCAGCACCTGCTGCTGCCCAGTGAGTCAGCCACAGAAACACACTCATGTACTCTGTACATGTAAAAGACCTGCAGAGTTTACCAGCAGGGGTTAAAAATCACACACACATATAGGCCACCTGAGCCCACACCTCCAATTACACACATATTCTCTTACACTGACCGCCCCTGTCTGAAGACGTTAAGGTAAATGACAAGGAAAGTGTGTGAATGGAGGCAAAGCATGGTCAAACTGGAGAGGAAAATGAGAGATCAAATAAACAAGATCCACTCCTTTGTGAGGCCTTCAGTCATTAACAATCACCACACTTAAGCAATATTCATGCAAATTTCAAATCTCTAGTTTTTGACTCTGCAGCAGATTTCTCTCTAATAACTACAATAAACATGTTTAATATGTTTATATAACCTTTCTAACTTTAAAACAAAGACAAAATAATTTGGAGTTCACATTTTAAACTTCCTTCAGAGGATTATTTTAACAACTTGCACTTTCAGTTCATTTAGCATATTTATCATTACCTGCAGATGTCACCATGTGTTTTTCCTTGAGAGTGTGTAGACCAATTTCTCTGACTCTGACTTTTCCAAACATTTACAAGCGTTTTCCAAATTCAAAAGTTTATATAATAAAACAGAACAGTAATTCATTCAGGCTTCCTGCTAGATTGCTTGAGAAACGACCAAAGCTACGAAGTATGAAATGGTGAAATGATCGGCATCCACTGAGGTCTGGCTCCAGGTCTGGAAACCTAATTGAACAGCTGATATGTTGTTTTTAAATAGTTTCTTACAGCTTTTGTGCCTCCACTGAGTTCATTTCTAAACCCCTATCAAATACTGGTAATGGTTCATTTTGAGTCTTCCTCCCTTGGCAACAACTTCTACAGGGAAGATTGTTGTTAATTTGTTGTTAATGTTCTCTGATCAGAAAAAAGATATAATTTTTGAGTTTCTGAACTTGATTCCAATCCAAAATAAAACAGTGCAATTAAAACAGAGACACACTGATCAGAGATTTGGGACAGATTTCCGATTTTTGCAAACTTTTGACCTTCTAAGTCTGATTTTAGATGATGAAATAAATGTGAGATGGTACTTTAAACGTTCGCTTGGCGTTGCTAACGTAGCATACTTAGCATTACTAAGAGCAGTTTCTGTGTATTCCCCAGAAAATGATCAAAATGAATATTCTGTCTCAGGTTGCGGCGGTCCAGCTTGTTCTCCGGCGGCAGTTTGTGTCCCCAGTCAAACATTGATCAAAGATTCGCCATCTTGCCCCCCGGCACAGCAGTGGTGTCCCTTCCAGGGTAGTTGCCTGACTCTGGCCCAACCATGCCACCCATCTTCGTGTACCAACTGCACCCGGGGTCACCACCTGCCACCAGGGACGTCGAGGCCCCAGTACACCTTAAAGAATGAAATCGTCTTCGCTCTCCCACCAGGACCAGCGCGTGCATTGGTGAGAGGAAGAGTTTTTTGCCATCAAGATCAGTTTGTCTTTCTGCTCTCTAAACTTTATTGTCTGGATTCTGCAGTTGATACAAGACCAGCTGGAGGACATCTTGGTCTCACCCGGCGACGTAATCGCTCTGCAGCACGACGGCGGCCCATCAGCTCTTCTTCATTGTCAGTCGTCTCCACAGTCACCGTGGCGACAGCCGGTCCTAGCCCTGAACTTGTCCGAGTGGTTCTGGATGAACAACACCAGGCAGTCTGCAGATTTCCCAGATCTGAATGTGGAGAATTTTATAAGGAATGGTGAGGGGGGCTGGCTGGAGGAGGAAAGCTGCTGCATCAGAGTGCTGTATGTGGGACAAAACAGGACCCAGCTGCAGGGAGCCCAGCTGTCTGCTGGTCTACCCCAGCCTGGACTCTACAGCCTGCTGGTAAGTCATCAATTCTCATGTCATTTCCCAGCATGCATCTGACAAAAGGTGTATGCAAAAAGAGGCCACTTAGGAACTATTGGCCTGAAGTGAAAAGCCTTTCATGCATGAATTTGTAGTTTTTATTGCTGTAGAAGTCAATCTTTAATCAAATAATTGTGCTGTTGTTAGTGCTGTTTAAAGAAGTATTATTTTCTAATAAAAATAAATGTTTTTTTTTACATTTTTATTAAAACTGTCTCTATGTCCTGATGTTATAAGACAGAAAATCTGTGAAAAGGTCCATGTCCTGCTTGAGCTACTATCGCCGTCTGCTGAAATGCTATGCTCCTGGTCAAAAACAACTAATCAGAGAAAGATCTTACCGCTGTCAATCAACCTTGTGTATTCGCTCCTCATTGAGCCAATGGTGGAGAAACAAATTGTTTCAGGAAAAATATTTATCTACTGTCATCGGAGGCCATGCTAACTAGCCGGAGCGTTCATGGCAGGCTAGTTATGCTGATGGGGAGAAGCTGTAGCGCAGCAGAAAGAAAGAGGAATAATGTGAGAAGAGTGTAAACACAAGCATGATTGACAGCGCCCACACCCTCCTCCTGGTTCTGATTGATAGTTTCTGACCGAGTGGTTTAGTTCTGTAGTTAGTTAGGGAGATGGCAGAGGAGTTACATTTTTTTCACAGATTTTCACTACATTGTGACAGTTTTAAAAGATATGTAAAAGAAAACATATTGGAGGTTTGAGCCACAATAAATCAACCAAACGTTGCCGACAGGTTTCCACCACTGAACCATCATACCCATCTTCAGCATCTTGTCCGCTCCGAGTTGTACCTCCCCTCGGTTTGACGATCCTCCACCCTACTCTGAACAACGGCACAGTCTACATGCAGCCCAACAACACCAGGCTTGTACTCCGTGTGCAGTCCCCCTATGAGACGAGGGTATCACGACAAGGCAGCAGTGTCAGTGTGACCTTCCAGTTGAAATGCCCTGCTGAGTTTTTGTCCAGCCCAGCTGTCTGCGATAACGGGTGGAAGTCGGGTTCAACAGTCGAAGCCTCTGAACCCGTCTTGTATGCGGTGCTAGATCTGAGTTTGGGAGAAGAGGAACAGAGAGGTCAAGTGCAGGTGGAGCTGGAGGCGCATAATAATGTGACAGAAGCCACCCTGCCTTTGGTCGTCCACTTGGAAGATCCACTCGAAGGGCTAGTGGTGCAGCCAGACCCAGAACACAGGGTCCTGATGGAGTCCGTTGTGGTAAGTTTATGTTTTTGGCCAACTTTGGTGCAGATTGACCAGATGTAGTTAACATTAGTGTCGTCTGCCTGTGTTTTAGAGCTACACTGCGTCGGTGCTTAAAGGTTCTAATCCCACATTCAAGTGGACTGTGGATGATAAGCCCTACTTCACTTACTTCAACAGTGTTCTCAACGTGATCTACCAGAACGCTGCCATCTACAAGCTCACAGTATGTTTTAGTATTAATAATCAGCTTCTGTTACAGTGACGATGCTGTAAAAAAAAAAAAATGTTCCCCTGTAAAAGTCAATGACTCAAGACAATTAGCTGAGCTGATTGGATGGATAACTTTTACCAAATGACATATGATCAGTAAATGTTAGCTTACTGTAATGCTTGAAAATTACACTTACCTGCTTTTTTTGTGTGTTTTTTTTACCATAGTCTCAAGGATGTTTGTGCATCCTTAAAAAAATCTTAGATTTGTGTCTAAAATGTCTTGAATTCATTTTAAAAGGTAAGTTAAACATGTTGATCACAGGTCTTATATTTTATCGAGACAGGAGTATTTAATGTTGCTTTTTTCTTCTGTCAGGCAAAAGTTTGAGTCGTGCACAGTTGAGGCTACCGCTAGCTAGCTAGCTGCTAACATATCCATACTAGCTTATTTGTGTCTATATTGGATAAGTGCAAATTTATCGCCAGTTGGCTGGACAACATTCATTTTTGCCTCTGGCTGACTTCTGTTGCCAAACTATATGAGCCGAGATGCAAAACAAACTCTTAAGCTAGGCTAAGGTTGAAGAGAGCCATATGTGAGAAGGCTAATAAAGCCGGGTTTACAGTTTTGGCTGTGCTTGATTTTAATGCAGCAGGTTCCCCCAACCGTCCTTGATATTTATAGTTTTTCAGTCTTAAATTTAACTCAAGGCAGCACAAAATCAGTCTTAAAAAGCCTTACACCTGACTTGTGGAAGTCTACAGATACCCTGATCTTCTAATCGTAAAGTTGGACATGGCTCCAGACTACAAACTCCTATGAACTGTCCTGCATCTCTTCCAGGTGACAGCCTCAAACCATGTCAGCACACTGACGAAGCATTTCAACATAACTGTTGATCGACTGCAGCCGATGGCCAACCTCACGGTAAAGGGGGTGCCGGATGTGGTTCCTCAGGGGTCCAATCAGACACTCACCACCTCTGTGCTCGTGGACATGTCGGTACCAGCCACATTTCGGTACGAATCATTGGAGAAGGGTCAGAGGATCACTAAATTAATAATACACAGCTTTTCAGATATATACCTGGTGATATTTTGTTTATCTTTCACTGTTTATGAAGTAAGAAAGCTCTCCATCTTCTCATTCTATCTCTTTTTCCTTTCATTTCTCAGCTTTGAGCTTCCTGTATGCCATAATAGCACCACAGCAGTTGAAACAGAGCTTTAAATTTATAACCGTGTGGTCAGGGAAGATTGCTGACAAGAATTTTCCTCTCTGTGCAACTGTTTCCCCAGTACTCCTTTTTTCCCCTTCCTAGCCCTTTTGCTTTGGAGTACTCTTCTCCCTGCCCCCCAAACCCTGATCCACTCCTATCTTCTTAGTCTAAAGAGCCTTCAAGTTTGTACTTTTCGTTTCTTCTTTTCCAAACCCTCCATTGAACCCTTTTTAAGAAAAGATTCACATTTTCCAGTCTAGTGTGTATATTTTTGTGTACCCAATCCGTCACTCGCATTGTGAAGCTTTAGGCATCAAACAGAGAGAAAAAGTAGATCCTCTTTTGTTGATCTTTCATCGACTCTTTTCTTCTGCAGATGGTCCTTTGGTGACGGTGGATATGAGGAATTTGAGTCAAAGCCTCCATATTCTCCGTCTCTCCTCTGTAAAGACTCCCCTAACCAAGTTCTCTTGAGCAAAAACATCACCTATATCTACTCTCAGCCAGGTACGGCCTCCTTCTTAAACCTGTCAGATAAATTAGCACAGCTGGAGCTGAAGTCAGGATTTAATCAACAAGATTACTTTTAGATAGTGTTTGACCAACATGCTGTGATTAGTTTTTGATGTGAATTGGCTTTACTTAAACTGAAACCTACAATTGCAAAACAAAACAAAGGTTTTCACATTTCCATGCATCTGATGACATCACATATCCCATAAAAACTGACAACTTATTTTTAGTATATCCGTTAGTTGTTTTCTTTGTTTGTTTGTTTTCGCTATGAATTCATGTAGTTTTATAAAATTGTTCTTTATAAAGTAGTTTACCTTTACAGTGGAACCCATGAGTCCTGGATTGTAAATCCATACATCATTACTTAGGTGGATGTTTATTGTCAGTATACATTTTTTGATGGTAAACATAAAGCAGCAGCAAGTGTCCTTCATAGCATTTTACTTAGAGTGGCTATTTATGGCTATAAAATGTATTATGATATAACAGTTCCATACCAGTCTATTGATAGCTATTGATTAGTTTTTGTTTAGAAGTATCAGAAATACTGAAAAACTGTTGGCATGACCTTTCCTGTTTTATCTACAATTTACACTTCACACTTTTATTTTTAAGCAATTATGAGGTATGATGGCAAAACCATAAGCTGCTGCTGTGCAGGTTACTCAACAGATTGTTGCTAGGTAACCAAATAAGTGAATGAGTTGATGCCACCAAGCTTGCTTAGCTGGCTGTGAGAGGTTAAAAGGCTAAATCCTTTCCTCTGCCTACATCCCCCAGAATGCTGTGCGGTTCTGGATTGGAGTTCAGTGAAATTATTGACCATTCTGTCAGACATATTTTCTATTAATATTGATTATCTATTGTAATATATATTGTTATCGACTTATTGTTCCAGCCATAATTCAGTTCATTCCCTTTTGTTTCCCTCTGTGTGTACAGGTATCTACACAGCGCAGGTATCCGTATCCAATCGCTATGACAACATCAGCCAGAGCATCAACATGAGTGTTTACAGCATCCTGACGCATGTCGACATACAAACAGAGCGGCAGTTTGTGCTTTTGGGCCAATCGTCCTTCTTTGAGGCCCATCCTCTGCCTTCGCCGTATGGTATTCACTACGATTGGGACTTTGGGGATGGCACCGCCCTCAAAGGTCGGCGGGTGTCACACACCTTCGCACAGAGCGGCAACTTCAACGTCTGTGTGTCAGTGAACAACACCATCAGTTTCACATCGACCTGTGCAGAGATATTTGTCTACGAGGAGATTGAGGGCCTCACAGCCAAAAGCTCCTCTCCCACAGAGCTCCAAAGCCCCACCAAGGTGTGGGCACAGCTCAGTTCTGGTAACAACATCACATGGATTTTCTCCATGGGGGACGGCACTGATCCTATAATTACATCTCATCCTAACATATCGCACAACTATGTCAAAGAGGGCAACTACACAGTGAATGTGACTGCCATGAACGCAGTGAGCTTTGGCTGGATGCCCCTCTCAGTTCATGTGTACGTCTTCCAAGTCATAAGGATGGAGCCTTCAGGATGTGTCCAGGAGCGGACCAAAGTCAACTTTCAGGCCTGGGCATCCGGCAATGCAACAATTCACCAGTACAATTGGAGTTTTGGGGATGGGAGCCCCAATGAGACGATTCAGGGCAACTCCAGCGTCTCACACACCTACCAGCTGAGTGGGAACTACCACCTCTCTTTGCTTCTCTCCAGTGGAGTCAACAGAGCCACCAAGGCCAATTTCTTCAACTGGGTGTGTGTGCAGCCAGCTGTGACTAATGTCAGCATCTTCCCTAAAAAATCACACTACGGAGTTGGAGAAGAAGTACAATTCAAAGTGATAGCTGAGCCAGAGTTCAATTACAGCTACCAGTGGGACTTTGGTAGAGGGGAGGAGCCATTCTTCACCCACGGCTCTGGAAATGCTGTAGCAAAGTATAAAAAGTCAGGTCGTTATGTGATAACTGTTCATGTTTTCAACAACATCTCTGCCAATAACACGAGTGCTGTCATTGATGTTCTGGTTCCCATTGGACCGATCTTGATACGTCACAATGGGACAAAGAACAACAACTTGACAAGAGGAACTCCATACACTTTCACAGCTTCTTCTCTGGCCTCTGATGTTACTTACACCTGGAGTTTTGGAGATATTCAAGTGGTTACTGGCCAGAGTATCGTCCATACATACAACATCTCTGGGAACTACAACATCACACTAAAAGCTGCCAACAGTGTTAGTCAAAATGAGACTTTTCTACTGGTTTCTGTGTTTGCGCAGATTTTAAGACTGAAAGTGAATGCTAGCGTCGTAAATGCCCCCTTGTATGAGCAAGTCAACTTTGTGGCCTACCAGGAGGATGGAGACAGTGTAGACTACTCCTGGATTCTGTGTGACCACTGCACCCCGATCCCAGGGACCAATACCATGTTCTACACCTTTCACTCCATTGGCACCTTCAACATCACTGTGATAGCGAAGAACGGCGTGGGAACAGCAAATGCAAGCATCTCCCTGTTTGTCCAACGGAAGCTGGAGGGCCTGCAGATTTTGGCAGAGGACATCAAAGGAGGCGGAAGCGCAGCGCTGGAAAGCTGTTGCTATGCAACAAACATCGTTCTTCATCTTCAAGCGGGATTGAAGGAGGGCACCAACATGACATTTATCTGGAACATTGTCAGAGAGCAGGATACTGTCAGCTCATTCAACATGAGTGGAAAAATGGTGGAGCTGAATTTCTCAAAGCCAGGACCCTGTAACATCTTTCTTCGAGCGGAGAACCTCCTGGGTCATCTTCTGGTCAACAAAACCATCTATTTTTTTGAACCACCTTCTGGTGTTGACCTAAAGATCAGTAACAACCCAGTTGCCACTGGAGCTACAACAAACCTGACAGTAGAGGTCATGAAGGGTTCAGAACTACAGTATCGGTGGTCTGTGAATGGAAAGAATCAGCCGTCGACCGCACCCTGGTTGGCCTACACCTTCGACAGTCCAGGTCGAAAAAAAGTTTCAGTGGAGGTGTTCAATAAAGTTAATTCAACAATTAAATCAAAGACCATCGACGTCCAAGATATAATTACTGGCTTAAGTTTCTCAATAGCCAATGAGAAGGACCGGAATCACTTTGAAACCAGAGTTGGCATCAACTTGGAGGGGGAGGTGATGACGGGAACTGATGTGAGGTGGACGTGGCTGGTGGAAGGAACTACTAAATCAGGAAGGCAAACTTTTCTCAATTTTTCTGAGCCTAAAACAGTCATCATTACTCTGAACGCCACCAACAACGTTAGCAGTAAGGCCTTTTCAAGGGAGTTCTTTTTTCAGGACAAGATTAAAGTGGAACTGAAAGTCAGTAAGGAGTATGCAGCAGTTAACGAAAAGGTGGAGTTCACACCCCTTCTGATAGAGGGTACGAACGTCAGTCTGACCCTCACCTTCAGCCCTGATGCAAAAATCCACCCTCAGCCGAACAAAACCTACACTCACGCCTTCAGCAAGGTGGACACTTACTACGTGAATCTGCAGGGATGCAACAAGGTAATGGAAACTTAGATTGGTTTGTTGAAAACATACTTGTCCTCAAATCTTTAGACAATCTTTAAAAGCTTGCTTTGGATCACATATATTCACAGAAGTACCAAACATATAACATCATTCCCAGATAGTTTATTGAGTCCTAAGTAATGCTTACATGGTGATTGTCCAGGAATGGACCTTTTCAGCCAAAGTTGTTCACTTCATAGTTTTCATTAAGCAAAACTTCATGTAAAATTAGCATTGGGAAAGTCTAACTTAATGGAGGTATTAAGAAACAAGAACAGATGGTCTGTTTCAGATCAACTCCACCTGGATGACATAAATTATGGGTTTCTTTTTGTTGTGCGTGACCCTGATTCCCTTTGACGTTACACAGGGGTTGTTTGGTTTCTATTCTTCTCATAATTTCCACTGACAACACAGTCTCAGCAATTGATTTCAAACACCTGCTTCCCATCTGATCAACAGCTACAAGCCTGTTATTTGAAGATACGTTGGATTTATTTTGTATAGGTTTATTTTTGATAATCCAACACAGAATACTTCAGATTCTAGTTGAGTGATGTCCTGATTCCAGTAACCAGGACTGGTGACCACTAATAAAATTTAACTCATCTTTTTAGAAAATGAGGTCAATCATTGTAGTTAATTCATATTTTAACACAGGACTCAGTTACATTTTTGCATAGGGTCATGTTGGTTTGGAGAGCTTCTCTGTCTTATCAAGTTGAAGTTCTTGGATACACTCTGGTTATTTTTGATGAATATTTATTGGATGATATGAAAGCAAAAACAGAAATGGGGCATGATCGGTTTTTACAACACCAAAATTTGGTTGTCAGACTTCATGCTTATGACTATTTGAACATTTTCATTTTCAGCTGTAGGAGTAAATGTCTGTTCAGCTTGTGCCGTTTACTCCCTTCCTTTTTTCGTTCTTCCCTTTTGTCCTTGTTCAGTCCCTTCCTTTGTTCCTGCCTTCCTTCCTTCCTTCCTTCCCTACTTTCTTCCTTCCTTTTTTACTCTCCATGTTTGTTTCTTCCCTTCTTTATGTAACCGTTAGTTCAAAGTGTTGTGAAAGCTGCTCTTGTTTGTGGCTGTGAGTCTAATGGACAATGACTCAAAGTAAAGTATTTCTATTTCTGCTTGACTCATCAGATATGCTGTTACAATCACAAACTTCAAATAGAAGTGATGGAGCCGGTGAGTGGACTTTCCATCCAGGGAGTCAGCAAAGCCATCTCCGTGGGCGAGAAAAGGACGTATACAGCCGACATCGAGAAGGGGAATCCTGTCAGTTTCGTGTGGACGTTTGAACTGACTCACCAGAAGGTCACACATGTGGGCAAACAGGTCTGACTCCTCACACTTGAAGCATTCTCAGATTTTAAAATTAGTGTCAGAACAGCACAGTCAATCCGCCAGGATGTTGACATTTATCTCAATGACCTCAGGTGCAATATGATGCAGAAAAGCCAGGCCTGTTGATCATTCTTCTGAGGGCTATAAACAACGTGAAAGATCAGAACATCACTGAGCACATACAAGTGCAGAACCGCATGAACTCCGCCGAGCTGTATGCGGTGCCGCAGGATACTTTTGTCAACAAGACAATCACCTTGATGGCCCATACTACGCCCACGTCCAGCCCAGTGGACTGCCTGTGGGACTTCGGGGACGGTTCTGTGAGAGTCGCCACCAACACAACCACCACCACTGTGCGCTACAGTCATCCAGGAAACTATTTGGTCCAAGTATGTACATCTCTATGTTATCTCTCCATTGATCAAAAAAACATTCAAACCCAATTATCCTTTCCACATTTTGTCACCTTACAGCCACAAGCTTCATTGAATTTTGGGGGATTTTACTGACAAAGTAGCACCTGATTGTGAAGGGGAAGTAAAATGATTCAATGTCATTTATATTTAATTGATTTTTCGTTTTTGTACATCACAAATTAACTTGAGTAAAGAAACTGCAACATCAGCAGGAGGAAAAGAATAAAATCTATGTAAAGATAGATAATTACACAAAATCAGGTTTGATAATTCAGACACCATCATAGTTTTCAAAAACTATGCCTTGTGACTTCAATGTAAAGATTATTCATTTGATTATGAAAGTACTGTCAAATAAACCCACTCATTAATCTTTGAAGTTTCCTTCTTAAACCATTTTTGAGTTGTGGTTTTACTCCAAAATGGCTATTTATTTTTTGCTTAAGCCAATAGCTCTCTAAGTAGAAATTTATCTTTTTTTGTAGTCCTGGTCTATCCAAGTTACCCATAGGTAGTACCACAAATTGAAATTGTATTTTCCTTTTGAAGACTGGCTCCAGGACTTTGTGTATTTCTCTCCAAAATGAAACCACATGAGTTCAATCCCAAAAAATGTGAAAGTGATTTGCTCATGTAGATCCACAGAGTCTCCAACAGTTGGCCCGGCATGAATATTTAGTCTTTTGGGCCGGTGTGCAAAAGTAGCGGATCATATTCCTCCAGCTGAATTCCCTCCAGCAGGGAGCGCCTGTTGTGCTTCACTGTTGTCTACAGATTCCCTGTACTTTACGTCACATTGCCCTTTGTTTCCATTTTGCTTTTATATGCACTGTGTTATTTACCTGTAAAATTTGCAGTGATTACCAAATATAGCTTAGAGATATAGCATAGAAATGATATATTCTTAAATGCATTTTTGACAATATCAAAAATGTCTTCACTGATATTAGAAACGTTTTGCTCATTTTTTCTTCCCTAAAACGTTTCCGATTTGTAAGTATCTAAACAAATCCGGATTCTGCAATCCAAATGTATCCCCAAGGTCCTGGAAGCTTGTCACTTTGTCCTCCCTTCATAAAAATCCAGTATGTCTTGAGACCTTTCTTTTGACCATGACGGAAATGTTGACTCCGTTTCACCAGGTAGGAACTCTTAAGTTGCTAATAGCACATTCAGATGGAAACTTTTGCCTGTTCTGTAAGCTCAAGCTCAAATTGGAAACAGTCCAAACAGAGTCCACTGGGGGATTCAAAATACAGCTTATGTTGTTCTGTTTTAAAATAAAAACAAAGCATGATGGAGCAGAAGCAACTTCTCATTTAAAAGGTTACTGGAAAGACAATTGGCCCTCTTGAAGAGAAAACTAATGACCACTTATTAATTAATCATTAGTCGAACGATAAGATCAACTAACTTTACATTACCTCGGGGCGTGCCGCGATGGCGTAGGTGTTAGCGCGACCCATATTTGGAGGCCTCAAGATCCTCGACGCGGACATCGTGGGTTCGACTCCCGGACCCGGCGATCTTTGTCCCATGTCTTCTCCCCTCTCCATTCCCCTTTCCTGTCAGACTACTTTCATATAAGGGACACTAGAGCACAGAAAACGACCCCCTGGAGGGGTAAAAAAAAAAACAACAAATTTTTTTACATTACCTCATTCATTGACAACTTGCATGCCTAACGTCAACATTTGCTTGTATTATTTTATTTCTACTTCGCAATTTTGTGCTTCTTTGAGTTGGTCTCATATAGAGTCTCAACAAACCACAATGAAGCTTGCTGTTACGTGTCAAAATCTTGAAGACTCCCAGGGGTGTGAATATTTTTTCAAGGTCCTTTTGGATAGTCACCGATTTCATAGCTACTGAATGGTAAAAACTTTACATCCTGTCATGCCTGCCTGTTCCCTGCCAGGTAAACTGCAGTAACCTGGTGAGCTTGGTTTTGGCCGAGGTGGAGGTAAACATCAGAGTGCTGGAGTGTGAGGAGCCAGAGGTGCAGATCTCTCAGTCCCGCCTTGTGGTCTGGCGCTCCCAGCCCATTTCAGTGGAAGCCAGCATGGACTTGAAGGGCTGCGTGCTCTACGGAGTTCAGTACCTCTGGCAGGTATTCTCAAAGTCAACCTGCGAAGACGAAATAATGAAAGAGAGACCTTTACCCCCCGCGCTGGAGTCTCGGTTTCCTCCCAGCCAAGCTGTCCGCCTGCCTGTGGAGGTGGATGTGCGGCGGCTACAGTTGCAGCTGCCAAAGATGGCTTTGGCAGCAGGGAACTACTGCTTAGTGTTTTCTCTGTCATACGAAGGCGTGCCGCTACGGAAAGCTGCCTGTCTGCAACTCAGTATAATGACTGCTAAGTGAGTACAAAATCACACGATTTAAGTTTATGCTTCTTTGGTTCTTATAGAGAACAAAATCTGCATGAAAGAGAGACGAGTTTGGCTCTGTGGCTTGATGATGCTCTTTTGGCATTCATGATCACAGCACACTTTAAAAGTGAATATGGAAAAACACAACATCAGAGTACTGGAGTGTGCTTAGCAAATTAAGCCTAATTCCTTATCAAACCACATCCATGCAATATACATATTCATCTATTGAAATGAAACATTTCCAATCATCCCTGTAGCAACATGTTTGCAGCTTGTCCGCTATTTTACTGACATTTTAATTCATCTTTCTTATCAGGTTGAAGCCCATTATTGAAGGAGGAACCCGGCGGGTGTGGTCCAGGACGCGGGACCTGCAGCTCAGTGCAGAGCAATCCTATGACCCCAACATGGACCTAGACAACCAATCTCTGCTGCGTTACTTCTGGGAGTGTGAAAGTACCTCTAAGGTATCTTACTGACTCATCTGAGGTGTCCTGTTGGCAGAGTGCTAATTAACAAACAGAGCGAAAGCTACTGTTGGGTTTCAGATGACATAGCACCGACGTCACCCAATGCACATGGAGGGCAGGAAGTAAATGCAGCCCATTTATTTCTGTTGATCCAGCATCAAAATGTCTAAAGTCTGTGTCCTGTATGGTTGTTTCAACCGGTCTAATAGAGAAAATAAATAAACGTTATTTTCGTATTTCGAAGGTAGTTGGTCACAAGGGAGTTAAATAAAAAAAAAACTTACCAAAAAAGAGGAGAAAAGCGAATCAATAATCTTCAGCTAAAAACAGATGGTGTGAAAACTAACAATGCCAGAGTTTGCAGCGCCAGCTTTCTAACAGGTAATGATCGCATAGTTTAAGTAGTATTTTCAGATATTTTATTGGACAGTTACTAAGTAGGACAAGCATTCATATGTAAGGTGAGATATATTATTTTTATAAATAAGGACAACAGTTAGGTTGTCCTCAGAGTGTTAATGTTGTTAGCAGCTAGCTCAGTGCCGAGTCATGGACAGAAAATATAATGTTCATTCAGTGGGACTTTCATGGTAAAAAAAAGTCTAAATAAATTAAATATAACCTCCCCAGGCATACAGTCACAGTAAGCTGCGACTATTCCCCACATGGTTCACAAACATGGGGTTTCTGTAGATCGGTAAGAATAGTTGACCTACATTGGACCTTAATCCAGTGTCCTACAACGACTCAACATTAACATAAAACTCCAGCATGAATTTGTGTTTACAGAAGCTAAATAAATTATTTACTGGCAGATCCAAGCTCATAGAAATAACCTGGGTTCGTTTGTTGTTAGCTATAGCATCGTTATCATAGACTAATTACTTAAAATAGCACAACTCACTACTCACCCGGCAGAAACAAGTAGACAGTCATTTAATGGTTCGTTTGATCCTAAATGCTTGACCCAACTAAAATGATTGTATTCTCCAGGCTGTTGAAAACTTTCTTCTGGCTCGTATAATATGAACTCTGCAGCTCCAGAGTTAGTTGTGTGGCTCGCCTCAACAGTTAGGATTAATGCACTGTAAATTTGTTCTGGCATCTCTTTACCTTCTCTGTGCTTTGAGTCTTTAAGTTAAACCACAGGAACATCAGATTTGAATTGTCAAACAAGTTAAACTTTTATTTAACTTTGTCTTCTAAGGACAAAGAATAACAAAGCAGAGCTGTGACGGGCGGTAAAGCATGCTTTGGGTAAACAGCTCCCTGCAAAGCAGCATTGACGTCAAACAGAGAAAATGTCTGTCAGTGCATCTCTTAAACGTCCATTGTTGAAGGGTCTGTGTTGATTTTATGTTTTTCACAAACACTGCTGCCCTGGCGGAGGGCGGCGTGACGCATTAAGCTTCAGCAGCAGAAAATGAGAAGGGTGTGTCCAACAAAATGGAGCTATACTGTATGTCCATTATGTAAATACTGTGTTTTATTTTTAGATGTTGTGAACACTAACAGGTCAAGTGTTCAATTGGTTTTGCACCAATTCTTGTAGAGTTGTGAATTTGCTCGCTGCTCTCTGGATCAGGCATTTAAAGGGTCACATAACTGTTTAGAGATAAACTCAGCATTCCTCAGCCCGTGCCTTTGCTCCCCACCCTTGACAATTACACAGTCCACATCAACGGTATCACACACATTCGCACGCAGGCGCAAACACACAGCAGGCATGGCTGCAGATAGAGGGGAGGAAGAGTTTGATGTCACTCAGAGAGTTTCAGTGCATCAAGGCAAACCATTATTTCTCAATCTGTAATTCTGCCTCTTCTCTCTTGGAGAGTGTTACCATATCCCAGTCAGTGCTCCTGTTTGTATTTAAACAAATGTAGTGAAACCATCTTCTGTTCCCAGGGTCCGGAGCACTGCTCCAGCCTGCACTTCAGCCTGGGTACGGATCCGGTGTTGGGAGTCTCCGGCTCGGAGCTGGAGGCAGGCGTCGAGTACACCTTCAAACTAACCATCAGCAAAGATGGCATGGCACCAGAGTCCACTACTCAGACTGTGAGTCCACACAAAACGTCCTCCATGCCGAGAAGGATCAGTTTTTTTTTATGCTGTGATGAGTGATCAATAGATGTGGAGGACCAATCCTGCCATAATTAAAAAGAAAACAATATCTGAGCAAGAAATGTAAAAATGAAAGATGGAAATAATTAGGTTTAGTGAAATCTGTTTGGTAAAAAAAAAAAAATCCAAAAGGAGAAAATATTTCGATGTTTAAGAGATAAAAGAAGAGTCAAATCATTTTAAAATTATATTTTTAGGGGTGAAAAACATGTTTTAAATATATTTGGGTGGTAATTAATATGAAAGAAAAAAGGGTGTGTGATAAATAAATAAAAAGAAAACTATACCATTGAAGAAAGAAGTGACTGAAAACTGTTGGTTTAAATAAACAAATATGCTAAAAAAGCACAGAAATAAATTAGAAAACTTAAAAATTGAAATAGAAACATACATTTAAACCTAATTAATTGATCAATTGCTATGTAAATCTTTTCATTGTTTTGTTGCATTTAATGACACACTCATTTATTTCTGAGTTATTCATTCCTAATTATGGTACGAGTGGCCCTCCATAAATATGAACCTTTTTCCACGTAAAAGTAGAAAATCTATGTTTTGATAAACCACATTTTCTGATTGCGATCGCTCTGTATTTGCAACAGGTGCTTGTGCAGAGCGGCGACATTCCCATGGTGTATCTGGAGTGTGTGTCCTGTAAGGCCCAGTCCATTTACGAGGTCAGCCAGAACTCGTTTGTCTCCCTTAAAGGAACCTGCACCAACTGCCAGGGCTCTCAACGAGGGGTAAACACACACACACACACACACACACACACGCACACATCAATTGAAGGCACAGTGTTTATGTGTGTGGCTGTCCATTTCCTGTCAGAGTGAAGTCAGCGTTTCCAGGTCCTTCTCTTCCTTCTTACGTCTTCTCTTTGGATTTTTGTGCAGATGTGTGTTTGTGTGTGCGAAGTAAATGAGGTCATTGAAATCCTGAGTGGAGCCAGAGAGGATATGTTATGTCCAAACTAACACAAGGAAACCATTGGTCGAGTTGCTGGAGGTCAGGCAGTCCAAACCAGCTGGCTGCTGTCGGCTGCACAATAATATGGTTCAATTCTTAAACGCAGCTTTGGGTTCTGTTCTGTAGAGAGAAAAAAAAACTGCATTTGTTGTTATTGGCATAACAATCAGCCTGGATGTAAAACAGATCTGTTTTCGCACGAGCTCTGTGTCTCTCAGGGTTCCTACAAAGTCTTGAAAAATAATAGAATTTGATTGGCGTATTTCCCACCATTGAATTATGATGAAAGCATAAAATATTAGATTGTATTTACAGTCTTTTGTCCATATATACTCTTAAATGGTGCATCCATCCATTGATGTTTCCAAACACAGGTGTTTATTCAGCCAACTTTTTAATAACTTGAAACATTTGCAACTTTCTACTCACTGTCCAACAATTTAAAGAGAAAAAAGTTTTAACTTTCACCCATTTTTAATTAATAATAATTATAATCTTTATTGTCCACAGATGTGGAAATTTGCCTTTGGCTTCACATGGTGGTTAAAAAACATAAAACGCCCACAACACATAATATGAACAAAACCACAATAACGTCCCAGAGATTACTGGGATAAATGAGTTCTCGTAAATGTTCTTGGTTTCCCTTACATTCCCTTACAGAGGGAAGCTTAACAAATTCCTTAAACTGTGGATGACTTAAGTCAGTTCAATTCAATTTCTTTCCTACAGCCCAAATTTACAACAAATGTCATCTCGAGCCACTTTATAAAGAAATTATTTAAATTCATTCACGCTTACATTCCAATTAATCCCAGTTATCAAACAGTACAGTAAGCTCAGTTAATTTTTCAAAGTTGTTTGAAGTTTCTAAGGAAAGTCTCCCACAATTTCTTGGCCCTTTTTTGCCTTTTGTGCAAATCTCCCAGCATCCTTAGCTCAGAGAGAAGGGTGATGATGTGTTTATTGCTTAAATATTGTTAAACTATTCCTTAAATCTGTAACATGTGAAAGTATTACCTTTAAATAATCAGCTTATATACCACCCACGCAGCTTTTCCCCCACCCGTATGAATCATTCACATGGCTAACTGCTTGCATCTGTCACTTCTGCTTCCAAATATTTGGTTTATATCAATCTGCTCATAGCAATCTGATCGTCAAGAAAAGATCTGAAAAATATATTTGTACGTCTTGCCATATGTTTTTCATTATAATTTTGAGGTGTTGGCCAACATTTCTTTGTGCCGCTAATGTCTGCTCTCCCTCCGTTGCGTTCAGCGCTGGAGCGCCATGACGCTGCGCAACGAGACTCTGGTCCTGGACTCGTCCTCTACCACCACTGGGAGTGACGGCACGAACCTGGTGCTGCGACAGGGAGTCCTGAGGGACAAAGACTCCTATATCTTCACGCTGCATGTGACTGACAGCAGTTTGGATGGTGAGGGAGCTGCGTCTATCATACTGCACCACAACATGCCCCCAGAAGGCGGGGAGTGTCACCTGACAGGAGCAGGGGAGGCGGGAGTACTCTACGGGGACGGATGGAGGATCCGGACGTTGCTGGACCGGGTCCATTTCAACTGCTCAGGTAGGACTGACATTAACATCTAACTGGTTTTTCACCATTTAGTGTTATATAACCCAGTAAATATGTTAGCGTTCTCTTTGTGCACAGGGTACAGTGATCTGGGTGTCTCAGAAACCCCGTTCCTGTACAGCCTGCTGGTGACGCGCTGCAGAGAGGATTACTGTGAGGATTTCTGTATCTACAAAGGCAGCAACCCGGAGCACTCAGCCTTCCTGCCACCGGGCTTCCGCTCAGCTCGACACCGTGTGTCCGTGTCCATCACAGTGGAGGACCACCAGGGTGCTGCCAACCTCGCACTTAACAAGTAACTGATACTTATGCTATGTTTTTAGACTGGATGATGTGCTCTATCCTCCTGGTTTTAGTGAGAACACAAGCAGCAGCGTTCTGGATCAGCTGCAGGTGTCTGGGTGATTTATTTTAACAGACATGTAAAGACACTGTTCTAGTGATCAATGGGACTAAAGATAAATGTCCTAGAATCCTAGAAATTATCTTCAGGTGATAGAAGACTGACTTTGTAACTGTCTTTATGTGTCAGAGTACATCCCTCCCCCCAGATTCCAGACCTGATCTCCAGTTTCAAGCTGTAATAACTGAAGCTGTGAGCTGACTCTAGATTGTTCTTCTTTAGGCCCAAAGATAATAACTTCAGTTTTGTTTCTGTTCAGCTGGAGAAAGTTCAATCAAGCCAAACCAACTGTGGACAGATATTTATTAGAGACATGTAACCATGATGTATTATAGCAGACTATGAGTAATATATAGAAACTTCACTAGTTCTCAAATAGAAACAAAACGTCTGCGGCAGAACAAAAGACTCCTTGGGCCTAACCTACTAAACTAATGAAATGGCGAGACTGAAGCATCGATTTGTTCTGCATTTTCATCCAGGACCATTGAGGTTGTGCTGCCAGATCTTCCTCCTGAGTACAGCAGTCTTCCTCACTGGCTGTCTGAGATCACCGACAGCAAGCTGAAGAGGCTGCTAGAGCAGGGAGACTCCCAAAGGGTCCGAGAGTTATCGCTGGCTCTCATTACAGTGCTGAATGAGGTAAGGAACCCCTGTTCACCCAGAACTCCTAGACATGCCTGCATGCCCAACCACACCGTGCGTATCTGTGCTTTGTTTTTCATTAGTATGAACAAACCAGGGTGTCTTCACGCGTGTCTCGAGACGAGCGCGACTACAGAGTTAGAGTTCGCAGCAACATCACCAGAGCGCTGACTGCTCTCGACCTGAACACCGTCAGCGACATCCAGCAGACGTCTGCCGCCTTGGCGCAATGCACGGTGGGCTGTGTGAGATTAGACGGGTGTGGGAGGTACAAAAAGAGCAAGAATGAATAGAGGGGAAAAATTGTGGTTTCTGTGTGCTTTTTTTTTTTAAGGCCGTGAGTCGAGAGTTCATCTGTGAGGAGTGTCAGAACAGCACGCTAAGCAAGCTGGAGTCAATGCTGGAGATCCTGCAGACGGACACCAAGCAAGGGACGGTCCCCCCCACAGAGATAGCCGATAACATCCTAAACATCATGGGTGAGTGAGAGTTTAAGTCTAAAGAGATTTTGTTTTTCAAGAATCATTTCAATACAATAATAATTTTGCAATAAAAGTCTGAAGAGATTGTTACGAAGAATCCAAAGGAAACATGTGGAAGGAGCTGGTCAGCCGAGATTGCTTGACCTATCTAATTTCTTCTCTCATCAGGTGACCTGATCCATCAGGTCAGCCAGTCGGCCTCCCATTTTAACTTCCAGCCCGTCTATGTGGATGCACCTTCTCCCTCCTCCACCTCCTCTTCGTCATCGTCATCTGCTGATCGTGATAACAGCCTGATGGACGCCCCAGCCTCCTCCCTGGAAACTCATCCTCTGCGCGTGGCGGCGAAGGCCTACAGCCTGTCCTCCGTCCTCATGCTGATCCTCATGCACACCCGGGTGCTCAACGAGGAGCCTCTTGTCCTCAGAGGGGCCGAGATAGCCGCCACAGGCAAACTGGCCGACCCCCAGAGTCTCCTCTGCTACCATGGCAACAGCAGTCCAGGTTTGCTTGTGTTTCTAGTCTGTTAGGAACGTGCGATTGGGCTAAATTAATATATTTTTTAAAATAAATACCAGAAGACTATTCATGAAAATAAAATGTATGTGTGTAGTTTGGTATATGATTATGTTGATTTTTATAAAATATTAATTATTTATCACTTGCATTTTACTTATTTCTGTATAAAAACCATCAGCACAAAATTACTAAGTAGAATTTGTTTTTATCAGAAAGGTCAACAATATTGAATAATCAAAAAAGTATAACCAATGGGAACTGTTTGGTTTTAAATGCCAAAGTCCTTCACCCCACTAATTTCCACATTTTTGCGAGTGTTTCTAATGTTTTGTCACATAACAAACACAAACTAAATACATTCTTCAGCAGGATGTTGTGGTCCACTCAGTTTATTTAAATAGTGTCAACTTCACAACAAATGTCATCGCAAGACAGAGGTCTAAATTATACATAGGATTAGAGTACTGGTGCAGAGAAACACATAATACAACAGTCATAGTAAAGCGCAAAGTCAATTTACTGTGCTAATACTTCAATGCAAAATGTTTACAGTTTGGGCTTAATTACTGCTCTGAGTGTGTTGTTTTTTCAGCAAACGGCCTTATTTTGAGTCAGAATACTCCAGTTAAGAATTAATCAATTGCTAAATTAGTTGGTGATTTTTTTAAATAATCGATTCATCACGATGAATCCTATCATTTCAGCCCTACACTCTACCTTATAGACGTGACAAGATTGTTGAATTTTTGAAGGCAAGCAGTAACAAATCTGGTCCTTGTTTCAGACAAGCCATGTAGGCAGAGATAGGCAGGCATGTGGATGAATGTCCTCTGATCAGATCACACCAAAAGTGAAAGTTTTCTGCTCATCTTTATAGCTGGTTCTAGAGATGCTCTACATCCTCATTGTGTCCAAACATTTCCACTGATCCTTTCCTCTTCTTCCAGAATGTGAGCGGTTCTCCATCCCCCGAGCTTTTAACCAAAGCCTCGGCAGAGCTGCTGCAGGAAACAGCATCTTGCAGCTACTTTTTCAGGTAATATCACCAAATGATGAAAACTACTGAGTTATGTTCAAGATGAACGGTGTCTTTAGAGCAAGAGCTCATAATCATGGTGACAGAGTGTTTCATTAGCTGCGCAGTTTGACTTTTTGAAGCGGATCATCTTTACACTGTGGCGTTCTTTTGAAGTTTCACTTTGCCTCCGCTCTTCTCCTCCATCACCCGTTTCCCCCAGGTGGAGTCCAACCCCTTCCCTTTCAACTACATCTCCAATTATCCCGTCTCCACCGAGGTGGCGTCCATGGAGTTTCGCACCGAAAACGGCACCCACATCCCGATCTCTGGGCTCGACGACAGCATGGCCATCACGGTTGCTATTAGCAACAGCAGCAGCAACGGGGACGCAGGCGCTGAGGGTCCTGGGGTTGCTGGAGTTCCCTCAGCCGCAGCGGTAAACATCAGCCGCTGCGACTCGGTGGTGGTCAGAGTCAGCGCAGGAAACAGCAACAGACAGGCTGGCCTGTTTGTCCAGCTCAACTTCACCTCAATCGAAGGTGAGCAACTACTTACTGTGCAGAAACAAAGCAACATGTTGAAGCTTTTATAAGTCATAAGTTCACCTTTGTATTAAAATGAAGGAGCACATTCGGCCAGAATATAAAAGCATAAATAATTTTTTGTTGTTGTTGTTTTTCATTGTTTTTTTTCTTTCACTATGTGTCCAAACTGCAGTTTTCCTTGGTGGATAAATAAATAGTAATTTCATGTTTCTCTACATTTTGTGCTTTCATTTTAGTTTCATAGTAAGTGGGATCTCAAACATGCAGGACCTATTAAAAAAAAATTTATTCCAATAAACTTGACTGAAGACATTTTTTTCCAGGAAAAGAGACAACTTTTTCTGTTTCATAAAAGTATTGCACGTTTTGTTGATTGTTGAGGAAGCAAAAATAACATATTTTACTAAATATTTTTTCTATTTTTGACTTTTGTCAATTGTGCACACAAGAACCTTATACTAAGTAATTAGTATAATTACTTAGCTGAGTAGACCTTACTCAGCTGTTTTCCGTGTAATAAAACAACTCGGACTGAGTATTCCAAAGCACTTTTATTCCAATAGCCTTTGTGCCCATTGTGACTTGATGCATTATTTTTATTGTCTTTAATTTTATGTGCGTTTTAGATGTGAGCGATTTTACTGTTTTGTTTTGACTTCTATTCCTTGATTTGTCTTGGTTTTGTAAAGCACTTTAGGCAAACATGGTTTTTAAAATGTGCTGTGTAAACAAATTGGATTAATTTGGATATTGATACTGTCCAAATGTTTGCTTTTAATTAAAATTTTTCTTATTTTTATGTCAGTATTTTGATTGCATGGTTGCATTTGTTTTCCCTTCTCAGATGCAAACAAGAGCGACGAAGATGAAAAAGCGGAGGAGGAGCCGTTCCTGAACGCCTACCTCCATTCCCACGAGGAACCCAACGAGTTCAACTGCACGGACAGGAAGCGCATCACTCTCAGTATGACCAGAGGGCAAGACCACAGGAAGTACACCTTCTTCCTGTCACCAGAGTAAGAGTTTCTGAATCTTAGAAATTAGTTTGCTCTCATCTGAATTAGGTTGTGGTTCTGAACTCTTCCACAAAAAAAGATAAACTCTGATGTTGGTTCTTTTAGTGAAGCCAGAGTTTTCTGATAGAAAAGGCATCAACTAAACGCAAACATATTGCTGTCATATGTGGGCTGTCAGGACAAAATTCAATTGGGATACCAATTCTGAAAACTGATTATCAATCAATCAGTTATTTATTTTGTTTCTTTATTATTAAATAATGCTGGGCTTTATGGAGTCTATCTGACTGATGATGATGTCACTGACCGGCAGAGTGGGTTTGTGTGGTATTTAAAATATGGTATCCTATGTTTGACAGCTTGCAACAGACAAGTATATCTCCGTATGTTGATCACTCCTTGATTCTTAGTATTGATTTTTGATCTTCTCTGATAAATTTGCGTTTGTTTTGACCAGATCCTACGACACCACTCAGGATTACTTCATCAATGTAAGCACCCCCTGCGGCCCTGATTCTCAGCCTGCCCGTGTTCGCCTGGAGGTCGGGGTGTTTGCCGTTCTCTGTCAGTACTTCAGCGAGGCCGAGAAGCAGTGGAGGACGGACGGGATGGTGCCGCTGGCGGAGACCAACTTCAGCAGAGCCGTCTGCCGCACAAGACACCTCACATCGTTTGCCGTGGGCCTGTTTGTGCCGACCAATGCCGTTAGCTTTAAAGTGCCAGTAAGTACCACCCAAAAAAAAAAAAAAGAAAGCTTTTTACATGACAGGTGTTGAAGAAGCAATCCAAATGTACGCCTTCTTGTATATTTTAGGAGCGTTCAGGTGCACCAAGCCTGATTGTTCTGCTGGTGTGCATACTGGGCTTGCTCAGCTACATTGTGGCAGCAGCCATCTTGCACAAGTTGGACCAGCTGGATCTTCGCCGAGCGGGTGTGGTTCCACTCTGCGGCCAGAACGGGAGCTTCAAATACGAGATCCAGGTCAAAACGGGCTGGAGCCGAGGGGCAGGTGAGGCAGAAAATCATTCCTACTAAAACAGTTGAACTCAGTATTCATAAATAAAACTTTATCCATAGATATCAGTGCTGGTCAGAAGTAACATACAATTGTCAGTGGAATGATAATTTGCAACTTTTGTTAATAGTGGCCTGCCATAGCGATACGTAGGAGAGCATTGAAATGATTCTACGCAAATTTTAGCACACTGAATGGAATAAGTCCATGTTATTCTCAATGGTGTGTAATTCTCTACACACCATTGAGTACAGGTTGGCTAAGTTTAGCATTGATGCAAATTTTTAGCATTTTAACCCCTGATTTGGGTCCAACTGACAGCCACAGTTTATGTTTTGTAAACATAAGCTCTTTCGAAATAGCTTAAGTTGTATAAGATAAGAAGTATTTCAAAAGAGCAGAAGAAATCTTATGTATTTTGAACAATAACAATATTTGTTGTTAATCTGTTGCTAAGAGATGAGTGTGCTTTCTGGCAGCGAAGTGTAACGAAGTAAACATCTGATTTTTACTTTTGAAAAAGTAAAAATCAGAAGGCAGTGTGTTAACATCAACACAAACATTAGCAGGCAGTGCCTTTTGCCTATCCTTTTCCCTAAAATAAGGTTTTTCACAAAAAAAGTGCAAAACATTACTTACAAAACTAAACTTTAAGGTCATCCCTTGAGGAATCTGAGCAGAAAATAGTAATTATCCAGTGCAGTAAGAGCAGTGAATGAGTTAAAATGAGCTAAATGCTAGCTAAAATACAGACATGTGGGGTATTGCTAGCATGTTGACCTCCATGTAGAGTGCAAACAGCAGATTATCATTAACGAATTTAAATGAAGTCTACCGTTTGATCAAATATCCAGCCTGAACTGTGAAAGAAGTGTGTTAAAGGCCACCGGAAGTGTGTGTGTCAACAAACATTGAACCTTTATTGTTTAGCTTTCATGTGGATTAAGGGAAAATCAACAACAAATTAAAACTTGTGCACACAAATCTCACTTAATTAACAAATTAGTGAACCTCTGACCAGTGCGGGATGTGACTCTACAAATTGCACTATTTTAGTAAAATCCCTTTTCTGTCCGTACAGGTACGACAGCTCATGTAGGAATCAGCCTGTATGGACGTGAGAGCCGCAGCGGACACCGCCATCTTGACAGCAAAGGAGCGTTCACGCGTAATGCTCTCGATATCTTTCACATCGCCATGGACACCAGCCTGGGCAGCGTGTGGAAGATCCGGATTTGGCACGACAACAAAGGTAAAGTAGTAGAAGAAAACTTCTGTTTAAATATCACTCCGTCAATTAAACCTGTTTTATGAATCTGTTGCAACCGTTACTCACTGCTGCCTCCGCAGGCCTGTCCCCGGCATGGAGGCCACAGTACGTGTTGGTCAAAGACCTGCAGACTGAAAGCAGCTACTACTTCCTGGTTGAGGAGTGGCTGTCAGTTGACAATGAAACAACCAGAGGACGAGTGGAGATCGAAGTGGAGGCCACGGGTGAGTACCGAACATCTAAAAGGCTGCCTGGCATCATCGGTGGGCTCATGTCAACATATTTGCTCCTGTTCTCCCAGAGGAAGCTGTGCTTCGTCGCCTGCCTCGACTCCTGAGGTCTGAGCTGCAGAGGGCGCTGTGCGAGAGTCACCTTTGGCTGTCTCTGTGGGAGAGGCCCCCTCGCAGCCCCTTCACCCGCCTGCAGAGAGCCACATGCTGTGCTGTGTTGCTGCAGCTCATCCTGCTGGCAAACACCTTGTGGTACAGTATTGTAGTGGACAAAAGGCACAGGTGTGTGAGATTTCCATCCTGTTAAATCCACGCAGCAAACGTTTTCATGTTTATGCTACAGCCACAAACTTCAGTTCATTTTACTGGGATATTGTGAAATGTATCAATAGACAAAATAATTAGGTGGAAGAAAACAAATCAAAATGTGAAAACTCTATTATACTGACACCCCTAAATGAAATCCAGTGCAATTAGTTAAAAGTCAGAAGTCACTTCAGCAGATTATAACTGTGTAACTAACTTAATCTCATAGTAAATCCATGTTTTCTTTGACGACCTCAGATGTTTGTTAGAGAACATTAGTGAACAAACAGCATCAAAAAGACCAAGGAGCACAGCAGCCATGACAGCATGCCAGATGTTACATGTTTCAGAAAAGTAACACTCGAAACTCAGGAGGAGTGGACTCAAGAGGTCTTGATACAAAGGCGCGGCAAAACTTTCCAGGATTTTTATTTGTAGAAAACCATATATTATTTTCTATGATTTCTGTAAAAAAATCTTTGAGTCTGTAAATATAAAAAGTTCAAGGGGCCGATGTGGAAACGCCTTTACACCCATTGATTTCATCTCCTCCTGCAGCCAGAGGGCGGTGTCCCAGCATTCCTCGCTGAGCGGAGAGACGCTAGCAGCCGGTGTGGTGGCCTGTCTGACCGTCTATCCCCTCTACCTGCTGGTCTTCACTGTGTTCAGAATGAGCCGCAGCAAGGTGCAGTACCGCTAGCACCAACCACGTTCCTGTTCCCTGCTTCGACACAGAAAGCTCAGAGCTGACGTGTTTGCGTGTGTCTCCAGTCTGTGACCGTGGAGCAGGTGTCGTCACAAGTGGATCAGGAGTCGGTTGAGATCGATGACCTCCTGGAAGACTCTATGGGAGGAAGTTCTTTCCTCTTTTTCAACGGAGAGGTGAGGTTTACTCTGAAACTTAGAAGTTTATTGAATAAATAAACTGTTTTATGGGTGCGTTAATCTGTCTGTACGCCTCTGTTCCTCAGACCAACTCGGAGGAAACAAACGTGGATCTGCCTTCTCCATCTATCAAGAGGTGAACTAATCTTCGCTGTCTATTTTCAGACTGTGTGTGGCTCGGAGAGATGTCATGAAAAAGCAAACTTTAAAGAAATGAAAGGAAAGAAAGAAGACTGCTTTCTTAGAAAAAATCGACTGTACTGGTAGAAATATTTTTTTGTTGACATCCATTTAATATGAGATGAAGAAAAACCTTTTCTTTCAGTCACTACACAACTTTCTCAAGGCTGTTTGATCAACACTTCATTGAAACTAGGCTCTGAGTTTCAGAGCCTAGTTTCTATATAAATACAAGCTTTACTATGCTTCTTGTGGAAGTGAGTTTGATGTTTTTGTTTATTTTAAACAAATGTGGGTCCATGTTTACTGGCACCACATGCAGAAATGTCCGAATAGTTCTGGAAACTAATAAACTCTTATGCATTGTGGCCTTTGGTCCACACAAAAACTGTTTAATGTCACTAAAAGTGACTATTTATAAAAATTCAGACCAAGGGTGAGATCTGAGAAAACCTTTTGTTTGTTTTTGTGTGTATTCATGAGGAAACAGAGATTTGGAGTCATCCACATTACAGTCTGTGACAAATAATGTGCAAATATATCCAAATACTCACTCTGCCCATCTTTCAGCATGTGTTTGATCAGATCCTCATCTGCGAACAGAAAGCAGCGCGAGGTCAGGATTGTTACGTCAGAAGTGTGTGGGTTTTAGCTTTTGTGGGTTTGGCATGTTTAAATGTTTGTGCTTCATGTTAGTTTGTGGAAATGAAGGCATTTCTGAAACCGATCACATGTGTACAGTATTTTCTAAATGATGTGGTGGCGGTATTTGTTTCTATAAAGGCCTGGCTCTAATCGTCTTCTGCTGCTCTTCTTAGTGAGGACACCTGGGACATGCCAGAGGAGGACACGGACGACCGGGACTGGCCGGAGCTGATGAGCGAAGAATCGGTGATGGGAGGGGCCGGACACGGGGCGGGGATGCCCAGGCTGAAGAGGGTGAAAGGGAGCCGGTACCTGGGGGATGACATGACCCTTAACCCCGAGGAGGATGAAGGATCCGATCCGCAACACAACAAACATTTCACCTCATCAGGTAGCCGCAGCTCAAAGGGCGTAATGTCGAATCAGACACTTCAGAGGTCACGACATTGACCTCGCGCTGCTTCCTGTTACAGATGAGGATCTGATCAAACACATCCTGGAAGACGGGCAAAACTTCTTTCCTCAGGCAGACGAGAGTGAGATGGCCGACCTGTACGTTATTCTTCTCCTATTTGGTAACATTTTAGCAAACAAGAACAATTTGCTGATGTTTGATTTAAATCTATGACTTCTACTTTAGGTCAAGTATTTTTGGGGACAAGACAGAAGTGATTCTCCTTCAGAAACTCAGTGAGCCTCTTACTGTAGAATCCTTCAGGAGGGATCCACCGAAAACAGCTTTCACCTCAAATACAGGTCTGTTTCACAAATGTGTGTAATTCTAACCCCACTTTATCCGTGTAAAATTACAAGTATTTCAGAGCTGAAACGATTAATCATAGCATATCTCATTTTATCACTCAGTTTTGAACAGTTATAGTAGCCTAGGCTAGCTATTCTGACAACATGCTAACCAATGTCAAAACAACAAGTTAATGGTGGGTAACTATGGCAACCAGGGACAGTTTAAAAGCCCATTTACGTTTTCTGCACTCAGGTTGCTCGCGCATCCATATATATATGGCATAGTGTTAGTTTCACCTGGTTCAAATTTGGTAAAAAAAAATAAAAATCTCCTATAAGCACCTTTTGACATCCAAAAGGCACAGAAATTTATCAATTAATCTACAAATAATCAATCAAACACTAAAGGAATGCTATTCTATTGTGTCTTTGGCAGTAAAGTGTTTATGTTAATGTTTAAAAAGGGAATCAAATTATTTGTTTATTTGCATCTTTTAATGCATTTCTAATATTGTATAAAAAATAAGCCTTAGGTGGTTAAATGAAAAATCTGCAGATTGTGGCAATTATTTTATTTATTTATTTTCAAATAATCGATTACTAAAATAATCGTTAGTTTGAGCTTTTTCAGGAATCATATTCCATATTTTGTCACACTACATCCACAAAGATAAACGTGTTTTGCTGAGATTTTATGAAACAGTCAGTAAAAGTGGCGCATAACTGTGAAATAGAAAGAACATTTTTAGTGGTATAAAATATTTTTAAACGCAAATCAGAAAATTGTGGCATCAATTTGTATCTGGCCGTTTTCTACGAAAATTCAGTGTAATACATTGCAACAGTGAACATTACCCTGCGCTTTTTCTGAAAAGGAGACACCTTCCAAAAACATTGGATGTCTATTACAAAAACAAAAAGAAAACAACGTGTCATAATTATGCATTCATTTGTTACTCTATCACCAGAAATCTCTATACAAACAGTAAAATAATTGTGGTTGTGAAAAAACATGAAAAAGTTCAAGAGGTAAGAAGAGATTTCCAAGGCAGTGTACTGACTGAATACTAAATATATAGCAAATAATACAAATTGATTTACATGGTTTGGTTAAATCAGAATGTGAAGAATTAATATTAGCAAAAGTGAGACATCATTGCTGTGCTTACATACACGTACAAGCTTAAAAACATAAAGAAAAAAAAGTTTGAGAAATACTAAGGAAAAAGATCCTGTTGGTGACATTTTTCTGTTAGCATTATAATGTCAACAGAGAGCAGTTAATAGTTTATTTTTCTTGTTACTGAGATTTTCAGGTGAGTTTGGTCAACTTTACATTACTGAAAAGGACAAGAAAGTCTCTCTGCAGCTAACTTCTTAAAGGCCAGGCTGAATCGACGTGATTTGGTAATCTTCAGTCGGACTTTAAAGGTCACAGAAACTGTTTTTTTCCCCCCACGTGAATCAATTATTTTACAAACTGCATCTCTGCCCACCATGGGCACCGCAAAACGTAATGTTCTCCATATTCATTACTTTTCAAAACAAACATTACCTTTCAAGGGAAAGCTATGGTTTTCTGTTGAGTGTTTTTACGATCATTAGCAGTGTCTAGCTAAATCATCTCCCTCAAAATCTCTAAAAGGTCAAGTTGTATGAGCATTTTCTCAAAGCACTGTAGTTTTTCAGATTTCTTGACGTGTTTTAACCATTGATTCCTGTTTCTGTGGCTCCAGTTGTGACCGATGTGTGTCGTCCCCGACGGTTCCCTCCCTGGTGTGGACGGGCGGCGCTGTGGGGCAGCTGGGCAGGAATCGCTCTGGCCAGCTGTGTTTCCATTTGGGCGGGCCATGGGTTCAGTGAGAAGGCGGCCATGATGTGGTTAATCTCCTGCTTCGCCAGTTTCTTGTGCTCCTGTCTGCTGCTGGAGCCAATTAAGGTTAACACACCCAAACTTTTACTCTTAGCGATGGTAGTAAGTGATCCACAGCCAGACTAATTTCTAATTTAATCATGTTTTACACGTTCATCAGTTCAAATTAGGAATGCAAACAATGAATTAACTCACGATTAATTGTCAATTAAAGGTTTATTAGATTAAAATTAGTTTGAATTTATTGATAATGTCTGTTTAGACTCTTTTAGTGTTGTCGTGATTTTGCCGATCAGCGGAGGGCACAGTTGGTCATCTTTAAGCTGAGCCAGTTGATACAGAAATAAAGATGGCGGCAGGCCCAAAAACAGGAAAGAGAACACTTTACTCGGTTCTATTTTGAAATATGAACATTTGACAAACTCCTTAAGTCATCACCTTAATGGCGCTCATTCAGCTGAGCTTCATGACGGAGCAGCGTCAACTTCCCATTCAAAAATTACTGATTTGCTAATAAGACGAGGATGTGGTGACAGAAAAGCAGAGAGCATAAAGCAGAAAAATTGTAACAGGCTGGAAAAAGAAATGATGTGACAAGATTGATTTTGAGGGCTTTCGTGAGTTAATTCACTTCGTGGAGCGAAGTTTTGATATTGCTTCAAGAGCAACCACAGACAATACTTTTGTATGACTGTCTCTGTTCATGGGGGTTTATGTGTTTCACATATTTTATTCTTTTCATCTTTTATTTCTCTATTCCGCAACCCACAAGTTTCCTGTTTTGCTGTATTTTACAAATATGTTGACGTTTAGTCATGTTTATTCTGTCAGTATTTAATACAACTGACAAAATAATGTCAGCTATGCTATGTTATGGAAAGACATTTGGCCCTCTTGACACAAGAGAAAACTCAGATTTTTAAGAAAATATTTGCTTATCAATAAGTTGTTAGTCAATTGATAAGATCAATCAACTTTAGATTAACTCATTAATCGATAACTTGTATTCAAACTACTTCCCTTTATGTTTCTGGCACTTACACGATGTTTGTTTTGGCTAAATTTGGCTTTGTTTATTTTAAAATGATAAAATTCCCAGTATGGTTTTTCAGTTTCTCCTGCAGTATCAAAGTCGGGCGTCTGGTTTGGTGCAGATCCAACGTTTGCAGACCTAACAGCTGCCCTCTGCTCTCAGGTGCTATGCGAAGCCGTTTACTTCGCTGTGTGTGTGCGCCGGCTGCGTCCGGAGGACAGTGACGTGCTGGTGGACTTCCCACGGGAGGAGCGAGTGGTGCAGCGGGTCGCCAGGGTGAGACCCCCGCAGGGCTTCGCTCTGTCTCAGGCCCGGCACCAGGCCCGCAAGGTCCACATGCTGCACACCATGCTAAAGGTTGGTGGGAAACAGAGACTCTGAGCTGGAGGCATTCAAATCTTTGCTTTGTTGACTTAACTGAAATTATTGTTCCCGTTTTTTGTTTTTTTTTTTGCAGAATTTTCTGGTTTACATGTTTTTCCTGCTGGTCGTCCTGCTTCTGAACTACTCTGACTCGGCTAAAGACACGCACAGCTTGAGACTGCGGACTCAGCTGCAGCAAGCCCTGCACACTCCAGAGTACCGCACCATCAGCAGGTGCTCACACAGTGGAGTTGTGGTATTAAAATGTAACCTGCTGTGATTTTTCAGTCCCATTTGGCTTATCTGTCAAGTGTGGGGAAGTCATTTGTTTTTTGAGACATTTTTACGAGCTTGAAATGAACAAAGCGAGGTTCATCAATAAAAGCTAATTTGCTTTTGTACGTCTCCTTTGTGTGGGTGACGAATACGTTTCTTTGTCTTTCAGACGAGACGACGTCCTGACCTGGCTTAATGGATCTCTGCTGCCTCGGCTGCTGGATGAGTCGTCTCTCCTCAGAGACACAGGAAGCCTGCTGCTCGGCTCCCCGAGGCTCCGACAAACCCGTGACATACAAGGTGAGTTAACTCCATTGTGAACTTTGACCTTTAACCCACCAATGAGTCACAGCTCCTCACTGACAGTAGTTTATTTGTAGAGATGCTTTTTATTTTGTTGATTTTTTTTATTTTATTTTTTTATCTTAAGACCATCTACAGTTCCCGTGAGCTAAGTCTGCACAACGTTAGGCATAAAGCATTTTATTAAGACAAGTATTTGTATAACACATTTCAGCGACAAGGCAGCTCAAACTGATTTATGTCATAAAAACATCATACCAATTATGAAACAAGTAAAATACATTTTGTCAAATCACTAATATCATCAAGCAAATACACATCAGATATGTTGACCAGTGTTCCAGTTATTAGTAATCAAAAGCAACTTTCCACATGTGGGTTTTTAGCCTTGATTTAAAGGAGCTCAGTGTTTCAGCATCTTTGCAGTTTTTTTGGAAATTCCTTCCATATTTATGGAATTTTGGACCCGAGTTGGTCTGGAAACTGTTACTGCTTAAGCAGATTAGATCAGTTCTTTGTCTAAGTAAATTAATTCAAACAGCTTTTAAAAAGCATAAATATGCTGTAAGCATCATCACTATTTTACCAAGAATCCCAATAAATGTCTCTGTAAAACCTTCCATCTCTCTCTTTCTCAAACTATTTGACTATTTGTCTGTATTGATGAAAATGCAACCGAAAAAGATACGTTGAAGTCTTTTTTTTCTTATCCAATAAATAGATCAGCAAGTAAGTCTTATTCTGTAGAACCGATTGAATTTAAAGATGATGATCAGATTGTTGTTTTGCTCATCTCTCACATTTTCCTCCGCCTGCAGCTGGTTTCAGACCAAGAGAGCAATCGCCTCCCTTGGTCACATCCCTGACTAGAGCCGCAGAGAATGACACAGTCACTGGTGCAAGCCATATAGATTGGTAAGAAAAACATTGACAACACGACTGATTGTTCTCGGCTTTACACGGTTTGGATGGCAACAATTTCTTTCAAACATATGAAAGAAATTGTATCTTTTTTCGTTTGTTTTTAAGTAATCTTTACTGTGTTCGCTTACTTACTTTCCAAGGGCTCGGATGGAGGAGTCTGACAGCAGAAATGTGCTTCACCACTTTAACAGAAGCCTGCAGGAGGCCTCTTCCTCCCTGCAGCAGCTGCAGCAGCTGCACTGGATCGACCACAGGTAACGACGTGACTATAGGAAAATCTGGAGATTGGGTTTGAAATGGAGAAATGTGTCCTCTGCTGCATAAATATGTGAAACATCTCACAAAAGTATTCATACTTTTTCGAACTTTTCACATTTTGACATGCCGCAACCTAAGACTCCGACACATTTGTGGGATTTTATTACAAAATAAAAATGGACTCAGTGTGGTCTTTCATTTTGTTGGGACAGCTTTTGTTCCAGGTCCCTAATGTTCACAATGGAGAAAGCAACAATTAAAGACGATAAATGTAACTTGAACCCTTCTGCTTTTTTAGCATTTCCTTTGTAATAGAGCTTTTGACACAAGCACATTGTTTTAAAAACGGCAAATGAAACATGCTGAAGACGTCAGTCTGATGAGTGTGTGTGTGTGTGTGTGTGTGTTTGCAGGACTCGAGCCGTGTGTGTGGAGTTCTCCCTCTACAACGTCAACACGAATCTGCTGGCTGTTTTCAGGTTTTTGTTTGAGTTCCCAGTTTCTGAGCGCGCTCAGTCCAGCCTGGAGCTCAGTGTCCTCACTCTGTGGCCGATCACAGGCCTGGACCTTCAGCTTCTCCTCACGGTAAATCCGCCTCACACAGCAGCGAAATGTGAGACGTGACTGAAACCTTTTCCTCCGTTCCTCTGACCTCTGTGTCTGTCTGGTTTCCAGTTGGTCCTCCTCTGCTTCATCTTGTACTTCCTGGTGCGAGGAATCCTGGGACTCCTCAGGGAGGGCTACACGTACCTGTTGTCATCGTGGAGAGTGCTGGGTATATTCAAGCTGTGTCTGGCAGCATCTGTGTGCGGGCTCCATCTGAGCCGCTCCGTCATGGCCAGGCAGCAGTGGACGTTGTTCCTGAAGCGACGCCGAGATGCCTTCACGGACTTCCACCCGCTGGCCAGGCAGAGTCAGCTGTACGCCGTCATGTCTGCCATGCTGCTGTTCATTCTGGTGCTAAAGGTAACGCAGAAAAAAATGAAATATGGTACACTTATGATGCTTGGTTATTTAAAAGGATCAGTAATTGTGTGAAATGCTGAGATGCAGAGGAGACAAAACAACATTCAGCTGCAAAACAATTTAGGGTGAAAATCAAATAAAAAAAGATATTTATAAAACACTTATTGGCTTCCGCTGTACGTATGTGTAATAATTCAGAAAATAAATCCATCTTTTATTGCAGTAGCATAAACATGACTGTAGTTCTTGGTGAGATTTGGAGATTTTTGTTTTTACCACAGATGCAAAGAGAAATCAGGCTGGATGGATTAAGCTGTTGACAACTAGTCAGAAACAAAATTTTATCAATTTACTGTCAGTGAATGCATCAAATCTGAGTCCTATTCGGTTACAGTCACAAGAACACTCTTCGGTGAACAAGTAGTAACTGTGGGAAGAAAATTCAATGTTAGCATTTTTCATTATTAGGCACAGAAGGCATTTAAATGGGAAGCATATTTTCTGTGACAAGTCCAGACAGGTTTGAAGTTCCCTCTTTTACAAATGGTCTTTTACAATCTGTATTTTTTTAAAAATAAGGATATGTAACGTTTATTTGGTACTTATTGGAGTCTAATGAGGGAAATTTAAAATACATTGCTGCATTTACGACAACTAAAGTGCATGTAAAGCATTTTCCCTTTGTTTATATTTATTGAATCTTGTACTCTCTCCCCTGTTGGGCACTCAGGCGTCGCACCAGTTGCGTTTTCTCCGGGAGTGGGCGGTGTTCGGCAGAGCTCTGCGGCGCTCGGCCTGGGAGCTCCTGGGAGTGGCGTCGGCTCTGCTGCTGCTGCTCCTGGCTTACTCGCACGCAGGACACCTGGTCAGATATCCCCCCATGTTTGGTTTGTCCTCTGCTGCATCTTCTGGTGCAGATTTTAACTTTTATGTAACATTTATTTTGGATTGTTTGGCCTCTTCTCCTGTGACTTCCCACTGCAGCTCTTTCACTCTGTGCTGGACGGCTACGGCAGCGTGAGCGCCGCCTGTCTGTCGTTGTTGGGAGCCGGGGGGAGAGGCCTTTTATCGTGGCTCCCTGCCTCGACAATGACCGGTCCCTCACACACCGTCTCCTCCCTGGCGTTCCACGCGACCTTCGCCGTCCTCCGGCTGGTTTTCCTGTGGTTGATCATCTCTGTGCTGCTGAGGAACTACCGGCGCGCCCGAGCAGAGCTGTACCGCCCCGCCGTGGATCTCCAAGACTACGAGATGGTGGAGCTGTTTGTCAGACGACTGAAAATGTGGATGGGACTCAGCAGGACCAAAGAGGTACGCCTCTTGTTTTACATCTGTGGTTAATGGGATTTTGGCCAGTTTCTGACCAGGACACACCTCACCTGTGAGACAGGATGGAGAATTTATTAGCGTTTTCTCGAGCACATCATTCAGATTGACAGATTTGGGAAAGTATGCATCTGGCACCACAATCCAGAAAAGTTTTTTTGACCAAAAAAAGGAAACAGATTAGGTAGATTTTCAAAAACATACCATCCACAGCTCACTGTGCATTTGCAAGATAGACGAGGTCGACAGTGGTATTCGATACATTAGAATATGCTTTCTGATGAGGCTCATTCATCAGATTTAAGGTACTTTTTGAAGATGACATTTAAGCTTTCATTAAGCATACTTTTTTATTAAACCCACATTTCTGTGTTCTATGGAAAACACATACATAATAATTCTGAGTACCTAATAAATAATTTTCTAATACTGGAAAAATGTCATATTCACTGTAGCAAATACTCTGACAGAAAGCCGTGCTTTGCTGTTTTTACAATGAGGTCAAGTCTTTTTTTTGGAAAATTTGGCACTTATAAGAATTGAGATATGTACTGCACTGAATGTATTGACCGAATCCTCCTTTAGCATTCCCCTCCCTGTTTAGATTATCTTCATACATATAATTGTCTTTTCCAAATGCTGAGATTGTGGAAACAGCATTCTGTATAATTGAAAATAAAGTTTTGGGGAGGAAAAAAAAGGGTAAAAATGTGAAGCACTTTTCCAAATAAAAAAATAATAATTTGGCTTGTGTCTAATTTGATTTACACTACTGCTCAAAGTTTGGTTCACTTTGAAATCTCCTTATTTTTTTTTATAAAAAAACACAATTTTCTTTAGTTAAAATAACATTAGATTACATTATTTAAAAATATAGTCTGGACATTGTTAATGTGATGAAAGAACATCGGAAACTGTCTCTAGCAGAATAGGAGCAGTACATTAGATTAATAAAAAGTGAGGGTTTTTTGGAAAAACAAATGTTTTTGGGTGACCCCAAACTTTTGAATTGTATTGTATTTGGCAAGAGTTTCATAAGGAAAAAAAGTGAACAAACCAGATCCACAAATACTCAGTCTGATAATTCCTTCTTTCCCTCACAGTTTCGTCACAAAGTCCGTTTCGAAGGCATGGAGCTCCCGCCGTCCCGCTCGTCCTCCACCAGCGACTGCAAGTCCCTGTGTCTGCCCCCGCTGGACAGCCCGGACTCCGCGCCCACGCCGGACAGCATCGATGCTGGCTCAGAGGCCTCGTGGCGTCCAGCCTCCTCGAGCCCCTGCAGCCTGACGGAAGCGCCCGGGGTCAGTCTTGGCCTGGGCCTGGGTTTGGGTCTGGGTCTCGGCCCTGGAGTGGTGGTAGGGGGCACGAGCTGGAGGGAGAGGGCGGAGACGGAGGCCTCTCTGAGGAGGCTGCTCCCAACCCTGGACGCTCTCCTGCAGCAGCTCGACCGAGTCAACATGACGACAGACGATGTTTACCACATCGAGTGCAGGCTGGAGCGGGCTCAGCGGAAAAGGAGGCGCAGCAGGAGAGAAAGAGGAGAGGACGCTCATGACAGGAGAGGGGAGAGTAAGCAGAGAGGGAAGGGGGACGACAAGGACGTGAAAGAACGAAAGACTGGAAAAGAGAAGCACACCAGGGGGAGAAAGGAGAAAAAGACTGAACTTCCTAGAGAGTCAGCTACCAAAAAGACTCCGGTCGCCACGCCGATTCCCTTTTCAAAGCCCAGACCTACATTGGCCTCCGCACAGCCCCACATCTTGCAATCATCAGTCACAGATAAACCCACCACTGGCCCCACCCCAACAAGCACTTCCTCTCTCCACAACCCACCCTCCAAAACACCCTCCGCTCCCTCATACCCCCGAGCACCCACTCCCTCCCTGCTGACCGCCCGAGGCCCCACGCCCATTATTACCCGAGACCGGGACCCGCAGGCGGACAGAGAGACCCTCCCTTCCTCAAGTCTGTTCAACCACCCGGCTCACACCACCACCATCCCCACATGGAAGAGGAAGCGGAAACCCCCGCCCCTGAAAAACAAGGTGCACCCCACTTAGCAGGTCGTCCCCAAAACCCTTAGGGGTGAGTGGGAACTAGAGGAGAAGGAGAACGTAGGAGGAAAACGTTGGGTTAAGGACGAGAGGAGAGCGAGGACAGCCGGTCTTGTCCCCAGACGCACCTCTTTAAACCCTGGGACAGAGAAGCGAAACCGAGGGGGATTGCAAAGAGATGAGAAAGTTGCGTAAAGACGGAATAATTGAGCCAGTTGTTTGAAAAAAGTTAGGGTAATCGGAAGAAGAAGAATTCGGTCTTGGCTCACTCTTAAAGCATGGTGCAGGTCACTGGATGCTACCTAAGCTGACCGATGAAACAGTGAAACCAAGAGATACTTGTGTTTAGTTCTCCAAAACCCCCTCACCCTTTCCCCGTCGTCATGTGATCCTGGAGGTCTCATGGCGCTGTGACAGGAGCACAGGAAGGTGCTCACCAGACTGTACAGCCACACTTCTCTGTATATTTGTTTGTCTTCATTTTGTTAAATGTCAGCAGTTTGGACAGCACGGGTGCCGGTTCAAGCCATCCATGTATCCTGGAACCAAAGATTCCTACAGGAACGCACATCGTACATGCATGTATATAACACTGTAGTTACATATCAGTAGATGGAAATGTGCCTTAAGCAACCGGCCCTACGAGGTACGAGGAGAGGCGTGCACGTGTGTGACGCTGTTGAGATTTCAGCAGTCACTTCTTGAGGGTGCTGATGATACAGTGCCGGCCACATATAGAGGTAAACGTGTGCAAAAGTCTTACAGTTTAACTAATGTTTTAGCACAGCTGAGTAATATCACACTGAAAAAAATGTTAAAATCTCAAACTTTAATTTGAGAGCATTGATTCGGTGAGGAAAATATGTGCACAGAAATAATAATTTTTAATAACAGAACTATGTTTGGTACTAAAGCAAATTGAAAGACTAGCATAAAGAACAAACTGTTTCTATTGAAAAGGATGAAAGCAGCACAGACAAAATAAAGAATTAAACTTCAGTAGTGTAGTAAACTCAGTCAGTTGTGACAGTTGTCTAGACTTTGTCGGATTCTTGTGAAACTTTGGAAATGTTCACTTCACACCCGTCCTGCTTAGTCCGCTTCAATCAAACTCTGGTTGGTTTGCCTTAAACGTCCAATCAGACCTTGGTGTGCCTTAAAACCTCGGTCACATTTCTGTTCAAGTCAACAGCAAAAGCAGGAAGTGGATCATAGCGCAGGGCATTCTGGGTAAATACAACCAAAACAAACGTGAGAGTCTTTCACTAGTGGTAGAAATGGCTCGTGGTCTTTTGCCAAAAACAAGAGAGAAATCCTACAACTGCTAAAATCTGACACCACTCCCTCTTTGTTTATATTTTGTGAAGGAGGAAGTTGCGATCACGTCCTTCACCGGTTCTAGCTGCAGTGCCACCACAGGCAATGGTGGAATCTCATGGTTTCAAACATTAAAAAGTATGAGATGTTTTCACACAACATCTCAGAAAAGTCTCATATGTGCTCAAACCACAAAAGTAGCACTTTAAAAACACATTTAAACATAAAAACCATCAGCAGATCAGTAATACTAGATGATTTATTTGACGGCTTTTCACACATTTTTTCCTCAATAAATATGGCAATAAATGTGACCAGCACTGTTCATGTGAGAGAAGGGAGATCGGAACCAGAAGAAGCGACAGAACGCTAAGGCAGAGTTCTGAAGGAGAGTCATAGTAAGTGCTAACAGAATAAGGGACTAAAGGATGGAAATGAAGGTTATATGGGCTGTTTCAGCTAAACATGACAGAAGTTCACCAATTATAAAGCTATACTGACTCCCATTCTGATTATATTTCCTGTTGTTGTATTTAATATGGAATCGAATTTAAAGCACTTTTTTCTTACTATTGTAGGTCATTTTAAATGCGATGTGGCATAAAGTAATAAGCTTGGTATCTATGCCAAAAACAGAAAGCTTCACTCATACTGTACTTAATTACTTAACCAGAAGCGCTGCCAAAGCTTTTAAATCATTTATGCATTTTGATTTTATCTAGACAAACTTTCATTCTTCTTTTTTTTTTTTGTACTTGCACTTTACTCTTTAACGTAGATGATGTTGAACACCATATTTAATTAATCATGTGTCAGGTTATGAGTACATTTACGTTAAAGGGACATTTTCGTAAGTATTTCCGCCGTGTTGTTAAAGCAGTGGCTTGCGTTTATTTGTTTGTTCGTTCGCCAGCTCTTTGATTTGTTATAATTTTGTCGTATCAACACGCGCACTTCCTGTGTCCAGTGGACAAAACTCAGGGAACCCGTCCTCTCTCTCTCTCTGTCACAGCTGGAGCCAAATCCAAGCAAAAGTGTCCAGTTATTAAAAGATAATCCCATACTGGTATTTGTTATATAAATACTGAAGGAGCGGTACTGCATTGTGTTGGCCTCATTGTAAAAGAGGATGAATGTTTGGCTTTTCCAACAAATTGTTTTTTTTGTTGTTTTTTTTTTACTTCATCCAGCATTAAAAGACACCCCTTCTCACTGTGTACAATTTGTGTATATATTTGGGCCTATTTGGGATGTATATATTTCCGCTTTTTGAGTATCTGTATTATTTGTGCACAGTGGCACACACTTATGTCAAGCACTGGCATTGCAATCTCCAAAGTTTTACATTTTTCTGGTCTAACTAATGCACAACAGCCAAAACGTTTAAGTCATTCAGTGTTTGACAGAACTGTCAGTTCAGTACAAACCACAGGAAGTTCAGCAGTCACTTATCCTCTCTTTGTGTAGTGTGTGCAAGAGCATGGTGAAAAAAAAAAGCTAAACTGTGTGTATCTTTTTGCAGTCTGTTGTATAAAGCTTTGTGATTTGAAAGTGAATTTAAAAGCACTTCGCTGCGCTTTCTCCCCTTGTATCAATGCAGTTGTAGCACCTCTCATGCTTTTGCACTTGACAAAGTCGAATAAAGTGTTTGACAGCTAAACCCTGGACGGTGTAAGTAATTCTGGGTTGGGACAAAACTAATGTGTTGACTGAAAACTGTTGCTTTATTAACTTCCAGGGCCCCGTTTCAGAAAGCCGAGTTAACAAAAGCCTGATTAGATACACTGAATAAACCTATTTAGCTCTGTGATACTCAATGCTAGCTAACTCAACTCTGAGTGGAGTTGCCCCTCAGTTAATAGGAATACGAATATAATAGAATATTCCCTTATCAATGGAGCGCAGACACCGATTCGCCTGATTCACCATGGCAACGGGACAAAAAAAGGCCTGAAAGTGCGGATTCCTCACCAATGGATGGCATAAAGTGAATATCAAAATACATTTAACACAAAATACAAAAAAAGCAAAGCAAAAACAAAATAAAAAATTTCAAAGAAAAGGAAAACAGTTTCTCCTACGCTAACTCGCAATATAGCACTAACTGACGCTACACTAACGTCCAAAAAAGGCTTTATTTGTCTGAACAAAATATATCTACTGTCCTTTGGAAACCCAAAAATATATGAAGATTATGCTTAAAGTATCAAATAGTGACTCTGTTACTGCAGAGACCTGATACCTGCAGGTCTGTGGAGTTTTTCTTTTATTATAAAAAGGCTCATTCTGGCACACTACTTTATAATCCATCTTATATTTAAACATCACTACAAAGTAGCGGCCAAAAAACTGCAGTAGCAAAAACATCAGCACCTTTGTGGGTAAACCAGTTGTTCATTTAGAGGTTTTCTCTCTACTTCCATTTCCTATCTGTAAACTATTTTGCATCAATGTGCTCACACTATTGCCTGACAGTTTATTTTTTGTAATCAATTTATATGATTTTTGTAAAAAAAAAAAAGTATTAAACTTATTTTAGATAATTGAACATTTTCTATTCCACCATTATTTCTATGTATTTTGGTCCTGATCCCTATTTGAGTCAACTTAGTCTTCTGATAGTTTTTCGTGCTGCATAATATTTAGTAGTTATAAAACCACATTTAGTTGTTTTTAAATTATTTTTTTTTATTAGCTATAACATCAAAATATGACTCCCAAGGACGTCAGTGTGAAATCTCCAAATGATCAAAACTATAACGGGCACAAGAGGAGGAAGCGAAATGACCAGAAATAACACTAAATGTTCAAAAAAACATTCCTGCTCAGAAAATTTTTTTACCAGAAGATGCTGGAAATAGAAATGTCAGGACTGGGTAAGATGCCCCAGAAAAAAACTAGATCTGAGCATCTCAAGTGTTTGGCCATAAATAAAATAAAGTAGTGTCTTCAGACTGTTGGTAAAGAGTTTAACTACCTCAGCACTGAAAGACAAAACTCAAACTTTTTTACAAATAGGCATTGTTTCCTCACGCTAAAAAAATAAGGAACACAAGATTTCAGATTTTTTTAAATGATCACTTTTAATTCATACAGTAGTTGAAACAAACACAACCAGTCTGTGTGTGTGTGTGTGTGTGTGTGTGTGTGTGTGTGTGTGTGTGTGTGTGTGTGTGTGTGTGTGTGTGTGTGTGTGTGTGTGTGTGTGTGTGTGTGTGTTCAGTCTGCCGGACAAAGTCACCCTTGCAAATAAAGTCAAACAAAATCAGTAAAGTCGTCCACCGTCGAAACAAGTCTTTTTCTCTGTCCCGACATCTCGGGAGTAGGAGCTGAAGCTCCTTGTTGAAATGCTTTATTTTGCCCAGTGTGTCCTTGGGTCAGAGAGATTCCTGGAGTCGAACGGGACTGGATGTCTTCCTGAGCCTGAGGTGCAGCACAGAGTTGGAAAAGACGGTTTAAATTCAGACTGGCAAACGTAAGTGAAAAACGTGTTGGTGAGGGAGTGCCTTGTAATTCTTGAGTTTTTAAACTTACTCTGGTCCTGATCCTCTTTATGTGTCGTAATCTGGCAAGCCACTTGGAAGCATAAGCATCCGAGGGATTCGCTCTGTACTGATGCACCAAAGAAGCCATCTAGACACAGCAAGCAAAGATTTATTCTGGGGGAGTTTAGGGAAGAAATTGAATGTGAAGAGTCTTTTCACGGAATAAATTAATTAAATAAAAGATCTACATAGTGTGCAGCAGAAAGTTTCTTTTTTTTATTTTTTCCTTCAATGTTTGTTTACGGTGCTTTTTACCACCTGAAAGTATTTCATGTTTTCTAATGTCAATTCCACAAACCTCCATTTACTTTATTGGAATATTTATATAATAAAGTAGCAGAAAAGAGAAAGAGGAAAAAGAAAACATGACTTTGAAACTTTTATGGAAAATGTATAATGCATAAATATTTAATCTAATGTAATGCCTTCAAACTTCACCAGATAGAGAACAAACAACATCATGAAGACCGAGGAACACGAATACAAGCAAAGGAGACTGATGTGAAGTTTAAACCGGTTAAAAATTTGAAATGAGGCATGAAAACTATGCCTCATTTTCCTTCTACTTCACAATTATACTAAATTGAGTTGGTCTATAATGAGATGCGTTGAAGTTTCTGGGTGAAACTTGACAAAACGCGAAAAACTTCAACCGAGGTGAATATTTTCACAAGACTCTGCAGAAGTACGGATCAGACTCACATTTGCATGCAGAGCCATCTGTCGAACAAAGAGTGGCAAGTTGCGGTCAGATACGATTTTTGCAACGGTGGTATCAACCAGGCCCTCGAGGTCTGAAAAGGCAGAATAAAATGAGTCACATCGATAATGATGAGGAGCAAAGACGGCAGCAATTAACTCACCTTTCCGACACTGCAGAGATACAAGGTTACATTCATAGTCCAGTGGCTTAATAACCACTTCAACGAAATTAAACTGACCCTAAAACGGAGAGAAACGTACTCTGTAATGAAAACTAAAATGCATTCTAGTGATTTCTCTGGATTTATTTACCTTTATGGTGCCCAGTTTGTAATCTTCTCCCGAGTCGTTGTAGACCACCATGACAAAGTCGTTGCCGATGTGTCGCTTCTTGTTGCAGCAGCCCTTGTCACTCTCTCTGTTCGGCATCAGCGTGGCTATGTGGAAGATGGCTGCAGACACACGGTTTCATTTAAAGTTTAACCACTAGTCATCATGGAAATAGCCGGCGTTGTGACACGAGTGCACACACCCTGCATGATGTCGTCGTGCCAACAGTAGGTGAACTCTCCATCATCCCCGTACTGATCCAGCCCGCCCAGGAAGATCTGGTCGGGGTCGCAGTCCTTCAGGTGGATTAGTTTGCCGAGCCCGGTGAGGAACGCGGCGTAGCGGTTCGACCCGTATTCGTTGGACAGGATGGCAACTTCATTGTTAACCTAAAGAAGGAGAACGAGGAGGATGAAGGTGGACAGTGCTGTGAGAAAGTATTTGCACATACTTACAAACTTCTTCTGCATTTGCCATTTTGCCACACCTAAATGTTTTACATCATTAAAGAAATGGGAGCATATGAGACAAAATAACCAGAGAAAATAAACTGCAGTTTTCAAATAACGAAGAACAGAATCTGACAACATGAAGTAGTCTGAATGGTTTTAAACATTATACATTATGAACCTGTTCCTAGGTGTAATTACTGTTCCACATTGACCCAGACTGGCTTGGATAGTTTTTATTTCCTTAAAGGGGCGGTGTTACCCGTTTTCCAGGCACATGGAGCCATTTTATAACACGATTGAGAAACTATTACCTGCAGTTGTAAAAAAAAAATGCTAGGCTATACATATCAAATTTCTCACAACATTCCTCCATTAAGCCTTTATTTATGCTCTCAGCAGCGTTGCCCTGAAAAGTACTCGGTATGATAAACTCAGCAGATGCACCGTTCCGCCAGGTGTTTTTAACTGCTGCTGGCCTCCCTGAATCGCTTTTCACAGCTGCGTATGATGTAATAAGCCAGGTGTGTTCTCACCTGGCCAGCTCCAACAAACACAACTCCAATCTTATGGGTATCATAAGGAGGCATCTGGTCCAGAACCTTCACAGCCCGATCAATCACCTGCAGCCGGGGACAGGATGGACGCACAGCGGACAGCGAAGGGTTAATGTCTTTCTCAGAGAGACTGGACTGTCATGGCGTTACCTTTCATCAGGTACTTACATTTCTGAGGTAAATCATATTTTTGCAATAATTCAGCCTCATTTATAAAATGTAAAGTCTTACATTTCCAGACATAATAAAAGAATGATCCGATCTTTACCAGGTAATGAAATCAATACATGCAGTTGAATGAAAGGATTTACTTAATTTTTGCCTTTTTTATTACTTTTCTTTTTATACAAATACCAGTAGGGAACCAGTTCTGTGTCTCGTACACTTGTGGTTACATTTCAATCATTTCCACACATCATGAAGACCAGATCATTTTCAATATATTCCTAGAAACTGGAAGATAGTTTACTTTCTTTTGACTGTTTATGCAGCAGCGCTTCGTTTTCATTGACTGGATCGGATCAGACCAACGTGGGGAAGAGGCGGCTTACCTGAGTTTTGGGCAGCAGCAGCGGTTTATTGGCTTCATTCCCAAAGAAAGGAGAGTGATATAGCTGAAGGAAGACAAAGCTAAAAAAAAAAAAAGAAGAAAATGTTTCAAGAAATTATCTTTGAATGAGAATCTTCACATAAAATATTCAGAAGAATATTTTGAATATGCTAAACGCTGTTGGTTTGTTTTTAGATATAAAACTTTATGATCCTAAGATGGATTGGTCTGTTCAACTGTGGGTTTTGCCTATAAGTGAGGCCACCTTCATATTTATCAGTCTGGGGAAGGGAAGACACTGACTACTCAAAGTTTAGGTCTTTTTGTTTTTCCCATCTGTCCAGTAATGGTGGTTAAAGCCCAGATCCAGTTCTGTCTGTAATAATCTGCTGACTACCTGGGACTCAGTCCGGAGAGCTTCTCTGCGTTGCTGGGCCCGGGTCGGCTGTGATACGAGTCCCTCTCAGTCTTCCTCTCTCTCCTGGAGGACGGGGCGGAGACAGAGATGGTGTGACCTCGGGGTCGGTGGCCTCCGCCGGGAGAGATGGGTCCAGGCAGAGCTGGCGCTGCTGGAAAGGCCAACTTCATGGCAGTTCCTCCACTCTGAGATAACAAGCCGGAGCCCTCACCACCCTGGGCCGGACCTCCTGGTCCATTAAAGTCCGCCCCGGTGCTCCCCTCTACTTTGTCCTTGTCTGAGCAGGGCTGCTGCAGTGCCTGAGGCTTGCCATCTGAGGGCGCTCTGGGTCGCGCGGCGTCGCCCTGACTTTTCTCAGACTCCAGCGCTGCTTTGGTGAAGGCCTCCGGCAGCGTCTGCAGCTCCGGGGAGGAGCTCGACTTGTTCAGTCCATGACCCTGGGACTGAGAGTGGCTCTGAAAAGGAAGGTCAGGGCCCTGGCTGCCCGGGGTGGAGGGGCCAACGCTGGGCTGATCGATGGGAATCGCTCCTTCGCTCACCTCCTCCAGAGTGGACTTTTCATCATCCTGACTGGAGGTGGAGGAGGACTGAAAGTCAGGCAGAAGACAAGAACATTTTTATTCCTTTAGCATATTCTAGCAGATTAACTCATAAAATTATATATAAAAAAATCAAACAAGATTTTATTACTTGCAGAAAGTAACAAAGAACATATCTAATTTAGTTCCAAGAGGAATCAAGTTGATTTATGGCATAATAACCAAACCAGAAGATCCCAGCGTACATCAGGGTGCAACAAAAATATTATTTATAATCTACCAAACATGTTTTTTCTGTCCCAAATTAGAAAAAAACACACTTACAGTTAAACAAATAAGACAATCTTGTTTTTGTTTAAAAAACCCCAACATGTCTCCTCCAACAGTGTTTTCCATCATCATGCTTCACATTTAGTGACACAGAATAAAAGGTCAAGCATAAAAAAAACTAAGTTAATCTTGGTAACAGCCTCCTGCTGAACATTAACATAAACTCATTCATTTAACTAAGGGATTCAATTTAAAGTTTATTGATCTTTGAGAGGGTGTACTTGCATTGTTATGCAATTACCATTATATTATTTCAAAGCTGCCCCAAAAAAGAAAATTAATTGCAATAGCTTCCAGGGTAATGTACTGCTCAGCAAAATGTGTTTTCCTGGCAGGCCTACAAATAAATGTAGATGTGAATAAATCTAATAAAAAGCATTTTCTCACCACTTTCCTTATATTGTCCTTTTAAAACGGCCCCCCATACTCCATTAAGTATGAACACGAGTGGGTGAAAATAAATTGTTTTTGTTCTTCGCTGCAGTCATAATTAGCAGTGCACAAAAGCAGCCCGTTTATCACATCGAACTCTCGAGAGTTAAACAGAAATAAATTCTGCAGGAACCATCTTGTTGGTTCTTGTCAGAATCAACTTCCTTGGGTTCGTTTCAGCCACATTCAGCGACTTACCCTGCTGAGCGGTCCGGGAAGCGGCGCCTTGTCAGACATGAATATGGGCTCGGAGGGAATCGGCTCAAACTCTTCACCCTCTACCCACTCGAGAGGGGCGCTCTCTGCTGTGACCCCTGAACCCTCCTCCGGAACCGCCGCAGAGTCTGCAGCAGGACACGCCAATCGTTATGCGCATCACAGATGGAGAGACGCATCAACGATTCACTCTGAACTACGTCCAGGTTAGTCACACGGACATGTACTGCTGTAAGAGTGAAGGAGTAAATATTTCAGCAGCTGTCAGTAGTTATTATTGACACAGTCTCTCTGAAGTCTAACACGATTTTAGAGGCAAATGATTCATTCTGACATGAAACAGAAACAAACACATTTAAACATCAATCAGCAGACTCAGGCCCAGGAAGGAGATCACGACCTACAGAGAATCACACAGAAATGCTGAGCTCAGATCAGTTTGGCAGGTTCTATTCATCACACGCTTGTCTACTCCATTATCATTCAGATTCATGCAACTTCAGCCGCTTCTTTGCTTAACTGGTTTCCCAGTAGAGCAAAGAAGTGCCTAATGAGATCTGGGCTTTCCTGTTAACAGAGGTTAAGGGGCAGCCTGGGGGTATATTTCAGAAATCCGAGTTAGACATTGGAAAGGAAAGAAAAGAGAAAAAAGAATCAAAGGAGGGGTCAAAAACTCCACTAACTCCACTTTTCCTCTGCTACTGATTGACCGATCCAAGAGCAGGCACGACTTAGTCATCAGTCACAGATGACCTTCCCTCCAGGGTTAGGAAGAGACGTTCATGGAAAGCAGGGACGGTGAGGTTCCCAACTTGTACAAAGTTTGAGCATAAAACAGCCCGTCGTAAGACACAACAGTTTTATTTCATGTTTGCAGGATAGAAAACTAACAAGACGCTCCTTTAATTTGTCTTTCACTTGGAGTGAAAGTACAAACTTATAGTTCAGTGATTTCATAATTGTTCCTAATGACAATTGTGAAGTTGTGAGCTCCATTATTTACAAGATCCTGTCAGAAGTTCACCAGTTTAGAAAGCTAAAGACGCTAATGTTTTCAGAGGAGACTTCAGGGGAAAGTGTTGTCTCGTATCACAAAGCATTAGGGCCGGGCTAAGAAAAAATAAAATTGCAGGAATAAAGTCAAAGTGTTATGAGAATAAAGTCAAAATCATATAAAACAGTCAATATCACAAGTTGTAAGAATACCTGAATCGTCGTAGTGATTCATAATAGCAGCAGCTACAGCAGCTCCTGATTAGAAGCTGATGCTGATGTGTTTACCACAACCTTATTCTGGTAACATTACAGATGTATTCACAAAATAATACAACTTCATTTTCATAGTATTAAGACTTTCATTTCATGTCACTTTCTTCTCGTAATATTTAATCTGTAAGTGGGAAAAAAAGAAAACATTTTGCAAGATATTCATTATTTATTTCCATTACTGTTTTAAAAGTTAATATGTTTCCTAAATACAAACGAATGTCATGTATTTTTGTCTCATTTGCTTAAATCTGTTCAATATTTCAGTTCAAATTTTCCAGAATGACACCAAAGCGTCTGCATTGTGCCTAAAAGACCACTGTTTTGTACAAGTGAGGAGAAATATACCACCCCAGGAGTTTTCTGGAAAGCAGGGAGGGAGGCAGAGGTGTGGGGTCACACATGATGACGGTACCTGCCCAGGAAATGCTCCTGTGCAACCTGCCAGGAGCTGGAGGTCCTGGGGGGCCACTGGCCATACCCAGAGACCAGAGCGAGCCGCCAACTGCAGGCGGGACGAACGGGAGAGGGGGGGCAGGGGCACATCGAGCCACAAAACACACCACAGCCAAACACAAACCAGCATTCCCACCATGAGAAGAATCCAATCGGGACCAAGGGGGTAAAATGTTGGGGGAGAAAAAAAAAAAAGAGTGAAAAATCAAGATGTGATAATGGGAGTAAATAAAGAGTAAAGACAAAATAAACTCAAAAATGAAGTCCAGAATGAATAAAGAACAAAACTGCTGCAAAGAAATTACAGAATTAAAAAGAAGATTAAAAGGATTAATCCGTTTTCTTACCAGCTGGTCATTTGACAACCGTTCCACTGAGATTAAGCACTGGCAGGTAAGTCGGGGTTGAGCGTAGTGCTTTGAAGGACATAATTACTTACCAGACATATTTAGCATCTGTAGCTGTTAAACCTTCCCACAATTTGTCCACAGACAGCTGATACAGATTTTATTCAAAACTTCAACAGTGAGATTTTCACTCAATTCTAACCTTTTTTAAAAAGGAAATGTTTGAGATCTACAATGATTTTGTATCTTGTTTGTAGGAAAATCTGACAATTACTTTGGTTCATGAAAATCTTGGCTGTTTGGTTTGTTGCTAGAATAGGTTCAAATTAAAAGAATGGACTGAAAATGTGTATTTAGTTTTTAAATAGGACAAATATTTTTCTATTCCCGGACTTATTTCAATTTGAAGATTTTGGTCTGTGTGGCAAAAGGTTTGTACACCACTGGTTTAAAGAAAAGCATGTGTGTCAGAAAGGCCCAGTCAAATCCCAGAGCTAAACCCTATTGAGAAAATATGGTTTAACAAAACACTGACTCAAAGCGGGCTGAAAGCAATGCACTACACATTTTAAATTTTGTATCAAAGACTTTGTACTCCATCTGTCACACATATGTAATATTTTGGCTGGCCTGACACAAAATAAACCATAGTCTTATCTGTTGATTAATTTTTACATTAACAGATTAAAAACTGGATGGCAAGCAGTGCTTAACAGGAGACTTTTTAGAGAATGTGAACCACACGAAGCTAGAACTATAGCTAGAATATGTTCTACCCTTTAGTTCTGGGTAGAACATATTTACAAGATTTTTTTGTCATCCTAAATGCAAAATGTTTATATTTTTGTACAGTTCTGGGTTAATTACTGCTCTCACTATGTTATTCTTGCAACAAATGGCCTTTTTTGAATCTGTATACTCCAATTAACGATTAATCGATTAGTAAATTACCTGACAATTATTTCAATGATCGATCAATTATGATTAATCCAATGAATTTCTTCAGCCCTACTTATAATTATTTCACTGTGTCTCTATTTTTTCCTACTGGAAACCCAAACAAATTATTTAATAGCTGGAGCATCTTCCATTACAGCTTCATCAGGCCAGGCCATGCTAGTCACTTCAGCGAGACATATTGTGATGTTTTAATATCATGAGATCTTGTTACAACCCTGTTACGTACAAATTTCTGTTCTGCTTATATAAAGTGTGGAGCGATAAATTCATAATTTCAGATCCAACTCACGACCACAAACATGTCCGCCAAGACTCCTTATACTGCCACTCACCGGTGCTGGAGCGCTGAAACAGGTTGGCCTTTCCTCCGGCGCTGCTGTGTGTTTGAGTGAGCGGTTCGGAGGCAGACGTTGGCGCTGGGGCAGCCGTGCTGGCTGGAGCGCTGGCTGTCTGAGTGGGAGGCTCCTTCACTCCCTCCATCGCCATCAGAACGGTGGAGAGCTCCTGCAGCGGCATGTTGCCCAGCTCAGAGGAGAAGGGACTGGGTGGGTTCTCCAGACACATCAGCCAGCTGGTGTTACCTGAGGTAACAAAGCGCCAGGAAGACACAACTGTGCTGTTGAATCAGGTTATAATAGTGGATTTAAAAAAAACAAAAACACAAAGGGCCTAGCCCAGGGATGATGTACCTGAGGGTCTCCGTATGAAGATCTCTGCCCAGCCCTGAGTGAGCATTGGAACAAACTCGGCGAGGCTGGGGTTGTCCTTGAGCGGAGGAGGGGCAGACAGAGCGGCAGCTGTGGAGGAGGGAGGACCGACGCCATCCAGGGTGGGGCCAGAGGAAGGAGACAGAGGAGAGGCCAACTCTCCCTCAGAGGGGGAAACCAGAGGACTGAGACTTGGAATAGGACCAGCACGCAGAGCGTGACCACCTGTAAAACAAGGGGAGTCTCTTTAATCACAAAGACAGGCGTTCTTCACACTGGACTGCAGACAAAAAGATGCTCGGATGAGATATTTACACCGAAAAGAGGAAGAAAAAGAACACAGATCAGCAATTTAGAGAATAAGAATAAAAACAGTACAGTGAAAATCAGGAATCAGAAAAATTCAGGAAACAAACGCAAACACATGAACAGAGTGACATGTCCAGGAGGAAATAAAAGCTACCTGATTTCAGGAGCTTTCCGGCTGGTGATCGTCTGTAAAACTGAGCAAGTCTTACCTGACCGGGAGCGGACTCGCGTCCGAGTTGTTCTGTTCTGTTGCTGACTGGACTGCGACTCCAGTTTGGCCGGAGCCTCTTTAGTCATTCGGGTGTGAAGAGACGGATCTGACCTGCAAACCCAACAGAGCAAAGGAAGTTCAAAAATCCTTGCAGACTGAGCGAAGTAGTAGAAGGCAGAAAAAAATGAAAAATAGTTGCTTTTAGGAAATTTTGCCTGTTTATAAAACTGTTTTTAAATAGAATACATGTGTTTTTTCTTAAAGACAAACAGCTAAGAGGAAATCTTACACCTTCTTGATGAGAAGTACATGCGAGGTCGTCAGATAGGTGTAAAAAAAACCAACAACAAAGAAAACAACAAAAGCTAGCATCACCTGGTCATTTCTCCTCCTCCTCCTCCCAGACGCTCTGACATATCCATTCCCAGCAAAGCTTGCGTTCTGACACCGCCACTCGTTGTGATGGTGACAAGCTTGTTGCCCACCAACCAGGTCATGCTGCGACCTCCGGCTAACAGAAACTCAGCGATCGGAGACCTAAGACGACAGCGGGGAGCTAGACGTTTAACATTTTACTCGACAAATACAACAATCCAGCAGAAATACTGAAACTGCAAGAGAAATCAGCTGGTGGCCGAAATCTGACCATTTCCAGCCCGTTCAGCCCCGACTGGTGACGAGCCATTTAAACATCTGATTAGAGATAGACACACACAAACAAAAGCACACACAGACCACCACAAACCTCTTTGGCAGAGCAGAGAAGTTTGAGAACACGTATCGAGCCATCATGTCTAGACACGTCTCCGTGAGCTCCAGGTGGACGGTCTTGAGTCCCTCATCGGCCTGAGTCGCTGCATTTTCATCAGCAGAGCCCAGACTGCAGGTCGTGGTAGAAGTCTGCATCCTAAAAGACGGGAAAATGAGAGATTACTAAACAGCAGGAGAGCAAGAGAAAGGCATGCACCGTCAGTTTACCTAGGCGTGCATGCTCCGAGACAACAGGAATTAAATGGGAATTTAAAAAATGCAGAGACAGCACACCAGTGATCACGTTTCTACCTACATCACATGCAAAACGAGCGTTAATATGCACGCTTGAACATAAAATGAAAAGACTTTACATCAAGCACAAAACACAGACAAAGGCTGCAGCTTGGTCTGAGTGAGCAGAGAGGCAACACATTTTTAGGTTATTTTTGTTTGGTTAGTTTTATGCAGGCAGATCTGCGGAAGGGACTAATTTAATGATATATTTTTGACTCAAGTCAGACAGAAAGGAATAGTAAAGCGTGAGTCAAATCTCTATCTGTGTCCAGTCGAATTTAGACGGAAACAAGACGGAGTCTGCAGTCGCAACGATTGATTCAGAGCCACACTTCAGGTGGACCGAGACGTCTCTGTTGTTGACAGGAGGGATTATTCAAGACTGTTTCAAATCCAAATCACTAAGACAGAAAAACCTAAAAAAGAAATAGTATCTACAAATAATAGATGGCCAGAAACAATTGAAAATTAACTGAATGCATCAAAATTATGTCTTCCTCTTGATGTACTAATTTGTTTGTTTATTATTGCTTTCTTTATGCAGACCATAAGGTCTGTAAACAAAAGTAAGAAAATTAATTAAAATGGCTTCATGTTACAAATATTGTCCTTCTAGAAGGATAAATATTAAACTCTCATTCAGACCAAGCCCTGGCATCTGAATTAAATCATATTTACAATCTTTTCCTCCTCTTACCTTTATTTCTTCTTCTTTAACTAATTTTTTTTTAATATGCAGTGGGCACAAACTCTATAAAAACACAACCACTCAACACTCCAAACTTATAGCCATCAAAGTAAAATATTTCTGTGCTTTTAAAGTAAATAATCAATGGAAATAAATAAAACTGACAAGTGTTAAATATGGTCATGTTGGAGTTGGTGCCCACATGGACACAGGTGAAAGTGAAACAAACTTAAATTTCAAAAAGAAAATATATATATATATATATATATATATATATATATATATATATATATATTAGCAGCCTTTTAACAGATAAAAGCAGGTTAAGAAGATCTACACTGCAGTTTTCTAATAAAACAGTTTCTCAACCAAAAGTTACACATGTCACTGTTTTGCTGCCATCTGTTGGTAAACTGAGGCGTAATATGTCTGTTATTACTAATTCTGTTCATAGAACTGAATTTTGGGAGAATTTTATGTGATGGACCAACATAACACATGACATAACCGTGAAACGTTTTTTTGCAAATAAATGAATAATAATCAAGAAGTGTGGTCGGCATTTGTATTCAGGCCACCTTTGGTTCTTATAAATAATGTCAACAACCTGAGCCTAAGTTGAGCTCACCTGTGAGTAATTTATTCACAGCTGTTCGCCGAAAGACGAGCTGAAACTATGGCAGATGTTTAAGCAGAATAATGACAATAAGAACACAGCCAGAGCTACGCTAGAACAGTTTACTTTAAAGAGCCATCATATGTTGAAATGGTCCAATCAAAACCCAGAGCTACGTATATCTAATTAAGAATCTGTCACAAAACTTGAAAATCAGTCTGACTGTTCTCCATCCAATCAGGATGAACTTGAGCTATTATGCCACTCAGCTCCTCCAGACTAGCGGCAGCAGCAATTGGTGGAATATCTGCTGAGCTCATCATACAAACTATTTCTCAGTCCAACGCTCCTAAGCATTGCAGCATATAGTAAAGAGCAGCAGTTTCTTAAAGAGACGGAGGATAATTTCAAGGCATCAAATTGCAAAGTCAAATTTCTTTTAAAGTTGTTTGGTATATGCAGTATTTTTAAAACAGATGAAGGTAATTAGTTACTTGATTGTGCTATAAAACAGCATCGTGTTCATGGAAAATACACGACACAGCCCCTTTAAGGATTTCCAGATTTAGCTAAGAAAAATATCTGTAAAGAGATAATGTGTTTTCTTTTCACTCCTCTTATTTGTGTTGGCCCATCATGTAAAATCCCACAGTATCATGTAGATGTTTCTGGTTATAAAGTTAAAAGGTTCAAGACGTGTGAATACTTTTTCCAAGGTTCTGTAGCAACATTGTAACCACATTAAACTGCAGCGTTCGATCTCCTTTTACTCAGACACACGAGCATAAATGAGGCATACAAGTGATGCAGACACAATCTGTGAGTGTGTGCGGTGATTGAGAACTTTTTAGTCAAAGTTTCACCTCAGCCCAAGCTACTCGCATCATCCCAGCCTAATAGATTGCCATGGTCATAGTGAAGCCAAATGAAACCAAAAAGATGTCAAGCAGGCAAACAAAGCTGTTGTGCCCATCATTGGCAGAGGAAGGAGAAGTGCCTGTCCCGCCCCGACTGAGCGAAAGAGACCAAAGCTGTGGGTCGTAGTTGCTGTAAAAAGGGAAATAAAGACGGCGCCATTTTGAACGCACGTGCTCGGCACCAGTCCCTCTTGGCATTCATTTGCTACTAAAGCCAATCGAAACCAGTCAGCAATTCACCCAGCAAAAAGTAAAGCTGAATCAAAAAGTGCAAACAAGTCATAAAATAATTTTTAAAAAGCAAAACTTGTGTTAGAGCAGAAATAAAAACATCAAAGTGGATAATGATGTTTTCCAGTGGCTTCAACAAACACGGCATGCAAAAGCAAATCATAGGAACAAAATCCAAAACAGCACATGTACAGATACAGCCGAAAACAAATCCAAAAGGCCATCACACACCTTCCTCCAGCATGCACCACCCATTCCAGGAGTCCCGCTTACAACAACCCCCCTATGACTCCTCGACGGACCCATCTGACCCCCCATCAACCATCCCATGGAGGAAGCAACAAGTGTTTAAGCTGTTATTGTTGGTTTGTTTTTTTTTTTTTGGTTTTTGCTTCGTTACCAAGGAGATTCTTTTCTAACCTGCGAACCGCGTGTTCGGAGACGCTGATGCTGCGGGAGCGGAAAGCCTCCATGGCCGAAAGGTCCCTCAGCTCTTTAACTGGAGAGCTGCTGCTATTGGCTACTGATGCCGCCGGCTTTGCCACTTTTCCAGCCCGCAGGCTGGGGACCGAGGTGGGCAATACGTTGGGCGGTAAAGGGGTGGGTTGTCATGACGATGGAAGTGGTTTGGGAGCAATAGTGGAAGGAGTGGTTTTTCAAAAGTACACCAGGAGACAGCAGGAATCATCACCCGAGCACCGCAGCAACACGAGCAGTTGACGGGGGGGCGAACGCCACGCAGGGTGAGGGGAGGAGGGCGGGGCACAGAGCACAGACATCAAATGAGGGGAGGGGCCAGGAGCAATGTGGGGGAGGATCCAGGATGACACAACCACCCCCAAAACCACAACCACAACGCAGCACCCAATCGCAGGAGGCAGCAGAGGAGGAGGGTCAAATAAAGAAACAAAAAACAAACATAAGGTGAAAATTAACAGCAGTGAACAACATGAGTCAGATAACAGGAGAACGGAGAAAGAAAAGAGGATTTAAGAAAGGGTAAAACCAAAAATAAAACACACCAGCTACAAAGCAGAGGGTCAAACAGCCTCTGCTACTCAGAAATCAAAAAATACACAGGAAGTATTCAGGAGAGCAACAAAATACACATTTCTGCAGGTTCAAAGTGACGGAAACAACTAATGTGACAGAGTTATAGAAGTAGTGATGGGTCGTATGGAGAACCAAAAGTGCCACAATCCATAAATTAATAAATAAAGTTGCTAAATAAATGCTTAAGTATGTTAAAATATTAACATTTTAACATATAACACATTTCTGATAAAACAGAATGTGTTCCTTTTTATCAGACAACATCTATTTGTGTTCTGATAAAACACAAATAAATATTTAAATGTTATAGATGTTATTTATATTCTGCATTTAAAACATTAAAACTAAATTATTTAAATATAATCAAAATGCTAAAGTTTAAGTGTTTATCTGTACACTTTACCTGTCAAAGTCGGGGGGCGGGGCAAAGCCTGCTAAAGACAAGGCCATTGGTCGGTTGTTTAATGAACTAAAGTACAAAAATATATTTTTTAATTTACAGAAATACATGATTTTAACACACAAACTGTTTTTTATTCTGTATTTAATAAATTGACAGTCTAAATATTGACTGTCAATATTTAGACTGTCAATATTTATAGTCAATTATAACTCCAAATGATTATCTCCATTTTCTTAAATTATCACATCCATAAGACTGAATGAAACTTACTGGATTGTGGCAGTTTTGGCCCATGACAGGACTAAAGCACAGGTTTTGCAAAATAGAAAGCAAAACATCAGAAATAGAACAAAATCAAACTATTGGACTAAAGATGTGGATTGGAGAACAGCGGGTCAAATGTTAAAGAATGCAAGCAAAGCTTTGGATTTTTAAAAAAAATAATCTTGAAAGTAAACCAGCATTAAATGAATGAATGTAATGACGTGCTGAGCACCAATCCTGCAGCAGGCATTAAAAGCACAAGGATGATGATGCCATGTGTGAGCTACTGGAGGTGGCTTAATATTGATTATTGGTGTAATATTAGTAGAGGAACCACAAAGAGAACCTGGCAGAGGTTCTCATTCCAGTTGGATTTGTCATATTTGTCATGTTGCAACCACAGACATTTTATATTACACACCAAACGTCCAAATGCAGCCGGAGGCCCTCGACCCAGATACAAAAATAGTAAAAAAATTACCACTAATTTAGTTTGATAGTAAATAGGACAACAGACATCAAGTAGCTTTTACGCCAAATCAGTATGTTTTGATCTAAAACAATCAAACACCGGACATCGGGCTGCACTGAATTTTATTTAGTGGTATAAGATTAAAATGAACACTACACTTCTAAGGTTTTTTCTGAGATGAAAACAATGCAGGACGGGTTTGCTTCCACTTCACCAATATATACCACTTTGTGTTAGTCTATCACATTAACAAAACAAGAGTTTGTGGTTTCAACTTGACAAACTCTAAAGTTACAAATACCTCTTGAAAGGCACCGTACTGCAAATGCAGTACTGAATACTGAATATCAGTCCAATATTAGTGAAAACACCACATTCATTAAGCATTTTGGAGGATGGAAGAGGCATTTTTGTTTGGTATTTTTCATGAGGTACTTTAGAGGAACTGATCTTATGTTCAAAACCAAACTAATCTCTTATTTATACATATTTTTCCAACAAAACAATATTTGCTAATTAGCTCCAGTTACTTTCAGGCAAGAAAAATCAATACCCGTGTAGTATTGATTTTATTTAATACTGAACAGCATTAAATGTTGTTTTTTTTAATGCTGTTCAGGTGGAAGTAGAACTAATAGTCAATGGTGTTTTCTGATTTTTCTAGTGACATGAAGATCCAGTCCATAAAACAGTATTTTTAATATAACTTTTCTGCTTTTATTTTACAATAGTTCTAAAATTACAGCTCTCCCGTCAGAAGATGTTTTGAGTCATTAAATTTCAGCTGGATAGACTTCATCCAAAACATTAGGATCCTTAGCCGTGTTTGTACTACTGTTTCTTTTAGTTGGTTCAACTGCAAAACGGAAAAGAAACGACTTACTCAAAGAACGCTGCTTACAACTCAGAGTTCCCCTCATGAACAGGGAATGTGTTTCTTATAAATGCCAGTGAAATGAGAAAGAAGAAAGAACTTTAGCTTTTCTCTGATCTCATCCTGGTGTTCGTATGACTGTAAAGTAGTGAGTGAGAAACAAAGTACAAAAACAAAAAAACAGCCGAATTACATGATGCTAGCAGCTAAAAAACAATTAACTGCTACAACATCACACAAGTGATGAAGTTAAAACAGCATCCACTATGAATCACTTGCATGACAAATTGTGACAGAACCGATTTTAAAGATGCGAACAGAAGATGTAGAAGGAATAATGATCACCATGGCAACCCGAGAGGAGTCACAGCGGTTAAACACATCAGCGTATTTACCCCCATCCCTCCTGACATCGGCCACATTGGGCTGTGTGCGGTGCTGCCGGCTGCTACGTCAGCAGAGGGAGGAAATGTGCTTTACCTTTTGGGTCTCTCATTGAGGCTGGTGCTTCGCGCGCGGAAAGGGCTTTGCTCGTGTCCGTCGTCAAACGGAAGCAAGGCGTTGGAGCGCAAGCCCTGCAGAGAAACATTTCCAGAGGTCACTCTGAAATGTACCGACCCAAGCCAGTCCAGAGGCAAACATTGAGAACAGGCGTGAATTTCAAACCGCTCTCTGGGTTTAAGTGCCAGGATGATGTGATGTAAACACGTAAGACAAATTATTTTGAGGTTTTTTCCACCTTAAATGTGGCACATAGTCCACAGAATTTAACAAAAAAAAAAATAGAGTTTATATCAGGCCTAAAAAAAATCCAACCCAGCTTGAGCCCGTTACAACCTGTTTTACTTTAATTAGTAAAACAGACATATTTTAATTAAGATTTTACTGCTTTCATTTTTATTCCATAATTTGAGTAACTTCTCCCATTTTTAGCTTCTGTTTAACATCTTCCAGCTTCATTTTGTTGCTTGTTGTAACCACAGTGTGAGTCAAGTGGAAATCGTCTGTGACTGATAGGAGCGGAGCAGGGTGCGGCTGCACAAGCATTTATAAACATCTGCACCTGTCCTTCTTTTCTCAACAGGGTACGCTGTCAATTCCTCTATTTAGACTATAATAAGTAGTTTAATACAACTATATATGGTGGATTCTCATTTGGTTTTCTCTGTGCTGTATGTATTGTAGGCTTTTTAAACGCACCACAGAAGCTTGAGCCCAACACAACCCGACCCTCAAGCAAATAACTTTGACCCAACCTGGCCCAAACCAATCACCTAGATTGTTTCCAATCTAAATATGAACATTATTCATATTATGTAAAGTACCGTTAAAAATAAGTTTTGTCTATGACTGCCTTGTTTCACCTTGGTGATGTACTGAACAAAGTCCTTGCGGAAGGGGAGTCTGCAGCGTATGAACCACATGGCGATCACATGATGGGCCAGGGATACGATGTATTGATTGAATCTGATAGGGATGAACAGAAATAAATCAGAGAGAGCCTGTGCAGCTGACAAAATGCACATTAACATGTGACGGCACTAACTTGGATGGATTAGTGTAGGGCAGCGAGATGGCGAACACGCTTACGTACTGCTCGGCTACAAAGTTGGCGTACAGATGGGGTAAGCGCACCAGAGCTGCAAGACACAGAGGACACCAAACATTACACACTTACAGTCTGAGATTATAACTAAACAGATTAGCTTTGCGAACTCACTGGAGAGAAACTCAAGCATGGGAGACGCCATGGCAACGGTAGCAGAGATGTGGGTGAGCTTGACTATCAGAGCCGGGAGAAGCTTGATCATGATGTCAGGCATCTCCACTGTGCACATCGTAAGAGCCACCACACACTGCTTGGCACAGCGATAGATGAGGCCGGTCTCCAGACACTGAACTAACTCTCTCTGCAGTAGGAGAAGGAAATTAAAGCCAGGAAGGTTCGGTACCAATTTGAAATCTACAAATAATTAAATTCTAAACCCAATAATGTCTACCTGTCTGGATTGGTCCAGGTAGCTATGGTAAGAGGTTATCGCCGTGAGAACGGGAACCACAGCCAGCTGGACATCTGTGCGGGAAAAACCCTCAGGCATCTTTTTCAAACGCTCCGAGATCTGACGATCCGTCACCTTTACAGACAGAAACGATGCGGGTCAACACCGATTACTGGTTTGTGAACTCGTTAATGCCTGTGTGTGTGTGTGTGTGTGTGTGTGTGTGTGTGTGTGTGTGTGTGTGTGTGTGTGTGTGTGTGTGTGTGTGTGTGTGTGTGTGTGTGTGTGTGTGTGTGTGCTACCATGGCGCAGAGCGTGGAACAGAGCTGGTCCAAGCTGCATGACGATGTGAGCAGCAGCACTTTGTACTGCAGTGTCCAAGGCAGTTTGTCCAGAACAAGTTTCAGCACTTTCCAGTCAGTTTCCTGGGAAACGAATAAATGAAACCAAATTAAAATCTTGTGTGCGCTGACCTGTTTAGAACAGATAACTAAATAAGAGACCGTAATATATTTACTCATGCAATTCTGAGTTATAATGAGTAATGAGCGTGCAGTCAACTCAAGTCAACTTTTGAGTCAACTCAAAATCCCAAAATATTAGGGGTGAAATGATAAATCATTGAAGTGAAAAATAAGGGATAAAACAAACCATTTCAATATAATTCTGTGTTAAAATCAATGTATTTATGGATAATTATTACATTGTATCCTTTTTTAAAACTGATCAATACTTGGAACATGATAAAAACTCATTCTAAACCCTGATCTAGATTATGTCTACAAATGTGTCTAAAACCCCTGTGATTATTAGTTTTTTCACAATAAATCCTTCCTGTCCTCATAATGTCATAAAAAAAATGTAGGCGGCTTCACTGTGTTGCATTATTTGAATGTTTCTGTGTACCATCTTGAGGCACTGCAGCAGGACGCTGAAGGCAGGCGCGTAGGGAAGACAGGCTGACCGGATGGAGGCTGCTGAAGCAGGAGGAGCCGCAGCAGCTGCAGCAGGACCGCCAGCAGGGGGCGATATGGAACCTGAGGGCTTCTTATCGCAAACCCGCTTCTCTGGCTCCCTGAAGAACAAAACGGTTTTGTCTTATTCAGGCTGCTTCAAGCGAGACGAGCTTCTTTTGTGCACGTTTCCGTTTTTACCCAGCGTCACAGTAGCAGTAAGGGCTGAACCTCATCACTCCGTCCTTGTTGGGCACCCCGACGCGGTGCAGAGAGTCGGCACGCATCATCAGGAAGAAGTCAAACACCTGAACAAACAAGTTGAAAAGAAAAAAGAAATGATGCAGGCCGGAGCTGAGCAGAGATAAAATGTGAACAGAAAATTTATTGGTTTTTACCTGCAGCCTAACAGCAGAAGCGATAGCTGAGCAGTATTTGCTCTTGTAGTGGAGCTGCAGGTGGCTGATAAGCAGCTCATAAACACGACTGGCATGGCTGGCTGGCAGGCTGTAAAGTTTGCTCTGTTGCAGGATAGAATAAGAGTTCTTCATGATACAATTCCACACCAATAACAGATTTATGTAAAAACAGACGCAACACTGCCAGAGAAGTACCTGCAGGATCTCCAGCAGCCCCAGCACTGCAGTCTTGACATCCTCCATGGGAGAGTCAGCTATGGGGTCAGAAGCCTCCAGGGATCCAGAGCAAACCAGAGAGCGACTGGCCACCTGTACGGAGAACTAGACTTCAACCTGACTGAACTGGAAGTGACTAAATGTCTCTGAGATCTCGTCTTTGCCTGCGTTTACCCGCTCGATGATGTCCAGGAGGCTGGTGAAGTGATGCGTGTTGCAGCCCTCAGCGAGGTCCACCAGCAGCTGGGTGGCCTGCTTTCTGACCGCCAGGTCCCGGTCTTCAGCGATCCCACTGAGCTGAGGGATCACCACCTTCTCAATTAGCTCGTCCTGGAGAAAAAGTAACAAAATGAAAGAAAAAAAAAAGCAGGGGCTTTTAGATAAATCTTTACTTTATATCAAATTAATCAGGGCTGAAACTATTAATTGAATTATTGAAATAATCAATAATACTCAACAAATTTAGTAATCGATTAATTGTTAGTGGAGTATTCAGACTAATAAAAAAGACAAAAAAACAAAACAACAAAAAAAAACATACAGAGCAGTAATTAAGCCCTAAGCATATAAAACATATAAAACATATATACATTTTGCATTTAAGATAAAAACACTGTTGTCTGTAAATATGTTTTTAGCCAAAACTTCTCAAGTGGCAGAGTTTTAACTTCAACCACTTCAGATTTACTAAAGAAATCCTACGTTGTTGTATTTTAGGCAATAAAATTTGAAATTTTAAAATTAGGAAAGGAATTGAATTATTCGTTAATTTGCATCATTTGCTATTTTTCTAAAACTGTATGAAAAGGCTTGTGAGGGTTTGTTTTTTTTAAATCTGTTGTCAGAATAATTGATGACTAAAATAATCGTTAGTTGCAGCCCGAAAGTTAACATAAATGATCAAACTTTACCACCCGTCAAAAAGTAAAGAGATGTTTAAAAACAAGCTTAGTTTCTAACTTTTAAATAGCTTTGAAGTGGAAAACAGCCCACACTAGAAAGTCTTTAATCTGATCAGTGCACTGAATTTACAAGAAAACGTAGCTGAGTGTTCAAACCTCGTAGAGCTGGCGATTAGTACTCAGAACGAACGACAGGATGTGAAGAACTTTGATCCTGATGCCACTGCGCGTCTCGTTTCTTCCAGAGGGACAAAGAGAGGACTCATTAGAAGTCTGATCAAAGCCGAAACAGGTGAACCGATTCCCGACAGAGCGCGCCCTACCTGAAGAATTTCTCCATCAGGCAGTGGAGGCTCTGAATCCAGCCATCCTTCGCAGGCTGAATGGATTGTGCTCTGTACGAGACGAGGGTCAGCACTGAGGCGTCCTGTCGCACACGGAGATTAAAAATGAGAACGGAAGGCGACCTGGAGGAGAGGATAAAACGCAGGGCAGCACAGGGAGTACGAACAGGTCTCTTGTCTGCACATTTCTCCACCAGACTGAAGAACTTCTCCGTGGAGCCGTGGTAGCCGTTCTGCTCGTACAGCTCTTCCACTGTGGTCAGAAGCTCATAAACGATGGCCTTCAACTCTGCGCTGCCTATCATCTGACAACACACACAAAAATAAAACGAGCTCAGTCTCTACAGAAATCTGTTGATTTCCCACCTTCTCTCCATGAGCGTTATGTTATGTGTGAACCTGAATCTGCTGCAGCAGCCGCTCTATGATGCCCAGCAGGATGTCCCATGTGACCACCTGGAGCTCTTTGCCGTATTTCTTAATCAGCCTGGTGATGGAGAGGACGATCTCATACGACACCACCTCGTTGGCACATGACATGGCCTGAAAGCAGAAGTCAGGCGGCCACCGTTATTACTCAGCAGGTCTGTCTGACTCGTCTGTATGCTTTGATTTAAATAAACGCTAAATGTAAGAGCAATAAGTGCGCTAGCCTAAGGCTGAAGCAACGATGCCTCTCCATCATCTGTTGCTGCACGCTGTCTGGCAGCTGGATGAAAGCAGAGTACTACATCTTGCTCTTACTTGTAAGACAAAGTATTAAACCCGTTTCAATATATTTCTGATGATTCAGAATGAGTCAACTTATGATGCTAGAACAAAAGAAGCACCATGTATTATTCTTGTTCTGAAACTATATTCTGTTTTAAGCAGACCATCGCAGTCTAGGCAGGACACCCTGACTACTAACAAGCCAATCACAGTGTTATACTTGTGCTTATCTGAAAAGAGCAGAATGACAGAACATATAATATTCGGACCAATAAGCACCTGGAAGCCAAAAAAATTAATACTTTATTAGTTCCAGTCTAACAAATAACGTCGGCATAGATCTTCTTTCGGTGTTGCAGTTTGGCTGCCATCCAGCAGAGAGCGCCACTGGTCATCCTGAAGTAGTCAGTTGATAGTGAAAAAAATGGCAGCCATACCAAAAACGGAAAAGAGAAATGGTCCAAACAGAGTGCGGTGTAAGATGCAAAATGCACTTTATGCGGCTCTGATGTGAAATATAAACACTCGACAAGCTCCCCGAGTTTCATCTTAGTAGCGCAGATCACTGCAGGCTTACAATGAAACAGAACGCAGTACATAAACAAGCTCCTTCTGCATCTGTCTGCCATAATGCTGATTGAGGCAGGAAGTCTTTCCACCTCCCACTGTGAGCATCGCTAATAAACTGTGCAAGTAGATTATTTGGGGTTCTACCTTTATGTTTCTGTACAAATTTTGACATTTCTCTGTATCGAGTTTTGACAAAAACCGTCCCGCTGCTGGCCTGTTTCGGTCGAAGGAGGTAGAGAGCGCCTCTTTACTGCCAACGGCTTAAACGCCGTGGCTGCAGCATGCAGAATAAAAACTGGGGAACTAGTGGGGCCCACTGGCAAAACAAATACACACAGCCAAGGATAGTCATCCTGAACATTCATGTTTGGAGGAAAATTTATATTTGGAACATTCATGTGAAGTCTGATTAGGAAGATTCAGATTCAGATGTGTTCATATTGGAATATGAACAATTTAAGACAAATAAGTGTACATACTGACACAACTCAGGCTGTAAATGTGTGTGAGTAGATGAACATAAAAGCATTGGTTACCTTGTAGAATGAAGGCAGCACTAGTGTTGGTGTGTTTTTTAGAGCAGGGAGTCTGTGGGCGCCCCACAGAGCCATTCCCACAAAGAACACGGCTCCTCTCAGCAGTGGAGCGTCCTCCATGTACACCCTGGTGAAGAATTCGCTTTAAACACCAGAATATTTATTTTTTCAAACAAAGCATTAGTGAAAAGAAGAAAAAAAAAAAGACAAGAACGATACCTCTCCTCCATGATGCGGCACATGGTGTAAATAGCGCTGTGGCCCAGATGCGTCCCCAGAACCTTCCTCATCAGCTGGAGACACACAGCAGCAAAAACAAAAAAAATACATGAGAAACAGATGCATAAGCATTTCTAAAAATCAAAACAAATATTTATCTACAGCGGTCCCCTTCCCCACCTTCCAGCAGGATTCACAGAACTCCTTCACGTTAACCGTACGGCAGAGTGTTATAATGAAGACGGTGAGGGACTCAGAGGGCAGGCAGTTGTAGCACACAACGGCATCCAAGACCTGCAGCGCCACCTGGACGCAAGAAACACAACCAAAACTATGATTAGCATCGCTAACATGCAACTTAACTACACAGAAATATTATAATTGAGTACCACCACTGGTTATGACTGCTAGTTTTATAGTTTCTTCTGAAAGTTTAGTGTAAAAGGGAAGATTGATCAAGAAGATACCTGAGAAAATGTTATGTTTTAAGGCAACTGACTGTTCTTGAAGAGCATTAATACATTTGTAAACTCTGGATAGGAGGCCAGAGCATCACAGTCCCTATTAAACTTACGGTTGCTTTTAATTAAGCTTATTTCAATTACTAAATTATTAGCTATTAATTAGTTTTGAAAAATGTCAGAAATGAAAGTGAAATGGATTAAACAGTTTTTCTTTGTTTTTATTTAAAACCATATCTTCTCCTGACATCACAAATAAAGTCTTATAATTAAATCTGGACATGAAATATCTATAACCTTTATCCAATATGGATTATCCTGTAGAGTATTGTAAGCCAGACAGTAGAAAAGGTATAAGGACACAAATCAATATTTCAATAAGAAAAGCAGTTATTCTTTTAAGAAGTGGACCATAGAGACAACACCAACCTCTATGTCAGTGGATGATGTTGTCCTGTTGCACAGAAGACAGATTTTCCTGCAGAAAGCACAGACGGTCAATAAGGTTTTCTACATGCAAAATACCAACAAACTGTAAAAAAAAAAAAAAAAAAAAATATATATATATATATATATATATATATATATATATATATATATATATAGCGTCTATACAGAAGTGGATCTGACAGAAAGAAGGCAATAAAATACCCTGAAGCCCATTCAGCAATGAGTGCATTTCTATGCGTTACTGAAACTTACTGCACCATGCTGGAGACGTTCTGATCCAGATAGCAGCTGTTGTACTTGACCAAATTCACAAGAACATGGAGAAAGTCTGAGGTGAGACCTATGTCCATCCACAGGAGGACAAACCGTGCTGAGAGAGAGAGACAGGAGAATACTTTTTAAGTCTTTGTGGAAATGAGAAGTGAAGCAACTTATTATTAGGACAGGTGTGTTAAGAAGATGCAAAAGAAAAAACTGCTGATTAAAAGAACTTATTTACTATTTTTTTACCTATGTCCTCCTCCAAGTATGTGATGTCCTTCCCATTTTCAGTTAAAGCCTTGAACACCTCCAGTCTTTCTGAAAGGTCCTCGTTGCAGGGTTGGTAGTCTCTGATCACCTTAAAAAAGTACGCCCTCAGAGGACCGAGCCACTCACCCTTAAAAAAACCCACTTTGATTAGCGCATTTTGGACTCACTGGAACAAAATTACATTTTCTGGGAGTCAATATTTGACCCTTTTAGAGATGTTATGACATTTTGTGTGTGTGTGTGTAACATCAGACTGATGACATGCTCTTATTGTTTGAGCCTTCTGCTTGTAGTTGTGTCTGAAGTCTGTGTACTGATTTCAAATTTAAATTTCTGAGGAATGCCATTTTTTATTGTTTCTACTGCATGGAATCTGGAACCTACCATAGTACAATGAAAAAAAACAAGAATGAAACTATTTTGTTTGTCCTTCTTGGGCTTTTCACTTAATGGCAACTCATTATCACTGCTTCTTTCCTGGATGGGCATTATATCGTTTGTTAATGCCCAGATTTAAGTTCTCTGTTCTGATGCCATTCTTCTTCTGCACCGGGTTCAGCTGTTCTCATTCCAAGTTTGTTTGTTTGAGGATTTTGTTTCGACTTCAGATACTGAAACAAATATTATACTGCCCTTTAAATTGTACATATTTTGCACATGCTGCACAAAGATGAATCATGTCTACCTGTCCTTGTATGATGGCCCTGAGAAGCTGCAGGACCGCGTGTCGAGCCTCTGCCGGCTGCTCCGGGGACAGCATGTCCTCCACGGCTTTCCACACAGCCTCCACTGCATTCTGAACGACACGGATCACAGGTTTCATGAATACCAAAGATTCTGCATGTTGCTCTTACACAAAAAAATAAAAACAAACAAACAAAAAAAAACATAGTAGAAAAACAAAAACATGTCAATCACCTCTTCGAATTTTTTGATTTTTGCAAGATCGCAGATTTGGTTCATCATCCGGATGCGGTTGCTCAGGCCACAATCAGGATGCAGCTCCTGCAAAAAAACAAACAAACAAACAAACAAAAAAAGCAAAAGCAAAATATGAGAGAAGGTATCAGGTAAGACCAAAATACTTGAAAATATTAATGAGTAGATTAATTTCTTTTTTTTTATTTATTAATCAAAACGTCTGTTTGTGGTTTCTAAGTAACTTTCACCTTTAAACCCACAAAAACTATCACAAAACATTCTGCCTTGAAATATGCAACACAACTGAAACTGACGTTCTTTCATCAGTTTCACTTCCATGGTGTAATCTGTCTGAAATGACCATGCAGAACGGCTCTTCGATACCAGACACAAAACATCTGCAAAATATCAGCTTGGTTGCACCGACAAAGGCTTCCTATCTCACCAGAGTCGAAGTATTTCAAGCTGCATTTAACATGGAAACTCTCAGCTGCAAAGACACAACCGAAGGAGGAGCGCCCGGGGACAGGACCAGAAACAAGGTTTGAACGAATATGTACAGAAACGCAGTTTTACTCACCTTTATTATGTCGGCTGTGATTATAAACTCTGGCAGCTTCGAGTCGCACTGCTTCGTTTGCTGCCGTTGCGTCCCGAGCCCAAAGATCCCCTTCACTTTTTCTTTTAGCGTTTCTTTGCTTTGCTGCTTATTCATGGCGAAAGTCCTTCAAAGCTGCCTCTGATGGCAGCCTGAAATAGAAACAAGGATGCCATAATTTAGTTTTTAAAACAGATGTAGTGATAAGAGGTTGCAAATCAGCAATTTCCTGAGTTGTACTTGAACTCCATAAACTATAAATGGTTGAGATTAAGAAGACCAAATATAAAACAGCGAGAAAACAACATATTTCGCTCTTTCTAAATGACTGGCGTGTATAGAGTCTTATAAAAATCTATTACCTAAATTTACCAAATAGTGCTGTGCCCATGTAATTGTTTTTACCCAGCATTCTTTGCAAAACAGCCAAGCTCACTCAGACTGGAAGACTGAATGAGCTTGTGTTGGGTCAGCTAGATTTATAGCTGAGATTAAATTATAACATGTTTCCATGTTTGCGGTTGCAAAGGTGTCACAATGTGAATGAGTTCAAACTCTAGAAAGCTGACATCTCCTGTGGTGCAGGGTTAGTCTGTTTTATCAGGCGTAGCTCCGTAAATTCATCAGCGGATGGTAAACAGGTCATTTAATGCTGTCGCGGAGTGGAGGGAGCTCGGCAGCCTGTAAATGTGTAAACCCAGGGGGCTGGTTTTAGGAGTTTACTGTCATGTGGACTTGACAGAGGGGAGGGAGGGAGCAACCAGACAACGGCTGGTCTGTTTCAGTCCAACAACATCTGTGCCAGGTGTCCTCCTGCCACAGGGAAACATGACTGCACGGACATTACAAACAATGCGCCATCATAAGAAACGGACAGTGGCTCGGCTGAAGGCTCGGCTGTGCTTTGCCATGCCTCACACAGGCTAACATTGCTTTGGTATTGGAAGATTTATGGACCTAAACTTAATAGCGACACCTCTTGGCCCTTTCTTTTCTCTCACCTTACGGAAGCGGAGTCGCTGTCTTCGTCATTTATCCAAGGCTGAAGTCAAACAGGCCATCCGCTGCCGCTGTGCATTCATATAACTTACTATTTGTTGCCGAAAACCTGTTCTCAGACCTCCACTCCCCAACCGGATGACACATAAATGCTCTGACAAGCGACACTTCCTGTGAAAACACACTTGCCGCGCTCCCTCATGGGAAGTGGAGTTCTAGGACAGTTGAACGTGTTTTTTTTTTCTAATCTAGTTTTTATTGTGAGTGAAGAGTGTCTTCAAAACAAGTAAGCAATTTTTATGGTACCATAAACCACAGTGAAACTATTTATTGTAGGAAAGTCTTTGACAAGCTATGTAAAATGAAGCTTTTACAGTTATTAGCCTTAGAGTGAGCTAACTGTGCTAACTGCTGAAGTTGGCCTCTTATTGATATAGGACGTCTTCTAGGTGTTTTTATGGCAAGCCATTTGTGTATTTACTCAAACACAACCTGAACATTTCGTTTACACAAGTAAATTGAAAGGTGATTTTGTATTGGGGCTAAATTGGAGCAAAATACATTTTTTTCAAGAAAAAAAAAGGAAACCGACACAAAAGATTTGAAACAGAAAAAATATTTTGAAAAATTAAATAAATATTTTAAACTGGGAAAAAAGACATTAGAAACTGAAAAAAGATTAAAACAAAAAAAAAATTTAAATGACAAGATCTGAAACTGAAAAAAAAATTCTGTTTGAAATTTTGTATTTTTCAATTTCATGTTTTATTCCTTTTGAACAGACTTTGTATCCCCAATTTAATTTCATACAAGTGCACAGGTGTTCTACAGAGCTCTGCTAATGAACAATCATTTGCTGTGCTGAACCAAGGACCGAACTAAAAGTAGCAGGATCCTGGCCCTTGACGACTTACCTTAGACACCACTGCCATAGTGCAAGACAACAAAAAAGTAAAAATGTTCAAAATTTCTAGAAAATGTGATATTCCAAATATCCAACAACAAAGACTGTGGTACTTCAGAAATTGTGAATTATACATTTGGTTTTCCTTTGTTGCATATGAAAAGTTTATTTGTTTAGTTTATTAGCTATAATGTTTTTTTAATTACATTGTATTTTGGAAAATTATGCCTTTCGTCAAAAGAAATCTGTAGATTACCACTACAGTAGTGTATAATCTTATATATATTTAAACATGTTTTATAATAATATAAATCCCCCGTGGAGCTGAGAGACTACGATCCTGAAACCAACTTCATGTACTGCCCTGTGCAATGCTTCGTAATGTCCGCTGTGAGACGAGGAGACTGTGCTATGTAGTTCAGATTTTGAAAATGAGTTCTCCGTATTTCATGCAAAGCAGCGCTGTTCTCACCCGGAGCAGCAGTCACGGTGCGGGCGGTGGATCCGCGGCCTCTTTGAGGTCCAAACTCAGCAGCAGACAGGGGGATGTGGACGCCGTTCCTGCACGGAAGGTGAAGGTGGAGGCGGAGGAGGCGACAGTGTCCGAAGAGAAGCCCTCTTTGACCCCTTCATCCAGCGGTATGTTCACGTTAGGCTCACCAGAAACACTGACATTATAAATCTGACTAAACAGAAACAGGCCCTTATTTAAATACTTTGCATAAGGTTATTTGCGCATGTGTAAAGTCTAAAGTACGGAGACCGTCTGGTGACATGGGAGAAGAAAATAAGAAAAGTTGTGCCTCCAGATGTTAAGTCGTGGCTACAACTTGCTTCTTTTTTTTTTTCCTCCCATGTCACCAGACGGCCTCCGTACTAAATAAGTCCTAACTTTGTTGATTCAAGCTACTCTTCAGAGTGCCAGTGGTACAGTCTAAACTCGGTCATATTGGAGAGAGTTTCGGTAAAACTGATTTTTAAATCTTGCAACAAAATCTCAACTCTATGGATTTGTTGCAGTGGTGAACCTTTACTTTAGTCTCAGATATATTGCAGTCTCTAACAAAGTTTTCTTCTAGGATAGCCCAGTATTTAACTCCATCCTTCTCCCCATTAACTCTGTCCCACACCATTATACTCCCACCATCATGTTTCACCATGGGGGTGGTGTGTTTAGGGGGATCTGCAGTGTTAGTTTCCCACCTGAGTTGTGGATCTGTGCAGCTCTTCCAGAGTTACCATGAACTTTTTGGTTGCTTCTCTGATTAAAGCTCTGCCCATCAGTTTTCATGCACAAGCCCTTTATGACCTAATTGGTTCCAAGACAGGTCTGCAAGTTGTGAAATGAACAAATAACTGACATGTTTGTAACATCTAGTCTCTTATAAATGTATCCTTGTGTAATCCTGCTCTTTTTTGATGCCATGTTTACTCCATTTATTACGTTTTCTTTTGTCTAGACGGCTGCCAGGAACGCCTCCGGTCTATCACAGAGATTGAAGTGTCATCGCTGCTTCCTCGCGGTCGCAGGAGGAGACAGGTTAAGGTGGAGTATGACGGAGACGATGGCGCCTCCCGGGTAAAGACGGAGCACTGGGAGCCTCCGGACTGGATGAAACAGTTGGGTTTCATCCGTGAAATGAGGAGCTGTCGAGACGCCCCAGTGGACAACATGGGAGCTGAGAAATGCTACGACACACAAGCCCCCGCACATGTAGGTGTGAGCTGCGTCGTGTTTGCTTTAAAGTTCTGCAATAAACTGTGTGTGTGGAGTTAAATACTCCATCCCTTTTCACAGGTGAGGCGTTTCCAGGTGTTGGTGTCGCTCATGCTGTCCAGCCAGACAAAGGACCAGGTGACGGGCGCAGCGATGCAGAGACTTCGGGCGCATGGCTGCACTGCAGAGAATATAGTCGCCACCGACGACAAAAAGCTGGGAGAGCTCATCTATCCCGTCGGCTTCTGGAGGGTAACGCCCCTGATTTTACCAGCTTGTTTAATTTCTTCTCTTTACTTAAAAAGTTCTGAATCAAAACTGAACCTCCTCCTCCTCTGCAGAACAAGGTAAAGTTTCTGAAGCAGACGTCGGCCATGCTGGTGACGGAGTTCGGGGGAGATATCCCGAACAGCGTGGAGGGTCTGGTTCGCCTGCCGGGAGTCGGACCTAAGATGGCCCACCTGGCTATGGACATCGCCTGGGACCAAGTGTCTGGCATAGGTTTTTATCACTAATGGTGGCCATTTTGAAGTAGCAATAGTTTCAAAATGTAAATATATGCAACTACCTGTCATAAGAAATGAGTAAAGTGTTGCCTGGATAGTGATGAACAACGTAGAGAACCTTGTTCTCTAAAGGACCTTGTCTCTAAGCTGACCCACAGCTGCAGGAGTGTGTGTGTGTGTGTGTGGGTGTGTGTGTGTGTGTGTGTGTGTGTGTGTGAGCATGCTCCCTGAGGGGATTTGTCTTCACTGGTGGTTTGCGTTTAGGAGTGGACACACACGTGCATCGCATCTCCAACAGGTTGGGCTGGCTCAAGAAACCAACCAAGAACCCAGAAGACACACGCAAGGCCCTGGAGGAGTGGTTGCCAAGGTAACCAAGTCATGTCCGATACAGCTTTAAAAAATAGACTCACAAAGATTGTAGATCTTTTTTTACTTAAAGATTTGCTTTTAGTTCAAGTTACTTTTGCCCTTGTTCTTTCCCTCTGCATGCCATGTATCCTTTCTCCATTTCTGCTTTATCTTCCTTCCTTTCCTTCTTTGCATTCTTTCTTTGTTTCTCTTCTTCCTCAAGTCCTACCTTCCTTGTGTCCCCCATTCTTTCTCTCTTCCTTTCATGTCCATTTTTCTTTTGTCCTTCTGACTTTCCTTACTTGTGTCATTGTGTCTGTCTTTTTTTCCTGCTTTCTGTAATTCTCCTTTCATTTACCTCCAGTCCTTCCTTTTTCCATTTTTCTATTTTTCTTTCTTGATTCCTTTCTCTTTTTTTTCTTTCTCTCTTTCAGTGTTTATTATACAGAATTTATTTCATATCTGGACTTAAAATAAATCCAAAATATTTAGTTTTGTTTAGACTTTATGTTTATCCGGTGACTACAAAAACATTTTTCAATGAATGATTTTCAGTGTTATATCTTTAACACATAAAAATCAGGCATGTTTCCTTTTGCAGATGGTTATGCTGCCCCCCGGTGGACAAACAGAAGTCTATTTGAGACTCACCTGAATGTTTTTTGCTTTGTTTCTGCTGCAGGGAGTTGTGGAGCGAGATCAACTGGCTGCTGGTTGGTTTTGGACAGCAGGTTTGTCTTCCAGTTAGCCCGCTCTGCTCCGTGTGTCTGAACCAGTACAGCTGTCCATCTGCACACAAAAGTTCTCCCGCAAAAAGACCCAAACCCGGATCACCACGCTCTCCAGGTCCATCGCGCAAATTTAAGGTCAAATCTGAACAGGAAAGTGATGCCAGAAGTAAATCGGCAGCAAACCTGAAGCCACCAGACTAAGAAGGATTGTAAAAAAACAAACAAACACTGAACTGCTGATTTATGATGTTGGCCAGAAAAAAAAACACGATATGTTTCATAATTAAACACATGCAGTGATTGATAGGAATATTTTTGTACTGTTTTATTTTTTCAACTCAAATAAATAAAGTAAGAACTGAAGTTTTTGTAGCGCCGTGTTTGAATTTTTTGTTGTTGTTGTTGTTCTTAAAGTTTTATACTTTAAGTTGTGACAGACCAATTAAAAATCAGTTTTAATTTAACTGGAAATACCATAAGCTTTTCGTATCTTGCTTATTGTTTTGAACCCTATGAACTCAGAAATATAGTCATGCACAACATATTAGGATACATTACCATAAGCTGTAACATGTAAAGCAGCAGGAGACACAATAGCAAACAAAACTTTAGCAACAAAACTCTTGGGTTTTTATTTTAAATACAAGATTAGAAATTCTGTATTTTTCACTATTTTCTTAAAGCAATTATAAAAGAAAACAAGTGAAAATTGAGCATCATCACCTTTGATTTTCTACAACTTTAAGGTTTAAAGACACTCCTCTCTTGTTTGTGTGTGGGAATATGACCCAACAGGGTTGAACAAACTCAAAAAGGTCTAGGAAGTTTTTTTTTTTTTTTTTTTTTACTCATTTGCAAAAATGCAAACTTCTCATCTTCCCTGCATCTGAGTCAAATCAAGGAAAGTAAGATGTTCTCAAGCATATATGATGAACTCCGTGCACATTCGCACGGAAAAGCTTTTGTTTCACATGCATCACACCCCGCTTTCACGCAGTCGCTCTTCTGGTGATCTGCAGCAGAGATACGGAGGCAGAGGACTGATGGGGAAGATTTGATTTCTCAGGTCACAGCCTGTCGGGTTTCAGCCGCACCGCTCAGGGCGAAGTTTGCCCGCTCCAAGGTTTTGCGTGGAGGCAACAATAAGTGTCCCCGCCTATATGTTTAGAGTAGCTGCTGTCCTACCAGCCCGCAGCGCGGCGCGGCTGAGTCTCCAGGTGTGCGCTGCGGGGGGTAGTGGCGTGTGTTCCTGAAGCCTCCCCACTCTCGCCGGGTCGCTCAGGAGGACTGCACACGCCCCCGCTGGCGAGGAGAATTAAGTGTTACGTGCGTGGACCGGCTTTCTAATCTCTGATCTCTTGGATTATACTGATGGACGGGACTTAACGTGTCCATGTTTCCCCGTTAGCGCTATTTTACGCACCACTTTGCGTTTGCTCCCTAAAAATGGATTAATCCCCAGATTATTTTTTTATTTTATTTTTTTTTTGGGTGAGGGTAGAGGAGTGGGAGGCGTTTGCCATATTTTTATTTTCACTCTTCAGGTTTTTGTGGATTACTACGGGATTTGTATGATGCCGAATAACGACGATGAGCTTTTTGTCTCTGGAGCGAGTGGAAGCGCGTTGGATTAGGAGCCAGAAACTCCCCAAAGCTCTTGGAGAAGATCTACCCGTTTATTCCTGGGACGCACTTTGAGTTTTTTTGTTTTGTTTTGTTTTTTTTTCTTCACCTTCACACACCGATGGAGAACGAGCTGAGACCCAGGCTTTGCTTTCTGATCAAAGGACAGCGCGGATATGGCTTCCACCTGCACGGAGAGAAGAAGAAAGGCGGACAGTTCATCCGCACAGTGGAGCCTGGCTCCCCTGCTGACCTGGCCGGGCTCCGGCCGGGGGATCGACTGGTGGAGGTGAACGGGGAGAATGTGGAAAAAGAAAGTCATCATCAGGCGAGTGACTAACTGCACACTGCGTGACATTTTTACGTAAAGATGAGTCAGGAGAGGAACAATGCACTATGTACCTGTCGGACAACTTTTTCTTTCTTGCCTGTAAACGAGGGTGGCCCTATATGGGTCAGTGTGAGCCTGTGTAATGGAAATCACAGCTCGTCTTTGTCATGACACAAAAGCGTTATATGCCAGCAGGCGCCGAGAGAGCCAAATGCCGTATTAATTATTTTTAAATCAGCTCCAGGCCCGAAATGTAAGCGGACTCTGCAGCAGCCTAAAATTTCAATTGACGCAAAACAGATTGACAAAATGCTGAAACTGTGCACACGATGCTTAATCATAAAAAAAAGACAATTCCATTCAAAAAGTAAAACATATGTATAGCGCTACTGTGAATAAAATGTCCCAATTCCGATTTTCTCAGTTTATGCTTTTGAAAAAATGTTTTAGATGTTCAAATAAGTATCAGACAAAAAAAAACAAAAAAACAACCCAAAACATACCATTGAGTAGTTAAAAAAAACAGATTTTATTGTGAAGACAAAGAAACTATCCTGACCAACTTTGGTCCTATGGAGTGCTTGAGAAACTTTTTAATTATGATGTACCGGATTTCTGGGGGGAATTTTTGGGTACTCTACCCACCTCTGGTCCTATGTGAAACAAATACTTGTCTTCATGTGACTTTAGCTGTAATTAACCATCTATTTTGGATTAATATCCCTTCCCACAACCAGGCTTAGATTACTAGATTCAAATGAGGTTCTCCTAAGGTTGATTTATGGCCTTCAGCTCAGTTGCATTTCTGGATCCTGCTGGGAAATAAATTCAATGTCTCCCTAAAGCTTATTATCTGAATGAAGCATGAAGTGCTCTAAAAAAAAATTCCTGGTAGATGGACATGGGACTTCAGAAAACACCAGTGGACAAAACCAGTAAGAAGACATTTCACCCCAAGTCATCACTGACTGTGGAAGCGTCACTCTGTGATTCTGGGCCTCAGTCTCCACTCTTCCTCCACACTCTGGGACCTTGGTTTCCAAATTAAATATAAAATATACTTTTGTTTAAGAAGATGACTCTGGACCAGTTTCGGGTCCAGTTAGGTTGCGTCTGAAGCTGTCTCTGGTTCAGGAGTGGCTGTGGCAGCAGCAGCCCATCCTTGATAAGTCTCTGTGTTGTGACTCTTTAAGCTTCATCCATAGACTTCACACTGTGAATCTCCTCCAAACACCAAAATAACTTTGCAAACTGTCTGCTTCGCGACTGTTAGTCGTCTCCATGACCGTGACAGGTGTAACACGTTTCTGTGTTAATCAAGGCAATCTTTTTGTTGCGTCTTTGCTTCTCCTGTCTGCAGGTGGTGAACCGTATCTGTGAGACGCCCCACCGCACCAGGCTGCTGGTAGTAGACAGAGAAACGGATGACTTTCTGCGCAGCCAGGGCCTGGCCTGCACAGAGGACCAGGCCATTGAAATGGGGAACCTCTCCCCACGCCCGTCCCCCAATATCACGCCCTCAGCGTCCCCCGTACCAAGAGAGGGCTCCCCGCTGTTTCTCAAATCCAACTTTAGATACTTATTCCATTTTCCTGCTGCAGACTCACCCACTCAGGTATCCTCTGAAAACAAAGAAACGAGAACCTCGACGACGTCGAGTTCAGCGCCAGACACCGAGGTAAGCACCGACATAGAGAAAGTGGATCCATGAAAGATGGAGGGGAAATAAAATAAATGTCAAAGAAACAAAATGTTGAAACAAATGAGCATCCATGAACTGTCACATTATTTCCTGTTACAACCTCAATTTTAAATGTATTTTATTGTGATTTTATGGGATAAACCAACACAAAGTAGCGCATAGTTGTGAAGACGATAAAAAACAGCTCCATGATTTTATATATTTTTACATATAAAAACCACAAACAACACACTTACTGCATAGTAGGCAATATTGCCTATTGCATTTTAGGCAATAAAATGTTTATTTTCGTAATTCAAATAAAAATTATTCTCCTGCTCCTCTCTTCCCCCGGTTAAAAAAACCCCAAAACATTCCCTCAGGAGAATCTGCTGCCACTCCATGACATGCAGTATTATTTTGTTTCCAGCACACATCACATTTTGCATCTAAGCTAGAATGTTCTGTTTTGGTCTATTTCTTCTTTTTCTACATGTTCGTTTACATGACCTTTGAGAAAAGGCAGCCTGCAATTTCTAGAACTTTTTTTTTTAAATAGCTTTTATTCTCTCTACTTCACCATAGAGATGAAGTAGAGAGTGCAAAAGATTCTCCCTCATGAAATGTGAATCTGTGCAGCTCCTCCAGAACTCAGATGATATCTTGGACTTTGATCTTTGAGATTTTATTGGGTTTTGTTTAACAATCTGATCGCCATTTAAACTTTTCCACAGCTGAATCTGTGATCTACAAAGGACTAATGGGATTGCTTCGAAGAAAAAAACTTTGTTTTTGCTTTTTGTTTCATTGTGGTTTTTTCAGCTTTTCCTAAGCAACAAAAAATACCTCCACCTCCTAATTTTCTTAATGAGACTTTTACATATTAGCTGAATTTGAACTGAGAATAAATTACACCGAGGTGGACTCTATTTACTCATTTTAATTTAAAGACTGACTGTTTTTTACATGATGACCCTTTGTCTATATATATTTTTTGTTTGTTTGTTTTTTTAATGTGTCGATGTTTGTTCTGCTCCACAGTGCCCTAAATTGCCTCTAGGGAACAAATAATGTTTCATTATGAAACATTATTTGAAATTGATGAACTTGAACTGCATTAATTAGCTGGCTTGTTAGAGCATTTGGTTGTTTTATTTAGAGATATCAGAATAGAGATGAGCAGGTACAAATGCACGCCACACTTTTCAGACTTTTACTTGCAAGAAATAGAAAACCACGATATTTAGGAGTTTAAAATACGGCTCTGGAAAAAATTAAGAGGTCACTGGACTGAAACCATTTGAAAACCTCGTGGTTATCTCACCAAATACTGATTTCTGTACTCTTGAATTAAAACATTAGTATCGTCGTTTCTAAATTAATATGAACTCGTGTTCTTTGCATTATTTTAGGTCTGAAAGCGCTGCATCTTTTTTGTTATTTTGACCATTTCTCATTTTCTGTAAATAAATACTAAAGTTTTGCTTGAAATTTCAGACATGTTAATAGTTCATCGAATAAAAGAACAATGTTCATTTTACTCAAACATTTATCTATGAAGAGTAAAATCAGAGAAACTGATCATTTTAAGTGGTCTCTTAATTTTTTTCCAGAGCTATTTCATCACTTTTGCAGCAATTCTTCTTGTCAGTTGCCTGCTTTTACAACTGTTACAATGAATTTAAACCGTGTGAGTGCAGGGGTCTCAAGCTCCAGTCCTCGAGGGCCGCAGACCTACAGTTTTTAGATGTGCCACAGGTACAAAACACTCAAATGAAATGGCTTAATTACCTCCTCCTTGTGTAGATCAGTTCTCCAGAGCCTTGCTAATGTCTTAATTATTCTATTCAGGTGTGGTGCAGCAGAGGCACATCTAAAAGTTGCAGGACTGCGGCTCTCGAGGACTGGAGTTTGAGACCCCTGAGAGCAACATTTGGGTGTGGTCTGGGGAAAAAATAGGAGATAGCAATCAAATTCAACAAAGCCATGTATATCGATTAAACATGATCACAAGACATCTGACTCGTGGATGTAGAACTGACCACATGCACAATAAAATGAGCTGCAGTCACTGGAAACCGCCAGATTAATCCCATTTGCTTTGAAAAATCGGCAAACGAACACATTCAGATTCCTAAAGTTCAGCGTGTGGCATGCATTTCCACTTGTGACGTCTGTGTGACGTCTGGAAGTCAGAATAACCGGGAACTGACTCTCACAGACTGGGCTTGTTGTTTTGACTTCAAACAACTGGGCCCAGATATGCGAGGCTAGCAGTTCATGTCAAACTGGCCATGTGTTTAGCTGAAAGCAGAGTAAATAAAGGCTGTTCCCTCGCCCTGCAGCGCAGCTGCCTGTCTCCGTTTTAGTTAAATGATTACTTGGAAAATGAGGTAAAACATTATGAGATCAACCAGAAGCAGTTATGTAAAGGTCGACACCTGCATTAAGTACTTTGTATTTAATCAGTAATCTAAAGAGAAGGCGCTGATGGAGCCTCATTTTGATTAACCAAAATGGCAAATTAATCCCAGACGAACGCCACCAGCTCACAAAGGACACACACTTTCACTGCCTTGTGACTGACATTCACCTCTCTGAACATAGAGCTGCGTGATGTTATGACGGCAGCAGACGAACGAGACCTCAGCTGAGACGGCGTCAGACTGCTGACTCACACACTCACATATTCTCACAAATCTCACTCAGTCATGTCATCTACTGCCTCTTGCATAACTACGTATGCATATCCGATTTTAGTAATTGTTTGTGTTACAACTTTATATTTGATATCTCTTGGTCATTTTGGTCAAAGATTATGAAGAACTGAGCTATTTATTTTATGTATACATTTTAGTAAAATCTCACTTTGAGAAGTTTTCCACGTGGCTTGGTTCAATAACTCCATAATAAATAATAGTAAAGGAAAAAGAAATATAAATTTTTCAAACTTTTTTTTTTCAATCCATGTTTTTTTTCTATAAGTATTACATTTTCCACTCGATAAAACATATGAGTTTGTTCTGTCTTCATTTTAAATGATGGATTGAACAATGAGCTGTGAGATGTATAGAAACCTGAGAATGTTTCCTGAGATTATATTACATGCAGACGGACTTTTGTTTATTTTTGGTGTATCAGAGTAAAGGGGGCTGTACCATATTCCTTCTAGTAATGTTGTAGTCAAGCTCAGTCGAGTTTATTTGTACAGCACATTTCAGCAACAAGGCAAAGTGCACAGGAACCAATTATGAAACAAGCGGTTAAATATGATTTTCTTGTCAAAAACCATAATCAAAATCATCAAGCAAATGCACCACACACATATTAATTAATTCTGCTAATCAAAGACAGCTCTAAACAGGTGTGTTTCAAACCTTGGTTTAAAGGGACTCAGTGTTTTGGCAGTTTTGCAGTCTTCTGGAAGTTTATTCTAGATTTGTGCAGCATAGAAGCTGAATGCTGCTTTGCCATGTTTGGTTCTGGGGATGCTGAGTAAATTCAAACCAGAAAACCTGAGGTGTCTGGAAGGTTGATACAACAACAGCAGATCTTTAATGTATTTTGGTGCTAAGCCGTTCAGTGATTTATAAACTAACAGGAGTATTTTACAGTCTCTTTTCTGAGCTACAGGAGGGCAGTGGAAGGACTTTGGGGTGATGCGCTCTGTGTTCCTGGTTTTAGTGAGAACGCTGTGTTCTGGATCAGCTGCAGCTGATTTTCTTAAGTACTGTTGTGCTAAAGATAAACTTATGTTGTAATTTGTGGATGAAATGTGTGTATACCTTAAGGGGGCTCTGCAAACACTGTCATAAATTACTTCGTGTCATGATTAGCAATAACTGAAGGGATTATTATGGCAACATACCAAGGGCGTAGGTTTGGTCTACGTTTTGGTGGGATCTTACAACTTACTAAACTAATTAATGTAGATTTTCGTTTATTTATTTTGTTTTTGTTAAAGAATACATATGTTTTTTTTTTTTTAATTAATATGGCAAAAATTGGTCGGGACTATTTTATATCCCTTGAATATTGGTCGTGACATGTCACGACCGTCCATACCCAAACCTACGCCCATGCAACATACTGTATTAAAACTACTTTTTTCTCTCTCTTTCTTTTAAAACAAAAAAGTATTGGCTCATTACAACTGAGCAATATGTGTGGCTCGAGTTTGTTGTTCAGATGAAGCTACTTCACAGGTCAGCGCGATGAACAGGTTGCTGAAAACAAGCAGGCATGTCAGTGTTTGGTCATTGAGAGCCTTTGTTTCATAACTGCAGCTCTACAATACAAGTGTCAAACAGTTCGGTGCCCTTGATATGATACACAGATGCACACACAACAAAGACTCTCCCTTCATCCTTCCTGCTGTTGACGGTGGAAATAGGCCTGTCAGCCCTCAGGTCAGCTCACGGTCGCTAAACGCCGTTGCCTGTAGGACGGTGGCTAACATAAAGCCCCTGTGGCATGTCGTGCTCAGACACACCCAGCATGAGGCTTGTTGTGGAGGTCGGTGTCCAGGCTGGTGTCACGCAGAGTGTCAGCTCTTGTTGCTGGACACAAGGCTCGGGATCAGCTGGAATGGCTCAGACAGATCCACTTAGTCGACTTCGGTCAGCTTTGTGACCACCAGGTCAACCTGGCAGCAAACGACCCACGATAGCACACAGTGTCGTGCAAAGCTACTCGAAATGTTTTCACATTTCATCATTTTATAATCACAAACCACAATATTACTTTAGTTTTGCAAATAAATTATCTGAAGAGAGTAACAGGTATTTATAATCTGTCCTCCTGAATTGATGCAAGGAGCCATCCTTGTTTTATTTTCTTTGCAAATAAAACTCACAAATGTATTGTGCATTTGTTTTTAGACCTTTTTTGCCCTGATACAGCCACATAAAATTCTTTGAAAAATTTGGCCTACAAGCAAAACGCCATTTATAGCAGAATAACTAACCCTGCATATCTAAAGACATCACACCGCAGTGAAACATTGCAATGGCATCAGCATGCTTGTCTTCAAGAAAACTGGTCAGTGTAGATGGGAATATGGAAGTAGCAGGAAAACTTTGGAAGAAAACCTATGAGACACTTCAGAAGACATAAACAAAGCAGACAGAACTACAGCAGAGTGGTTAAGATCAGAGCATATTCATGTCTTAGAGAGGTCCAGTCAAAATCTGAGCATAAATCCAACTGAGAATCCCGAGCAAGATCTGAAGATGTATAATGAGAGATGCTCTCCACTCAACCTGACTTAGTTTTAACTTTTTTTTTTATAACAAAGAACAGGTAAAAAAAAAAATGTAAAGTTTTGAGGCCAATAAAGCTGGTACTCCAACTTTACTTTATATCTTTCTCTGATCAATATTTTTAACTGAAAATCATATATCATTTCAGTAGCAATCATCCACTACTTTGAAAGCAGAAGTTGAGCCTGGATTCAAGGAATGGCCATGGAGAGACTCAGATATAATATAACAAACAAAACAAAGTATTTTCGTAACATCTGGCAGTAATGCTTTTACAATAAATAAATAAATAAAATGGACAATTATCCACGACTTTGTGTTGGTCTGTCAACTAAAATCCCTATAAAATAAAGTTTGTGGTTATCATGTGACAAAATGTGGAGAAGTTCTACGGGTGTCAATACTTTTGCAGGGAACTGTAAACCAGAACATCAACAATATTAAATCAAAATAACATTAAAATATATTTTTAAAGTTATTCAATAGCAATAATTAAAAGAAAATTCACTTTGACTCATAATAACTTTAACTTGACAAGTATTTTGTCTGTCAATGACATGATCCAACACATCTATCAGCCAACAACTGTCCTGAAAACTGAACGGAAAAGAGTTAATTAAATAAAAAAATTGAAACCCGTCCATATGTGATATTTTCTAAAACAAACAAAAAGTAATGCAAGATTCCTGCTAATATGAACAAGTCGTAGCTCCATGTTTTACTGTGGATAGAAAAAGATACCTAAAGGTTCAAATCAAACTAATTTGCAGACGTTAAGCATCAAAGATGTTCCATCTGCTGCAGGTGGAGCCGTCCCCTGAGCCGACGGTGGAGCTGCTCCCTCGTCTGTGCCGCCTGGTGAAGGGGGAGAACGGCTACTGCTTCAACCTGCAGAGCGATAAGAAGAAAGGCGGTCAGTTCGTCCGCTCTGTGGACCCCAACTCACCAGCAGAGAGAGCTGGCCTCCGAACTGGAGACAGAATAGTGGAGGTACAGCTGACAGATGTGCCTACTTACAAAAAAAAGGAGGGTTTAAAAGTGCTTTATTGGAGGAAAAATATTTTCTAGTCTTATAAATAACCTAGGGTTGCATGTTGTTTAGTTTTGTGGCATTTCTTTTAAACATTGTTGGATAGATATCCACAGTGCTCTCCAGCCTGATTGATACATCTGGCAAAGATGGGTAAAAGGCCTTAACTGAATTTATATTTTCTTACACTGAAAATGGGGACAAAATATAATGTGACACAGAGGACTTTTCCTTTTGACCACTCTTCAAGAAATGGGAAGCACATGCTGTTAAAATAATGTGGTTGTTGTGCTCTGTGGAGACTCTTGCATGAACCCAAAACCAACCAAACCAGCCACCATGCTGAAAATCCTGAAAAAACTGCAGCTGGATAGCATGTAGTGCAGTCCTGAAAAAGTAGCACAAAAAAATAAAAACTTAGCTTGTACCCCTTACATAATGCTTCTCTCTTTATGCTCCAACCATGTGAAATTTTATAAGGGAATACAAAACGTTTTCCTACTGAGAAAATGGACAAAATATTGGCAACAAAAAAGAGATGAATTTAAGGCTTTAGTTCCGGGGGTGCTAATAGGTTTGAAGGGTCCTGTATGCCAGTTTGTGTGTAGCAGCTTTGCAGAGTCATGGTGTTGCACAGTTGAGACTTTATTTTCATTCTCATCTGCATCAAGTGCTCGGTTAATGATGTGGAAATGGAGAGTGCTGACGCAGGAAAAGACTTCATGCAAAGCGGCTTCCTCTCAAATCACAGACACTATCTGCGCAGCACTGCACCCTGCCTCTCGTGTTTCACCACTAGTGATGCCTTCCTCTTTCCAACAGAACCTTATCTGCACCGATGTAGAGGTGGACTCAGACCTGACCCTTCAGAGACAATTCATAAAGACAATAACCAAGTCGGCCTTCTATCACACTGAAGAACATTTCCAGGATTAAAGAACTAATGTTCCCCTAAGACCGAGATGCATTTGTCTTTAGTCACATTGATTACTATAACATCATCTTCACAGGTCTGCCTAAAAAATTAATCCTCCAGCTGCAGCTGATCCAGAATGCTGCTGCTCACATTCTGACTAAAACCAGGAAGCTGGAGCACATCCCACCAGTTCTAAAGTCCAAACACTGGCTCCCTGTAGCTCAGAGAAGAGACTTTAAAATACTTTATAGTTAGTTTATAAATCACTGAATGACTTGGCACCAAAATACCATCTGCCGTCGTTGTATCAACCTTCCAGACCTCTCAGGTCTTCTGGTTCTGCTCTGCCTCCCCAGGACCAGAACCAAACATGGAGAAGCAACATTCAGCTTCTATGCACCACAAATCTGGAACAAACTTCTAGAAAACTGCATATATGCTGAGTTCCTTTAAATTAAGTCTAAAGCCAGCCTGTTTAGGGTTGTCTTTGATTAGTTGTAACTAGAATAATGATCAACATATCTGATGTGAATTTGTTTGAAGATTTTACTGATGGCATTTGACAAAATGTAATATTTATTGCTTGTTTCATAGTTTTTGATTGTATTATGTTTTTATTAAAGCACTTTGAACCACCTTGTTGCTGAACTGTGCTATAGGAATAAACTTGACTTTTTTTCTGTGTCTCAGGTAAATGGCGTAAACACGAAGGGTCTGCGGCACTCGGAGGTGGTGGCGCTCATCAGATCTAGAGGGGATGAAGTCAGCCTTCTGGTGGTCGACCAGGAAACAGATGAACTCTTCCGCAGACTGGGAATTACCCCAACCATCACCCACATTAAAGGTCAACCAAACCCTCCGGCTCTAACACGCAACTCCACTGAGACGATGCTGAGCTCTGCTTGCTTCCACTTCTACAGAGGTCTACGTGGATGAAAGACGTGCAGAAAGCACCCCGCCGACCCCGTCCCCGACCACTGAGCTCCCCGCGTCGGACGCGCCTGTCATAAGCGTCACTCTGACAGACTCTGACATCGCCAACACGTCTCCGAAACCCCGAGCCAACGGCAGCTCGGCGTCTCACTCCTCCAGGAGCTCCACCACCCAGTCAGAGGTCAGCAGCTCAGACATGAGCTTCCAGGTGAGTGAAGAATGAAGCGAGAGACACGACAGTGGCCCTCGGTTTGGAGCGAATCATGACTTGTTTGCACGGACTCCAGGTTCCTGAAGATGACGACAGCCGCATTTCAGACCCCTTCATGGAGAACGGCCTGCGCCTGAGTCCCACTGCTGCTGAGGCGAGACAAAAGGTCCTCGCCACCCGCAACAAGAAGAGAGCGCCCCCTATGGACTGGAGCAGGAAGCAGGAGCTCTTCAGCAACTTTTGAACCGAGAAATTTTAATGAACCTGCACTATTTATACCAAAAAACAAACTCTTCCATCTTTTACACTTGTGGACAGAAATATAAATAAAAGGTAGTTACTGTTTAGTGTGAAATCAGTCCATAATATCAAATATTATTCTCAATGTGAACAGTTAACTTCAGTGAGACTCTTTAATGAGATGCCTAGTTAAAGCTGGCATGGGAAAGAAACTACAACTCATCACTCAGCTGATTCTAAGCTTTAAAACTCCAATAAGCATATTTCCTGTTCAACAAAGAGTATATGCACATGCAAAAGCTGCTTTAGTGCACGAAGGTCTTGCGGGATAAGGAGCAGATCTTGTGATGTCAACAGCTTTAGTGCAAGGACATCAAACAGAAGAAACTTTTCTAAAGGAATATTCAAATAAGTTGCATCTGAACCACGGAAAATTTCTTTTAGGACCTGATCTGTGTCGAGAACTTTTACAGGCTTGCCGTTTTTCTCTGTAATCTGTCAGCAGCTGATTTTATTTTTCTGTTACTGTGTAAGTCTGTTGTAAAAATATGTGAAGGACATTCATAACAAAAACAGGAAGTAAGCATGCAACTTTATGTCGTATAACGGTTGTATTAATAGCAGAAAATTTCCAACATCAGTTTAGATGAAACTTTGTTGACATATGTTGGTAAGAAGAACCTATGATTTATGTCAAATACAACATTTTTCCGTAATAGATGCTGTGTAACTTTAAATGTGCACACAGAACGAATAATTAGTCTAGTTTATAAAATAAATAACGACTGATCACATTTAGTTAGTATGTTTTGAATGGTAATACTGTTAAATTAGTTCTTTTTATTACACATTTCATTTGATTTTTCAAAACATTTCTCCATCTTCCTTTGGCTTAAACATTTAACGGTGTGAATAAACCTTTAGAATCTGTGTGTGTTGCCATGATTATTTAGGGCTGCAGTTCCCCAAATATGGACCAACAAGTGATGCGTTTTAACGTAAAACATTTAGCCGACACTTTTCCACTTCAGCTCACTTTTCTCACACATGGCAGATGTTTGTCACACTGGAGATGGAAGCTGTTTTAAAATATGAAATATCGACAACTCATATAATTTTGGCAAGTCAAAATATTGAACTTGACTTAAATGTCCAAATGGTTATGTTCAAATATTAAATCTTCGTACACATGTTGAATTTAAATCCTAGAGCCATAGCCAAATGTCAAGTTTTTTACTTTGCTTTTTTTTTTTTTTTTTCCATAGCACCATTAATACAGGAAAAACAAAGGAACAGAGTTTTTTTTAAAAAAAAAAACATCTGATGATTAAAAAGATGAATGATCCATAAAAAACATAACACATAGTCGCATAAAAGAGACAAATGTTGAATCAAATTTAAGCAAATCTTCAATGCAAATATAAATTTAAATGCTCAATTCTTATCTAAATCCTAAATGTTAAATCTACATTTTGAATCTCAAACGTTGGACTTAAATGTTCAGAAAACATGCAAATAAAGCCGGAATGGGTGCTGCAGCTTCCTGCCACATGTGAAAAACATGACAGAACCATCAGTCTCTAAATTGTCCTCAGGTGTAAGTGTGTGTGCATGTGTGCATGTGTGTCTGTGGTACATCAGGGGCAAGATGCTACGGAGGATGTGGGGCGACCCGAGTTCGATTTCTGATCCCTGGGCGTTTCCTACATCTTATTCCTGTCAAATTGTCAGCAACTTTTATAATCCTATGGAGTTTTGTTTTATCTCCTCAGTCCAGTAAGGCAATTTTTTGTCTAAAGCTATAAAAGCAAAACAAAATAGCTTGTTTTTGAAATACAGGAAATAACTTTGTATACATTTTAAATTAAAGAACACACAATCTAACCATCTGGAAGTGCCTCTAAGCTGAGGAGATAAAGTGCTACGAAAAGGCCCGGGTTGGTTTGGATTGTTTTCTTATGCAGCCTAATTTGTCTTTCAAAACATGAAGCTTTCTCACAATCTCTGCAGGGTGCAAATTTGCAGCACAGACTACTCTGTCTGCAACAGTGCTACAAAATGGCGATAGCAGCACAGAAATGAAAGAATGTAGGGACTTTCCTAACCTGGCTCTACCCAAACTCCACCCTAAGCTTCTGGGGGGGGGGGGGGGGGGGAACTTACATCAAGCTGCAGACAACAAGAGGATCTTCTTGTAACATTGTGTCCATATTCAACATCTGTGGTTGTTTACTCACAGATGGTTTCACAGTAGATGTGTTTTATTTTTTAAAGATTTTTTTCAGCTCAGATCATTTTAACAAAATTGTTAGAATCACTTTCAAATTTCGACGCATTTGTTTTTCTTACGGCCTGATCTGACATTTAAATCTGAAGTAACATTTCCTGTTTCACATAAGTTAGGATTAATAACATTACTCGATAAATGGCAACACAACAAAAACGATTTTTAAAATCTTTTATTCAGACTCAAAGGCTTACACACAATTCTTGAGTATTTTGTTGCACTGCCTTGAAACAGCATGACATGAGCCATGCTCTTCTTCCAGAAGCTTCTCACAACGTTTCGGTGGAGGTTTGACTCACTCCGTCCTGACAGAACTGGTGCAACTGAGCCAGGTTTGTTGGCTGCTTCTCAGCTCTGACCACGACTCTTCAATGGGACTGAGATCATGTGCATATTTTTATAAGCCAGAGGTTTTATTGTCAAGGATTTGGCTTTTGGGATAAAATGACAAGCTGAGTGTTTGGTGGAATTAAGGTAAAACTTCCAAGCTGTTTTAACTATAAAGCAAGGCGGTGGACGCATCATGCTTTGGCCTGTTTGGCTTCCAGTGGTACTGGTGCACTGGACAAAATGGCTGGAATAATTAGCCATTAAAGATGGCTGACTGTTCAGCCATCTTTAATTTCAACACATTGTCAGTTGGATAGTAAAATATTTGACACGACTGAGCGTGTAATAATAAAATAGTCCAAACATACATCATCTTTTTTTTTTTTTTTGCAAAAGATGAAAAGATATAGCATAAAGTTTTTGATTTAACCAAAACTAAGTGGGTTTTCTGCCACATGGTAAGAGACATTTCTCCAAATATTATTGTTGTTGGCTACTTAAATTTAAACATGTTTGAATTAATGAAAATATGCTGCAAATTTTAACTTTTACACCCAAATTTTGAAAAATAATAATAATAATAAAATAATAATCACACCTTCGTGTCTGAACAATGAAGGTGACTGTCAGAAAAAGTGCCCACATTGCACTCCTCATTTTACATTGAATTTTAATTTGAGAGTTGATATACCAGGAACTGTGCTATTTATCTGAAACAGAGTTAAAAAGAAAAACCAAAATATTAACTTTTAAAAAAAGCACCAAAAATCATAACAGCCATTTCTCAGCATGCATGACAAGAACATTTATTTCAGGTAATCCACAATCCAGCTGGATTTTCAGTCAGTTTTACACACAAACTATAAAAGGATTAAAATCACCCCAAAACTATTTCATTTCTACTCCCAAATTATAATAAATGGAGGGAAACAGATTAAAGGCAGGTACCAAATTATTTTTGCTCTATTATAAATCAGGCTGATTTTTTATGTTAAAAGTTTAAATCTTACCCAGTATCATGCTTCTTATTACATTAACATAAATTAAAAAATGAAAATAAAAAAATCATGTCTCCTCTCTCTACTTGTATTCATCACTGGTCCACAACCAGACTTCTACAGTATCGTTAAAAAGTTCACAATACAAAAATCTCATGGAACTAGAAAACATCAGAGAAGCACATGAAATCACGTAAAAATATTGAGCCACTGAGACATTTATAAAAATAAAAATAAAATAAAACATCCCTCACAATCCGAACTGAGAGAAAGGAAACAGACTCAGATTGTCTCCAATTTTAAGTAACGGATGATTGGTTCAATTACCTTAATGGTCACAGTCTAGGTCAAATCAAGCGGCAACATTTTGTCTATGAGCCAGAAAATAATAATAATAATAAAATTTAAAAAAAAAACATTTAAAAAGATGAACATGCTTCCCTGTGTTGAATTTTGCTGGCAGAATCGTGATCAGAAATCCTCCTTACAGTCCGGCTGTACCTGTGTGTCCGCATCACGCTCCAGGTGGCCCCTGCTTCTAATCCAACTTTCTAATTTAGTGGCTATTGCTCTTTGGCAGTGTCCTAGCTTTTTATCTAAATGTACCGTCCCTTTCTGCTTGTCAGTCGAGGTGGTGTGTTGGTGTGTAAAGGGCAGTCATAATACTCTGAAACATACACCAAACATGCACTACTGCACACACACCCATACAGTGCATTGCTAAAGTATTCATACCTGTTGAGCTTTTCCACATTTTGTCCTCTTACAAGCCCACACCAGTACTGACACACCTATTAATTGGAATGGCGTTTGATGAGTTGACACAAAGTAGTGTGTAGTTGTGAAATGAAAAGGGATTGAGACATTGCTTTAAATTTTTAAAACTGAATATCTGAAAAGTGTGGTGCGCATATATGGATATGGAACAGACAGGTCAGGGAGAAAAGTTCAGGAGAAGTTTAAAGAAGAATATTATTTTGTAGCACAATCAAGATACTATGTAAGCTTCAGGTGTTATAAAAATGCTGCATATATCAAACATGACATCAAATAAATTTAACATCGCAAACTACTTTGAAATTGGCCTCTGTCTCTTTAAGAAGCTACTACTTTTTTCAACTCTCCATCTTCAGCATGTCATCACAACAATGCTGCCATTATGCTGTTTACAACTGTTCCCAAGAGCGTTGAAGTGAGTAGTTTGTATTATGATCTCAGGAGGCGCACAGTCATATGTTGTACAACAATATGTTGAGCTGCGAATGTCCCACAGAGCTTTGTTTAATCAATCCAAAAAGGGTCATCCATATAAGCTGACACTCAACGTAAAGGACATCATGTCATTGGAAAAGCTTACAAGAAGCTCATGGAGACTCTGGATAAGTCACAGAGATCTACAACTCAGATTGGAGCATCTCAACAGGACAACTGCTACTCATTTCAGAGTAGTGGTTGTCAGCATGATGCTGAGGGGATCTTCAGCAGGGCAAAGGAAGCTAGTCAGACCAGAGAGGAATATTCGGGAGAATACTGGAAGAAAACCAATTAGAGGCTACAAAAAGACTTGAGACTGAGCAAAATATGGCCTAGTCAAAGTCCCAACCTAGCCCAGCCACTGGCTTCTAAATTCCAATCTCTCTTCACTGCTCCTTCTAGGTTTTCTCCCATTGAAGGGGATTCTCCCTGATAGATTTTTGACCAGGCCAATCAGTGAACAGGAGAAGTTGTGAATGATGTCAATTTTCTGCGCTGTTTTAGAATTGTAGTCTGTAGTTTTAGTGATGGCAGCAGAGGAAGTGAACGAAGCCGTTCAGTCCGTGTTTGCCACACTTCTAAATACTGAATCAATATTAACAGCTGCCTCGTTCAGCTCGGCACTTCTCTCTTTGCAGTGGAGGACGGCTACATCATGGACGAACGTTAGCGACTGGGTAACATTTAAGACTTGAACAAACTCCACGCCTCCAGTAAACAATTGCTTCTCAATAGTCAAGAGTCCAGACCCTCTGGATGAAGCGAAGCATAGAACAAGAGCTGGTTTTTACCAGGGTAGTCCCGACCTAAACCCCACTTGAAATTTATTTTCGAGTGGGCTAGTAGTAGTTGTGGTTGGGTCAGTTTACAGAGCAGAAAGGACAGAAATGTCTCTCTCATTATACGCTCCTTTGGGTTGGGCTATCATAAAGATCTAATAAAATACACTAAAGTTTGTAGTTTTCATACAAAATGTATAAACATTTAAGAGGTACAAATACTTTTGCAAGGCACTGTACATCTTTACTGTGGAAAGACAGAGCATGCATACAAACTATGCTGAGGCAGGCTACATCCCGACTTTTAACCGTATCACACTCTTCCGTCAAACATGCTTATTGGCAAATACTAAATCTCTTCATGCACTCTCTCATGCAGGATCTCACACACACGCACACACACAGCATTATGGCAAGGTTAGTAATTGTAAAAGTGCGGATTAGTCGCAGTTTCACAAATTTGCTTTTATTTGCCATTTAGTATTGAGATATTTTTGCCAGTCAAAGACACTTAATTTCACAGTGCAACACAGTATGACAAACACTGACATTAGGGTCAAGACATATCATATGGGTGAAGTTAAAAAAAATATACCATACAAATAATAAAATAAAAAAAAAACTGAATAAAATAAAAAGTGCAAAAAAACAACTTAACAGTCACTGAATATAGCATCAATTCAATTTTTGTGTTAAGTGTGTGAATTTCAGTTCACTACAGAAACAAAACTCATCAGTAGCAGCAAAAAAAAAAAAGACCAATTATAAAACATTATAAAGATCACAACCAATCAGTTTTACTAAAGATATCAATATGGCATCAAATGGATATCAACACAAATGTAGACAGACACATACACACACTCAGTCACATGCGCACACACACACACGCGCGCACATACACAAACACTTGGTCACAGTCAACAGGTGCCAAGGACATTGCGGTGGGGAGTCAAGTTTTAGCTCGGTACCATGTCCAAAAACAAATACAAAAAATAAAAAATACACATTTCACACACCGTTAAAGAATGCCGAAATCAGGATTTACAAACTTGCAACATGCACGCGTCGAGCTGAACCTTGGAGACAAAACTAAGGATGCATTTTCTTTGTAAGATTTCCTCCCGCTCAGGTGAGAAAACAAAAGTGTTAGCCCTAAGCCCCCCTTCCCAGAGAAATGGTTTGTTTTCGGTGGGAAAAGGCTTCCCCACACTCTCTCTCTCTCTGTCTCGTTCGATCAGGTAGAAAAAAACATGTAGACAGCAATATGTGTGATAGATGATAGCTCTGTAAAGCAGCACTCTGGTAAGAATGAAAGGTAGGAAACATGGATGAGGATAGATCATCTTACAGAGAAGCAGAATAGGGTGGAGCACAGATGGAGTATTTGATATAGAATCCTATTCCCCCAGAAAAATGAAGTTATTAGAGAGGTTGTTTTTTTTTTACCTGTCTGTCCCTAGCTACGTAGTAGGTCTGTAAAAAGTCTAAACCACAGTGCCACCCACAGTCTGTCCCAGGTACTGCATGTACAACTTAATGTCTGTGAGTCTGTTGAGCAACCAGCTACTCGTTTAAGTTTAAGAATCCCATTAAAATCCTAACTTTCCCTGTCGTTCTAGCCAGGAAACAAGCTTTCTCCTGCCTGCTGTCCCTGCCTCGTTGTGAATCCCCTCCCTGTCTGTCCCTGAACTTTTCTTTGTGCCGCTCTCTTTTCCAGCTGGTCTCCTCCTCCTCTATCTGTCCCTACCAGTTAGTTGTTGTTTTTTTTTCTGTGTCAGGTCCCTGCCTAGTTAATCTAGAGGTGTCCCCCCTGTCCCTCCCTCCCACCCGCGCACCCTCCCTCTATGGACAAACACATAGGGCGTGGGGGCCGTCCATCAGGGGGAGCGGCCAAAAGCGTCCCTCTCCCTCCCCCCAGATCAGGGCCGTGCAATACACAGATGGATGAGTTTCCCATTCACCCTCCTCCTGCTGGCTCACCTGAAGGCAAAAAACACAAACCAACATGAAGATGTTAATGGAGCAACAATGCAACTTTTCTTTACTTTAGCCCAATGTGTGGTGGCTTACCTATTGGGTGGGTGTGGAGAACCTAAACGCCGTAGCAGGCTGCCAGTCTCTCCTTTAGCAGTGGGGGGAACTGCTCTGAAAACTGCTGCCAGTTCTCCTCCCCGACCTGCTCCTTGAAACCATGAAGGATCTGTGGAGACCAACACACACCGTCAGAAAATCCAACATGTGCGAGCAAAGAGAACATATTTAGGAGATATTAAAGATTTAAATGAGGATTATTAAAAGTAAAAATTTAATAAACATAACTGATGTCGAAGGTACATGGGAAACGCCTTTTATGTTTAACTTATGTTGACGTTATGTATAAGCCCATAGCAATAAGCAATTAATCAATTAACAGCATTACTGCAGGTTTCATCAACTCCAAGACTTTTTCAGACCATTATGAATTATATTTAAGACCTAATCATGGCGGAAATGTACCAAAGAAAATTGTATATTTTAAAGCGTAGTAGAACGAAGCTTTATTGCACAGAATGACTGTAGCATTGTACAGGCAAAGACGAACTTCGTCCAGCAAACTGGCAATAAATTTGCACTAACCAAAGATAGATGCAAAAGATAACTATATACTGTATATAGCTATCTTTAGCTAGATAGCTATCTATATTATTATTATTGTTTATTGAAATAATTTCTGGGACAATAAACCAGTAAAATGTGTTATTGTGACAAGCCTATTCATCTGCAGAGGTTTGTGTTTGCAGGTTAATCCCTGAACTGCAGAATGTGACTCACAAGGCAAAATGTGACATAAGATGTTGAATTTTGCCTGGGTTATTCTGCTACATACCTTGTAGAACATGTCTCTCAGATCATCCTTAGGGTTCACCCAGGAGGCCACAGCGTCACAGAAGAAGATGAAATCCTGAGCATCAGAAAAAGGTGCAGTAGGTGTAATTCAACAGACGGTAACTGGACGACGCGTACAGCTGCAGCGGACGACGCCTCACCTGCACCACGCCTCCGGGATTCACACCGATCATTATGCAAATCCCACGAAAGGCAGAGTCTTTCTCCTCGTTGTCTCGGATGTTGCGGAGAGACGTGCACCTGGAGGACATCAACAAGAAAGCAATGAGAAGCAGATTTCTACGGTTTTCTCACAGCTGCGATTTGCGTGAAAGGCGAGGATTCCCCACCAGGGTCGGATAAACTGTGGCAGCATGGGGGCGACCTCCTGAGGGCAAACGTAACCCAGTCTGCCGATGGTGATGGCTGCAACACGAGCATAGATACCATTAAGCAAGTAACAAAGGTGTCAGTCATGAGCAGTACATGAGGAGCGCACGTCTACATGCCTGTGTTTTCCAGCAGGGTTTTGGGTGTGTTGGGTCGGTTAATGATCTCAACCAGCTGGTTTAGAACCATAGCTATGTATGGCTGCATCTCCACTCCTGATGGGAGAAGAAAGAACAAGGTCAGACGCACAATATCTAAAGTTTAAACTAGGAGCATCAAGATGGTGGTACTGACCCATCTGCATGCAGATCTCCCCTATGGCCCAGGTGGCATTGTTGCACACGGAGATAAATTCTGGGTTCAGATTTGTCCCGAGGATCGGCATAAATTCAGCTAAAGGACAAAAATGTAATTTCAAAAATAATCATCCAGATTTGTGTAATTTTTTTCCTAACATTTTACGGTCATGTTTCACAAAAAAAGATTTCTCCACTGTGGTAGGCCCTCGTCAAGCGCCTTTAATAAGCTGAGTGTAGTGTTCGGGAGGAAGAGAAAGGAATAATTACCGATACAGGGTTTGACATGAGGGAAGCAGGCCTTGGTCAGGTCACCCAGTAGAGCAAATGAACTCTGCCTCACCTCAGGCATCGTATCCTGAAACAAAAACATACAAACAAAGACCAATATAAACAAAATCTGCTGACCTGAATTGGGTTAATGGCACATCCACTGACTACCTGGGACTGCTCAGAGCCGACACACAAGTAAACAGGTTTCCTATATATTTTCACATCATCCAATTACCTGGATGGACAAACGCATGACAGACAGATCAATAAATGGATGGATGGACTAACTTTGCAGAATAGGGACGGGTGGGTCGGTCTATCCGTGTCTAAATGTAAATCTGAAAAACTCAGTTGTATAATTTTCTACACCAAGTAAACGAGTTTGGGGATAAAACTGTTTCTCTCAAAAGCCTTCAACATGCCTTGAATCTTGCGGTGGGCATTTATCGTATTGTTTATCATTTATCATTATAAGCTTCTTGTCATGATAAGAATTTTGATTTATTGTTGTCACAACAACTTACAATTAATAAAGTTTAAAACCTCCCACAACTGTCGGCATTGTCAGGATTACTATCTTCTTCTTCTTTATTCAATTAGAGAATCATTAGATCTCCACAAGATGGCTGTATGCAGATTTATGTAAGAATCTGTGGCAGATAGACGCTCTCTGTTTAATTTTACTGAGCTTAAGTTGAGCTTGGTCAAGACCCCGAAATGCAGGGGCGGAGAAAGGGGGTTCCCATTGGGTGGCCATGACCTCTAACCCCTGGACAATCATTGGACCCCCCACTGGTCAGGCAATTGGTCGTTCCAATATGGAGGTAATTCACCAGTAGAGCACACCACCAGAACAAGCAGTTCCCCTCCAAAACAGTTGGAGGCAGCGTTGATGGCATTTATTTATTAGCTTCCAGAAAATATTTTCTGTATTTTGTGAATTATTTGGCAAATACGGATGTTGTTCTCCAAAGCGGCCATATTACCAATTAATTGTTAACCGCCACATCAGCCTGATCACCACTATGAGAATATTCTGGCTCCACCATTACCGAATAATACCCCAAAACACCACCTACTTCACGAGTATGCAACAGTTTGTTTTGGTATTTCACATAAAAACCCAAATCAAAAAATGTTGTGGTTGTAATGTGAAAAAATGTGAAAGAGTTTAAATGATGGGAACACTTTTTCTGCAATAAAAATTATAGAAAGAGAAGATATGAACACAATTTTCATAATTCCACATCATTAAGACCTGAAGCTGTTTTCTCAGACTAGATGGGATGTGAAGGTGATGAAATCCACTGAAGTACTCTCACCTGCATGCACTGGAACAGCAGGGTCATGATGTTGCTGCGGGCCACCAGCGTGTCGACGTGGCCCCCGAGTCCCTCGGCCAACCCGCTTAATAGATCCAGGGCCACAATCATGAAGTCCTTATCTGGTGCTTCATACTGGTCTGGCTGCTGACTGTACATCTGAGAAACACCAACATAGTGGTTCTCATTTCATACAACTACACATGTTTCACACACTTTAACCCAGTAAACTTCAAGCAATTTCAAGGTAAGTTTCCAAACATTTCCAGCACCACACTTTACAGATAAAAACAACAGAAATGAAACAAAAATGACAGATACAATTCTCTATTATGGACTTAATAACTTAACTGCAATTTGAATATCAAGTATTTCAAGCACGTTCCAAACCCTGAAAAAACTAATTTAAATTCAAGCACCCATACAAACCCTGACTATTAAAATCAGAGTGTTAAGGTAAAATGCTGTAACGCAGCTCACCATGGCCTGAGCCAGCGTCTTCTGGACCAGGGTCACGCAGCGCTGGTACACAGGCTCGCAGTACGGGAGGAAGCCGCTCTGCAGCGCCGTGGCAACCGACGACAGACACTCCAGCAGAGGAAAGAGGTCTTTGTCCTCGTCCTTCAGCTCGTTCCATTTGGCTATCAGAGGCGGCATCAGCTTCTGGATATACTCCTTCAAAGAAAACCCCGAAAAGTAAATGCTTCAGTCCCAAGCTGTGTGAATGTGTGTGTGACTGCTGAGCTCACAGGCTGGTTGAGGTGGTGTCCCACAGAATCAGCCAGCGTTCCTATAGCGTCATAGAGGATCAGCAGATTCTTGTGCTGATATTTCCCAAAAGCGAAAACCAGCGTGTCCAGGATGAAGCTGAGGTACGGCACTAGCTCCGTGCACGCCTCCTCCTCCAGGGTGGCGAAGGCACTGTGGCCAACAGGATATGAGTGAGAAAGATGTCTGAGCAACAGACATCACAGAGAAGAGCACAGAGGAAAGCTGAGAGCCGCACCTGCACGCCGCTTCCTGCACCCTTTTGTTTCCATCCAGGATGCGTTTGAGAAGCTCGGTCATGAGGGGCTTGAGGTGGGCGTCGGGGGGCTGGCTGACCACCCAGTGAGCGTAGCGACTCAGGGTCCAGCAGGCGATGGAGCGCACCAAAGCCTTCTTGTCGCATAAGCACTGGATGAGATGAGGAATCAGCTCTGGCAAGTAGGGAACCATTCCCTGCATGCAGCCTGAAAAGAGGATGAGAGCTTACATTTCTTCCTGTTTTATATTAAAATTTAGATTTTAATGTAATTTGTGAGTCTATGTCTAACCCTCAGCGATGGCGCCAAGCACCAAGATGCCAGACTCCTTGATGACCCAGTCAGGATGGAACAGCAGGCCTTTAAGCAGAGGCAGGAGGTGTGGAAGCAGCTCCTCACGAAACACGTTGGCCAGAACGTCCAGAGCCGCAGCCGAGCACTTTCCTGGGAGTCAGAGACCGACGGACGAGATTACAGACGCACCGATAGGAGAAAAACTTCTGCTGTCCACTTCACTGTTATTCACCACGTTTTGTTGATCTATACCATAAAATCCAATAAAATTAATGGTAACATCTAACATAATTTGGGCTTCTAATGAGAAAATCAAGAATTTTGTCATTCAAAATGACATTTGTCATTTTGTCACCTCTATAGAGGGAGGTGACTATAGAGCGCACCTCACTATAAGCCGCACCCACAAAGTTTTTAAAAAAACTGCCACATGGTTCAAAACGTGGGAAAAAAGTAGCGACTTATAGTCTGAAAAATATGGTAATTCCTTTTTAACAATGGATGAGAACAGAGGGGAAAAAACAAGAAACAGATAAGACTGAGACAACTGGACAAGTAAAAAATTTTGAAATAGAAATATATCAGATGTTTAAGGATATTTTCACACTCGGTTTGATTGGGGAGCAAAATTACAACACTGGTTACATTTTCAGTTGGTGCAGTTCGCTTTCACACTGCACTATCAAACAAATCAAACTCTTTGAAAACATGTTTCCCCTCTCGCCTGTGGTGGCGCTGCAACAAGAACCACTGAAGGAAACGACAACAAAACCTCCAAAGATGGCATGAGCACAACGTCCTTCTTCTCAAAATGTAAACAAACATGCCAGATTTTTGCGATTGTAGGGTTTCTTTTTTGTCTTTGGTAAAAAGAACCACTAGCCATTTCTCCCGCTAGCAATAGATTCGTGAGTTTGCTCTTGATGCCTTTATTCAGAATGTCCTGTGCAATAGCCTGCTTCTTGCTTTTGGAGCAAACTCTGGTCCGCTTGGCAATAATATGCATTTGAACTGCACTAGAGTTCACTTCAACTGAACTGAGATCTAGGTTTTTAGGGGGACCAGACCTCGCTGTTTTGGTCCGCATCAGAGTTCGACTGCACGTTTGCACCTCCCCAAACGAACCAAGTAAAACAAAATAAATCTGGTGTGACTGCACATGTCTAAATGCATTTCAGTAGCTTACGAAGATTCCAGTCAGACAACGTGTCGTCGTCGTCATCCTCGTCTTCGTCTATGTCCTCGCCCTCCTCGCCCTCCCCACCCTCGTGTTGCAGAGTCACGGTGCGAGACTTGTGGAAGCGAGGCTTGATGTCCTGCTCGCTATCGGGAATCGTATCGTCCTCTTCGACGTCTCCCTGGAGGACGATAAAGATTAAGTCTGAAGTAAACTAGATTCTTATAAGGGCAGAGTTTGGGTGGAAGAAGCATTTAATTTAACAACAGCTGCTTACTTTTAGGAGGATGATGTCGATCTCTGAGTATTTCATCCCGTTCACCAAGATAGGAATCAGTCTTAAAAAAAAAAAAAAAGATCTAAATCAGGTGAGCTCCTCCTTCATTACCTCAATCCATCTGTCAGCATATCTTGACTTACTGGACCAAGTGTCCAGACAGGGCCTCTTTGCAGATGGGCTGCTCAGCCAGAGTGAGCCAAAACTCGCAGGCTTCCAGAGCCACGTTCTCATCGGGGTCCTGCGTTCGCTGCAGCATGTACTGCAGACAGAAACACAACGGCTGGTGGTGAGGAAGAGGAGGAGGACCGTATCTACGATGGTGGTGGTGACAGAAGATCCAACGGTCGCCTCACCTGGATGATGCTGTGCATGTGTGGGATGAGGCGGTCGATGCGAACTTCCAGCAGCATGACCAGAGCCCTGCAGACGTTCTTCCTCACTTCACTGTCTTCGTCACCGGCCAGGGCAAACAGACTCTGCAAAAGGAGAGAAGAAGAAGGATGAACGGATTAAGTGAAGGAGGAGCTGGAGAACAAGACGGTAAAATAAGGTTTGGGGTAATAAGGAACCTAATCTGCTGCGTTCCACCACATTAGTCAAAGTAAACGTTTTACGCAATGTCCAGGATTCTTGCAATTTTTGGATTTTCTGAAGTTTTTTTAAATAACATTCTAGATATTTGAACATAAAATATTTACCAAGTTGGGTTTTCTTAACAGCATTCTCTAAACATCTTGAAACAACAAGCCTGAAGTCGTGTTTTTAATTCAGCAGCACAATAAAAAGCTATTTTGTATCTTCTGCTTGGCCTCTTTGCCATCTTAGATTTGCTCCTTTTCCAAATCTAGAATACATAAAATATGTTTTTTCTGTTCATACAGACAGCAGCAACTCTTTCACTGCTTTTGTTTTCTAAAACCATTCAATAAATAGGAAACTGCGTATATTAGACCAGTATTGGGTCTTCCAAAAATCTCATCCCAAAAGTTAAATTAACTCTTCAGTACAACACTAAGTTCACCTCAGTCCTCTACATAAGGTGTCTCCACAGACTGGAAGATTTTAAACAGGCAGTACTCGGCCCTCCACCATCAGAATGACCCAGAGCTGAAATGCTCTACTCTGCGGAACAAGCCAGATAAAATATTTTTATCCCTCACCTCAATAAAAGTATCGATATTATCCATCAGAGCTTGAGCTCGTCCAATGATGAACTGGTTCACACAAGCGATAGCATGTGACCTAAAGGAAAACCAAGCCAAGAGCTTACTTAAATTAGCCTGAATAAAGGAGAAGGGACATGACAGAAAAACAACAGTGGTTTACCAACCTGATCTTGGGGCTGCAGTGCTTAAAGAACTGGAGAAACTTGGGGATCATGATGTTGAGAGGTCTGTTCAGAGCGTCGCTGTCCAACAGCTCAGACGAATCCTCACAGATTTTCTGCAGTGCTCCAAAAGAACCCTGAATAAAAGGGGAAATCAGAGCGATTCAATCAAATGAACAATTAGAAACTCAATAAGTCGTGCAGAGGCTGTACCTCGCAGGTGTTGTAGTCCTCAGAGTTGAGCAGATTGCAAAGTTGAGGCAAGAGTTCCGGCCAAGTCTGCAGCTCTCCTTTAGAGGCTATAGTTGTGATCAAAATCCCTTCACGACGAAGACAAAAAATATTAAATAAACCTGCAGCTGAAAGTTCTGGATTACCCTATTTAACACAACATAGCCTTCTTCAGCTATAAACATCTGCAAAACACTGTTTCGAGCACCCACACAGCAACTTTTCTGTGTAACAAGTCAGCCTCCCACATTGCAGACTGACTCACAATCACTACAGGGTAACACTTCTTGTTTTGCTTTTCTCCCACCCCTCCCACCTTCCCCTTTCTGCCACACCCTCACCGATCGTAGCTCTGATAAGCGGCGACGGATCTCCGATGTTGTTGAGGCATTCTCGTTTGATGAAGTCAGCCACGTTAGGGGGGAAGTTCTGGTAGTGAGCCTTCACATTGTTCTTCAAAATCAGACCACTGAGAGAGCGAGTGGGTTCGTCTTCAGAGACAGAGAATGAAACAGCATTTTACCATGTGAGAAGCAGGATGTTGGATGCAGAACTGAAATATTAGCATGACGCTAGCACAGCTGAAAAGAAAGATCAGCAATACTGACAACAGAATGTTTTTTTTTAACTCAATCATACCCTCAGACTTGAGGCTTGTGAGGACAAAGATGAGATAGTTGTTGAAGTCAGGAAACTGGTTAAGCTGCTCCAGTTTCTGGGGTATCGGTTAAGAAATTCAACCATCCACACTTGGCAAAAACATCCTCACACCCTCATCTAACGAAGGGTGTTTTCACGCATCATAGTCTGGTAAACTCTGTTCTATTGAGGACCAAAGTGGCAACATTTGTTATATTTTCAGCTGGTGCGGTTTGATTTCACACCGCACTGTCAAAAAAACCAAACCCTTTGAAAAACCTGTTCCCTCCCTCGCCTGTGGTGGTGCTGCACCAAGAACCACTGACGGAAACGACACAAAAATTTCTGAAGACATGAGCGCAACTTCCTTCTTCATGAAATGCAAACAAAAACAGAGTAGTGTCAGATTTTAATGGTTGTAGGATTTCTCTTTTGTCTTGGTAAAAGACCATAAACCATTTCTCCCTATGGCATAGGAGTCTTGCGTGTGTTTTGGTGTATTTACCAAGAATTGCTTGTGCGGTAGTCCACTTCTTGCTTTTGTAGCAGTCTCTGGTTTGATTGGCTTTCATATGAATTCAAACAGCACCAGAGTTCAATTCACCCAAGCTGAGATCTAGGTTTTTAGGTGGACCAGAGTTTGCCTTTTTGGTCTGCATCAGAGTACTATTGCATATTCACACCTCCCCAAACAAATCAGACTTTCTAGATAAATTAAAATGAGATCAAAGCAGACTTAACAGGGCTGGTGTGAATGCACCCTTATGCCTCTGTTTGGCATTTATGCGTCTTCTATGTTTGATAAATCTTGCTCAAGAGTGGTGCTGAGGCAAATTACTGGGATCCATGAAAGAGACATAGGACAAATAATCATGTACACACACTTAACATATGATATGTTACCTATTTTTACACTTGGCTCATTTTGACATGTCCAAATTCTAGACTTTTCCAGACTCCATTTTCTAGATATTTCAGTCATTTTAGCCATGAAAAATGCAATTTAATAAATGTATATATAATAAAATATATGTCTGACTGCACAGTTAAATGATCACATTTCTTTTTCCATACTAATCCAGACCTGGAAAATACTTGAATCAAATTCCATACTTTTCCAGCTTACATAGAAACCCTGGGCTTTAGGGAGATGCCGGAGTGCCTGCACACAGAACATGCAAACTCCACTCTGAAAAGGTCCAGCTTGGGTTTGCACCAAACATTTTGCAGTGAGGCAACACCGCAAAGCAGCTTTCCACCAGGCATCCATTTAGACATGGTTAAATTTCCAAACAGACTGAGAGGTAAGGATACTTCTTGCACAGCTCTCTGAGTGGCTGTGTCCGGGGACTGGGAATCTTTGAGCAGCTGAAGCACTTGCTGCAGACCCTGTTCGTCTGGCTGCCACTCCATCCTGTGAAGATAACACATTGATGAGCTGTCTGAACGGCACGACAACAACGCCTCTAAGTGCTCTCACTCACACCTATACGTAGAAAACAAGCACGCCACTCACTAAAGATAGTTGACCATCCGTTATATTATCTGCCTCAAACAGAAACTGGTTTTTGAAAACCTCAGAAAATGAAAAAGGCTGTAAATACTATCGAGAAGCCGTTTTGATAGCATGAGTGGCTAGGAGCATTTCCTGTTTTCTGAGGTATGATTCCCAACAATAATAAAAGCGAGTGCTAAACTACGGTGAATTGGCTTCGGTAAGTTCTAATAAGTTATAAACTAAGAGCTGAGGAGAGTTTTTCTCCATGAGGCCCAGACGGCGCAATGTCTCTGAGACAGCTAGCAAGCTAGCTTAATGTCAACATGGGTTAAAATGCGTATTCACTCGTTTTAAACGGCTACAAGGCGTAAATTACACAGATTCCCGGTCACTGTACTTTATATCTGAACGTGTAATTAACACCAATTACAGAAAGACTTTCAAATGCATGATATAAACAACCGGACATCAACCCAAAGCTAGAACATGTAGCATGTCTAGCTAGCATCTGTATGAAAGTAGCGCGAAAGATTTTACCTGGTTACTCCGGTGTGCTGGTTTTATATTTGTACGGAAAACAGTGCAGTCACGCTGTAAAAAACTAACATTAAACAAAATATCGCAGCTATCTGTGTGGCTGTGTAAAAAACTATAGTCTCTGTAGGTCTGTGTATTTCTTACGCTAGCTTGTGTATGACAGAGATTGCATGCCTTGCGATCAAGCCGGGTGACCTGTTTGATTCTTGCCGGCTTCCGTAGACAACAGACCTGAACCAGGTGATTACGCAGTAAGACATGTTTTAAAATAACTGCCTTTTTCTTATTATAAGTGTGGCTGTTCGGTTTTTTAAATGTATCTTGTTGGTACAAAAATACGCAGCGCGTTTAATTTCGTGAATACTGTATATGACTTCTTTTGAGCTTTACTCTTGACCACTAGATGGCGCCAGGTTCTGATTACTGTAGTTCAATCTTGATTTATCAATATCTACATGCAACAGGTAGGAGTTTGATGCTCATTTGGATGAAATAAACTAGACAAATTAGACAAATATTCATTTATAATAAATATAGTAATAAATAATAAACACACTTTGTATTTAAGCATGTATATTTTGTTTTAATTATGCTATTATGTGATTCTTTGTTTTCTTATTTAAAACAAGGGTTTGTTCTTTTGACAACGCTTTTGGTTGACGGGTTATTGCATACTGGAATCTCTAGAATTGTCCCTAAATGCACAAATTTATATATAAAAGGCAGGATTTTACTTTATACTTCAGTTGAATGATTCAGTTATACCTCAGTTGAACCTTCAACTGAAGCAGTTGAAGGTTCAACTGAAGCAGTTGAAATCATTCAACAATCAGTTGAATGATTTCTTATGTTTGTCTTTCTAAAATCATCCTGTTTAAAAATAAAGGTAGGAAAACACAAGGAGCTTATTGAAGCACACAACAAATCTCCAATAAGAAAAGGCACCCGAGTTGTGGTTTGCAGGACAAAATAATATTTCATAACAAATTGTGTCTTTTCGAAACTCCTTTACGTCTTTATGTATTGTCATCACTACTTCCTTTATTTTGAAATCCTTGACAACACCGTTTGTGAAACAATATTTTGTGTAAGTGGAAACATCTTTAATTGCATGAAATATCACATTTGTTCTTTTTAAAGGAACAGATTCTAAATCGATAACTCAAAGATTTATTAAACACATTTTCAGCATGTGACAGTCACAGTAAATTCTTTTCATTAATATATGGAAAATCATTAGTTTTAAGATGGGGTTTATAAAAAAAATTCTCCATGTCAGACAGTTAAGGGGGTAAATCATCTTCAGCAAAGAGAGCTGATCTCACTCTTGCTGCAGCCCCACTTGCAGCAAGAGTTGGACAGTCCGAACTCTACTTCCCGTCCTTTCCTGCCTTCCCCCTGCAGAACCTCCAGCAATTTCTCTGAGAGCGGTGAGCGAGCTGAGCGGCTGAACCCAACAGCATTCATCACTTGATCTTTCAGTGCTTGGGAATTAGCAGGATCTTTCTCAGAAAGCTGAGGGATTGGAATCGCCCGCCACGGATCCAGGATTTCTTCTCCAATGAGGCCTGATTAAAAGGTGAACATGTATCAAAATCCTGGTTTGACATCAGAGGAAACATGAAACACGGTGATGTCGGTCAATGGCTCTCTATAGGGAGAGTGTTATTTTTTTCTGGCTCTGTGTGTTTTTATATATTAATGACATCAAAAGTTGCCACACTCAGGAATTTCCTGAAATTTGCTGATGGCACAATAATAGTGAGTCAGTCCACTACAGGATGGAGAAGTTAGCCATCAGCCCAAGTTGTGACAGACTTTGTGGAATGATGCAGCATCCACTTCCTTCATCTCTATTAAAATTTTATAAGCAGTTCATATTTCACCCGCAGTAGATAAACTATCTTAGAGTTTTCATTTGTTCTAAATCCAGGCTAGTTAGCCGTGTGGCTGAAGGCAACGACATGCCCAAGAGAATTCAAGACTAAAGCGAACTTAAACCATCTTAAAACAAATCAAGAACGTCATAGCGGATTATGCAAAGGCTGTTGCAAGAATCTTTTAATAGTTGAGATGCTTGTTGAGAGCAAAAGCATTTCCAGTCTGAGTGACTAACATAAATGTAAAGCTGAATAACATGAAAACATCTTGTACTGGTTTAATTAAACAGTTCATGTGGCTGCTTTCCAAATCAGTTAAATTTAGTTTCTTTTCATACCAAGTGTTTTACTGAGGAAGAAAAATATCAAACTATCCATTTACTAATTAATCAAGGACATATCAATCATTTTCTTCCTACATCAGTCGTTTCTTTTTAGCTGTGGAAATGGCTGATTATGATAGGTTCCTCAAGACAGTGACTAACAAAAACACAATTCAGAATAACTACAACATTCCTGCAATCTACAAAAATGACCCTTCAGGTATTGTTTGGTGCAAATTGAAAACATTTGAAGTGAAAAAAAAAAGCTTTAGTGGTTTTATTCTGAAGAAGTGTCACATAATCAAATGTAACGTTCTGTACAATCTCCTTTCATTCCCATCTAGGCTTGAGCTGCAAATTTGATAGAAGTAGTAGTTTTTAGTCCAACTGAAGATAAAGAAATGTAAGATTACCCTAATGTATTGAATCAAGCCATATGCCCATAACACTTGCAGGTTGTTGTTTGATGAGGTTTTAGAAGGAAAATGATTAGTTTTGATGTGTTAGGGGAATAGGGGAAAAAAAGAATCAGATTTTTAATTATTTGACCAGTAGATCACCAGTTAGAGCCATTCAAGAAAGACTGGTAAATTTTGATCTCTGGCCAAATAATTGGTCCCTTTTTATAATTTACTCTTCTTTCAAGAAAAACATGCCTCCTCCCTAAGAAAGGAAGTCAAAGAAATAATTGCACATTATTACATCTGATGTTTAATTTTCACTTTGAACTACTAGCACTTTCTTTATCTTTTCTTGTTGTTATTTTATTTGGTTTTCTATTGATTTTATACCTCTTAATAAACTACTTCAAACATTGTTTTATTATTTCATAGAATACTAGTGGTTGTTTTTGTTTGTTTCTTTTTACTATGATTGTCAATCCAAGTTTTCCCTTTTAGGGACAGTAAAGAAGATCTGAATTTGAATGATGAAAATAGCCATAAATTCAAAGTGAATTTTTATTATCTTACCTGAGTCTTCCACGCTTCTTCTCCAGCGAGAACCACCACATGTGAAAATGACGGCTCGTATGAACTCTCTTCCACACAATTTTACCCCATAAAGTGAAGAATGACCGTCGGTACTATGTGCAAGGTGCACAAATACCATGACCAGGCCTAATGTCAACAGGGCTCCTTTGAACATGGTGACAGAATGGATGTCTCTGTGGTTCAGGATTTTTATTTTTTATTTTTGGATGGTCTCATCACCTTATAAAGACTTCAGAGCCTCACTTCCACTTATCAGCATCCTCAGAGATAAAACTGGTAACCTTTAGGGGCAACAATGCTGGCAGAAAATGGATGATGCGAGAACCGGTGTCAACAGTACTCTCGGTAATCCAATCACCTGTGACCTTCAGCTGGCCTTTCAGTCCCTGACATCAGTCAGGTTGTGCCGTATGTCATCAGCATCGTCTCTCGTCGATGTCTGTTCCAGTTTGGATGGAGATTACAATCCATTCACCCTAAAAATCCCCACGATTCAATAGGTTGGAGACACACACAAGATACTCTATCCTTATCATTGTTTTGTTCAGAAATATAGGAAATGGCTTCAGGATTGGGCGTTGCCATTAGGACAAAAAGTTGGTTTGGTCTGATGTAATCAGTGCACCTTTTTTTATGTTTATTGAGTGTTTATTGTATGTATGTATCATTTTTGATTTCACAATTCTGTACTGTCTGCAAGATAGCAAGGCTCCATAACTCTGATCCTGTTTTCTGATGTATTTTACAAAGTAGCATCAAAGCTAATCCCAAATGGAAAAAGCACAAACAGGAACTGGAAGTGGTCTCTCAAGACAAGAACATTCACTGGTTGATTAGAAGCAATTAGAACAGCATGAGATTCATGAATTGAGTACCTCTGCAGCCTTTTGCAACTTACCAAGTAATTGTCCACATTACTGCTGGATTTCAAAGTACTTTGTGTCCCGAGAGCTCAGCGTAAAATGTATTTATTCTGTGCAATCTTGCATAAAATACTGAGAATTTGATCATTTGTGTATGGATTTATTTTAAACAACATCTTCATACCAACCCTGATTAAATAAAGATTATGACTAGACAAGAAAAAATAATTTCAGATTTAATCAATCAACAGTGTGCAATTTACAAAAGAATTACAGCACCACAAGTGGCGATTTAATACCAGCCCTCTGTGAAAGTTACAGACAGAACCTGTCCACCAATCAGAAAGCGAATATTGCACTGACGTTAGAACCGCCTCACGTGTAAGCCAATCAGCATTTGAGAAGGGGCGGCACAATGTATGGAGGGTAGCAACAGTTGCCCCGGTGAAGGCTAGGCGCCATAGTCACGGTAGTCCTGGCGACAAGAGCCAAGCAACCGAAGTCAACAACAACAAGCGGGATCAAAGGGAATAAACTTTATCGACTATTCAGGACAACGCCGGGAAATATAGGTGAAAACCTCTCAGAAGTGATCATGTAGTTTTTATGTTGATTACATGCGTGTGCTGGTGCGTTTTGTGGGTGAAACGTGAAATCCGTCGAGCGTGTCGTGTGATGAAAAGTGGTTGCTAGCTTCTTTCCAAACGCAGACCGTTGTTATGGCGATGTCAGATCTTTGATAAGAGCACAAGATGGCGGCTGGCTTCTAGTGCCAATCGTACTTTTTTTTTTTTTTTTTTTAGCTCTATCTGACCTCATGTTCGTGTTGGTTTTTTGACAGTTTCCTCGAAACTGTGCTGAGGCGCGATTGTGTAGCGTGGTTATCTACTTGAGATATAGGAAGCTAGTAGGCAGCTAGCTCACTTAAACGTCAGAAGTCGACGCAGGCTGCTAGCGCGGAAAGCTACGTATCACTTTCTCGCGCTGAACTCACTTATCAAGCAAGCTGTCCGACTGCATTAACCATCGACGCGAGTCAAACACTCGCACATGTTTAGTCTGTATGCGTTCTGAAAACGAGAGATGCGTATGCTTAACCGTCTTTTTACGACTTTGAAAAAGTTTTTGGTGTGACATTGAATTCTTGAAGTCACTCCCGAGCGCACGGTATGCCACATGACCGACGAGTTGTGGGGAGTGGAGGGTATGGCAGGCCGTTTGTGAAATCACACTAGGATCACTAATTACTATTAAATGCAAATAATACGGTTCCCCCTTGTCGGAATATATATATTTTGTTACTTATCAGAATTAAATGAAAGACGTCTACTTGAAACAAGTGTTTCAAGGTTTCAGCTGGGAATATTTAAATGGGTAAAAATGATTTCATATGTAAAAGAAAGATCAGAGGGTATAAAAACGATGCTTTGACGGCAGCACTGGCCAGTGAGTTGTACATTTTGTCGTTTAGAAAAGTAATACATCAGATTTAAACTCTTTCCCACATTCAACATTTCATCCGTCAAATAGCTAATTATTTTTGTTTCAAAAAACCTGAGTTTCCTTCCTTAATTTGTATAGGACTTTAAGTTTCAGATCTCCAAGTATAATTAATAGTATAATTAATAGAGTTTATCACAATCGTTAGGAAATTATTCTGAATAATTCTTACTATCCAGTAAAGTCTGTATGGTAGTTAATCAAAATGACCAAGAGTTTTCAATTTATTAGTTTAGTTAGTTATTATTTCATTGGCCTTGATCCAAGGCAGCTATACACACTATAACCTGATTGCCATAGCAACCTCCAAATGGTAACAGGATAACTGCTTGCTGTTTTTTATACTAAAGGGTTAAATGACTCCATGTGTGCTCCAGCCAGAAATTACTTTGCTGATGTCTAAAACACCTTTTTGATGTACTAGTAATAATAAACCCTATCTATTTAATTTATTCATAATTGTTTATTCTCATGTTTCTCACTGCTGCAGTGAGGTCTTATTTAAAATGTGATTACTTAGTCCAAAAAAAAAAAAAAATACAGGCAGATATAATGGATTTTCTGGCTGATATCAGGAGCTGTAACAGTGACCTCATTTATTGTAGCAGGAATTACATTTGAGATAACTGAAATAACACAAACAGTATTTTGCACAGCTGAAATAACTATTAATTTTAAATATTAAGAACCGATTTGACAAATATCTGGGTGGATGATTCTGTCCACATATTATGTCGTAAAATTGCTTCCCATATTAGGCTTACACAAACCTGAAACAAACTTTCAAAAAAAGGTTAAAATTCTGAAACAGAGTTTCTTTAAATCAAGGCTGAAAAACCACCAGTTTAGAGCTGCCTTTGATTAGTAGCGTTGATCAATATACTTGATTTATATTTTCTTGATGATTTTGACGATGGTATTTGACAAAATGTAATGCTTACTCCTTGCTTCGTAATTGGGTACTGACTTCAGCTTTTATTGTGTAACGCATTTTGATTTGCCTTGTTGCTTAAATGTACTATACAAATGAACTTATTATCATTTACTATAATATAATATAATTAATATAATATAATTAATATAATATAATATAATATATATAATAAAATATAATCACTAAAGACATATAATAAAATCATAGACATGTATAATTACATCACATTAGTTAGAAAGAGAGGTCATTTTCTTATTTATTATTAAAACATCCTTACTAGATTTAAAAAAAAAAAAGAAAGGAAACTGCTATGTTCTTAGACCTACTCTGCTTCACACACACAAAATAGTGCAAGCACACAAGGTCCGCTTGAGTAAAACATGTAGCGTATCGATAATAAGTAAGCAATTTGGGTTTCATTGTTTGTTCCCGGCACTTTAGTTAATGAGCGCTGCCTCCTTTTCATCCACAGAACTGGTGCCTCAACGGATTGGTTGCCATGGCGACTTGTGGATACTCTGAGGACCTTCAGCCTCAGCAGGCCAACGCAGTAACCATAGCAACGCCTGCTACCACCACGCCCTCATCTGCCAAAACTGCACACTTCCTGTCCGAGATCCCGGCAGCCTCTGGAAGCGTTTCGTCGGCCAGCCAAGCGGCCAGGGCCTCCAAAGCAGGACAGGATGCACTTTGTTCACAAGCGCCAACCACTCAGAGCCAGAAGGCAGTAGTGCCAACTACGCCCACGCAGCACTACGTGGGCCCTGATATCCAGCACGCTGCTGTCCAGAAGAGTAATGGCCAGAGCGCTTCGCCCCAGTACATCATAGTGACTGTTACAGGTGAGAGACTGTCGTATAATTACATCACATTAGTTAGTTCATCTACTCCTCATTCGTTATGGCCCTTAGGTAAACTCAGTCTGGTGATTGTTTAGTTTTAGCATGAAGTGACCAGACCAGATCCACAAAGCAGAGGCTACGCCCTTTAGAAAAAGATCAAATATAATAGATGTTTCCATCTGTTTTGAATTTTAGAAGCCACATTACTGTGTGTGAATGGCACTAAAAATGTCATAAAGTAGCAGCTCTATGCAAGTCTGCTCTCCTGCTGGATATCAATACACTGCAAAAACACTAAATCTTATCAAGTATATTTGGTCTAGTTTCTAGTACAAATATCTCCGTGCACTTGGATTAAGACAAAACTAACTTACTAGTATGTTTTTTAGCAAGACATAGAAGCTTGTTTTTGGTCAATAATTCCTTATTATTGATTTAAAAAGTACTAGTTCCACTGACAGATTATTTCAATCATACCGTGGAAAAATGTCTTGTAAGTTGATTAATCTGCAAGTCTGCAATATTGAGTAAGTTTTTTTTAGTCAATATTAAGAAATTATGAACTTAATAAATCTCCTATATCTTGCTGTAAAGTTACTTGTAAGCTAGTTTTGTTTTATTTCAATTGTACTAAGATATTTGTACTAGAAACTAAACCAAATATACTTCTTATGATTTTATGATTTTGCATTATAACTTTTGAAACTTTATTTGTGTGACAGTAGTGCTGGACGCCATCTTTGGATCTGGATTCCTGAACGTATATATTTTTTATAATTAATATGGCTTTGAGTAAAAATACACCAGTTTCATGTTTGGACACAATCAACGTACGCTTATCGCATGATTTGATTGCTAACATGATCTAATTACTAACACAAATTTTACTAGTTCAGCACGACACATTTCCAAACCACTGAATTTGTCTTTCTCATATGCTGGGGCTAAAATCTAGCCTGTTTGCTGCTGACTGCCAGTGTGCAGCTGTAGGTCAGCTACTACAACAGTTTTACTCAACGTCTTCTCCGCCCCTGAAGCTGGATTATAGCTGATCTTGGTGTTTCAGTTGTGTTTAAGGCACGAAGGTTTCAAGCTGTATTCTCAATACTCATGGAAAAGTCCTATGGAAAAAATTAGTATTTCTTTTAAGGTATTATAGTATATTATAATATAGTATTATAGTAACACAAACACCTAACTTGCTTTTATTCAAGAACAAAAATGAAAAAAAAAAATTTCCCGCTGTTGTTAAAAGGAAATATTTCCAAACAGCTAAATTTGTTTTCCCTGGAAGGACGGGGTAGCTTTCGCTAAGCCAGCCGAGTAACGGTGCTTAACAGCAGGAGAGGAAGGGGCCGTGCTGAGATTCGCTACGCTCCCAAACAGCTGCTGAAAACTCTGCTTGCTCTCACTTTCTTTGGCATCTCATTAAAAGATTTCAAACTGTTTTTAAAACCATGGTATACCTTTAATAAATTTTAATGGGTATTTACTAGCTCAATGTTTCTTTGTCTCATGTGTGTAACATTTTCAAACAAATGGACCTCCCATAACTTGATCCTACGTGTCTTGTATGTTAAATTTAGGGCTTATCTATTCCTAGATGTCTCTCCCTGATTGTATCAGGTAACACTGTGCACTCTCACCTAGAGTTAAAAGCTCACAGGCCCGGGCCTTGTTCCCATTTCATAAGTGCAACTAGTTGGACTAGAACTCTGAATCTGAATATTTCTTAGCAGTTCCAACTCATAAAATAACCCCACTCAGCTTATTTGTTGTTGTTGTTTTTTTTGCTATAGGCTTTTAGGATTTTAAAATTCCTAAAAGTGTTGTTTTAGCACCCCATAGATAAATATATAGTTTGTTGCTTTTTTTTTTTTCAAATAAAATTCAACAAGCAGTTTTAATGTTGCTGACTTAAAACTGCAGTTAGCAACATTAGCAACATTTGAAAATGCTATTCAAATTAGCATTTTGAATGATCCTCATAGCACAGTGAAAAAAAGCTCTTGTTTCAGGAAGACATGCAGTTTTTTTTATATATATATATATATATATATATATATATATTTATTTTTTGGTAAATATTGTGAGAATGATCTGGATTAAGTCTTTATTCAGGGTGTTGTTACATCCTTAAAAAGTCTAAAATTGATCTAATATTAAGGCCTTACATTTCTGAATTTCATTTAAAACAAAGTAAGTTGGCCTCAAATCACAGGTCTTAAATTTGATTGTGGTCAGATTATTGAATCTTGTTTATTAGTCTTTTTTTATTTTTCTCACAGGACTTTTTTGTCAGGCAAAAGTTTGAGTCACATGCAGACATCTTCACTGTGTTCTGTGACTCAAAGAGGTTGTGGCTACCAGTAAGCTAGCAAGGGCAAAGCTAGCTAGCAATTTTTATATGTCCATTATGGGTAACTAGAAATTTATCACCCGTTGGCCGGACGATGTTCATCTTAACCATTGGCTGACTTCTTGTGCCAACCCATACGATTTATTTGCGTTTTGTTTTGTACATGTCTGTTGTGGGAGAGGTCTTAAATGATAATGATCTTAAAAGGTCTGAAAAAGCCTTAAATTTGAGTTGGTGAAAACTGCATTAACCCTGTTGTGTTTCATCATTAACTGTCCACCATTTCTTTTTTTTGTGGGCATTACAAAAAAGCCACTTTAGGCACATCTAATGTGAGAATTGATCTATAGTTTATAAATTTTAATATTCATATGTGCCACAGTTAGGTGGAGGTTCAGTAGCTCAGCTGTTTTCAGCCAAAGTTTGAAGAAAGAAAGCAACAGGATAAGAAGGGTTCTGCTCTCGATTTTTTATTTAAATCCTGAAGGTTACAAAGAAGTGATTGCCCTCTCCACTGCCTGCTCTCCATCCTTTGTTTTCCTCCTCCCGTCCGTCGGCCCACATGCACCTCTCATTTCCCGCTCTCATCCGATCTGCATGTTTACAAGATGGAGGGATTTTTCTCTCCATCTGGGGAGATTAGCTGTCCAAGGCTGTCCTTTTGCATGCAAGATATAAGGACAGAAGGGGAGAGATGGACAGACACACTTTCCCTCTTCCATGTTTGCTCTGTGGAGCCCAAAAAAGAAATTAAGTAGCAATATGTTCTGCGCCGGCTGTTATTATGACTTGGAGGCGGTTTTTCGTGAGTACCAAACTTGTTGTTGGGGTCTCTGCGACTTTTCTTTTTTTGTTGTTGTTTTTTTTTTTTGTCTTCTTGTGAACATCTCCCTCCTCCATCGCTCTGGTGTCTTTCAGAGGGATCGGCTCACTCCAATGATAGCCTGTCGGACTCCAGCCCACCTGCTCCTGGCATCCCTACTCAGGTGGTCCAGGCCGTGCAGACTCCGCCACAGGTGAGAAACGCACAATGCCATCCAGACGACTGTGCAGCAGCCTGCCTTAACTGATGAGTTTGGGACTGCCTCTCCCACAGAGGTCAGTGTTGCAGGCAGTGACGCAGCCAACCAAGAGGATTCAGACAGGCCACATCAGCAGCCTGCAGTCTGTGCATATTAACCAGGAGGTAAACAGGCTCTCTCTCTCTGCATAACACACACTAGATAAGATCCATGCACGTAGGCTCACGTAGGCCCGAGTAGCACATAAATTATGTATCTCAGTTGCGTCTTTGTAGTTACACATAGGATGTTTAACATAGCTTTATTGCTGATTATTTAACATTATACTCTGTGGGAGAAAGCTCGAAGTTCAAGTTAAGGAAGTCAAAATGATTTGTTCAAAGTGAAAATTTGGATCTTAATTGGTTGGTTGTTGTTTTTTGTTTGTTTTTTAGAATCGGCTTGTTTTTAGTATTTTTTTTTTTAAAGATCCTGTGATTATGCAAACAAGGTGTGAGTTTATAGGTTGTCATTTAAATTAACGCTCTGCTAAATATTTTTGGGCCTGGTCAGCAAGTGGATGTGGTAATAGGGCACTGACTGGTTTTCTGATTATGAGTTTTATTGCTTTGATCAATTTAAAAAACAAACAAACAAACAAACAAAAAAAACTCAGCCCCTTCACTCACCCATGCTCCCTTTCTCTTCAAACTGCCTTGGGATCCGAGGATCAGGACCAGGCTAAGAATTTGTTTAATTTTGAGAGTAAAGTCATATTATTGTGACAAAAAATTACTACGACAAAAAAGTCAAAAGAATTTGAGAATAAACTCATAATATTACCAGAATACAGAATGAAGTAGTCATTTTATGGTGACTCCTGAGAAAGTAATGATATAATGAAAATGAAGAACACTGGAGCTTTAGTTTTTTGATGAGCTAATTTTGGACTTTTATTTTTTAAACTAACATCACAACTTGCCTGAAAACCATCAATTCTAAAAACCAAAATCCAAAAATGTTCTCCCTTTAGCTACTTTGAAAGACTAAAATATACTATATTATATTATATTATAGTATTTGATTTCCCCTGAAATGTATGAAAATGACAGGAATGCAGGATTCCAAAATAAAACCACCAGCATGATAACATTAGCTATATTGGAATATTTTCCTAAATATTTTGTTTATTTTATCTTATCTCCTTCAACTTTTTGCAAACAATTGTTTGGTTTTGCGTTTCACTCTCAAGGTTATCAGGTGTCAGTCACATTTGCTACTTTTGTTCCAGCCAAAGGAAACTAGCAGAAATATACAGCAAGAATAATTTGAAACCCAAAATGTTCTATTGTCAACTATTTTCACTAACCTTGTGTTGTTGTTACTTTAAAGTTATAATCAGATTGCTTGAAAACTGTTGGACTTTGCCCCTTATTTCCAGTGAAATTAACTCATTGCTTCTGGATACAAACACATTTTGGACAATTTTATCCCAATTTTTGTGGTAGAAAATGGAGATTGTAGATGAATTAGAGCAGAGACTGAGAGCCTGTCTTTTTTCACAAACATCACAAACATTCTAAAGATTCTAAAACTCGCCCAAAGCCTGCATCATGTTAATCCCAATGGATTAAGAATGGAACTTCACTTGTGCCAGTTTTGTTGCCATGGGACTGGAAACCATTAATGCTAATCTCGTCTTTCTTGATTGTTCAGGTGGAGCACGTTTACTCGGACCAGGTGCAGTACGTGGATGGAGCAGAAGATGCGGCTTTTACCACATCCGCAATGTGCGCATCGCCTCATAATCCTTTGTTGACACGCAGGTGGAAACATTCTGTCTGCAGGTGTTGATATCTGATTTTTTCCCCCTCTCCAGTCGATCGAACAGCTTCCCTTTCTCCGACTCGCCCCTCTACACCCAGACCCCTCCCGCATCCTCCTCCGCCTTCTACGAAGCCACGGCCAGCTCTGACTCAGACCTCCCCGGATCTGTGACTTCGCAGGCGGTTTCCGTGGCGACGGCAGGAGCCAACAGTGGGGCTGGCACGGCGGGATATGTCATCCAGGGGGGCTATATGTTGGGAGGAGGAGGCGCAGCAGCAGCAGGTGGGGGAGGGGGAGGACAGAGTTACTCTAGCCCCAACTCTCGTGCCCCTCCCGCTACTGTGAGTATATGAGATCCAATGAGATGCAGCGACCAGGAAGTCCAGTCCATTCATGTCCGCGGTGTCCTCCCTCTCTTCCCTTCCTCCCCTCAGGTCCAGTGGTTGTTGGAAAACTACGAGGGGGCCGAAGGGGTCAGCTTGCCCCGCTGCACCCTCTACTACCACTACATCCTGCACTGCCAGGAGCAGAAACTAGAGCCAGTTAACGCTGCGTCCTTTGGTAAACTCATCAGGTCCGTCTTCATGGGGCTCCGCACGCGAAGACTGGGCACCAGGTAGACACATTTACCCGAATTACGTAGGAGCGGCGTCCAGGGCGAAGGCATCACTTCTTCTCTTTGCGTTCCTCTGCAGAGGAAACTCCAAGTACCACTACTATGGCCTGAGGATCAAATCCGGCTCCCCTCTGCTCAGACTCATGGATGAGCAGCAGCACATGGCCATGAGGCAGCAGCCTTTCTCACAGAAAAACAGGTATCGGTTTAAGAGCTTCACATCATGTTATAACGTTAATCCCCTCATTAAAAACATACCTGGAGTGTTGCCTTAGTTCTTTCACACACGTTTGAGAAAACCTTGAATCTCCCGTGGCAACCATTCAGGGGTCCCTAAGTGCTTGTTTTCACAAAGCAACATGTATTTCCACAAAGCTCCTCCAGTTTCCTTATGGAAACTGGAGGGACATTGTTGACATTGACATTGACATTGTTGTGATGATGTGCTAAAGGCAAAATGTGACCGAAAATCAGCTTCTTAAAGAGGCAGAGACCCAATTTCAAGATGCTAAATTGTGGAATCAAATTTCCGTTAAGTTGTGATTGATATATAAAGCACATTTATAGTAACTGGAGCTAACATAATTACTTGATTGTGCTATAAAATGGTGCTATGTGGCTGAAAAATACAGAATACTGCCCCTTTAAATGAAAAATACTTGTATCATAGTTTAAAGAAGCAGATTGACTGAAATACAAACTAATCATTTTAGTGGTGACTGGCCACTCATATGGAACTGCCCGCAATTTGTACAGTACACAATCTCACATGTCAAAAATTCATACTTGAGATGAATGGAGCTGGATAAGGTTGCAGATATATAAGAATATCTGCAACCTAAACTTACAATCAGAGCTGCAATTGAATTAGTTTAGATTAGAGTATATTCATGTGTTAGAATGACCTAGTCAAAGTCCAGACCTAAATCCAGCGAAAAATCTGGTAACATCTGAAATGCATTTTCTACTCTTTTTCTTTTTTCGTGTTGTATGAGCCGCTTTCCCACCTGTCGTATTCTGACGGTTTTTGTGCGCTCCGATGCGTTTCCCTGATGATTTTGACAGGATAAAGCCACTGCAGAAGACACAGGGGATCGCTAACGGGACATCGGGTGTGGCGGGTCAGCAGCAGGTGGCGGCGCTCTCTGATATTTCCGCCCAGGTGCAACAGTATCAACAGTTCCTCGGTGAGAAACGTGAACCCCAAATGTTTCCCCCTTTTGTTTATTGTTACATGGTTTTATCACAGCAGTGGATTTCTTCTTAGCCTGATGCCTAAGTGAAAGGCCACAGATGCTAACATCTTTGTGTTTTTGTTTGTTTTGTCTTGAAACGAGAAGGAAAAAAAAAAGTTAAGTGTTTATGTTTTGTTTTTTGTGTGTGTGTGTGTGTGTGTGTGCTTTCAGAAGCATCGAAGCTGCTGCCAGAATTTGTGAAAATTGATCTGCATGATCAAGCCCTGCCCGATGGGATCCACTTGGAGCACCTGAAGGCCTTCCAGGCTCTGTACAGAGAGCACTGTGAGGTAGGAACCGGGTGGCTTTACTCACTGACAGGATTCCATTTGTTTCTGCATATTTTTGTTCATCTTATTGGATTTTTAGAGTAAAAACAATATACATTTCCAACCGGCTGGTCGAACGTTGACGTAGCGCTCCTCCCTCTCGCTCACAGGCTGTTCTGGATGTGATGATCAACCTTCAGTTCACTCTGGTTGAGACTCTGTGGAAATCCTTCTGGAGGTTCAGCCAGAGCAACGACGCAGAATCTCTCAACCTGTAAGCATCTTAAGCACGATTATGAACGTCTTAGTAAAATTTCTCAAAAGGATTAATAATTCCCCCTTGAACCTTGTCACAGAAAGTCATTTCTGCATGTAGCCATCAGACTATATGACACCTTTAAATTTACTCTGGAGTCATTTGTGGATTTATAGACTTGCGTATTTCCATGTACATATTTGTTTTTATTTACCGGTAATTTTATCCATTTAAGTTACGTGTCATTTCACACTTGTGCTATACATTTTATACCTAATATTTTCTAATATTTAGCACTTTGGCTGGATTAACTTCTGGTCACATCTGGTGATCAAGAAATTATATTCTTATTCTCATTTTATTGGGATTTTATGTGACGCAGTAGCGCCTGACTGTGACGTTGAAGTGAAGTGACAGTATGATCAAACTTTTTCAAAAATGCCAATCTAAAAAGTGTGGTGTGCATCTGGACTTAGCCCCCTTTTACTCTGACATCCCTAAGCAAAATTTAGTACAGCCAACTTTTGAAATGTCAGTTTATTAAAAAAATAGTCTATTGACACAGTGGGACGTGTCGTACATTATTATTACAGTTTGTTTTTTTTAACTGTATCTTTCTTCCACTTCCTGACTGTGGGCTCCTTCGTCACATAGAATCCCAACAAGATAAATGAACGTTTAAGGTTGCAGCCTGACCTAACTCACTGCCACAAAGACAGAAACACTCTTCTCTTGTGCAACTCCTCCGTCAGTCACGACGAGTCTGAGAAACGGTTGCCCAGGTCCTGTTTGGTGGCTCTGTGCAAGTTTGAACCGGTGCTGCGGTGGACCAGGGACTGCGACAACCTGCTCTACCAGACGCTGGTGGAGATCCTGATCCCAGACGTGTTGAGACCCATCCCCAGTAAGTCAGCGAGGAAACCTGGAGATCAACTCTCAGCTGCGTCAAACTTAGCGACCAAAGAACAATGTTGTAGCAATTCTTTTCATATGTTTGTATTTAAAGCAAGAAAAGTCTAATCTGTTAATTATGTTAATTAATTATGTAAAATAATTTGTGATACAAAAACTACAGTGAATGTGGTGATATATAATTTTTTTTACTAGTTGGTTGCATATTTAGCTTGCTTTAGAACGGTTCCTTTTGTTTTCAAATGTTTAGAGAGATCATGGTGCATTTCGTTGAGTTAGTGACAAATTTCTCGCCTTTAGGTGCCTTAACTCAGGCCATCCGCAACTTTGCCAAGAGTCTGGAGAATTGGCTGACGGGCGCCATGATGAACATCCCTGAGGAAATGGTCCGCATCAAGGTGTGAGAACCTTCAGAGACTGGTTGCCATGCTAGGTTGTTTTAGACTTCCTGTTTAGTTTTACTACTTGAACAACTTAATTAAGGTGGTTTAGAAACATGCTAGAAGTTTCAATATGTCTTTGATTGCAAAACCTTGGAAAAGTATTTATACCCCTTGAACATTCCCACATTTTGTCGTGTTATTTCCTCAAACCGTCTTTTTGGTGGGATTTATGTCAAATTTTAATGCCTAGATTAGTGGTGCCCAAAATGTTTTGCTCTGGTGGACAAAACTGGCAAATTTAAACTACTGGCACAAAAAAAAAAGAAAAAAACACAAGTTTATTGTGTGTTGTTTTGTTTTTTTGTGTGTTTTACCTGCGCAACAATAAACACAGTTATTGAAATCTGTATATCATTAAAGGAATTTCAGACTGCTGCCTTATTAAAAGGAAAACAGACAATTTCCAAATTTTGCAATTGTTTTCTTTTTCTATTGGTGGACCAATTTTTGCCGTTCTTGACCTGTGGTCAGGGGCTAAATAAAAATAATTTTTTCCTAGTGCATCTTTGGTTAAGATCAGGGGTGTCCAAAGTGTGGCCCGAGGGCCATTTGTGGCTCATGGATTGATTCTCTGTGGCCCCTGAATGATAAAAATGCGTCTGATGGTGGATGCAGATGGAGACCTTTGGAACCAATTAGGACAAAACTGTGACCCACAAATTAAAATCTGGTTGTAAGATGACAAATGCGGAGAAATTAACACTTCAGCAAAATGTCGAGAAAATGCGTTTCCTCATTTTTACGTCTGTTTAAAGAAAAACAACAACAAAAACCAACTTGACATTGATGTTTATGTTGTGATTTTCTGACATTCAGCCATTTGCTAAGGCTACTACATGTTTCATTTCCAGGTCGTGTGCGTGGGCTCGTTCTCCCAGACGTTACGCCGCTACACCAGCCTGAACCATCTGGCGCAGGCCGCCCGTGCCGTCCTCAAGAACTCGGCTCAGATCAACCAAATGCTCTCCGACCTCAACCGCGTCGATTTCACCAATGTGCAGGTCGGTGTTGATGCTCGCCGTCTGTCCGTCTCTGTGAAGCCGGGTGGCTGGACACTGAGCCCCGTGTGCCCGTCCTCAGGAGCAGGCATCCTGGGTGTGTCAGTGTGAAGACCGCGTGGTCCAGCGGCTGGAGCAGGACTTCAAGGCCACGCTGCAGCAGCAGAACTCCCTGGAGCAGTGGGCTTCCTGGTTGGACGGAGTCGTTTCCCAGGTGCTAAAGCCCTACGAGCAAAACCCAGCGTCGCTGCCCAAGGCGGCCAAAGTCTTTTTGCTCAACTGGTCCTTCTATAGGTAAGTGCACATTTATTGCCAGTTGGCTGGATGAAGTTTGTAAATTCCATTCATAGTTGCTTTAAAAAGTCTTAAATTTAAGTTGGTGAAACCCAGACTAGGAAACGCTTCAAGCTTTTTCTTTCAGCGTACATTTTGTACATAACCTCCTTCTTCCCCAGCTCCATGGTGATCCGCGACCTGACTTTGCGCAGCGCCGCAAGTTTCGGCTCCTTCCACCTGATCCGCCTGCTGTACGACGAGTACATGTACTACCTGATCGAGCACAGGGTGGCCAAGGCCAAAGGGGAGACGCCCATCGCAGTCATGGGAGAAGTACGTTGTAACGGCGCGCGCTCTCTCGGCGGAAGGTGCAAATTGTTTTTGGATTCGATCTTCCTTTCATCTTTGCTGTTTTGTCTTTTCTCTGTTGCAGTTTGCCAGCACCGTTAAGAACAGAAACTCTCCAGATCTGGATAAAGGTAAAGAAAACATTCCTGATGCACAAAGGAGCATTGCTGTCATGGAGGAAAATACATTTTTGAACATTATCACACTGTCACCTTACAACATTATGCTTATGTTGGACAAAACGAGATAATTATGTTGTATAAATGTGATGATTTCATCCAGAAGGCGGTGGTAGTGTGCTTTTAGTTCTTAATGAAGGCCAGTACAATCACTCCAAGACTTTAGATGTGGCCAGCCTTCCTAATTGACCGGCTGGAAATCTACGGAAGACATTAGTTAAAATTTCTTGATTCCAGTAGTTTGGAATGAAGGCAAAGGAAGTGGTCGACGCTACGGGTTGATGTAAACCCTGAACCTAATTTCAGGGGGATGTAGATTTCTACGACTTTGTTTTTGTAGTTATAGCACCAATAAGCTAGCCATATTTTTAGCCATTTATTTCTCATAACATTCCGAAAATAGGCTTGTATATAAACCTCTTCCTCTGTTGAGTCTCGTCAATGCAGCCTAAAGCACACTACCGCCACCATCTGGAAGAAGTTGTCACGTTCGTACAGTCTGATTATCACGTTATAACGTAATCATGTCTGAAGATGTATTTTCCTCTGTTTGACGGCAACGCGCGTTTAGCTTTCCCCCACGCTCTTGTCCTTACCGCCGACATTTGTCCGTCAGAAGAAGAAGAGGACGACGACGAGGAGGACAGCGAGGAGGAGAGCGGCGAGATCATGCTGCAGTCCAGCTCCCTGAAGGTGGACGACGAGGAGAAGTGCGACATGGAGCCGCCGGCCAAGCAGCCCAGGACCAGTTTGAACCTGCACCACGCCCTGACCCAGGCCCACGGCGCATCGCCCTGAGTTAAACGCGCGCTCACTTTTACGTTTCAGATCATGCCATCCTGTCCTGAAACCACGGCGGTCTGCATCATGTCTGCTTGTCTGTTTGTGAAACCTGGGAATGTGGAAGAGCCCATCTCTGATTTTTTTTTTCTCTCTCTTTCTGTACTTTTGTGTTGCTGTCGTTGACCTCTTTGCCTTCACTCGACCTTCTCCTTCCCTTCTCCCCTTGCTCCCTGTGCCTTCCCCGTCTGCCCAGTGCCCACGCCCATAAAGCCTGACCCGTCAGTACAATACACTCTTGACTTCCCTCCTGTCCTGCCTTAACCACTGACCTGAGTGCTGTGGAGCGATGAGAATCGTCCCGTCTCCTTCAGCAGTACTTCTTTAACTCAAACGCATTGCTTGCCTTTAATGAAATGACTATGCAGTGGGGTGCGAGGGGGATGGGGGTGCAGGACTTTAATTAATGTCTCTGTGAGAAACGTACATCTAAGAGTAGCATCTGGAATGATACAGCAGCATGAATTATGTCTGAACAGTTTTAGGTGAGGTTGGCTTTTTTTTTTTTTTTTTTTTGGAGTTTGTTTTTGATTCGGCCACCTAACTGATGATCTGTGCCTTTAAGAGATTTCTAATCTCAAAAAAAACAACAAACAAAAAGTTTGTGATCTATATAAACACACATATATTCTATTCTGCATTGTGGATTAATAAATGAATGTCCTGTGAAGTGGTCTTGGTGTTGTCATGAACTTTAGTACAATTAGTAACTAGTGTGCCTGTCAAAAGTATTCACACCCTTTGAACTTTTTCACTTCTTTGTTTAAAATCGCACCTCAAAGCAGATTTTATTGGAATTTTGATGGAGTAGATCACCAGGAAGCACTTTATGACTGTTAAGTGGAAGGAAAAAATATGTGGTTTTGTTTTTGTTTTGCAGTCAATCAGGTATTTGCATGAATCATCTTTCAACTCAGTTTCAGCTTCATGTCTCTTTGCTATATGTTTCTACCACCTTTCCACATCTAGATATTGAATTTATTCCCTGCAAGTTTTAAAAATAAAAATAAATTTTCCTTCTTCCCTTTTCCCGCTGAACAAAAGTATTCCCACAGCATGTGTCCCCCTACTTTGCTTGTGGAAAACTGAAAATCTGTCCAGAATATTTATTATAAAGATAAAATATAACTAATATTTTCCATCCACTTTATAGTTGCTCACTACTTCCAAGTGATCTGTCACATAAAATCCCAATTAAAAAAACGTAAGTTTTTGGTTCTAATGTAAAAAAAAAAAAGGTATGAATAATTTTGCAACATGTTGTATATTTATCGAAAGAAAAAAAGATGGTGGCACTCCTGCTAGGTGATGGTCTTTCTTTCTTTTCTCCCTTTCACCTATCTTTCGGTTTACCTGCAACCCCTTCACACACACACACACACACACACACACACACACACACACACACACCTTTTCTACAACGCTGTGCCCCTTTTCAGCGGGTCACATGGCCAGGCCAAAGCCCATCCCGGCTCTTGAGGAGCATTCCCGTTGCGTTGTACCAGCTGCAGCTGTCTCAAGAGGTTTTTGTAGAGAAGAAAGTTGATGTTTATTTTATGAAATGGCATACTGTGGATGAATTTTATTGTGTATCTTTTGTGAAAACGGTTAAATATCTATATCTGCTCTATTTTTTATGTCGTCTTACCATTATTGCCTTAAGATGTTGTTCTAACGTCCATCATCCGGAGTGAAAACATGGCGTGCGTTTCCTCTGTGATAACAGTCTCAGCATGTGAATGTGGTGGCTCTGTGTGAACTCCCCTCCTCCAAAGAACATAATGCTCACATCCTGCAGCTTCTTGTGTTGCATGAGCAAAAATGACTTTTATGTTCCAAGTGTGAAACTAAAAATTCTAGCTGTGGGATGTCTCTCAGGACCATGTCTTCACCGAGATCCCACCAAAGATCTTTGCAAATGAAAAGAAAAAACAATATGGTATGTTCTGTTTAAATGTACATGACAGAAATATCTGACTTGAAAAGTATAAATTAACCTTTTGATGTCAAAGTTTGTGAATTCGTTCCTTGCTTGTATTGGGGAACCTTTTTTCTAAATTTTGCCCTCTTGATGTTATACTGGAGCTCTTTGTACTTAAATCTGTGATCGACGTTTGTAGCTTCGTCCCTTCAACTAAAGAGATGTGATTCCTCTCCACGCCTGAGTTTTGTCCCGTCTTTGTTCCTCACCTATACACGTCTTTCTCATCTGATCAAGATGCCAAGTCAGGCCTTTTAAGTTTTCAGTAGTATGTTATTTTTTTGCAATACAAATTAAGTTCAAATTCAATTTTTTCAATTAAACGTATCAATTTTAACTCCGACATAATGTTACATATCTTATTTTTAAGTAAATTAACTCCAGCCTCACCCTTCCATCTATCAGATACTTTGGCAAACGTAATTTAATCTCCAGCTAAACCAAGCCGCTTCCAGATGCTTAAAGATGCCACAGCAAGAATTATAAAGGTCCTACACAAATGTAGCAGCTACACTATAGTATCTACACTTATTAATACGATGAGACGATATGCAGGGGCTCTGTCTGCAATGATAAAGATTCTGTCACTTTAGCATGTTGAATACTTAGGCTAACCTTCGAAGCAAAAGTTTAAACTATTTTTAAAGAAGCGCAGCACGAAAGTCTACAAGCCACACTAGACTTATGTATCATTTCTGATTTACAACGCCCTCTAGGGGCAGTCACACGAAAACAGAAAATAAAAGTCCAAAGTATTTGTCATAATAGTAACTATTAGACACAGCGAAGAAAAAAAACAACATTTAATGTGTATATTAAATGTGAAAACAAGCTGACTCAGAAATAGACAACATCTAAGCATGTTGTCTACTTGCACAACATACTGTAGGCCACGTGGCCACACTTTTCAGATCAACTTAGCTGATAACTATTTGACCACTTATTCAGCAAGTGTGTAAAGAGCATTAAACTTTCAGCCACGGTTGATCATTAAGTGTACAACTGGCCCCATTAAAAACAGCAAAAACAAAAACAAACAGAAAAAAAACACTAATATTACAAAAAGAAAGTAGTCAGACTGAATTTTGCATCCTCCATTCTCTACAAACTGCAGCGTCAACTAACGAAGGCAAATGTGGATGTAAAAAACGGCAGAAACATTAACTTTATTTTAGGTAAATCAGATCAACTATAATTGGTGGCTGGTATGAATTTAAGACAGAGTGTTGAAACCAAAGCTGATCAGTGGGTAAAGAAAGTATTAAGGGTGAGCTATGTTTTACCTTTTATCTTTATCTCCACAAACAAATGTATGGAATTAATGTCAATGTCTGTGGAAGAAGTTTTAATGGGGTTGCATTATGTAAAATCAACTCTTTGAACTTCATATTGTGTTATTTTCTCATCAAAAACATGAATGGTTGCCATGATTCTTTCATGCATGTTTGGCAAAGCCTTGAATCTGTCAAGATGTCGTCATGGTAACCATTCCGTTGTGATGATGTATCTTTCCTGTCAGAAAGAACAGGAGTTTCTTAAAGAGACAGAGGCCAATTTCAAGGAGCTAAATTGCAAAGTCAAATTTTTTCTTCTTGACATTTATGGCATTTTTATAATAAATCAACACAACAAGTTACTTAATTGTGCTAGAAAATGACAGCATTAGCAATAACACTGCTCTCTTAAAATACAATCTTGTAACATGAAGCCACTGTTGAAATCTGTCAGGTTGTGAACACAAAAGACTCGAAATAACATTTAAATTCAGATATTTTAATTTAACAAAAATATTTCCAGTCAGTCAGTCATTTCTAATCCAGTTGGGAGATGATAATGACAGGAATATGAAAACAGTACAGAGCTGGTTCTGGTTTAAAACAGCATACCTTCCTGTGTAAAAAAAAACAAAAAAAAAAACCCAAACAAAGTACAAAAGACATCTTTGTTCTGTTCAGCTCCTGGTTTCGGTGGCTGCAATATTACAGTAAAGATTTACAAAACAACTACAAATCTATAAACAAAACAAATCTGCAGCAGACAAGCCTTTGTTTGGTTAGTTTTAATTAGACTTTTAAACTTAAAACCTCTACAGTGGAGAGTGCTGCTGTGACGTGAGCTCTTCGCTGAAGAGAGAACCCGTCTTCATGGGTGAATGTGTGATTTGGTTTCTGTAACTCTTGTTTCTTCCAAATTTCCCTTCATAATACAATCCAGGTGCATCGGTCACTGTCTGCCAACACTTGCAGAGATGAGCCTGAGCGAGACAAGTTGATCAAGACGTTAGAACATTTTGTAGGAACAATGTTTTTTTGTTTTTTTTCCCCACAGTTACTATTTAAAATTAGGGCGGGGATTCGCACACAAAATTTAATAGATTTTTACTCAAATTTAAAACACGGTTGTCAAGCAAGATGGCGGCTCAGACATCACTCAGAACTATGGAAACCCCAAAGACAGGATTGGTGAGAAAAAAAAAAATCCACATCTTCCAAAAAGCAAAATTTAGATTAATCGATAAAATCGCCCAACATTATTTTTATGTTCATCCCAGTTCATTTGACAAGACTGATGACATGACACAGATGTGTGTGTGTAACACTACGTTCACCTTTGTGCAGAGCTTCGTTGGTCATGCGGTTGATGTAGCGGGAGCTGTTCTCAGGAACCAACCACTTCATCACGGTGTTCACACACGACTTTCTGTAGGAACTCCACACACTCCCACTACCAGGGACAGAGAGGAATGACCCTTACACTCAGCTTTTCAAGAAACAGCCAGATCTGTGTGTGTGTGTGTGTGTGTGCGCTCACCTAGTCTGCCCCCTAACCTCCGTTAAGTCACCCACACCCACAGTGCGACACACACCTGTGTTAAGGTCCCAACTGACCTGTAGGTTGGAATGGTATGTGTTTGGCCTGAAAAACACAAAATAAGAAGAGAGAGAAACGCTGAGCTAAAAAGCTAAAGAGTAGAATTAGGAGGAAGAGGAAGAGAAGGAGTACCTGCAGTGCTCCTCGTCTGAGACAGGGAAGGCCAACAGCAGCAGACCAATGTTGATCATCACAATGTTGGTCTCTGGGCAAACCTGGGGAGCATCAAGCCCTCTTTATGTATTTATCTGACATTTTTCATTTATCATCACGTTAAATAAATTAGACTCTAGAGGATTCCTGCTGTACAGCCCACCAACAAGAGGTACTTTAGAATAGAATAGAAACAGACTTCATTGTCCAGCAAAGGACCGATTTGGGTATAACAGCAGCATCAAGGTATAGAGGTTCACACAAAAACAAAGTTTTCTAAAAGTGTTAGAAACAATATATAAAATCCAGATTAACTATAGTAGCATCTATCCTTTCTTTTATCTTTGCCAAAACTTTATAATGACTGGAAGAGTAAAGAAAACCGAAATAGGGCTAATCGTTAATGTTTTACGTTTTGAGGAAATCATCTAACTTCACAATTTGTCCAAATTTAAGTATCCAGATTTCATATTCAAAATATCAGTTTTGAAAAATTGGTACAGATACACAATGCCTCTCAAAAGTTGAAATAGTTGTGCTGAAATGACAGATCCAACAGCTTTCGGTTTCAGCACTCCGTAATCGTCCCACGTCTTGTAATATTTTTGGCTTCATGTTGACAAAAGCAGCCCTGTGGGAAATTCCTGCCACTTCTTTGGTGTTGCTGCTTGGCTCTTGTTGCCTCCCTGACTGGTTTCTTTACTGTCTTTTTAATATATATATTTTTTAATAATGTGCAGTTTTTGTACTGTTCCTGCTATTAACATCTTTCTTGTCCTATGTTGCATAAACCAGGATCGTAGAATAGAAAGCATGCAATTTGCAAAAATGGTGATTCTGCATAAACAGTATGCTTTGTGATAAGTGAACAAATATATTTCTCTGCAATTGGTTTGTAGCAAAAACAGATTCTATTTCCGTATCTACAGTTTAGTTGGAAAAAAATGCTGATATTTTAACAGCGGTCTGAAGATTTCTGGGAGCCGCTGAATGAAAAGTTTTTGCTTTTTTCCCCTTCCTCTATGGAAGCTTCGACCTACTATTTTCTTGATAATAAAAAAACAAACTCTTGTTTTACCTGCATATTTCCAAATTCTGTAGATATTCCTTACAGGTTTTAACTATGTGACTCGTGACTGGGTGGGTGAGTGGGTGGGTGTGTATTTACCTCTAGTATCACGACGTCATAATCGCTGAAGGAGCAGAACAGAGGAGCCCAGGCAGCGTCGTTCCTGATCACCTCATTGATGAGATACTCGAAATCCAGAGTCAGCTGTTCTACACAAACACTCTGCCACAGAAACACAAAGGCAGCTCGAAACTGGCTAAATGGGAAATTGAATGGTTTGTTCCGTTACTACGACCATATATTCAATTAATGGAGGACAACACACAATGAAAACCCCACAACATTATGACTAACATAGAAGCATGTCAGTATGAGATTGCAAACGTCATGTCAAGCAATTATTTTATCACCAGTTAAGGTCGGGTCTGACGGACGTATTCTCTAACATAACAATGTTACACACACCTGTCCATTATGCGGCCCAGTGACCAGCTGCAGGTTTCTTCCTTTTAGATCGGTAACAGTGAAGGGCAGCTGGACTTTATCGTCCTCATAGCCTGGAAAAACAAACTATTAGTTTACTAAGGAAAGTGTGGAAGGAACCCTGAGACACTGAAACTCTCACCCCCAGATTCTCCTGAACTCTGCTCTGCTGCCCCCTGCTGTTGGAGGCGGTAATGGAGACGAGAGTAGTTGACGTATCCGGGTTCGTTGGGGCTCGGCTGCTGGCTTGAGGACGGCGCTGAGGTTGATGGAAGTGACGATGGAGGAGAGGCGGAAGACGCGGCGAGACGAGGGCTTCCGCATGACGTAGATGCTTGCTGTGAGCTAGTCCGTCTGTCCTCTGCTCTCCTGTCTTTACAATCCTCCTCCGCTCTTGAGGGGCCTGTGTTAATCCCTTTATCCGCCGCTTTTTGCGGTGCCTCCTTGTCGTCACCGTCAGCTGTTCTCCTCTCCCCGGGGCACTCAGTCTCTCTGGCTGCTCCAAACCCTCCCTGGGCTCGCCGGAAAAGGTCGGCTGCAAACTCCCGGGCTCTCATGGCTGCTTGCGATTGGCTGGGCGACGAGGGAACCGGAGGGGTCCTGCAGGGAAAAAGTCGGCTTTCTGGAGATCCCTGGGGTAACGATGAAGAATCAGGTGATGTTGAGGAAAGAGAGGATGAGGTTTGAGTTGACTGGGCAGCTCCCTTCGTGTAAAGGATCTGGGATGATTGGTCTTGTTTTTCTGAAAAGAAAGTGAACACAGATTAGGGAAAAAAACCTGACCTGTGACGTATGTGGACTGAAACACTTAGACTAAAAACCCACCTGTTTGGAGCTGCTTTCGAAACATAATCGATTAAGAATTTAATGATGGCACTGGACTAAATGTAATGTTTCAATTGTTGATTCTACGTTGCATGATTTTGTGTTTTTATTATGTAAAGCACTTTGAAATGCCTTGTTGCTGAAATGTGCTACACAAATAAAATTTTATTGATCGACTTCAGGAAAACAACATGTAAGGCAAATGATGACAATATCTAATCATGATAAAGATTAGGGCTGCAACTAATGATTATTTTAGTAACTGATGATTCTGACGATTAACTGGATTACAAAATGGTCACATTCTGCAGATCTTTCATTTGACCACTTCAGTGTCTCTTACACAATACTGAATACACATCAAAAGATGCAAGAAAACAAATAATTCATTTTGCCAATAAGAAAACATTTTATACAAAAATGCAATAACATATCAAATAATAAATCTGCAGCTAAAAACATTTCTAACAACATGTGAGAAGCTCAGCCCTTTCTGCTTAGCCTAATAAAGATAGAGCACCTCAGTGGTTTTTAGGGGAAATTATATACCTGTACAACACAAACATAGTTTTAAAGTGGATGTGAAGTTAAACACTGCTTTAATTCTTTTTTGCATTGCAATCTGAAAGTGTCGCATGCATCCGTGCTAACTTTTTAGATCGTTGTCGTTGTGTTTTGGCCTCACCAGGGCAGAGCGAGATGCCGCAGGCCACCAGAGAGTAGCTAGTGTTCAACAAGACGACCTGGTCCTTCTTCAGCTGGAAAGCTGGCTGAAACGTGGGAAACGGGTACACCACCTGGTACCTGCTGTTCAGCACATACCCGTGTTCAAGGCACTCACCACTTCCTGCGGGAGACAAACGGATTAATGCGGCTGGGAGAAGGAGGCAAGAGCAGGAGCAAGCTGTGTGTGCGTGGAGGTTCACCTGTTCGTATGGTTGTGGCTGAAGGAAGCGGACAGCACTTTGAGCACGGCTGGGACGGAGGCATGGAGGCAATGGTGATGTAGATATCCCGGTTATTCTCATCACTCATCATCAGGTTCATCAACACAGAACTTGAGCTGCGTGTACTGAGCAGGAAAAACCTCTTAGCTAAACATCGGCACTGACAGAATTTTAGATCAAGTGTGCCAGCAGTATTTTCCTACTTGAAACCAAAGATGACAATTTTGGTGTGGTCGTTTGGCCATTCACACACGGTGAGGTACAGGTCGCTGTAGATTTCCTCCCCTGCAAACAGTCGCACATGATGGACCTAAGGAGAACAACAGGGAAGATGCTCGTACAGAGGTCTGCCAATCAAAACACCTGCAAGGACGATTTGGTTTCCTTCCACTTACCTGTTTGAGTCGACTGTGCAGGTTGAACTCCCACCAGTAGAGGTGGTAGGAGTAAAAAGAGAAATCGTCGTCCTCTCCGCAGTCGCTGGTGTAAGACAGAACGTAGCGGCCGCATCTGGTGAAGCCAAGGAAGATGTGCCTGGAACCAAACAGTAATACTTAACGCCGTTTGAACTGCAACACTTTAGCGACAACGGCTAACAGAAAATTATTTTCGTCATTCTCAATAATCAATGGAAACATCTTCATTGGCATTTTTGCATGCATCTACTGGTTTTTTTGTGTGGCAACTTCTTTCTTATAACGACGCTATAATGCACATTTTTAGAGAACATTTATGGTTTTTCTACAATTATTAGTGTTTATTTGTATACAGGACAGCATGTAGAAATCCAATTTCACGCTTTAGAAAAAGAAAACATTGGTATTAAGGCTAAAAATCTTGCAAGCGCAGTGTTACATTTAATATTGTGATAATCATATCAGTTGTACTAAATCTACTCGTTCAGCACTACTCTCTTTCACAGCTTTCGCTACAATTGTTCCCACACAGTGTGACCTTTAGCCTGGTGAGCGTAGTGATGTGAGTGAGGTACGGCTGTCTGCTGCAGAGAGACTCAGTTCAAAACGTTTGGAATACATGTGCAGTATAGAAGCTGCACACCGACACAGTGATGATGAACTATTTTTAAAACGTAGTGCAGTTTCTGTCATTCCAATTGGTTTTGAAACTCGTTTTATCTGACGGTGTGAAAATATGAAGCATTAGTTACATTTTCATCCAATTATTTGTCAATTAAGGTTGAATGAAAAGAAGATTGTACTGATTAAAAATCTAAAGATTCAAACTATTTTACTTGTCTTTAGTTATATTATATTGTGTCTTTAAGGCCTGAATGTCCCCCAATAAAAGCAGGTTACTATAAACTGAAATAGGCATTTTTCCAAATGAGATTCTAACAGTGTGATAACCTTCTGGAAATATATCGCAGCAGCACTATACTTACAATAAAATATATGAAAATGTATAAGAATGTCAAACTGCTTTGATTTAAAACAGAAAAACAAACAAATATTAAATAAAGCAGCAATAACAGAAGTTATATCAGTAACATTTGTTCATTATGTTGATTTGAAACTTAAACTTGATTAGGATTAGTTTGAAACAGTTTAGTGATCAGAATAATATCCTTTCCTGTCTTTTTTTAGTTTTTGTAGAGTTTAACATGACAAGATGATATTATTCTGGCTGCTCAGTCAGAGTGATGGATAGCACATCTTCAGTTTCAACACAATAGCTGCCAATGTTTTTCAAACTGGAAACATTTCCCAACCAATTTTTCTCCCTTCTACTGGAAAAAATGTTTTTTCTGCTCCCTGCAGCTGGAGAAATCTCCAATGACTCCTGCATTTATTCTGTTACAGAAATATCTAAACACTTATCTGTTGTTTAGCTGGAAGTCCACTGGGTAATGTGGCTAAGTGATTATTTGCGAGTAGAGGAGATTTTTTTTTAAAATATGAAGCAACACAGACCCCGCTCTGAGAAACTCCTCGCTGACAATGTTCTTCAATGGGACACAAACTCTAGGCGGCAGCTTCCTAAACAGGCGCTGAGAAAACTGTCCTGACAGCTGTGGAACAAAAAATAAATAAATGGTAGCAACAAAACAGTGACAGGGCGGTTTTCTACAGTTGAATCCTGATAAATTTAATTATTCATTTCAACAATTATTTCAAAAAGTTAAATATAAATATTATAACCTCTGTTTGCACAATTATAAGGCAACTTAGAAATTTTCCCACTCAATTTTAAGAGTATTTTCTGACTTCAAGCTGCATAAACTTGAATACTTGTTGAATTTAAACATATTAGGAGTAGGTTTGCAGAGTTCAGAGAAAGCGAGGCTTCAGGAGATCAACACTATCAAGTTGTGATTATTAGTCAGCCTATATCTCAGTGGTAAAAAGGGCCAGAAAAGAATTAACAGATAAAACGTACAAAAGAAAAATGTCTTTATACAGAACTCTTGAAATTAGCCAGATTTTGGGGTGTGATCAGAGAACCCATTTAATTAGGAAGGTGAAGCTACTCATTCTCCTTCAATGTTTTTCATATTTTATGAAAGTCATGGACGAACTCTTAAATATTCAGGTCTGAAGTTTATTAGCATTTTGGATTGACGGAGTACTGTAGTTACACAACAATAAAATAAATCGTTAAAAACAACTGGCCTGATAATTGAGTTCAATTTATTTAAAAGGTTTAATGAGATGACATAAGTAGACAAGCAGTATCAGACATTGACGAATTATAGCAAGAAAAAGATAATTCGTTTATCTTGTTACGGACCTATTGTCATCGGTCAACTTCATTCTAAAAAAAAGTCTGCGCTCATTAGGAAGTGCAACCGAACACAAAATTTTGGGAAAACGTTAAAATACCAGAAAACGGCAACGGTTTACTGTTTGTAGCATTAGCTTAATTAGCCACCTGACACTAGCCAGTTGTTTCTTGGTTAGCTGCTGAGCTAGTTAGCAACTGGCTAATAGCCTCGTCGGTTGCAAAAACGGGGAGGTCTCAACTAGTTTGTCTACGTCTCTTGACAAGATTACTATTTTTAGGTCAGTGTTATATATACTCGCCTTGCCACGTACTAGAAGCTTTACGACATGGTCTTTATGTTTTCTTTGTGGTTTCTGTTTGCTATCGTCCTTTTCAGATTTCGAGCTGGGCGCCATATCCTACTGAGCCGTTGTTCCCAGTTGAAGCAGGGTGTATCCTGATTGGTTCTTGCAATACAATACTGAACTCCTATTGGTTGGTGGACATTTCAATCAAAACCTCAAAGGGTTAAGCGAAACCAGGTTACGCCCCTGCAGTAGTCTACACACTGGGATATTTAAATGTGCCTTGGTTAATATTTCTCCATGAGAAACAATATGAAATCACTAAGTGGATAAGAATTGAGCCACACCAACACAGCGGTATCATATTAATGTTTTATTGAAGTCTTTAAAAACAAACCGTAAAAAAAAGAAGTAAAAATAGGACAGAACCTAATGGAAGAAATGTTTCAAAAGTAAAGCTGACAATGAAAAGGAGGGCAGTCAAGCACACAAATATACATGCACACACAACCAGCCTACAGTTAGTAGGACAATTAGTGACCAATTGCTGCCAAACCGCATTCAGTTTCTGTAGCATTCAGTAGCATTACAGGTATTACAAACACTCAATACCCTCTTGAAAAAAAGAAAGAATACAATTAAAAAATCATCACAGCAGGAAGATTAACACCTGCAAATTACACACTAGGAATGTTGGGGGAAAAAGTACCTAGGTCAAAACAACTTTGCAATTATCTTTCATACAAAGATAATTAGTGAATATATTCAAAATACTGCTAGACAGCTTTTTGTACCCTCTGAAAACTGAAGGGAAATACTAAATGTGAATCAGTATTGAGATGCTGTTGTGATAGCTTGCAAGCAAAATTGCTCATTCACATTTTCATAAAAATAAAAAAAAGAAACCTTTACTTGAATAATGAGGTGAGGCAGTCATGTAAAGGGGAAAACCGAACAGGAAAGGTATTTAGTGCTTTGTTCAATTTATGGGCGCAATGTGTTCCCCTTTATAAATCCATAAAAAAACTATGTCACATGGATAACATTATGAGGGATAAGCAGACCTTGGCCTTGTCTTATTAAAGCCAAATAAAGGAAAAGTAAACGCATCCTGAGATCCAATACAGCCGTCCAACAGATCAACCATGGGTTTACTGGGGCTGAATAGAGAAAACAGACACAAGATGATTATTTTTGTGTGCTAAGGTCCTCTCATAGAGTAAATAAATTGGCAGCCTCAACAGAGAGTACGAGATATTAGGTTGTGAACATGTTCCAAAAAAAATGTCTCATCAGAAGCAACAAGGTGCATTACCTGCTGTCCCGGCTGTGGACCACCTGCCTGTCCGGGAGCTTGTCCTGCCTGTCCATAGTAGGCAGCCTGCTGTCTGTAGTACTCAGCCCAGGCTGCACTGTAGTCCTGCTGTCCACCAGCGTCAGCGCCACCTGGTGCTGCAGCTGCAGCGGCTGGTGCTGAGCCTGGAGTGGCTGCTGCTCCTCCACCTGGTTGAGCTGGAAAAATATATATAATCCATCAGTAAGTCATAAAATCGATTAGAGATGCACCAGTTATTTTATTAAAGGCATCCAGATTGAAGACTGTCATTCTATAGACAGTTTACTGTGTGATGCTAATCAGATGAGGCGGTTTTGTTTAATATTTGAGTTTTTGAACTCAAATAACATTTCCCTGTTCCACAGTGTTATGTCCTGAGTCATTCTTAATTCTGTGGGCTTTAGACTGCGTAACAAGTTTTTGCGACGTCCATGCAGCACATGCTGTTGTCGTGCCTTCAACCTTTTGTCTGCCCGTTTAGACCTTTTGATTCTAGCCATTCTAACTAGATCGTCATTTTCTGTGCTTTGTCTGCAATTGTATGTTTTAATGAAAGTTAGAAAGCGTTAAAAAAAAAGTAATTTGTTATAGGACTTGAATGTCTAGACTAGACACTAGACAAAAGTGTCCAGAGTAGACAAAACTAGAGATGCACGGTCTTCCTGGTTAATATTGATCTCGTTTTCTTTGAGGTCTCGTCAGCATATTCTGACAAGGCAATAATGGATAAGAAAAAAATATGCACTGCAAGTAGTTTGATAGAGATAAAGAGATAATTCCCTACTAGGGATGTAAGTTATTGATTAATTAGTTAATTTTAAGTAGATTGATCTAATGGATCGACTAAGCGGCCATTTTTAAAAAATCTTCAGTTTTCTCTGGTATCAAGAGTTATGACCGTCTTTCCATAACATCGAGGAATATTTTTTTTGTGATATGCTGAATTTAAAAAAAATTTATTAAAATTTTGCATTATTTTGAGTCAGCGCAACTGTATCCAATTAATTGCCGTTTTTTCACATTATTAAACGTATATTTATAAAACATAGCAAAATAGAAACCTCTTAAGTTGGTCTTTAGAAAAATAAAACACTGTTGTAAAACACTGTTGTGTGTTTTGTCTTTTGTAAACACTGTTACTGTCACTGTCTTTTGTAAAAGAACCACAACAAAAGAATTTTGCATCCAAATCCAGACTCTGAATGGCCCTGCCACCTTTATTCCTGATCAATTGACTCTGCTTATGGAGGTCCGGCGGTGCCCTCTGCTGGATGGCGACAAAACTACAACACTGAAATAAAGTCTAAGTGGACTATTATTAGATTGTTACTACTTTAAATAAAAAAAAAAACATTAGTTGACAATTAATCATCAGTTGATTATTTGTTTCTATTCCTAATCACCATTGTGATTTTTTTATTAACACACCAATCCCCTGAAAAAAAATTATCAACATAAATTCAGTATTTGCTCCCGCTGTTCACCAATACGAACCATTCAGGAGAAATTTAGGGGATTAAAATCTCTAGCAGATCGACTGGTGCAGCCTGAGTTACTAAACTGCATTTCAGAGTTTAGTCAGATTTTGTTTCATCACATCCAACTTACTCATGCCCATCTTCTTATAATATTCCTCCCAGGCTTTCGTATAGTCAGGCTGGCCCCCACAAGTCTGAGCTCCTTGGCCCTGGTCCCCTGCTCCTGCAGGGGCACCTGGTGCCTGGGGGGCCATGGCGGCCCCTGGCTGCTGCCCATAATATTGAGCATAGTATGCTGCCCATGCTGCGTTTGGATCTGCAGCTGCTTTGTCTAAAGAGAATAAAATAAAATAAAAAAACACCAATAAAATAAATCATGCTTCAAAACCACAGAAAAAGAGAATTTGGCCAATTGGAGACACTTACTGGGGTCATGTGAATTTGGAGCTTGCCACTGTTGGTAAGGATTTCCCCAACCTTGAGAACAATACTGGGGACCCCCAGGAGCTCCACTACAAAGTTATACACAACACCTTAAACACTTCAATCCAGTCTAAATGTAAATAAACCAACAACTGCAGCGTGTTGCACTTACTGCGGCGCTCCACCAGGAGGCCCTGCATTATAGGGATTTGGGTTATAGGGGCCCATTGGCCCACCTGGACCTCCAGAACCGGGACCACCCCCTACTGGACACAAAGGACCCTGGAAAAACCAGATCAAACCATTCAAGGATTGGTCAAGAAGTTACACGACCAATAAGTAGCCAACCTAAAATTTACCTCAATCTTTTCTTCTATGAGCTGCTTGGCGTGGTCAATCTCCTGAGGGGAGCCTCTGATGATAAACAGTTTGTAGTTTGGGTCGCCATTTGGCGGCATTTGGCGGGAAATCTCCACAAACGCCCCGGTTTGCTGGTTGATGGACTTGATGTTCTCTCCTCCTCTGCCAATGACGAGCCCACATTTGTGCGCGGGAATAGAGAAGGTCACCTCTCCTCCTGAAGGACCCCAGTTGCCCTGACCTCCACCACGACTTCGGCCTCCCGACGACATACCGGGACCTGGAGGGCCCTATTGCAGAAACACCATACTCCAGTCAGCAACATGCCATTTGTTCCCTCCCTCAGAAGCGTGGGAACAAACATCTGAAATCCAGAGCTTCCCTCTCACTCACCCCCTGCCCGCCTTCATCTCGGGCACGGATGCTCTGCAGCAGCTCAGTGATAATGGAAGCAGCGTGCTGACACTGGTCCGGAGGGCCCATGATGTGTGCAATCTTATCAGGGCCTGTACCGTCATCTGTAATTTATACGGTATTAATAAACAACTCTAAAGACCAGAGTTGGAGCAGGGAGAACGTCAGTGTTCCAGTCCAAGTGCTGGATCTATACCATAAAAGTAGTATCTTCATCACCGCATGCAAGATTTGACCCTGGATGTAAAGACCTGGTTGTCATGACAGCCTGCTGCACAGCCTATACAGTTTTGTAGAATTTAAACCATAATGTTTTATCTCACTCAAAGCGCCACAATACTTTAGGCCCTTTATGAAAAGACTTGGTTTTATTAATGTGTTCTAGTATTTCAGACAGAGACCAATGTAGAGATGACTGGAGATTATGGCTTATTTTTGTGAGTTCATAAAATTACACAACAATTAAACTACTTAAAAACAGCCAAAGTTGTTGTTTAGAGAGTTTTTTAGTAAGACTGTGCTGACATTTGATAGTAAATAAAGGAACAAACATTTTAAGTTTCTTTGGATTTGTTTTAATATGGACAATTAAGTGTACAAGTTGTACTTGTAAGAAGCCGTGCCTGGGAGGGAAAGCCCTCCTGATCCTTAAGATCAACAATGTAAGGCAATTCACTTTTAAAAACAACAACAAAAACCCTCATTGTTGTACAGTCATACCCAGCTTGTAACCTTAGATGGTCAAAATGAGAATCTAATGACTTATTTCAGTATTTTTCCCCCCAAATAAACCAGGATAAAATAAAAAGGTATGCAACATGCTACATGTTAAAATAATTTTTTTATGTTAAAATATCGTAAATCGACAGCAGCTATTTTTGCCAATTTTTCATGTTTGGAATAACCATCAGTGATGATGTAATCCATTATATCTAGTTAAACTTGACATTACCATTAAAAGATATGCTAAAGAATATTGTCTTATTTTACGACCAAATGTTTCCTTCAGAGTAAATTATGTTTAAGTTGTAACTAGAGGTTTACCCACTGCTATTAAACCTAACTGAATCAAGCATTTTAAGAACCTTTCCAATCCTAATTTTGTGAATTATAGTTTACAAAATAGACCAAAACTAGGAAAAACCAAACTAGGATCAAGTCCTAAGAAAGCAAAATAAATCTATGATTCAGTTTTGTGTACTGAAAAAAAATCAGTTCTCATCACCAAAAACACTAACAGCATCTGGCCTATGTGTGGTTTACCTGGTTTAAACTGGATCTTCACACCAGCATCGCTCTGGATTTTTTTTATCATCTCCCCACTGCGACCGATCACAACTCCTACAGACTGTCGCGGTACAGCTATCTGTAGGATTACAAGACATCAGATCACAACTCTGAAATTCTGAAAAATACTCATCTACAAGTGACTGTGTGGTAAAAATTTTACTAGGAATCACTTACATCAATGCCGCCCCCTCCCATCCTTGAGCCGTATTCATTCCTTTCTCCAAACCCAGCGTGATCCCGTTCTCGTAGAATCTCATTCACCATCTCCTTTGCTTGCTGCAGCAGGAACACGTAGAGAAAGAGAGAAGAGGCGGTAAGAAACGAAAGCGGACATGTCTTAAAACAAACCCGTGTTGTCTGCGTCCAGTCGGTACCTGCACTTTGTAAGGGTCTCCGATGATGCGCAGGGGTTTGTCTATGTTTGGTGGCTGTGATCCGTCCTGAACAAGAATCATTTTAACTCCAGCTCGCTCCTAGAAATTCATGACAGGAACATGAGGCACCGATTATTTAAAAAAAAAACCCCAAAAAAACCCGGCACTTTGGAGCATTTGATTCTATAAATATTTCTCCAAAGCAGAGCACCGACGTCTCACCTGGAGCTGTTTGATCGTCTCTCCTCCTTTACCAATAATTAGGCCGGCCTTTCCTGCAGGAATGATGATCTCTTGCATGGAGCCGGACTGACCGTTACTTGAATCATGACCTCTGGACACAATGTCCTCTAGAAAAGCCCTGGCCCTCCTGGGAGAAAATGTAAATTGTGGAAAAACACATTTTTGGGGGTTGCAAAAGCCCGAGCGATAAAATCTTAAAATCAAATTTCATCCTATGGTCGTATTTTTGCATTTTGTATTTCTGATCCGAGACTAAAATTGAAAATGTGGAAAAACAAGATCTTTTTGGATCCAATTCAAAAACAATTAAAAATACAATAACTTAGACATTGCTCAGTTGACTTCAGAGGTCACACAGCATTATGCTGTTCATCAGAAGTTGAGTTTATCATCGGAAAGTGTTGAATACATACAGCTTCTGTAAAATCACCAACTACAATTTTCCAAAAACGCTGCATACATTTGGGATCTTATTGATCTACATGGAAGTGTACATGAATAAGATCCCAACGTCTCCTACAGCGCCATGCCTGAAATATTTATCTTGTGTTTACATCCGTCGCCTCCATGATTGTTAATGGCTTACCCTGTGAACAGACTTATTCACAAGTAATTTGAATTGCATTTCTTATTTAACTGAAATACCGCAATTTCCGAAATTGTGTTTGTTCAACATTACCAGAATATCGACAAAAGTTTTGCATACATTCGTAATGGAAATGCAGCTACAGTCATCAAAGCTGTCAGAAAGTAAACAAGTTTCTAATGGTAACAGGAAGGCTATTTTGTAGTGGGTTTACCAACCCTAAAATGAATAAGTTTAAATTTTTTTTTAAAAAGCTAACCGAATTCTTTAAAAAAAAAACAAAAAAACAATTAGGTTACCAAACTTACTGTACTGCCTCTGGTGATCCAGTCAGGGAAATGCTTCTTTCTGGAAGACCGACGCTGTCTGCAAATAAACAAGACAAAATGTCGGTTACATTTAAAACGTATCATATCGGTGGTGCAAAATAAAGAGATTCACACAACTCACCATGCGCAATCTGGACCTTGCAGCCAGAGTCGTGCTGTATTTTGTTGATCTGTTCCCCTCCCCGTCCAATGACTGATGGGAACGAAAGAAAAAAAAACGTTTTGAATTTAATTTGAACAAATGCAACATGAAGCCCTATTCCGCGTTGTTGAAGTGAAATATATGGGCTTGTACTCACTGAGGCCAACCATGCTGTCAGGAACCTTGTACTCTTCTGTAATAGTGGAGGACCTGACACTGGAGATACAGGAGAGGGAAACAATCAGTTTAACACAACCACTAAGGCTGAAGTGTTCGTGTAAAAAACAAAGGCAGAGGGAAAAAACCCACCTTTGTTGGGACAGAGCAGCTAACTGAGCTCCAATAGCTGTGAGGGAGGGAAAAGTGAAGAACGCAATTAATTGGAGAATAAGTAAAGCAAAAGCTTTTCAGAAATCCACAGAGTGTTTTTAACATACACATTGCTGAATCTCTTTCACTCTGTGATGCTAACTTCTTAGCATCGGGCTCATCTGAAATAAATAAATAAATAGTTGGGCATTTCTACTAAGCGAATGTTGATCAAGTGCCTATTTGATTTTGATTTCCCACCTCCTTCTTCAAGGGATCGTTTCTGTGCAGAGAACGGATAACTTTCAGCTCCTCCGTTGTTTGTCACTTGGGGCACAGTCTCTCCACCGATTTTAGCTGCGATCTAGAGAGCAGAGGGTGAAGAAAAGGACAAACTGATTGCTAAGTCAGAAAGACCAGTTAATATTTAGGACTGGTAGTGGGTCAGTTACTGGTACTATCACTAGACTCAAGATTAGTCAAATTTTCCATCATCCTGTACCTCCTGCTTAAAGTACTTTCACCGAAATGCCAGAGATGAGTTTTCTGCGGCTCTATAAGGAGTAGGGCTATATAGTAGGGATTTATCAATTATTGAACTAACCCTCAACTAATTTAGTAATCAATTAATTAACTGGAGTATTCAGATTCAAAAGGCCTTTTACTGAGAAAATACATATGTTCAGAACAGTAACAGAGCCAAAACTGTACAAAAAAATAAATACATTTTGTACTTAAGATAAAAACATAAATGTTTGTAGATATGGTTTAGTCAAGACCTTTATAGTTTTATCTTCACCTGGTTCTATAAGAAGAACCAGGTTAACCACCATAGCATTTGCTAAAGGAATGCTATGGTGTTGTATTTTAGGCAATAAAATGTTTTCTTAATTTAAAAAGGAATTGAATTAATTGCATCTTATAATACACTTCTAATATTCCATAAAATTGCTTAAATTGTTGAATGAAAAATCTGTAGAATGTGCCATTTTCTTTATCCGACTGGTTGTCAGAAAAGTCTATAGAATAACTGATTGCCAAAAGAGTCATTAGTTGCAGCCCTGATAGAGAGAAAATCTAATCCTCTCACAAATGCTGCTGAGCACAGCCACTCAGCTGGCTGAAAAGTCTTCAGCTGCCACCATCATGTTTTTGTTCCAAACACAGTTTTTACAACTAAGGTCCTGTTTAGTTTTAACCAAAATCGTAATTTCTAAAAGGTTCCATGAAATTTTAGCGAGGCTGAGACGTTTTCACTGGACTTATTCTGTTCAGCAACCCAACTTCTCAGTAGGGTTGAAGCATACAGAACACAAACGGTATGTAAAAAAGACAACAGCTGCAGCTCATTTAATATTTTTTGTTTCTTTGCAGCCTCCATCTCTCTGCGCTTGAGAGAAAATTATTTGCATGTTGCAGACTTCAATATTAACTTATTAAACTGCTTGTGTTCTTTAAAGACCCGGTCCGACCAAAAGTAGACGAAATTTTCAGAAACCATGGCAACATGCCTCTGGTTGATCATCAAAGAACATACAAACAAGCAATGTGCAATATTAAATAAATCATCAGAAACACAAAACTAAAGCTGTACAATATAATGCGAATACATCGTCAGCGTAGTAGTGTGTGAAATATTCATATTTCATTTAAGCTGTTTCTTGGTATTGGTGCCAAGCGTGAAATTTTAAAACATGTTCAGAAATTTTAGCTGTGGATTTTTTGTAAGTGTGTAAGTGTCCTCTGACTAAAACCTCAAACTATTGCTTTCACTAAAGGGAGAAGATGAGCAAATACAAGAAAAAAAAATATCTAACTAGAACAGATATCCTTTATTTCATTCCCCCCAGATTCACTGCCACTGATTACATGTGTGACATTAAAACTGAAAAGACTTATTTCTTAAGATATTTATTGTTTTTGTCCCTTCAATAACATTAAATAACAGAGATTCAGGAGTTTTTTGAGGAGGAGGAAAAGGACGTCCCAGGGCTCTCAGATGGTTGAATTCCGTGAAAGAGGAGTACGGAGCCCCGTGCAGGAAGAAAAACGGCGAGTGACTGAGGGTCATTGCGCGTAACGGAAAGCCTGTAAATTCTAGACACTAACAGGTACCATAGAATTGCACAAAAATCCGTGAGGGACGGCGGAGTCCCAGCTCGAAATTTCGTGAAACAGGTGTTTGGAGCCATGTGCCAGAAGCCCATTAAAATGCTGTCTACATCGTTTTAAACTGTGTGATTGTGAGCGTGAGTGGGAATAAAAATACCAATAGGTATTTTGTTCCATATAACACAGTAGGAGTGCAACAGGTAAATCTTTTATGGATGCAAACTCGACTAAAAACCCACCTGTTTAGGATTATATTTGAAACGTAATCAATTACAATTTTTTTGATGGAACCTGACTTAATGTTGTGTTTTGATTGTTGATTCTATGTTGCCTTGTGTTTGATATGATGTAAAGCACTTTGAAACTCCTTGCTGCTGAAATGTGCCATACAAATAAAATTTGATTGATTGAATTTGATTGAGGTGACTTCACTAATGAATGAACCAAGTAAACTTTTCACCGAGATCTTAGGCAAACAAAACAAAAACGGGTGCAGATTTTTTAAATACCTAAAGCTGTATTTCATAAAATGCTTTAAGAAAATGCACATTTTATTAACAGTTTTATAAATGTTAAACAGTTCAGTCATTTTGTGCTCTGCACTTGCTTGACGTACTGTTTGGTTGACCGTTTGCCTTCCTGTTGGTCATCAACGTGAGTCAGTGATTCCGTTTTACATAAACTTGATTATACGTTGCTGGGATTTCTGAATGCTCATTTATTACGGCCAGAACCTCAGGTGTGGAAAACGGGTGACTTCACCGCGGACGTGTCCGTTTCTGAGGACCGCTGGAAAATCGGGGACCTTTATTCAAGCCACACGCTTCTTTTGTTTGTATTCAAATAATTTTTCTGTTTGTAAAATATGTAAAAAAGAAAAAAGACACTACAGATGTTCAGCAGCGTCTTTAAAGTATAAATACAAAATGAGTGAAAGATCGGATAAATTATATTTTTTCTAACCCAAGTTAAGAAATACCTTGGGTTAGATGGGTGCTTACTTATAATAATTAACAGACAAATCAACTGTGAAATAACGTTTTCCAAGTCTGTTTCAGGTTCTTGTACTCAGACACGTTTTCCACATGTGTCTCCTCATTGATTGACAAATACAATGTAAACAAGACGTTTTCGGTCGTTACACGGATTATTTCAAATGATCTGTAGCCAAACTGCGAGATAGAGCTTAAATATAACAGCCGATAGTAAAGTAACATTTTAGATTAGGTTTCATGTGGGATGCTAACAGACCTCTATGATCAGCTTAAACATCCACTAGGTAACCGAGCTAACTTAGCTTGTTTTTACTTTAATTCATCAATAAAAACAGATACCAAAATATTCGTATGTGTAAATTAAATGTTTACATTTTCATTCCATAGTGTATTTTTTTTTTTAAACGACGAATTAAGTAGAATTAAAGACAGAAAATCAATGAATGGCAGTGAGACGCTAACGTCAGCTATGCTAGCAGCTAGCTAGCTTCCTCCGTTTCAGACTGACCTGTCTGGCTCGTTGAACGGCGTCTGCAAAGGCGTCTTTTTTCACCCCAGTGCCAACACCGTTAGAGGAGACTCCGCCGTAATCCGACATGCTGCCCTAAAGGAGCAAACAGCTGCAGAACAGGCGAGGCTTTGTCCCGGGTCGAAGCTGCTGAGGAGCGGGAAGGCTACCAGGAGCGGACTCGGGGGCAGAAACGCGAGCCGCGCAGCACGCCGGTAGAAACTTCTCAAGATTACCAATCACAGTGCTTCCTGCTGCACAGGGTTTTCTTCCGAAGTCTTTCAACTGGTTTACCAATTCAGCTACAACTATCGCCACCTTCTGGCTGGACAATTAACCCCTTTTTAGGCATTAATTACTGTATGGCATCCTCTCTGAGAACGAAGCCCCGCCGCGCAGACCTTCATCATAACCTACCAGGTCGGCCTTTTCTTTTTTGTTCCGTCTCCCAAAGACGGAGAAATGTTGCCTGATTCTATAAATCATTTGCAACATCCTACATGCAGATGGTAGAGTAAGTATTGTGATGTATAATGAGAGCATGAATCCATCCTGGCTTGTATCAGTGTTCCAGACCTGAACATTCAGAGACGCATAAAGACAGTTACAAAGTCGGTCTTCTATCACCTGAAGAACGTTTGTAGGATTAAAGGACTAATGTCCCAAAAGGATCTGGAGAAACTCATCCATGCATTTATCTTTCATGGCATTGATTACGGCAACACTGCCAAATGTTTGGCCATGATTAACAATATATGGGATATTTCATTTGCCTTCAAAGTACTTAATGAATAAACTGAATATAACTTGTTAATATTCAGGCATGTTTCTTTATTAAACAAATATAAATAACCCAAAACACTCGTGGTGAGTTGGCTCCGGTGGTGGGGGAGGATGCCGGTCAGACCTGGCAGGCCCAAATGTGTTGTGAGGGTCTGCTGGGAACGTATGGCAGAATCCCCTGAGACGGAGCTTTAACTCCCATTTCCGGCAGAACTTTGAACACGTTCCGGTGGAGGAGGGGGACATTGAGTCTGAGTGGACCATGTTCCATGCCTCCATTGTCGAGGCGGCTTATCGGAGCTGTGGCTTGGTCCTCCCTTGTTCAAGGTTGTCGGTGCCTGTCGCAGCGGCAACCCTCGAACCCGTTGGTAGACACCTTTGGTGAGGGATGCTGTCAGGCGGAAGAAGGAGTCCTATCGGGCCTTTTTGGTCTGTGGGACTCCAGAAGCAGCTGATGGGTACAGGCGAAGCAGCATGCGGCTCGGGTGGTTGCTGAGGCAAAAACTCGGGCATCTCAGGACGCCGGATGGTGGGGATGGTGTGCTGCTGACCTCGACTCGGGACGTTGTGGGCCGGTGGGCAGAGTACTGTCCCTGTATGACCAGTGTCAGAGTCTGGTCCGCATTTCCGGCAGTAAGTCGGGCTTGTTTCCGGTGAGAATTGGATTATGCCAGGGCTGTCCTTTGTCACCGATTTTGTTCATTTCTTTCATGGACAGAATTTCTAGACACAGCCAAGGTGTTGAGGGGATCCGTTTTGGTGGCCTTAGGATCTCATCTCTGCTTTTTGCGGATAATGTGGTCCTTTTGGCTTCATCAGGTCGTGATCTGCAGCTCTCGCCGGAGCGGTTCGCAGCCGAGTGTGAAGCGGCCAGGATGAGGATCAGTGCCTCCAAATCTGAGGCCATGATCTTGAGCTGGAAAAGGGTAGAGTGCCTTCTCCGGGTCGGGAGGGGGGATGTCCTGCCCCAAGTGGAGGAGTTCAAGTATCTCGGGATCTTGTTCACGAATGAGGGAAGAAGGAACGAGAGGTCAACAGGCGGATTGGCTCAGCGTCTGCCGTCAAGCGGGCGCTGTACCGGTCCTTCATGGTGAAGAAAGAGCTTAGTAAAAAAGTGAAGCTCTTGATTTACTGGTCGACCTACATTCCCACCCTCATCTATGGTCATGAGCTTTGGGTCATGACCGAAAGAATGACATTACGGATACAAGCGACTGAAATGGGTTTTCTCCGTAGGGTGTCTGGGCTCTCCCTTAGAGATAGGGTGAGAAGCTCAGTCATCCGGGAGGAGCCGCTGCTCCTTCACGTAGAGAGGAGCCAGTTGAGGTGGCTCGGGCATCTAGTCAGGACGCCTCCCTGGTGAGGTGTTCTGGGCACGTCCCACTGGGAGGAGGCCCTGGGGAAGACCCAGGACACGCTGGAGGGGCTATGTTTCTCGGCTGGCTTGGGAACGCCTTGGGATTCCCCCGGAGGAGCTGGAACAAGTGGCCGGGGAGAGGGAAGTCTGGGCCTCCCTTCTTAAGTTGCTACCCCCGCGACCCGACCCCGGATAAAGCGGAAAAAAATGGATGGATAGATAAATACTGTAACCCAAATTTCCACACACAATAATACAACAGACCTGAGCCTGTAGAGGAACAGATCCAATATTAATTCTGTCTTTTTATTCAGTTGACATTTTGTCAAAAATGTACAAAGGTTTAATATAATTCTTTTAATTTTACATTAAAACAATATGTGGAAATTGTCCACAAAAGCAGCGCAGTGCATGCAGTTTGTTTGCATGCATGTTTTTTTAAAAACATTAAATATAACTTCTTGTTTTACAAACAGATACAATGAACCTTTTAGGAAACACGCTGTGCCAGTGGACCATGTCAAGTCTTTGAAAGGCATCACCCAATCCACACTTTTCTGCATAGACTGTTGTAATGTTATGGCAGGTGAGGTCACTTTAACCCTTTGTGCATCTTTGTCCAGTTTCAGTCCATAAAGGCAGTTCTGTGTGCGTCTTTTCTTCTTCTCACCACTGTCCTTTCACTCAAAGATGTGATAACGATACCGACCGCCTGCTTTCCGTCAGGCTGTCATTGTGCTTTGGTATAGGTAATACTAGTTTAAGACTCATCAGTAACTGTCCTGAGTCTGTGCAGGTTCCTCCCACAGCCAATCTTCTCTATTGCCCACCTGGTAGAGAAAACAATGCTGAAGGAATGTACCGTGAGCTGCCTTCCAGAGGTCACTGTGTGTCTGGCAAGTTCATGCAAGCCTGCACCCGTGCAGATTCCTGCAGCAGCAGCAGCAGCAGATGCAGCGAGATGCTTGTTGGTTAACTCCCCACACAGCTGTTAGCTTTCAAAAGCAACACATCACTCCAGAAATTAACAGCAGCCTGTGCAGATGGAGGCTGATTATTCATTACATTATACAGCATTTAGATGTTTCCCCATCTTCCCACCCTGATTTTGAAAACAAGCTGCTTGCGTTTCCCAAACTAATGTGGTTTGGTTATTGTCATCAAGGGTTCATTTCTATCAGCATCCACCAGTGGTTTAGAAGCCCAGTGGTGAGTTTCAGGCCTTTTGTTTATTTGACCACAGTGAAGCCATAATTCTGTGTCTTCCAGGTCTATTTTTACCTGTTAAACCTTTTCACATTTTTGTCACGTTACAACTACAAACCTCATTGTATTGTATTTGGACTTATGGCATACAAAATAGTGCAGAATTGTAAACTAAGTTCCTCCTATAGGCATGTAGTTGCACTGAATTTTATTTAGGGGCATCAGAGGAAAAGAAGGTTGAATGCAAACGTGCTCTCATCTCCCCCATCATTTTACTTCCACTTCTCAATGATTTTTGTTTTGATCTGTTACCTTAACTCCCAATAAAATATTCTTTTTGTATTATTTTATAGTTTGTCCAGCTGGTTTCTGTTTGTGACCTGGCATGTGTCATAATTTTGTTCAGCAGTGCATGTTACGCTGAATGACAAGAACATCTGAATCTGTCAGTAATAGTTTTAGCTGACAAAATGTGAAAACATTAAAGAGGTCTGAATATGTTTGCAAGACATCATGCTTGGGTGAAGTTTTGTTTAAAACTATAATGATGGTTATATCCCTATTATATATATAACCCTGACCATCATTATAGTACTTTTTTCCTCCAGTTGATGATCGGTAATTACCATCAAATTATTGTCAAACCAAAATAAATTAAATAAAAGTACAACGTCCAACTGCCTGGTAATTTTTTGTCCGGAATTGCAGTAGTCTTTTTTTCTTCAAGGCGTCATAAATGCAAGTCAAGTTGTCTCAAAGTTATTCACGAGTAAAGCCCTTTTTTCATGCACTGACGACGTTTCTGCACATGCTTGCAGATAAAAACTCACAGCAAACCTCGTCTCCTTTATCTACCCATGCCCCTTCCCTTCCCTCCTACCCTCGAAGTCCATTCCTAGCATTATTCTCATGTACTCATAGACGACGTAGGACACGCTCACGGCCGGGACGATCTTTAGCAGGTTGGGGGAGATTCCTCGGTAAAGTCCGGCGATGCCCTCTTGCGTAACAATGTTGCGGAGCAAGGACAGCATTGAAAGTTTAGGGGATCCTTTCACTGAAGCTGATTGGAGAGAAATATAGGAAAGATCAAGTTAGGAAAAATAAGAAAAACATTTTTTATATATTTTTATAGAATATTAGAGATACACGTAAAGGAACTTTGGGTCTCCTTCTAAAAAGAAGAAAGTAGTTTGGGGATTGCAGCCCAAGATGTTGAGTCTTTGGATTTCAAATATCAGCAGACAAACTGGCACAACTAATAGATCTAAAGTAGTCGTCTTTTAATAATTTATTAGTAGATTAAAGTTAGTCGGTTTTGATTGCTTTCAACCTTTATTAAATTAAATCATTATTTGAAAACTGCTTTTTGTATTTCTTTCAATTTAATTATATTCAGTTAATCTCATTTATCTAGAACTGGCCATTGCCTCCCTGTGCAGTTTTCCCTGAAAACAATCTCGCTTGCAGCACAATCTGGGCTTTCTGTCCTTCACTTGGATTGCCCCTGGTAGATTTTTACCGGGGCCGATCAGCGAACAGAAAGAAAAATTGTGAACAATTACGTCGATTTTCTGCACTGTTTTAGAATTGTAGTCTGTCTGTACTTTTAGCCACAGCAGCGGAGGACGTGAACGAAGCTGTTCAGTCTGTCGGCCACACTTCCAAATATTGAATTAAGATTAATATCTGCCTCTTTCAGAATAGCACTTCTCCCATTGCAGTGGAAGACGGTTGTTTGCAGCGCAGAGAATTTCCGGTAAGCTTCGTAGCACTGAACCGGTAACAAACGTTAGCGACCGGGTAAAATTTAAAACCTTAACACGGTCCACCCCTCCAGCAATCATAGGAAAAGGACAATTTACAACAAAATGTCAATTCAATCAAATCATACATCCACTCTAATTAGATTTGTAATGCAATTTGGCTGATATGAAACTATATTTCATTCTCTGAAACGTTTGGTGGAATCCAGATGCCCGCAGCTGTCCTAACCTTGTGCTTGCATGCGTGTGCGGATCAGCGCCAGCGGGTAACTCGCAAGCATCCCGCATGTACTGGAGACTGCGCCGCATCCCAACAACACCATCACCCCCGGGTCAGACAAGCCCGTGTTCCGGTTCAGCCATGCAAGTTTGAGCGTCTGTGGAAGACAAGAGTGAGTGGGAAGTGAAGAGCCAGGGGAAATGCGCCACACTGAGAGCTGCGCTTCCCTCTGACCTCATACACAGCCAGGTCAATACCAGCATAAGGGACGATGCTCAGCATGTTGGGGACGTAGCCCTTGTAGAAGGCCGCAGCGCCTTCCCGCTGCAGGATCTGTTTGGCGCAGTCTGCTATTCCTTTGAACTGACCCGTTTTTCTGAGACTGAGCCGCGTCTTCAGCACCTGATGCACAGACAGAGGGACTGAGATGATTCATTTATAAGCAACCTTAGCATTTCCTCTTAGTGCCGTCGAATGATTTGTACATGTTTGGCCCATTACCTCCATCGGGTAAATGACTGTCTGAGCTGTTGCTCCAGCCAAAGAGCCGGCGACAAACCTCTCATGAACCCTCAGAGTTCTTGTTTCATCATGACCGCGCATCACACTCTTGATCTATGCAGAATACAAGGAAAGCAAAGGTTCGGGATAAGCATCACTATCAAACATTTATGCTCTATGATCTTAAATAAACTAAAAGCTAAAGGGAAATGTAGCTACAAGACTTAGATTTTATATTAATTACATCTTAGCTTCATGCCATTCATTAGTTTGTGAGAGAAGAGCAATACTACTGCCTTTTTAATACAAGTTAAATTTCAAGTAGTTAATTTCAGAATGCAGCCTGTAATTAGCATCATTGTAACAAGCCTGCATGCATCATTGTTGTTGTGATGGTTGTTTTTTTCCCTTTTAATAACACACAGTCTATAATCCATCTGCTTTTGACTTACAAGCTAAGTGTTGCCATATGGGAAAACAAATCATATTTAATGATAATTTAAAATATACGCCAAACGACACGATAGATCCAACTCAAATCTCAAATCCAACAGGTGTCGTAGAAGTGTTCACCTGTTCATAAGTGGAGAATTTGATGGCAGTCTCAGGGGCGATTTTCAGGACATTGACTCCGTTGCCTCTCCACAGAGACCATGGTCCTCCCTCGTTCAGCATGTACTTAAACCCGCTCAGAGCGCTGCCTCTAAATTCAGAGGAGCCGTGTACCTGTACAGAGCGGGAATAGTTAGGCATGAAAGATTCATTTTCTCATACATTTTACTCTACTGCTGTTAGACTGACTTGTCTGAAGACTTTGAGGCGGTCCAGTGGAGCGGTTCCGGTTCGGGACACAGATCCAGCCATGACTCCCGCCATCAGCTGCCGCCACATATAGCCAGACTTCTTCTGCGCTTCTGAAAACTCCTCTGGGACTGTCAGCTGCTCGCCTGTGTCCAATATCTACTGAGACCACAAATCGGGAGCAAAGAACAAACTGCACATTTCAAAATAGGGAGTTAGAAATAAATCTCAGACATGATATTTTGTAGTCTAGAGACCAACTGTAGGAACTACTTCCGTGACGTTCCAACCAACTGCACCGTCTCTGTTATTTAGAGATGTTCTTGTTCAAGTTCTGCAAGCTCGTTTACCATTGAACGCTTCCAGAACCGAGCCACATCCTCCATGTCGTTCAGGTGTTTGAACAGGAAGTAGTCGCGCCACTCACTCCAGTTAATCGTCATGGTGCCATCCTTGTCCATACTGAAGAAAAACCAAATGTATTAACAGACACACTGACACAGACACTGCAGCCATAACTTATGATAGCAAAGTTCATTTCTAATAGGATAATTAGGATTAATTGTAATGAATTCGATTATTGAAATAATTGTCAATTAATTTAGTAATCAATTAATCAATAACTTGAGTATATAGTAAAACAACAGTTCAATGTATATAACTGTGTCAGCAAGAAATGTGGATGGGCGATCTGGATTTAAAAGTTTATTATGATCTTTTAGGGTATATGTTGGAATAATGATAAAAATGGTGAAATAAAGCATTTAAAATCTACTGTAGTGTTTTTTAAGACCTTATGGCTAAGATTGTACATCACTGCAGTCAAAGCACTACAAACTTAAACACTGCACTTCAAAAAACTGCCACAAAAAACAACTAATTATTAAACCAGCTACTTTAGGAATCAAGTTACTTTAAATAAATAAACAAAGAATAACTGTATTTAATGATACTTTAAAATACATTGATATTTATTACGCCTATCAAATAACTAACAGCTGTCACGACCAATTCATAGGGATTTTTCAATTTTTTTTAATTAAAATTTTTACCTTCAATGAGAGAATGAGCTTGGATTCATTTATTCATTCACAAAGTCCTTATCCTGGCATTTAGCAAACATAAATTATTTTTTCAAACCTAACTAAGATAAAACAGGAAAGATTTAGCCGGACTTACTATTGGATTGTGTGAAAAAAACAGATTCTGTCTGTTTTCGAACGGTTTATAAATCTGGCTACAACTGTGTAGTGATATGAAGAGAGCCTGGATGACAAACCTTAGCAGAATCCTGGTGGCATCTTCAGGGCTAACATTCACACCGATGGTGTGCAGACAGTCCTGAATCTCTTCCACATCAATCCAACCTGCAGATATGAAGAGACAGCAGAACACAAGAAGGAAGTTAGAAGGTTTGGGATAAAACAACATGTAAAAAAATAACAGTGAGGTTCATTGTTCTTCCGTCTTTCTCCTTTCGGCCACAGACCGTCTTTGTTTCTGTCCACATGGTGAAACATGACTTGAAGTTGCTTCTCGTGGTTGTGAAGATACTCGACGAACTCCTCAAAGTCCAGGACTCCGTCTTGGTTGGTGTCCCCGGTCTCTACAATCTGACAATGAAAATGAAGAATTTAAATATATTATCTATCTATCTATCTATCTATCTATCTATCTATCTATCTATCTATCTATCTATCTATCTATCTATCTATCTATCTATCTATCTATCTGTCTGTCTGTCTGTCTGTCTGTCTGTCTGTCTGTCTGTCTGTATATATATATATATATATATATATATATATATACATATATATATATATATGTATATATATATATATATATATATATATATGAAATAAATATATTATTTAATATATTTGGCCATGTTTAATGGATGTATGCCCGCAATTCTGCTTGTGAGGAAAAGTCGCTGAATGTTTGTTGCCCTATTTACTGTTGCATCAAAGTAGAAGCAAAAAGTGTGGTCGATAAGAGAAAAATACTTCAACACCATTTGGCCTTTTTGACTGATGGGCCAAATGGGTCACACTTTGGACTGCCACCCTGCTTTACTGGAATGCCCCCCCCCCAAAAAGCCTACATACAAATGAATCTAAAATACTAAAATATAGCAAATTATTATACAGTAAAAAAAACAAAAACATGGTACCTATACGAACGGAACAAAACCTCTTGGAAATATAACCAGGAAAACCTGATAACTCATGAAAAAATACAAGGAGTACAACAGGGATAAAGGTCACCATTCTCAGCTTACAAGAGCAGCCTCCTTAGACAGAAATAACCGCCACGCTGCCCTTCACGTGCCCACATGCAGAAACCTTCACAGACACATGGCCACATGTACACAGCAACTGAGGATTTAACTGAGGAGAGTTAAATTGTCTGCCTGTGTTCACAAAACAGCCACGCTGCTGATGTTCTGGTACAAACAGTACCCAAACAAACTGGAGGTTACATGGTTCAAGAGCGTTTACGGAATGAAAACGGCTGCACACTTTTAACTAGACCCAACAGAAACCATGTGCTATTATTACACTGTTACAAAAATCAACTCAAGCCACTTAACATGGCGCAGTTTGAATAAAGATGGGCCGTTATTTTTTTTTACTTAATGTAATATTTTTGACTTTGTTTTCCTTCTATCATTACGAGGGATACAATTAACCCTGTTATGTTCTGTAATGCAACAAAGTAAAAGCTTAGATTAGCATACAGATCTTGCCAAAAATTATTATGAAATTTAGAAAAAGATGTTAAAGATGTAATTATGGTATAAATCTTCATAACGTGCAAACAAAAAAAAAATGTTGGAGAAAATATTTAGATGCTTTTTGGGTGGGAACTATTTTTTTATTTTTATCATTTCCTAAATGATTTGAGGCGGCCTTTATTTAAGAGTGGTTAGATAGGACAGTGGGTAATGAAGACACGCGGCAAAGGTCATCAGGTCGGGACTCGAACCTGCATCGAGGACTAAGGCCTCCATACGTGAGTTGTGCTTTACCCCTGCACCTCCACACCACCCCAGGTGGGAGACATTTCATCAAACTTTTTAACATAGTTTCATTCAGTCTGTGATAAAATACAAACCTGCTTTTCTTATCCGTGCTTCAGGCCTCGTAGTTACTTACCTTCTGCAGGCAGCCGTTGGAGAGCCCTTTGTGTGCCAGCCCCGCCTGCAGCTCCAGCATGTCAATGCGTCCATCTTTGTTGAGGTCCAGCTGTTCGAACAGCTCAGCCCAGTGCTTCCTTCTCTCCTCATCTGGAACAAAGTGTTGATCTTCCTGACACTGCACCTTCAGGATCCAAGTCGACCGCTGGGTTGTCATGACCGGACGTCACTCGGAGTCAGCTGAAATGCAAGAGCATCAGTTCAATAACCTTCGTAACGAACAATGAACATCCTTCAGACCTGTACACCGAGGCAGCGATGGACTTTTAGACTTGGCTACTTCACCTACGGCCCAAAAAGAGAGCCAATGCAGTTGTGCTGAAGGTCTTTTCAATTAAAGATTCATGCAGATATAACTAAATGTCTTATTACTGCACATATCAGGCAAGATATTGAAAAATCTCACTGAGAGTACTTGAATGTTTTGATGATTCCTTAGATAAAGTTACAAACCTCTGTATGTAACAAGATCTGGAGATACAAAATCAATTAAGCTCAAAAATAACAACGGACAGAATATGGAGAAACACGTTGGTTTGAGCCTTTGACGTTTTTGCCGTGTTCCTTTCACACCTGAATTCAACTTGTTCCATTTGTCAAACAATGTCATAAGGAGGCTCTTTATTTGGAGATCGATGCATTCAGGTGGAGATTTATGGGTAATAGTGTTACGCTTTTATTTCTGTAATGGGATCTACAATACGAACAGCTCTAACAATTTCTTTTAAAAAAGCTGGGCTTCATCTTTCAGTTTATTTCAATTTATTTTATTTATATAGCGTCAAAAAAAACAAGAAAAAAAAAAACAATTTGCCAGACAGCTGATCTACCTCTGTAATCCAGTCACAAAGCCATATTCCTCCTGGACCATAAATACTTTCTGTGTTAAGAAAGTACTCATGTACATTTCTGTTAAATATTTTGTCTAGGATAGAAAACACAGAATCAATCAATGGATTTGATGTGCTTTTTATGGAAAGAAAAAACTAGGAAAACAATGATAAGAGCTAAATAGCTCTATCAATGACTCCATCCATGAAAGAATCACAACTATACATAGATGTGCAGAGCTAGGAGAACTTTCTCTAGAAAGAATTTTAAAAAGAAGAGAACACATTATAAATGATGTCAGTAGCTCCATCAGTGGCTTTTACCAGTAGAAACACAACTAAACACAAGATCACAGGGCCAGGAGTAATTTCTTTGGAAAACAAAAAAGAAGAGAGTAGGTAAATTTTTGTGACGGTGTAAACATTTCTAGAAACTATACCATGTTTATAGGGAATCTTTCAGAAAGAAGTGGTACAAAGTGAATTGACGCAAACTTCAGAAGTTAACGTTACGATATTGAGTCTGCTGTTGTATGTTCATTCCCCCTCCCTGCCCAGTTCCTGACCTGTTACCACCAATAAACTCCTCTAACACTACTGAATCTGCCCGCAGCTTAAAGGTGATGTTTAGCCAACTCTTTGTACTTTGAGGTAAATAAAAATGTGTGTGAGCCTAGGGCACCAAAACTGACTCCAGCCCAGAGGCCCAGATTTCCCTAAATCCGGCCCTGGTAGGCACAGTTTACAAGAATGGAAAACATTTTCCCTGTTGACAGTTTTTTTCCAACCCATGAGTATATTTAGGTCCTTATAGTTCAGCTAAAGTCATATTAGTGGTTTGTACTTCTGCTAAAGCACAAATCATCTCTTATTCTGAAATTATGTACAAATTACACGACTATAATAATTTATTGCTAAACATTAGCAATAAAAGTGTATATTTTCAGCTCACAGCTCCACGCATTGACGCAGGCTGCAATGATAATCGCGTATAATCTAATCCTCAAGCAGTTATGGAGGCTGTTGGAGTCTAATTATAAAACCCAGCAGACCTCCGCCTCAGCCTGACTCACTGTTTATCTGCACGCCGAGGCGCCGCCGACCAAAGCCGGATGCAGAGGAGGGTCGTGACTGGCGGGAGAAAGCAGCGGCTGCGGAGCTCCGTGTACTGGAGCCAGTTGACGCGGATCCACTGCGTCCCAGTGGATCCCGCGGGTTCCGGGTGCAGCCCAGCTGTTTGCTCCGTGTTGGGTGGATTTCCTTCACGCGGTTCTGTTCACGAAGCAGGAAGAGGCGAGAGAAGCAGTCCGCTGGCGGCCACAGTGTCCGCTGAGTGAATGTGGAGGATGTAGTCCTGGTTATAGCTGCGTGTTCCACATATCTCCTCTTTAATGTTCAGCTCACTTATTTTCCTCAAGCTCTTATTCACAAGACGCATTCAGATTACTTGTACTTCTTTTTTTTTTTTTCTTTACCACCATAACAGTTCCTCTTTTCTTTAATGCATGCAAACTTTTTGTTCGCCTTTATCTTTCATTTGTGCATCTGCAACTATTTAGATGCCAAAAAGATGTAAATATACAGACAATTCTCTGCTTTCGTTAAGCTCTTATCTGAACTAACTAAGCACAACATGCACGGATAACATTTCAAAGCTGTAACTGTCAGTACTTTCTGTCTGCAGTGGATTAGCACCGCAGGCTTCAAGTTTCCTCACATGATGGTTGGCATTTCACTCCCGTCGCCCACTTCTCGTCAACAGTGAGGACATCAGCTCCTTTCCTCAGAGGACTGTCAAAACAGGTTCCCAGTGTCCAACTGGTGCTTTAATGGCACAAATATGAGAACATGGGCTGCCCAGCATTGAGCTTTGCGACAGCGCAGGATAGAACCGGGCAATACGGGTGCACAGTTTCATATCAGTTGATATTGAAAATTATTAATTTTATTGTTTTAATATGAAATACTGCCAAACTGGTGATATGACCTTTCTTGTTTTATCCTCAATTTCTTCTTTAGCTGTTTTTCTCGACTTCTCCTTTTACACCACACCGTTGATTTTTATTTTTAAGCAGTTATGAAGAGGCATAACTGCTTAACAGTAGCAGTTATGCTGCGCAAGTTACTCAACAGGTTGTTGCTAGGTAACCAAAGAGCCGGTGAGTTAGTTGATGCTTTTCTTTCTGACATTTTCTATTGAGAATGATCAAATGACTGTCACCATATGTTGATTTATTGCCCAGACTGCTACATGGTTAAAACAAACAAACAAACAAATAAATAAAGGAAGATCCTAGAGTCCTGGGGACGTTAGGACCCTGAAAAGACAACAAATCATCTTTTCTATATGAATCTTTGTTAGTCTCTTAATCTTTCACTAACAGAGTGAAAGACTAAAAACAAATGGAAAACTATTAACATGGCCACTCATGATGAAAAAAAAAAAAGAGCGTTACGACGTGACAAACATCCCCAAATAGAGCCAACCCCAAAGAAAATACAACATAAAAAGTCCAAGGGAAATCTAAAAATAATAACAGGCAACATCAGAAATTAACGCAAGCCAACTAAAAGATGTGAAATTAATGGGTTGAATCATCTTAAATAATTATGATTGCACTAAAAACTTTTTAAAAATTTTTTTTTGAAAGAATGACAATTTTTTTTTTAAAAACAGAGTGATGAGGAATTTACAAACTGCAAAGAGAGCATGCATGGCAGATAAATAAAAGCTAAAGAAAAACATCCTGGCAGCATGACGCCGTCACCACCGTGCTTCACTGTGGGGACGATGTGTTCAGCGTTATGTTCAACATTACATTTCATTCCCAAATGGGATTTTTATTGAACTTTCTTCTGCAATTTTGCTGTGGAGCTCCTCAGATGTTAACCAGCTGTGCTAACAAACTCTGATCCCTTCACAGAACAGCTGGATTTACACTGAGATTAAATTACACACAGGATTATTCTACATAATTAATAGGTGAATTCTGAAGGCATTTGCATTGGATTTTATCTAGGCGTATTCATGCCAGTGTTTTCACATTTTTATTTATAACATTTTTTTATTTTCTTTCCACTTTAGAACTATGGACTACTTTGAGCTGGACTATCAGATAAAATACAATAAAATGTGTAGTTTTAACATAAGTGATAGAATTAAAATAATAACCTATATAAATACTAATCAGTATGTTTCTGAGTATGTTGAAGGAGGCCCTACTGAAGGACGCAGAGACAGCCGGCACCAGTTCTAATCAGACGGCTGCTCAGCAGAAGGACATGCTATTCTTCATGTTTATAAAATGATAGTGTATAGCGTAATTATGCTGATGCAGTTATGCTGTTTGTAGTAAATATTCTAGTTTATCTCATGAAATGTGAATCACGTTGCAGCTGCATATGTTTTGATTAGAGCTGAAATGTGCATTGCAACTAGGGGATGATTTTCAATAAAAAGAGAGGTGCGGCAGAATGTGCTTTCAGAATAGGTGGAGATTGTAACTGAAGCACATCTCTGTCTGTTCTCCTCGCGAGCAAAAATAATCTACAGTAACTCTCTTGTCTTTTCCTGTTTCTTGCATTTTTTTTCAATGTTCTAGGTGATTCGAACCTGACAATAAGAAACTGTGGAAAAGTTCATCCATTTGCAAGGTGTTGCTTAGTGACAATTTCCCACGGTTTCAAGGCCCAGTATACACCTACGCTCTCAGCTGTGTGTGAACAATAGCAATATAATTGATACTGCAGAGCTAAACTACTTGTCCGTTATAAAACTCATACAGAGTTCTCAGACTGCTCCTCCACCTGCTCCTCCATCATCACTTCATTATCTTTCTGCAGAACTCCACAGAACAGAACGTCCATGTTTGGACCAACACAGACCTTTATGAGGCTGCCAGTGTACCCTGACCAAACACACACACACAGCGCTGCTTCTTTGATTTTCCTTTCATATACACTGACCTGCTTTGTGTCTCCTGCTGACAGGTCTACCTGATCTGTTCCCCATCACATCCCCGTTCAGCTCCCAGCTCCACACCTGCTGGTCTGAGAGCAGCAGATCCACGGATCAGATAATCCACATGTCCACCGCTGTATATAAGAGCGGCGCATTCAAGCCCCGGAGACAGACTGACAAGTTATCTAAAGTAATAATATTGAGTTCATTTTGAAATATGTGTAAGGGACTCTCCTACCTGCCTTCCTCCTGCTTGGAGAAGTAAGTGTTTCTCTAGGATTCCAGGTGATAAACTTTGCTGGGATTTGAAATGCTTAAAATTTAATTTCATGCGTTTCAGGGCAAAAGGGATGCGAGTGAAGCTGAGCCACCTGGCTGAGATCCATCACAAGCAAAGGCAACTTAGTGAAGTTCGTTTTAGGTTAAATATGTGGTAATAACAATGCATTTTTAAATGAATCTTTTGCCTAATTTTCAGGGTACAAGATGGAAAAATCCTTCAGGATCTGGAAACTCTGCTGGGCAGCAAAAGTAGGTCACTTCATTTCTGTTTAAAATTCTGTTCATAAAAATCTTTTAAATGACTTTTGGTTGAAAGACACTGAGAAAATTTCTCAGAGAGTCTTTAATTTTATTCCTACACAAACTTAATAACTATATGGCAGACATGCCAATAGAAATATGCTGCTAAGATGATATTTAATTAGAACGTTATTGCAAAAAAAAAAAATCACTTTTTTAAAGAAGCATATAAATTATTCTAGTAGATTTATGTTAAAACTTAGAAATTATGCTCATTGAACTCAACATGGCTCATATATGAAAAATTAGAATAAAGCATATTTAAATGTTATGATTAAATGTTATGAATGTGTGTGAGGTGGTAGTAGTGAGTTAGATATTACTCATACAGCCTGCTCAAGAAATTAAAACAACTAGTGACATTTAAGCAGCATTTTTATTACTTAGATGATTAAAAAATTGTTTTCATTTCTTTAACATTGTTACTGCATCCAGTTAGCTGCATATACTCTGGAAGTTTTTATGCAATAAAATATTTTTCAGATTAAAGTTTCAGTATGATTGTGCGTGTTGCATTTACCAGATTCTTAGTTTTTTAAACTCTGATTTTAGGTTTGAACACAAATTTATATACTCAGGCAATTAATCAGGTGTTTATGTTTAATTAGAGTCTCAAAAATCAGACCATCTACCATCCTTGCAGCTCTGATAGAGCTTAAACTAAATTAGGTATTTTAATTAGGTTATAATTTGAGAAATTAATTTAAAAATTAACTGTTTTACAACTAAATTTACAATTAGCTGCAGTTAATTATTTAAAAGGTATAACTGAAGCATCTTTTTTTAACCTGTACCTTATGTTTTAGATTTATAGGTTTACAAGAGCTGTTGCGTGTATTTTTTATAAAGGTGTAATTAAGTCAGGCCATATCGCATATCGCGAATGAAGGATGACACTATGATTTTTGACTCAACTTAAAATAACGTCTACAACGTAAATTAACTTTAGTTTTGGAATATAATTAGACAATTGCACAGTTTAAGTCAGACAATATTGAAAACATTTGATATTTTACATCATAAACATACCTTCTGCCTCTGTCAGGTGGGCTGCTAATGACAAGATACATTTTTAAGCTCCGTTACTTGTCTTTTGATTGTTGCCGTTAAGCTGCGTTAACACTAACAGTTAAACCGGAAATCGTCCCTTCAAAATAAAAGCACCATAGCTCAACAGGAAGTTTACCATCATTAAAGCTAATTAAGGGTATTAGTCATGAGTATATTTCATTTGTATATTGTAGTCAATCTTTTATCCACTTACTTTCCATATGCTGCAAAAGTGTTTTTATATTTAAACTTGACTTGTTTACTCTGTATGAATATCAGAGTCAATAACTGGTTACATTTATTCAGCTACATTTACTTAAGTACATTTTTGGAAAAAAATTTACTTTTAGGAGCATTTTTTTTATTACGCTGTGGTTTTTAATTTTACTTGAGTTATTTTATTATAAAGTAAATAAATGAAACAGATGTTGGTAATACTCTACCCGCTTCACTGAATGGAGAACAAGCTTGGTTTAGTTTTAAATTGACCAGACACACACATGCAGTTTTATATAAAAATAAATTTATTTGGGGAAAAAAAAATATTTTGGCTGGATTTTGCTATTTAAAATGCCAGAATGTAACTTTATACTGTGGTTTGTCTGATGGAATAATTATTAATCATTAAATGAAATTATAAAATGACTCTTACCTTCGACAACAGTCTGTGGAAGCTTTCCCTCCAGGTCGATGTCTTCTTGATGCTGCTCTACATAACTGCGTCACTGTCCTTCCAGTCGGTCTTCAGGCGTTTCGAGGGTTCCTGCGTTCAGAGTTCAGCGAGGAGAACCTGGAGTTCTGGCTGGCCTGTGAGGACTACAGGGTTTCCCCTTCAAACATGCAGAAGACCAAAGCCAGCAGCATCTACAACCAGTTCATCAACCCCGACGCTCCACTAGAGGTCAGTGGAGGAGCGCAGTGCCAAACATTTATGAATCTTCGAGCTTGTTTTGACCTCCAGTTTTTCCTCCCTGTCAGGTGAACCTGGATGCTGAGACCCGTGAGGCTCTGCTGAGCATGATGGACTCCCCGTGTGCCGACACCTTCAACCTAGCACAGCAGAGGATCTACAGCCTGATGGCCAAGGACTCCTTCCCTCGGTTTCTCCGCTCTCACCACTGTGCAGAGGCCATCAAGGCTTATTAAACTTCCTAGCTGAAAACGGCTTCAGAAACTAATCTTTTCTGCTGGACTTGACTGTAATGTGCAATTTATTTTAGCAACACGTTTAGTCATGCAACAGTCTATTACAAGCTGTTAGGAACAGTAGCATTAAAATGCTTAAATGTAGATGAAAAAAAAAATACTTAAATAAAGAGTGGGTTATATAAATCTCTGAATGTTCTGATTTATTCAACATTACTGAATAGATTCACTTGTCAAATTAAGTTTTAATTTGATAGAGTTGCAAATATAACATTCCAGATATATAAAGTTTTAACACAGGTTAGGACTGGGCAATAAATCAATAACATATATACACACACAAAAAAAAAAATATATATATATATATATACTGTATATAATCACCTTTAGACGTGATTAATTTCAGTAGATTACTTGTCAGATTTTTCAATAATTTCACAGAACTCGGAGCCAGAACCAGATGGCATTCTGGGGGATGAAAGCTGAGGAAAGGCTTTAGCTGCTCAACCTTTCATGGCTAAGCTAAGCAAGATTGGTGGCATCAACCAACTCTCTCGCTCTTTGGTTACCTAGCAACAACCTGTCGAGTAACTTGCACAGCAGCAGTTTCATGTTTCGCCACTGTGCCTCGTAACTGCTTAAATAAAAAGGCAGAGTGAAAACTTTGGATAAAACAGTAAAGGTCATGTCCTCGGTTTTAGCTTTTTGTTTTAAACGTATTAAATACTGCTAATCAATAATTATCAACATGACCTGATATGAATCCCATATATGGTGATACAGTTTTTCAGCCATATCACTGGTTTACCATCAGAGGTCATTCTTCTTTATTCTGATTGGTTTTATTTTAGTTTCAGGTATGTGTGCATGTTCGTTTCTGTAAACATTAAAATATCCAGGCTGAAAACAGCCTGGATGTGCTTCTGTTACGGAAAACAGAAGCACAAAGCATTTATCTCACCTTTTTTTTAATTGTACAAAAACAGTAAAGTGACTGAAGGGGGACAGAACCTCGCTGAACATAAAACAGCAAACTCTGTTTGAATAAATTCTCTCCAGCCCCAGCAGAGGATCCATTAAAGTGAGACCAGAGGTGGTAGTTCCTATTTGGAGCTGGTTCCAGGGCGGGCAGCGGCGGGCTTTGCTTTCCCCTCAGCACCTTTAACCACAGCCAGGGGCTTGTGGAGGGAGGAGCTGGCCTTCTGGGTCACTTCCTGCTCAATCTTGTTCCTGATGGCAACCTCCAGGCCCTTCAGGAAACGGCAACGTTGAAATGAATGTTTAAGAAACCTCAGTGAGATCAAAATGTTCACACTGAAGAATGTTCTCACCTTCTTTAGCTTCTGTTGTTGAACTACTTGAGCCTTCTTAGGTGCAATAATCCTCCCTTTAGAAGAAATAGAAGGATGTAGGTGAACATCGTTATGTTGAATTACTGTTTGCTTTTCAATATAAGAGGGTAACATCCTACAAATCTTTACCACTAAGCTAATAAAGAGTAACATCAACTGTGGAAACGGTTTAAAACAAATACATGTCACAGAGACTGTTACATTCACTACAAGACAACGTGTTTGGTCACATGTTTAGTTCATATCCGGCTGTTTTTCACTTCACAGACATAAAATACTAGAATTATTGACACAACAGTCATACCTCCTTTCTTCGGTCCTTTTTGTTTGTTTTGTTGGTGTTTCTTGGACCCTCCAGGACGCTGAGCCTTAAATTTCTTTGAGCCTTGAGCCATTTTCTACCGAGTAAGAACACAAACTCCTTCTTCGTGTCACAGCTCGGCGCTTTACGTCCGTCTTTGTTCGGTTACTGCCCCCTGCTGGCGTCACACAGGAGATGTTCAAATCCCAGGGTTTACAGTTTTCTGCGCTTTTCTCGAAAAAAGTAACTGTGGGATGATGTATTAAATTTTTTTATTTAAATTATAATTTTTTTAAATTATATGTATACAGAAATGTTAAAGCCCAACCAATCATCGGGATGAATGCTGTCTGATGAACAGTGAACTGAACGGGTGAGAAACACACTGAAAGGTACAGTAGTTGGCACATCATTGGCTTATTTCTTCCATTTTTGCTTTTTGTCACCCTTAAATGTTTCAGATTAAACAAATTTTATTATCAGACAAATACAACCAGAGTAAGAGCTCTCTGATCTCAGAAATTATGATTCAACAACAGAGAAAATCTGCATCAATAGTTTGAAGGTAAACACCACTATGAGAACAAAGACACACTTACCAACATCTGTTTGTTTCATTTAGTACCTTAGCATGAATATTGTAAATCTGCACTACACAACTTGACTTTTTAAACTGAAAACCAGTCACTAAAGGATTTGTAAAGAAACCAAAGGTAAAACTACACATATTAGCAGTTACTTTTTCCACTTAAATGTTAATATTTCAGTTGAATGGTTGGAGCAACGTCTTTTAAACTGTAACATAGAGTATCTTGCAGAAGTATTCATAACTCTAGACATTTCCTTTACATTACAACCACAAAGTTCAATGTATTTTATTGTGATTTATTTAAAATGCTGACAAAGTGGTGCATAACTTTAATGTAGAAGGAAACTGACAAATTGTTTTAAACTTTTTTTGAGTTTGGCATGCACATACATGTATACAGTCATTCTGGTCCCCGTTTGTGAATTTAGTTTTGACTGTCTGACAAAAAGACAACAAGGAAAATATGCCATTTCACTGTGGTTTTATTCTTTTTCTGTATTGATGTGAAAGAGAAATTTCTTCATTCATGACAGCCTTATATTCATATACGTATATATATATATTTATATATAAAAAAGAAGAATCCAATTTGGAACCATTTCCACGTTACAAACGTAAACAGAGATCAAGTGATTATCAATAACAATGAAAAACTAGCACTTAAAGAGGCCATCTGAACAACACTCCATGTATTTTAATTCCTTTTTTCATAACACAAGAGCAGCTACTTTAAATCAGTGAAGTCAACGTGGAAACTCTGGATTTTTGGCACCAGAACATCTTAGTGTATCTATCAAACACTGCAGTGTACTGACGCAGCTTCAGGACATGTTTAAAAAAAGAAAAAAAAAAAAGCTAGCCTACAGTGCAGTTGAATCAGAATCTAGCCACAAAATTAACACTTCACTTTGGGATAAAGATCCGATAAAACTTCCAGTCCAGGTTTGTTTTCTTCAAATCGGCTCGCTCTGCTGCAGCCTGGTGCTTGAGAGGTAGTGCGTTTGACTGAGGAAGCCTCCCCAGCATGGCGCTCTGATGGCCTGCTCACAAAGAGTCACAATGAGAACCAGGAAATGAAAACGGAACACAGTGAGACGGGTATAATTATCGTGGACAGACGGAGAGACCGTGTACCGCTTAAAAAGAAAAAGACAGGGCTTTGTTTGTGACGGATCTAATGGCCTCATAGCTGCTACATACGTGTGGAGCATTGTCATAGAAACGCCCCAGGAAACGTGTCTTGAACAGAAAACAAGCATTTGCTTTAAAGTTTCCTACGCTCACATGTAACCCATCTCTATGTGTGAGGTTTAATGGGAGAGAAAAACGCAGTGAGGCAACTTTACAGTTTTCTAATAACATATACTCAATCAGGTGATACATACAGTGATTAACAATGGATTATTTTCTTCATCATCTTTTTTTTTTGGGATAAAAACGGTGAATTAAAGTTGCAAGTTAATATGAGAACAGCAAAAATGTACAAGATTAGGGTTATGGTCTAGAGGTCCCCCTCCATTTAATTTTTTTAAAAAATGATGTAATGTTCACATGTAGTCAAAACTTTTTCCAGTTGTGTGTGGTGAAACAGCAACAGGCTGATTGTCTAAAGTATGTTGTGTTAATCATTAATGAAGCCATTGATACTGGTCTTCCTGTAGCGTTACAGTGGGCTGGTTTTCAATAAAAAAAAGTCTAGCAAAACAACTTCTAGCAAACTTAGAGGAAGTTATTTGTTCTTTTTTTTTGTTGAAAGGAAAAGCCTACTTAGATACCTGAAATTATGTTGGGCATAAAAAGTAAAAGCTTCTGCTTGTTGAAAGCAACTTTCTCACAGCCTCTTTCAGATATGTTGAGATCTTAAGGGAAAATATATCTAATAATTGCTCTGACATGATTTGCAATGTTCAAATCATTTGCAAAAGTAAAAGCAAGAAACAAGTGAACCCATGCTTTTCCTTTTAGCAATCGATTAGACAAAGGTAGCACAAGCTGTTAAAATAAAAGCTACACTTCGTAGTGTTTGATCTCTCATATATATATATATATATATATATATATATATATATATATACATATAGCATTTCCCCCTCTTCTATAAACTACATCACAGTGGCACACATGGAGACAAATGCTCAGAAAATTAACCAAATGGTTTATATGTAACCTTTCTGAAGACTCAAAATGGCTGACAGGCATTAAGTGATAGATTTTATTTATCCTCATTTCATCCTCCCTGATTTTGATGCATTAAAACTGATTATATGCACACAAAAAACCTCCAATTACAAATACAGCCTACCAGAAAAATGTTTCATTCCTGCAGTGTTTTATATGCGTGGAGACGATACTGAATTTGAAATTGAAGCCGACCCCGAATTTCCTAATTTTCCCAAGACTTTCCCCACTTTGTTGGATTTTTATGACCTTTGAGCACAAGTCATCTGAAACTCTTGACCTCTTTGTCGACACCAAGCAGCTTTATGGGGGAGGTAGGAACTGCAGCACTAGCTGAACGCGTCAAAGGATTTCTCAGCACCCGAATCACTCTTGAAGTGGGGAAAACTTGCAACTACTTCTGAATAACCGTTAAAAATATTCACGTATGCACATCAGGTAAGTTGTTGGGTTCAGAGATCTTTAGGTGTCATGATAAGGTAAACACAGTAAATTAGCTCAAAATTGACTAATGTCAGCAAATATTATGCACTCACTGTATTGCCAAATATAAAATTAGAAAATTTGGAAATATATCTTTACCACATCTCTCTAACTTTTCTATATGATATCAGTGCTACCTGATCTTAAGTTGTCGAAAATATGCCAAGTCTAAACATATCGTACAATAACTATGGAGAAGATCATCTTCTTAATGCTTCGCACCATCAGGTTTAGAACTATACATGACTTCAAAATAAAACATCAGTTAAATTTAAGCGGAGGGTTGAATCCAAACAGCTGAAGCACATTCTGAAGTGAACAAGAAAGGCAAGAAGTGACAGAGTCTGAAGCCCGCCTACTGAAACGTGTCTGGCGGAAAGAGAGAGAGAGGCTTTACATTCAGACTGCAGATGGTGTTTCTGTGTTGGTTGCAATGTTTTGTTTTGTTTTTTTACAAACATTGCAAAAGAAAAACAAAACAAAAATAAGGAAAAGTTTTAAGGAAAGTTCAGATCCACATAAAGACAGAGGCGTCTACCACTCACACCTGTTTTTTGTCCTCCATCGGCTCTACAGTCTGTTTGGCCAAATTAGTGAAAATGTATTAAAGCAGAGATCAGACTCCTGTATTAAAGGAACAGAAGGTAACATGTATTTTCCATTAAACTGCATTCAAATTTAATCTCGATTGATCATGTTTGTTAGTAATTTGTAAATGCAACATTAGCTTATTGATGCACTAATTAATTTGCCACAATCGGACTATTTTTCTCTGCTCGACGGCTCAAACACCCGGAAAAAAAACCCCCAACTTGTTTCAACACTTCATTAAATCGAACAAAGTATATTTTTTTTGTATTTACTTAACCCATCAGCTGTAGAGGAAATTGCTACATGTTAGCTCCAGAGTGTGTTTTTATTTCAAATGATCCATTACAACTTGTTTGGTGACTCAAAATGTTATTTTCAGTCGACTTGCATTCAGACAGTTGTGGGTTTGATTCCAGTCGATGCGTGTATGGACTGGGCACCTAAACCCCAGATTTCCTGTGGATCTGCCCATTAGGCATCCGTTTATTAGAATCTCTCACCATTTTCGGTTTATAGATGCAAACAAAAAGAACATCCATTCACAGAAGTTCTTTTTTTAGACTTAAATCAGACAAAAGGTTAGGGAATATCAGCTTTGGCGAATAAATGCTGGTAATTGCTTCAATTTTAATTGGATTAAAATCTACGCTATCTGAAAATGCAAACTTTTCATAGGTTTTTCTATTTTTATAGTCTTTAGAAAATAATTTTAAAAAAGAACCAGTAAGAACTGGAATTGGCAGGTCAGACCTTAATGAACTGAAGAAAATGACTAATCTGTCCATCTTTACTAATACTAGAACGTTGCATTAAAAAAAGTCTTTAATGACAAAGAGTAACAGAGAAATGGCATTAAAGTACAAAACTATGCTGAAAGACAGAAACCAGTGAACAAGATTAAAATTAAAGCCACAGGTGGCTGTTTTCTCTCTTTTTGCTACCAAGTAAAAAAAACTGACTGCACATAATTCACGAGTAATAAACGAATAATATTTGACGAGAAGTCGCAGGTGAGGTGGTGGTGAACCAAAACCTCCATTTTAGAGTGAACTATTCCTTTAAAAAGTTAGGATTATATAAAAAAAGCCCAAGTCTCAGAGTGTTTTTCTCTAGAGTAGAGCCGTCCGTCAGGACAGGTGTGTGTGTTTATAGGTATTATGCAAGTATACATGTGTGATATAATACAGTGCAGTCGGTGAGATGAAGACATGAAGTGAGGTATAAATACATGCCATGTCCTGAAAAAAGCTTCAGCCAATTGGTTCAAATATTTAAACGCACTGGTTAAAAAAAAAGAAAGAAAGAAAAATGATTTTACCAAGAAAGGCTGTGTATAAACATCTACGATCTTTAATTTCAATTAGTTATAGTGAAAAAATTCTACACTGAATAACTGAAATTAAATGTTAATATAACATTTTAAGTGGCAAATTTGATTTTAAGTAACCATATTTTTGGTTAAAATAGCAGTACCTTTTTTTTCTTACTAGCAGAGGTTAGTTTTCTACATATTTACACTACCGGCAGGGAATAGATATTTACAAGTAGGTAGCAGCATTCTGGAAATCACGACTGATATGTTATGAGAAAAGTCATGTCCTCCTTGTTTTATTTTACTTCTTTCATTTGCCTCAGCTATGACTCTAGAAGCTTATTTTGCCAAATTGAATTAGTCCAGCTGAGCTCTGTTGGCTGCAGAAGCAGAAGTTTCAAAAAATCTTAAAAAGGAAGAAAAGAAAAAAACAAAACAGAAAATGAATTGTGGAATAAATGAGACGTGAAGATGACAGAAAAAGGATTCGAAAGTAAGAAGACTGCACACGTCTTCTCAACTCCCTGCAGTGAAAAAAATCCCGCCTTTTTTTTTTTTGTTTCCGTTTTTGTTTGCGGTTGGCAAAGAGACTAAATATTTTCAGACAGTGCACCACTGACACGTTACAGTGACTGTGCATCGATTAAAACCAAAGTAAAACCACAAATTGTGCACCCTCCGTGAAGACAAGAGTGTTTTCTAGAAGAGCGTGACGTGAATGTGCAGTGGTGCACCGGAGCCAGCAGGGGGCGCTGGGAGGTCGCTTTAGAGAGCGGTGAGGCGGCCAGTGAGCGCTGCCTGGAGCTCGGATGGGAGGAAGACCCCCAGCTCGGTGATGATGCCTCCTGTGATGAGCTGGTGAGGCGTCACGTCAAACGCCGGGTTCCACACCTCGATACCTGCAGTCAGGAAATGGTGGTTGTTATTTTGATGTTTTTAAATGGAGCATACAATTAAAACCCCTTTAGGTTAACTTAGATGTCTGCTCTTAGGCATTGCCAGTCTTTCCTGCACTCAGTAACTGTTCGAGTTCCTTCGTTTGGGATCGTTTACAGGAACGTTGTTCTGAGATTTAGGGACTGGCTAACTTCCGCCTGTAGTCCTTTAAGACAGGTGAAACAAAAAACGTAAATCGGAGAAACCCCTCAAATGTCGAGCGGTTTCAACTTGTGTTCTCATCCGAAGCCACGCGACATTGCAGTTTTCTGGTCGATCGCCAATTATCGATCTTTTAAAAGTCTGACCAGTCATTACAATTTTGACCAATACCATTCTTTTTGGAGTATGAAAAGTTGCTAAGTTGGCAACAGTGGGATTGTAGTAGCTACACAACTGCTGATTATTCTTAAGAAAAAAAAAATAAACAGAGAACGCCCTTAGGTAAAGGTTCCAAAAACGTGGCAAGAAAACCTGAAAGTTTTCAAAGTATAAAAAAATGAATCAAAACTATAAGATAATTAAAATAAAAATAGGCTTGACAAGTTCCTCTAAAACTGAAACAGCATTGATATTTATGGATTATAATATACTGCATAGGGACAGATTTAAACCAAAGTGTATTTATTTTCCACCCATTAGATGATTTCCAATGTCTGCAGGTTGACAGTGCATGCACCGCTAATACTACAAATCCCAGAATGCTCTGCTGGTGTGTAGACCACAAGACCGCCGTCCCCTCTGTTGACATAAAACAGCGGTACACAACATAGCTGTATTAATGTTAGAAGTTTTTCAGCTATAATTCTTCTATTCTATGTAAAAACAACTAGATCACATTATGTCTTTCTAAATATTTGTGTGAAAACAGAAGCAACATGATATTGTTTAATGCAATCAGATACTGACCAATGGCTGACAAGAACTGCATTCAAGTCAAAGCGCCAAATGATTATAATGAAATAATTTTAAAACTGTAATTGTAACACGACTGTCAGAAAAGCTAAAGAGCTCAGAAATGAAGAAGCACCAGTCTGTCACTCACAGTCTGTTGTCCTTATTGGTGCATTACCGTGATGTCAGTGAAGCATAATGAGAAAGTAATAAATTGAATCGTTTGTCCTCAGTTCACCTAAAGAAAAGAAAAAAAAACAAACACATTCCCCTCACACAGACTTTGCCTCTAAGGACCTCGTTAATGCTCAACCTAATCAAAGCGTTTGCTTTGTCTGCAACTCGGCACAAAAATGCCCCAGTCTCGACTCAAATGTGGAGACGTTTCAAAGTCTGAGACATCAGCATGAAAAGACTGAGCTCAAGCTTATCCCAGACTAAATGCAGTTTGTGAATGTTGGTTCTTTTAGCTTTTAAGGCCAAACTTCCTGAGAACAGCATTTCAGGTGCTTCGTTTGATGTTTTCAATTCAGTTCAAGAGCCACAGGTCCGGATGAGCCTGAAATTAAAGTTTTTCATACAGACAAAGGAGAGATAAAACTGGCCTGTTTTACATTTTTGATTGAGTGTGCACTCAGTCAGCAAGTCAATATCCTGCAGTTTGATGGCTAAAGTGCTTTTTTGCTAAAAAAGTTGAACAAATCAAAGAAAGAATGTCCAACTGATGAATCAATGTGGAAACTGCTGCCTTCGTTAAGAATCAGATTTTATCCTTTAAGAAGCAACTTTTCTTTTTCAGTATTGTTTCCCTTCATGGTTTTCCATACATACCGACATAAAAGCAAATTCCTTCGTTTTGTCAGGACTGTGGAGAAACTTTATATTTAACCAGGGTTTCTTCAGGTGTCACCAACTCAAATGTCAGACTTTTTAAGACATTTTAAATGCCATTACGAATGGAATTTCAGACCTGCATCTCCACAGAAATGTACCAACTTCGTCCAGCCAACTGGCGATACATTTGCACTTAAACATGATGGAAGCGAAAGACTCCAGCTAGCTAGCTTTCAATAGCTTCAACCGTCTCCAGTAACAAATGCAGTGAAGATGTCAGAGTTTTCTGACAGAAAAAGTCCTGCGACATCCTGTTAACTGACTTTCCCTTTCCCGTATAAGTTGAGACGTTCATGTTTCCTACCAGGCGCCGCGATGGGGACTCCGTTTATACTGGTGAGCTCCTCAGGGGGCCGCACTTCGATGATGATGTCCCGCCCGCTCTCGAGGCTCAGGTCGCACGACGTGCTGGGTGCGGCCACGTAGAAAGGGATCCCATGGTGCTTTGCGGCGATGGCCAGTTGGTACGTGCCCACCTTGTTGGCTGTGTCGCCGTTAGCGACGACTCGGTCAGCACCCACCACCACAGCTGAGGGGGACGGGGGGAAGAGGAGGACAAAAAGGTTGATGGGACGTCATGGGATGAAAGACGGCGTCCTCAAGAGTCCTACCTGTGATGTCCATTTCCCTCATGGTGAGGGCCGCCATGCTGTCCGTGATGAGCGTGGCAGGGATGCCCTCTGCGACCGCCTCGTATGCCGTCAGCCTGGAGCCCTGGTTGTACGGCCTCGTCTCGGTGCAGTACACGCGCTTCAGCCGGCCCAGACCGTGGAGGCTCCTCACCACGCCTGCACACAGAACCGCCGTTAAGAGACGGAAACACCCACAGTCTTCCTTCCTGTCGGATCCGAAGCTCCTCTCTCACCGAGCGCCGTCCCGTATCCGGCCGTGGCCAGCGACCCGGTGTTGCAGTGCGTGAGGACGGTGACAGAGTCCCTCGGGACGCCAGACAGGATGTGCTGGGCTCCATAGTTACCGATCTTCCTGTTGTCGTTGACGTCACGCTCCAACATGTCTTCGATCCATGAAATGACACTGCAGGGTGAAAGTATGACCGACGTCGTTTTACAGCTAAACTATTATAATAATTTATCCAGTCTTTTATTGAAAAGTCGACTTTGCTCCGTCCAATAAAAGTGTTTTGAAAGAAAGTTAGCCAAATCCTGTTTTAATAAGAGAATAAATGTGTCCAACCGAGTCTAAAAGGAATTGAAAACTAGAGTCTGCTCTTTTAATACAGCAAATGTGCAACATTTTTTTCAAGTTTTGGATCTATGATAAATAACATCCCTTTCCTACAAAAACAAAACGAACACTTAACTAGACTTTCCTGCCCTCACAAAAACCTTAAAACTGCTTCAGTGTGGCTCTCAACGACACAATTACAAGGGATTCATCAGACAAAAATGCATCTGTAAAATAATTGGAATGGATTTACCAGCAAATGAACGGAGAAAGAGTGATTTTTATTTTTCTAACTAAAGCAAATCTGATGTGCTGATGTCTACAAATAATCTGCAGCTGACATTTCCTGTGGCAATTACAAATTTGTTTTTGTGGCAAGTGGAATGCTCACAGCTACCAATTTGAGATCTAAGAAAAAAGAAAATTAATCTGATAACATTAACAGGTTCCTTTTTTTTTTCAGACCCACACCTGGAGCTGGTGCTGAATGAGTGAGTGTGTCAAAGCAGTAGCTACTCCAGGAGAATCCAGGAAGGTGAAAGCTGGTGTTGAATAATTTCACACTAAAGTTCAATTCTGCTGGTTTCACGCAAACGTGTGCGACGTGATTTCAGGTTTTATTTTTGCAGATTTTCAGTTTCCTGAAGGGCTTTTCTGTTCAAGTGTTAAGTAGAGATGGGTGATAAACCGATTTCAGTTAAATTCAAAAATACTTTTATCATACCAAAGGGAAATTAAATATAATTACTAAACCAATTCATCAAATTTTTATTTCTTTAAGATCTAATTTTTGGAAAATCTGGATTTTTTCTTCACTAATGCCCTCCTTGTGTTTCCACAGTTCAGAATGACGTCGGCTCGCCAAGGCTGCCATCTTGTTGGACAAGCTTCCATTTATTTGGATTTTGAGTGAAGCTCAACTCTGCAGCAGAGTATGAGGGTAGATATCGGGTTATTCGCAGACCACCTAATTTTAGAACAGGTCCTAATATATCGCCACAGAAAACAATCAGCAGTAGAACAGGGAATCGACGTAAAGCACCAGGTTCCCGCGTGAGAAAGCGCGTGACAACGGACTCGTACAGGACGTCTACCAGCCGGCCCACCTTTCCCTGAGCTGCTCCGAGTTCTTCTCCATGCTCTCGTTCTCGGCGAACTCCATCAGCTCGCGGGCGGCTCGGCCCATGTTGACGGCGGTGGGCCTGGCTGAAGTGAGGTGACACAGAGACTCCCTGATGAAGGTTACGGGGTCGTCGCCCCCGGCGCCCGCCCGCAGCTCCACGGCCAGGCTGAGGCAGCCCACGATGGCGATGGCTGGAGCTCCGCGCACCTGGACAGGGGGGGAGAGATCGGTCGTCACGCCGAGCCTGAGAGATTTATCTACGTGTTGGTCAGAGCGGTGGCGATCAGAAAATCTGTCATTACCGTTTTGAAGCTACAGTTAGCATGTCTGTAGAGCAGCAGAATGCAGGCTAGCCAAGCAGCAGAGAGGTCGACTGATAAAAGCTAAAATCGGCTCCCAGTTTTACTCCAATAATGTAAAAAAACCCAAAAAAAACCAAGGTTGACATCCTGCACAATAAGCATTTAAAACTTTGTTTAGTGGGTTTTTAATCCTCAAGCTTTTTTTTTTTTTTTTTGCTTAAGTCAGAGCAGCAAAAACAACAAATTTAATCAATAACACTGTTATACATTTTAAATGACCAGAACAAGCAATGCAAATAACATCCGAGCAATCAGATCATTTTATACAGTTTTGTTTTCAGTCATGTTAAGACTGTGATAATGTGGCATTTTTAGTTCAGGTTACCAACCCAGTGAAACAGAATTAAATTTGGGGTCTTTCCAATTACTATTCATGTGGGCAGTTCATCTAACACCCCTTTATATCAGCATATTCAAAGGTTAAGCCATCATTTATTTAACATTACGTAGACAAATGATGAACATAGTAGATAATTTTGGCAGTTTAGGAGACTACACTAGGTAGAAAAGGTGACGTTAGACATCTCAATAAATTAGCGCATACACAAGAAGTTAACTAACTTTAGTTATTCAACTCAAAAAGCAGAAACTGTATAGATTCACTACTCACAGGATGATATATTGCAAGGTTTTATTTCAAGTAGTTTGGACGATTGTGGCTTATAGCGAATTAATATCCAAAATTCAATGTAGATAATATAAGAACAATAAAACAGTTTTTTTATTTTTAATACCTAAATTTCAGGATCACTGAGAAAGTAGGTCCGTGTACCAAACCGCCAGACTCTGGGAGCTAAATTTAAAATTAAATATAAGATATACTCTCCTCTGAAAAATTTAATTAGGCCACTGAGTCACAGTTTGGTCATTTCTCTCCTTAGCCATTTAGTAACGCAGTAGTTGTAGTTCATGTCCTGGATATGTCGAGGCTCTTTAAGATCCACAACTGGACTCCACACCTTGAGAAGCTCCCTCAAACATTAGAATGATCTTTACTCCATAACCCTCTCATAACTGTGGTTATTCCTATCGCTGGTGCACCTTTTTTCTTCCACTCAACTTTCCTTTAATACGTTTATATACAGCACGCCAAACATCCATGTTATAAATTTACTTTTGTGGCTTACTGTCCCTATTTAGGGTGTCAGTGACTGAATGTATAAGCAATACTGTGTGCATTACATCGTAATAATTTACTAGCACTGTTATATTTAAATAATCCGTCCCAATCATCAAAAACGACCAGAAATAAATCTTCACAAATATGTCACCCTCCGGATAATAAACTGATTTACTGACATAAACTCCTTGAAGGCATTCTGATTTATTAAAATGCACCTGTGTGAGATCACTTCTGGCTCCTATCACACTCCTCGGTTCCACCCACCCAGGATCAGCCCCACTACTCCCTGCTCGGTGTGTGTAGCTGGTGAGACAAAAGAGTGAATAACTGCTGCGCTTTAATTCAGAAAATCTCCAGGAACTTCTATGTGACGCATTTATGGTCACATTTTTATACATGCCGGGAATGCAAAAACGCAGAAATGGACTAGCTGGAGGTGTCATTGAATGCAGCACAGGAAAAAAAAAAATCCCTGGCAAAGGTCATTAATAATTCATCAATAATCTCTCCCAAAGAAAGGGAGAAGGGTGGCTTCAAAGCACTTGACAAACGCAAATAATAATAATAACAAAACTATGAACGGAGGACAGGTTTCGGTAGCCGGGGACGCTGCGGCTTCAGCTGGACGCACAACAACAACAATAAAATATGGTAGAGGCCGTCAGAGACACATGTGTGCGGCGGCGGGAGCACAAAAGAGCCGACACCAGCCACATGCAGGCACCGAGGCGAGCCTACCTTCATGGACTTGATGGCCTCGTAGGCGCCCTGCACGGAGCGGATGTCTTCATAGACGGTCTGGTGTGGCAGCAGCAGCTGGTTGAGGATCTGCAGAGACCCGGACCGGTAGCGGATCGCTTCCAGCGTCATGACCGAACAAATGAAGGAGGATGATAGTGGAGGAGGAGGAGGAGGAGGTGGTGAAGGAGGGGCTAGGGGGGTATACACGCTCTTATCACGTTCAGGTTCTTCCACACACACACACACATGCACACACACACACAGTCTCTCCGTGTCGGAACGAATCCACGCTGAAGTGACCGCGGCCTGGCGGAGGAAGAGTCCCGGGAGGCGCCGCAAGGAGAGGAGGAAGAGGAGTGCAGGGGTGGGGGAGGCAAGTGTAGCAAGACGGGGAGGAAGAGGATGAGACGGTGTTGCTACGAAAAAAAAAAAAAAAGCAGCAGAAGGTCTCCTCTAGCTGTTAAGAAGCAATTTAAAAAAAAAAGAGTTGACGGCAGGACTGGAACCCTCCACACACCGACAGGAACTGAAGGCGGACACGGAACCACGTGTTCAGCCGAGCAGGAAGACCTCAGCTCCGGATCCACGCCCACCAGAGTCCCGCTGGTTGTCCAATTTTATCAAGCTGCTCTTCTCCCGGCTGCACCATCCCCCCCTTTTGTCTGGGGAAATTTCACACTCACTCATGTTATTTGCATAACACCAAAGAACCAGCAGCACCCCCCATACAACAGCGGGCACAGCCTGATAAAATGAGTCTATTATTGGTTCAGATTTTATTGTTTTGGCCCACGGATTCTGTGCAAGATCATAAGAATATTACTTCCAATAATAAGGAATATCAGACCAACAAACCAGCATACGGTATGTTTTTTCCCTTGGATTTTAGGAAATGTAATCAAAACCAGCTGGTTTGGGCCAGTTATAAATAAAACTAAGTGTGCACAAGATCTGAATAGACATAAACTCCAGGCCCAAATTAAATTTTTTAATGCTTTAAAGTAAAAACACTCTTCTTGTCTGGCATTTTTGTCAGTGTATTCAAGACACAACTAGATATGAAAATAAATATAACCCCCCCCCCCATTTTGTCACTTTATAACCACCAAATTCATGTGGTTTTATGTAAAGTACACCAGGATTTAAAGGTGGAGGGAAAATGATGTTTTTCAGTTTATGTAAAGTTTGAAACATTTGATACAATCTCCTGTATATATAAAAAAGGATAAATCAAGCACTGATTGATTAAATGGGCAGTGAAGATCAGTTTTCAAGTGTGAAAAAGATACAAATACAAAAGATTATCCTATTGCAGAAAAGCCTGACTCTATGGAAGGAAACAATTTAATTTTTAAGCTATTTTTCTACTTACTCTTTACTTTCTACTTCACTGGTTTACATTAACTTTTGCATCTTTTGGACTAACGGTCACATTTTATAGTAAATACACTGCAAATTAACAGCAACAAGGTTTTTTTTTAATATCCATCTGGAAATTGACTATCCCTATAAGTTTATGAAGTTCGGTCTGAAAGTTTTACTGGAGCTCTTCAGATGCATCATATATTACCTAATACAGTAAAATGGGCCCGACAATGTCCAAGTTTGAAACAAATTTAGTGATGTATAAGGGATAAAATACAACTAGCAACTGCAAAATCGGCAGCAAATATGGAGATCGGCTTAAAATAATCAAATAATAATAAAAAACGTTTTTAAAGATGGGATTTAAAAGAACCAGCAATTCGTGCAGCTCTAGTTTACAAAGGAACCTGGAAACCTTTAGAAGCTAATCTGACTGAAGGTGCAAGAGCTCAGGGAAGTAAATGTACCCTGAAAAAAAAACTGAAGAAAATTTTAAACCGCATCCTGAAATGGGTGGAGAAAAACGTAAACAATAGTGGATCAATGATTTCCACAGAACCATGCATGTAAAAAAATAAAAAATAAAACCAAAAACCAAGTGTACTGATCAATAAAGTTAGATTTCCCTTTAGCTAAAAGAAATTAAAAATCAGGACAAGAGAATCCTTTTTTCACCGTTTTATTCGTTTTAAAACCAACCTCATACATGAGATTATAAAGCCTGAAGAATCAGGAACATTCCTACTTTTGAGCTGCACTGATAACCAAAACCTGGAATATATAAATAGAGCAACTTAGTTAGTGAAAAAAATATGACATTTGTACTGATTGCCCATTCATGACAAAAAAACAAAACAACAATCAGGGTTTTACCAACAGAGGAATATGTTTCATACAGTTATTTTAACAAAAGAAAAAAAGCATAATGAGAAACAAGCTTTTAGGACATAGAGGGGGTAAAAACAGGAGTGAAGGACCAAACAATTACAGTAAGGATGAGTGTGTGTGTGTGTGTGTGTGTGTGTAGCCTGGTATAAATGCAGGAGAGGAGCGTGAGTCACCAGCAGGACACATTTTTACAGATGTCTTTCTTTTTGCTGTCCCATCACCATGAATGCTGATGAGCTTGTTGCCATGAAAACAGGATAGCTACAGAGGCCAGGAGGTCACATGAGGAGTGCAGTGATTGTTAGGGATAATATGGGGTTAAAGGTACACAGATATACATATCTACCTATCTACCTATATAAATAAATAAAACAAAACAAGTGCTGAGCTACATGACGCTGCAACGAAGCTATAAATGAGCCATAATGAGGCAACAAAAGCAGTTTTAGCCCAGAAAAAAAACGTTTAGTGTTCAGGACTTTCCCAAAGCGCTACATGAGCACTGATTGAATTCAAGCAAAATTAGAAAACACTGTTTTAGCTACAGCTCATCATGGTTGGTTGATGGTTGATGCGTTTTGGTTAAGGATATTTCTAGGTTTAGGACAATGAACGATGAACCATTTAAAAAGTATGCTGCATTTTTTTTTTAGATTTGTTTCCTGCCATTACTTGATGAAGATAAAGTTTATATATTGATGAATTTTGAAGAAGATATTCCTGTGTGCGTTTCCTCCTACTATTCCGTTTTCAGGTTGCAGTATTAGGACACACCGACTTTTAAGACAACAAAAACAGACGCCACGTCAGATTATCATCTCCACCATCCAACATGGAAGCTTCTAAAATAAATCCCACATCCAAACAAATGGGCATCAGTGCAGACACACAAAGTATGGAGACTCATTCTTGCTAAATGTGAAGCATCAAGTCTATCAGTAACCCTACAAATGCACAGTCACGGTCAAAATAATGCTCAATATAAACATGAAGGTTTTGCTTTTAATGATGCATCTGAAGAGTTCTTTCAACGTGGTGAAACCATCACACAACTTCAAAACAACTATTTTTGTCAAATCCACACAAGAGCAACATTTTACACGCAGACACACACCACCACTAATATCCGGTTGAATGTCCTGCACACTTTCTGGCATCATTCTGACTGCATAAAGGTCACTTGTGCCAGGAACGGCTCAGTTACATTGGTTGATTTCTTGACACGGACTCTGCTTTTGAGGACAGTTCATCAGTTTTGAATAGGATGGGGCCAGGACTTTTGTTAGGCTGTCCTACGATTCTACTTAAATAGTTTTAAAACAGTCAAGCACGGTGGTGGCAGAATCATGGTGAGAGTATGTTTCACTACCAGTTGTATTGGTGTATCGCACAAATCAGATGGAGTGATTTGTGCGTTAACCTCACATCGTCAGCTAGAGGGTTGAAGCTTGGACATCATCGGGTGTTCAAACAGGAAACTGATCCCCAACCTACATCGGAGTTGGTTTTAGAACAGTTAATACTGCAGTTGGTAACTTTTATAAACAAAATGTTGTTTTACATTTTTGTTAAAACTGTTACTTTGTCGTGTCAGCATAATGAGACAGGCAATCAATGGGGAAAAAAAGCTCCTTCTATTGTCGTCTGAAGAAAAGAACCACTCCTGGACAAAAATGACCAATCAGAGCCAGGAGGAAGGTTTTAGTGTTGTCAATGAACTTTGTGTACACACTTCTAAATGCGCTACTGGCAGAGAAACAACTTTCCGCTCCAGAAAAACCGTTTATTCGCCATGATTGGCGGTCATGCCAAGTAGCCTGAACATTCATGGCAGGGTTTGCTGATTTGAAGAAGCCGTAGCGTACCAGAGAGAAACATGGAGGTTGTGAACAGCGCATACACAAGTATGATTGACAGCGCTAAGATTCTCCTCCTGGCTCTGATTGATTGTTCCTGACAGAGCAGTGTATTTCTGCAAATGGCAGCATGATCGCAGGGAAAAGGAGTGTGATTTTCCACACTTGTTATACTGTCACAACATAGTGAGAGCTTTAAAAAACATGTAAGAAACCAACAATTTATAAAAGTGACATATTGCAGCTTTAACATAAGGCTTTCTCACAAGCTGGTCTATCCCAGGAAAGTGTCCCATTTATAAGTTTCCTAAAAGTACAGATAAGAAAATTGCTCAAATATCGGATCAGAACTTTGCTGGAAGCTGGTTGATTGGTAAGAAAAGCATGTTGTTTCTTTGCAGCTCGCCACACAACATTTATGAGGTTGTATGTACAAATTTGTTCCTGTCTGCTTAATGTGTGACCCTTATGGATTAGAGAAAATCCACAAGAAATTCCAACTTGTGCTAAAAATTATTCCACCCTGGCAAAAATACTTAATAAAAAAAAAAGAAGAAAAAACAACCTACAATCAACACATATGAGTATTATCAGAGCAGGCACACTTCTGACTGACAATGTAAATGAAAACCAACCTCTAAACTGACTTTTGGTTAGATCTGGTGATCCTTCATTTATTTCTGCGATACAAAAACTTTAAAGAAAACCTTGGAGCACAGCTGATCCATAGAGTCTGCATTAATGCTAGTCAAAGTCACAGCATCTAAATCTCCTAATGCAGAGCTTTTCAGATTAATCAGCATTTAAACTGCACTACTGAAAGCATGCGTCAGAGAGCGAAGCATTAACGCCGTCGCATTTGGCTCAAAACAAGCGTTTAAATGTCTGTAAAGTTATTTGCGACACCCTGGAGTGAATGGAAATCAGCAGCTTTGTGAACAGACTGCCTTTTGTCATTTAATGGCCATCTCAAACTATGCAACTAAAAACGTTTATCCAAGTTTAGGGAGATTTCCGAGCTCCGACTTTTAACAAGGATTATTTGAGCAATTACCTCACCACACCGACACAAAGCCTTCCCGCGGTCAGACCTCTCTGTTCGCTGTGCTGCTGCCAGCGATCTCAGCTGGACGCGGTCTGGTTTTCGCAAAACGCCACCACAGAAACCAGCGGCAAAAGATGCAGCAGCTGCTCGTTATTTTCTAATAGACAGCCGAAAGAATGAATTGTTGTCCGACAGCGTGAATACATTCAAGCTGGGATAAGCCTCCGAAAACCGTTCCAGCAGTTAATTAGGGGGCTTTCATTTGAGTTTTTGATTCTACGCCTCGTCTTATTGGGGACATTCGTCTACCAGGGTTGAAGTATGACAACGTGCAGCTTCAACGTTTAAAACAAGCTGAGTTTTAGCACTTTCTGTAGCCATCAATAAGCGTCCAGCATAATGTTGGCTTGATAAGTGACGGCCCTTCCTGGGGGAAATGCCAAGAGGAGCTTTTGAGCAAAGTCCACCAACATTCAATGGCTTTGGAAATGTCGCCCAGGAAGATTGATGTCAGCGTTTCAAACCCAGTTTTGATGTGATTGTGGCATTACTGTCTTGTTGGAATACAACTTTATCTAAATTTTAACCATCTGACCCAAACCGACATTTTAGGAGGTAGAGGAACAACCCAAGAACCTCCATCATAAGAGAGACCAGTGTCACTTTCCACACTACTGGCCACTGCTTCAAAACCCACACCTTGAAACTGGCCCAAGTGGACAAGTTATCATCTCAAGTTATCAGCCAGGTATCCAACCAACAGGACAAAGATCCCAAACAAATCAAAACTGACTTTAGACTGGATGAAGCAGGATCTAGCATGGTCCAAACCGTCAATCCTACAGAACATTAGCGGCTACGCCCTAAAGCAAGTCTGAGCCAGGAAACCACCAAATGTAACTGAGTTCAACCAATTCTGACAAGCAGAGCGGTCAAATATCCAGATAAAAAATAAAATATAGGCTTTCCGCAATGAAACTGGGGAGTTTGTATTTTCATATTTGAGACGTTCTGACCATTTCTAGATTTAAAAAACATCCCAACAAATTCCAACTTCTGGTTTTTAAAAACCAGAACAGAAAGGAATGACTAAAATAAATCAGTAAAATGCCAAACTGAATGACATCCAGGCTGAAGATGAGTATATGCAAGGCTAGGCTCAAAATTATTCATACCCCTGGCAGATTTAGATCTAAACAAGATTTTAATTTTACCAACATGCTTCTTCTGACTGGTAGTAATATTCACATTCTGCAGCGCCGCAGCCAGACAGATAAAGAGGCAGATAAAAATTTTAAAAAATGAGGGTGATGGCATGGAGGACTTCAAACTGCACAGATTTAAAGCTCACCACAATAATAATCCCAATAATAATCAATGGAAATTACAGTACAAGAAGAGTTTGACTGCTGCAAAGCCCATAAAGATTTTTCTTAAGGATTATTTAGAGAGGAGTAAATAATTTTTGATATGACATGTTTAATAAAATGTAAATTAAATACAAAAACATATTATAGTCGAAATCGATACTCCCCTTTTGCACAGTTTTGTTGTATTTTAAAACTCATTGGTGGAAGGAAAATAATTTTGGATCTAAATCTCTGGGAGGTATGAATAATTTTGAGGTTCAGACTGGAACCACAGGAGGAAAAGACCTGAAAACACATCAGACGATGGAGGAGGAACCCAAACTCCTCTTCCTGCCTCCCTCTAACACCGTCTCAACGTCTTGTTCTAGTCATCTTCTTGGTGACACACAAACTAATCCCTCATTATGGGATGTAAGCACAGACACCCCGGAGCCCTGTTTTCTTTTTTTTTCCTTCAAGTTTTCTTTCCTCCCCATATCGGAAAACTCCAAACAGACCAGATTACTGTAATCTGGGAACACTGGTGCAGACAGATTAGATTAAGCTCATTACACAGGGAAAATGCCGCAAGAAAGGGTTACTTCCACCCCAATCCACTGGTTCAATACACCTCAGGTCACACACACACACACACAAATATATATTTTTGTATTTTTGGTCATTTGAGAACACCAAAAAAAGCTGGTATCATATGTAAAACATAAAATCCCTACATAGATTTTCTCCCACATCATTCAAAACTGATTGCAAATTTCTGTAGTGTTTCTTTTAATAAGTGCAAATAATTCAGCATGTTCTTCTCCCCCATCATGCCTCTAAATGCTTCCTTTAAAATCCGCCTCCCTTGGTAGTTACAGCCCAGATGTTGAACAGGTCATACAGACAGACAGAGGAAGGAGAGGTTTGGTTCATCCAGCTGTCTTGGACACAACATTGTCACGCTGAAGGTGCGTTCTGTAGCATCGGTATGAGAGTGTGAATGAGAGAGATAACAGTACTGCAGCCAAGTCTCCACCTCACTGTTTTTTCATCCTGTGCGTTTTCGTTTTAGGGATTCCAGCTGAACGACAGAAACAACGTATAACTACGTACATTTGACTCACAGGCAGCAAAGTGGAACAGGTTTTATTCCACTATTACCTCACTCTCTACCATCTTCATCCTTCCCAGGGCATCCTTTGCGGCTTCCTATTAAAAAAAAAAAAAGAAAGAAAAGGAGAATGAAAATGTTTTCCAGAGGGGAAAAAAAAAATAAATCTGACTACCCTGACCCGCCCACACTCACCCTGTTGCCTTGGCTGGAGTATTTTTTCACAGACTCAGAAAGTCCTTGGACGAAGCGCAGCAGCACGTGTTCATACTCTGCACATATTGTGAAAACACGGGTAACATAATTAAAAATAACGGCATGATTAAACGTTACAGTCACAACATGCAAACACACTCATCAAGGACATGGATATGATGGCAAAACTAGATGTTTGAGCAAGTTTAATAAAAAATAAATAAATGATACAGTGTCTCACAAATGCATTTGTGCCTTTAAACATTTACAGACTTGTCACACAGAAGCAAATTTTGAGGATTTTTACCATGGTTTCTCCAGGTTTCATCAACTCAAATTTAAGACTTTTTAAGACTAGTATAAATGCTCCATTCATCACCCTCATCTTTTTAAGACCTACATCTCCACAGAAACGTATGAACTTTGTCCAGCCAACTGGCGATAAATTATCACTTACTCACGATAGCTGCAAAAAAGCTAGCTAGCTAATACACCCAGGCTACGTATGTTAGCAGTCAGTTAGCAATAGCTTCAATTGTCTGGAGTCACAGAATCCAATGAAGAAGTCTGCGTGCGACTCAAACGTTTACTTGACAGAAAAGTCCCGCAAGAAACAGAAACATAGAATATGGAAAATTAAGACAAAATTAAAGACCTGTAATTAACATGTTGATGCTAAACTTACTTTTTAAAAATGAATGGAAGACATTTTAAGGCCTACATTTTAAATTTTATGTGACATACAGTACGTATCCTATGATACTGAGGCTACTGCTTTCATATTCATGCAGCTAAATAAAAGAGATCTGCAAGCTCCAAAAAAAAAAAAAAAAAAAAAACAAGAAAACTATTACAAATGACCCAGAATAAACATATCACTTGAAATCTTTCACTGCGCCTGCCATGCAGTAGTCGGGAGTAATAATTCGGACACAGCTCAATCGTTTCTGCTGATCTGAGACCTGGCGTGGGGCGAGTGCAACCTTCGCTCACGTCCCAAATGAGAAATCCTGAAATGAGCGTGAAAGTGACCGAGCACAAGCTTCGCAAAGGAGCTACGTACACAGAATTAAATTGTATAACACCTAAAGCCATAGGATGAGTCTGATGCACATGGAGATGAGTGTGTGGATAAACCTTTGAGCTATGAATCTGCACTACCTGTCAGCAGAGCAGGAGAGGCTCGCTCCAGCTGAGCTTTCTGCCAGCGCAGCCTGTGCGTGACCTCTTTGTGTTGATGAATGAGGTCAGATGGGGGATCGCGATGGTTTTTCCGGTAATCTGCAATCTGAAAGACTTCAGTAATGAGCAAGTGAGACCTTGGCTAAACAGATGTCTTGCGCACAGGCTTGGATTACACAAACCTTCCTCTCCAGCCGCTCCTTGTCGTAGTTGAGGAGGCTGAAGCTGTGGAGTTTGTACTGAGGAGGAGAGCCGTCGGGGCGACTGCTTCTGCCGCTCGACTCGTGTTTGGGTTTCGACTGAGGAGCTGGAGCCTTACAGGAACAGAGGAAAAACAAACCCAGCTCATCAACATGGATTATCCTCACACGTTACTTGTAAGTTATTTCCGTTTAGAGGTGATCAGTAATAGTTAACTAAGCAGAAGTATGGTTGATACAGTCCAGCACATGCAAATAAAGTCAGTTTGTCTGACTTTATTTGAAAAGTATTAAAAAAAAACATTTCTTATATTCTGGATGCTGAACGTTACTGTAAGACTCAGTAACGTTGCTAGACTCAGGTGAGACGTAGACGATTTCTGCAGGAGGGCTTATTGCAGAAATACACCAACTGCCCTGTTTTGATAAGATATTAGTAATCTAATTCTCTTCTATATTCTCACACATCTTCTCTCTGACGTCATGGCACTTGGTCTCTTCTTCAAGATATTCGTTCTAGCGCCAAACTAAAAAATGTTAGAGCGTGAAGCAAAAGCCTTTGTGTTTTATTGATTCTTATATTATCCGGTCAGGCAAACTGTTGGCTACTCACTCGCTCCTTTTGCCTCTCTGGAGGAGAAAGCGGCGACACCGGCTCCAGAACGAACCACTTCTCCGTCGCCGGCTGCAGGTCCACTCCTGAGAGAGGCTCTCTGATCTTCACCCTCACCTCCAGCTTCCCACCGGTAGCTTTACGGCCATCCATCACCTGTCCAGACACACGTGCTCTCAGAGAGAATCGATGCAAATGCTTGTGTGAGCTGTACATTTGATCATTAACGCTTACTTCTATGATCTCTCTGATTTCACAGTGGTTCTCTAGAGCCTCTAGTTTCAGCTGAGCAGTGCCTACTGCTCTATCCGTCTTGAACAGACCTCTGCAGAAACACGGGGACGAGAAAGTAAATGGCAAAAGATACAACATGCATTGATTGGTGATCAATAGGAATGCAGCTGCTGACCTTTCTAGAAACTTCCTGTTGAGCCTGAAGAAGAACTTTTAAGAGCTTCTAAATCATCTCCTACTAAATGTTGAATCAGTTTCCTCTATTTTAGTTCCTTTACATTCAATTACTGCATTGACAGTAAGTCTTTGCATGCTTTAGCCAAGACTTGATTATGTTGTTCATCCTAAAAGGTGGGGTTTCTTTTCCACGGATGCCATTTCTGTGCTCAGTTTAGTGATAGAAATCAGTTTTTTATGTGACTTAGTTATAAAAAAGCGCATTACAAATGAAAAAGTGTTTCAAGAGCAGGATTTGTTGGGCTATAATCGCTTTGTCATGCAGTCACAACCATACAGTTACTTAAAAGAGAAGTTATAAATGGTTCATATTGTCACTTTTATTGTTATCACAACAGTACCGCAAAACTTTAAGTCCATATCGCCCACCTCTAATCCAACCAGATGCTCTTAGTGCAGCTGAGGTCTGAATTAAAGCATAAATTAGATGTGGCTTCAGCAGCTGAAACAACCCGCTAATCAATATGTGTACTTATTTTGAATATTTACGGTCCCATCAGCCCTTGTACGTCCTGGGGTCTCTTTGTTTTAACTTGTTTCTAGTCAGTTTTATTAAAGTCATTGCCTTTTTTTTATTCAGTTGCATGTATTTTATTGAGTAGTGTATTTTTTTCCTGACATTTCGACGACACTGCAAGTAGTTTTACCCCTTGTGGACGACTTCAAACTTGATGCCTTTGGATTGAACAACCCGTTTGAATCCTCTGTGGGTTCGGTTAATGTTGAGTCTGAACTGCTCTTTGAACTCTGGACTGCTGCTGTTCTTCACCGTGCCGGTTTTGTCCCTCTGGGCGTCCTCCTACACACAAACGCACCGTTCAGCACAGACGCGTGCAGCCAACACCGACTAAAAACAACTAGCCGAGAAAAAGACGGAGCCTCACCGAGCTGGGAAAGGGAAATTCGAATTTTACGCTGGCGTCCAGGTCATTAGGAGAGACGCCTGTGGAGTCAGAGCTCGGTGTGAATGGCCTCAGATTTACCAGGTTACGAAGCGCTTACCTCGAAGACGCATACGTCCTCCGTACCTGATGGAGCCGGCAAGTTGATGCCTCGGATGATGTACAGTACCAGGTCACTGGGAGACAGGTTGGAGTTGATCCTGTGTGACGGACAAACAACCAATCAAGATAAAAGCCAAATAATTTAGCTTGTTTTATGAGTCACGCAGCTTTTAGCTTGATATCATGCTGGAACAGAGATGCACTGAGTCACAATGAGTCACTCTGACTCAGCTCCCACAGCACAGAGGTAAAGCAGTCCATTTCCAGGACCAAAACATACTTCACTAAATTAAAACCCTGCTTCATTGGAAGAGAAATAAATGATAAGCAAAATGAAATGGAATGTTTTTATTTGTTTCCGGCATATTTATCTAACTTAATCCATCCGTTTCTAACTGTATGACCATCTCACTATAAAACATGACTTCTCTTTTACATTTCTATAACTAAAGACAACATTTTTGCTATCCAAACTATGAGTAGTCTCTTTAGGAAACTAATCCTAGATGGATTCAACCTCAAGAATCCCAGTGATCAATCCTTAAATATAAAAAAGACAAGAGTAAAATCTGATGGGGATGAAACCGATTTACTTTGCGGAGTTGAAGGTTCTCTCCTGGGTGAGGCACTTGGGGACCGGGTGGCCCTTGGCGTGGGCATTCTTCAGCAGCTCTATGTACTTCATAGTCTCCTCAACCAGCTTCTCAGACCTGAGGGGAGACACAAGAGAGACTTTCGCACAAATACTGACGGCAAGACATCTGAAGTCAGCAGAGACAGCTGTCAAGGCGCAGTGTGACAGACCGTGCTAATTGTTACACCCAACAAATGTTGAGTGTTTGAAAATCAACGCATGATGCTTTTCAGAGTGTAAATATGAGGGAAAAAGGAGAAGTGAAAATATGTTCCTTACTTCAAAGCCTCGCCTACATTGCCCATGAGCGTGAATTGCTGAGAGAGGTCCAAACATTTCTGTTTCACATCGAGACACAAGAAGAAGAAGATTGTGGTTTAAGAAAGCATGTGCTAGCAAAGGGACGGAAAATGTGGAGAAAATGGAAAATAACTTACAGATTTATAAAAAGATTCACAACCCAATAACATTAAGAGGCTGGGCAAGCATTTTAAAAGGTGATGTGAAGGAATATTTATACAACAGACTTTTAAATGAAAAGGTTTTAACCTCGTGTTGCTTTCGTAGGAGATCCATGAGTGCTTGGTATTTTTCACTGGAGCGAGGAGAGGCCCGGGAACGGCCCAGGGAATAATCCTCCTCACTCACCGGAGCGCTTGGAATCTGATCCAAAGTAGTGAGAAAATGTGATGAAAGTCTTTAAAAACAGAAACAGGAATCTCCAAAAACAGTCACGTAACGAACATGACAAAAACAAAACAGCACTAAATCTATAGTGTAAATTGCTTTTACCACATGGGCCAAAACTGTTGAAAATACCAGAGGGCAGCATACATTTAAATGTGTTTTACGTCTTTCTAGTTTCTTGAAGTAGAACATGTTTGTTTATCCTCAGCAGCAAGAACAAGATACAAGTCATAATTTCCAGTATTGAGCCCAGTTTAATGAATGGGGGCAATAAAGTCTGCTTTTGTAAAAAAAATTCTGGATGTCTATAATCATATTTCCTATGAAAACCACACAAAATGGGTTATTGAAAGACAAATTCTTTGTGTCGTGTCTAAACCTGTCAATTTGGAAAATTTTGTTTGTCTGCCTCTTGTCTGAAAGGCCTCTCACATCAGTAAAAAAAAAAAAAAAAAAAAAAACATATATCAGAGATATCCCTCTGCGTACTTTGGCTGTTATGTCGGATCAAATACTGGCAATCAAGTAGTTTAACACATAAGCCACTGTACTATCCAAGCTAAAACGTTTTTATTTGCAACACGTCATGGCATCTTTGAAATCTATTCAAATATTGTTTTTTTTTCCTGTTGGTTTGAAGTGAGCATCCGGTTTGACACCTGTGTGATGTCCCGCTGATAATGAGACAAACAGAAATACAACATTCTGGGTAAATCCATGGAGGGGCTGAGTCAGACAAATCAATAGGTTATATGAAGCATAGCTGAATAAAACAGTCGGATAGGATTTAAAGAAAAAAAAAATCACTTGGGATGAAATGTGTTAGGTGGAATAATAATGTATGACAGATGACAACAGAGCTTTCTATCTGGAAGCAGAGACAGAAAACTTAAGTCTAAAAAGGTCTCACTTTCCGCCATCTTGTTTCTATTTTGCATTGAGTGCAGCTGTAAGAATTATTAGCCAAAGCAAAAATCTTTATAACCTTTGTGATGTCAACAGGAAGGCCAGACTTTGCAGCCGTAACCATGGGTTCCAGTCCTTTGGCATGTCTGAGGTGCTGTGCTGCTCCAGTCATGTCCTGAAAACGACCAACTATGTGAATACATCCACTGCTGCACAGCAGACTGTCAAGAACAGGCAACAAAATGTCCACAAACAGCAGAGAAACACCAAACAGGTGGGGAAAAAATAAACAGCCTGTAGCTCACCTTCATCTGTTTGGAGCGAAGAGCTGCACGCAAAAAGGCCTGTCGTCTTAGCAACAGGAAGTCTACCTGTTGCTGGGCTGAAAATGTAGTGAGAACATTAATCTGGTTTTTAGATTTATGACACATTTCACACATGAGCAGCACCCCGCAAAACTATTCACACCCCAGGAACCTTTCCACATTTGGCATTTGGCATGCCACGTTATTGGCATTTCCTGTGCTTGAGCAACCAGGAAGTAACATTCCTGCCCCTTATTCTGACACCCCTAAAGAAAATCTATTGCAAGCAACTGCCTTCAGAAGTTATCCAATTGACAGAGTGTAATTTAATCTCGGTGTAAATCCAGCTATTCTAAATAAGTTTGGTTCAAATTAAACCATTCTGTTTCCGATTCACGATGCTTTTTGTGGTAACTCACATGAAATAAATTGATGCTAAAAGTTATTAGGGCTGACGATTAGTAATTAATTGTGATGAATCTATTACAGAAATAAAGTCGTCAATGAATTTAGCAATCGATTAATTATCACATGGAGTATACAAACTAAAAAAAAGGTCATTTTCAGAAAAGATTACCATAATTACAGAGCAGTAATTATGCCAAAACTGCACATTTTTTAATTCAAACTTAATTCAAATTCAAAAACAGTTTATTGAGCCCAAAGGGAAATGTGAAGTTGTTGTAGCTCATTTAATAAAGAGGTTGTGGGCAGGAAAGATCTTCTGTAGCAGTCTGTATCACAACGAATTTGTAGGTGTCTCTGACTAAAGAAACTGTTTTTCTATAACAGTCTCATGAAGAGGATGCTCAGGGTTGTCCATAATTTTTTTTTTGACTTTTTCTTTGCACCGTCATCTCCAGCGTTTCCATTTTAGATTTACAAAAAAATCATTGCAAATGTCTTAACCAAAACTCCTCAAATGGCATAGTTTTAGCTTCACTCGCTTCAAATTCATTACAGTAATGCCATGTTTCTTCATTTTTGACAATAAAATGTTAATTTTTGTATTTAAAAAATTTATTTTGTTTGCTTATTTGCAATAGTTAGAAATGCTTACATGCATTTCTAACATTGTATAAAACAGCTTTAAGTAGTTAATGAAAAATCTATAGAATATGTCATTTTAAAATCTGATTGATTGAATAAATGATTAGTAAGATAATCGTTACAATGTCACAACATGGTAAAATTTCAAGTGTTTATTTTATTAAGGCACTGCAGGTAGAACATGCAGAGTTTTGAACCAACCTTTCGGTCCCAGTTTTGGAACCGAGGATCCTGCAGGGATTGGGGGAGCCGGAGACTTTGCTTTCTGCACAGGTGGACGCACTGCAGGCTACAGAAAGGAAAATCATCAGACAAAAAAAATACCTCCACAAGCAGAATGGTTTAAACTATGGTCATAGCTTGGAATAAAGACAAATCTACCAAGCTGGTTCTGTAGTTACTGCTTTGTCATAACAGATCATAAAACAACCAAGCAATCCTGCAGTGCTTGGTTGGAGGTGCAGAGCAGGAAACAATACTGATAAAAAGCAAAAAAAAAAAAACTTTCTTTGAAGCTGCAGGAGCTGAAATGGCACCAAATGAAGCTTTCCTTTCTTTAATCCACAGACAGATTTCCTGGCTGCACTGGGATATTTGGGCCGTTTGTGCAGCTCTCCATCTTTTTCATCCCCACCTTGGCAGCCTCTTTCTGTCCATCCTCATCATCGTCATCATCATCTGCGTCGGCATCCTGATTCGCTATTTTCATAGCCGTTTCCAGGACACCTATCAGGTTCTGCTGACTCCCCTCTGAGCCCTGGAGAGGAGGACAGCCTGGAGAAAACACACACACAAACACTCAAATAAGCTTAACAAGTCAAAGCTTAACAACTGGAGTCAAAACCTGACACAAAATATCCAGGAAGTTACCAGGAGGCACCGGCAGATCATTCAGGTTGACAGGTCGGCCTGCGCTGTGAGCTTTGATGGAGTCCTGGTATTGCTGTTTGGGGAAAAAAGGAAAAAAAAATCATGGATGGTTTTGACTTAAAACAAAACTCTGGGAAGCTCGCTACTGAAAGAAAAAGGGAGGCAAACAAAACCAAAGTGACTGACGCAAGCAAATAACTCAGAATTGGAAAAATAGGCGGGTAAAAAAAACAAAAAATCTCATCAATACAGCCAAATCTCAGTAGAAATCATGGAAACCCACTCTGTAGGTGGAGACTATTTCCAAGAACACATTTCAAAAATAATTTGTACAAAATTCATGCATTGATTTTACAAACATCTTCACATCTGCAATAGTCATAAAGCAGACACAGATCCAGCCAGGTAAATCACTTCCTGCTGATACGAGATAGATCTGCACCTCGGTTCTAGTCAGGAACTCTGCTGAAGTTGCTTTAGTCACAAACACAGCAGATGCAGACAAATATTTTCTTGCAGTGAGCTACAAGACGAGACTTGACAACGCAATCCTCAAAACTTTACAGCATCTGTCGGTTTGAGGCAAGAATCACACTAAGATCGTTCCAAATCAATAGGTGATCTAAAAATTTTAATGCAACGCCGCAGAGGCAAAAGAAAATCTAACAGAGTCATTCAAAAATAAAAAGCATTGATTGAACTGAAAAATGATGTATTGGCAGAAAAATTAATTCTTCAATCTTCTGTGAAATTCCTGACCCAATGCACCGTCCCCGCTCTTCATTTTATCCCATGTCAAAAATACCACCAGCTTTCAGCCGGTGGTATTTTTTCACACAAACTCCTTAGGTTTACAGAATATGAGGCCGAAATATGTGACATTTCATCTAAAACCAGGTAAACTATGTTAACACAGAGAGGACCATTTGTCCAATTGATACAGCCCAAGAGCAGATCTTCCTCTGCATGTAATTTCAGATATGTAATAACAGACGTTCAGAAAGGAGTTTGGGAACTCTTTAAGACTCACAGTTAGCTTTGTAAATTTGCCCCAGTGTGTCAAAAAAGTTATATTGATAAAATAGCTAATTTTGTGAGATGTTTAAAGCAAGTGAGCTTTTCAAATGTGATTAATTTGAAAAGCTCACTTGCTTTTCAAAGCATTCTCCTTTAATTGAGAGAATTGAGAGAAAAAAATGAACAAAACCTTGAAGATTTCTAGGAATTTTTCACACATTTCCCTTCATTTTTCTGGTTCATCAATTTACCCTTGACTATAATGTCCTACAATGACACTATAATCTTTCAAGTCAAATATACACCACCAAGATACCAAGCCAACAAAACAAAAGTAAAAAGGTCAGTCACACAGGCCATGTAAGGTTTATTTGATTCAGTTTAAGTAAAAGTAATGAATCAATTCTTAGGGAGGGAAAAACAAAAGAAATTCCCTTTAAAAAGGATTGAGGATACCTTAATAATCCGCTGGTGCATGCGAGCTTTCCGATCGTCTCCTTTGCTCTTGGCTCCCTCTGCTGCCTGCTTGTAAAAGTCCATCCTCTGCTTCAGGGCCTCTGCCACGCTGCTGGGAGCAGGAAGGTCTGTAAAAAGACCAACACAAATGCTCATGGATGCTAAATTTAACATGATTATGTTGTTTTCACAGCTCAAAGACAACATTTGAGCTACCACTCAAACATTTAACACGGAACCCATGCATGTTTGTTAATATACCTTAAAAATATCATCAACCCTGTTCCCTTTATGAAAGGTTTTGTGTTTTGATTCTTGTCTTGACTAAAGTAAACAAAATGTTCTCATCTTGCCACCTGGTGGCTAAATTCTGCAATTGATCAGAACTGATTAGCTTCCTGTTCAGTTGCCATTAATGTTTGTCTGGCTAAGAGAAAATAGATTATTTTTTCAAATCTTATATACTGAGAAAAAAATAGAACAAAATCCTTTATCCTCTGATCAACTTTAATAAACAATAAACAAAAATAATACTTTTTAAATACACTCAAATCTCAGTGTGAGTTTATACGAGTGCAATTTTAGGTACATTTATTTAAAGATTATAGATTTTTTCATAAGAAAATAGTGAACACGAAGTATTTAAAAGGCACCACTGAGAAAGGAGGATCTTACTGTTGGTGGCTATCTGGGTGGGTGCAGGAGCAGCAGGAGCAGCAGCAGGTTTGGCAGACGTCTGAGGAGGAACAGGTGCACTCTGCTGCTCCACTGCATCTCCTGCAGATAATCAGAACAGTGCAAAAAGTAAGTACTGGTTACCTTAGTAACAAAAACTTAAAGGTGGCATATTACTCTGACCGCAACATTGTGAGTAAATATGAGCTAAATCAGTTAATTTATTATTTAATAAGCACTGATAAAATCTAAATCAGGAGCACTGAGCACTTTTATTTACTTAATTTCAGCTCAATTATACCTGCAACTCATCAAATAATGCTAAATATCTTCAGTATAAAAGACAGTATTGACTCTCAAAGACAAATAAATCATAAAGCTTGGCTGCAGCATTTAAACTTGGTGATGAAATCAACATTTATAACCAGTAGCTCTGTCTAAAAGAAGCCATTACTTTAATACTTATGTGTCCTATAATAACTGTAAAAGATAAAGTGTCCTGCACTGGCTCCAGTCTTTAATCCTGAATTCATAACAGAAAAGATATCTGCTCCTGTTGCCTGAACCTCAAATGAGATATTTGTCAAGTTTTTCTCATTTTAACTGCAGTGCTACAGACTCACCTGGAGGGGGGGGTAGCGAGCTCAGTTCCACTGGTTCCCCTCGGTCCACAGCCTCCACCAACGAGTCGAGCTTCTGCAACCATGGAGGGCAGAACATCTCGTTGACTCTCTTTAATTTTGAAGCAAACAGATCTGCCAGAGCGGCTGTGTTACCTTGGCAGTGAGGTAGTGCTGTTTGGCCAGGTTGATGTCACCGCTCTGCTTGGCCTGAATGGCAGCCATCTTATACTCCCTCTGTCTGGACAGCACTGCCTGTTTCAGCTCTACACAGAGCGAAATTATAAATACAAGTTAGTTTCCTGTCAGACGGAGAGCTGTAACGGAGACTAGGTGATTCTACACAGCAATAACATGAAATCTTACCAAGTATTTATAGTCTAGTTTCTAGTGTAAATATATTAATACACTTGAAATAAAATAAAACTAACTTTTCAGCAAGACATAGGAGCTTGTTTGAAGTCCAAAATTCCTTGTTTTAATATCTTGTTTTAAGTGAAAACATGTCAGTGGAACAAGTTATTTATCAATATTAAGAAAGTATCGACTTAAAACAAGCTCCTATAGCTTGCTAAAAAGTTACATGTAGGGACACATCTAATGATTATTTTAGTTATCAATAGAGCTAATTATTTTTATATTCAGATTTTTATCTGTAGTTTCTGATATTGTATAAGTTTTTTTATACAATATCAGGAACATTTAAAATGCAAATAAACAATTCAATTCCTTTTTAAATGAAAAAAAAAAGAAAACATTTTATAGTCCAAAATGCAACAACACAGGATCCTTCAGTTGAACATTTGATCATTTGTAGCAAAAAACATACTTATGACATCAGCATGTGAAAAGCTCAGTCCTTTCTGCTTGACTTATCAGTATAGTGAAGGGCTGATCTGTTGACTATTTTTTCAATTAATTGATTAATAATTGGATATTAATACAACACATTTTTCACTGAATTTGTACCAGGTGAAGCTCATCTTAAATGCAAAATGTAAATATTTTTTGTACAGTTTTTGCTTAATTACCACTCTGACTATGTTGTTCTTTCAGAAAATGACTTTTTTTTTTTTACCTGGATGCTCCAGTTAACAGTTAATCGATTACTAAACTAGTTGACAATTATTTCAACAATCAAATAGTTACTATTAATCTGATACTTTTGAGTTAGTTTGTCTTATCTCAATCATAATAATACATTTGGACTAGAAACTTGACTAAATATACTTAGAAAGACTTGTGAAAGGTGTTCCCAGTTACCTGAGTGCTGGGCGTCAGGTTGACTGGGCGTCAGGGGGGAGATCGCAGGTGTTTCTGGGGTGATGGCAGCAGCTGGTTTTCGGGGAGGGGTCAGATGTCTAGGTTTAGTGTTCAGAGTTTCTGGCGCCGGCTCCCTCATTGGTTTCTGATTAGAAGGAGGGGAGGGAATCAGCGCAGGCGGTTCTTGTTCCTTAACAGGTTCAGGCTCGGCTGGACCATTTGATTTTGCGCCAATGGCAACCGGAGGAGGAATCTCCTCTTCATTGATTGGCTTCCCTTTTTTCACAGACGTCAACATGGATTGCAACGTCTACAATTAGAGAGGACAATCATAAACACACAGAGTCGATCTGTATATAAACAGAGAACCATAATGTTGCACATGGGAAATTTTTCCATTTCGTTTTATCAGTTTACCTTCAACCCTCTGTCATATCTTCGAACTTTACTAGTCTCGCCTGCAGCCTTGGCATTGGCTGTAGCCTTCTGATACATATCAAGGCGCTCCAACAGGCGAGACTCCAACCCTGACGCTCCGCCGGGAGCGCTGGGAGAAGAGACGCTCACTTTAGGAACAGTGGGAGTGACGGCGGGACGCGTTGGAGCAGGAGTGGCCGCCTCGTCATCCTCCAACACTTCATTTAATTCTGCCTGTGAACAGAGCAAGAAAAAGAAATACACAAAGCAACTGAGATAAGAGTTGCATCATTACGGCAACAAAAAGGTAAATGTGGGATACTGTGAGTAATTCAAAAAGTGCCCAGAAATATGACTTAAGACCTTATTTTTAATGTCTAAAATTGATGAAAAGTGTGTGTTTTACCAACAGGTCTTCATCATCCAAATCTTCGTCTCCCATGTCCTCATCATCCAGATCTTTCATACACAGAGCCGCCATTCGCTCAATTTCAGACATTGGAACAGGAGCTGAAAAGAAATAATCAAAAACAAACCAAGAAGGTTTACTGTTGAGTCATTTAAGATGAATCAATGATCTTTAAAGTGAGGTCACAGTCGTTGTCCTTCTCTTTGATTTTCACTGATGTTCTGTGGTTTTTCCCTCTGAATTGGACATTCTTCTCTCCGTATCGATTGAACAAAGAGTTTCTTACCTTTTCATTCTTTAAGAGAAATAAACTGAGTCTTGGTTTCCAAAGTTTTCTCTAATCCCTCGGGTTTGTTCATATTTTCCCTGCTATCTCTCGGTCGGTAAAATGCAAGAGAAGTACACTCACATCTTCCGTCCCCTTTCTTCCCTTGTGGTCTCCCTCCTTTCCCTCCTCCCACCAAACTGAGGAGCTCTGCCTCCAGGTCCTCGTCGTTTCCATCATCGTCCATCCCTGCGTCCGGGGTAAGGTCGAGAAGAAGCCCCATCTGAGAGGCAGACAGCAGGAGAGCCACTGAATTGCATGTAATGCTAATATTCTCTACTTCAACATAACATCATTTTAAATGCACATTAGACCACATTAAGCTTTGATCACAGCACAGATTTGATTTCAGTCAGGATTCTGAACTGTTTGAATTGCTGCAGGAACTATTTTCACACTCATCCCAAAAATATCTGATGAGTTATAATATTTTTCCATGGTCCTACAATCAAATGTTTAGCACTGATGGGAAAGCAAAACATTTTTTTAGTAAATAAACTACAACCTTGCTGTGCCTTCGATAAGTAGCCACACCCTTTAACTTTTCCACATTTTGCCAGAATATAACCACAAATTTCAATAAATGTTATTAGAATTTTATGTGAGAGATAAACATAAAGTATGCTGTTTTATTATTATTATTATTATTATTAACAATAAAAATAAATAAATAGTTGCATGTATTTGTTTTTTAAGCCTCTCTTACTCTCATACGCCAAGATAAAATTTCTGACAACCAGCTGATTTCAGAAATTGTCCAAATAGTAATTAGAGTCCGCTTTTGAGTAATTCAATTAAATTTTTAGTTTAGTTCAATTCAGAATATTTATACTGCACCAATTCACAACACATCATTTCAAGTTACTTTACAAAAAAGTTATTTCAATTCAATCACACATACAGTCCAAATGATCCCAGTTATCAAACAGTGCATTTAGTTCAGTTCGTCATTCAATTTGTAAAAGTTTTCTATCCAACATAAAAGGTTCAAGGCATGGAAGTAGCTTTCTGTAGGATCCACAGCTGTTAGTTCTGGCATCTTGTATTTTACTGATGTTTTTTTTTTTTTACATTGTTGTTAAGTGTAAACCCATTTTTTTAAATCTACATTTCACACATTTCTGTGGTGTTTGGTGAGCTCTGCCTCAGCTATCCTTCCACGTTTTGATTTTATTTAATTCCAGTATTGTTTGCCGTCTCTTTAGCTGTTTCATCTCCTTTCAATACTGACCGATCATTTAAACCTTATGAATCAGACACATCTTCTCCATGACTAAAAATACCTCCAATCTCTTGTCAGATGAAACATCAACGCAGTACTTTTCCACTAGACAGTTTTTCATTTAGTTAACTCCAGGAGATAATTTTATTGGCTAGCAGTGAATTAACTTCAGGCACAATTTACAGATTTGGCTATGGGATATGACAGGTATTACCTGTTTGGCTCTGGCTGCCCCTTGACCCCGGGGAGGAGGGTTCCTGCTGCGACTCATGGGCTGTAAACACCTGTGAAAAACCGAGTTAAAATAATTAAATCCCTTTGTTTGAAATAATGCGGCAAAGAAAATTATCCAAACTGTCACATATCGTATTAGCGTCCCTACTTCTGTTAGCTTCCAGCTAAAAGAAACCTCACAGCTTTTGCATTTTCTGACTGGCTGTTTTTACCTTCACAGCTCAAGTCAATGCTGCTTTGATCAGATCGGTCACTCAGATTTAAAACTCCTTCCGTACAACTTTAGCCAGATAACAAAGACGGGCACTCCTATGTGTAAACGCTTAGTTTGAAGTGTCAAAACAAGAGCAGTACGCCGTGTAAATGACTTCCTGTATGGCGCTTTACGGCTGGTCGAAAACACGCCCATAGTTGACGTAAAGCAGTGACGTTTGGTCCTGTTAAAGGCACACGCAGCTCAGGTGAGCAGTTTCAGGTTGGTGAAAAAAAAAGTTTAAAAAAAAAATAGGCCTTAACATTAAAAGACTTAGTAGAAAAAAAAGACGAAATTTCGCTCGAGCTCAACTGATAACTTAATTTAAGATGCCGGTTATGTTCACGACAATTTTCCTCTGAGCTAGCTAGGAGTAATTGGTTTGCTGCATGCTCAAATATTTTGGGGAATATTTTCTTTCGGTGTAAATTGCTTTGTTTGCCCTAAAAATCATTATTTGATGGTTAGTAAAGTAAAATTAAAAAAAAACTTGTTTGCATTGTGTTGTATTCTGTCATATCTTTAAATAAACCTTTTTCTTTCCTTTAGTTGGCAAAAATTACCTAAGGGAAAACAAAGTTTAACAGCAACGGTAAAAAAAAAAAAAAAAAAGAGAAAAGGTTTGAAATTCAGTGCAGTTGTTTGACTTTTGTTTAGAGGTATTGGAGTATCTTTAATCTCGTATTTTCAGTCCCTACCCATCAAATATGTTTTTGAACTCCAGTTAACAATTAATCTGTTACTATACTAGTTGACTGTTATTTCAATAATCAATTAATTGTTTCAGCTCTACTGTCTTTAATTGATTAGGAGTGTTTTTGTATGTTTTAAGAGGACATGGCTCCACCCCAGACTCGGTCCCTGATGTCAAAGAAAAGGACCTGTCCAACTGATGAATCCTCCCAGACACAGGAGGTCCAGGTTGTTCCCCTTCCAAAGGCATTTAGGACTTGAAGAGAGCTTCTAATGGTATTACATTTAAACAAACTGACAAGTCAGACTTTTTCTTTAATTATTAGGATGCAGAAGGAGATATTAAAGAAGCCGATAAGATGCTGCAGCAGACTGATCTCCAAGAAAGTGCAGCAGTCCCAAATATACAGCACGAGGGAGAGGAGCGGTCCAGTCTCTCAAAAGCAGATGAAAACAACTCAGAAGAGGTAGATGCCACAGACGTCTCAAATAATGGGAAAGAAGAGACCACTGTCTGTGATCCCAGCCATCGTTTTGAGCTGGAGACCTGCTGCGAACAAACTAATGATTGTACCAACGGAAATAAAACAGGTTCAGGAGAATGTAGTAGATCGCCAGGCCAACCCCAGATGTTTGTGCCCGCCGCTGAAGACGACAGAAAACCCGACTGCGATGTTTTGGAGAAGCAAGTGGTCGGAGAGGAACGCTCCAACTTGAAGAGAAGTCAAGACACCAACGACAATAGGCCCAGCTGCGGCACGGCGGACGTCAAGGAGTCGGCGGCGGGTTTACCGGTCAAGAAGAAGCGAAGGATGGGTATGTGTGGTCTGACAGAGACGGAACGGAGTCACATTCTACAGGCACAGCAGCGGGAGAGTGTGGAGGAGGGAGCAGGGAGCGCAGGAAAATCCGTATGTGATGAAACCGCTGAGCCTTTAGCTTCAGAGGACGATGTCCCCCCAAACTATTTACACTCCACACCTCCTCATGCCTCAGCAGACGTCAGAAAGGAAAGGGAGGAAGAGCCACAGCCTGATGATCACCAGTCAGTGTTTTTTACTTTTTCAATTTCCGTGATATTATGAAGTGAAGAAATTAGCTTACATTACATATATCTTGAAATGATATTTTTTGAAAATGGTCCCAAAGCAATAATTGTATCATTATCGCAATAACTTCTGGGACAATTTATTGTTGAGCAAAATTTGTTATTTTGACAGGCCTACCTCAAAAGGTGCTTTATTGCAGTATACTTCATTTAGGAGTATCAGTACATAGAAGGAGATGAATTTAAATAAATGCCTCATTTTTATTAGTAAAAGAAATGAGACAATAATGTATATTTCTATTCCGAGTAACATATACTGAACTTTGTGATTGTAAAGTAACAAAATGCAACAAAAGTACAAATGTAGATACCTTTGCAAGGCCCTTTAAATATGCTTCTTTCATTTTTACCTTAACCTTTACCTTCAATGCAGAGCTGAAACCGAAGTCCACAGTTCTGTGACCGACACGGACGGAACCGGTACCACAAGTAATCCAGGATGTTCAGAGGAAAGAGATTCTGAGGCTAAAGACGGATCTCTGACTGATCCAGAACTAAATGGCAACACAGAACCAATTCAACTCGCACAGGAAGGGGAAGAGAAACATCTGGAGAACCTGCAGCCACCAAAAGTCAAGGACGTCGCTCTAGTGCCTGAAATCCAAACCAAAACAGAGGAAGATTTGTCCCCAAGAGAACAAACAAATTCTCTCCACGCTTTCATTGCAAAGCAGGAGGAGGAAAGTGACTCTGACGCGGCTCATCCACACAGGTGCAGTGTGAACGGGACAGCAGATGAAAGCAAACTGGAGGTGACTGATGGGAATGGTGGTGGTGGTGAAGAAGGAGCTTCCTCTGCAGCGACTCAATCTGCAGAATTGAACTGTGAGGCTTCACTGGCTCCCACTGCCCAAGAGATGAGTAACAGCGTAAGTAGAAGACCTGATGTTGACCCTGAAAATGATTGTTTTGGCTGATTTTAATGGGTTTTCTGTCATTTAAATGCACAGTAAGAAGGAATGGATAGTGGAGGATTTGGGAGTTTAGAACAAAAGTATTAAAGCGTTTAGCTCAGGAGCTGATGTAATATTTACAGATAAAACCCAACTCTGAATCATTTGTGTTAAGAACACTAGAGGTACTAGGTTTTCGATTTCTCCCCAGACTTACTGAAACAGGGCCAAAAGAACCAACGACTCTTGATGGCTCTGATGGCTCAAATTAGCATCCATTCTTCAATTGTAAATGTGGTCGTTGACCGTCAGGCCTGAAGGTAGGAGTGTGAATAGTCCATGTTGGGGGTGGGTGCCAGAAGGTAGGAGTGTGAATAGTCCATGTTGGGGGTGGGTATCTATGATACCAACAGGAGATCAGATCTCCTGTAGGTAATGCTCTTCAGTCTAGTTTTGAAGCATACATGAAGTGTTTTTGGAGAGATGTGACCTTTTGCAACTGATGTTGTGCTGCATTATCCAGTCTAAGTCTAAGTCTAAGGAACAATTGTGCAACTGTGAGATGCGTTGAGGCCATTACCAGGGTACTTAAGGGTACTTACAATCCTTCAGGCCATTTGGACTATCTCTAGACTGCATAGGAGTGTTGTCTACGTGGACTAACTCCAGCACTTCTAGTGAAAGAGCTAGACTTTGTATTTATTTAAAGCTCCCTGTGTGTGTTTGCACAGTGTGATCCGAATGATGATGATGATGCTGCTGGTCCCTCTGTCGTCCACACGGAGCGCGCTCCAACCAGGAATCCGGAGGACTCGTCGGGCTCTGGAGTCTTAGATTACGTGTCGGACTCGCAGCTCAACACCATTGTTCTCATGTAAGAAAAAAATCAAAGACGATACAGGTGCATTGAACAATTTGAACATAGTCAAAAAGTAATTTTTTTCTGCAGTTTAATTATAAAAGAGAAACCCAAGCATTGATTGATTACACAAATAAGAGATAAACTTAAAGCATTTGCTTTTTAGTTATTAATGATCCTGGCTTGCAGCAAATGGAAACCAAAAATTTACTTTCTCACAAAATAAAAATATAGAACCTATTAAAATCAAATTTAATACAGAAATGCTATGTAGTGCTGTTGTCAGTACAAATAAGACTCCTGACTTGACAGTTGGCTAGTAGGCCAGGACAGTCATCCATGGTGGGTCATTGCTAAAGAAACTTAATGTTTATGGAGCGCTGTATCCAAGCATGTTAATGGAAAGTTTAGTGAAAGGAAAAAGTGTTTTTTGTCAGAAGCAAGCAAATTCCTTCATAAGACTTCACAGAAGTGGACAAAAGACTGGAATTTGAATATTTAAATGCTTAATAAGCTTGTAAGTTATAAAATAATGGCTTTAATCACCTATTTATGATCTAACCAACATTTTGCTCTCATCTAGTGAGGAAATGAAGGAAGGACCTGATCCATCGGGTCATCTTGAAGATGCCACAGAGCTGATCTGTGGACTGATCAGAGAACTCTCCTCTCTGAAGTGAGTGGAAACCATTTCTGTCAACTATTTGATCTACGTTTATGTTTCATTTTACTACTTTTGTCATGTTTTCTGTCCTCTTAACTCATCTCAGACTCCTCACTCCTTAGGGAGTGACGTGTTTTATTGTCCTTCAGTACTTTGATCTTTGTCGCCTGTGTTTCTGTCTTCTGATTGGCTGCAGTAGCTCTGCCAGCTGTAAATCTTGTCTTGTTAAAACTTCAACTAAAGCTTTGACGTGACTGCTAAGAGAAATTGTTGAGTTTAGGGAATCTGAGAGGCTGTTAGCATCAAGAGCATAACAGGTGGCGCTCTTTTGTGTTGTCAGATGATTTATTAAAGAGATGTACAGGGTTAATATAAACTTCACTATCTCCATGAACTTTACTGTCCTCTAGAAATTTAAACCTGTGAATCATGTTGAAACTTCAGTGTTGTACTGGTTGCTAGCAAAACGACCAACACTGGAGAGGAGATCATGATCAGCAACCAGGTTTTTTTTGGACGTAGATGACCGACAGTCTATCCTCGTCTCTTCTTCACGTGACACAGATAAAGTGCAAAGTGTTTATATTTCTTAAGCTTTTTTGCATTACAACCACAAACCTCCAACGTATTTCATTTTATGTTATAAACTAAAAACATATGCATTTTTCCTTGTACATAACTTTGGTTCTGATGGTAAAACTCTACCTCAAAACTTTCAGAAATGGGTAATAACTATTTGCTTTCATTACCTTGCTTCACATAATGTTGCTGTACATCTTAACCCTTGATGTATAGCTTTAAAGATTCTAACAGTGGATCTTTATTTACACATGATGAAGCTTAAAAGCGAGAGCTTAGCCCCGTTTCTTTCCCTTTTTGTTCTAGCCGAAAGGTTATGGTCGCCCATCGAGAACTGGAGAACCTGCGGCGTAAACCTTCAAGAAGCTCTGTACGTTAAAGACTGTTTTCCAGACGATTTTGTTCTCATGTTTTTCTCTCGTTTAGAGTTCCTTGGTAAAGTACAAAAGACGACACAAAGTATTTCCCTAGTTTTCCACATTCTTCTGAATGTTTGCTTTGGCTATGTTGATGATCTAGTTCATCCTCAATAAATCTATGGGATTCATACGACCAGAATCTATTCTTAACCTAGGAGGACCGATTTGCTGCTTTTAGGTATTTTAATGTTACAACAATTTAATCAGTCTCAATGGCTAAATTTACCAGTCTGCTATTAATTAAAATGTCTGGTTGAAGGATGACGTTTTTGAGTGTTTCGCAAATGCATTAAAAATAGAAAACCAAGAAATTACATTTTTGTAATTAATCAAAGCCTTTTGTCAGTGATGCTCAAAACAACCGTTTCCACTGATCATCCTTGAGATGTTGATAAATGGACTCCACCTGTGGTAAGTTCAGTTGATAGGACTGGATTTGGAAAGTTGACAGTGCAGGTCAGAGGTCACAGTTAGCTTCTAGACAATAGATAGGATTGTCTAGAGGATACGGAAATATTTTAATGAGCTCAGTGGCCTTCACCATTGGTCAGTGGAAGATATTTGGAACCAGCAGGACTCTAAGCAGAGCAAGCTGGGCATCTAAGGTGAGCAATCAGGGGAGAAGGGTCTTAATCAGGGAGGTAACCAAGAACCCTATGGTCACTGTCGGAGCTCAAGCTTTCTTCTTTGGATAGCAGAGAATCTTACGGAAAGGACAGCCGTCTCTGCTGGTCAGGATATAGGGAAAGATGAATGTTCAGCAATGTTCAGAGACATCCTGGATGAAAAACTGCTTTGGAGCGTCTTGCCTTCAGACTGGAGCGACAGTTCATTTTTCAGGACAATAACCCAAATCACACGCCAGTATCTCAAAGTCTTCAGAGCCACTCTGTTAATGTTCTAGAGTCGCCAAGACAGAATCCAAACTTAAATCTGATTGAGCATCTATGGCAGGGGTCTCAAACTCCAGTCCTCGAGGGCCGGTGTCCTGCAGTTTTTAGATGTGCCACAGGTACAAAACACTGGAATGAAATGGCTTAATTACCTCCTTGTGTAGATCAGTTCTCCAGAGCCTTAATGACCTAATTATTCTATTCAGGTGTGGTGCAGCAGAGGCACATCTAAAAGTTGCAGGACACCGGCCCTTGAGGACTGGAGTTTGAGACCCCTGATCTATGGAGATGTGCTCTATGGAGCATATCATCAGCTATTTACATTATATTAAAGTTTGAATACATAGAATGATGATGTAAGACTTTTATCATTTAAACAGAAACAAACATAAGAATCTATTTACATTACTGTAAAGGAGCGGAATAGACCCAACCTTTGTATTTTTGTTTAGTTGTTGTGTTTTGTTTGTTTCTTACCGTAGTGCTAACAGCGTTTTTAAAAAAAATATAAAGACAATAAAAATTTAGAACCTGCAATACTTAAAAGAAAGGGAAACGCATCAACAAAAATGTATATTACATTCAAATCAAACACTTTCCTCCTTTATATTGCTTTTTTAAGCAATTTGTTTTATAATAAAAAGACATACAAAAATGCAACTTATCTGCAACATTTAAAACAAAGACAAACATATCAACAGCTATTTACATTACATTAAAGTTTGAATACATAGAATGATGATGTAAGACTTTCAACTTAAGACAGAAACAAACACAGGAACCTATTTACATTGCTGTAAATAGGTGGAATAGACCCAACCTTTCCATTTTTGTTTAGTTGTTTTTCTGCTGTTTGTTTCTTAGCATTTGTTTGTACCAAATGGAGGACATAATAAAAATGCAACATTGACACAGAACCTGCAACATTTAAAAGAAAAGACAAACACAATCAGCAGCTATTTACATTACATTACAGTCTGAATACATACAATGATGATGTAAGACATTCAACATTTAAAACAGAAACAAGCTCAAGAAGCTATTTATATTACAGTTAAGAGGCTGAATCCCAAGTCAAATAAAAAAAACTGTCCTTTACTTTTATGTTGTTGTTGTTTGTTTTTAAGCAATTTTTAATAAAACAGTACGATAAAAATGAAACATTGACTTAGAACTTGCAACATTTAAAACAAAATGACATTGTATGGCGTGTTTCAGGCCACTTCATGTATCTGAAGGGAGTGAATGTGTCTATAGCCCTTTTTGCACTGCACAGCCAGACCCGGGCTGACCCGGTCTGGCTTAAAAGCAGGGCTGATCATTTTTGCATTAGCACTTCCAGCCCGGTACCACCCGGCTCCCTGGAACCACGAGAGCCTTATGTGGGTTACAGCATCAGCTGTTGCTCCTCCTCCAGGTAGTGTGGCACCCCTGGGGAGTCGAATCTGTGGTTCAGTACTGGTTCAGGGGTAAGTAGGTGGCTAGATGTTACTGCAGAGGGCATCTGCCTCATTGGGGTAACTGCATAGTCATTCATTATTTTCAAGGATCTCTTTTTTATTATTATTATTATTTTATGTAGACTGCCAGAATGTATGTTTGTATGTGTACGTCCCCTTTTTAAGTGTTTAATTGTGAATAAATAAATACATAAATAATTGTGTGGCACAGTTATTTTAAATCACTCCCAAAATTCCAGTTAAACTTATATAAATTATCAGAATAGAATCACAATGTAATAAATATTTCAAACAAAATGTAATTATTTACTCTTTTTCCCCCCTTCTCGCTATGAATCAAAGATACATAAATAATTAAATTATCTTAACGCACTCCCAAAATTCTAATTAGACAAAAAAAAAAACAGGATATCACAATAGAATAAATATTTCAAACAAAATGTAGTTCAAAAACAAATTTTTTTTTTACTACCTTAAACAGTGCAATAAAAGTGACACTAAAATAATAGGTTGCAGCTTCAGCTTCACAGGCTAACTCAAGATTGTCAGACACTCAACAAACTACCAGAACGAAACCGTTGGGTAACCGGGCTGCTGGCGTTGTTGCCTGGGTGATCTTGAAGCACCACGATCCGGGTCACGGCACCAAAGATGTAACCCTGTCCGTGTGAGACGACACCTCGCTGTTCCTTAGACTCTGCGTTGTGTTTTCTTTAATGGTGGCTGTCGGAAGGAAACTTGAGGCAGGACTCGGACACACACGGCGGTTGAGATCGTGGTTCAGACCGTTTATCCGGACCAACCGACAGCGCAGCGGCTTCGCCTTCAGCAAATACTGCGTGTCAATATAAGTCTCATTAACTCAGTTACTATTATTTTTTTTTGTTTAACATATACAGCATATTTTTTTTAAAAAAAGAAGAAAAAGACAAAACGATACAAAACTAACTACTTGGACATTAAAAGTAACATGTGGCTACATTGAGGAGCTGGCGGTCAGCGTTGCTTACCGTCACAGCAGATACTGACCGTTGTTCTGCCAGCGCACCGTAACTGACGCCAAGTACGGTGTTCCTCAACGGACACACTTCACCAACTTCCACAACTCAAAGAACAAATCTAACACTCTGGTGGCATCCGCTGACGATTTAAGCCACTGCCCTACAAGAGTTTAAAATTTAAGTGACAGTTTTTGGAACGGATGAAGAAAATCACAAACTCGTAGTCAGCACTGGCTGACTACCACTGGCTGGTAGCACGGTTGTGCTACCATAAATAATGCAGTAAAACAGTTAAAGTTAGAGGTCTGCGTTTACTCTTATGCAGCAACGCGCATGGACGCACAAACGGAGTTTGCATGTTCTCCCTGTGCATGCGTGGGTTCTCTCCTGGTACTCCGGCTGTACCGGCTTCCTCCCACAGTCCAAAAACATGACAATTAGGTAAATTGGTCTCTCTAAATTCTCCCTAGGTGTGAGTGTGCATGGTTGTTTGTCCTGTCTGTCTCTGTGTTGCCCTGCGACAGACTGGCGACCTGTACAGGGTGACCCCACCTCTCGCCCAGAACGTTAGCTGGAGATAGACACCAGCACCTCTCGACCCCACTAGGGACAAAGGTGTTAGAAAATGGGTTGGAAAAAGACTAAATGTGGAAGTAGTGAAGCAAAATAAATAAAAAAAATTCTCCCCAGTTGAGAGAAGCCTCTTGCATTCAACTTCCATATGCAATCTTTTTGATATAAAATGTCTGCCTTACCTTTCACACATTCACCACCATCTTACATTGCTCACCGTAAACTTAAGACACTTCTACATGTATGCCAGGCATTCGGACAAACAATCTGACATCATAACATAACAAGGTTCTAAACACACGCCGAGGCTTTTTTATGATCTGCATTTTACAGCATCGTGTGTGGAAGATTTCAGGTGTTGGTCACTATACTAGCAATGACAAGAAAAAAAAATGCAATTTCAAGTTTAGCCACTTGTTTATAACTGGAACCACAGAAATATTTACAAACTTTACATGAGCTACAGTGGCAGAAATATTTACAAACTTTACATGAGCTACAGTGGCATAAATAGGAAATATTCCAAATCAAACATGCTCCCAGAATCCAGTACACAGAAGAGAAGGTGCCCCATTAAAAGCTTAAAATGCTGACATGGTCACATTATGTAAGCATACTGTAGAAAAGGGTAATATTGGTGAAGCTGGAAGTTCTTCCAGAGTGCTGGTTTCGTCATAGTTCTTCAATACATTTTGGTAAAGTGTATATGGACCTGGACATGTGTTGACCGTGTTCTAAAAGTATTCAACAAAACAAAAAAGCAAAAATTTCCTTTTTTTGTCCTCTCTCCTCCCAACTGTAATATCTGACAGTCTTTTTTGTTGTTGAGTTCTTGTACAAAATTCAAAACTGCAAACAGACAGCGTTTAAATTAAATAACTCCAAACAGAAAACATGCACAAAAAAACAAAAACAAAGCATGCAAATAAGAATACAAAGCAAGCAACACACAAAAGTAAAAGCCACACTTATACTGAATTAAAATGCACACAAAGGAGGAAAAAAAAGGGGGGAAGCTTCTTTTTGTTTTGTTTTGTTTGTTTAAATCAGCGCCTGGTCTTGGTGTACACCGAGCTGTAGGAGCTGTCCACTTTGGGACAGAATCGCTTGGTGTGGGCTCTGGCCCCCGTGGCGCCGCATAGTGGACACACGTACTGGCGCAGGTAGGGACACACAACCTCTCCAGCCTGGTTCTTCAGCCAGTGGGATCCGTAGACCAGCTCGGACTCACCGTTATGTTTACAAAAACTGCAGAACTTGGAAGAGGGGCGCGCAGGCGGCTCTGGAGCCGGAGCCCTGAAGCGACTCGCGGTACTCCTGCGGTCCTTGGGGCGACAACTCGAACCAGTTGTAGGTGTCTGCAGCGGATCGGCACTGGCTGACTGCGGTGCGAACCGAAACATATCCTCTGGGTTCAGCACAGTCGCGGAGCCAGACAGCAGGGATTCGCAGGATTCTGCGTTCATGCGCATCGACCCTAAAGTTCCGCTGAAATGGTCGGGTTGGGAGTGATGCGCTTTGAGATGTGGCAGGACGGATTCCTCGGTGCTGTTCCGACTCAAGATCTCTCTGACCGTCTCCGACAGTCCCATATAATCCCTCCAGGGCTGAAAACTTTCGCTGTTTGACTCCATGAAGCGCGGTAGGTGGTGGAAGAGCCCCGACACCGTGCCATTCATTCCGTCTCCTTCCCTGGGTTTGTTTTCTCGTCTGCTTGGCGAGCGAGTTGTTTTTACCAGAAAGACGTGAAACGACGACAGAATAATGCACAGACACTTGCGATTGCTAATTAAGCAGAGGAGTCTCCGGGAGCCAACAGCCAATCAGGAAAGCTCAAGCATACGCGTGCGCCTCTCACTATCCTCTAAGCATATCCCACATGATTCCAGCTCTTTCCTGCCACTCCTGGACTTTTAGAAACTTATACCGTCTACCGGCTTTTCAGTTTCAGAATCTGATTGTTATTGGAAACTTTGCAGTTTTAACTGAACCATGTCAGAGTGGCAAAACTGTTCTTTCTCAAACTCTACTGTGTTGTTGGATCATTTCAGATCTTTCTATGGTTTACTGAAGCGCCATAATTATAGTTTAGTAAGTTTTAATGGCGTCTATGCAGAATTACACCAAGTTAGTGTAACGCAGAAACATTTCCAGTGTCAATCTCTTTATTTTAAAAACGAAATACTCCTTGACGTACACAAAGTGATACACAAATAGGACACAAAAATAAACACTGAGAATTAAATATACAAGATAAAACTTTTATGAACAAGGAGAAAAACCCATCTTTGCTTTTTATTACTTCCACAGCTAATTCCAATTTCCTGCTGTGATCTTTCCTGCAAAAAGTGCTTATTTCCTTGTTCTCCATTAAGTATCCATGAAGTCACTCTACAAATTTCCATTAAAACACTTTTTTGGGCAAGAAAATTGATTCGCAGATGCAGTCGTATCTGTTTCGTTATGTGGAAGTACAGGACGCTGTGCTCCCAGAATGACACAGGATTTATGATTTTCTCCCTGAGCCCCAACCTAGATGGGCCTACTTCCAGATGTCCCATACAAGCTGAAGAGGCTTCATTGGGACAAGTTTCTTAACTATATGGGATTATCAGAGGTTCTAGCATCAAGAAAATATTGCCACTGTATTTGCCCTTTAAACATTTGTTCATTGCCTTTTATTAATATTCCCTCCGTGTGTTGATCCACTGCTACTTGGGTATTGTCAGAAGATAGCATTTATGCTTATCTTACACACTATGATATAGAAAAAACAAATAGCACTTCTTGTCCTTCCAGATCAAGACTGGATAATTGTTTCTTTTGCTTTCGAATTCAAGTTAGAAAACAAACGTCAGAAAGCAGTCATGAGCCTGGCGGTCAGGAGACGATTTTACTTGTAGTAAGATTCAGTGAATGTGTCAAAACATCAGTCAGCGGTGCATAATGATTGACAACCAGGTTTTTAAAAACAAAATAAGTGCTTTTATTAAATTTGTTAAAAAGACAAATACTGAAAAATGTGGAATGTGCTTTAACTGCAGCAGTTTGTATCACGACCAGCTCAAAAATGAAGGCCAGGTTGTGTGTGGTCTCCTGTCAACGTCGCCCTCCCACGTCTCCAAGTGGTGATCAGCTTCTCTGGACCTGCGGAAGAAGAACATTATTCAACTTGATGAAGATCTGAGCTTAGCCAGATAATTATATGAAGCAAAACTCTTTCAATCCTTAAATTGAGAAACTCTTCATTGAACCATCTGCACAGCTGGTTGGTCAGGAGACGGTTGGGGCAAGATGGAGGCCCTGCATCACAGGAACTCAAAACAGCGTCTTGCAGTAGAATTTGTACTTTTTCACATTCTAACTAAAGATCTTGACATAGTTGTGAGGTCGTAAAAAAATCAAACAAAAAAACCCAAAACATCAAATGCTATATAAACACCTCTGTAAAGCACTGCATATTAAATTTGACCAACTTTGTGGGAACACTAACTGGTTATTGTATGATAGATTGAGAGCGGAGTACAGCTGAGGTGTGCTGGGCGTTTGAACTCTGACCCTTCCCTCATGTGATCCATGAGCAGCAACGTTCCCAGAGTTGCTGGGTGATGGACTGATGGGAAGACAGCCGGATAAGTTAGCTCCTCCCACACCAGAGAAATCTGCACCACAGACATTTGAAAGGTGAAATTAATGTGCTGAACATAAAACATACAAGTACACAGAGTCACACGTCTCAGTCTGGACCTTCATCCAGTCCCTTGCTTATGATTCCCAACACGGTCAACCCTTACTCACTGAAAGCACTGCTGTCCCTCCGGTTTGTTGCTTCTCTTTGAAACAAAGGCGAATCACACAGATACTGCTGCTTCAAGAACAGGCCCCGTTGTTGTTCAAAGTCACGCCGCTGTGGACAAAATACACATTTTTGTAGAATGATTTCAATAAGTGCTTGATTTGACAGGCAAGGTCTCCCACGACAACAAACCACTTAATTTAACCTATGGTTTTAATCTATGGCTAAAACAACAAATTATTTAAATAACCGAGTTTAGGCCATTTGCTGAAACATATTCAGAGCAGTAACTTGGCCAAAATTGCACCAAAAAAAAGAAAAAAGGAAAAAAAACACATTTTGCATTCAACACCTTTAACTGACCGTATGGTTTAGCCTAAACCATATTGACAGTGGACTAGTTTACATTTTAAGCAAGCCTAGATGGGCCTAGGATATGGGTATATTATAAATAATATTAGTTATTTAATAACTAATATTTAGTTATTAAACAACTAAATATTTTCTTGGTTAACAAAAAAATGCATCGTTTAATACGTTTCCAATATTGTATAAAAAGGCATAAATGTTAAAAGAAAAAATTTGTAGAATGTACCTTGCTTTTATCTGATTAATCACCAGAATAATTGATTACTGATAATCCTAATTCACCCTCAACCCCATTTTACCTCGTGGCTCAGTCGAATGGCAGCGTCGGTAAACACTTGGCGCTCCCTTTCAAAAGTCCTCCTCTGATGAGTCAGCTCTGCCCAGGACATCTGAAGACGTTCCCACTCCTCCAAAAAGTAGGAATCTGAGAGTTCGGATGGGACTGTGGAGACCAGGCTGTCCTATGAGAAGCAGCCAGAGCAGGTCTCCCTCAGACCATTCATGGCTCACTGAATGTTTTAACAAAAAGGCGGCAGATACCTGCAGAAGCTGCTGCTGCAATCTAACCACCTCCTGACTTTCTTTCAGTTCGATCTCCAGCTGAGCTATGAGCTTATCGTGGTCGGTACCAGCAGCTGTTTGACCTGCAGACAGAATCATTTCCTTGCAGCTTTTGACGACTGGTTTGGTTACAAAAACACCTCACGAGATTTATTGTCAGCCGTTCACCTTCGGACAAGATGCTTTGCAGCTTCTTCTGCACCAGCCTCCAGCTCTGAACCACTCCTCCAGTCAGGTGCTCGCCAAGCGCCGCTTCAGTTTCCTCCAACTTTTTCTCTCCATCTTGGGCAACATCCAAAAACTGTGGCAGCCACAAAAAAGATCAATAACTTTCACTCCAGGTTATGTACTTTTTAGCATACCTCATGTTTCTTCAATTGTAGTTAAAAAGGCTTGTCCTGACTGTTTATAAATTTGTTTGTATTAATGTAACTCATGTCTAAAGGTTGACTTTACTCAGGACTTGACTGGGACAAAAGAACCGACCCGTTTTGAGCAGAGAGTAGTGCTATGTGTACCTACTAATGCTACTAGTGTTTAATAGTATTTCCTTTTCTGGACTGACCCATGGATGCTGGCCACTCGTCCCTTCTCTGACCTGCTCCATGTCGACTCGCAGTGCGTGCAGCAGAGTGGTGAGGCAGTGGCGCAGCTTCATGGCCTCCCTCAGCTCAGCCTCTCTGCGCTCCAGCATCAGGCGCAGCGCAGCCTCTTCTCGCCTGTCAGGAGGAGAGAGCTGCAGTCTGAAGGAGAGGTCCAACTCAAAAGGCCAAAACCTCAGCGACCTTTAACAAGCAACCGTCCACATACCTGGCAGTAAACCTGACCGATTTGCTGAGTTGCTCCCTTTTGCCTCTGCTTCCAGGAGGGAAGTTTATTACTTCTATAGCTGCATCAGGAACAAAGAAAACGATGCGATAAATCTTATTTTAAATAAGTTTGTTTGAAATGATTCTGAAGTCTCACATGGCCCTTTGTGTCTGTCAGTCAGCTGTGAGAGCCTCTCCTTCAGTCTACTGCAGAGCATCTCTCTGCGCTTCAGCTCCGCCTCCTGTTGGCTGCACTGCAGCTGCAGACGGGAACTCTGACAGGAAGGGGAGCGCCACTTAAGGTAAACTCGATCAGGAAATTATCGCTCTCAAAAGTACTGGGCTTACTTTTAAACGCTCAGCTCTCAGATCTCCCTGAAGCCTGGCCACATGCTCATCCGTGACTCTGAGCTGCTCCTGTAAGATGACACAGTTCCATGAAAAAGTCCTCACACCCTTTGACCTTTCATGTTTTTTGGTTTGGGTCAAGGGGGTGTTGTGTGAGATATACCAACGGAGAGGATGACACATTTGTTTTCAGTCAGTTTTACTCTCATTCCTGTAAATAAAACCCATCTGTATTTTTTTTAAAATGTTTTTTTGTCTGGCATCAGAACTGATGTCCAAATGTCAAGGTGAGGCACAGCAGATTTTACTTTCACAAGTGGAGGGTTCCAGCTTTCGCCATGATGCTCCTCCTCATGCAAGTGTAAAACCTTAAATTGCTTTGATTTTAATCATTTCAGGCAGACATGAGTAGAACTCGATAAGATACTGAAGAGCCAAATTTGACCCTCCTAATTTAAATCAAAGCACATTCATATGTTAAAATGGCTCAGTCAAAGTCCAGACCTGAACCCATTTAAAAATCTGTGGCAAGATATAAAAATGTATGTTGACAAATGTCACCCGTTCATTCTATGCGAGTTGTGCCATTCTGCAAACATGCACCACAAATTTGAGAAACTAAGCATCATTTTTCTTCCGTTTCACAAATGTGTATTATTGTGTGGCGCTACCACATAAAATACATTAAGAGTTTATGTTCATGACTTTACCAGAAAATGGAGAAAAAGATTAAAGGCTGTGAAGTAAGCTCGATAGGACGAGTGATTTGCTTGGTAGTTGAGCCTCTCTTTTACCCACCCTGAGGGAATCTCCTTGCTCTTTGCAGGCCTGTCCGTCAGCCCACCAGGAAGTGTTTGGGTCCCTCTGGAGATACGAATCTGCAGCGTAATATAAACCAAAACAGAAAAAAAAGGGGAACATTAAAGAATATTCAGTGCTAATGTGGAGAAAGGTATCAATGTGCACATAAACGATAAGTTCAAATGAAACCTGAAAGTTCCTGTTTTCCACCAACTTTGCTCTGGTCAAATCTGTACGCCATCTAAATTCACATAAAATCACATTCATGAATTGAACACGTAGAAACTATGAGCACAGCAACGTGATCAACAAACCATACATGCGTACATTTCAGGTTAACACGCCTGTGTGTATATTTCCAGCCGTCAGCAGTCAGACTTGCTCACAGCTGCTGCTGCTTTTATTTCCAGGTGACAGCACTTCTGCTAATTACCAACAATACACACGAGGTAGAGCATGCTTTGAGCAAGAGGTTTCCTGTAAAGCTTCGTATTAGTAGCTACTTCTCACTCAGGGTTCCTCCTGAACGCGTTACAGGCCAAGCCGTGGAAAAACGCACAAGAGGTCATGACAGCGACCCTCATTATGAGACACGCTCGGCTGGCTCTCTGAAAGTCAGCGTGTTCAACACATCCGGAAGAGCAGAAACAGCTTAAGGTCAGAAGATTCACATGAAGTCAGCGTGTGTCATTAATTAATTTAACAGGATTAGACGACTACACACGGAAAAATGTCATGTTTTCTCAGAACATTTTGAGTTGTGCTTCAATACCTTATTTAACAAAACAGTAAAAAGAGCAAAACACACATGTTGCAAGTATATATATTTTTTATTTATTTCCTTTCATACAAACACATTGCATTCATCACAAATCATTGGGGTGACAGGTAACAGTAATTCTTGTGGCTTTGTGAAGATTTCTAGTATTTGACGACAAAGCAAATCCGGTCCAGCAGCTACCCGTCACAGCAAAGGGCCAATCCAATCGACAATAAAATGATCCTTTTTAAATCCAATTTAGTCCAACTTCACTCAAATCATTTGAATGGAAAAGCGTCAAAATATACGCGACTACTTTTCATGAATGCCTTAAGCCCTGCCTGTCAAAAAGCAGTCACGAATTAGAAAAGTGATACTTTCAAAAATTACCTTCTGATTTTGTCGTGGAAAAAGTTACAGGCAGCATTTCTGTCGTTTCCTAATCACTCAAACGTTGCACAGAAAACGAAGGCGAGCGCCAACAGACAGCAGGAAAGATTTTTGGTTGATTCCAGCGTGAAAAACGACGACCGACTCATTAAATACAAACAAAACCGAAGGATTTCAATACAGACGCAAGCGTTCGTGCAATGTGAAATAAATTAAAGTTGCTACCACTATCCAAATAGCGTAAGGCCTTTACGTGTTTTTATTTTAAATAAAGAGATTCAACAAAAGGACTGAAACGTAGATAACAGGTGAGTGAAAGAAACAAAGAAGCAAAAGAATAACAAACCAACACTTATCCTAACGTTAAAGTATGTCATGTTGTAGTACCTCAGGCTCACTGTGACACTTTTTGCTTAAATACTTGAATCTTTAAAAAAGGCACAGGTACAGTGAGTTGGCCAGAAATGTAGTTGGACATTATTTCTTTTTTAAAATGTTTTACAGAGATAAACGACACAAAACAGTGCAGATGGGACAGAACCTGCATCAAATTTACGTTTAATATCCCTCCACCTGCCCCTCAGAAGGGCACCGACTGAAAAAGCAAACAGAGGTAACAGTCTGTAAATAGATGCCGGACATGTCGAGCACTTAGGCAAAGCCAGATTAATCATTAGTCAAGTTAGTGTCAGGAACATCTTCTGCTTGTTTGTTGAACAAGTACGAGTTTGGCCGTGCTTTCGTGTAACAGATGGGAGATATGATACCATTAGTTTTGGCAGAAAAAAAAAAAAAAAAAAAAGCAGATCGACATCAACCCCCGAAAAACCTTCAGCACCGAGTGCGTTTTCCCTCCCTCCCCCGTGAGGAGCTGCAGAACAAGTCTACGATGACGCAGACGAGAGGTGAGGTGAAGCTTTGACGGACGAGGAATCCTTCACGTTCCTTCTGCTGCTGGAAGAGAGCAGAGAAAATCAGACGTTTAATATGATTCAATCAGACTTTGGGGTTCCAGTCTTGTTTCATCATGAACACTAATACTTCTGGTGCCATAACAGGGCAAATCCCTTCAAAGTGAAAATATCTTGTTGTTTTATTTGGCACCTATGGCGTTTCTCAGCTCACATAGTTCTGCAGACAGCAGAGAAATTTCCAGCACCATTACTGCAACACGGTAATTACTAAACTTTAGCCAAACATGTCTTAAGCCTTTCCACATCATGCCTTTCACATATAGGTTGCTCACCCAGCCTGAAGGAAGAAAAGTGGTTTATGAGATTTCCTGTTTTGTAATAGCATTCAAAATAGCAGAAATACCACAATGTGGAACTGCTGCATATTTCCAACATGAGGAAGTTTCTGATGAAAATGATAGCAAATGAAAACAATAAGTCTTTAGTGCTTTTTCCTGATTCGGGGTTATCGATAGATTGGTCAGGATCAGAAATGCAGCATTTACAATTTTGGATCTGATTTCTGTAAAACTTTGACCTTCCAATATCGACTTTAGCCAGTTCCAATTTCTCTTTGAGAACAGTAACCAAAAACAAAAACGAAGAAACAAGCCTCCTTTTTCTGAGCAGTCTTTATTTACATTAGAAGCAGAGGCGATGCCACTCTGTGAGGGAGAACTGCCACTGACATACAATGTTTATAGTTGCCCTCAAATGATGTCCAAATAAATCATACCTTAATGTGAGTTTTTCATGCTTTTTATCTAGTTTTTAATTGGATTGGCATGGCTAGCTGAAGTGTCTGTGTATATTCTTTGAGGAAAGTAGATCCGGGTCCGTTCAGCGTTTCGTAAAGCATCCTATTTGATTTCAGTTTTTCCAGGACTGGAAAAATAAAATTGAGCTTTAAAAAAAATTGTTGCTTGTTTTGACTTTTTTTTTCATCTATAGTTTTAAGGACAGAAACACTATTTAACAAATGGATTGTTGTTTCTTTCTTTTTTACAATTCAAGCTTTATTTTTGATTTGCCAAAACACACCTTGTTTAAAAAAGGGTAACTTTATAGCACTACGGAAATGCGGATCTTCCTCCTAATCGTCAAGGTAACACTTGCAAGAACTCACAGAACACAAAATAAATAAATATGTATTTATTTATATTTAGTCATTTTGAACTATCTCATCACTCTTAGGTATGTATATGTATTTTATAAACTTTGTATGGTTATATTTGTATTATTGATATTTAATACCTCAGATGGAGTAGCTTGTCAATGAATAAGCAATTTCTCATTAGGGATCAATAAAGTATATTCTATCCTATTCTAATACTGAAATATTATGTTCTGCCAAGCACAATCAGAGGGTAAACCAGTGAGCTGACAGTTAACTGACCGACAGTCACTGACACCACGGAGAAGGACAGACATTTACAGAAGAAAATGGCTAAAGAAGCTGGCTCTTCGGACCGCTTATTAATGTAAATTTGGGTGGAAGGAAGAAGTTTACAAATAACAGCAAATCCCAAAATTGAAAGAATTGTGAAGCAAACCACATTCAAGAGATTGGAGAAAATTCACAAGTTGTGAGCTGAGGATGGAGTCATATTCTAATTTACAAGAGGATGGCAGATACCTTAGCATTCACACTGAACCAGGTCTAACAGATCAGCATTCAGTGACTCCTTTGACTGTTTAACACTAAGATAATCAGAGAGTTAGTGGGTAAATACACAAATCTGGCAACCTGTCCTGAATCTGGGACCTTGAGACTAGCGCTGAATAGCAATATGCATCACAATAGGCATGTGATCATTATCAATAGAAAATATGTCCAATAGAATATCCAATCATTTATTTTTCTTTTATATATATGTATATATATATATAATATATATACATATATAAAATATATATATATATAAAATATATATAGTTTATATAGTAAATATATATAGTTTCACAGAACTCCGATCCAGTACCGCACAGCATCCTGGGAGATGTAGGCAGAGGAAAGGCTTTAGCCGCTCAACCTCTTACCAAGCTTGGTGACGCCAACTAACGGCCGTTTCAGATTTAGCATATCTGATAACTGCTAAAAAAAAAAAAAAGAAAACAAACAAACAAACAAACAAAAAACCCACAACAGCGTGGAGTGAAAGAAGATGAGAAAAACGGCTCAAGAATAAATTGTGGATAAAACAGTAAAAGGTCAAGTCACCAGATATTATTACCGTATTTCAGATACTTAAAACAAAACAAAAAAAAAACAAATCAATAATTATCGATATTCACTTTTATGAAACCCCTGCCATGATACTTTTTCAGCCACCTCGCCCAGCCCCATGTCGAAACAGCAGAATAATGAATAAACCGAATGTAAAGGTACTACTTGGCTCATCCCAGTGGTATAAAGCGCCTCTTAATGTCTTAAAAGTCGTTTTACCTCAGAACAGCGAGCAGGACTTGGGGGGTCTGAAGGGATTATCGCTGGAGGGGACCCCCATGAGGAGCGGGTCCTTGTTGGCATTCTGGATGCAGAAGTTTTTCAGCTCGGTGGCAGCCTGGGACACCTGTGGAGCCCAACATATGGTGTGGGTGTGAAAACATGACCAGCATAAACATGAACCGTGTTCGTCTGGCCCCCCTGCGCTCGGGATTTGCCAGTTTTCTTATTTTTCCAACACTAACTATTACCGCCTCTGCTTTTTTTTTTTTTTTTTTTTTGCATAATATTTGCAAGCAACGGAGCCGCGGATCAGCTTGTGGTTGTACCTAAAATGTTTCATTTTCATATACAGCCCCACTCATTTCCAGAGAGCTTGATTTGTATACGCCTTTAACTTCAAAACTTCGAAGTAGCAGCGAGTTACTAATATTTTAGCTACGTTTTTTTTTTTTTTTTTTTTTGGTAGCTTGGCAGCAATTCAGTAAATCGACATTTGACAGAATCCACTTTTTCGTGATTTCTAAACTTAGCGTCAACGGTCAAGAGAAAAGTCTTCCGTGTTTGTGTGTCAGCGGAGGGTTCGTACCTTGATCCTCCGGGTACTGGCCTCTAACCGGAGCTGCTTCACGGTTCGCTGGGCGACCACCAAGTTGCTGCTGGCGTTGTTGTTGGACATAGCGGCGGTCGTTGGTGTTTAAGAAAAATCCAACTTTTTTTTTCTTTTTTTTTTTATGACGGCTGTCTACAACCTCAACGGAAGAGAGACCTAAAACTGTACTACACCCACAACTAAACTGGGAAACAGCGCAGGAAGGTTGCCATGCCCACACTGCGCTATCCGAGCCCTCCTATTGGCCAGCAAGTCCGTCAACCACGTAATCTTCCCACCGTTCCCAAGGAAACGCCCATAAAAATATGGGCCATTATTTTAAGTTTCCTAGACAGCAAACAGGGTAAAACGTGACCTTTAGTGGTTGTTTGCCACCTCATTTAGCTTCACACCAGACTGGGGACGCTTTCAAAGAACTGCTGCTTTATCAATTGTGTAACATGCTCAGGTGAATCTTCAAACTAATTCAGAAACAAAAATGAACAATAATCACTCATAGCATTTTTTTTTCATCAAAGCAGATGCAACTCAGAATCAGCTGGCTTCTTATTTCATACCTATGCGTAACCATTTCATGCCTTCCTTCTTCTATGTTGAACTTCAAAAACATTTCAACAAGCATGTGGCAAAGGTGAACAGTCTGTTGCATCAAATGATTCAGCAATCCCTCCTTCCTTGTGCCATTGTGCCACAATTAATTGCATCAAGTTGTTGTCTGTATTATTCTATACAACTATAATCTGAATAACACACAAAGTAAAAATTGTAATTAAGTGTTTCAACACTTAATTGTTTAATTAACATTGTATTAATGTACTTAAAGTTAAAAAAAGGAATCATTATTGGGTATTTTTAAACCACTAGTCTCCAGCAGCTTTATACTCTTTGCCATTGCACCTCTCCGGTGTTTAGACCCAATGTCAGCGCGTTGCTGTATTATATATCAATTTCTACTTGTAAAAAGTGGCTGGCATGGTGCTTTGTTAATCCAAATCTATTGTAATTAATTAATTAGGTACTTAATTAATTTAAGAGCTGGTGGATTTCAAATATATATATTTTTTTATGAGAAAAAAAAAGCTGAAGGCTAACAGAGAGAATAATGCCAGTAGAGATCTGTAAGTTAAGAAGTTAAGGTTGTGTGGCAGACAGTTGGTCGCAAGTCATCGACTTTGCAACAGCTCTTCATCCTGAGTAAGCATGTGGTGACTGTGGAAATGACTTCTTTTTAACAAGAAACTTGCAGCAGAACCAAACCATCTGCCTCGACTGACATCAGGCCATTGTAGAGGATGAGTGACAGCCTCTCATCAAAGCTTTGAAAATTACATGTCAAAGAAAAGAGTGCCAACTCATTGTCAGTTAGTTAGGAGCTTCTGGTTTTTCAAATTTCAGCCCATTGTCTACCATCTACAGCCCAGAATACTATTCACGTATTTAGACAGGTAATTCTTACTTAGTCTAACTATGCAGATAAACCACTTGAACTTTATGCAATTGTATTTTTGTCTACACACAGCAAACTCCTGCTTTATAAGTTTGATTAAATCTGGGAAAGAAAAACTACCAGCCTTTATCTAGCTGCAGGGTTGCCATGGTGCAAATGATCAAAACCCAAACACCTCCCATGGTTTCCGTCTCAAACAAAGATCAACCAGCATCAGGGTTTCTGTAGGTGTAGCTCATTATCTCTAATTATTTATTTCTCTTGAGAAGTCCGTCTATTTCCCTGATTTATTCTTACAATAAGCAACTGTCTTTTATTAAAAAAATTTATTCAGTTTGACTTTTAATAGCATATAACACACAGCTTAATACACATATGTAGGTAATTTGCCTACCAGCCCCACTTAGGAGTGGACGATGCCGTCATCTTCCTGCTGCAACGAGCACTGTCACACCTGGATGGTGGAGGAGACACTGTGAGAATCACATTCTTTGATTTCTCCAGTGCCTTCAACACCATCCAGCCTCTGCTGCTGGGTGAGAAGCTGCGGAGGATGGGTGTCAACGACTCAGTGATCTCCTGGGTGACTGACTACTTGACAGGCAGGCGACAGTTTGTCAGTCTGGGCAGTGTCCTGTCTGATGTGGTGGTCACCTGCCCCCGCTCATCCTCAAGACGTTCTACAGAAGCACCATAGAGAGCATTCTGACCAGCTGCCTCTCTGTGTGGTGTGGAGGCTGCAGCGCCTCCGACTGGAAGAACGTGAGGAGAGTGGTGCGGACAGCAGAGAGGATCATCGGGGCCCCCCTTCCCTCCATTCAGGACATTTCATCCCAGCGCTGCGTGTCCCGAACATCATCAGTGACCCCTCACACCCCCACCATGGACTGTTCTCCCTGCTGCCCTCTGGAAAGAGGTTCCGCAGCATCCGGTGCAGGTCCACCAGGTTCCGAAACAGTTTTTTTCCCACTTGCCATCAGACTGCTGAACTCTTAACTGGACTGCACTCAAAAACTGCAGTCCAGTTAAGGTATGAAGGTATGAAGTCTCCACTTCATACCTTGCACATGTACAGAGCTAAGTAACTTCCATTTTACTGTCAGTCCTGCACTTTATATTTTATATTCATATTTATATTCATATTTTATACTGTATTTTATTTTATTCTGGAGTAACCTCACAACATTGGAACCTCAAAACATTGTCCTGAGCCGTATGCAACGAAATTTTGTTCTGTATACACCCTGTGCATGCAAAATGACAATAAAGTCAGTCTAAGTCTTTCTCCCTTTCTCTTCACCTTGTACACCACTGATATCCAGTACAACTCTGAGAGATAGATACAGGAAATCCTTCCTGCCACATGCCATCTCACTGTACAATAAAAGCTAAATCATTGTTCTGCACTAATCAGTCCAACTTTGCACAACTGCACTGTGGCACACTGCTGTACATATATTTACATATACATATCTGCATTTTTTAAAAAATCTTTGCAAGGACTGCTCTTAAGTTGCTTTTTATATTAACAGCATTTCATATTTTACAATTTATAGCATTTTATATTTTATTTTTAATTTTTATTTTATCTACAACTACTACTCAGTGGTAGTTGTTATTGTGTCTTGTCTCTATGCTGTAACTGCAAAGTAATTTCCCTGCTGGGATGAATAAAGTACTTCTATTCTATTCTATTCTATTCTATTCTATTCTATTCTATTCTATTCTATTCTATTCTATTCTATTCTATGTGCTCAGCCTTTTCTTTTGAACTTCTTTTACTACTTTTTCATTTATACAGGCTTTACATCAGCATTATTTGCAATAATTATTTTGTTTGAAGTAGTTAATGTAATACAGCCCGCTGCACAGACCAGTGATACGGTGACTACTATGTTTTTCAGTTATTAATGTGTTTTTTAAATTCAATAATCCAAAACATAGAATATTTGTGACCACTAGGTGGTGTTAAAGAACAATAATAAACAGGATTTACGTTTGACTTCAGTTGAGCTGAAATCCTTTGCAGCTAAAAACAGGAAGGTAATGCCTGGATAAACCATGACTAATCTTTAAAGCCTACAGACAATGTAGTGTCTGTGTGTATGATTATTATTGTTATTCATAATTTATTATTATTAGTAGAGCAAGCAGCAATTAGCAAACACCTGGTGGAGCTGCGCATCTGCTGAGCTCATTATAAGAGATACTTCTCAGTCCAACTCTGGTAAAATTATTGTTAAAGGGTCAAGAGAGGAGCCACGTTGTGATGGCTGCTTGAATGTGGAGTTTCAGAAATAACAGGAGTTTTTAAAGAGACAGAGGCCCAAATTACTAAGTCGAATTTATTACATATATATGTATACATATGGCATTTTTATAACAACTGAAAGGAACATATTTACTTGAATGTGCTATAAAATACCATGTGACTGGAAAACACATAATGCTGCCCCTTTAAAACTCTACCAAAGTGAAAAGGACTGTCCAGATTGTTATCAGCACAAAGTTCAAAAGCCAGAATATGTGATGGTATGGGGGTGTGTTAGAGCACATGGCATGGGCAACTTGAGTATATGTGAAAACACCATCAATGCTGAAAGGTACAAACAATTTATGGAAGAACATATGCTGCCATCTAAGCAGAGTCGTTTTTGCCACATTCTGCACGTTTTACAACAGTGTGTCTTAGTAGTAACAGAGGGCAGGTAGTAGACTGTCCATGGGAATCTGGAGTAGACTGATGATCCATGGTCAGAGCCCAGATGTGACTTGATGAACATCAGCCACTCTTGACTTCTGGGACCTTGTGGAAGATATAGCAAACCTCCAAACTGGTTTAACCACAACATTTGGTCTAAAAGATCATTATAGGTTTTTATTTTCAGTTCAATTCATTTCAAAGTTTATTTACTTAGCACTTACTTATGAAATGCAGGTCGTTGTTTACATGCTAGACATTACTATCTGACTCCTCTCCACCGGTGTCCTCATGCTAGCGCGCTCTCCTGACCACTTCTAATAAACAGCTCATCATCTATGAACCACCAATCACTAATGTTTCACTCTTAAACTCCAGTACCCCGAGATTTACAACAACCTCACACGACCAAAGTACTTAACAATGATTACAGCATCACATATCGGTAAAAGATAGAAATACAATTAAATTTGACAATAATATACAAGTAGCATATAATTAATTTCAGTTTAATTTCAGTAACATCAATTTCCCCAAAAACTCAACAATCAATCAGATCAATTAAATGCCACATTTTTCTTATTTCAACTGGTCTGATTACTTTACATGAGTGTCACGTTTCAAGGAAAAAAGCTTGTTATTTCTTCATTTGCGCCCTGCAAATAAGTAGAAAAAAGAAGAAAAATGATAATTGATCCCTTGTTGTTAATTATAATAAAATACTTAGTAGGTAAACTTACAGACTATTGGTCCAGTAGTGATGGGCTTCAGTGCAGGAAAGCTTGAAACAGAACGCAACTTTCTGCTATGACAAACCTGGGAAAAGTAAATAATTAAAGCAATTTATTTATTCATTCATCATGAATCATAAAGTACTGATGAAATAAAGTATGTTCAGTTAAATAATCCCCAAATAATTCACATCCTGGTAGGTTGAGATTAGGAAATATTTTCAGTCAACCAAGAAGTTTGTTTCAGATAGAAAATGAGAAATAATGTAAAAGGATTACAGTTTCTGCAATTTGTTTTTTTTTTTATGTCTTTATCTACATTTTGATAAAGCTGGCCTGTTGTGTTTAATTTGAAGTCTCTGCTCACCGGGACACAGTTGGAGCGTCTCTGGTCACACAGGCTCAGGCTACAGTGAAGATAAATTTCTCGATAATCTTCCCCCAGCAGGAACAACAGAGCAGTGAAACGAGCCTGGAGGGAGGAGCCGCTCTGAACCACGGACACCTGACGGCGATCCGTGGAACATCTATAAGGGGTAATGGAGGAAAACATGACAGTTTTAACCCGTCACTTTACAGCAAACAGTATTTACTGAAGCTGAAGAGGAGCACATACTTGTTCTCAATGAGGGGGTATCGTATGGGGTCCTCAGGGTTTAACGTGTGAGTGGCAAAGCAGTTCTCCAGAACAACCGCCAAGTTTGAGTCCATTTCCTCCACAGAAACGCCGACGTACAACGGCGAGCCCACTGGCAGGGTGACCTGGCCTGCTGGGTAAGTGTAATTGTAGCTGGAGTCCAGGAACAGAGACATGGAGGCTCTGGCCTTGGGACCTGTACCTGAAATACCTCGTTCCCACCTGCCAAGGCAACAACCATCTTTATCAAGCAGTCCAGGAATTTATTTGCCAACACTTGTTTTAATCCTGTTTTTGTGTTATTTTAAATTGTTTGAAAATCTTCTTGTGATTAGAGCGCAATCTATCAAGCTCATTGATATATTGGAACAATGATGCAATATATTATTTAATCATCATGGAGGAATTGGGTGAACTAACACTAATTTCTGGTCAAAGGCTAATGCAAATGCATTTTGTTAATTCAAGAGATAAACACTCCCCACAGAATCTACCAGCTCAGTTATATTGATCAGAGAGGACGACTTACTCTAAAGTTGGTCTTACAGCCACATTCAGACTGGTGTCAGTTTCCAAAGGATAAGAACAGGAGAACGGAAATCTCCTGGGAAGGAGGAAGGATTCATTGTTTGCTGAGTAGAGAAATAAATTGTTCCCAAAGATGACATGCGTACTGTTGATCTGAAAGACAAGAAAATGACAGGTGTCAGACAGGACAGTGTGGTGGGAGAGAGGGGAAAGATATGCAGCAAAGGTCATCAGGCTGTGTCTTGAACCTATGACCTTCATGGGTCACTGAGGCCTCCGTGTATGGCGGTCCACCACAACACCCAAACAACTTCTTTTGCAATCTCTATGCATGAAAACTTCAACATTCTTTCTATCTGCTTAGCTAAACTTGTTATTTATTGTCAAGTTCCACTACATACCGCAGCCAGTACGTATATGTTACCTCCTGGTAACATGTAATTTACCAGAAGGGCAATTCCAGAAATTACACTTAGGGCAATTTCTTGAATGGCTCTAAGTGCTTTCTGGAGCTATTATTAGAAATTCCTCCAAATATCCTGTATTACCAGAAAGTTTTGGAACTTGGAATGTGCTCTGCAGGAAAAGTAACCCTGGTAAGTTGCAGGGGATATCTGGCAAGTTCATGGAAGTACCTGGTATGCACATGGTAATTCCAGGAAAGTACCTGCTAAGTCTCAATAAAGTAATTGAAAGCATCTGGTAATTCTGCATGCTTCAGTTCTCTCCCTGGTGGTAGTAACAAACTCCTCTGCATGTCAATGTTCTTCTTAGGCCTTCTAACGAGCCATCATTTGTTGGCTCATTAGAGATGGCTACAACCAGGAACAGAACTAGAACATGCAGCCCTCAAGGACCAACTTCAGACACCACTGAAGTAGAGCTTACCTTTTGACAATCTAAATACATTTTCTGCCTTATTATCTTTTGCCATTTCTGAACAACTTAATATTTCTTTTATCCATTTGTTTGTAGTTTTACTTTTAAGTTCCTGTAATCTTTAAAAATGAGCAATCAGCAAGGTCTTTATGACACAGGCGTTTCTTTATAAATTTCTCTACAAAAATTATATATGATATTAATTTTTAATGTGGTGTAAATAAACATCATATTGGATCTAACATGCATTAGTGAAGAATGACTGGTTTATTGGCCCAGTTCATTTAAGTTGATTGAGTAATCTGCTATCTTGTTCTCGACTAGTGACCCAACAAGATAACACACATAATGGTCTCTGAGTATAATACTTTGACTGGAAAGTGTGATGGTGACGAGATAAGAATCCAACACACACAGCAAAAAAGGAAAGATTTTCACCGTCACTATATTTCCGCAGGCACCGGCTCGAGCCTCCACCTCGTACCACACAACATCCCCTTGAACTTTGAACCTTGAGCAGTTGCGAGCAGCAAAGTGGCCAGAGAATGGATCCAAATCAGAAGACTGTGTGCTATTGAGATCCAGTCCTACTTGGAGTTTATCTTGGCCACAAGTTAGCTGTACAAGGGGCCCTTTGAAAAAACAGAATGATACCATTTTCCATAACATTGACTAAAATAAAAATTTACTCACTTTGTTGAATTTGTGACAAACAGGATAAGTAAGGGATTCTTTGATAAAACAATGTGAATTGTTGTGATTATGCAGAAAGGTATTGGAAATACACAACATAAGAATTAATACATGCAAAAATTGTGTAACATGGTTTTACCTTCGCAGACAACACCAGCGTCCTCACCGTGATTACAGTTATGATTGCCAAACCCTTGATGTTGACATTCTGAAAGCTGTAATTCATTTCCTGCGCACCTCACGTTATCCAGCCATATGGGCCCAGTTCCCTGTCCAAAATGTGCACTTGATGTTGCTGAAATGACTCTTCCGCAGCCCACCTGTCGACACACCACCTGAGCATTAATGTTGTCCCAGATGTCATCACACACTGTCCCCCACTGTCTATCGTGAAAGATTTCCACTCTGCCGGAGCAGTGGCTTCCTCCATTGGCCAGTCGGAGTGCTCCCTCAATGAGACCTGATCTGCTGTTGGAGGAAGGCTGCAGGCATTCATAGGACCCTGGTCTGTTGGAGCAAATCTGATGCGCTGAGCACGGGGAGCTCTGTTGAGAGCACTCATCAACGTCCACACAGCCGAGTTCTGGAGACCATCGATAACCGCTCTCACAACAGGAAGAGCTGTTGCAGAGATTTATATCGTAGCAGGTCAGACCATCACCAACAAAACCATCTCTACAGGCACAAGAGAAGGTCCTCTTGGCGAAAGAGTCGCCTCTTTCTCTGGACTCCCAGCAGGAGGCTTCGCCATGGCAAGAATCACAGCTGGTGACCAGTGTTGCTGCAAAAAAACAAAGTGGAAGGTTATTTAGATGTATGTAGACGTTATTGGGTGAAACACTCCACCAGCTAGACATATCACATAAATTTTTGTTGAATAAATGAGAATTAATTTTCCATCGATTTTTTTTTTTTTTACATATCTTTATTTTTGACTTGATCTGCAACCCATTTGTGTTTTAAATCCAAGATGGAGGAAAATAAATCCAAGTTTTACCTGAAGTGGTTCTCATCAAAATTTGTAAAAGTAGAATTAGAAATATTGTCCAGGGCACTTCCATCTTTGAAAAATGCACAGCACAGACCTCCTGAGAAGAAAACACAGTATGCAGTATTGCTTTCCTTAAAGAAGAAACTAAATGTCTCTGGACAGGGTGAGAATTTATAGGTCCATCAAAGTGATGGGGATTGATGTCAAAGATTACTTATTAATCAAAGAAGAAGAGAAACTTAAGCTGAAGTTGTAAAACTATACAACTTCATCTGAAATAGAAAGTAAAATGTTCTAATTGATGGTCTGAAAAAGAGGTCAGGGTCATCAGCTCACTTCTTTGGAAATGACTGTTTCATTGGCAGTGGGGATTACTCATGGTGCCACTCCCTGAACATTTTGTACTCTTTGTAAGACTGACAATGTTGGTTTTATGCAAAGTATCAAGACTAAATAGAAATGCAAAGATACACGTTTGAATTTACACTGTTAGTTAATGTTGTTGGACTGGGAGATATGGATAGATATGGATGGAAGGCATATGTGACCATAAATCAATATTTGTTTACTCATAAGTGACCCATATGGGCAAAAAAGAGGTAGGTTGTGTATAGGTTTCTTAACCTATGCACAAAATTCATTTCTTTTGTACTTTTATTTAAAGACAGTAATATCAAAAGTTCAAAATTCCTGTCATATACACAGACACCCACCTTTAATTTCTGCGACTATAAACAAGAAAAACATAAAAATGTATATCAGAGAAACCTAATTCTCCATAACAATGTAGGTCAGTATAAATCAGTCTTCACGTATTTGTTTTTGTTTTAGCCAGTGTTTTGTCTGGGAATCGAAAACTCTAAGATCAGTTTCCATTTTTATTCCTGAAGGTGGGGTCTCTGTGTGCAGGTGAGGTTTTCTGGATCAGGTCACTGTGGGACTGACCACCTGTCTGGAAGTGGGAGGGGCTCACGGCAGCGTGAGAATTATGGCTCCTTTTAGAGAACCGGCTCTTTTGGCTCGAATCACTAAAAAGAGTCGGCTCTTTCGGTTCCAAAGCGGCTCTTCAGGGTTTTTTTTTTGTTCCTGAATTTATTATCCAACAGAAAAATGTTGCAAAATGAATGAGATCAGCATATAATCGGAAACGACTATATTCAACAGCTCTTCTTCTGGGTCAGAGTAAAGTGAAATGTGCATTTTGAGTTTTAAAATACCACATGAGTTTGTTATTTGGCTTTTGATGGTTACATTTACAAATTTACCTGCGAAAAATGAATGGAATGGGAGCTTTTAATTCAGAAATCTTCCCATTTTGTCTGAAGCTTGTGTTTGTGTTGAACCAGCAATCAGAAAACATGCTTCTGTTACATGACAGTTTACTGCTCTAATGTAATGGGTTTTAAATGTTTTCTTCTCTGAAAAACACACCAGCAATAAATCTCTGAAAGGAGTGAAGGGGTTATTTAAATCCACAAGGGGGCGTCCTGAATTGTCTTACACTAAAGACTGAGCATGAAAGAAAATTAAACCCAACCATAGTTACTGTTTTAGTATATAATGTAGAAAATATGTGACATTAGTTACACACAGAAAATGTACATTTTTGCACTATTTGTGGCTTATGATGATATAAAAATATAACAAATAAGCTCTTTGCTTGCTTATATCCTGTATTGTTCCTGACTGAGAGGCTGCTATGATCTTTTCCCCCCATGTACAGGAAGCACTGGGCTGCCATGACGCTGTGACATAATCCAGGATAACAGCTGACAGAAAGTTATTAGGCTGTGTAGCCACACTGAGCTGCTGTCTTGCATGTTTATACACAATTTGATCACTATGTTGTTTTATGCAGCCACTGCACATTATCAGTTCAGCTTTACTGCTATTTTAAGTTAATTTTTTTTTTCAAAACACAGTAGAGAAAATTGAAAAGTGGAGGAAAATTCTGTTTCTATTTTGCAATTTTACAACTTTTTTTTAAGTAAATGGTTCATCTGATGCGCTGAGCACGGAGAGCTGTGTTGAGAGCACTCATCAATGTCAACACAGCTGAGGTCTGGAGACCATCGCTAACCTCTCTCACAGCAGGGAGATTTGTTGCAGATTTCTGTCGTCGCAGGTCAGACCATCACCAACAAAACCACCTCTACAAGCACAAGAGAAGGTCCTGCTGGCAAAAGAGATAAACTGAGTAAATAAAAAAAACAAACTGTTTTTTGGCAATTTTATCTATTAAAGAAAATGATCCTATTTGAAAAACTGTTTTTCCATAAAATAATTGATTTAGAAATAACTCATTTAAAGCTTGTGATGATTGAGTATTTTTGCTTTATTTCAGGGGATTTTTAACCCACTCTTCTTTACAGATTTATTCAATCTATTTCAAAGCTTCATTTTCTTTTCTTTTTTTTGTCTTGATACATTCAGAGGCAGACTTATAATTATAATGGTGATTATACTTTTTTTTTTATTCTTAATGAACTACAGCTCGTGAGCTTCATTTAGTTGCAAATTTATGCTTAAAAATTGAAAAAAAGAACTGGTGCAAGAGAATACTTTTTCTCTCAGCTGCAAGAATGTTGAAACCTGAGAAATGAACAATGTTTTTTCTTGTCAAAATGTAAGTATTTAAATTAATCTACACATTATATGTGTACAGCGAACACTTAACAAATAGACGCAAAGACACAATAATAAAAAAATTGTGTTTATGTGAAAAAAAGGTTCCAGTAAAAAATATGGATATTGTCAAAGACATTTATGTATTGACAGAACTTCTCCATCCACATAAAGAAAATATTTAACTTTCCCTAAAATCTTTTATAAATTAAGGAAACACATTATTATTCAATGTTAGTTTTTCTTGAAGCATCACTTGCATTTTAAAATTCTTAAAATCTAACTTGGTTAATGGAAGAAAAGGAAAAAATATAATAGATATTTATACAAAATGTAAAACACGAAAACAACATGGTGTTAAACTTCTCCTCAACCATACAGGAATGTTAATTTAGGTAAAGGCGATGACACACATTTAGCAGATAAAATCTTAAGTGTTTCTGAGATTTTCCTTCGACTGTCAGTAACTTGCGTTTTAAAAATCCCGCATAAGAAATGATCAACTGCGTCTGTCTAAACTCAAACATCTCCTCTGCAGGCGGACGTCCATCAGGTCGGGTTTTAGTCGCTCGCTGAATCCATCTGCAGCGCCTCTTCCACGCTGTCGGTGTATCTGAAGCCTTGCAGATCAGCTGCGAGGAGAACCTTCAGAACGGCGGGCTGAACCAGGCGGAGAGACAAGAGGGAGATTAAAGGTGACGACTATTTACCCCAATAACTATCAGCTAAAGACTGAAAGGACGAGAGGCTCACCTGCAGTCCGGAAAACACCAGCTTGACCTTTCTCAGTTTGAACTGCCTCAGCAGGTCCGTCAGCTCGCTGATCACTGTGAAATCTATGATGCTCACATGATGGCAGTCCAACACCACAGACCTCGGAGGACAGGCTGATTGACAGAAGGTGGACATGTGAAGACGAGGAAATAAAAGTTTTTCAACAGGACTGGATGAAGAAGCTCTTACTCTGCAGAGCCTGAGTGTGTATGAAGTGGCTCAGATGCTCCACAGCAGGAAAACTGAGCCCACTGCTCAACTCTATCACCAACGCACCATGATCAGACACCTGCACAGGAAAGCAAACATGGTTGATGATTAAAAACTAGCTGCAGCTTCAGCTCTGAAAAAGTTTGAAGATTTTTTTTCCCCTTCTATGCTACAGACCATTGCAGATCATTGAAAAAGTGGTGCAGGAAAATCTTACAAGATCCATATATTGTACAATTTTATAAAAAGCACTGGATAACCCAAATCCATCCATTTTCTAACACCCTTGTCCCTAGTGGGGTCAGGAGAGGTGCTGGTGCCTATCTCCAGCTAACGTTCCGGGCGAGAGGCGGGGTTCACCCTGGACAGGTGGATAACCCAAATGTTGGTTTTAAAAGCATCTTATCAGTAACGTTGTTTCACCTTCATCTTGGGTCTGGCCATGGCGTACAGCAGCAGGGCTCCAGAGACGGCCACACCGCCGATGATGCCGTATTGCACTTCCCAGAAGCTCAACAGGAACGTCACCCCGAAAGGAAGCAGGTCCAGCCCTGTGGATGACAAGTCACAGCTTAGCTAAATTGACAGAAACATGGTAGATTCTGGAGAATCTCCCAGAGACTCTTACGATGCATCTTCCACATCTTTATTACGACACGGTAATCAACCATAGGAGCCACCGCGCAGATGATGACGGCAGCTAGAGAAGCTTTAGGGATGTAGTAGAAAGCCGGCATGAGGAAGGCCAACGACAGCAGCACGATCACACCTGCAGACGCACAAAGAAGAGGAAAAACAATTGGAAAGTCAAAAACAAACAAGTTTCCATGTTTTCGGAAATACAGATAAAGGCTTAGCTTTTACATTCAACTAACCATTGGAGTTTTCTGCTGTATAACTAACATGTTAGTATTCTTATATATAAGTTTAGATCAACTAAGATTCAGGTTGTATTTGGAGGGGAAAGACGTTTCTATTATGACAGTAGAAATATGCAATAACGCAGTCTGCCACAAGAGGGCAGAAGAGTAAAAGGATCAAACCTACTGGTGACGATGCCTCCAGCTGGGGTGCAAACCCCCGTCTGAGAGTTCACCGCTGTCCTAAAAGGAAGAAAGAACGCAAATGTTGACGATATAAGAGTTAAATAGATCAGTAAAGCAGATTCTTCAGAGGGCCAAACACGAACCGTCCGAAGCTGCCGGTGATTGGGTACGCTGACACGAAGGAGCCCATGATGTTGGTCATGCCTATGGCCAGCAGCTCCTGGTTGGCATCGATCCTGTAGTTGTTCTGACTGGCTGGGAGGAAACAGACAAGGAAAGATGAACTTGATGCTCCATTGTTTCTGAAAACTTTATTCAATAAAAAAAAAAATCATCCACAACGCGCTGCAACTGTTGGATATAACCTGTAAAAACCCTTAAAATAAATTCAGGTTTTATTGCAGCAGGATAAATAGCTGCATTAATTTAGAATAGTCCAACATTTAAGTAGACCGCATTTATTCAGCTGGATCATTTTTTTACTTGGTGATATTGAATGTTTTGGCTCCTGTGAACCTTCATGGGACCATGAACTCTTTCAAATGGCATTACATTTTAGATACAAATCCAGCGTGAAAAAAACCTGAAGATGGGGCATTTTAGCAGGATCCAATGATCCAATAATGATCAAAAACAAATGATCAGTTCACATAAAGACAACCATTGTCATGACCAAAACATTGTTGTGTAGAAAACTTCAGGGTTGAGCTGAAGAGAAAAGAGGTTCCTGTACTCTGGATGATGATCAGTAGAGCTATTTTGTAAGAACCGATAAAGGAGCTTACCAAAAGCTTTGGCGATAGCAATGCTCTCCAACAGACCCATGAGAGGGATCACAGCTAGTCCTCCTCCAAAGTCCTGCACCAAAAGAGGAAAGAAAGCATGACTGGTCAGCGTCACGCAGCAGAGAGAAATGGAGAAGTGAATGTTACAGCTCAAACTTCTGCTTCTGACCTCTATAATCTCTCTAAAAGAGACGACGGTGCCGTTGGATGTGGTGTCCGAGGTGGGTGGAGGGCTGAACGGTGGGAGTCCCTGAGTCGTGTGCCCAGTGATGGTGAACACGTGATGTCCAAAAGCGTCCCAGGAAAACGCCACCAGAGTCGCAGCCACGACCACCAGCGCATTACGCACTGATCAGGACAAAGAGGTAAAACAGCTCACATTTAGAAGTTAAACCATCTGGGTTTTATTTTTCTGCCTAGATGAGAGAAGTACTGACTGGTGGCCACAGCCCACACCAGTTTCCTGGTGAATCTGGAGTAGAGTGATGATCCATGGTCTGAGCCCGGATGTGACTTGATGAACATCAGTGTGATCAGCAGAGCAAGACAAACCAGGCCCAGGACCACGTCGCCCACTCTGGCCTCTGGGATCTTGTGGAAGGTGTCGTAAACCTCCAGGAAGAACTGGTGGGGAACATCCCGGATTCCCAGAATATTCTGCAAACAGGAACCAGTTTAACCACTCACATCACACACGTAAACAAAAGGAGCTTAAACCAGTTCAGCAGCATTATAACGAGTCTGAACATTCATTTCAGATTTCAAGCTTGGAACAAACATGAAGTTTTATTTCATACATTATATGACATATAGAGATACATTCTATATAATCTTATAGCAAATATCCAAGACTCTATATGCCCTTAAATGAAAGTTTAGTAATTAAAGTATTTTTGTTTTAGCAGAACCACCTCCACACATAAAAAACCTTGAATTTTGTCAGTCCCATGTACATGCAAATTGCTCAAACAACAGAATATGAAGAAATATCTTCACTTTATGGAAAATGACAAAACATTTTTTTATTAACAAAAAATGGACAAAAAGAAATTCAAATCTACTTGAAAGCGTATTCAACAAATGCATTTGGAATAGGAGTTTACAGCAGACAAGTGCCCAAAGAGCACTGAATGCTCCGTTTAGTTTAAAAGTCATTAAAATAAACCAAAATTTGGCCCTAAATACAAATCTGCATCAAAGTTGTGCCAAAATAATTTAAAAAGCACAAAGAATATAAACTCTGGTTTAAACTCATTGCCTGCAGCAGACAAACACCAGCCTTCTGCAGCCCAGAGGGATAAAGCAGGCATTAAAATAAATGAATATATAACCAATTTCCTGACAGATGTTATTGAAATGGCTCTTTTTGCTCTGCATTTGTCCCGTATTGTTCAACATTTTGTTTTTGCTGTTATTTGTTAGCGTTAATTCAAACAGCTTTTGGTTGTGCGGAGTCATCATGACAACAAAAAGCTTTAGAGCCAAACACACAGCTATCAGAATATCACAGGTGATTCAACAAGGCGATGCCAATCCACTTTCTGAATGCTGGCATGTCCCAACATTGAAAAAGGTTATGTTCACATCTGTGAAAAACACGATCCGCCTCTTAACCAAACTGAGGTCACATAATTTTAACTTCAATTCAATTAAAAATAGCAAATAATATTGAATGAACAACATTTCTCAGTTACTAAAACTGAACAATGTTGCTGCATTCTGTTCAAACAAATGATGTTTAGCACTTTGCTAATTATGCCGACTGCACACGTGCAATACTGAGATCACACAGCATGAAGAGGTGTGTTGCTGTTTCACAGTGTGTGTAGGGATGTGTGTGTGTGTGCGCGTGTAGCCTCACTTTGACCTGGCCGAAGCCGATGGTGACTGCAGCAGCGCAGGTGAATCCTTTAATTACAGGGTAAGAGATGAAATCCAGCAGGAATCCTGAGGAAAACAAAGATTAACAATGAATTATAGACAGAAACAGATGGGAGATTTTATCTATGCTACTTCTGCCAATTTATTTTAGCCAATTTAAACGTGCAAAGAACGTTTAAACAGCAAAGTTAAAAAGAGGATCTGCATTAACTAAAGTAACATCATTAAAGCTGCGGCGGCGCAGCAGCGTCTCTTACCCAGTCTGAGTAGCGCCATGGCGGCCTGGATGACTCCACAGAGGAGGCTGAGCAGGACGGCCCGGTGAGGCTGGCCGCCCACCACAGAGAAACACAGGAGGGACATGATGGCTGTTGGACCCAGTGTCACGTCCTTAGATGTCCCCAGGAGCGTATAGATGAAGCCGCCCATGAAGGCAGAGTAGAGGCCGTACTGTGAGAAACGACCAGAATTCAACATTTGTTGTGACTAGTAAACGTTTCACCTTGAAAGCATCTCAACTCACAAAAACTCTCTCTAATGCCCTCGGTAATAGGATAGGTTAATTATAAAGCACGTCATTATAAAGTTAAATGAAAAGGATAAAAATGTGTTACAAATGAAAATCAGAAAAGTTTGGCATGTTTTTGTAGTCAGTCGTCTTTAGTATTACTAAATAAAATCCAGTGAAACTAGTTGTCAGTAGGATTAAATAAACATATCCTCTTTTCCTACTCGTTTTCAGAGATGTAATGTAAACATTACACATTTGTTGGACTATTTTGATTGTTGCTTTACTTTTTTTGTTTATTCATCTATTTATTTATATATGTTTGTTTTAGTTTCTGTTGTTTTTCTCATGTCTGAAATAAATGCTAAGAAATGATAAAGTTGCCGTATTAGTAAATAGAGTCCACTTGTGTGTAAATTTATCTTATTATAAAATGCACAAGTTTGTTAAAGAACAATAGTGAACAAAGTGAATCATGAAGTCCAGGGAGAAACATGGTGGTGGTAGCATCATTCTGATGTGTCTCATCAGTTGGGGGGGAAAAAAACATCATATTCATCAAAAGTCAAACTTAACCTCACCTGAACAGGAAGTCCGGCCACTTCAGCGTAAGCGAGAGCCTGCGGTACGGTGGTCAGCCCGACAGTGAGGCCCGCCAACAGGTCCATCTGCAGGTACCTCACCCTGTACTTGGGTAACCAGGACAGAATGGGCAGCCAGGACTTCAGGGTGCTGTAAGAACAGCAGCGCCGGGACGACTGTTCTCCCTGCAGCGGCCGATCCATTTCTAAAAACCCTTGGAGGCAGAGAGAAGAATAAAGAAGGCGTTCAAAAAATCAACATATTTAGGAATGTGTGTACGACTGGAGAAATAAAGCACTCACAGTGAGTTCAGGGTTTCCCTGCTGAGGTCGTCAGCTTTGGGTCGTTTGGTTTTCCTGCTGTGATTCCTAGCATTCAGGAAAACACAACACACCTGCTCTGAGGGGATGCATGTGTCTGCGTCCCTTTGTGAACGTCTCAAAAGCAAGCATACTCCTTACCTTCAGGTGAAGGGGGAAAAAAGAAGCAAAAACAAACAAAACTTGTCAGCTTCCTCCAAAACTTCACATAGGTTATGCTCAGGTGTGTGACTTCAGACAGTCATAGGATGGTCACGTGACAGACAGGTGAAATTCATGTACCTGAACATCCTGACTGATTAAAGTCGTGTCAGGGAAGCTATCTATAAAGGTATGAGCAAACAAGACGGCTAAACTCAAAATGTTATTAATGTGCACCCTGCTGGCATGCAATTTCAAAGAAGTGAGATATTAAAATTTAACAGAAATGAGGGCTGACAAATGATAGAATAAAATAAAAACAAACTAGAACAGAATATACCACCACATTGTGCTGACTGCAGTCCTCCTCTCGGCACCTTTCATCGGCCAGGCTGTGATTTTTCACGTCCAGCTCTGCTAAATGATAGAGGTTCAAATCCACTTCTCTAAAACCCGCCCGAGGAGCTGCTAGTCCAAACATGTAACAACTTCCTGTTTTCTTCCAAGTCACGTGACCGCTGTCATGTGCCGGGCGCGCCAGTTGTTTCCGGAAGTGTAAAGAATGGCGGCTGTTGTTGTCTCCGGAGATCATAACGTTTAAAGAGCTGCTCGTCTCATTTTGTCGCTCAGATTTTCAGCAGATATTTAAACCTTCATTATGCGGATCCAGCTGCTGCTTGTGCTTGTAGCCTCTTGTCGCGTCTCGGAGTCAAAGAGAAGAAATGTCCTTTTAATTATTGGTGCGTAACCATTTAATATATTAGATAAAAATTAAATGTTTGGAAATTAAACTTTTAAGGTATAATTTCATTGTATGTTTGTACCAGTCTTTCTTTATTTCATAAGCTACACCAGTATCTGTTCCAGCTATTTATTCTTTACTTGTATTACTTTGAGTTTTGTTAAAATCGGTTCTTGGGTATTTTTGTTTATTATTATAATTATTATTATTATTATTATTTACAAGTTTTAGTTGTTTTTTTTTAGTTTATAATAATTACATTATTTATTTATTTATTTTTTTTTTCCCTGTTTGCCTAACTACAATTTCTGTAAAGGAGACTGGTATAAGACCAGCATGCCCTGCGGTGGACCAGCGTTTGAAGTTTTGTTTTGTTTTTTCACCATATCAGAAGCAGCAGGAAAGCAAAAAAGAGGATCTTTGCGTATTGTTCGCCAAACTGGATAACTAATCACTAAAACGCAACTTTCAGATTTTAGACATTGGACTTTATTTGCTTGCTTGCATGCAAAAATATCACCACAGTCAGCAGCGACTTATTGATTTTTGAATGTTAGATGTTTGGTTTGCTAAACCTCTATGTGCAGAGAGCTATGCAACAGTCTTGTGTCATCATCTGTCATTTATTTAACTTTCTTTTGTCCTTACAAGCAGCTAGGCTGGTTTATATTGGTTAAAAGTTATCTTTAATAATACTAAATACTGATCAAATAGGATAAATACGGGTGCATCTCATTTCATTACGATATAGAAAATGTTGTTTGGTGATCCAATTCAAAAGTTAATTTTTAATTTATATCTAACAGTAATGAAACCAAAATTCAGTTAAAGCAATTATGAATACAGTAAGGTTAACCTTTTCAACACCCATGTGAACAGAGTACTGTCTTTAGCGTGTGACCTTGATGTCATCGCTCTTAAACCACTGACAAGCCACACAATATGAATCTCTCTCCAATTTTCTAAATCAGCTTTGCTGCTGTCATCTCTGTTGCTTTTGCTCCTTTTTTTCTGCCACTCTCTGTTTTTTCCACTCAACCTTTTGGCTAAAGCACTCTGTGAGCAGCCGGCTTCTTTAGTCATGATCTTTTGTGGCTTATTCTCTATGTGGAGAGTGTCAACGACTGTTTTCTGGACAATTACCAAGTTGTTAAACTATGGCCAGATCCCATCTCAGGTAACAATAAAGTTAAGATTAATTTCTTTTTCCTTTTCCCCCCAGCTGACGATGCAGGTTTTGAAACAGACGTCTATAATAACTCTGCGGTTCACACTCCTCACCTGCGCTCTCTGGCCCGACGCAGCGTTGTGTTCAGGCACGCCTTCACATCCGTCAGCAGCTGCTCCCCGAGCCGCTCCGCCATCCTCACAGGCCTGCCGCAGGTAACACACACACACACACGCACACGCACGCACACACACGCACACACACACACACACACACACACACACACACACACACCCATACCCATCAGTCCCTCCTGTTTGATGGCACTGAGGTTAGTCCTGTGTTTTCAGCATCAGAACGGCATGTATGGCCTCCATCAGGGAGTTCATCACTTCAACTCATTCGACGGAGTACAGAGTCTGCCGCTGCTCCTCAGCCAGGCCGACATACACACAGGTTCATTTAAAAACTGACATCTTATCACCTTTCTTCACTCTGTGTTGCTTTCCTTTGATCTCTTGTTTTTTTTCTCCCTGTCATTTCCCGCAGGTATAATCGGGAAGAAGCACGTCGGTCCCGGATCTGTTTACCCCTTTGACTTCGCCTACACGGAGGAAAACAGCTCCGTCCTCCAAGTGGGCAGGAACATCACTCGGATCAAACTCCTGGTCCGCAAGTTCTTCCAGACTCACAAGGAGGAAGCAGCTGAGCGACGGCGAGTAAGAGGCGTGCGGACGAGCAGCAACCCCAACGCAGAGCAGGAGGAGGAGAGGCCGTTTTTTCTTTACGTGGCCTTCCATGACACCCACCGATGTGGCCATTCGCAGCCTCAGTATGGGGCTTTCTGTGAGAAGTTTGGGAACGGAGAACCGGGAATGGGTTTAATTCCCGACTGGACGCCAGTGTATTACACACCAGAGCAAGTTAAGGTGAGGGGTAAGGCTGCTGAAAAATGCATCACGATAAAAGGTTGTCATATCACTCGATATCGATCATTTTTGATTAGATTTTTGTTTTAAATATCGGAAATAATGGCAGATAAAACATGGATAAAACGTGACCTTTCTGTTTTATCCACAGTTTCCTCTCAAGCTGTTGTTCTAATTTTCCTCTTTCACTCCACAGACTGTTTTTTTTTATGTTTAAGCTACTGCTCAACAGTTTGTTGCTAGGAAACAGGTTGTTGCTAGGTAACCAAAGAGTGAGTTAGTAGATGCCACCTGCCTTGTTTAAGCAGGTAAAGTCTTTCCTCTGCCTACATCCCCCCGAATGCTGTGCGGTTCTGGAGTTCAGTCAAATGATTGAATATTCTATCAGATGTGTTTTGTATTGATATTGATTAGGTGTCTATTTCTATATATGTTGTTATTGGTTTATTGTCCAGCTCTAGTCAGTGGTGTCAGGTTTTCAGTGGATTCATAAAATGGATTCAAGTCAGTCTGAGGAACTGAATCCAGAGCGAAGTGTTTCTAACTCTGAACGTCTTCAGGTTCCTCCCTTCGTACCCGACACACCCGCTGCTCGGGCTGACCTAGCTGCACAGTACACCACAGTCAGCCGGCTGGATCAGGGTCTGTTCAGCACCTTCACAAGCGCAAAAAACAACAACAACAAAAGCATGAGGAAGACTAACCCACAATGTCCCTCTGCAGGTATCGGGTTGGTCCTTCAGGAGCTGCGGGATGCCGGTTACGAGAACGACACTCTGATCATCTACAGCTCCGACAACGGTATCCCTTTCCCCAACGGCAGAACCAACCTGTATCGGTCTGGAACCGCCGAACCCATGTTGGTTTCCTCCCCGGAGCACAGGGAGCGGTGGGGCAACACCAGCCAGGCCTACGTCAGTCTGCTGGGTGAGAGACGGCCACATCTTCCACCCAACAACAGGTCCCTCACCTCCAATCCTTCCTGGGTTTTTATAATTGGGAAGATGCAGGTATTTAACGGAAAACAGTGTAAAGTTATGGCAAGATTGTAAGTAAAACATTTTTAGAAATTTAAACATGACAGTTTAAAGCTGATCAGAATATGTAATAACTTTTTTTTAAGACAGGCCTATTTCCTTTAGCCACTCCTCAAAACTGGACGGACAAGAGAACATGCGTCTAGAGTAAGATGGATGTATATGTTGACCTTCAATAGTCTGGAAATAGCAGCAAAAAACATCTGCTTACCTGTAGCTGCCTGGAGCTACAGTCTTGGGACTAATTGAAATGTTTCAAATAATGGAAATTGTGACAAGCTGAGCGAATTGGGACCCAGACTTATCTTGCCATTATGCTCATTCTAGCTGTTTGAAGAGAGAAATGCCAGGAAGCATCCATTTCTATCACAAGCATGATCCCAGCTTTGGGATCCACCGCTCTAAGGTACAAATCATCAATGAGAGAAGTTTTGTCACCCAAATCACAAGACATAGATACAAGTTTAGTCTCAATATCAACTCAGTAGCAAAAGTGCTGTCACTTTCTTTAAGCCATTCGGCTTGACGATATGTAAAAACGGCACTTTTTGGCCTCAACAGGTGTCACCGTCTGGTTTGGGACAATAACCTGACCACAGAGAACATTAGTAGGACAACACACACTGTCAGCTTTCAGAGAACCCTCCGAGGATTTAACAGTGAATACTGTATGTATTTTTAGTGTCAGTTTCTCCGTTCAATGTGTTTCTGCTGCCACTAGAGGGAGACACAAGAACACAACAGAAGCTGCTCAGCTGCTAAGATAACATGAACTTAATGTCAATATTGTTAATGAAAAGGCTATTATATTCTTTAAAATACACACTATTAATATTTCACAAGACCAGATCATTTTTATCAGTCAGTGCAAATTATGTAAAAAAAGAAAGTAGGCTAACAGAGAACAGCAACATTGGAGCATCATAATTTAGTACAATGCACAGATACTTATTAAACAGAATAATTTTAAAAAATAAAACATTGTTGCAGATCGGAGGAGGCAATGTTTATGTACAGAGGCAGAAGCTTTTTATGCATTGCTGGAGAATTTGATCATTTATATTGATCGGTGCATGTGCAGCATTTTGATCAACCTCTGTGGACGAGTGTTTGCTCCAGGAATTGTCAGAAGGTAGTTTGAACACATCAAACTCTTACTATGAAGGTTTTGTTAGTTCTGTGTCATTTACTCGGTACAAAGTTAGTAATTTTGTATTACTAATGATCTACAATGATGAGCTACGTCTCAATTTTATCCATTCATGAGCTGATTCAATGTTCAGTGATAACAGGTTACAGTTTAAATTTATCTTCCATATTTTTCATCCTCCTATTTCTTTCTGTGTTGCTGCAGACATCACTCCCACCGTCCTGGATTGGTTTTCTATCCCCTATCCATCCTACATCCTCCCTGAGAGTCCGTCCTTGCAGGTCCTCCTCACCGGCCGCTCCTTGCTGCCCGCTTTGACCTCCGACCCCAGCAGCTGGAACACAGTGTACTCCAGCCAGTCGCTGCACGAGGTCGAGACCTCACCGTCGCTCAGTCAGGAGGAACTCAAAACTCCAGGCCCTGACGAACTCCGCTCTGATTCCAGGTGACCATGTACTACCCGATCCGCTCTGTCCACCAGGGGGCGTACCACCTTCTTCACAACATGCACTACCGCATGCCCTTCCCCGTCGACCAGGACCTGTACGTGTCCCCGACCTTCCAGGATCTGCTGAACCGGACCAGGCTGCAGCGGCCGACTCACTGGTTCAAGAGTCTGGACCAGTATTACTACAGGGAGCGCTGGGAGCTGTTCGACACCAGGTCTGAGTCCACAGGGACAGAGTTCAGGTTAAAAACTGACGCAGGAGAGAAAATTCTTCAACACAACTGAACCAAAAAAAGAGAGTAAAACTAAATCAAGATTTATAATCTTTAAGGTAAAAAAAATCTGAACTTTGAAATCAAATAAAACAAAATCAACAACCAGGCCCACATTTCCTAAAATGGCAGCATACGGAAAATATAATTTGTTCAAATATTGTGCAGCTTTAATAAAAGAAAACGCTTCTGTTTTTCATAAAAGTTAAAGTTAATTTATGCATTAAGTTGTTTCTCTTCTCCAGTGATTTTGAGGTAAATGAAGCAGAAGTTCTTCTTGTCCCCCTCCAAACGCTACAGCATAAAGTTGAGTGTCAGACGACTGTAAACTGAGCTGCTATTTATTCAGTCATCCGTCGTTTTTGCTTGTTAGTCTTTCTAAGACGCCATCCTAGGCCTTGTGCAGACGCGATGATCATTCTTCATCATTTAGGTGACAAACTGTTGCTTCAGAAATGATGACAGATAAATTAATATTGTAAGTGATCATTACTTTCAGTCCCCCTCCCTGTTCTCAGCTGTTATGTAAAATAATAAGAGGAAAAACTTCAGTATATTTATATAATTGGATTACAACCAGATCACATATCTGGTTGTAATCAGATATGTGTGTGTACGTATATATTTGAGAAAGTATTATCGCCTTAAAAATCAAAATAAATAGGAATAATCACTTCACAAAAATATATGTATCAATGTGTAAGGAATCTATACAGATTTGTCTTTTTGAAATTTCAGTAATATTCCATACTATTCAGACGTGCCTGTACATTTAAGAGGGAACCAGTAATGAACTGGTAATGCTGGCTGTTTTACTGGTACCAGTTAAAAACCTATCAGCTGAGTTCTGAACTAGTTGCGAACGGCGTATTAGTCGCATTTGTAAAAATAGTTTGTTTAATGTTTCATACATTCAGACTGACTCAGGGTTTATGACCTCCTCAAGTAGAGGAACCTGATGGCGTTTTGTTGTGAACAAACCCAGGACCGACCCTCAGGAAGCCAAGAACCTGGCGTCAGACCCGTCCTACAGCAGCGTGCTGGACAACCTGAGGCAGCTTCTGCAGAAATGGCAGTGGAAGACCGGAGACCCCTGGGTCTGCGGGCCGGACTACGTCCTGGAGGAAAAGCTGGAGCCTCACTGCAGACCCCTCTACAACGGCCTCTGACTCGCTCTGATGGTATTTTCTTCCATCTTCACTGACGTGATATTTTCAAATGACTTCATTCATTTGGTTTTATATTTTTGTAATAGAATAAGCTGTAAATAAGAAATAAAACTTGAGTTAATTCTTTATATCGTTTCACTTTTTGCATTCTGCTTCATTGTTATGGACAATTTCATCCCTCAAGTCAACATTTTTTTCTCCTCCCACTTTTCAACGTTTAAGACCATCATCAGGATTCTATAGAAACCCAACATAATTACAGTTTAACAGTTTGTTTTTTTTAATTATTCAGTCAAGCTGACTAAGACTGATCTGCTAATTACACCATTCAGAGGAGTTCATGGTGCTTGACGGGAAGAGTTAGCCTGTGTCCTAAAAAGGGTTTCTATTGATTATAACGTTTCCACTCAGAGCTCCACATAAAACCCAGATCAATTTATGACTCAAACCCTTTCAAATATATATATATATTCACATGCTTTAATTTAGCTCACGCGTTGTCACATAACCACAAATATCAGAGGATTTTATGTGATGAACATAGTACAAAATAGTCAAGTGGAAGGGAAAAGATGCACAGTTTGCATTTGTTTCTTTCTTTACAAATACCCCCCACCCCCAAATAAAAAGAGATTTGAAACTATAAAAGTACAGCGATGTGGCTTAGGGGGGTTGAATACAAATCACGCCACGCTTTTCACATTTTTTGTGGATGTAAAGAAAACTTAAAAAGATGTACAGACGGCGCCATTCCTTCCTGGCCTGACAAATAAAATCCCGACAAGAAAACTAAAGCTTGTGTTTGTTGCGAGACAAAATGCACAAAACTTCAGAAAACTGACGTAGACGGACCCAGGCGCTGTGTCGTGATCAGGTTGCGCTGCTCCAGACTAATCTGCAGGTATTTTCAGTCCTAATTTGTCCACTTTCACACATGTTCTCCAACAGCTTATCCACGAAACCCACACCTTCCTCTTAAGCTGTGACCTCTTGCCTCACATTTCTTTCAAGGACGACAGATTCATTTTGACCCCTTAAAACGTCAGAAGGGGTGACGTCCTCATACCTCTCACACACACACGCTCCACGATGGCGTGGCTCCAGCAGCCCATCAGAAACGGATCAATTAGCGTCGTTTCCACCCCATTTTCTACAGACGGATCATCATCATCCGCCCACCTTGGCTCTGATTTGACGAATGTCCTGTGTCACGATAAACCTCACCCAGCCTCCCTATATAAGAAACAGAAACTTTTCCAAGATTTCAGCAAAAACAAAGTGTCCGCAGACGAAGGAGCAGACCTGTAGAAACGCTATTTTCTTGTGCGTAAAAATAAAAAAAATAATAAAAACTCACCCCCAAAAAGTGCCAAAACCGTCCTGGAGATGAAGAAGTCCGTCAGGTTCGCCGTGGTGTGCGTCGGAGTGTCTCTGCTCATCTCCTGCCAGTCCGTCGAAGCCTGGTACAAGCAGGTGACCGGACCCAGCTATTACTCTGTGGGCCGCGCCTCCGGGCTGCTGTCCGGCATCAGGAGGTCTCCGACCGTCCGGAGAGCTGAGTCCGAGGAGACGGTGATGGACAGCGGGGAGGCGGCGGGAAACAACTTGATCCAAGAGACCAACAAGCAAATCTCCGTCCTGAAGAACATGGTAGGCTCTCCTCGGAGAGCAGAAAGTTCATTTCTGCTCAGAGAATGATTGCGCGCGTAAAATCGTGCTTTCCGCTCAAGAGTTGCTGCTTTGCTAAAGATGGCATGAAAAGTGAAACGTTCTTTGAAACGCAAGAGGAACTCCGATATAGAGTACATGGCATTATGTCTACATGTGTGGCTTGCAAAAAATAATAATAATTTGCGCGTTGTGCTTTAATCTGCGTAAAGGCGCAGATTAAAGCGCAAAACAAACCGCTGTTCTACTAGTTCGAAATATTTGGGCTGAATCATATCAGTGAACACACACAGACACTGATTTACTAGTACAGACACACATAACTGAACCAAGTCTCTTCAATTCCTCACTTTGATTCTGATATTTCTACGAGTTTTTTTTTTTTTTTTTTTTTTTCAAAAGTGACATTGTAAGATAACGCCATGTTTCATTTCAACTTTGATTTCTCTCCAAACTCCAGGCCATCTGCCTGAAGGACATCTCTCCAAACCTGAAGAGCTGCGAGCTGCTGCAGGACGGGACGGGAACCTTCCAGTGCAAGGCAGATGTCTTCCTCACCCTGGACTCCTTGGACTGCCTGTCCGCATGAGTCTCCGTGAATCCTCCTCATCATCCTCCCCCCCAAAAAGAGAAAGAAAACAGACAGAAAGAGAGAGAAAAACCAGATATTTTATCTGGAAAAGCAGAAAAAAATCAAAACAGAGATGAGGGATGGATGGAGATTTTGCTTTGATGACGGACCGTTGCAGACTTTGAATGTTTTCTCTTATTTAAAGAAAAATGCTTAAAAAAAAAAACATTGTTCAGTTTTGCTTTTGGTTGCAAAGAAAAAAAAAATGAAAACAGGGGCAAAAAAACACAATGCCAGACAGTTTAGATAAAGCCATTTTCATTCCAACCCCTTTGCATAATATCGAAATGTTCAAAAATGTCCAGAGGTTTATCTGCAGTTTTCCAGAATTTCTGTAAATTACTTTTATTTATTTATCTATTAAAATGAACAAACAAACAATATTAACCTGCTGTTGTCTGAATTTGTTTCACAATCTTGAAAGGTTTGTTTTCATGTCTGTCAAAGAGGACAGAGTCACATTTATTCACATTTCAAATAAAAACACACACATCACCACTTCATCATATAAAGCACTTTTGGGTGTTTTTTTTTTTTTTAAGTTTCAGTAAAGCCTCCGTCAGTCATGGACAAATATTGTTTATTACTGAGGTCGGAGCACGTTGGCACCGTCGGTCGCTCAGGGGAATCTTCAGAAACAAACTCCGGAACAGCTCACACACGCAGGAGGCAGCGTTTTGCACGACAAATCAAGAGTTTATGTGAGAGGATGTGTCACAGGTGGAAAGAAAGGAAATTAAACCCAAGTCAGACGACCTCTGGGGTGTTTTTAATGTACACGTTTTGCTTCTAATAAGCTCCGCCACATGGCTGGTATTAAGTCAGTGGGACAGTTAATGGCACAGATTAAGATGCCTGCTGCGTCTGGGATCTCGGGCGAACACAAAACCCGCGAGCAGTTATACGGCCATGAGCGCCTCATTAGGAGGCTGTGACGCACGGCGCAGAGACACGGTGATGGATGAGGGGGAAAAACACACGATGGTATGCATGGGTGAATCCTGCGAGGAGGAAGGTAGCGGACAAACAGTAAATCCTCACCGCGCCTCTCTGCTGTGCTTCGGTCACAGACGCAAAAGCAAAGCCCGGGTGTTTTGGAAGCATTTCCAAAAGCTTCAGAGCTTGGTTTTGTGTTGTGAGAAGTTAAATATTAATAGAGGACGAACTTTGTTTTGGTTCATTTCAGTCTTTTTAAATGAAACTTCATTGAGGTCTCAGTCTATGGGGGTCCGTGGCGCCGCCGCCGGCTACAGGAGTGACACAGCTTCCAGGTTCTCCTTAATGATCGTCTCCATGACCACCTGAAAGACGACCTGGATGTTGGAGGTGTCGGTCGCCGTGGTGAAGTGGTGGTAGATGAGCTTCTTGGGGCTGTTGTTGAGCGAGACAAAAGTGGCGAGGATGAAGCGTGCGGCCGAATCGACGTCACAGTCCGCACCTGGAGGGTTGAGCAACAATTAGGTCACTTTTCTCTCATCAGTAACAATAAAAGTTCATTTTCATGGTTTTGCTCTCTGGTTCAGCCGTAAACCCATCCTCTAGAACTGGTGTGGCTTGAGAGGTTTGACAATCTCTGTATGGAACGCAAATGAACTATGACCCCCTGCACAGAGAAAGTAACTGGTTAATTAAATTCCTTACTGGAGCCTTAATGGTTGGATGCTAAATAGCTAAGTTTCCATTGGCTGCAGGATTTTATTGGCGCAGCTGTTTCTAATGGGCAAGAAAAACTCAAAGTGTTTAGAAATTCATCAGGGAAAGTGTGTAACAAGCGACTAAGAGCGACAATATTTCCTTCACAGCAGCATTTTGACAAACTTTGAGCCAAGTTACAGTTCACTTAGCTAATTTCAATAATTACTGTTTTCAAACACATTTTACATCCAAAAATACCAATACTTTTCCAGACTAATTTTTTTTTGTTATCAGATTGTTGACATGAAAATACAGAACATTTACCTGTTCTATAAAAGAAAAGAAAAAATCACAAATCATGAACCAACGCCACTGGACGCGAGTCAGCTGCATGATAAAGGGCTATTTCACAGCTTTTATGAAGAACCTTTGTTCAGCTCTCTTTCACAGTCTTTAAGTCTGTGAATTATCCCCCATTTTCTTCTAAAACAGTTTATGATCCACGGTATAAAAAAACATCTAGTGGTTTGTTTGGTGTCTAAATAAAACTCATTTTTGCCAATTTTTTCCATTTTTGCATGAATGTACGCTAAAGGACAATGTCAGCACTTCATGTAAAAAGCTTTCTTCTTTACGAAAATGCACATCTGTTAGATAATAATAATAATAATAATAATAATAATAATAATAATAATAATAATAATAATAATAATAATAATAACTGTAATTCATAATTTTCCAGACTTCTTAATATTACCTAGCAGCTCTGTGATTTGCCAATAAAACATGTGAAAACCACCTTAGGGTATACAAACTTTGTCTTAGTAAAGCTGTAAAATCTATAAATGTTAAAAAAGAAAAGGTGAAATTGGCCAAAATTGATCTACCTGTGCTCAGGATGAAAACAAAATCAGACTCGATTCACGCAAATATACTCTGTGCATCTTCATCAGACAGTGATGGGGAAATGAAGCTTTAATCAGAATCACGAGAAGCAGCTGGACAAAGAAGAATAAAGTTTGGAAAGACTTTGCTTCTTCAGCAGCAACATCTTAAAAATAAAGATGTTGGATCAATGTGGCAAACTACAATGAACTTCAAGTTTCAAATGAAAATGCGACAAAAATAAAGTCCATCATCTTCAAATTGGTCCTTTTAAAACCAGAGCAAGTTCACTTTGCAGTGCCGATGTTGCCTTTTCACCGTGGGTCCAGCAGAGAAACTGAAACAGCTTAGAAGAACGATTAATTCACAGCAGCTGAGAACCTGAGCACGAACTCGGACTCATCATGTCTGCGCTCAGGTTGCTCTGCTGGCTGACCCCAATCCAAGCCGCGTTAGCATCTTTATTGACATTTGCATGAGAGCAAAGAGGACACGGCTCCCATTGAGCCCGCTGAGACACGGGAGGTACGACACTGAGCAGACATACAAAACCTCCAGAAACAACAGCATGTGGGGCACCGAGAGCTTATTATCAGCCCCGTCTCTGTGCTTCATAAGCTGCCAAACCTGCTATGGGTTTATGCATCACTTTGTGGAGTTTTAAGGACCGACGTGTCTGAGTAAACTACTGAGGTGGAATAAGAAGCTTTTTAAAAATGTATTTAATGCATAAAATATGAGCAGGAAAGGCAGACGGATGCATGGTTGAGCATGTCTGTAATGGAGTTCATCAGCAGCAGAATCAGAGTTATTGGTCAAATCTTAGATAAGGAGCTAATCAGTCTGCATGATGGGCATACGACAGGTTTACTTAACCTTCAAAACCCTCTAGACCAGTGGTTCTCAAACTTTTTTCAGTGATGTACCCCCTTAAAAATATATTTTTAGTCAAGTACCCCCTGACACTGGCAAAACATTTTTGGAACAAAAAAGAGGTACAGTGCCTTCTTTTTCACTTTATCTATACTTTCAGCAGCATTGCTGCTACGCTTTAGCCACGTCTCCATAGTTACAGTGTAATCATGATAATGACAAGTCGTTGACGAGTGCCCTGGGTCCGTGGGTCAAACTAACTTGGTGGGGGGGTCCGTTTTATTTTAAAGGATATTGAAACTAAATACTGAATATAAAATTCAGTGCATGAACACACATTTATATTTTATCGAACTTTTTACAAAATAATTTTTCCCAAGACTTATTATGAGGAGCCTACTGATTTTTTAAAGATATTTTGAAAAGCTTCACGTACCCCCTGCAGTACCTCCACGTACCCCCAGGGGTACACGTACCCCCATTTGAGAACCACTGCTCTAGAGAAATGAGATGATGGTTAAAAGTCAAAGTTAAGGGCAGGGTCAGAATATTTACACATTGGTGCAAAATAAAGTATCAAATATCACATGCATGTCACCATTAATATATCATATAGATTTTTTAGTTGTTTTGTAGTAGCAAATTAGTGCATTTAGAGCTAATAAAGATCTGCTGAAGGTACAGGCTGCATTTTCTTCTCACAAATATTTAATGAACAGAATATCAGATGTTCGAATATTAATTTCTGAATACCTTAGAGTGAGCTTTAATCAAAACACACACTTACAGTGAGCTCAAAAAGAACATATGCCTCTGCTAAATTTCCCAAAAGGCATTTCTTTAATAATGTCAGACTCTAATTTCACTCTCAATGTTAAGCTTGTGGTCTAGATTGAGGTAGAAGAAGCCTTGTTTATAATACCAACATACTGACTCCAGGTTTTAAACCAAGGTTTAAACTTCCTGACCAGTTTCCTTTTGTCTGAAGGTCGTGTTGGAGATATTTATTCTTTTTTTTTTTTTATCAATTTGAATTTTGTTAGTTTATTCTTAGTTTACTTTATATTTTTGTATTATTTACAAAGTTTATTTGTAGGTTAATAATTGTTGATTTTATTTCATTTTTTAAATTTGTTTCTCTAAGTAAGACAGAAATAACTGCGGATCCATTCTCTATAAGTATAGGGACTGGTATAGGACCAGTATCCATTGGGTTTGGGGCCTATGGTTTTTTACCAGAGCAGGGGGAGGAGGCAGCAGGAAACAATGAAAAGTGTGATTTGGTTATTTGCTTGCCAACCTTTAAAAATAAACAGCAACCTTCAAGTTTTGGACTTGAAGGAAAAACAAACTCATGAAACAAACTAGGTTACAAAATGAAAGCTGCTTTCTGATCCAGCCAGCTCTCTGACTTCACTCTGGCATTGTCCATCTCCCCGGTAAGCTAATAGAAAATAAAAATGAGATTGCAACGAGTTTATTTGCTGCACTGGGGTAGGAAACTTCACCCCAGTGCAGCAGTAGTGGCTCATTGATTGAACTTTTATAGGATGTTTGGTTTGACAAACAATCGCCACTACAGGCCGGATGGTTGAGACTTTGACCCAGCTGGGTTTTCCAACAGGAAAATGATTCTTAATAAGTTTTGATCAGGCAGGACTTAATAACTATCACATAGCTAATGTTCTGCTCCACCTTTGAATTTTCACGTTATTCTTGTATGGGGTTATTAGAATAATACAGCAGAAACTGGAGGCTTTTAGTGTGAACTTAACATTATGCCTCAAAAGGAACTGCAGACGCTGACGTAAGTAATATAAATTTGACCAAATGTATGTTTTCTGGTAACGGTTCCATGAAAAACCTTTTCCCTGCTTTTTCAGTGATTCATGTCACACAGATCATAGAGGTCAATGACATTAGAAACATCTATTTTTGGTCAAACATTGTGCAGGTGCTGTTCACATGAATGCATAGGGATCCGTCCTACCTTTAAACTGGGGCAAATATAAGCGCAGATGCCGTCCTGTGTGTAAGATCTTGTCTTGGAAAAGGTCTATCTTGTTCATGAATAAAATCTGTAACAACAACAAACAGAGAAAGTCGGCTGGAAGCACAGGAACTGAGAAAACGTTGATTTGCAGAATGCCATCTGGAATAACAGGCAGATTTACTGTCATTTAGAAAGATTCACCCAAAAATCAATAGCTGTATTGATATGAAATTAGGTAATAACGGCACCTGACTGGAGTCATGCATCATGTGAACGTGATCAGCCAGCGGCTGAGCGACCGCGTCCATAAATCTGCATCTCTGCTCGTCGTCTCAGGAAAACACCGTCCTGGTACTTAAGGCTTTGTACCCAACCAATTAAAACTGTGACTTTGTTCTGCCTTTTCCCCGCTTGTCTGATCACAAAGTCAAACAAAACCAGAAAAAATCCCCCGGATGATAACAAAGGAGCTATAAGGTAGAGCAGATTTTCAATAAACAGGATGCGGAGCAACACCTAGGTGTGTAATTATCACTGACCAGCCACAGTGACGAGTTAATTGAGGTGGAGGTTACAAATTATCCTGCCACATAAAAAAAAAAAACACGTACCATTAAACAGTTTTATTTAATGAGCCTGTTAGCCGCCGTAATGTGCGGCCCCACACACAAAGCCGGCACATAAACACGTCACACGCAGGCATTTTAATTGCCCATTCGGCTGTAATGAAGCTTTAAATGAGTATGTATGACTAAAAAAAAGATAAAAGAAAAACTTAGTTGGGGTTTTCTGCAGGAGGAAACGTGTAAAACTATGTGCCTGTGATGCGATTAGAAAGTAATCAACGCAGTGACGTTTTATTTTTGAGCTTTGAATATGTCTTTGTTTCCACACAGATTAACCTGAACTAATGAAAACCGTGTTAGCGGTGAAAGGTTGCTGGAAAACACAGGAGAGTTCTCAGAAGTTGCCCTAAGTGGGCTTTAAATATAACTTGAGTCTGTGAGTTCATTGCTGTGAAGTTTTAATGTTATTACACACAGGAAGCTGGAAGAGAGGGGAAAAAATGTCACCTTGACAAAGATGAACTTAAATACAACAAGCTTTTCAATTAGTGGTGAGGAAACAGGATTTATCAAACAGCATTTTCCTGTCCGGTCTGTTGAAGAAGAACTTGTAGAAGTTTAGTTCAGGTGGATCCTGGTGGCCCTGGATGCTGTCTTGACTCGTTGGATTGGATCTGAGCCGACATGAGTTAAACTCTGAGTTCTTCTAATACTGGGTCTAATGTGAATAAATCTGACGGCAAAATGAAATACAGTGAGTGGCGTAGTTCGTTTGTTGTTTTGTCTGGAGTTTCTTCCTGTATATATGTGTGGATTTTAGGGATACAAACAACTGAACAATTTTCAATAAATGTTTTACTAGATCAAAATTAGTTCCAATCGATTAACTAATAACATCCGCTTAAACCTAATTTTAGCGCGGTAGTTTGGCCGCCATCCAGCAGAGGGTGCTGCTGGTCATCATGAAGCAGAGCCAGTTGATGCAGAAGCAAAGATGGCGGCGATATCCCCGGCGGGAAAGAGAAACGGTCCAAACAAAGTCCGTTGTAGGATGCAAAATGAACTTCATGTGGTTCTGTTTTGACACGTTTCACCTTAGTAGCGCTCATTCAGCCGAGCTGCATAAGGGAGAATGACCGCTTATTGATTAATTGTTAGTCGATCGATCAATCAGCTTAAGATTAATTAATCAATTGATAGCTTCCATCCCTAGTCCTGGTACTCTGCTTCTCACCCACAATCCAAACCTATGACTGTCATAAACTCTAATAAAACCAAGCTAAAGCCCCTTTCTCAGCTGGTCAGGACAGTAAAGGTCTTTTTCTCTGCGGTTTCCTTTGCCATCTTATCACAGTGATACTGCCATGTTATTCACATCTGTACTAAAATGTACGTATTCTCACAAACTGCAGGATTTCCCTGAATATTCAGGAATGTTTCTGCATCTCCACCATCGGTTTCAGCATTAGGTGTGAAGGAGGAAACAAAGTCTGAATTTTTGTTGGCTTATCAGCAGCATGACAGGATTTTAAGGTAAAGTGCAGCTGTGCCAGCCTGTGCATCGAAGCCTCAGATCTAATCTGATCTAATCTGATCTAATCTGATCTAATTGTTTGGTGAGTCTGCTAGGATTTGCAACAGCCTTGAATATTCTTGTACTGGTGAATAATTTAACTCAGTGTAGACCGATGGACTTGAATTTGTTTGTTTGGCGTCTTACAACATTTCCAGCAACAGTTGCTTCATTAGGTTATTTCTGATGTCATTTCGAATTGTTTTAGCATTAGCAATAACAGATTATACAGCAATAACAAATTGTCCTGGATGATAAATTGTCTCATAAATTATTACAATAAACAATAAAATTGTTGTTTTGAGGCTTACTTATACAAGTTCAGCTTCTCAAAGACCAATAAACTTTATTTTATTACAGAACACTCGACACTAGTGGAAGATATTTTACAAATCTAAAACAATCATGCGATTAATAATTGATTATTGCGACAGGGTTAGTTGACACACACATCCGAAGCAGGAATTTTCTGAATCAAGGACCTTCACAGCAGCATCTAGCCGCTGCTCATCCCGGGTACGCAGATTCAGATGTGTGTTTTTGTAAACGTGAGGCTGGATTTCAATCATTTTAGAATTAAAGTTGAGTGTGCTGTGTTTTTCCCACAGCTACAGTATGATTGAAGGAGTTCACAAAGTAAAACGGACATGATACTATAGGTTTAAAATGATTTCTCTTTCCCATCCAGAAAGACAAAGGCGCTTATGAAAAAGCATGACTATGATGAATAAATATTGAGCAATAGCTCTTTTGTTATGGAGCTCCAGACTCCACTAACAGTGTCTGTTAAAAACAGAATAAATCCTTTTCTGTCGTTCTCCACCACAGCTTAGGTTTGGTTCTGCTGAGGTGGAGGAAGTGATGAACGGCTTACCATGGAGGTGCTGCGGAAGAAGACGTTGTTGCAGATGGAGGAGAAAAGTTTCATGCTCTCCTGAAGGCGGTTCTGCAGGGAGAAGACAAAACACATCAAACAGCGCTTCAAATAATATAAAATTGGATTCAAGTCACTTTAATACTGTGAAGAAAACATGCGAATCAAAATGTTTGACTGTTCAGTCAGACACTTTAAAGTTCCAAGAGAATTTAAGCAAAATGAGTCAAAACATGTTTTCTTTTGTTTTTTTGTTGTTTTTTTTTTGCTGATTGTGCAGCGTTGTCGTCTGACTCGGAGTGATGTGTGAAACCTCGTACCACTGAGGGGTCTTCCACCAGAGTCATGTCGTATCCGCTGAGAGCCACGACAAACAGGACCGCTCGGACGTCCTCGAAACAGCTGATCCACTTCCTGCGTTCGGTTCTCTGACCTCCAACGTCGTACATCCTGAAACAAACAGAGCAGACGCAACATGCGGAGGTCACTGATGAGCAGTGTTTTGTTTCTGTAAGCAGCTGTACGTACAATCGTTTAGGAATGTATTTTAGTGTTGTCCCGATCCGATACTGATATCAGAAATCAATCCTGAATCAGCCAAAAATGGGTCAGTTGTTCTCATACCTGTCATTGTTGACTACTGATCTTTGCTTGATCTGGTTTTATCACTTGATCAAGCCTTTTCAGTCATTCCACACTACAAAATAAGTAGTAAAAGTATGTTTGATTTGTGGTAATATTGTATTGGATCGATATTGGCATCAGTCAATAGTCAAAGGTATTGTATCAGAAGTGAGAAAGTTGTATCAAAATACCCCTAATGTATTTATTTTAGTCATCTAAAATAAATAGCAACACAACATGAGAAATTTTAATTATTTCCCTCTTACAGATTTAATCTATTTTTGTTTTTTGATCAATCTGATCAAAAAAGACTCCCAGAGTGTAAACGCAGCCCTATAACCAGACTGAAATGACAGAATTAGATGCATTTTTAAGCAAAACACATGAAGATTAAAAGTCACATCCATAGTCCCAAATCAAACATTAGCTACACACTAAAGTAAAGATTATAAAAAACATATTTTTGGCATGAACAGTTAATTTTATCGAGCTCTTTGGGAAAAAGGAACTGATATAGTTTGTCTTATTTTAGTTTGTTTTTTCTCTCTTTCTGCTGTGTTGTTCAATCGGCTGTCATGGAGGCTAAAACCTGCAGATGAGATTATGGTGACATATTTGGGAAGAAAAAAGCAAACATGTAATGAGATCTACATGATTGCACCTGCCTTCGTCTGAGGTACATTGCATTGATTGTTAATTGGAAAAAGTCTTCAAAGAAGGCCTTGTTTGGGTTTTATGAAATGACGTTTCTTTGTTACTCAGACTCCTTTTCAGGCTGCAGCTGGCAGCAGAAATTGAATCCTGATCAACAAACACATTGTTTTGGTTTGAGATGAGAGTCTGAAATTTTCCAAAGCATCACACACGGTGCCACACACGTCTGCCGGCAGAGTCCGCGCCCTTAATACCCTCTTCGATTTTCGCAACGTGGCAGCAGCACGAAGAGCGAAAAAGGTCAACGTTCTCCAGAAGGATGAAACAAAAAGACGGCAGGAATGCAGGCACGCAAACGGAAAGGGGGGGAAAGACGCATCCGTCCCTCTTCACCCATTTCCAGAGCCAGATGTGTCATCGCCCACCTTCCTTGTCGAGTGTCTGTGGAGGTAGCGCCACGCTTTATTGAGAGGGGAAATGAACATGTGGAAACGCAACAAGGGAAGCGCACAGGAAAGGGAGCGCAGCATAAATGTCAGATTATAATGGAAATTTTCCACTGAGATGGAAGACAGGCAAAACGCCGATGTGTCATCAAAGACTCGTTCACCTCCCCTTTAATAACGCTACTTTTAAATCTCAGGGGTTTTTCTCAATATTATTCAAAACAAACCAGAAACAAGAAGATGCTTCTAGTCTGACATCTGCCACCAGTTTAGATGATTAACACAAACAGCAGACTGACCTGAGCTGACATCAGAACTACGTCTAGCAATGTATAGAGTTAGAGATTATCTTCCAACAACAGATAAAACCTCGGCGATGTCACCAGTGATGTCACCAGTCAGCTCTCACCTGAAGTGATGAACGAGGGATGAAGTCTGTGTCAAATTCATAAACAGCCTCCTCATTTTCCACATAAGTAGAAATTCATCTGTGTTGCATTTCCGATGAAGGATCCCAGGTTTTGGGTAAGGAATGTTGAAATATGGCAACAAAAAAAACCCAACAACAACAAAAACATAAAACTAAGGAGGCATTTATGAGGCCTGGAAGAGTCTGTGATTTAACATCGGTGTTTTACAGATGTGAATAATTACTGAAAAAGTGAATCCGTCCATCCATCCGGACTCACGACCTCATCAAATGAGATCAGAAACTTAAGGAAAGGTTGTAATTTTTTCATGTCAATTGTGATCAAAGTATTTAGAAACATCAATAAAGTGATCGATTTTGTCAAATTACCAAAATTACAAATAATCTGCAGATTATGTGTGTTATTTTTATTTGAATATTTTTAAACACCTTCTAGTTCATCAGCCTCCCTCCACCCTCCGCCTCCACCCGTCCCCCCGGCTCCTGTTATTCATGACCCATGATGCTCAGCCTCATCTGCAGGGAACTAATTGTAATTATCAGACAGCCTCATGTTAATGATGCAGAGAAGATCCCTATTACAGCTACAGGTCAAAGGTCAAACGCAAACTCTGTGCTGCTAACCGAACCACACACACTCAAGTGTGAAACACAAAGACATGGAGGATATTTTTAGTTCTGACCATACATAAATAATATTTATACATTTTCTCAACTTTAACCCTTTAATTGACAGCTTTAGTGAAAAAATCTCCCTATCCCTCCTTTTTCAATAGGAATAAAAATGTTTGCAAATTTTGGCAACTATGACGATTCAAATGAATTTATGTGCAAAGTTTGTAAATGAATTTCTCCTTTATACATGAAACATTTTAAAGATTGATGTAGAAATATCATGTGCATGTATTTCTGTCTATTTTTTTAAAGAATACTTTCTTTAACTTCAGTACTCCCCGTCCATAAATACTCACAAATTTAAAATGATTGTTTAATAGTGGATTCTATTTTGTGAACATGAAAGAGTCGAAAAATGGCAGCAACTTTATTTGCCTTTTTTTTGTGTAAACTTATTGCAACATTATGAAAAAGTACAAAAAAATCCCTAAAAGACACAGATAGTTCTGAGTTTAAAAGGCAAAGTTTATAAACCACATAAGAAAATATAAAGAAAGAAAACACAAAATCAGACCAAATTTTAGGCCATTTACATAATTGCCATAAATTTCACAAAATAAGTACATATAAATAAAAAAGTTCAGAGGTCCTGGAGGGTTAAGCATATATCTGTATATATAAATCTATATATCTATATCTATAAAAAAAAATATATATATATATATTTATATATATATTTAATATAATGCTGCAGTGAAGCGACGTTGTGGCTGAAAACAGGCCGTCTGTTTTTGTTATGCAGCATCATGATTAATGGCAGATTAAACTTTGATGACTAATGTAGGATCACCGTAAAACATAAAATGGTGATAAATCATTCAAGTCACGTAAGTCTAAATAAAAACAGTCTTCAGTGTTAATGTTGATGTGATCCCATTGAGTCATACTGTACTTGTCTGCACACACACACGCACACACGCACACACACACACACACACACACACACACACACACACACACACACACACACACACACACACACACACACACACACGCACACACACACATATCAGCAGCTAATGGGTTAAATGCGGTCTAACTGCTTCACAGCACAAAGCTTTACGTTTCCATGACACAGATACGGCAAAGGTCTAAGGGTTCAAAAAATGTCAAAAATAAAACTCTGAAAAGTGTGGCGTGTATTTGTATTCAGTCCCCTTCACTCTGACACCCCTAAATAAAATCACGTGCAACTAAACCTCCTTCTCCGTTCTCAAGTCTGACTCTAGCTGGTTTAGGTCAGGTCCGGTTCTGAGATTTTGTGTGTCTCCATCGGCGGTGTGCTGCTCGCTATGTGGAGCGTAAATACGGGCGTGAACCTGCCCGACACGCCAATGATGTCATTTCGTGCCGAACCGTTAGGCCGCCAGTTCCGCTGAAATTTCTCGGTACTTTTGTTCGTTGAGTTTCCCCGTCCAGTTAACGCTTTCTGAACCGCAGTTAGACCACAACTGGAAACAAAATGTCTGGACCTCGAGGTTCGATCATGGAACTATGGATTTGTCTTGCGTCGGATGACACGGGCCGATCGATGAAGGCGGTCTGCAGCCAATCAAATCGCTTACGTGCAAGAACTGGCGACTTCTGACATGTATGAAAAAAATAAAGGGAGGAAGAAGGAGAGAAAGAAAGATATATACAAAGAAATAGGGTAAGAATGTCTAGAAACAAAAGAATGATAACAAAAAGTCAACACATGAAACTTCATTTCCAAAGACGTCGAATGACAGAAGAAGCAGCAGAATAAACATCTGACTTGTGAACACAGACAGCCTCATCAGAAGCTAAAACGATTTACCAATCAAGCTGCACCATCAGTCAGCATCCTCAGTCTCTCAGAAAAACATCAATACTTTAATTTACATTCATCAATATCTGCTGACACAAACTCCTTTATCATATGATTTAGTCATCACAACGTTTTGTTGTTTTTTTGGCAACATTCGGTTTTAAAAATGCATTTCTTCCCTTTTTTATTGTTTCTATGCATATTGTGAAAAGCTGAACTGGATGGTTTTATTTTATTCCGTTTGTTAAATTGTATTCATGTTTTGCTGGTGTTTCTAAAATGGCAAAAGTATAGTATTTTATCTGAATTGGAAAATGCTCAATGAGGCGTCTGAATCACCTCCAAATGAGCTTTTCAGTGTCTGAAATTAAAACTCTTTTGTAATTCAAATGAGATTTAGACTTTCATAGACGCTCATACCGATAAACGTTGGTATGAGCGGGACGCCGGGCCAACAGATCAATCGAAAACCACCTTACATGCAACAACAAGAGACGAAATCATCTAGAGCTCAGACAGCAATCTCAGTAAGCGCTGAGATTGCTCTTAAAGCTGCAGGAGAAGGAGTGCTGGGCGCAGATGTTCACGCCGACGAGAAACCTTCAACATACGAGGCAATAAGACGGATCCAGACGCAGAATGCTCGGCGTGAACTCGCCCCTAATTCTCACAATATGAAACCAGAGCAGGGGAAGTGTTTCCATTAAACTGCTGCGGATGCCTTGAAAGCAAAAACTTTTCAGCTCCGAATCTCAGAGAGCAATAAAACCTCCCTCCATCCCTGACGAACACAAACCAGCTCTCCAAATCCCTTTAAAACCCATTTGGGGGCTCAGTTTGATATAATTACATTAATTTATGTAAAGCTACTCATCAAACCCGAGGGCTAGATCTTCTTGCACATCAACCTGCGCGCAGATATGCACACAGAGCCCGACACAAACACTCGAGCTGCTGCATGTCAAATATCTAGACCCAATTATTTATCTTCTCAAGCAGATAAGAAAAGAGGAAGTGGGGAGAGGATCCACCTGAGACTTCCTCTGGCTCCGACCTGACACCGTCACACCGATGGCGTTCATACGGGAAACATCCAGAATAAAGTAAATAAATCAGAGAGCGGCATCTGAGTGACGCAGTCAGTAAAACTGCCAGGGAAAATCGGCGTCTGTCTGCACCAGATGACAGATCCATTAGCTTTTAAGGTGTTTCAATGTTGCCAAAACTTTTTCCGGGGCGTGAAATTTTCCTGTCAACTCAGACGTCCCACAAGCCAGCCACATATCTAAAATAAGCGTCTAGGTGTCACACGAGCGGCCCAGAGCGGAGTCGCCGGCTGACAGATCGGCTCTCTACTGCGTTTATATGCAAAGCAGAGGCCGTCTGAAAAGCAGAGGTAATGATATTTACTGTCACCGCTTCACGGCGAGTGTAGCGTCAGATCAGGATGAAAGAGGTTCATTCTGCGGCAGGACGGAGGAGAGAGAAACTTAGAAACAGGGGAGAAGTAATCAGATTTTACTGAATATGACGAGAAGCACAATGCCACGGGACGCTAGCACGCAGAGAAAAACAGACGAGTTTGGGCTGCATTTGATTTGATTGGATTTTTTTTTTTAAAGTTTGCTTTGTGCATGCATACAAATGCAAAGGCATTTGTTAAAAAAAATAGATCACTTCCCTTCACAATTATGGTGTACTTGTACTTGTAACCTTTGTTGTATATCACAACAAATGTCAATAAAACACATTAAAATTTGTGATTGTGACACGAGCTTTATCTTTCCAAGTTAGATTTCCTGGATTTGGCTGACACGTTTCATTTGACTTTTCTGGCTCCGAACTCAGAAACCACAAGATTTTCAAACCTTTGTGATGCTTTCAAAGTTTTCGTTTTATGGCATTTTCCCCTCTTTCCTTCAGTCCGGTCTCTGTATTGCAGAGACCATTGCAGACTATTGTGTGGAGCGTTCTTAGAAATAATCAAGGAAAGTGGACAGAAAAATCCCAAAAATCTGTTCTCCAGTGTACCAAAGAACAAGGTTCTTTTGCAAGAAAATATATGAGTGTGAAGTTTTAAAGAGATAGTAAAGATCAGGACTCTGGAGACGCAGACTCTCTGCGATAATCCCTCTGTTGGGACTGAAATCAAACTTCTGTTTTTCTACAAGTTTAACTAAAGAATAAGTTACAACTGGGCCTGTCAAAATAAAAAATAAATCAATTACAGTAAAACAAACTCAATCATTTTAATTTGCTTGATTTATTGTTTTTCTTTTTTCTCTCTCTTTCTACCAAAACAGGTCTTCAGTCTGGTGCTCTCATCTCAACTATCCCTTTTTTTGGAAATACCATTTTGTCTACAGAGACTGCAGAATTCATTTTATTTGTTGTTTCTGTTGTTTTGTTTATTTATTTTGGATATTTAAAATGTCTTCCAATTCCAATGTTTAAATGTTCATCAGAATAAAGTTTACTGATCTTAAAGCATGTGTTCTTCCATTGTTAGCATTATATTACTTGAAAATTGTCTCAAAATGACATTATTATTCTTTACCTCAATAAGTTCTGGGACAATTTATCGTCTGGCAAAATGTGCTGTCATGACCGGCCCAGTTACAACAAACTGTCTCAAAATAACAAAGCACCAGATTTAATGGGTTTTTTTGTGAAGTTGGGGATCATGTGGTCACAAAGTTATTGTTCTTTTTTTTTTTTTTTTGATTACTAAATTAGTTGACGATTGTCTGAATAATCCATTAGTCAGGATTCATTCAATTAATCATTTCAGTCCTAATTTGAACAGAAAACCTGGGTTGATCAGTGGGTTAGGGTTAGTTTGTGATGAAGTATGACGATGTGGGAGCAGCTCATCGAACACCGATGAACAAGATCTGAGATGCGGCCCTGATAAGAGCGAGCCGCCGCTCCCCTCAAAAACGACGACTAATATTCATTCTGACATATTGAATCTCGGCGTCACGTCTCGGGCTAATCTCCAGGCCGTGGACTGAGATAAGAGAGAGCTGCAGGCGGAGAAGTGGAGAAAGGTGGAGCAGAGAGGGCCTCTACCTGAAAGTCAGGTGGTTGACTTTAAACTGGGTCTCTATCACGCCCGTCGTCCTCAGCCGCACTCGGAGGACGTCCGTCTCTGTGGGCACGTAGTCTGCAGACGTGAGGCGGCTCATGTTCTCAAAGAAACTGAGCAGAGAGAGAAGAAGAAGAAGAAAGAAGGTTAAAAAGAACGAAGGGCGACGAGGAAAACAACTTGCAGTCAAACTGGAGATCAAACGAGGAATCAGTCATCGGCGCATTGTGTTTGTCCTGGTCGTGTCGGCTGCCAGTTAGTGGGTTGGGTGTGGATGATAAGGCGGGATCCCCCCTGGGGGCTCATCACGATGAATATTCAGAGTCGTTTACCATAATAAACACACTCAGGCTAAGCTTCCAAACACTGATTAGCTGCTAACACAAGCCGCCGTGATCGACTGTATCATGAGCGAGCACACACACTCGGTAAGATCTGGTCTTTTTACACACACACACACACACACACACACACACACACACACACACACACACACACACACACACACACACACACACACACACACACACACACGCACGCACACACACACACACACACACACACACACACACACACACACAGAGGCATCTCCACCTATGTGAACTGACTGTGACATTCTCAGCTAGTCATCCTGGATCAGTTTCTTGGACAAAGACAGACGTCCTGCTGCTTTAAAAGGGAAGAAAGAAAAGACACTCGAGTTTGTTTGCTACTTCTGTTGATCTGAGAAACACTTCGGGTGTCAGAGACATGTTTAGTTTATTAAAGATGTTTAGTTTATTAAAGATGTTTAGTTTGTTAAAGATGTTTAGTTTATTAAAGATGTTAAAGATGTTTAGTTTATTAAAGATGTTTAGTTTGTTAAAGATATTAAAGATGTTTAGTTTATTAAAGTTATTTAGTTTGTTAAAGATGTTAAAGATGTTTAGTTTATTAAAGTTATTTAGTTTGTTAAAGATGTTAAAGATGTTTAGTTTATTAAAGATGTTTAGTTTGTTAAAGATGTTTAGTTTATTAAAGATGTTAAAGATGTTTAGTTTATTAAAGATGTTTAGTTTGTTAAAGATATTAAAGATGTTTAGTTTATTAAAGTTATTTAGTTTGTTAAAGATGTTAAAGATGTTTAGTTTGTTTAAGATGTTTAGTTTATTAAAGATGTTAAAGATGTTTAGTTTGTTAAAGATGTTTAGTTTGTTAAAGATGTTTAGTTTGTTAAAGATGTTTAGTTTGTTAAAGATGTTAAAGATGTTTAGTTTATTAAAGATGTTTAGTTTATTAAAGATGTTTAGTTTGTTAAAGATGTTTAGTTTATTAAAGATGTTAAAGATGTTTAGTTTATTAAAGATGTTTAGTTTGTTAAAGATATTAAAGATGTTTAGTTTATTAAAGTTATTTAGTTTGTTAAAGATGTTAAAGATGTTTAGTTTATTAAAGTTATTTAGTTTGTTAAAGATGTTAAAGATGTTTAGTTTATTAAAGATGTTTAGTTTGTTAAAGATGTTTAGTTTATTAAAGATGTTAAAGATGTTTAGTTTATTAAAGATGTTTAGTTTGTTAAAGATATTAAAGATGTTTAGTTTATTAAAGTTATTTAGTTTGTTAAAGATGTTAAAGATGTTTAGTTTGTTTAAGATGTTTAGTTTATTAAAGATGTTAAAGATGTTTAGTTTGTTAAAGATGTTAAAGATGTTTAGTTTGTTTAAGATGTTTAGTTTATTAAAGATGTTAAAGATGTTTAGTTTGTTAAAGATGTTTAGTTTGTTAAAGATGTTTAGTTTGTTAAAGATGTTTAGTTTGTTAAAGATGTTAAAGATGTTTAGTTTATTAAAGATGTTTAGTTTATTAAAGATGTTTAGTTTATTAAAGAGCACGTTTTTGCCTGCGATAGTAAACATTTTTTAGATGAGCAGCTCCTAAAAGTCATCCATCAAAATTAATTTATTCACTTCATAAATGCTAAGCCTGATTTCTGTTACCATCTTCCCGGGAAATAAAAAGTCATCATACATGAAGGTTAAATGAACTATTGAGATGCACACATGGGCCCAGAAATGTCATTGTTGTCATTTAATAAACCTCTAAAATGTGCTGTTTTTGAATACTTCCTTATATATTTATTATTCTTAAATGCATATGATTATTTGATTCCATGTTAGAAAATAGGTGACTCCAAAAAATAGTGTGAAAAATAAAATATTCTGTAGTCACACTTAAAAACAGCACAGATGAGTAAAAAGCCTGTGTGTAAAAACCTCTGGTGATATATTAGGGTTTCCCTCAGTGTGTTATAAGCCACCAGGCTTTACTTGTACCTCCACCAGGGTAAGCATTGCTTATTTATTTTAGTTTTTTTTAAATGCTAGCATTTTTTAAGACGTTATAGTTGGTGTTCAGATATTAATCTTCCAAACACATAACACATAATTATCAAGTGATATTTTCAAATTTCCTGTCAACTTTAACCATTTTAGACTCAAAACACAGAGGGCTGCTGGATGAGTGACTGTCCTACCATCCACCCACTGGGCTTAGCAAGTTTTCTGGGGTTAACCTTGTATATTTACTGTTGGCCCTAATAATTCGTCCTGTGTTAAATGCTGTTCTGCCTGCTGATTCATGAAATGTCTTCCATTATCCTTCTCCACACTTTTCCAGATTTGGGAAATCTTGAAATCAAAATTAATGCTGTCCAGGGTTTTTCAAGACTGCAGAGGATTTACCTATGAACACACACCAAGTTTCAGACCAGAGTCCAGCGGTCGGACGTGTCAGCAAGCATCCTCACATGTAACACACAGAGTGTGCATGTGGGGGTGTGTGTGCGTTTGTTTCTAATACCTTGTGGGGACCATTTTTCTGACATATACTACGTTGCGGGGACACACTGCTCCTTGTGGGGACCGAAGCCTGGTCCCCACCCCACAAGGGGAAACGCTATTTTTGGGTCAGGGGTCAGATTTAGGACTAAGGTGTGAATTGAGTTTTGGATAGGGTTAGGTCTGTAATGGTTAGGGTTAGGGTAAGGTTTAGGCTGTAGAAATGAATGGAAGTCAATGGAAATTCCCCGCAAAGATAGCTGCGCAAACATGAGTGCGTGTGTGTGTGTAGGGGTGTGTGTGTGCGTGTGTATGTGGGTGTGTGTGGGTGTGTGTATGTGTGAGGTGATGGATGCTGGTTCTCAGTGGGAGCCAAGGGGCCTGTCGGTGTGGATAACCCCAGAAGCGAGGCCTCTAACTGGGGCAGAGGATGAGAGCAGACGGCCTCCTGGTGCTCCTCAGCACTTTGTTGCCACCGCATCACAAACACAGAGACACAAACACACACACACATTAACACACACCGTCTCCTCTACAATTATATTTCACTTTCACCCATTACCTATTCCTGTTTATATCAACACATACAGATTCTACGGCTGCTCACTTCAGTAGACAAATGAAGAAAACAATGCATCACTTAGTGGCCACTTCACAATTATTGTTGGTCTAATCCAGGCTGGTACCGAGTTCTGCAACATGCAGGATTTCTTCTCTGACTCCCCGTCACGTTGGCCAAAAATGACAGAAAAATCCGTTTCTTTTTGAAAAACAAAGTAAAAAGTTTTAGCTGTATTTGTATCGCCTTTCATGCAATATCCGCAAGGATTGGTTTAAAACCTTATAAAAAAGGCTGCAAACCAAAGGGGTTTTTATTATCTGAAGTGAAAAATATGTGTATGTTTTGTGCAATTTTGGTTGAATTACTGCTCTGAGTGTGTTGTTCATTCAGCAAATTTCATATATACTCCAGTTATCCTTAATCAACTACTAAAATAGTTGACAATTTTTCAATTCACGGTTAATCGTATTAATCGTTTCAGCCCTAAACACATGGCACACGTTTTCAGATCTTTAGTGTAAAAAAAAAGAGGAACTATCATTTCCCTTCCTTTTCCCCACTTATTATTTATCTCACTAAAACACAACAAGAGAGTTTTTTTGTTTTTGTTTTTAAAGATCTCTAAAATCCAAAACACTTCTGCGGTATTTGATCCCATTAATTAAAGTCGCTTAACTCCCATGTATCTAAAAACAGAGCCGGGCTCTCCAGATGCTGACTTCAAGTGACAGCCAGCATCAGCTCCTCTGCTCCGCTAATTAGACTCCCGCTTCTCCTCCGCTCAGCGTGAGAAAATTACTCACTACAGCGCCGAGTCGTTCAGCTCGTACTCGTAGCCGCGGGCGGCCGCAGCCCTCACCCCCTGGTCGGCCCACAGGCAGGACAGGGCGTGGCTCAGGAAGGGGAGCAGCACCTGCTCCTCGTCGAAACACCGCCCGCACGACAGGACCGAATGGGCGTGGACCTGCGGAGACGACGAGACAAGGAGACCAGGAGGCCAGATGGATTATTAGGGAGGTAAAGCGTTGGTGACGGTGGAGTTTAGGAGTCTGCCTCCACTTTTTAGACTCGGTCATCACTAAAGATGCTGAAATGAATGACTGAGCGCACGAACAGAGATGTGAAAGTGGGCAGACACGCCCTCTGTGACATTTATTAGAGGAATTATGCTGGCCATCATCTCCCAGCAGGATGTGCAGGGTGGGTGGTGACAGGAGGAGCTTCGATAACTCAAGAAACAAAGTTCAAATCAAATCAGACCTCGCACTCTCACCACCCACCTGCCTCCTCGGTTTCAGCTGTGTTCCGGGCAGATTGAGTGTCGACATGCCGCCCTCTAGTGGCTGACTCTGTACAGTGCAAGCACCACTCAAAACAATTTAAAGGTGACCTATTATGCCTCTAGGGATAGGTTATTCAAAACATGATTATCGCTTTTCTTTTTGCACAGAATCATTCTTAGATAATTAAATTTTAGTCTGCTCAGTTCTGCCTATTTTGAGCTCCTTCCAGAATGAGCTGTTTTTAGGAAGTCCTGCCACTTTAAATCCAAATAAGCTGCTGCTGGCCACGCCCTCCAACTCTATGTTCACAATCACATGTGAAAATGGCTGCAAACAGATGCGCAACTATTCAACTGTACAAGTTTGAAAAGCAGAAGAGGAGCCTCCTGTACAACCAACAAGACTGCAGCAAGTGGTTTCTGGATGTTAAGTCACACTTGTCTTTTCCAGATGACCAAATGTGCTGGAGCTCAGCTTAGGTTGCTAGGTAACGGTGCAGTGCAAATCGATTGCGACTCAACAATCTGGAGGTTTTTGAAGAATCCAGATACCAAACAACATTAATTTATTGCCAAAAAATGTCTGGGTGTTTTTGTAAGTTGTGTTTTTTTAGATGCAGCTGAGACCCCAATGGGAGTACAAAAACTTGTAAAAAAAAAGTGCATTTTGCGTAATAGGAACAAAACTAGAAAACCAGGCAAGGCAGGGGAATGAGAAGGAGGCTACCTTATTCCTGCTGTTAGCCAGGTTGATCCGGAGGACGCCCATTCCATGGAGGACGAACTTGATGGAAGTCAGGAGGTTATCCAACACCGCCGGCTGCAAAACAAAATCAGATCATGTTGATTCATCAAAAACTTAAAAGAGTTTTTAAAAAGTTTGCAGCACGTTCTCTTTAAACTCATATTCAGTGTTCAATTATTTGTCACGTGGTCTGTTCAGTAGTGAAGACCGTATGGACAAAGACTTGGGTCAGTCTAACAGTAAGCAAACTGTTACAGCTAAAGGAAGTATCCAAATTATTCAAATATAGTTTGTTCCTGCTTCCTAACCGCAACACGTTGTTGAAAGAAAACTATAAAAAGTCATATTTCATGTCATGTTGGGTCATGTTGGGGTTTCAGGTGGAGGAAACATGGGGCCAGAACTACAAGGCAATGCTTTGTAGTATTCATGTGTTATAATGGCCTAGTCAAAGTCCAAATGAGAATATGTGTCTTGATTGAAAAACTGATGCTCTCAATTTTGTAATAATGTTTATAAATCATGTCTGATTTTCCTTCCAATCAAGCATTACTTTATCACCTTAAATCCCTACATTTAATGTTTGCAACACGACTTAATGTGGAAAATGATTTTTTTTTTTCTTCAAATTGCACAAAGTATTTGCAAAAAATTACTTTCGCAAATAATACACATTGAAGGGAGACGGTGAACAAAATATGATTTTGTAGTTTTAACATTATCTGGGTTTTTATTTACCTTTGTTTGACAACAACAGTATAAAGTATCTGTCTTTTTTTCCTCAAATATGATCTGAAACTTCTGATCTCACTCAAAACATTCAACTGAGATGACGTGGATGTGGGTTTGGGAGTTCCTGTTTGGGATTGTGAACCTTTTGAATTTGACTCCACTGAAACTGAGCAGCAGGGCAAAACAGAAACTAAGCATTTATCATTAATCACAACGTAGATCTGGTTCAAAGCATGACCGGCTTTTTCCTCTCTTTTTCCTGAAGATAATCATATGTTATGTGATTATATTGCATTTTAAAGGCGTTTTAAGAGTAATTACTGAGACTATATACACGACACAAATCTCCAGTGGGGATACCGCGCCCCCTGTTGGACATTACACCAACTGCAGGTGAAATCTACATTTTGAACTGCTTGGTTGTCTGAGTCAAAGTTCAGCTTTTACAAAAAATCGTACAATGACACAGAACTTTTTGTTACCACAGCCTATAGCCGTTCTGAAAAGATAAAGCATTAAGTGTAGAATTAAAACCAAGACGTTTTGAGTTAGGCTCTTAAAAAAGCGTTAAATGTTTTGGCGTAAAGTGTGAATAATCATATATCAGTCATGTTAAAGAAAGCTGCACTAGGACTGATTTTAGAAAAACTGTGGGATGTAACAAGGCGCGGGACAAATTAGTGAAGGAGTGTGAATACTTCCTCAGTAAAGATAAATTTAAAGTTCAGCCTGATCAGTGTGCTTTATACGCATTTTATTAATCCACCCTGACATCCGCTGCGCTCTCAGTGGAACATGTGAGGCGGTTGTGTGAGTGGATTGGAAACATTTTGTGGCAGCGCTGCGTTGGTTCCTGTTGAAATAAAAGCCTCTTTGTGTTTCTTTCTATCTTCCTTTGGCTTCACTGTCATCATTGTCAGAAGAAAAGAAACTAGAGATCTCTACAGAATTGGTAGATTAAAAATCCCTGCTTTCTTTAAAACACCAAAATGTTTATTTTTGAGACTATGAAGTTAAAGATATTGCACAAATAAAGTGTAAAAACTATTACTGATGTTTAGCTTTCACTGGTTTTTGTAGGCTAATGGATCGCTCACAGTTTGTTTCATCATTTAGAAAGAAACGCAGCCATTGTCTCTAATGTTATCAGATTCAAAGTTGTTCTCCTCGTCCTGTCTCTATCTTTGTTGTCTATAAAAGTCAGAAATAAAAATGGTTTCTGAACTGAAGGTGAATAAAACCAGATAAAAATAGGAGAGAAGAGGGAGAAGCTTCAGCTGGTTGTTTGATACAGTGACCTCCTTCACTGAGTGAATTCCTGAGTTTATGTAAATGTCGTAAATAGTTTCCAAAACCAAAAAAAGAGAGAAGAATTTCATGCTGGGATCAACGACAACTTTAACAAAAGAGATTACTCAAGAAAAGACATGTAACGGATTTGCAAATCAAAAAATACTGACGTTTTCTGGAACTTGGTCCAAATGTCCTGAAGGACAAGTACAGCGTCTCTTTTTGGTAAAGATGTGTATCTCTGACCTTTGCAGCCCTACCGGCACTTTAAAGCTTTACTTCCTGGCTGATATCTTCAGATGATGTTTCTAGTCTTGCACATAAGGTTCTTCCCTCATGACGAAATGAAATGATTGAGATGCACATGTTGCCTTCTGTCGGCGAGCTAAGAGCTCTAAATCCATTATGCTTACCTCGGCCGGTCACAATAATCAATAAATCAATTAACTGCATTATAAATTCAAACAAACTCAATAATTTCCATTGGCATGATTTATCATTTATGTCTTTCTCTCTCTCTTTCTACCAAAAACTAGATGATAAAAGTCTTCAGTTTGGTGCTTTGGTCTCAACTTGTCCTGTTTCTCAAGGACAATTTTGTTTACGAAAACTTCAAAATTCATTTTATTTGTTGTTTTGTCAATTTATTTTGGATATTTAAAATGTCTTCCAGTTTCAGTGTTAAATGTTCACTATAATTTAAAGTTAAAGTTTTCATTAGAATTTAAAGCTGGGTAGCACTTTATTTGACGGGTTGTGAATAAGACTGTCATGACACCGTCATAAACATGACATAACAACCTGTCATGAAAATGACATAACACCATCATAAACATGACATAACACCGTCATAAACATGACATGACACCGTCATAAACATGTCATGACACCGTCATAAACATGACATATCAACCTGTCATAAACATGACATAACACCGTCATAAACATGACATAACAACCTGTCATAAACATGACATAACACCGTCATAAACATGACATAACACCGTCATAAACATGACATATCACCGTCATAAACATGACATAACACCGTCATAAACATGACATATCACCGTCATAAACATGACATAACACCGTCATAAACATGACATGACACCGTCATAAACATGTCATGACACCGTCATAAACATGACATATCAACCTGTCATAAACATGACATAACACCGTCATAAACATGACATAACAACCTGTCATAAACATGACATAACACCGTCATAAACATGACATAACACCGTCATAAACATGACATATCACCGTCATAAACATGACATAACACCGTCATAAACATGACATATCACCGTCATAAACATGACATAACACCGTCATAAACATGACATAACACCGTCATAAACATGTCATATCACCGTCATAAACATGACATAACAACCTGTCATAAACATGACATAACACCATCATAAACATGACATAACAACCTGTCATAAACATGACATAACAACGTCATAAACATGACATAACACCGTCATAAACATGACATAACACCGTCATAAACATGACATAACACCGTCATAAACATGACATAACACCGTCATAAACATGTCATGACACGTCATAAACATGACATAACAACCTGTCATAAACATGACATATCACCGTCATAAACATGACATAACACCGTCATAAACATGACATAACAACCTGTCATAAACATGACATAACACCGTCATAAACATAACATAACACCGTCATAAACATGACATAACAACCTGTCATAAACATGACATAACAACGTCATAAACATGACATAACAACCTGTCATAAACATGACATAACACCGTCATAAACATGACATAACAACCTGTCATAAACATGACATAACACCGTCATAAACATGACATGACACCGTCATAAACATGTCATGACACCGTCATAAACATGACATAACAACCTGTCATAAACATGACATAACAACGTCATAAACATGACATGACACCGTCATAAACATGACAAAACAACCTGTCATAAACATGACATAACACCGTCATAAACATGACATAACACCGTCATAAACATGACATAACAACCTGTCATAAACATGACATAACACCGTCATAAACATGACATGACACCGTCATAAACATGACATAACAACCTGTCATAAACATGACATAACAACCTGTCATAAACATGACATAACAACCTGTCATAAACATGACATAACAACCTGTCATGAACATGAGTGAGTCTTCATGAATATTTATGACTGTTGTCATAAAGTGTCATTCGGTAAATCATGACTTTTCATAAAAAGTTGACGTTATTCAAAATGTCTTTGTTATGACAACTTGACATTAACCAAGAAATCATGATCTGACATAAATTTGTTATAAAAGTATTACTCATTAAACTTTAAAAATTATGTAGCTTTATGTTATTAAAGCTAAAGTTTAATCAGTAATACTTTTATAACAAATTTATGTCAGATCATGATTTCTTGGTTAATGTAAAGTTGTCATAACAAAGACATTTTGAATAACGTCAACTTTTTATGAAAAGTCATGATTTACCGAATGACACTTTATGACAACAGTCATAAATATCCATGAAGACTTACTCATGTTCATGACAGGTTGTTATGTCATGTTTATGACGGTGTCATGTCATGTTTATGACGGTGTTATGTCATGTTTATGACGGTGTCATGTCATGTTCATGATGGTGTTATGTCATGTTCATGATGGTGTTATGTCATGTTCATGATGGTGTTATGTCATGTTTATGATGGTGTTATGTCATGTTTATGACGGTGTTATGTCATGTTTATGACGGTGTCATGACAGTCTTATTCACAACCCGTCAAATAAAGTGTTACCTAAAGTTTTTAGAATGTGCTCTTGCATTATTATTTTCCCATTACCGCTATATTCCTTGAAAAGTGTCTCAAAACAACAATATTATCGTTTATCGCAATAAGTTCTGGAACAATTTATTGTCCAGAGAAATGTGTTATCGTGACGGGCCTGTGCTGAGCCATGACTTCCTTTTACCTGCATTTATTTTCCAGCTGATCAAGCACCACCAGGCCTGCAGGAGCCATTATGTGCTTTTCCTAATCTTTTATTAGCTCTACATCACCTGTGAGTACAGAGTAACATAACACCTTCCTTTCTCTGATATTTGTGGGTATTTATTCCTGAAGGGAAGTCGTTCAGATAGAAAAGCACATTTCTGACCTCCACTTCCTGCTGCGGTTCAAATCCCTGTGGGAACTCTGAGCGTCAGCAGTGAAGTCCTGAGCGTCATTACAGCAGCGTAATCTCTAAATCCATCCACCTACAGTGAACTATTGTTCTGCTCCAGGTTTCTGCTGGGTCTGCCTCTCTGGACACAGGAAGCGACCAGCCATTACGACCTGGATTGTGTCGGGGCATTTCCAAAGAAAGCACAGAGAAGAATGCGGATGAACGGGTTACCGCCTGATATTTAAATATTAACCCCAGCTTGTAAAACATGTAACGCATCATGAGAAGGCAAGGAGTGTTGGAGGAAGAGGAATGGCTATAGAAAATGCAATATTTGCTACATTTTTCATTAAAATCTGTATTTTTAGCGAATGTTTTTTTTCTACAGAATTAACACACTTTTCCATATTCAGCTTCTCAAAGTTCTCGAGTTGTTTATGTTTATAAAAACATTTTGAAAGTATAAAATACTCAACTAAAACAAGAATTTGATGCAGGAGATGTATTATACCAGATGGGATGGAAGGAAGGAAAGAAATGATGGTAGGACACAAGGGAGGAAATAAAGTAAAGCAGGAAGAACAGAAGGATACAAGTTAGAGTGCGAAGAAGAAAGGAAGAAAGGAAAGAGGATGGAGAGGGGAAGGAAGGACACGATGTGCTAAGTAACAAAGTAGGAAAATAAAAACATTCTTTTATTTTCTTAATTTAATTTTCTCCGTTGACCCAGACTGTCTGGGAACGTGGTATTAAGCACTTAACTCAACAGATATTTTGGACTGAAGATTTCATAGTTGTGGTATTTTATAAGCGCTGCCAGTCTGACACAAAGACAGAGTTATGTGTTCAGTCTGACCAAAGCCAGAACAACAGCATGGCCTCAGGCTTCAAATAAAAGAGGGATGAAACAACAAAGAAGTCTCTTCCAGCCATTCCTCTCCTCATTTCCCTTCAACAGGCCATCCAGGTCTGTGAAAGTTTAACTGCAACACAAACCCAAATTAAAGGGCAACAAAGAAACACGAGTTAAGAAGCTCGGCCGCTCGCTGTGGGATGAGACGTTCGCAGCAGGGCTGATGGAGAAAGATGCGTTTGAGTCAAACGGAGATAAAGACACAGATGAAACAATGTCCACAAAGGTCAGATAGAGAGCAGTGTGTGTGTGTGTGTGTGTGTGTGTGTGTTTGCTGTGGGAGACTGGGTCGGTTCGGGAAGGGAGGGACCGCCCTGTGGGTTAGTGTCAAATTTTCTCATCTGAAACTAAGGGCGTCAGCGCAGAACAAAGGCAGCGCTAACTGACACCAGACAGGACAAAGGAGCGGAGCGGCGGCGTGTTAACGCGCGTGTGCACCCCTTCCACACAAAACATTTCTATCTGCAAAAAGTTGCTACTGAACAAACAGACGGGAAAAACGTCTGGAAGAAGCTGCTGACAAACAGTCCTGTTTCTGGAAAGTGCTTTGCAGTATTCATGTTTACTGCAGCATCACTTTTCAGATTCATCAAGTGTTGTGTGAAAAACTAAACACAAAAATATTGAATGAAAGCTTTTTAAAAATAAAGCTACTGTTTTTCACAAAACTTACTTAAAATCGTCACTAAAATCAAAATGTGAGTTTCCTTTTTCAAATTCTTCTTTCCCACATTTATTTAAGTTTATAAACCGTGTTTACGTTAACATCTGTATTCACGTGTGTGTCATTAAATGCTTGTAAATGTTGAATCAACCAATCACAATCCAGCATGTGTTTGAGTCAAACTGAGATAAAAACAGATGAAACAATATTCACAAAGGTCAAATAAAGATTTAGGCACGTAGACGAAGTCCAAACTGAGAATGGAAACGAGGAAGATGGCAGAATTGCACGATATCAGCATATTTATCATTTCTACATCAGTTTCCACAATATTAATATCAAAAAGAACTGTCCCAGAAACATTAGCTAATGAATATTACTCGATTCACAACTGAAAGCAGACTGGCTTTAACACTGTAGATTTTAGCAAGCATTTCTTTTCTATCAATTTTGCTTCAATAATCAAATTGATTGAATATGACTGTAGTTGTATGCAAGCAATAAAAAAACATGCTGTAGACTACTGTGTGTGAAAGATTTAAAGAGATAAAAACTGTAAATAAACACTTTACTGTCACATCTATCCCAATATGGCCGCCATGTAAACATATTGGATTTGGAGTGAGGAAACTCCCAAGTTTTCCCAAGTTTAATTCTCACTGAAGAGAATTTTCCAGTTTATTTTTCCAATGTCTGGAAAATCTGACTTCCAAGTAAATATAGCTTTCAAACAACATGTAGTGTCGATACGTAGGAATGTTTTGTCCCTTTCAGTTCGGTTTTTATGCCTTTCTGAGGAAAATAGCCCAGTTGAATTATCGTTTCCCTGAGGACGGCAGTACTTGGAAACTTCTTTGGTATTCAGTGAGGGGGTCATTGACAATCAATGCCAACAGGAAGCAAAGGAATAAAGAGGCCAGACTCCAGACGACCGAGTCCCAGAAACAAAAACAAATATTAGTGAGACCTTTCCCAGATGAACCTCCCAGAAGAGGAATCAGCTGTTATGTTTTCAGCAGGTAGTTTAGTCCAGCCGTTCACATTTAGATACTGGGTAGGAAATATTTGAAGTGGTTACTGTCTTTCCCTTCAGAGGCTTACGCAATGTTAAACTGACAAGAAACACGTCAAGCAAATTTCCAAAGGGCTGACTCACACGATGCCGAATTGACGACAAAGAGCAGGCGGGAGGTTAATTTTGCTAAACAACGACAAAACTGAATTGAACTTTAATCGGGTGTTTCAAGCAAAATGTATTTTCCAAGAACTCTTAATAAATCAGTAACATTGCACAATTAACACAAAGATGTAACAAAACTCAATAAACAACTTTATTAGATGTTGGTAGAAAGACTTTCTCGTTTTGCATAATGATTTTGAATGCTCTAAAGCACAACAATGTTCTATATGATGTTGACTGATCCTTTCATTTATACATTATAGTGTCTTATTTGCTTAAAAAGGTTCCAAAATGAGAAACTAAGAATGATAAGCAGGACATTCTCAATATTAGAACCTCTTCTATTTAAACTTTTTTAAAAATGACCATCTTTCATTATTGACTATTGTATGATACTTTGCAGAAGTTCTCACACCCAGTGAATTCTTAACATTTTTTAGGTTACAATAATCAAACCTCGATTTCTTGTATTGGGCTTTTATAAGATGGACCAACACAGGGCGTATCACAATCCATCTCCACTCTGAGCTCCAAGATGGGGATGACTGTGAGGTGATGATACAATACAAAGCAAACAGAATCTGACGTTGAGTTTGGTGCACAAAATCTTCCTTGTAATTAAAGCACATAATGTATTTAGAAAGAATAAATGAGAAGTTCAGACAGGTCCAGGGAATTTACCCCATACTTAAATTACCTCCGCAGGTGAATGTCGGGATTTGGTAGCCACGCCCCTTTGGTTCCACAATCCCGACCTCAAGGTGTGAAAGCACACACACAATCCCCAATCACCTGAGATCGACTCATATGATCGAAAGAGGCTGACGGCTTGAAAACAGGTGAGTTAGAAGAAAATAAAAGTGGGAGGCATGAAGAGCAGCCACTGTAAGAAAGCTAGAAATGATAAGCGAAAACAGAAAGTGCTGTGTGTGTGTCTGTATGTCAAACCAATTCCCTTTACCCCACCCCGTCCCAACCCCTGGAATAACAGAGGAATTTGGCTCCCATTTGCGCTCACTCACTCACACGCACACACACACACGCACGCACACACACACACACACACACACACACACGCACACACACACACACACACACACACACACACACACACACACACACAAAGAAGGAAAAGCAGATGTGAACTAAAACCACTGCATACCAGCTTGAATCTGAGTGTCATGACAAATCCCCCCCCCCCCAACAGGAAAACGAGACTTCACCTCAGCTTCCCTCCGATCTGCATCACTGTTTCCTCATTTAAACAATCATTTTTTTAAAACCACTCTGCGCCAGTGGCACGCTGCACCCTCTGCTTCCTCTGCTGAGCTGCAGCTCTTCCCTCAATGAAAATTACATCGTTCTATTCAAGTCATGCTTGTTTTGTAATATTTCTGTTCAGAGATTGGATGAGGCTCCAAGCCGAATTTGAGTTTCAATTAGAGCAATGCCCCACCAGCAGCTGCAGCATGATTAACATCTCTTTTAAATGATTAGCTAAGCTACATAGCTAAACCAGTGAGCTCACGTTGGATGCTTTGAACTGACTGCATTACAAAGTGTGTTTACATACAGTACAGACCAAAAGTTTGGACACACCTTCTAATTCAATGGGTTTTCTTTATTTTCATGACTATTTATAAGGCAAGAAATCCCACTTATTAACCTGACAGGACACACCTATGAAGTGAAAACCATTTCAGGTGACGACCTCTTGAAGCTCATCAAGAAAATGCAGAGTGTGTGCAAAGCAGTAATCACAGCAAAAGGTTGCTACTTTGAAGAAACTAGAATATAAGGGCTATTTTCAGTTGTTTTACACTTTTTTGTTTAGTGCATATTTCCACATGTGTTATTCATAGTTTTGATGCCTTCAGTGTGAATCTACAATGTCAATAGTCATGAAAATAAAGGAAACTCATTGAATTAGAAAGGTGTGTCCAAACTTTTGGTCTGTACTGTAAGTAATTTGTTTTTACTGGTTCTGATTAAGTCATTTGATCGATCGGTTGCATCCAATTTTCAATAATACAGTCAGCTGCTTGTGTGATTTTGAAACTGGATGCAACTTTAGGGAGACAATAACTTGGCCAAATAAATAAATCTGCACCGATGCAGTCTGCCTACATTTAAACGAGGTGCTATGCATGCATGTAGGGAAAAGCGTGGGAAAGGTCATATAGCCTAAATCAATCATGAAACAGGTTTTTATGTTTGAAATACTGGAGCTGTTTGTTTTCCGCAAATTTGGCAGAAAAAAGGAACCAGCAAAAATGTTGACTTCACAAAAAAAAAAACCAAAAAAACCCCATATGGTTTCAAATGCTTAGACAGAACTCAAATAAATGAACTTTCTAAAGATCTGTTTGTATTGCTTGACTTTGTTGAAGAGCACCGAGGAATTAGAGGCCCAGAGGCGGGACAGAAGTCAAAGGCAACTTTATCATAATACTTTTATCATCCGATACATGTTTAATTTCTGTCTTTCTTTTCACGGCGGACACATGTTCTCCCCATAAAGCTGATACAATGTAGATATCGGAAAGATATCTGCTGAGTAACAAAAGCAACACACACAAACAAAAGAAAAAAGGCATCCGGCAAACCAACATGAAACTGTCCCACCAGCATTCTGATTTGATCAAATCGGTCAGAAAGATTAGGACAGCCTGGCAACGCTTTGCGTCTCAAAATGTTTACTGCTTTCTGTTTTGTGAATCAGGTGCCAGAGAAACTCCAGGGAAGGTGAAGTCCCTCCCCTGTGTGCTGATGGGTCTCTGTGTGAAAGCTGTGTGAGGTTCCCACCTTGAAGCTGCTCAGCTCTTGCTTGGTGAAGCCGTTGCTGTGGATGATTTTCATCTGTTTGACCAAAGTGCTTTTCCCACTCTCTGCTGCTCCTGCAAGGAGAGTAAACGCGAGTTTTTTTTACTTCCATATTTCAATCGGACACCCGGGGATTATCTAAGCGCCTCCCGGGTAAAAGTTGATCTTGACAGTCGGTCTCACCCAGAATGAGGATTTTAACCACATTCATCTCCCGCTTTGCGCATTCGTACAGGTCTCTGTCTATCTTGGCGCTGTTTATCTTCGCCCTCTTCTCGTCCTCTGTGTCTTCGGTCCCGAGGCACAGTCCCATCCTGAGCGATCATCTCCTCTCCGACCCAAACAGGCAGAGAGGAAACCTAGAAAACTCCGAGCTCGAAAAAATAATAATAAAAAAATAATAATAATAATAACTAGAAAAACTTTCAGGAGAAGTCAAACAATTCTGATTAAAGTTTTTTTTTAAAGTCAGATTTCAGGCCATCTTGCATGCTTTTCAAACTCCTGCTGGCAGTTGATCGCCAAGCCTTCAGGCAAAACTGTTTTCACGCATGGCTCCGAGCGCTTTCTCCGCCTCTCAGCGCCAGATTTACTCTGCGGTAAAACAACAACAACAAAAAAAAAAAAAAAAAAACAGACCCAGAGCCGAGCTGCAGGTCAGCCTCCTGATCTGCCCAACACAGGAAAAAGAGCCCAAATTCTCCCACGGCAGCCCGCTGCCCAGATGGAAACTCTTGGACCTCCCTGGGGAAGTGACGTGGGCTCCGTGGGTCTCACCTGAAGACTCAGCTCCAGCTCCGAACTTCGGCTTCCGCCGAGACGAAGTTCGCTGCAGACGTGATGATGTGGTAATGAAAAATCCATATGACGGGTTTCTGCTCTAGAAACCAAACATGTTCAAGGGTTTAGTGCTCAACCACTTTTACAGTCATCTCCGGAATGACCTCATCAGCGTCTCGCATGACTGAAAGAAAAACCAACATAATCTGCAGTTACCTTATCTGCTGCCGATCCTGGTTTCACTCTGTCTTATTCCCACGCATGTTTCACTTTAGGTCTGAGTTTGGCTTTGCTCATCGCCTTGGGTGTGTTCATTTGTCCTCTGTGTAATGACATATAAAGCTCACACCATAAGGATCCAACACTGGATTTGAATCTAGTATAGATCTGGATCGTGAAAGGGTTAATTCATCCTTTCTTTCCTTCCTTTTTTCCTTGAGTTATATTTGAACGAGTTTAGTATTCATTAGTATTCTGAGGAGCTCATAAACCAGCCCGAATTCTCACTCCTCCACCCTGTGTGACTGTTGCGATGAGGGGTGTGAGTTTGCCTTTTTAAATTTTTTTAATTTTCACCAAAATATACCTTATATGCATGCGGAAATGTAATGGAACCCCACGTATTTAACCGTTGCCTATCAGTTGCTTTATGTTGCTTAAGTATTGAACATTATACACATTAACAGAGTACGTAAGCCTTAAGAGATGCGCCAGATGTTTCACTTTTCTAATATTTTTTAGCAGTTTCTTGGGGCATCACGTGGTCTTGCGTACCTGGACTTCCACGCCTCGGAGGATTAAACACAACATTTCCCACCCACTGTAGAATATGAGGCACCTATTGTTTGTAAGTGGCCTTATAAACCTTTACGGATTGATTTGCAGCAACTTTGGCTGATATGAGGCCACTGCTGATGGCCATTGCTTCTTCAGGTTGTGTTATGCTCCTCACCAGAGCATTCCTTGGAAGAGAGGAACAAGCTTGTTATCAAATACCAAAATGATGCAATACCTGATGGCACAGGGTATCTGATGAAGACATTCCTCAGGCAGAAAAATGCTATCAAAGCGCACGTTTATCCAAAACCGCTCTGTGATGTGTGAAACTAAAGTGTTATGAATAGAAGCCATTTAGAAAGAAAGTGGAAAGAAAGAAAACTATTCCTAGAAACTGTGCAGTTGAATGAATAAACATTGATTGAGATCTTTCTGTTTTTTTGCACAAGCACAGTGAAAAAATGCATAAAGGGTATCAGTGTCTACACATAAAATTGATTTTGGTTACTCTCCGCTCATATCTCTTAAATGTCAACAACAAAAAAACGACATTTAAAAAACCCTAACAGTATAAAACGGATAAACAGAAAGGTTCAAAACTGATTCTAACATGTGAACATATGGATTCCTTAATTTGCATTTATAATCAGGTCAGGGGAGTTGTTAAAGTGTAGCTCAGACAGGTGTCCCTGCTCGGCTGACAAAACAAAACCAACCAGTCAGAGAGGAGGTCAACATTTGTAGAGGAAATAAAACACCAAAAGGTCTGAAAGCTCACAGAAAACAACCAAACAGGCCAACTGGATAAAAACAGCCAGAACCCCGAGACACGAAGAGAGACCTTAATGAACGTGCATTGACCTCCTGTTGGCATAGTTACTTTACAACAAACCCAAATGTGTTTGTTTGTTTATGGTAGAGTTTATTCATGCGCGGAATTTTTAATTTGTGGTATCAAAGTAAAAGAGGCTGAACGGATGTATGCACGCTTGTCCAATTTAGATTTGCAAAAATGAAAAACTAGAAAAATATGTATTTTTTTTTCCTTCCAGTTTACAATTGTGTGCTAATTTGCACTGAGATTTGTGCAAATTAGCACAAATCTCAGTCACAACGATGACACACATTAAGTCATGGATGTTGGCCTTATTTGTTCATTTACTATCTAAACTTTAAATAAAGAACAAAAAGGGCCACTCAGTAAAGGTAAACTAATTTTCATTTTGGGCCTTGTAAAGATTAGAAATGTCCTCCAAGGGCCGGTAGTGGCAGAACGTATTGATCATAAACTATTAAAACATGAATAAATCTCTGCATTCGAAAGTTAAATAATATTGAACATCTTTTCACACTGATATAATTAGATAAAATCTACTTTGATTTGACTGATAAAATAACATTTCAGGCCAAAACTGCTATCTTCTATTAACGTGTCCCTCTACAGTCTGGAGGGCCATATGAAAAGCTTTGGCGGGCTGCATTTGGCCCCCGGGCCTCGACTTTGACACACATAACGTACAACAGAAACAAACTTGGTGTGACAACAGATCACCTGTCCTGGGGTCACAGCTCGACCAAAAAAAATCCCTGCAGCAGAACTTTCTTACACGTTGCACAACTTTCTGAATTCATTTCCTCAAAATATGGCGACGCTCGCGCGGCCTTTTCTTTTGGTAGCGACGCTTACATTTACAGGGGTGAATAAATGCTTTGAAAGAAATAAATGAATATTCAAAACGTGACATTACTAAATGTGATTTAGTGCCACTTTGGAAGATGATGGCGGATACTGTGAAGCCATGCTGGCGTTGGTTGTGCGAGTGCTGCGGCTGAGTTAGCTTCAGTTGTTTCGGAGCGACTGTGGCCTAATTTCTCCGCCTCAGCGAACCAGGACTATGTGCTGATCACACAAACGTCCACCTGCATGGATCAACACGTGACGCTTTTCACAGATTACCCATTTTATTTCACAAAGTGAAATATACACGCACAAAAAAGTTGTTACTGAAAAGCTGCGAAAAGCTCCAACATTAAAAAAAAAACAAACAAAAAACAACCAGGTAAGTTTATATCTCACCGCGTTTAGACCATTTTGTTTTCAAGGATCACATTAACAGAACTCTGTTAAAAGAAAACAACAGAGGAGGTCTGGAAATGAAAATCTTTCCTTTCCTTGGATTGTCTCATAAAAAAAGAAGAAAATATGTTATTTATTTAAATCAAGCAGCTGCAGAGGCAGAAGTGGTTGAAAGTAACAGCCCTTACAATAATTTATAGCTTCAGGATCGAGGCACTACGTTCCTCTCACACACTCGCGTCCTCTCTTCTGTCTGCACTCGCTCACACTGACACATTCATTCACACTTGGTGCAAATTCAGGTGGTTAAAATCCACAGATAAAAATCGACACACTATTTCACAAGTTATTATACAAAGCTACGACGGGTTTTTTTTAATACAGTGAGGACAAAAACAAAACTATAGCAAGAAATTAACGGTGATACTTTACAGCGCATTAAACATTACTGATGCTAAAACGCCTTTGCTTGAAAGACTGATATTAACAATTCATAAGTTAAGAATAAAATTCCAAACTCAACATTCTATCACATGTAGTGTGTGACTCAAATGGGGAAAAACTAAACCTAACAGAGAGAAAAGTAAAGTTTTCTTTGGCGGAAATGAAGGAGTAAAGATTTTTTCTTTAAAAACTGAGACCGTATAGAGGATCTGAAACAGGCTGGCCCTGCCGGATCATCCTTCTTAAAGCTGAGTTGTACCTGGATGCATAAAACAGATTAAAAACTGTCCAGGCGCATTAATGTGCCACAGCTTCATCCTGCTGCGCCTCCTGCTCCTGGTGTTCTCTCCTCTTCATCGCTTCGAACACCTCCATCTCCTTAGCCTCCTTTTTCTGGTTCCTGGCTTCATACTGCAGTCTGGAAGCACAACAGATATTTAAACATAAATTAAATAAACACATTAAACTGTGCTGTGTCGCTCTGGCATTGCTGTTTGTGTGGTGTGTCACCTGTTTGCGATGATCCTCTGCACGATGTCATCAGTGGTGAGACTGTTCCCGCTGTCGATGGTCCTGAATATCCCCCTCCTCCTCGGCTCCTAAAGGACGAACACATAACTTACTGCATTAATGCAACCAAGAACCAAATGTAGAAATGTATTAAAATATCACTGCAGAAACTGGGTCTCCTGGCGCCATCTTGCGTTAAAAAATAACAATGTAATAAATTATGTAATGTAGTGATTACTACTCCTAGGTGCTGCACAGATTTTGTGTGGCAGTAATTTTTAGACATCGTTTTTTTTTTTTTTGTTGTTGTTGTTGTTGTACTCACAGCGTATGGGTCGACCCCGTCCTTGTCTGGAAACACCTCGGTTTTGCCGTGACAAACCAAATCCACCTAGAAAGTAACAGAAATGCAGGAATGCAGCAACAAATGTAGCAACCCTAGTTTATCTAAAACAGTGAAAGATCAGCATGATGTCATGTCAAACAGCAAAAAAGGTGTTTAAATAATGTTGTTCACCACATTTCTATATGTTACAGTCTTATTTCAAAATGGTTCATTTCATCCTTCAAAACTATAAATACCCTATGAAGAGTTTTTATGTATATATATATATATATATATATATATATATATATATATATATATATATATATATATATATATATATATGTATATATATACAGTATGTCTTATAGATAAAATACTAAGACATAACATGTGCATAAGTATTCACATTTTAGGATGCTTCCTAACATTCTGAAGCTCATACAGAAGCAGGTTTCTATGAACAGATTTTTAATTGCAGGCCCAGTTGTAGTTACTCTCTTTCTGTCGACAGTTTGCCAGGCAAGTTGAAATTTAGATGGAGAACGCTACTTGATCAAAAACATGGCTGTCCAAGGGAAGCTGGACAGCCACGTTTACTGTCTGTTACTTATATGTGTCTGCATTATGTCAATGTACAATACTTTAATCACTTATGATAATGACTCTACTTTGCTGAAAATTTAATATTCTGAAAGTTGTTCTTTGTTTAGCATGGATAAGTTGCTTGGATTTCCATAATTTCCACTGGGGAAACATGTCTTTAAATAAAAATTGTGAAGAAACAGTTTGCCTGTTAGAGGTTCCACTATATGAAAATTATCATCAATAATACAGTGAGACAGAGAAATAAAGTATCTTAGTTTCAACAAAGCGCTATTAGCTGAAAAGCTGATGCAGTAAATGATGGTTTTTGGTGTTTTTACACTTTCTTCTTGCATTTGGGAGCAATTTGCAGCCATCTTTCAGCCAGGCTGCTATTGTTCTCTTTAGCTGAACAGATAAAGTAGGTGCTAATTAATCCATTAAGAGAAAGTGAGGAACCCACCTTGAAATGATCCAGCAGGTCCTTGCCCACTGCGTAAGGAGCACCAATCACCACCTCTGACACATACTACACACACACACGCACACACACACACAGAGAAACAATTAGGGAAAAACAAAATCTTCCGATACTTTTTTCTTCTTTAAACGACTCTAAACCACAAAGCAAAGCTAAAACTTTTTGCTTCCTTAAATGTTAGAGAATTTTGTAGTCTCTCAAAAGGCCTTCATCAGAACTGATAGCAGAGTACAGACATTTGATTGTGTAACATTGATATAACTGACACCAACACACACACACACACACACACACGCACACACCACACACGCCATGCACACGGGTAACAAGGACTCATTGTTCTTGGCTGATGGCTAACTAGAAGGAATGAAGGGCACAGAGCCCGGTTCAGGCCACGGTGCTGCAAACATGAAGAGCAGAAAAGCAGCCCACCACTCTGAGCATCAAGCATTGTGTGTGTGTGTGTCTGTTTGAGTGGGAACTCACCCGACAGGCGAGGACGCTCAGAGTCCTCTCATGGATGTTCATGATCGGGTAGTTCTTCCTCTTGTAGCGGTTCACTTCCTGAAGATGGTGGAAGGACTCAGTGAGTGCTTTTACGTTCATATCAACTAGATGTTTACTTTTGATGGCAGCAGAGGTTTAAAAGTTAAACTGTCTCCCAATCCTGGACAGCAGACAACGAGTTTCCAAGTCCCAACATGTTAGCTGTGCTTTTAACTGATCTTCTTAGTGCAAAAAGAAGTCATTGGAGATTAGTGAGAAATTCTGCACACCTGATCAAAGTGCAGACCCACAATAACGTAGGCCTTCTCCGCCTGCTTGTAAACCATTTCCAGGAAGTCAACATGGCCGATGTCTGGAGAAGGTCAGAGGTCAAGGCAGAAACATTTCTACACAGCAGCCAGGAGGGAGCTCATAAAACAACACAACCTCTTCCATTTTGCTGCTGTTTTGTTATATTTTCGTTATTTACTGCAGCAGATTCACAAAGCAAATAGCATTAAACACATGAAGACGCCAAGACCAGCAGATGGGACCAATCTGCACCTAGTTTTGAGTCGCTCTCTTTACATGTGAATCAGACTGGAATAAAAACATGTTTTACTTTTTATCTGAATGCACGGGATTGCTTCAGACTTGCATTTCTAAATCAATAAGCGATGCTGCAGATGCTAAAAGACATAACACATTTACAGTTTCTATAGCTGCAAATCTCATAAAAAATACATAAACAAAGGCAGGAGGTATGCCATTACACATGCAAAATGCCTCATTTGTATGTGAGCAAACTGCCTCAGAGCAGAGTTATGCTGTACGGTTAGCAGACTTGTTCCAGGACCAGCTGTGCTGATGTATGCTGTTACAGAAATAGACAAATACTAACATTTAAGCACATTTCACAGCTGCAAATACCTCCATAAATTTACACGTCAGAGTTTTCTCATGTGGTAAAAGATACGGAAAAGATCAAAAGCTCCCGCCACATAAATGATGGTGTCTCCAGGCTGCGGCTCCTTCCCTGAGGCAAACTGGATGATCTTCTGAGATGTTTGCAGGAACTGAGACACCCCCGTCCACGGACTGTGGAGTGTAGCACCCTGAAAAGGCAACGGCAGGACTTAACAGAGACTCTCTGCTGTCGCAGCGATGACAGAGCAAAAGCTGCATGTAATTTCATGTCTTTCAAGACAGAAACCATTTATTTACCTTTCCAAAGTTGTCAGTGTGCTGCTGGTAATCTGTATTTTCCTGCAGGGAGAAGCACGCCAGATCACAGTCAAGATAAGCAACCGTGGGCGACATGCTGAACACAGGAGTGTGAACCTACCATGTTGCTGTGGTGGGCTTTGGTCATTAGCAGCATTCGTCCCACCAGGTCGGTGGTGGAGACGCCCTGAGTGCGTTTACATTCTCTGTAGCGCCCGGCACGCTTAACCTCTGCGTACGTGTCCTTACCGTCAACTGTTAGCGTGATGTCATCTGACAGACAGAAAGCAGTCATCCATTACTTTAATGTACTTTATTGGGATACTATGTGATGAGTTTGAGTATAACTGTGAAGTACAAGGAAAAAATACACAGGTTTCCAAATTTTCAGCAGAACAAATCTGAAAAGTGTGGGGTGCACTTGCACATAGGCCAAAAAGTTGTGTTTTGGTCTCATCTGATAGAAGCACCTTCACCTACATGTTTGTTTGCAGAGTCCACTTTACAGCCTGACTTGTGGAGAACTGGAAAAGGGACCCATTCTTTAGTAAAAGGCCAGATTTGTTGACCACATCACTGGTTGTGTGAAGTGAAGATGTCTGTGAATACCTCAAACTTTTGCGAGATAAAAACCTACATAGAATGTGAGACCGAATAGTTCTGTCACAACAAAATGCAAGACCTGTGATTCATGTTTGTAAGGCCAACTTACATTTGCTTTAAGACATTAAAAAGCCTTTAGATAAATTAGATAAATTTTAGATAAATTACCTTGAGACCTTTTAAGTAGAAACGTCGTTCACACTAAGTGTTATTTTGTGTTGATTTATCACAACTAATCCAATTAAAACAAAGTGGAGTGTTTTGTGAAAACGTGACAAAATGCGGGTTAAAACAAAGGCTGCCTCACCTCCATGCACACAGAAGTCACAGTTGTATTCGTCCAAAGTCTCCAGAGTGGTGACATAAGGTGCTCCCTCAACTATCTCATCCACCCACTTGATGGCGCGGACCATCTTGTAGCGCTCTTCCTGAGTGAAAACTGGGGGACCTTTGTGTTTGGAAATCTCCGCTTTGAAAAGAAATTCTTGGAGTCAGGTGCTTATTACCGGCGTGTCTTCAAGTCATACACACGTTCCCTAAACATTAACCGCGGCTTTGCATGAAACGTAATGATATGTCATGAAATGTAATGATATGTCAAGTCTTTATTAATAAAAATATTTAAACGTGGAGGAGGAAATTCGTCTCATACACATTTGTCTCACCATCTGTGTGGACCCCAACTATGAGGTAATCTCCCATTGATTTAGCCTGCCGCAGCTGGTTGGAGTGACCATAGTGCACCATGTCGTAGCTGTGGAAACAAGACATCAAGAGTTTTAAAAACAATAGCTTCAGGGGGCACTGCTCCAGGTCAAAAGAGATAAAACAACAACCACCCAGAGGGAGGCTGCAGTAACAGCACCCCCTGCCGTCAGGCTTTCTTCTTTTAAAAGCAACTATTATCTTTTAAATGTCCTATAAGCAAAGGCATTCAGGGCCAACTAAACAATCCTTTTGGGTTGAATATTCACTATTGGGGTCCATGTTTGTGGCTTTCCAAACTTATCCGAGTTAATTTCACCCACCAGCACCAGTCTGTTGCTGGTGGGTTATAGGGATAAAGGTTACTGGGACTAAGGTAATGGCCACAGGCATCCTGTCGGCCACCAATGAGCAATGTTTATTTGACTTCAGTCACTTAGTAACTAAGGCAATCGATGCTTTGCTATGCTAAATCAGAGACTTGACTCAAACAGAAAAAGTAAATATGAGGAGAAGCGGCTGCTTTTATCAATACAATTAATAAACAACTAATTTGGACACTTTTGATTAGTAGTGAATTAAAAGTATTTTACAGCTCTGTAAGATTCCAGCTAAACCTTTTATTTACTGAAGTAAAAGTAGATACCAGCAGTGCATTAAGGCCAGAGATTACCAGAAACATCCAGATGTTTAGATCCATTTGACCAATCCGATCATTTTTGTTGTGAATCATGACCAGTGGTGTTGTGGATAAAATAATTCTGTGTCCTTCCTGTGTCTCTTTTATCTGCTCACACGCACACTGCTGCTGCTTACATAACCATAACACATAAGACTGGCGACAGTCACACATGAACAAAATGAAACTGATAACCAATACCCTTTGGTCCAGAATGAGGAGAAGATAAAAGCAGAACTCGCTCTACAACTTGGTTGCACCTCTAAGGTGAGCTAAGTGTGGCCCAACGCTGCGACGACAATGAATGTCACTCTGTATCTGTTCCATTTGGAGGATTTTGTAACATTTGATCATTTTTGGCATCAAATTCTGTTTTAAACTTTACAAAACTCATTATTCCAGGGTAAAACTCAGAGGAGTTTCATGGTAGGGACCCTTAACCGGTGAAACGAACTTGGTTGTTGCACAGAAAAGATGCAATGCAACAATGGTCATATTCTGTTATGCAAGAGTTGACTTGCTCAGACAGCAGTCAGAACCAAAATAAATGACAAAAGTTAAAATAAAGTGTTGTCTGAAGTTAACAAATAAGCATGTGAATATGTTTGCTTTTGGGAAAGGGTTTGAGTTTAGTCAGAGGCTTCTTCAGAGTCACTGTAACAATACACCAGTAATACAATAGCACTACATTTTAGAAGTGACCAGGAAACCCCAAACCGCCCCAACTCAAAGGAATATTTATTGAAAATAAAATAAATCAGTTTAAAGTAAAAAAAAGGTTCAGTTCTGAAGCAGAAGCTGTCATTAGGTGTATTTGATTATATTACTCATCAAAATGTAACGCTTGTTTCTGGTTATGTCAAATGTTGAGTGTATGGTGTTTTTCATGACTGCATTTTTGTGTTCAAAGTGCTTCATGATATAAAATACCTTGTTGCTGAAATGTGCTAAACTTGATTCATAACTTTTTTGTTCCAGGCACAGGACCAAAACAGATACATGATTCTGCAACATGAATCAGTTTTCTGAGCAGCAGCAGCAACCAAATCATGCAGAAATCCTAATCTAATAACACCAACAAGAGCTTAAGGTTCCACCAAATAACTTCCATCTGACAGCTTATAAATGCACTTAAGTGTGTGAGTTTAAGTCTCTATTTATGCCAGTAAATTGTGTTGAGAAAAAAAAACAAAATAATGTTTCTCCTTGAGCCACTCTTAGCAGAACTTACTGTGCAGGTTAATTAGAATATAACTACATGTTATGTTACACTACTTTATGGACCAGCTATCAAACACCTGTTTGCTGGCGGATTGCCTGCGAAATAGTTTACCTAGAACAAACACGCAATACGATATCAATTAAAGGCACAGGAGGATTGTGAGATTATATCTAACCCCTGGGCATAAGACGTTTTGGAGAGAGCTACTACATTCACATAATTTATTACATTTAATTTAGATAGTTACATATATAAAATATTCCCATGACCAAATGACAATCAATATGCTAAATAAATAGAAAGGCTATCACTATAAATCGGTTATACTCCTGTCATCAACTGCTAAGTAGCATGCTAACAGTAGCATGCTAGTCAGCCGACTTGTTTCCTGCTGGGGGTTTTCCACAAGGACAGCTTTAAACCAGACACGCTTACCAATACCAGTAATACCAGTATAAGTGCGACTCACCATCCATCGCACCACAACCGGACCACCCTCTTCCGTTTCTCCGGGCTACACGCGGAGGCACCCGGCTTACTGCAACCGGCTTCCCCGCTCTGATCCTTGGCAGCGTGGTGTCCGTTTTTGATCATTTCTACGAGTTTACAGAGACACGTTTAATGCTTTAGAGCTGCTTTGTGTTTTTTAAAAAACTTACTACAATCTGTGCTGAAAGAATTAAACAACAAAAGTCTTCAACGGGTCAACCCCGCTTCTGGTGATGGGACAGAATGTCACTGAACGGCGGCCAACGCCTCCGATTGCGTCACAGCGATCGGATGGTCTCTCGATGACGTAGCGGTTGCATAATTAATCCAAAAAGAGATTTAAAGAAACAGTACCCGAATTTAAACCAAAAACAGTTGACTTCAGTTTAGATACATATACGCATTTGTACATTTTTATTAAATGTAAAAACTCCTAAAGTTGTAATTTCACGCAAATTACCAAGTCCAAGTTATAATTTATGCTTAACCTCAGGTCTTTTTTTTTAAAACCACCTCTGTAAAATGAAAACCACGGAAGCCAATGTATATACTGTATGTAATGTAATAACTAATAAAAAAAAGTGTTGTAATTTTGTTAATGCCACCTTACAATTCTGCTCCAATATATAATTTATTTTATTAACAGAGGCAGACTTGAATTCAGTCCATACAAAATATTATGCTGCTTTCCTTCCTTCACTTTCTCCTTAACTCAACTGATCCTCAACTAATCATATCAAAAATAGCCTGGCGACCTGTCCAGGGTGTACCCCGCAGCTGGAGACAGGCACCAGCACCCCTCCTGACCCCACTAGGGTATACAGAAAATGGATGAATGGATATCAAAAATGAAAATTTTAGCAATCAAGAAACATAATTAAAAATTATGTTTCAAAATTCTTGCAAATAAATGTGCTTGATAGCAATAGGTAGTACACAGTACAATGCATCTTCAAATCCCTAAAGAAAAAAAAGCAATTAAACCTTTAAAAGAAACACTGGGTATGTACTTTAGATATTTGTACAACCCTATTACTATGTACTGATACCCACAAGAACATTCTGTTCATTTAGCATAAGCCAGGTTTATATTTGGGGAGAAAAAACCCACAGAAGGAACTCAAAATAAACGACAAAGGCTTTTAATATTCTGGTTTTTGTTTAGCATCTGAATATCATCTTCAAAAAGAAAAAAAAAATCAAGTTTAATACCAGATGGAAGTAATAAACCACCAACAAACTATCTTAACATACAATTCTAATACACAGTTCTCAACCTGCTTATGTTCCACACATTCCAGCAAGATACTGCTCTTGTAATTAAACCCGTTAGCATTTATATGTCAATAAAACAAATAAAACAAAATATTTTATAAACATTAGCACCTCTGGCATTCTTAAACGAGTTAAAGCATTAAACGGTAAACATTGTTTTTTTCGTCTTATAAACAAATGCACCAAAGGAAAGCAGAGTCGTCTTCACATTCAGGTTTAACACTGTTTTCAGTTTTAGGAACTGTGAACCCAAGCTCATTATAGCTGTTCCCTGTTTTTGATTTAATAAATTACATGATGATCTCAATATCATATGACCTTCCTGAGACAAAAATAATCAATGCAATTGTTACTAACCAAAGAAAACATTAAGTTATCACATAAAATCAGGAGTAACCAACACATGAGTAAAATATGAAACGCTTCTTTCTTACACCTCTGCAAACAAATGAAGATAATTGTAAAATAACCCAAAACATATACAGTTGTGATGGTAGGTTACAGAACGACTGCCATGTTTAAGAAATAGTGTACGTAAACTACAACCACTTCAAAATAAACACAAATGTACAGCAATGTAAAAAATAAAATGTATACAACTTTAACATGCACCTTCTGAAAAATGGAGTAAAAATATATCTCTTGCATGTAGAAACAGTACAAAACGCAAATTTTTTGCTGCCTTGCTTCTTCTGAAACGTTTCATTGACAAACAAATGTCTAATTTTTCCCAAACAAACACTAAGGTAATTGGCACTTTATATGGCAGCACCAGAAGAACAATAATAATGTTTATCTATCAACAGGCAACATTGTTAAATCAAATTCACTTCACAAAGGCTTGAAGAAAGAAAAAAAGCTAACATGGTGCTGTGCATGCATATGGCGCAATCAGATGAGCAAAAAGTGCAGGAGTGTTTTCATTACTATCCAAAACCTGAAAGCTTCCGTCTTCAGGATCTTTCTAAGACTTTTTAACCAACATTTCTGTTGATAGTAATTTCCATTGCTCAGTAATCCCACAGCAACTGAAGTGGGTTAAAATTGCAGATCTTATTAACCCCGATCTGCCAGCTGCTGTAAAAAAGGTAGCATTAAAAAAAACAGAAAAACTGCTACATGACGGGATCTACTTTTAATTCCTGCTGCTGCTACAGAATGAATGTAGAACAAAATAACAGTGCAAAAAGCTTTCTGTAAATCTCATCACTCATACACATGATGCATGCGTATATGTATCATTTCAATACAGTGAGCAACAGCATCTGCGCTCCTCAAGAAGATAAGGAACATAAATCACTGGTAGCACCTGAATGCACTTCATCATCTCCACGACCTTCCCTCATTATGCTGCTTTTTTCTTTTTTTTCCTCCTGCCTTTGTTGTAGCCTCGACCGAACCAGCCGCCCTGCAGCGACGAGGTTTCCTCCGACGGCTGCTGGTTCTCGACAGAGGGGCTTTCCAGGCCGTCGGGGGCAGCTAAGACCTCACGGTTATGGCTTTGGACTTCTTCTGGGCGAAGAGGCGTGGCTAGTTTGAAAATAGGGTCCTCTGCTCTGAGGAGACAATCATAAAGGAAGGAAAAATGTAGCTAATCAGCCATTTTGTTTTTTTGTTTACATTTTTGCATGCTTTCATAAATGTCTAGTGGCTTGCAAAAATGATTCAACCTTACAATTGCAAACTTAGGACCAACCAAACTATGAAAGAAAGTGCGGCTTGTAGTCCAGTAAAAACGATACATGCAGTAGTGCAGCCAACTGCCTTCAGACGACATCAAATTAGTTAATAGAGTCCACCTGTGCGAATATTAATCTCTGTATAAATCCAGCTGTTCTGTGAAGACAACTACCATGGAAAGGTTTAGATCACATAATAAATGTGTATTAGAGAATGGCTCAGTCAAAGTCCAGACTTGAATCCAGTTGATAATCTGTCACAAATTAAAAATAAAATAACCTTAATAAAACAAATTCACTCCACACTTTTCAGATTAAAAAAAAGGAAAGACACATATATAAACATCCTTCTTCTTCATAAACCTAAACTATGTTGTGTTGGTCTATAATATTGTAATTTATATCAGCATGTGATTTATTTCAGCACTGTTCACCATTACTAGCATCTCCAACAGAAACATCCACTTATGTCCTTAACAGAGGAAGTTAAATGGAGCATCGTTTGCAACTCTGTTGCTGTATCCAGTCCATACCTGTCATATTCAGGAATCTGGATGTTCAGCTCCTCCATGAGGAGCCTCATGACATCGTCGCACTTGCCGTGAATTTTCAGCACGGCCAGATCATCTTTTGGAGTCCACTAAAAATAGAAACAGAAACAGAAAGTCTGGTGTAGAACATCAAGGTATTTACAAAACAACCATCAAATTCAATGTACCTGGAGATTCACAATGTAGAGTTTGGGCCTTTTGTTTGCAGGCCTACTCATGGACCACAAACAAGCATATTTCTTTAGCACCTGTTGAAGTAAAAAAAAATAGTCAAAACTCATTTATTTATGTTAGATGTGTTTAGGTAGCAAAGAACTAGACTATCACAACAATAAATGTTACTGGTTGATAAGCTGTCTGACAAATTATTGTGATTTAATATTATTTCCAAGCAATATACTGATGATAACAATGCAAGTTGGCCCTCTCAAAGACTAATAAACTTTCATTATGTACAGAACACGTCACAATGGAACTGGAAGATATTTTGAATATCTAAAATAAAACACAATAACCAATAAAGAGGAAATGCAAAACCTGCCTTCAGACTGGAGCCCAAGCAGAGTATGACGTCGGCCTCGTTGGCAGCCTCCGCCGCTCCCTTCCAGTTCAGAGGTTGTTCCAGGGTTCCACGTTCCCCAAAGTGCACTATGGTGTCTCTCAGCTCACTGCCACAGTGGCTGCAGCGGCGCCCTGTCCCATGGCGGTGCAGCGACGTCCTCTCCGTCACATCAAATAAACGCACAAACTCCCTGGCAGGAGAACAGGAAGTGCACACCTGGAAACAGAGACAGTTGGTGCAACTCGGCTTACTTTGGGAGTGACTTCCGCAAGACAGTTTATAAAACAAGTCATCCATTTTGTCTGGCACAAAAACTCTATTTACAACCTGTAATCTGTGAAAGCAGATGCCTTTTAATTGTAACAGTAATGAGAACAGCCTGCCTAAATCCTATCTGGCTATTAAATAAGGAAGCTGCGTCTCACCGCCACCTTCCTACATTTCAGTTCAATTATTTTTTGATTTTCACACAAGACAGTTTATTGATATAATTACAAATATTCATCTTGTAATGCTTAAATAGTGCTTTTATCTGTAGATACAAAAGACATTTAACAAATATTTATGGACTTATGTTATTTTGTTGTCATTATTTTGTAAAAATCAGCTACGACATTCAGGGTTTTCTTTTATTTGTTTTGTTCATGATTGATTTGGAAAAGAAGTAAAACATCCAAGGTGTGACTACTTTTACAGGCTGGATATGGCTGGTTGATGGCTATAAAAAAACAAAGGTCATTCATATTTAGTCAGGGCAAATATATAAGTTAAGCCACACTAAATTCAAACTTGTGCACCAAATTCATATATTTAAAAATCATCTACAGTGTGTGTTGTGTGATTGTTCCAACACTAAAAAAAAAAAACAATGGGTCAAACTCATCCCAAAAACAGGTTCATGTAAATCTCTGACCAGAGCTACCGGTCAGTTTGAGAGGCCGTAACAAACATCACAAGGCCTAAATCAAAATAAGAACATAGGTAAAAGCATCTTTGAAGTTGGATCCCTACTATAATCAAACACAGACAAACACACCGTGTTCCAAATTATTATGCAAGTGATATTTTCTCAGATTTTCTTAAATGGTCAATGCAAATCATGATCAGTATAATTTTCAAGTCATGAACTATTAGAGTATAAATCAAATTTTACTGAACAAAGCTCCCTATGAGAACAGTATTTTTTTTCAAAAATAAAAAACTCAAAATGCACTGTTCTAAATTATTATGCACAGCAGATTTTCTAAACATTTTATGGATTATAAAGAACTGCAAACGGTCATTCTTTGAATGTGCAGCATTAAGTGGTCACATGTACTAAAATCAAAAGCTATTTCAATCAAAAACATCTCAACAGACCGAGTTACATGTTCACAGTACGATAACACTTCAGTTTTCATTAAATATCTAATGTTTTCATATCTTGTCATACGGCACTACACTATCTGATTATTGTCGTCAGCAGAGAGATCCTTTCTCGTTTCCATACTGCTTGAAACTTGTGGCCTGCTAAATAATGTGGAACATCCTTCATAAGTAGATTTCCTTTAATTGAGCTCACTAGATAAACTAATCAACCCAGCTCTCTGAAATAAATTATAGTGATTCAAAGACCCCTGACACACAATACATCTATAAATTTAATAGCACAACAAAAAATGTAATCTTTATGACACTTAAATCCAATTTGCACAATAATCTGGAACACGGTGTAGTGAAGTCAAAAATCCAGCAGCATGTAAAAAAACAAAGACATTCTAAAATGTCCACTGCTTTTGCAGTAGAACAAAAACTGAACTATCTGACAACAACATCCTGACTTACTGGAAAGTAGAAATTATTTAGTTTTAAGTGACAAAAATCAGTAAGAGACAAAAAAGAAGCCATGGTAGAGGAGTGTTACCTCGATGAACATGTTGCCATGGAGCTCAGACAGAGCTTGTCTAGGCAGACCGCTTCGCAGGTGAAGTCCATCACAGTTCTGAGAAACAACATGTTTCAGCTAAATTGGAGGAAAAAACAAGAAGACATTGAGATGTTCCTGGAAGAAAGGGAACAATCAGCACCGCCTGTTTGGGTTTTAACGTACAAGCTTCTCTTTATGCAGCATCCTGATACACATGTGTGTGACGGTTGGTGCAGCTTTGCTCAAGTCTGAAGAGCTACAAAAGAAAACAGAAATGAGAGCAATAACCAGTTCAAAATATTTCTGAAAAAGGCTTTCATTTTCCATCAGTAATATATAACTATAACTCACCTTACGGTGCGGCCCTTCTGCAGCTGCGTCCACACCCCGTTAGGTCCTCTGTAGTCTGGGATGGAGGCTGCCTAAAATTAAAGTCATCATCACTTCTGGGAAACCTTTAAGTCACAAAAACACAGAGGAAGAAAGGTCCGGCGTACCGTGCTGATTCCTGCTCCAGTGTAAACCACCAGGTGATTGGCTTGCTTGACAGCCGCAGCCAGCTGCTTGACTTTACTCTTCAATTCATCAGCCTCGTCAAACACCTGCAAACAGCGCATGAGGATAAATATGCTAGACATATTAGAAATCAGGCCCCAAAGAGAACAAATATGCTCATTTATAACTTTTATTTATCTTTCTTCACACATCATAATCTCAGTTAATGGGAGCAATTTGATGGAAGGGCCCCAATATGGAACCCTGAGGTATCCCCCTGGTGATTTTGAGTCTGTTCTGGTTGTTAAAAAAAAAGGGACCAATGGCCATACATTTAGTTATACCTCCCTGGCCGGCGTAGATGTTCTCCTAGTGACAAAAATTACTGCCCTGCAAGAGTATTTTCATTTTTATTTTTCCATTTGGTAGTCCGCTGCTCTGCTCATTCATTCATCAGGTCTCACCTCCTCCTGCTTCCTCTTCAAGACATTTCTTCGGATCTGCCTCCTGCAGAGCTCGTCCACGGCCTCTCTGTGTAGCAGCAGCGCTGCGGCCTCTTCCGCCGACCGCTCAGCTTCAGGCTTCTTCAGAACCCGTCCGACCTGCGGAACGACCGAGAACCCTCTCAGAATTACCTCCATAGCTTTAAAGCCCCGACTGCTAGATTAGCCTGCTAATGCGGTACACCGCTACCTAATTACGTTTTTCAAATGCCGCCTCACCAGTCGGAAAACCTTTCTCTCTCTTTCACGTTGTAGTATTTTGGCTTTTTCCAACGCTTTTCTCTCCGTCCGGGCTGAATTCCCGGTCTCCGGGTCCTCCTCCATTCCGACTCCGGTTAGCTGGAAACAAGCTAATCTATTCAAAACAAAGCGACTGAGAGCGGAGGCGTAGATCAACGCGATGAGGCGACCGACAGCGACCCCTGCTGCTCGGAGTGTGAAACTGCCCTTAGATTCAGAAAGTTTAGAAGAAAACAACTTGATGGTGGATTACTGCCGTGACGAGAACTTTGGAATTATAATAGAAAAAACAAATCCTTCCAAATAAACCAGAGAAACTGAACTATAAATGGATAGCATCTCGTTTCCCTACTTTTAATTTCTAACCTACTGAAATTAATTCCGTTATCAATATCGCCATGCTTTGTTGCTACCTTTGCCATTTTGTCTGCCATCTCATTTCCATTTGCCCCAATACTTACTAGTATTCACCAAAATACTACCATAAACCTCATTCTTTGTGTTTTATACATTGTCTGCTGTATCTGAGAATATCTACTATATCCTCTGAATTACTGTTATGTAAACTTTGCAATTATGAACTTCTGAACCAATGATTGTTTTAAGTGACTTGTGGTACATCACTCACCCTTTTACCCACTATAACAAAAATTTCTGGAATTAAATGCCACTCCCATCTTGTCATCTGAATTTTTTGATGCATCTCTGCAGATCTGAATGTAATTATGAAAACTATCAATATAATCCTGTATTTTCAGAAACATCACAACATAAAAATAACACAATAGGAAACCTTTATTATCAAATATAAACAAATAAATACCAAACATACTGAGCCTTTGCACACAAGAATGTAAAAAAGCAAAAATCTACACATATTATGGCAAAACTGTCATTTTAAAATGGTACAAACTGTAAGGCAACAAAATGCTTCCAAGCATGAAAAACATCCATGTCTAAAATGTGACAGTGACATTTGGATGTCTGAGAACAGAATAAGCAAAAGTCAAAACAGCCAAACTGTGCCAATACTATGGAAGGCCAACAGTGCTAAAAACGAATTGAAAATAGACTATTTAAATGTGACACAAGTATTCCAATTTCATTAAATGTCATTCTAGAAATAATGGTCCCACATGTGCAGCACATCTGTTAAGGGGGATTAACACTGCTCCAGCCAAGCTGATTGTCTTGCCTTGCAGATAATTTTTTCATTTACCAAAGTTTGTTTTTTTAAAAAAAGTTATTAAACAGTTTAAAATTATGGCACTGCAGCATTGGAACCATGAAAGATAAAAAGTGAAATAATTGTACACAAATCTGCATAACGCTTCAAATATGGATATATGTACAGACATTTAAAAAAACTTAATTATTTTTAACACTTTTGGCCCTCCATACTTCACCTGACTTTGTTGGAAGGCACATAAAACATCATTTTTGTTTTTTTATTTAGCACAGGTGCAATCACTAGCTCCAGAACGGAGTAAAAATGCACGTCAGGGGACTGAATACCCCTAAAGATGTGTGGAGTCCAAGTGAGCCATGAATTAGGAGCCAAACCGCCGGTGGCGTTTGTTTCCAACTCTTGAGAATATTCTGTTCTGATGAGCTACGATTCCTCTACTGAAAACTCTGAGCAATACAAGAAGCACATTAGATAAATAATTAGTTTTCCTGAAACAGCATCTCTATATCTCCTGGGGTCGGTCAGCTACAGCATCCATTTAGATTTTACATCTAAAAGGTTTCCTGTCTAGCATTTATTCAGTTGGCTGAGGGCACTGCTAGAGGAGTTCTCACTGGGGCCAATTAGAAAAGTGTCATCGAGGTCTAGACGAGCAAACGCTTTTGGGAACCCTCTGAGGATTTGCTTTAAACTGTCCTCGTTTTGTCTCCTGTGGTTTCTCGACTGAGAATCCAGACTTTGGGCCGGTCTGCGCCGCTGCCCCCCTGTGACATTCTGCAGCCTTTTTCTGAATCCTGGAGGGAAGAAAAGATGCTTTTTATTAGCTGAAATTTTAAATTACTGATGCCACATAAAATCTCTAGTGTTCAAGACAAAAATTATTGAAAGTCAGTGCCAGAAACATCACTTTGAAAAAATCTAACTTTTAATTTGATTAAAATTATTCATTGGGGAAAAATTCCATCCTAGAAAATAACAATCACTGGTAGCACAAATGTTGCCTCTATCAATAGTCTTCTCACATTACATTTTACAAAGGTCAAACCTACATAAAGCAATGGCTCGTTGAACATTTCTGTGTTGATTTGGAACATTACTCTGTTGCCAAACCTAATGACGACCCATTTTCAGTTCTCTGTAAGAATCCACCAGATTTTTATCTGAAGTTCTACAGAATTCTGATTAACCTGCCAAAGTAAAGGATTAAAAGACTTCTTGGTGGTACCAATAAATATACCATCAGTGATTTCTGCTTAAAACAATTACTCTTGAGTTACTTTCCACTGAATAAAGGTGATTATATTTTTTCTAAGACTTTCCATTGTCAAATTATGGGGCAGCAATACAAGATGAATGTATTTTAGAGCTTTTAACACATCCTTGACAGGGTGTCAATAACTGTGGCTGGTACTGTATATATTTTGATGTAGGCTGGGTTCAACTTGTACTGAACACACTCGGGTACACTGAGGGAAAACTCACATCCTTTCTCTCTTTCTCTCCAGGGATTTCTGCGTCGCAGCAGACAGAGAACTCTTCCCTCGGGCGCAACCGGCATGTCCGTTCTAAACAAGATTAAACACACACACACACACACCCACAGGCACAGCTTTGTCAGCAGAGATAGGAGGGACCAAAGGGTAGAAATATATATACAAAGGACTTGAGTAACTCAGTCTTCTAGCCATAAAGGCGCTTTTAGTATTAAAAAATAAAATATGTTTGTTTTTTATTTTTGGCCATTTCTACTTTGGTCTCCTTTGTCTAAAGGACATCTACCTTGATCTTTTAAGTCATGGTGCCATAATTGTTTAGAGAGAAATTGTTTATTGTTGCAATCTGCCTAAAAATGCAACACTTAAGTTTACTTCTAAATTTAGTTAGTGTTGACAAGCTGTTAGGTCTGAGAAGATGAGTTTATGTCTGTTTCTATGAACGTTGCATGTGTTACCTCAGGAAGAACTTGCTGCACCCTCTAGTTTAAGTAAGAATGTCTACAATGATTTTCAAAGGTGAATATTTTTTATTAATGAGGACCAGTAGTGATATCTTCTTGTTTTATCGTTCTTAAAGGGGCGGTATTTTGTGCTTTTCCAGCCACATAGTGCCATTTTATAGCAGAGCCAAGTAACTATGTTACCTTCAGTTGTTACAAAAATGCTGTATATATCAAACATAAGTTAAAAGAAATTTGATTTCGCAATTTAGCTTCTTGAAATTGGGCCTGTGTCTCTTTAAGAAGCTACTGCTCTTTCGGAAACTCTGCCTTCGGTACATCAGCATAACAATAATCCTCCACTATGCCGTTAACAACCGTTTTCACTCAGCAGTTCATCATACTCCCGGTTCCACCAGGTGTTTGCTAATTGCTGCTGCCGCTAGTCTGAAGGAGCTGAGTGGGAGGAGGGCTGCTCTGTGAGGCAGAAGCTCAGCTGGAGGAGCTTTGAGAGATCAAGGATTTCTCAAACATGCATGAAAGAATCAAAGCAATCCATGTTTTTGATGAGACATGACAATACAAGATGGTATGAAGTTTGAAAAAGTCGGGCGTGCCGTGGTGGCATAGTGGTTAGCGCGACCCATGTTTAGAGGCCTTGAGTCCTCGACGCTTCCGTCGTGGGTTTGACTCCCGGACCCGACGACATCCCCCCTTTCTTCCTGTCAGCCTACTTTCATATAAGGGACACTAGAGCCCACAAAAGACCCCCTGAAGGGGTAAAAAAAGTTTGAAAAAGTCAATTTTACATTATACCACCCCTTTAAAGAGAAATCTGTATCTAGAGGTCAAAAGTTAATGGAAACTGGAGATCTAAAATTGAATACAAAATTCTGATTGGTGCGTCTCTAAATAAAACAACACATGATACTCCATGTGTTGTTTTATTCATTGCATGTCAAGTCCTGGTAAGAGTGATCAGATAAAAACATTAAGGCTAGAAACGAAACACCCATTTTTACTTTGACTCGACATAAATGAAAAAAATAAATAACTGAGCCATGATACAAGTACGCTCCATGGTACTTTATTACGGACCCAGATGGTCCAGAATCACCTGTTGTGCACCTGCATCTAATTCTACCACCCCAGGATTTACCGCACACTGTGGGGAGATTACCTGCCGTCTGAGCTGCCTCTCCCTGGCCAGCTCTCTGTCCCATCTGATCAGCTGCATCTGCTCTCCGGCTGACAGACTGAAGAATATGTCGTAAACCTCATAACGGGCAGCACGCAGCTGGAGAGAAGAAACAATTAAAACGCAGAAGATGGTTTTAATGATTAGCTCGTAACGGCGCGAGTTAACAGATGTCTGTACGGCATGTGTTTGTGTTCACACCTGCAGAGCAACTCTCTCCTGCAATAATACATCTTGCCTACTACAGCGATCCACTCTGCTGGCGCTCTGCTGCTGGAAGGCTTGCAGGAACTGCTGCGTGTCCTACACACACACACACAGATACACACACGCACACACCCCGCAACATATGGAGAGTACTGCAAAAATATCCATACAGCCTATGCTGTTCCATATTTTGTCTTATTGGTGTTTTGTTTGGGTGTAATGTGATAAGAAAAGCACAAAGCAGTTGATAATTGTGACACACTTTATAAAAAAATGCGTACAAATGTTTTCAAAGTGAGGTCCGGGGGCCATTTGCGGCCCCTGGACTTATTTTGTGTGGCCTCTTGCCCACAATTCAAGAATAAATTAGAACAGTTGGAACAAAAAGACGACTTTAAATTAAAATCTACTTACAAAAATGTTAAGACGCAACACAAAGTGATAATTTTTCCAAAGCTTTCTGGTTGCCTGCTTCTATCATGGTAACTAGGACCACATCTACTCATTGACATATACTCTAAAGTACAACTTGGTGAAACCAAATCTGATTTTAATTGCTGTATTAAACCTTGGCTAGTTTTTCAAATGAGTACTGACCTAGATCTGTTTTTCATTGCCGAGAATAAACAAAATGCATTTTAAGTTTTCTTCAACTGAGCCAAAAATAAAAAGCAAACTGGACGCCTTTCATTTAAAAGGAAAAATGTGTAAAAACCACTTGAAGTTTTGGATCTATGATCTCATTCCTACAATAATCTGATTACTCTATTTGTTTAATTAAAAGAGTTCATGGCGATGTCCCAGTCTGAAATTCATATCATAAATTGGTCCGATATCAGTCTAAAAAACGAGTATCGGGTTATATATGGTTTGCATCTAAAAGAACGCCGGTAGAAGAACTCTTCTAAAGCATTTCTACCCAGCAGCGCTTGGATGCTGGGTAGAAATCAAAAAATCTGCTTGGATGCAGATTCATTGGTTAATAATAAATCAGTCAATTGTTATTGTTTCTCTATCACTTGATCAAGCCTTTTTTTTTAACAATCCACACAACAAAACAAGTAATAAAATTATGTACGATTCAAGCTGATATCATATTGGCATCAGCCAATAATCAAAGCTGCGACATCAACATCATACCAGAAGTGAAAAAGTTGTATCCCTAGTATTTCATCCATGGTTTATTGTTGAGTAGGATTTTAGTTTTTAAAAATTATATTTCTTCTGTCTGCGAGTGGTTTGAGGTGACGATTTTGACACGTGACAAAAAGTTTGGACACTCCTGGTCAATCATGCAAAATCTAAGAAAGTACATTGATATTTCTGCTTGTTAAAATGAGAAAATGTGAAAAAAAAAGTCTCAGGGCATGAATACGTTTGCCAGCCACTTTTTATCATCAAACCCTGGTGAGCGTCAGTCCTGCTGTTTTTACTCACCCTGATGGTGCGCACCAGCTGCGCAATTCTCTCCGTCCGTAGAATCCTGCGAGTTAGAAAGCCTTTTACGGCTGCAGCCACCAGGGGGCGGCAGCGCCGCGAGAGCGGGCTCAGGGGCTGATGAAGCCAGAGAGAGAGGGGAAAAAAAGAGGGTGAATAATGATAAGAGAGGGGGAAGACAGAGGAGAATGCTAATTCCATCAATGACAACCAATTAATTTCCACCACGGCATCTCAAGGTCCTTTTGCTGGCATCTGTTCGGAGCATCGGCGCAAGTGGACTCGCGGCTCATCATTAGAACAGAGAATAATAAACAGAATAATAAGCAGCTGATGTGCTGTCACTCACTTGTTGATTCAAGAGCCGCAGCTTTAAAGGGTCACGTTTGTTAAACAAATGGAGTCTAACGGGAACTCGGGTTGTTGATTAGATCCGGCACAATAGCACGCGATTGGTGCTGATTACGATTAAAAATATGTGGAGCAGGATAAGAAACTGCACAGGTAAAAGGTGGAGATGTTGTGGTAATACCTGAGGGAGGCTGGAGAAGGTCAACGCGTCCCCAAGTCGAGAGCAGGGAGACACGTCCTGCAGGAGACGGTAACGTGTTGCCAACACCTGAGATGGGCAGAAGGAGAGAGCAAATATGAGGATGGGTGTGTATGTGTGTGTAGGCACAGGTGTGTGTGTGTGTGCGTCTGGGAGAAGACAAGGGTGGAAAATATTGAATTGGAAAGGACAGCAAATGAGGCAGGAGGAAGAAATTAATTGAGGGTAGAGAGAAGAAGACAGAAGGGGAGTGACGGGGCACAGAGGGAAGAAGGATGAGACGAGGACCAGAGAGATCCGGGGAAATTAATACAAGCAGACGGTAAGAACAATGTTGGAGGTGGAATAATAGAAAACAAAGAGAGGGAGCGAATAAAAAGAAGAAGGAATCATTAGCGGCGGCGCTCAGCGGGACGATCTGGCGCTTAACCACAGACGCTCATGAATTAAGCAAATTACTGTATCTTTCCCTTTTCTGTGTCAATTCCCTCAGTCCCCCCTCCTTCCGCCCTCCGCCGGAGAGTCCGGCCAGCTCGCTCTCACCGCGTCACAGAGCCAGAGAGAAGTCTTCTTTATTAAACAGCTTATGTTAATTATATTGTTGTTAAGGATACATAAATTAAACAGAGACCACAATTAACAGGGCGAGGACGGCAGCCAAGAACAAATATACGGACACGGGCTACGGAACCGGGAACAGGTTGCCAGAGAACAGCGGGCGTCCTTGAAGCCTTGCATGGTCACACACACACACGCTCACCCCCACCCACGCACGCACACGCCCACACGCATTCACACACACAAGCACAGGGAAACAGGCAGCCGTGCCAGCTTGTCTTTTAGGGATGTAATGAAACATTTATGGTAGAATCCCCCTTTTTCTCCAGACTGGGGGGAGTCTGAAGGTCTCTCGTAACGAGCAGACGTCTGCAGTCTGGCCCCAGCCCAGGAGCTCACTCTCACAGGTAGGCACATGACCTGCGCGGGAACGCTTATGTGCTTTTAGTCTCAAAAGAAACATTAGCAGCCCGAGTTATTATTCTTCTGAAACAGTCAGAAATTCATAAAGAGCTTTCCAAAAAGACAAAGTCGAGACGAGCCAGACGTTGATTTATAATTCCTCAAAGGTGACTTTGGGTGAGCCGAGAACCCCAGGCAGGGTGAGTTATTGGTGCTGTTCTGGAATTACGCTGCACAGAATCTGTACGGCAATAAGTGATGCAATCCGATGCAAGAGGCAGGCCAATGGGAGGATGCTGCGCTGTTACAATACCGTGCCTCAGAGTAAATGTTTTACTGCTGTTGGTGTTTCAGAAAGATACAGATGCAGACCCACTTGTTATTGGCCCCGCTGGTAAAGATGTGCAAAAAGCTGTGAAATAAATTCTGATTTAAGTGTTTTGTTTTTTTTTTTAAATCCAGCTTTTCATTTGAGAACATTTATTCAAATGAAAAACAAACAAAATCATGTTTGGAGATGCTTGTTTTTAACAAAATCTCTAGCAGCTCAGTTGTTGCCAGTCCAAACAACCCCATGAATATTCATGGAACTGAAACTGGTTTATTTGTTTAAACTTTTACTTTCCAACTTTCCTTTTAAATACCTTTTAGAATGAGAAGATAAACATTTTATTGCCTAAAATGCGATAGCAACATTCCTATAGTGAATATTTGATCATTTGTAGCAAAGGAAGCATCTACAGCTAAAGAAAAAAAATAGCGTTTACTAATCTTTTGTTGTTTTTTTTATTATTATTAATAACTGTATAGCAAAAGTTGTTTAACAGGAGTTTGTTTTATTAAACAGAATTTGAACCAGGTGAATCTAAAAATGCCACTCGAGAAGTTCAGGGTAAAACAACATCTTAAATGCAAAATGTATATATGTTTTTTTGGCCATTTTTAGGAGTCTACATGCCAGTTAATGATTACTCAATGTCTACATTAGTAGACGATTATTGCAATTATCAATTAATCACCATTAATTCGACTAATTGTTTCAGCCCTATTTTCAATTTCACAGTCAGCAATTCCAATACTTTATGAGTAATTTATTTTTTGTCAAAGTGAAGTCAAAAATCAAAATAGTACTTATTCGCTTATCAAATAGTTTTCACTGTTATTATCAGAAGTTGGATTACAGGCAAACTAAAGAGCGCTGGGACTAAAATAAAAGGCAAAAATGCACGATAAAGGCTTCTGTGATTCTGTTGTTGAAACATTTCCTTGGTGCTTGTAGAACAGAGACTGTTGGACTGTGAGAAACCGAGTTCACTCAGTGTCTCCTCAGTCTAATACCTTCCTGTTTATCACCTGCTTGACAGCAAGGAGTTCCCAGCTGACTGTTTAAACTCCTCATCTCCCCGGCTTGTCCTCTCTTGAATCCTGCTCATAAAACGACTGCAATATTGAAGTAATCAAAATCTAATTTGACTTCTCAGGACTGTCTCATGATTTGATGATTAAGGCGGATCATAAAAACAAAACAAGAGCTGTTTTATGGCAATTTATTTTTCACAAGTCCTACACTTGAAAAATAAGAACTACGGCATTTCTTCCTAGCTGAACAGACTGTCCATGTTATTCAACTGCAGAATAATTTAAGTGGACCACAACCGTCCATTGCCAATCAGTGCCAAGGAAAATGAACGGTGCTCTGGGATTTGCGAACGCCAGCCAACAGCGTGTCAAGCAGCATCGCGCCAAGTTATTTCTGCTTCCCAAGTTGCATTTTCTTTCGAACATTTTAGATGTGTTCTAGGGAGAAAAAAAATAATCGTATAGTTGGCGTTTCCGCCAATGTTTTTGAGCGACGCGCCACTCAAATCAGAGAAATCTGTGAATACTAAACAACAAATGGGTGGGGATCCAAATATAATGTATTTGTGAAAGCATGTCCTATAAACTCTGATATTTTGATATAAAAGGTTTGTTCTCAAACAAAAAGACCATGAAATAGGGTTTCTACACAATCTGCATGACCTGTGCTGGTACCTAACACATACACAAACACACTCACTGCACTTGGCTAACAAATGAAATTAAGACTTTTAAATAAAACATAAGTACTGACTATGGTCTGTACTTATGTATTTAAATTTGTAGGCACAGATCTGCTTTAATTATGTTTTAATGATCTCACCTGTAGGAGTTCTTCCTGCTGCTTCCTGTGCTCCTCTTGCAGGGCTCGGACTTGAGCTGCATGGATCTGTTTCAGTCGCTCTTGTTTACTTTTCAGTGTCTCTTGTTTCTGAAAGCTGCAGCCTTCAGACAAATACTCCCCAGCTAACGTTGACAAAAACAAATGGTCAAAAGTTAAAAATTATTTCAAGGCCAAATTCAGATGCAGAATAATTAGAGAAGAAAGCCGTCCTTGATCAGGAACAGCTCTAACTGATGACCAGGTGGTCAGAAAGTCAAAGTTAATTTTCCAACCAAACCATGCACCAGATATAATGATCACTTTTCATTGAGACTGGGCAAAGGAAACTGCAAGCAGTTGTTTTTAAAGGAACCTGCATTTTAAATGAATTGTCAAAACACATCTGAGGTTCACTGAGGCTGCAAGAAAGCAAGAGAGAGCAAGATTTTAAGCAAATAAGTGGAAGGCTAACTGGAACATAGCAGTTTTATCCTTCTGAACTTCTCTGCATTTGAAAATGTCTAGAATATGCACACAAAGATAACCGTTTCTGTAATGCCAGCTATGCCAACTGAGCTTCTCACAAATATTTGGGCTAAAGTCGGTTTAAAATAGGGACTGTCCCAATCTAATATTGATATCAGACTGATCATATCTAAAATCTCTGACAGAAACACTCCACTCCAGCACTGAGTCCGCCCCAGCATTTCTATCCAGCAGGGATTGTATCCTGCATGCAGACTCAATGGTTAACAATAAATGTGTCAGTTATTCCCAAACCTGTTGTTGTTGGCTATTCTCTTAGTAATGTCACTTGAACAAGTCTTTTCTAACATGCAACACTATAAAAAAAATAATGAAAGTATACATGATTCGTGCTGATATCGTATATCGTATAAACTCTAATTGGTGACTTTCTTATCCTACTATCTTTCTACTTAACTTCATTTATTATAACTAATTATTCGTGCTTTCTCTTTCAGGATATCTGTTCTACTGTTTGAGAGAAATAAAACCTGCATATCTCAAAACCCCGATAGTCCTTCACTCTGTCCTTACCTGTAGGAGTGCCGGAGTTTGGTCTGACCATAGAGTCCACTGCTCGGCCCCCTCCTTCATTCATCTCCATGGTCCCCTCGGTCACATGCATGAGCAGTCTCCGTTTGACCTTAGACACCCCCGACTGATCCTCAACACCACTCTCTGGAGTCAGACCCTTTGTCTGACTGTAACTACGCTGTGAGCCGAGGTCGGATCCTGATCCTTCCTGCAACCAAAGGTCCGACGGTGTGTCCACGTCATACGACCGATTAAGAAACTGTGAGGGAGCGGGGCCCTCAGAGCCAGCAGCTATATTCCCCACTCTTTCCTTAAGATGTGAAAGGTGAGCCGCAGAGACGTATTTGCAGGCAACATTTCGGAAAATACTGGGTATTCGCATCTGCTGTGCTACGGACATTGTATTTTTAGAAAGGAGTTGTTCCGTTTTGGAAACACCACGCTGTGTATTACCATTGCCTCCTCCTTCTGGACTCATCTCATTTCTGTTTTCTTTTATTGAGGCTCGGACCTGACTATGCTGGCCTAGTTTAATAATCTCAGAGCCGTTCTGTAGGGAAACATCCCTGAGACTTGACTTTGGATTAGGTCCCACATCTTTATCCATGTTCTTAAACTGAATGAATGATTGTCTTTGCCATAAGTCATCTACTTCATTGTCATCATCATCATCATCATCATCATCATCATCATCATCATCATCATCATCATCATCATCAGCAGCAGCAGCAGCAGCAGCAGCAGCAGCAGCAGTAGCATCCTGTGTGTCCTCCAAACAGCAGGAGGAATCATCCGGACCAGCGTTTTCGATTTGCTCATAGTCCTTGCTGCTCTCAAGGTTCTCATCACTTTGCACGCTGCAGTCAGGTTCCCGGCGATCGTCCAAGTTCTCTTTGACTGTGGACTCCAGATCTGAGATCAGTACCTTCAGACTGCACAGGTTGGACTCGAGCTGATCGATGTGCAGCGAACCTTTGGCGAACACGCTTGTGGCATCGTCTCCAACGATGACATTCCCAGAAGGAACCTCCGTTGGGCTCTGTTGGCAATCGAGGTTTAAGTCCTTAACTCTGACCTCGTTAAAGTCAGAACTGGAATCTGATTTGGGTTCTGGTGTTCCTGCAGCATCGTCTGTTTTATTTTTGCAGGGAACGGGACTCAGACAGAAGCTTGGGATTGGAACAGAACGGTACTTCTCGACTCCGCCATGAAAAGACGGCAGACAAAGTGGCTCATAAAACGCTCCTTGGATAAGGGAGGTTTTCATCAAAGACTGCTGCTGCTGAATCAAAACACTGACCTGTTTAGGTGTCGCTATGACCTCTTGAGAACTGTTCAGCTTGTTTTTTAAGAATGTCTCTTCTTCAATGCTGAGGCGTTCCATGGCTTTTCCATCTTCTGCTACGCCTTCGCACTCAATCCTGTTTGTTTTCCAGGGTTTCTGAGGCGAGGGTTTCTCCGACCAGATAAGAGTGCCTCTCCCCTCCTTAGTCTTTTTGCCCTCTACTGTAACAGCGCCCTTGTGATGTAACTCCTCGTTCTCCTTGTCAGAAAGGCTCGGCTCCTCTGCTCGCCCTTTTGGCTTCTCCTGAATTCTCTCCTGGTGCATTTTAGTGTTTTTGGCTTGGTTCCTCAGCATCCGCTGGCGCCGCCGATACTCCTGAGACTTCTTCAGCAAAGCCTGGAGGCTCAGAGGACGAGACTCCTTGGGTTGCTTTAAGTCAGCGACGTCAATCTCAATGTCTGCAGGTTCTGCCTCCGCGTTGCTGGGGGGTTTCTGAACATGGACGACTTCTGTCAGATTTAGCGACCGCTGTAAATCTGCATTGTCTGACAGGCTGTTTTTTTCTGATGAAGCAAGTGATCCGTCATTTGTTTCTGTGCTGCTATTCCTGGCAGGATTTAGTTGGGCTGTAAAAGGAATGTCAACCTCTTTGTTCCGACTGTGTGGACGACTGAATTCAGGCTGTTCAGCTCTTAAAGGATCACATCTCTGTGAATTGATGTGAAATGAGGTGCTACACAGATCTTTAGGTCCCATTATGTTTATGCAAAAGAACGACTCGAGTCCAGTCCTCTCTAGCTCCTCTCCATCTATGGGAGGATGGCTGATAATATCAGGCATCTTGGCAATTGTATTTGAGGTGCTGTGAAGGAAAAAGCCGCTATTGTTGTTCGTTTCTTCTGTCGTCCAGACGTCAATCGTCCGGACAGAATCAGCTGTGGCGTTTTCTTGATTCTCACAAGTGATATAACCTGAGGATAGTGACTGGTGGCTTGCAGTATTAAAGGAACATGGCTGTAATCCTTGTTGGCTGTCCAGTCTCTCAGTAAGGTATTCTTCCTGGAAACTTTGCTGAGGCGGCATACTTGAAGGAAGAAAGGCACTGTATGCTGTGGAAATCTTTGGAGGTTGGGCGATGCCATTCTTTAATTTCCCGGCAGGTCCTGGTGAAAGACTTTCCCTGGTTCCAACGGAAACATCACTGCAGGACATGGAGAACCTGCTGTTGTTATGCAAGTGTGGAAACTCAAATTTAGTCTCCGTTTCTTGGAGTAAATCCTGCAGTGTTGGTGTCTTTCTCAGCTGCACAGACAAGACAAACAAAATACAGTAATTAGACCGAAGGAAAAGTTCTTTTAACAATGTCATAAAAGGCAACAAAATGACAGATGCTCTAATCAGAGTTTAGTTGTTGTAATGGTGTCAAACACCAGTTTTGTAACCAAAGCTGATTTCTCTTTAAGATTAACAGCGTTCAAAATACGTGTTTTTGCTTTTCTCCAGGGTTTGGCTGATTTAAGACAAAGATAAAATGTTGACATTTCAAATTGTTTTTAGCATATTTTATTGGTAATTAGCACAGTTAGCAACAACCACTGTAAACAGCTGTCTCTGTGTGTATTTCATGGAGAATGTAGACTCTCAATACTTAGCAGTATCCAAAACACTCCCATTACAAAACCAGAATGTTCCATGGCAGTGTTTAAAAGATAAAGAGCAGAAAATGGAGGAACTTTGCAGAAATAAGTTCAGCCTTCCTGTTATCTGCTGAAAGTCTCACCTTTTGCAACTGCATGAATGACCAGTGAAAATGTTTCCTAAATGAATACAGCTGCATTTTAAATGTTTTCTTAAACCTTTAGACTTCTCTGCCTTTATTGTTAAAAACATCTCACTGAAACTAAAAAAGCTTAGCTTCTTCCTTCAGTAACGACTTCAACACTGACGAGTGTTGCTATTAGCGCAACCCATTAGCACTCAGAGTATTTAGTGACCAGAAAGTGATCAGATTTTGTAGTTTATAACCGGTTGGTCAAGCTAAAATTCCTCTAATTCAAATCTTCAGCTAATTTCTCAGTGATTTCCTCATTAAACTGAATCTTTATACGTTTTTTATTTTGTTTAGACCTCTATTATATAAAAACTGTTGAAACAAAATATCTTCAAACAGGGGTTTCTTTCCAACATGATCTGGGTTTCAAAGCAAATTCACAAACTTAAGGAAACAGACACTAGTATGTGGAGACAATTCTTCAAAATATATAAAGAGAAAGAATAAATGTAGATACCATTTTAACAAATTCCTCCACAGCAGTCTGAAGAACACAGCTATCCTCACCCTCACACTAAAGTGTTATGATAACAGAGGATTTAGAAGCTATTTATGCTTTCGCATTAAATTAAAAATATTTTTTGGCCAGTGTAAAAATTACTTTTGGAGAGAGAAAAAATGAGAAAAGAACCAAAGATTTTGGGGAGTAAAATTAAACCAGTTTAAACTGCATTTATCCAACTGGAAGCACTTGTTAATTCATCTTTCTCGGATACCTAGGAGGAATCCTCTGTGGTGTTCCTGGTAATTTTCTTGATTTATCTTCCCCATAGGAGACCTGATTTAAAAGACTGCTGGGGTGTTTTACCTTTATTAAACTACTGTTGCAAATCTTTAGCAACTCCCAAAGTCCCTGGGCAACTTAAATCTATGCATCATTGTCCAGCAGAGGTAACTATCACCGCATGTTCCTAATGTTAATGTTTTAAACCAAAGTGAAGCTATAAGTATTGTCCTCTCCGCTCATGCTTCCACTGTCCTCAAAAACTTTATTCTTTAAAATAGCAGGAAGTTATTTCTCCCCTCGGTGAGCAGCAAGTTAAATACTGACAGGTTTGATTCTGTTTCCCCAAAAATGCACCAAACTGAACACTTTCACTTTTATCAATCTGTACAAACTGGATGTTCTTTAAATGCACATCATTTTGAGTTTGGTATGAAACAAATCAAGATTAGATATGCGTTTTAATAACTGAGGGTAATTTTGTAATCACTCAATTTTCTGTTGGACCTCTTTTAAGGAACCAGAAGCACATTAAAAGTGCTAATTCAATTAAACTCAACATACTTTTTTTTTTATCCCAAAGGAAATCTAAATGGTATCTCAACTCATATAATCCAAGTATCTTTAAAGAATCGCCGTGGATGGTGATGCAGTGAGCAGAAAAAAACAAACTGAAAGCAGTCAGCCTTACAAATCTTAACTAAATAATGTTGCCGTACAATAATCTTCAATAAGTATTGTGGCAAATATCATCAAAATGTTTTCCACTTTTCTTCTTAGAGGTCAGACCTCAAAGAAGAAATTGGTGTTGGCCAGCAATAGCCTTATCTTTGCATCCCTGTGCAGTATAATTACCTGAACGCTGTACAGGATAGTTTGCACATGGGCCATTCTGGAGTCATCCTTGAGCTTTTTGCTGGCTCTACCTTCCTGTGCTTCGTCTCTGTGTCGCCTCATCTCTTCTCTCTGTGTCCCTGAGAGCTGTTTTCAACACAAAGCACACTGGTATTCTTAAACAAAGCATAAAACTAAGAAGCAACAGCACGTTCAAGCTCTTTTTAATATTCAACCATGTTTAACCGTGCAGTAAACTTCACATCTGGTCAGATTGTACGATGAGCGGTTTCCCCCGAAAGGTATTTGTGCATTTTCATGTTAATAAATGGCTACAAGAAGCCTAGATCATAAAGCAGTGACTGCTACCGAGATGAGCAGAGAACAACTTGTCTTAAAACTAGCATCGTACCAGTGGAGGGAGGATAGGTCGTCCATAAAACTGGATGAGGGAGGATGCTGATAAAGGTCTGCGGTGTTCCTCCTCTTCTGCCTCATTTTTCTTCAGTCTAGAGAGACAAAGCTGTGCAAACTCTGCGTAGTTCTCCATCAAGTTGCATGAGGACACAATAGGCGGTAACTGAGGGTGTTAACAGAACTAAACTACACCACTAATGTTTGCTAACGCTAGCTGACACCGGCTAGTAGCAGCTAGCTAAGTTAGCTAACATAACGTTCCGTGTTGGTAAGCTGTTTATTTCATGACCAACTACTCAGCTCGAAACACCAACATGTAGGAATTGGGTTGGTAGAGGTTTCCGGTTTACCGAGAAAGAAAGGATGAGGTCTATCGAGCAACAGCTAAAGAAAGTCTCCATGGTGAAGGACCAGTGTTTACATTTTACCCGCCTCTCCTCCAGGAGCAACAGCCGGTGACAGTTGGACGCCGCTGGGACGGTGAGAAAACCCGGAGCGGACTGCCAACGAGGTGGCACCATCCAAAGATACAGCACAACAAAACTACACTTTCACACATGTAAAATGCTGCAAACTTTACAATATCCCTTCAAATAATAATAGTAATAATCAGGGAAACTTACAGAGACATTTAAATACATAGTCTTGATTTTTTTTTTTTTTTATGTATTTTCTAATTTTGTCTTTGTCTGCCTGCCTCAATTGCCTATCACTTTGCTGCTGTTACGCCTCAATTTCTCATCTGTGGAACAATAAAGAATATTTCTATTCTATTCTGTTTTGCAGTATATTAGACACAGTTTCAGAGCTTGCACCATTTTTATAGGAGGAAATAATAATAACACCAGAAAAATAAACCACTGGTACATCATAATTTTTTTTTATAAAAAAGTTACTGAATTGAACAAAACTCCTAAGCTAGCAATAAAAGTTATGTCACTGTCTTCACTCTCAGAACGTCTAACTTCTCATTGTTTGAAGTGTTATATTGTTCTGGGTAAGTGACTTTTTCAGTATTCTGCTCCATTATTGTCTTGACAATGTCTTACACCTCAAGGAGCTGGTATTTCTGAACACTTTTATGTTGACATGAAGGACTTGGAAATAAATATATATAATTGTAGATCCTTTTAAATGGGTGCTTGTTTACGGTTTAAGTTGAAATTGTGTCAAAACCCATGCATGTGGTGCTGCCTTTTATGACAGAGATTTTTCACCGCAGTGAGTTTTTCCTGGTTAGTTAAAGGTGAAATACAAACGTTGTTCCTCCTGTGATTCTCACTGAATTAAAAGTTTTCAGGTAGTTCTAAAAACAACTGGATTGCTCTCAGACCTTCTTTTAAACACAGTTGAGAGTCACAAAACTTTGCAGTTAAATATAAAGTGCACAAAATAATTAAGATTTTTTTTTATGTATTATGGCCACCTAATGTGAGAATACAAAGAAATAATGAAATATTTGACATTAATGACATGCTTTAAATCATAATTTGTGATTTATGAAACTCTCCCTCGGTGTCCATCCATCCATCTGTGGGGCAGCAGAAGGGGTTCATTCGGTTTACCGTTCATGCAAGAACTGCAGCTGCTGGGGTCAGCCATCCAAAGCAAGGGGCGGCTCAAAATAAATAAAGCATGAAAACTTTTCAGAAAACAGAAGCGGATACTGTTAACCTGCCAAGTTGGAGAACCTGATCTTAATTTGCTCCCTGCTATAGGCTCGATTGCCTACATATAACATTCAAGTTATTCTAAACTATGGAACTTGCAATTCTGAACAGCAAAAGATGGATTTCTGGTCATGTTACGTTTTAAATGTCAGATATTTAAAAGCCAGGAGAAAACTGCTTTAATTTACAAATCTTATCTTTTTCAAATTAGTCACAATATTAAAATATACAAACCACATTGAGTTGTGATAAAAAATTGCGAAAGCGTTTTAGAAAGCCTCAGTGAAGATTTTAAAGACTGCGAGACACTGTGACTCATCATGGTGTTTCTGACTGTCTGACTCATTACAGCAGGAGAAACAGCTTTTGTTGTGCAATTACTGAAAGGAAACAGCAGTTCTGGTATGTTGTCACTCTTCTGAATTGTGACTCTGCAATATTTTAATGGCTTTAACAAGAATTTCCATGTAACTCTAGGATGGTCACTCTACTGTAACTACCAGAACAGCTATTTTAAACCTCAATTAATTAATATTATAAGTGTATAATGATGTTTAATTTAGCTATAGCTAACCAATGTTTTTCCAAAAAAAGAAAATGACACCAATATTAATTGTTTTAGTTTAATAAACAAACTTTAATTATTCATTAAGATTTTTACCAAACATCATCATCAAACAGTGATGATGATGTCGCTTGTATATATAAGTGACTTGTAATTGACAATTTTTTTTGTCAATTATAAGAAATCTAACAAAAATACAAAAATACTTTAATATCTCAATTTCTGTCTTCATTTATATATTTTTAAGATGAAAGATGTGTTTTTAAACTATGAGGGAGAGTAGAGATAATTTTTGACAGACAGCTGTCAACTTTCCCGCCTGCAGGCCTTCTGTTTTCATCTTGCCTACGAAAATTGGAATAGACTAGCAACATTTCCTGTGTCCTACATGGGTAAAAAAAATATTGTATTTAACTTATCTTTTGCAAACTAAATCTGTTTTTCTTTATTAGAATTTACACAGTTTTAGGAAAATCATTGTCTTTACACCTGATAAAGTAATTAAACATGCAAATTGCATAGCGGTCAAAATGACTGCCATGGTTGTTTTAATGTTCTAGTTTGTCTAACTAGCAGAAAAGTCAAATGTTAGGAAAATATTTGCATTTAAATGTTAGTTAAAAACAAGATGGCTGGAAAAAATAAAGCAAAAAACAAAAAAAATCTATACTTACCAAGTCTTTCTGGGATATAACTTTGTACATGTGCAGAACTGTAATAGGTGCCATCAATTTCAAGGAGCTGGCATGTCTGGATTGGTCACCAGGGGGCATAAGTGCTGGCAACATGAGTGGATCACTGGTGTAACAGATAGTTGCTGGAGTCTGAGGCTCAGCCAAGACAGTGAGTGAAGGTCACTAGACAAAAAAAGATGCCTTGTAGATGCATTGCACTGCATTATGAGCACCTGACAGAGTTTGACAGGAGCCACATTGTGGGTTTGCATTAGGCTGAAGGGTTACAGTGAGTAATTGCATCCATCCTTGTGAAAACACCAACAGTGAACCTGGTCAGGTGTTTCCACTTATTGTTTTGACTGTTAGACAGTCCTGCAATGTTGCTCTTCTCATAACATCACTAATTTAAGACACAGCAACTGCTTGCAAAATAAATCATTTACATATATTATACTCTGTTTGCAAAAGCAGATATACTGTTTGACTTCTTCAACATTTAGTTAAAAACTTCAATAAATTTTGTCTGGATCTAATGTGAAAAATCCTAACATGTAGTAATGCTTAATTATGAAGTAAACTTGAAAGGATGCATCCTTTCATCATCTGTTTCCACCTGTCCATGTAGAGTCAACAGAGGGCTGATGCCTGTCTCCAGCAGTCATTGGGTCGCCACTCCATCACCAAAATAGTAATAGTAGCAGCTTAGTGCTCAGTACTAAGTAGTATTAGTCAGACCACTACTGCACAAAGACAAGATACATTTTAAATGTTTTTGGGCGTGATGTTTGATATTTAGGCTGTTTGTTTATATTGGTATTTATATTGATATTTCACAAACTTTTTTTTTTTTTTTTTTTTTTTTTACTGTTTTGTGAACGGGTGTTGTTTGATAGTGTCTGTGTTTGTGCCTTTTAAGTTTTTATCCACCCTGCTGCAAGAAAAATGTTCTTAACATATTATGTCTGATAAGAAAGTGAGACATTTACAGATCCTTACAGTGAGCAGTTTAGCTAACAGTCATGTTTTTGGACAGAGAGAGAACCCAGAGAAATTTCAAGGCATTAAACTACAAAGTGAAATTTCTTTTAAGTCATATTATATATATATATATATATATATATATATATATATATATATATATATATATATATAGCACTCTTACAACAACTGAAGTTAACATAGTTACCTGATTGTGCTATAAAATGAAAAATACATAATACTTCTCCTATAAAGGAAACAGGTCTACCAGCTGTCACTATGCAGCTGCATATATGAGTTTCATATTTATTTACAAATAAAACTGTGATGAATTCAGAATTCAACCCCCTTTCCTCCGACAGTTTTATTTAGGAGCAACACAACACTTGACATGGTGTCATCCTCCAGCAGAACAATGGTCCTGAAAAGGCAGCCACAGCTACAATAGAACAATTCAGATTAAAACATATTGATATGCTAGAATGACCTAGTCAAAGACCAGACCTAAACCTGATTGAGGATGAGATTTGAGAAGCGTTGTTCACAGACGCTTCCTATATAATCTGACTGAACTTGATCTAGTTTATAAAGCAGGTAGAGACATACGGTCCAAAGCCTTGCAGCTGTAAATACTGCAAAATTTTGTTCCACAAAGCATTGATTCACTTTTCAGATTTGCATTTTTAGAAAGATTATGAAAACCCTACCAGATTTGTTTTCCATTTCCCTGCTATGCACTACTTCCACAACCGACTCCATGTTGTGGACATCTGCAGGACACAAACACTGTAATGCATTTTAAAACATGTTTATTGGTCATATACAAAATAAAGTAAGCTGTTTATCAACAAACGTACAGTATATACATCAATAAGATGCGTCGGACTGATGATGAAACAGTTCACTTTCATTATTACCAATACCTTGTCATCATATCTATCTACAAATTGCAAAGAAAAAGAAAAGTACAATAATTTAGTTGGAGATAAATACTTACAAAGACCGTCACATTTGAAGGTTTTTTCCCATAGAAAGTACCGTTGTACCGCAGAATAATTTATTACACCCCATACAGAAATATTACAAAACACAGAGCTTCTCATCACAAGGGCTTTTCTGAATACATTACGCCATATTCACACAAACTCACTACTTCTGTATAGCTTTAAACATACCACCATATACATTTGGAGACATTGAAACATCCCGGCTCCAATGAGCAACCTCGCTTAACCATAGATGGGTGATGAATAGGAAAAGAAGCTGATATCAAGGCTAAAATAAGTGAATGTGTTAAAAAAAAAGAAGAAGAAGAAGTTTTGGTTGGACATTGTACAAGTGATGATGTGGGGCAGCGGGGAGGAAGACACAGCAGCAGATGAGGTAAGTCAGGAGGCTAAACAAACATGGTTATTGATGAAAAAGCCAAACAAACGATCAAAGGAATCCTCGGTTCATTTACTTTTATCGATCTGGATTTTGCGGTGGGTGAAAGGGCTTTTAGAGTCCAGTGGCGTGATTCAGTAGGCAGGAAAAACATCTGAACGAGTGCTCGCTGATTGGCCAAGCAGCGAGATAAAGAGTTAATGATTCCAGAAGAAATGGATGTTTTGAGGAAGGGCTTGGTAGGCCGCCGATTTGACTCTGGCTGCCTTCTTTGAAAGGAGGCCAGAGCGAGTGAGGCGGTTTAGGAGTGTTATCAGATGTGTCTCCACCGCCTCTTTTCAGCTTCTGTAAATTATTTATGGGTTCAAGTATGAGCGGTTTCTCTGGTTAGCGATGAAATGCCTTATCGTAAGAAGGTTGTGACCTCTGTACATGCAGCGGAAAGCCAGGCTGGCGTGTCTCACAGCTCGTAAACTCCGTTACGAAAAGAAACCACGCCGCCTGCTCTGCTCGTACGGCTGAAGGTCGGCGCTGTCAGCTGACCGCGTCTGTTGTGGGGAAATCGGGATTAAACCTCTGTAATGTTTGACACCATTGATCAAAGAGGCCACACACTGCTTCACTAGAGATCCACATCTGTAAGACAACATGTTTTATCTTCCCCAGGAGAAGCTCCAGTACAATTATTGGCACCCATGGTAAATGTGTGTAAAAAGCCATATTGTAAGATGTAATGTTAATGATTTTTGGGGATCATTTATGGGGGTTTTTTCACCTCCTTTACCGTTCCCTCTTCCTTCCTTGTCTAGCCTTGTTTGCCACAGTCTCAGTTACTCCCTGATTGGTTTATTTGGTGTTAGGGCAACAGATCCAATATCTGTGCCATTCCTTAGACACTGGAAGTAAAGGACGCGTGCAAACCGTGAATTTAACAAAAAATTCTTTATCTGTAAAAAAAAAATGCAAATACCAAAATGACGATAAATCAGTTTTACAATTCCTTTTTTTAAAACAAAAAATTACAAAGCCTACATGGTCAAAAACTGTATTGCGCCGTGTCTATGCAATCTGTCAGTGTTTTTTAATACAATATCCTGCCCGACAGGAATTAAGCCTTTCAAAATAAAACTACATTTCAGAATAAAAATGGCCTGAACAAATATCGATCTTCTTAACTAAATATAATAATATAAAAAGACAAACCCCTCACCAAATAACTTAAATATTTCCTATTTATGGCTCTAACATTTGGGTTTGGATCATTAAATAAATGTAATCAAACAAAACAACCTGGACTATGTTAACAAGTTTGCAAAAAATTACACTCTCAAGCTAACAAGAGGTTGTGTCCTGCGTGGTGTAAGCATGAATGGTCTCGGTTGACCAACAGCTTCTCAATGACTTAAGACTGGACTTTGACTAGGCCACTTCAAAACATTGACTTGGTTGGTTTTGAACTGTTCAGAGGTGGACTTGCTGGTGTGCTTTGGTTTTGGGTTTTATAAAGCTTTCCAGACAGAGAAATGTCAAAGACTTTGTTTCAAATCTGGTCTTTAAGTTTTCTGTCTTATTTCGGAGTATGATATGCTTCTTTTTGAGTCCTTGAGATCGGTTTATTTAAGTACTTTTCTGCTTTTACACGTCCGGCAGTAATTGGCCCTGGCTGTGGCTAGTTAAACTGGGTGCAAATACTTTTTTACAGCACAGAAAATTTATTCTCTAACTGTAGTCTTGGACAGGTAGCCCTTTTCTACTAAACATTTTCTGACTTATAGACATGTCTTCCCTTTTTAAAAGGCATGTTTTCTTGTCTTTCCCATTTTGAAGCATAAGAAAAATCACATCATGTTTATGACCCAAGGTAACAGGAAGTCGCTGATTACCAGAGGAAGTTCCTTTAATTAAGGTACTCAGATCAAAGGTTGGGTTTTTAAAAAATAAGATTAGATCATTGTTTAATAAGATTAGATCAATATGTGAAAGGAAAAATCCTTTCACATATTTTTACCAGTGGTGCCAATAGATGTGAAAGGAGCCACGTGTCAAAGCTTATTTTATGTCATCCTCTCATTTGGAAAGAAATTAAAGAGATTTTATCATTGCAAATGTCACAGTTAACTTTTAGGAAAAACTGAGAAGACGCCACAACACTTTAGGCCGCAATTAAACAAAGACAAACCCACATCGGTTTTCATTATCGCTTACAAAATGCTTTTTAACCTCGTCACATCACATTGCACCTACAATTATAAAACAAACAACTAGACAAAAAAAAAAGAACACAGGCATGATAGCATCACTCCTCCTCTGAGGCAGGAGTTTTAATTTTACCCTACACCATTTGCATAATAAGTTTTGGTTCAACACATTCATGCTTGTACAGACCGGATCCTTCACAAGCTGACGACAGCGCAGAGTGGGATGAAACGCAGGCTGACAGAGGCACAGACAGCAGTAAACTCTCCAGTGGAAAACAGAAATCTCTTGGTTTAACAGAAAAACAATGAAATACATCAGATTGACAGACAGAAAATAGGTTGTCACTGATTGAGCTGATATATACTAGTGATTTTTTTTTTCCAATGAAAATTCAAGTATGATGTTGAAATCTGGATGTAGCTCGATTCCTCTGAATAGGTTACGGTTCAATTCAATAAAACTTGGAGCCCTTTTGGCACAGAGTAAATTGTTAAAAACTGTTAAAATTCTGTAGAAACTGCTTTGTTTTTGCTCACCGTTTAAATTAAATTTACAATATATTCTTAAAGGTGGTGCCGTGCTTGCTAACTATTCTGCAGGGAGTAGTAGCAGTTCAGTTAAAAGGACGCATCATTGTTAGAAAGGCACCAACCAATTAGTCGCTTTCTCCTTCACTCTGCTATTTGGTTGTTAAAAACATGGGAGAAAATAGTTTTTCTTGTTTGTTAAATGCATCAACACTTAAAAATCCCCACCTTTTCGGAGGACCATAACTGTATTAAGACCAAACAGGTTTTCTGATTACCTTTTTGATAAGAGTTGGGGACATATATGCTTTAGCGAATGACTAACCCTTTTGTTTTCTGTGAACTCAATGTTACAGATCATGTTATGTTATGTTACAGTTAAAAAAATCAGCAAAAACAAAACACACACACACACACAAATCTCCTCAAAATTTTTAACACAAATTTGAAACTGAGGCCTGATCGGTGCATCTCTAATATTTAGTACCGGTTATAATCTTTTAAGTTGTTTTCATTTCATTATAATATCAGAGTGGAATTGCTTGAGACACTTGATGCCCTTTTTGGGTCTAGCAATCATCAGAGAAAGGTTAGGGACAAATTATTTGAATAATGAATGAGAATAATCTATAATTCCCTTAAATTTGCTTTTTTTTTTTTATAAACCCATTTGAGTCTTTATGCTTTCCAGTCCTGACAGAACAAATCAAAACAAAACAACAGCTTACAATTAGCAAGTAGGAACACAAAAAATATTTTAAATTGGATTTGGCCACTGAAGCCTGATGGTTTAAACTCAGTAAGTTGTTTGCATGACATTGAAAGAAATCTTTAAAACCAGGTTAAAAAGGTCAACCTCACCCTGACAGACAAACCATTAAATAGCATAATATAGTTGTTTTTTTTTACTTTATAAAACACCGTATACACTTACAAATATCATTTAACTTCCCTGACACTTCCCGAAGATCTTCAGAAGCTAACACAAGAACAACATTAAATATACATAAAATATACAAAGAAAAACAGAGTGCCTTATTCACACAGTACAAAAATAACTTACTGAAGGAGTGAGTTTGATGCAGCCAGAGAGCCCCTATCACCAAGTTTCACTTTTCTGATAGCTTAACTTGAAGAGACAATATTATTAAAGCCTCTACTGTATTTTCATCCCAAAAGCAACAGGACCTGAACATAGCAACTGGCCAAAAACACAAACAGCCACAATGGCCTGCTCAGAAATCTGTTAAACAAGTGAACTTGTTCAAATTCACTCTTTGTAAGTGCAGTTCAACAAAGGTGGGAGCCGAACGACAGTGGGGCAAAGAGTACACGATCAGAGAAAGAGTGCAGATACACACAACGTCATCGTCCACGTTTGGGCTGAAATCTAAAACGGATCAAAATCATAACCAATGAAATAGCTAGTAGTCACCTCGTTACATACCTACACAGCACGCCACACGCTAGTCCACCGTTACACACATGTGCCTAATCACTAGAGGAAAAATAAACAAAGCTATTCAGTAGTTAAGCCACTTTTGGTACAATTGCAAAATAGAGAGATCACTGTATATCAAACGGATTTTGTGATACCTTTTTTTTTCTTTTTCTTTTTTACAAGTTGTTACAAACAATGCAAAGATAATTGTCTTTATAAAATTACAGACTCCACTATACATGAACTCTTTGAGTACAGAACACCACGGAGGACTACGCCTGGTAAAAGCCTGGGAGAAAAATAACAACCTGGTAGTTTGACTGGAAGAAAACAAAAAAGCTCATTCAACAAGTCAGCCGACCTCCTCAGATCTGACCATCCTGGTGAAAACTAAATAGGACTAAGCCTTTTTTTAAATTAACCTGACAGTCGTGTTAATGAGCCTCATTAATATGTGATTTTGATGATGACAACAAATCTCAAACAGCGCACAGCAAACCAAAGTGCCAGCCACAACTATTGGTGTTCCTGGTAAAAATGTGTCAGCAAATTATTATGTGTCGACATCAACTTACTATGACACGATGGAAATTAGTATTTGATGTATTTCTTTATTAATTTTAAATAAATGAATCTAAATCTGAGAGAAAGCCTTCAAATAAACTCAACTTTTATTGCAGCAGAATAATCTCTTACTGGGAAAAAAAAAATCCTACTTGTAATCTGAGAGCATTCATCCAGTACAGAAAAAAAACCCAACCTGTTAATAAATAATTGTTTTGAACACCCAATGGGTCACAATTATTGATAGCCTTGCTGTTGACACTTTGTACAACCCAGTTTTTGCCAATAGGACAGATTTTCTTTTCTCTTAGTCTTCTCTTCAAAAGATTACTGCTGGAAAGATCAATCTCACTTTAACCTTTCCAGTGGTTCCAGTTAAACTCCCATTTGGGTACAATAAACTCCACATGTAGATGTAGAAAGTGTCCAATGGTTGCCATGGATACTTGGTGATCCAATGATGCCACTTTCGATGCACTTTTTTAAGAGTAAACCTTAAACGTGAAAGACTTATTGCATGTGGTGGCAACATTAACATGGCTAATAGAAATGGATCTTCGTCACATCATTTTTATACCCAAAAACACAGAAATCTTTGAATTTCAAGTTAAAATTCCCCACAAAAAAAAATTGAAGAGACTGGGCCATCTTGTTGAGTTTTATCCCCTCTCACTAATTCTTATAAGTTTGAGATTATGCTACTTCAACAAAAATTTGAAAATTTTCTTTGCACATTTTTACCAGGAGTGCCAATAAATGCGTCCCGACCTGAAAATACTGTTTGATTCTTGATTGGTCAGCATATATGCCATTAGGTACAGCTTTATATCTGCATTGAATCCTCAGCATCCTCCCTCAGTTCCTCTTGACTTTCTTCTTGGTGCATATCATTATAAGACCAAGGCACTTGCCCTTCCAATCTTTTTCTGTATTGAACATATTTTTCTAGAAACTCTCACAAACCAAAGTTATTTTCACATTTTCTTCAACAGGATATTGTCCATTTGTCTCTTTCTATTTTTGTTAAGTACGAATCGCTCTGCAGCATCCTCGTCCTACTGACAAGTCTTGGAAGTACAATATGTAATACTGGAAGCCACTTGCTCTTGAAAAAGGAAAACAGGAAGGAGAAAGAGCGAAAGACCATAGAAAAGAACACAGCTAACTAAACATAGCGATACCAGAACAAACACTCGCCACAGAATTTCACAGAATTCCTGATATATAACATTTCACACACAGAGAATACACCTTGGACCTCATGTGAATGACAACACGGTACAAAACAGTAGAAATACAGTTACCACCATCGTATATTATAGATTTTTCCATTAGTACTTTTCTGCAAAAGTTCTTGGGTGAAACAAGACCGGGCTTCGGCGCAGTCACTGAAATCAGCACGTCACTTTAAAAAAAAAAAAATATTCTTAGACATAGCTTGGGGTTTTCAACTGATGTACCTAATTTTTAATCAAAGATGCACCAAACCAACACGGTTAGAGATCTGAATTGGCCAATTTATTACTTGATTGGCTCTGCTTTGAAATCTGCAGGTAAAATACCAAAAATGCAGATTTTCGTCTCTACTTTTTTAAATGCATCAAATCTATCAACTCCAACTATTTTCTATTAGTTGCATGAATTAGACTGCCTTCCAGGGGGTTTAAATAATCAGATAGAGGCTAGTTGTGATGCAGAAATAGGGGTAAGTTTTTAATACTTTGATTTTAATCTGGATCCAAAACGTCTATCAATGAACTTGCAGCAAAAAAAAAAAAAATCGCAATCTTTCAAAACCAGACATCATATTGCCAAGAAAAGCCTGATCGGTGCATCTCTGTTTCAGATTTCAACCTTTTTATTTAAACTCAACACTAAAAACTTGACATGATTCAAACGCAGCTCCCCCAGGTTTTTCTAGTGTTTTCCCAAAATGATCACTTTCAGATTTAAATATGTGATTCTAGATCAAGTTCTCCAATTCTCTGACATTCATAATCCACATTTTAGCCAAAGGGACTCTGTGTGTTCATCCAGTTCTGGACGATCAAACTCTGACCGGAAGCTTCTTTGTGAGCCAATAAACCGTCCTCTGCCTCCATCCTGTCCTTCATCTGCACTGATCTGAGACGGACGATGGGAACACGTCGGGGTGGTCCGGGTGGTGCCGCCCAGCTGCTGGGAGTCGGTGCAGGTGGAGGAGAGGGGGGCAATAGAGAGGCAGGCTTACTCTGATGCGGCTGAGCTCCATCCTGTCACACCCTCCTCCAGCCTTCTTCCCCTCAAGACCGCGCGTCCGTCTTTGACTTGACTATCGTGATGACGCTCGTCGCCGTCGCCACCTTCCCCGGTATGAGTGGGCCGATGACCGACGACGGCACCCCTCCGCCCCCACCGCCCCCGGCCCTCACCCCGACCCCGACTGTGGGGCTCCGCGCCACAGTCCTGGCGAAGGTCTGCAAGGCTTCGTACTTGGACCTCAGGGCGTCCAGTTCGATGCGCATGGACGCGTTCTCGTTGGCCAGTTTGTCCACCTCCTGCTGCAGCTGCGCCTTCTGCTTCTCCAGCTCCTCCTTCTGGGTGACCCGCTTGACCCGGCAGCTGGCGGCGTAGCCTCGGTTCTTCAGGGTGCGTCTCCTCTGTTTGAGCTGCAGGATCTCTTCCTTGGAGAGCCCCCGGAGGTGCTGGTTCAGCTCCCGCACGGACATGGTCACCAGCTCCTCGTCCGTGAGGCTGGTGCCATTTTCACCCGGCTCACGCTTCACCTGGAGGAAACACGAGGGCGGTGAAAAACCAGATCAAACCAAGCGCAACGCTGAGAACTGGGTGGGAAACACATGAAAACATTACTTTCGTTTACCTTTAAGGCTTTATTTCCTTTGTTAGTCGTCGTCATGCCACAAGAGCCTTGCTCTTCTGCGCAAACCTTTGGCGAACACAGGAGAGCATAAAGGGTAAGAAACATAAAACAAAAGAAACCACATTTTATCAAACCCACCTCCCCCCCATGGAATCAATATTTATCACAGATTAATACCCACCAGAGAAAAAGGAGATATTAAGCAAAACCGAGCATTCTGGCCCTGTTGTGGGAGCATGGCACAGACTTTTTGCATCTGTATAAGACTGCATGAGTGAAAGTGACAAACGCTTCTTAGAATTTCCCTGACTTCCTGTTTCCTTGTGGTTTCACTCACAGTGCCCACTACCTTTGTGCTCACAAGCTCTCATTGGCTGGCTGGAGGCCAATAACGATGAAACGAGCAAGAAACAAGAGGAAGTGGTGAAGTTTGTAGGAAGGACTCCAGAGGGAAGCTAACTGTTACAGTCCTGTTTAAATATAAAGACAGACCATCTCAAAAGATAAAGAGAGCAACACAGAGAAGTGTTCAAACCACTCAAACGTTATTGTGTGGAACAACAAAATGTAATGTTTTAAACTGGGATTTTATTTGATGGAGCAACACAACATGGTGCATAATTGAGCAACCAGCTGTTAAAGAGGCATGATTTTTAACTTTTTCTTTAACGACAAAACCAATGGCCCCTCTAAGAAAATGTTGCGGCTCTGTACTGAGCCCTCAGGATTTGAAACTGAAATGTTTGCTCATTTTTCTTTGCTAAACAGCTCAAGCTCAGTCAGACTGGATGGAGAGCATCTGTGAACATATATTTTCACAGATGAAAATATATGTTGTAAAAAAACAACAACAAACCTCCCCCCCCCCCAAATCCAATGAAATAGTTTTATTTTCTTCCATCCTGTTGAAGTTACTCATTTCCTGTGCGCTCTATATTACATATATGAAACATGAACATATATGAAAATATATGTTCATCAAAACGAGGCTTTGCGTTTAAGAAGCCGTTCTTTGTTTTATTTTTTATTTTTTTGGTTGTCACTGTCGCTGAAAATGATTTTCAACTATAAGCTCATGCCACGCTTTTCAGATTTTTTATTTGTAAAAGCTTTTGAAAATCCTGCATGGTTTTCCTTCCACTATAAAATTAGGCACTACTTTGTGTGGCTCCATCACATAATAAAACATTAATGGGGTACACAAAAATTGTGAGGGGAAAAAAAAAAAAAATTACGATGGGGTGTGAATACCTCCGACACCTATAGCGGATAAAAAAAAAGAAGTAAAATCCCATCGGATGAAATAATATATTTGCTTTTGTCCCAAAGTGCAAACAAGGAACAAAAGGATGGAGACAGAAGTGTGAATCAGAGGTCAACAAAGAGCGAGCTTGGAAGTGCAACAGATGAGATCAGACCTTGGAGCTCAGTGCTCCAGCGAAGAGCGTCTCCACAGGCTCTCAATGACAAGCTCTGTGTGTGCGCTGGCCTCCTCTCATCTCTCAGTGTGTGCCTGAGATAAAGAGAGGCTATTGTTGTTGCTGCTGCTGCAAGATCATCATGAGACCAGTCATGATGACTCAGCAGATTGCTGATCTCAACCCAACCTGCCCCTTGTCCCCTCTCCCAGCCTCCACACTCTGCTCTCTCCTCTGACACTTTATGTGGCGTCCACCCCCGCCTGCATGGCTTTGATGACTGTTTAACACCTTTTTTTGAAATCGGACCAGTGGGCCAAAACAGCAGACGAGCCACGGAGAGGCTAGAGAGAGAGAGTAGAGTCAGGAAGATGGCCAAGTTGTACTCGAGCTGCTTAACAGATACAGGAGGCACCTGTCGTCGAAGCTTTAGCAGGACGTTCTGCTATCAAGGCATACCAAGGTTTTCAGAACGATAAAAAAGTTACGTCATATCGCCCTACAGGTTTAAAACTGTCGTAATAAAGTCCCAGAGAAGCTGCTGCCATGAACTAAGTTTTCTCCAGCTGTCGGAGTTTAAAGTAAAGCAGCGCTGCTTCTCCCTCACCTACTGCTACACAATGCTCAGTTCATGGATTTGGAAACATCTTTAGTCATGCAAAAAAAAAAACTGACAGTGCTGTGGAAACCAAAGGAGTGCCACCTGTCACCTTTATTACGATAGCGTTGTTTTATTACTACAGTTGCCAAGCTATGCGTGGCATGTCTTTCTAAGTAACGTTTTCAGTAACCGTTTTCTTACCAGAAATGGAGAGGCGTCATGAACTCATTAACTCTTTCAGCTCCTATCTGAGGTTTTAGTGGAAACACGGTCAATGAAGTGAAACGGATTGAAGCAATCCATTAAAATTGCTCTCCTGTTTAGGCTTGTCAATACAGGGTTTTAAAGTCATGTTGTTCAAAAATCTGCAGATTTTTCAAAACAGTTTTTTATTATCTCCATTTTTATCACCAGAAAGTCAAGTTGGGACAGATTGTGGAAAAAGCTAAAAAGAAAAAAATCAATGTTTTGTAAACTATCTGTGTTAAAGATTGGGATTCTGCAGCAGGGTCTTGATGGTAAAGCAAAACTTTTTCAGGTCTTGAAGTTGGAATTGGGATCAACCAGCGTAACTTTAGTGACGTTGTTCAAATTAGAAGACAACACTAATTACTGCACTTCCAACAGCAGTAATTCCAGTTATAGTTGCTTTAAATGACATAAATCAGTGAAAACTGGAGGCCCATCTGATAAACTGCTCTGAGGATTTATTTACGTTTCCATAAATGATGTGATGTTTTTTTTCTTCTACAGGTAAAGGGAATCGCTACTGATAATAACAGAATCTCACAAAAAAAAACAAATAAACAAAAAAAACATTCAAAAATATCCCTTTAGGCAGCTGGCTGCTGTTTGGCTACCTGAGCAGAGAGCCTGACTAATTACTCAGCTAATATATTGTCAGATACCTGAAATATTCAAGATTATATTATATCTCACTATTCACGCAATAGAATATTCGTCACAATCAGCACATTCACTTGAAAACTAAAATACTAAGTTTAGAGGAGTTTTATTTTATTTTATTCCTAAATATATAAATCAAAATAAAATTTGCAATTACATTATTATAGATAATGGTTTATTGTTTTTGCATCAATAGTCAAGAAAACGTCATAATGTAAATGACATTAAACATAGGTATTTTTTTTACTTCCAACTAAAAACTCATATCATTCTATAACAGAAGAAAAAGTGAAATAACCAAAACTTGTTAATTAAAATTTAAGATGCTTTTAAATATTTATTTTTGATACAAAGCTTTGTAATTGTATATTATTTCTGTACTATTTGCTTGTGTATTTCTTATCAAAGCGCTACAGTGAGAATGTCACACAGGGCCATGCTTACAGTGAAAATAAAAGATTATTAAATCAAATAAACGAGCAAAGCTGCGAGTGTGAACAAAAAAAAAGCTCCTCCTTCAGAGGAAGCGATGGGTTTATACGACACGAGGCCACATGTCTTGTTACATCTTTATTCTTTTGTATCAAAAAGACACGGAGCCAATTGTGTGGCAGTGCGCCTCCCCCACAATGCACCTCTGTCTGTCTGTGAGGGTACCACAAATCCTACATTTATAAATAGCTGCAGATCAAAGAAAAAAAAATTTTAGCAGCTCATTAAGCGCACACGCACTAAATATGTCAAGGCACAGCAATTTTAAAAATTCTGTTTACGACTGCATGACACGTTTAAGGTTGTGGGAATAAAGCAAGCGCCGTAGGAGGCTTCATTCAATCCTCCTGCTTTTATTCTATTTATTTTGAAACAACTCAAACTTCCTCTTAACGAGTCGGGATAACTCAAGTAACACGTGGCGACTGTTTTCAACAACTGGAGGGCTTCCACATGTGCTGCTGCAGTCTGAAGTTTTACTGTGATGCAGCCTCCTGCAGCTGGAGGTGCATCTTCGCACAATAGCTGCATCAAAGGCAGGGAGGCTGAGGGTGGCTGCCGGTGGTGGAGGCGGTGAGAGAAGACAGAGGGGGGGGCTAAAAAGGAGGCCGATTTCCTGGCAAGCGCTGGTTTATTTCCCCTGTGTCGAACTCTCCCCCCCATGAACACCCAACACCCACCCTCCATCGACACAGAAACAAAAAGCCTGCTGCCAAGATCGTGCACATTATCCCGCCGCCATGCCTGCGGGGTCTAATAAAGCACACACATGTAAAATGGTCGGCAGCGCTCAAACATGCAGTTTTAGCTTTTTGGAGAAGAAGCCGACAGACGTGGAGAAACTTTGAGTTCCTGCACCTCAGAGGTTCGATCCCTCATCTTGGCGTAATTAAAGTTACTTTTCAAAAGGATGTTTTAACGTGACAACAGAGTGTTGTTGCTTGGATCGGAACTGACTGCGGAGCTAAATCCTACTGTCACAGCCTTAACACAATACTGCCAGGAAGAAGAACAAAAAGCAGCTGGCACGGTTCCCTCAGAGCCTGAGTGTCAACATCATAGAGTTAGCGATTACAAGAGGAGACACTGAGACAGCTTAAATATGCAGAACAATGGAGACAGGTGTGTTTGTAACGTTTCACCTGCCAACAGCTCAGGAGCACAGAGGGAATTTGTTTGAAAGGCAGTGGGTGGTGGGGCAAAATCACACCTGGAAATGGAAAAATATATTATTGAAATAAATTTAAATATAAAAACGTAGCAATTAATATTTTTACATCTACAGGGCTTTTTACATAATTACAGGCCAACACACTTAAGGAAATATTTGTTGATCGCAGTGTTCACGTTGTGTTTGTAAGGTGTTAGGTTGTTGGCCCTTATGGTAACAATCAGCAGAAGCAGAGGTTAAAATATTGTAAACTATGCAATAATGACATATAAACATTTAACATTTTTGATTGTTTCCATTTGTGATCACTCAGTAGTTCTGATTCATATTAAGAAGGCTATTTTACAACAACAGTGTTGAAAAAGGGTCTTTTTCCATTTATTGTGTGGTTTGTTCAGTGGATAAAATAAAATAACGTGAAAGCAATGTTAATACCGGTGCACAGATTGCAGTTTTCTGGCCGATCTTTAAAAAGCTTGACCTGCTGATTCCGATTTTGGCCAAAAAATTAATTTTATTTTTATTTTTTTACGGAAATGTTGCTAAATATACCAAGAAAGTCACTGAGTTGACAAAAGTGGGGTGACTATTGTTAACTGCAAACATGCAGACATGACCTGGTGGGCCAGTCTGTCAGTCAAGCCTCTCACTGCAGAACAGAAGAGGACAGAGGCTGATATTTAGACCTTAGGCCAGGTAGATAAGATCAGTGGATAAGATAGTATTCACATTTAAGTATCAGCTGATCACCGATCTCCCAAAATTAAGGAAATCGGAGCGTGGCCGGTTTATCGGCTGACCGAATGCTAAAATGGCAACTGGATCTAATTACAATCAGTAAAAAACATTAAGATTTTACTTTAGCAACAACTCATTATTTCATTGATATGTTGAAGCCAGTGATCAGTAAAACTCTGTAACCAAATTTAAAAATAATTAAATCAGACTAAATCTTTCCTGTTTTAGGTCAGCTTCCTGTAGGTCAGCCACAGGTCAGCCAATGATCGCAAATGTTGTGAACTAGCCAATCAGAAGCTCATGAAGTAATGACATCATCATCTGAGCTTTTCTAAGTTGCAGTTATTTTAATGTATGTAAACTTCTGAGCTTGAAGAAATACTTCTAGTACTACTACTACTAATAATAATAATACATTGTCTCTCTTTGTTCTGACAATTTGAAAATACAAATCATTTTAGTAATCCTTATTTATTCCAACCATGAAAGGTTTAGCCTGATTTAATGTCAGTGGAAAAAAGGTTAAATATCTTTTTATTCACTGTAAATAAATATTTATTTTCAACAGTTTAAGATGACGGTCTGCCTCCTCATCTTTTGATTGTTGTGCTGTAGTCTCTTGTTTCTGACCACCGATCAAATGGTTATGTCTTAAAATCCACAAAATGATTATTTGGCCAGTCATCAGTCAGTGAAACAAAAGTAAAACAAACGAGTTGTCCGAAAGTTCTCCCTGTTTTGTTAAATGAAACTTAGTTTAAGACACAATAAAAGTTCAGCAGTTTTTCTCAGCAAACTAAAATGTAAAATTAGCTATTCCTAAAGATAAATAATAATAAACAAAGCATATGAAGTGATAGAGGTGAATAATTAATATGCAACTCTACTGCAATCTAGAAGTTCTCGTAATTAGAGCTGTGTGATATTAAGAAAATCTGAAGTATGGGACCGTATTGCAATGATTAAAACATGCTGACATCATTCACTGCAGATTTCAGCATCATAACAACTATTATCTAAATCAACTGTGGTTATTTCTACAAATGTGACTCGCCAATGGTATTATGAAGGTAATAACACTTTAGCTTTTCACTAATTCCATTAAAAACAGCATAATAAAACTGTCTTAAGACAAAAAAATGTGTTAAAATTCACACTACTAAACTACTGTATGCAACTTCCAGAAAAGTTTAGACCATTAGACCACATGGAAGTAACCCAGGTTAACGATTATGTGTAGAGTAAAGGCTACGCCATTAATCGTACGAATCAGTGCACAAACACACATTATATCTTTCCATCCTCACAAAGACTTTTCATTGACTTCCACTCATTTTTGATTAATTTCTGCAGCCTAATCCTAACCTTGGCCCTGAACCTAATCATTACCAGTATATCCCTAAACCTAAACCTAACAAAAACCCAGTTCACGTCTTAGTCCTAAACTGAACCACTAGCCCAAAAACAGCACTCCATCTTGGAACAGTGGGTCCTCACATCCTACTATTTGCTGGAGAAATGGGTCTTACAAAATGAAAAATGGGAAAACACACACACAAATATGTATACTGTATATATGCACACACACCTACACACACCGTCTAGGGGTGTCCTTCCCATAATGGTTGTGGGGTGATCATTGCAGAGCGGTCAATGCCAAAGCCGCTGTTGCTACAACAGACAGGCTTTTTGCTGTGGCAGGCTGTATTTTTATGGAGCAACTTAAAGAACGCTGACAACTCAAGAGTAGAGCTGCTTACTGTTACAGTGGAGAGACGACACACACACACACACACACACACACACACACACACACACACACACACACACACACACACACACACGCACCCCCCGAGGATGGGACCCAGAGGCGGGGATGGGTGAAAAGGTGAAAAGTGTTAGAGATGAGCAAAATATGGCTTATAGACAAGAAAAGAAATATCTGAAAGGAGAAGAAAAAAAAAAAACAGGTGAAAGACTGGAAAGACATTAAGGTGTGAGTGTGGGGGGGAGGGAGCAGATGAGGACAGAGGGGAGAAAAGAAGAGATGAGGAAGAGGAGGAGTGGGGTGCTGTTGGTAGAGGACTGAAAGAATGCTGACGTCTCCAGAGCTGATTAGCGTTACACAGAGACATCACACCCACAGTCGGGAAAAATGCTGAGTACGGAAGGAAGACAGGGTGGGGGGTGCAAATGACAAGGGAGAAAGAAGAGAAGAAAAAGAGAAGAGCGAGCAGGGAGGAGGAGGAGGAGGACAGAGGTGGAGAGGAGGAGTGGGACGGTGGGGAGGGTAGAAGAAGGGGTGGGAAAGCGTTTGGGTGAAAATGCATCCTCAACACATTTGTAGGAGCTTAGCTGTTGAGTACGGGGAGGCGGAGGAGAGAGGGATGGAGGGGTGGAGGGGGGTTGGAGTCTGCGATATTAAAAAAGGAAAAAAAACTGAACTCAGCAGCAATCACAACCTCAAATCAGAAAGGTTTTGATCCATCAGACATGAGACCGTCAGCTTCATCGACAAAAACCGCATCAAAAAACTGGCATAAAAAAACCCAAACTAACTCAAAACTAAAGTATTAATTCCAAAGTGGTACCAGATCACACAGACACTCTTCAGTGTAAAAGTTGTTATTGAGTGAAGGAGTGAATTTATAGTTTCTGTGAGGTGTTTAAAAGTACCGAACAAAACGTGTACAAATATGTTTAAAAGGAAACTGTTCTTACTTCATGCAGGCTGCAAGAGAACAAGAGAGAGTAAGTCTTTTAGAAGACAACAGGAAGGCCTAAGTAAGCGCAATAGACATGTCATTAAATCCTTTTGAGCACTTGAATAATTTTTTAAAATTAATTTAAGAGTTTACAATCTCTATAGTAGCCACACAGTGAGACTATTATTTCAGTAATTCAAGCAAAGCTAACTGTGCTAAGATGTTATAAGACAGATTTATCAATTCTATTTTTTAAGCCCTTTTCACAAAACAGTTCCATCATCAGCCCACAAAGATGAGCCCCTCTCTGAACTGCCTCTGGCCATTCAGATTACAGATCAAGACGACAATATATTGCACTTGTAAGGTTGCAAAAATCCAGCCAAAGAAGATTTGGAGTGGATCTCAGCAGAGTTGATATTCAACATTACACTTGTAATGAGTGTTGAACATCTCCCGCTCTGCGGGGGTAAACTCATAGCTGGCATCTTATCAGTTTTGTTCTCTGCTACGCATCACTGCTACAGAAAGAAATACCCTTGGCTAAAGTCCAGGGATCTTTTTTGTTTTAGCACACTTCACCATGACTCAGCTAAAGTTTGCTAGTGACAAGGAATGCTGTGCACTCTGCAGTGACCCCAGTTAGTTTTCATTACATCCTTTACCACCTTGCTTGGCTGATTAGAGGGGTGACGGTGCTGGGTTGACGTCAACCCCCATGCTGTTTAGGCCCTACAGAAATGACAACGAGGCATCTAAATGGTGCGTCCCTTTTATAACGAAACTCTTAACTGGGAACTCGGAGTAACTTTCCACGTTACTGCTTTCCAGTTGTTCCACTCGTTAAGAGTCGGAAAACCTTTATTGTTCTAACTATACCCTGGTACCGCCGGGTAACAGTAGTAACAACCGAGCTGCACAGAACCCACTAGGGTGAGGCATTCCAGGTGATTTTCCCGACTTGGAAGTCGGGATTTCCATGTTCCGACTACAAATAGATTTGTAGTCCGAATGTCGTATTTGAATGTTTTGTGAAAGAGCTTTTTGTTTTGAAGTGTTAGTTAAACCTTGTTTTATAGTGACTACTCTGTCATACACACAATGTGACATCACCTCTGGTCCAATTATAAATAATGTATATTAGGAGTCTTAAGGTGCATTCACACCAGCCCTGTTTAGTCCGCTTTAATCAAACTCCAGTTCCTTTGCCAAGAAAGTCTGGTTCGTTTGGGGAGGAGTGAATGCGTAATCAAACTCTAATGTGGACCAGAAAAGTGAACTCTGGTTCACCTACAAACTAAGGTCTCAGTTTGGTTGAAGTGGACGCTGGCGTGGTTCGTATCCAAAACCACGCTGACCGGAGACCGCTCCAAAAGAAGGAAGTGACTGTAGCACAAGGCATTCTGGGTAAATACATCCAAAACAAACGGGAGAGTCTAATACCAGAGGGAGAAATGACTGGAGGTCTTTTGCCAAAGACAAAAGACAAATCCTACAACCACTAAACTCTAACATTAATTCATTATTGTTTACATTTAGTGAAGAAGGAAGTTGTTCTCATATCTTCTTCAGAGGTTTTCGTGTTGTGTCCTTCAGTAGTTCTTGATGCAGCGCCACCACAGGTGAAGGGGGGAAGATTATAGTTTGTTTGGCACAATGTAGTATGAAAGGGACTTGCACCATCTGAAAATTTAACAAACGTTGCAATTTTGGGTTCAAATCGAGTCTACCAGACTATCAGGTGCGAAAACGTCCTTAAAGACACAAAGAAATTGGCTAAAATAGGTAATGGCATGTAAAAGTTTTAAGAAAGACTATGATTGGAATTGGCTACAAAATTCAAATAATCTCTGACATCGACCCTTGTTAGCAAATCGCGATGGTACGAAAAGCGAAGGTGTGGCATGAGGTTAGAGTGGTAAATATGAGTCTTATAAAGACAGATTAAAGAGCAGAGGGAAGAGCACAAGACTCCTTTCTCTTCGTGTAATTCAGACTAACAGGATAATGAACTCTAAGCTTGTGGGGGTGTGGGTGTGTGTGTGTGCGAGTAGGCATGTGGGTGTGTGTTGTTGATTCAGACGGAGCTCTAATTAATCTTGTTTTAAAGAACCTTCTGCTCTGGTCACTGCTGACCCACACAGACAAATTTCTTAGAAAGAGACTTTCGATTTAGCTAGCTGCTCAGACATGGGGGGGGGGAATAAACGTCCAGATTAGATGCTCCAAAAGCCACCGGGGAGGGAGACGAGTGGGTGTGCTCGCACATAAACAACACAGCGTTCAGGGGATGATCAAGAACAGATCGCGAGAGTCACAAGTCGTTTGAGATGCAGTGTTTATTGAATTATCCTGCCATAACAGCTGCTTTAACTGCACCGTCTCCCTCAGGCAACTCTCTGAGCAATAACTGAAATCACAAAGGATGGCATCCGAGTGAGGCGGCGAAGACACGCAGCAGGACACAGAGGGAACGGGGATGGAGAGACACAAAGGCAGCATAATGTGGAAAGCGTGAGTTTAAAACCTCAGAGAGCCACAAAAACACAGCTGCTGGCTGCGGTCCCACCTTGCTTCTGCTAGAGAAAAAAAAAAAAAAAAAGAGAGACCAAAACAAAGCATTGCTTAAGCTGGCTGATCTAAAGCGGGCCGAGGGTGTTGAGGGAGTTGGTAAATAATTAACGACGGGCACTGTGTGGAGGCTAATTGAGAATTAGGAGCCAGATCAGAGATAATGGCAACCTGTGAATAGAGAAGACGCTCAGGGTGGAGATGCAGGACCATGGAGAGAGGGAGAGAGAGAGAGAGAGAGAGATAGGGAAGCTGAGACGAGGACACCCATCTGAGCTGGGAGCGCGTGCAAGAGCAGAAAGAAAATAGGGAAGACATTAACAAGAAGGTATGCAGAGCGTGAAATAAGCATGATAACAGACGGAGAAGAAGAAAACACAGGGAAGGAGAAAAATAACAACAATCTTCACACTTTTCTGCAAGTTAAAAGTCTGTGTGCGTGTGTGTGCGTTTTGTCAAACGAGTGTGTTATTAAAGGCACGAAAAACTCCTGGCGTCGACACGTTTTTCCCATTTCAGGTAGTAAGTCGGAGTGTGATGACAAATTTCCCAACACAAGCAAAAAAAAACTGCACTGTCAGGCAATTGAGCTCTGGCTCCCTTTTTTTTCATAAGCACTTTTTCCTCTTTTCTTTGAATAGAGAAAGATTGTACTGCTGGTTAAGTTGCTTCCCTCATGGTGTGTGTGTGGGTGTGTGTGTGCTTGGAAAACAAACAGAGCTGCGAGGGGAGACAGTATTAAGTCAAACCACACGGTGAGTTTATTTCTCTCTCTATCCCTACATCCTGGTCAGCAATAGCAGTTTGGGAAGAAGAAAGTTGGAGCAGCGCATAAGCACCGTTTTTCTCTGTGAAAATGCTCAGATCTTTATCAGGCACGTTGATGAGAAAAGTGCACGGAGAAGCGTCTCGGCGAACACAGAGACGTGTCTGGTGCCACAGGGAGCTCTGACCTTCAGCTCGGGGACATTCCTGGTACCCATTTTAAGGTTTTCCATCAGCTGGCCATCCTTCTGGACGGTATGAGAAGCACGCACACGTACTGCTGCAGCTATGTCACCTCTTTTTATTCACTAAGGAATTCATCTCTTCACGCTACGCAAACAGTCCAGAGCAAAAAACACAATCGGCAAACAAGTAACAAAAACAAGGTTCCACACTTTTCCTTTCTGTTTTTTTTTTGTTTGTTTGTTTTTCAGTGATTATACTCAACTTAAATTCCCCAAATTAATAATAATTAAAAAACCCTTCAGATTTTACGGCGTGGAAAAGTTAAAGCTGATAGATCTGTTTGTGACCAGAACTGGTTGGTTGGTTTTCACTCTGATCTACGGTTGGACGATATCAGGAAAACATGCGACCTGACCCGTGAAAATGTGAGCGACGGTTGCAATGGTCATGTGAACTGAACTGTACAATGCTTATGTCATTCTGCCCCAGCTGGATTACAATCACAAACCCCAGAAAGTGAGTAGCATGTTATGTCATGTCTAATAAGCCAATGAACTGCCGCATTGACAATCTCTTTCTATGTGGTGGAAGTTGTGACTGCAGGAAGGAAACTTAAAAGTCTGTCATTTTCTGTGATGTTGAGGTATGTAAACACGAAATCACAGGAGGCACAAGGATGAAAGATGATACTTAAAAAGTTAACAGAAGTTCAATCTTGAGATGTGTCTAAGATTCATTTGGGCTGCAAGAGAGTGAAAGAAAGCAAGACTTTCATTAGATAACAGAATAGCTGAACAATGTAAGGCAGCATTGTTTCATTTTACTCTTTCGAGGTTTTAATGTCTGCCTTTTACTAAAGGGAAATGTTGACAGTTTTTGGAAAATAAATAGGGATGGGAAATTATCGTAGAAGAAGAAGAAGAATTACTTTATTCTTCCCAGCAGGGAAATTATTTCGCAGTTACAGCAAGAATTTTTTTTTTATACACAGATTAACACACACACGACGGGAGCTGCGTCTCCCAGCTGAGCCGGCGCCATTTTTGAAGGAGGACATGCGGCAAAGGTCGTCGGGAGTCGAACCCGCGACGTCCGCGGGTCTAAGGCCTCCAAATGTGGGGCGTGCTAACCCCCTGCGCCACCACAGCACGCCCCTTTCTTATTACAACAATTGCAAAAGTTACAACAATTTGGATTGATCATAATAAAGATAAACTGTACTTGGTGTTGATTGCAAACCCAAAAAATTAAAAGCATTGTCAAGATTGTTACTTTTACTATTTTTACAAGGTTATTTCTGTGAAAGAACCCAAAAAGACTAGAAGGAGATTTTAAACAAACAAGCCACTGTAGAAATGTTAGCCAACCTCATGTTGCTAACCGACAGCATAAGATCCCGAAAACAGTTTAAAATATGAAGTCTGTAACTGAATTGTCTATTTTAAATGCGTAAAATCCTCTTTTAAAGCAAAAGTTCTGTCACACACAATGTATAACATCACCTCTGCTTCCAATATAAATTAACAAAGAGCGTTCACATCAGAAAGCTCAGAAAATTAATACGACGAGCGCTGATTTTACATCCTAAACATAGAAATCGCCCTCAGATTCTAATCAGTGCTTCTCTCACAAACAGCCATTTCAAGGCTTTTATCCTCAACCAACTTAGATCCAATATAATTTTAAATCTTCAACACACTTTTTAAATCACAATTTTTGAACATTTTTATTTATTTATAGGAATTCACACAAAATGCAGACTGTAAATACTCCATTTCTAATTCAACTGTTTTTTTTTCCTAAGCTGGAAAAAGAAAAATCCACGTTCACTTTTCTTTTCCTTACTTTTCCAAAGTTTGATAGTCAATATTTCCTTTTGTGTATTTTTAGCCAAAATTTTGTAACCCTTGCCTTTGCCAACAGTCCAAGCTACATCTAGTTTAATTTTTAATTTATACAAAAAAGAGAAAATGTTCATTCATGATATGTTCATTCATTCATGCAATGTTCATTCATGATAAAAGAAAAGAAATCTAACTTTGTAGATATTTAAAATATTCAGTTCTTAAACAACTCCGTTAAACCTCTGCCAATCTTCAGGTTGCAACAGCTTGAACTAAAGTAAAGTATGTTACAAAGACAATCGTTTGTTGCACAGGGTTTTTCCAACAAAAGCCAGAAGATCCTGTAAAAATGTGTAAATTTCACCTTAGATTGTTGTTCTAAGCACCAAACAATACAGTGCTGGGTTTGCTGGCCTAAAATTTGGTTGTAATAATATGTAGTCAGTTCATTCTTGAAGAAGCTGTACTTTTGTTTAAAAATAGTTTGAATGTATAAATTATAAATCAGACTTTGGAATGAACAGAGAAACTCAGGAGAGCTTCCCGCTCCTTGGAAATATTTTAATGTCACAGGTGACGGTTAAGAGCTGCCACCACACCGTGAGCTACAGACACACAGACTTTGTTCCCCCTCTTTTAACTCCTTGGCATTGGTCCACAGAGACTGGTGTTGTTTCTTTTCTTTTTTTCTTTCTTTTTCTTTTTAAGGTTCACAAATTCATACCACAATCGGAGACTCGTCACACTGCAGTTAAAAACTGCGGCAAGTTGGCGCATCGAGATGATGCAACTAGTAGACAACCGGTAGTGCGGGTATTCCTGTTACTAGGGCCTTCGAAGCTGTGCACTGTTCACAGGGCCTCAACGACGCAGGATTGTCACTGTGCACAGAGGTCTCACGCAGACAGAAACTTCTCGAAAGTGAAGAAAGCTGTCGCCACTAGGGGAGAGGTGCAAACTTTGTTCTAGACCGTACGTTGACCTGAAGAGCTAAATGAGTTTGAACACAACTTAAACTAAAACTGTGAACTTGTTTTCTGTCTGCTAATCCTTCTGGTGCAACTTATAATGAGATTTGTCTTGATTTCAGTCTGGTTATGTAAAAAGAAGTTAATGCACTTGTAGAGTTTGGGTATAAACAGTCTAAATAACGCAGCCCACTAATGCGGAAGCAGATGAAGTGTGGGGGGGGGAGGGGAAGACAGTGGAGCACAGCAATGATTATGCACCAGATCTGCTTACACCATATTTCATCATTACTGTGGAGAGGAAAAAAACACTCAAATATTGATCTGCCCCACTGCTTCCTTTCCTCCCTGCCTCTCTCGCTCACTACCAATTCTGTCTTTTATTCCCACGTTTCCATCTCTCGTTTTACTTCTCGCTAACGCTTTCTGAAATTTGCAAGCATAACAAGACTTTTCTGAGAAGTATCCCAGTTGTAAGGACGATCATAAACACGCAGACGATACTTATGAATTATGTTCAAAAACACCAAAGTTTCTTGCCTTTAAACACACACAAAGAGAAGGTGGACAGAATATCGTGAACACCTGCGCAATCTATCGCAATCCAGGGCTTTAGATGTGCAAGGGCAGCGCGTGTGAAGTTTTCTGTAATGTGTTCTCAAAGCTCAGGGGTAAACAGACCACATCACGCAACAACTTAAAACTGAACATCAGTAATTAGGTTTTCAACAAACCTAACGGACAGAAAAAAACACTCATTTAGACACAACAAGCTGGGATGTACCACTCGTTAAAGCTTTTCTGGTATTTAAACTATGCAAAAACAAGCTTTATGGCATTACAGAGAAAAAGGTAATGGTAAAAACACAGGTTAAGTTCATGTTATAATAATCAAATAAAGGTATTATTGAGTCTTTTAATTAACTTATGAAAAGCAGGTCTTTCAACTGCAGTCATTATTTGTAGACGCTCCTGGTAAAGTTGTGGAAAAAGCTGTAAATAAACGCATCTTTTAAAGTAGCAGCGTAATCTCCCTAAGCTGAAAGTTTTAGAAAAATTCTTCTGAGTTTCAGTGTATGTCTAATTATTTCAGTAGAGCACGACATTTCACAGATGTACAATTATCTTAGCCACTCATCAGGAGCCTGGACAAGGAGCCACGTTTATCTGCCACCACTCACGGTGATGGAGAATGCTTGGGAAGTCTTAAACTGTCCAAAACTCACTGTGAGAGAATTGAAGCAAAAGCTGCCATGTTGGAGTCACTGGGTCTTCATAACAACCTCCATCTGCCATGTTTGAGATCAGGAGTTTAACAGTCACTGTGCGCTTTGCTCAGACGAGACGAAGATTTGGGTTTGGCAAATGCGTGTCCACTCTCAAGTACGGCGGTGGATCTGTAATGCTGTGGACGTGTTTCTCTTCCAAACACCTTATCAGAAAATCATAAACCGTAAACTTTTTGAAATACCAGATGATTTAAAATTTGACTTTAAACCTAAGTTTTGTTGGGGGAGCTGAAGTGAACAGAACAACAAGAGGACCCTGAAATAAAGCACCATCAAAGAATTTGTAAAGAAGGATTTCTTAACCACAGAGGAAATGTACCTGAATTAAAAGTTGTATTTTTCTACAATTTTTCAGTGTGAGATTATTCTAATGCAATGAAAGATGAGTTTGTTTTAAGGCATTTTACTTGTCTACCAATAAATGTGGGTAGCAATAAAGGCCACCATGCTTTTATTAGCAACTTAATGACACAACTAAGGTCAAAGCTAAACAACTAATAGCTAAGCTCCTTTATTTCTTATACAGCTTTAGCAGATGTTCCTGAACACCAAAGTCTCTTGCCTTTAAGCACACACACAAAGAGAAGATGGCTATATTAACGGTATACCTGTTAATATTTTCTGCCATAAATCTAAACAAATTTCTTTCTGTTTTGTAGAGCAAACACCTATCTTAGCTGTTCGCCCCGTCTTCCCTTCAAAGGAGGTTTTGCGGAGCGTTTCATCAGTTTGATCCCCGTACACGCAGGGAATAGAGCTGCTCTTTACTCAGACACACAAACTGCTCTGATGTGGTGAAACAGAGCGACGTTAAACTGAATTTAATGCTTTGGACTTTGTCCTGGAAGGAGGCCGCTCAGGTCAGACGAGGTGAAGGGGTGGAAATGAAAGAAGTGCGAAATGTTCAAAGACCAACTGCTAGTAAAATCACTTCCCTTTGCAAAAAAAATATAAAAAAAGGAACTAAGACACGTTGTGTTTTTTTTTAACTTCGTTGCTACAATGCCCAACAACAAGCAGGTCTTAGGTTCTTGTAGGTGTTGTATATCTCCGTCTCCTCTTTGCACTCGCGCTCTCTTTCTCACGTACACACATGCACGCACAAAAAAACAGGGCAAAGAAACTAGCTGTGGTAAGTAACAAGTGAAAACGCCATCTGTCAAGCGAGAGCGCATTTGCTTCGCCTCAGCATTTTCAGGGGAATGCCTTGAAGACAAAAAGGTCCTTGTTCTCAATCTCTCCGCAAATCCCATCTCTCATTCTTCCTCCCTCTTCCTTCATCCCCCTTGCTCCGCGCGTCTTGCCGCTCCGCCACCATCAGCAAAGTTGCACACATAAGCATTGGTCAGCGTTCAATTACCGCGAACACCAGGGAAGGATGGGAAAGTACTTGACAGAGAAATGCACTTCAAGCACTGATTAAATACTGATACCAAGTATAAAAAGCTAAGCCCCTTAGGTTGTGTGTGCGTACGTTCAACAAGAGAAAGGAAATGGGGAAAGTGTGTGAAGACAGTGGTGGTGGTAAGGGGGGGTTGCTTTTCCCTCCAATACTGATACAACTGTTTCATCATTATGACCCTCTATTACAGTACTTGCCAACTTGCTTACTACATACTTTTGATACACTCTGCAGAGTGCTGACTCTAACTAAAGCTGCTGATATGGAGTCATTAGGGGGTGAAGTTTCTGTTTTTCTTGTGCCCACAGAGCTTCCCTATTACTCTTTAGTGTTTAAGAGTTGCACCGCTCATAGGTTGCTACCAGTCAGCAGATAATGGCCTATCCACAAGAGATCAATCAGAGGATATTCTGTTGCAAGGCATTATAGTTCACTGAGCCGCTTTCCTTTTTTAGCTCGGGTCTGCGTGGTTCATTAACTGCCACAACAGTCAATCCCTTTCTCTGGCTTTTGTTTGTTTTATCGGGGGAGTTACTTAAGGTAAAGCCAATATTTTCAGAAAAACAGATGTAAGGTTTTCAAATATTATGACGCCCAATTTGAATAAGTATTTACAGGCAAAAGCATAATGTTTATAGTCTATTAGATATTTTTCATCTTAAAAAGAGAGAAGAGTCAGGTTAGCTAGTTATGCTAAGGTTTATCAGAGGCAGATGTAAGTTTATGTTTATCAAGATTTTCTCTATGAAAGTAACCAAATATATACATTTTTGTACTTACTTTTTTTTTTTTTTTTACATAAATACAACATCAATCAACTAAAAGAAGGTTAAAACCCTGCTTTTTAAGTCAGTCTAAAGGGATAGTTCCGCTTTTAAGTGAGTTCCTGTTAAAAAGTTATAAGCACTTAGTTTCTTACCTGCAGTAGATAACTCTCTTTGTCTTTCATCTAAATCCAGATTAATTGGTCCAGAAACAAACAACTAGTCTGAGAGAAGCCAAAACCAAAGTGGACATCACCAACCAACAAAGAAACCCTCCAAGGTGATCCACATTGTAAAAGAAATAAAAGTAGGTGTGCCATCAATAATTTTTATTGACAAAAGAACATGCAAAGAGTTTTTTGATTAAGCAACTGGACTCATCTAAAAGGAGAAAAGAAGATGTTTCACACAGGAAGATTATCGGAGATACACAGCCGCTAAAGTCCATTTTCCATGAAAATAATCATTGGCTTCTTTGTAAATAATAGCTCTAACCAAATACGAAGACGGTTCAAAGATTCATGAATTAGCCAAACTTTTATGACGTTTTTGAGAGTGAAGTAATTTAAGACGTCTGTCTGGTCTTCACCAATAAACCAGCTAATCTACTTTATACTAAATGAAAACACCGAACAGCTACCTACTGCCTTTATGAGCAGAGGCATCTTCTGAGCATTATTTAACCTCTTTATATTTTGTATCTTTGTAGATTTTGACTGTTCTGTAATCGAGTTTTTAGAGCTGTCGACGGCTGACTTTTTCTAATTACCAACAGCCTTAAAATGTCCTGGGACTAGACAAAAAGCAGAACTTAAATTCACGTCTTAAAACTTGACATTTTTCTAAAACACACATTTCGGCAAACTTGATTTCATCTTTCGGTGATTTAATTGCAAAACTGAAGCTATAGTTGAATTTCATTTCGGGCGGTATATTTCAAGAGCTTATTTCTAATCATTTCAATGTTTGTGGTATACAGTTTTTCTGAAAATGGAATATTAATTAAGAACAAAATAAATAATTGAGCTCAGAAATATATGCAACTATGTTGATGGAAAATTGAGTGGAAGGAAAAAGTATGAAAGGTGAATTGAATTACTGAAATAAGGTATATATATTTTTGGCAATATTCTAATTTACGATTCACCACAACCTAATTACAATTATCCCACAATTACCAAAAAAGCCAACATCACAGATACCAGAGCCTATCTTTTATTCCTCATCACAATATCAGCTAAACTTCCCCAAAATAAAAAAAATTCAAATGTATCTGAAACACATATGAATATTACATAAGACTAATTAAAAAAAAAGGATGTTTATCGCTGAAACATATTGTGATATATTAATGGAAAGCTAAAAGGGATGGAGAAATAACTTCCCTGTTATTTTCTAATTTATTAATGTTCTACAGTACAACATTTAAGTTTACTTAATTTATTTAAAAGAGACAATAGATATAAATAACAGGAGCACTTCAGTTTATATATGTGGCATACTTAGCTATAAATAGAGGCTGATTTTCAGTCCCTGTCAGGTTGGTGGCATTAAATGAAATAAAATTTAGAATCATCCCTTTAATACGTTCATGATAGCTAATGTCAATATTTATAGAAATCCGGTAAATGAATAGGTTGCCTGAACAAACGGTCCGCCCCTCTAAATAAATGCGACCGAAAGGTCGAAACATGGTGACTAAAATAGTTTACAGTACGATGCCGTTTGATGAGCCTCTGCCTATAAAGCACCAGCGGAACAAACCAATGGAAAACAAATGAATTCGGCTCAAAATCCGTTTTAAAAACCAATTCTTCCAACACACACGTGGTTTAATCATCACCAGAGGTAGAAAAAGTGAATATCAGCGACATAGCGGAGCGTATTTTTGTCCCCTCGTCACAATACGAGCTGAGCTCCTCTTCCTTCGCTCCAGACCTTTGTCCGCCCGCCGCGCGCCTTCCGCCGCCGCCGCCGTGTTGCCATGGCTCCCTCATGCCTCCGCTCCGCTCGCGCAAACGTTGAGAAATAACAACGTTGTGATGAATCAGCATCTCTGCCGCCAGCACAGCCGGCGTAGCTACAACACCGGCGTGCCAGGAGACGAACCCGCCGATTCCACACGTCGCTCCACTCACGCTCACGCTCACTCACACAATAAAAAGGAAAAATAAATCCTCTCCGCTGACAGACGCATGAGCTGAAGGCCTGTCGGCGGCGGCGGCGGCGGAGGGTTGGCTGACACAAAGCAAATGTCAAAACAGCCGCTCCGTCTAAGCTAGCTGCTGGGACGTCTGACAGCTACCGACACTCCGGGATGACAGCCTGAACGCAGAGTCCGATTTGTAGGCACGTTTCAGTCACAGAACTTAACAAAGGGCGAACGGGCTGCGAGTCAGCACGTCAAAATAAACCCACCTCAGGCGGCGCAGGTACCGAGCATCGGAGCAGCTGTCCTACCTGAATGTGTCCAGCTTGTGTCCGCCGCCGCTGCCGCCTCTCCGCTAATGAGGTTAGGTGTAGTTACCGCTCCGAGCTGCCACTGACGACCCCTCGCTCCTTTAGTTTCAGCCTCAAAACAAGGGAATCCCCAGGCTGAGCAGAGCAGCGTCCCCCCCTCCTTCTCACGGTCCTCTAATTCCGACACATAGTTTTTAAGCTTTGACAGCCCACCCGGCAGCCTGGCCCCCTTTGTCTGTGTTATTATGAAATCTGCGGCTGGTCGGTAGAGCGAGGCGGTTCGAGCGACCCAGCGGGTCCGCGGTGGCGCTTTACCGAGCGATGATGATTCAGCACTACCAGCAGCGCTGGCTGCCCTTTAAACAGCGGCGGGGGACAGGGGAGAGCAGGGGACAGCGCGGCGGCGGCGGCGGCGGCGGCGGCGCGGCACCGCGACGGCTGAGGCGGCGGCGCACACTCAGCAAAACACCGCCACATTCAGCACTTTTTTTTTTTTTTTTTTTTTTTTTCAGCGATTTCACTTTTGTTTCAAATTAAATGCGACTCACCAGAATTGGAGCCGGCGCCTTCGGAGCCTTGTTGTTGTGTGGACACGGTGTGAGCGCTGGCAGGAGGACAGCCGGGAGTTGGAGGAGAAGCGCTTCTTTTTTCTTTCTTTTTATTTTTATTTTTTCCGCCGCCTCACGCTTTCTCACAGGTCTCTCTCTACATATATCCTCTGCCTCCTCGCTTGTTTTAGTCTGTGGTCGGAGGCGCCAGACGTCAAATGATGTTTGGATCACATGGTTTCATTCATGAAGGATCTACGCAACCCCGCATTTAAAGAGACACGCTACTACAGCGTGGTATAACAACAGGCGGCGTGGAAAGTGTGACAAGACAGCTGTGCGCATTTCTAAACTTAGAGGCTTGATCCGACAGCGCAGCGCAGACTGGATGGATAAAACTAACCAAAACAAACCCTGCTGTTCTTCTCAGGAGCTGCGGAAAATGTAATACAGTTAGAGACGCAGCTCAATAAATCATAACACCATCAAAAAGTTGCGTTATTTTTTTCATTAATTCGATCTAAAAATTGAAAGTTATATATTTTATATAGTCGTTACACACAATCACGCGCTTATTTATGTCAGATTTTACGATTATGTCTCAGTCCTTATGAATACATGCAATTCAGTAAAAAAAAAAAAAAACAATAAAAATGATTTTGAGCACGTGAATGTTATTTTATGAGTAGTCATGGGAGAGACTGCTGAGTTGACTGACACTAAAGGATGCTGCTGAAGAAGCTGACGGTCCAGAAAGTGCTCTACAGCAAAAATGTTAATGGAAAGTTGTGTGGAGAGAAGACACACAATCAACAGCGATAAACTGAGAGGATTTTGCCCAATCAAGAGTTTGAGCAGATCCATAAGTGACTCAAGATGCACCACAGATGAATCCAGGACATGAACTACTGTTTTCCTCATGTTAATGCACTCCTGAACCAGAGACAATGTAAGAAGCATCATGAAAATAAACTGAACTGTTGCTCGGTGATCCAGTCATCTATTCAATAGGTACATTTTCTCATTTCATTTGTAATTTGTGACTGAGCTTGAACTAGGCTTACATTTCTGTTTTAACAAAATCCTTACTTGTTGGTGTTATGTTGAAATTATAAGAAAAACTACGTTTTGGTTTTTCATCATCTGTGAGCATCAAAATTAACAAAAATAAACAAATGGAATGTATTTCTCTGCTTATAATCAACCTATATGCAACACACATGATATTCGCTTTTTGAATTAAATTACCAACATTTTTTAAACAAATCTAATTTTATTTCATGAAGGTACACATGTACTTCAAATAAAAACAAACAACAACATAACGGCAGTAAAACCAAAAAGATTTAAATGATCGACACACGCATCCACTCAGAAGATGAAAAAAAAAGTGTGGAGGAATATAAAAATTCCTCATATACAGTACAGACCAAAAGTTTGGACACACCTTTTAATTCAATGAGTTTCCTTTATTTTCATGACTATTGACATTGTAGATTCACACTGTAGGCATCAAAACTATGAATAACAGATGTGGAAATATGCACTAAACAGAAAAGTGTAAAACAACTGAAAATAGCCCTTATATTCTAGTTTCTTCAAAGTAGCAACCTTTTGCTGTGATTACTGCTTTGCACACACTCTGCATTTTCTTGATGAGCTTCAAGAGGTCGTCACCTGAAATGGTTTTCACTTCATAGGTGTGTCCTGTCAGGTTAATAAGTGGGATTTATTGCCTTATAAATAGTCATGAAAATAAAGAAAACCCATTGAATTAGAAAGGTGTGTCCAAACTTTTGGTCTGTACTGTAGATGTGCCCGCAGAGCCAGGCCAGTGCAAAAGCAAACCCAGCAGCTGTATTTGGTCCCGAAACCAACAGGGGGCCCCAGAGAGCACTGGATGAGTCAAACAGGTCAGGCTCACAAACTTCACGTCTTGGTGTGAGTGATTCTTCATCAGCAGTATTTGTGCAAAACAAAACATAAACTCTTGTAACTACATTTTTACTTTGGTTCAGCTCTGCTTGCATGTTTCTGTACATATCTTCTAAAAAACACATCCAAATTACACTGAGATTCATATCACAAATTTTCCACTACCTCTCAAAGAAGGATGTGAAATGACAGAAAGGAAAGTTGATGAGTTTCATGTTGAATTTCCAGTTTAAAGCAAATTAATTTGCTCTTACTTCCTAGATCTATTTTACATATACTGTATGTCTTATATTTACATAAACCAGCAGACAATCAGACGTTAGCTCTGTAAACACATCACACAACAATTGCCATCAGTCCTCATTTATCCCAGCAAAAACCAAACCAGCCTATTAGTCCTGAAGTGCACCATCACTATCCATTTCCATTTCAGAGGAATTAATGACTCTGTGTACAAGCCCAGGAAGCACTCAGCCATTATTAGGAGCCTATTTCCTGACAATGACACAGAAATAGCCTGTTTTTATTTACTGATGAACAACTTAGACACAAGTTAGAGCTTTGAGGAGTAAATCTGTGGCAGGTTGCTGAAGGTGGAGGCATAACCTGATGCATCAGCTTGGTGTCTCTTTTAAAAGATCAGCTCTAACAGTCTGGACAGTTTTGGCCCAGACATGGTAACATGATAACAACCTGAGAAATATGACACTGAAGTTTCAGCATATTCTTTTCTATACCATTATGATGTAATTAAGGCGAATATGCATTAATGCTCCATGTCAGAGTGTTGGTGCTGGATTTCATGTTGACTTACATTTATGATAAGTAGATAGAGCTGATAGAGTATTGGTTGCATTATTCATTTGAAAGTATTTTTGTCTCCATTACAGGTTGAAGATTCTTAAAAATATTAATTTGGCCTGATTCATAAGAAAAAAATAATAATTAAAAAATGAAAATGTTCACTTTTTTTTTTTTTACTGTTTTGATTCTAATTGTTCAAAGGACAATGTGTCATTTACTGCTCCTTGCAAACATCCCCCCTTTTTACAGTTTGTCACATTACAACCACAAATGCCACTGCATTTCACTGGGATTCAATGGGATAAATCATCACAAAGTACTATATGATTGTGATGACATAGAAGAATTATGTAAAAATGTTTTACAAATAAAAAAGCGTAAAAAGTGCACAACACGCATTTAGTCCCCCAAGGCTTTGAAAGTGCATATTTACTACTCTTGCCTACTGAATACTCAGTCATATTCAACTCATAACATCTGTGAACATCAAGTCTTGCCACAGATTCTCAATTGTATTTAGGTCTGGGTTTTGACTAGGCCGTTTATCAAATAACTACACTTAGATCTAGTCCATTCTGTTATGCTCTGGCTGCATGTTCAGTCGTTGTCCTGCTAAGATGTGAACCTCCAGCCTGCAGTCTAAAGTATCTTAAAGGCTTGTCTGTTTAAATCCATCCATCCATCTTCCCATCATCTCTGACGAGCTTCCCTTTCACTGCTAAAGACATATAATAAAGGAATAAAATCAAACAAATAAAAAATATTTCTATATTGAAACCAGCATTGCTTGCACACACACTCCCTCTGCTCAGCAAACGGATGCAGCTTAAAAAGTAAGTAAATATACATGCTTCTCTCAGCACAGGTTTGCAGCATGCTTTGTTTGCTAACTTTACACAAAGGCTGTCTTTTTTAAAGAAAGTCTGGCTCTGAAGGCTTAAAATTCACCCACAGTGATAAACTTGAGAGTTTTCAGACTTAAAGAGGAAAGGATTTCCACAAGGCTATTGAGCAAAAAAAAAAAAAAAAAGCCACTTTGGAGAATATGGCTACTGCTAAATCCTAAAATCTGATCCCTGCACAGAGGTATGAAAGAAAAAAGATGGCAGTTAGTTTTTGAAGACAAAAAGTTTTATGTAGCTCAAAAGAAAAAAAAAAAAAGATGAAATAAAGTTTAATTTTGCATTCATGAGCATAAGTAGATGTTGGAAAACCGCTGTTATAACAAACCTCTGAGGATAACACAGAACAGCTATGTGGTCAACTAATTACTAATTAGTTGACTTCTGAAGGTGCTTAGTCGCATTAGATTTTATCTAGGGGTATCAGAGCAGAAGGGGCTGAATATAAATACAAGCCACAACTTTAGGACTTTGTGTTGGTCTGGAACACAAAGTCTCAATAAAATACATCGACATCTGTGGTTGGAACATAAAACACCCCATCGGGTGTGAATACTTTTGCAAGACATTCGAATAAAACATACAAGAAAAAGAAAAAAGAAACCATATCGGTACAGACATGCAATTACATTCTGAAGATGGAGAAAAAAAGGTCTGTGCACGTTGTCAGCATAGGGAAGCTCTGAATGCAGATTCACCGACTGTGTGGTAACCATCGGAGGTTCCTGTTCCTGTGACCGTTTCACCAGACAGCTGCATGGACCTGATACTGTATCAGCTCCAAGATCAATGTAATGCACAGGTCTCCATTTGACACACACACACACACACGCACCCACACACACACACTGCTGACAGCCCAGGGGATAACAAGCACCTCTTTAAATGTACGTTTCATGTTGGAGAAAATTTTGTGTTTGCAAAAAACACCAAAGAAAACAAAAAGCTTTCCTTCTGTTTACACTGAAAAAACACAAAATCTTACCAAGTGGTTTTAGTCTAGTACAAATACAGGTACACTTGAAATAAAGCAAAACTAACTTACAAGAAACTTTTCAGCAAGATACAAGAGCTTGTTTAACGTCAACAATTCCTTTGATATTACTTTTAAAAAGTACTTGTTCTGCTAACAAATTATTTCTCTCATTGACATTTTTCTTAACTTGAAACAAGCTCTCATATCTTGGGTAACAAGTTCCTTGCACGTTAGTTTTATCTCAAGTGTACTAAGATATTTTCAGTAGAAACCAGACTAAAAATACTCGATAAGCTGTGTGTTTCTGCCGTTCACTCTTCATTGTTCCTGCTTCTCCTTGCTAGCAACCATGCTACTGCAAAGGTCACTGATTGCATTGATTGAATGGAGATGACAGACAGCATCTGGCCTACCTGTGGATAGAAATCTCACGCCAAGCTCCATCACACACACACACACACACACACACACACACACACACACACACACACACACACACACACACACACACACACACACACACACACACACACACACCCCAACAGCTCAGGATTATCAGCATCCGAACTGCCGCCTCAGACCCTCATGGTGTCAGGATGAGTGACACAGAGAGCATCTGCCTTGCCTTTTGAAGGAAGAACGACGCCTTAAACCGGGAAAAGGTGGCAGAAGTCTAATAATGAGAGGCAAATAGAAGTCTCTCCTCGAAAGGCTAATCTTAACGGACAGTGGCAGGGGCGAGTGTTGAATAAGAGGGGGGATTATGAAGATGCTTCAGCAGCAGAGAGAGAGGGAGAGAGAAGGGGGGGGAAACTATTGCACGCACAAATAAACAGCCAGATTGCACCAAGAGCAGGTGGGGCGCAGTTTAATCAAGAGACGCTGGTGTGTGTGTGCGTGTGAGTTTAAGAGGGAAAAATAACTAATCCTACAACAGCTATAAATTGTCCAATTATAATGAGGACATGGTTCTTCACAAACCATCGCTCCTCTTCATCATTCGCCATTATGCACCTGTATTGCCTGAATACATCCGGGAGCCTATCTCAAACCAGCACAAAGTGGCGGCTGCTAATCCAAAAACGTAGCAGCCCCGAGCACAGGAACGGGTCCAAATATCTAAAAATAAAAAATAAAAAATGCCTTAAAGAGCAGCACTCTGCTCTAGCTGCTCTCCTATTAAACCCCCAAAATATTGCTGCTCTTTGTCCTCTACTATCAAACTCTTCGAAAACTCTCTAATATTTAGGTTTTAAGCTCACAAGCAGCCAGACGCAGAGAGGAACGTTTCTGCATTCCTACGTTGTTTTCATGTTCTTGTGAAATCTGTTTCTTCTGAACCTACTTAGGAAAGAAATAATCTTGGAAAGTTTTTACATTTTACGACAAAAAGCAAAGCTTAAAAGTTACTCACTCACAAGAAACTTTTCAGCAAACCACAGGAAGTTGTTTTAAGTCAATTATTCCTTAAATATCAATTTTTTAAAAGTACTACACTGATTATTTTATTTATAAGACTGTTTCCCAATTTTATTATTGGTTTAAAGCAATAATAACATTGCTTATTATAAGATACAAGATGCTTGTATCTTGCGAACAAGTTACTTGTATGTTAGTTTGGTATTATTTCAAATGTACTGAAATATTTGCACTGGAAACTAGACCTAAAAACATTCTGTAAGAATGTGGAAGAGACCCTGAACAATAAATTTGTTCTTCAGAGTTTTCTCTTGAAGCTTTCATGTAATTGTGGAAAGTTACAGCCTGTGGTTAAGATGACCCTCCGAACTGTTACAGCCCATTATTAAAAATAGCTTTTGCTTTAAAACAATAACAACGTATTGAGCCCATAAGTTTGGTGTCGTTTTGGTAAGCTTGAAAAAAAAAAAAAATTCCTCCGGTATTTGTTGTATCCATGTAGAAAGACCTGAGCGGCCATTGAGCTCTGCTGACGGAGGCCTTCTAAAACCGGACCGTGTTTCCTCTTAAAACAGCCAATCACAGCTCACCTCGGGGCCTTTGAAGAGAAGAGCACAAAAAATAAAAACACGTTTACGCTTTCTTTTTTTCTTCTTCTTCTTCTTCTTCTTCTTCTTCTTTTTTTTTATTTTTTATTTTTTAAAGCATTTCGGTGCTAATTTTAGCAGGAGAATTTGATTGGAAAGAATTCAGGAGGCGCTCCTCACCCACAGGAGGAGGCAAAAATAAAAACACCAGGGATTCAGATGGCGCGCGAGGGGGAAACATGTCGTCGTAGCAACGCAGTTAAAGCTGTTTACTGATTATTATGGAGGCGAAGCTATATTTAATCCAAGGTTAGGGTCAAGTTAAAGTTACTCTCAACTGGCAGTGGCATGAAGGTGATTTGATCCTTGTAACTGTTTATATCCCAGGCAAGTTGATTAAAGAGCGCCATCTGGAGGACAGATTGGAAACCTATTAACTGATTAACAGATGTGCAAGAAAAGCTCATAATTGGCATGGATTTATTAAGTGTTTGTACATGATGCATTTGAATTGTTTCTTCCTCAGAGTGGAATGAACAGCAATGATGTAAAAAATGAAATTGGGTGTTTAATTTATTGCGGTTCTATACAGTTGCACCCAAAATAATATTTTTCACAGCTGAAAAGTACGTTCTACCAACATGCTTCTTCTGACTGGAAGCAGTCTTGCTAGTGGAAACAACTTACCTTCACAGGCAAACCGTTAATCCGCCGTCATCAGTGAATAAATCGTTATCTGTCTCATAGTAAACTGTCACAACGTAGTGAGTTTTAACAAATATGTAAAAATACTTTTTTTTTCTTAAATAAAAGTTTATCCACCATCTTCAGCGGTGATTGTAACTAGCCTGAGCTTTTATGACAGAATCCTTTGTGGTGAACCAGCTGTAGCATATCAGAGAGCAAGTGAAAGGCTGTGAGCAGCTCATACACAAGGTGATTGACAGCATTAAGACCTGCCTTCTGGCTCTGATTGGTTGTTCCTGAGCAAAGGGTGAATTTCTGTAGATAGCAGGAGAAATACTGAGAGAAGCTAAAGAAGCTTGATTTTTTTCCACACATTATCTGTCTCATATTATACCGTCACCACATAGTGATAGTTTTGACAAACATGTGAAAAAAAACACATATTTATAAAAGTTACATTCTGCAGCTTTAAGGTTCAGATTGAGGCTTGGAGAAGATCATGTATATAGTCTGCTTCATCCGTCCCATAACCAGTTTGGGATTATTCTCCCGTAGGAACGCACAGTTATGTCCGACGATCTGACCCAGTCAGTCACCGTCACCGACGCAATTTCCCATCAAATGAAATGTGGCAAAGGAAATTGCCACAACAGCAAGAAGTGTTTCAAGCGGACAAGGAAACCAAACTGAATGTCATACACAGCAGAGGCAGCATCATGCTATGGGGCTGATTTGTCTGGTTTTACAAAATAGCCCATGTTTTGCGACAAGAATATCCGCGCTTCAGAGTAAAAGCTCTTTTATATTCATAAATTAAAATTACTGGAAATAATGATAAAAATGTTTAAAGGCTCAGACTCCAAAAAAAAATTCTGATTAAACTGCAATGAATTTACTGTGGAGGAAACAAATATTACTAGATACCTTATTTAGGAAGAAATTCATTAATACATGTAATGAACTGTGATTTTTAATTTACCTTATTTAAGCTTTATTGTAGCACTTATAGGTAATTACATCACATTTGCTGAAAAGAAAATGTAAAAATTCTCTTTGGGCTTTCAGAGAAATCATAGGATGACAAAATTATTGTTACATGACAGAAAAAAACATTTTGTTTGTTTTTTTATTCTACAGGGGACAAAATCCCTGACATATCATTGGATGGTCAAAATGTGTTCAGTCTTTGTTAACTTTATGCCAAAAGTAAAAATCTGAAGATAATGTGGAACATGATGGAGGTTTAAGGCTGTAAGACAGCTGAGTAGCACCTTTGATTCTTCTGGTTTCTCTAACTGGACTTGTGTTCATGTATAATCACAGTAGGAGGCGCCAGCTGTGCAGAATACTCCTGTGCCTGTGTGAAATGTATGTGTTTCCGACTCTCGTATGAATAAATAACACCGGAAATTGATTTGTTGGTGATTTCAAAGCAGTCCTGTGTCCACTGTTTAATCCTACGGTTGGACGGGGTTTGGAGACCCGTTGTGAGTCTGCATGTTTAGACGTGAACCTGCAGCATGTCTGTCTTTCGGCATCTCTATGCTCTTAGTTCTTCTTTTTGATCCCAGACGTGCGGCTGTTGAAGAGGTTGAGGCCCGACCGGCCGTTCCCGCCGGCGTCTCCGCCGACTGCAACTCCGGGTTGCTGCAACACTTTGTCCAGGGTGGTTTTCTTAATGGCTGCTGGAGAGATGCGCTCTTGGTCCGCAAGGAACTGCAGCTCCCTGCATGGAGAAACAAAAATAAACACACCCATTCAGGAGTTGTTTACTCAAATTTAACTGTGTCCAAAAAAATTGCTCACTTTCAAATATTTCACAAATTAAAAAAAAAAAAAAAAACTGAGAAGTGTGGCAGGCTTTTGTATTCAGCCCACTTTCCTCTGATACCAACTATTGTGTTCAATAGTCAGTTAATTAGTAAACAGCAGGGCTGAAACAATTTATTGGATTAATTAAGATTAACCAATTATTGAAATAATCGTCAGCTACTTTAGTAATTGATTGTTAACTGGAGTATGCAGACTGTAAAACATACTATTTGCAGAAAGAACAAATTACTCAGAACAGTAATTGAGCCAAAAATTTACAAACAATACATACATTTTTCATTTATGATGAAAAAATAAATGCTTCTTTATTTGTAAATATGTTGAACCCAAAACTCCTCAAGTGACATAATTTTTAACTTCACCTGGTTCAAATTCTGTAGAAAGAAAATTTCCCATTCACATTTTGCTGTGAAATGATTAATATGTTTAAAAAAACCCCACCAGATTATCCTTGTACTGTATTAGCGTTAAGTCAAGCAGTAAGCTTTTCACATGTTGACGTTAGCAGACGCTACCTTAGCTACAAATTATCTAGTATTTAATAAAATAATTCTACTTTGTTGCATACTAGCCAATAAAATGTTTATTTTCTTATTTAAAAAAGAAACGGAGTTATTAGTTTATTTGCATCTTTTAATATAACATCAAATATTGTATCAAAAAGGCTGAAGTGGTTAAATGAAAAATCTGAGTTTGGTTTAATCTGGAGAGCAGAATGGGCAAAAATGTTGGTCTCCAAGTACAAAGCTGCCAGAGACGACACAAAAGATCAACTGCAACGAAATTTTGTGATTCTACAAAATTAAAGTTTGCGACGTAATAAAGTGTGAAAAGGTTCATTTGTGTATGGATACTTTAGCAAGCCGCTCTAAAATTGGATAAAAAAACAATGATGTTTACAAATAAAGAAGCTTTTTTTTTTTCATCATTGATGTGAAATATGGATTTTGTGATGCGACAGCCTCACCTGGTCCTGATGCATGAAGCCTCCACCGCGTTGATCAGGAGGCTTCTGAAGCCACCGCTCTCCAAGAAGTGCAGGGCGTGGATGGTGGCGCCCCCTGGTGAGCAGACGTTGTCTTTCAGCTGGCCGGGGTGCTGCTCAGAGTCCAGCAGCATCTTGGCTGCTCCCTGAGGAACATCAGATCCAACAGAGCTATAACAATTCAAGCTCCAACCAAAACAGCTGAAATCATTCTGACATTTCACATGGCAAAAAAAAAAAAAAGTCAAAATGCCACCCCCCTCTCCCCCAAAAAACAAAACAAAAAAAACAAGAAAGGTATCCTTTTATTTTTATTTTCAGAAAACTCACCAAGAGAGCCTGAGCTCCGAGTCTGACCGCGAGCCTCCTGGGCAGACCCATCTTCACTCCTCCATCTGCAAGAGCGTCCAGGGCTGTGAAGGCCTAGTTAAAAAAACAACAAAAAACACAAAAACAAAGAGAAGGACAAGTTCAAGCTGCATCACAAATATCTGGGATTCATCTGTATGGTTGCTTTATTCATTATGCTGCCCTCTAAAAATGATTGTTTGACAGAAAAAGTCAAGATTTGCCATCAGGAAAAACTACCTTTATGAAAACATAACATCTCGTTTCCGCTTTGGTCCTCCTTTCACCTAGAACTAATCAAGCGGCGTTTTTAGCTTCACCTGGTTCAAATTACATTGAAAAACAAGAGCTTCACTCACGTAGGCGGGTCCACTGCCACTCAGTCCAGTCACGGCATCAACCAGGTCCTCCTCCACCTCTGTGCAGAACCCAACACTGGCCATCAGCTGCTCCAGCAGCTTCCCATCCTCCACCTTAAGCAAAACCATGCATGTGTATCATCAATACTTTTACATACTCTACTTTTCAGATTATATTCATCAATTCATCATGTTTTCCAAAGAGGAATAGTTTCTCTCTGCTGGAGCAGCGCACTAATCCTCCCACTGACCTCTGCATGTGTTCCCGTGGCGTACACGGTGGCGCCCTCTCGCACCACGACAGGAGTGTTGGTCATGCACCTCATGACTCTGGGAGCCGAACGGTGCTGCAGCAGCTTCTGCATCAATCAGAGAAGAGAAAAAAAAACACAGCACGTGTGTGAAAGAGAGTCACAACAGAGCTTTAACCAGATCTCTGAAAGGAAGGATGTAGAAAAGGATCCAGGTCGTTGGGGAAACGTTCCAACAGCCTGCATGCTTTTAATGTTAAAAGCTTTACTTTCTCTATGGAGCTGATGGTAACGCCTGCAGCACAGGAGACGATGAGATGGCGGTCTTCGATGTCCGGTCCGATCTCGTCCAGGACGAAGGGGATGATGTGGGGCTTCACAGCCAGAAACAGAACGTCGCTTCTGTTGACCGTTTCTTTGTTGCTCGTGGTCAGATTCACCCCCATTTTCTAAAGGAAAAACAGGAAACATGGAACTTTAAAAAAAAAAAAAAATTGCAATAAAGAAAGGCACATTCTTCATTTCAAAACACCACACAGCTAAGCCTCACCCTCAGCCCTGTCACTGTGGGCAGGTCTGTGTCTGGGGAGCTGGCTGTGATCCTGTGGGCTGCGATCACACCTGAAGGAGTGGATGAAGAGATGATAAACAAACATTCAAAGAAGAAAGAAAGAAAGGAAAAAAGAACCTCTGGAATGGCATGGCAATGCATCGATCTGTATAGACTTGGGAAATGTTTAGTACCTGTTCAAAAAGCATATAATTTAATAAGAAAAGAAGCACAATATATAAAGTCCCAGTTGTTACTGCAGTATCAATGTGGGCCGTATTGCAATCAGATGCCATTATTTCCAGTGCCATGCAATAACACTGTGCTTTCCAGTAAGTTGGTATTTTAGGCTGCGAGAAAGAAAGATGTCCTGGTTGATGAATACTAACTAATAATTAAAGCTGCAAGCAGCCTCGGGCGGCCCTCGCAGCAAGCGCCGCTCCGGCCTATTGGCCACCGCGGGGGTTCCAGCCACCGCAGAAGCTCTCGCACGATTTCCAGAGCCGCAGCCAACTCCCCACCGCAGAAGCTCCGCCGCAGTTTCCAGCACCGCCGCCCGCTAGCCACCGCAGAAGCTGTCGCGCATTTTCCACACCCATCCACCAGGCGACACGCGTGAATGCGTTCAGCAGCGCTCCCCGACGACTGTCAAAAAATCTGGTGCAGATCGGTCGATGCGTCGAGGAGATACAGCCCATGTATTAACTTAGGGGGCGCAGTGGAGCCAAATTACATTTCAAACCCGTCGGGCTCTTTAGAGGTGAACAAAGGTCATACATATCCAGTTTGGCGCCAATCGGATGATCTATGCCTGAATAAGAGCCAAACGTATGTATATGGCGAGGGACTGATATTCGCCATTTGGCCACGCCCACACGGTTCAGCCAGCAGCGAGCATTGACAGAGTTTATCATCCGAATCATCTTGATTAGGTCAAGAGAGCCATAAACAGAGCTTTCCAAGTAAAAAAATAGCACTTCCTGTTCCGAGGGGGCGGGGCCTAAGTGATGTCATCATTTAACCATTGGATATTATTGGACACTCGATTATGATCAATCACTGAACGTTTGGTGTCTCTGTGAGTTTTTGTGTTAGAATTACTAATTATTTAATTTTTTCCTCCATTACAACATTGAACTTTCATTCCGTAGGGCAATGCTGCCCTCTGGTGTCGAATTACTGAAATAATGAAACTATTTCAGTGGGCAGCAGAGGGCAGCATTGCCCTACAAACAACGAACATGGACTGTTTATTATGTAATTACACAGAAGATCTCTCTAATTCATTCTGAGGGGGCGGGGCTTAGATGACGTCATAATATGATGACATAGCATTGTCAGGTATCACACCAGGATGAGTCAGGCAAAGTTTGGTGCAGCTCGGTCGAAATATATGGAATCTAGAAGCAAACGTATGGCATCGGCGTTACAGGTCACTTCGCCACGCCGCCACAGCCAGCTGCTTCATCGCAGCCGGTCAGGGCTTGAATCCACAACACACCAACATGTCTTCTGTCTCTGGACACAGTTTCATGTTGATTAGGTCAAAGGGGTAAGATAGCAACCGTTCATAGGAAAACATGACACTTCCTGTTCTCAGGGGGCGTGGCCTAAGCGATGTCATCATTTCACCACAGGGTATTTTAGGACACCTAATCATGATCAATTACTGAAAGTTTGGTCCCTCTATGTGTTTTTGTATAGGAAATATAAGAGTTTCGTGTTTCATGGCGAGTAGGTGAACTTTGACCCCTGGTAACCCCCCTTCAGCAAGCTCATACAGTCACCAATTTGATAACTTTAAATCAGACATGCCTTATGATCAGACTGACCGAGTTTGAAGCCGATCAATCGAAAACCCTAGGAGGAGTTCGATCAAATGCAAAGGCTGTAAACGTCAAAATCGAGGTCAAATGAACTTCAATCTAAAATGGCCGACTTCCTGTTGGGTTTAGAGCATGGCTCTAAGAGACTTTTTTGTACGTCCCGACAAGATACACATGTGTACCAAGTTTCGTAATTCTAGGTTTAAGCATGGCTTGGGGCTGTTCATTTAAAATACTCTAGGGGTCGCTATAGAAAAATTAGGCCACGCCCACCAAATTTCGCTATGGATTCCTGTTTGGGGATGGATAAGAATCCATCCTAGTGAGTTTGGAGCAGCTCACCCCGAAACTGTGGAATTCAGAGCCAAACGAAATTCGATGGCGTTCGCAACGCCGCCACGCCCACCTGCTTCATCGCAGCCGGTCGGGGTTGGAATCCAGAACACACCAACATGTCTTCTGTCTCTGGACACAGTTTCATGTTGATTAGGTCAAAGGGCTAAGATAGCGACCGTTCACAGTAAAACATTACACTTCCTGCTCTCAGGGGGCGTGGCCTACATAAAAAAAAAATTTCACTGTAGGGTATTTTAGGACACCCGATGACGATCAATCACTGAAAGTTTGGTCCCTCTATGTGTTTTTGTATAGGAAATATAAGAGGTTTTTGTTTCATGGCGTGTAGGTGAACTTTGACCCCTGCTAACCCCCCTTCAACATGCTCCAAAACTCACCAATTTGATAACTTTAAATCAGACATGCCTTATGATCAGACTGACCGAGTTTGAAGCCGATCAATCGAAATCCCTAGGAGGAGTTCGATCAAATACGAAGGCTGTAAACGTCAAACTCGAGGTAAAAAATGGACCTTCAATACAAAATGGCCGACTTCCTGTGATACTTGCACTATGACATTACTTGTAAATTCTGAGCGTCTTAGTGAGCTCTACAACTGTACCGAATTTCAAGTCTCTACGATGAAGTAAGTGAATAGCAATGGGTCTGTTGAAAATTGCTAGTTGCCGCCGTTGAGCAATTTTTTTTGCGATTTTTGCGGCGACCTTAAAATTCAAAATTTTTAAACCGCCTAGTCGCTTCCGCCAAGTTTGGTGAGTTTTTGAATATGATAAAGCCCCCAAAAAGGCGCACGAAGAGGGGGGCAGAATCGTAAGAAGAATTAAAGCTGCAAGCAGCCTCGGGCGGCCCTCGCAGCAAGCGCCGCTCCGGCCTATTGGCCACCGCGGGGGTTCCGGCCACCGCAGAAGCTCTCGCTCGGTTTCCAGAGCCGCAGCCCGCTCCCCACCGCAGAAGCTCCGCCGCAGTTTCTAGCACCGCCGCCCGCTAGCCGCCGCAGTAGCTGTCGCGCATTTTCTCCGCCCGTCCACCGGGCGACACGCGTGAATGCGTTCGGCGGCGCTCCCCGACGACTGTCAAAAAATCTGGTGCAGATCGGTCCATGCGTCGAGGAGATACGGCCGATGTATTACCTTAGGGGGCGCAGTGGAGTCAAATTACATCTCAAACCCGTCGGGCTCTTTAGAGGTGAACAAAGATCATACATATCCAGTTTGGTGCCAATCGGATGATCCATGCGTGAATTAGAGCCAAACGTATGCATATGGCGAGGGACTGATATTCGCCATTTGGCCACGCCCACACGGTTCAGCCAGCAGCGAGCATTGACAGAGTTTATCATCCGAATCACCTTGATTAGGTCAAGAGAGCCATAAACGGAGCTTTCCAAGGAAAAAAACGGCACTTCCGGTTCTGAGGGGGCGGGGCTTAGATGACGTCATAATATGATGACATAGGGTCGTCAGGGTCCCGCCAGGGTCACTCGTGCAAAGTTTGGTGCAGAAGCTATCGACCGTTCACAGTAGAATTACAAATTTTTAATTTTTTCCTACATTACAAAATTGAACTCTGTCTTTCCGTAGGGCAATGCTGCCCTCTGGTGTCGAATTACTGAAATAATGAAACTATTTCAGTAATTTCAGTAATTCGACACCAGAGGGCAGCATTGCACTACGGAATGATAAAGGATCCCCTTTGTAATTACATATTACACAGTCGATCACAGGGGAACTTTGAGCCCTGCTAACCCCGCTTCAACATGCTCCAAAACTCACCATATTGATAACTTTAAATCAGACATGCCTTATGATCAGACTGACCGAGTTTGAAGCCGATCAATCGAAATCCCTAGCAGGAATTCGATCAAATACGAAGGCTCTAAATGTCAAAATCGAGGTCAAATGAACTTCAATCTAAAATGGCCGACTTCCTGTTGGGTTTAGAGCATGGCTCCAAGAGACTTTTTTGTACGTCCTGACAAGATACACATGTGTACCAAGTTTCGTAATTCTAGGATAAAGCATGGCTTGGGGCTGATTTTTTAAAATATTCCAGGGGGAGATGTAGAGAAATTAGGCCACGCCCACCAAATTTCGCTATGGATTCCTGTTCGGGGATGGATAAGGATCCATCCTAGTGAGTTTGGAGCAGCTCACCCCGAAACTGTGGAATTCAGAGCCAAACGAAATTCGATGGCGTTCGCAACGCCGCCACGCCCACCTGCTTCATCGCAGCCGGTCGGGGTTGGAATCCACAACACACCAACATGTCTTCTGTCTCTGGACACAGTTTCATGTTGATTAGGTCAAAGGGCTAAGATAACGACCGTTCACAGTAAAACATGACACTTCCTGTTCTCAGGGGGCGTGGCCTACGTAAAAAAATAATTTCACCACAGGGTATTTTAGGTAACCCCATAACGATCAATCCCAGAAAGTTTGGTCCCTCTATGTGTTTTTTAATAGGAAATATAAGAGTTTCGTGTTTCATGGCGAGTAGGTGAACTTTGACCCCTGGTAACCCCCCTTCAGCAAGCTCATACAGTCACCAATTTGATAACTTTAAATCAGACATGCCTTATGATCAGACTGACCGAGTTTGAAGCCGATCAATCGAAATCCCTAGGAGGAGTTCGATCAAATGCAAAGGCTGTAAACGTCAAACTCGAGGTCCAGAATGGACCTTCAATACAAAATGGCCGACTTCCTGTTGGGTTTAGAGCATGGCTCTAAGAGACTTTTTTGTACGTCCCGACAAGATACACATGTGTACCAAGTTTCGTAATTCTAGGTTTAAGCATGGCTTGGGGCTGTTCATTTAAAATACTCTAGGGGTCGCTATAGAAAAATTAGGCCACGCCCACCAAATATCGCTATGGATTCCTGTTCGGGGATGGATAAGGATCCATCCTAGTGAGTTTGGAGCAGCTCACCCCGAAACTGTTGAATTCAGAGCCAAACGAAATTCGATGGCGTTCGCAACGCCGCCACGCCCACCTGCTTCATCGCAGCCGGTCGGGGTTGGAATCCACAACACACCAACATGTCTTCTGTCTCTGGACACAGTTTCATGTTGATTAGGTCAAAGGGCTAAGATAGCGACCGTTCACAGTAAAACATTACACTTCCTGCTCTCAGGGGGCGTGGCCTACGTAAAAAAAAAATTTCACTGCAGGGTATTTTAGGACACCCGATGACGATCAATCACTGAAAGTTTGGTCCCTCTATGTGTTTTTGTATAGGAAATATAAGAGGTTTTTGTTTCATGGCGTGTAGGTGAACTTTGACCCCTGGTAACCCCCCTTCAACATGCTCCAAAACTCACCAATTTGATAACTTTAAATCAGACATGCCTTATGATCAGACTGACCGAGTTTGAAGCCGATCAATCGAAATCCCTAGGAGGAGTTCGATCAAATACGAAGGCTGTAAACGTCAAAATCGAGGAAAAAAATGGACGTTCAATACAAAATGGCCGACTTTCTGTGATAGTTGCACTATGACATTACTTGTAAATTCTGAGCGTCTTAGTGAGCTCTACAACTGTACCGAATTTCAAGTCTCTACGATGAAGTAAGTGAATAGCAATGGGTCTGTTGAAAATTGCTAGTTGCTGCCGTTGAGCAATTTTTTTTGCGATTTTTGCGGCGACCTTAAAATTCAAAATTTTTAAACCGCCTAGTCGCTTCCGCCAAGTTTGGTGAGTTTTTGAATATGATAAAGCCCCCAAAAAGGCTCCTCTTTGGGGGGGCAGAATAATAATAATAATAATTAAAGCTGCAAGCAGCCTCGGGCGGCCCTCGCAGCAAGCGCCGCTCCGGCCTATTGGCCACCGCAGGGGTTCCAGCCACCGCAGAAGCTCTCGCACAATTTCCAGAGCCGCAGCCAACTCCCCACCGCAGAAGCTCCGCCGCAGTTTCCAGCACCGCCGCCCGCCAGCCACCGCAGAAGCTGTCGCGCATTTTCCACACCCATCCACCAGGCGACACGCGTGAATGCGTTCGGCAGCGCTCCCCGACGACTGTCAAAAAATCTGGCGCAGATCGGTCGATGCGTCGAGGAGATACAGCCCATGTATTAACTTAGGGGGCGCAGTGGAGCCAAATTACATTTCAAACCCGTCGGGCTCTTTAGAGGTGAACAAAGGTCATACATATCCAGTTTGGCGCCAATCGGATGATCTATGCCTGAATAAGAGCCAAACGTATGTATATGGCGAGGGACTGATATTCGCCATTTGGCCACGCCCACACGGTTCAGCCAGCAGCGAGCATTGACAGAGTTTATCATCCGAATCATCTTGATTAGGTCAAGAGAGCCATAAACAGAGCTTTCCAAGTAAAAAAATAGCACTTCCTGTTCCGAGGGGGCGGGGCCTAAGTGATGTCATCATTTGACCATTGGATATTATTGGACACTCGATTATGATCAATCACTGAACGTTTGGTGTCTCTGTGAGTTTTTGTGTTAGAATTACTAATTATTTAATTTTTTCCTCCATTACAACATTGAACTTTCATTCCGTAGGGCAATGCTGCCCTCTGGTGTCGAATTACTGAAATAATGAAACTATTTCAGTGGGCAGCAGAGGGCAGCATTGCCCTACAAACAACGAACATGGACTGTTTATTATGTAATTACACAGAAGATCTCTCTAATTCATTCTGAGGGGGCGGGGCTTAGATGACGTCATAATATGATGACATAGCATTGTCAGGCATCACACCAGGATGAGTCAGGCCAAGTTTGGTGCAGCTCGGTCGAAACATGTGGAATCTAGAAGCAAACGTATGGCATCGGCGTTACAGGTCACTTCGCCACGCCGCCACACCCAGCTGCTTCATCGCAGCCGGTCAGGGCTTGGATCCACAACACACCAACATGTCTTCTGTCTCTGGACACAGTTTCATGTTGATTAGGTCAAAGGGCTAAGATAGCGACCGTTCACAGTAAAACATGACACTTCCTGTTCTCAGGGGGCGTGGCCTAAGCGATGTCATAATTTCACCACAGGGTATTTTAGGACACCTATTGATGATCAATAACTAAAAGTTTGGTGTCTCTGTGAGTTTCTGTGCAGGATATATAAGAGTTTCGTGTTTCATGGCGAGTAGGTGAACTTTGACCCCTGGTAACCCCCCTTCAGCAATCTCAGACAGTCACCAATTTGATAACTTTAAATCAGACATGCCTTATGATCAGACTGACCGAGTTTGAAGCCGATCAATCGAAGTCCCTAGGAGGAGTTCGATCAAATGCAAAGGCTGTAAACGTCAAAATCGAGGTCAAATGAACTTCAATCTAAAATGGCCGACTTCCTGTTGGGTTTAGAGCATGGCTCTAAGAGACTTTTTTGTACGTCCTGACAAGATACACATGTGTACCAAGTTTCGTAATTCTAGGTTTAAGCATGGCTTGGGGCTGTTCATTTAAAATACTCTAGGGGTCGCTATAGAAAAATTAGGCCACGCCCACCAAATATCGCTATGGATTCCTGTTGGCGGGTCGATAAGGATCCATCCTAGTGAGTTTGGAGCAGCTCACCCCGAAACTGTGGAATTCAGAGCCAAACGAAATTCGATGGTGTTCGCAACGCCGCCACGCCCACCTGCTTCATCGCAGCCGGTCGGGGTTGGAATCCACAACACACCAACATGTCTTCTGTCTCTGGACACAGTTTCATGTTGATTAGGTCAAAGGGCTAAGATAGCGACCGTTCACAGTAAAACATTACACTTCCTGCTCTCAGGGGGCGTGGCCTACGTAAAAAAAAAATTTCACTGCAGGGTATTATAGGACACCCGATGACGATCAATCACTGAAAGTTTGGTCCCTCTATGTGTTTTTGTATAGGAAATATAAAAGGTTTTTGTTTCATGGCGTGTAGGTGAACTTTGACCCCTGGTAACCCCCCTTCAACATGCTCCAAAACTCACCAATTTGATAACTTTAAATCAGACATGCCTTATGATCAGACTGACCGAGTTTGAAGCCGATCAATAGAAATCCCTAGGAGGAGTTCGATCAAATACGAAGGCTGTAAACGGCCAAATCAGGGTCCGAAATGGACCTTCAATCCAACATGGCCGACTTCCTGTGATAGTTGCACTATGACATTACTTGTAAATTCTGAGCGTCTTAGTGAGCTCTACAACTGTACCGAATTTCAAGTCTCTACGATGAAGTAAGTGAATAGCAATGGGTCTTTTGAAAATTGCTAGTTGCTGCCGTTGAGCAATTTTTTTTGCGATTTTTGCGACGACCTTACAGTACTTAAATTTAAAACTCGTTTTATGCGACCGCCAAGTTTGGTGAGTTTTTGAATATGATAAAGCCCCCAAAAAGGCAATTCATTTGGGTGGAAGAATAATAAGAATTAAAGCTGCAAGCAGCCTCGGGCGGCCCTCGCAGCAAGCGCCGCTCCGGCCTATTGGCCACCGCGGGGGTTCCAGCCACCGCAGAAGCTCTCGCACGATTTCCAGAGCCGCAGCCAACTCCCCACCGCAGAAGCTCCGCCGCAGTTTCCAGCACCGCCGCCCGCTAGCCACCGCAGAAGCTGTCGCGCATTTTCCACACCCATCCACCAGGCGACACGCGTGAATGCGTTCGGCAGCGCTCCCCGACGACTGTCAAAAAATCTGGTGCAGATCGGTCGATGCGTCGAGGAGATACAGCCCATGTATTAACTTAGGGGGCGCAGTGGAGCCAAATTACATTTCAAACCCGTCGGGCTCTTTAGAGGTGAACAAAGGTCATACATATCCAGTTTGGCGCCAATCGGATGATCTATGCCTGAATAAGAGCCAAACGTATGTATATGGCGAGGGACTGATATTCGCCATTTGGCCACGCCCACACGGTTCAGCCAGCAGCGAGCATTGACAGAGTTTATCATCCGAATCATCTTGATTAGGTCAAGAGAGCCATAAACAGAGCTTTCCAAGTAAAAAAATAGCACTTCCTGTTCCGAGGGGGCGGGGCCTAAGTGATGTCATCATTTGACCATTGGATATTATTGGACACTCGATTATGATCAATCACTGAACGTTTGGTGCCTCTGTGAGTTTTTGTGTTAGAATTACTAATTATTTAATTTTTTCCTCCATTACAACATTGAACTGTCATTCCGTAGGGCAATGCTGCCCTCTGGTGTCGAATTACTGAAATAATGAAACTATTTCAGTGGGCAGCAGAGGGCAGCATTGCCCTACAAACAACGAACATGGACTGTTTATTATGTAATTACACAGAAGATCTCTCTAATTCATTCTGAGGGGGCGGGGCTTAGATGACGTCATAATATGATGACATAGCATTGTCAGGCATCAGACCAGGATGTGTCAGGCCAAGTTTGGTGCAGCTCGGTCGAAACATGTGGAATCTAGAAGCAAACGTATGGCATCGGCGTTACAGGTCACTTCGCCACGCCGCCACACCCAGCTGCTTCATCGCAGCCGGTCAGGGCTTGGATCCACAACACACCAACATGTCTTCTGTCTCTGGACACAGTTTCATGTTGATTAGGTCAAAGGGCTAAGATAGCGACCGTTCACAGTAAAACATGACACTTCCTGTTCTCAGGGGGCGTGGCTTAAGTGATCTCATCATTTCACCACAGGGTATTTTAGGACATCCGATGCCGATCAATCACTGAAAGTTTGGTCCCTCTATGTGTTTTTTTATAGGAAATATAAGAGTTTCGTGTTTCATGGTGAGTAGCTGAACTTTGACCCCTGGTAACCCCCCTTCAGCAAGCTCATACAGTCACCAATTTGATAACTTTAAATCAGACATGCCTTATGATCAGACTGACCGAGTTTGAAGCCGATCAATCGAAAACCCTAGGAGGAGTTCGATCAAATGCAAAGGCTGTAAACGTCAAAATGGAGGTCAAATGAACTTCAATCTAAAATGGCCGACTTCCTGTTGGGTTTAGAGCATGGCTCTAAGAGACTTTTTTGTACGTCCCGACAAGATACACATGTGTACCAAGTTTCGTAATTCTAGGTTTAAGCATGGCTTGGGGCTGTTCATTTAAAATACTCTAGGGGTCGCTATAGAAAAATTAGGCCACGCCCACCAAATATCGCTATGGATTCCTGTTCGGGGATGGATAAGGATCCATCCTAGTGAGTTTGGAGCAGCTCACCCCGAAACTGTGGAATTCAGAGCCAAACGAAATTCGATGGCGTTCGCAACGCCGCCACGCCCACCTGCTTCATCGCAGCCGGTCGGGGTTGGAATCCACAACACACCAACATGTCTTCTGTCTCTGGACACAGTTTCATGTTGATTAGGTCAAAGGGCTAAGATAGCGACCGTTCACAGTAAAACATTACACTTCCTGCTCTCAGGGGGCGTGGCCTACGTAAAAAAAAAATTTCACTGCAGGGTATTATAGGACACCCGATGCCGATCAATCACTGAAAGTTTGGTCCCTCTATGTGTTTTTGTATAGGAAATATAAGAGGTTTTTGTTTCATGGCGTGTAGGTGAACTTTGACCCCTGGTAACCCCCCTTCAACATGCTCCAAAACTCACCAATTTGATAACTTTAAATCAGACATGCCTTATGATCAGACTGACCGAGTTTGAAGCCGATCAATCGAAATCCCTAGGAGGAGTTCGATCAAATACGAAGGCTGTAAACGGCCAAATCAGGGTCCGAAATGGACCTTCAATCCAACATGGCCGACTTCCTGTGATAGTTGCACTATGACATTACTTGTAAATTCTGAGCGTCTTAGTGAGCTCTACAACTGTACCGAATTTCAAGTCTCTACGATGAAGTAAGTGAATAGCAATGGGTCTTTTGAAAATTGCTAGTTGCTGCCGTTGAGCAATTTTTTTTGCGATTTTTGCGACGACCTTACAGTACTTAAATTTAAAACTCGTTTTATGCGACCGCCAAGTTTGGTGAGTTTTTGAATATGATAAAGCCCCCAAAAAGGCAATTCATTTGGGTGGAAGAATAATAAGAATAATAATAATAAACAGCACAGATACAATAGGCCTTCGCAGCGCTTTGCTGCTCGGGCCTAATAATTAAAGCTGCAAGCAGCCTCGGGCGGCCCTCGCAGCAAGCGCCGCTCCGGCCTATTGGCCACAGCGGGGGTTCCGGCCACCTCAGAAGCTCTCGCTCGATTTCCAGAGCCGCAGCCCGCTCCCCACCGCGGAAGCTCAGCCGCAGTTTCCAGCACCGCCGCCCGCTAGCCGCCGCAGGAGCCGTCGCGCATTTACCCTGCCCGTCCACCGGGCGACATGCGTGAATGCGTTCGGCGGCGCTCCCCGACGACTGTCAAAAAATCTGGTGCAGATCGGTCGATGCCTCGAGGAGATACGGCCCATGTATTAACTTAGGGGGCGCAGTGGAGTCAAATTACATTTCAACCTAGTTGGGCTCTTTAGAGGTGAACAAAGGTCATACATATCCAGTTTGGTGCCAATCGGATGATCCATGCCTGAATAAGAGCCAAACGTATGCATATGGCGAGGGACTGATATTCGCCATTTGGCCACGCCCACACGGTTCAGCCAGCAGCGAGCATTGACAGAGTTTATCATCCGAATCATCTTGATTAGGTCAAGAGAGCCATAAACAGAGCTTTGAAAGGAAAAAAACGGCACTTCCTGTTCTGAGGGGGCGGGGCTTAGATGACGTCATAATGTGATGACGTAGGATTGACGGGCAAGCCTCCAGGATCACTCAGGCCAAGTTTGATGCAGCTCGGTCAAAATATGTGGAATGTAGAGGCAAACGTATACGAACGGCGTTGCCGCCATTGAAAACTCTTGGCACTTTAAAGCAAGCGAGATCAACTTCCTATCTGTCATCCAACACAGAATCAACTTGATTAGGTCAAGAGAGCCATAAACAGAGCTTTCCAAGGAAAAAAACGGCACTTCCGGTTCCGAGGGGGCGGGGCTTAGATGACGTCATAATATGATGACATAGCATTGTCAGGCATCACACCAGCATCACTCAAGCCAAGTTTGGTGCAGCTCGGTCGAAACATGTGGAATCTAGAAGCAAACGTATGGCATCGGCGTTACAGGTCACTTCGCCATGCCGCCGCACACAGCTGCTTCATCGCAGCCGGTCAGGGCTTGAATCCACAACACACCAACATGTCTTCTGTCTCTGGACACAGTTTCATGTTGATTAGGTCAAAGGGCTAAGATAACGACCGTTCAAAGTAAAACATGACACTTCCTGTTCTCAGGGGGCGTGGCCTACGTAAAAAAATAATTTCACCACAGGGTATTTTAGGTAACCCCATAACGATCAATCCCAGAAAGTTTGGTCCCTCTATGTGTTTTTGTATAGGAAATATAAGAGTTTCGTGTTTCATGGCGAGTAGGTGAACTTTGACCCCTGGTAACCCCCCTTCAGCAAGCTCAGACAGTCACCAATTTGATAACTTTAAATCAGACATGCCTTATGATCAGACTGACCGAGTTTGAAGCCGATCAATCGAAATCCCTAGGAGGAGTTCGATCAAATGCAAAGGCTGTAAACGTCAAAATCGAGGTCAAATGAAATTCAATCTAAAATGGCCGACTTCCTGTTGGGTTTCGACCATGGCTGTAATAGACTTTTTTGTACGTCCCGACAAGATACACATGTGTACCAAGTTTCGTAATTCTAGCTTTAAGTATGGCTTGGGGCTGTTCATTTAAAATACTCTAGGGGTCGCTATAGAGAAATTAGGCCACGCCCACCAAATTTTGTTATGAATTCCTGTCGGTGGGTGGATAAGGATCCATCCTAGTGAGTTTGGAGCAGCTGGGCCCGAAATTGTGGAATTCAGAGCCAAACGTATGGCAATGGCGTTACAGGTCACTTCGCCACGCCGCCACGCCCACCTCCTATGTCAAAGCCGGTCGGGGTTGGAATCCACAACACACCAACATGTCTTCTGTCTCTGGACACAGTTTCATGTTGATTAGGTCAAAGGGCTAAGATAGCGACCGTTCACAGTAAAACATGACACTTCCTGTTCTCAGGGGGCGTGGCCTAAGTGATGTCATCATTTCACCATAGGGTATTGTAGGGCACCCGATGCCGATCAATCACTGAAAGTTTGGTCCCTCTATGTGTTTTTATATAGGAAATATAAGAGTTTCGTGTTTCATGGCGAGTAGGTGAACTTTGACCCCTGCTAACCCCCCTTCAACATGCTCCAAAACTCACCAATTTGATAACTTTAAATCAAACATGCCTTATGATCAGACTGACCGAGTTTGAAGTCGATCAATCGAAATCCCTAGGAGGAGTTCGATCAAATACGAAGGCTGTAAACAGCAAAATCGAGGAAAAAAATGGACGTTCAATACAAAATGGCCGACTTTCTGTGATAGTTGGCTTATAACATTAAATGTAAGTTCTGAGTCTTTTGGTGAGCTCTACAAGTGTACCAAATTTCATGTCTCTACGATGAAGTACGTTCATACCATTGTGTCAACAGAAAATTGCTAGTTGCCGCCGTTCAGCAATTTTTTTTGCGATTTTTGCGACAACCTTAAAATTCAAAATTTTTAAATTTTCTAGTTGCGACCGCCAAGTTTGGTGAGTTTTTGAATATGATAAAGCCCCCAAAAAGGCACACGAAGAGGTGGGAAGAATCGTAATAATAATAATAATAAACAGTACAGATACAATAGGCCTTCGCAGCGCTTTGCTGCTCGGGCCTAATAATAATAAACAGCACAGATACAATAGGCCTTCGCAGCGCTTTGCTGCTCGGGCCTAATTAAAGCTGCAAGCAGCCTCGGGCGGCCCTCGCAGCAAGCGCCGCTCCGGCCTATTGGCCACCGCGGGGGTTCCAGCCACCGCAGAAGCTCTCGCGCGTTTTCCAGAGCCGCAGCCCGCTCGCCAGTGCGGAAGCTCCGGCGCAGTCTCCAGCACCGCCGCCCGCCAGCCGCCGCAGAAGCTGTCGCGCATTTTCCCCGCCCGTCCACCGGGCGACACGCGTGAATGCGTTCGGCGGCGCTCCCCGACGACTGTCGAAAAATCTGGCGCAGATCGGTCGATGCGTCGAGGAGATACGGCCGATGTATCAACTTAGGGGGCGCAGTGGAGTCAAATTACATCTCAAACCCGTTGGGCTCTTTAGAGGTGAACAAAGGTCATACATATCCAGTTTGGCGCCAATCGGATGATCTATGCGTGAATAAGAGCCAAACGTATGCATATGGCGAGGGACTGATATTCGCCATTTTGCCACGCCCACACGGTTCAGCCAGCAGCGAGCATTGACAGAGTTTATCATCCGAATCATCTTGATTAGGTCAAGAGAGCCATAAACGGAGCTTTCCAAGTAAAAAAATAGCACTTCCTGTTCCGAGGGGGCGGGGCCTAAGTGATGTCATCATTTGACCATTGGATATTATTGGACACTCGATTATGATCAATCACTGAACGTTTGGTGTCTCTGTGAGTTTTTGTGTTAGAATTACTAATTATTTAATTTTTTCCTCCATTACAACATTGAACTTTCATTCCGTAGGGCAATGCTGCCCTCTGGTGTCGAATTACTGAAATAATGAAACTATTTCAGTGGGCAGCAGAGGGCAGCATTGCCCTACAAACAACGAACATGGACTGTTTATTATGTAATTACACAGAAGATCTGTCTAATTCATTCTGAGGGGGCGGGGCTTAGATGACGTCATAATATGATGACATAGCATTGTCAGGCATCACACCAGGATGAGTCAGGCCAAGTTTGGTGCAGCTCGGTCGAAATATGTGGAATCTAGAAGCAAACGTATGGCATCGGCCTTACAGGTCACTTCGCCACGCCGCCACAGCCAGCTGCTTCATCGCAGCCAGTCAGGGCTTGAATCCTCAACACACCAACATGTCTTCTGTCTCTGGACACAGTTTAATATTGATTATGTCAAAGGGCTAAGATAGCGACCGTTCACAGTAAAACATGACACTTCCTGTTCTCAGGGGGCGTGGCCTAAGTGATGTCATCATTTGACCACAGGGTATTTTTGGACACCTAATGATGATCAATAATTTAAAGTTTGGCATCTCTGTGAGTTTCTGTGCAGGATATATAAGAGTTTCGTGTTTCATGGCGAGTAGGTGAACTTTGACCCCTGGTAACCCCCTTCAGCAAGCTCATACAGTCACCAATTTGATAACTTTAAATCAGACATGCCTTATGATCAGACTGACCGAGTTTGAAGCCGATCAATCGAAATCCCTAGGAGGAGTTCGATCAAATGCAAAGGCTGTAAACGTCAAAATCGAGGTCAAATGAACTTCAATCTAAAATGGCCGACTTCCTGTTGGGTTTAGAGCATGGCTCTAAGAGACTTTTTTGTATGTCCCGACAAGATACACATGTGTACCAAGTTTCGTAATTCTAGGTTTAAGCATGGCTTGGGGCTGTTCATTTAAAATACTCTAGGGGTCGCTATAGAAAAATTAGGCCACGCCCACCAAATATCGCTATGGATTCCTGTTCGGGGATGGATAAGGATCCATCCTAGTGAGTTTGGAGCAGCTCACCCCGAAACTGTGGAATTCAGAGCCAAACGAAATTCGATGGCGTTCGCAACGCCGCCACGCCCACCTGCTTCATCGCAGCCGGTCGGGGTTGGAATCCAGAACACACCAACATGTCTTCTGTCTCTGGACACAGTTTCATGTTGATTAGGTCAAAGGGCTAAGATAGCGACCGTTCACAGTAAAACATGACACTTCCTGTTCTCAGGGGGCGTGGCCTACATAAAAAAAAAATTTCACTGCAGGGTATTTTAGGACACCCGATGCCGATCAATCACTGAAAGTTTGGTCCCTCTATGTGTTTTTGTATATGAAATATAAGAGGTTTTTGTTTCATGGCGTGTAGGTGAACTTTGACCCCTGGTAACCCCCCTTCAACATGCTCCAAAACTCACCAATTTGATAACTTTAAATCAGACATGCCTTATGATCAGACTGACCGAGTTTGAAGCCGATCAATCGAAATCCCTAGGAGGAGTTCGATCAAATACGAAGGCTGTAAACGTCAAACTCGAGGTAAAAAATGGACCTTCAATACAAAATGGCCGACTTCCTGTGATACTTGCACTATGACATTACTTGTAAATTCTGAGCGTCTTAGTGAGCTCTACAACTGTACCGAATTTCAAGTCTCTACGATGAAGTAAGTGAATAGCAATGGGTCTGTTGAAAATTGCTAGTTGCTGCCGTTGAGCAATTTTTTTTGCGATTTTTGCGACGACCTTAAAATTCAAAATTTTTAAACCGCCTAGTCGCTTCCGCCAAGTTTGGTGAGTTTTTGAATATGATAAAGCCCCCAAAAAGGCGCACGAAGAGGGGGGCAGAATCGTAAGAAGAATAATTAAAGCTGCAAGCAGCCTCGGGCGGCCCTCGCAGCAAGCGCCGCTCCGGCCTATTGGCCACCGCGGGGGTTCCGGCCACCGCAGAAGGTCTCGCACGATTTCCAGAGCCGCAGCCCGCTCCCCACCGCGGAAGCTCAGCCGCAGTTTCCAGCACCGCCGCCCGCTAGCCGCCGCAAGAGCCGTCGCGCATTTACCCTGCCCGTCCACCGGGCGATACGCGTGAATGCGTTCGGCGGCGCTACCCGACGACTGTCGAAAAATCTGGCGCAGATCAGTCGATGCGTCGAGGAGATACAACCCATGTATTACCTTAGGGGGCGCAGTGGCGCCAAATTACATTTCAAACCCGTTGGGCTCTTTAGAGGTGAACAAAGGTCATACATATCCAGTTTGGCGCCAATCGGATGATCTATGCCTGAATAAGAGCCAAACGTATGCATATGGCGAGGGACTGATATTCGCCGTTTGGCCACGCCCACAGGGTTCAGCCAGCAGCGAGCATTGACAGAGTTTATCATCCGAATCATCTTGATTAGGTCAAGAGAGCCATAAACGGAGCTTTCCAAGTAAAAAAACGGCACTTCCTGTTCTGAGGGGGCGGGGCTTATATGACGTCATAATATGATGACATAGGGTCGTCAAGGAACCCACCAGGGTCACTCCTGCAAAGTTTGGTGCAGAAGCTATCGACCGTTCACAGTAAAATACAAGACTTCCTGTTGTCAGAGGGCGTGGCCTACGTGATGTCATCATTTGACCATCGGATATTATTGGACACAAGATAATGATCAATAACTCAAACTTTGGTGTCTCTGTCAGTTTTTGTGTTAGAATTACAAATTATTTAATTTTTTCCTTTTCAATTCAACATTGAACTGTCATTCCGTAGGGCAATGCTGCCCTCTGGTGTCGAATTACTGAAATTACTGAAATAGTTTCATTATTTCAGTAATTCGACACCAGAGGGCAGCATTGCCCTACGGAATGACTAAATATCCCCTTTGTAATTGACTGTGTAATATGTCAATCACAGGGGATCTTTGACCCCTGCTAACCCCCCTTCAACATGCTCCAAAACTCACCAATTTGATAACTTTAAATCAAACATGCCTTGTGATCAGACTGACCAAGTTTGAAGTCGATCAATCGAAATCCCTAGGAGGAGTTCGATCAAATACGAAGGCTGTAAACGTCAAAATCGAGGTCAAATGAACTTCAATCTAAAATGGCCGACTTCCTGTTGGGTTTAGAGCATGGCTCCAAGAGACTTTTTTGTACGTCCTGACAAGATACACATGTGTACCAAGTTTCGTAATTCTAAGTTAAAGCATCGCTTGGGGCTGATTTTTAAAAATATTCTAGGGGACCGTATAGAGAAATTAGGCCACGCCCACCAAATTTCGCTATGGATTCCTGTTGGCAGGTTGATAAGGATCCATCCTAGTGAGTTTGGAGCAGCTCACCCCGAAACTGTGGAATTCAGAGCCAAACGAAATTCGATGGCGTTCGCAACGCCGCCACGCCCGCCTGCTTCATCGCAGCCGGTCGGGGTTGGAATCCCCAACACACCAACATGTCCTCTGTCTCTGGACACAGTTTCATGTTGATTAGGTCAAAGGGCTAAGATAGCGACCGTTCACAGTAAAACATGACACTTCCTGTTCTCAGGGGGCGTGGCTTAAGTGATGTCATCATTTCACCACAGGGTATTTTAGGACATCTTATGACAATCAATCACTGAACGTTTGGTCCCTCTATGTGTTTTTATATAGGAAATATAAGAGTTTCGTGTTTCATGGCGAGTAGGTGAACTTTGACCCCTGCTAACCCCCCTTCAACATGCTCCAAAACTCACCAATTTGATAACTTTAAATCAGACATGCCTTATGATCAGACTGACCGAGTTTGAAGCCGATCAATCGAAATCCCTAGGAGGAGTTCGATCAAATACGAAGGCTGTAAACGTCAAACTCGAGGTCCACAATGGACCTTCAATACAAAATGGCCGACTGCCTGTTGGGTTTAGAGCATGGCTCCAAGAGACTTTTTTGTACATCCTGAAAAGATACACATATGTACCAAGTTTCGTAATTCTAGGATAAAGCATGGCCTGGGGCTGTTCATTTAAAATACTCTAGGGGTCGCTATAGAGAAATTAGGCCACGCCCACCAAATTTTGTTATGAATTCCTGTCGGTGGGTGGATAAGGATCCATCCTAGTGAGTTTGGAGCAGCTGGGCCCGAAATTGTGGAATTCAGAGCCAAACGAAATTCGACGGCGTTCGCAACGCCGCCACACCCACCTGCTTCATCGCAGCCGGTCGGGGTTGGATTACTCAACACACCAACATGTCTTCTGTCTCTGGACACAGTTTCATGTTGATTAGGTCAAAGGGCTAAGATAGCGACCGTTCACAGTAAAACATGACACTTCCTGTTCTCAGGGGGCGTGGCCTACTTAAAAAAATAATTTCACCACAGGGTATTTTAGGACACCCGATGACGACCAATCTCTGAAAGTTTGGTCCCTCTCTGTGTTTTTGTATAGGAAATATAAGAGTTTCGTGTTTCATGGCGAGTAGGTGAACTTTGACCCCTGCTAACCCCCCTTCAACATACTCCAAAACTCACCAATTTGATAACTTTAAATCAAACATGCCTTATGATCAGACTGACCAAGTTTGAAGCCGATCAATCGAAATCCCTAGGAGGAGTTCGATCAAATACGAAGGCTGTAAACGTCAAACTCGAGGAAAAAAATGGACGTTCAAGACAAAATGGCTGACTTCCTGTGATATTTGCACTTCTAAATCTATACCTAATTCTGAGCATCTTGGTGAGCTCTACATGTGTACCAAATTTCATGTCTCTACGATAAAGTAAATGAATAGCAAAATTTCCTTTGAAAATTGCTAGTTGGCGCCGTTGAGCCAATTTTTTTGCGATTTTTGCATCGACCTTAAAATTCAAAATTTTTAAACTGCCTAGTCGCGACCGCCAAGTTTGGTGCGTTTTTGAATATGATAAAGCCCCCAAAAAGGCACCTCTTTGGGGGGTAAGAATAATAAGAATAATTAAAGCTGCAAGCAGCCTCGGGCGGCCCTCGCAGCAAGCGCCGCTCCGGCCTATTGGCCACCGCGGGGGTTCCGGCCACCGCAGGAGCTCTCGCATGGTTTAGGGCGAGCTTTCCAAGGAAAAAAACGGCACTTCCTGTTCCGAGGGGGCGGGGCTTAGATGACGTCATAATATGATGACGTAGGATCGACGGGCCTCCCACCAGGATCACTCAGGCCAAGTTTGATGCGGCTCGGTCAAAATATGTGGAATGTAGAGGCAAACGTATACGAACGGCGTTGCCGCCATTGAAAACTCTTGGCACTTTAAAGCAAGCGAGACCAACGTCCTATCTGTCATCCAACACAGAATCACCTTGATTAGGTCAAGAGAGCCATAAACAGAGCTTTCCAAGGAAAAAAACGGCACTTCCGGTTCCGAGGGGGCGGGGCTTAGATGACGTCATAATGTGATGACGTAGGATTGACGGGCAAGCCTCCAGGATCACTCAGGCCAAGTTTGATGCAGCTCGGTCAAAATATGTGGAAGGTAGAGGCAAACGTATACGAACGGCGTTGCCGCCATTGAAAACTGTTGGGACTTTAAAGCAAGCGAGACCAACTTCCTATCTGTCATCCAACACAGAATCACCTTGATTAGGTCAAGAGAGCCATAGATGAATGTTTCCAAGGAAAAAAATAGCACTTCCTGTTCTGAGGGGGCGGGGCTTAGATGACGTCATAATCTGATGACATAGAATTTTCAGGTATCACACCAGCATCACTCAAGCCAAGTTTAGTGCAGCTCGGTCGAAACATGTGGAATCTAGAAGCAAACGTATGGCATCGGCGTTACAGGTCACTTCGCCATGCCGCCGCACACAGCTGCTTCATCGCAGCCGGTCAGGGCTTGAATCCACAACACACCAACATGTCTTCTGTCTCTGCACACAGTTTCATGTTGATTAGGTCAAAGGGCTAAGATAGCGACCGTTCACAGTAAAACATGACACTTCCTGTTCTCAGGGGGCGTCGCCTAAGCGATGTCATAATTTCACCACAGGGTATTTTAGGACACCTATTGATGATCAATAACTGAAAGTTTGGTGTCTCTGTGAGTTTCTGTGCAGGATATATAAGAGTTTGGTGTTTCATGGCGAGTAGGTGAACTTTGACCCCTGGTAACCCCCCTTCAGCAAGCTCATACAGTCACCAATTTGATAACTTTAAATCAGACATGCCTTATGATCAGACTGACCGAGTTTGAAGCCGATCAACCGAAATCCCTAGGAGGAGTTCGATCAAATGCAAAGGCTGTAAACGTCAAACTCGAGGTCCACAATGGACCTTCAATACAAAATGGCCGACTTCCTGTTGGGTTTAGAGCATGGCTCTAAGAGACTTTTTTGTACGTCCCGACAAGATACACATATGTACCAAGTTTCGTAATTCTAGGATAAAGCATGGCTTGGGGCTGTTCATTTAAAATACTCTAGGGGTCGCTATAGAGAAATTAGGCCACGCCCACCAAATTTTGTTATGAATTCCTGTCGGTGGGTGGATAAGGATCCATCCTAGTGAGTTTGGAGCAGCTGGGCCCGAAATTGTGGAATTCAGAGCCAAACGTATGGCAACGGCGTTACAGGTCACTTCGCCACGCCGCCACGCCCACCTGCTATGTCAAAGCCGGTCGGGGTTGGAATCCTCAACACACCAACATGTCTTCTGTCTCTGGACACAGTTTCATGTTGATGAGGTCAAAGGGCTAAGATAGCGACCGTTCACAGTAAAACATGACACTTCCTGTTCTCAGGGGGCGTGGCCTAAGTGATGTCATCATTTCACCACAGGGTATTTTAGGACACCCGATGACGATCAATCAGTGAAAGTTTGGTCCCTCTATGTGTTTTTATATAGGAAATATAAGAGTTTCGTGTTTCATGGCGAGTAGGTGAACTTTGACCCCTGCTAACCCCCCTTCAGCATGCTCCAAAACTCACCAATTTGATAACTTTAAATCAAACATGCCTTATGATCAGACTGACCGAGTTTGAAGTCGATCAATCGAAATCCCTAGGAGGAGTTCGATCAAATACGAAGGCTGTAAACGTCAAACTCGAGGTAAAAAATGGACGTTCAATACAAAATGGCCGACTTTCTGTGATAGTTGGCTTATAACATTCAATGTAAGTTCTGAGTCTTTTGGTGAGCTCTACAAGTGTACCAAATTTCATGTCTCTACGATGAAGTACGTTCATACCATTGTGTCAACAGAAAATTGCTAGTTGCCGCCGTTGAGCAATTTTTTTTGCGATTTTTGCGACAACCTTAAAATTCAAAATTTTTAAATTTTCTAGTCGCCACCGCCAAGTTTGGTGAGTTTTTGAATATGATAAAGCCCCCAAAAAGGCACACGAAGAGGTGGGAAGAATCGTAATAATAATTAAAGCTGCAAGCAGCCTCGGGCGGCCCTCGCAGCAAGCGCCGCTCCGGCCTATTGGCCACCGCGGGGGTTCCGGCCACCGCAGAAGCTCTCGCGCGTTTTCCAGAGCCGCAGCCCGCTCGCCAGTGCGGAAGCTCCGGCGCAGTCTCCAGCACCGCCGCCCGCCAGCCGCCGCGGAAGCTGTCGCGCATTTTCCCCGCCCGTCCGCCGGGCGACACGCGTGAATGCGTTCGGCGGCGCTCCCCGACGACTGTCGAAAAATCTGGCGCAGATCGGTCGATGCGTCGAGGAGATACAGCCCATGTATTAACTTAGGGGGCGCAGTGGAGCCAAATTACATTTCAAACCCGTCGGGCTCTTTAGAGGTGAACAAAGGTCATACCTATCCAGTTTGGCGCCAATCGGATGATCTATGCCTGAATAAGAGCCAAACGTATGTATATGGCGAGGGACTGATATTCGCCATTTGGCCACGCCCACACGGTTCAGCCAGCAGCGAGCATTGACAGAGTTTATCATCCGAATCATCTTGATTAGGTCAAGAGAGCCATAAACAGAGCTTTCCAAGTAAAAAAATAGCACTTCCTGTTCCGAGGGGGCGGGGCCTAAGTGATGTCATCATTTGACCATTGGATATTATTGGACACTCGATTATGATCAATCACTGAACGTTTGGTGTCTCTGTGAGTTTTTGTGTTAGAATTACTAATTATTTAATTTTTTCCTCCATTACAACATTGAACTTTCATTCCGTAGGGCAATGCTGCCCTCTGGTGTCGAATTACTGAAATAATGAAACTATTTCAGTGGGCAGCAGAGGGCAGCATTGCCCTACAAACAACGAACATGGACTGTTTATTATGTAATTACACAGAAGATCTCTCTAATTCATTCTGAGGGGGCGGGTCTTAGATGACGTCATAATATGATGACATAGCATTGTCAGGCATCACACCAGGATGAGTCAGGCCAAGTTTGGTGCAGCTCGGTCGAAACATGTGGAATCTAGAAGCAAACGTATGGCATCGGCGTTACAGGTCACTTCGCCTCGCCGCCACGCCCACCTGCTATGTCAAAGCCGGCCGGGGTTGGAATCCACAACACACCAACATGTTTTCTGTCTCTGGACACAGTTTCATGTTGATTAGGTCAAAGGGCTAAGATAGCGACCGTTCACAGTAAAACATGACACTTCCTGTTCTCAGGGGGCGTGGCCTACTTAAAAAAATAATTTCACCACAGGGTATTTTAGGACACCCGATGACGATCAATCACTGAACGTTTGGTCCCTCTATGTGTTTTTATATAGGAAATATAAGAGTTTCGTGTTTCATGGCGAGTAGGTGAACTTTGACCCCTGGTAACCCCCCTTCAGCAAGCTCATACAGTCACCAATTTGATAACTTTAAATCAGACATGCCTTATGATCAGACTGACCGAGTTTGAAGCCGATCAATCGAAATCCCTAGGAGGAGTTCGATCAAATGCAAAGGCTGTAAACGTCAAACTCGAGGTCCAGAATGGACCTTCAATACAAAATGGCCGACTTCCTGTTGGGTTTAGAGCATGGCTCTAAGAGACTTTTTTGTACGTCCCGACAAGATACACATGTGTACCAAGTTTCGTAATTCTAGGTTTAAGCATGGCTTGGGGCTGTTCATTTAAAATACTCTAGGGGTCGCTATAGAAAAATTAGGCCACGCCCACCAAATATCGCTATGGATTCCTGTTCGGGGATGGATAAGGATCCATCCTAGTGAGTTTGGAGCAGCTCACCCCGAAACTGTGGAATTCAGAGCCAAACGAAATTCGATGGCGTTCGCAACGCCGCCACGCCCACCTGCTTCATCGCAGCCGGTCGGGGTTGGAATCCACAACACACCAACATGTCTTCTGTCTCTGGACACAGTTTCATGTTGATTAGGTCAAAGGGCTAAGATAGCGACCGTTCACAGTAAAACATTACACTTCCTGCTCTCAGGGGGCGTGGCCTACGTAAAAAAAAAATTTCACTGCAGGGTATTTTAGGACACCCGATGACGATCAATCACTGAAAGTTTGGTCCCTCTATGTGTTTTTGTATAGGAAATATAAGAGGTTTTTGTTTCATGGCGTGTAGGTGAACTTTGACCCCTGGTAACCCCCCTTCAACATGCTCCAAAACTCACCAATTTGATAACTTTAAATCAGACATGCCTTATGATCAGACTGACCGAGTTTGAAGCCGATCAATCGAAATCCCTAGGAGGAGTTCGATCAAATACGAAGGCTGTAAACGGCCAAATCAGGGTCCGAAATGGACCTTCAATCCAACATGGCCGACTTCCTGCGATACTTGCACTATGACATTACTTGTAAATTCTGAGCGTCTTAGTGAGCTCTACAACTGTACCGAATTTCAAGTCTCTACGATGAAGTAAGTGAATAGCAATGGGTCTGTTGAAAATTGCTAGTTGCCGCCGTTGAGCAATTTTTTTTGCAATTTTTGCGGCGACCTTAAAATTCAAAATTTTTAAACTGCCTAGTCGCTTCCGCCAAGTTTGGTGCGTTTTTGAATATGATAAAGCCCCCAAAAAGGCACCTCTTTGGGGGGTAAGAATAATAAGAATAATAATTAAAGCTGCAAGCAGCCTCGGGCGGCCCTCGCAGCAAGCGCCGCTCCGGCCTATTGGCCACCGCGGGGGTTCCGGCCACCGCAGAAGCTCTCGCGCGTTTTCCAGAGCCGCAGCCCGCTCCCCACCGCGGAAGCTCCGCCGCAGTTTCCAGCACCGCCGCCCGCTAGCCGCCGCAGAAGCTGTCGCTCATTTTCCACGCCCGTCCACCGGGCGACACGCGTGAATGCGTTCGGCGGCGCTCCCCGACGACTGTCAAAAAATCTGGTGCAGATCGGTCGATGCGTCGAGGAGATACGGCCCATGTATTAACTTAGGGGGCGCAGTGGAGCCAAATTACATTTCAAACCCGTCGGGCTCTTTAGAGGTGAACAAAGGTCATACATATCCAGTTTGGCGCCAATCGGATGATCTATGCCTGAATAAGAGCCAAACGTATGTATATGGCGAGGGACTGATATTCGCCATTTGGCCACGCCCACACGGTTCAGCCAGCAGCGAGCATTGACAGAGTTTATCATCCGAATCATCTTGATTAGGTCAAGAGAGCCATAAACAGAGCATTCCAAGTAAAAAAATAGCACTTCCTGTTCCGAGGGGGCGGGGCCTAAGTGATGTCATCATTTGACCATTGGATATTATTGGACACTCGATTATGATCAATCACTGAACGTTTGGTGTCTCTGTGAGTTTTTGTGTTAGAATTACTAATTATTTAATTTTTTCCTCCATTACAACATTGAACTTTCATTCCGTAGGGCAATGCTGCCCTCTGGTGTCGAATTACTGAAATAATGAAACTATTTCAGTGGGCAGCAGAGGGCAGCATTGCCCTACAAACAACGAACATGGACTGTTTATTATGTAATTACACAGAAGATCTCTCTAATTCATTCTGAGGGGGCGGGGCTTAGATGACGTCATAATATGATGACAAAGCATTGTCAGGCATCAGACCAGGATGAGTCAGGCCAAGTTTGGTGCAGCTCGGTCGAAACATGTGGAATCTAGAAGCAAACGTATGGCATCGGCGTTACAGGTCACTTCGCCACGCCGCCACACCCAGCTGCTTCATCGCAGCCGGTCAGGGCTTGGATCCACAACACACCAACATGTCTTCTGTCTCTGGATACAGTTTCATGTTGATTAGGTCAAAGGGCTAAGATAGCGACCGTTCACAGTAAAACATGACACTTCCTGTTCTCAGGGGGCGTGGCCTACTTAAAAAAATAATTTCACCACAGGGTATTTTAGGACACCCGATGACGATCAATCAATGAAAGTTTGGTCCCTCTCTGTGTTTTTGTATAGGAAATATAAGAGTTTCGTGTTTCATGGCGAGTAGCTGAACTTTGACCCCTGGTAACCCCCCTTCAGCAAGCTCATACAGTCACCAATTTGATAACTTTAAATCAGACATGCCTTATGATCAGACTGACCGAGTTTGAAGCCGATCAATCGAAATCCCTAGGAGGAGTTCGATCAAATGCAAAGGCTGTAAACGTCAAACTCGAGGTCCAAAATGGACCTTCAATACAAAATGGCCGACTTCCTGTTGGGTTTAGAGCATGGCTCCAAGAGACTTTTTTGTACGTCCTGACAAGATACACATGTGTACCAAGTTTCGTAATTCTAGGATAAAGCATGGCTTGGGGCTGATTTTTTAAAATATTCTAGGGGGAGATGTAGAGAAATTAGGCCACGCCCACCAAATTTCGCTATGGATTCCTGTTGGCGGGTGTATAAGGATCCATCCTAGTGAGTTTGGAGCAGCTCTCCCCGAAACTGTGGAATTCAGAGCCAAACGAAATTCGATGGCGTTCGCAACGCCGCCACGCCCACCTGCTTCATCGCAGCCGGTCGGGGTTGGAATCCACAACACACCAACATGTCTTCTGTCTCTGGACACAGTTTCATGTTGATTAGGTCAAAGGGCTAAGATAGCGACCGTTCACAGTAAAACATTACACTTCCTGCTCTCAGGGGGCGTGGCCTACGTAAAAAAAAATTTTCACTGCAGGGTATTATAGGACACCCGATGACGATCAATCACTGAAAGTTTGGTCCCTCTATGTGTTTTTTTATAGGAAATATAAGAGGTTTTTGTTTCATGGCGTGTAGGTGAACTTTGACCCCTGGTAACCCCCCTTCAACATGCTCCAAAACTCACCAATTTGATAACTTTAAATCAGACATGCCTTATGATCAGACTGACCGAGTTTGAAGCCGATCAATCGAAATCCCTAGGAGGAGTTCGATCAAATACGAAGGCTGTAAACGGCCAAATCAGGGTCCGAAATGGACCTTCAATCCAACATGGCCGACTTCCTGCGATACTTGCACTATGACATTACTTGTAAATTCTGAGTGTCTTAGTGAGCTCTACAACTGTACCGAATTTCAAGTCTCTACGATGAAGTAAGTGAATAGCAATGGGTCTTTTGAAAATTGCTAGTTGCTGCCGTTGAGCAATTTTTTTTGCGATTTTTGCGGCGACCTTAAAATTCAAAATTTTTAAACCGCCTAGACGCGACCGCCAAGTTTGGTGAGTTTTTGAATATGATAAAGCCCCCAAAAAGGCCCACGAAGAGGGGGGCAGAATAATAATAATAAACAGTACAGATACAATAGGCCTTCGCAGCGCTTTGCTGCTCGGGCCTAATTAAAGCTGCAAGCAGCCTCGGGCGGCCCTCGCAGCAAGCGCCGCTCCGGCCTATTGGCCACCGCGGGGGTTCCAGCCACCGCAGAAGGTCTCGCACGATTTCCAGAGCCGCAGCCAACTCCCGACCGCAGAAGCTCCGCCGCAGTTTTCAGCACCGCCGCCCGCTAGCCACCGCAGAAGCTGTCGCGCATTTTCCCCGCCCGTCCACCAGGCGACACGCGTGAATGCGTTCGGCAGCGCTCCCCGACGACTGTCAAAAAATGTGGCGCAGATCGGTCGATGCGTCGAGGAGATACAACCCATGTATTAACTTAGGGGGCGCAGTGGAGCCAAATTACATTTCAAACCCGTTGGGCTCTTTAGAGGTGAACAAAGGTCATACATATCCAGTTTGGAGCCAATCGGATGATCCATGCTTGAATTAGAGCCAAACGTATGAATATGGCGAGGGACTGATATTCGCCGTTTGGCCACGCCCACACGGTTCAGCCAGCAGCGAGCAATGACAGAGCTCATCATCCGAATCATCTTGATTAGGTCAAGAGAGCCATAAACGGAGCTTTCCAAGGAAAAAAACGGCACTTCCGGTTCCGAGGGGGCGGGGCTTAGATGACGTCACAATGTGATGACGTAGGATCGACGGGCAAGCCTCCAGGATCACTCAGGCCAAGTTTGAAGCAGCTCGGTCAAAATATGTGGAATGTAGAGGCAAACGTATACGAACGGCGTTGCCGCCATTGAAAACTCTTGGCACTTTAAAGCAAGCGAGACCAACTTCCTATCTGTCATCCAACACAGAATCACCTTGATTAGGTCAAGAGAGCCATAAACAGAGCTTTCCAAGGAAAAAAACGGCACTTCCGGTTCCGAGGGGGCGGGGCTTAGATGACGTCATAATGTGATGACGTAGGATTGACGGGCAAGCCTCCAGGATCACTCAGGCCAAGTTTGATGCAGCTCGGTCAAAATATGTGGAATGTAGAGGCAAACGTATACGAACGGCGTTGCCGCCATTGAAAACTCTTGGCACTTTAAAGCAAGCGAGACCAACTTCCTATCTGTCATCCAACACAGAATCACCTTGATTAGGTCAAGAGAGCCATAGATGAAAGTTTCCAAGGAAAAAAATAGCACTTCCTGTTCTGAGGGGGCGGGGCTTAGATGACGTCATAATCTGATGACATAGAATTTTCAGGTATCACACCAGCATCACTCAAGCCAAGTTTGGTGCAGCTCGGTCGAAACATGTGGAATCTAGAAGCAAACGTATGGCATCGGCGTTACAGGTCACTTCGCCACGCCGCCACGCCCAGCTGCTATCTCAAAGCCGGTCAGGGTTGGAATCCTCAACACACCAACATGTCTTCTGTGTGTGGACACAGTTTCATGTTGATTAGGTCAAAGGGCTAAGAGAGCGACCGCTCACAGTAAAACAAGACACTTCCTGTTCTCAGGGGGCGTGGCTTAAGTGATGTCATCATTTCACCACAGGGTATTTTAGGACATCCGATGCCGATCAATCACTGAAAGTTTGGTCCCTCTATGTGTTTTTTTATAGGAAATATAAGAGTTTCGTGTTTCATGGCGAGTAGGTGAACTTTGACCCCTGCTAACCCCCCTTCAACATACTCCAAAACTCACCAATTTGATAACTTTAAATCAAACATGCCTTATGATCAGACTGACCGAGTTTGAAGTCGATCAATCGAAATTCCTAGGAGGAGTTCGATCAAATACGAAGGCTGTAAACGTCAAAATCGAGGAAAAAAATGGACGTTCAAGACAAAATGGCCGACTTCCTGTGATAGTTGGCTAATAACATTAAATGTAAGTTCTGAGTCTTTTGGTGAGCTCTACAAGTGTACCAAATTTCATGTCTCTACGATGAAATACGTTCATACCATTGTGTCAACAGAAAATTGCTAGTTGCCGCCGTTGAGCAATTTTTTTTGCGATTTTTGCGACAACCTTAAAATTCAAAATTTTTAAATTTTCTAGTCGCGACCGCCAAGTTTGGTGAGTTTTTGAATATGATAAAGCCCCCAAAAAGGCGCCTCTTTGGGGGGGCAGAATCGTAATAATAATAATAATAATAAGAAACAGTACAGAAACAATAGGCCTTCGCAGCGCTTTGCTGCTCGGGCCTAATAAACAGTACAGATACAATAGGCCTTCGCAGCGCTTTGCTGCTCGGGCCTAATAATAAACAGTACAGATACAATAGGCCTTCGCAGCGCTTTGCTGCTCGGGCCTAATAATAAGAAACAGTACAGATACAATAGGCCTTCGCAGCGCTTTGCTGCTCGGGCCTAATAATAAGAAACAGTACAGATACAATAGGCCTTCGCAGCGCTTTGCTGCTCGGGCCTAAAAATAGTTGAAAAACAGATAAATATTCGCAGAAATCTTTACCTGCAGCAGTGAAACCTTTCACAAGTGCATGAGCCAGCTGGCCTGCTCCAATGAATCCAACGCTCATCCTGACAGATGATGTGGCGTTCACGACCTGTCCGGAAAAGCAGACAGATGCTGCAGATCAACATCTGTCCTTTTCTTTAAAAAAAAACCAAAAAACAAACAAACAGCATAGCGGCTTCTATACAGGTTTTCAAGTCAAGCTCGATTAGAAAATAAAGATGATGGGGATCAAACATGAGGAAAAAAATCTTCAGATAGTCCATAAACGCACATAAACATTGTTTAGAAGTAAATTATTTTACCTGTTAAGGAACATTACTGTTTGACAGCTACGTTCATAACAAAAGAATGCTTTATTTCATTGTCTGTTCAGAAATACCTTCTAGGGAGCCAAAATAAAAGATAAATCTTTGTAAACTGTGCTACGGTTCAGTTATACCCTTAACTCCGTGTAACACCCTGGAGCTAGACCAGCTAGTTTCTTCCTTTTATGATGCTAGCACTCCTGAATGCACCTGGTAGCCTCTTGCTAGCCGGGGTTTCTGGAGATTAAGCTACTAATCATTAAAAACCAACAAATGTCTTACTGTTGACGCTTCAGCTGAATAGGCAGTTATCGACGTGACCTTTATTTCCCGGGACACGAAAAAATACCCACTTCTTGTGTCAACGTGGCTTCCCCCTTTTTTTTTTTTTACTCAACCCCCATGTGCGCTGCGTACGTAAAAGAAAGGGGATTAGACCAATCATGAACAGACGTTTCGAGGATTCGACCAATTAAAATGGGGAATGTTAGACGTGGGCGGGACTTAATGTTCGCTACGCCCAGTTGCATCATTCCTCTGAGTTTTAGCGCTAAAGAGGATAATGGTCAAGCACAGTGATGTAGAAAGTAGGTCATGCTTTGTAGAAAGTGTTGTTTGACTGCAAAACCTATCTATCTATCTATCTATCTATCTATCTATCTATCTATCTATCTATCTATCTATCTATCTATCTATCTATCTATCTATACACCTTACAGAAAAAGTAATTTCATTTCAATTAATCACATAGATTCCAACTAATCCTAGTTTTCAAACAGTGCATTAGATTCACTTTGTCGTTAAAATTAGTTTAAAAAGCTTTCTGTCTAAGGAATCCCAGCAGATTTTATTGCGTCATTAACTTCCAGCATTCACCACTGAGCATGTAGCGACAGTGAGGAGGAAAAACTCCCCTTTGACAAAAGAAAAGCCTCCAGCAGAACCTGGTTCAGTATGAGCGACCATCTGTCACAACCAACTGAGGGTTTGAGGAGACAGAGCAGAGACACACAAACAAAAACAGAAGAACTGATGCAGGAGGACTCTAAGCTACAGCAAAGAGCAACTTTTGAGAACCCATTTCCTTGAGAAAATAGCAACAGGACAAACATCTGTCTAAAACAGAACTCATGAGCTGCAATATGTATGTTATAGAAATTGTATCAAATGATAGAGAAGCTGTGTTTTTTGTTATAGGTCTGAGTGTTAGCATGACTCCCTCATGTGAATTTCTGATTTCTGTCTGTATTGACTGCTCAGAGGTGCTCCATACAAACCTTTTGTGAAACCTGAACCGTGAATCTGACCTTTTTTAATTTACATCCCAGCAGAGCCTCCTCTTCTTCACTGTGTAGACATTAAAAGGATCAACGCTCCTCTTCAACTACTTCCTTTAATGTCTCTCATGCCACACAAGGCTAAATTTACTCTATACATTAGGAAGTTGGTATGTCTGCTCCCCTAAGGTACCACATTTATTTCCTCACTGGAATGCAGACTTGGGGTGGTGGGCTGTATGTTCATGTCTATATTTAAAGCCAAATGCAGCTGATGGCCCGGGACCATCAGCTGTTCAGATCCTCGTTAAGTCAGTCGGACAGGAGCCGAACGTCTTGTTCTAAAACAAAAATACAAGTAAAGTCTAAATCAATGATCTTGTTCACTCTGGATTTGGTTGAGTCTTTATGCCATCTTCTGTCTGTCGGTTCACCTCTACTCATCTGGCTCAGTTTTAATCTTGATCTATTTAATAAGCAGGTTCCTGGGCTCAAATCTCAACAAAGGCTGTTCGTTTGGAGTGTGCAGGTTTTTAATTTGCATTTCTGGAGTTTCCCCCCCACAGACAAGCATGATCGTTTATTTATGGATTTTTTTTTATTTTTTATGGATGGACCCATAAAAAAGACATAAACAAATGAAGTCCTCAGGCCTCTCAGCTCGGTGTTGAGTGAGACCTTCTGTCTGTACAAATCTTTAAATTCAGTTTCCCAAAGTAAGTTTCCCTCATCTTACAGTTATACTGACTATCAAAGCCTTTTTTGTGCAATTTTCTGTTCTAATTATTTAAACAGAAATATCACCAATCTAATTTTGGGACAAATAATTTCTGTAAAATAAAGGCAACAGAAACGTTTTTGTAGTTTACACAAATTAATGTAACCAAATAAATACCAGTCAGATGTCGCATATTTATAGAAAAAAAAAAAATCATATATACACTTTATTTTCTGATTAACTGAAGGTGCAAAAGCACTTAAATTCTGTCCCTTTAAAGCTGCCGCATGTAACTTTTGTTAATTTTTTTTATATATATTTTACATATTTGTTTAAACTGTCACAATCCTATGACAGTATGAGAGAAAATCAGTGGAAAGATGCTCCTCCTCCTCCCAGTGGTAGCATTGTCAGGCGTCTCCCGGTCAAAACGAACCAATTAGAGCCAGGAGGAAGGTTTTCGCACTGTCCATCATGTTCATGCATGTGCTGCTAAATAAGCTAATGGAAGAGAAACATCTTACTGTTGCTGGAAAACTGTTTATCTGGCATGATCACTGGCTACGCTAATTAGCCTGAGCATTCATGGCAGGGTCTGCAGCTGTAGTGCAGCAGAGAGAAAGGATTAGGCTGTGAGCAGTATGTACAGGAGCATGACTGACAGCGCTAAGACCCTCCTCTTGACTCTGGTTGTTTCTGACCAAGTGGTGTATTTCTGCAGATGGGAAAAGGCAGCAGAGCTTGATTTTTTCCCCCATCTAAGATTATGCTGTGACGACAAGTGTGTTTTAACAAATATGTGAAAAACATACAGTATATATATATATATATATATATATATATATATATATATATATATATATATATATATATATATATATATATATATATATATATATATTTTAATATAAAAGCTACATACCTCAGCTTTAAACTTAGTTCACACCAGCTGAAGCTCTCTGCAGTTTCTCTCTGTGGCTCTCCCTCTCAGTCTGACTGACGTACAAAGTTCACCACTGCCTGCGTCTGTCCCTTTCAACCATGACTCAGACTCCGTGTGAGCGCCGAGGCATGACATGACGTCGCTGTTGCTTGATAAAACACTGAGAGATTCCTAAAAATGACCCGAGAGCTGGAATGTATTAAACTGGCAGATCCAGGAGAAAAAGTCACGACAGATTGTTGCTAGCGGCAACTGAAGGCTTGAGTCGGTGTGTTTTGGTGCATGTGTGTAATGGAAGGAAGTCAGCAGGCAGAGAGGTTTGTAGTTTTCCACTGTCAGAAACAGAATCTGAAACAAAATCCAGAAAATCACACTCTATGACTGCTACATAATAAATTAGAAATGTATTACATGAAATAAGTATTTGATCGGTGAAGTCTGGTCACCTACGGACCTAAATTAAGAAGTGACAGTTATGGAGAAAAATGATTACATTTCTTTTTATGCACTGCATTTAAACTTAAGATTTCAAATGTTTAAAATCATTGTGTCATTGAGTCAGATACTGACTCCTCACAATTTCTCAACACAACCCCAGAAAATGATTCCACCTGAGTGAAGTCGGCCCCTCATCTTCTTCAAATTAAACAAAATTGGTGTCAAACGCTTGTGTTGCTTTGTGCAGCAAAAATGTTGCCGCTATCACTTTAAAGATATTTAAATAACATTTCAGGGGTCATCAATGGTCAACCAGCCAGTCCACATTTACACAATCAAAAGAAATACGTATCGTATGCTACGTATGTCCTGTTTGTGCAGTAAAAAAGTATTGTTTGTGCTGTTATAATGAGTAAGATTAAAAATAAAGTGTTCAGAGGTCACCAGAGATCAACCTCTCCCCACACATTAACAAAATCAGAGAAACTTCATATAAATTAATTGCTCCATGTTGATTGGCTCCAAATTTTGCTTGATTTTGTAAATGTGGCTGGACGGAGGCTGACCTTTGATGACTTCTGGAAATATCTACTAATACCTTTAAAATGATGGCAGTAAAAATGAAACAATTTGCTGCACAAACGTAGCACAAAAACGTTTGACACCAATTTTGTTTAATTTGAGGAAGATGGGGCCCAGCTTCACGCAGGTGATTATTCCTCAGATAACATGAAAATTAAACACATAAGGAACGTAATCTCAAAGAACAGTTGAAAAGCTCAAAGGCATGAAATACAAGTAAAAATATTGCTTAAAGAATATTGCTTTTAAAGTTGCTATAACAAAAGTACATTCTCATCCAAACCCTCCGTAGTGGATGTTATCTTTCTAATTCTTCTTTTCCATTCATGCCTGGAATAGATCACACAGAAGTGTCACCATTTACTGTGGTGTGTCAGCTTCCCTCCACAGTAATCCTTACATGTGAAGTTGTCATGAATCCACTGAGAGAGAAAGAGAGAGAGGAAGGATTCAGATGCCGGCAACAATCCACACAACATTTGGTCAAGCCAAAGCCCGGTGCTTCAGGGAGGAAACTGCATCAGCAGCCTATGACATCAGAGATCAGTCGTAGGCCAGCCGTCCCACGTCCCTCCAGAGGGAACAGCCATGATGGACACCTGTCACAGCTCGTCTCCGTCTGCAGAGTGTCTCCGCCGCTTGAGACGGAGGCCAGCAGGGAGGAAGAGCGCTATGCACAAAACAGCTGCTAAAAACGGGGCTAGGGGGTCTGCTGTGACAGACGCTGCGCTGACACCGACTGCGAAAGCTTTCATCGCCTTGGTCTCTAATTGTTTGCAATTACACATTAGTCTCCGATTTTCACTCTGTAATTCACAAATATTGGCAGAATGAGTAAAGCAGCAAATCTCTAAATCACACAGTGACGTCCTCGGCAGTCTTAGTCAGATTTGAACAAACGAAGCGGCCAGCTGGTGCTGGATTCACGGCTGGACAGTTTAACGGGATGTTTGCAGAAAGTTTCCATCTACACGAACCCGGACAAATCCGCTACTGAGCGTTTTGTTAAACTTGAAAAGTGTAGGAAGTCGTTTGCTTCAAAATAATCATGACTTCCTGTTAGGAATTAAACATGGCGCCAGGAGGTTTACTTGCATAGACAGATACTGTAGAAGTTGAATGTATGGGTGGCGCTACTTTTAAATGGTGTATTAGAATATAAAGTAAATTAAAGCTGCAAGCAGCCTCGGGCGGCCCTCGCAGCAAGCGCCGCTCCGGCCTATTGGCCACCGCGGGGGTTCCGGCCACCGCAGAAGGTCTCGCACGATTTCCAGAGCCGCAGCCAACTCCCCACCGCAGAAGCTCCGCCGCAGTTTTCAGCACCGCCGCCCGCCAGCCACCGCAGAAGCTGTCGCGCATTTTCCCCGCCCGTCCACCAGACGACACGCGTGAATGCGTTCGGCGGCGCTCCCCGACGACTGTCAAAAAATCTGGCGCAGATCGGTCGATGCGTCGAGGAGATACAACCCATGTATTAACTTAGGGGGCGCAGTGGAGCCAAATTACATTTCAAACCCGTTGGGCTCTTTAGAGGTGAACAAAGGTCATACAGATCCAGTTTGGTGCCAATCGGATGATCTATGCCTGAATAAGAGCCAAACGTATGTATATGGCGAGGGACTGATATTCGCCGTTTGGCCACGCCCACATGGTTCAGCCAGAAGCGAGCAATGACAGACCTCATCAACCGAATCATCTTGATTAGGTCAAGAGAGCCATAAACGGAGCTTTCCAAGGAAAAAAACGGCACTTCCTGTTCCGAGGGGGCGGGGCTTAGATGACGTCATAATATGATGACATAGGGTCGTCAGGGATCCCGCCAGGGTCACTCGTGCAAAGTTTGGTGCAGAAGCTATCGACCGTTCACAGTAGAATTACAAATTTTTAATTTTTTCCTACATTACAAAATTGAACTCTGTCTTTCCGTAGGGCAATGCTGCCCTCTGGTGTCGAATTACTGAAATAATGAAACTATTTCAGTAATTTCAGTTATTCGACACCAGAGGGCAGCATTGCCCTACACATGACAAAGCCCTTTGTATTACACAGTCGATCACAGGGGAACTTTGAGCCTTGCTAACCCCCCTTCCACATGTTCAAATGTCACCATATTGATAACTTTGAATCAGACATGCCTTATGATCAGACTGACCGAGTTTGAAGTCGATCAATTGAAATCCCTAGGAGGAGTTCGATCAAATACGAAGGCTGTAAAAGTCAAAATCGAGGTCAAATGAAATTCAATCTAAAATGGCCGACTTCCTGTTGGGTTTAGAGCATGGCTCTAAGAGACTTTTTTGTACGTCCCGACAAGATACACATGTGTACCAAGTTTCGTAATTCTAGGATAAAGCATGGCATGGGGCTGTTCATTTAAAATACTCTAGGGGTCGCTATAGAGAAATTAGGCCACGCCCACCAAATTTTGTTATGAATTCCTGTCGGTGGGTGTACAAGGATCCATCCTAGTGAGTTTGAAGCAGCTGGGCCCGAAATTGTGGAATTCAGAGCCAAACGAAATTCGACGGCGTTCGCAACGCCGCCACGCCCACCTGCTTCATCGCAGCCGGTCGGGGTTGGAATAACTCAACACACCAACATGTCTTCTGTCTCTGGACACAGTTTCATGTTGATTAGGTCAAAGGGCTAAGATAGCGACCGTTCACAGTAAAACATGACACTTCCTGTTCTCAGGGGGCGTGGCCTACTTAAAAAAATAATTTCACCACAGGGTATTTTAGGACACCCGATGACGATCAATCAATGAAAGTTTGGTCCCTCTCTGTGTTTTTGTATAGGAAATATAAGAGTTTCGTGTTTCATGGCGAGTAGGTGAACTTTGACCCCTGCTAACCCCCCTTCAGCAAGCTCATACAGTCACCAATTTGATAACTTTAAATCAGACATGCCTTATGATCAGACTGACCGAGTTTGAAGCCGATCAATCGAAATCCCTAGGAGGAGTTCGATCAAATACGAAGGCTGTAAACGTCAAACTCGAGGTCCAGAATGGACCTTCAATACAAAATGGCCGACTTCCTGTTGGGTTTAGAGCATGGCTCCAAGAGACTTTTTTGTACGTCCTGAAAACATACACATATGTACCAAGTTTCGTAATTCTAGGTTTAAGCATGGCTTGGGGCTGTTCATTTAAAATACTCTAGGGGTCGCTATAGAAAAATTAGGCCACGCCCACCAAATATCGCTATGGATTCCTGTTCGGGGATGGATAAGGATCCATCCTAGTGAGTTTGGAGCAGCTCACCCCGAAACTGTGGAATTCAGAGCCAAACGAAATTCGATGGCGTTCGCAACGCCGCCACGCCCACCTGCTTCATCGCAGCCGGTCGGGGTTGGAATCCACAACACACCAACATGTCTTCTGTCTCTGGACACAGTTTCATGTTGATTAGGTCAAAGGGCTAAGATAGCGACCGTTCACAGTAAAACATTACACTTCCTGCTCTCAGGCGGCGTGGCCTACATAAAAAAAAAATTTCACTGCAGGGTATTTTAGGACACTCGATGTCGATCAATCACTGAAAGTTTGGTCCCTCTATGTGTTTTTGTATATGAAATATAAGAGGTTTTTATTTCATGGCGTGTAGGTGAACTTTGACCCCTGGTAACCCCCCTTCAACATGCTCCAAAACTCACCAATTTGATAACTTTAAATCAGACATGCCTTATGATCAGACTGACCTAGTTTGAAGCCGATCAATCGAAATCCCTAGGAGGAGTTCGATCAAATGCGAAGGCTGTAAACGTCAAACTCGAGGTAAAAAATGGACCTTCAATACAAAATGGCCGACTTCCTGTGATACTTGCACTATGACATTACTTGTAAATTCTGAGCGTCTTAGTGAGCTCTACAACTGTACCGAATTTCAAGTCTCTACGATGAAGTAAGTGAATAGCAATGGGTCTGTTGAAAATTGCTAGTTGCCGCCGTTGAGCAATTTTTTTTGCGATTTTTGCGGCAACCTTAAAATTCAAAATTTTTAAACCGCCTAGTCGCTTCCGCCAAGTTTGGTGAGTTTTTGAATATGATAAAGCCCCCAAAAAGGCACACGAAGAGGTGGGAAGAATAATAATTAAAGCTGCAAGCAGCCTCGGGCGGCCCTCGCAGCAAGCGCCGCTCCGGCCTATTGGCCACCGCGGGGGTTCCAGCCACCGCAGAAGCTCTCGCACGATTTCCAGAGCCGCAGCCAACTCCCCACCGCAGAAGCTCCGCCGCAGTTTCCAGCACCGCCGCCCGCTAGCCACCGCAGAAGCTGTCGCGCATTTTCCACACCCATCCACCAGGCGACACGCGTGAATGCGTTCGGCAGCGCTCCCCGACGACTGTCAAAAAATCTGGTGCAGATCGGTCGATGCGTCGAGGAGATACAGCCCATGTATTAACTTAGGGGGCGCAGTGGAGCCAAATTACATTTCAAACCCGTCGGGCTCTTTAGAGGTGAACAAAGGTCATACATATCCAGTTTGGCGCCAATCGGATGATCTATGCCTGAATAAGAGCCAAACGTATGTATATGGCGAGGGACTGATATTCGCCATTTGGCCACGCCCACACGGTTCAGCCAGCAGCGAGCATTGACAGAGTTTATCATCCGAATCATCTTGATTAGGTCAAGAGAGCCATAAACAGAGCTTTCCAAGTAAAAAAATAGCACTTCCTGTTCCGAGGGGGCGGGGCCTAAGTGATGTCATCATTTGACCATTGGATATTATTGGACACTCGATTATGATCAATCACTGAACGTTTGGTGCCTCTGTGAGTTTTTGTGTTAGAATTACTAATTATTTAATTTTTTCCTCCATTACAACATTGAACTGTCATTCCGTAGGGCAATGCTGCCCTCTGGTGTCGAATTACTGAAATAATGAAACTATTTCAGTGGGCAGCAGAGGGCAGCATTGCCCTACAAACAACGAACATGGACTGTTTATTATGTAATTACACAGAAGATCTCTCTAATTCATTCTGAGGGGGCGGGGCTTAGATGACGTCATAATATGATGACATAGCATTGTCAGGCATCAGACCAGGATGTGTCAGGCCAAGTTTGGTGCAGCTCGGTCGAAACATGTGGAATCTAGAAGCAAACGTATGGCATCGGCGTTACAGGTCACTTCGCCACGCCGCCACACCCAGCTGCTTCATCGCAGCCGGTCAGGGCTTGGATCCACAACACACCAACATGTCTTCTGTCTCTGGACACAGTTTCATGTTGATTAGGTCAAAGGGCTAAGATAGCGACCGTTCACAGTAAAACATGACACTTCCTGTTCTCAGGGGGCGTGGCTTAAGTGATCTCATCATTTCACCACAGGGTATTTTAGGACATCCGATGCCGATCAATCACTGAAAGTTTGGTCCCTCTATGTGTTTTTTTATAGGAAATATAAGAGTTTCGTGTTTCATGGCGAGTAGCTGAACTTTGACCCCTGGTAACCCCCCTTCAGCAAGCTCATACAGTCACCAATTTGATAACTTTAAATCAGACATGCCTTATGATCAGACTGACCGAGTTTGAAGCCGATCAATCGAAAACCCTAGGAGGAGTTCGATCAAATGCAAAGGCTGTAAACGTCAAAATGGAGGTCAAATGAACTTCAATCTAAAATGGCCGACTTCCTGTTGGGTTTAGAGCATGGCTCTAAGAGACTTTTTTGTACGTCCCGACAAGATACACATGTGTACCAAGTTTCGTAATTCTAGGTTTAAGCATGGCTTGGGGCTGTTCATTTAAAATACTCTAGGGGTCGCTATAGAAAAATTAGGCCACGCCCACCAAATATCGCTATGGATTCCTGTTCGGGGATGGATAAGGATCCATCCTAGTGAGTTTGGAGCAGCTCACCCCGAAACTGTGGAATTCAGAGCCAAACGAAATTCGATGGCGTTCGCAACGCCGCCACGCCCACCTGCTTCATCGCAGCCGGTCGGGGTTGGAATCCACAACACACCAACATGTCTTCTGTCTCTGGACACAGTTTCATGTTGATTAGGTCAAAGGGCTAAGATAGCGACCGTTCACAGTAAAACATTACACTTCCTGCTCTCAGGGGGCGTGGCCTACGTAAAAAAAAAAATTCACTGCAGGGTATTATAGGACACCCGATGCCGATCAATCACTGAAAGTTTGGTCCCTCTATGTGTTTTTGTATAGGAAATATAAGAGGTTTTTGTTTCATGGCGTGTAGGTGAACTTTGACCCCTGGTAACCCCCCTTCAACATGCTCCAAAACTCACCAATTTGATAACTTTAAATCAGACATGCCTTATGATCAGACTGACCGAGTTTGAAGCCGATCAATCGAAATCCCTAGGAGGAGTTCGATCAAATACGAAGGCTGTAAACGGCCAAATCAGGGTCCGAAATGGACCTTCAATCCAACATGGCCGACTTCCTGTGATAGTTGCACTATGACATTACTTGTAAATTCTGAGCGTCTTAGTGAGCTCTACAACTGTACCGAATTTCAAGTCTCTACGATGAAGTAAGTGAATAGCAATGGGTCTTTTGAAAATTGCTAGTTGCTGCCGTTGAGCAATTTTTTTTGCGATTTTTGCGACGACCTTACAGTACTTAAATTTAAAACTCGTTTTATGCGACCGCCAAGTTTGGTGAGTTTTTGAATATGATAAAGCCCCCAAAAAGGCAATTCATTTGGGTGGAAGAATAATAAGAATAATAATTAAAGCTGCAAGCAGCCTCGGGCGGCCCTCGCAGCAAGCGCCGCTCCGGCCTATTGGCCACCGCGGGGGTTCCGGCCACCGCAGAAGCTCTCGCACGTTTTCCAGAGCCGCAGCCCGCTCCCCACCGCAGAAGCTCCGCCGCAGTTTCCAGCATCGCCGCCCGCTAGCCGCCGCAGAAGCTGTCGCGCATTTTCCCCGCCCGTCCACCGGGCGACAGGCGTGAATGCGTTCGGCGGCGCTCCCCGACGACTGTCGAAAAATCTGGTGCAGATCGGTCGATGCGTCGAGGAGATACGGCCGATGTATTAACTTAGGGGGCGCAGTGGAGTCAAATTACATCTCAAACCCGTCGGGCTCTTTAGAGGTGAACAAAGATCATACATATCCAGTTTGGTGCCAATCGGATGATCCACGCGTGAATTAGAGCCAAACGTATGCATATGGCGAGGGACTGATATTCGCCATTTGGCCACGCCCACACGGTTCAGCCAGCAGCGAGCATTGACAGAGTTTATCATCCGAATCATCTTGATTAGGTCAAGAGAGCCATAAACGGAGCTTTCCACGGAAAAAAACGGCACTTCCTGTTCCGAGGGGGCGGGGCTTAGATGACGTCATAATATGGTGACGTAGGATCATCCGGCATCCCACCAGGAACACTCAGGCAAATTTTGGTGCAGCTCAGTCAAAAAATGTGGAATCCAGAGGCAAACGTATACGAACGGCGTTGCCGCCATTGAAAACTCTTGGCACTTTAAAGCAAGCGAGACCAACTTCCTATCTGTCATCCAACACAGAATCACCTTGATTAGGTCAAGAGAGCCATAAACAGAGCTTTCCAAGGAAAAAAACGGCACTTCCGGTTCCGAGGGGGCGGGGCTTAGATGACGTCATAATATGATGACATAGCATTGTCAGGCATCAGACCAGGATGAGTCAGGCCAAGTTTGGTGCAGCTCGGTCGAAACATGTGGAATCTAGAAGCAAACGTATGGCATCGGCGTTACAGGTCACTTCGCCACGCCGCCACACCCAGCTGCTTCATCGCAGCCGGTCAGGGCTTGGATCCACAATACACCAACATGTCTTCTGTCTCTGGACACAGTTTCATGTTGATTAGGTCAAAGGGCTAAGATAGCGACCGTTCACAGTAAAACATGACACTTCCTGTTCTCAGGGGGCGTGGCCTAAGTGATGTCATCATTTGACCATTGGATATTATTGGACACTCGATTATGATCAATCACTGAACGTTTGGTGCTTCTGTGAGTTTTTGTGTTAGAATTACAAATTATTTAATTTTTTCCTCCATTACAACAGTGAACTGTCATTCCGTAGGGCAATGCTGCCCTCTGGTGTCGAATTACTGAAATAATGAAACTATTTCAGTGGGCAGCAGAGGGCAGCACTGCCCTACAAACAACGAACATGGACTGTTTATTATGTAATTACACAGAAGATCTCTCTAATTCATTCTGAGGGGGCGGGGCTTAGATGACGTCATAATATGATGACATAGCATTGTCAGGTATCACACCAGGATGAGTCAGGCCAAGTTTGGTGCAGCTCGGTCGAAACATGTGGAATCTAGAAGCAAACGTATGGCATCGGCGTTACAGGTCACTTCGCCACGCCGCCACACCCAGCTGCTTCATCGCAGCCGGTCAGGGCTTGGATCCACAACACACCAACATGTCTTCTGTCTCTGGACACAGTTTCATGTTGATTAGGTCAAAGGGCTAAGATAGCGACCGTTCACAGTAAAACATGACACTTCCTGTTCTCAGGGGGCGTGGCCTAAGTGATGTCATCATTTCACCACAGGGTATTTTAGGACACCCGATGACGGCCAATCACTGAAAGTTTGGTGTCTCTGTGAGTTTCTGTGCAGGATATATAAGAGTTTGGTGTTTCATGGCGAGTAGGTGAACTTTGACCCCTGGTAACCCCCCTTCAGCAAGCTCATACAGTCACCAATTTGATAACTTTAAATCAGACATGCCTTATGATCAGACTGACCGAGTTTGAAGCCGATCAATCGAAATCCCTAGGAGGAGTTCGATCAAATACGAAGGCTGTAAACGTCAAACTCGAGGTCCAAAATGGACCTTCAATAGAAAATGGCCGACTTCCTGTTGGGTTTCGACCATGGCTCTAATAGACTTTTTTGTACGTCCTGACAAGATACACATATGTACCAAGTTTCGTAATTCTAGGTTAAAGCATGGCTTGGGGCTGTTCATTTAAAATACTCTAGGGGGCGCTATAGATAAATTAGGCCACGCCCACCAAATTTTGTTATGAATTCCTGTCGGTGGGTGGATAAGGATCCATCCTAGTGAGTTTGGAGCAGCTGGGCCCGAAATTGTGGAATTCAGAGCCAAACGTATGGCAACGGCGTTACAGGTCACTTCGCCACGCCGCCACGCCCACCTGCTATGTCAAAACCGGTGAGGGTTGGAATCCTCAACACACCAACATGTCTTCTGTCTCTGGACACAGTTTCATGTTGATTAGGTCAAAGGGCTAAGATAGCGACCGTTCACAGTAAAACATGACACTTCCTGTTCTCAGGGGGCGTGGCCTAAGTGATGTCATCATTTGACCATAGGGTAGTGTAGGGCACCCGATGACGATCAATCCCAGAAAGTTTGGTCCCTCTATGTGTTTTTGTATAGGAAATATAAGAGTTTCGTGTTTCATGGCGAGTAGGTGAACTTTGACCCCTGCTAACCCCCCTTCAACATGCTCCAAAACTCACCAATTTGATAACTTTAAATCAAACATGCCTTATGATCAGACTGACCAAGTTTGAAGTCGATCAATCGAAATCCCTAGGAGGAGTTCGATCAAATACGAAGGCTGTAAACGTCAAAATCGAGGTAAAAAATGGACGTTCAATACAAAATGGCCGACTTTCTGTGATAGTTGGCTTATAACATTAAATGTAAGTTCTGAGTCTTTTGGTGAGCTCTACATGTGTACCAAATTTCATGTCTCTACGATGAAGTACGTTCATACCATTGTGTCAACATAAAATTGCTAGTTGCCGCCGTTCAGCAATTTTTTTTGCGATTTTTGCGACAACCTTAAAATTCAAAATTTTTAAATTTTCTAGTTGCGACCGCCAAGTTTGGTGAGTTTTTGAATATGATAAAGCCCCCAAAAAGGCTCCTCTTTAGGGGGGCAGAATCGTAATAATAATAAGAAACAGTACAGATACAATAGGCCTTCGCAGCGCTTTGCTGCTCGGGCCTAATAATAAACAGCACAGATACAATAGGCCTTCGCAGCGCTTTGCTGCTCGGGCCTAATAATAAACAGTACAGATACAATAGGCCTTCGCAGCGCTTTGCTGCTCGGGCCTAATAAAACACAAGACGACTTCGATTGGGAATCAGGTCAAAGCAAGCATGTGGACATATTAGCTCATTATGTTTGGCAGAGTGTAATGCTCAGAACCGTAAATCTCCATTTTCCATAAGCACAGAGTTTTGTCAAATGTCCACTTTGGGCATAATTTATTTATAAAAGTCAACTACGTTTTTGTGTGGATGAAAGGATAAAACGCATAAAAATGTATTTGCTCTCCCAGGTATCCAGTTTGCAAGAACTAGACCTTGGATGACCAAAACAAAAAAGAAAGACAGAAAATATTAAAAAGAGGATTTTAATTTATGAGTCTAAGCAGGAGCAGACGTGGAATAAATGGGGGGAGAGAGAGACAGTAAATAACACTTCACACCACACCAGGTATTCATTTGCTTTTTCTCATTTGTAGAATAGATTTCACAAACCAGAATTGTGTTTTTAACAAACTGCTGTCAATTTTACTTGTACAAGTTAAAAAACATTCCCAAAGCAGCTTTGACATCAGGCGCTTCCTATAAATGCAGTGTCACTGCTTCAGAATGACTGCAGACGGCTGGTGTTTATTTTCGGCAGTCTGTGAATTGCTGGGTGTGGGGTTTGCAGATGGCACGGATAGTACAGATGCCATTACCAGATGTACAATTTATGCTACACACTTTATGCGTTATTTTCACGGACAATCAAACTGCAGGACAGTGTGTGTTAATCCACAGACAAAAAGTGTCATATTTGGATGGGTTACTTATGTATGTGCAGGTGTGAGAAAGCTTGGGTCAGGAATGGGTCAGGGGATTATTTAAAGAGGTAGGATGTCATTTCTGTGGGACGCGTCGGAGAGGAGAAACTCCTCAGCAGCTCTTTGGATTGAAGTGTGTGTGTGTGTGTCCGTGTTTCAGGAGCAGTGGCCTCCATGCATGTCAGAATTAGTCACATTTTTTCCAAATATCTCAGATGGTTGAGATCATTTCTAAACCTAAAGACAGATCATTTCTGTCTTGAGTTGAGTAAAAACTTTCTTTCCTGAATTTTCAGATGTTAATTTCTTAGTTCAGTACGTCATCATCTTATGAGGAATATTTATTTCTTTATGAAACCACAAAGAGGATTGGGACCATTTCACCCTTTTGGCCATTAATTCCCACTATTTTATGCCCACATGTTGCAATTTAGGGTATTTCATCTTCCATTTATATTTATTTTATGCATAAACAAACCTTTTTTCATTCTCGTATTTCATGCTTAATTATTGTGTATCAATTTATTTATCATGGTTGTATTTGATGTCCTACAAATACAAGCAGCAATGGGTGTGAATACTTATGTACATATGATTTTTATTCCCAAACCACCCTTTTCACTTCCTTTGTAAAAAAAATAAAAAATAAAAAAGGATGTTACATAAAATAAAGACAAAGTGAGGAGAAGTGAATACTTTTCAGATGAACTGCAAAAAAATAAAGTTATAAAATGTCATGCATAATGTTATATAATGGCGAGCTATCCTCTAGTATTTTTATGTTGCATCTTTCCTGATTTTGGCAATGTAATAAGAAATAATTTCATAAAATTTAAGAAACAATTATGGCCCGTAATCAAACTTCCTTACAGCACATTCTGGGTAAATTATGAACAATTAATTTAAAACCATTGGCCGTGAGGGCAGGCAGAAAATGTGATCGATAAGAACATCCTGGCACAGGTCGCTCCTTTCTGTGCATCAAAACGTGGGACGCAAAAATCTGAAACTACACAAGTGTGAAATCACAAAGAGAGGAAATGACTCATAATCCTCCTCATGTCAAGATCAACCAATGTTGTGTTTAAAAGTCAGTCACATTTCAGAAAAGAACCCATTTCAAATGTGGTCTTCAGGTAATGTTGAAAGCACGCCGTCACAGAGACACAATCGTGTTCAAATTCCTTAACCTGAATGAAAATAACATAAAAATGTCTGACATGTCGTCTCAAAGATGTGACCAGCTGAAAACTTCCTACATGATGAGACATCCATCAGGTGATAATTGTCGGTATTTTCTGTATTTCTTTTATCATATATTTTTAAAACGCATGACTGTCAGTGTTTTAAAATTTCACTCCCGATAATTGTTCTCATTCCTCCATTTTGAAGTACACACTGCACACACAACATGTCGCCTTCGTCAAGTAAAAAGATTGAAAAGAAAATGCAGGAGCACAAACACAAATTGTCGGAGAAAATTGGAAAGCCTGAATAAATTTTTAACAAAGCCACTTTAGGACAGTATGAGTCTGACTGTTTGAAAGCAAAATGTAAAGAAACAGAGAGGCAATATGTTCCCTGTAGATAATTCAAATAACAGCGGATTAAGAAGCTTCAGACTGTTCTCTTTCTTCATATGTCCAAAAGACTCATAAAGATAATAAAAAGGTGAATTTATTTAGTAATCTAAATGTGTTACAGTTTTACACAGGGCCGGTTTTACAAGGCTGTGGGCCTGTGGGCTGGAGTCAGTTTTGGTGCCCAATCCACTGCATCCACCAATGCAAATTACAATACATTAATATGTAGTCATATACATTAATAGATGCATTTTAGGTTTAAAATGGAGGGAACAACATGAAGCAGTGATCCATGTTGCCCCCAGAAATACTATAACTTCATAATTTTCCAATATTTGAGTATCGTGTATATTTATAAAAACCAGCCAAAATATGAGCCTATAAATTGTATATAAAGTACAAAGCAAAACATGCATTCATAAAAAAATAAAAAGTATCTGGGGCCCCGAAACACTTTGGGATCTGAGCTGCTGCCCTGTAAGCCGTTTCTAAAGTCTGGCCCAGGTTTTATAGGTGATCCTGCTCTGCAGCTACTGGCACCAAATACAAAAAGTATCCTAGCTTTCTGAAATGTTCATGTGAAACTGGATTCATGTCTGTCAAGGTGTCATTATTTCTAGGTGGGTTGAAAGTTTTTAGGGTTCTGCATGGTTCTACACCCGCGAGTTGGTGGGAACGCGTGATGAAACAAATCGGATCCTCTGTGAGTACAGCAGGTCTGTCAGATAAAGCCCAAAATTCACACAGGAGAACACGGCCACCACCACTTTGCTGTCCCAAGGACACTTCCCTTGCGGACACGACGCGGGTCTCCATGGAGACCCATATTTTGAGTCAAAGCAGAAAACTGGCCACACCACCGAGGCGCTCAGGTAGAGCAAAACCTCCAGGAAGGTGCACACCACTACGAAGCGATCGAAGGGCATGCACCTCACCGTTTTGGTGCGTTTACAGACGGTCATCATGACCACCAGGGCGGTGAGAGCAAAGCAGGAGGCGTAGACGACCACACAGTAGATTGTGGCGGCGTAACGCGAGAACTGGCTCCCGTTGGCCAGAGCGCCGAAGATGATGCAGGCGACGAAGGCCTGCACCACTTTCAGAAGGCCGGGGACGGTAGCCATGTAGCCCACCACGATCTGGCCCGGTCTGGCCCGGCACAGGGCCACTTCGGCTCCGTAGGCCAGAGTTCCCAGGATGGAGCAGACGGTGACGGCGATGCGGAAATCTCGGACTTCACAGCCTTCGTACGGGCACTCGGTCCTGAGGAAGAACAGCGGGTAAACCACGGAGGCTGTCACATACCTGCAGAAAGGAGACAGGAAGACGGGTTCATCTGTCTGGATTTTCACGTCATAGCACACTCAGGTTCAGCAAGTCAAGGCAAGAGCAAGATCTTAAAACTGATTGATTGATGGTGATGATTTTCTAAATCAATTATATAGCGTGGCCAGCAGGTAGGAGACGCTGTACATCCTGGAAATGTCACAAGGTCATCACAGCTCAACAGGATGACGCATAACATCACAAACACTCATAACTTTGGAGAAATTGAGCAGTCGGTCGGTTGGACATCCATCAGTCCGAAGGGACATGAGGGAAACCCAGACATCCCTTCCCCCAGGGACACTCTCCAGCTCTGGGGGAGACCAACCAGAGGGGATCTACAGTCTATACTTGCTTGTTGATTTTAATCATTGTATTTGACAAAACATAATGTTTACTGATTGTTTCCTAATTGGTATTATGGAATAATATTTATGATGCAAAGCACTTTGAACTGCCTTGTTGCTGGAATGTGCTACAGAAATAAACTTGAGTTGAATATTGGGGGTAAAATCTGGAGATGAATGAATATTTCGTGAGTGCACCTCCAGTGATTTCTGTCACCTACATGAGCGTAGCGCAGGCAGCCCAGGTGACCGTCAGGTTGTCCCAGGACACCCGGAGGCAGCTGTAGAGACGGGTGGCGTCCAGGAAGAAGACGGCCGCCGACACGGCGAAGCAGCAGCACCAGGCCGCCATGCAGAACACGCCTTGCGACCCGCTGTACCCGGCACTGTGGGTCACCATTGCGATCACAGCACAGCCCATAGCTAACTGGCAGATCCTGGCGCCGCCCAGGGTGGAGCAGAGAGCCCCCTTATTGAGGTACGGACTCCCCTGGGAGTCCATGGCTGACAGGAAAATGAAACAGCTCGACGTTTCAGGTTCAACACAGGTTTGTTGAGGATTTTCTTTCTTCAGGACATCTGTGAAGCAAAGAAACAGGGAGACATGTCCTCATATTAAGAGCTGAAGGGGTTTTCTTACATTTCTATCTTAACTGGTTGTATGTTCCCTCATTTTATATCCAGTGTGCCACTCCTAGTTTTATAAAGCGCTGACTTAAAAAAAAAAGTAACGTAGAAGTCATGCAAGTTTAAAAGAGGTGATGTAAAAGTTGAACCACTGTTGAGTTTAGTCTTTTAGATCTACAGCCAGGTTTTGTGACTTTGCTTTAGTGAAACATGACACTCAACCAGATATGAAAATAATAATTTAGCTTCAACAAAATGATTCCCAGTCAGGTTTTAGCAGGAAACTTGGAAAGCAGTCGGTGATGGGCTGAAGAATTATGAATATCTCAGGTCTTTGCTAGAGTCTCTCCCATTTCTGAATGACTTTCAGGAACATCTGCTGCAGACAGTTTTTCAAACCTGCATCCTTTCTCGCATTATCAAAGCCGAATGATATGCCAAGTCTGTGGCTGCATTGTCAAACTGTCATCTGTGGTACTTTCTATTGATCCAATGAAAGAAATGGGAACAAATTGCCTGAAGATACGATATAAAATAGATCGTAAGTAACTTCTGTCTTGACTCAACTCTGGAGCTTGGAGCCATTTAATTTTTCAATGATTCAAATATTGTTTAACAAATTATATAAAAAAATTACTTTTCTTCTTGGGAGCAAAACACAATGGTTCTAAAATCTAAATTAATGTAGAAAAGTCAACCAAACACCAGATTTGTAGATCATGATGAAACATTTCAAAATGAATTTGTAATTTCACATAAATCCTGTAAATTTCAGCTGAAAAAAAAAAACGTGTTAATAGATGGAATAAAACAGAAAAAGCTTCAATAAATCTGCACAACCTTAAACTAATACTTTGCTGAAAGATGCTGATTTAAATTTAGCATTCAGTCTACTTCGGCTGGTTGGAAACGTCTGCAGCTCCTCAGCCTCCTTTTCGCATTAGTTTCTGTTTTCATTCATTGTGAAGATTCTTTTCTGTCGATTCCATTTTTTCCTCCATGTCATGCTATGTAATGACTGGAATTTTTATGCATCCTCCTCCAGACTGAGACATTTGTACAATGGCGTACTTTAGATGCTCTATAATTTCTCTGCATCCTGCAGGTTTAGCTAAAGAGGATTAGTAAAAACTAAGTTAAGGTCATTTTATTTATGTAGCACAGTTTCAGCAGTAAAGCAGTTCAAAGTGCTTTATGTGAACTAGAAGGAAATACATCAAAACAACAAACCAAAGGAAAGGGCAAAAGAAGAAAAGAAAAAAGTGTAACCCCTTGTTTAAGGATGAGTAGTCCGTGATTTATAAACTAGTAGGAGTTTCTCTGGATTCCTGTTCTGATAATGTTTCTCTGGATTCTAAGTTTGTTCTAATTCCTGCTCTGGATTGAATGAAAACCTCTGGATCTTTTAGCTCTAACTATAGGTTTGATTTCTGTTCTGGGTTGAGTGAATTATATAAACTAAATGTTCCTGTTCTGGGTTGCGAAGCAGAAGAAGTTAGGAAAATCCTGCTTGGGCAGCTGAATCACTGGTACTGATCGAAACGTGAGCGCTTCACCCATGAAAACAAAATGCTGTGACCGGATCAAAACCTGCCACAAAAGGCGGGATATGTGTCACGATAAGAGGAGCAAAGTGTTTTGAACGACTTCATTCTGGTCTCAGCTATTTCAGCCACGCTGAGATTTATTTTTGTGTTGATGACTCACAGCCAGCCGAGACAGACACAAGGAGAAACACATTTCAGAGATCTTCTGTCAAGACTTCGTCTGGGCCGGCAGTGGGACACTCACCTCTCCGCTGACCGATCCCCCTCGGTCACATGAGGCAAAACGCTCAAAGTTCTTCAACAAAACAACTTCCACTGCTCCGCATCATCAGCGCCGGGTCCAGACCCAACGCTCAGCGTAGAAAAACTCCACAATCCACTCCGGGTGAACCTTCCAGGACCAAAATCCATGCTCTCATCTTCTTACTTTCCCCGAGACACACTCCGCCTCACACACTTTCTCCTCCCAGTGTGGTGAGGAGGGGTCGCTGCTGGTCAGCGGGAGCAGAATGAAAGTTATTTGGGGCTGGGCCGTCACCACGTGAAGAGGTGCAGGGCCCACGAGGCTGGGTGTGGAGTCGGAGGAATGCAGACACATTGCAGACCCTCTGGATTTCTAGCTGACCACATGAAGGAGAACGCTGTCACTTTAAAATACAAAGATCAGGATTGGCATGTGATGATTTACAACGGCTTAATAAGTCTGCAGATTTTTGTTAGGCTACAAATTTCAATAAATTTCATTGAGATTCTCTGTTGCAGACTAAAACAAAGAGCATAACTGTGACGTGACAGAGAAAATTCACTGTTCAATCTATCATGTCAAAATGGAAAGAGTATGAAACATACGCATACCTACCAAGACGTGAGGTCCATCTGAACAGGCCAGGAATTAAAGAAAACCGGTACGAGGCTCATGGTTAGTCTGGAGGAGCTGCATAGATCCAAAGCTCAGGTGGGAGAAGCCGTCCACAAGACATCACTGAGTCTTACAATTCTGAAATGTGTCTTAAATGGAGGAGTGGCAATAAGAAAGCTGTTGACATCACAGTTGTTGCATATTAAAGCGCGAAAATGGTCTAGTCAAAGTCCAGGCCTTAATCCAACTGAGAATCGGTGAGAGGACTTTGTGTCCATAGACTCAGGCTCATGTACTTTGGGGGTTTCTGCTTTTATGCAAAATCTTGTGACTTTCATTTTCTGTTGTATGTTAAAGTCCTTCCTCTACAAGTAAACCTGCAGCGCAGAACTCAAAGAAAACCAGAAACCGATCAGTGGAAGCCCGATCCGTTCATCTTTATTCATTAGAACTGAAAGGTTTTGGATAGATCTGTTTTTATTCATTTAACACACAGACTAAGGCTTTACACAACTGTAAATCCGTTTACAGTAAAAGAAAAAACACGCATAAAAACTAAGATCCAAAAGGTAAATCGTTAGCAGCTGTTGTGAGTTAAAAAGCACAACAAACGGGATAGAGATCCGATTTTAAAATTTTACCCCAAAGCGGAGAAAACAGCAAATGCCATGCCATCCTCACTTTAAGCAAACTCACTACTTAAACTAGAATCAAGCCGTTTGGTTTGATGATGTAATTTGAATGAATAAAAACAGATTTTTGTTAATATTTTTAGGTCTTTGTCTCCCCCTGCTGGTGTCGCACAGTCTTGCCAGCCTCAGTCTAATCCATCAGCTCATGGCCAAGGAACTCCCTTAGTACTAAAATATAACACCAAATATTCACTCAAAATAAATTATTGAACTATTAAAAATATCATTATTTTGTGTTCAATCTGCTAATGTCACCTAAAAACTACCGATGGTAAAATCACAGAGAGAGCATCGCCTCAGTCAGTTCGTGTTTAATTATTTAACCTGATAAAGTACATTAGTTACCAAAAACTAAGCAGAATTGTTTCTTCTTAAAGTTGGAAACTTCTAGGATCAAGAAGACATAAATATTTCCAGTGTGAAGTTAAAGAGCTGGAGAATAAAAGACAAACAAGAGCTAACCCTGTTAGCACAAGACTCTTTATTCAATCATCTGCCCATTCCCAACACGTCTCTCTCTCTATCCCAGGAACAAACTGGAATGAAACACAGCAATCGCCTTCAAATTCATCAGTTCAACTATTCCTCTCCAACTGTAAAGGCAGCAGGTTCTGGTTCTGGTGGATCAGGACTTCAGTGGAAGCACAGCAGAGGTCTGGATGTGGCTCTTGACTCCATCAACGCGCAGCACACGCCTCACTTCTTACCTGGGGAACAAACAGGAAACGGTTAAATACGCCACAGGAAGCTTAGAAAGAATAAGCGTTTAAATGCTCTGGAACCTTTTCAAACTGCTGGAGCTTTTTTCACATTGTTCAATGTTCGTTCTGGTTCTGGGGAATTTTATGAGACAGCAACACAAAGAAGTGTTTAGCAGCCGGGAGGAAGGACATACATGCTTTTTTTGTTTTTAGTAATCTGAAAACTGTGGCGTTCATTTTTGTATTCAGATTGATTTTAAGGTCATGACTTCCTCATGTCTGATGGTGGATTGAACATTGCTCTGAGAGATCTTTAAAACTTGGGATGTGATTTTATAACCCGATCCACCTGGAAACATCTCCATAACTACCCCCAGACCTGTCTGGATGTTTGTACAAAATATTGGAAGCTACGTATCGTTTTCTTCAAGGCTTTCATTTACAGGCATATGAATTAAGCTTCTTTATAATTCAATTGCAAAATTGTGGTTTTTTTTTTTTTTTACATTAGCGGAATATCAACAAAGTTTGACACACATTTGTAATGGAAAAGCAGCTGGTTAGGAATTAAGTAAATTGGTAAGAAAAGCCAATGAACTGCTTCTGAAAATAGACCGACTTACAAAATATTGTATAGTCAGGGCTCCCATACATTTCTATATCTAAACTCTACAGATTACCAGACTGAAATTTAAAGTTTTCAGTCCTACTTAATCCAATTTTATAAATGTACTTGAAGATATTTATAGAGTGGCCAGGCGTTAAATGTGCACCCCGCAAAAATGTCCAACTGTGAAGAAATGGGAGGAAGGAACCAAGAGAGAAGGAAAGAAAGGATGAAGGCTAAACTGATAAATGGATGGCTAGACAGATGGATAGCAATCCAAAGCTGGAAAACTGTTTATTTCCAAACATTTGTGGGAAGTGCAGGAGCTCCGCACTGGAAAAACGCTCATCGTGGAGATGAAGGACAAGCGAAAAGCCACGAATAAAACCGTGTGAACACAAAACGAGTTGAGGATTCGTTACTCCTGGATGCGTTGGAGCTATCCTGATGCGTCACTGCTGAGCCCCTCAGAAATGGACAAACAGCGCGACACACACACCGAGCAGAGGCTAGAGCGAGTGTGTTTCTGTGCACCGGTCCACACATGGAATCTATAATCCTCATTGAGCGCCCTCCCATCTGTCTTTTTCTTTTAACTTTCTTCATGAAAGAGAAAACAGCCACAGCTGGGTTCAGAGAGGACACACACAGAGATCAGCCAGAAATAAAACTCACAAAAACACAAACATCACGGGGGAGGGGCTGCAAACGGAGCGAATACCTCGAAGGAAAACACCAATATGGTGACCATCAGGAACCCTACGACACAACCTCAGAGGAGCGGCTGCACCAGAGGCTCTCTGGCTGGACACTCCGTGTGTGTGTGTGTGTGGGCGGGTGTGCGTGTGTGTGTGGTGGCATTCAGGACAGGATGTGGACGACCGTTCTGAACCAACTGCTTGGTCCGAACATCACCAGCCGTTCTGTTCTTGAAAAGCAGCAATTTGTTGAACGTGGTTCGCTGTTCTCAGTTTGTTAGGAGCTTAATGGCGCAAAACTGAAGTGATAAAAAGTTCTTTCACGACAAGAAAAAAAAGAACGTAATTGATCTCAGTGGGCTTTTATTTCCATGTTTAGTGTCTAATGATGTTTTCACTCCTTTATAATGAAGTTTGTAAGCTCAATTCAGCAGCAATAAGGAACATTTTAAACACTGAAGGCCTGATCTACAAAGATTCAAAACGAGCGGCAAATTGTGCGAAGAATAAAACTGTAAGAGCAGAAAGAGGCCGTGTTGAACGCAATCGATTACTGGAGCGACAGCGGTGCAGACGGCCCTATTTAAATGAGGATTTTTGTCATCATGGAGTGTCGGTGAGCAGAGGGGGCATAAAAGATAAATGAAGTAGAAAGTGATTAAGCTGCATGTAAAGTTATAATACATTTAATGAGGTAAAACAGTAAAAACATTTAACGTTCAAAGTAAATCTCAAAACCTCTGTACTCACTCCACACTCACCTTCATCTCACCTCAAATCTTTATGTGACAATTTGAAAATAATAAATATTGCTTATTTAGCCCAAACATTGCAAACAAAGGTAAGGCCTTTATAATTTATCATAACATGAACACGCTTCATACGAGTCGGAAAAGAAACTTTTCTGGGCTTTAGAGCCGCGCTCCTGCAGAGCATCAAAACGTAACGGCGTGTTGCAGAAAGCGACTGGAATTATTTCCAACTCATAAACATCATTGCAGAATATATTTCTAACCTATTTTTATTTTATATTTAAATGTTTTAAATGTTTTACAAGCAAAGTCTGCTGTCGGTGTATCTATGCCTCTTGCTCGACACACTGACCTCAGACATCTCTTAGTGTTTACACTTACTTTTCAAGTTTGTTAATATAGACACAAAAATAGCACTTAGGAATCTGGTTCAGGTTTAGTAAATCACATTAGGGGGAAGTAAAGTATTGGAAGATCTTCCTCCCACATTTCTTCGCTTCCTGTTGATCACTGTGTTTTGCATATTCATGAAAGCAGACAAGCTGAATTTAGAGCGTCTGCGATTCTCCTCATTTTGCGGCACAATCTTGTTTGCGCGTCGTTTGTAGATCAGGCACGTGTGCACGTTATCAAGTTTGGACCAGATTTGACAAGTCATATGGTTAAACAAACTTTATTAGTTTTAAACAAATTGCAGCTCTTTCTAATACACTTTTGTTTTAAATAAATTACAACCACTTGAGACTAAGTGGCTGTTCCTTCTCTTCTGCCTAACATCAGACCAACCTGTTGCCTTCCCCTGTCTGTGATTCTTTCTTCTTCTCTTCTTTCTCTCCATCCTCTCAGCTGAATGACATGAACTTCATGTTAAGTAGGTTTAAAATACAACAGTCAAACCACATAAGAAGCATAATTTTAACTAATATCCGTTTGGATGAACGGAGGCATCTGATCAGAACTAGATACATCACACCACCGCTCACATGTTAGACCGAGTGACGATATTTAAACTCAAGTTTATCACGGCCAAGTTCTATAATTTATTGGTTTTATGGTTTACTATTTCACTCAACAAATGATGAATGTCTGCACAACAAAATAACCACAAGTTCCTTCATTTTTCTCGCTCTAATCCATTAGTTTATAAAAGCAGCAAACATTGACAGGACAACAGCAACCTGTCATTTTACTGGTTAAGCTAAGCTGGACATTTACAAGCGTCCTCTTGATGCACCGATATGCACTGACCTGCTGTCTTTCAATCACTTTCAACTGTTTTTATGTTTTGTGGTCTGAGTGCTTTTTTGCCCGCCTCTCCATCTTTAGCTCAGGTGACAACGCGATTCAAATAGGAAAAATAAAAATTTAAAAATCGCACACCGAAATCGAAAAAAAAAAAAAAATCAAAGACCTGGCCTCCGTGTGTCAAGTATAAAAGCCGCAGCGCCTAATTGACTTGCACGCTCAACGCAAACCTCGAGAATAACTCAGCATGTGGGGAGGAGGGGGACTGAAGCAGCAGAGGGATGTCTAAAAATAATAATTGAAGTCCCTCTGTTGTTGATTACATCACGCACAAAGTTGTTAAATACAGAAAATGCCAACTAGAAATAATTTTTGCGGCACCATTTTGACGCCCCCTTGAGCACGGCACCCACGTGCGTTGCATGTAGTGCATACCCACTGTTTGCTCCAGTGGCTGCCCATCCTCTCCTCACCTGGAAGTTTGAACCACTTGGGCACCTTGCCTGGGTCAGCTCTGGCCGGCTTAGCGCCATGTGGTTGTGTAGACGCTTCTGGCTCTTCCTGCGCAGACTTTGGGTCAGTGTCCATCGCTTCTGTGGGCGGCGGAAGCTCCTCGACAGGTTCTGAGCCGGATGTGGTCTCTGGGGACCGGAGCAGGCAGCTACAGTAAGAAAACAAGAGAGAAAAAACCTCTGAGGGGAAGTGTTGACTGAGGCATGTTTGTGTCTGATCAGAGCTGGATTATTTTCCTTTAGGGTTTCTGCTTTTAAAAACCATTTTTAATGAAATTTAAGACTTGTATCACGACAGAAAATTGGATATTTTATATAATAGTAGTACGAAGCTTTTTTGAATAGAATCTGCATAGTAGATTAGCAACAGAGGTGAGCCAGTGGCGAAGATGAAGGTCATCCTTATCAATGAAAGATGCAAAACAAGCTAGCTAGCTAGCAAGGGTTTATTAGCAGCTAGTTAGCAGTAGCCTCAACCATATCAAGTCAAAGAACATAATGAAGATGTCTGAGTGCAATTTTTTTTACCTGACAGAAAAGTCCCACGAAAAAAATAGCCTACGTAGAATATAAGTACTTAAACACGACAAAATTTAAGACCAGCGATTAACGTAATTAAGACATATTTTCCAATGAATCAAAGACATTTTAAGGCCTTAAAAGTCTTTCATTCATGTATCAAAAATTCATACTTATTAAGGATGTACTTTGTCCTGGCTGGGCAGATAAGACGAGGTTAAATGCCAACTTTGTCTCAGCAGCTGAGGGTCATTTTTAAGGCTCTATCTTTAGAAGTACTGGGGCATGGTGTGTGTGTTTGTGTGTGTGCGTGTGTGTGGAGGAAATGAGGGCAAATAGGGGCACCTGTCACATAACCAAAACCTCAAAGAGATTCCACATACCTCGCAATGGACTCATCGGCTTGCAGGGCTGAAACAGACGTCTTAAGCAGATCTCTCTTTATGTAAAACTCTGTGGAGGAAAACTGGGTTGTATTAAAGTCCTCTGCAAAAACACAAGTATTTATTTGAAGCTGGTATAAAATGTGAGTAAAAGAAAAAAAAAAAACCTGCTTTGACGTCAGAGCCGAAGTACACCAAAGCACCAGGAAACAAGTCGGCCTGAAGACAGACGCAGAGAGCAAGAGAGTAAACAGAAGCTTTCAAAATGTTTGGCATTCTCGTCAATTTCTACAAACAGACCGAACTGCTGCTGCCTCCCGCTACAAGCAAACCGAACGTTCCTGGCAAATCAGAGGCAGAAATTAAGCTCGTTTCCTGGGATGATTCATGGCTCGGGGGGGATATGAACCAGCAACCACTGTTCTTTGAAGCGGGCCACAAAATGAGCACCAATCAAATGGTTAGCGAAAACACTTTCACCCCTGAAGCTTCACATTCCTCCACCATAGAAGGCCCTAATGGTTATAATGGACCAGTGGCTGGGAGATAAATTATCAACCGTGTAATTTTGAGGTAAAAAACACAGACGGGTGGGCAGGCGGGGAGCACGTCTGTCACTCTAATAGGACAGAAGTGAAAAACAGGAAAAGAAAATGTCTTCTTCACACGAGAAACACAAAATGGTTCTTGTGGAGGAGAGAACGGATGTTTTTGTTGGAATTATATTTTTAAAAAAACTGGCTAAAATTAGGACAAAAAGGTTATCTTTCGTCTTAATTAGAGGTCACAGTGAAGCAGAAACATCAAAACCATAAAACTGGATGCAAGGGGACCGGAGACCACTCCGCAAGCAGGAAGTGGACTGAAGCACAGGGCATTCTGGGTAAATACAACCAAAACAGACACGATAGTCTAACATTGGTGGGGAAAATGTTTTGTGGTGTTTTGCCAATGAAATATAGAAACTCTACAACCAGTAAAATCTGATGTCACTCCATTCTTGAAGGAGGAAGTTGTGTTCAGTGTCTTCTTCTGAGGTTTTCATGTCGTTTCCTTCACGGGTTCTTGGTGCAGGGAGGGCGCGAACAGGTTTTTCAATTAGTTTGGACTGTTTGACACAGTGCAGTGTAAAAGCGAAACTGGAAATGTTGCAATTTCGGTCCCCAACAGAACCGAGTTTATCGGACCATCAGGTGTGAAAACACCTTTAGTAAGTCTTAGAGCGTCCGCAGGAAAGATGGTGGAAAGATTGTCCTGATGGAGACATATTCTCTGTAAAATGATGCCGACAGCAGGAACTGCTCCACCTGTTGGGTTTTCATGTCTTTTACTTCCCTATTTCATGTTGGTCGTTTCGCCAGATCAAACAACTTTATACAAGCAGGTAATCACGGTGAATTGATGAGCTTCCGCATCAAATAAATATCACTAGAATGGCTAGAGTTAGTCCACTTTGACGTATACCTATATCGGCTTCGATAGTCCAACTGGCCTGAAGGATTTTCTCTAGCAGGTGCTTTTGTTCCGTAAATAGGGCCATTACCTTATCAGTACCCTGGTAATGGCCTCAACGCATCTCACAGTTGCACAATTGTTCCTTAGACTTCGACTTCGACTTCGACTGACTTTGTTGTCATTTTCAACAGTATAAAATATGAATATAAATCTAAATATAACATATAAAGTGCAGGACTGACAGTAAAATAGAAGTTATTTAGCTCTGTACATGTGCAAGGTATAAAGTGGAGACCAGTTTTTGAGTGCAGTTCAGTTAAGAGTTGGTTAGTTTATTTCTAAACTGTCATGTTATACCCTCTTAGCTTTATTTCAAAGAGAAACATTACTAATTTCTTTTAGAAAAACCTTTGCATATTTTTTGAAACAGATTCTATGTTTTGCAAACTCTATGTACATTTGGCAAAATGACCTGGATAATGCAGCACAACATCATGGATAGCTGCAAAAGGTCACATCTCTCCAAAAACACTTCATGTATGCTTCAAAACTAAACTGAAGAGCACTACCTACAGGAGACCTGATCTCCTGCAGGTATCATAGATACCCACCCCCAACATGGACTATTCACATTCCCACCTTCTGGCCCGACGGTCAACGACCACATTTACAATTGAAGAAGGGATGCTAATTTGAGCCATCAGAGTCGTCAGGGTGGACTCCGGCCTTTTGGCCCTGCTGAGCCGATATGGGAAGGACTCGAAAACTGTATCATCCTAGTGATATAGTAGAACGACCCGCATGACAAGAAGCCATCACAAATCACAACAACAATGAGGACGTATATAAGTCTCTATCTTACAGCAGTAGTATCAGAGAGACGATACAACTTAGGGCTGCAGATAATTATTATTTTAGTAATCAATTATTTGATCAATTATTCTGACAATGAATCAGATAAAAAATGGTCTCGTTCTGCAGATTTCATTTAGCAACTTAAGCAGCTTTGTATACAATATTAGAAATGCATAAACATATCAATTTCTTTTTCAAATAAGAAAATAAACACTTTATTGCCTAATATTCAATAACTTAGCATTCCTTTAGTGAACACTTTATCATTTGTAGGAAAAATACATCTGCAGCTAAAAATACTTCTAACATCAACATTTGAAGAAAAAGAAATCAGCCCTTTTTGATTGTCTTAGCATCAGTAGAGTGTAGGGTAGTAGTGATCTGATGATTATTTTTAGGATTAACAGATTAATAATTGGACAGCGAAAGGTGTTTAATAAATTAATTTTTGCCCACTTGAGTAGTTCTGGATCGGACATACTTACAGACAAGTTTTTTTTTTATCTTAAATGAAAAACGTATATGGATTTTGTACAGTTTTGGATTAGTTACTGACCTGAGTAGTATTGTTTTCAGCATGTACTCTCCACTTAACGATTAGTCGATTACTAAAGTAGTTGACGATTATTTCAATCATCAGTTCATCACAATTAATAGTTTCAGCCCTGGAAGAGTTAAATGAGCTACTCTGCAGTGACACGGGGCAGGTGGCTGCCGGGGTCACATGGGTTTACACATGCACTGTTCTCTCTCTGTCTTTGTGCGGCTGGTTGCTAAAATGGGACATACTGGCCTAATTGCTGTCATCAGAGCCCTGAGAGCAGGAAACAATGAGTTACAGCAGAACAACGAGCATTCCTGCAATCCCGTTCCCTACAAAGCCGCGCTCCGGAAGAGACGGGCCGACGAGAGGAGACCTGTGGGTGGGTGAGAGGAACGGACAGAGGGGGGATTGAGTAAAAAACACAGGGTGACAGAGGAGGAGACGGAACGGATCCTGATGGAAGAGCGAGGGGCAGACGGGTGAGGGAGGGGACGCCTGCTATCAAAGGGCCTCTGGGTTGGGGAAACATTCCTTTCCTGACATGACACAAAGTGATTAAAGCGCACGCTTGTGTGTGTGTGTGAGGCCCACAGCCTCACACACACAGCCTGTGTCATGTCACACAGACGTGCACGGACGTCTGTGTGAAAGAGAAAGATTAAAGATTCCTTCTGCGAGTCAAAGATTGATGTATAGACTCAGAAATGGAGACAGACGATACGTGCCTGAGTGTGCGCGGAGATTAAAGATTTTGTTTTTGCTCACTTTAACGCTTTTAAGTCCCTAATGGATAGAGACATGTGGGTGAAGGCCAGAGAGCGAGAGGAAAAGAGAGAGAGAAAGGGACCGTCTGGGTGCTGGAGGCTAAACGGAAAGAAACCGTTGAAGTTGGGGTGTATGAGGGCGGAGGGTCGAGGGGGATGAGTTGTGGGTAGCGGCTCGGGAGACGGAGAACAAAGACGGTTGCCGAACATCGCAACATCTGATTTGACTGAGACAGACCCTAACAAGGGAGAGCCTCAACCTTTCAAAGTAGGCTTTTAAGGTTTTTGTTTTTTTCTTGAAGGATTGTTATCATTTGTACCAGCCCCACTGAGGGCTGAATTTTCATCATCATCACAACAAGATAAACTTCAAACAACCCCCACACCCCCACCCCTTTGATTTGCCACTTTTTCAGGTGTCAAATACGTACGTAATTCCAACTAATATATTTAAAATCAAGAGAAGGACCTAAAGGTATGGGAAGTGAGGTAACTACTTTATAACTCTGACACCATTCCCTCTAAACTCAAAGGCAACAAAGCATCCTGGCTGCCTACTGCTCCATGTAGGCGTGTGTGTGTGTGTGTGTGTGTGTGTAAGATCAAAGCGAGGCCTGTATTAACCCCATGTGCCAGTCTGGGAAAAATCAAGCCCAGCTGGGGTCAAGGACAGTGGAGAGAAGGGTGGGGGGGGCAAGTATGAGTGGAAGTGAAAAAAAGGGGATGGAGGGGGCAAGAATGCAGAGGAGCTTTGAAGAGCCAGCCGAAACATTTTATAGTGTGTGCTAAGAGAGAGAGGGGGGAGAAAACAAAGTTTTATTTGTTGTTTTGTTGGAGTTTAACTTTGAGATAAATCAGTCCTTTTAACAGCGTCAGAGTGAAGGAGAAGGATCTTACCTCCACCAGAGTAGCTGAAGGGTCTTTCAGAATAGTTTTTGGAGGGGTGATGACTGAAAAGGAGAGAGCTGAAAATCACAAACTGATCATTGAATTCATGATCAAATCAGCAGTTATTTAACTTTAAATATAAAGCACAAATCCCTGGTGCATTCGTTCTTACAGTGCCCTGCACAAGTTCTCACTCCTTAAACTTATTCACACTTTGTTACCTTCTAATGACTAATTTCAATGCATTTTTATGTAACAAACACAAAGTGGTGTGTAATTGTGAAAAGAAAAATGATAAATGGTTTTAAATTGTTTCACAAAATAAAACTGGAGAAATGTGACATTTGCTCATTATTCAGCCCCCTCTAAAGTGATAGTTGTCTTCAGAAACCACCTAGTTAGTAAACAGAGAGCATCTTTGTGGTTTTACCAATTTGAATTGGTAACGTTCAATGTTACCCCAAAAATATTTGTAAGTTTTGGCTCTGTGGGGCTGTAAACACAGAATGGCTGGCAGATTCTGACTAAAAGTAAAAACCTGGAAAGCATAAATCATTTTTCTTCTTCTGTGTCACATGCGATCTGAATAACGAACACTGAAGTATGAGGTTGTAATGTGTCAAAATGTGGAAAACCTAAAGGAGGATAAATACTTTTGCAAGATACTGTACATCAAACGAACGTAGCTGTTGACACACTGCACTTTTGTAACCACTCATAAGAAAGACAAATAACTGCTTTCAACAAAATAACAAGTATATCAAAAGATTTAAAGCATTAAGTATAATACATCAAGACTCAGATTTCATCAAAATGTCCCATCCACAAAACTTCAGAGACGAACAACTTTTGTTGTGAATGGCATTTCTTTAATTTCCTCTCCCTTGTTCCAACAGCCACAGAGGCGGTACGCGGCAAGGCTATGTAGACACACACTGGATGCAGAGCTTCTGAATGCAGCCAAGACTGAATGTACTAAAAAGTGTTGCAGACAACAGGTTAGACTCCAGTGAAAATTATGGGTTGAAAACTGAAACAATGAGCTTGCATATTTCCCCAGATTCTTTGTGGTTTTAAGCAGAATCAGAATCCTGAAATCACCACTGTTGGCCTGAGAGACACGGTGTTACCAAGGGCTACACTGCTCTGCTTTAAAGCAAACCTTAGAATATGAAATTTTAATCACTAAACTGCTTTAAATACAACAAGACAATAGACAAAAACTATTTGAAACAAACAACAGACATAGGAAGTTAAGATGTAGCAGCTTAACATATTTAAACCATAAAAGCATCGCATTTTATTATAAGCAATGCTGCTTAACGTGAGTAATAGTGGAGAATATAAAAACAACTGTTCTTGTTTGTGTTCAAGCTAGCATTATAGCACAGCTGACTGTTGCAGGAATTTAGAAAAGCAGCATTTAAAAGAAAAGCTATTGCTTCAAAAGTCAGAAGATATTTCATCTGTTATTTAGGTTGTTTTTTTTGTGCGAGTGTGTTCAGCTGCTTTCAATGTTTGTGTAGTTGTGGATGTCACGCTAATAAAATCATCATGTCCTGAATTAAGATGTGCAAGTAATTACACGGAGAGAAAACTCATCCTGATAAAACCTCCTGGCTCATCCAGGAGTGATCCACAATAATCACTTACCAATAAGCTAACAACAAGCTAATCAAAGAATCTCTGCAAATACAAGTTAATTTAATTTTTATATCACCTGTAGAGGTTGGTCTCCTGTGAAACAAACTCTCAGTTTTTGTCAGTGAGGCAAACATCCGGTATATTTTAACACTAAGATAAAAGCTTTCTTTTTCAAAAGTAACTCACAGAAATTCAGGTAACTTCTGAGACCTACATACATAAATAAATGATCAATTAACCCTCCCATTGACTAAACCTATTGGACTGTCACAATAGGCTTGTTAAGGCGATATGATTGCAGTAAAGCTAAATGCAATCTACTGGGTTTCCGTAGATAGATAGCTGAGTACCAGAAAAAAATCTTATTTTAGCTGCATTGTATTATAACTATGTATTATTTGGAATGTATGCATGCTGCTAGAGTCTAGATCAGGCTTAAAAAATTTAACCCTAATCGACTAATTACCATTAATTATAGGCCCCAGCCCAAAGTAAACCCAACATATTGTTTTAATTAAGATTTTACTGCTTTTATTTTTTAACAGGAATTTGAGTAAGCAGTGTAACTTCTCCTGTTTTTAGCTTTTGTTTAACATCTTCAAGCTCCATTTTGTTATTTGCTGTAACTGCAGGGTGAGTCAGGTGCAAATATTTGGGGATGTGTCATTGATAGAAGTAGAGGAGAGCAGAGCTGCACCAACTCCCTAATGTAGACCATCATAAGCAGATTAAGAAACCTTTATATTGGCCCGACCCGAGTATCAAGCAAATAATTTTGGCCGATGACATTTATTGTTCATTTTTACATAAATAAACCGACTTGAATAGAAATAGGGTGTCATCTGTTAGTACTCGAAGGTGATTTTAAAGGTTTACACAACAGCAGAAAGATGGATCAACGTCTTAAAGGGTGAGTTTGGATACATGGAAGTAGTGGGAATAACTAAAAGGAGATTAAATGCCACTTACATAAGTAGAAACTGATCTCAGGATCCTCCAAGTGACTTCTCAAGAAGTGTCTCACTGCACCGACTGGACAAAAGGCAACGTGAAAAAAAACAACAAAAAAACAAGCTATACTTCCATCACTCAGTTTGTGGACTGTAATTGATGTTTTTGAAGGAATTTTCCTTCAACTTGTTTTTTTCCTATGCTGGCTGTCAGATGGCTGTTGCTCATAATCCCTGGAATTACAGACTTGTCTCATTCTTTCCGTCTATATCACTCTGCTGCGGCTGCAGTCGTGAATGTGTTTACAGAGCCACGAGTTAACTTCACATTGCAGCCATACCTGTGGCTAGTCAGGTGAAATGACACACGCACCTGTCTCAAGGGGCCTGAAGAAGCCCTGCAGAACATGTCTGTCTGGAAACTGGATCCTCAGGACCACCTGGAGACGCACAGGATATACATACTCTGAATTTTAAAAACACATGATTTACATTGTAGAAGTACTTATGCCACTTGAAACTTTTGATATTTTGCCAGGTTACAATCAAAATTCAGTGTGTTTTTGAAGAGATCTTATGCGTTTGACCAACACTGGACAGTGTATGGATTCCAGCACAATGTGGAGATGGTCAAAGAACATATGTGGAAGAAATTGATGAAAGGAAGACAAATATGTTGGGAAAAGCCAAATATGGTCCTGTGAAAGAGACTGTCTCTAAAGATTTCTTTATGATTCGATTGTTTTAATACAGATTGAACTTTGAAATAAAAGTTGTATCTGCAAAGCCGGGAATGTTAGTTTTACTCCAGATAATGTTTTATAATTTTAGTTTTGGTCTTCCTTCTTCAACATGTTTGCTGTGCTCCCTACAAACTTTACAAAGGACTGAACTTTCTTTCTACAACGGCTTTTTCTCTCTTCAATAACGGCCACATTTATTCATCTCTGCAGTTTCTCCAGATTTACCATCGTCCTCTTGGCTGATCAGCTGATTAACGCTCTCCTCAACCAGCCTGCCAGCTTAGTTGGAGACCCACATCTTGGTAGGGTTGTGGTGAGATGTGCACAGCATCAAATATTATTTTATAATTTAATCCTGCTTTAAACCTCTCCACAACTTTCTCCCTGATCTGTTGGTTGTCATCTTGGTCGTCAAGGTGCTGTGCCCCGTCTAAGGCCTTCACAGAGCAGCTGGATTTATACTGCCCACCAGCCGTTTTTAGCCCGCTTTAACCAAACTCTAATCCGTTTGTCTAGAAAGTCCACTTTGTTTGGGGAGGTGTGGATGCACAATCAAACTCTGATGCAAACCGAAAAAGCGAATTCTGGTCCGCCTAAAAGCGCACGTCTTGGCTCAGTTGAAGTGAACTCTGGTGAGGTTTTGAATGCCAAACAGACTGAGACCACTCCAAAAGAAGAAAGCTGACTATAGCGCAGGGCGTTCTGGGTAAATACAAATTAAAACAATGCTAGAGTCTAGTGTTAGCAGAAGAAATGGCTTAGAAACACAGAAGAGAAATCCCACAGCCGCTAAAAATCTGACCCTACTTTATTTTTGTTTGAATTTTGTGAAGAAGGAAGTTCATGTCTTCTTCAGAGGTTTTTGTGCTGTTTTCTTCAGTAGTTCTTGCTGCAGCGCCTCCACAGCTTGCTCAAAGGGTTTGAATTGTTTGACAGTGTGAAAGCGAACCCCATCAGCTGAAAAAATTCTGTCTCATTTTCCTTTCACTTCACACTTATGCACTACTCCATGTTGGTGTGTTACAAAACATCCAAATAAAATAGATCTCAAGTTTGTTGTTGCAAGGAGACACAGTTCAAGGGTATGAATACTTTTGCAAAGCCATGTAGACCAGAGGAATGTTTGGACGTTGCTCACTTTGGGATACCGTTCCATCTTTTCCTTCATCTGAGCTTCTCTCAAAGCCTTAGTGAGGAGCGGAGCCTCCTCTAGTAACTTCCTAGAAAAACAGGGAACAGAGAGAAACACACGGGTTCAGATACGAAGCAAACTGCGGAGAAACAGAAGAGCGTGTGTGGCCGTGTATGTGTGCTGTGCGTGTCAGAGGCAGAGACAAATTGCTGTGGTCGATTTAACTCCAGCTTCGGTAATTGCAGTCATTGACATGGTGGCAGCGTCGCAGCGAGGCAGCATGTTGGTGCAGATTAAAGGTTGCGCTCGGCGAGGTCTCAACCTGATCGTGTTTGGTCCGTTGACTGGCCGGGCTACACAGAACAGAACTACTAATTGCTGCCAGTACACTGCGTTCGCGGGGCCTTTGTAGTGTGTGTGGGGCGTGTTATGAAAGGAACCATGTTTGCAAACACACACAACGTCTGCGCAGCTGCGGCCCGCCGCGGCCGCATCCAGAGACGGCAGAGTAAACTCAGTCCCATCTGTTTTGAGGAAGTCCTCATAAATAAATAAAAACTTCAAACTCATATTAGGCAGGATGGAAAAAAAAAATAAAAACCTTCTAAACACACGCAGAGATGCCCAGCATTCCTCCTGCCTGTGGCCTCGCATCACTGCTGTGGTATTCAACAATTAATAGTTACATATTGACAAAACACCACAGGACCACATGCAAAACCGACTTAATTATCTGCTTAAAAGAGTGCAGGACCAGAAGTCGGATTCAGATAGGTTTCTGTGGCAACGCGTTTTTTGTTTTAAGCTGGCAAACAAACAGTTTTAAAAACCCTTTAATTTATTTTCTGGTTTTGTTGTTTCCTTCCACTCACCTCTCGCTCTTCAGCTGGGCGAAGCGCTTACGGACGTCGTCCATGGTCACTTCAAAGAACTCGTCGGGCAGATCGGCGTGGTCCTCGGTCCGACGGGACGCAGAGTCCATGTGGTAGATGAGAAGCTCCCTGTCCACTGGCTGCTCAAAGAGAGAAGCGACAACGTGTGACGACGCTGTAACACCAGCGACCCTGGAGGAGTATTCACACCCACTGAACTTTCCCACATTTTGCTACAAACAGCCAGAAACTTCAACCAACACAAAGGGGCGCATAACTGCACAGTGGAGAAGACAAGTAGATGTTGTTTTCAGATTTTTCTTTAGCAAGTAAAAATTAGAAAAGTATGGCAGGCATTTGAGTTGATCCCACTTTACTCTGATGTGACATGTTCATACAAGCTGCAGACGCTTTGAAAACAATCAGATACACATCACGTTTAGTACCACATATGGAAGTGACACAGATATCTTTGGGGTGAGAAGATTGGAAATGGGCCGTTCAGATTGCCCCGTAAAAAAGACGGATTTAAGATGCACTTAAGTAAAAAAAATTTTAAAAAGCGTAATTGGGTCTCATTTGCCTGCTGTGTGAGTAAAACATTCAGCTGTTTGGTGAAGACTTCAGAGGTTCGCTAAAGGACATTAGTGAACAAACAGCGTCAGCAAACATCCTGAGACACCTAGACTGACACAGATGGGCAAAGAGAGGAATATTCAGAGAAACAGCCAGGAGGCCCGTGGTAACTCTGGAGGAGCTGCAGCGACCAACGGCTCAAGTGGGAGAAAACATATTGAGAGGAAAACTATGAATCGTACCGTCGACAAATATGGTCTTTATGGAAGAATGGCAGCAAAATAAGGCACTGTTGAGAAATGTGGCCAGAAGCGAATCTTTTGGCCCACACTGAGAACCGTTTCCACAATGAAACGATGGTAACATCATGCAGTGACTATACTTTGTCTCTGCCCTCTATTTCAGTCAAAATTCAGATATTGAATGAATGAGGGAATTTGTCACAAGAAATAAAATTCACAGATCTTATCCGTTCAATCTGACTGAGCTATTCAACAGAAAAAAATGGGCAAATCTGGTAGAGAGAAAACTCAAGACTTGATGCTTTAACTGCAGGAAAAAGTTGCTCTTCAAAGGTATTAACTACAAATGCATTACACACCTTGTATGTATTTATTTGTAAAATAAAAAAAGAGAGAGACACTGAATTATTTTTTTTATTATTTCACATTTATGTGCTACTTTGTGATCATGTGATCTAATCCATCTATTGCATTAATGTTTGTGGCTGTAACATGATAAAATGGGAAAAGGTTTGAGCAGAGACACACTGTATACACAAAACAAGGCAGAGGAAGGAGGTTTAATTATTTAAATTATGTTGAAAATTTAATGAATCGGAAGATGCAGGAGAAGACTCTGTATGTAAATAAAGACAATATAACTCAAAAAGAGAAATTAAATGTTTACCTCTAGAAACTCTTCTGTGTTATCCAGATCCCGGTCTGCCGATTTGACAGTTGCTTTGCACTGACAAGACAAAAGTTAAACTTGATTTAACCATCCTGACATCAAATACAAGAATCCACCTACAGTTTGTTAATTTCACATTATTTATAAGTTCTGACACCTCAAAAATATCACAAACAAACCACTAGGAGATCTTTAATTAACTCTGTTTCCAGTTTGACAGAAATAAATTATTTAGCTTTTACTGAAAACTTGCATAGTTCTGTGAAAATCTGCTTCCATTCTGTCATATAATTCAATCACAAATGAAATCCACTTAACAGACTTTTTTAATGTCACATTTCAACAACTTCCTGTACTTATTAAAAGCGACAAAACCAGAGCATCAATGTCGTTATCGCTACAAACCCACAATACTCACCTTTATTGTATGTCACACCTGAATGCGACACACCATGAATGGTTAAACTGTTAAATCTGATTCTGTTTCTGGCTTGTCAGTGGCGTTTCCTCGTTCTACCTCAGAAACAAAATATCGATCAGGGCAGGGGTGAAACTCGCTCTAAAGCGTTTGTGCAAAAGAGATTTTCAACATCTTCTGATGCTCCATGAAAGCAAGCTTTTAAAACTGTTCCCCCCATTTTGATGTGTATTAATTAAATAAGAAATGCATGTGATGTGTTGCTGGGGCTCACTTTAGTGCTGTGGTTTGATTTGGCCTTCTTGGCTTTGGGCGATTGCACAGTCGTGGTTAGAGCCGACAGAGACGATGACGAAGACAGCGAGTGTCCGATCTCTCCGGCCAGACCCCCGAGGCGCTGACCGCCGCCAGAGAAAGGAATGAAAGGAGCTGCTGGAGCAGAGGAGGTTGGGGGAGAGTTCAATCCTGACGGTCCGGCTTCTTCTCCATCCTCGACTGCTCTCTGGACTTTGGGTCGAACCACATCCTGGGGTTTAGGAACGTCTTCAGTAATGGAGCTTGGAGCTGGCACAGCTGGGGTTTCCAGTGGCTCGTGTGGATTTGGTTTACTGGTTGGCACAACTTCAGCTGACGCCTCTGGAATCGACGGAGCAGGGTCGGGCTGAGGCGATTCGCTGGGAGTGGCTTCCATTGCAACGGGTGTGCTTGGCTTTGCAAAAGGTTCATCTTCCTCTCCTGCTGCTTGATTCTTTTTGTGTAGAAACCTAAAACAAAAAGTGTTAAAATCACATCTCTAAACTTGTCCACTCTTGCTAATTAAAGTGAAAGAGAAAATAACATAAAATGTAAATAAAGCACAAATGTCCAACGATCACTAGAGAGGCACCAGAAAAATTCACCAGTGACCAAATCCAGACTCTTTCCACCTTGATCGGCCGGTCAGAAACTCAATAATGCCAGTTTGTTTTTGTTTTTTGTACGTACTGAGTAGTACCAGATGATGCCGGTTTGGATGCTGTCATGTGTCCAGTATCAGTAATAGTTTAGATAGAGCCTAAAAAATTCCAGACACTGTGACTGACCCTGATCCAATCCGACTAATGAACCTCACTTATAGGGCAAGTCCAAAGTAAACCCAACAAATATTTTATTTAAGATTTTACAGCTTTTGTTTTTAGACCATAATTTGAGTTATAATAATTCTCCAATTACTAGCTTTTGTTTAACATATTTCAGCTCCATTTGGTCACTTGTATTTTTGACACTATGTTGAGACAACCTGGTGATTTATTCATGTTGCAAAAAAGTGAGAGAGAACAAGACTTTGGCAGATAATAAGAAGGTTAGCTGTAAAGCAGCAATGCTGTGCTTACCATATTTTATTAGTTTTTACCTTTCATGTTTCAGTTACAAAAGCTGACAATCTTCTGGTAAAGTTTAGTGAAGGCTTTAGATCAGGGGTCTCAAACTCCAGTCCTCGAGGGCCGCTGTCCTGCAGTTTTTAGATGTACCACAGGTACCAAACTCTGGAATGAAATGGCTTAATTACCTCCTTGTGTAGATCAGTTCTCCCAGTCTTGCAAATGACCTAATTATTCTGTTCAGGTGGTGCAGCAGAGGCACATCTAGAAGTTGCAGGACTGCGGCCCTCGAGGCCTGAAGTTTGAGACCCCTGCTTTAGATAGTCTAGGATATGTACATCAGGAAACTGTTGTTTTTGTCATACTAAATGCGCTAATTGCTAAAATTGGAGCTCCATTAATGATTTTGTTTTATTTCAAAATAGTAAATATTTGTTTTAAAGTTAAACAATACTGGCTCTTCTTCTAATAAAAATAACTGATCACACAGCAGAAAGGCTAGAAAAAAATATATATTCAGTGTTCATCTACTTGGATTGTAAAACTTAAGGTCCAAGCGTTTATCAAAGACAAAAATGAACCACTAAGTTCTGATTGGCGAGTCATTATTTTTATGTCTGATACAAAAATGTTCTTTGTTGTTTAAATGGAATGAATTTCAGCAACAAGTGTGTCTAGGAGTTAATTTTTTTTTTACATTAAACCTTAACAATACTCAAACAGAAAATAAAGTACAGTAAAAGGCCAAAAAATATTTCTTTTGCAAACACCAGAGGCTGGAACAGCAATCCCAATCTGTGGTTTGTTGTTTAAACTAAGAGAAATTTGACATTAGTTCAGATTCAGGCTAGAGATCAGCTAGTTGTTTTTTGCTCTGACAAAGAGTGGAAATAAATGAAAATAAAAACAATGGACAAAAAGATATGTTTTGATATTCCAGCGTGATAAGGGCTGATGTGTTCGCCCTACCTGACAATGGCGCTTCCACCTGTAAGACCCAGAGACTTTAGAGTGGTTTTCTTTAACGCTTCCTCCCCACTCACCTACACACACATGGACAAACAGCTGTGTTTCCATAAAGCTCACTTTCATCTCTTGAGAAAGGGAGAGTTAGAGGAAGGCTTCATACCTCATCTCTCATGTAAACACATGCAGGAGTGGCTCCAGACTCGGTCAGCTCCGACACTCTGTCAGGATCCAGGGAAGTAAAAGTAAAACCGAGATTAAAACCAAAGGTAAATAGTGATAGCTTACTTTAACTGTGACAATAAAAAACAAGACGCATTTCTTTTTATTGTTATTCCCCTTTTTAAGAGGGGTGCACCAATAAGACCTCATGGTATGTAGTGGCACGCTGCATGTGTAAACCATGTGCTTACAATGTCGTGCAGAAACCAACTAAACATTTTACTATTGTTCCCCTAAATTCCTGAAAATCAAAGCCAACCCTTCCGTCTCTCGTCATTCCCCACATTTTTGGTTTCCCCCGTCGAAGTGGAACTAATACCCATTTCTTAGAAGCATAACTTTGCTGGCAGAGAATCAGGATATGCAGTGATGTAATTTAATAGAGCCGAGATGAAGGCCGGTGGACTGCAGGAGCACCTGGCACCGCACAGCTGGAACTACTGGGTAACAGCTGCATGAGTGTGTGAAAGGTGAGTGATGATGTGTGGGAAAAAGGCTTCGACGGAGGATGTTGGTTTGGCCCGTTTTCTTCTTTCATGCAACGGCAAGTCGAAATCTGCAGAATCCATAACGAGTATATTCCTTTTGTGCAACAACATCGCCTTTAACCTCTTCTTTGTCATTTATTTATTCAAAACTTTTCAGTTTTTATCTTAGCATCTATAGTTTTTACTAGATAACATGTTACTGCAATTTCATCTGTTGCTCTAATGTTTTTCTATCATGGCACAGTTGAAACAGTGTGTTTTAGTTTTTTGTGTTTATGGTAATGTCGATGAACGATGTTTTTGCACATTTGGGACAAACTACTTCCTATAATCAGAAAAAAAGACGACACTCATCGTTGAACTAAATGCTACCTTTTGTTGCATCAGTTTTCTAACAGCTTCTTGATGAGATTAATATGCATTAGTGCTGCAAATAACAATTATTTCATTAATCGATTATTTTTGACTATTAATTGAGTAACCAGGTAAACAATTTGGCACATTCTGTAGATTTTTTTTATGCACAATGAAACCTCATGGTAAGATTATGTTATACAATATTAGAAATCTAATGCAAATCTAAAATGCAAATAAACAAATAACTCAATTCATTTCTTTGACAAGAAAACAAGCACTTCATTGCCGTAAATATCATAACAGTATTCCTTCAGCGTATGCTTGATCAGTTGTAACAAAAAAAAAACAACTTCTATCGACAACATGTTAATATAAGCTGTCTTTGATTAGAGCATAACTGCTGTGATTTTAAAAGTTAATCATCATCTGCACTTATAACCCTAAATCTGTCAACAAATTGCTACAGAAGAAGGGAATATTTTCGGTCCCGTCCCCATCTCCTTGCGTCAGCGCGCATGTTCAATACGCACCTGATCTGAGGAAAATGCGCGATCACTTCCCACAGGCTCTGTCCGGAGGAGAAGGAGCCCTGGAGCCGAGAGCCGTCCTCCATCTGGAGCGCGATCCGCACCTGATGCGCAGCGAGCCACAAGAACACACAAGCTGCATCAGAGAGCATACACGTTCCAACTACAACAAACATAATGCAGAAGTAACAAGCGCCCATAAATGTTCAGCATCAGTTCATCCACAATAAACTTCAAAATGAAAAAAAACAAAAACCGAATAAAATACCAGAACACTACTTTCAGGGTAAAACAATATAAAACACTTTGAAGTTTGTTCCTTTGTCTTTCTTCGCATTAAAGAAGCTAAAAATAATGTTCTACATTCCTAGACCTCAAGAATCTCACATTGATGAAATCTAAGAAAAAGTTATTGACTCTCTGATCTGGAGCCATTTTTTCAGAGGAATAAACTCTTTGATAATCCAACTTGTTTTGGTCGCACATGTGGGCCTACATCAGCGTGAAAATGAGCAACACACCCGGCAACAGTGTGAGGCTGATGTTCTCAGTTTCTGAGTCATACTATGGGTTGTTTATGTTTACTCAACGGTGCCGTTGTCCAGAGCAGGGAGAGCGCTAAACGGCGGCTCACCGGGAGAGATGAAAAGAGAGACTTGGCTGTCGACACCAAACACTCATACACACACGCCAGCCTGCCTGAGGTGAGTGGTCATGTGAACATATATAAAAATCTGTGAGGGATCAACAAATCAACCATCCGTCAGATGAACAGAGTAGCAGATCAAACACAGCAATCGGTTTACGGATCAGGTCATCAAGCTGTGATGTCAGAGGAAAGTAAAGCTCAGTTGCAACAAAATGTGTGTTTTTTGGGGGTTTTTTTGGAGACAAGTGAGAGCAAACAGAGAATATGAACTTACCAAAACCTAAAACTGACTATGAGACTCACACACCAAGGTGAGCTACTAATGTAAGAGATAAAGTACAAATGTTTTTATCAGCAAATAATACAGGGTTGCTAGCTACATGCTCATAATCAAAATTTTAACTTTCCAGACTCAGATTTCTAGGGTTTTCTGCATATTTTGGAAGTATAAACACAGAATTTCACTATTATTTTATAAATGAGTGGACAAATAGATGACAGATGTTCTAGATTGTAAAATGGATGAATGGTCGGATGGATGGTCAGACAGAGAGATCAACACATGATGAACAATGATGATGCCATTTGACAAAATGTAATGTTTGTTGCTTGTTTCATAGTTGGTTACTGTATTATATTTTTATCATGTAAAAGCGCTTTGACCAGCTTTGTTGCTGAAATGTGCCATACAAATAAACTTGACTTCTTTAGCTGGACGAACACGGGATGGGATGGGACGGACGGACGGATAGATCGATTCTCTCACTCTTTCAAATCCAAGCAATGGTTCATTAAACAACAGGAAGCCACTGACTACATCAGTTAGTTAATTAACTGGTTAACAGCTGCAACATATTTAAATGCAGCGTCACTTTCCAGTTCAGCCCGTTTGCTTAGTTAAATCCAGGTGCACCCTTACTTCATCAGGCTGCTTCCAACTGACTGCATGCAAAACTATTTATCCAATATGCTCTTTCATTGCATACACTATAGAACATAAACACCAACATTACTAAAACTAAAATCTTTTCATCCAAGAGACTTTTTACAGCCACAAATTTTGAAACATGTGGAAGAGCATTGATAAAAAAAAATCCAGCCATATGATTAGTATTTGAAGTTTGGAAACATAATCTGTTAATAACTCTGAATGCAATGAAGCCACTGTTATTGAAGAAGAAAAAGGTAATAATCTAGTACTTGCTATTATTAATAGTAGTGGATAATGTCGTAATACTTCAAATTTATTAAAAGATCTAATTGCGCCTAAAAACTTTTCCGCCCATTTGCCTTTGTAATTCCTTCTGGACGGTAAACTGCTTTTGAACCAACTTTGACAACATTGTAATTGTGACGAGTTGCTGATTTATTCAAAAGAAGTTATCTAAACACACCCAATAAAGGAGCATTCACACACATGGATTTAGAACAATATAAAAAATATTCACAGATTAGTGATTTAAAAATAACTATGTTATGTTAATTTCAGTGAATTTCTGAATTAATTTCTGAATTTCTGAGGCTTCTTCAGATTCAGTGTAGTACAGACCGCTGCAGGAGATCTTTCCTGCCAACAGCCATCTTCAATAACTCTTTAAATAATCTAAATTGATAAGTTAGAACATTCCCAAAGGGATTACTCTATAATACCCTTGGGATTATAGAGTATTTTGGAATTTGAATTGAATTGTTTTAGAGTACAAAAAATTGTCAAAAAAATTACCCATGGAGCTAAAATCTCACAGGTAAATGCAGACATGAAAACTTACAATAAATGACACCTCCAATGTTGCCACTGGCGATGTCTTAATGGTTCTGGTGATGACCAGATTTCAACACCATTTTTCTATTCTTTCACACACATTTTTTTTAAAGTCAAGTTAACTAACCTGGCTGTCAGCTCCACTTTGTTTCCTTGTACTTGTCACCATTTCCAGTTTGGCATTGTTGGGAAGGTTGGCAAATCTCCAAGGCAGCGTCAGGTCAAGAACGGTCCTCTGAAACCTGTCAGCAAGTTCACAACAGAAATAAGACCGCTGGCCCCTTTGAAAATGACTTACAATATACTAATTACAAAAAGGTTCAGTGGATCACAAAACCTACTTTTATGCACAAAGAAAAGCATCCAAGCTTGGCAACATTTAGCAAAAAAGACATCAGAAGTCTCCTAAAAGCATCAAATGAAATCAAATTTTATTTGTATTGCACCTTTTAGCAACAAGGCATTTCAAAGTTCTTTACATCATAAAAACACAAAAATATAAAGTCACAGAACACAGACAACAGTCAACAACATCACATTTTGCTGTCTTTGCACATCAGATTATTGACTAATGTTTCATGATTATGTTTCAAAAGAAACTCTAAACAGCTGGGTTTTTAGTCTAGATTCGCATGTGGTGGAAAGTTGTTACGATCTCAAGATACCAAGATAACTTTTTTGGACACAGTTCCACTAGGTATGTGTATATTGGAAATATTTATCCAAAATTTTAGAGCGCTTACAGAGAGCAAGATTGCTTATTTTCAGTATTTTGTACCGCTTTCCCTCAAAACTCTGCTTTCGCATTCATATACCTCCTGCTTACTAACCAATAGGCTCTGCTCTTCCTAACAGCTGTTTCTGTCCTAGATGGCTCTCCCACAAGTCTTTTCTCCACCTGTTTGCATCCTTTTTCTCATACTCGATCTTCAAAGTTGTTATTGCTTCATAGCAGGTCCAAACTTTAAGACAACATGGGGTGACTGTGACATCGGTGCCTTATTTGGAGCAAATGACTAAGGCACTCGCTCACATTTTTCAATTTTTTTTTTTTTGAGAATGTGGCAAGAGTTTAGATGGTAACAGGTTCAACACTTGAGTGTAACTAAGAAATCCTGATTTAAACTGTAAAATTCTTACTCTAAAAGCCATTTATTTGCAAGGAAAATGAACAGATATTACCAAATCAAGATGTACATTTCTGGAAAACTCCTACTACCTAAAACATTTGCACAGATTATAAAAGATTTATCATGATTTGGTTTAGACAACAACAAAACAAATCGGGCTTTATTTGTTCTTTAGAAATTACTTTATCTCATCACATTTTCATAATGCTCCTACCTTCATAGCTTTGAATTCAGACAAGACAATCAGACAAGAAGATTTATATATTGTCACACTCACTTTAAGCCGTGATCATTGGGGTCAAATCCATGTTTTTTGCAAACATCTTCCAATACCTGCAAAAGGCAAACATAGCAGGATGGTAACAGCTCAAAGTAAGTCAGATACGAACAGGGTTGTGTTGACTTAATTCGCCCGAAGGCTAAAAACTGATCTGTCACTGGCTAACAAGTGTTAGCCTAGCATGCTAGCTGGAGAACAGTTCGCTCTCCTGTTTTCAGGCATGAACAGAAATAAAAAGCTTCGAGAGCACCGAGCGCTCATTGTACCCGGGCTTACCTGTAACAAAGGTGTGTTTGGAGCCACTTTAATTGTTTGCCTTCTCCCGTTTGGAGTCAGGACCGTTACAGCTGAACCGCTGGCTGCCATTGTTTGCAGTGACGTCACGGTGTTTGTTTGAATCAACTTTATTGTCCTCGTTGCAGACAGCGCAAAAAAAAAAAAAAAAAAGAAAAAGAAAATTAAAGGACCAAATCACATTTCAAGCTGGGGAATAACTCGCTTCACAGCAAACATTGTATTCCGAACATTTTTTTTTCCTTTCTCTTTTTTGTTTTGCTTCCGGTAGAGAAAATAAATATGGGAAAAAATATTAACCCGAGTGATTCGTGACAGGAAGACAACAAGAACTTGCTCACAGTTTATTCTGAAGATGAAATAAACTGACAAATGTTGAAATACTGCAAATCGTTAAATTTATAGAGGCAGCAGAACAGCACTTCAGGAGCATAGACCAGCGTTTCTCAACGGGGACGTTCAGAGAGGGCCCTGGCGGAGATTTTTACAAGAGGGGGGCCCTGGGATTCCTTTGGGGGCCGTTTGCTCCAAGGTAAACTTTACACCTTATATGCACAACAATACCAGTTTAGACTTTGAGCAACTTGCTAAAACGGTGTTGTGTAACATTAAAACATGCTTGGCTACAACTGTACCGATGGCAGCTCTTCTTCTCTTCAATGTTTCTGTTGGCTTCTTGGCGCAGCTCCGCGGTCTGTAACGCTTCACCGCATCAGTTCAGCTTTACACCGGCTGATGACGTTGCTGTGATTTCACTTGTCTGGTGACTGATTTTCAAATATTTCGTTTTATTGAGGATTTTTGTACACATGTCTTGGCAGTGCTGTGATCATGTCAAAGCAGCAACTTATATTAAAAAGTGTTTTGTTGTCCGTCTGGATGCTGCCCGCTTCCATGGAAGGACAACAGAGTATCGATCTTTTGTAATTACGGTACTAAAATCACGATACCCTCACTGTGTATCCCTCAGAAAAATGTTACCAATTTAAATAAAAATAAAATCCCTCCATGGGAGATTCCACGATAGAGAGCGTTTATTTTATACATTTAACATCGGTGCTGAAAGTAATAGCAACAGGAAAGAAACTAAAGAGGACATAACAATAAACCAAGAGATGATAATACTAATCAAAGAAAATTAAATGGAAATGAATGAAGAACAAAATGCAAGAATAAACTAAGAAACTAAAGTAAATACAGAAGAATAAACTGGTATGGCAAGACCTTTCAAGCAATAATTAATACAGAGAACAAACAGACACTATTTTCCACATAAAAGGTAAAATAATATTGTTGAAGTGCCATGGGTTTGTTGAGACCACAATTAGTGCTAAGAAGAAAATTGTTTTACGGACCATAACAATAAGAAACTTAGCACTTAATTATGTTTTTAATTAGAATTGATATATTTATTTCTTCAATATTATTTTTCAAGTCAGTGTTAATGTTATGAGGCTGTTCAGTGACTCCATGACACTTTCAATCTGACTCATTAGGACTTGATTAAGAACCAGCTTTGTTCTTTGTAATTTCTGTCCAGTAAAACTATTAATCCATAAATCAATAGTCAGGTCTATATAAAGATATAATCCATGTTTCTGTCCCATATTTGTGTGGCATTAAGGATCTGGAAGTTTTGTTTTTCCACTGAAAGCTCTGGTTTGCACAATAAACTCCATGTGGGTCAAATTTTATGGATGATACTCTGATGTCCCATTCTCCTGAAGGCAGCACAAAGCTGCGCCACCAGAAACTGTCAGAAACACTGAAGAGAAGAAGAGCTATGACTGACATCATTGCAGTTCTGTCCATGTTTTAATGTTGCAGGGCGCTTTCTTTATAGTTCAATAGTTCAAAGTTTAAACTGGTATTGCTGTACATCTTTTATCTGGTCATTTTGTTCAAGATTTAGCAACTAACATCAGAAAATGGCGCAGAACAAGAATATTCTTTTTCCGCTATGGTTAGCTGCAGATAGGCTTACCGATTTTAACTTGAATGTGCATTCACTGCATTTTTCGTAGACGCTTGTAAAAATAATTTTTATTCACATGGCTTTTTTGTTTTCTGGGAAATTATTTTTGATGATAAATACAGAAACAAGCATAAAAATCAAAACATCAACACTAGTGATAGTAATATTAATAGTAAAATAATATTCAGTGCAAAGTAGCCTACAATTTCTATGATGGGTGCGGTGAGGGACCTGGATAATGGATAAGGGAGCGCTGGGCCGAAAAAGGTTGAGAAACACTGAGATAGACAGAATTAAAAGCTTCAATAGTTCCATTGTTGTGGAAAATAGCAGAAATTGAGATTGCTTATTGGTGTACTAATTTGATGATGAAGGAGACAGGCGGTAATGGAGGACTGCAAGATACACGCCGAAGTACACATATATGTATCCTTTCACATTTTGTGGCATTACATCCTCAAACTTCAATTAACTTGTGAATTTTTAGGTGACAGTTAGGCAAGAAAGTGGTAGGAAAAGAACACATGGTTTTCAATTTTGTTTTACAAAAACCTGAATATTTTTACATGCATTTGAATTTAGCACCCTTTACTCTGAAACCGGTAAATAAAATCCAAGGCAATAAATTTCCTGAGCTTTGAGGTGTGCATAATTTAGAAATACAATTCTTACTACCAATTTCTGCACGTGTTACCTGACAAGAGCTGAATACAAAGGCACACCACGCTTTTAATTACTATTAATTACCATTAACCATTAATCTTTCCTTTTCACTTCACTACTTGTGTTGGTCTATCACATAAGAATCCATCCATCCATTTACTTAAATCCTTGTCCCTTAGTGGGGTCGGGAGGTGCTGGTGCCTGTCTCCAGTTAACGTTTCGGGTGAGAGGCAGGGTTCACACAGAGACAGACAGGACAAACAACCATACACACACACACACACACACACACACACACTTGCACCTAGGAAGAATTTAGAGAGACCAATTAACCTGACAGCCATGATTTTGGACTGTGGGAGGAAGCCGGAAAACCAGGAGAGAACCCACGCATGCACAGGGAGAACATGCAAACTCCATGCAGAAAGACCCCAGGCCGGGAATCGAACCCAGGACCTTCTTGCTGCAATTAAAGAAGGCAACAGCTCTACCAACTGCGCCACTGTGCAGCCCCCATGAGAATCCAATAAAGTACATGGAACGAAAAACTGTGAAAGGTTTCAAGACAGCCAGTTCTTTACTACATTAAAGTTGTTTAACAAAACATATTTATAAGAAACAATGAAATTTGCCAACCCCCCAAACCAAATGAGAGCTTCTGTACTGATGTCTAACATTTTTCCCATTGACATCAAGACAAATGGGTATTTAACAAATGTTTGTTTAATTTATTTCTGCAAGCTGTAACCCTTCTCTTGTAGATTTATAATGTCAAAATACACTTTAAAATGCCAACAGCAGTTATAGCCATGCCACTGATGAGAAGGTGTTGATGTATGTCTTACTGTTTTAATAAATCCCAAACCCATCCACCAGCAAGGCGTTAGATCTTGCTGGTGGCAAAACGCTGTCAGAAGAGCTTTGACAGCGTAAAGCTCTTTTTCTTATTTTAGGACATTTAAAAGGAATATGAAAAAAGAGATTTGAAATTATTTGCAGGAGAAGAAGATTGATCCTGTCAGAGGCCCGACCACAACACAGCAAATATGTTTCTCAGATGACTTCATGTAAGCACTGGGAGACGTCTGACAGATGACCTGGGCTGATACCAGAGAATCAAGGCTATTTTCTGTCAGCGAGGATCAAACCGGATCAAAGCCGGAGTCGGAGAGAAAAGACAACGGGACACGTGGCGTGGCCAGATGGAGAGGTGTGAAGGCCCAACAACGGACTGACTGATTGACAGACTGACTGACAACTCGGTCTATATTCAGACACAAAGCCAACGAGAGAGAAGAAGAAAGAGAAAGAGACCTCTGGTAGAAAACTGTCACCATCTGAGTAAACAACCAACAACTTGCTTCCTTCCTCACACAGCAGGACAGAAGCTTTAAAATTCACTGGATGGAGAGAGTGTTGTGATTTCTCCATATCTGGTCTGGGTGTTAAAAACACATGATGTGATACTTGTTCTGATAAGCTCCTTAGGTGATGATGACCTGCACCGTTCTTTCAGCTAAACACCTTTTTAATTGTGTGAGCAGTTTAGGATTTTCACTGTTCTTTTCCTTTACGAATCCTGGGAAAGCAGAGCCAGGCTAGTATTCAGTCTAGTACTCTTTTAGAGTAAATCTCAACTACGTCATTATTGCTCCCGTTAGTGGCTGAGATGTACTGGGCAGGTTTAATTTAAATTCTAATTCAAACATACCTTATTAACCACAGAGTGAAATTAACTGGAAATCCACCTGCATGGATTTCCAGCAGCAGTCTGTGTTACAACATTTCCAGAAAAGCCTCTGAGAAGAGCTGTTGCTACAGTCTCATAAAGAGGATCCTCAGGGTTGTTTGGCATTTTATGAAGAATCATTCTTTGCCCAATAATCTCCAGAGGTTCCACAACATTTTTTTTCTCTCGATGTTGTTGCGTTAGAAACAGCTTTTCCAAAACTGCAGCTGTCCAGAGGTGTTCCGGATTTGGCGGTCATTAGATTCTTCAACAGCTAAGAGATTAGCAGCAAATTTGACATTTCAAGGCCACCGTGACTCATCACCTCCAGAGCCCAAACCCTTTTCTACAGAAAAATAATCACCTTTTTTGTTGGTTTGAAATAAATTTCAAAGAATAAAAGTAGCATTTAAAGGGTTTCAATCTTGAAAAACATTACATTTTAATTGCTTAAAAAAAAACACGAAAAAACAAAGATGTACAATAATTTAATAGCTGTATTTTTGGTGTTTGTTTTTTTTTTTTTGCCATAAAGATGTTAAGAGCCTTTTAGGAGGGCACAAGGAGTAACTTGCAAATATTACCAATTTTTATATGACCTGTGTGGCTCAGGATGCATTTCTGTTGTACTGCTTAGTTGGCCCAGACTGACTTTTCTCATGCATTTTACATATTTATTTCATAGGGATCGGTGGCACAGGATAAACAGTGAAAGAAAAAAATAGCATCAAGTCAAGACTGGCAAACTTTATAAATTACTGGCTTCAAATTAAAGGTTCACTTCAGAGGCAGTATCGAGACTTTCCTGACCTTCATTTATTAATATCTAGATCAAAATGTAAATACTTAGCATGAACAAAGATATATGGAACAGTTTGAGATTTATTACATCTTGACATGCAGAATATTTTTGGGCATCAGGAAAGCATACACATTGATTTGGGCTCACCTATCCAGAAAAGAACCAAAACATTTTATTTTTAGTTTATGTGATAAGACAGTCATGCAGGAATGAATGACTGACGAGAGATCCACGTGTCTCAAACTCCCCCGCAGACATGACTAAAACGCGTCCGGTGACCTCGTCGCCTCCCAGCAGCTCGAGATCATCCCCACAACAAACCACGTTAAAAGCGAGGCTTCCGTTTTCAACGCACAAAAAGACTAAAATATGTGCACGTATAGCTGCTGCGCTGCGTACCCCTCTCACACACCGGATTCAATCAGCACTTCAATGGCTGCGTGAGCACGTGACGACACAACATCAAAGGGACGGAGGGGCGAGACTCAAACCCAGCGTGTGGGCGTGCCGCGGCGAGCGTGCGCTCGGGGTGTGGGGACCGACGCCCGGCGAGGAGCTTCAGCCAACCACAGCAGAGCCCGATTGGCCCGCGGGAGAGAAACCGAGAGAGGGAGGGACGGGTAGGAGGGAAGAACCTCAGATAAATACCCAACTTCATCTGGAGGTCAGGAGGACTTGGATCCGGAGGGAGATAACGCTGCGCCGTTAACAGACTTTAAAAGTTTCCCTGCGGAGATGGATTGATTTAGTGATCCGAACTGGTTCTGTGCGTAAATTTGGGGGCGAATCTGGAAGCAGCCGCCTGTTTCTGAAAGAAACGATGGAGATCCATGATCTGCGCTCATTCAGTCCACCCATGAGCGAGCGATCGTCTCCGGGAGGGCTCCGTGCGCTTTAACAGGACTTCGCCTCTCTCCGTATAGAATGCTGTGTTTGATTCGGACCCGGCTGACACACACGTCCCAGTAACAGCTACAACATGAGGAGCCGTGGTGGGTTTCGAAGCTCGGCCGGACTGTCAGCGGTGCGCTCCTGCCTGCTGCTGCTCTTCATCCACATGAGCGCTCCGGTGGAGGCGCGGCGAGTGCGCGGCGGCCGCGCTCAGACCCGGCGGATCCAGCAGCAGCAGCCGCAGCAGCCGCAGCAGACTCCGGAGCAGCAGCGGGTGGAAGGACCGGAGAGCTTCCCACTAGACTTCACAGCCGTGGAGAGCAACATGGACAACTTCATGGTGCAGGTTAAGAACCTGGCGCAGTCGCTGTACTCCTGCTCTGCGCAAAAGCTGGATCAAGACATGAAGCTGCACCTCTTGAGTAATTTGTCGGTGACCTGCAACGACGGTTCATCATCGGGGTGAGTGCACTGCTGCAGCTTATGTTTTAAGAGCCAAGCGCCCAGTCTGCGGTTGGGCTCCCCTGGTTGCCCCTCATTCCCCTGTCACTCCGGATGTGACCAAAATGGATCAAAGGAACAGATCAGAGAGCGCGCGCGCGTGGAGCAAAGCGACCATGACTGCCGACGCAGAGACCTTTATCCCCCATGTGACCAAGTTTTAAATTCTTCTCATTCACCCGGACCACAACCAACCCAGGGCTAGATTTAAGTAGAATATATATATATATATATATATATATATATATATATATATATATATATATATATATATATATATACCATTTGTGACACTACAACAACAGAGTGCGGTGTATTTTATAATGATTTTATGTGACGGACCAGCACAATGTAACTTCTTTTTCGAGATTAAATCGGACACCGACGGACTCCATTTGCTAATTAGGTGACTTGTAAAGGCCTCATTGGATTTCATGTAGGGGGATCAGAATGAAGGAGACTGAAAACAAATACACAGCAAACTTTTATAGTGTAATCTGTTTGTAAATCATTTCCCAAATACACAGCATTGACGTTTGACAACAATCCCTCCAAAAGTATATATTAATGCCTCGGTTTGCCAGTAATAATGACTCATAAATATGCGACCAAATGTATTCCATACTGTAAAAATAACCAGGACAAAAATGTCCTCACTTTTGTGGATCATTTTTGCTTGCATAGATCAGTCATTTGTGGTATTACAGAGTCTCTTAAACACAGTACATGTTGTACTGATGATGATACAACTTTAGCTCCAGAGATCACAGAAATGTTTCTCAAATGTTACTATTATTGTTTGAAAGTAAAAAGATACTTAACACCGCAGTCCTGGTTAAGGAATGTGGTCGGCTCCAGAGTATCAGTGTGTGTCCTCCTCATGGAGACACACACTGTCTGAATGCACTGTGGAGGAGAGTAATTAAAGAGAACCTGTTGTGGATCAGGTGGCTGCGTCTTTGTGCACAATCACTTCCTACCTGATCTGACATTCTTGTTCAGGTTCTACATCAAGGAGTCCAAAGGCAGCAGGAGGTGGCTTCTCTTCCTGGAAGGTGAGGATGATCTGAAGGATGACAGTCAGCCTGATGTCGGTCTCTGAAGCCTGTTGATGAGCTCAGTGTGTGTGTGTGTGTTTGGTGCAGGTGGGTGGTACTGCTTCAACAAACAGACCTGCAGCAGCAGATATGAGACCATGAGGAATCTGATGAGCTCCACCAAGTGGCCACAGAGCAGAAGAGGTACGAGCCCGTCGCTGCAGCAGTGCATGACCCCGTTCGTTGTGCTTCACACGCTCACGCAGCTTTTTCCGTCACCAGAGGAAAGGGGGAAAAAAATGTCTCCTGAATGGTCAGGATTCATCATGGAAGTGTTTGCGTTTCCTCTTTGCGTTTGAGTTGATCCCTAAAAGCCAAACTCTCACTGAATTCCTTCGTAATTCCCACCGGGGATTCTGTCAAAATCTTCAACGCCTGCATGTACTCAATGACCAAAGTGGGGAAAAGTTATTGGCTTACGTACTTCAATCAAAACATTTTCATTATATCCACAAAGGCACAAATAATTATTCAGACTTTTGCTGACCGTGATCCTCCCATTCATCCGTTTTGTGTCTTCACAGGAACAGGAATTCTGTCTCCAGATCCAGAGGAAAACCCTCACTGGTGGAATGCCAACATGGTGTAAGAGCTTGTCTTCATGTTTCCTCCTTCTTTCCATTTTGAAAATGAAGAAAAAACTATTTATACTTTAATTACTAAGGAGTTAAATTTACTGAAGATATAAAAGCAGCTGGCCAGAGATCAACACCAGATGTTTAGCAGCTCCAATACTGAAAAATCGGATTCTTTTTTTTTCCCAAACCAATTTCAGTCACTAAACATTTCACATCAACCACCTTCATGTACTTTAATGCACCTTGTTTGAGTTTAACATAATCCAGATCCACCTTAAAGACATACGCTTTCATGCGAGAGAATAATCTTGTAATCCTTTCTGGATGTAAAACTGCTTCTTCAGTCCAAGAATATGCAACAAAAAAATCTTTTATATGTTATAATCCTTAATAAATAGTCGTCAGAATTGGAATCAGACCTCAATAAAAACCCAAAATTGCAACTGTCTAGGAAAAGACTGATTATTATTTCATCCAAAAAACATATTTTATTTATTTATTTTATTTAATTTTTTGCACGTGTTTAGTGCCGACAGCTTTGGCAAACAATATGGTGGATCATGTTGCATTTACTTTAATAGAGCAGATTGTTAAGGTAGCAAAGAAAACAGCTGCAGCAATTTGTCCAACGCCAGCATTTAATAACAAAACTTGCCCCATCTGTCGCACTTATAAACACATTCTCCAGTCCACTGTCCGACAGTCAGATTGTATTATAACTGAACATTTGTCAGCATCAGCAAACTGATGGCCTTTAAATCCAGATGTTTTGCCCTAACAAGAGTTTTATTTGCCGTTTCCTGCAGTTTTATTCCTTATTGCTCCAGCGACGTGTGGAGTGGAGCCACGCCAAAGACCGAGCACAGTAAGACCCAGTAAATTAGTTCAATCACAATTTTTTGGAGGTGTACTTTCCCCCACAGCCCCCACTTGTGGGTTTCTTTGGAAGCCACAACAACAAAGACAAATAAAAAAAGATAGATCTGATTTTTTTTTAAATCCGTTTCAGAGAGCGGGGTGTTTGTAGATCTGTGAGACGGGATTCTGCTCAGGCACAAATCTGGGAAAGGATACTTCTGTTACTTTGTGGAAATTGGAAACATGAACACTCCAGTATTTTGGCCTTTATTGCCCAGATTGGAGCTATTTTCTCATTAAAGGGGATATGAAAGTCCTTTAAAAGGCTGCCAAAAGGCACCAGAGTGACTTTTAGACCATAAGATACAAAAATCATCTGATCTGGTGAAAGAAGCTTGAACTTTTTGGGCACAACTCCTGTGAAAGTCTTTGAGAAGTAAGCTGACCACCCACTGATTAATGCCATCCATCCCTGCAGCCGGCTGCTGTGAAGCGGAGATGTTTGTATTTTACACGAGCTTACAAACTGTTTTCAGGGTCAAGACGATGACGGATGCAGATAAATAACAAGCCGAGGCAAAAATCTGTTTCGGAGTCGTTGGAAGCAAGACTGGCGTCATGTCGTAACGTTTTAATAAGATTTCAACTTGAAGCAGAAAGTCCACAATGAAATCAAAGAAGCGTCTACAAACAAACAGGAAGGACTGGACCCAGTAGAGGATTTAAAAGGGATCTACATCCTAGCAATCCAACATGGTTTGATTTAATCATTAAAAAGAACAAGGGGGAGGAAAATCTTTTACAGGAAAGGCATGCAAAGCTTTCTGGATGAATCTCTGTGAAGAAATCGGGATGCCAAAGCTGCCAAAGGTGCATTTTATCAGCATTAAATTACCAGTTTAGGTCAGAAGTTCACATGAACTCATGTCCGTCATGAATTTCATAACTTTTGAGTTTTCAAAGATTTGTTTTAGAAATGCACGACGACTTGGTGAACTAGTTTGAATTACTTGCCGACTTTCTGCACTCCACACACGCTCAAAATGTACACACACATCTCCATTGGCAAGTCATCAGCCATCAATCTTCTGACATAACTCAGAGTTTGGAGCACCTGTCTGAACTTTTCAGCCTCACCAGGTTAAGCGTTTCCAGGAAGAAGGAAACTGAGCCGAAGCAGCCATCTTTAAGCTGATCTGAAGGTTGCAGCTTAACTCATGGAGAACCCACATTATTTACTGAAAGATTCTTCATAATCATGTGAGACAGTGACTCTGTTGTTTGGCCATCGTGATAAAAGGTACAGCTGGGAGAGGCTTTCAGCCGAAGCATGGTGGTGGTGATGTCATGCTGAGGTTCTGTCTCTCCTTCGGTGGTATTGGTGGATTTTGCAAAGTGGGTGAAATCATGAGAACGACTTTCAAATACTTGTACAGCTATTTGGTTTATGCTTGGACACAGTTGTGTGTTGTAACAGGACATCAACCCCAACCTCAATATCAAACCTGCTTTTGAAAAGAATAATTTAGTCTAATGTCAAACTTCAACCTCCACCAAGATTTCACAACTACGCCTTAAAGCATGAGAACACGGATAAAACCAACACAAACTCCATCAATTCTGCCAAGAGGAACAAACGTCCAGCTGTTGTTGATGGCTGTGGAAAGGCTGTAGTTACTATGTAACTTACTGAGGGATATGTAACTAAATACTAGTGAGGGTGTGTATATGTAAAATAGCGGCTCATGTTGATACTAAATGAATTGTGGAAAACCTGAGCCTAAGTAATAAGCACTAAGAAACTTTCTGCTTTTTTCTCTATTCACTTTATGTGTAACATTCTGCAGTTTGTTGATGGCAGGAGTGCAATGCATTCATGTAGGACATTGTGCAGTAAGCGGGGACTTCCATCTATAAAGGAGCAGGATTATGTCAAATATTTTGAGTTGTAAATCACATTATAATGTCATTCCCTCGTCAAAAACATACCTGGAGTGTCCCATGCATGTTTGAGGAATCCTTTAAACTCCCATGACAACAATTCAGGGTGCATAAACGCTTGCTCCCTCAAAGCACAGCCTATTTCCACAAAACTCCTCCTTGGAGCCTCACAGAGCGCCTCTCCCCCATCCAGTTCCTCCAGACTAGTGGCAGCAGCAATTAGCAAACACCTGGTGGAAATGTGCAACTGCTGAGCACATCATATGAACTAGAGCTCAGTACAACGCCTTTTAAAAACATTTGTTAAAGCCTTAATATAGGAGCACTGATGTGATGAAATCGGGGAGTCGGAAAGAGGAGGAGCTTCTTAAAGAGACGGGGGCTCAATTTCAAGGTGTCACATTGCAAATTAAAATTTCTTTTAAGACATGCTTGTTATATGAAGGTACCATATTTACTTGATTGTGGTATAAAGTGATACAATGATACAATGTCTGTGGAAAATACATAAACCTACAGTAGTCCGGCCTGTGTCTGACAGTCAGTAAATGAAGAATCACGTTGTTTCCATATGTTCTCAGGTGATTATGCCTTCATGGGCTCTCTGATTATCAAGGAGGTGGTGAAGGAGCTGCTGACTAAAGGTCTGGACAAAGCCAAGGTTCTGCTCCTGGCAGGCAGCAGGTCAGTTCACCAGAGGCCTGTTTTGTTATCTTTCCTCCACGCTGCAGTTTCTCCCTCTGAGCGCTCTCTCTGGGTGTCACCAGTGCGGGCGGTACCGGCGTCCTGCTGAACGTGGACGGCGTCGCCGAGCAGCTGCAGGCGGCGGGCCACAGGGGGGTGCGGGTCAGGGGGCTGGTCGACTCTGGGTGGTTCCTGGACAACAAACAGTACAAAACCACCGACTGCCTGGACACCGTCAGCTGCGCCCCCACTGAGGCCATAAAGAGAGGCGTCAGGTCAGCGGTGGAGTTGTAGCAGAGAGGAAATGGTGGCGCCTCAAAGAGGTGGTAACTTTGTTTGTGTTTTTTGCAGGTACTGGGGTGGACTGGTACCAGAGAACTGCAGGCAGGCTCACGTAGGGGAGGAGTGGAGCTGCTTCTTGGGATATAAAGTCTACCCGACGTTGAAAAGTGAGTCACAGCACAAACCCCGAGGCTCTCCGTAAAACACAGAGCGGGAGTCTGACCCCTGGTCTGTACCGCGCAGGCCCGGTGTTTGTGATCCAGTGGCTGTTTGACGAGGCTCAGCTGACCGTCGATAACATCCACCTGACCGGGCAGCCCCTTCACGAGGCCCAGTGGAGGTACATCCAGAACCTGGGTCAGGAGCTGAGGAGCACGCTGCGAGACATACCGTAAGAGCTGCACACGCTCCTCACGGGCAGCAACTGGACAAATAAGGAAATGGTTTCTAACAGGTTGCTGTGCTTCTGATTGGCAGAGCCATGTTTGCTCCAGCCTGTCTGTCTCACGAACTCATCACCAGGACGTAAGTAAGAACGTCATGTCGTCATTTTCATCATTCCACCCTTTTTGAGCAACGCAGCTATTATTTTAGTAATCAATTATTATGACAATTAATCGATTAATCAGATAAAATAATTGGGCTACAGATTTTTCTTTTAATCACTTAAGCTTATTTTATGCAATATTAGGAATACATTAAAAAATGCAAGTAAATAATAAAATTTTATAAATATGAAAATAAATATTTTATTGCCTAAAATGCAGTAACTGATTGAAGCTAAAACAGTAACACTACAGGGTTAAACATGTTTACAAAGTTCTTCTTATCTTAAATGTAGTATGTGTAGATATTTTATACAGTTTGGCCTAAATTACAGATTTTAATATGTTGTTCTTTTAGCAAATGGCATTTTTTTGAGTGTATACTCTGATAATTGATCAATTGCTAAATTAGTTGACAATTATTTCAACAATCGATTAATCACGATTAATCGTTTCAGCCTTAAATGCAACTGCTAGCACTGGCAGCAGCCAGGCCTTTAGCATGATACTGCCACCACCATGCTTGACAGTCAGTGTTCTGTGGCATGAAAAGCTCCTCCTAACATTTTTCTCGCCACTGCAGACGACCTACGACTCAACCTGACTAGGCTGGCAGAGGGGGTGTAATTGTTGATTTGCTCTCTAAGGGGGGCGAGTTCTCCTAAACGTTGAAAACCCCTGGTTTAAATCTTTTCTTTCGTCTCGTGCAGGTACTGGATGGACATTCAGGTGAAAGGCACGTCTCTGCCCAGAGCGCTCCACTGCTGGGACCGCAGCCTCCAGAGCACCCTGCACCTCAACAGCAGCCACGGCCTGAACAAGCACCGGACTCCCCCGTCCAGGGGATGCCCCTTTCATCTGATGGACAGCTGCCCCTGGCCGCACTGCAACCCGTCCTGCCCGACCATCAGAGACCAGCTGACGGGACAGGAGATGAGCGTGGTCCAGTTCCTGAAGCACATGGGCTTCGACGTGCAGAAGATGGCCCAGCAGCAGGGAATGGACGCCAAGAGGCTACTGGGCATGCTCAGTAACGGAAGCTGAGCTGCTCGGTCGTACCTAAACGAGCGCAGTTGTAGCTGTTGGAGGCCAGTCTTTATAAGCACATGGATGAAATAAGAGGGGGAAAAAGGAACCTCTTCTTACGTTGAGGTCTTGGTGACAAACTGAACAATGTGAACAGTCACAAGTGCCTCGTTTATTTTTGAAGACGTGCAAGTCGTGTACAACCAAACCAGAAAGTTTGAGCTGTTGGAAAGCTTCATATGGGATCAGCATAGAGATGAACTCAGAGGAGGCGGGTACAGCGAGTATAACACAGGAGCGTCTCAATGTAAATTAATTTATTTTCTTAACCCAAAGTATGAAACTCATTCCACACATTTGTTAGTCAGTGATAGATTTCAAGTGCTTCCTTCTTTCCCCGTTTCCTTTTGCATGAATTACTGCATCAATGCGGCGCAGCATGGAGGAGTTTCTAATGGAGGGCCAGGTAGATTTGACAACGGCCTTCAGCCCATTCATCTTCGTCTTGACATTACATACATTCTCTATGAGGTTAAAGGTCCGGGGAGTTTGCTGACCAATCGAGAACAGGAACAGCATGGTCACTGATCCAGCTTTTGGTACCACATGCGGTTTGGACAGGGGCCGAGTCCTGCTGGAAAATGAAATCAGCATCGCCATAAAGATTGAGCAGAAGGAAGCATGAAATTCCCTGAGACTTCCTGGCAGAGGCTGCGTTGACTCTCGACTTCAGCGGGGTTTCTGCAGGTTTCACCAAATCAAAATTAAGACTTTTTAAGATCACTCTGACTTAAATTTAAGACCTGCATCACGACAGAAAATAAAATAAATTGTATGTGTTTGCAACAGAAGTGAGCCAATGGGTAAGATGAACTTCGTCCAGCCAACTGGTGAGACATTTGCACTGAGCCATGTTGGACGTTAAAAAGTTAGCTAGCGTTAGCAGCTAGTTACCGCTAGCTGCAACCAGCTTGAGTCACAGAACGCAGTGACCACGTCCGCATGCAATTCAGCTTTGCATAATAGTAAACTCCTGAGAAAAAAGAAAACTACACAGAACAAATAGTCCTTTCACGACAAACTTTAAAACCTCCGATTAACGTATTTGAGACCTACTTTTTTTTTCCCAATAAATTTGAAAAATTTTAAGGCCTTATTTTTAGAAACATGAATTTAATACATTCTGAGGATGAACGGACACTCTGCTTCACAATTCCAACAAGCTGCACTTCTCTCTGTTGTTTGTGAACTCTTCTTACTTCCACAGTTTTCCTTCCAATAAACTTTCCAATAATATGTAAAATAACATATGAAAAGATTTTTTTTTTTTTTATTGATCTTATGCTTCATTCAAATGTTCAGAGAAATTGATCTTGTGTTTTCATATCTGTGAGCCACAATCAGGAAAACTAACAGAAATGAATGCTTGAAATGTATCACTCTGAGGGAAATCTCTACAGAAGATGAGTTTCACTTTTTGATAAGAAAAAAAGCATTTATATTCTTAACTATTGGGGAGACACCAGTATATGCAATAACCTGAACTTCATACCCTCATGTAGAGGTAACACAACGACAGCTGTCTTCAGCAGCCGGAGGGGTTCTAATGGGAAACCACCGAACTGGAAACCATTCCCAGTTTGACGTGGACATTCCCAGTATACTGTGGTCAGGGGAACGAGGTGGGCCAGAAAAATTTCACTGATTCCTCTGCTCACTAAATATGCTGCTTTTTCTCCATGTAAAAAATAATTTAATGGGAATTATTTACTAATAAAAACAAAATCTAACTCTGTTCTTGTGCCTACAGTTCACTGTACTATTTATTTTTTTATTGCTCAAATCTAGGAAATTTTTATATCAAGTCTACTTTTTATTTGCATGTTTGTAATAAATACCTGTATGCTTGTGGATCAATTACTGTTTTGTTTTTTAAAAAAAAGGTATTTTCATAAACTGTATTCTGCTCACCTATTTAAGCAAAAATAAATACAGATACACAGCGATGTAGCAAAATGTAATTTACTTACAAAAGCAGAGTGAAAATTTCACTGAAAAAAAAAAACAAAACAACAAAAAACTATTTACACCAACACACCCAAAAAGCCCAAAGTTTACCAAGGACACATTAATGAAATATTTGTATGATGAACAGAAAATAGTTCACAGTTGGTAGAAAAAGTGCTTCTTTAAAAGGAGATGAAATCTAAATATGTCTGCTTTAAATACAAAATGATCAGGATGTTGCTCAGCTAGCGACATCCTGATCCTCCAGGTCCATCCAGATCAAAAAGTCCTCTGACATATAAGTCTGTCGTGTCTGTACCTTATATGGACGTAACGATGTGCAGATAAAGCATCAAGCTTTTTTTCTATAAAATGTTTTCTTTGTTTTTTTACCAGTGGTTTTGTACTGCTAGTTTGGCTCCATATAAAAAACTGTACTGATCTTCCGCCACTGCATGAAGTTTATTAAGTCTTTGTCTCAGTTACAAACCCAGTGGCTGAAGATTCCTCAGACAATTGAGGAAGTTCATCTTCCAGAAGCTCAGCGGCTTTAACATCCAGAGTCCTGCGGCGGCGAAAAACAGGAAAAGCGAGCAAAATCAGGGGAGCAACAGGACGTTCATTTCTGTATTCAGCAGGAGGTACGATGATAATTGTAGGACAAGAGTAATTTATGTAGCTGTGCATAAACTGGTCAATCCCAGCGCATGAGCAGTCAGGAGCTGATAAACCTAGCTGCATTACTATTACCCACAGCTGAGTGTGTAACAAGGATGAACAGTGACGAAAAAATAAGGAAGTATTTCTTTCAGATCTTAAAGTGACAGCATCACAACACAGATCCAGTGGCATGGTAAGATACAAACCTGAAATAAACTTTTTTATTGTCATTCTATACTCTGTAGCTCAGATCAGAGCTGTTTGCAAAAAGGCCTCAGATTAAATCCGCCTGTCCAGATTAATGTGCAGAATTACAGGCCGATATGAAGAAACACGCTTTCTCTAAAGTCTGTAACAGAGCTGATTCAAATCAGACTTGCAAATAATCCCAGATTATTACACTTCCCATGTTTTTAAGAACAACCAACATTTATCCTGGGAAAACTCTGAGATCATTTTCAGTAGGCTTTTATTTTTCTCCCTTCATGTCAACTAATTAGGGGCGATTCTAGGAAATTAAATGTTCAGGGATCCATAGTCGAAATGTGCCTAACAGCAGCAACAGCAAATTAATTATTTGGATTCATACAAGCCTGTCGTTCCACAGACTGACCTGACTTGTGAGATTTCTCGCTGGGGTCCGTTTGCGCTCATGGACGGACTGAAGCCGGGTAATTAGGAACTTTTTGTCTTCTCCCTCCTGAACAGAGTAATGAAAGAAAACGTGGAGCATGAATGAGTCTTTCTAATTACCTGGACTGAGAACAGGCAAAGTGCTTACGTTTTCTATCTGCTCCTGCAGTAAAGCGATGATCTTCCTTTGGCCGTCCACCACCTGACTCTGGAAGTAAATGACTATCCTGGGAAGAAAAGACAGGAAGTCCCAAACGTGCAGAGTGTAATTAGACAACCTGCATAATTACAGCATGTTAGAAATGTAAGTTTAAACAGAATATCCTGTTCGCCTGCATCATCCTGCTACGGTGTGGTTCTTAAATGTGTGTGTGAGTGTGTGTGTGTGAACTCACAGAAAGATGGTTGCTCCCACAAACAGGACAAGGGGATTTTCCACCAAATAGGTGTGAGCTTCAGCCAGAAAGTACAAGTTGGGGTTTTCTTTAACCAGCTCAACAATCCTTTGTTTCCCCGCCTGGATCATGGTTTTGTTCCCACGGAAAGGACCGCATGACTCTGAGGATGGGAGCCTGTAGACAGAACAAAAAGGCAAAAAATGTAATGACTACATGTTTCTATTTTTCTGTATTTACACACGTATTACCGTTACCACAGAAACAGTCTCTCTTGAGATTGTTGTTTTACAAAAGGTTGATTTGACTAAAAGTGATCGAATTGATACCGCAATCGTTGTTGCTTAGAGTTTGTCACAATTTTTATGTTTTCTTTCTGTTTATTTTCTTGCATTTGTGCAGATTGTCCAAATATCCTTCCTTCAATCTCAGCTTTTCTTTGCTGTCACTTTTGTGCTTGTGACAAGCTGCTCCATCTTTATGGGAAATCCATGGTCCATCACCAAATTGCTCCTGAATTGTTGGACAAAGTTGCTCTAGTTCCATTTTTGATTTGGGGCAGGTTTTTTTTTTTTTTTTTTAAGGAATCCTCTTTAGGACCCAGATGTGAGACTTGCTGGATTTCCTTGACAACCCTTTCTTCAAGGCGACTGGACCTCTCTCCTTAAGGTTTTAAATAATGGCTGATTACGGTAAAATTTTACTAGCACCAGCTCCTATATCTAAGAAGAAGAAATTTAGCAATTTTAAAGCAAACATTGAAGTGCTGCTCAGAGGTCATTTTGTGGCAACTACTTGCTTTTTAAATGATTTCCACACCTGGAAGTTTTAACAAAATCAGTAGGAACTGTAATGTTAGTCCCTATTCTGTGCTTCATTGGTGAGCACTGATAGATAATACGGTGTGCGTCGTCAGCGGCGATAAAGATGGCTGCCTCTCGAGTCATGTCACAGTACCTCCACATGGTGTATGTGACGCACACGGAGGCACCGAGGAAGGAGGGGAAGCACAGGAGGGTGATGAAGATGGTGGTCATCTGGCTGACTCTGTATGCCCTGCTGGGGGCCTGACAGTTCATCATCACACTGCTCTGTGGGAAGGAAAGACACAAACACAGATGATCAGAGGGGTCAGAGGTTATCTGGAAAAACTGAGAGCTGAGTGTGTGAGAAGCATGGATGTTGTGCAATACAGGGCTGCAACTAATGATTGTGTTAGTAATCTATAAATCTACTGTTCTGACGATTAATCCATAACTAAATTAAGTTGATGGTTATTTCAATAATCAATTAATCACGATTAATTGTTTCAGCCCCAGAGTCATACCAAACACATGCGAAAGGTCAAAAAGTTGTAATTGAGTAGAGTTTAATACCATCTTAATGTAGAAGAGCAGCAGCAGTTTGAGGATCTGCACAGCAGGCAGGAGAGGAGCGAAGAGAAGACCCAACCTGGAGAGAAGAAAACAGACCACAGTCACCACCATCACAGCACTCTGTGTGTGTGTTTATGTACATGTGTGCTAGCAACACGGTCGGTACCAGGCTAACGTCTGTCCATAGATGAGGTCCAGGACATTCTTGGCGATATCAAACCCCGGTCTTCTGTTTCGCTTGAGCACTTTGTCAGAGAATGACCTGCAGAGAAGCAAAGAGAGGTGTTGCTAATGTAAAGTTAGCGAGTGCCACCGCAGCGCTGGAAACTGCCACTAAGTTAAGCTGCTTATTCTATTTTTGGCTTCAGTTTGTCCTAATTAAAACAACAAATGCAACAGATAACATTTCTATGGCTTGTAATAATCAATATTATATTTAGGGCTTCAGCTAACCATTTGTTTTAGTTATCGATCATCTATTCTAATAAACAAATTGCTACATTCTGCAGCTTTTTCATCTATGCCTTTTTATACAATATTAGAAATAAACTAATAATTTAGTTCCTTTAAAAACAAAAGAAAATAAACATTAATTGCCCATAATGCAAGAATGTACCATTCATTTCAGGCATGCTTGATCATTTGTAGCAAAGGATTCTGGTAACAACGATGTACAATCATATTGTGATCAACAGTTAGTTAATTTTCTTTATTTTATTTTTTACGGCTGGCCACATGATGCTGGTTAGCTTCATGCGCTTACCAGCTCATGTCGCTCTACAATTTTAGAAACTGGCGATGCTCTCCTAATTGATAGATTAACTTTCTTAAATCACGGTTTCTTCTTGCAGGTTGTGTTAATAAAATATTAACTTGTTCGTGTGACCTTCAGCCTTTTGGATGATTTGCAGCCCGGCACCAGCACTAAGGAGGAGAACACCTCCACCCTCCAGGTGTGTTTATTGCAACTCTAATAAGATATTCAGCAGGAGGTTTTTGGATTATAAAGGTTGCTGGAATCTGATATGCTTTAAAAAGCAGCACTAAGAAAATTCAGCTGTTAACAATGGACCCACCTCCAAAGCAGCTCTCCAAACAGGGTAGCCAGCAGAGTGAAGATGAAGTCGATGATTAGGAAGCGGTAAAGCTCCTGACCAACAAAACTCTCCCAGCACTTGAATGCCTACGTAACAGAAATCACGAAGGATAAGCAATGCATTCTTCTGCAAAAAGAAACAAAAGGCAGTCCCTTTCCGATAAAGTTACCTTGTTATTATCGGCACTGCCAGCCACCCGTTTCAACCAATGGAAGCAGAGGACGCCGAGCACGCTCACTTTTAATATCAAGTTTCTATAAAACACAGACAACAGACAAATCCAAAGATACCTCATGTTGTCTTAGCACTGAAACAGTTATGATATGATTCGACAAGAATCCCACTGCTCTTACCGACTGAGTGAAACAAACGTGCGCAGAGATGGAGAATTGTACTTCTCCATCCAGGCTGTGAACTGGAAGAGGATCGGTAACATCAAGTTGATGAAGGAGACCAGGACAGGCAGAGCCAAGAGGCTGGCTTCTTTTAATAACTCTGGATCCCCGGAATCATTTTGTGAACTTTTAAGCTGCTTTTTGTAGAAAGGCAGATAAGATGGAGAAAGTTACTACGAGGTACAAGAAAGATGGTCAGAGTTGAGAGGATGTTGGATGGAGCTAAACATAACATAGAAATATGTAGACGTTTTGTTTGCCTGCCAACTTTGAATAAATCTACCACAGAACTTCATGTTTTGACCTACCACAAACCCATGATGCATCAAGTGACTATTCGATTACTCTTAAGGTCTCTCTTTGGTTTTTATGGACAAATAGTCACTAAAGATGTGAAGCTATGATTGTGATATAATGTCCTGGGCAAAGTCTGGATTTAAATCAAAGTCCAGCTTGTAAAAAAAACTAATAGTTTGGAAGGAAGAATAACCTCCTTCTAGATGAAAAAGGAAATAGAGATAAACACCAAAACAGTTCCCATTGTAACTGTAGTGAAAGATTTTCTACAAATTATTAATTTAGACTCTTTATTAAACTACAAAACCAAGCTTTATCGACTTGACAATTATGCTCCATTTTGTGTTTGTCATACAAAACCTTAATAAAACACACAAAATGTGAAAGTTAACTACTGTTTGTCAGTCTAATTAAATTGCCAAAATATTTAAATATATCCTTCATGCAGCCACTTGGGGGCAGTATCAATAAAACAGTAAATAATGATAAGCATCGGTTTGTGTGACTGATTTGCCTACATAACAGAAGTGAAACAAAAACATCCCGTGTACAAAAAAAAAAAGCAAATCCACTCAACCTTACTTCTTTGTGCATATAATCTGAGAAGTAGTAAATCACAGCCACGCATCCAGCGGTAGCTCCAATGCAGAGTATCCAACCCAGGCCATGCATCACAAGTCTGACCAACTTGTCTGAGATTGTACTCCTGATGTGCCTGTGATGTGCTTCTCCCAGCAGCTCCTACAGGGAGGCGAAGTTGGGAGTGGTGAAATATTAACATCCAAAACAAAGCAGGAAAAGGAAACGGTGACGGAGGCCGAAGAAGAATGCGTCAGATCATCAGACTCCCGTCAACCCTTTAAATGACAGCGTAGGAAGGGAGGAAGGAGAAGGAGGTGATTTTACAAACAAAGTGGCGAGTTTGCATGTACCTTGAGTTGGGTGCGGATGTTTTCAGACAGCAGCCTGACCGAGCTTCTCTTGATGACCTTAAAGTCCCACGAGCAGAAGACCTTCATGGCCAACATGCCGTTAGACTTATCGATCCTGAAGCTCTGACCAAACGACTTTGACATACTTTCAGGAAATAAAATGTAAACATTTAAGTCTCTGTGTTAATTTAAAAGTTAAATTACTAATATTTCATTCAGAAAACCTCACCTGTACACAAGGATGATGCATGTAACAAAGAAGGACAGTCCGATTGTGAAGAAATATGCAAGCGGCATGTTGTAGGACAGGGACTTTGAGTCACACTCCGGTTTTGGGGGACTGGAGATGTTATTCTTCGAACAGCTATGAAGTGTGTGGTTACTGTAGTATCCGTAGTACAGCAGGGTGTTAGCGAAGTAACCCTAAGGCAGAACAAATGTGATTCAGACAGAACCTTTCAAGCTTTATTTTTGCTCTGTGTGATTAAACTAAAAGTAAAAAAATTGCAAAGAAAAATCTACCTGCAAAACCATGGCTTGGCACATTTCAAAAAAAGGACATAAATGGTTTTACTTCTGAACATAAATGAATTTAACTCGAAATGTTTCCACTGGCTCACGTAGGAGATTTCTGATCAACACAGGAAATTTTACACTTTGATGAGATAACCATGCAAAAATGTACCGGTACTCTATCAACTTTTCATGTCCCACATCCTCCATAGTGATAACACTTTTAAGTGAAGGACGATTGACAGCAAAGTCCAACGTTTTAAAGAAGTAGTGCGAGTAATTACAAATGAGCAGGAAAAACTGTGGCAGTCATGGAAAGACCAAAACTGGAAGACGGTCTTGTTAACATTAGATTAGGACTAATTGTGTCACTTAAATGCAGCTAAAATATTACATCTCCACCACTGTGGATTACTCAACAATCTTCTGCATTAATGAAAACACTGTCTTTATTTTTAGTTACATATTATTCCTCTCTGTAATGCATTGTTTTTCCTAAGGTGTCTTAGATATTCACTTGTTTTGCACCAAAGTGGTTTCAGTGTAACCAGGGCTGGTGGTAGCAAAACACTCAAACCCAGTCACTCACATTAAGCATCAATATATTGCACTGCTTACATTCAAATCCATTAAGGAAACAAAAATCAGCTGACCTCAGTGAAAATTTGAGTTAAATTAGCTCAAGAGTCAATGCTGTCGTAAACTAAATATGCACTGATTTGAACGGGAAATGTCAGAGGACTTTACAGCACTTATGTACCAAACTATTTTACAAATCCAGCTCCAGTTGTACGTTTTCAACTTATTTTAGGTTTTAAAGAAATGCGGCACCCCGCTGGTGCCTGCTGAATCCTTTCAGACACGTTAAACAAGCCGTCAGTGCTACAATCCTCTACTGATCTTGCGATATCAATTATGTGTCAGGGTGGAAACTCTGGGAAATAATCACTTTACTTAACAAGGAAGCCTGCACTGTTGAAATTATTAATAAGTTTGTTAGTTGCAGCTGTCTGTGGAGCTTAGTGAGTCTATACAAGCTAAGTGAAGACCTAAAGCTAACAAACTAATGAAAGATTTGGCAAATGCTCCTTCGAACTGCTTACCCCTCCAGTGAAGAGCTCCAGTCCAGTGAAGGACTTTCTGTTTTCAAGCTGCTCTGGGGGGTACACTGCCTGTGGAACCACCAAGAACGAACCCAAGACCAGAAAAAGGAACATGTTGAAGAAGAGGAGAGTCTTGAGGAACAGGAAGTAGGAGAGGACCCCGGAGCCGAAGCGTCCGCTGACTCTCTTGAGCGGCATTTGCCACAGGTGCAGGGAGTGCAGGAAGGATAAACAGTTGTACCAGCTGTGCCTCAAGGCCTGAGAGGAGATAGAGAAACAGAGGCAAGTTAAAATCAATGTTGAGATTTAAGGCAGAGTGCTTGTGGTTTTGTGAGTCAAAGCTCGCAACTGCTTGGACAGCAGAGCAACTGAGCTGGCCTGACAGCAGCACCTACAGGAAACACGCGCTGACATCTGATGGCAAACCAAGAGAAATAATTTAAATATGAAGGAAATAATTCACATTTTTTTCCTGGTTTCAGAGCATTTCTTCATACACTGGGTGTAGAAGGTACACTTTTTGTAAAGGTTGGAGAACATCTTTAAAATGCATTATCCATCATCTCACCTCCTGGGCTTCATTTCCCCTTCACCTCTTAACATTGACAATGCTATGCTGCAACTCTTATATTTCACAGTAAAATCTCATAAGTGCTTTTATTCTGATGTAGTTCACTGATAAAACCCGAGCAGTAAGTTGTCCAGTGTTTTATACATAGCAGATTATGCAGGAATTTACAATTACTCAGCATGTTGGTTGTCTGTGTGCTGGATATCTGCCTCGATTTTCCCTTTTGCTATTGTTATCAAATGCAGAATTAATAGTAATGCATAAAAATGCCAAGAAAACTGAATCAACAAAGAGCCGCCTTTTTATGCAGATAATTTTTTATTTGAAAACAATCGTAACAAACAAATGAGGTTGCTGGAGTGCAGCAACTCATTTCATGACCTGATAGCGAGAGCCGTGCTTTCGCCACTGAATATTCAAAGTGAATCTTCCGCTGTAGGAGTGAACAACACAGTTTCTGCAGCAGCGTCTTGAACAAACACACACACTCTTATTAGGCCATGGAAAGCACACACTGTTCAGCAAGCACTATAGGACATAAATTATGGATATATCAATAGTGTGCATTACTAATATGAGCATCTTTGTATAGAGGGGTTGAGCTGTGAAAGTTTGCTGCTGAAAACAAGCCTCTGGCTGGCGTGCAAAACACTACACGTAATGGAAAACTACCATTCCACACCCATCATTCTTCAGAATGGACAGGAAACTAGCCAGGCGTAATGGGAAGAACTGGAACAGTACAATGACCCCAAACACAGTCAGAGCTATGATGAAGCAATAGCTCAATGCATGTTCGTGTGTTAAAACGGTCCAGTCAAAGTCCAGATTTAAATCCGAATGAATGAGAATCTTTGGAAAGAGACGAAAGCTGAAGCTCACGTGTGTGCTCCGTCCATTCTGAGTTTGAGTCATTTTGCAAAGACGAACAGGCAAAAATTCTAGTGTCCAGAAGGACAAAGATGGCAGAAACACTCACTAGTTACACACACACACATGCGAATTGGAGGGAAATGTACCCTAAACTTTTCAGACTGTTTCCTTTTCAGAAGTGCGAATTACTTTCGGTTGGTCTACCAAGTAAAGATCCAAAGGAATATAGTGAAGTTTGTTAAAGTAAATTGAAAAAGTGTGAAGTAAAATTGGTATGAATACGTTTGCAAGGTGCTGTACAGTATGTATGTCACCATGTGTACATGGAGGTTATATCTAACAAGTGAGATGAGAAACAATGTAACAATTTTATTTTTAATAAGGTTACTTACTAAAATGATGTGAAATTTCAGATAACTGCAACAGCGAAGATTACTGCTGGAACGTGTTTGCTTAGTCATTTGCAACGTCAACCTTCTGATGAGAGACAGAAGTGAAAATTATACAGATTTATCAGCAAGATAATGGAGCGATAAAAGCAAAAATAATAATAATAATAATAATAATGTACCTGAGGCTTTTTTTCTCAGACAAATTCAGAGGCATTTCTTTGAGCAGCCTCACTCGGTCAACCGCCGACAAGTTCTGCAGGTTTTGGATCAATCGCTCCTGCTTCTTCTCTGCAACACATCCAGCAGGGCCGTTTTACAGGTTATGCTTTATTTCTGGCAAACGGTTTAATCAGCGGAGACGTTTCTGCACCTGCTGAGTCTGTAGTGTCCACCTCCACGCCGTAGCCTCGTATGCTGGGTCTGGCGGAGCGAGAGAAGTCTTTGATGGACGCTCTTCTCTGCGTGCGTCTCCGAAGCTCAGCGGTCCTGTTGTAGTACTGAGAGATGATGGCTCCCCGGCTGCGGCCTGGAGGGTGAAAATGATCCGGTTCTTCAGTGTGTGGTGTAATTCATCATCGTGTTTCAACCAAAGTCATCTCACATTTGCAACAATATAAAAAAATATATTCTGGTCTACCCTGTGATAAATTTTCATTTGGTTCACACATTTCTAGGGATGCTTATGTAAGTAAGTAGAAAGGGAAGCAACAGTGCCAATCGAAAATGTCTACTTCTCCCATGTGTTAAATTAAGCTCGTCTTGTTCCTCCAGAGGGACAGCGAGCCGTTTCCATGACAGCCGAGAGAAATCTCCCCCATAACTCTGGGGCTATTCAAAGTCCATTTCCCACTGGTGCATGTCAGAAAAAATGTCTCCAGGGAAACATCCAGAGCTCAAACCGCCTTAGCCGAGTTGCTCTGATATGGAGGAACAACATATCGACAGGTGCAACTCAAAACGTTAAATTATTGCTAAAACATTTATTTATCTTAGTAACTATAGTCCATAAGTGAAACTTTTCATAGATGAACTGCACAGACTGACGTTATCAAACCTTTATGATGATTTTCAGCATGCAGATCATGAAAAAAAAAAAACACATTTGGGATACATGTAGAATATTAAGTCAGACCAACAAAAAACTAAATAATAATATAGCAATGTGAGCTTAATAAAAAGTAAAAGAGCTTTTATTCTGACAAATTAGTCTTTTCGGTTCGAACATTTTAATCAGATGTTCTTGAACGTCCTGAGATGACTGAGCTCCAAATCTCAGGTCAAACTCCTATTTTCTTCTATTTTTCAAACCAGATAGTAGAATTTATAATTTTTATATCAAGATGCAAATCACTTCTCAGCTATTTACTCAGTTATATTTGATCAATAAAATGATATTTTTGATACAGAAATGTCTTCCTGCTGTGCAGGTTAGACACTCAATAGCTCCTTTTGCAGGAATCCTTGAATCGATATGGCACGTAAGGTTGCTTTGACTTTGAATAACAATGGTCAAGATGATCAGAAATTAATAAAATATAAGTTTAATAAATCTATATTTCATAATATAAGGTTAACTCCTTGAATTGAATTACTGAAACTGGAATATACTATCAATTACTTAGATGAGGCTGTAGAATACACATAAAAAAAAAAAAGTCGGAGGAATCAAACCAAATGATCACAAGATAAATTGCAACATGTGACACAATGAGGTAATTTTGTTGGTTTTAGGCACAAACCAACATATCATCTCTGAAAACATGCTGCACCATCTGATAGGAAGGCAAACCGCTTCCTCATGACGCTCTGCTCAGTTGCAACACACCCATTTTTTTCTTAAATGTATATCTTGTGGCACCAGCGTTGCCAGCTTGAGTGCTTATAGTGAATTAAGCAAATAAGTGAGAAGAAACTCTTATCACTGGCTGGGTTGGGCGATACAAAGCACTTCATAATGTATGTTTACAAACGACAGCTACATACAATAAAAAAAAAAAAAACACACACACAGCCATTACATATTTATCAGGTTTCACCATACTGTGGCAGGGTGTGGCGGTGGCACACTGCAACACTTTGTCTTGCAACATTTAAATGCTGCTGAGGAGACACATTTTCAGAAAGGTTATTTACAATCAGTGATGTGAGAACAGCCTCTTCTCAGTTTGTCAGAGGAACTAAAAAACTCCCCTCGTTGCGAACTTATTTAACCAGTACTGACCGATAGTGCGGCTCGGCATGGAGGAGAGGATCTTCAGGGTGGCTGAAGACCAGGAATCCTTGAGGAGAGAGTCCGTTTGTCTTCCTTTGTCCTCTTCTCCAGTTTTATCACTTCCTATCCTCCACCGCCGATTCTCAGAGGGTGACAAATACGCCACATTGTCTGCCAGAGTAGACACACGCATGCACACAGTGAACGTATTGCTACGCAACGCTGAGAAAAGAAGACTTTTGATTTTAAAAGAGGAAATATATCAAATAATATTAGTCAGAATGAAAAAGTCTGTCAGGGTAATTGCACAAAAGATTGCTTTCATTGTGTACAAAAATAACTTTTTTGTGAAATATATTGAATAGGATGTGTGGATGGCTTTTTGGTGACAGAAAGCGGATGGGTTTAAGACTCTTGCAACAAACATCATCTGTTCAGAAAACACGGATGATATTCAGTGGTAGACGACACATTTCTGCTCACCCACCAAATACAGTCTCTGCTGAAACATTTTTTTGCTTTAAGACCGTGAAACAATAAGAATCTTAGATTTGAAGGAACTGAAAACCTAATGGTGCGTTCACACCAAACGCGTTTTGAGCGTCAGGTGCGTCTAGTTCACATTCAAACGCTCCAAACGGTTCAAATAGCGCCGTGCTAGAGGCTCAAAACCCGCCGTGACGGCCTTCGACGCGCCTCCACATTGACTTTGAATGTAAACCAGATGGGCCTGACGCTCGTATTTGGTGTGAACGCACCATAAAGCTGAAGGTTACAGCAGACTGACTGAGCAGGAAGTCAACAGATACCACTTGGGCCACTGCAGTTGTTGGGAGCATTAAGTGTATAAAGTGAGAAAATACTAATTAATAATTGATTATTTTTCCTCTGTTAGCAAAAATTTTCAACCTATATGGGCAAATCCACCAGATGTTCCTCCTGGGTCTCAATTGTTTCTGAGTCTGAGGTAAACCGGCCAAATGAAGGAGAGAACGTTTGACTGCTTCTGTCGACTTTGTTTACTTCCCTCCCATCAATCACATGTGTAGCATTAGCTTGAAGTGATTGAAAATTATTTTCCTCTACTATTCCTCTAGGTTGGCCTCTGTTTTATGCTCTGATGCACAAGTTTGGTGTTCTAAGCAAAATGCCATTACTCTAAAGCAACTTCCGTTGTTTTCTCAGCTCTCTTGTCTTCATTTCTGATCAGGTTTTTGCATATTTCTCAATTCACAAGCAGGACTGCAACTATAAGGCAAAAGTGTCAACTTTAATTGCATTCCCTTTAATTTCCTTCTCATTTCGCATGAATAAACTCTAATGGAGTACCTCGGTCCTTGTCTTCTGGATTCCTCTGCTGATACTGCAGCTCGATGGCATCAGACGGTCCCTCCTTCTGACTCTCTTCTGCAATCAGCTGGCTGAATGAATCATGAACCCCTTCCTCATCTGCTGGGCTTCTACCAGAGGAACACATGGATTAAAAGTGAAAATACAGTGAGTTAAGCACAGTCTAGATGTTTCAGTACACATTAGTGGGTCCTTTGAAAACAAGAAGCAAGTAAAAATACTCCAGACAAAACACAACGAATCAGAAGCCCCTTGGGTGGGAAATGCAATGATTACAGTGTTGAGTGTTTATGTGGTCCTCCTTCTTGATGTAGTGTAAACAGGGCCATCAGGAAGTCCATTTCCATTGAAGTCTATTTGTTTTTCTCTATACAGAGATCACAAGGAGGAAACACGTTCAAGCATGACTTTGCCAAAGCTGCATTTCTTCCAGGAACGGACAATGAACTAGATGTTAACAACAGATCACCAGGAGAGAGTTCAATACGTCTCTCCTTTACATTTAGTCTTTTCTTTCTCCCAGGCGTTTTTGTTGAGACACACTCCACCAGCAGACAGCGTGAATGAACAAGACCCAACTTGAGAAACCAAAGGGGGAGAGCAGGGGAGCGGGGAGAGACACTCAACGGCAAAATGAATAAAAAGAACAATGATTAGGCTTACTCCAGTCCAGCTTCCACTCTGGGGTGACTCAGGTCAAAGTTAACATTGTGAGCCATTCTTCTTCTCTCACCCCCTCGATCTCAAGAGTGGTCACACCCTCACTTGATCGAACTCGCACTCCATTTCCAGCATGGCGTTCAGTTTTTCCTAGCCTGTAGAAGGAGGGAAAATGTTACAGGAGGATGTGTGCTTGAACTAAGCTAGAGCAAAAAAAAAAAAAGCCAACAGTGTTCTTTTCACTCCGGCGCTTCAGTCGTGTCTCAGCTTGTCTCAACTGGTTTTACCAACACAAAAACAAACAGAAAATACTGACTTCACGTCAACCATCTTCGGTGTCTCTACATCTTTGTGGAACAGAAGTAACAAAAGTAAACGTGTAGCCACTTAAAGGAAGTAGATATTGGTTTAAAGCTGTAAATGTCTTATTTTTTTGTCTCTGCTGCCCATATTCAGAATCCTCTGTGATTAGAATGATGATAATGACTCACGTTTCTGTCTTGTCGTGATGGACTGCGTCACTTTGTCCAGACCGATAATAGATCTATTGTGGCCGAGAACAGCAGTCACCACAACAGAAATGAATATTTATGAGAGAACGATGACGGCAAACTGGAAAGAGTTTCTTTTGTGGGACATTTGGACAGAATAAGTTGCTCTGCTTTAAATCTGGCTTTGTTTAGGTGTTACAGCTCCATTAAAGGTTTCATCAAACATCCAGAGAGAATATGCCCTGTTGCTTAAATGAATCGCAGATGTGAATTTAAGCATTAGTGAGAAATTTAACATTCAAGAAAACTGAGGCCAGATGTGAATTAACGATCAATAAAATCTCCTTACAAGAACCATTATCAAAAGGTGCTTTCGAGAAGGAGAAAAAAAGTGTTCGTATCGACAATAGGTCTAAAAAACCTTCTTTTTAAGAGGAAAAGGCTTTTTTTAACATGACATACAGATTGGTTAGTCTTCGAATGCACCATCACATTACTCGTTAATGGATGCTCTTTTTGCTAGGTTTTAGATCTATATATTTAGCCCAAATCCAAAACGAAATTTAGGCTCCAAAGAGGAGCTGCGTCTCAAAGGCACGTTCTGCACAAATGAATGGTTAACATGTGAGATTGAAAGATTTCTCAAACATGCATGAAAGAATTAAGGCAACACTCTGTGTTGTCTATATATTTTTGATGTGGGAAAAAATATATAGCGTAATGTAAAGCTAAATAAAAGGTAATTTTACATAATACTGCCCCTTTAATAAGACTGCACACACAGAGAAAGACAAATGAGTTTGCATAAAAAAGTTGTGTCTAGTTCCACTTTTTCAAAAAAAGGAATAAGTAGCTTGTTGAGGAAGGAAAGAAAGTCAGGTGCAGATGCTCATTAGGCTGTTACAAGTGTAGAATAAATAAATGTGCGTGCAGCTACACCCTGCTCCGCTCCTATCAATCACACATCCCAGGTAGAAACGGAGTTATGCTAATTAATGTACCCTACTTAATGATTGTCCAATAATAAATAAAAGCTTAATTAAAATAATATGTTGGACTCTGCTAAACTAAAGCCACTTCATCATACCAACACTGACGCCAATTCACACTTGATTTAATAATTAGCAATAGCTAACCCTGGTGGAAAATAAAAGCTATAAATGTTTGCATCATAATCGTATGAATTTGCAAAGGTTTTTCTTTCTCTCTAAAGAAGACAGCGAGTTTTGATTTCTCAAGTCTTTATTTTGTGAAAACCACATTAGAGGAGTATAAATCGCCTCCATAAATCTGCAGATGTATTATTCGGCTTCATTAGGTGGAACTAGACACAACTTTTTCATGCAAACTCATTTGTCTTTCTCTGTGTGCGCAGTCTTATTAAAGAGGCAGTATTATGTAAAATGACCTTTTATTTAGCTTTATATTTTGCTATATAATTTTTTCCACATCAAAACCATTTTGTGAAAACCACATTAGAGGAGTATAAATATCCTCCATAAATCTGCAGATTTATTATTCGGCTTCAGACATAACACATGCGCTTTATTTCCTTTGATTACTGAAGTAAAATTATGTTGAACTGAAACAAGGTAAATTGACCTCAGTAAAAATTAACAAGCATTAATCATGAAACAACAAAATGAGCTGCAGGTTCCTCGACTGAGCCAGTAGTTTTGAATCCAACAGGAAAAAAGGGATTATTAGATTATCACTATCTACGCATTAAAGATATGCTCCAATCCATTATTGCCACTCAAACATTTATGCCTCCGCCTTGCCTTTAGTGTAATAAAAACAGAACCTTAACCATCAATACTGAACATACCAAGTTGTGATCAAAAAAACATAGAGAGAACCAGATGTAAAAAAGCTGGAAAATATATGATTTAATTTTTTTTTTTTTAAATCTGAAGAGAATGAATGTGAATGTTGGAAGTCAGTTTAGCTTAGGTGGTGAATTACGATAATAAGCTAATTCAGTTTTAATCTGTGTAAACTGCAGAACTTAAGACTAGTTAGTGTTGCAGGTATTATCCAAAATGGAGCTGACTAATCCGAGTTTAAAATTTATGAGCTTTTGAAGAGCCGGTCCCTCTGCTGCCTTTCAGAACGCTCTGGTATGCTGATGCAATGAATGCCTCATCCACTTCCTGTTTACATGAACTAGCAACAGAGAACACAGCACATTTCACCACTTCACATGTCATGCTTTTTAATTTAAGACCAATATCTCCACAGAAATGTACAAACCTCATCCAGTAAACTGGTGGTAAATTTGCACTTATCTATAATAGATGCAAAAAAAAAGAAGCTGGCTAGTTAGCAAAGGACTATTAGCAGCTAATTAGTGGTAGCCTCAATCGTCTGGGTGGAGCTCATTATTTTGCCTGACAGAAAAGTCCTGTGAGAAAAAAATACACATGGAATGAACAAGATTAAATAGAACTGTCAAGACAAAACTTAAGATATGACATATGCTCTTAAAGCATTCAACTTACTTTTTAAAATGAATTTAAGATGTTTATAGGTCTTAATTTTAGACGCATGAATTTAAGACCTTTCATCGGACATCTTGCAACTGTTCCAGATTCACTGACAGTCTTAGAAACAATTTATTTTCTAAATAAAAATATCTAGTCCAGAAAGGTTGTATCAGGTGTAGCTTTTAGCAAAAATAAAAAACAGAATAATTACTGGAGGATCTAAACTTTTTGTCATCGAAAATATGAACTGTTCTACATACCATTCTGTTTGGAGTCAAAATATCTGGGAGTCAGAGGGGGGGGGGTGATATTTTAACTTTCAGCATTTCTGTCCTGTAACGGTCTAGTCAAAGCTCAGAACTACATTCATAAACAATTTATGAGGTCACTTAATGAGGGGTAGGGTGCAAACGAACGTCCTCACAATCTCATAGATTTAGAGAAGTCTTGCAAAGCAGAGTGAGTCAATACTCAGGTCAAGATGTGACCTGTACATTGTACTCAACACTACTACACACTAAGATAGCTAACACAAACAGCCTTTTAAAGTGCCCAATCACAGGTTGTTATATATAAAAAGTAACTTCCCCTGTCATAATAACAACATGCACACAGTGCTCAGCTTCGTCAATGCGCTATGTATGAATGTTGTGAGATAAGACAAAGATCCAGACCCTTTTCTCAGGGTGAAGGTATTGCTGGTTGAGTCCTCAGTAAATAAAGCTCACACAGCGCACATGCATTGGTGGAGCTCTGAATATCCACCAGGAAAATATCCAAACAGTTTGAAAATGTCCTTCTGAAACTTGTTTTTCTTCCGTGTAAAGTAAAGTTACAACAAGCTACAGCCAACAGATTTTCCCTATTACTCTCTCTCCCACAAGCAGGCTTTTCCCATTACCAGACTTTTCTAGGATCGTGTTGCACTTTTTTTTCCATATTCCGAGCGTTTTCTGTGCAGCTCAAGACATAGCAGTCCTTTTGAGACCCTACAGTTAGAGGCGGATACTGTGGGAGTGGGCCACAGTGCATGAACGGGTCAAGGTTGAGCTCTTCTCCTGCCAAATTAAATAGACTTGAAACAAAGAGAGGAGTGGTTGACTACAAAACACAGATTAGAGGTTAGGCTGGATTCAGACAAATATGATGGAAAAAAAAACTCTTGGATGTTGCAAAACAAATTAATGTTGACTAAAGATCAATCCCTTGCATCATAAGTATGTTTATTATCCAGAAGAGAAACCAAAAGGAATATAGTCAGCAGCATGGGGCTAAAGAAAAGGAAGGAGTTTGAAGTCATCTGTCCTGTAAACTCTGACCGCTTTAGACAACTAGAAAGTCAATCAGTTCCCACAGTTCTTAGAAAAACTACTAACAGATCCAACTGTGCAAGCAAATGTCTTACACAGTTCACTTCACTCAGGTTTGAATCTGCTCACCATTCTTCAGGACATTACAGCTGATAACATGGTGTAAAAATGACAAAGAGGTCACTGGATGATCTTAAAGGGGCTCAAGTAGATAACTCTGGAGAAGGCAAGGAGGGAAGAGCGGACAAAACGACGACAGGTCTAACTTAGACTAATGTGTAGCCTCTAAACTCCAAGAATTCAATTTAAAAATTCACAACTTTTCTAGACTGATATTTATAGAGTTATTACCTAAAGGTTGAGGAAGTCATTTTGACTGGATACAGAAGATAAATGTCATCTTCTGTATCCTAATGTTAGCTATTATTTTTGCCAAACAAAGCCCTATCATGGGGCATTTCTACCAAAGTGGTTCTGGTGCTTAACCAGAGCTCTTTTTTTCACTTTTTGTGGACAATCACAGTGCAAAGAGACAGTTTAATTACACAACACATATTATTTATCTCAGTATCTTCACAAACAGAAGCCCTATTATCCCCAGATTTATTCTTTAGTGCTATTTTTAGCAATAAGTTGTGCTTTTGCATGCTTCACAATCACAGTCAAAGGATCTGCAGCACTGTTGGAGAATAGGGGTTAAAAGCACAAAATCCCCTGGTGGCATCTAAAGACAGACGCTGCTAAAGAACTGAGTCGGAAATTATGTTTGTGAATTTCAGCAAATATCTGCGAGCTGAGCTCTCTGCGCAGCGCAGTGATCTACTTAAACTTCAAGACAAGTAATATCACAACATAACATGAAAATTATATGTTGTGATATATAATTTCACAACATCAGCGGAGCACTGCAACCGCTGATGTTGCAGTGCTCTATCATCCTAAACAAGCATCTGTTGACAATTACCAAAAACAACAATACTTTTCAACAATGCAGGAATCCAGTTACAGCTTAACTTCACACTGAACTCCGTTCCAGCTGCTGAGTCTTTCAGAGATACCGAGTGAGCTGATACTATGCTTATGCTCATGTCTTCAGATTAGCACTGGAACCAGTTTAACAGAAGAGGAGACGGATATCGGCATCACCAGCAGTAACCTGATCAGAGCATCGCTGCCATTTATTAAAAGCTTCAATATCTAAAGCCACTTAGTAGTTTTCTTGAGATGTTGGATCAGAACATTTTGCATAATACAGATTGAAAACTGAGCAACATAAAGACCCAAGAGCGTCAGGATTTAAAACACAAACAAGCATGCATATGACACAGATTAAAGGTATTTTAATAATCTTCTTTCTCAACATACTTTCATGCTGCAACGTCTACAGTCATGTACACACAGCTCAATGGGATTATCATTCTGTTACAGTGTAATCAGATGCTCATAAAAAGCCAGTTTAAAACATAAATGAATAAAATAGTTATCTATCTAGCCCGCTGATGTTGCAGTGCTCTATCATCCTAAACAAGCATCTGTTGACAATTACCAAAAACAACAATACTTTTCAACAATGCAGGAATCCAGTTACAGCTTAACTTCAATACTGAACTCCGTTCCAGACCTATAATTGCCCTCACTCAGGGCAGGGGACTCTAAATTATAGGTTTGCTGCTGAGTCTTTCAGAGATACCGAACTGAATGTAACAAAAAGTTCCTGTTGTAAACAGAGACAGAAGAAGAACTCTGACCCGAGGGCAGAACAAAGCTACCTGCCATCACAGAACAGGGAAACTCTCCGACCAACTCAAGATTGTGAATCTGAAACCTCCTCCGCCTAATCAGCTCCAAGCAACAACAGAGGACAGTCTCCCTCATCCTCACCACTTACAACACCGACTCTCCTCTGACTCCTGCCTGTTAAAAGTTGCCCACTCGCCCAAACTGCAACTAACGAGCAGCGGCGGACGACGAGACAACTAGTTTTAGACTCTTTGCTAACCTGACACGGTTTTAAATGTCAAAAAATAATCGCTTTTCAAAACGCGAAAGAGTAAAGAGGCGGTCAAATAAAGCACATAAATGTCAATTAAACCGAGCCAGTGTTTAACTTACCCACCAGCTAACTTGACAACCAGTTCAACCGCCTCACTGGGAAGCCCGTCAGTCAAAACTGCAGTAGTGTGCCAACGGCTGGGAGGGGGAGGAACCATTATCGAATTGCCTTTTAATATTAAAACAAACCAATACAGGTTTGACACTGGTTTAAAACCACGTGTATTTGTTTAAATGTCCAATGTAGACTTCGTGGAGTTTCAAGATATTTTTGTTGTCAATATCTTATTTTGTTAGGTTATCGACTTAATGTAAAGGTGACCCCCGCAGAGCAGGGGCGGATGGTTCGGTCCATTTCAGACCAGCCGGTGTAAATTTACACACGAACGCGAACAGAGGCTGAATTTAGGCTTTCAAGCGTGGAAAAGTAGCAGCGACCTGCAAACGATAAGTCTTTAACATAACACGAAGTGACTCAGGGCGGAGTTGTATGGGACATTGAGCAGAACTAGATTTTGTGCCCTCTTCCTGTTATGAACATCCCCACCCTGAACAGGCTCCAGTAAACAATCTTGGAGAGGGGCCAAGTTCACTACGCTAATTTTTGGGACACACTCAAGCAAAGATTATGCTTTTGGCATCAGATTGAACCCTGCCACATCAACCTAATTATTAAAAAAAAAGTTTTTTTAAATCAGATTTTTAAAAATCAAATTAGACCATAAAGGATGGCTCAACAAACCTGCTGCGCTTATACAGCAGATAGTGTGTTTTTGCGGAAGTGACCCACTTTTACCACCCTAATTGATGGTGTTGAGCCCTTAATTGTGATATTTTCAAACCAGGCAATAATCATTTTAAAATGAAAACAGGTGTCATTATTTCAAAAGGACCCACATGACACTCCTAATCTATCAGTTCCTGATGTCTGTGTTTGAAAAATGTTTAAACAAATCAGAAAGGAGAGCATAATTGTGTGAGTAAAATTGATTAATTATTTTAATTAGAACATGAAAAGTATGGGATGAATATGAAATCAGCCCACCAAAGTCTGAACTTCCCATTGTACCTCACCTGGCTCAGTGATTGGGGTTACTAATGGTGATGGGCAGATTCATTTGAACAACTTTTAATTAGTATGGATCAAATTTATAGATTTATTCTTGTTTTATTTTTTTGCAGAAGAAGTTGCAAAACAAACTTGACCAGCATATCTTTTCTACACACAAATGTGAGGTTTCCTGTCCTTTATTTTGCTTCCATGTGTAAAAATATGTAAATACTTTCTTTGCTAACTCTCCACTTCCTCTCCAAGTATACTTTGAACAAAAGCTCAACAACTTCTCCCCTCTCTGTTTCCATTCCTTGTCTCGAAGCTAAACTCTAACATCCCTTTGTTTCTGGCCAAGCAGAGTGCGTCTTTAACAGTTTCAGTAGAATGGAAACCAATCATGTGGAAAAAGCAGCTAAGAAATGACGTTGATACCCATTTAAGAATGTATTGACTGGAAACCTCAAATGTCTTTGTGGTCTCCTGAGAGTGGGTGTAAAAAGCCTTCATGTTTCATCACCTCCTTTTTCCCCATCACTCACTGGCTGTAAGCGGCGAACAGCTTCCCTGAGAGGATGCAGTGATGTCGAGCTATGGCCTAAAAAGCTTGCGATCTACTTTTCTACTTAGCCAGAGTGGAAACTACTCACTGCGACAAGACAGAGCTGCAACTTATGCTAAAAAAAATTCAGTGTAAGATAATTACTACTAACGTTTTGTTGAATTTAAACAACACATCACAGTCAGTAATGAGTCAAGATGTTTGCATACATCAAAGCTTCATCTTATTACTTCCCTAAACCTCTTTGTGCTTTTTTCCTACCAGCCCATTATGTGTTTGTGTGTTTTGTGTATTTCTTCTTGTCAAGTGAACTCAACAGTCTGCATCCTGTCATGTGACTTCCTGCGATCTGTCAAACTTCAGCCTCAGTTTGGACTAATTTTACACCTGCTCCAACTTGAGAAACGGAAGCAGTCCCAGTAGCATGAGACAGAGCCGGTCAGCTGTACAGAGCCGGTCAGCTGTTCAGAAGCACTTCTGCATGGCGTCCGCTGCGAGGCGTGAAGCGGGGTATTTTGATGCAGGACTCGGAAGTGACTTTTCACTTTCTTGAAACTTTGAGTTGCAGCTCAAGCAGAGAAGTCGACGGTATGTGTAGCTTATGAAGACGGACAGCGTAGTTTGCAATTAAAGAGGAAGTGCGGGGTGAAAATGGAGGGCCAGAAAACGGTGAACTTCATGAGACTCTTGTCAGGTAATAAGAATCTACATTTTTCAACTCAGTGTGTGTGACAAAGTGAGATGAGAGAGCTCGTATTTTCTACAAATGTGTGTAAGGCGATCAGAATTATTATCTCACAGGCATAAAGTTCACAGGAAGCCTGTGTTTTGCAGTGTTTCATGAAACAAAAGTTTATGTGCTTGGCTGTCAGTTGAGCTGGTTAGTCTGTGTTTAGTTATTTTCAAAACTAGACTTTTAAGTCACAACCTAAAGTCACCTTTTCTCCTTTTAATCAGAATGTGGCTGAAGGTGATGGAGATGTACTGGACTTTGACTCGACTCCTTTCTTTTTAGTTGTTCAGATGTAGATTTGCTACTGAGCCTCTGATTATTGTTGTATTTAACAACAAATAGAACAACAATATAAAGCTAAAATATAGCTATTATTGCACAGACAGACTTAAGGAAATAATCTCAGGAAATTACACCAAAGCTTGGGATTTTTCAAAAGGTTCAAGACTAATTAAACTTTGGCAGGACTCTATATTGTTAACTTGCTTTATCCTGTCCCAGACTTGTGCCATTATCCATCTGAACTAAGATAGAATTTTGTTAAAACCTGAGATATGGTGACCAATTTTTCATAAATTTCCCTAAATCCTGCAGAAATGGATTTCTGGTTTGCATGAATTCAATGATTTACTTTTTGCTGTCCTAACAGATGAAAGCGTCGAGTCCACCTTGTCGTCAGACTCATGTGAGTACTACCAGACAGAGATATTTGACCTGCTGCCCAGTGTCCAGGCTGTCCGGTCCCAGCAGGACAGCTATGATACGCTGAAAACCAACGAGGTCCACCAGGGTGGCCCGCAACCCGGGGAGGCCTTCAGCACTGAGAACCAGTCAAGAGGACCCAGAGACAAGCTGTCTCTGCAGCCACTGCGGAACCTGGCCATTTGTATGCAGGGGAAGAGGAGCGCAAGGTGGGAAAATGTTATGAACAAATATTGTTTTATTCTCAACTTGTTTAAAAACCCATAGAACTGTAAAAGCCTGTTTTCTAAAAGAAGAACTTCTGCAGTAAATGTAAAGTAAATTTAAGGGGTCACTACTTGCACTTGATTCAAATATTATTAGTTGTTGGTGCTAAAAAAACATTCTTCAAAGTAGAACAAAGTTACTGTTTTTTGCTAAATATATATCTTCTGTTTTTAGTTCAGTGCTGTCAGAAACCATTTTCTAAACAAACTTTAGTGAGAATCTTGAAGCTGAAGTGGCCGCTGTAGTTCTGGGCGTATTCCTGCTGTTGAGTGAATTTCAGACAGCAACAGTTCAGGATGTAAAAATATACATTTGCTGTTAATTAGGGAAAGGAGGAAAATTCAGATCAGCAATATTGGTTTCTGGGAGTCGTGGAGGCGGAGCCAGAGCATCAACAGGAAGAGAGTCTGGGCTCACATGAGGGAGGCGGGAGCCAGCTTGTTGCCTTGGAAACAGACACTCCACAAAATTCAAGGTAACAGAAACTTTGAAGACCTGTGTTTCTTTTTCGCACCTTTTTGATCCTGTTTTTTTGTTGTTGTTGTTGATTTTCAGGGAGGTTTGGCGTCGGAGTGAAGTCCTACTTTGTGTTCCTCAGATATCTGATCTACTTGAACCTGCTGCACTGTGCTCTGATCGGGGGCTTCATCCTGGGGCCCACAGGATTTTATGGCACAAACAGCAGTGGTAGTTATATTTAACCCACCTCTGGTATAAAGTATAAAACAGAAATGCAGTCGAGACATATGTGGAGTTAAATCTCGGTTATTTCACAGAATCGTTGCGATTTGGCGGAAACGACTCTGTGTTAGACTTCCTCCTGGGATCGGTAGGAGTTATTATTCTGAGCATGGATGCTAATTCATGCACAGAATTACAGACATGAAGAAAAGCCACGTAAACATATTTTAATTTAAAACAAAAGATACCTGCTATATGCCACACATGAGCACATCTTCTGCTTCTTTTAAACCAGGGATTTCTGGCTCGTTCGCCTGTTTTCTTTGGCTTTTACACCAGAGGCTCTCTGAATCTCGACTGCCTGAACACACCCCTGCTTTACCTGGCTGGGATCCTCAGCATCATCTTCCTTAGTCTCATCATGGTGGTCCGCAGGTTAGTAGACCACAGCAATGCTGCAGAAACATCAATCATCTTCCGTTTACATGGGATCTCAGAAATGTGCCTGTTAAAATGCCAGACCTTAAAAATGAAACCCCAAAAACTCATTTTAAAACTTTTGCCTCTTTTAGCTAGACTGTAAAATGTAGCTGAAAAGCAAATGCTGACAGGATAAAATCTATGTGACTTGATCAAAACAGTCTCTTTGTCTAGCGGTGTCTGTCACGGGAAAGATGCTCATTTTTTTTAACCTACATTATGTAGCTGTTGCTCCACAGAGAGGCTAGTCAACAATGACTTCAGAAAATAGGATACAAAAAAACCCCTGAAGTTTCTCCAAAAATTATATATACAGTATATAAAAAAAAGAAAAATTAGCCCAGGAGGCTGAGAAGAAGCATACAGGGATGGTTGTGTTTTGCTTGTGACATCAATTTCCTCTATTTTCCATTTTTCTGCACCAAACAGTGGAGCAGAAGACAGATGTCTTTTCTTCCAAAGAAAACACTCAGACCTTGACAAGAAAACATTCTGAAAAACAGAAACCTATTTCAGAATATGCTCCCATCTGATGGGCCTCAGAACCAAAGCAACATGCTTCTATAACAGAACTCGCAGTAAAGCACGGTGGCGGAAGCATCATGCTTTGGGATTACTCTTTTCTTCAGATGGAACGCCCATTTTTTTTGGCCGGGTGGAGGAATATATGAGCAGTTTTGATTCAAAACTTTCAGTTCCTAAAACGCTACAAATGAAGGGAGGTTTTACGTTTCTGCACAACACTGAGTTCAATCATACGACCAAACCAGCAGAAATGTGTTTTACCAGAGGAAATATTTACATATGATGGAAAACTTGGGAACCAGAGGTTTGCTCTCAGTTTCACAGATTTAGAAAACCTTTGTATAAAGTGGACAAATATTGTCAAATCAAGCTACTGTTAATTTCTGCAGGATAATGTCAAACAGAAGGTGGAAAAATGACGTGTAACAATAACATTTTTCTACATCACATAAACCTCTCAGACATTTAATCCTGGTTGTGTACGTTTTTTCTCCTCTTACAGAACAACTGTTGGCTACAAGCACACCTGGATGCTCGAGAAGCGAACCAGCATGAATGTGAGCTTTAAGGTCTTTTGTGGCTGGGACTACAGCATCCATCATCCAGAGTCTGCAGAGCTCAAGCAGAGCTTCATCAGGAATGACCTGAAGGTGAGTGAGGAGATGCACCTGCAGATAACAGCCTCCTGTTCTGCCATGCTCACAGCAGCCGACCTGATGCTAGAAAACAAAATGGAGGCAACACACAGTGTGTATGAAGCAGTATAGTCTTCACAGCAACGGTTTGAAACTCTTCTGTGAACCGAATGTTAGAAAGCTAAGATGCATCTGACCAGAATGCAACCATTTCAATACTCCTGATGGAAATCTTTTTGCAGAGGCGTGTAATGTTTTGCAGATCCAAAATACATAGAAAACTAAGAAATCAGAAGCTGGTTAGTAATACAGCTTAATGGTATTAAAAAACCCCAAAACAAAACAATGCCTGTCAATGGGCCAAAAGAAACAACAAGGTACAGCTCTACCCTTCTATATACAACTGTCCAAACATACTTTAGACCATTGATTATTTCAAATAAGTGTGGTCTGAATATTTTTATTTTTCTGTTATTTTGAAGCTTAGGTCCCTCTTTCATTCTCAGTTAAATTAACTCTGACTTGTCTTTCTTCTATTGACATTTTTGTTCTGCTGTTGTCTTCTTTATATATGATTTGACCGAATGTGTCACTCGGGAGACCTTTGAACCACTTAAAGCTGCAATATGTAACGTAACTTTTAAAAAAAATAAATGTCTTCATACGTCCTGACAGCATGACAAGAGACAGATAATCTATGGAAACATATAGTTTCTCCACCTCTTCCCCAGTGCTACTATTTCCATTTGGAAGGAACAACCAATCAGAAGCAGTAGGAGGGTCTTGTGCATCCTATGCTTAATGTGCTAATGGCAGCGAAACAACTTACAGCTACATAAAAACTGTTTATCCACCGTCATCAGTGGCTACGCTGACTAGTCTGAGCATCCACAACAAGCTCTGTTGATGGGACCTAATGCATGGCAGAGAGAAAGGGCAGAGGGTGTGAGTGGTGCATACACAGGTATGATTGACAGCTCTAACACCCTCCTCCTGGTTCTGACTGGTTGTTTCAGAGAGATGGCAGTGGTAGCACAGGGAGGAGGTGGAAGACTCAGGTTATCTGTTTCATACTGTCAGGGCATAATGATATGTAAAAAAACATATTTTTAAAAATTTAAAGTATTTAATACCTTTTTTAAAAAAACACAAACATTGCTTGTTTATCACCTGAATTTGTACCTCAAGCCTCACTAGGAAAGTATTTCTTCCCTTTATCTCCAAAACAAATTCAAATGACATGTAGCCACATTTAGGTGTGATCTTTGTTACTATGTAAAAATCACATAAAAGGAAGTTACTCTTGTGCATCTTGTTGACCTGCAGTAAATATTGATCTAGACATTTATGCTGCAGCTCTTCCTGGAGGAGGTGAAGTTTAACTTGAAAAAGGCTCAAAGGACTCTGGGACAAAAGCTGCGCCTCTACCTGCTGAGGTTCATCCTAAACCTGATTGTTGTCTTTCTGCTCGGTGGAGCTTTTACCCTCATCTACTTGTCCACAAACATGTCCCTCAAAGAGGTAAGGATTTCAGCCCGAAGTTTTGTATTTCTGCAGCAAATGCATGAATAAATATTGCTTGAAAAAAAAATGGCTAATGTCTGTTTTTCATAGTCGAACGAAGTTTTGGTTCTCAAGCTGATCCTTCAGTATCTTTCTCCCATCACCATCACCTTTGTGGACCTAGTCCTCCCTCAGATATTCCGCAAGATCTCATCTTTCGAGGACTACTCTCTAACTGTTCAAGTAAATGTAACACTTGTGAGGTGAGAGGCAGCAGGAGACAAACACCTTGTAAAGGTTACACACACATGGCCACAAGGGTTCACCGTGTCTTTTATTCAGGAGTATCTTCTTGAAGCTGGCTTCCCTGGGGATCTACTTAGTTTTCCTCTTCAAAACATCAGTCGAAAATGTAAGTGAAAGTGAAAGGAATAGGTAATATTTTACCTTCATAAAACCAACCAGATCTGAGTTATTCTGCTAAACTTGGCAATGATTTAAATATTTGGAATTTATTGGCATAGATTATGAGCGTGAACTACGGTTTGACTTCGGTTTCAAGCCCTTAGTAAATTCTTTGTTTGAACTACTGGCACTTTTTTCAAAAAGCAAACAAACAAACGAAAAAATTCTCCTTTTGACTTAATTTTTTTGTTGTTTTGTGTTTTTTCTTTGCAGCGTCTGTGCAGGGAAAACCAGATTGGCATTCAGATGTACAATCTGTGCATCTTCAACTTCCTCACCACTTTCTGCAACACTTTTTTGGTGAACTACCCCAGGAAGTGGGTTTGCTTGAGATCACTCGGTTTCTTTCATAGTCATTGTGATGATTTCTACAGAAAGCCCACGCATGCTCGATGTTTGTTTTTTTGTTTTTGTTTGTTTTACCACGCTGACGAATGTGCTTGTGTTCCTGCTGTTTGGCAGGCTTTTGCAGGAGAAGCACCCAACCTGCTTTCTGGTCCGGCTGTGCGGGAGGCAGCGGTTTCTGATCCCGTTCAAAGTTCTGGATCTGGTCTACATCCAAACTGTGTTGTGGGTTGGAGTCTACTACTGCCCCCTGCTGCCTATGATCGGAGTAGTCAGCCTGTTGGTGATATTCTACATCCAAAAGGTAGCAGAGCGAAACAAGAGATTCGCATGATCAAATAAATTGATCAGGCATAACATTATGACCAGGGTGGGGACCCTGATTGGTTTGTGGCTATGCAGCCCTGCATTCAACAAACTCAGGTGCATTTTCTGTCTCATAAACAGCACAAACCTCTTTATCATTTTAATCCGCAGGCGTTGTTGCTGCTCAACACATCCCACCCACTAGAAGGGTCCTGTCATGAATAGATAATCACTTAAAAGTTTTTCACTACACCTGCCGGTGGTCGTAATGTTATGCCTGACTAATGCATCCCACTTGTCTTGTTAATATTCCTATGTAACTTTTTAAAAATCTAACTAATGAAACCAGGAGACCGGATGGCAGGCAAACGGGTTTCATGCAGTAATATGTATATATTTTATTTAAGTGTATATGATTAAAGATGTTTCTAGTTCCTTTACCACCTCCTAAGTCCACAGTTTGTTATAAAGCTAGCAACCAGTTAGCTTAGCAATGTTGGCTTGTGTTCACAGCTGCTGCTGTTCTTGTTTCTTAGACGATGTCTAAAAAATTATACAAAAATGTTTATCCTAATAATGGAGATAAATATTACCCTTTTCTTAAACATTTGGCACTAAAAAAAAAGTCCAAATTTTACTTTTTGTAATTGATTGCAACTTTTTTGATCTGCAGCCTTAAAGCACTGGCGGCGGTGAAGTGGGAATAAAACTCCTATCTCTGCGTGTTTCCGTGTTCCTTCAGTTTGATGTTCTGCAGTGTTGCGAGGCGGAGCAGCGGATGTTTCGAGCCTCCAGCTCTTCGGTTTTATTCCACTTCATGCTGTTGCTGGGTCTCCTCATGGCTGCAGCCGCACCGATAATTGACTTCCACCTGGTCGAGGGAACAAACAAGTACACATTGTTCCATTACTCTCTCTCAGTATTTTCAATATGACACTATATGTTTCAGGAACAGCTTTCTATCTAAAATTGTTCAAATTGTGCGTGTTTTTTTTTTTTTTTTATTTTATTAACCTTTTTTTGATACAGATTTTTCTCTCTGTCTCCTGCTTCAGGATCTCCTGTGGTCCGCTTAAAAATGAAACTGTGCTTACTGTGACAAACACCTGCGTGACAAGTCTTCCCAACTCAGTCCAGAATGTTCTCAAGTACTTGTCCTCACAAGCCTTTGCCCTGCCTCTCCTGCTAGCTGAGATGTAAGTTACATTAGACGTCATCTTTTAGCACAATGAGGAATGCAGCTTTACCTGTTTGAAGAATAAGTTACTACCAACAGGTGGCACCAGAACATCCTGAACATCTCTTCATATTTTATCATGTTACAAACTTCATAAAGTAATTCAGTGGAAGCAACTTCAGAAGTACTGATTCAAAATGGCGGAGTAACTATAAAAGCTTCCAGATTTTTATTTGTACAACAATTTCAAAAACTATGCTTCCCCTTTCTTCTACTTTATGTATGATGATTGATTTTGTGTTGCTACATCACATAAAATCCCAATAAAATCCATTGAAGTCTATTTGGAAGAGGTATGAATACTTTCGCAAGCTGCCAACCATGTTGTGTGGTTGTTGTCCATCAACTCTACGTTAATCTGATTGGATCCACTGGAGATTAGATATGATGTGAAATGAAAATGTAACATTTTGTGTCCTCAGCATCATCCTGACATCGTATGTGTCACGAGGACGCGCCAACCAGAAGGCAATCGAAAGGCTTAAAGATATGCTGATTATGGTAAGCTTCCAAATCATTTTTAACTCTGATATTTGTATGATTCTTATAGCATCCCGATATGAAATGTACAGGGTTTACCTAGTCGTAAAAAGTGGGTAACATTTCACATTTCATTTTAATCCTGTTCAATGTCAGGATTAGCATGAAGCAAAGAAAACTGAGCATTCGGTTCATTTTTGTGAAAGAAAGAAACATTCGTTTAACTTGGCTCTCGTCATTTTAACTTTTATCTGCGCTTTGTGAGCTTCTGTCCTGTTTGTGTTAATGCTATGTGTGGATTCTTGTTGTTGTTCCCCTACAGTGCAGCTCAGATAAACGGTTCCTGGTGAAGCAGCATGCCACCTTACTGAGAGGTCCTAAGAACTCAAGCAGAGCCCGTCCTGCTGCTGTGGAACAGAAAAAGCTCCTCCATGGCGCTCCCTGAGGCTCCCAGTTTATTCTCCTCTGGAAATGATGGAAAACAAGAAGACACATGTTGAATTATTCACAAAGAAGCAGAGTGACCTATTGAAAACCAACTCTGTAAAAAGACATTTTCAGATTATTCTTGCAGCCTTCCTCGCAAGCATTTTATACACCTGTGTTAAAGCTAATAACAGCGTGCAGACTGCTGGAAGATCTTTTATCAGTGTTGACATTAGTGACATGCACATTAACCTCTTTATATGAAAAATAGAGCTTGGTAGTATTCCTACATGTTAACTTAATATTATTCAAGAGGCTGTAAATGTTTTTATTTGTGTGCTTATTAAACTTTTTTTACACTAATTGCATGTTTTTCAGGCTCTTTGTATGACATCATAGCAAAACATCCCCTCTGTTACGTTATCTTCACACAACATATGTGTCCTAGCACCATGCCTTGACTCACGCCTACACATGCACATGCAATGAGACATACATGCAGAAGGGACCATGCCAAAGACACATTCATAGTCTTGTTATGAAGAACCATCTCACTTTATATTTACTGCCAATCCTGGGTGAGTAACTTGGGACTTAAGATCTGAATGGTTTATTTACTGGGCTAACATTCCTTCTGACTCATGTTGTTGATTTGCTTTTTTTAATTTGTTCCTTTAGCTCTAGCAAGTTTGCCCGTCACGATAGGTGAGTGTGATCGCTCAGATATGGAGCAGTGTTTACTCTCAACCAGTGAAAACTCTTCAAACACTTCGGTGCACTTTATAAACTTTAGATTTCAGGAGGACACAACATTTTAATGCGTCTATGGTGAACTGGGAAAAACGTCTCAAACTGGCATTTTAAAGGGATTTGTGAGAAAATATCCAGTCAAAATGTACAATATGGATTACTGATTTTCTGACTTCTTGGGTTCACTTTGGCTTGCTGATTATCAACAAAAAACAAAATCTCATTATAGCTGTTAGACAGAAAACACAGGGCGAGTAACCGGTAGCAACCTTTGACAGTGCATGTAGCAAATATTGACAAAATCCAACCAACTCAGCAGCTACAATTTGGTATAATGGAAGCTTCAATGCTTAATCTGTGCTATGGAGGATTAAGGTTTAGTTGCCAATCCAGCACTAGCATAGAATAAAGTGGCAGGTGAGCTTAAGTCCATAAAGAGATCAAGTAAAAACAAGAAGGGAAATTGTTGTACATTCATCACTAAAAAACAATCACTGCACAGAGAGACGAGAACCGACTTTAAAATAGGAAACCAAAATCAAAACGTAGGAAAGATCAAAGGTCGAATGCACAATTTCAAGATAAATCCTAAAACATTAAGACTTAGTCTATAATGCCATGACACCTGTAATCAACTCTCTCAGATTGTCAGCATATCATATTTTAACCATTACTAACCCAAGAACATGTGATTTCAAGAACAACTGTCCTTCTTTTACTGCAGTGAGTCTGCTAATTTCAACTTGGCCCTTCTGCTAGTTTGTCATAAAGATTTTTGAGGCTATATACACATTAGCTATGCTCCATTCTTTATGATAAGTTTGACTTGAATCTCCAGGTGAGCCAGGTTCTCTCCGTCCGGTGCTGTCTGGCCCTGACAGAGCCTACCTCAACACCAGGGTGGTCTTCCGCTGTTCTGCCCCCGGCTTGTCCTCTCGGGTCGCCTACAGGCTGATAAGGGATCGTCGTGTCCTGGTCGCGACAGAAGTCAGCCCCAAAGGGGACCAACCTACAGCGTTTCCCCTGAAAGTCAACACAGCTGCAGGTGGCTCATATCAGTGCAGGGCGTTTGCTGGAAGAAAAACGGGACTCAGCAACAGGATCAAACTGACTGTAGTCAGTAAGTTTTGGACTTGTCTGGGTTCTACTGAACGTTCCCAAGCTTCACACTCAGTCTAATGCGCTTCACCTTATTTATTTCTAGCTCCGCCATCAAACACAAGGGTGACCTCTGAGCCCTTTCCGCCGGTTGCCTACGAGGGGTCAAGAATTGTCATGAGCTGCGACGCTGAGAGAGGTTCCGACCTTAAGTACACCTGGCACCGTAACAGGAAGGAAGTGACCTCATCGACCGCTGGATTCGTTATCGCTGAGAACAAACTTGTGATGGAGGAGGTGACTGTGGACCAGGAGGGAAGCTATAGCTGCGTTGCTTGGTCTGTGGTGCGAGACATCAGCAGGTATTCAACCAGCGCAGAGGTCAAGGTGACAGTCAAAGGTAAATGCCAACAAAACGATATTTCATGTATGTTGCATGTCTTCGTATGAAGGGCTTTGTCATGACGTGTGGTGGTGAAGTCGGACCTAAATGCAGATGTGGCCGAGGCGGAGAGCTGGTTTCATATTTAATGAAAATTGATAACAAAAACTTGCAAAAAACAACACAGGGAGCCAAAGCAGAACAAAAACACAGGAACTAGGCACAAAGCTGCCAGGTGTAACAGGAAAGTAATGACTGAGAATGAGTTGTAAAAATACTGAGGAGCTTCATTACAAAACAAGGAGCAGTGGCTGATTAGAAACAGGTTTCAGTGTGAGGGGAGAGAGAGAGCGCTAGCATGGGAGCTGGTAAAAAAAAATAGACACTAGGAATAAATAAACAGAATTAAACTAGAATCACTACGAAGGACTAAAGTGAAACAGAAACAAGGCTGATCTAACGAAAGTATGAGACTAAAGTGAACAAAGAACAGAAATCAAAACTAGAACCAAATAACCAAACCCCAAAGCAACCCAGCACCTGACAAGTTTGGACTCTTTTTTAACTTCATCCCTGGGTGTTGGATGGATTTGCTGTGTGAAATTGTTGGTTTGGTTGAGTTTCTTCTAAAATACATTCACTCTCTGTCTCTCTCTACGTTTCTTTCTCCTCCTTTTCCACAGTCAAGATTTCAAAACCGGAAATTTCCATCTCCGTTTTCAAAGACGGGGAGGATTACCATGGAAATGTAACCTGCCGGTCCTCAAGAGGAAGTCCGCCTGTGAGCTTTTCTCTGCTGCTGGACGACAGGGAGGTGAGGTCTGCTACAGCTGCAGAGTCCCTCGCCGCCTGGTTCGATGTTCCTGTTGTGATCGGGCTGAACATGGGAGAGGCCCGATGCCGAGGGAGAACGGAGGTGCAGGACCTGAAGAGTGAGGCCCTCGCTCTGGAAGTAGGTGAGATGTGTGTTCAGGTTCAACGCCATTCTGTGATCCACACTCCTGGTTCCCTTGTTGACGGGGAGCCATTTCTTAATTTCTCATCATCAATCTTTCTCTACGACAGGCTGCTATATTTTGAGAACAAAATGTGAGTAATAATTTCTCAAAGTCATATTTTCACCATGTTGTTTACACATTTATAAATGTCAGCGATCCAAACTAAATATTTTGCAAGTTAAAGATTTAATTTGCAAATTAAATATTTAGTTTGGAGCTACATATTCACTTAGCAAAATAAATATTTATTTTGCAGTTAAATGTTTTGCAAACTAAACATGTAGTTTACCAACTAAGTGTTTAAGTCTGAGCTAAATATTTAACTGGTAGATAGTTTCAAACTAAATATTTTCTAAACTGAATATTTAATTTGAAAGCTAAATATTTAGTTTGTGTACTAAATATTTAACCTGTGAATTAAATGTTTAGTTTGAAACTCTGACTTCACTGACATTAATACATTAATAAAAAAATGTGTAACAAGTTGAAAATATGACTTTGAAAAATGAACACCCATATTTTTTCTCTATGAGGAGCTAAATCAATCAAAAATATTGGGGTTTATTTTTATTATTATTTTACTCTGCATACCCATTGAGCTCAGAGCCTTCCTGTTGAGCTCATAGCCTTCCTGTTGTCCTCTAACTGTGTCTCCAGTCCCGGTCGGGGCGGATGTGAGAGTGGAAGTGGACTATCTGTACAGCGCTGAGGCCACGCTGACCGCTGCCAGGCTGAGCTGTCACATCAGCAGAGGGACGTTCCCACTCTTCTCCTGGCTCCTCAACGACTCCGTTCTTCTGCCCGAGGAGATTCAGCCTCAGGCTGTCCTGACCCACCAAAAGAAAGTCCTCTTCCTCACTCAGCTCAGCGCAGAGGATTCTGGGTCTTACCGCTGCAGGGCCAGAGACAGCTACGAGGACTCTGGGCCCTGGGCCGAAAGCGCCGCTGTACTTATCCGAATCACCGGTGAGTAAAAAAAATATTTATCATAAATGAAAAGTTGGAGATGCACTCTTACGTTTCCAATCATTGTCCCACATAGCCTGCACAGTTTTAGGCAACGTAGTCACCAGATGTCTAGGATACAAACAGTCAGGCCAAAGGAAACAAATAGATGTGTAACATTTCTGATTTATGCCATATTAATGTTATATACTTTGGTTTTGCATTCAAAACAGAAGTAAAATAAGTACTACTTACAGTACTTGTTACAGATTTTCTCCATCCAATCTGATTGACTTTGGGATATTATGAAGAGAGGAATGGACCAAAATGTAAATTTTTTTAGACTTGAAACAGGGATGCTGGATACAAATGCACACCACAGTTGTTACATTTTTACTTCAAAAACAAAGTCAAAAACCATGCATAATTTTTTTTTCCCTCTAGTTCACATTCATGCATCGTTTTGTTGTTTTCTATCACATGAAATCTAAATAAAACACACTGAACTTTGCGGATGTAACGATGAGCGATTATAATTTTTATTCTGCTTGTTTTCCCGTCAACCAGAGGAAAACCGCAACTCGGTGGCTCAAGCATCACTCTGCAGTGAAACTTCACAAAGTAAAAAATAATATACGGCGCTAGTAATATGCTCCCATAAAGCCAAGATGTGTTACATTAACTGCTTTGTATCTTCTGACCCGCAGGGTTTCTTACTGAAGTTATCACCTTAGTGTTCTGCTGCTTCTTCCTGCTGATGCTGGCAGTGGCCTCCGCCTGTCTGTTCAAGTTGCTTGACCACTCCCCAGGTCTGTGCAGCAAAGCATGCGTGCAATCTGTCAGACTGAAATGCGGTATTCATGTTTTGTTCTCTGTATGTGCCTTATTTGCAGCTCCTACCAATGTTTCTGCAGCTAAGTAAGTTTTTCCACTTAAAGTCATTTTATCGTTTCTTTGATTTAAATCGCCTCCTTTATGCGCACGAAATGCATATTTTCTATGATTCCAGCACAATACCATTTCATCTCTCTGAGCCGGAGTCTCAGACGGATACTTTGTCCCGTCATGTCCGGAACCAGGTAAACCTAGAATACACCAGAGTTAATCAAGTTTTCTGACATGTTGATAGAATACTTTACTTCAAAACCCCATATTTTTATTTTTATTTAAAGCTGTAGTAACAGCTATACTTTCTCTGCAGCACTTTCATAAAATGATACAGAAGTAATCAATAGAGGGTGCACTTACACTGTGCACTTAAGTCTATTGTAATGTTTCCAGGCTGGAGCATGTTGTTGCTCTCTGGAAAGAAATGTTACCAATAAAATTAGTGGAGGTCCTTTATTGTTACAGTTGATTAAGCAAAATTATTATTTTTGTGTGTTTTAATGTTAATTCAATTTGTGCTTTTTCTCGCAATGACCCGTGTGCCGTGTCTGCTGGGTCTCCCTCAAAAAACAAATGATAATCACAAAGAACCTGCTGGTTAAATAAAGAATAATAAACAAAAGTTTTTAGAAATAAAGTAGTGCACTGGAAAAAATGCTTCCCTGTTATGTAGGTTATATCTACACAGCTACAGCATGGACGCATTAAAGTCACACTTATCGCTGTTGTATTTGTAAATGCATAACATAAAATATTTTTGCTCTGCAGCAGATGTGAACATGTCGGCCATCTGTTACCTGCTTGTTTCAGCTTTTAACCACTCATCATCTTGAGGTTTGCTTGCAGGTTGAACACAGTTTAAATCAGCCAAGAGCACTTTAAGCTTCTTCATTCAGGCTGGTCTTTGGTCTTTCAGCCCTAGATGCTTAAAATATGCTCCTACGTCTTAGAAAATGTGATTTTGGCTAAAGTTTAAGCTTTCGGTTGCATCAGTTCTTCTTCATATCTCACAGTTTAATCAGTGGATGCATGTTGCTCATTTGCTAGAGCAGAAAAACAACCACAGCATGTCAGCCGCCTTGTGATGACATGTGATCTCTGAGAGCAACAGCTGCAGGAGTTACATGCAGGTCTGGTGATAGTGTTTGGTGGTTTTGAATTCGCTGAGTAAAGCCTGTTTTATCTGTTAGCCGTCAGTGGAGCTCAAAATGTGGGCGGAGTTTAGGCAAAGCGAGGCGATCCGCCTCCTGTTGTTATTACTGGCGCTGCAGGAACAACAGCAGCAAGAACAATTCAGTCAACTTTTTATTCTTTTTTTTTCATACATTTCATCTTTACTTTTTTTTTTTTTAAATGCAATTAGATTCTTTAAGTAGTTTAGTCAGATTTGAATGGATTCTAAAAATAACTGCTACTAATAACAGAGTTTCATATTTTTTGAATAATTCATTCATTTTGAATGTTTTTCCCTTTGACAATTGAAAATGTCTAAATAGATCACATTCATAATTAATTATATATAATTTCAACTTTCCCATATTGTTATCAATATGTTTCCTCTGTAATTTTATGATTTGTATTTTTGTCGCCTTCTGAACAAAAATACAATGAATGCCTTTTTTTTGTCAATTTGATACATTTTAGTTTTGGTTTTTTTTTTATTTGTCACGTCTTAAAAAGTTTTTGTTCCATCTGAATAATTAGATTTTTGTCACACGTCACCCACGTAATTTATTTGTTTATCTGTCGTAATTTTAGTATAAATTTTATTTTACTTGTCACCTCTAAACTGTGATTTTTTTTAGTATTGTACACTTTTAATTTTCAATAACACAAATAGACACAATTTTCAAATATATTTCTGAAGGTCTTTCATTTTCTGAAAAGAAAAAGAAAATACTGTAGGTGCAAAATATATATTTTTACATGACTTAATGTGAGTGTACTATTTTTATTTTATTTTTGTTAATATTTTAGCATGTGCTCTATTTTGGCTCCCATGCAGACTATAAACTTTACAATATAAAAAACATATAACTTATGAACAATAAAAGGCATACTAATTCTGTCTTTGTTTCTGTTTCAGATCGCTGAAATCACAGTATAAAAACATCCAAGAAGATCCTGATTCATGCTAATTATTATTTATTTATGAAGTAACCAACTTTCTGTTTTCAATAATCTGATATGTTTTATAAAATGTTCTAAGAGTGGGCTATTCCTGTATAAAGAGTGATAAAATGTGTTGAACCACTACTGTACTTTGTCGTTTTGCAAATAAATTCTAAAGATGTAAACGTCTGTTTTCATCGATTAAGTGAAAGAAAACAATGTTTCCTTGCTTCTCTGTGAGTCTAAGTTTGACTCAGTGAACTGCAGCAGGACGGTTTTATTTCTCCCAGCTGAAGTGACGCTGAAGCTCGGGAGGCGTTGGCCTGCAGCTCTATCAGTCGCCTGCACGTTTCTCTGACTCTGTCTGTAAGGCCATCAGACGCACGGTTTCACCCACCCAGTTACAACTGCCACTTATTCCCTCCGATTTTGCACCATTCAAAGCCTCCCGCTGCACAAACGACTTCAGCATGTTTGCTTCTGTGTTTTTGGTCGTCCTGGGTAAGCAAGCCAGCAGAAACTCAATCGAGTGTCAAGGATTTTGAAATAATCTAACATTTCATCTGATTTCGTCTCCATTCCTACAGGGTTGTGCTGCTGCACAAAAGAGAGCAGTAAGTACATTTTCATGATCATTTGTGTGCCGTCCGGTGATGAAAGCTGATGGCTCTTTGGGATTTCTTTTTTTTGTTGTTGTTTGTTTCAACAGATCAGTTCCAACTGGACCAGCCACGACTCCACGGCCCCTCGCAAGCTTTGGTAGACGATGTCATTCCCTTGGTGTGTGAAATTCCCAGTTCAGAAAGTAATGAACCGATTCTTCTGACATTATACAGGTAAGTGGAGTCGGGTTACAACTGGAGTTAAATGCATTCGGAGAAATAAAGCAACAAGAGACGCGTTGTAATTCCTGTCTTCAGGAAGGATGACCGTAAACAAATGTTTGGAGAGTACACCCTCTCAGCCGGGGAGGAGATGGGAATCTTTCCCCAGGTTATCAAAGTTGAGCATGAGGGCTACTTCGAATGTGTGGCCAGCGCACAAAACAACACGGAGATAAATGAGACTGTCAGCGAAGTACACTTCTTAAGGGTTATTGGTAAGTCCTGTTGAGTAGGAGGAATTATGCATTGTTTTACACATTAAAAACTGTCTCCTTAAAATATAAGGTCAAAAAACTATTTTACACTCAGCAACAGTTCAACTCTGGTTAATTTCACCCATCAATGGCAGGAATGTCTTATTTATATACACTCTGTTAAATTCATAGAATAGAATAGAACTTCCTTTCATTGTTTTGCAGTGGGGAAATTTACGGTTTTTTTATCTTCAGGAAGGTGCTTTAGGATACCTCACAAATACATAATCATACCTTAACACAAGCATCCAATGAATTAAAAATACACAGTTGTGTAAACGAAATACATCCATACTAAGATCATATCTTTGCATGTTGTTGATTAGTTATTGAAGTCCACATTATTTAGGTTTTATAAAATAGGGCTGCACTATAACAATTACAATATTGTGTGGTTTCATGGGGAACAGGTTGAATATCGCTGAAATAATCTGGTTACAATCTGCTAAATGAGTACAGAAAAGACAAATAAAAAACCATTCAAATACAGGAGCTCGAAAGATTAAATCTTTGCATATTCTCTTTTCTGACAGCGGTGGTAGTGACGTTAATGTGTTGTTGTTTTTTTTCGTTTGTTTTGCAGTGCCAGTCGAAGGCGCTGCGATTGTTTACACAGGTCCAACAGAGATCTATGAGGAAACCAAGATAGAGCTGCAATGCAAAATTAAATCTGGAAATCATGTTTCCTACAACTGGTTTCTCAATGGGCGCCTCGTCTCTCCGTCTCCTGTCCGCTGGATTGGAGACAACCGGTTAATAATCACCAGGTCTGTGATGGCATAAAACATGGCTTAAAAGAACATGGCTCGAGTCTTAAAAGAAATCCTTTAAGACTCGAGCGCTAAAGTATTGGAGCTTTTTAAATTGACTGCTAAATGTGGGCAAACCCATGTTTGTGCCTCCATCTAATTCTCCAAATGTCAATTGATTTTTGAAATTTACAGCAGTGCTGAATGATACTTATTGATTTAAAAATTCAGAACAGTTTTTATGTCATTTTTACGTTTTGGTGAAGAAAATCGTCAATTAATGACATGGGGTCTTTGTGAGGAAATAATTGTTTTTCTGGTTAATTTTCCATCTGCTGTGTTTGTGGCTGAAGACGGGACAGCTGCAGCCTGTTGTGAGAACAGGTGTGAACCGCTTGCATTAGCTGCATTTCATGGGTGTATTTCCATCTGCACTTATTTAGTGAAATCTGCTCCGTAAATAAGAAATTATGACTGAATGATGAAAAATAGCACAAAATAAACAGAGAAAATTGATGTTCTTTGTGAATTACCTCCTATTTTTACTTTAAACATCTTACATGTCAACATCTGCACTGTTGCTGAAACAAGACCGAAGTTTAGCTGATGTAATTGGACGCAATCAGCGCAGTAGCTTTTCCTGTCATCACTGGAAATATAAGGCACAATGTCACCTGTTTTGGTGATAATCTGTTTCAGTTCTGCCTTTCTGAAACACAAGAAAGGGTTTTAAAACTTGCAATGATTCAAGACTTCTGCTTGATGTTTTTTTTTAACCATCAGTCTTTGTTTCATGACACGTTTACCTCATTCAAACCAAAACACAGTACAGTTTTAAGGGTAAAGTGTATCAGAAGTCTTTGTTTGCTTGGTTATAGTTTATATGACCTGCGTCTCTCCTAGAGTGTCCTCTAAAGATGGCGGCTCCTACATGTGTCAGGCTAAAAACGTCTTCAACGAAACGAGATGGTTCGCCTCCAACAGCTCCGACCTCGTTATCGCAGTGAAAGGTTGGAAGTCATCCGCAGCACGTGTTTGATTACACTGTGGCTTGCAAATGTAGCTAAACCACTTGAACTTCTCAGATTTTGTCATGTTGCAACCACAAACATTAATGTACTTGATTGGGGAGATTTTTTTAAATCAGTTCAGTCCAACCTGTTTCTTTCAGAAGTCGTTAGTAAAGTGAGTCGTCTAATCTCAAATCCAGCCGTTCTGTGAAAGAAATTTGTGATTCGAGTACAATTCCAATCGAATGCATTTAAAATGTGTAACGTGACAAAATGTGGAACAGCTTAAAGGGGTTTAATACTCTTGTAAGGCGCCGCATTTCAGCCCGGCAGATCAAACGTTCTCCTCGTTTCTGTTTCCTCAGATCTGGTGTCGACCCCTCGCATCTCATTCACCGTGGTGAAGGAGGATGATGGCAACTATTCAGCCAGCATCACCTGCCAGTCTGAGAGAGGCGATCCTCCGATAAGCTTCTCGCTCTACATGGGCATGGAGCTGATGGTCAGGAAGAACGTTTCAGAGAGACACGCCACGTTCAGTCTTCCAGTGGTCCTGGACCAGCACTCTGGATGGCTGCAGTGTCAGGCCAGGAACGGGAACCAGACTGAATACAGTCGATGGTTGCCTCTTGAAGTTGGTAGGTAATTGGGCTAACATAAAACCCTGCTGTGTATTTCTTACTCTGTAGATCTGCAATAAGTACTTACCAAAATAAGAGCCTCATACCCCTTCCTTCCCCCAAAAAAGACTTTTATCATGAAAAATCCAGACTCTTTGCTAACTTCCTGCTGTTAGCTGTGCTGCAGTACATATGCTATCAACATTAGGAGTTCATGGTATTACTTCATTGTGTTTACATTCATTGGGGAGCGTTTCATTCAGCTACGTGCTGCAGATGGAAGAAACCCAATCCGTTAAGATTCGTCTTTTGGTTTTTCTGTTTCAAAACAAACAAAAAAAAAAACTTGTGTTTTTTTTTGTTTTTGTGTTTTTAAACTTAAATAAATGTATGCAAAATTCAAATTATTAAAAAACAGTTTGATTTGATAAAATATATGGTTGTTGTTGTTTTGTTTGTTGTTTTTTTTATATGTGATACTGGAAATGGTGTAAGGCGCCAAAGAAGAAGAGTGTACAGGAGATTATTGCACTTTGTATTGTCATTTACTTTTACGTGGAATGTTAAATACATTTTGTTCAGAGTTCATGAGCTCTCAGTGCGATGCATCAACTCTATTAAGACAAGGATTTCTGCTGGGTCGGGGTTTGGTTTAAGCCGATCAACAGTAAACCAGAACTGCACTTACAGTTTAATTCAAACTGAGACAGTAAAAGTGGGCAGAACAGCATAAGGTCAAAATACGTCAACGGTTACAATCCCTCTGACTTTGTGTCTCCTTTCTCTAGTGTCAGTCGCTGGCCCAGTGACGGTCCAATCCGAATACGACATGGGAAATAACTATGCCGTCATTGGCCTCAGGCTCTACTGCAAGGCGGCAGCGGGAACTCACCCACGTTTCCAGTGGTACCTCAACCAAATGCCTCTACGTGAGCAGGGAAGCTTCTTCTATGTGGTGGATCTGCCAGAACAGTCCGTCCTGCTGATGGCCGTGGGGAGACGGAGCTCTGGAAAGTACCGCTGCGAAGTGTGGAACAGCTTCGACAACAGCACGGTCATAAGCAGCAAAGGGCTTTATGTGGACAAAGAAGGTAGACGCTGAATGTTGCTTGAGCAACGTCTCCTGGAGACAAATCACTGACTGATTTCCATTTTTCTACCTAGTGCTGAATCGCCTTCCAACCTTAGTGGTGGCTGTGGTCTTCAACTGTTTCGCGCTCCTGATTTTCCTGGTGTTGTTTTGTTGTCTGTCAGGAGTCATCTTCAGTAAGTTCGCCTGATTTCATATCTTGGTTTGTCTTCCTTTGCTGTGAAGGGGAGATGCTGAACATTTGTCCGTTCTTCTTTCAGGGTGGAAACTGTCTCAACAGAAGTCAGAGTGAGTGTGTTTTTTTTTTTCATTTATTGGAAAACAAAATAATCCAAAATGTTTTGGGGTAAGATAATGAATGACATCATAGACTCAAAGTGAAAATTAAAAAGTCTCTATTCCAGTTTTCTATAAGCGTCACAGCTGCTTTTAAAAGAATAGATCGCAGTTTGTGAAGCGAGGTTCTGTTAAAATATTATAAACCGTAGATTCGTCTCTTGCCATCTTCATGTGGGTTAAATCCAGCTCCCACAAAATTCATTCAGAACTTCCCTCATTAGTTTTGACCATAATTCAGTACGAGAATAAAGTGATGGAGATTTAGGATTACTAATTGCCAGAATATTTTTTGTTATGAACCTAAAGATGAAATCAAAAGAAGGTGACTGAACCTAGTAAGAGTGTTGTTACTTATTAGCCACAGTGTAACAAGTCCTGTACTAACATGGGCTGAAAGGCCATTTAATGAGGAAGATGCCATTAGTCCACAAGCAGGATAAGAAAAACAAGGTTACAATTGCAAAAGGACTCAGGGATAAATCTTTTGCTTTTTGCAAACATGTCTTGTGATCTAGTGAAATAGAAACTAATCTAAAATTTTTGCAAACAGATTCGCAATCTTGACTGACCTAAAACAGCGAGGTGTTTAGTCTGATTTGATGTCAGATTTAAGAAAAGGAAAAAAACTGCATGTAAACATCTGGTTTCAGCTGCATTTTCGTTCAAAGACGAAGTAACGCTGTATGCTTTGTTGCTTCTTCTGGAATAAAACATTTTACCACATGCCACACCTCCCACCTGAGTTCCAGCCGATAATAAATACCCTGCAAATCTTCATCACACTGTAAATTTGTTTGGTTGTATTTTCCCAAACGATCATGCAGATTGGGTCTGTCAGGAGCTGAAACTTACATAAAAAGTTTCTGAAATGCTAACAAGCTAACTGTGTTTAAACTCACTGTTAGATCGAGTTTGGCGATGGACGAAAGACTTGTCGTATCTGAGAACGAGGTGGTAAGTCAGCGTTCCTACAAAACCTGAAGGTTTCCACTACATCACACCACCAGCCTAAACGCCCGATATAAATCTTCTCCTGTAGGACTGGACAGAGTACAACGAGGACCCAGACGTAGCGAAAGCACCAAGAGAGGACGAACTTTATCAGGTGACGGCATCATTCAGTTCAATATTCAGCCATTGTTAACAAATATTCAAACTATTTTTCTCATATCCTGGTCAGGAATCTGAAGCCTCTGAGGACGAATGGCCTCAGATCGAGCAGGAAAGAAGGACACTGGAGAATGAAGCTGATGAAGACTCAAACTGAACACTATAGCTTAGTTGATTATCTATACCCTGGTGCCATTTTAGTGTAGATATTTGTAGTAATAGTTTTAGCAAAATGATGTTAAAGGTATTTTTATAAAATAAGCAGTGTCTTTTTGTCAAATATCTTGAAGTCTTTCTTACATTTTGTAACATAACATCAACTTACTTAATTTGGATATTATACACAATTCTACATACAAAAAAATCACATACTTAGCATTTGTAACTGTGCTTTGCTGTTGAAATTCCCTGAAACCTATCAATGGACGGCCAGGAATTAGACTGTACCTAAAGCATTGACCAACCATTGCTAAACTGCAGAGGAGACAACCGAAAGAGTTTGTATTTCTACTGAGTTTGCACTTGGTTTGGTCATAATTTTCTGAGCGTCCTAAATGTGCGCACCAACCAGTGTTGTGTAACTAACAAGAACAAGAAGTTAAATCTGTTGAAACTGAATCATCCATGTTCATATCATCTAAAGACTGTTAACCGGTTTCATAATTGGTTACTGTATTTGAACTGCCCTGTTGTTGTTGAAATATGCTACACAAATAAACTTGACTCGACACAAACTACGTTTTATTAATTCATCACGTTTTAAAGTAATAATAAAACATCTCAATTATCCTGTGAGTAGTACAGAATTTGCAATCCGGTCTTATTTCATTGATGCACTTGTGTTTAGCTCTCTTTTGTTCTCTTTGCAAACAAACTGCATTTCACATTGGCTAGAAATAATAAAGCTGTTCTCGTTTTCCTGCATTAATTGCCAGAAATCAAAGAGGTGAAATTTAATTCAGAAAGTTTGACTGAAAGCAGCTGCGGCGTTGCTGTCCCTCAGTGAAAACCTAGTTTTGTTTAACTGAGATAAAAATCAGATCCTCTTATGCACCATTCCATGCCTGCTGCAGGTTGCATGCAGTGTCAGCCAAAATCTGGAGAGGGAATAATTTGGTACGATCAGAGATGATGCTTAGAACAAGAGCTTTGAGTTCATAATATTGTCGAGGTTAAGAAAGGACAAACCTCACGATTCGGTCCCTGAATCTCTGCTGTGAGTTTCCTTTGAGGGAAATTGTTGCAACTTCAGCTTTAAGAAGCCAAAATTCATCCAAAATTAGTCAAGCTGGCCAAAGTTTACTGTAATTCTGGTGTAAGGATTTTTTTTTAAAAGAAAAAAAGAAACGTATTTGTGAAAAAGCAACACAGTCTGTCGGTCCTCCAGGCGGACGGCTCCCCGGCAGCTCCGCCCCTCACCGCGCCGCTCTCCGCCTCCTGCTGCGGCTGTCACTTCAGGGAAACGCTCTCAGGAGGTGGCAGCGTTTTTTAGCTTTGGTTCCTCTAAGCCCACAGGCTGCCTTCACTTGTCCGGGGGACCCGGCTCCACTCCCAGGGTCAGACATGGCGGAGACCGGAGGTGCAAGTGCATACGGAGTCGCGCTGGCTGGAGTAGGCTTTGACTTCTACAAGTTCGTCCGACAGCCGCAAACAATCGTGCGGGTCCTCAGCTGGGTGAGTGAGAGGCTGGAGGAGCTCGGACTTAAACAGAGCCGGTGGAGATTTTAACCTAATGTGTAAACAGGTGGACTCTGGTTTTAAATAAATAAATGAGCTGGAGAGTTAAAACTGGTTCTTCGTGGTGCGTCTCCAGCAGGCGTGGTGGGTTTTTTTTTTGCAGCCTGCGCGGTGACAGATCAACACTCAAGACAAAAGGCAGACAAATGTCATGTAGATTTTCACTTCCGGGATGAACTGAGCGTCTGAACGCTGCTGTTAGTCTCTGACCTTAACTCTGTCCTACTTCCATGTTGTGCAATGGAAGAAAACGACTGTAGTTATATTATACGTTGAGGCGCTTATGAGGAGAAATTATGGTAACTCATGCTGAGGGGGATATGCTTGTGTGTAAAATTACCTGTTGCTAGGTAATTTTATTAAATATAAATTTGTATTATTGTGTCTCGTGAAACAGTAATATTTACTGTGAGCAGGGCCTAATTCAGGAGTTTTGGTAGCATGATCTTCAGGGTTGTTGGATTATGGATTATGTTGGATATTCTCTTTTTTCTTTCTTTTCTCTTTTGCTGAAAATGTGACTGTAACCATGTTAACCTAAATGGAGTAACACAGTCACTGAAACTGACCAAACACACAGTAGGAGATGTGGAGGATGCAGTTAAAGCTCTCTGTCAGTGCCCAGGGGTCAAAGGTTAGGTTAGAGGAGGGACTGTGACATCACTGTTGCCAGCAGTTGTGATTATGACTGAAACAATTAATTAGATTAATCGATTATTGAAACAACCGTCAACAAATTTAGAAACTGATTCATCGATTCATCGTTATCTGGGGGGGGGGGGTATTTTCACGGCATTAATTAAGCCAGAACTGTACTAAAAATATATACGTTTGCATTTAGGACAAAAACATCTTTGTCTGTAAATATATTTAAGCCAAAACTCCTCAAGTGCTCTAGTTTATCTTCACCTGGTTCAGGTTTACTAAAAGAATGCTATGTCGTTGCATTTTAGGCAATAAAATGTTTTCCTTACTTAAAAAAGGAATTGAATCATTTATTTAATGTATTTGTAATATTGGATATAAAGGGCTTAAGAAGTTAAATGACAAAAATGTAGAATATGTGTGTTTTCATATCAGTTTAATCGTCAAAATAATTAAATTAATCGGTTACTAAAATGATCATTTGCACAATTTTGAGGCCTCTAAAACCACAGCGTCCCAGGCTTCGCCTGCCTGGGTCTGACTCAGACTTTGAGTGGGACGGTTTCCGTCCCCCTGGTGGAATAAAACCTTCCAAACTCTCTTTGTCTAATTGAGATACTCCTGAGAAATGAAATCCTCCAGATTCAGAGGAGTCAAAACGTGTATTTTGATGCAGATAAAGTTCTGCATTCAGGCTATCAGAGGAGGGCTGAGGACAGAACATGCCCTTGGCTGCCATCGTTGTTTATGTGAAACACAGTGTGTGTGAGGGAGATGAAGAGTGTTGGTGGTAAATAGGGGCTCTGAACGGGCAGGTAAGGTGATACCTCCCCCCACCTGCTGACCCTTTCCTGTTACTCCTGGTCAGCTACTGCTCTCCCTGGGTAAATGCAGTGCATGCTTGCTGCGGCTGTGTACAACTCATTTGCAATTCCTTCATACCAGATCAGAGTCTATATCTGGTGATTTAAACCTAACTTTAATCTTGTTTTTGTTTTTTGTTTTCTGGAAACATACCTCCGGGTCCCATGATGTGCTTTAGCTAGTCTAGGACTAAGAGAAGTCACCATACGGTGGATCGTAGCCACTGGATTATAAGGACTATTGTGATCTGAAATGAAGAAAACCTGCAAAAGTCAACTACTAATGTGGATGGTTCATGCAAGCATAGTTTACCTTTTGCAGATGTTTAAAAGTTAGAATCATTACTTCTCAGAGCTACAGGGAGCCAGAGTAAGGACTTTAAAAATGGGATGGTTTGCTCTAGCTTCTTGGTTTTAGTAAGAAGATTCGCAGCAGCGTTCTGGATCAGCCGCAGCTGTCTGATTTTATTTTATTTTTTTCTTTCAAATCAGACCTGTGACGACACTATTGCAGTAATCAATGTGACTAAACAAAGCACTAGAGGAAGAAAACACATGGAGGACTTTCTCTAGATCTTGCTGAGACGTTTAATCTTGAAAATGTTCTTCAGGTGATAGAAGACCGACTTTGTAATTGTCTTCATGTGTCATCCACATTTTGGGGCCTGATCAGTACTTTCTAGCTGTAATAATCGGGCAACAGAGACTCGGAAGGCCGACGAAGTGCCTCGCCCATGGACACGACGACTGAGAAAGATGGAGTGGGGATTCGAACCCACAACCCACCGGGTTACAGGTCGAACTCCTACCACTGTCTCCCGTTAAGTCCAACAGAACTAGCGCTGTGGTTCTTCCACAGTCTGTATTTATGTGGATTGAACACTTTGACGAGGGCGGCCCCAGTACTGTGGTAACCACGGAAACCGGACTCAGACGTCAAAGCGGTTTGTTATTGTTAGGAAGCTATTTAACTATTAAAACAACTTTTTCAATGATTTTGGTGATGAATGGGAGGTTGGAGATTGGCCTGTAATTCTGCAGTAGTGATTTGTCCAGATTGATTGTTTGTTTGTTTTTTTTTTATAAAAGGCTTGATAACTGCTGTTTTAAAACACCTGATGAGAGGGATGAGCTTATGACAGGCTGACCTTTCTTAAGAAAAGTTGTGGGTATGATATCAGGACAGCAAGAAGAGGAGCTTAACTGATTTATAATTCCTTCTAGTTTTTTTGGGAGTGTGGGGGGGTTGAGTTGGTAGAACAGTATTGTCTCTAGATTGATATTGATTGAACATAATATTAGTAATGGGTTGGATAATGATGATTAACCCTCTGATTTTCAGAATCTTCTCTGTAAGAAGCGAATTCATTGCAGTCGCAGGAGGGTTTGTTAGTCACTCAACTATGGCAAACAAGACACAAGCAGGGTCAATATGTTCATTAATGATTTCAAAGAAGAATGATTCTCTTGCATGCTTCAGGGTTAAGTGACATATGTTCATCCTTTCTTTCAAGAGTTTCCAGCAAAGTTGAGTTTTTAGCCATTTTTGTTTAACCTTTCGACAATCACTTCTTTCTCTTCTTACTAGAGTAGTTCTCCATGTGAATTAGACATCAATTACAGAGATCAATTAAATATTAACTCCCTTACTGATAAGTCCAGCATGTGTCCTCGATTGTGTGTTGCATGTTTGATATTAGATATTGATCACGGTTTTCATCCAACTATGTTTCTGTTAAAAACATAACACAGAGATTATGCTCAGTGATAAAGTCATTAGTTAAAAATGACTTTCCTGACAAGCAGAAAACCCCCAGAAGACTTGCTAAGCCCGGTGGTCAGGGCACTAAGGCAGTCGTCCCGCAGAACGTCATGTTTTTGAGTTAAAAAATGTTTAAAGTTTGAAAATATCACAGGACAGGAAATTTGAAAATATAACTTGATATTTATGCATTATTGGAAAACTGGAAGATTAATGCCTAAACACCAACTATAAAGTCTTGAAAAAGGCAGTAATAAAAAAAAAACTAAGATAAACTAACAATGCCAAACCTGGTGGGAGCAGAAGTAAAGCCTGGTGGGCCGCCAGGCTTATATTACACTGAGGGAAGCCCTCTGGGCATAAAAAACACAGACATTTGCCAACGTGCTACCATTCAATAAAGTGAAACATGCTAAACAACAATAAGAACAAGAGAGCAAAAAATAAGGTTGAAACAAAATACAAAGATACAACACAAACTGTTACTATGAAAGAATCGCAAACTCTTTTTGAATCAAACGGCAGGGAATGAAAATGAGTTTTGAGCAAAGATTTAAAAGTTTCAGCAGTTTTAGTGGTCTGCACATGTAAAGGTAAGTGTAATGTTTTGTAAAGCCAGTTTAAAAAGTTAGTGTTGAATAATTTATCAGTTGGAGGTTGCTTTAGACGTAGGAAAAATCTGAGTTTAGATTTTTAGACATACATGTTTTTAAAGAGGAAATCATGATCCTTTCAAGGGAAATGATATATTTACTGTCTGTCCTGTTATGTACCTTAAGCTTCAACCTGAACCTCCATTTTCCAGCTCCTGCTGCATTCTCCTCCCCTCTCCGCTCCCATTATGAGCGTTGTGGAGGGAGCTGGTGGCATCTCAGGAATCACATGGCAAGCAGCTGCACCCAAAATGAGGTCACATGGTGCAGCGAGTAATCAGAGCGGATAGTGGCCGACCGCAACCACGGGGCAGAAGGGGAACGGGAGGGGCATTTAAAGTGTCGGCAGTGAGAAACGGGGCTGTTTGTGACGCAGTTTAATCTTGTTATTCTTTTACCTGACTGTGGAAAGCAAATACAAGATGCTTTTATAGTCCTGCCTCCCGTTGTCGAACAACAAAACATAAAATTATGTTGCTAATGTGAAAGCCAAGCAAATTCCTCATTCTTTTACATGAATTCAATCTGAATTCAATCTTTTACATACATTGAATTCAGTTCTTTTTAGACATTTCCTTTAGTGCTTTCATAAAATGAACCATATGACTGCCTGAAGGCTAAAATAAAATTGACCTTTTATTTTAGCTCTATATCATGTTATGATGTTATTCCCTTATCGAAAACATAAACGGAGTGCTGCTGCTTTGATTCTTTCATGCATGTTTGAGAAAATCTTTGAATTTCCCATGGCAACCATTCAGAGGTGCAGCAACGCTTGGTTTCACAATTTCCACAAAGCTCCTCCAGACTAGCGGCAGCAGCAATTAGCACACACCTGGTGGAACTGTGCGCCGGCTGAGCTCATCATCTCCGTCAAACGTTAAAGAATGGTTGTAAGCAGCAGGATGGAGGAACGCTGTGATGACTTGCTGAAGGTGGAGTGTCAGAAAGAGCAGGAGAGAGGCCAGCTTTAAAGTGTCAGGGCTCAAAAACAAATGTATTTTATGTTTAATATATACAGTATTTTCATAACGATGGCCTCTTTGTTTCTCTTCTCTTCTGAAGGTGTTTGCCCTGGTGGTGTTTGCCTGCATCACCACGGAGGGGTACGTCAACCCTCCTAGCAGCTCCCAGGCAAAGTGCATCTTCAACCAGAGCGACTCGACGTGTCAGTATGCCGTGGGAGTCGGGGTGATCGCCTTCCTGGCCTGCGTGGCCTTTCTCATGCTGGATGTTTACGTTCCCTTTATGAGCAACGCCCAGGACAGGAAGTACGCTGTCATGGCGGACCTTGGATTCTCAGGTGAGTGGTGGACTTTGTTAGGTACAACAGCTGCATCAATCAGTGGGTTTTTGTTGTTGTTGTTGTTAATTTTGTTCCCATCCTCTCTAGTTTTTAGGCCAATTGTTAATCCAGTAAGTTGGTCTCCATTATATGGATTACATGTAGGTATAAGAGGATCTGTTTGTAAATTTTATAAAAACGATGCAGTTGGTTCATACTTTAGATCCAGCAGTCTGGGGAGAGCCGCATCCCCTGACCTCAAACTTATGCTCGATTCATTCGCACCACGGCTGTGAATTTGAAATAACAAAAGCTGCTGTTGAACTTGTTGGATTTTCTCCTAACTGGTCACTTTATTAGAAACACCTTCTTATCATGGGGTTGGACCCTCTTTTGTTGGTGAAGCTGCTCTGTTGGATCAAGATCTGGTAACTTAGGAGGTAACTGGAGTTCAGTGAACTCGCTGTCCCATCAGAAGAGGGGTACACTCTTCTGATGGTCATACAGGGATAGAGGTTATCAGATGCAATACTCCGGTCAGCAGTGGTGTTTTATATGATGCTCACCTGGTATTAGCGGATCTAAAGTGTCCCAAGAAATGACCCCCCCCCCGACCATTATACCTCCCCCAGCCTGAACATTTGCTGAAAGACAGGATGATTCTTCTTACCCTGGCTCCAACAAATGGCTATTTGAGCTATAGTTGAGTTTTATATTTTCTTTAACTGCTCAGACATCAACACATGTAGCAAACACGGCTACTGCTGACTGGGTGATTTGTCTTTTCGGACCGTTCTCTCTATACTCAACAAACAGTCAAAATCTCAGTTATTAAATTCTCACACCAGGCCGCCTCGCACCACGAGCCACGCCACAATCAAAGCCAGTTCGTTCTCCCGATTTTCGCCTTCACGTTTGAAGATGTGTACCTAATAAAGTGGCCATGTAAACGTGGGCCATGAGAGGAGGTTGGTAAACATTTTGCCCTCTATTTCAAAGGGGAAAACTCCTCCCTCTCTGCTCGTCATCAGCTCTAATCAGGTCAACCCTCACATAAAGACCAGACCTGCTGCTTGGCAACCGATCAGATCAACAGCATTGATATCTATGTCAATCAATGAGTCAGTCAACCAATCACGGTCCTTGACATAACGCTAAACAAGAAAGAAACAGGAAAACAGCAATCACACATTGAAGCAAAAACGAAAAAAAAGACAAAGTTTTTAGGTCATGGATTTCTGAGAATCTACATCGTTGTAACTTTATTTGTATTTTTGTTTTATTAGGATTTTTGTCCCTTCCTGAAAGCAGGCGATGAGACTGAGTCCTTGTATAATATAGAGAGCATGTGTGAACATTCGCACTCAATATTGCACAAAAAATTGTAATTATACTTTTACCTTTTTGCAGCTTTGTAGTTTTTTTTTTTTTATTGTTGCTGTGTTTTGTTTTCGACATTTTTAGTAATGAAATCTATCTGCACATAGATATTTTGTGTTTTACCCACTTTAGGAAATATTTTGCTTTGTCTTTGTCAGCAGATGATTTAAGTATCCTTTTATTATCTGCCGTTAGTCTTTTGTTAGGAAATGTGGATATATGACTCTATTGATTAACATGCTCCAGTAGGATATTTCTCAAAGTTATCAAGGTTTGACCAGGAATAATAATCTGTCATATTCCATAAAGTCAACTGGATTAATCAAGGATCAGAACCGGAGACAGTGGGAACAGGGTGTAAAATTAAAATCTCCAGAAAATCACATGCAGTTAACTAGAAGTGAATGTTAAAATACATTTTAGATTTTTTTTCTTCAATTATTATTTGCCTCTGATTCATTCATCAAAAATACTTCAATATACTTGGATACAAATAATAATAATAATAATAATAATGGAGGATGGCAGTCAGTAGCCAGCTGTAGTTTTACCTCCATGTCAATAATTAATATAATAATTAATTAATCTAAATGTGTTACTCTTCTGTGAAGCTAAATCTCCTGGCATCATCATCATCTCCTGAATATAATAGCGAGTTTTTCTGTGCTTAACTCTGTACTTACTGAGAAGCAGGGTGGAGCGGCGGGAGGATGACCCGGCAGATTCTGATGAAATGCTCGCTTATCAGCTGCACACAACACACAGTTGGCCATTCTTCAAGCAAACAAAGAAGTGTTAGTTTGAGGAAGAAACAACAGCTTGTGCTCAACTGAGCAGATGGATAGACTTTTAGCCGTTGTTTCCAAGCAAATGTCAAGCTTGCTTGCTCTTTATTTCAGAGTTTTTACTTTAAAAAGCAAGTGACTGTTTTTGAAACGCTCTCTCCATGTTTTCCAGGCGCGTGGACCTTCCTGTGGCTTGTGTGTTTCTGCCTTTTGGCCAGTCAGTGGTCTCGCACTCATGATGTCAGGGCGATCCCCGAGGACGCTGCGCGCGCCACCATTGCCTTCTCGTTCTTCTCCATCGCCACATGGGTAAGCACAAAGGCCACTGTGTTTGCTTTCTTGACGTATTCTCAGGCTTGGTTCGCAAAAACGTTGGTCCGCAAAAATAGAATAGAATAGAAGTGCTTTATTCATCCCAGCAGGGAAATTACTTCGCAGTTACAGCATAGAGACAAGACACAATAACAACTACCACTGAGTAGTAGTTGTAGATAAAATAAAAATAAAATATAAAATGCTGTTAATATAAGAAACAACTTAAGAGCAATCCTTGCAAGGATTCAAAAAATGCAGATATGTATATGTAAATATATGTACAACAAGTGTGCCACAGTGCAGTTGTGCAAAATTGGACTGATTAGTGCAGAACAATGATTTAGCTTTTATTGTACAGTGAGATGGCATGTGGCAGGAAGGATTTCCTGTATCTGTCCCTACGACAGCGGAGCTGGAGCAGCCTATGTGAGAAGGTGCTCCGCTGACTGTCCACTATGTGGTGGAGAGGGTGCTGTTTAAAAAACATCTTACTCTGAGTGGAATGGTTGACGGTGGTTGTTTATGAGCAAGAAAACATCTCTGAATCATTTACATTCATGACTACCAACTAACCTCGTTAGAAAGCTGATGAAAAATTCTGACCAGGTAATTACATGTGAATTAATTTATATTTATATATTGTTTAGTAACTGCTGAGACATTTTGTTCTGAATAGAGACGCACCCAACACTCCAAATTGTGTCGCCAATTTGTCCTTAAAGACCTAGACCATAACAATATATAAAATATAATTTAAAATATATTTCTAGCCATGACTGTTTTATTCATTTTAATCTTACCAGTTTGACAAACTGATTAAATATTTGACATTTTAAACCACGCCTTACAACCTTTATTAGTGGTTAGCACGGTTAGCATCAGTAGCTTCCATATGTCTCCCCAAGAAAGGTTTCCAAAATAAAGCCAACATTTCCAAGTCCAGCATTTTCGGCAACAGAGATTGAAAACTCGGAGATAACGCAGAGAAAATATACCATTCTTGGGCTTCTTATTACAAGTCTTGTTAGTTGTGGTTAGTTTGACTATATTTTAATACTCATAACAGCTAGTCCTATTTGCACAGTATTATTGAAAGCTACTGTCGTTTGGTCACCTGGTAGCGCTTTGGGATGCTGTGTTCGCTGACTGAATAATGATTGGATTTGAAAGAGGTTCTTGCTCCATTTTACTCAGAAAAAGCTTAAGTTTGGGTCATTTCTGTTAAAGCTCTTTCCAAACAAAAGGTCCTGAATCTCTTTTGTGTGATTAAACCCTACATTAGCTGTAACATTTGTGTTAGCTAGCAGTTTTCTCTCCTTTCCCACATCCTTGTTTCACTTCTCTCCTGATAGACGAGTCGTGTTGTGAGGTTTAGCTGCTCTGCTGTTGCCTCTTTATGACCTCATTGGTCGCTCCTGTGGAGGCTAACAATGGTGTTGAACTTCCTCTGTTTGTAAAAAAGAAAAAAGAAAAACATCTAAGGTATGTTGAAATCCAGGCTACCTCTGGATATTTTTGGAAGCTTTTTTACTTCTCTAACCTGTTGAGCAATAATGGCTCAACTTTTCTCAGGTCTTGAAAACATCTTGCCTTGTAAAGAAAAGCAAAATATTTAAACCTCTTTAAACCAGTTGGTAAAAAACAAACGCATGTGAAATTGTTGCTTATTTAAAGTCGTAAATTCAATGATGATTTATCTGCTGTGGCCTTTCTGTCCTTTTTGAGAATATCTCACAGACTGTAGCAGGTCTGAAAGCTAAGCAGACGGGTTTGAAAGAACAAGAAGTCCTTAGTGTGATAACCGCGTTCAAAGTCAACATTGTCTGACTTCCGCGTGCTGCTGAAAGCCGAGTCTGAGACACAAAACACAAGATTTCATTTCCAGCCCTTTCAGAGTTCTCTATAAATAGTAAGATTTCATGTGTTTGTTTACTTTAGTGAAATGTATCGTGATTACTAATAGTTTAATTATTAATTGGGAAACAGAATTTTCTGTAAATACAGACATACATTTATGTCTGTATTTACATCCATAAATGTGTCTGGTGTCAGGCACACGTTCCTGGCTTATTAATTCTGTGCAGAGTAAGGTTACAGAAAAGGTTGTTTTCTCCTGCTTTATGAACATCATGCTATGCTTTATAAAAGCTTTATAAAAGCATAGCATGAGCAGGAAAAGCAAATAGGCAGCAGGTTATTACATAATACAGATTAGATGAGAATCTGCAGCAGCCAAAACAGTCGCGTTATTGTTAACAATGGAAAAAAACATGGGCTGTAATGGAAAACACAGGTTCAAACCCAGTCAAAATAAAGTATACTGGTTGTGGTACAGTTGTGTAATCAAAAAGAAACCATGACCTTTAGCTGGATGTCCCCTGATGGCTAGCTGCTGTGATCCAAACTCTGCTACGGTTATTGGTGCCCCTTAATATTGACTGAGAAAATATTTTACTACTAACTCATTGGCCATCATTTAAAATATGTCCAAAAAATATTCCTGCTAGTTGAATCAGGCTGCCCTGCCAGTGAGCAGTGAATTGGGATTGACCTAAACTGGTTTGAGACCCATATTCTGTATTTACTTCCTGTGCCTCTATTAAATAAATTGGCGCTATTGATGTATATTTATGAAAACATGCACCAAACTGTAATTCAAGAACCTCCACTTCTATGGATGTCTCCTTTGAACAACATGGTCTAAAAAGGTGTTGCACAACGGGGAGAAATTTTCAGGGATTTGAGTGAGTCTGACTGAATGATGTCACCAGAGTTGTGTGATATCTGGGACAACGAGACCTGCTGGTTTCCTCCAGATGAACAGGAAGCTGTGAATATATCAGCTTTCACAGGATTTTACAGATAAGTTGAAACATGTTGGTGTCAGATATCACACGGTATCTGACACCAGCGCACGTAGAGTCACATTTAGCTCAATGGGCTAAAGTTTTCGGCTCTTAAAAGCATCTTTCCAAGCTTTCATCTGCATTAAATCCAGAATGGTTACATTATTAACCGTCTTTGACTTATTGCTGGAAAATAAGTATATGACTTACTGATCATCCTCTCCTCCTGCAGGGAATCCTGACCTACTTCGCCCTGGGCCGTTTCCGTCGGGGCGTGGACGACGTCAGCATTCCCACCTACACGGATCCAGCCCCGGAAATCCACACCCCGTACCCCCCAACCTATGCTCCCACCACCTACACCCCCACCACCTACACCTACCCCAGCAACATGCCCGAATCCCAGAAGCAGCCCACCTTCACCTCAAACCTCCCGCCGCAGAGCGACACCGGCTACCTGCCGCCCAAATACTGACGCAGTGGAAGGGGGTGGGAGGGGGTCTTCACGGATGACGGGGCGCTGCTGAGCGACAGCGCTCTGTCGTATCGATGCGGTTTTACATTCAAGTCAACACACTGTTCAAAGTGTCCGGGAGGACGTGAGCCTCACGGCGGCAGGCTGGAGACGACGAGCAAACGCTGTTTACGCCAACGGGCCTGAGATCAGATCTGAAGACACTGAAAGAGGCTTGAGCAATGTGACCTTTCACCTGTGCGCAAAAGCAACATTTACCTCAGACGAGCTGAACCTGCAGGGGAGAGGGGCGTTGCAGTGGAAACAATCCTGTAGAGGAGCAACAATCAGCGCGGAGGAGGCCAAACGTGTGTTTCTCTTTATTCTAAAGACAGGACGGTCACGTGCCATGTTGTTTTGATTTTCAGGATTTTTTTCTGTTTCTTTAAATTGCTCAAAAAGCTATAGTAATAGAATTTACCAAATGGGTTACAAGGTTTGTGGAGAAAAAAAAAACCTAATTTAAGTTATATTTTATAATCATGGATTCTGTAAAAGTAACACAAATCCTCTGATAAATAATCAGAAAAGGTTTACCTTTTCTTTGCTGCTTAAACTCATTAAAGCCATAATGATTGAGCATTTCCACCAGACTGACTGTACTAACTGTAACAGACGTGTGTTGGTTTGAAAAGGTTTACAAGTGCTGAACTGACCTTTGAACTTGCAGCTAACTTTCTGATGGAGAGGGAGGAGCTTGGAGATAACGCGGCACTTATTGAACGAGTCTGTCCACTGAATGTTTTCTTCTTCTCTCCCTCTGTGCAGCATTTCTTCCTCCACCGCCCAAAAACAGAGCAACAGCACCCTTCCTTGGTTAAATACTGACATTTTTAGTTTTCTGAGACTGTTAGTTAACAGGCTTCAAAGGTACAACTACAGATCACCAAAACCTGCTCTCTGAGCTTGCAGTTAATTTGCTTCGCCAGTTCTTTCTGGTGCAGATCAGAGACCAGTTTTGGTTCGTTGTGTGAGCTCAATTTAGACCTGTGAGCAGATTATGTTTTTCTTGAGTCATCTGTGAAAACGGTGGAGTGACGTCTGTCATTTTTCATGCAAAATGTGCGTAACTGGTTCAGAGAAAAAGGAAGAGACGACTTCGTTTGTACTGAGAATTGCCTTGCAACATCATTCTTTTGGTCAAAGACAACAAATCCAGGAGAGTTCCTCCGCTTTAAAAACCGCTTGCGCCCTGCAGAGGTATTCATACATCCCATTAAATCTTGCTAAGATGCTCTGGAGTCCTGAGGGTGTAGGTTGTAGGAGGATCGCAACTCCTAAGCTAATTTGGGAACCGAAGAGTTTAAAATGTGATTAAATCTTGAGGTAATATTTTTGAGTTGTAACAGCTGTGTCAAATGCTGAAAATCTAGTTCTTGGATCAGTGACATCTAAAGCAGCTTCTTTTAATTTCTCACTTTAAACAGCTTGTTTTTGTTTTGTTTTCTTTCCCAAAAGTGCCGTAAATGATGTGGGCCTAAAAGTGTAAAAGTGATGTGGCCAAGGATTTGTGATTTACTGAATAATTGTAGCAAATGAGCTCTGAAATATGTGTAAATAATGTGCACCTTGTTTGATTCTTGCTTTAAAATAATAAACAAGTGGTTAATGAATGAAAAAAACATCGACATGGCATGTTTTAGTTTCCTCTGGTTGTGTATTCAATGGTAGCCTGGTAATAATCAACTCCCTGTCCTAATGTTTGCATCGTACAGAAGATCTGGGATCTCAGATATTGAGAAACATTTGCTTCCTGGAGACGTGGACAGTGTTGAGGTTGCTAACCTCCAATATTGTGTTCCAAGTTGGTGGGGATGAGAAGGAGCGGGTGGGGGGGATGAGTTTCTGGAAGACCTTTTCTTTTTTTAGTGCTAAGAATAAAGGCAAAATTTACATGTGAATGCCAGACAAATCTTATTCAATAAATTAGGATATATGTCCTGATCAGGCTTGTCAGAGTAAAAGTAACAAATAACTAGAAATGCTACTAGATTTTGTAGTATTAAACATACTACGAAATCTAAATATGTTAAAATGGACGTAATCTAATTAGTCTATATAATGTCTCTCACTTGATGGTGATGGAATTACTAACAAAGAAACTTTTCAGTGATATTCCAATTTATGGAATGAGTCTGTATTTGCTGAGTATATTTGCTTTTAGCAAATATTAAAGACGCAAAAACCTGTTTTGGGTCTGGTTGGGGCAGTTGGTTAGTGACCATCGATATTACAGGTGACTTAAAATAAAATGTGACTTAAAGCTGAGATGCTGATGTTTGGATATGTAAAAATATATATATTCTCTCTGCATATAAATCTATAAATAGTTTTTGGTTTCTGTCAGTTCTGTAAAGATACAAGAGAGAACAAAGCGAATTCTCGTTTATATTGACCAATAATTAAATTTAATTGTCGCTTTAGGAGCCCTGGTTTAAAATTGAACAAACTTTGGCTCTTTATGCTTTATGAAATATTTCATATTATTTGATGACTGCTCTGAATCTCGCCACGTTCTACAAACACATGATGCAATGATGTTCTGGGACAATGTAGAAAAAAAACGGCTGGTTGTATTATTTCTCTCTCTCAGTGGGTGAACTTCACGTTAAGGTCACCGTGCGTGACTCGTTGCCAGGGCAACCAATAAACAGTCCCGGAAGCACAGAGCAAAGATTACCGTACGTTCGAGTGCATCAGGAATCAAAACAAACAAACACAAAAACATTTCCCACACAAAAAAGTAAAAACACCGAACAAAACATTCTGTCCGTTGCAGATTTATGTTTTTTGAATTTTCATTTTGCGATCAATAGGAAGGAAAAATCACGGTGGTTGATTAGCTAACTTGGTCTCCTGATTATCTGCCAGAAAATGTAGGTCGCCTTATTTTTGTGTAAATTGAACCGAAATACTCCGAACTGCGCAGCAATAGCACATGTTAAGGTGATAAACGTTAAGCTAGCATAGCTAACCTACTCCTCACTTTCTTTATATATATATATATATTTTTTTTTTTTTTTTTAATCAAACCTTTTTACTGACCTGTGAAATGTGATCCATTTGGACCTTGTCATCGTGCTGTCGAAGTCTTGACAATTAATATCAAAACTTTGCGTCCCTTTTTCAGATTCTTTGCTTGATTTCGCCACCACTGATATTCCTGACTGAATGTAAAACAATGGCGCATGTAAAGCACTGCCACGCACAGTCACATGATGTCCAATCCACTAGATCAATGAGTGGACTTGCCATTTACGTTTTACAAACCATTAACAACCATTAATAGCCAGTTAATGCTTTGTATACAATGGTCAGGCTAACTCAGCATAGAATCCTGAGATGTCAGAGAAAGTACGTTTTCTCCAGTTGTGTGGAGAAACCAAGCACTGCTGACTGAAAGAATGTCACTATGCTTTGTCTCAATAATGTCTAATTGAGTAAAAACTCAAACTAAAACTGTGGAGACTGAAGTTGAGCCACATTTCACTCAGCTAGCTGCAGGCTAGCCACACCAGCTATTTAACCAGTAAGTACCAGCTAATTACATTTTGAAAATCCCATTTAACATTCTGCATTTTATATTTTTAAGGTAAAGTTCAAAACGTCCAGTTTTGTGCGATGTTCTTCTACAGCACATTACACAACTCGGACTTTAAATGCAGAACCGATGAAAACCACACCCTGTACAGGAGGATGAGAGCAACTTAAGAGTAATTAGATGAGGAAGTCAAAATTTGTTTCCATTTCACAGACATGACATTTTCGACCCTGCTCACTGCAAACCAGCGGCTCACTGCAGTGTGGTGGGTCGCTAAGATTTAAACCGTTTATTTTTATCCTCACGCTGCTGCGGTGAGGAGTTAGATTACACATCTCGGGGTGAAGAGGTCAAATGAAAGTAAAACATGTTTGAGGTTCCTACAGCTACTGTCAAAAATACGTAGACACAAAGCAATAAAAGTGTCAGTTCTGAGTTTATTATACAATTTCTGACTTTAAGCACAGAATAAAACAGATGTATTCTGGATTTGAGAGCAAAATGTGCATTTTCCTTAAAGATAATTTAAGATTTTATAGCCGTCGAGGCAAATACCACAGTAAAAAATATCAGAATTAAACTAAAAGGCACAGATGTAACCTCAAGTTATTAAATAGTAAGCTGTTACAAATTATGCAAAGATATCAAGTGCCTAATGTCTTTCAAGTATCCAAAATGTCACGTCAGACAAAAAAATGTTTAGAATATTGAGTCGCTACGTTATCAAAACACTCAAAAGAAGAAAAACAAAGAAAATTGGACACACACTTCTCACACACAGCAGATTGTTCATTGTTCAAATTCAACACAAGACTGCATCAAGTCTTATGTTTCCTGCTCAGAGGTGCAGAGGGGAGAACAGTTTCCGGGGAACGTTGGGGTCGGCGAGTTTTCCCATCGGGACGTGAAGCGGCGTTTCATTCCTGATAGAGGAGTTGTTCTCTTTGTCCACCACCAGACCGCCGTAGCACTTTCTGCACACCGCCTGGTACTTGTCAGCACCGCCGATCACTTCCACCTGTAGAGGAGGAATGAATCCGGTTGGGTTTGATAACGAGATGTAATAGAATCTGCTCCATTTAGACCAAAACTCATTAAAATGGTCCGGTCCGTTTGTCTGGTCTCCTCACCTCCTTCTCTGCTCCGAGCCTCTTGGTGTAGGCGGCTTCTTTGTAACACTGCATGCAGACGGCGTGGAGCTTCACCACACTTTCTGCCAGAGGAACCAGGTTCAGGATGTTTCCAAAAGGCTGGAAGGACAAGCGTTCAGTTTGAGAGAGTAAAATCGTAAAGGAAGACGCAGAACATCTAACAGGTTATAAGTAGCATCATCCTAAATATAAGAAAGAAACGGTACAAGCTAGCTTTTGCGCTAATGTATCAAGCATCATCACTCAGTGGTTCTGTGTTTAACTGTCCTTTTCCTGGACTGAGCCTTAGATAGAGAAACTGATGTCTGTAACTATTAATTCAACATTTTAACTGTTTTTGGGATATAATGCGATGGCATCTTAGTAGCATTTTCAAAGAAATAAAATGCGGTCAACATGCCAACTCTAGAAGAACAGAAAATGACTGAAAGTCGTCAAAACCAAAAACATCTGGACATCCAAACAGGTGGGAACATATCTGATCTTTCTTTATGTATAATTGCTATTTTGTTAGTACAAATAAGAAAAAAAAGAGAGGCAGGAAGAAACAAACCGCAAAAGACAGCATAGAAACATTGCCTAGCACTAAAAGAATGGCGACTTAACAGCATTACAATCACAAGAAAGGCACTATTGTGTGTGGAATAATGAGCACACTCGTTCATCTGCTGCTGCAGCCGATTGTTTGGATTCTGCCTTAAAAAAGAAAAAGAGTTCATTGTGTGGGACGTTTTGTGACATCTGCCCAGCATGCGTCAGCACCCACCTTCCTCTGGAAGGTCCCATCCAACGCAGCCACGATGACCGTCTTCCCTAAATTGGCCATCTCCTCACAAAACTCCACGGTGTCTGGAAACTACATCCAGGGAAACGCAGCAGATCAGATACGGGTTGTTTGTCTCACTCACATGAAGCTCAACATTTTTAAACTGCGTGACAAATATCACCGTTACCACAGAAATACAGCAAAACAAGCCAGTTTGCCCATAGAAAGTGCATTTGGATCAGTGCTTCTTAAATCCACCATGTTTTCTTTTCTAGACGAAGATGAAGCGGCAGATGGTTGATCATTCCAGTGAATGGATTTCACCTGTTTGTCTTGAGATTATATTTGCTCTCACTTGGTGCATTATAAATAAAAATGAACTAACCTATGTTACAAAATATCTGGCCGAAACCAGGAAAGAGGCAGCGTAGATAAAAGTTACGATTCGATTTCAGTTTCAAAACAGCTAAAGCCAAAGTTGACACAACATGATTTAAATGCTATTGCAGTGTAGCACCTTTAACACATTCAACTTTTCAACATGTTCTCCGTCATTTTGTCTTCGAGTTCTCCTCCCATCCGTTTGCTCGTCTCCGCCTTGTGGTTTTATGTCACAATTCACCAGATGATGACTAACTCACTTCTCGATGGTTGATTTCACAACTTTCTGCAGGAGAACTGGCACGCTCTGGTTTGCACAGTTTGTTTATTTCAGCAACATGGGAGGGTTTTGAAACGTCTGAAGTCATGCCACGGCATCTCAGTTGGATCTGAAGGTGTACTTTAACTAGGCCAGTCCTAACCCTTTGTGTGTTTCCAAGTAATTCAGTGGTGGAGTTACCCATGTGCCATTGGAGATTAAGGTTGCTGATGAATGGAGATTAAAAAAAAAAGTTGCCCAGGTCCCGAAGCAGCAACAGAGCCCCAGATCATCACACTACTGCCACTGTGTCTGACTGTCAGCGTGCTGTTCTTTGTCTGAAATGGCATTTCAGTTTTACGTAGTTTACTTTCCAAAAAGAGTTACACTTTTGTGTCGTCTGTCAAAACACAAAGATGTCTTTCTTCCCCAAAGGTGTTGATTTCTATTAAGATGATTGAAGGTTATAGGAGATTCTGTGCAAACAAACTTACAAACTGTCCTTCATCAATCCCAATGACGCAGGCCTTCAGAGCGGCGGAGCGAACGTCTCCTAGGCAGGTGGCAGGCACGGCCTCCATGGTGATTCTGAAACGGCAGCAAGATTCAGCAAAAAAAAATGTTTCATTATAAAATGGAAACTCGAGGATTTTTCTGCCTTTAACGTTCTGAAACAAAGCAGCAGTAGTTGATTTTTAAATGCTGAATTTTTGAATTCAGTAACTGCAGCTATGACGTGGCAAAAAAACAAAACAATTTATTAAAATGAATGAAATTTACAAAAGAAAATTAACATATGGTCAAACAGTACATATGGAAAAAATATGAAGGTGTGTGTGGTTTTATCTTAATCAAAAGGTTGCTGTTGTTTGTAAATGCTTCATTGTTCATACCGCACAAGGATGATTTGACGCAGTTTATTCTGTCATCTTTTACTAAAAATGCACCAGGGATTGAAATCAATTGAAGGTCATGAACATACATGTTTGTATACAATAGTTAGAATATTTTCATTTTTTTCGTTTTGATGGAAAACTACTACGTCTTAAGGGAGACGGTGGTTGTAGTTACGACTGGATCGTTGAGGTCAGACCTCAAAGAAAACCAGATATCGTCTTCGGCCAGGAAAAGCCGGGTCAGTTTCTCTCTGCTTTTTATTTGACAAGCGGTTCTGTGATAATGGAGTATTAATAACTGTCAAAATTAATATTTGTTATTAAGCATATTCATTTTAATCTAGTGGTCAGTGACATGACAGGAAAAGCTGCTGTGATTGAAGAATATCACCAGCAGGGGTCAGCTCAGGCTCAGTTATTCCTGCCAAACTATTTTCATCAGCAGCCACTGACTTCTGAACTTTAAGCTTTATGCATAAAGCTATCATTTTTTATGATAATAATAATAATAATACATGCATTGTTGTACGCAAACAAGGAACCCAACACGCTGAATCTCGACTGCGTTATAATTGGGTGTATTTTTTTCCTCTTTTTTCCCCCTTTAGCTGTGAACAGAATAAATCTCATATTCTTCATCGCATCAAGTTTTACAATCATAGATAAAAAAATATTTGCAAAATAAAAAATAAAAACAGAAGCTTACTTGTCATGTGTGGCCACACCTGAGTCTGAATACCGGATGTCTTTGGCATATTTGATGATCAAACATTTGTACTGGGCCACCTGGAAACGGCGCACTCTTCTCATCAGTTCAGTGCTGCAAAATTATTCATTAAAAGCAGAATAATTAATACTGTGACCAAGACACTGGTCAACAAAGACATATTAGAATTGGAACATTCATTTACATAGTTATGCAGCACAAGCATTTATTAAATTATTTTTGATTCAACTATATAATAATAATAATATAACTGCACTGTGAGTAACAAGATCTGAACGTGATTATTATATGATGGTACTAGTTTAAAATTGACTGAATTTGGACTGAAGTGTCTGGAGATTACATTTGTTGTAACGTAGTGCAATCTAAATAAATAAAATATAGAGCTTTTTTTAAGTCCTAAAAAACTTGCCAATTTGAATGTAAAAGCATAACAATTGTGTGCTTTGCACAAGAAGGATGTGAATGAATGGGAGTAGAGTAAACAAAGCAGAATTGGCGGGATGGTGATGTTTAAGCGGAAATCAAAGCAAAGATCGTGTTTCATTCTCATTTTGAACACTGCGGATGGGCAAAACTGAATAAGTACGTCAATTAAAGCAATGTAAAAATCACACACTTTGTGGTAAGAGTTATAAAAGAATAACTCACCTTTTGCCTGAAAACATCGGCCCAAATATAATCTAAAAACAAGAAAATTTGTGTAACTGTTAAACTGAGGAAGAGGCTTAGATTCCGTTTCACATCTACAGCTGAATTTTACTCAATTTTTGATACATTTTAGGTTTTCTCCAGCTGATACGAACCTGAATCTGTCCTTGGGATTTCCTCGGTGAGTTTTGTAGCCTGATTGGACAAACTGGCGAATCATAGAAGTCCATTTTGATTTAAATACACACTTAATGATATGTTACAATAAATATAAGTTAAAATAAAAATATGCTATGCTCCTTGTAGTTGCTAACAAAGGATGTACAGTAAAACTTTGAATGCGGCGCGCTAATGTCAGCCATTTATTCGACATCTCCACCAATAGCCTTATTGTCACGTGTCACTACGGACCAATCAGCTTCAGCTGTCAGCTGCAGCTGGGCAGGCTCCCGCCACTCCTGACCAATCAAATTACAGAGCGTCTTCACCCCCTCCTCTGCTTATGACGTGTTTTTTTTTTTTTTGTGGTGGGAATTGAAGATCCTTTCCAAGATCCGATTCACTTGGCACTCGAAAGAACCGGATTTTTTCCGCTCTCGAACTAATTCTTATCATCGTTGCTATTCTCAGATAGATGAATGGATTTTAGCGTGTTAATCTAATCCCTTTACAGCAACTCCCAGTAATCCTTACAAAGAAAAATCACTTAAAAGAGAAACTTAGTGTCTATAACAGAAATATCTGAAAAAGGCATAGCAGCTAAAATAGGACACAAACAATGCAACAGTAGAGGGTGATATTATATCTGTTCTCATAATTTAAGGCTTTGTAGAAAATCTATATAAACAACATATAATTTACAAGGGCTTGCACAGATGCCTTGTAGCAAGAAGGTCATGGGTTCAAATCGCAGCCTTGGGTCTTCCTGAATGGATTTGGCATGTTCTCCCTGTTCATGCAACAATACTGTTAGGTTAGTTGGTCTCTCTAAATTGTTGGATATTAGATCACATTACATTCTCAGTTCCTGAAATGCAGCTGCAAGTTGAGAAGAGAACAGAAACGGCCACAATCGTCTGTTCCTCTTTTGTTTTCTCTTCCCCTGATGTCCAAAATCCAGCCTGATAAAACACCAAGCAAAAGGTGTTGTGCAGCTGATTCAGCCGTGAACAATGTGTGTACACAGCGAGACTCTGCAGTCTAAAGATCAGATCCTCAGCAGATGGTGGTCACATTTATTCCTTCGCAGCAATCCGAGGTATTCTGTCTAAGTAAACGATGCACTGGATGGAAATGAAGAAAGACGTAAGAGTTTTCACTTTATCTGTTTGCGCTTTGGTTGCTGACAGGAGATAGAACATAATGTGAAGCTGGAGGAGTTCAGATCACTATGTGTGATTTGACTGTTTAGAGTTTGTTTTTTTTAAAGAAACAAATAAGGTTTTCATTTTCATTTGACTAACAAAACAAAGAGAAAGTTTTATGATTGTGATATATTTATTTAAAATTTATCAGCTTGAGCAAAGATTCCCAGTGATCAGACCGATGACTTTGCTCAGTGTTTGTATTGGATCACACAGATTGCACAGCCATGTGACTCTGTGGAGTTCAAAGTATACATTTTGTAAAGTAAACAACGGTAAACAGATGGAATCACTTTTATCCCAAAAAAGCAAGAACATTTTTTTAAAGAGGAATATAAATAATGAAAACATCGCTTGTGAAAAAATGAATAAATAAATAAAATATTTAAAATTATTTTTAAGACCGTTTGAATTCTTCTCAGTAAATGAGAATGGATTATTTTAGTTGGTTGAGAATCACCTTGTTGGAGCGAAACAAAAAATTTGATCCATACCATGTATTACTGATGTCACTTTTTTCTAAATAAAATAGAACAAAATTGAATAAAATGTGACAGAAAAAATGCCTGAAGTTCTGAGTTACAGTTGTCTCTTTGCTGAGTATTCTGTTTTGTTTTGTTACGTTACGTTTTGTTATGTTATTCTGTCATGTGTTAACACAAAATTCATCCTTTCAGTTTAACAGCTTTTCTGCTAGAGTGACTGATAGCTTGAAGATAAATGGCTTACCAAAACAAATAACTCAATAACCTGCACTTTAGGTAATGTTCAATGACTAGAAAATGAGGGACAAGCAGCTAAAGCAGACACAAAATCTTCCAGGGACCCTTGGGAGAGGGGGGGGGGAAATAAAAGTTTAAATAAACATTTTGACATGTTCCAACAAAAGTAAGGGCCAAAAGACAAAGTACTTGCTTTACTATGGACACAAAGATGGACTTTTTCCTTCTACGGACAACCGTATTTTCAAAATGTCCCAAACAGTGTGAAGAGGGGCTTCATTAAAGAAAATAACTTCTCCTTAGTCCAGTTGTTGGTCTTCCTGTTGAAGTTTGTGATGATTTGATAAGTGGCCGATTTGGGTGCAGTTTTAGTTGCAGCAATAAGTCTTTCCCGTGAAACGTTTTTGGTGCAAAGAAATGATGAAAGCAAGTTTCCTCTGAGGCTATCACAAAGAAAAGAATTTTCTTCAAGCACCACTCCCTTTAGATTCAATCATTCTGCTCATTTAACTCAGTGAGTAAGACATAGACAAAACAACTTCATTGCCTCCCTTCAATGATAGGATTATAGAAATGATTGTAGCTCACTTAGTAGCAGAACTAAATGACCCTGCAAATGATGTTTCTGTGATTAGAGAAAATGTTAATTAACTTTGCTAATAATTTATAAACTTTATCAGATGGACCATTTTAACAATACCACTCTGCAAACAAAAAGAATAAAGAATAAACAAATACGGCAACATTTTTATCTCTGTATTTGAAAAGTATTATTATTATTATTATTATTATTATTATTACTATTATTATTATCAACAACAACAACCTCATAAAATTGATACATGCAGTTCGGCCGTGTCGTCAGCAGAGGGCGCTGTTTGCTGTATATATTCCTCCCTGCCTGGCGGCGTGCCAGGTCGCATGGCGGCGGAGCGGCTCACAACAGCGTCTTTCTGTCAACAGGAGCTTGAGAAGCAGTACTCACCCAGCAGGTGGTCTCACAGGATGGCGGCAGACGACGTGATCAAGGCCCACGTCAAGGCTCTGAAGGAAGGTTTGTTTGTTTACCGGCGACACGGTAACTTTGTTTTTAATCTGGCAGACCGACGGGGCTGTCGTTTCGGAGCACCGGTGTTGTGCTCAATGTTGTGTATCCGTAAATCTGAAAGCCCCGTCGGATAGTTATGAATGAGTTTGGAAGTTTGAAGCTTTGTGTGTGGGGGTTTTTTTAGGCAATGAATGTGATTTTGTTAGCTTAAAACACGCTAGCTTAGCTAAATCATGGCATGTTTAGCTACACATGTCTAGGTTTTTATTGTTCATAAATCACATAGTTTGGAATTAATAATCCACAGTTGGGTTTAAATGTTTACCACACACATATGCTACATACATGCTGTTTCATATATTACTAAGAGACGCGCCATTAAAATATGACTACATTATATTATCTTTTGTTTTATTTGCAGAGATTTAAAATGTGTTTTTATTGAACATCTAACGTAGTAAGATGCTCAGGAAAAGTCTTGTCCACCAAATTCTAAAATTTCATTGCACGGATTTTTTTCCCCAACCTGTCACAGTAAGAAGAGCACAGCTCTAATGATTGGTACATTAATTCACAAGGAGATGCTACACTCCAAGGTAGCTTTCTTGAAGCTTAAATCAAGTTGACAGGTTTAGAAGGAAAACCCACACCTCTCTCTTTCCAGTTTTCTTACATGTTCTTCTCAGTCCATGATGGATATATTGTCTCTTTAGTGCCATGGTGCTCAGCTATAGCGCTTGGGTTTCCTTCAGTGGTGGTCAGGACAAATTAGCTGGACAAATGAAAGCAAAATGATGCTATTTATGGTGTTCCCTCTGAAGGAGTGACCTCGTCCCCACCGTAACCAGTCTGAAGTTTAAAACCTGGTGGAATATGTTGAATAATGTGTTCACTGACCAGGATAACTACTGTTAGCAGTGCAGGCTAATAATGAGGTATTTCTCTGTTACTTGTGCAGCCAAACACTGTAGCAACATGTTCGCCAAATGTGGTCATATCATGTCGTTTGTTAAAAATTTAATAAATACACACCATTTAAAATTATTTCTGTTTTACACATTTCCCATGTTGATTTGAAACGTTTGATTTAAAAGATGGATTTTGCATCCTTTTCTTTTTCTTTTCAATTTTTGAATCACGTTTTCTCCTCAGGTACAGAGCGAGCCCGCAGTCTGGCTCAAACTTTAATCAATGTTCCGTACGGAGAGGAAGATGGAGAGAAACTGGACGTGTACATCCCCAAGACTGCCTCTTTGGGTATGGAGCTATGTGTCAGATGTCCTGAATCGACTCCCGGATAACTAATAACCGGCTGCATGTTTTCTCTCTCAGACGTCAACCTTGTTATTTACATCCACGGAGGCTACTGGCAGTTTCTCAGGTACCGCTTCTTACTCAATGCTTTATTTTCCAATGTAATTTAAGACATCAAGTTAAAAAAAAAAAGTCTTTGCAGCAAAGAGGAGTCTGGATTCATGGCTGTCCCACTCGTTGATAAGGACGTGGTTGTGGTTGCCGTTGGCTACGACATTGCCCCCAAAGGTAGAGTCATTTCTGATCTGTAGATAAAACGATAATCTGAGGAGATGGGCTGGAAATGTCAACTGTGTGCTGCGCTTCCCTTTAAGGTAACATGGATTTGATGGTGTCTCAGGTTCGCAGGAGCGTTGTTTCTGTCATTCAGCAGTACTCTCACATCAGGTAAAAAAAAGATACATTAATAGTAAAGTTTGGAGGACGTTCACCATGGTGGACGTTCTTTTCACTAGAATCAACTCCAGTGTGTTAAATAAGCTCTCTGTGGTTCCTTATTCAGCGGTCTGTACCTGTGTGGCCACTCTGCAGGGGCTCACCTGGCCGCTATGGTGCTCTCCACCGACTGGTCCCAGTACGGCGCCACACCAAACATCAAAGGTAAGTCGCAGAGGATCTGGCTGGGCTTACTGGTGCCTTCAGAAAGATAGGCTCAGAAATGTCCGGTTGATTTTCTTTGTTCACTGTCGCTCTAATTTTCCTCCAAGGTGCTTTCCTTGTGAGCGGCATATACGACCTGCTGCCCGTCCTGTCCACGTATGTCAACGAGCCTCTGAAGATGACGGAGTAGGTTCCATGTGCTGGTCTGTTCTGATTTCCTGGAGTAATCACACATTGGGAAAAAATACATTTTTCTACAAACACAGAATCCTTGTTGCACACTGTTAACTTTGAAACGGCTGACAGAGATTGATTTTTGCAGATAAGTAGGCAGATAATTTAAATATATTCTACTGTATCTTATGGAAAAAGCTTTCGGTCTGTTGGTAACAGGAAACATTTTGTCCTAAAAATCAACTTTTTTATTTCTCGTAAAGCCTTTTGTTTATTGGGAAGCCTGTCACAATGATCAGCTAATTATACCATTAATTAAAATGAGCTTGATCATTTCATCGTTATGATCAATATTTTTTGAAGGAAAATTTTTATTTATGGCGACTTTATAATCCACTTTATTAACGGTTTCAGTTGCATATGGTTTTTATTTGTTTTGGGTTGTTTTTTTCATTTTGGATACTTGAAATGTCTCCCGGTTCCACAGTGGATGGTTCTGTAAAAAATTAAAGCTTGTTAGTCTTTGAGAGGGCGAACTTCCGTTGTTATGCCTTTATCAATATATTGCATTAAAAACAACAATATTGAAGTTTACCGCAATAATTTCTGGGGCAATTTATCGTCCTGTTGTTTTGTCAGGCCTATCTATTATTCAGAGAAGGTTTTCAAAAGCTTAAAATGCAAATTTACCTGCTAGGGGAATCATAAACCAATGGTCCTTTTAAACAGATAGGTAATTATTGATAACTTTCACCTCTTTGTATAGTCCAGACAGTTTTAATCTATGGATTTCGGATTGAGTCAATGCATTCTGAGTGAGTTTAGAGTTTATAAAGATAAGCAATGACAAGATATGAGTTTCAAATTGTTGAATTAGCTAATTAAAGTGTGTAAGGCCTTCCAATTACTCAGGTTTGATTCGGATAATAAAAAAAAAAGTAATCATAAGCTTAGATCTGGACATGATTGGTTGCTTTTTGAGATCTTCCAGTCGACTGGCTGGTTCTGCTTAACCGATTCATTGATTCTACAGTTCTGAATCAACAGAGGGAGATTAAATGGAAAATAAACCAAAAAAAAAAAGTGGTTAATCAATGACTTTACTGTAGATGCTGAAAGGGTTAGTTTAAGGCTTAAAAAAAGAAAACGCAGATCTGATTTTAGACGTTTTGAACTCCTGCTGTGATTTTTATGTCCCGATTCTCCTTTAAATTGTATTGACTGGGTCGTGGAGAGCATCATGCGGGAAGCTGTGGTGGTAAATGTCACTGTTGGCGTCTCTGTAACTGGTGCCAGTCGGAGCCTCATTCCTTTGTGTCTGCAGGGAGGTGGCGGTGAGAAACAGCCCTAGCCAGCTGGTCCCTGAGCTCAAACGATCCTCGTCAGGCTGTCAGATCGTCGTGGCTGTCGCCCAGAACGATTCGCCAGAGTTTCGCAAGCAGTCAGAGGAATACTACAAAGTTAGTGGCCACAGCCGAGAACAAATACAGCTGTGAATGGCGCAGGAGCAGCTCGTCAATTGGAACGTTTTCTCTGTTGTTCAGATTTTCATGCACAATCAGAAACGTATTTCTGCCTCATTCTGTTTTTAAAATATCAAGCTGCCATTCTGAAATTAAACCAGACATAGTTGCTCTTGTCACTAACTTCTCTTACTTGTGTGTGTCATTAAGGCTCTGGAAGCAGCAGGACTGACTGTGACCATGGAGGATGTGGCGAACACAGACCATTTTAGTATCATTGAGCAGCTGGTAGATGGAGACTATCACCTGACCAAGGTACACGCTCCCCTCACTTTCTGTTACGTTGGATTTTGTCAGTATGGTAGATTCATTGATGTTTAGCTGGATCTGAACATGAGTAGCCTTTTTATTTCTTCACCCTCTCCTGTTGTGAAAAAAGGCAGCTAGCTGTATCTACAGTTGCATTACAGAACTGGAAAAAAAACATTTCATCCTGATCCTTTGAGACCAGTGTCAATAAAATAACAGCGACACAGATCTCAATTTTATTTATGACTGGGCTTTGACTAGGCCTTTCTAGCAGATGATTATCTTTTGATCTCATGCTTTGACTGAATATTAAGTAAACTTTCACCACAGACTTTTGTTGCCACTAATCATTTTCTTTCAGCATCATCAAAATGACTTTGGACTAATAATATAAACGCTCAATAAAATACTATTTGTAGTTGTAACCTGACAAGATGTGAAAAATCTCAAACCCTTTTGAAAGATATTGTATTTTGTCAGAAAGGAAAGACCTTAAAAAGACCAGAAAACTATTGATAAACAGCACTTTAAGGAATTATAAAAAAAAACATTTAAACTGTACTTTATATTGTAACACAATGTAAGTATATTTCAAGACAAACTGCTTTCATCATCTATGGTTCAAAAATCTGTTGAAAAGTCTGAACATGTTGGCTTTATAGCTTGTAACTTTCGCTTGTAACATAAAAGCTGTAACTCTTTACTTTAATGCTTTCATTTCTCTGTAGCTCCTCCTGAAGATGATGGGGAAGAGCTGAAGTTCAACAAACCTCTGATCAGTCCCAGTTCACCGACAATGAGAAAATAGGCATTTCTTCAGGGTTTCACTGTGGTAAATGTTCTTTTTTTTTTTTTTTGTTATTTTGAGATCAATCCAGGTGACATCAGTTGTTCTGATGGTTTAGTTTACATTATTTACAAATGTTCGTCGTCAAGACGTCCTAACTAAGCTTTGGATGTTTGGAACACCTTCGCTTCACTGCAGTGCATCGTGGCAGAATTCACTTCTCAGGCTCAGCTGCAAACAGGTTGCTGGACTACTGTGAACGTTGTTGTTGTGATGAAGCATGACACCATTAAATATTAAATATTTTTGAGTGGACTTTTACTTTTGACTTATTTCCGACTGGGCAAGTCTGACTGATTATTGCTGTTTTCATCTTTCTTTTTCTTTGACAATCGTCAGTGAAAAGTAATCGCGTATCATTCAGTGTGAAGGTAGCGTTTTCCCCGAACCTCCAGCTCTACGCTGAGATCTGACCCGGGGGAATCCTGACGCAACACATGATGATGGTCCATAGCTGTTCCTGATCCTGATGTATAATTGCAGAATTTTGATTTCCAAACATGAGGTTTTGAAACTGAGATTAAAATAAAACTGTAACAGTGACACTTTGATTTGCACTGCATATTGTAGCATTGCACATTGTTGAACAATATTTACACCATGTTCTGCTTATCATTATTGGAGAATACAATAAATATTTATATTTAAGATAACATGTGGTCTGTTGTTTCTGGTTTTCCAACTCAATGACTCATCATTTCATAATAATTTGAGAGTGCTCATTACCTTTTAATCCAGCTGAACTGTGACCCAGAGAATAGTTGGTTTGTAATTGGTTGACTAAGGAGCGTTGCATTGTGGATGCTGTGTCTGTTCTTTTTTCGAGAGACTTTCAGTGTTTGAGTTCAGTGGTCATTCCATCAGTTTTTTTTTTTTTTTTTACTTGTTATTGTTAATGTCAGACTTCTTAAAACAAATCTAACGAAACTGTAATTTACCAAACTACTTTAAATATTACTGTGTGCTTGATTTGTCTGGGGACGATGTCAGACAAAATGAGGTTTGTTACTGTGCTTTTACAATCTGTTGATAACCCTATTCTCTCTAACTGTCCACCTAACTATGGATGGAATATAGTCGCATTGTAGAGGAAAACATCAGAAGTAGAAAAACAAATACCGTATTCCTTCAACTTTTTAGATGTTTTATGTGCATGGAAGCCATATTTAATCGAAACCTGGCAATTAGGCTAACAATTCATTTAAAACAATGCATTCCTCTGTTTTAGTTATGCAAACATTACAAAAACATCTTCACAAATTACAATTGTATCGTATGATATGTGCCACTGTCACATGTGATAAATGCTTTATACCAGCAATGTTTATAACTTTGATTTCTATTTGTATAGACATTTGATATAGAATTCAGGGCTACTCTGACCTCTGACTCTCCAACCTGGTATTTTGACTTCAGTGGACTTTATATACAGTATATATACAGTACAGACCAAAAAGTTTGGACACACCTTTCTAATTCAATGGGTTTTCTTCATTTTCATGACTATTTATAAGGCAAGAAATCCCACTTATTAACCTGACAGGGCACACCTATGAAGTGAAAACCATTTCAGGTGACGACCTCTTGAAGCTCATCAAGAAAATGCAGAGTGTGTGCAAAGCAGTAATCACAGCAAAAGGTTGCTACTTTGAAGAAACTAGAATATAAGGGGTATTTTCAGTTGTTTTACACTTTTCTGTTTAGTGCATATTTCCACATGTGTTATTCATAGTTTTGATGCCTTCAGTGTGAATCTACAATGTCAATAGTCATGAAAATAAAGGAAACTCATTGAATTAAAAGGTGTGTCCAAACTTTTGGTCTGTACTGTATATAAATATGTTATAGCTATTTCTGACTGGGAACATAACAATAAATAATTATCTTGAGTACAAACAAAACATAGCAGCAATCGTTGAGATGCTAACCACTATTAAAAATACACACCTTCAAACATCTTTAACAACGTTGATGCTTTCCTCAATAATCTACTGTATCAAGATAAAAAAAAATCGTCTGTACATTATACTGTCCCTTTAATAAAAAAAAGAGTGATCTCAATTGAGATTTTCTGAATTTACTGACTTAATTTGTAGTTTAAATACTAAAATAAACAACTACATTTTTAAATATTTTTTACAAGCATGACTTTTAAGTGTATGTTAGCTGTTTTTGTGTATAATTTATCAATGTGGCTGCGTGGAAACCCCGTGGACACAAGTTTTGTTTATGACGTGACAGAGCCGTGAGGTGCCCTTTCTCTAGGGAGTCCCAGCATTTCCTCCGGTGTAGGAGGAGACTGTCACCGGCCAACAGGGCGTCGTGAGAAGCCTCCACATCAGGTGAGCTGCTGGGGCAGAAATGGGGACGTGGGTCGGGTAAACTCTGCAAGTTTGACGAGCAGCGTCCTTGGTGAGTCGGGGCGAAACGTCAACGTTTACTGTTGCTAGCTGGTGTTAGCTGTGTGGCTAATAAAACGTCTGGAGGTGATGTCCGCTGTATGACATAACTTTCCGTCCGTGTGAAACACTTCGACAATGTTCGGACATTTCGGCTTACGGTTTTAGGAGCTTATCTGTGTTCATTAAAACCGGCTAATTCAGCTTTGCACTGCCAAAGTTTATGAACCTTTAACCGGCTTTTGTAACCTCAGACTCGAGCTTAAAGTGGAATTGTTCCAATTAATTCTCTCATCATTTACACACGACAAACAAGGGAAATAATGAAGAAAAAGAAAAAAAAAACCGATTGACAGTTGAAATAGTCTAACATAGTTCGCAGCACAGCTGATTTGCGACATTAACTGTTGTGAAAGCTTAGATGACGTCACTTTCTGCCCCGTTACGTAACGTAACGTCCCGCCGACGTAAAGGAGTTAAAACCGCAGTTGACGCTATACTTGCGCCACACTTGAATATGAACGATATTTAGGTTTATGAAAATCCCCTGTATGTAAGTAGTTAACAAAATATTCAAGAGATACTTCAAAAAACTATTTAAGTGTACGACTATCTCTTCTTTAAAAAGGCAATTTTTTTATTTGTATCATCTTCAATCTTGATTATTCTAGAGCACAGAACTTTTACCGTTCAAAATGCAATGATAAAACCAAACAATGAATAAAATATATATTATTTTTCTTTGTTCATAGTACAGAAATATTGGAAAGGTTGTTGGGGTTCGCCATGTTGCATTTACTTCCTGAGAAAGAGTCTACTTTTATTTTTCATGTCCCTAAAAATAAATTTGAGAGGACTTAAAGTGCAACTTTTACTGCATTTTGTGGGCAAAATTAATTTCACATCAAATTTTTACTTTTGCATCAAATTCGTCTTTAAGCTGTATGCTGTAGACTTTCTCTTATTTTGGCAGATTTCTCTTATTAACAATACAAATACAGTTCTTAATTCATTACTAAGAAATCCAAGTTAGTTTTGGCTGTGAAACTTGAGATGGTCTACAAGAGGGCAAAGGAAGAGACCTGCTGAAACCTGCTGAAATCAATTATTCATGCGAATACCAGGGCTGAACGAGCGAGTTTCTCTGAGGGATGTGCAGAGCAGAACGACGTGATGGTAGCAGCCTGTTCAGGGGACAGGAGGCGAAGGAAGGCTGAATAGTTTAATTCTTTATACCCTGTACAACAATGTCGAGTTTTGGCTTGTCGTGCAGGGAGGTGGAAAATATGGGTTATGTATTCAGCAGCGACAAAAAGCTCTTTTTTTTGTTCTGTCAAGCCTTGCGTGTTCAGTTTAAAGAGTCGACAAGCGTGAACACGTTCAGAGAGAAGCAGCGGATGCACCGGGGGAATTATGTGACGTAAGATGATCTGTTCCACCCAGATGACTTCTTGGGAAATATTCATGTGAACCCTTTTTAAAATCTTGTCGAATTTAGTCAGTAAATATATATATATATATATATAAGTATACTTATTTTAACAATTTGAAGTTGTTTTAGAATTAATATTCTGCTTAGAGTGCATATATTTAAATTGTCAAATCTTGTTTAAAAGATTCAAAATGGCTGGGCAAAGATTTGCCCTACTATTTGTCGCTGTTTGGAGTAACATGAAGGGTCACCTTGGCCCAAAACAATAACAGATCTCTTATTTCAGCAGGTACCACGTCTCTTTACCTATTTATCTAAGTTTCTGACAGAGATGAAACAGTTTGTTGAGAATAAAAGTCTGCTAAACTTTTTAAGTTCTCTTAAAGTACTTCACAGGAGAAACAATACAGTTAAATCAGAGAGTCAAGGGGAGAGAATTTTGTACAACAGATTAGTGTGAAAAATTATAAAATGGATAAAGTCATGTGACAAGTGTATAATCTTGACAGCAGTTCAGCATGTTAATAAATTAAGGCAGACAGCAGGGTAAGGGTGTGCTGGTTCTGTTCCTGATGGTTTAGTACATTCGTGGAGCTCTCTTCCTGTTCAGTATGCGGTCTGCTCAGCCCAACAAAGCCCTGTTGTGAATAAGGAACAATAGGAACAAGAGCCCATTTTAGCAGCTTGCCCTCCTACCAGTGGCTATTCTTCTCCAGCTGCTATGAAAGCAGACTCGTACTTCAAAAACCTCAAACTTTTCAACTATTTTTTACATTTTGTGTAAGCCTGCTGATGTTCCTCCTTGTTCTTCTTCTCCAGGCGGTGGAAGTTTTCATCTCCAACCCACAGCTGGCTCCAGGGATGAACCCGACACTTCCATGAACTCCTTCGGTTTCGCGGTTCGAGGCCTCCCCTTGGCCTTGCCGTCCATGACACAGGCCACTGCCTCCGACCTGCGCTTCCATCCCAGATGGAGAGCAATAATCGTGACCGCCCTGCTGGCCTTAGTGCTCATGCTGTACCTGCACCGGACCGTAGGGAACACAAACACACCAACCACAGGTAGTTTTCAAACTCGCAGAGAGGAGGATGTGAGATCACAAAGACTCTCTTGGTGTCTAAAGAGGAAAAAGCCTTACAATGACACATACCCGTTGAGTCCACCAGAGAGGACACCGCACGGCATTCGCTACCGTATAGGAGTGATTGCCGACCTGGACACGGCGTCCCAAAGCTCCAAGGGTCAGACGTGGTTTAGCTACATGAAAAGAGGCTATGTGACCGTTTCAGAGAGCGCGGACAGACTGGAGGTGGAGTGGGATGCAGACAGAGTCACCTTGGAGAGCAGTCTGGCTGAGAAAGGACGAGGTATGTGGCTCAAATCCTGCTTCTCCATACGGATGTGCATGTTCATATCAATATGTGGTGCAACGCCGTGCCTGCAGGTATGGAGCTGTCGGAGCTGGTGGCCTTCAACGGTCACCTTTACAGTGTGGATGACCGCACAGGTGTGGTGTACAGGATTGAGGGGAGCAGAGCCATTCCCTGGGTGATACTTCCTGATGGCGACGGCTCCATGTCTAAAGGTAAGTGCCAAGGCTGAGGAGCGCCAAAGATTGATGACAATTCCTTTTAAGAAAAACAAAAAATGAACGTTTAGTCGAGAACTTTAGTACCTTCCAAATATATTCATACCTCCTGAACTTTTTATGGACTATTGTACACACGAATATGCCTCAGTCTAAACCGTTCCACTGTTTAGGTTTGTTGTCCTGTTTTAAGGCAAACTTCTGAGCTACTCTCAAGTCTTTTAGATCTTCTAACAGATTTTTTTTCCAGGATTGTCGTGTATTTAGCTCCATCCTTCTTCCCTGTAACTCTGAGCTCTGCCTGATCCCTGTCAAAGAGAAGCACCTTCACATTATTATGTGTTTTTTTTTTTGTTTGTAAATGATTGTATGTAAGGCAGGAACATTTGATTAATGTAAGGTTGGAACATTTGATTAGGGTCAGCCAGATGTTGGTGGTCAAAAGAGTTGTCTGTGATCGCTGTGCTGTTGTGACTCAGGTTTGGTAATGTTGTATATTAAGACGGCCTGTGGAACAGCAAATGCAGTCAGTGGTAAGGAATAATTTTTTAAGCTTACAAGACAAACACTGCTGATGTTATTGGACTTTCATAAGTTTTCATTCATAACGGCGGCATTGGGTCAACTCCCCCTGTTGCCCACCTCAGTAGCTTCAAGCTCCCACACAGGGTGATGTATTAGTTTCCGTACACTTATAGCCATTTGGATGTTTTATTTAGAGGTGCCAGAGTACAGGAAGCTGACTGCAAATCCACAAAACATCACAGATTATTGTCTATTGAAAACTTGAAAAATTGAGAATCGTCTTCCTCGCTTTTGACTTTGGTTCTTTAGTTTGGGTTGGTCTGTCACACAAAGCCCCAAAGCAGTATATTCTAGTCTGTTCTTGAAACAATAAGTTGAAGAGCGAGGAGTACTTTTCCAAGGAATTGTTTGTGATTATAGTTAATGTTTTCATTTTCTGTGCAGGATTCAAGGCGGAGTGGCTGGCAGTGAAGGATGAGCACCTGTATGTTGGAGGTCTGGGGAAAGAGTGGACGACGACGTCCGGGGAATTCGTCAACAACAACCCAGAGTGGGTGAAAGTGATCGACTATAAAGGCGGCGTGGAGCACGAAAACTGGATGCCGTATTACGCCGCCCTGCGGAGAGCTGCAGGAATCAAACCACCAGGTGCATGTCTGCCGTCGATGCCATCCGATGGTTGCGCTTAAAGGCTAAAAAGTGTGGGACTTAAACCTGAGCCTTGTGGAGCTCCAGTTTAAATCATAACACTTTGATGAAGCATTACTTACATTTACAAACAGAAGTTCTTGTCAGGATTCATGTTTTTTCCTGAAGTCATGTGTTTTATGTTTTACTACTTTAATAGGGCTGGTTGAAATAAAGAGGTCAGTTCCTCCTCGTCGAGCTTGATAGAAGCTCAACAACGGTCCATTCATTGGATTTAGGTGGAAAACATTTGAAGCATGCTGGCCAGGTGGTCACCAGGGTCAAAGCTGCTAGACCACTAGCCAATTTCTGTGTAAATTAAACATTTATTAAAAATGTTTATTGTAGAATTTTTTTGGATGTTTCCATTGACTTTATCTGACACAAAGTGAAAAAAATGTATTCATAGAGTAAGGATTTGTCCCGCTGTATTCAACATAATGACTGAAAGGTTGCTGTCTTAAGGTTCTGAATCAAGTGAATTCAGTTTTGTGACTGGAAACGATGGTCCCACTCACCATATAACGTGGACAGTTCGGTCAGCACCCTCAGTGGGGTAAAGTGTAAATGAAATCCCCTTGCTCTTTGCAGGTTACCTCATCCATGAATCGGCAGCTTGGAGCGAGCGCCTCCAGCGGTGGTTCTTCCTACCTCGCCGTGCCAGCCACGAGCACTACGAGGAGGCGGCCGACGAGCGCCGAGCCACCAACCTCCTCCTGTCCTGCCCCGCCGACTTCAGACATGTGACCACGCAGCGCGTCGGACCTTTTAACCCCACCCACGGCTTCTCCTCCTTCAAATTCGTTCCCGACACCGACGACCAGGTCGTCCTGGCTCTGAAGTCGGAGGAGGACGCAGGCAGGATCGCCACATACATCATTGCTTTTACACTGGACGGACGGCTGCTGATGCCCGAGACCAAGATGGGAGATGTGAAGTATGAAGGGCTGGAGTTCATTTGAAATGTGGCAGGGTGAAAGTTTCATATCGCATTATTATTATTATCATGATCTCATATCGCTAGAGAGCATCGGGATAACAACAACGGTAAAACGTTTTCTGAAAGCACAGGTGAAAGGTCAACAGAACAACTGTGAAAAATGGAAATCTGCTGATGTGTCCTGTCATCAAACACTAGAGTCAAACCTGCATCACCTCAGTGCTGATAGATGTTTTAGTTTTTTTTTATTTAATTTTGGGAAGAGACCCGATTGGAGTTGAATTTATAATTAAAGGGAAGAAAGTAAAGTGCTTTTAAAACCATAATTAGGATTTACACCAAACATTAAAGCAAAAATATAAAATAGTTTTTTGGAAATATATATATACATAGTATATATATATTTACGTAAACAGGTAACAGTTGGTGACATGGCCAGTTTTCTAGTATTTAAACCATGGGAAATAGTTTGCTAGTGAGGCAAAATGTGTTTTTCCCTTTTCATAAGGTGCTAAATATTTTCTGATGATGGCATTCTTCATTACTGATCATGACAAGCACAACAGTCCTCTTCACTGTGGAGGATTTAATGTTGAAGAAAAAAATCTAATTTATTACCACAGGTATTTCTGCTTCACATTTAAAAAGACGGCTTTCGGTGTTTCTTCATTTTGCTTGTTTTATAGCTTTAGCTTTCATCATCAAACTGCATTTATACCAAGGGTTTTCAAGTCTAAATACTTAACTTAAATATACTACTTTAAAAAATAAGTCCCATGAGTGGAGATTTGTTCTTTTGAAAGGTTTGATATTTACCAGAGTCCTGACACTCTCCACACAAAGTAAGGCTTAGTGTTATCATTTCATTGTCAGTCATTTCACAAATGTGTCGTTTTGTTACTTTTTATGGCCATGTGTCGTTCTTATCAGAAGTTGACATACACTTATCTTGGGCAGAAATGTCATAAAATTGGGGCATTTAATGCTGGATGTGAACCTTAGTTCATTCAAATTGTTTGATTTCTTTGCACAGATTATAGACTCGATTGGGTCGAGGTCAGAACCATTCCAGAAGCTCGATATTGTCTCCTTTCACTCTAAATCGTGTTCTGATGTTTGCGTAGATTCATTTCCTGTTGGAGCCCAACTGTGTCCAAGTTTCAACCATTTAGTTGTAGATTTGAGGTCAAGATAAAGAATTAGGTGGCGGTCTTCTGTTGTTGTGTGTAATGCAACAACATGGCCACACAGCATGCTGCTGCTACCACCATACTTGACTGTTGCTATGGTGTTCTTTGGTTTGCACAAGCCTCATCCAGAACCTGTTTGAGCCTGTTTGTTTAATTACCATCTTGTGTGGATTGAAAGTAATCCATAGTAATTTCAGATGTGCAGACTCTTTTTTTTTTTTTTTTTTTTTAAATGTCAAATATGTTAGTATAGTCACTCCACACTGAACAAACAGCTCAACGAAATAATTTGTTGGTGCAGCATTCCTACTTATGATGGCTATACAAGCTTTAGACAGGAATTTTATTTTTTACATTCCATTTTCTGTGTTTGATGTGTATGAATTTGCCTTTAAATCACACATTATAAGCATATTACATTTGTTTTACTCAACATATCTACAGCAGTGTAGCTTCTTTTTTTTTTTAAACAGGGTTTTCATATTCAGACGCAGTAAAAGCACATCTCTGTGCAGCGTCTCTCAGGGTTCAACAAATGGAGAAAAAAAAATAAGTGTCCTTAATCTTAAATCCAGTCCTGTTTGTGTTTTACTGCTGAGAAACATTGGACTTTGTCATGTTGTATAGTGATCCCTTCATGTGTAAAACAGACATTTTGGCGCCATGAAGCACAGTTACTTAATGAGGCAGGACGTTTGTTGTTGCTGATCTTTGTACATCTTTATTTCCTTGTCCAAAGTTTAACTTTTTTATGCTTTTAAAGCGAGAGAACAAATTAAAAAAAGCTATTTAATCAAAGATTAATTCTTAATATATTCCCATTGTCTTGTCTAAATGACATAAAATGCATTCTTTGTTTAATTGTCTTGGTGTGTGTGTGTGTGTGTGTGTGTGCGTGTGCGTGTGTGTGTGTGTGTGTGTGCGTGTGTGTGGGTGTGTGTGTGTGAATGTGTCGCTTTGATAAATGTCAGGAACGCCAACGATTCACTGTGGACGTTTCCAGTTTATTGAAAAAATATCCTTACAGAGATAACGTTGACAAAATGTTAAAGACAAGGCGAAAGACTTGATTCAAACTGATGAGTGTCGTTTACCGACATCCTGAATGCTTTCGCGTTACTGGAACTTTGTTGCCATGACGACGGCATCCTGAGGCAGACTCTTGTCCACGGCAACGTGCTTGAAGGAGCCGAGTTTAGAGTAGAAGTCGAGCATCCTCCGGTCGCTCTGCCTCAGCTCGCAGAAAACTCCTCTGGAGCCTGAAGGTTAAACAGAGAGTCAATAAGAGTCTATCTTTGATCAAATACACCGGGGGGTAAATTAAAAAAAATACTTTCAATTCAGGAGTACACATTCAGGCAGGTCTAGTTTTAAAGGTAAGGTGACAGTGATCAGGATCAGAGGCAGTAGCAGAATTACAACATGCTTTTACTGTAGTAAAAGTAAAAAGCAGCCATCCAAGACATTACCCAAGTAAGAGTAAAGAAGTATTTGGTAAAACGACTACTCAAGTACTGAGTAACTATCAAAACATCAATAATTTAATATCAAAAAATGACCTAAAATGAACCAAAATATATTATGTGGAAATTCTAGTTTTAAGGACCAAAATGAAAATCTAAAAAAATTTACAAAAAACAAAAACATTTTTCCAAAAAGATTTTACTCAATATAAAACTTTAACAAAAACGGCAGGTGTATATCTGGTGACTTTTAAAGTTAAAACAAGCTAATTCTCCATTAGCTTGTTTTAACTAATGGGAAGGGTAAGAGTAGCAATACTTCACACTAAAATTACTCAAGTAAAAGTAAAAAGTATAGAGTAATAATACTCCTACAAGTAAATTTTTTCCAGAAAGAACGCAACTATTTACTACCCAACTCTGATCACGACTCATGTAAAGTAAAGCAGCAGCAACGGAGCTGGGCAGATTTTCCTTGGGGTAAACCTGTAGACCCAAAAAGATTGAGTTTTACTGACCAGCACTCAGAGCTTTGAGTCAGAGCGACTTACCGCTGCTCCTGATGGAGGACAGCAGCTGAGTGACCATACGCCTGGCCGGGGATGGATCAGTGACCCGAGGCAGCACTTGGACCACAACCAGGGAGGGGTAATCCTTTAACAAGGTGTCACCTCCTGGCCTCTGGAACCACAACGCAACATTCGGTCAAGTCACACTTTGCTTATTTCCACCAACTGTTGTAGAAACTAAAACTGGGATCTTAAGTTTTGACCACCTGCTCTGTGCCTGCAGCTTGTTTGGCATCGGTGAGTGCCAGCGCATATCCACAGACCCCGATATCATCCTCCACAACAAGAGCGCACTGTGGAGAGGGGGCTACGTCCCCCAAGGACAGGCTGCAGACGGCCAGCAGAGCACATTAAGACACAGCTCACAGGACAAGAGGAAATATTTACAGCACAAACACTCATCACTGATGGCTAACTGGCAGCTCCCAGCTGCTTTGTTCTTGTTTTTTGTGTGAATATTTTATCATTTCAGACTTGATAAATAACTGTCAAGATATTAGCCTGAAATGAAAAGTTCAAAAAGAAAAAAATAAACTGGGTAAAATGAAGAATGGAAGTATCCTTACGGAGGGAAGTACAAAGAAAAGGTAATTCATCCATTATCTTCTCAAACATGAGCAATTCTTAAAAAAAGGAAGAGAAATTATTCTGTCCCAAATTCACATCTTTCAAAGTACAGATTTAGGAAAACAAAGTCTAAAACTCTAATTAACAAAAAATATCTGAGTTGGCTATTGTTTTTCTAGTTCTTTGGAATGATCAAATCTTAAACTGAACTATATTTTATATCTAGTTTGAGAATATGTAGGGTTAGGAAACAAAACCAAATATTTTTTGGGGACTTCTTCTTACCAGTCACTGATGAGTTTGGGGCTTTGTTCGTCTCTTCTCCGCATCTCCTTAAAAATCTTCTGCACCTCAGCCTAACAGAACAGTTTTCATGTTAGGTCATATTTCAAATACAACCCAAACGGTGCCTCGGTGACGGACCTCACCTTGTCGTCGCTGCAGTAAGGACGTATGCAGTAAACTGCAGTCATGGGAGGATGTTTAAACAGATCCCTGTTGCCATGTCCTGGAAGCATCCTCTGCAAATTCAAACTAACATTTTAACTTTGACTTTCTCCAACTTCAGTTTCCTCATTTCCTGCAGGCATCGAGTCATTACTGAATATTATTTTGGAAGAAGTCACTACCCTGGTTTGGTTACCTGGAACTCTCCGGAGAGACCTCCTCTGAAGCCCCACGGCTCCGGATCGTCGGTCAGTATCTGAGCGGAGGGTTGATCCTGACCTCCTGTGGAAATAAACACACGATATAAACAACACACTTCTCTTTAATAAACAGCAACTCGCCAGCTAACATGTACAGTTTTTATAATTTTGGTTAATTTTGATAACGGTGATTCACAGTTAATGAAAATAAAACAGCTTTCTCAAAACAGGTTTTATGTTATAGCCTATATTTATTATGGGGAAGACACTGAACTTGAAGAGTGAGCCATAAACAGTCTTTGCTAAAACAGGCTGCCATTTCACAGTTTGGTATCCAAGCAAAGTAATGAAAAGTTTAGTGAAAGGAAAACATTTGGTAATCTTCTTGATGGAAGAAAACTTAGCATTTTATCTGGACTTGAAGCTCCAGAGAAAGAACTTGAAGTCCAGTGTGACGTTTCCACAGCTGGTGATGATTTTAGGTGCCATGTCATCAGCTGGTGTTGGTCCACTTTGTTTTATGGAGTCCATTTCTGCTCAAGCTTTATGGAGATGCTGATTTCATCTTCCAGCAGCACTTGGTACCTCTCCAAATTCCCTGACCTTTAACCCCACACATAATCTGTATGTTGTTGTCAAGGGAACTGCAGGGCTGTGACCACTTGGCACAGCAATAATGGGTTGACAAACAAACAAATCCTGCTCTTGAAAAACATTACCAGTTTTAATAAGGCTTTTTGGGACACTAGTCACAAAGATTTGTGTTTTGTATCACTAAATTGCACCCAGTACCTGCATTTAATCATATTCTAAAATTTATTGATGCTCTTATTGAACAAACAGAGGATAAAATAGTAAAGCTAACAATCCTGACAATATGGACAGTTTTGGGCGGTTCTAAGCTTAATTGGATAAATCTAAATTCTTGTTGTGATTCATCGCAATAAATGATACACGTCACAATAAATGCCCAGCCCAATAGCCTTAAGCAATATAACAATTTTAGAGAGACAAATTTTTTTTATTTTTAATCAACACAAATAAAAACTTGAACTGTAATAAAAAAATATATAAAATATACGAGTGAGGTCTTTAAAAGATATTAATAAAATAAACTTCTAATGACGTGAAACTTTTATAAATTTTGATCATTCTCATTATGCATCCTGCCTGCTAATTGTCCTTCTAGCAGAAAACGTTTTCCCACCGAGAGTCTTGACGTAGGCTCGAGCCAGTCCGACGCCGCTCTTGATGTCGCAGATGTAGTTGTAGAGGTCGTACAAAACGCTGCGGTTCGGGGCGTTGGACAGACGGTTGAACATCTGCACCACCGCGTCGCACATGCCGTCGAACTTCCCTGCCCGGCCGCGCCACTGAAATCAAAATATTTCATGAGGAGAACTGGGATGCTCCAGGAAGTGTTTAAAAAAACCCTACCCTACCTCTTCCGTCTGCGCTGCGGCAGCCTCTCGGTGGGTTTTGAGCCAGTCCAGCTCCTCCAGCATGCTCCTGGCCGTGGCCCCGTGCTCGTATGGCAGGTAGAAGAGGTCCGACAGCAGGTCCAGGTCGTCCAGAGTCAGCGGCTCGGCCGTGTACAGCGGGTTGTCTCCAGGTCCGGGAACGTAGAGGCTCTCAGCCACGTCCGTCTGCATGGGCTCCTCGTCCGGCAGCGCTTTTCTGAGGCGAGCCGACCGACAAGCACCTGCAGGCATGAGCCGATTGGATTCCTGTCTCGTTGGTTTTCCTGAATTTTGAGTTAATGGAGGTAAACTCTGGCTGTACTCTACCTCCCGGCTGATCTGCGCTCATGAACTCCTGCAGCCAGTCTGAGAGGGCCAGAGCCAGGGCTCCCTGAGGGCTGTAGCCTGGAGGCAGAAACAGGGAAGGTCGTTCTCAGGGTCAAACTACACTGTTATTTAACTGACACATAGATGTACCTCATTCAAATGATGATTAGAGATCAATCCAGACTTTTGTGTTTTTTCCCTATTTATAACTTTCTTAAAAAGGTATGGATTTTGTAACCAGTCTTCTCATTGTCTCGATCTTAAAAGTGTCACCATAGGCACAGTTACCCTACTTCCTCTTCTTCTGCAGACATTGCATGTAGTAAAGAAGCCCCACAGGACTATAGGAGAATCTAATGAAAGCACGAGGCTTGCTTCTCTAAAAAAAAAAAAAAAACACACACATTTTATGAATACCTTAGTGTCCAAAGCTTCAAAGATGTTTGAATTTTCCAATCTTCCTTAACAAAAAGGCTGTTCAGTCATACCTGAAAACTCATCTCTGGTTTAGTATTTGGACACTACAATGTATAAAATGTTTTTTGTTTTTTTTTCAATATAATTTTACTACTCCTTAGTGGGTTTAATGAAGAAAACGCTGATGATTTTTGAAGGGGTCATAAACCAGGAGTGTCCAGTTTACCTTTAGATGTAACCCAGTACCCCTACATCTCACCCAAATACAAGACAAAAAGCAGAACTCACCCATTTCCACATCACTTCCTCCTCCAGTAGCTGAAGATCTACACCATGTTGCCAAAGTGTGGATGGCCACGAAGTTTAGGTAAAACTCACAGTTGGGGTTTGTGAGCACGCCTCTCAGTTTAGGAATCAGCTCAGTGGGTCGATCCTTTACAAAGATGGAGTAAAGCCGATCATTAACGAGCTCATACAGGCAGCAGAGATGATTCTGCTGATGAATACCTTATATGGTCCCAGGAAGAGCCGCTGAGGATCATAGTCATTGGCATGAATATTGTCCCAGATGACCGGCGCCCTCTTCAGGACCGCCGTCACTTCCTCTATGGATTCAACTGAGATTTTGTTGGACACCACTTTCGGACCTGAGAAACAACAGCAAAAAAAACTGAATAGATGGACCCGATCTCTGACCCGATACACGTGGAAATAAACCGACTATAGCCCCACCAGTCCACAGTATGTCAATCCCAGGCAGGAGCTTTTCCCCAACGGTCTGCAGATATGAGGATTGAGGCACATTGGGGTTGCAGAAAGCAGTGCAGTAGTCTGGAGACCCAAAACAAGTCAGAAGCCGGGGATAAAAACATCACAATTTAGCATTATTTGCTGCTTTAGAGGAGCCTGACCTGTTGGGCAGAAGAGGAAGGTCTTGGCGTCTCTCAAGTGCTGGTACACCTCGTTGGTGATGGCCACCTGGGCGTGGGCGAAGGAGCTGAAGGCCTGCTTGTCCGCTGGACACATCTCAGTCTCAATGTCGTCAAAGAGCAACGAGAAGGACCTGCAGCCGAACTCCTTCACCTGAAACACAACAGCTGTTTAAACACGCTGGGTCGCTCAGCAGGATGAACTCACTAAATCCGAACGACTTTGGCTGCTTGTTGCCGTCATAAAAAGAGGAACTACCACACTGTGAATTTATTGACTGCACTTGTTTACAATTTGATGGAAAAAACCCAAAAAACTTGTTTCTGCCGTCAAGCAGACAGTTACATAAAGATATTTTTAATCTTCTGGTTGAATCAGGACAGGAAGAGTTTTGAGTCTACAAGGGGTAAGAACACCGCCTTCTAAAAGTATTCACACCCTTCATTGTTAGTTTTCTATTCCACTGTCTAATTCAGTACTTTGTAGGTCTGCTTTTGGCTCCAATTAGAAAGTCTTTTTGAAGTCGGGATTTATAAACTTTACACATCTAGAGACTGAAATTTTTGCTCATTTCTCCATTACAAATATGTTGGGTTGTGCAGACTGTCTGCAACCATCGTTTTTTTTTTATTCTCAAGCATTTGATCTTTGACTGGGCCATTCTAACACAAATATGCTTCGATCTGAACTAGCTCAGTTCTCTGCCTTTAGGGTTGTCATCCTGCTAAAAACTCCAACTGGTTTTCTTCCATGACTGACTTGTTTTCAGCTCCATCTTCCATGTTTGTGGATGCAATATGAGGAAAAACTTTGAGCTGGGAGGCAGTTCAGGCACTGTAACTCAAAAGGTATAAAAGTTAAAGGTTTTATGCCCACTCGTAAAATAAATGCTCCAGGAACCATAAAGCTAGATACAGTCAGCGGTTTCATCTAGCCTGCTCCACCCTGCGCCTCGGCTGCCAAAGTCCTACCTGATCCAGCTTCCTCTTGAGAGCTGCGACCTCCCTGGGGTTGGAGAAGGTGATGTCCAGACCCGGAGAGATCGCGTAGATGAACTCAACCCGATTCTTTTCGGCTGCTGAAATCAGGGCCACCAGTTGCTCTAGGAGAAAGGGAAAAGATGGAGGCAGCTTCCCTGATTTGTCTTGACAGTTACCAACACAGATTAGCTTTAGCACACTTCCTGACAATGTCCAAAGATGAGGTCAGGCCACAAGAGGCATTTTTGTAAGAATAACGAGGCAGTAAAACCTGAAGGGTTATCCTGAGATTAGACAATAAATTCAGAGGGTTAAACATCAAACTTTAAGGTGAAACATCCTTGATAACGAGCAGAGATGCACCAAGCTTAGCGTTTAAACACCGTCTCCATAGAGATAAAGAGGACTCAGAGTGGGACTTTGAATTAGGCCTGCAGCTGACCCTTGAAGATGGCTGCTTTCTGTGTCTGGTAAATCATTTCTGTGTCGATGCGGCCATACATTTAGTAACACTATCCTGCAGTCGGTGCTCCATTTACAGCCAACTGTCAAATGCTAGCAGGTTTTCAAGAAAAAGAGAAACAGCCCCACAGCATCACGGATCCTCCGTTGTACATTACACTAGGAATGAGGTGTTTTTCACAACCTTATTCTCGAAGATCAAAGCTGAGCGTTTAGGCAGCAGCCCACCTGAAGTCTTCATTGTGAGAAAGTTTAATCTTGTCCTCTTGGTGTAACGATTTAAAACTTCAAATATAAAAAAAGTTTGGAGAGAAGCCATTTTCTTGTACACTTTGCCTTACTTGTAAAGACGAGCACTAAAACTTTTTTCTTGTCTTGCGTTTCCCATTTTGAAGAGAAATTATGAATCTTTCATAACAAAAAGATATGGATTTATAATTTAGAGCTTCTTGATATAAAAGCCTGCAACAAAGATGCCAAGTGTAGCATGAGTGAATTGAAAAGTTCATAGAAAAACAAAACAATTGTCAAGATGGGATTTTTCAGAATTGTTAATTATTCTACTGCAATAACAGCTTTGTTTAGGGGTTTTCGCACACTTTTACCAGCTTCTCTAAATTGCCCTTAGTTATGAGGGCGTGTATCTGTGTCGTACCCCGCCGCTCCTCAATGGTAGTGGGCACAGACATCGGATGAATGCACGAAACTGACCTGCCTCCTCAGGAGAGTATAATTCTCTCCAATACATCCGGTGTTTGTAGTCGTCCTTGGGAGCGTACAGGTAGGTGTTCAGGCCCCACTTGTGCTCCCTGGGGAAAACAAAAATGATTAAATTACAGATTGCTCTGCAGATATGATGAGGTATGCATGGCTGCCTCAGTGACACAAAATCATTATATCTTGCATTAAATGCAGTTTTAAATGTCACTATATGATAGAACAATGCATCATTATCCCTCAGCTGGGTCAGACATTGGAAAAGGACTTGTAGGGGCAGCAGCCCAGGGCCACAATATTTAAGGAGACAAGAAAGATGAGGGTTTTTTTTTTTTTTTTTTTTTTTTTTTAATTTGAAAATCATAAAAGGTATAGTCAATTTCTTTGGAAACAACATGAAGTTATTGGCTGGACTTCATATCTGCCTATTTGAAGTATGAGCTTTTAATGTACTGTAATTTAATTTGGAAAAAAAAAAATCCTTAGTGAATTGGGGACCAAACAGCTCCAGCCCAGGGCCCACCACCTTGTAAATGCGGCCCTGTTCCTCAGTATGAAAACTCCCAGCAGCAGTCTTGTTTTATTACACTCACCTTTTAAAGAGCTCTGTTCTCTGCTCCATAGTCCATGGCCGCCCATAAAACCCTGCATCCAGCAAATTTAAGCTTTAATTCATATTATTGCCACAAACAATAAATAACAGCCTACTATAAAGAACCAGCAGATGCACCAGGAGGTAAATCTATGTTGATTTATTCGTCCGATAAATCCACGAGAGGAGTCTAATATATACCAGGATTGATTAATTATCTCACCTTCCACCACCCCACTGATGAAGGGTCTCTCGTCCCTGCCAGGTGTGGACATGTCCTCGGTGTAACACACAACCTTCTCGCCTCTTGTTCAGATGGAGCTCAAGACGGAAATGGCATGGCTCTGCTCCCTAACCTTTGCTTTTCATCCACTGGTTTATGGCACCGTCTTATTGCAGCATGAGTAAACAGACCTGATTCGCCCAGCTGTACGGTTGCTGAGCAACTTCACACTAGTAAACATCCGGTCTGACCGACAAACTCTCCTCCGCTCTTCCTTCCTGCCAGCGGGTGCGCGTCTTCAAGACAGAAGGTGCGTTCCATCACAGTCAGCCGTTAGGAGAGCCGGCCATTAATGATGACGAAACGAGAGTGGGAGGAGTTTCAGTTGAGACTAATCAGAGCTGCAATTTAATGGTTTAGGAAAGGTCAAGCTTTTATGCATCTTTTAGATAGTGGAACCATAATTACACTTTTAAAGGTTAATACGTTCCCATTTTCAGTTTTCTGTCTCCATCCTAGGAAAAACATAAAATCAAAATCTATATTCCTACGTCTAACTTTTGAGGTAAATGAAAGGGAGTCAAGCAGGGATGTTTCACGGGGAAACTAAAGACCGTAGGAAGAAATACCCAGAATAGAAACAATAAAACATATTTATTTTGATATAGAAAACTTTAAACATGTAACTTTGTGTGTTGGAATGTAACAAACATGCAATAAAACATATTCAGTGCCAGAGCGCTACATAATGATGCTGTTCAACATTCCACCTGAAAAACTGTACAATCAGTGCTGTATTGCCATGTACAAATCAATAAATGCAAACGTGTTCAGCTTATTCATTCAAACCTGGAAACACCCAAAACAAAAGTAATAAAACAAAAAAGACTTTGCTACATTATTGTGAGATTGATGCTCTGGGCTCCAGAAAGTCTCTCTGGATGATCTTCATCCTGGTGCTGCACTTGGCTCTGCTACCTCTTCAGTCCTCTCTGGGCCTGTTTCAGCAGCGAGTCAAAGTCCAGGTCTTCAAACCTGCTCCTGGGGGGCGGCGGCTCTGCCTCTCTGTTAGCGTCTGAACAAGAAGGTAAATTTAGGTTAAATTCATTTAAAATTACTATCTGATCCAAAATATACAAATGATGTTTGTTTTGCCTTTTAAGCAGCAGTATGTAACTTAAAAAATATATATATATTTTCACATATTTGTTGAAACTGTCACCATGTTGTGAAGAAGTCAGAACCAGGCGGAGGGTCTCAGCGATGTCAATTATGCTTGTGCATGTGCTGCTCACCCATCCCAGATTTTCTCTGCTACGCTACAGCTGCTTATAACGGTGGGTAAACAGATTTCCTGTAATGCGAAGTTGTGCCTCCACTAACGCATTGAGTAGTGTGTACACCAGATTGATCGACAGCACTAAGATCCTCCCCCTTGCCCCGATTGATTTTGAGTGAAGCATTTCTTCAGATGGTAATAGTAGGTGGAGGAGCTCGATTTCTTCAGATTATCTGTCTCATACTACACAGTCACAACATAACATTTTTAAAAAAAATTTTAAAAACTTTTTTTTTTTTTTAAAGTTACATACCCCATCTCTAATGTTGGGAATTAAGCTAAAAGAAATGACAGTGAAATGTCACTGAACGCAGGGGTTTTTTCCCAGAAGGCAATGCTTCTCACCCAGATCAGCGTAGTCAGAATTACAAAACTGCCTCCGACCACCGAAGCAGAGGTCAAAGGGCAGCTCATCGGGTTGTCTCAGCTTCCCGCCGTTATCAATGGCTGCGAACGCATCCTCTGTGCTGTAGAAAGTCACGAAGCCGTAGTGGTCGCTGTGGGGACCAACCATGGTTTCATGTTAATGCGATTCAACAAGTGAAAGAAACGAGGGAGAGTGACTTTGAGAACTGACCTGCCATCTCTGAAGTGAAGCGACACGCACTCGACCTCTCCGAACTGAGAGAAACGTTCCCTCAGCTCATCATGCGTCATCGTTCTGCGGATCCGGCCGACGTACACCACCCTGCGTTCGTCCTGGGTCACGTAAATTAACATACTTTCAGCCCGCTGAACAAAAACATAACAATATGATATGGAAGAAAATGTACCCACTATGGCTTTGAGTTTCTGAATCCTCATCTCCCGTTCTCTGCTGCGCCGCCTGGACTCCCTGCTGCTGCAGCGAAGGAGAACACAACAAAACTTAAAACATGAAGCTCATTGTGATTGTTTTTAACATACAGCTACAACGGTGTGAAGGTTTTCATCCATACACTGTTTAACACCTCACTTCAAAGCAGCCATGCTTCCTTACTACCTTTAAAAATAGCAGTGTAACCTTGGAGATCACCAAAATAAAACTTAAGAGAATTTTTTACATCAAGTCTGCCTGCGTTGACGACGAGCCAAGACTTTTACACATTACTGTGTGATGAGGACTCATCAAGAAAAGTAACTCACGCAGACACATCCCTCCAGCGCCTGTGGTATATTTGTGGAGAAGATGACCGGGATCTGGACCGGGACCAGGACCTGGATCTGGACCTTGATCGGGCCGCGCGGTGACGCCGAGGAGGCGAAGCGCAGGAGGAAGGGGAAGACGAGCAGGAGCTGCTCTCTGAGCGCCGGCGCCGGATCCTATGAGGAACAACAACGTGAGGTCAGAGAAGGTGGCGGTTACACCTGAGGACGACGAGAGACGAGGAACACCTGGGTCGTTTTGGAGAGCAGGAGCAGGACGAGGAGCTGGAGCCAGAGTCCGAGCGAGGAGACCTTACCCGGTACCTCCTCCTGCTCCGTCCCCTCCCAGGAGGAGTGGGTGGAGGAGTCGGGAGACCGCACAGCGCCGCCCTGCTGTCGTCTCGGCCGCCCCTGTCTGCAGCCTTTCTGGGTGAAAACCGCAGAGCTTCATCTGTACTCGTGTCTGTCTCTGAACCCGTCCTGGTTTGATCCGATCGACGGTTCTCTGAAACCTGATCCGCCGTCCGCTCCGGTTCTGTGGCGGCTTCAGCCAGCTGCTGGGCTTGTGGAGGACAACGCTCAGCAGAACCGCAGTAATCATGATCGCAGCACAAATACGCGTAGATCTGAGCCGAACTGTGAGCGGCGGCGGGCGGCTCCGACTGGCTCGTCCGAACCTTCCTGGTCGGAAGCGGCCGCGGTTCGATGATCTGAACGAGCTTCAGAGACAGACTTCTGCATCTAGTGGGCGGGTTCCTCTGGGTGCTCAGGACGACCTCGGTGTGTAGAGGCTCGGGGACGGCCAACGATTGGACGTCTTTCAGACCGTCTCCAGGGCTCCGTGGTTCCAGCGGCCCCACAGTGGGCTTCAGTGGTGATGTACAGGTCAGTGCTGGTCCTTCAGGCTCAGGTCTGTCCAGGCCCACCTGACAGTTCGATTCGCTGGACGAGGACGAAGCAGCAGGTACTGGTTGAGGCCCGTTATTACAAAGGCTGTTGTCTATAGCTGAAAGGAAAAAAAAGCAAAAACGAGAAAGTGAGAAGATGGTTTAACACTGTGGAATAAAATAATTATTCACAGTGTTTTTACTTTTATCAAACAGTAAATAGCTTTGTTAGTGTAAGCAAACAGAAATATTCAAATTTCAAATCAATTTTATCACAACATTTAATTTCCCTTTGGGATAAATAAAGTTTTTTTTTTTATTGCATTTCAACATAAAATGCAAGACAACATTTAATGGAAAACACTATAAACACTAAATAGAAAGTTACAATGCTGTACAATTAATCTAATTGGTTTGAGCATCTAACTGGTAAGGATTTATCACAGGGTTGAGTTATAAAAACAATGTCTGAAGCTCTGTGAGAAGCAGCCATGAGTACAAATGGTAACTCTGGAGGAGCAACAGAGATCAACAGCTCAGGTGGAAGAATCTCCTGGCAGCACAATGCTTGGCAAACTTCCTTACAGGAAAAGGCCATAAGAAGTCACGTTTACATTTGACACGAATTAAAATCTGTAAGAAGAGCAAAAGCTTGTTACCTTTTAAACCAGTAAGTATTTCTGGTTGCCATAGCTACCTAGCAAGGATATATTAGCAGCTAGTTAGCAGTGGCCTCAACTGAAGAGTCTGTCCACCTCTCAAACTTTTGCCTGATAGAAAAGTCTCAAGAAAAAAAGACTACATACAATGTACAAGATTAAATAATCCTGCCCCAACCAAATTTAAGAGACGTGGTTAACATATTTAAAGACAACTTCCATATGTAAATAAATTAAAGACATTTTAATGCTGTAACTACGTTATCAGCCCACCTTGTGTTTCCTCAAACTGCTCCAGCAGGCTGGTCAAGTCAGCAGCTTCAATACCTGAAAGAACAACAAACCGAGATGATTTATTTTTTCCTGTTCTTGAAAACATTATTACATTTAGTTTAAGATGCAATTTGCCTTGATTAGCTTTAGAGAAGCTGTCAGTGAGGTAAATTGTTCCCTTGTGAAAAGTCTATAAAATAAAATCTTTTGTTTTAATTAAATCAATCCAGAAACTCGACCTAGTCTTGTTTTTCTCTGTCTCAGATGGAGTGACCCGTCCTCAAGAGGCTTTACCTGATTGATCAGCAGCACTGTTCTCTCTGCAGTCGTTCTGAGGCGGTTCTGGTTCCGTAGAGTCTGTAAACTCCTCCTGTGACATCATGTGACCCTCTGTGGGAGGCTGATGGAGGCGTGGTGTGATAGCCGTAAACCCAATGTCTGGACTCGACGGCCGCTCTGCTCGGCTCCGATTCTGAGGAGATTCAGGGTAAACAGGTGGTGGCATCTCAGTCAGCTTGGCGTTTACTTCCTGAAGCAGTGGGGTGTCCACGGCTTTACTGTCGTCGTTGGGATGGGAGGTACTGAGCTTTGGTTCTGAAGATCTCTCATAAAGTGCTGGGGATTCATTTTGGATCTGTTGTGGATGCTTGTTGCTGCACAGTCTAACGAGGACCGGGTTTGGAGGATCGCTACTGACGAGCTTTGGCTTCTTCACTGGACTTCTGCTGTCTGGTTTCCTGCTGCTGGGTGTGGCTGAGTGGTCAGGCGGTGGGCTGGCAGGGGAGGTTCTGGGTTCAGGTTTTGAACTCTTTAGCCTCCTGTGATGTAGATGATTGTGTAGTTTAGCCTCCTTTAACTTAACATGTTGGGTAAAAGTGCTGAACTCAGCTGCTGTGTTTGGTTTATGCAGGGGCAAGATGGGGGGCAGCTCTTTGGGCAGCTCAGACACAGAGGGCCACCTGGTGGTGTAGTTCCTATGTTCCTCCACCGGGGGTCGTCTATTCAGCCGGAGCTGCCTGTATTCTTGCAGGCTAAGTGATTTGGTTCTTGTCTCGCCTTTCTTCTTCTCTTGTTCTCCGCTGTTTCCTTCTGAGGGCTGTGCTGAAGGTTGAAGTGCTGAACCTGATGGCTCTTCGAGTGTTTTCCTGCTTTTCTCCTCAATTTCTTCTTCCTCTGATTCATCAAACGACGCCACGTGAACAGGACCAAAGCTCACCCTCTTCTTCTCTCTGGAGGTCTTTCCATTTAGCAGTACACTCTTCAGGAGTGTGCCATCCCCTTTACTTCCACCCTCTTCCTCCTCCTCTGTCTGTTTTGAAGGTGTCTCATCTTCAGACACGACATTTATCTCTTCGTCGCCGTCTTCGGAAGGCCGTTCGTATCGCCACACCTCTTCCTGAGAGAAAAGGGACTTGTTTTTCCTCGGATCATCCTCCTTTTCCACATGCAGCTTCAAGCAATAGGGGTGCATGAGTTTCACCAAACTGACGAGGGACGTTGAGGTGAAAACCTCCACTTCCGCCTTCGCCCTCCTGTTTTTGGAACAGAACAGCTTCTGATTTTGTTTCTTTAACATCTGGGGGCGGCCGTTCCTCTCTACTTTCTGCTCTCCGTCTGAACGGGTTCTCGAGGTTTCGTTTGGTGGCTTGGGTCTTGGTCGAAGTCTGAAAGAAGGCGAGGGTTCCTGAAGAGTAGGAAGACAGAGGTTGAGGTTCAAAAATTGTTTCTCGGACAAGAAGAAAAAAAGATTATAGAGAAACAACACCCCATCAACAGCAATCAACAAAGTCCTGGCAGAATGTCAAAGAAATGTGCATTTATGCCAGCTTTTTTAGTCTGCTTTCGTCAAAGTCTAATCCATTTGCCTAGAAAGTCCGGTTTGTTTGGGGAGGTATGAACGTGCAATCAAACTCTGGTGCAGACCAAATAAGAGAGCTATAGTCCGCCTCAAAACCTAAGTCTTGGTTCGGTTGAAGTGAACTTTGGTGCATTTTAAAAGCCCAGCTGATCTGAGACTGCTCCAAAAGCAGGAAGCGGACTACAGCGCATGGCATTCTGGGTAAATATGAATTTTTAAAACATTTGTTTTTATGGTGTAAAGCACTTTGAACTGCCTTGGTGCTGAAATGTGCTAAACGAGCAAAGAAAGGAAACAAGCGTGTCCAGATCAAGGGAGAGGAACGGATTACCAAAGACAAAACAGAAATCATACAACTGGTCAAATCTGACAGCACTCCTTTTTTGTTTACATTCTGTGAAGAAGGAGGTTGATCTAACGTCTTCTTCGGAGGTTTTAGTGTCGCTTCCTTCAATGGTTCTCAGTGCAGCGCCACCACAGGCGAGGGGGGTGAACAGGTTTTTCAAATAGTTTGGATAATTTGACACATTGCTGCGTGAAAGACAACCGCACCAGCTGAAAACTTAACAATTGTTGCAACTTTGGTCCCCAATCAGAGAATCAGCCAGACAATCAGATATGAAACACATCCTTAGACACAGAATAGCTTGTCTAAAAATGGTGGGTTTCCAGGCACAGATTTAGCTTTTCAGCTGAGAGGGTGTTTGGATTACGCTTTTCAAATTTTCCTCTCAACTTCCTGTTTTACATCGGCCCTCTCCTGAGTGAATTTCCACAGTGGAACATTACTGTTTATGCATGTTATGTCTACAGACAGTAAGCACCTACTTCCTCCTGCTGCAGGAATGTCGACTTAAGTCTTGTTCAGCTGATTTTCGGCATAAACTTCTGGCTCCTCGTGCTGTTACAGCGGTAACGCTTTATGACCTGTATAAAGTTACTACAAAGTCCACTGGAAGATGCCAGTGTAAAAACTTTAAAGTGACTTTGTCTCTGCACTCTGCTCCGGTCCGGATTGAAATCTTGTGTTCTAGAGCAAGAAATGTGTGATTTCACAGCGGCAAACTTGTGAAACTGAACTATAATCACTTCAGAGTCTGTGAAACATCTGGATCAGTAATGACTGTTTTCTTTTGCTGCCTCTGAACGATTATGTTGAGAAATAAATTACTTCAAATGGGTTGCTAAAAATAACTTTGAGAGGAAACTTATTACTTGACATCCTTCAATAATTCATTGAAGTCGTTTGTTGCGTCAATATTTCGCCTCAGATAAAGAAATGTTAATATTAGTTATTAAAAGCCCAAACTGAATACAACATCGATGCCCATGATTACTCCCACTGTGATTTAGCTTCTCCCCACCTGGAGGCGCGGCTCGTCTGTGTGCTCTGCTCGGTGCAGCAGCTCAGTGTTTGGCAGGACGTCAAAGGGTGAGAAGATCCCATCGTCGTCATCATCCTGCCCCACTCGGTCCAGCATCTCAGTCAGGGCACACAGCAGGCTCTCATTTTCTTCCTCTGCACCGTTATGACTCTGAAAGAAAAAAAACCAACATTCTCACTTACCCGTCTAATCACGTCAGTGTGATGGGGAGAGCTATTTGGTAGGATAATACATGTCACGGATCGTGAGTGCAGACTCTGCATGCCAATGCAAAGTTTCACCTCATGAAAAAAGGAAGAAACATATGAGCCAATTGTAATATTATAATAATATAATTGCAAATTAATTGTTTTGCCGATTGCCTGCTGTCCATCATTAAAAAGATCCATAAAAATAAGTTATGAAGAAAAGACATTCTGGGTTACATTATCGACATGGATCCCTTCAGACATGGCAACTTTTTATGAACTACTTTAGTTCCTTGAAGACAATTAAATCAGAATACATATTGTTGTTTCTTTCTGTTTAATTTGTTTAAAACAGCTTTGAAACAAGCTGTTTCAAATTGATGGCTTGAATTGGACTGACTTGGATACTTATTAATTTTTTATACCATTTGTATCTGTTGAACCATATGTCAAACTGCATGTCAAAATTAATAAATAAAGATGAAAAGAAGAAATTAAACTGCAAAGAACAATTTTTTTTAACTGAAAATTCACAAAATCAGCAGAGGGTCAAATGCTTTCATCAACAAGCTTCAACTCTGACCTCTGGTGAAACAGTTGAGTCTTCAAAGATGGACAAAATGGAGTGGTCCACATCTTGACTTCTGCTCAGGACCAGCTGGAGGCACACAAAGGGAAGAACAGCTCCACAATTACACAGCCAGCAAACAACACACTCCTTTCCCTCGGGTGATGAGGAAAAGCCCCAAACAGTAAAAACTGCCTCTTCTCAGGAAGTTTTAAGACAAAACTCCCCGATGTGGCTACATTTTCTGGGTAATTGTTGCCTGTAGTCAGAAATGTGTGTTGCAGTAATCAGTTAAGTACTGGAGGCTTCTGTTCAATAGACTATTTTCTAATAAATGCATTCATACTGGTAGAGAGGACCCCCTAATGAAGCGGAGGAGGAGGAGGAGGAGGAGTCAGCTGTAAATGAAGGAGCTCAGTAATACTGCAATTACATAAATACAACAAGATTATGGGCACTCCTGGAAACTGTTTAAACTTGTAAATAAAAATAATTAGAGTGTATTTCCCTTGTTAGTAGAAAAAACCTGCATATTCTTTTTGTGGCGTTTGTGAACCATCAGTGCGACTATCAACCGGAAAGACATTTAAAACGACACTGGCTGCTCCAGAGAGGAGTTCAGCCTTTCCTCAGGAACATCCTGTCCTAAAAACGTGTCTGCCACTTTTAATACGCGCTCAGTCAAAAACACGAAGGTGTCATGAGGCCAAATAAATGTCGGCAGAGTTACAGAAACTACTGTTTAGGAGTTAAAGCCAGGTTAATTGATCCACTTTAGCCTTCTTCCTGAGCTCTACCTCAGTAGTACTACAGCCACGTGTCGCTATGCGCGCATGTGGCCTCGCGGACCGGCGGAAACCGCCTCACGACAGCGACAAAAAACGCCCTTGTACCACTAGTTGGATGCCGGGTAATGTTAGGCGGGGGAACAGGTACCTCATTAAGGGTGTTGCGGGACGGAAATTCGCTGTCGCCGGCAGCTAATTCGCTCTCTTCGCCCCTCTTCCGCGCCGCCATGTTGCTCCGCCACATGGACCGCTGGCAGGCCGGACGGAGAGACACGTGGTCCACTGGCGGGAAGCGAGCAGCCAGAGCTGATCTCAGATCAGGTTGTAACCACCGCGCGCATTGTGAAGAGCGAGGCGGCGTATCGGGAGTCTGACTCTGGGTCAGCTATCCGGCTTCTTCCGCACTGCTTCGGTTTTATCTGCTAAAGTTGGAACAGATTTCCCCCCCAAGACGAAAGACCGAACCTCTGATCATTAAAGAGGTCATTAAAAACAACCAAAACTCACCATAGTCAGGGACGAATGTATTTAAGATTTCTTTTGGGGAAAAAAAGAAATATAAGAAAAACCTGATAGTATTGTTTTGCCTGTTTTTTGATTGTATACAAATTGCGACCTCTGGTGTCAAAATCATCATGACAATTTTTTTAACACTACGTTTGATAATTAAATTTTAATTTTATCTTAATACGAATTATTTACGCTTTTGCCCTGTTTTAGCATTTTTTTTCTTGTTGTTTAAACAGAGTCTTATTCAAATGTTCATTATCTATTGTCTAAAAAAGTGCAAGTATTTCAAGTACACAAGTGTTTACACACTTGGAGAAAAGACAGTGAGCTCCACCATCCTGTTCAATGGATAAATGGATTCTAAGAAGGAATAATACAATGAAACATGCCAAATATACAGCTCACACAAAAAGGGATAAAGAACATTACCAGTTACACTTCATATACAAGAAAATATTATAATCCTTACAGAAATCTTTGCAAGAAAAATGTAAATGAAAACCAAATATAATTTAGTTCCAAAGGTTATCTAGAGGGAAAGCTTAGATACTGACCCCGTACGTGTCAACTGTTAACTGTCATGTACATACAATGTGTGCACGGTTAAATGGCAGGTCTTTATTTTTAAGGATTAATCACCTGCGATAATCCAAAATGTTTATAAACCTAATTTGGACATGTATTTTGAAAAAATGCTATGTATACACGCAGATATAGAAAGCTTTATATATATATATATATATATATATATATATATATATATATATATATATATATATATATATATATATATATATATATATATATATATATATATATCTCCCTATGTTATGTTTTAAGTGTTTGCACATTGATAGCAAAGTCTAATTCCTTGTTTGTGAGTTCAAATCTGACCAATACATCCACGTCTGACGAGTTGCTCATGTTCTGCTTTAGGTCTCTTTTCATATTAACAGGATTAGTTTGTTTTCGAAAGACCATTTCTTCTGAACCGGTGGTATAGCTCAACTGCTTAGTTGAACTGAATTGAAGTGAACTGAATAGAAAATCACACCAAACTTGTGAAACCGCTTGCTGCTCATTTTGACCACTAGATGGCAGCATTGCACAACAATGTCGCATGTTTTCCGTTGACCACACAAGTTGTAAATAACTTAATATCTTGGAACCGTGATTGATACGTCCCTCCTGACGTTACACAGCTCCACCTGATGAAGGTCGGTTTTTAAATCAAACGCATGTTCACACCGTTTGTGTCAGCTGGTGATTTTTTTTCCTGCCCAACCCCCAGCTGAGAGCTGTGATTGTGTCCAACCTGTTGTGGTGAGCATACTGTGAGGAGTTGACCTTTTTGCTAAGAGTCATGGTGGGGTCAATGGCTGCATTAGACTAGCAGGGAAGGAAATGTAGCCACAGGCTCATATTTTAAAAGGTTAAAACGTGTCTTTTTATTTTGAGCCGCTGCGTTTTGGGGTGTTTCAAGCATTCCCACTCTATGATACGTCAGTCTGTGTGAGTTTTCTTCCCACATCAGTCTTCATCCCTCAAACCACCTCCTGCCTTTTGGCGCACATTACTGTCTGAAACGGGGCCAAAACATCCTCCAGCGGGTGAGGTGCTGTGTGTTCAGGAGTGAGCATCTGAGTGTGTATGTAAACCTGGGGGTGTTGTGTGTGTGTGTGCGTGTGTGTGTGTGTGTGTGTGTGTGTGTGTGTGTGTGTGTGTGTGTGTGTGTGTGTGTGTGGGAGGGGGAGATCAGTGTAAGTAGGTTACCTTACTGCAGCATCCAGCACTCAACCACCATGCCAGTATATGGCCCCCCACATGCACAAATGCATTTAACTGACTCTGCAGTCACTGTCCCATTTTTCCACAGTTTTTTTTTTTTCCACAGGAAATGTAAAAATTCACCCACTCAGTGCCATTAGGCTCCAGAAAGCAGAGTGCCATCTTGGTCTGTGGTGAGGGAGGAAGAGGAGGAGGAAGCTTTAAACAAAGCTAAATCATTCCTCTCCTCTCTCCTGTGTGGCTCATCCCTTTTTCTCCCTCTTGACCCGTGGAAAGACTCCTACGGCGCTCTTTTGGCACGTCTGAATTTTTTAAGAACCCTTGAGCTCCGAGGAGTGAGGTTTATGTTTTCATCTCCCAGTCTCACTCACATTTTTCTGCATTCGTGAAGGTTTTTTTTTTCTTCTGTACGTGCCTTCCAGTCGTCTTGGCTGCTCAGTCATGCAGTGTTTTGTGTGTGCACTTATGTGACCTTTCTAATATTGTGGGAGCCATGTGTTTAATAAAAAAAAAAAAAGCAAAAGCACTCTGATCTTTAACTCCACACCAGGGGAAATAAACCCACAACTCGTGGGGCTTATACTACTTCAAGTCAGCTAAGAGAGCTGCCTTTGTCGATGTTTGATTTTTCTTTACTTCAAGTGGGCTGTATTCTTCTTCCGTGGCAAAGAGGAGGAATGTCCTCCCAGAAGGCTGAGAGGACACCTGTTAGCGAGAAGTGACAGTCTGAGAGCGATACAAGAGAAGGAGGAGGACACTGACGTTTTGTCACGTTACAACCACAAACATCATCTGGATTTAATGGGATACATCAACTTGATGTGTAACAGTGAAGTGGAAGGAAAATGATACATAGTTTTTAAACATTTGAAGTATTTTTGTGCACAAAAATCTGAAAAGTGTAGCATAAATAAGTTTTGATTCATCACACTTTACTCAGTTTTTTTTAAATTGGCCTGTTGTAATATTCTAATTTTAAATGTCACATTTTCATCAGCTGCCAGCAGAAAATCATCACGATTCAGAGAAATGATTAATAAATAATGTGTTTCACTTGGTGTTACCCAAATAAATTAAACTTTCAATAATATTCAAATTTATTGAAGGGGTCTGTAGATCTGTACTTTGACTGGGCCATTTTAACACATGAACATGATGGATCATAAGAAATTTTTATTAGGAGTAGTAGTGTTAGTATTAAACTCAAAAGTTAAAGAAGTCAAAGAAAGAAAATTTAGCTCTGGTAAAAGAAAAAAAAGAACGCCAACAAGCCATGAACTTAACACACCAACTGACAGAGTAAATGAGCGCAACAATCACTAACTAAAGGAAAACAAAATGGTACCGCTAAGTTTGTTCATAAACAAAAAAACTAACGAAGGAAGTCTGTGGTGGAAAAAAACTATTTCCAAGCACTATTTTCCAAGTCAAAAATATTTCACTTAACAGAAATGTTTAGCAAAATACAAAAAGCTACTTTAACCAGAGAATTCCCACTCTCCAGTGGGAGCTGGTGGTGCAGGACCATTAGCCCTCCATGTGTTTAGATGTGCTGTGCTCTGGTCACCATCTTTTGTCTGTAAACTCTGGGGTTAGGGGCCGTGAGGGGATGCAGAGCAGAGAGATGAATTGGTAGGAGGCAGTGACTTACAGGTGTGTAGACGCTCCTGCACACACATGCTCAGCCACTCAGCATGGTAACAGAAACCGACATCAATAATGTAGCTGAGAGAAACAGGATGCAGATTCAGCCTGAACACAGGAGTTAACAGACTGGCCGTGAACAGCCTGCCAGTCTGGGTTCTTCCTCTCAGGCCGGATGCACGCTGCATTTCTTAAGCTAATTAGCCAAACACTTGGACTAAAAAACTTGCTGAAAAAAAAACCCAGCAAAAAATGTTAGTGCCAAATTGAAAACTGTTTTTTTTTTTAAAAAAAACCCTGACAAATAGAAATAATTTACATAATATAGGTAATTGCATAAATGTTCACACCCGTTTAGAGACTGTATACAACAACTGCTGCCCAGGTTCTTCCTCTGTCAACACTTTATGGGAGAGTGGCAATGAGAAAGACACTGTCATCAATGCTGCACTAGAGTTTGCCAAAGGGCATCTGGGAGACTGCATTAGCAGAGAAGAAAAGCTTGTTTGGTCTTTTTGACCATCAGACAAGATGCTATGTTTGGCAGACAACAAACACTCGGAGGTATTCTTGCTGGATCACTTTCCTGCTGTTTAACCCATGTTTCCCAGACGAAACTGGAGTTCATGTTTCTTCTGATCATGACAAGTTGTCTTGTACTTGAAAAAGCATAGCAGCCACAAACCACCACACCATTTTGGACTGTGAAGTTCTATTTGTAAAATGTTCAGTTAGTTCCTACATGGCCCCACAAACAAAAGACATGTATACAAAATTCTCACTTTATCTCATAAGTCCACCGAATACTTTACCGAAAGACTAGAGTCTCCAAGTGTGAGACGGATGAGATGACCAAACTGATGCCATTACTTTTCCTCTCGTGTGATCTCCTGAAAGAGTTGTTGAGGTAATTTTTGGCAGGCCTGTCACCACTGGGAAAGTTCAACACTGTTCCATGTTTTCTCTGTTCATGCACCTCAGTGTGGTTCGCCGGGGTCACAAACCCTTTCTAGGCTGACAGATGTCAATCTGACAGTACATTTCTCTTGATTGGGGCTTTTCAAGCTGCTTCAAGTTATCAGACAGGTACTGGTAACAAGTAGGGATGGGGGAGGAAAATGTTAAAATACCCCTAGATCTCTCACGTTTTTTCTACCTATCAACAACCACATAAGATCTTTTTCATATTGACTAAAGCAACATCCACCGCAGCTCTAAGACAGAAAATTGCTGACTACAGTCATTTATTATTTGCCTTAATGGTCGCCACATGGCAAGAATCAATACGCAAAGCATAAACGTGCCCATGACTTCCAAAAAGATTATAATTAATGTGAGTCTAAAATTGATATATTGCAAACTTTCTGTAGCAGCTGGTTGTGCTACGTAGCTAAGGCTAGCTTGTAAGCGGAAAGCTTCCTCTTTGATTCAGTCATTTTGTCTGAGTTTACAGGCTTTGATTTTCTGCTAACTGACTGTTCAGATGTGTGTGTGTGTGTGTGTGGGGGGGGGTGTCTATGTGTGTGTGCTTGTAAATCAATAATTATGGTAAGGTGTTAGACAGCTTGCAGTGTGTGCACACATTAATCTGAAAGTATGAAGTTGTTTCTATGAAACTGCTAATGTAGGCACATGTATGTGTGAACCACAGCTTTCATGTATTCAAAAAAAAATGTGAGTGTGAGTTGAAGCTCATCATGCTTGTGCTATCCTTTTTCTGCCACATTGCCATGGTGACAGTGCCCTCCCGGGGTAATGGGGACGAGTGCGCCAGAGCTATTTATTCTCTCTTTCTCCCTCTTTCCTTCCATCGTTCTTTCCATCTACCCGTGGCCCTCTCTCTCTCTCCCTCTCTCTCCTTTTCTCGCTCTCTTCATTTTCTTCCACCTCTCTCCATCTTCCTTTGCCCTCTTCCTCCTGCAGCCTCACCGCCTTTCCATCTCCCTCCTTCCTCCCTTCCTCGGCTCTTTCTTCCTCTCTGTGATTGGCTTAACACTCTCCTCCTCAAAATGAGATAGTGCTTAATGAGACAGAGGGTGAGGAAGAAAAGGAGGGGTGACAAAGAGCAAGTGTTTTTCTTTTTTCACATAAAAAGGAGGGAAGGGAAAATTTCTGGAGGAGGAGATTAATGCAAATTTGTGTTTCTTGTTTGGTGTAAAAAGAGAACATGAATATTTTGATATTTAGCCTTTTTATGTCTTATTGCAGGACTTTTGATTCTGAATATCTGAATGGGAAGAGTGAAGTAAGTTTTTCTTTACTTCCTCTGAAGGTCTTTCAGAATATTAGATATTTATATATTTATACACTCTCAGGGTTTTTAGCTCAGACGATTCAAAGGTCCTGAATCAGTCATAAATGTTGACACGCTAACTTTTTTTCACAGCTTTTTATGTCAAAGCCGCAAAATGTTATGCATTTTTTAAGAGTTTAAGTGGTGGACAAATATAAAGTAGCTATTGTGAAGTTGAGTGAAAATTAAGGACTTTATACAAATTAAAATTGGGCTGCACATTTGGTATTTCCAACCCCTTTGCTATGAAACCACTAAATAAAAGCCATTGCACCCAACTGACTTCACAAGTCACCTGATTACATTAGTGTCCACTTGTGTGTGATTTAATCTCAGCATGAATGCAGCTGGTCTATGTAGACCTCAATGGTTTGTTAGAGAACATAAATGAGCAAACAAAGTTTAAAGAGTTAAATTATAAAACAACATCTCAGTCTGGGAAACTCACACAGAGATCTGTTCAATTCATATTCACAAAAACAGAAAAGAAAGAAGAAGTCTGGCACAGATCTGTGTTCATCAGTCACATGAAATCTCAAAGATACACACTGAAGTTTGTTGTAAGTTGACAGGAAGTCCAAAAACAGTTTGAGGGGAACGAGGACCACAAGGGCAGCGTTAGTTTGGATTTTACAGAAAAAGGGTAGCGCCACAACAAACAAGCATAAATCTCTCCTAAGGTGAGTAAAAACTAACGACAACGGTGCTCAAGTGCACAAAAAGGAGCAGCCAGCAGATATTTGATGCCCCTCTGGACAATTGTCTTAATCTCTCTGCCAATTTGACAAGAAAATAAATGCCTGTATCTTTTAAGTTATTTTTCTTTTTTTTTTTAAAAAAAGTCCAAATAAAACAGACGTGAACAATTTGATGAATTTGAAACAAAAATACCGACATGTACTGTTAGTGGACACATGAAACAACATGTCCAGTGGGATGGAGGGACACGACCACCAAGAAAAAACAATCAACTCAAAACAAAGATTCATTTTAGGTGCATATTATTATAAAAGTCTTGGGATTAATAAAATGGCACAATTATTACAGATTCATGTAAAGGTAAAATATGGACTTACGACCTCCTTTAAGCTAAACGGTTGTCATGACGAGCAAAATTACAAACATCAGGGCTTCTAGATAGAGAAATGCTACTCTGGGCCACACACAATACAATGCAAAAAAATTCAAAAGGGCACCTTTTATCACCAGAGGAAAAAAGTGCAGGCGCTCTAGCACCACCTAGTGTCTATCTGTGCACATCTCTGTAAAAAAAACCCAAAAAGATAGTTGAATCATTTTTGACACATTTTGAACAATAAAAAGGCCTCACATCCTTAAATCTCACCAACTCTCTCTCTCTCTCTCTCTCTCTCTCTCTCTCTCTCTCTCTCTCTCTCTCTCTCTCTCTCTCTCTCTCTCTCTCTCTCTCTCTCTCTCTCTCTCACATGAACAATCCCCAGCATTTAACCAGGGAGGCACAAATGAGACGGTGATGGAGGAAAAATTAGACGGGAGATGGAGACGGTAGGAGGGAAAGGTGGAGCGGAAGACGGAGTAATAAGGAGGGAGAGGGGGAGGAGAAGGTGGGAGCGGAGATAAATGGCTGAGGAGACGGTGAGATGAGTGAAGTCAGAGCGCAACACTGTGACACACTGCAGACGGGAAGACTAACGGAGCGAGAGGAGCGGAGGGGTGAGGAAGAGGAGGCACGTCAGACCCCCTCCCTCTCTCTATTTTCTCCCCCTGCCTCCCCCGCTGTGTAGCAGACCTTTGCTGGATGGTAACAAGCCACTCGGACGGCTGCAGGACACACACGCACTCTCTCTCTCTGTATTTCTCTCTCTCTCTCTCTTTCTCTCTCTCTCTCTCACACACACACACACACACATAAAAGACAGATTTGTGTTGAATAGCATTCTCTACATATTTTAAAGGTAAAAGAAAAAAGGGTTGTTCTCTGAAATCAGCCTTCGGGTCACTTTGACAGTTCTCTCTCTCTCTCTCTCTCTCTCTCTCTCTCTCTCTCTCTCTCTCTCTCTCTCTCTCTCTCTCTCTCTCTCTCTCTCTCTCTCTCTCCTCCCACCTGAGCTGTAATTTGCAGGGCTGATGAGGGTGAGGGCAGAGCAGAGGCAGGAGCAAAATTCGCCAGACACACCAACACACACACGCACTCTCACAGACAGGCGGCTGTGCAGCTGCGCCGTTTACAGCTGCAAACTGTGGGAGAATCTGATCCTTTTGTGCGAGTGTCTGTTTGCTCTTTCCTAACCTCGTCTTTCCCCCTCTTTTCGCTCTCTCTCTCTCTCCACGTCCCCTCCTCTCTCTGTGCTCCCTGTTGGTGTATCTGCGTGTGTTTTGTGTGTGTGAAACGTGGGGATAACAGACGCTTATGTGAGCAGCCTCAGTGGCTGGCTGGCGAGAGAGAGGGAAGGAGAGGAAAGGGATAACAGAAGCCACCACCACCATCATTCTGATCGGATTCACACCAGACATGTGAGAAGATGTCCGTGGGCGGCTGCGCGTGTCCCGGTGAGTACACCGCCGCTGACTTTATCTGCTTGGTTGTTGTTGTTGTTGTGGTTTTGGTTGGCGAGTGCAGTTGGGGGGGAAAAACAAGAAAGAAAAATGAGAAAAAGGGTACCCCTTCGGGGGCCCCTGAGGTCCTGCTTGCAAAGACTCATGGGAGGTTGACCTCTCTTAAAAAGTAGAATAGATGGAGGAGCAACATGTTGTCTAGTTTCAGAGTGTGAAAATGAAAGGAGATGGAGATCTTTGTTGGCCTGCCCACATCTGAGCATGAAGTTGCGGCTGTTGCTATGGAGCCACACATGCAACTTCTCCACTTGTTGGCGTTGCTTCGGCAGGTAAAAAGTTGGCACTCCTCCTTCGGCTTGTGGAAGAGGAGAAGGATCAGAGTGTGACATTTGCAGGGCAAAGCTCAGTGGCATGGATCAGAGGCGTGCATGATTGATTGTTGCACCTTTCCCGCCCTCCCTACCACCACCAGGGAGCTATTAATGAATGTTTGATGTCTCACGACTCACATGGGAGTTTGTCATTTAGGAACCATGAAGAGGCTGATGAGCAGGAAGTGGTCGGAAAAGCAGACTGGATTAGAGAAAGTGTCTAACATGAGAAGCTCTCATGCATTTGTTTGTATCCATCATTGTTACGGCTTTAGCATCTGCAACGATGATGGATTTACTGTGACTTTAAAATGTGTTGACACAACTTTGGTTTCCCACATTTTGTCCTTTTACAGCCAAACGCTTTGATGCATTTCACTGGTACTTCATGTGATAGACCGGCAGAAAGTACAGTATAATTGAAAAGTGAAAGGAAAATGATGTTTTACCAATAAAAACCTCGAGGGCAGTTATTTTTAGAACCACGTTTAACTTCGTCTACAGTCTGAAAATGATGTTTCAGACTGTAAATGAAACTTCACTTGCAAGTTTTTATTTATTTGTGCATATTTGGTCAATATCGGGAGAGCATCAAAGAATATACATTTTCAAATTGTCCCACAATTATTAAATAGGATTTAATTTTGGACTCTGATCCAAACTCTGCATGTCTGTAGCGCTGCTTCTTCCTGCTGGAAGTTGAACATCCACCTCAGTCTCAAGACTGTTTTTTTTTTTTTCTCTGATTGTCATTGTTTTAGCTCCGCCCATTTCCTCGTCCAATTAAATCATCTTCCCTGTCCCACAGCATGATTATGCTACAATCATGTTTCACATTTTACCAATATTTTAGTTTTCTGTCATTCATAAAGTTTTGCATGTGGGTCAGGAAGTTCAGTTTTGGTCTTGCCTGACCAGAACTTGTGTCAAACATTAAGCAGGATGTTTTTTTTCTACTATGCTGTTCTTCTTGACACTTTCCATAAAGTCCACATTTGTGGAATGCGCATCTAAAAGTTTCTCTGTCATCGGATTTCACGACCTGAGCTGTGGCTCTTTGCAGCTCCCCCAGAGTTGCCGTGGGCCTCTCTTCTCTGATTGATTCACTCCTTGCCCAGCCAGTCACTTTAGGTGGGCATCCATTTTTTGGTGGATTTGCCGTTGTGTAATGTTTTTCCCCTGAGCTCTATGAGAAGTTGAAAGTTTGGGGTATTGTTTTAGACCCTAGCCCTGCTTTAAACCTCTCCACAACTTTCTCCCTGATTTACAAAGGCTGATGTTTATACTGGATTTTATTTAGGGAAACCAGAGCAAATTCACAGCTATGCACGCATATATGTGGTAAAAAAAAGACGTTTAAAAGTTCCATTTGTATGAATCCAGTGTAAGACTAGCTGCATTTCCATGGACTGTATAATTGCGCAAATTGGAATTATAAAAGTAAATTCTCTTAATGGAGACGGATCAATTTAGAAAACAAAAACAAGTTTTTTGATAGTTTTGAGTATGAAAATATGTGTATTTTGCAAAACTGCAATGGAAACATTTTTTCACTTCACACCAGTCATGTGAGAGGTTACTACTGGCAGAAAAGACGAAGAAGACGACAGGAAGTTGTAGGAGGATGATGGAGCTGCATGTTTTTAAATGTTTTAACTCATTCGCATGTGATTTTGATTACATTTCTTTTTAAACGGAAACACCACAATTGCAAAATTGTGTTTTCTCAATGTCATCGGAACATCAAAAAAGGTTTTGTGCACGTGTAACGGAAATGCAGCTACCGTTTACCGTCCACTTTAAATTTCATAAAGCCCAACTATTATACACGTTACAATTACTCCTATCGTTACTTGCTGCCTGGGTTCCACATCGCTCTTGTCTCTGCCTTCATGTGAACCGTTCTGTTGGTTCTATGTTCCCAAATTACAAGAGGATAAATCCGTAGTCTAACCAGTGCTGCCACAGGGAGCCGAGAGGAACCTATCCATCTCATCTCACCAAACTGATAAAAGAATGACTTCCGAGGAGCAAAAGTTGTGTTTGGGTGACAGCAAACAGATGATCCTTCTCATTGCATTAACTTTAATCAGTCTGAGGAGAACAGAAACAAGAAGAATTGAGGTCTAGAAATAAACCCCACCGCTGCTGAGCCGGAGGCAGTCTATTATTAAGTGTTACAGCGATTTATGTAGCACCCCTGATAGGAGGTGCAGGATGTTGAAATATAATCCTGACGCTGAAAATCTATTCATAATCATGACAGATGTGCCTTCATTTCTGCAGTACGGTGTAATATTTAGCAGCGGGAGGGGAGAAAGTAAAGCACGATAGAAGTTGTGTGGAGGTGGCCTCGTCTCTTTTCCCCCTCCATGCAGGACCACAGCAGCCGCAGCGGTCAAACCTCAAACAGCCGGGCTTGTGGACGAGGGAATTTACCCGACCGCTCATCTGGGATCACGTTTCCCGACTTTAAAAAGACGTAACCCTAACCGGTTCCATGTTCTTGAGGTTCTGGAAACTCTTTAGCTGGCGGATTATTTCAAAATGGAAAGTTAAGAGGGAGCAAAGCTGAGAAGCAGTGCCAGATTCTTCTTCTGGGAGAGTGATGTTAAAGGCTGGGCGATGCAGGGAAGTGTTGACACTGCGATCAAAACAGACAAGGATGCGTTCTTCAGAGAAACACACACACACACAGCTTCATGAGGGTGGGGGGGCACATATACCTTTTCATCAGTGTAAGCTGCATGCACACAGCAGCCTTCGTGCAGACGTGTGTTTCCAATCTGTGTGCAGCGCCCCGTGCTACGAAGGCAAACGCTGCCACCTCAGCCGTTAAACGAGGCTGCGCAGCAGAGGCAGGAGCGTTTGTTTAGAACCGAGCCTCCTCGGCTATCTTGCGGTCGGATTGCATACTTAATCAACATGGTCATGGAAATTTCCAAAAAAGACGTATGACTGCACTAATTCTCGCACTCCGATTGTTCTGTTTGGTGTTCCCCCTTTGTTTTGTTGCTTCAGCTTCTTTCCTTTTGCTTTTTCACCAGATTCGTGGTTCAATTTCAGAAAGACAAGGAGTTGGGGTTTTTTGTTGTTGTTTTTTTTTACTTCACAAATACAAGTAAGAACTTTAATTTGGAAGACAAAAGTAGGGTTTTCATTTCAGGAGTGACATGCTGGGAAACAAGGTGTTTGGATTTATAAAAACCTCACCTGCACTCACTCACACACACCGAGGTAACTGAAAACCAATGTAAACACGACCTCCAAATACGGAACAATCATCTCCATTCATTCATGTCAACTCCAGATGAACCCCTGGCTTGACCCAACAGAGGCGCTGCTTTAATTTGCACATTTACAGCCACGTCAGTGCTCCCTCTCTGCCTTTATAACATCAAAAAGAAATCAAAGTACTTATGGAACTGCTTCTACATTCAGTCACTCTACAACTACGAACTTCAAAGTATTTTATAGGGACTGATGTGGTAGAACGACACATTTCAAATTTGGTAGGGGAAATAAAATGCACATGTAATAAGAAACTCTGAAAGGAGTACCATGCGTTTGATTCAGTGCTTTGTAGGACCACTTCTTGTTGAGTTTCTAGCTTGAAGTGTTTTGTGGTTTGCCTCTACCGGCTTTGTACATTTTTCTTGGACTTTCTTTGATTTTGAGTAGGCCATTTCAATGCATAAATATGTTTCAATCTAAACCATCCCATTACAACTCTGGCTGTAAGTTTAGGGTCGTTTCCCTGCTGGAAGTGGAACTTTAACATCAGTTTAAACTTTGATTAGGTTTTCTTCCTGGATCGCACTCAAATTAGTTTCATCCATCTGTCCATCAACTGTTCCACCTGAAGAAAAGCATCCCCACAGTACAATGCTGCCACCACCATGTTTTCGTGTGTGCAGTGTTTAGGTTCTCCCAAACCACATTCAAAGCCAAGCAGTTGATGTTCGTATTTACACACCTTCCATAAACGGCGCAGGCCAGCTGGGTGACACCCCTCCTGCTTCAGTATGCGTCCCTAAAGCATGTAGGGAAATGGTCAATGAGAGAGTGCCATACCTTCCTGCAAACAGCGTCTTCCAGAGACACTACTTGGCAATATCCGTTAAGGAAGTTTTAGGCATTTGACAATCTTTGTAGGCATTTTGTGAAGAATTGCACAAATGTTCGTAATGCCCCATTGCGTTGGATAAGAACTATTTGTGTCTCCTGCAGAATCAGATAGGGGAGATATTGGAAGCAGACTAGTGGAAGTGAAACATATTAATTTCAGTCCCAGTGTATTTCTGCATAAATGGTTTTCGTGTCGTTTCAGTAGTTCGTGGTGCAGCGCCACCACAGCTGAGGGTGTCAACGGTTATTAAAAGGGTTTGGATTGTTTGACACTGAGCAGTGCACCAGTTACACTGGAATCCATGTAGTGGTGTCAGAATAAGGTGGACCAAATACAAAAGTACACCCCACTTTTCAGATCTTTATTTGGAAAACGGGGTCAGACCATGCATCTCTAACAATTATACTCCATGTTGTGTAGGTCTACACCATAAAATCCCAATAAAATCCAGTGACGTTTGTTGCTTAATGTGACAAAATGTGAAAAAATTAGTAGACATAACCGCTTTTACAGGGCGCCGTAGGAGAAGGGACGAATATGACAAGGAACAATGCATACAAAATGATAAAACCCGTCTTGAGTCGCTCTTGTTCCTCCTCTTGTTTACATTCCTGAGTGGTGTTTGACACAGAAGGATCCTCCCCCTTCTTGTGTGGGCTCAGAGGGGTTTGTGTGTGTGTGTGTGTGTGTGTGTGTGTGTGTGTGTGTGTGTGTGTGTGTGTGTGTGTGTGTGTGTGTGTGTGTGTGTGTGTGTGTGTGTGTGTGTGTGTGTGTGTGTGTGTGTGTGTGTGTGGGCGTGGGCGTGTGCCTGTGTGTGTATGCACACGCAGCATGTGCCCCAACATGTGGGTGATATAAACAGAGGCGAGAGTATGGGAATAACTCCAGTGAATAGTGTGATTGTACAGTCAACTCCACGTTGTTGCAGATGTTTCGTCAATCTGGGGTCAATCTGACTCTTGGTTGACCTTCTAGGACCCTCCTCCCTCCTCCCCCGCCCCAGGTGGACCTTTCCAGCACGGCCCACCTTGTCCTCTGCAGTGTGCGTCCACCTCCATCTTTCCTTCCACTCGCTCCCTCTTTCTTACTACTTTGACTTCCCTGATTGCTAGCGTATGTTGGCTGGATGGGCTGACTGGCTGGATGGATGGGGGGAGGAGGGAAGAGACTGTGTGTGCCCTCTCATGCAGAGAGTCACATGGTGTCCCTGATTGGAGGAAAATGAGTAAAGACTGCAGCTCTGGCTGAAATGGCAACAGACAAAAACGCACAAAGGCTGAGCTGTTTAAAAACGGGTTGCACAACAAGAGAGCCTGAAGAGGAGGAGGAGGGTGTGACAGAGGGGAGGAGAGCAGGAGGGAGCAGACACCGAGGAAAAGATGTGGATTAAGAGAGGAAGAGGAGGGGAGGGACGGGGGGAAGGGAGGGAGGAAAGGTGACGGAGGAGGGAGAGAAAGGCAGCGAGCGGAAGAGACAAGTGGGAGATGAGCACTGTAGGAGCGCGGGAGGAGTGGGTGAGACAGGGAGTGAGGAAGAGATCAGACTGTGTTTCTATGTTTTCTGCAAGGCTGAGCGCTGACGTGATTGGCTGAAGGGGGGTGGGGGAGGCTAATGTGTGGAGGGGAGAGAGAGCAGACCTGACTCTGAGATCAGAGACAGACAAAATGGCTCCCAGAGAACAGAGAAGGCAGCATCAGGGCACTGTCATCTCCACTCACACAGCTGTCAGCTGACGCCACGCTCACATCTGGCACACCGACGCAGGAAAGAGGCTGAGATGATGGGGAGTAATCCTGATCGCTGGCTTCCTGCAGCACTTTTTCTGTTTTATTATTGTTATTATTCATTAGCATAGAGATAATAAAAAAACACACTTTAATGCCACGCCGCCTCACAGCTGACCCTTGTTCTAATTTAACCCCTCCGCCCTCCCCTTGGTGGTGTGGCCTGTTGTAACATGTGACGCACTCGGAGTTGAAGTTCCCCCGCTGCAGAGCCTCTGTGTTCGCCTGCCAAAGAAAACCCTGGACAGGGAATTCACCCAGTGAGAGTGGGGAAATAATATGCTGTGGGGAGAGGATGAAAATAACAACACGCCGACTCTCTGCGGCCACAAGAGGGCGCTGCTGTCAAAGGACAACATGAGGTTGGAGGTCAGCTGGAGTTTTTCCTAGTGAGGATGTGCTGTCAGCGACGTTGAGCCTCTTTTATTTCTGTTTTAAATTAAGTTGCTTTATTAGGCTGCGCACAAATCCACACTCTCAGCATTTGTAATTTCTATGGCTGCAACTAACAATTATTTTAACAGTTGATTATTCTATCAAATTTTCTGACAGTTAATCGGAGAAACAACTGGCACATTCTCCAGATTTTGTTGATACAAAATACATTAAAAGATGCTAATAAACAAATAATTCAATTAATTTTTTAAAATAAGAAAATTACGATTTCATGGCCTCAAATGCAAAAACATAGTATTTCTTTAGTGAGCTTGAACCAGGTGAAGAGAAAGCAATTCCACTTGATGAGTTTTGGGTAAAGCATATTTACAGACAATGGTGTTTTCATCCTAAATGCAAAATCTATGTATATTTTGTGCAGTTTTGGCTGAATTACTACTCTGAATATGTTGTTTTTTCCAGCCACTCACCATTTTTTGAGTCTGTACACTCGATTACTGGATTACGAAATTAGTTGATGATTATGTCAATAATACATTCATCATCACAATTGATCTGAGTAATAATTTCAGCCCTTATCATTTTAAAAACAAAAGTTATCAAATTGCAAAAAATGCAGATGCAACATAGCCGTCAGGTTTGTTAGAGCTGAACAGTAAAATATGCAATATGAACATTTTCCCAACAGGCGCCATTTTCCATCTGAATACACGTTATCAAACACATCCCACTTTTCCACACATTTTCTTTAGTTGACAAAAAATATGAATAATTTTTTCATAGCTCTAGTTATTCAAGACGACCCTTTATCTTTATTTCCTTTGTAAGAAATAAAATACTTTTTTATTGATCAATAATGTTGCTACAGATAAGCCCGGAGTGGTTCACGCCCCTGGCAGATTTATGTTTATAATTTATTTTCATTCAAGTAAGATGTTTGTTTCTAACAGGAAGTGAAATGGAAATCTTCCAAGAGATTACACAAATGGTGGGTCATTTAAAAAGCTTCTCTGGGCGTGGCGTAGCGGTTAGCGCGACCCATATTTGGAGGCCTTGAGTCCTCGATGCGGCCGTCGCGGGTTCGACTCCAGGACCCGATGATATTTGCCGCATGTCTTCCCCCCTCTCCTTCCCCGTTTCCTGTCAGCCTACTGTCATATAAGGGACACTAGAGCCCACAAAAGCCCCCTAGAGGGGTGAAAAAAAAATTTTTTTTTACTTATATTGTAACAAAAATGGCAAGTTGTCATCTTTGCAATAATCAGTGTAGACATATGGGAGCAGTGACTAATACCTGCAGAAACATGCTGGAAGCATAAATAAGGCACCAGCATCTTAGGATGGAAAATGGCCTAGCCCAAGTTTCTCCACTGTCCAAAAAATATGCATCTAAGGATAATTGGTTTATCTAAATGGATTCTTCTAGCACTTGATTGGCCTCTATTGGGACTTAACCACTAATGCTGTTGGAGCAGTTTTGAAACCGTTGGTATATTTTAAAACCATACACAGAGTTTACATTAGATGGAAAAGGTTTTTCTGAACTTTAAACTCACATGCTTGAACTTTGAACTTTGAACACAGGGTTCTTCACGGCCTTGAAAAGTGTGGGTTAATTTCTGGTTGAAGACTAAATTGAACATGAAAAACAAAATTTGGGGGTTTCATTTAAGTAACTAAAAGTGTGAATATTAAAGGGGTTTGTATATGGATTCATAATTAGATGACAGAATTTTGTTTTATTTCTTTAAAAAAGGGGAAAACGTCATCTCACAGCTTTTGTTGACCTCTGAACTCTTGTAGATCAGTGTTTAAATTGCAAACTGGGGTTCTTTAACTCTGTTAAATTTAGATTAGCAGCAAAGTGTCTTTTTATGTTTTTAAAAACAACAAAAGAAAAGGTGCTCCAATGCATTTGTGTTTATTATAGAATATTATAATCCAATTTAAAATTTCATTATTGAAAAATTTCAAAATGTTGAGTAAAATGGTTCTTTACCACATTGGTCAAATGACTGTCAACCTCTTCACTGTGTTGGTTGTTTTCAACAACATCCAAACAGTAAAACTGAATTATGTGAATGTTTTGTTCTCAAATATTCAAATTGTTATAAATTTGAACAAAATATCTAGAAATTTAAGCCGGGAAAGGTTTTAAATTTGAAAGTTTGTAAAAACTTTTTTAATATATGAGACTAACATAAAAAATTCTTGAATAAGCAACAAAAATTATAGAGTGATTCTGAACCTCATGCTAAAATAAATCTTTGATTTTAAAGGGTTTGTAAAGTTTTAGCTTTGATATACTATGTTCTCAAAGTTGCTGAAGTTTAGCAACCAGAATAAATTACCAGCTTTCTTTACATCGTGATGTGTTTGGTTTTTTGAAACATTTTTCCTTTGGGTTTTTTGAATAAATATAATTACACAGCTCACTCAGGCTTATTATGGAGTAAAGAGAGTCGACTTATTGGTTCAGTGCATTAACGCTAATGGAACAGAGCAGCCAGACATTAACGGGAGCAAAACCACAGAAACAACAGCACTGCAAAAATATCTGTACATTGGCCTGTAATATATTTCAGCCATTTATTCAAGCACACCAGGTCTCACCTTTTGCTGACTTTAACTATTCTCACCATGACCTTTGAAAATTATCTTGTTGAATTTTAGTTTTAGTCACAGCAGAGTTTCATCCAATGGCATCCAAAGCCTTCAAAATATCAGTATTTTCATCAATTTTAAGTATCTTATTCCTAAAACATCTCAAAGTTTCTTTCAACATTTTCAAAGAATTATTACTTTCAAAATTACATCACGGACTCAGAATCGAGCTTGAAAGATGTCACTGAAATGTTAATACATTTAATTTTTCTCATTGCCTACAACCCACAATATGGCTTCTCTCTGATTGGTTGATCAAGTTCTCATGACGACTCCTTCCCCAGACGGTGCCGTGGTGAGCTGAGGTCTAATTGCCCTTTTGAGATTCTGTTGTGATACTTTTTTTTTTTTTTTTGCTTGCTTCAAACGCTTTCTTACTTTCGTCTAGTTTTTGAGTGAAGTTCAGAGTTTTGATTTTCCTCCTCTATTTTCTTCGAGAGCGTTCTTTCTTTATGTTCAACTCTGCTCCTGATTCATAGTGAGGAAATCATCAAGTCATGCAGCGAACTGAACCAGAACCTCGGGTGCCTTGGCGTGATGTTGGTGAACTCATTGGGCCAGTGTGGCTTTCCAGAGGTAGATAATAGTTGGACATGTCTTTATCCGTCATCTGACGCTCCAAAGGTTGCAGGAAGACCGTAAACCAGTTGAAGCCCTGCGTCTCCGGACACAGTCAGTAGAAGTTGCTCTGCAACAGAACTTTCTAATCAGACAAAGTCCTGACCTGGTTTTTAGAGCAAATCTGGAAGATGTTTTACCATCAGCCGAGCTGAAACACTGTGAGACTGATTCCGGACTCATTGATCAAAAAGTGGCTTTTAATAACAAATTTTTGTTTCCTCTGCTCAGTGGTTTCTGAACTCAGAGTTATAAGCCAAGAAATCTCTTTCCTAAAAAACTTGAAGCATGTAATGCTTGGATAAAAGTTAAGCATTTAATTATTTTGGACAATGATTTTTTGCCATCTAAACTTCCCTCTGCTTCCTCTCCTGTCAGGTTTTGTTTGTTTTGTGTTTCTTTACTTAATTTAAATATTGTGAAAAAGATCTTAGTATGATTATTCACAAAATAATTTTTTATTGCATGTTTACGTTGGTAAATGGTAAAAAATAAATAAATCTCAGAAATATTCAGAATTCTTTTTACTACGTGTAGTAAAAATAAATCAAATGGAGAGTCGAGTGATAAATACTGAAACTCATCGCGATTTTGCTACAACGATTTTATTTACTTTGAATTTTGATAGAATGTTTCTAATATTACGGTAATGATACATGAATGAATTAAGAAATCTGCAAGCCCGAAGTGAGTATTATGTTTTACAGTCTGATCACAGGTTGATTGCTTTTACCCTAAAAGTGTTTACTCTACTCATCAGTGATGAATTCCACATTAGAGATTTTGTTTCTTCGTCTTATTTAGTAAAAGCGAAGAACTTAAGTCGCTGAATGTTTAACTTCTGATACCCGCCAACCAGCGAAAGAAGATTACCAGAGAAGATATCTCTCGTGTGGAGCAGCGGGATAATCTGGGAACTTGTTTGAAGGGGTCGCCGCACTTGAGGAAAGAAATGTCCTGTTTGACCATTAGCAACTCGTAATGGTCAAAGAACGAAAGAAACGGAAAAAACAGCGGTTAGCAGAAGTCGGCTCGGATCAGATTAATCAGGACAGTCTCCTGCAGACAGAACCGACACGAGGCTGTCCTCGGATCCCAGCTGAGGGGAGGGCGACGGGGACGGTTGTTATCAGAAGTTGGGCAGATGCATGTGGCGCTCAGTTTCCTGTTGACGAGCAAGTGGAAGTGGCATGCTGCACACATTTGCACGTGGCTGCACGCGCGCGCACATCAACACCCAGCGGCACACGCACATGGACACTTTAGGCACCCCCCGCTCCCCCCTTGATGTGCCCCTGAGCCTGACAGTCTGGACATGGGAGATATCAGAGAGTGGGAGAGGCATGAAAACACAGCGCCTGAGTCAGATCTGGGTATAGCTGTGAAAGTGCATTTGTAGGTGACAAAATGGCGATGTCAGAGCAGCTTGAGTCCGAAGGAGGTAAGGTTTCGTTTGTTTTTTTCCTTCCTTGTTCTCATAGTCCTTCTCGTTCCTGATTTGTAAGCAAAAAACACCTGGAAAACATCAGATGTATTTAACTTTAGTTTGTCTTATCAACCAGAGCAGTGGAGAAAAAAAAAGTTCAGCCCATTCCAGCATGGTTATTTGATTATTCCTGGTTATTCAGCACCAACTTGTGCCAGCTTTAATCACTTCACAGACATGGATTTATGGCTTTAGGTGTGACTGTGCAGCTGGAAGTGTAGCTGGTGAAATGAAGGTTAGGCATCAGTGTGTGTGTGTGTGTGTGTGTGTGTGTGCCTGTGTGTGTGTGTGTGTGTGTGTGTGTGTGTGTGTGTGTGTGTGTGCCTCGCTGCTTGGGGTGCTGACTGAAGATAAGGCCGACCCTATGCCTGAGAGCGAAAGAGATGGTGTGTGTAAGCCCTTCAAGCCTTATCCCGGCACACCTCCCACCCCCACCTCCTCTCCATCACTCCGCTGCACACACATCCACACACACCCACACGCAGCGGGGATTAACCCCATCATGTACCATTTCAATGGGGAAGCTTTGGAGACACACACACTCACACACAGACTCACACAGGATTAACTCTTGTGTGTCCATTTCCATGGGTTTCTTAGCCGCTCTCCGGTTGTGTCGGTGTAGACTGCTCGAGTTTCCATGGTGACAGGGGCCAGTGAATGTAAGATAGGCAAATCCACATAAGTCACCCGCAACAGACACTCTGAGCTACTATTGACTACAGCTCCCCTGGTGCTAGACTCACAAAGATGCTGCCAAAGGACTGACAGGAGGCTTGTGAGCTGTGAAGTGCTCATGAAACAGGCTTACTTTGGTCAGAAGCAACAAACATAAAGTCAGTTTGAGCTTCTGCTGCTGCTGGTCGGGTGAGAGACGAGGCTTCGAGCAGATTATCCTCTGTAAATGAGTAACACCGCAACTTGTTATATATTTGTTTTATACACAAAGGTAAAATTGTATACTGTGCTCAGGTCAAATATAACCTGTTTTTTAAGTTTAGGTAACATTTGCTTTTCCCTACTGGAACAGAAACAATTATTTTAATGCAACAAAATTAAATGTACACAGACACACACACACATGTGTACATGTTATTTTTACATGTTTAATACATGGTTTGATTTTTCATTTGCACCTGCTATTCTGGAGTCATTTATTATTATTATTTATAACCACGCTTATTCAGTTGGATATATATATATATATATATATATATATATATATATATATATATATATATATATATATATATATATATATATATATATATATATATATATATATATATATATATATATATATATATATTAGAGAAAGGAGGTCTCATAGATCTACTAGATCCAAAATAAAGAGGGTCTGGCACAATTCCCTTATTAAAACTAAGTCATTTGGTCTCCTAATGTTGAGGATAAATTGCTTTCTGTTTCTTGGACTAGTGAAAATGTACTCTTTATGCTTTAAAACAGGTTTCAGTATGATTTTTGTATTTATCCATAGGTAATGTTAGCGTCTTTGCTAACAACTCCTTACAATAAACGGAACTAAAACAGAACAAAAAAGAAATCTGGAGAGCAAAATTATAAAGATGAGCTAAACCAGCAGCAATAAAAACATTTGTGAGCAGAACAAATGCATTTTTGTTTGTTTATTCTTGAACCACAATTATTATTATTTTTTTTTTAGAAACAGATTTACGCAACTGTAACTCATTGCTGCATTAGTCAATTAAAGCAGTGGTCATCCTAAATGTGTCATCGTCTGAAAGTGATTGTTCAGCATTATTTATAACCACGCTTATACAGTTGGACAACACAAGTGGTAAAAGCCAGACCACACAGTGACGCTCTCCACAGAGATTTAATTGCATGCTCAGTATGAATGATTGCAGCAAATTTAACGCTTGCATTGACTGTCGCCAGTGTGAGCTCATCCACGAGAAGTGATAGCTGCAAGTCAATGATTCAATGCAGTCTACTGGATTTCTTTAGAGAGAAAAAAATTAACCAATTTGAATAATAAGCTGAACTACATTGTTTGATAGATAGGATCAATTGGAAAGGATGTGCTTGGCTTGGAATATATCAGGTTGGGTTGAATTTTCTTTTTCATTACTGCAAAAGACCTTGCGATGATGTGTTGTGAATTGGCGCTTTATAAATAAACTGAATTTAATTGAATTAGTAAATGGCTAAAATAAAATTCTGATTCCAGCAGCTTCTTCCAGTATTTAGCCAAAAGATGAAAATCATTTGGTGGGTAAACGCAATGAGATCTTTTCTAACATGAAATGAATCATTTTTGTTCGGCATGCATAAAATCATTCCTGCAAATGTCTAGTTTTCTGCTTTAAACCATGGCTCTCAAAGAGTTTTTATAATCTTTTAAAGTTGTTCTCTTTGGCTTGAGTTTTATTTTGAGGCTGGTCTCCAAAACTAAGTAATTTCTTTATTAAGCCACCCGGCTCTCGTCTATTAATTTATGTAAGAAAATTACCGAAGCTCAACTGATGAGTCAGTTTTATCATTTTTCAGCACTTTCTATGTTTTTATATTAACAAAAATCTATGTTTAGTTTTCTGTCCTTTGTTTGCATTCAGAAAGATTGTCATAGATGAAAAAGCAGACAGACATTAATTGTAGTTTTGATGATTCTCAAGCATCTGTTGCCCAAAAGCTCTGTTAAAGTCTATATTATGTTAAGAAAAGGAAAAATGTTGAGGTCAAAATGCTGGGGGACAGGACTGAAACGCTATCGGAGTTCCTTACATCACTGTCTAATACTGTAGGTATGTCATGTTATGTTATGTTATGTTATGTTATGTCGATGGAAGTCAGAAAGGAAAAAGTTGCTTCAAAAATGTGACATCTGACCTGGAAACTGATGCATCAATTATTTGTCAGAACCTCATCAGAAAGAGTCTCAGGAGGATTGTGACCTAATTATGCAACAATTAGATGTAAAACCTTTAGCAACCCTGTAATATGGGCTGAAGAATATGAGTGTGGCATGTCTGATTCAAATTATTGTTAATGTGTATAAAATAATGAGCAGTGTGTAAAACATGGTGATGGATGTGTCGTGGTGTAAGGGCGACTTACATGTGTTTCAATAGAAAATAAATGCAGAAAGAAATGTTTGATTATTTATCCTGCATATTGAAACATCTTATGGCAGTGATTCAAGACATTTTCTAAAGTATTCAAAGAATTCATTGATAGCAAAAACAAACATTATTTTTAAAGTTCAGAAAATCTAAGAGAAAAGTTCCCTTAAGCCAGACGTCTCTCACCAACTCCAGCTTTAAAATCTCATACAAACAGCAGCATTAAAAGGCTGTTTCTTTACACCACTAATAGCTTGTATTTTCATGAATACATTGTCAGTCTTAAAGCTATACAACCTATAATCGTGTAGATGAAGGGGCCAAAGGCTCATGCAACAATTAGCAAATTCCCCATTTGTTTACAGATTTTCAGCAGGAACATGGTTGGTGTTATTCCTAGATCTAACTCCCAACTTCCAAGGTAAATTAAACTGAATATCTTAAGCTGGAGCTAAACATTTTTGAAGCAGTGTGGATCTAACCTGGCCATTGCCTTTATATGCAAATTCGCTTGATTGTCATCTTCCTTCACTGCTCTGTCTGGACTTTCTCGCATTGACTTGGATTTCCCTGGTAGAATTTCAACCGGGCCGATCAGCCAACAGAAGGCGAAGTTGTGAACAATGATGTTGATTTTCTCTAGAATTGAACTCTGCTTGTAGTTTTAGCAATGGCAACAGAGGGCGTAGTGAACAAAGCCATGCAGTCCTTGTTGACCATGTTTCTAAATATTGAATTGACTTTAACAGCCGTCTGGTTCAGCACTTCTCTCTTCCCAGTGGCAGATGGTTGTTTACAGCGCAGGTTTTATAGCAGATTTCATTACGCTTTTTATGCGTCACTTACTAATGTTAGCAATTGGGTAAAATTTAAAACTTCAACAGACGCCACACCTCCAGCAAAAAATCGTTTCTCACTAGCCAAGAGTCCAGACCCTCTGAACGAAGTAAAGAGTAGAACAAGGGGCTGGTTTTTACCAGGCTAGTGTAGATCACACCGACAGGAAAAATAGACCCAAAACAAAATAGATTATTCAGCGTTCTCCTTCAGAAAAAAGCTATGAGTAAAAAAAAAAAGAAAAAATGGGTAAAATCACTGTTTTGAAAAATAATTTTTGAAGGCTATCTGCTAACTGTGTAACTAAAGCAGGATCTGTATCGGCACAAAGTTGAGCTTGTTTTCCACGTGGCTTTCCTTCATCACAGGTCCTGCTTGGAGCATCCACTGACAGGATCTTAAGCTGTAGTCATGGAAAGTGTCTGGACATGCAAGCTTCATGTTCTCATCGTCTCATCTTTGCTTATTGCAGATGTTTTGGTTCTAATGGCTTCCTCAGGCCATGTCTTTCAGTTTTTAATGTAGGTGCCTTGGCTAACAGAGCAGAGGCTAGGATGAGACTCAGTTCCTCTAAATCGGAGTCCATGGTTCTTTACTGGCAAAAACGTATGGGCTGCTCCATCCTGCCTCGAGTATCTCGCTGATTTGTTCACGAGCGACATATGATGGAGCAGGGAATGGATAGATGGACTGGGACCTCATCTGTTGTAACACTGCAGCGCTCTGTTCTGTAGCGGTGAAGAGAGAGCTAAGGCAAAGGGCAAAGCTGTTGAATTACCAGTCCTAAAGCAGCAGTGATGAGCTTACTCTGTGGCGTGGCAGGGCTCAGCCTTAAGAGATCTACCTTTCATTTCTATACCATTCACTGCAGATCAAATCACCCTGTATTCAACAACTGGTAGCAGACAGATCAACAGCAGGAGTGTACTCCTACTATATAAAATACTAAATACATACGTTGGTCACATATCTGTTACTTTTTAAAAAAAAAAAAGTGTACAGAACATTTCACAACTATTACACCCTCTGTCTTTAAATTCAACCATGCATATGCCTGTAAATATGAAGGCAGTTTCAGCATCTAGCCTTAAGCTCTTTCTGTCTGGTAGCAAAAATGGGATATGTGGCTGACGGTGTTACTGTGTGCACCTCTTCTTGCGCATCCAAAGAAGTCAGTAGAGGTGGTCCAGACATCTGATCAGGATGCCACCTGGAAGTTTTCTGGGTGCACCAACTTGAAGCAGACTCCAGGGCAGACCCAGAGCTCACTGTAAGGACTTTATGCCAGGAAAAGCAGAGGGATTACCCTGACTGAGTTGGAGAGTGTTGCTGAGGAGAGGGATGTCATTGCTTTCCTGCTGGAACCTCACTCTTGTGAATGGATCTAGGTGAGCAGAAGACAATGGATGAACAAACGGAAGGTTTTCCAATACGCTGTGTATTTTCTTCTATATCTCCCTTTACAAACCTGTTAGATACAGAAATGAAAGGTGGCCCAAGACATTTGTGCTGTTTTGCATCTGTAAAGATTAGGAGTCATAAAATTGTAGAAAATTGTTGGCTTTAGTCTGACTCTACTTGTTCTTTTTATATTTCAACCTTGGCCATATGGGTGGGATCTCGCTGCCTGTGATCTGAATATCTGATTATAAATTGAGGCGATTTAAGCCGATTTAGAAGCCTGTGGGATTCTCCTTTTGGCTTAGCATCTTTGTACGTGTGTGTGCTCATTAACGTGGGTGTGCTTGCATGTGTGTGTCTGCAGTCTGAGCAGAAACGTGCAGAGAGAAAACTTACCCTGTTGATGGATCTGGGTTGTCCACCTTGCAGACAGTTCAGTGTACAAACTTTAAAACGCAATTAATTCAAACCGCTTTGGTCTCATACCTTCTGTGAAAGTTTAGAAGATCTTAATCTTCTTCAGACTGATCGTGTTGCTGCATCAGCAGTGCTTGCATCACACTGAATGAGCCCACTGTGTATGGCCAGGGCTCTCCGGCTGTCCCAGTTCGGCTGTTAGGAGCAAGCTGATGTGCACTAATTAGGCAAACATGAAAACCACTTTGCAGTCAACATGATCTTTGTTTCCACACAAATTTCCAGTCAGCTGCATTAGGCCAATTCTCATCTGTGTCAGTTATGAGGAAGAGATGGGATGCAGGGAGGAGGAAGGGGAAAAATGCTTACCAGACAACCTTTATGTGCAGTTGTGCATTAAAGGGGGTGGTGGTGGACAAGGAGGAGGAGAAGAAGAAGAAGAAGAAGAAGAGGAAGGAAAAAACGGGGGGAGAGGGTGGCAGACTGTGCTGGGCAGAGAAGAGAGGAGCAAATGCATTGCAGACGGAAAGGAGGAGGGCCTACAGCTATTGTTCATGTCCTCCCGTGAACAAAGGGCTCATCGGGGTCCGTATGTAAACCCACAGCAGGCTCCAGTCCACGGACAAGGCCTCATGCGGGACAAAACATAAAACTACCGACTCCCGCAATTTCGGCCTTATTCCGCTGTTGTCTCTCGGTCTGAGGAGATTTTTTATTGATCCTGTTGGGAAAGGACGTATTGTTGTGTGGGTACGTTGCGTCCTGCGGGCCTATCCGTTTTTACGCACGGAGCGTACACACGGTCTATCATCACGGATCTGTAAACATCAATTTTCTGATTGGACTTCTTCGCAGGTAAAAGGTCACTTTTCCGCCGAAAGACAGTTTTCCTGCTGTGAAACGCGACTCCTAGTGCAATTAAATATGGTTAACGAGCACTCGCGGTGGACATTTATCGCCATTTAATAGGAGATTTGCCGTAGAGAAGGAATATAACGTCAAGGCGTTAGCCAAAAGGCTACCTGCTAACGGCTAAACTAGCCTGCCCGTCAAAGGCCTGCAAGGCAGTGTTGTAGTTGTGGAAGGTGTCAGGCTTATTTCTCTTCTATAACTTGGTGTTTAAACGAACCTTACATTTGGTACAAATATATAGGTTTGATCTTTTCTTGCATATATTCCCAGTTTTCTCGCATGTACGCCTTGTAGCGTAGCTTAGCTTGGCGGCTAAGTGCTAACATTATGCGATGGCTGCCTCTCTAATTGCCTTTGTAACCAATTCTTGTAACTTTACAGTGAAATGTTTCAGCAGCGTAAGGTTGAAACATGCATTACAGACGCATAAAGTGTAACAAAAATGATGGGAAGACATATAAAAGTGTATGACTTGGGTAGTTTGCTTGGTTTCTCCTATATAACGCTAGTAGAAACCACAGTGACGAAACCAATCTAAGGAAAATAAAAAGTGAGGAGTGATGGTAGTTATTCTGGTGACAGGAGATCAATGCTATCAAATCTGAACTGTTTAAGGCCTCCACCCCTCTTTGGGGTAGGGTTTAGGTTGAAGGTTTGACTACATAGTTTATGCAAAACACATGAACATGTTATAGTATGTATATATAAACCGTAAGTAATGTGTTGTTTGCTTGTAAAAGAGAGAGGAGCATGATTCCCAGTGGAGGAAGTGGAATCCAGCTGATGCGATTGTGACTGACTGTCATTAACCGCTAACAGGAGAGGAGAGGAGCTAATGGAGCTTTCAACAACTAATGGACACATAACCATTGATTATTTATTTATTTATTTATCTGGCGGTGCATCCAGCCTATATCGTGGTGTTGCAATCCAAACTGCTTGTTGTTCCTTAAAGAGCAGACAGAGCTACAGATGAATGAGTGTTTTATTGCTTTTCTTCCTAGCTGAAGATGGGGAAACCTGTTTTAAAAGGCCTATTTGTTTACCTTTAGGTTCCTAACTTTCTCCACATGCTCTCTGGAGTCTACAATACACATAGTGTGCATACTTGACTGCCATTACTCCTGCTTTACATTCATGGGATTGTTATCTTTAATTGACAAATCTGAATGAATAGTTTAAGGGAAAACTAATACACATCCTTTCAAACAACAATGTTGACTCTTGAGAGTCTTACTGCTAACTTAAACTAGGAAAGAAGTGTTCTTTTTGTTTGTTTTAATTTGTTGTTTGTACTTGAATTTCACATTAGTATCTTAGTTTTTACAATTACTTATTCTACAGATGCACCAATGAATCGGTCGGTCAGTTTTCCCATAATCAGATGTGATTGGTGTTTGGCAGATCAGATGCCAGAAAAATCTGCCAGTTTTTTTGCCCCTTTCTCGAGGGGTATTTATTCTGTTATTTCTATTTTAGATGTACATTTAAACTGAGTATTGTTACCAGTAGTTGGTTATTTCCATAAGGTACAGAGCAGTTTATACAGTGATTAAAAAATCCTTTTCTTTTCTTTTTAGGTTTTCATTTTTCTTCCAACACTATAACATGATGAAAAAACATGGGCTGGGCTGTTCCAGTAGATTAAAAAGTGCATCACCTGTTGGTTGAGTTCTTAGTTTTTATGAATACCAAAAAAAATAAAAAAAATCCTGATCAGAACTGATCGAGGGGAAAGTTGGCTATTTCGGATTTCAATTGATTGATGCATGTCTGTTCAATAGTAACAAGACAGGGGGACATTAAGGAGGAGGGGCCTCACCATGGTGACCGTGGGGTCATGACACCTACGCCGCCATGCCTGGATGGTCTTTATGACGGAGCTGGGCAGTTATTGTAAAAAAAGAAAAGAAAAAAGGATGGGAACTGTTTGTGTCTGGGAGAGACATCAGCCTGTTTTATGAGTGTTTGTGTCGAGGACATATGGTCTGCTGGTATTTTTATATTTAGAGGTGTTTTCATGGAGATTAGATGGTGGCGAGGCGGAGGATTAGTTTATGTGCGAGGAGGAGGATGCTTCTTCACCGTCTTTGTGTCACTAAAACGGACACGTTCCTGCTGCGTCGGGCTGACGTCCACATGTGTTGCTACACCCGATGAGGCCGTTAATCAACTTGTACTGAAGACATTGTTGCACCAAAGACTTGTGGAATAATTTAGCTTTTGTCTCCGAGCATTGGGCGTTACTGTTCTACGTATTCTCTGCTGTAGTCTGTCTACTTCCCTTTTTATTGTCACAGATATTTATGTTTTTCCTCTCTTGTGTGTCTTCATGTCATCCAGGCTGTTCCTCCAAGTCATTCAAGCTGTACTCCCCCAAGGAGCCCCCCAACGGTAGCACTTTCCCCCCTTTCCACCCCGGCACCATGCTGGACAGAGACGTGGGGTGAGTTTCCTGCCCTTTTGTGCGTTTTAAATATCTAATGCTGGTGTTTGTAACTTTGTGAACCATATTGTATTTACAAAGAGAGTACAACAGGGATCTAATCATATAGCACTCGTATTTGTCTGATGTACATTAATCTGTAGTTTCTGGTTTAGAGATGTTGTGATCTTTCTCATCATCATCGTTTTTGTGTAAATGTCTGGTTTGTGTTAATATTTATATAGTATGATAAAGAAAGGTGAGTCAGGTGTATAATTGTTTTTATTCTGGACTGTAGCTGATTTCTTGGTGCACCTCTAGTCATTTAGCTAGTGGAGTAATCACTCATCACCCAAAGCAATAACTTAAGTCAGACTGCAATTTAATTGGTGTTCAGAAAGTAGTCTAAATTTATTGGACTGTGGAACATAATATCTATTTGTCTTGATTTAAAAAGGAAGTGAAAGGCTAATTTTGGAAGCCTATCTTTTCAAAAAGATAAACCAACTCCTGGTTAGACTTTTAAACATCCAGATGCAGCTTTCAAAGTATTTGTGCCATTTGTTGTGTTTATGATTAAATACCCATCAAAACGTCAACATTGTAATGACAGAAAAAAGCTTCTAAATTTGAATTCGTTTGGGACATTTATAACAGTTTTTACAGTTTTATGGCATCTATAACAACAACTGAGTATAGAAGATATTTAATTAAATAGTAATAAAAAAAAACAGCATTTTTTCCCCATTTGATGAAAAATGAAATAATTATGAACCTGAAGTAAAAGCGGTTTTTCTGCCGAATGAAGAAAACTCTTTTTTTTCTTGAAATTGTTAATATTGTGGACGTATTGTGTAGAAAACCATTTTCTGCTTCATGTTTCTTTTTTAATAAAACACAGGTTAAGATATTTGAGTGCTCATTATATTTTCTTTGAATTCTGCTCATATATTTTCTAGTGAAGATGAACAACCATGTAAAGTTTAAAGTTTAGTAAAATAATCTTCCTGTTTTCCAGTCCTACTCCGATGTATCCGCCCTCATACATGGAGCCAGGAATAGGGTAAGGCAACACTGTTTCCTGTTCCCTTCAGCTTGTGTTAATGTAGTGTGTTAATGTGTTTTACAGCAGCTGTCAAATCCTCCCCTTTAAATTAAGATTTAGTCAGAGAAACGCTTGAATGTACAAGTACTTTATTTTCATCCCTGCTTTCTTATTCATCGTGTGTTTTTGTGCTGTAACTCAGGAGGCACACACCATATGGTAACCAAACAGACTACAGAATATTTGAGCTCAACAAGCGACTACAGAACTGGACAGAGGTTTGTGTCCAACTGGATGCACAAACACACACCTGGAAGTGCCCACAAAAACAATTGTGGTAATTCTTGTGTGGCGTTTTCTTCAAAATGTCCTCTAGGAGTGTGACAACCTGTGGTGGGATGCTTTTACTACAGAATTCTTTGAAGATGATGCCATGTTGACCATTACTTTCTGTCTGGAAGACGGTCCCAAACGTTACAGTAAGTAACAAACATTACTTGAGTTTTAGTCTGCTAATGAGCCCCTATTCTCGACCCCTGACATTTTCAGCGACAACCTCTAGTTATCCACAATAACTACAGATTCAATTATATATTCATGATGATCTATGCAATTATAGACTATTATGGTACATGTCACACTGCGTGAGCGCATTAACCTCTGTTCTGCTACAATGTGGAATGTAAAATACAGAGTTGCAAGTCTACTAATAACAGCAGATACAGGCTCAGCAGAGAATGCAACCACTCTTGTTGACACAAGTCTTATTAGAAGGGGAGGTGTTCAGGGAAATGTTCAAAGCAAAGGCAGCAATAAGATGTTTGTCACAGTAGCATTCACAATGTACATTTCTTTGAGATTTGTACTGTTTTTTCCCCGATATTTGACCTCTGTCTATTATTATGCGTGAGCCACTAGGAGATTCTTGCAATGTGACAACGTGAATATTGTGATACAAGTATATGTATACAAAAGAATTGTTAGAATAAAAATGTGGCAACTAGTTCTCATGATCTAGAAGCAACCACCTCTATAAAATTAAGAAAACACTAGCCTGATTAAAAACAAAAAACAGCCCTTGTTCTGCGCTTTGTTCAGAACAAGCGCAGAACAAAGAGATCTGGACTCTTTGCTATTGAGAAACAATTGCTTCGTGGAGGCATGGACTCTGCTGAAGTTTAAAAGACTGGACTTGATTTGACCAAATCACCAGCATTTGGCCGTGACGCATGTAATGCGCCAGCTACGCTATGAAGCTTACTGGAAATTTGCTGGGAAAACGCAGAACTGAATGTTTTTTCTTTGATTTTTGTTGTCTTCTGGTAAAATAGATACTCTAATAGGAGGCGTGTGGTAGTTAATTTCCACACCATGGCTTTCTGTGTTTAATTCCATATTTTTTCTAACAACCAAATTACTTTTTCTTGTGAGGGGAAAAAAAATGTAGTGGCCTTTTTCTGTCCAGCTGACCAGCAGTGTCAATTCAGTGGTTTTAAGACCTTGATAGATCTAGATGCTCAGTTGTTTTCAGTTCTGTTGGACCGACTAACCAGAGGTCACTGGTTACAAATTTCAAATATTTTCTGCTGGTTCTTTCACAACAACTTTTTTTATGGATAAAGGCCATAAATCGCACAGTGTGAGCCCAGCTTTAGAGGCCAAACACACCAAACCAGCCACTGGTTGTTTGGAAGATCTTAACAGCGTGGCGTTAAATTCCTCTCCTCGTGGGCCGGCCTCCTGCATGCTGAAGAGATGATGCAAGCATTTCAAACAGTTGTGTTGGAGCAGAGATTTATCTACAGTGTGTTACTGACCAGCATGTCTGCGAGTGTCGTCTTTTTGTGTTGCTGTGGCAAATATTGCACCGCTTCAAGATCTACAATGTTTTCTTACCTGATTTACTTCGTTCCCTCTGTCTTGCGTTAGAATGGAGTCTGTTTAAATTAGACTTAAACAACAAACAAAAATGAAACACTGAGTGAAATTTATTTTCTATACTTAGACATATCCCTAGTTTTGAGTGTCCGTCTTTCGTTAGAGGGACAGTGGTTAGCAGTGATTATACGATTCCAATCAGAAATGGCACAACCTTTCTAATAGTGTTTGTCATCAGTAGTTTTTGGGTCCTGTTGTTTCCTGAAGTCCTCCTATTAAAACCCGATTTCCTGCTTTTCAACTTCTTCAAAGCAAATAACCCATTCAACAAGAACTGAACCAACTAAGGAAAAACCTATTACCTTGATTCAGGATCAACTGCATCTCAATGAAATTATGAAAAAGCACAACTCGGTTAATTTTTTCTTTTCTTGCTGTTTTCTTATTTCTCGTTTTGAGCCCAAGTGAGCTCTGCACTGCCTTTCATCTCCAAAGTGTGACGCCTTCTTCTGTTACTGTAAAAATAAATGTGTCTAGACTTTTCGTTAAATAAGTTTAAAGTACTCACAAGCCACAGATTTATTTCTGGTCATTTTGCAATACATCCTGAAATTTTATAACTTTAGTTGTTCAACAATAAACTATGTAATATCTCAATAAAACAAACAAAAGTTGTCCAATTTTCCAACGTTTCTGGTGGCTTTTATATTTTCTTATTCTATATAATTTTTTGGTCATTCTCATGGCGGGTCGCCTGTTTTTTAAAAACCTTTATTTTTTTCAGCCAAGTCCAACCGATAGCGGTGGCAACTTTGGAAAAAGTCACAAAGCATGTGTAGTTAAAGATGGAGGCAAAAAAACCGACTAAAGACGAGCTTTTCATTTAATCTAACATTTTTTTCCATTTTGTGAAGAGTTTTAATTTGTCTGCATATTTTTTTTTCTTTTTTTTTTTAAAGACCTCATTACTCATTATGTAATCTATTCTCCATTAATATGGAACAAACTTCCAGAAAACTGCTGAAACAGAGTCCCTTTAAATCAAGGTTAAAAACCGATTCAGAGCTGCTTTGATTCTGGAACAGGGATCAATGTATTTGATGTATATTTGCTTGGTGATTTTGAAGCTGGCATTTGACAAAATGTTTATTGCTTGCTTCACGATTGACTGTATGATGTTTTCATGGTGTAAGGTACTTTGAACTGCTTTGTTGTTTCTTGTTACATATATTTTTATACAAACAAACTTAACTTAAATTTTACTAATTATTTTTTAAAATTGTGTTTGTGGGCTAAATTTCTGCCATTCTAGAATAATTCCCCAGTGGCCGATTTTTTTTTTTTGTTTTGTTTTTGTGAACCTTCCAGTTTGTTAAAGTTCTGTTTGTTTAATACAGTTTATTTGAGGAGACACCAAAGGAGCCTTTTCTGCTCTTTGTCAATTTATTGTATTGGAGCGTCAAGCAAACTGTTGCATAACAGCATCATTTAGACCAGTGCCTCAAATTGGACCTGTATATATTAGTTTTTGCTGTTTTCTGGTCAACAGATGAGCCAAGAATGTTTTTCACATATGTTTTTTTTTTTCCTCCAGCGATTGGTCGGACGTTAATTCCTAGGTACTTCCGGAGTATATTTGAGGGCGGGGCCACAGAGCTCTACTACGTGCTGAAACATCCCAAGGAATCCTTCCACAATAACTTTGTTTCCCTTGACTGTGATCAGTGCACTATGGTCACTCAAAATGGAAAGCCCATGTTCACACAGGTACGTCGATAACGTTTTGTCAGGAGAGATTTCCTTCTTCGCGGCCTTGCAGGCTGAATCCGTCCTCTGAACCTCTGCAGGTGTGTGTAGAGGGCCGCTTGTACCTGGAGTTCATGTTTGATGACATGATGCGGATAAAGACGTGGCACTTCAGCATCAGACAGCACCGTGAACTCATCCCCCGCAGTATACTGGCCATGCACGTAAGTGAGGGACTGGGCTACACGTGGATACGTAAGATGGGCGTCGTTTAATTTCGTTTTTTAATCTCATTCCAGGCCCAAGATCCACAGATGCTTGACCAGCTGTCCAAAAACATAACAAGATGTGGCCTGTCAAACTCCACCCTCAACTACCTCCGGGTAAGGGGAGCCAGAGCACACTTTTGTTTTCCGTTTGATTCGCACCACAAAGCTGACTTTTATAGATGAAAATATCAACAGGTTAATGCTGCAAAATCCTGTGGTCTTTTGTGAGTCTGTATGCTCAAATGATTCACCAATTACTAAATTAGTTGACAATTATTTCAATAATCATGCGGGCAATTAATCGTTCCAGGCCTACTTGATTGTTTGTGTCTTCAGAATGAGCATCTTTGTTATGTTCTCGATTTGAAATGACAAGAGATTTCTAGAACAAACCTGTTTCTCTTAGGATGTACTTACTGGTTTAGTAATGATATAAGGATCAGTTTCTTTATTTTTTATTTTTGGTTTACGATCAACAGTTTTGTCTTCACCAGCATGTTATTCCAAGTTTCAGCAGTTTCAGAGAGCCGCAGCACACAGAGCGAAGCAGGAAGTTTTTAAGTGCAATTTTCTTAATTTGTACGATGTTCTGACGAACTCCTGCTGGATGCTTCTTTGTGAGGCTGTCTTGACGTTTACCTTGCAGCTTTTTGTTTGGTAAGAACTGGGAAAGCTCCGTCTGTGTCTTAACTCGGGTCACTGCGTTTGTGTGCGAGTCCTGCTCCTGCTGTCAGTGAGCAGAGGCTGCAGCGGCAGAAATGCAGACATTCAGCTGGTCTTTTGCTGCTGTTTTAAAAAATAATACCACTGTGCATTCACTAGCATTAAATAAAGCTGTGGATCATGTAAAAATCCTTAAAGCTATTATGGAATTACTTCCTTCAAAATAAATAGGTAGTTTTCTATTTATGCTTGTAATTTTTGGATTTTGTTACCAAAGACTTATCAGTATGCAACTAAATGACAGAGTTGCATGTTGGCTTTATATAAATAAGTATATGAAAACATTAGCAGCAGTGTACAAGGGAAGCTATATATAGAGCAAAATAGTCAAAATAACTAAAAAAAACTAAGACGGTTCTGCATTGGTATTAAAGTTGAAGTGCTACACATGGTAGCAGGAGGTGTTTCATGAGGAAAATGGCCTTTAGAGGCCTGCAAAGCTGAATAAGATGTGCTGCTTGACGTTGATGTAGGAAAGAACCCTGGCAGAAACGTTTGAACATATTGAAGCTGCTGCTACTAGTCTATAAGTTAGATTACTTTAGCTGTAGCAATATCTTTAGTCTACACATAGATTTTAAAATTAGTTTGTTCTGAACCTTTCAACTAAAGCAGCGCCATGATGAGTTCCTTAAGCTTCCTGCTACATTTTCCTTTAGATAAATGTTTGAGACTAGAATCTCGGCTTCATGTTGGATTTAATGATGCACTAATTCTAATGCTTTCAGCCTCAGTTCTGCTTCCATGTTTTTAAAAACTGGCCTATTAAAATGTAAAGATCATGTCAGTATCTTAATGAATAACATACAGAATAAATACATCAAACAAAATCATAAACAATACACTTAATAAATACAATCATATATTTTGTGGCATGGAAATATCAAACCCTTTAAACTTATATTTTGAATGTCTAATAATGAGTGAAATGACTTCTGTTAACTGGTTCAATCTTATATTTTAAACGTACTATTTTCTGAATAGTACGTTTCTGAAGCAAACTCAATTGTTTTGTAGGTAAATTGTTTATTCAGACAAATTGATTTTGTATAATTGTCTGTGACAATAATATTTAAAGCTTTTTCAGAGGTTCACTTTGTACGGTGCAGTTTCATTGCAGGAGTCTGGTTGAAAAATTGGATTGTTTAAAAATATGGATTTGATTCATTTATTCTGCAGCTCAATAATAATAATGTAGCTTAAACTCTCTGTTTCAATAAGAAACATGTCTGTTCATATTAAACTTTGCGTCAACCTGTTGCTTTCTGTTCTGTTCCCTGCTGCAGCTGTGTGTTATTCTGGAGCCCATGCAGGAGCTGATGTCCAGACACAAGACATACAGTCTCAGCCCCAGAGACTGCCTCAAGACCTGCCTCTTCCAGAAATGGCAGAGGATGGTGGCACCGCCTGGTAAACCGGACGGACCGTGTAGATTCATAAACGCACAATCAGCCTGACATTTGCGTAACCGTCGCTTTCTCTCCCGACTCGACAGCCGAGCCGTCGAGACAGGCCCCCAACAAGAGGCGGAAGCGTAAGATGTCAGGTGGCAGCACCATCAGCGGCGGAGGCGGGGCCAACAACAACAACAACAACAAAAAGAAGAGCCCTGGTAGCGGCTTCCCTCTGTCCAGCCAAGTTCCGGTCAGTACATTGTTGCCACCTAGTGTCAGCGCTTGGTTACTACAAGTTTTTTTAAAACATGTTCATTTAGAGAGAGGAAAAAAAACACACAGGGCCTGCACAATATCATTGTGGAATACAGCAATGGTGATATTGATTTGCACTTAAGCCCTATTTCCTCTACTCTGTTCCTGTTATTTTCCCCATCATCACAATGTTCTCATCACTCTGTGAGGTCTGGCATCTCAGACAGTAAAATCTATATGCGTCTGTATTATGAGGCAGGAAAGCCCATATGGCTCTAAAAATGTATAATTAGGACGCAAAGCCTAAGACAGGGCTATTAAGGGTGCTTGAAATCCTTGAAAATGTTTGAGTCTTAGCTGGGTGTTTTCAAGGTTTAGAAAGTACTTAATATCCAAACTGCACAGTTTAGGAATAAAGTGCAATCTAAAGTTTGATTAAAGGTCTAAATTTGGAAAACGTTATTTATAGTTGAAACCAGACGGTTAGATAATTACATTTTTTTCTCTCTGTCCAAAGTTGAATCAGACCAAACTTATTTAGATTTACCAAAATTATTTCTGTTTGCTAATGGCCAGGAAACTTGGTGAGAATTTTGTTTTGTTTTTTTTAAGATATTTTGTTTCTAGCTTTTTTGGGCCGGTGAGGTATATAGGGTGTGTATAAGCCATATTGCACTTATTGATACTGTGCTGACGATCACAGTTTGATCAGCTCTTAAAAGAAATACAAACACCACTTTTAATTTTTTTGGGGGTTTGTAGTTTCAATTTGAATTGCAAAAATTCTAAAGGCTACAAAGGAAAACTCAAAACTCCCTGCTAACAAAGCCCTGTGTCGTGACCGCAGGACGTGATGGTGGTGGGAGAGCCCACCCTGATGGGCGGGGAGTTTGGCGACGAGGACGAGCGTCTGATCACGAGGCTGGAGAACACGCAGTTTGACGCGGCCAACGGCATCGATGACGAGGACAGCTTCAACAACTCTCCGGCACTCGGCTCCAACTCGCCCTGGAACAACAAGGCCCCTTCCAGCCAGGAGAGCAAGAGCGACAACCCCACCTCGCAGGCGTCCCAGTAGAGCCCCGGGGCGGGCCCCCCATAACCTCTATACAGACCCCTCTGTCAGCCCCCCCACCCTACCTCTATAGCCATGACTGCAGCCAAATTGGTCCATAGTCTGATTTGCAAACCAAACACAGCTGTAGCGCTCAGATTCACACCGCAGGTAGCCTGAAGGAGCTCCGTCTGTCCTCTGACTGAGCCAGAGAAATGTTTAGGCACTGTGTCCCACCACTGTTTCTCTCTTTCTCTCTCTCCCCTCCTCCAACTTTTTACACAAAACGCCCCCGTCTGCTGTTGCTCGTTTTCATTTCCGGATAGGGATAGGGGTTGACACGACCGAGAAGTAGCAGGAATTTATTCCACACAAGAACCAAGTACACTAACCTATCAGAGACCAAACGCCTGCACGGAGGGGTGGGCGGGGCCTGTGGGGGCTCCGCAGCGGTGGCGAGTCTCTACCCGTCATCTAAACACGACTCCGGATTATGGCCTGCTCTGCCGATGCATACGCCACCCTGCGTGTGTGAGCGAAAGTGTGTGTGTGAAGAGAAAACCTGAAATGTTTATCTGTGGGTTTGCTGAAGCAGACGGGTCAGAACCGAGCGTCGGTTTTCAAAACTAACACACTAGTATGAAGGCTACTTTGAGGCACTAGGGCAATAACACACATGTATATTCTCACCCATGCATATTCTCACCCATGCATACACACTTAATAGTAAAGATCATGATTGAAGGATTCTGAGTGCCCCCAGTGCCCCAACCATCTCTGATTAGACTACAGTGATTGCAGTCTTTCAAATGGAAAGCATTTACAACACACACACACAGCTACACATTTTAAGAGTTTTTATACAGTATATATATTTCCCTAGAATGTTTTTTTTTTTATTTGTATTAAACGCCTTCATTTCAATTACTTTTTTTATTTTCTACCAATACTGAAAAGCTACAGACCAAGGAGCAACGCAGGACTTTTATCCTCCTCTACCCCTTCAAAAATATATTGTTTTTTTTTTTTTTTTATCTTTTATGTTTATAAAAGAGAAATAATTTAGTGTGGATGTTTTTATTTTGTCTTTTTGTTGTTTTGGGGGGGATTTTTTGTGTATTTGTGCTTGTATATTTAAGGTAGTAGCAAAGTTCTGTCTGACTGTAATAAAATGTATTCTTACTTAGATTTACCTAAAGCCATCCCGATCTAATGTAAAGAAACAAAAATAGGAAAAAGGAGAAAAAACACTCATGAACCTGTTCCCTCTTCCACCCTGCTGTCTTTCCTCCTTCCTCTTTTTTAAAATAAAACTTGTGTAAATTAAATTACAAACCCCCGGGGGTACAGTGGCGCCATGGAAAGATGATTTCTCTTTGTTTTGTTTTTTTTTTCTATTTATTTTTTAAAAAATTCACGCTTGTATTTTGATTAATCACAGCATCCCTGACAATTTTTCTGTATCTCATCTTGATGTCGACGTGAATGTGCTCAATGGCTTTTAGTTTCCCTGTAACCTTCCTGTTTCATCACTGGCTAAGAAACAATCTTTTGTTTTTGATTTTTTTTTTTTTTTTATGAGTTTTATGTTAAATTTCTCTTATTTGTACAGTCTTGTTTATAACCAGCAGTGTCGCTAGCCATTTTAACATTAAGTACAGTCTGCATATTTTGGTAACAGTGCTGAGTCTGTAAAGTCCAATAGAGAACAGCTCTGTTATTGGTTTGTACATTTATGGGGGTTTTTTTGTTGTTTTTTTGGGGGAATTGATTCCAGCTGAATTTATGATTGACTTTGAATGGTGGCTTGTACCTTCTCCAAACCCTGTAGAGAAATCTTTGTTTGATATATATTTTTTTGATTTGCTTAGTTTCTGCCCTTAATAATTAATGTATGGTACCAATAAAAAGATACATTTTCACTTTAAAACTGGTGTGGATGAGGAATATTTGTAAATAATATGAATGCTGGACCCATAGTAAGATAAGGATCATCTTGTTCATGAGGTTTTGCATTTATCAGTCATGTTAACTTTTGATTAGTAATTCATGTTTCCTGTTAACCTCAAGTACTGGTGTAAAAGAGCAGCTCATTTGTAATTTCTACCCTTAAAAATGGGAAAGAGAAGCAAACATGACTCCGATTAGGCAGATATGTTGATTTTTATAAGGGGGGGAAGAAGCTAAAAGGTTTCTCACTTAACATATGCGATATGAACAGATGTTTTAAAACAACGAAGTGAGATGGATGATGGAAGAAAAAAATGTCCGAAAACTGCAACAAATAGCAAGACTTAACAGTGATTTATTCTATGGTATACTTCCTTAGCAAAGGTGGCAATAAAATTGGAGGGAACTGTGAAGTGCTGTGGATATTTTATTTCTGTGAACGGTTAAAGTAGGAATTTGTTTCTTGCTGCCAAGAGTAGCACAACCAGGTAAAGGCCAGTTTGGTTAATTTTTCTCCATTTATAAATAAAATTACTTTTTTGTCTTTAATTGCAATTTATCTGACATTCTAAAACAATAGAAGTGCAACAGAAATTTTTTTTTTTTTTTTTTTACTACACTCAGGATATTTTTTGAAAATGTTCTGAATTTTTCCAAGCATGAATGAATCTGAACCCAGTTCCAAGTATAATGTAGCTGTGCAGGATCACACTCCCTATTTAATATACAGTAACAACACAACATACTACTGCTTTTTTTGTTGTTGTTTTTACAATGTTGTACCATTGCTAGCTGTCAAAGCTCATCGTCAATCCGGTTAGCAAACTTGCTTCAAGTTGCACAGCTGAGACCCTCATCGCTCTGCTGGCTGCACCTGTCAATCAACGCCTCCTTCAGTCCTCAAATAAAAGGTAAACTGAGAAAACACAACCAGCAGATTAAAGTTGATGTTGTTCAGGCTCCTGGTCATGATGCCTCCTGGGCACGGGTAAATTTTGGTATGGGCCATGTGGACAGTTGCCCAGGGTGGCATTAGAAAGAGGGCAGCAGATAAAACAAGTAAAAGAACCTGAAAGAGTTTCATGCCTGTGCAGTCGATGGGGAGTCGGCACCATCTGCTTGCTGCGGAGAATATTGAGATTGTAGTTTATGCCACTCCAGAATTTCAGATCAAGTCCTGCATTTTAACTGGTTGAAGGAGGAGCAGAAAAACGTACATTTACTACCTGCCCTGCTTCTCCTCCCTTTTGGAGAGTACGTCTCACTAGAAAAATACCCTCAGGCAGACCCAGAAGAGGCTGGAAGGACTACACATCCCTTGAGCCCTCCTTGGATTCCTGGCTGAAGAGAATCAACAGGGGGAGAATCTCTTAAGTTTCCTCCCTGGATCTGTTTTCCCCACAACCCTATCTTCAAAAAGCAAAACACAATGGATGGATGATGTTAACTCCTAGAGACGAAGATAGCAGAAACTCTTTAGAATTGCTGGTCAAACATCACCAACCCGACCACAAAGATCATTCAGAGCATTCTGCAAAGAAGGAAGGGCAAAACCAAAACCAGAACTACCAGTCAAACAGAAGGGCAAAATAAACAAAACACAAAAAGGGCAATCATGTCAACCATTCCTAACAGCAGCTCCACTTCACTTCTCTAGAGAACCTGAACATGCCACCTACAGTATATCCAAAATAGTTTTTCTTTATCTAAGTGTTTAGTTCCTTTCTCCCAGAAAACTCCATAGCCAGACACCGAGGGGACGCTAGTGTCCTCTAAAGATGACACCACAGTTATTGATCACCTGGACAAACAATGATAAGGTTTCATGGGGAGAGGAAGTCAACAATCTTGCCAGAGTGGTGCACAGAGAATAAACTGCTGGTCAGCGTCAATAAAACCGAGGAGGCGATCATTGATTTTGGAACAAAGAGTGACAAACGCCTCTAATTGAGCCGATGAAGAGTAAGTGAACACGTTTAGGCTCTGGGAATCATTATCACAGTGGCTTTGTCCTGGTGATTACATCTTCAGCCTGTGATGAAAAACCTGCACATCAGCCGTTCCTTTAAAGTGGAGCTTTAACACGGCTTTATCCGGCTTCTGGCCAGTGTGGCTTAAAGAAATTAGTTTTTATGTCATGTCTGATGCACAGCGAAAACAGAAAGTCTTCCATTCTTAATTAGGAGCTGCCCCAAACTCTCATAAATTTGAGATTTAAATAAAATTATGCTGCCATAAGAAAATCTTGATTTAGGTTAAGTTTTTTTTTTTTTTTTTTTTTTTACATATCTTTTATATTTGGTCAGGCACTACAGATTTGACCGAATTTGTCGCCTAAAATCCAACTTTTGCAACAAAAACGCAAGAACATTCACGGTAATCTACATAGGCACATACAAACCTATGTGTGGTAAAGTTCAGTCACATTCAATAAATTAGAATATTACTGAAAACTTTATTTAAGTAACTCACTTCGGATGTAGACTGTTTTCAAGCTGATATTTCGATTCATTATGAAAGGTGTCTGCTAATGGATAATAAAAACACAGCATTTTAGACATTACATCAATAAAAAAAACGTTTTACAGAAATGTGGATTTAATGAAAAGTATGTTTAACACCCGCCAAAAGGTTATTTTCAAATGATATTTTTGAAATATGATATACGTGCATATTGAGGGAATGTGATGTTTTGACACGTTTCTCTGTTTTACAACTTAAGAAGAAATTCTGAGCTGAGCAAAGATAATTTTGCATTACATTTCATTTTGTGAGCACTTTTCCATTTTGTTTAGCGTACATCTGTGAATCTAATTTGGTGCGAGGCCCATGCACATTTTTTCTTACAGTAATGTCTGATTGCTTTGTTTTCTTCTTCAGTTGTTTTAAGTGTTCAAAGGTCTCCCGTTCGTGATAAAGAGTCAAGGGGAAAAAAAAAGGATTTCTAATTATTTAAAAGAAAATGTTATGTTTCAGAGAATTTAGGAGGAAATACATGAACAAACCTGTCGGACGTTAAGACCCTGGAGAGCAGCAGGATGCTAACAGGGCGCTAACAGCTAACTGCTGCCACAAGAATTCATGAACTACTTTACCATTGGCATTTGACTGTTTGACTGAGGTACGTACGTGGAAATCAGCATATATAAACAATAATACACGGGCATTTAACCAGTAATTACGCAGGCGTTTGTCACTTAGCTCGTAGCAGTTAAAGCAGTGGTAGCCAACATAAATAACGATAGGCATCAGCTAGCTTAGCGTTAGCCAAAGGTGCGAAACATCTATATATAAAAGGCCCGGTTGAGTTTACAGTTGGTAATTTAACGGGCTTGCATAGCGGAGCTTAATGGGGTTTTTTTTCTGCGGGATGAAAGTATCTGATGGTCATGATTTCTCTTTTTGTAGTTTTAAGAAGATGGGACAAGTTCAGTAGAACTGGCTTATGAAGCTAACGCAAGATAAGGTAGCTAGCAGCTGATTCCAACTAGGACTGATCAATATTGACTTCATCAGTAGCAGCCAGTTTCAGCCGATGACTGATCGAAAATATTTCAGTGTGCAGTCTCTAACTTTTGTCAAGTAGTGCTCTGCTAGCATTGCTATTGAGAAAGTGCACTTGTGTTGGTATAAATGATTAAAAGTCAGTAAAATATTAACTTTGGCAATTCAGTTCTGAGAAGGTCGTTACTGTGCTGCGCGACAGTCCTGACTTAAATTATTCGTCTTTAATGATAGTATATGATCATAGTAAGTGAAGTGAGACAAATGGGAAACTATTTTTGTAAATGTAACCAGTGACAGGTTATTTACCTGTTGCTGAATCGCTGCATTGTTTACATTACACTGTAGATTAATTCCTGTTCATATTGTGCAGTCATTTGTCTAATCTAGCCCATATGAGCTTCATTATTTTAGGAAATAGGCTGCAAAAACGACTAATTCCATTAGTAGTAGTACAACTCCTAAAATATTTCTGTCTGTATTATTTTAGGTACATTTTCCAGAAACCACAAACATGCAGAAAAGAATCAGACGTGTTACATCTATTATCTTATTATTATTTTTAGCTAGCTGTGGTTGAACTTATGCGCATCTCAGAGACATTATGACAAACGTGTAAGGGGATTGAAACACTCAGTGGTGTTAATATCAGGTATAAAATAAGACATTGCACATTTGCAGAGACTTGTTTTGGGGATTCTTTGCAACTTTTAGAGTGTTGGTATTCCTGTGTTGTGATGCTATTGTGTTGAATTATGAAATAAATCTTTTTTTCATGTCTTTGGTTCATCCATGTTTCTGAATCTGTGGGAGAGGCCAGTGAAAGCAATGCGTAAATGGGTGTGGAATGACTGTAAATGGCGACTGCTCCCAGCCACTATTTGTCACTTGGCAGCATAGTCAGTGACATAAATCCCATGTCAAACATTTCCTGCAATAATTTATGTATATTGAGAACTAATCAGAAACAAGTAGAGTACACCATTAAGAGCTTACGAGATTGAATGAAGATACAGAGATCCAAAATAATTTACAGCCTCCACCTGCTGCCCAAAGAACTAATTTTGCTATAAAAAAAAAGCTACTGCTAGCACATTGTAATTATATATATATTGCAATTTAAGCATTTGTTAACGACGGCTTGTTTTTGTATACCTCCTGATTTCGCACACTGTTTGCATGCTAACTCCGTTTCCGCTCTCTTTGCAGACTTAGTCATGTCTCAAGTTGAGAAGAAAGCAGGGCTGCTGAGGAGGACGTCATCCTCTAAAAAACCTTTGAAAGAGAAGGTGGTTCTGATGTACGACGAGATTTTTGCTGTGAGTGCTACAGCGGGTGGTAAGAAGTGGTGGGTGTTTTCAGAAAGGAGTAAATGTTCCAGTGCTGACAACGGCGTCCTTTCTATGCCTATTTAGAAAGAAGACCCGGCTAAAAATAACCCTCGCTTCTGGGACGAGCTGTTTCTCATGAAGGTAGAGAAAACGCACTCCAGTGGAAATGTCTGCAGACATGATTGGAAATTTGTCATCTGACCTGGTTTGCGTGATCCTGAAGTGGACTGAGAAAACTGCTGTCAGATTGCAGTTTTCTCTGCAATCTGACAGCAGAGAAAACTGCTGTCAGATTGCAAGAATCTGTTCCTGTGTTCAAGCTAAAAGAGGAAGTGCTAATTTACTGAAATCAGATTGAACTGCAGCATGACTGTATCAATCTGCCAGGTGGTGACATTTGCATAATTTGTCCATATTCTCGGTTTTACTGTATTTAAAACAGATTAAGTGACTTGGTTTTTTTTTAAGGATATTATTGTGAAATTATTTTTTGCCCCAGTTTGCTACATTTTTTGGTTTCAGGTGAACTTGGAGTACCTGGAGTCCAAATTGGAGAGTGTAAATGGGGAGGAAGTGCAGCGTATCCAAGACAACATCAACTCCCTGTTTCACCACTGCGTCCAGGCTCTAGGAGAGGAGCACCAGATCAAAGTAGTCAACGCCCTGCAGGTAAATGCAGGATGTCCGTGCATCCTTAAAAAGTCTTGAATTCATGTATCTAAAATCAAGACCTAAACTGTCTAGAATTCATTAAAAAAATGGCCTTAGCTGCATTAATCAGAGGTCACAAATGTTGTCGGCATTGTCGGCAGGGCTACTATTCTATCTTGTGGGACTTTTCCATTACATCTGCACTTACGCAAAAGCAGCTACTAACACATTCTTGCTATCTGGGTTTTTTTTGTGTCTATCATGGATAAGTGGAATTTTATCATCAGTTGGCTGCAGGATGTTTGTTTTCATCATTGACTCACATCTGTTCCCCACCCATATGGGGGCGAGCCCATGTTGTACAAAAAAATCATAAACTTTTAATCTTGGTCTATGGGCCGTAGAGTGTGAGAAACACAAAGAGCCAGAAATGTCATTGTTTTTGCTGCGCTTGATTGTAATACAGAAGAATCCCCCAATCGTTCCCTTTATTTATAGCCTTTTTTCCCGCCTTAAATGTCATTCACGGTGGCATTAAACAGGTCTTAAAGTATTTTAAATTTGACTCTCTGAAATCTGCAGGTACCCTGAACTCATGCAGGGATGCTTGCGATCTTCAAATCAGAATGTTGATTCGGCAGTAGATTAATTGCTTTAAGTATTTTTTTAAATATATGAACACTTGGATTGCGAAGAGAAAGTGTAAATACAACAAAAGATATAAAAAGTGTAAAATACGAAGGAAACCTATTTCTAGAACATCCAGTACAATAAAAATTTTTGCTTTAATGGATAAAACAACTTAATCCAGTCACACTATCCTTTCCAGTTTATATATTCAGGAAGGTTTTCACATCTTGCAGCAATCTTTGATCTCTGCTTATCTTGCCAGACTCTCTGTGCACTTTTCCGAGGGGTTCATCAGAAGAACAAGTCTGCATCCGGATTCGACATTATTAACATGCTCATGGGCTTTGACAAGGCGGAGCAGAGGATGAAGGTGTGTGATAAATCGCCTTTTTAAAAGAGAAGCCATCTGTGCAATAAGTAAAGTACCTGGGGGTAAAAAAAAGAGCACAGCCTGACTGAAGCTGTTATGTTTGAGTTGATTCAGGTAGTTTGTGTCTCTTTCAGGACCTGATGGAGAGATTGGACAGCCTACTTTGTGGAGACAGCTCAGAGAGCCTCAAGAGCCTTTGCCTAAAATTGTTACTGTGTTTGGTGACGGTGAGAAGAATAGATAGGATGTAAAAAAAAAAAAAGCAACAAAAAAAACATAAATCTTACTGTAATGTTCTTAGATATTTGCTTCTCATGTTGTTTAAACATGACTCATAAATGCGGGAAAATTATATTTCCAGGTAACAGATAATATAAGCCAGAACACAATTCTGGAATATGTGATGATCAACAGTATTTTTGAAGCTATTCTACAAGTAAGTGTTTTTCTTATGTAGTGATATTTGATATGTTGTTTTTAAAACAGTTTGTGCCCTTTTGTTAAGTGATGCTTCAACTTTTTCTTATCGTCTCAGATTCTGTCAGATCCGTCCAGCAGAGGGCAGCATGGGTATGACGCAGTGGTTCTTCTGGCGCTTCTGGTCAACTACAGAAAATATGAGGTGAACATAACATTTATATGTGTGCTGTAGTGTACAATATGCAGAACAAGAATCATATCTGATGAAATTATATGGGCGATAAGAGCATCAGAGTTTCCTTTTTATTTAAAATTAATAAAAAGATCTAACCAACTCTTTTTGTTTCAAAATATCCTAAAAGCAAATTATTCTTTGTCATTAAATGTATGAATCCTTTTTGCCCAGAGGATTATTACTCACAAAGACTCTTTCAAGATAATTAGATTATATGAATTAGGACATTTAATTTCCCTTTGGGAAAAATAAAAGTATTTAAGATTTGGAATTGAATTAGTTAAGCTATACCATGGTTTTAAAAATAGTGATTTCTAAGCCACAGAAGATCATGCATGTTCTGCATGGTTTAAAGCAGGGGCGTCGAACTCCAGTCCTCAAGGGCCGCAGTCCTGCAACATTTAGATGTGCCTCTGCTGCACCACACCTGAATAGAATAATTAGGTCATTAAGGCTCTGGAGAACTGATCTACACAAGGAGGGGGTAATTAAGCCATTTCATTCCAGTGTTTTGTACCTGTGGCACATCTAAAAACTGCAGGACAGTGGCCCTGGAGGACTGGAGTTTGAGACCTGGGGTTTAAAGTTATTGTAATGCAAACAGAAAAAAGTTTTGTGATTGAAATTGCCTCTGACATGATCTGATTTCTTTAATTTAAAAAAGAACAAGTATACGCCCTGCTGCCGGCTCTAATAGACTCATAGCCAATTCAAGCCATTCATGGTTTGGAATTGGCATTTGGTTAATAATGTTAGAACTTTATAAACCTCACCCCTATGCCACTAAATTTATTTAAGCACTGCACAAATGATATAGCAGTGACTGTGTAGCACTGTTACATATAATCTCATGCCACACTATGCAGATGTTCTGTCTGCGTTTATGAAGATACACTCACTTTGACACTGTAGAACATTGCCCAATGGAAAGGTAATGCAAATAGCAACATACAATACACATAGAGGATATGACTTTTTAAAATATTCTTTATTTCTTCAGGTCTACTGTTCTTGATACTCCAAGTGTAATATCGGCCTAAGTGTAATATCTGTGTTTTTCTCTGATTGCATTTCTTTCTTCAGTCTGTGAATCCATACATTGTGAAACTCTCCATTGTGGACGATGAGCCGACGCTCGATGTAAGTATGCTATTGCTCGCTGTCTCTTCATTAAATAACAATGGTGAGAAGCAGATCTGGTGCAGCAGGCAACCTTTTCATCCGGTAGATTGTTAAATGTATCATCTTTGAACGACTCATTGTATGTTATTCCCAGGGCATGGGCGTGGTCCTTCATCAAGCTCTGACAGAATATAACAGGTGAGATCTTTACGTTTCTTCACATGACTCAAACTGGTTTGTAATAGCTGTGTGTGTGTGTGTGTGTGTGCGTGTGTGATGAGGCTGCTGGTGTCATCAGTGTTTCTATTTCTGCTCTGACGAAGGACAAAAACAATACAAGTTATTTATATCTGGCAGTTTGCTCTGGTGGTCTGTGATGTTTTTCCAGATGAGGGGGAATTAAAATGCTGTTTGTGAAGAAGGTTTGGTCCACCTGCATTCAAAGACAGACGCATCAGAGTGATGGATGGTGGCTTCATGGAGCTGCTTGTTGTGCAGCCTATTGATAATATGTTGGAGTATTTTCTGTGGATGTGTGTCTGATTGTAAACATCGATCTCTGTTTGTGCTGTTATGTGACTCTCTCCTTTTTGTTTATAGATGTATAATTTCCCATTTTATATTGGTTGTTTTTGGTTTTTTTTTACATATTAGACAGTACAAAGATAAAGAGGAAGAGAACCAGGGCGGGTTCTTCTCAACTCTCACTAGTATGGTAGGTTCCACTTTTATTTCATGGTTTTAAAATAAACCATTTTTTTTAAATGCCTAGTTTGCTTATGCTGTTATCTTTTTCTCCACAGGTGGGCAGCATGTTTATAGCAGACGTTGATGAGAAACTCTCTGTACAGTAAGTTTAATGTTTAGTATGAGGCATAGGGCTGTATAATTATATCGATTCTACGATATTTATCGATTTTTCATTGGCGAGTATCGATACGTTAAACCATAGGCGTTCATAAGCTTATACCGTCTTTTTAACATGTCTGGTTTTTGACGACGTAGCAGCAACACTCCACCTCCCCCAGTCTCACTTTCAATTTGTGCTTAAAGTGCACATTATAAACTACACACCAGTTTTTAATTGTGTTAATAAGCCAAGTAAAACCGTAGTTATGCTAAAATAAGTAAACCATATTTTTCCGAATGTCAGAGAAATGTCAAAAACCGGCTTTTCCAGTTATGTGAAAGGGAATGAGCTTCCAAACGTAAAAAACGAAACGCAACATTAGATTCCTTTGTTTTTGGAAATCTCAAATCTTCCATAAACAACAAATAACGATGGGCTGTATTTTTTGTTGCTAAGAAACGAAGCAAAGTTGAGCAAGTAGCGGCGCGAACGGAGCAGCGGCAAAAGCAGTGAGATCGCAAAATTAATGCAAAGTTTGGATATCGAAGCGACTGGTGGCATCCACTTCGTAATTTGTTTTTAGCTTAGTGGTTTCTGTTCGGTATATAAAGGATTACCTGAAGAATGAAAACGCAGCAGACAATGGCGCTCTGTTTTGAGCTGGAAAACGAAGAGGGGAAACCCGCAGCCGCAGTCTGGGCGCAGTGAGGATTGCCACGATGACGACGGCTGACCGATCGTTCTTATTAGCAACTGACAAAGAGTATCAGAGACTGAGAGAATGATGAGATCCTGGCAGTTTGAGAGGCAGCTACTCGGAGATCCAAGCAGGGGAATGGCGGCGCTGCGCAGCTGCAAGGAGTCGATCACTACGACTCCTTGTCGTAGTGATCGACAGAGCCACTCCCCCAGCAGCTAGTAGTTAACAGCTTACAGCCACGGCTAACTCCGGGAGCCAAGGAAGAAAAACCTTTTCCCTATAGTCCAAAAGACTTTTTTTTTACTCCAAAACGCAGCCACAGTATGTCCAAAATAAAACGTAAGTGCAATCATTTGCATATTTAGAGTCTAGAGAGGCTGATAATCTCCCCACTCAGCTCCTAGATCACTGTTGAAACTTTGAGTTTTATGTCAAATCCACATGAATTAAATGACAGAAACTAATTTTCTCACTGCATCTTAGATTCATTTTGTCTGTAGACTGTTAGACTCTGTCCAATCAGAGTCAGGTATTATCTAGTTGGTGCTTTTAATCAGGTTTCAGTTAATTAAATCCAAGTCTATGGAACACAAAATGTCACTACAATCACTCTGTCCTTCTAAAATCTTTCAGAAAATCGGAAAAGTGCATCAAATCATATCGAATTGTATCGTTTGTGAAATATTGTGATACATATCGTATTGTGATATGTGTTATTATTTTTTCCTTAAAGAAATTAAAAATGACAGAAAATATTTTTACAAAAAAGGTTTTTATTTCATTTATTCCTTCTGTGAGTTAACCCTAGTTCAAAGTCAAAATAAATAGAAGCTGTAAAAAACACTCGTCAAACAAGATGGTTGTACTTGGGTGGTTCGGTCTGAACTATGGAGTCTACTAGTGGGAAAACATATCCAGATAATTAAATATGATTAATTGATAAAATCGATTTAACCTGCAGGGAGTCTTAACTTCTGTTTTAGCCAGATTTATCTGGGAAAAAAAGCCTCTTTTTCATTTAATAATTAATTGTGTCCATTTTGAAGCATTTCCCTTTCCAACTTTCAGGACAAACGAGGCAATTCTGCTGGCACTTTACGAGGCGGTCCACCTGAACAGAAACTTCATCACAGTGCTGGCACAGGTAAAATAACATTTTCGCATTAATTCTTACTACTTTGGGAGTGGAAGGAGGACATGAGTAGTAAATAATTTTAAAGGTTTTGAGCTCCCTATCTATCACAGCAATTCTTCTTTCTCCAGTGTTTCTGATCTGGCTTTAACCGTTGCTGCCTTTCACATTAGGGAATCTTTGTGTTTCTGGTCTCTCAACAGAGCCATCCTGAGATCGACATCGCAGTCACACCCTCCACTCCCACTCCAACAACACCAACAACACCACTCGGCACGACACCACCCTCCCTAGATGGTAAGGTACTCACTTTTATGTACAGAGCGACACGAGCTGTGACGATGTTTCTGTTTGGAGAGGTGGAACCATTTGCATTTAGAAAGTGCTTATCCTGCATAAAATAGTAAAATGTTCCCCAAAATTATCTTAAAAAGTTTTTCTTCTTACTTAGAACTGCAGCAGCATGCACATGAGAATGATTGACAGCGCTAAGACCAGCCTCCTGGCTCTGATTAGTTGTTGCTGACATTGTGTTGTGTTTCTGCAGATGGCAGTAGGAGCACAGGGAGGACACAGAGGAGCTAATATTTTTAATAGATTACTTGTCTCATTTTATACTGTTGGGACAGTTAACAAATATGTACAAAAATAAATGATATTACCTACTGCAGCTTTAAGTTTTTTTTTCTTTAAAAGGAGTGATGAAATCTGTGTAGATGATAAAGTTACCTTTTTCTAAGTGCAGAAGTGCCTGTCTGTTCACTTCCATTCAACATTTTTATTACATCTTAAAGAGTTGATGAGTACCTAAAACCTTTCACACCGTCAAAATAAAATGCCTACGTATTGTACAGGTAGAAGTTTATTATGCAAGAAAAATTATGAAGTATAAACCACATAATTACACTGTATAATTAATTTTTTCCAAAAAATAATACACGGCTGTCACTCCAGGTTTTGTGGAAGCCGTTTCTTGTCACTAGCATGTTCAAAAGCAGGTCATTTCCGACACACGCGCCCTCTTACTGTTAAAAGCTGTTCCTTTCTCTGCCCGGCTCTCCCTCCATTTCTGCTTTTCCCTGTATAAAATATTTATGTTCAGCTTTCAAACACAGATGTGCGTGCCATATGCAGACTGTCTTCATGCCATTTCATGGAAGCTTCCAGTTAAACCAGACTTAGCCAGGCACACGCGTGTTTGTAATCACGTGTCCTGTAAAAGCTCAGACTGCAGTAGGCTAAGAACGAGTGTTTGGTTGGGAACTGTTGATCCCTGTCTGGACCCAGTGGTGTAATAAAGCTGTCGTAACTAGATTAACAAGTTTAGTTCTTTTCTCAGAAAACCTCCTTTCTACTGGCTGCACATATTTCCTTTTTTGCATATTTATGTTAAACTGAAGTTTAATTTTCTTCTTATTGTGCAGTGATGAATAACCCAGAGCTGCCCTTGGATCCCAACCTGCAGACCAGCAACCTTCTCATTACCTTCCTCAAATATGCCTCTATCGTAATGCAGGATACTAAAGGTAAACAGAGAACTTGCCGTCATTCTTTTTTTCTTTGCCTCAAGTCATTCTTCATTTTCCTGTCCGATTATCTACACTGTCTCTTTCTTTTAAATAGTTATACTGTGTTTAATTGTTGCGGACAGGAGAGGCAGATAGTAAGCCTTTCAGAGTGATTTACTTCCAGCTCTGGATCAGAGCAACCTGGATCTAAGAGTAACCCATCTTAGATCCAGTCCTTTTATAGAATACAAATAGACTTTATTGTCCCACAGTGGGCGAAATTCAGGTGTAACAGCAGGAACAAGATATGTGGGTTCACACAAAAGATCAAAAAGTGTTACTTTTTTTCATATTGAGTTTTTTAAAATCCCCTTTTGTCAAAGAAAACCAGTGCATTAACTCATCTGATTGGTTGAGAACCAAGAGTGGCTTACATCAGGTGTTGAAGGCTCGATTACTGAGGATGAGCTGGCCAGTTTAAACAAGCCAATAATCGTGTTCGTATTTAAAACACAGTGAGCCCTGCACAGAGTCTGGCCTGCAAGAGAGGGAGGAGAAACTTCAACCTGAGTTCAGAGATGTCATGTATTTTGAAAAAAAATTATTGTATGCAAATTTATATCAGTCATTACTACTGACAGTTTTTCACAAAAATGCAACAGTGTTATTACAAGATGAAAGTCACATTTCACGCCTCCCTTATGTTTATCTGCTGTAAGTAATGTTATAATTATTAGCAGTAGTAGCAGTAGTAATAGAAATATTTAGACTAATAATGTACATAATAATATTGCAGCAGTAGTAGTACATGTACATCAGAACATCCTGAATAACTTCAATATATTCTGGCACTTATTTGAAAAGATGAAGCTTATATACTATATAGATTCATAACAAATAGAGTGAAATATTTCAACCCTTTAAATGTAGTACTCTGAGTATGCCTTACTGATAATGAAAACCCCACATTCAGCCTTTAAGACATTAGAATATTACATGGAATCAGAAAAAATATATATTTTAAACTGAAATGTCAAACTTGCTGAAAAGTATATTTTCATTACAGTTCAGTCAAAGCTCTGGTTGGGGCTCCTTTTGCATCACTTAATATGGCGCAGCATGCAGTACCTGCCTCACAAAATGAAGTGGAGATAAAATTCCCATCTATCAGTCTGCAAGCAGTTGACATGAAGCAGACAAACCAGGCTGTTCTGAGAAGCACAAACATCTGGACAAAAATGAACAAACCAGGCAGCTTTTACTTTCTTTTGAATGTGCTGGAGACAAAATCATCCTCAAACACACAGTGTCATAATAAAGATAAAAAAACCAGCTATATTTATAAATTTGCTCTAACAGATCAGTCTATGGTTATGATAGACAGAAAGGTTTAAGGCATGCCAGCAGTGTCTGAATCAAAGTTGTCTCAGAATCATTTTTGTCATCAAGAGGCGTTTGTGTATTTACAGATGAGCATCGACTCAACAGCGCCAGACTGTGCCTGATCATCCTCACGTGCATCGCTGAGGTGGGAGCTTCCCCTCTGCTGTAAGCGTTACATCTGTCCGTATTCTCCAAACGTCTGAACGCTTCCGTGTTTGTCTGGTTTCACCACAGGACCAGTACGCCGATGCCTTTCTTCATGACGACAACATAAACTTCAGAGTCAGCCTCCACAGGATGGTAAGTTTGTGGTGCGCAACCGCTTCACGCCGCTTCTGCTCGTTTGAGTGGCTTTTATGTAACGTTAAGATTTAAAATGAACTTTTCAGTGCTGTTGTGTTAGAATGTGTGAATCTGCAAAGATAAAGCATTTAAAGTGATTTTATTTATTTTTATTTTTTTCAGCCGATGAGACACCGGAAGAAAGCGCCGGGTAAAAACATCCCATCACGTCCGCTGGTTTGTGCTGTTCTAGGTAAACATTATTCAACCGTAATCTCCCATCTAATTTGAAAACAATGTTTTAATATTTTAAAACATATATATGTTGCTGTAATACATGTATTACTGCAGATTCAAGAAAATAAAGAAAATAGATTTTTTTCCCAACTCAATGATTTTTGATGCCTTGCTTTTGTTAGCTTTTGACTCCACAGTAAAAGTGTAGTGTAGTCATTATACACTATAATATAATGACTACACTAAACCAAGCTAATTGGTTTAGCTCTATTTCTCGTTATCTGTCTGCCTTTTTCATACAGGTCTACAATTTACTTTAAAAGAACCATTTTTGATTTTACTCTCGTTACTAAATTAAACTCAAACTTGTTGCTTTTGTGGCTAAACTAAGTTATTTCTTTCTAACAGTCTCGATTTCTTTTCCTGCTCTCTGGATTCTTGCATGTAGATCTTATGGTGGAGTTTATCGTCACTCATATGATGAAGGATTTCCCCATGGATCTATACTTGTAAGCACACATTCAAAATCAAGGATATTGTTGTGATTCGTCTATTATTGTGTTTTCTTGACAACAAGTTTTAAATTGTCATTTTCTTTTGAAGGCGCTGTGTTCAAATCATTCACAAACTGCTATGTTACCAGAAGAAATGCAGAATCAGACTACACTACACCTGGAGAGAGCTTTGGTCAGGTAAAGTTACCTCCCTTTACTTTTAGCTGTGTGTGCTTGTGTGTTTTGTTTTGTTGAATAAAGCTGCATCTGCTAGTACAGTGTTGTTGTCAGGGTTATTGCTTAGCACAGTGTTGAGGTGCATTAGCTGATCTGAAAAAAAAAATAGATTTATGAGATTTTGACAGGCTGGTGAATGAGACTGAACAAGCTCTAAACTGACTGATCATATTATATCATATTGCATTTTTGAACGGAATAATTGTTACAAACAAGTGTTGCAAAAATTAGAAATTGTACATCTACAATTTTTAGTTTAAAGTGACTTAAAGAAGTATTGTCATTTTTCATTCAAGTTGATTATTACACAAACACACACAGTGTACTGAACCACAATATTATAACAGTATTGAGACTTTAGTGATCGGACCACATGGATATATTTATTATGCTTCCTCTGAACTTCGAGTAATTCTGTTTTGGCAGAATAAGCCCATTTTCTTCTTAACTCGATGCGATTGTTGTTTTGAAGACGCATTGCATCATTGAGGTTGGATAATGACTCTGAAGAGAGATCCATCCATCTTGGAGGCCTTACTTTCAGCTGGGTCAACACACAATAGGGTAACATTTCAGCTTTGTAATGGCTTCATCACGTCTCATTGGAATACAGATTTCTCTAATCAGACCAATAATCACCTTAATTCCCCGAGTAACACAGGCTCACCCCTCTCGGTGGTGATAACGGCTTAACAGAAAATAAACCCGAAGACGAAAAATAGCCGAATTAAAACACCCGATGCTTTTATCTTCCTTCGGTGTGCTGTTGTGTCAGCTTACGTCGCCGTTTGTTCTGAGCAGGCGCTCGTTTTAGGTGCCATGATGGGTTTTGTTTTCCTCGGTAAAAGCTTGCAGACATCCTTGATTTGGTGTTGGTGTTCCTCACCCCCCCCTCCTGAGTTTCATTATCCTCCTTAATGAAGATGCCCACTGAGAGGCTGCTGCTATCTGCCTCTGCTGGGAGACAATACTCCTCATTATTTCTTTAACGCTAGCATGTCTTTCTCTCTACGCAGCTCTCATCAACCTGCTGAAGTTCCTGCTGTCAAATGAAACAACACTACTGGCTAAACACAACATCTTTCACCTGGCCTTGCTGGTGAGAAATGCGGACACACACAAAAAGTGGTGATGGGAGATTTATGGACCAGCCAGTGCTTGTTGCGTTAATGTTAAAGTTTGCTGTTTGTAGACCTGCAGGTGTGGGGCACCGCTAGCTAAAAAAGTTGGTTGCCCTAACCCCACAGCGCTAATAATAATCATTAGTTATGCTAATGTAGTCATTAGTTATGCAATACCAACACAGTCTTTTGCAGTACGCTGATGCTAAAAACTTCAATTCAAACCATATAAATACTATAACCCCTCAAGGATCAGTTTAATTTTGACATAACTTACACCTTTCATAATTCCCTTAAATGTCGTGTTTATGACAATATCTTGTTCTCTTGTGTCCGTGTTTTATTTTATTCCTGTGTTTCTTTTTTCAAATAAAGTCACTGGGGGAAAAAGAGAAAGTAAACAGAACTGCTATGTAAACAGTCTTCACCCATTTCAAAATAAGAGCATGAATATAAAGTCAATATATTCTTAAGTCGATAAGCAAAACTTCGACACAGATGTCAAACTGTTAGTGCTTTAAAATGTATCCAGAAAGATGAATTCAGGAGAAGGTAGATGTGCTGAACGTTAGCAAAAGCGCTAAACAAATAATTTGTTCTCCTGTTGGTGCATTAGAGTGCCCACCGCTGTTATGGTGGCATCTGAAGAACAAGATGGTTCTTCAGTATAAGTTTAGTTTTTCATTTGAATTTCTCTCAGTCAATCTCAAGTCAATCATTTGAATTTCTCTCCTAGACCGCAACCCACTTCCTCCATTATTATTATTATTATTATTATTATTATTATTGTTATTATAGTCACAGTTCTGATTAAATATCTTCAGATATGGTGACATCTGAAGAACAAGATGGTTCTTCAGCATAAGTTTAGTTTTTTTACAAATCCTAATTTTGTGTGCTTCATATGTGATTTCCCTGAATCTTGTCTCCTTTTCTAGGTGGTAAACTTGTTCAACATGTTCATAACCTACGGAGACACATTCCTGCCCACATCCAACAGCTACGACGAACTGTATTACGAAATTGTCCGAATGCACCAGGTCTTTGACAACCTCTACTGTATGGGTACGCTTGAAAACCTTTTCATAAACCGTGGAGCGGAGCAGAATCACAGGACCTCTCTAGCTACCTAGCACCAGTTTCGCCCTGGAAACAGGCTTTAGTGTCTCTCTCTAAAAATGCGGGACATGAATTATGGGTTAATTTACAGAAAAGGGAGGAAGCTATCAGATCATGTTTTTTTCTCCTCTTCTTTCCAGTTTTGAGAGTATCCACCAACACAGGACAGTGGAAGGAGGCAGCCAGCAAAGTCACGCACGCCCTCGTCAACATTCGGTAAGGACGCTCGCCCACTTGAGTGAATGAACACTGCGGATCACCCTGAACACAACACTCCCACAGGACAGCGTCAAGCTTTAGGATGCTTCTCTTCAGCAGGATCGTTTAATAAGCCTATAGTACATACAGAAAGGAGAAAAACTAAACAAACTAATTCTGTTAGAGGAGTAGATAGTTTACTGCGTTAAGGAACGTAAGGAAATAAGTTGCAGATCTTCATTAGCGCAGTGCACAGCACAGTAAATAGGCATGCAGCTCCGCACCTATCAGTCACACATCCCAAAGGATTTTCACTTGACTCACCCTACAACAAACGAACAAAATCTAAAAACGGAAAAAGTTACATAGCTTATTCAAATAATGGTATAAAAACAAAAACAGTAAAACCTTAATTAAAATAACATGTCGAGTTCACTTGAGGCTCGGATCGGACTACATCTTCAATGTATTTTTTTTAATCTCATGTTTTAGATAGTCCAGAACTAAACCCAATTTATAATCTGTCAGGAGAACAGAAGCTCACTGAGGCTCTCCAGCCAAGTTGACCCAACTTGAGCCGATTTGTGAAGATGAGCTGAGGAGGTAGAGACAAACCCTGAAACAGTGCAGCTGTGACTATATCTGCATCTTTTTCCTTCCTTCTACAACAATGCACTAGTTTGAGAGGGTTTGTTGTTGTAGATCTAAATAAAGTACCTGTAAATTTGTGCTTGTGACGTGACAAAATGGGAAGAAGTTGAATTGGGATGAATACTTTTGCTTTTTCAGAGAACGACGAGTTGATTTAAATGCTTCGACCCAGAACCTGAAAAGACTATTTGACAAAATAAAAGAATGAAAGCGGAGGAGGTTATAAAGAGTTCAGTTAGACGACCAAATTAACTCAAATGAAGGAACTGATTCAATTTTGCCTCCATTAGTTCTCTCCTCTGTCGTCTCTTTGTGCTCACAGAAGAATTACAGTGACAGAAAAATCTCTCCAGTTCTGTCACACTAATATATTTGATATATTGTGCCCTCCAAACTAACACAGGATAAGCCATTTAATCTCCCAGCTATGCTTATTGAGTCAACTTGTATTTGAGCTACTAAGCAGTTTATTCTTAAGACTGAGAGCTAATGCTGAAGAGCAATGTCTCTGAATTTACATTTGTGATTCTCTATTGACTCGCTCAGGCTCAGAGAGACAGTAAGGAATGCTGGGAGTGAGTTATGAAGTCACCAGACTGACTGCTGCTGCTGCTGCTGGTTTTTACCACTCAGCTGGTTCAGTTTGCATCTGAACTGGTTTAATAAGCGAGCTTTAGGTTCAAAGGTCAGTTTGGAAAATCGCTGTTTATAGACGTTTCATCACTCTGACTGTAGATCTGCTCAGTAGGAATAAAAACAAGTAGAAATCTTTAAGGGGGCAAAAACTCACAACGTTGTAAATGTTCTCAAATTAAGATCGGTTTTCAAAATATTTTGTGTTAAATTATGCTACTGTGCTAGAAAATGCTATTATTTTTAGGCTTTTTACACATCTTTACAAAGGCTGTCAGTGATTATGAAGCAATCTAACTTCCTAATGTGCGTATATTTGACTTTGAGAAGTCCTCTAGCCTCCTTACTTCATTTCCTCTTTTGTCTTTGATGTACACATTTGCTGTTTAGAGCAGATTCTCTAGTGTCTGATGAATTGAGTTCTTTGTAATGTAGTTTATCGTCTTATGTTAACACTCTGGGAGGTTGCTTACGGAAATCCTCTTCAGATGAAGTGATTAAGTCGTACCTTCAGTAGTCCAGTATGATGGAGTCCAGTCAAATTTCTGTTTGCGTTAATCTGAAGCAGATCTGTTTTATGCTTCTCTTTCACCTGCCGTTTGTCCCGCCGATTTTAGAGCCAGATTTACTTGGCTCTAAAATATGTTTCCATGCCAACAGATTATTGGGGTTCCTGCTGGGTTTCCTGTTTGAAGTTTGGTACAATTTTCCATTAATTAGACCAGATCAGTGATTGGCTATGTTAATGTTCCTCATGCACAAGGAAAACTGAAACTTATTTGGAAATGTTATGCCAAATTATTACATTCTTCACTTTAAGTATTCTAGATGTATTGTATAGTTTGTAAAGGAAAGTTGGGATCAGCAAGTCAGACCTCAAATAAAACTTTTGTCTCCCACCTTCTCTCCACTGCTCAAAACATTGACAAAATTGGCAGCGAGTTCCCATAAAGGAGACATTTAACATATTCTATCTTCAACTTTTCAGCAAGGCTCTTTTTGTTTTATGTTTTTTTTTATCTTACAGTGCCATCATCAACCATTTTAATCCCAAGATTGAGTCGTACGCCGCAGTGAACCACATCTCCCAGCTGTCAGAGGAACAGGTGAACTAAAAACGCTTCGATTCTTTTACTCTGAATACGAGTTTGCTCTGCAACATCCTTGGATTATTTGGGTTTCGACGTGTCTGAAATCTGACCAAGTGATCCCCAATCTATGAGATTAAGTAAACTAAAAACACAGGAAACATTGGTAATAGTATGTAATGGAGATTCTCTGCATTTTATTGAAAAAAAATAAAGTGTATAGACCCAGTATTAGCAACAGTTGGGTGCCAGAAATACACATTCATACTCTGTTTGTGATGATGATGATGATGATGAGACATCTTTCACAGGGCCTTTCCTACTGTGCTTTTAAGGCAAATATGAAAATAAGATTTAATACTTTTAAAACGTCTCTTCCCACACTTCTTGTAAATAGTTACATTTCACATCGTCCCTCTGGCTTTGAGATTCACTAAAAGTGAGAAAAAAGTAATTAAAAAGACGCAGCCGGACAACTTCTAACCACTAATGTGTTTCTTAATTACTGTTTGAAGAGTATAAGAAGGCGGCGCGCTTTATTTGGGCCCGACTGCAGACATTTATCATTTATGCGAAAACTGCGAGGATGGAAAGCGCCGCCTGGAGACTTCCTTTTTATTCCCACCTGATAGGATAGTAATGGATTTGGTCATTATGTGCTCTAATTACCTCTGTGCTTTTATCTGCTGGATTTATTCACAACAATGGGGAGAACAGCAGAACTTGTCCTGGGCTTGAGCGGTTTTGTTTCTCCACATCACATTCATCCCCTCTAATACATAACTTATCAAACCTTAGACTGATTTTTTTTAATTTTTTTTACATTAGTTCATTTTTGAGGTGTTGCAAAAATAATTTATGAATTGTATTGCATTTTTTTTTCTAAAGCCCCGCCTGTCTCAGTTACGGTCAGAGTTCATGATTCAACAATAACCAAGAGACAGATCAAGAACACTAAATCTTACCAAGTATTTTTGGTCTAGGTTCTAGTGAAAATATCTTAGTGCACTTGACATAAGATAAAAGTAACTTACAAGTAACTTTTCAGCAAAATATAAGAGCTTTGTTTTAGCCAATAATTCCTTAATATTATTATTTTATTTTTTTTAAATCAATATTTTCCAGATTATTTCACATATAACAAGACATTTTTCCATGTTGCAAGTGAAATAATCTGTCAGTGGAACTGTGACTTTTTCACCAATTTTAAAGAATTATTTAATTAAAACAAGCTCCTGTGTCTTGCTGAAAACTTGCTTGTAATGCATTTTTTTTCTTATTTCAAGTGTGCTAAGATATTTGCATTACTACTAGATCAAAAGTACCTAATGGTGAGATTTTGGGTTTTTTGCAGTGATCAAATGCGTCACTGGATGGCAAAGCAAAGTTAAGCTTTTGGAGTGGCCTGAAACATTTTATGAAATCTGTGAGGGGAGTAAATACTTTTTCACTGCACTGGATGCGTATACGCTCCTCACTATCTGCATGTTTTCATTGAATCCAACCAGAAACACATTAAACATCTATGACTCTTGTTTCTATGATCAGTTGCAGTGGTCCAGTATAGCGCAATATGTTTTCTGAATATATTCAACATATGTTTACTATTTGATTTAATGGATTTTATCTGAAGATATAAAAAAAATACATTGTAGCATTAGATGTAATACATCTTTTGGGATTTTATGTTATATTTACTGTAACAAAAACAAAAGAAAATCAGGGAAATCAAATGAAATATTGATGAAAGCCTCCAACCTAACGAAACCCTAGCTGCGCTTTTAGCAGCCGGTTACAGCATGCAGTACTGTAGATGAATTTAGAAACTCAAAGAGGGGCCAAAGGAGGTTAAAACCCTGTCCAAACCTCCTGACTAAGCTTTTTGCTTTATGCTGACCCCCGTGTCAGCACGCAGGTTTTACTGAACAATGGTGAACACTGGTGCATAATTTTAAAAAGGGTCACAAAGGAAAATTTATCCCTGTTTGATCCTTTAAGCCACACAATGTCCCTGACTGCACATATAAAAGGATGGTCAGTTAAAAAGATGGAAAAATATCTAGTTCAGGAAGTGCTGTAAGGTGAAAAATGTGGAAAGTAGTAAATAAATGAATAATGAATGACTGTGAAGAACCCAGAAATACAGCATTAAATCAGAAAATGCAACACAATGAAATGAATAAAGGTTTCTAAACGCATTTCTTGTGACCTCTTTCCGTTTGCACTTTGTTCAACTGGTAGGGAGATATACAACATATTGGTAAATCTTTATTTTCGATAGCAGCAGTCAGATATCGACCAAACCTTTTCTATCTATGTATCTCTAGTTCCTATCATTTCATTTTTAGAGGATGTTTTCTTGATTTGGCTCTTGCAGTTCTCATCTGTTGCTGGGAACTGCAGCACCCGCAAAGCTTTCTCAGATATTTAATTTTTCCCCAGAATGAAACGTAGGGCGACCTTCTGCACGGTTTTTGTTAGTAACGTGACGGAAGAACAGCTCCTTTGGAACATGTGGCATTTGTAAAGAAATTAAAAACACTAAAGTAAAAACTAGAGTTAACCGGTCGTACGATTTACTGAACAAAATAGTCCAAACTCGGCGGCGTTCACCTGAAGAGACGACGGCAACTACACACGTCTTCTTTTCTGCCTTTCTGTTGTCGTGTTCTGTCCCTCAAAGCCTTTTTGTTTATTTGTTTGTTTTTTAATAATATGAAGCAAACTTTGAATTTCCAGGCCTCTGACACAGTGGCCTTACAATTGTGGAAGACGGATGATCCCTGTAAGTACAGAGCGCTAAAATGCGCACAAACACTGACTTCACATCACACAAGATCAGACGACTTCACTGTGTTTTCTGTTAATTATTATTTATTCATGAATTCAAACAGAAATAAAACCTGCTGATTATATATATATTTTTTTCTTGCTTAGTTTTCCATTTTCCTTTCTTCAGTTTTTCCCATTAGAGGTTGGAGGTCAAACTTTGCTGTACACATTTTTATTTTTATTTATTTATTTTTTTTGCACACATGTAGCAGTGAGGCAGCGGGGCTGTGACAAATGAACAGGGGAATAAGGAATAGAAGACGTGTGGCCATGAATATTTTAACGGCGCACTTCCAGAGAGGCTGAAAGAGAAGCGGCAAGCAGAACAGGAACTATTAGGCACTCGCTGTGAATTTAAAAAAAAAAGTTTAAATAATAGACAAATGTTTGTTAATCTGTTAAAATGACACTGAATCCGACTGTATCGACGTTAAAAAAGCTTTGAGCTGCGCAGCTCTGAGTCCGCTGGGGCCAAAACACGGGAACAAGCAGAAGGGACTTTGAACGTTCAGCTTGTATGTATTTGTCTGAGGTCTCTTTGGATTAATTATTCATGCAAGTGCATCAAAAAATGAATCAACAAAAGATATTTTTCAAGAGTCGAGTCACCTGTTCTCATCTAAACCTCTTCAGACGCCCATGAATGAAATGAGGGATTACACAGGATCCAAAGTGTTTTACGAACTCAACAATCTACGCAAGTCGCCTTTATACAAAGGAAAAAAAAACATTATTTATACCATGGCAGAATAAAAAGATACAAAAAGCATATTTAGTGGAAATTGTATTCCAAAGAACCGAAAAAACAACTTTCATCTGCATAATAATGGATTTAAAGCTGCACTGCCCTTTGACCTCTAATAGCAGCCAGATTATTTTCAGCTTCTTATTAATTAGGATTGCTGGTTAGTTGAGGATTAACCAATCCATTCATTTTATTTTACTACAGCAATTTAATGTTTTCCTCATGTAAAACACTTTGATTCTGATCCTGATGCTGATCTTTGGTGATTTTAAAAAAAAGCACCAAGAAATAATTTAGGTCAAAAATTGAGGATTAATAGAGACTATGAAATGCAAATGAAGTGCAGAGAGATTGTGTGAATAATCTGGGCAGGATTGCTGTCTGTTAATGACACTTATAGTTGCCTGGTTGGTGGGGGGGGGGGGGGGGGGGGTCTGTACCACGAAGCATTGCATCTCTCCACATGATCCTTCATGAATAAAATAATGCAGTAAAGTATTTAAAAACTCATCAATAATTTACATTTCCTCTCTCTGTTCCACCGTGTCACCCTGAGACACGGGAATTTATTTTAATCATATACTGTAGTGGTTTGTTTTCGTGACCCCATATTTCTCTTATTCTTATCAATATTGGTTTGTTTTTCACCTGTTTAGGTTTTGGAGGTGGTCCGCTCCCATTACGACACTCTGACCCTGAAGCTGCAGGACGGTCTGGACCAGTTTGAGAGATATTCAGAGCAGCCAAAAGAAGCTGCGTTCTTCAAGGAGCTGGTGAGAGACCAGATGCGTTCGTGGACTCGCCGCTCCCCTCATCCAGCTCCGCTATCCGTCGCGCTTCAGTTTTTCCCGTCCGTCCTGTCAGTTATTAATCCTTCCACCTGTCTGTCTGCTGTTCCGTCTGTCCATACTTTCTCCTTTCATACATCACTGTATCCGTCCGCAGCCTGTCAGCCGCTGTTGTTTTTACAGCGTCCCAAATGAAAGTGTTATGTTGAATTTTTGTAAATCTTCTATCAATGTAGTCTTTTTCTTTAGGCAGTCACACTTAAGCAGGTTTAAAACCCCACTCTGTAATTAATATCATATTTAATTACTTTGGTCACTCTGAGACCATCCAATTAATTTAAGAGATTAACAACAGACCAGGGAGGCGTATTGTTTTTTTTGTTGTTGGTTTTTTTTTTTGTCAAATGTCCCGTGTGACGACCGGGAAGTTTTTTTGACCACTTTTTAAACTAATAAGATCAGATTAACTTTAATTTACATTTAAGATGTAAGGATTTTTGGTAACACCTTATTTGAATGGGGTGTGCATAAGACTGACATGATGCTGTTATAAACATAATGGTCATAAACATGATATAACATCTGTTATGAACATGAAGGACTCTTCGTGAATGTTTGACTGTTGTCATGAAGCGTCATTTGGTAAATAATGACCCTTTTAATGCAACTTTTAATAGAACTTTGAATTAAAAGGGTCATTATTGACCAAATAATGCAAAGTTTACACTTTTAATGCATTTTTAAGGCAACCTTTAGTGCAACGTTACATTAAAAGTGTCATTATTTACCAAATGACACTTCATGACAACAGTTCATGAAGAATCCTTCATGTTTATGACCATTATGTTTATGATATCATGTCGGTCTTATGCACAGCCCTTCAAATAAAGTGTTACTGAATCTTTTTTAATATTTTGTCTATATAAATATAGAAATAACATTTATTTCAAATATTTTTCAAACTACCAAGTCGGACGTGCGTTCAAAAAACAAACAAGCTGCTAGTTGCCGGCCACGGCCTTTTCTTGGAATAATTCAGCTTTTGGAGTGTAGAAGGCCGTGCGTGTGCGTGTACCAGGTTTTCATATCCTTATGATATGAAATGGGAACCTAGTTCTGTCTACAATGTGGGGTTATGGGGACCATTGCTCCTTGTGGGGACATTTTCTTGGTCCCCATGAGGGAAATTGCTGGTTCTGGGTTAGTGGTTTAATTCTGTGATGCTTAGGTTTAGGGTAAAGGTTAAGGTAAGGGTTAGGCAGATGGTTAGGCTGTAGAAATTAATGGAAGACAATGTGAAGTGATGAAAACACGACTGTGTGTGTGTGTGTCCTCGGCTCGGTGGGAGTGTGTTTTCTCTCCAGTGACAACCGTTTCTGTCTGCAGGTGCGCTCCATCAGTCTGAACGTGAGGAAGAACGTCTCTCTGAACACGCTGAGTCAGGACGTGCTGCTCAAAGAGTTCTCCACCATCTCCTGAACCTTTGGGTTAACCTTCATGTGCATGTGGACCCGTACACACACACCCACACACACACACATGCAGCCATCCCACACAGACCAGACAAGTCCTCAACGGTTCTTTCCATTTCCACAACCTTCGTCCGTGTACCAAGCGGTGGAAAACCGACGGACGCCGCGCCGACTCACCCTGACGCAGCAGTCCAATCTCTGTCCACGCTCTCTTCTTCTGTGGTTCTGGACGTATCTGAATGCAATCAGTTGGACTGTTACTGACAGGGGAACAAAAAAGTATTTCTCCTGCTGTTCATATAATCCCAGTTCGTGACATTTTAGGCTTTCCATCTTCCGAAGCTGAGGTGATGGTGGTTCTGAGCCGTTTTGACCCGAGTGACTTTTGTTGATTTTTATTTTGTTTTTGCTCTTGAAAATCTGGAGTGGAGTGAATGTAAAAAGAAACAAACCTCTGGTATTTTCTACTTTTATTTCTGATGAAGCGTAGAACAATAAGGCGACTGAGTTGAAGATGCCGCAAAGTGATTAAAAACTGACGACAGCTAATGAGAAATCCCTGCTGTTACCGTCATTTCTTTTTAACAAACTAACCTGGAAGTGTTGAGGTGTACACACACACACACACACACCTGTGTGCGTTTTGGCACTAATTACGACTGTTTATAGCGGGAAAAACAACCTTGATATAAAACTCTCTGAAGTGATTATTTTTAGTTTAAAGTCGACGTTAATTATGTAATTTTATCCAGTGTATGGTCTGTCTGTCATCTCTAAATCCTGTAGGTGTATTTATGTTGTTGTTTTTTTTTTTTTATAAAGATTCCTTTCCAACTTAATTTTTTTTTCTCAGATGATGGATACATCACCACATCAAGTTTCTTTCGCAGCCTTTCATCAGATCAGCTAATGTGCGCTCGGTCACCTCACTCAGCAGATGTGTTTTCTTTTGATGAATACAGTGACTGAAAACAAACGTTTCTTTTGTTGGTCTGGGGTCATTTGTTGCTCCTGAGTTTCCCGTTTAGCGGCTGTGAAATGTGAGGCTCGTCTCCAGCTAGACAGAGCGCACGTGGGCTCGGCTGCACACTCGGCTGAGTCGCTTCTCTGTCCACCTTGTGGAAAACGAGGTTTGTTCCTCCAGGTGAAATGAAAATACTGAGGGGCTTTGTGTTTGGTGCAGGACGTAAGAGCTGGCTTATCGCTGAGTTTGAAGGGCTTCTGGTAAAAGTTGTGAACCAACATGGTCTCACCTGCAGCAGATGTAGGGAATCTCAATACTATGCATCCCTGTGAAAAGTTTTGTGAGCGAGTAAATGAGAACGTAACTAATTTCAAAATGTGACGATTGCATTTCCAGTTGCAGGATAACTTCTCTCTACCCGTTGAGGAGCCACAGTCAACAAAATGGTGGCAGCTGGTGATATAGGTGTTTGCCCAGGGCTCTATTAGAAAGTGGGGTGCACAAGCTAGCAGCTTTTCTGTCAATTACATTGTGGAAAAGTTTTCCATTGTTTCTGTTTTTTTCAGCAGTCAGTCCTGCTGAAAATGTTTTTTTTAAATCTGATTATCTGATCTATTTTTGACTAAAGTGAAAATAAGACATCAAAACCTTGGTTGAGATCTCCTGAAACCTGGTAAGATAAAAAGTATTTTAATAAAAAATAAACACATGCAAAACATTTTTCTTCAAGTAAAGCCATACAAATATAAGGAAATTTTATATTTTCAAAAATCCAACTCCTGGAAAAGTAGCTATTTGTCTCTGGAAGTACTTGGAAAATATCCCTCAAGTAAAATTATGAAACATCAGAAAAAAGTGAAATATTTTTTCCAGGAAAAAAAAACTAATCCTTGTTGGTGATGAACAGAGTGCTTAAATTTTTTTTTTTTTTTAAAAGACAGGCAGGCAAGTGAGGGATTATTACATCCTCTATCGGAAGACCGAGAGAAATAATCCACGAGCTGCAGGAGAAAGACCGGGGACAAAGGAGAAATATGGAGAAAGAAGAGACAGAAAAATGAGGCCCAGTGAGATATAAAGAATCAAAAAGAGGAGAGGCAGAAGCAAAGCTGTTCCAGAGAGGTATTTAAATGCACTCTGTGCCTTGGGTCTAGTAAATCTAGCAGTACTGATGTTTGTTCACCTCCTTACGGAGAAGTTCAGCACCAGAGGAAAGCGGAGCTGACAGATAACCAATAACAAACTGATTGATGCATGCAGAGGGTTGTAATGCACTCTGAAGAATAATCCTCTGACAAATTGACTCCACATCTGAGCTGTCGTGTAGTAAACGTCATAAACCAGCGTCTTTAAAAGGAGCTAAGTTTGTGTTTCCAGGCTGCAAACCCAGAGAGGAAAAACGATTTGAAATAAAGAGTGACATGGGTGTTCGGAGGAGACAAAGGATGCTATCTCCACCCAGATGAATGTTTGATGAGGAGGCCGATATGCTCCAATGAAACATCATGAATACACAGCAGCGTTAATGTGGCGTCACAGTTAACACACAGGCTGAGGCTTGGCTCTGGTCGCCAAACACGTGAACTAACATCCCGACTCTTACATCAGGGAAGGATTATCTACAAAAACAGCTGAACTCATCTGTTCAACCCCCTGTTCATGGTTCAGAAAGACAACAACCTTCAACCAACTTCAGATATTTACATGCACTGTATGACATCTCACTGACAGTAAATGAGGCCTTTCTCTATTGCTTCATTTGGGACTCCCTTGATTATTTTTAATGTGCTAAAAGACAGAATGATGATGGATGTCGGTTTTTAGATAAAATACAGATAAGACAATGTAAAAGAGAGAGAGAAAAATACATTTTATTAAAAAAAAACCCCTCCATGTTGAAAAATAATCAAATCAAACTCTTCTGATAATTGCTAACCAGCTTTTAGAAGAAGAATTACTTTATTCATCCCAGCAGGGAAATTCGCAGTTACAGCAAGAATTTTTTATACACAGATTAACACACACACAACGGGAGCTGCGTCTGCAGGCAGCCAGCTGAGCTGGCGCCATTTTTGAAGGAGGACATGCGGCAAAGGTCGTCGGGACCGGGAGTCGAACCCACGACGCCTCCAAATGTGGGGCGTGCTAACCCCCTGCTCCACCACAGCACGCCCCAATGTGTTTATGTGATACTGTTCATTTGAAGACCTTCCTAATCTTTAGCTTCGCCTACAGATTCTCTATTCAAGTTGTTACTGAATATGCAACACTTTCAGTCCGTACAAGCATGTTGATTAAATTCAAACATTTCTAAATGGAACCCATATCTTCCAGGGGTATGAATACTTTTGAGCTTCCCTGTCCCTGGTTTTCTTCCGCTAACACCTGTGAGCGTCACCTCGGTTGGCAGAACTTCCCTGTTTTTGACGCAACCAGTTCCAGCATCCAAGCTCCGACTTCCGAGACAAATTGAACGCAGCATGATTATAAGAGAAACCAGTGGGAGCTCATTATGGCGGCGCTACCTGCTGCTGCCCGTCCAAAACCTCAATGGGATTCTCTCCTTCGTGTTGATTCAAACACCGAGGAAACGTGCTCACAAACAGTGCGTGTCCCACTGAATTGGTGAGACAAAATAAACAAAAACAAAAACATCAGAAATGCTGATGAATAGTTCATGTCTGTAACTTGTTCTGCGCCTCTTAGGTGGCAGCCATTATTGACACTTTAAATCAGTGTTTGTCTGATGAAGGTTTATATTTAATGGGCCACATCAGATGGTTCTGGGAACCAGGAAGCGGTCGCTGCGTGAGTTTTCCCAGAGATGTGAATCCGATTCATCCAGCTTTCTTCGGTGAGGATTTTCCACTCAAGGTTTTCAGTGAATTTAGCAGCAGATTCAAGTGCTATTGAACCCTAACCCTAACCCTAGTACTATTGCAGACGTTTCTGTCTGCAATAGTAGTGATCTAGGGGGAAGGGAAACCAGGAACATGTTGGTGATTGCAAAAATATAATCAGGTAAATAAATAAACCAGAGCCGTTCAGAGGCTAATCACATAAGAGGATTAACGACGGGCTGCTGTTAAACAAAAAGCGGGTAAATTTTCATTATTATTATTATTTATTTATTTTTACAAACAACTCTCAGTATGCAATTCATTGAAAAAGTATTTACACCCCAAAAATCTTTTTTTTTTTTTTCATAGTTCATCATATTTAAATGACAAACTAATTGACTCCATTGAGATTTTGTGCAATTGTAACATCCAATGAAAACTGTCCTTGGCTTTCAACATTTTTTATAAGGAAAAATCTTAACAGTGTGGTTGGCACTTGTATTTAACCTCCAATTACTCTAATACAGATAAATACAATTCAGTTTAGAAGTTATCTATAGAGTCTCAGCCAGAGGCTGGTTAGCTTGAGGATATTTATGGAAAGAAATAAATAAAAAATCATCAGAAAAAACTCAAAGGAGAAATCACAACTTGCAGTTTAAAAATGACAACACCGAACAAGACCTAACGGTTTCTTTTTTTAATGTTAATAATAATATTAATAACAAAAAAACATGTACCCTTCTCCCTCCAGCGTCTCCCAGAGAAGAGGAGATCTCTCCGCTTCCCTGTGACGCTGTGCGCCCCCCTCCCTTCCTCTTTCCCAACAAATGTGAGGCGCACCAGCGGGACGGACTCAGCACGGTTCCAGTTCTTGTGCGCCAACTACCAGGAAAGTGACACTTGACTCTAAAACCTCCACAGAATCCATCCGAACCGTGGATGAGAGTCGGAGGAAGAAAACACGCTCCAGTTTGGGGAAAGAAGGGACCGCAGAGAGCTTTGCGCGGACAGTTTTCCTCCCTTGTTGATATATATATATTTTCTTTTTGAGCAGCGTGCACAGACTGACATGTCAGCGGGAGTAAAGACGTGAATGAAGCGCGGCGGCTCGGACCCTGCAGCGCCAGCGCGGCGGTTCGGTGAAAAATAAGAGAAAAGGATGAAATCCAGGAGTCAGGATCAGAGTCTCTCTGACTCCAGAGAGCTGGACAGATCCTTCGACCCGCTCACAGGTAAGGTTACTCATCATCATCATCATCATCATCATCATCATCATTGACAGTAGCAGCATTGTTTATTTAATGCTGTTTGCTGGCCTGGATATAGCTTTTGATTGATATCCTCTTACTGAATGAGCGCATGTTTCAAAGAGCTGTATCACGCACATGAATTAACTTTAAATCGGTTTTACCAGCGGGGGGGGAAAAATGCTGGATGGATTTGATCTTGATGCTGTTTTATGTCAGAAAGCAACATAGAGCAATGATCGTGATGCAACCAGAGGAGAAAGCAGGAGCGCAACTACTTCATGAAGTGTATATCCGGCGCCCCTCATTGGTGCCGCCTGATCAGGGTCATGTCTCTGATATTGACTATATTATTTACACGCCCACAGGCAGCTGTTAAATCCAGACAATGCTGACGAGAATGAACTTTTCCGCCATCACTTTGGCGCCCCCTCTAGCGCAGCGCCCCTATGTGTCGCATTTAGTGCACATCCACTTTTTTGCGCCACTGGGATGAAGGATGGGAAGTTTGAGGGGAAAAAAGACTCACTGCTGTTCAAGAGTATGAGTCCTTTTTATGGATAAAAAGATTTATTTAGAAATGATCTATTTATAGTAATAGTAGCTGCTCTGAATTCTTCAGAGATTTTTTTTAAATGCGGTTTCTTCACCTTTAACATCTTTGGAGTAAAGAGTGCAAAAGTTTTCACATCCTTTGAACGTTTTCTTTTTTTTTCTCAACACTGCCACAAACTTTAATAGTATTTTATTTGGGTTTTATGTAATTTAGTAGGATATAAGCACAACAGAACAAAAATGGTAAATCATAAAATTGTGATATACGTTAATGAGTCAAAACTTGTGGAATTACTTCTTTGCTAAAACTATATCATCTCTAACCATGTTCAAGAAAAGTGAGCTCTCGGCATGATGCTGCCACAACCTTGTTTTACCTTTAGGGTGATGTTGTTTTTCCAACCACACACGTAATGTTTTACATGTAAAAGGGCCATATTTGTCTCATCTGACCAGGGCATCAATTTCCATGTTTGCGTTTTCTTGTGATAAACTACAAATACAGCTTTCTGTCAACAATGTCCTTCATCTTGGCACTTAGGAAAGGCCAGATTTGTGGAGTGTGTGTGTAAGACGTACTCGCTCTACAGATTCTAATAACCCTAACCTTGAAGTCTGTGGTTGTAACATGAAAAAAAAAAAATCATCCCGTCTGAAAACTTGCTTGTATTTCTTTATGTCTGTTATGTTGACGAAGTTGTAAACTGATACTGATCATAGATCTTAATTTTATTATTCCTAACATGAAGACAGATCAAACTTCCACTCAGAATAGCTTGGCCTGCTTTGAACATCCTGGGTATTCATTTATTTTTTTTTACCCCTCCAGGGGGTCTTTTGTGGGCTCTAGTGTCCCTTATATGAAAGTAGGCTGACAGGAACGTGGGAAGAACAGGGGGAAGACATGCGGCAAATATCGTCGGGTCCGGGAGTCGAACCCACGACGGCCGTGTTGAGGACTCAAGGCATGGATAGTGCTGTCCCCTACACCACCACAGCATGCCCCTGGGTATTAATTTTGCTAAATCAAATATTTATTACTTGCCACCAAGTTGAGGAACAAGTATTTAAATGTGTACCTTAAAGTGAACTGTAGTTTATGAATCTGTATTAAAATAAAATAAGAGTTTTTTGGTGAAAAAATGCTAAAGTTGTACCTGTCAGTGGGAGCCTATGTAGGCTGAGATCAGTGTATTTCTTATCTTTGTGTTTTTTCCCCTCCTCTGTGGAGATCACACACACATTTCTCTGTTCTTTGAGTCTCTCTGTCCTTCTTCTGACAGCTCCCAAATATAGTGAAACAAGCTGAACTAGCATATAAAAATAACCAAGAAGCCACTTTTATTGCTGTTTCCATCACGATTTCAGAATCTTTGTCAACTGCTTCAGTGATGCGTATGCGTCTCGCCCCATATCACAGTGACCCTGAGGTCAAAGTGATATCATGGAAAGTTGTTTTCATGGAAAAGGAGGACCATTGCTTCTAGAGCAGAATAAAAACTTCAACAACATTCTACTTTAAATAGGTGTGGGACAAACTTGTGTTATGAGTTCAGTCATTTGAAAACAAAAAACCCCCAAAAAACCTACCGGAACGCCCTCCAAAGTCGGATTTCCCACTGGGAAACTGGAAGCTGAAACGTTTCTGTTAAGTTACTGTACGACTTTTAAGGCGGTCTTCACATACAGCCGCTCCTCACATCAACAGGAAGATGTGGTAGAAACACATTTGTTACAAGACACACAAGAAAGTGTGTGTCTTAAGTCAATAAAACATGTAGTGCCTGCAAATACGTTTCCAAGTTTGTTTATGGAAAGTAAAGCTTAAAATGTTTGTAAGAGGTATTGCTAGCAACGTTTAAATGGACTGAACTTATAAAGCGCTTTTCCAGTCATTTTGACCACTCAAAGCGCTTTACACTAGAGTCACATTCACAAACACATTTATACACCGACACACAGATCGGTAGGCAATTTGGGGTTAAGTGCCTTGCTCAGAGGCACATCGACATGTGGCAGGAGGAAGCTGGAATCGAACCTACAGCCTTCGCGATCGCAAGACGACTACTCTACCAAAGAGCCACAGTCGCCCGTGGTTTACTTGCGTCACCATGTTGAAATTCCGACTTTTTAACCCTCATTATCATCAAGCACTTGGCTTGTGTACTTCTCATTTTTGTAATTCCTGAACTGTTCAGCAATTTTAAAAAGTGCCAACATGTTGAGAAATTTCACTTTGAGGGCATATATTAATGAATCAAGTTTATTTGCATCACACATTTCAGCAACAAAGCAGTTCAAAGTGCTTCACATCATAAAAACATCACACAGTCACCAATTTGAGAAACTAGTTAACATTGTTTTGTCTATGCACACATACACAGAAAAAATTTATATGATACATTACAGCAGCCCCCGGTGCTTATGTGATTGGTACTTGCCTGACCAATCAAAAGCAAGTGCTCTCTGATACTGACTCCAACAGTTTCTGATTCGGGCCTTTGGGAGTTTCCGGCTCGGGAGAGTTGGTTTTCCTACAACCACAGAAAATGCTCTGCATCAAAGGTCACAGAGAGGTTCCATTCAAAGGGATCACGACCTTCCATTTGCAATATGGATGGATACAAGAGAGGTTTCCACTTGTGCAAATATCCATTCTGTCTACAAAGGTGAGACAGTGCTCCTCTGGCAGAAGATTGGAAACATCAGAAGGTGTCTGTCCCCAAACCAACAGATGTGGGGGAGTACAACAAATTCGTAGGAGGAATCCGCACATCTGACCAAATGCTGGGAACAAAGTCCACCAAACGTAGAGCCTAAAGGCGGCCAGTGACAGTTTTCCAACTACTTTCTGGACATTGCTTTGTCTTCCACAAGGAGCTGCGTCCCAATCAGGATCAAAAGCTAAAAACACAACAGCAATTTTCAGGAGGTTGCTGCATTTTTTCTTGGAGTTTCATTTCACAGCATGCCACAGAGATACGCATCCGAAAACCACTTCACAAAGCAGGGACAGAAGAAGCTGTGGTTGACAGAAGATGAGGTTGTTCCAGTAAAAAGAGCAAAGACTCAGACTATAAAATAAAACTAAACAAAACAAAAAAGAAACAGACAACACAGTTGGAGCTAGAACGCTGTTACCTCAGGTCTGATGTCCAACCCGGCTGCAAGATCCCAGATACAAAGTAACTGAATTGCAGCATGACCAGAGTTTCGCATCAGAAACTACTAATTTTCCTGCTGAAAGTGAGTTAATGTAGTGGATTGTGGGATTGATAGTCCTTACACCATCCGTAAGTCAGTTTCAGACCCTCATTGCTGGATGTTCAACAGTGACAATGAAAAGGAAAAATAATCTCAAAAGGAGGAAACTTCCAGGAGAACCTGGAGGTTTTGGCATGAACACCAATCTGGGGGTTCAGACGACTAAATGCAGACACAAAAATAAAATCTTGGGCTTTTTTTTTTCTCCAATTCGTTTCGTTGAGGTCTGCATCTCAGCACAGCTCTGATGAGATTCTAGTAATTCCAAGAGGACAACATTTTTAAATCAAATTCTTTTTAGATTTGCCTCTGTGATGAGGATCTTTGTCCTGTTGATGTTTTACTGTGGGAAGAGCTTCGGCTATCTTGATTCAAGAATACTCTGCAGTACAGAGGAGGTCATAGTCAACTCAATTACCAAGAGGTGCTCCAATTCTCTTTCTGAAACAACCAAACTATTTACATAAACTGATAACACACCTGTACTACAACTCAATCTGAACAATAGATAAATCACAATTAATAAAACATGCCTGCCAAAGAAACCACCACTTACACAACTGAGCAAATCAGCGATTTATATAAAATGTTTTAAGATTGAATAGGGCTGGGCAATGAAACAATGTCTATTGTGATAGACACGTGATCAATATCAATAGATTTATGTCCAATAGACGCCAGTCGCAGCACCGTGACTCCCACTGACAGTTGTGCGATGGATGCCCTGGTGGAGAAGAAAAAGGCCTAGTTGTCCATCTAGCTTACTAAACGTGATATTATTCATTCAGGTTGTTGCAAATGAATTAAATTGTCACAAGAAATATAGGCAATTGCTGCGCTCAGCAATAAAATCTCAGCCGCCCGTGGACAGTTCACAGAATGCGCACACTATGTTTCAGTATATGGGAGCACTTTCAAGTTTTGCCCCCGTTTCCCATAAATCCTTAAAAATAAAAAAGCACAACTTGGAGTGAAAGGAAATGAGAACAACCGCTCAAGAGGAAATTGAGCATGAAGAGGAAAGGTCATGTCACCAGTTTGGCAGTATTATGAATATTTAAACCAAACAACTAATCAATCATTATTGTGATATGAAATGGTTATATTGTGATACATATTTCAGAAATATTGCCCAGCCCTAAGGTTGAAATACGAAAATTAACTGCTGAAACTAACCAGTGAAGACTGTTGCCTTTAATGACAGGGAAATATTTCACAGCCAACTGCAACAATGCAGTTCAAGCATTTCTCTTCCAGGGTGAGTTTTCGTGTCTGTGTGTTTATATGTGATTTCTGTCTAAATCTTTGTCCACAACAGAAAGGTTTCTATCCTTTGTGGAGTCTCATATGTGTGTTTAAACTTTGTTTTTTTTGCCAAATCTTTGACCACGAAAAGCATAAAAGAAAGATTTCTGTTCTGTGTGGACACACAAAGTGTATGTTTACAAGTGATTTATGGCTAAATCTTTGTTCGCAGATATCACTACAGAAAGGTTTCTGCTATGTGAATTCTCATGTGTGTATTTAAGTTAGATTTCTGACTAAATCTTTGTCCACAAATATCACAACAGAAAGGTTTCTGTCCTGTGTGAATTCTCATGTGTGTGCTTAAACTTACTTTATGGCCAAGTCTTTTTCCGCAAATATCACAACAGTAAGGCTTCTGTCCTGTATGGACTGTCATGTGTATGTTTACATGTAATTTTTGTCTAAATCTTTGTCCACAAAGATCACAACAGTAAGGTTTCTGTCCTGTGTGGATTCTCCTGTGTGTGTTTAAACTTCCTTTATCGGTAAATCTTTGTCCACAAAAATCACAACAGAAAGGTTTCTCTCCTGTGTGGACTCTCCTGTGTCTGATTAAAGTTGATTTATGGCTAAAACTTTGTCCACAAAGATCACAACAGAAAGGTTTCTGTCCCGTGTGGATTCTCATGTGTATGTTTAAAGTTTGTTTCAGGTTAAATCTTTGTCCACATACATCACAACAGAAAGGTTTCTGTCCTGTGTGGGTTCTCTTATGTCTGTTTAAAGTATTTTTTCTAGCAAATGTTTTTCCACAGTCTTCACAGCTAAACTTCCCTTCTGTCTGTACTTTAGTTTGTGAATCTGTGTTTTTCTCCTCTGTAAAACATTTACTATTATCAACTGAGCTTGAAGACCCTATTTGTGAAGGTGCTCCACCAGTCTGAAGAGAGTAGCTGTGAACATCAAACTCAAATGAGCTAAAAGATTTGTTAAGAATGTCTCCATTTGACTTCCAGGCATTGCTCTTGTCATTAGTTTTCAGTCCAGAATCTGACAAGTGTTTCAACGCAGAGACATGGTTTACATCATCGTCCTCTTCGTCATTCTCAGAATCTTCAGTCTCAGAAGATTGTGGAGATGGTTCGATTTCTTCAATCTTGATGGATTCACCTTCATCATTCTCTTCTGGAAGATCTCTGCCTTTAATTTGGTCGTGATAAAGATTCTGTGAGAGCAGAATGGACTGTATTTCATCCTCACTCTTTATAGGAGTAGTAGAGACTGGAAACCTGATGACATCGATCTCCTCCTTCTTGTTGAGCTGCTCTCCTCCCAGACTGATGCAGACTTCTTCCTGCTCCTCCTTTATCTGGTGCAGGTTTGGGTCATGCAGCTCAGCAACAGATCGGTGGTCTTCAGGAGCTTCTTCTTTAACCATCAGCATCTGCTTAACATCTGCAGCAAACATGGAAACACATTATCACCCATTTTTATTCCCAGGAAAAAGGAGTTTCACAGAGTGATCAAGTGACATCATGTCTTGTTAAAACTCTTTGATATGCCCTTTGAAGGAACTCTAGAACCAAAATCTATCAGTTTGCTGCTTGTTTATCGAGTAACTGTAAAAAAAAAAAAAGCCTGAACCTGGCCAATCTGAGCTCTGATGACGTCTACTAAGCAGGTTTCCCACCGTTATCCTGAGAGAAGACGAACCTCTGCTCCCCAGCCAAGCAGAACACTTCTCCTGCTGCTAGACAGAGAGCGGCCACTGCAACAGCTTTTCACTTTCCCCAGCCACTGCTGCCGCCACACCCATTTGTACATTGGAACGTCAACTCACTAACCACCGGAAATCTCACAGTTCCTAAAAATTGTTCCAGTAAGATCAGAGAAAATTAGCTTAGAAAAAAGACCATTTTTTTGCAGTATTTGTGCACTGTCTGAGGTTAAATGGCTCGAGTGTAAACAAACCACTGAGTCTTGGGTATAAATATCTGTTTTGTAAGGTTATTAATTGGTAATAAGTCCACCAAGCTTATAATACACTGGGAGAAACCCTGTAAAGCTGACAAATTATATAATATATTGCAGCTGCAATTAAACGCTCTGTAATGCTTAAGCTAAGCAGCAATTCTTGATTTTGCTGTGTTTACAACACAAGTCATTTATTTTGTCATCTGAGCAGACATTAATGATGATGTTAGTGTGTTTATGATGACCACAAAGTACCAGTTAAATGTGGTACTGAAATGTACATGTGGGACTTAAGAAGGATCTCTAAAATAACACAGCAGCATTAGTTTGTTGATGTGTTCAGCCACTAATTGACATCATCAATTTAATTTTTTGTCATGGGGCCAAAGATTCCTGGCGGTGTCCCTGAGGCCCCATAATACCAAGCCACATTTAAAAATAAAAAAATTTAAAGAAAAATGACCTAAAATGAACAACGATAAGTATTTGTAGGCTCAACTAAATATTCTTAGGGTACACAATTTAAGTATTTCTTGTATTAGGTTTTCTTAGCTTAGTAGTGTCTGCAGCTTGATGCAATATTTTTGCTTTGCTGGTTTTGACTGGTTATTTATCCAAGTGACTGCAGTATTTGCAAGGGATGCTCTCAAAAAGACATTCCCTCCAGGATGGTGCGATGTTTTTTCTGTGATTGCTGCAGCCTAAAATTACAGATTTTGTGGCACCTTTTTCAAAACGTTGCGGTAAAAGCTGTACATTTTTAAGCTTTATTCTGTGCCATAACATGGCCTTACAAAAAAGTTGAAATTGCTGCACATAAACATCAGTTTCCATCTCTTTTTCTCATCCAGCTATAATCCCTCACCTGGGAAGATCTGCTTCTGGCCTCTGGTCTAATGTCTCCTCCCTGACTCTTTGCTCTTTCTGTTGCGGCATTAGTAAAGATGTCATACACACAGACATACTTTTGGTACTAATGGGACGTCATATCACTGTCTTGTGACATACGAGCAATAACTTTGTTTTATAACATTTTTCAAAAATAAATTCCCTTCTCACCCACCGCGGGTGGTTCTTATCCTCTGAGCTCGGGTCCTCTACCAGAGGCCTGGGAGCTTGAGGGTTCTGCGCAGTATCTTGGCTGTGCCAAGGACTGCACATTTCTGGACTGAGATGTCTGATGTTGTTCCTGGGATCTGTTGTAGCCATTGGTCCAGTTTGGGGGTGACTGCCCCGAGGGCCCCGATGACCACAGGCACCACTGTGGTCTTCACCTTCCAGGCCCTCTCCAGTTCCTCCCTGAGGCCCTGGTATTTCTCTAGTTTCTCGTGCTCCTTTTTCCTGATGTTGCAGTCGCTTGGTATTGCTACATCTATCACAACGGCTTTCCTCTGTTGTTTATCCACTACGACAATGTCTGGTTGGTTCGCCATTACCATTTTGTCTGTCTGGATCTGGAAGTCCCACAGGATCTTAGCTCTGGCGTTCTCCGCCACCTTTGGGGGTGTTTCCCACTTTGATCCCGGGGTTTCCAGTCCATATTCTGCACAGATGTTTCTGTACACTATGCCTGCAACTTGGTTATGTCGTTCCATGTACGCTTTCCCTGCCAGTATCTTGCACCCTGCTGTTATGTGCTGGACTGTCTCAGGGGCCTCCTTGCACAACCTACACCTTGGGTCTTGTCTGGTGTGGTATATCTGGGCCTCTATTGCTCTGGTGTTTAGGGCCTGTTCCTGGGCGGCCAGGATGAGGGCCTCTGTGCTGTCCTTGAGTCCAGCTTTTTCCAGCCATTGGTAGGATTTACTGATATCAGCCACTTGGGTTATTTGCTGGTGGTACATCCCATGTAGGGGCTTGTCCTGCCATGATGGTATCTCTGGCACCTCAACCTCCGTTCCCTGTTGTCTGAGATATTCACTGAGCACATTGTCTGTTGAGGCTTTGTCCCTGATGTATTTATGGATCTTAGTTGTTTCGTCCTGGACTGTGGTTCTCACACTCACTAGTCCTCTGCCTCCTTCCTTGCGGCTCGTGTACAGTCTCAGGGTGCTGGATTTGGGATGGAATCCTCCATGCATTGTTAGTAGTTTTCTAGTCTTAATATCAGTGGCTTTTATCTCCTCCTTTGGCCAGCTAATTATTCCAGCAGGGTATCTGATTACAGAAAATACAAATATATATATATATATATATATATATATATATATATATATATATATATATATATATGCATCTTAATTAGCTTAAAGTCGTTGTTGTCTCTGCTTTAACACATAATCCCGTTTCTTAGCTAAATCGGTTTCCAAGCCCGAATGATCACTAACAATATGAAGGACACGGAATATTTCTACCGGAAAACTAAAACAGAATATTTTACATCTACTGGCTACATTTGAGCTAGTTATCCATTAGTCACCTGTTCCTAAGCTACAGATGAAACGAAAACATACGAACCTAACCCGTCCAGCAGAACCGTGGGGTTGAGCCCAGCCTCCATGATGTGTCGCACCTTATTTTCGTCTTAGCTGCTTCGGGAGTCTCTCTTCCTGAAGCTCTCCGTCTCCATGTCGCCGCTTTTAGCTTCTTTCCTGATTTTCCTTAGACAGTTTCTGGGTAGTTGGAGCTCGGCGTTGATCCAAACTAAAGAAAGCTACGTCCCATTACTTTGCTCTGCCTCAAACGGAAGAAACTGCCTCTGCAAACGTTCGCTCTTCTTCTTCTTCTTCGATTTTCTTTTTTTTTTTGCAGGTTGTATCCAACGTAAAGACTCATTATCGCCATCTACCGTGCTGGAGAGTGAGCCAGCGTGTCCCTTGACTTTATTTTTCAAAACTTCATTGAAATAATATTAATAGAAGACAGTTGTTAGTAGACATTTGTACAAATGAATAGAAGCCAGGGGGGGTTGTAAATAAATTGTTTTTATTTTACTTTTCTTTTCTTGTTATTAGAGACAGAGATGTTTCTACTGCTCAAACTCTCTGAAACTCCAGAAAAGAGAGAATATGACTAACTTTAGATTTAGGTATCTAGTATTTCCCTAAGAGTATTATTAGATTAATGATGTAAGGGTTTTTTTTTCTGTTTATTACATTTGATATCATGGACTATCAACCGTATATTGCTACAAAGACAGAAGTCAGTAAATCTTTTTGTTTGATATATTGGATAATACTTCTCTTTCTCAGAAAGTGGCAGAACAGGTGTGTCTCAGTTTCAGGTTCAGCCTTACACAGAAAATAGTTCACACATTAGTCTGTCTTAAATTTCAATAAGTTCTGCTTGGAGTGTTTGGATTGTGCCAAAGTATGGATTGTGCTCTGTCACCATGGTTTATTTTTCCTGTATGTGCTCTGCTTTGCTGTTTTCAGGTAACCCTCTTACCAAACCCAACAAAAAGACAATTAAACAGCGCTTCCTCAAACTTCTGCCCTGCTATCCCTCCGGCTCCAGCTCTTCAATTACTCAAAGCAAGTGGTATTACACACAAATTTTCATAAAATGATCTTTTTTCCACACCCTTTAGATGCTTCAGTGTGGATCTCTGTTGGTAAAATGTTACTGTTTTTATGTTTCTCTAAACAGGAAGTTTAACTGAAGAGGGGGAGCTGTCCACGGTGCGTTACAGACCTGAGGGACTTGACAATCTGGTTCAGCAGACTAATTTCAGCAAAAAGGAGCTGCAGGTTCTTTACCGGGGATTCAAAAATGTCAGTTTCAAGTACTGCTGGGAATGATCAACTCTCTTACATTCATTAACTCCTTAACTGTCACCTGCAGAATGCTTACATGTCAGAAAATGGTTTCAATGTTCTCATGACAGTTAGGAGGTTTTAATATTGAGAATATCTGGATCTGTTATATTCTTTATGTGTGTGTGAGCAGACTGGTGACAGATCCTGCTGGCGTGTTTTTTTCTGGTATCTGCAGGAGTGCCCCAGTGGTGTTGTGAACGAGGATACGTTTAAAAGTATCTACTCCCACTTCTTCCCTCAGGGAGGTCAGCCAGTGTCTCTTGCCTTTGTCAATGTTTTTATTTTGCCGTGAACTCTCTGCCTTCAGTATGTGTTGTGTGTAGGTTGGGGAAGTGAAACTTTAAATCTGCTTTTTCACATTCAGATGTCACACTAGGTAGTAAAGACCTTCCATCTGTCATAAACTATGATTCCACTGACCATAAAATTGCAAATTGAAATTCTGAAAAATACATTCGCTTGATCGAAACAAGCCAGTTTTGAAAAAAACAAAAAACAAACAAAAAAAAACAAGTCACATTTCCTTTATAGTTTTTTGAGCTGGGACAAGGTGGTTTTTCGGCTGTATCGAAATTTGTGTATTTTGCAAAGGTGCAATGGAAATACTTTTCTTTTGCATCACACAAGTCATGTTAACAATCGGAAGTTACTACTGGTGAAAAAGACTAAGAAGACGACAGGAAGTGGTAGGAGGTTGATGGGACAACAATTTAAAAGAATTAATGTATCTCAAACAAAGAAAATGATTATGTCTGATGTTAATTTTAAATTTTCCTTTTGACTAGGAACTCAATTTAAAAGTGTCTTTTGCTTAAAGCTTAGAATGTCATATTAGTACAGTGAAAAAATTTTGATTCGTTGTTTTTTTTTCTCTTCTTCTTAGATTCAAGTATGTACGCACATTTCCTGTTTGAAGCCTTTGACACCCACAACAATGGACTGGTTAGCTTTGAAGTGAGATATTTCTCTTCCCTCTCATGCTTTTGTCTGTCCTCAGACTCTTGAATAATAATAATAACAATAGGTTTTAAAAGGCGTGTGTACTCAACCATTTAATAAGTCATTACTTCTGAAGCAGTTTTAGTATAACAGCCTTGAAAATAAGCTAAAGATGTATAAGCTTGTCAACATTTTGTCCTGATTTGATTCAAGCTTCTTCTTTTTTTCCTGCTTCCCTGCTTTAGGACTTTGCGGTAAGTCTGTCCATCATTTTAAAAGGATCCATCACTGACAAACTGAACTGGGCCTTCAATCTGTATGACCTGAACAAGGATGGCTGCATCACCAGAGAAGTACGCTCACTCTTTGTGTAAGCTGTCCTAGTCTGCTTCAACATTTCTTATTATTGCTTCCTCTCTTCTTTTGGCTCAGGAGATGACAGACATAATGCACTCTATCTACAACATGATGGGGAAGCATACATACCCCAGCATGAGGGACAGCGCTCCAAAGGAACATGTTGACAGGTTCTTCCAGGTAAAACGTTGACATGATTAAACCTACAGTTAAATAAAGAGACACTGAAACTGGCCTGAATGGTATTTACTTCAGCATCTCTGCCATTAAGAAGAAAGTGATTCAAAATGGCTGTTGATATTTTCTATCTGGATTTACTGTGAAGGTGCTGCTGTTCTCATAGGTTCAAACTGTAAAACTTGTCGAATCACCGACAACCCACATTCAGTGGTGATTCATTTTGATTGGCTTATGATAACTACCCCCACACAAATTTTAGCATTTAACACAAGATTACAATGTCTCTGTGTATGTGTTAACTAGTAGTGCAGTGGAGGATGATGCATTTATTTGATCTATTTTTATTTTTTTATGATTAAATTTGCACCTCAATGCATGTCTAGAAGGACGTATTTTAGACTTACTCTGCAAAAATGTAAAACAAAGAACTTAAGATTTCCCCTTTCAACCACTTGCGTCTCCTGTTTTCCCAGAAAATGGACAAGAATAAAGATGGAGTGGTCACCATTGAGGAATTCTTGGAAACATGCCAAAAGGTTGGAAGTTTAATCCCTCCCGGACACGCATGCAGCTGATAAAATTATCTTAATTTGGACTCTTATCTGCTCCAATCCAGGATGAAAACATCATGCACTCCATGCACTTGTTTGACAATGTCATCTGAATGCTGATGGATGGAAGATGAGAAAAGCTTTGTTTGGAGCTCTGCTGAGGTTTCTGTTCTTGCAACAATAAGAGGAGGGAATCCACTCCACCTCCTAGAAACTGAAGACACTGAGCAGAATGAGCCAAATATTATGTCTCAAATGTGATAAGTTAGGAATAGCTAACAAAATTTTTGTTTGGCTGTATGAAGACGATGATGTGTAACCTGTAAATACCTCTGCTAAAGTAACATAAAGAAAATCCCAGATATAATCGAGACGCAGCTATAGTTGCTATATTTTAATGCATGGAAAAGATGAGGCCGTTTTTCTGTTTGCACATCAATCTACATTAGAGACGAAACCTGACTGTACAGAAACACTCTCAAACAATGAAGCGGCGCTCAAAATGTAAAGTTTGCAAACGTTCTGAAATCACTGTCCAAACCTGGAACTTGAGATGGGATGAAAGCATGAAATGAAGCCATAATCTTCCAACAACCTCTGTGTCCTAGAAGAACCTGACACATTAACATCAATTTTTGATTGTGTCTGCATGATTGTATTTTTTTTTTTTACCAGCCATTGAAATGTTCACTGGGGATGCAAACAATTAATCCACTTACGATTAATGGCTTATTAGATTACAATTTGTTGATCAATTAGTAATCTTCACTTTGACCTTTTTCTAGTGTTGTAGTTTGGCCGCCATCCAGTGGAGTTACAGAAACAAAGATGGCGGGTACATACCAGAACGAGAAAGAGAAACGGTCCAAACAGAGTCTGTTGTGGGATGCAAAACACATTTTACACAAAACACACTGAAATATAGGCACTTGTCGAGCTCCTTAAGTTGTCATGTAAACAGGGATGAAAAATTTCTAACATGATGGAAAGAAGCATTGTGCCAATAAGCAAAGGTTGATTCTGAAGGCTGTTGTGAGTTAATGCACTTCATGGAGCGAAGTTTTAGCTTTCCTTCAAGAACAACCGCACACATTACTTATGCATAAATATCATGTATAAGTGATATTTATGGATACTCACAGATAACACAATTATTTGTTCATTGTGGATAAGGTGTTTCGCATATTTCACTATTTTAATATTTTTCTATTCAGGATTCTAAGAGGTTCTTGTGTTATATTTTATAAATATGTCTAAGTTTGATCATGTTAGAAAACCACAATGTTCTGTTTACTCAGTCAGTTTATAATACAGCTGACAAAATAATGTTAGCCCTTTAAAATGTAGCCCTCTATGCTATGCTCAGCCCTCTTGATATGAGAAAACTCAGGTTTTTAAGAAAATGGCCGCTTATCAATTAATTGTTAGCCGATTGATAAGATCAGTCAACTTTAGATTAATTCATTAATCGATAATGTACATCCCTAATGTTCACTAAACTGTTCAGATGTTTTATAAATGGAGGTGGTTACAAACTGGTGTGTTGTGGAATAATAAAAAACCCCAGATACTATTTAAAAGCATGAATTTTGTTTATGTGCTTGTCGCTGATTACCTTATCGTTTAAAGGGCTGCCAAAGCTCAGTCTAATTTAAAGATTTTGGTGAGGGAGTTGTTGTTAAAGAGAACTTTGATGGTGATATATTCCTGGTACAAGAGACGCAAGGACACAAAAAACATGTATCTAACACCAAAGACCTCTCCCACGTTTTTCATGTTCTGAATGCACTTTATAAATTAAGCCACTCAAGATTCAACTCAGAAATATTTAATCAAAATCAATACGACAAACAAATATACAGACTTAATCACACACATGAAAATCATCTCAAACTTAGTTGTAACACAAACAAGCCGAGGATGTAAAAGTCATAATTAGAAGCGGTTATCTTTTTAAGAAGGGATATATATGCTGCTGTGTTGGGGATCATTTTCCTCATGATTCACTTTAGTCCAAGGATTATCTGACTTTATCTTAACTCAAGCAAACTGTGGTATACAGAGGAGTTCATGGTCAACTTAGCGCTTTGATTCTCGTTCTCAAACAACAAATCTATTTACATGCAGTGAGAGCACAACCTGAACAATAGATAAAAATAGTTTGAATAAAACATGCCTGGCAAACAAACTATCAAATGTACAAGGCAGCAACTTAGTAACTTATATAAATGGCTTTAAGGTTGAAATGCAAACATAACCACAAGAGAAAAAAAGTGAAGATTGTTGTTGTTAATAACAACGTGCAACTATTTCACAGTCATCCGTAGCAGTGTTGTTCAAATATTCAGTGTTAAATAATTTCCCCTCCAGAGTGGATTCTCATGTGTCTGTTTAAACTTGATTTATTACCAAATTTCCGTCCACAGATAACACAACAGAAAGGTTGTTGTCCAGTGTGGATTATCTTGTGTCTGTTTAGACTTGATTTATCACCAAATCTTCGTCCACAGACATCACAACAAAAAGGTTTCTGTCCTGTGTGGATTCTCGCATGGGTAGTTAGAGTGGATTTTTGGCTAAATCGTTGTCCACAAATATCACAACAAAATGGTTTCTGGCCTGTGTGGGTTCTCATGTGTGTATTTAAACTTGATTTACGGTTAAATCTTTGTCCACAGAGATCACAGCAGAAATGTTTCTGTCCAGTGTGGCTGCTCACGTGTGTGTTTAAGCTTCCTTTTTGGCTAAATCTCTGTCCACAAATATCACAACTGAAAGGTTTCTGCCCTGTGTGGGTTATCATGTGTGTGTTTATGCTTGATTTATAACCAAATCTTTGTCCACAAATGTCACAACAGAAAGGTTTAGCTCCTGTATGGATTATCTTATGTCTTTTTAAACCTGATTTGTCACCAAATCTTCGTCCACAAACATCACAACAGAAAGCTTTCTGTCCTGTGTGGATTGTCTTGTGTGTGTTTAAAGTGTATTTTCCACTGAGCGTTTTACCACAGTCTTCACAGCTAAACTTCATTCCTGTCTGGACTTTCCTTCCTGAGTCCACATTTTTCGTCTCTGTAAAACATTCATTATGCAGCGAGCTTGAAGATCCCATTTCTGAATGTGTCATGTCTCCCTGAACAGGGCAACAGTGAACAGATTCTGCAGTAAACTCAGAGGAGCTACAGGGGTTGTTAATGTTTCCGTCTGACTCCAGAGCTCTTCTCTCCTTCCAGTCACTGTCCTCTTCCTCAGTTTTCTGTCCAGAGTCTGACGAGTGTTCAAGCTCAGAGGCTGAGTAATTTACATCACTGTCCTCTTCGTCATCCTTAACGACTACAGAAATAAAATCAACTTCGCAATCTTCTACCTCTTCTGAAAGCTCTCTTTTTTTAATTTGGTCTTGATAAAGTTGTGAGAGCAGAATGGACTCTTTGTCATCCTCACTCTTTATAGGAGTAACATCAGTTTCCTCCTTTGCATTGAGCGGCTCTGTACCCAGAATGATGCAGACTTCCTCTTCTTCCTCCTTTATCTGCTGCGGCTTTGGGTCATGCAACTCAGCAACAGGTGTGTGGTCTTCAGGAGCTTCTTCTTTAACCACCAACATCTGCTTAACATCTGCAGAAAAATGTTGAAAGTATACTGCAATGTTGGCTGAGTTGATTTATCTGAAGCCAGACATTTTTGTTTAAGTTTCCATTTTCACTGCAATAAATCTTCTCAACAGCTTCAAACCTATCCATAGATATAAAGTTTTTCATATTTTAAAAAAGTTTTCCCATAATTTTATGCCTGTTTTGTCCAAAAACGCTTGATTTATAAAATTAGAAAACACCTAGATATGCAAAGTTTCCAAAGATTAGCTGCAAAATGGAATATTTTTGATCTGTATGTCTCAGCTTTGAACAAATCGAAAATTGATAACTTTAATTTTTATGCATAATTATTTTTACAGGAGGAAAAAAACCCTAAACCCTGACACTTTTTACCCTCAGGATTGACTTATAAAAGTGCAATAATAAAAATTAAAATATATATATTTAAACAGATATATATTTTTAATTCTTATGCCATTTTATTCTCTGGTAAACTAATACATTTGTCATTAAGTGGGATGCTCACTTATAAAATATTTCTGATTATGAATACAGAAACAACAGTAATCATAACAGCAGTAAAATAAAATGATTTGATTGGGGACAGTCAGGGAGCTCTGGCCCAATAAAGGTTGCTGTAGTATAAATGCTGGAGTAAGTTGGTTTATTATCCTCACAGAGTTCATCAACCATAAACCAAGCTTTATTCTACCTGTCTAATTGAAAACAGGCTTTAGCTTGTCTTTAACACGGGAACCCTCGTTTCTAAAATAACATGTATCGGTTTCCTAGGTCGTTTCTACCATCTAACGGAGTATTTAATATTTACTGTCTATTGGCTACATTTGAGCTTTAAGAAGGTAATCAATTAGTCGCCTTAAAATGTCTCTCAACTGCAACAGACAAACAAAACATACTAACCGAATCCGTTCAGCAGATCCTTATGGTAGAAACCAGCCTCCATGATGTTGTGTTTTTAAAAACTGTTTCCGAAATCCTGTCACCGTCTGGACTGCTGTCTCCACACCTCTATTTTCAGCTTATTCGTTTTTCTTCTTCTTCTTCTTCCTCTTCCTCTTCTTTTCCTTCTTCTTCTTCTGGTTTTTTACTGGTGGCTGGTAAACAAAGCGCATTGCCGCCACCAACTGGTGAATAGTGTGTGTCCGAGTGACAATTTTATTAAATTTGCTTTAAAAAAAAAGCCCCTAATATTCTCTTAATAAGACCCGTCTTTGTTAGATATTTAAATGAATACTGATAACGTTCATTCCTCGAGTTTTTCTAAATAAAATGTCTTTCACTTTTACAAGAATTTCAACCAATGACTTTCGTTATTTCTGCTTGCGCCACATCACGTTCCACTGATTCTCTTCGTCCACAACAATTACATCTACCTGAAATGTGTTTTATTATTATGAATAATGTTTCATTTGATCCACTTTGTAAAAATCTGAGTGAAATAACAATGTCCTCTTTCCTATTTCTTTCTGCTAATCGTAATTTCTCCAACTTTCCTCTCTTCTTCCCATTGCTTTTGCACCATTCCTTCAGTCTGTTCTGAATATTTTTAAATCCTCTTTGACCTCAGTCAACCATCATGACAGTGGAGCTATTTCTTGCAAACTTATTTGCAATTTAATTTCCTTTTGACCCCATAGGTACACCCACAAAAACATAACAGAACACCCATCATTTGAATTTGATACAATAATTGTTGCATTTCTATCAGAATATCTAATCTTAATATCTAATTCCTCTCAAAATTTTTACTTTTCCCTCCATCTATTGTTAAATCTAATCAGTGCAATCAATCACATGTGCCGGAAGGTCAGTCCTGTAACATTTTCTTCACTTCTTGCAATCACCCTTCTTTACTGGCTCCGCATAGCTTGCAATACTTTCCCTGTACATTATTGTCACATTCGTGAAACTTATGATTTTTGACTTTTTCTTCCTTTATAAGCATGCCTGTAAGTGTCAAAGATATGGGCATGCTGTTTCAAGGAATGGTTGAATAGTGAATGATGATGTTATAAAGACAATTTCCATAAAGACTGGTCCAGTTATACCATTTTCAATTATGCCACCACGATTACATCATCAATTAACTCCTGATTCTTATTTGTTATAAAAGGCAGATGGCTAAATAAAAAACACAAACAGGTATATGATCATATAAAGGAAGAATATTCAGAGCATGACAAGACATATACAGAATACATCTAAACTATTAGACAGTTACTTTTAAGTAATTGTATAGAAGGCACAAACAGGGAAATGTTAGATTTTTCTTCTGATTCTAGTGAATTATTGAATATTTATTATACATGTATATGTAGATTTAAACATGAAGTACAGCAAAGATGAGGTTAAAAGTATAATTGTAGTGAAACTAAAAAGGAAAACGCAGGAACAATGGGACAAAGAAGGGGACCCACACTTCTGGCCTGTTGGTGGCAGTAATGCGTTTGCCAACCACTAATCAAGAAAAGAAGAAGAATACCTGCAAAAAAGATACTTCTTCGTCTGCGGTAGAGCCAAGTAATGTAACTTAGCTTCCTTTAGTTTGGATGAAAGCCGAGCTCAGCTGCTGTTGGAGGAAAATCTAAAGAGACGCCAACAACAGGGACATGGACCAGCAGAGGGCAGCAGAGGGAGAGATTCCTGAGGACGCGATGAAAGAGGACAAAGAGAATGAGCTGCGACACGTCATGGAAGATGGTTACTGCACCCAGGTTCTGCTGGACGAATTAAGTGAGTTTTCATTTCAGCTACAGTTAAGGCACACTTTAAGGCACCCTGCGCAGCTGCTGTTACAATTTATTGGGTTTTTCTGACTCATCGAAAGCGTCACTGTTTTAAAGGCTTGCGGCTGCCTTGCTTTCTTTGGTCCAATACTGATACTAGCACAATATTTACTGCTAGTGAATTTTACATGCAGCAGTCTGAATGCTGTATGCAAATAGTTTGCTTTTTTTAATTACTAGTTTTAGATTACTGAAAGGTCTCTCCACACCAGCAACAGTCACAGGCAACGGGCAAAATATGCCTAAAGCAATCCAGACTTATTTAAAAAAAAATGCTGTGTAGTTGCATTTTGTTCAAACTTTAATATAAAATATGTTTTTTTTCCATATTTGTTAAAGCTATTACCATTTCGTGATAGTTTGTTATGAGACAGATAAAGTGTGAAAAGATCAATTTCCTCCATCTCCTCCCTGAGCTGCTACTGCTGTCTAAATTAATGCATAATTCCCATCAAAAACAACCAATCAGAACCAGGAAAATGGTCTTAGTGTTGTCAATCAAGCTCATCCACTCACTTTGAAATGTGCTAATTGCAGAGAAACAACATATTACAGGAAAATTGCTTGTCTGCCGTCATTGGCAGACTAACTAGACTGAGCATTCACAACAGACTAGGCTGTTGGGATGCCACGGCCTTTGTCTCAGCTGCACCACCTTAGTAGTAGCAGTTGACACGGATTCTGTTACAGAGACCACGGATACGGTGGCAGATGCCACAGCTTCCATGACAGCTGTCACCGGAGCCCCCACTGAATCAGTAGCGGCAATATGTATGTATTTAAAAAAATTTTTTTTTATTGTTTTAATTGATTTGTTTGAAAAAAACCTTTTCATATAAAATTTTCATTCTGTCACAGAAGCTGTGTTAGGTGCCAGAAAAGCCAGAAGCTGCCACTACCAAGCTGTGGCAGTTTCCGGCAGCCCCTGCAGCTAATGGCAGATGTGACAGCTGACACCTGAAGTGCTGCGACAGCTGATACTGCCCCCATTGGAGGCAGCTGTCTCTCCAATGAACGTAAAACATCAAATGTTTTGCTACTCTTTAAAAGCGGCCTGCATCCACCTTAATGTTACAAGCAAGTTTGGTTTGGAAACTCGGAAAGCGAGATGCATTGAGTTTAGTGTTCAGGTCAGACATGATGGTCTAATTGATTCAGTTACCTCCATGAAATACTCGGTGCGAAAAGTTGAAAATAACTGCGCATAGTCAGGGTCGTGTAATCTGTCAAAACGATGAATGGCCGTCAAATTTTTCCATGACTGTTTAATAAAACCATCAAAGACGGAAATTATTTGGTCAGTGCGAGACCTTCTAAACGTGTCTTCATCAGCTTTTCAAAATGTAAAGCTCTCTTGTGAAAGTGTTCCTCTGTAAAAGAAGATTCATAACATTTATCTTAAAGTATGCGTGATATTTGAACAGCTGTATGTAGTCCTGTGAAAAAAATTCTAGTAAAATTCATAGGAGGTAAAAAGCTTGTGATACTGGTTGTCAAATATTCTTAGACCCTTGCCAGGGGGAAACACTTTATGTTTATGGCACTCTTGCACTTTATGCTTCACATCTTTTAAACATTGCTGACAGGCCGACCCCTGTGATACCACTGAGCTGTCCAAACAGTTGGCTGCAGAACGTTTGATGTCCTGCACAAAATTGTCATAAAATGTCACTACGTATAAACAGCTCAGCAGTAGGGGATATGTGGAGCTGTAAACTTTGTGAACTTGAAAAATCTTTAAAGAAATCTGCAGAGAATTTCTTATTTATTCTCTTCGCTCACCATTAAAACCGAACTTGAACCCATTCCCAAGCCGAAATAGAGCATTGCAAATTGTTTTTTCATTTTGAATGTTTTGGTTAAAATTTCAAAAATGCTGTGTGAATCTGGGATGTTTTGACAAAACAGAATGAATATTGAAGATATCAGTCAGAATGTTAATTGTAGATGCCCTAAATAGAAAAGTCGTCTATGTTCAAGATATCTCCAATTCATTTGGAGACTTCTTAAAAGGAATTTGGACTATTCAAAAACGCAGTTCTAGATATATCTAACTGAGTTTTGTGTAACATCATTTGCTTTCAAGATATCTGCAATTTAATTTGTACTAGTTGAATTTTGTATATCTTAACTAAAAATACATGTCATTGAAGATGCATTTAAGTGGAACTATAGCTAATCAGAACAAAAAGCGAGATGTCTCAGATTTACTTTATGACTAGCCATAATTTAATTTATATATGAAATACATATTTCAGATATAATCTATATTTTTATACAATTGAAATGGTAGAAAATGGGATAAACTATGTGACAAACTCGCCTAGTTCCTCATTTTTGATCTGCTTGGAAAAATCGGTTTTGTCACATGATTGCGACTAGTCGATGTGATGACGAATTGACTCGTCTTGTAGGTGCAACTCCCGACCCAAGGCTCCATCCAGAGACTGGGACAAAAAAGTTACACTTGATCAAAACAATAGAAGTATTTTAATCCTTTGTTGTTCCTAATTTGGATCACTAAGGTTTTTCACATCGCATATAATAAAAATGCTAAATTAGAATATTACATATGATCTAATAAGAGGATATTTTAAGAATAATGTCAGCAATCAGAAAACATCAACTCAGTCCTTGGTCACTCTTTGAAACTCCCTTTTCCTGGGAATTGTGAATAAAGATGGGTTATGCAGTGCATTCTGGGAGTCAGTCCAGGCTGCAGCCCAAATACTTTCTAATATGCATAATGTGTTTCCATGTTCGCTGCAGATGTTAAGCAGATGCTGATGGTTAAAGAAGAAGCTCCTGAAAACCACAGACCTGTTGCTGAGCTGCGTCACCCAAAGCCGCAGCAGATAAAGGAGGAAGAGGAAGAAGTCCGCATCAGTCTGGGGGCAGAGCAGCTCAACGGGAAGGAGGAGATTGATGTTACTCCTATAAAGAGTGAGGATGAAATACAGTCCATTCTGCTCTCACAGAATCTTTATGAAGATAAAATTAAAGACAGAGATCTTCCAGAAGAGAATGATGAGGGAGAATCCATTAAGATAGAAAATCATGAAGATGGTTCCATTTTCTCAAAGATTGAAGTCATTGTAAAGGATGAAGAGGACGATGATGTACAATTTCCTGTCTCTGAACCGAATCATTTGCCCGACTCTGGACTGAAAACGAAGGACGAGGACAATGACTGGACGGAGAGTAGAGCCACCGAGTCAGATGGAAACATCTTTTCTGAGTTTGCTGAACAATTTCTTCACCATCACTCTATTCAGAAACACATGACACATTCAGAAATAAGATCTGCAGTCTCTATGGATAACAACAAATGTTTTACAGAGAACAAAAACGTGGACTCAGAAAGGAAAGTCCAGGCAGGAGAGACATTTAGCTGTGAAGATTGTGGTAAAACCTTTATTAGAAAATACAATTTTAACAGACATAAGCGAATCCACACAGAGCAGAAATCTTTCTGTTGTGAGCTTTGTGAAGAAAGATTTAACCGTAAATCAAGTTTAAATTTGCACATGAAAATTCACACAGAATACAAACCTTTCTGTTGTGATCTTTGTGGACAAGGATTGAGGCACAAGCGCAGTTTAAATGCGCACATGAGAATCCACACAAAGCAGAAACCTTTCAGTTGTGATCTTTGTGAACAAAGATTTAACCGTAAATCAAGTTTAAACACACACATGAGAATCCACACAGGACACAAACCATTCTGTTGTGATCTTTGTGGACAAAGCTTTCGCCATAAATCAAATTTAAGTACACACTTGAGAAGCCACACAAGACAGCAACCTTTCTGTTGTGATATTTGTGGACAAAGACTTCGCTATAAATCAAGTCTAAGCATACACATGAGTATTCACGCTGGACAGAGACCCTTCTGTTGTGATCTTTGTGGACAAAGATTCGTCAATACGTCACATTTAAACTCGCACAAGAGAATCCACACAGGACTGAAACCTTTCTGTTGTGATATATGTGGAAAAAGATTTGCCCACAAACCACATTTAAGTGCACACACGAGAATCCATACAGGACAGAAACCTTTCTGTTGTGATTTATGTGGTAGGAAGTTTAGTGAAAAAGGAAAGTTAAAGAGACACATGAGAATCCACACCTAAGGCAAATAGCTCTGCTAGGAATACTAAAACTGCACCACTGCTGTTGGCTGTGAAATATGTGTCATTAAAGACAATTGTATTCACTTGGTTTCTGTATGTTTGTAGCGGTAAATTTAAATAACATTAAATTAATAGCTTGTGCTATTCCCTGTTTTTCATCTACAGTCCAAATTGAGCTGTGTATTTTCATTGCACGTAAATAGTTTTGTTTAAGAGAATCGGATCACCTTTTTGTCATTAAGAAAGGTGAGTTCATGTGACCTTGAGTCAAGAGATTATCTGCTAATCCTTGAACTAAAATGAATCACCAGCAAGACGATGATCCCAAACACAGCAGGAAATCCCAAAAGATCATCCAAAGGGAATTAAGGTACAGCAACGGCCTAGTTAAAATCCACACCAAACCTTGTCTTTCTGAATAAGAAAGCCGTTTCTAGTTACTGTTATATCCTGAGTTCAGCTTGATTGTGATGCAATTAGTTTTGATATGTCTATGAACCAAGTCTGTACGTTGTGTTGATTTGATTAAATGTGTGGATAGAAGCTTGACTTGTTCATTTGGGTGAGAAAGGGAAATTCAATTGAATATACTTGAGCTTTTCTAATTGAGTAACATACTTAAACCACCGTCTTGATTATGTTGAAATCAATACAATGAAGATGCTTAGATGCTTCTAGATGTCAGTTTTGTATTGCATTTTAAGTATATCCATATTTATTTCAATAGTGATTCAGTGGCAGTCAAAGCTCAGTGTAAAATACATTTATTTTTAATATTGTAGTAAAAATAAAGCAGAGTACATCAAATGGCATCTTTTTAAGGCAGCAGACATTCTCAGTCTACTAGTACATTTTATTTAAAAGGCGCCCTTCATGGCATAAAGATCACCTTACAAAGACTAAAAGAAAACAAATGTACAAAAAAATGCAGAGTAAAATGATCAGTCAAAATGCTTGTTTGAACAGATGGATTTTTAGGGAGGATTTAAAGGGACAGTCCCAGAAAGACCTTTGGAGTGAGGGGTGACATCAGATTGTGGTGAAGCCTATTTTGCTGTACGAGGGAGTTGTGTTGTATATTTGCTAGGCACATATAGGTTGCATATTTACAGAATGATAAAGACTTTCCATTTACAAAGGCGTGTTCATCTACAGATATCAGGGTTTCCCACAGAAAACGTTCCCTGGGCTTTAGGGAGGCCTTCCAGCCAGCCGCCATGGTTTTGAGTTAAAAAGTTTTTAAAGTTGACAGGAAATTTGAAAATATTACTTGATAGTTATGCATTTTTGGAAGGCTGGGAAGTTTACTACCTAAACAGTACCTATAAAGTCTAAAAAAAGGCTATAGAAAACAAACAAAGATAAATTAACAATGCTAAGCCTGGTGGAGGTACAAGTAAAGCCTGGTGGCCCACCAGGCTTATAATACACCTGGATAGTCAGAGTTGACCTGTTATACAGGCAAACGGTGAGTGTGCCATCCATCCAGTAACTTCATTCTTTTTAAAACTTAATATAATTCACCAATATGAAAAACTTCACACTAATTTAGTAAGAAAAAAAATCTACATCATGGATTTATTGTTATTGCTTGTATTCATGTTGCATTTGTTGTAAATTGACACTTTAAAGAATTAAACTGTATCAAGAAAAATGTGATTTTGCATTACCACATATGCTAATAATGGGTGAAGTAACATCATAAAGAATCATGTTGGGCTTTTGTAAACTGTAAAAAGTATGGACAGAGATGCATTTTTAATATATCATTTATTTTATTAAACAAAATCTCAGTAAAAACTCTTTATGAAATAGAAAGCAAGATTTCCCTGTCAGTAGTTCGCTGGCAGCTGCGGGGCCATCCGGACTCCATCATCTCATCTCCAACAATCCTTGTTGTGATTTCAACCACAGCTACAGATCAGTTTCTTTTAAAATTCACTTCAAAAAAAACAAAAACAAACAAAAAAAGACATCTCTGCTAAATTTATGGAAGATATACACCGAAGTTCTCCCAAGTGAACAACTTATAAAAACAGTAAATCAGAAAAGAAAAACATCTCCAGTTTTAGTAAAACAACTGATTACATAAGAGTAGCCAACAGCTCAGGTCAGGTCAGGTCGCTTTAAGCATCTTTGTTCCCTTCTGTTGAATTATCACCTGAAGAACAAGTTAGTGAATCGATTTCTGGCTCGCGGCGGGAGAACGACGACGGTACAAAGTGTCAAAACTACAGTCAAAACAGTGATGTTAAAAAAAAAAGGCCTAAAACAGAGAAGCGAATAGGTGCACTGTGCACATTGAGCCACCTCTGGTAGTGTTCTCAAATATTATTTCTGGATTGTTAAAATAATAATAAAAAGTAGGCTACATGATTATCATCACAAAACAAAAATCTCTTTGGCATAGACCACCCACCCAGAAGCCTAAACACATTCACACACACGAGCATGCACACACTTCTAAAAGTTATTTTTAAAACCAAAACTTAAAAGCTGTCATTATTAAAAATCAATTATTCTTTCTATAAAAAAAAAAAACACAAAGTTGAGCCCTGTTAAGATTATGAGTCCCATATTTGACGATAATTGCATATTTTACAGCAGGTGGAGAGCAGAGGGAGTGAACGTTTTCTCTTCTCTTTACCACAGAATCCCTCTTCAGGTCTTCAGCCTCTCCTCTCGTCCAACATCCTGTGAGCAGAAATAGTGATGATGAGAAAATGATCTGATGAAGGGTTTTCTGCAGCATCTGCAGTTGGTTCCTTCAAACTTAAGCTCAGTCACTTGTGTTGTCCGTGATATATGTTCATGCAAATTCATAATCAGAATAATTTTGGACATGTTCTGTCACATCAATTTGAAACAGTTTTTTTTTTTTTACTTGACAAAAAGTTCTCCATACTCCAGTGGTCTTCACAGCCATAAACCTGCAGCAGCTGTGACACTATGATGCCAATCCCTGAGATTTAGTTGCATATATGCTGTGAAGAATTAAGGTGGACTGAAGTACAACTGGGAATGCAAACTGGTAAAGTGGTCAGTGAGTTGATATTTTCCCGCACTAATATTAGAGCTGCTGCACAATATATCAAATTTCAGTCGTCATCTCAGTTTTAGCCAGATGAAGATTAATAAATGTGTATGTGGAAGATGACAATTCTAGGAATATTAAATAATAACATTGCATTTTTTCCTCACAAGATCACAAAGATATGTTTTACCAATATTGTGCAGCCCCAATGGAATCTACAAGGAAAGAAATGGACCATCTAAGCACAGAGTATTTAAAATAGTTTCTATTACCCTTTTCACATCTGAAAATATTTGGTTTAGTCTCGGCTCAGAGTGATACTTTGTTCATGTCCAACTTTATAACACCACAGTAATGTAGCAGTCAGACCAAATTATTCTCACTGCTCACACAAAGCAAACCTACTGAAGCTGCAGAGAAATGTGTAAGAAACCTGGCAGCTAAAAATAACATAATACTGCCATCAACATTTATATTTCATATATTTTTCATATTTATTTTTTTTTTGAGAATCGATTCTTTTTGTCTGTTAGTAAAACTATTAAATTAGTCTAAAGAACGAGGCATCTTAAAGTTGTTTTCCAGATACCATCTGATATAAGATTATAAATATTAACTAAATGAGATAATTCCTTGGTCTTTATTTGCAAAACGATTCAAATTATCATCGATTTTCAATTCTTGATTTGAACTGTATTATAGATCTAGACTTAGAGCTGCGATAAAATGGTCTGAATCAAATAACATTGTTGTGTTGTGACGGTGCAGTCAGACTGTGTTCAGTGAAGGTCAACCTTCACCTTCAAGTCTTTTTAGAAACTCAGCAGCTCTCAAATGAAGCTCAATCTTCCCTGTCCTGAGTAAGAAAAGCATCCACACAGCATTATGCTGCCAATGCCACACTAGGTGCCACAGTACACAAAGCTTTTTGTATTTAAGCCAAAAATCGTAATTTTGGTTTCATTCGACCACAGCAGCTTCTTCTGTCTTCATGAACTTCACATGCCAGCCCTTCTCTCAACAACTCTGCAATATTATCACTCTTCCATAAGAGCCAGATTTTGGAGCACACAGCTAACAGATTTTATCAATTCTGTCCACTTTGTGTTCATCATGAATCCCAATAAAAATACACTGAAGTTAAAATGCGTCACATACTGACCGTTAATAATCAAAGGGTCTGTTGTAGTTCATTCCTTGAAAGTCTTCCCCCATCATTTGTCCGTCATAGCCATCCATTGGCATTTCACCTTGGTATGCATAGGGTGCGTAACCGTCTGGTTCTATAAGGAGTTACATGTTTTTATTAGTTCTCTGCTGTATTTACAACAACCGTGGATATCAGTCCACATTTTGAGAAAACTGACAAAAAAAAAACCTAAAAAGGAAAAAGAGAAATGAGAGCAGGGACAGAGATTAAGAGAGAAGATGCAAAGTTTGTAGCTGTTATTAGAGGGTAGTAAAAGAAAATGATGCAGTGTTAGAGTGTTAACATGTTGGTGCCCTGCTGCAGCTGCACCATGTCCTGCAAAATGTGCTGCGTTTGCGCATTTAGGGTCACAGCTACTCACCATCTTGATAGCCTCCTTCCAGGATAGTGTTGTGGGCCTGTCACAAGAAGGCAGCAGTCAGATACAAGCTACAGAGTTACATTTATTCACCTGTTCAAGACTAGATTAACATAAAAAGATATAATTGTCTATTTTAGTACTGATGTGTTGGAGATAGAATGTGGCATTTAGACAGCAGAGGGCGCCACACACTCACCGACTCCCAGGCTGCAGGGTCGTGCTTGAACAGAGAGTGTGTGAGCTCCACGGAGACGCGCTTCTTGTAGTCGGCGTTCTTATCTTCGGAAATGCGGTAGAGAACAGCAGCAGCGTAGGTAGCTGGAGAGAAAGAATCAGAACGATCAGTGATCCACAAACAAACAAGAATAAATGTCGAAACAGAAACAGACTTCAGGAATGCCTAAGCCGAACTTCAGGAGTACACCCAAGACTTTAAAGGGCAGTTGTTGGTGTAAATTCATGTTGGAATCCTAACTCAATTTACTGCATTGAATATAAAATATAAGGATCTAAAGATTAAAGTTGTGAGGATTTTTTTTTTTTGCACCAATTGTATTTCTGTTGTTGTTTGGTTTGAGCAGAAGCTTGGCCTGGAGCTTTCACAACCTATTGGGTGTTAGAGATTCAGTATTGGCCTCTAGTCTTGCTCAGTGAGGAGTAAACATAAGTTCCTGCATCTAAAGACTGTCAGTCATTCAAAGGTAACAAGTTTGCCTCTCAAAATGTAATGAAAGGAAGTGTTGGTTTTGTCAAATTAACAATCTTTGAAGTTGATTCAAGCTGATGGCCGTCTCTACTTCCCACACCGAAAGATGACACCAAACTGTAACTCTGTCAGCTTTTTGCTACAAAACACTAAAATCACAAATCAATCTGGAATAATAATAATAATAATTTTAAAAAACTCATATTTTGGTAGCTACTTTTTTGCAGAAGTACTGTAATTAAGTTCAGATCAACTTAACGTTGGGTGGGTGGGAGAACCCCAGTTGGCCCTGAAAGTTTTGAGGGTTGTGGATGTAATTAGAGCAGCCGCTGCGGTGCAGCAGGGGGACATAATTTGGACATGAGTCATTAGAGTTTCTACTCCAACTGTAATATGAGAGAAATTAGTTCACTTTAGGATAGGGCCAATATCTTGCTTGCAGCTGGGGAAGTAAATATAACAGACTGTCGAGGAACATCAAAAAGTTTAATTTAACCTTATATTAGATGGCAGAACAACCTTCTGTCCGGTATAAGTAGCAAGTTATACTGTCTGCCTCAAAACAGATCATTTAATTGTGATTTAAGGAGCTTAGCTGGTGTTAAGATACCCTAACTAGGGTGGTTGGTTATCACCAACAATGATAAATCAGCTAAGTTAACTTCAAATAACAAACTTCCTTACTTGTACTGCATTGAATTTGAGTGAATCTTCACTGAAAGACGGAAAGCCGATGGGATAAAAGCATTTCTGTCAATTCCATGCATTCAAACAGAAAAGCTACACACACACCAAGTAGAGGTTGCACTCTCCATCCTGGTTTATTGAGCCTTCAGAAGTGCACATAAGTAGGTTATCCACCATGTTTCATATAGGCTGTAGCCATACTGAATCTAAGCTGGTCATTTTTGGAGGTGTTCTGTAGGCATTTTTACTTTATCCAACTTTAAACTGTGAAGATCTGACTTCAGTGTAGAAATAAAACAAACTTTAGTTTGTTCATATGGAAAGCTATGAAAACAAATTGTTAGCTTACGGTCAGCAACGCTGATGTTATCTTAGCTGGTGTAAAGCTATAGGTCTTGCTCTGCTAACTAACGTTTTGAGGTTAGGTAGCACCAACATGTAATACCAGAAGTTAAAGCTTTGCTAACTTAGCTGGAGTAAAGGTATGTTGCTAATTAGCTTTGAAGTTGGCTAGTAAGAAACCACCAGCTCCCAACTTTTAAGCCAATTGTTTTGGTTTCACATGCAAACTGTAGGGCATGTAGGCATGACTTAAAAATAGGATATACCTTGGAGATTCACTTCTTGGCATATATATTTAGTTGTTCATTAATAACTAAGAAGCTACTAAGCAGAAGCAGTTATGGAAAATAATTTAAAGTCAGTATCTAAAATAATGAGGTAATATTTAAAATCTTTGTTTGAGTTGGTCAACACAATGTTAGGCAGAAGTGATACTAGAAATGATAAGTTGAGGCCAAATATCTGGAGACTTCTCATACAGCAAGTTCAGCTCGTCCAGAAACTGATTGTCTTTCCCTCCTATGACTCATAGCAACATTACAAGAAGCTAATTGAGCTGTGATGCATAGGAAGCATACCAATGCCCTCATTGTTAGAGTGCAGTAGCTCCATCAGTGGAGATGAAGCTCCCTCTCCATCAATAGCTTCAGCACACTGTTTGTCCAGGGCCAGCTCACACAGAACGCCTGCCGCCACACGCTTCACGTTCTCCACCGGGGAGTAGAGGAGCTGCAGAGACGAGAATACATGTTAGAGGGGAAAAATAATTCCTTACACATTATTATTAGTTGACAGTAGTCATGGGCTGGTTACAATGTCACAGTTTACTACCCAGCTTTTAAAATGTTTTCTGCACATGGTTAAATGTCGTCTTAATAAGATGCCAGAGGTGAAGAGTAATGCTGTAGCTTTGCTGCACACTGCCAGTTAGCTGGCTGAAAGAAGGATACTAAACTTTTTTTCTTATTTACACATTTTGGCTTCAAGCTTACATATGAATAATTATTTTTACAGTGGAACAAATTGTCTTCATGAAAATAATTGGATAAGACATTACATTTCTTATAGGATTCTTTTGAAAGCACCATGATAAATTGATATTTTGACTTGAGGTAATGCTGTGAGAAGACGACTGACCCACTATTGCCTAGTTCTGAGTTTGTTACCTGGACAAAGAGTGGAATTGTGTCCAAGTTGGCAATTTGACTTCTATTTATGGGATCTCTTGCCAGGATGTGCAAGGCTCCTGTGCAACCCTCCACAATCTCCTCCATCCTCACTCCATCCTGAGATTGAAAGATCAGAGGTTATCCTTGGAAAAGCAAGATTTTTATTTTTATTTTGTTATGTCTATCGAAGTAAAACAAACCAGAATCTGTCAGGTACCTGGTAAGCCTGCTGAGGGGATGAACCAGATTTCTGATTGTCCTGGTGGGCCTTGAGCAGCAGGTTGACCAGACGGGGGACGGCGTTTGCATCTCTGAGGGGAGCCTGGTTTTCTGGGCACAAGGCCAGGTTGCGGAGCAGCCCAACAGCAGCCTGCAGAGGGGAAAGAGGCAGAAAGACACTGTTAACACACTGTCCATAATTGATTTGTAACTAAGAGTAAAAAATGGGCATTTGCTTTTGTTTTAACTGAACCATTTCCGTCTGACATGCTCCTTCAAGCTGCGAGACGCTTTGTCCACTTGGACACCGTCATTAACCATCTGTCCCTTCATTTACCTTGGAGTTCCTTGATGATGATTTCTTTTAAAATCCATTTCAAACTTTAAAAAAACACTAGCCTATTGTCTACCTCTCAATTTTCTAAACCAACACTTCAGCAGAAGCACACTTTTCTCTCCTTTAAATTCATTTGTCTACCTTGATGACTGGCCAGTAGTAGGGCATGTTGAGCAGCTTGACGATAGCTGGGATGCCGTAGTGGTTCCTCACGGCGTGCTGCGCCAACTCGGCGTCCTGGTGGCGTGAAGTCAGATGTCGCAGGGCGCAAACCGCCGGCTCAGACACGTCCTCCTTCTCCCCGGCACGCAGTATGGCGTGGATCAGCGACTCGACACCGTTGTGTTGGGTGACCAGAGATTTGTTGTTGCTGTTGTTGCACGTGAGGTTAGACAGGATGCCAGTGGCGCAGGTGAGCATGTTGACGTCATCTGCGCCGAGGAGCCCCACCAGAGTCTGCAGCAGGGGTTCAACTCCTTCCTGGATGGGAAGAATAAGGCAGTTCAGATCAGTCGTGTGCTGGATTAAGGCCGCGACACACTCCATCCGGAGTGCCGAAATCGGTTGTCGTTGACGTAGGCGTGTGATAAATATTGTGTCATTTTGTTCGCAGAGAGGCCCTGGGTTGAAGTACTTTGACAGAGCAAACCACTTGACTGCATGTTGACTGTTTAGATTCGGATGAAGTATGTTGTTGGAATCTTTAGGCAAATGAGGTGCTTAAGAAGTGAATTAGGACCTGCTTTGTTGCAGCATCCGACAGGTTTCTCAGGGTCCACAGGCAGTTCTGCACCAAACGCTGGCTGGAGCCTTGCAGGTGTTTACCAAGAGCCTGCATCCCACCTGAGGAAGGAGAAGGAAAACTCAGCTCTCAACGACATCTCATAAACGCAGATTCACTGTGTTAGGGGCATCAGTGCTGCTCAAAAAGCGTGGCCCGACTCCCCTGCACACACAGGTTTTTTCTCTCACATACTGCACACGTTACATACCAGCCTCAACAATGGCTGGTTTGTTGCTGGGGCACACAGAGAGGACTTTGAGGACGCGGCTCGTGGTCCAAAGCAACTTCTCGTAGTTGTAGGTCTTCATGATTTGAACAAGACCTTCGGGACCTCCGTTGGCGAGAATGATCAGCTGTTGCACAGAGACGCAGCGTTAAAGTACGGCTTCTACACAGTTCAGAATCATCTTAATCTCTACATGAGGAAACAAAAAATATCTCAAATCTGCAAAACCGTAGCTTGTCCAGGCAGATTAACCCCACTTAAACCCTTTCTTATTATTTTAATCATAAAAACTTAACCGCACCCATGCTGTCACCTGAACAGCTTGGTTCTCATGCCACACCCAACACTAAACACCTTCCTGCTGCAGATCTTGGCAGCTCTCCAAGTATGTGTCCTAGCTTCAAGAGCACAAAGTGTAATAAAAGCAGACCTTGCTCTCCTGGTTGCCATACGACAGCAGCTGCAGACAGTCTGTGGTGATGGCCAGGAACTTAGGGTTGGTCTTCTTCAGCAGCGGGACCATCCTTTGCAGTCCGTCGGCCAGACGCACGGCCATCTTGGCTCCCTCCTGGTGCAGCAGCAGGTTGTGAAGTGTGGTGATGGCGTAGAACAGCACAGACTCTAGCGGAGAGCTGAAGACAAGAAAATTCACATTATTACAAAATCCTACCATATTTTAGTCAACTAAGTTTCCTGTAGCTATAAGTTAATGTGAAAAAAGGAAATCAGAGAAAAACCTCTTTAGGTTGACATACAACTTAAAGGAAAACCGTTTAAGAAGAAATTAATCAAAGAATGGAGTTGATTAATAGCCAGTTCTACCTTTTTTTTTTTTTTTTTTTTTTAACATGGCTACAATTATATCTGATTGAGTTCTCATCTTCAGACATTTATTAGTGCATAAAAGTGATAATCATCTTCATGATTGACATTCTGGCTGACTTTTTATGAAGTTTAGTTTTGATCCAATTTTCACATATGAGAGTAGTTGACAATACTTGTATGTTTTCAGTTTCAGTCAACAAAAATAACATTTCATGAGGCTCTGGAACGCGTCAGAAACATTATGTTCTAATATGTTCCAGTGCAACTTCCGAGATTTTCAAGGAAACATAAAATCAGCAGACCTAAGCTGTCTGAGAAAATAAAAATGTGGCGATGAAAAAGAGTGACGTACTGGGTGTGGATTCCTTTTAATGTCTGTGAAATGATGGAGAATGTAGGCTGAGTCAGAAGCAGCAACACTAAGAGAGTCACTTCCAGCTTTCATTCAGGCCAACAAGCTGTCGGTCTGCTGAAGAAAGTTGGATGCGACCAGTTCATTGCACTCCCAACCCCGCAATTAAATCTAATAAACTGGATTTTTTGCATTTTGTTTCCTGTCCTGGTTACTGTAGATGGAACTGAGGCAGTGGCTAAATGTTTTACAAACAATGATTCTGTGCAGGGGAAATTCTTGGGAAGTCTTGACATGATTTCATCTCAAGAATGGGTGCAACATTTAAGTTTTAAATTAATCTCTGAACGAACTCAACAACTCATATTGTTGCTGTGCCGTCTGCGACTTTATGCCAGCTCCACCTGTATCGACAGCCAGCGAGCAGCTTTTTAAAAAATGCATAAAAAACAAATAAATGTATTTTGCGTGGAAGACTTGCAAGACATTTTGTAGAATTACAACACAAATTTGTGTTTTCACCACCAATATGAGTTTGTAAGCCCTTACAATAGCACTAAGCTAAAGAGAGACTGCGTTGGCTGCATCAGTTTTGTGTCTGTGATGGCGTCTCGGCTCTGCCCGTTGTTCCCAAATGTCCTCAGCCTGATCAAGCCTCGCAAAGAACGAAGTTAAACCAGTAGTCATTACCTTTTATGACATTCAAAGAACTGCCCTGCATTTATGAAGGAGCAGGACATATCTTCTGTATGTTTTATTCTGCATTGTATTATGAGCCAAATTCTCAAAGATGTGTATTAAAACTGTGTGGAAACATACCATCATTAGTAAGATGCAGGTTTCTTAAAGATTACAGCTGTATGTGTGGAGCGGAGTTTAGATCAGGCCTACAACAAAAAAAAAAATCCAACCCGACCTGGTTCGAACCCATAGGCATTGTGTCCAAGTAAATTAGTAAACCCGACATAATTTAATAAAGATTTTGCTGCTTTCCTTTTTATTTAAAAGCAGAGCAACTTCTCCTGTTTTTAGATTTAACATCTTCCAGCTCCATCTTGTTGGTTGTTGTAACCACAAGGTGAGTCAAGTGAAAATCATCTGGGATGTGTGACTGAAAGGAGAACATCTCTGCAACTGCTCCAGCAGGACAGAGCTGTGTTTGTTACAGCCTGATTAACTTCTCCACCCTACTCACGCACTTCCTTTCCTCAACAAGCTAAACCATCTACTCCTCTATTTACACTAATAAGTAAATAAGTAAAACTTTTTGTGGTGCATTCATGTTTGGTTTCCCTTGTGCTGTACATCAAGCAAATAATTTTGGCCCAAACTTTTGGGTCGGGCTCAGGCCGTAGATCTAATCTCAAGTGCTGAGAGGGATATATTCTGAGCCAAATGACGTAGCTATGAATAGTTTATGTGATGTGCCATCAGGACTTTATAGCAACTCAAACCAGGTGTGTGTAGAAAATGAGGAATAAAGAGCGGGACGTGAAGCCCATTTTCCAGCAGTACCTGAGCATGCGGACAAGAGCGGGGATGCCTCCTGACTTGAAGATGGCGAGCAGGCCCTCCCTCTGGTGGGACAAGTTGTGGAGGATGCTGGCTGCCGCCTTGGTGGTTTCCATATTGTTTGAGTTCTGCAAAGCCCGGACCACCGCCGCCACCATCTGAGGGGACTGCATCAGGGCGCGGCGGGAGGCCTCCTTATGGGTGAGCTGGTTCACAATCTGTGCCGCCTTGCTGACCACCACCTGTTTATGGAGATTAAATATTTAGGGAGGGGAGAGTTTTTATTTGACTGTTGCAATGCTAGCTAATATTTTTTGATGATAAACAAAATGAACCAACAAGCCAGATCACAGTGTGATTTAGCCTGGCTGCATGTCCCCGTGTTTATCACCTGATCTTCATCGTTGAGCAGCTTGGTGAGCTCCGGGATGGCCCTGGTGGCCAGCTCGGCATCGTCCTGGTAGTTGATCAGATGGATGATGGCCTGTTTGAGCATCTGGGAGGGCTCGGCCAGCCGCTGGACGTTGGTCATCTGGGACGGGTCTGTCTGGGTCGACAGGATGGTGGTGCTTTCTTCCATCGACTCGGGGAACATCGCAGCCCGAACACGCTGAGCTCTGCTCAGTGTGTACTGGGTCTCCAAGTCTGGAATACAGCAAGCGGTGGTCAAACTGACATCAAAGGAGAAATTTCCACAAAATTGGTCATTTTTTACGATTGCTTTGTCTCACCGGGCTGCTCTTTGGTGACAGTGGTGGTTGTGACATAACGCGTGGTGGTTTTGTAGTCGCCGTCATCGTCTCTGATGGTGGTGGCCCCAGACTGGATGCCCGAGTCGTGACCGTAATATGACTGATTCCACTCCTTGACCTTTACCATGCCACTATCCATCTCGCTCACTGAAAAACACAAAAATAGGAAGAGAAGATCAGAAATGGTGCAGGTACATTTAAATTCATGAGATCAGATCCCTTGGTTGTTTCAGACCGAGAGAGGTTTATTTCTGCCGATGGCAGTAGGACCACACTGAAGAGGCAGCGGAGCTCCAGTTTTTCACTGATTATCTGACTTGTTATACTGTCATGACTTGGTGACAGTTTTATGTTTTATAAATGAAATGTTTCAATATGTAAAAAAATATATTTTTATAAAAGCTGCATGTTCCAACTTGAACAGAAATCTAGCTGCTAGATTTCAGAAATCTTTGTTTCTGATGCCAAGCTGAAGTGAGAACACTAAAAACAAAATTATTCAGGATAAGAAAACTTATCGTCAAAGAGATTATTGACAACATTTCAGCCTCCATGCTATCAGAGCCTTCTCTGATTAAAGAAAAAAATATATATTTTACTTAAATTTGATTTGTTAGTCATCAACCATTCTTGAACACAAAGTTGTTTCCAAAAGACGACCCTTACGCTAATACAAGAAAACAATAACTGAACTTTGGACATGTTATAATTAAAAGCCTGTCCCATAAATAGAGCCATAAAAGTGATCCTAACCTTTAAGATATTAAACAAAAAAATTATTTTGATAAAACTCAAAGAATTATTTTGTCTGATTTTAACTTTGTTTATTCCTCAAGAATGTAAATCTAGAGATAATAACGGCAATAATTTTCTGTCAGTTTTAGAGGCGGAGTGTCAAATGTACAAATGCAAATGTTTATTTCCCAGTTCGAACTGGGAAATAAACGGCAGATTTCCATCAAAAACGGCATTTCAACATCTCAATCAGTTGTGATACAGAGCTCAATCTGGCTAGCATACAATGTAATGAAATTTTATTCTAGGGTATAATTGCAAATGCACAAAAGCAGCAACATACTGACAAATAAACACACAAAACAAAAGAACAAAACTTGAGTGTGGCACTGCAAGTTTTAAAAGAAATACTTTATTGTATTTACTGAAACATTTTTTCAGCTTTTGCAAACCTTCCTTCAGAGGAAAACTTGATTTTTTTAATGTTTCAGAAAAAAATATTGTATAATAATTTAGTAGATAATCAACTAGTTATCTGGCAAGTTAATTAACTTAATTCTACTAATTGATTCTTTCAACAACAGATTTTGTTCTGTGTTGGTTTATAGCATTTATTCTATTTAATCACTTGTGACCCGGAGACGTCAGATACCAACATAAGAGAAGATTTGCTTTTCCCTTTATTGCAGTTTGAGAAGGTTTAAGCGACAAACCTCCAAAAGCCGCAGGATGGATCTCTATGATGCTAGAAAAGGTGACAATGATTTCAGAAATGACTAAATTTGACATAAAATTCAGGCCATCTTAAAGCATTAGATGAGCCAGACGAAAGAGGGAAACCAAATAACAACAATATGACGTGACTGTGAAAAGAATGCAGTGGATAAAAACGACAACATCACTAAAACAGGCAGCGAAGAAAAGAAATGCAGAGAAATTATATACACACACACAAAAAGGGGGCTGAACGACTTACTGTGCATCTCCATCCTTGTCCGTTATCAAAGGAGCAACGACGGAGCCAACCTGAAATATAATAAAATAATGATTTTCCCAGATTTCCTTCACTCCAAATGATCAAGACACATCCGACTACACGCCCATCCTTTCATGAATTACTAAGCATTCTGGCACGCTCTCTGCCTCCTTGCACAAGCGCTGTCGTTTTGCTTTCTCGTCTGCCACCGTGACAGATCCCGAGACGGACCCTCCTACCCTGCAGCCAGGCACTCTGACCTGAAAACGACAACACAAAGCAGCAGCAGCATCAGAGGCAGCAGCAGCAGCAGCAGCGTTGTGGTTCCAGGAGAAGGGAGGGCGAAGTGGGCGGAGAAACAGCAGCATGTCAGAAATTCTCAGCAACGACCTTTAACCCCCTGGTCCCCACCCAAGCAGCTTGAAGCAGCCTCCTGCTGACGTATGACGATAAACTCGCCTGTCAGGTTTAGATTCTGGTAAGCCTGAGTGTGTGTGTGTGTGTGTGTGGGTGTGTGTGTGTGTGTGTGTGTGTTTGTACAGTGAGCCGACACCTCGTCGCCCACAAAACATGAGAAAACACTAAATACTTCACGTTTATGTTCTTTAAGATATGTTCATATAGTAATCAAAACACAGTTTCAAACAGCTACAGTTGTGTAATTACCCACCAATCTCTCTTCAGGTTGCATATTTACAGTTACTTGCCAGCACATGCTCATTCTACACACCTTGACATCATGTAATCATGCTTCGTGCTACATTAGTTACTCAAACCAGATACAGCTTCACTCTAGTAAGTTGTTGAATTTGCGTGCATTTTGCAATAAAACCAATCCACCCCTTTGTAAGAAAAAACAAACAGTGCAGTAGGACCTGGACCAGTGCATACGGTCTCCTAGTCAACGCAAGCATTTTCTCTTCGTGCGCTGAGATTCTTTGTGCATCGTCTTTATTTTCCGGAGTAAACAACCACTGTCGGGATACGGTCGCCACATTTCTGCAGCTCAGATGACATTCACCACAGAAACTCCCTTGAAAATCTGCATTTATAATAGCTGCCTGCCACTGGCTGTGACACATAACTAACCGGCACAATGAATACACTGTGCTGCTTTCAAGTGCTTTCAGATGTTTGGCTGTTACAGACGGCTTTGTTAGGCAAATTGCCGGGCCACATTGTGTGCGTGTTTCATGATGGACTTAAGGTATACAAAGATTTCAAATAACAAGACAATGAATTAAAAAAAAAAAAAAGATCATTCCCTGTAGCTGTTGCGAGACATCTGGTTTTAGCACGGCAGTAAGAATCTATGAGAATCTTCCATTATTACAACCAATAAAACAAGCTGACAAATGTACATAATGTCTAGCTGCTGCGTTGGCAGAGGGTGAGCTATAAAAACAAAGTCAGGGTGACAGAGTGATCAAAGTACAGGAATTAAAGATAACCGAGACAAAGCTTGTACAAAGTCTCAGTTCTTTTTTGTACTGAAAGTTGTTCAGTGATGTGTTCAGAATTTGGGATATTTTTAAACCCAATCCTGCTTTAGACCTCTCCATAACTCCCTCCCTGACCTGTCTTCCTTGTTCTTTATGATGTTGTTTATTCACTAATGTTCTCTCAAAATGAAAAATCTTCCCTAACCTGCAGAGTTTATGCTGAAACACAGGCCATCCTGGACTTTTTTGGCAGTAGAAGAGGAGAGGAAACTGAAAACAAAATGTTTCTAATCATTTTTATTTGCAAAACAGAACCATGTGCTATATTCTTTTTACTTCAAATGTGTGTGTTAGTCAAATCACATAAAATTAAAATTAAAACCACCGAAGTTTGTAGTTTTAACCCTATAAAATGCTTCCGTGTTTTCTACAACACATGCACCGTTCGCCTTCCCCTCCCCATCCTCCATGTTTCAGAGAAAATATGTGATCGTTTTGTAATGTTTCAACTTGTTTCTTTATCTCTGTTCACTTCCACAGAGATCAGCCACTCAGAGTTTCAGCTGCAGTGACTCTGGCATGATATCCCCACAGGACCAGGCCCTAGAGGATTGTCTGTACTTGCAGCTACATGATGCACTGACTCATCAAGCGTCCGCTGACGGCTGCTCTTACAGTCAACGTTCACGCTCACCTTTCCAACAGGCGCAGCTTCAATTTACTGAAAAACATCCTCAATATTCACCAGCCGCTAATGGAAATCAATCGATTGATGCTATGAATAGCTCTTGTTAAAGTTTTGAAAGGCTGTTTTAAACATTGTTTCCCCCCCACACAGCATGTTGCCATTCTCTGGAAATCAGGGAGAGTATTTGGTGCTGCTTTGTTCCTCTTAGGCAAGGCAGCGGGTTCAGTCAACTATTGCAGTCTAGTGACACGCCCTGCTGATCGCCTTGGCAACATACGCGGCTCTGTTTTGTTGAAGGTTTCATCTCCTGGCCCAACTCATGTCTGACACTGCAGACATTTTGTTTTATTTTTGATAAGATTGCTAAACTCTTATGGAAAACCTTAAAATCTTTCTATGATGAAAAGATTTAAAACGGAAGATTACAGTAAAAAGTAAAACTAAGAGTTAATCCGGGCTTACATTTTATTTTCTATTCGTCCTGCTGAGTTTCGAGTCTTATCAGCCAGTTTACAGTTAAATGCTAGGTCAGATTGTAAACTTCACACTGGACTTTGCTCTCTTCTAGTTAATAAGTGATGCCTTCTTTTCACTCGCACTTCTCTACCACCAGCACTACAACAGTAACACGGGGGCCTAGCTTTGGGAGAAACCCGCATTTCATACTCAGCACCTCCCACCCGTCTTGTTAGGCAACAGAATAACTTCAGGAGGCTTCTTCCAAAAAAAAAAACAAAAAAAAAACTGCCTTCACAGTAAAACCAGGAATGCGCATCCGTGAAAAGCTGCCAGAGAGCAAGTTGCGACAGACAAAGCAGACGTGGACACTTTCCAGCTTTCGCTGCTGAAACACTAGTGTGACATTCCACGCTAACGCTGCATATTCGATCTGTCTGAGAGCGACGCTTCTGCTGCAAAAACCAAAAACATCTCTCACAGTTTCACCACTTTTATTTTAAACTCCTTTGACTCAGCCGTCACGTCAAAACTGCTGAAATGATCAGATAAGAGGACGTCTCTGCTGTGACAAAAGGGATGAGTAAGGCTGCTGTCAGTGGTGAGAACATGCAGTCCTGCCCCCGTCCCACAGGCGAGTCAAACAGGGAGTGTCTCCAGAGCAACAACAGGTTCCCGATAAGGGTGTGGCAGAGGATTGCGTGGGTGAAGGTGAATACACCTTCAGGGAATATCAACATTTCCTAGCATCTTAAAACCATCCCAGCAGATCTAAACGTTGCTGTCCTAAGCTCTTCTTCGTATCACAGCAGGAATAAATCAGGTTTTAGGGCCCCCGGGATGAACTCTGCTCATATTCCAGTCGTATTCCTAACAAGCTCCAAGGAGTTTGTGCTGATCTCTTATTTAGGTTTAGTCCTTTCTGACAGGCAGGGTGGTAAGAAAAACATCTGAGATGTTGCTCGTCTCTCTGGTAGACTTTATACACTTGCTTAAGAGCATTAGGCCCACACAAATCTAATAAAGCAAAAAAGTTTTAGGAAATACGCTCATTTGTCTTTTTGCCAACAACTACATGAGAAAACTTATCCCTATTTGGACTCGCTTACAGGCCAGCAGCCAACTAGGCTACCAGAGATCAGCATGTCAGGGGGAAAAAAAAAGTGAAAGCTTCTTAAAAACAGGTCATTTTTACTCAACTGAATGCTAAAAATATTTGCATGAAAAAAAATGTGCGCATGTTGTTATCCAATACACATTCAAGTAAGAGGATCTTATGTCTTTGTTGTTTAAAAAACAGGAAAAAAAGTATTTTACCCCATCTGGTATAAATCTGATTTCTCACAGACTTGCTGGTTTTATGTTTGGGCTGACAAGCAAATAAAGCAGATTATTGAAGCACACATCTGTAAAGCTTCTTGAACCATCTGGATCAGAGAACTACAGTATGCGACATACAGGCCACCCGCCACATCATGAACACCCCTCTTAAAAGGGAACCAAAACTCCTTAACAACACCCAGGACTTTAACAAACGTCCGGAACTCTGTGTCCTATCCTCCATGTTGTTCAATGTAGGAAATTTACATTTTGACCAAAATACTTTAACTTCGGCCTATTATTGGGATACATTTTCAATAAACTTTAAAGTGGATTTATAGTAGAAATTTTCACATTTTGCTGAAGCATTTTTAACGTCTGTTTTGGCAAAAGTACATTTTGGTTAGATTTACTGATGTAAAGCCACTGAACTGCTAGTTTTACCACAAAATTAATCTCTTGTGCACTACATAGCTTATTAAATGTTAAGATTTTACTGGAATTGCAATACTAAAGCTAGCATTAGATACAGTATGTCTCAGCTTAGGCTACAAAGCTGCATAGTTTGATATTATGTTCAAACTTTGTAGCTGCACTTTACTGTCATGTCATGAATCTTGTGCACTGTGTAGCAAATCATAAAAAAATACAGTTGAAACTTGAAACGTTAGAATGCTAATGTTCATAGCTTATTAGCTTGTATGGCTTGATAAAGTCAACAAACATAGTTCAGATTAACCATTCAACTTCTGTGCAGTATTTCAGTACATCATGTGATCCGTGGATGAAAATATATATATACATATACCTGCAAATTAAAATCCTACATGAATGCTGAAAGTAAAAAGTTAGCTGGTTTTCTTAGGTCACAAAGCTGTATTGTTACCAATCCATCCAGTGAGAACTATTTTTAGTAATTTACACAACTCTTCATCATTTCCCCACAGATTTTGAAGTCGTCAATCCCAGCAGAATAAATCCTAACATATTGTGTACTAAGTCCACCTGGATGCCAAGCCACAAATTTCTCATCTTCTGCTTGGACAACAGTAACCGATCAGGCTGTCAGGGCGCACAGTTCGCTATGAATCAATAAGTGAGGATGTGAGAACAGCTAATGGATTTAATGTGGTGGGTGACAGGAAGTGATGGACAACCTTATCTGACTCACTAAAGCTGTTAGTGTGATCAGACAGAGGAAGTTTGTTTAGAGAAGTTAAACTGCTGCTAATTACTATGAAACATGCACAAAGTCGCTGAGACATTTGTCTAAGCACCACAAGCACAGATAAAGAGGCCCCGAGCTTGAAGGGCACATTTTTAGAGTGTTTTGAAGTGACCGTAATGTCAAGTGATAAAGCCAAGTCCACAGCAGTGCCAGGTTTAACCCTTCATATCCTCAAAAACAGCCAACATATTACGGCAATTTCCTTTGGCAACATTAAACTGAATTAATCTAAGCTGCTTATCTGGAAATAAGCCAAACAACTCTGTCGACCACTGACGGGAAACAAAATGGGCAGCAGCAGAATGGCTGAGAGTCCTTGTTCTGTCAGTTGATTCACTGCCGCTACTTTAATGAGTCAAATTAGGCCAGTGGATATAGTACGGTGGCTGTAAACTGGAGCGTAGCTGTTTACTCCCTCTGGGATCTGACTGTGAATCAAAGGAAATGTGAGAAGTCTCTGAGGAGGTGCCTGAGCGCAGACCAGATTCACATTACACCGACCTGATAACAAGACGGAAGGAGTAAAAAGGGCTCATTTGCACAGCCTGCACCGGAATAAAGTTTACAAAACAAGGAGAAGATGCATGTCCACAGACCGCAATCTTTATCAGAACCGACATAAAGAAAACGCCTGAATATTGAATACATAGTCGTTGCTGGGAGATTCAAGTTTTTCCAGGCCCCTTTTTGAATTTAAAAGAAGGGACATCCCCCCCATCCATGGTGTTTGGCTGATGTTAGGAAGGAAGAGGATGAACTGACAACACAGAGAGTGCCCTGTTTTACTTTGTTTGAGACTGAGAGGAAAAGAGTAGCCACATTGTCCCACTGACTTCTGCTATATTGAAAAGGAAACTACTCAAGAGTTCCCCACTGGGTGCAAACAAAAAGCGGACTGAAGCACATCATGATGGCTCTGTGTGTTCACAAGCCAAGCTTAGTGCACAAATCTGCAGCCAAAGCCCAGTCTGAAGGCCTGCGAGGGGAGTTTCATTTTGAACTGTCAATGCTACGAGTTAGAGTCTGCCTGAACTCTGAGGAAATGCAAAAGATAATACATTTTTCAGGTAGTAGGAGGAATGTGCTGCATAGGATACCAGGGCAAGGGAATGAAGAGATAAGAAAGAACACAGAAAGTTTGTCAAACACAAGTTCAACGACTGAAAAAAGTGTTCAAAATAAATAATTATCTTTTTAGTGAACATAAAATCACATGTAATCAAGTAACAACGACCGCTTAAAATACTTTAATGATCTCAAAGGGAAATTACATTTTTATCGACAATCCACAAACAAATCATGAGCCTCAGTCCCTATGACATTTAGAAATTACTTCCTATGTTATTCAGAAATATCCAACAAATACTCATTCAGTAACAGTTTGAGTTGTAGCATGTTTTTAATGGCTTTACTGCATGCAACTGTGGAAAAAAGAACAATCATGAAAATCCTCTTTAGGGTCAGTAAGGAGCAATAGTTAGTCTTAAATATTTATTTTTAATTTTAAAGCTGTGTACACTATTATTAATAAAGTTAATGTTAACCCAAATCAGCTCAGGCATGACAGTCTTTTCCAACTGATAATGTGAGAAACCGCATGATGAAAAAAGGATAGTTGTTAAAACAAAGCAACATTGTATGGATGCTAGCACTAGCATGCTAAGGTTATTAGTTTGCTTAGCTAATGCCACAAAGTCACACAGTCCATTTGGATCTGTGTGAAAAACACTGGTACTGCTTAAGCATGCACCACATGATGAATTTAGTGTGCACTCTCAAGTGAACATAAAATTATACTTAAAACATCTAATAAACATTAGTGTTAGCATGCTATAGCTAATGGAAACTAGCTGTAGGTCACACAGATCCTTTGGCCAAGGTTATGAAAAACCTCTGTACTACTTTTATAAATGTACCATTTCATTAATTCATGTGGAGTGGCTCTGAAATCAAAGCCAAGTTTTAAACATTTAATGTAGCATTAGCAAACTAAACACACTTGAGAGAGCTGTACAGTCGTTTTCTATCAATGTAACTTACCATCTCTGTACGCTACTTTTCTTGTGTTATTATAAATCTGTAGTAGACCATCTAGAGGATGAACAATTACAGTTGTCATACATTACAACTAAGCTTACGCAAATGTTAAAATTACATCATTTACTTCAAGGAATTAAACCCTGACTCAGAGCCCCCCCCCGTAACCTCCCATGTATTTTCTGTCATACATTCATCACAGTTTCTGGATTACACAAATGTCAAGTTGCACAATTTTCAGAACCCATGACTTCCTGGGAGACTTAAAAAGCAATGGACAAAGAGAACAAGACCAATGCTTCACATTTTTTCCCCAAAAGGTGACAAAACAAGTCTGAAAGCAACGCAGTCTTATTTTGTGGCACCTATCTACCAAGTAAAACTTCCCAGTTGATTTCTTTCCATTTCAGCCACACATCCTACCCGTCCTCACTCTTCTCAATATCTCATAGAAGTGTAACAGGGAGGAGGCGTACAGAAACAGCCACAACCCAACAATCATCCAACAGTGAAAAAATTTCTCTTCAATCAGACGTGGAATGTAGATCCCTCCCTCCTCACCACAGCAATGAAAAAATTATCAGCAGTAATGTTTTCAGAGGAACAGCAGCAGAACCGATACCGTCGGGAAGCTGCGGGACTCATGCATGGTTAACTCAGGCATCTTTGCAGAGACATGACCTGAACCTGGTCGTACTCAGCGTGGTTTTTAAAACCGCCATGCATAGGGGAAAAACAACAACAATGTTATTGGTTAAGACATTTGAGCAAGTGACTTTTGATTCAGCTAACTGCTGATGGTAAATAATTGCCTTAATGACTTGTTGGCCATTTCCAACTGTACTTGGTAAACAATATACAACTGTAAGAAGAGAATGAGTGTCAGAAACAGCAGAAATCTGTCCAATGAATGGGATATTTTTATGGAAAAACAATTAGGTTATTGATAATGATAATAGAAGCTTTAGATAGCTTACAGTATGTTCTTTTCTCATTTTAAAGCAAGAAAAAGAACATTTTGATTACTTGCTGGCCCTGCTTCAACAATAAAGAACAGCAAAGAAAACCATAATAGTCTTAAATATTTGGACTGAAAGCTCCATTGCTAAATAAATATTGGTGAAAGGCAAATCTATGGACATTTTATTAGACTTTTACCGCACTAACCTCAATGGAAAACCCTTTGTTGTTCCCTCTCTATGGAAACGCTAGAATGCTTAACACGATGCATTCAAAGACAATGAGTGGGGTGAAAAGCTGTAACTGAGCCTGTGGAAAGTTCAGCGTTGGGCATCACTGGATCCAGACAGAAGCGGGTCCAGATCCAGGAGAGACAAAAACATAAACCAAGAGGCCAGGATATAAGACTTTCACTAATCCCCTTTAAAAAGTGTAATGTCCGCTAATGTAGGACAGTATCAGGGCATTAGATGGAGGGGGCAGGGATTAGCACTTTGTATCCACAGATGTAACAGCGAAATCTACTGTAAGTCACCCCCTGCGGACATCCAACCACCATCCCACCCTTTCCCCCCCCCCCGAGGACAGACAGGAACAGCTTTCCAAACCTGCCCCTGTCTGGTGCCGAACTACGAGCCAGATTGGCATCAACCAAGAGAACCAAGTCCTGTTCAGTCCTTGGCACACTAAGCGGCTCCAGCAGGAGGCTTTCGTTCAAACCCAGCAGGATATCACACACATGTTGGCTCTGATCCAGATGCGTTGTAATGACTGGCGATGATTCACAGTCAAGAATAATAAATGATACAATTACAGTTAATGATCCAAATGTCAACGCGGCAAACACGGTTGCAAATTAAAGATGTGCCGGCACAAGTTTAAGCCATTCTTAAACAGTCACAGAAGGTGTAGGGCACCTTGGGTGGACATTAGAGTTGCATAAAACAGTAGTCATCACAGGATAGTGTGTATTGCCAAGGCCTGTCTGGATGTGGTATTTTGAATTATACTCTCAATGCTGGGCCTTCGTGCTGTAATACTAGTAATGCTTCAGACCATGTGGGAGGAAGTTAATGGCTCTTAATGCTGACACTGGATGTGTATCTTTAGATGCTAAAGCACTTTGATAGTGGCGGTGGACGTGGATATGAAAAGTACCAGGAATGTGGACTTAGAAATCTATAACGTTACTGCAATTTCCAGCAATTGTATGATAATTTCCATTTTCTTGATACCATGCAGACCAAATTGTTTGTTACTCCAACTGACAGCCAAAATGCCTCGTCTTTAAAAAAAAAAAGAAAGAAAGAAAGAAGAAAACCCACAGAAATCAGGAGAGCATCAGCTAAATTACCTCTGATTTCATTTTACAATGTGCTGGTAATTTTGCAGCTTTGGTCATCAAGTACCTACCTATATTTAGCACAAAAAGAGGCCAATGTTTCTTACTGATGAAGCGTCAGTTCCCCAACACCCCTTGGAGATGTTGTATGGTGACCTTACAATGAACTGTACCAACCTGGGTACTCACCAAGTATCAACTCATTCCTGCCCTGGCGATGGTTTAGTGGTCACATATTGACCTGTTTGAGCCTTGGGGACATTTTTCTGACTAACCTTCAATTTGTACCCGTTTGGGGACGTTTGGTAGCTAATCTGGCAATTACTGGTTAAGAGAAATTTTCTATACTTTCCTAAAAGTCTACTTATGAGTGCTACTTATCAACAGGAGGTCACTAGTACTTAATTTGATTTAATCATAATACGTCACACTTCATGAAAGTTATCTGGGATTCACCCAAATTTACAGGAACATTTACAACTTAAGCCTTAATTGATCAAATAATAAAACTATAGAGGCAAATAAATTGATCTGCAGTGGTAAAGCAGATGATGTTATTGTGATATACACTAGCCTAAAACATTCTTTGTTTTCAGATTTTCTCATAAATGTTTAAAGTTACCTTGACAAATAAAAAGGTTTTAAAAACGTGGAGGACAGAGTTGATATTTAAAGAAAAAACTCTTTCAGAGAAGATGAAAAAGAATATTGACCAAGGCCATTTTAAAAGGTCACACAGATCCTTTTAAAATGGATTTCATTGAAAATTATTCTAGAAAAAAAAGCAGAGCTAAATGAAGGCTTGCAACGCAAATGAAGGGGTGGGTTTTAGTGTGGTGTCTTCTTTCAAATGTCTGATCCAATGAGCTTCCAGCGAAAGAGCCAACATTACACAATATCTCTCTGCACATCCAAACTAGACTTATTTATGTTTGGCACTGGGAAAAACAGGCAAGTTAACATGTAAAAGTTTTTAAAGCAAATTACTGGAAACTAAACTTATTTTTTTCCACACACTATATCTAATATCTCCAAGTTTCTTCAAAATAGTGATCGGGTGGTTGTCAAAAATACTCCGTAAAATGTACTTATCATATTATTTAAGTATAAACGATCGAAAACAAACAAACAAAAAACTGAAGCCTCTGTGGATGTCTTGACTGAATATTCCCTACATTTCCCGACAGAGGTAGGACTGATTCAACCTCACCTCACCTGCCACTTTCGGTACATACAGTAAAAGCGCATAAACCAAACGACATAGAAATGTAGACAATTAAAATATTTCATAGCGTTTGAGAAGAAGCTGATATTTTGCTGCGTAAAATCAACTTTAAACGCCACTAAACCTGTGGCCGCAGCAGACAGAACAAGATCGTAGGAGTTCAAGGTATGCGGAAATGAACTCCAATATGGATTTGTAACCAAGAGAAAGTGAGTTGTGATAATACGACCCTAAAATAACACAAACACATTTCTACACGTAAAAGAAAAACTAAATGCAAGTTGTTTTAAATAAGCCCACGCACAAACAAAGGCGGAGATATGGGGGGAAAACACACTGGGAGCAGTAAAACCAATGGGAATGTGATTGAATCTTACCTTTAGAAATCACACAATAGATTTTCAGATAATCCCAGGCCGGGGTCAGTTCTGGGGGACACTTGTTCGTCTTTCTATAGACTTCTCTCCCCCTGCAAATGTCGCTCGTCGACAGCGGTCTGAACAAAAAATCGTAGTGAAAGGAGCGTCACCTCGGCCAGGCTCCGCCCCTACATGGCGCGACCCCACCCGGCAGGGCTCTGCTCCATGTCCCCACCACCCCAGGCGCTGCGTGGCTGTTTTATTGATAAAGACAAACTTGCATTTTCAGTCGCAGGCAGATATGTCTCTTTTTTTCTTCTTTCACTTTTAGCGTATGCATTGTTTTCCATACAAAACCCTCCACAAAAGTACAAAATGGCTTTAATTTACGTTCACTAGAGGCTGATGGGTGTTTAAGTAGCGTGACTTTACCGACAACATGAGTAAAATGTACCAGAGGGGTTTATTTCTTGCGTTCAGCGGCCGTCTGCACTGTTTCCCCCCCTCTGTTGGGTTTATTTTTCTCCCACCTGCATGACGCTCGGCCACACCTTGATAACAGCGAAACCAGACAGCTGAATGAGTCACTCCTGCCACCGGGAAGTGAAGCGCACCAAATCTCACAAACACATACCCTCCATTATGTTCGCGTCTCATTTGTATTTTTTACTAACTTATTTAAGGTTCTAGCCCTTTTATGAAGAAAAGACGAAAACGTTCAGAGAACATTTGTCACGTCTCTCTTCATCTTCACATGGGGAGTTTTTTTATTATTATTATTTTTTTAAATTTAAATAAAACAATTACTTAGTTCTTTGCTAAATATGAAAAATAGTTTAGAAATCCCACTGTAAATAATGACATATTCTCATGTGTACTTTTGTAAGTACAGTCATTGCCAGGAAAAGTAAATGACCTCCAAATAATTCGCTTTTTAATTTCACTAGCATAATCTCACAGAAAGATTGATTTACTTATAACCTCCTGTACAATCTTTTTTGCCTTCAAAGCTGCCTTTTATTTTTTTTTTTTTTTACAGTTTTGACCTTTTCAGTTGTTGTTTTGACTGTAGATGCATAGCATGTGTTTAAGATCATTAAACAAATGTTATTGTCAGGCAAAGATGCCCAGACAAGGCAAAAATAAATACATAAATTATGTCATTTACAATGAAAACTGCTATCCAGGAATACGTGGATGTTAAGTGTGGGAATGTTGCCCCAGTTAAAGCAGAAATTGACTGTGATTAATTTTTTGTTTAGTTAGGAGAACAGAGTTCAGATTCAGAGCCGCACCCAGGTCTGATTACCTGGGGAATCAAGATCTTGAATAGAAGCTGTCTGATGTAAGCTAAAAAGATCTTAAAAGCCACCCATCATGCCCTGATCTTAAGAAATTCAAGAATAGATTAGAAACAAAGTTCTGGACTTCTGTAAAAAGTAAAGCAAACCACAGATTAAGAAAACATGAAACGGAGGTGAGCCTTCCCAGGAGTCCCTGACCTTCCAAAATTACTCAGAGCGACATCTAAAGCTCTTCAGGCCTTACCTGGCTCAGTTAAGGTCAAATGTCATGATTCAACAGTAACAAAGAGACGCTGCAAAATGCATCTATGCAAGAGTTTTGAGACCAAAACTACTGCTGACAAAAAAAATAAATAATTTTTTGTTTACTAAAAATTATCTTAATAAGAGGGATCTCTTTGTAACGTTTTAGCTAAAATGGCATTTCAGAAAAAGAACAGCATAATGTCTGTGGTGAAACACGGTGGATCAAGGGCTGATTAGCTGCTCCAGGACGTGGACAGCTTGCCAGAATTGACGAGTCAATAAATTATTCTCTGTAGCTAAAAATCCTGAAGGAGAATGCCACCAGTCTGTGACTTTAAGCTGAAGTGCAACTGGGTTATGCTTAAAATCGCAACAGCAAGTCCACCTCTGAACGGCTCAAAAGTAACTAAACAAATGTTCTGATTGGCCTGATCAAAGTCTGGACTTGAATTCAAATAAAAAGAGTCCTTGCATGACCTAAGCAAGGCGGTTCACTCTCAAAAATCCACCAACGTGACCGAATAATGAAAATGATGCGAAGAAGAAAGAACCAGCAATCCTCCACTGCAAAAGACTCACTGCCAGTCATCAAAAAAGCTTAATGGCAACTGACTGAGCCAAGGGTGACTCAATCAGTTATGAGCTTAAGGGGACAATAAGTTTTTTTCAGATACAGTAAGACCTGGTTGCTTGGATAGTTTGGTTCTTTCAGTGAATGATCTCATCATTAGAAAGAACCTTTTGCGTTTACTCAAGCTAACGTGAGTAAATGATTCTCAAATTTATTTTGATATTCAGATTTATTTTAAGATCTGAAACATTTAAGTGAGAAAAAACAACAAAACACACACTGAGAAAATTAGTACTTACCTTGGAATTAAATATGTAGACAATTTTTTATTGCATGGTTTCTATAAGGACAATAAAAAATAACATTATTATTACTATTACTATTAAAATACCAGATCAGAATATTAAGTAATCCAAGCACCAAAAGCAACATATTTCTGATGGCATGTTACTGTTAACTGCTCATTTATTTGGAGGTTTTTCGCCACTATATACTAAGTATTTTCCCATCCCTTATGACTCATTTTTTGACTCCTACAAATGTTGTGTGTTATTATGTCTTGCACGTGAGTCTTTTATTAGCAGTTTTAATTTAAAGCGTTTAAATCTTTTAGTCATAGATAACTTAAAAACAGACAACGTGAAATAATGAATCAGAGCTTTGCTTTTTTTCTGTGGCGTTCCTGTATTAAAGCAGCAGCTGCACCACTGGCAGACTGTAACAACCCTCTGATGCTTCAGCATTAATAATATAGCAATGCATTATGTAAAAGCACATTAGTGGAATCGAACCCTAAATTTAGCTGCTGTTAGGTTTGCTGTTTCACTTTTCATGGAGGACTTTTGTGTGTCTTCCACTTCTCTACTGGCTTTGTGCGCTGATCAGCTGTATCGTTATAACTAAAGGTGTAGTGATGCGTGAAAAAGAGGAAGAACTGTTTATTTCAGTCCTGATTTCTCTCCAGCAGCCTCTGTGGCAAAGGTTAAAGAGCCCATGTTATACCCTGTCATATGCATTTGAACAAAAGTCGGGCCTGCTGTTTTTGCACTCTGTTGCATGTGTCCGTATGCTCGACATCAAACAGCAAAGGTCAGGAAAAGATTAATGCCCTAATTACCCACTGACTTGCAGAGTAGCGGCCTTTTATTGGCCAGTAATGCATGCATATAAATGCATTATTCAGATGAAGACTTTCTCGTCATACATATTTAAAAAAAAAAGAGCAATAACCACACAGAGAGGAGATTTATATTGAACTCCGAGGAGGTAAAATGCATCAGTGTGCAGAGGAGCTTCTCTAACTGCCTGTATGATACACTCATGCTGGATGATAGACGCAGATAGGTCAGGCTGTTCTCTGTGTCCCGCCTCGGGCGATATCATCCCGGCTCTCTCCTGTGCAGCCATTGTGACAGTCATCATCTGTGGCTCGCCAAATGAAAGGGACAGAGGCAGAGCAGGGACGGGCCAGGCCAGGTCACCGCTGGTTATTTAGGCCATTATATTTGTCAGAACGAATGTGTGGACTTTTAAAAATAGCTCCGGGTCTAATTGACACTTGGGTTTTATCGTGATGCTTTGAGGGGCAGAGGGGGGGAAGGGGAGGCCCAATGATTATTAGGCTGTTCACTGAACGGAACAGTGGCTTCATGTTGCCAAAGCGGACCATTTGAATCTAAAATTTGCTGGCTTTGACTTTTGCTTCATCAGATATCCCTGAGTGGTGGACACAGGGTCAGCACGGGCTTGAATGGAGCCATTGTTTGAACACAGCTGCTTCTTTCTGCCAGGAATTAAAAGAATGGGCTTGTAGCTCATGATTACTCTTGTTATAAACTCTATTTAGGGCTTACAGCTGAAGCATCTGGATATTTTTGACGTTCATTAGACAATAAAGAGGCTGTGTGAATGCAGTGCTTTACAAAAGTATTGACACCGTTCAAACTTTTCCACAATTTACCACATCACAGTCACAAACTTTGATGTTGTTTATTGCGATTTCTTACGGTAGTGCATAATTTTGAAATGGAAACAAAATTATGCACGACTCTCAAAAACCCATGGATATGTATTTATCCTTGTATAGTTGATACGTCACTTCGGATGTCACTTAATTAATTTAAACACTTCGGATGTCACTTAATTAGTGACATCCGAAGTGTTTAAAGTGATCTCAGTGTAAGTAGAGCTTTTGTGTGAAGGCCTCAAAGAGAAACAAAGGAATACAGCAGATAGGTTTGGCTTTGGATACTAAGTTTATAACATAATATCTCAAGTTTAGAACATCTCACAGAGCGCTGTCCAATCCAATCAGTCATCAGAAAATGGAGAGAGTGTTGCACAAAGGCTAGACCATAAATATCTGAACACCCACCTAAACCGAGAGTCCAGGTTTAGAGGGCATTCCCTGCATGGGTCTCTGTGGCTCAGTGTGTAGTTGTCTTACTGTCTGAAAGTTGTGGGTTCAGTTCCAGGTTCTTCCTGTCTCATGTTAATGTGTCCCTCGGCAAGGCACTTCCAAATTTCCTAGGAATTTGGCATAAAGCTTTTTGAGTTGTCAGTATGACTAGAAAAGATCTATGTAGCTTCAGTTTGTTTATGCTTCAGATTCTTCTTTTGAAAAAAGTCAGATACTCTGTCCTGCATTGACCCGTCCAAGTTGTGCCCGTCTCTCAACCAATGACAGCTGGATAAGGAATAAGCAGGTATAGACAATTAATGGAAGGATCATTTTGCTTTCATTTCACAATCACAAATTTAGTTTTGTTGCATTCACATTATGGAGGTTTCTACCTGCAGCTCTAGATCCGCATGTGACTCTTTCAAGCTCTTAAGAACCTAAGGAAGGCTTTCTATGTATTTTTGTGCAAATCTTTAAAGGTCAATTCTTTTGAAGGGTCATGTAGCTTTTGAGGCTACAGACAAATTAGATTTTTAAAAGAGACTGAGGGTAAAACGGCTCTTTGGGTGGCAAAGGTTGCTGGAGGGACACAAAAATGACAAAAATGTGAAAAAGCTATTTTGGCAAGGCACAATCAGTGTGTCTGTTGTAAACCACCTTAATGCTCGCTATATATAGACACATGAAGGTTGCTGAGTGTGGCTTCTGTTGTCTAGCTGTTTGTCTTGCCTCCATTCCTGCCTGGTAAAATGATTACGAATCTCAGTCTGCCTTTTTACTCTCCAACTAGATACGGTGATACGATGCCTTTGCTTTACAATACTCGTCTGTTTCTGCTGGTCTCTCTGGTACTTGGTTTCGTGCCCCACAGGAAATGGGCCCATTGTCCCTGGGAGAGGAAGTGGCCTGCAGCAGACCGGTCGCTCACTGGAGGGAGACTGCGTTAAATTATTAATCATCCCTGACAAAGAGAAGACACACACATACAGCTTGACGGTGGATGTCTACACTAAAATATTTCAAGGAACAATGAACAGTAGAGCTGCAGCCAGACACCTGTTTGAGTAGAGGAGGACTCTGAGAATAAGAAACAAGAATATCAACGTTAAGCTGTATGTGCAGCACAGTAACAAAGTAACAGTAACACAGACTCTTCTTTGTTACTCAACAGTTATATTTAAGCACAAAATGTGAAAAGTAGCTAAGGATGAGTTCAGAGTGCTTGTTATGTACTGAAGCTCTCGTCAAAACTCTTCAAGACATCTGGTAAAGATATTTGTAAAGCTTTAAAATGAAAAATAAAATGTTGAATTGCTGAATTTTGCATGATAAATATTGTCACAGCGCTTTTAGCTTTCGATACATATTTTTTTGTTTTTGTGTGTGACTCTTGTACAGCCTTGTTAGCCAAAGTTGAACTGCTTTAAACTTTTTATTTATCGCCCAGGAGTGGTGTTGAAGACAAATTTCCTTCATCTTTGTGACCTTATTAAGATCGAAATACAACTAGCTTACATGAATGGCATGTTTTCTTGTGGCATTGGTGATTTTGTAAAAAAAAAAACCCAAACAATTATTGATTAATGTAGTACTTTTCCACCTCTGAATAAATGTGCTGAAATTTAGAATTTAACCTTTTCTTACTTATACTATTTTGTACCAGGCGGATTAATATAACTGTGCTGAGAGATGTTTCTGATGCTTTTTATTATTTACTACTCACTATGAAACTATTCATTTTCTAATCGTGTTAGTGTGAATACAAAACTAATAAAACAGCCAACTGCATTCAATGATATACAACAGGATCACAGCTCAATTTATTTTTTTCTGTAAAACATTATTTTGTTTCCGTCGATGGTTTGCCACTAGAGGGAGACAGAGCCTAAAGTAGAGGAGGCTATCCTGCAGCCAGTGTTTTGTGTTCATATCCTGAGTGTTGGCTTTCAAATGGGTTAAAATAGTTCTGCAGCTACAGTCTCACGTGGGAACCCTTATTAGCTTGGTGCTGGTTAAGTCAGAGAGGCAGCTAAAATTAACATCCACTCCAGATGCTTTTAAAGGCACATCCAGGGAAACGCTATTTGAAGAGATTCAGTCTGAGGTGATTGTTTTAAATTTTATTTTCATCCGAAGTCCACCACCAACAGATTTGTTTGTAAACTTGAAAACAACAGTGTTAGATTCGACATTTTAGAAAAAATTACCAACAGAAAAACCTTTCATTGTGTGTCTTTTGCCGTCTTCAAAGCCTCGTAGCGTTAATTTGCGATGTTTGGGGGCCAAAGGACTACATTACCCATGACACCCCGCTTCCTGGCGGACCAGCCGTCTGTGACAGTTGAGCTCCAACAAGTTCACGGTGGAAACTTCAGAGGAGAACACGACCTTGAACTGCAGAGAACCGAGTTAACATGTGAGTTTGCAGTTTTTCCTCTTTTGTTTATGCGCACCTCGGCCCTCACCGGCCGCTCTGGTTTTTGTCCTGACGCTTTGAGGTCTGTTTGTAGTTGAACCGTCCAAACTTAGCGAGAGGAGAGCGTCCACAGCGCCGCAGGAAGGAGAAGGTGGTGGGATGAGAACATTACTCTGTGGGAGGATGAGTGGATGCTGTCATCTTTCTAACATCTTTCTAACTGTGTGTGCAGAAATGTGGCTTAACTTGAGTCATTCTGTCGTTGAATATTAGATTAAACACAAAATTAATAATTTTATGTTCTAGGTACATTGGGAATGATCTGGCTTGCCAACCTTTGAGGCTCAGCTTTTCTTGGTTTCCTAATCTTTTAATTTATTTAAACCTTTATCGATTAGCTTTCTTAGCAAGACGGTGGCAGCTGCTAAAACCATTAAAGGTCGGACTCGTATTGAGAATATTTACATAAACAATAAATTTATCATTATACCCAGACTTCAAATTTCAATGCAGCGTTGGCAGGGCCGATCAATTTATTGCATTTGCAATTTAATGTTTGCATGTCTAAGATATATATTTTTAAATGTCATATGTTGATTGTTGGTCAGTTTGTCCTTTCATCAATTTATAAGCCTTTCTCCAGCCCATGTGTGATGCCATTTTGTCTATTTTGTACATATGCAGAGTTTCGGCAAGGTACTGGAAAGCATAGAAATAAACAATTCAAATTGTAGGCTTTAAAAAATGTTAAATATATCCACAAAATAGTACAAATCATCTTTGGTCATTAAAATAAACATAAAAATATGTTTTTTTTTGTTTTTTTTACCTGTGTCTATTAACGCTCTACTCTTTGTTTGCTCTCCAGTGCTCTTTGCTCTGCTTTGAATTTTATTTCTCACCTTATAAATCACGACACACACTGATACGTGTAGCATCCCATCTGTAAATATACATCATATTCTTCACATGTAAGTCAGTTCAGAGGTGTACACTGAGGTTGGATGGCATTTGCATTAAAATTTGAATGTGAATAGCCAAGCAAAACAACAGGGACTTTAACCCAAGATCTCGGACTTGAGCCTTTAGTGTTCATAACTCACAGTAATGAAATGGTATATGAAGAGATCGCATGCATCTGATGAGACAGTGTAGGTTTCAGCCTTTTGAAAGTTGACTTGGGAACAATTAATGATTTTTTTTTCTCCACATCATTTTTATTTACGTATTTACTCAGGGCTTTTTCCACCAACTCAGTCAGGAGCCCATTTCGGTTCCTAAATGTGATTTTTGAGCCAGTATTGTGTGTTTCCAATTGAAGAACGAAGTTCCCGAACGTTAAATCTGGTCCCAGTCGAATACTGTGGAATACCTGGTTCTTAGAACAGACCGCGATGTCACCTTGTGGATCGAGGAAACAACAATCACGGTGATGAACAAGGGCTGCAGAAGCGTGCAGATGTCCGCCATCTTGCCACTACACTCTTTTTCTGTGTTGTGTAGCATTCACAACACCTTTGCTGCTTGGTTCGGAAAACAAAACGACGTTCGTAGGGACACGAACTGAACCTGTTCTAGAACAAGAGTTTGTGCTATATGAGAACCAGAAATATTTAGATTTTGTACTTACAATGTTTCTGTTTGCAAAAGCTCTTGGATGCTTTATTTTTTCCATTTTTACTCATGTTAACTTTGTAATTGTTTTCTTTTCTACTTCAAGATTGTGCTAAAGAAATGATTTAGTTGGGCTTTACAGAAGCCATTTTTACTTTAACTAGACATTGTGAACACATGCGAGGTTTGCTGCCTGGTCTAACCGCTGTGACTCACGAAGGGTTTCAAATGCTTCTCCGTACACAAACTGGTGGAATATGAATAGCACCTTTGTGTGTTATCCGCTTTTTAATTCCCTGTGTATTCAACAGTGTTGAATGAGCTGTCAAATGGAGGTATTATCCAGAGGCAGAATGGAATGAAATACCCGTGTCCAGGCGTGGTTTATGAAGTAATGCTCAAGGTTAAGCAGGGCAGTGTTCAGAAAGAACAGCTACTCACTTTCAGTCTCTTTTAGTTCTTTGTTTTGTTACAATCCCCCAGCACCTCTTCATGTCAATAGTTATCAGTTTAGAAAAACACAGACCAGAAGAAGAAGTGTGGCAGAGTTGAAAAACATGTACTGTAACTTCATAGCTAATTTTATATAGAGTGACTTTACCCAATATGACAAAATATTCCTTGTGGAAAGTTTGGAGTAATTATGTGCAGCTAATGATTAATCAAACACGTCACGTTTTTAAAAACAGGTCAAAGAGGAGGCTGACGGCACTTCCTACTTGATGATGTCATTTAATTGCACTCTGTCAGCTTGAAAAAACTGCTTTCATTTTAAGACTATTCTGATGCTGAGCTTGTATTTGGTTACTAGTGATTGCTTGCAAACAATGTAGGAAGATAACTGGTAAAACTGTCAAAACAACTTAAAGCTTGACTATCAGTAATTTTTCATTGGCATTGGTTCTTTTCTTTGTGCTTTTCCTAATTAAAATAAGATCTAGTGTTGCATCCCAAGAAATCAGTCGCCAACAAGTCAACCCAAACACGGTAATGAAATGTAAGCATTTATTTCTGTCAATCTTCATGATTGACAGAAATAAATAGAAACACAGCAAATAGAAACAAAATTCAAGTTTTTAAAAAGATTGAAAATTGCACCAGACAAATAAAACTGTATTTAATTAAAAAAATGTCAGCCTGCTGAAAAGTAAGTTCACTTACAGTACTCTATCTGCACTCAGTACTTAGTTTGGGCTCTTTTGGCATGAATTACTGCACAGATGCAGCGTGGCACAAAATAAATCAGCATGTGTTTCTGCTGAGGAAGCCCAGATTGCTTTAATAGCAACCTTCATTGTGCAGCATTGGCTCTGCTGTCTCTTGTCTTCCTTTTTAGAATACTTCATTGTTTCTCAGTGGGATTCAGATCAGGAGAAACCACGGCCATTTGAGTAGAAATGATACCCAACTCCAGATAAAAATATAATCAGCATCACCTTAAAGCTTGTCTGTAGCGGGAAGAATGATGTGGTCTAAAATTGTTCTGGTTGCAGTGACTTTGGACTTGATGAAACACTGTTGATTTTCAAATGAAGTATAATGAGTGAGAATCCAGTCCTTTTTCATATTAGCCTAGAAAAGGTCGCATTCAGCTGTTTCTCTGGTTCAGGTGCTTGTAGCTCATCTCCTGCATACATCTGTCTGTAGTGATTCTTCCAGATTACAGTCATCCCCTCTAGGCCTGTCACAATAAGGAATAAATCAATTAATTGCATGATAAATTTAAACAAACCCAATAATTTCCATTAGAGTGATTTATCGTTTTTCTCTCTTTCCACCAAAAACTGGATGACAGTTTGGTGTTTTGGTCTCAACTTGCCCTTTTTTGAAGGACAGTTTTGTTAATGGAGACTTCATAATTTGCTTTATTTCTTGTTTTTGTCTATTTATTTTGGATATTTTTCCATCTCCAGTGATAAAAGTTAATTAGAATGTAAAGTTTATCTTTTAGAATGTGCTCTTGCATTATTATTGTTAGGCCTTAACAGTATATAACTTGGAAATGGTCTAAAAAAAACCTATATTATCATTTATCATCATAATTTCTGTGGACAATTTATTGTCCAGCAAAATTAGTTATTGTGACAGGCCTGATCCGCGGCGATTATGTGTTTTTGTTTTTCTACTGAACCGTTTCCTTCCACTCAACTTTCTATGAATATGCTTGCATATGGTACTTTGTGAAATGCACAGACATCCTTTGGCTTATCCACCAGGTGTTTCCTATAGTTTTTAACAATATTTCTGACTTGCTACATTTTGGGTTTTTAACATCTGTAAGCAATAATAAGGCTTGAAACAAATCACAGTTTGAATGGAATTAGTGAAAAAAATCATATTTTGATCAGTCTATTGAGCTGCACCTGCAGTTGAATCAGTAAAAGTGTATTTTATGTGTCTCATTTTTTAACAGCATATTTGTTTGTTTACTGAACAGCCTAGCTTTCTCCTGCAGCACCATGACTGTGGCCGTCCAAATGCTCTTTTGTGTTTTTTAGGAAAAATCTTTTTCGTTTTGAGAGAGAGCGATACACTGAATCAATCAGAGAAATGCGCATTTGTCTTTAAATATTTTATTTAGAAAATCAGAGTAAATATCAGCATCTGAGAAAAGAAAACCAAGAGAGAAGAAGGACGAAGAAGAAGTGCAACTTAACAAATACAATTCTCCTTTTATATCTTATCAGTCACGTACACGATGCCTTCCACCCATCTCTCTCCTGTAGGGAGTTTCTCTCAGTTTCTCTCATCTCTGGTTAATTGGAATCTCTGTCCCTAAATCAAACCTGGTTGAAAGGAGTTTAAGTTGGATAAAGAAGAAAAAACATCTTCACTGAAAACTCTGCTATCAGTTCCATAAGTATAACACTTGCTCAGAAACTTTCATTATCAGTTCATTCTTTCCAGTAAATAAGCAAAAGTTTAATTTTCCAAGACGGTTTCTAAATAAAAAATGGGAAGTAAATACTGTGTACTTTTTTGTTGCTCACAACTGACTTAAAACTCCAGTCAGGCTGGAATAACCTTTAAAAATAAAAAATAAAAAAATTCAACTAGATTTGACAAACATTCCCCACTTTGTCCTTCAAAGATGTGTTTTTAGTGCAACGTTATGTGAAGGTCCAACATGGTAATAGTAGATTTCTATCCCCTTTTTAATATAGTCTATTACTATATTTGGGCAAATAAAACTCTCAACAGCAGTAGCTGCCAGAATGATTCATCTGCAGAATACTATTGGTCTGCTTTAGGACGTCTGTAATTAATCACATATAGGACTCTGTAAATCAGTGACCAGCAGTGCTGGGAAACGGACTCGGGCTTTGGCTCAGTGCTAAAGGTTGAACAACAGGAATATATATGATTTGAATAACAACAGCTGGGAGCAGAGCTCAACTTTTGGATGGATGCAAATAAAACGTGCACACGAGGAAGCCGGAAGTTGTGACTTTTATCACAGTTTCTGACCATTGCAGACTTCCAGCTTCTTCTGGTCTTCAGTAGCTTCACTTTGTCCATTGTGTCTCCGCCCCACGGTGAGATAAAGCAGCACGCCTTTTCCCACCCCAGCCTCCCTTCCTCCTCCTCCTCCTCCTCTTGTCTCGTTCCCATGCCGGCCCCACCTCCACCCTGCCTCACTGTTGCTTCCTCTCTTTCTGGCAGGACACAGTCGGTGCAGGGAAGAAGCCGGCCGGTAAAGCAACACTAGCTGTAGAGAGCTTTTGTTTTGATGGGAATACGCTGAAGGAAGCCGCACCACTCCTACACAGAACAACAAATGCAAAGATAACTACTTTGGCAGCACGGTAAGTCTTTTTTATTTTATTTTTTTGTCTTTTGCATTATCAGCACAAGCTGGTGCAGTGTTCGCACTTTTCTTCTCTCGTGCTGCTGCTGTGATCATTGTGTACTTATTGCAGTTAGCTCCAAATCATTTCCTTGCTGGGTTTCTCACTCTTGGCAGTTGTCGACACAATAAAACTATTGAAACCGTTGTAGTTCTATTAAATTGTTGCTCAAGGTTAGCTGGTTGTTCAAAAGTAATTTGATTTATGCAAAAATAAATGATTACATTTGTGTTTTAACCAATATTTACAATTCTAAAAGGCACTTCATGAGTTGTATGATTGGTTCTTTGAATAAATGTTTGTCCATAACTGTAAATGTGTAAATGCATGTGAGAAAATATAAAAACCAGGCGATAAGTATCACATTTTTTCTGTTGTTCCCAAGAGTTGTTTTAAGTTGAATTTATTGCAAGCTTCTTTGAAGTCTTGTTTTGCTTTCTCAGTGTAAAAATTGTGTTCTAGAGATTAAATGTTATATACTAAATTTATATACTGTATGTTAGTGATTGTTTGGTAAACTGTCATTTAGTCACAATTCAGAGACCTTTGTACTTTACCATTGAAGTGCCCAAATTGACATTGAAACTGTAAACCCTGCTTACCTTCTGAGCCTGGACTTTGGACAGCTTAGATGAAAATTCAACTTAAGATAAAAATTAATTATTTAAGTTACATCTTTTGAGCTGGCAGTTTCATTTTGTGGTTAAAAGGTCAGTAACTTGGTTAAGAGAAGTTTTATTTTCTTTGGCCAGATCTCATGGATCAGCATGGTGAACCTGTAGGGTTTTTTAAACTATAAATAGGATTTACCCCCTGCAGGTTGAGTGTATTTCTCTTTAGAAGGGTGAACGTCTTGGTATTTAGGTTTTTGAGACCACTTTCCTTTCACGTGGAGTCGCTGTCCAGATTTAGCTCTGCCAGTTGTCAGGGTGACATTCCTGCTCTCAGTAAACTCTTCTGTTGTTTCCCATGCTCTTTTTTTCAGTTTTATCCCTGTTTAACCTCTCTGTTAATTTTAGATAAACTAAAGAATAAACATTGACAATTGCTATATTGCATTAGAATACACAGAATTTAATTATTTCTTATTTACTTAAACCTTGCTGTATTGTATTTAGGCTCTTTTTTAAATTGATTTTTTTTTTGTTTGACAAGTTTCATTTTTAAACAGATACATTATTAATAATACATCAGATTGTTGTGGATATTATTTTACAACTCGCCTATGTTGCATGACCTTGATCTTTAGCCACGTGATGAGATGATTCAGCCTCTATTTCCTCTTCCTGCCAACTTGAAAACGCCACCAGACCTTTGCTCTCATTGGAGTATGGTTAGGAGGAATATCAATGTAACGACTTCCTTCTGGAAACCTTGTAGGAAGCGTAGGTAACAAATGATTAACCAAACGGTTCTTGTAATTTAAAGGTGGCTACAAAGGAGATTGGTCCCTCAGATATGATGATGTCAGCTTGAATATGCCAGTTTCATTTTGACCCATTTGACTTATACTTTTATTTATTTGTTTGTTTATTTATTTATTTATTTATTTATTTATTTATAATGTTTTTGATAAAAACATCATAAATGAACATTTAACTGAAGCCTAAAATTTTGTAGTTTGGCTTGTTCCTGTTATAACTTTATTTTTTATTTGTGTCTCATTATATGGTTGAGATGCAGTTAAATACGGAGATGTTCTTCATAATCGGAGCAATGAAGCATTCGGGTTTCTTGGCAACACAGATACAGCTTCAACTCTTGTCAAACAATATTCTGCACTTCAATTGCACTATAAACGTCTTGTGATCTGTGTCTAATCAGGCTGCCGTGTGGGGAGTATTTTGTGGTGCACTGCAGTCGTGAGCTGATGCACGTCTTATCTGGTCACTAAAGCATATTGCAGACGAACTGTTGGATCATTGTTACTGACTGATAAGGAACAAATATTTATTTCAGGATCATTTGAGGATATTGGTTGATTTTTAAAGGTTGGTTAAATAAGGGTAATTAAAAAAACAGCAGAAAGTTTAGAATTATTTATTAAAGATTTTGTCTCTTTCACACTTTAAGCTTAAAAGATCAAATACACATAGATATATACAAGCATATATATATTGTGTGTGTGTGTGTATGTGTATTTATTTATCTGTGGTATTATGTATTTCATTTTATGGCACATTCAAGTAACGGTGTTACCTTCAGTTATTATACAAATTCTGTATATATCAAACACGACTTAAAAGAAATTTCACTTTGCAATTTGACGCCTTGAAATTGAACCTGCATCTTTAAGAAGCTCCTGCTGTTTCCATCACTCTGCCTTCACGTCATCACAACAATGTTCCTCCAGTATGCCTTTAACATAAATCTTATGAGCGTTGGACTGAGAAGTAATTTGTATGATAAGCTCAGCAGACTGTCAGTTTCACCAGGTATTTGCTAATTGTTGCTGCAGCTAGTCTGAAGGGACTGAGTAGAGGAAGGTGATCTGTGAAGCAGACTGTGTGGAAATAGGTGAGGCTTTGTGGGAGCAAGTGTTTAGGCATGCCTGTATGGTTCCTAAGGGAGATTAAAGGAGTTCTCAAACATGCTTGAAATAATCAAAGCAACACTCCAAGTATAATTATGATGAGAGAATAACATTATAACATGCTATAAAGCTCAGAAAGGTTGATTGTACACCAACCTGCCCCTTAAATGGGTGGGTGTAATGGGCTACCTAAGATTCACTGTTACTGTTAATAACTTCACCAACTCAAATGACTGATTTTCCAATCTAACTATGGTTAAAAGTTTCTTTTTTGTTGTTTCATGGGTATTTTCTTGTCTCACCTTTCAGACTTTAGAAGTAATGAAGCTCCTCAGTTGCACTGAACATGTTTGTTGTTGTTTCAAGGCGTACAGGTTCAGCCGCGGCTCATGCTGGAGTTTGTTTGGATTCCAAAGGATTTAAAGCAGAAAAACTGTAACTGCTGCTGTTAATCCTGTTCAGGGTTTTTCCCCATTTTGTTTTTTGAATAGAGTGGAGTGAAAAACATTTGCTGCCTTGAGGCGTTACCATCAATTAGATGACTCGTATCATAAAACAAATTTTAATAGTAGAAAAACTCAAAAAGCAGTTTTCAAATAATCAATGGTTAAAACCAACATGGCCCTACAATGTAAAAGAGGAACCTAAAGAACCAAGAACATCTTAGGTGCTTCAGGCCTCACTGCTGCAGAAGTTAAGATCAAGATTTAACAATAAGAGACTAGACAAAAATCTGGTTTCTTCACCAAGGAGGAGAGTTGATCTATATCAGTTCTTTGCTGACTTAATTTCTTGTATTTTTCAGTTTGGTTTGAAGTCTTTTTATTGTGTGGAGGAAGATCACCTGTTGCCTTTACTGCATTTTAATTTTCTGATAGCATTTTACTTGTGATGACAGGTGAAGCATTGTCTCACCTGCCTCCCCCCGACTGCAAGTCACTGAGAAATTAGTATTTCACCTTCAGAAGACGGATCTGCAGATTTCAATTTTAAAAAATCAAGGAGAATTTATTAGTGAGTCAAGCCAACAGCTACTTCTTGAATATTTTAAAAGCAGGGAACCACTGGTATGAATATCAGGGCCGATATCAAGATCAGATATCAATCTTGCTGTTATGGCTTCAGGTAAACGGCCCATAATCCTCCACTGCTGAACTATCAGCATCACATGCCCAAAAAAACGCCACATGGCCAACCTCCTACCGAAACACATACAGATGACAATAAGATGGAGATAAACATCGGTTATTTATATCGGGCCAGTTTTACTTGTCAGGTTGTTATGAATATGTTAAAAAGTGACCAAATTGTTAGTGTCAGTATAGCATGCATCACTGTTTAAAAGTTTGTTTGGGCTTAATCTTGCTAAATGGAGAATCACAATTTTCTCAGAGTGAAGTGAGATTCTGCATGTTAATCTAGTATCACTGGTGGAAAAAAAAGTATCCTGTTTGTTTTAGAAATCCTAAATAGCTTAAAATCTGTTCTATATGAATATACTACACTATCTATGAGATATACCATCATTAGCTGCATATTATATCTCAACACCTCTGTGTGCAATATGCATATTCTGACAAATTGCTTAGACTGCAATTAATGTTAACGAATTATTCAGGTAGCATGGATTCAGGATATCCGTCCCTGAAATACATTTTGTTTTATTCAGCATAAAAATGTTTTGAAAAGGTGAAGAGGCGGTAAAGTGGTGAATGTATTTGGAAACTACAAGTTGTTTAAATCCCACAACGTCAACCTAAAGCGACTTTTTCAATAGAACCTCGTTGTTCAGATGGAAACTGGGCTTCACCTTTAAAAACCAGCTCAAGCCTTCTTACTGCAGGAGCTGTTCGGTTTAAATCTGTTGATCAGATGCTATATCTGTCCTAAATTGTGATTTTATCATTCTTATTAAAGTGTAACAGTGCTAATTATGTGCTAAACAGACTTGTTTGATAAGTGTTAGTCTCGGTTGGAAGATGAGAATCTACAATGTGTGACATCTTTGCCAAGTGTTTCTTGTTACTTTGTTAAACATTAAGTCAATGGTTCTCAACCTTTTTGGCTTGTGACCCTCAGCAAACAAAGCACAGGTGGCAGAATCTTTTGATGGGACATGTTCCCATCCACTCCACCCACTTGGTCTTTTTGGAAAAGTGGGAAGATTTATTAAATTAAATAAAATTAAATTCATCATTAACTTAAAGGAAGACTTGTCCAGGACACTGGCCTGTAAGGTTTGACTCACTGGAGTAACATGTCCATGGTAGTCAAGGGAAGGTCAAGAGAGTGTGAACATGTTCAAAGGTTATCAGCTGCAGGGCAGATGAGATAAATGAGTTTGCTAATTTACTTATTTATATGAAGTTAAATGTTGAAATACAGTAATAAAATTAACATTTATAGTTTTTAGTACTCTGAAGATTAGCATAAACCACCTCAATTTTCCACAAACTGAAGATCATTTTGATTTAGTTTTAAGATGAATCACCTTTTGTTGTTGTCAGAGTTTGATGACCTTTCTGTCTCTAAGAGGTTGAAGTAAATTGATTTCTCAGCATGCAGACTTTGTAAATTTCCAGTAAGGACGGTGAATTAAAAAGTCCTTAATGGCACCTGACAGTCCTTGAATGCATGCGTCCTGGCGTCCCTCCCCCCCATGGTTGCGTCTCTGTCTGTGTGCCTGGGCTCACGTACACACCCTCCTAGAAGGGCATTGTTTGCTCAGAGAACCAGTGCAGAGCTCTGCAGCGCCGCTGCTCCGGTTCACACTCCAAGGTCAGCGGCAGGCTTTGCTGCTTGTTATTCACAGGTTCAACTCTGATATGACTTCAGACCAACTCCATGAACCACTCCATCCTGCAACTGATGCATTAATTAATATTATGTAAAAAAAATTAAAGCCTTGTTGTGGGACATGCTTTTTTCCTTGTTGGCATTTTAAGCTTCCACATTTTGAGGTTGCTGCACTAATCTTCTCTGGAGCTCTTTTGTTTTCTGCGTCCTACATGATTACTCCACTGACTTTTTCTTCTGGTGTCCTGCCTAGAAGGGTAAAAAACAGGATTGCAAAGAATTGCTAAATGTCTAATAACTTATATATTGCAAACACACAATTTTGTGTATTTTTTGTCTTGTTTCTAGTATAAATATCTTAGTTTTGTCTTATTTCAAGCATATTAACGTACATGTAACTTTTCAGAAAAAAATATGAGCTTAATATTGATGATATTCATTCAAATGGTACTATTTCACTTACATCTAGTACTTTTTAAAAATCAGTATTAAGGTATTATTGACCTAAAACAAGCTCTGATGTCATGCTGAACTTGTTAGTTTTGTCATACTTCAGGTGCATTAAGATACATGATCTAGAAACTAGACCAAAAATACTTGGTAAGATTTTGTGTTTTTTGTAGCATATCCCTTCTTCTCACCCTTAAGGGACAGATAGTTTAACTTCTCATTTGGCTGCGTTTTTATTGAATCATCCTCAATGGTTACCAACCACTAAATCAAAGCTGACTTTGTGCTGCTGACCTGAAAGGATTAGGCATTTTCCACTTTTGGGGTTAATTGCATGATATGAATTTGGAAGTTATTTACCCAGAGTCATTTCAGACTTCCATACAGAAAGATCAGAGTGATGCAAGAGCCTAAATCTGTGTGGTGTCAGTTGTCAGACCTTGCTTGGGGGAGACAGGATTAATGGGGATGTGTTGGCCACAAGCAGGAACACTCAGCTGATTGAAAGTATTTAAGACGGAGGCCAGGAGTGACGAAGCAAAAAGAGCCTCTGCACGACTGATATTGATATGTAGAGATAGTGGGGAATTAAATACAGTTAAAATGAATCTTGACAGCTGTATTTCAATTGTCATGTGCCTATGCATGTGTATGTATGTACCCTGATAGCCTTACGGCAGCTGCTGTAATTAGGCCTTTACCCTCCGGTCAGCATGTTTTATTGACTGCAATAACTGGGTCGAGCTATCAAGTGTCCTTTTGTTACCGGCCTGGGCAGAGCTTCAAGCCTTTATGTAACTTTGGTTAATATGAGGCATCGTTTTAATAATAAAACACGGCTGAGTTCTCAGCTGTTTAAACTGGGTGAGAACAGAGGGGTCCGAAAGGTGGGCTCGGTTTCTTAATGCGCCGGTGGGAGAAAAAATTTGAGTGAAAACACCACGGTTTAAAAAAAACAGCAAAAGCATTTTCAAAGCCTTCATAAAAAACTAAAAAATCTAATTAACATCTTAAAATCCTTGCTTCCAAAGGCTTTAGCTTCAGTTTTGGACCCCGAGAGAAGATCTTCACTGTTGTAACAATGGCTGAAGCTCCAGGCAGCAAATGTTTTGTGTATAATTATTGTTCGCCTGTCTTTGCATTGTGTTTATAGTGGTGAAATGTTCTCCTGAAGAACCTGATCTCTGTGGCTCCAGGCTGTTGTAACTCTATCTTTGTGACCCAAAAACTTAGACCTTTAACAGTAAACGACATTGTAAGGAAACATTGGAGTAAAAACACACATTTTGCATTCACTCAAAGTGAAATCACTTGTTTTATTATTAAAACGATGCCTCATATTAATAAAAGTTCCATAAATATCCGGAGTGGCTTGGATCAGAATCACAGCAAGAACTTGTTTTTTAATGCCTGGTGCAAGTCGAATAAGTTATAGTTGGTTACAGTTCATATCTCATGAGAAATATAATAGAAAAAGTAACAGAAATAAAGAACAAGTTATATTCAGTTATCCAGAATTGTATTTTTATAACAACTAAAATACAGTAATTTTTCTCCAGAAGAATCGGAGACTGCGCTGTTCTGTAATTAAACTTTTAGTCACTAAGAATATATTTTTTAATATAATCATTGTTAATGCTGTTTGATTATTTAAATATGAAATGTTAGAATGAGCTGTAAGAAAGGAGATAAAAGCAATTTATCAACTCGGCTGTAGTGACTGCAGACGTGTATCATACTTTGCTTTTTCTCCTTTAGTGAGTTTATTAAACGGTTTAAATTGAAAGCAAATAAAAGACAATATATACTTATGCCAGTGGTCTATTTTCTGTAATACAGGGTCTTGGGTCTTCATGTTTAACGAGTGTTTGATTTTTTGTTTTTATTTTTCTTCTTTTTGTTTGATGTTATGCAAAATTGAAACTAGAAAGTTATTCTCAAAAGTGGAAGAGTCCAGTATCTACATTCATGTGTTGTTCTAATCACTCGTCTTTGTTTGGTCTCTTTCTTCTCTTGGCCTTTCCTGCTTAGGCTTCACCTGCAGGTTCACAGAGGCTCCAATGACCTTCATGTCTCTGTTTGGCCCCTAAGCCACCAACAGGACGCCCAGCTTTAAGCTCCTGTTCACCCTGAACCCTCCACCCCGAGGCAAGCTGTCCCACCCTGCGTCCTCTCCTTCCTCACCTCCTCTGGCTTGTCTTTCTCCTCCCTCCTGGCATCCACAGGCCCATCTGGACTCCAAGTCAGCCCTCTACCCCAATGAGGGGCAGAGGGAGGCACCTGTCGCCCTGGATGGTGACCCCCAGCCTCTGCAGCATTCTACACCCAGGAACGTCTGTGGCTCGGCGCAGCTGTCCCACCACGATGCGTCCACTATAACAGGTACACTGTTTTATTTTAAAAGGCAGTAATGGCCAAACATTTGTATGTTTAGGTTTTTGTGCTTGTCTTTACGGGATACCTAAGAAGAAATTAATACATTTAAAGGCTACAATTGGTGAATATATGTCAAATTTATGCCAAAGGTCAATATTTACAGTGTAATCCTTCATAGCTTCTTCAGTTCACTTTGACATTCTGGAGATGGACAAAAACATCACTGATATTGATTCATTCTTGTCTCAGTTCTTGAAGTTTATCAACACTTTCTTGACTTCATTCATTGTTGTGTTTTCCTGGTTTTTCTGTAAGTCAAGTGTCTTTGATTAGAAGTAACTCATGGATATGATCATCCTCATAATCTGAGTGAGAGTGAGGTTATTTTATACCAGAATGTTGGGCTGTGTGATGGAAAAGCCATACTGTTTATAACTAGTCGGAAAATTCAATTGCTTAGGCAGCGGTCAACCTCTGGAAGCCAGCACTCTTTAGGTTGGTTTTTATGCAAAATGATGCGGGACTAAACAAACTTACACAAAAATGTCAAAATTCATACAGAAACATAAAGATCGAGCCCAAAATAACTTATTTAGATAGTTTATCAGCAAAAAAAGAAGTTGATTTGGCGTTTGTTACACTTTTAAAAGAAGATCCTGGGGCTTGTTGTATGTTCTGAATTTTCTCCAGTCCATCAATCCTGTTTAAATAATGTGTTAAAAACCTTTTCTCCTGTAAGGTAACCTTAGCTTTACATATAAGGCCATTTTTAATGTTGACACTGATTCATTGCTAATCTTTCACTCTTGTCTGCTGATGATACTGAAATGAAGTGACAAACAAAAACAATATGCATTTTGCACAGAAAGCTAAGAACCATGTGGACTGCCAGGACAAAAAGATGCAACATTTGCATCATTTCTCACTTCCAAACCTCAAACCATGACTCTACAAACAATAACAATGGAGCGCAATAAATCTATACGTTAACCACTAGAGGGCAGTGCAGCTGCATGGCTGACACATCAACTCCGTTGTTAATTTTAATGTCGCTTTCTTTTTCTTCTTCCCACATTCCTGAACCTGCACATTCATGAATCCCCCAAACCCTCGGCGCGCTCAGACCTTTGCTCAAACCTGCCAGAGCTGGAGATAGTGAGTCTGCTGTCAGAAGGTCAGCCCAAGTACACCCTAAGAGCAGACACCGTGTTCGGATATGACAATGACGACTGGCTGCACACCCCTCTGGTGCCACCAGTGGTCGTACTGGGACTCACTTATGAACAGATCGAAGAGACCTTCAAATATTTCTGTGAGTACTGCTCGTTTTCTACATGTTGTGTGATGTGAGGCAGATGAGGTCTCAGGATTAATAAAATAATATCCTTTTAAGATCTAATGTCAAACATTCAGATATTTTTATTTTCAGATCATATTTTCTTTCAAAGCATTTTACTGCAGAGCTGGATAAATCACTCCTATTTAATTCACTAAAAACTTTTGCACAAGGTCCGGTTCAATCTTCAGCTGGCTTGCGTTATGCAGCAGGACAATGAGCTGATTAGTGAAAGATTTTGGAATGACCTAGTCAAAGTCTGACCTTAAATGAAACTGAGATCCAACTTAATGAACTTAAACACACAATTTTTGCTTAAAAACTCTTCTATGTGGCTTAATTAATTGAAACTAATAATTAACTGTTTAACTACAGAATGAAGCTTGGCATCAACACACAGATCACAAATATCTGATCGGCATCTTCAGATGGCATCTTCACACTAAATAATGATTTAATTTAAATTGATCATGTTGCATCATTGAATAACATACATGAATGAACATCTCACATGACGAAATAGAATTTAATGATTGTTTTTTGTTGTTGCTGTTTTTTTTTTTTTTTAGAAAGATTTGCTCTAAAACTGCTTACTAAAACAAGCGTCCCTCACATTTCTTAAGTCTTAGGTGATTTAGTTTGAAATATAAAACAAACTCCCATGTTTCGTTTTGAGCTCTTTTCTGATCTCACACCTCCAGGATAAGTGCTTCATTTTGAAGTCATTGATGTCAAATGCCATCAAGCCAATTACCCTACTGTTCCTTGCCGCTCTAAGCAGTTTATGCTGAAGGCGAGCAGACTGCGGATCCCGATGGCCGCTCTGACATCATGATGACAGGGTTGGCATGACGACTGCTGCAGCCACCCTGAGATGGTTTATTTTTAGATTCATTGGTTGTCTAGACTTTGTAGGGTGATGAACGGATGTGTGGCAAACGGTCAGGTGCTCTTTATGTACATTTTAGCAATCCGATGTCCATTATGTAAAAAATGCTTTAGTAAAAGACTCTTTTCTTTAAAATAAAGGGGCTTGATTTATACAGAGTGAAATGTACAAATACAGCAACTCATATTTGTTGTTTTTACCTGCAGATTGTAGTTAATCCATAACTTTTAAGACCATTTTCAGTGACCTGACCCTTCTTTGTTGGGCTTTTCACAGTTTGTTAAATCAGATTTTATCGAGACCTTTAGGAAATCTGAATAGATTTACTAAAGGCCTGAATCACTTGTTTTTGTGGAAAATAGTCCACTAAGGAAATGGGCTTATAGTGAGGATTTAGTGAGATTGTAGGGGTATGTCCTTTTAACACCCAATAGACTGTCCCAAACACATGTTGCTATCAGAACCAGGACAGACTAATCTAATTGATGCACATTGTGCCACACTGTGCTTCTGTTTGAATTATTTAGCCAAGGGACATATGGTGGTGTTTGTCAGTGCTACTGAATCCTCTGGTATCCTGTTGCCCTGTTGTTGTTTGTGCTTTGCATTTTATTTTTACCACTAGGCACTGAAATGAGTCTTGTCACACTTGTTTTGTGTAACTGATGGTTTACTGAGAACCTGAGGCATCAGGCTCATGTATGACAAAATTTCCACAATTTTTAATATTTTGCATGAGAACAAACTTCTAGGTTAGTAACTAAAAGTACGATAGAGTAAGTAAGTCCTTAAAAAAGTTGACAGGAAAAGATGTTACAAATGTTTTAAAAGTAGAAGAGACTAATGCATTCTGAAATGCATGCCTAAATCTAACATCTTTTATTTAAAAAAAGTGTTTTCTGTAAAAACTAAAAGTGCATGTCTTAAAATTTACAACCTAAAGTAAAGCACTTTCTCTCCAAACATAATAGCAGCTGTCGCACAACAGTGGACAGTCAGCTTGTTGTTCAAGAGGACAATGTGTTATCCATTTATGGTAGTGGATTTCCTTTTTAGAGTGACATGGCCTTTAAGTGTTTTTTTTTTGTGTGTGTTTGAGAAGTATGTTTTTCATTACTTTTCAGTCTTTATAATTTGGAAATGCACATTTTGAATTATGCTCCATAGCTTTAAAAATAAATTATATTTGCCCTTCATCTTATTTAAAGAAGGTAGCTTGCCTTTGTGATACATGTGGGTGTATAAGCTCAAGATTCCTGGTTTACTGCAGCTGTGTTAACGGCAGAGAAAAAACTTCTAGGAAAACTGCTTATCCGTCGTCATTTGTGGCCATTTTGACTAGTCTGTGGCATAGGAACTGTAGCATGAGCAGTACGTACCTGAGGTTGTTTGACAGCGCTAAGACCCTCCTCCTGGCTCTGATTGGTTGTGTGTGACTGGGGGCGGTGAATTGCTGCAGATGGCAGCAGGTCTACAAGGAGAAACAGAGGCGCAAGATTGATTTTCCATACATTATCTGTCTTATATTATGCTGACAGGACATATGGCAAATTTAGCAAATATGTAAAATAAATAAATAAAGAAATAAATGTTATACTTTACCTACAGCAGCTTTAGTAAATGAACTTGTGCATTAGTTTTGTTAGAGCAAATTTAGTTGGCAACTGGAATTCAGCAACATCTTAGGGCTAGAATAATTTGAATAATTTTACTGTTTTTTTGTGGGCTCTAGTGTCCCTTATGTGATAGTAGGCTGACAGGAAACAGGGAAGGAGAGGGGGGAAGACATCCAGCAAATGTCGTCGGGTCCGGGAGTCGAACCCGCGACGGCCGCGTCAAGGACTCAAGGCCTCCAAATACAGGTCGCTCTATCCACTATGCCACCACGGCACGCCCTATAATTTTACTGTTTAAAGTAAAATTGCATCTATCACAATTAATTTGCAAATTTTTAAAGTGAAGTATTATAGATGGAGCTTAGCTCTGCTGGTGAATTAGGTTGTTTTAGTTCATCATATGCACCATTGTAATCCAAAGCCATTTAATTAATGTCTGCATATTTTACACCTGCAGTAGACAACTTGAAACTTTTGATTGCAGCAACACAACTTTGTTATAAACCTTACTGAGAAATGAGCAAAAGCCAGTCATTTGTGGTCAAATTTAACATTTTAGATAATTTAATTAGATTTTTTGAAATTTAAGACCTATTGTATTGTCACACAAGAGCACTGAGTGAATCTGAATACAATATGTTGTATGTAAAGAAAAAAAGCATTAGACAAGATTTTTTTCAGTGACATAAAATCAGCAGCTATCTCTTTAATTTTGGGAGTATGCAGTGCAGCAAAAGGAGCTCTGTCTTTATCATGCTGCATGTTTTGATTATTCACTTGGGAGCTGACTGTAAATGAAGCGTCTGATCTTTACCACGTAATCCCTGGTTACGTATTAAGTTTATTAAAGGCACGTACAGGGTGTTTTTATTCGGATGCTGTGAATAAAAGCACCTTCCTGGTTTTCATCTCACAAAGAATCTTATTGATTTCAGCGTTGTTGCTTGGACTTGCAGCAGTGAAGCAGATTAAAGTAAATATTAATAAATCACTAAGTGATTTGTAAGAATGTGTTGAGTGAATGTTTAATGGTAACATCATTAAACATGAGGGTATAGCTCCACTTCTTAATGATTTGATTTCTGAAGAAAGTTTAACAGAAAGCAGAGCAATAAACCTTGCTAAAGTCTTTCACTTCTCTCTTTACAACCATACACCAACATAAAAAGTATCAGACAACTGAGGTAGAAGGAAACTGTCACATGGGTTTCGAAATGTTTTATAGATAAATATCTAAAAGGTTTTTGCATTTGTTTGTGAATCGTTCTAACTCAAGTCATACTTCTGTATAAATCGATCTATTGTGACTCTGGTCAGACTTCAGGGTTGTTGTCCTCCAGTCCTTCTCACAGGTTTTCTCTGGTTATATATTAAGTTTATTAAAGGCACGTAACCCGCTCACGGTGGTTGTATATGGTTGCCTTGAACAAGGCAGTAAAGCTCATTCCTACTTTCCCTCTTACAAAGAAACCTTGTTGATATCAGTGTTGATGTTTGAAGAGTGAAACAGATGAAATTTATTGATAAATTGCCAAATGATTTGTAAACGTTTGGCTTAATTGCTGCAACAAACAGATGGGGGACAACACAAGGTGACAATATTTTAAGGAAATAATTTACTTACATGTATATAAACCCAAACTGCAAAACACAAAATCTTGTCAATTATGTTTGGTCTGTAGGGCAAATATCTTTTGTCTTATTTCAAGTATACTGACTTACAGCACAACATGGGAGCTTAGTTAAAAGTTAAATAACATTTAAGGCATTTTCCCCATATTTAAGGTTGTAAGGTCTTGTTCCAAGTTAATTTTGTCTTATTTGAAGTGTACTAAGATATTTACACTAGAAACTAAACCAAAAACTGAGTGAGATTTTGTTTTGCAGTACAAAAGTAACATGTGTCACTTTTCAGTAATGTTTGAAAGCCTGGAGATGCAAAAATAACTAAAACCAAATATTAGAGGTGGCCAGAGACAACTCCACTCTGAGCAGAGGAGCACCACTGAAGAGTAGGCAGGAGCACAACAGGTCCATGAGTATCTCTTACTACTAATGGCAGGTTCCCCTAAAAAGCAAAAAAGAAAGAGAACCCCTAGTGGTGGGTTTACACAAACACCCTCCACCCTCTTAGAGAAATTGGTTCCACTAATAACCCAGTTAACTCTACAAACTTGTTACATTTTAAAACAGACATGCTGGAAATCCCCAGTACCTAGAGAAATCACTTAGAGACTAACATTTAGGGAAGGTGAGGTTTGATCAAAGGGCTTAATGTGATGACACACCCGAAGATCAAGGGGCAAAGCATCCGCCACATGGTTGTCAGAGTCATTATGTGGCAAGTATGTAAATGAAAAGACTGTAAAAACAAAATCTGTCGCATTAAGCTGTGATTTGGACAATGGAAGGAGTTCAAGATAGTGGTGGGATTATGGGCCACATGAGGAGCAGCGAACTCTTCATCACAGCAAAATGTTGAAGTGCCCAGACAAGAGCCATTGTTTCTTCAATGATGACAGAAAAGCTTAAGAATAAAAAAGAGTTTCTTCCTGTCTTGACTTCCCAAGACTTCATAGCTGGGTTCATACTGAGAATAAGTTACACACAGGTGGATTCTTAAGTGTCTATTAGAGACAATTTACTGCACTGGCTTTTATTTAAGGGTATTTGAGCAAAGACTGAATGCAAATGCATTCTTCTAATTTTCATTTGAATGGAAATATAACATTGTGTCATTTTCCATCTTTTTATCAAGTGTTTGTGTTGGCCTCTCATAACTTCCCAAAGAAATACATTAAAGTTTGCGGTTGTAACATAAAAAATGTGAAAAAGCTTAAGAGGAATGAATACTTTTGGAAGGAACTGTAGTTTTTAGTTTTTTATGAAGCATCTGACTCCTGTAGTTTTTAGTTTTTTATGAAGCATCTGACTCCTGTTGTTTTGATATTGAGGTCAGAGTCCTCAGTCCATTACTTCCTTATAACCATTTGTTTCTCTGGAACTTCAGTTATCTTGCTTTAGTAATCAGTTTCACAGCCCCAAGGTATCAGGAACGTATAATCTGGAATAAACAAACGTGTTCTGGCAAAGACGCGGCACGGCGTCCCACCAGTGACGGTGAAAGTGGTGTCTGTGACCGTGCAGGCTGCACGTTGATACCCTGCATGGTCACTGAAATGTTTATGAGGAGGTTCATATTTGATTGTTAGACACTCCTGTGTCTGGTCTAGGTTATTTTTTTTTCTTTTTTTCCCCGGCAGACTGGCAAATATGTTTGCAATTCTGTGGAAGCAATTCTGAGATTCATCAAAAATGCTTGTAAATCCTGACTAGAAAAGAAACTCAGGACGGAAAATGTGAAAATCTCTGCAAATGTATATAAAAAACAACAACCCTCCATTCTCTTGAGGCTCTCACTCACCTAAGAACCATTTTTATTAATAACTTGGCACATTTATTTAGACATATTCTTAGTAAAATTCTTATTTTCTTCCATATAGGATTTCTAATACCTCTGCTCCATTGGGTGTTTCTGAGCTGCTTTATCTTTATTCGTGAACTCTCATTGAAGTCAGCAGATCAGATACTTAAATTGTATAGAAAATGTTAAATTGGGATTGGTAGGTAAATATCAGTAAAATTTCTGTGCAGGCTGCTGCCTCCACCAGAACGCTGTGGGTGTGTCTCTGTCTGCAGCAGAGTTACGCAGAGCCTCTCCTCTGTTACATATGAAAGGAGAGGAGAGCAGCTGCAGGGATTCTGGGAGCATACCATCTTCCTCAAATCATGGGGTAGAGCAGGATTTGTGCAGCATCCTTTTTCAAATGCACCATCTTCCAAAGTATTCCTTCACCTGCATATGCATCTTCCTCATCTTCCTGTGACTGCTCCAGGTCAGAATGATTAAAATCCTCCTTTGTGTCTAAAGGTCCAGAGCTCGATTGGTCCTTCGCTCCATCCTCAGCTTCTCCCTCTCCTTTCCTACCCGGTAGTCCAACGTGGCCAGGTGAATGGAGGCAGGCATGACGACAGATGGCACGCACGCTCTGAGGGATTATATATTAACTCCCAGCAGCTCAGATTCTCTCACACACAAAACGCCTCACACAGACTCACACAGAACCCAGCAGAATCATGCAGCAGACACAGCCAGCGCGTCGCAGCACCGCCAGCGTGCAGTAAAACGGGAAAACCAGAGGATTTAACTCATGGACAAAGTGACAGAGGGGAGTTTTTCTGCAGTCACCATGGAGGTGTGGAGCTCCTCGGCATCCGAGGAGGAGGAAGACGACAAGAGCACGTCCAGCTGTGTGGAGGAAATACTTGAAGAGGATAAAATCAGCCACAACAGCAATAATAGCAATAACAACAACAACAATAACAACAACGAGAGCCTTTGCAAGGAGGTAACACAAGGTGAGCTGTCGCAGTGGGCGACGTGACAGCGGCTTGCAGAGAAGTGATGTGCAGAGATCATACCACTGCAGGACAGGAGGCTCAGAACATGCAGGATTATAAAAAGCAGTTCAATGTATTTAAACAGCACTGGGGTAAATAATGTACCTTGAGGTTCACAGTGAGCTGCAGTTTTTAGGTCTGTTATCTAAGGGCTTTAATGCTTAATAGTGCATGTAGTTCAGCGTGCGGAGATCTCATTGGGAGCGCATCATTCATAGTGATTAAAAAGCTCAAAATAAGCTGGTAATGCTGATCTTTGTAGCTTTAAATATATGAGCACTAAAACTTATTGGTAGCTTTGAAAATAAATACAGCTTTAAAATGCTTCCATGTAGTCTGATGAAGGTCACTGAGATAAGTACATATGGGTGTGTGTGTGTGTGTGTGTACAGTCTGCTGCTGCACAGAGAAGTCCGAAGCTGTGTGTGTCAGCAGTTATTATCATTACTGTAAAGCTGTTCTCAACAAATGCTGTTTGTAAATTTGGCACATCATCCTTTGATTGCTGCAGCTTTCATTCAAAAATCCCAACGTAGTTCAGAATGAAAAAAAAAAAACTAAAACAACCTACTCAGTGTTTTAATAGTTGTGCTTCAGTAATTACAATTTTGATAATCGAGGAGCGAAGGTTATTTTATATAGCTTTCTTTTTAATACCAGGGTAGGTCTTTGATTTATTTAAATTTTATATGTAAATATATTTATTGAACTTCTTTTGTGATCTTGAATAGTTGGTGTTGACCGCCTCTCTGAGGGAGTTAATGCACATGTTTTTGGTTTAAAATGGGCTCTCATCATTATTTAGGTGTAATGTAGCCGAGTCTCCTCTGTCCTTCTCTCTGTGGTGTCCTTTGTCTGAATAGACATGTGGAGGGTAAAAATACTGCAACCTGCTGGCAGCTCTCCAAAAACCAAGACATGATGAACATCCTTCTGTCTTTATTTGTAAAGCACATTTCAGCAACCAGGCAGCTCAAAGTGATTTAAAAACATCATATAGTCACTGATTATGAAACAAGCAGTAGACATTACATTTTGTCAAATGCCATCATCAGAATAAAGCAAATACACATGATCCCATACCCATTAACTACTAACCAAAGGCAGCTCTAAACAAATGGGCGTTTAGCCTTGATATAGAGGTTTTTTGAAAGTTTGTTCCAGATTAGAGGAGCGCAAATAATTTCAGAATTTGTCTTGGCGCTCATATTTATATCAGAGAAGTTTTTTAAAAATTATTATTAACGTTTTATTTTTAGAGAAATGGATCAGTTTCGCCATAGTGATACTCTTCTTCTTTTTGCAACGGCGCTCATCCTCGCCTGTCTGATCCCCTCAATATAACAGACGTCATAAGCACACCTAAGTCAACGAGGTTTATCTGCAGGGACAGTATTAGGGTAACAGTTCAAACCACCTGCTTGGATTTAGCTTCACCCACACTGAAAAACCTGTAGCTTTATCTCTGCTGTGTGGCAGCCTGGTCAGCAGGTCAGAGGTCAGGGATTTCACCTGGTGGAACCTGAAGGGGTGTTTAGTCTGCATCAAACCTAATGGGATCCCGAACTAAACAAATGCGTACTCTTGAATTTTACTTGTAAAAATGCAACCCTGTGTGTAATAATATAAATGTGATGAATATAAACATTTATTTATTTGTTTGGTGGCTTTGGAAGATAATTTGAATGGATTTTCTGTAACATAATGGATCTTGTTTTGGGTGTGTGTGAATAGATGTCTATGCCAGCCAAGTGTCCCACTGCAGGCTGCCTTGTTAGCACAGGAAACGCTGGAATCCACTTTGAGAACAATAGGATTAGTGGAACAGTTATCTCATTAGGCTTTTCTTAATTTATAGACTCTGTTTCGGTTCAGAGTTTGGACTTCAGGAAGACTTGTGTGTGTGTGATCTTAATCCTGCATAATTTAGGATCTACCTTTATAATACATTAGAGTTGTTTTTGTTAGTGCACCCCTGAGAAGGACAAACATGTCTACCCTCTCTCTTTTTTAGTGGGATAATAGAGATACTTTAATCAGTAGGATTTTGAATATTTTTCATGAAATTCTCAATGTTTCATTTTTCGGGGTTTTCTTCTTGTGATATTTAAGTTTTTAGTGTATAAGTCAAAAAGCAAGTGTAAACAGACTTTAAATATCTGTTTACACTTAGATGTATTGTTTTGTATATTGAGCGTCTTTGTACGTTTTTCCCTTGCTGCAGCATTAGAGGGAACCGTCTTGTCCGATCAGCAGAACAATTTTAAGGGTGTAAAGAAGGCTTACAGTATTGTTTGTCCAACTGTCCTACAACGTTTTGGTCACGTTTTAATGATTTTCTTTTCTACATACCCTATTGTTGCTGACTGAAAATGATAATCTAAAACTGACACTAAATCATCTTGGCTATTGATATATTTTAATCATTGACGGTGTACTTAGTGCAGCTGTAGCCGGGACGCTCTCCATTAAGCTGATTGAATATGGCTGCAGTATCAAATCACTGTTTCCAGGCCAAATCAAACCTCAATCTAATCACTTTACCTTGTAGAAAGCCTGTTAGTTCAGCTGAGCTTCGTAAATGAAGGAAAATGTTTCTGATTTAAGTAAAGGAACCATCAGAGATACATTCAGGTCTGTTCTATACTAAACACAAAGTCATAAACTCGATGTTTAAATGTTGCTCAAGTTCTGTCTGCTTTCAAAGGATTGTTATTGATGTGACTTCATGGTTTTGCTTTGTTTTTGTTTTTGTTTTTTTTACAACAATGTGTTTTTTATTTTTTACAAACTAGTTACAGCAAGATGTTTCACACGTCCAGTTGTTTTAATAAATAATGTGCTTTTTTTTACATGCTTAGGTTCAACAGTCTCATTATAGTGGGGAAATATATTTTGAGTACTTCATAAACTATCGTAAACAACAAAACAGCACCTGAGAAGAGTAAGCTTCCTGCTCTCACTTAAAGTCCAGTTTTACGTTTAAATTGATGAAAATTTGGACGCTTTGTTTCCCAGTTTTTGACAAATGTTGTTCAGCTTGATGTCATGTTCAGACCTTATGTTTAAGGCAAATATTTAAACAAACCTGAGCTTGAGTTCCATGCAAGCTGCATAATAGTGGAAAAGTTTAAGGGGAAAGAAACTCATTTTCTGTAGAGATGACAGGAAAAACATCAAGCAAACAAAAAGGGGAACAATAATCAAACATCCAAACTGTACATTTAAATCACTTCTCAATCAAAAATAACTAGATCCTTTACTCAAAAACATATATTTCTGCCTCATAAGGTTTATTAAGTTATTATTGTAATGAACTCCTTTGCTCAATACTTTAGTTTTAAAGTAAGATAATTTCCCTCTTTGTAAAAATAGATGTGACTTTAAAAACTTTCAGTGGGTTTAGTTCTTTCTTGTTTCATAACCAGAAATATTGAAGAAATACCTTAAATTTTTAATTGGAAAATGAGCTACACTTTCGTGGAATTAAGTGGGTTGCAGGACGTTCAGCACCAATAAAATTTAATCAATATTTAAATTAACTGTGAATACTTACGAATAATAGGGACCTGAATGGCTTTACTCCAAACCCTGTCCACGTCAATGCTAAATCCCTACCAACTAATTGATTAATCCTTTTGTTCTTGTTCCGCTGTAATGCCTTTAAAGTGAATAAAGACAAACCATTGTTCAGGATGTAAACAGATTTTCACGTCAGTATCCAGTTATCGTCTTTCCCTGCGTCTCCGGGTGAAATGGACACCATCAGGTTTCCCCTGTGGTCGGCTGAATGAAGCTATTTTGGTATTTTGGAGCGATGTCTTTACTGGCATCTTAACTGGGCTCAGAGGGATCAGGCTAAGAGGATCAGTTGATGGTGGGCCACATGGAGATGTTTTGGTATAGCTCCTAAAACATCAGTGGGACAGGAGATATTAAATACCCTTTATCTATAAAATGTTCATTCTGTTAATTTTTTAGTTTCTGCTATTTCCTCAGTCAGAAATGCGTCATTTTCTACCACCATTCATTAAATTCCCCTCCTCTTCTTCATTCCTCAGTGCTGTGCTCAGACAGAGTGGGCCAGGTCACCAAGACGTATCATGACATCAAGGCGGTGACCCACCTGCTGGAGGAGGTAAGAGAGACACACAGCAGATGAACTGGATTAACAGAGGATTAGACATATGGTCCTCTCTGCCCAGCCTCTGTTTTGCACAATTTTTGGCTCACATGTCCCAATCAACCTCATTCAAAATATACGCGTTTGTGAATCCCTGTGCAGAAAGAGCGGGATCTGGAGTTAGCGGCTCGAATCGGACAGTCCCTCCTGAAGCAGAACCAAGAGCTAACATCTCGCAATGAGACACTGGACGAACAGCTGGAAATCGCAACGGAAGAGGTAGTGAGCCTCATCATGCACAAATGTAGACAAAAAACTCCCATCCTGCTGAGCTTCAGCGATCAACAACACTTTTTAAAATTTCTTTAGATCGCTCAACTTCGCCATGAGCTGTCGATGCGAGACGACCTGCTGCAGTTCTACGCCAGCACAGAGGAGACGGAGAACGCTCAGGGCCTGTCACCGTGAGTACAGAAACACACAAGAACACACACATCCACTCATGCTCTACACACACACTGACGATTAGTCTACAATACCTGTTGGTCAATTAAAGGCACCCATGAGCAGCCAAAATGTTTTCCTTTTGTTTTTTTAATCCAAAAATAATTTTATTGGGATTTTCATTTTAACAGATCAGCAATAATCCAAACATGCAATATTTTACTTAAGAGAATAAAGTATTTTCCAGGCATATAGTGTCGTTTCATTTCACAAACAAGTAACTGTGTTAACCTAAGTTATGGAGTGCAGTAAATTTTAAACATAAAAAGAAACGTAATAGATTAAGTGATTTCTCTGTGTACGTTTTGGATGAGAGACTAACGTAATATGATGTAAAACTATAAAAAAAAAATTGTTTTGTTTAGAAATATTTTTATCTGGCAACAAAACAGCAAAACACGACGTGCGAAGTTTAAAGAATGGATGTGCTTTAAAGTAATTGTAGCTGAAAGTTTGTGGCTCCATGTAACCAAAGAGCATGACTGATACAAGACAAGCTTTGTGTTATACCAACATTTTTTTTACTTTTTATTAAAAGGTTGTATGGCCTGCAGCAAAGGTGACATTGTTGGTGAGCCAAATTAGCATCATTCTTGAATCAAGCAAAAACAGGCCAAAGACTTCAAAAAGTTGCCTTTCGAAACAGCAACTTTTGCAGCAACAACATCTTAGTCATGTTGTTGCTGCAGTTTTAATGAGACGCCAAAGTGTTGCTGTAACCAGCGTTTTCTCTGGCTATTTAAAGCATTGAGTAGCAAAGCGTCGCCCCTCCCTGACTTGTTGCTGCTCATCAGCTGGCTCAAAGGAGGCTGCTACACTTTTCCCTCATTTAGAAAAAGAAATAGGGAAAGAAATAGAAAGACAGAGTGTCAAGTGTGGAAACTAAAGGTGTACCACCAATCCGTCTTATTAAGGTGACACAGTTTAAAAACTACAGTTAATGAGGTACGAGTGACATGTAGGTTAAGTAGTCGGCTCCAGGCTGGCTACCGGTGCAGACAGCAGGACTAATTAGCTCACAGTTGTGATTAGAGCTGTAAACTAATAAGATTTGAAGTTCTGCACAAAAATCCCTTGAAACATACAACTAATTTTAATATTTGCTGTGTTAAAATCGACATTGTAAATGTCAGTAGTGCCACTATAAGAAGATGTCATATATTTTAATATCTTTATTTTAAAAACATACTCTAAGAGTCTCAAGCTGGCTCAGACCTAGCTGCAGAACAAGAACAAAACATGCATCTAATATTTCATTTCTAGAACATTTTGAGATAATTTTTCTTACTAAACCTGTAGTTTAGTGCAAGTTTAGATTTATGCAGGTTTATGTTTGAGTGTTTCACACAAGACATGACATAGAACGTAGCACAACCCTCCTGCTTTATTAAAATTAATTGAATTGCTCCATATATCAAGCTTGATTGTGAGTAAACACACGTCAGAGCAGCACTTCTGATCCTCTTAATGATTCCAGCTTAGCTTTCTAGAAACTTCCTTCCTATCTGGAGTTAATCCAAGTTGATTTTTTTCTCTGAGAAATGCGTATGTGTAATAGCAAGTGATGTTTTATTGATTATCAGAGTTACTACAGCGGGTTTCATAATCTGAGTATGTCAACTTCTAATATTATTTTGCTTTCTGGGGCCCAGAGGAGGCAGTAAATGAAGAGCTTTTGGCTATAAGAACTTAAAGCTGGTTCTTTACCATCAAACCAAATCGACACATCTTTATTTTTCACACATCAGCATCTGTTTCTCAGTTAAATGTCTTCTTTCATGCTATGTAAAGCAACACATTCATTTGCCATGGTGTAAAGTGATGTTCTTGAAAGTTAAAATATTTTTTCTTTTTGTTTTCTGCAGAATTAAAAGAAATGAATCCAGCAGTTCTCTCAGCAACTTTGTCCATTACGACTTTCTGCATCAGAAACTGAAGGGTTTGGAGGAAGAGAACCGCAAACTGAGGTTGGAGGTATGCACAATGAAATTCCAACTCAATATAAGATAAAGAAAGGAAAATATAGGTTTTCTATTTTTCATAGTGACCATTGTGTTGTTTTATTGATATGAGAATGTTGTTTTCTCAGGCCACTGAGCTCTCCACAGAAACGACCAACTATGAGGAGCAGGAGCAGGAGCTGATGATGGTGTGTGTGGAGGAGCTCTGTAAGTTTTTCTCCCTGGTTTACTTGTAAACGATGGAGCAGTTATTCTCTCACTCTCCAGTTGTATTTATGAAGCCGGTGTGTTTCAGCGTCTGCAAATAAACAGGTGGTGGACCTGTCGGAAGAACTGGCCAGAAAAGTGGAGGACACCGTCCGACAGCAGGAGGAGATCAGCTCACTGCTCGCTCAGCTCGTCGACCTGCAGGCCCGCTGCAAAGGGGTGAGGCGCAAAAACACAAACTCACAGTCCACCTCTGTGAAATTATTGTTTCCTGGCAGCTCCAAAGCTTTCCTCTTCTTTTATTTTCTTATTTTGGTTCCAAAAAGTGAAGTAAATTAACTTTCTGTTCTGTGATGGTAAACTTTTTAAAACCTGCTTCTGTTCCTCAGCTTGGCCATGAGAACGAAGCGCTGAACCACCAGCTGAGTGCCTCCAGAGAGAAGGAGGCAAAATTTACGTCTGAGGTAATTAGTCACAGCAGTATTTTTCAAAGTGTTTGGCCACCAGGGGGCACTAGAGGAACCTCAGAAAGCTGGAGGGAAGCTACTACATTTTTTAATTATAGCTTTTAATGTAATCTGTTTTTCAGTCATTATTATAAAATATAGGCTAAAATAGTTATTTAATGTTATTTGCCATGCAGTCAAATTTATCACATAAAATCAGAAAGTACAAGGCAGAATTCATGCTAAATGAATGTAATAATTATTGAATAGCAAATAAATGTGAGAGAACATTCAAATAGTTTTTGTAGCATTGTCTGTCGTTTTGCAAAGGGGGTCCCTGTCCAGAAGCTAATGCTGTTTGGGGGACATGGCATGGAGACGTTTGGGAAACTTGGGACTATAACATCACATTCAGAGTTGGATTAAAATGAGATAAAATGCAAATTTTAGCTTTTTATTTCTCACTAGTTTTGTAGTCATTGCAATGTCTGCTTAACAACTCATCTTAGTTATTTAATGTGTGTCTTTATTTTTGTATATTGCAGCTCAAGGACTTGCAAGACAAGTACTCTGAGTGTGAGGACATGCTGCACGAGGCACAGAAGGACATAAAGAACCTGCGAAACAAGAGTCTGCCCAACAGCACGGTGCAGCGGTACACCGCGCTGGCCTCGGTCCTCCCCATGGACTCTCTGGCTGCAGAGATAGAAGGCACCTTCCGGAAAGGTCTGGACTCTCCCGCTCCGTCAGAGTACAAGTGAGTCTGTCATCAGAAACAACAACCACTCTCACCGCTTGTGATTGTCCAAGAGTACAAAATTAGATCGGGGTTAATATTGGTAAAGATGATAGATCCGAATTTGATTATTTTTGATTGATTCGTTTGGGTAATAAAATTTTCCTTTGATTCATTTTTTACAACTTTTTGTTGGGCAAATAAAAGTGCAAAAGTCACAAAATGACACTAATTATTTTGTTAAGTGTGTTTTAATGGCAAAGGATTTGCCATTTGACCTTGAAAGAAGAAAGTTCTGCAAATAAATGACGTGACTTAGATTGTAGAGAATGAGGAGGAAAAAGGCAATTTCTGATAGAAAACCACAAGAAGTTGCATTTAGCAGCAGTGGCGCCCCCAAGTGTGGGATGAAGGGCGGCCCAGAGAATTATGTAAATAAAATATATTTTTTTGTGTTGTAATAACGATTGTATTATTTAGTTTTACTCCTAATTTTCCAGAAAATTGATTACAGAGTTTAGTGATAAGTGTTAGTGACGTTGTTGGTCTCTCCTGGCAGGAACCATCCATATCGCGTGTTTGAAACAGTGAAGGTGGCGAACAAAGCAGGGAGGATGCGGTCCCAGTGTCACTCACCAGGACTACCGGGCTCCAGCCCTGTGTCCAGTTGCACCAGCACCCCTCGGACCAGCTTCTACGGTTCCGACAATGCCAGCTTAATCCTGGAGGACAAGCCCGGCTCCAGCTCCACTCAGAGAGAGGACAGCAAGTGAGCTTCCGGAGCGGCAGGAAGTGGCTGAAACTCACTTTGTTTTACTTCATGTAAGTCATCGTTGTTTTTCTCCCCCACAGTGTTAGTGGGCCAAAACGCCTGGGTCAGCCAGGCACACCCGGAGGTCAGGACCTGGAAACCGCTTTGCGCAACTTGTCGGCTCGCCAGCAGAGCCACGCCTCTGACCGGCCTTTCTTCGACGTGGAGAGAGAACGGAAACTCCGCGCCTTGGCGGCAAACTGCGAGGAGGGCGACGGCTCCAGCGGCTTCCTGACACCAAACGACAGCCTTGCCTCCAGCTCAGCTGCATCGACCGGCACCAACTACTCCAACGGGAGCTCACGGCACTCCTGCGGCTCCTCAGGAGGGTCTAGGTCCTACCTGCCAGACCGCCTGCAGATCGTTAAACCTCTAGAAGGTAAAAAAGGTTAAACTTTCAAGCATGGTTTACAGCTGTTTTCACACCTGATAGTCTGTTAGACTCAGTTTGATTGGCGACTAAAGTTGCAACATTTGGTCCGGTTCGGTGCTGTCAAAAGATCCAAATTTATTGAAAAGCTTCTGTACCTCCTCGCCTGTGGTGGCGCTGCACCAAGAACTACTCAAAGAAATGACTTGAAAATCTCAGGTGAAGACATGAGCTCAATTTCTTTCTTCACAAAATGTAAACAAAAGTGAAGTGGCATCAGATTTTAGGATTTGTAGGATTTCTCTGTTTTGTTTTTGATCTAAGACCAAAAACCATTTTTCTCGCTACCACTAGAGACGTATGTTTGTTTAGGCTGTATTTACCCAGAATGCTCCACGCTGTAGTTCGCTTCCCACTTTTAGAGGAGTCTTCAATCCGCTTGGCATCCACATACGCATTCAAACCACACAAGAGTTCACTTTAAACGTGAGGGGAAGTCAATTAACATTAGACAAATAAAATAAACTGTTTGGATGTCTGCCTTTAAAATATTTGGACTGAAAGTTTAAAATTATTCATTTACCTTCTTAACCTCAGTCAGGAACGTATACTGAAAAAAGGAAGCAAAAAACAAACTGAATGTAGACTTATGTGTAATTAGCTCACGGCCCGCATGTTTTAAATCACAGGTGTCAAGCTCCAGTCCTCGAGGGCCGCTGTCCTACAGTTTTTAGATGTGCCATAGGTACAAAACACTGGAATGAAATGGCTTAATTACCTCCTCCTTGTGTAGATCAGTTCTCCAGAGTCTTGCTAATGACCTAATTATTCTATTCAGGTGTGGTGCAGCAGAGGCACATCTAAAAGTTGGAGGACAGCGGCCCTTGAGGACTGGAGTTTGACACCCCTGTTTTAAATACTTACAGACAGTTTTGTCTAAGAATGCAAACTATGCTATGGTGTTGTCATTGAAAAGAAACATTGCCCAAAACCTGCCACTGTTGCAAACATGGCTGTTAGTTTCCACTAAGTTTGGATTTAATCCTAAGGTCGTCCAGAAAAAGAAAAAATCAAAGAAACGCTACATATTTTGTGTCATCAGAAAAAGTCAACAACTAGCCTGCGCTTCTCAACATGAACTTCAATTGGAAAAGTACTATTGTGGTGCTTTATTACTACAAACCATCCAGAAAGTGACAAATCCAGAAAACAAAACCATAGAAAAATGTTTGAGCCAAGCGAGGATCTGCTCAGTAATCTGTGTTTTTGTTTAAGACGGTTTGGAGACAGTCCTCTGTCTGTCTGTCTCTCCATCAGGCTCAGTGACTCTGCACCACTGGCAGCAGCTGGCTAAACCAAACTTGGGGGGCATCCTCCACCCTCGTCCTGGAGTCCTGACCAAGGACTTCAAGGAGCTGGAGGTGGACGTGCAGCACGTCTACAGCCTGAACGACCTGGAGGAGGATGAGCCTGACCTCTCGCAGTTTTCTGCAGCTCATGGTTTGGGTAAGACGTATGATTATTTAAAATATCTTCCAATTTCTCAATCCTCGTCAGCTTATTAAAAGCCTAAAAGATGTGTGGGTTTTCCTCCATGTGAGGTTTAATATTTGTGTCTCCTCCCTTAACCGGTCAGCGTCCTCATCGGGTCCCAACCTCCCTCAGACCTTCCCCACACATCCCAAAACCACCTGCAAAGTCCTCCAACCCTCCCCTCTCGTCCCCTCTTTCTCCAATCGGTAAGAGCTCTGCAGGTCACGCTGCTGATGTCTGTTGATTTTCTGACTGAATTCACTCTCATATTCGATAAAGTTGAACAATTTCAAGCCAGCTGATCAAATGTTTCTTTTTTTTCTTCTTTATATCAAATCAAAATTTCCAGATTTCCTGTCTTGTTTCCTGCCGTTTTCCCCCTCCTGACTTTGTCCTCTTTGCCCCTCCTCTGGTAGAAAACGTCTGTCGAGGGTCATTCTGAAACTTTAGAAGCAGCCTGCAGGGAAAAGTAAGAGCCCAGCGGATGCCTGCATATTATCTGATTCATATGCTAAATGTTTGCTGGCATCCTAACTATTAACCACGGAGGCAGAGTCACATGTTTATGTGGCTAAACTACAGCTTAATGTGAAGTTACAGCTGCAGAAACACTAACAGTTAACTGCATTTGAGGATAAATTGTTCATATATGTTTGTTTGACAGACACCCAAGTCTCAAATGCAAAGAAAAACTGATGAGACAGAGATATAATGAATAATATCTTTTGAAGGGAAATTTAGCTGGGAGACTCCATTATTTATTTTATACACAGTTTCTGTTGTGTGTTGTTTTTATTTCCCTTTTATTCATTGTTTTTTTTTTTGTTGTGTTTTATTTTTTTTTGTTGTGTTTTATCAATTAAAGTTTAAAAGTATTTGAGAGGGCTGAGTTTTTACCATATTATGCCGTTATTAATATATTACCTGTAGATTATCTCAAAACAACAATATTATTGCTTATCAAAATAATTTCTGGGACAATTTATTGTTCAGCAAAATGTGTTATTGTGAAAGGTTTGATAATGTTAAGGACTGAAGATTAAATCTAACTCCATAACTCGAAGTAATTGTTTAAAACCCCCGATCAGATGTTTACTCCATTATGTATTTACAATTAATGTGCACAGATTTAGTGGATAAATCAGTGAGTTATTAATCAGCCCTCTGTAATTCCTGAAGCAGCATCTGAACCCGTTTGCAGTCCAGACGCTTTTCTTCATTTCAAGCCACTTCAGATCGATTCTCCTTGCTGTCTTGAAGCTTCATCTCATGTTTGGCATCAGTTCTCCAGTTTCTCCTGTTAAATTTCATTAGACAAACTTGTTTAATTTATACAAGTTAAATCATACATCAGACTTTGATATAAAAACTCCCCCACTAGAGACTTTCTCAACCTGATTGTGCTAATGTAACACAAGCTGCGTTTTTTTGTGAGCTCCTTGTTCTCAGGTTTCTCTCTTCAATAAATAACATAATAACAATAGACCACATTTTACCCATTAAAAAAAAGCAACTTTTAACTGCAGTTCAGTATTTTTCCTCTGCCTCTGTGTTAAACACAGTGTACTAATGTTTTTTTATTTACTGCTGATGTTAAAGTCGTCTAAGCTGACTGAAGTCTCGGCTGTCATTTTGCATTAATCGGCTTTTTCTTTCTTTAAGTTTTCATTAAACAAACAGATGCTGCCTTATTATTCTTAACAAACTAACACGCTTCTCCATTTTTTAGAGATGAATCACCAAAATAACCAAAACTTGTTTTGTCACCAGTTTTGCAAAAGTTTGTTTTGTAACTCATGTTTTCCTTTGAAGGAGCCAGACTTTGATTTTAGCCCTCAAATTTATTTCTTCTTTTTATCTGGACTTTGTTTACATTTTTTAACGCTGTTATTATTATTATGAATAATTTATATGTTTGTTATTGTTATATTGCTATTTTTCATAATATGCAACATATCTTTGATATAATCACATCAATATTCTTACAGATATTTTTAAGATTTGTTTTTATTATCTTAACATTGTTTTTAAGAAAGGCAATGTTTTCTAATATAAAATAGAACATAACAAAATGAAAAATGTTTCTGTTATATGTCATCAACAAGTATTACTTAATAATTTGTTATTAATGTTTTGGATTTGTATACAAATATTTTATATTTTTAATAAATCATTGTTTTTGGCTATTTCAATTTTATATTTTTCATATATTTTTTTTTGTTATTTTATTACAAGTTTACTATAGATTTATGTATGAAATGAAATGACTATTTTTTTGTATCTTAATTTAATAATATGTCCAGCTGTAATAATATGTAGGACGATCAGTTTTAAATTTGATCTGTCAGCACATTAATACTAGCAACCATGAACAAAACACATGTAGTTGTAATTACTTTAATGTATTTTCTGATTATAAACAGCTAAATTATAGTTAGCTGTACATTAAAATTTAAGAATGTTAAAGGTGTGGCTCCTTGGAAGTAAGATATTGAGAATATGAATAAACCTTTTGCACGCTGCTGTTTGTGAATGGACACATGCACGTATATAAAGCTTATATTTAATGTTGCATTCATGTTTTCTTTTTTTAATGTTTTGGTTTGCAGCCTTCGCTCTTTCAGCCTGCCACCTCATCGGGACGGTGAGGACGTGAGCGCCTCGTCTTCCTCCGTCCTCCAGCACTTTCACCAGAGTAGCCTCGCCTCCACCGCCGGCGCCACCGCATCCCTGGGACTGCTGGAGCTGCTGCAGCAACACGGCATCTCCGCCTCCACCGACCCCTACAGCAACCTGCACTACGCGCCGCCGCCGCCGCCGCCGCCGCCTCCTCCGACCTCCGCCGTGACACAGACGGGAGGACGCAGCTCGTCCTCGGACCAAAGCCCCGGGTCGAGCCTCTTCAGCCTGAACCTGGTGGAGAAGCTCCAGAGCCTCGGGCTGCACCGGGTGGCGGCCTGGGGAATGATGGGCCGGCGTGGGACCGACGGACACAATCATCCCACCAAACTGTGACACGCTCACCCCGACTCCCCCTCTTCACCTGCGTGACTTCACATTAAGCCATGAGATTCCCCCACCGTGCAATTCACAGCCCACCACAGCACCCCGTGTCTTGAAAAACAGAACGCCATCGAATGTGTTGGAGCCACGCTTGAGACGTTAACCGGGTAGAGCGATGAACTCAGCCAGTGTTCATGTCAGGAGCCGATTACCGCTTCTCATCACACACACAGAACAGCAAACAGAATCTTTTTATATTGTGTTGGTGAATGTCATTTTACTGTTGTCTCCATCGCTGGTTTTAAATAATGTAATCACTTGTTGTTTTTTTTAGTTTCCAAAGTGTAAATAGTAGTATTCTTGTTTGCTATTTAAGGGAAAAAAAAGACTACATGCAGTATAAACTGACGTTGTGGCACTGAAGAACATTCAGATGCACCAAAGCACTGGTTTTCCTGTAACTTAGAGCTGCTACACTGAGAGAAACTGATACAGGAGCGCTGCGATGACGTCCTTCATCCTCCCACATATCTTCTCATCTCCGATTTGTTTTGTGTGTCGATCTGAGCCACGCCCGAGCGAACGGGTTGGACTTCCAGCGTACAAAGGAACAGATCATGTCGATTCTGCTGTATTTCACACCGTCAGGAGTCTGTTAAACCGCTGGGATTTCTATCTGATCAGGATCATTTTTCTGGGCATTAAGAGTGATTTCTCAATCTTTTAATGTTTGAACATTCAGAGCAATCAAATGTAGCAAAAAATGGCATAGGATACTGTGGCTTTAAAAGGGAAGAAATCATGAACACAACATTGTAATTAGTTTTTGACCGAAATATGCCAAATTCCTGTTTCTCTGCACTGCTTTCCACTGTAGTCTGCCAGCTCTCTGTCGGTGTGTCTTTTACCACCTGAGAATAAAAAAAAACAAAAAACGTACATTTTCATCCATTTCGGCTTTGAATGTCTTTCAGTGAAGATGAAATCAGTCCGGACTGCAGAGATCATTCTGCAAAGATCTTTATTTATACATTTTCAAGCCTCAACTTTTCTGTACATGGTGAAGAAAAACCAGGACAGAGTTGCTGTCCTTCCTCACTCCGCTGCGTCCCTGCGTCCGAAGTCCACCCAGCCCTGGTAGTCGCGGCCCAACATGCAGTCAGAGTTCATCACCTCTGTGAACAAACCATTCCTACGTTGAACCACACACACAACACCTCAGTGCACAGATCTGATCACTTTCCGCACATTCACCCATCTGATCAGATAATCAGAAGGGAACATTCTCAGCCGCCCCGGCGTACCTGCGATGGCCTGCATGACCTGCTTGGTCATTATCTCCCGCTCGTCTTCAGACAGGTGCGCCCGTCTCTCCGCCCGGGGCGCCGACGCCTCCCTCGCTTTCTCCCTCTTGGCCAGGAGCCGCTGCAGGACGTCCGCCCCCTTCGCCTGTCCGGCCGCGGCGCTCTGAGGCGCGGCCGCAGAGTCAGAGGCGATCAACGCCACCAACAGCGCAAAGACCAAAATAACTTTTCTGGACATTTCTGCACCAAGAAGATATAAAAAAAAAAAGAGAGAAAAAATCAGTTAGAAATGCACACGAGATATTGCATACCAAAAATAAAAAGTACCTGTGAGGATGGGATGGGACGTTCACTCCGAAGAAAGACGCTGCCTCGGCTGCAGACCCGAGAGTCGGTCAGCTCTTTTATACCACCTAAAATCAAAGACTGATAAGAACCTTCATCCGGGGGCATTTGATGGATTGGGAGACAGATGCTCGGGAAGGAAGTGCGTAAAGGAAACAACGCACCTTAAAACCCGTAATTATGCTTTTCGCACTGCAATAACAATAAAACAAGTCGATGAGTTTAAAGAAGAAATTCAATAACGTTTTAGAGCTGCTTGTAGCCAATACAAGTATAATGGTTCAGCCTCAAGGGAGCTGCAGAAGCCCTGCAGATCATAAACACAGAAATGTCAACCAAAGCAATAAAAAAAAAAAGCTAAAAAAACCCCAAAAAGCTTTCAATGTTTGAAATTGAAATTTGTATAGAGGAAGACCCTGATAAAAACAGAAACACATTTATTAGTTTGTTTTTTAGAATTTCAGTATAAATGCAATATTTCTTTACTGAAATGTTGCATTTCTCTATATTGGCTAAGCTTAAAAGAAAGTGATTTTTGACTTCTACCAGTCGTTTCCTCTGACCAGAGGTAATGCATTAGGGTGATGGCAATGAGCCCCTTCGCCGTCTTAAGATCTGAAGCTCAGCACCAAAGACAAACCATCAAATTTCCACCTGAATCGTGCAAAAAGCTGCTCAGGAGCTATAAGAAGGGTTTGACTACTGTGACAAAAACAAATGTATATTTTAAGATGATCATTAAGAGGGGCATGAATTATTTTCAAGTTCTGTTAAAATGTTGATCATTTGAGTTGAGTGGATTTTAAAAAAAAAGTTCCTTTTTTTTACTAATGTTATTGTCCTTTTTCTCGTTTCTGTAAATCTGGTTCCACTATGAATCTTTTAGGGCTTCACAGTCCTTTTGCAGTTTGGTTTGTTTTCACCCGAGATTTTGTGGTCGTATTAAAAAAGCTCCTGTCGATGGACGTTTCTTACCGACCATGTTCTTTGGAATAGTTTCTCTAAATTGGCAATTTAAAGTGATTCCTGTAGCCGACTCTCACTCTACAGGAAGGTAGTTATGTGACTAATATTTACCCTCAGGAGGAAAATGATTTTGGTTTCATCAGGGCTTCTGGTTCATGTGGATCAACTGGTCCAAACGGGGATCGGAAATGGAGATATAGCAATGCAAGACAAAGGAAGATATTATTTGTGGGATTTTGAGCTTTGTCTATGAGTATTTATCCAACTAATTGATCAAAATGGTAATGACTACAAATTAGCGATGGGTCAAATTGACCCGGAGACGTCCCACTTTGCGATTTTGAACTTCTGTGACATTGAGGCGAAAACTTGTTTCCGTTTGTGTGGAAAATGACCAGCAGGCCTCCGCTGCTCCCTCTGAATACTCACAGTGGAAGTTTAAAAACTTGGATGTGTTTTTCCTTTCTCTCTGTGGGGAAAGTTTTTCGTTATCTTTACCACGGGTCCAGCAGGATGGCGACGAGCCTCAGCAGGAAGTGAGCTGCTGCTGGACTTCCTGGGTGACGAATTGCTATCCTGTTAGTGACGCCACCTCAGAGATTAGAAGGCGTTAATGGTGTTTACACTCAGTATAGATTTTCTTTCTCGAGTGGCTCGTTTCCGCCAGGGGTCAGTGTGATTTAGATCCTCGTAAAGCAGCAGGAACTCAGGACCTTCAGACGTGAACGGTCTCCAGCCTGTCACCTGTCTGACGGTGAAGTTGCACAACTGCTCCGTGCGTTTGCCCCCCCCTCTGCAAGTCAGATTCCTTTAGTTCATTTACCTGCAGAAGCTACACCAAGACCAAACAAAACTTTCCATTTTTAAATTCTGCGTTGCTGAAATAATCATTGCATCTATTCGTGCAGCATCACACGCATCAAGGCCCACAGACAGTCAGCTTTCTCGCAGGACCAGATTCCCAGATCAGACTGGTACATTCAGAAAATGCACACACGCCCTGTTTATCCGTGAAGACGGCAGAAAGTTTTCTCTGTTGCTTTTAAATTGTTTTCACGGATAAAATATCCAGATGGTCGTCTCAGAAATGTGTCAGCCAGGCGTGTGTCTGGCCAAAAGCGGATCTGTGACCTCGACCGTACGGATGAGCAGGTGCTGCCTCGCGCTCGCGTCCACCTGCTCACTTTTCAGTTCTCACCAGGAACAAAAAAAACCAAAAAAGAAACGTAAGAAGACAAGATGTCTGACTGGCCTTGTTTTGGTGCGAGCTGGACTTACTGCAGAGATGAATGAAACACTACATTTTTTTGTCTTGGTTGCTAAGAGGATTACATGAAAAAACCAATGAAAAAGGTGTCAAACAAATAACTACTCTTGTTGTTTTGTTTTCCCACCCCCCAATTTATTTCATTATATTCACCAATAAATTAATAATTTTATTTCTATTTTAGCTACCATCCTACTAATACTAACCGGTTCTGGACCGTGTGACGATGCTTTTTGCACACTTGCTGAATGTCAGCCTAGCAGCTCGCCCTTCAGTTTGCGGCTGCATTTCTCCCTAAAGGAGAGCTGTCCAAACATTCAGCCTTTCACTAACACAGGTTATTTGAGAACTCTGTAATGAGATCTCAGGTGAAAGACAGCACAAGTTTGAGTTAATAGCACTTTGTCATATGGCAACTATAGATTATATGATGGACCAACACAAGGTTGTTTATAACTACGAGTCAAAATCTGATTAGTGTGGTGCGCATTTGTATTCAGCAATTTGTAGAACCATCTATTGCTGCAATTAAAGACACAGCTCTTTTGGAGTGAATCGCTCTACATCAGATTTGCACGTTTAGAGACAGAAATGTTTATCTGGCATTAGCATTAGCCAATCATGCCTCATGATTTCATTTTAATGTCTGTTAAATATGCAACTCTTCCCTGGCTGTTGACAGACTGAGTATGAGATGCTTTATATTTAGAAGTCTTCACTTTTTTGTTTTTATTTATTTATTTGGGGGTTTTTTCACAGCCGTTAATGTGAAAAATGTTTTTTAGAAAGCTAATAGCATTAGCAGATTGCAAATTGCTGGTGTGACTGTGAAGCCATTTGGTCAACCTTTGTGAACATTGAACATGTTCAAAGATCAGGATCTTGTTTAATATCCGGACTTTAAACTTTTCTCCAGTTTTCTCCCTGACCGGCTTGCTGTGTTTCTGGATCTTCATGATGCTGTTCGTTCTCTAATGTTCACTGACAAACATCTGAGTCGTCCACACAACACTTGAATTTATACTCAGGTGAAGTCACACACATGAGGAGTCTACTGAGGTGAGCTGTTTGCACTGGATTTTATTGAATAATCATGTCAAAGTGAAGGGGTCTCAGTGCAATTAGTCCTTCCACTTTCACAGTCTTTCACCTAAAATTGATTTTCACATAAAATTGCATTGAAATGCACAGGAGTTTGTTCCTATATTCAGAAGTAAGTCGTATTGATATGCAGAGAAAAATGATCCACAATGATAGTACAGGGTGTTTTGCTTAAAACGCCCTGGGTATCAGCTTTCTTCATCTGATATGATCTCCTACTACATTTCAGGAATTACAGCGTTTAAACCACCCAGAGCCCTGCATGTTTGCCCCAGGCACCAGCAAACAGCCGGATATCAGTGTAATTGTCAGTTTTGAGCTGCAGAACAAGATGATTGAACCTTTCTGACACAAATGCGCCCTCCCACCCCTCACGCCCATTTACTTGTAAATCTCTATTATGCTATGTGCATACCTCAGGTTGTCATGCTGTGGGCCCTGACGCGGTCTCGTCTCTATAAAGGGCCCAGCTGTCCACAGCAGAGTCAGTCCAGTCCTTCCTGCAGGCCTGCACCTCCTCCACCGCCTCCTCCAGCTCAGCAGCATAATGTCTGTGCCTGTCAACCAGCAGGGCTTCAGCTCCAGCTCCCTGGGAGGCTGGATGCTGGAGTCCTCCTGCATCGGCCCCCAGAGATACTCGCACAGCGTGTATGGAGGAGCCGGCTGCTTCGGGACGCGCATCTCCCAGGGGTCGCACCTCAACTCCTCGTGCTCTGCACGGCCTGTGTTTAACGGAGGCAAGCTCACCATGCAGAACCTCAACGACCGTCTGGCCCGCTACCTGGAGAAGGTGAGACCCATTCGCTCCGAAGCGTGGGATGCAACATTTCTCAAGATTTAACAGCGTAGCCGAAGCTCATTCATACATTTGAGATGGTTCTTTAAGTCACAGGGTCTGAGAAATTTCCTTTATTTCAGCTTCAAGTTTCAAACATGGCAACCTGCAGTTTCTATTGGTGTTGGATCACATGTTCATGCTTTCCTCCAGCAGAAGCTCTCATCAGTAATGAAATCAGAAATGTAATATATTTTTGAGTTTGGTTTTAAATGTAAAAGTTTCATTGATCTACATGTCGTTTTTTCATTTTTTTTTTTATCTAAAAAAGTTGGTTTCAATTCTCAATGTAATTGAAAATGCTAAAATACATAAAAAAAACTCCCCTCCTATCTTTGTCCAAAACATTTTAGAATATGCAAAAAAAGATTGTTTCTTTATTTTTCTTTGCCAAATTTAATGCAACAAAACTTTTATCATTTCCATTAGTTGTCCTCATGACTTTAGTGACTGTTTTCTCTATTGCAGTCAAATCTCACATCACTGTCAAAAAGAAACGGCGCCTCCTACTGTTATGAAGGTCACAGGAAAACATTTCTGATTACCCAATTTTCACCAACAAAAAGAGAGAAAAAGACAGTGTACTTTTTCTCTTTTTTCTCTTTCTTTCAGCCATTTTCTGATGAGTAAACACAGCCTGGAGGTGTTTGTGTCACAGCCTGCTCAGACACAAGCTGTTAAACAGCATAAGTCGACTTTCAAAGGAAAAAAAAAAAATCAAAATCTCAATTATTAAAGAAAAGCTTGAAATTCATCATGTTATGTTGACATTTCAAAAGAAAATTGCTATTTTTTTTTTGTAAGATTTGAAAGTTGCTCTTTTGCCTAATCTTTCCTCACAACAGAAATCAGAGTAGATCTTCACTAAGGAACAGACCAAATTGTGTTAATTATTGTCATTGATTGAACAGTCTAATTAAATGATGGCACTCTGTATTTCGTGATAAACTGACTGACCCGGTGTGTGTGTGTGTGTGTGTGTGTGTTATAGGTGCGCTCTCTGGAGAACAAGAACAGGGAGCTGCAGATTAACATTGACGAGTTTCGTGTGAAGACCTCATACATCACTAAGGACTATGCAAACTACTTTTCCATCATCCGTGACCTGAAAGCAGAGGTGCCGCTCACACTTCGCTTTGCTGCACACAAGAATGAAGAAGAGAAAGCATCATGGTTTTAAATGTAGAAGACACACAGCACATAATGTTAGTTTGTGTAAAGTATTAAAAATAAATAGGAAAACAGCCCAGCATGTCATATAAACACCACATTTAGTTTAGTAACCAGATTAAAAATATAACTTTGTTTGAAACAATCTGTAGTAGAAAGGTTCAAGTCTGGTAATGCTGAAGTTTTCATGTTTATCTTCATCTAAAACTTTGCTAATGGCTAAACAAGCCCTGAAAACGCACCTTTTATGTTTTCTCAAATAAAAAATTAGTCAGACCAAAATTTGATAAGTCTCTGTATAATAAAAATACACACACATGATCAAATTGAGTTCAGATTTCTTGAAGAAAAAAAATAAAAATAAGTGAAATAGCCACTTAGTTTCCACACTAGGACACTATAAATCAGAAGCTGACTTCAGGGTTGTTTTCCATTAACACCCTCAGCAGAAACTGCCACAAATATCATATTTTTGTCTGAGTTTTCCTATTGGGAAGCTAAAGATACAGGTTTAAAACTGATGTTGACTTTGCTGCTTCACTATAAACATAGAGGCCTAAAGCCCTCATCTTCTGGACAGCCAACCAACTTCCCTTCGACAAGAATTACTGTGAAGTTGTGAAATTGTAATGCCTTAAAATCCAGTAAGGAGCATTTCAGGAGCCAAATCGCCAACCGTTTTCTGCACAGAATTTTCACCGTTTTTGTAATAAATTACAGCTGAGAGCATCTTTCCACTGATATTATCCCCTGTTTGTGTTACATATAACACCAGGCAATTTACTATTTGTTTCCAGCCCAGATTCAGACTTCCAGTTTTAGTGCAAAGATGACAGATTTCATGTTTTAGCTTCAGCTTTGTTTAATAAGAGGCTGAATTGTCTATGAGGCTGATTTGAATCCAAACCAGTACATTTCCTTCATGTCAGAAACTTTGCCAGTTGATCGTGCTGAGTGAAGAGGATCGGCCCAATCATGGGTTGATCCCGGGACATAAAGGTCTTGTTTTCCTTCCTTTCAGATTACAAGAAGCTGTTCAGAGAACCAGAACGTGCTACTGCAGATTGACAACTCCAAACTGGCAGCAGAAGATTTCAAATTGAAGTATGTTGGAGCTTAAAACAATTTTTAAAAAAAAATGTGTTCAATAAATCAATTAAAGTCCAGATGAGTGAGATTCTGGGATGCCAGAAGGCCTGACAGGAGGGTTTTATGTGGCGCGTAGGGATGAGATGGAGATGAACATGCGGAAGATGGTGGAGGCCGACGTGTTTCGCCTGCGGGGGATCCGGGACGGGATGACCCTCACCATGAGCTCCCTGGAGTTGACCGTGGAGGAGCTGAAGGAGGAGCTGATCCGCATGAAAAGTGAACACAAAAAGGTGAGATCCACAGGCCGTCAAACCAAAGAGCGTCTGGAAAGGAGGACGTGGAGAATCAATGAAGCATTCGTTCTCCTGCTGCAGGAGATGGAGGAGCTGCGACGCCGGGGCGCCGGGAAAGTGAAGGTGGATGTGGACAACGCCGGCTCCTGCGACCTGGAGAGGGTCCTGGCGGAGATGAGGGAGCGGTACGAAATCGTGATAAAGAACAACAAGCAGGAGATCGAGAAGTGGTACCAGGAGAAGGTGAGTCGCTGGGGAATACCAGATAGCTTCAGATGCATGAAAACAAAACGAAACACTGTTTATTTTGTTCTTATTCGCTTGTTTAAAAAAGATAAAAGCTCTTCAAGAACAAATCCGCATCTACACGACAGAGGTGGAGACGCACCGCTCTCAGACCTCAGTCCTGAAGAGGAGCTACCAGTCTCTGGAGATCACCCGCCAGGCTCTGTACACCGAGGTGAGCCGCAGATGATTAGAGAAACACGCCCCGCTCTAAAAGATAAAACTTTTGTGTTGTTTTGTTTTTTACATCTGAAATCGACAGAAACGCACCCCAATGGAAAATGTGACAAGTTAAACTCGTGGGGGTAATTTCTCTCGATTAAAAAAAATATGGGAGGATATTATAGATCAACAAGATTTCTGCTTAGGATGAAACTTTCTGTTTAAAACATGTCATCTTGGTCAGGAAACATGAACATCTGTGTATTTTTCTTACCCTAAAAACTGTAAAATTACAAACACTTCCCCCCCCCCCCCCCCCCCCCCCACACACACACACACACACACACACACACACACACACCTCCAGTAAACATAATTCTGGCCAGTGTTGTTTTGGTATAGCTCTGTCTAAAAGCTTCACTTTGACACCTCCAAACGTTCATTTAGTCATTTTGACCAAACAGGTCAATCTTAGTCTTCCTGACTAAAACACTTTTCGACTACATGAGGTTAAGATCGACCTTAAAGGGGTCTGATTTGGAGCGCGGGCTTCTTTCTTGCTCAGCACTCGCTTATTTCAGGGAATGTGAAACTTGCTTCACTGGTAGACTTCAATGAAGTGGTTCCCATGTTGATCCCAAACAATTTCATTTCACCTGAGAGTGAAGGTTTGGTAACCAGAAGAGAACTGCGTGTCCCAACAGGATAACGATCCCAAAACCATCAAAACCGGTTTGAAATAAACAAAACAAACCATCATTAAGCTTCTGGAGTAATCCTCCTAAAGCTCCACCAACTGTTGCGATGTAAAGACGATGCTGAAAAGCAAAATCCGTGCCAGAAACATCAAACAGTTTAAAGGAGGTCTATTTCTGCTGCTATTTATGCCAAGAGAATAAACTTTGGGTTTTTGAGCTTGTTTGTGTCATTTTGACTGTGTGTGGATCAATTTAAGTTCAAACTTGTGCTCCTTATTCTTGTTTTTAGCAGTCATGCTGTGAAATTATTCCACACTGGAAGAAATACAGTTTTAAAAAAAGCCTCAAATTTACACAACAGTTTTGCTCATGATGGGTTGATGTAAACTTCAGTTTTGGTCAGAGATCTAAACCAAATTGTGATGGCAAGATTAATCAGCAAACTATCAAACAGCAGTCCTGAATGAAAACACTTCTTGTGTGAGATATCCCCAGGAGGACAAAACGTCTTTCTGTCACGAAAATACCAAGGTTTTTATGATGGCTGACATGTTGACTAGACCTACACATGTAGTTGTTTTACTTGGGAAGAATGAGCTTGTGGCCAATACTCCATCAGATGTATCGCTAGTATAATAATCAGCCAAAAAGAAAATAAAAGTCTGTTGAAATCTGCAACGCATCACAAGTCTCCAGCCTGCAGCGAAGCCCTTTCTCACATCTATTCCTCCTGCCTGTCCTGCAGATTCAGTGCTGGCAGCAGAACATCTGTGTGGTGAACAACCAGACTTCTGCTCAGCTCAGCTGCCATCAGTCGGTCGTCGCCGCTCTGGAGGCGGAGCTGCAGAAGATGAAGACGCGTGTGACCGAGCACCGGATCAAGCACGACACGGTGCTGGAGATAAAGACCAGGCTGGAGAGCGAGATCGCCGAGTACAGGAGGCTGCTGGAGGGAGAGGGATATGAACAGAAGAAGTGAGACATTTTTACCCAAACTTGATCAGAGAACCTGTCCACGGGAGTATTTATACTTTATCATTACTTATTTAACTTATTTCACAGGGCTCTGATCATCAAGCAAGTGACAGAGGAAGTTGAAGGTAAGAATCTCAACCCTTCACCCTTTTAATCCTGATGCTTCTGTATCAAAATCCCTGACATTTTCTCATCTTCTTACGTCTTATTGACTTTTTATTCCCTTTGCAGAGCAAAAACCCCACATTGAGAAGAGAGTGAAAACCATCGTGGAGGAAATTGTTAATGGACAAGTTGTGTCCTCCTCTGTTGACACTCGAGTGCACACTGTTCAGTAGTCTGCCTGCCTCCTCCAAAACCTGCCGAGTTAGTGATTAACCTGTGCTTTTCAGCTGACCACGTGTTCTTTTTGGTGGTTTGGATTTGTCTTGACATGTGCAGCGAACTTGATTTATGTGCTGGTCTTTATACGGGCTCTACTTTTGGAAAAATAGTAACCCAAAAAATCAAATAAACGACTTCAAAAATCCAGTTGTAAACTAACAGATTGTGAATCTGGGATCATATAAATGTTTGTCATTTTGATCATAGTTGGAACTCATGCCCCTCTGTAAGTTAGTCGTAGTCACTAAAGATAAAATATATAATAATACTGCAAAGGTTTTATAAACCCAAAGATATCTTCAGAGAACATAAATTTCACTGTGATGTAATGTAAGTTGTGACCACCAGGTGTCTCTGTTGTCTCTGAGAAGACGGTCTGGCACAGCTTCGTGTTGCATAACCTGAATTTGCTAAAATGGAAACAGATTCTTTTTGCTGCAAAAGAGACTTTTCCAAATATGATTAGCTTGGTTTACTGGCAGTAAGTTAATTATCTGCTGGATGTATAAAACTGAAGCTTTATTGCACATCCAAAAGTCCCGGAGGAAACGAAGCCAATGCTGGAAATGATTTGACAGAAGCACGCAGGGGGGGATTTTTTTTTTTTGCTTTATTAAATAGATCGTACAAAGAGATTTATAATGCTCTAAGAGCTAAAATTATGGGTTGCTGGTCATTCTGGAGACATCAAAGATTTCTTGTCAAAGCGGAGTTGAATGAAGCAGAGCGCTGGGATTAATGCAGCGGTTTGAGGTCCGCCTCCCCTTCGCTGCTTTTGTGCGGTTGCTTTCTGTCAACATGCTGTCATCTATAATCCTCTGTCAAAATGTCAAGTTTCCGTAACAATAAAGGTGAAACTCATTCCCATCGACAGTTCAGTTGTGAAACAACCTGTGCTGAAGCAGAGGAACTCATCTTTATTTTGCGTGCAAAAGAAGGATGTTTTTAAAGTGTTAGGTTGACTACGGCGACCACTGGCGCAGGTAGGGGTGGGCTGGTGGTGCTGCAGCCCCATGGGGCAGCTAAAGTAATGAGCACTTTACACAAAACATGACATTATTCACGAAAACAGATACCATCAAATCAATCAAGTTGCAGGAAAAAGGCAGAACCCCATAATTTAACTTGTTTAAATAGACCACAGCCCAGAGTTAGTAGCACAGGAAGTTTGAACAGCATTTAGCTCACTTCAGCTTTATTTGTTAAGGGCAAATCCAGAATAAACACCATTTCAAGTATGCAATCAAATACACCCTTCATGATAAGGTGTTCTCGGTTTCTAAAGTGATTCAACTTCACTTGTGCAAGAACACACACTAGATATTTCACCATGCCCTGAAAACTGGGAAAAAGTAAATAAATACTAAGTAGACTAGAAACCCTAAAAGTATTTGAACGGGGTTTACTTCCTTTGCTATTTTTACCACATGCGTATAATTAAGTGAAATCCAGATTTATTCAATTAAATTCAAGTGCAGGCAGATTTAAATCCCGTATAACCGCATGCGGTCCCATTTAATCCAGTTACTAATTATAAAAGTGCAGGTCAGTGAAAAACATTATCTAAAGCAAACCTGCATGCTACATTAAATCTTCTCTAGAGTTCGCAGCTCAACAATCTGCCTCTCGAGCTTCTTTTACGTACACAAGTAGCAAAAAGCAGCTTAAATTTGCTGAAACTCATTGGAATCCATCTGCCTCCTCCAGACAGCCTCTGCACCGCTGCTTTGGTCTCCATTTTAGCTGCTTGCTGCAAACCGCACAAAACTGACCAGCAACCTCAGGTGCAAAAAAAAAAAACAAAAAAAAAACGCCCTCAAACACAAAACTCTGGTTGGAGCATCTCTAATTTCAGTGTTTCCTCCTGATGTGAAAATTGTAAAAACAAATGGCTGCCTGAAGAAATGTTTTTTATTCTTTAGCTATAGAGGATTTACAATCAAGCTAACCAGAACGCTGCGTTTCACATTTGTGTTCAGGTCCTCGGGAGATAAAATCCCTCCGTCAGTTTACTCGCAGCTACCTCTATCATTACCACGACACCACACAAGCACAAGCTTTATGGCTTTTTTAAAAATTTATTGACAATAATCAACTTTAATTTTCATCAATGGGAGCTGTAAATTTCCAGACTTGTGAAATCTCTGCAGCCTTTGCATGGAAACCTGTGTGAGGTGTGGTCACTGCAGGGCATCAGAAGAAACCCGTACAGGAAGCAGAGCGTGCAACAGAACACAAAGACACCAGATTACTGCCAATAAATAAGTAAAAAGTGCCTGACTAGGCTGTGAGTCATCTTGGCACTAACACTCACCTTCACAATGAGTAGAGAGATACTGTGTAGTATTGGCCCACACAGAAGGGATCCACACCCAGGTAAAGGCCGATGGGCATATCTATCATTCTTCTGCACATTACAGACGTACTGTTTTTCATTTTATGACAAGCAGGGTTGGCTAGGGGGGAGGTTTTCTATATGCCAGGATAGGACTTTCTACTCAGACTCGAATCTGCTTTTTGCATCCTGAGAAGTCACTGGAGCGTGCAGCGCAGGCAAATGTGTGACAAGGAATTACGCTTGATCTTCTTGCCTCAACCGCAAACTGATCTCCAACTTATGCGCAATAATAACCCACTTAAGAAATCATAAATCAGGATGAATCTGTGGTGAGGCTTGGATTGTTCCAGCAAGCGAAACGCTGATTACTTCATTCAGCAAAACGGAGCAAGCAAATACAAAGCTTCCAAACAAAAACCACAACCACACCTTGGCTTATCCCCACACATACCGACACCATCAATCATTCAGCGACAAATGAAACAATGGCTTCACTGTGGCTGTAGGGAAGGTGAGCGTAGTGCAGGAATGAACAGCTTTAAAATGAGTTGTACATTTAAGATAAAACAAAGAACAAGACAAACAGAGAGCAGGTGAATACGGTGTTATTAACTCTTACTTACATTCGCATTTTCCTCTGTTTGCTAGTTTGTAGTTCTATAAATCTCAGGGATTAACCAGACCTTAGAGTTCATGTTGCACGGTGGGAAAGGTTTGTACTGCTTGAACTTCGAAGGTTGTTTTGTTCTTGTATAAGAAATAATGTGCATTGTTGATTTTGACTTATCTTATTTGCATGAATCAATAATAGGCAAGGGTGGGGCCTCAGAGGTTAACGGAATAAAGCAAATTCAATAAAAGCAGCATACATTCTGGTTTCTTGAGTTGGTTTGAATGTTTTCGTTGTTTGTCTTTGGCAGAGGTTGCAGCAAAAGGTGGTTCTACAAAGTTTTTGTTATGCTTTTGTATTTAAAATTTTTGTGAAAACATTGCGGCTTGTGGTTGTAATTTGAGAAAATATGACATAGCTGAGCGGGTAGGAATGCAACACAATGCAGTGGATACTAACAAGGAATGTAAATCATCATTTGTCCCTGTTATAAATAGCCTTGCCAACAATTCAGGTTTGGTCATCCATTGTCCATACAGGCTCCTGCTTGCAGGGGGAGCGGGTTTCTATCTTGAGCTGTCATTGGGTGCAAAGTGAAACACATCCAGGTTGGTCGCAACTCTGTTGATCTCAGGCCGATGAAACCACAGAAACTAATTTCTGTGCACTGCGTCCTGAATGTTCTGTTCGGTGCTTTGTCTTCCCTTCTGGCTGCTGATGCTCATGTTTAATTACGGGACAGAGAGATCCTCTCACGTTACCTTGTTATGATTACTTACCCAGGGCAACAAAGCAACCACAAGCTGCAAACATTTCCGGATTGTCGTTTTGCCCTGCAGCAGCGATGTGAGCTGTTCACTTTGGGTAGTTTCTGCAGGTCACATCATGCCAAAATGCCAGCGCTTTCTCAAACAGAGCTGTCCTGTAGCAACACATTTACAATTTCTCTCCCTGATCTGCCAACAAGACAAGTTGTGAAGTAACTCACAATGTCACCAGCAAAATATGGAGACCAAATGCAAACTTATTGTTCTTAAACATAAGCTTTTTGTCTCAGAATGTGAGAGATCGTGGAAGCTAAACGCAGTTGATCTTTGAGAAACCCATCATTTTTCCAATTGTGACAGCTCACCAATTATCCTTTTTACGATAAAACAAAGCAGCCAGAGTTTGTGAAAAGTTTTGAGCTGAGTGCCAAAGTCTGAGACAAGGAAGAGTCTCACATTGGACACTTTTGAAACAGGACAATTCACCTGCATGCCTCAGATTTGAATCTGTTTGACTGAGGGTATTAGTGAAATCTGGCAGGTGTTTAGTTTACAGTGAGCTTGAAATGGTAGATAAGAATTTGATACATACAATAAATTACAGCTGCTGATGTTTTGATTATGGCTTTTGAAGAAAACAATGATATGGCTGATAAGTATTGCTACAATGATGTTTTGGAATAATTTGAAGGAAAAAAAGGACATCAATGAGGTTTTTTATTTATTTTTATTGCTAAGCATTTTTTGTTTGGACAGTCACTCTGATTAGACAAATATACTAAACCAGCTCAGATTAGGTCTGAGCTACTAAACCCCCTGATGGCAAAGTCTCACCTGGATAATATGTTTTGATTAACAATAAATAAAAAAATAAGATAAATAGCTTTAATTAAAATTATATTCATCTTTTTATGTATATATGTTCATATCAATTTTGATTTTCAAGTTGTGCGTCTGGTACCCCCTCCAGCTGGGGGGGCAATTGCCTATTCCAGGGGGGTAACAGTAAACAGGCTTTTAATGTAACATAAATACAAATACAAGCACTTATGTAATCTTTCAAATGAAATAACCATGTTGTATGTATGTACAATAAACCGTGTTTATTAATACACAATAAACAACAACGATGCAAACAGTGACACATAGAAAATGCAGAGTAGTGACGTTCAGATTCACATGAACATTTGCTCATACTTTGCAGAAAGAATCTAATGTCTGCGATCTCTGAAGTCTGTTTCTTTAAATGCAAAATCGATTTACTCCAATAAGAGTAGCAATAGTTCGTATTAGTCAAGTAAAAGGAAAAAGTGCAGTAAAACTCCCACAAGTACTTTTGCTACCAAAAGGTTACTGAAGTAAATGTGGCCAGTACGAGAAACCTCTGAACAGAATGACAAAATTAGTAGCTTTTTGTTATAAGATACAGGCCTAGATTAATTCAACACATTATTAGAGTCCAACAGCGTCACTCAGAGTATTTGGCTTGTTTGGAAAAGTTCTTTGCCTTTTGCCGTCTTGCTGCCATGAGGCGAGCCGCTCTGCACACATCGGTGTAAAACCCGGCGTGAGCATTTTAACGCTCATGATTTGCATAAAGGCGGCTCAGAAAACCCCGTTATGACACGTCAAAGGATTAGATGGGGGGGGGGGGGTGTTATTTCAGTGATGCCCCACCTCAACCGTGTCCCCCCTTCACTCCTCTTTAAAAACTTATTGGATAGGCCTATGCCCCTGCTCAGCAGTCTGAAGGAGGCATTTAATATAGATGTAAATGTTAATAAGCCTTGATAACCTTTAAATATTTTGAATCTGACAAACTAAATTAAGATTCACTGAAGGGTTAACAGAGAGGGCAACACAAATTAGCGCACATTAATATATATATTGTTATTAATCTAAGCTTTCTCGAGGAGTTTCTGTTTCTTATGTTCTCTCTTTTGTTCCGCCCTGAATAATCTCCGTAGCTTGAAGTCCATCAACCTGTTCCAGCATCGCACAGAGCATTGACTGTATTAATGTGATCAGGACCGGTTTGCTTCCCCCCTCATCGGACCAGAACCTGCTGCACTGAGCTGAGATGTGCTCAATATGATGAGCGCAGCAGCGGCTCGTTCTGCTTCCCTTCCACCTCTGTGCCACACCAAAGTGCGCTGTGATGTGAAGTCGTGCAGCGGACGGAAATACGGAGACACGTTGAGGAAAGTTGTCACCATGGAAACAAATTTAAATCCTAAGCGATTCAGCTCCCGTCTGTCCCCTAATGCCTCTGCTGCAAGATCGACACAACTACTGAAGATTTGGTCACAAAGTTGTGGGATATGTGTGACATCAGCACGTTTACAGGTTGTTTTTTTAATTTGTATTTTTTTATTATTGCAAATGTGATAAAAAATACAATCAGAGGACTGTATCAAGACATATTCATCTCTAGTCTGTACGTGTTAAGAGGGGCAGAGGGACAGATTGTCATCACAGGAATCATGCGTGCAATGCACACACTCATGCCTAAGAACAATTCAGAGAGACTAATTAACTTGTGTTTTTGGACTGTGTGAGAAAGCTGGCGTACCGAATAGAGCCTCCGTGAATGTATGGGGAGCACATGCAAACTTGATGCTTTTAAATCGATCACGTCATTTCTGTTTTCAAGGTTGCAAACCAACCAAACACTCTGACAAAACTTTCTCCAGAAGGAATATTCCGATCATGAACCCACTGCCTCCAAATTCAGGTCTCTCTGACATTTACCTCTGCCACGGGCAATTAAACTGGACCTTAAATCCTTCCACGAGGCAATTCCAACAGACATTAATGAACTCTGTGAAGTTCTGGAAAGGCTGTTTAGTTGGTCTTTGAAGCACATGTGGTGATGTCACCAGTTTTCCCCTCTGCTGCCTGTTCAAGCTCCTTTTACATCTAATCATTTTCAAGTTCTGCCAATCCTTCAAAGGGATAAAATTTTTTATTTTGTCAGTGGCGTAGTAATCAAGATATAATGAATAGCAACTTTGTTGTGCATATTTTGTCTTCCCTTCGGTCTGAAACTGCCCAGAGTCCCTGACATCTGTTTCTTGTTTAGCTCTGAGGAGTCGAGTTTGGACCCTCAAAGTGATAAGTTGCAGCTTGAGGGAAGCTCTGGTTTGCGTTTTCCTGCACTGTGTGCATGCACCGTCAGCAACAGGCATCCATCGGTTGGAGGTAATAAAAACCATAAATCACAGACACACACACAAAAAAAGGGGGTGTTGCTAAAACTCAGTGTTACCAACATGATCTGGACTCAAATGGTTAAAACTATGTAATTATTTCCAAAGGTTTTCTGTGACACAGTTTGGTTAAATCTTCGGGGGGATATTATGAAACCCTTCAGGATGTAAAGAAGCAAACAAGCGAGAGCTTGTTCTCTTTCGGGTTATGACGGGCATGCCAGGACTTCAGTCCAAGAAAATAACAGGCAGTTAAATCCATGGTGAGCCAAGTATTGAATAAAGCCAGAGAGAGTTGCAGGAGGAAAAAACCCTGCAGGCTGCTGCAGAACAAAAGGAGACTGAAATGTAAGATGTGCAACTTATCCTAGACGATTTTAAAAGAAAGTTTTTTTGAATGTAACGTGAAAATGTATCGGACATAAGCCAAGCTCATCCATTTTCTTGTGTTTGTTCTGATTAGCGTCTTGGCAACAAAGCTGGTTTTGCAGAAAATCAAAGGAAGTTGTTTTTACCTGAGAGGATCTTAGCAGGACTTAAAAACCTGTCCGAGGTGAAAGCAAACACACAATAATGGGTGTGGCTCTTTTACTCTTTTACTCAACCTGTTGCAGACACAAGAAATGTTGAGATATGAGCACTGTTTTAATAAAAACAAACACTGTCTCATGAAATTAGTGTGTCTTGGGTTAGTTTTTAAAACTAATTTTCAGCTTGTAAATTTTTCTTTAAAAATATCTAGTTCTGTACTGTGGCATAAAAAAACAGAGTCTGAAGTTGGTGCATGAAGGGTTGGACTCTGCACCCCTTTTAGATAATGTTCTCGCCATCAGTCATCCTGTGGGCTCCACCCATGTTGGCAGTAGGGGCGTACAGCATAAAAAGGAGGCAGCAGCAGCGTTGTGCATCTCAGCCACCTCCTTCCCTCTCGAGCAGGCAGACCTCCTGAGCAGCTTCAACAATGAGCAGCGTATCAAGAATTAGCATGTCCAGCGGCTACTCTGGACGTAACTTAGGTGGTGGAAGCTTGGGTGGAGCCCGAATGCAGAGGCAGTACGCTTCCAGTGTTTATGGTGGAGCAGGTGGGAGTGGAGCGAAGATCTCCATCTCCTCTGGTGGGTTTGGGGGTGGAAGCTATGGGATGGGAGGGGGGTCAGGTTTCGGCGGTGGAGCGGGCTTCGGGGGTGGTGCAGGCTTCGGGGCCGGCGGAGGAATGGACATCAACGTTGGAGCCAACGAGAAAGCCACCATGCAGAACCTGAATGACCGTCTGGCCTCTTACCTCGAGAAGGTGCGCAAACTGGAGAGCGCCAACGCCGAGCTGGAGCTGAAGATCCGACAGTACTTGGACAAAAAGACCGGCCCCGCTTCCCGGGACTACTCTGCTTACTTGGCCACCATCGCTGACCTGCAGGGAAAGGTACGTTGCATGACTTTCTAGTTCTAATTAAAACATGATTTTCCATCCTGAATGTGTCAAATAGATCACTGGCAGTCAATATTGGGAGTTGCTTCTTCATCCTGCAGATCCAGAAAGCTATTTGTGATAATGGAACCGTCTTCTTGGCCCATGAGAATGCAAAGTTGGCAGCAGACGACTTCAGAGCCAAGTAAGAACAGGAGCTTAAGCCTGGGTGTGTTCGTACAATTGGAAGAAGTCCCTAGAAGATGATGTGTGTTTTTTACTGCCCCGCAGGTATGAAAATGAGCTAAGCATGCGTACATCAGTGGAGGCAGACATTGCTGAGTTGAAGAGAGTACTGGATCAGCTCACGTTAGCCAGATCTGACCTGGAGATGCAGATAGAGGGTCTCAAGGAAGAACTGATCTTCCTCAAAAAGAACCATTTGGAGGTGCGTCCAGAACAGGAGCAAGTCTACATCCGCATGCTGTCTGAAAGGTAGCATAAAATCCACAGAAACCCAACTCAACAGCACATGCGTTGTGATTATGCAGGAAATGGAGGCTCTGAGGAACCAGATGAGTGGCCAGATCAATGTGGAGGTGGATGCAAAGCCGCAGGTAGACCTGACCAAGATCATGGCTGAGATCCGTGAGCAGTATGAAGGCGTGGCCGCCAAGAACCAGAGGGAACTCCAGTCCTGGTTCGACTCGAAGGTGAGACTTGGTTCTCTCTGAGAAGTTCAGCGGACACCAGTCTATTTACGGTTCGGTATTTGCAGATTCTTGATTTCATGGTCACTGAACCCAGTGGTCAACAGAAGTTTAAAAGTGTGATGTGATTCATGACTGATGTTTTCCCATATCTGCAGACAGAGACACTCAACAAAGAGATGGTGGTGAGCACAGAAACTCTGCAGACGACCAAGACAGAGATCTCTGAGCTCCGGCGCACATTACAAGGCCTGGAAATTGAGCTCCAGTCACAATACAGCATGGTAAGTTACCCTGACCTGGCTTTGCTTCTGTTCCCATGAACAAAATGCTATTGTTCTGCTTTTGGCAAATGTATGTATCCTCCTCTCTCCTCATCAGAAAGCGGGTCTGGAGGGCACGTTAGCTGAAACAGAGTCCCGGTACTCTATGAAGCTCCAAGGGCTCCAGATGCAGGTGACATCTCTGGAGACACAGCTGACACAGCTGCGTGCCGACATGGAACGACAAAGCCAAGAGTACCAGATGCTGCTCGACGTGAAGACGAGGCTGGAGATGGAGATCGCAGAATACAGGAGGCTACTGGATGGAGAGGGCAGGTTAGTGGGGAAAAAAAAGACAATCTGACATTTAATCAAAAACTAAACAAAAGCCTCACATTTATCTTTATACAAGCGCTGATTGTCTTTGTGTCCTTGTAGCATTGGCAGTAAAGAAAGCAGCACGGTGAAGAAGGTCATCGTGGTCACAGAGGAGATTAAGGACGGCAAGCTGGTTTCCTCAACAACCTCCTGATGACCTGAGACACATGGAAAACATGAGGAACCGCAGCTGAAGGTCACGTCACCATCTGGATCAGAACTGCTTCCTTCATATATCACCAACGCAATAAAAGCCTCTATCACTCTATCCTGTCTGCGTCTTTGTAATTCTTGATAATGTAAAATATGTTTTCATTAACATACTATCACCAGGCAGCTTTATAGCGCTGTAACATGGGAATTGTGTCTTGTATTCTGTCACAACATCTTCAGACTTAAAGGATCAGCCTCTAATTAAAAAAAAGTAGATCAACTTGAAATTTATCTGCTTGAAAACATAGATATTAGTTTATAAAAACCTCCTTGAGTAACAATTTCTTATGAGTTGACCTGTTCAGTGTCCTGAAGTAAAATATATATATATATATGTATATTTTTTGCAGTACTCCAGTATAATCATAATCGCTCACCGCAAAGCTTCCAGGCTCAATTAAATCGTATGTTGGAAGAAAAATAAATCCTATAATATTAACACATTTAAAAAGAAAGTTATTGAGTCTTTAAACACATTTATCCCTCTTCTCGAGATGATGAGTCTGAACAAAAACACCCGTCAGGGATGAGTTTAAAATCAACAAGGTGATAGAAAACAGTAATTTTCTTTGTTGCTTTGCCAGTGACTTTATCCTTTTAGTGTTTTAAAATTGACAGAAAATTACAGGAAACGTATGTCTCTGTCAATTTCTGTCGATGCAGATTGATTTCAGTCTCTCTCTTTGTTATTGTTTACATTCAGTACCAAATAATACAGGCATTATGTTCTGACCTTCTGCAGAGGACGAAGGAATGTGAGCGGTCCAGCTGTAGTTTGATTGTAGGTTGTACCTGAATGACATTTTTATGAACAAATATGTTCTTTCACATTTTTATTAAAACTGTCACTGTCATAACTCTGTAACTCTATGCCCTCTCCCTGTGGACCTGCTGCCATCTGAAGAAATACACTGCTCCTGCTCACATCATCCATGTGTATGCGCTTCTCCCAACCTCCTCCTTGCTCTCTGCTACTCTACAATGAAACCTGCTGTGAATGCTGAAGCTAGTTAGCATAGCCACAGAAGATAGCGGATAAACTGTTTTCCTGGAACATTGTTTCTCCACTATTAGCAGAATGAGCATCTCATAAAAGAGGGGTATTGACAGCGCTAAGATATTCCTCCTGGCACTGCTTGGTTGTTTTTGACAGGGACGGTGCATTTCTCAGGGGAGGTCAGAAGAGCTCAATCTTTTCACAGATTATTTGTCTCATATCATACTGTCACAGTGACAGTTATAACAATAGAATAGTGTTTTTAAAAAAAATAAGTTACATGCTCTATCTTTGGGCGTTTTTCAGTGTGACACTGAATGCCTTCAGATATACTGCACAAGACCTGTGCTTTAGTTTTTCAAACATGACGTTTCTGAATTTAATCTAATTAATAGAACCCCACAGCACTATTCATTGAGTCACACACAGAATCACAGTTCCTCTAAGTTTAAGAAAGCCTGTAGACAATCTGTGAAAAGAAAACGTTCACTGCTATTTAGATGGGAGGAGGAAATATTTATGACAAATGACGAAACACGTAAATCTGACACTTTGACGCAGAGAACATTCCAAGGGAGAGAAAATGATAAATTAGACAAACCGTTGTTGTAACCTTGGGCATATAACCATGTCTTATTGCTGTATAGTTTATCTATAAGAACTAAACAACCAAAAAAAGACATTTGAAACAATTCATCAAGACACAAGCAGGCTGGGTTCACTCCTTGGGGTTGCGCCCGATTTCTCCCTATCAGATTTTGGCGCAACACCGAGCTGCGTAATTACTTTAAAGCCAGAAAGCAGCAGCCAAAACATTTCTATAAGACATACTGTACCTCTACTATTAGACTTGCTTTTGCTGCCCTCTGCTGTCACCGTGTCTCGGTTGTGCTAATTGTTTCTGACTGATGTTTGTCTAACAGCTGCAGTCTTTTAGGCTCCCAAACTCTGGAACTCCTTTGCCACTGAGCTAAAGCTAAAGACACACATTAGCATCTGTAATAGTGCCCAAAAGCAATAGCTTAAGCCTGGGCAAAGCTGCTTACTGGTCATTCTGCTTTTTTTATTTTTCTTCATTTTATCCCCCTTTCTTTTCTTATTCTTCAAAAACCTCCTATAGTCAGGTGTTGATAATTAGCAAAGCCGCTATAACACAAAAAACATCGCATCTCGTATTCTAGTGTATAATTGTCTATAATTAAATGAATAAAATAAGATGGAAAAGAATTTTGGTTTTGTAAATTTATAGTTCTACTTCTAATTTCTTAGGGTGTCTAAGAACTGCAAGTGAAAAATTGCATTTAAGCTAACTGGCATTTTGACAGAAATGTTATCAATATCCACTGTCCCTATAATAAATAAATTCAAATGATCAATTTTAATTTAAAAGTTGTTAAATGTTTTGGGGGTTTTACAATAGAAATTTGAAGTTTTTAATGTGGTAATATTTGTGCAAATCTGGGGTGGCGTTTTGCTAATTGGCTGTTAGGTTTTGCTAAATGTGGGACAGTTTTAACTTGAATGTTTTAGCAATCATAAAAAACTGTGCTATAACAATAATAATCTTTTTAAAAGAAACCCAAAACTACTGTCTGTAGTAAATACTGAAGCATGCGTCTTTAGCTAGTGAATCTTTGTGGTTTTAATCATGAAAAGATAAATACCAAGGCTAGTTCACTGGGTAGGTGTGGAAAAGGAAGCAGATCTAAATAGTCTTTTCTAATATAATTATGATATTTTGTCCCAGTTTGTATGAAAAGAAAACTGCTGTTTAAATGTGTATATATATATATATATATAACAAAAACACACAAGAAAATGTAATTTGACTGCAAGACCTTTATTAAATTTTGCTTGTGCTTTATAATATTTTTAATCCACCACTTTAGAGGAAGAGGAGGAAGACACCACCTTTCCATCCACAATTGTCTCCTCCACAACGATGGTCTTTGTGACCACTGCAAAAAGACAAGCAGGATTTATAAACCAATTGATGTTCTTAAAGATTAGAATACTTAAATGGCAAATTTAGAAGAAAATTCATCTTACCTTGTCTAGAGCTGCTATTTGAAAAGGGAAAAGAAATGAAATGATTACTTCATGTTTATTTAATCTTACTCATAAAGTTCTCTTTATCTTGCCCGGCTCTCACCTGACGTCCTCCCCATCAAGCAGCCTCCTGTACTCTGAAATCTCCAACTCCAGACGGGTCTTGATGTCCAGAAGATTGCTGTACTTCAGTTCGTTTTCTCTGATGTTTTCGCTCAGACTTGATAACTGAGCTTCCAGGCCTGTGACGACATCCTGCAGACCTGATAGCTGGGCAGCGTAGCGTTGCTGAGTCTCTAGCAGAGATGCCTCTAGAGATGATTTCTGTTGGGGAAGGAGAAAAAATGTTTGTTTAGTTTTTTTCATAGTTTGGTTCAACTGCATGGGGAGGTAAACTGAATGGAGTGAAAATGTGACAAGGAAGAGATGAGGCTTACCATACTCTGATGTGACTGCAGTTCAATCTGATATTTCTGCAGGGTGTTCTTCAGTTCTTTAATCTCAGTGTGGGATGTCTGAAGATTGGTTGTTTGTTCTGCTACACCCTTCTCCACCACTGTAATCTGGACAGAATCACATCAAATGTTGTTGGAGTCCAGTGAAGCTCTGTTGGACTGAAAGGACTGCAGCTTTGTGTCTCACCTTGCTCTGGTGCCACTGCTCAAGATCCTTGCGGTTCTTGGCAATCAGAGCCTCGTAGTGCTCCCTGATCTCCGTCATGATCCGGTTCAGGTCAACTTGAGAACCAGCGTCGACCTCCACGTTAACCTGGCCGCTCATCTGCTTCCTCAGCTGAGCCAAGTCCTGTAGGAGAATTAAATAATCTTACAGGAAGAGAACAACATATGGGTATGTCAAGAGAGCAAAGGGCAGACCCAGGAACAACAAAAATGCCACCAGTTCTTTCATTTAAATGCAGCCTAAAGTAATATTCCATCTGTTTTATCTGGGGCGAGGAAGAAGTAATGTGTTTTATCTTTAGCACACAACAGAAATATGAGTCAAACTAAGGTTACTAGTAAAGTAAATAGGTGCGGATAGATGATTTACAACCAGCGTTAATTAATCATAGTCGGATCGGGTCAGTCCAGCTTCTGTTTAGGCCTGGTGTGGACAGACATATTGACTTATCAGGCACCCCAAAGTCGTCGAACTTGTTTCTTTGTCACAGGCTCTCTGTTTTCTCTGCAGCTTTACCTCCTCGTGGTTCCTCTTCAGCATGATGAGCTCCTCCTTCAGAGTCTCCTGCTGACTCTCCAGATCCATTTTGCACATAGTGAGATCATCCAAAACTCTCTTCAGCCCAGCGATGTCGGCCTCTACAGCCTGCCTCATGCTGAGCTCGGTCTCATATCTGATAAGGAAGGGCAGAACAGGTCAGAGAGGTTTCAGGCAGAAGACGTTTTCTGTAGGGCATGAGTTCACGTTACGTTGTGATGCATTAGCGAAATGGCACAGCAGGAGCTGGGAGTAAACACTTAGACTCACTTCATTTTAAAGTCATCAGCAGCCAGTTTTGAATTGTCAATCTCCAAGTAGGTCCTTATGTTGACCATGGTGGCTTCTCGGATCTGAGGATGGAAAAATAAATCAGGAATGCTGTTCAATAAAGGTGAGCATATCTTTTTTTTTGTTTCTTAGTGTTACCTGATGACAAAGAGTAGAAGGAGTATTGTGCTTCATCCACAAATATGGTTTGATTATATTGACTTAACTTTTAAAATAAAGTTTAAATTAATTTAATCATGAATTTAGAATGTAACTCATGATTAAAATTAGCCATTAAACAAGGACTGATAAATGAGTCACGGTGAAAATCAACCCTCCATTGAGGCCTGAATTTGTTATGATAGTAATTAAAATTTCTTAACCGCACACTTTGAAAGACATCTAAAAATCTTATAACGTGGCACCTTCACAGACACAACATGTGGTTCCATCAGACCTACAGGGGTGGCAGCCTTCTGGGTGTTTTCTCTTACCTTGTTCTGCAGATCTTCGATGGTGGCCATGTAGGCACTGTAATCATGGCTGATCACAGTTTTGCTTGTGTACCACTCTGCGATCTGCTTTTCCAGCCGTTCGTTCTCCTTCTCCAGCTTGTGCACCTTCTCCAGGTAGGAGGCCAGACGGTCGTTCAGGTTCTGAAGCGTGGCCTTCTCGTTGGCATCAACGTGGAGATCGAGATTATTGGTGTTGATGGCTCCTGAACGGGACAAGTAGTCAATCTGGCCTACGGAGATGCGGGTGCCAGAACCTCCTGCTCCGCCGTAGACACTCATGGTCTTCTGACCAGTGGACCTCTGGCCAAAGGATCTGGAGGAGAAAGACATCTTGGAGAGTTTGGATCTGAACCAGCAAGAACAACTGGAGATGATCTGCAGTACAAAACACCACTGGGACTCCCTGGTTATATAGCAGCAAAGTGGGAAGGGCCTGGAGCTTCACATGAAAGGAGGAATGCATTTGGCAGATTACCCCTCTTCTATCTAATCCCTTCTTTGCCATGGGTGTGGCGATCACGGGGTAGGGGTTCATTTGTCCACCAACAAGTCAAACTCGTAAATCCACATTTTCTTGTTCCTAAAGGGCATGGTAAAGGTACAAACATGTTTGTTTTTCTCATCAGTGGCAAACTCAAGTCACTGCTTTACAATAAATATATATTAAAAATATTTTGGTCTTCCAGCTGCTCGTATAGTGACAGAATTGACACATGCCAGTGACAGTTTCACCTCTGTGAAAAGTGGACCCAGGGGTGGAGGACATGGCAGCTGCAGTTATTTTGGACACGCAGGCTTTGAGAAACATCTTTAAGAAAGTCTTTAGAACTATACCAAAATCTAATCTGGTGATAACAGAATGAAAATGGAGCTTTCAAGTTTCAAGTTGCTCATCGGCTGTAATATTCTCACCAGCCACACTTTTTGCTTCCACTGCCTATTATCAAAGGGTAGCACACAAGCTTTAGCAGCTTTAGCAAAAAAAAAAAAGTTCAATATAAATTACATTTATTGGTGTGTGAACAGCTTAGACTGCAGATGTTAACATTTATATGAAAGGTAATTATAGAAACTCTTACACACATTTTGCGGTGACACAGACATAGACTTTTTTTTTAAAAGTATAGCAACATTTTTACTAAACGGATGAAATGAAATCTTTCTAAAATGGAAATCTTTTAATTTTGATGGCTTTTGCTTTCATTGTAAAAAGTAGTACAAATATCCAGCTAAATATTCACCTAAAGCAGTCTGACAACAAGCTTTCACTGCAACAACTGCTGCAGTTGCTGCCGTCGATGTGTTAGTTTGCTGTCGTTAAGTGACATTTGCTCAAGAATTTCAAAAAGGTTTCTTCAGGGCAATATGCGCCTGTGATCTTTGCAGTAATTATTCTTGGCAATGCTGTAAAACATTTCTTCACAAGCAAAGTGGAGGTATTTTTGTCAGTACAACCTGTTTGTGTTCGTAAACGATAAAAATTTTTGCGAATGTATTTTCACTTATCAAAATAACAAACTGTTTTTAGTTGGAATAAACGCACCGCCAAATTAAAAAACCCTCTAAACCAGAAGTATATTTCATTTATGTGTTTTTATGAGTTTATACTCAATGTTGCTCCTTTTTTTGCGGTGCCTGTGATGGTTTTTTTTCATATCGTTGAAAGCATATCGTTACAATGCTTAGTTGCCTTTCACTGTACACATGTCAGAAGCTATTTGTTCAGCCGTCAAACTGATAAGCAGGGTGAGGCCAGATACAGTGAGGAGTGAAGGCTTTATTTGCCCTTAAAGAATGCTGGTCAGGCAGTTCCTTCTTGTGCAACTGTGATACAAAATGTATCAAAGGCAGAACATTAAAAAATATATTTTTACCTTCTGTGCTTTTGTAGTTTTTAAGATTTTAGACTGGGATTAAATTTATATTAAAGGATTGCAAATTTTCTTTGACTTTACTTTTACGTGAAAAAAAATTGAGGAGACTTGCCATTAATTTCACAAATGATTTAGTTGCTTTAAGTGGAGCTGATTCCTCATGAATGAATTATACCATCTAAATATGGATTTAAATTGATAGTGCCTTGCAACCTATGAATTCATGTTTTGTTTTAATTGATAATGTATGCGTTCACACACTCACCTCTCCATGAGCCGTGAGCGCTTCTCAATAATCCAAGTGAAGTGGAAATTTGATCGCCATGTCAGCAGGAGGGACTCGTAGCACAACTTTCTCCTTTTTATCTGTTATTTTAAACGTTTGGTTTTCCCCGCTCAACTTAGCTGAGGCTGCTATTTTTGCACAGATGAGCAAAAATGTTGTTGGTTAAAGTACGTCAACACCCTGGAGTACTACTGCAGATTCCCCACCAGATAAGTAAAATTCATGTTTGCACTAAGTGACTTGTCAGATGTTGCACAAACCTTTTATGTAAGCACTTCTCTCTATAGTAAGTCTAAAAGGCGATGATGACAGAAACCAAAGCAATGAGATGATCTCTCCAAGCAGAACCGTGACATCTACCGCGCTCCTCCTGAGCGTCGGGCTAAGACCGCGGGAGGGCTAGGATATAGCTAATTATAATTTAAAAAAATCAAAACCTATCTTTTGGTGTATAGTATTTTCACATTATTTTATATGTGCGTTTATGTAAAGTTAATCGCAATGGACCAAGCGCTGAGCCCTGTGGTACACCCTACTTGATTTACATTAAAGATTTATCATTAACATGTATGACCTGAAATAAAATAATCGAAAACAGCCTAAAATGTCCATTTGATACCTACAACATATTGACCCTGTGTAAAAGAGCAATGTGGTCAACAGTTTGAAAAGCAAATCTGAAATGTGACTGGTCAGTTTAATGTCCTTAGTCTTCAATATTCTTGTTATACATAAATTTTTAAAACCTAGCAAAGGTATTTCTTTGTGGATTATTGTGCGATCTTCACACGTCAGGAAATAGCTCTGCTTAAATTAGCTGATTTGAACAGTCAGAGGGATGTTAAATTTATCTTCTCACTGCAAACAGTGAACAGGAAGTGACATGGTTACCTAGAGACGGACACTACGCAGCCGCAGTGAGCTGCTATCAACCAGTGTCTTTTTAAAAAGTTCACCAGATACTAAACCATCCTTAGAAATAAAACCTCTGGCAAAAATACAGATGGTAGTGGGAAGACAGGCTAAACAATCACAGTGAAGTTTAATAGGTAGTGATGGGTAAATGAGGCGTCATGTATAGTTTCGACCCATAGCAAAACTATATTGATGCTGCGTCACTGAATACTGACACCTGCTGGACATTAAAAATCCCTACAGGCAACGTAGTTGACAGACTGATTTGATGACTAGTCTATACAATAAGATTTAAGTCATTGTATTTTGTTGTATATTATATATTGTATTATGTCATATCTTCAGTTAAATTTAAAATGTATTTGAAATTCTTTGATACAGTCAATAAATAATGTGAACATGTACCAAGTGATGAAAATGAAAGTGAACGTGTTTGGAATGAGGATGCTTGTGGACTGGGTTTTTTTTCCCCAACAAATTTTCATTAAAAAAAAAAGTTTTTCCAACATTTTGAAATTTAGCCTGCTCCGTTTTTTTTTTGACACAACTTCTCCTGCTGTAGAAAAAAATGAAGTAAACAATACATTTATATGAAATAGTTTATAAAAAGCAGCTGAGTAATTTGTAGACTGGCTGTTTACTTGAGTTTATCCAGGTGTATCTGCGACTTCATTCTGATGCCTGGCACTATAATGCCTCGGCATTGAGGTGAATTTAATTAAATGAAACAGATTTTAGTGACACTGCATATTGTTCATATAAATGTCATTTTTTTCTTTTATATTTATTTTGTACACAGATCTTTATGGATGTGTTTTGCTGGAAATGTCTTTTTTTTATTTATTTATAGCGGGGTTGTCTTTATTTTCCTTTTTTCTGTCTAAAGATTTTTATTTATGGAGGGTAATTTAAGAATAAAATTATGAAATGTATGATTTAAAAGGAGAAACATATGCAACATTTAACCTGCAGAACATAATATGAAAGTAATCTAAGTCAATTTCAGCTGAATTTGGATTCATATAGATCGAGTAGGAACTGAAAAGAACCGGATGAAACAACAACGAAGTGATAACCAATAACTTATTTTCTGACGTAAGATCAAAATGGTCCCAAACTACAAAACCTTTCGTTTGCCTTGAGGCTCCATAGTTGACGCTGTACCGTAAAAGATCAAGAATTATTTTTTGGCAAATGCATCCAAATGCATCCCGCTGACAGATTCGCTTCCTTATATACACAGCTTGGCGCGTCAGCGTCAGTTCAAAACAGTTCCTGTATCGGTCACGTGACTTGCTGAAAGCAATACGCGCACCGACGCGGGTTTTTGTCTATGGGTTTGACACATGCGCCGACGCATCGGTGTCAAACCGATCACTACCCAATACCTACTACAGAGCCGAGCCGGCCGGTGGAAATGCGGTCACTTAGAGATAGAGCCGAGCCAGTGCTAAAAATAGATAAAGCATGATGTCTTTCCGCCTTTTCATTAAGAAACCGAACAAAATGTGGATCCACAAGTTGGACTTGAAAAGATAAGAATCAGCCCCCCCACTATTGTTGATGAAAACTTTGCATAGCAAAGTGTATGGTATTATCTGTGAGCAGCATTCCTCCTTTCACCTGAATGTCCAGGCCCTTCCCACTTTGCTATATAACCAGGGAGTCCCAGTGGTGTTTTGTACTGCAGATCATCTCCAGTTGTTCTTGCTGATTCAGATCCAAACTCTCCAAGATGTCTCTCTCCTCCAGATCCTTTGGCCAGAGGTCCACTGGTCAGAAGACCATGAGTGTCTACGGCGGAGCAGGAGGTTCTGGCACCCGCATCTCCGTAGGCCAGATTGACTACTTGTCCCGTTCAGGAGCCATCAACACCAATAATCTCGATCTCCACGTTGATGCCAACGAGAAGGCCACGCTTCAGAACCTGAACGACCGTCTGGCCTCCTACCTGGAGAAGGTGCACAAGCTGGAGAAGGAGAACGAACGGCTGGAAAAGCAGATCGCAGAGTGGTACACAAGCAAAACTGTGATCAGCCATGATTACAGTGCCTACATGGCCACCATCGAAGATCTGCAGAACAAGGTAAGAGAAAACACCCAGAAGACTGCAACCCTTGTAGGTCTGAAATTTACGAGCTTTTCAGTATAACTCTGTCAAATTGTAAAAAGGTGTATATTACCCTGATGTTTCCTTTTCATCCTCAGATCCGACATGCCACCACACTCTACGCTAGGACCAACTTGGAGATTGAAGGTTCAGAACTGGCTGCTGATGACTTTAAAATGAAGTGAGTGTTTTGTCTAAGTGTTTACGTCCATCTTCTGTTCTAACATTTCACTCATGCATCACAATCACAAATCCTCTGCCCATAAGTATGTCTTGAAACCTCTCTGACCTGTTCTGCCCTTCCTTGTCAGATTTGAGACCGAGCTCAGCATGAGGCAGGCTGTAGAGGGCGACATTGCTGGGCTGAAGAAAGTTTTGGATGATATCACTCTGATGAAAATGAATCTGGAGAATCAGTGGGAGACTCTGAAGGAGGAGCTCATCATGCTGAAGAGGAACCATGAGGAGGTAAAGCTGCAGAGAAAATTACGTCCCTTGCAGAGCAGCTTTAAGGTTTACTGATGTGTCAGCGTGTCATTGTTTGTGGCCGACACACATAAAATCAGTAGGATGGCTCATTTCCAGGCCTCTGCAAAACTTGATGGCTTCATTTATTGATGAGGTTATTGAACTTTTTGATTTGGGTGTTCTTCATCTAGAAGTTACATGATTTAGACTCTGAAGGAGAGTCGGGTACGTCTGGTCTACACCATGTTTAAAGACAACAGAAAAAAACTAGTAATTTAATTAATTTGTGTTAAATTAATTGAGTTCTCAGTTATCCATTGTCTCGGCAGCAGCGGTTTACTGAAGGAAAACTTTGTTTCACTCTAACTTCTCTCTTTATGGTGTGCCAACCCAATCGTACATAATTTATATCCCTGATAAAAGAGAGGAAATTTTGCTTTAAATTTCTCTTTAAGTAAACCACTCTACTGCATTTGGCTTCACATTTAATTCTTGTCTTCTTCCATTTACTCAACCCTGTTATTTGTTGAACACCTGCAGGACATTTCTCTGCTGAGGAAGCAGGTAGGCGGCCAGGTTAACGTGGAGGTCGACGCTCCTTCTCCAGTAGATCTGAGCCAGATCATGACGGAGATCAGGGAGCACTACGAGGTTCTTATCACCAAGAGCCGCAAGGAACTTGAGATGTGGTACCATAAAAAAGTGAGACATAAAATCATATTCAACATAGCAAGAACTAATGAAGAGGCGCCTGGAGTAGTAATAATAGTTAATGTTGATTTTCTGCCCAGATGACATCAGAGGGGAAGGTTGTAGAAGAACAAACAACCAGTCTGGAGGGATTCCGCTTGGAGATGAAAGACCTGAAGATCACCGTCCAGAGGCTTCAGATTGAACTGGAGTCCAATTTCAGTATGGTATGTCCTACCGCTAACCGAGACATTTACGTGTCCCATATTGGTCCATGGAGATAGAAAAACTGACATTCAGCATGTATAAAGTCTGCATTAATTCACTTTATGATTTCCTTTATATGACCAAGTTTGTCCCATTTATATCACAAATTACTTTTACATGTAATTGAAGTTAATGCATTTAATTTTCCAAGAAAAATGCAAACTTTATTCTAAAATCCTACTAAGAATACAAAGTAGAAATATCTATTTATTTTCCTTTTTTTTTTTTTTTTTTTACAAAAGCCTAATCAGTACAGTCAGAGAACTGTACATTTTGCTATATAGTGATGCAGTTGTTGGCTTGTACATGATGTTTGAAGTTGTTTTTACCAGCTACATTTGGAAACTTTTCCATGCAGTAATGTCAACTCATTGTAAACAGGACAGATACAGAATACAACGTCTTTGCACAATATATAAAACTTGCACAGTTCTTTTAACAGAGCAAGTTGATGCAGGTTTCCATGAGGGAACGTTGCATTTCATTGTTACCAGAAGCTGATACATCATTTACCAAGACACAACTTAACGTATCTATTCATTATCCATCCTTTCCATCAGAAATCATCTCTGGAGGCATCTCTGCAAGAGACTGAGCAACGCTACGCTGCCCAGCTGGCAGGTTTCCAGGTTGTGGTCACGGGCCTGGAAACTCAGATATCAGATGTAAATGCTGCGTTAGAAGAGAAGAGACAGATGTACAGCACTCTTCTGGACCTCACAACCCGTCTGGAGGCAGAGATTGTAGAGTACAGGAGGCTGCTTGATGGGGAGGACAACAGGTGAGAGCTAGGAAGATGCATGTAAACTAATATTAGAGATAATGAACAAAAAGTGGATAAAGTAAAAATTTAACAAAACATGAACTAATGTTTTCTTTTTATTCTTCAACAGCGGCTCTAAACAAGGTAAGACAGATTTTTTTCCCTTTCAGTATTTTTAAATTATCATCATTTTGCAGAATATAAAGTGTCAATAAATCTTGTTTCTTCCCTTTTTTCCAGTGATAACAAAGACCACCACTGTGCAGGAGACATATGTGGATGGAAAATAGGTCGACTCCTCCAAGACTTGATGCGGATGTGGATCAGATCAAGTAAAAAGAAATGGAAAGAAACCCCAAAATACAGCTGCAGCTGAACAATTTTTAATGTATTTTTGTCAAACACATATAGACCAAAACATGATTGTTTCCTCCATTATTATCATTCACTTCTCTTTCTTTCCAAATCAAAATCAATCTCACAGTACCACCACTAATCTGAACCAATCTGAGCGCGGTGAACCAGGGATTTATGTCGGTCCATTCAGAACAAACGCTTGTCAGATCTCTAACTTTGTCTTCTTTCAAGTGGCCGTGGATCCACTAACTAGTTATTGTCAGAAATTATTTTGTCTACTGCTATTCCCTTATAAAATCCAAAATTATGCATCTTATAATAATTAATGTGTTTTAATAATTGATCCTAAAAAACAAAACAGGAAGACCTTCAAAATAATGATATACTGGGTCCAGTATACACTCCATTGTGTACTGGACCCAATGTTGTTTGTTCATATTAACATGCACTCATTGAAATTAATGGAATCAAACATTGCATGAAAATCACAAAATAACACCAGGTAGCAACCACAGATGAAGATGGAATAAGTAGAAATGGATAATTTAAATGTATATAAAATATAATTATAATCTGCAGAGTGCTGTTGAAATATGCATTCACATCTTTTTATTTGATGCCCTCTACATGTAATCCATCAATTTAAATCGCTACACAGAGTAACCTGCAGTCAGGCAGACATTTTGTCATATTCATTAGTTTACAAATTCATGCATACATGACAAAAGTATTTGCTCCTCTGCCGTCACCTACAGTGTCTGTAAAAAAATATTCTCTCTCTTGGGTGTTTTATCCCTCTGTTGCTTGTACAAATCAATCATAATCAACAAAATTGAATGTTTTTGACTAAAACCTTTACAAAAAAACTCCTGTCAAACTGAAAACCGATTTCTACAAATATGAATGTTCAATAAAAATAAGTGATTGCATAAATATTTACTCCCTTCAAGTCACTATTTAGTAGTCGTACATTTGGCTGCAATGACGGCGTGTAGTCTGTGTGGCCAGGTCTCAGTCAGGCTTCCTTCCAAAGCTCTTCAAACTCTGTCAGGTTTCTTGGGGATTGGCTGTGAACAGCCCTTTTCAAGTCTCGCCACATAATCTCTGTCAGATTGAGCTGCACTTATTTCAGCCGATGACCCTGGATCACCTTCCCACGTCTGACAGCCACCACTCTCCTCACTCATACCACCAATGTGTGACCTGTCCACTCTTCCATGTTTCCAGCTCTGACCCAGACCACAGGCGACCTCCATCTCCATCTACAACTGACACATGGCTAATCGTCAGTGTGACTCGCCTCAGATAGCAATGCTTTTGCAAATCCTCCAAGCCAACCAAGCCCAATCTCTTCCAGCAGAGGGTCCCAGAGCTCCACCAGTCCGTCAAACCTCTTGCCACGTCACAATTACTTCCCCTGATAGGTTCTTGGGGTACTTGGCCCATGCTGGGGGATTTCTTCTAGTTTTCAATCCTGCCCCGTCCGTCTCTGTTGTTGTGTTCTTGAACAAGATGCCTGCAGGTGGTGTTCAGAGGCTGATGACGCGGTACAGCAGCCTCACTTCTGTCAGACAGGCCCAGGGCAGCTGTGGCTACTGTCCAGTAGTTTGCCATTAGTGTGTGAATCAGCTAGATAGATATACAGTATGTGTAATTACTACATCTACTGATACATCTGGACAAATTGTCAGTGATGTTCCTGGAGTCATTGGGTGTTTCGGATCTTTCAGCATCATACACCCTCTCCAAAGACTTCTTCCAAGTGATCTTTCCATGGGACTGTCAGCTCCAGCAGCACAGCTTGCTTTTTGACCTTGGACACAAGGATGTAGGTCTGATGTCATTTAATTTCATTATAGAACAAACAAGATATAACTGTAGTCATAGATACTTCTTCTGTCATGCAGGTGGTGTTAGAAAAAATATTGTGTTTGAGAAGCCGGATATTCTCGCGACTAATTTTCTCCAATAAATAAATGTGATTTTTAAAATTTAGATTGCAGACTGTTCCAACACAAATTGCTTAACATGCTAATAAGAGAGTAAAAATGCGCTCTCATTGCACAATGTGGGTGATGCAGACTGAGGAATCTCTGAGTGCAGCACTAAAGGCGAGAGGAGTGTCAATGATCTGTGAAGCAGGAAGAGAGAACAAAGGTTAATGTTGCAATCAAGTGCAGTCGGCAAAGCAAAGGATAAAATCAGCCCTTTACTAATAGTAGTTCTCTCTGATGATATATCAATTTGCACATTTGTACAGACTATGCGATATGACTTTACAAGCTGATACCTTTCTAAATTCAATCGATGCTTTTTGTGTTTTCATGAATTAGTTAAAACGGTAAATGGACTGAACTTATGTAGCACTTTTTCAGTCATACTGGACACTCAGAGCACTTTACACTAGAGCTGCATTCACCCATTCACACTCACACATGCATACATGTTTATATACTTGTACATAGATTGGTATGGAAGTTGGGTTTAAGTGCTTTGCCCAGGGGCACATCAACGTGTGACAGGAGGAAGCTGGAATAAAACCTAGAAACCCTCCAACTGGAGGAAAACTGCCCACTGAGCCACAGCTGCCCCTTCAAATGGAGAACACAGACTATTATCACTTCAATACGCAGTGAGGCACTAAAACACCTCCCTTACTGATCTAAAAAGCATCGGCCCAAATATGTTTCCTCAAAGAAACTATCTATTGAATGCTGCTCTAGGAGTGTCTCCTCAGGTCAGAGCACAGATCAAGAGGACAACCGATACCTGTAGCAAAGAAAAGTTCAGTTTGATTGTATTTTATTGGTGTGTTTGCATCAGTATGATTAGAATATGATGCATTGTTAAGCTGGTGCAGACAAAAAAACATTTTTTATGACATACATTGGTCAAGAAATGTATTGCACTATTATTGAAAACAACATTTATTTCAGAAACTTAATTTACAAACTGAAAACATTAGATGAATTACTCAGAAGCCTTTATTTCTGCCAACTACACAATGACTATTTATCTGCTACAGCTCATGGAAATACATTGTACTTTCAATATTCCATCAGATCAATTAAAAAAATTTCAAACACATAAATGTGGCTGAATGAAAAATGTGTGTAATGCGTGTGTAAAGACTGTTGTTCTCTAAAGGTTCCTTTTATCTGAAACAACAAGCCTCATTGGAACGCATAGGTCTGATTTATTAGATGTGTTCATATGTCCCCTAGAGGAGCTGCAGTAAACCCTGAGAGTATTTGTTTTTACTTTGGAGGATTCAGGTTGAGCAACATTTTATGGCGTCACAGTTAAAACAAAGATCAACAAAAAAATGAACGGCAGGAAGTTGTGTTGCAAGCTTGTCCTGATAATAAAATTTGATGATTGAAGGGCCCTCGAGGCGAATGTGTTTGTGAAACTCTGCTTTAATTTAAATGTAAATTAAATCTGAATGGTTTCTGCCATTTTGCATAAAAAGGCTGGTTTGGAGGGACTAACTGCCTTTTATTTCAGTATTATCTTAATTTAATCAAAATGCTCGTTCTATTAAGGCACGTCCTCTGCTGAGTGGAAGGAGCTGAACATTTCTGGAATGAAAAGAAACATTCTTGGAGCTTCTCTTTTTGGCCTCACCCTGTTCATCAGTTTGACAGCTTTCTGAAGTTGTGAAATGATTGATTACAGAAAGAAAACAGCAAAGCATCCTTGACATGTTGTGCTAAGGGGTAGCGCCAAACTGGGGAGAAAAATTGGCCCAGGAGTTCCTTACAGACTGCTCGGTTTAAATTTTCAATGTAAATATGTATTTCTATGTGTATAATAAATTCATGCTGAGCAGTTGAAGGTGGGACAGTCTGTCAGGAGCTGCTGGGCCAATTGTTTCTCCCCGGTCCGCCCCTGGTTGTGCCACAACACAAATATGATTGGTTCTTGCAAAGGACTTAGTCTATACCGATAAATATCTATAGCAATCATGCATTATTAGAATAACCTCAAACAAAGTGCATTGCGAGTTTAGTTAAAGAAAATGCATATTTGACTCCTTCTTACCACAAACGTCTTGAATAACAAAACACCCCTCAGGTTCAGAGTGGGGGTAACCACACCCCTCCAGGTCTCATCTTCATTGCCCACCTGAGAGTTGAGGTTCCCCAACAGGACAAGGACGTCCCCAGGTGGAGTCCTCTCCAGCAGCAACTCTGCTGACTCCAAAAAGGGTGGATACTCTGACCTACCATTGGGCTCATAAGCACAGACGACAGTCAGAACCTGACCCCTCCACACATAGGCAGAGAGAGACTACCCTCTTGTTCACTGAGGTGAACCCCAACATTCAGGGGTTCACCTCTGCTGTTGTTGAGGTTTCTACCTCAACATCTGCTTGGACAGCCTCTGCATACCTACCTAGTGGCTCAGTGACTCAAGGAGGTACAAATTTGTCCATAAAACAGTGATTTGATGGTTTGAACCCCCTCTATGTCCATCTCAGTTATTGTGTCCATGGGTAAAGCACTTCACCCAGCTGGCCTGGTGGTGGTCAGAGGAGCGACTGGCATCTGTTTTATGGCAATAAGTCACCAAGTTGCATGCATTTTCAACATTATGCTAAGTGGCTCCTGCAGTGTTGCATAAATTAATCCAATCTTTATCTATTTTCAGATATGCACACAAGAAAATGATAAAGGGTTTCATCTAATGACAGTCTTTTGGTGATAAAGATGACAATGTGGATTCACAAGTTTGACTCGAAAAGATAGGAATCAGCCCCCTAAGCACTTGTCTCCACACCCAAGGTGATGAAAACTTTGCATAGCAAAGTGAACGGTATTATCTGTCAGCAGCATTCCTCCTTTCACTTGAAGCTCCAGGCCCTTCCCACTTTGCTGCTATATAACCAGGGAGTCCCAGTGGTGTTTTGTACTGCAGATCATCTCCAGTTAACCTTGCTTGTTCAGATCCAAACTCTTCAAGATGTCTCTCTCCTCCAGATCCTTTGGCCAGAGGTCCACTGGTCAGAAGACCATGAGCGTCTACGGCGGAGCAGGAGGTTCTGGCACCCGCATCTCCATAGGCCAGATTGACTACTTGTCCCGTTCAGGAGCCATCAACACCAATAATCTCGATCTCCACGTTGATGCCAATGAGAAGGCCACGCTTCAGAACCTGAACGACCGTCTGGCCTCCTACCTGGAGAAGGTGCACAAGCTGGAGAAGGAGAACGAACGGCTGGAAAAGCAGATCGCAGAGTGGTACACAAGCAAAACTGTGATCAGCCATGATTACAGTGCCTACATGGCCACCATCGAAGATCTGCAGAACAAGGTAAGAAGAAAACACCCAGAAGTGTGATCGGTTTTAGAAGTTTACAAGTTTTGGAGTATAACTCAATGTCAAATTTTAAAAACTAAAAGAAAGGTGCATTTTCCCCTGATGTTTCTCTTTTTTATCCTCAGATCCGAGAAGCCATCATGGTCAACTCAAGGATCTACTTGGAAATTGACAATTCAAAACTGGCTGCTGACGACTTTAAAATGAAGTGAGTGGTTTTTTCTGAGTGTTTTCTCCCTAGCAACTCTTGTAATATTTCACTCATTCATCATAACGTGAACCCATGCCTTACATAAAACATCTGCTCGTATCTGGGCCATGAAGCCTCTCTGACCCGTTCTGTCCTTCCTTCTGAAATTTTCTCAGATATGAGACCGAGCTCAGCATGAGGCAGGCTGTAGAGGCCGACATCGCTGGACTGAAGCGAGTTGTGGATGATCTCACTCTGTGCAAAATGGATCTGGAGAGTCAGCAGGAGACTCTGAAGGAGGAGCTCATCATGCTGAAGAGGAACCACGAGGAGGTAAAGCTGTAGAGAAAACCGAGAGCTGTAGGAAAAAACCCGTTTGTCTATACCAATTCTACACAGAACAATAAACTACTCTTCTGTGATTGATAAAACTGTGTTTCACATCAACTATTAGTAGCAGAAATTTACAGTAGATAGCTAAAGTGTAATCCCTTCTCTAGTTGCATGTAACAAATGAAGAAATCTTATCTTCAGTAGCAAATCAACAGCTCAGTAACTCTATGGATTTTCCGCTGCTGCCACCTTGTCTCTTTAAATTTCTGTGCATTGCTGTCATCTCCTGTTAGCAGTTGTCTGTTATTTGTCCAACAGTGTAGGTGATAAACACCACGCTTATCCCCCTACAGGACTTGGCTCAGCTGAGGAAGCAGATGAGCGGCCAGGTTAACGTGGAGGTCGACGCTGGTTCTCAAGTTGACCTGAACCAGATCATGACGGAGATCAGGGAGCACTACGAGGCTCTGATTGCCAAGAACCGCAAGGATCTTGAGCAGTGGCACCAGAGCAAGGTGAGACACAAAGCTGCAGTCCTTTCAGTCCAACAGAGCTTCACTGGACTCCAACAACATTTGATGTGATTCTGTCCAGATTACAGTGGTGGAGAAGGGTGTAGCAGAACAAACAACCAATCTTCAGACATCCCACACTGAGATTAAAGAACTGAAGAACACCCTGCAGAAATATCAGATTGAACTGCAGTCACATCAGAGTATGGTAAGCCTCACCTCTTCCATGTCACATTTTCACTCCATTCAGTTTACCTCCCCATGCAGTTGAACCAACCTATGAAAAAACTAAACAAAAAATTTTTCTCCTTCCCCAACAGAAATCATCTCTAGAGGCATCTCTGCTAGAGACTCAGCAACGCTACGCTGCCCAGCTATCAGGTCTGCAGGATGTCGTCACAGGGCTGGAAGCTCAGTTATCAAGTCTGAGCGAAAACATCAGAGAAATGGAACTGAAGTACGGCAATCTTCTGGACATCAAGACCCGTCTGGAGTTGGAGATTTCAGAGTACAGGAGGCTCCTTGATGGGGAGGACGTCAGGTGAGAGCCGGGCAAGATGCATGTACACTAATATTACAGATAAAAATAAAATAAAAAGAGTGAGTAAATGTAAAATTTAATTAAGTGTTAATTGTTGTCTTTCCATTTTTTTAAGCCCCAGTTCGAGCTCAAAAAAAGGTAAGAAACATCTATTAGATTTCAACATGAATAAAGTATGAGGATTTGTAAAAAATAAAATAAAATCAAGTAAAAATTAATCTTATTTCTCCACTTTTTTCAGTGATTACAAAGACCATCGTTATGGAGGAGACATTTGTGAATGGAGTCAAGGTTGAGTCCAAGTAAAAAGTAAAAAGAAATCAAAAGAATTGAATTAAAAGAAACAAGTCAGCAAAATTCAATAAAGATTCTGCAGTGAAGCTAAAGTTTTCTGTCATTTATTATCTATTTATGTATCTATCAGTCCTCTGTGCCCCCATGTACTCTGTATTCCCTGCAGGCTCTTAGGGGTGGTGTGTGGTGCCTACAGTTATGAGAATTTTACTAATTCTTATCAGAGAAATGCACCAAAGCAATTGAGAAAAACCCCGTGACTTTCCTTAGTGTTTTGATCCAATTGTGCCCAACTCTGTAAAAAGTTTAAACTTGAAAATGGAAACTCTTCTGCTGCTTTGACAGTACAAGTAAAGTCAACCAGAAACTAGTTTTTGTTTTAACCCAGAAATTAAAGTTCATTGAGTTGATTTAACACATTTTCTAAATGTTTTCTTTTAAGTTCAGTTATTATGAATTGTGAGTTTCTTTAACTTACAGTAAGCATCACAGCTCTGATGCTCTTTTGAACATCAAAAAAGCACGGTTAATTTTTGACTCATCCTCAAAAATCAACCACAAACTTAGTGAGTAGTTCTGTGAGCTCAAACCATCACCACCCACAGATGTGGTTCAAACAAGAATTTTCGTTATCGTACTGTGAGGAAATTTGTGGCTGATTCAGAACGAAGATGGGTTTGTACTGATAAAGGCATAATGAGGAAGGTTTCTGTTAGACAAATTCATCGGATTAAGATAGCAGCTGTTAAAATGCCCTTACAAAGCAGCAAACAGTTATTTGAAGCTGCTGGAGCCTCTGGAACCTCAAGGTGGAGGATCCAGAGGCTTGCGGTGCATGAACCTACTATGTGGCCCCTAACCAGAGCTCACAAGCAGAAACGGTCACAGTGGGCCCAGCCGTACATGAAGATTAATTTTCAAACAGACTTGTTCACTGATGACTGCTGTGCAACCCTGGATGATCCAGATGGACGCAGTAGTGGATTGGTGGTGAATGGCCACCATGTCCCAACATGGCTGTGACGTCAGCAAGGAGGTGGTGGAGTCATTTTTTGGGCTGAATTCATGGGGAGAGAATCATTGGTCGGCCCCTTCAGAGTCCCTGAAGGTGTGAAAATGACCTCAGCAAAGTATATGGACTTTCTGACTGATCACTTTATTTCATGGTTCAAAAAGAAGAGCCGTACCTTCAGTAGCAAAATCATCTTCATGCATGACAATGCATCATCTCATGCTGCAAGGAATACCACTGTGTCACTGGCTGCAATGGGCATGAAAGGGGAGAAACTCCTGGTGTGGTCACCATCCTCCTCTGACCTCAACCCTATTGAGAACCTTTGGAGTTTCCTCAAGCAGAAGATCTGAATGCAGTTCATATCAAAACAGCTCTGGGAAGGTTTTCTGACATCCTGCAAAGAAATTCAAGCAGAAACTTTCCACAAACTCACAAGTTCAATGGATCAAGAATTGTGCAGGTGATAACAAAGAAGGTCCTATGTTAACATGGAACTCAGTCTGTTAAAATGTTTTTGATTGAAATAGCTTTTGAGTTTAGTACATGTGACCACTTAATGCTGCACATTCAAAGAATGATCGTTTGCAGTTCTTTATAATCCATAAAGTGTTTAGAAAGTCTACTGTGCATAATAATTTGGAACAGTGCATTTTGAGTTTTTTATTTTTGAAAAAAAAAACTGTTCTCATGGGGAGCTTTGTTCAGTAAAATTTGATTTATACTGTAATAGTTAATGACTTGAAAATTATACTGATCATGATTTGCATTGACCATTTAAGAAAATCTGAAAAAAATATGACTTGCATAATAATTTGGAACATGGTGTATAATGATATCTATAACTCTAGGTCTATACCTCTAGATCTAAAAATCTAGATCTATAACGCCACATCGTTCCTCTTTAGGTCCAAAGATAACTCTGAGCACTTCCTGTTGAGTCATCCTACAGCAGGTGTGTCAAACTCCAGTCCTCGAGGGCCGCTGTCCTGCAGTTTTTAGATGTGCCACAGGTACAAAACACTGGAATGAAATGGCTTAATGACCTCCTCCTTGTGTAGATCAGTTCTCCAGAACCTTAATGACCTAATTATTATTTCAGGTGTGATGCAGCAGAGGCACATCTAAAGGTTTCAGGGCAGTGGCCCTCCAGGCCTGGAGTTTGACACTCCTGCTTTAAACAAAGAAAAACTGAAGCAGCATTAGAACCTGATGCTGCTTCAGTCTGAGAGGAGAATCATATCAGGCGCCGCCTCACTTCCTGCTTCTCACTTTGACCAGATCAAGCTCTCATCATCATCATCATCATCATCATCATCATCATCATCATCATCATCATCATCATCATCATCATCAACGTCATTTCAAACCTGCTGGAAATTAAGACAGGAAGCAGTTCTGCTTCAACAGGAAGTACTTTATTGTGGCGTTGAGACGGTAAGTTATTGACGAGTTAATTTGGAGTTCTGGTTCTGATCCAATGGACCGAGCCGTTACAGAACCCAGAACATCATTACAGAATAAAGCAGCAGAAACTTGTTCTCTCACTGCTGAGGGATTCTGGGTAATAAAATGCCAGGATGTGAAGACATCAGCAGTGCTGCTCCTGAGATGTGGAGGGGTCATCAGCCCATAAAGGTCAGAGGTTATGCACTGTGGTGACATCATCAATGATGTTCTCATAGTCCTCATCAGATCCCAGATTCGGGTCAGCAGGCAGGGAGGCGGTCACAGTGCTGGTTGGATCAAAACCTGCAGGTATTAGTTTAGTTTAGAATTAGTTTAGCTTAGCTTAGTTTAGCTTAGATCAGTTTAACTTAGTTTAGATTAGTTTAGCTTAGCTCAGTTTATCATAGCTTAGTTTAGTTTAGCTTAGATTAGTTTATCTTATCTTAGACTAGATTTAGGATTATGGTAATTATGGTAAGGGTTAAGCTGTAGAAATTAATGGAAGTTTATGTGAAGTCCCCACAAGTGATGAAAACATGATTGTGTGTGTGTGTGTGTGTGTGTGCGTGTGTGTGTAGGGGTGTGTGTGCATGTTAACCATGACTAAGTAGGGCCTGCACCTTGGTTCAAGCCCAGGTTCCCACACCCTCCTAAATCCTGCCCTGGTTACAGGTGAGGAGAGAGAGAGAGAATGGCATCGGGGGCGAGGGAGAGTAAACAAGCAGGAACTGGGACAAAAAATCTAGCAAATAGAGAACGACATGAGGAATAAATAATGGATGTAATGGAACTAGGCCAACTCAGATCGAAAAAAGCAGATTGATTCAAAATAACTAAGAACTCAGTACAAGTGAACAGAACTATGGACCCAGAAAAACCCAAGATCCGGACAGAGCCAGACCGACATCAGCAGCTTCTGGCAGCTGATTTAGCTCTGAATGAGGCGAGACTTTAAATGCTTGAGCTGAAGCTATTGGATCAGAACTGGATCATGTTTTGGACCGCTCCCTGTCCGCATGTTGAGGTTCTGCTGCTAACCTGAGTTCAGTCAGGTTCTCACCTGGCATCATGTTTTTGAGGAGGGCCAGCATCCTGAAGGTGGAAAGGAAGAACGGGATGATGATCAGCAGCTGGACCAGAGTCCGGCTTGGAGTAAACGGAGTGATGGAGTGATAAACTGGATCAGAACCAAACAGTGACCAACTGGATCAGAACCAAACAGTGATCAACTGGATCAGATCAAGTAATATGGCAAGTCGTTTTAACATAAATTCGGTTTCGTCTGACTATCCGTGATTACATTCTCTAAAAATGCATCTTGACTAGACAAAACTACAGTTTGACTATCCGGAATGGTAATTTAAGATATCTGCCCATTTACATTCTGACTAGTAAGAATAGTAATTTAAGATATCTCTAATGAATTTAGAGATATCTTAAAAGGAATTTTGACTAGTCAAAATTACAATTCAAGATATCTATAATTTAGTTTTCACTAGTCAAAACTACATTTCTCCTATCCAAAAATAAATTTAAGATATATTGAATTATGTTGTCATTCGAGATATCTTAAGTTAGAATTATGACCAGTCAAAACTAAAATCGAGATATCTTGAATTTATTTTATGACTAGTCATAATTTAATTGTAGATATCTGAAATGTGTATTTCAGATAGTCAATAATTCATTGTAGATATCTTGAATTGAAGTCTCCATACAACTCAATGGTAAATCTGACGTCATTTCGACTAGTCAGAATGTAATTAAAGATATCTCAAATAGGTATTTTGTCTAGTCATAAAACAATTTGAGATATCTGGAATGTAAGGGCGGAAAACCGAATTTATGTTCAAACGGCTTGCCATACAGGTAAAGGTTTCAGCTGAGTTGCTGAAGAACCAGAGAACCAAAGACTGACCTGTGAACACAACTCCATGGATCAGAACCAGCAGAATTCCCAGACCTGAAATAAGAGGAGATAGGGGTGTTACTGCAGGTAGAACCAGGACCAGAACCAGCAGCTTTTAAAGGGTTGGAGAAGTTCAGGACTCACCAAGCAGCACAAAGTCGAGCTTCATCATATCTGAACCCAGATCAGTCTGAGCTTCACCACTTCCCTTTGACCAGAACCAGAATTAGACTGCAGCAGGAAGTTGCTGAAATAAAGGTGTGAAAAACGAAATTTTCTCTAATCATTCAGATGTTTCATTTTCAAACGTCTTCAGTTCTCATAAACAAAATGTGACTAACTGAACATAAAAATAAAACAATGAAAAGCGGTTTATTCAACATCATACTCTCCTTAAACACTTTTCTAGTTAATGATTTGATCTGTGAGAATAATCCTCTCCATGGGCTGCCACCTTATCGTGGTGGAGAGGTTTGAATGTCCCAGTGATCCTAGGAGCTATGCTGTCGGGGGCTTCATGGGATGGTAAGGTCCTTACCAGGGGCATGGTATGGTCTGCCTGGTATTCTAGGTGAGGAATCAGACAAATCGCAGCCCAAAGACCTTTTATGATGAGCAAGATTGTTGGATTCAGAATTCCCTCACCCAGACGTGGGTCACCGGGGCCCCACCCTGGAGCCAGGCCTGGAGATTGCAGGGATGGACCACATGGCAGTCTCACACCTATTTAGAAGTGGAACCATTACACTCCGGAAGTGAAGGGGGCGCTATTTCCTATATTATCTGCGGTCTCCTGTTTTTGTTTTCTTTTGAAATCTGTGCTATATCTTCATCTTTAGGAAGGAGCAGCTCTCAGCTTGTATTTGAATTTCTCTCTTTTATTTATTTCAGCGCAGTTTACAGTTCTTAGCTAAGTTTGCAGCTTTCGGTGTATTGTATTTTTCTAAATCTGCTCCTTAGTTGCATCTTTTCGGGCTTGGTACTGCCTCTAGTGGCGTTAAAATGTATTAATTTTGCACATTTGCACCAACCCCTGCATCTACTTTTAACATAGATACTGTTCCGGTCAATTTGACCCGGCAGTCAAGTTGAAGGGCAAAAAAAAGATAAAAACATTTCCAATTCCATATTTTTCCTTGCAGCTATGAACCATATTTCACCGCACACACACAAACACACCCTTTCACACGCCTACATGCACACGCCGACACACACAAGCCCACTTTCTCACTATTCTCTTTACTAGGAAACTGCGAGAAAGCTGGTGTTCATACAACTTTTGACGGAAATCTTTCCTGTTCCCGTGGGCAAACTCCACCCACACTGAGTGACATTCAGCAGAAGTGGAGGAAAACATAAATACTCTCTGCATGACTCATGTATCTTGATTTTAATCAGTGGATCAATTTGACCCTGAACTGTATGTGGGTCTCAAGTTCAATTATAAAGATCACCCATTGAAAAAAAAAATCTAAATGTTATATAGCTTTTTTTTTTTTTTTTTTTTTTACCAAAGATCAATTTCAAGGAAATTATATTTTTTTGTGTCTAGGTTTTTTCAGTGGACATTAAAAATGTAAATTCCATTTTTTATGTCCAAATGAATAAATGAGTAGGTTGTCGTCATTGATCTTTAATTTCTGAGAAATTAAAAAACACAATTGCACAAATATTGATTCAAATGGTTAGTATTGGAGTTAATAATCAGATACAAAAATGTTTTGGAGGAATTTTTTGGTTTCTGACACTATTGCATGATTAAACACTCCCCGGGTCAAATTGACCCACAAACATTATTGCTGTACCTCAGAAACGAAGATAACAGGAGGGCTAAGCTTGTTAACTAGTAGCATGTGATGTTATTATGTTATTATAACACTAGTGATGTTATTATGTTCAAAAGTATGTACTTTTACACTGAGTAACTTTTTTGGAAAAAATGTACTTATATGAGTAGTTTTACTGCACTGTACCTTTTTCTTTTACTTGAGTAATATTATTATTGCTATGCATTCATTTTGCCCCCCCAAAATTAGCTGATGCCCCCTCTGCTAAACTCGTCTGGATCCGGGGCTGCTTCCTGAAAGGATCAGAGTGAAGGTTTTTTCTACCTGTTCTACAGATTACTGGATAAAATAAATTTCTAGTTTCTTTTATCCAGTAAAAAAGAAACAAGTGGGATCCAGCTATCCTTCTTTGGTGGCTCAACATATATGTTGAGCCACCAAAAATTAGCAATTAGCAACTTCTCAACAGCCATTGAGAATTTGGAAACGGTTGCTCTTTATTTGCCAAAGTTATGAGGGGAAGAAGAGTTCTTATGTGTACAGGCTGCGTGCGGCGGGTCAGCGTCGGCCCCATCGTAACCATGGAGACAAGGGCAGTAGGTAGAAACTCTCATACATACTAACCAACATTGTGAATTATCGTGATCAGCTAATGTATCACTAGATGGCGTACTTTAGCTAAATAAAACCCTCCAGCACTCCCTTTGTAAGTAGGATTGAGGTTATATGAGAGCCTGTTGCATTTGTAGAGTTCTGTGCACTTTTAATGCAGAAACTATAAACGCCCTTTTTTAGTTTTGCACACAGGTTCTTTGTACATTTAACACAAACTTGTGCAATAGATGCTGAGCTCCAACAAATGAGATTCTTGAAGAAATAAAAAGATTTAAACACAGAAGGCAGCCTTTCTGTGGATGCTACGGTCAGACCCAAAAAGAGAGATGTCTAAGTAGCAAGCCTCAGAGGAATGAAGATTTCTTTTGCTGTCTTGACCAAATGAAGTTTGGGAATGGACCGACGTATGTCAACATGGTTTTATTTACTCGTGCTACAGTGCGTGGAAGAATATAAAGTGTGTCAATATGCAAAGGCGGTAATTTGTTGAGAGTGAATGTTTAACTTTACAGAAACTGGCTTAGAGGGAGCACACAAGTGGGATCCAGCTATCCTTCTAGCTCATAATAACTTCTTCCCCTCCCAGGTCGCAGCACATTTTAGTGTGTGTGTCGAGTCAGTAATTCAGTGCAGGATATTTGTTTGAAATGTTGCACCCTGGGAAGGTGCCGCTCAGCGCAGAGTGAGTAGTTGAGCAGGACGTGATAATGTCTGTGGAGGGGTGTGGTGTATTCACAGGAGGCTCTGAAGGATCGTGTTGCTACAAATAGGTTCACATCTGTGAGTCAGAGTTTCTACTTTGGTGTGTTTGTCCATCCGTTGGTATGATTTTTGTGGGGGGGGTTTTCATGAAGGAAGGCCATTAAACATAAATCTGCTCAAATGGCCCCACAGGATGGATGTGGTGCTTAGCTAAAAGTCAAACATTGAAACTGATTGACAGGAAACTCAGAGATGTTTCCCACACTGCAGGTGTGGTCAAATACCCCAGGTGACAGAGGTCAGGCCTGGTTTGCTGCTTCTTACCGAAGGTGAAGAGGGTCCTCAAAAAACGCTCAGAGCACAAGTTACAAAGAGCTGTTCAGTAAATACGACTCGAAAAGAAGAAATACAAGATGTAAAAACATTAATAAACTAATTTTACTTACCCGGTGTGTTGAGGGCAAAACTAAATGCTAATGTATTTGTAGCTGCATTATGATAACATCCTATTAACTGATAAAATGCAAAGACTATCAAGTTTTACTAGAACATTTTACAGTAAAGTTCAGCATGAAACTGCACTGAGTTTACTGAGGATCTGAGTAGGGTGTAGTTGGTTGTTAAGACACCTTGATTAAGGTAAGATGTGTAAAGTAAGATCTTTATGGCAGCCAGAGATTTCTTGGGGTTTTGTAATGTCTGACTTACAAAATAACTAGATCTGCTCAGAAATACCCACATTTCCAACATGAGGCCACTGCAAAATCCAAAAACTGCAGGTTGAGTCGTTGCTTTTGATTCGCCCCATCAAGCATGTTGAGCTCAATTAAAAATTATTATGAGTTGGGTGTGTGGTTTGTGGCGTCAGAAACAACCCAGTGGGAACCCATAAAGACCAACAGATGAGAAGCTAGCAATGTCTCAGTACTTAGAGCTTTGGGCACAAGATTAAACCCATGTTGTGAATTAAACAAAAAAGATGAGATCTGTTAGCTTTTTAAGTTAAACAAACCCCAAGAAGTAATATTACTCTTAGTAAACTATCGAGTCTCAAGTTTTTGGCATTCCTTAGCTGTTAGTCACTGACTCTATACATTGGTCAACACACACAGGTACACGCATATATTCTTCAATGTGTGTAAGGTCAGTCGCCTATAAGGCAGCTGAAACTTTAACTTGTTGGAGTTTGGCTGCTCCATTAAACAGTTCTTCAATCAAAGCCTGGTGTCTCCTGGTTGTTTCAAAAGTGTCTCAAAGACTCATCATTAGTCTGACTTTGTGCACACTACTCATCTCTTCTCATCTGTCCAATGAAAGCAATAAATGTTCCTTCCTATCTGAATGTAAAGTTTCTAAGATATTTTCTCTGTGCATGGTGACTTTCACTCACTGCTTAGCCTGTCTGTTGGTTGTTCTTGACTCCCTTTGACTCTTTTGATGTATCTCCAATTCAGACAGTTTCTCCAGAAATGTATTTTCAAACACTGGATGAACAATATAAATCATTAGCTAGAGGAACTTTATTAAGGTGGCTACGACCGCTACTATAAAAGCAACATATTCAGCAAAACCAGTTTTGAAACCTACCGAATCCACACACAACAATGTTTATCTCCCTAAATGTTTGCCAAATGGTAAATATAAACCCAATCAATCCCACAACTTTGAAGCAACAAGTCGTGAGAGTTTTTAGCTTTCCTTCCTGAAGCAGCTAGCTATATTGCAGTGCTAACACTAGCTTGAACAAAAACCAGACAAAAAGAAGTGAAAACCAGGCTTCAGCTGAAATATTTCATCTCCTGTTAGCCATTCTAATGGTTAACAGGAGACCATTATATAGAATGGCTAATGAACAAAAATTTGCTGCTCCTTGTGTAAACTAACTATGTGGTTATGTTGTTCTGACTGTAAACCACCAGAAGTGGCAGCTGACTGTGAAAAATCAATTCAACACTGGGTCAATGTTCATCTAAGCTTATTTTCCTTTGCCTTTATGACAATGTATTAATTACATTTTATATAAGAGTTGAGAAATTTGAGCCCTTTGGATTGAGTTTACCTGGAAAGTTGGTGAAATCAAAGCTAAGAGCAGAAAAAGATCTAGTTCAGGAGAACAGGGCAGTAACTGTTTTTCATTCATTCAACATGGATAAAATAGCAAATAGCCATAACCAAAGAAGAGAACAAAAAAAATGTAAATGTTAGTTGGTCTATGAAAACAAAACTAATGGGAATCGTGCCACCAACAATGAGCTGCTTTTGTTGGCAACATATGTGCAAGAAGCCGTAACAGATCTCAAAGCCAGAACTAAGTGCTCTGACACAACGTACGACAAATTAGGCAACAACTCGATTGTGAAAGACAGTCCACTGTTTTTTTTCCCACTGCAAGATGAAACTGATGGCAGTTTAACACCACGTGCATTTGGGCTACGTTTATGCTCAGGTGCAAGAATCCAGACTGTCAGGAAGTCAAAGACAATAGAAGAGATTCATTCAGAAGTAGTGACACATGTAATACTACTCATTACTGTAAACAAATACAGGAATATTTTGATGTATCCATGGGAACTATTCATTTTTTTTAGCCTGGAGACCACTGTAGCAGTACAGACTGGAATAATATCATTATTAAAACACAGTGAAGCCACTTTAGATGTTCTAATTTACTCTTTTAAGTAATTTTAAAATCTAACTCTAGTCTGATTGCCTGTATTTATTTTTTTCCTATGAGATGTCATCAATTGACTGTTCTGGTTTTATTTGTATTCCTTAATGATTTAACCTGAGAGTATTTTCACCCTTATTTATTTTATAAATAAAAATCCCTCACACATCCTGTTTCAATGTACAACTTATACCACTGAAACCAGAAACATGGCTGATGCCGTGGGAAGTGAGACCTGCAGAACTTCAGATGTTGTTCTGGGATGTGGAGGTCAAGGAAGGGGGTCTGATATGTCTGCAGTATGGCCGTTTTCCTATGTCTACTTCCTGCAGGACAAAGAACCAGGCCACAAAGCTGAATTCGTCTTCAACTGGTTTCCTGAACATGACAATGAGATCACTGGTCCCCACTGGCAGCTACTGGTCTCCACAGTCACCAGAACAGTGTTGAATCTGTGCCACAATAATTTAAGGTAGCTCTGAAGGCTGAAGGGAGATTGACCAGGTAATTGCAAGATGGACCAAATAAGCTGCCCAGGAAGAGCAGATTATTTTAGTTTAAGGAGGTTAACTTGTGTAGGGATCTGCAACATGTGACTCTGGAGCCGCCAGTGGCTCTTTGCACCTTCTACAAATGTTCTTGGTAACTTTGAATTAAAGTGATGATGAAACTAATGCTTTTAAACATAAATAATTAAACTTATGTTTAAGTTTAATCTGTAACGATGTACAGATTGTTTTTTGTACATTGAATAACTGGATTGAACTTTCACAATGATGCTAAAAGTACCAGTAATATTTTTTTTAGATGTTAATTTCTTTTTTGAAAGCTGGAAACTACAAATATTTTTTTCCACAATATTAACATCCTTAACAAAAAAAATGCATCCATCTTCTTTTTGCAAAGGTTTTCTGTTTTTATTATTTTTATTTAAAATCTCAAAATAGAAATAAAGTGGCAGTTCCTTAGCTATCAGAAATGTAAGTTGTCTTTTCTCAAAAGTTTATGTAAAATTTTCTGACTCTAAACTTTATTTAGCACAAAAGGCATAAATGGCTCTTTTTACTGGAAAAGTTTTAGACTCCTGAGCAAGAGAAATAGGACAGCAGAGCTTCCTTCGTGTATCGCATCGACCTCACGGCTCGACTCTGAGTCTTACGAGTTAACAGAAACTTTCCCTACACACCTTAAAGCGTGAATGGACGAGTTAACTCTCATTGTCCTCAATAATCTCCATGATACAATCAGAAGTCTGCTTCATCGTGCCACCCTCCTGCACTCAGTCATTAATCACAATTTACTTCCTTTTCAACTGTTCGTGTATAAAAGAAAGTTTTTCTTTCTCCACACAATGATAGTTACAGCACCGTGAACTGCAATTAAGGTTAATTTACACCACTATGTCATTCACATGATAAACCTTGCACTATGACAATTGGTCCTCCTGGTTTTACTTTCTCCATCTTTTCAGATTAAATAACTTTTTATAAAATACATCTCATCTATTGCATCTCTAGAGCAGGACATTAATCTCAGAGAGCAAATGTCGAAACATGACAGCATTTTATTCAACATCCTGAATAAGATTTTATTCAGGATGGAGCAAAAGCTTAATATGATTTATTAAACTGTCACCACTGTTTATTTAAAGTTAGGGCCATAATCCACAGACATTTCTGCTGAGATAGACAAGGAAAGAGTCCAAATCTCTGAAAATGTTTGCAGTGATGGTGGAGAGTTGGTGTGGGTGTCTTCTGTGGCTGAGATTTTACTCCACAGTGACTCATGAGGTTGTTTCAGGTGAAAACGCCCATCTACACTGACTGGCCCAAAAAGACATTAGCTTCTCCACTTCATTAAGATCAGTCATTTTCAGGTCATTACATATGACTGTGTCTCTACCTGCCGGTTTCTCAGGACTTGTGTCAACACCGGTTCTCACAGTGACTCAGTTGCAGCTTTGGTATAATACAAATAACTTTGTCTGCAGACTCTGAGGAAGCCAGAAAAAGTCTTCTCTGCCTCAACAACACCCAGTAGACACAACTGCACCTCCCTTCGTTTGTGTATTTCTGTTTACCTCTAAGCTACTAGTGGGAGGTCTTTTGTTCTTCACGGGGATCCTAGAGGAGTCCTGCTTTTCATAATGTGAGTTCTGACAGGCCAGTCGAGATTATACGTATCAACGGTGATTAGGAGCTACACAAATAAAATGTTTTCTTTTCTCTCTCTCTAGTCTAGTCAAGGCCGTCCAGAGACTCTCAAGCTGAACATTTTGGTTTGTAAATTATGAAAGGTTTCAACTCCTCAAACCACAAACAACAATATTTTACTTTGTTTATAGAGAGGGGCCTAAACAAAGGAAACTAAAACACTGAAAGAAATGGTTTGGAATAATCAGACATGATAAGACGTGTGGATCTTACTGAAATGGAATAGTTTTCAATTCGATTTACACAACACAAAATAATGCAGGTGCCTGACAGTATATCTTTCTCACTTCTCATATTATTATTTTTTTCCTCCCCCTCCAGGGTGTCTTTTGTGGGCTCTAGTTTCCCTTATATGAAAGGAGGCTGGCAGGAAAGGGGAAAGAAGAGGCGGAAGACATGCGGCAAATATCGTCGGGTCCGGGAGTCAAACCCGCGTCGGCCGCGTCGAGGACTCAAGGCCTCCAAACATGGGTCACACTAACCCCTACGCCACCACAGCACGCCCACTTATATTATTATAACATCAATCAAAGAATCAGCCAAACAGGCAGAAGGAAAATGACCCAGCATGCAACCGGAGCTGCCACAATGGTCCAGTCAAAGTCCAGTCCTAAATACAATTGAGAATCTGTGGCCAGGCTGTTCATAAGTGCAATCAACCCAATCTGACTCAGCTAAATCCTTTTTGCAAAGAAGAATAAAATAAATCCCAAAAGTTCAAAGCAGGTTGAACAATCACAAAAAACTTCAGCATAAGATTGTTTAAGATCTTATGCTGATCTTTGGCTTTTCTTTAAAAGACACGTGTCCATTTTCTCTTACGTCACATTCAGGCATTACTTAGGATTGATCTCTCACATAAAATCCCACTGAATTGATAAATTGTGAAAAAATTCAAGATCTTTTTTTTACTCAAAACGTCTGCACCCATTCCTCAGATGACGCTGCAGAAAAGAAATTGTGTGTTTGCTGCAGAGTGCGGTTAAAGGAACCGCAGTACAAAGATCAAGGACATCAGAGCCGAAACAAAGGTCTGATTATGGTTGTAAAATGTTTATAAACAAAGTGGGATTAATTTCAGAGCAGCGGTCTTTGGAAATTCAGTGAGTGTTTATAGAGAAACAATCATCCTAGCAACAGTAAAATAATGGTTGAGACTCAAACTTCATAAAGTTAAACATGAAATCCAGTGTCAGTGGATGTGGTTTAAGAAAAATGCTCTTCAGAAACACAGATCACATTGATAGTGGCATTTACATACCTGAATATTGGTCTGACTTTCAGTAAGTCTTGGAAATCCTGCCATCTTTACAGAGTTTTCACAAAATAAAATCTGTTTCAGAATCTTCCATAAAACCCACTATTGGCAGCAAGAAGTTTCTAGATGAACTTAAAGACACTTTGAGAAGAAGAAGTGTTCTTCTTCTTCGAACTTTATTAAACCAGGATAAAACTCCTTCAGATTAAAGGCCATTTTACAAGAGTATCCTGACAGCCATACAGTTAAAAGAGTTAGTTAGAAAAACACAGCAACACAATATCATTAACATCATTGTTGTTGTTCATCTTTCATATTTCATCATCTAACAGAAGGTTTTTTTCAGTGAAGTATCTGGACGTCACAAAATTTACATACTTAGGACAGAAGTGTCCAGGCAGAGAAAGAAAGGAAAAAAGGGATTTTAGTTGGTCTTAGACCAAAGCTTTCAGTGTAAGAAAAAAGATTTTAACATTAAACCTAAACGTAGCAGGTTGCCAATGCAGAGGAGCTGATACCGGTCCAGTATGTTCTGGTGATCCGGAGAATTTTAAACTCTAAATTTCTTTAGCAGTGCTGATGTTTCTGGAACTGCTTGAGTTAGAAATCTTCATAATTTTGCAGCATTTATAAGACTAAATAATGACATTTTGACAAACCCCTTCATATGGAGTGTACATAAGAAGCAGCAGAGTCTAAGTACATTGATGTAGATGACAAAATTGAAAAGACAATCATTTTATAGAGGTCACAGGAAGATGCTTATAATCCCTTGATCTTTTTGCTTATTTGAAATGGTTGGTTTTTAGTTTCTACTCTAATTTAAATTGTACATTAGTTTTCTCCTGAAACATAAACGTCCCATTAAAAAAATTAATTTTATTTGCCTCACCTGAGTTAAACAACCTTTGTATGCGTCTAAAATGTAGATCCTAAAATAGATTTTAGAATTGTTTATTCATTTAGCATTAAGAAATGCAGAATATATTGCACTAAAGCACCGTTCATGTCACCTGCATGTGCCTGGAACTACACTTTGCATAGAATGCCTTTTCATGCTGCCTCAAAATTTGACTAACATATTCAGACGGTGCTGCATGTGAGAACTCAACTGTCTGCAACAGTCACCTCTGACTCGTTGCTGACTCGTTATCTGGCCACACAGTTTAGTGAGTATTACTGCTGCAGCAAGCTGCTGTTTTGTTCGGCTTTTCTACTAAAGTCAACTCTCAATGTTATTGTGGAAACAGCAATTCACATTTCTAGTTTGTCATCCATCATATTGGCGAGTAAATTTATGCTTTTAGTTGTCCTTACTGTTGATCAGTCAGCAAAGAGTAAATTATTCAGACATTAGGCCTGTGGCACAACAAATATAGAAGCCCGTTTGTTTTGTTTGGTTAACTTGAGAAAATGGACAACCATAAAATTAGGGATAGATCAGAAAATAAAATGTTTTTTATAGATGATAAGCGTCACATAAAGCTGTTCCCGTAAAGTGTTGGAAGAAAGTGTTGCAGTTCGGTGTGTTGGTCACATCACCCCTAAAATTGGGTGGACCTGCTTAAGACTTAAGTGGCTTAAGTGCTTGATGAAAGGATTCACACCCACCAAACCTTTTGCAGAATTTGTCACACAGCAAACACAGACATTGCTGTCATTTACTTGGACTTTTTGCAACAGGCCAGCAGAAAGTGGTTCATAATTGTAACGTGGAAGGAAAATTTATAGTTTTCTAATTGGTGTAAAAAATAAAATTGGAAACATGTCCTGTTCACTTGTATCCACCCCCCTTTGTTTAGATACTCCTAAATCAAATCCAGTACCACCACCTACGTTCACTAGTAAGAATCCACCAGTTTGTGATGTAAGTTAAATCTAAATCCAGTTGTGAAGCCCTCTGAGGCCTGGCAGAGAAAATTGGTGAACAAACGGCATCAGGAAGACCAGGAAACTCAGAAAACAGGTCAGGAAAAAGGTAAAAAAAAGTATAAAAACAGTGTCCCAAGCTTTCAAAAGAGAGCTGTTCAGTTCAACATTCAAAACCGAACATACCAAGACTTGAATGTCCATCTAAACTGACAGGCTGAGCAGCCTAGCATTACTTAGATAAGCAGCTAAGAGGTCTATAGTGACTCTGGAGGGGCTGCAGAGATCCACAACTCAAGTAGAAAACTGTTTACAAGACAACTATCATCCTTGCACTATACAAATCTGACATTTCTAAAAGAAAGAGAAGAAAGAGAGATCGCTATAAGGTAAAGAAAACAGAGAAAAGATGGAAGAATGTGTTCTTGTCAGATGTGAACAAATCAAAATTTTTGACTTGAGCATGTCAAAAAAACTACGTGTCAAAAAACTAACAGCGCCAATCACTCTGAACGCACCATTCACATCACAAAACATGGCGGTGGCAGCATTGTACTGAAGGGATTTCTTTCTTTTGCAGAGACAAGCAAGCTGGTCAGAGGAGATGAGAAGGTGGGTACAGCACAGACTCATCCAGGGAAATGACTAAAGGTTTGAGGGTTATGAATCCTGTACAGGGCAATGTACAGTTTAGAGCTAAATGTCTCATTTATTTGGTGTAAATGCAAATATTATCATCACAGGATTTGAGCTTTAAAACCTACAGTATATGCAAAAGCTGCTGCTCTCTAAAGCACAGTAGGTCATTTGTTTAAAGAGTGAACTCTGTCTTAAAAAGTTTATTTTTTGGGTGGGAGTAAGTCAACACATACCAGAAACAAACCTTTGTCCCAAACTATCAGTGGGTCTTTAGGTGGCCCAGATAGAGCAAGTTAAGAAAGATTGATGAAACTTTGCTGACTGTACAGGAGAAAAATATGTCTCTTCTCCTCATGACCCCGGGTTGACCCCAGGCATCATCCCACCCCCTGCCTGACGCCAGATGTTTCTCCGCAACAGAAACTGGCCAGAGCCCAACATGGAGATAAAGATACATCTCTCTCTCTCTCTCTCTCTCTTTCTCTTCCACTATCTCTTTCTTTCTCACACACGCATTCACATACCCAAACACAAACAGAACCGCAGACGCTCACAACTCAAGCCAAAACCATTGAAAATGGACGGTGAATATATGGAAATGCACACATAGGATGCACTGGGCTGAGAGGGGGATGTTGTGTTTGATACAGCGAACAATGAGGAGCTGAAGAGCAGCTTTGACTGAAAGCACAAACAAACAATGTAGGCCGGTGGTTCAAGGCTGGAAAAACTTTATTCAGGCCACAATCAATCAAAAGCTCATTAACTGCCTGCTCCTTTCATCAGACACACTGAGGTCAGACTAAGATAAAACAAGCATCTTATCAAACATCAATGGTTTGTAAAGCTGTGCTCCATGTCCATTTATATGTCTTTTGTCTCTGGGTGACAGAAACTTTACAGTATATTGCTGGCATGTTTGTATCACTTTCATAAATTATAGATGCACACAAGAGATTGATCAAAACTTTATGTCTTGAAAAACTGCAGTGAGACTCGCTGTTTAACTTTAGATTTCCTGAGCTGTCTCTGGAGTTCATCATCATTATGATGGCTTCATAAAACCCAAGAGACATTTCGCATTCTGCTTAGCGTTAATGTTGACTAACGGCGGGCCACTAAGACAGTAAATCTATACCTCGTCTATTTGCACAGAGATGCCAAATGACTGGCATGTTCAAGTCGAAGCCTGCAGGTATTTAGGAATGCCTCATACATGCATAGAGACAGCAGCACATGCAGAAATCCTAGATGAGATCCAAACCAGCAGAACCCTCTCACACATTCCACAACGGTTTCCTCACAGGAGTGGAAAGAAACCAAACCCTGGCCTTTAAAAGAAAACAAATGGTGATTCTGCCAAGCCCAGGGATAAAGTAGTGAGGAAACCTCCCTCTTTCCTCCCTCCCCACCTCTTTGCTCCAGTCCAGTCCCGCCTCCAGCCTGCACTATATCAACAGCCTGCCTCCCGCTATCAAACTCCACAGAGCCACTCAGTTCACAGCTGCCTAACGGTCCTCTCTCCTCGCGTCGTCTCCTGACCAGCAGATATCCAGCCATCATGTTTTACCAGCAGAGCTTCGGCAGCGGCCCCTCGGTCGTCACCAAACAGACCCGCAGCTACACTTCCAGCGCTGCCCCCCACAAGGCCCACAGCGTGTCCGGCCTCAGCTTCAGGAGTGGGCCCCGCATCTCCTCGTCCAGCGCCCGGATGGTCTCCTCTGGGTTCGGCGGCATGGGAGGGGGTTTTGATCTGTCCAAAGGCCTGGACCAGAGCACCGTCCACCTGAACGAGAAGGCCACCATGCAGAACCTGAACGATCGTCTGGCCAACTACCTGGAGAAGGTGCGCTCCCTGGAGGCGGCCAATGCCAAGCTGGAGAAGCAGATCAGAGAGTACTACGAGAAGAAGGGCCCAGCAGCAGTGAAGGACTACAGCCACTACTGGGCCATCATCAACGATCTGAAAGACAAGGTATGGAGTGTTGCGGCCTTTGCAAGTCAAATATTTGCATGGTTGTTAATGATTATGAGGTGGAGCTTTGATAGGATGCAGAACCTGATGTCCTGCAGAAGGTTTAGGAGTCTTAAAGACATGTTTTACATTTTCTGGGTCTACAAAAGTTCACTCAGTACATAAGAAGTCAGAGTACATGAAATATCTTTTTAACTCTGCAGTTTCACTTGTAGATCAAAATCAAAACCAGTCCAAGTCATGTGACTTTTAATGAACAGTTCAAAGAATCCTAAGTATTCATTTGTTGCTTTCTCTCCAGATCAACGCTGCCACCATTGGAAATGCCAACATCCTGCTTCAGATTGATAACTCCAAACTGGCAGCAGATGACTTCAAAACCAAGTAAGACAAAGCTTTCAAATGAGGTCCAACAAGCACTCTTTACTGGTACCAATTGCTCCATGTTGATGATCTGGATTTCTATGACCTGATTAGATTCGAACACGAGTTGATGATGCGCCAGTCCGTCGAGGCTGACATCGCCAACCTCCGCCGCCTGCTGGACCAGACCACCCTGACCAAGGCCGACCTGGAGATGCAGATCGAAGGCCTGCAGGATGAGCTCGCCTACCTGAAGAAGAACCACGCAGAGGTGGCTAACACCGAACATCTCTTCTACAGCCCTACACAGGGAAGCAGAACAGATCTAATCCGTGCCGTCCCTAACTCTTTCAGGAACTCGCAGCAATGCGCTCTCAGCTCACCGGCACAGTCAACGTAGAGGTGGACGCCGCACCTCAGCAAGACCTGAACAAAGTCATGGAGGAGATCCGCGCCCAGTATGAAGCCATCACAGATAAACATCGTCGGGACCAGGAGGCCTGGTTTAATGAGAAGGTGAGGAGAAGTTCCCACAAACAAACAAGTTAATGTAAATGTTTGGAGGCTCGTTCCCTCTGCAGTCTGTATTTAAACTTCACAATCATAGAGACTTACGAATGTGAGTGTGTTTTTTTTCTATCCAGTCGACAGCCCTGAACAAGGAGGTGGCCATAAGCACAGAAACCATCCAGACGTCCAAGACAGAGATCAGTGACTTGCGGCGCACACTCCAGGGTCTGGAGATCGAGCTACAGTCCCAACTCAGCATGGTGAGCAAAAACCAGCCCCTGAAACCCTCAAACCACTCACTGCCTTATCTAAGCAAAACTTCCCAGATCCAAGCCTGGTCAGGGCAAAATGAGGGAAGAGACAGAAAGTAATGAAGGGAGGATAAGCTAGAGCGGAGGCTTTCCTGGAGGAATGAAGTTAGCAGTGGGGAAGGGAGGAGTTCCTTTGCAGGAAGACATTTCACAGACATCTGTTCAAATTTTGAAAGTTGTTAAAAAAAAAGAAAGTTTGAGGAAAGCTGAAGGAATGCAGAAAAAATTGTAATCCTGTGGGTTATCTGTGCCCAGATGGTGTTAGTCACTCGCCACTCCCTGAAACAAACCTCCCTGCTGCAAACACATAAATACATGCAGAATCCCATTTAAACCCAGCTGCTCTTTATCCTCTCATAAAGACAGAGGAGCTGCAAAGCAAACAGCCATGCCTTTGTGTATGAACCTGCCGCATCCAGGGTGTGGCTGCAGCAGAAGATAACTCAAAACAGCCGGAAAACCCAATGAAAAGACTTTAATACCCCGAGACTTTATCGCAAGAAGAAACAATAACGAATACCTTTCTGTTTTTTTTTTTTTCTTCTTCTGTCCTGTGACAGAAAGGGGCTCTGGAACATACGTTAGCAGAAACAGAGGCCCGCTACAGCTCCATGCTCTGCGGCTACCAGAACACCATCAACATGCTGGAGGCAGAGCTCTCCAACGTGCGTGCTAGCATCGAACAGCAGGGCCAGGAATACAAGATGCTGCTGGACATCAAGACCAGGCTGGAGCAGGAGATCGCCACCTACAGGAAGCTGCTGGATTCGGAAGAGTCCAAGTAAACCAAGGTGAACAAGGTGCGTTGACTTTAAAAAAAAAAAATCCTTTTACACCAAATAAAGAAACATGTAATGTGTCCTCAATGGATGTTTTCTTAAACTTCTCTCTCTTCTTGTCATCATTTCAGACCAATTGGCACAGGTAAGAGACACAGACCTGCACAAACACTTTTACGATAGCCTTGAATAAATTCAATAAATTCAATAAATTTCCTGTAATAATTATTCTCTTTGGCGCAGGAGGCTCAGTGTCCACAACTACAACTGTGCGTTAGATGGCCCGACTGGCAGGACAAGCTGTTCTCAGACTCTCACACACACACACACACGCCCACACACACTATCCGTTTAGTAAAAGCTGTTACAATGAGATGAAAAACTGTACGAAAGATTCCCAAAAAGAAAACCTTGGTGAAGAAGAAGACTCAATGTACAGTACTGTGTGTGTGTTTGTGTGTGTTCTCATGTAAGACTCGTTTGCCAAATAAAATCTGCTGGTTGAGATAAGAGTTAGTCTATTTTCTTTGACTTCACTTTGACATTGCTTTTCCATGACATAGTTCTGTGTTTATGCAGTCACCATGGCAACAGCTGCACTTTTTGGGAGGTGGGATGTGGAGCTTTTTCTTTTTCTTTTCTTTTTTCTTTTTAGGAAATCTGTCTTACGTAATCAGGCTGCTGTCAGGAAAAGGGTGAACAATAGTCAAGAGTCGGAGTCTGGAAAGTATTAGGATCTGGAGGAAAGGCCATTCAGCTGCTTCAAATTTTAGTATAAAAGTTACATGGCCTTACATATATTCACTCTCTCCATACTATATCACATTTAATCAAATTAGAACAAGATATTTCAAAGTGTTGTCTTGGATTTTGATGTGATAGACGGACACAAAGTTGGTCATAATGTCTTGTAAAGCCCCTGTTTCATTTTTTAAGTTAGAAAAAGCTATCCACAACAGCTTAACCCATGTGTGGAAGTAATATTACCAAGATAAATTATCATTTAAATGTCATTAATTGCACTTATTGAAAAGCTGGGGAAAACCTTACCAGCAACATGCAATCACAAACTGTAGAATTTATTTATCCCTTAATTAAAACCTTTCTGACAACATGAAGTATTGTAAAAGATCTCAAGAAGCAGTTTATCATGCATCAATCCGAAGAGCAGAAAAGAAACAAAGTCATTGATGTCTATCTCTATAATTAAAGGTCTATTAGGCCATTTCTTAAGATTTGGGACATCAGCAAACCACAGTTAGAGCCATTATCCACAAAGGGCCAAAACATGGAAAAGTGATGAATCCCAGTCCAAGAATGCATCCATGACTCATCCGGAGGGTCACAAGAAAACCCAGAACCAGATCTGAAGCACTGCCGGCCTCACATGCTTTAGTTGAGGTCAGAGTTCATGTGTTAATAAAAAGAAAAAGACAGTCCTTCATGGAAGAGCTCCAAGGCAAAAGCACTACTAAACAAAAGCAGAACAAAACCTTGTGTCATATTTGCCAAAGAATAAAAAAACATCTTGCGGATCCTCTTTCATACTTTTGGAACAATATTTTGTGGATTGATGAAGGTGGAGATTTTTAGAATGTGTGTCTCATAACCTGTTGAGTAAAACTAATGCAGCATTTCAGAAAAATAAACATCAAGGTCGCAGTCAAACATGGTAGTGGTGTGATGGTCTGGTCCAGCTTTGCTGCTTCAGGGTCCAGAGGACTTAATGGACCCATCAACTCTGCTAGACAGAATAAAGGCTCTAACACGTCCACCTTACCATCCTACAAAGCAGAGTAAGTCAAAATTTTTCCACATTGATGCAGATTGATAACCAGTTGTCAAAAACTCAATGGTAGTCTTGGTCGACAAGGGGTAACAGGCTTAGGGGTAGTTAGTTTGTTTTTTTTGTGGGTTAGGTTTATTTTTTTCTCAACTGCTTTATAACTTTGTTCTGAATGTTTTCCTCAGATGATCTGATACATTTGTAGGGGTCAAAAACTTTATATACCAGTCTGTAAAATCCCTTAAAATTAGATTACATTTCTACTTGTAATGTGTTAACCTGTGGAAATCTTTAAGGAGTTGAGAACTTTTGCAAGACACTGTAAATGGCTAAAATAAAATAAAAAATGACCACATAGTTTGCCCTGAGGGTTTTAAAATTTTTTTTTAAGAAAGACACACCCAAATGGTTGACTAATCTTGGCCCCAGCAGCTTCTCAGCACCGTAACATAGAGTTTTTGTAACTCCTGTCACCTAGAAACAAGAACACACACACACACAGCTGAGGTCAGAAACCCGCAGGATGACACAATGCAAACAGTGACTAACTAAACAAGAAAGTCATTGTGGAAACAGGTGTTATCTTTGCAGGATTCGGACCACTTTTATTAACTTAGATTGATGCCAAAACACCAGAGAGCCATTCTGGGTGGACAGCCTTGTCTGAAGCTGATGGACTATGTTTCCCTTGTGCAAGCCTGGCCTGAAATTTCAGAGAAATCCTTTGAGGGGATCAAAATTCTCAACTGATGGAGTAATAATAGACAACAACAGAAGATCTCACTGCAATTTTTAACTCTCTCAGAGGAGCTTCATGTAGTCATGTTTGGAGCACATCAGCGCCTCTTTCACACTAAATGCAAAGTACTTAAACTTATCTTTCTAATTTTGTACGTAAATCCAGAGTAAAGGTCATAAAAGATGAGTCCATTTTTCCTGAACTGCTGTTTATCAGGCCAAGCCTCTTGCTGAAATATGCCGTCAGTGTTTCCTTTTTACATCAGTTTAACGCTAAACCCACTCAGTTGTATTACCAGCACTCAAATAGTCAAGGTGAAGCAGTGACCTCTTGACCTGTAACTCTGTGACTGTGGCCTTCTTACACTGTAACAGTACATCACCCAGCCCAACATAAAGTAACACACTATGTTGGGCGCCATCTTGTGGCTCCGCTTGGCGGCACGACGGGTGGGTCACTGGTGAAGGGGTTGTCTAGTGTTGGGGTCTGGCGCGTGGGGCTTTTTGCATGGGCCAGCAAACAGTAAATCGGTGATTTGACCTGTTGGGCGATGAGGTTGAAGTCTTTAGGTGGGCTGTAATCTTCTCCTGGAATTTAAGGTGCGAGGATTGCCAAGTGAGTGAAGGTTGGTGGAACCACAATCAAATTGCCAAACATCCATTTTATGTCCACCTTGTGATTTTACTCACAAAAACTGTGTTTTATAAAGGCTTAATTCCCAAACTCTTAATTCTCTTATTGATAAATTATCAGGCTTTCATTATCAGAAAGCAAAACACATCTGGAAATCCTTCCTTTTAGTCTATTTCTGAATCTGACATCACTTTTAACCCTCTGTTTACCATCAAGTTGGCAGAAGATAGAATATGACATGAGTTCATTTATTTCTCAAAACAAACAATAACAATGCATCGCTTAAAGACAGAATACAATAGAAATACCCTTAGCTGAACAGAAGTATTGAAAGTTGAAGTTGGCTTTGAAACGAGTCAGAAGCACTAATTTCCTGCATGTCTTAAATGATTTCTTAACTGCAAAAATACATAAATAAAATAAATAGGGGCTACCTTAACATACTTGTGGTCAAAAGAGGGTAAAACGCCGTAACATTCATTCTAAATTAAACCCAGACTCCATTTAATCATATTAAATGACAAAATCTTTAATCACATAAACGGAAAGGCAAAACTTAGCGTGGTAACAGGTCCTCCTGACACTTTGAGTGCAAAATAAACTCAGTTTAATTTGTTTCTATTAAATTTTGGGGCTGGAGTTTACAGTTACAATGTTTTTTATATAAAAGAAAGTCAAAGGCAGAGTCACGTTTAAAGTAAGGTCAGATAATAGCCCACATTACCAGCATTGGTTCATAAAAGACGGTAAAAACTGTTCACAGTGTGACTACTGCTTACACACAGAGTCACCCAGCAGTCACTCAGAACCCACCTCAGGGTGAAATATACACATTTTGCTCCTGTAGCCCCTTAGTGAATCATTCATTAATGTCATCAAGATATTTATTTAAAAACACTCAAAAAATGTGAGCTCCACTATGCAATGAGTTACTAGACAACACTGGTTAACCATGAAGTGATACGGGATTGTTTCTACTAAGAATATATATATAACGAGAAATAATTTGTACTTCCATTGTTATGTGTGCTAGAACCAAACCTCTTCAACATCTGGGCCACATTACTGACAAGTATGACATCTTTTTACACTGTTGAATCATTTACATTCAAAATATTTCAAGAACTTCACACCACAATCCTCAACAGGAAGCCACAAACACATCTGCCGGCCAGGGACCAAAATCTGACGGGCAGATTCTTTGACGCTCCTGCCCTGGAGACAGAGTTATTTAATTTAATATTTGGGATATTCTGACAAAGTTTAATGTACACTCGAAGGACTATGATGCATACTTTTTGGAAGAGTAAGGTTGTAATGTAATGCCTGCTGTTGCGAGTGGCTTTCATCTTATTTTCATCTTATTTTTGGGTCACCATGAACCACAACGGTCCACTCAGAGAAATCCAAATTTCACTGTAGACTCAAATGTCTGTAAGGTCTGACAGAAAAATGGAAAAGTTCTGAACAAAGAACATGGTTACTACTTAGAATATTGTCACAAAAAAACCCATCTCCTACACTATATTTCTTTAACTGGGCATCATTATATGCCTTTCTTCTTCTGCTCTTTACTTCTTTTTATGTGAATAATGTTTGGCCCCACCTTCTCTATCTACTGGTAATGCAAAGCTTTTCCTTCTTTAGGCGAATATTTAGGTGCAAATAAGTTAATAAATATTCATCTTTTTGTTACAATCAATTTAGCATAATTTGTGAAATGAGCTAACTTCAAATGATCTGATTTAGTCAAAGCATGCTTAAGGAAGCTGTGATGTGAATTCGGAGGTATTTAAAAAGTAATGGGAATCAAATACTCAAATAGGTTTTAGCAAAAGAATAAAAGAAATAAAATGCAATTGTCATTTTTTCACCAGATAATACAATAATGCTGTTGTATTACATTTATGTTGCAAGTTTTTGTGTGTCATCAAGGGAAAGTAGGAAATGGAAACACCCAACATGTCAGGAACAAAGGCAGCTTTGAGGGCCAGGTGTTTGCAGGAGGGCAGGTGTGGTCTAATCCACAGACACTGAGTGGTGGCGTAATGCAGAGTACACCAACTTCTCCATCCTTAGTGATCTATCTGAGCTGGTAAAAGTTTGAAAAAGTCAATTCTTTTAGTTGGTAATGGTGAACATTTCAAATGTCTCGTTCCTTGTCATGTGCTGACATGGGGTGCTGACATCCTTATCATCTTAAGGATTTGGTTATTTTCATTGACCAGAGATTGACTCAGTCATTTAACAAGTCAGGGCGGGTTACTGTGTGGCACGATGATGAGGCAGAGCTTTAGTAAACCAGTACAAGGTGGGTGGGTCAAACTTTCCTCATCTTGCATTCCTTCCCATTTCTTCTCAACACCACAACATATTATTTCTAAATATGTAATAAAGTAATGATTACTAAGTCTGGGCGAGGCTTGGCAAGTTTGTTTGTCCAACATAATTCATTTACAGGGCACTTCAAAGTGATTAACAGGTAACCATAGAAACAGACATTCAGACATGATAGAAGTGAAATGATAAAGTATTCTTTAGCCTTTATGGAAAGTAACACTAACCAATAATATCTTCTGCCAACAGTTTCTGCACATCTCAGGCTTTAATGTTGATCATTAAAGCCTGGAGGAGCAAAGAAAGATTATTCAAATCCTTGAAATAAATTCATTTTTATATCCAATCTCATGATGCTACTCTCAGCTAAGAAAAAAACTCGTTTGTTGTATTTTGTGCAGTTCTAAGATTTTCCCACATCTCCTCTCCATCTGACTCTGATCGCATATTCACGTAAACTTGCAAATACTAAGGAATGCATAAATAATACACTGAACAAAAATATAAATGGCCCATGTCAAATATAAGAGTTTTATGAACATTTGAGTTATGCAATATATAGAGAAACTCAAAATATATTTTCAGTAATGACTGATCTTCATGTCGGCATTGATAACATCGTGATATGGCCATTATAGTGGATTGACGGGCCTTTGAACATGATAGGGATCAGGTCGAGGAATTAGTTTTTTCAATATCTTGTGTGTCCGCCAGCAGCATCTCTCAGAGCAACGCAACGCATGGAGTTGATCAGATTGTCTATGGTGGCCAGTGGAAGGTTATTCCATTCCTCCTGGAGTGCCACATGGAGCTGACCCACATTGCCCGGAACTGGAACACGGTCCTGGACACGCCTATCCAGAACATCCCAAAGATGCTCTACCGGGGACATGTGTGGCGAATATGCAAGCCAGTCCAGAACGTCAATGTCCTCCGTTTGAAGGAATTCCATGCCGATGCGGGCAACATGAGGTTATGCATTGTCATGTTGAAAGGTGATGTCATGCTGGCGCACAAACAGCACAACAATTGGGGTGAGAATCTTGTCCCGATATCTTTGTGCATTAAGGTTCCCTTCAATGAAGTGCAATGGTGTTCTATGCCCGTATGTGATGCCTGATCACATCATAATACCACCACCTCCTTGAGCAACGGTGGGGATAACATTTGCATCTGCAAACCGTTCATCCAAGCATTTTCAGATGATGGATTGGACGATTCCACATCTTCCTCCTTGTCCTGTCTGCTGTGTTCATGAATTTTCTCCAACAACCCTCTGACAACTTCCATTTTCCTCCCACTTAACCACTATGCACTGCTTTGTGTTGGTCTGTCCCAATAAAACACATTAAAAGTATTGTGCTTGCATTGCAATAAAATGAGAAAAAGTTCGAGAGGCATAAACATTGCAATTGACTGTTATAATGAGTAACTATTTTGACATCTGCTGGTAGATATGCCGGGTATGCAAACGACATAGTTTCTGCTGCCTTTTAGGACATTCAGTATCACCAGGGGAAGCCAAACCTCAGTTTCACACTTGGCAACAATGTTGTTATGAATACACTGAATAGTTATGAGCTGCAACTTTTTTTTATTTACCTGTACTGTCATTTGATCTTGTATCACTCAGATCTTTGCCTTAAATAGAAAATTTTGAAGACACAGATGGGTGGAGTGCAAAGGTTTATCTCTGAAAAGCCACTAAAATGATCTACAAAACCATTTGGAGCAATTACTAATGCTTTTATTGCCCTTTTAAAGCCGTACTCAGTGCCACAGGGACATTACTTGAACATTCACAAGTTGCTGCGCAAGTAGTAGAGACAGGATTTAAGGCTCTTTAAACGGAGCCAGATGACGCTTGTTTCAGAGTGCAGTTCAATAGACAGGCAATATTTTTGGTTCATTTGTAATTAGGATCCCAGGCTGCAGTAACCCCTTATTATTGTATTTTGGAAAATAATCACTGGTAGCATGCAAATTATTTTATTTCATTTTTTTGTTTGTTTTACTGGTTTTCTCAACTGTCAGATGCCACTGTCTTTTCTTTGGATTAAATTGAGGTGTGACATAATAAAAAAATAAATAAACAGAGTAACTGCAAACATTTAGCTAACGTCACCCAGCCTGTGACAGGGACAAAATGGATAGATTGTTAATACCTAAATCTAAAGTGAGTTAAGGACACGGTGCGGCGGTATGATAAAAGATGTGGCAAGCAAAACGAAAACTTTGAGTAATTAAAAACTCAGCTGACATGCAGTTCTGTCACGATGTGATTACATCTCTCACCATACCAGGATGCCTCATGCCACCACAGGTTTTTTTGAGCATCAATCAACAAACTTTTCTCACGGTAGCGTTCAGCTTAGGTACGCTAAAGGAAAACAGCGCCGTTCGATAACAGATTCATTAAAAACACACAGGAAGTGGCACATACATTGATGCATTCACTTCCAACTATATATCTGACATTTATCCCTGTGAGCACCAGCCTTGATGGCAAGAAACGTATTAAAATTATGCAAGTTATTAATATTCTGTTTCATGTTGTAAATGAAGAAAATCAAATGTAAGGCAAACTGTAATAATGTATTATGGTTTAAAGTAACAACAATCTAATAAAATGTTTTCTTCCCTAAGTGTCCCAAATGAAAATTACTTTAATATTGCACTTAAATGACCTCATGCCTTTGCGTAGCTAACTATTCCTGAACCCTGACTCGAGGCCATATTTACTTTAACTTCCTACAAGCCAAAAACCACAGCTTCGTGTTTTGTGATTTAATTCAATTTGTGGTTCACTCGATTGGATTAATGACCCGTCATGTCAATTGACTGATGAATAGTAAACAAACTGGTTGGACATGGCCCCGTTAGGCAGTGCAACAGAAAGCACTGGTATGTTTCGAACATCTATCTTCTCCCCGAGAAGCTTCCTGCTTTTCGAGGCTAGCCTGGGGCCACAAGATGGAGTCATGAGAGTGGAAGAGAATTTGTTTGATGCCAAATATTTGACACATAACCAAAGTTCAGCCACAATTCCTACATGCAATGTCTGTTTACTGTTGAAAAATTTAGTATTTATGGGTTTCCCTTTCACGTTGCCATGAATCAGTTCTCCAAGAATAATAAAAAATCATATCTGCAAAGACACAGGAAGGAAATGAGTAGCTCAACAAACCCTTAAAAAACTTGATTTGACAAACTTCAGAGCAGAACCAACAGTATCTGAGGACAATAGCTAAGTTACGTTTCCAATCTAAACAGCTGGAATGCTAATGTACGTAGATGATAGGGTTTGTTTTTGATATGAGGGTTGTGACTCATCGTCCCGGGCTGCATTATGTGACAAGGTGGAGGTGGTTGCTGCTAAGCCTCTTCATTCTGTTTGTAAAATTACACCAACAAGTTCATTCTCTACATTCTTTTCCCCCCATATTTCATGAAGACGATCTTAAATGGAGACAATGAGTTGAAATTATTGAGACTCAAAATCTCTCCTGGTCTATTTCTACCCTCTTTTAATTCTTTTAAACCTAATATTGTGAAATGTCAGGGAAAGATGAAGGCTCTCTGCTCACTAAGAGAGACATTCATGCAAAAATCCCCACTGTTGTTGGAACTACAGCCCCAACCATTATACTTTTGTTCACAGTCAACACAATTAACACTGGTTTAACAGAAACCAGCAGGTAACTGATGCTAAATCAAAGTAGCGCTGGCAACAACTGAGCTACTTCGCAAAGTTTCCAAATTGAAACAGAGGAAATGATAGACATCTACAGTGGTTTAGTTAATTAAAAAGAGTTGTACTTTGTGACTACAGTACGTTTCTGTACACGGCAACAGCCTAAATATGATTAAATAGACCCCATAATAATGCATAACTTAAGGCAAATTACAGTCTTGCACAGGTGTGAGTCTACAGCCAGAGAAAACGCTGAAACACAAACATGAGTTGAGTTTTAACTGAATCTCATGTTTGAACTTTTATATATTTCTGTATCTGACATTAAAAAACAAATATTTCATACCCACTATGTTAGTCAGTCACTTACATGAATGTTATTAACTTTAAAGTACTGGAAGACAGAAGAAAATAGTTTTCTTTGAAATATTCCCTTAGCAGGCGTGGTAGCCCATTTATCAGTGTGGAATACAATCGGGTCACATTAACCTGTCATATCAGTGAAATGTTTGCTTAAGCTAGTCATGTCTGCAAGAGTTAAGTAGGAGGCTGACAGCATGCTCATCCCCAGGAATGTTGATGTCACTGGGTCAAGAAGGAGATTAAACAGCTGGAAAAAGAAGAAGCAGTTTTCACTTGGATTGGAGTTGGGGAGGGGGTTCTATTCTGGAGAAGTGTTAGATTAACTCACATGCTGGGAGGAATGCCTAGCCTCTTTGCTAAAAGGCGTCCGGCACCGTATGGCATCGGACCTCGATGCGAAACTCCCTGCTGCAGCAAAGAGGAGGAACAAATGAGAGGTAGAGTCCGGAGCAAACCCACAATCAGGGCTTTTCAGCCGATGCCAAGCATAAAACAGTTATGGCCTTTCATACATTTTCAAGCCTGCTGATCCTCCCAGCAGTGTAGTCAAACCATAAAAATGCACCTTTCATTCAGCGCATTGTCTTCCACAGTCAGTTTTCTTTATTACCAGTCGTTGTTGTTGGCATCACAGGGCATCAGAAAGAGAGAGAGAAACAGCGGAGGTTAACCGGTAGAGCAGGTTTAAAGAACCACGCCCTTCATAATACTATACTTAACTGCAGTAAACACCTAATGCTGTTGCAAGTCTGAGACAGCAGCTTTGCACAAGGCAAATTATAGTGCAGCAGAGTGACACTAAAACTTCACCAATTACCTGAGCTGATGCTTACCTGGGCACAGCATAAACTGCTTGTGTGTTTTTGTTTTTTGTTTTTTAAAGTGCATCTGCTTAAATCTCTCCCAAGTCACAAAAAAACCTGGAGTGGTACTAACTACTCCATATAAGTACAGAATCAAATCCTCTGTGAGGCCCGGTGAGGCAAACTTTCCCTCACAGAAATGCCACTGACTGTAAACACGTGGCATGACTGTATTTTTCCTCATTTTCTGAGTGTGGCCTAAATGTTGACTATAATGGCATTCACTGTAGCAGTTACATAAATCAAGTTTCATGTTCTCCAAGTATGTTTCCGTAGGTTTTGCATTAAGAGAACAGAATAAACAGATGTTTTACCTCAACACCTAACAGAGAAACTCTCTCCCACCACGGCAATAACAGCGCCCCCAGCTGATAGTTGGCGGAGACACAGAGCAGAGGCTGACTCTCGCAAGAGATAGAAATCCACATTTGCAGGACTGGAGCCATATTAGAACCACATTCAAACCCTCAAAGAGGCAGATGTTGCTTCCGGCGACATTTTCTTCCCTGTTGTGCTGTGGACGAACAGCATGCATAGTCAACACGGTTTCTGGGGAGTTTTTATTTTTTAGAACTTTTACTTGAAAAATGTGTCACTTTTACAATAAAGTCTATAAGATAAACCTCACGAGAATGTTTTGGCCCTGCAAGTCCTGCTAAATGACCAAGAAACCAATGTAAGGTGAGGTGACCACAATCAGGGATTTTAATTGGATGGTGTGCAACAGGAAATCCCCAACACACAATGTTACGCTTTTAGTGTGCATGATTATTATCTGTACTGATTATAGAGCAGTGTGGGGTTGCAGTCTGGATCTATTTCCAGAACAAGCTCAGCTGAATGTTTCCGACATCACAACACTGCCATCTGGAGGCCATTAGCTGAAGTGTCAGTCATTTTGAACCCGCTTAGAAATCATTTCACTTTATTCTAAGCTCACTAAATCCCTACAAATAGTAAAACTGAAAAAGCATTAATTTGAGCAAGAATGTTTTGTCAATGAGGAGAAATTATTGTTCAATTTAATACACAAATGTTCCAGTTTATGTGAGGGGGTTTGTTTGCCACGACGTCCTGACAATGAGATAGAATCTGTGAAAAGAATCTCCTCCTCCTCCCAGTGAAAAGCAACCGATCAAGGTCAGGAGTAGGGTCTTAGTGGTGTCAATCAGCTTCATGTACATGATGCTTAATATTCAAACAGCTGAGAAAAAGCTTACCGTTTCAGGAAAACCATCTATCCGTCGCCATTGGTGACCATGTTAACTAGCCTGAGCATTCATGGTAAGGGAGAAGTTGTAGCCTAGCACAGAAAACCGGGAGCATGTGAGCAGCTGGTACACAAGGGTGATTGATTGTGCCAAGACCCTCCCCCTGACTCTGATTGGTTGTTTCTGACGGAGCAGTGCATTTGTTCAGATAAAGAAGGCAAAAGAGCTTGATTTTTGATTATTTGTCTCTCATTATACTGAGAGACCCAAACTCATTATACTCTGACCCAAATAGTAACAAATATTTGTCACTATAGTTTAACAAGTATGTAAAGTAAATTTTTTTGTAACAGTTACTGTAGCTTTAATTTTATGATGGAGAATGATAATCTGAACTATTACCACACATGTATTAAAGGATTTGTCCATGAATTTAAATCATTGTGCAGCTTTGAATGCTTGACATCAAAGTCGTTAGCACATACTGCCAGGGGTTCAACATCTCTGACAGACAAAAACATCTTGGTTGAAACGTTTCCTGGATAAACATGTCATGTGCTTTCTCCCCCCACTGACCTTTTCCCTCAAACAAATACAATCCTGTCCTGAAACTCCTCATTCCAGCGACAAGAAACGTTCTAGAGATCACTGACCTTTTCTTTTGACTCTCCAAAAGATACAATAAATCAGTTTTACACAAGCCAACCATTATCTGAAGAATCCTGCTACTAAATTAGTCAGTTGCAGATTGTTAAAAACAGTCAGTACCAGATACTTCTCATGTGTACGCTATAGATGGGATGGAAAGGAACTTCTCTGTTACTTCCCACAGATGGTAGATTGACCTGGGAAGTTACAGGGCTTGCCAACGTGTCAAAGTCATTGTTGGTCTCCTTGAACCATCTTTGTATCGGTGCAGGATACATTGTTTCATGGAAAAGCTCCCTCCCTCTAGTGGATACTGTTTCTGTGCTGGGGTATATTTGGCTTTGTAACCATAACAGTGTTTAAACATGAAAACATCCTGGCTTCTTCCAATTGTGCATATTGTGAAAACAATGTGCCTGTGCCCCGTTAATTCAAATGAAGAAAGCCGAAAAGTGATTCATCGGACCAAGCCACAGCCTACTTTCCACATTCTAGTGCTAATCAGAAGCACCCTGAAAAGTTAAAAAACACAAATTGAATGATTTTTTTGTCTTTTTTTCCTAACTGCAGCAGAGCATTGCTTTTTTCCCCAAATAGAGCAACATATGAACTAAACTTTGCTCCTCAGATGCTTCTAGCTCAGTTTTCAGTCCTTGGATAACATGAGAAGTTCTGCATACCAGGCATTTGGAACAACCCACAAAACGTCTCAAATCCTCTCTCTTATGATTGATGACGATGTCAAACCTTTTCACTGACAGATGCTAAATCCAGTCCAGATTTCTTCATAGTGAAACAGTGCTTCTGTAAAGTGGTGACCTCAGGATGAGTTTGGTAGATGATGCTGGAAACTTCACACAGAATTGATCCATGTGTACCTAAAACAGAGTCTGATAACTCTGAAGTGTATTCATGATATGACCTTAGAACAAACATTTACTGCATGGTTTAAGTTAAAGAAAGCAGAAATGACATGTTGAAGTCTGATGTTACACCTCTGTGAAAAAGCATTCATCTCCTTATGAAATGGGGCCCGTTTGTTTTTTGACACACTTGCATGTTTTCGATCAAACAAATGTTAATATCAACCAAGAATAACATTTTCAGACAATTTCCTGCTCCATGCTTTGTCGGAACAGCCGGGGGACTCGGAGAGAGTTTACCAGTGAACAAAGCAAGGTTTATAAAGGCATGGATGAGTGTTTGATCTGTGTTTGAAGTGCAGCTCAATTAATTTATGTTCAAAGTTCACCACCTAACCAGACTGAACTAAATACTAAGTTCACAGCTCCAACACTAAAACTACTTGCAAATGAGCGCCATGCCCACACACACTTAGCAGTCAGTAAGTGCACATCCTGAAAGAAAATGCCACCACTGTGTCTGCATGATAAAAAATATGCAAGTTCCCCTCATGAACATTTGAATGCATTTATGCACAACGCTGCCAACGTATCCCCTTTAGCGTTAATCAGAGCAGAGACCCAGAAGGGAAGTTTCCGCGTCCAACATCAGTGTCTGACCTTACAAATGCATTTGTGGAGCAATCCAAAACTTTCCTAAACATTCTGGAAAACCTTTTCAGAAGGGTTAAAGATATTATAACTGCAAAGGGTGAACCAAAGTTTCATGTTGCATTAAAATGAGTCACTTCTAATAGTTGGACAACTTCTTTAAATACATTTTTAATGGTTTAGATCAAACCTTTAGTCACAGAAGACACACAAGTGCAATCAGTTTTACCAGTTTAATTTTATAGGGGAACCACAGGTACTTTAAAAGAAGGTTATACAGCGCTGTACATCTGGGAGCCGCACTGGCTGACTCGATAGTCATCTCCTCCCTTTAAATACTAATTATTTAAATGTTCTATAATCTGATATTGATACAGAGATACAATAAAAGCTTGTGTAACTGGTCCTGCAGCTTTACTGATATGTCAATGTTGGGACTGTTTCCTTATATTTTGTTGTTGTCTTTTTTTCCAAAAAAGGAAAATAAAAAGTTAGGAGGCAGAAACTGCCAATCATGTAATCCTGTATTACTCCCAATTCACTCACACAATAGAGAGAAAGAGAGACAGAAAGGGAGAAAGAGGGAAACAAAAAAGAAAGAGATACAATTGTCGTGTTCTGAAGGCTGGTCCGTGATGGAAAGGGGCATCAGTTCATAGCGAGGTCCAGAAAAGCGCAAATGATCATTTGCGCTTTCTGGGACCTTGACTTCAACTCCGCCCGACCCCCCCTGACCCAGTCCAAGGCTCACTTCCATAGCTGCGTGCTCAGAGTCTGACCGGATCCGGCGGCGCCGGCCCAACCGCCCATGGCTGAAGGAGGCTGACCGAAGGCCATCTGGCCCCCGGCGCCGTTCAGAGTCATCCCTGACATCTGCTGGCTCACCTGGGGAAGACACGGATGGCGGTTAGGAGGAACATCAGACAGAACCGGCACCAGTCCAGCTGTGTCCAGGTTCAGCCACATGTTTAATACAGACACCGGCAAGTTTACTGTAACCCCCCGTTAAAGATGTGTGAAAAACTTTCAAATGAGTTCATCCCACACTTTGAGTTTTTTATTTACAGGGTAAAATTCACGATAAAATAACTGCTGGTGAAAATCATTGTTTATACTGAGAGAGGGATGTTTGACATTTTCCCTTTGTGCTAGAATGTGCAGAAATGTCTGTGCTGCATATTTGTGATTTATTATTCTGCCGAACATCTGAACCTCTTCAGTTTTCTGGCACAGCCTGACAGACTTTTTTTTTTGCTTTTTGTACATAAAATGTGTATTTTGTTCAGAGTACATATAGTTTAAAGGGAATGAGATGGAAGGTTTCTACAAATGTCAGCATATCTAATTTAAGAAATTAAAGAACATTTAATTGCTCACCATCACTATGCTGCTGTGAGCAGAATCTCACACCAAAATGATTTAAATGTAATACCCACATTAAGTCTAAAACATATTGCAATAATTTGCTTCCCCTTACAAATTAAGCAAATTGATTGTAATTTTGTCAACTTAAAATTCATTAAGTACACAAATTCTTAGCCAACTATTAAAATCTCTGAATATTTAGAAAGGTTAGGCTTGAAAGCCCTTTACCCACGATGAAGTAGCTGACTAGTAGCACACCAAATGTTCTGAAAACATATGTTAGAGTAGTCCCTAAAAAAAAAAAAAAAAAAAGAAAACCAAAAACAAAACAAAAAACAGGCCAGGTAATTAATCAAGAAATGCTTTTTCACACATCATTTACTAGGTTGCCAAGAGGGTGTCCATATTTTATTGTTTTCCAACTTTCCGAGTTCCTTTTTTAACCAGAATATATGCTAATCATCTCTAAGGTGTGATGAAAAGCTTTCTTTGCATTTCTATGTGGAGCAGTTTGCCTAAATAATAATAAAATTACAGAAATAATACTAAAAACAATAGGCCTTCGCAGCGCTTAGCTGCTCGGGCCTAATTCTACAGTTGTACAAGTGCTGCCACTTAGTGGTTACTGAGTGGCAGTGTGGGCATATGAGGCGAATTCCACCCGTCATTATCTAATTTGCAATGTTGGTAAGCAATTTTCCCCAAGGTATGAGTATGATTATCGTTGATTTTCAACTAATACTAATGCTGGAAGAAGACAAATGTCTTCAAGGTAGAAATTTACATTTGGAAATGTAAATTTCCAAATGTAAAGTCATCCAGACTTTACATTTCCAAATGTAAATTTTCATCATCTTCCCTGTTTTTTACAGCTTTTGTTAAGGAAATTGAACTACATTTGTCCACCATTTCCACCAAATGTTTCTCATTTGTCATGTCTGTAATATCTTCTACTTTTTTTGTTTTTGTACTTGTATATTTACTGTAAAGACCTACAACTCTGACATACTTTTCTCATATTCTATGTTATATTCCTGTGTTTTTCTTTGTATTTGTAAACACAGATGTTTTCTCAATAAAAAAAGTTTTTAAAAAGTTAAATTAAACGGACTCCAGCATTTTAGCGGTCGCCGTACCTGACCCATGTTCCACTGAGTCTGCTGTCCCGGCTGCATGGCGTACATCCCCTGAGCGGGCATCATGCCTGCAGGCATCGGCGCACCCTGAGGTCCCATCATCCTGGGGGCCATTCCCATCATTCCGGTGGCAGGCGCGTTTCCCATGAAGCCGTTCGGCATCGTCATGCCCACCATCATGGCGGGATTGGGCCCCATCATGGCTGCCCCGCTCTGGGCCATCATTGCACCCATGACGGTGGTGGGCGGCACAGCTGCTCCCATGCCAGGAAAGGCCTGATAACCCGGGGTGGCCTGCACAGGAAACTGCATCTGAGAGGGGCCCATAAACATCCCGGCTGACAAGGGGGAAAAAAAGAGAACAAGACGGTTGAGGAAGTTTAACGGTGAAAGAAAGCTCAGACTTTCATTCAAAATCAAAAGTTTAAAAGTTCATAGCGGGTATGCAAGTCATTGATTAAAAAGTTAATATAAATTTGACTGATCTTCTGATTGCCTAATGATTAATTAGTAAGCGGCCATTTTCTTAAAACCACTTCCTCGACTTTGTAGCTCATCAGTAGTTTTTGGTTGAGAAGTTAACGCTGCTCCATCATGCACTAATGAGGTGAAACCTAAGGAGTTTTTCCAGTGTTTAAATTTGAAAACAGAATGGCATAAAATGCAATTTGCATTCCACAACAGACTCTGATTGGACTGTTTCTCTTTTCCGTTCTGGTATGGCTCCGCCATCTCTGTTTCTGTAGGAACTGCCTTCGCTTAAGGATGACCGGTGGCGCCCTCTTCTGGATGGAGGTGAAACTAAAACACTGAAAGAAGGTCTAAGCGATGTTATTAGTTAATCGATTGGAACTAATGTTAATCTAATAAACTATTAATTAACAATTAGTTGTAAGTTGATTAATTGTTTGCATCCTTAGTAACCGCTGAGCAAATAAACATTGACCTGTATTCATCAGATATAATAGTTGAAACTGAATTACCAATTTAACCATGATTTTCGTAGGTATAAATTATAAGCCATCACCAATGCATGTCCCCATATGTCCTGACTACCATTGTTAGAGTAATTTCAGTCGTAAGAAAACAACATGTTTATTTTGGTTTGTTGGTTCTCACCAGCAGGGACTTGCTGGGACATGCTGTTTGTTCCATACAGAGACAGAATCGAGTCCTTGGACAACGGCTTCTTGGTTCCGTCCTCGGCTTTAGTGGCGCTACTGTTGTCGCTGAACAGGTCCAGGTCGGCCTGCCCTGAGCCTGAGCTGGCTCCGCCTCCCACGCATCCCGCAGCCGGAGCTTGTGTCGGAGTGCTGGCCGTGGTGCCGGAGCTCCCCTGGAAGGACGACAGAAAGCTAATATAAAAAAACCCTATAAATGTATTTTGATTTTATTGATAACAAAATAAAAGCATTCCTTCTAAAGAGTTCACTTAAAGCATGCGATGCACTGAAACAAACAAAAACAAAACATTTTTTGTTAAAAACAAAACACCATTTAAAACCAAATACTCATGACATTTGAGCCATAAAATGTCATGAATGTTTGGTTTTTTTCAGACTTTCTTATGGCCAGACAATAGTTTAGAAGAACTGAGCCATATTCTTCATCCTGCTTTATTCATTCCAAAACCAGATGAACACATGAATATTGTTTACTAGTATCTACCTGTCTGAGTTGGAAACCCTGCAAAAAAGTGGTAAACATATAAACCAGAATCATCCCTGAAGCTTATTACTTACTACTAATATTATTTGACTGAGTATAACTTTATATGGGGACAATTATGTATATATATGAACATGTGAATTACACTAAAGTTACAATTATTTGAAACATCATATGTTCTTTCAAAAACTTCATAAAAGTTGTGTGTTGTATCATCAGTGATTTTAAAAGCCTGAATGAGTCTCTGATAGGAACTGCATGTCTTTTCACTAACATGCTAAATTATCTCATCCATGAGTTTGCATGCAGAAAATATTGCCCCATAACATCTGCATCAAATACATTATAAGATAATAAGTGGAAGAGTTAATGGCATTTTTAAATTGAATTGTTTATCTAAACCTTAACCAAAATGTAGACATCTAATAAGAAAATCCACCATTAAAGTCTTCATCAGCTGTTTAATGAAGAGTAAAATTTTGCTCTTTTATTTTTTCAACCAATATCAATAGTTACCATTTTTTTCCAACGCATTTATCTTCAGTTTTACCAGCAGGAAACCACTGCTGCTGAGTCACAACTGAATCGGGTGTTTTTACCTGAGAAAACTGAGCTGCAGATGTGGATGATGGCAGAGGGTTGGACACCATGGGGCCAAATATATCCAGGTCATTGTTCTGGTTTGTGCTTGTGCTACCATTGTTAGCTGATGCTGCAGCGGCGGGCGTGTCTGTGGCAGAACGGAAAACAAACTGGTTTTACAGGAGGAATACGGCCTCGACAGAAGCAGCAGCATTCCTCCTCGTCTCAGTGAAACGCCTTCCGTTTCTTCACTTCATTCTACCTATATTCATTAGAAATGGAGCATAACAATAAGACTGGAATGATATCTGACAATATCCCACCACTCAATTGGAAAAACCCTCCCCAAAAAAACCAAGTGAATTCACGTTTACACAGATATCGGCTTGATAGCAGATTGTTTAGCACAAGCCAGAGGCATGAGGAACCTAACACGGACTACTTGTTCCTGTTTGCATTTGATGCTGGTCTGTGTGTGATCGCAGATCTGTAATACACGGCAGGATTAGAGGCTTATTGAGGCAACTTCAGGTTCAGGGATTTTCAGCATGACAAAGCTGGTTTGTTTGTCGCCATGGCAACTTGGGGCTGAAACCTAACCTGATTCACAGCAGTTCGTGTTTGCGGAGAGGTTTAGGAGGTCGACGCACATCCAGATGCCGACCTCGGACCAATCGGTGCAGTTAGAAAAGAAGCACTGAAGAAAAACACTGCGTGGGCTGAGGATGGACCGAAACATTTAAAAGTTTAATTTTCTGATGTAGCAGAGAAAGTGCTGAAGTCACAGGAGTTGTAAGGAGCACAGAGAAGCATGCCATATTCTCTCCCCCACCTGTTGCTGATCAGCTGGCTCGCCAAAGGCTGCTACAGCTACCTTGGCTGTAGGGAAATATTTAGGGACCCTCTCTCCACAAAGGAGAACGGTTGTACAGTATACAGAGCAGGCAATTTCCAGTATACTTCTTAGCGTCGAACTGGCGCATTACATACATTATGGACAAACGTTAGATATACGTAAAATTTAAAACCTCAAAAGAGTCCACGCCTCCAGGAAACAATCATTTCTCAAAAGCAGAGAGCCCAGGCCCTCTGTATGAAGCAAAGTGTAGAATAAGCGGCTGGGTTTTATCAGGCTGTAATTGTTGTTTAATGTAGCAGAAACTGTCTTAGTAGGGCATTTGGATTTTAGTCCCTTAGAGAAACTAAGTTGTTTCATAGCAGCAAGTATTATCCCCAAACAACCGCTTAAATAAAACCATGTTGCTGAGAAAGATATCATTTATAGTTTCACAGTAGCTGTAGTCTATGTTAGCAGTGAACCCAAAGCAAAAAAATACATGAACACTGTTCAACTAATTATTTTTTTTAACGACAAGTCTTATCATCATTGCCACATTCTTCTACACTGTGGCAATGAGTGTAGAAAACCCCCTGCTCTGGGGTTTTTTCTGACCTACAACTAACCCAAGTTTTCCTCATTCTTCTTTTTGTCTTCCACTGTCAGGACTTTAACGCCACGCTTGGTGAACTTTAGCATCCATAAATAGTTTTGGAGTACTGAGTCGTAGTGCACAACACTTATTATGAAATACAACCTATCAAATATTGCATCAAAGCATACTTTTGCTATTACAATGTAGCCCATATTGACATTACCATGGTGACAGTAATTTGATATACTATGCAAATTGCAGCTCAAAATAGCGATATATTGCGGTCTGTTTAAAGCATCTGATTTTACAAAAACATCAGAGAATCTGCTGCTGGTGTTACTGAAAGCCCACTAAATAAAGAACCTATTGGTGAAGCAAGTAACTGAAAACCGGTCACTCGGAGATCTGGTCACTCCGGATGGATTTTAATGCCGGGTGTAAAAAGTCAGACTCAATCCCTCTAGTTTTTGGTGATCTCTCTGCAAGCCTATTATTTTTCACAGTTACTCGACGTTTGCTTCCTTTCAGGGAACACCCCTTTCCTTCTTTAATAGGATTGGTTCCCTCGTTCCACCATGACCATTTTGCATAATTGTGCACATTTATAAAGCTGGAAAAATCAGAGTTAATTTTCTCACCTGATAGCAGGCTTTTCAGACACCCCAAAAACCTATCTTCAATGTTAAATGTTGAACCTTCTTCATGATTCAGGCCTCTTGTATTTTATTTAACCAAGCCTAACCAGGTCACTGATACCAATCCGTCTTGCTTTTTGTTGCATTTGAAACTGAGCTGCAGATCATATGAAACTAAACTTGCATCAGGGTTTTTAATCGAAACAAGAAGTTAGAGGTCTGGCGTCAGCAGCTTTCGCACTTCCTTTTCTGAAAACAAACGCATAAAATAGCATTCAGCTCTTTCTCATGTAAAGAAACAGGAATAAAGTTTAGATGGAAGTTAAAAGTCTTTCGCTGCATCATGGCAGGAATCAGAAGATATCAGCTTAATGCAAATGATGCCGGATGAAGCAGCGTATCTGTTCTGATCGGGTTTGGCAGAGGAAGTTTTCTCTCCGACTCATTGGCTTGATCAAAACAAAGTGTGAAAAATGAATCTACCACAGATGGGTAAACAGGAACTGTTAGGCAGCACCATGACATGTTCCCCCTCCAATATGACCGGCCATTACGGCCACAACACCAACATTTTTACTAAGCTCAACTGTAAATAAAAGATATTCCTGCAGTAGTTCAACTACAGTCCCAACACATGTATGACAAGCAAAATGAAAATAAGACAGAAAATAATGCAGATTAGCATATTTTTAAACCTACATTTCTAACTAATATTTGAGTTTACACATTTTACACTCACCAAGGCCTAGTAGGTTCATAGGGGGCTCTGAAGACTTTGCAGGACTTATTTTGGGAGCTGGCCTGGACTCTTCACTCTGAAAGCAAAATATATATTTAAAGCAAAACTTAAAAGGCAGCAAAAGCAGAAAACAACTCAAAGGGCTTAGTTTATGTGTGCTCCAGACTCACCTTGGTGTAAGAAGACACCTTGCTCCCTCTGTCCGGCTCCTTCTCTTTCTTACTATCTTTTGGCTGACGACACAGACACAAAAAACCCTGAACAACTGAAACCACTTTTATCTCCAGCCTTATCTGATAAGATGCGTAAAACAGGCTCAAGACGAACTGTTGCTATGGGAACCATGTGACAACGCCCCCTAAGGTGCCTCTCAATATTGTTCTCCAGAGACTTGTGGAGTCTTTATTTCACCTCCTTGACCATCCTCCTCACTGTGGGAGGTCAAAGTTTTAAACTTTTAATTATTACTCTACAGATGCGGGCAACTTTCTTGAATCAACCTCTTTCTCCAAAGGGAAGTTCTCTTGTTTTCCCCCATTTTTAGGAGTGACTATGTTGACTTCTGTGTCTATATAGTCAAATGTGAAATGTCTGGGTGGTTTTTTGTGGCATGTGCAGTGTGCTTCTCATCACACTGCATATGACTCTCTTCAGTCTTAATGCCTACAGTGCCAATATTAAAAGCATTTTTGCAGAGCATGAACCTAGCCTCTCATGGGTTGACAATGGGAGTGAGCCAGTGGTGAAAATGAATGAATAAATTTGCGCTTAAAGGGCTCGACACACAGGAAGCAAACGTAAATGTGTGGGGCTTGCAACGAGACACAAGAAAGTTGAAATATGTTCTAACTTTTTGTCTTGATTGTGTCCCATAGATAGCTAGAAAGCGTATATTAGCAGCTAGCTATCAGTAGTCTCAACCGCTGCGTGTCACAGAACGTAATGAAGATGTCACCGCACGACTCAAACTTTTGCTTGACAGAAAAGGCCCACGAGAAAAAAAAGCTACATACGAGATAAAATAGTTGTGCCACAACAAAATTTAAGACCTTAACGTATTTAAGGCCAACATGCTTTACTTTAACAAATTTGAGACTTTTTAAGGCCGTAATTGTTGATATTAATTTTAGACTTTTTAAGGTTGTGCGGAGTCTGCTCATAAAGTAAAAAAATTAAATATACATTTGAAAAATTATTCAGTTGCATTTATTTTATACACCCTTTTGAGGTTTTATTTTATAGGAACTGTTGCCGACCTCATCAGCAATCTTGTTCAAAACAGTTTCTTTAAAACTTCAGTGATTATTCTGCTGCAAAAAAAAGATAAACATAATCTTAAGGCTTTTTACACATCTTTACCAGGGGGGCCAATACTCGTGTAGGGGGAGCTTTATATGGATGTTTAATACGTACACTGCTTCTAATTATTGCATTCTTGTTGTAGTATTTCTTCTTTTCGTATTTATCCCTGATGAAGAATTCCACTGCTCTGAGGGAAGCAGTTAAGGAGGAAACTGAGTGACAAAGATGCAGAACATAGACACCATAACAGAGCATGGGAACGTTGGGTTTCTGTGTCAGCTGATGGCAAAAAGATACTGGTCTGTCTGAGGTCTTCTGAAGCTGTCTGGAAGGTTGGCTTCATAAAGCTGCCTGGCATTGGTGTTACCCATTTCCTGAATGCTCTGGAAACAAAGGGAGAAATAAAAAGGTGTAAAGTCAGCAATCAAATAGACTCCATTAGATAAGCTCAATGGCAGTATAAAATCGGAGTTATCAGGAACGTTTAAAGCAGAGTCTGTGCTGCTCTGCCATGTCTGAAAGTACAAGCAGCAGTTTTGCATCTAGTTTGTTTGGCAGAGCTTTGTCAATGTGGGACTTTTTTTTCTTTCTCCAACACATCTGTATTAAAAAGCCTAAAGTTAGGTAGCTTAAAAGTTTCACCAAGTGTTTTCTAGCTGCATTATGGCTCCAGTGCTCATTATGATTGTAATTTACTGCAAAAAAAACTGGCAATGAGGGGGAAATTTAAAATGATAAATGAAGAGCTAGAAACTAAAAAGCTATATGATGCAAGGTGTTGCTTTACTGTAGAGGCTAAAAGATATTTATCGAAAGGCTTTAACACAACATTACAGTAGATGACTATTCTTGTGTCAGAAGTTTATTTGTGGTTAGTAAATGGCAAACTAATGGACAGCGCATATTTATCAATGCTGACATCTCAGAATGTTAAAACAATAACTGAGAAAACAATATGTTTCCCTGCATTCTTTGTTTCTCCAGAAGTATTTCTGTAAAGCACAACTTAAATACCCAGGATGACACAACTTGGTTTGAAACTATAAATCAACAATTCAGGATTATAATAATTTGTTTTAAATATATTTAGTCTAACAATAATAATAACAGTTGATAGGGGCAGATGCAGATTTTTTCTGTCTGTAGATTATCCTGAATTTTGCTGACAAAAATCACATCCAATAGTTTTGACAGTGAAAAGTTTTTGAATTCTTCGCTGGGATCAGATTTCAGCTGCTGTTCAGTTCTGTGCTTTCTTTGCTACTTTCATTTCAAATGACACAACAAATCAAACAACAAAGATTTGTTGTCTGCATGTTAGATTCCCATAGCTACAATTGGAGCTTTTAATTAGAGGCTAAACAACATGATATTGTATTTTTTTTTTTAAATCTAGTGTCTATATTTTTTTATCTAGTGGTTGATATTCCTGATAGATTATTTTATTTAGCCAATATAAAGTTGTTTTGTGGTTTTATTTGGAACTGGGAGGAAAATGATGATTTCTATTTACCAGTAAGCTGAAATTACCAAGCTATAAGCAGTAACTTATTTTCCTATAAGATTCCTCAGAGCAGGTTGCAATATTCAATCACGCTGCGTCAAGATTTTTTGATAGAAGATGCTCTAGGTTTTGGAAAACAGGAAATAACTGAATTTTTTTCTTTTTTTGAAATTTCAAAATAAAAGATTTGACGTTTAGCATTGATTCCATTGATGTTGAGTCCGCACATCAAAAATGAAAACAATAAATGAATGCTAAATATTGCATTACTGTAACATGAATAGCCAGCTTACCAGACAGACAAGATAATTAGAAACAGGGCAAACATTGTAAGTGAGTTTGTTTCTGTAGTTTTTGCTCCATCAAATAAAGGGATACATAAGAACAAATCTATTTAGCTGATGCAAAGAGTAGATTCCACAAAAAAATGGAAATACTTCATTTAATGTTAAGAATTTAGTTGTTCTTCTTTTGAAAATGAATGGAAGCTGAATGCCTTTTTCGTCAAGGTCTGAATATTCTCGATTTTTGCAGTACTAATATCGCATCCTCCAGAAACTACCGTAACCTCTTTGATAATTAATAAAAATGTTAGAAATCAACACATAAATAAGTGGAACCACTATAAAAAGCTATGTCATATTGAGGATAATGATTTATGGCAATGTCTTAAATTTATCACATGTTTCAAAATGAATTAATTGACCATAAATTTCCCCAGAATTTCATGTTATAAATCCCGGTATCATTTAAAGGCTCTTTGAGGTGATGCTCCTCCAATGCGTTTGAAAACTTCGCTGACCTCAGTCACAGACAGGAAACAGTACCTGGATCTGCTCTGAGGTCCACTGGTCCAGGTTGACTGATTTCACTCTGGATATGTGTACTCCCAGGTTCCTGTGGATGCCTGCACACCGGATGCAGATGAAAACTCCCAGATTCCAGGATGCCCATCTTGGACCTGTTGAGGGCGGAAAACAGCGATAATGTGAGACGTTTCCAGAGTAACGACACCAACATGCTCGATCATGCTCCCAGTTGAGGTGCCAAAACGGAAAGCTTTAAAAATGTGTCCCAACATGAAAACAAACCAGGGTTTTCTAGGGAAGATGAGTCGCTGCTCATTAAAGCGGCGGGTATATGGGAGCAGCGGGGGAGCTTAGGCAGATTTACAGAAGTTAGCTCGCTGCTTAGCAACTTAGTTTAGCTTACGGGGAAGAAATGTCAGCTGACCAGTTTGAGCCGTTTAGCTTAGAAGAGCAACACAACGGTAAGGCGGTGCTGTTATTTCTCTGCCGATAGATTTGAAAAAAACTACACAATTTACACAAAATCAATAAAACACTGTGCGGAGTGAACGCCGTACCTTTCGCTTCGCAGTCGGCGCAGTACTTGTTGTCTTCCTCCCTCAGCATTTTGGACAGGATGGCCTGGTGCTGCTCGTTAAGTTTCTGGGCCTTCTCTCTCTCCGAGCGGGTCGTCATGGTCGCTGCTTCGGTGGGGCTCGTTGCAGTGCAGCAATCGGTATTTTAATCAGTTGTCAGTGAAGAGAAGTTTTATGGTAAAATATCATAATCGGAGGTCTGAAAACCTCCGACTGGGAAACGAAGACACCCGGAACCGGAATCTGCTCTCCGCCCACAGAAGTCCTAAAGCTGACGAGGCGAACGCATCGGATTGGATGAGCGTTCTGACGTCATCTGACGCAGTGCTTAGAGCGGCATACGTTTTCATTACTACGCTTTAAATTTTTAAGAACGTTTACATGGTTTCTAAATTATTACATTAAATAACAATTTGTACAAGTTAGCTATTGTCTGTTCCATTGATTCTTGACACCAACATTAACATTTTACACTCCACTATATTTACATGATTAATAAAACAATAAAATTCTGGATAGTAATTATAATTACTATTGAGAATCATCTGAACCTACCAATAAAAACATATACCAAGTATTTTTATTTGGAAATGAATTTAACTTCAGTGTTTTAAAGTAAATGATCAGCAAATCAGTTTTAGATCAATCACCTTTAAGTAAAGCAGTTACCACTACTCACTTACCTTGATAAGATACGGCTGACAGGTGAAAATAAATCCAAGATGTTATAAGAATAAAAGCCTTTTTAGTTAGTTTTTGAATCAGTACTATTATGCATAAAATTATTCTATAAAGCCTCAATATTTAGTATCATTTTAGGCAGACATTTGATTTGCTGTTTTTTTCTTGGAAGTATAAGTAAGACTAAAAATGCATCTTGGAAATTAACTTCAGTGTTGTCTTTTAAATATATATATACACACACACACACACACACACATCAATGAAGTAATCTAGCAAGGCACAAAATGTGTTTATTAAAGAAGCAAACAATATTCAGAAAGAAATAACAATAAAGTACAGACAAAACTTGTATTAGAATTAGGTGACTGATGGTTTGAATTAAATTTTACTTTACCAACTTTTATGCCAAAATAACAAGTGAAGATCCTGTTTTATTTTATTGCTCGGTGAACAGCAATAAAACATCTGCTAAGATCACAAAAACTTTAAGAACTTTAAAATCTCCGTTATCAAAATAGCACATGGAGCAAATGCAGAATATCTTAAAATTGCAATAAGAACTAAATTAACACAAACAGAAATGAGTTGTAAAACTAATACATATTTACAAAAAGCAATTTTCTTGTCTCGTTTCTTTAGACGGTTGTCAAAGAACTGCAGGGCTCGAATACACACAAATGAAAGACACCGACTGACATGTTGTGCTTGAGAAAATTAAAAAATACAAATTTGAAAATCAGCCAATTAGAAGAAGGTCTCCAGGCGGATCTTGAAGTTATTCTCCTGGTGTCTCACTGCGATCCCGTATCGAAGCAGCATCTCCACGTACGGTGGCCAGAACGTGTGATCTATTGTAACATAAGGGTCGTGCGGCGTGTTCATTACTTTGTCCATAAGAACCTGCAGGTGTTATCGACATAAGAGAGGTATTTGGGTTTTCTCAGACTGTTCTGGAACAAACACGTCAAGTAAAAACAGGCCATGCACTGAACAAAGTCAGATTACCAAAAACCTCCAGGATGCAGCTTAATGAGTGATTTTAACTAAAAGTTTATTCTCATTCTTACACTCTTAGGGCTAAAGCAAAGACTAAAGACCTGAGAGAAAATAAAATCTTGATAAATCTTTGTTGCATGTTGTTAATTACTTTAATAGTAATGTAACACAGGAGGGGATTTCTGCTTTACTTTGTTCCTACTAAAACAGTAGGAAGAAAAAGAAAACGTGAACCTTTTCATAATACTGAAGCTCTGTGTTTTCATTGTTTTTGTCTTTAATAAAAGCAGAACAAGAATGCAACTAACCAAAGAATTTTACATATGGCGCTGACTACAGTTTGATTGGTTGCGCCTCCAGCTGCCCGTTTGTCAGTGCCACAGTAATAGTTTGTGGCGGTGAAAACCGAACTGATGCTAAGCAAACACTCGCACTAGTTTAGCACTGGAACTGATTTGGCTAAACCAGAAAGGAAGCTAGATGTTATAGCTCATGTTGATGTAATTACTTATTTTCAGGAGTGCACCGATTGCAGTTTTCTGGCCGATCGCCGATTACCGATCTTTTAAAAAGCCTAACCTTTTGGCCGTTGCCAGTTTGTTGTCTGAAATGTTGCTCAGTATCAAGAAAGTTGCTGAATTGGCAACAGTGGAATCACTATGGTTAATTGTAAACGTGCAGACATGACCTGGTCGGCCGGTTTGTCAGTCAGACCTCTCTCACAGGAGAAAAGAAAAGCACAGTGGTTGTTTTTTAGACCTTTGCCGAGATTGATAACGTCGGTGGATAAGATCAGCTTCACATGTAAAAATCAGCCGATCACCGATCTTCCAAAATTAAGGAAATTGGCACCAATAAATCAACCGGCCGATAAATCGGTGCACCCCTATGTATTTTCACTGTCTGAGCTATTTTTATGACCGTCTGAAACCGCAAATAGCTACAGCTTACATCATCTTCCAAAGTAAAACAGCAGGAATGCAAGGCATTAGGAAAAAATAATTAAATATTCACAATATTGATTTTGTTTGCGATTAACCCAAATTTTGCTAATAAAAAAGTAAAAACACAATTGAAATATTGACTGTTTTAACATGTCAATGTTAAAGTAGAAAGCGACATCAACGTCACACACCCACCTCAAGAATTGTATTGAGGGAAACAAGGTCCTCACTAATCTCCAGGGGAATGTTCTGAAAATAAAAACAACAATGTTTAAAAAAAATGGAATATAAGAAACAAACACTTTATTAACACACCTTCTTCTTTTTGCTGGCAGTAGACTCTTCCTGAGGGGGAGGGACATGTTTCCCCAGAATGTCTCCCAGCGACTCCATCAGCTGTTCCTGATAAGTCTTCATTTTCTTAATTTTGGCTTTTGTGTCCAGAAGGATGCTGGAGGAACATAAATATAATCAGAGAATCGCTGTGGTAATCTATAGATGCTTAATTTCACCATGCCTTCCGTTACATTTTGCACTTTAAACTAAAATTTCACATAGAGAAATATTAGTGGTGTGATAGAAGGATCCCTATTTAATTTAGTCAATGAAATAGGGAATACTCCTGGAATGAAACATATTTTTTTTTCCACACCTATTCAGACCTGGAAAATTCATAAATCAGGTTCTGTACTTTCCAGGCCGCCTGGGAACCTTGAATGTCTCTTTTCATTTGGCGCCACATTGCCGTCACACTCACTTGTGCTCTGAATATTTCTCCTTTTCCACTCGAAGTCGTTCGATATGATCATTGGCAGCTAATAGCACCTGCTTCTTCTCCTCCAGCCATTTCTGCTCTCTGTAAAGCGCGAGGCGAAACACAAAGTGTGAAGTCACAGAGAGCTCTCGTCCATTCAGTCCTGGGAAACATTTATGTGCTCTGATGAAGCAGAAAGTAGTGAAAGAAAGCTTTGCCGGGTAATGGAAAGGTCACGCACAGCTCTTTAGTCTCTCTCAGTTTGTCTCTCTTGGCTTCACAACAAGAAACAACCATCTCCAGTTCGGAGCAAAGCTTGAGCATCTGCAGAGAACGACACGTGGGACGTTTTCAGAAAAGAGGAAGGGAGGGAATGTTTTATGGCTTTTAAGGAATTTTTGTTTCACACATGGACACACCTCATCTTTTCCTGCATGAAGTAAAATTTCTGCGTTAGCCGCAAGCGCTGTGGAGGACATTTAAAAAAAATATGTATATTTTTTTTAAATATATGTATATTTATATGTATATTTTTTTTAAATCAGTCAACAAAAACATTCAAACCCAATCAAATTTGACATCATTTTATTTTACTTACATGACAAACTCAACAAAAAATTAACAACAATACAAGATGTAGGGTAGCAATGAGACTGCGGTGTGTGATATTAATATTAATATTCAGGCTGTAAATAGTAGAATGATGCCATGGTTTCATTGCAGTGGGAGAAGTGAGGACTTACAGCTCGGCTCTGTGGACATCCACAGCTTCAGTTCAGCATCCGTAGCTGCCAGCCTGTTTACCGACTGTTTCGTGTGGAAATACATGGTAAAATCAAAAAAAAAAGTCAAGTTAAATAAACAAACCTGAAAGCAACAACATACAAATCAACTTAAAAACCAGGCAAGAATGAGCTTGTACCAATTGTGAAGTTACAAGCAAAGTCTTAAAAGTCGCAATTTTAACACCGCTGAAATGTTTTTTCCATCATACCACCCCTTTGGTGCATCGGGGTTGAAACGATTAATCAGATTAATCACCGCAACTAATTTAGTAATCGATTAGACTACAAACTCAAATCTGTTTAAAGAACATATTCAGAGCAGTAACTGAGCCATAATTGTACAAAAGAAAAATATACATTTTGTATTTAAGGTAAGAAAAACCTTCTTCATCTGTAAATATGTGCTAATCAGAACATGTAACATAGTTTTATCATCACCTTATTTACTTTTTGCTATCGAATCTGTAATAGGGTAATCCAAAAATCAAACAACACATTATCTCTACACTGTACAGATGTTAAGTCAAGCAGGAAGTGCTGAGCTTTTCACATGTTGATGGCAGAAATATTTATTTAGATGCATGCTTTGCTACCGAGGATGATCAAGCCTACAATAAAGAAAGGCAATGTTGCTGCATTTTAGGCAATTAAATGATTTTTTTTTTTTAAAGAAATTAAAATTTTTGCATCTTTTAATGCATTTGTAATATTGTATATTAAAAGGTTTCATTGGTTACACGAGAAATCTGCAGAAATTTTATCCGATTAATTATCAGAACAACTGATAGAATGAACGTTTGTTGGAGCAAAAACTGATCTAAAATATGCAGGACAGTGAGTCCCAAAGACCAGTTTTGGGCACCACAACAATAAATCATTCAATCACAGAACGGATACAGTGGCAAAGCGCAAAATAAGTGACAAACTAACAACAGTCTTCGCATTAACAAGTTCTGGTTTAGAAAGGGAAAAGTCATCTTCTGGAAACTGGAAGTTTGTGACCGTCATTCCAGTTATTCTCTCTAAATCAAGCTAAAGGGAGATCTGCTGCTACAATCCTCAATTTGCACACATTACGTGCAAAAAGGCGAGTGAAGTTATGCTTTTGTTTGTGCGAGTAAAACGAGTAAATGTGTAACTATGTTAATTTATTTTAATACATCCTTCATTGGGTGAAATCTGGAATAGCTTTGCATGGTGTGCAGTGTGGCTAAAATAAATAAATAAATAAATAAATAAATAAATAAATAAACAAAGGGAAGTGTCCCACCTTCAAAATGCAAAGGTAATAATCAGTCAACCTAATTATTTGACTGAGGTGAGTCAAAGCAGCAAATGACCTCGAAAATGTACAGAAATGTCTTATTTTCCTAGAAATGCAAGGACGAATGCAGAAGATGAAAACCTTTAACCGTCTGACCTGTTCCTGGTGATTCTCACAGATGTCTGGCTCACACAGTATGATTTCATTCTGCAGCTGCAGACAAACATGACGTCAATATGTATTACTTGTTTGCTCTAAAGTTTCGCCGAAGCAATAGAAACATGTCGGGACCACGGAGCGGAAGGATGGTTTACCTTCTCCAGTCGAGCAAACTGCTCCTCGCATTGCTGCAGCAGCTCAGACTCCGCGGCCTCTGATAGCTGTCCAGCAGCTCCTCTGTCTGCCCGGACCTCACCCTGCAGGAGGAAGCAGCACCGGCCGAAACACGACAATCATGTACACGCTTCACTACACAGAAAGGCGCAAGCAAACGGCTAACGGTGTCCGCGCAAAGTCACGTTACATTACAAGTCGAGAAAAGTTGACTAGAGAGCGGCGTCAGTTGGCGCGGACCGATGTTCTTTGTTATAAACATAAAACATTCAAAATGCAGAATTAAACAGAAACACGAAAATCAACAAGGTGAAACTCACGGGGTCAAATCTTACCATGTTCAGGAAATCCAAACCTCTTTTCTAAACGTACAAGACGTATAATGGTCGTGTTTGTTTCAAAATGCCGCCGACACTGATGGCGTCATGACGTCAGCGAAGCAGAGAGAGATGCGTAAAACTGCGCAGGTCAAGTAGATGTAAACAAAGTCCGTCCGAAAACGTCTTCTAGACAGCTAATAATAATAATAATTTAAAAATACATTAATACTAAATACATAAATACTAAAAAAACACAATAAATAGTTACAATAACAGCTTGTTATATTTTAGTTCTCCTTGATTAGAAATGGTGCACAACACATTGTTAAAACCCCACAGTTCTAAAAAACCCTTCAAATTCCCGGTGGCTCTGTGGAAACAAAACTCCAATCTCAACCTGGCCTTGATGTTAACCTTCCACAGAGCCACCACGTCGAGTCAACTAAATAGCCATCTTGGCTTCGGCTATTAAAAAAGAGGAAGAAGAAGAAGCAGAAGTCATTTCTCCATCTAACTATAAAGAAATTTTGATTGAAATCAGAGCCGCCAAAGTTGAACGTGGCCCTAAGCAGTTTTTTTAGGTAGGGGCCATATTTTCTTATTTGGATTGGAGATTCCTCCTTAAGGGACCAGGTTTGATTTTTTTTTTTTGTCACAAACAACCACTGACAAGAGCTACTCCTCACTGACAGTACAAGCCAGATATTTGCATAAACTTTATAAAAGGCATTTTTTCCCCCAAACTGTTTGACATCAAATCTGTCTTTTCTTGTTTTAAATTAATTAGGATTACCTAAATTACTTCCATTGACGTGATACCAGCATGAATAACAACTGTTTTGAAGGATTCTTGACAGGTGATGGAGTGTCTTATGCAAAATCAATTTTTTTTTTTTAGCATTACATCATGGCATGGTTTTATTCCCTCATCAAAAACATACCCAGTGTTGCTTTGACTCAGAAATACATGTTTGAGAAATGTTTGGACCTTTTCTAAGAGACATTTGGTGGTGGGTTAAGGCCAGTTCATGATCTGGTTTGGAGCTGCAGTCCCCATCAGAGCACACCTCTTCCCTGTTGTCTGCCCCCCACACTGCTCCTTCAAACTAGCGGCAGCAATAGTTCATTTTCTTAAAATCACTTGCATCATATAATGCAACTACATTCTGTTGTTTAATCTGACAAGCGATAAAGTTGCTTAATCCCAGTTTTGCTACATGTTAAATCTTGCAGCCTCCATGTGAAATGTACTGCCTTAAAAATTTGAACACGTTAAAGCATTATATAACTGTAACCCTGCTTCAATTTGAAGGACTGATTCGTTTGATTTTAATAAATTAATCCATCCGTTGTCTCACACCATAGTGACTGTAGTCTGCCGTTCACCAGCAGGTGTCTCTGTTCGTCTCTTTGTCGCAGCTAAATGGAGTCAAAGACGATCTTTTTTTTTTGCATTTTGAACTGAATTTTGTCTGAGTAATTTTTGTAACAGGTTTTCTTTTTTATCTGATTTCATAGAGGTCACAATAAAATGGCCTATTTAATTTATAACCAGTAATGTATTTATTCCTCATCAATCTTCTTTTTTCCCCCAAAATGTTTACATTCGGTTAATGTCTTTATTATTATTATTATTATTATTATTATTATTATTATTATTATTATTATTATTATTATTTACAACGATAATAAGCCTACCACTGCTTATGCTAGAAAAAGTAGGGAGGACCGTTTTCGTTATCATCCATCAGAACTGTTTATAACACTGAATTATAATATGATTTAACTTCATGTAGAGTTTTAACAATATTGAAAATATTTAGTATTTTTGTTGCTATGTTATTTATCACCTAAAAAAACCCCTCGACCTCATGCTTTCATACACACAAACTATTCCTCTCCTGGATGCTTGAGTTCAGCAGTTCTGCAGCACACATCTTTATGAGGATGTATTATCCGTGTTTCACGTTTCTCCGGCTTCCGCCCCGGAAATCACACCGCCTTGATTATTTGAATGATCAACTAGAATTTGATTAATATGCAAATTTCAGAAGGAACCGTTCCATTTGAGCCCTCAGCGCAGCCTAATTAATCAACAGTTAAAGGAAATTAATACATACATCAATTCTGTCAGGAACATGCTTAGTTCAATCGCCCGTAAAATTGAAGTTTGAAGTATTAACTGGCTCCACAGGAAGGCCATGATTAAAACTCTACATTTTTTGGCTCCATTTAGAAATATGGAGTGCTCCGCGGTAGTTCCAAGCAGGAGGAAGACCCTTAGGATGTTGAATAATAATAATAATAATAATAATAATAATAATAATAATAATAATAATAATAATAATATATATATATATATATATATATATATATATATATATATATATATATATATATATATATATATATATATATATATATATATATATATATATGTTTTTGTTCACAGTCCTTTTGAGCACGGTGCAAAGTACCAGACAATCAATCAAATTGTACTTTACACTTTCACCTGACACCGCTTTCCACGAGGTGCAGAAAGAGAGCAGGGGAGAGTATGAAAAGGGGAGGGGAGCCAGATGAAAAGAGAGAGGCCAGTACTATTGTTTCAGTAGGGACTCATGCATCAAACTTCAATTTTCCGGCCGATTGAAGTAGTGATTTTTTCCCTCTATCTCGAAGTGAAATACTGAAATACACTTAAGACCTCCAGATTAATTACCACGAAGTGGTCCCTCAGACTGTAGTATTACTTATCGCCGGAGCCCGCCTGACAAGCACTCATAAAATAAGCAAGTGAAATCCATAAACTTAGCCTGCCTTAACACGCTCTCCCTTTATATATATATATATATATATATATATATATATATATATATATATATATATATATATATATATATATATATATATATATATATATGATATCAAATTGTGTTAATATCTAAATTTTTCATATTGCAGGTCTAATTTGCCTACACAGAACCTACAATAACCGAGCTCGTATAAAGTGTCTGCTGGCCCGTAAAGCTTTCGGCGGGCTTGTTTGAAATCCTTTGAAGAAATGAGAAAAAGGCAAACACTATAAACCAAGTCACAAGAAGACAGCTCAACTTATCCCTTCCTCTAACAAAGAGGGTTAAACGGGAGGCCGGTCTTTTGAGTTTCCCTTTCGGACAGCCTCTTTCTCACATCTCCATGTTTTCAGCTTCATTAAACTCCTTAAAGACAAAAGAAATAAAGAGCCAAGATGAGAAGAAAACAAACAAAAGGACTCCCTAACCAGACTCTGGCAGAAATGTCACAGGCCCAAACTCTTTATGGCTTCCCTATTTAACACACAGACACGCACACACACACACCTATACAAAAAAAACCCTTTCCCAACAAAATCCATTTTTTTTGTTTAGAAAACGCTCTTGGACAGAAGTCAAACATATTATTCCAGGGCTAAAAAGCGGATAAAGACAAGCGGCTCACCAAAAAAAAAAAAAAAAAAAAAAAAACAACATAAAAAAAAACGAAAGAAAGAAAGACGGGAGGCACTTTCATTGTAATTCATTGACTTGTTCAAAACGCCATGCAGGCACAGAAAGGGGCCCAGACATTAATAGCCGCAGATGCCCTCATGAAGGGGGGAGTCTATGTAGGCATTATGGCCTTTGTTCGCAGCCAGTTAAACTGTTTAAAAGGAGGGTTAACTCAATCCATCAAATTGTCTGAAATTGTGAGGAAATTTCAAAAACCATATGGCTTCCAAACGTTTGCGTCCTTTTTGTGCGGTGGGACACACTTGTCTCAGTATTGCTGCCTGCGGGGGACCGGGGCCCAGCTCCTTTGTGGCTCGTCCCATCAGGGAACTGCTGCTCATTTGTCCCCACTTTTCATGCTTTGCGCTCAAAATTACGGCCCCGCAGTCCCGCGGAACAAAAAGCCATGCTCTATTTAAAAAAAAAAAACAAAAAAACAGGGGGCTCAGGGAAACTGGCCCAAAACTTTTTTCTTTTCTTTTTTCTTTTTTTTTTGCACCAGATTTGTGTTTCTCACATAAATTTTTAGCCCGAATGGGGAAACACGTCTGAGGGTCAAGAAGGCACGATACGCATTTATTGGACGTGAAAAGGAGGGGACGCGGGGATTCCTGGAGCACAAAATGTTTAGAGCAGAAAGAGAAACAAAGGGGACAAAATAGTTCAGAATAACAACTCCAAACTGGCCCCACATTTAACGAGCTTAGCAACAAAAAACCACAACCCCCACCAATCCCTCAAGAATTAAAACAAAAAAAAAAAAACAGAAGGAGTCAGAAAAGCAATTTTTATTCCCATCGTAGCCTATATACAATACAGTCTGTGCATTGGTTTTCAGATAATGTCCTGATTTTAGGAAGGCACTTACAGGTGTAGAAAACATAACATATGTATAGAACTGTAAATCTATTGTATTCAAACAATAATCTAAAGGCTTGTGGGGGGTTTGGGGAGGGAAGGGGGGTGGCGGGGGGGGGGATCGTCGCATTAGTATTCGGCTGATTTTTCGAACATCGCCACCTTTATCGGAGCTCCCGGTGTGAGTCTGCAGACAAAACGGAGGCAGGGAGGAGGAAGAGCCGGCAGTGACGGGAGGGAGGGGTTGGCTCTTGGAATAAAACAGTGACAATAAAAAGAAAGAAAGAAAGAAAGAAAAAATAAATATATAATGTTTACAAATCAAATCATGCATTTCCATGCAAACATATGGAAAACAGAAGTGGTTTTATTGTGAGTATGGAGGGGCTTATAGGAAAACCAACAGAGCAGATGTGCGTGTGTGGGTGTGTGTGTGTGTGTGTGTGTGTGTGTGTGTGTGTGTGTGTACATGCCCACGCGTGTTCATTTCTGTATACTGTAAACAAAATATATATAAGAAGTTATTTTTAGACCATATTGCTTTGATGGAAACAATAACAGTTCGCTAATGAATACATCACTGCATATTTGTAGTTCTGCGCTCATGCTTTACTGTGAATCTGTGCCGATAGAAAAAGTCATTTCGTTTTGGTACATGTTCTCATATAAGCGGTTAAGTTTACAAGTCCTCTCTGCAGGATCACCACCACCATCATCTCGCTCGGTGCGTGTACGTGTGTGTGTTTGTGTGTGTGTCTCTGTGTGTGTGAGCCATCAGTCATCCACGTCTATCTCCACGTCCTCGTCCTCCGAGCACTCCTTGCTCGTTGTGTGGTCCGAGAAGGGAGACAGCGGAGAGCTGCGCAGTTTCTGAGCGAGCTCGTGCTGGAGATCCTGCTGGCCTCCCCGCGCGGGCGACTCGGCGCGCGGGTGGCCCAGCGTGCCGTTGGCGCACTTCTCCAGGTCCGCCAGCTTGGCCAGCTTGTCCAGGGGCACCTGGCCGATGGCCTTGGCCGACTCCACGTCGGCCTTCATCTCCTCTAGGTCCCGCTTTAGTTTGGCCCTGCGGTTCTGGAACCACGTGATGACCTGCGCGTTCGTCAGGCCCAGCTGCTGCGCGATCTGGTCGCGGTCTGCGGGAGAGAGGTACTTCTGGTACAGGAAGCGCTTCTCCAACTCGTAGATCTGGTGGTTGGTGAAGGCCGTCCGGGACTTCCGACGCTTCTTCGGGGTGCTCCTCTGGCCGAACAGGGTCATCCCGTCCCGGCCTACGGAGGAAAAGGGAGAGGCACCATGAACAAAACGGTGCTGACTGTTTCGCCACTTCTCCATTTAGTACATTCAGGGGCGTTCCTAGACGAAAAGACGTTCTGGGGCGCACGGGCTGAAGAAGCATCCAGACTTGACTTGAGGCCAGTTTGCCATTTCGTACCAATGCATTACCATTTCGTTCCTTTCCACCATGTCACACCCCTGTGCCTAAAACCATGGACTATGGGTTCACTTCTCATTGAAGTAAAACATTTTTTATATAAATGACGGAGATTAATTGTTATGAAAAAAACTTCATGCATAATTAAATTAAATTCAAGTGTCTGAAAATGTTATTGTTCAATCTAGGTTGGTCCAGTTGACTCTGGACCCCCAAACCCTCAAACTAAAATGAGTTTGAACCAACCTCCTGATGGTTTGTATTATTCACTCAACCAGCTTTTAGCAGAATATTTAAAATAATTGGTTACTGATGTGTGTGCAAGATGTCCCTTTGCTGCGAATATTCCGAACATTTAAGAAATGTTACACGTACATGCAGGAAATGCGGAGGTGGTACATTTTCAATAATGTCCATTTCAACTCTGAAGGAGAATAAAGTTTTATTAAAACATTGGCATAAACTCAGCTCAATTCAGCGTGAATATGCATGAAGCGTGTTGCTAACTTTTATATGTCTATTTGTTTGAGCCCATTCCCAACCAAACCACATATAACACAGTCAGCTTAATCAAATATCTTTTCTCCCTCACCATTTCGTGCCTTCCTGTTCTTTAGCTTTGGTCGTTTCGTACCCATTCATGAGATACAGCATGGTGCATTTTGTGGCAGTTTCATCTGCCATTTCGTCTTTCTCTGTTTTCGTTTAGATTTCCCTTCCAGGCTTTCTTATAATATTTCAAAGTGGCTCTTCAGACACTTTGTTCTTTTAACGTTGGCAACTTTTTTGTTTGTTAAAATTTGGTCAGAATATGTTTCACTTGGTCACAGCAGACACATCTTGGGGTGTGTGTCTCATGAAGTGTCTCCGGAGTCCCAATAAAGTAGACCTATTATTCTATTGAAAAAAATGACTTATTGTTAAATAACAGTAGCACAGTGGGGACAATTATTCTGTAGTCCTTGCATTTTAAGTCGTCTATAAAACAAAAAACACTGAACTGCAGTGGAGCTTCAGTTTTGAACAAATAGCAGCAAAACTGTTTTACAGTAAAACCAGTCCGTTACAGACTTATTTTAAATTATTATTTGCTGAAAAATGTGCTTTTAGCTTAACTTTAATGATCAAGAGTAGCAGTCTATGTATCTTATTGTTTGGTGAGTTAATATCACTCTTACTGAAACAGTAGTGACCGAGAAATTTCCCACAATGCACTTTAAATCCACAGGAATGTGGTGTAAATAGATTATGCAGTACAAAACTGCTGAGACTACACTGTTTTTCGATTAAAAACACCAAGTCGATACTGCAAAAAAAAAAAAAAAAAAAATAGAAAATGCCGTGAAAACAATAAGATACAGTTAAAATAACAGAAATCTGTTAACGTTGTACCTCTGCAGTTTTAGCTAGTCGTTTAAATACTATAATTATTCGGGTACGAAATGGAGCGGTCTGCCACAGGACCTTTCGATCCGAATATGCATTAACGCTTACATTGGGGACGTTTCGTACCTTTAAACAAATGAAGATTTAATGTATTTTTTTTCTATATTCTACTTGTAGTGCGTTGCGAGAAAAAGGTGGTAACACCTTTCTAATGATTGTGTTCTAGCAGCAGGAGGTCGCTGAGTTATTCTGGCTCGGTCAGGGATCGTAATGTTTCATATTTCAAGCGAGCCATCCGGCCCAACCATGGATCAGAACAAAAATAAAATAAAAACATCTTGAGGTACAAAGTTATCAGGAAATAGTGCAGAATTAAAAGTGGGAGGGTTTAGCATTTTTATGGATGCATATCATACATAATTTACATGTCGACGCGTTTAAAAATGCTTATCTACAAAAAATAAAGTAAACTATATGCAGTGAGTATGAAGTGGAAGGGATAAAATTGCACCTCGTCATCGCTAAAGACGAATAGAAAATCAAGGATTTCTGCTGAGGCTTAAGGGCTTCTTTTTAGACTGTGCGTAAAAGTGTTCCAGCTCACAAAATAAAGAATATGACACTTAAATTGAAACTTAATTTTCCACCTCGAATACAGGAACGAAAATTACAGTTTTACAGTAACAAGTACAAGACAGATATATCCACGAAGAGCAGAAAAGAAGAGAAAAAGAAGAAAAAAAACAAACATGTCCTTTTCCCATCAACACGTCAAATCAAAATATATCAATATTTCTGGTGTATTTTCCCCCACTCGTAAAAGCAGCAGAATAAAGCATCCGACATTTACCTTCCGCAGCCTGCAGCACGCTGACTTCCAGCCCCTTGAAGGTCTTGCTGGCCAGCTCCTCCAGCGCACAGAGAGGAGAGGTTTGCGTGAGGAGTGCGCGGCTGGACAGCGGCAGGCTGGACGGACGGTGCTTCTCGGAGGACGAGATGAGATGAGCCGTGCCGCAGATGGCGTAGCTCCGCTTCACCGACGGCTTGTTCAGGATGTCGTCGATGCTGAAGGGCGTTAGCGGCTTGTTGGAGTTGGCAGGAGGCGGCAAGTGGTCCAGCGGGCTGCGTCTCCTGTTCTCCGCCGCGTCGCATTTGGCCACCTCTTTGGATGTCATCATTGGTTGCAGGACGAGTTTATAGTTGCTTTGAGATTTTATAGGTTTCAAAAAAAAAACCCAACCAAACAAACAAACAAAGAAAAAAAAACCCAAAACAAAATCGAGGAGGAAAGTATGACACAAAAAAGTCACATAACACTTTGGAGGTAAAGTAGAAAAAACAAAAAGAGAAAAAAAAAAGAAATAAAGGGAAGGATTATTCCGAAATCGGATGCGCTCAAAGTCTCGATCCGCAGGAATGAGGTGCCTCCCTGAAAATGGCGAAGTCCAAAGAGTCGACGATTACTAACAAGTTATCATTGATTGGTGGCTAATCAATTATCTCCAGTGGCACTTTCGCCCTCTTCCCTTTCACTCTTTGACTATGTTGCAGTCCAGCGCTGGGCTTTTTGCGACTGGGGGGAGGGGGGTCCCATTAATTAGGAAGCATGGTTGGAAGGAGGAGCCCGGCGGAATTATAATGCTCGGTGCTCTTATCATCTTTGGTCTAATTTAGTCGTGTGGTGAGACACCAGAATAGGTATGTGGGGTAAATGAGGGGAAGCAGAGAGCGAGGGAGAGAGATGAAGAGAGAGAGCGATAGGGAAATAGAGTGAGGGAGGAAGAGGGAGAGGATCACAATCTCTTAGTCAATTTGTGCGTTTTTACGCGTGTAACTCCAGTCCAGCAGGACTTCATAGGCTTTCATTGAAACGTATTCGGACAAGTCGACTCGGCTTCCGTTAGAGGCCGCAGCTTATAGACTCAGATATTTTTCCACGACCCACAGCGCGGATGATCCTTTGTTTTTTTTTTTTGTTTTTTTTGTAAAGGTAACGCAGAGCTGGACCATATATCAGTTCTGATGATACCTCCTCTGGGGCGGGAGAGAGGCGGCGGCATGCATCCCTCTCAGCGACGCCGAACCCGGGCCATAACTCAGCCAGAAAGGGCTCCTTTTATTTATCATCCGAGAAATATTTCATTTCCTCTCAGAGCACCGAGCGTCCTGCAGCTGCGACGGTGAGAGTTTCGTCCTGACGCTGGACTCGCAGAACTGCGAATATTTGCATATGGCTGTGCCGCCAAAAAAAATAAAAAATACAAAGAAAATAAAAATAAAAAAAAATCTGTATTTTTTTGACATAAAAGAAAAAAAAGACACATTTTACAACGCATTTCAGAAGAAATTTGTAAGTTTTCCTTTTGTTATAATTTAAGTTTATTGTTTTTCCTTGCTTTAAGAAAAATAATCTATTATTATTATTATTATTATTATTATTATTATTATTATTATTATTATTCTTATTCTTATTCTTATTCTTATTATTATTATTATTATTATTATTATTATTATTATTATTATTCATTAATAGTTCAATAATTATCTACCTATGGCTTTTATCCTTATGAAAAATGATAGATTAAGACACTGTAGAAATAAAAACATATGTTCTACAAAAACAATCAAACAAAAAAAATCGTAAAATTAAAATGACAAATGGATAAATGAGAATTTTAATTAGAATATTTCAATAGCTTAATTTCTGTTTAATATGAATTTTTCTTTATGTTGTCACTTCGTTGTCTGTAACAACAGCAAGGTTGCATGCGTGTTCGATAATACTTTATTTTCCCCAAGGTACATTAAAACAAATTAGATTAATGTATTTTTTGTAGAACAGCTGAAGTAAATATATAACCCAATTCAACCTTATTTTAAAAATATTTTTGTCTCTTCGCTTGTTTCATTTTTGGATTCTTTCTTTTTTCCTAACAGAGGAAATTGCAGCCAGTGTTTATTTGATGCTTCTGCAGGAGAATCAGTGGTGACAGCTCTCTGGAGGATGTTGTTTATTAGAAACAAGCATCACGTCTTGGACCACATTTCCCTCACATGTACCACTAATTTCTGTCTCTCTCTCTCTTTTTAAAAGGTGAAATCAATAAAATAAGAATGTCTAAAATAATTGATAATTGATACTGTTATTTTATATTTTAATTTAAATGTGACTAAAGATTCTTTCTCTCTCTCTCTTTGTTTTTATTCAGTGTGGATTTCCAGCCTGAGCTGAAGAGGATCCAGATTTCTGTTGTGTTCTCGGATCATCTCTGCCTCTTTCACACCAAGGTCAACATGGTCTCTCCTCCATCCTCTCCTCTAACCGGGGATGACCTCATCCGTTTGATTACTGGAGCGTGAAATCTGCTCTTTGTTCAGATGTTTTGTTTTATGATCTCCATTTTTGCAGTTTTAGTTGGAGTTTAGGAGTTGCGGCTGGGATAAACTTGATGATGTAAATTCCTTGCTCCACTCCATCCTTCAGCGTTTGTGTTTCTTCCCAAAGCAGGTGTTGATCAGAGCCCTTCACACTGCGGTCTGCGAGCTTAAAGTTCCACCACACAGTATGCAGCTTGTGTGTGTGTGTGTGTGTGCGTGTGTGTGTGTGTGTGTGTGTAAGTGAGAGGCACGGCTCCCGCTGCAGACTCTACCTGCGATTAGACGAGCTGCGGGGGTAACTGTCCCCTTTCCAGCCACTCCGTGACACGCCACAGACGGGTGTCACATCTCCCCTTCTCCTAAAGGCCCGCCAGTTATCTCCGGTGACACCAGATATGGATGCAGCAGAGGGAAAAAAGCCCGGCCTCAGACGCGCGTGTGTGTCCTTTAAACTTGTACTGTATAAATCACAAGTCTTTACCAGAGGTCAGCGGCTGAGGAGCAACCATTGGATGGTTTGATTGCGAGGGCCAGCCTGGTTGGAGGAGAGAGGATTTATCTGGCAGTTGGATCTCTGGAGAGGCAGCCATATTTTATGTGACTAGAGATGTAATAACAGGCCTTTGACAAATCCCCGACGGCCCGGCTCCTGCAGCCTCGCTGCGCAGAGCCAGTGCAGCTGGAACAGCAGATTATGAGCAGCACCATTAGCAGAATGATGTGCACAGACTCAGCAAAGTATTTTTCTTTCTCTCTCTCTTTCTCTCTCTCTTCAGACAAACACGGTGGCACCCGAGAAGTCAGAAGCTTTTCAGTCACACATAACAGGTTCTTCTCAGTTAATTAGACAAAAATGTAAATTTGATTTTGGAATTTAATTTAAAAAATGTAAGATTATATTTTATATACATTGCTAAAGCACAGAGTGGTATATTTCAGGTGTTAATTTTTGTTCATTTTGGTGATAATGAATTAGCCTTACAGCTAATTCAAACCCCAAATTTTGTTTCCCATGAAATGACAACATTAAATATACATGTAAGGATTGTTAATCAAATATTACTGGATTATTAATACAGAACTCGATTCTCTTGAGGAGCAGTGATTCTTCCAAAGTGCAAACCTCTGTCTGCCACACTTTTTCCTTTCACTTAATTTTCCACTTACTTGGATCCAGCACTCTGAACAGCTTCTTTGACCTGAACTTTGACTTGACCGCCTTATGGATGGTGTTAGTAACTGTCTGTTGAACTATATGGGCCACAATATGGACTCAATATTTTTGTATTAAAAAAACCCCATTTCTTTTGGTATTTTTTAATGTTAAAATTTTATTTAAAAAACAAAAACCAGCAAAAAAACAAAAAAACAAAAAACAGCTGCAACATAAATACAGACGCTTGAAACATATTCTGTACATAATAAATCTGTATGATAAATAAGTCCCAACTTTTGAATGACAAAAACCACAGAAATAATTTGACTTTTCGAGGATATTGAAGTATATTGACCTCAACCCTCAACTACTAACATTGTTACAAATGAAATGTTAAAGAATTCTCAATTTGGCAGTCAAAATCTGATTTATAAATGAAACAGATGTGTTTAAGCTTTAAATATCGTAAATATTTAAAGTTATTTAGAATATATCAAAGATCTTGATGAATTTTCTTGGTGTAGTGAATTAAATTTGCATTAATATAATTAAACATATTTCTATACATGGGGAAAACCCAGCTAAAAATCACACAATTTAAAACATTTGCACCTTGGTTCATTTGTTGTCTAACAAAACTTATTGATTTCATTGTTTACAACACAAGGAAAAACCATTATTGTAATGAAGTGCATTAAAATATAAAGTCAAACACAACCACCCAAAAAAACCTTTGACAACTTGTAATAAAAAAACCACAAAATCCTAATTTAATGTTAGTTATATAGAGCTAAAGTCAAACAAAAATCCTGAAGCAAATTACATAAGCACCAAGAGGTGAAATGTTAATAAAAAATAAAGAAAATAATGAAAAAATTCAATTTTACTTGCATACTGGATCATTCAAAAGGAATAATTAAGCTTATTACAACACAACATATGTTATCATATCATTCATTCATTTTAATTAGCAGGAAACAAGAAATCTGTTGAAAGGGAGTCCTGGACAAGATAAAGTGAAACTGTTTCATGCATCCTTATTTGAAGGGAAAAAAAGTTAAAATCTAAGAATAATAGAAATATAAAATACACAACAGAAAGAAAAGTCAAACATCACTACGCCTATTTAGAAAACCCTAATTAGAAAAGCAACACTGTTCTATTTAAACTGTTTGTAAATTTATTTCTAAGGCGAGGGCAATGACTCTATGGATATTTATGATATGACTCAACAAAGGAGGCGAAAATCTTAGAATTAGAAAGTTTTCCTGATGACCAAGTGTTCATAATTGAGCAGACTGCAGATAAAACATGGTAACTTGCCAAATTAGGGCTTGAAATATAAGTTTCAAATCTGGGTTTTTCTTTAAAGTGACAATAATATCAAGCTGACCCATTTATAGTTTGAAAAGAAAGGGTCACAAAAATCTTTATCAAAATCACAATATCACACTGCTTTTATTAAAACCAGAGAATCAAAATTTATTCTTTCTGCTGCTAAAATTCTTTGGCATAAATTATATCACTATCTACAATATTAATTTAGTGTTGTTTTTTTATTTTAATACACAACTAAACCACTACTAATGACATTAACACAAAGCACCATGTCAGGTTGAATGTGTGTCCATACTGACAGTCAGACATGGTACCTTTGTACCACCAAGTGTGTAATTTTATAGTTTAGGGAGAAATTATACATTCATAGATGTACCAGTTTGTTTGAGTGATGTTGTTGGTCATGTGAAGCCTGCAGGCTCTCCAAATGACTCAGTCCCTTCTTGAACTGATAAGTAATATAGATTATGATCAGATAGTGTAACATTGAGAACACTGAAGAACCCAACCTACAATCAAAACACCTACTCTTCAACTTAAAGGTGTTGCTAATTAATGGCCTTTTCCTAAATTACCTATTTTCTTCAAAACACTTGAATAGATTTGGAGACAATTTATGTCCTCAAAATATAAATGTTTTCCAGATTTTCCAGTCTGGTTTTAAATCTTTCTGCAGCGCAGAATCAGCCCTTTAAAACGACTTTAGATACATCTCTTTTAAACTACTATTTGTGGCGACCGCTGATCGTGTGCTTTTAGATTTGACTGCTGCGTTTAGCACAGTGGATCGTATTTTACTCTCAAGTTTGGAGCGATAAGTGGGCATCAAAGTCACAGCACTGAAGTGGTTCAGGTCCTGCTTGGTGGAACCGTCTTTTTGCATCAAACGTACTCTGTGCTGTACATGGCGCTTGGTTTTTTTAAAATGCAAAAAGAAAAAGACAGACAGTTTTTGTAACCTCAGGGTGTTTTTAGATTCCTTGGCCCGGGTTAATAAGCTAGTTGCTACGAACCAAAGTTGACACTGATCTTAAATTTGACAGTCAGATTGAGGCAGTTGTTATGATTTTTCCAGTTGAGACAGCTGGCTAAATTGAAGCCAGGCAGCGCTTTAAGGCAATCCAGGCCTTTGTTGGCACTCAGCTGGATCACTGTCCTGCTCATCATGCTGGGGTCAGTGCTTCATCCATCACTTTTCAACAGAGGGAGCAAAATTCTGCAGCTTGCCTTGAAACTGGCACTGAAGTTTTGACACATTTCCCCCCGCTTTAGCTTTTCTTTCATTGGCTGCCCATTTGCTTTTTAGGATTTGTTTAACAATTATTTTTATTTCCTTTTGAAGCCCTCCACGGCCTCGCCACATCCTCTCTCGCTGGGTCTTCTAAACCTGCTTTCTCTCAGGTCAGGTCAGACTTTCCCGTTTGTGGAGCCCAAATTTGTGAAACGGTTCGTCAGTGGAAATTAGATGAACATTTTCTCGATCTTCTGAAAATCCATAATTTCACCTTGGACTTTGACACCATGTGAGAAACTGATTAAACTCATTTCTATATTTGTTGTTTCTAGTCCATTGTATGCTTTTCTTTATGTTGCTTTAAAATTGAGCTGTTTACTTGTGTTTTGTGATTTTTTTTTAATGTGCTTTGAACTTATTTTAACTGTAAAGTGCTTTGGTCCCCGGCTGGTTAATTAAAGATGCTTTATAGATAAAGTTGGATTGAATTGAAGAACTGCCTTGTCATTGTGTAATTTCACCATGTTTGCCGTTGAAATTTTCTTTGACGATCTGAAACATGCAAGTGACCGAAAGAAAAAAGCAAAAACAGACAAAGTCTGCAACAGGACAAGAGCGCTGTACGTAAAAATCTTATTTAGTCATTCCGACATTTGAACTTGGCTACAGAACTTTGAAACAGGTGAAATTTAATCTGAATGAAATCTACTGCGACTTGTGAATATGACCGTAGAAGTAAACCATTTGCTTCAATACAATTGTGCCTGAAAGTCTTAAATTTAAAAATGCACAGCTGATCTGATGTGTTATAGAACAGAAGTCGCTGTTTTGAGACCAGCTGAGAGGAGGGTAAATTAATTGGAAAATGTTCTTATGTAATCACAGTCTAAAAATGTGCTGCATCAAAATTGCCTCTAAATCAACTATAAAGTACAGAATTAATGAGAAATCAGGTGCCGGTTGACTGCGTCTATAAATTACGAGTCCTGACTTTATTCTTCAAGCAGTTTAAAAAAAGAACCCAACAGAAAACAGGTGCACAGCCTCCCAAGAAACACAAGAAGTGCAGGAGTTTTCCCCCCCCGCGGAGCGCTCAGTGTGGAGCTGCTCCCTCCTTAGTGAAACCTTTTCATGGGTCTTTGGCTGTGGTAATGTGAAATCTACTCACTGCTGTTCAGCTGCAAAACAATCGTCCAGTTTGAAACAAGTATTTTAAAACTGAGGGTGTTTTTTTTAAATATTTTTTTTTGCTCCTCGCAGGTTCATCGTGAAAGTAAAGTCTGAATCTGTTCGGGTCGGAGGATGCGCTGCCGACTGCATCTCACCTGGCGGGGTTGTTCTCACGCTGCTCTGCCAGCAGGAACAGACTGGCCCTGATCATGCTGCTGTGGTTTGGGGCCTGTTCACTTGTTGTTGGCGGAGCCTGAACATAAGCATTCCTAATTCACAGAGCACGTGTTTTTCTTTTTTTTTCTTGAAAGCTGCACATATGTGGCAGGGAAATGAAAATGATCCTGCACCACTGCAGCTTTTGTTTCTTCCCCCCCCGCCTCCTCCTCTTCGTTTGGAGTTCAGCAGTAATCAAACCATCACCTCCGCTCACCTCTTCCCTTCGCTCGACCCGCTGATGAATCCTCGCGCTGCATTATGAATACCACAGAGCAGCAGCAGACAGTGCTTCATTTCAATGTTCCTCCTTTCTCATCTGCACTTCTCCATAAAACAGAGTAAGCAGTCGAGGCTGAAGGATTGTGTTATTTGGAAAGGCCGGAGCGGAAAAGATTATTCAGAGGCTTTGGTAATAAAAACTGCCAGAGGAGAACTGAGGAGAATTATGACAGCAATCCTTTAGTTTTCATTTGTGGAGGCTGTTTTTTTTGTTTTTTTTGCCTTTCTTTCTTTCTTTTTGGATGCAAAGGAGGACAAAGAGGCCTGGAGGTGAAAAACAACAGAAAACCTAATTTGTCACGTTGAGAAGTGTAAATGCCAGCTGCATTCCTGATGATTACTCATATGGTAAATTGGAGATCAAACTGGATTTTTCGGACTTGTTACCTAATGTTTACGGACGGCTGCAATTACCTGCTCAGCGTCTTCCCAGCCTAATGTCTCAGAAATGTTTATTTTGTTGCAGAGTTGCTGTTTCTCACTGCATTTTACGCAAACACGCCTTGAAAGTATAATAAAGGCTATATGGTTACAGAAAAGTGGGCTTTGGTTGTGGTAATTCAAAGACCCCGAGGGTTTATCTAAAACACGAACGTGGAGGAATCTCCCTGCTGCATTCTTTAAATCCTTTCCTCATTTTCTTTTCTTTCACTCCCTTTCTTCTGTGCCCCGTCAAATTCGCACATGTCCACACACACACACAAGCACTCCATTTGAGAGATGGCCCCTGTCTTTCAATTAGCCTGCAATGGCCCTCTTACAAGGCTGGCGTCTGGCGAGTTAGGCCCGCAGCAGATGCTGCTGCGGATGGGCCGTTCATCTGCAGCCTGCAGACTGTATTGAATAGTCATTAGGGTGGAGCCGACTATTCGTGGCAGGAGAAGTGACTTCCTGTGGGAGGAGATGCTGCTGCAGCAGGTCATCTTCAGCCTCTTCTTTGTGAATGTTTTTTTTTCCTTCTTTTTCTGAGCTCTGATGTGACAGAAAAAAACCCCCAAGATAATCTACTGGTAACTATATTTTATGATTTGTGTATAATTTTACAATAGACACGACTGTTTATATGGCCCTTAACGGGCTTCCTGTTAAATAGATAAGAGATTTTTTTAGACGATTCCATTTTACGCTTTTTATATAATTTAAGCCTAAATGTCTGCTTTTATCTTTACTTATCCACTTATTCCAGCTAATGTGATAATTCTATGGTCTATGCTAGTTAATTAGGAATGTGTGCTTTTGCATCAGTGTTTCCAAAGTTTCTTACATAAAGTGAATGGCTCTACAATTACTTACTTTGATGTGAATAGATGCTTAAACTGAGTCTTGTGTTTTCTTGAGGTAATCTGAAGCAGCTTACAGAAGCTCAGTCACTTGATGGAGTAAAAGCTGTGTGTACCCCGCATATAAAAATATGAGCTTTAAGCTTTTCGCCTTGTATTGTGGTTGAAGTGAGTGGAGAACGGGAGTAGTTTTTGTATTAACCGAATTGACTGCTAAAGAGTTTTTGTCAGGCTGGCTGACAACACCTGCTTATAAAAACATCACAGAAGACTCCATCATGTCTAAATTGTTTCTCTGGGAGCATTTTTGGTCCTCTGTGGAAAACAGAGTGGAGGTGATGATAGACCAGATTAAATAAAGGTGTAATGCCTTCTGTAAGTGGCTAAGTATTTGCCGCAAACGTCACTAAACTTGGCATCTGATTCACGGCCTCCAATCAGCACTGAACTAAGGCCCTGGCCGCACTAGCAGCCCGATTCTCGGAGAGAATGTGATTGCCCCCTCAACCTAATAACTGGTTGTGCCACATTTGGCAGCAAGAATTGCCATAAACTGGCAATGAGTCTTTCCCGTCTCTGTGGAGGAATTCATGTCCACTCTTCTATGCAAAATTGTTTTAATTCAGCCACGTTGGTTAGTTTTGAGTATGAACAGGCTGCTTAAGGTCATGCTACAGCACCTTAATTGGATTCAGGTCCAGCGAGGATGATTGTCCTGCTGCATGAAGCTGGTGTTCTGGTGTCTAAAATCCCAAACTGATGGCTACTTCAAGATTTTCTTGCAAAAGAGCAAAATTTATGGTTTCATCAATTCATCCTGAATCAGCAAAACAGCGCCAGACCGTCACACTGTCACCGTCAGTGTAGATCAGGGTCTTCAACTCCGGTTCTCAAGGGCCGCTGTCCTGCAGGTTTTAGACGAGTTTGTGTAAATGAGAAATGCGCACTTGTATCGTCTTTGGCTGCCACGGTTGCAGAGTCTCTCTGCTTGATCTTAACTGAGATAACTGAGCCATGAAGTGCTTTAGATTTCATCCTTGGTCCCATTACCGCCTCCCTAATAAGTTGCAGATGTGTTCTTGGAGTAATTTTGGTTGGCAAGCTAACTCAGTGGAAGGTCCACTCCATTGCCACCAGAGTCACAAATCCTTATAACTGGTTTTCTTTTAACCCCTTTCAGACTGGTAGATGTTAATGACTATGACTTCTTGAGAAGGTTTAGCCTACTTCATCTTTGTAGACGGGTTTGTTCTAACGGACTTGGTTCTGTCAGTAATCAGGTCAAGGTGTTACTGGTGAAACTGAGTCAAATGATGGGGTTTGTCACAGTAAGTGGATTTGACATGGAGGGACATTTATCCTTTCTCATGAGGTCAAGCCTTTCCCCCAAAATAAATAAAATCATCATTTGAAAATCATGTTTTGTGTTTACTGTGGATATCTGTTAAGATTATCCAAATTTGTTTGATAATCTGAAACATGTAAATGTGACCAAAAAAAGAGAGAAACAAACTGAATGAAATATGTAAGGGGCTGAATATTTTTTTATAGCACTGAATGATTTCTTTGGGAGAATCTTTAGCCTAGCACTGCTTTGGCCATGTTCAGGATCCTCTTCTTTTAACTTTAATAGTTAATGGTAATGTTACGTAGATTAGAAACTACACATTTGTTTGGTTGAAATCTAACAGAGAACGTACATTCGGAATTAAAAATATAGCCATAGTAGTGTAGCTGTTTTATATTAGTGAAATGTAATCTGCGTTTATCTTAATTGTCTCTAAGTTAAAGTTTGTTAAAATTTGTAATTCAAGGTTAAGTAAACCTTTATTATATGTAAAAATAACACAGAAAAGCATTGTCAATACTTCATTTTTGGCAACTGGATTAGAATATTTTACACTGATTACATATACATCTCTCCTAAAGACAGTTTTCCCAAATATATTTCAAAAACTGAATAACAACGCGATGCTTTTACTCAGTTTTGACCTTATGCTGGTTTTTGCTGTTATACCTTATTTTTCTGTTATGTGAGCGCTTCAAATGCTGCATGCAGCTTTTAGACTTACAGTAGCAAACTATTTCTTGAGGTTTGTTATATAATTTTGCTCTGAGAAATGCAGGGAAAAGCCAAGAAGGAGCACCGGTTTGGGCTCTGGAAGCCCCCCGTTGGTTCGCAGAGCCACGAGCCAGTCTGTTGAGTCTGTGCCCGATTTGTCAGCTCTCAGTGGGTCCGTTCATGAAGCACCTGGCAACCCTGCACAGCAGAATACGGTGGCTGCCACGGCCATACACCAACACACACACAACCATATGCCCCCATTGTCATTCCAATGAGCTTGGACAACATTCACTTTCGCCTCCTTTCAGCAAGCGTTATCAATACAAACCCCATGTGGAGGGGCCTGGGTCAAGAGGGAGTCTCTCTACAAAGTGGCTGCTGACACACACACACACACACACACACACAGACACACCTACACACACACACACACACACACACAGCCCAGCACCTCCCTTTGCTCCTCCTCCTCGTCTACTAAACCCCTGTAGGCTGGACTGAGGAAATGTGAATTAGCTTCATCAATGCAGAGGTTAACATTGCGCAAAGATGATGTTGACCTCTCGTTGTATTCTTGGTTTGATGTCTTTCTTAGGGGCCAAATGCTTATGAATAAAAATGGCGAGGGGAGAGGTTGACAAAGGGATTTGTCTGACTAATGCCAAAGGAGAACCCCTCAGGGAGACTCTGGTTAAGCCCAACACTGCTGAATCCCCCCCTGCAGTGTTATCAATCACAGAGGGGCTCGCACGGCGCCGTTATTGTTTTTGCCATAATTGTGTCAGGATGGCTTTCATTTGTCTCTAATGAAAAGTGTCTGCATTCGTCATGCTAATGTGGTGACAGCGTAAATATTACACAACATATGTGTTGCCAGTTTGGGCCTCTGCGGTCATAAATAATTTATTTTCACTTAAATGGTCAATGGGAGAGCCACTTTACCCAAATGATGGAAAGAAAGAAATCCAATTTACTGCTGGCAGGTAAAGATTTTAGACTTAAGGTGTCCAGCTTTGACAGCCCAGTAAAGCTGGTGTAACAATGCGCTTTATTTTAGTGCATTAAATCAATGTTCCAGACGAGAAATTATGTGAGTTTAGCATGTGACAGACAAGTAAATCTCCAGGGTCTCTGGGCATTTTTAAGACAATTAAAACAAAAAAACAAACATTTATTTGAAGAAAGCATAAAAGATTTTCCAAAACCTTGTTGCATATGAGACCACACCCTAAAACTAACACTTTGTTGAAACAATTTTTGATTCAGTTCCAGCATTTAGTCTTCTTGAGTTCAGACGCACCATCAAATAAGATTAATCAGGTGAACCTAAAATAAAATTCAGTGGTTTGTTGTTCAGTTTCTAATTGTATAAATGTGTCAGTCAGCATAAAGAGATAAGTACACACCACTACATACACACCATGGCACAAAGGCAGACACTAACAAGAGAATAAATCTGGTGATTGTTAATAAGCCATAAGGCCGACAAAACAACAAGAACTCGTTCTCTTCTACAAGTGACAACAATCTCTTGTGTTCTGCAAATTTTTGGTTTGAGTTGTAGGATGTTTTTTTTTTTCTTTCAAAGAAAATGTCTCTAAAATATTCCAAAACCTTCTGGGATGAAGTGATATAGTCCAAACTGGAGGATTTGGGTACAAATCCTTTCAGTCTGAGAGAGTTGGGGAGCTTTTGAAATCAAGAAAGTTCTCCAACTCGCTCAGGTTGCTGCCTGGACTGGACAAGTATTTGCAAGTAAAGATGTGGGCTGCTAATAGACCCTCACTAAAGCAGCCTAACGATGAAACTGAACTGTATTACCCTAAAGGTGTACACACTTACACAACCAGATTATTGAAGGTTTTTATTTTTGACAGGTTTTTCCTCAAATGCATCGTGAATTGCAAGGGGACATTTATATTATTACATGTGGAAACCGATTTGAAATGATTTATCAAAGTTAAGAAAACCTGGTGTGAGCTCAAATTTCAATTTGACAGACGCGTGTGCATCTTTGAAAGGGAGTGAAAACATCAAATTCCACTGAAATGGAATTGCATTGAAAAAAAAAAATTCAGAAACTAATTTACTTAATTTAAATGAAAATGTTTTTGATGGCTAATTTTAACCATTTTTAGCTTGGGCGGAATCCTTAATCTGGAAAAATACCTGTAAATGAAGAAGCTTATTCTGACACTACAAAATAAATTTTGCTTGTCCGTGGTTCACTGATGAAAGGTGAACTGATTGGAGATTGTTCTTTGCCAAAAGTGGAAAAATATAAATATCTTTGCATTTTGTTGGAAAGCGATAGTAGCATGCAGCAGCAGATGGATCGACAAATTGGGGGTCCAAAGAAAATCCTAATGTGGGTTTTGGATCAAACAGAACGAGCTTCAGAGTTTGACTGTGAGATCTGGGTTTCCCTGTCGGACCTTCTTCAACGATCCAAACTCAGATAAGCACCAAACAATGCATGGAGGGGCTATATTGTACACTATAATGATTTTGCTGTGGCAATATTTTTAATTGTTGTTCTGTGATGGGCTGCACAGTGGCGCAGTTGGTAGCACTGTTGCCTTGCAGCAAGAAGGTCCTGGGTTCGATTCCCGGCCAGGGTCTTTCTGCATGGAGTTTGCATGTTCTCCCTGTGCATGCGTGGGTTCTCTCCGGGTACTCCGGCTTCCTCCCACAGTCCAAAAACATGACTGTCAGGTAAATTGGTCTCTCTAAATTCTCCCTAGGTGTGTGTGTGCATGGTTGTTTGTCCTGTATGTCTCTGTGTTGCCCTGCGACAGACTGGCGACCTGTCCAGGGTGTACCCCGCCTCTCGCCTGGAACGTAGCTGGAGATAGGCACCAGCAACCCTCCCGACCCCATTAGGGACAAGGGTGAACAGAAAATGGATGGATGGATGGATGGATGGATGGTTCTGTGATGCATTAGTGGGCAAAATCCTGAACAATGAAATCAAATCTGGGATAGGTTTGCAGGTGAAATAATCATGTTCTTTTAAATCTGTGACCCAAACTTTTCCAGATGCATAATATGGATTCGCATGAGCTGGATGCAACAGAATCAGCATTAATTTCACAATATACTGACAGACTGCTCCACAAATGAGTTAATAACTATAGGTAAGAACATAAACAACAGAAAACCTGAGGCGAGAAGGGTGAGGCAACCTTTAGCCCTGATATAATTGAGAAACATGTCAGCACTGGCTGGTTACACACTTCAAACTTGATTTGTTTTACAATGAGACGTTGTTTTTTTGTGACTATTCGTGAGTGTGCAGGAGTGTGCAGGTGCTCATCTTTGTTTCTTCTTTGTGTGCAAACAAATTAAACACAGCAGCACACTCCCACACATGATCAGCTCCACGGGGCCTGAGCTCGAGTTTATGACTTTATTAAAAGCGTCTTGTTTCATATCATGCTCTCCCGGCAAAGTACAGCACACTCCATATATCACACCGTTATTGTAGGTAATTAAGAACAAAACTTGGTGTTATGTGGGGCCTGTTGTGCATATAAGCAGAATTGACCATTTTAATTGCTAAGAAGATAAATTTTCCTGCACTTTATCTTCTGTGAATGATATTATAAGAAGAACCTGGCAAAGGCATTTATTATGCTAACAGCTCCCCTTAAAAACGAGGGGTAATGAGACACAGCAGCTATTTGCTTTACTTTAATGCCAGGGTGAGGAGAGTAAATCAAGTATCCTACTGCAGCCCAAAGCTTTTAAAATCCTTGACTGTCTTGCAAATGCAAAATGCAGATATTCTAAAAGGAGGACATTAATTTCTTTCTGTCAGGTTCAAATAATCTGAAGTATGAAGAGAATGAAACAGGATATGATTCTACACAGATTTTGCTGAACAAAAGAGACTGATACAAACTCTGAATTCACTCAGCATTAACCCGAAAGGTCGGATAGTGGGCGGAGTTGGATGTCTGACTCCACCCTCAAACTGTTTTCATTGGACAACTCTTCTCCTTTCTCTCCAAATATTCAATTTTACTTTTATCATATATATATATATATATACTTTTTACTTATGCAGTGAAGTTAGTTTTAAGCTGGATATTTGACAAACATTCTCTCAGTGCCTCACATGAGGCAGCCACTTCTTTTCATGCTAGGTGACGGCGATGAGGCCGCTGTTAGAAAGACTCCAGAACGCAATCAACCAATCCCAGTCAGCTGTAAACAAAAAGATTCCCAAAAACCAGTAGCTTCCAGGCGACCCAAACACGGAGAATCGATGCTGATTTGTGGTACTGGGTGTGACATCACTGCTGTTGCTTGTGAGTCTCTGCAGATTTTTCCTCCAGCAGGTTGATAGTTCACTAGTATGCTCAATCAGTTACTAGCTCATTAAGAATGATCCAAAAGATTTCTAATTCAGCAAATATTTTTAAAAATATCACTTTCTGTAAGTTATGCTTTATTTTCCTCTCAGCGTTACATTGTGAACTGGTGTTTCAACAAATAAATGCATTCATGATGTATATTGCATATTTGAATTCTTCATGGAACTGCAAAAAAGATAACTAAAAGAGAATAAAGTGATTAACTTTTTGCAGCAGTAAAACAAAACTGATAAGGTATCGAACCAACCGATGTGTTTAGTCTTTTGCATTGGGATGTTTTAAATTTTCAAAGTGGTACTCTTTGTTGACACAGCTGAATCTCACTCCATGCTTCCTGTTGTCCTCCACATTGTTTGCTGTTTTATTTTTAAACTTTACGTCTGCAGGATAACTCCTGGTGGATTTGTGGTTTATGAATGGCCAGAAGCAGAACGTCGAGGGTTTCGTCTTTCTGGGATTTTTCATGGAAAAGGCCTTTTTAAAAAAGGTTAAAGTAGGGTTCCTTGCATTACAACAAAATTGCCCTATTTTGTCCTTTTAACCTTTCAACCTCTCTCTGTCATGGTACGTGCTGGATTTGGAAAGGCTGGCCGCCTTCTGGAAATCTTAGATTTCTTGATGAAAAATTATGGAGCCATGTGAATATGCAGGTCTTTAACTTTTTGTGTTCATATTTCAGACTGGATTTCTTTTATGGGATTGACTAATTGAAAGACAAAATGACATGTTTACATTACAAAGCATTTTTTTCAGAAAATAAGCTCACATTGTTTTTCCTTTGGACCTCAGTCGTGTTTGTTTTCTTTTAAATCCGTCTTTGCAAAAACAAATAATGATGCACCAATATCAGTGCTTTCAGTCATCAGCCCATCTCAGGATCTGACAAAAATGCCCAAGAATCATACTATATTGAAATCCTTTTAGCAATTTGTTATTTTTTCTATAAAAAGAGTGGAATAAACCTGTCAGGATTTAAAGTGTTAAATGTGTTTAAATAATATAACAATACATTTTTGAGGCTAAAGTAGTTCAAGAGGTCGACCTGTTCATAGAGTGTAAGAAAATAATATTTTACATTCATATTGCAGCTTTTCAGAAGCTCAGATTATTTTGGTCCTACGGATTTTGAGTGTGAGTTTTGTTGGTCAACTTGATGCTGCAGGAACAATAACAATGCAACAAAATCAAACTTGTCAATCACTCAAATTATTCAATATTAATATTTCAGGCTCAATTAGTTTTTAAAAAGGCACTTTTGTAAGTGAAGTAAAATATCAATACATTCATTTATTTCATTTTTTTCTCATCATTAAGAATCTTTGTCTGTGTTGGCGACGAGCATTAAGCCCCTGAAAACAATTAAACGGCCTAAACGACGGAAAAATCCAGGTCTTCCCACCTTAAGATGAGCATTTACTAATCCTGAGTTTTCATACGTTCGCACTTTTTCGGGGACAAACAACATCCTAATCCATCCATCACAACTTCCCGTCTCCCTGTGTATGGCGTCGTTCACGGCGAGCCGAAACAAGCTGCATCTTTCCCTCCCTCTCTTTCTCCTCGCCACCAGATGAGCGTGGCCTGAAGGAGGAGGGCCGCCATCCATCCAGATCTGCGCCCGTTCCCGCCGTTTAAACCCGAGCAGGCTCGACTAATGCCCCTGCCTCACTCCTCCGTCTGCCGCTTCGCGGGCTTTGTTCGAGACGTCTCCCGTGCTTCCCCCAACTCCATCCGTCTTCTTCATATTTTTCACTGTCTAATTCTTCCCTCTTTACCTTGATCTCTGTCCCCGTCGCCAACCACTCTCCGCATTCCTTTCCCCTTTCATTTTCCTCCTTTTTACCTTTTGCATTTCTCTTTAGCAAATCTCCCTAACCCCCCTGTACCCCCATCCTCCCATTCAATTCTTGTTCTCTTGTTAAAATAAAAAAAAAAAAGAGAAGGAGGGGGAGGGGAGGAGGGAGCTTAGATGAGAAGTCGGTGGCGTTGAGCCGAGGAGGACACACTCCACTTAGATAAATATCCCCATCGCTCTGAGCGGAGCCAGGGAGATTTATTCATCCGCCGAGCTGGCAGAAAATTGACTTGTTTCATGGGGGCAGGCCGGTGACGCATTGCCACGAGAGGCAAGGAGACAGGATGGAGGGAGGAGAAGGAAGGATGAAGAATAATAAAGAGAGAAAGGACAGGGGTGTGTTGGGGGGGGGGGCGATGGAGGAAAGGGAGATCTAGCAAGAAGGGAGGGAGAAAAACGATAAAGAGAGATGAGAGAGAGTGATGTCCCTCCCCTTGTAGCAGAGGATAAAGCCAGTGGGGTGGTGAAACAGTGATGAGGGAAATGGTACAGTTGACATTTATATAAGAGGATATTGATGAAGCCGAGGCGCAGGCCGACTCAATCCAGTCCTCCTCTTCCTCTTTTACCTCTTCTATCTTGTTTACTACTTTTCACTCTTCCTCTGCTTGTCTTTTTCGCCTCCATGTCTCCTTCAGCTCTCTCTGTCTTTGCCCTGACAAAGTGCTCTTACTGGACACTACATCCTCATTGAGGCAGTGGGGCCGCAACCTTGGGTGACTTAAGGCTGGAGCCGCCAATGCATCACAGCGATAATCTCTTATTTTCAGCCTCCCACGTAGCATCATCCCTTAGCAGAGGAGGGAAAAAAACAACAACAACAAAAAAAACTACAGCTTTCCTGTTTTTCATATCGGCTCCATGCTAACACAGCAAATAAGAGAGGAGACGAATGCTGCCTCCCCTCGGCTTTTCCAGAGAGGTGAACGGAGGAGCGGGGTGTGTGTGCGTGTGTGTGGTTGCGTGTGTTTGTAAGCGGGTATGTGTTCTGGGAGCACTGGGGTGTGGAGGATTTCTGCTTGTATCAGCACCTGAGCTGCACAGAGAGAGAGGTGTACAGAGGAGAAAGATGGGGAAACTGGGAGTCTGTATGTGTGGGCGTGGGCGTGTGTGTGTGTGTGTGTGTGTGTGGAGGATGAAGGAAGGGGGGATGGATAACAGGAGGTAGAGCATAGTATAATTTAGTCACACTGAAGCACAAGAATCACATCAGCCTTGGATAGGAACCCAGGGTGATCATTTAAATTGGGAATTTAGTCACCAGCGAACGGTTAAGTTTCCACTGAATCAGTGTTTTATTAAAGGAGAAGTCAATCGTCTGATTGTGCAGGTGAATCTACAAGCGCTCCAGGTCCGGCTGATGCACTTATTCCACAGCTTGGCTGGGGGAATGATGGAGGATTTGCTGACGGAAGTGATTCCTCACAATAAACAAGCTCTTAAAACCTAATGAACATACAGCTGTGAAGGAGGAGTGAATCGAATTATTCCTAATGCACTGTCTGAGTGAACAAGTGGCACAAATGATTCATTCCTGACCGGAAAATGTACAACTGAACATTTAAAAGATTGTTTCTTTTTTTTTTGGTATTTAAGGTTGTCTCTACATGAATCCGAATGTAGGTTCATTTTTAGTCATTTAGTTTGGAAAGTCAAACACACAATGGATCGATATGTTTAAAACATTTCTTTCAGGTCATTTTTAGGGATTATGGTCCAAATGGGTAAAACCCAGAAAGTCAGTGACTCAGAAAGTTAGAATGTTACCTCAGATCAACAAAAACGGATTTTAAAACTCGGCTGACTGACGAGCTTGTTCATGTACGTTACAATACTCCACACTCACAGCTCTGCCTCTTCAGTCTCCTGACTCTGGGACCTCGACTCCAAATTAAATGCAGCCACTGACCAACAGTGGGGAAACTTTTCTCCTTCGCCCAGGTAAGATGTTTCTGACGTTGTCTCTGGTTCAAGGGAGGCTTAACCCAAAAACTTTAAAATATGTCTCTCAGAGCTCTTCGATCTCTGAGTCCAACGTTGGTAAATCTTACCCAAGCTCTTAAGTTGCGCATCTTTTTTCTTTCACTCAGTTTTCCCTTAATTTGCTTGGATGCAGCTCTATGAGCAGCTCGTTTCTGTAGCAACGTCGTTTTGTGGCGAAACCTTTTTATGAAGGGTGTGAACGTCTGCCAGACAAATGTCAGGTCAGCAGTCTTCCCAACGATTGTGGACATCATAAAATAATGTTTCTGTATTAAACATGCTTTGTTTTCTTTTTTTTATAAGCACACATAAATGCTTGTAATGTAGCACTTGGTTTGTAATGAATCTACACTCTAGATCTTAGTTTCACTTTTAAGAAAGAATTGCAGAAATAACTTCCTATAATATCTCCATAACTCCCTCCTCCAACTACAGATGTTTTCTGAGCTTTGAAACATATTTTTTCTAAAATATTTTGATTCCTCTTTCCACTTAATAGGTCCAGAAATAAAAAAAACAGAATTATATCTTTTTTTAAATATTTTTCTGTCTTTTCTTAATTTCCCTTTTGTGTGTTTATTTCATTCTTTCTGTCTTCTATCTGTTGTGTCATTTTCTTTCTACCTCATTTATTTCTTTCCTTACTTCCATTTTTCCTTGCCTGTCTCCTCACTCCCCCTGCTTGTTGGTCCTTCCTTGTATCTACTCGTCTTTTCCTTCCTTCCTTCATTCCTTTCGACATAAACTTTTGTGCTTTCCATTTCAAAACAAATGTAAAGTTCAGGAAAACTAGGTCTGAAAGTCTGGAATCAAGAACCTTGAGGCGACACGGAAAAGACCAACTAGAAGCATGCAAATCTACAAATCAGTCTAAGTTTAAGAAAAAAATCCACCATAAAAGTCTTATTCTATGCTTTGGGTACAATTAGATCAGTCTTAGCTAAATACAGACTAACTCAGTGAAGTTGGTCTTCACACCTTCGTCAAATTAAACAACACTAGTGTCAATCATTGGTGTCATTATAATTTTCTCAGATTTAAAATAAAAACTTTCCAGAGGTCAAAGATCATCCTGCTAACTAAATTCATAAATTAATTGAGCTCTGTTTGTGCAGCTGAATGTTTTATAGCGCGGTTGATCGACACCAAATCTTTTTTGCGACTGTGGAAGTGGGGAGGTTGACTTTGATGACCTCCGGAAATACTTATTAATGTCTTTAAAATGATAGCGGCACAAACAAAGCAGTTTTACTGCACAACAATGTTTTGACACCAATGTTGTTTAATCTGAAGAAGAGGAGCCATCTTCACTCAGGCCAATAATCAGCATCACTTGTCTCACATGAAGAGCCAGAGCTCAAACTAAAACACATCTTGTTAAAACAGCCTGTGGTTTTCTGGGAGGGCCGTGAGGTGTGTGTGTGTGTGTGCGTGTATCGGTCCGAAAATCTGAGACTGTTTATGCCTTTTGGAGTTGGAGTAAATGTGAGTGGCAGACATGCAGAGGGGCGCCGTGACCTTCTCTCACTGCACTGTAACTCAATCAGAGCTCAAGGCGTGACACCGTAACCCTGCGTGGCAGGAAGCGACCCGGCTGCGGCGCTCTGCTAATGCCTCCACTAACGGGTGTGACCGCGCCGCGCTCATATCCCCCCGGAAAGCCAAGCCGGTCCGCTGCCACTCTCTTACAAATGAGCGATAAGTCCCTGTTTTATCTTTTGGTGTGATTTGCTTGGAAATGTGTGTCCAGGATGAGAAGTTCACAGGTTACCAGCTCTCGGGTTACGGATTCATTAAGGGAATTAATGAGGCTTCTGTGGCAGCTGGATTAAGAGAGTATCTGCTTTCCTTGCAGGCATGCTGTCCAAAAACCTCCATTGGAAACAATCTGCATTGACCACAATTATTTTAAACGGCTTGTAAACGGACAACGGCTGCTCTTGAGAACATGAGCCAGGGTGTTGATTTTTCTCAGGCTATAAGGTGGCCCGAGGTTAGGACGGTAACACTTGTAGATGTTTAGATAGGAGAAGCTGCCTAGATGAGCTCATCGCTGAGGCTAGATGAAGGTAGTGGGCCATGTTTCGTCAGCTGCTCAGGAGAAACACACAGCTTACAAACACCTGCAGCCTCACCGGGTGGGTGGTGCGTTCAAGCGCCTCTGCATCACCAGAGAATCAAGTTTTCAGGTTTCTTGATGCGTCAGGATTTTTAAAAATGTCTTTTTTCACTTTTACCAAAACAAGTGCTTAGCGGCAGATTTTAAATAGACAGTTTGCAAGAGGAAAAAAGACATATCTTCTTCCTTAGGATGGTTTCTGAACATGTATGGCATATTAAAAGGTCATGGTGGAAAATCTCAATCAGATTTACGCTCTGACTTTTTTTAAAGACCATCCTAAATTCTTTTTTGTTTTTTAGCCATTCAGAGATGGACTTGTTCCTGTGCTTTGTTGCTCTACTGCGGTGGTGCTCAAAGTCGGTCCTGGAGGGCCGGCATCCTGCATGTGGCTAAAGATGCTACTGATAAAACTACAGGCAGAAAATTGGTGTCATCATTCATAATTTCTACTCGTGTTCGCTGTTTGGCCCAGTGGAAAATCTACCAGAGGAATCCCAGTCAATGGGAAAAAGCCCAGACTGTGCTATGAAGGGAGATGAGAAACGAGTGGTACAGCAAAGGAAGGCAATGGCCAGGCTAACGCTGAGCTAATCGGCGGTGCTGTAACACTGCCGCAGAATGACACACAAAAAAAACGGGGCATGCATAAAGAAGTTATGTGACATAAATGCAACACTGAACTCTGCCATATTTTGGTTTGAGAGAGTGAAGCGCCACAAACACATGCAGATTACAGAGAGCAATAAAACTACCATCTGATCCTTTCACTAAAAGACGCAGCTTGCATGCACACACTGAAACATAAATTTGACATTTTGGATTTTTGAAAATGCTCATTGATTGATGCTGAAAGGATTGTTTCTGGTCTCCGAACATGTGTGGACGCCTAGCCTGAAGGACAAAGTACATTTGCGGACAGGCTAACACCGCCTGAGCGAGGCTCAGTTACTTGCACTCCTTCACAGCTGCACCCAGTTTCTAATCATCCACCTGCTCCTTCTTCAGCAATCAACTCTCCTGCATAAATATTCAGCCCATCCTGTTGGGCCACCAGCTGGTTTCACTTCAGATTCACTCCTTCGGTTTAGTGTTGGTACGTTTTTGTTTTTATTCCTACTTTTTTTTTAGATAAACTTTCTTTTACCTGTCTGCAATCTTCTGCATTTTGGGCAGCGTACTTCACTGTTTGGACATTGTATTGACTTTTTTAAATTTAATTCTTCATGAATTAATAAAGCATGAATTAGTGCTTTATTCTCAAAATGCAGCTTTGCTTAAGTTTGAATATAATGTTTTGATGTAACAAATCGCAATCAATCATTTTCAGCCAGTTGTTTGTGAACTAAGTGAAATAATTTCTGATCAGCCACTAACAGCTGCAGCGCACTCGCCTCCTGTTACGTTACTCTTAAGTTAAAACAGCCCGAATCATCTGCGTGTTGCATTTAAAAATAGATAATCAGATCTTTGTTTTCATGCATGTGGTGGAGCAGGTGCAGAGTTTAAACAAGAGTGGCAACATCCGAGTGCTTTCTGTGAGTCGGAAATCGTGAGAGGGGACGAGGTCGCTCCTGAGAGCCGAACGACCCAGAAACAGGTCGTAAACCGGAGGTGCCGTGGATTAAAAGCGATTTCAAAAATTCACGTATGAAGGTGATGGAGACGGTTTGGGTTATTGAGACGAGCCTTCATGAGCTATTTCAGTCTGCTGCGGGGTTTTTTTCTTCACCTCCCCCAGGTTCATATACAATATATGAGTCAGATTACATGAAGCAGGACAGAGACAGAAACGTGAAAGTGTGCAGGCGTGCAGTAAACACATCGACACACATGGAGTTTTCAGAGATGTGCCCCCTGATACTTATGTTTGTTATCAGAGCTTGTGTTGGGGAAAGGGTTTAGTTGCGAGGTCAGAGGTCAGGACACCGGGATTTCATAGCTGACAGAGCTTGGGCCACTTGTGAGAGAGTGTGGCCTCGCAGAGGTGCAAAAACAAAGAGAGTCCCGAATAGAAACCCTGGACAAACAGAGAGGAATTACAAATGACAACATCAGAGGAAAACATGAAATCGACCGCTCCGTCTGCCGGTGAGTCGGAGGGGAGAAAGTCCTGGAATACAGCAAAACAGGAAACCAGGAGGAAAAAAAGGAGAAGAAAAGCTCAACGCAGTAGTAAAAATGCAAATAATATTTACTGTCCTTATTTCTTTGTCCCCGCTCTTTTCTGGATTTGCATCCTCGAGTCCCGCCATTTATCTTGGCTGGTAAAAGCAATTTAATATTAGAATAAATTACAAATGGAAGACTGTTGCCTGGGATAGATTTTTCTTGCGGGAAGTTCAGACTCCGCCAACATTAATGTCTCCTGCCACCGTAGGAGGCATAAATCTCGTTTTTCTTTTTTTCCTCCTCTCCCCTCCTTTTTGCCTTGAATCATATAAGGATATTGAATTACTCCCCTGCTCTGCTCACATAGAGGCATTGTGCATTACATTGACTGATAAGCTGTCACCAGCAGTTTAACTTAGAGACATTCAAAGAGTAATACACCAGTTGAGGATAAACTAACCCCGGTCCCCTCAGACTAAGCTATGACGCTGTCACTGTGAAAAATACGGCAGGGGCATTTCATATAACATGCAGCATCTGGCATCTGAAAATGGAGGAAAAACACCTCTGAACAATGCTTGGTTTATGGCTGTTTTCATGCCAGCTGACAGTTTTTCCCTTGAAAAGGCCCGGATCAGGAAGCTAAACTGGCTGATGTACATCACTGTGGCTGTAGAGGTTTTTTTTTTTTTTTTTTTAAATGGCAAAATCTATTTGAAACAATACAACAATCCTTAAAAGCATCATCAGTGGCTTGTTGTTGAGCCTGTGTGTGAAAACCCCCCCGCCACCCCCGTCCTTTTTTACAAACCTCTTTACCATATTTATGAGAGCAGCTAAAGGGCCTTTTTCACGCTACAATCTGGGAACAACCATTAACGCTTGGAGTCGGACCAATGGGAGCGGGGCCGCCTCTTGCTCGTCGAAGCTGGCATGAGAGCGGGCCGATCCATCACGACGGGTTTGGTGGAGACGGGGCTCGTGGTTCTGGTTTGCCCCGGTGCTTCAGGGTGGTCTGTCCAATTCAACATCTGCACAAGAGACTCCAGCAGAGCAGCTGTGCTCAAAGCTGCTCCGGCTTGTGTTTGCAGCTTTGTCGGAGTGGAGACTGTAGACAGTATTGCCGCATTAATAATGCAGTTCTTAGACTGATACAAATGGAGGAAGGGGGAGCACGTAGAGCGGATTACAGCGGCCCGCCTTCCAGTACCTTCAGATTTACTGAGTTGGAAATCAATAGTTACACGAGAGCAAAGGTTGACTGATCGTAACGGTCGCTCCAAAGGTTTCCAGACTCAGCTTGATGAGTGTCCACATGCCCCGAAGAAAAAGTCAAATGACCAAGATTCATCAAACCCCATCATTCAATTAGAACCTGTAAAAAGAGAAATGTGTTCATTTTTTGTACAACTCAAAACAAGGTACGTTCATGGATGCCTGTTCCATTGCTACTTAACGTTGCCCAGTCATTTTGGAGGGATGTTATGTGATAGGCAGAGAAAAGTAAGGCTGCTTAAAAATGTGACATCCATTTATGTCCAGCTCCCCTTTAGTCTGACACCCTTCAAGAAAATCCAGTGAAACCAACTTTCCTGAGAAGTATTCTAATTGTGTGCAATTTAATCTCAGAATAAATGCAACTCAGAGGTGTCCTTCCAAACACTGGATACGTTTTTCTTTTTATTATTATTCCTATTTAAGGTAGGCCGCACCTGGTCTAGGTGTTGGAAACTTTCACACTGTGGATGCTGTCCAAACTTTGCCTGAACAAAGACACTGAAAATGAGAACTTGGCTTGAACTTTTAATACATATATATATATATATATATATATTCTCTATTCTCTGATACCCCTAAATAAAATTCAGAGAAACCAGTTGCCTTCCAAAGTTGCCTAATTTATAACTGGAAACCATTTATGTTTAATTTAGTTCAGCCATTCTGTGAAATGTTTTCCTCTCAACCCTCTACATCTACTGGCAACTTTTTATAAAACTAAGGCTGGCTGTTCCTTGTCTATGTTTAGCCCAGAAGAAATATTGGAATTAATCTAATTTATGAAGATTAACTTTCTGTGAAGAAACACTTAACTTTCATGTTCTATTATAGAGTTTATAGTATTTCTGTGAAGGAGAAATGTTGAAAATGATACTTTTTTAGTTGGTTCAACCGTAGATGATGAAAGGCAGATATTTAGATAAACCCCAATAACCTTTTCAAAGATGGATTTTTTACTTTCCTGTCAGGGTAATTAAAGGAAATGTAGTTTTTATGTGATCTGCACAAAGGAAATAGTCCGTAGTTGTGAGGTGGAAGGCTGAACCTTCAAAAAATGGGTTTCAACATTTAAAAAAAAATCAAAATCTGGAAAAAAATGTGGTGTTCGTTTCTGTTTAGCCAAATTTATTCTGATTCCCCTAAAGGTTTCTGTGTTTTGCAAAAATGTAAAAGTTTTACTTCACACAAAGTGCTTCCTATTTGTGACATGGAAGGAAACAATACAATACTTTTTTCACTTTGATATCCCTAGATAAAATGCAATGTTACATGCTTCTTCTAAACATTTTAAGACTAGACAGTTTTTGCCTTTATTTTGTCAAGAAAAAATGTTTTGTAAACTTTGATTTTAACCAGTTGCTCCCATCCACTTGAAGCCTAAACAGAGCTGTAGAAATCCAGGGTTGGTTAGTTTATTAGATGAACCACAACCACGCCAGATTTTTACATTTTCTGCCAGGTACATTTAAAAAAAAAAATTACAGATTTTTATATGACAGCATGTTAAGTGCAAAACTGTGAAAAGATGGTTTTCCGAAGGTTTTAAAGAAACACATCTACAGAATGTAACGTTCATGTGCATTTTACCCCTTTTACTCGGAACCACTAAACAAAATTCTGCAAAATAATCCACCTTTATAAACCATGTAACCAGTACGGATAGTTGTGATTTTAAAACATTAAAGTCTCCCCTACAAACACAGAATATGGATACTTTTTATGGTTTACATTTGGCCTTTTTGTTTTAAGAAATATATGTTGAGAAGGTGATGCATTTTTTATCCTGTATTGACCCCATCCATGATGTCGGAAGTCACACATCCTTTACATGACCCCCAATGACCTTTAACCCACCTTGTTTTTGTGGATGTCTGTTCAGCTTTCACTTGTCTGCCATAATTTCAAGTAGCTTAGTTATGAGGCAACAACATCTTTTTCTCTGTTCAACCAGGATTTGCTCAGGTGCTGGTGATGTGTGGAAGGAAAGCTCACCTTTTCAATATTTATTCAAAGAACTACCAGCCTTTAAATCCAAGCTACGGCTCGACATGGAGACGTTTAAAGTCAAGGCTGTAAAAATTCACCATAGCCAAAAAGGCCCACCGCTAACCGAAAGGCCGAGGGAGGACATAAACAAGACGGATGTCTGTCCCCTTTAATACAACATAAAAACTGAGCTGGAGAGAATAAAACACCTCATTGTAATGAAATGCATTTACTAGAGCGCAGGCTTGAAATCAGGCAGAAGTGAGAGCAAACGTCAAAAGAGATCTCCTGCCGAGCAGAGCGGCAGAATTAAGAGGTCTGATATCTAATCCATTTCCTGTGAAACCGGCGGTGTACGGGACATCAAAGAGAGTTAAAGGGCGGTAGGAGTGGCAAGGCAGTGAAATATTGCACATTTGGTTTCTTTTCTCCCCCGGCTCTGGGCCTTTGGAATAATTAGAGCCTAATTCTGTCTAATTAACGGACTCAATTACTCCTGAAGAAAGCTCATCAAAAAGATGGCGGGAAAGCAGAGAGGAGAATGGTAGGGTTGTGTTTTTTTTTTTTTCTTTAATTAATGAACTGAGTTGAATAACGGCCATGGAGTTAAACATTTCCCCCAATGTGTATGAATTGCAAATTGGAGCAACATTTTTTTTCCCTCCCCTTTCTCGGAGACAGGAGCCCAGGGGCTAACACTGCTGTCAAGTAGCTCTCTAAAAAGTCAAAGCGCCGATGCAGCACTAACAAATTACCGAAGATTACCGTCTTTAGCACATGTGGAGGTCCTAACGAATAGCGATGAATTAATATGCCGTCTGTGTCTGAGCGCTCCCATTGGCTGCGAGTTTCAGCGATCCTGGAAGAGCCAATAAAGCAGACTCCAAACTTTATGGAACACTTTTCTTCTAGTCGAACAGGCTGCCTGTCGATTGCATATTTCACATCCTTGAGACGATGATATAAGTCTTGTTAAATTACTCAGCTGAGATGGAGCCGGGCGCACATGAGTGTTTTCAGGGGTTGAAAACTTTTTATGTGCTATCAAGGCAGTGAAAGTGCGTGTTTGTGTTTGTGTGTGTGTGTGTGTGTGTGTGTGTGCGCAAAGTGCAGTGCTGTGCTCAGCAGGTTTACAGGCCCAAGGGTCGGCTAAGCTAACTCCCTGCCTCAGCAGTCCTTAGTTCAGCTTCTTCAAACATTCGCTGAGGCACTGGGAAACAAACTTAAAGGCCTAATATTATCACCCATATGTAGAGGAGGAGAGCAACACAACAGCACGGGAGACATTTGCTGCTATCCTCAGTGTAATGTGGGCTTTCTGCCGACCAACACATCTTCTGCCGCACCGTCATAATACATGTGGGTCATTACAGCTAATAACAGCCAACACCAAACTGTTTCGCTCACATATTGCTCTTCTGCTGGGCTCGTTTTGAACTTGAGAAATTGCCTTGGATGGAAACGTGTCTTCGAGTGTGCCAACACACATTTGATTATCGCAATGAAGAAGAGGCAGAGTTTCTATTTTGAACATCAAAAAGTGAGAAATGACGCTGCATCATCAGCCAGAAGAAGGCAAATGCAGATTTGAACAGGGGAATTATTGTGAGTCTTTGAGTTAAAGAGAAAAACCTTGAATTGCATGTTTACTTTAAAAGAAATGGCATGCTATTTTATGCTGCTTGAGATAAACCTAATTTTTTTATACGCATGCACGTTTATGGATACTTTTAATAAAACAAATAAAGAAGAAATTCAACTAAAATTACACTTCTATGTCTTCACTATTTTGGTGTCATATTTGGGATATTTTACGTTTTTGGTCATGTAACAAAAAAATTATTTCAAAAATGTAATTGCGCACCTAAAATGTAAAATATATTTTGGAACATACTTCTTGTGGTGTTATATTGGGAGGTTTAATGGTATGGGAGTAAATAAATATGTAGATGGAGTTAAACTGGAAAGAGCACGTTATGCTTCATCTCGTTAAAAACATTTTCAGCAAAGGAAATTGCAGGCCAGTATTTTACAAAAAAAAAAAAAAACGTTGGTTTATCTTCATGATACACAAAAACACAAATTTAAAGTTACTAACTTTGAATGTATCAGTTAATCATTTTTAAATTAGGCCATACAAAAACATAGAAGGCAATAATATCCAAATGCGGTAACAACGAAATTCCTGTTGATATAAAATAAACGTTACTATTATACTCCAACTAAAGTCTTCAGGATGACGCAAACTACACTGATATTTATTCAGTTCTAACTTTAAGTAATTTGTAAAGCAATCATAGATACATAAAATAGTCCATTAATAGACATCTCACCCTCAGTTTTTTTTATGTTGAAATTTTTGATCACTTCAAAAAATAAACTTGAATGTTTACTTTTTTCATCACCTGCCTATAGTAGTCACGCATTTAAGGGTTAAATGTATAATGTGATCTTTTTATTTTACCAACATGCTTCTTCTGACTGGAAATAATGTTAATACCATGGAGTGACCAGGCCATTGATCCAACTTATGTCTGGCAGAGAATCTGTGGTGTGAGAGCTGAAGATGAGGGTGATGGGCCAGAGGCGTTCCTACCTCAGTGACTGGGAGCTCATCACCACAGATAAATCATCAAAGTACCAGAGGAAATGTGCCGAAAGCTCCTAAGTGATTATTAAACGGGTCTGATTATTGGAATGTCTGTACATTGATTATTGAAAGGGTATCAAAAATGTTTACACATGCCAGACACCCTAACATATTAATAAAAAATACATTAAGAAAAATTCTGCTTTTCCGTTTCTTTGTCTTTTGTCTGAGAAACAAACCTCTTGAATAATAATTTCTTATGTAAATCTATATGAATATCAGCTGATTTAAAACAGCAACACTAGAAAAACTAGGGAAAGTGGTGCAAATGCAACCACTATTTATCTGTTTTCTTTCAGGTCATACCTCACTGCTACTTCTATGATAGGACTTAAAAAAACCTCATATTTATTATTGTCCTCTTTCTTGTAAGACACTTGGATATGTGCTACCATAAAGAAACATCCAAAGCAGAGACGCACACACACACACACACACACACACACAGAAACACACACACACACACAGAAACACACACAAACGAAGAAAGAGAGTGATACAGGTCTGAGAGGCATTTTCCGAAGGTTTCTTCATTTGGTGTTAGATGTGCCATGACATGCCTTGTTTACAATTGGAATTGGGGGGAAAAGGACTTTGAGATCATCCAATTAAAGTTGTACCCCTCCAGAGACCCAATGCCCTTCCTCTCCTCAGCTTATTGGGTTGCACCCACTGAGAAAAGGCATTTGACTGCATTAACGGTAAATGAGGCCAACTTCATTTTCTTCATTAAAGTGCCATTCTGAAAATGAAAAAAAAAAACAAAAAAAAAAACCCTTGACAATATTCAGTTGTCTGTGCTTCTAAATTTGTCCTCGTAATTTGATGTTTCCCATGTTTTTTTTGCTGTTTTTTTTGCTGTTTTTTTAGGGAGGAGTCGTGATGGTAATTGAACACATTTATAAAATCCAAAAGCAGATATTGTTACGGTTCGACAGGCAATATAAAAAACCATGCGTGACAGCATGCTATTTCCACACCGTCTCCAGTGATCGTCGTTTAGAAGCACCTACTGTGTTTTTAATATCCTGTAAATCTAATTAAGAAGCAATACTGTGGTTTTGAGGTTGTGTGCAAACAAGTATTGGCCCTCGACACCAAGACGAATGTGGAAACTCGCATTAGAAGCAACCAACCCTCAGCCCTGATAATTACTCAGGTCAAGGCATTAAAATCAATAACAAAGAAGTTTATGAGTTGAATCGCTGTTTCTGCTCCCTTTGTTTGAATTTTGGGACCCATATTGCTGATCTCTCTTATTTTAAAGATGTTTTCAGGTACTTGGTGGGGCTGAAATAAAAACCGTTGTTCAACCTAAACACGTTTGAATCCCTGGAAAACAAACAAACAAACAAACAAAAAAAAAGAAAAACAATACAGATGGCTGGGGCATCCCATCTGTTAAAGAAATGGTGCAATCTTAATCCTGAGGGTTGTTTCTCTTTTAGACCGAATCGCATGTGGCAGGGAATAAACAGTATCTTAGCTTATAAAAGGCTTCGCTGGTTTTACCATTTGTAATTAGCAAAAATAGACACCGGTAATTTGCCCTCTCCTATAAACCCACGAGACGTGATCAGTTGGTCGCATTAGTCTGAAAAGTTCAAGACGAGGGACACGGTGACACACGTCTCCAATTTACTCACTAAGTTTTCACTGGACTTATCGAGGAAAAGATGAGCTACATATATGCATAAATATACTTTTGTGCATTTTATTTTTCTTATTTTGTTCCACTGGACCTAAACTGATCTTTTCTAAGTGAAAACTGATTGGCAGCACAGCATAAAAAGACAAACAACAACAAACACTCACATGAATATTATTTTCCATGCATGAATTTGAGGGAAGATTTGACAACCTTTTATGGGTTGAACATTTAATTAATTTATTTATATGAATCTTTAAGTCGGCTTTTTAAATATCTGGCTAACTCCCAGCCCTTCTCGATGTCAGGATCCCAAATTTAGGTAAAAAAAAAGAAAAAAAGAAAAGAAAAGAGTCGGGGAATTAAAGTATTTTAAAATGGTTGAACATGAGCTCATTAAAGAAGCATGTGCTAACAAATCAAATCGGTTGACTTTTAGCAGAGAAGCACGAGAAAATGGAAACTCAGAAACTATTAGGTTGCTTTAAAAATTATTTTTTGGTCAAACCTGAGTTCAAGTTTAACAACACAACACAACAAAATAAAATTCCTGATAGTGTGCTTTAGAGCTTGGTTGTGTTGTGCCTCCAACATGATAAGCAGCAACCTTCACCAGGCCAGGCAGTGTTAAATACACAATAGTTTGTATGAAGCCTACATGCAGAGTGTTTTCATTTATGTACCTATAATTCCAGCAACGCCTCTGAAGTTAGTAAAATTATAAATCTAGTTTTAAAAAAACCATGTAAATAAATTTTAAAAAATGTGCTAAATTCTCGATTCAGCTGATTTTGAGGCATGTAGGTGTTTGAAAAGATAAACTCATCGTCTCATATTCTACCTAAATACAGCATCTGAAGTTCTGTTAGCCTAAATCCTGAGTGGCCCCCAGTCTGGCTCTCCCTTACAAAACTTTCTGGAGGTGGCCCCGTAATTATTGGGAGAAAAAAAAATGAAGGTTGTTGTTTGATTTAACGCAAAAAGCAAAGACACATATAAATGAGCTCACCAAGAGGGGTCATGTTCCATTGAATAGGGGGGGGAGGCATCCATCTTTTAGTAAGCACAGCTGAACCATTAACCTCATTAGTATAATGGTCACACACGAGTGGAATGCAGCTTCCATGCTTCACAACGGCAAATTGATGCTGAAACACTCCTAATGTTGCTTTGATACATATAGACAGGAGCAATATCAGTGTTAAAAGTAGCTGCTGATGGGGATCTGGTAACAAATCTGCAGATGTACACCTGACTGTGTGGTTTCATGTCTTTGCCATAAAGACTATTCAAAGCGATCTTTAGGCTTCCTCTGCAACTTTGCTCCAGCGTTTAGAGTGAGGCAAAAAAGGCCTACAAAGACAGTGTGTCCACAGCGCGGCGTGCGGGCTTTCTGCCATGACGAGGCAGCGTGTGGCTCAGACTGCGTCCCAGTGTCCTGCAGGCACCCTGTTAAAAATGTCACTGCAGGGAACGAAATGGCCGCCCCGGGGCATCACGGCCCCCTTTTTTCCACGGAGATAGAGCACAAATTGCTTCCTGGCAGTCGCGATGGCTCTCCAAATGTTAGATTTCAGAATCATTTCCTCGGCGCAGTGGCCTCAGAGAAAATAAATAAAGAATATGTTTGTAAATATAAATACATTCAGAGGCGGCAAAATGTGTCCGATAGGGCAGTAAATGATAACACAGCGGGGGAGCGGTGTGAAATGTGTGTTTTATCCTTTTGGAAGGCAATGACCTCTATCCCTCCTGACATTTTCTCACCGCCCATCCCCAGTCGACTACGGTAGGGTTAGCGTGTACGTTTGTGTGTGTGCCTAACAGCTTTACAAGAAGCAAACACAACATGCCCTCAAGAAGTAGCCTTTTCAGCCCGAGCCATAAAACCACCAGCTTCGGCAGGCTTTGGAATCATTCACGACGAAACATCAGCAATTCGGCATTAAGTGCGTTTGATAAATCACTTTTATGAGAAATGCTTGGAAAACAAACCGGGGATAAACTGCAGTGGGCAACAGCGGGTGAATTGAAGGAGAAAAATGTCTCCACCACATTTGGATAGACATGTTCATTAGTCTTGTTTACTAACATATGCCACGGGAATGAAGCAGAGACGCTCCTCCGGTGAAAAACTGTGGTTTAAAGATGTTAAAGCACTCAAATTCAGAGCAGACAAGCAAGACAAAACCATAAAAAACAAATGTGAGGTGATAACAGGAGAGAGCGTGGTGGAAGGATAGGTAGGGAAAGTTGTTCCGCCATTCCTCCTGTTTGGCCTTTTGCCAAGGCTCCAGTTTGGGTTGGATCCCTGAAGCATTAGCATCACACATTCAAGCTGTTCCAACAGCCTGAGCGCTAACGGGCTAATGGGCTAATGGCTAATGGAGAGACTGCATCATGGGCACCGGCTCCGTCTCACCAAACCTCCACGACAACAGGCACATAACAACAACATGGCTGCAAAAACTGCACCATCGTTAATGAACCTCAGAAAAGACCACAGTTAGCCGCATAAAACTGCGCTGTGAGCATCTGCCTGGCCATTTCAGCTATGCTACAAAAGTCCATCAAAACAACATCAATTATTACTTCACTTGAATTTGTTGACTACTTTACATTTTTATTTGTTTTAACTTAATTCCTGGTGTCAAATAACGCGTTTGACCAAAACCTTTACACACGGCGAGGCTCAGAAAAGCTCGCCATTTGCTACGTGAAACTGTGTTGTGAGCATCAAAAAGAGTCCAGCAAAATAACGCTGATAAATGGCTCCTTTCTTAACTTATCCTTTGGCTTTTTGGTTTGCTACAATGTCATACTTACTTTTGAACCGTAGAAACAAAATTCTTGGACATCATGAGTCTCCGTGTAAAGATTTCACTTACGTAAGACAAATTAATCAAAACATCAATAATAATAGGTCAGTTTGATCTTAACTTTTTTACATTATTCACTTGTCATAACTCCACATTTATGTTAGTTTCTTGCTATGTGTAAACCTAAGATTTACACATAGAGGTAGGCGTTAGATCTTTAAAAACTTTAAAAAATAAACATGCCTAATGTTCTCAACTAAAAAGACTGTTGCAGTCGATAAATGAATTCAGTCATTGTTTGTTTTCATCTAGAACTGGAGGATAACCTGAAGAAATTGACTCTGACTTCATGTACAAGCATATATACGTATTTGCCTTGCTAACTCCAATCCTATGGAGAAAATCAGAGGTAAAACATGTTTTATTTTTCTGGTGGTTTGTAGTAAACCAAGCATAATGTAGGTAAGGATTTTCCTTGCCCCTGGGCGTCTGTTTACGAGTCAGAAGAGCACACCTGAGGAGCTTTCAGTGGTCAGCTGACATTTAGATTCTTCAGCCACATTCTTCTTTGTTCCTTTTTATGTCGTAACAGTTGGACAATCATCTATTGATGACAAGAATTGCCCATTGTTAATTAAATTTAGCCAAGCTGCATTCAAGCTACTTAAACAAAAAATAAATATTCTGAACGAAAATAACCAACTGTACTGCGGCTATCGGACTGGAAGCTGCTTATTTAATCAATCGGCAACACCATTAATAAAGTGGATAAACAAAATATTTACACCTGCTGAGGCTGAAAAGGGTTTGTCGTTTTAACGTTTCACTTATGCTAGAGAAGTTAAAACTATGGTGAGAAATGGTTTTCACGTGCTTAAGTTTAAAAGCAGTTAGGCATACATACGTTGCCATTATCTGAGAAAGTTTTGATTGTCCAGTATAGTTTTAAATGTCATTTCATAAAGGAGTATGTGGGTCAATTTACAAACTGTAACTATGCACTGCTTGTCAAAAATGCAATTAAATTTCAAGTGGCAAAGCTGCTAATCCTTTTGTCTGTAACACTTTTAACATCACATGCTGGGGGAGAAACACTGATATTTGTGCAAAAGTCAAACATCGGACTCAAAAATAATGTGTTCAGTTTAAAGTTTGGAATAAAAGCTTTCATCAAAACTATGAGCTTGATTAAGCCTCTCATATCATTAACAACAATTACTTTAATCTGTATGCAGCTATTAATTCATAGATGAAATTACCTAAATCTGATTCCACCTCATTAATTTATCCTCTATATGAGGGTAACTGTAGTCGAGGAAGACGAAGTCTTTGCTTTTTAACTCATTCATCTCTTTGTTTACTCAGAGGCTCCTCTCACTGGTCTGCAGGAACTGGGTGGACTGGTTAAGTTGTCAGAGGTGTAAACTACTGCTATCTAGTGGCGTGAGAATCCATTGCACTGCAGGCCAAGGTAGTTTCTCTGACCAGACTCAAAGGCCATGTTCGTTTGAGAAGAAACAAACGAATCACGTCGCAGTTGGTTCACTAACATTTTTTCTGGTTCAGTTAATGTCTCAAATCCAAATTCTTGCTTTGATTTCCTCTAAAGTTATGGGTAAACATGTGTTTTTATGGTTGTAAAGCAAAGCAGATACACATGAGAATAATCGCAAATGATAGAAAAAAAAATGCTACTAGAGTTTTTCCACAAATTTGGATGCAGTGCTTAACCGAGCCCGCTGCTACGAGTCACTTCTTAAAAAGGCTCAACCAGTTTGGTTTTCCACAGCCAGAGAGCCATTTTGTTGTTACCACCTCATCCAGGAAATGCCAGTTTTATTGTTTTTGTGAAAGATTGCAGTGCCTTTAACATCTGCACAGACCACATTAGTTATCCGAGTGTCACCACAAACAGATGTCCTAATATCAGCAGCTTTAATTATCCTAAATAACAAGCGCGTTTGTTAACGTTCTACAAAGCCCAACCAGCTGATCTGACAGAAGTAGATAAAGAAGCTGTTAAACACGGCAGATTAATCAAAAATTTCTGGTGGTATTTAAATACAGTTTGATTTGTTTTTAAGAAACGACTCAGAATTTGTGTGGAAAGTAGCACACAAATAAGTACAGCTCCATGAGAAGGATTGACCAACTTAAACTCAGTGGCGGGTTGTATAAAAACATACAGTAGGAAGATAATAGACTCATTTCATTCTTTAAAACTATTCAGAAAAGGAAACATGATGGTGTTGTGATTGGTTGTTAGTCTCCCTGAGCCCGCCCCCCGGGTCCTGACTGACGCAGCTGGTGCAAGGAACAAAAGTGTTTTTCAAACTGCATCATTGCCACTAAATATGGGGGGAAAAGCTAAAAAGTAAAAAATCATCTTTTATTGCTGCAGAGCGACATTACACAAAAATGACAGCAAAAATTAAACCTGTAATTGAAACAAATTTATTAGACAGGAAAATGGAAATGCCCTACAAAATAAATGTATCAAATGCTTTTGAAGATATATTTTACATTTTACGTTAATCAGAAAGTTGGAGAAGTTTTACTGAGGTATAAATATGATGCGACACCATTTCTGATCTTATTCTTCAAAATGGGAAAGATAAGAGAACATACAATTAAAGTAAGGTAGACGTGTTGATCTGCATAATAAGACAAGAAAATAGGCTACACAGCTAATCTTACGCATAGCTTAGAAAGTTTTCTTCTGTTTTCTTCAGAACAGATCTGTTGAAAATGTGATCTGTTATCCTGGCCCTTGCACATATCACTCGATTCTGATCTCCCTTTAATACTCCGTCTGGTGATTTCTTCCATTGAAGTAGATTTCTGCGGTAGAATTTCAACAGGGCCAGAAGAACATGAGTCAGTTTTAATTATTTCTGCCTGTAGTTTTAGCAACAGCAGCAGAGGAAGTGAATGAAGCCGTTCTGTCCGTGTTGGCCACACTTCCAACTATTGAATTAAAGTTAATAGCCATGTTTGGCACTTCTCCCTTTTTTCTCTCTTTTATAAAGTGTCTTGAAAAGACATTTGTTGTGAGTTGGAGCTATATAAATGAACTGAACTGAATTGAAAGATGGTTGTTTCTGATAAGCTTCTTGGCGTCTAGCTGGTGCATTACATACATCACGGAGACACATTAGCAATTGGGTAAAATTTAAAACTTCAGCAGAGTCCACGCCTCCTGCGAACAGTCATTTCTGAATAGAGTACTATTGCAGAACCCCTGCACCAAGTGAAGGGTAGAACAAAGGGCTGGTTAGTCATTCAGACATCAATGGACATGTTTTGATCTTTCCACCATATTTGACTTTGCTGTGTGCAATCAACAAAACACTGCAGTATAGAGCAATGATCCCAGATTAAATATGTTTTAAAAGCACCTAAGGAGATACTTAAAGAAACAACAGTATTAAGGTTGAGATAGAAGCTACCTCTCTGGACCTTCTCTTATTCATAATGAATCATCACATTATCCCAAGCTAAATAAATAAATTTTAACCACCTCCGTCGTCTCTTGCACCCTCAGATCTTGCAACCACCAGATCCCCACCCATTGTGGCAGGCCCTCTGCCCCCCCATCCTGCCCCGTCCCTCTCCCCTCTCTCTATTCTCCAACTGAAGTGTGGCGGGGATGAATGATGAGGCAGTGTTTGGGTTAACGACAGAGACGGGGTGTTAAACCTGAAGTGTTTAATTAACCCCACAATGGGTCCGCCTGTCAGCCCGCACCCATTCCCTCTTGATTGAGACTTCACTCTCAGTGCACATATGCATACACACACACACACACACACCCACACGGGAGCAAGTGTGGACAAACTCGCAAGGTGCACATGCCCTCAGAGACACACATCATGGCAGGTGCACACAAAGTGAAGGAGCCTGGGTGGGGGGCAGACAAGGAGAGGGGAGTAAAGTGATAATACTCCGCCACAAACGCAAGATTGCTTTTTTTCCCCCTCCCTCTCCTTCTCTAAAGTCCATTTTCTGGGTCACTGCATTGCATTCATTACTGTCTTTGAAGACATTTAGCTGAGAAGGAATAATGCTTCTCTTTCACTCTGCGCTGAGAGAGAGCGGAGAGTTGTGAGCACCGGAGTCAGGGCCAGGGGCCTGGGAGGGAGGAGGGTGGCGATGCGGTAATACGGGACATCTTTATCTGGTTTTAATTTCAGTCATAAATATTGAATGCTTTATTTGCTCATCTGCAGCTGCCTCCGCTATGTCAGGGTTTGTGTCTCTTGTCTTTTTTTATTTTCTTATCCACCCCCGCCGCCACCCCAACCCAGCCCCGCTCTGCTGTAGCGCACGCCATGTTTCTTATGCTGTAGCTCGGGGCCAAAGCAATAGGATTAGGTAACGATTTTCCCATTTTCAAATGAACTCTAAAATGGACTTCAGCCGATTGAAATACTAAAAACCCAGCCTGCGGATACTCGTCAGACGAAGTGAATATGAATAAAGCATGATTTAAAACTCTCCCGTCGCAGATCTACATCAACAGACAAGCAGGACGGAGGCTATCGGCCGCTCTCCGAGAGGCTGACACTGACATAGCGGGTTTTATGGGAATCATCTCATCCCCTGGGTGAATCGATAGGTGCCATATGACAGCAGCTCACCCATCAAGTGACTCGGTGACTGGGTAGGGGTGCTGCTGGAAATTTGCTTAAAGCCTACACCAATTAACTTCAAAATGACAGATTCAGGCGGCCAATGAGCGAGCGCTTTGCATCCCCAACTCCGTCGGCTGCAGAAGGGGGAACCTCAGCTGTTAGACGGATGGCGGCGCCTCCTCCTCCTCCTCCTCTTCCTCCTGCGTGTTTTCTCACGCGCACGCTTGCGTGGACGGCCGTGCGTTTTGCGGGTGCGCGCTGGTGAGCAAATCCGCAGCGATTCAGGCTCCTTAATGATGATGTCAATCTGTGAAAATGCACGCACACATTGGAGCTGTCAGGGCCTCATCAATCAGAGAGGGGTTTGTCAAAGGAGCCCGGGCCCAGATTAACGAGGCGGGGACAATGATGGCGACGCATTTGCATAGAGAATTGCCCTCATCTTTAGGAAAGTGATAGCGCCAAGAAGCAGAGGCGGACAACGGGGATGTTTGCAAGCACCGCTGCGGCATTTTCCAAACCAAACAGAATCCATTGATCTTGGTTTCTGTGTTTAATTCGAAGCATAATTAGAACATTGATTTCAATATATGTTACGGGCTTTTTGGCAAATGGGTTTCGCTGCTTGCAGGCGAGCACAAACTATATACCGATGCGCTTTGCACTTTTTCACCAGCACAGTGCGTTCCTCCTTCTGCCCTTTTGCTTTCCTGCCCAAATGAGACAGTGATGAATCAAGTGGGCTTTAGCTCACTTTTTATTAACTCCACCAAGAATACACACCGAGTCCATCTTCACCAGCGGCTCCGGCGAGCGCTCCTCCCTCCCCACCTCTCTCCATTGTCAGGCGGAGGACACAATGGTTAAAGCTACACATTAACTCGGCCCGTTTTTCACGGACACTCGGCTCTTCTGCCATCTGCCTGAATGGGTCCCTCCTCTGTCGTGACAGTCAGGACTGTAAAGGGTCAGGTCACCTGCGGGGAAAGGGCCAGAGTACATTCAGGCTCTAATGTTCAAACTTCGACAGAGTGTTTGTGTGGGTAAAACGAAGCAGACAGAGAAAGGGAGGATTGTTTCTACCGAGGAGGTGATTTAATGACGGTTCTAGAGACAGCGCGCGTTTGTATAGCAGCGGATTTACATTTGCACCTGTTTTTCGAGCGGAAAGTTGCGCAGTTTGTTTCATTGTGTTTGTCCTTTTTTTTCTTTTTTTTTTTTTTTTTTTTAATCTTTTGGGGCCACCAAGGAGACAAGTGAAAGTGTGTGCCGCCCAGCGTCTGTGTGAGTCCGACGGCAGGGGGCCTTCCTCGCTGAGCCGGAGTCGGACAGTTAAGGTGTCACCGTCATGATGGAGAGGGTCCGCCTTCACAGGAGGCCAGCAGCTGCCAGGTTTTCAGCAGCTTGTGCCGACGACTCCCCCATAAGTTAGTGGTCAGAGGTTTGGGTTAATGTGTGGGGAAAAGGCTGAAAGTGTCCAAATTTAGGGGTCAGACGTCAAAAGGGGACAGGATGGAGGGTCACGCTCTCATTATTGGGCACTTAAGTGAAAGTATCCACTCCAAATGAATTTTATTTGTAACCTTGCCAGGTTAATTTACCCGCATTTTTAAAACACATTCGGGTTGTTGCTTAAGTAACTTAGATTTTATCATCTAAAATTATACTGCAATATAGTTCTACTTGTGGATAAAATTTAAAACTCTACACAAGATTTGCTTGTGCAGAAAATGCATTCTGTGTTTAGATCAGCTTGTTGGTTTGATTTAATTATTTAGAGCTTCTTTACTCATATTTTTTTTCTAGTTTTATAACAATAAACTAACTGAGCAAGTGGAAACAAAGACATACAGTTCCTACTTGCAGCATATTTAGGTTTAAAGTTATATGAGATAACGTGGTCAGACCAGAGTCCTGACTCCCAGCTCCCAGTATCGAACACTCACCAAAAATAAATTGTCCAAAGAGACAATTTTCAAAATCTTCTAAATGGTATTTTTAATAATAATTTAAAAAAATCAAAAACAAATAAGTACATGATGCAAGATCGTTCACTCTTTTGCAATGTTTTATCTGTGCAGAGATAACCGAGAGGCAATTCTTGGTGTAATAAAGTAGTTTGAATCTGCCTGTACGAATAACTTTAAGCTTGATTTTATTATTTATGCGGTGACATTGTCTACTGTTAAAGTTCCACATGTTTAAAAACTTTGATGAAAGAACCAAAAACTTTCAACAAAGATCACTTAGCAATTAAAGCAAGATCACTTGCTTTAATTTCACAACGTATATTTTCTGTTTTAGCTTAAATCTTTTTTTTTATCTTGCAAGCGTAATTCTGAGCCACTGACATGTTTGTCTTTAAAGCAGCTCTGGGTTTAAGAGATTACTTGTTCAAATCTTCCTCTTTTGTAGGTATAAACCAAAAGTACAGCTGCAGTATGTGTGTATTTTAACATTTGATATTTTCACCTGTGTACACGCATGAGGTGTGAAGTATTTAAAAATAAGTTGATAAGAAGCATGAAAGCTGTTTGTTTTTTGAAAGAAATGTGCTACAAGTTTGTGATTGTATGTCTGCTTTGTTCTGGCTGCAACAAAATAAGAGAACGCAAGACTTTCAGCAGATAATATAAAGGCTGCATGTTCTGTGCTGATATAGTCTTGTACAGTATATTATTATTATTATCAATCTTATGTTTTATATTGTATATTGTTTTTAAGAACCCTAATAACTTTTGTGTATGTGAATCTTTATACCCGATACTATCCTATAATACAACAGGCATTCTCTATTTTATCATAGTTTTCAACATTTCTCAATTAGCATGCTGGGCTTGGTAATGTTTGCATAAAAAACTCAGAGCCTCTTTATTCTCCAGCTTACAGAGACACAGAATTATGACGTTGGGAACATAATTCAAAGATTATTTTCAGAAAAAAATGCTTTCAATATTTTTGCTTAACTGGTAGCATGTGAAAAAAGTCATGGAATCCATGTAGAAAATACAACTTGTAAATATAATGTAAAAAGTCACATTTTCAACTTAATGTCTCCTAATTTTCTACTTATGTTTTGCATACTTGTGTTTTACTTGACCTCGTTTTGTTTCTCCTGATGGTTTAAATGTGAAGCAATGTAGAAACTTCCTAAAACAGAAAGTGTAACCCTTCCTAGTCTCCCACAGATCTAATATGACTCTAGAAAATCTGACACAGTAACAAAGATGGAACTAGATAATTAGACATTTCAGTAATATGCTGAATTACTGGTGAAAGATTAAAATAACATAAAAAAATAACCTTTTTTTACGTCAAAGAAAACCCCTGAAATGCTTTTCCGAACTGACCTTTAAGTCTGCTTAGAGAACTGTGTTTCCACAAGCTGTATTTAAGGCCAGTAAATAAATAAATAGCCTCATTAATCACCTCCAGATCAGAGAAGACACTTGAACATCCTGACAGTTGACTTGGCATCCCCCTCTTATTACACCGTCACAGACCAATAAACAACCTCGCCAGCTCCACTCCACCAATCAAACATCTGCCATCTGCAGGTCGTTAGGGACGACGGCGAATCAGATTCTTCACTCACACCACGGAAGGGGAAAGCGGGCGCCGTGCCCGGACCCCCCCCCCCTAATCTCACCAATGGGAATGCAGCTCTCCTTGTAATCCAATTAAAGGAGCGTAAGCGGTTTGTTAGACACTGTGTGTTAATGTAAGCACTATCCAATATACTCTGGGCTGATAACGGCGTGGCTGGGGAGACACTCTGGTCCAGGGAACATAGGAGTGGTATACAGCTGGAGGGGCTGCTGTGCTAATATCAGGATCAGCACATTTTTATGGTATTTGCTTTGGCCTTTTGGAGTCTCATTTGTACCATCTCAAATTGGGCTTGTGAAGGCAGGGTGATAACCACGCAGAGCGATAATCTGCTTACCTCGGCTTTTTCTCCTCATCAGGCATGGTGATGCATGCAGAGATGGATGGAGAGATAAAAGGCAGGGAATCGTGCCAACAAACCCATTAAACAGGCACGCAAGCAGGATTGCACCTTGGATGTTTTGACAGTAGAAGTTTACTTTCATACTAGGAATGGTCAGTAAAAGGACTGTGAAGGATTAGAACAGGCTGACAGATTGTCTAAAGGCAAAACTCTGCAGTTCTGTGATCTCTCTTTTCTTCCTTCAGCTTTGTACACTGGTTCTGATTCTGTTTGGGAGGAAACATTCATTTTCAAAACTGAAAACCATGGGAAGGTTAAGTACCAATATCTGGTTAATATCACCATACTCATTCACCCAGCGATTGCTTGAGAAAGGCACCAACCACCTCGTCGTTGTATGGATTCAGTGGCTGTAGGACATTTATATAATTGTTGTTTTAAAAGAAAACTAATGATAAAACTGTATTCTATTAACACAAATGAAAAAATATATTGTTAGAAAGAAAACAAGCATGAATCGCCTTAATTTAAGATATTTCATCTTACTAAGATTTCAGTTTTTTTCTGCAGAAAAAAGTTTTTATTGCTGCAGGTGCAAGCAGAAGTCAGTGAAAATAAAGTGGTGATAAAAGTCAATAAAGCTACATAAATCTGTCTTGAAATTAGTTGGATTTTCAACAATAAAACTTACACGTCTTCATTTTTGTTGCACACTTTTCTGGGGCTGAAACGATCAATTAGATTTATCATGATGAATTGATTACTGATATTGCAAAATTGCTTTTTGCTGTCCAAGTATTTTTTGGTTAATCAAAAAAAAAAAAAAAGTAAACAGCTCAGTTCTACACTGTATTAATGACAAGTCAAGCAGTAAGCGCTGATCTTTTCGCATGTTTATGTTTGATTTATATTATGAGTGTTTTAGCTGCTAATGATTAGGCGTTCACTAAAGCGATGCTGTTGTTGTATTTTAGACTAAAAAAATATTTTGGTCTTTAAAGAGCATCTTTCGATGTACTCTAATATTGTAAAATTAAAAAAAAAAAAAAGGCTTAAGCGATTACATATAAAATCTGAAGAATGTGCAATTTTTTTAATCTGATTAATTGTCAGAATAATTGATAGATTAATCCAGTGGTTCCCCTAGTGCCATTGCAGGGAAGCGGCTCAGGAAACAGTATGGATGAATGAAAAAAGAAAAAAAAATAGTTACACAAAACAACAATTATACAAAAAAACCAGTTTCACTGTTTGTTTCACTGTAAAGATGGTTTGTAGTTTGTTTTGTTGCAACCTGACGTGTGAAATAAACTTCAGTGGAGTTTGAAAACAAAATATGTGTAAAGGTTCATGTCTGGTTGAACAATGTGTGTGGGGGGATTTTATTTTAATCCATAGGGGGGCCCGGAAGATCTTGGGGAACCACTGGATTAATCGATTAGTAAAATAATCATTAGTTGCAGCTCTACACTTTTCTCTTCCATTTCCGGTTTGCACACAGCACTTCACGAACAGCTGTTTTTCTTTAGCAATGACCTTATTTAGCTCACCCTCCTCGTCAGTGACGGCCTGCTGAATAAATGCCAAGTCAGCAGTCGTTCCCATGACTGTGCAGGCTGCCACATTAACATAACATCAACATTTATTTATTGTTGGTCTTATCAAGAGCATCAGCATTTCCATTATTTTCTGGGCTCAAATTCTTCTAAAAATGTGTGGCATTTTTATAACATCTTTCAATTTATAAATACTATTTCGTTAGTGTTACATTTTAAAATTAAATTACCTTGAAAATTATATCCAGTTACCAAACTATCAAAGCAGATGTAAGCAAAAGATAATGAAAATGAGGATATTTCTACAAAGAGCACCAAGTCCTAAACGGTGAACTGCATATTAGATTAAGTACGACTTTAAACAACGTCTGTTTTCACTACAGGTAAATGGGAAATAACGCACATTGCTTAGCAGCTAATATTCTGTAAATCCATCTTTAGGTGGATGCAGAGATGGGTAGAGTACCCAAAAATTGTCAAGGAAGTACTAGTAAGTAATGAAGTACTGGCAGTACTTTAGGATATTTTTACCCAAGTAGAAGTAGAAAGGAATCATCCAGAAAATTACTCCAGTAAGCGTAAAAAAGTATTTGGTAAAAAAAGGATACTTTACTGAGTAACTTAGTTGTCCAACTAATAATACAAATAATACAAATACTTAAAAGAAAAAGAGCCGCCTATTTTAATTTGCATCGTTTCACAAACTGTTTGGTAGCAACGGTAATCATTGTACGATAATTCAGTCCCACTTTGACTTGTCTCTATATTGTGCTTTTTCCACTCATCTCAATCTTAGATGGCCTTAATCCAATAAAAGCACTGAAAATACAGTTTTTTTGTGTGTAATTTTACAGATAAATGTTTCACATTTCTCAAACAGTGTCTTGTAGAATGTCCATTCTACAAGAAATATAGAAATATAAGAAATATAAATATTTCACATTATGAATTAGAAATGGTCAAAAGTAGTCCAGTCAACAAAAATATCCTGTAAATGTGCTTTCAATTTAAGCTGTGAATCACATACAAACTTCTCTGTTCTCAGGCAACTGCAGCCTGCATTGATGTTTTCTTACAACACCTGAAGGTCCCATACAGCCGTTTTGTCCTGTTAGTTTTGTTTTTATTTCTTTGTGGCACCCCCTTGTATTGTGCAGCCCAGGGCACAAAGCCAGACCATCCATATCAAAACCAACACTGTTGGTGACCGTCATGTACACCAACATCACGACACAACGAATTTGGCGAACCAGTTTTGAAATAGTAATTACGTTAATTGACACAATTTGGAGAAACCGCACGTGCTAGCTTGGCCTTTCCAAGGTCTTTGACCTAAATCCTCTCTCACATTTTAACTTTAATAGCATCTCTTTTTTCCACAGTGGTAAATTCTGATAAGTCTTGTGATGATACTGTACAAATATAAATAACTAACTAATAAGTCATGGTATAAAGTTGTCTTTCAGCCCGCTCCTAATATATCATCTACACATCTCTGTGTGCAGGTTCCTTCACTGTCTGCACCGATTGATATTCAGCACCTGTCTCTCTCTGTGTGTGTAAATGTACGACGCATCTAAATGGCATGTTCTAGCAGCATTTAATAACTGTAGACTCCTATCGTCTGCAGTCATTGCAGATGTTGAGATGAGTGTTTTCTCACTTCCCCATTTCCTCGCACGTGAACACGCCGCAACTGACGTGGGGGAGACTTAATCATATCTCCTTTTTCTACACCCCCACCACCCGATACACCCCTCTCTCTCTCTCTTTCTCTCCCCCAGATGCACCGAATTGAACTTAATTAGATGCTACATCACCTCAGCGAGGGGCTGCATGGCAAATCTTATTAAGAAAAAGCACTGCGTTATTCCAACGCTCGCTGATTCCTTTACATTCTGGCATCTGTGGGAGAAAAAACCCCACTGAGGCGTATTCTCCAGCTCCTGTAACTAATGACGGCACTGCCCAGATCTGACAGTGAGCTGTGTCTGTATATTGTGCTTAATATCATAATAATAATGAGAGCAAATTAGAACAATCAATTTCCATGGCCGGTTGTTGATTGGAGGAGGAGGCGAAAGTGACAGGAGGTGATCCATCATCCTCGGCCAGTCGCATTAAGGAGAAGGCGGCGGAGCAGGTGGGCCGGGCTGGAGTCCAGCCGCAGCCAATGAGAGGGAGCGGGAAGGGAGGAGGGGGATCCATAACACCCAAATCAAGCACTAATGTAGCTGTGAGAAGGGTAAAGCAGAGAGCAGAGGAGGACCGAGGGAAGAGGGGATGACATCTATGAGACGTATGACTTATTTAAGTGGACTCTGGAGTGTGTGTCACATTTCTCCATTTAAATACATCCAGACTCTAACCTTTGAAGTAGTCCCCCCCCCCCTTTTGTCAGGCTTTAATCACTCCATATTGAGGTGGCGCTCTCAGTCCACAAGGGGTCACTAAAACCCCACTTCCTCAGCCTCCCACGGAGGAGAGCGCTCTGTCTGGCAAAACGCTCACCGGCCCAGTGAAGCGTCCAGATCACACAATCATGAGCCTTTAGTCACTGAATTTTCTGCCATCAGCTGCTGACCTTACCGAGAGCACAAGCAGCTGATAATGGCTGCCATGACAATTGTGTAAATAATGAGCGCGGCTGATGACGGTCAGTTCACTTCATGGGTTTCAAATGTTCAAACTGAGCCCTGTGACCCAACACACAGCTCATTTTTTTTCAGCGACAACAGGGGAACCAACACTGTAAAAAACACTAAATCGTACCTAGTATTTTTGTATGTAGTGCACATAAGTTACAAGTAACTTTTCTTAAAGATTAGAGCTTGTCATAAGTCAATAATTTCTTAACATTGGTTTTTAAAAAAGTACTAGTTCCACCAGCAGATTATTTCACTTATAACAAGACATTTTTCCCCATGTCAAAAGTGAAATAATCTGCCATTTTTATACCTTTATACCTTGCACATGTACAGAGCTAAATAACTTATATTTTACTGTCATTACTGCACTTTATATTCTATATTTATATTTATATTCATATTTTATACTGTATTTTATTTTATTCTGGAGTAACCTCACAACATTGAAAGCTCAAAACATTGTCCTGAGCCGTATGCAACGAAATTTCGTTCTGTATACACCCTGTGCATGCAAAATGACAATAAAGTCAGTCTAAGTCTAAGTCTAAGTCTAAGTCTAAGTCACTGACCCCACAGTGGTTCTGTTTCATCAGTGTCACTCAGAAGTGAATTGTAAGTTTTATCTAATTTCAAATGTACTAAGATTTTTGCTCTACAAATCAGACAAAAATACTTGGTGATATTTATTTAGTGTTTTTGCCCTAAACTCAACAATGATGACAGACAACACTAATAATAATGGTAAGAAAAAGAAGAACATATTCAAAAATCCCACAAGCAAATCAATATATACTCATATAAAGGTGCAAATTGCAATATAGATTTTTGGGGCTGCTGCTTCTTTGTGGATGCATGTAGCTATTGTCGTTGCGCCTGTGTCCACGTACGACTAAGACAAGAGCAAACGTCCCAGATTCATCCTGGTCTCGCTCAACAATCTTCACTTTTATCACTCATTGCATTAAACAGATTTCCACCTTTTGTCAGCGTCTCTCTCAGAGCCCGTTTCTCTCTTTCCGTCTCTAATCTTATTTCTGCTAAACGATGACATGGGGCGAGCATATTAGATTTCATCAGCAGCCATCAATCACGGCCGCACTTAACACGATCAGCCCCCCAGTTTATTCAGAGCGAACAATAGGGGACAGGCGCTTCCCGCCTGCAACAGAGTAAATGAGGAATTTAAATACTGCACAAGAGACTCCTCAGGCTCGGAGGGGGCTGACTGATTAAAGGCCGCAATATCTGCTTTTCTCGGCAGATGATCTGTCAAGTGGATGCAAGAGGAGGTTTATTGAAATTATAGGCTGCTAATGTGAGGTTATTCTGACCCAGCAGCTCGAGCACGCTAGGGAGACAAGTTCATGGAAATGCACACATTCCCATGAAAAGGAGACGCACATGAAAAACCCACACAGCTCTTCCCTCATTCCCTCCCTCCCCCTGTCTACTATTGATGGGTAATTTATCAAATGACACCTTATCCACTGCTGAGAGGAAATTAAATCATGTAGTTCCAGATCCTGATTATAATCTTAAGATGTCCCTCTTGTAAGTTATGGAAAAAATTATGTTCGTGCAGCTGACATCCTTGATTCCTTCTCTGGATTTTCAGCCTAGTCAGGCGATGAAGATGGTCACCAAGATTGCAAATTGTGTGAGAAAACGGATCAACTAGACAAAAAAAAAATAAAATAAAAATCAGTGCTAGGAGTCCAAAACACACAAAATGTTAGTTCTGCTAACAATGCATTATGGATTTCAAAAAGTTCAGTACAGTTTTCTTTTCTGAAATACGAAGGTATTGGTTTTCCAGATGGGATATGAGGTCATTCAGCAAGTTCTGGGTCTGACCAGATTCTACTCCGAGTGGGATGCACAGAAAACACCCAAAGGGAGGAGAAAAGCATTTACAGATCAGAGACTGGATCTGCCTTGGCTTGACTTCCTCAAACACTGAATGAACCATCCTGATGTCACAATCTCACTGCAGCTGCTTGTATACAAGGTCTTGTTCCTTCAGTCATGATTCAATTCACAAAGAAAATGGTAAAAAGACTTTTAGTTAATGTCAATTTTACTTCTAAAGCACGTTGACTAAAGTGCTGCATAGATAAAATAACATGAAATAAAAGGTCAAATGACAGTTAAGACAAGAAAACATTTAAAAAAAACGAAGTAAAAAAAACACATTTCGGTCATGACTTGTATCTCATAAATGTAAATGAGGTTCAAGATGGCTGACGCCGGCTCCGCCCCCATGCGGAAATAGAACAAACCCTCCGACAAACAGTAATGGCAATGGAAGTAAAACTCAATACATTACCCGAGACATTTTTGCTTTAGCAGTCAACACTAAGGCAAAGACGACAGGCGAGAAAATTCTCCGATGAGTCCTACATCAGGTCCGTAAGGTTATTTGCGGGACACAAAAGAGAAATCAATATTAACGCCCAAGTCTTTAGCAGCCAGAGGAAAATGAGGGGCACAGAGTCTCATTGGATGCGAGTGTCAACGCTGTATTGGACGCATTTTGCACATACAAAAAAGGGTTAGTAATGACATTCAGGAAAATGCTTAAAAATAAACATTAGTATAAAAAAGGTGCTTAAATGTACATATCACAGTTATTGCAGCAGAGAACTAGCACTGTAATTTACACACATAAAACCGAGCTTGTGTAACACGGGGAAGAACCCGGATTGTGACAGAGGACGTGACCCTAAGGCCAAATGGTCGACTTCTTAAATCTCATCGAGTAGCCTAGGGTTCCCAATTAACAGTACAGGTAGGTCTGGCTTAAAATGAGAAAACAGAAATAGCATACAACATATATTTTATTCATACATTCTTTTACAATATTAAAAATAGACTTCATTATTCTAGTTTAAAACACAATAGAGCACAGCAACTGTGCTGTGCTCTATTTTCAAAACAAGTTTTCAAAACAAGCATCGCGGTCCTCACCGGACCCTTACGGAGTTTTTGGGTGCTGCACTGTCTTATTTCTGGAAATGTTGAAAGCTATTTGTTTTTAAAAAACATTATTATTATTATTATGAGCAAATAGCGTAAATTAATGTCCTTTCTTTCTGACCTTTGCCAAAAATGACTATGTGTCTGAAATGATATAAGTTGAATCATTAGTGTAACAGTAACCCCTTATTGTAAATACGGAACAAACAAAGAACATTAAAATGATTTTTGTCAGCTAGTAGTTAAACGTAGTCATTATTTTACAAAATATTTCAAATAATGACATTAACAAAACATCAACATTCAATATTTGAACCTTACTCTGTTTATTTTTCTCTCCCACAAATCTGTATCCCTGCATAGGTTTTTATCAGTTTTTGATTTTATATCAGCCCTTTATCAAATTCCAGACATTGACATTTCTAGCTGAAAATGTATACATTTTATGCATCAACAAGAAAGGTGAGGAATCTACTTAATCAAACGTCTGTTTGAAACAGCTGCCACTAAAGACTTCAAATGTGTGAAGTCAAATAATTTGTTCAAATTGCTTCCCAGATGTGGAAAATTGATTTTAAATCATTTCTTAATTTGTATCTGTTTAATGTATTCTGTCATGCAGGGCAATGTTTTAAGTTAATAATGAATAAATGTTTTTGCAACATTGTGCGATCACTGTGATCAGTTCTTATGCATAATGCACTTAAATAAATGTTTAACTGAGTAAAAGTATTGTCGAAATTGCAAAGACTTTTCTTAAAAACTCTGAGGTTATTCACAATATATTTGGTAAAAGTGAAATTCGTTTAATATAAAAATCAACAAGTCCACTTTAGTTTTAGTTCTATTTAATCTTGCAATGAGTTCACCTGTGTGGCCCCTTGAGATCAGACTAAGCTGTATGTGGCCCCTAAAAAAAGTGAGTTTGACACCCCTGACTTAAAGCATGAGAAAACAGAGATCCATTATGTAGGACATTTGATATCACCCTTAACTGTCCAGTCTATTAATATTGGAGAAGATTCATTTTAATGTCTGAGCCTGACAATATCTGCATCTCCTGTCTATTGTCCTATTGATATAAAACTTATACCAGTAGTTTAGAGAACAAGTGTGATTATGTAGAAAAGGTTATTTCAATCTTAACTCTTTATTTCTTCAAGATAAAAGGGGGATGCATTTTTTGGCAAAGCTAATTATTAGCTTGCCGATATATACATGGCCTGTCTACTTCCCACAAATATAATCTTATTTATATGAAACTCATACCAGTAGTTCATATAATAGGTGTGATTATGCAGAAAGCCTTACTATGTGTCTGAGTTAGCAGGGATGCTTATTTTGGCACAGCAAATTATTAGCCTGCCGATATTTGCAAGCCCTGTTTTTCAGCTTGAAATGTGTCAATACAGATATGAAAATCATACCAATAACTTAGTGGTAACAGGAATGTAATCTTGTATATTTAAAGTGGTTTATTGCCTCGTGGTAAACGCACCATAATGGTGCGTTCACACCAAACACGCTATTATCGGAGCGTCCATCGGAAAACAGCGGCTAGAGCTGACACGTCTTACGCACCTTCATATAGACTGTGAATGTAAACCAGATGCACAAAACGATAGGTGTAGAGCAAAACGTCAAGTGCCCAAATTCCAATGGTGCGTTCACACCAAACACGTTACTTGCATCAAAAACGCCTCCGATGCTTCAAGGTCGACGCCTGTGCACTTTGAATGCAGACGCTTGATGCCAAATGCTTGACAACTAGCATTTGTTGCGTCTGGTGTACATTAAAAGACAGTGGAGGCGCGTCGAGGGCACGTCAGCTCTAGCCGTTTTCCGTTGGACGCTCTTGACGCGTCAAACGCTCCAAATGATTCAAAACGTGCAACGGCCTTCGTCGAGCCTCCACATAGACTTTGACTGTAAACCAGACGCGCCTGACGCTCAAAACGAGTTTGGTGTGAACGCAGCAAAATGGACACGCGTCGAACTTGAAGCTTTGGGCACGTTTTTGACGTAACGCATTTGGTGTGAACGCACCATTAGACAACCCCAAACCTTGACGTTACCAGAACACAAAACTACTCCTAACCTCAGTCTAAACTTAATCTACACCTTAACCCAGATACTAAATATAATGCTTCACAGCATTAGGATCAGGCTTCAACAACATAAATAAGTGAACAATAGAGACTATAGAGTCACCCTTATGTCAAAATTTTATCATTGGAGTGATTTATGACCTTAATAATTAATTGCCTTTAATTTCCAGTGATAGAAGATGTAACTAAGTCTCAGCGAGAAAGGGTATTTAAGAAATAAACACAGATTCACTGATTGAATTTGTGTTTGTTATGCAGCATATATTTGAATTTGTGCAACAAACACCTAAAGAAACAAAAAACTATACAAAACCTGAATGGTCATTCAATTGATGTAAGTAAATCTCTTATTTTTTTAAGGAGGGGGAGAGAGGGAGGCATCCAGTCACCAGAAATTAAAAGCAATTAATTATTAAGGTCATAAATCACTCTGTCAATTAAATTTTGACATATTGTGCTGTGGTAGCTGAAGGAGGAACAGCTTATCCTGCTCTCTCTCGTCCTTACTGATAACTTTGCCTGAGTTACTTTTTAAAGTGACAGTTTTTATAGTTATATTTACATTATCGACATGATAACTGGATTACTTCAAACCTAAGGACTGGGAGATTTTCTTACATTTACTTTTATTTTTACCTTACTTTTCTTCATCTCCAAGTTGAACCAGGGTAAAATGCCTCCAGCTAACCCCAAGGGACATTAGCAGTATTATACAACGACTTCAGTCTATAGAAATGAAAATCAAACTGCTGGAAGTGAACTTTGAGATCAACGCTACCTGTGGAAATCAGACAACTCTTCCTCAAATCAACGGAGAGGCCGTACGCCTCGCATCAAGCAGCTCACCCTGGAACGCTCTGGGTGCCAAGCCGAAGCAAAAGTCTCACACTGCAGATCCGTGGAGACAACTAACAGGGAGAAATCCCTCACCTGGACCAATCAGCGTGGCCGGCTCTGAGCCGAAACCTACCTTCAACTTCAACACCTGCTAAACCAAAAGAAAACAAACAAGCAGCTGCAACCAAAACGGTTCTACCGACCCCGCTCCCAAGGACAGAGCGACCAGCCCGGGCCTCAAAACATTCCGACTCTGTGGGAATCCCACTGAAAAACAGATTTTCTGCACTCCAGCCTGAGCCTCTGAGTGAAACCTCGCCTTCAAACATCAACAATGAGTCAATACCAACACATCCAACCCCCAAATCCCACAGGACAAAGCAGGTAAACCACCAGCTAAACGAAAAGTATCCCAAAAGTGCTTATTGTTGGAGATGAGGCAGTAAATGGAATCAGTCACGTTTGCAATGCCAAGAAAATGAGAGTGATTTCTTCTCCTGGTGACACTGTATCTGATTTAACTCGCAAAGTTCTCTCTCTAACCGCTGATCGGCCAAATATTTATGTTACTTTAGTTGTGCATGTTGGAGCCAACAATCTGGCAAAGCAGAAACTTCTGAAAAAGGACTTTAATATTCTTCTGAACACTATGGGAAAGTTAAAAATGAAGTTATTTCTCAGTGGTCCAATTCCATCAGACAAAAAAACACTCCAGGCTGGGCATGATAAACAAATGGCTGATTAAAACCTGCTCTGCCAGCTCAGTGATCTTCATCAATAACCTCTAGATCTATTGGCAGCGCTTTCACCTTTTTTGGAAGAGGCGGACGCAATCTTAATAAACATGGGACAAAGCTACTCACTGCAAATCCATCCATCCATCTTCTTCTGCTTATCCGGGATCGGGTCGCGGGGGTAGCAGCTTCAGAAGGGAGGCCCAGACTTTCCTCTCCCCAGCCACTTGTTCCAGCTCTCCCGGGGGAATCCCGAGGCGTTCCCAGGCCATAGTCATTGTTTATAGCCCCTCATATAGACATAGTCCCTCCAGCGTGTCCTGGTTCTTCCCCGGGGTCTCCTCCCGGTGGGACATGAACACCTCACCAGGGAGACGTCCAGGAGGCATCCTGACCAGATGTCCCTCAACTGGCTCCTCTCGATGTGAAGCAGCAGCGGCTCTACTCTGAGTCCCTCGCGGATGACTGAGCTTCTCACCCTATCTCTAAGGGAAAGCCCAGCCACCCTACGGAGAAAACCCATTTCGGCCGCTTGTATCCACGATCTCGTTCTTTCGGTCATGACCCAAAGCTCATGACCATAGATGAGGGTGGGAACGTAGATCAACCGGTAAATCGAGAGCTTCGCTTTTTGGCTCAGCTCTCTCTTCACCACGACGGACTGGTACAGCGCCCGCTTAACGGCAGACACTGTGCCAATCCGCCTGTCGATCTCCCGCTCGCTTCTTCCCTCATTCGTGAACAAGATCCCGAGATACTTGAACTCCTCCACTTGGGGCAGGACATCCCCCCTGACCCGGAGAAGGCACTCTACCCTTTTCCGGCTCAAGACCATGGCCTCGGATTTGGAGGCACTGATCCTCATCAGGATCAGTGCCGAGTGTGAAGCAGCCGCTTCACACTCGGCGAATCGCTCCAGCAAGAGCTGCAGATCACGACCTGATGAAGCCAAAAGGACCACATCGTCCTCAAAAAGCAGAGATGAGATCTCAAGGCCACCAAATCGGATCCCCTCAACACCTTGGCTGTGCCTAGAAATTCTGTCCATGAAAGTGATGAACAGAAACGGTGACAAAGGGCAGCCCTCACTGCAAATCTTTTTCAATTTATCAACAAGGACAGCAATGTGATCATCGCTTCAGAAGAACAGGATCAAGGAGTTCTGACTATATGGAACCCTCTGCATATCAGGAGCAACCCGTTAAAAAACAAGCTGATACATCGACTGGAGACAGAGAGACTGGTTCCCTTTTTTCTTCCCCCCTACCCTCCCCTCTCTGCTCACCCACTCATTCACAGGATTCACAAGATACCTATGAAGAAATGTCTTCTGGACCGGAGTTTCTTAAATTTACAGATGGAATGAATCAACAGGTTTTACTTGGGACATCTCTCCTTAGCACTCACGTAGCAGACCTCACTTCATTTAAGCCACCTGACTCTAACTTCCCAGAGGATCCATCACTCTGCGTTTCTGAGGTCTGAGGCTAGGGTCCAGATTTTATCTTTACACCCTTCTTACTCCAGAATGTGTCTGGCCCCCCGGCACAGCAAAACAGGACATTACCTGTCCGGATCACTACAAGAAAATTTACAAAAATCAGAAACATAAAATACAGCTGTCCTAATTCAAACATCAAACTGTTTCCCTGCCTAAAGTAACCTCAGACTGAAGAACTTTTGGCCTCAAAAGGCACTTAAACTAGCTCTTTTAAATACCAGATTTCTCTGTGCTAAAGCTGTATTAATTAATGATTTCATCACTGTGCTTAACATCAATGTTATGTTTCTGACAGAAACATGGTTGAATGACAATAATGAACCAATCGTACTAATTGAATCAGGCCATGGTGAGAACCAATGTGCTCCTGGAATGGACACAGAAGACTTTAGAAATTAAAAGAACCATGATGACAACCAGTTTTGTATTGTTCCCGACTCGTACATGTCCAGAAAAGCGTGCCCGATTCTCTGGAACATTGTTCTCTTTGGCGTTTCCTCCAGCAACAGCATCTCATCTTCTGATTTTTTTGCCATCCTGGATTTGGCTCTGTCCAGCTTCACTTTTAAAGCAACAATCTCTTTGTTTAATTCCTCATTTTCCGCTTCCAGGAATTCAATTTTTTCTGTCATCTTTCTCAGAGAATCCTGTGCGTTTTCTCTTATAATTTTGTCTGTCCATTCCAGGAGCACATTGGTTCTCATCACGGCCTCGTAGTCGGTTTGTAGTCGTTGTGTTGTATTCCTGGCTTCGTCCAAATCTGAACTGAGACGTCTGATTTTTTGTTTGCATTGTTCATTTCGACTTAGAAGCATCTCCTTCACTGTTTCATAGTTGCTCGTGTCGCTGGTGTTCTGGCTACGTTGGAGACGCTGGATTTTTTTCATCAACGTTAAAACCATGTCTTTAAGCTGCTCGTTTTCTCGCTCGTACTTCATGCAGCTCCTCTCCAAAATGTCTGTTCCTTCCACCAGGAAAACGTTTCCTCCCATTGAAGTGGTTTTTACTTTTGCCAAAAAATAATCCTTCTCTGCCATGATACTTGTCTCTTCGTGTCGAACCTAAAACCGCAAATGAATTTTTCTGTGGAATCTGGGAATACAGAGACAGTGACCAGTGATGTCACAGACAGGATGAGTGACATCACTGCTTCACATCAAAGCCACAAGAAGTCTGTTGTGTGGGCGGAGGGGGGGGCGGAGGGGGGGGGGGGGGGATGTTTTTTTTTAAACTTTATTCTCAGATACACTGTATAACGACAGAGTGAAACATTTGTTATGCCTCCAGAAAAACAAATACAGATAAACATATTCAAGAAAAAGCTAAGGGGCTTCGGTTCCCAACTCAAAGCAGTACAGATTTATATTATTTTAGTAGCTATTTTTTGTCAGAGTCTTTCATAGTCGGGATATAAAACTTAACTTCATTGTAAAATGCAGCAAGGCATGGCTTTCTCTACCTGGAACAATGAATATGATATTTAGCTAGTGACAATAAAGGATTTATGAGAAACTCAGAATTGTTAAGCATGATTTCAGTGAGGCCAAGTAAGAAATCTTCCCATAACAGAATAAATTGTGCTTCTATGTTGTTGTGGATAAAGTCACACAGATTCTGCCAAAAAGCATCAACAAAGTTACAGCGCCAAAACAAGTGGACAACAGTTTAAGGATATGAATCACAAAATGTACAATTTACATCAAATTCTTTCTTGAATATATAATTCTCATAAAAGGATTAGTGCAAACATCTGCGATAGTTTTTCATTTTAAACGGGTAGGATATTCTGATGAAGTGATATTTTTGTGTTTTTGTCATGTAAATTGTTCCAATGCTATGCTAAGCATAACTTCTAAGCTTCCACTTCAGTTTCGTCACATAAAGAAATGAGTGATCAGAAATGATCATATTTAACATTATTACTGCCTGCTATAGTTTTCGTTTTGTAAACATCTTACACCGACTGAGCTATTTATCCCTGCTGCGGTAGGAAATGACGAGGCAGCACAGGTGGTCAGAACCACGGCTCATGTTAGATCCTTTTTCCTGGATACGGTGTGATTGATGATAAATTCTTGTTGAACTTCTGCCTTTTTTCTGTTTTGTTTTTTTTTCCCTCTTAAAATAGCCGAGGATTCTTCTGCAAGGCTGCTGGACGATTTGTTTCGCAACACTAAAACTGTTCCCTGCATTTACTGGCTGCCCCTCACAGAGGAGCAGCTGAGAGACGCCACAGCTTTTACACTGATTTTAAATGTTTTTTTTTTTACTTTTTGTTGCCTTATAAACACAAACTTCAGCGTATTTTGTTTGAATTTTAATTAACATAATTGCATAGTTTAAGCAGAAAGAATTTTTTGAACAGTTTTTCATTATAATTGTTTGAAAAGTGTGGCATTCTGATATTCCAAAATAAAACTCAGCCAATTGCTTTTTTTTTCTTTTCTTGATCTGTTAACATGTAATAAATGCACTGCGAAAACACAAACTCTGACCAAGTAGTTTTGGTCTAGTGTTTTAGTACATGAAGTAAGACAAAACTAACTTACAAGTAACTTTTCAGCAAGATAGGAGCTTTTTAAAGTAAATGATTCCTTAATATTAATTTTAAAAAAAGTACTACTTCCACTGACAGATTATACTTTTAACAAGATCTTTTTCCCATAAGTGAAATAATCTGCCAGTCGAACTAATACTTCTTTAAAATCAATGCTAAGGAATTATTAACTTAAAACAATCTCCTCTGTTGTGTGTAAAAATTACTGTAACAGACAGAATACACATAAAAAGTAAAAGCAAAGTGCAGTACTAACTGGTGCATCAAACCAGAAGGATATCAAAATTACTGGCAAAATAAAACACATTCACATTTGCTCTTTAAAAAAATAAAAAGTTATTCAGAACTTGATTTAAATAACTGTAAATGTCCACATTTCGAATGAGTAAATCAAAAAGCTAATTTATTTCAATAATATTAAAAGTTGGCCTCCATATGGATTCCTTGCACACAATGTTATACATCTACAGCATTTATTTCTAATTATTTCACACCTGGGCTCCAACGCATGCCCCGATGAAGGAGGATTTGGTCATGTAATTAGATTAGATGTGTTGCCACCCCCTCGCCACTAGAGGCAGTAACAGGCCCGAAAAGATGCGACTAAGGAGCAGATTTAGAAGTACACCGAAAGCTACAAAATTTGTTAAAAACTGTGAGTTGCGCTGAAGTAAATAAAAGAGAGAAGTTCAAATACATGCTGAGAGTGAAAATCCTTCCTAAAGGTGAAAATATATCGCAGATTTAAAAAGAAAATAAAAACGGGAGGCTGCAGATTATATAGGAAATAGCGCCTCCTTCACTTCCGGTGTGCAATGGTCCCGTTTCCAAATAAGGTATGAGTCTGACAGTGGTCCGTCCCCGCCCCTTTCTGTTTGCTGCAGCGAGGTGTACTTGAATGAGCCCGACACTACTGCGAAGGGAAGTGAAGGTGGGGAAACGGGGCATGATGCATTCAAGAGCAAGAAACGGGTGGGAATTTACAGCCATTTTATGTAAACTCTGTTCTCAACCTAATGCACCACCCGGTTACACTTGACTACCTTCACTTATTAATCTTTGATTTGACTATCAATAAGTGTTATTATGACAAAAAAATGGGATGTTTACGACCAGTGACCTTTACACAGACAAACATGTGGTTGTCTATCGCAGGTTCATTCTGGACATGAGGTCGGCTGCAGGCCTTGATTCATTTCTAGCATTATTCCAGACTCCGTTCGGGTTTTGGAAATGAAATAAATTGTATTCCGCTCTCTAAGCTCGCTGGGTATCAGTTGTCAGGATTGTATTTTCGCCACTGACAACGTTGGACCATAATTTTTCTACTATTTTCCTCAGTATCTCTACGACGGCAGCGTGTTAGCGATGACGAAACCCGGAAATGTTTCGTCTACTAAGGGACAAATTGCGACCCCTGATTGGTCAGTTGCTGACTGTGGGCTCATGTCAATTTGGCTTCTAATTTAAAAACACAGAGTAGCATGCTTGAGCTCTGGAGGTAGATTGTAGATGAAGATGCAACCAATCTATTGCATTGTGATGATCTTCTAATTATCACTCTATTTCACCATATCTTTAGAGGGCAATGTAAGGGCTTTTATTGTGTTTATGCCCATCAACATGGTTTATAGGTACAGCTGAGAGGTATCTTTACTGAAAAATCTCTGATCAGCTCCTCTGTCTGACAGACTAATGTTTATTTGAGAAGTTATGTTGAGGAAATGTGCAAGAAATGCAAATGTCGGGGCGTGCTGTGGATAGCACGCCCCACGTTTGGAGGCCTTCGTCCTCGACGCGGACGTCGCGGGTTCCATTCCTGGTCCCGGCAACCTTTGCCGCATGTCTTCCCCCCTCTCCTCGCCCTCTGTCCTGTCTGCCTACTGTAGAAAAAATACGAGCCACTAGCGCCGCAAAAACTCTTCGGAGAAAAAAATGGGAAGAAAAAAAAAAGCAAATGTCCTGGTCACTTGGACTTTACAACATGCAGAACTTATTAAAGCAGGGCCCTTTGTATAATGCCAAGGAAATGCCTAATTAGGCTCGAGGATCTGATGTCACATGAAAACCATGAATGCAGAACAATACGTTCATTTCTTAGTGAAGAGGAGGGACTGCTCACAGAAAAGGACAAAATAAATGTATAAAACTAATCAAAAACCCTCACTGTTGGGAAATAATGCATAAGAATAATTACATACCAAGAAGGTGAAGTGTAATCAATTAGCATATTGAAAAAGTGCACTGATATTCATAACTTATGATGTACACACATTGCATTACAGCAGCTGTTGTGGAAGGCAAAGAAATAATGAAGGGCTTTGCACTGCTCCTTTTTAAGTTTTGGGATTAATATACCATGGAGTGGTGAACTGTGTGACCTTTAGGTCTTTCTTATAGACCTGACAAGATGACCACAAGCCCACAATGACTGCTCAAAGGTTAAATGGGTCTTGCTGATAGATGAAAATATCAGTTCGATCCTCCTTCGAATTGAAAAGTAATCAAAGCGTTCCCCTAGATTTCACGTTCTGGTATTTTCTTTCAGGAATTTTATCAGACGACAGCAGCAGGTGTTGACAACAATCACTGTAAAATGAAAACGATCCAAAATGAGCAGGCAGAATGCTTGGTCCGAGCCAGAGGTTTGGTAAATGATTTGGATCGGATGGGATCTTCGGCCCTTTGCAAGAGCGTCTAAGCAAAGCTGATAATTCACAGCACAATTGATGTTTTACACTAAACCAACGTGAGCGTTCGTACACCTTAAAGAAAAGTCATTCGACTCCAACATTTTTGAATTTCACAGTTCAGACCTCGGTTTATCTTGTTGAGTTACAGACAGTAAAATATTCGCTCCTCTGGGAGGGGGGGCCACTGCTGGTACATTGTATAAAACTTCTCGGCAACAAGAGCTGTGGAAAACCTGAACGATTCACACGTTTTGGGGAAAAAAAAACTTTTACCAGAAACATTACTGCAAAGTTGATTTCTCATGTTGAGCTCCATTAACGTAATCGTTAAAAGTTAAAACCAAAACGACGCCCCAGATTTCCGTACCGACTGAAGTTTTCACACCGTCTGATGAGTTAAGCAACTCTGTCAAATAACAGCACCTGTTACAAAGAAGCGACATGCAAATGCAAAAGTCAGATAGAAAGAATCTGAATTCTGACAAGCAGATCGATTGGAGCTAAGCAAATGTTTATTCAGCAATACAAAAAAGGGCCTTTTTGTGCCCAGGGGGAGTAATTACCTAAATGAGCAACAGGTGTGGCAATAAACAATGAGGACCAGGTGTGAGAGGAGAGCAGAAAGCAACAAAAAAAAAAACTAAGGAACAACCAGAAAAAAATTAAAAAAGACTGAAGAGATTGATCAGGATAAAACCATGAGAACCAAAATTATTACAACAAACTTATAACTCGAAGCTGTGAATTAAAATAAATGCGAAGAAAACCCAAAGATCAGGTCGAGTACAGTTTTGTGTGCAGTGTTTGTTCTCACCACACTGTATTTGATTTGAAGTCACATATTTGAATCAGAAGGATAAACTTCAGTGCAGTGCAAGAATCATGTAGGAGGCAGTACTAGAGACTATTGCCAAAGTCTCCTCAGAGTGAAGAGCGACAAATAGTAATTTATAGGTTTTAGTCTTGGGCGGAGGAAACCCAACATTTAGGTGAAATAAACTATAATTTCAGACACAAAATGTGCTTTTTCAAACAAAAAACAAAATATCACTGTAGCACTTTAGCATAGATTAATTTAGGAATACACACACACACATATATATATCGTAATGCATAATAATGACACTTTAGTAAATATGGAATCACAGTTAATGTGACTTATCTGGTAATTCACACAGTATTCATTTAATTTGACTCTCACAGTTCATCGTTTGCCAACTTTTGACAGTTTCTTCAGCATCTTTTCTTGCTGATTCTCCTCCCTAAATGTTTATTAAAAGCCAAGCTTTTCCATCATTAGCTGTTTGTTACCAGCGGTGTTGCTCTTTAGGATGACCCACAGGGCTCATGTGATCTCTAATGGGCCGGATCCAGTGGAACCAATTCACGGCTGGTTTGGGAATGGATCAGGAGTTTGATAATAAGTTGGCCGAATCCGCCCTTCGTCGGGAAGCGCCTCCTCTGCGCCACGTGAGCGATGGGAGGAATCTACAAATGGGACACGGAGTGAGGCGTTTTCACGGGTCCCTTTGATGAGCTGCCCCTCGTCTCCATCAAGCTGATTATACCAGAGGAGGAATTATTCATGACATAAATGGCAGAGGAGCTGTTAAAGGAAAATGCTGCAAAAATCAGTGGGGTGAGTTCACTCTTCCTCGTCACTCAAAAGCTCGTATTTTCTCAAAAAAAAAAGTAAGTTGCTTGTTGTGTGACAGAGGTTCTACCATCTTGTATGCAACACAACCAGAGAGGAAGGTTGAAGTCGTGAGGCGAGGTTCAACATTAGATAAAGTAAAATATACTTGGGTGGATGCCGACTGCTCAGCGTCGTCTCCTCTGAACTATTCAGAGCTCAAAACTTCCTCAATTTAGACCTAAATTAGATTTATTAGAAGAACTGAGCAGCTTTTGTTCGGTCAGCCTTCTTTTCCCTCATTCACACTCACACTAGTGTCATTCCGCAACATCTAAGCAGGGGTCTCAAACTCCAGTCCTCGAGGGCCCCTGTCCTAGAGTTTTTAGATGTGCCACAGGTACAAAACACTGGAATGAAGTGGCTTTATTACCTCCTCCTTGTGTAGATCAGTTCCCCAGAGCCTTAATGACCTAATTATTCTATTCAGGTGGTGCAGCAGAGGCACATCTAAAAGTTGCAGGACAGCGGCCCTCGAGGACTGGAGTTTCAGACCCCTGATCTAAAGGAATGGACATATAAAGTTGGAAAAAAGTGAAAATCTTACAGATCTTGACCTATTTTGTCTTTTTTCAAAATCTAAAGAGAGCGTCACATGCGGCCTTTGCCTCTGTGAGGGCAAAAGTTTTAACTTCAGAAAAGATTTCATGTCATATTTTTAGGCTGCGTGTGATTGAGATGTAAGCAACAGCAAATTTTTAAGCTCACAAGTGTTTGTGTGATCTAGTGCAGTGATTTGTTTCATGGAAATGACACAAAGTTTAGTTGCTTCACGCTGTAATAATTGTACAGGTCAGATGTTTGTTTGGCAGCCACATGATGCCGTAAAATTTCTTTCTATGGTGGAAAATGTGCGGTAAGGGTCACAGTTTGTTTGTTTCTCATTTGCTTCTTTGCTCTCCTCTCTGTAGCATCTCACATGGTCACTGCTGGCGGTGGCTTTCCTGGCCTCGTTCGGCAGCTCCATGCTCTACGGCTTCAATTTGGCCGTCGTCAACTCGCCTGCAGAGGTTGGTCTCTGCAGCTTCTGCATCGTCCTCAAAACACTCAAAACGTTCACAGGTTCTTTGAGTCAGTAGATTTTATTTTAGTGGTTATCAAGGCCCTGAATAGTGCAGCCACTCAGGATGACTTCATGCGACCCCCGACTGCAATTCTACAGTGTTACAGATTTGGACTGGCAGCAGAGGCAGATTTGGGGGCATCCAGTCATTAAACTGGCTAAATGCTGTAATTTTTGATTTTTTTTTTTGCAGGGAACAGGCTAAAATATTTTTTGAGACCTAGAAAAGAGAAAACAGTTACCTCAATAAATGTTACATTGCAAAAAATAAACATAATTTCAAGTGCAAATATCTTACTTAAAAATAAGACAAATCACAAGTAACTTTTCAGCAAGATTTGAGTTTGTTTTAAATCAATAATTCCTTAATATTGATTTCATTTATAACATGAACTAGAAGCTAGACAAAAAGACCTGGTAAGATTTTGAGCTTCTGCAGTGTAAAACTGCAAGCCTTCCTTTTGACAAGACAAACAAAGGTGTGCAGATCCTTTTTGCAATTTCACACAAATCAGACTCACTTTAATTTTAGTTAAATATTTATTCCTCCTTTAATTTTTCTCTCTTTTTTTCATTTTTGACTTGAAATTTTTTTTTTTCAACCATACATAAAGTCTTAAGATTTTGACCAAAGGTTTTGGCATCACTATTACAACTCGTCCCTGTAATCAAATAAAAGTATAATGTTTTGATAATTTTCTGTAAGGCAGATCGGAACGTGCTCCTCATGTTGCTGCGTCAGCGTGTCATTCATGCTCCTCGGCTCCTAATCCATCATTTGTTCTGTTCTGCTCCTTCTCCGTCTGATTTGCTGCGGTGCAGCGGCTGAGCTGTGAACATTCCTGTTTTGACGTGGACGACCCCGTTCTGAAGCAGGACTAGTTTACAACACTCTGTTTCAGATTGGCGCTTTTCTTCACTTAAAAACAAAGGAGATACAATGAGCACTTTGTAAGGGATTTTGTTTTTATTTGGATCATCGGGAGTCACCATGCTGAGGCTTTTATTGCAACAATTTTTGTAAAGTTTGATAATAATGTCATAAGACAATGTTGGGGCTCAATGTCTTCCACAAGCTAAGGAGCCAATTAAAGAAGCACAAGAGAATAAAATCCACCGTAGGAAACAAATGTTCCTCACTAAATTGAACATATGTGAACTTCTTACTGTTTTTTTTACAGACAAAGAGTAAAAACAAGAAAAAAATAAAAATTAAAACAAATTATTATGAACAACTGACATGCTATTTTACATTATCCGTTCGAAAAGGAGCAGGTAAAAGATACAAGATCTTACAGTATGTTTCCCTCTCATGCTCATCAACTTATAAACAATTAAATCTCCAAACACCAGATAAATTTAAATTATTTCCATGTCACTTAAATGCCACATTCACATCCTTAAGTATACAATTATTTAAGCTTTTTTTATTATGGTCATTAGCATTTTTGCAACATATTTTCCAACAAGCTCCCTTTCGAACAGTTTTTCAAGCTGGTTTATATTTGTACTTTTTTTAACTCATCATTCCACAAATCTACTCCATAAATCTACACATTGATAAACAAAAACTCTTTTTTTTATTATTTCCTTCTCTTAAATTATAACCCCCCACTGTGTCACAAAAGAGTTTTTGCATATTGTGTGGAAGTCGATGGTTTCCTACTTTAAACATGAATTGTTCAGTTTTAAATGATACAAGGTCCCAGAATTTCAGTATATTTGATTTAAAAGTCAAGTTTGAATATATATTTTTAAGTATATTTAAATTTTATGCAGGCAGTAAAGAGAAGCAGAGGCACAGATCCAGGGGTAGTTTTTGTGGAGAAAAAGCAAGAAGACAGAACAGTAATATTAGGAAATGAGGCACAAATTGAGTAAAAACAGTGAATAAGTTATTGGTTAAACTTAGACACATAACAAAAAGACACATTTTAAGTCTCTCAAAGTGGAAAGTTGTAAGCTGCAGTCTGAGTGAAGTTGTCTGTTTGAAAAATATGAATTTATTGATCGGAGGTTTTTGTGGAAATCTTTTGCTAGAATCTTAATTGCTGTGGGTTTAACAGCAGGCCAATGAAGAAATGCTGAACTTGGAGAATTATGATGTCGTCTTTTAATTTAAAATCCTGACTTTCTTTTTTTTAAAAAGCTGATGTTACTATCAATTAGAGGTCACTGTATATCTTATGACACATTTCTTATTTTATGGACTGAACAGAAAACATGTTATATAACATATCCTCTATCTAATGGTCTACTGATTTGTCTTCCTCCTAGTGTTCATATTGATGTCACATAAATGAATTGAATCTTAGAGTAAAACTAGACTGAGTTTCATTTCTGCTCAGTGCAGTTTCAGCTAAAACTGAATAAAATCTGAGGAATGCTGGAGGGCATCATAATAAAATTTAGAGTGAAAGACTAAGGACTATTTTGGACTTTTTCTTCTTTTTTTTTTACCTATCACATTATATTTCACCCAAATTTGGCAGCTTTGTTTAAGAAATGAATTAGACTTCAGCTCAATTTGGTATGAAACCGTGTATTCTTTTGCTTCAGTGCTGTTTGGAGTGTTATAAAAATGATTTCTCCTCTCCCAGTACATCAAAGCCTTCTACAACGAGACGCTAACCGAGCAACATCACTGGATCCCTGATGAGCATTTCTTGACAATCTTATACTCCCTCACTGTGTCCATCTTTGCCATCGGTGGGATGACCGGTGCACTGCTGGTGGGCAAACTTGTCACTAAATATGGAAGGTCAGAGTGGATGCAGATGGATTACTTTCCTGTTTTGCTTGTAAAAATGACTTTCTTTCGCTGATGGTCTTTGAAAACCTCAGCATAATTAGGAGCGATGAGCTGTGACAGGTTATGTGTTTGAACAGAAAAGGGACTCTGGTGCGGTCCACCATGCTGGTGTTTATCGGAGGGTCTTTGATGGGCTTCAGCAGATGGTTCAGGAATCCCTTCATGGTCGTCGCAGGACGCTTCATCACAGGGGTCCATTCAGGTAGGCCTACCCCAAACAAAAACAGAAAACATTTGCTTATTTCTCAATGTAGGTTCATGCATCGGAGTTAGTTTGTAAAAGGCTCAACGTAAGAAGCACTTTGAGATCAGCTGTAGAACGAACCTGCTGCAGGTTTTGGAGACTTCTTTTAGCATCTTGGGTTCTGCTTCCAGGGTTAACTTGCTTGGACCACTGAGACCTGTGTGTATGTTGAGACAGCTGTTCTTCTGCTTGCAGAATATTTTCTGAACAATGTCACAAATCATTTCAAACCTTTTTTTAAGGCCTCGGCTCTCACCTCATTCTCACTTCAGTGGTCAGCAGTGCACCAAACTAATAAAAGTCTGAGGTGTAAATATAACAAGTTTCCTTTCGAAATCCTGAGAAATGATCGCCCTCTTTATGAGCACATGGTGTGACATATCGATCCGAAGTTTTATGTTTTTTCTTCAGGGATCTCTCTCAGCGTGGTGCCAATGTACCTCGGAGAGATCGCCCCCAAGAACCTACGCGGGTTTCTGGGCCTTGTTCCCAGTATCCACATCTGTCTGGGAGTCTTTGGCGCTCAGGTTCTTGGGCTCTCTGAGCTGCTAGGAAAGGTACCAAATGTTGTGCACTGTGTCTGAGTCAGCTCGTCTTGTTATTCTTTTTCCTAATATTCTTATTCTTATCAGAACATTTTAAAACCTGGGATTAAAAACAATCAAACCTGGTGTCCTGCAGCTTCTAGATGTGCCCCTGGTCCAACACACCTGAGTCAAATGTCTAAATTGCCTCCTCAGTTCGCAATCAGGCTCTCCAGAGTCCTGCTAGTTAGCTCATTATTGGACTCAAGAGTGTTGAAGTAGAAACACATCTAAAAGTTGCAGGACACTGCAGATCTGGCAAATAAAAGACTAATTTGTCGTTAGTTTTCTTAAAACTTGCTTAAAGAAATTCCAAACTTTGCAAATGACAGGAAAAGCTAAACAACCCTGTCAAGATAATGAATTCACAACAGTGAAACAAAGAAGTCCATGGGCTTGCATGTTTACATATCACTTAAAAATGTGCTTAAGTTGCTTGGTGAAGCGTGTAAACAAAAGAATCTATAATTAGATAACGTTCACGTGCAATTTGAGCTCGACCCCGGAAATTTCACGACACGTGGCCAAGCAAAAATATTGGTTTATACCTTCAGGTCTTTCAATCTGAACACCAATGTGAGCAGTTATTGAGTAGCTGCATGGAAAACCATGAATGTCTTTAAAAAAAGTATTTGTTTGTTTGTCAATGTGCTTAATTTTTACATATTTCTTACAGAAACAGCATAGTTTAAAAAAAGCAATATATATATATTTTTTGGCATTTCCTCACACAGGAAGAACATTGGCCGCTGCTTCTCTCCCTTGTATTGTTTCCTACTTTGGTCCAGCTGATGCTGTTGCCATGGTTTCCAGAGAGTCCACGGTACCTGCTGATTGAGAAGGGAAATGTCCACGCGACCGTTTCAGGTCAGAGACGGCACTTCCTTCCTTTGTCATTTCACTTTTATGTGCTGTAAAATTCAGAAGCTGCTTCTGTTCTCCAGCCCTCAAATGTTTCCGCAAAAAAGGCAACATCCAGGCTGAGGTGGAGGAGATGCAGGAGGAACAACGGTCGCTCTCCTCCATCAAGACCCTCTCTGTCCGCCGTCTGCTCACGGACTGCTCTGTCCGCTGGCAGGTCCTCACCATCGTGGTGGTCAACATCGGGATGCAGCTGTCTGGGATTGATGCAGTGAGTGGGGAACAGAGCAGCGGCTTTGTCGCGTTTTGTTTTTTTGTTGTTTTTTTTCATTTTGGATAAAGTGCATCGCTCTGTGCGCTTCATGCAAAAAAACAAAACAACAAAAACGAGAGCTCAGACTGTTGCAGGTCCCAGCTGGGCTCCTTCCTTCTGTCCATACATCACAGAGTCGCACAGTACTACACCCGCTGAATAGCTAAGCTGAGGGCGACACGATCATGCCTCATTATCTTTCTCACTGCAACCTCACCTAACAAGGTCCACCCATCTGAACGCAAAGTGGAGCACATCTTTGTGCTCGTTGCTTCGTGTGGATGGGAGCTCCAGGCATGCTGGCTCACGGTGGCATCGTTTCCCAGCAGGGCGGGGGCTTCCTGCTGGGTCGCTCGGTCCCAGCTGCTCCACGCAGGAACTCTGCAAGGCTTCACGTACGCAGACAAGAGCATGAGGCTGAAACTGAAATCTAAAACATCTTATTTCAGTTAATGATTTATTATCTGCTCTCATCTAAAGTTTTGACGGAAACTATCAGCATGTATTACTCATTTTGTGGAACCGGATTGGGAACTCATTGTCCCTGAGTTTGTACGGCGGTAATTTATGCAAAGATTTTACCGAGTAGTGTCAGAGTAGAGAAGGGCGAGTGTAAATGCATGCCACACTTTTGAAATCTTTGAGTGCCAAAAAATTGTAAGACCCATGTCCCCATGTTTTTATGCCACTTCAGTAGTTTATCACATTGAAATTACAATAACAAGCATTAAATTGTGGGAATGTAACATGAAAATATTTGAAATACTGAATTAGACCAGTAAAATGCAGCATTACTCAGACAAATGTTAGCATTTAGCTCGTCTGGAGCATACAGGTTCATGCTAACACAATGCTAGGATGGAAATAGTGGGAGATGCTGCTGCTTCTCAAGAGCTTCATTTCAGACTCTACAGGCCTCAGTTACAAACGCTGAATGAACAGAAAGTAAAAAGCAAACGGCAGAACATTTCTCAAAGTTAAATCTGAATGAACCCAACACTTCAGCCAACAGATGCATAATCTGGACTATTTGGGTTTGTCTCTACCAGCTTTACACATTTTAACACTGAAATAAGTCCTCAGTCAGACTGGCTGGAGAGTGAGGCACAGTTTTCAGGTATCACCACACATTCTCCATTCAGTTTTGGTCTTAACACATAAATATAATTTGAGCCACTAAGTTGTAGCTCTAGCTGGTTTTAGGTGTGGTTCCCCAGCTGCAAATTGAACATCTGCTCTTGTCTGAAGCTTTTTACTGTCTGAAGAAGGTCTTCTTCAATGATAACCCTGTAATGACCTCTGACCCCTTACACTGCCCCTGTAAAGCGTCGTCACAGCATGATGCTGCCACCAGGAGTTTTTAGGGTAGTGGGGATTTGCTCAGGGTGTTCATTTTCTGCCTAAAAATGATTTTGCTACTTTCCTAAAATAATGGCCGAAGTCATTTTGTGCCAAAAGTTTTTTTTGTTGTTGTTGTTTTTTTTTTTTTTTACCTTAAATCATCTTTTGGCATAAAAGATGTGGCAATTGTTTTTTCTTTATGGTAAAAAGGCCATTTTTGTAGGAAGTGGGTGACCTGAAAGTTGCAGAAGAGTTTGTTTTTGATCTCAGACCAAAATCATGGACAAATTGGCAGCTTTTCTGATTAATGATCTCTTTGTGAATTTACCAGGAATTTCTCCACAATTTTATTTACTAATTGGGTAGTTTGTTGCTTTTATTTGTACATAACCTTAAACATTATTTTAGTTCCACTTCATATTCCTACACCACTTTGTGCCGTAACGCAACAACAAACCTCATAATATGTGAGGTTATGAGGTTTGGACTTTTTCTGAGCTTGACCCAAACTGGATCATCAACAGCAAAATGGTTCCAAACTCGTCAGGAATAAGCATACAAAAGAATAGCTGGGGGAAAAAATTAAGATTTTGCAAATGAACCACAAGACATTTTCTTTAAAAAGAACACAAGGAAATGTTGTTTCACTGTAACCAGACACACGAATCCTATGCATGTTTCAAAGTTATGTTGATAAAATGCAACATGTTCAGTTACTAAATCAACAAGACAGGGTTGAACTGCGCCGATCACATTTCTGTCCTCACCTCATCAATGATGGATGCCGCTCCGGTAAAATGTGATTGATGAGAACGCACAAATTAATTTCAAGGGGAGCACTTGTCAGCAATCCACGCTCATGAAACGCAGAACCTCAAACGCATAAGTGATTGTCGGACTAATGAAAATGATCGGCATAATGAATCAAGTGAAAGCGCAAAATAACAAGGCGGGTTTTTTTGGCTCCTTAGAAAGTGAGATAATCTAATTCTGAGTTTCTACTCTGTCAGAATCATCCTGAAAAACTTCATGTTTTTTGCTGAATTTCAGATCTGGTTCTACACAAATGAAATATTCAGGAATGCGGGAATCCCAGAACCTCACATTCAGTACACGACGGTGGGAACTGGAGCCGTAGAGGTCATCGCTGGGATGCTGGGGGTGAGCAAACATTTTGATGAGACGTTTATCAGTCTGTGATTGGCTTTATTTAACAGCAGATCATTTTGACAGGACAAGACTGAAACATGAAGTCAACTCCTCTGGTGACATGATTATGTTGACTGGCGAGTTAATTAGTAAATTGTAAAAAAGACTATTTTAAAAAGTCTGAAAGGAATTGAATTACTACACAACATTGTACAGCATGATTAATCAAATTATTTTAGTGTACAGACATTAGCTTGATTTAAACTCTACCAGAAATTGCTTTAAAATTGTGCTTTTAATACCTTTTCATTGTATTTTTGTTAGTAATGTCTTCTTCATTGTTTCATTTTTTTCTGTAGCAAAAAGAAGAAGTTACTGGAATCAGTGTATTCTAGTGTTTTAAAACTGCTAACATCTTCAATTATATCATTTCATTGCTTCAAAAACGTCTAACCAGATGCCATAGAAAGTGAAGGAGTGACAGAGTTTTCTCCGGCCATTTGGAATGTCGAATAATGTGGTGTTGTCCACATGTTGCTACACACTGCAAGTCAGCTGGCTGAAAGAAGGTCAATCCACTTTGTTCTGGTTGCGCTAAAGACAAGTGGTGAATAAAAAACCAATGACAGTCATGATGAGGAAATTAAAGAAGCACCACCCTTCAATACCGCAAGATGAGAGGAAGCTACGAGCAGCGTCTCAGTTAGACTGTTAGCCAACATGAAACCCAGTTAATTAACTGCAGATGGATTTTAGCTTGTTACTGTTGTACTATACCGGTTCAACAACCAGGTTGAAGAACTGTTACTCAATTGAGGGATAATGAGAGTCTAGTTATCATCTATTGATTTCAAAGTTTTCATCTAATAGCTCCTGTTTTGTTGTTAAAATGTTATTTTTCAGACAATCAATCTTTGTTTTATTCTTTACTTAAAACAGATGAGGTGGAAGAAGTTAAAACAAATTGAGCTGTAATTGCTGATAAAATGTCTAAACATTTATTTTTTTTGTGGCTGAATAAGTCTAGGTTCAGCCACAGTTTAGAAAATAAACGACATTCCTCTGAAAGGTCGTTAGGTAGTTTGTTGCCCTGGATTATATTTGGAGATAAAACAGTAAAACAAATGCGTGTCATACTTTTTATTTGTACATAATCTTAGACATTATTTTACTGAACAAAATTAATACAAGGGAGCAGCCAAAGTCCAAAGAAAAGGCTTTAAATACCTTATTTTTCCAAAACGTTGAGAAAAGATTCAGTGCTACCATAAAAATTGACTTCTTAAAAGTAAACAGAAAAATTAAAAAAATTAACTCAAGACTTTCGCACAATATGGTAAGTGTGCTATGAAGCGGACATTAAAACACAGAAGATGGATGCTGAAAATGTCAAATGTTTCTGCCCTTTTTATTTGTCTACAGTTGCCAGCCATTCACCACTTCCTCTTCCATTATTTAGTGTTTCACCATTGAGCGTGTGGGCAGACGACCTCTGATTATCGGTGGGTTCCTCTTCATGGGTCTGTGCTGTGTGGGAATCACCGTGTCCGTCCTCCTCCAGGTACATCTACAATGACTGCATCTGAAAAACTTGTGTGCATTTTACTAAACAGGAATACTAGAGTCAGTAAGTTCAGATATCTATAATTTGCCTCTTCCCCTGTCTTGTTTGTGCCTGTAAACAATAGCAATACAAGCAAGAAAGTAATTATGTGTCATATTAAGTAAATGTCAAGGAGCACCACATGGTACAAATTATGTTTCTGGTATCTTATAATCAAAATGATTGAGTGCAATTAAATGGATAGTCATTAGAAAGTGCGCAAATTTCCGTGGCTTTGCAGGCGCAGTTTCCCTTCATGAGCTACATCAGTGTGGGCTGTGTTGTGGGGATCATCGCTGGCTTCTGCATAGGTCCAGGTAAAATCAAACTCCATCATATCCTACCAATTTTTACTTCACAGGAGGAGAAAATACTCCCAGACCTCAATCTGAACCCTTTCCGTCAAGCAGAGGCAGCCCTTGAGTTTAAGGTGACACTGCTCCCTACTGGAAGCTCGAGGAACAGCAGGAACTCAGCCTCCACTCCCCCCATCCTCCCTACGAGAGCATGAAGAGATATTGTATTTCATTACTCTTGTAAATTAGGAAATCTGTGCTGCCACACTACATCCATTCCTGTAGCCATTTAGATGAGACGAGGGAAGAGAATTACGAGGCGTTAGTTTACCACCACATCAAGCGGACCCGTGAGGATGATGAATCGGGCCAAATCTGGTGTACGTAGCATCATTCATCAACGCGGCAAAAATCTATACCACAGAACAAGAAGGAGGATCTCTGTTCCTGCAATTAGACCTTTAATGGCTCATTGTTCACAAGCTTCCCTGTGATGAATACGGTTTCTTTCGGAGGAAACCTTGCTCTCACGTACAGCATGTTGACGGATGATGGCCTATAGTTATTCATCTGACAGTACTAAACCTCTCTGTCTGCTGTTAGCAGCCACAGATAATGAGGACATCATTCTGGAAGATGATCATTAGAGCTTTGGCTAAGGCACAATCTAACAATGAGAAATGTTTAAAGCAAAGCCACCCTCTGATGTAACCTCGACACTTGTAGAGGTCCCGGCAAAGCTGCCGTCTTTTCACACTTACTGCCTGCCTCTGCTAGACGTTGTCGGCCATCTTCCTGCCTGCAATAACGGACACTAAATGAAATACATGAAAGGAAACGAGTGTAACTTAATAGCACTTTGGCTTTTGTTAGATCACCATTTATTAATTTTGAGCAAAGGCTAGTAAATAGGCCAGAGAGGGAATATTGATAAACTACTTGATGAATGAAGTTGCTGGTGTTAATTTCATAACAGCACCGGGTAATTAAATTGGATTTATGTGATGACTGGATGCTTGGTCGGATCGAGCCTATAAATTTCACCAAACAGACACAGAACGCAGCAGTTTTGGTTTCTACTTTAACACGGCCACTTTTTTGTCCTGTCCTTCCAGCCGGCGTTCCTTTTCTGATCACAGCTGAGCTCTTTAAGCAGTCGCACCGACCGTCGGCCTACACCGTGGCCGGCTGCCTCAACTGGCTGTCCAACTTCACCATTGGCTTCGTCTTTCCCTTCCTCGAGGTCAGAAACTGAATCTGAAACTTTTAACAATGCAAAGCTCTTTCACTTCTCCTCAGATGCAATCACGGTTTGAAACTTTTTGATTTCAAACTAGTTTGAAACTTTTCTATTCTGGAGGACAAGCTTCAGATCACTTATTATTAGCCAGAATGGCCTGTCATGTCTATTTTATATATGTACATAAATATCTTGCTTTTCAGGAACCAGAAACTTCTGCGCATTGTACTGGGATTTTACGTGAAAGATGAACACAAATTAGCACTTATTTGTGAACTGGACACAGATCTATCAAATTTTTTTATATGTGATCATATCTGAAACAGTCGTGGCAACTGACTGTTTCCGTAAAAGCCTCAGAGGTTTGTTAGAGAACATCAGTGAACAAACAGCATCATGAAGACCAAGTAGGAGCAAAGACAGGTTAGGGAGAAAGATGTGGAGAAATTTAAAGCAGAAATTTTAAAGTTTAAAACATAAAGCTTTTAATGTCTCTGTTCATCAAAAAGTGGAGAAAGCAGAGCTCATCTGCAAACGATATGCCAGGCCACCTAAACTGAGAATATCATAGTCCACTGGTGCTTATGCGTTTTCTCAACCAGAAGAAGAGTTCAACAATCTCTGTGTCTTGGCAGGATGGAGTGAAAGGTGCAGATTAGGGCCTCATTTGTAGTAATGAAGACCTTTTCATTCACCGATCCGTCTCTGCTACGACCATGACCTATTGCTGAGAGATATAAATACTTGCCTGACGAACACAAAGTTAATCAGTCACTTTAAAAGTGACAGAAATGAGGTTGTTCTGTAAGACAGCTACGAGTAAATGAGCTGCTCCCGTGCATCGAAAGGAGTCAGCTGAAGAGGGGACTATAAATCTCCTCTGGCCAAGGAACTCCTTCAGATCCAGAAGAATTGGGTGGGTGGATGGATAAATGAATATGTTTTTGTGGGTCTCCAAAGAGCAGGTTTTTAACTTTAACTTTTTATGTTGATGTTTTTTTCTTCACAGATCCTAATCTTCCTGCTAACTGGTTGCACTTTTTGTTTATGCAAAATATTTCACATTTTTACTATAAACTTATAATTTCCAAATGTCCTTTAGGTTGACAAAATTGACGCAATGTCATGCAACACAAATCTGGTTTGAACATCAAAAAAATCCCAACTATCAAACATGTTTGAAAAATTAGCTTAAGCTGAAAGTGCTACATTATGTTTTTGGGGAAAATATTATCTACTATAGAACTTGAAGCATTTCAGATTTCATGTCCAAATGGGCAATTAATTTTACAGCAACACAACAAAAATTATTATTTAGCTAGATGCCATGGCATTTGATGAGCATAACGGAAAACACTTTTGAAATAAAATCATCCCAACAGGCTTTTTTTGTCAATTTGCATGGAGCAGCAGTTTATGATTGCTTTGATTCGCAAGAAACTTTAAATGTTACTAAAGTTAATAAAGTCAGCTTCCGTATCCTTTTGGATTATTTTGCGTTGTCCCTTTTTAGGACATGACGGGCCCGTACTGCTACCTGATCTTCTGCGCGGTCTGCTGGGGAGTCGCTGCGTACACCATATGGGTCATTCCTGAGACCAAGAACAAAACCTTCCTGGAGATCAGCCAGATGTTCGCGACCAAAAACAGCGTCCAGAAGGAGGATCCGACTCCAAACAGTCACCTGAAACTGGCGCTGATGAACGGCTACGGATCACTCAGGCTCCATGACGAAAAGTGAAAGGTGGAAAGAGAAAAATAACTTCCTGTAAAAAATAAATAAATAAATAAAAAAAATTTAAAAAAAAAGAGTACGACGATGAACTGCGGCCGTGAGATTGACTGCTTTACTTGAACAAGTCTAAGAGAAAGTATAATAAAACATTGGCTTCATTGAGATGTTTTTGTTTGATTGTTGTTAAATTCCTCAGTTCTTGTCCATGACGTGGAGCAGAGGCTACACAGTCATGTGCTTCAGCTCAACTGTACGTCACATTCGGATCAAATTCCCACGGCCGCTTGGCTCTTTCGTTGGCACTGTGGAGACTTCACAGTTTTCTCTCAGAAGTTTTCAGCCACTGTGTTAATTTGATTCTTTCAACACCACATGATATCACTATTTTTGAGAGTTAGGCTCGTTTGACCTATTGTTGGCCAAAGACAGATGCTTAGCTACCTATAAACAGGACTTCGGGTTAATATGCAGTGCTGAAGACTGACAAATCACTGGATATTGAGCTGAAAATGAACTAAAGCCAGTGAGCATCCTCAGATTTGTTTTGAACAACAAGTAAGTAAAACTAGAGGGCCCTGGGTTGGCCCTTTGAACTTTGTCACGTCTTATTGAATTTCAACTGGCATTTTCTGGTATCGCTCAACAGGTTGCTAGTTTGAAGGGAAACAATTCATCATTCTTCAATTTTTGTACAAATTAAAAAAAAAAAAACTGAAAAGTGTTCTGCACATTTAAATTTTAGCTCCCCTGAGTCAGTACCACGAAGCAAACTTTTGTGACGTATGTATATATATAATCTTTTGGTGTAGATTATGTCTCTACCAGCTGAGGCCAATTTTGTGGACCCATCACCATGACAACAGATTCCCACCTGAGCTGAGGAACTCTGCATCTCCTGTAGAGTTACCATGGGCCTCTTGGTTTCTCCTCCAGCCGACGCTCCTCTTACCGGTCTGCCTATCTTCTGTGATTTCTGTGACATACCAAGAGTCTTCCTGATCACCTCCAATCTGGTCTGAACTGCTAGCGTGTGCGATCGAGAGTGTGGAGCGAATTTCAGTTACGGCTGTCACCGCCATCCTCACGGCTCCGGTGCTCTGTGAAGGTTGAGGCCCCGCCACAACATGCGACACACGCCACAGCGTTCACGACTCATACCGCATGAGCGATGCGGAAGGCCTCTCCTCTCCCTCTCATCTCTTCCCTCTGCCTCTAGGCTGGCCGATCCATCTGTCAGCGCCTGCAGAAGGGCCCCGCAACCCCCAGCTGGGGCAGAATGGATAAATGCTGTCACATCTCTCGGCGTCCTCATAAAAACAAAAGAGTTGAACTTCGGCGTGTGCGGGTTTGCAGCGAGGGTTTTGCATGCTGCAGTGGTCTCGACACTTCAGACACGACCGCCTGTCTTATAAAGAGGCGAGGCGCGCTCGTGATGGAGGGTCAACCTTTGGAGCTGCTGCTGAAAGACAAATGGACGGCCGAGGAGTCCCCAGTCCCAGCAGAGGACCAACAGCAAGGGCTGAGTGGCCTGTTCATATGTAACATCACTCTCAAACAAAGGTCTCCTTGTCACAGAGACTACAGTATATTTCTGCGGATAATGCCACAGCATACACACACACACACACACGCACACACACACACACACACAGTTGGCTGTGCCTCAGGCTGGCAGAAGCTATAAATCAAACAAATAGCATCACACCCTGACGAAGGAAGCATTCCAACAGATAAAATGCTCTCCCACACAACAAAGCCACACTCACTGCGTAATTAATTGCAACAAATTACCTCTTCCTCTCCCTGTCGGCCCCCACCTCGCCTCTTTTACCACACTGACAGGAGCACCGCGCGCTCCTGAAACACCAGAGTGCGGATGCGCACCGAGCTCGTGCGCGATCAAGAGGCACGCTAAAGGTTTGCCGCACGCGCGCGCGCGCGCGAGCACACGCAAAACAGGGATGCGCCGCACACACTGCACGGCCTGCACCCTTCATAAGTGCTTTAATGTGGCTTATTGCAGAGCGCGGTCCCCTTAGCCGTGGAAATATTCGCTTGACGGATGTGCTTTGTCGCAGGCGCTCCCCGGCGGAGGGCGGCTGTCAGGGAGGAGATGATAACATTAACAGGGAGGCAAGGCGATGACAAATGCCTGTTATCAGCGAACGAGGCCGGTGACAAATCGAACGGCAGCGGCCCAGGCAGCCCCGGCGCGGCGTAATAAAAAAGAAGATGGATGGCACACCCAGGCAGGGCCCGCGTTAATGCGATTTCCACTGCTCTGCCTGACTCCCAATTAAGGCTGGGGGGGAGGAGGGAGGAGGGGACTGTGTGCCGGTGTGAGGACGGAGAGAGAGAGAGAGAGGGGGAGGGAGGGAGGCGACGGGGGCGATGACGGAAAGTGAGATAAGAAAAATAAAAGGTGGAAACTGAAAAGAACGTGTAAGGAAGGAAGTGAGAGATGTGAAGGTGGAGCGAAACAACTTTCCCGGATTCATTTTGGTTGAAGAGTGAAGGAAGGAAATAGACCATTGTCTGATTAAATCCTTTGAGTGATTTCAATCTCTGGATTGAATGTTTGCATCATGACATCCTCAGCAACTCAGCCGACTGTCTATGGTTGACCTTTTGTCACTCAAATGTTCCAGTTTTTTAAACAAGTTTTACAAAAATAGGCTGAGTAGATGCCGATTTTATTTTATTGTTCATTTAAGTTACTAAGGGAAATAAGGTGTCCAACCCGTTTACATAAGTTCTCGTGGTTTTATTTAAAATTCAAGTTTTTTGTGACCCACAGTGGCTTTCTACGTTATCATTCTTTCTCACATGACAAAATGTTTGGGCGTCGTTGCCCAAAGGCATTTTATTTTCATCCTTTTGTTCCCTAGATGTGTTTTCTTCTTCGTTTGTGTTTAAGAATGGAGCAGGAAGCAGGAAAGAAAAATATTGTTAAGTTTTAAATAAGGATCATTTGTGGAAAACAAAGCTCTCTTAAGAATAAAAACTTAAGATGGTTTCCTGTCTCGTGGTGACATGGATTATTTTACTGCAGGTTTTGTAAATAAAACTGTAGTGCAGCTCTGCCTGTCTGTATCATACTGGATGCTGCTTGAGTGAGAGGAGAGTCGGGTGGCTAAAGGCAAACTTCTTTGGCTTCATGTGCACACAAACCCCCCCTGCTGGTCAAAGACAGATAATAAATTCATGCTCATCTCTTAGTTTATATAAGATACTGTATATGCATTAGTGCATGATGGGCAGCTGTGAAACACGACAAAACGGTGAAATCAGATTTTACTTGTCAAAACGTGTGAATAGTTTTTCATTGTTTATTAACTCAAAGACAGAAGAACAGTTGTTTTCAAACCAGTGCAGTGCTTCAACAAAGCAACGGACATTTTTGTACAACATGCAGTTTAAAGAGTCACACGTTTTTGGCTCAAATGACAGGATGACCAAAATCAGGTATAATAGCTCCAGCATGCGATGCATGGAAGGCCATGGACAGGAAATATTTTGTCACTATAACTGTGCACAGAGCAGACATACTACATAAGAGTACTTATGAGTAAATCGAAAAAGTCGATTATTTTGTAGCAAATGCTGTCACAATCAGCAAATATATTTACAGGAGAAGGCAGAGGAGCTTCTGTCTCATATCATACTGTCACGGCATAATGTCAGTTTTAGCAAACGTAAAAATAAAAAAAAACTGATCTCTGTGCCAGCCTTGTACCTAATAAAGTGGCCAGTGAGCGTCTCTAAAGTCATGGGGATGAACAGGAAGGCTGATGACTGTTCAAACTCTTCCTTACCAAAGATGTTGCGTTGTTACTAAAAGGATCAGCGCAGGATGTTGAGTAATTGCCTCTGGATGAGGGGGGCATCTGTGCCTGAATACCCAGGGGCTGCTGTTTTGTCACTCTGACAGTGTTTTATCGAAGACTGAGGAAGCTCAGAAGGCTGCAGAACCGAGCCCCATATATCTCTCGCTATTACACCCAGGCTAAAAAGAAAGGGTTGAAGTGACAATGAAATACGGCTCTGGCACTAGGGGAGACGAAGAACAGGGACTAAAGAGGGACAGCTGAGTCTCCCTTTCAGCCTGCAGGGAGCTGCACTTCAAATCACCCAAAAAAAGAAAAAAACAAAATCCCTGTCCTGTACTGCAGAGAGCGAGAGAGAGGGGTGTAAAGGAGAGGGTGTGTGGCATAAAAGAAAGAAATCCTTGGACAGAATGTTCTCTGGGTGCTTTTACTGATATTAGTCTTAAAGAACAAGGAGAAATTAAAGTCCTGCAGGAGAAAGGAAGAGGGAGCGGAGTTGGGTAAAAATCCAAACTCGGCAAGGACCCTTGCATCATTAAGTTGTCAAGTGGACAGGAGGCCCCGAAATATGACTGGGAGTTATTGTTGAGGCCAGGCCTGATGATATAAGAATTACAGTACATGGATCATAGCCGGATCGATAGGTAGACAAAGTCATTATAAAGGGACTAGAGTTCAATGCCTCCCCTGGGCTGCAGACAGGGACTCATATTTATCACCGTGGCGATGTGTAACACACACAGCACTCAGGTGGGTAGCTGCTGTGTAGTTATATTTTCCTTGTTGCTCTTATTTCCAAAGCTATTTGTTTCAGCTGTATCGATTGCTTAAGTCATCTGTGCTGCTGGACAAATCTGAGTCTCCTTCTGTGCCTCTTTACCTCCATTTGTCTGTAATTTGCTTGCTGTGAAGGATATCAATAGGAATGCACATTCACTGATGTACTGCACGGCTTAATGTGTGCATATAATTCAGCGGTGGACATTTGCTTTTCTTTGCTTTCAGCCTTTGCACCTCCAAAGAGAGAGCAGAGCGAGAGGGAGCACGAGCGGGGCAGCATCGATCCTCGCTCTGCCGAGAGAAATTAGGCATGAAATTAAAGCTCCCATCAAAGGCCAAGGCCGGCGTTGTCACCTGATCTGGCACTATTTATACTCGCAGGAGACGGCGAGGAGGAGGATGATGTCTTCTTCACGGTGATGATAACAGGACAGAGAGATGGGGAGAGAGAGAGAGAGACGGAGCATCCACGGTGCCACTGACCCGCTATCATTTATACTGCCAGGGCTCAAGTGCAAGGTTAGCAGCAGCCTGAGGCCCCATAAATCACCGCTCTGCTGGACGGAGAGAGGTCGGGGTCGGTGCCTCTCACAGCCAACCTCCACTGATGACGGAGTATTTATAGATCAGAAAGGAGAAAAGGGGAGGGAAGCTGGAGGAGGACGGATGTGCTCCTAACAGAAACTCAGATGTGATGGGATATATAGTTTCATTTACCACTGTTACCATTTAGCTTTAATTATATTAACTTGTGGCTCTTACTAATTTTCTGAACTCATGGTTTCTGTAAGTTTCACCATCTACAATTTGGTGAAACTATACAGAATTCTTGTATCACAAAGGAAAGTGTAGCAGTGCACAGAATGCATATAGCATCTTAAGAGTTGGCAACAGAAGTGAGCCAGTGGCGAACGTCATCCATCCAGCTGGCAATAAATTTACTCTTTCTTATGACAGACCCAAAAAAGTCTAGCTAGCTAGCAATGGTATGTTAGCAGCTAGTTAACGATAGCCTCAACCGCCTCAAGTTACAGGACAGAATGACGATGTCTGTGTGCAACTCAAACTTTTGACCAACAGAAAAGTCCTTTGAGACAAAATGTACAACAAAAGGTAAGATCTGTGATTAACCTATTTAAGGCCAACTTACTTTATTTTTTAAATTTAAGACACTATTTTAGATATATGAATTTAAGGTTTTTTAAAGACCCTGAAACTGTTTCTTTTCTAGGATGGAAAGTTTACACAACTTCAATGAGTTTAAAAACAAAGTTAATGGAAGTAGCTATAATCAGAAATGGATTTCCTCGAATCCATAAAGAATCAAATCTGTACCCTCACAGTTCAGTAGGCATAAACTTATACTGGTGTGTGGTTTGTACCTAAACCACACACTTTTTGCAGGAATCAACAAGCCTTTATCCATTTTCCTGAGGATTGAGGTGGGAACGTGCTGCACCATTATCCTCCTATTCAGGGCCACCGCCAGGAATCTTGACAATGATGACAATGAAAGGAGGGTCTTAACGCTGTCAATCATCCTCATTCACTCACTGCTAAATGTGCTAATAGTGGAAAAACAACTTATCATTACAGGAATAATGTTTATCTGCTGTCATTGGTAGCTCTGCTAACTAGACTGAGCATTCACAACAAGCTGCGTTAGCTGCAGCATAGGGATGAGCAGCCACATGAGATTGTGATTGACAGCACTAAAACTCTCCTGCCTCTGATTGGTTGTTTCTAGATAGTACTGGGAGAAGGCAGAGGAAATTGATTTTTCACAGATTATCTCTATGTCATACTGTCACAACATAATGACAGTTTTAACAAATATGTAAATATTTTAACATTTTTAAAAAGTATAAAAGTTACATACTGCAGCTTTAATTTCACTTAGGAGAGGACGGGTCAGGAGGGGCTAGAGCTGCTGCTGACTGACTCATCTGTTGTTAAGTGGTAAAAGATACAGGGACAAGTTCAATATATGAATATGTTCATATATTTCTTTTCTTCATTCATTAAATGCTAGTGAAATAGAGGCAAGCAGTAGACTGTAGCTAAGCTAACTATGCTGAATGGTTGATAATCTCACAGTCTACTCACCTCTCGGAGAAAAACTGGGTTACAAATTGACACTTTTACCTTTTTCTCTCTCTGTCTCTCTATTTTTTGAAAACCTACTTTATTATTTTTCTAGGCAGCATAGTAAATGTCACAGTGGTTCTTGTTTTCCACTGACTGCTGCTGAACATCGTCACCGTCAAGCTCCAAGCAGGAACGAACCATTTCATGCAGATCCAGAGGGGTTCAGGGCAAATGTGAGCTTTTTGGTCTGGGAGGGGTAACATTTAATTCTTACTGCTAAAAACAATTTTAGAAAACACAATATAATTAATTTTGTAATTAATTATACATTAACAGGGCCCCATTTTTTATTTTTATTTCTATGAACAAAAATAAATAAATAAATTGTGGAGGGCCCCCTGTTGGTCAGGGGCCCTTGGAATTGTCATAACTTTCCCCCCCCTGCTCCTATTACTTCCTGTCTTCTTCTTTGTCTTTTCTGCCAGGAGTAACATCTAGTCGTTGATCTTATGACCAGCGTGATGCGAAAAAAGTGTTTCCACTGTCGTTTCGCAAAATACACCAACTACAATAAACTTACAATTCCCTCTAAAGCGCAGTTTTTTGCTCGTCATTCTTTCACAAACGCATGAGTTTTTTTGTTTGTTTTTTTTTTCAAAATTGCTATTTTTCCATTAAGCTAATTTATTTTAGTAATTTCAATTTGTGGAATTATATGGTCAATGGAAACGCAGCTACCGATGTCTGCATTGCAAGTTATTTACTGTAACAAATGTTCAGCTGTCAGTATGGTGTGTCGCGGTTTACTGATCAATTGAAAGCAGTCATGTTACAAAAAAGCGATAAATATAATATTTCATTAAATATATACTTGGGTTAATTAAGTTCAGCCAACGATCCAGACCCTTTGTGACAATCATAATTGTTCACTTTCTAGCACACTTCCAGTCTGCACCAATAAAATAAAAACATGTAGGGTTATGCATGTTTATGGTTAAACCATTTGACAGTGCATCCACTTTTTAAAAAAATTCATTACAAGTTTAGAATAAATAATTGAAAGCCCAGAAATGGTCACATCGTTAGTATGTGAGTGGAGGTTTAGGACCATCAGCAGGGCCGTCAGTTCACGTGGAAAGGGGGCCGAGGTGTGAGTAACTGAGGAAACAGTAGAGGGAGCCCATTAACCACACATCAGATCTCACACTCTCACTTCACCAACATCCACTGAAACCTGCTTGAAACATCTAAGCTGCTTCCCCAACCCTGCAGTAACTGAATCAAACATCTAAAAAAAATAAATGAATAAAATAAAATAACATCTGCAGGAGAATTGAACCTTTTAACCAGATGGAACATTTTGAACTCACATTTCCCAGTCTCATTTTGTTGTTGTGTGCAGTTCTTGCCAAGCACAGTGTTTGGACAACACTACAGTAAGTCCAGCATGGTGCTGTAATGACCAGTGGCAAAAGATCGTCCAGGCTAAACACTGACTACGGTCACCCACAAGATGACTAGGTGTCCTTTGTCATCTTTTTTTTCCCCCTTTCCTCTCGCTGCAGGTCTGATGCGTGGAGTCCACCTCTCCAGCAAAAATAAACTGTGGCTCTGCTCCAGATTTTGAAGAAAAACTGAACTTGGTGAGGATGTTTTTCAGGATCACAACAATTCCTGTTAGTCTGCTTATATTTTGACAGACAATGGTTTCAGTTTCGACTTTAAATTACACATTTTTGTTGAGAGGCAAAGGAAAAAAAACAATGCTAGGAAGGATTCAGCTGTTAAAGATAGAAAAATTTGCAAAGAAGCTTTACTCTGATTAACTTTGTGATATTCTGTCTAAACTGACTATCAACATGGAGGATTAAACTTTTACCTGAGGATGATGACAATCTGAAATACGGAGGGGAAATATAAGCATGTACAATGCAGAAAACACTAGTTTACGCCATTAATCAAAAACAATAAGGATACAAACAGACTTAATTATTTGTTTGTTGTTTTGTTTTGTTTTTTTCAAAAGTGGAGCTTCATTGGTTTGAGGATTTTTCTTTCTGGATCCAGAGGTGTAATTTTTGTATTTATTTTTTTTCTGGAATTAAGGCTGAAATAACCATTCGATTCATCCGTTTCTTCAATCCTCGAAATGTGAAATTTATTGTTTTCGTTCGACCTAATTATATTGAATAATTTAACATTGGATATTACTTTTTATTAAATAGAGATCATAGAAGTATAGTTAACATGAAACATGACATTGTGTATATAACTGAAAAGCAAATAAATTAGATATAAAACATTTTAATAGGCATTTTTATGGTAAGACTTTCAACATTAAAATAAGCTGATATTAAGAAATGGATGAATTTTCAACAAATAAAACAAAGTTTCTTAGAATTTGCAAAAAGATATGGCAAGTTTATCCCAAAAAATGTATATATATATATATATATATTTCTGATACATTTATTTTCCAACAGCTTTATGATAAAAAATCCAAATCTTAGTGCTCTTTATGATGTTTGTGGTCTTTGTATTTATTTTATTTGAGTTTATTTGGTAGGGTCAGACACACATCAATAATCATTTAAAATATTTACAGCATAATGTTGACGACATCTACACACAAACAGTGAAACATCAAAAATGGATTCAGTTCTGTTTTTGATGTTTGTTTCTTGAACGTACTGGTTACAGACTTTAAATCAACAGGAAGTGAGTTCCAAACTGCAGATCCTCTCACGGACAGAGCACTTTGAGCAAAAGTGATTCTTCGAATCTGAAGCTGCTTTAGTAGATCTGCTATTGCCCTGCAGTCTCTGTATGCAAATTCTTAATGGTGTAGGTGCATATCCATTTAAACACTTAAAAATCCATTTTAAAAGATTATAATTGATAAAATCAGGAAAGTCCAAAATGCCAATTTAGCCAAAATGTGACAATGATAGAATCTGATTGGCTTTTGATATAAAACCTTCAAAGCCCGATTATAGAGACTTGCTAATGGTTTGAGTATAGTTTGACTAGTCTGAGTCCAGACAGTAGCTCCATAGGAAAAATGTGAGAGGATCATTGTGCTTTATGGCACCACGTTAAAAAATCAGATCCAAATGTGCAGCTGAAATTTCACGGCGGACATAAAATTCTTAAATTGAGTTAATCCAGGATGTGCTTGGATAGAGAGGGAAACTACAGCTTTTTTAGAGAAATTAAATAAGCGCAACGTCATTGTCTGGATTAATAAATATCATCATTTATTATTTATTTGTGATTTTAAAAAATATTAAAAACTGTCAACATCATTGGTAACTGGTTTCATTAATGTATATGGATGTGAAAGGATTCTGTATGAGCAATGCGTGACCATACAACTGCTTGTTTTGGTCAAAATTAATATCAAATGTATATATACCTCACAGCAGCCTCCAGCAGAGTATCTGTCAGGTTTGCTCTCCACCAAAGCAATGTTAAGAAAAGAAGTACTGATAACCTGCCCATCAACAAGCACATACTTCCCCTTTTCGCCATGCAAAAACTTATGGTTTGTCTTAAAATGAAGGTGAACCATGTCTTTCAGTGATCCGACAAAGTGTTTTCCCCTGAACTGTTCAATTAATTTTGCTGGAATTTGATGTTACAAACCAAAAGTAAAGTGCTGCATGGTTGTGAAGCAGATAAAGAATATATCTATTATGAAATGTTTTATAAATAAAGCGAGAGGAGCCAGACGTAAATTTCAATTCAGCCCTTCTGCTTTGAAAAACTAAAATTGCAGGAAGTTTTTGTCTCGTTTCTCCATCAGCTTTTAACATCCAGAGATTGAACTTTTTCTAATTTCTCTCAGCAAAATACCTCAAATTCAATCCGATTGGATGTAAAGGAAACATAATTGTTTAAATTCTTAACTCAAAGCATTTCCTTTGAGAGGGAGATTTTACACATGGAAATGTTTTGATCTGAACCACTTTACTGCAGCTGCATGTTTAGAGATGCTCTGCTGGAAGGTGAACGTCCTCCACAGTCGTAAATCTTTCGCAGTCTGTAAAAAGGCTTCTGCTGGGATTTGTCGAGGAGTTAGCTTGCTCATTTATCTCTGACTCATTAAGGAAAAGCTTCCCCACAGCATGATGCTACCACCACTGTGACTCGCCATTGGACTGTGATGTTCAGAGTGATGCACAGTTTTAGATTTCTGCTGTTTGTCTCCACACATTTCACTGACCCGCCTGCTGTGTTTCCTGATCTTCAGGATCCTGTTTATTCACTGATGTTCTCTAACAAACCTGTGAGGCCTGCAAAGAAAAACTGCAATCATTTAGGACTAGAGTTTAGATTTATGACCCAACACCGAGCCGAAATGTGTGCTGGGTCATGCCAAACTTATTTTGCCTTATGGTCGGGTCGGGCAATGATGGTGCATTTAATAACCCAGCAATCCGTACAACTCAGAGGAGTATGTAGTTTGATTTGTTGAGGAAAAAAAAAATTAAGGTGCAGATGTTCATTAGATTAGAACAAGGGCAGCAAGCTTCACGATATTTATGCAGCTACACCCTGCTCCTTTCCAGGCAGTGACACATCACACATGGTTTACACTTGACTCATTCTGTGGTTACGATAAGCAACAAAATGGAGCTGGAAGATGCTAAACAAAAAGCTAAAACAGGAGAACTTACTCAAATTAACCTCTAAAAACGAAAGCAGTAAAATCTTAATTTAAATAATAACTAAAGTTAATTAGTTGGGCTCAGACACAATGTCTAGTAGGTGTGTCAAACTCCATTCCTTAAGGGCCGCTGTACTGCAGTTTTTAGATGTGCCACAGGTACAAAACACTGGTATCAAACGGCTTAATGACCTCCTCCTTGTGTAGATCAGTTCTCCAGAGCCTTAATGACCTAATTATTCTATTCAGGTGTGGTGCAGCAGAGGCACATCTAAAAGTTGCAGTTGCAAGTTTTTAGGCCCAATCCAAACTAGAAAGAACACGAGAGCAGCGCTCCGTTTAACGTTGTCATCTTTTATAACAATTATGTAAAATACAGACTATTAGCAGTCATTTTACAATACAATTGTGAGTCCTTGAGATTATCTGACTCTGCACCTGAAGCTTCACAGGCCACAGTGGGGTCCCGACCCTAACTTTGGGAACCACTGCTCTAATCTTTCACAGACTTTGTTAATGTCAGCAGTGTAAGCTGATGATAATGTTGCTGGGAGAACTTGAGAGGTGCTGATAATGCTCACTTAAAATGTATAGGATTGCTTGTATTTTTTATTTTAATCCACCACATTCTTCGATTTTTAAACAAATTAAATTATAATCATGAAACCTCTCCTCACCTCCTCCAGGCTCCAGGCTCACTTTGCGTTCTCCTCACCCCCGGCCCGTCTTCGGGACATGAAGGTCAGATAGGAGGGAGTGTTTGATCGATAAGCACCACCCTGTCCTGGACTCACTGACAGCTCCTGTCAAGTGTTTGGCAGGACTCCTATCAAATGGATCAACTGTTTTCCCAAAGCCTCCTCCACCCACCACCACCTCCCAGCTTTAAAAGAGAACTGTCACTAACTGCCACTGTCACATACCAGGCAGGTGCTTTCAACGCTCTGATAACGTGCCAAGGAATCTCACCAGAACCCACGGTGTGTGTGCGTGTGTGTGTGTGTGTGTGTTGGACTAAGATCTGTTGAAAGTTGGCCCGCATGTTGTGGGAGTTTGTGCATGACCCCTCTGACCCAATTCGCAGCTTATCATTTGGGATCAAGATACAAAATTGTAGGCTTCTTCAGCTGAGCGGTTCTGAAGGGGAATTTTTTTTTTTTTTTTTTTTTTGCGGCAAGTCGTCGAACTTTGAAGAAACACAAACATTAGCAAAGTTAAAAGGTCAGAGAGCCGGAAAAAAAATGAGTTGAGATGAGTTATGAGCCCTGAAATGCATACTTTATCCCCCCCCTCTGTCTCTCTCTTCTCAACTCGCTGATTTTCTGTTTGCGTCACTAAAAGAAGAGAGGGGCTCCTCGGTGACCCACAACACAGATGTTGGAGGCCTTTCCTGTGAAGTCGGACAAATCGGTGTTTGCGTGTGCTGAAAAACCCCATTTTTAGGTGCTTATCGTGCTGATGACTGCGTCCTTAAAAGAGAGACGCAGTAAAGCGAACTCTATGTTTGTATGTGTGTGGGCGTGTGTGTGTGTGTGTGTTTTGGGTGGTGGTTGGGTGTTGGGGGGTGCTGAGGGTGACAAGGAGATAGTGTCGGTGATTGACACGTGAAGAGCAACTAAAAAAATGCCCCGCTTTGGAATGTGACAATCTCCCAGCGTCCCATGTTGCTCCGAGTCTGACAGTGAATTGTTAAAAGCATTCCAGGCAGCTGGGGGTAGAGGGTGAAAAGGGGTAAAAGGAGATGTTCTGGGGCTACTAAAAAGGAAAAAAAAAGGGTTTGTTCGCCCCTAAAGTAGATGAACCATATCCTAAATGCCCGCAAACAGACTAACACGTACAAGAAGCGTGCATTAATGTGACGCTGAAAGCATTTTAATACTTGCATTTTGCTTTTTTCAGTCAGACAGGGGTTCAAAGGAGACCTGGTGGTCCCCCACCAGCGTCCTACAGTGACATGCAGGCCCCCCCCCAAAGCCCCCGAAACCCACCCACCGAGGCAGGCGAGGTGGTGGTCACGCTACGAGGAAAGGTCCTTATGGAGCGGCAAGTTAAACAGACCACACGACAGGGGCAAAAGGCCTCCGCTTACAAGGTCTAATTGGTTCCACAGGTTGCAGACTGGAGAGCAAAGACAGGGACCGCCGGAGAAAAGGATGGGTCAGCGGAGCAGGAGGGGGGGTCAAAAGACTGTAGAGACAGAAAGGGGGAGCAGGAGAAAAATAGAAACAAAGAAAACAGAAAATATACCAACAGAAGAGAGAGGAGTGATGGAAGAGAAGTGGAATCAGAAGAGGAGTAGTTCTTGTTTCTGTGATGCAGTTTCATTTTTATAGTAGAAATGAGGGATTTATCCAGAGATCGGGTGGATGATGGCGACGTCACTCCCACATGTGTGAATATTTTCTGAAGTTCAGGTCGTCTGTTAATAGACATGTTCAGACTGCTAACTTGATGCAATTGTCTAATTTTGTTTTATTTAGTCATGTCATTCTATTGTCCTTATGTTTTTACTTAGATATTTTCTGCTTGTAAAGCCTAAGTTTTAATAAACTGCATTGTTCTTCATTTGTCAAGCGTTAAATAGAAACAAATGTTCAAACCCTTTTTTAATAAGGTTTTCTGTTGCTAATTAGTGACACAAGATAAGGGTTTGAAGGCTCACCTTTCACAACAAAAGACGTCACAAAAAGAGGAACCAATAATTAAAGTATCAATGATTAACAGTTCTAGTTAAAGTCATTGCAGTCATCTTAATTTGGTGGATTTTTTATTAGCTATTGAAAATGTTATAAACAACTTTGATGTGTTTTAAAGAAGAATTTAAAGGCAAGTTTAAATTCATAGATGATCTTTTTCTAACCCACATAATCATACAAACTCACTCGTATGTCAGTGACTATTAAGAAGTACTGAGCAAGATTCAGACTGGATATTTAATCATTATCAAAATTGTGGAGCACATTTACACTTTTTCTCAGTTGTGTGGTGCATTTTTCTGATCAGAATTAAAAAATCACACAGTTTAGCAGCCACAATATTTAGTCAATACAGTAATGCTCAAAGTAGCAGTTTCTCATTTCTTCCAGGAAATTGTAAATCCTTCTGGATCAGCTGGTTCAATGTAATGCTCTGCTGTTGCATAACATAATTTGTTTATATCATGTCGATCAAAGTAAATTATATGATGAATTATCATTCACGGGAATGAGAAAGCTTGTCTTCATTTCATCACTTGACTCATTACATACAAACGTGAACTATCTGGAAAACAGTTGACCTCGATTCTCATCTCCCTCTACTGCTCAGTCTGGGCCTTCTTTAATTGACCTCAATTTCTACCAGGCCGATCAGCGAACAGAAGGAGAAGTTGTGAAAGATGACGTAGATTTTCTGAGCTGTTTGAGAGTCGTAGTCTTAGTTTTAGCGATGGCAGTGGAGGAAGTGAACAAAGCCGTACAGTCACATTGAATGTTGGCTGTCAATATTTAAATAACATCAACAGCCGCCTCATTCGGCTCGGCACTTCTCTCTTTGCAGTGGAGGAAGGTTGTTTGCAGCGCAGGCAATTTCCGGTAAGCTTCATAGAGTCAGACTGGTGCATTACATTCATCACGGCCAAATGTTAACAATTGGGTGAAATTTAAAACCTCAGCAGAGTCCACACCTCCAGAAAACAATCGATTCTGAGTAGCTAGAGGTCCAGACCCTCTGTATGAACCAAAGTCGGTTTTTACCAGTCTGGCAAAAGACAGAAGCTGTGGAAGAAGCTGCATTGAACAGAGAGCAACCTCTGATGTCTGAGGAGGAAGGTTTATTGCCAACACACATCCCCAAATGGCCCTGCTTGTGGCCATGTGATGACCTCTCAGCAGTGGATTCACCACTCAAGGTCAAACAGACAGAAACATCTGGATGTCCAAGAAGGATTCACAGCACTGTGTATGCTGATTGTACTGCAATATTGTTTACAGCTTTAGCCAAAGGGTGCTTCTTTACAATGCTTATTGTAAATAAATTTGTAATTTGCTTTCAATGGTGAGGACAAAGTGCAATCGCAAAGAGCATATGCAGTAAAAATGTGAAACATACATAATCAGTGTCCTGTACTCATTTACCTCTCTAAATAGAGCAATGTGTTGCTTCACTGTGGATTTCAAATGTATGGCGCCGTCATGAGCCCATTGAGGTAGCGTCACCAACAGCTGACTTGTTAAAAATGGAAAAGTGAGTGAACTATCATAACAAAATATGAACAAGCTATTCAACTTGCTTGTTCATAAATGTGGTGAGGACTTTTCATTTTGTTGACACCGACACTTTCATTGTCATACGTTCTTACTTTGTACATGCTTTGTAAGTTATCAGCTAGATTTTTGAACTGGTACAAAATGGTTTGGGAAATGGACTAGCTGTTGTGCAAATGGAAAGAGTGATGTAAGAAATACAAAAGGACAACAGTAAACAGGTTGGTTTCCTAGAATGGAGCAATCTTTTAAATACAGTCATTGAAATTTTCACGGGATTGCCATTCCAAAAACCTGAGAAATCTGTCTTTATCGATTCCAATTCCAAGTGGGCTTGGAGTCAACATCTAACTGCCTTGCTGTTAATCACAGGAAATGTTTATGAGCTTGGAGGCTGGACTTCATTATTCCATTCCCTTTGGCACAATCCACCATTACCTCTGGCAGCACCACAGACTCTCACCAAGACGCTACCACCGCCATGCTAACCAGCTGGTGATCAGGCGTCTCCATTCATGGTGATGTAAACGTTCCTTTGGTGGAGATGCTGGTATTCCAGAAGTTCACAATTCATAACAAAAACATGACAGAAAGGTTAACATTACATGAGTAAAAATCGATTGTTTTTTTTAAATGTACAATGTTATTGTCTGCATGTCCTCAACGACGTCTTACCAGTTGTCTTTATTGTCCTGGGAGGCTGATTCTCTATTGCCTCTTTGAAATATTTTGACATCAAAATAGAAAACATTTTGATGTCAAAATATTTCAAAGAGGCAATAGAGAAAACAGTATGTAGACAGATATAAAAGAAGACGACAAACAACAATTATATTTTATGTTATGGTGATACGATGTGAAGAGTTGTGTCCTTAATGTCAAAACCTGACATTAACTTGCTGTACAAAGGTTTAAAATGACTGAAAACTCACAAATCTGAAGATTAGTGGTGATATTAGCTGACTGGTGCTACGAGGAAGTAATAACTCCTGTCAACAATCTCCATGGTAAACATTACATTTCATAAGAGCTGAACGAATTATTAAACCGTAAGTACATCTATCTGTAGATTTAGATTACTTAATGTGTTTGACATATTTCGTTTGTGAATGATGGCTTTATTCTCGACAATCACATCAAAATTCATTGCTCAGCCTTAGTGAAGTCATTGTTGGCACATTGATTTATTTAAAATAATGTCTGGTGAAGCCAATGCTCATGAAGATATACAGCTTAAAGTGCAAACAGTAAAATGTCTCAAGTGCATTTTAAATCTAAGACCTCGTATCTTGTTTTTAATGTTTTCTTTGCTAACTTTATATCATGTTTATACCACATCAGCTATTCCTCTAGACAATGAACATGTCAACTTTATGGCTTCAAAACGCTGCACAAAGCCTTAAAACTGTGATCCCATTAAGAGGTAAAATCTGGAACTGTTCAGCAGATGAAAGTTTGACTTTGTGAGCCCTCCGAGTATTTATTTCGTTTTATACCTCGACAAGCTTTAGTCTGTATTATTGGTAGTTATGGACCAGAAAATGGAATTCCCAGCAAAGTGACCCGAGGTGCTGTCACACCGCAGGAAATCTTACAAGTCATTGAATCTGTTTAAGACCCTTAACTTATTGTTTTTCTTTAAAAAGAAAGTTGAAAGTGGTTTTCAGAGCAGGGAAACTTATTTGACTTTTTTTTTTTTTTTTTAAGAGAATGCATTTGTTTGCTACTGCTAAAGCTGTCAGCGTTATTTTACAGTGTTTTTTTTTTATTATTATTACTTTTACTGAAAAGAAAGCATTCGCAATTACAAGGTAAGCTTGTGTATGTTTTTTTATTATTATTGGTTTCCGGGAAAAAATAAGCACCTCTTTGTTTGCACTTTGTCACCTGCTTTAAAACATTCAGCCCCCTTCATGGAGTAGGTCCAGTTTGACATCTCCATGACATCTGTCTAAGACTGTCTAGACCACAGTAATAACACATATAAATTCCTATAGTGAGTGGCATTCCCATTTGATGTAAACTGATCTGCTGTGTGCCTGCCAGGTCTGAGCAAACAAGATCACTGACACCATTTCTGCTGCACAATTTATTTGACGGAGTCAGTGGGTTTCATTGTTCTTTATCCTCATGCTTTTGTTCCTGCGAGCCGAGTGAGTCCTGAGCAAATATATAACTCTTTGGAAGATTTAATCCTCCCGGAGTTAATTATGTTAATGTGCAATCTATCTAAATTTCCTACAAGCATGCAGTGAGCTGAGTCACAGCTGTCACAATTAAACGGCTACGGTCCAGATGTACCGAGAAAGTATGCTCCACAGATGTCAATTCCATGTTCGTAGATGTGTTATGAATGTGTCAAACGTCTAGTAAATGTGAGCGTTTACCGTGACTTCTAAATTAAAAAGAACTTGAAACAAAGTGAAATCTGGTTTCTCGGCCATGTGGACGAACCTGGTTATTGGACTCAGATGTATGGAGGCTTTAGAGGGGAGCAGCCTGTTAGCTTAAAGAAAGAAACAGGAACAGACAGCTATACCTGGCCTGGCCTGGTGACAGAAACAAAATCTGATTACCTGCATACCAGCACCTCAGTAAGGCTCAGACTCATTATTTATGTCCTGTTTATTTATATTGGTGACAGAACAGAGAGACAGAACAATAGGAGAGGCCATTTTACCGCCTGCTAAATCAATTCACAGGTAAAGCTGTGCTGTGCTGGGAGCATACACATGTTCACATTCATGTTTATTCACCCATCCATCCATCCATCCATCCATCCATCTTCTAACACCCTTGTCCCTAGTGGGGTCGGGAGGTGCTGGTGTCTATCTCCAGCTAACGTTCTGGGCGAGAGGCGGGGTCACCCTGGACAGTTTACCAGTCTGTCGCAGGGCAACACAGAGACAGACGGGGCAAACAACCATGCACACACACTTACACTCACCCTAAGGAGAATTTAGAGACACCAATTAACCTGACCATGTTTGTTCACATAGGCACAAAATGCCAAAATGGATCCAAATTAGTAATACTTGTCAGTCTAACCTACAGCTCTGTAAAAAGTGAAGAGACCACATGCTGAGCCCATTGAAACCCTCATGGTTATTCCACCAAATATTGATTAAATATTGAACTCTTCCTGAGTTAAAACATCATTATTGTTGTTTCTAAATGAATTTGAACTTGTTTTCTTCTTCAGCGTTTTTGTTATTTTGACAATTTCTCATTTTCTGCAAATAAAAAATATTTGCTTGTAATTTCAGAAACATGTTAGCAGTTCACAGAATAAAAGAACAATGTTCAAACATTTACCTATAAAGAGTAAAATCTGACCACTTTAAATGATCTCTTAATTTTTTCCAGAGCTGTATGACACTAAATGAAGTAAATAAAATATTCCTATATTTAAGTATTTATTTATTTTTCTTTACAGAAACACACTCGAAATGGACAAATTAACGTGTAAAAGTTGAAAGCTTATTTGCCCTGGACATCATGTTGTTTTTATTTTTAATTTTGTCAAAATGTGTCGACGTTCTCTTTGGTTTAAAGTGGATTCATTAGGCAAAATTAACTTTTTGCATGTTTTTGTATTTCCATTTGGGTCTGTTTCTAGAAACAGTCCAAATGCTGGAAGAAAAAAAAACTGACGTTTTTTTGGCAATAAGTTAATGTTTTTTAGTATCTGGAAAATTAGTCATTTCAAAAGCCTCTCGATTAAAAAGGCTCCATTTCTCCTTTTGGGTCTGACTCTGGGTCAAAGAAGTATCGCTGTACAATTGTTCATCTGTTTGACATGTATAAAGTGTGAGTGTAGTTTATTTAATTAAAAGTCACAGAGCCCTTGAGCAGAACATTGTGATAGGAGTGCAGGATAGGCAGAACTGAGCAGGTGAAATCTCATTATCGGAGAATAATTTGTGTAAAAAATTTAATAAAGATGTTTTTTATAGCCCATAGACTTATTCTAACGTGTTCCAGGAAGCATAATAGGTTCCCTTTAACTACAGGGTGGGCCATAAGTATCCATACATAGTAGAATGTAGAATCTATATTTCTTTCATACTTCAGATACCCAAGAAGATGCATTTGGCAAATGAGCAAAGAATTGAAATTGTACTGATAGCTGGATTGGGAAGCGGTCGCATGGCTGCACAAAACTTTAACAGAAAACATGGAATAAGCATCACATACGACACTGTGGCAAAATTTATTTTTAAGTTTTAGAAAACTGGAAATGTTGCAGATCAACCATGAAGTGGAACAAGACGTGCAGCGATTACACAGAGTCCCACAAAAATAAAAACGGTTGCCCAATATAAAATGTTTATTTTTTTCTATGTATGGAAACTTATAGCCCAACCTGTAGATTGATTTTCCTCCTGTTTTAATAATTTCTGTAAGTCTAGACTTTCTTTGCATTAAATGTTTACTTTTTAACTCTCCTCTGACTGGCTCGCAGTCTGTAGGGTCCAACAAAGGAATAGACATCATGCATGTTGTAATTTGTACCTAACAAACATAACAAGACTAAAACCATTCTGTTGCAGAAGACTACCTTAACATTGATAAAAACATATAAAAGAGCCGATAAAGCAAGGTGATAGTTTATATAACTTCTATAACCGTTGCATATTTCTTCTGAAACATTGCTTTTAAGAGCCACCTTTGAAATGCTAGAGAGGCAAAAAGCTAAGACAGAATTTCAGTAAAAGAACACCATTGCTGGTTTCTCTGAGCTGTATGCATCCTCTGTGTGTGTGTGTGGGGGGGGGGGGGCAGGATTGGTTCCAGCTGGAGCTCATCAGGTGACAATCAGGGGCAACGTTTCGAGGACCGGCTTCCCAAAGGTGAACGCCAGATGACTCCCCTGATGGATTCCTGGTTCCTCGTCACCTCCTACCACTTGATTGCTTCCAGTGTCACTGCCGCTCCTCACACTGCTCCTATGACGACACTCACCTGGATTCATCGTCAAGTTCACCCTCCATCGCTCTCCATTGCCGTCTACCTTGGGAATAAACCGAGAAACAATCACCAGGCAACTGCTAACCCGACTACGTCGGTCTGAGTCTTGCAGATCTCAGCTAACTCCAACACAGATCTGCATGTTCACTTCACTTCAGCTCAGTTTTGCTTTATTTTGGAAATTATCGACATTACACGTGTTCTCCATTTGTATTTCTTTGTCACCTGCAATTCTTTATTCAGTCGTCAAGAATCAATATTAATCAGTTACATTTTGACAATAATCTCCACTGCTACTTCAGTAGAGGTAGCAAAGCACCAATTACTTGTCATGTTTGATGAAATCATGAAATCTGCACTCTACCAGAAACTTCTGAAGGAGAAGGTTTGACCATCCATTTGTGACCTCAAACTCAATCACACTTGAGTTAGGCAGCAAGACAATGATCCAAAGAACGCCAGCAAATGGTAAATGGTCTGTACTTGTATACGATTGATCAAGTCCAGAGGACTATCAATTGTCAGTAATGTTTGATGGCAGTTGTTGCGATCGAGGGGACAATCAGTTGTTAGGCTTATGGCGCAATGACTGCAACTGCATTTTGAATTTCCTCTAGTTATCTTTGCTAAATGATCTGAAACAGTGCGATAAAAATCCAAAACAGAAAAAATGTGTAAGGTGCAAATACTTTTTCACAGCATTATATGTGCAAAGAACAAGTAAACATTTCCAAATGAATAAAATCCAGCTCTTAAAGTCAAAGTATTTAGTTAATAGTCCTTATGCTCCTCCGAACATGACATTGCTTCTTGACCGGCCCTTTCAGTGCTGGTGGGAGACGAAGGGTTAAGTACTCAGTCGGAGGAGATAGGAGCTGAAAGGAGGCCATGAATCCTGAAGTCCCTGCAGGCCCAGCATGGTAAAATAATTAGGCTTACCTTTGAAGAGAACTAAACAAACACAACAGCACTCAACACCAGCCACGTCCTCTGCTGACTTTCTTCTTCGTCTGTTCCTCAAAGCGGCCTTTTTTTTTCTTTCTGTTTCCTCGCTCTGCTACCTGCCATACCAAGCCAGTCGAGTCGCCCTCCCTCCCACATCTCTCATCTTTTCATCTTACTCTGTTCTTCGAGATTTTGAAGTCTGGCAGTCTCTTTCTGTCTGCCGATTCTCTTGGGGAAGAAAGATAAAAATGGACGGAAAAAAAAGAAAGACGCAGTTCACGGATCAGTTTTGTACATCCTCTAAAGAATGCTTTAAACTGCAAGAAGAACCAGCGCTGTAGGAATATTCAAAAAGAAATACCAAAGTGCTGACTTACTATTAAATTCTCCATTTTTAAGTGGCTTCTAAGACTCTGGACAAAAAGGAGATTGTTCGATCTGACTCTTCTAATAGCAATGAGTTGGAATCGCGCTGTTTTAAAACCTTTTCATGGAGGATTTTTGATAGATTTTACATGACTGTTAAGCAATTTCTCAGAATTGCTATTACATTCTATATGACATATACTGCTAACTGATTTATTACCCTTCATACAAAAAATACATTGAAGTAGTCAGGAAAATAAAATCTTATTACAATTAAGTGTGTTAGTATGTACAGAGAGTATACAGAAGTTAGTTCACTTTTTTCATTATTCCTCATTTTTTTGAGTTGCTCTTACCCTTTTAATGTTACAATTGAAAGTATATATTTCATACAAAGTCTTAGTATTATTGTGCAACATTAGGTTTACATTCTTATACTCCTAGATGAGGACTCTTGTCAAAGAATAGGAGAAATTAGAGCCTTTCTGCCACATTTAGTCAGATAGGAAGAAACATTCTTTCCTAAATACTGAAGCAAAATGTTGGTCAATAGATGCAGTTATTAAATCCATTTGGATTTCATTTCATAGTTGGTTACTTTTACCAATGTAGCGGGACTCAATACAGTTCTTGCAACCCGCAGAACTGCTACCTCAAAAAGGATGTCATTAGTCCGACACCCACGGCAACTGTGTGAGTTGTTTGTGAGCATAAAGTTAATCAGGTAAGAAAATTCTGTACGTCAGTTTTTATTTTTTGTGCGTTCTCTGTCGGTTCAAAATGTCTGCTCATACAATTAAGCACAGTTGGCAAGAAAACTCAGTGTCAGACATAATTCATCAAAATTATTTCTGATAAATAAACAAAAATCCGATCAGAAATTGTGAGAAGGCTTTGATTGCTGTGATGATCTATGAATATTTTCTTAGGGATGATCATTTTTGACATACAAATGGATATTTTATTAGCAATTGTTAAACTGGCACTCTTTTTACACTGCTTTTGTCATCTTTTGAGTGACCAGATTCTTGACTTAATGACGGTAAATTCAAATCTTAATCCAATTAGATGCATGGATAGTTTTGGGCTTAAGTACCCAAAATTACATGTGGTACTTAAGTATTTCTAGTAATACTGTTAAACAAATTAATCTGCAATATATGGACCTGTTTTAACATTTCTTTTACCCCCCTCATTAAAATTCACTGTACTCCAGATTACCTTTTTGTGTTAATATTAATAAAATGGCACATTATGTTGGGTTTTTTGTCTTGGTTTTAAGTAAAATAAGCTTGATCAGAGAGAGACAAATAATACCAGAAGCATATACCTGAAGAATAAGCTCATATGCCCGAAGGACAGATTGAACTCAGGAGACAGAATCAAAATGGCTTAAAATAGTTTAATCAAATCTTTTGTTGGGCAGTGATGATAACATATAAATTAAGAAAGAAGGAGGCGGAGAAAGGTGGACTTAAAGACAAAGAAGGGGAAAAAAGGAGCAAAGAGGTATACGGAGGCAGGATTCCCAGAAGACCACTGAATTTCCCTTCTTTCTTTTCTGCCTTTTTTCACAGTCCTCTCACTCCCAGCTCCACACAGCTGTTTTAGGGCCAGGGGCTTCTTTCTCCAGAGCCCAGATGAAAGAGCCGCCTTAAGCAGCCCTACAGGTAGGTCTGGTAAAGCCATTGCTCTGGCTGTCCACTGCCTAACGCATGAAATAAAAATAAAGGCAGAAAGACAGAAAGAGTGGGGGGAAGGATTACACTAGAATGAGCAGAAAAATGAAGATAAACTTGAAAACGCAGAGTTTGAACAAAGTGACAGAAAAAGAGCATCATGGCGACAATTTGTAAGAACGAAGAGACAGGTGAGGAACTATGAAGAGGTTACCTGATGTTGGGCACCAACCCCACGACGTTAACAATGTCCGCTCTTATTGACTTTGTTAGAGCATTTTCAATGCTACTTTCTATGTGTTTACAAGAGTAAGTCACGCTGAAGCGGGTGGGTAAGGGTTTAAATTCAGCAGAAAACATCCAAAATGGCTCAGACTGAGCTAATGACAAGCTTTCTGTTGCAGCTTTGTTTTACGGCATACAACTGCTCTCTCACACACATACTTCTTTCCATCCAGATGTTGATGGAGAAGCCACTGCAGGGCTTTTTGGTTTTCCAGCTAAATTACTTATATTTTTAAGTTCCATAAGTCTGAGTGTATAATGCTGTTATTGCTGGAACACATAAAACAGCAGCAAAAACTGAAAAACAGTGTCAGTGTGCTCAACAACTGGTAAAGAACTTCAGCAGGACTTCTTTAATGTCACTGGGAACACCGCGCTCAAAGTCGTTATGCAAAACTGCGTCCCTTAATCACTTCTACACACCGAGGTCATTCCCAGACAGTCATTTCATCCAGTTAGAGACTTATTCAAGATCTCCACTCAAACACGAATAGGTACTTCAGATGTAGCTTGAATGCTGGATTTTCCAGCTTTTCTCACTGCTACAATTTTCTCAGGCTCCGGCAGAGCGACACCACCCACACACAGTCTTCGCTAACCACCACTGTGTGCGACTGGAGCGCTCCAGGTGATGTCTAACCTCTCCACCTTCCCACATTTATATAGCCTCACTTCTATGGTATATCACAAAAACAGTTATTTTCTCCTCCCAAAAAATTTATTTTGAGGGCAAAATTTTAATGCAAAACTTGGTTTTGAGTAAATGAAATCCAATTTCTTTTTTGGCTAATTTCATTGAAGGACTAACTATTTTTTTTTCTCATGGATACTTTACGGTGCCCAATAGGCATACTCAATATTCGTACATGGGAACTGACCAAAAACCCAATTCAGTCATAAAAATCAGTCAGAATTCTGCCTGAACTTTTTTGGTGTTGATGATTCTAACAGAGATTTACTAATGCGGGATGCATGGTGGCTCTTCCTCGCAACAAGAAGTCTCTGTGTTCCAGTCTTGACCAGAAGCGTTCTGACGTGGGTTCTCTCTGGGTACTCCGAGTTTCTCCCCAATCTACAGAATATGTTAGGCTGATGAGAGACATGGTTGAAAGTCTGAGTCATGATGATTCATCTTATCTGTTTATGTGTTAGCCTTGTGGCTAGTGACCCATTCAGGGCATACCTACTTTATACCAACAACAACACTCATCAATCAGTGAAAAGTACATGGTACTAATTAATGCAAGATGTATTTCGTGGCATGTGGCAAGTGGTATTTCGAGACCATACCTGGGTGTCTTAGGAGTGTGATCCTGCTGCAATTGGAAAACACTCAACCACCACCCAGATCTGCCAATCCAGGATAACTACCCCCTTAAGGAACTCCAGGTGAATCTCATCCACCATCAGGGCCTTGCTACCAAGAAGCTTTTTAATCACCTCAAGAGAGTTTGGGGACATGGAGTATGAACAGTCCGTAGTCAAGATCTCTACTGCAGATAAGATCAAGTCTTAAAGGACATTGGCGAAAGTTGCCTTAACTACCAAAGTACCCATTCATCGATACCAGTGGTGATGGAAGCATCAAACTGGAAAATTGTAAATGGCGATTTACATTCTGTCATTCATGCCTTCACTCACACATTCACTGATGGTGGAAAGCTTTTGGACAGTAGCCACAGGCACCTTGTGGCAGTCTGACCACCACCAGGAGACAAGACGGGTGAAGTGTCTTGCCGATGGACACAACAACATAGGTGGACAGAGAGTGGATCGAACTGGCAACCCACCGGTTGCGGAACAAACGCAATAGAATTGTACCTATTCATTTTTTTAATAAACAAAACATCCATCCATTGTCTGTATCTGCTTATCCTTATAGGGTAGTGGATGGTGCCTTTCTCCACCAGTCCTTGGGTGAGAGGAAGTGGATAAGTCACACAGTCTATTCCCCATACCAAAGGCCAATATTAGAGTACAAAGATACCCTTACAGTCATGTTGGTGTAGTGTGGAGAAAGCCAGATTACCCAGAGTAATCTGATTAATGGGAAGAAAATGCAAACTCTTTGTCCAACACACCAGGCAGGGATTCCAGACCTAATTCAAGATGGCAGTGCTTACTTCTGCATCACTGTGAATGCCATGGTTACAACATTATTTTAAAAGATTGAAACTTACTTTTTATAACTATCTAATGTATACAGATATTTAAAGGGTTCAAATTTACATGCTGTGGAGATAAATTACTTTTGGGCATGAAAGATGAGCAAATAAAATGAGATTAACAATCTTGCAATCCTCAGCTGTTCTCCTAAAATGAAAATATTATATGTAGGTCATAAAATATTGACAACTACTTACAACTCCCAACCCAGCTATGAAAATGCATTGGACTAAAAATTTAGTCTGTCTGTTAGATATGACAGAATTGGGTGAACATTATATCAAAGACCTGAAATGTTTCAGGCTCATCGGTGCAGCCGTCTTCCACTTCCTCCTGCGCAAGAAACAAACTGTGACTTTCTGTGACGCACTGGATGTGAGCCAGCACACTCCCGGGCCAGCTCAAGGTAAATTGCTGTCGAGGTGATGTGGTTTGAGGCCCATTATGTGGTTCAGGTTGTTGCAACAAAGCAGCAGCGCATAATTACAACAGGTGGTTGGAGAGATTTTCTTCTCAAAAGCCACTGAGGTTTGGGCAAAGAGAAGGACTAGCAGAGGACACTGAGTGAATTACACCATCACACATTTTCCTCCCAGCCTAACACGCCCATACTTACTATTTGCTGATTTTCTTTTACTTTTATTCACCATTTCCATTGACCTGGGGAACTAGTAGCTGTGGTCTTCTCTGGGACGTTTTGTGTTCAATGATAGTCAATGTAAGACTTTATGAACAAATTAGGATTCAAATGAGATAAACTAGGAGGCTAATAGAAAAGAAAAAAAAATCTGGGCAAAGCTTGGTCCTGTTTCAACTCTCCTCTTGAAGCGGCCAAAAAGCTTCTTGCTGGAGGATCCAAGCAGCCGACAGTTAGGTATGTAACAAAGCAAAGAGGGGGAAAAAATGATAGCTTTTGATCAGGTTTCAGCAGCAACCTTTCATGTTCAGTCTGGAGAATTTTAACTAAACTTTCCTGACAGGCCGCTCTTGCGTTCGCAGAGACTGAAGCTTTTCTAAATTATGAGTGGCTGTTGTTGATGACTGCTGAACAGAGGATTTGCAGGGCGTGCAGAGCAGGACCAAATGTTTCCAGGCTGGTTTTAAAAACTGAGGTGTTAATGTGGGTCAGAGCCTGTTAGCATCAAGTCAGTGCTGATTAACAGGATCTCACTAAGGTAGAGTAGGATAAAGTGAAGAAAAGTTTATGAAAGGTAATTTAAATGCTCTCCAAACAAATGCACTTTACTGCACTTTTAATCCCTTTGTAAAATAAGAAGGGCACCGATATTGAAAATAAAAACAACTTCATCAGTTTCTGTTTTTGTCACCTGATTATGGTGCATCTCAACATGAAAGCTTACAATCATCCACATGTTAAAAAAAAAAGTGTGAAATGGAGCCTGTTTTATCCAGTATGTTACATCTTTTCTAATTTGGTATTTGTGAAGCATATTTAGAACTAGTCCAATAAAGTTGCTTCTCTGTTCCCAGGATGATCAGATATTTGACCTAGAGCTGTTCCTGCCTTCTTTTCAGCTAAATGACTTATTCGAGACAATCTAACCTGAAAATGGACTGATTGGAAATGTTTTGGCCAGTCTTCAATTTTGTAATTCTCTGACGATACTGAATTTAGTCAATTCTGATTTCAATTTGTGCATAGTTATTTACATTTCAAATATATTTACATATGTTGTATTTTTGAAGAAATTAACTAATTTAATTGTATACACAAAACTGTGAAATAAATCAGTGATTGACTCAAAAGGAAAGACGTAGAGAGCTGTATCTCTCTCTCTCTTTACTGTAAATCTACTAAAGCAAAAACAAAATCACCAAGTTATTAGATGTAGGAATCTGTACAAATAAAATCCAACTAAAAATTCCAATATATGTTATTTACTCTTTTACAAGAAACTGATTTTCACTCCTCAAAACCTAGATGTGCACCATATCATCACATATTTGAACACATCTTGTCAGAACATTGGAGAAAAATGCTTCAGCGTTTTGAAGGTGTAAAAAATGTTTAATTATTCACTTTAAACAATAATTAATTATCAATTTAGGAACAAAAGAGGCTGCACAGTGGCGCAGTTGGTAGCACTGTTGCCTTGCAGCAAGAAGGTCCTGGGTTCGATTCCCGGCCGGGGTCTTTCTGCATGGAGTTTGCATGTTCTCCCTGTGCATGCGTGGGTTCTCTCCGGGTACTCCGGCTTCCTCCCACAGTCCAAAAACATGACTGTCTCTCTAAATTCTCCCTAGGTGTGAGTGAGTGTGTGCATGGTTGTTTGTCCTGTATGTCTCTGTGTTGCCCTGCGACAGACTGGCGACCTGTCCAGCGTGTACCCCGCCTCTCGCCCGGAACGTGGCTGGAGATAGACACCGGCAACCCTCCCGACCTCATTAGGGACAAAGGGTGAACAGAAAATGGATGGAACAAAGGATGACACTCATATTGGCACAATGTTTATGCTGGAGAGTGAGCAGTAGGTGTCGCACAGCTCTGCAGTCTCGAGATTCCTAAATGCTGACATTTTTAAATTCTGCATGTTCCACGAAAGACCGACCCTGTTGGTGCCAGACTGCCTAAACAATGACATGCCTCTGCAGATAATACAGTTTCCTTTCTTGAAGCTTCTATAAACTTTACAGCTGATTTAATTTCTAAACACCTCGCTGACATTGAAAATCCCTGACTTTAAATCTTTCCATAGAAATAAGCTCCACACAGAAGAGTGCAGCTGTTTTTAAGGCCTGTTTTTAAGACCTGTCATAGTTTGTTTTGAAGTTGACTGGTCAAAAAAGATTGGGTGTATGTTAGGGGCAAAGATGGCCGATTAAGAGTCAGCCTTATTCCAACTATGATGTAGATTCACTATCTGAACTCTACATCACATCATCATGACCGTCTGAATTTTAAAATCTGTTCAGGATTTTCTCTACACTTGACCTAAATGTGTGGGCTCCTGCCAGTGAATTAAAAGTCTGGGAATTGAAATAACAATAGTTATCAGAATATTTATAAGTACTTTTAAAAACGTTCTGAGAAATGACGGAGATTTAAGTCAGCAAAAGGCACCAGGAGTTTTCATTCGTTACAGAATAGTCACACCTGCTAAGTGTTAAGCAGAATTTGCGCAGCCTACACTGGCATATAAAATAGTCTGACTTAATATGCAGCTAAGAAAACAATAAATGTCATATTATCTCAAGTCTCAGTTGGTCTAACCCTAAAACAGAAAACTCTGTCTGAATCATTTAATATGAAGCTGCAACAGCAGTTTCTGAACAGATGATTAATCTAAAGCTTCCAGGTTTCTTTTGACTAATTTCTTTGCATAATTTGTTTTTAGTCCGATAAGTGTGCGCTTTTGAAGTTTAATGGCATTCACGTGGAATTTATTTCAAGATATTTTAATTGTTGCTTCAAACAGGATTAAAACAAAGTGCTGAACTGTTCCATATGGCGAATTCACTTGTTGCAGTGTCCCGCTGGAACTAATAAGCCAGTCCATTTTCACCCTTTAAGTCTCCAGCATGGGCCAAAATGACTGATTTACAGCTAAGATGTTGAACAAACTCTCATAATTATATATGTAATGTAATTTACTCTTATACTGCCTCTCTGTGCAGCAGTTTCCCATCATGTTCACACATGGAGGGTGAGAGCCTGCGTTTATAAAGCTTTACAAATCGGAGTCAAAGGGACAATAATCGCATTTAAGGCTTGGCGTCTGTAGATCTCTGCTGTAATATTTTTGCCCTGATTAAGAAAAAAGTGCATATTGTGACACTTATGTTGCTAGAAATGATTGGTGTCACCACATCTTGGATAGTTAGCAGAAATTACGCCTTTTTTGTGTGTTCGGCGAATTATTTCTTGGATTTTGAATTGTGCACCAGTAACTGTATTCAACTTTTCACTGATATCAGAGTAAAAGTGTTTTCCCAATATTCATTTTCTGTACTTGTTATGTAACTTATCTGTTTAGGAAAAAAACCAGAGGACCTTAAGGAAGTGTTGCATGCAATATTCTTCTTTACTCCTTAAGACCGGGTACAAAAGTGGGCGCAGAAAATGACCAGGTTGTTGATGTGAGACTATTTCAGTGTAACAGTAAGCTAAAAGTGTTATTTCAAAGAGTATGACAGAATGAGAGTGTTGATCTGATATGTGGCACATATTTTTATTTTTGACTAATTTTATTACTGTACTTTTGATTTTTTAATTATTATTTCATGTCACTTTTATGCAGATGATATTTAGGTGTACTGAATATACAGATGTACCTCTACTCAGGCAACACATTGGTCACTTGACTTCTGTCATTTAGTCAAACTTAAGAAATGTTCATGTTTTTACCAGTCGATTTCTCAAAATTACTAGCCTGGTAGAAACCAGCTCCATGTCCAAAGGGTTGGAAAAACGACTGCTTCCTGGAGGTGTGGACTCTGTTAAAGTTTTACATTTTACCCAATGGTTAATGTTTGGCCGTGACATAGGTAATGCACCAATTCAGCACTGTAAAGCTTACCAGAAATTGCCTGCACTGTAAGCAACCATCCTCTGTGAAGCAAGAAGTGCTGAGCCACAGGAGGTGGCTGTTATTGCCACAGCCTGTTGACTTGTCCAGCAGACAGCCATCAGCACCCTCCACAAGGCAGATAAGACATAAAAGGTTATTGCTAACACACTTCAATATTTGGAAGTGTGTCCAACACGGACTAAATGGATTTGTTCACTTCCTCCGTTGCCATTGCTAAAACTACAGGAGGACTACAATTGTAAAACAGCATCCATCATTCACAATTTCTGTTCGCTGATTGGCCCGGTTGAAATTTTACCAGAGAAATCCATTTCAAAGGGAGAAAGTCCAGACAGAGCACAGAAGAAATAGCGAATCTAGCTGAAAATAGTTAGGCTACAAAATTACTAGTCTGAATTGTTTGCACTATTCAAAAAAATCTTTCCTAACAAATAAGTTTGTTGCAAAAACATCCATTCTTTTTATTTCCCTTTGTCTAGACTACTGCATTGCACTTTCACATACATCAACATAAAGCAACCTTGATCGCCTTCAGTTAATCCAGAACTGCGGAGCGAGACTCTTTAACTGGAAGAAGCAGAAGAGCTTATGACACTCCTGTTTTAATGTCTTTACATTGGCTTACCGGTTCATTTTACAGTTAATGTTAGAATCTTGACCTTAACTTTCAAGACTCTGAATGCAAGGTCAAGCACCTTCCCATTTAACTTAACTGTCAAAGACAAAGACACACTCCAGCTAGAGGCCTTAGGTCCTCAAACCAAACTCTAATCATAGTCCAAAGCATAAAACCCAAAGGGGTCACTCTCTCCAGACTGTAGCACGTCGACTGTTGAATGATTTTCCTTTGTTTTTTGCGCTATCTTGAATACACTCTTTATTCAAATTGAAATTTAGTTGAATGTCACTTTATATTTCTATTTTATTACCTTTATCATTGATCTGGTTTTTGTCTTCTAAATTACACTTCAATATTTATTCTCTTTTTCATTAAAGAACTTTGTGATTTACATCTTTGTAAGGTGCCATGTACATAAAATGTATTAATTACTCACCGACAGGAAGCTATTTACAGCGGCCGTTGTTGTGCAAACATGCAGCGGTCAAAAGGAAACCCTGCGCCTCTATTGTCACGAAGAATAATTACAGTTTAACTGCATGATGTATCAGATGGAAACCATGCTGTGAAAGTAGCACTTGAGGCCCCGGACGAGGTTTTCAGGCTCAAACCCGAGACCTAAAGCAGTCGTTGAGGGGTGTTTGTGAGCGAGAGAGCATGTGAAAAACGGCTTCAGATGTTATGTGAAAACCATGGTGCTTCATGTGTTCACATGGAATACGTATTACTTAAATATGTAAGATGAAAAAAAGTATGTTGGGGTCTGTCCTGAGAGACCTCCCCCCTCAAACAACCTCTAACCTGCAGTAAGGGAATAATTTAATGTAACTGTAGATTTTCTTAAGTACATGCCAGGGAATTTTTCCATGTGCTGATAGAAAACAAAGTGTTCTGCAATTCTGGACTTGAATGAGATTAATGTGATTGGGAATAATGGCTGGATATATATATGTTGTCTTTTTATCTAACCTGCCTTTAAATGCAGAAACAGCAGAAAGTGTCTTAGACTCATTACATGTCTATCATGTGCATGTCCAACTGATAGGAACGAATGTCACTGAAAACTTCACATATTTCAATCATTTATTTCAAATTGTGGAATCAGTAGATTCCTTACACACAGAGTGATCCAAGTCAGGCGTTCACATTTTGTCACTTTAGATGAAACTTGGTTTTTCAGGTAAAAAAAACATTAACATAAACTGAAAAGTCATGCCATGGCCATGTTTAAAATATTTCATAGTTGAAATTAAGTACCCAAAGGTTATCCATAGGCACAAAAAGGAACCAATGAGGAGTAAACCAGCAACACTGGGGGAAAGAACGGCATTGCAGTCGAAGGGACAAGGGAAGAGTGAGCAGAGGAGTATTTATTCTGAGGAGGGTGATTAATGGGACCAGCATCAGGTGAGTCGAATTAATACAAAAGTCTTGCAGCCATTGAGAAGCATGAACCAAGCAACTAAGTTCTGATAGCTCAAAACGGCCATTACCAAGACACACAGGTGATGTAACATGAACAAAGGAACGACACCAATATCTAAACAGAGCATTAGTAGACACAAGGATCTACCAAAATGCAAAATAAGTCCAAAGAGAAAAGGAATTCAACACAAAAGTAACATAGCAGAACCAAACTCCTTCCATGTCAAGATACGGCCTACACAATGACAAGAAAGACTGTTGACTTGTCCAGCAGACAGCCATCAGCACCCTTCACAAGGCAGATAAGCCATAAAAGGTTATTGCTAAGGACGAGGCAGCTCATAGACATCCAAGCATATTAATAGAAAGTTGAGAGGAAGGAAAAAGTGTTGTAGAAAAAGAACTTGAGCAACAAAAATAACATGAGCTATAATTGGCTTCATTGTAGGTTAGCAACTAATGAACCCAAGATAAACTCAGAAGTGTCTTAAAGAGAAAAAGAACTGAACTTATGCTCAGCAGTCTAAAGCGGTCACATTTTGCTTCTAAATCGAGGTTTGAGAGTGTAAAGGAAAAATAGTTTAGAGGCACAAGATCCAGGTCGTTCGAGGTCCAGTGGGAAACTTCCAAAGCCAGCGGATGACTTGAGCAGCCATGTCATCGGCTGGTTTTGGTTCACGGTGTTTCATCAGGTAAAGGCAGAGCAGTCGGCTACCAGGAAACACGTCAAGCTTTCCTCTTCTGACCAGCTTTATGGAGACACTAAATGTATTTTCCTGCAGGACCTGCTCACGCTGCCCAAAGTACTAACACCTGCTTTGATGACGGTGCTATCACTGTGCTTGAATGGCCACTATAACGGCACAACAATGTTGCATTAAGGCAGTAATTCCACTCAAAATACCTCTGGCCAGGTACTGAGGGGGTTTACTGTATAGAATACATAGACATCTTTTTTTTAGGAAGGAGATTTTGGATTAAAATACTTCTTTTATTTGACTAATGTAATATTTAAATTCTAATAATATTCTAATTTGTTTAAAAAAAACAACTTTGTTTTTGAAGGTTTTCTTTTTTTTTTTTTTAGATTGACAATAACTTGAAACACATAAATCTGCTTGAAACAAGTCCAGTTATGAGTTTCACGTTTTCTAAAATTGACTTACTGAAACTAATTCACTTTTTGATTACATTCCAATTTTACTGAGATGCACCTGTACAGATGAACGAGTCCCTCCGTGTGAACTGTTGAAGGATTCGCACGCGGATCGTTGCAGGCTTGAACGTCCTAACAAGGATTCAGTTTCATCTTGGCTCCAGTCTGAACGCTCCGCCTGCTCTCGCCGAGGATATTGACTTTCCCGCAAGTTAAAGCATTTAAATGTAGAGTGAGACAGATGCTGTATGTGGACTGGAGGCGACCGCAAAAAAAAAAAAAAAAGAAGAAGAAGAAAAGAAGGAACACGCGTGTGGGTGGAAGACTGGGGACGAAGGGACTTTACAATCCGCACGTATAGATTGACAGCCAAGGCAACTTTGTTTGCCACTTTTTAAGGAGATGCGCGCATCATCTTTCCTCACAAATGACCGCACTCTTCAGGGGGGGGGGGAAAAGCATCTCCTCCATGACGCGCAGAAATCCGTTCGTAAAACTGACGATCGTCACTCTTCGAGAGCGATAAAGAGGGATTAATTTCTGCGTTCAAAAACGTCATTGTTTGAACAACTGAATGAGTCAATGAGGATTTGATGGAGGAGCTGGGCTGACAGCGACGCTCTTCACAAGACTTAACTTTTTGGATTAGCGTGGCAGCGCCTTTTAACTCTCCCAGACGTTCCCCTCCTGACTGCGGAGAGGACCTGCGTCGGAACTCCTGACAGTTCTGGATCTCTTAATTGTCATGGGTTTGGCTTTCGGTGCGCAACAAGGAGGTTAATTCAAACTCAGCCGAAGGCATCCATCTACAGGAATGGTATTTCTGAGGGCATCCAAAGCCGAATCAGCGAAGTATTCATGAAGCAATATTTGAACTATTACAGGATGAGGCTGAGAACATCGAGGTTAGGTTATCTGTAAGTGTTGGAGCCGCTAGCAGATTCTAGCATGTTTTACTTTGACTTTTTTGGTTTGTTTGTTTTTTTGGTGCAAAAACTGTTATTTTATTTTTTTTTATTTTATTTGCTGTTTATGCCGCAGGTTTCTCCAGCTCGCGGCGCTTTGCTTTTACGCACAGGTAACTCCCACTTCCAGTTCAATAATAATTATTATTATTTTAAAAAAAAACAATTATGCTGCATAAAGTTGTTATTAATTTGAGTAAAACTTAAAAAAAGATACCTGGCCGATGACTTAACGGCAAGTAGCAACTCCCTTCAACAGGCTGCAGTAACAATGAAAACATTTTATTATGAGCGCTATGGCTGTTGGCAACTATTCAAACATCTTGAAAAATGTTAAGCTGCAGCCTAAAAGGTAATTGTTAAAACACATGTGGCTGCAGGACGGTTGAAATGATGAGGGCGAAAAAAGAAAAGAGCACAAGGAGGGGCGGAGGGGGGGATAAGAAGAAGTCATGAAAAGGTGAAAGATCATCGGTGGTAAAAAAAAAAAAAAAAAAAAAAAAAAAAAAAAACCAGCCTATCAAAGTGAACGCGTCTCCAAAACAGGCCACCCATAAATCAATGTTTAGACGGCAGAGTGATGCAGCTATCGGGATAAAATAAATGCATAATAATAATTCTGTGATATGACACATGTTTCATATTTTCTCGGTAGGACACTGTGCAGTCGCCTCCTAATTTCAAGCAGCACGTCACCGAACAGAGCCGGCTGTCGGACCGCATGAGCCGCAGACTGACCAGAACCTACCAGCTGTACAGCCGAACCAGTGGGAAGCACGTCCAGGTCCTGGCCAACAAGCGGGTCAATGCTAACGGGGACGACGGCGCGGTGCACGGTAGGTAGACACACTATATAATGACCAGTCAGAAGACATGTGTGTATCGTAACATCAACTTTGTACCAATTAATCCTCGTTTAATAACACACTGCTATGTTTTTTTTCTTACTTTTTTTTTGGGGGGGGGGGCAAAAAAATTAAGGTGAATATTCTCTCCGGTAATATTTGTTTAAAAAATGCAGCTTCGTAAAGAAGACTCATTAATATACATCAAAGTAAACATAATGCGAGACATTTTTTTCAAACAATAAAAATGTTTAAACTGAGTTGGGGTTTTTTTTTTACACTCTGTTGTTAAACAGCAAACTGATAGTGAATGAATAAATGAATGAATGAAAGTCCTCTGTTTATGGACAAACTGTGTTAATCCTTAAATGAAGATTTGTTCTTGAAGTCAGCTGAGTTTTTCTTTTTTGTTTTTTGTTGTTTTTTTTGGGTAGTAGAGCAGGTCTGAGACATAAGCGAACTAAGCTCCTGCTTTTTGCCCCCAGGCCAACAGGGGGCACCCAAGAGCTTTTGAATTTTCACATTACACATTATGAATGTCAAATAATTATGACTGTAGCCATATAAGCAATTAATATGCTTTAAATAAAATTGTCCTAATAATTTTAGATTTGCGGATTAAAGTAAAATCATTTCATTTTCTAAAATGAGGCCTTTTATTTTAGAAGTGATTTAAAACAGTAAACATTCTTTGTGTTTGGTGTTTTTTTCTCACTTGGTGGCTTAAACAGTAAAAGAAACTGTTTAACTGTTTAGTTTAACCCTGCAGACATCTTATTTAATCCTCTCATTTACTCATTCGTTCATTAATTTCTATACAAAGATATGTCTGTCTCTTTGCAAGATAGACGTGGCCAAGAAATCAGCAATGCAGCTTAAATACAAAGATCAAACAGCCATTTTTCATGTTGATATGTCTCACTGCTCAGGGCGGTATCTCTTGTGCTTATGCACAAGAGAAAAAAAAATTGTTATGGGTGAACAAATTCTCTAATCAAGTAGCAGTAGCCGACGCCCTGTCTTTTGCACAGTGTAAGAGTAAATATATGCAAACACACCCGCTGCTGAAAACCCAAACGCTTTCTCTCCCAGTTTAGTTCTTAATCCAGGAATCCCTATTGATTGAAATGTTTCCTTTATTCCTGTTATGAGCATATTTTCAGAGTTGCGTATTTAAGACAATTTTCTTTACTGCTTTCGGACAACATTTTATGATACTGTTATAGAGCACACCTACGATGGTTAACAAATAATTACAGAACAAATTGTTAATTATAATGAATACAGCTCATGAACCATTAAGAAGCGTCTGGAGCGCATTAGCGAAGAGCCAAAGAGGAGACGAATGTTGCCCAAAGGGGAGTATTTAACTGGACTCTCCTATGTACGGTACCAAACTGTTTTGTTTTTTTCATGTTGTGTTTTTTTTCATTGCAAAGCCTAAAACATGTCATCTTAACTTCTATTACTGCTAGATTTTTATAAATGTTATAAGGCTACCTTTCCTAGTCCAGTGTGTTAATATTACAGTCATATACAGTTATTTAATTAATTTGCTTCACCATTTCACACATTTTTAAAATGTTTTCTTTTCCCAAACTGCTAGTTGGATGTGTTTATAAACAACCTACTCAGGCTTATTTAATAGAGAGACTGTAGATCATGAAAAGGTGAAAAGCAACAGGAAAGTAGAGTTAAAGGACGTCTCAGCATTTGATGTCTCAATATAAGACATTGGTGAAATTTAATCCCGCTAAAAAGAAATTAACTAATGTACCATTAATGCTCATTAATAGTTTATTAATAATTTGTTTGTCATTTGACAGCACTGCATGTGGGAGCCTTATTGTAAAAAAAAAAACAAAATGTGACACTGCTAATGTACCTGAATTATTTTTAAAGCTTGTGTCTGATCTGAGGTCAGGTTCCCTGCATGATGTACTTGTTAAACAACAAGTCTTAAGATCAAATCAATTAAACTTGACCCCTCCTTTTTGACTTTTTCTTTTTTTGAGTCTGGATCAAAGTTGACTGCCAGCTCAACTAGTTCAGAGAAAAAAAAAAGATTTGAAAATGGTACAAAAGATTATGCAAGGTTAAGCATGATTTTAACAGCAGGTTGATCCCTTATTAAATTCCACACAGGGTCTAAGAGAAACCCTGGCCTGGCCCTGCTTCCACCCATCTTCCCACCTCCATCCTTCCAGCTGCTCTCTCCTACCCACTTCGACTTTATGGGTAATTTTTATTGCCTTGCAAGTCAATGTATGACTCAATTCATAAGCACTGGTTAAAGTTCGCATCTTTCTCTTCACTTCTCTCGTTGGTGTACTTTTTAAGCCTTCTTCAGGCTCTCAGAGAGAGGTCTGCCCTGCTCGTTTCGGCTGCACCCTCCGGGTGGGAGTCGCTCCCATAAACCAGCCCAAACCCAGACCGCTGCACCGCACTTGTGGTTGTGTCCCTCTGACCACAGTATTTCTCACTGTCCTTTATCCCCGTCTGAGCTGGCCCACAGAGCACAGAGCCTGACGGGCCCTCGGCATCAGCCAGGCCATGTGAAATCACTGTCATTTGATGCTATTTTGGAAGCCCTTGATGCTGCTTGTTAAAGGCGGGCTGCTGGATTATGGGAGATAAAGAGAGGATTCATGTCGTTTTAACAACTTGGGCTGTAACAATCTGCTTCATTTGTATCACGCTCATCTTGTCATCTTGTTTTTTGTCTGTGCAGCTAAGCTGGAAGTGGAGACAGATTCCTTTGGGAGTCGCGTTCGGATCAAAGGAGTGAAGACGGGATACTACATATGCATGAACAAGAGAGGGAAGCTGATTGGCAAGGTGGCTTGGTCTTAATGAAGCAACATGTTGAATGCTTTTCTTTTACTGTGGCTCTTACACGTCGTTGGGACACATATAAAGCCAGCCAGCGAAAACTTGTGGAAGTTGAAGATGATGTTTCAGCTCTCCCTAAAAAGCTCAACCTCTCCGCTTTTTTCTCCCCCAGCGAAAAGGACGAGGCAAGGACTGCATCTTCACCGAGATCGTCCTGGAAAACAACTACACAGCCCTGCAGAACGCCAAGTACGAGGGCTGGTACATGGCCTTCACGCGCAAGGGCCGCCCGAGGAAGGCCTCGAAGACCAAGCAGCACCAGAGGGAAGCCCACTTCATGAAGCGTCTTCCGAGGGGCCACTTGCTGAGCGACAGGAGGCCATTCGACGTCCTTCCTCTGCCCGTCCCCGTGCAGCCTCTCAGCAGGCGGACTAAACATTCCCATCACCAGCGCTCTGGGGGACGCTGAGGACCGAAACCACTGAAGAGGAACAACACAGAAGAACCACTTCAAGAGAAAGCATGGTGTGAACTCAAGTGCCCACACACTTTTTCTTTTTTTTTTTTTTTATTTGCCTCATTTCTGGACTTCTTACGTACTTCTTGGTTACTGGGTTTTATGTAAACTATCTAATCTGCTAGTTATTTACAGACTGTAGCAAGATTTCCCCGTATCTTTGGCTATTAAATCAGGGCATTTTACGTTCTGGAGAGCTCAAAAAAAAAAGACAAAGAAATCTCATGATGAGTTAGACGTTAGCCAGCTCAGCGTTAAAAAGAATGTTAAAAAGTGAAGCTAGACGTGGCAGCTATCTGTGGTTACAGCATCTCTCAGTCGACGTGCTCTCTCGGAGAATTATGTAACCTGTTTTTGTTTTTCTACATATAAGGATATATTTTTACTGTAAAAATGTAAATTACATCAAAGGATGGATATATTTATTGTAGAGTGTATATTAAAACCACTAAAGAGTTTCGTAAGCTGCTTGTGTGCTCTCTTGTGGTTGTTTTCGAAACTAGAAGCTAGCATACCAACCAGCCTCCTCCAAGCCCCCAAAAAAGAAAAAAAGTTGTTGCTTTTTTGTTTTTTTTTCTTCGTCTTCTTCAAGCTGAAAACCTAGATAACTGAGGGGCAATATCTGTGACAGGCTACTGAATTCAATGTGCTCAGCAAGTGAGACTTGGGCCTGAATGGTCTGAGCTATGCATTAAAAGCGATGAGGTCAGCCCACCATTTTGGCTCAAACAAAGGTTACCACCATGTAGTTGCATTTCTCACGATCGCACACCGTAACCCTCTGATCAAATGGGCCCTTTGTGGGACCTCATATAAAAGGGCATGTTATACAATAGTGGGTTCGAATAATAACACGAGGAGGGGTCAGTTATCAAAAAGAAGCCAGTCACACAGGGGGAGGGGTGGCAGAGAGGAAGCTGAGGGGTGGGGGGTGGGGGGTGGGGGGAAGCACCAGGGCCTGTGTGGCAAAATGTGGCATCAACTGAAAGAGGGGGAATGGCTGGGAAGAGGCATTCGGGAATGAAAGGGAAGCAAGAAAGAAACCCTCTTCCCAGAAGCAGTTGAGCATGACCGTCAAAGGCCAAATGACAGGGGAGAGGAAGACCCTAAACAGAGGAGTTGGGCTTCTCTCACCAAGCATGAGCTGGATGTCAAATTTGTTAAGTTTGTGCCTCCTGCTGCAGGACCATGGACTTTTTCCACTTTCTGTCTACTTACAACCACAAACTATAACCTATTTAAGTAGTATTCTGTGTGGTAACTATTTACTTCAACTCAATATTTAAAAAAAAAAGAAAAGCTGGACCATCCCCTAATGAAATGTGATCAAATGCTGTTTTGTCACTTCAGGGTTTGACAAATAAAAAATAAAATAAAATAAAAAAGTCCCCCAACAGAATTTCCAAAACAACAGGACTGGCTGGTTTAAATGTTTTCTTGTGTCCTGTCCTTTCCATCTGGAAGAAGACAAAGCACAATGGTGAGAGAGGACCTGTGGTTTTGTCTCTGCTTTTTGCACTTGCTTTCTGGGTTTGGACAAGCGGTGAAAAATGCAAGGAATCACAAGGTTGGGACAATCTATATTTAAGTGCCATTGTCCCATTTAAACAGCACTACCGCTTTTTTTTATATCCACTGTTTAAGCATCTTCAGTCGAACCGATTGTACTTCTTTAATATGCAGTGGGGAAAAATACCAATTTGTCTTTTTTTTTTTTCTATTGCACTTTTTTTTTTCTTTTAAAAGAAAGAGATAAAAAAAATTTTATTTCATATTTATTTCATCAAATGGGCAGTGCAAGGCAACTGGAAATATAATTTCACCGATTTGAATTTATTTCTGTTTTACAGTTTCTGCAGCATTTCAACCGACGTGTGTTTTAACAGGAAACGGTGAAACAAGCTTGTGTGATGGCTGTCAGGGTGGCCAACTGCGTGCAAACAACATGAGGGAATTCATTTAACACAAATGAGACGTCGTCGTACCCGTGACCTCTGAACAAACAAGCATAAAGCATTGTGTGTCCGGAGTGTTTTACTAGGGCATCAGTGAAAGCGGAGTGGTAGGTTATGTGACCCTCCTACCACCCCCCGCCGGAAAAAAGAAAACACCTTCAAATGAAGTGCAGTAAAACAGTAAATACATCTTTAGGGAACTAAGAAAATAAATGAATTTGCAAAGTTCTTAAATCAAGGTTTTAGAAAATGCATGTCTGTGTGTTGTCTTTTTATTATTAATACTGTCTACATCAGATTGAATAATTATCCATCAAAACTGAAAGCACTAGCCCAGAGACAAGGCACTGAGGAGCCAAACAAAAAGCTTAAAAACAAGCCTGCGAGTAAGGAGGGATATGACCATCTGAGGCGCTGCCTGAAATGCAGCCCTCTATCATTTTCTTTTCGTCATACTCAGAATTCACTGGGTTGTACAGTCGACGTCCCCTTCACCGGTCCCCTTCAGTTTCTTCACTTCCTTCAGCAGCTCCTGCTCCAGGGTTAAAATCTCTTTGGGTTTCTGGTACTGGACAAGAGAAAAGAAAGGAAACGGTCAACCTAGAATTACTTTGGTATATATAGTGTATATATACTTCTCTTTTTTTTTTTTTTAGATAAGAATGCAATTTTTAATTGTAAAAGGAACAGAAGGAGACACAATGAGAAAATTTTTTTTTTAGTGCTGATAAAACTTTTTTTTTTCTGAAGAGAACTATGATGGAGGCTTTCAGATCAAAACAGATCTAGCACTCTAGATCTGCTAGATCTAGAAAAAAAAAAAGATTACATCATCTTTTTTTTTATTGTTAAAAATGGTCAACATTAGAGAAAAAAAACATAATCATTAGAGTGTGTGTGACTTACACTGACTATTAAAGTGTTGTTGGCATGTGTGTAACTGAGTGCGGAGCCATCGAGCGGCAGCTGGCTTCGATCCAGATCAGGAACACTGAACTTCTTGTAATACCTGGGAAGACATGAAGAAGATGGCATAATGTAGCCGTAGAACCAATGAATGTATTGCACACAGTCCCATCTATATTTAAGACATAAGAACTGAATCCAGTAAGCATACATTACAAGAAAAAGAAGATGCTCAGGAAAATGCCATTGGTTTTGAGCAAATGTACTTTTTATTTGTGGTCTTTATGATGATGCATCTCTCAGAGGGCTCCATGGAAACACTGAAGACATCCTTGGTATAGGGAAGGTTACGGATTCGCCACTGAAAGCTGGTTTTTGTGTCTTTGCGCATAAACACCGGCTAAAGAGACAAAGTAGAATTTAAAAAATGCATTGATTTAAAAGAACTAACGCTTTATATGTATTGGATACATAAATAATAAAAAACCCACATTGGAGCAGTTTTCTTTAATGACATCGGAGTTGAGGGCTGCAGGTACGTTTACTGGCTCCCCAACTTCTACCTGCCAAACACCCTGAACTCCCAGCGTGCTTTTCTGCCGCCACTTTCTACCTGTAACGCACAGTGTTTCAGTAAAACACAATGAAATGTTACAGACACCATGCGTTATTAATCTGCAGATGTGTCAAGCAGAAAATCCGTTGCTTACAGATGAGTTCATCTGTTTTCAAGTTGTACTCTTCAGCCATTTCTTTTCCATCTGTGAAGAGGTAATGGATCTTCCTTTTCCCTGAAGGTCAAAGATAGAAACAAATGAACAATTCCAATATACACAAAAATAAAAACAGTACGAATCAAAATTGTTAGATTTTTTTGGATCAAATAGCAATTCTGGATGAACAGATTGTTATTTATGATCAAAGAATTAAAAATCTGGGTTTATTCTAAAAAATACCAATAAACGTTTACCTGCAATTATACAGAGAAGCCCAAAATTATTCACATTACTGGCAGATTTAGGTTAAATGTAATATCTCAATTTTACCAACATGATTCTTAATATTGAAAGTAATGTAAATTACAATAATAAGTTTTGGAGTGACTAAGCCAAACTTGAATCTGATAGAGAATCTGTGGGGGAAAAAATAAAGATTAGGGTGATGGGACGGAGGCTTACCACTCTTAAAGGGCTGGAAATTTTCAATAAAATGAAATTGCTGGTAAATTTTCAGTGAAAATGTACCAAAAGCTACTGAAGAGTTGGATCGCTTCTTGTATGTGTTTTTTTTTTTCATTTTGCTTTTCATTATTATTTTCTTAGTTGTATGATCCACTGATAGATACCCGTCTGATTTCCTACCAAAACAAACTTCTTGGTTGAATGAAAATAGTCCTAAACCTAAATCTATCAGGGGAATGAATAATTTGGGGTTTACCTGTCCAGTGAAGGTATTTAGCGTCTTTAACACAACTCTGTACCGCACTCTTGTGGCCAGATTGTGATTTGGAATATTTTTTTTAAAAAAAAAGGTTTTTGTTTTTCTTTTTTGTTTATTTATTTTTTTAACTTCTATTAACTCTGACAAATATTGAACCATATACTAACCAATGACTGCCTGACAGGCAACTGTCAAATCAGTTGTATTTGTGTAGACCATAACACAACATTTCTGTGTTAAAACTGCGTTTCTGTTGTGTGATATGAAAATTGCGTAGAATATTTCTGTGAATCTTTACATTTTTCATTTCAACAATATGTTTTAGTACACTTTTGTCTGACTAATAACGGATCTCATACGTGATAAGTAGAAGTGACGTTGAGATATATTAATTTTGAGGTACTACTGGTTCATCTACACTATCAACAAACGTATGCTAGTTTGTGTGTATTATTTACTATTCGCATGTAAAACCTCATTCTTTATTATTAAGTATGTGCGGCTTCCGCTCAAATGCAAAACGAGTTCGTTGCCTAGTAACACGACCTACACAGGTAGCTACCAGCGTACACTACAGAAATTAACTCATAGTCCCTACGAGACAAAAGAAATTCTGGTGATAATATGTTATGCAGTGCTTACCGTCCTGTATCAAGGCCGTTTTCTGCGAAGATTTCAGGACATCGATCCAGTTTTGCACGGCCATGTTTCCATGAGGGCCACTTCCGTATTCAACTTGTAACCCCAGCAACCTGATGACGTACACAAAAAAAGAGAAGCTAACGCTCGTTTTACACAGCATGGTTAAAAATAATTAATTCAATAAACAAGTAAACAAACAAATAAAGGTACACAACGTAATTATTTACAATATAAATTCTGAAAATGTACCAAAGACACACTCTGGGCTTAACGTAACGATTGCATCACACCCGGAAGTGAAACATTTAAATTGCACGTTTTACTTCCGCTGTCATCGTTACCGTGTTTGTGGTTGGAGTAGAAGTGGGGTAAGAGCTGCGATTTTAAGTTTGAGATTTCACTTTTAAGCTACGCAGTTTTCTTTACGTTGTTAAACCTGGGCTCCAAATCGAAAGGGATTTATTACACACACACATGTTTATACGTCTAACGTCATCTTAAATTACAGCTAGCTTGCTACTAGCACAATACAAGTAGTGGTATTTTATCTAGGCAGCAAAAACTAGTGGGTAAGATGGTTTTAGACTAGCGAAGATGTAATTTTGTTAACCTTTTGAAAATGTTAGTGATGTGAAGTCCAGATTAAATATCACAGTAAAAACTTTAAATGGGGCTGCAGGAGGTATTTATAGTTCTGCTGCAAGAGTTGATGTGATCGTTTACTCAAGTGCTATTCCATGTTGCAGATTCCTATATCTTTAAGCTCTATTCCATCTTTAAGAGAAAGGTTAAATATTAGACTAAAGAGCGATTTTATGTCATTTAGCATTCCAGCTAACCTATGGGCTTACTTTGTTAAATAATATATACACTTTGTATTTACATATGCTCAAAAGTAATATTCATGATCAATTTTATTTAGAATGCAAAATCACACAGTTTTAATTTGATAGAGCTATCCTACGTGGAGATAATGTGCAGGGATTTGAAGTAATCTTTATTTTTTTTGTCATTGGTGACAGTAAATCCAGGCTTTTTTATGATTACAGATGATTCACGTTAAGCCCCTCTTCTGGTAATCCATACTGATAAGTATACTGCTCAAAAAAATAAAGGGAACACTTTAAGTGTTAAACACCTGTTTAAGTGTTCCCTTTATTTTTTTGAGCAGAGCTCAGCTTATGCTGCAGAGCTCCATACTGCATTGTTTTAACCCGCTTTATGCAACAGGGCGGTGGCTCCTCGCTCCAACAACCAGGATGGAGCCTCGACACGGGATCATGAAAGCCTTCCCCAAAGTTAAACGGGCTAAAGTGTTGCAGGGGAAGGACGTGCCTCCCCTCAAGAAGAAAGCAGAGGAACATGATGTCACAGGTTGCTATTTTTGCCTTCGTGAGCTGTAGTCTGACACGGGCAGCTTGAAAAATATAATTGGTACATTGTTGGTTAAAGATGTTTATGCCCCTTTTCTACAAATTTTTGCTCAAGTTGCAGCCACAAACTTCCATGTTTAATGATGGATTTTGTGATAGACCAAAAAAGTAGGGCATTGTTGCAAAGCAGATGGAAAATAGGTTTCCTCCTATATATTTCACAGATTCCTTTCACTTCAAAATTATGCACAACTTTGTTTTGATCTATCACATAGAAGTTTGTAAAAAAAAATACATTGCCTGTTGTCATAAAATAGGAAAAGGTTTAAGGGATATGATTATTTATGGGTGGTGTATGAAGCAAATTATCAAGAGAAACAAATCCTCACTACCCTTCAGAATCCGTTAAGCATGCTGCTCTATTGCTTATTTTTTGCTTCCCTGCTTCAGGAGACTTCTTCAACGGCGTCACAGTGTACCTTCTACCTGCTGGAATCGGAAACGCCAGATGCCAGATCTTCCACAGGCAAATCCAGCAGAATGGAGGGCAAATCCAGAGTTCGTTGTCCCCCTCTGTCACTCATGTTGTTGTTGATGACACCATGGACAGTGACAGGGCTCTGCGCCTGATGAAGGTGGATCGTCTGCCATCTGACGTTCATCTGGTGAAATGCACGTGGTTAAGCTTGTGTATTAGTGAGAAGAAAGTCCTGGATGAGGAAAACTACAGCCTTCTGTTACCCAAAAGGTTCGTCGTCTAATTATTCTTTATTCTAGAACATGGTTTCAATAATGTTTTTAAACTATTGCCACTTTTATTTCTGTCATATTTTATCAGTTTTCACATGATCACTTACACATTAGGGGTGGGCACCTATCATGTATTTATCGTTGGTCATGAAAAATTTCTTGTTTGTTCCACGAGAGCGTCAGTAAATTAGACGCTTGATTCAATGCACTTCCTATGTTCAGTTTAAATCACAGTTCTTAAAGCAAGTGCTGTCCTGAATTAGCCCAGTTCAAGTGGGAATCTTTATTTAAGAACAATATTTTTGTTTGTGCTGCTATGAATACTGTGCCATGCACAGCCATAAAGTTTTTTTTAAAAAAGCAGTAAAAGGTTTTTTATTGTTTTTTTGGTCATTTTTAACATTATCACAATAATACCACAAAGTACTGTGATATAGTTCTAAGTAAATATTGGCCTTTTACACATTCTTTTGACAATTCAAAGCAACTAAATTATCAGTCTAACAACATTTTTCGTGTGATTTTACAAAGAGACTCGGAATCAAAGCATGAAAGTACAGAAGACAAGCAATCAGAAAATACTGAACATCCTGCTGAAACAACCACAGAGCCAGAAATTCATCTTACCAAGGAAGAGGAGACTGTAGACATAGTAAGTTTCCATGTATCAGCTACATATTTACTTCTGTCGACAACTATGCTTAGACATGTTGCATCATCATTCACATTTTACGTTGCTTCTGCTTCCAGACAATCCCAAAGGCCAAAGAAGAAGCTAACAGAGAAGAAGATGGCGTCTCTCAGAGCGACCTGGAAGCCCTCATCACCGGACGGCACCCTAAAGAGGAGACTCCCGACTCCAGCACAAACTCCGGTCCAGATGCAGCCGCCTCTGCTGCTGAAGCTCAGAAACCCGTTTCAGGAAAGTGGGTCTGTGCTCAGTCTTCTCAGTGCAAAAGTAACAACTTCAACAAATGCATCACAGACAAGCTGGAAGTGTTGGCCAAGGCCTACACACACCAAGGAGACAAGTGGAGAGCACTGGGCTACTCCAAGGCTATCAACGCACTGAAGAGCTTCCACAAGCCCATCACATCATATCAGGTAGCCTATAGAAACCTTTATTAGCTGGTTTTGTATTATTGACTTTAACTGTGCCACTCTTTACACACAAATATATGATTTAAACTGGTGAATTTTATCTCTAGCTGTATGTTTGGGGTCATTGCCTTCCCGGAAGGTGAATCTCCACCTGCATCTCAAAGTATTTTCTTTCAGGATTGCCCTGTTTTTAGCTCCACCCATCTCCCCTGTCCCCACAGCATGATGCAGCCAGCACCGTGTTTCACTTTAGGGTCTCTGGTCTTTATGATGCCATTGCTCCTTCAGACTAGTGGCAGCAACAGTTGGCAAACACCTAGTTGAACTGTGCGTCTGCTGAGCTCATCATACGAACTACTGTATTTCTTGGTGTAAATGAAATAATGGTGGCTCACTATTCAGATGAAGGCAGAGTTTTGGAACAAGTAGGAGCTTCTTGAAGAGACAGAGTCCCAACTTCAAGACTGTAAATTACAAAGTCAAAATTCTTTTTAGTCATCTTTGATATACGCAGCATTTTTATCAATCAGTCTAATTGTATTTGTGTAGCACATTTCAACAGCAAACCATTTCAAAGTGCTTTACATCATAAAAACACAAAAAAACACAGTCATGCGACACAGAATCAACAATCGAAACATTACATTTAATCAAGCGCCATTGTTAAGTTCTTAATTGATTATGCCTTAAAGGCATCTCTAAATAGGTTGGTTTTTAGTCTAGATTTAAAGGCACTTGGTGTTTCAGCAGTTTTGCAGAAAGCAACATAGTTACTTGATTGTACTATAAAACGGCACTATGTTCCTGGAAAATACATTCTTTAAATTACACAAATGTGTAATCCTCAATTTACCTATCTGGCAACTTCTGAAGGCAAATAATTTCGCTGGGATTTTATTTGGATGTGCCAAATTCAAACGAGCTGAATAAACATACACACCCCAAACCTGTTTCTGTTGATCAATCATAATGTCAATAAATAACACTGATGTTCATGGTTGCAATGTAAAAAAGTTTGAGGGGGATTAATTATTTTTTCTGCCCCCCACACCTTTGGTGTTAGGAAGCTTGTCAGATCCCTGGAATAGGAAAACGCATGGCGGATAAAATAGAAGAAATTATGGAGAGTGGTCACCTGAGGAAGCTCGATCACATTGGAGAGGCCGTGCCTGTCTTGGAGCTTTTCACCAACATTTGGGGAGCAGGAGCGAAAACGGCCCAACTTTGGTACCAACAGGTAAAAACAAAAACATTGCCAGTGCTACAGAGATCCTGGGCTGTAGCACCTTAGCCCATCAAAGTCATATTTAATATCTATTACGTCATACATTATGTTCACGTGATTAAAGCTCAAATAATGCATCGACTTCAGTTTTTTAGTCAAGTTGTTTATAAAATTTTCTACCTAGGGAAACCCAGCCGATTGCATTGAGTCATTAGCTAAGTGTTTTGACCAAGTCCCAGTTTCTTGCCTGCGTATTGTGGCATATCCAAAATTGAGCTTTGTAATCTTTGTTTTTAATGTTATGTTATTAAACTACTATTGAAACCTATTATAAATATACTTTTGTATTTTTTTTTACTTACTTTTTTACCTTTTGCTTAAAGGTAAATTATTTTAGAGAAAAAAAGCATAATCTCTGAATCTCCTGATGTGTCTTGCAGGGCTTTCGCACCCTGGACGACATCCGAACCAAAGCCCACCTAACCAGCACTCAGAAAATAGGACTGAAGCACTACGATGACCTTCTAGACCGAATGCCTAGAGAAGAGGCGGCAGCCATAGAGAAAGTGGTAATGTATATTAATTTGTAATACTGCAAGCATTTAGTACTCTCTGGCTGAAATACCTTTGTTCCTTTTATCATGTCAATGTGTTTACAAGAAATTAGGGGGGGGAATCAACCTCAACTTATAGCCCTGAAATAGAATTGTGTTGTTTAGCAGAACGCAGTGAAAATACAAACATTATACAAAATTATACAACAAATACTTAGCTCAACAAATAGGAGATTATGGGTGAGGGAAATAAAGATGTAAAAACAAACCAAAAGCATAGTTGTGATACAACCTCCAGTCATATTGGAAAGAGAAACTAGCGAACACACGGACAGCAGAAGAGAAAGTCCACAACGAGACACTGCGAGTTGGGCTTGCTACAATCAGTACAGATATAAAGGACAACAACAAGTTATTCGGCTCTAAAATACATTTTATGACTCATAAGTTTTTATCCTTTGCAGGTGAGCGATGCTGCACATGCCGTCGATGCCGCCCTCGTGGCAATGGCGTGCGGCTCTTACCGTCGCGGGAAAGCAACGTGCGGAGATGTGGACGTTCTTATCTCTCACCCTGACGGCAAGTCCCACAAGGGAGTTTTCAGTAAAGTCTTACAGATTCTCCATGACAGTGGTAAGCCCTATACTATCAGATAGACACATGTTTTTTTTTTTTTATTGTTTTCATTTATAATAATGAAAAGAACATCAATCTGTGTTCCAAAGGGTTTCTAACAGATGACCTGGTGAGCCACGAAGACAACGGAGAACAGAAGAAATACATGGGCGTTTGCCGTTTGCCAGGGCCCGGTTGGCGCCACCGCAGGCTGGACGTCATCGTCGTGCCTTACGAGGAGTTTGCCTGCTCGCTTATGTATTTCACCGGCTCGGCCCACTTCAACCGCTCCATGAGAGCACTGGCAAAGACGAAAAATATGAGCTTATCGGAGCACTCTCTTAACAAAGACGTGGTGCGTCAAGGCAGCTTGAAGACGCACGGTGGCAACCCACTACCCACGGCAACGGAGAAAGATGTTTTTAGACTTCTAGGGATACCGTACAGACCACCGCAAGAAAGGGACTGGTGATGATCTCCGAACAAAAATTTGCTTTTAGAAAAAGAGAGCTTGATATGTATTTATGAATGGTAAATCCGGAATTATGCAAACACACTGCTCATTGATATTTAAAGATAAAAAAAAAATCATGAAAGTATTTCACTAGCCAATTTATTTAGCAAAATAAAATGTCTGGATTCATAATAAAGGTTATTATGATAACATTTGCTTTGTTGATCTGTAGAGCTTCACTGCAAATGAGGCTCTTGTCTCAAGGAATCTTTGGAAAATCTGGACTATATTTATTATATATGCATATGTTTATTGAAAATGAAGGCTGAAAATACACATACTAATACTTGTTTCCAGATGCCTATTCAACTTCAAAACTTCTCCTGACAAGAAATTATGATAAATACACTTACATCTCCAACACTTAGTTTTATTTAGTTCTGCACTCAATGCCGTGGTGCATTGCAGCAGCTCCCCTCCCTCCAGAGATGAGACATGTTTCAGGGACCTCAGGAAAGACAGGCTATTCCTTGCATCTGAAGATGAACATGAGATCAAATTCTCTATTGGCTCATAAAAATTGGTGAAATAGTCCTTTAGCCCACAAAGATATGTGTTAATTTTTTTCCTTGAGGTTCAGATTTTGTTTTTTACAGTCTTTTGTTAAAGATGCAGTATGTAACTTTCATAAAAAATATATTTTTTTGTACATATTTTTAAAAACTGCAGCTCTTGTTGTGACAGATAAGAAATAATTTGAAAAAACAAGCTCCTCTGCCTCCACCCTGTGGTCCTTCTGCCATTTGCGGAAATACATCGCTAGGTTAGAAACAACCACTCATGCCCAGGAGGAAGGTCTTAGCGCTGTCAGTCATGCTTGTGTGCGCTGCCCACATCCTCGCCCTTGCTCTCTGGTAATGACTGCTCAGGCTAGTTAGCATACCTAATGATAGCGGTGGATAAACAGTTTTCCTGGACTGGTAAGTTATTTTTCTGACATTAGCACATTTAGCAGCACATACACGAACTTGACTTGACTCCTCCTGACTCTGATTGGTTGTTTTTGACTGAGAAAGGTGCATTTCTGCAGAATAGGAGCTCAGGGAGGAGGTGAAGAAGTGTGATTTTTTCATATACCAGGGTATTTTGGGTAAAAAAAGAGCAGATAAGTTGGATAAGGAGGCGGTTACTAAAGGAGTTATTGATATGCCAATAAAATGATCTAAAATCAAAGGCAAAAGCATTGTTTGGAAAGAAAATAAGAAGTTATGGAAAATAGGTGCGATAATAAAATAAATGGAAAACATTTGCTGTATAGACCACAAAATACAATTGATGTTATAATAATTAGAGGAACAAACAGGAGAGAGGAGATAATTCTAAATACAATAAGAACCGGTCATAGTTTTTTGAATGGGGAACGTCTTACTGGTTTATTGGTGTAGAAATTATAGAACACGTTTTTATTAGTTACAGAAAATATGAGGGTCAAAGAAGATTATTGATTGTGGAAATAGGTTTTAATACAGATTAGACATTTTAAAATGTTGTTGTTGTATGGAGCTCCATATTGTTCCGATAAATAGTAATGAACGGAAAGATTTGTCTGTTTTTGAAAAATACAGTACTGGAGAATTTGAGGAAAGGCGATAAGTAGTAAAATCCGATAGATGGCAGTAGTGCGACATTGATGGGTGCAAGCTCCCGTTAAAAACTAAAGAAGAAGAAGACAGTATGAATTTGAGGAAGAACAGCGTGCTTCCCTGAGTTTGTATGAAAACTGAACTTTATCCACTCAGTAATTGCTAAAAGAGCATCATAAGAGTAGGTAACAACAAAGACGTGGAGGCAGCAGCAGCTCAAATGGTGGCGGCGAGCTGCTGTCGGAGACATTTCTGAAGAAGCTAAAAAGGGACAAAGAAAATAACCTGCGACACATCATGGAGGCTGGTTTCAACCACAAGGTTCTGCTAGACGGGTTAGGTTTGTATGTTTTCATGACAGTTGCAGTTGAGGAACATGTTAAGACGACTAATGGATCAGTTACTTAAAGCTCAAATTTAGCCAATGACATTTTAGACGAGCGACGTCCGCCATATTGTGAGTGGTAAGAGGGTTTGGAAACCGATTAAAGTGTGCTCTGAGACACCGCGGGGTTTAAAATCTCTTTCGGCTAGTTTAGCGTTACTTTTGTTTATGCTGCTGCACAAAAAAAATTATGGTTTTTATATTTTAAAAAGGCTTTTAAACACATCGGCTCAGTTTGAAATTCAGGAAAAGGACAAAGCCACATATCCAGACATGGTCTTGTAGTTTTGTTGACTTGAAATTAGTCAATCTACCAAAACAAAAATGTGTGGAATTTTATTGTATTGCTGTTATGTGTAGATGAATGACAAAGCAGAATCTGCTCAGATTATAGATGAACTGGTAGGAGCATCAGACTGAGGCAGATGTTTGTTCCTCAGTCTGACTGTCCTGATTAGACTAATGTCTAATCAGGACCAGTTTATTGAACCAGGAGTTAAACAATGTGTGTTCATTTTAACAGGCTATAAATCATCGCAAAATTTATCAGAATTACATCAATATGTTCATGCAAAGTGACGTTTGATACTAAATTTCCTAAAATAAATGGAAGATTCACAATGGGTCTGTAATTAGATTTTTGGTGTTAAGGTTGGTTTTTACTCATTTTCTCCTTTTTAAAACCTGTCTTTTCCACATAGAAACTAGTTTAAAAATATATTTTGTGCCACTGATGGCAATTCTATACAGGAGTTATTGAGACAAAAAGAGGCAGAAATGGTTTCATCGTGAGGTTGTTGAGACTGGGTGAAAAGATGTTCACATAAATAGACAGAAACCTTCCTGCAATATAAAGGATAAGAAAATGTTTTAATTAAATTTAACCAAATAATCTAAATATATCTTTATTAAAGTAGTTCAGTCCAAGCTACAGCCCAAATACTTTCTAATATGCATAATGTGTTTCCATGTTTGCTACAGATGTTAAGCAAATGCTGATGGTTAAAGAAGCTCCTGAAGACCACAGATCTGCTGCTGAGCTGCATGACCCAAAACCCCAGCAGATAAAGGAGGAGCAGGAAGAAGTCTGCATCAGTCTGGGGGCAGAGCAGCTTAAGGGGGAGGAGGATATTGATGCCATCAGGTGTCCAGTCTCTGCTACTCCGATAAAGACTGAGGATGATAAACAGTCCATTCTGCTCTTACGGAATCTTTATAAAGACGAAATTAAAGAGAGAGATCTTCCAAAAGAAATTGATGAGGAAGAATCCATCAAAATAGAAAACTGTGGAGATGGTTCTACTTTCTTAAAGACTGAAGATACTGAGGATGATGATGTAAACGAGTTTACTTCTGAGTTAGATTCTGGTCTGAAAACTGAGAACTTGCACAATGACTGGCAGGAGAGAAGAGCTCCAGAATCAGATGGGAACATTAACAAACCTTTTAACTCTTCTGAGTTTCCTGAACAATTTGTTCACTCTTGCTCTCTTCAGACAGATATGACACATTCAGAAATGGGATCTTCAACCACTGTGGGTAATAAATGTTTTACAGAGAAGAAAAATGTGGACTCAAAAAGTAAGATCCAGACAGGAGTGAAGTTGAGCTGTGAATACTGTGGTAAAACATTTTCTGGTAAATACACTTTAAACACGCATGAGAGAATCCATACAGGGCAGAAACCTTTTTGTTGTGATCTCTGTGGACAAAGATTTAACCAAAAATCTACTTTAAACAGACACATGAGAAACCACACAGGACAGAAACCTTTCTGCTGTGATTTTTGTGAACAAAAATTTAGCCAAAAATCACATTTAATCAGGCACATGAGAAACCACACTGGACAGAAACCTTTTTGTTGTGACTTTTGTGGACAAAGATTTAGCCAAAAATCACATTTAAGCCGACACATGAGAAACCACAATGGAGAAAAACCTTTTGGTTGTGATTTATGTGGACACAAATTTGGTGAGAAATCAAATTTAAATATACACATGAGAATCCACACAGGACAGAAACCGTTCTGTTGTGATATATGTGGACAAAATTTTGCCGCAAAATCAAATTTAATCACACACACGAGAAGCCACACAGGACAGAAACCTTTCTATTGTGATGTCTGTGGACAAAAATTTAGCCGAAAATCACATTTAAACACGCACATGAGAATCCACACTGGACAGAAACCTTTCTGTTGTGATCTCTGTGGACAAAGATTTAACCAAAAATCTAATTTAAACACACACATGAGAATCCATACAAAAGGAAAAAATGTTTAGCTATGAATACTCAAACTGCACGGCACCAGTTAGCTGTTAAACATTAATGACAACATAGTTGTCATTAAAGTCAAGAGTTTTCTCTCTGTGGTTTCAGTATTATCTAGAGGTACTTTTTTGTATTTTATTTCTTAAACGATTAGTTGTAATAGACTTTATTTGAGAAATATTTATTTTAGATACAAAAACAATACAGTAATACTGTAACGATACTGCAGGTTGTTTAGTTTTTAGAAATTTTAAGAAACTATTGTCACACGAAAGTCACTATGTTGTTCATGCTGCAATGCATTTTGGGTAAATGCCATCTATAGGTCCAACTGCACTAGCTCCGTCCAGCCAAACCAGCGATGACAAACGTCATTAAGCCTTTTTAATTTGAACCAGAGCACGTTAAAATCCATTGAAGTGCAGAAATCACAAGAGGTAATGAAAATGACGAGAAACAAACAGATGAAGAGGACAGAGTTGGCTATAGGAGCTTGTGTTTCGCTGTTGTTGCCACCTTCAGCATCATAAATGAAACGATGAATGATACATACCTCTTGTCAGACTGTGTGATCCTGTAAGTACTTCTAACAACTGTTTGGGGTCGGTTGGATCGTTGATTTCATATTCAGTACCGGTGACAGTGTAGCTCCATTAGCATTTCAAAGAGCTTCCAGTTCTGCCTGTCTCAGCACGGTATTTATTTTTAGCTTGCAAAGGTAATGATCACCTGTTAGCCTTTGTCAGTTTTGCTCATATAAATGACACAATGTCCTCTGGAGAAAAATGTTGAGGGCATAAATGTAGGTTCTTTGGAAGTTGCTGTCTCCCACTATGCTCTTTTTTCATATGGGAATTTATCCAGATTCACCTTCCCTGCATACATTTATTTGGTTCATTATTGGACATTCATGTCAACTTTTCTGGCCAGTATTTTTTAATACGGTCTGGAGATCTGTCCTGTAACAAAAGAAAATCTGGTAAATTGTGTAATGTGATGATAAATTAACATCACATTACACTAATGTCAACACTAATTAAGACAACCCATGATGTGGTAAACTAGAACGTCTTTGTGCTACATAGCACCAACTACGGTTCAGGAATGGTCCAGTGCTGTGTTATGTTAATCATCTGGGATGGTACTTGGGGATCCTCCAACCCACTCTAGGTCCCCCGCTGTCTCCAGCACTACCTTGGGCCCCTTTCCTTGTAATTTGGTTGTGTTGACTTAGGCTGTAGTTTGTAATAAAATCTTCGCCTTTTCCAACCAAAGTCCAGCCTGAAGAGCCTTATTCCTGAACCATCACCTCACCAACCCCTTGAAGACACTGACAGAATACACCACAGAAGCTTCCAAGCTTCTGCCTCACATAGCACGCCTCCTCTGTAATGTCCCCACTCAGCTCCTTCAGACTAGCTAGCAGCAGTTAGCAAACACCTGGTGAAACTGCTAGCTGAGCTCATCGTACAAGCTACTTCTCGGTGCAGAACTGGTAAAAACGTTGTTAAAGGTTTAGTAGATTGTTGTTAAAGGGTGGAGTTTCGGAAATTGCAGGCATTTTTAAAGACATAGAGGCCCAATTTCAAGGCCTTATTTTTTTTATAACTTAAGGCTACTTGACTATATAAAATGGCACCATGTGCCTAGAAAATACATAATGCTGGCCCATTAAGACCACGTCAAGTTTGGAACCAGGGTCAAATCTTTTATTTCCAAAAATTCCGAGGCCACCTTCCAAAGTGTTTATATCCACTTTATGCTTTTCATTCATTCTTCCTGAAGGACACAACAGCGTCAGAATGGGCTGGTTCGTTTCACTGACGGGATGAGTTACACCGAAGATGCTTAGAGTTACCAAACACTCACTAAGTTATTTAGTTTTAAGCAATTCGTTCAGGATTTGCACATCACTAGTGACCACGCCACACCCAAATGACCGAAGCAGAGTGTCTGCCTCGGGACGGGGATGTCTTGTGTAACAGCGGTATCGGGCAGCGGCGCACCGAAAGCAACCAGTTGCTCCGGCCCGGATTCTGGTTGTCATGTCCCAGAGGAGGCGGCGCATACGGCGGCCTCTGAGCGCAACTCGAGCCGATACATAAGTTGAAGACACAGCCAGGGGACGCTGTTTGTGGACAATAGACGTTTACCTCCCGCGGCCGGTTCTTGGAGGAATGAGAGGCGTATGTTGGGCTCTAAAGATGGGGTTGTTTTTGCATGCTGTCGGCTCCGTCAGCCCCACGGAGTCCGCACCAGAGGGGGTAAGGTTGGAAGGCAAGGTTCCTAACCAGAACTGTTGGCTAAAACCCCAAACGGGTCGGCACGCTTTCTATCCATAAGCTTACTACATCATGTTAAATACTGAGTCGTTTGTTTCAGCTGCTCGGTTTAGATACGAACTACAGAGAGTTGTTTGACCCGCATAAGCAGTGCCACACGAACTGAGCTGTTAGCATGCCTGCTAGCTGTTAGCTTCCACAGCTAGCGAGGCTAAAGCTAAGAAGCTGTCGCGGCCTTTCCTATATTTGTAGTTGCGGGGGCTTGATATTTCAGTAGAGCCAAGTTTTAGAAACAACAACTCTACAAGTGAGCATAACACAGTTGGTGGAAAAATTGGGTGCCAACAACATCTGTTGTCGTTTACTTCCAAGCTGCATCATCTTTTAACAGCAGTCTGGTTGCATTGTTCTGTCTTTAAACGATTCCAGACTGATTCGCATTTTCTTTATGTTTGCAAAGTAGTTTGAGGCGTTTATCTAAACAGTTTAATTTAAAAGAGCACTGTTAGAAAATTCAAATGACCGCATAACGTTTGCTGGTTGAAAATTAGGATAAAGTGTTTCAAAAGCCAACATTCTGGTGATGCTATGCCTTTAAATTCAGACCTGTGAAGAGATGTGACAGCATAATCACACACGGAAAGAAAATTAAAAATCAAAACGGAGATTGTTGTGAAACCTGGAGCTGTCCAATAGATTTTTTTTTTGTTTTGTATTGATAATATTAGTCTAAAATCACTGTAACAGCCCCTTTATTCCACCAGTAGGTCATGTTTGTTGTTTCAGCATTAAAGATCACAAGTGATTGTCCTCCTTTGAAACACACATATCATTTTGCTTGCATTTGTAATCAAACTCCTGAACTACATTTTCTGTAATTGAGATTAAAAAAAACTTTTAAATTAATAATAGTGTAGACCAGTGGTTCTCAAATGGGGGTACGTGTACCCCTGGGGGTACGTGGAGGTACTGCAGGGGGTACGTGAAGCTTTTCAAAATATCTTTAAAAAATCAGTAGGCTCCTCATAATAAGTCTTGGGAAAAATTCTTTTGTAAAAAGTTTGAAAAAATATAAATGTGTGTTCATGCACTGAATTTTATATTCAGTATTTAGTTTCAATATCCTTTAAAATAAAACGGTTTGACTGGTTTTATACCTTCCTGGTGGTCCCCGTCTTCTGTTTTTCTTTTTTGTTTAACCATGCAATGTTTGCAATATGGATGTATTTGTCAGGTTCACTGATATAAGTTGTTTGGCTTTAATAAATCAGACAGTGATTTTACAGCACTGTACCTCTTTTTAATTCCAAAAATGTTTTGCCCGTGTCAGGGGGTACTTGACTAAAAATATATTTTTAAGGGGGTACATCACTGAAAAAAGTTTGAGAACCACTGGTCTAGACCTTGCACTGGCTAATCAATTTGTTGATTGAATTGTATTTTTAGGCTGCAGGCATTTTAAACTGTTACTGTTCATCTTCAAATAAATCAAAATTGGCTTTGTCTGACCAAGACTTCAACCACAAGTCAGGCTTGGGCTACATTCACACATCAGGCAAATGCAACCCATATCTGACTTTTTCATGTCAGTCTGAATGCCCCGATCTTTTCACCCAAATACAAATCCGCATTGCACCACCTCCATATTCGTACTAAATCAGATATAAATTGTTTTCAAAGCATCTGCAGTCTGAACGGTCATGTCGCCTTTTACGCCGTTGATGTTACATGCCTGAACTGTTGTACTCATTTTCTACTTTGACTAGGGTCAGTAGTTTTTTTTTATTTTAAAACAGTTATGAGACACAGTGGCAAAACCTGAAATTGTTGTTGCTAGGTAACCAAAGAAAAGCTTAGTTAGTTGACGCCACCAACCTTTCTTAGCTGACCATAAGAGGGTGAGCATCGTTCTCCACTGGCTTCTTTCCTTTCATGATGCCACCTGTTTTTCCTGCTGTTTTTCTGCCTGTTGTTTGTAATGACTGTTTCCAGCCATTGTTCATTTTAATAAAACACAATGGTCCTTCCAACAAAACCTACAAACCTTAACAGAGATTGTCCCAAGAATTTGTTAGATCAGTGTCGTCATCACTTTGTGTACTCGGACACAAAGTAATTTTAATCAGACTTTTTAAAATGTAATTTTTAAACGCATTTTGAAGCATTTTTAATTATATGTAGTCAGGGAATCAAATTTCCCCTAAGTTTGATTCCATTTTCTGAAATGAGAAGTTGAGTATTTGGAAGTTTGAAGCGATGAGATCACTGTGTGGTCGACGCTGTCATGCACAACCGGTATGGAGTTACAGCACCGTCATTCAGACATAGCTACAACTTCCAGTTAATATGTAGTTTTAAAATCAAACAATAGATACAAACATAAACAGTGCGAGAGGAAATTTAACATTCAACTTTCATCCTGAGCATCTTGTGTAGATGTGTTTTTTGGTTTCAAGTGCAGCTACAAATCCATTGCATCATCTGAGCTTTCTCTTAGTGACCTTGACGATGATAATAAGGTCTCTTTCTTTCACAGTTAATCGGATTAAGAAGTAATTGTTCATTGAGGGGCCCGTGAGCGTCGGCTGATTGCCTTATAGTCTTGCATGAAAGTGGATCAGTTTTGGCTGTGAAGTCTGGCTTAACAAAGAACTGCAGACACCTCTCTCCAGACGCAGTATCGCATGGTCACAAAGACATCTTTTAGGTTCTCAGCAGCTTTTCATTAAGGTTGATGTTCTGCTGCAAAGATTTTCAGGGATGGTAACCAAACCTGTGTCTTAATCTGTTTGTAAAGAATGAGAGAGGTGGACAGTTTGGGTATGCAGGAGAATCTGATCCGTACAGACTGTTCTCAGTGTTATTTTGTTCTTTTTTTTTAAAGTTGATCTTTTATACTTTTTGTCTGGATCTCACTTAAAGGCAGTACAAAATTCTGCTCTTATGTAATTTTTTTAGATGACGTTGATCAGCACTTCTTCTGGGTTTTTGAAAGACTTTCAAAGTCTAAGAAAGTTTGCTGCTTTTTTAAAACTCCTGTTTTTTTTAAAGGCTCCTCATAAAACAGGTTTCAAAAGCTCCTGAGTTGAAGTTTGACCTGGTGTTATTCTACCAGTTTTTAAGTGGACCATTTGTCACCTTTATTTTTATTCTCATAGATGTTTATTTGACTTCATGTTGGAGAGGATCTATAAAAATCATTAAAGATAACTAGAGAGATATCAACCATAAGGTTGTGGTCACTTTTTTTAAGCTGGCTGCGTTCTCTTAATTGTGAAACGCCGTACTGACACAGACAATGGCAAAGAGGGAGTTTTCATTTAAAAAGCTTTATTTTTGTTGATTGAATGTAATTTAAAGGAGAAGCTTTATGAAACGAAAAATAAAAATAGAAGTGTCGTAAGAGAAATTCAGTCCGTCTTTGTTGAGTTTAGGATCTGTTTTCTGTATGAAACTTCAACACATCTGAAGTTATAGACTGTCATTTAACTACAGTCATAGCAAGCATTCAATATTAAATTTTAAGATAAACTTTTTTGAAGTATTTTTAATTACAAAAGAAACCATGTTTTTGGTTTAAAAGGAAGCTAAATATACAAGTGTTTAAATGGAGGTGTATGATGTAGATTTGACTTTTTATAAATTTATATCATGTTAAAATTTGATTACCTCATGAAGTGTTGCTTTGATGCTTTAATCTCCCATGGCACCCACCTGCGGTGCCTAAACGCTTGCTCAAGCAAACCTCAAACGAGTGTGGAACATAATTTATTTGTGAAATTCAGGAAGTTATTTCAAATGTTGCCATAACTGTCAACCTTTTCTAATGCGCTACTTCAGATGAAAAAACTTTGATGGAAAGATAATTATTGATACAGAAAATCTCTGGGTCCTTTTCACTTTGTATCAACTTCCACATTGAAGGGAGTTGTGATAGCAAATGATGTACCTTCAGGCGAGTCTTTTGGTCAGCAAGAATCAAGCTGAAAATGAAAATGAAAATGAAGTTTGATTCATTTCTTTAGTCCTCTTTGCTGGATTTAAAAAAGCTTAGTTTTACAAATCTTTTTTTAATATGTGCTGCAAAGGTCAGGCAACAGAAGGTCTGCCTTTTTGGTCCAAAATAAAGAAGGAACTTATAAATTTTTATTTTTTTTTAAATTACACAGGTTTTATTTGAATGCTTTTTCCTAATTTTAATAGGATTTTTTAGTATTCAGGTCGTCGCTCTAAAACAACTAACCAAGCCAGATTCTTTTAGGCAAAACGAAGCATAGGATGCCAACTAAGTCAGGAGAACAACAGATATTATTGCAACAGAAGAACAGAACGTCATGTGATCTTTAAATCTTTTCACAGACTGGTTTGTTTTTTTAGAAGGCCATGTTGATAAAATTGAAACATCTGATGGTTTAAAACCAGGCTGCTGCTTTAGAGTCAGCAGTTAGATTTTGTTCTCATCCAGTGCGTCTTGTACAACATCTGCTATTCCCGCGTTCCTCCTTTGTGCCTAGATGCGTCCATCGTTTCGCTCTATGCGTCTTACACTCGACACACTCCTCTCACCACCTTATTATGATGGAGTGGTGCAGCCAGGAGCCTGTTCTCAGCCGCTGCCTGGAAATTTCCGTAAAGCAATCCTTGTTGGCTGTTTGGGTTGTGTTGGAGTGGGGTGGGCGTGTGCGAGTGTTTCGGTGGGTAGAGTCGAAGAAGGCAGTGGAAGGTAAGCAGAAAGAGAGGGGGTATGCTTAAGAGCTTTTTGACTTTTCCTCAGTGGGGAGAACAAGCCGTTGGGTGAAAGAGGGATTGTCTGGATCTGGAATCGTCATGCCTCTAAGTCAAGGACTTACGATGGTAATCTATAGAAACTAAAACTTATCTTTATATTTAACCTCTGGTTGCTAACGATTAAGATAAGTCTTGGCAAAGTCCAAGAAGTTTTCTCAGAAAAGCCCATCAGCGCATATTGCTTTCTTTAATTATCTGTACTGCTTTTTTGGCATGCTCTCTTCTAATCCATCTTGTTTTCTTTGACTTCCTAGCTTTTCACAGGTTTGATGGGTATCAGTAACAGGTTCTGTTTGGTTAACTTTTGACCAGGCTGCAGGTTCGCTGTGTTGACAGTGAAAACATACAGCAGGCTGATGGAGTGGAGTCAAAAGTTTAGAGGATTTCTGTTGGAAATGACCTCAAAATGGATCACGCGTTGATGTTTTAGGTTTACATTGTGTATTTGCGTTGTGGGCAACATACTGAGGGCTTTTGTGCTGGCTGTGATGTAACAGTTCCACTTGATTTGCACTAGGAAAAATGTCAAGCAACAGTTTTGATATTTTATCAAGACACAAAAGATTGCAATAACAATAATGAAGGGTAAGCTTTTAAGTTCAGTGATACATGTGGCCTATCAAGCAGTACATGGTAGCATTGTTTTTGTTTTTTTTTTACATACTGAAATGTGAGCAAAGCCGATACATTTTTTGGGTTCTAGTCATTATTATTAACTTCAAGGTTTGAGTTGGAGATGTGGCTGTCAGAATTTTGTGGCTATTTTCTGAAGATTTACTTTAAGAAATTTAATATGTAATCTACATTTGCCATCATAATTGGTCCAACTTTATTTAATAGTGGCAGCATTCAGCAGTATCTCTATATACTTTACTGATTTGCATCCTAATTCCATCTCTACGTCTTACTATTTTCTCTCAGCCTTCTTCTGTTTCATGCTCCTAAACAAACCAATTCAAACCCACGTACTGAAGCATTGCATCAGTTTATTTATTTTAGCAGGTATGAATTAATTGTGAAGATAAATAACATGTTCCAATTTTCTGAAGACTGTATAGATATATTTATTACACTCTATGTTCATTAACTGTGCTTCTGATCTCCATGTGGGCTTGTTGGCTCTTATTAATGATGACACATTTTGTTCACTGATCAAACTGAAATAATGTCCAGAAACATTGAATCACATAAACCTCATTAGACTGCTTGCTTACGTTAAACAATACAAGTAACCCGAAAACTATTACACTAAATTAGATGTTTAAAATGTATAGAATTGCTGTTGTTTTCGAAATATTGTCTTATGAAATGTATTCATTTTTATGCATTTCTACTCTAGATTTAAATGATTGACCCTGTTGGATGGACTTTCACTGCCTGTGACGGCCACACCTCATTTTAGTGGCTTGACCACTCAAACTCACAAAAAGTGACAATATGTTGATGGTAAACAGACTGTGGAAGTCAAATATTGTATCTTCAGTATTAAACAGCAATATCCCAAATGCATGTTGTGCCCGTATGTTAAAGCAGGGGGACAACACCCCCAGGACAGATGTGAATTGTTGCATGGCTAAGTTCAAAATGTCCTGTGGAAGATGTCACATTTGGGAAAAGTCAAGATCAAAACGAACAAACCTGCAAAAGCACCAGAGAGCAGAAATAAGCCAAAACAACCTGCACCTTCTTAATAATGAAACATTCACGACGCTGATTTCTCAGAAATGACAATAGAATAGATACAGTTTGTCCAATGTTGTTGCTAATCGGAAATAACAGCTGTAATGGCATTTTTGCAATTGAACTAATAGCCTAGTAATACAGTTTATCTTTTAGTGAAATGCTGAACTTCATTTGTTCTTAAATATATAAATTTCAGATCAAGTGACTGTGGTGAATCATTGTGACCAACATAATCAATACTTTTTCTGTTTCCTGTTAACCTGGCTTATGCGGCAGAAACTCACTAAGTACATCAGTAGTTTGTTATGACTTGATGTTAGCAACACATTTATGTAAACAAGTCAAAGAAAACGACTAAAAGCTAAAAGTAAATCACATTATAAGTCAATACAGCTCTGAAAAAGAAAATAAGAGACCACTTAAAATGATCAGTTTGTAAAATGAAGATTATTCTTTTATTCTATGAACTACTGACAACATGTCTCTGAAATTCCAAGCCAAAATTTTGTATTTATTTGCAGAAAATGACAAATGGTCAAAATAATGAAAACATGCAGCTCTTTCAGACCTCAAATAATGCAAAGAAAACAAGTTCGTATTGATTTAGAAACAACAATACTAATGTAGAAATCAATATTTGGTGGAATAACCATGAAGGTTTCAGTGGGATTCAGTGCAGTGGTCTCTTAATTTTTCCAGAGTTGTATGTAGTTGATTGTTACTTTTCTAATGAGTGAACTTGGAAAACTATGACTTAGACATTGGAGGTAATGGTAACTGATGACTAAACACAATCAGCACTGTGGGTTTTTGCTCAAGGAAAACTTCTGCCAGTGTCTTTATTAGCACTTAAAACATAGCAGTGTTTACCCCTAATGACTCATGGAGCAGAACTTTATTCTTGTCAGACTCCTTTCCAAACCTTTTCCTCCCATGAAAGGAATATCTGTTGAACGTCTCGAGAGAATTTATTCTGATTTGTCCGCTTTCTCTTCGACTCGAGGATTAACAGATTAGATTTCTCTGGTCAAAGGTCTAGGTCTGTGTGACCGCACGTCCATCCCTTTCTGCTGGATGTAATATTTCAGGAATGCGTGGAGGGATTTTAATTACTACTGGCGCAGGGATTTGCTTGGATTGGATAATTTAGTTTATGTTCAGGGTCTTTTATTACCACATTATTTATAAGGATGCAGCAACACTCTGCAAAGCTCTTAAATAACTAAGAAGAAATAATTCCTGGTAGCTTTTTAAAAAATATATATATATTTCTATGAACAAATAGTTCTAGTTTGGTTATTTGCCACTTCTGTAAGGCTGGGTCGGTTCAAACCTGAGAAGTTTCAACATTTATGAATACCTCATTACTGGGAAGAGTGGGTTGTGATGTAAAATTAAAATGCCAAGTAGTCCTCTCCTATTACAATACTGCAAGCATTGAAATTGCAATGACAATTTTAATTCAGTATGTAGTGCAGTTTTAGTTTGCAAATATTTTTTTCCCCAGAAGTGTAAATCATCAAGCCTTATACCTTAAAACTGCAGAATAGTGGTGAAAAATGTGTGAGTCTGTTAATAAACGTAGTTTCTCATTACTCACACTGTTGCTGCAGTCTTCACCTCACCTGGTCTTTGTCCTCCTCCAAGCACATTGGAAGCAGGCTCTGCAGGACGTTCTGCATGGATAAGTGGCTGTAGACGATGGAGGGATGAATACCAGAAAATGAAGAAATTTAAAGGAATCCGTATTGTGCTGCTCTTTCATTTTTACCCACGGCCTGAAATGATACGACTAGACAAGATGACTTATTTTATGCGAAAACATTCCTTCACAATGTTCTGCTGTCCTTGTGTTGCAGAGCTTGATCCATTGTGATGGCGTCAACAACCAGAGCTACTTCTGCGAGTATGGACACTGCTGCGGAGAGTCCCAGTGTTGCAGTTACTACTATGAGCTCTGGTGTACGTTTCCGCCTTCTTCCTTTTCGTCTTTACAATCACATTGTATCCCTTTATTTCTAACTTCACTAAAACTGCAACTTGTATTGTTTGTGTTGTGTAACTGATCACTATTTTCCCCTTTGGCCTAGTCTTTAAAGATCAGCCTAAAATAATAGAAATACATTTAGTTTTTACAAATTAATGTTTATAAACTATTAGGAAACCTCGGTCAAAACAGGAGACGGTTACATTGCCTGAAGTGTGAGGTTTTGTCTCTTCCTAACACTAAGGTGCACTTCATTGATGTCACTTTAAAACAGAAGTGAGTTGAAGTACAGCAGAAAAGTTATTTTTTTTCTATTATCACAGAAATCGGATGACTAATGGTTCTATCTCTTAATAATTATAGATTAAGCCCAATTTAAAGGATTTAATCTATAATTGGATATTTGTCCTTTAAGTTATTTGTCATTGATCATGGTACTGACAGAACCCACAAATTAATGCAGCTTCTTACTTATAAAAGGGTTTTTTCAGTTTCTGTGGCCTCTTAGATGAAAGTTTTAAGCTAGACTTTTGGTTCTGAGATTAATTATCCTTTGGATCTCAAACTAAAGGTTCATGTTTCACTTGTTTTGGATTTCTGCAAACAAAACAAATGTATCATGGATCAAAAGCAGCACTTTAGAGACTGTTGATTGTCAGATTATCTAATCTATAAATTTCTCTTAGTTTGCTGGTAGGAGAGCCGTACAAAATGTAACTGAAAAGGTTATTCAATAATTTGATGCAGAGATTCATCTTCTTGGAGCCTGAATTTAATGTTTTCTGTGTGTTTTTGTTTGTGTCTGCCTTCTTGTTTGTTCGTCCTTGAAGTTAAATTCCTCACATTTTTCTGTGACGACACAACAAAGATCTGTTAATTTCCCACACATAGTAAACAAAGTTCTCTCTTGCTTCCTGCTGCAGTTTAAGCTTAAGTCTAGAGTAGCTGAGAGGGCATTACTAAAAGCACATTATAATTATTTGCACGAATAACAGAATAATTTTGAAAATGTGAGTCAGTGTAAGAAGTGTGATAATTATCAATGTATATATTTAGAGTTAAATTGAACCTGTGCCATCAAATGAAATAATTTCTTACATGGGAATGATTTGAACCATTATGTTAGGTATTCGGTGAATTGCTTCTCTTAATAAATTATTTGGATGCACAGAAGCATATTTTAATTGCTTCCTGTTTTATTTTTGAAATAAGAAGCAAAACAATAAAATTAGAATGTCTAAAGTAAATGTTTCTTTTTCCACCTTAGGGTTTTGGTTGGTGTGGGCAATCATCTTTATTTTGTGCTTCTGCTGCATTTGCCACCATCGGCGCACAAAACACCGAATGCAGCAGCAACAACGGCAGCACGAGATCAACCTCATCGCCTACCGTGAAGCACACAACTACCCCTCCGTTCCCTTTTACTTCCGTAAGTACGCAAGTCTTTGAATTTTGCATTGGTGAAACCTGCAGATATGGGGATTAGTATAGAAATCATTTGAAGCTTTTTGTATCTAACCATGTTGGGGTGTAGCTTCACCACTGACTTGAAAGAAAATCAGCTTGTTTAAAAAAAAAAAAAAAGTAATTTTTTGCCTATGGGCATGTTTTTCTCATTTGGGTACCAGAAAAAAAAGTCTTCTAAGTCAAAGTGGGAGCTTGGCTGAGATGTTTGCACTGAGATCCATCCTGGGGGTCCTGCAGCATCAGGACCTTACTTGTTTGCATGTCTCAGCCTTCAGGAAACGCCGAGCATTGCTTTTTTGGTCTCTTGCCAACTTTGCAAAACCTGCTCCCACTGTGTTTCAGCGCAGGAAAGAAAATCCAGAAATGACTCGGTCACTTTACACCTCCTGATACTGTGGGAGGGCTTGAATAATGATCTGGAAAGCTCTGTGAGGCCTTAAGGAGAAATGTTTAGTCAAGGTTAGACAGATGTTTTTATACATCGTATAAAAAGATGCATAGCCATTTATTTCTCTGTCTGATATTGTGGCAGACATTACCAGAATTATATATTTTTTGCAACAAACTTTTATTAGGCTGATGGAAGAATAATAGAAATGTAGAAATGTGAAGTCATCACACTAAATGTTCAGGAAGGAGAGGGCTTGTGTGTCTCTGGATGTGTTGATGCAAACCCCTAAAACTAAAGCAAAAACTGAAGCTGCTTTGACAGTGTGAGTACCACAGTGAAATAATGCCAACGTGAGCTGAAAGGCCGCTCAGAAGGAAAAAAGCCATTACTTTGAAATCAACATGAAAGGCCAGATTAAAATTTGGAAATGCTCTCAGGAACAATGCCTTAATATTTGGACAGGATGTCCTGTGGTCTGAATCTGAAATTGAATTGTTGATGATTTTCACAAAATAGATCAAAATAGATGGCATTACAATGAAATAAGGTTATGTTGAAATGTTGAAGCAACATCTCAAGACATCAGCCAGAACGTCAAAGCTTCGGCCCTAACATTATTCCAAATGAACAATGACCCTAAGCTTAATGTCAGATTAGTTTGCTTTAGGTAAGAAAGACTCTCTGTTGGTGCGTCACTTGGCCCTGATCTGATTCGCATGGAAAAATTTGGACTCGGGCTGAAAGGTGTGAGGGAACGAGGCGACCTGCAAACTTGACCCAGTTACACCAGTTCTGTCAGGAGGAATGGGCCAGAATTTCCAGCATGCTTGTGTAAGAAGCTGGAGGAGGAAACCTAAAAGGTTTGACTCAAATCGTAAAGTTTGTAGGCAAACACTGAGGGAGTGGATCTAAGCTTCTGAATTAAGATCGGAATCTAAACAAACCAAAAATTGTCCAAAAACAAACTTTTGGTCTGATTTAATGTTGGTGATTGTCCAGGCTGTATAGGGTTTTTTTAAATGTAAAAAATCTGTTTTGAATCTCAAAGCTGAGTTTCATCTATTTTTCTTTCTAGGGTTTTTACCAAACTATCTCCTTCCTGACTATGAAGAGGTTGTCAACCGACCTCCGACCCCTCCACCTCCTTACACCGCCCTAAACTTAAACTCCTCCTCAGTGGCTTCTGTTGCCATGGCTCCTGAGCAGCAGGCGGGACACTGTCCATCCACCCAGTCCTCTCCTGCGCCCCCAGTCTCTGACGGTCTCTGCAGTAGACCTGCAACAGAGGAAGCGCAGCCTCCTTCCTTTGACTTTAGGCCGAAGCCCGACAACAAACCCCATCAAACGGCCCAAGACTCCAGCATTATTCTTCTATCAGATGGGCTGAATGTGGAGATGCTGGGCAGCCAGGAGAAAAAAAGTGGAAGTGGGGATGACTCCTGCAAGGATCCCCTGCTCAAGGACCTGTCGCTGTCAGAGGGTTGTAGTGAGGATAAAGAGCGCCTCCCCAACGGGAGGAGGCGGCGATTCACCGGGGACTCTGGGATCGAGGTGTGTGTGTGCGGCACACGCGGAGGCGGCGGTTGTGGTGGAGCTGGCGGGACGGGCCAGGAGCAGGAGAGTCTGCTGGGGCGCGGCGTGGATGACGGTAACGAGGAAGAGGATGCGGGTGACTTCTGTGACAGTTGCGGTCATCGAGCCTCCCTGAGTTTAGAGGAGGAGCAGGCGCTGGGCGGGCTGGAGAGGAGGGCCGGGCGAGGGCCCCCGCTGACATCTCCGAATGCAGGCGGCGGCTCACTCGGTCCCCCCGCGTGCCTTCTTCTCCACACCATCAGCGAACAGGACGGCCCGGCTCACAGCCCGGATCCGCAGGGATGAAACGCTAAGAGGTGTCAACGGCACCTTCGGATTGCTTTACGAAATGAGCCCGTCTTAAAATAACCAGATGAGGGAGCAGCAAAATGATTCGAATGAAAAGGTGGAGACACCTTGCTCTTCCCCGTACTAGTCCCAGTGGCCTTAACCAGTGTAACATGGGCTGTGTAGGGGCAGTGCAAGCCCCTTCAACAGCCTGCAGCAAGCGAGAGCTCTCCTCTCTGCAGTCATCCTTCTCCTTCAACCCAAAGCACTGACTTGGCAACGGATTCAGTGGGAGGATGAGGACAGGAACTCTTCAGGAAATCTGTAGAGCTGCAGCACATTACATGGTGGTTAACATGCACAGCGGGAAAAACCTTGAATGAACTGGTGCGTTCATAAGGATACTGCAACTTCTACGACAGGAGCAGACTGCACGGCGTCCCAGTAGTCGTGCTTCTAAAGTGCTTTTTCAGCAACTGTAAACCACTTTGCCTTCTGTTGGTGTTGCTCTATCAGCCTTACAAGCGATACGGTAGTGTCTGTGTTCAGAAAAAAAAAATAGATAAAGCGTGAACACTTCCAGTTTTGCACAGTTTCTCTAAAAGTGAAAATATTTTGCAAAGTAAAACAAACCCCACCATTTTAAGGCTGAGTTTTTACTTAATTTAGTCTCGCATGGTTTGTGATTAGTTTCCATTCCAACATGTTTAAATGGATAGGTGTGTGTGTGTTAGTACAGTAGGAAATGTAATATTTACTTGGAATGTGATCATTTCAGCCTAACTTAGCTGAATGTATGTAGTTGGTGCCTAACAGAACTCGGTGTGAAAGTTCGAGGAACAATAAGCTTTAGTGAAACTGACGAACCCTGAAAAAGCAGGTACTCATATCAAGAATGTCGAGCTTCAGAGAGATTAAAACTGAAATGACAACAAGCAAACCTCAAGATTACTTTTGTAAGTCACTTCAACAGATTACCAACCCTGGCAGCTCTTAAACAAAAAATGAATCCCTCGTTAGAAACATCGAGAACTATTCTTAATATTTGGTGTTGAATCTATGGTGCAACTTCTAGTCTGATGTCATTAAATTTGTCAGTAACATCATTATTTAGAACTAAAATTATGTCCTAGTCTGTTGGGGGGTTTTTTGTTGTTGTTTTGCATTTGCACTCTGCAGTTAAAGAGATGAAATTGAAGAAAACGATCTGAACTTTTATGTATGTTAAAATAGGGCTGGATAAACCAATTAAAACCTGGTTGTGTCACTTTCTCCTTATATAAAATCCACTCAAAAGTATTCACACCCTTGATTTTTTTTTCTTTTTCACTTTACAAAAAACTTTGGATTTAGGTCTGGGCTTTAATTTCTTACTGGACAAAAGCATCCCCTCAGCATGATGCCCAGTAGGTTTCATTTTGGTCACCTCAGAGCACCATCTGCCTCTGTAAGCAGAACTTCTTGTGTTTGTGAGTCCAGATTTTTATTTGTAAAACTTATTTTCCGCCCGCTTCACAATCACAAAATTCCAGTGAAATTCACACAAATTTATGGTTGTAATGTGAAAGGTTCCAGGGTTGTTTCTGTAGTTCCACGACAATGACATTCTACACTTTTCGTCCTCCAAGTCCTATTATTGACGATGTTGCTAATATTTGTTGAAACCTTCGCAAACAGAGTTGTTTCACCAAGGATTCAGTTCATTATTTTGTTCAACTGCCCATTTCCATAGAAACCACAATAAATTGTAATATGTTTTGTAAGACTTTCCTTCCTACAACTGCATCAAAACACAAAGTTCAATCTCTGCGAAGCACAGACATTTTAACAATTGGTCAGACAAATTTATTTTGGTATATATATATATGTATACTAAAAGCACCTTGCAGGAGGTTATTTCCCCCACATTCTTCAGCACGGGGTTACAGTGCAATGCGAAACCTTCTTGTATTACCAGTAAGCTGATTGACCTTTATGCGTCGCGACGTGGACACACTTTTAAGTGCTTTACATATTAGCGTATGTGGTGAGCTACAGATGAAGAAGTATTGCGTACTTTTGTCTTATTAAAAAGAGCTATTTTCATATCTGCCTGTTCATTTAAGTGTAATAGAGAGAAAATCCTAAAACCACTTTATATTTGCAAATTGTGTACAATCACCTGTAGCGAGTTGGAGAACCATATAGTTGCTTTATAATGTTTTCTAAAAATCTTTAGCTTTATTTTCATGGACAGATTGTATTATTAAGGCTAACATTGGGTTCTTCTAGAAAATCTCCCTGCATTGCAAGGTTGTGTGTTGGACTAACAACAAGTATTTGTTCAGAGATCAGAGCAGTGTTGCCAAAGATGGTTTTCTGACTTAAGTGTGTGTTTTGCACATATTCTGTGAATGTTCTGATCATAAGCCATTTATTTCAGCAACTAAGATGAATGTATGTTCAATAAATATACAAAATTTACAAACAGTGTTGTCTGGGTGACTTCCTGTCATCTTGGTTTGGCATCAGCCATGGAAGAGGAATGATAAATATAGAGAAACTATAGCAAATCTTTACCCCATCACTTACTGACGATGTGTCTTACAACTTTGTGAGATGGGAATAAAAGATTTATTAAGTAGTAGTTTTGTAGGTTCTCTCGGGGTGCGATTGAGTGAGTGCATGGCTGTTTGTCCTGTGTGCCGCCCCTTAACGAGCCTCGTCTACTGACCGCTGGAGATGGGTGCCGGCGCTATACAATCCTCCAAGGATGTACGGGTACAGACAATGAATGACTTGAGTGAATGGGGGAAATGTATGTACAACCACTTTCAGAAACTACAGAAGACCTATTTTTAATCCCCAAAATGCTGAAATCAGAGCTTAGTGAGCCACCACACACAGGCCTATCAAGAGCAATGGCTGCCACGTTCTCTGTGTTAAGCCACTTCTCAACAATGTCTGAAGTGTCTCTTGACCAAGGAGGAAACTGGCTACACTGTTGCTGTCACAAAGCCCTCTACTTAGATTAAAACAAATTTAATTTTATTTAGAAAATGCAGTGCCAGAGGCTGGAGGAAGAATATCCACAGAATCCATGTTATTTAAAGTCCAGTGTGAAGTTTCCGCAGCCAGTGATGACTTGAGGCGCCATGTCGTCTGCTGGTGTTGGTACACTGTGTTTTCCGAAGTCCAAAGACAAGTACAGCCATCTACCAGGAATTTTTCATGGTTTCTTCTGCTGACAAGCTTATGGATATGTTGAGTCTGACTTTCACCTGGACTTGGTACCTGCCCACACTAATGGCACCTGCTTTAATCAGTATGGTACCTTTGTTACTGACTGACAAGCCAATTATCCTGACCTAAGCCCTCTTACAGAACCTATGGAGTATTGTCAAGAGGAAGATGAGAGACTATAAACACAACAGAGCAGACAAGCTACAAGCTGAGCTCCTGCGGCAATAATTATGACAGGAAGGCATAAATCAATAAAATCCAGATTAAATTCACATTTATATACACAGGCTCCTGTGATACACTGCAGTCACAGTCTAAATGCACTCTTTACTGACATCTATTCTGATCTTTTTGACTGATTTGGATAAATAGTAACTCTTTTATGATTTAAAAGACGTAACCTTGTAAAGTTACAGGACGGTTCAGACAGGACAGGAAAGATTGATCTTTTGGACTGTGATTTGGGGGAAAGTCCAGCAGAGGGCGCGGCCGATCAGGAAATGAAATCCTTTCTTCTTCGTTTTTAAACGTGACCAAAGTTCTCTATTCAGGCTTTAAATTTTGTAAGAACCAGTGATAATGGCTCAGCACAACAGGTAAGAAGTACTTAATCTTCCCACTACGCACTGTTTGTAAGTGACATTTTACATCTAACATGGCCATCTGTGTTCCGACTTAAATGTTACACATGTAGTCCAAAAACAGGGACATCAAATTTTGTCAAAATTACATTTATTAAGTTACTCTGCACATTTTAATTATTCTGTAAGTTTTCTGTAGCAACAGCCACCTGTTTATTCTAAGTAAATACAGCTGTTGTCGCCGTCAAGACTGTAACGTTGGCATTGACACTTAATGATTGACTATTTTTTTTTTTTTTTTTTTTTTTAAGTGCCATTGGAAATGATTTCTCTGACAGCAGCGTTCACGCGGATGTCAAGGTAATGTGACGTCGTTTTCCCCTCCTTTATACAATTTAAAATTTATTTCGAGGTCACTAAAATTGGCTAAATTTAAAAAAAGTTTTAGATGATAAATGGAAGTTTATTGACATCCAGTTGTCCCCTTTTTTTATGCAGTGATGTCAAACTATGGTGCTGTGACTCAATTGTTGTAATTGTCAAGTGAATTAATTTAATGATTCAGTTATTGAAAGTTCTTAGTAATTATGATTCAATTGATAGGTGATTGAATTTTGTAAGTTGAAAATGCAGCAAGGGAAAGACCCAGAATGTCATGCACTGATTAATTATATCAGTGATCATTAAAAAAGAAACTACTTCACTCAATACTTTTGAAACCTAAAATCATATCAGGTTCGCTCACTGCAGCACTGTTTAATCCCAGTCAGTGAGATGAGGATTTAAAGGTAAATTCTTCAGCCTCATTTGTCCTCGTTTGTTGGCAACTGATGAAAAATAATCCGCTGACGACTGGAATAATTCATCTTTAATTCACACCAGCTGAAACCTCACGTTCATTCTATTAAAAGCTCAACCTAAAATCAGCGCAACAAGTAGTCCTGGCTCAACATGTCCAAGTCAGAATTATAACAGGCAAAACAAGAAGATATTTAACTAAACCCCTACTTCAAAAATAAAGCTCACTACATGTAATGTGGTACCAGAGCAAAGAGCTTTACTGCAGCTGCTGCTATCGTTGCAGAATTTGCTAATATATTAAGTCTTCCAGCTGCGTCATCAGGAATAAGCTAGTTTACCCTATCTTCGGTGTTTGAGCTTTTCTATGTTAAACAGGATTATTATGGAAAGAGGCTCCAGAAGACGTCGGACCTGAAGACAGGCGCCTGCGTGGCTCCAGCTCAGCCTCTCCCAGCCTTCATAAGGGAAGCCCTGAAGAAAGTTCACCCCGAAGTCTCTAACAAGTAATTAGGGGAGGAGAATGCTTTTTCATTTAAAAAAATTCTTCTTTTTTTTAAATTTTGACATTGAAAAAAAGTTTTGAGATTGATGTTTCTGATTCCCCCCGACCAGATACTACGGGTGTGGTCTGGTGGTGCCGGAGTCCTTGGAGGGCTGCAGGATTCTGGACCTGGGCTGTGGGAGTGGAAGGGACTGCTACATGTTAAGTTTGCTAGTTGGGGAAAAAGGTCACGTCACCGGCATTGACATGACTGAGGCCCAGGTAAGGAGCGACGGCATTGCGAATGCAGCCATTAAGACAGACCACAACATCTCAGCATGTTGTCAAGTTAAAGAGGAATAATTTCTGGCTTTAAAAATGCCATTCATTGGGACAACTTCACAAAGCAGTTGGGAAAAGTCTGTAGCAAGTTTGAAAAATGACTTGATTTATTTTTAGTGTAAATTATTGAAGAAAAAAAATGCAGAGTAGTTGTTAAACTAAGTCTTGTTTAGGAGTAGAACGTTTTTAAGCATGTTCAGAAGAAGTGTAATTGGCTAACTGTTAACTTTATAAATGTTTAAACACGTTTGACTCGAAAGGAATGTGAAATGCAAATGTTCAGAATAAACAGCATATATCCTGAAAACCCAGATATTTTTCTTCTGTCAAAGCTTGAAGTGGCCAGAAAATATATGGATTACCACACGAAGGAGTTCGGCTACAAGGAGCCAAACGTGAGTTTTGTTCAGGGCTACATTGAGGCCTTATCTGCAGCGGGTCTGGGAAAAAACTCGTTTGACATCATCATGTAAGAAATGATCCTTACTTCGTCAGGTTTTCTTCTTGTTGTGCTTTTATTCTGTTTTTAACATTGTTGATTTTTGATGTTGCTTAGCTCCAACTGCGTAGTGAACCTCTCCCCAGACAAGAAACAGGTTCTGGTTGAAGCATACAATGCACTCAAGGTGCGCAGCTTCATGCTTTTACCAGTTATTTATTTATTTATTTATTTATTTATTTTTGATCACTATATATTTGAAGTTAGATTGCTGTTGCAATATTTCCTGAAAACGTGTGTCTCCTCAGGATGGGGGTGAGCTATACTTCAGTGACATCTACTCCAGTGGAAGACTGACGGAGGAAATTAAAAATCACAAAGTGCTGTGGGGTGGGTAACAACCGGTATTAAAAAGAATCAGAATTTAGTGTCAATTAAATTTTAGGTAAAAGATTTTTCTATTTAAAACCAAACAAAACATTTTCATCAGTTTGACTAGATGATAGAAATACAGTTCTGTTAAAAAAGTAATTACACCTGTTTATGATGAAACTGACACAGATAACTTTTTTTTTTTGTTTTATAATAATTGTATTGTAATTCAAAAAATGTTTGTCAGTCTCGTAGTAGTGCGGTAGTTCCTCTCAGCGCTTCGCAACAAAATCATTTTGGGGTTTGAATGTGTGCAAGTTTTCCCAGTACTGTCAGCTAATCAGCAGTTCACACACCTTCATAGTTGATTAGTGTCATTAAGGCTTTGCTCCGTAGTTTCTGTTGTCTGTCTCATAAAGGTCAGATCATCTTTGCAGGTGAATGTCTGGGTGGAGCGCTGTGGTGGAAGGATCTGCTGCAGCTGGCTGAGGAGGTGGGCTTCAGTCAGCCACGGCTGGTTACGGCCACCGTCGTCGCCGTTGACAATAAAGAACTGCAGGACGTTCTAGGTTTGATGCAGTTTTCTTAGTTATTGTTTGTTTGTTTGTAGAACAACCCGTTCTACTTCATGTTATTGACTGTTAAACTAAGGCGAACAGAAATGTTGCGCACTCATATTTAGCTTTTATTTGTACTTGTAAGATGGCCATGACGTTATTAGTTTCACAAGCGGAAAAATAGGTGTGTTTCCGCCTGCCAATGGAAACGGTGATGAAAATAAAATGATGTGTTGATGTTGATTGCACTAATTTACCTGGACTGAAACTATTTTTAAAAAAATGGATGAACCATGATGGTTTTGGTCTTTGAGCTGGTGTTCAGTTGGTGATCATGGGGTTTAATCTGGTGACTTATTTCAGCTTATGGATCTGCTTTTTACAGTTTTCCGGTCTCCAAGACTTTCAAGATAATTGTGAAACACTATAAACATACTAAAGTAGACATGACCTGATGTTACAGATTTTTTGATCTATATGTAGCAAGAAAAATGTAATTTGAGATTTTTTATTATTTTTTAATACTTTAGTGTAAAATTAACAGCTCATATTTTACATAAAATGTTGGAAAATCTTCATTACCAAGAGCTCTTTTGTTGTGTTTTTACTTTTTTTTGCACCTTCTCTGACTGTGCAAAACCACTTCCTTTTTTACATTTCAGTGAACTTAAGTTGTAAGAAACGTTGCACCACAGTGCACTTACATGAGTGAATTTCATTTAATGACTTATACAATGTTGATTGTTCATGCATGTGTTCATACAGGTGACTTCAAGTTTGTTTCTGCCACGTACCGCCTGTTCAAAGTCCCTAAAGGTAAAACCAAGACCTGCCAGGTCATATATAATGGAGGCATCACTGGGGCAGAGGACAACTTCCAGTTTGACTGTCACTACGCCTTTAAGGTCTGTACACATCCTGCGTTATGACGTTAAAAAAAAATGCACCGTGTTTAAATGGCTGTGTTCAATATAGACCAATGAAGTGGTGCAGGTGGACGGAGAAGCAGCTGGCATCCTGAGGCATTCCAGATTTGCAGAAGACTTCACTTTCCAGCCACCAGGGGGCTCCTGTGAGCCTTGTTGTGCCAAGCTTAGGGTCAGTGTCATGCTTTAGTTTTTGCATGAGGACTTCTCCAGTTTATCGTATGTATCCTCATGTCTTTATTGTTGTTTAATTATTGATACAGGCTGACACGGTGGATCCTTTTGACCTGGCCTCTCTGTCGGGCACTCGAGGGGGATGCTGCAGCACCAAATCTGCTGACTGCTGCAAATGATCATAGGACGAGCACTGAGAAATGCAGCAGCATGCTATGTGCTGTGTGATTGTCCTTTTTCAGTAAGACTAAAATCAGACACTTCAGATGAATAAGGTAGTAAAATTTCAAACTTTCCCTGTTCCAAATGTGCCTTTACACAGTTTTCTAAGAGAAGAGAGATGGCTGTGAAATGTCACATATGGATTTCCGTGTTTTTGTGGCTTTCCTGAAATCACTTTCTCAATGAAGGATAATGGAAGAATCAGAAGAAATGTGAGTAAAGATGATCACAAAAGAACTTGCTATCCTTCACAGAGCACCAGTGAAGGTTATTTTTTACACACGTTAGCAGTTCTTTCTAATCAACAGGCTCTAATACCACAATATCCTTACTTAACCTTCATAAAGTGAAGTTCTAGTTTCTGCAACCACTCAGGTTCTGAGGGGATTTACAGAACTGTACTTGTTGACATTCTCCTGTAACGTATACTCTTTGTGTAGGTGAAGAAATATTGTGTGTCTTCAGGATATTTTCTCTTTATTTGTGAACATTTGGTAATTTTAAGTTTTTTTTTAAACTACTTGTGTGGTGTTTATAAACAGAATTCCACAGATAATTTTTAAAATGCATGTTTTAGTTTTTGCTGGGCTTTAATGAATTACTAAAATCCTCAAAGCTTTACACTTTTCAGTGAAAAAATTATAGTTTAACTGAAATACTAAAGTTCCAAGTATTTTAACATAAAAAAATACCCTGAAACTTTCAGGTTAAACATCTGCTTTAATTTGATGAAAACTGAATCCTGTAAGTTTCCCTCTCATACAAAATATATTTTTAATACGTAAGAGCCAGACCCACCAACATCTTTTATCTGTAATGACAGTGCAAGTCATTATTTTGTCTTCAGGACCTTCTGACTGTAGCTGAACATTTTTTCTTCTTTAGTCAAGAAACTCCTACTCTTAAGTGTTTTCAGTGAAGTTTGTGTCCACTAAGGTCACAAATGAAAGATTGTATGTTCATTTAATTTAACTGTTTAGCTAAATCTTATTTCACACAAAAGCAAAAGGTTTCTTGACTTTATGGATTCTCATGTATGTTTAAATGTCCTCCATGGTTACACTCATTTACCTTCCTTAGCCATTTCTCTTGTGTTTGCCTTTGACCTTATTTATTAAGGAAGGTTGTGCCTAAAGTCATAGCACACCATGAAATAAAATTTCACTTCAGATTTAGACATGCCTTAAATTGCCTTAAATTACTGTATTCCATTTTAGAATAGATATTATTTAGGCATTGACTTGACCGTGTGAGTTAGGTCATATCCTGCTGCATAACCCACGTTCACTTGAGTTTAAAGGTGAGAACAGATAAATGGACATTGTCCTCTGGGAAGAGAACAGAATTCATGACTCCAATAATTACAGCACTCAGCTCCAGACCATCACTCTGTAGCTATAATATTTTTTTCTGAAATGACGTTTTGGTTTTACCCGTCCCACGTTTTCTACAAAGTTCCATTTGTATACAAAATATTTTCCCGAAAGTCTTGAGCTGTTGTTTTTTTGTTTCCTTTTGGAAATGTGAAATTAATCTGTGGGCTCTTTTTGGTCAGCATCAGTGTTGGATGCCTCCTCCGGATACCATTTTTGCCTAGTCTCTTACTGTGGCTGTAGATACTTTTCAAGGTATCTCTTAAGGCAACACCAAAACCTGTCAAGTGATTTCAGTGAAGCAATTGCAGGGCCAGAGGACCGCTTACGAATTGACCATCATTACACTTTTAAGGTTTGTATATCCTGTATCCTGTTTGATAAAGAAGCAAGATGCATGCACTGTGTCTTCAGGATCTTAAATATGTCTAGACTCAGTAGACCAGTGAAGGTGGATAGAGAACGCATCTTGACCCATTCAAGCTTTGCAGAGAACTTCAGCTTCCTGCCACCGGGTGGCTCCTGTGAGTCTTGTTGTGTCCAACCTAAGGTCAGTGTCATATTTAAATTCCTGCATGAGGAATTCTCCGATTTATTTGTTTGTTTCGAACCACTGGAGGTCAGTATGTGTCTGGGATCAATCCAAAGCGTGTGACACACCCAGGGAGCACCGATGTGCGCACAGTCACAACTACACATGTGTGCACCGGGACGCATGCTGCACTCACTCCCACTCACATACCCACTGAAACATACCCACGCACACATCCACACGCAAGAAGGTCAAGCAGCTGTCTCGAAGTCATAACTAGAGTGTGGAGTCATGCAGGGGAACCTTGAACAGGAAGGAATGTTCTCTTCTCAGCCAATGGAATGCCATCTTATCAGCTTCTATAGTCATTTTGCGTGCATATACATACTTATTTATTACGTAAAATGAGTCCTTAAGAGTCATCCATCAATAATAAATGAGTGTTATATTCCAATAGTCACTGATGTTTGATTGCATTGGAAACACAGTCACTGTCGAGGCTTATAGATGGATCCTAATGTGGTTTGCCCTCTGGACGCCCCCGGACCCCTGAAGTGAACGTGACCCTGGGATCGTTCACACAGGGGTCACGGGGATCGTTTGCTGTGTTTGAGTGGTGTGAAAGTGGTGATTTCCTAAACATCCACAGTGCTACTTAGCCGTGCAGCAAGACTGCAAATGTGTGCCAAATACAATGCTGCATAATGATTACGACAAGCTTGGTTATCGTGATTGAGACATGGTTGTATACAGTACATTCTTGTGTGTGTATGTCTGTACGCGTGTGGACGTTCTACACTTCTGATGTCTTTATTGCTGTTGAATTATTGATGCAGGCTGACATGGTAAATCCCTTAAAACTGGCCTTTCAGTCTGCCAGCCCAAGGCCTCATTTCAGCCACAGGGGGATGCTACAGCACAAAATCTGCTGACTTCTGCAAATGATTGTGCAAAGAGGACTTGGGAACACAGGCCCATCAGCATGCTGTGCATGAGTGATTTTCCAACTGATGCAATGAAACTGCATTGACGCCTACTTATGAATGATCGTCATTTGTTTTGCTCGACACTGCAGGAGACCTGCAGTACTAATAGATTACAACGAGGCTTGCATTTTTGCATGTCTTTTGAACTGTGCAGAGATATAAACACTTGCTCTATGAGTGCGTTTAGGATTTTTACTCAGAGTGCCTGAAAGATGATTGCGTTATCGAAAAAAATCACCAATAAGTGACCTATTGTTGGATGAGTGTGTTTGTCATGACTCATCTTAATCTCCTCACTTACATAAGGATAGTAATGATGTTGAAACCCCAAACCAGAGGAAAAAAAATGGAAGTGGATGCATATGGGAACTACAAAATAATGTACCTACACTTTGTTCGCTCGTCTTAATCCGTAGGCTTCATACCATTCATACATGGACGTAGCTTGTTCTAATGAATGCTGTAATAACCCTTACAAAATTATTTTAATTGGCAATTGTAATGGAATATAATATTTATCCCTAATTGAGAAATTCCCAAAAGCTAAGTTTATGTAAGCAGCAAAAAAAGTAATAGAAATATATCAGATTTTTTTTTGTTTATCAAATACTTTAAAAGGACACTGGAAAAAGCTGAAAAAAAAAGATTAAATGGAGCAATGAATTGGATAAGTTGAACCCAAAATACTCAAGTGAAATAAGTTGTACCTGTTTGAACAAATTTTCAAACTGTATACTGTATGCCGGTGTATTTTGTTGTGCTACCTTCTTGTGCTGTTCTGACACCTTGTCTGTGAAAACGTGCTAAATAAACAAACTGTACTTGATGCACATTTTAGAGTAGAATTGTTGGCACACACTAACTTTTATATATTCAAATTTTTTTGATACGCTCCTGTTTTAATGATACTCTTCTGCAAGTAGCTTGTGAAAATAATTTGTTTTTTAATTTCTAACTGAATTATAGTTTTGCTTTACCTTAAGTACACTTACAGAAACTTTATTATTATTTTTGTTTTTGCTAGAAACAGTCTGATGCTGACCCATGTGGCTTATCTTTTTATTAAATCAGCCAGGAGTCGTGCCCTCGAGTGCAGGGTGCATAAAGAAGCCTGCTTTGACTTCTCTCTGCCTCCAAAGATGAGCTGCACTTGTTCCGGAATCTGATTCGCCAAGAAGGCTGCGGACGCCCCGCCCCCCGGCTCGGCCGCCGCCCCCGATTGGTCCTTCCCGTCGCCCGTCTTGAGGACACAGTGAGAGGCACGAGTTGGCCTGTAAGCCTGCGCTGGCTGCTTCTCAGTGTCGGACACGTAGTGGGAAAGAGCAGGTCCCGATGCACAAGTCACGGCAGCCCTGGGCGGAGATGAAGGCGGACTCCGACTGGCTCTGATTTTTCAAAGCCCTTTTCATTCAGGAGCTTGCTTGCCCAGACGGTCATCGATATGGCAGATCCATTATCCCCGGGACCCAACATTGCAAAAATGGCGTCACTTAGCCGGGTCCGAGCTTTGGCGATGATTTTCTTAACTGTCACTGGCTGCTGTGTCACCCCGACAAGTGGCAAGGAGGGCTCCGAGGAGACCGTCATCATCGGGCTCCGGCTGGAGGACACGGACGACATTTCCTTCATGGATAAAGGCTACCTGCGGGTGAGCGAGCGGTCTCGGGTGAAACTGAGGGTCTACGGGCAGAACATCAACAACGAGACCTGGTCCAAGATTGCCTTCACGGAACACGAGCGGAGCCGGGCGGTGGGGGGCTTTGACAGCTCCTCGGGGGATAACCAGAGCCGGGAGGACTCGTCCGGCTCGCATCCCTGCGGAATTAGGACTTCGGATATAATTATATTACCCAACATCATATTGAGTCGGAAAACATCCGGAGTAGTCGAGATTGAGGTCAAACCCCTGCGGAAGACCGAGAGGAGTAAAGCGTACTACCTTTGCATCGCCACCTCCACGCCGGCGGTGGCCGGGTTGCACGACCCGTGGACGGAGAACACCTGGATCTACCACGACGGGGACGACACCAAAGTGATAGTGGTGGAGGAGAAAAAGTTCCTGCTGCCTTTCTGGCTCCAGGTCATCTTCATCTCCATGCTGCTGTGCCTGTCCGGCATGTTCAGCGGCTTGAACCTGGGGCTCATGGCTCTGGATCCCATGGAGCTCCAGATCGTCCAGAACTGCGGCACGGAGAGGGAGAAGACCTACGCCAAGAAGATCGAGCCGGTCCGGAGCCAGGGCAACTACCTGCTCTGCTCGCTCCTGCTCGGGAACGTGTTGGTGAACACCACGCTGACCATCCTCCTGGACGACATCGCCGGCTCCGGGCTCATCGCGGTGGTCATGTCCACCATCGGGATCGTTATCTTTGGTGAAATCGTGCCGCAGGCCATCTGCTCCAGACACGGCCTGGCCGTGGGGGCAAACACCATCTTCCTCACCAAGTTCTTCATGCTGCTCACCTTCCCCGCGTCCTACCCGGTGAGCAAGCTGCTGGATTACCTGCTCGGACAGGAGATCGGCACCGTGTACAACAGGGAGAAGCTGCTGGAGATGCTGCGCGTCACGGACCCCTACAACGACCTGGTGAAGGAGGAGCTGAACATCATCCAGGGCGCGCTGGAGCTCCGGACTAAAACCGTGGAGGACGTCATGACGCCGCTGAGAGATTGCTTCATGATGCCGGGGGACACGATCCTGGACTTCAACACCATGGCCGAGATCATGAGGAGCGGCTACACGCGCATCCCGGTGTTCGAGGGCGAGAGGTCCAATATAGTGGATCTGCTGTTTGTCAAGGACCTGGCCTTCGTTGACCCGGATGATTGCACGCCGCTCAAAACCATCACAAAGTTTTACAGCCACTCGCTGCATTTTGTGTTTAATGACACCAAGCTGGATGCGATGCTGGAGGAGTTTAAAAAAGGTGAGAAAAGCACGATTTTTTTGTTGTCTCTGTATGGAAAGCCAAAAGTGACACAATCCAATACATTATTATTTTTTTTTTTAGTTAAGTTATCTTTTATGTATGACTTACAATAATTAATTGGGAAATAGTTTTAAATATTAATTGTGTCAAAGTCAGGGTAGTTACAAAGCTATTAATCCACTGCTTTTCATCCACAATGTATGTCTGATCACATTTCTGTAATATATATTTTCAACCATTTTGATCATCTTCACTCATGTTTATTCACTTTCAGAATAAACATTAATACTAATTCTTAGTATTCATTTCTTCATTCTTATATTTTTATTCATATTTCTGATCGCTTCATTTTGTAATATACTTGCTTTTCACTTTTCTTTTTGTGTTTGCCTCTGGAACTCTTCTTTAGCGAAACAATACTTGTCAGAAATAGTTAGTTGTATGCTCTGTAGAAATGTAGAATACACAGCTGTCTAACATTCAAGATGTCTAATTGTAACAAGGTACGCAATGTTTGAGATGTTATAGCCTAAGCATGAATCATTCAAATTGGTGCTATCAGAAGATATTCCACAGTTGTTTATTGTCATTGTAATTTTGATTCCTAGACTTAAGGAAAAAATGTAGAATAAACATGCTAAGTTCTGCAGTACTTACTGTAGTTTTTGTCTGAAAAATTATACCTGCCAAAGGTTTTTCTCTGTAAAGGCTGACTCGAGTCTAACAAATAGATGTGAACTGGTTAGTTAGTTAGTTAGGCTATCTGCTCAGGTAGCCTGTAGTCAGCAGTTTTAACAGATGAACGGATGGTAGCCAATCCTATGGCACTACTTTTGCTTTCAAACCATAACTGTCCCTGTTTTCTGAAACGCTAAACTGTAATTGAGGGAAAAATATAGGAACTTTATTTTAATGGTGCCCCCAAGACGGGGTAGTTAAGCTAGCCCTTTATACGATTCGGTTATGCTTTTCAAGTGTGTTCTTGTCTTTACGCAATTAAATAGTTAGCATAAGACTGAATTCAGTGGATCCAACATACATCACGGTATTGAAATCAAACCTGCAAAGCAATAAAAAGAAGAACACGTGCTCTGCTGAAACACTTGTTTGCAAATCTGCATAAAATTAAGCGTGAACTGTCTGGAGATTTGCTGGCAGATTAAAAAAATAATTACATGATTTATTTTTTTATTAAATAAATATTTGCATTTAAAATGTAAATATAACATAAATTGAATAAAGAGATTAAAAAATTATAAATACGTAGTTGCAGGTAAGTAGCTTTTTCATTGATTGAATTGTGGCACTTTTGGTTCTCCGTAGAGCCCGTATTGTCTGCACATGTGAAATGTTTCAGGACTCTCACATCTTCACTCATTTTTAAACTGGTGTTTCACCTGTCTGCCCTTCCTCTTGAGTCAGGTAAGGTATTGAGATGAGTTGTGTCATAATTTATGAACCAACGCTGACCTTTCATTCTGTTCTGGATGCCTTTGTTGCAGCTGCAGGCCAGGTTGTTTCAAATGACCTCAAATAGTCTAAACCTGACTTTCAGGAGCAGAGTGAGGAGAACGTATTGCTGCCCTCCTTTTGACAAGATATTCCTTGCAGTGAAAGCAAAGGAAACAAAACAAAACAAAAAAAAATCACAGGAGCACCACGTTGGGTTTGTTTCAGCCTCATCAGCCACATTTTTAGCCGCTAGCTTCCTGTAAACGGGGAAGCAGGAGGTGCCCTTATCACTCTCCATCACTTCCACTCAGCGTTAATGTTCACACTCTCCCACTCTCCTCCAGCTTTCCACAGCTTCTTACCTTGCCTCTGAAGCTTCCCCTGCCTGCCTCCCCCCTCTCTCTCTCTCTGATTTCTAAAGCAGTGGGACATGTGGGAATGGTGCAACGTCGGTGCCGGGGTTATCAGGCGAGGGCATCTCGTTCGAGAACCTGCTTAAATCCATCTCTGCCTCTCTCGTGCTCGCATCCGAGCGATGGTGGCGATAACAGCTTTTGTCCAGCGCTGGAATGCGGTTGAGTGGATAATGAATAACAGCCTCTAACACCTCTGAGCCCCCGAGTGTTTGTCCGCGCATGTCGTTTGACAAAGATGCTTACCTCACCTGTGGTTTATTTGGCGGAGGGGGCGGTTTGATTTCCACCCTCGCTCCGTGGGTTGTGTCTGACTAAAACAAGTGCTGCTGGATTTAATGCAAGTTCCTCCTAAAAATACAGAGCTGCCGGAGGGACAGCGAGGCGCGGCCGTCCGCGGCTCATTTACCAATACTCTAAATGTTGGAAAAAGCATGATTGGTAGCCTCGCATGCTCATTAGAATAATCACTTTACTTTTAAGAGGATTAATTAGGAGGTAAAACAGAACAAATCATTCAGCTCCATTACCAGAAATTAGGTGAAGTTCTCCATGCCAAATTAGCATTACATAACGTACTATTTGTTTTCATCACAGTTGACTGGTTGCAGACAGGCAATGTTATTGAGAGGAAAGAAACGTCCGTCTTTCGGGGTTATTTTATTAGTATTGTTGCCGCCATGTAAAGTGGAAAAGTATTGATACCTTTTAAGCTTTATCGCACTTTGTCACGTTTTCTGTTTTTGAAGCTTTCATTTTTGGGAATAGAACAATTTTATTTCCATCGTTCAGAGTGATGTCAGCCCACCAGAGAACTGTCGTCGTTTTTGACATCTTTTATTTATATCAACTTTGAATACTGGTCAACTCACAGAAGGACTGATTGGAATGAAAGCCAGTTTTTAAAGATGTTTTATGGATTTTTTAAAGGAAACAAAAGACTAATTTTGTATTAAAAAATTTATTTTTAAGCTATATTACCCAGACCTACTGCCAGCTTTGCACATCTATGACGGGTGTTTTTTTCCCCATTTGTTATTTTTGGATATTTAAAATGTCTGCAACCTGTGGATCCAGAGCCACATTCGGCTCGTTACACCCCTCCACGGTGGCTCTTACCAAACCAAAAATTAAATGTTTTTGATTGGACGCTATCGGAAGTGGTCGTTTTAGGAGTTTTTCCATAAGTTCTTATGCAAAACCTGCATAGTGCATCTACAACACTTTTAGAAGCTTCAAACTAGGCTCACCTCACTCTACAATTTTTTTCTTTCTTCTCTTGTAACAGAGGATTCATGTTGTTCTAAAATCTGAAAATAGAAAGACATTTTAGTTTAATTTTATTGAACTAATCATAATATGTTCTCATAATACGACATCTTATGTTGTATTTAGATAATCTACTGACGATAGTTGTCTTGTCATCAGATGAGAGCTGCTTCTCCTCCAGAGTCACTATGGATCTCTCTGGTTGATGCTCTCCTTGCCCAGTCTGTCTGTTTAGATGGACAGCCATGTCCTGGTACGTTTACAGCTGTACCGTACTGTTTCCATTGTCAGATGATAGATTGAACATCATCCAGTGATGGGGATGTTGCTTGGGATGTTGTTTTGTTGCGTAACCTTTTCTTGGCTGTGGTTCTTGGCCTTTACGGTGTTGGGTCTTCACTAATAGTCACTAAATAACTTTCAAAGCTGCTTTCTGGACTGTAGCTCTAAGATCAACACCTAGGGAGGCAGAACGACTTTACAATCTTTTGGGAAGGAATGGGTCACTCTGAGGCGCTCAGTGAATGCCAGTGTGGTTCCAGGATAGATGCAATCATGCCTTCTAAATCAACTAGTAGTGATATTGGAAGTGAAAGGGCATGTAAAATCACCAAACGGGGTTAGTTGACGGTGAGGCACATAATAGCTATTTTCAGTAGCTACAGACCTGATTAGCAAGAAAAGAGAGCATGAAATGAAATGTGCTTTTAGTGGTCAGCAGCTGTGCCCAAGCCCTGCACCACCAAGTGCAGTGTAAAAAGCATGAGTTGGAAGCATGCTGCCACTTGTCTTTGTGGTGGCTTGTGGAGCTGCGTTCTCTGACATGTTCTTCTCCTTTTTGCAATCCAGTGGACGACTGTGTGTTTGCCAGGAACCAGGAGAACAACACCGGGCTGACTGTATTCTTCAAGAACAGCCTTTGGTGCAGAGTGGATTATGGAGCAGAGGCTGTTGTTCAATGGTTGGGTTCAGCCCATACGAATTCATTGGACGGAACACTTAATGCTTCCACAAAAGACAATTTTTGGGCAATTTTCTGCTCCCAGTCTTTAGGAACTGTTTAGAGATGGCTTCTTCTTTTTCCAACATGACTATTTTACCAGTGCATAAATCAGGGCCCTTATAAACATCAAGGACTCGGACATAAGAACATGACTATCCTGCACCAAGTCCAGATCACAGCCCTGACGCAGGAGCACCGCTTGAAAGTCAGTGGCTGACCTCACAAATGAGAATTTGAAGAAAAAATGGTCAAAAATTCCCACAAACACAGTCTCAAATTTTGTTTAAAGCCTTCCTAGAGGAGTTCAAGTTCTTGGTGTGATGCAATGTGGGCCAACACCATAATTAATCATTTGTTTTAACAAATGATTAGCATTAAATTTCATTTTTTACACACATCAGTGTGTAAAAAGCAAGTGGTTCAAAACTTTTATAGCGATTTTCCAGTCTTTGTATACACAACTGTGGCATGGAGACTATAACACCAATCATCAGGTAACCCTGATTTAAACACAGTTGCCGAGCAACAATCAGTTTATGTGTATCTACCCGAACAGATGGTTAACTAGCTGACATCGGCTTGTTATATTCGTGTTACAGTACGAAGAACAGATACACTAATCTGTGTAATAAGATCTAAAACTAAAATTTGAATCTAAAACTTTAAACATTTGAATCCAGGTTAAGGTTTAGTGTTCTTCAGATTTATTTCCTTGTTAGAGGTCAGAGTGGGGACTATAAGAACAGAGGAAAAGTGCTTCATCTTCCTTTTTTTCCTGACAAGGATAGGAGAGAAAATCAATTAAATACTAAATTTAATTGATTTTCTTTCCGTAGATTAAGTAAAAATCATCGTCATTTTGTTTTTACACTTGCTGGAATATTGTTCTGCTATTAATTAAAGCAGTTATGTAATAGTGTCTGTTTTCTAGAGAGAAAATTTGTCTTACCACAATAATCTCATGTCCAGTTTTATGTGTGGTAAACTTTTTAGAAAAGGAGCAGCTTTAAATCAGATCTGTTTCTTACCAGCAACCTTCCCTTTTCTGTTGATGAATTTAGGGCAAATTTTAAAAATAACACAAATTTGACCGCTAAAAAAATCTTTAAATAAAAAATGAAACAAGATGATGATAAACTACAGGGTGATCCGTCTTTCGTGTGTTTTGTCAGATCTTTTGTATCCAGTTTCTGAAAGATGGTACATTCAGGTTAATACTCATCTTTAGATTAGATTAGATAAACTTTATTGTCCCCAGGGGGACATTTGCGTTGCTCTCCTCTGTTCACCTTGCTTATCTTTGAAGCTTACGAAAATCTTATGCTATCTGTTTACAAGAACTGGATAGATAGTGATTGCAGTCCACATTCCTTTTTGATGTGGAATCTTGCATTTTTATTGACGTACGTTTAAAAAAAACTAACATTTTGGTGAAGTTACAGTCGACCACGAAATAATCCTGGACCAGTCTCCAGGGACTACTCATTGTTTATGCTAATCCTAAAACGAGGAAAGCTGTGCTTTGAAGCCAGTTACTGACCTGTCCAACTTGACTGATGCTAAATGTTAATTGTACAATTCACAGCAAGACTATTGAGTTTTATAAAATGGTTTTTTATGCTTTTAGTTTTTGGATACAGAAACTTCCAGGAATACAGAGGCTCAAAAATTAATATAAAAAACTCTCCCTGGTCATGTTCTTAATTAGAAACTCTTCTCTCTGAGTTTTTGCTTTTGACCGAGACAAAGATTTCCTTTACCTTAAAGTTTTTCACATTTTGCCATTTTAGAACTGCAAATGTTTATGCTCTGTTAGAATTGTAAACCCAGCATAAAGTACTGCATGAGTGGGAAGGGGAAGCAACAAGAGATGGCTTTTCAAAGTTTTTTTTTTCCCAAAATAAAATCAGAAAAGTGTCCAGCTTCAGTATTTTTTACAACTATGCTGTGTTGTAATTATAGCTGCTCGTCGTTTGGGGTTTGTCTCTACCAGCTTTCCATGTTTTGGAGATTGTAGTTGTTTTTTTTCTTAGTTCTTCTTAGCAAAACAGCTTCTACTCAGTCAGATTGAATGGAGAGTGTCTGTGAACATCAGTTTTCAAATCTTGCCAAAAATTCACAGTTGGATTTAGATCTGGACTTTTACTGGGCCATTTTATCCCACAAATATCCTAAAATCTAAACCACTTATACGTTAAGGTGAACGTAGACCCAAGTCTGAAGCATCTTGGAGTGTGAAAAAGTTCACTTTACCACAGCACCTTCGAACACATTGTCCGCTACTTGGCAAACTGTAATGCAGACCTCTACTGGTCTTCTGTTAAGGATGGTTTTCTTCTCGTCACTCCTTCGTACAGACCAGATTTGGAAAGTGCATGATGGGTAATTGTCCTGCCAACAGAATCTCTCACCTGAGCAGAGCAGGATGTCTGCAGGTTTTTCAGCAAGTCAAATTTAAGACCGAAGAACTATAAACATTGGGGACTGTTGAGGGATGTTGAGGGATTCTTCTGTGTTACATTCATAGCAAAAACTGTGAAATTTCCTGGGGTCTGTTTGAGGCTTTTGGCAGCAGCTTTGTGCTTCTCACACGGCATAAGGCTCTCTACAGCCTTTACCCCCATTGTACCAAGATCTTTTTTTCTTTCACAGAATGTGTCAAGCATCAGAGGTGCAAAGAAGTGAAGCAGTGATGAAAATGAACACGGTACTGCAGACTGCCTATAAATTTTCCCTTACACATGATTGACACAAAAAAAACTTTCTAGCTAGTTAGCAAGTGCCTATTAGCAGAGATCCAGTAAGAAAAAAAAAGCTGACATTTATGACTAAGTGCTGCTAGGAAAAAATGTAAGGCCTAATATATTTAAGGCTAGCTTACAAGTTTTAAAATGAATTGAGAACATTAAAAGGCATTCATTTTAGATACAAGAATTTAATACATTAAAGACTATTTAAAGATGCGCAGACACTCTGGCTGAGGATCACAACGCGTCTCTTGACTGCTTCTCTAAAAAATGCTCTCTCTGACCGGCCTGTCAGATTAATTGACAGGCCGGTCAATTAATGTAATGTCTACACCTATTTATTAGGTGTAGACATTACTCTACATGCAGTTGGACTCTACTTACTAATTAGGTCAATATGAAGCTTATTGGTTGCGTTGTTTTCATTTGGTATTGTCAGAGAAAAAGGGTCTGGATGCTAATTGACCCTTTCAGAGTTTGACGTGTTAAAATTTTGAGGACTTTTTTGACATCTTGACATTTCTGCATCACTTTGTGTTCAACCATCACGATCCTAATACAATACACTCGGGTTTCTAGTTGTAATGTGGGAAACAAATAAACAAACAAAACAAAAAAACTGGTGTAAATATTTTTTTCCTCCACACTAGTTTTTGTCAACCTGCTGTGCATCGCATCAGTGTCCACGTCATATTTGCAACACACGTACAGTAAACCAGTCGGTTTAGCTTTAGTGGCTGAATCAGTGTGTTCCTGCGGCTGGCGGCACACCAGAGGGAATTTGCCTTCGCTTCACCTCCCTCTGGGGAAGTCATAAGCAACTGTTGAAGGGAGGGCGGCAGGGTCAGAGTTTCCAGTCAATCTGGCTCTGTTCACAGTGCACTCTTACTTCAAAGTGCTTTGTGTTATAAGTCACTGTTAATTAATTTGTTGCCTCTCGCAGAGCTGCATGCGTGTCTGAAGACTGTTACAGAAAGAATAAAAGGCCACGTATATCAAACACGCAGTACGTCCAGGATGCTGTCCCATGTTTTTTTGCGATTGTTGTGGCCTAAAATTTGAAAGACTTTTTTTCAAAAAGTTGTGGTTGCAATTTATTTAAATCTTCATTTTTTCCATAGAATGGTCTTACAAAAAACGTTGAAATTGCTGCCCTTCTCTTTTCTCATCAAGTTATAATCTTTCTCCCCCCTGACCTGCATCATTGTCCTGCAGGAAAATTTGTGTTCGATGAGTGAATTTGCATTAATGGCTACGGCCGCAACTTCCTGGAGAGACTGAATATTGTGCTGACGCAGACGGTGTTTCTTAGAGATGATTTTTATACGCTTCCATAATTCACTGTAATACTTTCATTGAGGTTTCTGGTCTCAGAAACAACACAAAAGTTCATTTTCTCTGTAAAAGAAAGAGAGGTCTAACACCGTGATTCGATACAGAATATTTGGCCACATCTTAGCGACACACTGTACTGTCACAGGTCTCCACAACGCAGGTCCAACGGGTCAGGGGTCGCAGCGAGCTTCACGCAGGAGCCTTTTAATGCAGTCAGACACCCTTGTGGAAACTTCTGGCCCCTTCATTAATTGCTGTGTCTCCGACTACAACAATTACCGTCATGCAGGGGTTGTTTGGTCCGGCTGCAGGGTCACTGGTTAATGAGTGGGTCAGTGCATGCCATTTGGGACTAAACCGAGTGGCAGAGGCAAAAACAGGAATTCGGCTTTAGAGGGAGGTGTGCTATTCCTGAAAGTCAAAGTTACTCAATGTGAGTCAGCGGACGGGGCGTTGCTCACGTCACAGCACGTATTACCGTAACTGTAAACTCAGTCGGCTCTAGCTCTTGTAAACTGTTGTTTTAGTTTGTCAGCTCCCTGCTTGTTGTGAATATCCATATTACCTTGTATTCAGCTGTGATTTTTTTTCTTTCAGTTTCAGAGTAAGGCATCCTGGGTAAAAACACTGAACTACTTCCCCTGATTCCTGTAATATAGGCCAATCTATGCTTAATTCAGACTCGGCAACCTAAACGACCTCTGTGTGCAGCGCTTTGTCTTAAAGGGGGGGGGGATTGTTTTTCCTGTTCCAGCGTTGACAAAACTGTTGTGCTTGGTTTTCTGTTCTCTGGGTGTTGTTGTGGAGGATATGACAGCAAGTGCCTGGTAAACCGGGGGATTAAAAGGCATCATGTTGGTAAGAACACTTAATGTTTCCTGATGAGGGACTCTCCTTTGAACTCAGTAAGAATTAATCAGCCAGCTGCTCACGTTATTAGAAGTGAAGAGGTTTTTTCTGCTTCTCAGTTTACTTGTTCTTACAGGGCGCAAGTGTTATTCGGAGATGTTCTCCTGTGTGGGAGGGGATTTCTTTTAGAAAGGTGCAGTCGTTTGTATTTGGAAGGCATGTAGCCAGAATCACAGTAGAGCAACCTGTGCTTCGTTATTACCACTATACCACTATTACCACTATATTACTCTATTTTGTTGTTTATTGCGATAACTTCTGGGATAATTGTAGTCCAGCAGAATTGGTTATAGCGACAGGCTTACCCGGAAAGCTATTTTTTGATGCTACAAATGATCACATGTACACATGTACACATTGTTTTGTTCGTGTTCATTCAAACTCTGCAGCTTTGGACGTCAATGAGGAAATAAATGACTGACTTCTGGCGTGTAAGGTGTTGACTGGACCGAACTCTGGTGTGTGTTGTGTTACAGGACTCGCTTTAGAATTGGCCTACATTCTTCAGATTCTGGTGCAACATGGAGTAGGCTTTTAAGACCCGATTAGTACAGCAGTCGAGTGTGAATCTAGACATGGTGCATTCCCAGAGCATGTCTGATGGGGAATTATAACTTTGCTTTACATTTGTTAGTTTTTTTTTTAATAGATCTCATAATACTACGTCACTCACCTCAGAACCATCTTCATTATACAGCGGAATAGCCAACTTTGCAACAAACTTAAATGTAGATTACAACTTGCTTGCATTAAGCTAAGTTTGAAATCATGCAATGCAAGCCTGGACTGGGCTGTTCAACAAAGAACTGTTAAGTTATTACCTTACTATAGTTGGAGTTAAAGGGCCACGTTTTCCAAGTTTGCTCCACTTGGCAAACGTCTCCAAAAGGGCAGTCAGAAACACAGTAAGCTGCCGTGAAAGAAGTAATCACGTATTTCTGAAAAGCTAACCCCTTGTTGATGACCTGTTGTGTATGAAAGATGCTTGATTTATCCCCTCTGTATCTGACCTGGTCCCTGCTGATGTCATCTTTATCCATTTGCAGTCCTGTGGAATCAAGAGGCTGCTAATAGCAGAACGTTTAGTTTGCTTTAATCAAACTGTTTGTCTAGAAAGTCTGGTTCATTTGGGGAGGCGGGAATGCGTAATTGGTCCATGATGCGGACCAAAGAGCGAACTCTGGTCCTCCTAAATACCTAATCCCCAGCTCATTGAAGTGAACTCTGGTTTGGTCTAAATGAATATGTGGATGCAAGCTGACTGGAGACCGCTCCAAATGCAGGAAGCGAACTATAGCGCAGGGCATTCTGGATAAATATAACCAAAACAAACAGGTAAGTCGAGCGCTAGCGAGAGAAATGGCTCATTGTCCTTTGCTAAAGACAAAAGAGAAATCCTACAAACGCTAAAATCTGACACCCCTTCATTTTTGTCCAACTTTTGTGAAGAAGGAAGTTGGGTTCAGTGTCTTCTTCAGACGTTTTCGAGTTGTTTCCTTAAGAGGTTCTTGTTGCAGCGCCACCACAGGGAAGTGGTTGAAAAGGTAACAGATGTTGCAATTTTGCTCCCCAATCAAACTGAGTCACTCTACGATTTAGGGATAGTTCATTGTAGCAGATATTGTGGTATTAGGGTGTTTCCTTTGGTCAAAACAGAGATCAAAACAGTTACAAATTTTCTGAAGTGGTAAAATATGTAGATTTAGCTTCAATCAAAGACCAAATGGTGGGGTTTTTTTGTCATTAACATGACCCTGTTACATCTTTCTGCATCAACCCGGCTGCAGACTCATTAGTGACTCCTGTCACGTCCAGTAGCCTCTTATGATGCGCTGCTCCTGAAGAACTGCTTTTGTAGTTCTGTGTTGTGCGTGTGGTTAAGGGGCTGAGCCTGCCTTCGGCGCATGTTGCCTAGGTTTTGTCGCCATGCACCACGGTGGAAAAATTATTATGCAATTCAGAATGCAACCACCCCCACGCTGCTTTTATGAATCTGTTTCCCACAACAGCGATCGCACCAGACCTCTATGTGTCTTTGATTTTTTTCTCTTAACAGATTATTTAGACTTTATGATTTATGTCGTCACAGAACTATAAGACTCAGAAGCTCTTACTGAACCTTAGAGCAGATCCAAAGGAGCGAGAGCTACATTTACCAAAAACAAATTACAGTTCTTATAAAAGAATTCACTCCCCTTGGGCTTATTTTTGTCACATTACAACCAAAAACTCCAATGTACTTTAGTGGGATTTAACACAATGTAGTCGTTTAGTGGCTACATTAATTTTATTATTGTTTTTTTATGATAAAAATCTGACAAGTGTGACATGCATTTGTGTTTGTCCCCCTTTACTCTATTAGCACTAACAAGGATCCATTACAACCAGCTGCCACAGTTTCAGTAAAAGATTTGTTAGCAAACATTATCTAGCAAACAACATCATGAGGAGCGAGAAGCTGAGCCGAAAGGTCATGGAGAAAATGATGGAGGAGTTTAAACCTTAAAACATCACGAAAATTAAGTTGATATTCTGCTGTTGTTGACGAAACACAATTTTCCAATTGCGGTGTTTCCATTAAATCGAAAATGCAGTTAAAATCACACATGAATAAGTTCGTTCGACTCAGTGTCAATTAAAAATACATTCTAAGTTTTTAAAATAGCTTTTCACAGACACTCTTCATCTAGTCTGATTAAGACAACAATGTTTCTTTTTAAAGAAGGGAACTATAACTCTTTAGATATGTACCCATAACACCATGAAGCCTTTTAATTTCACTTTAATATTAAGAACTACTTTGTGTTGGTCGATCACATGGATTTCCAATAAAATGAATTAAAATTGATGGTTGTAAAGTTTAGAGGTTATGACTACCTTTGCAAGGCCCAGTATAAGTATGAATCTCCAATGCAAAACATTTTCTCATGTTTATTTGGATAGCTGCTCTCAACTCAAATACCTTACAACCACTGCAAGTTCACAAAGGCACTGAATTTCCCAGAGCCATCGTAAATATAGTTCGCAAATAAAACAGACCTGTTTTATTTAACAGATATAATTTTTTTTAAGAAAAATCCTCAATTAGTTTTTTTTTTTTCCTTCTCATAAAAAAAACAATTCATTACATCTTTGAAAAGGAGGAAATGCTTGTTTTGTCTGTGGTTATGTCTTTAAGATTTTATCTGAGTCATTTGGGTGTTGAACATTACGTCACTCGTGTAAAATGAACGGAAATTACTGCCATTACTGTCGCTGCACTGTATGATGATTAGGAGAGGGATTATGCTCAGATCAGTGCGTCTTAATAGCAGATTGGAGTTCTCAGAAGTCGGTACCGTTTTCCTGTTAGCATCAAATATGCTGTGAAACTGACTGAACATGTCAGAATTCAGCTAGTCTTACTGTTTGTCTCAGCAAGACTGTTTTACATTTAAGTTATACAGAACACAGAAATGTGAATGTTTGCTAAATGTTCTTGTGACAACAGGTGTACGTTTTGTTTTCATGTCCATTGAGGATAATACCATTCTTAGCTTATTAAATTTGAGAGCATCACTGTATTAAAAGCTATAAGTGCATATCACTTGATATCTTTTTGATTCATTCTGCTAAAATTCTAAAACTACCCACGTCTTGCCATTTAAATAATTAAAATACAGTTTTTCTATCTTTCTTGAAGCAAATACCTCCCTTCCTTCCTTCACATAGGTGTGATGTCGACATCTAATATTGGCATGGTTCTTATGTGATCTTGATCTAAAGAGTAGAGAGCCTTAACTCAGAGAGCTCAAAAAAGAAAAGCTGCTAACTTTTCCAAATCCATTTACAGACAGAGGTTGAAACCTCAAAAGGTTAAAAATCTGACACAGTTCCTTCAGCCTTCCTGTTACCTGCTGAAACCTTGCTCTCTCTCCTTCAGTCAGAATCGATATATCACAAAATCCAGTTTACTTTCTGTGCTTCCTCCAACATTAGAATCAAACACCTCACTGAAAATAGGATACAGAATATTTAACGCCGTCCACTCTGACATCAGGATGATCTGGTTACACTTAGAGCAGTGTGGTTCACTGATTGCGAAAGTTGGGATTTTTAAGTTTTTGTCTGGACCAATAAATCTGAACTTCCACAGATTTCTCTGTGCATCTCCAGTCCAGAGTTGCTGACAGTGAGTTGGTGTGTGCTAGAAGCTCCATAAGAAAGCCTGCGGCTCGTAGGTTCACTCATAAACAAGAATCCTGTTTGACATTAATTGTTAAAGACAGAAGTGCTGAGCCTCAGCTGCGCTTCAACATTTGATTTGAGGCAAATAAGCCGAAGTTGCTGGATGACAAATGGAAGATCGTCTGGTGAGACAGCAGTAGTTTGAAGGGTGTTGACTGGGTTGTATATGATATATTGATATTCTTCTAACCATATTTATACCTCCCACAATTTAGCCACATGGAAATGGATTCTGTCAGTCCTAAAGCTGCGTTGTATAACTGAAAACGCTGCGAGCAGCAACAGCCGTGGAGGAAAGGTTGTCTTTGTGAATGAAACACATGGCTGTTGTGATACAGCAGTTCGGCAACGCAACAGCAGCTGTGAAGGAGAAGGCAGGATAATGTAAACAAGCAAAGCAAAGCTGTTGTTGATTCAGCAACTGTAACGTGGCATTACACCATGTTCCAAATTATTATGCAAATTGGATTAAAGTGTCATAAGGATAACTTTTTTTGTTGTGCTATTAAATTTATAGATGGTATTGTGTGCCAGGGCTCTTTGAATCACTATAATTAATTTCAGAGAGCTGGTTGATTAGTTTGTCTGGTGAGCTCAATTAAAGGAAATCTACTTATGAAGGATGTTCCACATTATTAAGCAGGCCACAGGTTTCAAGCAATATGGGAAAGAGAAAGGATCTCTCTGACGAAAATCATCAGCTAGCATAGTGCCGTATGACAAGATATGAAAACATTAATATTTAACGAAAACTGAAGCGTTATCATCGTACTGTGAAGAGATTTGTGGCTGATTCAGAACAAAGATGGGTTTGTACTGATAAAGGCATAATGAGGAAGGTTTCTGTTAGACAAATTCATTGGATTCAGAGAGCAGCTGTTAAAATGCCCTTACAAAGCAGCAAACAGTTATTTGAAGCTGCTGGAGCCTCTGGAACCTCAAGGTGGAGGATCCAGAGGCTTGTGGTGCATGAACCTACTATTGGGCCCCTAACCAGAGCTCACAAGCAGAAACGGTCACAGTGGGCCCAGCCGTACATGAAGATTAGTTTTCAAACAGACTTGTTCACTGATGACTGCTGTGCAACCCTGGATGATCCAGATGGATGCAGCAGTGGATTGGTGGTGGATGACCACCACATCCCAACACGGCTGTGACGTCAGCAAGGAGGTGGTGGAGTCATGCTTTGGGCCGAAATCATATGGAGAGAATCATTGGTCGGCCCCTTCAGAGTCCCTGAAGGTGTGAAAATGACCTCAGCAAAGTATATGGACTTTCTGACTGATCACTTTATTTCATGGTTCAAAAAGAAGAGCCGTACCTTCAGTAGCAAAATCATCTTCATGCATGACAATGCATCATCTCATGCTGTAAGGAATACCACTGTGTCACTGGCTGCAATGGGCATAAAATGGGAGAAACTCATGGTGTGGTCACCATCCTCCTCTGACCTCAACCCTATTGAGAACCTTTGGAGTTTCCTCAAGCAGAAGATCTGAATGCAGTTCATATCAAAACAGCTCTGGGAAGGTTTTCTGACATCCTGCAAAGAAATTCAAGCAGAAACTTTCCACAAACTCAAGTTCAATGGATCAAGAATTGTGCTGTGATATCAAAGAAGGTCCTATGTTAACATGGAACTCAGTCTGTTAAAATGTTTTTGATTGAAATAGCTTTGATTTTAGTACATGTGATGCTGCACATTCAAAGAATGACCGTTTGCAGTTCTTTATGATCCATAAAGTGTTTAGAAAGTCTACTGTGCATAATAATTTAGAACAGTGCATGTTGAGTTTTTTATTTTTGAAAAAAATACTGTTCTCATGGGGAGCTTTGTTCAGTAAAATTTGATTTATACTGTAATAGTTCATGACTTAAAAATTATACTGATCATGATTTGCATTGACCATTTAAGAAAATCAGAAATAATATGACTTGCATAATAATTTGGAACACGGTGTAAAAGCAAATATTGATGCCGCATTAAAATATCCGCTTTTGGTCAGAGAGAGAAAAACAGTGACATTTTTTCATACAAAACTGTCAATTTAACAAAAACTGCACATTTTCTAAATACTAAATATAAAAAAGTAGTCATTAGCACACGGCTGTGCTGGTTAGTGATGGTGTTAGTGTGAAAATGGACCTTGAATGCCAAAACATAAACGTACCGTAAGCATATCTATGTGATTTCTAGGCAAAGTAGTTTAATTACAACTAAATTAAATCTCACCCCGTATTGTGTTTTTTTTATTTTCTTATAGTTTTGACTTTATTTTAAACCAGAAAATTCCTGGTCATATTTTGTAATTGTCGAAAGGAATTCCGATGTAGATGTGTTGATTTGTGCAGTTACTCAGTGTTAAGTCTGTCATGTGGATGGGTCAACATTGAGTGGTGGAAGAGGGCTGTCGATTTAAAATACATTTATCTAAAACTGGGCCCCATTCAGCTTTTCTGTCTCCCAGAAAACCCTCCAGCCCGATCAGACTGGTATCCAGGCTCGGTGCAACACACTTTAGGGAAGCACCACTTGCTTGTGCTGCGAAGTCCCTTCCCCCCTCTCCCAAATTCCCTCTCTCCCGCCTCTCTCCATATTGTCCTCTTACCCATTTCCCTCAGTGTTATAAATTACAAACGACACAAACCTCCAGGCCTAATGCCCTGCTATGGACGCCTTCCAAGCTGCACTTTCTGGAGAACCGAGAGGCCGGCTTCATTGATAACACTGGGCACACTGTCCGTCCCTTTATTTACTGGCAGGGGGAAAAGGCCCGAGACGGGCCCTCCAACAGACCCGAAAGACACCAGCGCTTTTTGCAATCAGCTGATGAAACCTACTTTTCAGAGACTTCGGCAGTGGCAGGCCTTAATTTTATCTGGACATGTGAAACACCTCAACTATGAGTGAAGACTCCTAATGCTAACCTTAAGGTTTAGTGCCGAAGCAAAGGAATACATTACAAAATCCTTCAGGAGAGAAGTCAGTCATTTTGGGGGGAACATTTGGAAAATTCTCACACTATTGTTTCTGTTTCTTAGAAATTGGCACCAGCCTGCCATTAGCATTTAGTAGCAGGAGCCAATGAGGCATTAAGTGTCAATCTCCAAAGGGCATGTGACTGTTTCAAGCCCTCCTGAAGGGATATCAGGAAGAAAATTGACCTATGAAGAAGTATGCAGATATTGTAGTGGGTTTTAAATGCCAGAGTTAGATTCCACTATTTTTTTGTAGGCATTTCTGTTCATTTTCCTTCGTTTTCACTGTGGAAGAGTCATGCAAATCAAACTTTCACAGTTTGTTATGTTAGTTCCCTCTAAGCACACATGTCAAGGTGCATAAATACAGTTGGCTCCAGAGAGTGGTAATGTCATTTCAACCCCCCCCCTTTAGACTCTTTTTCACACATCTTGGTCAGATTTAACAGATGATGGGGAAGTGTGAAGAAGTTTTCTAATGCCACACGTCCTTATGAGGCAACACAGCACTGCAGTCTCTCTTGAAGCAACTTTGTTATGAAGGCGCAGATGCATTTTTAGGTCATTCAGTTCTCTTGGTATGCCTCTGCACTCTCTGGAGTCTCCTGGCGAACAGCGAGGGAGGGAACTGCTAGTAGAGCCCCACTATGGGTTGCAGGCCCCAGCCACTGCTCCAGCTGACCCTCCAGATCCAGATTCAATATCGAAGCTTTAACCCCATCTGCAACCTGATCCGCCAGCTTTGAATTATTGTTCCTGTTGGTTCTGGTTTGTTTTTGCCCGGGTTTTTGTTTTTGTGCGAAGATATTTGGTTCTGACAGACTGCTGGTTGGTTTCTGATGTCATCTCTGCATGTTTAAGATCTGTTTCAGCCTGTTCTTTTGGAGTTAAAGTCAATCTTTGTTGTAGTTCAGAGTTTTATAACTATTTGAGCATCGAAGCGTCAGCACCTTCATTCTCTGAGACGAATTTTATTATGTAACGTCCAGAAAATAGATTCTGGTGTTTATAGTTCTTTCCACAACTAGTGGCTTCCTTGTGTAGGTGTGTAAAAAGCATACCAAATATTATTTTATTCCAGTAGCATAATCTCACATTAAGCATTTTTAGAAATTTTAACCTTTAACTTGAAGAAAGAAAAAAAACACATGAAAGGTTAAGAAATATATATATATATTTTTTAATTAAATCTCCAGTGGCACAATCCTTAGGTTGTGGCACAATCCTTAGGTTTACCACCATAAACCTGGAGGTGCAGGTCCAGGTTTATGACCTGGACCTGCACAATCCGTCCAGGTCATAAACTCTGTCAACGCTCTGACAATACTTCTTAGTTTTGTCCTAAAGGTGGTGGAGCATACAGACATGTGAATTCATCTGATACAATGCAGAGTCGTCTTATTTTGTGCATTCCTCTCTTCAGCTAATTACACAGGTTTTCTGGAGGATTTAGGTCTGGGGATTGAAACACCTGTGGAAGACTGATGATTTTGCTTCTAGTGAACCATATATATTGTACTAAATTATGTACTAATTAATGTAAACGTTGAAAGATGTCACAAACCATCTAATTGCAAGCCATTATGAACTCACCTGGGGACAAGCGATGCACTTAAAACAACGCGATAGGTCAGAACGTCACTTTTCTGCTGCATTCTCCAAGCTTGTTGCATAAAACACAGAAGCTTTTTTTTTTATGAAGTACTTAGCTCATTCTAGCTTTAAGGATTTTGCTCAGCTAATTGTTTTTACAGACGTTTGTCAAAGCTCCAAGCAGACCGTGCCAGAAATGAGTGTTTCCCTGTGTTTAATTGTTGAAGCGTGTGTAAAAGACTCCACTACGTACTGCAGAGCTGAGTGCCTTTGATGGTTGTCAGATCTTTTACTGAAGGAGTTATTTCCTTGAGGACAGTCCATTGGGCAATTATAATTCCTCTAAATATTTAGCTGTCTAAATTAAAGAAGCCAGGCCAAGAACTGAGACTCAGGAACTACACGAGGTTTATAACATGCTGATATTATCATCTGTAGGACTATAATCTATGCATAACTTCTCGAGAACATGATTGCCTATGTAGAAAATAATTCATAGAACAACTTTTAAATTTTATTGTGTTTAATTTTGAGACTTGCATATTTTATCCCATCTCAAAAAGCTCCATATCGTCAATGTGTATGACCAACTTCAGCACATGATGCTGAATGATTCACATGATACGTCCCCTGATATTATTGGAAATAATAGTGTGTTACCTGTGATTTTGCTAAAAGACAATATTTTTCTTACCAAATGTTTTATTCCTCCTACAAAGGTGAGGTTTATCTTTGCCATCTCTGTGGAGGTAATTCTTATCAGAATTATTATAATGCAGACTCATTCTTTAGTTTTCGAACAAGAACAGCCTGTTTGGTCATCCCAAAGCATCTCATTGAGATTTAAATCCAGACTAACTAGGTTACTCAAAACCTGTTGTTTTGTAAGTACATTTTAGGTGAGCTTGCTGGTTTGTTTTGGATTGTTTTTTTGCTGCATGACCTCAAGTGGACTTGAGCCTAAGGTCATAAACTGATAACTGGACTTTCTCCTTTCTGGCTTTTCTGGAAGGAAGCAGGATTTGTTGTTCCATCATTAACAGTATTTCGTCCAGACCAGCACACTACCACAACCATGTTTGAATGTAGGTATGATGGATGAATTGGTGCCCAGTCTATTTCCTGTTGTTGAATTAAAAACATTGGCCTGAGGCAGGTGAGGCCTGTTTTTCACTGATATTCAAATTTCTTTGATGATCTGAAACATTTAGGTGTCGGGGGGAAAAAAAGCAAAAAACGAAAGGAATCTGTAAGGCTGGAAATACTTCTTCATAGAAATGTATGCTTTTAGCATATCCATTGTGGCTGTATCTGTGGAAACATCCATTGCAGATTTTTGTGTGTATTGCTTGTGTTGGTTATAGTCATGCAGATTTCAGAAGATGGGCTGAGATGTTTACTTTGAGCCTCCAGGAACAGAACCAAAAAGTGAACATTTCAGCCTGTTAACAATCTTAACAAAGAGGCTTGAGACTGCTATTTCAATACATATAAATACAGAGTATGTCGCTTGACTGGAATCCATTGGAACTGCTTTTACCAATTTCAGAGCAGCTTTACCCCTCAGGGGGTAAAGCTGCCTGCAGCAACCTTACGCTGCCTTTTATGTCCAGTACATGTCCAAATGCTCTGTTTTAGAGCGTTGCTGCTTGGTTCAGATCACCTGCCGGATCTGTTTTTAGTATGTCCACATGTTGGACGCACTAATGTTGGATTTAAAAGCATGTTTTGACTCAAAGGCTCTGGCATTTCTGTGTGCCTTACTTTGAGATCAGAATTTTTTTAAGATACTCCTGTGTCCTTAGTCCATCAACCCAATGAGATTATGGCAAACAAAATTATTTAAAATGTTGGCCAATAATGTTTGTTTGTGTTCTTTGATTTTTTATTATTTTTATTTATGGGCCTGATTCATTTGTTTATGTTTTTTCATGAATGTTTCATGATTGAAGATAGCTTTTCTTAAAAGGTTCTCATTTTTTGTTGAAAATGCTTTTTTTTTTTTCATTTTAAAACTTCCTCATAATGTAAAAGAAGCCAGTATATTTATCAAAGATCAATTTTGAATTGCTAATAACAAAAATAGTAATAGTTTAAATTAATGCACGTCAACATGGTCAGACAAATAACGCTTTCGTTCCAGGGCATTGATCGGATCTGTGAATTGGAAGATTTTTGGGGAATAAAACGCCTGTACATTGAGAAATGCTGCTGCAAAAGTGCATCATTGTTGAAAAAAATTTATGTTGTTCCAGAAACACTCCAAAACATGTTGCTTTACATTGAATTAGTTGAATGAGTTTTAATTTGAAAGTATAAATCACCCCTAAATTATTTATAGCTCTGGCAGATTTAGACCTAAAGATATCTATTTGCTTTTTACCAACATGTTTCTTCTGACTAAAAGTAATATTAATGATTTTGGAGTGGCCCAGGTGGAGTACCAGTTTGAATCTTATATATATACCTTATATACTGTGGAGGGAGCTAAAGATTAGGGTGATGACAAGGAGGCCTCCCAACCTTAAAGACTTTGAGTACCAGAGATAAATCATCTAAATACAAGTGGAACCAATGCTGTTGATAATTTTTTCTATTATATTATGCATTAAAACGCTGCTTGTCCACCATATGCTTTGGTCATTTGGATGGAGAATGGAAATTCATTGTTTATCTACATTTGGCATTGCTTACGTAGCTTGATGTTTATACTTTCCAAACCTGATGGGTATTTTTTGTGGCTTAATCCCTATTGTCCTATTTGCTTTGCGAATCAGATGCTGAAAGTGGTGCCGACAGCAGTGGCATGTGATGCAGAGTATTTTGAGCTATAAACTAGCGCACTTCGTTACTTCACACCCCAGGTCACAGTTTCACTTTTACTTGGTTATTGTAATTTGGTAAAGCCTCGTTCTTCTCATTGTTCCGTGATGTGATCACCATTCAGCAGTTGCAACACTCACACAACAGAGCCGCACCTGACCGCAGGGCCATTCATTTATCCCCACTGGTTTCCCATTGATGCCTTGCCTTATGACTGAGGCCCAAAGGAATCTCCACCCAGGGGACCTTTCAACAACAAACGCAGCCAGCTACAACAGCAAGCTGCTTCTCTGAATGAACAACAATGATTTTCCAGCAGTGTGTGTGTGAGAGACTGTATGTGTGTGTGAGTTTAGTCAAACCCCACTGGCTAGTAGCAGCAGAGTGACCAAAGCCCTTTAATGACAGTTAGGGGCTGGAAGAAGACATTTTTAGATATGTCTTCAAGGACTGAGATGTCCATGTGTAAAGTGCCTTGAGCTGCGTTCACACCACTTCAACTTTTCCATATTCATTCAACTACAACCTAGATAATGATTGAAATTTTATGGGTTACACAAAGAAAACGTAGTTTATAATTATGAGTGAAGGGAAGAAATACATTGTTTTTGTAAGATTTTACAAATAAACCGCCTTCCTTTGCCTGTACCTGTAGGTTTTCTGCGCTGTAGCTCTACCAGCTTTGCATATTTAAACTGAAATTACGGCCATCCTTTGAAAAACTGCTTAAGTTCAAGTCTAAGTGGGTGGAAAACCACTGTGGATGTTGGTTTTCAAGTCTTTCCACATATTCGCAATTGGATTTAGGTTCGATTTGATCTAAGCCGGTCCATCGTAGCTGTGGATGTTTAAGATTGCTGTGAGGTGAATCTCGACTCTACTATCACCGTGTTTTGCAGACTCTAACAACCGGCTCTCTTCCTGGTTTGCCCTGTATTTTATTTGTGTGCATTTCATTCATTTACAGTTTGAAATGAGCATGTTACATGTTGAGATGAACAAAGGTTTTGAATGGAAAGCAGTAGCTAAATGAACAAAAATCTTATATAGTCTATCCCATCTCACAAAAGTCAATTCACTATACACTAAGCAACAATCAGTCAGTTATCCGTATAGATACATTTTTAAACACAAAACAGGCAATGTTTAGAAAATAATAATAAAGAAAAAAAAGATATATGTTTAATGATACATAAACATACATAAACTTAGAGCAGTAAACATAACGATGAGACCTTGATAGAATATATTTTTCTTAAAAGTAAAAATGCATCTACTCTTTGATTTCTTTAGAGAGCTTGTCCCACAGATTTGTTCCATCAACAGAAATACAATGTTTCATTTGTTTAGTTGAACAAGCTACTTCGCCACCTTGAAGTAGCTTGTGCTGCACTCTTCCCTTTATCAGATGACGGATTGAACTGTGTCTTAGTGAGATGTCAAAGCTCGGGATGTTGTTTTATAACCTGACTGCTTTAAACAGCTTCACATCGTCCTCCCTGACCTGTCCGCTGTGTTTCTGGGTCTTAACACCTGTATTCCACGTTGGAGTTATGCTATGGAGTTATAGTGTGCAGCATTTGTTCTGTGCCACACATAGCATTCAGTTAAAAAGTTCATTGATGTCTGACGAGACCATTTTGTACATGATTGCTGTGTCTCACATAACTTGTAAAATAAATTCAACTTCTCTTGGTTTTCGCCTTGCCACTCTTCCATACAAGTCGGATTTGCAAAGTCCATGACTAAGAGTTGGCCTGTTGACAGACTCGTCCAACTGAGCTGTGGCTCTCTGCAGCTCTTGTAGCATTCCCACGTGGCTCTTTGCTGCTTCTCTGAAGAATGCTCTCCCTGTCCAACTCAGTTAGTCGGTGAATTGAACAGCACTCTGTGAGATGCTAAAAGCTTTAAATACTGCTTTATGACTTAACCTTCCTTAAACATGCACTTACACTTTAAGAATTGCCTTCACTGAATAACTGTTTTTATAAGAAGATGAAATACCTGAATTTTTCTGTCGCATTAGACAAAAATGTGCCATCAAGAAGAAAAACACATGTGAGACTCACAGGAGTATAAGTTATATTTAATTTGGAATTGTTTAGCATAAGAGGAACTTTGTGTTAATGATATGATGTGGTGACACGTTGTGTTCGCTGCTTTTCTACAAATTCGCTGAAACTATCAACCTTGATTTGGACGTCTGCTGGCAGATTTTGATGCACTGATATCCGTGTTTTACATCAGGTGATCAGAAACAGCTGTGCTCTGCTGGCAAAGTGCGCAGCAGGGCAGAGCAGAGACGCATGTAGTAAAATCCAGGGTGATCGAGAGGCAGTTGCATTGCATGAAGCGGTAACACCGTCTGCAAAGTCATTAATGCTCATCTTCTTGGTAACTACCAAGGTGTGGAAACGTAGCTGCTCTGTTCACAAACCTCAACAGGTGTCTAGCAGTTTCAAAAGGAAGCACCATCAGATAGACACAGCTGTCTAGATTCGCTAGAATAGGGAAATCTGACAAGTTAGCACAGATCACCAGAACATTGGAAACATATACTTAAAGTATCCATCTGTACAGTCAATCCTCCACCTCTGGCCTGCTGTTCAGCCCGCGATTAGCTTTCCTCACCACTGCAGACAATAATGTTTAATCTTTGGTTCAAGTCCATAAAGCATGAGTCAAAAAGCGCATCATAAAGAAAAAAAAAAACATACAAGTCGCAGGACCTGAAACTATAAAAAAAAAAAGTGAGATGTTGCAACTGGTTGCAACGTCTTTTACTTAGGCGTGTCACAGTAAAGGGTGCTGAGTGCAAAGTCATGCTACACTTTTCAGGTTTTTAATTAGAAATAAAATGTTGAAAACTTTCATTTACTTTCCTCCTTTCACCGCAGAAATGTGAAATCCCCACGAGATACATTAAAGTTTGTTGTAGTAATGTGGCAAAGTGTGACAACATTCAAAGGGCTTCAATACTTTTGCAGTCACACTTAAGATTAAGCCATGCAAGTCTAAGTACACACGGCCGGTACAGTGAAACTGCGAATGGCTCATTAAATCACTTATGATTTGATGTTGCAGTGCAGTAATCCAGGATTTATAACTTGTCAACTAGTGAAAGGAGATGGTACAGGATTTATTCAGCGTATTTTAATGGTCTGCAGTAAAAATCATTGTAAAATGCGTCAAGAAGACTTTTCTTCCTAGATGCTGTCCACAGAGGTTGGCTGTTATGCAACATCCTTCACACCGTCTAAGCTTTCAAAAGAAGTCCATTTTCTATTGATAATGGCAGAGCCAAGTTAAAGGCACTCGCTTGTCTGTCCCTTAGAACAAGATTGCGCAAGTGCCACAATGGTGTCCCATTTAAAGAGGGACGCCACTGGGCTTTCTATTAATGGCACTAAAGCTTGCTCTGCTCTGGAAGGAAAAATGTGACAAGATCTGCACCACAATCAATGTTGAAAGGATGAAAAAACTAGCTAGAAAAGAGTGTTTTTGAGAATCGTGTACAATTCTAAGCAAGCTGAGGGATAAGGTATTTAATTTACTGTCTGATCAACTAGACCACATTTAATCCATTTCTCACAATGACGTTTTACTTTAGGTTTTACTTACAGCCTGAAGTACTTCTCCTTCGGTTATTTAACGAGATCATTTTCAGACTCCATTTAACAGACTGCTGTTCTAGGTAAAGGATTTTTGAAGCAGGACAGATGCAACATGTTGAACCTGGGATCAATTCTCATGTCTTTTCTGGTTCTGCATTTATAATTTTCTGTGATTTTCACATAGTCAAAGCAGTTTTTTAGTCTACAAAACGTCTCTGCGGCGTTATTTGTACCACCAACATTAGCGCACAGTGTGCAGTCTGGCATTGATCTGAGAGCATTTATCTGTGTGAACGAACGATAAGTTGAGGTGTGTGTGTGTGTGTGTGTCTAGATCTCACACACGCTCGCTCAGCAGCATTCTGGCACATGCTCTCTGACAACTCCTGCCCTGCCAGATGCCTGTCAAACTTGAGATGTCTTCTCCGCTGTTTGAGTGCGCAGAAAAAAACGCCCCTGCCCTGAGCGCTCTCAATCAGCGCTCAGGGCAAGAAGTTAGGTCCTGGACAAATTTGAGATTGAGGGACAGTCGAATACACCTTGTATGTGTTAAAAATATTCCACTTAGATGCAATAATCAAAGATCTGCCCTTTAAAAAGCATCCTCTTATTACTCCCTTTTAGAGCAGATTCCAAGCGCTTTCCTGATGTCTGCAATACGTGGTTTTATTTGTGTTGTTTGCCTTTTGCTTCTAGTTTCCATGTGTGAAGATTTTAGCACAACAGTGAAGTGTTTTTGGAGGTTAGCAAAGCATCTCCAGCAGAGCAACTGCATTAGCCCCACTGTACGTCTAATAATGGATGGCTTATTTCCTTATTCATCTAAATGTTGTATAATAACCCTCTCAGGAGTTACTTTATCTGTATGATCTCTAATACTAGAGTATAAAACTGTACACAAACACACACAGACAGACACAGATTCCTGTCCACGTCTCCAGATAATACATCTCAAATCTCAGAATTATGTCACCGTGGGGTGAACTCAGATTTTGTTTATGAAAGCGGGGGCAATAAATCCTCGGTATGTTACCAGCATCAGGGTAAAGTTTTTATCCATGTCAGTGGAAAAATGGGTCAGAAACTCTGATCCTTTTTTTCCACTAGAGGTAGATTTATGAGAGACGGATCATCTTGTTGGTTCCCATCACCCTAACATTGCACTATATTTGTCGTTGCTCAAATAGTAGGAAAAATAGGGGGAGAGTTAAAGCTGGGAAGGGGAGGGGTGTTGCAGTGATGAATGTCTACAACAGATATTGACCTCTCATACTCCCACCCCGATTTTCTAAGTCTTACTTGACTATTTATAGAAGGCAAAACTGCGCTATGGAAAAACATGACAAAGCTGCATTCCATAAATAAATCTGGGAATGGTGGAAAAGAGCGCATGGGTTTGTCTCTGAAGGCCTGAATGGAGGTTCTCAGGCTTTCCTTCAGCATATGATGGATAGATTGATGGATTATTCTTGAACAAAATATGTTTGCAATGAGGATGCATTACATAAAATTGACTTTTTTTTTAGTTTTACATCATGTTATAATGTTAATTTCTCATCAAAATCATACCTGGAGTGTTACTTTGATTCTTTCATGCATGTTTCAGAAATGAATTTCCCAAGGCAGCGAATTCAGGGATGCCTCAATGCTCTCTTTGACAAACCGTTGTCTATTTACACAAAGCTCCTCCCCGGAGCTGCAGTCTCCAAGCTGACCTTTCGCCTCACAGAGCATTCCTCCCCCACGCCTAAGCTCCTTCAGACTAGCAGCAGCAGGAATTAGCAAACGCATAGTTTAACTGGAAGTCTGTTCAGCTCACCATGCAAACGATTTCCCAGTTCAATGTTCCTAAGAATGATTGTTAATGGCATGATGGAGGAGTGTTGCTGTGATGACTTGCCGAAGGCAGACTGTCGGAAGGAGCAGGAGCTTTTTAAAGAGACAGAGGTCCAATTTCAAGGTGTCAAATTGCCAAGTCAAATTTCTTTTGAGTCATTTTTGATATATACAGGGTTTTTTTTTAATAACCTGTATATAAGGTAATGTAGTTACTTGATTTTGCTATAAAATGGCTTTATGTGCCTGGAAAATAAATAATTTATTAAGATGTCTTCCAAATCTCGTGCTGGCAGCTAAACTTTCCCAGAGGAGGAAGTTTACGGATTGGAGCATTCTGTTGACAACCAGTGGGATTACTTTTTACTCTTTCTGGCATGTTTGGGTCAACCATTTGGTTAAATACCTAAATGTTTTCACTGCAGCAAGCTCTTCCTCTGGCCCTGATAAACTGGTTGTGTCTCAGCACCATTGCTGAGCCGGGCCAGCTGATTAAATGCATCATCAGCGCACCACTTCCTGCCATAGAGAACATCTACAGGAAGCGGTGTCTAAAAAGGGCTGGGAAAATCATCAAAGACTCCAGTCACCCAGCACACAGACTCTTCACCTTACTGCCCTCTGGGCGCTACAGGAGCATACGGACTGGGACCACCAGGTGCTGTACCGGTTTCTTCCCCACAGCTGTTACACACCTGAACTCCAACAACGATGGTTGTATTCTCATATACACAACAACACATGGACTGATATACCACTTATTTACCTGAACTTTTAGCTATTTTTCATTATTGTATGTACTGTATAGATAATCTACTCCTGCTTGTAGTCTGATCTTCCTGCTGTTTATTTTAATATCAGCGTTAGGCAGGGTTGTGTCGAGCTGATATCTTTTCTACCAACCCAGAAACACCATTTCAGACTCGGCACTCAAACACAGTCAATGATGACGTCACTGGGTGGTGGAAATAAACGGGCGTCCAACTCCCATTTTCCAACACTGCTGGTGCTTTGGTGGACAAGTCCCAAACTTGGTTCTAGAGCCAGTTCGTCAGTATTTCAGAAAGAAAGTAGTTTGGTTTTCACAACCAGAGAAACATTTTGGTGCATTTTTATTAGCACTAAAAATGCCTTTTCCAGCTACTGTTTGGTCGTCCCTCTGTTGTGTTCAGAGTTGTTGCACAAGGTCACAGCTCATGGAGACAGTGTCTGTTCCCAGCAGTCAGAGGAAGGCAACACTCTTGATAGGTCAGCAGTCAGTCACAGATAGAACATATTAATTTTCTCATATTTTTTGGTTTATTTTTTTTTTACAATCTTCCTGCAGGGAAATTTTTATTGTAAATCACTGAGTCCTAGAGATTTGTATTTTACAAAAATAGATGTATTTGCATAATAATAACGTTGACATTTCAGCTACAAAAATTAAATTGGATCTTGTCACTTATAGAGTCAGCATTGCTCCTATTCGTAATTTCACTACGCAGTTCAGTGACCATTTGCATTAGCTGATTAAATGCAAACGCAAAGTTTCTGTGCATCACTTCTAGTTGTAAACACTAGAATAAAAAAGAAAATTCAAAAACAAGATGGATTTGTTAGGTTTAGCAGACAGCTGCTTACATTCTCAGAACCAACTGGACAAGACGACCCGGTTGACTTAGGAAAATATCTACACATCTACATCAATTCAACCAGGTCTTCTTTTGTAAAACATACGTACATATTTTTTATTAGGTTTTTTTTTCTTTAAAAGAATCCTTTGTATTTTGCACCAAATGCATTTTAAAGGTTTGTACATTGAGAGCTGAAACTGAAACTGCAGTCACATTCCTTGTTAGTATGCAGGACGCTGGCCAATGAAGCTGCTTCTGACACTGACTGTGTTTCTAAATCTCTTCCTCTGACTCAGCATGAAGAGCTTGGCTCTGAGATTACTCAGCGTTTACCACATCTCATTTACATTTGTAAAACTATTACATAACAATATCACTGACAGGACGCAGCATACGGTCTGGCTTGCATTGAAACACAGCATTGCAAAACAATTTAACGCTCTAAAAGTTAGAACTGATCATTATTTAATCACAAGTTGTTATTGTCTTTTTTTAAATCATTCACTTTAAAGAGCTTTTGTGACCCATATGAACGTGCATCTAAATAAACACCAGCGAAGGATGTGCATACGAGTAGTTTGACCTCTCCAACGTTGCCTCTGGCTAAGCCTACAGGCAACCTGCTGTGCACTGCAAATAGCGGGACTGCAAGAAAAAAAGGTTTGATTCCTATGAGAAAGTATCATTTTGAGGACAGATGACATTATAACAGAAAACAGTTGAGAAAGTTTTGAATGCTCAACAAATCCGCAAAACGTCCATTCATGTGACACACCTGCCTAACCTTTGCAGATCTAATATTCTAATATTAGATTTTTTTTTTTTTTTTACTGTAAGTGGAAAAAAAATCTTAATTACCAGAATTAAAGGATGGAAAACAAATAATTTATATAATGTGATCTAATTTATTGAATATGACTGTGAAACTTGTAGAACTTGTTACAGGTGTAATGATTTAACATTTTCAGAGTTAAAACTTTTCACAGAGTAACAAAAGTATAGAAAGCTAATATTAGCTGGTTGTTAGTCAGGCTGTCTGCTCAGGTAAAGCTTGCAGTCAGTTACTCAACAGACATGCAGCCAGTTACCTTAACAAGGGTGCGATTACTGGAACTCCCTCGGTTTCCTGTGTGCATTTTTGGTAATAGAAACATTTAAGATACAGCTGAATTTGTCTTGAATTTGTTTTTGTAGGCAGCTGAGAAATAGCACACAGCAACAGGTGTGGGAGGGGCAGGGCTGTGGTACCGTGCTCCACAGAGGCATTGATGACTTTAAAACAGAATGTTATTGGGGAAGATCTTGATGGTTTTTGAAAATGTAGCTCCCTTTTAAGCTTGTTACGTCTTCATAACGGTAACCAGCCCAAGCCTTGTTGCATTCTGGTGTTGTTTCAATGGGGTCACATATGATACTCAGAGTAGAACTTCACATCATTTTGAGGCTGTAAATATTATTTTGTTGACATTTCCTCGATACATAAATGTTAGCATTCTTTGGTTAGTGGTTATCTCCTTTGTGAGTCACATACACATGCTACTGTGTATGTGTACTGTGCAACTGTGACTTTGTCGATTGATTGATTAATTGATTGATTTTAATATTTTTCTGTAAGTTGGACTGCAGACCTTTAGTTTATTTTACGAGGTTTGATTTTCTAGTCAGAGTTTAAAAGAAGTAACTCAATTTAGTCTTTAGAGAATTAAACCCCTTTCTGTTGTTAGGCCTTTACATCACACTGAAAAAAACCCATTCTCTACATGTGACTAGAACACTGGTGATATAACTATTACTTACAGAGCTGCTCTACAAATAAGCCATTTATTGACCTAAATGTTGTATTTTATCTTGATTCCTTAATGTATGAAACTGAAAGCGGGCTGACCCTTGGCCCTGTTGTGCTCTGGACGACCCAGCATGCATTCAGCCTCAGCCCAGCTAGACAGCCCAGATGTCAGTGGTAGGTTATAGGACCCTAGACGACTGGTCTTCACATGGACACACTTCGCCTGAGGCCACTGGCAAGTTCCAAGCTCCAGACGCTCAGCCTCCACTGTGTATCTCCGGCCCTTCACAAAAACCCACTGCCTCTGCAGCAGCTGGGAAGCTAGGAGGGAAAAAAACAGCATGTTTTTATATTTTAAGATTTTCATCATGGTAGGGAAGCTGCGTTTTACATTTTTCTTGTTGGCACCATGTTGTTTAGTCTTTGTAGAAAACTGGAAAATATGTGCCCCTCGTGGTGAAAAATATAAAAGTAGTGCTACTGGGCTAAAATGTTTGAATGTTTTACTTGAGCTAGAGGGTACTTGAGGTTATTATTGGTACCTTTGCAGGTTTTTAACTACATTTTTAAAATTCAGTTTAGATCTGAGATATTTTTTTAAAACATATGCAGTTAAATCTCAATAAAGGATGTGATAGAAATCTTGATTTATTTATCCAATTGAGAAGTACTTTAACTTCTTTAAAAGTTAGACTTTTTCCAGTAATGAAAAGTATATCCATGTATATAAAAGTATATGCACAGTAACTTGGTCTGGGCTCCTTTTACATGACTTATTTGATCAATGTATCATGAAGGAAATCAGCCTGTAGGAACGGAAACTCAGATTGCTTTAATCGTTTCCTTCAACTCATCTGCATTGTTGGGTCTGGTGTCAGTCATCTTTCTCTTGACAATACTCTATAGATTACCCATGGGGTTCAAGTCAGGCTACTCTGATGGTCAGTCTAGTATGGTTTTCTTTTTTGTAAGTTAATTTTCATGACCCGTAAAAATGCACAGAAATAAGAATTAGAAATAGTTGAAACCAGATTAAACTAGCTGAAAGAACATCCGAAAGAAACATAAAACTCCAATTTAAGTTTGAAAATGCACTCAGGGACAAAGACTCGAACTCTTGGAGAAATGTCCTGTGGTCTGAAGTGTTAACAACTCCTTTCCAACTGTGATGTATGGCGGTGACAGGATGCTGCAGGAGTGACCGGTGCACTCCACATGAGGAAAGGACATTAAATGGTAATGTTAAATCAACATTTAAAGACAAGAAATGTGTCTTCCAAATGGACAATGATAGTATGCATGCTTCTTAATTTTTTACAAAAGTGGCTCGAGGACAATAAAGTCAATATTTTGATGTGGCTAGCGCAGAATGACTTTGGATTTTCTCTCTGTTGACCCTGGCTTGCTTGCAGTCCAAATCCCCAGCTATCAGGTTAAGTGGTCTGTAGGGTACGTGTGTGCGTATTTGGACTTTGTATTGCCAAAGGAAAATCCTCTGGACCAATGGAGAAAAACCTCCATTGGTCCAGGTAACCCTGAAAGGATAGGCGGATATAGAGAATGAATGGGTGCATGTTTTTTCAATCAAAAATTATATGGCATTATTGAATCATGATAATAAATCAAACACATTTAACATAATTTAACTGATTCTATTCAATAACTGCTACTATTGTTAGTGCCGCTTAAATAATGCATGGCCATAATAAGAATAATTTAGGCTATTTAACAATCATATAGTTGGCTTTCTGTTATATTGTCCTGTTAGATAAGACATAGGTAGGTCATCCACAGAACCTCAAATATTTGCTTTGTTGGTTTCCTTTCATTAAAATAGGTCAAGTAATTTTTAATTGTAATAATGTTTTTTGGAACTTTTATGCGCTGAGATAAATTTTCCTTTGCACCATCACCACCACCAGCAGCAGCCTGAACCACTGATACAGCACAGGATAGATCTGTGTTTTGATGTTGTTTGCTCTAAATTACAACTCTACCATCTGAATGTTGCAGTTTAAATTGACCGGCGAATATTTTTCTAGTCTGCCATCGTTAAACTTTGATGAGTTTGTAGCCTCGGTTCACTGCTCTTAGATGACAGGAGGAGCGGTACCTGAGTGTGGCATTCTGCCACTTTCAGGCTCAGTGTGCTCATACGGATCATTCTGCATATGTTGTGTGTAACATGCAATTCAGTGAGTTAACAAGGTGTTACGACCCGGCTCGTGAGCCGCAACAAAAAGCCAGAGAGGCACGGCCCTCAATAAAAGAATACAGTCTTTATTGTACAATCCAAGCAAATAAACAGGACCAGCATCGACAAGCGGGTGCCCCTCCCCCCCGTGTGGTCGGTGTCATTGCTCCACGGATAAGCCCTGCGAAAAGAAAAGAAAGGTCAAACAAACCATCCCAAACCAGGACCGGGTGGGCAGGCAGCTGGGGGAAGAGCCACCTCTGTAGAATCAAGCTGGGTGGAGAAGCCGGCTCAGCTCCAAGCCAGATTCAGCTCCTGTCCTCTCTCTCTCACGCGCTGAAGCAGGCTGCTTATATCCCGAGGACGCGCTGGGCCTGGCGAATCCTGGTCCCGCCCCTTCTGCTCCGCCTCAGGACAAAACACAATAACTGACGGACGTCACACAAGGTCTTTTTGTTTCCATATCCTCCTCACACTTGATATTTTCTCCTTTTTGAAATATTTTATGAGATGGTTGGGTGTAATCAATCAATCAATCAATCAATCAAATTTTATTTGTATAGCACATTTCAGCAGCAAGGCATTTCAAAGTGCTTTACATCCTAACAAACACAAAAACACAAAGTCATGCAACATGGACTCAACAATATAAACATTACATTAAGTCAAATGCCATCATGAAATTTGTAATTGATTACGTTTCAAATACGACTCTAAACAGGTGGGTTTTTAGTCGAGATTTTTAAGGAAGTCAGTGTTTCAGCTGTTTTACAGTTTTCTGGAAGTTTGTTCCAGATTTGTGGTGCATAGAAGCTGAATGCTGCTTCTCCTCGTTTGGTTCTGGTTCTGGGGATGAGGAGCAGACCAGAACCAGAAGACCCGAGAGGTCCGGAAGGTTGATACAACAACAACAACAGATCTTGAATGTATTGTGGTGCTAAGCCGTTCAGTGATATACAGTACAGACCAAAAGTTTGGACACACAGGTGTGTCCAAACACAACACCTGTGTGTCCAAACTTTTGGTCTGTACTCAATACAGACCAAAAGTTTGGACACACTCTCTCATTGAATTCAATGAGAGAGTGTGTCCAAACTTTTGGTCTGTACTGTATAAACTAACAGTATTTTAAAGTCTATTCTTTGAGCTACAGGGAGCCAGAGTAGAGACTTTAAAACTGGTGTTATGTGCTCTATCTTCCGGTTTTGGTGAGATGGTTTTGGTGAGAACACGAGCAGCTGGATCAGCTGCAGCTGTTTGATTGATTTGTTGGACAAACTTGTGAAGACGCAGTTGCAGTAATCAATGCGACTAAAGATAAACGCATGGATGAGTTTCTCTAGATCTTGTTGAGATATAAGTCCTCTAATCCTGGAGATGTGCATCCCAGAAGATCATCAGTTTCTGAAACAGTCAAACCAGCCCGTCTGGCAGCAACAACTGCGTCACATTGAAAGTCTATTAAATCCCCTCTGATAGCATTGACTTACTGTCATGTAATGTGCTATTTACTACAGGTACCTCATAAAGGGGCTAGTAGTAGTGAGCATATGTGCCCATAAATACAAATTCTGAATATACCGGATCTGCAGAGATCTGTGGGCAAGAACCAAGCCACACTGCCTTTCATGGAGGCTTGGTATGCTGCAAGCTATTCACTCCGACATATCCCTGGATAAATATGGAGTCCTGTGACTTCCAGCATGTAGACTAGTATTGGGAAAATATTCTGTGTATAATTTTTCCTTTGCCCTCTGTTCCATGGAGAAATTTCTTTCCCTTTACATCGCAGCTCGTGGGACAGACTCTAAAATAAACAGTTAAACTTTGCATAAACATGCTTTTTTGTGGTATTTTCACAGACTGTCTTTCTTTTCATTTTGATGCTGTCTGTGTTATTCTTATTTTAAAGTGATGACCTTTGGTGCTTCCAATTAAGCTCTTTAAAGTTGGTAGGGAAAGAAAGAGGAAAGAGACAGGTCAGCTGTGTGTGTGCGGGTGTGTGAGAACGTGTGTTGTCGCGATTGCTTGAAGAGCAAAGGTTTTCTTGGGTATTCTATGTTTTATCAGCTGGCTTATCTAAAGGTCAGAGGTCAGCTCTTATGTTCCAGGTGAGGCTAAGGTTTTCAACTTCTGATAAAGCCAGATGAAAACATCATGTTCTCCCACTGGTACTCAACAGGTTGCCAGGTTTTGTTGATGATGCCTGGATTGAAAGGATTTATTGATCATAGATAAAGTAAGAGATTCATAGAGAAATAGGTCTCTGAGTTTACACTTCAGCTTTGCAATATTTAACTCTTGAGTATTTGTCTATTCTACATGACGTTCATTTTAGTTGTCTGTAAAAACCCATGTTATATATTCAAACAAGTCAAACCACTTATTACATACACCGAATAGATTAATTTAGATTATCCAAGTTTCTAGAATCTTCTTCTTGTCAACTCTGATCTAAATTTTGTCCAGAGATTTCCAATTACCGGTAAATTCAAAATAACTGGGTCATTCTAACAACTTTTTTTTTCAGCAACCTGATAGGCAACAAACTCACATTTTAGCCGTTTTTTTATTTTATTGGCTTTTCCTGCTTCATTTCATCTTCCTTTCTTTATTTGTTCGCTACGCCAAAGTCATTTTAAGTTATTAAGCAAAACTTACTACATGCATTATCTGTTTTGATTTAATTTAGGGATGCACCGATATGAAAATGTGAGCCGATATAAATATTGCTGATATGGCCGATAACCTATATTTACCAATATTGTATATGTTACATATATTTCACTACCATTTCGACACAATGAAAGACATGACCACACAGTCAACTTCACTGTTACTTTTCCGGTTTAGTGAAACTTCCCACAATCCTGTGCTGCATCACTATCACTGGCACACAACCAAATACCGAGTAACCAGTCTCCTTCCCTATCCCTCCAAAAACTAATATCAACAAGATGGAAGTAAATATTTGTTATATTGGAAGTAAAAGCTGGGCTGATGTTAACATTAGTCCAGTTTTATTTATTGGACTGATACTGACAGGTTAAAAAATGACCAATATCGGCCGATGCTGATATTAGTGCCGATAACATTTTTAAGAGTGGATTACTTCACTTGTTATGGAGATTTGGTGTAAGCTTTATTTTATGTCGGTAAGTTCGCTATACTTATCAACTTTTCCAAACCCTCTAGTGACTTTTCAAAAAGAGTCAAATCTAATGTGCTCACAACTTAAAGTGTATGCAAATAAACCACATCAACAGTCACAGTTGCAATTACTCCATTCGCTGGGATATGAACCAGTGAATCAAAATGCTCCACCAAGCAGCAAAAATGACTGAATAAGCTGGTAGGGTTTTAAGGGAAATACAAGAGGACATAATAAAACAAAAATATTTCCCAACAGATGAATTCTTGTCTCTTGCAGGAGCAGGAAAAGCGTAGCAGACCTCTTTCAACTAGCTGGCCAGCAGTGTGCAGCAGCAGGTGGGGAAGGGGTATTTTGTTCCATTTTCATTTATTAGTATATATGACTTCTGTCCCCCGTTGAACACTGTGCAGAATTTAAAATGCAGATACGAAACAGCACTACAGCCGCCGGAGCGCCAGGCTTAAAATTGCGCCAATTAACTGATTTAAAAAACGTTTTAAAATTTCCCGATCTGTTGTTGTGCAAACTCAGCAGAAAAGACACAAAGTCACTTGTGGGAAGCTCGTGTTTCTCTTTAATACTGACAAATGTTCTCTTTTATCAAGGGAACAGTTTGGCATATTTTTTGTTCAGAGAACTGAACTCAGACTCAACCTGGAACATATGAGGTTGTCCATTTTGTTTCAGCATAGCTTAGCACAGCCAAAGAAAAATAATTATCACAAAAAAATATCAAACATTTTTTTAGATATAAATGGTCTGGAGATGTTAATTATGTAGATATTTAGTTTAAAAAGTGAAGATTTTCGGACATTTAGATGCTTAGTAGAAGTCTTAATGCCAGCCTGTTTTAGCCGATGTTGAGTACTGCAACATCAGCCTCAAAGTCACCGACTTTTGATCCCTGAAATGGTCATTTTCTAACTCAGTTGTTCATGAGGGGACAGGCTGCAGTGAACATGATATGTGAACTGAGGACCTTTCAACATTTTTTTACTTTTTTATTGTTGTGATGACATAGTTAGAAAAAACAAATTACTCCATTCATTATCCGCGTGTCATCGCTGCGTCCTCCAACTGCTTCATCGCTGTGATGTTCTGTTATGGTTCTGGTTGGAAATTACAGTTCTTGCTGCACAACAGATATTTTTCTTATGGAGCAAATTAAACTTCACCTGAAACATTTTTACGTTTAACGCTTTCAATTAAAGTACATGTTTCCATCTGTCAGTAAACTGTTAACATGTCAACATATTTACCAGTATTCTCCTGATTCTTGGTATTTTTACTGCAATATCACGAGTGTAAAATGGATAAAATTACGCAACAATACTAGATCAAATGAATTGAGAATTAGTTTTTTCCTCCTTTTGCAGCAGTGATGTCCAAATTTTTTGCCCTGGCAGCCAAAAATGACAAATTTAAACTATCGGCTGGCCACAAAATTTATTAAAGTAAAAACGCAAAAAAGTCGTTTTCTGTGATCTTCTGCTCAACAATAAAAAAAATTTATAAAATATGTATATCAATAAAGCTATGCCAGACTGGTGCATAGTCTGGCATTTTTATTATTAAAATAAAAATAATTTCCAATTTTTCAGGGTCATCAATTGCTTTCTATGTTGTTGGCCAGGTTTTTACCAATTTGACTTGTAGCCAGGAGGGCTAAACAAAATCCTTCCAAGGACAACAAATGGCCCCCAGGCCACACTTTGGACACCCCTGCTGCTTCTTTGTGGAGCTTCAAAATGTATAATTTTCAGCCTAAGCTTAGAACATTTTAATTGAGACGGAGGTTCTCGATCTAAACCCAGAAGAAACAAAAAGGTTTAAATGACAAATAGACATATAAATAACTAAATGTCATCAGGTCTATTGTTCATTCCAGACAATCATCTTTCTGCAGCATGACTTGTGAACTTTTTATGCATTTTTTTGTGATTTACCTGACCTTTGAACTAAAACCTGCAGCATTACCCTCTCAAATGTAGTTTCTATGATAAACTACGCTAATATACGTTGCATGTAGTGTGCCTTACTTCTATAATCAAATGTTGTTCTACAGCTTTTCTACAAAAAAGTCTAGAGTATATTTCTAAGTAAATAAAAATATATATATAAAGCAATAGCGTCAGAATATTTATGTTCAATCTCAAGTTTCTTATCTTCACGTTTAAATTTTGAGTTCATTTAAACTCAAAATAAAGACCGCTAAGCTGGACAGTGTTGTCTTGAGTATTAACTTTTATATTCAGTCATAATAAATTAGAATATTCATTTCAATGAGACTCATTTGTCAGGTTAAAAGTACTTTTCGTTTTCAGTTATTGAACATATATTTTGTTAAGCCCTTTGTGTTAAACCATATACAGGACAGAAACTGACATAATTAAAAATAAATGCTGAACTACATAAATGGCCAAATAATTAACAGCATGATTTACATTTATTTTTTCTGTTCACTTCCAAAAATTATATATTAAGTGCGTATTACAAATTTTTACTGTTTTACAAAAAAATCACTTTGCTCACAGATACATTTATGTTTTCAATTTAATTTATTCCCACAAATCTTTTTACATTTTAATTTTTTCTGCTTTTATTTTTAATTATGCCAGTTTTGGTCTTCCATATAAAACATGTTTAATATAAAAATATGACACTCCTGAACACTGGCTGTGGTTGATTAGCCAACTTAAACACCTGCACTCCTGATTATCTGTCAGAAAATGTGTGTAGTTTACCGTATTTTCTGTTAATTGAACCGAAATACTCCGAACTGCACAGCAAGGGTACATGTTGATAAAAGTTAAGCTAGCATAGCTAACCTACTCTCCACTTTCTTATATATATTTTTAATTAAAGCTTTTTACTGACCTGTGAAGCGATTCCCTTGGACTTTATCTTGCCGTCGCAACGTTTTCAATTAATATAAAACCTTTGTGTCCCTATTTCATATTCTTTGCTTGATTGTGTCATTTTCCCGACCACCGATATTTCTGTCTCAACGCAAAGCAACAGCGCAGTGGGTCACGTGATGTCCAATCCACTACCGCGGACCGGTCAAGACTTAGCAATTTTGCTGCCACATCGGGCATATTCAACATTGTCTTGGCCTTGTGGGGTTTCCCTGACTGGGAGCGAGAACGCAGCCAGTTGAATGTGACAGGTAGCCAATCAGAAAGCGGGGTGACGTAAGCACGGAGGGGAATCCCAAACAGCTGACATGGCAACCGAGAGTCCCGTGGACATCGGAGGTGATATATGGAAATGTTTATTACTATATGTAAAGCTCATTTTTATATATGTTTATTATATGTGGTTATGTTTATTCAGTTAAAAATGTAAAAACATAACTCACTTCCAAATCATAGTGCAGCAAATAGAGCGGCTGCTCCCGCCGTCTTTTATCAAACGCCTTTTCTTTTTGTTAAGTCTTTTATCGCTTAAAATGAGACCACAAACTGTCACTGCTGATTCTACATCTGTGTTTGATTATTCTAAATTCACCTATGGTATGTTGGGGGTTTTACTGGATTTTCTTCTGGAATCGGGATGTTCTTGAGTGGACTCGGTTCGTGTGTGGTGTGTTGCTCCTGCCGTGTGGGCTGGACACACGGACCGACCGAACCTGTTGGACTTTTATCGGCTCTCTGTGTGGTCACAGAGGTTTTGGGAAATCGGCCGACAATCCTTAAATCGTGCCGGTGTGAACCAGACTTAAGACTCACAAGCTCCACTCCTCTCATCTCGTCTCGACCGCTGCCCTAACGCTGTCTGACCCTGGTCGCTATGGTAACTACATAACCCTTCAAAATAAGATACAGATGCGCCACAAAAACGAACATTTTACTTTTGTGAAAATTTTAAATCACTACTAATGGGAGCCTTGAGTTTGTTTCTCTGCAACGAGACGGTCCATCTGGGGGTGATGAGAGACAATGACACCGGAAGTGTTGCTTAAGCACAGGGTGCCTGGTCTCTACTGGTGAAGCAGTTTGAATGCTTTATTGCCCCCTGTCTCTTATCTGGGCCTTTTCCCCTCACAAAGAAACTTTCCAAAGACATCTGGTCTGTTTCTTACTCATTTTGCTGCTTGTGGGCTCAATGTTATGTTGGCGCGCAAGACGGAACCGAGAGGATCCGGTTAAAGGATTTTCAAAATAAAAAAAATCCCCCAGACTCAAATAATACATAAAACGGAAATATTTAATTATTTCTTGCGCGGCCCGGTACCAATTGGTCCCCGGACCGGTACCGGTCGCGGCCCGGGGGTTGGGGACCACTGCACTAGATCAATGAGCGGACTTACCATTTACGTTTTACAAAGGAATTTTAAAAATCATTAACTAACTGTTAATGCTTTGAATGCAGCTGCTGCCGGGTTACTGTCCGGACATGGATGCAGGCACATAAAGAAAAGGAAAGGAGCAGGAAATATTGGTGGGGACTGTCCCCGTCAGGCCAAAGATGGTGGGGACATGTCCACACCAGTCCTTCAGGAAGTTACGCCTGTGCTTTAACCCATAAAGCTCTACGTGTGTTTTTCACGGACGAGCTCACCACTCTTAACGAGGACGATTTATAAGGAGGCTGTGCTTCCTCTCTTTGTAGTTACATTAATCAATGTCTTCAGGAATCAATCTGAAAATATGTCTTCCATCTATTCATCACTTCCAGCATTCTCCCATTCAGGCCCGGTGGGCTCCACTGGGACGCCTCGCTGTCGTGTTGTGGGGAAGCGGAGGGCTGCAGTGCGATGAAACTCTCAGTAATCAGCATTAGGGTCTCTCCATCCTGCGCCTTCCTGCACCACTGCGGTCAGAGCGCCCGGCCAGCTGAAGCAGCATCGACGTAGCTGTATTTCTCTACGCACAACCAGGTGCATGTGAACCGGCCATTCCTTGACAGTCTGCTCACACGGAGGATCCCCCCCCTACCCCACACACACCACACGCCACCACTCCCTCGCCCGGTCTGTTCCTGGAGCTCAGTGAGAATATCACCGGGGTGGAATGGAAACTTCATTTTGCCGGGGCTAATATTAGCCCGGGCCTCTGGAAAATTCCTTTTAAATGATCGCAAGCTGAGAAAAAGCAAGGAATTTGTTTAGTGTTTTTGCCTGACAGCTATTCTCCGCGTACGCTGCTGTTTGTGTTTCAGATGGTAGCGGAAGGCGGGAGGGTCCTGGGAACACAGATGTGATATGACGAGATGTCGGATCTGTCTCTTTCTGTGCCTGAAGTTTTTTTTATATTTAAATATGTTTTATATTTTTGATACCTAACAGAACTGGCCATGCAACTTGATTGTCATAAGATTGTTTTTATTTGGTAATAAAAACCCATAAGTTATTCTTCGAGAGAAGTGGTTTGTGTCAACCAGTTTGTATCCCAGTAACCTGATGCTTGAACTACATCTGCTTTGTTTTATTACTATATAACCCTAACTTTACAACCTGTGTGTGTATATTTTGCTAGGAACATCCCACCTGGCCATAGTTCAGAGGGTGAACAATGAAGGCGAGGGAGACCCCTTCTATGAGGTTCTGGGAATTGTCACCTTGGAGGACGTTATTGAAGAAATAATCAAGTCAGAGATCCTGGATGAGACTGACTTATACAGTAGGTCTCCTTCTCTAAGCTCATAAATAGTTCAGTGTTTGAATGTAGAGATGTGTCAAATGAGATGGTGTCGTTTTACCAAAAGGTTTTTCATGTGGAACCATTTTGCTAGGTTCCACAGAAAAATGAGCCAAAAGTTTAACCTCCTGTGTGAAAAGCTGAGAAAGACTCGCGGCTGATTGCAGCGAAAGATTGTTCTACAAAGTATGGACACAAAGGAGCCGATTACAAATCCTCAGATTATAATTTGAAAGAGATTTTTTTTTTAAATTCATCATTTTCAGTCTTCTCTGTTTTATGTTGATTAATCATTTTCACTCCAAAGCGTTTGCCAAGGTAATCGCCACCAGAAGTGTTTTGGGTTGAGGTCTTTCATGGAACATATTTACTTTCAATGTTTCTTTGAAAATAATCTTACCGTAGTCCATGGATTTAAAAAACAAAACAACAAAAAAAAAACTATTGCAGCGAAAGATTGTTCTACAAATCTGCCGAAATATCAACACTTTTCTAATGCGCCACACCAAATCCTAACACATATGGCTTTCTGTAACGTCAGGAATGTGGTAAGAATGTAGTAAGAATGTGGTAACGATGTCGCCCGCTAAAGGTCTCCTTTTCTGAGAAAGTGGCCACAGCTGCTGTTCCAGAAAAGCCAAAGAGCTTTGGGTAACTCCAGTTTAGGCACCCTGTGACCTGGGACAACCAGCTCACTGTCCGTGCCTCAAAGTGATGTTTTCCTTGATGGAGGAACGGCTTCAGGTTGTGTTTTCATCTTTTCTCCTCAGCCGACAACAAGACGAAGAAGAAAATCACCCATCGGGACAGGAAGCAGGACTTCTCGGCCTTCAAGCCCACTGACAATGAAATGAAGGTTAAAATATCACCTCAGCTTCTGCTGGCTGCCCTGCGTTTCCTAGCTACAGGCAAGTAGGGCTGCGTTGCTGCTTGACTTCCCCTAGTGTGCCTTCAGCTCCTAAATGTGGGGAAGGTTTGTGTGTGTGCGTGCGGGGGTGGGTGCGTGCATGCGTGTGTGTGCGGGCTTTGAGTTTTGGCTGTAAGGGAAGGAGGACTGCGTATGTGTGTAGAATGAGTATCTGGGTGTACATTAGTGGGTGTGAGGGAATGAGCTGTGTAAAGACTCACAACAAGCGTGTTGGTATGCATGTGTGGGTGAAGAGGTGGTAGGCTCCTTGAGCGTGCTGTACGGGATGTCCACAGGCTGTGTGGAGAGATCCTGGAAAAAGAAAAGAAAAAAACGCAGGCGTTTATTTGCTTGCATGTCATGCACCGAAGGTTACACGTTGCAGTCTTTGCTCGCAGCTTCAAAAACACCACCCTGTTTGCTTACACTTCCTCCTCAATGACATCACGTCCAGCGTTTTTGGCCTATGATCGCGGTTCTCACACAAGTCGACATACTTGGGTGCTTGCTGGTGTAAAATGTGAGGCATTTCAGCAGCTTTCCCCGGGGAAGCGGAGCAGGCGGCAGCAGAACGGTGGAGTTGTAGTACGACGGCAGCGGCTGACGGTGCCTCATTGCATTTGGATTTGCTTGCGAACTTTGACCTCGCGGCTAAGCGTTGATTAAGTTTCCCTTAAGGCTATTAGGGAGTTTAGTTCCTCACGCCCGCAGCCAGCTGACACACATCACCGCCGCTGAGTTGAAGGAGCTGATTGGCCCAACAGGTGGCTGAGGCTGACCAGTTGCTGTTGGGATACACACTTCCTCATTTCTGCTCCAGTTTGTCCCAAAATGCAGGGTGTGTGTGTAGTTTTATTAAGTGGTGGCGATAAGTATTTCTTTAGGCTTCTGAACACATTAGCTTTGTTTTCCCCTCATTTTTCTGTCCATTTTCAATCGCTTGGTCAGAACATTTATGGATAACATTCTGAAATTTAGACTGAGCCACAGTGGTTGAGAGAAAACCCCACATGGAAAATACATAAAGTAAAAAATATGATCTTATTTTGGAAAGAAAAGACAACATTTACCTGGAAGGCGACCACTGGAGTGTGGATGGCACCTTATCTTATGCTAAACAGAGTTAGGACCGTGCATAACGGATGGATGGAGTGTAATGTCTATTTGTTGTTTCTAGGGGCGGCCGATAAGGACTTAGAATTTTATTGCAATATTTTTTGGTACTATTGTGATAATGATAAATATTATGAATAAAAAATACCAATTTATTCTTTTTTTTAGGTAACTGTAGCTGCATGGCACAGCATTCTTAGCACCACAAACACAAATATTGTTCTTGGAAAACATGTCCATTTGAAATATGATTCTTCAGGATGCCACTGACTTACATAAATAAATATGTTTGTCACTAAGCTGCACACAGTAACTGTATTCAATCATATTTTTGAATCTGCTCATATTTATTGATATTTTCGTGCAATATGTGGAGAAAAAAGCAAAAGCAACATTTGCAATCAGAGCGCCAATTTAGTTTTTCTGTACATGACTGAGATTCATCATGACAACAATAAAGCAAAGCTCTCATCACAATAAGAATATTTCAAGATAAAATATAAACAATAGGGTAACTGTTTCCAGTAGTCATATGTAGGTGTGTTGGATGCCAATAAGATGTTGAATTACAGTACGTAAAATAAGCTCATTGAAACATACTGTATGTTAAATACCTGCTTAAAGGTTATTTTCAAAAGTAGCTTTTTATCTGAAAAATGAGCCTCATCAGACCTCATTTTAATTTGTTGAGTTTGACTGTATAGTGTTTAAGGCCAGGCCATGGCACCTCAATTAGATCTAACATCAGACTTTGACTAGGCCAATGCTTTTCTTACATTTTTAGAGCTATTCAGGGGTTGTCTTGATGGTGTAATTTGGATCACTGTCCTGCTGAACAAGCCAGGTGTGCTTAAGCTTCAGATTATAAATTGATGGATGGGAATTCTTCAGGATTTTCTGGTATTTTGCACAATTCATTGTTCATCTCACACACACTGTAGTGTGTTCAACACACACTACCACTTTTGTGTGTGTCTGTTGGCACAATATTTATATTCTGTAATGTATAAGTTTGACTGTTTTTTACTTTTAGATCTATATTTGTCAACTTGATGTTGCCAGAAGGGATGTCTTGATTCTGAAGGTCTGATATTAGTTAGATCTAAAATCCACTGGATGATTTAAAACATTTCAATTACATTTAAATGCAACTGAAAAACAGAAGAAATCTTTAAGTTTTACTGGAAGCACTGTATGTGATAAACTAATGGATGATGCAGCTCTGTGGTATTTTGTGAGACTTTCATATTTTTCTCTGTTACGAATATCCAATAATATCTATCTGCTCTAGTTCCTTAGGCCTGATAATTCTCTTATTTGTTTGCCACTTGTTTTGTCTTGTCTTGTTGAAGAAAACCTTAAAAAGAAAAACCTTGACAGGGTCGAGTGCTCTTAATGAGTGCCATTTATTTTATAGGTTACAAGCACGTTTAGCATGAAAATGGACATTGTAAAACAATGCTTTTTCAGAGATTGGGTTTGAAGAAGGGTTGGACTTAGGGTCGGAAGTAGGATGGGAAATACGGTTGGAATTTGGTTCAGAAGGAGAGTTGGAATCAGGGTTTGAAATAGGGTTCTCTACCCTCTACCTATATAAAGGTAAATTGGAATCAGGGTTGGAATTTCACACTAAACAGAGGTAAATTGAAATAAATAACACAACTCAATAGTAGCTATTTCTGTGAAATGAACAACGTTCTACTGTCTCAGAACACAGGAAGATGCACTTGAAGTGACGTCACTGTCTTGTTTGTTGTGTCTCCATATTTAATGATGGCCGACCATCTGGGGATTAAAGTTTAAGGCTTTTTACGCAGTTCATTAGTGCCCTCACCTGGTCAAATGATTATTAGCTGAATTAACTAAAAAGTGGGGGGTGTCTGTCTCTGTCCGTCACAGGGCAACAGAGACACACACAGGACAAATAACCGCACACACACTCACCCAAGGACAATTTATAGAAACCAATTAACCTAACAGTCATATGTTTGGACTGTGGGGGGAAGCTCGAGTACCCAGAGAGAACCCACACATGCACAGGGAGAAGATTCAGAAAGATCCCAGGTTGGGATTTGAACCCAGGACTTGTTCCACTGTGCAGCCATGCCTCTTACCCTTTAAGAGGCCTGTGTTATTTAGCTGTGCTTTTTTCAAGAAGGCACTTGCTTTGCTGCTATGGAGCTTCAAACATCGTGTTTTCCTCTAGACAGATGCTCAGGACCCAGCATGAGGGTGTCTGGCCAATGGATTCAGAAAATGTAGAAAATAGCCACTCATTGTTTTTCAGTTCTGAATGAATAAGTGCATATACTCGTTTGTTTTTCAGTTATGTTTTGAATAAAAATGTTGTCCTATTTGACCCATAAAATGTGAGGTCATTTCAAAAACCACTTCACAGTCACCTGATGGTCTCTTTTTGTCCAAAACTTGGTTTTTCAGAGCTGGAGCCGTTCTTTCCGGCGCAGATGTCAGAAAAGATCCTGCTGCGATTACTGAAACTCCCCAACGTCATCCAGGAGCTGAAATATGATGTGAATAACAAGCGGGCAACAGAGCACTACCTCTACCACAGGAACAAGCCTGTGGATTATTTCATCCTGGTCCTGCAGGTGCGCATACAATTGGGCACAGTGGAGGGGAAAAAAGCATGATTTTAGTTCAAAAGATTTTAATCCAGCATGTTTGCCATTACCAGAAATACTATTTACATTTAAAAGAGTGAATGTCAGCGCTTCAGCTCTTTAAAATCAGACAATAAAAGTGGAGAAGATGTAGCTTCTCCCAAGCTTTTCACATCACATTGATGAATTTTCATCAATCATGAATTTGTCAGTTCAATAAACTATTGTTTTCCTCGGCCATAATGTTTTTCCACTGTGCAGACTGCAGGGGTTCATTCCCACAGAGGCCATGTATCCTTAAATGACATGCATGCTATGGTTTAAATGCAGGCTGGCTTAGATTACAACAGCAGCAATGGCAAAGATAAACAACTCATGAGTAGTAAAAGATGTTTGACCTCATCATTTTTCACATGCCAGCCTGTTTACAGCCTTAAAATGTACAGTCCTTCTATTAGGATTGAAACGATTAATTAGATTAGTCGTGGCTAATTGATTATTGAACTAAATCTGTTCTACCCAGAATTTTTTAAGTGGCATTTTTGGCTTCACTTGGAACATAGTTTATTTAGCTGCAGATCCATTGCTACAATTGATCAAGCTTCCACTAAAGGAATGCTATGTTGTTACATTTTAGGCAGTATTTTCTTGTTTAAAAAGGGGATTAAATGATTTATTTGCAACTTTTCAATGTATTTTTAATATTATGTAAAAATGCTGTTTGTAGTTATAAACAATCTGCAGCACATGCCAATTTTTTAAAAATCTGATTAATCCGCAGAATAATTGATAAAATAATCAATTACTAAAATAAACGTTATTCAAAAGCCCTACTTTCTGTATGTTTAAAACGAGCTGTAAATAGAAAAGATAACACTCACAATAACTTTGTGGACGCTCAGTTACAGCATCCACACCAAAGAGTGTTGCTGTCACTGATAGGCTTCTGATTGATGAAGGTCAATTCAAATGAAAATCTGATGATTCCATTCACCTGTATGTGATCATACCATGTCAGAAATTGTTCACAAACATCAAATCAACTTTCTTTTGTGGCCACTGCAGTCCCCACACCGAAACCCAAGAGAAACTCTGGATGATCTAGTTGGACTAGTTAGCAGCTAGGATTTGGTTAAAGATCCTTGTTTGTACGCTCCGGGATTATGAAAAGTTAAAAGACTAGACTAATCCTGTCTGCAAATTTAGTTGTACAAACTATTAATAGCAGGAGTGTAAACAGGTATGGAGGATCACAAGGGTTTATGTTGTTCTTTTTTTATTTTTCAATCTTACATCGCTCAATACTTTGTCAGTTTTGTTATGACTGACTCAGTCCTTAGCATGTAAAGAAAATCTGGGTTGCAGATTTCTAGAGGGACATTTTGTCTTTCTGAGAATTCAGTTGTGGCTCTTTGCTGGAGGCGTAGCAATGTCCTGCCGCTGTTCAAAACAGCTCACGCATAAAACACATATTAGTCCAGGTTTTCTTTTCCTACGCTCATCTCTCACACTTCATGATGATGAAGACAGCATCGGCTGGTTCTGTCCAGGTCCAGATCAAACAAGCTGGCTCACCTCTCGGCCCAATAAATTTACTGTGAAGGCGCTTTTCCTTCCTGAAAGTTTTTTCAAGATGTTGAGGCAGAGATGGTGTAAATGTACACATTCATTTACACCAGTGGTCCCCAACCCCCGGGCCGCGGACCGGTACCGGTCCGTGGACCAATTGGTACCGGACCGCGCAAGAAATAATTAAATATTTCCGTGTTATGTATTGAGTCTGGAGGATCTTTTACTTTGAAAATCCTTTAACCGGACTCTGTCGGTTGCGTCTTGCGCTGCAACATTGAGCCCACAAACAGCATAGGTTTCAGTTTCCTCCCTGCACCCGCCCCCCCGCCCTCCTGGTTTTCGTTTACAGATGCGCGCAACCCTTCCCCCCCCCCCCCCCCCCCCCCCTGGTCCGCAGCAAATTTGTGAAGTCTTAACCGGTCCGCGGTCCTAAAAAGTTTGGGGACCACTGATTTACACCATCCCATCGTTTCCAAACCATGTTTTTCTGCACAGTTCGTGATCCAATTGTACATTTATCACCTTCACAGATCTCTTCGGTTCCTGCTTTTTATTATCAGACAAAGTAAATAAAAATGTAGATTTCAAATTATGATTTTGTTTACTGCTATCAAAGCTACCAAAATCAGCCTGGACCCAGGTGAAAAAGTAGTTGCCCCTTTATCCTAGTACTGGTTATGCCACTGCTGGGACCAACATCTGGCTTTGAGGTCATGGTGATAATTGGTCTTTTCTAATACTGTAGAGGAAAGTTGGCCTACTCTTCTTTGTAGAACTGATTTAATTCAGTTCTGATTTAATTCAGTTAAATCAGAATGATTTAATGAGTAGAAGTTAGTTCCAGAATTTGACTAGACCACTCTAAAACCTTTATTTTATTTGCTTTCAGCTGCTCAGAGCTAATAAGTCTTTTGGATCCCATAACCTAATTTATCCTATGAGGATAAATTGGTTTAAGATCCTTAATGTGATGGTCAGACATTAAGGTTTTCAAGTACAGAGCAGAATTTGTGATTCCTTCAATTGCAGCAACCCATGCAGACCATTAAAGCAGCAATGCAGCCCCAGACCATCACACTACCACCACCTTGTTTTGTACTGGGACGCATGCCGTCAACAAAGTTCTAGTTTTGCCTCATCTGTAAACTGAATGTTTCCCAGAACAAGATTTGTTTTGGCAGATTTGAGATGGGCTTTTGTGTTTTTTTTTAACGCTCCCCTGGATGGCCTTTTCAATCAGTTTCGATCACGAATGACTTTAATTGATGCGAGAGAGGCCGACCACCACTCCTTCGAAGGTTCTTGACTTTGTCACCCTTCCTGACTGATTAATATCAATGACGTTGCTCCTCATCTATTTTTGAATTTATTTAGATCAGGAGATCATGTGTTGCCCTCTCACATCTTTTAGGCTAGGTGGCCAGTGAAATTAAATTAAACTTCCCAAATAAATGGGGTTAAGTCGAGTTAATACATGGTTTAACAAGCGAGATCATTACTTTTGGGTGTCTTTCTGTCCTCAAAAAATGAAGTCGTCATTTAAAAAGTGCTCTAACTAAATAACCTTTGTTTTTTATGGCTATAGGGGAAAGTGGAAGTGGAGGCAGGAAAAGAGGAGATGAAGTTTGAAGCAGGACCGTTCTCCTTCTACGGGATGATGGCTCTAACAGCGCCACCTGGTAAGAGCGCTAGGTCTTTGTCGTCAGGGTGAGGGACCATACCACTAAAAAATCAGCCATCACTTTCTCCATAATGGATGTTTTTTGATTGTCATTAATGTTAATTAATTGTAAGTCGTCCAAAGATTATAATATATGATTTATGTTTAACCTCAAATTCGAGATTATACTTTTGCAAATATCTTTTGTAGCACTTTTCTGTTCATGTTGTGTATTCTGAGGACCTAAAAAGCTTCTTGTTTCTAAGCAAAGACCCAGTGATTGAGCTGAAAGTGGCTGTTTTAAAGAGGCAGCATGACGTCATGGACAAACGTCACCAGAGAACATCAGCTGGTGATTGACTCAGTCCTCCCAGTTCATTCATAAACTTCACAGACGGCCATGTTCGGATTCTCTCTGTGGTTTGATTTAGGGAGACACCTAGTGGTGAAATGGTGGAACATACATACCATCTAGTTCTAAGTGAAATCAAACCAAACCCAGGGATGTTTCAGACCTCCTTATCTGAAAACTAATTGCTTCTGATTGAAACTCCTCTCACGGACTGAATAACTTTTAAAGCTATTGATTATTTCTACACTATTGACACTCTTGTTTTTTCTTCTTCCTTTCTTTCGGTCTTTTCTCCTCACGATGTCCTTTCCCTCTTCTTCCCAAGTGCCGCTGTCTCTGTCTCGTACATTCACCGTCAGTAGGGCAGAATCATTAGCGGGATCTCCAGGTATGGTGACTTTTTCTGTCCTTTTTAATGCCCATTTTACTAATTATATCTCCAGCCAGGAACTAACAGGGTACCCACACAATCTGGAAAAATCTGACATTGAGTTCATTGATTTACAGATCCAGATAAGTTTGGAAAAAGAAAGTAAGATTTCAGAAAAATATTTGTATTTCCGGATTAGGTCCTGTATTTAAAAAATCAAAATATGCCCTTCCTTAATTTCTTTCCTACTTTAATACTTTCCTACCTAATGTCTTTACTTCTTTCAATCCTTGTTCTCTTTCCAGTCTGTCTTTGTCTTCCATCCTTCTTTCTTCTGTTTTATTCCTTACGTTCTTGTTCTGTTTCCTTCTGTCCTTCGTTCCTTCCTGTCTTTTCTTTCTCTGTTACTAAATGTTATCTATGTTACGACATTCCTTGTTTTGCCTTCGTATCTTCTTTTCCTCCTTCACTGATTCCTATGTTCCTCTCTTCCTCCCTCCCTTAAATTCTACCTCGTTTCCTTTCTCCTAGTCTCTTGTTTTCACAGGTTTCATCTTTACAGCCTCAATCTCCTAAACTGATGGAGAACACCAGTATTTTTATACCAGGAATTCTGTAATCTTAAGTATACAGTATATACATATACGTCTGAAAGAGTGTTGCCATTGATCCTTGTTGTGGTGTTTGTTGCTCACTATGAAACCTGCTGTTCAAGCCTGTTTGGGCTGAAAAAGAACGCAGCACAGACTCAAGGGCCTCGTCCCCTGAGCCATTAGTCAAGTGTCTGAATGGAGTCTTGGGTCCGGAGGCCCCAGAGTGGAACCAGGCTCCGCCCCCACAAGCCCCTGACCTTTAACCCTCCCACTGTATAAACAAGACCTGCAGCTACAGCCCCCTGCTGGACAGCGCACATACAGTACATCCACATACGTATGTCCACATGTGCAGACCCATGTCCACCTGTACCCACACAAACACACCCTCATGTTTCTGCCTGCACAAAAACAGCCACATTGAGCCTCTTTGCGTCTTTTTCCACCTGTTACGATGTGGCGATTGGCTCAGCGACAAACGCACACCGCCTCTTTGTGTGTTGACCCGGTACCTAGAAAGTGGAGTACTAATCCACTACAGTTCACATGCCAGGTCTTTGGCCCACACACACACACACACACACACACACGCACACACATCCACACACACGTCCTGACGTGGGATTACATACATTCCAGTCCATGTAGCAGCATTAGAGCTGGCCAAGCCGTTTTTACTTTTCACTGTTGTGTGTGATTTCCACGTCTTTAAGGAGTGGAAAACATAATCTGGCTTTAATTAAAAATTAGAGGGAAGAAAACAATAACAGAGCAAATCTTCTGGGTGGTGGCACATGAAAAGTCAGCAGCAGCAGCATCCCCGGACACGCAGGGTTTACCGACAAATGAGATTTCCATACATCACAGCAAACCTCTGTGCTAATATGTAACAACTATAAAAACTTTAATTCTTCTGTAGCTTTTGATTTGTGTTTGAACTAGAATCTCTCTCCCTCCTCAACTTTCTTGCTGAAACCTGAACATTTTGGATAATAACAGATATTAAGAACTATAAATAATATAAACCATCTTGGAAAAAAACCCCAAAACAAACCTGTTGTTCTATCTGAACAACAGCATGACGCAGTCACCACCATGCTTTACTGTGAGTGCACTGGATACATATTATACATTTAAGGTGGCATTCATTCTAAAAGAAGTGTGAACAGTTTTGATATCCACACTGTGTGTATGATGTCATAGAGACACAGTTTCCCTCTTTTCACATGTCAAAAACATTCCAGCTAGCCTTGTTCAGTCATTTTGTAATGAAACTGGCCTTCTGTGAGTGAAATAAGTGTCTAATTAGTCCATTGATAGAAACTAGTAAGATGAAAAATAATTACAACAATCATTTGTGTCCTTGGACTGTGTTTAATACCTGACTTTAATTTCAGTGCTTCTCTTTTATCTTTGAGAAGCAGCGCTCTGTGATGCCCCGTTGGCCTTTGCCCAGTCAGATCTGTGCCTTTTGACCTTCTCGTCCTCTTATGTCCTCGCAGAGAACAAGTCTCCTCCGCGCTCGTTTGGCCTGAACCACTCAGACTCTCTGAACAGGAGTGATCGCATAGAGGCCATCACACCGACGCTGGGCAACAGCAACAACCAGCTCAACTCCTTGCTTCATATGTACGTCCCCGATTATTCTGTCAGAGCGAGGTCGGACCTGCGGTACATCAAGGTGAGAAACAGCTGCAAGGATCCGGCCAGAGAACACGGAGGCTCAAAAGCCTGAGATGTACACCTGAAGCTCGTGTAGTTTGTATTAATGCACTGTAAAACATTTCAGCTGCATTTAGTTGTGTCTGCTAACGTTTGCTCCTTACGTCAATGAAATCTTGTGAGTTTTAGGGTGCATTCACACCAGCCCTGTTTAATCGAACTCCAGTCCATTTGATAGAAAGTCTGGATCGTTTGAACGGATAATCAAACTCTGATGCAGACCAAAAAAAGTGAACTCTGGTCTGCCTATACCTAGGCCTCGATTCGACTAAAATGACGTCTGGCACTTTTTGAATGCCAAACGGACTAGACACAGCTCCAAAAGCAGGAAGTGGACTATAGTGCAGGGCATTCTGGGTAAATACAAATGATAGAGGGAGAAATGTTTCATAGTCTTTTACCACAGACAAGTGAGAAATCCTAAAACTTCTATCGATATTCTAAATATTTTTGATCAATCTACCCACCTAGTGCGGAATGTGTAAGAATTATTAAACGACAGTATTAAGATATAACAATTCCCAATTGAAGAGTAACATCAAAAGTTAAAAAACTTAGTTAAAACCTAAACAAGTTTCTGGTTGACCTTACTGGTACTTGCATTTTCAAGGCAACAGATGAATCTCCATTTCTGAACAAGCTAAACCTCCTTCAAGTGTTTCACAGTGTGGCATAAATTGATACGTTAACAACAAAGAAGTTATTTTCTTGTTTTGTATTATGTTGCATTTATACACTGTTCCGCAGATGGTGTTTACCATTAATGCTTTAGGAACATGTCCGGTATCTGTTTCGGGAAGTGACCCCAGCAGCGACTCCTCTGTTGTCCAGGTAACGCGCCAGCAGTACCACAATGCCGTAATGGCGTCACGGATGGACAAGACCCCCCAGTCCACAGACAGCGAGCTCACCAAGATCGAGCTCACGCTGACGGAGTTCCACGACGGCGTGGAGATCCCGGCCATCGTCACCACCACGGCCAGCACCACGAGCACCTCCCCCGCCGTGGCCGTCGCCACGGCCAACGAGACGTCCCACCTGCTGAACCAGCAGCAGAACTGTGTGGGCCTGAGCCGGAGCAACCACAGCGCCCACAACGAGGGACACATGTAGCCCTCAACCTCCCGCTGCGGCCGGTGGAGACCCTCCACCTTGTCCCCTGGACACGCATGGAGCAGTGGCGTTAGGTGAAGAGGGAAAGTGGGCGGGAATCAGGGTTCTGCTCCAACCTGAAGCCCCAGTTCAGTCGGTGAGACCTTTCCACTGTAGGTGTCGATGGCAGCAGCGGGGACGATGGGTCACCAGAACCCCCCCGCTGCACTGACAGGACCAGTGAAACAAGTTTTTCAACGGACTGGAGGACGACGGAGTGCAGGTCCGCTCGCAACATAATGCAAAGCTCGCTGGACTTTCTCCTCAGGCCAAAGACTTTGGTCCCGCCCCCATCCCGCCATCCTCCTCCGTCCCGTCACACTGAAACAAACCCTCCGCTCCGGTGCTTCCTGCAGGGAGGCTCAGGCGACTGCTGGTCCAATCAGACTCACACACAGAGCAACGGTTCGTCACAGACTGCACCAAAACAAACCGCTAAACCGAGAACCAAGAATGTTTTTTTTCTTGTATTTATTTATTTTATAATATTGTTTGTATATATGTACACGTGGACAAGTGAAAAATAAACTAAGAGCATGCATCCACAGAACATGCTACATATATGAACACCCACTCATGTACTTGAGGAGGTGAGAGTCTTTTACTATTAGATCTTATTATTTTTACTATTATCCTAAATCAGGCTTATAGTATATTTTTCACCTTTTAAAGGAAAAAAAAAATCACACTATTGCCTTGGAGAGAAATTCTATAATTAGTTACTTTAACAAAGTGCAATGAACAATGATTTATTTAAGAGATGATTATAAAAGAAGATAATTCAGTGTATTCTAAGTTGGCAGATGTATTTGTATGTTTGTGCTGTGTGCACATTTGTTTTTGAGACGTGCTCAGCTGCGTCTCTTCCTCTTTGTCTCCGTCGCGTTTTTGACCTCAAGCACGTCCGGCTCAAGTGACGCCTTCACCAGTTACTGCAGCGTAGTTTGGGTGGGGAGGGGGTGACAGTGCCAACCAACAAAGGTATCTATGCATGTGAGGTTAAAGTGTTTTTATGCCTTTAGTTCAATCAAATGTGAGAACTGCACAGTATTAATGACCTCGTTCTAACACGTCAGAAAGAGCAACCTCGACTTTAAATGATGCACAGCTAATGCTTCTCCACTGTTTTGCTTATAAATATGTCTGTTTTTTTATTCCTTTTTTTTGTTTGTTTTTTAGCTGATTTGGACACCAGGCTGTCTCATTGTTTTGGCTTCCCTGCAGATTGTAGTTAATAACCCGAGCTTAATAGTTATTGAGTCGATCCCATTTTAAGATGTTCTTCAACAATGCTGGCTGCTATTAAAGAGACATATTTATACATCGTTCTGATTTTTACTGATTGTGTTTAACTTGCATGATTAAAACATATTTTAAAGGATGTTCCAGGGATGGGCAATTTGATTAGAGGATTATTTTGTAAATATTGGCTCCCAACTTCTTGTACACCTTACGTAAATAATAACACAAGTCAAAAAGTGTCAGGACAACAACAAACCCGTTCCTGAAGATGTCTAAAATAATTCAGATCATTTAGATTTTCTAAGAAAATCTAAAACCTTTCTAGTAAGGGTGAAGCTGTCCTGTAATCAACAATTTTGCATGTTTGAGCCTTTTAACATTGACTGGTGTGAACATGGGAAGTGACAGAAAAGCAACAAAATAACTAAAACTGAATCTCCTCTTGTTCCTCTCTAGCATTAAGCACACAGCACAACTATTACTGATCATGTTGCTTTAATTCTTATCAATAACCCTCATGATGAAGACTTTTTCAGCCATGAAATTAGCTTGTTGAAAGCTAATGAATTCATAATAGCTATCCGTAGCTAGCTGTGCTACGGTCCCTTTCTTCCAGTGTCTGTGAACTACACAGTTTTATTTATGAAGTAACTGTAACTGTTGCAAACTTCCTCTTTAAAGTGATCCTAAAGCAGCTTCACAGTGTAAATGCCAGCTTTCTGGCTACAACACCAGATGTTAATACCTGCAGCAAACATCTTCAAATCTCATATGAAAAATCTGTCAAGCGTTTGTTAGAATTACATCTTTCCGTATGGCTTGTAGCGACTATATGAGCATTAAAACGTAGATGCTATAAATGCATCAGTCATAGTTTTATTGATGAAAATCTTTCAAGCTTTTAATTCTCTACATCAGTCGACACGAGAGACATCAGCATCTGCTAACATACTGGAAACAAACACACACACACACAAGGTGGATGAAAGCTAGAATAAAAGCACCATTTCGGGTTTAATATGTTTGAAATCCACCTTTGGACAGATACTTAAGTATTAAAAAGTCTTTGCCTATCCCTGGGATGTTCAGAGAATTTGTTTTATTGGAAAAATATTTACTGGGCTACTTGTTGAGACAGATGAAAGATGTCTGCCTTATACAGAACAGTAGTTCCTCTTGGAGGAGAGGCAGGACAAGAATGAACCAAGATTAAATATTTATATTATACAAAATGTTGCATTGTTTATTTGTTTCAGACAAAAAAAAACCCAACATCTTCCCATCTATCTTAACAAGCAGTTCTGTTCATGTTTTCCAAAATCTTCTTTAAGAGTATATTTGTTTTTGTAGTCTCTTGCCATTATTTTATACTTTACCTCACAGGACAGAGTTTTAATGCACTGTGTGCTGGAAAGTAAAGTAACTCTGTGCAGATGTTAATGAAAATAGGAGTTTCCACGCCTGTCCATTCACGTGTTTTTTTGTGTGTGTTTTTCTTATTTTATGGCAAGATGAAAATGTCTCTTAAGGCAGAATTAGTCTCTTTAAAATGTAATTCTCTATAGTAACCACTGGTGGTCGCTGTTTCGTCGTGTTTTTCTATGTGTGAGTGTTTTGAGTGTGTGAGAAAGCCTGGGAAATGAGACAAAATAGTCCACCCATCGGTTCCGCCACGAAAGGGCGTCCCCTCCAGTTTCTTAACCAGATACAGATCGCGTCTGCTAAGTTTGCAGCTGTGTTCGCTGTTTTTTTTTACTATTATTATTGTTGTTTACTTGAAAGTGCTCCCACGAAACAATCCCACCCTGCTCTGCTGGAACAGTCGCTCCCCTGACATAAAACAATGTTTGACTGCAACATTTAAACACGGCTGTGGGTCCCAGTGCCTAACAAAAGAAGAAGTAGCGCAGCAGTTCAAAAAGACAAATATATATTTTTTATGAATATACAACAGGAAACAGTGTTGGGGCATCAGCTGTGACGGGGTTTATATTAATACTCCATAAAATAGAAAACATGCATTCTCCTGTGTTTTAAGCTCGACAACTCCATCCTTTGTGTGAATGCTGTGAAGGTGTGTTTTTACCTGCTCTGATGCTTCTACCTGAACACAACATTCCTGTTGCCTCTTTCAGCTGGTGGTTTAATAAAAAAGTGAATGATTAACAGATAAAACAGGAGTTTTCTTTTGTAGTTTTTGTTGCGCATTCACACAAACCCGGCGTCTTGGGAGACCAGAAACGATGATTCTTGAAAGTTCAAGTGTCACTGTGGTCCTGAGCCGCATATCTATTTTTTTGAAACAATCATTTTAAAGCTCCATCTGACTCTATCCCGCACCTCACTCTCAAATAATAACAAACATGGCGCCATTCGGTGTTTTTTTTTTTTTGTTGTTTGTGTCGCTTTCTGTCGGTGTTACAGCGCCACCGACTGGCTCGACAGAGCTACTACATCATTTTCTGTGGACGCCATTTTTTCTTAATCCGTTAGCCAAAATACACTGATCTCGTCTCCGTGTGTGCAAGGCCTGAAGAGATTGTTTTTGATTTCTTTTTTTTTGTCATAAATCTACTTGTATAAGATCAGAATGTACCAAGGCGTTGATTTTAGAGCTCTAAAATAGTGTGACTGTTTGTCAATCTCATTTGGTTGTCTTTGAGACTTCAGGTTCTGCTGACTCGGCAGAAATAAAATGCTGAGTCAGTGGATGCTGGTGCACTGCACAAAAGTGTCTGTGAGACTGAACAGAACAGCCAACACTTCAGCAGTCTAAATGTAAAGCCGAGGTTTGGAGGGTGTCACGTAATCACCTTTACATTATGAAGAAGCCACCACTGTCGTTCAGTCAGCCGCCTTGCATCCTTTGAGCATGAAGAGCAATATTTCATCATTTCCCCCTCAATATCCAACAAAACCAGAACCACAAATTATGAAAAACTATCTTTATTCTAGATTTTCATGTAATGATTTCAATATACAGTCTGAAGGAACATTTCAGGAAACAAATACTGTTCAGAGGAACATAATCTGATATGCATACAAACAAAAGGACAGTTTAGAAAATGTGAGGAGGCTGTTAATGTTTCTAAGCAACACAAGGATGGAAAAAAAATAACCTCCTATAGCCTAATGCTCTTCACAAGGCTTTATTAGTAAGGTCTGAACGTTACACGTATGTGGTAGGGTTAAAAAAAAGAAAATAAAATGTTATTTTGAATAAAATAAAAAAGGTCTATCTACAGTTCTGTAAACCAAGACCATTTAAAAATACTTATTTAGAAAAATAAAAACCTCAGCTAATATAGTAATTGTACTTTTCATGCTAACCCCACTTCCTTAAGATTTTCTGTACAGGTTTGCTCTCTTTTATGAGTGTTAACTACACTGACACACTGGGGAAACTTTCAATGTTTACTTTTTAGAGAAGAAATATCCATCGAGTCAGAATGGATACCAACTGCATGTATATGTATGCAGTTTATGCAACTTTCATCATTAGCTGTACAGCTGCCTTCTGCAACATGCCCACTTCTGCAAAGATGGAAACATGAAAATATAAAAGATTTCTTTGTAAGAAAAAAAAAGAAGACAAACAGCTGTGATCTTTCTTAACATCAAATAAAGAAGTGACACTTTAAGCTAAAAAAAAAAACTAACAAAAAACATTCACAACATCCCTCCAACCCACGCCAAACCAAAACAAATATGAAAAGAAAACCAAAAGAATAGATGGCATGTACCTTTCCTTTCCTGGCCAAACTGATCAGAGCCGTACAATGTCAATAAAACTGGAAAACGTAGCATATTAGGAAAGGAAAAATGAAGTTCAGGCAGTCCGTTTCAACACAAACATGAACCATTTTAAACCCAGTTAAACCTAAGTTTAAAACCCTGAAAACTTATTTTTCCCAGCAACACATTCCCCGTGCGTGCAAAACTTGAATCAAATCTGATCACCGCTGAAGATTTTTTTTTTTTTTTTTTCGGTCTGTCTGTGGAGTGAAAATGAGCAAAATCCCTGGAGAAAAATGTCAGTGGAGATTTAGCATTTAGTAAGCAATGTCATATGATAAAAAAAAAAAAAAATCTCCAGAAGCTGCGATACAGTTACCCACCGTCTCACAAAAAAACTCATCTTTTTTAGACCGTTTCAATTCAGCTCAGTTGATCACAGGTGTTTTGAAACTTTGATCAAAATATCAAAGTTTCATATTATTGTCATGTTTGGACAAACACTTAAACGGGATCTTATTGCTTAAATCAACACATTTTCCCACTGAAGCTAAAATAATTTAATACTATTAAAATACCAAAAAATCTGGTATATTCCACCAAGCAGTGACTCCTCGGCTCTCCTCCAGGTAAAATGGTAACATTGTGTTATTTCAAAATGAACCCGTTTAATCGGAAGAATTCAAGGTCCAAATCAAACTTATCCATCTCATTTTCCGCAAGTAAATGTTGGAAATGACAATTTTTCCTTATTTGCAGTTTGGGAGAAATTTCTCCACCTTATTCTGGGGGGAAACGGTGGCGACGGCGGAAGGAGTTCGCCCTGCGATCGGGCGATAATCACATCGTGAAGACAAAATATTCCTGCGATCAGAGACTTATTTGCCATCACTTGCCAGCCAACGAGAAATCAAGATTAAAGCAGCTGAAGAATCAGAATTTAAAAAGGCATCACAGGATGGAGGAATAAGGTGGTTAAAAGAACCCAAGTGTGTTCATTTTACTGAAATGTGTAAAACTAGGGAAACTGAACATTTAGTTTTATGTTGGGGAATGTTGGGGGAATCTGGTGCTTGAAGCTCACTGCATAGACGGGCTTCAAGATGCTGACGCTGCAGAGTCACACAGCCAAGTATGTCGTTTTTAAGGGAACAAAACCATAAATCTTTGCGTAAAACTGCATTTGAATCATAACTGAAACCTAGTTTTTTTAAAGTATATTTTTCCCAACATTAAAATAGCAATGCTAGAATGGGGTAATAATTTTTAAGAGTCTGGTCTCTTTTTTTTTTAAAATTAAAATCAAGTACCACAGCTTTAACTATAATGACCCGATTACTGATGCCGAGGACTCTGCATATGTGACAATAAAAACATCCTAAAAACACCTTCATACACTGAAGAACTTCACATATTGGCACCTTAAAAAAAAATTTAAAATCCCTTCACTCCCAGCAAGTCTGTTCTACTTTTCTCATCAACATCCCCGATAGTGTAATACAATGTTCAAACTTCATCTTCCAAACACCAAACTAAAATGAAATGGTGCAGGTCAGCCTGCTTGTTGTGACGCAGCTATAACAAGTCGTTTGCCATGTGGCGAGTTACATGACCACTACAGTATGTCAGGGCTCCTACAGAGACTACAGTACCATGTCCTCGACTCCCCACTGAACCTGATGCACACTCAGGTCCTGAGGTTTAGGAAAACCCATCCCTGCTGCCCGTGGGGAAGATACAGTTCTTCATGCATGAGTTAGAAAACAAGCTAAACGGATTAAAAAGCAGAACGTTGTTCCCAAACAGCAGAAAAATGTCTGTTTTCAACACTCGGACGATTTTCCCGCGCATTCCCTGTTAGCTTGTCTCGTGGTTAGAGGTATAGTATAACAACCGTATTTGCAGGATTACAGCGTAAACATTATTTGGTTATAAAAATACGTTAAAAACTAGCGTTTCATGAGATGATTGCTCAGGGTGCCTTTTTTTTTCTTCTTCTTTCCGTGTCGTGAGTCGAGCATGCGTGCTATTTTTCTGACAGACATGAGTGATCTCTTCCTCCTAATGGTTCTTTGAATTTATATATATATATTTTTTTAGAAATCTCCCGAGTATGTGTGTGTGTGTGTGTGAGTGTTTGCGTGTTCGTGTGCATCGATTTACATCGACAGTAAATGTAAGTACACACAAACGCACACAGGAGGCGTTTCTCTTTCCCGTCTCGAGATCACCATTCGACTCTATAAAGAAACGCAAGGCGACGGGGAACGGGAACATGGCTCAACTCTGCAGGGTGTTTTATTACTCCTCCTCCTCGTCGTCATCCTCGTCGTGGCAGTGAGTGATCTCCTGGGGCGTCTGGGGGAACAGGTTGGGAGGCTTGATCTCGCTGAAGGAGCGGGTCAGGTGGTTGCGTTTGCACTCCAGGTCCTTGCAGTCGTTGCACTGGGTGCGGTTACGCGTGGCCAGCGGCGACTCCACGTCGATGTCCACGTGGGCGTGCTCAACCGTTGACTCGTGAGGCATCTGAGGGACGTCGAGGAAATATTTAGAGGAGAAACAAGCCAATTACGTTTAGCCGATGTTTAAAGTCCAGCGTTCAATCGCGGTTTAAATACAAATATTTATTTATTGATTGATTCCAAAACATCCCAGTTGTTCTGTAGTACTTCAAGAGCTGCTATTTTTCTTATTCTTCTTATAGTATTAAAAATACATTTTATGTCTTGAAAAATTTCTCACATACACTTTATACACCTGACCGGCCTAAGAAAAAAAACACAAATTTAACAAAAAAGAAAAACAAAATCCCCCAATTTCAATGACTAACATTTAAAATATAAACCCACTCTTATTTAAATTTTACAGATCAATAATAACAATAATAATAATTAGAACAAAACTATTCATCACATTGATCAAATCTGTTTGTTTCAAGGTAATTGACCTTCTTTCTCAAATTAAGCACTTAAATTCTATACAGAGATCAAAACAAAAATCCTTATACGAGTAGAAACACAAACTTCAGCTTCTATTGGAGCTTAAACTCCACAAGCTGAGTTGAAGGTTTTGCATCAGCACCAGTGAAGTGAAGTGTTGACCTGGAGTGTGGCCTTAAAGTTCTGTCTCCCTCCGGTTGGAGTCAAACACTCACCAGCACGTGCGCGGCTCTGAACAGGTAGCTGAAGGGGTAGTACAGCAGGTTGATGAAGGAGGCGGCATACAGGTCGGCGTAACGCATCACCTGGGAGGCAAACAGAGTCTGTCTGGAGCCGCTGCGGAAAAGGCTCCCCATCATGCCGTAGCACATGTCCATGTCGTGCGTGACTTTCTGAAAGGAGAAAAAGGGTGAGAAGAAACGCCGCTTTTATTCTGAATCGGCGAAAACGGCCAAACTGAAACAGTCTGAGGAGCCGTTGGGAGGCGGCGGATGCTGTAAAAACTCTCCAGCTGGTGTTAAAAGCTTGGGAACAAAGGTGGTGCAGTGATTAAAAACAGCAACACAGGCTGTACCTTGACTCTTCTCTGAATAGTGCTGATGTCAGGCCTCTCGTTGCTGCTGCTGTCCAGATGTCTGAGGAAAGACGAGGAGAAAGACGATGAGTTCAGGGCGAGGGGCCGGGGGTGTGGGGCGGAAACGCATATCAGTTCACTGAAATGTAGGAAGTCAAAGAGGCGGTGTAACAGCAGGCTATAAATACCCATGGCGGGCTATAAATACGGCCAGTAAATGTGGTTATCAGGTGGCCTGCGTGGGCCGACCCCTCAACACTTCACCCTTTTGACCCCGTTGTTCTCTCAGCGTGCATGCCTGCCTTCACACGGCCTGCAGAGAGCAAAGTGCAGCAGAGCCGGTGGTGGGGGCGGCCGGGGGCGGGAGGGCAGGGGGTATGTTCGAGACAGGAAGTTTGAGACAGGAAGTGGACGAAAAGAGGGCCAAAGGGGAACAGCTCTTACTTGTAAAGCTCTGCCAAGAAAACGTCCAGGCTTTGAAGTTCCTCGAATAGCGCTGCGAAACACAAAAGGAAAAGCAAAGTGTCAGTGATGAGGATGTGGACCTGTAGATTTAACCCTTCGATGCGTCTCTAATAACGTCACATGAAACATCCCCTGCAAACAAAAATGTGTTCTTAAAAAAAACATAAATAAAAAATAAAATCCTTTTTTAAAAAAAAAAACTAGAATCAGAGCTAAACATGGAGACAAAAATATTAATGATATCCAAGTAAAAACATTTACCAAAACAATATCAAGTGTTTAGAACATTTTAAGCAAAATACAGTGACAAAAATTACTATACTGTAAATATTTGTAAATAGTTTTCATTTTTTAATGTACAAAGACCAGTCCCAATCAAATGAATCAAATAATAAACCGTTTTAACCTGTAACCTGCTAAGTAAACTCTAGTTTACTATCTGAAACAACATGTATGATTTATGGTCAACACACTTACTGGTAAAACATTATTAAAACCAGCATCAATTCGATCAGCAACTATCAAAGTATTTTAAAACTTTGACCCTTAAACAGACTGCATTTTAGTCTACATAAAACTGTTAAAAAACTGTTAAAATACATTTCAAACATTATGTATGTTTAAATGTTGCAACCTGGTAAATGTAATGCAAACATAGAGCTGGTGAAGGTCTGTGACCAAAACGTTTCATTATTAAAGGCTTTTAAGTTTAATAGTGTGTGACAGTTTCTCCCTTATTTTTTATTTTTTTTATTGCCCCGCAAGGAGTCTTTCTGTGGGCTCTAGTGTCCCTTTTTTTTTTCTTCAAAGTAGGCTGACAGGAAAGGGGGAAGGAGAGGGAAAGACATGCGGTAAACGTCGTCGGGTCCGGGAGTCGAACCCGCGACAGCCGCGTCGAGGCCACGTTGCCTCTGAATGTGGGTCGCGCTAACCCCTCCGCCACCACGGCACGCCCAGTTTCTCCCTTATTTTTATACAGATTTATATTAAAAAATAGTTTGGTATTATTTGGTCATTTTCTACGGAGCCCTCTAGGGGACATGGGGAATTTTTTTTCTTTTGCGTTACCTCGCAAAACTTTTGCGTTACCTCGCAAAACCTTTTGCGTTCCCTCGCAATACTTTTGCGTTACCTCGCAAAACTTTTGCGTTACCTCGCAAAACTTTTGCGTTCCCTCGCAATACTTTTGCGTTCCCTCGCAATACTTTTGCGTTCCCTCGCAAAACCTTTTGCGTTCCCTCGCAATACTTTTGCGTTCCCTCGCAAAAGTTTTGCGTTACCTCGCAATACTGTACTGGTCAGTTATGCAGCATAATTGAATACTGTAAGCCTTTCCTACGGTGGGCGCCGTACTTTATGCTTTAATATAAGGTTATGTGAGGTATTTCCATGAATTTTAATATCTTTTTGTGAAATATCTGAAGTTTTATATCTTTCTTTAGGATAGAAAGGCACCACAAACCTACGATATAAACAGAAACCTTCCGTAAGTAGGAAAGAAATAAAAATACATTATAATTTGGACTATTTCTGAGTTATTATCGCGAGTAATAAATCATCTTACAGTTTTGATTGTGTCTCTGTTGTGTTCGTAGTCTGAATTGTTTAAAGAGCTGCTTTCAGTGCCGCTCCATCTTAGCCTTAACAGACATAAACATGCAGTAAAAAATAAATCGATTTTCAATCAGTGTTTTGCACCAAACAGTTAATAATAATAAACAAGTTTTCACTGAGGCTCTGTAGGAGCCTTATGAATGAAATAAGTAATTATTGATATGACAGGAGCAGCGGCTTTGACACTTAGGTGTGTCGACGTGGGAGTGACGTCACCAGGTATGAATGGGAAGGATACTGGCTTTGTGTGTATTAGGAAGCGGTGAGCGGGGTGGTCAGTCCTGGCAAAGTTTGGAGCATAATCATCAAAATGGAATAAATCGATAATTGTGACAGAACAAAGAAAAGGTTTGGAGTTGATTGATACACAGACAGATGAGATTCCCCGAGTTAACCCAGTGCGGCCCTTTACCATCATTAGTTTGTCGTGTTTTTAATAATAAAAACTTGTTAACAGTAAAAACTGCTTGGTGCAAAACACTGATTGAAAATCGATTTATTACTGCATGTTTATGTCTGTTAAGGCTAAGATGGAGCGGCACTGAAAGCAGCTCTTTAAACCATTCAGACTACGAACACAACAGAAACACAATCAAAACTGTCAGATGATTTATTAACCGCGATAATAACTCAGAAATAGTCCAAATTATAATGTGTTTTTATTTCTTTCCTACTTACGGAAAGTTTCTGTTTATATCGTAGGTTTGTGGTGCCTTTCTATCCTAAGGAAAGATATAAAACTTCAGATATTTCACAAAAAGATACTAAAATTCATGGAAATACCTCACATAACCTTATATTAAAGCATAAAGTACGGCGCCCACCGTAGGAAAGGCTTACAGTATTCAATTATGCTGCATAACTGACCAGTACAGTATTGCGAGGTAACGCAAAACTTTTGCGTTCCCTCGCAAAAGTTTTGCGAGGTAACGCAAAAGGTTTTGCGAGGTAACGCAAAAGTATTGCGAGGTAACGCAAAAGTTTTGCGAGAGAACGCAAAAGAAAAAAAAATCCCCATGTCCCCTAGAGGGCTCCGTAATTTTCAGTCTTGGTTGAATTAAATTTAAAAAATGATGCAAAACTTTCCAGCTTCACATAATCAACTTTTACTTAGCTTTATTGGTTTTATAGTTTTTTGGATTAAAGTATATTCAGATTGAATCACTAATTTGTTTTTTTTGTAGAAAAAGAAGAAATTGTAGCGGACACCTTCTGGCCCTTTGAGGTTGTCTAGGAATTTTGATTCTGTCTTATTTTGAAGTTCTCGTGGCACCAAAAGATGAAATTCAAACAGTGTTTCTTTCTTACAACTCTTGTCGGTCCAAACGTGCAGCTCCTGGGCCAGCTCAGGAATCACCAGGAACGTTCTCCAGCCCTGACGCTTCTTAGACTTGAGGATGTCTCCGAAGATATGGTCCCCGATGTACAAAATGTCCTTCCCTTTGGCCCCCAGCAGGTCACACACGATGTCCGAGGAACCTTAGGGTAATAACATGTTAATTAATTACACCTCCGGCCCTTTAATGCTAAAAATAAGACGTAATAAGCAGTAACACTGAAAAATTGAAGACGTGCTCGTCTCACCTCCTGAGTACACTATGCCGTGCTGCAGAGGTCCGGTGTAGGTTCCAATCTTTAGACGTCCTGTGGTCTGGATTGAAGACGCAAATTAAAATGGCCCAAGTAAAGATCTTCATCAGACTAAACACGTCTGTATTTTTTAAAGTTAACGATTGCATCAATTTCTTTCGCATTCGGACGCAAATTGCATTAACTGTTATCGCTTTGCATTTATTTAGAGGAAACCTGCTTCCAAAAATGACAAGTTGTCCAAACGCTGAGGACGATGTGACGTGGTCACAGAGTCGGAGTCTGCGTCCTGCTTCGTGTCCGCTCACCGTGTCGACCTGTCGGAGAACGGTTCCCTCCCCGAAGAAGACGGGCTTCCTAGCGTCCACCAGGATCAGGTCGAAGTAGGACTGCCAAGGCTTGTGAGCGGTGCCGGGCTGTGGAGGGTGGAAACCCAAACAAACCGCATGAGTTACCAAAAAACTCACAGTAAAGTGACACGTTTTTCACTTTCTACCTGCAATTTCAGCAAAATTGATCTTACCTTGGGGCCGTGTGGAAAGTCAAACAGGTAAGTCATAATTTTCTGTGAGTAAAAAGTGTTTGGATGTAAATCAGCTGTATCAAAAATTGAATAACAACTAACTAGACAACAAAAAAGTCCCTAAAAGCATTTCTGTTGTTTTCGTCTAAACAGTTAGCCGTCTGCACTCACGTCCGTGTATTTGTAGTCGCTGTTGGTAGCCAGGAAAATCTTGGCCACTTCATTCATCCGGCTCAGGAGAAGTGGGAGCTTCCCCTGATGGGAACAGAGAGGAGAGGAAAAAGGAAAAAAAAAGCTTTAAGCATCTTCACAAAGAATGTGACACAATGTGTGTGGCTCTCATAGCAGAGCAGAGGACACCTGCTGCATGCAAAGTACTCACATCTCTCACTACGTACTTCTCCAGGTTTTCCACAGTTTTCTCCTTCAGGGTTCCCTGAAAAAACAAAGAAAGACGTATAACACAACATGTTCTGGCTTGCTGAAAGTTTTCTGGGGGCGGAGGGGGTTCCACACCATAATGTTACTTAAATCAATGGTTGCATGAACTTTACCTTGAAGTGAACCCAGTCCACCGCGTCCCGAACGTCCTGGAACATGCTCTTGTAGGACATGAAGAGGTCGCCGTCCTTGAAGCCCGTTTCACAGCTAGGGGAGGAGGGGGAAAGAGAGACACGCGCACAGCCGTCGGACAGGCCATATCTTTACAGAGGGTCTTTAAAAACATGACATTTGTTTCTTTTTGTTTGCTTTTAAATGGGATAGCCTTCCCTTGTTGGAGGGTCCCCAGCCAAACAGGAAAGCATTCTCCCCCTAAAAGACCAACAACCAGGTTTCAGAGGACAAAGGACATGCAGCCATTCCAGATTACATTCTCAAAAGAAATTAAAAATCAATTACAGGCCACTAATCCTCCTTTACAGAAGTGCTAAAAAGATTATGGAAGATTATTTCATTTTATGTGGATAGTTAGTGAGATTTCCTTTTACTGCTATTAATCTGACAAGGATCCATGCGCCTACTACCTGGTATTAATTCTGTAATTCTATTAAAAATAAACAGGTCTGACTGAAGTCCCATGAGGAAACCATTTAATAAGAATTAGCTGACATTAGCCTTTAGGACACCAGGACGCTCCCATGCTTTGGGCCATTTGCTCTCGCCCCTGTGTGGCTTGCAAATGTCTTTGTGTCAACATGCAGAACTCAGAAACTTGTTGTTGCACGACATGTAACCTGGCAGAGATGTTCTTACCTTGTGTATCGGTCACAGTTGGAGAAGAAATCCACAAGACAAGCAAAAAGGTAGGTTTCTTTGAAAAGAATAAAATAAAATAAAATAAAATAAAGTCAGTCAGAGTTTTACTTGGGTGTAAATTTTCTGGCGCAGTCGCCACCAACTTTACCTGGGAGGTTGAAGAGTGTGTTAAGGATATAAAAGCGCTCTGTGTCGTCCCTCTGGATAAACTTGTTGGGGTATCGTTCACGGATATCAGGACTGAGAGAGAAAAAACAAAGAGAGAGACAGAGAGAGAGAGAAAAGAAAAATATATTTACTTATTTTTATATATATATATATATATTTTATTTCTGAGATGCAGAAAGGAAACCAGCTTACCCTCGGAGGAAGTTAAACCCGTGGACACAAACCAGGATGTTGCCATAAGCATCAACCTTCAGTAGGTTTCCATACATGGTATCAAACACAAGGCCTCTGAAGAGGAAGGGGAAACAAAAGCCAAAAACTTTACTTTATTGGGACTTTTTGTGATAGACAATCAGCAAGTAAATTAATAATTGTGATGAGGCAGGGAAATGAAGTGAATGGAAATAAAATGCTACAACAGAAAATATGAAAAATGCAGCGAGCACTTATAGTCAGCCCCCTTTGGTCAGACACCCACACACATTGATACAGTTGTGGCGGAGTTCAGAGCAGAGTTAAACTGCAAAAGAAGATCACAAGCTTTGGAAATTTCACAGAGTTCTGCTGCAAAATGAAGAGAGAAAATTATTCTGACTACAAATAGAGCTTCTCTGGGAGGAGGTTCACCTTCCTGCAGGACAAACACGCAGCCAGAGCTATAATTTACATCAAAGCATATTCATCTATTAGAGCGGCCCAGTCAAAGTCCAGACCTAACTCCAACTGAGAATATGTAGTGGGACTTGAGCAATGCTTTACTTAACATCTCATTTTACAGTTTAACAGGAACCGTTCAGTATTTAAGAAAAAAGGGGATGAATGGGTTGGCCATCAGTGTCAGAACAGCTCTTGGTGTGTCCAGTTTGGTCTGACCTGGTGGGAAACGAAGGATCGTAGACGAAGCTGAGCAGCTCCTGGGGATAACCAATGGACACCAGCCTCTCCACCGTCAGTTCAAAGCCCAACGACTCGTACTCAGGTGACTTGTAGACTAAATATCAAAACACACAAATATTTACTTTAACACGTTTTAATAGATTTACAGTACTGTAAATCTATTAACTATTAAATCTATTAATGGATTTAACAGAAGCAGAGCAGGTTTGTGTTTAATTTTCTATCGGCAAATTTTTTTTATTTCGTTGATGTTTGACATTTAGTGTTCAAATTCTGAAGCTATGAACTGAAACTTTGATACTAATAGTCTTTTTAATGTCTCATCGTGTTTCCCTAAGTGATTAATTCAACAAAAGTTATTTAGCTTTCTGGCTAAAAAAAAAACTAAACAATTTGTCTGATTGAGATTTGGACTGAAAACATATGATCTATGCCAGGTGTGTCAAACTCCGGTCCTCAAGGGTCGCTGTCCTGCAGTGTTTAGATGTGCCACAGGTACAAAACACTGGAATGAAATGACTTAATTACCTCCTCCTTGTGTAGATCAGTTCTCCAGAGCCTTGCTAATGACCTAATTATCTAAAAGTTGTAGGACAGTGGCCCTCCAAGCCTGGAGTTTGACACCTGTGATCTATGCTAGTTAAACCAAGAATGCTGTAGTACCAATGCTACACCAGTAGGTGGTGAGAGAATACTGTCAAGATAAGCTTGAAAATTAGAAGAAGATACTGAGCATGGCTAAGGCTGTGCTAGGCTAAAGAAGCTCCCAAAACAATTGTAGCTTGTTTAGCTTGCAGGAGGCCTCTGCTTCTCATACTTATTGTTTTAACTGATTAATAATTGGATGGCAAAACGTGCCTCATACAATATATATATATATATATACACTGCTCAAAAAAATAAAGGGAACACTCAAATAACACATCCTAGATCTGAATGAAAGAAATATTCTCATTGAATACTTTGTTCTGTACAAAGTTCCATTTGCACAACAGCAGGTGAAATTGATTGTCAATCAGTGTTGCTTCCTAAGTGGACAGTTTGATTTCACAGAAGTTTAATTTACTTGGAGTTATATTGTGTTGTTTAAGTTTTCCCTTTATTTTTTTGAGCAGTGTATATATATACATATATATATATATTTTTTTTATTATTATTATTATTTTTACAGATTTTGAGTCAAGTGAAGCTAACACTATGTCAACTAAGGAGTTCTGGGTTGGTTTTTATTTAATCCTAAATGCAAACTGTATATATTTTTGTACAGTTTGGGCCTAATGACTGCTCTGAGTATGTTGTTCTTTCAGCATATTGACTTTTTTTTTTGCCTACTCTAGTTAACAATTAATCGATTAGTAAACTAGTAAACTAGTTGACAATTCCGTCAATAATTGATTCATCACGATTAATCATTTCAGTCCTGATACAATGTTTCCAATTTTAACTTATGCCCAAAAGACAGAGTCTAATATCATTATTCTGTTGACATGTTTTCACTCTCTAGCGGATCCTCCCCCTCTAGACGGCCACTCTCCGTTTTCCGCCAGCTCGAACATACAGCGCACAGCTCCGTAAAGAAAGCTGATCAAGTGTGAAAATAATAAGGCCTTAACATTTCATCCGCAGTTCATAAGAGCTCTGTGGAGACTGATGAGGCTCTTCCTCGTCATCGCCTGTACTCGGTATTTACACCATACTCTGGAAATATAAACATAGGCTGATGCTAAGAAAAGGCTGGCACAAGATTAAAATGCTTTCTTAGGCTGGGGGGAAAAAATAGGAATTTGTCAGATGTTATAAATACGCAAGAAAGAATGTTCTCTGTGTTGTCGGCCTCCCAGTGGGGCGCAGGGAGGACCCAGGGGAGCTGAACTGGTTGATGATTCTTAAGGGGACAGTAAACAACGGAGCAAACAGGAAAACATCTGCAGTGTTCTGTAAAAAGCACACAGCCGCAAGCTAAAAAATGATTTGGGCTGAAGAAAACTAGCTAATTTTTGGATTAAGTAAAACTCTCCGTAAGAACAAGCCTGCTCCTGCATTATAATCATGCACTGTGCTGCAGCTCAGCTCCCCCTCCTCTCTGTTTTTCTCACAGTAAACTCAGGGTTTGGGCTCACTGCCCAGAGCTGCTGCTAACATCCCAATCCACTCCTTTTTGCTCACTTGTCGTAATCCTCTTGAAAGTCTGAGGTACAAAGCAAAACACGAAACAACTAAAAAAAAAAGAAAAAAAAAACTAAAAAGAAAACAAAAAAACATCCATTTTGAGAGTTGCTTCCCCTCGATCACCTTTGCCATCATCACTCTCTGTATTTAGTTCAGTGGTTTCACTGAGTGTGCTCGTTCCCTCACATAAGTACAATCAGTACTGGCTGAATGAAAGGCCAATCAGGCTGGCCATCTATCATAACTATGTTTTGTTTTTTTTAAATTGCAAACTTGAAATATAATTACACACCTCCATAAGTCAAATGAAACACATACTCCCAACAGGCTAGGTTCAAACTCAAATAACTTCAAAAGGCATTTAAATCCCTTTGCATTATTATCAATGCAATGCAGTCAATGCAGACTATTGAGTAAATGTTTTCTGCAATGTTTTGAAGAAATACGAGGGGTTTTTTTTAGCCTGCTCTGCGGCGTCAGAAAGGAAACTGGTTAAGTGATTCTCCAAAGAAAAGTAGGACCAAAATTCCTCAACAGTGACGTAGAAAGACTTGCTGGCATTAATCGCAATCCGTTTATTAGGATCAGGAGAAAACTACTTTTCTTACATTGAGACAGGTTGTTTTGGATTGCTTTCCCCTTTAATAAAAATTATTTTTATTGAGTCATTTTTTTAATTTAGAAAACACCACAATATAAAGTCATTTAAAAAAAGGAAATCTATAAAAGGACACATTTCCATGGCACTGTTGGTTTGGTCACTTGGCAGCTGTGGAGGACGCTGGAGGGCTGACTGAATAAAAGATGCGTTAGCTCCAGCTTTGCGCGTTAATATTCAGGCTATCATTAGTGCAAATAACTTTTTTTCTTAGTAACTAATAAAAAACATGCCTTTCTTTAAAACTTATCACAGCAACAGAGCATCTTTTCACAAGTAACTAAAGTCACTTGATGCCATTTCAGACAGTCAGCGGTTAGCGTGATGGGAGAGAATTATTGAGCCGCTTTTCTTACAGCCTCATTCAAATCTATGTCGACAGAAAGTTTCTGATTTTTCTACAACGAAGGATCCACCAAAAAACAACAAAATAATCATATTGGAAGTTCCTGGTTGCATAATTTGGGCGCCGCCTGTTATTATATTACTGTTTCTTGTTGAGTGCTTGACAGTGTAGCATTTCTGCTCTCCTGAGGTCCTTGCTAACCAGATGTAGCTCACATTTCGTCTGCTGTCATTTGATACACACAAACAGAACCTGCTCAGAGCCACAGAGAGACATGACTTCATCTTCACAAATATGTCCGATCACATCCTTGATCAGATTATTGCCAGATAATTATAGTCCCACTGCTCCCATTGCTGAGCGGTGTGTCGTCTCCCCGGGGTTTCGTAGGCCAAGCTCAGGCCCGAATGTAACGCACACCCCTTCACCCAGAAGGTAAACAACCCGCATCGCTCTTCAAACACACCATCTAATCCAAGCCTCCCAAACGGGGACACAGTGACTGAACCATGTCACATAACCGTCTATATTAAGGAGCTAACAATGTGCGTCTTAATTTATCTGTTTCCATCAGTGTGCAAATGAAAGCCTTGGTTTTAGAATCAGGACACGGTGAGGCCCACTGTGGAAAAATACGAAGACTCCGGCACCGCCTCGGGGGCCGAGATTAAGCCCAAAGTCTGCTGAAAAACTAGGACAAAACTGATAGCATCTCAATGCAATCTCAGTCTAAACAGGGTGGTGCAACTGGTGCAGGGACGTGCTCCCGTTAGTAGCAGCAGCACAGATAAAGCAAGGTTGACCTGTCTAATATTGATTTACCTTAGAAAATGTTACCAAATATGTGATGTTTGACGGGTGTTCCCTTAAGAGTTCGCCGAGGTTCCAATTTTTCATAAGGTTAAGCAAATTTGTCAGAAAAAAAAAAAGTTTTATGTAAGATATACAAAAAATGCTCTGATAATGTTTATATAAAACATATAGGATGTTACAAAAAAAATCTTTTTTTGAAAATAATTAGTAAATAAATACATAAATAATAATAATAAAAAAAATACAGATTTCAATAGTTGAACCTGGAATGTTTAGTTTTGGTTCATTTAAATATTAAACATTTGCATAAAAACTGGAAAATCTATATAGGCAATTATCAAAGTGATCTTAATAATAGATAAGCACACTTTAAAAAGCACAAAAATCTAATTAGTTCAATCTTTCACATAATGAGGTCAAATATCCACATTCACACTGGTCACTAAACCCAGTGACAAATTGAATATTTGGAATATTTATCTTTAAACTGAAATGTTAAATTAAGAAAATCTCCATAAGAAGTTATATTTCTTAGTTTAGATATAAGATAAGCGACAATTAGGAGGATCCTAATCCAATCCAGCAATTTATATCTGATGATGAGGACCTGGTTCTTCTACATTTTTTACAGTTTTACACTTATGCAGACTGCATTTCTATTTTAATGTAATTTTCCATATTTGACTCAAAAAGCATTTACTTTGTAAATCTTTATGCAGTAGCAATGTGTGATCTCCATGTTCCACAAATCTTTAAATAATACTGAACTTGGCTTCTGATTGCTCAGTTTGGTAAAGGACCGTCTCACTGGTCCTTCTGCAGCTGATCCAACTTTAATGAGTTTTCACTTCATAAGCTGTTAGTTAGGAGTTAGATCACAACATTGTTCTGCTTGTAAAACCAAAATAAAAATACTTTTAGCTGCTTCAAATTTTTGTGTGGCCCTGGGAATCCAGAACGATGGTTTTGATGTCTTTCCCCTCTATTACAGGGTTTTTGCAAGTTTGCAAGTCAAACTACATTCAATAAACGCCAAAAAAGAAGCCATTACATCAGAACTGTTTGGAGTGCAAATCATTTACATCTTTCTGTCTCTTTAAACAACATTGTTTATGCGCGTCACAAATGTGAACAGTTCCTAAAAAAAGCCAGTTGCCGTCATCCGGTGGCGATGTTAGGCAGCAGCTATTCAGTGAAACTGATGAGGCACTTAAGTGATGAAAACTGTCCAAAGATACACGATAGCCGCACTTCTAGCAAACATTAACACTTGGTAACAAGCCCCCATAAACTGAGTCATGTCAACAGCTGAGCATCTGGAAAATATCCTGCTATCCAAACGTGGCGAGGGCCTCCAGAGCCTCACAGGAACCGCGAGTGAATCCCTACCTCAGGGGAGCCACCACTGCTGAGCCCCACAAACAAATGTGACCCGCTTTTCAAAGGCGGTGAGCATTTATTTTTAGACGTGTGGAGTCCAAAAAACTGGAGCGAAGTCAGAGAACGACAAGGTAGGGCACACAGAGAAACGCTTGGCCCATAAGATATTCACACGACTTACTTTAACTAACCTGTTCTGATCCTCGGCATATTGGAAATTTAATACGTCACCAGGATCTGGAGCTGAGGGGACGTTCATTAAGTCAACCATTATTTGCAGTGAAACTGTCTAGAGTCTATCTTATCTTTTTATTTATTTTCAAAGGACAAGCTTAAAAATAAATCCAAAAATATAAAGTTAAACAAGACTAAAAAGTAAAACTTGATACAGAGGAGGTTTTTACTTCTAAGTATTAAGTGCAATTTCTTCATAGTTGATCAGATAGTTTTTTTATCTCTGCTTTTGCAAACGGAAATGAGTCGCGTCAATGAATATTTAACTTACCTGCTAAAGTGTAATCCATATCAAAACCAAAGCACTTGATTTTCTCCATTGCCAAGCTTCTATTGACGAAGATTCTGAAGAAATAAATGAACAAAATGGTGGAAACATGTAAGTTGCATTGCTACGATTAACAAATGGACGGTTAGAAAATATAAAAACTCTACAAGAAAGCTGCATTTTCTTACATCAGTTTTCCAATGTCACAAGCGTAAATGAAGCAGTGAAACAAAATCTGAGCGTCTTTAACGATACAAGTTAAAATATTTACCCTGTCTGCATATTTTGATAAATGATGGATAAATAACCACATCTGTCATATGATTTTATTTTATCAATTTCTTCTGCTACCAATATAAAATTAAATTCTATTTCCATTGATTGTTTATATTACATTTAAAATCACTATAACAGACCTCTTAATGTTAGACTGCACAGTTATTTATTGGCATTTTACTGTAATGTAGGTGTACTTTATAGAAACTACTATAAGCCATTAAAAGTCAAAAAGGATTTTGCTCCTGAAAATAAAAAAGTGACTGCAAAAGTATGAAAAACGTATCAGAATAGCTGTTCTTGGAACGCTGTAATCCTCTCTAGCACATGGAGCAGAGAGCATCTTGGCAACAGTTGGTCTATAAATTTAACATCATCATCAACTTTTAAACTACAGAAACTCAAGAAAGTCATAAATCATGTGAAATCCAGGAAAAATGGATGAAATTGCATTTCCTTATAAATATAAATAATAAAGAGTAATTGAAAAAAATTGCTGAAATCATCTTTCAAATGTGGGAACACAATGTTTACGTAGCCATGTTTACGTAACCATGCCGACACAGAGGAACCACACCGCCAACCTAAGGGCAACAGACCCCCTCTCTCTTCAACAGCTCTGATTTAGCTGAATATACAACAGAAAACCAAACAAATCAAAAGTTCAATCTGCCAGAAATGAGACTTAATCCAGTTATAGAGACAAACAGAAATCAGCCGCTGATGTAAAGATTTTTTTATAACCACAAAGCTGACTCGGTGCTTATGTGATTCCCAGTCAGAATCACATAATCCTGTTGAATACCCAAGAATCCGTTGTGAAATACCTGGCAGCAGATCCGTAGTGAATAAGCTCCCATTTAGAGTTTAGTCCAAGACACGACTGGCAGTGCATTCTGAGTGAAATAAACATTAGTTTGCCTCTGCGTTGGTCTGATCTGCTCCAGCTGCACGGTGAAGCTCTGGCACCCTGAAACAATAAACACCCGCTAGGCCCCCTCCCTCACTCTTTGCTTTCTTGTCATTCAGAAATTTTCTGACTTGTTGCAAAACTGATTGTGGCCCTTCCGCGTCATTCTCTGTTGTTGTCAGTCGGGGGAGGTGGGGTTGTTGTTGAGCAGTGCGATGATGTTTGTTTGCCCCTCAAAGACATCTAGAATAATCCCAAGTCAGGTAGGATCATGAGAGCCGGCGCCCCGAGCGACAGCTGCTCATTTTCCTCAGGTGAGGCTCAGAACACACACAGATAAGCTTCAGATCAATCATCTTCTGGACTCATTTATTATCCACACTCCAAACTGTCGGAAGACTTTGACAAACATCCAGCAAAATGTTTCCCAGGCGATAACGTCACCTGTAGCTCAAACAGATGCACTCCAGTTTGCATGTGAGAGTAAACGCAGCATTTATTCTTTATTCCCTGACATTTCTGCTTTTTGCAGACTTAATTTTTGGAAAATCTGGATTTTAAAGTAATAATAATAAAGAACCCTATCACAAGATTAACTTGTAGCTATTACATAGAGACAAACCAATCAGGCCTTTTCTGCCCAATACCAATTTCTGGCTTTTATTTTTGTACTTCTGACCTGTCCTTCCATTTCTGACCGATATTATTTTTTGTTCTTTTAATGAAAGGCTACAAACATCCATCCATCCATCCATTTTCTAACACCCTTGACCCTTAGTGGGGTCGGGAGGTGCTGGTGCCTATGTCCAGCTAACGTTCCGGGCGAGAGGCGGGGGTCACCCTGGACAGGTCACCAGTCTGTCGCAGGGCTACAAACAGAAAACAGAAAAAACAAAGTGCCACAAGCTCTTTGTCAGATGTACTAGTTTTGAATCTAACAGAAGATAAAGGGATTTTAAGATTGTTCCCATTTTTTGATCTGGAAAGAGCTGAACCAGCAGTCGACCTGTTTATCACGCTGAATGGAATAAAAAAGTCACGACCAGAGATTTTTTCATAACAAAGAATTTTGCCAAAGACTGTTTAACCCTGCTTAAAACTTCTAGTCAAAACATAAACAAGAGGGGAAAAAAACACTGAATACAATGTTTGCTTAAATTTTAAGTTTAAGATAAAAAGTTGAAACCTGATATATTTAACAATGGATTTCACCGTCCATTTAAGTAACAACGTATACAAATGTTATCACGAGGTAAAATCTTTAGCATTTACTTCACTACTTTAGTATTTACTGCTCAACAATCAGAGAGTAGCGTGCTACTTTATTTTTAACATTTCTGAGTGCTGTGGGGGTTATAAGTCACTTTGAGCCAAGGATTTCAATCTAAATCTTTCCTATTTTTATGCGGATGACATCTAATATGCAACCTTTAGCTGGAGGGCGGTGGGAGGCAATGAACGGCCATAAAGGATAATCTGTGCTCCTCCTGAGCTCGTCTATATTGAAAATGGGTGTGGGCGACTTGATTACTGTAGTCAGCCTCGACTTTAGTCTTGCTGACAACAGCGTGCAAACATCTCCGACGGGCCGTGAATACAAGAGAAGCCCTTAATTACTTTAGCTGTAGATGGAAGCAGCTGCGGGACTCCCTGCCAGATTCTTTCCACTCCTCTCTAATCTCACGCAGTCGGCGATTGGACTCTGGGAGTTTTATCTGTGCGGGTCAAAGTCATCCGTCCGTTGTGATGTGATCTCCGGGGGCGCTCTGTGTGACAAACAATCCCATTTATATAAACGTTTCAACTGATCAGGAACTTCTTATGCAAATGCATCGTATAAATCAGCAGGTAATTGTTGTCCCGCACAACACCTGTGGCTCTTTTGCATGCACGGGCATCTGATGGGAGGGGAGGGGTCGTGGACTGAGCGACCTTTGCCCCGACAGGACACACAGACCCAACAGATAAGTGACAGTTTTATAAACCCTCTGAGCACTGGATATGATATGATGGCAGGGAGGAACAATGGCGCCCATTGTCCCCCAACCCTCCGAGTTAAACATTGAACAGCCACTCACAGTAAAATACTGTAACCATGAATGGATGTTTCCTCACAACAGGCCGAGTTCCCTCCACCCTATCATCAGCAGACAGACACAGAGCGAAGACCATCAGAGGCAACAGCGATTGGACAAAATAAAGGACAGAGCAATGCATTTGAATTCACTGCCAGTCGCATCAAGACATATTTGCTGACCGACAGCAAAGTTTTGATTCATGCATTAATTTCCTGGAGCCCAATAGTCTGATGACATTTGCCACCAGGCAACAAGAAAAGCTGCACAGAGCCAAACAACCGCCCTTAAGAAATACGTGATTGAATATGCGATCAAAGCTGGCAATAACCCAGTTTGTTTGACAGAAACTCTGCACAGTGGCTGAGTTCTCAGACCACAAGAGCACGTTTCTATATATATATTTTTTTTTTTAGCTTGAGAGCATGTATTTGAGTGTCTTGAGTCAGAACCAACTTAAAAACTCTGAAAGCACACTTCTATGAGGGGCCGTTTAGGACAAAATTTACGTTTTGTCTCTCACACACTACCAAAAAGTCTCGCATACTCCAAAAAAGTAGCCACGCACACTCCAAAAAATTACGTTTTGTCTCTCACACACTACCAAAAAGTCTCGCATACTCCAAAAAAGTAGCCACGCACACTCCAAAAAATTACGTTTTGTCTCTCACACACTACCAAAAAGTCTCGCATACTCCAAAAAAGTAGCCACGCACACTCAAAAATTACTCACGCACATTCAAAAAATACTCAAATTGCGTATACACACACTACTAAAATGTCACACACACACACAAACGTTAACTTTCTCGCTCACATACACTACTACCAGCTCGCGCACATACACTACTACCAGCTCGCGCACATACACACAAACGTTAACTTTCTCGCTCACATACAGACGTTTATCTCTCACATACACAAGACTAAAGTTGAACACACACACAGTACTAAGACTCGTTTTATGAATGTGTGAGAGCGACACTTTTTATGAATGTGTGAGAGCCAGACTCTTTGAATGTGTGAGAGCGAAACTCTTTTTGAATGTGTGAGAGTTGTCACGGAAGAGGCGGGGCATAATTTTTGGATCAAACTGCGCATGCGTAGATCCTAAACTATAAGTTTCGATTGTTGACTCACTGTATGTTCTATTACTTAGTATATTTGTGCTTTTAAATATATATAGAACGTTTAACTTTCTTGTAGATTAAATGTGCTATAGAAATAAATGAATCTGATTGATTGATTAAAAATAGCAAAATTGCTGTAGTACAATCTGTCCACTGGGTGCCAGTATTACAGGAATTATTAACCGGCGCCAACTAGTGCCGAAGAAGAAAGAGTTTGCTATACCGAACATGGCTAACTCTAATTCGAAACGAGAGAGAATTGGTCAGGCAGCTGCCATTCTATAGCACATTTAATCTACAAGAAAGTTAAACGTTCTATATATATTTAAAAGCACAAATATACTAAGTAATAGAACATACAGTGAGTCAACAATCGAAACTTATAGTTTAGGATCTACGCATGCGCAGTTTGATCCAAAAATTATGCCCCGCCTCTTCCGTGACAACTCTAACACATTCAAAAAAAGTCTGGCTCTCACACATTCAAAAAAAGTCTGGCTCTCACACATTCAAAAAGAGTCTGACTCTCACACATTCATAAAAAGTGTCGCTCTCACACATACATAAAACGAGTCTTAGTACTGTGTGTGTGTTCAACTTTAGTCTTGTGTATGTGAGAGATAAACGTCTGTATGTGAGCGAGAAAGTTAACGTTTGTGTGTATGTGCGCGAGCTGGTAGTAGTGTATGTGAGCGAGCTGGTAGTAGTGTATGTGAGCGAGAAAGTTAACGTTTGTGTGTATGTGCGCGAGCTGTTAGCAGTGTATGTGAGCGAGAAAGTTAACGTTTGTGTGTATGTGCGCGAGCTGGTAGTAGTGTATGTGCGTGAGCTGGTAGTAGTGTATGTGAGCGAGAAAGTTAACGTTTGTGAATGTGCGAGCTGTTAGTACAATGTATGTGAGCGAGAAAGTTAACGTTTGTGTGTGTGTGTGTGACATTTTAGTAGTGTGTGTATACGCAATTTGAGTATTTTTTGAATGTGCGTGAGTAATTTTTTGAGTGTGCGTGGCTATTTTTTTGAGTATGCGTGAGTTTTTGGTAGTGTGTGAGAGACAAAACGTAATTTTTTGAGTATGCGAGGCTATTTTTTTGAGTATGCGTGAGTTTTTGGTAGTGTGTGAGGGACAAAACGTAATTTTTTGGAGTGTGCGTGGCTACTTTTTTGGAGTATGCGAGACTTTTTGGTAGTGTGTGAGAGACAAAACGTAATTTTTTGGAGTGTGCGTGGCTATTTTTTTGGAGTATGCGAGACTTTTTGGTAGTGTGTGAGAGACAAAACGTAATTTTTTGGAGTGTGCGTGGCTACTTTTTTGGAGTATGCGAGACTTTTTGGTAGTGTGTGAGAGACAAAACGTAATTTTTTGGAGTGTGCGTGGCTACTTTTTTGGAGTATGCGAGACTTTTTGGTAGTGTGTGAGAGACAAAACGTAAATTTTGTCCTAAACGGCCCCTCATACACTTCGGTTTGGGCTCGTAGCATTTAAAAACACTTCATCCAGTGAGCAGCGCAGACTTGTTACTTCTCCATGTCAGGAATTATATCAAGCCGACAATCCTCCACCAGCCTTTTAAGTCAGACTTCTAGTTTTGCTGCCTCAACTGCATGACGGAAGAAACTGCATGTGGTTTTCTATATGCTAATGAATGCGCTAGAAACAAAAAAAACATGGTGCCATTTCAAAATGGGCAATCGATGAGCAAACGTTGTGAAGGTTAGCTTCTAAAAATGAAAAGAAACCATTCAGAAATTAATTTTCTAACCAGCCAGAGTCAAATTGCAGAATGCAAACACAAACTCCTCATATTTGACCATTAAGATGTTGTGGTCAACCAATCTGAACCAGGCTTTATCGACCCGATCCAATTAGGCAGGTAACAGGTCTTGTGCACCATCAGCATTGTATTTTTTGGTCCAATGTTTCCATGTGAACTCCGGTAAAAAAAAATTAATTTATTGTTTCCTGCACAAATATGCAGGGGAGACTTTTCACTTTCACCGTTTTATTTTAGTGTGATCCAGAGTTTTATTTTAGTGTGATCCAGTGTGATCCAGAGAGAGGAGCCATAAAGACATCCAAAGACCCCGTCAGCGCCACGGCCCACCAGTCTGGGGAGCCTTTCCCAGAATAAACAGCAGGTTGTGTGAGATTCCCCATTTCTGAACTGAGAAACCGGCTGGGCAGTGATCCAAATGAGGTTCTGTGAGTAAACCATTTCAACCAGAAGAAGAAAATCCATGTTCTGCTCTGGTTCAGGTTCTGGTCTGAAAAGGACTCAGATTTTCCTTCTCTGTTCACTTCCAGTTCTTTTCTTCTCCCAGGTGTTTTTTTTTATTTATTCAAAAATACTGTTGGATATCGTACTCAAAATTAGGCCACCAGTTCTTTCTGTAAACATCAGACACCAAAAACCTAAAAAGGTTAAGTCTTTAAACTATTTCATAAAGTGTTTGAAAGGATTGGTGTTATTACTAATAAGTTAATTCTGTATCTTATTACTGACATGCTGCAATAATAATTCACTGATAATTTAAGCATTAACATTGTTAATTCTTAGATAAAAATATAACACAAACGTTCCAATTATCCCTTGTTTAAAACGTGCGCCAACACATCCGCTCAGTAAAGAGGGATTCAATCTTCAAGACATTTATTCCACATATATTAAGACTGGTTAGTTTTATTCATGAGACAAAACAATAAAATTGTTTAATGTAGCCCAAAAATTGGCTTTTCTAACAGTTTTGTGAAACATGATCATAGATAGAGAGGAATCTCCATCTCAGGATTACATGATATAAATGTGCAAAGTCAGTCTTATCCATCACAAGCTGACAGCGCCAGAGTTCTTATCATGCTTGTCATTCTACCTGGCTGTGCTCCAGGTCATTCATAGATGAGCTCCTTACCTGTGGTAGGGCTCCCTCCTGTACTTCTTCATGGTAACGCCGTCCATATTGGCTGGCAGGTCTGCATAGTTTTGCAATCTGTCACTCCATGAAGTCATCATCTTTTAAATGTGTCAGTGTCTGGAAAAAACAAGAAAGTAGGTGGGGAAAAGTTATGAAAGAACTGAATGCATGTCTGACTCATAATCACTGTTTTCTAACTGAAGTAAAGTATTAATTTAATGTTTTCAAACTGCTAGCATCTGTCTCTACGGTATCTACATGCACACTTATGATTGCGGTCCATCTGTTCTACATTTTGTTCTGTCTGATAGACTTTATTTACGTCATTTAGCATTTTCTGGCCCAATTGTTCTGTCCATATTTTTCCTGTGAAACATTCCGTATGACGTCTAACTAAATGAAAAGTGCTCCATGAAAATAAGCAAGTACTGCTTAAGTACTGCTACTGCAGCTAGAACAGTATAACATGCTGCTAATTACTTCTGAGGTAATCAATAAAATGTATTTATTGCTATTTAGACACAAACAAAAATATTGGATGAAAAAATAACAGTAATGCACTGATTACGGTTTTCCTGACCAATACTGATGTTTTTTTTAAGTTCAATCTGCCAAGTCTAATTTATTATTTGAAGGACTGTTAAAATGCCTGAGAAATTGCAAAAAAAAATACATTTTTTTATTAAAGATTTTAGTTTTGAATCTAACAAAACTAATATGATTTCAAGATTATCCATATGTATGCATCAAAGCATATCTCTCTAACCGTTCTCTGATTTTCATTAAATGTTTTAATAATTTTAAAGGGATTCTTAGTTTTGACGCATTTCATCAACAGAAAAAAGGAAATCAGATTTTTCACTATGTGACCTGCAGATCGGAGACAATCGACAGAAAACTACTAATGCTAACCTTTTTCCGATGAAATGGTGCATCCTAATAAACAATTTAAAAAAAACAAAAAAACAAATTTGGTCATATCAAAGCTGTACTATGTAACTTTTTTTTAAAGTGTTTTTTAGATATCAGTTAAAACTATTACCATGTAGTGACAGTATAACATGAGATAGATAATCTGTGAAAATATCAAGCTCCTATTGCCATCTGAAGAAATGCATTGCTCCCGCTCAAAAACAGCCAATAAGAGCCAGGAAGAGCGTCTTAGTGCTGTCAATCAAACGCGTGAACACGCTGCTAAATGTAATGACAGAGAAACAGACCAGCAAGTGTGTTACATCTCTCAGAAACAGAAAATACTAATAATTCTGAACAGCAAAATTTGTCTTTCATCATGTAAGAAAGGGAAAACTCGAGCAGGCTTCGTGTAGCCAGCTGATTAGCAGTGTGCAGATACAAGCTGCTTCACTCCATCAATGAAAACTCCGGCAGCTTGTCTGACTGCATGACGAAAGAGTGAAGAATGAGGAAAAGGGCAGAACATGGGAGATAAACCTGTTCATCTCAAACATCCTTCGTCATTACATTTCAAACTAAATATTGATTTTAGAAAATTGTTCAGGCTGAATAGATTAAAAAAAAAAAAAACAAAAAACAGTCTGGTGAATTTGCTGACTTTGTTAGCTGTAATTACCAGTACTGTGTTTGTGCTCCCCTTGCTGACACTGTTTCTCCCTCAGCTGAATACTGCAGGAAAGGAGGAGCAGAGGTATCTTCTTCTTCTTTCTTTTTTTTTTTTTTTTTACTTTAAATGGAAGCAAGAATAGAAGCGAGTTTTAAGACCTGTCAACGACCCCTGTTGATTAAAACTCTCACTGCAAAGCTTGTACCACAGTCCAATGTCTGCACCTATTCCTCTATGTGGTGGAGATAACAGACAGAGACCTTCCTCGGTTACTTTTTATGCTCGTGTTGTTTAGCTAATGTCTATGTGACAGCTTGATTTGACTGACTTTGCCAGATAAGTCAGCTCTTCTCAGTGATTTTCCCCCTCTATGTTCGAGTTGTTTCGTCGTCTCCGTGGCTGGATGCGCTTCGGTCGAAAACTATCTGCTCAAAACTACAGCCGCAAAGAACACCTTGTTCGCAGCGCTTCCAAACATCTCATTACATTGGCTAACAACCGTCGGCTGTTTTTCTTTTTCTTTTTCCCCCTCTTTTGGCTGACAACGACTGAAAGGACAACAGGAAGCAGAGGTTCAAATAACCACACCGCACTATCTCCCCTTGATGAAACACAAAGAAGACGGTCTAAGCAGATTTCTCCTACAACTGACGTGGTTCAGCACTCACCTCCGAGTTCCTGGATAAAAATCGATGGGCCGTCCGTTGGTCTGAGCATGCGCGGTGCGCTGTGTCAAAGTAGAGGTGTTTTCTTTCGGAGCTGCTAAGACTCTGACAGTGGGGAGCGGGAGGCGCAGCGGCGGTGGAAACTCAGCTAGAAAGCCAGGCAGATCAGTGTCCGAGCTCGGCTAGCTCTCAGCGGTCTCCGGGAGATGCCAGCTGTTGTTATGAGGCGGTCAGAGGGAGGCGCTTGTTTCTGCCTGTCACAAAGAGGCGGACCCATCTGCCGTCGTGGCGGAGACACGTGACTGCGTCACAAGAGGCTTTCAGCAAGAAGGGTATAAACGTTTTCTTTATTAAAAAAAATAAATAAATAAGGAAAACTATGGAACACATTTCATTCTGGGTTGTAGTTTATACTAAATTGTAGAAGTCAGAAAACGTCATGTAAGATAGTAAGCCACCATTATTTACTAGTATATCTAAAAAATATTGGGTAAAAGTGAAATATTTCCTGTCTGTCGTCTGAGAAAATGAAATGAGTCTATTATCTAGAATCCTCCCACAAAAAGCGATATAATACCAACATTTGTTTCTTGTAATTTTTATGATCACAAGAAACAGATAATCATAATAAGAAAAGCAAAATTTGTGTCTCAGAAAATTCAAATACTTTAAAAAAGTTCATTAAAACCAAGGAAACAGAGCACATCATCCTAGTTCTGAAGTCCTTACACTGGCTCGCTGTCGCTCATAAAATAGACTTGAAAACACTGTTTTTTTATAAATCATTGACACTAAAATACATTAAAGATCTGCTGTTGTTGTATCAACCTATCAGATCACTCAGGTCTTCTGGTTCTGATCTGCTCTGCATCCCCAGAACCAGAACCAATCGTGGATGAGCAGTAGTCAGGTTCTATGCACCACAAATCTGGACCAAACTTCCAGAAAACTGCAAAACAGCTGAAACACTGAGTCACTTTAACTCTACAGACTAAAAACCCACCTGATTAGAGTTGGTTTTTAAACCATAATAAATGAATCACTGACCTACATTTTGATGTGTAACGATGGCACAGAGCAAAAAGCAGTGTTAACCGGTTTACTGTGTGGTGTATTTTATGACTTTGAATTTCTGTGTTTTTTTGATGTAAAACTTTTCTTGTTGCTGAAATGCGCTACGCAAATAAGCTTGACTGATTGAATGAATAATGGAAACTTGCTGTGTCACACCCTAGTCAACCTATAAAAGTTTCTTAAGCCTTTAAACGGTCTGTCCAGTCTGTCCAGAAGACAGTCATCAGTTGAAACTCAAACAGTTTCATTAAAATCACAGATGTATTTGAAGCTTCTGACTCTGTTTGTTTAGCTGTGTCACCGACACCCTTCACAAGGAGGTGGAGACACAAAGCTTACTCCTGAAGAACAGAGTTCTGTATCCAAGCATGTTAACAGAAAATTCAGTGGAAGGAGGAAGTCTGGTTAGAAAAGATGTGCTGGGAACACAGAAAACTGCAGCTTTGAGAAGATTGCTAAGTGACATTCATTCTAGACAGTAACCCCATACTAGACATGAAAGTATTGTGCCTCAAGCAGATTGCTCCAATCCAACTATTAACTGATCAATATGCGTAAGACAGACTGGTGTTTGGTATTTGAGCTACTCCCATTTCAAGCTTGTTAGTTGTTTTTTTTATTTCGGACACAGGTCATACTCTAGAAAAATTCTTCATACTTATAAGCTTCACGCTTATAAAGCAATACATTCAGAGATAAGATACATTTTCTATGGGTCTTTCCAACAAGTACAGCTCAGAAAATTAGAATATGTTCAAAGACTTTTGATTTAAATCAAAAATTCAGTTGAAACTCATTAAATTCCCAAATGTATTTTGAGCCTCTGACTCTGTTTGTTTAGTTGATTACTGCTTAAAGCCTAAAATTCAGCTTCCCAGAATCAGACCTTACACCACACCAATAAAAGAGTGACCTTCAGCTCTGCATTGTTGGTTCTGGTGGTTCTCATGTTCCTCTGTGGAGTTTATACTGGGAAGAGTTTTCAGCCAATCAGCCACAGTGATACCACTGGCATTAAAGCAGCTACTAGTACTTTTGGCAGCGTGGGCAGGGTTGGTGGAAAATGAAATAAGCATCTATATACAGTCTGTCATAAAGTGCTCTAAAATGTTTTTCTAGACATAAGTGCTAACTTTAGCCCTGATGAAGCAACTTGGATCCTGTTCATTTCCTCTATTCCACCAGACTCTGTGAGTCTGATTTCAAAATTATTAGCTACATGTTCTTGAATCTAAGAAGAGAACATTTCACTACTGAGCCACAGTTCAGTCTTTTTACTCAATAAGACGTTTCTGACGTTGTCTCTGGTTCAGGAACAGCTTAACACATGAAGTCCAACAGGTGCAGTCTACATCCCATGTTTGGGTGGCTCATCTCGAAGAAGAAGCTGCAGCAGTCCACTCCAAATATGACTTTCATGTGTAAAAAGGATGGAAAAAAACTCTTGCAACCTCCTTTTAGCCAGCTGATAAGCAATGTGTTGACACAAGTGGAGGAAGAAGAGCTGAAAACTCCAGCATCTTGTCTGACTGCATGATGACAAAGTGAAGAATGAGGAACAAAGTAGTAGGTGAGAGATCAGCCTGTTTATCTTAATCATCCTTCATTACATTTCAAATTAAATATTATTGTGCAAACTGAATTTGTTCAGGTTCTTGCCTCTGATGCAAAAATTCTTGATTTCAGAGGGATATACTGTAAATTGGGTTTGTTTTAGATATGACAAACCCATAAAGGTAAAGTATCACTGGCAAGACTGCACTGTTTATTTGAGCTTTATAAATGTAAGACTTCCAGATTCAAAGTCTCTTATAGTATCTTAAATTTGAACACACTGCTATATACAGTTGAAAAGCTATTTTTGATAGGACCACACAAGCTCGTCTGTCTAAACTTTGACAGTAACAGGCCATAAAAACTACAAAGACATGGTAAGCAAATGTTTATGCAAGTGATGCTTTCTATAAGTTTTGAGGACTTTTAATTCTGTATTTTTCAATATGTTTTCACTGTTTCATACTTTTTATGAAATAAAAACCTGCCTCCAACCATCTGTTGGGCAGTTCATGCAACATCACATCACCCAGCAAGCTTTTCACTCTTTAAACTGCATTCACTCCCGACACTTTAACATTTTGTTTTATTAATGAGCTGTTCTGTTGCGTTATGCCATTGTCAGGCACCAGATGGCAGCAACAGCTCGTTTTAAAACTAGGTTTTTTTTTTCCTAGACCACAAATTGCAAGCCAACAACGGTATAGATTTAAGTAAATTACATTTTATGACTTTACTGGTGCAACTTGTGTTATTTATTACGACAGTTTGTTTTGCACAAAATGTGATAGCATTGGAAATTCCATATGATGATGATAATGATAAAGGCAAAAATAATATTAATCTCAGTGGGTTGTGCTAATGGGTTTAGGTCACTCTGGAATATGGTCATTAGCCTTCTTGCTCCTCTGTAGGTGACACAAGTGGGTGCTAATCATGTTCAGTACCTCCGCTTAAAAAAAATACAAAAAACCTGGTCATGAAGTAAGTGAAAGCCGCACGGTTGCTTGGAGTTTCGTCATGAAGTCATTATAGACATTCTAAGCTTTTTTGTAAATTCACTCTATCACCCGTTCCAAAGTGATAATGTCACAGATTTCGTTAATCTGTTTTGAATTTTTGATCTGAAGTGAAACTGAACTGAATTTCTCTGACGCGTTGCGTTTTGATATGCTTTTTAAGCCAATTTTATGTTGTCAGACAGGTTCTATTGCAGTGAATCCCAGCACACAGCTGTTTTACGCATATAGAAAACAACTTCATTACAGAGGGGAAATGAATATGGATATAGCAATGATGCATTGTTTGGAGAATGTGTGCCCAGAATCAGGGCCGTGCAGAGACCTCTGGAGGGACAGGGGCTCAAAGTTAAAAAAGGGGCACATTGAACAAGACCTTAAAACACTGTACAACAACAGCCCATATTAATCAAGAATCTAATTGGATCCTACTATATCATTGCTATCATGTGGGGACAATGTAAACAAACATAGTCTATATTTTCCCCAACAGATATAAAGTTGCTGTTTCTGCTGCTGACAGTCCTGGAGGGCTGAGCTGATCTGAGACTGTAGCTGTTAAACAGACCAGAGGAGAGAAGGTCAAAGGTTATGAAGTTATGAAATAAGCAAAATTGCTGCCATTTTACTAATTAAGCCCTAATAATATCTATTCAACCTCTAGAACAACCTGGCTGCAGACTGATTTATAGATAAAAAAAACTCAAAGGAGTTAACTCTATATAATGTTTTGATATTTGCACCTCTAGATCTAGAATTATAAGACTGAGATATCAAGGCAAAGAAAACTCAGTAGCTGCTGGTAGGGGCCATTCAGGGGCCTCCAGACATTCAGGGGCCTCCAGACACTCGGGGGCCCCTAGAAATGGTTTAATTGTAACACAGACCATAGATCTAAACCTGTAGCATCATTTATAGAGAATGACAATGTTATAAAATTTTATTTAATGCATTCAGCTGAGAAAAACAAATAGTACATTTAGGATTTAATTAGGACGTTTACTTTGTAAAAGTTTAAAGAATCATCTTGATAGTTTGATTGTTGTGTTACCATGGCTACAATATGGTGTAAGCTTTATGTTTGAATTGGGTTTGTTCACAAATACATCACAGCAAATAACCAATAATCAGTGATTGATTTTAAACTCGGCCAATAAACCTGGTCTCCCTCTCACAGATTCACCTTATCAATATTTAAACATGTTAGTGATGCTGAGGTTCTTAGTAGGACGGGTTCTGGAGGGAAGGGGGTTCTGTCTAAGGCCCCATATTACCTTGGGCCGGCCCTGGAGGAACAGCTGCTGCGATGCGGATCTCTGTAATCTACCTGTAATCTACCTGGAATCTAACTGGAATCTACCTGGAATCTACCTGGAATCCCCCGGTGGCCCCTATCAGTCCCCCGATGCTTTGGAGACATTTTGATTCATTTCATTGTGGCATGTTTGGCTTTTTTCTGCGTCTCTAATTATTGCTACAATATTTTCTCTGATGTTTATTTTGTGAACTCTAAATGGGCCAAATCTTTCTTTAAGACTTGAGGTTCTGCAATAAGTTCTATTTACAGCAGCAAACCTCCAGCCCAGATCCCGTCAGCAGCGGCTTTAACCCGCCTGGTAGAAACGTTAAGGAGAAGCAGGGCAAATAATCAGCAGGTGGTACCAGGTGGTATTGGGGCTTCGAGCTGCATGGCGACTTGCGGTGACATCACAGTACCGTGTCTTATATCAGGATGTCTGATATAAAGACAGATATTCTTTCTATCTGTCGGTGGACCGACTCAAGCTGCTTGTAGCGAACCGGGCCTTTAGCAGAATGAAGTTAGTCAGAAGTTTCTCTGCAGCTGAAACATTTCTGAGTTTAGGGGTGAGGCGGGTTTTGTCCCGCTATTGCGAGGACGATTATAAAAATATAAATAGAAACAGTTTTTCTAACGTCAACACCAGACCTACGTTTTTATTCACAACCCAGTGTATGAAAAAATATTCTTGCCCATAATTTGATAGTTAGAGGACACAGATCCTCCTCCTCCTCCTCACCAAGGACCCGGAGTCTGAACAACATGGAGGCAGAGAAACTTATTAGACTGAGGACAGCCAGGCTAGTTTATTTTGCTAAATTATTATATTTAGCTAAATGTTATTGCTGAGGGGCACAAACAGGCCTTCTGACATACAGATAAAAAAAATAGGGGAAAAAAACCCTCAAACAGGGCACTAGGGCATCAAGGATAAAAGGGGCAGGGGCTCAAGCTCCCTTCTCCCCCCTCCTCACGTCCCTGCCCAGAATGTCACTTTAATTTTTGATTTACCGATTTGCTGGTTATCGCTGCTCTCTAAACACCATCCCGAAGTTTTCCTGAACCGTGTGACGCATGAACACCGGATGTTTCCAGCTGGCATTAATTAGTGAGTGGGTCCACCCCGCCTTTATAAAGGAGACGCGCCCACTGCCGCGCTCTGTGTCCACGCAGGCGAAGATGAGCTACGGATCTGATGTGTTCTCCTCCTCCTCCTACAGGAGGATCTTCGGGGATTCTCCCCGTTTCGCCTCCTCTCCGTCGCGCGTGTCCTCCCGCGGAGGAGGCTACCGCTCCTCCTCCCTGTCCCGCACCAGCATCTCCTCCGTGGGCTCCTACAGCAGAAAGTCGGCTCGCTCCTTCTCCGCTCCGCTGGAGGCCTTCGACCTGACCCAGAGCAGCATCCTCAACAATGAGTACAAGATCATCCGCACCAACGAGAAGGAGCAAATGCAGGGTCTCAATGACCGCTTTGCCATGTTCATCGAGAAGGTGCGCAACTTGGAGCAGCACAACAAAGTGCTGGAGACCGAGCTGGTGGCGCTGCGCCAGCGGCAGGCCGAGCCGTCCCGCCTGGCGGAGGTCTACCAGCAGGAGATCCGAGAGCTGCGCTCCCAGCTGGAGGAGCTGAACGGGGAGAAGTCCCAGCTGGTGATAGAGAGGGACAGCATCGACGACGACCTGCAGAAACTCAGGGAGAAGTACGAGGAGGAGTTCCGCGCCCGGGAGGAGGCGGAGGCCACCCTCAAGGCTTTCAAGAAGGACGTGGACGACGCCACCATGGTGCGCCTGGACCTGGAGAAGAAAGTCGAGTCCCTCCTGGACGAGATCAACTTCCTGCGGAAGGTGCACGAAGAGGAGGTGGCCGAGCTGACGGAGATGATCCAGGCCGCGCAGGTGTCCGTGGAGATGGAGGTGGCCAAGCCGGACCTCACCTCCGCCCTCAAGGAGATCCGCAGCCAGTACGAGTCCATGGCGTCCAAGAACCTGCAGTCCGCCGAGGAGTGGTACAAGAGCAAGTTCGCCGACCTGACGGAGCAGGCCAGCCGGAGCAACGACGCCATCCGAGCCAGCAGGGAGGAGGCGAACGAGTTCCGGAGGCAGCTTCAGTCCAAGACCATCGAGATAGAGAGCCTGAGGGGGACCACCGAGTCTCTGGAGAAGCAGTTGAGGGAGATGGAGGACAGGCACAGCATGGAGATCAACACCTACCAGGTAACTCCCGCTTATTTATAATAGAATAGAATAGAAGTACTTTATTCATCCCAGCAGGGAAATTACTTCGCAGTTACAGCATAGAGACAAGACACAATAACAACTACCACTGAGTAGTAGTTGTAGATATGTATGTGTTTATTTATTTATTGTGATGGATGTAACGTTAACGCAAGAGTCTGGATGAAAATCGATGAACTGAGTTCATCTGAGTGATCAATTATATATTTATGGAATAGAATAGGAATATTCTGCATTGTCCCACAACGGGGACATTTCTGTGCAGCAGAGTGACAGGCAATAACAGCAAATAGACTCGCAAGAAGATCAAATAAACGAAAAAAACAAACAAAAATAAAAAAACTCAGAAAAAACTGAATTAAGAATATAAATAAACTAAAACAAATAGAAGAAAACCCGATTTAAAAAAGCCACAATGATTAAAATTACTTTAAAAAGAATACATATTTTCAGTATTTTTTTTATCTCTGCTAATCTGTTAGATTTATTATTATTATTGTAGTTGTATTTATTTATTGAGCATTTTTGTTGTTTTTCCTGTGTAGAACCATAAAACTCGCGGTGCGGATGAGCTGCAGTTGCTCTGTCCTTGGTGCTGAAACACTCCCCGGAGAGAAACACACTCCCCTGCATCAGACAACGCCCACTGAATACACACGATCTACCCGAATTTACAGTCATTTCAATCCCTTCCATCAGTTTTCATCAGAAAAATTAACTAAAAAACAAGAGAAAAGAATCCAAAATTGTTTCAAAATATGTCAAAAATATAAAACATTTATTTATTTAACCATATGAAACAACACAATTGGCATACAAAGGCATGCTCCTTTGTATGCCAATACTTTAGAGTCAAAGTATTGCGGTTGCAAAATATTATTAACCCAGAGCTCTGATCTATTAATCCTGCTTAGGAAAGCATGGCAGAGCTGGAAAATGACCTGAGGACCACCAAGAGTGAGATGGCTCGACATCTGAGGGAATACCAGGACCTGCTGAATGTCAAGATGGCTCTGGATATAGAAATCGCTGCATACAGGTCTGATCGCTCACGCTGGCACCTCACAGAAACGAAACACTCAATTCTTCTATACGGCTTAGTGCTTTATTGCATTTATGGTTTGTGTTTCATTGTGCGTTCTCTCTAAACCCTCCCATCTGTGTGTCTCCCTCTCTGCAGGAAACTCCTGGAAGGGGAGGAGACCCGCATCGGAACAGGCATCGCCTATTCCAACCCCTCTATAAGCGTCGGCGTTGGGCAGGGCTACAGCTACCAGACCCGCATCTACTCTGGCTCCGGCAAGACCTCCAAGAAGGAGGGCAAGGAGGAGGAGCAGCCGCAGAGCAAGCCCACCGGGAAGGTGTCGCAGCGCGAAGTTTACGAGGAGACCGTCGTGACAACCAAGAAGATGGAAAAGCAGCAAGAAGACATCCCTACCAATCAGAAAAACTAGAAACCTCCTCTAAGCCTGGGTCTGAAACCACTAAACCTTCGCTCTATCCCGCAAACACACGCCTCTTTTCGTCTCCCGTCTGCTTATTCTTATTCAAATCCGTCATAACGCCACAGAAGCAATCACTTTAATGCAACAAATTTCATTCACAAAGTCATGGCTGAACAAGAGCAGGCACTTTGGTAGCAGTCTTCATCACAAATGTTGCGTCATCATGTAGGAGAGACACAGTGAGCAAATTTTTTACCTCAAGCTGTGATGTAATCTCAACACATATTGAGGGACATGCGTTTGACTGTTAGGATGCACAATAACACACACACACAATAGAAAGATAGTTGGAAACACATCAGCTGGTGTTGTACTTTATCACTGACAGTTTCAGGAAGAAACAGTCTGCCTTACATAGCAAAACAGTCCAACATCATATAAACGTATGGCTTTCAGTTGAGCTATTCTGTTTTCTTCTAAAAACAGTAGGTGGCCAGAGAAAGGGGTGATGTTTTCGTTTTAATTCATTAACAATGTTCCTGTGTCTTAGCGTTGCTATTTTAATGAAGCTAAGACTCAAAGCGAGGAGTTTCTGAAATGTATTACTTGAGCTTTATTTGCATGTATGTGCCATGCTTGACTGATTCTTCATCTCAGTGCTCATTCGGCTTGAGGTCGTTTGAACATGAAAGGTTAGCACTGCTTTTACCATTCTTAAGATGCAACTTTAGGCTGATAATGTGAATATACTGAAAAGGATCATCTTTAAAGCACTTAAGTAGAAATGAATCACCTAAGCTGGGAAAGAGTAACTATTTGCACAATGTTTTACCAAGGATGCAAGGGAGAAAACATTTTTACAAACGTGAATCCAATTTGTAATTGATATAAACGAATGAATGGTGTTTTTCAGTCTGGTTGAGTATGTACATGGGATCATTATACTTCAGCACAAACGCATGAGATTCTGTTTGTTTCATGTCTCTGGATGTGATTTATCGTACACATAGATCGTCTCCATGAACCCCACAATCACATCACTGAAGCCGTGCTGACCGCGACGAAAACCCCTAAATGAGCTAAATGAAAACCTGCTGGATCACAGAAACAACTCGACCTCGCTTCTTAATAACTGTGGCCATGACTGGATCAAATGTCTGTTGTAGTAACTACTTCACTCTTAGAGTAACTATGAGACTTGTAGCTTATTTATTTTTTATTAATTCCTGCTTGTGCACTGCCTCACCCCAGGTCACGGCGGTCAATGCCGTGACGAACTGCACTCACGTCTTCACAAGTAGAAGCAAAGAAACTGCTGATTGTACAGCTAGCTGCTCTGGTTTTTGGTCGTGTTCACCTGAAGCTTGTGACAAGTATCTTAGTACTGTATACATGTGCTTCTGCACAGTGGCCTAACATGACCGGAACGACGTCGGGGCATTTTGGTTTTATGGAATGCTGTCGCCGTTTATGTAATACTCGCTTTGACAATGGATGAACGGCTCATGGTTGCAAAGCCTTACACTAAAAACCAAAAAAAACAAACAAAAAAAGCAAACCAACAACAACAAACAAATGTCACCACAACTGCGGCACTGCCAAACTTTTCTAAATGCACATTTTTCTCAATAGGGAAAAAAACCCCAAAACAAGTACAATATGTCACCAATCCATAGTCAACCGTCAATACTGAAATATATCGTAGAAGAAATACTGTAGGATGTAAAACGCCTTAAACACCAGCAGCTTCTGGTTACATGTTCAATGTGTATATTTCAGTCCAGTGGGGTGTTTCATCTTCCATCATATCTTCAGTAGTGTTTACTAGAGTTACCATTACTACTAAAGCATAGGGATTGAATGTAGTTGACATGCTGTTCTCTTTACCGTGACTGCTATATATGTATTGCCGTATGACACCATATCAATAAAGACTTGACCTGACCGAGGCTGCATGTGGTTTCATTGTGTCTCACTGTCTGTGTGCTGGATAATCTAAACATTTTGAGCATATTCTTCTACCACGTAAAAGCTTCAAATAACAGTTTTGCATCTTTATATTCCTTAATCATTGATATCCTCAAAGTAATGAACAATTATATTAAAAAAAACAACAGCTGAGCTGATTTAAATTATCTTTTTAAGACATCCTATTATATTACGACAACGTCAGACAAACGTATTCATCCCCTAAAACCTTTTCTCATTTTGCCATATTATAATCTCAGATTTCAGTGAAGTGAAGTATGGCAGGTTTTTTTGGTTCTGCCCTCAGTTTTGGTTCTGCCCTCATCCACCTTTCATTACAGTTACAGCCGCAGTATTTTTAGGGTCGGTCTCTGCCTGTTTTAAATATTTGCAGGCAAAAGGTTCAGTACACCGGATGGACAACATCCTTGAACATTCATTTTCACGTTTTTTCTTTTGTAAAAATTTTCTCAATTGGACTTAGGTTTGGACTTTGACTGTGCCACTCCATTTTAGTCCTGGCTACATCTTTGCTATATTTTTAATCTTCCTATTAATCCTGACCTGATTCCTTATCCACACAAGATGAACAATGCAATCTTCAAGACATTTCTTGTATTTTTTTTTTTTTTTTGTCTCTTGGGCCCTTTGTACAGATGGATTTTTATTAATGTGTTGGATAACTTGCTCCAATTTGCCACGTTGACCTGTACACTAAAATCTTTTCTCTCCCAAACCTCAACATCTCCATCTTCACAGATCAGGCCCCCTTTCCTCTTTCAGCTGGGTGGGACAGATTTGCGTGTTTGCCCATGACGCAGATTGCAGTTCTTCAAAGATTTATACCCCTGCAGTGCTGCTGAGTGGAGGGTGGGGCAAGAGGACCCATAACAGGGCTGTTATTTAACAAAATCCTTCAGTATCTCGTCAAACTTGAAAGAAGCTGCTCTCAGCTGCACTTCAGGCCGTTTGACCTGACTTCATAAGCACAAAAAGCCCTTGTGAGCTGTCAAAGGGCACATCCTCCTCCATGCTGATTAAAACCTCCAATTAAAACCCTCTTCAGTTCAATTCATGTAAATTCTACTGCAACTCTGGATGTTCCCCAGTTTATTCCACAAAAACTAAAATCAAACTTGCACCAAATTCTGGACTCAACGTTTGATTCAGGGGTGTTCAACTCAAGTCCTCTAGTCCAGCATACCAGGAACAAATGTAAAGATCATTATCAGGCTGATTCTTAACACAATGTACTATAATTATCTATCTGAAAACCATGCAGAAAACCAGCTATTTAGGATCTGAGCTGGACACCCTGAGACTTTTTGGACAAGCCAAAGTTTTTCCATGTTCTTATTGCATCATTTTGGTGAATCTGCGTTAAATGCAGCTTCTTCTTTCTGTCCTTAGATAACACTACTGGCACTTTTGTGTGGTACTCTCCTTCTGTAGCCAATCTGTCTCAAGGTTCAGCATGTTTGTGATGACAGGACACAAACAAAAAGTGTAAGTATATGCTTCCTCATGGACATCTAGAATATTTTTGACCTTTCAGTCTGCAGACATCCATGAACCTTCCACCACAGTAAATGTCCATCTTTTTTATGTCCTTCCAGCTACAACCTTGAAGAAATAACTGCAAGCGAGGAGAATGCTTTATGTTGTGTGGGATGATAATTTTGTCCGCACCTGAATTTGATGTTAGTAGAGATCAGCTTCAGTGAGGAACAGATTGATTTTGAATTAGCTTCTTTTTTTTTGTCCACATAATTGGACTGACAGTTGAAATCTTCCTTGAAATCAAACCAGTTGGTGAGTTGTCCTTCCATGTAAAAAAAGAATCCCAACAATTTCTATCATTACATTGAGTTGGAATATATTAAAGACGCATCTCAGCTTTATTTCTACCAGGTAGCAAAGAGTTAATTGGTGGGTAACGTTGTCATAGATTCTGTTGCTGAGCAGCAGGCACCTCGGGGAGTGATTTCTCCCAGAAACACACAGTGTCAAGACAGATCTGTGTGAAAACTGAGCTGTGTACACTGATACAGAACCTGGATCAAACATAAAAGCAAAAAACCTTATTTTGGCTAATGGATCTCTGACTAACGTGGCTAAACACCAGAGTCATGAAGGGCTTAAAATAATTTGAGGAAAAACTGAAAGAGAAGGTTTAAAAAAAGAATCTTGAACCTAATTTATAAAATTGCCTGGGTCAAGCTGTTTTCTGGATGAGGGAAAAGGTGCTGAATCATTTCGAGGTAGGGTCACTGTGTGTTAACCATGACATCAGCGCCATCTTTTCCTTTATATATATATATATATATATATATATATATATATATATATATATATATATATATATATATATATATATATATATATATATATAAAACTTGAAGCTAATAATAGAGTAACTGCCAGCTGAGCCACCCAGACAGACAGAAAGACAGAGGAAAGGAAGGTACAAAGGGGAAGGGCACATCCTTCAGTCTTGACCTCCTTCTGTGGCACTGAGGGTGTTCAACCTCAGAAACATAATTACATTTCTGCCACGTCCTGCTTATCAGAAAATGGAGCGGGTGGCCTGGTGATTGTTCCTGAAAGGTTTTCAGTGAATTTTATAAGGGGCAAATATTTGACAAAGGGGGAAATGTTAATTTCTTTAGAGAAATTATGATTATTTTCTTCTGCTTTAAACTTAGTTGGAGATGAAATAGTCAAACAACCTGAAATAGAAATATGTTGCACATTTACATTTGGTGATATTTCCGAAGGCGTCTCTAAATTAAACAGAAGACCCTTGTTTTTGTGTGTTGACCAACATTTAGCACTTCACAGGTAGCAGGCTATAAAAGGATGAATATAATAAAAGTCAAACACATTACTCATTGCTGAATGAGAACCAGTTTCTGAGGTGAGACAGAATGTGATTAATAACATCCTCCTTAAAATAAATAATGATAAAACACAAATTAGAGCACAGACACTAAATGTTAGAGGCGTGGTGTGTTTCTAGGTTTAGCTGTCTGGATCAAACCCTGGAGAAAAAGCAAGGCACCCTGACGTGTGAAGCTGCAGCACTGACAGCGTACGGATCAGATGAACTGTGATCCTTGGAGAAAAATCCGTTTCTCATTCAGATATTTCAATCCTCTTCAGGATACTTTCTAAAATACACCCTCCAACGTGCTAATAGGCCGCTCTTGTAATAATCACCTTTAGATGTAGCTTAATCATTGTGATCCATAGAAAAATGCTTTTCTTTCTCTCTGTTATGCAGTAAAGTTCAGCTAAAGTAGGATATAGTGAATTAGCTTTTGACATTAAACCATCTTGACATCACTTTCTGAGTTGGAGCAGTCCATGACATGCCGAAGTGTCGCAGGCTCCGTATTCAGCTGAGACTTGTTATTCTGGAGACCTGGGAGGACGCAGCAGTGCTGCAAAACAAGCTTCACCCACAGGGGCTGCGTCTGTACAGCAGCTTTATGCTGAAGTTTGCATCTAAAAGGATGAATATAAACGACCCGAAATTAAACCTGGACTAATCGTCACATTTTACTGACACTTTACTTTCTGAATCTGCCTAATTTCAAGTGGTGGTATAAGAACTAGGCACGCCACGACAAGCAAGGAAACTTAGAATTAATTCAACTTTGAATTATTTAAATCTACTTTGTCTTAATATAGAAGCTGAAATGATAAACTAGCGTTGCCAAATCTAATGGATGTCTTCATAGACCCACAGTGTACCCGTATGGCCTGAAATATAGTTCTTAAGTGAGAGGGTTGTGCTGCTGCTGCTGCTGCTTCATGTATAATGGAAGAGCTGAAACCTTTCTGGGAGTTATTCAACATCCAGTTTGCACATGACACAGCAGTTTGAGGCAGGAAGCTTAACACAACTTTAAAAATACACCACAGATGATCCAGAAAAGAGCTTGGAAACATGCTTCTGAATATTTAAGTGATTAGTAAGAGCAGTGATAATAGCAGCAAGTAAAAAAGGAGCGACTACTGATCAGAAGACCAAAGTTTCAGTCACAATGATGCGTCACACCGGCTTTAGATGTTTCTGCTTCAGACAAATAAATAAAATATTAATCATAGCATTGTTATCAGAGTAAAAGAGAAAAACTCATTGGCATCTTCCAACTCAAACTTATTGTGAAATTTTGCAAAGCAGTCACAGACCCCGTAACAAAGCACAACGTTATGGCCGATTGGTAAATGTCACAGTTTTGAAACAAATAGTTTGGCACTTTATTCATTTGTCATAAAATTCTGTTACCTTCAGAAATTCTCCGTAATCCAATCCCAAAATATCACAGCATGTTCCAAGTCACAAATGAGGATGGCTCATTCATCACTGTATGCTGTGCTGCATGGAAAGGTTCTGTGTTGCATATCTGGATCAGATCTGTGAAAGTTAATATCCGTTGAAGCGGATCAGGTAAGAAAACTAACAGGTCAGAAGAGCTTCAATCATTAATCTTCGATCCCAGACGATGTGAATGTTGGCTACATTATTAAAGCCATTAATAACTGTGAAACATTAATTTTTCTTGTGAAGTCACAGCTTTATGCTCATGTAGCTAAATATTTTTACAGCCCATCTGCAATTTTGTTATGAGTTTTGCACTTCAATCTTCAATTACTTACACCAGATTGCCTTAGTTCATCCATAGTATACAAAATAAGAACATTACCATCTGCTATCAAATATTTCACTGATTCTTTATAAGATGTCAGTTTTAAAATCATGTTTTTGCTTTTACGTACCAGGTTCTAAACCCTCTTTTACTTGCAAAACACAAAATAGACAGACATTTATGACACATGCTTTGAAACGACAGGTCTATTCAAAGTAGTCAGTGAATTTCACAAAAACAGAGAAACTAAACAAACTCCTGTCTGTCACTCTTTTTGTTTTTACGTGTTTTTTTTTTTCAACTCCAAAATTATTGTTGGAGCACCACAGAGTTTTTTTTTTATGCCTGCCATGATGGTAAATGGATTGAACTTATATAGCGCCTTTTCAGTCATTTTGACCACTAAAAGTGCTTCATTTTCAAAAGTTACATTTGCACTCATACACAGATTGGTAGGCAACTTGGGGTTAAGTGCCTTGCCAAGAGGCACATCAACATGTGGCAGAAGGAAGCTGGAATCAAACACCTCCTGATCACAAGACAACTGCTCTACCCACTGAGCCACAGTTACAAACACTTTCCAGCTTTGTGTCATTTCAAAGAGAGTGCACCATGTGCAAAAGTTTACATGCTCTCATCCTCAGCACGACTGGTACTATTTTGGGTAGCGGTGTGATTGCACAACAAGCAACTTAAATTCGGAAACATTTTTTTGTAGATTCTGACTTATTTATAATTGGCATGTATTTAATAATTCCCAACTCCTTTTGGCAAAATTAAACACCTTTAAGTATTCTTCATCAAATTCCAGGAGAATGAATTTCAGTTCTTTCCAGAAGCTTAATGTCAATTCTCTTTATCAATCCAAAATCTGTTTTACTGCCAGCACCAGTGGCAGCAAAAATCCCAATCTTTATTTAAATTTATGCCACTAATATCACTGTGTTCAGGTATTTACAGCACAGAGCAGTCAGTTATGTACAGTACAGACCAAAAGTTTGGACACAACTGTGTGTCCAAACTTTTGGTCTGTACTGTACGTCATAGAGCGGTTCACTAAGAAATCTGTTTCCATTTCTTGAGCTGCTCTATATCCGCAACTCTTTGTGGATGCAGGATGGGCTTAAGCCCATCCCAGCTGTTGCTTGGCAAGAGGGCAGGGTACACAACAGATTGATCCTCAGTCTGTCACACAGCCAACACAAATACAAGCAACATCCACCAATGTACTCCATCATAAGATCAATTTGGAGTCCTCAATAAACCTGGTATGCATGTGTCTCAGCTGTGGGAGTAAACTGGGAAAATCAATGCGCGTTGTACACGAGAACATTGATAACAAAATGATAATAAACAGAATAGATGGCTGTTGTTTATTGTGAGCTGAAAAATGTAAATTGGTGGCATCATCCCACAAAATCTGTCTAGTCTCACCTTGTTTTCCCCCCTAATATACGTAAACACTCATCTGCCCACTACATCAATGTTTCTTTATTAATGTGCGGTAGCAGAGGCTGTTTAAACTGAAAAAGGACACAGAAGGACACTTTCCTCCCCCAACGGAGCTCTGTAGGTTGAAGGAGTAAAGATGAACTGCCCCCAGAGACCACCTTATTGACAGATGATCCTGTGTGCCACAGAGTCTTTAAACATCCAGACGTGCACAAGACAGCTGTGTGGGGGAAACTGGGGCAAGGGCCAGTGAGGAGGGGAGTGCAGTCCACCCTCCTGCACCACCAGCAGCAGCGAGAGAATGTTTCTTTTATCCTGAAAGCTAACCTTTAACTGATCATCCCACTCATCTGTCATGCTTAAGCACCTGGGACAAAGTAGAGATGAACGGAAATTAGAACTGAGGTTTCTAGAAATTTTTTATTTATTTAAATATGAAATGAACATGGATGAGATAAGGATAGACAAGAGGAGGGAGGATAAAGAGAACAGTAGAGAACACATGCATGTCTGCTTCTCAACTACAGAAAGAGAAGAAAAACAAAACAAAAAAAAACAACATCAGAGAATGAAGAAACCACAGCGGTGGCTGCATTGTATTCTTTACAAGAATGAAAAAAGGGCAGAGTACACAACAGATTGATCCTCAGTTCGTCACAAGCCAATAAAGTTTCTTCTGCTTTGAACGAGCTTCGGGATTCCTGTTGTGTCTTTACAGCCAGGTCTGTTGCAATGTTTTGCCTGCTCTATTAGCATCTCGTCAAAATGCAAAGTGTATTCAGTGTTCAAGGCGTGAAGGTCGGCCATGTTTGAACATGTCCATTTGACAAATAGGAAGAATAAAAAGCAATTTCCTGTCCAGCAGGCTGAAAGTTTTTACAGTAAAGATGTGACAAATCATTGTTTGTCTCAAAAGGATTTGCAGAGATAAATTCTAGGCTTTTCAATAGCTTAAATTCAAATGTAAGCAAAAAGGTCACCTCTAGTGTTCATCTTATCATTTGCATTCTATGTATTAAAACTATATGTCTCTGTTATTATAAAGTTATTTTTGACTAAAAGCAGCATTAACATAAATCTGACAGTTGAGTTTATTGTTTGTTGAAACTGTATTTTTTACTGTAGCAGCATTTTCTTACTCAAAGATTTTTTGAAAATCAGCACACGTCTGCATTAGCTGGACAACATGTTCTCTTGTCTTCCCCATCTTGAAGAAGAGCTAAGGGATCCCAGGATTTCTATTTAATGTAAATTTATAAAGTATGCCTTAAACAAGAGAGTGTTTCATACAGATGATTCAAAACAAACATTTTCTTACCATTGTTTTATTTTTCTCACCACCAAACAGATTTAAATTTTTGTAAAATGTAAGATTATGCAACCAAATCCCCATTTTTGTTATTTTATTTCATCTTGCGGTATATATTTTTTTGTTTGGCTAGCAGTCTATGAATTTCCAGTAAAACCAGTTATCATTCACTTATGTTCCTATTAGGGCATAAGCAATTTTTAGGATAATTTTCTCTTAGATATGTCCAAGAAGCAGCTTGAATGTTGCTGCCGTTTCGCTTTCTTTCTGTGTGTTTGCTGTCTGTCCTGCCTCATCCCAGTCTGAAGTCTCATCTGGCAGGAAGTGCTAAAGTAACAGCGCCATCACCACCTTGCTCCCACGAGCCCACATGAGCAGAAAATTTCAGCTTGAACCTTGAAACCTGCATAAAATAACATTAATATTAGTGACAGACTGCTGCTGAAAGACTCCCTGGAAATGAGTTATGATTTCAGTCCTAAAGCCTCGAGATAATTACAAGAAAATCTGATCATTCGCAAATGTTGGCTATTAGCAGAATTTGCTGTGTCAGAGACAATAATTACATGTGTCATTGGACAAATTTTTTGATCATAGCATATTTGTTCTTTGATTCCAATGCATTACTCACAATGGGCAGAGTGTCTAGAAATTTTACTCAAATAATAGTACCGATACTTTACAAAAGTAATGCTCAAGACTGATTAAAAAGTACAGTGTAGTAAAATTACTCCTAAAAACACATTTTATTCACATTTTAACAAATTATTCAGGTACACATAACTGACCCAGCTCTGCAAGAACCTCGAGTCATGCTTAAAGTGAGCACATCTCATTTCTTCTTCTTCTTCTGTCATGGGACGCTGACGATGCCAAAACAGCTCAGACCACCAGTCACTCAGGAGGAGTGGATGCCTTCGTCTGCTGCCAGTCTGTAAAGACACAACAGGAATCTCGAAGCTCGTTCAAAGCAGAAGAAACTTTATTGGCTTTCCAGAACACATCGCTGCATTCCTCTTCTCCTAGTCTGTCTGAGCTGTGAAGTGCCGCAGTTTGCAGATCTGAGATAGTTTCAATCCATAAACCACTGAACACCTCCGCGTTTGCTCCAGCTCATTTTCTGCCCTTCATCAGCACCGCAAACACTCAATGCAGCTCCCACAGCATGAATTGTGTGTGTGTGTGTGGGGGGGGTGTTTGCCCTGCTCACCCATCTCCCGAAGTGCTGACTACAGTCATTCCATACCTCCTGGCAGTCTGCCTGCAGGCTGATATAGTGTGTCACCATTCGCACATAAACAGCTATTGATCGGCTGGAAAACACCAAAAGCTTTCCATTAGCTTGACATGAGTGTATTTCAGATTGCCTGTGGGACTTGAGGCTGAAGACTCAATCAGACATTGTGCCTGACTGCTGAACTGTTAAAATATTTACCCACCACGGCGATGTAGATACGGACAAACATCCTGCCGCCTGATGTGATGGTATGTTTCTTCCAGTGTGCGGTTGTAGCTGTGGAAAACCTCGTGTGTGTGTGTGTCAGTGAGGCTGCAGATCTATACGCTCACACATCGTAATTAAAGAGCCAATCGATGAAGCTGCTTTTAATTGGAAAACCGTTTATAATACATTGTACGGAAAGACAAAGAGGACATGAATCATCTGTATCTGGCTATAGATTAACATTTTACCTGGAGCAAAGTTTAAGATTTTCTGAGCAGTGAAGTTAGAGTGTCATGCATTAAATATTCACTCCCTGACTGTCCAGTATATTAGGATTATCTGTGGCAGACCAACACAAAGCAGCACATAACTGTGAAGAGGAGAAAAAAAAGTGATGCATGGTTTACAATTTAGAAAGTCAATTAAATTCTCTTCATTTTGTCCTCAAAGGTCAATTCATTTGTAACAGGTAGTGGTGATGGTCAGCACATTCACACAAGCTTTTTACACAAAGATTAATAAATATCCATCTGAAATAAAAGTCTAAAAATAAAATTTGATAAGTAATACGTGAGCTAAAAATGAAGTTGGATGACAGAAGTTCGATAGCAACCTTAACTCAGGACATTAAATCTAGTTTGTCTCAAAACCCAATGACTGTAAGGATAAAAAGAGTGCTTCAATCTGTCCGTTCTGCACCTGAAGGGAGAAGATTACACTGAGCACGTAGGAACCCGAAAAGATTTTTTTGGTTTGGATTCAGAACTGGACTTAAATACGTCTATAATGTTGTTCTATTGTATCTCAATGGATTTTCTACATTCTTTTGATTACTCCCTGTTAGTGATTACAGTTATTTTTTAAATTCAGCCAAAGTCAGTCCTGGGTGAGACCAAGCTGAAATACAAAGCATCAGTGCTTTAACATGCATATTTCTTACACAGCGCTACAAACCCACAGACTTAAGGAACAAACATTGCTCCCAAATAGCTGCATATAAAAATGCACACATGCAAAATGGCTTGTCTGCTACTTTGTGTCCATCTGTTGTTTTTGTTTGCACAGGTTGGTCAGTCCCCCAGGACTCCCTCCTTCATCAGGTATTCCCCTCCCCTCCTTGTGATTTCCAATGATGCTCATGCAAGGAAACCTTCCTAACACCCTTCAATGACTTCTGTGTCAGGAACACACACACCCACACACACACACACAACCGCACGCCGGCACGCACCTACACACCCGCCTCAAAGAGAACAAGGACATGAAGCACAAAGAGATTCTCATTTAGCTGAGATTTCTTTGTGTGAAATTAAAGAGGAGCTGAATGTTACCTGCAGAGATCAAGCAGGTTTTTGAATCAGATACTCAGGCCTCCAGAGCTGATTAGGTTTGAGTTTAGGCGCTGCCGACAGATCTCATGAATTAACTAAAGGTCACTATTTTTAGGGCGGAGACGGATCTTTATCAACTGAATGTCCAGGGAATAGATGTTCATGCCAATGCGGCACACGCAGGACCAGAAGGGATGTTATAATCCTCAATTCTCTGTAAATTATTCCAGGTTATCAGGAGGACGCTGCATATCTTCTTCGGAAAGTGTAAAAATTTCTCTTTCATCACGTACTCTTTTAGAGCTCTCACTTTTATGCGCAGACTCACATATGCAGTGAACGTGTGATCTGTGCTTTAGATATCCATTATATTTCAAGTGATTTCACCCTGTGATGTTAAAGTTTTGATTAATTATACATTTAATTGCAGATGTATTGATTCTGGAGAGGAGGGCTGACCTTTAGCAAATTCAAGCCCGCTCCTTTATCTCAGTCTGGCAGCTGCCAGTCGGGGTGTGTGTGTGTGTGTGTGTGTGTGTGTGTGTGTGTGTGTGTGTGTGTGTGTGCAGATCAGGGTGTGTGATTATCTTCAGAAACAATTGCTGGACTGAAAAGGGAGCTAATTGGTAAACAGAAGCTACAATGACTTGCTTTGCTAACAAAAAGCTCATATCTGCACTAACAAGATCCAGCCAATCAAAAAGCGAACATGACTTGCATTAATAGCTGATATAATAATGATGCATTGCACTAAGTGAAATTGGGTTAAACTCATGTAAACGCATGAAGTGAGCTTTTTGCATCGAAGCTTTTTGCTAATACTCTTCCAGCTTCCCGGTAGGAGTTGGTTATGGTTCCTTGCCGTGTCGCGCCTGCTCATTAGTTTTAGCCGAGGCCTGCATTATTTATGGTGATAAAGAAACAGTGATGCGCAGCATTGCGCTGGGAGGGACCTGCATCAGGGGTGCTGTTAACGTGCCTGGTTAGCTCTGTCCTCAGAGGGAGAGCGTGGGAGGTGGCTGAGAGAAACCACAGGCTGCGAGATGAAGCTGCAGAGAAAGTGATAAACACTCCTTCATTTGAAACGCCGATTATTAATAAGATCGTGTCGGCCGACAGCTCACTCATCACTGGGACTAATGTCATATCAGGTTTGAGTTTTTATTGAGTGGTTTGAAACACTGACGCTTCAGAGTGAATTGGTCCTTTTTCTTACATTTTTAGAATTGGATTTTGACCTTCAAATTGAATCCGTTTTAGATTTTCACAACATCAATGTTTACACATTCAACCTCACAATAATTTAGTAAAGACGTTTCCTAGCAACCCAGCTTCTCTAAGAGTCTTCTTGTCGGAAATGGTTGATTTAGTTGGTTGACTCTCAGCTAATGTTCAACGTTTTTAATAGCATGAGGACGGGATAATTCCAGAAGCTTAATCGCTCCACTCTAAAACCAATTCCTTCATGTTGGAATATTAAAATTTTGTCCAGGCTTCCAGCCAATTAACTGGTAATTTCATGTGGTCTTGATGAAGTGGGAAGTAGTCCTCCTCCATTATTCCTTTCAGCTTTGTATGATGCACATCCATAGCTAAAATAAACCCTCAGCATGATGCTGCAACCACCATGCTTGAAAGTTGGCTCAGTATTTTTGACATATTTTCTACCTTCATGGTCAAATAACTCAATCCTAGCCTTTCTCTAAAAGGTCTTGCAAATTTCAGTTTTGATTGGAGGGGATTTTGGAACAGGTGGTTCTTTTTTAGTGACCCCCTCTGAGTCCATGGTGATAATAAACTCACTTCTCTACTGACAGAGACTCTGGAGTTCCAGCATTTCTACATGATTTGCAAGAGCCTTGGTGGTTCATGGGTTGTTTCTGAACATTTGGCTCAAGTTCTTTAGGGTTGGATGGTCAAACAGGACAAAGATCCCGAACACACACATCAAAAAAATGTTTTGGAACGGATAGAGCAGAAACCTGTTTAATCTGACACTAATACCAGTGATGATTGTAAACTGCTCATCTGATCTGTATATGTGTTTTACATGGAGCAGCTGGTCTTCTCAACACTGGCTATGCTTGACATCCAGAAATTGGGCTCACATTCTCTTACAGAGGGGTTTTAAATATTGCATTCACCTCTGACCTTAACATGTCTGCTTCACAAGCCCTGGCTTTCACCGTAACCTCAAAGGTGAATCATGCCATATCAGAAACATTACTCAGCAGCAATCAGCTAATTTAGCAATGAAGTGATGCAGAATGTGCAGGAGTTGCAACTCATCTTTTTTAGTCTATGTTAATAAAAAAGTATATTTTCTCCACTAAATAAAGTACAGAACATGCCCAAACCTGCCTCTTAAAAAATAGAAAGGAACAGTACTAGTTACATTTCAGTTTTTGTAAGGTGCAGTCAGCAGTGAGAGGGCTGCTAATTTGGTTTCATTTGCAGGCTTGACTAGAATGTGCTGCATTATAAATAAGATTGAATTGATAGCTGGATCAGACTGCATGAACTGGATTGATTTAAGCTGAATTTGAATAAAATTGCATTGTAAATGATTAAAAATCTGGATCAGGGCGTGCCGTGGTGGCGTAGCGGTTAGCGCGACTCGTATTTGGAGGCCTTCAGTCCTCGACGCGGCCGTCGCGGGTTCGACTCCCGGACCCGACGATATTTGCCGCATGTCCTTCCCCATTTCCTGTCAGCCTACTGTCATTTAAGGGACACTAGAGCCCACAAAAGACCCCCTGGAGGGGTAAAAAATAAAAATAAAAATCTGGATCGGACCTGCTTGTCTCGTGAGATGGAGTTTGTTGTGAATCGGTGCTCTGTAAATAAAGTGAAATGAAACAAAGTGTGAAATTGAGAGAGAAAATTTTGTTTCCCTCGCTTGACACAACCACAAGTCAAAGATTTAACATTATAAGGACACTGATATTGACTGCGTAAGAGAGTGCTTATAATGTGATTGTGTAAACAGGCCCTCAAAGCGATTTTATGCATCCGCCACAAACACAGTGGGTCCCTCTCACTGTGTCGATGAACACATCAAAGAGGGAGGATATTAACTTAAGACACAAATTTAAGTGAAGACCTTCATATTGTATTTTAAACTAACCTTTTTTATTTTCTAAAATGAATCATTTCATGTTTATTCTACCAAACATTGCTCTCTGACATCAATCTGAGGACAACGAACAGTGGTGAAAGAAGAATCATCAGAGTGGAGAACAGGACATTAATGTTAGAATCAGAATATCTAAAACCTTTTCGAGCTTACAACCAAACCTACAACAAACTCAAGCTTAAAGTCAGAATAACAGATGCAGAGCAATGGTTTGGGTTCAGCTTCTGCTTACACAAAGACAGGAACTCTATAGCCCGAGCAAAAACAAGCTCCAGCTTTGTAGTGAAGCCGCCGCCGTCCCTCTCCTTCAAAAACCAGCTGAGTTGCAGGCTGCGTGACGGATCCCGCTTTCCAGTTGGGTCGGTGCTGAATAATGCACAATCCCCACATTCCTTTCCCTGAACCTCGACTCCTCTGGAGCCACAGACCAGCCTTCACACCCATTATTCTGCTTGGATGGGCTCAAGACGCTTTAATGCATTCACGCACTGAAGTACCCACACAGGGGAAAAGAAATACACAACTTCTGCAACGTAAGATATGAAACATGAGTAAATACACAAACATTACTTGGTAAAGACGAATTTTTCCCTATTTTGTCTTGGTCTGTCATACAAAATACACAGAGGTTTGTGCTTCTAACATGAAAAGATTTAACCAATCTAAAAACGTTTGTATGTCAGGTAAAATCAGGTCAGAATTGAAGAAATCACATGCAGTAAGTAACCCTTTCTATAAATGTGTTGTTTGCTTGGAGTGACGATTAAAGCAGGTGAAAACAGGTTTTACTGTTTCTTCTTCTCATTTGCTGTTTCTCATCCTTCACACTTTCACTCTACACCTCCGTCTTTCTACCACCTCTCTCACATACCTTCCTTCCCTTTCATCCTGACAACCTCTGACTTCTCCAGCTCATCCTCTGACGATCTGCCTCGCCCTTCCCATTCCACCCCCTCTCGACCCGCTCCCCTTTTCTCCTTTTGTCTCCCTTCATCCTTTCCTCTTCCTCTCCCTCTCTCTCTCTTCCTCTTCTGTGGGTTTCGTCTCATAAATTATTTATCTGTGCCTCTCAGTGGGGGGGCTCTGCTGCATTTCTTGGCCAGTTCAGCGAAACCAGTAGGTGATTCTCCATTACCACCAGCAAAACCTGGTGCTCTCTTTGAGGGTCCAGGTGACTGCAGTTCACCTTACTCACAGCTGAGTGCTGCTCACAATCATGCTGGAAAAGTCAATCTTGAAAGCTGGGAAACCAATATGTGCACCTGTCATACTCAAACATCTTTGTAATAATCAGGTGAGGTTTTTTTTTTAGCAGATTTAGCTTCAGTTGTGTCTCTTCTGCAGACAAGTCTGATGAAATGAAACGAAAATATATAAAAGAGGCAGGAAACGTGCCACGCCCTGGTCTACACTGCCAGGACTACGTCACATAGGCAGACACACGCAGGCGCAGCTCCACAGGGCGCATTTCTGCTCCAACATTTCCTTTGTTTTCATTCATGAAAAGCTACAAAAATAATACAATCTGTTTTTCCGTCACCTGACAGTAGATTTAAACATGTTACTGGCTCAGTTCTCAGCTGCCCTTGAATCAAGCTAGCAAAACATTACTCCAGCTATATGTACAGCATCTTTTTTTTAAACAAGAGGAATTAAAGGCCTCACAAACTGTGTCTTTTTGTAAGTTTTTTTTTTTTTTCTGTGTGCTTTCCAAGCATCCTGACTCTGTGGAGATGCCACACCCTTGCACCATCTGACAGAGCAGAAATGGGGATGTTGGGAGAATCCTCCAGCTTCCACCACCTGCCCACACACACACACACACACACACACACACGCACACACACACACAGAAAATCCAAGCCAATCATCTCCGAGGTGTGAAAGAAGGGATGGGACTGAACATGCGTCTCTTTTCTCCACCCTCACCCATTTCATTATCACTATGAGACATGCTGGAGCAGCTTTCCATGTACTGGGTATATAAAAAGCAGCAGTAGTCATAAGGTTGGAAAAGTGGAGCTAGAACAACTGAGAAGAAGTAGATCTGAAAATATATCACCTCTTTTCCACATTTATGTTTCTTGCATTGCTTTCATCGCAACATTGGGACTTTCCTGGTGGGTCGGTAGTCAGGGTGTGGCTTGAAAGTGATTTGTGAAGTAAAAGTAAAAAAATGGGCATGGAAAGCAGAATGGTTTTAGAAATAAGACTATAATTACATATCTGATTAACAACTTTTATGCAACAATAGGCTTCGAATAATAAGTGAAAGTGAATAATTTAGATCAAAATCAAGTCCAGGAACCACCTGATTATCAAACAATAATAGCAAAACAGCTCTCAGTGTCTACTAATAGCTGCTATATATAAATAAAAATGTTTTTCTTCATGCTTTTTTTATTCATAAAAATGACAAAATGACCTACAGGAAAAAACAAAAAACAAAAACCAACAGAAAGATGCAGAGAATGTATATTTAAGAACCAGCTTGTCTTGAGAAATGTGGAATGAGATGAAATTAGCCTTAAAATTAATTAGGATTAGCTTTAGGACTCAAGGAACAAAAGGGTGTGTGTTCAAACAACTGGCTCGCAATTTAAAGGAGAAGGGAAAATAACACATTTAAATAAAATAATCCGTCCCAGACCGCTCTCTCCAAATCCTCCAACACTGTAAATATATTGCTGGGGAAACTAAGTGTTGCCAAACTGGTAAAAAGTTTACTTGCAGCTGGGCTACAAGAATGATTTGGTGAATAGACATTTTTTATTTCAAGATTATCTTCCCCACTCAGTAAATAAATACAATATATTCAAATGTTGGATTATTTGGGGGGAAACAAAAACAGTCAGAGTGAGGTTATACTACTGCAACAAAATCTACATTTACTTTAAAACTTTTTGCACATCTTTACCAAGGCTGTTAATGTGTCTGCATCTGCCATTGCTAGAGAGCAGAAGTGTATTTTTATCCACTCATTTCACTTCAGTCATTAAACAAGTTGTTTGCGAACTAATTGCTGTCTAATCCAATCATCATCAGAAAGGATGAGATGTCAGCAGATTGCTTCTGGTGTCTTTATTGTGTTGCATTTCCACTGAAGTTTTTTGGTTTGTTTTTTTAATATTAATACGTCATTGATCTCCTCAAGCAGGAAGAAACGTTGGGTATTTTTCACAGCCGACCAGGCAGGGAGAACGTTCACTGATCATAAGTCAGATTTTATTTTTCCAAACGACCGTAATGAGCAGTTTTACAACAATCCGAGAAAAGCTGACCACGCCCTGAGCTGCTCATGTTGTCTCACACACTACACCCACAAACTAATGCACCCCATCCCCCCACTCGGCTCTCCTTCACGTGGAGCAGCGACGCCGCAGTGTTACACAACATCCCGCCGCATCTGAGCCTTCTGTCCCAGCCCTCATCACAGAGCTGCTGGGGCGTCACCTTCATGGAGTCCAGGTTTGGAATGGGCCACGACTTAGGATGGTTAAAAGAAACAAACAAAAAAAAAAGTCAAATAAAATCAAAACTTGAGTCCGTTTTGATTTTCCAGGTGACAGCTTCACTGAAATGAAAACGTATGCCTGGCTGACCTGAGACCTGCCTCGTCAGCGTCACACATCTGACAGCATGTCTGGCATGTTTACTGAGGCACGTATGGTGCTTGTTCTGTGCAGGAGCAAAACCTCCCCACCTCAGCAGAATGCAAAGTGAAAAACATGAATTGTTCTACATGTTTTTTCCCCATTAAAACTGTTGCACTCAAGGTGATTCAAGGTGAACACATCAAAGATTGGATTTAAAAGCTGTAAAGGACACAGGTATAAATTAGCTCTTATGAGAGTATGGTATTGTAAAAAGAAAATATAAGTGCAGTTGTAGTAAATCATTATAACCTAAAGATGAGGATTTTGACCGTGACATCGTATGACAAGTCTTAGTAGAAGAAATTAGCAAAACATGTGTTCAAACTGGATCTAATTTTGTCGTCTTATTTTTTTTATCAGTTCATAAACCAAAATCCACAAACTCAGTGTCCTTGAATTAGTTCTGCCTCAGGGAGTTTCCTGTCTGCCTCCTCATTGTTTCCTAGACTTCACCAACATCAAACGTACCTGATAATTAAAAGGTCCCCAATAACCTTTGAATAGAGGTGTTATTTTGGTTCATAATTAATCATCAATAGGTTTGAAGCTAATTTGTTATACAAAGCCAGTACTCAAATGAGACTCTCATGTTTCTGTTTTCTTGTTGCTGAACAAAACTGTGTTACACGATAATAAATCATGTTTATGTAATTTTACTGATCATCTGGAGAAATTAACTATCTGTTTACCCCTGGAGGCCTGATGTCACTCTAATTTACAGCTGTCAGGGAATACCTATGAACAAAATCTACCAATTCTATGCTGGTATTTATTCACTGTGACTGTAGATAAAAATGTAATTCAAAACTTTTAAAGGTGAAAAATATATCTGTTTTTCTTTTTTGTAAAATCTTGACATCCTTGAGAGTGAGTTGGTCGTGTGTGTAAAGAGTGCCCCCCTCTGGTACAAAAAAAACTATTAGTCTATTACTAATACTAAGCATGAAGACACAGCTGGATACACTTAAAGTGAGCAGCTGAAAGATAACAAAAAAGAGATTGGTTTTATAAGATTAAAAACAATCAAGACTTTTTTTAGGAAGTTGAAAAATGTTTAACCTCAGTCGAATTGCCCCAAATGTCTTTGTATGCTGACGTATTAAGAATCAGTTTTACTGGAACTAAGGGGCCGAGATCAACTACTGTAAAACTCATTTCCACTGCAGAACATTGTTGGCAAGCACTGCTAATCCGCCTCATTTGCTTTTGCCACTCCTTTTTAAATCCCTGTCTTTGTGTATGGTTAGAACACCAGGTAGAGGGATGTTGGAGTCTGGGACACGGTCGTTGCCGCGGTCACACATCATAGCAACTCTCCGAAAGTAAAAAAAAAAGCATGAGTAAAAATCCTTTATGCACAGCCTTCAAAACTACACTGAATAACTATCCTCATTTATAAGAGTAAATCCCTCATCCGATAAGAGTATGAGCAGAATTCTACAAAATGAACAAATCAGAAATAACATGCTGCCACCAGGAGCAGCAAATTCTGGCTCAAGTTAGTTAAAATAAACATCATGCTAAGTAGGCATACATCACAGTTTGTTTGTGTCCAACTTGCAAATGATTGTGCCAACAACATTCTTCCTCAGAGTACCACTAAGCAGCAACCAGTGCTGCTAGCTAGTCCCACAGCTGTGAAACCACTTTTGATTCTGGAGAGAAAGGGGCGGGACTTAATTAGAATCTTCGAATTTGACTGACATGCGCTTAAACCAATCAGGTGACTCGACGTCGAGTAATTGGCGGTTTCCGTTTTTCAATCTTGCGCATGCGCGTTTCATTTTGAAAATGGCGGCCGTACAGGGTAGTATAGTCGACGCGAAAGACGAAGCCGACATTAAAACAGAGCCAGCGGCCGATGGCTTCGGAAATAATCACGCCAACGACGCGGGAGTGCTCTCTGCGTCCCCCGGCTCCAGCGCTGCGGCTGGAAACAACAAGCCGGCGGCGGGAGCCCCCGAGGACCAGCAGACCCTGCTGGCTGTGCTGCAGTTCCTCAGAAAGAACAAACTGTCAGAGTCCGCAGAAATTCTGCGTCGCGAGGCGGGATTGCCGGAGGAGGTTCTGGATCCAAAGGGGGCTGACTCCGCCGGTTCTGGGCTGGGAAGTGGTGCGGACATAGATGGTGGGGATGCAAGCGCTTTGCTCAGCCGGGTGACCATCACTGCTGCCGGCGGAGCTAAGGCGCCAACTAAAGGTACAGTTCACTTCAACTCATGTAACAGGTGAAAATATCTCTGGGCTTAATTTAGAACCAACAGCAAATTACTCTGTTTAGTAATACACCTACAGATTGTAAAAGAACCTGGCCAATACTGTGAAGTCAAACATTCACACAGATATGCCCAACGTGTTGAGTTTTGCGCTGTTAGTTTTACTTTTTTCCACAGAAAATTGATAGAATGTATCACACGTGTTACATTCAAGGCTGGGGGGTCAAATCTGGCCCGCCGTAGGTTTTTGTGTGGCCCTCTAGATTCTGGAAGGATACATGAAAACAACCTTCAAGGTAGCAGGTGTCTGCTGAAATGTTAGTGTATCAATCAAATCAAATCAAATTTAGTTGTATACTGCCAACATACATCAGTTTAGGTTTATTAATATATTTTGTCACAAATCGGACCTCTGAGGACTTTTATAATCTTGACATGGGCCACAATAAAAATGTGTTTGACACCCTTCGAATATATGGATGAACTTGTTGTGTTCTGTAACATTATGCAGGTTCTGAAGCATTTTGCATAATTTTTTCCGGTTACTGTAAAGTTTGGAATTTGAGTTAAATGTTTTCCAATTTTGAAACGCTTCAAAAACAGAAAACAAAGAGTGGAAAACATATTTTCATGTACAGGTGTATTTTTCCCTGTCCCATTGTCTAAAACCTGCATCCATCCATTTATTTTTCCTTTCCTCCCTCATAAACATATGCATTAGATTACTGTTATACCTTTGTATTTTTGCTTTAAAAACTGAACTGAGAGCTCATGAAATTGCAATTTTGATATTAAAGTGTGTAGAAACCCTGAAGTCACATGTAAGTTTTTAGAAGCCAGAAGCTATGCCTGAATGAGTTCAATCTACCAATGATGGAAAACCTGTTTCTGGCAGCAGCCGGAGAGGATCAGCCAGACGTCAACGTGGTTCTGTCAGCCTACAGCCAGCAGGGAGACCCAGCTCTCTATGAAGTTTACTACAGTGGCCTGAAGAAGTTCATCGAGTCCGTTCTGGACTGCCACAGAGCAGAACTGTCTCAGGTCTTCTACCCTCTGTTTGTCCACATGTACCTGGAACTGGTCTACAACAATCATGAAGCCGAGGCTAAGGCCTTCTTTGAAAAGTGAGTGTCTTCAGGATGTTTTAGTCTACGCAATGATAATCCCCATCATCCCATCGTATTTATTTTCTCTCTTTTCCCCCTGTTTTTAGGTTCAGCGGGGACCAGGAGTGCTACTACGAAGAGGACCTACGCATTTTGTCAAGCCTTACGAAGAAGGAGCACATGAGAGGGAACGAGACTCTGCTGGATTTCCGCACCAGCAAGTTCGTTTTGCGCATCTCCCGCGACTCCTACCAGCTGCTGAAGAGGCACCTGCAGGAGCGCCAGAACAATCAGATATGGAATATAATCCAAGAGCACCTCTACATCGACATCTTCGATGGCATGCCGCGCAGCAAGAGCCAGATCGACGCCATGTCCGGCAGCTTGGCTGGAGAGGCCAAACGAGAAGCAAATAAAGCCAAGGTTAGATAATTAAATTATATTTTTGCTTTATATTTTTCTCATACTTTTTTTTTAACTTCTCTGTTTAAAAAAAAATATATATATATATATATATATGTGTAGGTTTACTATGGCCTGCTGAAGGAGCCAGAAATTGAGCTTCCCCTTGATGATGAGGATGAAGAGGCAGAGAACGAGGAAGGTAAACCCAAGAAGAAAAAGCCCAAAAAGGACAGCACCGGCTCCAAAAGCAAGAAGCAGGATCCAAATGCTCCTTCACAGACCAGGTACAACCATGTGTTCATTCCTAATTCACGCCTCTAGACTCTCACATTATATCCTTCGTGCATAATAATATATTTCTGTGAACAACATAATTTCCAATGCCTTCCAAAAGTATTCACACGCTCTAAAATTGCATATTGTTTAATTCTGCTGAGATATTTTATTAAGAAAGGGCAAAACTTTCTATATTGAAATTTAGTTGTAGCCTGAAAAATGTGAAAACGTTAATTGGATGTTGATGCTTTTGAACAGTACACCAGATTCTTTATCAGGATTTGTTTCTCAGTGGTTGATGGATTTTTGTTTTTTTAGGATACCTCTACCAGAACTAAAAGACTCAGACAAGCTGGACAAGATCATGTACATGAAGGAGTCCACCAAGAGAATTCGTTTGGGACCTGACAACCTGCCCTCCATCTGCTTCTACACCTTTCTCAACGCATACCAGGCAAATGACCTGCGGACTATGTTTGCACTTCATGGGAGTTGTTGGGACTAACCAGTTGGTAGCAATCAGCTCATTTTATTTTTTTCATGTCGTCCCTTCAGGGTCTAACTGCGGTTGACGTTACGGACGACTCCAGTCTGATCGCAGGGGGCTTCGCTGACTCCACGGTACGGGTGTGGAGCGTCACGCCGAAGAAGCTCCGCAAGGTCAAGACCGCCTCAGGTAAGACATACCACGATGAGCGATGGCGGCTTTAGTGACAAATTTCATATGGGGTCTTGAATTAAAATTCTGTGTTTTCAAGGTTTATGAAGTGCTTGATTTCTGTGTAAGGACGTAGAAAGTGTCCTTACACACTGCACAGTTTTGTAATAAAGTGCAATCTACTGCTTGATTAACAGCCTAAATTCGGAAAACGTTATTTATAGTTGAAACCAGATATTTTTATACACCTAATAAAAGACAGATTTTTTTTTCTCGCTGTCTGAAGTTAAAATCAGACTGAACTCTTTTTAGGTTAGATAAAATTACCAAAAATAATTTCTATTTGTTAAATGCCATAAAACTTAGCGAGAACATTTTGTAAAACATATTTTCTGCAACTTTCTTTGTATATTGTGTTTAGCATTTAATTTGAGCAGGAATGCAATTTAACTTAACATGATTTATTTGGATTGTTTCAATGAAATTAATAATTATTATTCCTAATGTCTCAGTAATTTATTGATTTATGTAATTGAAATAAAGGTTGTTTTATATTTTATACTTTTTAAAAATAAATTTTGGTTTTGTTCTTGGACTAGGCAGGTGTACAGGGTGTGTGTAAGGAAGTCTTAATATACAATTTTGTTTATTCTGTAGAATGTAGAATACCATCAGAAGACATTATTAATAACAGTTATAATAAGTGACTATCATACTATAATAGTGAATTGAAACTGTGTTTTTAGATCATTTGCAGTGTTTGTATCTCCAAAGTGTGATGCTGAAAAAGTTTAAAAACTTACCTTGGAAGTGTTTTGAAGTTTACTGTGGAAAAGGTGTGTGAACCCTATAGCTATTGTGACATAGTTTTCAAAGTAAAATGTTATTTTTATATGTGTTTTCCCTCTTTAAGATTTGAATCTGATTGACAAAGAGTCAGATGATGTTCTTGAGAGAATTATGGACGATAAGACGGCCAGTGAGTCAAAGTGTCTCTATGGACACAGCGGACCGGTGTATGGCATCAGCTTCAGCCCAGACAGGTACAGTTTTGATCAACTTGACCAGAATAAAACCCCACCAGAAGAATATGCTCAACTGAAAATTACCCAAGTATAGCTTAGATTTTGCCGTGACTTAAATAAAAAATGTTATTCCTCTAAAAATCATCAGTTAGGCCAGGGGTCTCAAACTCCAGTCCTCGAGGGCCGCAGACCTACAGTTTTTAGATGTGCCACAGGTACAAAACGCTGGAATGAAATGGCTTAATGACCTCCTCCTTGTGTAGATCAGTTCTCCGAGCCTTAATGACCTAATTATTCTATTCAGGTGGTGCAGCAGAGGCACATCTAAAAGTTGCAGGACTGCGGCCCTCGAGGATTGGAGTTTGAGACCCCCGAGTTAGAAAATGTTTGGCAAGCATCTAAAGTCCAAAGGCAAACTGGAGTTAGTTCAGAAAGCCTGAAGAAACATTGATCAAAACAACTTCAAACGATTACAATAAACTCTTTGTTCATAGAAAGCGAAATATAAAGAAATGAGGGAGGAATCAGGACTTTTGCCCAGCAGGTACATTCATTTAAAAAAGCATATTAATGCTAAAAGTCTAAGTTACAAAGTAGTTGCCATGTTTGATTATGTAGATTCTGTCCTGTCCCCACTTGTTGATTTTTATTTTTATTTTCTTAATATAGGTACAGGCTTGAATTGTAGGAGTAAAACTTTTAATATTGTGTCATAAAATAAAAATAAGTGAACATTTTTGTTTTGAGTTTTTATTTTATTTTGAAGAACAAAAAAGATTTCCGACCATTTCACCTTTTCAGAAACTACCTGTTGTCATGCTCTGAAGATGGCACGGTCAGGTTGTGGAGCCTCCTAACTTTCACCTGTCTGGTGGGATACAAAGGCCACAACTACCCAGTGTGGGACACGCAGTTCTCCCCTTACGGATATTATTTCATCTCCGGGGGGCACGACCGGGTCGCCCGGTAAGAAACGCATTCAACACGCCTGCAGTTCTGTCTGTCAGTAGAGGGAAGCCATATGTCACAGCTCAATGTAGAGACTTGTTCCTTTGCGCTCTCTCTCCGACAGCTTGTGGGCGACCGATCACCACCAGCCGCTGCGGATATTCGCCGGTCACTTGGCCGACGTCACTTGCACTCGTTTCCATCCCAACGCGAATTACATGGCCACAGGCTCGTCTGACCGCACCATCCGTCTGTGGGACGTCCTCACCGGAAACTGCGTCCGTATTTTCACCGGTCACAAGGTGAGATTTCACAAGAACGGGCAGCTGCCAGCTTTCACCTCGGCATTTGCAAGAAATGGGAAGGATTATCATGGTATGACAGTGTGGAGGAAAATAAGGATGGAAATGCATTTATACAAAAAAAATAAAATATTTGAACATGATCTAATTGCTTATTTTGAAAACAGGAAGCAGTGATGGTTCATATTGCTTGCTAAAATAGTAACTTCAATTAATAGTTCTGTAAATTGGTGTTTTTAACAAAATTGATCAGAAATAAAATGAGACTTTTCACTCTCTGACCTCAGTTTCTTTTTGAGTTTAAGTTAACATGTAGTCCATAAATGCAGGGTCCTGTTGGTGATAAAAATAAGATAAACCACTGTTTTTTGTGTTTTTTTCTCAATCCATCAGGGTCCCATCCATGCGCTGGCGTTCTCTCCTAATGGGAAGTTTTTGGCCTCGGGAGCCACTGATGGTAGAGTCCTCCTGTGGGACATCGGTCATGGACTGATGGTCGGAGAGCTCAAGGGTCACACAGAGTGCATCTACTCGCTCAGATTCAGCAGGGATGGAGAGATCCTCGGCTCCGGTGGGTGCTCAACATCTCACTGTACCCTTGAAATCAACTAAATAAAAGCAGCAAAGGCTTTAATTACCCCAAGTGATCATCGTTTCGTTCGTTCTAGGTTCTATGGACAACACGGTTCGCCTGTGGGATGCGATGAAAGCATTTGACGATTTAGAAACGGACGACTTCACTGCAGCTACGGGACACATCCACCTACAGGATAACTCCCAGGAGCTTCTGCTGGGCACCTACATGACCAAATCAACGCCTGTAGTTCATCTTCACTTCACACGGAGGAACCTGCTTCTGGCTGCAGGAGCTTATAATCCATAACAGCATTGGACCATTGGGGAGTGAGGAGAAATCATTTAAAGCTTGACATGATGCACATCATTAACCTCTTGAGCTGTACAAATAAACATCATCAGTTCGTTTTCTGGCTAACAGACTGAAGTAGTAACCGGTTGACCAATCAGGTTCCCAGAACAAAGCTAACTGTTGCAGTTGTAAACTGCCTCATTGACCCCTTTTTTTTTTTTTCTTTTAATAAATCACTGCCATGACTTCACAGTTTACCTCAAAACATGGCTTTCATCTTTGTAACATATTCTCTTTTATACTGATCCACATTGTAAATAAAACAAAGTGTTTTCTATATCCAGAGCGTACATTTTCTTTATTGTTTACACAAGGAAACCAAACAGACATATGTTATTACAAGCATGTCCAGCTGCTCGCTCTCTCTCTCTCTCTCTCCACTCCAAGCAGTTAGAAATGAAGATCAAACGAAAACCTGTCGAGAAAACAATCAGCTATAAGTCTTCGGAACTGAAAATAGCTTGTAGCAAAGAAAGTGCTGAATATGCTTACATAACTACTTCTCTGTGACAGCAGGTTTTTTCTTAGGCTTCAATTTGAAGAAAAGGAAGATGGCTGCAAGGCTGGCATAAGTGGCCAAAACACACTAAAACAAAAGCAGAAGTATTAAAACAAGCACTAATTTTAACTTTACCATAAAACATGCATCGTACAGGTTTGATTCTAGCTTTGTGACTCATCATGTTCAAAGAACTACTTGTGTTCAAATCACTTTTGGTTCCGCTATGATAGTTTGCACAAAGAGCAAATGTAAAACCTTGAAGCTTCAATTCAAACTTTAGGGTTAAATAGTTTATCAACAGAACTTACGTTCCTCCTTCCGATGATTGTGTATGAATTGAAGTGTTTGGCAATTCCAGTGAACTGGTGCTGACTCCCCGCGTCGTGTCCTGCCATTCTGGCTAAACGTATGGTCCTTCCACAAACATAAGAGCCAATATTACAGCAAATCAGCAAAAATCAATTACTGACTCTAATTTATGATGAATGATATTTAAAAAAAATAAATAAATAAACTGCATTTTAGGAATTGTTATTTTTCAACAAATTTCTCCACTGTTCCATGTCCTCTACGAGTGCTTCAATAAATGTTTAAACATAAACAGTTACATTTTGCATTTTAATCATAAAAGTCATATTTCTTTATGTAAAGAAGGTGTCCTGATGAAGCCTATTTCAAATAGTTATTTCTGATTTTGATTCCTGTGCAGTGCAGTCACAGCCATACAGTTACACAAAAATACTGCAAAGAAGTAAAAAATAGTTTTAAAAAAACATAAATCACTTATTGTGATCACAATAATACCAAAAAAAACTATCATGATAAAATTTTAACTCCACATCGCCCACCCCTACTTGCCAATCCTTAAACGCTGGCAAGTTTCTATAGTTTTAATCGGTGCTATTAATCTTTCTTAAAAATAAATTCAGATTTGTGAAAGAGAATCCAATTTATGTATACTGTAACTGATTACAGCAGGTTTCATGGGAGGAAAGTCGTTGTTGCTAATATTTCAAGCAATTTTGTTTTCTTTAAATCATCCAATGTCAAGCTAACGGAAAGACGTGGAAAAATCTAAAAAGCTTGGTGTTTTAGTAAAAAAATAAAATATATATATATATATATATATTTGAAAATTAAAGCAGATTTAACTAAATAGGTGGTTTGACATCTTCATTGAAATGCAAAAATACTGCAATATCAATTAAGCCGAATTCTAATCTAGTACTTGCCATTGTAAGGTATTTGTCAGAGTAACCTTATACTTATTAACTAAGAATTAGTGTAACTAAGCAGAAAAACAAGTGAGCACACTGTGAAGTCACTGTTAGCTTTCAGAGTTAGCTACCAAGCTAAGTAGATATTCATTAACGTTGCCAGACCACTCCGTGAAAACAGAAGAGTTACAAAGACATGTTTGTTCTTTTCACGTGTTGTGAGACCAAAAGGATCAACTAACTAAAGCATAAACGTGTCGTAGCTTACCTTTAACACACGACCCCTGAGCTAGCTGAATGAGACAAGTGCCCTTCAACAGAGGCCGCAATGCTAACGTTTCCAGGAAGTCCCGCCCACTATTAGCAGTCCAGATGCGATTGGCTATTGGTTGAAAACAACGTCATTCATTTCTAGGACCAGAACCGATCTTTGATTGGCTTAGATTACTGTCCGTCATCAATTCTCCACCGTGATTGGAAAACAGAAAGACCGCCCTGACGAGTTTTTCTTCCGGGTTGGGATGATGGCGTGTTGCTGAAAAACATGTGAGTTACTGCATGGGCAAATCTGAGTCTATTTATACATAAATGTCTCGAAGTCAGGTATTGTATTTATATATTTATCTTTAAAGGAAGATATAATGTTTCAGGAGAGGATTACTGTCTACTGCGGAGCTTGTTGACGTTCATCTAGTTAGACTTTAGTCAGAGTCCGTGGAAGATTAGTTTTTTCCAAAGTGCTTGTTAGACCGCTCCATTTCGATTAAGATTAAACTATTTACTGTCTTTCAATTGATTTTTAGTGAGCCACATTCTTTTATGTTTTACGTATTAATATTATAAAGGACCACGGAGAAAATAGCAACCAATACAATTAAGTAATTTTGTTTAATCAGTTCAATTCCATACAATAGAGCTCACATTATTACAATGCATGTATTTATTATAATTGAAGTTATGTTTATTTCAATCAACGATTTTGACTTACAACTAATGAAAATCCAAAATGCATTTTATTAGAAAATTACATTATTATACAAAACCAGTAGAAAAAAGTTACTTTTAGTGCTGTGATATTGTAAAGTTAATGCATTCAGCTCTTGATAGGGGCTCCTTTTGCATAAATTACTAATGTGTTGTCAGTGTGCTGCTGGCAAATAAATTATCCAGAAAATGTATATACTATGGCATAAAGTGCTCTAAAATGCAAGATGTCTGCTCTGACCCAATAAAACACAACAGAGCAACAGATGAAATCATTACTGACTGTGGAAGTTCCACACATGACCTCAATTAACTTGAGTCCTGTTCAGAATTTGGGGTTTTTATTAGCTATTGTCTTCAAAATAGACAAGCAAATACTCTCTGTATAGCGTCATCCAAACTCTTGTTTTGTGTGTGTGTCTGCAGCGTTTTGGAGATTTGGATATACTCCGTGTGTCGACTGGAACTTCTTCAAATCATAGGCATCCCCAGCTTCATCCAACATGGCGTTGGTAGAGGAGGATTTTCCTCGTGGAGGCAAAACAAAGAAGCCCACCGACAGTAAAGTCACAGCGGAGCGGAGTAAAGTAGAGAACCTGTTTCAGGTAAAAAAAAAACCAAACAAACTTTGTTATCAACACATGTTGTTCAAATAAGCTCCTCTACAATCCCATCTCCGACCAGAAAAGTTAACCTTTGTTGGACGTTTTTTTTCTCCCTTTAGCAGTCAGATGAACAAACGACAACAAAGAAAAAAAAAGGAGGTGCCAAGAAAGTCAAAAAGCAAAAGACAGAAGAGCAAGAAGGTGGCCTGACGCTTAACGCTGCTGCTAAAAGCGTGGAGATTCTGCACATCAAGGTGAGAGACATACCCATCTCCTGTAAATGTTTAACCCTTGGTTAGATTTCTACTTCTGACTGTTTTGTCAATCAAGCTAAGTTGTGCAACATGTTTTTACCCAGAATGTGAGAGAAGGGATGCTGTTACTGGGCTGTGTGAAGGAGGTGGCTGACTTTGAGGTGACCGTCAGCCTCCCGTGTGGCCTGCAAGGCTTCCTCAGCATCAGGAACATCTGTGATGCGTACACCAAGCTGCTGAGCAAGCAGCTGGACTCAGACGTTGAAAACGAGGTGACTAATTCAATCTGAACTGTTCGATGTTCGTCTGACACATTCAGCGGCTTACAGCGATGTAAAGTCAGGGTTTCCCTCAGTGTATTATAAGCCTGGCGGGCTTATAAGCCACCAGTCTTTTCTTGTACCCCCACCAGGCTTAGCATTGCTTATTTAAGTTTTTTTTTTTAATGTTTGCATTTTTTAGGACCTTATAGTTGGTCTTCAGATGTTATTCTTCCAATAACACATAATTATCAAGTGATATTTTCAAGTTTTTTGTCAACTTTCAACACTTTTTAATGGAAGTCCAGATATAATCTTTCCTGTACTTTGTGTTGGTGTGTCGCATGAAATTCCTGTAAAATTCATTAGATTATGGATGTCGTGTGATCGAAAAATTCAAAGTGTCTAAGCACTCTGTACGTTTGCTCTCTGACTTCGCAGGAGTTCTGCTCTTTGTCCCAAATCTTCTGGCCGGGAATGCTGCTCCGATGCGTGGTTTATAAATTGGACATCACTAAAGGAGGCTCGCTCAGCATTCAGCTGTCGGTCAATCCGAAGCTGGTCAACAAGAGCCTCACCTCGAGCTCTCTGATGGCTGGAATGGTGAGCTGGAGTGAATGCCAGCAGTTTTAACAATACAATAAGATCTTTGTCTGTTTTTTAACGTTGATCTCGATGAATCAGGTCCTGAGTGGGTGCGTGGAGAGTGTTGAAGATCATGGCACTATAATTGACATTGGTGTGAGTGGAACAAAAGCCTTCCTGCCCGAGGATGCTACAAAGAACAAACAGCATAAAAGTGAAGGTAAAAAATACCCCCAAAATGACTTGAACTTTGCTTTGCAGCTTCAAAACGTCCTCAGTTAGGAAATGTTTCTTAAATATTGGTGTGTTCTCCATGCGTGCAGAGCTTAAAGTGGGTCAGTATGTGACTTCTCGGGTAGAGGAAGTAAAGAACGACGGCCGCGTCGTCTGGCTCGCCGCCGCGGCTCGGGCCTCCGCTGACGCCAAACAGGGCTGGACTCTCACCAACCTCCTGCCGGGCCTCACGGTCAAAGCTACCGTTAAAAAGGTGATGAAGGCTTCCTTTCACTTTACTGTGGATGCGATTTGAGCTGAAAGAGTTGCATCTTTAAATGACCTCTGCATATCGGGGTTGCAGGTGACCAAACATGGCCTGCACCTGGACTTCCTGTCCTCCTTCAGCGGCCAGGTGGATTTTCTGCACATGGAGCAGGAGTCCAGCTACAGAGAGGGGCTTCAGGTAAAACTCCCCCCGCCTGTCCTGCTGCCTCAACCGGACAGTGGGTCATTTTAAACTACACAGATTTAAACCTCTTACCTGACACATTTAATCCTAATAGAAGTTTAAAAAATAAACTCATGCAAGCATGGGGGTCCAGTATTCTTCCAGGTAAACGGATGAATATAACTTCAAATGAATATGTCCATAATGGACTGATTTCTTTGATATGTATTTTAAGAATTTAACAAAAAAAGCTGTTTTAGTACTGGTTGCTGCATAACACAGGGGAATAGTATAAACGGTCTCTGCAGACACATGATTGGCTCAGTTCCTGCCAGTCATCTTGGTGCAAACACTGTTGGCCCCGCCCACAGATTTTAAGAGTCAAGTTTGACAGATGAGTTGAATTCAGGAAGTGTAGAGTGCAGAGTTGAATTAATTTATGACACATTCATAATTCAGTGTGTTATTTGCGTGTTGACCTGCGGCGCTTCGTAACCAACCAGGTGCGAGCGTGCGTTCTGTACATCGAGCCGACCACCCGCCTCGTCGGGCTGAGCCTGAGCAGCCACCTCCTGCAGCCCGTGTCTAACGTCGACTACGCTCCTCCCGGCGGGGACCGGACCGGAGAGGTGGTGAAGGAGTGCAAGATGACCACGATACACCACATGTCGGGGGCCATGTTGGAGCTGCCGGACAAAACCCCGGCCTTTGCGCATGTAAGTGAAGCTGGTAATTTGATGAACTTGCTTTAAAGACCCTGACGTAATATCTTATCATGTGTCTTGACAGAGGAACCATCTGAAGGAGCCAAGCGACCCGCCCAATGAAAACAAGGTCTCTGCAATGCTTGAGCACACCTGCAGGATCCTGGACTTCAGCCCCATGGAGCAAATTTATTTTGTTAGTTTACGAAAGTACGCAGCGGCCGATTTTTATTATTTGTTTTACGTCAGAGAACGTGACTTTGCTGTCTTGCACTGACCACCTTACACTGTGTCGTGATTGCAGGAGCGTGATTGAGCAGCGATTTTATAGATATCAGGATATTCACGCCGGCCAAGTTGTAGAGGTGAAATAGAGAAATTATGTTGTTGGGGTTAAAGTTGCAAATTTAACCCGCTTCGTGAGGATTTGGACTGTTTTAATCCTCTGTTGTCCTCCAAGGGGACGGTGTCTGTCCTGCTGAGCCACGGGATGGTGGTGCATCTGTCGGAGCACGTCAAAGGTCTGGTGCCTCGGACGCACCTCTCCGACATCCTCCTGAAAAACCCGGAGAAGAAGTACGTCGAGGGGATGAAGGTCAAGTGTCGGGTCAGTACAGTTCTCTCCTGAAAAAGATGCAGGAATGAAGCCTCTACAAGGGTTTTCAGTCAGACTAGCATGTCTGGTTGTGTGTGAACTTCAGGTGCTGTCAGTAGACGTGGACAACAGGAAGTTGTGTCTGACCCGGAAGAAGGCGCTGGTTGAGAGCACCCTGCCGCTGTTCCTCAGCTACAACGACGCCCGTCCCGGCCGGGTGTCCCACGGCTTCATCGTGTCTATCAAAAACTTCGGCTGCATCGTCCGTTTCTATGGCAACGTCAAAGGTCTGGTCCCACTGGAGGAGCTCAGCTCTGAGCCCATTGTCTGTCCGGAGGATGTCTTCTATATTGGACAGGTGAGACAAAAGCGAGTTGCATCGGTTCATCAGGATTCCTTACAGGATTCAGACCGGAGGAGCTGAGGTGTTTGGGAAAATAAAGACTGCGTTTTTCCTTGACTTCACATTTGAAGCCTGACTGCTGACCAGTATCTGCTGAAGATTCTTGGTTATCTTTTATTTTTTTTGTTATATTTTAACAATGTACAAAAAAGGAAGACAAGTCAAGTTTATCTATTTAGCACATTTCAGCAACAAGGCGGTTCAAAGTGCTTTACACCACAAAAACATCATAGCCAACTATTATGAAACAAGCAATAAACATAAAATTTTTTCAAATGCCATCATCAAGCAAATATAAAATATATTGATCAGGGTTCCATCCACGCATTCATTCATTCTGAGTATCTGTTCAGTGCTTGGATGGATTTGGAGTTGTAATGTAGAGTTGGGTGTCATCTGAGTAGCTATGGTAGTTAATCTCATTACTTGTATTAACCTGAGCTAGCTGGAGCATGTAGATATTTAATAGGAGGGGTCCCAGGATGGAACGTTGGGGTACCTCACAGGTGACATCTGCTCAGAAGATGCCTATTGACACAAAGAATTGGGGATTTGGACATTTTGAATAATTTTGAAACTCCATTCCTTCATCTGAGTGTACGTGGTTGTTTTCCATCTTTACCTTCCAGGTGCTGAAGGCCAAAGTTCTTCAATGTGACCCAGAGAAGGAGAAGCTGCTGCTGTCATTTAAGGCGGCGGCAGAGGGAGAGACGGAGGAATCTACCGAGCCTCCGATTGACTGCGAGGTTGGAAAGGTAAAACAGAGCTCTTGGTGGTGGTGGTGTTGTTTTTGGCATCCATCAAACTTTCCTCGTTTCCCAGCTACATTTTATTTGCCTTGTAGAGGGTGGAAGCAAGGGTGGTGAAGAAATCCATCAACAGTCTGGAGGTCGTCATCCTCCCAGACGAGGGCCGCGCCTTCTTACCCACAGTGCATCTCTCCGATCACATGTCCAACTGTCCGTTACTGTGGGAGGTTCTGCAGGAAGGAGACACCATTTCAAACCTCATTTGCTTTAACAAGAACAAGCAGAACCTCGTATCCTTTCCCCTGAGCCGTTTAGACCGAAGCTGACGTTCTGTGGTGTGAAACGGTTTATTTTCGCCTTAGCTGCTTCTCTTTTAAAGACGCTCACCAAGAAACCAAGGGTGAGATCGTCACTGGAGGAAGGAGCGGTGGCCAAAGATTTCTCTGAGATTACCGTGGGGATGCAGCTGGTTGGCTGCATCAGGAACATCATGTCCTATGGCGTCTTTGTGGAGTTCCCCTACGGTCTCGTTGGTCTTGCACCCAAATCTGTGAGTTGAAGAGCTGGGAATCAGTCTTTTCCTGACGCAGCAATGTCGCTGTTTTCAACATTGAGCGTTTTTGTTTTACTACAACAGGCCATGTCGGATAAGTTCATCAGCGACACGACGACCGCCTTCAAGCTGGGCCAGACGGTCATCGCCAAGGTGACCAATGTGGATGAGGAAAAGCGGCGATTCCTGGTCACGCTGAAGATCTCTGAGGTCATAACGCCTGCCGGGGACGCCCGGGCCGCACTCCTGAACGGCATACAGGAGAGACGAACTGTGAAGGAAATGCTGACTGTCAGAGGTGTGCTGATGGCTTCGGATACTCTCAGTTCCTGTTCAGCCCGGCAGAACCTGGCTCTGCCGGTTTCCCCTCTCATCATTCCTGTCTCTACAGATGACGGAGAACTGCGGCAGCAGCTGGCTGCTCTGACCGTCGGCCAGAAGCTGAAGCTGATGGTGGATTCAGCGACACAAGCCGGGGCCAAATTTAAGTCTGACAACTTGCCTGGTGCTGACGTTATCGCCAGTAAACGCCATGTGGCGGGTACGTTCAGAACCATCAGGTCTTAAAGGGATACCTCAGAGTTTCTGTTGTAAGACTTTATTGAAAGATTTTATTCATTTAAGGTCTGGCCTGCAGTAGAAAACATGCTGTTGGTTTCTTCATTTAGTGTAAATTCAGACTATTTGGTGCCAGAGGCTGAGATTAACAGCTAATCTGAGACGACCAACACCCAATCTGACCTTTACTGTTCATAAACAGTATCAACTTGTTAATAGTAGCAGGACTTGGGTAGGATTGGACAAACGATAAAACCATACGGAATAAGGCGGTCACATCAGATCCTGATAAATGTAGAAGCCTTTACTCCTTATAACAACGTTTTTGTCTTAATTTGAAGATGTTCTGGTAAAATTATATCTTTATTCTGCTAATATTATGATTACATTTTCATAACTAAGCAAAAATTCTCATAGCCTGGACCTAATACTCTGTCGTGCAACTCACTGAAGGGACAACTGAAATAAGAGCCACTTTTTAAAAACTCATCTTCTGATTGCATCAATAGCCCCACCAGTGAGCGTATCTGCCTCTTTTCCAGGAGTTAGCCTGACCCCTGGGCAGAAAGTGAGTGTGGTCATCCTTAATGTCGACATCCTGTCCACCTGTGTCCATGTTTCCGTCCTCCCAAAGCTGCTGGGGAAGAAGAAGTCTGTAAGTGTTGCTAACGTTTTCTCTCTTGATTTCAGCAGGTTATATAAGCCTCTTTTCTCTCACGTTGCATCACATTATCACTGCAATTTTTAACATTCCTTTTTACAGCTGAATAAAGGCTCAGACTGCTGTGCGGTGGTGCAGTTCGTCGACCAGGACTTTGCTGTCATCTCGCTAAACGATGCGGCGCAGCTGACTCTGCTCCACACCTGCAGCCACCTGAACGAGGTCGCCCTGTCCGAGGCAGAGAGACTCAAGGTGGGGATGACTCTGTCGGTGGAAGTCGTAGAACCCAGTTGCGAGCAACTGGAAGGGCTCCCCCTGGTGTTGCGGAAGGGCAGCGCGCCGAAGCGGCAGCGTACGGCTTCGGAGAACCAGGCGGACTCTTCGGGACACCGCTTCGGCGAAGTCCTGCAGGGCAAAGTGAGGTCGGTGAAGCCCACCTACATTCAGGTGGCGCTGGAGGACGGGAGCACGGGCAGCGTCCACGTATCGCAGGTGGTGGAGCCAGCCGAGGTCAAGCTGGGGTCCTTCCCCACGTCCACTGTGAGAGTGGGCAGGGTGATCAAAGCCAGGGTCATCGGAGGACGAGAAGCCACCAGTCACAGGTTAACGCAACCTTTAAGTGTCGTTGTACGTAAATGTGTTTATCAGGAAATTTTAAAACTATTAAAAAGTTTGTTTTTCAGCATTTCAGTTCATAAAGTGAATCTCTCATAACACCGAGTTATATGCTTTGTTTGTTTATTTTGGTGATTCTGGTTGACAACTGATGGATCTAAAAAAATAGTAATTTTATGGATCAAATAAAATTGTATTTGTATATCACATTTCAGCAACAAGGCTAAGTTCTAAGTCCTTTAAATAATAAAAACAGAAAAATACCAAGTCATTGAGCGCACAGTCGACAACTGAAACGATGCATTTTGTCAAGTGATTTTCTGATCAAAATTAACAGAAAATTATAATAAGAAATGCTGAGACTCTTATGAAGTTAGACTTTAGTATCTGTTTTAAAGATAAGGACATACTTCATCTTTTGTAACATCAACATCAAATTATTAACAGTAGCAAGACTTGGACATGATTAGGCAAAGAAAATCACCCGGAATAAGGCGGTCACATCAGACCCTGATAGCTGTAGAATCTTTTTCTCATTAAAACTAAATTTTTAGTTTAGTTTTAATGATGTTTTGGTAAAATTACGTCTTTATTCTGCTAATATTATGACTTCTCATAACTAAACAAAACTTCTCCCAGCATGGCCCTAATACCCTAACTCTGTCATACAACTCACAGAAGGGACAATTGAAATAAGGGCCACTTTTTGAAAATATTTTGTTTAGAACTACTTTTTAACATAAGAAAGTGAGAAAAAAAATTTTTTAAGTCGGCTCGTCCAGCTGTAAAGAAAAAAGTCAATTTTCTCTGCTTTCAAAAGGCTGTCTTTGTAACAAATCTTTCTTGATTTCAGATTTCTTCCGTTTTCTCACCCCAAATTCAAGTACACCATTCCTGAACTCACTCTTATACCCAGGTAACCAAAGTGGATCATGGTCATCACATCACGTGTCCCGATTATGGATCTTTTACATTTGGAGCCTGGTAACTTTCTGTTTTTCTCCTTGTAGCCGACTGGATCCTGGTGTGGATTTTAAACCAGTTACAGCAAAAAATAAACTGGCCGGCTATAAGCCCGGCGACGAAATCACATGTTTCGTATCAAAGGTGAGCTTTCATGAGCGTTTTAGTGGGTTTACTGTGTAAATATCAGCAGATCCAAATATTTCCAGTCATTCTTCCAGCTCTTCCTTCAGTGGTTTTGTTTCTGTTTCCAGTTTAAATCAGACAAGAAGTGCTTGGAAGTCACCTCTGACCCCTGCGTCACAGGGACCGTGGACCTGCTTTCCATGATCACAGATCCTAAAGTGAGTGATGCAGATTCTGTGCTCAAGTTGTTGTTTTTTTGGGGGGGGTTTTTTGGTAATTAAATTGTGAGAGTATATTTTTGCTTAAGAAAATATCTGACCTTGAGTAAATATTTGTTTTTCCATGTCCAGGATGCCAGCCACCCAGAAAAACTGTTCAAGCTGGGCCAGGCGGTTCGCGCTAAAGTGGTGGAAGCGAGCGTCCAGCCTCATCGCTTTGTGCTGTCGCTCTCAGGTAGAGAGGGTAGAGTTGATGTTGAAATGTTTTGGTGGCGATGACTCTCATTCTCCCTGTTTTCTTGCTTTCCCAGGGATCCATAAACTGGAGAAAGGCAGCATTGCATTGGGAATGGTGACCAGTGTTCAGCCACAAGTCGGCCTCGTGGTCAAGCTCCCCTTTGGCGGCGCCGGAACGGTTTCTGTCACTGACGTCGCTGACACCTACAAGTCGAAGCCGCTGGAGGCGTTCAGGAAGGATCAGCTCATCAGGTTGGTTGATGATGAGGTTCAGCGTTCTTTTGATGTGATCATCTAAAAAGAAAAAACGTCAGAATATCATGAATAAGTTCAATGCATTTCTTGTAATTTTGATCTTTATCTGTAAGCCATAGTCAATAAAATGACAAGAAATGCCATTCTTGAGACATTTACCCTGTGAAATGGAATATTGGCATCTCTTGACTATATATATTGAGCCTTCTCACTATATTCCAAGTGTTTGAGATCTACCTGATCTAGAATGGCAATGTGCTGGGGACAATTTCTAGGTTTTAATTTTGCCTTCTCCATAGAAACCATTGAAAGACTTATAAATTGTTAAAGACCACGAAAGAATGGTTGTGGAGACTCTTAATGTTATGTTATAAAAGAGAATCTGAAACTTTGAAAAATCCCACATGGCAGTATTCATCTGAGAACAGACTATAGTAGAACAAATAGGATAATTACACAAAGGTGGACCCCAGACAGGATCTTGATTAAAATGTTTTTTTGTTTGTTTGTTTTTCATGTTTACAGAACGTTTAGGTGAGCTGTAAAATGAAAGCTCACATTTTAAACTTAGTTTATTTTAGTCGTATCAAATTTGAGCATTTTTTTCTGAGAGTTAATTAGGAAAAGTTAAACTTCTTTAAAGCCAAGCGTTGCCACCCTGCGTCCCCTCAGGTGTTACCTTCTAGATGTGCAGAATGGAAAGTGGCACCTGTCCCTACGTCCATCACGGTAAGAACAGTCATTGGGAAAAGTTGCATGGTTTATAGAACGTATGGCTCATTGCAGCGTGTCCTTTCAGGTTGAACCCAAAGAACACCAAGCCAGCGAAGGACCCAGAAGTCTTGTCTTTGGACCATCTGCAGCTGGACCAGATGGTCCGAGGTTATGTCAAGATTGTGAGTGAGCAGGGGGTCTTCATCAGGTAACTACTTCTGTCTTGGATTTACTGGATCTCAGTGCTGCATTGGCAACATTTGCAAACAAAAGATCTAATGTGGAGTGCCTCAAGGCTTCGTTCTCGGACCACTGAGCCTCTCAAGTGGACACAGAGATGGGAGCTGAAGAAAAAAAAACATAAGTTATCTCCTCATCATTTCTATCCTCTCCTCTGTTTCCAGGCTGTCGCATAACATCACAGGAAGAGCTCAACTTCAACAGTCCTCCAAATACTTCATTAACAACCACAAGATCCTCTCTAGTCACCTTCCGGTCAACACCCTCCTCACCACTAAAATCCTCAGGTAAAAAACACAATGTCTCAGCTCAGACTTTGTGATTGTATTTCAATTTTTTTGTTGTTTTTTTTTAAATCAGGCGAAATAACCTCAGTTTGTTTCCTCAGTGTGGACAGGGAGGACCAGTTGGTCGACCTCTCTCTTCTCCCCGCGGACACCGGAAAGCCAGACGTGCTTCCGGAATCCCTCGGCCTGCCGCTGCGTCTCGTCGGAGACGCGGAGAAACGCGACTCAAAGAAGGCAAAGAAACGTTTGCACGCCGAGAGCGAACAGGTAATGAACATTCTTTCTGCTGCTATTGTCTTACTTTCATATGTTTAACAGTACTAGAGTCAAATAGAAAGTCCACAACAGCTGCATTCAGGATCTGTAGACCCTCAGGTCGGTCTTTGTTGTTCATTCATGTTACAGAAACCAGCGGAGCCCCAGATCCCGAAGAAGAAAAAAAAGAAATCAAGCAAACCAAAAACTGATGGTGATGACAGCGGAGTGGAGGTCTACTTCAGAGAAGAGGAGGATGAAGGGGAGGAAGTAAAGTGTGATTTTTCTCAGGTGAGCTGAACTTCAGACACTATTTTTTGCTCTTGCTATATATTCAGGCCCCCACAGCTGGAGAATATTATCGTGTGTTTCTGCCTCTGCAGGTGTCTCCCAGCTCGGCGGGTCCGTCCAGGCTGCAGGTGGCAGCCGGCTTCTCCTGGGACGTGGGGCTGAGCTCCCTGAAGCCCGTGTTGGAGGCAAAGGATGGGCACTCTAGCGACGGAGAGGAGCAAGACGGCAACAAAAAGGTGAGACGATCAAAAGGATCCGTCAAGGTGCTGTTTATATCACTTCAGCTTTTCCATGTTTTCTGTGAATTTTGTTTGGATTTTTTTTTTCCGATTTACCAACATAAAGTGGGCCGTTAATGTGAATTTAAAAAAAAAAGCCTAATTTATTAGTCATTTTACTAATGAAAATCTTTGTAGTGTTTCATGCATTTGTCAGGGTTCGCACCGGTGCTTGAAATCCTTGAAAATGCTTGAATTTCAGTTGGCGAGTTTTCAAGGTTTGGAAACTAAGCACTTTTCAAGGTTTGGGAAGTGCTTGATGTTCAATCTGCCCACTTTTGTAATAAAGTACAGTCTACCTTTTGATTAAAAGCCTAAATTTGTAAAACATAATTTACAGTTTAACCAGATGTTTTCATACACCTAATAAAACGAAACATATTTTCTTAATCAGAATAAACCTTTCTTTCTAGAATTATCAAAATTATTTCTATTTGCTAAAGGCCATAAATTTTAGGGGAAAATTTTTTTTACATTTTTGGATATGTCTTATTCTTATTGGCACAATGATTTATTGGTCTGTGGAATTTAAATAAAGGTTGGCTAATATTTTGTGTGTTAAACGTTTTGTTAAATTTGTGTGTTCTCATGCCAGTCAGTTTTTTTGTCTGTTCTAAAGCGGTTCAACAAAGCATTGATTCAGAGGGTCTGAATACAAAATCATGTCACACTTTTCAGATTTTCATTAGTAAAAAAATGTGGAAAACCAATTTGTGTGACTATTTAAGCAATCATTTCATAAAAACCAGTATGAGATGAGACCTTTAACTGGTCCCGCCTGATTTTCTCCATAATCACTTTTTTTTTTTTTTTTTTTTCTTTAATCGTCCAGCCCCAGAAGAAGACGCGCCATGAGCTCGAGCAGGAGAAGAAGTCAGCGGAGAAGGCCCTCCTGCAGCGGGAAGCCGAGCTGATGGACCCGAGCCTGCGGCCCCAGGACGCGGCCGGCTTCGAGCGGCTGCTGCTCGCCTCGCCCAGCAGCTCGCTGCTCTGGCTCCAGTACATGGCCCACCACCTGCAGGCCACGCAGATCGAGCAGGCCCGGGCTGTGGCCGAGAGGGCCCTCAAAACCATCTCCTTCAGGTGACCGATGCCCCCCCCCCCCCCCCCCCCCCCCCCCCCCATGCAGATGGTGATGAGAACGGTGCGTCGGTGTTAAGACTCCGCTCTGTGTTTGTGTCCAGGGAGGAGCAGGAGAAGCTGAACGTGTGGGTGGCCCTGCTGAACCTGGAGAACATGTACGGAACCCAGGAGAGTCTGAAAAAAGTGTTTGAGCGAGCCGTGCAGTTCTGTGAGCCCATGCCCGTGTACCAGCAGCTGGCCGACATCTACGCCAACTCCAACAAAATCAAGGTCTGAGTTTATTTTTACCATGGGTGCATTCACACCAGCCCCGTTTAGTCCTCTTTAATCGAACACCAGGTCGTTTGCCTAGAAAGCCGTTTGGGGAGGTGTGAATGTGCAATCGAAGTCTGACGTGAACCAAGACAGAGAACTTTTCTGCCCAGGTTTCAGTTCGGTTGAATTGAATTCTGCTGCAATTTGAATGCCAAGCAGACTGGAGACCTCTCCGAAAGCAGGAAGCGGTTTATAGCAAAGGGCATTTTGGATAACTATAAGATGAACAAATGTGTGAGTGCAGCGCTAGAGAAAGAAATCCTACTAACACTAAAATCTGCCCTGACTCTATTTTGTTTACATTTTGTGAAGAAGGAAGTTGCACTCAGTGTCTTCTTCAGAGGTTTTTATGTTGTTTCCTTCAGTAGTTCTTGGTGCAGCACCGCCACAGGAAAGGAGGGGAACAGGTTTTTCAGTTAGTTCGGAGCATTTGACATAGTGCAGTGTGAAAGCTCGCTGAAAATTTAACAAATGTTGCAATTTTGGTCCCCAATCGAACCAAGTCTGCCGGACCATCAAGTGTAAAAACATCCTTAGTTCCTGAGTAAAATTACTTTTCCTCCAGCTTCTAATATGTGTGTTTGTGTTGTGTATCAAGGAGGCAGAGGGTCTGTATAAGACCATGGTGAAACGTTTCCGGCAGAACAAAGCAGTGTGGTTAAGCTACGGGACCTTCCTGCTCCAGCAGGGCCAAAGTGATGCTGCCAGCTCTCTCCTGCAGAGGGCGCTGAAGAGTCTACCCCCCAAAGAGAGTAAGATGAGCCGAGTTGGTTTGTTTAATCTCTCAAGAAACGGAAACAAACGTCAGGATTTTACCAGTTGTGATGTTTCCTGTGTTTTGCGGCGTCTTGCTAGGTGTGGATGTAATCACCAAGTTCGCTCAGATGGAGTTCCGCTTCGGCGACGCTGAGAGAGGTCGCAACATGTTCGACAAAGTCCTGACGAACTATCCGAAGCGCACGGACCTCTGGTCCGTTTTCATCGACCTCATGGTCAAACATGGATCGCAGAAGGAAGTGAGGTAAACGTGACCTCCTACTGCTGAGGTTTACACTGGAATTTATGTAAAGAAGCGACACAATAAATAATCAAATATGTCATTTTTTCAGATGAAAGTACATTTTTAGGAAATAAATACAAATCTGAGAAAATGAGGATCTCCTGTGCAGTACCTCAAGGCTCCATTCTTGGGGCACTTTTATTCAACTTCTACATGATCCCCCAAGTTTAGATTATTACTGTAACTATGCTGATTGTTTTGATTTTTCTGTGGGCACTGAAATGCATTTCTTCACACCTGTTCTAAACCTTCTGTTCTAAAACATTCAAACAGTCTCGTCTGAACGACCCGAGCATTTGGGTTTCATTTCGTTCTCCGCTCCTCTCCTTCCGCAGGGCCGTCTTCGATCGGACGATCCACCTCAGCGTTTCCGTGAAGAAGATCAAGTTCTTCTTCAAGCGCTACCTGGAGTATGAGAAGAAGCACGGCACCCCTCAGAGCGTCCAGGCGGTCAAAGAGAAGGCCATGGAGTTCGTGGAAGCAAAAGGCAAAGACGCTGCAAACTGAAAGCGCAAAAATACATCACCGGACCCAAACCGAGTCCCTGAAAACCATCAGTCTTTGTTTGAACTCTTGTAATGTTGCTGACTGAGTGTTGAAGCTTGATCCTGGGTCCATGCAATGTAATGATCTATAAATGTTAAAAACAAGCAGCTGTTGTTAACCTTTTTTTAACCTATTGTGTAAAATAAACACTGCATAATGATAATGGAAGTTAGGAGGGGTTTTTTTTGTTTTTTATATAAATCCAACACCGTGACATTACATGACACTTTATTTAAAATACAAAATAACATCATATAGGGAGACTTTTACACACAATACATACAGGCAAGACTAGTTTTCTAAGAGTCCTGTTTTAAAGGAGGACGGGGTCACAATCGGTTCCTACTGAAATCGTCGGGGGGTTTTTCTTCCATCTGCGTTTCAGCCAGATGTTGTGGCGAACTCTGGCTTCTGGGGCGTCTCGCCTTCACTGGCAGTACTTGAGATGCATATGTGGCACTGGGTTTCTATGGTAACTGACATGGGTTGTGCTGGCTGCATTGGTAACAAACACCCCTGAGAAAGTAGAGAAAGTATTCGGACTGATTCTGGGACGTCCCGCTCTGTGCCTGTGGTGATATTAGTCACTGGCAGTGCTGCTCTACTTGTCCTGATTATCCACCTCTCTCTCTCTCTTTCTCCTGCCGTTGTTTTTGTAGCTGTGTTACAGTGCAACATGGAAGCAGAACTAGGAACTTTGTTTTTATGGAAATAATCCTACTCATCCGGTCTCTCTCTGACTGATCCGATCAAACATGGCGGCGCTGTCGTCGATGTCTCAATTCTCAGCCGAGGCGCGTCGCTCGAAACTCTCCACCAGAGCCCCAGCGTGGGATGGTTACCACTTGTTACCTTCTGAGATGTTCATCATCTTTAGTGTATTTAATGTGGGTGTTTTCTGAGAGGGGGAACGGGTCTTTCTCTTCCCCTCGATTGTCTCACACCTCCTCTGGATCCATGGGACCCTCGGCGCCCTGCGGGGCGTCGGAGTGGAGCCGCAGGATGGGCTTGTTGCACATGGGGCACACGCTGCGAATCTCCAGCCACTTGAGCAGGCACCTGGGAGGAGGAAACACAGGAGCAGTGTGTTTACTGCAGCAGTTCGTTCCCGCTTGAACGGTGGTTTTGTTCAAGAGATGAAGAAAAGGCATTTAAATGGAATATTGAGACAAAAACAAATAATGCCAATCTTGCACTAGAGTTTAAGTGGGTAAATATTTTTTCTTGCAAAGTTTTGATCAAAAATTTACACACTCTGTCTACAAATTTCCGCTCCTTGGAAACAATCATGATTAATCAATTATTGATATGATCGTCAACTAATTTAGTAATCGATTAATCATTTGCACACGGACTAAAAAAAAAAAGATGAAAATTGTCAAAAGAACAACTCCATAAGACCAGTACTTGAAACAAAACTGCACAGAAAATTTATAAATTTTGCATTTAAGATAAAAACCTTCTTTGTAAATATGTTCTACCCAGAACTCCTCGGGTGTTTCACCTTTAGCTTCACCTGGTACAAATTCAGTACAAAAAAAAATGATTAAGCACATCCATTTATTAACAGATTAATCAAAAAATAAATAATTATTAGTGTTTAGTAAAGAAATGCATCTTAGGCAATAAAATGTGCATTGTATTTAAAAAAGGAAATGAATAATTTGTGTCTTTTAATGTATTTCTAATATTGTATTTAAAAAAAAAAAGCTGAACTGGTTAAATGAAAAATCTGCAGAATGTGCCTTTTTTTCAAAATCCAGTCAGAATAATCAATAGAATAATTGACAGAGTAATCGATTACAAAAAGAATAGTTACAACTATGTTATAAATATTAAATATTTAACCAGTCGGGCTCTATTACCAGTTATTACCCAATCATGAAATGACAATGCTGAGGCTGGTTTCTGATTCTGCAGAGCCCTAAATCGCTGTTTCGCTCTATTTTTGGCTTCTGGACAAGCTTGGATCGGTTAAAACCTGGAGGAAACCTCAAATTTAAATTCACAAAAATCCCAGTTTAATCTAACTTCATTCTGTTTGGGATAATAACCTTGTGGAAACCTCACACTGGTGTTCCGCCAACTTCTGGTTTATGACAAGCTTGAGCCTGGGTTGTTCCAGGACTTAGACCAATCTTCTTTGACACAGTTTGGCTCAGATGGTTGGAACCAGGATGTTCCGACGGGTCGTCCAGATTGGTCAGACTAACATTTAGATTTTACACAGCTCCTCTACCATTCAGTTCCTTATATATCACCATGCCAAGCTTAGAATAAGCTAAAAAAAATCATGGAGACAAGTCCCTCTATCCCTACTGATAGTCTGTTAGGCTGGCAAAATAAAACGTGGCTTTGAAATGCATCAAAACATCCGACTGACAGATCTGTAACTCCAGTCTCTCGAAGTCAGGTCAGATGCTGTGATGAGGAAGTACGCCGTTCATTTATGTGAATGCGTGCGGCAGAGCCTGAACGGTCCGAGGCGCTCGGTTCATCAAAAGCCTCTGGAAAAAAACATTTTGAAACGCTGCAGCATGTTCTGAAATCATCCCTCATATTTTCAATCATTCGTCCACATTCACAGCTGCACTGGAAATGGTGCTCACTGATTTTAACTGTCAATAAGTCGTCGGGCTTGTTTTTTTACATTTTTTTTCTATTTTCTGAAATCAAGTGTTTACAAAGATAGGAGAACGAGATATAAAATGTAGCCTAATTATTTGACTCAAACAACGAGCATCTCATTATGACCAATAACATAGAGGGACATCAAAGTTTCAGCAGAAGTCTGTTGTATGAGAAAATTATGTTGTTTCACCTGTTTATTCGTCTTATAATGGTTTAGCCTTCGAATAAAGAGAAGGCTAAACCGAAGAAAATGAGAATCTGACATATTTTAGTTGTCAAACCACTGTCAGAAACAGACAGGAGTCTCTGCTTATTAGGGGAATGGAAATGCAAACAGATCTGACATATGACATCACATAGGTCAGGTGTGGCCAAAGAGCGGCCCGGGAGCTATTAGTGACCCTTGGACTAATTTTCCCAAACCGCAGTTCAAGAATGATACAAATTGTAGAACCATGTCTACCCGAAGACCTTTACTGAAAAGCCGATTTTGATGCATCCAAATCAGCTTTTACTGAATTAATGAGACTTGACTATAAATGTAGAAAGCATTCTGAAAAAACGGTGACCCAAATTCTCTTCTTACAACTGAGAACGGAGCTAATCTCTCCAGAAGCCCTTAGAGCTCAGCAACACTCACTTCTTGTGAAATGCATGTGAACACGGACACACGCCCAGTTCGTCTCGGGTCCTGAATTCCTCCAGGCACACGGCGCAAGTTTGCTGCATCGACAGAAACAGAGCGGGTTAGTTTAAGGTAAAAGAAGGACAAAACATTCCTCAGCGTGCCACGGAGAGCATCATGTACTTCGGTTCTTGAACGGCACGGTTGTCTCTTTCGAACCAGAGGGCCATATGTTTCCTCATTTCACAGTAATTTCATTTATCTCTAATGAACAAACAGGCCGTTGTTGAGAAATTGCGATCTTGCTTTGTTTCCAAGCAACAGGACCAGTTGGACACATAAATACATTTTTAAAAAATGTTTCCCTGAAAACATATAAATGTGCTTTCTCCAAGCATCTAGAAATTGTACCACAACCTTCTGGTATGTTGAGGTTCGAATTTAAAGACAATTCAAAATTGTTTCATTGTTCTGGATTTTGGGAATCAAAATTATTCTGTTAATTCGTTTCCCTAATTAAACTGAAAATACATTTTAACAGCTATTATACATTTCTATGCTGAAATGTTTTTTAATTGATCTCAGATGATATTATGACCTTAAATGTTGTCATTAGCAATAAGAGGAAAACCACTCTAATTAACAGAAATATCAGCTTTAAAACACAAGTGTGTGTATAATAACTTCACTTAGTGAACGAAGTGACTAAAATCAAGGAATTTTTCAATAATATTCTAAATGGTCGAAAATGACTGCATGTATGTACACTGTAGATGTATGTGCACTGCTGTCATTGCAACAGTCACACATAGTGCAGACGCGTTCGCATTGACCTTATTTAAAGGCATCTCCACCCTCATTAATGCAGTACGGCCAACTAATCACGCCTGAAAGGAAAAGCTGATCGAGTTAACCCGACTAAACAAACGCACCCAGCTCATAATGGATCATCTGAGCTCTTGTGGAAAAGTATTCTGGCTAAAATAAAATGTCATTGTTAAAAAAAAAGAAGAAAAAAAAAGTCAAGCTTTTACGGAAAACGGGACTCACTCCGAGAAGGCTCAGCTTCTTGCTGGCTCCTTTCAGCACCACCTGCAGTGAAGAGAGCGAGGAGAAAATGTTGGATGTTTTCTTTAAAGCTCTTCTCATTCTTCCAGTTCATTCTCCCAGTGGAGGAGCCACGAGCTCAATGCAGAGAGCTAAGAGGGTTTTTCCTCACACAGTCACTTCCTTTTACCTCTTTCACACATTTGATGAAAACCAGCGAGTAAATACTGACACACAGGTGGAGTCAAGGCCATCTATAAAAAGTGCAACACGGTGGACTTCCATGAATTTATAACATCCTTCAGAAACCTTGTAGGCCTGAAACATTTGACTAATTCAGTAATTGATTAATCGCTAACTGGAATATGCAGACTCGAAAAAAGGACATTTGATGAAGAAACAACAGTCAGTGCAGCAATTAAGCTAAAACTGTACAAAAAATAAATAAATAGCCCTGATTTTGTAAATATGTTCTACCCAGGACTTCTTAAATGGCACTTTTAACTTTTTCAGCTGAGCTTTTCGCATGTGGATGTTGGAACTGCAGTCGCATCCTCTGTAATAACTGATCAAGCATTCGCTTAAGGAATGCGACAATGTTGCACTTTAGGAAATAAAATGTTTATTTTCTTGTTGAAGACAGAATTAAACTGTCTATTTGGAGCTTTATTTCTAACATTTTAGAAAAAAAAAAGGTTTAAGCGATTAAATGACAAAATCTGCCGAATGTGCCAATTTTTTATCGGATTAACCGTCATAATAATCAATTACTGATATAATCGGCAGTCGTAGCCGTACATCCTTGCGTTACACAGTCCCCCACAGTGACAGGTGTGGGTGTGACGTACCTCGTTGTAGCTGAACTGCTCCCTGGTTCCTTGCTGTTTTAACCTGAGGGAGACACAAGAGAGGATAACGCCGCCGTCTGCACAGTGACAACTGCATCAGGGGAGAAACGGGCTCTAAATATGACAGGTTTACACTGAAATGTGTTCGGTTCAGTCAAAGCAGACGTAAATCGCAAGGCTAACTGTCAATTCATGAGGCTTGTTCAGAAGCTCTTTAATAAAGTTAAAAGCAGAAGAGATCAGCCGTCATGCGTCGATTAAAGATGTAGGGAGGGTTGGTGTTGGGTTCCACCCGGCCAGACTTTCTCCTCTTGTATCATCCTGCTCGTCAAAAGGAGGAAAGTGGGGTGAGCGTTACAATACAAGCTGTCAACTAAAAGGTATATTTGTTGGTTCTCCTCGTAAAGCTGTATTAAAAGCCTTTAAAAGGTTTTAGATTTTGCAGTAGTCTGACCTTTTGCTAAAAAATATTGAGCAAAATCTTTAAGTTGAGTCATTTATTTTGTAGAAATCCCATATAAAGAATAAATATTTCAACAAAATCACCAGTGGCCCAATTTATGTAAGAATCAATTTCTAAATAAATATTACTGAGCCCATTTTTTATGCTTTATTTTCGTCTTCTTCTTTTTGAGTTTATTAAGAGTTTCTAGGAAATTCCCCTTCAGTAATCCACGGCTTTCAGTTTTCCTGAGGCACAAATAAAGAGAATAGAGATTATGGGGGAGTTATAGTACCATGTATTAAAATAGGGAATGCTAATAATTATGTCACTTGTGATTTTGTCAAAGCCGATTATTTTTTAACATACCCAAAGGGGAAAAAAAAGGTATTCATATTAAAGGTTAAATATTTGCCTGTGTTTCTTTGAATTTGTAGGTCTTTTGCACATCTTTTACCAGGTCGGGCAACAAATCTTCTCAGGTCTGGGTCTGAAGAAAGTTCCAGAGGTTTAGCATCTGTTTTGAAGCAGGTAGTGAAAGGAAAGACGAGGTAATGCTGTGCTCAGATCGGAAACTCTGAATTTTCAAGTCAAACTAAATGAAATTCCTCCACAGAAGGTTGAAAGCTTCTCACCACCGCTGATCTCAAAGCCCAATATGGCTGCTGTCTATATTAAACGTAGGACAAGCAGCAGAAAAAGCAGAAGTCATAGTGCCGTTCAGCCTGTCTCTGAAAATGCCGCTGCACCGTTAAAATAAAATAAAATGGAAAGGTTTTTTATTTTTATCTGATCATGGAGCACAACAGCTTTAAAATCCCACTGCTTTTCCCTCTTAACTGGATCACAGTTTTTGTTGGGTCTCATTTCCAGATCCAAATGTTGACTTCAGAGGGTAACAAGAACACACCAGTATTTGAGAGGTTGGTCCCATTACAATGACATTTCCCTGTATAATCATTAATATAAAAATAAATGCTTATATAGGTTGTACTATGCAGTTATTTTTAGGTAGAAAGAAAATTGAGAGTAAAACCCTTCCATGAACCTACCTAAGCTGGAAGTGTAATTCAGATGATGGCCTCTAGGTGCTTGTTCCGGCCCAGTGTTGGTAAACTCCCTCAATTTCTAAACATCTCTGAAAGAACATGGAGCTCTTTTTTTCTGCATGTCTAATTACCAAACCACCTAGTTTTAGTGTGCTCATGTAGTTTTTAGTCAACGGTGTTTGCAAATGTAAAATAGGCTTCAGTAATGATTTTGGGGAAAGATTTCAGATACTAAATCAATTCCTTTTTAAGGAAATCAAACATTTTAATTCTTTTTTTCAGACCAGACTGAGATTCTGAAAAAGCTCAACATAGGTCTCATCTGATTAGCAGTTCCAGGTAAATTTACAGCATACAGTACACACACACACACACCCACACACACACACATAACTAAGGGCATAAAAGACCGGTTAACCTAACATAGATATTTTTGAACTGTGTGAGGAAGCCAGAATACCCAGAAAGAATCCACACAGGAACGCCGTGTGGCAAAGAACCCCAAAGTCAAACACTAACGACTTTCATGCTAGTAATGTACCACCCACACACCTAAGCAAATGTCTCTTTTCTGGGTTTTGGAAGATAACTAGTATGGCATGTTGTCTTGTATTTCCTGTTCTGGGGACATGATGAGAGAAACGGCAATCTCTCATCATGTCACATTTTTATGGCAGCAGGGAAAATAAATTGGGAAACACAATTTAGAGTCTGGAGACATTCAAAATGACCAAAAAAAGTAAATTATGGCTTGGCGGCATTAGCTTCATCTAATACACTGGAATGTCTGAGGTGGCAATAAATGTTGCACAGATGATTATTAAAAATAAATAGTTCTGTTTGTGGAATTATTTGTTTTTAATAAATTAATATGATGAAGTTAATGGTTTTTTTATGCAAAAAGAAAATATGTAAAACACTTTATTCAGCTACCAGCAATGTCAATATACATGAAGGATGTCGTTTGTGCATAAACATATTGAGAAACAGTCGCATAACTAGTTTATATACAGCAATTGTGGTTTTTTTTCTTTTGTTTTCTTTTTGTTTCTTTAATACTTCTCTAATATCTTTTTTTGGCCTGGCTTCCTCCTCATCAAATTTGTCGCCAGCTTTGTCTTTCTGCCCTCTGGGGCCGGACAGGTGTCGGTTAGTGGCTTTCAGAGACAGCAGCTGCCTGCTCCGTCTGAAAGTAACACAGACGTGCGCAGAAAGCGAGAAAACCGAGGCAGCAGGGATGTGGCTGAACATCAAAGGACGAGGTGAAAGGTCTCAACTTGCTAAGTTCATGCAAATCCACCTGCAGAGTTGGTGAGAAATAATTTGCTAACGAGCAACAAACGAACCCGAATTTGGTCACTTAGAGGCTTAAATGCTCGTTATTTGAGGAAAAGGTTACAAACATAAAATAGCAGGTTTTGATTCTAGTGGAGAGAATCAAAACCATTGAGAAGTTGGTTTACATCCATTCTAAAAATATTTACTTAATTAGTCTTCTTCTTTTCATCTGGTTTAGCCAAATCTATTTTCAGTCTGATTCTTCTCCCAGTTACTGGACGAACGACCTTACCTGAAAAGGTAGCAGCAGAAGATGAGGCTGAGCATGAAGACGAAGAGGCCGATGCCCAGGACGATGACATAGACGTTGAGGGGGAGGTGGTAGATGTCAGACGTCATGCTGCAGTAGTGTTCAGAGCGATGAAAACTCAAACCACAAAGGCATCCTGCCAAGAAGAGCGTTCAAATGCACAAGTTTGTCACTCGGCGCGTTTATGAAGCCAAAGCTTTCCCTTGTTCTTTTGTCGTTTCAAATGAGTAACTGCAACCTGCTATGTCACTTTTTAAAAATATGTTTCTGCATATGTTTACTGTATTAAAACTGACATTTTGTTGCCTTTATCAACAGAAACATTGAAATAAACATGCTTTCTGCAGCAACTGTTTCCTCACAATCTTTGTGAGAAGCTCCTTTAGTGTTTCTAAAGTGAGCCATACCATAGTTGGATTACAAAGACCCACAATAGAGTTGCACATTACTAGAAATAGAGCAAAAATGTGATGATGTTGTTGACCATTTACAAAAAAATAATAAACAAAAACTGGTGTACTCATTGCAAACGTAGCATAAAGATGGTGATTTGCGGTTCACAATACAGATTGTTTCCATCCAAGCAACATTGTTTTTTGAAAAGTCGGTTCTGGTAAAAGTGAGCAAATGGATCCACAATATCGATAATATTGATACCAAGCCTGTATCGGTATTGTTACAATATCAGTGTGATAAGATCAATACTTTAGTTTCAGATTCCTTCTTGAAATTTTTATTTATTTTGGTATTCTAGTTCCTCAACTGAACCGCAAAGAAGATTTTTATTTGAATTATTCTCAATCTATAAAACAATACACACAAGTTTAGACTAAAGTATTAGTTGGGCTTTAACAAAGTAATTCAAAAGAGAAACCACAATAACTCACAAAGGTCAGAAGTTTGATATAATACTTAGATAATGAGTATCGGGGTCGGGAATACGGGCCCTATCAGATTGATACCAAAATAAGCACACCTGTAGCATTGGCCCTTATCTGGCATTTCAATGAAGAAAAAAGATAGTTTCTCATCGAATTTACCAGAGGATCTCAAAGCCCTCCTGAAACAATACGACATTAGCAACGCAAAGACGATAAATTAACAAATCAGCCTAAAACCTAAAACACCAGAGTCCACCAACAACAGATCCCCGTCCGCTTGGTGCTGACGGGCACAAAACGTCTTGTGGGTTTAAACGCAACACGCAGGTGTGTCCGGGGAGCTGCGCCTGACACTGCGGTGGCAACTGAGGCGCTCGCAGGATTGAGCTTTAATTGCCTGTGACCAAGACAAACATGAAGGATGGACAGCACTTCTGTCACGACACCATCTGTTCCACAGAATCTTCCGAGATGACTGGCAGAGTGTGAGTGCAGGCGTGTGCGGGGGTGTGTGTCAGAGTGTGTGGGGGAGGCCGTGTGGTTGGGATTTGTTGCTGAGGAAGTGGGGGTGTGCTAAATAGAACGTACTCTTAGGGGGGGAAAAAAAAGCACCATTTGGTCAAACCGTAGAGGAGGAAGCCCCACTTCCACAGACCACATGTGTTCCTATTAATTTGCTGTACAGGATGCTGTTTGCCAGCCTCTAAGTGACCATGTGTCACTCTTTACAGTGAGGGAATGGGTCCAGCTTGCAGGCTGTGGGCAGGGGGGGTGAGTTTGTCATGGCACGGGGCAGGTTAGGAGATTTATGAGGGTACGGGGTCAAGTAGGGACATCCGAAGGGAGCGTCAGACATTACACAGTTTTAAACGAATATACATTGCGTGTACAGAAAACCAATGACATACAGATAGTGATCAGTTTGAGATTATCGGACATATAAAGTGGGAAAAATATCAATGTTTAATATTTTTACAGCAGATTTTGGGGAGAGGATATTTTGTGTTCTTAGGAACAAATATGTCAAGATTACATTTTAAGGGTTAATCCATGTGAACGGTGTGAAGGTTTGGTTTGGTTTGGCATGCTTTTAGCAGCTGGTGTACGGTAACTGGACCAAGCCAAGCTGATATGACCCAGTTAATCAGGCGGGCAGGTAGCCTGCAGTCCGCTGCCTTACACAGTTTTAAACGGATGTACAGTTTGTGACATGCGGTTCTTATGTTTTCCAACTGTAGTTCTAAAATAACATTAGTTTTATTAGAGTACCAACGACGCTCCTTTGGTTTCCACAACATGGCCATTAAAGTTTCTTAGGGTGTTTTTGTGACTGAAAATATTTCCAAACAGCCAAATGTGTCTGTCTTATAGTTTTTCTTTCTGAGCCAACCGACCTGCAGTGTGCAACTTAAGACAACAGGTACCAGAAAGTAATAACAAGAGAGGTTTAAAATATCCTTGAATTCAGCTTTATCACACGCATATTACTTCCTGCTTTGTTTCAATCTCGTCAGTCAAGTCTGCGGACTGCCACCAACTCGCGTGTATTTACTGGTCGGCGGTGAAATCCACTCACTTACCGTTACACCATTGGAATGGTTGCATGAAATTCGACTCCCAAGCAGGCAGCAGTGAATTCAGGGCCCTGTCAGGAGAAGAGACTGGAGAAACGCCAGAAGCAGTGGATCCGGAGTCTCAGATGCCGTAATTTGTTTCTTTCTTAGCGAAGGTTTCTCTCCCTGACCTGGATCTTTGCGTTAGCTCCTTCAGAAACAAGTCATGGGAGATTTTCAGAGTCCAGAAATCCTCGGGAGGTGTGGTTCTTTTTTGTTGTTGTTGTTGGCTCAGCAGTCTGGGCTGCACAGCATTCTCCCAAATCTGGATCAACCACTCCGGGTTGAGTTGAGGCGGCAAAGATTTGGGTCTGGGGACCTCAGATGTTTCTGAATGATGTCACCAAAGGAGAGAGAAGAAGAAAACAAAGAAACATGGCTGAGAACAAACAGCAGCAGAGGCCTGGTGAAACGAGTGAGGACTTGTTATTGTAAAAAAAAAAAAAGAAGCCAAAACCTCACTGAATCATAAACAACAAGCAGCTTGCGAACAGGAAATACTCACATTTCTAACAGGGAGAAGGGGAAAGAGCCTCCTTGACTTCACTTTGCGTCACTTTGCGGTGTCGTCTCCTCTCTCCCCCCAGCCACCACAACCTCTCACCAGTTACAATGGCATCCAGCGTTAAAATGACAAATCCTCAACCCTCAACGAAGGCAATAATCCAACATTAATCTGCGCTGTTGTCTTCCTCCTATAAAGCAGCTTTTTCTAACAGGGGATTTTCACAAGTCTCACCCCCTCTTCGGTCTCCTCTTCCCCCAGTTCTCCGATCTTGCAGTCGGTGCTCCTCCTCGGCGACGAAGGCAGCGATGTTCTCCTTCTCCAAGAGCAAACAAAGTGAGGACAGCTCCATGCAGTCACCAGCACTCCTCTATAGCTGCTGTGTGTTTGTGTGACACTCGGAGAAGATACGTGCGTGTGTTTTGTTTGTGCGTAGGGAGGGGGGATCCTACTCTCCCTCTAACCATCTGCTCCTTCGATTAAGAAAAGACGGAGAGAAGAGAAAAAAAAAATCTGAGACAAAGGGCGGAGTGTGTTTGTCAGCCCCTCGCACCTCCAGCTGGCTTTGTCATGGCAGACTTCTCCCCCTCTTTGCTCCCTTTTTTTTCAGTCCATAATGGTGCCTGCAGTTTGCCTTTTCCCCCCTCTTCTTTCCTCTCCCTCGCTCCTCTCTCTTGCTGCTCTGCTTCGGGTTTGTAAACAGATCTCTGCTCATGTGACCAGCCGTTTTGCCTCGCAACTCTCTTCTCCGTCAGCCCTCCCTCGCAGCCTCCGTCCTCCAATCTGCAGGCGGAGGCCAGCCAGAATGAGCCAGACGCTGACGAATGGGGGGCGCCTGCGAGCACGGCGTGCGTGCGTGCGTGCGTTTTTGCGTTTCTCGTCCACCCCTCCACCACTCTCCCTCCTCCATACACTCCCATGCATATATGTGTGTGTGAGTGAAAGAGAGAGAGAGAGAGAGACTTGCAGCAAAGTCAAGGGAGTCCAATGATGCGCGCATGGCTGATGTCCTGACAACCAAAACAAAGCAGGGTGTGTGAAATGGAGGTCAGGTAGGAAAGAAACGATTTCTGTCTTTAAAAAAAAAAAAAAAAAAAAAAGATATGGAATAAACAGAAATCTTAAACACGGGAGAATTTATGAAAAGATATTAATTAAAAAAAAAAATGCAGGCTGAAAATCACAAGCTGGACACACCCCCACACCAGCAGGCCTGGCTGCCAATGCGCTGAGGAGAACAGCTGCTGGGCTATCGGGCAAGGAGATGGTCAAGGGGAGGGCTGCTCCAGTAATCCCCAGGGGGCATTAAGGGAGGGTAGGGAAGGAGGGAGGGAAAGAAGAGTCAGTGGGATGCACGGCATTTCCAACACCTTCCTCCCCCCACCTCTCACACGCTAGTAAAATACGTGGTGTGAACTTAAAAATTAGGCCTTCACGGCTCCGTCTGAATTTCTTCCATTGACTTGGATTTCTCTGGTAGCATTTAAAACGGACCAATCAGCATGCTGAAGGAGAAGTTATGATCGATGAAGTCGATTTTATAGGCTGGTTTGGAGTTGAAGTCTGCCTGTAGTTTTAGCAATGGCAGTGGAGGAACTGAGCGAAGCCGTTCAGGTCGTGTTGACCACAACTCTAAATATTGCATGAACATGAATTAAATCAACATCTTGTTCAGGTCTTTGCAGGGGGTGGGGATGCTTGTTTCCTGCTGTAAAGTTGACAGTCAATGTCTGTGGAGTCTGAGATTTAGCCATTGGGTTTGTTGCAACTGTGGCAGCATTTTCTGTACTCTGTATAAAAAAAAAGGTGTGACAGTGACAGACAGAAACAATTTTGAGAATAGCACCACCAGCTAACAGCTGCTAACAAAGCCAAAGTTTACATCTGCTTTTGAACTCCCTGTCTGTGAGAAGCTACAGGGCTATTTTGTTTTTTATAATAGAGCTGGACCGTATTTGATCTACTACAGTTTAGAGATGGTGTGGGTAGTTATATACTGAACAGAGATTGTTGCCTTAAGAACCCCATATCTTGTATCAACTTGTCTTGTGAGCTAATTTCATCTAGCTTTAATAAAACAGCGACACTTCAGTGTCGCTGTATTGGGTCACTGAAGTGTCAACACACTTCAGTGACCCAATAAGTGTCAATAATTGGCTGAATTGGGTTCAGCCAATTCAGCCAATTTTCTGACTGAATTGTTGTCATGAGGCTAAAATTAATGAAGACATTTGAACTCTTCCTTTGTTATTGTTGTTTTAAACTGCTGTTTCTGTGAGAAGCATCTGACTCAGCGTTCTGAGGCTTTTGACACTTTAACCTCTAATGTTCACCCTAACCATAAGCTTAGACTACGTTGAGAAAAATGTTTTCTGTTGCACATGTGTGGGCTGACAAGAATATTAGACTACGGTGGATTTAGAACAGCTACTTGAAAGAAAATCAGATTAACCCTTTATTGGCTTTTCTTAGTTCCTGCAACAGCTGGCTGAGCTGCAGTTCTAAAAAAAAAACAACTGATATTGTATACATGGCTGATGTATTTTCACAAATTTCTTTGACAGTATTAGCAAAAGCATTACTAGCATACCCAGTTGTGAATAAACACATTATCTATCTTAAACCTGTTTTATGCATTAGCATTTGAAAAATCTGATAACAATTCCCTATGAAGATGCAATTCTGACTTTGAAAATATCTGTGACACCCCCAGGTCCAATACCCAGTATGAGTCCTGCACTTATAGCATGTAGTGGAAGCTGCAGGTACAAACCAATAATTAGCGATTCTGACAGGCTGCATCTTATTAAATAAGTGCGACAAGTATTACTGAACCGTCTCTCTGGAGTTTGCAACATGACATTATTAAACACCCATTGCAGCAAAAATGTTGTCAATCAGGACCTGATGTCCGATGAAGACAAAAACAAACCCAAACTTAGCCCCAGACGGGGTAGAAAGAGCAGGAAAAACAACGGTGGCCCAAACATTAGTCATTTTGTTTCATTTCAGTAAAATGTGACTAAATTCTGATAACAAATATAATTTTATGTCATCACCTTCTCCAGTAGTTTGTCGGTGGCACACACTGATTTTTACAGTGCAATGGCGTTACCTATGAGCTCTATAGGACAGCTGGGTTATCTGGACAGATGCGTAAATGTGCAGCTAAACACACTACATGCATTGTTGGTCGTTCCAAGGCTGCAGACTGAACTTGCTGCTACCAGACGGCAACAGGTTGGTGGTTTTAGAAATAGCACGCACTGTTGTGAAATATGGTTTTCAAGAGAACAACATTGAATCAACAACTTCCTGAGTTTACCCAGACAAACATATTCAGCTGCAACTGTAGACATGTAAAAAGGGTCTTTAAACAACACTTCCAATAACAAATGTAAAGAAAATAAAAAGAAAAAAAGGTCCTTCTGTGTGAAGTTGTACAAGAGTGTCACTGACAAAAAAAACAAACAAAAAAAAAACACAATGAGCAAACGAGATGCAAATCCTGACCTTGTTTTCATTCTCACTTGTAAATGTTCTGGCAGCCATATTCTTTTGTTTTTGCATAAACTTTAGATTTGCTTCGAAGTTAATAAAGTTACAATGCAGGATTTCCAACTCAGAAGAAAAAGGCGGACACAATATTACTACATTCGGGAACATAAGTCATTTAAGTGTTATTGTGTAACGTCTGCTTACAGCTGACAAAGTGATGTTGAATTCAGCTGCTTCACTGTAACCTACATGGGTATGGACATTTTAATGACAGCCACACAAACAGTCGTTAGTGTTAACAGTGAGGGCTTTCCAGTGTGCTGCAATAAATAAGTGTGAGCTATCAGTTTGATAAAACTGCTTTTATTAGCAGTGTATAATTTAGAATATATATATATACAGTATATATAAAAATTGACACCGGGCCGGGAATTGACCCCGGCCCGGTGTCTTTCTGAATGGAGTTTGCATGTTCTCCCTGTGCATGCATGGGTTCTCTCCTGGTTCTCCGGCTTCCTCCCACAGTCCAAAAACATGACTGTCAGGTTAATTGGTCTCTCTAAATTCTCCCTAGGTGTGAGTGTGTGTGTGTGTGCATGGTTGTTTGTCCTGTATGTCTCTGTGTTGCCCTGCGACAGACTGGCGACCTGTCCAGGGTGACCCCCACCTCTCGCCCGGAACGTTAGCTGGAGATAGACACCAGCACCTCCCAACCCCACTAAGGGACAAGGGTGTACGGAAAATGGATGGATGGATATTTAGTGTTGAAAATTAGCAGGAGCTACCTGTCCTGAAGGAACAGGTTATTATTTACAACAATTGATAAAAGAACAAGTTATTTTCTCAATGCTGATCAAATCGTTCCTTAGGGTTTCTAAAGGCCACTCTGAGAATTTCCTTTTTGGTTCCTGCCTTTCGGTTCAGTCCTTGAACACAAAGAGTTGATCTCAGAAATCCCTTTGCTAATACTAAAATGCCATTTTAAGTGACTCAGAGCCAATTTAAAACTGATTGTGTGTTAAGTTTTCAGTTCTTTGTCATTTAGATGTCTTACATAATTCATAGGTCAGAAAGGATCAGATCCTGAAATTAAATGATGGAGGAGACAGTAAAATTAGAAAGAAAAGCTCTGAAAAGCCTTTGTAAATCTGTAAGAAATATTGGCCAATGTAACTTTAAAAGAAGAAAAAACAGTCTAGCTGAATGGAAGCAAAATATGAAGAGATGGACAATGATTGCAGACTTTGTCAGCGTAACAAAGTCTTTTTCCTTTAACTTCTAAAGCGAGGAAACAAAATAAAGGCTACATCTCTGGAACACAGTGACTGACTGAAAGCTAATTTGTAAGCGTTTTATCTCAGTTTTCTTCAAACCTTACTGTAATACACGGCCCATTCCTTTTTTTTGGTCTCGTGGGCGTGTCCGTTTGCGAACCCATTAAATCCCTCGTTTATCTTCCCGTTCAGCTTGCTATTGTTTTCACCGTCCATCTGGTCCTTCCTCAGAGCCAGCGCCGGCTTACACGTGTGCCAGTTCCACAAGAGCTTGTTCATGTCGTCCTGGGCCCTGATGCCCAGCAGCTTGTCTTCGTCACTTCTCTTGTCCTCGTCTTCGTCGCCGTTCTCGTCCTTCCCGGAGCGATGGCGGTGGAGGCTCTGCATCTCCCCGCTGATGTTCTCAAAGTACTGGTGGATGCACACTTTGGCGAAGCTCTTCGCATGCTCCTTGCAGGTCTCATCGAACATCTTGCGCTCAATGTCGATGTAATGGGACCAGTATTTGGTTTTGAGGAAAGCGGCTTGGGTGAAGCACGGCCTGATGGCCCGGATGAGAAAGGCGGTGAAGGTCATCATGAGGAGAAAAATCCATCCACATGCCTGTAAAGAGCCAAGGTTTTTCGATTAACAAACACACTGCATTTGCTTGTGATAGATTTCTTTTTCTTGTTAATCTTTCCACTCGGCAAAGTGGAAATAACACATTCTACAGGCTTCCCGCAACCTTCACAGCTCACCAACTTCATTTATGTTACAAACATTTCATTTGCAAGATATGGGACTTCTGAGCCTGCATTTTTGCCCCGAGGCTACTCAAGAGACCTGAACAACAGCGTGGGTGTTTTATGGGAGGACTGAAATAGGTCTCAGTTTTATGGATAACACATTTAGGGACTTATAGAAAATAAAAAAAACAAAAGTAAATGTAACCAGTGAGGGATATTAGAGGTAAAACAGAATCATATTTTCTTATGAGGAATTTAAAACATTGCAGCAGCTAGAATTTTAAAGATTCAGGGGCTCATTAACCTCCACTTTCTTATAACAGTAAAAAAAAAAAATAAACAATGAAATAATACATTTAGATCTACTTTAAATTTCCGTGTGACTGAACAAATTGGTTGATAAAAATAACAACTTAGCTAAGAGTTTTGCCAATTTAACCTGATATTTTAGCTCCATGATGTTTAGTTGTTCTTATTGTCTTACTGCCTTTTAATGCTTTTTTATACTTAATTGTACCACTGTTGTGTATTTTATTCATCCTTAGTTGTGTTTACGTTTTGAAGCACTTTGTGCAGTTGGAGGTGTTGGAAGTGTGCTACATCCATACATGTATCACTGTCATTGATATTTTGACTTTGGATTAACAATAAAACAACAGCAGCTCATTTACATTCACTGCTAAGACTGATTAATCTCACTGTAAACAAGGAGGGTGCAGGTAATGTCATGGTGCCACCATTTATGACTTTTTATGACTTTTCTTGTACAATCAGGAATTGTCTTCTTACCTTCCTTAGGGATATTTTGTATCTGCGTTGACAACTGAGGATAAAAATAGTTTTATACAATCTGCTCATAGTTTACTAAAAAGAAGAAGTGGTTTTATGAGTTGTAAATGTTATTTGTTCACCAGCAGGAGGACACTGAGTGATTTTAGTTTGATCTGGGGCCATAATTTGTCCTGGTTCTTACATTTTAGCTGACACTGATGTAGGGAAGAGAACCACAATCACTGAAAACAGGTTATTATTTACAAGTAAACTTGATTATACAGGAGATTTGAGTATCAACATTAATAGGAATAATTCATCATAATGCTTAATTATTAAGTGAAACAGCATAATACACAATTGTTAAGTGGGCACAAAATGACTTGTTCTCAATTGCAGAAATTACTCAACGAAGAGACAATGTAGTTAATATCTCAGTCGCCACCCTTCATCATTTTATGTCTTCTGAATCATTCTTTTTCTGTTGCTGCTTCACATTGCATATCGTCACCAAGTCCACTTCATTGTGGTATACCTTTAAGTTCTGCTTTAGGGCCTTTCTTATTTCAGAGGATGATCAATTGCAGATCTTTTTCATACCTCATGAGGTTTCCTAAACTCCGTTTTAAGACACACGTTTGTTTTATGATCTACACATGTTTGTACCTGGGAATCAACCAAAGGTTTCCAAACACGGAATAGGAGGGTTAAAAGTCAAGCCACCAGTATTACACCCAATCCTGTATGATCTGTGAGGGAATTTATACAGCTTTGGGGAACATTCAAAGCTGTATAATGTGATGTAGTGATTTTAGACAAGGCACAGATGGCAGCAGCTGTTTAGTTCATGGACAAAGCCACCAGACCATCCTCCAGACTCTACACTGTAAAAAAAAAATAATAAAAAAATGTCTCTAATTTATGGTAAAATACCAGCAGCTGTGGTTGTCAGAATTTAACGTGTAAAATTCTGGCAACCATAGCTGTCAGTATTTTACTGTAATTTAAAGATTTCTTTTTTTTTTTTTTACTTTATTTACTTCAGGGATGCCAAAACAACAACCTTGTGATTTTTAAAATCATATATCTGGTTTGCCTGGCAAACTACCTCGCATTACTTCTTCTTGTGTTTCATCCTGAGAAAAAGTAAAAACAACTAGGCATACCTGTGATATACACTTGATGTACCGTGTTGCTGCCACTCTTATTTCCTGATGCTCAAACAGGTCTTTGCAGGGGATTCTGGCCAGCAGTCGAATCTTCTCTGTCTCCGACATCCCTTTAACAAAGCTGGAATTCCCGAACTTTTCAATATCCAAGTTGATGCTGAAAGCGCAGAGGAAGCTCTTCCCGTCCATGAGGGTGACCGATACCCACAACGCAGGGGCGATCAACGATCTCTGGGTGATTGAACAAAACATGTAGCGCAGGATTGTTGGATCCTTCGTCCGGCTCCCTGTGGGTCTTTTCCACTCCTCAGCGAGCACCGACACATTATTGTTCAAGACAAAGCCCAACAAAAAGAACCATATGGGAGGGATGATGAGAAGCCCGATACCGTAGGTGTAGTTGTATTCTGGCATGCAGGGGCAGCTGAACTCAAAGGCAGAGTACATCTGGGCACTTGCTAATGCCATGATGCCACAAATCCCATTCATGAAAGACTCCTGGTTGGACTGGAGAAACTGGAACATCATACGAAACTTATCCATCGTGTGAGATGTGGTGGACGCTTTGGCTTACAGATAGTGAAATTTCTGGAAAAAGACTATTTGAGAAGGATCGTTAGATAGACAACACTACTCATTTGATATGAAAAACAGTAAAGTTTGAACCTCTTTCAAAAAAAAAACCTAAGTTGATGCTAAGTTAGGTTTTTAATAATGTTCAGTAATATTTAGTGAGGTGTCAGCGACGTTCTTCTGAGATTTTGATCCATATTGACCTGACAGCATGATGCAGTTGCTGCAGATTTCTCAGCTTTGTATTCATAATAGGGAGCTCCTTGTTCTACCACATCTAAAATTTGAGCTAATTAATTGTGATCTGATGACTCTGAAGGCCATTGGGGTACAGTGAACTAGTTGTTCTGTTCAAGAAACCAGTTTGGTTTCTATATATCGGCTGTGACATTTCAGCAATACTCAGCCGGTACTAATGGGCCCAATGTTTGCCACCACCACAAGGCTGAAGCAGTGATACAAGGCAAGATGGATCCTTCTTTATGTTGGCTACATCATATTCTGACAATAACATCTAAATCTCACAGTCAAAATCAAGGCTCATCAAGCCACTGTTTTACCAATCTGTCCATTGTTCAGGTTTGGTAAACATGTGAAATCTGTGGGGGGCTGCACAGTGGCGCAGTAGCACTGTTGCCTTGCAGCAAGAAGGTCCTGGGTTCGATTCCTGGCCCGGGGTCTTTCTGCATGGAGTTTGCATGTTCTCCCTGTACATGCGTGGGTTCTCCGGCTTCCTCCCACAGTCCAAAAACATGACTGTCAGGTTAATTAGTCTCTCTAAATTCTCCCTAGGTGTGTGTGTGCATGGTTGTTTGTCCTGTCTGTCTCTGTGTTGCCCTGCGACAGACTGGCGACCTGTCCAAAGTGACCCCGCCTCTCGCCCGGAACGTTAGCTGGGTCGGCACCTCCCGACCCCACTTGGGACAAGGTGTACAGGTCTCTTGTGGTTCAAGTGTGATACACTCAAATATCATCATCTCGAACCAGTCTGACTGTTCTTCTCTGACGTCAGCAACACATTTTCACAAAGCCACTTGGTTTCAACATTCGGCTTCACAACATTGACGTGCCTAAACTCACTGAGCCGCTGACTTGAGAATGTGTTGGATAGGCTGATTCAGGATTTGCGTTACATGGTAAATGGTCAGGTGTACCTAATAAAAAGGCTAGTAAATGTTCTATCAACCAGATAATATCTTAATAATATCTGACTGCAAAGTTATTATAAGAGCTATTATATTTTTTTATTAAGAAGAAACAAGTAGGAGATTTAAAGTTTTGTTTATATCCATAGACTTAATAGTAACAGAAAATACATTTTGAGAAGCATTGCTGGATTTCACCAGACGGAAAGAAGATGCAGCAACTATTTACAGTTTATCTATAAAATATTTGTAATTGACTTATCCAACAACAAAGTTGAAGACAGAGATTTAGTTGAACATGTTGATGGTACACATATTCATAGATATTGCTCTCATATTAACTTCACACTTACCTTGTTATTTATACTTGGATAAACAGCTGAAAAGATCAACTTGTCATACAACCATAATGTCCATAGTGAGTGTCTTGCAGCTCCGTATACGCAGCATACATATACACCTGGCTGAGAAGTGATTCTCCAGTGATACTCAAAGCTGAGCTAAGCTCCTGTCATCAAGCCCCTCCCTTCACTGTGTTACAGTGATTTGAGAAAATATATTTTCTCAAAAGCAAACCTGACGAAGCCTGTGAATATCTTACACGCTTTATTTCAACCCCCTTTTCACTTTATATTTCCGCATTATTATATGAAAAGCAAAGTGTTTCTGTGTCAATCCAATAAATCCCATCAGTGAGAGTGCCTGGATTGTTCCTGCGTCGCTACAACAAGCCAGACATGCAAACAAACGTTCAAACCATTCAAATATCTGTGGCTTTGGATGGAAAATTTGGTTGCAGTCACATAGGTAAAGGGTGAATCTGTTTCCAATTGCTTGGAGAAGAAATGAGCGTGAAACAGGTTGAAATTGTTTATATACTGTATATATATATCACACAGGAGTTTCAATACATATGGATCCACAAAATGATTTGAAGCTTGACAAACCAGTTTTAAGCCTACAACAAGATAAAAGGCTGCGGTTCACTCCACTGTTCATGAACACTAGCCATTTAATACACTTTTGTCTGTAACCTGATACTGATTGTCAACACCAGGAAAATTATTTCTCTGAGTCAAAGACTTGTGTACACTGATTTTATGTAATGCGAACAGTGCTACATTAAGAAACGCCTCCTTTCCATTGACACTCTAGTCAAAGACTAGACTGTTATCTAGTCTTTGACTAGATATTGTTAATACGTTAAGGTAAATCTTTAACACTAGAAATACAACAAAACTTATTTAAAGCCACCAATAATATGGAGCAAACACAAAGCCTCCTGTAGTTGATAGTGAAGTTATTTTTCCTGCCTCTGGAACACAGCCCGAATTAAGTTTCAAAATCAGTTAGATAACATATACTTTTATTCAGCTATAAAAATAGAGTTTTAGATGTTTTTTGGATTTTACAAATGATTACATTTAACTGATTTTTGATAAAACTTCTCACACGTTTTTTCCGGCTTAAAAATTGATTGGTTATTGTGGCTGCAAATAGTAACAAAACAGGAATTACTATTTCATTGCTCATTGTTTACATTGTTTTAGATAAATTCTCATCTACCGGTTGGATTAGTCTCAGATCAATAACAACAGTAAAAATCATAAGCTTTTTATTTAAATTTGAAACACTTTGAGGCCGTTTTGGTACCTTTCAATGACAGAAGATACATTTTAAACCTGTGTGAGATCCTCATTATTTGGCATCACCTCTGCAGGCTGCTGTGGAGTCCTTGCATTTGCATATAGTTGAAACCGGACATATATTTACTCTGTTTAAAAAGAAACATAACCCATTTTTCTCACTGTCTAAGATTGAACCAGACTAAACTTTTTCTGTTTTAGGATGGCCAGAAGTACCAAAGCTATTTTCTCTTTGCTAAATGCCAGAATAATGAGAGAAATTTGTATTAGATTTGCCTTTTAAACTATGTGACATGGGTCTAATGTTCTAGGTTTCTAATGTTTGGTGTAAATTTGCCCCATTTCTCAAGAACTGCTGTAACTGAGTCAGGTTTATAGGCCAGCTTTTTGGCTCACGCCTGCCCACAAATCTTCTTATCAAACTGATCAGAGCTGTTTGATGGCCATGATTAGAATTGTTGTTGTCATTAGTAGACCCATTTGTGCCCAAACTTTCATTTCCTGGCTGAAAACTCAAGCTTCTTTTTAACTTTCATTGTTTTAGTTTACAAACTGTGGTCAAGATTTTCCCGGATTGTTTAAATGCACAGCAATCTGTACTCTTCCAACTTGAACAGGTTCTTTTGACATTTAGCAAACAGAGATAGTTTTAGTCATCCTAACTAATCAAAAGCAGGGGGAAAAAATTCCTTTATGTCAAAAACACGGGAAAAAAAGTTGAGTTTTTAAACAGTGTATTAAAACTTCTGGTTTCAGCCTATATAGCTGCATCATCTGAGTACATTTGGCACTGAATGTGAAATGAGTAGGCAGTTTCAGGAAGTCAGCTCGAACCTTTTACTTGCGCATATTGCACAGGAAAGTGTCGAAGCAGAGCACATGGGGTTGCGTGAGCAGGAAGTAAGTCGAACCTTCAACTAAAATAGGAAGAGATCTCAGAGCAAGTGGCAGCATAAGGTCGTTTCCTCCTTTGTACCTTTTCATATATTACCGGAACACCCTCCTGCTGAGATAAACATTCTCTCATTCAGGTGTGTATGATTATTTATATTTGACATGTTTTCTACATAATAATGCCTAGTGCTTGATTTGAAAACACCCAACAGGATATAATGAAGAGATAAATTCATTATAATATGCTCAGAATTGCTTGAGCATATTCAGGAAGTTACTTTTTCCCTCTTCGGCTATGCATTGTTGTGAAACTTACCAGCAACATCTTTTTCTTAGAAAACTAGAATGCCGTTACAAAGAAATTCTTTTTGTTTTTTTACAATTTTGACTTATGCCTTACAAAAGTATTTATAACTCCTCGGCTTTTCCAAATTTTGTTACATTGCAAACTTCATTTGACTTCTTGGTGATTTTGTGTGGTAGACAAAAACACAAAGTCTACCCATGAAAAGTGATGAATGATTTCAATTTTGTTTTTTTTTACACTATAAAACTCAGGTGTGCATATGTACTCGGCACCCTTTACTTTCATGCCCCTAAATAAAATCTTGTGCAACCAACCACATTCAAAAGTCAGCTAGTTAGTGAACATTTCTCCTGGGTGGAATGTTAAGAAATCTCAGCATGACTTCAGCTGCTCTGTGAAGACTGTGGAGGTTTGTTAGAGAACATTAGAGAACAAACAGCATCATGAAGACCAAAGAACACAACTCAGGCCAGACCAGACTAAACTTTTACTTTTTGGCTGACCTACAGAATGCTGCATGTGGTGGAAAACTTACACCCTGAACACACCATGCGCACTATAAAACAATTTTTTAGCAACATTATGCTAAATGATGAATGCTTGTCTTCATCAAGACAGGCTAACTAGTCAGAGTTGATAGAAAGATGGGGAAGGAAACCTGTTATAGGCTGCAGGTTGGGGTAGAGGTTTGCCTTCCAGAAGGACAATCATCTTAAGCATGCAGTCAAAGCTACAGTGGAACAGTTTGATGGTCCAAATCTAAATATAACTGTAATATTTGGAAAAATTTGAACATGGATATTCACAGACTTTTTCCACACAATCTGACTAAGCTTGCGCTACTTTGAGAATAAGAATGGACAAAAATGTTAATATAGCAACACATCTTCATTGTGGGCCATATCAATATCATGAATGTCCAAAAAGGGTCGATCTCTGCCAGAATGTATTAATAAAACATTATTAATACATTTAATAATGTTTGTATTATGTTTGTAAACATTTTAGCTGTTTACAAACAGCTAAAAATATTCACCAATAGCTGTATGTATTTAATGAATACTTGTTAACATAAAATAATGTTTAACGCCTTCTCACATTGATGTAATTTGGCAGTATACAAATAAAACCTGCTGTGATTTGATTGATAAAATAATATTTCGGCACACAACCGCTACCTTGAAGGTTGTGTTTATATATATATGTAAGTCTACAAAGTATTGACTCAGAGAAGCAGAGGAGAAATCCACACTTTTCCGATTATTTAAAATATGCATTTTTGAAAACCCCAATATCATATTCTCACCAAATAATGTTTTTGGGGTTGTAATGAAGTAAATTAAAAGGTAAAGATGTTTGAGCTGTATTTGAAAGTGAACTAATTACTGCCTCCGTATTCCTTCCCAGGCTGCGCAGATGATGCAAGACACTCTGGTGCGAGTGTTTGTGGTGGCTGCAGGTCTTCTGTTGTGTCCCCGGGATAATCCTGGGGTTGAGGAATGGGACGATGCCGTCGACGAGGATTTGCAAAAGCACGAGCAGATGCTGCTGGAAGGGGAAGAGAAACTAGTCCAACCATCAGCACCTGTCAGTTACAAAATAAAAGAACCTCAAGGTGACATAAATAACAATCCAGAGCAACAGAATCAGTCCAATCAACATGACAAAGATGAACCATTGGACACAGATGTGGCTGTTGCTGAAAGAGGAACTTTTGATCCCAAATTACCAGTGGGACACATGACAAGTAAATCTGCTACCGTGAATCTGACTGAAAATCTAGACAATCAGGAGGGAGAAGATTTTAGTAGTGGCAGCTCAGAACAAGATAGTCTGCAGGGACATTATGAGAAGTCAGAAGGTGCAGCGATCCACCCAAAAGATCGAGACTCACCTGCCTCACATGTCTACAGCAAGATGGAAAACGAAACCTCAGAGAAAGGTATTGCAGAATGGGAGAGGGATTATCTCTGGTACATCTGGAACACATTCTCCATCATTTCCATAATGCGCTTCTTCAGGAAATACCTGAAGAGAAATCTCCAAACAGATCAGGAAGAGACCAGGATCTCCCCCCGCAGATCTCCTAAAGTGTCGCTGCCTGACGTTGAAACTCTGCAGAGCTTTTATGCTCAATGTGTTCAGGCATCAGCTGAGAAAATGTTGAGGGAGAAGGGTTTTCTGGAAGGATTCGCACATGACCTCTTGGAGGCCATGAGGACGGTTTGTGAAAACAATGGCAGCATGTTGATTGAGGACTTTCAGATGGTGAAAGAGCGTGACATCATTGTTCATTTTGCTCCATGCAAACCATATAGTGTCCGCTGCCTGCTCAGGAACAACCCGGTGAGTGATCCACTGCTTTACACGCAAGTCTGCGGTCAGATAAAACTCCTGAAAGAAGAGAAAGTCCCAAACGGCTGCCCCTGCCAGTCCGCCGATGCAGACGATATGGTTTGCCTGGTACATTCGGAGAGCGACAAAGCAAAAACAAAAGTGGTTGATGCTTTCAATGAACCGCTGTGCAGCAAGAACACTCCTTTTCTGTCAAAATCGAAGATCACCCGGTGGTTTCAGAACACAGTCAAACAAGCCTGGGCGCAGATCTCACATAAATACGAGTTTGAGCTCAGCATCCGCTACGTTGAGACTCCAGGTGCTCTGGTGGTTCGCTTCAAGTCAGGGAAGAAGATCAACTTCAGTTTGAAGCCGGTGGTTAAGTTCAACACAGAAGCTCATTTCTGCATCACACCCTGGTCCTCCAGAGATGTGGACACTTTCTGGGCGCTGTCGCTCTCCGTCTACGAAGACCGCCTCCTGGAACATCTCTCCAAACGCCTTCCTGTGAACTCCTGTCGTGATCAAATTCTTGAAATTGCCTTCTTCCTTCATAGGAGACAGGAAGCGCTGGCAGGGAAGACTGCACTAAAGGACATCCACTTTAAAATGGCATTAATGCACCTTCTGATGGCCAAAAAAACATCGCAGTGGCAACCAAACTTTGCTACCTGCAGACTACAAGACCTGCTGAGCTTTGTGGAGGAAAGTCTTAAGAGGAAGCACCTGACCCACATTCTCGTTGGCAACCCTTTGGCTGAGGTTACTGGACTGCCTAAAGAAATCTGCAGAGCAAAGCCAGTGAACCTGTTTCATCTCTTTGTGGAAGATGACTGTGCATATAAGAATGCCGTCATGCATTTCCAGGAGATGTTTCAAAATGCCCACATGTTGATACATGAATATGTTGTTCAACCTCAGGTTGGCACAAAATCCTTTGCTTAAGACTGCGTACAGTTAGACAGACTTTTTTTCAAATAATCATACAAGTGCAGGTGAATCTTAATTACAGAATAACAAGAAGGGAGTCTAATCAGAGGGAAACTTGCTACGTTGACTTTGGACTTGATAGCATTCAGCGGACTTGCACCTGCAGACACGGCTCCTTGAATCAACACAGGTCTCTGTTGTCCCCGTTTTTTGTACAGTGACTTTTTTTTTCTTTCTTCCTCTCAACTCTTCATTTACTTGCTTGCTTACAGGACTCTGAACAATGAGGTTCTTTAGCCGTTACTTTTTGTGGCTTTACTAGCCTTGTGGAGAGTCCAGTCATCTGTCTGCTGGATTACTGTCAACTCAGTCTTCCCTGTGATTGTGCAGAGCAGAGCTACATTTCACAATTGGAACGTTGAATGCATTAGGTAATTTCCTGACCAACTGAATTTTGCATTTCCACCTTCTGTAAGCCTTTATCCTCTAAATTAACAGGATAAAGGCCTTGAAATACATCAGTATTATCCACATTTGAACCAAATTATTAAAATAAAAATGTTTTGTTGGTGATCTAATCTATTTAGATACAACTGTATTTAAATAATAAAGAATTGGTATATCATGTGATAAATCCATGTGTAATGCATTTATTTGAAAGAGATTATTACAACATTTTAGATTTCATCAAAGTCTTAGAAGTACATTTGTTTCTGCGATCATCTTTTGAGGAGACCTCAGTAGACCGTCAAATTCAACTTCTTAAATTAAACTTCACTTTCAAAGTCAATCTTCCAAGAGCGACTGGAGATTATTTCCTTGGGTGCTTCTGGGTAAAAAGATGTGTCATATTAAAATGTTAACTTCTTCTAGAGTGCTATTTTGAATCTGCAAGATTATAATTTTATTTCAAAGAGGACTTCCATCACCAGCATTAACTTTTACCCAACTCAAGATAAGAGTTACTTAAGAGTTAATTACAGGTCTGTGTAAAGGGCTTTCCATGCCGTAGATTGAGAACACCATCTTACCCTGCTGGTGGGGATGTTGATTCACAGCAGTTGCACACTCAGTCCTTACCATAGAGCTTCTTCCATCTGGTGCACAAACAGGATTATCCACTCAAAAGATTGTTAAAGCTTCTATAATTCTGCACTAAAACATGTCTGCAGCTGCTAATAAAATCCACCACAGGCAAGTTCAGCAACTTACTAGCATGGTCATAATTGGAAGTGTTCTGCTTTGGGCATGGAGTAGATGGCTCTACATTCATCTTAAAATAAAATTCCTGCTAGACAATGCATCTCATTATTAAAGCACATCTTCTGTTTAACAGTATGCAGCTCTTATTGGTTTATGTTGCCCGTTCAGAAATGGTGGAAGCTCTAGACCGTCTTGGAGTCACGACGAGGGAATTTTGATTGTATAGGCTTGTCATAAGTTTGACAAAATTACACTTTTGTTATTGGTCCCAATTAAGCAATTTAATTTTAACCCAAATACTTCACTATTTACCCTTGATGATGATGATGAGGTGAGCAGAGGTCTTGGGAGTCACAAAGCACTTTTTGATGTACATCCTTTCCTCCTCACTCTTTGTTTTGTCATGTCTGTTGGTTTCAAAGTACATTGGATCTCCTAAGTTGTAGATTTTGTTTCCTGATGCTGCAGGAAAACTGAACTCACGTCAAATCGATTCAAAGGGTTTTCCACAGACAGGTCTGACAAGTGTTTGTAACTGCCAACTGCGTTAGCTGGAGGGTTTGTGAGTAGCACATACTGAAGTTGTAAACAAACTGTTTGGTTGCATGTAAATAAAACATTTCATAAAATGATTTTAGGTTTTCTTTCCTCACCTTATCTTAAACTAAAATGTCCACCTGTGGAGGAGTTTTGATTTAATTCAGAGACTGACTGTCTTGTGTGCTTTGAATCATTGTCTTACTACATAATGAAGGACATTTGAACTTAATGTCATGATCTGATGGCTTGAGATTCCACATGATTTTTATTTTGTTTTCTTCCATTCTTTAGTTTGGGGCCTGATGTATTGCTTTTTGATATACTTTAGCCTACTTCATGTTGACAAATGGGATCTATTTAAGTTTTGTCTTAATTGTTGGTGTCAGTCAGGCCTGATGTGGCATGTAAAATTGAACAGACCAGTCAAAAAAAAAAGTGGTTATTCACAGTTAAATTATGATTTAATGGTAAGCGCGATTACCTTTACACATAGGATGAACCTGGATGAACTGAATGCATTTCCTCCTAAATGAAATTATCAGTTGAAAACTGCTTTATGATGAACATGAGGAAAAACAGCATCAGCAGCCAACATATTGCTTCTGTCTGTAAGACTGATTTTTAATCTTAATATCCGTAGCAATTCTTAATATCTGCAGCAAAAGTACTCCTCACTGTTATAATTCTTGCTACATAGTTTATTTCTGAGGAGGATCTTAAGACCCCACACTTGTCGATTGGCAACCCAAAGCAGATGCTGAACCCTAACTTTGGAAACCATTGATATAAAGTACTCAGATGGAACAAAAAAGCAAATAAAACAGAATAAATCTGCAAAGGGACAAATGCTTTTCAACAGCACATCTAATGCAGTCTGAGTAGGGGGACACTTGGCTGACCTTCCTCCATGGCTCCCCCTGGTGGTGCTTCTGAAGAAAATAAAAAAGAGCATTTCTCCCATTCTCCCTATAACAGGAAGCTGGGATTGTAAGTCTGGCTTGAAAAAGCCTACCATCTAGAGGAGAAATGGTGAAACTGCTCTTTGGTTGGCGCTCTTTGTCCACTAAGTCTTTGCAGTTTTGGATGAAAACCGACTTTGTAAGAGTAAAACAATCTGTAACAATTAAAAAGAGACACTTAGAAGATGTATTTGACTCAACAATGGGCTCATGTTTAATGAGAGGTCTTATCACCTCAAGGAACGAGTCTTACCTTTAAAATTTACTTTGCAGGGGAATACCAAATGGCATTTCCCTTAAAACTGGAGCAGTTGACTTCAGTCAGTATATGAGACAATGTTCAGAAAACCAAAAAACAACAAGAATTCAGGTTAAATCTTTACTCCTCTGGAATTTAATAATACATTTTTAGAGTGTACAGAAGATAGTGGTAATCTTTATCAGCATGGTTCATTGGACAACTTCCTAGTGTTAAATATTTGTTATGCGTCCTGAGACTTAAAGACCTCCTTCCTGGTTCTTGCATATATTCTGTCTAGATAACATCGTACTTTGACTAGCTCCGGTTTGTTTGTTGCGCCTTCATCACTTGGAAGAGTGGGAGGAATACCCAGAAGCACTCTCTAGAGCAGGGGTCTCAAACTCCAGTCTTCGAGGGCCGCTGTCCTGTAACTTTTAGATGTGCCTCTGCTGCACCACACCTGAATAGAATAATTAGGTCATTAAGGCTCTGGAGAACTGATTTACCCAAGGAGGAGGTAATTAAGCCATTTCATTCCAGCGTTTTGTATCTGTGGCACATCTAAAAACTGCAGGACAGCAGCCCTCGAGGACTGGAGTTTGAGATCCCTGATCTGGAGCCAGATGGGATTTTTTCTAATCCTAGTTTCAGGCTTCAGAACTTTTCTGTGATCACTGGAAACAAGAACATTGAGATATTCAGAAAGCTTATTTGATCCGTCCCTGGACGAATCATCGGCTGAGGCAGGCAGAAACTAGGCTTTAAACAACAAAAGTTGCTTTGCTTCTTCTTCTTTTTCAGGTGTCACTATCTGCTCTCTTTCTGAATCAGACTCAGGAACTTTGAGGAGAGCAAAACATAATCAGAACAAGCCCAGCACCTGAAAGAACCATTTTCAGCCCAAAAACTGCCGCTGGCAGGTTTTCAACAATCTACAATCTGGAGAGGACTTTAAAGAATTGCTGAAAAACACCAAAACATCTGGGTCTTCCTGTGGGTCTCATATATATTTCACATATTATCAATATGTATACAATAATTGCAATATATATGGAATATATATATATATATATATATATATATATATATATATATATATATATATATATATATATATATCTTAAAGGAGCAGTTTTGGATATATATGAAATGAAGCATAAGATAAGACATTTGACCCTCTGTCTCTTTAAAAAGCGTCTCTTTCCGAAAAGGTGCTAACACCACAATGCTTCTGTATTATCCCTATCCTACCTTAACCCTGTCAAACAACAATCATACTTTACTTTCTACAAAAGTTTTAGCATTATTTCGAATTTAACTTACCGGAAGTGACGCAGTGAATGGTGTCACTGCCTGGTTGTTCCCTCACAGTCCGATCACAGCGTCGTTGGAGTCGGGGAGGCCCTGTTATTTCACTTCAGCTTTTTAGTCTTTCGCGATCAAGTGGAGACAAACTCCGATTTGGTTTGGTCAAGTGCCGTTACAAGTCAGTTTAAACCGGTTAGTTTCAACTTTACGGCTTCAGTTTGTTAAAGAATGCCAATGTTTAAGTTAGCTGGCTTGCTAACGGGAGAGCTAGCAGCCAATGTTGTTTTGATAATTTACTAAAACAAGACAGTCTCCATAGCCATGATTATAGTTTGCATTTCAGTGTAGTGGGAAATATAATTAGCAGCATATTAAAGATTGAGCTATAGAGAGAAATTAATTTGTTTTAAGTTCGAATAGCAGCTAACTAGTTAGCCAGTGCTAGCAGCTATCGACTAGCGTCCGCTGGCTCTCTGGGGAACCCTCCCGATTGTCCCCCGAACAGCAAATAGAAACCGGGGAGCTTGTAAAGCTCTCAGCGAACCAGATCCAATGCGTGGGATGATGGGAACTCAAAGCAGCCCCGTCAAGAGCTACGATTATCTCTTGAAATTTCTTCTCGTGGGAGACAGCGACGTAGGGAAAGGAGAAATCCTGGAGAGTTTGCAGGACGGATCTGTCGAGTCTCCATACGCCTACAGCAGCGGTAAATGTCTCTTATTCACCCCATCAGAGGTGCTAGATAGGAGAGCTCGACATAAATTCAATGTGTGTGGTTTCAGGGATTGATTACAAGACCACCACCATTCTGCTGGACGGTAGACGGGTGAAATTAGAGCTCTGGTGAGGCCTCAGCATCACTAAATGACCAGTTTGTAGGTGTTGTAGCTTCGTAGTATATTTAAAAATGCCTCATCTGTGCCTTCAACAGGGACACATCTGGCCAAGGGAGATTCTGCACCATCTTCAGGTCTTACTCTCGTGGAGCACAGGTAATCCCGAAAGCAGTTTTAACTTGTTTCTTAAAAGGTTTATATATTTACCTGCAAAATAGATAATGCAGCTAAATGCATTACATACACACGCTTTTCTCATGCAACATGGTGACTGGCCTCACTTCTGAAATGCTGGTGTGGATTTGGTTTCATGTCTGACGTCACCACTAAAGCTGCGCAGGTAAAGTTGGTTGAAAGTTGTGGGTAAAAATAAGAGGTTTTTTCTCAAATTTGAAAGTGACAGGAACCTAGCAGCAGGTAAATGACACACTTGGAAGCATTTGTTTAAAAGCTGAAGCATGCCTTTTCACACAAATGTAGTTTTTATTTATATTTCTCCATCCTTATTCCCGGTGAAATCCCGTGCATGTTAAACCTCTTTATATGATTTTTCTTTTCTGTACAGGGCATCCTTCTTGTATATGACATCACCAACGGCTGGTCGTTTGATGGGATCGATCGATGGATCCGGGAAATTGATGAGGTAATCGCCTTAATCCATTTATAGTTGGCAGAAAAATAGTATGTGAAAAATATGTACTCATACTGAAAGTACAGTGGCTTGCTAACATTTTCATTCTCATTGAATTTCTCCCACATTACAACTACAGTCAATATAATTTATTGGTATTTTTGTGCTACATCCATACCAGTTAGTAAATACTTGTGACGTAGAAGAAGCAATGGTTGAGCTCAAAGCTAAACCATTCATAGTTTAGAACAGCCTAGTCAAAGTTCAGACCCAGTTGAGAATCTGTTGCATCAAATCAGGGGTGCTGAAGGTAATTGCGTGATAGACTTTTCAGATTTTTATTTGTGAAAGATTTTGAAAGCAGGGTTTCCCAGAGTGTATTATAAGCCTGGCAGGCCACCAGACTTAGCATAGCTTATTTATTTAAAAAAAAAATGTTTGCATTTTTTAAGAGTTTATAGTTGGTTTTCAGGTATTAATCTTAAAATCTTTCAATAACACATAATTATTAAGTGATAGTTTCAAGTTTCCTGTCAACTTTAAACATTTTTTAACTCAAAAACACAGTGGACCGCTGGATAGAATGGCTGCCTTAGCACCCACCCCCCAGGCTTAGCAAGTTTTCTGGGGGAAACCTTGGAAAGCATGAATCACTTTCCTTCCTTTTTACCTTTAAACGTTATTTCATGATGATTTGTCACAGAAATACAAGACAAGAAAATCAATTCCTGTCTTTGGGTGTTGCTTGACACATTTTTGGACAATATAAGGGATGAGAACACCTTATCAAGAGATTGTATCATCCACACTATCCTGGTCTGGTATTAAGCCTCAGCTCAGAAGACAAGTGGAGGTTTTTTAACATGTAGCTGAAGAAGAATCATAAGAGGATTTTGTTTTCCTTCAGCATGCTCCCGGCGTTCCCAGGATCCTTGTAGGAAACCGACTTCACCTGGCTTTCAAGCGCCAAGTGCCGACAGAGCAGGCGAGGGCTTACGCCGAAAAGAACAGCATGACCTTCTTCGAGGTCAGCCCTCTCTGCAACTTCAACGTCATCGAGTCGTTCACAGAGCTGTCGCGTATCGTGTTGATGAGGCACGGCATGGAGAAATTCTGGAGGCCCAACAGAGGTGAGTCAGCGGAGCCGGTTCTTACCTTTATCTTCCTAAAGGTAAACTGAGACAGAATAAATAACTTTAAAAAATGTATTTCCGGTTTATTCTTCCAATTATCTAAAAGCTGAGTCCTCCTTTCCTTATACTCTCCACTCAGTTTTTGTATTTTTTATTTCTACTTTTTTTCTTTATTTTTTTCTCTTTTTTTCCCCTCCCGGTTTTCTATTTCTCTTTCTTTTTATTTAAAAAGAAAGAAAATATAAAAGAAATAACTTTTTTATTCTTTTTGTTTGTTTTTTCTCTTTTTTTGACCTCCACTTAAGAGAAAAAAAAGAAATACTTTTTTTTTGTTTCTTTCCTCCACCAACACATACATTTTTAATAGTTTTTACTTTTTTTTCCCCCCTCAGTCTTCAGCCTTCAGGATTTGTGCTGCCGATCGATCGTCTCCTGCACGCCGGTCCACCTCATCGACAAGCTGCCACTTCCTGTCGCCATCAAATCCCACCTCAAGTCCTTCTCCATGGCCAACGGCATGAACGCCGTCATGATGCACGGACGCTCGTACTCGGTCGCCAACAGCACGGCGTCTGGTGGCAGCGGTGGCGGAAGCAAAGCCAACAGCCTGAAACGCTCAAAGTCCTTCAAAACTCCACAGAGTCCTCCGATGAACTCGTCCTCCTCTTCTTCATCCTCCTCCTCTAAAGGCAACTGTAAGATCTCATAGTGAAGCAGGGCAGAGATATTTGCCCCATCCCCTCACCCCTCATTAGGGCAGATATTAAAGCTGTTGCTCCAAGACGTCACAAGGCCGAAGACCGTGTAGAGCTCCCAGCTGCCAGAAATGAAAACAGATATGAACTTATTTGATGTTCAGGAATCAAGCTGGACTAGGACTGGTTTCTGTTCTCCTTGCTCTCGCCGGCGCCATCTTGTGGATGCTCGATTACCTGTTCTCTATCAAGGCGGGGAGGATTTCCTGGGGATCAACTAATGTGAATCAAGGGTTATCTCTCACTAGTTAACACTACAGATGATTCTCTTCTGTAAGGAAAAAACAAGATTGTTTACTGGTATTTAAAGCTGGACTTGAAGTCATGTATGTGTGTATATGTGTATTTGTGAAGCAGTGATTTTCATGTAGAGGAGCTTCTCATGTTTGCTTTGTCTCGAGTGTTTTGTGTTTTATGGCCTTTTTGTACAGGGAAAAAAATGTTGCTTTGCTATTTATTCAGAACATTTTGTTTGAAACATTTTAAAATATGCCAATGAAGTGGAGTTAAGGAGGAACAGATTTTAAACAGAAGCTCTTGTTTTCCAAAAACTATTAATTTGGGTCCATTCGTCACTGCACTGTGTCTGGGCTTTTTAAACCTAAATTGGATCCGCCTTGTTGTGTAACTGTTTTAACTATCGACAGCATGGTTAGTTTTGTTCTCTGCTCGGCTCTTATTAAAAACAGAACTTGTACAAACGAGCGCACTGATCGTCGTGTTTTCACTTTCAGATTCATTCATGTTGACATTAGCTACAGGAGAATTTTGTTTGCGTTAGGATATTGTGAGTAATTTTCAGTATAAAACAATATCTGACAGCTCAGTTGCTGTGGCCATGTGAAGTGGAAGCCAATTGGAAACGCTGCAAAAACAAATATTCACCAAGTATTTTTGGTCTGGTTTCTAGCTCAAACGTCGATGTGAAACAATCTGCCAGTAAAACTAATATTAAGGAAGTTTTGCCTTAGGCTCCTATATCTCCAATATAAAGGAGTACACGTTTTGCACTAGAAACGAGACCAAAAATACTTTTAAGATTTTGTGTTTTTGCAGTGCAGTCACTTAAAGTTGTTTCTTTATTTAAATTTTTACAGTGGTTGGTCTTTTCTAGAGAACATATTCTTAATGTATCAAACAGGGTACATAATATGGAGCAGTAATTGTATAATTTAGATTATTTAGAGGCATGGACAATCTCAAGTTCTTATAGTAGATTAACTTTGTTGATCTACTGACACTCAAATGTTTAATAAAAATGTCTATCATTATTTAGGTGCTGTTATTTCAACCTGCTTGCTGCTACCTAGCAGAGTTAGACTTCTGATTTGAAAACACCATTTCTAACAAGCAGTGTCTCTTTAGATTCTCCCTCCTTCCCCGTTTTTATGCCGGGGTTTGGGATCTGAAACATTCGTCTTCGTAAATGTGGGACAATTGTCTTTCGTTCAGTCGGCTGACCAGCAGTTGTGGAGGAGCTCTGGAAATCTTCAGTCACTCCAGTACTTTCTCTGCAATTTAATGATTTGAAACCTCGATCTCATCAGAGACCAGCCCATGCCGACTGCATAGATTAAATGGTTTAAATGCAGTTGGTCATGTCTTGAAGCGTAATGTTCTACAGGCCGGGTGAACATTGAAACATTTTTTCTCTGTACTGCAAGCTTCCTCATGGTTGTGTGTTGTAGTAGAGCATGTCCCCATGGTTCCTCTTTAGAACAATAGCCTACAAAAACACAGTCGTACCAAGTATTTTTTAGTGTAGTTTCTAGTGCATATATCTTAGTACACTTGAAGTAAGAGTAAAATAACTTTTCAGTAAGATATATGAGCTTAAAACTATTGTTTTAAGTCAATAACTCCTTAATATTGATTCAAAAAAATAGTTCAGTTGGCACTTATAAAATGGGAAAAATGTCTTGCTAGAGCTGAAATAATCTGCTAGTGGAAGTGGTATTTATTTTTAAATCAGCATTAAGGAATTCTTAACCTAAAACAAGCTCCCATACCTTGCTGAAAAGTTACTTGTAAGTTAGTTTTTCCTCAAGATATTTGCACTAGATACTACACCAAAAAGACTTGGTAAGACTTTGTGTTTCTGCTCTGCAAACGCCCTCATGTAAACATTTAATAAAGAATAAGAGAGTGGTGTGTCTCAAAGTTTGCCACAATTTGTTTTCTTGTGGTCAAAATCACAAGGAAATATAGATTTTACTTCCAAGTATGTATTAGGTATTATGCTTTTACGCAGACATTTATCAGGGCCACCGTGGGAATCGTGGGAGTAATTTCCTTCTCCTTTCCTTTTGTCCAGCCCGGGGACTGGCTGGTGTTGAAGTGCATTAAAAACCTGTGGGTGTGGGGGAGCTGATTTGATTAGCTGCTCCCTCGGCATTGGCCAGTTCGGGATAACCGGGGGGCTCCATCGCCGCGGAGCGTGAATGCGGGGCGGTCAGAAGTCACCGAAAGGTTGCAGGGTCACTGCCAATGAAAAGATGAGCAGGAAGGAGCGGCTTGTGTGGGGAGGCGGGGGTGAGGGGGGGTAGCTGGATCTGCAGCCCGGCTCGGCAACAAAAGATGAGTCACACCCTGCTGAAAATGGGGCTCTTTACGCCTTCCCACCTGGCCGAGGCATCTCTGAGCCGAGCGCCAATGGTGGTGGTAAACTGACCCATGTCTAGACAAGAAGAGAAGGGCGCAAACGACGTTGTTAGTGTTGGACATGATGCGACACGCCCTCTGCTTGGCCTTTCAAGCTCCCTGCCTCGAGGGCCTTTTAGCGTGTCTATATATCTGAGTGTGTGTATACAAGTCCGTAGATATGTAGATATTTATCTACATCTTATCTACATCTAAATGCAATTTTCCCATTAAAACGGGCATCTTTCCTTTCTATTTAGCAGCAGTTTGCAGCGTGGCTCCACTTGTCTTTGATGTTTTTACAATGTTTGTCCAGTTGCGTTGCTCACGGTGTTGCTTCATAAAAGTTTCCGACTCAGGACGGCCGTGGGGGCGGTCAGAGGGGGTTGGTGGGGGCGGTGGGGGGATGGTGGGGGCTGCCCTTTCCACCTCCATTCACACTCTGAAAGGCTGCAGCCGTCTCTCTCTCTCTCTCTCTCTCTCTCTCTCTCTCTCTCTCTCTCTCTCTCTCTCTCTCTCTCTCTCTCTCTCTCTCTTTCATTGTGGATAGCTGGCTGCGTCCTTCGTTCGTTTCCGAAGGTGAATTTTGCTCTTTGTTGCTCCAGACCTTGATTATTTAGGGGGGATATTTTAAAGTAGGCAATTAGCATGCGCTCGGGCGAATACTCATTAAATCTCACGGGCTGTAAAACTGGAACTAAGTCGGTTTTTCCTCAACAAGGCATACAGACATATTTAACAATCTCTATTATTTGAGACCCGAAGGAGGGATGGAATTACTCGTTCAAAGGAGCAAAAATGCCTGAGATCCTTCTCCAACTTTTTCAAGTCAGGCATTCAAAGGACAAAAGGTGGCAAAGCAAACCGCCCTTCAGATGGACACGCGTGTTTTTGTTGGTGTTCTTGATTTGCGATTTTCTCGACTTTTCCTTGACTGCCAGTGTGACAGGAGCCACGGCTGAGCACGAAGGGTTTTGTCCCAACAAGCTCAACACCAATCTTTGGGTTGATGCACAGAGCACCTGCGAGAGGGAATGCAGCTTGGATGAGGTGAGACCCTAAAAAAAAGAGGCCAAACAGAGTGGAGAGGATGTGGGGTAATTCAGATGAACGAATGAACTATTAGTTTTTTTTTACTGCACAGTAAAAAAAAAACAAAAAAAAAAAAAAAAACACCGAGAGTGAATGGAAAACGCATAGTTGGTGTGTTTAAAATTTTTTTCTCCTCCAAAGCTCAGGTGAAGTGGTGTAGTTATTACACTGGATAATGTGGAACATTCAAACCTTAAAGCAGCTCTTGCAGGTGTCCAGAGGTGGCTGAGGTATAAGCAAACTTTGCGACCGCTTTAGACTAAATCCCAAAGTTTGTTGTTGATGGTCTAAATCATTGGCTCAATTATTCCAACAGTAGTCATTGTGAGTAATAAAAAGATGACAAGTTATTCTGAGAAGTACTCTCTCTCTATCTCTATATATACAGTATACTGTATATATATGGGCGTGTGTGTGTGTATATATATATTAGAATTTTTAAAAATAAATCCAAAATGTGTTTATTCAAACTGTAATCCATGAAAACAGAGGGACATTTATCGTTGACCTCAGGAAATATGCACTTGAGTGTAGCGGGAGGACGTTGGAAAATTGGATTATGACAAGGCTTCCAACACTACCTGAACTGTAGCATCTTGGACAGGCATGGGCATCTAGGGGTGAGATCAGACACAAACATTTAAATAAAAATAAGATTTTAAATGTAATTTCTCCTTTAGTTACACAGTTTTTCAGAAGTTCAGTGTGGTTTGCCACAGATGTTTTGGTTATATGTAACTAAGAGAAAAAAAATAAGTCTAGTTACAGCTAAGAGGACAGTTTCATAGGTTACTAGAAAAATCAGATGGACATTTACAAACAAAGAGGTAGTAGACCTCAGTTCATGTAGCTTTGTGTATATTCATGGTTTTGTGTTGGCATATTTCCATTTCTTCCTAAGAATCAACGCTTTTTGTAAAAGTTTAGCAGTGGGCCTTTGTGCGAAGTTTTAATGTCGTTTTACCTGTTGCTCTTTTTAGTTACTGTGCAATTACTTTCTTAAAAAAAATGTCAATCTTCTCTTGAATACTGAATGCATTTTTCCTTTCAAATGGCATAAATGACAATCTGAATTTGCTGCTTTCTCAGGACTGCGCTGAACATGAGAAATGTTGCACCAATGTCTGCGGGCTCAACAGTTGTGTTTCTGCACGTTTCTCCGATGGCACGCCTGCTCAGCCCGATGGTAAGGAAGGAGGTGCCGACGGAGACGCTGCCCCTGCCTCCACGGCTACCTGTGAGGGCTTCATCTGCAGCCAGCAGGGGGCAACCTGTGACATTTGGGATGGACAGCCTATCTGCAAATGTCAGGACCGCTGTGAGAAAGAACCCTATTTCACCTGTGCATCAGATGGCCTCACCTACTTCAACCGCTGTTACATGGATGCAGAAGCCTGTATCCGGGGAGTGACTTTGACTGTGATTCCTTGCCGCTTCTACCTTGCTGGTCCTCACACCAGTCCATTGCCTCTTGATACTACAGTTTCTCCAACCACAACATCCTCGCAGGAAGACCCCATGCCCCCCACACTGTACTCAAACCCTCACCACCAGTCAATCTACGTTGGGGGCACCGTTAGCTTCCACTGTGATGTGATTGGAGTCCCCAGACCAGATGTGACATGGGAAAAGCAGAGTGAAAGACGTGAGCGTCTAGTCATGAGGCCGGACCAGATGTATGGCAATGTAGTTATAACAAACATTGGTCAGCTAGTTGTTTACAATGCCCAGGTCTGGGATACAGGCATATACACATGCATTGCAAGAAACTCCGTAGGAGTTCTCCAAGCGGATTACCCGTTGTCTGTTATTCGCAGAGCTGATGATGACTTTTCCGAAGATCCGGAGTTGCCTATGGGACGGCCGTTTTCTCCAGCCGATTGCCTTGCTGAAGTCGACACTAGAGTGTGCAGTGGGGAGCGTCACGTGGATTGGTATTATGACAGCAAGCTAAGCTCCTGCATGACCTTCAGCAGTGGCGGGTGCGACGACAGTCGCAACCGTTTTGAGACGTACGAGGAGTGCAAAGCGTCCTGTCAGAGAGAGGGGATGGGGATCTGCTCCCTGCCGGCGGTTCAGGGGCCCTGCAAAAACTGGGAGGCACGTTGGGCCTGGAATTCCTTACTGAAACAATGCCAGCCCTTTGCCTACGGAGGATGCCAGGGAAATGCAAACAGCTTTGCCACCAAAAAGGAGTGTGAAGCAAACTGTCCACAGCCCAAACGGAAACCGTGTAGAACTTGTCGGATGAGGGGGAAAATGATGCCCACCCTGTGCCGCAGCGACTTTGCCATAATCGGCCGGCTGACGGAGCTCATTGAGGACCTTGACTCCGGTTTGGCTCACTTTAGTCTGGACGAAGTCCTAAGGGACGAAAAGATGGGCCTGACTTTCTTCAACACCAAAAACCTAGAGGTGACCATAGTAAAGATTGACTGGAGCTGTCCTTGTCCCAACATCACTATGGACGAGAACCCCTTACTGGTGATGGGAATGGTGCAGGACGGCATGGCCATCATCCAGCCAGACAGCTACGTCAAAGCCATACCTGAACGCAGGCTCCGTAGGCTTCGTGATGCCATCAATAAAAACACATGTGAAGCATTGTGAAGTTTGCTGGGACACAATGGTACGTTTAATTATTTCACAAATAAGTGACTACAGCCAATTTATTTAAGTAAGGAAGATCAGTTGTTTATATTCAGTCCAACAAAGGTTTTTATGACATTTAAGATATTGTGAGACAATTTATACAGAACTAAAATGCTATTTTATGACACATGTATTTTCTAATGGCAAATGAAAAAAAAATCTGCTAAAATAGCTGCTAACCAAATTAATCATGTTGAGTAAATTCCATTATGTAATATTTAAAATAGGTCACTGTTGTGTATGACTGTACTTTATTTTATGTGCTCTTAAAAACTTGTTTGTGTGTATTGCCCCTCTAGTCATGTACTGTATATTCTAGGTTATCTACCTCTAAAAAGCACTTATGCTTAGTTACTAATATAACATTTGTCTTTCCTAGGATGATAAAAATAAACTTCATGTAAGTGTTCAACTGTACAGTACTCAACAGTTTGACATAGATAGAATAACAATTAAGATTGAAATAATGTGTGCTAGGTTATACAACGATTAAAGTGGAAATTAAGGCGTTTTGACCATTCTTCGCCTCAGAGATGGGTCACCGGGAAACCTCACACCAAACTCTCTTTCCTGAAGAGAAGGCATTTGTTGTTTGCTGGCATCTCCACCTAGACAAATTTAAAGCATTTTAAGATTAAAAACAACATTTTGAGATAAACTTTAGAAAAAAAATTGCGCCAGATCCCCTTATGAAATAGATACTTACAATTTTCTCTAGGAATAAACCATTTTTTTGTGCCACAGAATTGAGAAATGAGATATCCTTCAGTCCCCATTCTGGATTCCTGCAAGATTAAACATTATATATATATATAAAAGTAAAATAAATACAAAGTTATTGTTTGGGTTCTTTTAATATAAATTGCACAGACTGCTTACTAGTCTTACAGTGTACTAAGGTTTTAAAAAGTTACGGTTTAAAAAGCCCTGAATTTTTCAGCCATATAGTTCTCCTTCAATTTAAAGTCATTTAAATTAGACGTCAGATGTAGTCCTGGGGTGACTGTACTGCCGGTCAGCTGGCTGAAAGAAGGCCGCTATATTTTTATCTTGCTCAAAGACAAAATTAAATGCTCAAAAATTTAACAGTTGGCATGAATATTAATGGAGTCTCTCTCATTGAGGAGGCTCTGTTTTGACACTACATTTACCAAGCTACAAGCAGAACTTTCACTAAGTAGCCAACTGCAGGTTCGCAACAGGAGCTGAGAGTGAGACTAAGTACCGAGCTTTGAAAAGCATTAATTTAGCAAAATTAATTTACAGAAACATGTTCTACAAGGATCTAAAAATGTGAGGAAATGAAGTAGACTTTGCGGAGTATGAAGACCTGCAATAGGTTTGAAGGATGTGTGTTACTTTTGATGCATCTGAATAGTTCATGTATATTAAGATCAGTGGTATACAATTCAATGATCTCATCCAGTAATGTTACTTTTTATCATCTCACCATTTTGTTTTAAATTAACCAAATGGGAATAAAAATGTCAATGCTCCATGGGTGAGATAATTTCTAACCAAATTAATCAGAAAGTGGATCAAGAGTCGTCAGTTCAAGAATCCACCATGGTGAGAAAAACATCTCCAGAGTTTTGCATGAAATCAAGTAGGGTCACTGCTGTGGTATCCGAATTGAAGTTTCAGTGATTGATGATGATGAGCAAACAAAACCAGTGCATTTTTGTTGGTGCATTTATTTAAATAAACAACAGATCATCTTACCTTTGCCTTAGGCTGTAGTCAAAGTCCACGTTGCTTTGAGGGGTGATCTGGCCATTCACTGCATATGGCTGAGAGTATTAATCATTAGGAATCATGAGTGGATCTGATAATGGCATGAAATGTTTTTCGCTTACCCCGTATGTCAACAGAAGACCCTGTGGCTTCAGCAGCACTCCAGCCCCTCTGAATAATCCCTAGAAGAGAACAGTGAGGTCTTTAGGGCACCAGAACCACATCACATAAAATGGAGGCTGGAAAGTGGAAAACCACTAAAACCTTTTTGTTAGGAACTGCCTACGGTTATCATCTGAGGAGCTACGCATCTGAAGAGCTGTTATGTAAATACACTCAGGGGAAGCTTTATGCATACTGCGTGTGCCTTCAGTATTTAACCAAACCAGGTCAGTTTATTAAAAGATGAATACCGCCATATAAATAAAAAGCTTTCTAAACTGCAAAACACTCAATTTAAGACGCACTAAAAACAACCTTATCAGTTCTGACTGCTGTAAAATAATCTACAGAGGTTCATGTATAACCACTGAGTCATAACCTAAATTCTGCAGAAAAGAAAAGGTTAGAGTATTAGAAGTCTGTGTTTCACTAATCATTTCTCATTATCATAACTTTGACAAGTATTACCTGTACTTTCAATTGCAGTAATTTTCTTAAATCTACTAATTTTATTAGTAGATTCCACAACCAAAAGGCTCAGAAACGATGTGAAAATCTTCAAATCACAGTATAGAATTAAAATAAATTACATCATGAGGTTTGAGTAATTTTATAATTATCTCAATAATTCATAAAAAAACCCCTAAAAACAGGATTTGATAGGTAATGGTAATATGAAGTAACTTGAATGCAAAAAGGGTTGCTTGGATGCAACTTTAGGTTATAATTATTATTATATTTCAGCTGCCACGCATCGAAACTCCACTTGCTGTCAGGATGTCAATAATTAAACCTCTCTCTACCTGAAGACCACGCCTATTGATTCTGGTACTACACTGCCCTCTTGTGTGCAAATAATCTAATTATGAAATAAAAATCATTAACCGCCAAATGAGCCAAAATACTCATATCAGGTATTATATTTGAGGGTTTCTGACATTTTTAAGTTCAGTTCATGGTTTGTTTGTTTTTTGAAAATAAAAAAAATAGGCATTTAAACAAAAGGCACTGTATAAATATGAGAGGAAAAAAAATAGTAGGTAATCATCCAAACAGATCTCAACATAAAGCAATGCAATAATAAAAAATGCATTTCAATGGTTTGCAATGGGAACGTTTTTGTTCTTAGAAACAAACGGGTCCATTTCTGTGTTATTTTGCCTTTTAGGCTAACTTGAACCAGCTGGGATTACTATTCTACTTTAAAATATACCCTTCGCTGTATTTAAGCTACATTTATTCAACACAGCCAACATACTTTGAGGAATGGTATGTCTATAGAATGTTTCGGGATTAAACATTAAGAGCCTGCATTTTCTTTCTTTTTTTTTTTTTTTTTGAAACATGAAGCTAAAATAATTTGCCAAGCTGACCTCTGTGCAGGACAAGGGAGAAATATGGATCATGTTGATGTTGAGCACCAGGTCAAGGCTTTCAGGCTGAATCCCTGCCCAACCCTGATGAGGCCGAGAAGCATCCAGGTAGACGGCAGGCTTCACATTGTGCAGCTGATAGTGAGACCTGTAGGCTTCTATACTGAAAGCAGAACACAAGACATTTACTGTGAAGCATAAAGCACAGATTACCTCGACTAAAAATGGCTTACAGAAGCCTTGAAATGTTATTTTAGACAGCTAACTAACACCTGTCACCCGTGCTTACCTGGCAAGAGACTGGCGGTCGTACTCAGACGGCTGCCAGGTGATATTTCTCAAAGTCTGTGCAAAGTGAACGACATGCTGCCCGGTGCCAGAGGATATCTCCAGAGCCTGCAGGGGTCTCTCAGTGTTAACGCTGTCCCGGAGCACCGACAGAATAGGCTCCTTGTTCCTCTCTGCCGCGGCGGCGTTCAGCATCGTGCCAAAGCCCGGATTCAGGCGTCGAGTTATCGAGTAGAGTTTATGTAACCACTCCAGCTGGCCCAGTAGAGATGCACCCCACTCAATACACCCACGAATGTGTAGGTTTCTCACTTCAACTCCCAACTTCCGCATTCGCATCACGTGCCTGAGCTACAATCCAATCACAACACAGGGGCGGGGACAAGGACTTCAAAAATAAAACACATCCGTTTTCGTCTATTTTTTTAATGTCTTTTCGCTTTATTATAGGAAAATAGCATCCAGGATAGTCATTTGGTCACGCTTTAATATCATATAACTCCTAGTTATTAGAGCAATAATAAGTTACAGGTTTAGGAGGGGAGTTTGAACACTGAGATTGAGCAAAAATCAAATAAATGAAATAACAGGATTGTCACATAAGTGAAAGAAAATAGGCAAAATAAAAACTGACAAGCACCATTTTAACCAATAACAAGAAGAACAAGAAGAACAATAATAATAATAATAATAATAACAATAACAATAACAACAACAATAATAATAATAACAACAACAATAATAATAATAATAAAAACATTTATGAACAGTTAATAATAACTTGGCATAAAACATTGACTGTGAACAGAAACTACGTACAGTGTAACATTTTGTTTGGCTCCTGGTCACAGATTCATAGCCTCATGCTGTATCAACACCTTGACATTCTGTCCTGTACGGATTCAACTCTACCTGAAAAATATTGCACATCATCAACAAGTATTTTCGATTCAATATGAAAATAAATAAAATAAACACTTTATTGTCCCAAAATTATACTGTGAGTGAATGCTTGACACTGGCCATTACTTATAAACAACAAAATAAAAAGTCCTAAAAACACAAATATCTAAAAAAAGAAAAAGAAAAAATACTATTAATTATTTGACACTTTCTGAAGATTTGTATCACAGCCAATTCTACGCATTCTGATGCAAACTGATGTATTTGAAGGACCCATAAGAACCAGCTGTTATGTGATTGAAAGCCGTCAGTCCTTGACTGTGAGCCCTCCTGCTTCCTCTGCTGTTTCACTTTGCTCGTTTTCAGAGCTAAGCAGTGTCTGTGGCGTCTCCTCAGCGTTTTCTTCTCTCTCGGGGGAAGAGTTTTGCTCTGCCAATGGGTTAGGACCGGGGAAATTTGTGCTCATGTCAATAGTGTCCAAGATTGTTGTGGTGATCTCAGAATCACTGAAGATTGTGTCTGAGAAAACCGAGTTAAAGGTGAATGACGAGCCAAGAGGTGGCTCCTGCAAAACGGATTTGTGATGTTTTGTGGGAACAATAACTGCTGGATCTCTTGGAGGTTTGACTGGAGGAACGGGCCCGGGCTCACTGTTTCTTACGTCAGAGTTTTGTTCTTGTGCTTGCTCCTGTTGCTCGGTTTGGACAGTCCCCCTGCAGTCGCTGCTGACACTGGAGCGTCGAGATGAGCCCTCTGCTGAAGAAATCACGCTGCTGGCGCGAGGGAGACTTTTAGGAGACCTGAACTCCCCCAGCTGTGCCTCTTTCACAAGAGGGGCAGAGAAGCAGTTCAGACAGCCAGACATTGAGGATGATTTACCCTGAACATAGAGCACTGTGATCGGTGAACAAACAGAGGCTTGAGCTTTTTCGTCTTTTGAGCTTAACCCGTCGAGCTCTGAGTTAGTTTTGTCTGCGCTGCCAGAGTCCAAGGAGCGACGAGACACTTTTTTCCTCGACCCCCTTCGGATGGTTCTCGTGCCTCTTGTGAGCCAGAAATCCTGAGACAGCACTGGATCTTTTTGTCTTTGAAGCATATCTGCGTTCAGACTGTTAGGAGTTGGCATCGTGGCGGCTTTCTCCCTACTTTGCTGAAGCTTTGGGTGGGGTTGCGGGGTGGACACGTCACTGGGCGGCTGGTAGGAACACGAAGAGTTACGTGACGGGGGCTGCTGGACAGGACTGCTGCCGTTTGACCAAGGCTCATTCTCCAGGCTCAGGCTCAACTCGCCGCTGCTCTCACTCTGGGCTCGACACTGGACCGCATTGGTCCCTGGAGAAGTGAAGAGATAAAGTTACAATGTTTTAAAAATGAAGAAAATAAGTATCAAGTACCTTTAACATTCAAAGAAGCCAATGAAAAACTGGGACTTCAGAGTTTAGTAATATAACTTTAAACATCGTGGTTGAAGAAGGAATGAACCATGCAAGCAGTGAAGTTTGGTGGTGGAGGCATCATGATATGGGGCTGTCTTTTTTAGCATAGGGACCTAGCAGACTTAATTTAAAGAAACAAGACAATTTCCCAGACCCAAATAAAAGAGAAAATAATAGAGAATACTTTGGGACATTCTTAAAAGTTGTACAGATGTAACACGGATGAATTTCCAAGCAGGACAACAATTACAAACACACTGGACTCTCTCTCTCCACTCTATTTCCTGTTTATCTAATGTCTGATGAAGGCCACTAACGTAGAAAAAATCTTTTAAAAACAACTATATGTTATATAACATTTCGCTATGTTCCAATTTTCGTTATATGAAATTCATATATTCCTTTCAATCTGTTGGAGTTTTTTCAACATCTGGTGGGAATTTCATCTCAACAGGCAAATGTGCTCAACACACTGATACGTAGCAGGAAGTAAGTAAACAGTAATGGCCAACAGGGAGCGGTAGAGCAGAGCCTCCCGCTCTCCGGTTGTGAACAGGAAAGAGATTAATTCAAAACCGGGTCATGATTGCAGTTTGAGCGGTTTAACCTAATTCTTGATCTGGCTGCACATCTGCATGCTGACTGAATCCTCTAAACAGGAATTCAAAGGGTTTTACCACGATTCTGCAGCCCGTCGCTCTCCTCACATCCAGATGGCACAGTGCTGCCATTCGAATCTTTGTCTGCAGGATGTAAAAAAAAAAAAGAAAAAAAAAAAGTAGGAAATCACTACCCAGCAAGAACAGGATTTACAGCATCAGCCGCTGGGTGCTGTTCTAGGAGTGCTGATAAAATCCAACACATCAGTTTCTGGTTGCCTCTACCTGTAAGCCACAGCTCAGAAATGTTTGGGCCAGTGACAGGGGTGTTGTTGCTGAAATGGCCAGATGGAAGATTGGTGGGATGATGCTGGTGATGTTGGAGGATGGATAATACGGAGGTACTGAGAGATGAGGTCAGCAGATCCTCTTGGCCTTCGTCCACATCAGTTTCCTGCTTTGTCTCAAATGAGGTCGATGGCTGGGATAAGCTGCTCAAGGCTACATTGAAGGATGAAGGAATGATTGGGTGGGTGGAGGAAATGGACAGACAGGTGAAACGTGTCATGCACAGTACAGCGTAGTTTGTACGTCTGGTCATAAGAGCGGCACAGAAGTGTTGTAAAGGTGAATTTGCTGCAGCTGGAAGGGCAAAACTCATGCAGCACCATTATGTTCCTGCATGCTGCATTGTATTCTGTCTATTCATAAGGAGTTGTCATTATGCATGGAACATAAATGACACTTGAAGCTGTTGCAACATAGAAAATGAGTGAAGCTTGATGAAATGAGGCTGAAGATCTGATGGACATTGTGATGTTGCTGTTGGTGCTAGCACTGTAGCATATTGCAAAAATGTCCACAAATATAAACATCGTTACAGTTAGTTAGGTTACAACTAAAACATTGATGTACTGTTTTGGAGTTTTATGCCATAGGCCAACCAACAGTAGTGGATAATTGTGATGTTGAAGGAAAGTAATACATGGCTTTCTCACTATTTTTACAGAAATAAAACCTAGAAGTGCATTGTGCATTTATATTTAGCCTCCCTGTGTCAATAGTTTGTACAAAGAAAAAACTTTTGTTATGTTTGTAAATCTTTACTTGCTTTGGATGTCAAGATACTGAATTGTTGCACATGCTGCCTCGCAAAAACACTCAAGTTCAGCTAGTTTGGATGGATTAATTTTCAAGCCTTGCCACATATTCTCTATTGGATTCAAATAGCTCAACTTTAAATGTCCTCACTAATGCCTGCGGCGTTTTTTGATCCTCATGATGCTATTTGTTCACGTATATTCTCCAACAAACATCTGTGGACTTCACAGAACATCTGGCCTTCACTTATAAATTCTGTTACTTCCATATAAAGGTGAATACACAAAATGTTTTGGAGCGAAGAGGGCTGAATACAAATGCATGTCACACTTGTCAGTTTTGTTATTTCAAACAAAACATTGAAAACCACAAGTTTTTTCCTTCTAATTGTTATTCAGTACTTTGCACAAGTTGAACATATAAAACCTCGAGAAAACACATTGTCAGGACACAAAATGTGAGAAAGTTTGAGTGGTATGAATACTTTTGCAATCAGAGGTGGGCAGAGTACTCAAAACTTTACTCGAGTAAGAGTTAAAAGTAAAAATACACATTTGGTAAATAGACTGAAACAAAACATCAGTCATTTAATAATTAAAAATAATATCACCAGACAGACCAAACTATAAAGTGAAATCTATATCAAAGGAAATCTTGATATTTTAAAGATCAAAGTGAAAATGATCCATATCAATACCACAATTACAAAATATCAAGATAATGCGAAAGAAACTTTTCCCCCCAAATCAATTTCTTTCTGTATTAAACTTAGGAAACTTTAACAAAAACCGCAGGTTTGTGTCTGTGTCTGCTGAGCTTTAGGCCAAAACAAACTTGTTCTGGATACTCACAGTGGGTAGAGCATCCAGAAATTTAACTCAAGTAAGAGCAGTGGTGCTTCCTGACAAAATTACTCTAGTAAAAGTAAAAATTACAGCATAGTAAAAGTAAACCATGTAAATGTAACTTAGTAAATATAACCAGTTACTACCCAACTCTGTTTACAATGCACCAATTGAAAGAACGAAGCACATTATGACATAGAAGCATAAAGCGAAGGCACTGCTGGAATTACTGGCATAAGAGCAAAGTCAAAGACACGAGTCAAAATGAAAGACGGTAGTGGACACCGGTTTTTCTTACACAAAGAACGACGGAAGATGGACTTGACTTTGTCTTTGTCCTTCAGCCTGCTCCTCAAACGGGAAAACGTTTTCACGGGGGCTTTTTAAAACCAAAGCATGACCACATGAGACAAATACACATGGCGATGGGAGGGGAGGAAAACACAAGGGAAAACAAAATCCAAAGGTTGACAGAAGGAGGGAATGAATCCATACAAACAAGAAAAAGACACAAAGGAAACATTTATGAGTACTGGAGAAATTTCACACACAAAATCCATAGGGAACAATGAGTGTCTGAACGTGACATGCAACACTGTCTTGAGCTGAAAAAAATAACAAACCTTGAAGATGCTCATGTGAGTTTTTAGATCAGTGTTTACAAGAAAATTCAGCTGATTCATAATTTAATGTAGTCGTGCATATTTAAAGAAATGGCAAAGAAAAAAAACTGTGTCGAGGCTCAAAACAAAGAAGCACATCTGTAAATAGTTCTTAAACAAATATACTATTTATTAACAGACAACATTTGGTAATTCCATGTTTTAAAGGCGATGATAAAGCTGCTGTTTCCTCTCTGACAGTCACAGGCCTGATGCGGTGAGTTTCATGTTCACATACTCACTGCTGCCACGTTGCTGTGAGGTAAAGTCACCCGCTGAGGTTGAGGCCGATCCTCCAGATCCATCGGAGCTGATGAAGGAGCCGCCGTAGTGGTGGGCTTCAGCCTCAGATGCCTGGGTGCTTTCAGGGACGTTTTCACGGCTGCTGGACTTCATCAGCTTCTTTAGCTTCAGAGTTATCCAGTTGCCACGCCTGTCAGCGCACATGATGGAAATGATAGATGCAACAGAGGTAGAATTCAAATGTTCAAAACTCAAACTGGAATCTTATGGTTAGGAGTGGGCGATATGGACTAAGGAGTTTTATCACGATATTTTGTGGTAGTATTTCAATAATGGAAATAATGTTTCTTGCTTATTTTTTTTTAGCTAATTGTAAAGCTGTGACTGCAGGACGCCGCAATCATAACCTCACAAACACAAATACTGCTCTTGAAAAACATGCAATTTGTAATACACTTCTTTTATGTGAAATCATTAAATAAAAAGTGTGAGTGTATCACTAAGCCGCACACAGAAGCTGCACTGAATTATATTTTAATTATGTTTTGGGAGATTGTAAACTGTGACAGCAATAAATCAAAATTCTTAATATGTAAAACATCAATTACAATAAGTGATAAACGATACGATCAATGCCCACCTCTACTTATGATTATTGATTTTACTAATCAAATAATAAAAAATTGAAAAGAATACAAATCAAACACTCCATTTAGCAATTCTCAAGAAGTTGACTATCCAACTGTTCATATTTTAGACTTTACCTTTCCAGTTTGTAATCTTAATGTTCATTCAAACTTAATGTGTACTGAGATGCTTCTGTTTAGCAAACAGGAGCATCTCAACAGGAGCAGCTGAAACATGGAAGCTGTTTGATTCACTCAGAGCATTTGTGTGACTGTCAGAGACGGTTTACCTGCGAGGAGGAGAGGGGTCGTAAAACTTATACTGGTCCATTATCTTTTCCTCCAGCTTCTCCTTCTGTCTTCTCAAATCATTGAGCTTATCACTGAACAAAGACAGAGACATCATTGGGGTATTATTATTATTTTTTCTTTAAAATGTTCCCTTATCTGAAGCTGTCACTCATAATTCATTCAAATTTGATCCTTTCCATTCTACTGGATTACAATCAAATTCTTTATTTTCGGCTAAACAAGGTCTGCATTTGTTTATATCTGCTGTTTTAGCAAAGAAACAACTTATAGTTCATAATGACTTCACCAGGACATTTAAATGCCCTCTTGCAAACATTCTCTGTTCCATTAATAAACAAAATTCACCAATTATATAGCAATCATAGAGAGCCTGAATCACCGTACGTATGTACAATGATAAGTAGTATTTGCTAGTATAACTGTATAACTGCAAATACTAGCAGTTATTTCCATGTAGTTATACTACGACAATAATAAACATGCACAGAAGGAGGGAATGAATCCATACAAACAAGAAAAAGACACAAAGGAAACATTTATGAGCGTTGGAGAAATTTCACACACAAAATCCATCGGGAATAACAATGGCTTGTTGGAACATTGTTGATGTGCCAACAATCCACATATCCTAATATAAAAGTAACAAGATAACTTTTCTAAGGTATGCTTTGATTTGTACTTTTTAAATGGTTTATCACAATATGTAAAAACCTTTTCTCAGTAAAACCAAACTTTTTCTGTGGCACAATGGTGATGTGACATACATCTTAGCCAGTCTTCAAGAGCAGTAAGACAAGAGAACATTCAAGAAATCGAAACTTGTGCTAAAGAAGAAGATAGTGTGGACAGTTCAAAACATCACCAGCCTGATTGCTAGTAACTGTGGCACAAGTGATTTTATTCAAAACTAAATTACTAAATAATGATATCACGTTGTTTTGTGTGTGTCTGCTGTGCTGCTTACATATACTGTCGCTCTTCAACATGAAACAGATCCTTGCTTTCCATATTCTGCTCCAGCAAGCTTCGGTTCTGCAGCATCAGGGTCTCGATTTGACAGATCAGATGCCGATTTTCTTCTTCAAGGTTCCCTTTCAGCTGACTCAGCAACTAAACATCACATGCAGAAATCTTTCGTTAACTTAAATCGAGCTGCGCAAACAAAAGTTGGGCAACTTAAAGTATAACTAAATCCCAAATCAACTTTTTTTTTGGTGGATAAGCAATCTAATAGTTTCTTAAGCGTTTCTGTGCAGATTTAAACGTTTTTGTGTAAATTTGGTCAGTTTTGCTATATTTTGCCTAACACCGTCTCAGTTGGGATTAGTTATACTTTAAGGTAATGCAATCATGATAGAAAGAACTGCGTGTCAAAGTATAATTGAAAAGCTGGTAGCAGACCATAAAGAACATGCTTGTCCATACCTCACACTGGTTGGTGAGTTTTGTGAAGTTGATGTCCAGCTCCTGGTCTTCCTTCTTCAGTTTGGAGAAGTCGGCCTCCAGCCAGGTGTACTTCAGGTTGGCCTCGTTCAGTTGGCTCTTCAGCAGCTTGTGGTCCACTGTCAGCGCCTCATTGTCACTGAGAAGCAGCCGGTATGTGCGGTTGAGCCTTTAAATGAAAAAGCACAGTGAGCCCAGCGTTGGGTTAGTCCGGGCTCTGTTCTTTATGTTTTCTTACCGGTCCTTCTCGTCGCGGAGCCTGCAACATTCGGCTGCTGTTGTCTGATGCTGTTCTTTCTCCAGAGAGATCCTCATCTGCTCCTCCTTTAAGGTTTTCTCCCGCTCTTCCAGCTTAGTTCTCTGCTGCATCAGGTTGTTATATCTAAAAAATAAATAAAATAATTTTTAAAAAAAGACAGAGGTTGATCACATTAGTACACACTAACACACTTTTAGTAAACTATAAATTGTCATGGACTAAACTTGCTTGCAAAACTTGCTATTCATCTCCAAGGTTTTTGTTTTTTTCTTGATCTTTAGTCACATTTTTTTAATCGCTGCAGAGATCAATACCTCATGTGAGAAAATCTCTTTACCTATTAGTTTTGCGCTCTACAAATCTGGCCTTTATGGAAGAGTGGTAAGAGGAATGCCATTGTTGAAAGGAAGCCATATTATTCCAATAAAATACTTTAAAATTTGAGGCTATAAGCAGGGCTAGATTTAGAAGGATATAGACCGCTGGGCTTGAGATAGTTTCGGTGCCCTATTTAAAAAAAAAGAAAACATTTTATGATGATAAAATGTGGATAAAAATGTAACAAAAATGTTACGTTGATAAAAATGTAACAATATTAAAACTCTACACTTTATAACTGTAGAGTTATGAAGTGTAGAAATTAACCTTTCATTTAATTTCAGTGCATCAACGTTGACAAATTCCACAATTTGCCGATATAATCATTGACCCACTAACAATTCATGCAACCCAACTGTATTTGTTATTTTTATTTAATACTTGTAAAATACTTTTTAAGTTATCTAGCCACTCCAAACATTGTAGTTTTATATAAGCTACAACATTTGTAAAACATGCATTTATTGTAAAAACATCCTAAATCTTTAGGCAGTCAAAAACTTGGGGCCCTGCACTACTGCCCCTGTTTGTCTTTTCTAGAGTCCGGCCCTGGTTGTAACTAAATAAATGTGAAAACCCCCCCAAAACAAAATAAATCAAAACAACAGCATTCATTGTCAACCTGTCAGCATCTCGTCTCTCTGACCTGTCCTGTAAAGATCGATGCTCCAGCTCCAGGGTGCGGTGGGCGTTCTTCAGACAGGCATGTTTCCCCATCAGAGTCTCACACTCCATGGCTTGTCGCTCGTGCAGAACCGTCAGCCGCTCGTGATCTCGCAGGAGCTGCTCATGAGCGCCACGCAGCTCTTCCCGTTCCTGTACGGCACTGTCACGCTCACTTTCTATTCCAGACTGCTGTTGCTGCACATGAGCGTTCTGGGCCATGAGGGAGGCACTCTGGGAATTTAGTGTCGACTTCTCCACCTGCAGAGGGAGAACCATTGATGCCTTGTGTCGTTTTGCTTTACCAGCGACTATGTTGTAATGATTTCTTTATCTAAGGAGTACTGAGGTGGGACCTGGAGGTTAGCGTTGTGTGTCTGCAGGGCCGTGTTGCTCTCCTGCAGCGAGGCGGCCTGCCTCTGCAGGGCGAGGATCTGAGCCTGCTGGCTGTCAGACTGACTCTCCAGCTGTTTGAGTTGGACCTGCGCTGCCTGGCGTTCGGCCTCCAGAGTGGCATTCTTCAAGAGAAACAGATATCTTTCAGGACCACCAACAGATTACAGAACCCTCTACAGTTATTAGCACCTCCGGTTTAGCTGTGTGCAATAAATGATTCTTGTGCAGCACAATGTTAAAGGTGAATCCAACCTTTCAATTCAGTGAGTCAGCGTTGACAAATTCCACAATTTGCCGATATAATCATTGACCCACTAACAATTCACGCAACCCAACTGTATTTGTTATTTTTATTTAATACTTGTAAAATACTTTTTACGTTACCTAGCCACTCCAAAATGGCCAAGACAGGAGAACATTTCATTCAAGTAAGGCAGGTGTTTATGAGTCACTTTATGGCTACTAGAAAATAGCCAATTACCTAAAGAGAGCAACAATCATGTGGTTTGGTTGGGTAAGAACAAGACTGAAATTTCCAAAGGTTTTTGGTTCAAACCCCAAAACAACCCAAGAGCCTGACAATTATATTTAATAAAACCTAAGAAAATCAGAAAAAAGTTAGGTGGAAGAATATTGGCCTCTGCTATAATGTTGGTATTGAGTCTTTCTTGCGGCTTTCATAATTATAAAGATTCAAAATATATGACCAAGTCATCACAGAAACCCTTCACCAGTATGAAAATCAGCCTTCTTCCACAGGCGTCTCAGAATCCTAAAGGAGACACCATGAAGTCCTACGAGAGAAAACTAAGCTGTGTCCAAGGGCCTTGAAGGGTGTTATATTAAGTATTAATAACAGTGGTACCAAAAAGAGTAGCAAATAAGATGATATACTTATTTGCCAGGCTCTAGAAAGGACAATATACTTACATAATCCAGTGTGAGAATATGTCACTGGAAGAAAAATAATTTAAAAGGTTGCTACCAGATGTGCCAAAACAGTAGAGGATGTTGTAGCAGCACTTGCATTCAGTTTTCAAGGTCAAATCATTATTAAATTATACTGGCACAAGGTCATTTAATAATTTCCTCCAAGTTTTTAATTTCTTAGCAATAGTTTCTAATAATAATTTTTAAAAACCCTCAAAAAAGAGATTTCATGGTATTTCAGATAAAATGTATGCATCTTTCACCTCAGTTCAATCTAATCCAGCACAAATAAACCAGGCTAGTTAGAATCTGATTAAATCCAAAATTGTCCAATTTCTGTAAAGTGCAGCCATCCATCAATTTTCCAATCCTGGTTTGACCTATTTAGAGACATGGTGGACGGAAGCTGATCCCAACTGTTATTGAGTGGAGGGGGTACGCACAGCGGGGCTATTCCTCCTCCTAAACATACACGGATCAATTTCTAATAACGGAGAGGAGACCTCTTTCTATTTTTTTACTCTGGGAGAATCACATTCAGAGAGACCACAGAGACGATTTATAACACAGGATCTAGCTCAGTGGTCGACAGAAACAAACTGCTTACGTTTCGCTCCACTTCAATCAGGCGGTCTTTGAGCCTCAGCAGCTCCCTGGTAGCCTCCTGGCTCTCCCGCAGCCACTCCTTCATGGCCTTGTTGGTTTGCGCTAGAGGGCTGGAACCCGACGCCGTCCGCTCTTCTTCCTGCCACTGCTGCAGGGCCTTGTGGCTCAGCTTCACCTGGTAGAGGTGTGCAGCTTCACATCAAAAATCAGCCAATTCTCTAGAATGAATTCGCTATTTCTGAGATTGTAGTGTTTACGCAGTATAGTTATGGCTCCATTTTTATTAAGAAGTTGTTGGCAAACTACTGGACTGGAGAAGCCACTGCTTCTGTCTTATCGATCGCTTTTTTTATTTCCTGTCAAAAACTATTTATTCGTGTTTTTCATTTTCTCTCTTTGTTTTATTGAAAGTTTAATTTATAGAAATTAAATAAATAAAGGTCTGAACCTTTTGATTTCACTTACAGTCTTCAGCTCCTGCAGAATCTGCTGGTTTAGAAAGGAGGATTCCTGCAGCCGAGCCTCCAGAGCAGCCATCTTGTCATCTTTGATCTGCAGGGACTTCTTCAGAGACGACTCCAGCTCGGATTCTAGTATCTTGACCCTATCTCAGGAAAAAATTTAATAAAATCACGTAAGCTATTTAAACATGAAAAACATCTTTTATATTTTACATTCATCTAAGCAGTTTGCACGAACCTGCTGTCTGCTGCTTCCAGCCGTGCGTTTTCCTGGTTCAGGACTTTCATCTCCAGCTCGTGGGACAGCGTCTCCAGCTCGTTGTCTCTCTGCTGAGTTTTCAGCTTCTCACTCACCAACTCCTGAAGCGGGATAGCATTTTAAATGACATAATTCCTGATCTATTTCACATTTTGTCAAATTTCAACCGCAGATTTCTGTGTATCTCATTTGGATTTGGCAGACCAACCCAACATGGTGCGTCATTGTAGAGTGAAAGGAAAAACAAAGTCAAATTTATTTATTTGTATTCAACCCTCTAGAGTCAATACTTTCTGTAATTGCACCCTGAAAAGAAAAAAAAATTATTGTATTAGAGTAAAGAAAATATATTAAAAACCATACAGTTTCCCATTGAAACTAGTTTATCACGTGAAATTCCAATACAAGTTATTGAGGATGTAACATATGGACAGCTTTAAATTGTAAGAATACTCTCACAAGTGAATGTAATTAAATGTTCCCGTGCAGATTTGTGCAGGTATTTGTTTTGATGTGTTGCAGTTAGCATGTCTTGTACTGCCTAATAGATTTGGTTTATCCTCACCTCTCTCAGGGTTGCCAGGGTCTTCTGGTCAATAGCAGCTTGTTTGATCAGCTCTCTGTTATCTCTCTCCAAGCTTTTGACCCTCTCAGATGTTTCTCTTAACCCCTCTGCCTCCTTCACTAGCAGACGCATTTCTCTTTCCAAGCTCGCCATGCAGACATTACGGCTGTCTAAGTTGGCTTCCTGAATTTCGGCCTGGAAAGGATGAAAATAGCAACCAGGAAACTACTTTTGTAGCTCTTTTATGTCTTGGATTATCACATGTTATATTAGTTCTTTAAATAAATGTGATTTTTACCTGCTGTCGGAGTCTTCGGTTTTCTTTCTCTAGTTGCCTTTTGTCTTTCTCCAGTGTGGAGGTTTCATGCTCCAGGTTCTGTTTCTCAGTTTCAAGCTGCTCCAGACGCCGCGCTGAGATCCGAAGTTCTTCAAGAGATGCCTGCAGCGCCTGGTTCTCTGCCTCCAGCTCCTGAACCTCAGCCTCCAAACGCTGAACTTTACGTTCTCAAAAGGTGAAGTAAATTCAAATAAAATAATGTAAACGGTGGCACTATGAATAGTTACATAAGTATATAAAGTGAAGCTACCAAGCCTACCGGTGTTGTAAAGAGAAGTCTGTAGCTGCTGATTAAGCGTGTCCAGACCCCTGCATTTAACCTCCAGCCGCTGTGTGTGCCTGCTTGCATAAGAGGAACGTGTTGGCACACCTGTGTGAGTGCTCTCATGGTGTGGCCTTCTGCTCTGTGAGTCTGGGGAGTGACCGCATGACCCGACAGAGCAATGGAACTGATTGTGGTTATTTTCCAAGGTTTCCAGACCCGACACCATTTCTTTGTCTTGATCCTGTAGGCGTCCGTTCTCCTGTGCGTGACAGTCTGGATAACCTGTGAGAAGAATCTGACTTTGGACTCTGACCAGCTCTTCTGTGATGAGTTGCTGCTGGCAGTGTGAATCTTCTGAGAAGGAGTTTGTCTCTGATTGCTCTGCCGATGAGATAAAGTGGTTGGTGTTACACACCAACCACTGGGGGCTGGGTTTGGCTTTTCTGCAGCTGCTATGAGCTGCAGCTCTCAGCTCTTCGATGGTCCTCAGGAGTCTTTGGTTTTCCTTCTCCAGCTTTAAAATTTGACTCCGGGTTTTCTCGCTGACCTCTTCGCTCAGCGTCTGTGGCCCTTTGAAGAAACACACCACAGTTTGTAACTTTTGGAAGCAAAGAGATGTGCATTAATGCTAACCTCTCATTTTAATGGTCTCACATTTCCAATTTCAATTTACATAAACTGAAATTGGGCCAGTTATGTAAAAGAAGCTGAAGGAATTAGTGATCTTAGGTTTGTTTAGAAGTAAATAAAAAGAGTTATATTTAATTAGTTCATTTGAGTACAAAGGAAGACATGCATAGTATTTTAAACATTACTTTATATGAAAGAAAATTTACTAAAATATCTGAATAACTGATGAAACTGGATTTAAAGCTGTTAAGATGAAGGTCTGCAGAGAACTGCATCTGAATTTCAGTCAGCGAGTTGGAAGGTTCAGTCCAAAATTACAAAAATATTTAAACCAAATAAATAATAACCAAATAGAAATGAAATGAAGAGAGGTTTAAAGGCAAAATATAAAGAAGAGCTAGAGTAAATCATTAAATAAAATAATCTTTGTTTATTCAATAAAACGTATTTAGTAAAACATACTTTTCATTCAAACAAAAAAGATAAAAACTGAGTTCGAATCAAACTTCAGATGTAAAAATGTAGCTCATTTAAATATGTAAAATTATCTTGGTTGCTGTTAAAATGAAAGTTGAATCATTTTTAATATGCTGGTAATGGCCTAGTTCACTAGTAATGGTTCTTGAGGCATTTCATTCTTCAGCTCTGTACTGATGAAGCCTGATGGATGACAGGTGAAACATCCTCAAGGACTGTCATGTCCTGGATGACTGAGAGTCTGCAGCAGCGTGTGGCCTAGTTAAATATCAGTCCTCAGTGCTAATTTTATGGAACTGAAAAAGAAACCTACTCCTTTGATACCCGGTCTTTGATTGGCTTTCAAGGTTACTAATGTGCCAGTCCTTCTTTGGGACACAATAGAAAATATTTAGGCAGGTTCTATCTAATAACAACATTCCCTCCCTCTAACACCTGCTGCTCCCATTTTTTCTCACCATGGGAGTTTTCTGCGGTCTTGGAGAGCTGCTCCAGCTCCCAGCCCAGGTGTTGGGACTCCTCCATGCTCCTCCTCTGTGCTAAAGACAAAGCCAGGTTCTCCTCCTGAAGCTCCTTCATCCGCTTCGCATCTGCTTCTTTCTCCTGAAGTCCAAACAAAGCGCTTCAAGAATCGGCTTGCATGACACGAGGAGTGAGAAAACATTAAACTAAACCTATAGAACTTTTTTTTAATGTTTTGATGTTTTGACCTGTGCTGCCTCCTTACTCTCAAATTAAAAATTAGTCTTTGGTTTTGATTTGTTCCTAAACAGAGCAACTAAAAAGAAAACAAAAACAGACTGCCATCGTTCAAAGACACTGGTAAACATCTAGGCTAGGGTCAGAACAAAATCACCTTACTGTCCCTGCCTTCCTCTTGGCAGTAGAATCAAAAAGAAGTCTAGCTCCTTCTGTGTAAAACATGTCTGACCTGCTCCATGTCATGGACATGGGCCTTCAGCAGCAGGATGTGTTTCTCCAGCTGGTGGATTTTATCTGTTCGGGACCTCCAGCCCTCCAGCTGGTCCTCCAACACCTCCTTGGTCTCTTGGAGGACCCTGTTGTCCTCCTTTAGCTCCTGTGACACGCCAAATAGATTTGCACAACTAGTCTATCAAGTTCAATTTTTAAAGCTTTTTCCTCAAAGCTTTTAAACATTCTTGCCTATATTTATGCATTTGTGGCATCAGGAGCAACCGTAATTCCTTACTTTCAAAGGAAGTGTAAGTAAAACCAAAAATGGAAAAGAATCAAATGAGTCTTCACCTCCACTTTGGCTTTGTAGAACTCCATCTTGTGCAGCTGCTCCTTGTAGCGCCCGACTTCGCTCTCCAGCTTGTCCGCCTTGATGGCGCGCTCTCTCAGGGCGTCAAGCTCATCCCGGTAGGTACGGGCAGCACGGGCATCCACCTGCAGCTGGGAGTTCTGTTTGAAGGTCATACACATGACTTCCCTTTAGAGGCAGGACTTAACAATAACAAAATACACCTTTCACATTTCTACAAACTTGACATTCCTTCCACTGCATTCCCTCCAACTCATCCTGGAGTTTAAAGATATGCAACTGTAAATATGAAAAGAACTTTTGACTCAAAAGTTTGTTTTGCTCCAGATATTGCATCAGTCTTACAGCTTTATTGCTGTTTCAACAGATTTTGACAAGGCATTTCTTGAAGCACACAGAATATGTCACTGTTGGAAATAAATATGTCTTTAAAAACAAACACAGCATTATCATCTCTTTTTGCTTTTCTTGTTTGTTAAAATTTCAGGTAAGCCAATTCTTCATCAAACTGAACATTTTGTCACGTTACAACAAAAAAACTGTCTTTTACTGAGATTTTATGTGTCTGATCAACACAAAGTAGTGGATAACTACTCATTTTTGACAAGTCATACCTCCTGCTGAATCCGTTTTAGTTCGGTCTCCACGTTTTCCAGCTCATGTCTGCAGTCGAGCATCTGTTCACTCTTTTCCTCTCTATGGTGAAGCATGCAGTGAGAAACTAGTTAGGTGTGTTGTGTTATTTAACATGATTCGTTTTACCCACAGAGAATGGGAGAACAACTCACAAAATATTTTTAAAATTACAACTAGGAAAGCCGATAAAACAAACCATTTAAAAAGGCAAAGTAAATCTGTGCCTGAACTCTCTGCTTGCTCAGAGGCAGCTGGACGAATTATCCCACCAACAAGAGAGGATAATACATCAGAGACAACTGCATGGAGAGAAATGGTGGAACTGAGACCTGGATTGGATCAGGGTTAATGTGTGACGGCGTGTGTGTGTGTGCGCGTGTATGTGTGTGCGTGTGTGTGTGTGTGGTTGTTGTATCTGCTGAAATGCAGAGCAAATGTGGGTCAGTGATAGTGCACCGCAATGAAACCTGCCAAGCAGGCAGCAATGTGGGCCAAACTCCGCAGGGCATCGCTTATCCTGTGCTATCTCTGCCACTGCCGTTCATTCACTCTCCTCCAGCAGCTCCAAAGAAGAAGAGCTTTTAACATTCGCTAATCACTGACCCAAGAAAGTGAGAAGATGTCCACATTCCTCTTTTCTCAAATAAAATATTATATTTTATACTCAAAGCAAACAGAAGGTCATGGAGTATTGATTGAAAAGGTCCTCATCAATTTTAAGAATAAAGAGCAAAATAAAATGCTTCAGTTAATCATTTAGTGTAAACTATTAGAATGGTTTTGTAAATTAACATTTATTTATATATATTGTATATTCAGCTAAAATAAGTTAATAGAATTTTATTATAATAAAATATGTAAAATTTAGATTTGGTTTGACACTAGAAAGAAAACATACAAAAAAGAACTCAAAACATATTCCTAAATTGGGAAAATATTAATGAAGTTGAGTCCCAATGGTAATTAGTAAATCAAAGTATTATTAGCTCCTCTGAAGGTAAAAGTAGACTATATAACCCTGTTATTTAACTCCCAATAACATCCTTATTTTTAAGCGTATTTATATCAATCTTCTCTTAATCTGTGGTGTACTTACAGTTCCTGCCTAAGTCGTCTGATCTTTGCCTTAGAATCAGCCAACTCCACAGCCAGATGTTGCTGGGTCCCTGCCTGCTGCTGCTGCATGCTGGGAGAATGGCTGTCAGGCTGTGGACTGGATGGGCTGCTGAGCAAGCTGACAGCTCCTTCCTTCTCCAGCATCAGCTCCACTATTGTCTGCAGAGGTGAATGGAAGAGAAAAAAAAAAACTACAGCTAATTTTCCACCTTTTTCTGACATCTGAATCATTTAGACGTGTGTAAGCGTGTTGATAAAGAATGTGCCATTTGTCAGTATTTAATTTTTACTCCCTATGTGATGAAAGTTAAAACTGATGGAGGTGCAGTCAACAGAGACTTGTGGAAAAAATCTGGTCTTGGATTTTATTTTGAAGATTTGACTTGCCAGCACCACTTTTAACCAATTAATGGGATTTTTCTAAGGTTTTTTTCTCTCAAGGTTTTAATTGTCCATGTTGCTGGTCGAACTTTTCCATTTTTTACTTCCACACAATTTTTGTACAAGTATGATTGGATACAGTACTCAGTAAATAACCAGCTTCTTTAGCAATAAGCGTTTCCCCTCCTTGTCAAGGGTGTCAATGACTGTCTTGTGGACATCTATCCAATCAGCAGTCTTCCTCATGATTGTGTAACCTACTGACGCATGAGAGACCATGTAGACCATATTTAACTTTTTCACAATAATCAAACTTTCTGAAACAACTTTCTTCCTCTGATTTCACTTTATATACCTCACTGATTCTAAAACGAGATGGCTTAGACAACTTTCAGTTTTCTTCACTCAGCAACAAGTTTCACAAAAAAGGATGTTATTGTTTGGAAATGTTGGATCCAGTGACGTGAAAAGATCTTGGGGTTTTGGGGTTTCAAATGTCAACATGTCAGTCAAATATGTGTGGGCATTTATCGTGAGAATTTTGATTTATGTTTGCCATAATAAATTCCCATTGATGATGTTTAGCACCCCAAAACTGTCCATATTCTTGGGATAGTTTTAGTATTTCCTCCATTGTTCAGTGAGAGTAAAAAATAAATATAAATAAATTTGAAAATATGATTAAATGCCGGTAATGTGTGCAGGTTAGTGACATAAATCCCACATTTTATGCGACTGTTGTCCTAAAAAACAGCATAACAAATGTTATTGATGTGCCAGAGGTGCCATGCAGCCTCTGCCATACATTTTCCTAAAAAGTAGTAATAAATAGTTCTTATCTTCACTTTCATTGCACCACAAAATATTGTGATAAAACTTTAAGTCCATATGACCCAGCCCTAAGCCCTACACTCAAGCTACAAAAATCGTCTGATTTCAAGTTGATCCTTCTGTACATCTCTAAAAACCTGTGAAGAAAGTGATGTGTGAAGGTAAAATGTACATAAAAACATGTTGTTAAAGTTGTACCTCCAGATGGGTGTCCCTCTGGTCCAGGATGTGTTGGAGGTGTGTTGCCATGTTCCTCAAAGCGGTCTCCATCTCCTCTGGGTGAACGCCACTGGACCCCATCCACTGGAGATCCAGCACGTTCTCCTGACTGTGGGTCAGCTTTTGGTCATGAAGAAAACAGTCAGTCAGTGTAGTGAGAAAGGTAGTCCGCATGACAAGACTGGAAGGCGTTGAACATCTGATACCTCCTGAATGTGTCCAGCTATGGCAGCTTTAGTATCAAAGTTAAGTGTCTGAATCCTCTCAATGTACTCCTCCTTTTTCTGACACTACAAACAACAAAAGATGGCAAGCTTCTTATCATAACACACAGGACAGAAGAATGCATCAGTAGCAAACGCACCTGAACTGCACACCCCATCAATAAGAGCAGAAGGTTCTTCATTTCTTCCAGACTTTGTTCTGCAGAGAACGGAAAACATAAACGATCTGAGCTGGATTCTTTACGGATCGTGCACGGAGGATTTCTACCATGGAGGCCATCTGAGCAGGGATTTGACTGGTGAATTTGGGTCAACATTTGCCAAAGTTTTGCCATCACAAGCCAGTGCACTTATTAGATTGATTGTGCAATTGAATAAAATGGTTTGGGAGGAGAGAATATTGACTCTACTGCAGCCTCCTGCAGCCCGAGTTGTATTAATCACCATGGACAGCGAGGGCATCTTGTTTTAATGTTGCGATCTTCCAACAGAAACAAAAATGTGCTATAATTTCATTGCATGAATTAGTTAAAACTTATTACAAATATCCTCAAATTCCCGAAAAATCTAACTTTGTGCGCTGAACATCAGCTAACAATGAAGCATACTGTGAGCCCATCAAAACTCCAAAGGTCCAACAGAGAATGAAGACGAGAAATCCTGTGAGGTATCTTTAAGAAACCTACCACAATAGGGAGTCCTGCCCAGCAGCAACACGTCTGGCAAAGGAATCATGATTAATTGTCTCAGATTATCCTGCAGAAAAGAGAAAACAAAGGAGGAGATGGGGACTGAAAAACAAAACTTGCATATTTTGGCTGGAGGGAGACATGCTAGACCTTTGGCTACATGCTTCAATAAATTTGGGTGAACGTGCATGGAGAAACCAATCCAGCTAATGAATATGTGTAAAAGCTGGTGCAGCTTGCTTCTTTAGTGCAGCACTGAAAAGGTCCAAAACTTGCCTCATTCTATAGGTAGCTTAGTTGAACAGAGTGTGTAACTGCTGGTGAGGGGAAGCCAGGAATGTTAATGGCCTCTCTCTGAGGAATAGAAAGCTGTGTTTTGGTGACAAATACTGTCCTCTTAGACTTTAATGCAGAAGAGTCCATTTGGTGGACAAAAAATGGCAAAATCATTCCCTGTATTCTGACTAGAGATACTAAACTAAATTAAGAATTTCAAGTAGGGGCAGAATTACCAAAGACAAGCTAGGAACAAAAGCAGCATTAGTAGAAAAAACATATCACAGTCAAATATACTGGTGGCTGCATCATGCTGTGGGATTAAGAATTAGTGTTTTATATCCAGGTGAATGATTGTGAACAGTTTGAAACAGCAGTCAACTTTGACCCAAAACCTCCAGGTGTCTCTTAGAGCAGTGGTCCCCAACCTTTTAAGTACCGCGGACCGGTGCAGACTTCGCAAATTTGCTGCAGACCGGGGGGGTGCGCACGTAAGGAGGAGACCAAAAATAATTAGGAGACTGGAAATATTTAATTATTAATTACCAATTGGCCCGGGGGTCGGGGACCACTGTGTTAGAGTGTTGAGGGAGAAACACACTAAGAGACAACTGTTGTTCACAGCACACATCCAAGACTCCAGAAATAAATCTGAAGGAAAATACACTTGAAGAAAGCTGCAGATAATAGATGTCCACACAACTTGATAAATTTGGGGAACTTTGGGGCAAATATCACCAAGTCAAGATGTGGCACGCTGACTAATGAAGCGTCCAGCTGCCAGATATTGGAAATAAATTTAGGATCTGTATCACAATAAAACTATCCTGTCACAATGAGATATAAAAAAAGTCATTATAGTAAGATTTATAACTCATTTAAGAAATCTTCTTTTTTAAGTAAGAAAGCAACAGCAACACCTCTTGGGATCTTTTAATGTTGTACAGAGGAAACAGGGTGAAAAGGAGAGTCATAGCCAGTCTCTTTAAGACCCTTTGACAAGTCATAATCTGTCAGAGGAGCGTATTTTTATAAGCTAAAGTTTCTTATTTTAACGAGATCTAAATCTCGTCTCGCTATAACGAGAAAACACTCCTGATTTTATGGCAGTAAAATGCTTCCGTAGCTGACACATTCCAGACTTTAACTGAATCAAAAAGTTCTTCAGAGTGCATAAATATGCTACAAGATCACTATGGTACTTCTATTTAATATTTCCCTTGGAAAATGTGTGATTCAATATTGAATTACGCAGAATAAAATGATTAATCACAATCTCATTTGAACAGGGATGTGTTCATGTGTGAGATCCACAGTGTCTTATCCTAAAAAGAAACAGTTCTGTGGTGATCTTGAAAGATTTAGGAAAGAAGGACAAAGCGACAGACAGTTCAAAATTTTCCAACGTGATCTTTTGATTTCATGAGTCACTAGAATAGAATAGAATATAATAGAATAGAATAGAATAGAATAGAAGAACTTTATTCATCCCAGCAGGGAAATTACTTCGCAGTTACAGCACTACAGGCTCTGTCTGCCTGTTCGTCTGACTGCAGCTCCATATGCTGCTTTACTTGCTGCTGCGCGGTAACCTCACTTCTGGGCCGATTACACGTCTGCTGACATGACCGATATTTAGGCCACAGATCCACAACATGTGATGCCAATGCAAAGTTGGAACAGCATCCGAAACATGCAAGGATCCCGTTTAGAATGCGATTATGAGACAACATGTTTTGCACAGTCTGTAACAAGAGATAAGACGCTAGGAAATTGTCCAAAAGCTCACCAGATAATAACTTCTGATTTGCTGGACAAGAAAGTTCAGGTTCTGGATCCTCTGACCTGGATCTCTGCAGACTTTGTTTGGACACTGAGTTGCAGCAGAAGGATTTCTGAAAATAGGAAAGCATGAAAAACACATTTTAAGTGACATATCTGCTGTTTCCAAACAGATAAACACGCAGAACACACTGGTACGGGTCTAGACTCAGACTCTTCCATGAAAATAAGACTAAGGTCACCATTCATTCCTAACTTTAGCCTGAGTGACATCATCGCTCCAGGCCGGGGTGGTTTGTGAGCCAGACATAGGGTGCACATTACACTTTTCACTGCCTGCATATCAACTGTGGGCAACTGGATTGAGTGGAAATGAGCCTAAATTTGAGTTGACAAAGTGTGAACCTCAAATGACCAAAACTTATGAAGGCCAGGGCACCAATATTTTCATCTCAGGGCTGCTTGCATTCCTTTCCACACTGTTTGTCCTCTATCTGGACCTTTATCTCCCATCTGTGTCCCACTGCCGCTAAACAGCAGGTCCTAATCTCAAAAGGGTCTCTCAATCCAAGGGATTATCCCGCCTCCTCCCCTCCCTTCCTTGCAGCATTGTTTTTACATTTAAAGCTGTGTGACCATGAACGGGATGAGTGAGCTGAATGCTGGCAAGTTGCTCACAAGAGCAGTCTGGGGGTCATCGGCTTCTCCTCCTTCTAACAATCAGACTCTGCTGTTACTTTCTGAAGGGTCACTTTGCCCAGACATGAAGGCTAAACACACAAACACCATCAGTTAAGGCTTTTAATAATGGATGAGGGCAAAGCTGCCAGAACAGAAGGCGAGTAAATCATAATCACTTAAGTAGCATCTTGACAGCATGTATGATGTCTTTTATGTTTTTGGCCAGTTTGTTTTTCTGCAGCCAGAATGCTCGGCCTCAGGGCATAAAGGACTTATGCTAATTCTAACATTTTCTGAGAAACTCTAACCTGTAAGTAATGAGGAAGTTACACTTAAAGTCTTCTGCTGACAACAAAGATCCTCTTTATTTCTGCAGAGGGACAATGGCGGCACTGTTGATGCCTATATGCATAAAGATGCCTGATGCTGCACCAGCAGCCCCTAAATTACATTTACTGCCCTATAAAAATCTCCAATGCTGACAGGTCACTCATGCTCATCCAGTTTTTTTGTGTGTTTTCTTTTTATGCTGCCACTGGTTGCAATCTGAAAGTGTTCACATTCATAAGATGTTGCAAGAGGTGAAGTGAGGTGTGCTGACTTACATTTGAGCCATTATCTTGTTCAAAATTACTCCATCCAGAAGGTCGGAAAAGTCCAAGTGGATGCCCTCATCAGCTGGAATGAATGTCTTCACCTATTCACAAAAAAGACATACAGGAGCTTAAAAGGGAATTTACAATCTCTATAATTGCACTGATTAAGAAAAAAACTCTATTAGGTTTTAACCAATGTGCAAACACATTGGTTAAAATGTTTTATTATTAAAAAATGTAGCGAAAATTCAGTTCAATAGCCTAAACTAACTTACTTACATTTAATGCACAGGGAGAACATGCAAACTCCGGGCCGGGAATCAAACCTAGGATCTTCTTGCTGCAAGGCAACAGGGCTACCAACTGCGCCACTGTGCTATGTTAAAACCATCAAATCAAATTACATTACAACTGTAATGTAACGTAACCGTAATGTAATGTACATGACAACCGTATTGTCATTCTCAATAAGCTAATATATACATTTCAGGTCTATGGTTTGAGTTGAAATTCAAGCACTTATGGGAAGCTCTTGATAGTTTGGGGACTTTCTTTACTTATGCCTTAGGCTGGCTCTGGGTGACATGTTTTAAGCAGCACATGTCACCCATGTGACATGTGCTGCTTGTGTTAGAATGTGTTAGAAGCAGGAAAATTGCAAAGGTGTAGGGATTCCAGTTAGATTGGTGAAGAGTGGATTGAGATGGATAGACAACTGGGTCAGAAAATCTCCAAAACTACAGCTTATATTGGGAGGGTTTAGTCTGCACTGGTCAATCTAACATAAAGATCCAAAGAAAGAATGGTGGCAAACCAGTGACAGCGTTACCGGATTTATAAAGCTCATTGGTGCATATGAAGAGCGAAGACCCATGTGGTGCAGTTCCAGAGATGATCTGCTGTAGCTCAGATTGCTAAAGAATCTTTCTTTTTTTTGTTTAAACATTTATGTACCTAGAAAATGACTCCTTGAGATCAAATGCCCCTTTTGCAAAAGTGTTTTGGTCACGACAGACAGCAACAATAGCAACAACAACACCAAAAAACACTTTTAGTTGTACAACATTTGAACAACAATCAAGACAATCCAGCAATAAAGACATCACATTGTGCAACAAAACTGAAGTCAGCATAAAGGTCTACAAAGAGTTATGCATCATAAATTCAGCAGAAGCACCAGGATCTTTTTTAAGAAGAAGTTTAAACATATTTACGGTGTCAGGTTTTTCTGGTTCAGTAGAGATTTTTGGAAGAGACAGTAGGAATAATCTTTGACAACAAAGATAGCGCGTCATCAAGTGCTGTGGGCCTGTTACTGTGCAAAGCAAACCATGAAGTGCTTTATAAATGAAGATATGCCAGTGATTCAGTCTACGATAAGGGCAGATAACGATGGCCATCCAACCCGAGCAGACGCTTAAAGTTTCAGATAAACCTCTGTCCTCCATGTGAGAAGAGACTGTAAGTTCACACTGTCTGTGATAGAGAGCTGTCAGAATACACAGTGAGTTCCAGTTTGCTGAACATAGAGCTGCATAGATAGAGACCAGTCAAATTACCCATGCTGGTCATGATGTTATGCCTGATCAGTATTGTATGAGTCAAATGGAAAAATATCGCCATTTGAAAATAGTTCGTGAAAATTGAGTATCTCAATCAAGTGTTATTCTTTAAAATTAATCTATTTATTTGTTTTAACTTTAGTTAAAATATGTGAAAATTGCGTATTTTTTTTATTTAGAGAGACTACTGAAGTTGACAAAACTATTCATTAAATATTTTTAAAATGTGTACTAAGATTTCTATAAAAACATAAAACTTTAAATAAGCGTTTTTGGCCAAGGGACACAGGTGGAGAGAACACATCTTAGAGGCCCCAAAGTATTAATGAACTATAAACTTCCTTAGTTGAACAGCATAGTGAACAAACATAATAGATTTAAATTATTCACAAAATGTTGAAGAACTTGCAAACAAAATAAAAGTATTTCATAATGTCAGAGTAAACCACTATACTTCTGTTAACAAACCATGTCTGATTAACGTTGCAGTAAAAGTATTTGTACATTTTTAATATCCTCTAAAATGCCCCTTTATAGTGCACAGAACGTTCACTTACCCAAGTGACAAGGGGGCTCAGCATGAACTGATCCACGGAGGACAGGAAATCTCCACTTTCCATGGTCCCTAAAAGCTTGTATTTTATCCCAACAGGAAGTCCAAGTCCTCTCTGAATTAAGATCGCTACACTTTTTAAATTGATTTTTATATTTTAAAAGCGCTTCATTCGGGCACGGGACAGAGTAAAAGTTGTGTTTTTCTGATTTGTCTTCAACATATCCGCATTTAGTCCCGCAACAACACCCAGACACGGACAGACATCCTCCCTGGTCGTTTGCTGCAAAGGCATCTGCCGTCTGTATCCTCTTCCTCCCCCTCCTCCTCTTCCTCCTCCCCCTCCTCTTCCTCCCTGCTGTCACACAGGGAGAGTCAGCGCTGATGTATCAGCGATATTTAAACAAATGAACTGCAACAAAAAGACGTATGACAAATAAAAATATCTACTTATCTTCTGTCAAATACACCCTGTTTTTAGGCGAAACGCTAATACAGCTAGCAGTCCGTTGCCATGGTCACAACACACTTACCGACTCAATCGATCAAACAGTCAAATCCAAACGGACAGGAGCACGTTATTTCTTAGCGACCCACACCATTCACTGTGAAGGTAGAAAAAAAACCAACTTACTGCGCCAAACTTTGGCTGCAATGAGATGTCGTTTCATGAGGCAAAAGCACCATCTCGTGGCTAAATGTAAACCGAGTTCACAATCACGACATCCATCCATTTACCTTTGATTGTATTTCAGTTAGTATTTCTTTGAAATATTTTTGCTATAGTTGTATAAAAATCCGTCTGAAACCGCCAAACGTTCATAACCAGTTGCTCACTCTAGAGTAGAAATTGCTGTACTCCTTCATTTTGTACCCACACTGTGAAAAAAACTAACAACAACAAAAACATGTCTCTAATTTATGGTAAAATACCGGTAACTGTGGTTACCAAAATGTAATTTATATGGTAAAGTTCTGGCTATCACAGCTGCAGGTATTTTACTATGAATTAGAGACTTTTTTCTTCATTTTTACAGTGCAGACCTGAACAGAAGGAAGACTAAAGACTACTCCTGTAAAATTACTTCTAACCAGTAAGGTGAAGGAAATCATTTTCAAAATAATCCCACTGAAATGTTTCCACTGAAATCTAGACAAGGATGTTGATGTAAGCTACTCTCTGTGCAACCTTAAGAAAGAATATTAATATGTTTTAGCACCGGGAAGATTTGAGGAACTTCGAATCGACTTTTATTTGTCTTGACTCACCTTAATTATCACAAAATATAATCTTCAGATGTCATGCTAATACAAGCAGGTATGCTTGTATTAAAAAAAAAAAAAAAAGAAAAAGAAGCACTGAAGTGAATACATTCTTTAACCATATACTTTCAAAATAAGTCTTATATGACATATGAGATAAAGTTAAATGAAATATACACATCAGCGGCTTTAAAATTATGATTTTGTTTAATAAGGGAAAACACCTGTGCAAACCAAACTGGCATCATGTGAAAATGTTTGTTTGACCTTAAGGTCACAAACCAGAAGTCTTCCTTCGGGAACTTCTGGTTGAGAACAGAATTCATGATTCTTTCACTTGTAGCAAGATGTCAATTTTCTGAACCGGCAAAGAAGACACTGACCATTATACCTCATGCTCAAGTCCATGACCATGATGCTCCTGTTGGGTTATAATGTGTGTAAACATGTTGATAATCCTGCAGAGCCCTGCACCAACTGGAAAAAATGACACATTTTCAATCAGACGATTCACATTGCATAAAACACATTTGCCTGTCACCTAGAAGATGGACTGAGTCACAGCAATAAGTTCTTTACTGTTAAATTAAATCTAATTCATTCTTCAATTATTCAAACAATTTGTAAACGTAATATACAAGAGAGAAAAAACCCAATGTATCATTAAGGAAAACTGAATGAGTGTGGTAAGTAGATCTCACAAACAGCACATATTTTTGCTATGCTGTCACTTGCATATACAGTGCAGTTGAATATTGGTTGCATTGGTCATGCAGTAGTAGGTACATGCTCACATCACAGCTCACTGAGTATATAGTTGCCACTGGTGTATTTTGCAGCTGAGTCAAAACCTTATTTTGATTAATAGTTCAGATTAATGATGCAAATTCAGATTTAGGTCAGTTAGTGTGATTATACACTTTCATTTGTGCACATGTTTGTAAAATCTGCAGTTCTCAGGCAAAGACAGTAACAGGATGTAGTAGCGCAATTATGTGCTTATAAAGGGTTGTTCCACTCCTTTTCCTCCTTGGTTTCCCATTGGCTTTTAGACCATTGCAAGAGTCTATATTTTCCCTGCTGATCTTTGCTTTTTTGTAGGTTCTTGGCATAACGTGACCTCCAGTCTCTCTCAAACGAAGCTTTAATATGCTCTAGGATTGTTGCTCCGGTGTCTTTGGTACTGTCTTTCATTCTGACAACCAGTCCCACTCCTGCATTTATTGCAAAGTCGCTCCCGACCCAGTCGTGGGTTCCTGTGAACCAAAACAAACGTAAAGTCTTGTAGTTAATAATTATGTTTTTCCAGTCTTTATCAGAAATGTTTATAAATCGGTGCATAACTATTTAATGTATCTCTTATTATGGCACCTATTTAAACCCTTTGCCTAATACACTTCACCTCAGTTTCTGGCAGTTTTAGATCGCCCATGCTGACTTAATATACAAGGCAAACATCAAGAAATCATATTGTGCTTGTTGTGTAAAAAAAAAAAGAAAAAAAAAAAGGAAAACCAAAAGGTAGATTGGCAAATATATTTGCACCACTAGGACTCTTCCACATTTCGTAATGTTACGATCACAAACTTTATATATTTTATTTGAAATGTATTTGATAACTTAAAGTACTGCATGATTTGTGTTTTATATATTTTTCCTACACATTTTTTACATTGTTTTTGGAATACAAAGTACAAAACTGGTTCAATTAAAAGATTAACACACTTCTGATAACTGAATGATGAAGAACTTTCTGAACATGTATTGTTCAGTGAACAGTAATGTTCTTCCATTTCAAAATGTGCTGATGCTATTTGCGTAGTGACATAATTGTATTACAAGTAGCATCCATTAAAAACACAGTTCTGACACTGCATACCGAGGTAGACAGCGTTGTCGGTCACCATGTACTTGTTGTGGTTGAGACCCAGTTGAAAGTCCTCCTTCTGCTCCTTGTGACTGAAAAACCTCTGTGAAGTCATGAAATCCATTCAATTCTGTCACTGAATGATAAAAAAAAACGTACAACGAGACTAAGTTACAACGTCGACTGATTCACCTACCACCTCCAGGGAACAGTTGTGAAGCTGCATGCACAGAGTCTTGAGGGAGGTCACAAAGTTAAAGGTGAGGGGGTGAGTTTTCTTCCAGAAGCTTATGAGCAGGCGGACCTTGACTCCTCTGAGCACCACAGCTTCTCTGATCAGCTCATCGATAGGCGACCAATACCTGCAGACAGTTTTTAGAAATGAATTTCCCCCATTTCCAGTTGCTGCGCTCAGGATATTGAGCTTACCCATCTGTAAGCTCACAGAAACAAACCCAAACTAGATTCATAAGTGTTGCCCAAAAAATCTAAGTGTCAAAGCTTTTCCACATTCACACACCTTGTGACTGAAGTGCCTCTGAAACTCCTTTTGACCAGAGGAAGATAATCGGTGACAGAAATGAAGACAAACGTCTTTGCGCTCTGGATGACTTGATGGATAGCGTCTAAATCTCTTGTACGATCTTTGGGACAGAAGTGTTCAGGGGAGGTCTGGAGAAAGGATGTAGCAATTAAAAAGGCATCTGCTTAAATTTAAAAAAAAAAAATAAATAATTAAAAAAAAAAGTACAAGATCTACCAGATCAGAAAGGATGTTTATTTTATTAATTTAAATTTTTAGTGATAATTGTCCAGATACAGTAGTTCTTTCTTTGTTTTCTTCATAATTAGCAGTAGAGAAAACAAAGAAAACAATGATGCCCCTTCTACAGCCATTAGATCATCATAAGAGGAAGCGAGGCCAAAGAGGCGTGTGAAGCATCCAGAGGCCTGTGACGGCATCATTCTATAGGATGATAAATGTGTGAAACACAACTAATAAGTGTATTGTAGCTTGGAGGGTAGCAAGATCTATTGCCATCAAACTAGGCTATGGCACTGAAAGAGTCAGACTCAAGGTGCTGCTCAGTGTGACGCTGACATGATTAATCGTTCCATGTGTGCATGTGTTGTTAGTTTGTAATGAACGTTTCTATATAGAGAGTCAAACATGAGATGCTTGCAAATGTATTATGCAGACTAGAACAACAGTAACAAGTTTACTACACAAATTTAGCACTGAATTATAGCGCATCTGGTGATAAAATTTAATGGCACTGCAAAGGAAGAACTACAAAATGTATTTTTAGAAAACATGACCTGGGTAGCATCCCTATTCTAGTGAACCTCAGTCTTCTCTGATTGCTCAGTCCTTGTGCTTTAAACTACTTTTCGCTTCATGTTGAATGAGTTGTGCAAAATGTCTTATGAGACTGTAACGCGATAGTGCATTTGCATCATTATTATTTGTGCACCAGGTTCTTTTTTTCTCTTTTACGAGGGAATTTGTGAAATGTTTAGACTGATGGCTCATGTTTCTGTTGTGAAATTAATTCTCTGTTGGGTACTAATCTTTTGTGAATGCAACTAAAGTGTCAGTGCTTGAGTTATGTCAGAAAATGCCTAAGGATAAATGAATAGTATATTGTATCTTATTGTATCCTATCCTACCATAAAATACCATATTACATCACAATCATATTACATTATAGCACATAGTATTGCATTGCCTCATATAATTTTGTATCACCCTGTATGACAATGCATAATAACAATAACCCGTTTGCATAATTTCTCATTGCATGCTGTCCTTCATGATATTGTATTGTTTGTATTTCATTGTATGGTACGGCATTGCACATATTGTATCAAATCTCTCATTGCACCAAATTGTAATGCACTGTACTGAATTGTATTAAAAAAGTGCCGTACTGTAGTGCATGACAGATCACATCACACTATATTGTATTCTATTTTTTGGGGTGTTTCACATTATATCCCACAGTATCACCTTTACTAGATTTGAATGTGTTGAATTATATCTCAACACACTGAATGTGCTCTTTTTTATCCTAATGTATTGTATTGCACTGTATAATGTTGTTTCTTGTTGTATCAAACAGTATCTACTGTCTGGTATCACATCCTATAGTACTACATAAGTATCGTATAGCCTTGAATCACATCGCATCATATCACATCATTGTGTTCATTGTATTATTTTGCATTATATTGTGTGGTAGTGTGCCATATCTTATGGATTGAAATATTGATTTCACTTGTATATATACAGTATATATATTTCATTTCGACAACAGCTATACAAGAAAAATACCTAAAATGTAACTTTCTCAGGACATAAGCATGCAATACAGCTTCTGATCGTAAAATAATGCGTTCCTTACAGACAAATAAGCGGTAGCCGGTGTGGTATTGAGCTGCAGCTCCAGGGCCTCATGTTTCCCGTAGAGGGCTGTAACTCTTTTCGACCAGATGGAGGGGATATAGTCCCTGTCATGAAGCTGCCAGTAAAATGAAAAAACTCTGTGGAGGTCCAGAGCGAGACAGCTGCAGTTATACACCACCACTCCAAGCTCTTTCCTCTGTGGGGTGTCAGAGGAGAAAAAAAGCAGAGAGAAAACATGATGCAGCAGGAAAGTTGGCGTCTCTAGTGCACACACTTTCTGAGACAACTACATATCTTGACCATCAAGATAGAGCCTGCCTTTAACTGCACTAACTTAGAAGTTTTCTGTCTGCTGCTGTTGTTGAGGAGTTTAGCTCACTTATCCTCATAACTTTGCTTCGCTACATTCAGGTCTGCAGATGTTTGTTTCTGCACTGTGTTTTTTTCTGAGCTGTCACAGCGTTCGTCAGGTTTAGGTGTGGACATTGACTGGATTTTGTTTTCCTTCTTTATGTTTTATGTTTTATGACATTATGTTTCTACATAAATTGTCCTGTACACCAAATGGATATTCTCAAACATAAGTGTGTTTTTTCCTCTCCTTTGTCTCATTACATTTGGCTTTGGTTGTAGCTCCATACACTGTTGAGACATCAAAACAGCTACATAATGACTTTAGTGTTCCAACTTCATTAATGTTTAATGGTTTGCCCTCTACAATGAATTAAACCCTAAATAAAAAGAGGAATGCTACTTTTCTTTCTGGGCAGCCACCTTTGGGCACCCTTGAGGCCTGTTAAGATGCAGGTATGGTGATATGATTTTGTGTGTGGCTAAAATTGACTGCAGACCCGTGATACTTGACAACTCAAAGGCTACAACAATGCAAGCCCAGCTCATGTTTGTTGTTACCTTGGACAGTGACCTCCAGTCCATTTCAGCGCTTCCGATGTAAATGTGCGTCCGATCCACTATCCAGAATGAGGAGTGGAGGCCTCCTTTGGTGAGAGCTGTCATATTGACAAAACGAACCTGGGCATCTACAAACAGCAGAGACAAGTTTTATTAGAAAAGGTCTGAAATAATAAGGATAGAACGGTGGAAATATGCCAACTGGCCTTGTGTTGTGTAAGATATGAGAGAAGGCAGCAGTGCTGACAAAGTGATTTACAGAAAACTTTTAATGGATCTGCCAATCTGAAGGCTGATTCTTACAATAACTTGCTAAAGTATTCATACCCATTGACTTTTTGCATAGTTTATCACAATACAATCACAAAGTGGCCAGAAAGTTAGACCACGTTTTGCCTTTTTTTAAATTATTTTATTTTAAAATAAAACTCTAAATGTGTGATGCACATTTGTATTTTGTGCAGCCACTTGTCATAAACCACCTTATCTAGAGAGTGAAGTTGTTGCCCAATCCTCTTAAAGCTGCAGTATGCACCTATTATAAACAAAGTGTTTTTGTTTTTACATTTTTGTTGAAACTCTCACTATGTTGTGATAGTATAACATGAGAAATAATTTGAAAAAATTGAGCTCTTTTGCCATTTCCCAGTGCTGCTAACATTATTTACAGAAATACAGCGCTCAGTCACAAACAACCAATCAGAGCCAAGAAGAGGTTCTTAGTGCATCTAATGTTTTTTATTCCAGAATTGTCTTCTAATTTTATGTGTCCATTTCCTCATCAGCGTGGCCTTGGTTGTTTGTTTGTTTACTGACATTAGAGTAGTTGATTTCATATGGACCGCTCACATACGGCTTATGAAAGGTAACTGGTTGCACTGGGTTTTCTTCAGAGCCATCAGTTAAATCTACTAAATACAAATGTTTAAGAGTTTTATCCTAAAAATGTGTAAACCTATGTATTAGTCTGTAAAACATTCACTGGGATTTGTGCTTGCAATGTAACATGTGAAAAATTTAAAAGCCAGTGCTTTAATTTTAAGGCAGTGTAGTGTGAACCTCAGTTTGCTTCTTGACAAACTAGTGCAGATGGTTCCAACTAGTTTCACAAAGTCTCTCTGACAGAGCAGGATCTTGCTTAAAATGAAAAAAAAATGCCCTCAGGTTGGCAGGGTAAAGACATATAAATTGTAGTCATCATTTGTCACAGTAGTATAAGAAATAGCAATTATATGGTTGAAATGTGACAGGCACTCACTGTGTGCTGCCAAGGCTTTCAGCTCGGAAGAGTTTGTCAGACTACTGGCAATCTTCAGCTTAACCCCACGAGATTTCAGCCTGAGCAGCCTCTGGAACAGAAGCTGACCCTGAGGAAGAGAGAGACGTTCTGTCCTGCTCTACTCCAGGATTTCAGCAGCGTTTCTGTCTTTCCAAAGGGCAACACTTACATTTCAGCAGCTCTAACCTCATTAAAAAGATGACACGGGTGTTTAATTAAAAATAATTGCGTCTGCTCAGTTAGGACGCTTAAAAATGACTGTTTTGTTTAGTTTTGTGCAGAGCGACGCGTACCTGTGCTGCAGTGCCGGGTGTTGGCTCCAGATCCCAAGCATTTAAATCCCAGACAGACGACACCACCTCCACTGAGAGCTTTGCTTGTTCTAGTAGTGACTGGAAGCCAACAGAAAGAGGAATGTGATGCCTGCCATCCACGTGGAGAGAGAGGTCATCTGGGATGTTCTCCGCGAGCACGATCCTGAAAGAAACAATTTCTTTTGTCCTTTTGCAGTACCACTGAGATCTCTGAGGGGATTTTTTTTTGTTTAATCTTATCACCAGTAATCTAACATGATTTTTCTTTTCACTAAGAACTGTAACCTGAAAATAAAAGCACAGCTGAGTTGAGAAGTGTAGATTTTCACTATAGGATTTTGCAAAACATTTGAAACTTTGAAAAGCACTCAGTAATGACAAAAATTAAATAAACAAATTTTATTTTAGTGTATCGCAGGAGTAACTAGCTGATCAAATTGCATTGCAGCAAACACCAGTGGATAAGTCGACATCAGTTATGGAGCATTCAAGTTGCACCTCAGTGGGAAGCTGTTTGACCTTTTGGCGCTCCTCTCTGATAAGCCCAAAATGTTTTTTTTTCTTGTTAATTTTGATGACTATGTCTTGCAGTGAAAAAATAATTTCAGACCATTATGTAAGACAAACAAAAAAGGATATTAAATATTCAAATGCCAAAGTACTAAAAAATATGTTCATTTAGTATATAACATACATACTCAGCATTTAGTCTGGGCTTTTTTTGCATGGATTATTATTAATGTATTCTCTATGAGGTCCAGGGTAAGGCTGTTTTTTTCCCCAGTCTAGCACAGTGAAACTACCTTCATTGAGCCAGGTATAGGTACTTTTGATAGAGTTAACAGGGACAAAGTCCTGGACATTAAATCATCATCTCCACAAGATCTGTCAGTAGAAGAAAGCATTAAGTTCTCTAAAAATCCCTGAAAGATGATTTGAAACACAGTCGACAAGTATCAGCAGATGACACCCAGATCATCAGTGGGACTGTGGGAACTTTACACTGGACCTCACGTTCTACAGGAGCAGTGAATTAACACTCACAAGGGGTGAGACAGATGTAGCCCATTCAAACACCTGAATCCTGTCAGGGCTCCAGTTATCCCTGTTGCTTGTGCTTATGCCACAAGTTTTCCTTCCACTCAGCTTTCCATCAACATACTTGGCTGCATTAGTCTGTGAATAGGTGACTTGTATAGCTCTCTGCTAAGGGTCCCAATGACTGTCTGCTAAACGACTGTTTAATTCCAACTTTCTAGGGAAACAGATTTATTTATTTTAAAAATAATGAAATTACACTTTCAAACTTTGTCTTCGGGCAGAACTTCTCACCTGCAGTCTCTGCTGCAGTTTTCCTCTGTGATCCCATCCTCACTGTCCCCCCAGATGTCCACGGAGGAGAAGATGAGCACCATCAGCACAGCAGAGCAGCAGAAGAGGGCCAGGGTGGCTATGCACTTCTGCTGGGTCTGGAAGACAAGTTAAAGACAAACTAAAGTCTAGAGGGGTTGTGGAGGTTGCACCTAGTGAAAACGATCAGTATGCTAATGTCTTCAGTCGATCCAATTGATTAGAACTTAAGAGTCCTGATCGATGGGACTTCTATGCGACAGCTAGAAGCCATATGTGTCCAGAAACAGTGCAGAGTCCAGAGTGCTCCAGGTTAGTCCCACCAGATAAAAAACCCCCCAAAACACCTCACTTTTATTTATAAGACCATGCTTAGGCTGTTCCCTCACATCAATGATCTAATATTGATTCATATTCATTGCATTCATATGATAATTTCTTGCTCTCAGTCCCATTTCCCTGCAGAAACTAATTCTGTGTTTAGTTTTGCACATAATTGGGAAAAAGGAGCCTTTGTTTATTCTGTTCTGGCTACATGGAGCGTACTGCAAAAAGACTTATTTCATTGAGCACTTTTATGTTCATGCTTACAGAACTAGAGACGACTTCTTTAACTTGTGACTGTTTTGAATAATTAGTTGTATGGCATTTTAATTGTGTAACTTGTAATTGTTGTATAACCTTTGCTATCTCTTGGCCAGGACTCCCTTGAAAAAGATGGGTTTTTTTTTTTTTTTTTTTAATCTAAGTGGGACTTTCCTTATTTTAAAAAGATAAAATACAAACAAAACAAAAACTAGTTGAGTTGAACCCTCTGGAGCTGAGGCAGTCATAAAGAATATATTGAAAAACTCTTCCTCCTGCTTTATTGTCCAACACATCCTCAGGTGAAGAGAAACTTATGAACTCCGTCCCAGGATGGATAGAGACGGCACTGTGTGTGTGTTTTTTTTCTTTTTCTGAAAAGCAATATATCAGCGGATGTACTTGTGTGCATGAACATGCCTGCGCGGTATATTGCACACAGCTGCTGCAATATGTTTGGAATGACATTCGGGTTGTCGGAGGTTATAACACCACAGCCCCGACACGGCGGCAGGAGTCCTGAATCTCTCAGTGAGGTAACTGTGTTTTGCTTACAGCTGCAGGATTTTTCTCCCCCATCTCATTCCCTCCGTTTGGCTATGTCGGTTTGGGGCGCTGTCAAAGTCCCATTACTTATTCTCTTTTGAGCGTTTGTTCAGTCCAGTCAATTTCATCTCACTGATGCACTCGGCTGCGCACGCACCTCCGGAGGCAACAGCTTTCATCAAGACAAAAATAATAAACATTATTCAGCAGCCTTCCGTGGAGATGCGGGCTGCGGGATGTTTCTGTCTCCGGGAACAAGGCTCGGCATTTGGAGCTCTTCGTTTCGTTTAACCGTGTCAAGGACCAGAAGTGACAACGTGGATGTCTGTGTGGCCGCGAAGGAAATGAAGCGTCATGAATCAGAAATAGTCTGACAGGTAGAAACAGGCCAGTAACTCACACAGTCTACTTATAAGTCACCCCCACCCACATAAAATAATACAGCAGCTGATTTACAGTAGCCAGTAAAAACCGGCTGACAAGGCTGGAAACTGGCAGAGTTTTATACAACTGCTGCTTGTTGGTTTAAGATGAATTAACTCACAGGATTGTTTTATAAGAAAAAACTTCGGTATGGAATATACATGACAATATTTTTCAATTATGGAGTTAGAACAGGATAAAAACGTATTAAATATAAGTAAACCATATTAAATTATTCCTACATTTAACAGACTCGTTTTGTTTGCCACAATAAATACATTTTTCATTTTTCCCATCCTTCTTTTTGGTATTTATTTATGAATTTACTCATTTTCACTTATTTATTTACTTCCATGAAAAACCTGACCACAAAGGCAGGAGAAGAGAATTTGGGAAATGTAAACGATTTCCTCACATTCTTCAAATTAACATTAACAATCCTTCTTTAAAACAAAAAGAAGAAAATTATTTCCGTCACAACCCAATTTATGGAATTCAAAACAGAGTTAAATAAAATACAACATTTAAGAAATAAATCCTACTGAAAAATGCATCCCACGTTTCTCTGGTTTGACGAGTTTAGTTTTGAATGGAAAAAAATAAATGTTATGAATTTAAGCTTTGAACATACAAAGAGAGACAAACTGTGGTGGAGAGAGCTGTGAGCATCACCTTGACGGGCTCCTGCGGGGCGGGTCCTGCCATGAGAGCAACACTACTCCCTCAAACTTCTCCGACGGATGTGAACCAGCAACTCAGTCCCACATGTCTGTGCTGCTCTTCGTCTTCATTCCTCCCATCCACCTCACATCTTCACTCTTTGCTGCCGTCTCCATCTCTCTGCTTCTTTGCCGACCAGAAAGGGCGTGTGTGTGTGTATGTGTGTGTGGGGGTGCACGCCGGCGTGTGTGTGTGTGTGTTCCTCAGCTCTCGGTTCTTCACACATCCTCAAACGTCCAGGCTCTCTGGGTTTCTGCTACTCGCTGGAGGAGGAGAGAGAGAAAGATGGAGGGCCAACCCCCCACCCTCTCTCTAACGACCGATGCAGCGCTCCTTTGCCTCCTCCCTCCTCTTCTTTCTTCTGGATCTCCTCATTATCTCTCCTGTGTGTGTAAAACTTGTGACAGAGACCATTTGGCTCGGGCAGGACATAATATTCTTTAAGACTCTGAAACTGTTCTGGACGCTCATTATGGTGCCTGCACATTTTCCCCACAGAGCTGCTCGCGAGAAAACAGTTAGTAGCTTCTGTGAAGCTTCATCTCATGGCACACATGAGTCAGCACTATATGGTCAAACCCGATCACCACTGTGCTTAAATTATTGTGCTTTTCAGTTCACTATTTCGCTGCATTTACTTACATTTCACTTCTGCTGCTCCAGTTTCAATGGGCTGCCTCTTCCTGTGGCACAAAAGCACTTCTGCGGGAATCAGATGAAATACACACACACTGTATTTTACTCGACTCCTTCCTCACGAATGAACACAGCTTTGCCTGATGGCAAAATAACAACATATGCTGCTGACTGCAGGCAATCTGTGATTCTATTTATCAGCCCAGCACTTTGCACTGAGAAAAGTTGAATGAGTGTAAATGAGGAAGCCCATTTACTAGTAGAGTTGTAGTTATTGGACAGAGAAGGAGATATAAACAGACCTACATTCTTGTTATTTCTGAGTTTAACTTGGTAACTTTGGTTCCTTTCATTTCAGTGAATTTCTCTATTTTGGGTTTTTAGTTTCTATATATAGTGTTACTTTTTTTCTTTTACTTGGATTCCAGATACAGGACTTTTTTGTTTTGTTTTGTGTGTTAGAAGATTCAGAGAGGCTCCAAATAATTCAGTGTGTTAATATTGATTAAAGATAGCACTTTAATTTACGGGGTGTGCATAAGTAAGCAAAGTGCCAACTTTGCACTAAAGTGTCATTCATTTGAAAATAATGCAAAGTTGGCACTATTAATGGACTTTCAATGCAACTTTTAGAGCAACTTCGCATTAAAAGTGTCATTATTTACTGAATGACACTTCATGATAACAGTCATAGACATTCATAAAGACTCGTTCATGTTTATGACAGTGTCATGTCAGTCTTACCCCGTCAAATAAAGTGTTATCTAATTAAAAAAAACCAGCACATACAAGTTACAAAAAAACAATAATATATTTTACGGGGGGGTTTTCCTGAATGTAATTCAGTGTTTCTTCAGTTATTACAGCTGATCAAGCAGGTAACTTTCAGTCGAGTGAAACATTTACTTTTGAAAACTGTCTTCATTTTCCACTTTCTGTTGCATCCCACGAGTCACACCAACAGAGAGCAGAGCACAGAAAGCTATTAATTGAGTTTTAATTATAAAGACCTACAGAGCACTCGGTGAGGTGGGAGATAAAGACAAAATCATGACAGATGAAACTGCTGTGTTGAGGACAGGTGCCCTCTGCACGCCACGCTGTTTGCAAGAGAGAGAAAGAGAGGGAGTAAAACAAGGGGGTGAGACGGAGGTGAGGGAGGCGTATGAGTAACTCCCAGGAGAGGTGAAGGTCCTAAAGCCTCACATATGTGGGCGAGCAAACTTCAATTCAAAACTCAGTGAGAAACACGAAACAAATCCCATCTTCTAAATGCATAATTTCAGTTGAAGCTTGTTACAGCAGTGCTTGATTGTGTGGAGATGAACACGCTGCAGCACATTGACACGATCACACGTCTTCAAACGCTACTTTATTCACTTGACAGTCATTACAGCACAAAAAGTTAATTAATACTCCTTATCTTCACAATCTGCACTGTGAGCAGCATTCTGACTTTGCAGAAAAGTGTACAAATGAAACTGCAAGGAGCTTTAGTTAGTGACAAAGAAAAGATTGCTTTTAACAAAACATGGCAAAGGAAGAAGCTGAGAGTAAACGGTAGGACTTCTTTCTTTCACGTAATGTGAACTTTCGTTACTTGACATGTTTGCCCTTTCTGTGCAGTTTTGTGGGATTGTTTTAAAAACACTTTATTAACAATATGTTAGCGTCATGTCAGGATCTGAAAATAGTGCATGAGAAATTATACGGAGGGGACAGAAAACCAAATCTGGTATTTATTGTAAATAAATATTTCTGTACTGAGTTTGGCCCAGAAAGAAAACATGAATTATAGCTCTCTTCTCTTGACCAGCTGCTAGTGAGTTTAAGGTCAGATCCAGAGGTCGGATAGAAAGTGAGAGAGTGTCTGCAGAACGCTGCAGGGCGGGGTTTTTAATTGAGTGGCTGTACTCTACCAAATAGGTTCATGTGTCCATTTTTCCCAGTTGGTTAGCCTTTGCTCATGTGCGTCTGGTCCAAATACAGCCTCTTGTTTTCATTTCTCTTGAGCTTTTTCACATTTTATTTCATCTTGCAATAGCCACACTTTGTTGTATTTTATTGGGAATTAATTTACTAGAACAACACAAAGTAATGCCTTATAAATATGAAATGTTTTACAGTATGAATCAAGTTTCTTCCCAACATCTTAGGCGAGAATTATAATGCACACAATATTTCAGATTTTATTTGTAAACATTTTGAAGGCCATTTAATATCTTTTGTTCAAGAGGTACGAATACTTTTGCAAGGCACTGTATCTACACACAGTTAAGCTGACACCTAAATGCTCTCATTTTAAGTGGAGTAAGGTGCCCTTAAATTAAAATATTGACCCTACTACGGCATTGTGAGGATGTGGGTTAAGTAAAAAAAATAAAAAAATCGAAGGGCAGACCCAAACTGCCCCCATGGGAGCAGGATTATTGGGTTTTCTACATTTCTGGTAATATCAATGAAAAGCAGCTAACAGCCGCTCCGAGAATTAGGAGAGATGTAGATAAAGAAATGGCTTTCTGTTTTTACTGCATTTAATTGCAGCAAAACTGGTCATTCTTAGTCAGCAAGAAGCAAAGGATGCTTAAATACAGAAGCAAAAACAAAACAAAAATCTTGAGCTGGTTAAATGATACTGTCTGTCATATTGTTCTTACTCTTATCTCTCTGAGTGATGGAATCTGATCCTAACTAATGCTACTAAAGTTTTAAACAAATTAATTCAAATGATTTAATGGGTTGTGTTAATATTTTGAGAGAACGTTGAACTTAACAGAGCTGCCATTTTCCTGAAGGGGGTTGACAATATCCAAACACATAAATTGCTTTTTTTTTGTTTTTGCAAGCTAAAGACTTGCAAAAAAAGTGATTAGGGTGATAGCAAGGAACCCTTCAGACCTTAAAGAAGACTTTGTGCTCATCAAGGAATATAAATACTCAAAATACCAAAGGAAACGTAAACAAACTGGTCAGCAATTATCATGAGGGTTTGATTTCTGTAATGCTAAAATCTAATTTTCCACAGATTTTTATGGAACGATATAAATCATTTTCCCCATGCAGTTTCGTAATAAAATGTAAATAATAGCAGGTGAATTTGTCTTTTGTTTACTGATACTTGTTTACATTGTTTTATCATCCCCTGACAGATACCTGTCTCGTTTCCAAAGAAAAGCAAATTTCTCCCTGAGTAAAACTTATTTATAACCCAAATCTGTATGGTTAATCGATGTTTATCTCTAAATATTATTCACAGCTGAATGGAGATATTTTCTTTTTCACGATGTTCCTGAATAAAAATGGTCAATTTTGGATTTAATTTACTATAAGTGAAAAAGCAATTTGGTGTTTCCACTTGCAAAAAAACAAAACAAACAAACAAACAAAAAAAGATTTTATACTAATACACACCAAACCTAATTCATATTTTATGATTTTTTTTAGCCGTTTCTCATTTTTAAATCAGATTCAAATGCATGTTCCGTTTATTTCCTTTCACAAACTTTAATGTTTTCACAATTTAGGATCTACAATGACCTGCAGATGACCTAAATTCTCCCCACAGACTCTTCACTTATTGCCCAGCATGATTTACTGTCTCCATTTACTTCTGTATGAATAATGTCAACTGCTCTTTCAATGACTGCTCCTTTGAAGGACCGTTCTCTGTAGGTGTTTAACCTTCACACCAGAAGCAGGCTCGAACATGTGAGCAGGATATGGGCTTTTTATAACAGTACAGCCTCAGACCAATTTGCTGCTGTGAAGCTGACTGGGCAAGGTGGCATGGCCAGAGAAGTTGGCCCAAAGCCAGTCAGACTGTGGCTTGAGGGTAGTTAAAGGCTCAAAAGCAAATTTTTCATTTTTGAAGTGTTTGTCAGGGAAACATCAGATTTGCATAACATCATAAAAGCAAGACTGAAGGAAATTACATCCTGGTGTTTACATTGCTTCTGAGAAATGTGATGAAGAAATGCCATGCACCGGTTTTGCTCTGTACTTTAACAGGATCAGTTTTCATTTTTACTTGTCACATTGCCTTTGTTGCTGCTTCCGTAAAAGGAGAAAAAGGCTTTTTGTTCTAAAATTAAAGCACATTCAAGTCTCAAACTAGGGAAGATATTAGATGATTTTTTTTTTTCACCATATGAATACACTTTGAAAGCGGAAACATTGTTATTTGGTTGTTTTAACTTCTTCTCTACAAAACGACCAAGTTCCATTGCTAACAGTCGTTGGCGGTCAAGCCAGGAAATTGTCGACACAAACAGTTTGCCAACTGCAGTCGCTGCATTGTTGCAGCTGTGAATACTAATGAACAAACTGCCAGCCCGCTCAGTCTCTGTTGAGGTCACAGTTCAGGAAGCGTCCCTTGATCTGCAACCTTTTTGAGCATTGTTGTATACAGTAAGGATTCAGAGGTCACAGCGGTCTCTCTAGTTCCTGTCCTGTGTCCTTGTGCAGGACGTCACTATCAGACAGAGTCCAGTCTCATTCTCTGACTCAAGACATTAATTCAAAGCTGTAAAATGCAAGCGCCACACAAAAAGGCAAACTCTGTTTAACAGTTTCTAATTAAGTAATAACACAACAAGACAGCGACACTCTTTGTATAATTGGTAATTGGGAGAAAATATGAGTATAAAGGTGTCCCCTTTTTAATGTATCTCATTATGTTTGCTTTCATGTTTCTGCTTTTAATAAGTCGTGCCTCGTAATAAATAACAGTCAATAAGCATCAAAGCAGCCAGATTATGCCTTGCTGTAAAATTAATCACAAATATTCCCTCCTCTAGAATACACAATACTGTTTTTCAATCTGACATCCAACAGTTGCATCGTGTGCTTGTGACTGGCATTAGCCTACTTAAAGACGTACTGCTATGTACTGCTAACAGTGGCGCAAAAAGTGGATATGCACTAAATGCGACGGATCTGGGCGATGGTGGAAAACTTATTCTTAATGTGCTGGAGCGTGATTTTTTTTCTCCCCATTTAAATCCTGTTGTTGTCTGATAACAGCTAGCTACTGATATCAGACGACAGAGGACAGAAAACAAATTAACAGAAGAGGGACAAGGTTAACAAAAAGCTTTCCAAAGTGCTTGAAGGATGGTAGGTTAGTTATTTCAGTTTCTAAAGAGGAGGTTTGTAAATATTCAGGTTTGTTTTAGTTGCTAATAAAAAGACAGATGACTGTTGTCTTGCAACTGTGTGTTGTAGTTAAATACAGAAACACTAATGAGCTGCGCTCCTGATTGCTAATGTGCTCAAAGTCCAAGTATTTTGGGGATTTTCTGAGATTTCTTTCAAAATACACACAACGATTTCATTTCTATGTACCATCTATACTGTATGCTCTGCTGGGGCCCACAAAGCAATCATCTGCTTCAATAGCTTACAATCATCAGCAAGCAGACAGACTGACGATCGGTCCAGTCCAGCCAGTTGTCACCTCTATGCCTCCACCTTCCTTCCAACCAATATCGACAGCTTCATCCCACCAAGACCAGTGGAAAGAAGTAAAAGTATAAATGTTTCAAATCTAAACAGTAAACATGATCCGAGGCAGCGCAGTAAAAGAGTGAGGAACTTGTGGAGAGTGAACCAGTCTACACTCCTGTCCTGGGTGTTTCTGCATAGTGTATGCCTGTTCTCTCTCTCTGTGTACACTTCAGTTCTCTCCATGTACTCCCAGTTCTTCCTACAGCCCAGGAAAATTACCATTGGGTTACTTGGTGTCTGTAAATTGCCTTTAGGTATGAATTTGTGCAAGGTTGTTGGGCATGTATACGTATGGATGTAACCTAAATACCCTGCAATTATAGGTAGCACAAAAGACGATAGTTGTATGGATGGATGGATGGATGGACGGACGGACGGACGGACGGACGGACGGACGGACGGATGGATGGATGGACGGATGGATGGACGGATGGATGGACGGATGCTTCTGAATCTCAAAGGAAAAACTTCAAAAAGGATCAAATTCAAACAGAATGAAGACGATTACGTAGCTTGAATTCAGCCTGGTATTTTTTCTGTTTGCATTACCAGTCAGTCTTTCCCTGGCTTAAAGTCATTTCTGCACAATTTTAATAACTAAGAAAATTCAAGCTTGAAGCCCATTTGAACTATCTTCATCTCAGACCGCTGACTTATTAATCTATCATAAACCTGTGCAGTTTTAATTTAGCGATGGAGTTAACTCTACGCTCTCTGGTTTACTCAGCAAGGCTAATACTTACAGTCTTTCATTTGTGTTAGAAACTCCCCCAAATCCATCTGATGTGTGCGTCTCTGTGCCGTGTCAGGCATCAGTTTGAGCAAGAATACATTAAAAATTAAGGAAGATGTCAAGGAAACCCAGCGGGGGCCAAGCTAACACTTTTGCTTTAAAGAATTGAAAATGTGAGGTTGGGACGTGGGTCTACAGATTGTTTCAGTGAATGAAGAAGAAAGTTTTGAATGAGATGTAAATATTCAGAGCATGAGGACGTGATAACAGTACACTCAGCAGCCACTTTTAATCAGCTTAATTCTAAAAACCACCAGCATTAAAACCTTATTAGTTGTGAAAATGCTTTTAAAAAGCTTTTTATGTGCAAAATGGTACAATTGTGTGTTCTGCGTTAATCTTTTATATGATTAACGCAAGTATTTTTTCCTGCTGCTTGATATAAAGGTCTTTGAGACTGGTGGTTTCCATTTAAACATGCAGTAAAGGTAAAAAGAAAAAAAAAGGTAATCAATTCCTGCAGGAGGCAATGGAGGTCTGCTGCATGTAAAGGCAATTCACCTTCATGAAGACAGATGAATTGCAGGCTTACATACTGAGCAGCATTCCACTGGAGTCATAGTATGTTAGATTGAATTTCTCAGCATCACATTTACATTTTACATTATTTTTGGTTGGTTATCAGGATTAATTTTTTGCATTTAAAGTCAGTTGAAAACCCTTTTTTTTTGACTCTCCAAAAAGCAAACATAATTTCAAAACATCTAAGCCACTTGTCAGGCTGCTCACCCGCTCCACTTTGTCTTTATGTCGTAGGAGGATGGTTGCAGAGTAGCCCTGCTGCTGGACGCCGCTGTAGCTGCTGCTTTTCACCTGGGACACGCAGGCCAACAGAGCTGGGGTGGCTTCATCTTGTCCCTCCAGCTGAATATCAGCTGACAGCTCCATTAATGACCTGTGGACTGATGCCTTCTGGTGGGGGGGTGAAGACACACTCTGATCCACACACAGGAAGACGCTGTCACTTCTGTCCTCCCTTCTGCTCTTTCTTAATCTGTCTTTCAAAAGCTGAATCAGCTGCTTCTGGTCTCTTTGCTGTCTGATGCTCAGTACACACCTCGCTTGTTTGTAGCCAGAAACACCAGAACATGTTCGCTCTCCGATACTCACAGGGGCGTGTGTGGGTGTGTGTCTTTGTGTGCAGCTCGTCAATGTAATACAGCTTCCCAGGTGGGAGGAGGGAGACAGTAGGCTCCAGTCTGCTCTTCTACAGGATTAAGGTGCAACAAGAGCTTCTGCCTGATTGCGCTGTAGCAGGACCTGATGGGGAATAATGTGATAGCTCAAAGTGTGAGAAGATGTTCCAACATAATGATATATATTCAGATAATGTGATTTATCTTTTCCAAAGGTTACTTACATAAAACATCACTACAGGGAGGCACAGAGAATGTCTGAAGGAGTGCAGCCTCAGCTTAAAGCAGTGGTTCCCAAAGATTTTCTTCTGGGCCCCCTACGGATTACAATAAAATCCCCCCCAAAAAAGAAAAAAAATCAAGTGGACACACACATTGTTCAACCAGACATAAACCTATACACATATTTTGTTTTCAAACTCCACTGAAGTTTATTTCACACTTCAGGTTGCAACAAAACACACTACAAACCATCCTTACAGTGAAATACTTTTGTGTAACTTTTCTTTTTTTTTCATTCATCCATACTGGTTCCCGCGCTTCCCCTGCAATGGCACTGCGCCCCCCCCAGGGGGCGCGCCCCACACTTTGGGAACCACTGGCTTAAAGAAACCTTTCGTGCACCACACTGTGAAGAAAACCACAGATACAAAGGAATAAATCAAACGTGATAGCTCAGAAATGTTATTACGCTTTCGGTTTGTGAAGTAGATGCAATCAGTGGTGCAAGAAAAGAGCGACTGAAAAGATTTACTGCAAATCATGTTGTCAGCCTCTGTTATTTGGTGAAAACTACTTATCCTTGTTCACATGTTCTCTTCTGTCTGTAGAACATTACTGTGAAAATATATATGCAGTGAGGCCATTTTTATTCCAGTAACTTCAGAATCAGAATTAGCCTTATTCTCCAAGTTTAGACATAAAAACAAAGAATTTGACCACAATGAAGACACTTGAATTGACACTAAAAGTGTGTGTCCAGGATGTGTGGGGTCTGCATAGATGTTAGCTGCCATTTTCCTGACCCTAGCCCTGTAAAAGTCCTGGATGGGGGGAATCCTCTCTGTAGACTTGATTGTTTGCTGCAGTTTAGACCTGTTTTGTTTTGTCGCTGAGCCAAGCCAGACAGTGATGGACGAAGACGAGACAGAGTGAATAATGGCTGTGAAGAATATGACCAGCAACTTCCCTGGAAGGTCGTTTCACTTGAGTTAACAAGGAAGTACAGACTCTGCTGGGCCTTCTGCTGACCAGTGTTGAAACTTTTCCATCTGAACCACCCAGACTTTCACTTTTTCCCCCTCTAATAACCGAAGAGGAAAGGTTTCATCAATAAAAAAAGAGTGAAATATGTAAATGCACAACGGAGTAGCATCATTCATCTTTTTTTTTCAGAGTAAGGATAGAGGTGCTAAATCATCGGCGACACTTTCAGTTTCACTGAATATCACACAGGGCACAACTGATGGATGTTTGTATCCATATTCATTACAGTTTCATATGTAAAAGCTCGTTTTTTAACTTTATAGTTCAGAAAGTGCTACAAAAATAGTGACTTCTGCAGCGATATATTCTTTCAAAGCCATTCAGTAAATTAGAATATTATTGAAAAGTGAAAATTTATTTTAAGAACTTTATAACTTAGTCAAACACATTAAATAGATTACACACAAAGGTTGTCAACTTCCAAAAGGTACTTTTAATCTGACAAATGAGCCTAATTACAACATATATTGTAATTTATTGACATGACTGTAAGCAGTGAGAATAATGGTAACCAATTCTAGCACCTTGTAAATTGGTAGGGATTCAGAGAAACCATTTCCACTCCAATGGACACCTGCAGAGGTGCTGATGTGCCCCAGCAGCTGTGCTGAGAGCTGATTGTAGTAGAAGGGAAAAAAAACAAATCTTCACACAGCTTTCACGGATTGAGGAAGTGAAGCTGAATGTCTGGAGACATGGAATTAGCTGTGGGTTAACTTTGACATGGTGACCTCTAAAATCCTATTCGTTCTGTAGAAAGTGTGAGAAAAAAACGGCAGTAAGAGGAACAGCTGAGTGTGAGACGTTAGAGACCAAAAGGGATTCTGGGAGGAGGAAGAGGATAAAGGAAACTAAACAGTGACACAGTTTTCTTATTGGCTTATTGTAGAACTGATCTAATAATTTATTATCTTCTGCATAATTTGAAATGAACTCATGGTGAAACAAATTGATTTTTCTTATGCAGAATAAGTGGCACAAACTCTTTGGGGTTTTTATTCTTAACTCTTGACATCCAAATGTATGAATTATAAAATAATAGAATTTTTTAGCCTTTGTTGGGAACATAGATTGTTTTTGATAATTTTCTTTCTGGTAACACTTTATTTGACGGGTTGTGAATAAGACTGTCATAACACCGTCATAAACATGACATAACACCGTCATAAACATGACATAACACTGTCAAACATGACATAACACCGTCATAAACATGACATAACACCGTCATAAACATGTCATAACACCGTCATAAACATGACATAACAGGGGTGTGCTGTGGTGGCGCAGGGGGTTAGCACACCCCACATTTGGAGGCCTTAGTCCTTGACGCGGACGTCGCAGGTTCGACTCCCGGTCCCAACGACCTTAGCCGCATGTCTTCCCCCCTCTCCTCACCCTCTCTCCTGTCTGCCTACTGTGGAAAAAATACGAGCCACTAGCTCCACAAAAACTCTTCGGGGGGAAAAAAAAGGAAAAAAAAAAAAAAAGCATGACACAACACCTGTCATGAACATGAGTAAGTCTTCATGAATATTTATGACTGTTGTCATAAAGTGTCATTCGGTAAATCATGACACTTTTAATACAAAGTTGACATTATTCAAAATGTCTTTGTTATGATAACTTTACATTAACCAAGAAATCATGATTTGACATAAATTTGTTATAAAAGTATTACTGATTAAACTTTAGCTTTAATAACATAAAGCTACACAATTTTTAAAGTTAGTAGTACAGCATTTAAGCTAATGATTATTACAATTTAAAGCTGTTTTCAAGCAGCAACAGCATTTCTTTTAATATGTTAGCCCTGCATAGTGCTATAGACTGAATGGTGAATTTAAAGTAAATTAAACTCTTATCTTTCTCAATATGCACAACACCAAACTAGTTGTAAAACGATTAATAAAACTACAAATGGGGCTTTCTTGTTTTCACTCAAATTAAATGTTTTTCTCTTACTTTTGTCAGAGGTTTTTGCTGTGCCAAAAATATGTTTTTAAAGCTTTGGCTATGCACTGTACAGGTCTAAAGTATTTAAACTCCAACCACAGAGTAACTAAAAATTAACTACCTAAGAGTTACAACTTCAAAAACCAGTATAAACCTACAGCATTTAGATTTAAACCATCCCAATTTCATCCTCTCTCTCTCTGCGTCATATTTCAAAAGTTGGTTATATTTGGATAGAAAATAAAAATCTGAAATTTATAAAGCAGCTGTCATTTGCAAATAATTCTCCAAAAGTAGTTTTTTATCCAGTTAAATAATAGCAAAGATAGTCCAAAAATAGGTCATGATGATCATGCATTTTATTGTAAATGAGACAAACGAGACATGTATTGCAAGGTCAACATCTAACCCAACAAGATTACAAAATAAAGTCATACAAACATCAAAAAAAGAAAAAGAAACATCATCAAATGCTTCAACAAGTTTGCAGAATTATAGAGAAAGCGTTCTGAGCACAAAGTAATTTGTCTCTATTAAAACTGTTTTGGCTAAAAGTTGTTTTTTTTTAAAGTAGATCTTTTTAGGGTACATTCAAGTGTAAACATTGGTAAGAGGCAAGACATTGGAAAGCCTACGGTCATTACACAGTCACCTGTTTGGTTGCATTATAAATAGTAAAATGCAGCTGCAGGACTCAGAGGTAGTCCCTGTCTATGCTGGTTCTAACACAACATTTTGTTAGCGGTCCGTTTGTGGAACCGCTCATGTCCTGGTAGCTGGTTTTAAACCCTGCTTTTGGTGAAAGACATAAACATGATAAATGTGTGTTTAGGAACGTCATGTCCTGGTCCCGCAAAGATTAATAAGACGATACAAGTTTATCAGCACTTCAAGCCTCCTAAGGAGCAAACTCCACCTCCCCTTTATTTCCTACTATCTCCACTGATTGTTTGATCCAGGGCACTTGTGACAAAATTTGCTTGAAAGAGAAAAATCCACCCCATGAGCTATGTTTGCCTTTATATTGTGTAATAACAACCAGTTTTTGTTCTGATGCACTGAATTTCAACCACATTAACACAAGGAGAGAACATTAAGAAATAAATGTAACTAAAGATACCCTGCAAGGCCAGTTCATTTCCTAAGAAGAAGTCATAATGGAGATTTGAGATTGGAAAGTCAATACAGAGAAAGACTGATAAACAGGAAAGACATGGAAAAGTACTTCATATTTATTTAAATAAATAACTATGGCAGCAAAAAAGGACACTTAATCAGATTTGTTTTGGTTTCTGATCTGATACAATTGGATCTCTTTAAAGGGCAAATATCACATTGTGGATCCATAAAACCTCTAAATATTGAAACAGTTAAAAAATAATCTAATTAGTCTTTTCATTGTCTTTCAAATCAGTTTGTTGTTGACAGCAAAACAAAGCCTATGTAGTCACGCCTCTCAAAACAGAAAATTAGCATCTTATATGTATGATGACCTGTCACCTGGACACTAAGTTTCCTGTTGAACAGAAATGTGTGAGAGTTCTTATAAAAAAGCGAAAAAAAATATAATATAAAGTAAGTAATAGCTGTATGTTTGTAAAAACAAAAAAAGAAAATCGGGATATCTGCCCTTTAAATTAGGATTCTGTGTCTGTTTTACTATTATGGAACTTTTGTGTCTCTAATGGGGACTTGAAGTCAATATTACCTCATTTAAAAACCAAGATGTCTGAGTTTTAACACTCCATCAGTATGCTTTTTTCTCATATTTTTGTTAAGTATATTGGACAAAAATAACCTGCAACACAAAGACACATGGCTCATTGTAAATACTTCAGTCTTTTCTTAACTGCATTTCCTGTGACACGCTGAAGATCCAAAATGATACATTTGACAACACAGTCAACAAACTTTACCTTGATAAAAGCTTCACTCACCTTCTTATATCTTCAGCGAGAAAAAAAGCCATCAAAATAACTAAACCCCACACCAATGTCTTTTCCAAGGATGTCCTGTCAGTTTTTATATAAAAAAATCATTGGATGTAATTTTCTTTGTCAGTTTTAGATGCAACATTCTTGTCTTGCTTCGTCTCTTCTGTACGCTCTGAGGATCCACAGAGCTCGCCAGAAAATTCTTCACACCTGGGTGTTGACAGTGCGCTGGATGTCTTTGTCTCTGTTCTGGAATGCAACGCCGGTGCCCCCTGCTGACTCCCAGGACTCATCCTCTGGTCACTTAGAGGACTTGTCAGACCCATGCTGGACAGGGCATCCAGAGTGCCGTCTGGGTCCACCATCATATCGATAACTGTTCGTTCGGAGCAGAACAACCAAGCAACATAACTCCGGCGTCATTTAGCACCAAATTCACCAGAAATGCTATGCATAAAATAATTTTCTTATGGCAGCCTATTTTTGTGATGAAAGGACATTATGCCCATACCTGAAAGTTGCTTCTCCACACTCTTCAGGTCTTGAATAATTGTTGAAATCTCCTGTTAAGAACATAATTTAGACAGATGAAGGGTGCTTGAGGATGTGATTAAGTAAGGAGCTCAAGCACTGAACCAATCAGCTCAACTAATCTCTTTTTGCTGCAGAAAAAAATTGGAGCTGAGGTCTTTATAAAGAGTAATGTTCTACAAGCTTTGTGACTTGTGACCTGGTTTGACATTTCTGTTCTAGGTTCATGTGAGGACACACTGAATAAAATTTATTTCCCTACACCAGAGAAAGGTTTAATGGGGCTAAATTTGTAAACTTTTTCTCCATATTTTTTGGTGATCTGTTATCTGAAATAAGTAGTGAATACGAGTACAACTTCAACGTCTTGAAAAAGCAATCACAGGTCTTTTTTATGTTAAAACCAAGAACATCAATGCATTTTATTGAGACTGGTGGATCTGAAAGAAAGACCTCTGCTGCCTCTTTTTTTTGACTCCACTAGACGTGTGTCATTTATTCTGGAGCACCAAATTTAACTACAACTGTGTTTTAGCTATGAACGTCCAAACATACAGACCAAACAGAAAATGTCAGAATCTCTTAAAGAAACAGTAACCTTTAACGGAGAAGAATCCAATAAACTGACAAGGAAAGAAATACAAAATGCAAAGAGCATCCGAAAGGACGAATTAAGTCATCACTGCATTAAGAGTCCCTGCAGGATACATCATCAGACGTAGTCAGTAATTGTAAAATAGTAACAAAATAATACATGAGACTAGTGTATATCTTTGACAAAGTTCAAAATATCACTGTAATTAATTCTAAAATGACATTTTAGTCTTTCACTACGAAAATGAAAAATTTTGTTGACCCCTTATGGACTAGTGAAGCTATTTAGATTTGAACCTGTTTCATTGTGAATAAAGTTAAGGTGGTGAATGAATACCAAATGTTATTTGATACTGACTAAGGATACACTTAGAAGTGCTTTAATGCCATCTAGTGTTTGGAGTGTGAACTATGTAATGTTCATGGTAGCAGAATGTGCAATGTGCAGACTACATGCAATCTGACAAACTCTGACAGTAAATCATCTTAACCTTGATGATTTATTACTAAATTCCCCAATAATAAAAAAAATAAATATGTAGACTCGCAAATGATTTCTAGAACTGTTACACCAGATTAGACAACATGGGACCAAAATTCTAAGGGGTATTTCTAATTTTGGGTTTGATGCTGTTTAGTGACATCAGGCAACTAAGGAAAGAAAATGAGTAACATTCGTATTAATAAGCAATTGATGGAATTTAGATTTGACTATGCAACTATGAGTCGATAATTATTTTAGATTACAAAAAAAAATCAATTACTGTATATAAGTATACAATAATAAAATATTTTTTTAACCTGAAAGTATTTAGCAGCATTTGAAACACTACATGGTGAAAAACAAGGTTTATTTAAAAATAGGACATTGGTCAGCTAACAAATTTAATTTGTACACTAATTTATATAGTTAAAAAAGGGCCATGAACTCATGGGGCTGTGCGTCAAATTGATGTTGCTGTAATTAGCTGTATTTAAAACACTGTAACAATGAAAAGCAATAGTTGTAGAAAGGAATATATTTTGGCTATTTTTCAAAATCTTGCTTGAGAACTCGCATTATCAATAAAATAATCAACATAGCTGGATTGAACAGTCTGTTCCACTTCTTAAGTGCTTATTGGATCGAGTTAGCATCATGCCTAAATTCATACGGACGATAGGTGCAAAGTTGAAATAACCTCAAAATAATGCAACATCTGACAGACAGCAAAAAGCCTGTATAAAAATCAAGCAGTATAATCAAGAGAAATAACTGTGAGAATATCAGAAATATGCATCACCTTGTTGGAGCTCTTGAGAACTAAGGAGTCATGCTCTGCTTGCAGTTTGGTCTCAATCTCATCCCATTTTCTTTCCTTATCCTTGAAAAGAATCCTGGAGGCCGAGTTCAGATAAAAATAGATAAAAGCACAATAGAAGAAAAATGCTTAATATAGCTATTGTTAGAAGTATTAGCTGACAGTTCAGATCATTTCTTTCTGGCAACCTCTGCAGATTGCAAAACCCTAAAACCTTTGAGCTTTCATCCTAATGAGAAAATGTAGTTCTGTTTGACAGAGATATCTCTTTGATTTGCCACTCAGACTTTGCCAATTTGTCCAGTTCTAACAGAAAACACAAAATACATAAATACACAACAGTAATTTATTTCTGTGTTAACAGCGGTTAGTTTGAAAGGCTTGTAGAAGCCTAAATTGAGTTTTTGCTCATTCAGACTTTAGGATAAGTTATGTTCATATTTCTTATTATAATTTGTTTATCTGGATAAAAATGATAACTAGTTAAATCTATTGCATAGTAATTTACTATATTTGACTACACTAAAGTCTTTAAAATTTGCATATCTAATTGGAGTTCAGGATTTTAGGGTGTGGCTGGGAGAGTCAGTTGGGCAGTTGGCGTGGAGCCACACAGTTTTTTGACCTCACTCTCTTTCTTTTTAAATTTTCTCTTTATTTTTCGTGGAAAGGTAACCTTTGTACCGTTTTTTGTTTATTTCTGAAGTAAACCATTCAACTATATTAAGAGGATCCAGTCCTTTTTATTTGTTTTGTCGTCTTCGTCATGAAGTGGACTGAATGAGAAAGACTGAGAGCGTCAAGCTTATGGCTTCTTTATTTTAGGAAACTACAAGGCTTACCTGACTTTGTAGGTAGTTTTGTCCACAGACTGTCGTATTCTGGTCGAAAGTTGAGTCACAGAAGCAAGCAGCACATTGTCAAGGTACAGCTGATGAATAAAAATGAAAACAAAATTGTAAATGTTCTAACTGTACTTGTTCTGATAGGAATGATTACAATTTAAGTTGATTTATTTATATTTTTCTCTTTACATTTAACTCCAGTTTCTTAGGTCAGAATGAACAAATGAATTGTGGAAACTGGGGACACATGCAGTACCTTGTTTTGGACAAGGGCATGAGCAAGCCACTTTTTATCCAATATGGAATAGATAAAATTTAAGAATAAAGGGAACGCCATGTCAAACACTTATTTTCTCTCCACAGGACAGATTAAACCTTGTGCTCAGCATTCTTGTTTATGTTGCTGTAATGGTGATCGAATGCATGACATGTTGGCTACTATCAAAAACCTAACTTATTTTTCCACCTGGACAGGGTTTTTTTGGTGGATGAATTTAACTTCATGAAAGATTTTTATGAAAATGGATTTCCACAGCATGTCACGGCCACCACAATGTTTCACAGAGGGATGGCATATTAGGTGTAATGAGCAGTGTTTTCTGTTGCACATTGCATATTTGAAAACCATATATCATTTTACACTGTTTACAACAACAGTTATACACTGTTTTGTGCCTGCACCTTCCTAAATTAACTTGTCTAGCCTGGAGGCAGCAGCAATCAACAATATCACGGCAACATTAATGATTTAATTTAATTTAGTTTACTCATAATGTGCCAAATTACAAGCGGCATCCATTTTATAGTCAGTTTTATGGAATTCAAATCGGTCCAAATTCAATTTAAATTAGTCCAATTTATTGCAGTAGAATCAAATTACAAAGTCTCATACAGTCCAATATGATTCTAATTACAGTCACAGTCAGTGGATCAAATAAAGCCAACTGGAAAACCCAAGTTACTGCATAGAGTTGTTGACTTTGAAGCAATCTGTCCTCCTCAGCAAGTGCTCTTGTATGCAAAATGCCTGTGCAAATGTACAACTAACTGATGTTCGATAATGAGGCTCAGACTCACATCGTCTCTATTCCATGTCTGTCGACGGATTGAGCGAGAGCTCTGATCGTTTGAGCTTCGTTGTCGTAGCTCCACGGTTTGCCCCTCGCCTGCCACAATCCTGCTCTGCTCTGCGGTGGAACCACCCAGATCCATACCATCATCAAATACTGACTCCTCCAACTAAAGGAAATTAATAATAATAATAATAATGATAATAATAATAATAATAATAATAAAGAATTCAAACGTCAGCTCAGTTGTACATTTCTGTAAATAAATATTTGTTTGGTCAGCAGTGTTGACGCTCATGTAATGTGATGTGTTTATACCAGAGCTCCTGGGTCAGTTGCTGCAGGACTGACTGAGTCGATCTCTCCAGCCACATCATGAATCTCTCGTGCCAGCATTGCTAAATCTTTGGCTAAATCCTGGCTGATCCTGATTAACAAGTAAAAGTAATGACATCATTACATTACACCTAAAAATATCAACTTCCTTTTTATGTGCTTGTGTTTATCATCCCATACCTCATACTCACACATACCAGAAACTATGATCAGAACTGCACAATTAAAAAGCAATAAAAAACCATCCCATGCGGCAAAAGTAACAACAGCGTTTTTGGAAGGAATTAACATCCTCATTGTTGCATCTAAAAATGGACTTCATATTGCATGCTTTTGAGCTCTTCTCACCCACACACCTGGCTATTTCTTCACTGTGGGCTGTCCAGTCTCTCATGTACTCATCCTGGTCCCTGGAATTCTGCTTCAAGCTGGTCAGCCCTGCGGGGTTGGGTGTTGCTGGAGCTGAACCTCCTAACTGGGCAACTCGGGTCGAAGGGAATGGCCTCGTAGGCCCCTGCTTGGATATGTGGCGATTTGAGCCATACTCATCCTCAGAAGTGGATGCATACTCCACAGGAACACGGCGCCACCGAGTCCCAGCTTAAAAGAAGATACGAAAGAAGCTAAACCTTCAACACACAAAGATTTCTGGTTATGAAGAATATGAAGATAACATTATCTAGGCACGAGTGGGTTGACTGGTTTCAAGGCAAACAAAGGTTTTGAAAAAAAAAATTCTAAACATTTTTGTTGTGCCAGAAAAACCAGCAAGAAAATTTGGATTTCAAAAATGTCTGGAAAATCAGTGCTGATGTTGCATTTTACAGTAAATATTAATTGAAACAAACAAAACCAGCACATTTGGACAATAAGGAGCAAAGTGATCGATTATGAAAGACAACTACACTAAATGACATTAGTTCCTTTTGGGAAAAGCCAAATGAGCATAAAAATATTTTTGCAAAATGAAAGAAGTCATTCTGTCATTTTCCATGAACATTTTCTAATGTTTATACAATTCAAAATGAACAATCATATAAAAGAACAATGATGGAAACACAGGTATTGACACCAAAGAGATTGTTGAACAGATTTCAGTGACAGACAACATGGATTCTGGTGAAAGATTTTCCACTTACATGCAGGTGTAATATGCCCATACGATGATGTTCCTTTAGTTTTGTCAGGCAGCTTGGAGGCACTGTTAGCTCTGGCTCTGGGTCCGGATAGTGAAGTAACATTTGAACCTCTCAATCCCTGTCTGAGAGCATAATCTCCTGCTGCACTTCGGCCACCCAGCCCTCTGCTTTTAGCCACAGTGGCCTCTGAGTCGCTCTGAGCAGATGGAGACCCAACCCTTGGTCTCCTTGGTTGTGCTAGAGCCTCAATTCTAGACATTCCCCTTCTTGCTATCCCTGTCCTAGATGTGGAACTAGCAGTTGATGCCTCAGAAGCCACTGACATCCGGTCCATATCAGCAGGTTCGGTATCTGATGACTCCCCCAGCCGGGCTCGCCTCAACAGGGATGTCCGAGTAGGTCTTGGCTTGGGAACAGTACTGGCTTTGTTTGGGGCAGAAGAAGGCGACGGCTGTGTCATCTTGGCCCGACTAGACTTGGTGCTGGCCCCAACTGTTTGGCCTCTAAGGTTTGAACTCCTTGAGTCTTGTGTGGAGACAGGCAGTGAGTCAGAAAGCAGGGAGTTGGAGTTGATGTCATCATCAGTAAGGTCCAGGGATGTTGAGGGGTGACTTGGTTGTTGAGGGCCAGAGGTTCTGTTCTTCCCCCTCCTGTCCAGAGGCTCTCTGCTCCCAGTAGGGCCCTTGTTAGAGGTGCAGACCACTGTTCTCTCTTTTTGCTGCCCAGCTAGTATCCTGCGTTTCTGAACTACTTTTCTAACGCCATCAGCTTGGCTAACTGTGCTTGTTGTGTCTACGTCTGACTCTGGAGACATGGAACCTTCAATAGACTGACTTGGGGGATCACCTTGGTCTGACACAGTGCTCTCTAGAAAAGCTGCCACAGCTTCTGAGTCTTTCTGTATTGAGACACTGTCTATGCCCCCGTCCCTACTCTGAGTTTTGGTTCCTGTGTAAGCATCAATACGTGGAATAAGTTCTATGGGTACACTGGAGCTCGGTTTCTCCACAGTGAAACTCTCCTGCCTCAGTAATGGTTTCCCGGTACTCTCTCTAGCCTTCTCCTCATCCTTCTTTCTCCTCTTTGCCTCCTCCATTCTCTTCTGTCCACTGGTCAGTGGACGTGGAGGGACTTTGCTCAGGACACCCGACTGACTTGATTTACCACCACCACTATCCTGTGATTTGGCCGGAGAAGATCGACTTGGGCTACCACTCTGACTGCCCACACCTCTAGTGCCTTGAACACTTTGTTTCTTTCCTCTGGATAGCTTTTCATCTTGATTCTCTTTCTCCTGAATCTCTGTATCCTGCTTTTCACCCATATCTGTGGTCAGACATCCACCCTGGGTCTTTCTTCCCAGATTAAGTTCTTCACCAGGTAGCTGTGGTAGGGTTCTCCTCTTACGTTCGGTGTGCACAGAGGCCATGTGGCTGGATCCACTTATTTCTGCTGAAAAATGAGAAAATCTTTTCATGAAATGGCATTAAATTAATCTATTCATCCATCCTTCCATCCACCAATCAGTCCTTGTTTCTCCCTTCCTTCTTTGTTTTTCAATTTTCAATATTTTAACCTTGAGTTCCACCATTAACAGCAACCATAGGCTTAAACTTCCCATAAGCCATTGCTTCAAACGTCTTGGGATTGTTATAATCTTTTGTCATCTAAAAACCACTTAGGCAGAAAACTGCTATCGTGAGTTTCTATAGGGTTTTTTTTTATTGATGCAGCTGCAAAGTTGCAAAGTGTATAAAAATACTTTTCAATAAATATGTTAAATAAATGATGTGAGTGATCTTATGACCTAAACTGAGTACCTCTGTCCTCTGTGACCATGGTGTGACTGTCCCCTCCGGATCCCTCAGGATCTGTCCGAATGTGGCTGGCAGCTAGAGTAGCCCACTGTGACACCCAACGAGGACCACCAACCATCAACTCTTCAGACAAGAACTAAATCATAAGAAAAAAATGAATTACTCGCAGTACTCGTGTATTGCTAAAACAGATTTAGTCTTGGTTAATCACTTTAAGTCAGAAGAATGCTTTCGCACCTCTGTCTCCAGACGTCCAGGCTTTCCTCTGTCTCTCGATCCAGACCTCTGTGAAGACAACCTCTCTCTTTGATCAATTCCCCCCTTCCTGGAAACACGTTGCTCATCCACACCAAATACCTGGAAGACACAAATGAACATAAAATAAAGTTTTAAAAAATGTGTGATCTGATAAAGAAAAAAGTACAGAAAAAGATGTCTAACCTTTACCTTGTCAATCAGTTTCCTAGCCTCTTCCTCTTCATTGGCCCCGTTCTCCAGCTCAATGGTGTAAGTCCCTCTGTCGCTATATTCATCTCTGTGTCCGTAGCACTCTTCACGACCACCATGCTGATGTGGTGCCGAGCCACGCCGCCTTTCCACCAACCCGCTCTGCCTTTTCGATGCTGAAGACTTGCAACGCCTTGCAGGACTGTCCTCTTCTGCAAACAGGCCTTCTGGTACATTTGCACGGCTTTCTTTTATGCCAGTGCTGCCCCAAAGCCCCCATGAGCGCTCCTCCATCGCTGCAGCCCTGCGCTGCTCCCCAAGAGCATTCTCTGAATCGCTCTGAGTGCCATCCTCGTGTTTACTGCCTGGCGTGTGTGCAAGACACATTAGAACGTATAACAAATGACTGCGTAAAGGAAGAAATTAACCAAATACTGTAACACATTTCATCACGCACCTTTGAGACTCCTGAGATGCACAGGAACATCGCTTTTTGCACTCTCTCCATCATCCTCTGCCACCGTCTCTTTCAGAGCCAATGGCAGCTCATTCTGAGCCAGCCAGTCAGCAACTTTAACCTCTGCTGCCACCATGGCTGTCTGAAGCGGACTCAGGTCTTCTCCAACAGCCCTCTTTGGGCGGGGGCGGGTCTCTGGTCCTACTTTTGCCACCCGATCCTTCACCAACACTTTGCCTGACGCCCCGGGGTCGAACTCGATGGTGAATGAGGCATGGCCATGGATGGGCTCCACAGCAGCAGCGGAAGCATTGGTCTCTTGATCTTGTGGAGGAAGTTCACTGATTTTAGCTGCGATGGGAGCATCCTTTGTTGGAATTTCAAAGTAGCTAGGTTCTTGATTTGAGACTGTTTGAGGCAAAGACTTTGGGATCTCTGGACTTCTCTTGGTGTCTATAACAAGGTGAAGAGATTTGACCATTTAAACTTCATAATCTACTTACTTCCTTTATTACATCTTAGGATTATGAAAATAGCGTTGGTCATGTCATATTTCTGAAAAACTGATCATACCCGTTTCTGCCTTTTCCTTCTTCCTATCAGCGGTTTTTTCCTCAAGTTTTCCAGGGTGCTGATCATCAGTGTCTCCATCTCCCCACCAAGCAGGCTGCCCATAAAGGGGCGTGCCCCTGTGTAAAACTGCTATGTCTCCTGTTTAAACCAATGTATTGGTTAGTCTTACTGAATGGAGGAGAGATTTAGGAACAGGGCATGGGGGAGCTTGTAATGTGGAGAAGACTGAACTGGGTGCACACGTCACAGTTAACTATTTTCCCAAACTGAAAAATGTTAGCGGAACAAAAAAAAAAAAGAAAAGAAATTACCTAGTGACTGGAATGAACAAAGTTTCAGCTTGATCAAGCCTGACCTGATGGAAACTAAAGTATATAATCCTTTTCCAATCAGTGGATACATTTGGTTAAAGTGCGACCATGCTGCGGTAAAAGCAATACTCTTTTGTGTGGAAGGTGTTACTGCAGATTTCAAGATGTAAGAAACTATAGAAATAAATTATAGAAATAGTAAGAAACTATATTAAAGTTAACTGTTTCCTCTATGGAGGTATGCTAACTCTTTATCCACCGTGCTACTACAGCTGGACTTTGGCCACAGGAAGTCCATTTGTTCCCACCTTGGGAATGTTTTGTCGACTTGACAAACTGACCCGGATTATTTTGCAGATAAAAAAAAGTCTGGACATATGACAAAAATTGCCAAGTTTCATTCTTTCAAGCTTGCCCTCTCTATTTTTAATGTACGAGAGAGGATTCGGGCCACCAAAGGAAAAAAGAAATTCAGACATTTTTTCAGAGAATCAAATTCATTCTATACTAGGATAGCAGAAAGGTAAAAATAAAAAAATAAGCTTCAAGAAACTAATGCAGCATGTGCAGTTCCTATACAATTAGACAGGAAAATATCAAGGTACTGGGAATTGTGTGGGTTAGTGCAATTCTTCTAACAATTTTTCCACCACTAAACCTTTGTTGCGTTTTCATTTATTATATCTAATTTATCCATAAGTTAGAAAAACAACCCTGCAAAATAGTGTGTGCTGTGTTGGATTTCAATTATTCCATGGATGTTAAAGCTCACCTACTGTCTTATCCTCGGGTTTGCCGGACTCTGGAAGTTTTGACGCGGCTCCTTCTGAACCTGATGCCGCTGCTGCCTCTGAAGGCTTCACCTCACATTTCTCTGCAGGTTTCTTTTGGATCATCTGAAGCTGGCTGCTCAGTTTCTCATGCTGACATTTGAGTTCACAGAGAAAAAAACAGCAACATGGATAAGCTGAATGCAGACTTTTTGCCGTATGCACTCACTTTTGCATGTTACTGAAACCTTTCTAACTATTTATGCTGGAATTCTGCAAACTCATTAAGATAAAAACCTTTCTATGCAGCTACCTGGGCTTGACAAGATGAAACAGCGCTTTCATCAACTGTGAAGCTTTAGTTTGGTTCAGCAGAACTCTTTTATTTCCTTGACCACAAAGTCAAAAAAAGTACAAGGCTGTCCTGTTTTGAGCAGACAGATCCACTTTATCTGCAAACAAGCTTTTATTTTTTGGATTTTTCAACGCACAGCATGCTGTCTAACCTTAAGGGCCTCCTCGGGAATGTGCAGCTCTCCTTGAACCACGGTGAACAGGTTGGTATGTGAGGTAGGTTAAGGCAAATGTTGGGTAGGTCTGCTGAGCACTGAGAAACACGCACTGAATAGCCTTATGTATAATGCAGCAGGTGGAGTACATTGAGAGTTCACATCTATTCACAAATAGATAAAGTTACACAGCTGACAGTGGTTTGTGTGTGAGAGTCAGTAATTTGGCCTCTTTGCCCAGTAGAGCTTCCGAAGGATATCATATCCAAACCTTAGTTTGTCATCGGTCTTCAGCGTGACGTAGTCTTGCTCCTGTATTCTGACGTCATTGACAAAAGTCTGCAAAATATAAGATAAAGACCTGTATAAAATGGGCTGTTCACTTTGCAAACCTCCCCACCATCTTTCATGCGCAGAGCTTGTTACAGACTACATAGGACATTAATTTTAGAAAAGTAGTCTAAGGTAGTCTGTAGATTAAATAAGTAACATGTAGGGCTTCTGCAGATTTTACCAACTCAAACTTAATGCTTTCTAAGACATTTTAAGGCCATTATGCATCAAATAAATAAAATTAAAGATGTGTAACATGACAGAAATGTACAGGAGAAAATTACATATTTTATATGGTAGTACTGATATTCTGTGCTAAAAGAATAGCACAGAGCTTTTTAGCACAGAATGCCAGCCAACTGATGATAAATGTACACTTGCATGAGATAGACACAAAAAAACATATGTCTTGTTAAAGAAGGGTATATTAGCTGCTGGTTGGTGGTAACTTCAACCACCTCAAGTCACAGAATGTAGTGAAAATGTCTGCATGCTTCTGAAATGTTTGCTTAACGTCCCATGAGAAAAATTATCTACAGATATTAGATAAAATAGTCCTACCAAGACAAAATGTCAGACCTGTGATTATCTTATTTAAGGCTTACTTAAATTTTTAAAACAAACTTAAAACTTTTTAAGGCCTTACTTTTAGATATATGAATTTAAGTATATCTGGTATGTCATTGCAGGCAGTTAGACTCATGTCTAGCATTACCTATATTTGGTGGAGCCAAGCTAAGGTTTCCAAGCTCACAAAAACTCACCCCATTTAAGCTGCCCAAGTCCTTCACTTTATGTTCATCTGTGTTTGGTTCGTAGTTGATGACAGCGTGCTGTTTGTCCACGCTGCGAGACTAAATCACACACAACCCCGCAAGTTGCTGTAATCCATTTTCATTTATCAGAATATTTGGCAGCATCTGGAAGGGCAACTGGGAATTAAGTTCATATCGTACCTGCAGCATGAGCTCACAATCATCCCTCCCCACGAAGATCATCTCCCGGGGAAGACGATGGCGCGTCCCCCCGCTGCTTACCAAGAACCAGGACGTCAGACTCATCTCTGCCTCAGAAGATCACCTTTGACCGCTAGTGCATCATGCTGAAAGTAAGAGGAGAGACAAATCACAGCTCACACTTCATCCAACAAAATGATGAGTACTAAGAATACCAGCTGGGTAAATTACATATGTGGTGGATAAATATGTGGAGGGCCTTGCAAAAAGTTTCATAGCACTTGACATTCCTGTCACACTAAAACCTCATACTTCAATCTACCTGACCGGGATTTTATATGACAGTCCAATTTAAAGTACCGGATGATTGTGAAGTAGTAGTAACAGGATTGAAGGTCTTCAAAATGTTTTACAAAAAAAGTGAAAAGCATAGCCTGCATTTGTACCCCCATTTTTTTTACTCACCCTCAGAGCTGAGTTAGAGAACACAATTGAACAAAAAGCATCATGAAGACCAAACAATACAGCAGATGGATCAGGGAGAAAGATGTGGAGAAGAATAAATAGGGGTAGATTATACATAACTTTTAGCAAGTTTTGAACCTATCCCAGAGCACTCCTTAATGCATGGAAAATGGAAATGGAAACCACATGGTACAACTGCATTCCTACCAAGATATGAACGTCTACCTACACTGTGGTTGTCCATCTGTCAATAGGGAAACCAGGTTGCATGAAACATGTCTGGTGAAGGTGCTCTAACTCTCTGGCCTAGATTTAAATACTAATTGTTTCAGAAAATGTAAATTGGGAAACATGAAACATGGTGGTGGCAATATCATGGTGTGGCAAGGGCAGGGATGATGGAGAGTTTGAATAAAAGTATAATAAATACATACTTGAATAAAATATATAAAAAAGCACATAAATAAATGTATATTTATGTGCCCCCCATTTTGCAAAATAGCTCAAACCTATTTAGATTTTATATAACTTATTTAAACTAAAAGAATTTAGTCTAAACATGCAGAGAAAACTGGTTCCCCAAAGTATTGACTCGGGAAGACTGAGCACACTTTTTAAAACTTTTTTAATGAAAAATATTTATTCTTTCACTGTGCGTTCATAATTTACTTTGTGTTGGTCTGTCATAGCAAATCCCAATATATTACAATACAGTTTAAGATTTTGAGAAAAGAATGTGTACAACATGAAATGCTTCTCCAAGACACCATACAGTAATAGGATGTTCCCTATCTTATGTGGTTTGTGCATCATGTGCACAGCTGCTATTTCTGACATCACTCAAGGACATGGACATGCTCATTACTGCCTATGGTGAAAATAACTAAGTGTAAAACCAACTACAAGCGTGAAAATCTAGGGATGGCTTACAGAATTTCCAGCACCCTTCAAAACTTTCCCAGTGAAGTTCTCCTAGGAGCTGCCCTCATAGCAAATCCAGAAGTCACACCACTGCAGAAAAAGAGTCATAAAGAAGCAGAGGAAACGGTGATGGCATTTGATCGATTATGAGGCTGTTTCTAGCAGGACAGAGACAATGATGTGAGCGTTAAGATAGCTAATTCTGTCAGATCCACACAGGAGCAAGAGGGAAACAAGTTTCCTTGCAAATGCAAACCCCTGTGTCTGCTCCTCGGGATCATATGACTTCCATTCTGACCCTTTATTACAGCGCGTACACTCTGAAAACTCCTGGGCTATTCATTCAATCCAGAAGCTTGGGTTATGCTGCTGGGACAGAGATTGTGTCATTTTAACCAAACATTTGGCCCAAAACCGAGACCTCATATTATTGGGTTCTTCACAGAACGTTGTTTATAAGACCAGACTTTACTGGATCTCTTGCACATTTAAACCATTGTGATTTTAAAACTAACAATCATTCATTTGTGGTACATTTTTCAACACTGTCACAAGCAAGCGAGTCCAGTGTGAGAGTGAATGATTGCGTGTTTCTGTTGCCTTGTGACGGTCTGATACCTGTCAAGGCCCTACTACCCACTGGAGAGTGGTACCAGTGACCCTACTAGGATTAAGCAGGGGTACAATATAAACGAAAGAAAAATTATTAATTTTAACCCAAACATCACTTTTTAAATCTATTTAACTCCTTATTAAATATATATATTTACAGTTATATAAGACAAAAATCCTTATATTTGCAATCAAGCAGCTCATTCATTAAGTTAAAGTAGCTAGTTTAATTATAGCAAAGCAATATGTATAAATTTAGGTATTTGATGTGAAAATTAGGCTTACATGGGCATAAAACTGAGCGCCAGATGGTACCAAAATTTTATTTTCAATATAACAAAGACATGAACTATCATGGGGAAGACCTGACAGATCTCCAACAGATTAACAGTCTCCAGAAGAAGGTAAGCAAGAAAAATTGGCTAAAGAGCCTGGTTGTTCACTGAATGTAATTTTCAAGTAAATCAATGTAAAGTTGAGGGAAAGGAAAAAGTTTGTTAGAAAAAGGTACAAAAGTAAGAGGTACAACTACAGCTTTGAGAGGCTAGTGATCAAAACCAATTCAAGAGTCACACACACACACACCACCCATGAACCAAAGATGACCGGGGATTTGTTTTTACCAAGGCTAAGGAGAAAAATGATGTCCAGTGGTCCAAAATCATCTTTTGAAATTAAAAGTAAATTCTCCATTTGGAAATCAATGATGATAAGGACATATAGATACATACCTGCATTTTTTATTGGTCTTATCCTAATGTCTGGGAAGATATATATATATACAGTACAGACCAAAAGTTTGGACACACCTTTTATTTCAATGAGTTTCCTTTATTTTCATGACTATTGACATTGTAGATTCACACTGAAGGCATCAAAACTATGAATAACACATGTGGAAATATGCACTAAACAAAAAAGTCTAGTTTCTTCAAAGTAGCAACCTTTTGCTGTGATTACTGCTTTGCACACACTCTGCACTTTCTTGATGAGCTTCAAGAGGTCGTCACCTGAAATGGTTTTCACTTCATAGGTGTTGTCCTGTCAGGTTAATAAGTGGGATTTCTTGCCTTATAAATAGTCATGAAAATAAAGAAAACCCATTTTAATTAGAAGGTGTGTCCAAACTTTTGGTCTGTACTGTATATATATATATATATATATAGTTAAGCTACATAGTACAAGTTTATTTTTTTAAACTGAGCTACTGAAATATATAAACTTTTCAATAATATGACTATTTATATTATATTACTATTTATATATTACTACATCCCGTTGCTTGTACTTGTGACAGTGCAATGACAATAAAGTTGAATTCTATTCTATTCTATTTTATATAGTAGATGCACTTGTTAAACTCACATTAGGTTGATGTTCCCCCAGCAGATTTTAGAGGTCTGCAGCACCATCAATCCATGGAGAATGCTGACTCACGCTCTGGATTAACAATATGTACAATCTAAAGATATAATTACGCACACTTTGTTATGTCCAATAACTAAGACATTCCCCCGTTGGGACACTACTCCATGTGGAGGGCTTTCAGCGGCAGTGCCCATAGTAATGTCCCAGATTTCCTCATAAGACTACGCATGGTTTCACCCAGTACAGTAAATGACAGCCCCTCTGCCGCGCAAACAGGCGGACACAGATGATGGGGTTGAATAGGCCAATGCCGGAGCCTGTAAATTACCCCAGTTAGGCCATGATTCGATGCCGCGCTTATAATGAGAGCCGTTCAACATAGACACAAGAATATCCATTTCCAACAATCTACGCTGTAGAAAAATGAGAAAGATGCAGGAATAAACACGGAGCTGTGAGTCTAATTACCGACATGATCATCTGGGGCGTCCGCGCTCATCCTTGATGTTCCTCCTCCCTTTAAATCCCAGCACACAAGCGGGTTAACAATGACGAGTCTCACGTTTTTATTTCCAAAAGCTTTCCTCCCGGTGCGCTCTCACGGATCTCCAGCGCTATAAACGGCAAAGCCTGTATGTCTCACCAGCAGCGATGCTCATGTCACCGCCTATATCCTCACAGCCGAGGAGGCAGCAGAATGACTCAGAGCAGCGACGACAATCTGCGGAAGATAAATGTCTCTCACCGTGCAGCTGCCTGATGGATTCCCGGCATCCGACAGATAGCTAACTAGGTGGATGTATGTAAAAAAGAGGATTATTATGAGCGCTGGAGCTGCTCCAGCAAGCTCCGCTACCCAACCCAGCTGCTTCAGCGCTTCCACGTCTTTGCCTCTCGGTGGCGCTGTGAGCTAAAATTAGGAGCGCAAATGGGATTATGTAATACCAGGCCACAGGCTGGAAATCATGAGTGAGGATGATTGTGGATGATGACTCTAGGAAATTCAGATTTATAGAACAGAGATTATAGAAAACAAATGAACCAAGAAAGAAAGAAAAGAAAAACGATGCAGCATAGCTAATTAAGGCTTCGCCGATGGTGTTAATAAATCTTATTATGCACTTGTATCTATCTGACGAAAAGATACAAGTGCATATCACAGTTCACTTGAAAATAATAGTAAAACAATCTCAGTTCAAAACACATTTCTTGAACTAGACCCACTGTTGCCTATATTTGTATTTCTTTCAGTATTTTGTCTGTTGTTTTGTTTTCCTTACTTACTAACCCTAAAAAATCTAGGATTGTTTTTTTGTTGTTTTTTTTTTTTTACGTAAACGTAAATCTGACACTGGGCACTAGATGGCGTCAAAGCATTGAGTTGGTCTGAAATAATCTCTGATTCACCAACCGTGACATGCATCAAGCACAAATACGTATTTGATGAGAAAACAGTAACGGACACTTTTGTTCTGCTTTCTCTATCCAATAAAATACTTTGAAGTTCCTCAGTAGTTAATAGAATCAATCAAATAGATTTTTTTTTCATAAATACAATCTCTGAGTTCAGCTTTGTCGCTCAGTTGAACACGTCAAATGTATTAATAAAAGGATGGCTCACCTCTGTTCACACAGGACAAATTTTAAGTGACATGTAAAACTGGAGACACGGTGTCCAGTGCTATCAATATAACGGTGTTTGAGTTCTTTAGACTGTATTTAAAGGTTGTATTGCACCATGGCCTAGGTTAAGTCTCTTTTGTCGTTCTGTATTTCCTTTCATTTTGCCTTCCCATGGACATTCTTGTTCTCTGGAATTCTCTGTCAAGATCCACTTAAATCCATTAAAAATAATATTTAAAAGCACAGAAATATCAGATGGCATGCACGCTCAGAGGTTAGGCTTGGATGCATGGGATCTGTCAGTATTCAGTAGGAATGGCTTTATTCCACTGCTTGGCATCGTTTGGCGCAACAGTAAACACTATTGAGGTAAAATGATCTGACCATGCAATTCTGACAATAATCAAATCATTCGTTTGCTAAAACGGCTTATGACTTTCAAATAAGACCTTAAAGATATATATATAAAGTTGTGCTTATTGTAGAATTTAACGTAAATCTAACTCTAGACACTAGATGGCGCCACAGTACTGAGCTGCACAGCGCATGCGACATCAAACTCAGTTGAGTGACTTCCTTAATGGCGTGCGTTTACTTGTCAAACAGGCCATTGGGTTCACAAAGACATTAAGGAAAGAAACAGGATATAATAAATCACCACAAAGGTCAGGTTGAAACAAGACAACAGAACTGCCGTCAGGACTGAATGGTTTCATTTTTTTCACTTATGTATAAAGTGTTTGATCTTTTGTAATGCTTCCTACTAATTACCCACTAATTATTATTAAACAATGTAATTTTGTGGGTAAGGATGTCTTAATGATACTACAATCAAGTTTACTTTACGACTTTTCTGTCAGCATTTGTTGAATGTTAGATGAGGAGATACTCTAACCAGGAATGCCACAATTTATTTCTTTACTTCATAAAAATGTAATTTTTTTAGACATGTAAATGACGTAAAACTCCTTCACAAAGCAATAGCTAATGGATGCAAGGCGACGTCTCGGGTTTTGGAACTTTTTAATAAGTATTTTTGTAATAAAAATAGTTCCTTATTTGCAATCAAAAATATAAAGCCACAACGCAAAGGAGGTATTTCCATGCAAACTTAATGGATTTTTCACTCATAATTAAAATGGCAATAATATTGCCTATATTGTTATGGAAATATAGTTAATATAGTTATGATGTTACTGTCATCGCTCATTTGTATTCATATTATTATTGGTGTTATTCAGAAAAAAATTACAGTATATACAATACTTTTTATTTATTTCTTTTTCAATGTGTATATCTTCAGTTTTTATTCTAAATGCTGCTGCATATTCAGTCCACACCTGCCTTTGCACTATAATAAATTGCTTAATACCATTGCCCTGTCATAGGCTGCAGACCTAATCTCATCGTCCTCTGAGGTTAGATGGATTCCAGTGACAATAAATGTATTATTATTCTGCATATTCATTGTATTTATTTAAGCCTCCATTCAAACACATTTAAACAACTAAGCATATCACTAAAGAAATTGCAAGTAGTGGACTCTGTATTAGTAGAAATCACAATATGACTGAATAAAAACGCATGATTTTTTTTTGTTAACGCAAATAACTTTGTTCGTTCTGCTGGATGGCAAAAAAGAAAGTAAATACATATAATAAAATAAAACAAAAAAAGCAGAATGATTATTTTACAACCTAAATCTTTCTTTACGTTTTTTGTATGTAATACAATAAGGAACTTGATTGAGCCCAATAGAGGAAGCTCACTTGTCACAGCAGGAAGCAAACGAACAGGAATCAAAATAACGTAGAAAATCTCCATCCAAGCTCATATGCAAAATAAACTCCTAAACTCATATCAGGTCATATTCTAAATGTTCTTGTCTAAATATATTTTGATGTTGTTTTAACGTTTTCTTCTTTTGTGAAGTGTCACGCTATGCTCCGTGTTTTTTTTTAATTATTATTATTTTATTTCTAATATGATGATTTTTTTTTTCACCTCTTCGTTCTAACAAAACAAGAATCAGGATAGATCTGATCAAGAAATCAATAATACATGCTTGTTTCTTATAATTAGTGTTGAGAGAAATCTAATGATAGTAAAAGAAGCGCATTTCGGTGTCCATGCGTTCTGCTCTGTAATTTACATACACGCTGCATATTCACATGAGCGTAATAGCTGAGTTTGTCCTCCACTACATCCACGCTGCGCAGCCTCCCTGCTCCATGCGTCCTGTAGTGGTCCTTCCCCTCTCCCGTAGCCCAGCCCCCTTGATCTCCTTCGTCCACTGGTATGTTTGGGGTGTCTCTCTCTCTCTCTTTCTCTCTCTCTCTCTCTTTTCCATAGGTAGTCAATAATGAGTGTCCATTGGTTTTTATTAGGCTTGCCCCCCTGCCTCCCTCCCTCCCACAGGCCTGTTTCGCCCAGCCCATGTTTTCTATGTCCACCTCCTGACGTTCAAGTTCGCAGGAACGTCACGTCCGCACTTGAACTTGCAGCTCAGAGGGGGGTTTCGCCGTATACCCCCATCACTCTCTTTCTCTGTTTCTCTCTCTCTCTCCCTCTTTGGAGGAAAAAGTCATGAAGAGCTCCACACAGCCCGTCGCGCGTTACGCATCCAGCTCCGTCTGATCCGCAGCTCTCCTTCTGCTTTTTGTCCCTCTTCTGCCTTCATCCGGATGACAGACGCATCAATGAAGATTTTCTCATTTGGAGTGTACCTCGAAGGGACGGATTTCCCAATGTGAACTCAGCTGAGAAGCCCCCGCCGAACCGACCATGTCTCGCCGCAAGCAAGGCAAACCCCTGCACTTGAGCAAACGGGAGTTTTCGCGTAAGTGGGAATATTTTGCCTCTCGGTTTTTATTCTAACCCGTGAGGGATATACTAATCGTTCGGTTGTGTTTCCCCCCCAAATACAACTTCCTTGGATCGTTTTTATAGCTACATGGGTTTGCGAACACACGCATTTTCACTTAGACACAGGTCTCCATAAAAACGTGGAACCTCCTGGGTGAAAAAGTTCTGACTTGAACCTCCAAGCAGAGTTCGTTGTATAACGTGGTCATTAAGGTTTGTTTCGCCATTAAAGGGCATGCATTAGCTTTATTGCCAGAGACCTTTGCCTGCATGTGAAGGCAGCGCAGGCTTTAGTTGCGGACATTGGCTCCCAACTTCCAGTGTGAAGCTTCCAATGTCACCCAACAACTTCAGCCTAGATTGCGATTTATCTGACCGCAATGAAACATTTAAAGGTGTTTGCGTTAGTTTGGACACAAGGAAGTACAGTGTTGTGTTTACATACCCACATGCCAACAGCGCGGGGGAACGGTCTGTGCCGAACAGAAAAAAAGAAAGAGTGCAGTTTCCTCTTAACAGACGATGTTATTACGCAGTTCAATAGACTAGCATTGGGTTATAAAGTGTGACAAATAATAATATGTAAAGAAAAATGTCACTTAGCGCTCTGACTTGTCACAGAAATGCCCTTTTGCGCGCGCGCTGTCCATTGATGTGACTCGCGGATCAGCTTTTACGCGCTGCAACAGATTCATTTACGCAGTAAAATAAGTCTTATAGGTATGAATGACAGCAGGAAGGCAAGAGGCGTCTCATCAGCTCGCTCTTTGAGTATCAGTGATGAGGAAGACACACACACACGCACCCCCTCACACACACTCAGACACAGGGTCTAAGTTGGTGTCGGCGATCAGGAGAGCTTGGATTTCGTTTGACTTTACTTAGAGCCATTGTTGATGTCCATGCCTCCGTAACTTTCCGTCGCAATCAATTATGAGTTGTTCTGCTTAATGCAAAACACACACAGTTGAGTGGTAATTGGAAGAAGGGTGTAGCCAGCTGGGGGCGCACTGTGATTGAGGTCCTATACGGTGGCTGGGGGACGGAGGTCGGTTGGGAGGGGGCACCAAACATGAACTTCACCTGCTTCATCCGTGTCCTTCTTAACCTGGAACTTGCGAAGGGTCGTTTTTTGTTGTTGTTGTTGTTGGCAGTATGGAAGAGGAGGGTCAGGATCTCACCTTATTATTTCTTATTTTAACATTATTTCTTCATATTTTTTTTATTTCTCTTTTTCTACCCTTCACATCATGCCTCCACTAAATGTCCTTCTCCACCTAGAAAACTGTGACGGCAGGATAATAATACTCCCAAATCTCTGTTGTGGCTTTAATCTGAAGATCATAGTTGCCCCCATCTGTCCATCTCCTTGAAGACTTTCTGGAGGTGCCCCTGATTGTTTTGCGCTATTGTGACCAATCAGGAAGCTAATAGTTGCTTTATTCCAAGAAAACAGGTGAAAAGAATGATAGAAGCATACCTGCTTCTGGTGAATTCATTTGAAAACGTGCTAAGAAATCCCTCCCCGCCCCCTTTGGCATTTTCAGGAAACGAGTGAAATGAAGTTATTGATCCACTGTTGTTTCAGGGTGTCACGTTGGCCTAAAAATAGGGAAGTAAAAAAAAAAAGAAAGAGGCTAAATGATTTCCCTGATAATCAAACAGACGAGCTGCAGCAGCGGTCCAGTGGGACATGTTGGCCTAAACTACTTAAAATTCTGGCACAGTGAGAGATGTCTGGAAAAAAAAAAGGTTTTCATTTACATCACTCTTGCTTGGCTTCAAAATGAGATTATTTAGTTTGGAAGAAAGAGAAATGTTTCCATCTACCCCGTACACACCTTCGCCGGCGTCCGCAGCACAAACCGGTTTAGATAAGCCTCAGTAAAATAGGGGGCCGCATTCCTTCATCTTTAATGCAGTCGAACGTACAACTAACGGGGCCTATCTTGCATACAGTCCCTCACCACCTTCTCATCTGACCCGAAACAGAATTAGAGGTTGAAGCGGCAAGAATTCATCACATCTTATCGCAACATCCCAGTTGGGGCGCCTGATGTCGTTTACCATGTGGCTAGAATATTTCTTTTTAAATGCTCCCTCTCCCTCCTCTCTTCTATCTGTCTCTCTCTCTCTCTCTGTCAGTACTTCAGGGACCTACTCCACATCCAACCCCTCAATGTCTAACCTTGGTTCACAAGATCCCAGCACTTTTAACGAAATGGGGTCCAATCATCTTGAACTCAAATTAGAATCTATTTTTTGATTCTCAGAGGTGTTAGGTTCATTAAAAAAGCAAGATTGGCAGCACAATAAAGAGGGTCAAGCAACTTAATCGTTTGACTGCTGCCAGCAAGCTGAACATGTCAGTCCTTATCGAAGGGAGGCTGTGTTGCTCTTTTCTTATCTTTCCTCTTTTGCTATTTCTTTAAAAAAAAAAAATAGTCACATTTACACTTTAAATCCTGACCATATTCTTTCAGATGTCTGCCATAGTGCGCTGTAGACATAGTAATTCACTTGTTGTCACATTTAAAGTGTTCTGGAAAAATGCTCATTTCCTCTTTACCTTTCTTGCATTTTGCTGAGTAACGTTTACAAACCTCAATAGATTTTTGGATTTACAAAACGTGACTACAATTGTTGCCCGTTCTTTGGAAAATACTTCGAGCTTAGTTGAAATGGACATGGAGCATCTGTGCGCATCGGGTTTCAAATGTTGAACACAGATACATGACTGGACTTTGACTGGGCCATTCTAACGCTTGAAAATGTTCTGATCGAAACATTTCCATCATAGCTGTGGCTGTTAGGGTCATTATTCTGTTGTTTTCCCACTTCAGGTCATTTGGCGCCTCTAACAGGCTTTCCTCCATCTTCCATCCACTCTGACCAGCTAAAGATTTGTTAGTATTAGGAGTGGCAAGATGGCCTTATTTTATATGGCCATCTTTAGTTCATCCTCCATTACCATTCCCTGTCAGGTTATGTGGATAGCCATGTTTTAGAAGGTTTCCAAGTTTTGCCCAAACACATTTGTTTTTCTGCTGGTGGATTGAATAGTTCTTTCTCCCTGATATGTCCTGAGAAAGAACAGAGAGATTCTTGAATTTTGTTTGTCAATGTTCTCCAACAAACTGCTGAGGTCTTCGCAGAACAGCTGGATTTATACTGAGATCAGAGTGCAGCTGGACAAATTAGGTCATTCTGAGGGTAACTGGGTGCGCTTGATTTTATTTAGGGCCATCATACAGAGGAGGGCAAGTCACGCCACACATTATTATTTGTAAATAATTTTGAAAACCATGTATTGTTTTGCTTCCACTTCACAATAATATCCTAAGATGGTAAAGCTAAAATGTGAAAGTTTTATATAAATTATGTATCTGTTAAAACTGTCACTCTATTGTGACAATAAAAATTGAGCTCCTTTGCCTTCTCCCAGTTCTCCTACTAACTACAGAAATACACAGAAATACCAGTCAGAGTCAGAAGGAGGGTTTTCGTGCTGTCAATCATGCTAGTATACATGCTGCTCACATTCTCCTTCTCACTTTGCTATGCGGTAGCTTTTTCCTGACAGCTGAGCCTGTCATGTAAGCTCTAACCTGTAACTAACCTGACAAAACAGTTTTCCTGGAATGGTGAGTTGTGTCTCTGCATTGAGCAGCAAGTACACGACGTTGATTGCTGACACTAAGACCCTCCTCCTGATTCTGGTTGGTTGTTTTTGCGGTGCATTATTTTCACATCACTGTAGTAGCTCAGGGAGGAGGTCATTTCTTTCATAGATTATGGATCTCATACCACACTGTCAGGACATAGTGACAGTTTCAACAAATATGTAAAAAGCTGATAGTTTTAAATAAATTTTACATACTGGTTCTTTAAGAAGTATGAATACTTTCTCGTGTCACACTTTACCTGCAGTCTCACTGCTTCTGTTACCAACATCCTCTGTTTTGTCTGCTTATCCAGCTGAGCCACCCTCAGGTGTTTTAGCCGAAGAAGACTCTCAGGACTCCCCCAGGCTGGGTGTGGCTGACGACGAGCCCCTGAAAGGGGATCCAGACCTGCTCACCTGCGGCCAGTGCCACACCCGCTTTCCCCTGGCCGACATCCTGCTGTTCATCGAGCACAAACGGAGGCAGTGCCACGGCAGCCTCTGCTTGGACAAACCTCTGGACAGGCCGCCATCCTCGCCGCTTGCCTCGCCCCTCTCCACATCCTCGTCTCACTCTCGAAGCCAGCAGCAGCACCCACGGAGAGCGCGTCACCCAGTGGAGGTGGCCATACAGGTGTCGTCTCTGGAAGAGGATTGCTTATCTGCGCCCTTGCAAGGAATAATCCCCAAGCAGGAGAATGTCACAGGTAAACACACTGGTAGCTTGAGCTGGGTACCTTGACAGAGGCTGCAGCTTCCAGGGTTCACACCAGAGGAAAACAAACACGACCTGGGATTTGCTTGGTTTGCTTCTTGTAATTGGGATGTTTGAAAATCAGCTTAAGCAGGGAGGAAAACAGATCTCTTGCTACGTTTCACGAGCTGGAAAGTTTCCCAGCTGTGTCACGAAACTAAATGAAGACCAGATATCCTGAAAATGAAGGAAACATTTGCAGATGATGAAAAAGACAAATGTAGTCAGACAAAGAGACAAATCCTGAGAAGGGGAGCTTAGGCTGAAAGAAGAGATGAGTTTCTGTCGGTTTGTCCTGCATCTCAGATCCTCAAATCCCGGCGACAGATATTCTCTCTCATGTGGCGCTCAGCGATGTATCTCTATCCCTTACTGGCTTATTACACTGTCATAGAGTATCTCTCTTACCCTCAAATATGTGCCTGTAGAAGCTCACTCTGGTTCTAAAATTAAAAAGCGATGGAGAAGAATGTAATTATCTGTCAGCGAAGAAGTGTTTATTTGAGGAACTCTACAGCCACTAATTGTCAGTGTTTTTCTTGATTTGAAGTAATTAAGGACTTCTTAAGCCGGCTAGTTGGTTTGCTTGGTGTCCACGGGGGCTAAATGAGGCTGCAGTGAAAACACGAGTTGCTGTGCAAACAAGCATACATCCCTCATGGCCGGTTTTTCTTACACAGCGGGCTTTGATTTCAACCAGCGCATTCAGACATTTTTCCCTTCCCTTTAACGAAGGCCGATAGCGCGTGCCAGGTTGTGCTGATTGTCTGGACGGTTGTCATTTATTTGATGCCAGCGGAGGCTAGACGCCGGGAGGGCGCGCCATCGTTTTGCTCTCCTGTTCGGCGTTGGACAGCAATCGCAGAAGGCCTTTTTGGTAGAGAGCGACTGTCAGTCAGTTCTCCCCCCTGTGACACAGAATGACCACTGTTTGTTCGTTAACAGTTTGTTAAACATCTGTGTCCCCCCCCCCACACACACACAGCGACACATCTGACATGCCTTTTGGCTGTGTCAGCTGGTCAAACATGCATTTCTTTGCTCATTTAGATCTTCATGCAGTGTAGTTCACATGATATCATAAGGTCACTAGCATTGTGAACAGAGCTTTATTTATGGGACTTATAAAGTATTTGGACTTTGTGTAACAGCAGAGCCCGTCCAAGGCCACATAGAACCCTATACTAAATTTTATTTATTGATGGCTTCAACCTACTATTTTTTATATCATCTACGTTTAAATATTGTTACAATACAACTGTGATCATTGCTACAGTTTACAACAGCAAAGTAATACAACTCATCCAAATGTATAGCATTTTTTTCTGTTGAACTTAGCTAAAATCTAGAGTTAGGTTTTCTTCTTATAATGTCAAGTAAACACAGGCCTGTTACCAGTCTCAAGGTTCATCCTGGATTAGAAAAATGTCAGTTTTGGTGTACCAGTCCTGGGGTTTAAAGAGCTTCTGTTGCAATCTAAAAAGATGTGACTTGAGTTTTCTCTTTAGTACGAAGCATATAGTAGTACAGTTCTCCCCTCTCTCACCTGCTGCTACACACTGCCAGTCTGCTGGCTGAAAGAAGGGTTATTTACTTAGACTAAAAACAGAACTGCTGTGGAAACCTATGGAGATCAATATATTACTCTTATTATGGCTGTAGAAGGTCTGACCGGCAGCCCAAATGCATGCTGGGAACCAGAACAAATAGCCCTACTCATGATTATTACCTTTTTATACTTTGACTGTTACTTTCAAATTATTTTAACTGTAAGAATCAGACTGTTTGTTTTAGCTCCAGTTGGAATAATTATTGCTTTTCTATTTTTAATAAATCATTTTGTCATTTTTGTTATTTTCATGGTAATAACATGATACTGCTCACACTGTAAAAATCTTGCATCGCCCCCATGACCTTTACTTTTGACGTTTAAGTGTCATGAGGACAGACAGAGCATAAAGACCAGTTTGTCTGCTTCTAAAAGAAAAAGAAAAATATCTTCCTCACTGAAGTTACACTGATATGCATTTTGGATGTAAAGTGGGACACCACTGACGTCTTGTTTGTGTAAAAAAAAAAAAGTAAACCTGATTTTTTGAGAATTTTAGTGCTTTTAGGATTTTCCATTCCTCATTAGCTCATACTTTCATCTGGCTCTGAGTGTGATAGGTATTTTCCTTTCGAACCTATATAAAACAAAGAACCACAGACAACGTATATGAATTTTATAGCCAAGCTTTTGCAAAAGGAGAAAACACAGAGAACTGCTCCTCTGACCAGTTCACCATGTGTTCTGAAACTCTGCAGTAGAGCTTGTCTTTTTATTAACACAAAACAAAAGCAAAGGGGGCTGGTGCTGATAAGATTAGGAGCCCCCGAAATGAACACAATCAAACACAGTTTTACGACTAAGGAATTTCTACCTAGGGGACAGTCAGGAAAAACAACAAAGGTCGTAAAACTTCTGATACAATCAACTAGCAACCCAGTTCCTAGGTGTGATAACTAATCAAAGCACATTGTTAACTGTTTCACATGAAGATAAACAGACAGTAGTGACTTCCAGGTCATTTAAAGAAGAGAACTTTTTAAACAGAAAATCACTTTAAACAGAAGATCACTTTAAACAGAAAATCACTAAGATCTATAGACTTAAGGTGAACCAGAGTAAGAATGAAATGATAATACCAAAAAATCTCTAACATTCCCCCCTTATTATCATTTCATTATACGCTTAAACCTTATGCAAAAGCTATGCACAGAAAAGAAAAGAAAAGAAAAGAAAAGAACCAATAAATGCAAGAATTTTTTTTTTTTTTTTTTTTTTTTTAGCGAAACACAGAAAATACACAATGAATAATAGGAAAATAATGCAATAAATGAAAAAAAATAAAATAAAAGAAACAGCAAAAAATCAAAAGCAGTTTTCTCATCCTTAACACCACTTGTTTAACATTTTCAGTGTAGGAATCATTCAGCAAATGAATTTTTCTGTTTATTTATTACAGGACTTCATCATTGTTCAGAAAATCGTCAGAAACTTGAAACAGGTCATCTTCAGTTGTCTCATATGATGCCTTTGCCAACTGATAGCTGATAACAGTTGTGTTAATTGTTTTAAACATCATTTTTCGTAGACAAGGAATAATGCAACCCGTAAAAAGGCAGAACAGAACTAAAACAACCAGAATAGGTGTCACAAGCTTTAACAGCAAAGTCCACCATGGTCCAGATGTAAGCCATGAAAACAAATCAAAAGAAGTTGAGCCGCGTGTTCCACTTTCTACATATTGCTTTAGATCTTCCAGCTCATATAGAGCATCAGAAATAGTTCCTCCAGTACCTGTTTCATCAGGTACAAAAGTACAGCACGTTGGGCCAATGATTTTACAGACCCCTCCCTGAGGGGCCGTGAGGAAATCCAGGATAACACGATTTTGCATAACCATGTTTCTCAGTTCAGTCAGTTCTTCCATGGTGCCATTGGCCAGCTGGTATGTGATGTTGATTAATCGCAGTAATCCGTACCTGTTTATCTCAACGTGGTCCCGAATCTCACCTATTCCAACCCATGGAAACAGGCTTTGCATAAATTTTTCTCCGCCGTTCCAAATCCTGAATTCCCATGGAACTCCAGTATGTGTTGTGAGGCCTCCCCATCTTTTGACCTCTGACATAACTGTTCGTTTGGAGCGGGTGTGTGAATCATCTTGTGCTTTCCTGATGAATGCAATCGGGTTGATCAAGGGAACCACAGCACACAGTCCTCCCCAATTTTTCGGCAAGAACATGTACGCTTCATTTCCACATATGAAGTACCAATCAGATAACATCCTTGAGCCATAATCTCCTGGCACTATGGCGCTGCACAGTGTTGTCTCTTGTCTCCTCTTCATCTTATGCGTGATGTTGAAACTCCTCTCCTGAAGCAAGTTGTCACAGTCTGGGTTTTCCTTCCAGCCTTTGCAGTGTGGAGCCATCCTTTGACCCCTGCAGGCTACGCAGGTGATGTAATCCTGTGTCGGTTCGCAGTAGGTGTAAACTCTGTTACACAAGTTCCAGGGCAATGTCCCTAGAAAAACATTTCCATTATTATAAACACAGTTCCCCAGAGATCCTGGTTTAGCTCCTGCTAACGAAATGATCTCTGGTATTTTCCATACAATTTGTTGAGATGACGAAAAAGGAAGTACATCCTCTGCAAGTGAACAATTCAAAGATTGAAACAGTCCTTGCACAGCCTCACCCATCCGGAGGTCAGCTGAATAATCCTTCTCACGTGGTCTGTCTCCCCTTAGGGGCGGGACGCGCCGTGGTCTGGTGCTTAGAACATAGAGACACATCTGTTTGTCGTCTGTAATGTTACCTGGTCGGAGACCTGAGTTGTGTATGGAAACCGGCAGCTGCGCACACACGTAGCAGTTCACAGCATGTCCTTCATAAGCAGTTCTATTCATCAGTTTCCACCACAGGTTGGTGCTGTAGTCGTGTGGGTGGAACTCAGGCTCACTTCCTTCTCCAAACATCAAACATACAGTAGTCACAGCACAGTAGAAGATCCATCTTGCATATGGAGTCCCCATTACTGCTCGGCGTGCAGAGATGTCAGAACCCCCAAACTAAAAGAGTGAGAATCTTAGCAGTTCTTCACTGGGTTTGAGACAAACTAATACTAAAAATTAGAATGCCTGTGTAGCCCAGAGGCTAAAAGCCCACCTTCCTCCCTACTCCGAATTAGGGGTCCAACACTCTCTGCCGCTTACAGTGACTAAGATGTATCCAGCTGGGTCTTTCAGCGATCTTTACAGCTGTTGGTGTGGTCATCAGCACTTGGAACGGTCCTTCCCACCGTGGACTCGTCCAGTTCTTTCGTTTGATGACCTTTATGTAGACCCAGTCACCTGGCTCAAGTGGAATGGCTTCCTGTATAGGAGGAGAATCAGAAGGCAGTAAATTCGCACTGGACACTTCCTTCAGTTTAAGAGTCCTGATCATATAATCTGCTAATGTCTGTTCTTCATCAGCTTTTTGTATGTCTGGAGCAAACAGAGGCAATCTGTAAGCTCTCCCATGAATTATTTCAAAAGGTGTTAGACCATCAGCTGTTGATGTGATTCTCATATAGAGCTTCACCAAGTCTAAACATTCTGGCCAGGATCGGCCAGTGTCTGCCATGCACTTTCTTAATCTACTTTTCACAGTAGCATTTGTTCTTTCCACCAGCCCTGCACTCTGTGGCCGATAGGCACAGTGATTCTTTAATGTCATTCCCAAGTGTGTAGCCATGTTTTGTATCACTCGGTTTACAAAATGTGGTCCATTGTCACTATAAACAGTCTGTGGGATGCCATGTGTTGGGATGATAGTTTTACAAATAGCCTTAGCTACTGTTAAAGCATCTGCATGCTTTGCTGGAACTATTTCAACCCATTTAGAAAAAGCATCAATCATCACCAGACAATATTTATATGGCCCACTTTGTGAAAGTTCAATAAAATCCATGTGCATAGTTTGAAAGGGATAAGATGATTTTGGGAACCTGCCTCGTTTTGGCCTTATGTTTCCCTGAGGATTGTATTTCACACAGACTGGACATGCAGTACAAAAAGATTTTAAGTAAGAATTTAAACCATACGTTGTGAAATGCTGTTTTATTATGCATTCCATCCCCCCAGTTGACACATGGCAGCGCCCATGTGACACAATTGCTGCTGCTTTAAATAAAGACTTAGGAAGCACTGGTTTGTCATTAACCTAAAAAATGTTCCCGACATTCATTTTCACACCTTTAGTTATCCACAGCCTTTTCTCAGCCTGTGGTGCATTGTCCTGCATGTCTTTTAGTACTGTTTTGTCTATCATTTGTTGTTCCCCTTCAGTCTGTGCTGAGAATATACCTTTCCCATGCTTCCCTGCTGCAGCTTCTTTAGCGATTTTATCAGCTAGTCTGTTTCCATTTGAAACTTCATCTTTACTTTTTGTGTGAGCTGCGCATTTACATACAGCTAGTTTAGTTGGGAGTTGTATTGCTTGTAAAAGATCTTTAAGCAAAGATGCATGTGTTATTGGTCTCCCAGTAGAGGTTGTCATTCCTCTACGCTCCCATTGTTTCGCAAAATAAAACAGTGTAGAGAAAACATACTGGCTATCTGTGTACACTGTCAGGTGCTTGTCCTTAGCCAGTTCGCATGCCCTAGTCAAAGCAATCAATTCTGCTGCTTGTGCAGAATGAGTGCTAGAAATTCTTTCTGCTTCTATTATTTTGTTCGGCAAAGCAACAACAGAATAACCTGTCTGGTTTTTACCCATAGGGTCCTTTGAACATGACCCATCAACAAACCAGACTTCTCCTATTGCTAGTGGGGTGTCCTGTAGGTCTGGCCTAGGAAGCTGCAAATGCTCTGTAGCTTCTAGGCAGCTATGCGGCGTTCCATCACTTGGTAATGGAAGCAAAGTAGCTGGATTCAGGATCGTACACCGTTTTATTACAATGTGTGGTTGTGACAAAAGTGTCGCCGTGTACGAAAGGTGTCGTGCTGGTGAGAGCAAATTCATTTTGCTCTGCAAAAGTAGAACATCTACAGCATGTGGAACTAACAGCTCCATTTTGTGAAACAAAACTATGTCAGCCGACATGTTTACAGCTAACGCTGCAGCACAAATAGCTTGCACACAGCCTGGCAGAGACTGTGCTACTGGATCCAGCCTTCTTGAGTAGAAAGCCAATGGTTTTAGCTTATCACCATGATTCTGTAGTAATACGGAAGTCATAAATCCATTCCTGCAGTCTACAGTTTGAACAAAAGTTTTTTTATAGTTTGGAAGAATCAAAGTTGTTGCCTGCATTAATGCTTGTTTAAGTTCAGCAAATCTTTTTTCAGCTTCAGGATTCCAAGTTATTTTGTCAGTCATGGCCATTGGGGTGCCATGAATCAAATCCTGTAAAGCCTGTGTTTTTTCAGCATAGTGTGGAATCCAGGCTCTGCAGTAATTGCAAAGTCCGAGAAATGACATCATTTGCTTCTTAATTTCTGGTTTAGGAGCTTCAGAAACTGTCTCTTTTCTCGCTTTTTGTATCTGCTTCCCCTCAGCAGAAAGTGTATGTCCCAAATAATTTACTTCTGCTCTGACCCACTGTAGCTTATCCTTGTTTACTTTGTTCCCTGTCTGACAGAGATGGTGCAGCAGAGCGAGTGAATCTGCTCTGCATGCTTCCTCGCTTTCAGATGCTATTAACAGGTCATCAACATAAATCAAAAGTTGACTTTTTTCCGATATTTGAAAATCAGACAAGCAGGCCATAATTGCTTCACAAAATATGCTTGGACTGTCCGCAAAACCTTGGGGTAATCTAGTATAAGTATACCCCTGACCTCTGTAGGTAAATGCGAACCAAAACTGGGAGTCTGGATGAATGGGTACAGAGAAAAAAGCATTGCTGAGGTCAATTACTGTGAAGAATTTATTGCTTGGTCTTAGCGAGTTTAACAACGTGTGTGGGTCTGGAACATTTGGTGCTCTCGTTTGTACTGCTTCATTGACTGATCGTAAATCTTGAATCATGCGCCAGTCTTTTTTGTTTGCCTTTTGAACAGGAAAAATAGGTGTGTTACAAGGAGAATCTGAACACTTTTTAATGATTCCTCCTTTTAACAAACCTTCGATTACTGGTTCAATCCCATCCAGTGCTTCCGTCTTTATAGGGTACTGTCTTACTCTAGGTCTCCAACTAGATTTTGCTTTAATTTGCACTAGAGGAATTGAACCAAGTAACCCAACATCAGAGGGACCTTTTGTCCACATGTGTTCTGGAAGCTTAGCTAATTCAGCTTCTTCTTTTTCTGTCAAAAATATGTTCATGTGTCACTCAAATGCATGAACTTGAGCTGTCCCTGTAACAACTTCACAAAGTGATTGTTTCCAGACATCACAGCTAGGACTGTAGCTCCAGCCATCTTCACCTTCTTTGAAATCTGTGGCTTCAACAGCCATTTTGGTTTTGTTACCCACATCTGCCCATGTAATATTATGCGGCTTATAAAGTGAAATGTATGGGTTTGCAGGTAACTTATACAGCTTTGTTTGACTAGTCGGAAGGAGCACAGTCACAGCTGCATAAGACCTTCGGTCTGTGAACATTTCAGTCACAGCAAGTGTCACAGGATTTGTTTCTAAAAACGTTTGCACATAATCATCCTGTGGATCATTTAGGATGTTCATTTTTACATGCAACTGATTATAGTTCATTTCTGTTTCAGGTGAGTCCAGCTGTCCTCGAGCTTCTCTAAGAAGCTTTCCTGGGACATGAGGATTGTCAGCTGGCTTTAGATCATATGAACAGTAGATTTTTTTCATCCTTGTGAACTGTGTACAGATCAGAATGTTTTAGTCTGACAGCTCTCATGCCATCTTGTACAGGGACTACTGCTATCCCTAATTTTGTCATTAGGTCTCTACCTAATAAATTTGTCGGACATTTAAGTGACATTACAACAGAAGCTTTTATTTTAATTCCTGTCTCAGGATCTTTAAAAGATGTGCCTTTTGACATATGTTCTCTATGTGTTTGTCCATCGGCAGATTTCACCCAAATGGACTCATTTGTGGGGTTTACACCTTCTATTTCAGTTTTTAAAACTGTTTTGCATGCACCGGTGTCACATAAAAATTCAACTTTTTCCCCGCAAACAATCAGTGTGATATAAGGTTTTTCTTTTAATGCATTTAACATCTCCCAAGCTGCACATACATCCACTATTTCATCAATTTGATCTGGTGTTAAGTTTTGTTTGGTTGTGGAAAAGTCTAGTCATGCTGAGGAGTTATATTTTTGTTTTTTCTCCCATCTGCCACCCTTCCGGTGATTTATTTTGTTTTCTGGGCAATGTCTTGCCCAGTGGTCAGGATGACCACAAGTCCAACATCCATCTGGACGTTGTGGTTTTTGAGGGGTATAGTTTCGGGGTGGCTGCCCATAGCGACCTCCTCTGCTGCTGTTTTTCCCTCGGCCTCTTGAGGAGCCGCGGAAAAAGACAGAGGTGTCTACTTCTCCAAAATCCTCCAGATGAAACACATCTGATCCTGTTTTTGGTTTTTTAACTACTTTTTCTGCATGACGTGCCCATGTCATCAGCTGTGGGACTGAGGCAGCATCATATTCAACTAGGTGTTTTTTAATCCAGCCCTCAATTTCAGGGCGGAAACTTGACATTAAAGCGTTTTTTAGCTGTTGTTGATATACACCCTCTGCTCTTGCGTCATAAGTAATCCCACTGTGAACTTTGAACTCCTTCTCAAACCGCAGACGAAAATCGTCTACGTCTTCTCCAACTTTTTGTTTAATTCCTGACAAATGACTATAATTCGCCCTTTTACGAAAATTTACTCTAACTCTCTCACACAATGGGTCCCATTGTGCTTTAAATGCATCAGAGAGAGCAGGGTTAGCTCCTGGAGGGTATGACATTGGAACTAACATATTATTATTATTAGTTTCTTTCCCTGTATAATTTCCCCTCACTTTTGCCCAATCTTTTCCTAATGAGGACATGGCTGCTTCTCCTGCTTCCACTCCATTTAGTCTATATGAATGGATTAATCCAGTCATATCTTCTACCCACTTATCGGGGTCCTCTGATGCAGGTGTTATTCCTTCTACCGCCTTTCTGGCCTCTTTCAAGGTCCAGGGTCTAAAAACATAAATATGTGGCGACTGGGCATCTCTGGGATTAGGATTTGGGACCTGGATCATTGGATATTGTTCTGCCCCTTCAGAACTGTACATAACTCGAGGAGTTCTGTACTTTCTCAGATCATATGAATGTCCCAGACCACTTGGACCTGCACTTTCTTCATTATATAATGGGGGTGGAGAGACTGGAAGAGGAGGGTAAATTTTGGTAGGTGTGTGAACTGACACTGGGTCTGTGGTCAGTTTGATACTTGGGGCTCTTGCTGGAGTGAGAGTTGGAGGAGCTGAGGGTGGTGGAGGCTGCATATTTGGAGGAGGGGTTTGAACTGCACTAAATATGGGCTCATTATCTTCTGGTCTTACAAATAAGATAGTGGCTTCCTCACTGATATTAAAAGGTGCACTCGGCTGTCTATCCACCGAGCTTGGTGACACTGAGACAAGGGCAGACGAATCTGTCGCAGCGGTTGGGGGAGGAGCAGTCGGCCGTACCTGCTCTCCCCGTCCCACCGAGGCATTCCGCCTGTCAATATCTGCTTGCCTTTTGTCTTTAACCTTTTTAATTTGTTCTTTACGGTCTATGGCTGCTTTTAACCATAGTTTTGCACACTTTAGTTCATCTTCCTTTCTAACTTTTTTTATCCCCTTTTTTCTTGCTACACTACTCTCCAAAATTCCCACAATTGCTTGCCATTGATCAATTTTTAGCTTCCCATCTATTTTATATTTCTTTTTCCATTTTTTTATATGTACAATGCTGCCAGGAAATCTGGACATCATGTACTTTTCATCCCCTTCGGGGCCCTCAATAAGTGAGGAATTACAGGAATTTGTGTTTCCCATTGTTTAAAGTTGTAGCTTAAAAATACTAGTATCGCGTGCTCTCTCAGAGAAAGTGCTGTAAGTCAGCGCTCAGTGCCTCCTGAAAAACAGGCTTCTACTTGGAGCTGAGCTCCAAGCGGTTTTTCACTTTGGATTCTAATTCCGAAGGCAGAGAGTTTTACTCCCAGAGAGAGAAACACCATTCACTCCTTCATGCACACACACAGCAACAAAACAGCAAACAAAACCAATAGCAGCACAGCAAATAACAAACTTTCTATCTATGTGAGGACTTTCCCTTAAGAGGCGTCCTCTAATTAAGGAAGCTCTAAGAGCCTGTCCTTTTGCCTTTAGTTGAAACTCTCTGTCAACTGGGACTCTAACCCTTCATTATTCTTTAGTCAAATTGAAATGTTAATATTTGACAAGGACTCAAACCTATATTTCTTTAGTCAAACTAATATTTGACAAGGACTCAAACCTGTATTTCTTTAGTCAAATTAATATTTGACAAGGACTCAAACCTGTATTTCTTTAGTCAAATTAATATTTGACAAGGACTCAAACCTATATGACTTAAAATTCACCTACGTTTCTGTAGTTTTCGGGTTGTCCAATCGGATCTCGTCACTCCGCCGTTAGCAGACAAAGTCGGATACGTCGCTGGCCCAGCGAAGAATTTGCTTCCTGGGTTTTCCTTTCCAGGTCCAATTGACTCTGGCCGTGCACGGATTCAGCGCGTCTTCCTCTGCCTGACAGCGGGGGAGGTGAGAGATCCCGGGTTTCGGCACCAAATAATGATAGGTATTTTCCTTTCGAACCTATATAAAACAAAGAACCACAGACAACGTATATGAATTTTATAGCCAAGCTTTTGCAAAAGGAGAAAACACAGAGAACTGCTCCTCTGACCAGTTCACCATGTGTTCTGAAACTCTGCAGTAGAGCTTGTCTTTTTATTAACACAAAACAAAAGCAAAGGGGGCTGGTGCTGATAAGATTAGGAGCCCCTGAAATGAACACAATCAAACACAGTTTTACGACTAAGGAATTTCTACCTAGGGGACAGTCAGGAAAAACAACAAAGGTCGTAAAACTTCTGATACAATCAACTAGCAACCCAGTTCCTAGGTGTGATAACTAATCAAAGCACATTGTTAACTGTTTCACATGAAGATAAACAGACAGTAGTGACTTCCAGGTCATTTAAAGAAGAGAACTTTTTAAACAGAAAATCACTTTAAACAGAAGATCACTTTAAACAGAAAATCACTAAGATCTATAGACTTAAGGTGAACCAGAGTAAGAATGAAATGATAATACCAAAAAATCTCTAACAGAGTGACTGTCAGGATTAGCTTGAGTTCATTTTTGGAGGGGTACGTCAGCCTCAGCTTCTTTATTTTATTACATTTCAGGTAAAAAAAAAAAAGAAATGCTGATCAGCAAATAAATAAAGCCATAGAAATAATAGCCATAGGGCTATTTGTTCAGAATATGTGTGCAGAACAGACAGCAGATGCATATGAGCCGGGCCCCTCCACTGCTGCTGTCGCCTCCACCACCACCACCTCTACTTTCTGCATCCAAGATTGATGGATGAAGACTGGCAGTGCCAGTGAGCCACCTCGCGCTCCATATGCTTGCTGCCATGTTCTTTCACCCCTTCTCAGTTAGAGTATGACACTGAGCTGAGGCATCTCAATACATACTGTCCCTACACTTGCTTCATTCTCACTCCATTCCAGGAGAGTGCATAATATGCTGCAGCCCTGCACTTGAAAGTGGCCCCTTGTGCTCCTCACCCTCCTCCTGACCTGTCATTTGACACAGATAGATTTCCATATGGACAGCAGTTTATAAACGCGATGGCGCTTGGTTTAGGCTGAGAAAGGAGGCTGCTAGACTCAGAGGGTGCCGACACCCAGGGGACGACTGAACCTGAAGGTGGGGGACGTAGGGTGAGGGTAGAACGGGACGTCAGAATAAGGGGGCTCATTCTGCAATAGACCCGGAGTCGGAGAGGAGATGTGCCTTTCCTTCTCTGTCTAGGGGACAGCTGAGGCTGTCTGGGAGTCCTCTGACTGCAGCTGGGGCCGGGGTCTGCTGTCTAGAGCTGCGAGCCGTTAGCTGAGGGCAAAACAGCCTGCACGCCGTCATTTGCATGATAAACAATTTAAGATATGCATAGGGACATCGGAGCTTGTCTGCAGATTATGAATGGCCCAGAAAGAAAGCAGATGATGGCTTCTCAACCTGAGATATATTAGTGCTGAATGGAAGCAACCAGGTTAGCAACCATATTAAAGAAGGGATAAGGATTAAATTAACTTTACTCTTTTATAATTTTTTTTACATGTTTGTTAAAACTGTCACTATGTTGCAATAGTGTAATATGAGACAAATAACCTGTGAAAAAAATCAAGCTCCTCCAGCTCTTCCCAGTGCTGCTATTACACTCTGGAGAAATGCACCGGTCCCAGTCAAAGACATCCAATCAGAGCCAGGAGGAGGGTCTTGGCGCTGACAGTCAACTCATGTACACGCTGCTCAATGTGTTAATGGCAGAGGAACAACTCACCATTCTAGGAAACATGTTAATCTGCCATCATCGCCGGCCATGCTAACTACTCTGAGCATTCATGACAGATGCTGCAGTATGCCAGAGAAAGGGACTTGGTGTGAGCAGCACGTACACAAGGAAGACTGACAGCGCTAAGACCCTCCTCCTGGCTCTGATTGGTTGTTTCAGTAGTTAGAGCACTAGAAGAAGGCAGAAGAGCTTGATTTGGTCACAGATTATCTGTCTCATACTGTCACGACATAGGGACAGTTGCAAATAATTTCAAATGCATAATTTCCACTTTTCATAATTAACCAAAACTCCCTAACAAATCCCTCAATAGATCAGAAACCCCTCAGGTGATACTGAAGCTTTGTCACTGTGCCGGCGTTCAGACCCTTCCAGTGATTCTTTAAAAAAGTCTCCAGGAACAAATGTAAAAAAAAAAACTTTCTGGTGTTATTGGAAACTTCTGGAGGCTTGTTTTTTATTTTCTCAACAAGACCGTGGGTTCTGAAGCACACGAAAACAACTTTAGAGTCATTAGCAGCTAACGATCAGTGGCCAAAATTTTACCAAACCCTTTAAAGATGGTGTAGGCTTATTCTGTGATATTTTAACTTAGTGTTGTCTACTAAGAAGTCATTACTAGTCACCTTTGAAAACTTGATGGGGCATCTACTGCCTTTCTTACTTGAAAATAAGTGTCTCAAACATGAGTATGATAGGGCTTCAAGTTTAGAGAACACAGTTCCATGCCTAGGGCATAAAAACAGCTTGTATTTTACTTCACCATAATAGAATAAATGGGAACAGCAACAACATAGTTCTTCCCTTTAATGATAAGAGAAAAACAAAATCTCCTTGCACCCTCGTGTTTTATCTTTTTATACTGAATAACTGGAGGAAGATGCCTTTAGATTTTTTAGCCTTAAAGCTGCACAATCACACTTAAACATGTCTTATTCTTCATGTCCCACATTCTGTAATTAGCATCTCTACAACACTTTTGTCTTTGTTGGATTATATTAGAGTGACACCCCATTTTTCTGCTTATATTTGCACATCATTTTGGCTCAACTACTTATCCCTCACAGCATTAGCACCTTTTACATTCTCGCTAGCGTAGCCACATGTGTTAATGAGGCCACTGTAGCTGTGCCAATCGACCAAAATGTCACACTTTGACTCCTTCGTGCGAGCTGCCTCCATTGTAACCTGGACGCCGAATCGATACTGAGTCAATTATGGCAGCCACCTATTCCCCTCCTCTCTTTCCTCCCCTTTCCATATGGAGCTTAACCGTAACAACGGAGCTGTATTTCTTAGCTCAATTGCTTCCAGCTTTCTGGCTGTGTGTAGTCGGACACAAAGGTGTTTAGGAGGCTCTGTGCTGGCACTTTGCCACCTTTCTCCACCTTCTCTTCCCTGGCCACATGCATCTACATGGGGTATCGCTCAGGCAGAACCTGGGGGTGAGCGGTGCGTTTCACAAGAGAGTGTGTGAGCTGGGGGATTGGCTGGAGGGGCTCCTTAGCTGTGATATCCTGTCCTGTGTATGTGTGCGGAGGCATATGGTGGGGTATCATGCAAGTTTACGTGCTGTGCCTTTGTTTCAGTGATCACTTTAATTGATACTGAAAAGGCACAGATGCATGCTGCTGTAATTATTGGACACCAGCTAATATTTGAGCATAAGCGCTCCTTTGTCTGTGAGAACTGACTCTAATTTGATCGCACAGTCGCTTTGGGCTCTGATAAGATCAGTCCTATTTTTGTCTCGGCTAAGTTTTAATGGAGGTGAACGGGAATGGTTTTTGAGGATGAATTTTTCATAAAGGACATTTTTGTATTCCGAAGCCGAGCTCCAAACACCCACAAATGTTGTCGGAGGAGATTTGTCGGCCTTTGTTGTTGGATTAAATGCTAGAGCCTCTGACTGCATTTAAGAGCCGAAGATGTTTACATATTGAGTGCGGATGTGGTGTTAATGCCCGCGTGTGTATGAGTGTGGGTTTTGACCACTTAAACGGTTTATGGCTTTGTTGGTGTGTGTGAGCGGCAAGGAAAAAAAAAAGCATGTGCGTCGCTCTGTTTGTTAAAGCTTTACTACCCTGGGCGTGCAGGCTGAACATGAAAGCGTCTTTGACTTGGCAAGCCTTGCCTGAGGACACCTCTCTGTGGACCATGCCAGGCCAGACTTGGCACACAGCGGTGGGCTTGAAACACTGGCTGGGCTTAACTATGTGTGTGCAAGTCAGAGTAGGTATATCTGTTTTGTGGATCCGTGAGGGAAAACGTACAGTGAGGGGGAAGACACATGCAAATGTGCGAGTGTGTGTGTATGAACGACAGCAGGAAGGTAGGTAGGTGCTGGAGTGCGTGTGTACGTGCGTGTGCCGTCCTCTCTGGAGTGGGGGCTCCTGGCTCGGGCTTCCTGTGTCTCTGTTTGTCTTCTAACAACCCCAGCACCAGCGCCTCGGGCCATTCAGGTGGAGACTAGTTGAAGTATGCACACAAACACACATTCACACAAACACAAGCACACTGTGCACAAAAGGAGGCTCATGCTAGTGCACTCACTGACACAAATCTGCTTGACGAACACAACATGCGCTCGTTTTAGGAAGTTACACTCGCGCACACATGCGGCATCTGAGGAACTCCCGCCTGCGAACCTGTGTTTTGTCTAGAATAAATGTGTTGCGGGAGAGGCCCCATGATGCGATGTGAGCTGATGAGATGTGTCAGAAACATACGATCCTTATTTTAAACCAACCCCCACCCGTTTCTGACCCAACCCCCCTCTTACATCTCGTAGCGCTCCGCTGGTTTGCCTGGGGGAACTGGAAACTGAAAGTTTTGGCTACATTAGCGTGTCTGCACCTCTTAAAGGCTTCCAACTTCCACCCTTGTGCTCATTCTCACTCTCGCAGACTTGGCCGCAGAGCCAGTTGGAACAAACATGCGCCGCGTCTCTCTCTGTCCCCTCTACCTACTGTTGGACTAAGATGCACAAGAGAAACAACCTTGTTTGTCCACGGTCTCGTCACATAAGATGAAAAAAAGCAATCCTCAGAATTGAGCGTGTCCTGCCGCTGTCTTGTCAATAGCGTGGCAGGCAGTCACATCCGTGGGTCAGGGGTCATCTGACAGTGTCAGGGCTCGTCATGCCAGCCCCTCCCTTCCATGCTGGTTTCACCACCTGCAGGTTAATGACTTTATTTTTAGACAGAACAGAAACAGAGAAGAAAAACGTGGCTTTGATGCAGCTGCAGCTCAGGAAGTGACTGATCAGAGCAAGAAGGACAGACATGATATTTTAGGAAGGCAGATTAGTTTGAGGTGGGAAAAAGAAAAGATTTTGAGACGAATCAGATTGAACTTTTTGTTTTGTTTTTAAAAGAAACATTCTCATCAGTCTTCAAGTCCTCAAGTAGATGAAGAAACTAGACATCTGCTTAATTTCTTGCTCTGTAACCCTGTAAAACTTTCTAACCAGTCAAGCCACGACAAGTTTATTTGCATAGCACTATTCATCCACAGGGTCATTCAAAATGCTCCACAGCACAACAAAATAAGCAAACCAAAAAAAGTACACAAAATACATATTACTACACTGAGCATCTTGTAAAAGCATAAACCACGAGAAATAATTGCTGAATAATATATGTATTTTTATTATGAATTAATTGAATTGAACAGTAACCTTTTCAGTCTTGATTTAAAGGAGCCAAACATTTTCACACGTCTCAGGTTTTCAGGCAGTTTCTTCCAGAGGTGAAGAACATAAAAAGTAAAAGCCCTTCCCTTTATTTAGTCCTGGTCTTGGGAACTCTGAAATCAATTATTTAGTGCCACCAGTAGAGTACAAATATACCATGTTTATTTTTATTTTCTGAGTTTACAACTCTCAAATAATAGAAAATATAGTGCTATTGCCAAAATATAGCTACTTAAAAATAAAATGTATTTATGCTGACTTAAATAAACTGTATTTTAGTTTAGGTTTTTAAGCATATACCACTTTTTATAACTTAGTCATTTGAAAAACTTGCATTTTTAAATTTAGAGACTAAGTTTAAAAAACATAAATTAGGATGGAATTTTTGGGGCTAACAATAGATGAAACACACAGGTTTAAATCAAAGGCATGCATGTACTTAAATTTAACTCGTGTCTGCCGTACGTGTAGTTTTAGGGTTTAAACAAGATCAGTGGTTTCCTGTGTTAAACGTGTAGCGAGACAGAGCATATAAAGTGTTTCCCTTCAGAGTAACTGCCTGAGGGAAAAGCAAAGCAGAGTTAAAATCAAAAAGACAGTTTTCACTAAAACTACTGTTCTTATTACTAGCTTTTTGCACTTCTTTAACTTTCTACCAGGCAGCTACTTTGATTGGCCAGTGAACATTTTATTATGAAAACATTTTTTCAATTGTCAATATTACTGTATTCCTATATTTTTAGATGCTTTAATGAGGTATTTAAATGTCTATTAGCTGTATACATATTTATATATTATGCGTTGAGAATGAAAAGAATAATAAAAAAAGTTTCACAAACAAGGGTTGAATGGCAGACCCCTTTTTTACAAACACCCTGCCATAACTACAAAACTAAACTAATTAAGGTGAAACAAAAGTTTTCAAAACAATGAAATAAGGTTTATTGTTCAGTTGGAAAAGCGGCATCATGTTTCGTTCTCAGTCCATGTTTCACACAGGAAGACCGTCCTATCTCGTACCTCCATTTACCTTGTTAATAACAATCAGATTCTATGTAAATACCAACCCTGTGAAAACCAGATGATAGTTTGAAGCATAACCCTGAAGTATTCACATTAAGGGTCATGCTGTCCACTTTGGTCTGGTTGGTCCACTTAGCTAAAGAAGGTTCTGGCGCAGAGAGCATTCACAAGTACCTTAATTCAAAGACCCTGAACTATTCCTGTAAGAATGCCATCTCAAGCTATTCATATTATGACTTGTGTTTAAGGCCACAGTCCTTTGCTTTGTCCTTCTCATGCTTAATAAGACTAATCTAAGGCCACACAAAAAGCACAGTGATGAGGAATGCATGCTAGTCTAAGTATATGGATATGAGTGATTAGATTTCCTTTGGCCTAAACCAAGAGTGCCTGCCTCATCTCTGTGATTGAAACTCTCAGAGCTGTTTAGCAGGAACATGCTCGAGGTTTTGTAAAATATAAATGTGCACCAGTAGTGGGATTTACACCAGTGGGGCTTCAGAAGCTGCGTTGCCTCCTAATAGTTCAAGTCAAGCCTGCATTTGATCTCGGATTCAAACCCCGCATCTTTTAAATGTTGATTAAAAGATAATGACTTGCCTTCATTCATTTTTCAACAAGTCGTAATTTAGCCATTAAAAACACTTTAGACTGTAAAAAGATTTTTTGTTGCACAGCTTTTGCTTCTACACAAAAACGTGCAATCAGGAGGTGGAGAGAAACAGACTGTCGAGAGCGCCGATGCCGATCGCGTATGCATGGGTGCATACATGCATGCACATGCGCTTATACCTTCATTTCATCCACCCCCATGCCAAACTGACCCCTGGTCCTCCTTACCATACAGACACATACATACATGCACGGTCATAAAAGCACACTCCCGTCCCAGGCACCCTTTACTTTTTGCAGGCTGAATCTCACTGATAACATACTGGCGTCCTCATTTAAATTTGAAGCGCTTCTTTAATCTTCAAAGGCCTGATTGCTTTATGAATATGCATGGACTGAGCTGACTCTCAGTTCATTACCTTGTTGTAAATTCTAATGACCATTAGGGCCCCGCACGGTAATTGCCAATTGTTTTGCATTTTTGATTAGCCCATTACTGGAGCACATTCTGAACATGTCTGCCCTGCCAGCCTGCCAGGCCACGGCAAGAAACAGCAGGAGGAGGAAGAGAGGGAGGGTGTGTGCGAGTAAGAAAGATGTGATGGGTAGTGAAATAAAGTGTAGGGAGTGTTAAATTTGAGAACTGGCTCGAGATGTTGTGGGCTGAGGAATAAAGAAGGAGATGGGGGGAGTTAAAGACAATAAATGCGGAACTCGATGTTCCATAAACAAGGTCTGTCCTGGTTGTTTCGGCAGAGCTTGAGTGCAAGAGCATGTTCCTGGCTGCCTTTATGTCAGCGTGTGTATTTGTTTACTGCATACTGGGATGTCTGGATGACTGCGTGAACACATCCAAGTTTGCGTGCAGCTCTGTTCGCTGGACGGGACAGGCGGAGTACTGGGAGTGGAGAGATTCTGGTGTAGCTTCCCGATGCGCGGTGTGTCTGGGACTCATGAAAAATTGATGGCTCCTAGCAGATTGGCATTGCCCTGCTACAACTTGATAACATCTAATGGATAATTTAGCGCTCTAAAACCTGGAGGCCGCCCATTCTCCTTTAGTAGCTCGGAGAGAGCACAGCAGCTGCTGAGCTTTGGGGGCGGATGCTGTGGCTGTTTGTCAGATAGATACAGAAAAGTAACAAGAGAGAGTGAAGAGGGAGAAGGACAGATAGAAATATCTTAATGTTGGAGTAGGTATAACCGGAATGCCTCAGGAAAGTTTGCGGTGTCAAAAGCTGACAGTCCCTCTGTATGAATTCGAGCTTGTAAATATTGTGACTGTGGCTCAGTGCTGTCTTGCATTCTGAAGGTTCTAGGTTTGGTTCAACTTTTTGTGCTGTCACTGGGCTTAACCCCAAGCTGCCTTCAGATCTGCGGTGTAGGAATGGGTGAATGTGGGTCTAGTGTAAGACGCTTTGAGTAGTCAGTGTGACTGGAAAAGCTTTGGAAGAAATTTTTACAATATGAAAACTTCAATTTAATATTATTTGCACAAAAACGTAGAGTTCTTTTTATACATGTTGCCATTTTATTTTGCTTTTCCAAGTAAGAAAGGCAACTAATCATAAGATAACATAAGATTTTACATTTTGCAATAATTTTATTAAGTTAATCATTTTATCTTTAACGTGTTTGTCGCATAATCAGTGGGTTGCTGGTTCCATCAGTGAGGTGCGGTGAAGTTCATAGCTGGTGAGGCGCTGACTTAATCATAATCATATTTACAAATATAGACTCCCTGCATGTTATTGTTTACATGAGGAAATTTCGCTGGAGGGCAAAAAGACAATCCTTTAACATGTCATGCATAGCCGCGCTGCCGCCATAGAATAACTCGGTTAACTCAGTCAAACTTGGACATTTAGATATTATTAATTTCTTGCTGTGCTCCACAGCAAAGGGAAAAACAATTAAAGTACAACTCAAAACCTCTTCTTTCTCGCTCTCTGTAAAAGCACAGATATGCGCAGACTCGTTGCCATAGCAACTGACAACAACGCCACAAAAAAAAACCCACTCAAATATTTCCCACACAAAGAGCAGAACATTCAGCCTGTTGCAGTGGTATGGTTTTAGGCTTAATGTTTATTTTGCGATTATTAATAAGTGATTGCTGTGGTAAGAGGAGAAAGCTAAAAATATATCGGATAATCGCTGCACTTGACTTTACTGTATGGCTAGCTCGTTGTTACTGTCTCTTACTCTGCAGTTGTGGAGTCACAATGTCTGGGATCATGAGCGCCCCCTGCCATGAGGCAAGATAACTGCCTGCCTCAACTTGGGTTCCATCTCCTTCTTCATCTGCAACAGTTCTTTTGTCCTTGGGCAAAACTTCATCTGCCTTGCCAGTCGGTGGTGGTCAGAGGGCCCGGTGGTATGGCAGCCTCGCTTCTGTCAGACTTTCCCAGGGCAGCTGTGGCTACAATCCAGTAGTTTGCCACCATCTGTGTATGTGAATGATCAGAATGACAGAATGTGGTCTGAAGCACTTTGGAATCTCTGGACTTGATAAAGCGCCACACAAATACATTTACCATTTTTATTTTGAAACAGAAACCTGATCATTTTAAGTGTTTGTTGCACAAAATATTTTGCCTCTGTAATATTCCTCTACTAATAGAGTAACCCAATGACAGCAAGCTTATATTAGCTGATTAACTTACTCAGTTAATCCAGAAATGAGTTTGAAGTCCACTGCTACCCGAAACCTGCTGACTGTTTGAAAAAGCCAAATCCGTCTTTCTTAGAAGAAAGAAAAACTGTATGGTATCTTCTTTCAGACAGCTTACTGACAGTGTGCAGCAACACTTGGGGGAGGGAGGGGGACTGGTAGCATTTTAAACCTGAAATCTTTATTTTCCTTTTTTCTTTTAGTGTACTGGCATTTCAAGCAAGCTGTAAAGGAACAGAATATGTGTTTTGTGTCCTGATACTCTTCCAAATATTGGTGTTTCTAAAAAAGGGAACCACTTTTTCTGCATCCTCTCTCTTTATCACCACAAAGTTTCTGTGCAGTGGTTCGCTCTCATTGTCATTGTCGTTGTCATATTCCCATACTTTTAAGATGTTGACAGTTGGGTAATCATCTCACAGTAAGACTGGAAGGCAATGAGTGAACTGTCAGAGTGTTTCCAAGGTGTGGAGCCCCACTTTTCTGTGCTGTCCCTTGTGATTTTCACAAGTTGTCTGAAAGGGACAGTGTATTTGCTCGTTCTTTGCTTTGGTGATAGTGGCTAAAATCATAGTAAAGGAAACTGTTTTAAATTGCCCAGCAGCTGTTCAGAGTTAGCAGGCTTTTTGGCTGTTCTGTGCCCAGCCTGTAGGTTTTCACACTCTCACAGGCTGACTGAGGGTCAGATGCACACGCTGCAGCAGTATCAGCAGCGACAGCAGAGCCCGCTACGACCACAGGAGTCTTGGGGAGACAGCATGATAGATGGCTTTGTTAAAGGGTCCCAGGGTGTCCCCCTGAACTTGAAGCACTCTGTTTATCTTGAATGGGAGAAGCGCGTAGAGTAGTGGGCAGTGGGGATCTGGAAGGAGGACGAGGAGGAGGAGGACAAGAGGAAGAGAAAAGGAGTCGAGGAAGAGGGAGAGTAGAGGCCTGTGTCTGAACGGGCCTGGGTGGGGGTTGGGGAGGTTAAGGGGGGGTCGTGAGGAGGCACGGCTGCTGCAGAGACAGGGAAAGAGGGGGATGGGGGAGGCTCTCTCCATAGCTGTCCATTAACAGATGAACTTGGCAATGATCCAGGCCTCAAAGGTCTTGGGAGACAGACACACACACAATTACACACACGCACCGCTTCATGGCTGCCTGGTACCTGCTGACTATAGATGGAATGCCACCATGGCTCTTTTTTGTCCAGAGGCGAAAGAGGACACGTCTCTGGTTCACCTATGACAGAACCAGTTCAGACCGGTTAGGAAGCGAGGCCGAAAGGAGAAAGATGGACAGGCCCTCCTCAGTTGCCCGGCCCTCTTCTGACTCTCCTCTTCCTCTTGTCCTCCTATTTTCCAGGCTTTAGTGGAGGAAACAGAGAGAGAACCTCTAACCTGGGGGTACAGGACAATGCACAAGTGAGAAGAAAGAAGCGAGGGAGCGTGGGAACAAAGCGAAAGACCAGTGGAACTGGTCGTGAACGGGGGTGGGAAGAGTGTTCGGTTGTTGTCGGTGCTCTTCTCTTGATGGGACAACATGAGCTTAACACCACTGTAGCTATTGTGTACTGAAAACATTACAGCAAACATGAGAGTGGTGAAAACTGGGGAAAAGAATTTGATACAGAAGATGGCACATAAAGGGCTGTTGTGCTGTGTGGGCAAGAAACCTTTTATTTGAGTCAGCTTTACCTGTAATCATATCTCTGATACAGGATAGTTATGTGTTGCTGGAAAGAAAATCTTGTGTTTGAATCTGTGTCAGCAAATGCCATAAAATATAGATGTAGTTTTACGCAGATTCGTTTGAGTTTGTTGAGCTGACGGTCGGTTCTGCTTTCAGCATGAGAGTTAGCATCTTTAAGGCACATTGAACGTGTCATGCTGAAGCATACCGGGGCAAAACCGATGACTGGAGTTCAGGAGCAGACCGTTTTATCAGAACTGTCCACGTTTCTGAATAGAACAGGCGTGAAAAGCATCCCTTGGTTGCACACCTTGGAGCCAGATGCCGCTGGTCAGGGTAGAGAGTAACAGCGCCATATTTTGAGATGTATATTTCTTAATACTTCTATTTCCTTCTGCAACCAACCTGGTGCTTATGCACACACATGGTCCAAATTAACACCAGGTATTTTTCCCCGCCACTGTTTAGTACTTTTGTAGTTTTGTTTCGTACCCATTCAAGCTGCCTGTCACCTGATTATTTATACTGACCTTGAGTCCATTCATACTTATCTTATGATGTTCAGCATCTACCATGGCAATTTGAAGTAATTTTCTACCTTCTTTTTTGACTTAACTCATTGTAGTTATATGACTCTGATTAAGAGCTACCAGCCAGAGGTCACTAAAAGGTATTTTCAATTTGATCAGGCGTCACAATTCGTCATGTTTCTTAACTGAAAATAGAAGTGCCTTTTATTAATCCCCCATAACAGAATGTTGTGTGAGACAAAGACGTGTAAAACAAACACAAAAAGGAAAATATTTGCCACAATACATAAATGTGATTTTCAAAACTAGTGCAAAAAAATCTTAACAATGCATAGCATCAATACAGACTTAAAATAAAAAGCCTACTTGCTTATCTTCATATCTCAGTTTTTGTTAATGTAACAGTTTGATTGAGGGAGGAATGAATTATTAAATATGGTATGAATGTGTTTACATAAAAGAACCTTGTGCCTTATTTGATGTATCCTCATATTTTTTATGGTTAGGAACAAAAATAAGAGTAGAAATATCAACAAAATGTCCTATGATTATATCAACATCAAAAGTCCTCTGTTGTTTCACTCAAGGATACTAAACAGATGCTATGACATCATATGTCAATGGATGCAGGGAGTCTTTAGGTGGAAATCATATGCAAGCTGCAGGGCAAACATGGATAATGCATAGCTTTGCGTCTGTGTGCACATTGTGTTTATGTACATCTCCATGTAAATGCACGCAATGCCATTTGCATCTATTTCACACATGCTAGAATTAGTTTATTTTCTTTCTAGAGAAGGTTTTTCTTCTTCTTCTTCTTTTATCTTCATACTTTTCTCCCAGCTTTCGGCTTCACTCTGTTTCTGAGAAGTGTGTTTTCCGTTTTTTTTTTTTTTTCTTTCTCTAATACGCTGCATAGCTACTTTGGTGCGAAGGCCAACTAAACGGCTTGCTTTTCTGCATTCGTGTGTTTGTGTGTGTCTAAGAAGATGGCTGTTTTTATAATGCCCCCTGCTAATTTGCATATGTATATGTGCAGATTGTATGAGAAGAGCTCTCACACTTAGAGCAGTTGGGTGGGGAGGGTGATGGGGGGCTGCTGTTGTAAGGGTTCGGTATGTAGTTTGTGTGTGTGTGTATTATAAGGAGGGGGTCTAGTTGGCACTTTCACCCCCACCTACCCCCCAGACAAAGCCGGCCACTACTCCCAGATGGTAGTCTGCTCTCTCCGGCCATGTGTCTGGTGCATGTGTGTGACTGTGTTATGGACAGAGGCAGACACAAAGAGGAGGGAGAGTGATGGAAAAATCTGCAAGTGAGAGTTGAATGCTTGAGATCCAGGCTTATAGATATGCATAAGGTAGATGCACATGCACATAGATGGGATGAGTTGAGACTTCACGGGCGTCCTTTGGATGTCTACGCTTGACATGACTAAAAGCAGTCCAGTGTGGACCCCCACTTTGTGCCTTGCTCTAAATGCATTAGAATACATAATTCAAGGCAGATGGACACAGAGGAAAAAGAGGGGACTGTGAGGAGAGGGATGGACTAGAAGAGGGAAAAAGGGGAAGGACGGCAGAGCAAAGATAATAGCTGGTTGCGCTTTGTCTTACTGAAGATGACCTAGAGATGTCCATGGTCGTCTGGGTAATGAGGTCACCATTAAAGGGAAAGCATCAGGATTATGTTTACTTCAACAATCTGCTGGACAGTGAGACAATGAAAGATTAAGCTGAGCCACTTTTGGTCTCTGGCCAAAGGAAAGATGCATGTCGTGTCAAATAGATACTCTGTGATCCCTGGCAGAAATGCGCTGATAGGAGATATGTGCCCAATTTCTGATATCCATGTTTTATAAAGCTTTGACCTTCCAATTTCACATTTCGACCATACAAATTTCTAAATTAAATTTGATTCTACTATGGTGCAACAAAGATAAAATGATTATAGAGATAACAATTTAAACTCTTAACATTGAATATTGTTGATGATTATGGTTAGCAATGCTAGTTTTACTAAAACAACATTGTCTGGTGTTTCTCTTAGAGAATGTAGACCCTTAATGATGAGATTTCCAAAATTTACAAACCCAGCATGTTCCATGACAGACAGAGGTTGAAAAGCTCAGAAGGAAAACATTGCTGTTCTCTGTTTAGCCTTCACATTATCTACTGAATGTATTGCTCTCACAGCCTTGAATGTGATAGCCTTATTAGTGATAGAAATAACAGTTTCCTTTCCAATGGTGGTGATGGTAGTAGGAGTAGACCTGTTGCAATAAATAATAAATCAACTAATCACATAATAAATTAAAAAAAAAAAATGAACTCAATAATTTCCATTTGCAAGACTCATCGTTTTTCGCTTTTCTTTCTATTTCTACCAAAAACTGGATGATAAAAGTCTTCATTCTGGTGTTTTGGTCTCAACTAGACCTTTTTTTTTCCAAGGACAATTTTGTTTGCAAAGACTTCATAATTAATTTAATTTGATAAATTAAAATGTCTCCCAGTTCCAGTGTTAAATTTTATTAGAATTTAAAGTTTCTTGATCTTTGAGAATCGGTTCTTGAATTCTTATGCCACTACCAATATATAACTTGAAAATGGTCTCAAAATAACAATATTCCATATTGTGGGACAATTTATTGTCCAGCAAAATGTGTTATTGTGACAGACCTAGGCAGAAGTTCATCCCATAATCGGCTGGTTGCTGGTTTGATGCCCACTCTGCTGCCTCTGTCGTTGTGTCCTTGGGCAAGATGCTTCACCTTGCCTGCTGGTAGTGGTCAGAGGGCCCGGTGGTGCTGGTGCATGACAGCTTTCCTTCTGTCAGACTGCCCCAGGGCAACTGTGGATAGCTTGTCACCATCAGCATGTGAATGTGTGCTTGAATGACTGAATGCAGTGTGAAGCACTTTACGCTTTCTCCGGACTTGACAGAGCGTTATAAGATACAGGCCACTTACCATTTACTATAAATTACTTTTTTAAAGGTTTTGTGGCTCTCTTACTCTTGTATAGCTGGACAGGAAGAAGGACAGAGAGAGAAGGGAAAGACATGCAGTAAATGGTCTGGAGCATTTACAAGTTATGCATGTGCTACTGAACATGCATAACTTGGAGCGTTCTTCACTCAGTAGTAGTATCCACACTGAAGTGTGAGGTGATTACAGATCCCATAGTGATTGATTAGGAAGGCCGGAAAAAGTTTTGGTTTTTTAGTCACCGGTGTGAGCAGATCAAGCTGGAAAGCAACTTATTCTGATTCCCAGCTGAGTTCTTTCAAACACTTCCAAGTAAATTTATTGTAAGTGACAAAGATATTCAAGTTGTGAGATGTCAGGTGGTAATTCTTCAGTTTGAAGATTAGCTCTTACAGTGTAATGGTCCAGATATTCCCAACCAAAGCCTGCTCATGAGCTTTGTGTAAATCTCGTTTCCCTCTGGGAACGTATAGGTTGAAGCAGGAGCACAGCCGTGTTAAGAAGCGGCTATCTCTTGCTTGGATAGACTCCAACTGATGTTTGTTTTTCTTGTTTCCTCAGACATAAACACAGCTCTCGCATCCAGACAAGCAGGCTGACAGGAAGTCATCCTCTCCTGTGTTTTTTCCCTCTTACATCATTGTCCTCTGTGAGCTTGAGGTAGACGTTTCAGGGTTTAAAATGTCTTGAGTTCATGAGTACAAAGTCAGGTTAACTCAAATGGTTTGTGAATTTTTCACTGAGATCCCTAAGCCCCCCCTCAACCACCCAATGGTGGTTGAGGGGGGGCACTCCGGATCCAACTGCTGGGTCCAAAGAGGGCTACCACTATCTCCCCCCTGTGGCCTTTCTCTCACACCTGTCAGACTGGTTCTCCCTCCCTTTCATTAGAGGAAAACCCTTCTCCTTTTTCTTGACCAGGTGGCATTTTGTTATCGCACAAGAAACCAAAGTCACGTATGACAACCCTTTACCCCCATGGTTCAAAGTGCCAAGATAACTGTTCCCTATTTATACCTTTATTGAAGCGAGCTTGCCTCTTGCCAGCTAGCGCTCTGGCAGGGAGAGCTTTCCATGCTGGACATGCCCCCTCCTCCCCAGGCTCTCGTACTGCAGTTGTCTGCCAAGTTGTAGGGCCAGATTGCCTGTAATAGGTCTGCCATTTCCTTCTCATCATCTGTCAGCACTCCGGATCCAACTGCTGGGTCCAAAGAGGGCTACCACTCTCCAATTAAAAAGGTTAATTTGCCCTCGTGCATCCCCCCTGCACCCTCTCTGCTGCCTTCCATGACTTCATTAGCACTTATTTTCATATGTGTTGCTTAATTTTAATTTTTTCAAAAAAACCTCCTTTGTATTTCCTTTTTAACTAATCTTCTTTTTCCATAGCAGTGGTAAGGGTGAACACTCATTAGCACTTCTGAGCCATGATTTCTAGTGAATTATTCTTATTGATATTATTTACTCTTGGAACGTCAGTTTATATTGCATTAAGTTGCATTTATTAAATTTTCTGTTTATTCACTGGAAGAATTAGAAGGCTAAATGGCTAATTATAATGTTACACCATAACCCTTTACATTGTTTGTGTATTTACAAAGGTCTGCCTTGTTACCACTGTTCTCCAGAACAGCTAGGAGGGGATATTTCTCTTTAAACTGGTCTTATATTTTTCAAAGTGTAAAATGTAAAAAGAAATTCATAAAGTGTGAAAATATTCATGCAGCCCAGTTTTTTTCTGGTATCAAGACATACAAAGATTTTACATGTTAACATAAAAAACCGGAAAAGATTTCAGTCACGCTATTCGAACTGGTTAAAGTTCTTCTAGTGACTCTGGTTTCTCTGGCTGAGTAGGCATATAAGTTTATATTTAGTTATTTGGAGAAATTTTGTGCTTCTAGTTTTTGCTGTCTGTCTATGAAAATATCAGTACATGTACTGATGGATATGTAACATTAATATATAACTTTGCATGTATTGCTACCGCTTTTCTCCTGTAAATATAGGAGATTATATCATATTATGTATTTTTATTAAATATGTATATAAAACACCTTACAGAGCTTATAGCATAACTGCTCATTATGGTAAAATATTCAGTGTTTTTTTTTAACAACACCACAAATTCAGTATATATAATAAAAACATTATGCACTTGTTGCGCATTACTTTAATTATGGGATTTGCATTAATGTTGCTAAAGAGCCATGTTGTTTCACATGACAAAAACATTGTCAGCTGTTTATCTTGCAATACATCGTGACTCTCTCACAGAGGTGCCACTCACTTCAAATGCGGCTGTTCTTGAGTGGATGAAGAGTGTAACCTGCTCCAGTGGGAGAGAAAGTCCCCAGCTTTCTCTCATCAGCAGTGATCTCTCCCACTCAGACAGATGGAGAGGAAATCTTGACCTTACGGCCTGCTGCAGCCCTCCTCTCCTGTATTTTTGTGCATAGTGCTTTGGTGTGTTCCTTTACCTTCTCAGTTTCATCATTCCCACACCCGGCTCTTTTAGTTTTCTCTCCCCTGAGGTTAAAGAAAAGGAGTCCCTTGAGCCTTAGTATTTCTCCCAGCTAAAACGCTCCTCCGCTAATCTGAATAAAATATACGTGGATGCATGTGGACATGCCGCTGTGTAAGATCAGGAAGGAAGATCCCCTAACCGCTGCTGCTCCTTCCTAGCTGCCTGAAAACAGCTAAAGGGTCGTGTGTTATTTTACTTTAATCTTTAGGAACAGGGAGCTCAGTAGAAAGTAAAATTCGCTGTGATTTCAGAACTTTCACAAGAAAATTTCCAGTCTTAGTTCATTTATGAATTGGGTGATTCATAAAGTCAAGGCGAGTTTTTAGGCTTTCAGTTTTTGGCAGAAGGACAATGGATTTATTGCACATAGCTGGTACTGTAGAAACATTGGTCTCATAAATTTCATTCAAGCAGGATACAAAGAGACTAAAAATGAAAACAAAAATCATCTGAGATATTTTGTTTGAGATCTGTCATACATATTATTTAAACTTGAATGTTGAATTATAAGTCCTGTACCACATCGTCTAGTATTTTTTAGATATATATAACTTATTGCTCTTGAAATTGCCTTCCTACACAATCCCACTTGATTCTTATTTCCCTTCGGTGCTCAGTCTGGGATTTCTCCCATTGAAGTTGATTTCTCTGGTAGAAGAAGGAGAAGTTGTAAACGAGACATCAAAATTTACCTTTAATTTGGAGGAAGTGAACAAATTATCTCTCAGTTATTTCAAATAAATATTCCATGTGTTCTCTGGATTCTACTTATGCAACAGGCTACTGTGTGACTATCATGTGTTAGCATGTTTGTGCATTTATAATGTTTTCTAGGTTAGCTAAAATGCTCATTTAAATTGCTAATATAAGCATATTCATACCATTTTCATAGCAGCAAGTGTTAACTACTTTTAGCTAACCTGCATTTTAGCATTAGCATTTTCAAGTCATTTCAGTTTTCTGGTTTGGCCTCTCATGCTCACCTCTCTTACATTTGTGACAGCTATTAGCCAGTTTAATAGATATTTAGCCTATTTTCCCTAAAGCAGGTCTTGTGATTATTCAGCTTGAAAACTACTTTTAACAATTTAGATTCCAAGGTTCTCTCTTTGTTGACCTTTGATTGCCCAGCAGTTTTCCAGAGGGTACAGTACTCCTTCAACATATTTTCTTAAAAAATTTCACTATTCTGATATCTCTGATAACTTGAACAATCATCAGTTTTCCAATTCAGCTTAGATCACCCTTCTTGCCTTCAAAGCGTAAACACAATTTTTCTAGCTATTACTTTGTGTTTTTTTATAAACTCAAACCACATTTTTCTTCTTTGAAACACTTGCTAATGACTTAAATGGATGAACAGGAGGTAAAGATGATGAGGGGGGAAGGAGGATGGTGTTTGAGTAGTTCACTCACCATTAGAGACCTGCCCCTGGACTTGGAGAGCAGGCCAGGTTCCCATGCACCGGCGAGAATGGCGAGCCCTCTTCGGTTACACAAAATGTCGGCTTGAGAGGCTACCGAGAGAGATATTATTAGCGTTATTTTGCCTTAGTTATATGAGCTCAGTGCTTTTAGTCTCCCCTTGTTTGAGTGGCTGACTGACACTTGAGTTTCAGCAGCAGATTAAATGAAATTTTAGCAGCGTTTTCTTGAGGCTAGGCTATAAAACTAGACAAAGGGAGCAGCTGCCACTAATGTAATCTAGAATGGTGTGCTGCACTGTGAAGCTGTCCGCCGCTCTTTTGTTTTTTCCCTTTTCTCTTCACAGCTTTTAATGTTGTTTTTGATACCCTTTAGCTAAGGCCCATTCTCCTCTGATTATAGTCTCTACGTTCACTGCAATGTGCTTTCCTTTATTGGCTCCTACTTTGTATATGGTAAAGACAATGAGTTAAAATTAATGATGAGGAACATACATACTAGGTGCAAAAATTATTTATCCATTTATGTCATTATAATTGAGTAAAAGGTGTGGTACCTTTCAAAAGTATTCAGTCCTCTTAAACATCTTTGGCATTACGTCATATTGCAAGCTATGATTGAGGTTTTTTCTGACAGATCGACACAAAATGGTGGAGAAGAAGGAAAATATATATATTTTTTTACAAAAAATATTCTGAAAAGTGTGGCATAGCCTCATAAAAATGTCAAACAAAACTTTTTGACCTACATGACAAACAATATGTTTGGAAGAAACCGGATACCCTGAAAACACCATCCCTGCCATGGAAACATGGCAGTGGCAGCATCATGCTGTGGGGACGCTGGAAAGATGGATGGCGCGAAGTACAGGACAATTCTGAAATAAAACCTGTCAGAGCCAGAAACAGACATGAAGTTGGGCTTGAGGTTCACGTTCCAACTGAGCAAATCTAGGCATACAACTGGAGCTTCAAAGAAAAGGTTCAGATCAGAGCATATTCATAAAAGACCCAGTCAAAGTGTGGACATACTGTTAATCCATTTGAAAATCTGTGACAAGAAAAAGTGATGTTCACACAATCTCCATCCACCCATGTCCAGCTACATTGAGCTTATTTGCAAAAAGAATGGTAAAAAAAAAAAAATCAACCTAAAGAAGTTCAAAGCAACATAGCTTGAAAGCCTTCAGATGTAATTGCAGCAAAGCATTAACTCTAAGGGTCGGAATAAAGATAAAAATCACAACAGATTTTTATTTGTTGGAAAGTTTAAAATGATTTCCCCATCAAGTTCAGACTTGTGTTCTCCTCTGTGTTGCCCTTTCCAATAACACACAGAGAAGCTTGTGGTGGTGAAGGGATCAAATGTGGAAAAACTGTAAGAATACTTTTTACAAGGTTGCAGGTGATATGAGGCTGGGTTGCTGGGTTGTCTCAAAGCAGTCAGAGGCCTCCCATGATTTTCCATAGGCCTAAACCATATCTGCAGAACATGTATGGAATGAGCACATAAGGTCGCGTACAGTTTGACCTTGTGCAAACACAGTTCATTTCTCAGAATGCAGCACAAGCAGTCCTCTGGGTTTGCTGCCCCCGTGACCCCCGTGTCAGTCCGCGGTTGTCAGTCCCTCTTAAAAGGACAGGGTGGATCCTGAGAAGATGAGTTCATATTGACATGGAGGGGAGCCACATTCCTGCCGCGGCTGCGTATTTTGACACGATCGCGGACAAAAACAAGCTCAGGAAGGAGAAGCTGTCGGAGATAAATATTAAGAATTCACATTTTCATCAGTCATTAGGATTTTGGATCTTGCGACTGCATTACGTGTCTTCTGCGTCCTGCAGTAATGTTTTCAGTAGCCTGTATACTGCAGAACCACAAACATCTGGTTCATGACTCTCAGCTGGAACAGCATCAGAAACCCAACCTTCCTCTGATCAGCTATTAATTCAAAGCTACACATATTCACAGAAATATGTTTTGTTTACTGCTTGAAAACTGCTAATCTTCCCAGTGTGAGTAGTTTTAGTCTACTTGAAATCAGTCAAAAAAAAAAATACAGTTTTTATGCTTATTTTTAGCATGAGTGCTGAACTGCAAAGCGTAAACGTCTGCATCAGCGTTATGTTCCCCAATTAGCTGTGTCCTGTCACTGCCTGTTGTGGAATGTCTGAGTCCGTGGCTCTTTCTATGAAGAAACGATGGCTTGGAGGTGGACTCGCCCAGCCACTCAGCCTGTTCCAGAGTGTGTCCTGTCCTGCAGCTGTCTGGGAATAAATCCTTCTGTCACCAGTAGCACTCGGGCTTTCTTCACATGTTCTGCTCGTCAACGTTTTTGAGGTCTGAAAGCGCATTTTGGCGTCTCTCAAAAAAGGGTGTGTTTGAACTGTGAGATTATTGACCTTTCGCTGAAGATTTCTGCTAACTTTTCTCATCTGTCTCTTCTCTCTTATTAGCTTGGGTTTCCTTCGGCGTTTATTACAGAACCGTTATAGAAACTGAGATGATAGAAACTGAGCACACTTACCCGCCTGCAGCACACATGTATGCACGCCGCATGTGCTTTCACAAACCGGATGACCCATATTATACGTGTAAGTTCTTGTCCTTTCTTTTGGCACTTTCTTTTTGTGCCCCTGTGCTTCGCCCACTCTCCCCTCTCTTTTCTACCCTCGGGTAGTCCGCCATCGCTCCCCTCTGATAAATGTAGTGATCTATAGGAGCTTTAGACCTATACAAATTTTTGGCATGGTTGAGCATGTTGCTTTCCAGCACAGTTTTGAGATCTTAAGACCACAGCCTTGTTAAAAGACTGATTTATGTTTTACAGCTGTGTACAATGCAGCCTGCAGGTTGGCTACCTTAATTAATATCCCGCTCACTTACTGCTTGGACCTATGCATGCTCCTTATGCAAATCCTACAAGAATAACCAGAATTTTCTGCTTTTAACAAAGACAAAAACACTTTTATCTTTTTTTTTTTTGCTATAGAGCGTAATCAGAACATAGTTTTTCCAACTAAAAAGCTGGAATCTGTTACTTGGACATGAATATTATTGTGGCGCTCGACCTGCCGCTGCCTTGCATGTGGCCCTTCCGCTCACCAGGTTTCAAAACTTAACATTGTTTAAGAAACGCGTTCAGTGGCGGCTTGTGACATTGTGAAGGATTATCCTGCACTGTAATATGCAATCCAAATGGGACTCATTTCATTTGCCAGCCAGTTTTTGTCCAAAGAAGCTTGAGACACAAGTGTGACCCTGGTGGATATCAGCCGTCTTGAATTGTCCTAACAACTTCACTGTCAAGTTCATGGATGGAGTGGAAGAGTAGGAAGGGGAGCATATGCATGCCGCTGTGACTGTTTGACCACTTCCTTTCTCAGCCAAGTCTCTTCCTGACTCCGTCATCTTTGTCTTGAAGGGGTTGAACTGAGCTGAACAGGAGGCCATTTTGCAATTTTAATCAATGTTTGGCGCAGCACAGTTTTCTCCTCGATGAATTAATAATGGAGCAAGGCATGGAGGGCTGGATCAATGGATGGTAGTGAGTGGAGGCGCTAAGGTCTCAGCGTGTGACTGTGTCCTCGTTACAGACTCTAGCAACAGGAAAAACAAAGAAATAAACACTGTGAACTTGTGACAGAGTCAATCTATAACTTTCACAGTCTCCATGTTCTGAGCTCCATCTGACCCCGAAACATCCCTCAATTTAAAGAGCGACTGTTGATACTTCCTTAACCACTCAACCACCGTGTGCACAGTCACACACTGCAGATTGGACGCGTGTTAAACCTTCAGCCTCCACAGCTCCGGGGCCTCGCTTCACTCCAACACTGGCCCTCCTTGTTTCAAAGCACCATGTCCCTCCACAATGCCTTAAGGCTCCGATGCATAACGAGCTGCTATGGTTGGCCCGAACTCACATGCCCTGGTCCGTACACCCTGAGGTGAAGGGACGTGGTAAAAAATAGCTGCGTGTTTGAAAAACAGCCCTTGTTCGCTGGCATCTCTGGGATGGCCATGCTTGAGAGCTTCGAGGGCAAATGTGAGCGTGTTCAGGAACAAACTGCTCCGGCCAGCGCTAGGCAGAAATTCAGTTATTTGTTTACAGGTTTGTTTTTATTTTCCACTTTAACACCAAGACTAGAAAATGTGTCTTTTTACTGCATAAAAAGTAGATTTCTGTTTGGTTGCTTTGGAAACCCTGAGCTTGTTGCATACTGTAGACCAGGGGTGACCAAAGATTCTCTATGGTCTTGTCCAAAATTCAAGAATAGCACAAATTTATTTCACCATCTGATGGTGATAAGCATAAAACAGAATTAAAGTTAAATTTTCACTGATCAAAAAATAAATAAATAAATACAAAAATAACGCAAGCAAATTAAAATAATTTTAAGTTGGAAAACTTAAGCAACAACACAAACTATTCATTTTTAATAACCACATGTTTACTTTCATTTGAATTTGATACTGCATAGCACAACAAGCATCCAATAACTTTTACTTTAAAGTAGAATTGGGTGCATCCATTTATTAAACTGGGCTAAAGGAGGGTGATCATTAAAAAAAGGGTGTAGGGGGACTCGTATCATGTTCTTGTATATCTAATATGGTATACAGATACTTATGTACAGAACTCAGGCTAGTACATTTTATTAAATTATTGTTTATTTAGTTTGTTATTGCATTTTTGCACACATACCATTTTTGTGGCCCACGACCACTTATAACGTTACAGTTGTGGCCCCTGTTGCATAAAGTTTAGACAGCTTGCAGTAGACTCTTCCTCTCTTTGTGATCATAACCTGCAAAGACAGAGAATATATCTTAAAGTTAGGAAAAAAGATTTGCATAAACTGGCCTGATGAGTGCATTGTTGTTGAGATGAAGTAACATTAAGGCACATGAGGTATATGTAGAGAGAGGAAGGGATTATTCCTTACTCGATTCAGACAGGCTCTCGATGTTTGTGCATCACAATGTGTGGGATTGTGCATAAAAGTCCGATCTGCTGTCTGCAGTTCAGGGAATCAGTCTCTTACCCTTCATTGCCAGTTCTTCCTCTTAAAACATCTCTTCTGTCCCACTCTCTGTTTGCCTTCTGATGTCCTCACTCTTCTCTTTTATCACCTTCTGAGTTATTCAACACAGTGGTCTCAATAGCGCCTACTAACTTCATTTTATCTCTTTGATTTTCAGTCTCACCCTTACATTTGAATTTATTATTTAGTCACCTCTAACTTGAATACTGCCAGTGAATTCTACAAGATTCCTTTTAGGCTATTTCCATTCTTTCTTAATTGAGTCTATTATTCTTTGTTCATTATTTTTCTGTGGGCAACACCACTATTTTCTTTAAACAAATAGTGCAACAATACTACAGAAAAGTAAATAAATGAGAACAATTCATCTTTTTATAAAAAGGTTTACAATACCCTGAAGTTTTAAAACCCCTTAAACCGGATAGCATTTTGTCAAGTGAGAACAGACAAATGTATTTTCGTAAGAATTTTATGTAACAGACCAACATCTAAAAGTGATATTGATCTGTTACAGTATTTTCATCTACTTTTGCTTTTATACCTCTAAATAGCATCCAATACAACTGGTAACCATCAGGAATCATTGACATGTCAGAGAACTCACACAGCACATCAGCCTGAGAAACAAAGTGGCAGCATCATGCCGAACTACGGTTTTAATCAAAGCTTATTGATGTCTTAGAATTGGTCCAGTCAAAGTTCAGCCAAAACATAGCTGAAAATCTGTGACGAGGTTTACAGATTGTTACCATGGTAAAAACCAGCCCCTTGATTATTTGTTTCCTGGAGGCGTGGACTGTGTTGAGATTGTAAATTTTACCCAACCACCGATGTTTGCTCGTGACGTATGTAATGTGCCAGTTTTACGGTAAGATGTTTACTTAAAATTGCCTGTGCTGTAAACAACCATCATGGCTCAATCATTTTCTTTGCTGCCAGCGCAGAAAATCATCGCCCACTACTTCTCTTTCTCTTCGCTGACTTTCCTGGTCAAAAATTGACCGGAGACAATCCGAGTCAAGGGGAGAAAGCAAGTGCAGACTGTGGTGGAAGAATTTATTTTTGAGCAGAGTTGCACTGGAAGGCAATGGCCAGGCTGCTAAATTGCTGATCATAGATTCTCTTCATCCAGTTTAACTGAGCTTGAGATATTCTGCAAAGAAAAATTGGTAAGTTGTTTTAGTGTAGATGTGGAAAGCCTGCGGGTTGATACCCTGAAAGACTGGGAGCTGTAATTTCCACAAAACCGATGATTCAGAATTGGCTAAATACAAATGTTTAACAAATGTTTTAGATTTTTTTTAATGATTTACTATTTCATTCTCCCATCATCTGTCATATAAAATCCTATTCTGTAGAGGAAATGTCATAGTATATGAAAAAGATAAAGGGAAATGGCAAGGCACTATTAAGACTTGTGTTTTCACTCTTGCTGATGTTGTTCGGCCTCAAAAAGACAAAAACGTTGGTTATTCGTTCGCAGAATAACCAAGTACATCAAAAAGCTTCATGTTTTTTTTATTATTTTGTATTCAGTAAACGTGAATTCACATGAAGGCAACTGAGTGAAGCCTTTGCTTCTTTATGCAAAAATCTGTTGCCGGAATTTTGTCACTTCAAGCCGATATCCTGCAGACTTTTTTTTTTTTTTTACTAATTTCAAAACAAATTCTCTATCCTCCTCATAGTTTCTGCTAGCGCCTCATCTTGCTGAAGGTGCTGTTGATCAAAGCGAAGCGTCCACTTCAGATCTCTGTAGTCCTTTTTTTTTCTTGATGTTTGTGATGTTCTGTCCATCTCTCCGCATGTCAAGGAGGAGGAAAGAGGAGAGGTCAGATACAGGGCGCTGTATGCTCCGGTGAAGCCGAATCGCGTCCCGGCAAATGGTATGCAGGCTAATAACGCGCTCCACTCGTCCAATAGCCGGCGAAGAAACGGTTTTGACAGTGTCGAATGCCCTGCCCTGGGGGCCTTATCATCCTTCACTGCTTGCCGGCCTCCCTCCCCTGTTTCTTTTCTCCTGATGCTATCTATCTGGAGATTTATGCAGAAATGTGCAGCTAGCCGACCTCCCTGGTCCCCCTCCATCCTTTCTGCAGGGATGGCAGCCTGTCATGAGCTGAGCTATGCAGAGATAGTAAAGCTGAGGCTGCTGGCCCCATGTCGTGCGGAGGCTATCTTGTCATAGCGTTTTAAACTGGGACGACGCACTTATCTGAATGTTGTTGGATGTATTTTCATATCAAAGAGAGCAAAGATGGCTACATTTTTATTTTATTTTACTCCATTTAGTTGAAGTACAGTAAGATTTTTTTTAGCATATTTTACTCTGCTCTTCCCCCTTCAAGCTGCAGGTTATTGAGACATATCTTTTCTTTGACAGAGCTCTCTTCACATTTCCCCTCTGAAGCAACCCAGAGACTTCTCGCCCATCTGGGATATTGCACACATCCAAAAATAGTCCTCTTTATGAATATGTCTTCTTATGTACCTGTATATTTTTTGCGTTCAAAGTGTTTCTTTGATTCCTCTCCTTCATTTACTTACTCGTCTAAAGAGCATTGGCTTTTTTTTGTGTGTCGATGGCGGTTTGATCCTGCAAAGCGGCTACCAGCTTGACAAATAATCTCCGTGGACACTTACATAAGTGACGGTCCGTTTAATTAAACCGGTTAAGCTTAGAGGCCCGCAGGTCTTTTCACTGTAATATTAGAGCCGGCATGAGAAACAATAGTGTCAGGCCTCTCCCTCTGACGCTGGTGAGCAGAGAGGAAATAAGAATCTGCATCGGAGACGGAGCTGGCCGAGCCTCTTAGAAAGCTCTTCTGGACCTGAGTCGCATCCAGGCACGCATCTGCTCATACGGAGATTAGTCACAACGGATGGATAGAGCAATATATAGAGGAAGAGAGATGCATGCATTGATAGATGTTTGGGTTGTATGGTCAGTTCAAACTCAGTTCAACCGAGAGAAGATCAAAGAGAGTAAGGCCACGCAGGGAAACAGACAGTGCGGAGCTATGCTAATTTTGAAATGATTGTGGTGAGCACTGTTACAATTTTCCATTCTCTGTCTCTCTTTCTCTCTCTCGCTCACGCACACACACCCCCACACACATTTATTGAAAATGCCATGTCGGTAGCTCACACTGAGTGTGCATAAGCAACATAAAAGAGCGTGCCAAGGCGTATCTTTATGAAAAATACCCTGTCTTCCTCAGCATGCACATACAAATTAGTCTGTTGTGTATGGTGCATTGCCTTCATTGGTCCCTGTGTGGGTGCCATCTGTCTATAATGGTTTGCTAGTAGCTCAGAGCAACTCCTCACTTCTACAGTTGCTCTTATCAACTTTCAGGAGAATGAGACAGAGGGGGAAGGAAAGGTAAGACAAAGCCAACAGCCAGCAGGTTACTTTATAACTGGGCACAGACCCTCCAAGTTCACCATGCGTCTTTATCTTACAATCGTGCCTTTCCCTTTTTGCCTTTTCCTGCCAAAACCGGCTTTTCTTCCTCAGATCTTGTGCACCTCTGCTCTTTTCGCTTCCAACCTCTTCCTTATGTCCTCTCTGTTTTCTCTCTCTCTTCTTGTGAATCATCCAGCAGCTAGGAGTAGATTTCACCCAGTGGTAACATGTGTAATTCCAACACCCACTGGTGTTGGCTGGTTTTCTGTTGAGTGAACTGTATTTCTTGCACTCATCTTTATCTCAGAAACAAGTGTTGGGTTTTTTTCTCCCAGGTGCTTGCTCGGGACAAAGAAGTGAGTGTATGAGCCTGGAAGTGAAGCAAGGAAACAGTGACATAGAGACAAAGTTAGTGAAGTAAGAAAAAAGACCAAACCTGGAAAGTTTGCTTGACAAATCAGCATATGATGAGACTTCTTTGGTTTATCTCTGAAGCTGCTATAAACAATTAGCCAACAACACTTAAATATGGCTGAAAGTCATTTAGAAGAGAGGGGCTTTAGACAAGGAGAGGGCCACCGTCTTTTCCCTCAACATGTCCTCTCCTGCTTCACCCTTCACCCCTGTCCAATTCCTGACTGTGAATACCCTAATGACATAAACAGAGTAGTAATCACATTAACGCCAGTTACGGCTAAAGGCACTCTTAAGAGGCACTGTACTGACAAGCCTCCTTCCTCCCAAAGCACTCACTCCAACACCTATAAACACTTATGAATATTGGCAAGGACCTGTATTAGCATAATCACTTTTCAGGTGTTTGTAAGTGCTCCCTCAAGCCGTAGCGACTGATAACTTTGAGGAACGGCCATGACATGCTGTGTCCCCCGTGTCTTCCGCCTCTCCTGCCTTCATCCTCCTCTGTTCCTCTTCCTCCGTCTCCTTTTGGAGGACCCGCAAGCTAATCCTGTTAGCTTGTTCCTCCATTAGCTTAATGACCAATATCAGTGAAAGCAACATGGTCACACTAGGACGGCCTTAGATGACTACTGGGGTTGGTCAAGGACAAAGCAAACAAACAAAAAAAAAAGAATTAGAGGTCAAGACAAGTCTGGCAACTTTTAAAAGTAGGACCAGAAAGTTTGAGGATACACCTCAGGGTGGAGACTGCTTCAAGTCTATACTCAAGTAATCTCTTACCATTTTTTATGAGTTTGCAGACATGCCTTACTTGGGTCACTAACATTACAGCAATCAGTAGCCTCAGTTTTATCATCTAGCAGCAAAGACAACTCCCTCTTTAAATACCTCTGGTTGTTTGTAAATCACCAATTAAGTTGGCCATGTCCCGGCAGATGTGAGCTGTTTAAATAAAGCTGAGTTCATAGGACTCCAGTGGGGCATTGATGGGAACCACGAAGCAAATTTGTGTCAGGCATCTCTGAAGTTAAGGGATTAAACATATAAAGGTGTGTGTGTGTGATAGACATCCGAAAACATCGAGCTGTTGTTATTTTCATACCTAAATCCAAGGCATCTAGCGGCTGACTGTTGCACACTGCCATAGCTCAGTCTAGTAACCTGTTCTCTCTTGACGAATTGCAGTGTGTGTTAAAGGGGGGGACAGTTGGCAAAAATTAAATGACTCACCATGTGTGTTTCCAGTAAGGGTGCACCAGTCAGAGATTTCTGTGAAGTTCTGACCTAGTGATACTGATATAAGATGACTCTGATTTCTCTGCAACTACAATTACAGAATATTTTGGGCTGCCTTTTGAAGAAATTGAGATTGTTGGAACATGGACATGTTTATAGCATGGTAACACAATGATTTGTGAGAAATAACCCTAACTTACTCAACCATCTCTCAGTAAACGTCTGCATCACTGGAACTCTACAGACACAGTAAAGTTACAAGGATGAGGAATCTGTACAAACCTATCCCTTTTAAAGAAAATTACAGCACATCCCCTTTTACAAGGCAAATTACAACTCAGTAACATTTTATTTTTACAAGCATCTTAAAATGTACCTTAGATCAGGTCATAAGATGCCAAGATGTTCTACCAGATCATTTTTAAATAAATAACAAAACTGTCAAGTTTAATATTTTAACAGCATTTTCACTTTCTCCAATTTCATTTTTAGACACCTTCTGTCGGTAAAATTGTTTTTACAAAGACAAGTGTTAGTACTTCTACTCAGGCATTTACTGATTGGAAAATTATCCAATTGTCATTTTTGTGCTAGGTGATCGCAAATCAGGGCAGGGTGATTGGTCCCATTCGGGCCTTAAGCCCATTTTTAGGTGATTTTTTTTTTTGCTCTGAATCCAGTAGCTAACGTTTCATCTTCCACTTGAGCTGCAAAACTAGACACATAATCCAACCACTGCCTTGACATTGATTACCAAGTTTAAGGTGTAATAATAGTTTTCTTTTCAGAAACTACAAAAAGTTTTGGAGTGCTGTTTGAAATTAACTTATATTAGACACATATACACCTGAGTTACACTATGGTTTATATAGTAGTTTGTTTTGCAGTTTGTGATGATGGTGTGAGTAGTATGTGAAGTGACAGACTGCAATTTAAGGAACCATAAAACGACCCTGACCAATATCATGTCATCTTCCCGATGGCAGTAGAGTAACCAATACCATATTTGCTGCCCTTGTCTTAGTGTTGAAATACGTGGAATTGTTCAAAAATACTTTGTTAGTTTTTTTTTTGTCTGATTTTTAGTTTTCTACATTCCGGATCATTGTTGATTTATGTTTTTTCTATATTTTCTGTATTCTCTTTCAGTTCTCCCACACACTTTTGTCCTCTCTCTCTCTTCTAAAGTCCCCTCTTTCAGCCCCTTGCCATGAAATGGCAGCTAAGGGCTTGTCAGTGTGGTTTCTCCTCTCTGCTGATCCTATTTCAAAGGGACCTGGAGATCCAGCATTAGCCTCAGCTCTGCTGCTCTCCAGCCCTAACTCACCCCAGACTTTAAGTTTTTAGAAGGGGAGAAAGAGACTGAGAGAGAGTGAGAGCTTCTCTTTTATTCTATTAGAGGACAGACTTGTTTGTAAGATCCTCCTTCCTCCCTCACACAGTTATTTGCTCCTCTGTTCTTGAATAATAATAATAAAAAAATGAAAAACATCAAACGCCTTGTCAAAATGTCCTTTATCCCTTTGAATTACTTTTCCTCCATTCCCAAGAGGATGGCTATTAAGGACAATAGTGGGTTTATTTAGATATCTCATGTGCCATTGTTGTGAGTTTTGACATCCGTTGTTCTGACTTTCTGATTCGCGTCATTGTGTCCAACTCATCAGATGCAAAAAACAACTATTATCCTTGCTTGTGGCATGAGGACACTTTGTCAAATGTTTATATCGCTCAAGATATAAACATTTGGTGCCTCAATGGATGAAACAATGAATTTGCAGAAGTCTTAAGTGTTGTGTGGTGGCACGCATGTCCTTTACAAATGCTTTAGGTTATCTTTAAGGCATGCCGCACTTCCAGTTCCCTTTCTTCTTTCTCCTGACTCTTTCATTCACTTTCCAGACTCCTCTGTGATTTCTTCTCTCTGAAAAGCACAGCTCCCCTTATCTTCCTTCCTAGTCATTCACAATAGCAGAAAAAGAGTATGTTTTCTTCCTACTGCATTTCCATTGTCTGCTTCTACATCACGCTAGCATCAGGGTTAGTGTATGCAAGCCACAAATCAAAGGAAAATGTACAGTAGAACACAGGTTACTGCAACCATTTTAATGGGGGATACATGGGCTCTCCTTTTAAAGCCATAAAGAAACACACACATAATCAGGAAGTGTGTGTTAATGTAACTGGCACATTTTATTTGTGCTTATGAGAGAGAGAGGAGGAAGGGAATGAGTGAGAGCAAAAAAGCGTATGGGCAAATGGCTTTTTTATGATGGAAAAATTCCATAGTGGGTCAAAGCCCATTGCAGGTGGCAGCAATTAACTGTAATTTTTGCAGATTGTAATGATCCATAATTTACCATTATACCCCCTTCCAACTCTTTTCAGTCAGGAGAGAAAGGTTTGTGTGGAGATTTGATTTGGTGCACATTTTACGCAGCATTATGTTCTTTAAGTGGGAGACTTTGGAGGGGGGCCTCCGTGGCTGCGGACACACAAGATAGGAGGCAAAACCACAAAACATCAAACTCTTTTCACTACGACTCGACCACAGCATCTCTCCTTTCTGCTCTTTCTCTGCCCTCTTCTTCCTGCTTTGTCTCTCTAAACCATGGCCAGCTTAAAACACATGCGCTCCACGTCATACATGGACTATCTTTCTCTCTCCCTGTCTCTTGTTCGTCCTCACTTGCATAGAAGGGCTGTGGATTTCGGGTTCAGTGTCTGCAAATGACTTTAGAAGAATGGCCTGCAGTGGGGGGAAAAAAAGAGAGAGAGAAGAAAGGGAAAAAAAACGGCAAAAGATGAAAGAAGGAACACATTTGCAAGCGGTGGATGCTTCTTATTTTGCATAGCTCTCACTTCTGCTTCCCCCCTCTTTTCCTTTTCTATTCACCTGAGAGGATTTAAATAAATCCATAAAGCATGAAATATCAGAAATAGAAAAGCAATGCATGAAATGCATTTTCAAAGGAGCCTCCCCACCCACACACTAACACGCAGACACAGTTTTTCTCGTGGCTTTTATTTCCTGTGAATGTGTGGTTTTTTGTGATAAACAGTGGTACAATTATTAACATGTGACCCCTTATTTGTATTCATTGTTAATATGCAGCATTCGATACATGTCCCACTTTAGAATCGTTAATTTCGTAAACAGAGTAGTGGAGGGAAGATGAGTGTGTTTAACGAGATTAGGCGTGCATTGTCAAGCAAATCTCAGGTCAGTGTACAAGTGCAATTGAAAGTCAATTACTGTTTGAATTATTTCTGTGCCCTCTCATCTGTATAAGTTGTGCATTGGCAGCATGAGATATGCCTTGTGTTTTGTTAATGTGCTGAAAATATTTCGTCTTTTACGAAACTCGACTTATTGTCCTTTTTTGTCAAATTGTAAAATGTTCACAATGTGGTTTCTGTTTCATTTTAAAATATTTTGAATTTCTTTTATTTATTTATGGCTATTTTTGTTAAAGTTCATTAAAGAAAGATTGATTATGAAAGTGAAACTAAACTTGAACATTAAAAAAAAAATTCAGATGTTGTAGATTTTATCCATCAGTGTTTTACTTACTTTTCATTTTATGCTTTTCTAACTTGATGTTCTCTCTGTGTGTGTGTGTTTTTTTTTGTCAGATAAAGATGAGCCCAGCAGTTACACCTGCACCACATGCAAGCAGCCCTTCACCAGTGCCTGGTTCCTGCTCCAGCATGCCCAGAACACTCACGGCTTCCGCATCTATCTGGAGAGTGAACCTGGCAGCCCTCTCACCCCACGTGTAGCTGCCGCTCCTGGGATGGGGGGTGACTGCGCCTCCTCTCAGCCGCCCCTCCACGCGGTTCACTTGGCTGACGGCAGCCCTTACAGCCTCTTAAGGATGCCGGGATCAGGGTCTGGCCGGGATTCAGCATCAACGCCGCGCGAGGGCCGTTACCCCCGCACCCCTCCGCTCTTCAGCCCACCGCCACGCCACCATCTCAGCCCGGATGATCTTGCCCTGGCAACCCACCATCCTAGCGCCTTTGACAGAGTGATGAGACTGAACTCAGTGCCATTAGAACCCCCTCAGAGCATGGACTTCTCTAGACGTCTGAGGGAGCTTGCTGGGAATGCCACAGGAGGTTCTCCGCCTCTCTCCCCTAACAGACCTAACCCTATGCAACGGCTGCTCCAGCCATTCCAGCCAGGTTCTAAGCCTCCATTTACAGCTACGCCTCCCCTATCCACCTCTCAGTCCCCGTCTGGTTCACGCTCCACCCCTAATCCTGTATCAAATGCAGCTCAGCCAGGCACTCCTCTCAAGGCAAAGTCTTGTGAGTTCTGCGGTAAGACCTTCAAGTTCCAGAGTAACCTTATCGTTCACCGGCGAAGTCACACAGGGGAAAAGCCATTCAAGTGTCACCTCTGCAACCATGCCTGCACACAGGCCAGCAAGCTAAAGCGCCACATGAAGACGCATTGTCAGAACAAGTCGTCGGCACTCAATGCCAAGTCAGACGATGGCCTCTCGACTGCCAGTTCGCCTGAACCTGGTACAAGCGACATACTAGGCAGTGCCACTGATGCACTCAAGTCAGTGGTGGCTAAGTTCAAGACTGAGAACAATGGAATTATGCCTGAAAATGAAGAAGAGGAGGAGGAGGAAGATGAAGAGGAGGAGGAGGAAGACGAGGAAGAAGAGGAGGAGGAAGAAGAGGAGGAAGGCGATGAGGAGGAAATTGATAGCAACGCTAGAGTTGAAGAAGGGGGAAGGAATAACTATCGCTTCAGCCTGCGGCTGGAAGGGGCCCGCCACCACCAGAACAGCGATGCTTTACACCCGCATCACCGGAGCTTGTCTAGAGAGCACGGCGATGATGACTCGGCTGTTGAGTTAGACCGTGCAGATGATGCATCAACCACTGCCATGAACGGGCTGGGACCACTATCCAACGACAGCCTCTCTAGAAAGCTACTGGGCGGTGGGATCAGTCCTGGCTCACTGAGCCCTCTATCCAAACGCATCAAGGTGGAAAAAGACCTTGACCCACCTACACCAACCATCCCAAACACAGAGAACGTTTATTCTCAATGGCTAGCTGGCTACGCCGCCTCCCGACAACTCAAGGACCCCTTCATCGGTTTTACAGGTGGGGACTCCAGACAATCACCCTTTACCTCCTCATCTGAGCACTCATCAGAAAACGGCAGCTTGCGCTACTCCACCCCACCCGGTGAACTCGATGGGGAACGGGCCCCTTCAGGACGGAGCGGCACGGGCAGCGGCGCCAGCACTCCACACGGCGGCAGCGGAAACGGGCGGCCGAGCTCCAAGGACGGCCGCCGCAGTGACACCTGTGAATTTTGCGGCAAGGTGTTCAAGAACTGCAGCAACCTGACAGTGCACCGACGCAGCCACACTGGAGAGCGGCCGTACAAGTGCGAGCTGTGCAGCTACGCATGTGCCCAGAGCTCAAAACTCACCCGCCACATGAAGACCCATGGACAGATGGGCAAGGACGTGTACAAATGTGAAATTTGCCACATGCCTTTCAGTGTGTACAGCACTCTAGAAAAACACATGAAGAAGTGGCACAGTGACCGCCCTCTGGCTAATGACATTAAAACTGAATAGGCAAAGAGCAGTTCTCTCTCAGATGCCCCCCGCCCCCAGCTAAAAAGCAACCCAGGCTTTGTAGCCAATGAGCAATGGGGAAAAGACAACAGGGTTAGACACCAGAATGCCGTGCAGCCCTGCTCCCCTTCTGGAGAAAACTTGATGCATGATCCAGAACTGGGCAATACTATTGCATCAGAACTTTTTGAGCCTTTTTATTGTGCAATAATTTACACATTTTGTATTTTTTGTAACTGGACAGCATGCTTGGTGTGTTTTGGCTACTTAAAGAGAAAATTGTTCTTAGCTGGAGGATTTTGGTTGTACATGTGTTGCTATTGATACTTTTGATTTTTCTCAGCATAACAAAAAAAAAACAAAAACAAAAAACAATAGTTAGTAATAACCCAAGCTGCATACAGTACATACTGTTTTACATATCATGTACAGTTTTGTGTTCAAACATAGCAGACAGTGTCATATTGTCAAAACATCAAGACAAGCAGGGTCAAACATAAAACCAATCTTTGTGAAAGATTTTCCATGCAACATTGAGATGAGATATATATCCATATGTATATAAAATTGGGCTGCCTATCAAATGCTAGGCACTAGTTTAAATATTTCTTTTACAAACATCAATGAAACTAAACTAATAATGTGGTGTGACATGACGATAAAGAGTGCCTTGGATATTTTACCTGCAATGGTTAATTCTCCTTTTTGCTATAAGCTCGGAGTTTCAGCTATAAATGATTACAATACACGGGAAGATGCAGGTCCTTGCATCAAGCACCTGCACAACCCGTTTTTTTTTTTCCTTTTAACTTTGCAAAACATAGGGAACCAGCTGAAACAAACCTAGAAAAAAAATTGAATTTTGCATAGCTCTAGTAAATCATTTAACTACCTGACTCATGCATATTAATGCGTTCATGATTACAATTCTGTTTACTGGCATGTTACATGCTTAAAAGGGGTCAGAGGTTTCTGGTTTTGGTGTTTGTGTTTGGTACAACTGAAAAAAAAAGGTACTCTGACAAGTTGTTATAACCAACATGAAGCTCTTAAAGGTTCCAGAGTGATTATTTTCTTTGAAAATTAAAAATGCAAGTGTTATTTTGTAAGTAGCACAGATTTGTTTTCCTTCTGTGTTAGCTGTTCAGACTGTAATTTCAGCAGTCACTCGAAACTAAAACGGGATTCAGTTCTGGTAATTCAAACAGATTAAAGGTGAATGATTTGGTGGGTGGGTTTTAGAGCCTGACAGTAGAGATGCACCAATCACACTTTTCATGTCTGTTACCTGTTGCTGGTTTTCTTTTGAGGTCTGACCTCCTGATTCCTATTTAGACAAATTCCACTTTTTTTTCTCTCTCTCAGACCATTGCACATAAAATAGAAAAAAATGTGCTGTTAATTCTTTGAGGTATTAGTTTTGAATCCATCTGAAAAGGTATCAAATCATTGAACCCTAATCTTGATCAGATTTAAGAGGAAAGGCATTAACAGTGTGGCTTATAGACTGAAAATGGTTTGAGAATTTATGGTGGGTGAGTGGAGAGAATTGAACATTTTTCAGTATTTTACCTGTGGAAATTTGGCCTCCTCTGGTTTCTGGTCAACTGATTAAGGCGTCTGCAATGATTGGGTTTGACAAGCGTCTGACACAGGAGGCCTTTGGTGACTTTGTAAGGAAGTGTGAGGGTGGGTGATTGGTAGAAATCCACCAATCAGTTTATTTTCTTCTGGCCAATACTAATTTCATTATTTTTTTTATTTTTGACTATTTATCTACAATTTTGACAGCTCCTATTTTTTTCTACAGATAAAAAGCATAACAAAGAAAAAGTTATGTTGCAGGCTCTACAGAATTGAAAAAAGAAAATGCAGCACTTATTTCTATTAATGCATCAGAGCACGTGTCTGTAACCCTACATCTGATTTCAGTTAAACTAAAAAGAAAAGTGCACCCAAAAACAAGACGTTTATTGACGAGTTTGTGCACAAACGGTGCAGATCTTCAGTAATTAACTTATCAGAAAATTGTTTGATTCTGAACTCTGGTTGATGAATTGGTGAATCTCTTTTGATCGAGTTTAACAAGTGTCTCTACAATTTCAAACACATTTCTGCATCAAAAACTATTCAAAAAGGAAATTCAAATTCTTTAAAAAAAACAAAAAACACCCCCTGTTCACGGAAGTTTTATTAATAAAAAGGTCATTTATTTTTAGACATTTTTCTCCTAATGGAGGCTGTTTTTCTATTATTTTTATCTCCATCCTTTGTCAATGATGATGATAATATAGCACTTGTCACTCTGCCTTGGATTCTGTATCTGTCTCTCTAATCGGAGGTACAGTTGGTTGAGTATAAAATGAGGACCAGATTCCAGATCTGGCGCTACCTTACATGCACTGTTCAATTTTCCCAGTTTACAGTTGGGCGCTCAAGGGAAAACTTGCTCTTATGCTGACAGATTAGTGTGGTGTCATTGCTTAGCATTAAAATTGACAAAAAAAAAAGAGGAAGAGGAAAAAAAAAAAGGTTTTGATCTAGAGACATTTGCCAGCCATGCTTTCTTCTGAGAGCTAAACAGGGATTTTGCTTTTGGAGGTGTAAATGCAGGAATTGCCATACAAACATTAAACATAATACAACTCAGAGAAGTAAAATTTGATTAAAAAAGTAAATAAAATCTCTTACGTAACACTTTTTGGGGAGAACCTTATTTAATTTTTTTTAAATTGTTTTCTTTGTTGTTGTTTGTTTATTGATGTTTCTCTAATCTGTCGTGGTAGCATCCAGGACTTGATCACTCTGTAATGAATTGTGTAAAAAAAGAAAAAGAAAAAAAAACATGTCTCTCATCTTTTTGCCTTTACTATGAAATAAACGTCTTCAGGTTGAACAAAAATTTGCATTGAGGAGAGATTTATGATATATAAATATATAGAAGAGAGAACCTAAAATGCATAGGAAAATGCACACTCTTGTAAGTTCCTATGCTCAAAACACATCTATGGTCTACTTTTTTCTTGTATTTAGAATGGTATTTGAAATTAATGTTCACTTAGCTTAGGCACTTATAGTATTTATGTTGGAGCTTTTATTTTTAACTGTTTTGCTTGTACTCTTTAAAGGTTTCAATGTACTCTTTTTTTTTCTGTAGTGAAAAAAAAAATCCCAACAAGCTGCCACCGTATATTTTCTTAATTTGGCAGGATAATCTAGTGTGAATAATTTGTATGCTCGGGAAAAAAAAGTATGTTTTTTGAAAAATAAAAAGATGCGGCGTTCCCCAAAGGGTGATAGGTCATATGATGGCCTTTTCAGGCAGTCCCGCTTGGGGAGATGGCCACACTGAGGTAAAAACAGGTGGTTGTAAATATCCTTTTAGTTTGTTTATATATATATTTTTTCTCTCCTGCCATTTTATATGCAGTAATACAAGCTATTGTTGGGTTTTTCTTGGTAGCCAACTTTTTACTGTCATGTACCACCTGAAAACATTCCAGCTGTCGTTTAAAAAAAGAATTACGTTTTATCATATGCAATCAGTCCAATATCAACCTGAGAAAGTTTTCTTTCATAGACAAAGCCGACCATGGTGCTTTTTGATTTATGCAAGGAGTAAAATCACAAACAGAAATGTAGGTACATGCTGTCATACCTCTGGTGTTGGGGTACACTTAAGATTCAATTCTGTGTTCTGTATTTGCCTTCAAGCTATTTGCTCCGAACTGAACTTGAACTCGGCCCCTGGCATAGGCCAATATTATTTATTATGACTATACAAACAAACACCTGCTCTGTTCAGAACGGAGTCACTGCAAAAACAGATCAGTTCAGTTCTTCTCCCTCCTTGATGAATTGTTACCGCTTAATTTTGATGACCAAAAGTCATTGTCCAACATCTGAGTTTTTGCTCGACTTACAAGTTTGTTATTGTTTTCAGTTTATGGAAATGCCACTCTATTTTCAGCTGTTTTCTTCACTCAGCCATTTTGTCTTGATAATAATAATAAAATGTATTATATACATTTCTGAATTCTGTGCTTCTTGTGTTGCTCCACCTGTTGCAACCTGTCTTCCCAGAAATATGTAAATCATACAGTAAGATGTATCAAAACTCAGGGAAACAATTCAGTTTAACATTAGACTGAGATTCACTGCTGTTTAATTATAATGTGGCAACTCTGAGCTGTGCCCTTGTTGGGTAACTAAAGCATCAGTGTTATACGCTTATCAAAAAGTATTTACACTCCTTGAACTTTTTCACTTTCTCTTACCCCACAACAGGATTTAGGATTTTATGAGATAGACAGACACTAGAAATTCTATTTTTTCATGACAATTATTCTAATTTTTGGATGGAAATATTACAGAATTAAGAACCTGCCAAGAAATGGACATTAACCGACTGATTAAGGTGTCTGGAAAAGCTGCAGAGATCCACTGTAAAAGACTTTGAACGCACCATCTCCATGAGGAAGCATGGTGGGGCCAGCATCATGCTGTGGGTATGTTTATCTAGAGTAATTGTAATGAAGCTCGTCAGAGCTGATTGGTTAGAGCTAAATGCTGGGCGAAAAGTTTACTGGAGTTTAGTTTTGCTTTCTGGCAGGACGGTGACCCTAAACATACAGTAAGAGTAACAATAGAATGACTTAGATCAAAGTGCATGCATGTGTTAAAATGACCCAGTCAAAGAATGGGCCTAAATGCAATCCAACCAGCTAGTCTGGTAAATTATGAAAAACGTGAAGAACCAAAATTTTTCATCATGATTTCCAAAAAAAGAGAAATAAATGTAAAAAAAAATTGAAAACTGTTTAGCATTTTCTTCCCAACTTCTTTGTGTTTGCTTATTACATAAAAAAATCAGTATAGTGCACTGTAGTTTGTGGCTGTAATGTGATCAAATGTAAAAATTAAAAAAAGTTCAAGGGACAGGAATGCTTTTACAACTGTATTCAGTGTTGAGTAGAAAGAAAGACAGTTTGCGCATGTTTTTCAGTTAGTTATTTGCCAGAATCAATAACTCCAGATCCTTTATTGGTGACAGCCTGTAAAGTATGTATTTGCCGAGTTACTGTCCAGCCTGACTGACACTGAGATATAGTGGCATAAAGAGGCCAAAGGGTGAAGCTTAGCTCTTTATTCACAGGACAGTAAATAGAGACCTTACTCTCTCTAATTGTGCACGCAGCATTCAAGTCATACACACACACATACGTACACGCACCCACCCCTGCAATAAAAAGGCACACACAAGTCAGAGGGTGCTGGTAATATGACCCTTTTTTACTGGCTATATAAACACTGAGAGCATTGCACCTGGGAAACACTATGCATACATTACAAAGGTATAAACTAACCCAGCCATTTGCATGCTTGTGAGTGCATCTAGTGGTAACAGACAACGTCATATGCAAAACATAAAAACACAAAGCGTAATCTGCTCTACAGCAAGGAAACAATAAAAAAATGGTGCCATAGAAACCTAAACTCTCTGAGGTTCAAGGTCGGATCAGACTGTCTCTGGAATCTTTTGACCGTTCCCGCTCCACCTCCTTCACCTTCCCCTTAAGTCTACCCGTGCTTTGCATTGAGCCAACTCTGCAGCGTGCAAAAGGAAACCCCGTCACTGACAGATGAACACGTACCGGTGCCAAACATTGCAGTCGTCACTCAAATCCTGAGTGACGACTAGGCTTTTTTCCCCTCTGATTGTTAGTGCACCCACTAAATGTATACCTAAAGCAGCACAAACAAATAAGATAGAGCAATCAAAATTTCATAACTGCATTGTCCAAGATGTCAGAAACAAACGTCAGGGGTAATTTGTGATCATACAGGACAAAAACAAAAAAAAATCTCTCTCAACTAAGGCCTGCATGTGATCTTTTCGACCCCTTCCAGCCCCCCAAGTCCTTTTTCACTCTGAGGTCAAAGTTTTCACCTTATCTGGAAGCCATCAGAAGTACCAGTCCCACCTTTGTGAGTCATTTTGTTTAAACTGTTGCATGTCGTTAAAATCCCTCTCTCTAATTCTGAGAAAGGGAGAGCAAGAGGGAGAGAGAGAAAAGTCACACACGCAGACGTTTAAAGCAATACTTCATAAGCGAGGTAATCCAGGACTCTGCCAAGTCGTTCCCTGCCAGCTACAGCGCATATTGTCTAGCGGGCAGACCACGTCTCAGATGTTGTGAAGTGGTGAGACCGGGGAGAAGGAGGAGCAGGAGGGGGAAGGGCGTGGGGGTTGGTTCTGCTGTGATCCATTTTACTGTTTTGGCCAGGACTTTCTTCTTACTGTGTGGTCACAAGGCAGATCGGCGCAGCCACTGAGGACGCTTGCTGGCTCCGGTTCCATGCAGAAGCCACATGGTCAAGACAAGAATGAGAGGTGTAAGGAGAGAGAGAGAGAGGAAGTTTTGGCATAAAGTCATTCTGCTTTTCTCATTTGTGCTCTCACTTTCTTTCCCTGGCTCTGCCTGCTCTTCCACTTCCTCCTTGATCTTGCACGTTAGCTTCAGTCTTCAACTTCAACTAAAGCCTTGTCCTTCCACCGGCCTGTCTGTCCATCCGTCCGTCCTCTCCCCTTTCTCCCTTCTCCACCCCCTCTCTCGTCTTTCTCTCCTCTCAGACAGACAGAGCTACCCTCCTGGACGTTTCCTTTCTGCCGGCCTGCCCCAACAAAGGTGCTCAGTCATGTGAAACCTAATCTTCAGCCCCCCAAAACCTAACCCTTGACCCCTTCAGTCTTCACACAACCATAGGGGGAGGGGAGCAAAGGCAGGAAAGGGAGGCTTTGGGAAAAGGTCAAATTCCCCAAGACACTTTTGTGTATGCACGTGTGTGTGCGTCTATGCATGCACGACAGTGTGCATGCACCCGATCTATTATGTGGGTTTTTTGTTGCAGGACAAGCATGTGTGTTTGATTCTGTATACAAGAATGCATGAAGGGAAACTTCTCCTCTCTATACTGTATCGTCCTTGCTTTGAAGTTGTTGTATATGCTTGCTTCCTATTAAAGGTAAACACTTGTGTCTTTATTTTAGAGCACGGTCAGCCCTGAAGCGTCAGGACCCCATAGACAAAACATGCACTTTGTTTTCTGTACCTGCCTGGGCACAGCTCCTCTCTTTCCACCTTGTGAAGGCGAACCTCAGATCTCTGTGTAGGGGTGAGCATGTCTGTGGGATACAGTTAGCGTATGTGTGAGGCGCGGGGTGTCAGCTGTCCTGGGTGATTAGTGCTTTTATATTGTTCCAAGGAGCCCGGACGAGGCCCCCTCTTCACCGCAACGCGGCACAGCTGCAGTCTGCCTCTTCATCGCTGCTCTTCAGTCCTCTCCTACTCACAGACACTCGTGAGGCGTGAGTTAGATAAAAAAGAAAAAAATCTGTCTAAATCAGCCACAAATCCTTAAAAAAACACCACAGTGGACCTGTGAGAGATATAAGACGCTGAAACGGGGGAAGAAGCATTTGAAAAAAAGTACCAAGACAGAAAGAAGAGGCATATTATAAAAGGTTACAAAGTTAATTCAACAAGTCTACTTTTTCCTGGATAGGATTTTTTTTTCTGTCTTGAAACACACCAAGAAGATAAGACAGAGAAGAGAACAAAATTAAGAAAGCGAAGTGTTGCTGCCTTGATGCAAGAATGTCCTGGGTTTGAATTCCAGCCTGTGGTCTTTCTGCATGCATTTTGCATGCTCTCCCATGTGCCTGTGTGGGTTCTCTCCAGATTCTTCCCAAAGTCCAAAAACATCAGATAGGTTAATTAAATACTATAAATTTTCCCTTAGATATGAGTGTGTGCATGCTTGATTGTGTGTCTCTGTACTGCCCACGATACCACCCGTCCAGGTTGTATCGTGCCTCTCACCTATTTCACCACCGGAGAAGGGGAGCTGACCCCCCTGCGACCTGGAAAGAATAAGTGAGTATACCTCAGGGGTCCTGAAATCCAGGCGTCGAGAACCGGTGTCCTGCAACTTTTAGATGTGTCTGAGCTTCATCACACCTGAGTCAAATAATCAGGTGTTTTGAAGGATGATTTTCATCCATCTAACAGAACTAGCAGAAAAACCAAAACCTCCCTCTAGCCAGTAACTCACTTCAGTTTCACCTCAAAGTATTCCAAGGTGTTTCCAGGTCAAAAGTATCAAGCATCATGAAGACATCCTAATCAATTCCCTTAACCATCTCAACAGAGTCTTTTCAAAGCATCTCTAGTCCAAACTCCTCTCAGATGATAAAAATAAATACAGGCACCTTATGGAGAAAGCTTATTTTGCTTTCGGCTTGTTCACCACAAAGGACTAGAGTATTGCCTACATTATTGGAAACAAATGCTTCAGTCCATCTCCTGCTTCACCCTACCATCACGTGTTAACAGGACACCAAGATGCTTTAACTGCTCTATTTAAAGCAGTGATCGACCTAAAATCTAATGAAATAAATCTACTCTTTTCTATCTGAGGACCATAGCTTTAGATTTAAAACATAGATATCTTTGTGAAACACGTCCAGAAAAAATAGCACATAGAAAACATCCATTTGCAGTCCATACCTTCATTTAAGGGGCATGATGAGGTCCAGTTATCATCTGTAATAATGTTGTCGCTGCATAGAAATCTGCCAGTTTTCAATTATTCCAAGCAGAATAACAATATCAATAGGGAGTGCATTCAACTGTATCTGCATAAGTTGATCTTGTTTTTTGGAGTCAATGTAACATTTTACAATAGGTATTCCTTCTTTGTTTGCCTTCAGATATGCTTATTCTGATAAAGTTACCAAGCTTTTAGAATCTTATCTTCTCATTATTCTGTTTGGTTGGTGCCATTCGTCCCATGCAGGGAAGGATAAAAAATGGAGAACTGCACATCTGGCCTAACCCACAGATCAGGACATGCATAGGTTTTTCTATCAGGCAATGCATATTGCATTTCAAGTTAGAAAAAAAAACTGTAAAAATTCTCAACTCAAAATCCATTATGGCTGCCTTGCACAAAAACTTAAACTTGTTTGAATCTCATCAAATCTTTCACACACTCCTATGTTGATCATAATCTCAACTTGTTAAAATATTCCAGCGCCTGGTCACTGAAAACATGCAAGCAAATCCCAGGATTTTTTTTTACGTGGAACTAGAACATTGTTAAATTAGCTTTAACATCAATTTGTCACTTTAGAGATAAATTGAACACAACAGAACTGACCAGAAGCACCTACTCTTGGTTCACTGCCATCCTCTTCAGGGTTTACAGGAAGTTCTCAAAAATGTCTACAATGAACTTCTCTTTTGAAAGGAAGCAAGGATTAGTGTAGTTAAAAAACATTTTGGGAGATGCATACTAGCCTTGAAAATAAATGACATGAAAAGTTCTTCTGAGTGCTACTAGCAGCAGCCCAAATACCAACGGTGGTACTTGTAACACAAGTGGAGAACCATGGTTAGGTTAAGATTAGTCAGACATAAGTACATGTAAACTAACATGTCTTGCTTCCTTCAGTATCTTGTTTAGCAGGCTAATAAGTTTAGGGAAGCATTTCAAACAGAGATTTTTAAAGCATCATAAATGTGCTTAAGCCTACTTTTTCACTTAATAGATGGTTCCTTTCACAAGCTCAGGACATATGTCTTGAAAAGGAGGGGTTGCCGGGGGTGGTCGGCAAGGTCTGGAAGAGTGCTATAGAAGAAGTATGTCTGCTCTGCATGGCTTGATTGGTGGCAGGATTTGTGGGGCAGAGCATTGTTCCCGACATTGAACTTGGGTGATCTTCAGTGTCTGAGCCAGATGAACGGCTATTCTAAAGATTACAATAGTGTATATATGTGCAAGAACACACAAGCTAATAACTCCTCTCTTCTAACACCCTCCCAACCAGCTCCACTTCCTCGCGTCTCTGCTTTATCTCAACTGTCAACACCTGGCCCAAGCAGGAACCTCGCTCTATCTATGAACTTTAATCTGGCCCTGCAAGGCAAACAGTGCTGGGCTCGGACAAGGAGAGCGATTAGTCTGTCACGTTGCCCTCCAGTGCTTCAGCAGGGACAGGAAGAAACAAGGAGGAGAGCGGTTGGAAGAAAAAGACAGATATGGATATTTGTTAGATAAATTTAGATTACGCTTTGTGAAATTAAAAAAAAGCAAACACACAAAGATAAAAAGGGTGTACAATGTGGAGGGGAGTTAAGACTTGGGGAAGGGTGTTGTAGAAAAAATAAGATAAGGGGGAAGACAGTGAGATGTTTAGAAGATGGTTGCCGTAGACATTATTTTAATAATTATTTTCAGCTGTTGTAAAGTGATAATTTGTCACTTTACAATCAAAAGCTTCGATATTGTATTGCGATTTCATGTAATAAATCATCAAAAGTCTATTACTTGACATTGTGTAGTAAAATTCTTCACATGTAATGCATTGGACTGAGAAGAATAATTTTCAAGTTTTGTGACAGATTTACAATTGGATAGGTTTGTACTTTCAACAAATGAAAATACTCTAATCGAAACTATTCCACTGGAGGTCTGGCTGCATGTTTAGATTTACTATTTTGTGGTATGGTGAAATCTGCCTAAAAGTGAGAAGGGTTCCAGATAACAATATGTATTTATTTATCTATTACTTATCTTACAGAATTGACATGCCTTTTACACTGTAGTATCATCTTCTAAAAGTTTGCTGTCTCACATCTAAGTTTGCTGTATCTGGAAAGAAGTTATTAGTTGAATGAAAATGCATGACCCATTCACTGAATGCAACAGCGAGAAAAGCTTTTGCAGACTTTGTTCAACCAAACAAGTCATGCCAGCTGCATTAGTTGTTATATTGTATTTACATGCATTTACCCTTTAACCTTTGTGATCAATATTTATCCAGTGCACATATATGCTGTTTAATGTGTTTGTGTATATTTTAGGGAACAGTTGACCCTTCCTCTGGGGTAGGCAGAGCTCAATGATCCACTTCAGTTGCTTCTGGGCTGATGGAGGATGAGACACTTGGGGTTGAGGGTGACGGGCTTTGGAAGTTACTGGAAGTTTCTGAGAATTGTTGCCATGCGCTCGGTTCAGTCCAGGTTCATTCCTGAAGCCCAAAGGGTTACAGAGAGTGCGTTCAAAGGGGAGTGAAGAGGGATAGAGGTGCAGTCAGATGCTTGACCAGGCCAACCTATAGCTTACTGCACTCATTACATACTGTTATCTGCCTGCAGATAATGTTTTGTTTTTGTAAATCTGTATCCAAGGATTATTAGAATTTTTTTTGTAGTGGTTAGAGAGGCCAGAAATTTTGTGACAACACAATGTTTATTGTTGTCACTGTCATTTTTCACAGGAGTCCCATTTAAACTTCTCTTATGGGTTTGTAGACGATCAGAATAGAAAACAATGCTGACTTCATCTAAACCATCAACTTGCCTTATAGATTAAATTTCAACCAGAATATTGAGAGATGTTTATCACATTTAATGAATGGCTGCACACACATTCACTGCTCTAATTAAGATATTAAAGAAACCCATCCTTAATCCTAAATTCTTGGCAAAATAAAGATCTAAGTCTACCACAATTCTGGTCCACCATCCGGTGTCCCCTTATGATGGACAAGAACTTTGGACTTGGTGTTCCTTCGCCCTGACACGGGTCACTGATGCACCAGTCTGGAGCCAGGCCTGGAGGGGAAGCACGATGGTGAGCGCCTGGTGGCCGGACTCAGCCCGAAGAGGAGACATGGGGCCCCCCTCCCATGGGCCCACCACCTATGAGAGGGGCCAAAGGGGTCGAGTGTGGCGGCCGAGGTCTATTCAGGGGTCCTGGAGAGGAGGGTTCGTTGGATAGTCGAACCTTGGTGTAAGGAAGAGCAGTGTGGTTTTTGTCCTGGTTGTGGAACACTAGACCAGCTCTACACCTTCAGCAGGGTCCTGGAGGGTGTTTTCTCCGTAGGGTGTCTGGGCTCTCCCTTAGAGATAGGGTGAGAAGCTCGATCATCCGGGAGGTGGCTCGGACATCTGGTCAGGATGCCTCCTGGACGCCTCCCTGGTGAGGTGTTTCGGGCACGTCCCACCGTTAGAAGGGAAGACCCAGGACACGCTGGAGGGACTATGTTTCTCGGCTAAATCTCACCTTCAGCCTCTTGTGACTGATGGCAGACCATCTTGACTCTGGTTCTGCTGTACATCTCGCCAGGTCAAAAGAAGTTTATCTTTCAGTCTTCACCCAAAATCTGTCTTAAAATCTGATGCAATTATGTGTTTGCTATTGCTGAACAATCTCTTGCAATGATTGTTCAGCAGTCATTATTTGTTTTGTTCACCTTTTTACTCTCTTTTCTCTCTATGAGAGTGGGGTTGCTTCTGCTGTGATACAGATTCAGCTCCATCCAACCATTTTACCAACCCCATGGTTAAAAGGACCAGAAGAAAACTCCCCAAAAATCCGACTGTCAGCTCTGGTTGTGGTGATCAAGCCTTCCAAGTACGGCATTATGCTCTCAATAGCTTCATTTTACTCACTTTGTGTCTTCTTGTACCCTAGACTTACTTTTGTGGACCTAATCTTAAGTCCTCACTAAGGAAACCTTCAGAACTTTAAGTCTCTTTCTGAGTCGACTATCACTGCAATACCTATGCCAGATACACTCAAACATCCACTGGAGCTATTCTCTGGTCTTTCGTCTTGGCTCTATTACCATAACTCATTTGCATCTCCACCCTTGTGTATTATCAGCAAATGCTGTCGAGCCTGAGCACAGGATTTCCAGAGCACTGCACACCTTCATCCCCTGATCATCCATCCACCACAGCCACCTTGGGATCCTTAGTCACTAATACAATCGCAGTAAGACCAAATACTTAAAATTTTGTTCACTTTTTTAAGAGCTATGATAACCTTAATCTCTCTTTTTCCCAATATTTTCTAGATTTACTGTTCAGAGCATCAGACACTGAAAGATGACTACAGATATTGTTGCATTCATCAGCCTTTTATAGGTATGCCTGTTCAATTGATAACAGAAATAGCAAATCAACCGGTCACATGGCAGAGACACTGTATTAAGGGAACTAGATGTGAAGAAGATTATTTGAAGTTCAAATTACTGATGTAATTTCTGTGACATCAGATCACAAGTACTGATGTCACAGAAATTGATTGGAAATACATGCTCAATCATCCCTTGGGTTTACTGAGAAATAGCCACATTGATAGTGGTGGTCATGGTGAGGGGGATATTTTTTGAGAAATCATGGACCAGTCGGTGTAGTTAAAAGTGAAGTGATCTGCTAAAGAAAATCTGCAGTTCAAGTTCTCAAGATGGACACTGCTTAGGATTCTTGGTTCGGGCTTACTTCTAATATTTCAGTCTTTATGGCACCCTGGTTGTATTTATTGGGGACAAATTCATTGTAGGGCTCCTTTTTTTCACAAAGCACTTGTCAGTTATTGTGTTCAACTTGTGTTGTTTCTTTTGCAGGACACAGCGTCACAGCTGCCGCCAAAGGACCCAAAGCCACTACACTCTCGGCTGAAAGAAACAAACAAACAAAGCCGTAAAACAAGAAAATCAAAGACAAAAAGGGGTCACAAATAATGAATGTACAAAAAAAACCCATCTAGCTGAATTGCACCTTAGGAGTCTGTCTCCAGGATGAGTGAGGGTTAAGAAGCCTCTAAGCAGACCAGGAGCACAAAGGGACTGGGCCCCGTCCTGTGTTACTGTTAGCCAGGCCCTTTAGATGAACTTGTCTCCTTTCAGCTGGCACTCTTATGCCCAGGTGTGTCCTTGTGTTTGTGTCTGCGTATGTGTCTGTGTGTATCCGTGGCTCTGACATCTCTTTGGCCCTGAGTGCTCCATTGAAAATAAGATGGAGAGCGAAGCAAATGAAAAGAGATAAAGTGCAAAACAAGGATGAGAGCAGGAATAAAAGAAGAGTGGCTTCCATGCATTTCAGGGCAAGGACAATGTCGGGCCTTTCTCCCACGCTCTGTCCAATACTCTCTCTGCTCCTGTGGTTCTACTTAGTGTCAAACAGCTACAGCTCATATATACATTTACATATACAAAAGTACAAACTGGCTTAAATCCTTCCTATTTTCTTTTAAATGTTATAATTAGCAAAATTCTGATGATGTTTTATAGGAATTAGTATCTTAAATTTATAAACTGTCTACATACCTGGTAACTCTTTAGTATCTAATAGAGGTGTAAATCTGTGTAAAATAATATTTTTTTTATATTTATGACTGACCTAGGAACCGTACTTTCCCAATATTGCAATCAGCTTACATCTCTCCTGGGTTGGGTAGCCAGCCAGCCGTCCAAGCAGCCATCCAGACAGGCCAGTGAATGGCTCTGTGCCAAGGCCAATTGAGAGGTGCTACTGTGGTTGAGAACCAGAGGGGAGATGGTCATCCATTATTCATCACTAAGCTAAATAATCCCCAACAGAATTGGTCTCGTCTTGTCTGGCCCAACGGTAGGGGAATGGATGAGATGGTCTGGGGGGCAAGAGGGGAGAATTTTGGAGGTTGGGGAATGGCAGGGCTCCCCCCCCCTTCTTTCGTTGTAGTTTAGTAAGATCTTTTTGGGGGGCCAAAAGGGGGTTGCTAGCTTTCTGTAAGGGGTGGGAGAGAGGGTTTCTTTAGGGATTAGATGCAAATATGTCTTTGATAGCTTTCACAGTCTGTGAGTCCTATTCTGTTTATGGATATTCATATTAAGTCTAGTCTTCGGAAACAATCCCTGGAACGAAAAGTAAAAGCTACGGAGTTGAGGCTGGAGCACCAAGGCAGCAGGGGGTTCTAGGGCATGAAACGGACCTGAATGGGCTCTCTCTTGACCCAGATCAGGAGCAAGGCCAGCAGAGAACATCAGTGTTGTGTGCGACACGGGACCAACTGGGAGATGAGCACCCCTCCTCTTTTCAGCTGGTCCTGTTTAGTGAAAGCAATAATATGACAAAATTTAAAAACATAATTTTGCCTAGACCCAAATAAAAGTCCATCAGAGGTCAGATGAAACAGGTCCATCACCTTCTCTTCCCAAATCTTGTTTCCTATCTTTTTCAGCTTTTGCACTTGCTGTCTGTCTGTCATTGTTTTGTCTGTACCTATGTCTTTGCAGCAGGCAGCTGTTCTTGGTGCCAAAGGCAATTCTTCTCAGGTTGCTGTCAACAGCCAGAGGCCTTACCTCTTCAACACTAAATTCATTCTATAAGTATGAATTTAGAACCATGTCTGACTTTCTTCCATGATATTTAGCACTTTAAAGAGGGCCTTGTAAATATTTTTTTCTAAGTTTAACAAATGAGAGCTCTGCTATAGCATCAATGCTGAAATCAAAACAACTGCTAAGTAGCTATTGGCCCTAGACGTCATTAGAAGTTGCTAAATGACATCATCAGCATTCACATGCAATTACAATGTAGTAGGAGAGAATAAATTCATCAAATGTTTTGTACCATAAATAAACTTTGTTGTTGAGTTACGTACTCTTTTGGTACAATCCACCCCTCTTCCTTCATCCAGATTTGAGATAAAAAAAGGATCATATATTCTATTTGTGGTTTGTGAACCTTTTACTCTATATATGAAACAATGCATGGAGATTCTTATTCCTCATAGCATGTATGATCTCGTCTAGTGAGCAGGACGCATTGTTACAACCCTATTAGTTAGGAGTGTAACAATTCACAAATACTTATTAATAGGAGTAAAAGAAAAACAGTCAGTCAGAAAACTGAACACATTGGATCTTAAAATTAACCACAACTGATCCATTTTAAGGGAAACTTAAAAAAAACCTAAAGACTGCAAGTGACAAAATAAAATCCACCTGTAACATAATTTTTCTTCATTCAGAGTTTATAAATGATAAATATGGATAAGACGGGGGTTTGGCTTGTAGGGGTGTACGTGTGTGCCGTTTATACACAGCTATGAGGTAGACCAGACATGGCTAGCACTCTGCTCTGCAACAGGTCAGAGAGCAAGGGGGAGAGGTGTTGCAGAAAATGGTAGAAAGGGGAGGATTTATGCTCCTCCTCCACCCCAGCTGGGACTGCAGTCTCTCTCCTCTCCTCACAAAGTTCCTTCCCCCCCATCCATCCCACGTCCTGCTCGGCTGTGTAGGTCTGCAGGTCATGAGGTTCATGAAGGATATAGAAGCTTTCCCTCTTTATCTGTGTGTCTACAGTCCTGTGTGCGGGTGTGTGTGGGGCTGTGCTAGGGGGTGGGTAGGTACGGCAGTCTCAGGGGCATTAGGGTAAAAGGAAGAGAACCAGACAGTTGATTATTTCACTTAACACCCTAACATGCATAGACACATGCAAGAAGACATGTGCATGCAGGCCGTTCTGTATTCTGTGCTACAACCCCATGCGTTTGCTAGATTTTATATAAAATGGGGAATAGCACTGGATCCGTAAGAAGGTATGGATGCACGGACACATGCCCACCTTTCTTTGTGAAAAGTAACATTGCAAAAATGTAACTAAAAGTCCAAATGTCCCATGACTGCTTTTATAATGATGGACAGAGACAGTGCTGTTGTTGAACATTGCTACAACTGCACATTTCTGAATGCTGGCCAGTGTAGCTATTAACATGGTGAGGAGACAAAACAGTTGACACAATGGACTATGTTTTCCATTTGAATGTGTTCTGTCCGTTCTTTCACTGAGATTGGTGGGGAAACATGGCGGGCTTGGTGAGGAGGAGGAGGAGGGGGGTTGGGGGGGGGGGTCACAGCTGATGATGACCAGAGCAGATAAATTTGGTTTGGACTTCCTGCACTATTACAAGAGAATAAAACACATTTTGGTTTATTTGATGTATATGTTTTCTGTTTTTCTTTTTTTTTTTTATGAGTACAGTTTTAGGTAAATATGCCAAGTTTAGATAGGACTTTTATTTGTGCTTTGAGTGGGAAGAAAAGAGGGGTTTGGGGGTTCTGGGACCCACTCTCCCAGACATGCACTGACCTTTCCAACCAGACAGGGATAAAGGGACAAGGAGGGAGGGCTGGGGGAAGAAGGGTCTGGCTGTAATAGTGTGTGCATGTTTTTTTTTTCTTTTTTCGTTTTTGGTTTTGCATACATGACTGCATCTATGTGTGATAGTTGATACTGCGAACCTTTGAACCACATAGTTTGCTCTAAAAAAGATGCAGATTTTGCCTGGTGTTCATTTCTCTCATCACTGTGTTTTTAGCTCAGGCTTCACGCTTCTCATCTTTTGCACTGACTTGCCAAATGACTCATACACCCAGAGGTTTTTCACTTTTTGTCGTATCACAACAAACTTCAGTGTGTTTAAGCTCCAAAATACAGTAACGTCAAGCATAATTGTCATGTGAAAGGAAAATGAAATGTTTTTTTTAAATTAAAAAATATGAAAATAGTGAGGCTTATTTATATCTAGCCCCCTTTACTCTGATACCCCTACATAAAGGAGTGCAAGCCTTTCATTAGTCACTTTGTATCAAGTAGAGTCCATTTGTGTGAAGGAATGTACATGCAAAACTTTCAGTGGTGATAAACTTACTTTGTACACTACCTTGAACACATCCCAGAATCAAATGTGGTAGTGGCAGCATTATGCTGTGGATGTTCTCCTTTTGAAAAGGGAGAAGGAACTCAATGACTGAGTTTTTTCACAATTGTGGAAAAAAAAAAAACTGTTAAAGGTCGCAAAATACTTGAAAATGTTGTGGAGGTTAAAGTTCAACAACCCCATCTCAAAGCATTAGATTAGAAGTCCAGACCTAATCCAGTTCAGAATTAGTGCAGTGGAAACTCATTTTCAGATGCTCTCTATCCAATCTGACTGAGTTAAAAAAAGTTATTTTACAGCAGTTGGCAAAAGCTTCAGTTTCTAAATGTGCAAACGTTGTAGACACATTCCCAAAATAACTTCCAGTTCTAACTGCAACAAAATGTATTCTTCAAATAAATATGTCAGAGTAGCCGGATGCACATTTTTGTTTCTTGTAAATACTTTAAAAATCTCCTCTTTTTTTGACTTCACAATTGTTAGAAACAATCATTGCTTTGTGTGGCTTTGTCATATAAAATGCTTCTAAAATCATTTTGCAGGGCGGTGCATTGTGCTATTCTCTCAGTGCAGTCTATGTTTAAAAGCTTCAGACCCCCTTCCGTAAGTTTATATGAGGAAAAGGTAAGGCCACATGGACAAAATTTGGCTTCAGTAATGAAAGGTCTAAGTAGAGCACTTCTCTCGTGAAACAATGCCACAGTCTCTTTATTTTGTACGCTATCTGTTGCGCATACAAAAAGCTCTCAATGCGACCAACGCGCAATTTTGTGTCATCACAGTTTCAGCAACATGAAAGTCAAAAATAAGCGAGATCAATTTTGGCATACTCTTTAAAATTCACCACACTTATTCCTGAATGTTTTCTATGAAACTTGTTTTTCACTGACGACACGACAAACAAAATTGAATATTGACATTTTTATGTGTTGTCCTTTTTCAACATTTGTTTACTGCCATTCTCTATTTTACTGCTGTCAGTCAGGAGCATACCGAGAGGGAAAAAAAAAAGGAAAGAAGAAGAAGAAGTAAATTCAGGCTGACCCTGCAGCTCTCAGAGGAGGATCAGACATTGATTGCAGTTGTCTCCCTCTCCCCACCTCTCTCCGTGGATGCAGACAGGCCTCTTTCTAAAGCACACAGGCTTGAGGGGGTCTTTGCTCGACTGGACCACCGATGATCAATACCTGTCACTTCTGTCTCGTCTGACCAGAGCCCCTCTCCCTCCCACCCCACTTCTGCTCTGATGATGGATTCATATAAACATGAGGACACTGGAGAGCAACATGCGTGTGTGTATACATGAAACAGTCGAACGCACTTTCCAACACACATGCGCTCCGTCTAAGAGTGTTTACATGCAAACATGAGATTTGCGCGCAAATATGCAGGAGGGACAAAAACACACAAAGCATGCAGTCAGATGGACAATCACACACTCACACACACTGAGGTCAGACAGGCCATTCAGACCCAGACACCAGCCTCTTTTCTGGGGTCAAACCATGAGGCCAAGGTCTACTCTCTAACCCCAGTGGCCCTTCAGACGAGCACACAGGCACATAGCATTCACAGTGAACCCACTGACCAGCCGAGACAACAGAGAGAAGGGCAGCGAGGAGGGGCGGACAGGGGTGAAGAAAGGTTTGATGGGGGAGGGTCTAAGGAAGAAATAATGGGCTATAATGCATTACGCACCAACAGAAAAAAATGTCAGTCTCTGTTTGAATATGCTAATATGCATTGGTGTGGCACATTTATTATTCAGGAGCACTTTTTAAGCTCTATTGGTTATTCTGGAATAATAAGTTCAAGTGTAAGTTTAACGCGGTTTGCCACGTTATAACGACAAACTCCAATACTGATTGTTTTTGACTGAAGCGTTTTGCGTGAAAGGAAACTAACTGCACATCAACGTAACCACATCATCGCCAGAGTGAATTATGGTAGTGCCTGCATCGTGCTGCGGGGTTGTTTCTCCTCTGATAGGAGAAAGGTCCACCTTCAAGTAACAACCCTCAACCCACAGCCACATCGATGATGGAATGGCTCAGGTCGAAGCGCATTCATGTGTCCATTCAAAGTCTGGATCTAAATCCAAGTAGGGCTGAAAGGACTGATCGGATTAATCAATTACTGAAATAGTTGTCAACTAATTTAGTGATTGCTTAATTGTTAACTGGACTATGCATACTAAGAAAGATAATTTTGTTATCTTTAAACCAAAACTGTGTGGAAAATAAAAACATGTTGCACTTAAGTAAAAAACAAAAACCTTTGTCTGTAATGTTTTCAACCCAAAACTCCTCAAGTGACAGTTTTAGTTTCATCCAGTTGAAATTATGTAAATAGTCCTATTAAGCAACGTTTGCTCTGTAATTATTATCTAATTAATCTCTAACATGACCAACAGATCAGCCTTTCAATGTAACAATGTTCAGTCTAGCAGAGAGGACTGATCTTTTCATATGTTGGAGTTAGAAGCATTTTTCAGTTGCAGTTAAATCCTTTGCTACCAATAACTAATCGTACACTAAAGGAATTTCATGTTTTTGCATTTTGGTCCTCTAATTTTTTTATGTTCTTATTTAAAAAAGGAATTTAATCATTTGTTTATTTGTATATTTTAATGCATTTCTTTAGTACAAGAAAAGGCTGAAATAGTTAAATGAAAAATCTACGGAATGGGCTAATTTTTTTTATTTGATTAATTGATTAATCATTGAGATAATCAATAGAATAACGGATTACTAAAATAATCATTAATTCATTAAATCCAAGTGAGATTCTGGGGGCAAATTCTTGTTACCCCAAAAGACATGCAGGTGTAATTGCAGCACAAGTTGATTTAACATAGTGTTGAATCAGATGGGCTAATTTCAAATTCAAGCCACATTTATTTAATTTAAAAGGTAAATCTCAATAAAACAAATGAAACTGGTGAGTATGAATACCTCTGCGAGTCCAAAACCTGTTTGAACAAACTATTTGCTTCATCACTTCGACATCGTTTGTGAAACAGAAATACAACATGAGAAGCGTTCTTTCATCCACTTATCTAACTGTGTGATTTGGGGCGGCTTCTTCTTCTTCTTCTTTATCTGCACATTTTCCTTCTATTCAACTTCTTCCCTCTTCTTGTCCTCTCCTTACCAAAGAGACCCTTGCTCTGGCCAGTCAGATAGATAAGGAAGTGGAGGGGCCAAGTTTACCACAGCAGATAAGCTGTAATTGCAGGGCAGTAAAAGGAACAGCATCGAGAAGAAAGGAAGCAAACGTTGGAAGACAGGAAGAATGTGTGGAGACAAAGCGATGAATTTGAGCTACCCGAGAAATGACTCGTGTAAGCCGTGACAGTTATCTGCGAGAGGAACGTTTTTGCTCGTTGCGGCCATCTACTTGCCGCCCGGGATCAGTGACTGCCCTCACACAATAACAGCCAGCCTTGACCTCTCCTGATAAACAGCGGCTGCAGACTAACTAGCTGAACAATCACTTCTCTGTTATGTGACATCACTCAGCCTGTGCTTCTGTAAACTCTGCTCGTTAACTCGGACATTGTGTTCCCACACACAAAACCAGCTGTTCCAGTCTTGTGTTCTTTTTTGTGTGTGTTTTTTTGTTGGTGTCATAAAAACTAGAAAGTCATTGAAATAGATGTTGTTGGCTGCAATTCAGCAGAATAAACGATTTGTTTTCCCATATTTAACCCTGCTGCTGTGTGTTTTCTAGTTTTAACTAATACAGCCTGAATGAACGCGGCAAGAGGTTAAAATGAGGGACTATTCGTAATGAAAGGGTGCAGACTGCACGTGAACCAGGAAAACAAAAACAGTAGTTTTGCAGATATAATTCAGTGACTGGGTGTGGGAGAATAAAAACAGCCATTACTGATTGTAATCAGACCTAAATTTAAAGCCATCAGATAGGTATTTAAGACACGGATTTGATGTTTTTTTTGGGGAATTGCTGCTTTTTGGGTAAGAAAAGGAGAAATCTTGGGGACATTTCGTACCTATAATGACAGACGGTGATTAAAAGTAAGCTTTAATCATCTATTCCTTGAGGAAACGTGATTATGTGCCTCCGATAAATAACACTGGAGGCAGGAGGTCGATCACAATTGTTTTGGTTTTGGTATTTTGATAATTTTTCATCTCTTGCAACAGCAATCAGAATCACAATTAGTTGGAATCGGGTTGTAACACAAAATTTTTAGAATTTCACTAATCATAATTAACTGAAATTATGTTTTTATCCAATCAAAAATTCTGCAAAAATATTCCCTCTTATGTACTAAGAGTAATAAGCTGATACACAAAAACATATTGCTTTTGTTCACAATGGTTTGTTTAAAAACGCAAAGGAATGAATTGATCCAGACTCAACAACATCTTGTCAGTGTTTTAGTTGATAAGCTTTCGGTTTGGCGATAAGGCTGTAGTAAAGGTCAGTTTTCGTTGTTTTGACTTCACTTTCACACAATTGTAGCCAGTTATACAGGTTTTTGCTCATTTTTATGTTTTTTTCCTGAGCCTTTTCAAGAGTTGCATAGAAAATGAAAAAAGACATGTTAGGATATTTGCTAGAAACACTACATTGTGATTAGACTTCAGATGCGTTACGTAAAATCTGATCTAGTTTTACAGAAATAAAATCTTTCCTTAGCCTAAGAGTAAATGAAAATTCATTCAAATACATTCAGTCATCAACATGCACACTGGTCTTTTGTAATGCATAGATATTTGAAGAGAGAGACTTAGCAAAGTATTGTTTTCATGTTAATCTATAAAACTCTATTAAAAATTATTTTAAAAGTAGTAAAATGAGCTTGTTAAAATGGTTTGTCTTTTTTTCTCAGACTTTGTCCTGAGCGTTGCTCAAAGGAGACGGTGGCTTGCACTGTGTGACAAGCAGGTTTACAGTTGGCGGCTGGTGTGACCACCAGCCCTTACTTCCTTCCTCCCTGCTGGCCTGGGGAAGAGTGTGTGTCCTGTTGCTCTGTTCCTCCACGCTTTAGGCACGCATGGGTGTGCATGCATGTGTATGTGTGCATATTTTTTGGTCACACTCCGCAGCTCACAGGAGGTCAGGTGAGATTGGGTTTGGTTCCTGATTCTGGGAGCAGTGGACAGCTGCAACATCTCACACAAATACAGAGACATGAGATATACACACACACGCCCACACCGTTGTTCTTTTTTCAGTTTTTTTATTTCCCCTTTTATATCGGCATGCGTCATTGTATGGTAAAAGTGTTTTCTTCTTCCCTTTATTGTTTGACATGCTGAAATTAAAAATAAACAAAGTCTCATTTTGGTAATGTTCACGTCCTCCTTTAACTTTTAGGAACAAATTTAGTAAATGTCCATTCTGAAGATAAAGTGAGAGTGACCACTGACCATCTGCATGACTGTCAGTCAAGGATGCATTTGGACCGGTTTATTCAGGATGGAGAGATTATAGTACGAATGATTTAAATGGATTTTATTGGGAGCTAAAATTTTAATTTACATTTTGTAGCATTTGAAAGATACTTGGAAGATTCTGGATTCATAATTGATCTTCTATCTTGGCAGACTTTAGAGCGCATCTAAGTTGTTTGGTTTCCAAGCACAGCTTTGGCTTGTCAGCAAAATCTACAGAAGTGTAATTTATCCATCCCAACACCAGCTGATGTGTCTTCCTGATTATTCTTCTTTTAGAAAACTCAATTTTGTCCAAACTGCAACCATGTGACCCACACGGTCATCCTGGTGAAAAATTAAATTTGGTTAAGATTTTACAGAGGAACTCTGCTTCTGGTCTAGCAAGGAGAGAACGTGCAGGAACACTGAGCATCTTTGTCCACATATCGTCAGTTTACCACTATCATGGATGGAAAGAGTGGTGACCAAGAAAACAAAACTTCTCCCAAAGAGAGATCTTCCAACAGTACTGCAATGTGCTGCTCCCTGCATGGACAAGCCAGATGCCATAAGTGGGAAAACTTTATGGTCAAACATAGACAAGTTAAAACTTTATAACCTCAATAACATGAAGAATGCTTGGAGAAGTCAATGTGAAGCCTTCAAGGCTAAGATCACTGAGCTAACTGTGTAGCATGGTGGTGGTGGGGCCATGCTGAAGGTCTAATTTGCTCCCAGTGGTACCAGTGCCTTGACCAAGGTGGGTTGATTTAATCAAGGATCAAGAGCTGGACAGGTGGAACACCCGGCTGGTTGTGTGTCGCTGTAGTCAGAGGTGAATTCGCAGCATCAATCAAGGATGTGACTGTTATAAAATCATTCAGCCTGGGAAAAAAACACATTCAAAGGTATCATTTAAAGCAAGAAAACAATATGACATTCATGCCTGTGATGAGGGTATGTAAATTTTGCTCCATTGCTGTATCTGAACGCACATTTCCCTCTGACTAGATGGAACCCAGAACAAATTATTTTCTGGTGTCTGAGCGCATTTTAAAGGTAATCATGTGTTATCTCATCACCTGTCTCCCCTGTACACAGGCTTATCTATGGGGGCATTAAAGCTGCTTCTTCATATACCGGCTATCTTCACCAGCAGTGATAAGAAACCAGAGAGGGAGATGGACCAGTGCAGACACAGGCGCACACACACACAGTAAGTCTTTCTATCTTCATGAGGGTTTTGCATTGCCTTCCACTCATTTCTATAGCCTAACCATGACCCTCACCTAAAACCTAACCATTACCATTAAATACCTAACCATAAACCTAACCAAAGCTCAATTCCACCTTACCCCTAAACCTTCAACCCAAAAACAGCATTTCTTCTTACGGGGCCCGGGGTCTGGGCCCCAAATGGAGAAGTAGATCCTCATAATGTAGAATTTGTTGTAAAATTGGGCCTTACAAGGTGAGAAATGCTAAAACACACATACGCGCACCCCCGCACGCACACACACACACACACCATAAACAGGTTCTCTGCGTAGTATCAGAGACCGGTGCTTTGCGGCGATGCACCGGAGGAGCCACAGTCTCCTGCTCTCTTGGCTCTGTGTAAATACACTGCTCATTGTTTATACAGCACAGTGTGGCTTCAGGTTCCAGAGACCATCACTCTAGGTCTGGGTCAAATCGCCAGAAACACACACACAAGCACACCCACGCACGCACCTAGAAGTATGGGAGCATATGTAGCCCCACGCACAGACACGCACGCATTGACGCTAATGCAAACCAGACTCCCTCTGTCCCTCTTTTCTTAGAGAGAGGGAGCGGTAGTAGGGAGACCGCACGGTGCTGGAGCTCGGCCAAATGGACCAGCGGAGCTTGTTTGGAAAGCTTTCAGTCAGAAAGCCACTTTTTGGCAGGGGCCCTGTGAGTGCTGCTGAGCCCTCTGAAGCGGGCTGGAGCTGCTAAAATAAATAATGGTTAGAGCTGAGGGGGTAAGAGTGGGTGGGGGGTGGAGAATGGGGTGGGGGGCATAAGGGTAGCAGGAGGAAAAAGGAGGGGAAGAATGGAGGGAGAAATGGCGAGGCGGGGGGAGTGGGGCTTAGAGACCGCTCCTGTAATTATATCTGTCAGTCGACACCAAAGCACTCGGACCGCCGGCGCTCATGTTTCCCCTCACTCGCTTGCTGCTACCAGATAGGAGCAGGGAGCCGCTGCGCATGTGTGTGCCTGAATGTGCCGCCCGCCCTGTGTACATTTTTTCATGTAAGCATCAGCACATGCCTGTGAGTGGTCTTGTTTGCTCCCTGGGTGGTGTGAGTGCACAAAACCATGAAGTGATGTGGGCATATGTGTTGCTGGACCTGTGGGAAACAAAACTGGTCATCCTGGGAGAGGGAGATAAAGAAGCACTTTTCATCAGAGTTGCGTCGGTCGCTCAGCAGGGAACAGAGTTACGTTACCCTTGGCGGCCCAAGTCGCAACAAAACGGCTTTGGTGTTCTTCAGCTGATTGTGGTGCACTAAGTATGCAGAAGAACAGCCACGTGTGTTCACCACTGTGTATCACATGTTATGATGAAAGTGAAGCTAAGCTACTAATTTTGCCCAGTTTTTTGTGCTGCGTCTAAACTAAGTCGGCTCCTCGGTGGTTTAGCAGGAGGTTTTTTTTATGTTATCTTCGTAAACTTTAGTAAAAACTTCAGTAAAAGGTCAACAAACTGGTTTTGATTCAATTAAGTTTAATCATATCCACTATGGCATCATATTACTGAAACTGGTGTCTTCATCAATGAGCTAGCAAATTTATATTCTTACAAAGTTGCTGAAAGGATCATGAGTTTGATTGTCTAGCCTACGTTTATTTTTTGGATCTGAAGAATGCTTTCAACTGTGGCCTTCAAAGTACATTTGCGTCTCCACTAGGGGTTTAATGGTACACAAAAATTACAGCTCACTCAGACAAATTGGATGTTTCAACATTTTCCAACCCTTGACACAGATTCTCAATTGGACTTAGATCTGGACTTTTGCTGGACGATTTTAACATATAAATGTGCTTTTTTTGTTCTAAACCATTCCATTGCTGCTCTAGCTGTGTGTCTGTTTTTGGACTGATTATTTTTATTTTCTTGCTGGATTTTTTTTGTCTATATGTTGTAACAAAACTGAATATGAGTAACTCTTTGTTGAGGAGTTAAATTTAGCCAAATTTATCAATTTGGTGCAAGTTGCTGACTATTTGTTGTCTTATTTACCGTGTAATTAAAATGAAAAAAAAAAAAGAATCATTGTTATAAGATTCATACCTTATGTTGAAGGATCAAGATAAGGGTTTTACATTTCAAAAAGAATTTAATGAGTCAGAAGAAATCTTTTCATCAACTCCTCCAGCAGCCTATAAGAAGTTTTCTTCCCAGATCATTCTGTATTTAACATGATACCAAATAAACATGTAGATAGATAGATTGATTATTTTATAACATTTTAGTCCTAGATTTATGTTGATTTCTTATTCCATGTAATTTATGTTTTGAAACAACATAAAACATAAACGGATGTAGTTACGCAATAAGGATTTTAGTGTCTTGGGAAAAATCATTTTGTGACTCAGCTGGTTTTAAGGCAGAGAAAGCTGAGAGCTGAAACATAATATTGAACATTTTAAACTATCATATGCAAATGCATGACTTAGTCATGTTCCATCATTTAGTTAAAATATTTGTATTTTAAACACACTACTATATGATGTAAACTCTAATGTCATGATTCCACTCATCTAACAAAGGTTGATAATGAACTTTACCTTCAAAAACACTGCCCCACGTTTCTGTACAACAGTGCAGGAGCATCTTTAGTCTTTTAATATAATATTGTTCCATCATTTGTTTGTCCACGTTAACTTTATGGACATTTTCCTCAAGGAAACTTTAAAAAAAAAGAAACAACATGCAGCCATGGAATGCTCAGAGCAGAAAAGTGACTTTACTATCAAATTAGTTTTGTCTTGCCTAAAACTTGCCTGAACTTTTCATTTGCTGAAGAGCAGAGTTTTGCTCCTTTGCATCACCCACACTACAACACACAGATCTTGTGAGCAGTATTCAATGGCAACTCTTACTCCAAAAGTTATCAAAAGTTGTTGATATGCTTGTCACTGTTGTAATTTATATCTGGAAAAAACTATTAAAAATCTTGCCCAGCTTCGAAGGTTCGGATCTCAGCTGGGAGTTATTGCTGTGCGGAGTTTGTATGTTCCCTCTGAGCATGTGTGTTTTTCTACAGGGTACTCACAGTCCAAAAACAAGCCTGGCTGTTTGTCTCATGTGTCCCTGTGTCAGCCTTGTGATGAACTAGCGACCTGTCCTGTGTGAACCCCGCAGCTTGCCTGATGAAGGCTTACTTCAACCCCTGTGACCCTGGAGAGGACAAGTATGGAAAATGGATAAACTGTTTTCCTATTTTTTTTCTTTTTCTTTCTGTCAGTCCCATTTACTCAGCGGTGACTGTCTGGTAACATCAGTAACATGAACTGCGGTCGAAGGGTATTCTCTTTTAATTTTAAGATCTGTACAACTACAAAAATGTATTTTCACAACAGAATATATCAAACTAGGATTTCTTCAAATGAGCTAGAATGAGAGGCATAAAATGACCGCAGGTCACTCTCTTAATGCCACATTACAGTACATGAGAGGGAACAGTGTAAAACAGCACTACAGAGACATGCCACTGGAATGTTGTTAACAGCTTTGTGGACAAATAATCATGCAAGCACACAATGAAAGGACGATTTAGAAAAACCCACTAAACTGACTGTTTTTTGCCCGTGGGAAGAAATTGGAGCACCCAGAGAGAACCCACACATGCACTGGAGAACATGGACACGTACACAGAAAGGGATAAAAGCCCAGGACATTTTTGTTGCAGCGCAACAACGCTAACAACTGTATCATCATGCAGCCTTTAGGAAAGTAATATGTATTTGAAAAACAATTAGGATGCATTGGTCTAAACAAAGCAATAAATTAGGGTAGCAACTGCATTTTTAAACGATGAACAAGGAAAAGGCAGTTGCACAGGAAAATGTTTGTGCAGCTTTCATTCAATTTTCAAAGGATGGGAAGCCATGGAAAAACAATAAACCTCCATTTGCATATGCTTACGCAATTTTACAAGGTTTCGAGATCCTAATTACATCATTAATGAAGCTTACACAGCTAACATTTAGTTAGGAAGTTGGAATGGGCTTAATAAGGAAAGCCAGATTATGCAAACAAACATTCCTCTTTACTGAACTTTTCTTTCAAATGTTTAAAGCCTCTAATCTGGTCAAACACAGAAAGCATGCTGTCACATTTGTAAATCATTAAAATAAAAAAAAACGTGGCTTACCTAACTAAAAGGTAAAGACATCAGTTTTGAACTAAACAGATCTCTTAAAGATCAGTATTAGTCAGGTAGACCATGTTTTGAACTACAGTGAAAATATTTTACTGTTTGTCACATTTGTAAATGTGGCAATATACAGTATTATTCACATATTCACAGTGAAAATATTTTACTGTTTATCACATTTGTAAATGTGGCAATATACAGTATTATTCACATATTCACATGTACTTGTGAATTTTAAGTGGTCTGACTTCTTAAAGCTTTCCTTTCATAAAAATTAGCCTATATGTTGCCAGATTTGCCTATAAACTTCAGACACTTTCAAAAAACCTCCAACACATGTTTAGGCTGACCAGAATAGAAAATGTGCATATTTTGGTGGGGAGGAGGAGTGGCTGTATGTTTCTGAAACATTGTAATAAGCTAGAATGGGATTGACCAGCAACAGGAAGATGCTGAAAAAAACCTCAGATAAACTAACATGGAATTTTAAATATGATCTACCAGCTAACTGATACTGCGTTAGCTCTTCCTGAGAATGCAAAGATGTTTGAGTAAAGCTGCTTGTAATCATTTAACTTTTCTTGTGGCCCATATTTCTCACTAATCTTTTTCTTTCTCCCTGTTCTTTGGCAGGAATCTTCCTCACTTTCTGATCTCAACCTGGTCTAAGGATCTCACCCCTGGGACACAATTATCACACCGGGCTGAAGATACCTCCCTTCACGAGCTACAGTTCCCATCAAAGGCATTCCCCAACCCTGCTTCCTACTGAAGCTTTTAGTCTTTCAATATAACTACATATCGCTCAAACACTCCATCCTGTAAAGCTTCTCCATCCTTCTTTCGTCTTTCATTTTTCCCTCCACCTTTGAGCGTTGAGATGATGTGAGCCAGAGCTTCTAGTTCTGGACACGACAAAGACAATAACACGGATGCAGTGTCTATACATTTTGTCATGTTACAAACTTCAAAGTTTTTTACTGTGATCTATAGTGATGGACTAACACCAAGTAGAGCGTAAATGTGAAGTGAAGGGAAAACAATAGATGGCTTTCAAAACTTTTATTAATAAATATCTAACTTAAACTTGATTTCGGTTCCAGTTACTCTGATATTCCTTTAATAAAATCCATGGCAACCAAGTGGATTTTGATGTGAGAAGATTTATAATTAGCAGTTCCCGTGTGTATAATTTAATCTCAGTATAAATCAGAGCCAATGAAACAAGAGCTGCAGGTAAAACAGGCCAATTCAGGCCAAAAAGTCTTAAACTGTTCCAGAAATTCACCTTCCTGCAGATCGACAAACCTAAACAAAAAACCAGAGCTACAAAAAACAAAAAAAAAAAAAACACCTACATCAAAACAGGTGCTGGAATGGCCCAGTCAAAGTCCAGACCTAAATTCTTGCCAAAAGAATTTTTGGCAAGACTAATTAATGGTTATGACTTTTTCTTTCAAGTTTGTGTCATGATGTAAAGTAATTCAGAAATACACAACAGAAGAAATTATAATTTAATGACCAGGAAACCAGGGTGAGGGCAACAGGAGGGTCTGACATCATGTGACTAAACCACAATATAAATTCTCGGGACTTGATTACTGGAAGCAACAGAGGAGAGTAAATGAGCAGATGGAAAATAAGTGTACACAGAGGCAGAAAATAGCAATACTGATCAAGAACACAGAAATAAAAATGAAACAAGAGATGGTACACCCCAACCAAAATAATTAAACCAAAAGTCAAAAAAATCATCACAAATTTAACTATTTGTCAAAGAAATTTAACCTAAAAAGGTTGGTAACTGAATACGTATGCATATAGCACTTCAAAATATTAATTTTTAGCCTTTTTTGTTTCATAATTACACACAAACGGTTGTTTAACCATCACATAAAGTCCAAACCATCCTTAAGCCTGTGTCTGTAATATGGGAAATAAAGGAGTAAAAATAATTTTCATGGCTCCGTACACCAGTGTTAATGAAACCTCGCATTAAGTTTATATTAGATATTATTAAGGCTTAATGTGGTAATAATTTGGAGACAGGTAGAAACAAGCTGCCGACAGATTAAAGCTAAATGGTTGAACACACGGCAGACTGTGGTGGTCTGGACCAGCGGAGGGTGTGTGAGAGGTGTTGATTTAGCTGTAGGAAGGAGGATTAAATGGCTCATTGGTGGGGCTAGAAGGGAAGAAGGTGCGAAGCGATCAGCCAACCCTCCCTTCCCAACTCCTGATTTCTCTCTCTCTCTCTCTCTCTCTCTCCTCCTGCCGTTCTGCCCCCCCACCCCCACCCCCCTCTCAGCATGGAGAAAAGGCCATTGGGGCTGAACAAACAAATCACATGGCCATCAAACACTACTCACCACTGCTGCTCTGGGACTTCATTCAGACAGCATTTTACTGGTCTCTGCAGTGTGCTCACGCACACATTCAAAGCCGGGCACTCACACACATATGTGTGTGAGCTCACACACTTTTGAGTTTCCCCATCAAGATGACAGTGGTTTTACAAGTCCCCATAGTGTGAGGTCTCTCACTCCCCAAGTAGCTCTAGAACAACATCAGCAGTATAGCAGAGGGAAACAGAGGGACGGAGGACAATTCGACCATTGAGTTGCTGGTACTCGGCATTGCGGGGAGAGTTGTCAACAAAGCTCGTAAAAAAGGTTGTGAAAGTTGTAACTGTGTTTTTGTAAAGGGAAGTTGGTGTCAACTCCCTTTAAAGTTATGGCCCATTTAAAGAGAAGTGTGCTTAAAAGCGACAAGGATGCACCTTGCAAGCCATTTAAGATTGATGGGCAAAACTGAAAACGGTCGTTATGTCTGAAGCTTGTGTGGTTTGGGAATATGTGTGGCCTGCCTGTAACAGAAACCGTAGCTGGTGTTTTCCTTTTTAAAAATGAAACTTTCATGTTTTGCTCCTTTGCTCCTCTGTCAGCTTCTAAATGTCAGTCTCCCCCTCTTTAGAACAAGCAGAAGTGGCAGAGTCCTGCATTAGCTTCTATTAGAAATGCCGTATGAGGCTTCGGGGCGAAGAAAAAAAGTGTGTCACACTCAAAACATGCATCACCACCCCATTAATTAATAAAAATCTGACAAAAAAGAACATTCTCAGGACTTGAATTTAAGACGTTGCAGTGGTGTTATGAAGTGATGTGAGAGAGGCTGAAAGAGACACCAGAACGTGTCACCAGAATTGAAAATAAGAGAAGTAGAAAAAGAGACAATCCAAAGGATCGAAGCTATATTGTATCATTTTCTCATCTACCTTTAAACAAGTCTGAATTTAGGTCACATCCTGTTATTAATCCAGAGGTTTTGATATAACAACCTCAACTCCTTTGGGAAGGCTTTCTACAAGTCTAAGCAGTTTGCTGTTTTTATGGGAATTTAAACCTTTCTTCCAGAAGCGCATTTCCAAGGTCACTTGGACAAGAGGGCTTGGCTATCAGTCTGTGCTCTATTTCATCCCAAATGTGCTCCACACCATAATCCCCTCTGCACAAAACTTTACTTTGACACAGTGCAGTCAGACAAGTACTGATCCCATGGCAACTGCAAAACTGAGGCTGGTCCGTTGAATTGCCAGATTTATGAATTATCACGCTAGAGGACACTTCTTCAAGAGTTTAGAAAAATTAAAAACACAAGTATCTGCCATTCTGGCTCCAGAATGGCAGAGTTGTTATGGGTATTTCTGCATAGAGCTAGCTTGTTCTCCTTTCCCAGACGTTTCAGGTACTCTGACTTCCTGCTAAAGACCAAAAACATCCATGGTAGGTTAATTGGGGTTTCTAAATTGCAATTAGAAGATAGAGAACATGTTATTATACAGGACATGTAGCCCTGTTTGTTCTATATGTCTGTTTGGCCAATGATGACGTTATGACCAGCGTGTAACCAAGCTCTCATCTAATGGCCATTGGAGATAGGTACAAGAACCCTGCTACCCTATCAGGACAAGCAGGTAGAAAGAGTGAATGAACTTCCTTTCCACTTCATAATGCACCAAAAACATTTAATGTCTAAATGTTTTTGGTTTTTAGTTGTTGCCAAATGGGAAAAGTTCAAGGGGCTTTAATATGGACACAAGGTACTGTAAGTAAAAATATTAAAGTAGCTCATTGTATCCTTCGTTGTTTTTTTGTTTTGTTTTGTTCTCACCATCTTTTGGAACATTTTCTCATATGAACAGCAGACAATGTCTGGTCAGACAAAAAGTAGTGAAATGAGGATGACCTTATAAGACCCCGGTACCTAATGCAGGGAAAGGAAAAAGCCTCCATTGTCCCAGTTACCAGGGTGACACACCCCACCCCAGACTTTAGTGTCAATTATTGTCGTTTTTATGTCCAAACTGTCCACCAAATCCATCATGCTGCTTTACCCCACAAATCAACAACTGAAATGAATAGGAACATGTGCTGAACAATAACTTAAACCTACAAATAGAGGTCCCACACAAAACACAAGCTCCTGGGTAACATTTCTTCTTCATACTTTTTTTTGTCAGTGCAAGAGAACAAGAGCTGTGGTCCTAGAACATCAAAATAAGAATAAAAAACTATCCTAAAAATGCTGACCTAAAGTGAAGGAGTTAAGAAATCCTGGAGAAATTTCCATTTTTCGTTTAGAGAATCTGGGCCAAACATTATTTCAAGCTGAGTTTTTAACACATTTACTATAATATCATTAAGTGGAACAATATAACTGTGTGTGAATGGCTGAAAATAACATTTTACATATATGTAAAAGTTTGAACTTCCATCTGTTAAAGTTTTGCAGATATTTGGTAATGAACCATCGTCTGATTAAAATGTATTGAGCCATGAAAACATTAACAATGTGAAAGCTACTGGGAATCAAATTTGGAGACCAATCGTCTGAAGAGCAACAAGTGGTAAATGTAGCTGGATTTTAAATGAAAAACTGTAAAAACAAGACTTTAAAAAAAACATTATAAGTATCAGTTTTATATCATTACTACCACTGATGAGCTGAGCCTTCAATTCTACAAAAAAGACCAATAAAAAGATTTCTAGTGCTCTTCAAAATGAGCAAAGGCTGTGTGTTTGATATTTAAATAAAGGCAAATTGGTTAATGTTATTAATAACCAGACTGTTTGTAAAAATTTCCAAAGGACTAAATGAAATTGTCATCACAATCACTGCATTTACAGATGTCATGATGACAGTTGAAAATCTAGAAGTTATTATGTTATAATTATTATAATTTTGAACCCTATTTCATACAACCAGCCTCACTGATGTACATTTTCTCAAAGAGCCAAAGCGCAAAGCAACAACAGCAATCAAATAAAGAATAGTGTTAGTTCAATATAACTTAATAATAATTTCAACATAATGATGTTGATAGCCATTTTATATTTTTACTAAACATTCATACCTATGCTTTCCCGATAAATGATAGTAAAATTTTTTAAATTAGTCTGCCTCCCTAAATTATCTGGACAACAAACCAGATTCAGTTGTACATTACACTCTGACACAGTAACTGTCATGGGTCTGTTTAATGTTTCATCCAATTTATTTTCACACAGAAAACGTCAGGGAGGAAAAACAAATCTGTGGCTGCATTCAAGAGAAAATAATTTTAAAAAAGGAGTAATTTTTACATGTTTTATAATAATACTGGATTATATGTGTAGTGGAATAAATTAATACGAAACAAATAATACATTTTTACTGGAATATTGTGAAGCATACATTTTTATTTGAATAATGACATTTTTTATTGAACACTGCATCCAACGGGATGCATTGTAGGTGTCCTTATGGATAAAAATATAAAATAATGAAGCGATCATGATTAATTATTTTGTGCATGGGTAATGCAGGAAAAATTGGAGCAGAAGTCGTAATATGATGACAGGTCAGATCTACCTTAATGCGCCCGAAATGAATTTCTGCACCGCTGTTCTCTCAGGGTTCAAGGTGTTTGTCAAATCTCTGTCTCTGCTGGGGCACGGTCTGACATCTGTAATGCATTTTTCTGTTCTTTTTGCATGATTAAGCAAACTTGGCATGCAGGTGCTACCCAATGGACTGCACCGGTACAATAATATTCCCTGAACAAATTAAAGTAGCTGTCGTACGGATCAGTCTCTCTCTCCCTCTCTCTCTCTCGCTACCTCTCACACACACAACCAGAACTACACAACTGCATGCACATGCAGATACAGAAGCTAAAAAATCAGAGGGAGCAGACATTAAGTACAAATCTGATCACAAGTCTTCAATTTGACAGAAACGCAGCCCATTACTAAACATCTGCTCTTATTTGGGTTTTCTTCATTGATGTGCACCGAGTGCAGCAACTCGCCTACCGCTAATCCACAACCTCCTGCTCTGAGGGCAAAGATGAAGGAGTCTCATGTAACGACTCCAGTCACTAATGTGCAAACTGGTTTCAGTCGTTCGCAGCCTTGTCCCTCATTCAGAGGCACCCAGAGGAGCGGATATATAGACAAAAAGAGAGAGAGCTGACAAACACTTCACACTCTCAATTACGCAGTGGAGCTCATCACTTGGCAATCTGTCCAGATCGCTTTAATTGGCTTGTAATATCGCCTCTGATCTTGTTGGCCAATTAACAGGCCTGTCTGGCAGTGAGACTGCAAAACCAGTAAGTAAGTGACGGCTCCTGATCCGAGCCGTATAGAACTGGGCTGTTGATAGACCGCTGATTGTACCCCCCTCCCCCCACATCATGTCAGTGTATAACAAGTACATTTTCCTGTATCGGTGCTGTATATTAATGCAATGAGCTAATATGGTGGGAGTCAGAAAGATTATGAGCCTGTTACTGGCACATTGTTTAGCACTCAAAGAACAAAATGACCCCATAACGTAAAAAATAAAAGCTCAAAACAGGAAGCTTTTTCTTAATTCAGCCTTTTCTGGTTTCCTGGACTTTATTAGTGTTATAAACAAGTGATATAACTGCATTTTTGGTTATAAAAAGGATGCCAATTCTTAACTTTTGTTCTTTAGTAAACCTTAAACTCCTCCAAGTTCATTTCATTCAGGATTTTTCTCAAAACATCAAATGGCTTCAAATTAAGTGGCTTTTATATATGACTTAGAGGCAGAGGCACTGTCTGAAAGACAGGCTGGAAGTGGAAGAGTTGAAGATGCTGACATTTTCATTACGAAAATTAAGTTAAAGTCAACTCTGGTGCAGTTTGTGAATGTAAAGTGCACCAGAGACTGTAACAACAGTGCAGGGTATTCTGGGAAAAAACCCCCCATAAATAACGCATAAGTATAGTGCTAGAAGAAATGACTCGTGGTCTTTCACCAACAACAAAAGACAAATCCTGCAACTGCTAAAATCTGGAGCCACTCCATTTTTTTTTTATTTTGTGAAGAAGGAAGTACTCATGTCTTCTTCCGAGGTTTTTGGGTTGTTTCCGTCAGCGGTTCTAGTTGTTGTGCTACCACAAGTGAGGGAGGAACACATTTTTTGAAAGGGTTTGGAAATTTTGACACAATGAAGTGTTAAAGTGAACCACACCAGCTGAAAATTTAGCAAATGTTGCAACTTTGGTCCCCAATCGGACTGGGTCTACCAGACTGTCAGGCGTGAAAACACCCCTAGTGGTCAGTTTTGATAGGAACAGTCATCAGGTGAACCATAAGCTTTGAAATAATAGCACATCTAGTCATTTAAACCTAAACAGCAAATCAAAAAGCAGACATGGTTCTTATTCTGTTTTGAGTTTATGTCACATATATTTTATTCTTTAAAGACATCTATGCAAACAATTATCCTTTTAAGAAATTTGCAGTAAGAGCAGCATGACACAAAATCTCACACACACAAAATCACCATCATCCATTTCCCCAACCCTCTGGTGACACGCAGATCTGCAAAGTTCAAATCGCTGCTATGCTTCTGATTTCGCCATGCACAGTATCCAACAATTAACCAGTATCAGTGCCAGCTGACCGGAGCGCAATCTACGGAGGGGTTTGGCTGAGGCCAGCGAGTCAATGCCAGGCGTGTATCCCAGGATGTTGAGCAGTTGGCAGGGAGCGCACTTCGCAGTTCATGACATGAAACCCGGCTCAGTCTCGCAAAGCTCTGCCAGTGAACAGGACACGGGGGAGGAGACGTGGTGGGAGAGACGACTGGCAAGGGGAAGAGAGGAGAAACAGAAGGGAAGTGGTAGACAGGAAGGAAAAAGGAAACAGAGCAGGAAGAAAGAGAGAAATAAGGTGCATAAATGAGCCTGTCTGGCCTCGTCGCTGCATCCACTACTGCCGTTCCCTCATTAAAAGGCCCTCACATCTGTTTCGCTCATTCCAGCCGCACTTTAAAGTCCCTGAAGGTGCATTTAAATTAGAGCCAGCACAGGTTTATAAATGTAAAATCGTCCAATAATCTGGGGTCGACATGACCCTTGCTCTTCCGTCTCTTGTCAGCGTGAAGACGAGTCCGGACTGAGACTCCAGCAGCATCAGCACATGTTTTTGTCCACTAAAATTTCAAAGGGGAAGGTACAGACACAACAGATTTTACAGGCCAAGTCCTTATGTAACCTCTGCAAAGATAAAACAAGAATGCAGGCAGGTCAGGTAGTTGTCATGCTTTGAGGTTTTTGGGGTTTTTTTTGTCTTGCCAGCAAATAATCCGTTATCTATATGCACGGAAAACTATTTTTACTGCACAGAATTGAGCAGATTTCCTTTAAGTAATTTTCTGCTCGCGTTTTTTATTTACAACATATAAATCAACAGCAGATCACAAAATCTTTCAAGATCACTGCTATGCCCTGAGGGGATAGAAACAGCATATTAAGGGCAGACGGAGGAAAAAAAGAAGACAGAAAACCCAAGTCTCTGAGCTCCAGAGGAGGGTTTCGCTAAACTAGCCTGTCTAATGCAATTAATCTAATTGGAGCCGGCGTAAAGTGACAAATTACTACCTTTCACTCTGGGGACTAAAAGGGAACCTCTGGAGATGAATGTAGTAAGGGATACCCAGGTACTTAATTCAATATCTTTTAATTCCCTCTTAAAGCCTATTAGAAATAGTGCAAAAACAGACTCATATATATATATATATATATATATATATATATATATATATATATATATATATATATATATATATATATATATATATATATATATATATAAAATTATTGGTTATTGCACACTGATTTACTTAAAGCATGTAATTCAACTGGCAGTCATTTTAATGATAATATCTTCCTATAGGTTTGAGAATGATTCCAGGCTTTTTAGCTTAAGCAGTAATACAACATATAGGGTTTTGTCCTGCAGGTTGCAACATGTGAATCACTTTTTATTTGCATACTAACTGATAATTCAAGACATTCTTATCGCCTCACTGAGCATTCCAGCTACAGCGTCAATAGGAAACGCTTTGCCCTATTTTCCCAGATCTGCATGCATTTACACTTGACATTTTGGGTCCTTGATTTCATCTTAGCACATATGCATGTGAACTCTGCATATTCCAGTGGAATTGTGTTAATGTGTGCCCTTTTCTCTAACCTTGATTACTTGCTGTGGTATCAGAAAACCTTTTTTTGTGGACATTGATTTCTGCCCGAGGCCACACTACCGAACCAGGAGCAGCGTATCTTAGTGGATATAATGAACTTAAAAAGAAAAGAAAAGAAAGCAGCTACTAGCACCTCTGACATCTTGACATTATCAGAGAGTCTGGTTAAAGAGCCACGCACACGGAACGAAAATACATCCGATTTGCATTTCATTTTCAAATGTGCTGAGAAGCCGTACGTCATCATTTTTGGTATGACCTTTTTGAACTCAGTAATTAAAAAGAGTGTCTATTTATGGCCGCCTCTATGTCATGTCTCTATAAGTTAAACTAGGATCCATTCCAAGTTGGTAAATTTATACATTTCTCTGAGATTTTATGGTGAGTGTAAGAGATCCGAGATGGAAACCCAGACATCCCTTTGCCTTGGTGATGCTTTCCCAGGCATAATCTAGGTCTGCCCCTAGTGTTTTTTCGAAGTGGGATATGCCACAAATGGAAATGTCCAAAACCACCTTGTTCACATTGTTCCTTTCAATGTGAAGAGGCAGCGACTCTATTTATCTATCGTTAAATCCTACCATTGCTTAAGAACAACACACTTGAAATGTTCTGCCCTGGGCAGACGCTGATCCCCAGCCCTGAAGTTTCCCACAGCTTCCCACTCAGTTGTAAACCTCTCCAGGTCAGGTCATGGTTTGAAGACCCGGCTGATTTGCATCATCTGCAAAGCAATTTGTGGGTTCTAAATGTGCGCAAATACAGCAGAGATCAAAAATTAAACATTTGGAAGATTGAACATTTTGCACTGCATAGAGTGTTTCTTTAAAACATCTGAGAGAAATTTCACATTTTTGTGATTCCTCTTTCCCATGACGACCATGAACTTTAACTCCTGTAATTGTTCCTAATTGTGACCTGAGAAGCTTTCAGCTTGAGAAAAAAAGGCAGTCTGATGTATCCAGAGATGGAATGCGCTGCCAGGGCAGGTACTAACACGTCCCATGTGAGAACCCACTCGGTTCAGAATCACGTCCTACTCACGTCCACCTGAATCTCCCCGTTTTCTCCTTCCGAAGCGTATTCAGTGTTCTCATTATTCCTTCACCTCTTTCTTCTTTCTCTTTTAAAGTCCATTCCCCTCTGCCACCTTCGCACCCCAACCTCCATGCCCCTCCCATTCTTTCTCCCCCCGTCTGGAGAGGAAACGGCGGCCATTAAACGTGTCTCTTTGGGTCCGGGGGTCTGGAGAACAACCGACACATTGTGTGACCCCGCCTTGGACCCCAGACGGACTAATGAATAAGGGTAACCCCCACCTCTCTCTTTCTGCATCCTCACTCCCCGAACCCCACCTCCCTTCATGCCAGACCCCTGGTAGGTAATTCCCCCACTTCTTTCACAGGGTCCCAGACATCTCCTGCGGCCTTTGACTGAGAGCTTATCTTTTCAGAGGGAAATGTGTGTCATTTGAGTGGGTTTTAAGGAAGAAATAAGGGAAAAGAAGAAAAACAAAAACACTGTCACCGCCATACAGTTTCAGCTCCTTCCCCAAACTCTCCGTCTTCACTTCTTTATCTTCTTGTCCAAAACTTGCACATTTCAGGAGGGGAGCGAAAGCGAAGCATCCACTGTGTCTGCAATTATCTCCAGGAATATGTAAATAGGAGAAGAGACAGTGGAGGGATTATATACAACTGGCAGCGGCTGCTGACGAGAGGTGGACAAAAGACGTGGTGGAAAACAGGATTATTCAAACACCGAGGGACCGCTATATTACTGAGATGGGTCTGGAACTTAATTATACTATAAAATACACGCACAAAACGGAAAATAAATTTGTCAAATGCATCAGAAACATGTGCATTTGTCCTACATTTTATTGGATAACAACACTCAACGTTACCGTAATTCTTTTCTCTGATTATTGCCGAGAAGTTGAATAAAAAGAAAAGGAAAAAAAATCACCTAATTTGTCCTGAGACACCCACGGTAGCTGCAGTCCCTCCAATAATTACATGAATAACACAAAGCACTGGTTCTCCTCTGAAAGCCAACCATGTATCCCTCTGAGATTTAACAATAGTGATATGTGTAAGTTCAATGCAAACGAAAATATTGCTCCTCTTCTTCTATGCTCTCCTCTCCGTCCCGCTGCCTCCTCCGTCATGTTTGCCTGTCCACAGCACGTCCGAGCGTCCTTTCACAACACTCAGCAATCCACAGTGGCGTAATTATTAGTATTTCTTCAGCAGCTTTGTAAGCTGAAGAACTCGCACTTACAGCTAATGTATTCTGCACACACAGAGGCCTGGCCGCCGCTATCAAAGGACTTGCCTGAATGGCCGTAATAACTGGAAAATTATTTCTGATAGCCTGAAACAATCTTCCAAATCATCACAGAACTTTATTAAAATAATATCAAATCAAATTAGCCAGCGTCCCTCTGTAATGAATTAAGTAAAGGGTTATGCCAGCATTAATCCCATCATGCTGGAAGGCATGGGGGCGGCGGGAGCGTTTAATAAACCAGTCAGTCCCTTCAAGCTTTGGATCCAGCATCCCAGCCTGATGCCCCTCTCTGCGGAGGGAAACACATCAAAAGATTTCCTCACTTTCTCTTTATCCTTCATCCCCTCGTGCCCTCCTTCTTCCCTCTTCCTTTCTTCTCTCCATCCTGCCTCCTTCTCTCTTTCTCCCTCTTGTCTGCCCTTTTTTTCCCTCCGTATTCTCCCCCAAACTATCTTCAACCCTCCCTGCGTCTTTCTAAATAATCTGTCGCTTCCCCCTCCTTCCAGTGCTCCTTTGTGCCTGTGGGTGAGATTATTCATGAGGGGCTGAATCTTGGAGGAATCTCGGAAGACTGGTGATAAGTGGTGGAGCCCATTGGGACGGCTTGGCCTGTCCTCCGAGTGCAGGTTTTTTTTTTTTATTATTTTTCTTTTCCCTTCCAAGCCAACCCACTGATAAAGAAGAGAGACAAAACCAAATAGGTCACTCTTCAGGCATTGCAAAAACCGAGGTATTTTGGATTTAATTATGACCAAAATTCACTGTGGCTCAAAGGAAAATGCTGCACTCATTTGGAATTAAGTAGCAAAAGAGTCATTTGAATATGAGAGAAAAACTGAAGGTCAATAATTATTTAAGTCCATGTATTTTAGTGAGTAAAAACATCGTCCAAATCAGTTCATCAGAGTTCACACTTTACCCTTCTGATGTGCTCTGAACATTTTCTCAGTTTAAGCACAACATTAATTAGACCTAATTGGGACTTTTTGTGGCCAAAAAGGAACAACATGTGTAAAGTGGAAGTGAAATTTTCAACCAAATAAAAAAAAAAACCCTGTGGTGTGCATTTGTATTCATCTTCTTTCCTCTGATGCCCCTAAATAAAATACAGTACAACCAATTAACTTGAGAAGTCACTTAGATGTAGTCAACATGTAGCCTACCTAATTGAATCTCCATATAATTCCAGCTGTTACGTGAAAGCCTCCTTGGTCTGCTGGAGACCACAAGTGAGCAACCATCATCATACAGATAAAAAAAAACAAAGCAGGCAGGTCAGGGACACATTTATGACAAATTTTAGAGCACAGAATGGTCAAATCAAAGTCAAGATACGGATTCCAACAAGAATTTGTGTCGAGGCTTCAAAGATGCTGTTCAGAGATGCTCTCCATCCAAACATACAGTGCAAACTATGGTTGTGCAAAGACAATTGGGAAAAAAACTTTTGTCTGTAGAAGACACGCATGCACTCAGTAAACACTCATTCAAATCACATGGAAAGCAAAGATCAATCAGTTCTGGTGCCCAGAAAGTGTTTAAAAAGAGAAGAAATAAGATAATTGTGATAAATATTGACATTTTGAAATTGTATTTAACAAATAGTTTCTATATTCCGATGTCTTATGTTTTAAAGGAATAAGCACAATATAGTAAGTAAGCAAGTAGTGAGTACATCAGAGTTGTTTTTTTTTAGAAAGAAACTCCCCTGAGTGCTTTACCAATAAAACATCTCAATAGAAAACAGAAAACAGAATGGCATAAAAGTAAAGGTAAATCAGTATTAACAAAAATATAGAAAAATCATTCAGATCTAATTTAAAGCCATATGTGTAAGTCTACCACATAGGATTTTAAACAACAAACTTTTGTACAATAACCTATAACTGCAGCCATAGTTACAACAAAACATAGTTCACTTACTTTTTGTTTCACAATTACGGCTTTTTGTGTTAGCACTGTAAGTTATGTTGAAATTTTACTTATAAATGTTGTTCCAAAAAAGATAAAGCACTTAAAAACCAGTCTTCATCCTTCAAAGTCAATGATTAGTTGGATATAGTATGAAATAAAAGTTGTATACTTATATATATATATATACAGTATATATATTTATATATATATAAATTCTGCAAAATGTTGGCTCTCTCTGACCAAGTGTGAGTCTTGTATGGCTTAATAAACTAGGCCACTGTTGTCATTATTACAAAGGCAAACTGGGGAAAGTTATAGAGCCTCTAACAAAACACCAATTACTCAAAGAACTTTCTAACACATGATGTGAGTTCAAGTCCCACATGGGAACCATTATCTCTTCCACTTTGTTTAGTTTTATTTTTGGACTTATATGTGAAAATCACAAGATGTTGCTGCTAGAACAGCAGAATCACAATAAATCTCTAACAGCAAAAAGTGAAAGTGAAACTCATGTTCAAAAAATGAGTTTTATGAAAATATTCATTTTCTATTTAGGCAGACTTTGTATTATTTGTATTGTCATAGTCAATTCTATGTAATTAGCATATTGAGGAAAGAAAGCTGACTAAAGTGAGAAACAACTAGCAATAAACAAGAGGGATAATAAATAATAAAGAACTATGAAAAAACAAAACGTAAGATTTGCAAGAGTATGACGCTGTGTTCGACTCAAAGGGCAGAAATGAACCAGGTGGAAATATTAAGAAAAATCAGAAAGAACACTTCCTGAAGTCAAAATTAGAGCTTTCCAAGTAAAAGGTGACATTTTATTTTGAATCCAAGTTCAGATTTATCATGGCTGCTGCACATATAACAGTGAGTCATACAAGAAAAACTTTCATACATTTTGAAGATGAAGCAGTAGTGAAAATAAAAAATGGAATTTAAAAAGAAAACCTAAACAAAGTTACAGGAATGACACCTGGAAAGGAGGACAGAGGCAGTGCAACGGACAGAACCGGAAATTAAAACTAGTCACCTTATGCACTGAGAAAAGGCTGTCAGACGGCGGAGGATTCAGGTGAGCGTGATCAGGGGAGTATGTAACATCTGCAATAAGCAATTTCAGTGGTATTTCATTGGTCTGCAACCTGGAGCTCCTTAACGACAAGTGGCTCTTTGACTCACTTAATATAATAAACAATGAAATATTGCAGTATTTTGATTTCATACTTTATTCTGTTACCCAATGAAATAAAAAACTGTTCCCACCTAGAACCACCACTGTTTGCCATCTTACATTAGCTTAGCTTGGCTTGCTGGTTTAAAAGTAGATGAGTATAATTACTACGGGTTTACAGAAGGGGTTGTTAACCACATGTAATGAAGTTAAATTTTTTTAAGCAATACTGGAGCACATACCAGTAATTATCAGGGCAGTGTGATGCAGCACAGCTCATGTGAGATCACCCAAAGAACAAAAAAGAAAATGATGTCAAAAATGATGGATATTCTCCACTCTCATTGTGTCATGTATTTAACAGACCGCCTCCACTTATTGTGCCTCCTTTCATGGCTCTTTTTGAGAATTTACATTGTCAATATTTTCTTCACCGTCACAATGTTTCCACTGAATTCTGAAGTTACCTCAGACTTAACTTGTAGTGCCTACAATGTCTGACATTCATACCAGCTTCATAAATGCACTCATAGCATGAAGGCAGTGACACTTGATAATGCGGGTTATGCATCCTGTATACTGTCTTAGGATTACACAGAACAATGCCAAAGCCAAATTTCAGACAATAAATGTGGGCAGAGTATGCATCAGATTTACCTGATTATGTCTATGTTTTATGGGCTGAACATTGCTCTCCGAGATGTTGAAAGGCTGGAAAACAGATTTTTAACCAACTCTGCTTTGAACTTCTCCACAAATTTATCGCTGATCTGTCTGCTGTGGTCGGTTTATGGTGATGTTTGTTACTTAATGCTGAGATCAAGTGACAGACATGTGGTCTGTATTTGCAATCTCCAAGTTATTTGCACTTGTTTTATTTTAGGGCTTCAAGTGGCTTACTTGAACTGTATTTCAAAGGAAGCGCCTGAGCTAACACAAATGAAACATTTAACAAAATGACTGATTCTAGGTAACATTTGGAAGCATAGTGGAATTCATAAAACAGTGAACATTACAACGTTTCACTGACACGATCCCTATAAAGCTTCCGTTCTCTTTTGATGTATCGACTGTAGAGTTCACACCACTTTACCTGATTAATTACCGTTTCACAAATATGACAAGGGCCATAGTGTTGTGAGAAAGACGGCCTCCATCAACAGCTACTGTGATAGAGCCTTTGGTCTTGTGATTCTGCCCACATTCATACCAGAGCTCAGAATCTCCTCCATCTTCTTGTCAATGTCTCTGTCTGAGCGTTGCTCACCCATAGCCATCACCGACAGGCAATTTGGAGGTTTTTGGACAGAGCTCACGGGTCTTGTTGTTGCACGGCTGTGAGGGTGTGGGGGCAGGTCACTGTGTACCATGCAGGCGGAGGCGAGATAGCATCTCCAGGTAGCAGGCCATGAATGCCAGACAAAGTGAGTGTTTGATCTGGGGCACTGTCCTTGAGGCTGTGCATCAGGCCCACAGGCTAACCAAAGGGCTATTCAGATCTCTGCCTGCCTCCTAATCTGTCGAGGCACGCCTTGATATCGCTGCATCTCGAGAGTCAGTCAGCGCAGGGCTTGGGAGTACGTTTGATGGGTATCATCGATAACCCTGCCCCCTCCGCTCTTCTACCCCCGTGTCCATGTGTCTTCAATGTGTGAGAAAGTACGGGTGAAGAGAGGGAGGGGTCAGTACACAGTTTCCCCTCAGGAGCATTTGTCCTGTGCCATCTGGCACCTCCTAAGGACGGGCACAGGAGCGGGAGGAGATCCGTGTGCATGTCTGTGCATGCAGTATTGTGATATTAAAAAAGTATTTGTGCCACTTGAACTTTTCCACAAGCAACTATAGCAACTACAAACTTCAATGCATTTTAATAGAAGTTTGAGGAACAGAACAACAAAAATAATAACATAAAAGAAAAAAAAAAACTAGACTATAATTTTCTTAAAAACGTTTTTCCACTCATGTTCTCTATCAAACCTCTGACGTCTTCACACAACAGCTGCAGTTAGAGAGAGATTAAGGTAGTAGTCAAATATCTGGGAAAACAATTTAAATGTTTATGCGTTTCTGATTTCATCCACAGAAAAAAATCCATTTATTATCACTTGAAACAATTATTTATAAAATCTCTGAATTAGACTTGAGAAAACTCCATAAATGTGGTCCTGTACATTAGTTGTGACAAATAATGCACCAATATATCTACATATTTGCTTTGACGTAATTTCCAATCGACATTGTCTCGTGTTTTATTAACTTTATATTCTAATTCGCAACTTAAAAGTACTTCAACTTATTTATCTTTAATACACAAATGAACCTCCTTGCACCATGTTTAGCTACACTTCCCCATATGCCTTTGGCATTTTAAAAACAACGATCTGGGGTGGATTTCTGCAGTTTGTGTGGATGAAAACTTTTCTGAAACCGAAGTGTATATTACTTTGTAAACAACGTGGTGAAGATATTAGTTTTTATGAAAACCTAGGTACACATGTACAAGACCTTACTAACAGTCTGTATCTAATGAAGTGTCTTCTGAAGGCGTAAGGATGCACACGATTGTATTTGGGGGCATCAGAGCACAAGAGTCTCAATAAAAATATACGCCACACTTTTCAGTTTTTTTATAGGCCAAAAAATTTGAAAACTTGATTTTCTTCCACTTCACAGAAACAATACATAAAATATTAAAGGTGATAGTAATAACATAAAATGTGGAAGTAGTGAATACTTTTAGAAGGCAATGTACCTGGCATGTGTTCGCTTCTCTTTTTTTAAACCCTTAATGGGATTTTTAATTTTTATATTTTTGGTGGAAAGATGATACTTTGCTCCTTCCCAGTCGTTTTCCTATTTTATTCTGTATTCAGGGTGTTGTTGTTGTTGCCTGCTTATGCCTCCCCCCCACCCCCTTCCTTGTTTCCCACTTTCGACTTCCCTGTGCTCCTCCCCTCCTCCCACCCCTTTTCTTCTTTCACATTACAGATTTTTTCTCCTCTGCATGTGATGCGTGGCAACAGCTCGGCCAGCTGATGAGGGCCGGTTACAGTTCGCACCCAACCTTGAGACCCGCAGCTGCAGTCTAGGCTCGCACACATACATGGCGAAAAAGGATTAGGGGCATAGCGCTATGTAAAATAATCACAGCACATTTACATTCATTGTGATGTGGATTTGTTGCTATAATAAGGCTGCAGAAATCATGAATATTCACACACACTTTAAGCAATTATGATAATTGGCATTATTCCTGGCCTCACCGCTATCTGTCGGAGGAGGCGGCAGTGGAGGCGAGAAAAGTAGGTTGGGACAGTTTTACACCATTGAAATTGTATTGTACTTCTCTTCTTTCCGACTCAACCATCTCCCCCTTGCTTTTGTATCTTTGTTCGCTTCTTCTGCTCTCCATATTTTACTCTCCTCTCCGTCTAGTCTTCTTCTGTGCTGGAGTCCATTGTGCCGTAGGAAGGAGGGGTGGGATCCTGGAGTGAGGATGGCCCCTGGGTGCTACGGAGCTGGCAGCAGAGTCGGTCTAATCTTCCGGGTCAGGCCTGACGCTTTCATCTTCTCTCACTTGGAGCTCCTTGTGTTTGATGTGAACTTAGCCCAGGAATAACTGCTCCTTTCTTCTCATCTAACCTGGCCCCGGAGTGAGAGGAAAGCACTTTGTTGTTATCCTAGGAGCCAAACAATGCTGGAAGGAGTGTAAAAAAAAAAAAAACCTTAATGAAAGGCTTTTGATCCACACCGATATTAAGAGCATGAAGCCTTGAAAGAAAGTGCAGAAATCGCAAAAAATCAAAATGCAAATTGCATCAGAATGGCTAGATGGAATGTTTCTTTAATTCACACGCCTTTGAAATGTATAATTTGTCTGCATTTGTTTCAAGTTACGGGGGGAAAGAATAAAGTGGGTTAATTTATTATAAAAGTGAAGTTTCAGAATGCAGATAGAGCCTTGCAGGGTTTTAATGATGAGTTTTAAGTCTACAGCAAGTAAGTTTCTGCTTTTCACATCCACAAAAACCAAAAGAAGTTTATTTTCTTGTTTTTTCTGTGCCTATGTTCCTGTTCACCACTGAACCTCACAACTGGCCAGATGTTACGGCCTCTTGGACCCATCTGGTGACCCTGACCCTTGACTCTGACCTTTTGCTCATGAGGACTTCTGTGACTGCAAAGCTTTGTAAACAGGCTGGATAAGGAGAGCATTAATCAGAGAAGCAGCTAAGAGGCCAACGACGCCTCTGGAGGAGCAACAGAGATCCAAAGCTCTGATGGTTTGGTTTGAACAATTGTTAATCTACCAAATACTTATTCTTAGTGTATTATATCAACTCCCTAAAAAAATACATTTCACTTTGCCTTTATATTGTGACTACAAGTGAATAACTTCAAAAGGGTATAAATACTTCGCAAGGCACTTTATTTAATTTAATGTGAGGAAAACAAACTTTTCTATCAGATGAAACAGTTGCATCAAACCATGCTGCTGTGTTTTCATGATCATGCCAGTTCAAAGCGCAATGTTAACCAAATATCCAGTGAAAATAGATTTTAAAAATTAAGTAAGTTACTGAATATTATCTCTACTTTATGCCTTCTAACCAAGCCTCTTGGCAAAAGACTTTGTGAACAAATAGCTCCAAAACCCCAACAGGATGAGTTTTCAGGAGAAAATACTTTCGTATCAATCTGAGAATTATAAATAAAAATCTGACTCCTACTGTAAATTAACATTGCAAGATCTTGCATATGTCTCAACAAGAAAAAGTTATGCAAGAAGAACTGACAGAGAATCCTGCTGCAAATAACCAAGTTGTCACACTAAAGCAAATCAGAGCAAATAGGAGAGGAGAAGTTTATTTACGCCGTCACTAGTAAAACCATGTGTTAGATAAAGAGGCAGTAAACAAGTATTCCAGTACTTGTTTGTGATGTCAGAAGGTAAACCCTCTAATCACTGGTTCAATTATGGATGTTTTATAATCCCCAACTGGAATAACTCAGATTTGTAATCAAGGATTTTTTGCATTTTCTCATCTTCTTCACCAGTCTTTACAACAAACACTGCAGTGGAAATGCTGTCGTGCATAAAGAGAGGATGGGTTCATAAGGAATTGTAGCACTAGATTTATTCCAGAAATGTGTATAAAAACAGTGATGCTCATGAGATTAATGTGAACAAAATGCTTTTTAAGTAAATCCACGCCTGTAAATATTTTTTTTACTGCACCACAGCTGGATAAGAGGAAGAATATTAAAAGACGAATTAACCAGAGTCTTTATAATTGATTTTCATAGCTGTAATGGACTAATTTTAGTTTTTTTTAAAACATTTACAAAAATGGCAGTTTTTATAAAAATAAAAAATCAACAACAAATCCTTCAGAGGTTAAAATCTGAAAATGAAGTTGAACCCCAAACACTAAAGAAAACAAGTCACAAACAAACCTCTGCTTCAGAAGGAAAGCAATACACCTTGGTATTCAACTTACTCGCTGCCATGGTGATAGCCCAAACCGCTGTGCAACAGCAGCACATTAACCCCTCTTGACCCTCTATTCTCACCTGTGATAAAAGAGGAGGAAGAGAGGGAGGAGGAGGTGGCCCCCCACCCCTCCGTCATGCCGCACTTTCGAGTACCCGGGCACCAGCAGGCCCTCGAGAGCCCACAGTCATTAGGAGGGCTTTATTCTTGGAGATGCAGGGGGTTGAGGGGGCAGGGGGGGGGACCAGAAAAAGCAAAGGAGGAAGAGGAGCATTGAGCATGAAAGATAATGTATGGTCAAGGCTGAAGACTTATGGGCACCGGGTGAAGAGAAGGTCGAGGGAGAAGTGATGCTTTCATTCAAATGGCCAGGCGAGCCAGCTGGTTTTAAGGTTTTTGTTTGTCTTTCATTCAAGTAAAGAAAGGTAGAGGGAAGTGGTACTGGTAATTGGTCCAGGGCAGTGACTTACACACATGGCCGTGGACATGGGATATAGTTTCAAACTCTTCTGTTCACCGTCTTACCTACGGGATAGCTTGTGTCTTGTGTCCTGAAGTCAGAAATTGAAAGAAAAAATAAAACCCTCACTCCATCGCCTGCAGGATGTGCATTAAGTTTGAAAGGATTTGAAGACAAAGTGAATCCTTTGAGAATGCTTGCATGATTTTAACGTAATTTCTCCTGTGTGTGCGTACAGACACAAAACATCCCGACCCAAACATGAGAGGATAGTGTGCAGCGACAGCCTTCCGACAAAAAAGGGGACCGACTCACTCACTGGGGGCTAACCTTAACTTTCACTGGGAGCTAATCCCTCTGATAATCAATAATAAAGACTGGCTTTCATCTCAGCTAGACTCTTGATAAAGTTGAGGGGCCAGGAGTGACTGAATATTATGAATGTGTTTCATGAGAGGAAGAAAAAAATAACTGGGTGAAGCTTATGCACATCTGATGACATGATGAAAATAAATGAATTATGCATTGGCTATCAATGAGGGAGCAGAAGATGCATTGCTCCAGGCCATAGTTAAGCCTCTTCTATTCATAAAGAGGAGACAGCCACAAAGGCCCAAGGACTGTGGGAGTCCACCCTCAGGGAGGGAGAAAGGAGGATACAGATTTTACTTAGGAAATTGTTTTCTTCTGTCATGTTGTGATTCTTTTCTCAGCCATACTGTCATTTAATTTAACTTCTCGCTGCAATTGTTAACATTTGAATCAATCTAAAGGAACCGGTATGGTAATAAAGTCCAGACATGATGGAAGCATGCACACATTATGGTATCCATTCTACTGTTATTTCACCGTCTGATTTTATTCTAAAACGCCACATTTCAAATACGTTGCTGAAACTGTTCACAAAGACATGGATGCACAAGCACAGAGCAATGCCACAGATGAAGAGCTTGAATACATGTCAGATGAAAGAGGAATGTTGTAGAAACACACAGGAAAAGTGGATCTGAGAAGTTCTGGTCTTTTTCTTCCTCTTCAATAACTTTTATCTAGTGATTTCTAGTTCTGATAGCTACTGATTATGTTTTGTGGACACAGAATAAATCCTCGTGAAGACATTTGATGAGTGTTATTAGAGTTTGAAATATTTTCTTTTATCCATGCTTTTGTCCATTTAGCCCTGGAGACTATATACAGTCTATGTGACCATAAAACTGATCAGCAGAGAAGGAGGTAGTTTTTTTCTTCTGTCAGCCAAATAGACAGTCTCTGTTATTGGCTTATTTGTGATGCTTTTATAATCACCAGGGGAGTTTGTTTGTTTTCCATCTGAATAATAGGTTGATATTCATGCTACACTATTCTTTCACCTTTGGAAGAGATGTGTGACTTTACTCTCCTCCTTAGCTTGCAAAATGAACTCGGATCCTTGTTATTTGGTGCTCAGCTTTTTAAAAAAAATCAATAGATAAAAAGCTTCAATTATGTTTAGATAATAGGAGTGATTCTGATCATTGAACTAATCATTTGAAACTGCAGGTTATCTTTCACTGACATTTGCAACAAAGCAAGAAACAACAAAAAATCTCTTAGGGTGCAAAACCCCTTTTTTTTTTACTTTCAATGTACATTTTTCCATATTTCAAAAAAAAGATTTCTCATTGTGTTTTTACTTTGTTACATTATTCTTTATTAATTATTACCTCTTTGTTACAAATTGATGGACTTTAGTAAAATGAAAATATTTGTTCTATTATTCTCTTGCATGGATTTAAAGTGGCGCGGTTAAACATTTTTATTTAAATAATTCAGATTTTCAGCCCAAACAAATCAGCATGTAGTTTTTAGAAAAAAAAAGAAAAAAAGGAAACATAATTTCAATTTCACTTCTAGTAAATTTCAATGTTATGAAGCCTAAATAATTTAACAATGCATGTTACCACTGTTTTATTTTCCATAACGATGAAATAAAGTACAATGTAATACCTCTAAATTATCCTAAAAAATTAAGAAACACTAAGGATTGTATTTTCAGTCAAACAAAATCCAGTTGGAGCTTTGCTCTAATTTTTCTCACTTGACACAGTGAATACCAGCATTTCTCACAGGTTTACTGTTAAACAATTTTAGCCAGACTTTTTCAGTGGTAGCCTGACCTCTGATAACCCCAGTGATGTCACCACTTAGAAAGCAATTAGTTTGAGAGCAGCAGCAGAAATTAAACATCTGTTTTCACAGGCTGAGTGCTACTTCTCACAACAGGGGAATGAACTTTGGACGTGAAACTGGTGAAGAGTCCCTTCAGCTGCTCTAAAGTGTGATCAGGTGGGTTTTCAATGAACATGTGTTGGCATAAACACAACCTCTCTCATTAAAAATAGCAATTATTAAAGAAAGTTTTCTAACCCAAAATACATTTTATTTTGGTATAGCCATTTAAACCAAATAGTTATAAACAAACTAGTGAGTTTATTTATAATGCCGAAAATGTACAAATAATTCACCTCAAGGTTCTTTAACTTAAACATGTTTAATTAGAAATAAGGTTTAACGTCTTTTTCACCCTCAAACAGCTGTATTCAGCTGCATCATTCTCCCCATCAGCTCTGATCTGCTGAAGAAAAGCATCCCAACCCCACAGAATAATAGATCCACCACCATGTTTCACTGGTAATTGAATAAAGGAGGCTGAATTACAACTGTAAATCTTAATTTTCCATTTTTTTCTTTTCACTGAAAACTGTAGTAGTTCTTTCACTTCACAATTATGCGTTTATTGAGTTAGTCCATCCCATTCAACAAAACTAATTGAGGCCTGTAAGTACAACTTGTGAAAAAAAAAAAAATTCTTCCAAAATATTTCTAATATGGAATATCTGTAAATGAAAATAGTTTGTCACAGATAGCGGTTTCATAATAAACAGACACGACGGTGTGGTTTCCAGTGCTGTAAAGTGACTATTTTAATTCACGATGACCTTCTTTTAGTCTGTGTGACTAATTTGCAGTACCATACGGACAGAAATGTCAACATTTCTGCTACACTTTTTATTTGGTGGAGTGATGAAGAATGCAGTGAGGCCTAGAGGCCAAGGCTTGAACCCATGTCTGTTTCTTGTCAAGTCTCATTTTGTGGTAGGGGTGGTCCGGGTTACCCTGGCATTTTCTCTTCTCAGGGGTTTTGTTTACATGGCTGAAGGACTCTGCTGCATCTCATCAGCACACAGAAAATAAAGACGTAAAGCGTTATCTCGCAGACACCGGAGAAACAAGACGCGATGTCCATCTCTCATTTTCTTCCCTTATCCAAGTCTGGATTTAAAATCCTCTTAAAATGAATTTAATCTTATTAAAATAAAGCAAATTAAATCGAAGCCAAAAAAGCAATTTTTGTCAGAGAGCATTTAGTCATCGGCGACATTGCAGTATGCGGGCCCTCAAAATGTTTTGACATGTGATTACAGCGCTCCTGATGGAAAGGTCATTGACATACAGTGACCATTCCACCACTGCTACAACGCATTACTTCACCCGTTCTCCACACAAGTCATATGGACCAATGACACAACTCCTGCCAGGGCCCCAATGTCACACATGTCCCAACCAGTTTACTTCAAACTTCTCCCTCTTTCTACACCCCTCCTTGCCTTCACCCTTTCACCCCCTCTCCTCGTTCCCTCCTTCCTTTCATGCGTGCTCTCTCTGTCTCTTTCAGCACCCACCCGACTCCTACACCTCCCTGTGTTCCTTCTCTCACCCGCATGCCTGTTATCTGTTTGTCTCTCTTCTCATCTCCTTCTTGCATCTCTGTATCCATGTTTGCTACCCCTTGTCTTTCCTCATGCTCCGTTTCTGCATAACATATGCTTCGTCTGCAAACCCATTCCTGAGCTGCTCTGGGTCCTGTCCGCTTCATGTCCTGTGAGGATGGACATTTGAAGGGTCCTCCAGGCATCTTTCTTTGTCAACAACGCTTAGACTCAACAGCGCTTCAAACGAGTCTATAATACCATGGAACTACAGCTGGAAAACTCTTTACCGTGCCTCCCCGCTACACAAGCAGGTGTCTTTCTACGTGCTTGGACTAAAAATATTTACGCGACCTCAGACACATTTGGAAAATGATATAATAATAATTGAACACAACTTTATGGGGTCACATAGCTACATTCTGGTTCTGTCTCTCCTACCTACTTCTTACTCATCCATCTGACCGGGCCATGTAGGTTTCCTTAAGACACAATGGCGGTTTTGTCTTGAGGTTGTGCTCTGACAGTTGTCACAGACTGATCCCTTCTAATATGTTAATTGAGTTGACAACCGATGAGGCTGTATTGGAAATTAAGAGTCTCTTTGTCCCACTTTGCCTAACAGCCTTTCAGACCTGCTATCGGAGGCAAAGCTATCCCGCAGATTAGGTGGGTTCTTCTGTCAGGCCACAATGGGCCTCAGATATTTCCCACATACGTTATGCCACATAATTCACCCTCACCATGTCCACCAGTTGTTTAAAGGCTTGAGAAAAACAATAGTTGGACTGGCCTGGGTGTTTGGGAGTATGCTAATTACGACAAAAGGCCCGTACACTCATTATAGTTTAGTATCAGAAATTGGCAGCAAAGTATCCTTAATAATTTTGACCTCATTTCTCTGATTTACTTACAGATTTTGTCACATTGCAAATATAAGCTTTGTTGCAAGTTATTAGGATCTAATGTGACAGACCAATAAAAATTAGTAATTGCAAACCGGAGAAAAATAATGCATGGCTATGAAAGGTTTAGGAGAAACCAACACTGCACATCACCCAAAATGCAACATCCCTACTGTGAAACATAGTGTTGACAGCACCATGCAAGGACAGGATGGCTTTTCAGACTTGATGGGAACCTGGATGGAGCGAAATACTTAGCAATACTGCAACGACATCTAAGGCAAAACTTAATATTGAGGTTCACAGACACTCCATATCCCCTCTGACTGAACTTTCACTATTTGCAACAAAAAAGGGAGAAAGTTTCAGTCTGTAGACACATAAAAGCGGGAAGAGACGAACCCCCCAAAATTTACAACTTTATTTGCAACAGGGGACTCTACAGAGTTTTGACTCAAGGTTGCTGAATATGCACCCTTGCCACACTTTTCAGATTTTCATTTTAGGGGGCGGGGGAAGGTAAAATCATGAATCTTTTTCCTATTACCGCATGATTATGTCCTACTTTGTGCTGGTTTCTCACATAGAAATCCCAATAGCATCCATTAAAATTTTGAGATCACAACGTGTCAGAATGTGAAATGGTTCAATGTGAATATTTCTGCAAGGCACTTTAATATATATAACGATTATTTTCTTGTGCAAATCATAAGCAACTGTGGGCAATATAAAACAGAGCAGACATTTCCATCATCAGTTTGACAAATTCTTGTGATTCTAATCTTTTCGGCAAGTCCAGTTCTCCTCCTGTTCAAGGCTTATTTTCCCCCTGCGAGGCCTTACTCACACATCCCTCTTTCTGCAAGACATACTGTGCCACAAACAGACAATATTCAGTTCTCCCGTTTTCCAGTTTGAGACAAATTAAGGATTCTTATTTTGAGGTCAAATCAACTTTCCTCTAAACCAGGCGAAATGGCTCATCATCTCAGGATCAGCTGGCACAAAGAGCAGGCCATTTTTCACTAAGCTGATCATTCAGTGCCAGGAAAAAGACAATCATGGAGTGAATAAGGCTTTTTGAATATGACTCAAATAAAGACTCCCAGCCTGCTTTTCATCTCTAAGAAGAACTTTATGTAGCAGTCAGGCAGTAGATGAGTGGAGAAAAGATTGTGTAGTAAAACAGAAATATTACACTGCTCAGTGCTGAACTTTGTCCAGTCCTGTAATGCCTGTAAATGCATCTCATCTGCTGTGTGATCACAGCTTTGGCCAGAAAGGCTCTATAAAACACAATGACTCCTCTGACGCAGTGAACCTTGTTTCCATCTTACCAAAAGTGTTCGAGAATTGCTTTTTGGCTGTCCTGCTACATATTTTGTGATGAGTTAAGTTTCCATAAAAAGCCTGAAAATTAAAACAGCCTAGAAGGACTTCATTATTCAGCTCAATGTTTTTGAACCAGACACTTTTCTGAAATTCTTTTGATTGTTTTATGCAACGTCATACATGAATAGATTATATACAGTATACATTTCACATTTATGGCAAAACTACTAGTTTTTTAAATGGACTAAGGTTACCATAAAGAACAAGAAGTGTGGAAATGCCAAAAATGAAATAGATATTCTTATGAACTTGACAATATCTTTAATTAACATAAAACATCATCTACATGGCGTAGGGGATAAAATTAATCTTCAAAGTTTACTGAGTGAAAGTGAGCTTTTAGTGATATCTTGGGGTCACCGAGTCTCCATCACAACTATTTATCTTTATGTTTTTGGACATTTCCTTAGCAAGGGTATAAAGAATAGTGATGAGTGCTGTTCATTGTGCATATTATATTAAGGAAATACTACAATAGGAAAGAACATAAATTTTAAAATATCATCAGTACGAAGACATTTACTAAATGGTGCAGCAGAAGTACAATTTATTTTCTTGCTTTGTGAAAAGATGAAGTAAATGCTTCAATTTCTATTTATGTCCTCTTTACAGAACGTCTCATTAAACTCTGCTCACTTTCTTGGCCTCAGAGATATCCCACTGCAGTGTCTGAACCGGATCCCTGCAACTGCAATAAAATTCACAGCCAAGGATAAAATTACCAAGGATTTTATTGATAAAAAAATTATTTAAGGGGATAAGTGAAGAAAATATGAAAATAAGAAAAAAAAGCAAAAAAAATAATCTTTGAAAAGTTTTAAAAAGAGGGAACACCTACTAAATTCCTAACTTCATGTGTGCAGTTTAACTTTATACAAACTGATGTACAATGCAAATATCAATTTTTGCATAGCAGTCCACCATAAGTGATGACAACAAAGCCTCACAATGTGACTGAACAAAACGTTTTCTGCATGAGTTTTTCTTTTATGGCACCAATGCCTATAAATTAAAACATAAATGAACAGATGAAATGCCTTTGCACCGATTGCAACAAATCAATTTCAATTATTTAAAATCTACCCAACATTTAAAGGATTAAGAAAATATAAATCAAGTTGTGACCAGTACTTAAAACATCAAGCTCACAAAATTTCATGAGACCACATTGGCCACCATGAAAGGACATGAAAGCAGTGGGAAAAATGCCTGTGGCCACCTAAATTTGAGTCTGCTGTAACTTGACATTCACATGTAGTGCTGTAGCATATTATTTGGTGTTAAACGTCCGTCTTAGTCATTCTGGGGTCAAACTACACACTAGAAGTAATGGACAATCACTTTATCTATGCTGCTAAGTTAACCTTGCCCCGTCAGGTCAAATATCTGCCAATAGCAAGTTGCCAGGACCCATTAATAAATTGACAATGCTTTAAAATTTATTCCCAGTTTCTAACATTACAACCAAAACTTTAACATATTTTATTTGGATTTTATGTGACAGACTAACACAAAATAAAGTGTAATTGTTAAGTGGAAGGAAAACAATGTAGTTTTTTTTCTTTTTTATACAATTTTCAACAAATAAAACTCTAAAGAGTGTGACGTGTTGTATTCATTCCCCTTTCCTTACTGAAGACCAGGTCAACCAGCTGCTTTTACAAGTTACCTAACTGTGTGAAATTTGAACTCAGTGTAGATCCAGTTGTTCTGTGAAGGCCTCAGATGTTTATTAGAGAGCATCAGTGAACAAACAGCATCATGAAGACCAAGGAACACAGCAGACAGCTCAAGCATAGATTTAGGAGTTTGTGTATGAAAAGAAATAGTTGTTTTCTTCATTTAATTGGTTTTATGAAAACAGAAGCAGCAGGCCACAATTGCTGTCCTGATAAATGATGCAGCAGGGTAAGGTAAGGCAAGGCAAAGAAGACTTTATTTAACCTGAAAATCAGCAACAAGTAGAAGAGCGGCAGAGACATCTAGCTCAGTTTGGGGATATCTATGAAGAATATCCCATTAGTTTTGCTCTTCATATATGGCCTTTATGGAAGGGTGAGAAAAAGAAAGCAGGTAAGGCAAGTTGGTAAGACATGATGAGAAATGGATAGAGCTAAATAAAGGAGAGCATTGGGAGAAAGCCAGTTTGAAGCAACAAAAACTGGAGCCTCGGGTGGACAATGAACTACATATACAACCAAAGATATAACGTGCTAGTATGGCACTGTCAATGTTTACCCATTGATAAATTAGAGCAAACTGATGTCAACATGTGTCCAAATTTGACAGCTATTTTGCAAAAATAAGAAAAAACAGAACAAATATTTTGGTGTCTATGTGCACAAAACTTGTAGAGGTATATGACAAAAACTTGCAGCTGCACTTGGAGCAAGAAAGCAGTTCTTTGAAGTATTCACTCAAAAGAGACTGAATACAAATGCACACCGAATGTTTTTATTATTTTAGCAAAAAACTTGTACAAATTTGCTTCTCCTCACAATTACACACCATGCTATGCTGGTGTATTACATTGAATATCAAAGAGATACCTTGACATTTCTGGCAGCGGGAAACAAATGATTCTTGCAAGACATTGTATGCTATGCACCGGTAACTTATTATGAATGCTTTTTTCATTTGAAAAAGCAACAGAAACAACATCAAGCAAACTAAAAAAAGAAGAAAGGCCTGATTCTGCTCAATTGTGAAAAAATAAAAATCTGCTGCTGTGTTCGGCAATAAATAAAATAAGCAAAACTCTTTGTTACAACATAATCAGCTGGCACCATTCTGACAGGCTTTTACCAGAAGGGCAGCTGAACAAAGTGCATTTGAATTGAAATCAGGTCGTTCCTGGGGGCCATCGGTAATGAACTTGGCAGGGAAAAGGGGAGAGTAGAGGAGGAGGAGGGCAGACGGTTTTAGCTGACCTTAGCTGTTAAGCTACGGCAAAAGAACATGTGCTAAAGCTTGGCTACGCTAACCCTTTTCTTAGCGACAGACTGCAAAGTGCTGTAGGTAATGACTATAAGTGATGATCCTTGCTGAAGGTGGGGTGTGAGCGGAGCCTTGAGAGCAGCGCTGAAAGGAGGGCTGTCAGTGTGACATTTTCTGGGCTTCTGAATTACAGAGAGAGCAGGTGGACTGGCAAATGTCACCTGTTAAACATACGGAAATTCGCACATTTATGTCCATTTACTGTACGGTTTCAACTGATTTGCAATTCAAATAATTTGAAGTTTAAATTATTGTGCGTGTAAAGGAAAGGAGAAAATGACCTAGAGGGTTGAAACAAACTCATAAACAATCAAAACATGGAAGTATGTTTGCAAATACGTGACCACATTATGTTCGGCTTAAGATTGATTGTGAATTTGACCACTATCTCTTATCTCAATCCCCTGTGCATACGTAACAGCCTTATCTGCTCCTCTTTCCCTGTCTCCTCTGCCTGTCCGGGGGCCTAATTTAGCCTTAGTAGGCTCTCCTGGTGCCTAAGAGAATTCTCCTTTATGCAAGCCAGGTAAAATAAGACCGCAGCATGGATGAGGCCCCTCTCCATCATGGTAGATGGGGGGAGTCATGGGTGACAGGCCCTGATCAGGTGTGCATGCGTAATGGCCGTCCCAAAATAATCACTACTTTGAATAATTTCTCCAGCTCTGTCTCTCGCCCATGATTCTTGCTGCTTCGACTCGTTTTGTGGCGGGCATCCCATAAATCCTTGCGGTAAATGTAAATCAGCGGGCCGGGTGCATCTGACAGATGGGGGCTGCGAGGAGTCCTGGGAGATCTCTCCTCTCACCTTTCCCTTCAGCTGGAATGGATGAATCACTAGCTAGGGTAGCTAAATAGCATCCGTGTGCGTCCCTCACTGACGGCAAGGAAAGAGTGAGAGGGCGGGGGTGCGAGGGGCGCTCAGGTATGAGCAAAAATACAGTGGAAGAGTGGTCATTTTGATTAAGAGTGATGCAAGGAAGGTGCATGTCTCAGGGACTGGGGTTAGGAGTCAGAAAATGGAAATTCTCCCTACCTTTGTTGTTGTTGTGATGATGATTGGGGGAACGGGGCTGTGCAGGTGGAAGGAGATGCTCGAGCTGTCAGCTCCTTGGAGGATCGGAGATCTGAGAGGTGGAGGGGAGGGATGAAGAGGAGGCGGGGAGGGGCCCTTTTCTTGGTCCCCTTGGCTGTCTGTGGAGCAGAACCCATCTCTCATTAGGGAAGAGTGCTGAGAAGACACTTGAAAGTGACATTCACCCACCTCCTCCACCCCCACCCAGCTCCCACCCCCGTTTTAGAGATGCTATGCATGATGGCCACTGCCACTCAGGCAGCAGGGTCACCTCTCTTCTTCTCCTCTCCATCGCTTTCCCTCCCTCTCTTTTTTTTTTGCCTGAGGGAGAATATCAATGCCTTGGTGCTTTTGGCAAGATATGCATTCAACACCTACACCTTTCATTAAAATCCATCAATTACAACCTCCTCAATGGAAGGAAGACAGCAACACTTATAGTAGTGCAAGGAAACAGGTGAAAAGTATTATTTTACAGAACTGAAGAGTTGGATTGTGTCTTAATATTATGCAAAGAGGCTAAAACAATGTGTGTTTTTGATGTGGAGTGAGAAAAAGAGAAGCAGAATCAAAGGCTGCAGCACGCTGTGGGGTCAGGGGCTGGAGAGCCGGATCATCTCTGCTGTGGCAGAGTGTCGATTTTCGCCCCCAGCTCTAACCTCGGGCCTTGACTCCTCCGCTCATACCCATCTCTTTAATCTTGGAAAACTCCATCTAACGAGCTACATAGTTCATCGAGTCAAAGAACAATTGGCGTCTCTGTGCTCCATTGTCCCTCCATGACCATCAGGAGTTGCTCAGTATGGTGATGATCAATGCTTTGTCCCCATTATCACCATGTGTTTTCATTTTTTGCCTTTGCTGTTCTGTAATTACTTGACAGAACATGATTATGGTCTTTAAAAAAAAAAAAAGAAAAAAGAACGTTTCCTGTTGACTTCCCAGGCCAGTCGATGTCTATCCAGTGGTCACGTTTGCCCTGTAATCGCCACCGGCTGCTTGAACTCTGCTTTCAGCCCAATGAGGTTCCAGTACCCTGCCAACGCAGCCCATAAATAAATTACGAAAATGGCCCTGAGTGCTGTCACACTTTTAAAACCAAGCGAAAGCACTTGTAATTAAATTCACACAGATATGCTGAAATAAACCCACCCCGTCTGAGGATTCGAAACACTCCAGCCTCTGAGGGTGTTACGCTGAGTGCAGTTCACATCCAGCCATAAATCCTGATGAAACCTCTACACTCATAAAGGCGATATAAATGGCTGCAGATGCATATGTGCACACAGAGCCAGAGTCCTGTAAGTAATTTGTCGTGGAATCCTTTCATTTGCTAACTATCTGTTTGTCACTTTGACTATTTTGGATGGGCTTTAAACACAGCTGGGTTGGCGGTGAGACCTCAGCTATGGATGCTGATGAGAAGGCGACGGAGAGCAAATGTCCAAATGTGACCAAGCTTGGACACTAATTATGTGAATGTATGTTTTCAAGATGGCTAACTGTGGTGTTGACTGCAGGGGTGTGACGATACCTCTGGCTCACAAAACAACATTTTAGCAATATTTTGGGAAAAATAATTGGCCTCTCTTTTTGTTCTAATAAAGTAGTTTTCACAAATATTTTCTAAGCTATTCCAAATTGTCTGCTCTGGGCAAGATAGACTTTACTTTAAAGAGAACTGCTGTAGAGAGTTAACCTAAACAATTTGTAGTTGTACTGGAGATGCTTGTATTGATTATGACCATATTTTTGCTGTAAATCACAGTACAACTGGATGAGTTCATTACTACTTCTTTCCATTTGCTGTTGTCTAGCAAGAAAGTTTCTGAATGAAACAGAAATCGCTTCTTTTAGATTACACTTAGAGCAGATGCAAAGTGCATGTTCTTGGCTATTTTCTCTTTTAGTGCGGTCCTCATCACACTGCCTGAGACGGAGAATAGCCAGTGCCCGTGTGAAGGATAATTTGTACCTTCTCAATGAAAGAGGAGGACAGGCAAATTACTGGCTGAATAAGGACTGCCTGTGGATCCCACTGTCAGAAAGGGAGAGGAGGGCAGAGAGGGAGAGTGTAATTATCAGCTAGCAAAGTGCATTCATATCCTATCACAAAGGGATTGGGATGTGGGTGGACGAGAGAAAGGGAGTAAGAGAAAGTGAAGGAGGTTGAAAAATGGAGAGAAATATGGAGAGGGGGAGGAACAAGGAGTGAAGGACTCCTGGCCAAATGGATGCAAGGCCGTAAACAGGGTTAAAAACAGCCTTCTATGGTCTGGCTCAATGAATGCAGGCACATTAAGACCTTTTAGCCCGGCGCACAAGCACCTCTTTGGAGTTAAAAATGACGAGAGCGAAGCAAGGAGATGGAGGAAGACGAGGAGAGGCAGACATGCAGGAGAGGGGAACAGAAAGGTGGTGGGTTGTGGGCTCACAATCAAAAGCACCCATTTGTTATCTGAATAGGCCCAGATACGTTATAAAGATGGTGGGTATGAGGGAGATTTTTTTTCCTCTGCTAGTCTTTTCTTTCTTGCTGGCTGACATTGCAGAACAAAGCTAGTCTATTAGTGACCCTGGACTTTATTGACAAGCCTGCCATTACCCATACTTCCTGGGGTCTGCGAGGTCAGGGGTCACAGACGGACGGCTTGAAGGGGGCTGGTGAAGGGTCTGGAGAACACATTTAGAGAGCAGGGACACCTGTAGGGTCGCATCCAGTTCAGAACGTGACTATGAGCAACAGCAAAACCTTTTGAGAGCCGGCAGACAATGCAGGCCGGTTCTTTAACAACCCCCCCAACCTCACCCCTCCAACTCTTGCAAGCTTCCTTCAATCTACCACATATGGCTGCATAATAATGCAGGCTCTGCTTTATTCTCTGTAGAGGTAGAAAATTCAAGAACATTTTTTTTCTGCTTTTGCACTTCTGTGTGTGGCTGCAAACGTTTGAGTTCCTCTGAGCAAGACGACGGATGTGCGATCCTAGTATGAAGTTCAATGAAGTGGTGGGAAATAAAATCCCAAAAAGCATCAGTTTGTGCTGAGGTGGAATGGGGTGAGGATCCACCTAGAAAAAATTCCTTTTTTTTTTTTAAATTTCACACAATCAGTTGCGACTTTATGCTGCAGCGTCGTCAATCAAACTCATCGGAGTACATTTTTACGCCACTGGTTTAAACAGTGGCGTAGCAAGGCGGACCGGTCTTGCACGACTGAGGACTAAGTGATAGCAGCATGCATTTGATAAATGTGACACTGCAAATGGAGGGCATCAGTGCTGTTTGCTGGCACAGCATGCCAGCGTGTGATGCACCGCGGGCGGCTGGCACACCAGCCAGGCTTGGCATCCACAGCCTCTCTGAACGAGGAAATTAATCCCCAGTGGGTTTGCTCTGGAAGCCACTCTACATTGCTCTGTGCATGCACTGATCATGCAGTATAAGTACTAATGAAAAAAATGAAGGTTACACTTCTAATGTTAATGCATGCTGCAGTATCTGAGTGTTGTTGTTGTGTGTTGAATCTACATGTGTTTGTGCTCTCTAGCAGAAAAGGTCTGTGGCAGTGGCACAACAATCAGGTGTTGCTGCATATGTTCCTGGTGTCAGCTCCCTGTTTTCCCCAGCAGGCAGCCCAACTCATTGCCAATCTCATAATAGGAGGGCTGGGCAGGGGCATGACTACCACTTGGCAAACAGCACAGACAATATGGCTGGCTTTTTGTTCCACCTCCCCCTGAAACGTAACCACTTCTATGCTAAGATTGATGGCAGCCTTTTTGTTTAATGTCATTTTCATCAGACACGTTACCTTAAAAGCCGGAAGCACTTCAACTTTATCGTATTGTAATTCCCACAAAAAACAGCATGGTTTACTTAAAGAACAAATGTAGTAAAATAATTCAAGTGTGTAGAAACACAGAATAAAAATGAAAGCTAAACCTTTAAGGGAGGGTATTTTCCAAGCACATGGTGCCATTTTTCAGCATAATCAAGTAACAGTTGTTATAAAAATACTATACATATCAAACAAAACTTAAAAGAAATTTGACTTTCAGAATTTAACATCAGGAAATTCCCCTCTGTCTCCTTTAAAAACTCCTGCTCTTTCCGACACTCCACCTTGAGCACGTCATCACAACAATGCCTCTTGACTATGTCATTTACCACCATTCTTAGGAAATTGGGACTGAGAAGTTGTTTTTACGATAAGCTCAGCAGATTCCACCAGGTGTTTGCTGTTTGCGTTGGAGAGAGGAGCTCTGTGAGTTGGAAGCTCAGCTAGAGAAACCAGCTCAAGGAGGAACTTTGTGTGAGCAAGGCCAGGTGTTTAGACACTCCCAGTTGACTACCAGAGGAGCATCGAGGATTTCTCAAACATGCATTAAAGATCCAATGAACACTCAGGGTATGTTTATTATAAGGGTATTACATCATAACATTTTATAAAGCTCAAAAAGTCAATTGTATTAATACCCCCATTAAAAATACAAGTATGAATGTAAAGTTACTTAAATAATTGGAGAGTAAATAATTAGGGCTTTTTGCAAAAGACATTAAATGAAAGTTAGCTGTGTTATTGGGCAATTTTACACAGTTACAGTTCACTCACCCCTCTAACTTGTTGAATTGCTCCAATCACATCCATGCACTCAGGCAAATAAAATCCAGCACCTACAGATGCAGACTGATTTTACAAAACTTTGTAAAATTCACTGAGCAAATGGGTTGATTTGTGGAAACAGTTTGTGGATGGCTCCTTCCTGCATCCATTTGTTTCAACATTACAGTTGAAACAAATGGATGTTAAAAGAAAATCCCTCTAAACCTTTTAGAAAGCCTGGCCAGAGTTAAAGCTGGGAGTTCTGGCATAATATTAAAATCTGTGGATTAAGAAGTGATGCCACTTAAGTCTGTATCTGGGAATCACAAAACTTTAAAATATAAATAATTTGGTTGATAAAACATCACTTTTATGTGACTGACTGATTCAACAAAATGAGTCTTTGTTAAATTTTTATTTAAAGAGATAGTTGAAACAGTCACCGTTTTCAGGTTGACTGTATAATCTACAACAAAATCTTCTCAATGAAAGTATGCATGTTAATATTAAAAAACAAGAGGTTACCACCTCTGTGTGCCAAATTGGGTAAAACTCTTTTTTTTAGGAGATTAAAGTATTATTTCTTGAGAATTCGAACACAAAGTTGAATTAAAATGAGGAATGTTGAGCATCTTTTAAAGTTATACTTTGGTTTAGGGTTTAGAGATAATACTTAATAGAAAAACTTAAAATTTTAACATATCAGCATCAAATTATCAATAGCTGGACTTTGAAACCGTGTGTATATTTAAATAAGGAAGCACATGAATTCACATCAGATCTTGATAACTAAACTGTTTTCTCATTAAAACAACTTTTTCCTTGTAATATTAAGATGTTTTTTGGTAACATTGCACCTTTTCCTTTGCCTGACTTCATTCCTTCCCTGTGTGAGTTGTGTCCGATGTATTTCAGAGGCCTGAGGCCTTACGTTAGACAAGAGCACATTGTTTACTTGTCCCTGCTGGCTACATGTGCACGCACACCCACACACACACATTAATGCATTTACTGATAAATGTAGGATTCTTCAACCTTCATACTGTTTTGTGGTAAACATGTTTATGTTAAGCATGCACAAGAAGCGATAAAAGTTTCCACACACGTACATACACGTGTAAGCAAGGTCCTCCATGTACAGCTAAAGACTCGCATACAGAGACACACATGTTGTCCCTGGTCTGGCCAGAGCAGTCAGGGTCAGCAGCAGGGCAGCCTGTACTGCTGCACTCCTCTGTTATTCATCCATGTCATTCAGGCCAAAATCACGAGGGAAGGGTGGAGGGGAAAGAGAGGCCTACATGGCTTACATTCAACCCCCACGACGTTGCCCTCTGCTCACCCATTGCCTGAAGCAGAGACAGCCCCTTCCCTCCCTCGCACCCACTCTTTCCCCTGCTCTACCACCTCAGCCCCCGGGGCCCGGTCCCTGATCCTCCAGCATGGGTCAGTGCTAAAGAGGACACATGGCAAAGGACAGATAGACCCAAGGCTCCACAGACCCCATTAGACCTGGCCGGGGAGGAAAGACGAAACGCAGTGTGGCCACATGGATGAGTTTGATATGCTTTCATTTTCATAAAGACTTCTATTAGCATCAAAATGTAAAATTAAGTTTGAGTGAGTGCATGTTGAAAATAAATTTGATGTCCTCAGACAGCTGACAAAAAAGAGAAAAAAACAAAACTATCCCCGTCTGTCACAATGTGAGCGCAGCATGGTGAGTAATCATTTCCAGTGATAAAGCAAACATAGCTGTTGTGCCACTCGTACTAATTGATGGAGAAACAAAAACATCCACAGCGTGTCTCTGGAGTGCGAAGATGAGCGCGTCATTAGGGGGAGGCTCACATGCATTTCAGAGGAGGGCCACTAATCCAGCATGAAATTCAATTTAAAACTTGGAGCCTGCCTTGATTCAGTGCCAGATATCGACAAAAAAACAGAGCGCCGCGGCCACTGGGACTGCCGAACGTTGTTGTCTCCAACTCAGATGAATACAGTTTCTTTTGCTTTTACTAAATCACAATTTATGTTATTATGCCAATGGTGCTTTTTTTTAATATAAAATTAGGAGAAACTTTGAATTCGTCCTTCTCCTTTTTTCTCGGAATGTTTCTCAATCAAATTTACATGAACAACTTTACTGTAAAAATAGTTACATATGAACATTTGATTAAACTTGGACCTTAATTGGCTTTGACAATATTCGGAAAATTCAGTTTGCTGAATATAAAACTTCCTATTTTAACTGAAGTAGTAAGTTGTAGAGTAGAACACATTTTTATTTATTTTCCCTTAATTAAATCATTAGAAAATAACAGTAGTGAGAAAAAATGATTGATGTATGGACATAACATAGTTTAATGTAGCTCATAAATGCTTCTGAAATAAATAGAACCCCCTCTTTATGTCAAGCAGATAGAACATTTTAGCAAATCACAAACTCCTTGCCTGTCTTTAACAAGAACACCACAGCTACACTCTTCATTGCTTGCCAGTGTGCTACTTTGCAAGATAAAATTGGTGTTTAAAAGAAAAACAATAGTTGAAAAATGACCTGTCAGTCAGCAGACCTTTTCTATAAAACTGCCGCTGGCCCTGTTCAGGCAGAGAGAGGGGCCCCATTCTGTCCCAGGGACCAGGGTGAAAGGTCAGTGTGGACCTCTGGACATATCCTATGCCTATGATAATATCCAGGACTCCGATACATATGTGTGTGGGTCTAGAGGGAGTAGAAGGGAGATCTCTATATGAGGAAACATTGTAAAAGAGATGAGAAGCAAATATATTGCATTTAGGAAAGGACTGAAAGGCACAGGATGCCGGACATTTGTTTAGAAAATTGTTTACGTGATTTACACCCTGGGTTGTAGAATCCACGCTGAAAGGTATAACTCAAAACAGTTTTTTTCCCCCTATGGCAGCCTTTGCTGGCTATTCATAAATGAGGCAGGATTTAACAAGTGCTAGCAGTTAGAGGTTGCAGCATGGTACTACCTGCCCACTCAATATTTCAAAAAGAACTACAGTTCGCCTAACAGTCATTGTCTCCTTTGGTAAAGTTTTCTAAAAAAGCCGTAAAATAAATACGGGGGTATTTAGTATTTAGTGGGGGTGCAGAGGTTAAGCACAACCCACATATGGAGACCTTAGTCCTCGATACCGTCGTCACAGGCTCGATTCCCGGCCTGGTGACCTTTGTCACATGTCTTCCCCTTTCTCTCATTACCCACTTTCCTGTCAATTCACTATCAAAGGCCACTAGAGCCAAGAAAAAAAAAGAAAAAAATACATTAATGACTTGAAGATGCCACTCTTTCCTGCAGTTCTCCAACAGGGAGACTTTTTATTTTTCTTTCACCTCCCCTATTACCATCCTTATTGTGCATTGCCACAAGTGACAATTGAGTTTGTTTAGTTGTTTTAACTTTTATTGACTGCTCTGACTGTAGAAATGGGCACGTTTTGACAGTGACCATCAACACTTATAATGTCTAATTGAATGACATGTTCCCTTGTCTTTTCCATTTTGAAGAGTCAGTGGATAAGAGAAATCACGCTAAATGTCACAAATTCTAACTACTTAGAAGATTCTGTACACAGATCAACTTAGTAAAAGTAAAAATTCCTCTAGCTATATTAGTTTTTCTAAACTGTTAAGGTGTTAGTAATTGACAAACACATTTTGCTACTGTAGAATTTGCATTTTACATAGAGCCAGATTCTTTTTATGTTACTGTGATACTCAATAGTCAATTTTAAGGTTTTTCACAGTTCTTTGGAATTAATTGTAATGAATAGATATTACTCTATTATACTAATTGAATTTGTTACATTACGCCCATGATTAAGTTATGGTGAGTTTATTGCTCACCCTGTGGTTGTTGTAAAACTATAGGTATGAATAAGCTCAACTCAAATATTTTATTATTATTAAAGTTTGTTTTATATCACATAAGGGAGTGCTGAGTGCTGGTGTTTTTCTTTTTGTTTGCTTGTTTTCATATGCCATCTCTTACTTTGTAAATTATTACGTGTTTGTTTGTTGTTGCTAAAGAATACAGCAAAGTAAGAAAAGCAATGACATAGTAGAAGCACATTTTTACTGCAACTGGAGAAGAAAAGTGGAAAACAAGAAGCTAATTAGCTTTGGACAAGAGTAGATGCAACAAACTTTCAGTGAAGGGAGAAGAGAAAAAAGGAAAAACGTTGATTGAAAAATAGGACAGAGATTTGTTCTAAAAATGTTTGAGGTTCCCTTGTAATTGAGAATGTTGGGGCAAACAAATATTTTGCAGTACTTCGAATTTAGTGTTTATATTTGAGATGGATATTATTTTGCTAAATTTATTTGGGTTCCTGTTATTTGTTCCAAGTTCGAAAAAGTCCATACGTGCAGATAACGACACCATTACATCTGTTCGTGCTTTGTAAAATGTCAGGTAAAATCTTCCCTCACAACACACACAAATTCAATGTTCTGGCATTTGATTATTTCATTCTTTCAAGGAGCACACTGTGAAACAAGTTTAATCACATTCACTTAACAAATGTAAATCAAGTCAGATAAAACCTGAATAAATCGTAAAAGTGTCGTTTTTTTAATAATGATTCAATTTATTAAGAGAAAAAAAAAACTATCCACATTAAGCAGACTGAATGTAAGAAAAGATTTGCCTTATGTGTGGCCCGTGAGGCCTGCTGTGATTTAGATGGATTACTTTAGATCAGAGCATGATGCGTCTCTCCTTTAAATCTTGTATTCTACTTCATGTTGGCAGATTTTATTTGAGTGATTTCTCTGGCAGTAATCAGGTGTGGATGTGTCTGGTAAAACTGAATTCAACTTTCCCTGAACCATGGTTAATCACAGTTAATTTATGATTTATCAAAGAAGCGATTATTACTATTTCTTATTAGGCCAGGTAGGCTTGGAGAGGGTTCCTCCCCCCGCTCCCGAAATACAAATAGAAATGTAAAAATCATTAATTGAAAGCAACTTTTTGTTTTTACTCATTATATTTCTATGAAGTTGGAATGTTTTAATGCTACAGATAAAAGGAAAAACAAAAAGAATCTGTGTGGAGCTGAGGTGATAACTCCCTGACAACCTACGAGTCTACCAGGGTTTAAAATGGAACTCTTTAAACAAAAAACAAAAGTGCAAAGAGTGCTCCTACTTTAACCTTCTTTGTATACAAATGGAATAATGCACATATGGAATAATTTATTTCTATACCTTTGTTTGTCAACCAATATGTAGACTAATAGACTGTGGTATTTCTGACGATAGTCTTATTCAGCTATGTCTGGAGTCATATCCACAGCCAAAGAAGTCAAATGACAGCAAAAAAAGAGAGAAAAAGATAGACATGAATTAAAATCATACAAAGAAACCAAAAAGAGGAAATGTATCATTTAGTTTTCACAAACTGTCATCTTTCATAAATAAACTTATTGGTGTGTGATTTTGTTTAATTAGTTAGATAATAATTATAGTAACCTGGTAAACACATGAAAAAATTAAACTGTCAATATTCCAATGTTTTTTTCCAATACATGTAAAGAGAAAAATAAAATGTGGAGAAATCTGAATAAACATATACTAGGGATAAATGTAAATATATATATATTTTTAATTCACAATTTCAGATGTCCATCTTTTCCGTCCAGATCTTGAACTATAATGTTTCTTTCTTTTTCCTTTCTTTATAGAAACATAATGTTTTTTCCTTGGCCTAAATGTCTCCCCGTGTCTTTACTGCCCAAAGAAGTAACGACAAACAATGGCCACGCTAATAAATAAAAAAAAAAAAAAAAAAAAAAAGCAGGCTATCAACCGTCACCGCCGTGCCTTGGTTGGTCTCTCATCACATGACCTACATGCTGGATGACATGTCACAGCCAGCGTGGCCTCATTTGCATAAGACAATCACCCCTTTCGGACGGAGGGCACAAATGTTGTCTAGACGACATGCATTAGATGTATGAACCTCCAGACACGCACACACACACACCCGCCTGCATGCATGCATAAACACCTATATCTGCTCCTCTGTCCATCCCATTCACACACAAAGACACCCTGATGTCACTTCAAACAGCCCAGACTGAAGCCTCCAGCCAGGCTGAGACTATAAATCAGCTTCAGGTCTGCCTTCACACGCTGGGTTATTATGGCGTGCCGGACCCAGCCTGAGAAAGTATTAAATACATCACACACATGCAAATCTGTACTGATGGAATGACAGGAAGAGCCCGCCTGGCCAGCCATTTGTATATTGCTCCTCAGTTAGGAGATTATGTGATTATTCTGCTCTATGTGCCATGAGGGGGGTCAAAGAGACAACTCTTTTGAAATGCGATACGTGTCGGTGTGATGACAATGAGTGTTGACAGTGCGTGCAATTATGTGTGTATAACGGCGTGAGCGTGGAAATGTATGTTAAATGTGTAGCAGTAATAGACAGGTGTGTGTGTGGGGCGTGGGGGTGCGCTACAGTGTGGTGGTCAGCAGGCTCTGTTGTTTGATGTATGCATTAGCTGGGCTGTAATGAATGTGGCTACAGCAGGATGAGTCTCAGGAGAGCTGATTATATCTGTTTGTCATCTGTGGCGAGGGTGATCCCGTGACTCCAGGAACGACAACGCGGCATCTCTCTTCTGATGTTCGGGACCGGAAATGCAATGGGTGTTTGGGAGAGCTTGGCATACAACAAAGAGACGCTCGCACGCACCTTTTAAGCCTGTTTAAGCAAGATTTAAAAATAAAAAACATGTGTGTGGACTTCACTCGGTGTTTGTCGTTTCTCTTTCTGCCAAAGTGACACCAAACATCTGTTTACTGCCACCGCGGAAACGTACCGATGCATTAGCGCAAAGGGAAAAGACGAGACGCAGAAGGAGAAAATGAGAGAGGACAAGAGATGAGACGGAGAGATGACCAGAGAAAACATGTGGGTCACTTCACCGCTGTCCAAAACGCTCTCATTTATCCTCCTCCGGCCCCCTCCGACAGGGCCGCGGGGCAAACTGCGGCTCGGCAGACAGGCCTCTGTCAGGGTGCAGGCAGAAGTGACGACGAGAGCTGTTGATGGAGGCAGAAGTTAGTTATCGTTGGCTGAGGGTCTGGACTGCAACTCGCTGCGGAGGGCTGGGCTTGTCACGGCCGCAGCAGCTCACAGCGGCGCTAATCAACACCTTGCTATTCACACACTGAGCTGGCAGTCATTAACACATACTCTGCTTGTTTGCATATCTGTCAGCACTTTTCAATAGAGTGGATTCCTGAAAAAAAAGTGAAAAGAAGTATGCACAATGGTTTGTTAGAATTGAGCCAGTTTGGCATTAATAAAAATACCCGCATCATCGTGGGCTTGTCAAACAACATAAGTTTACTCTGTTAATAATTAAGACAAAGAGAAATGGTTATAATGCTGGATATTCAGTGGTGAGGATATATTTTAGTCAAGTTTGAAGATGCATGATTAAAGAGGATAAAACAAAGAAAACAAGAGGTTGTGCAAAGGTTCTGCAGATAATTCCTGGGCAAACAAAACCAAAAATTGTGCTGTGTTGTGAATTATTGCAAAGACATAACAACTCAAACCAAACTACTTTTTTGACAGTATTCTCATTACATATAAATGTATTTGACAGTTTTATTTTGTTCAAGGCTACACAGCAAAAACTTAAATTATGTCTTAGCTTCCTTACACACACACATATACACTATATATATATATATATATATATATATATATATATATATATATATATATATATATATTCTCCTTTTATATTGTTTAATCTTCTAACTCATCATCATCTCATCCCTGACAAAATGCCCTGGGTTACATGGTGGTGGTAGTATCATGCTGTGGGGCGCTTTTCCATAGGAGTGGCAGAGAAACTTGTCAGGATTGATAAAAGGATGGCTAAATCTAAATACCGTGACTCCGGAATAAAATCTGTTATGATGTGAAAGCAGAATAATAATGTATGCCAATACTTTCTTTTGTAAAGAAAGGCATGTACTTTTCTGACTAGAGTGAAGTGATTTAATCTACTGTATATAGACAACAGCAATGTTGTTCACTCACCCTCTTGCTTTGTAAAAAATACAGTTTGCCCTTTAAGATGTGAAGTAGCCTTCATGCTAATGCATGTATTCAAACCTCCACATGAACCCCTGCTTTTCTTTTTAGACTGCTTTTCCCTAAGTGAGGGAAAAAATCTACTATTTAATCATTTCATTAGATCATTTGCCTGATAGATATGCCTCAGGCTTTTCCCATTTTCCCCTTGCTGTCTTGACCTAGATATGAGTAAATGCATGTATGTTTATGTGTTTGTGTGCATGGTTGAGAGAGGATAAAGACTGTATGCATGCCTCTGTCCAGCTGTGCCAGGACAGTATCAGGCAGCGCGTTTGCACCACCGCATCTTCAAATTAAGTGTTAGAAGACGTTCATATTTGTCATTATTGTAATAAGTTTCTGAAATCAGAACTTGTAATCTGTGTGGAAGTTATTTTCCGCTGAGGTGAAGCATACCGAGTGTACAACCCATTTGTGTAATGCAACAACGAAAATTTGCTGACTGTGTAGCTTTGCAATCACATTTAACAAACAAACACATACATAAGAACCACCTGGGATTTTGTTTATTTGACTTAAAACAAATATGAATTTCATGCACCTGCAGTTGCATCTCTGCAATAAATTAATTTCAAACAAAAAAAATGATGTCACTGTTTATATCAACAAAATAATGTAGCTTATTATGTTAAGGGAATTAATAAAACTCTTGAAAGTTCTTTAAAAAGAAGAGTCTGAGAAGAGCTTATTAGCTGTTCCGTGCTTCACATAGAAACCCAAAAGTATCAGAGGAATGGGTGATGTTTTTCACACAATGAAAAATGACACATTAAGAGTAACCTCTTCAATTAGCAATGCATCGAGTTCTGTTTCTAATAGCTTTGTTGCAAATGTGCAAATTTGTAAAGTTAACTAGAGGGACTTGAATGAAACTCATCTGGTTCTAAAGATCGGACTGGCATTTTATTTGAGATTTTCTTCCTGGAAATGACTGGAATCCCTCTCCTAGTTTGGGAGTCTGAGCCCAGAATATTTTGATGAGCCATTGCACCACAGAGGCTCTAATCTTCCAAAACTGAACTGTATCCTCTTCCTTCCCCTGGTATTTCTTGAGATTCTGTTCTTACGTTTAGCTTGGTGTCACTGTCTTTAGGAGTACTACTTAAAATGTGATTGTGTAAACAAAAAAAAGTTCTTCAAAAATTGTACAACGAACAAATAACCAATTTAAGAAAAATTAAGCGTATTAAATGTTGTTCAGATATTGGGGTTTTATACTGGATCTACTGTCTGTCATTTGCTATGCAGAGGTTGCATATTCTGTACACTTCCTGGCCACTTTATTAGGTACACTTTGATTGGACTCCCTCTTGCCATCAGAGCTGCCTTAATTCTTCATGGCACAAATTCAAAAAGGAACATTTAACTCCGGTAAGTGCGAAGGTCATTTGAGTTCAGTGAACACATTGTTATGTAGAGGAAACCTGTTTGAGATTATTTCAGCTTTGTCGCATGGCAACGCATCCTGTTGGAAGTAGCCATCAGAAGATGGGCATGGTCAGAAGACTGCAGTGTGTTAATGATACTCCGTTAGGGCTCCAAAGTGTGGTGGGAAATATCCAGCACACTGTTAAACAGCTAACACCAGTCTGAAATGTTGATGCAAGCCAGTATCCATACTTTCTGTCTGCCATTCTTCATTGACATCAACAAGGCACTTTAAACCACATGCCAGCAGGTTTGCAGTTTCTGCAATACTATGAAAAATCCGTCAGGCAACAACAATCATGCCAAGTTCAAAGTGTCTTCGACCCTTATTTTGTTCCCCATTCTGATGTTCAGGTTTTCACAACATCCAGATTCCTAAGTCCACTGAGTTTCTGACATGTTACAGGCCGATTTGCTATTTTTAATTCTGTATATTTCATGTTTTACATTTGTGTGTCTATTTGCTTGGATTGTCACTTTGCTGCTGTTGCTCAGAAATTTTTCCATTGTGGGACAATAAAGGATATTTCTATTCTGACTATTTTTAAAAATGTTTTTGAACGTGTGTACTTAATAAAGTGGCCAGTGAGCATATATGACACCTTAAAAAATGTAATTGGTGAAGACAGTCAAGTCCTGCCAAAACTTACGCGGGAGTTCAAATGGAATATAAATTCAAACAAAATGTCACTATACGATTCCAATTTACTTTTGAAATGAACACTTCTGCTGTTAAAAACATTGCTGATAAATGCACAAACAACAGGAAGAGGTCACCCCCTTTGAGACCTCATCTATAGTCAGCTTGACACCTGTCCGTCCATCTCAGAGTTGCAGACTGATGGATGGAGGGGACAGAAGAGGCTTTAGGCCAAAGGAGGTGAGCGTGTGCATGTATCAGAAACAAAATGAAAGATGTCAAGGTAGATGGTAAAATCAGGGGGCACAGGGACAGATATAAATTTTATAAAACAGACAGGATTACAGGAGAAGAGAACATGGTGCATGAAAGAAAGTATGAAAGGAACAATGCAAAAAAAAAAAAAAACTAATTTAATTGCTGTGAAGCTGATTTGAGATGCAGGAATGACCTGTGGACATTTGGGGCCTTAGGTTAGAGTGAAGCGGGACTGTTAGGTCAGGTCAACATCTGGAGTTGATTTATTCTCCCCAGATGAGCACAGTACATGAGCGCTGGTATCTCTGTTGGCATATAAGCTCCTAATCCACAATGAGAAAACTAACTTTCACTCCCTATTTAATAAACACTGCAATGAAAACAGATTAGTTGATACTTAGGTTTTTTCACATTTTGTTTAAGTTTAAGGTATTCTATTGGGAGTTTATGTGACAAAGAGTAAAATACAGCACATAATTGAAGAGGAAAGGACAAGACATGTGGTTTATGAAATCTTTTACAAATAAAAAAAGTTTAATGTGTTGAGTCAATATTTTTACTTTTTTGCAGCTTTTGCAGTTGCAAATCATTTGGGCTGGCTATATATCAGCTTTGCACATCTAAGGATCTAAAACCTTTGGATTTTCTTCATAAAATTAATTGTCAGATTAAAAAGAGGGCATCTGAACATCACTTTTCCAGTCCACACATTTTCAATTGGATTTAGATTCAAACTTTTCCAATAGCTGTTCTATTCTAGCACATTGCTATGTTTTGATCTGAACCAACTCTCATCAGCTTCAAGTTATTTTTGCAACCACTAATAGCTTCACTTCTGTGACTATCTTGCATTTAGCACCATACATCTGTCCATCACCTCTAACCAGCTTTCCTGTCTGTTTATGGATGATTGACTGGACAGCGTCATGTGAGCTGATTTAAGGGTTGTACGTATTGTTTGTAGATTAATCCTGCTTTAAATGTCTCTACAGCATTGACCCTGACCTGTCTGGTGGTTTGGTTTTGTACCATGCTGAACTTCTAAAGGCACTTGGCTGCACTGAAACTCATTTAGGTGTATCAGAATGAAGAGAGTTTGAAAAGCATGCCACACTTTTCAGATTTTGATATGCAAGACAAAAATGAAAAAATATTTCTCGGCTCATCTCTCTTCCCCCATTACACTTACAGAGTCGTTTTGCTGTTCTGTCAATGGAAAATCCAATTTAAATACATAGAAGTTCATGATTATAATATGACAAAATGAGGGGGGAAAAACCCAAAGTACACAAATACTATTGCAAAGCACTGTGTGTGTTTACAGAATATATTGTCAATGTTGATTGATACCTTTGGCTTCATTACTTGCCTGAATTTGTTTTGATTGACACTCTCAAACTCAGCAAAGGGCTATTTTTACCTTAAAGCAGCAGAGAGATTAATACAAGACTCTAATCCTATAGAATGACCTGCGGCTACATGAGCATACCTGATATTCCTGATACTGCTGCATTTGGGAGATTGTGTCGGAGCTACACTCCTTCCCTGAAGCCACATCACATGTTCTTGTATCACTTCATTCCTGTTTCAATCAAATGTTTGTCCAACATTTCACTACACCTGGGAGAAGCATAGCCTTGAGCTGCCAAGGGGTATGAGGTCACTGTGTTACTATCAGGCCTCCCATGCATGAAAAGACATCCATTATCTGGAACCCAAAAGCCTGCCGGGTTCTGATACATAAGGACAGCAAGATATAAATTAGGATAAAAAAAGAATGATGGCTGAGAAACTGCTAAAGAAAATGTTTTGCATCATTATGTTATTACAAGATGTTGCTAGTTCTAAATAAGAGATCAAAGAAGTGCTGCGGTACGATGGTGTGTTTGATGCAGAGCAAACAAATGACCACAGAGGAAAAGCACATGGCACAAAAAAATATGAGTTTTGTAGAAATGTGACCCCAGATGTTTCTGTCCGGATATTATATGAACCTGAATAGTCTCGCACATGTCAAAACATGAAGCAGTAGGATAAATAACAAAGCAAGATTTTTAAACAGACTAATGATACTAGCATGAAAACCAGAACTGTACGTTAACGTTATAAGATTTGTTTTCAAAGTGTGCACTTACCTATGCAGGTTTACTACAGTTTTAAGTGATATTGTCAATCTGTCTCGGTTTAACTGCGATGCTTTATGATACGAGAAAATGGCTCATATTCACTTTGTTTCTCATTTTGAAGAAAGAGAAAATCAAAAATGTTTCTGGGTATAACAGGGGAAAAAAAAACTTAGATTATGGAACTAATAAACCTGGTTGTTTAAATTTTGGTAGATTTTTCTTTCTTGCCTCTCAAAATTTTCTTGCCTAATCTTGGTTTCATTTGTACTTTTTCTTTTATGTGGTGTTTGGCACTACTACATCGTATCACAAAGGTGCAGGATTCACATCCTTCCAGAAACAGGCTCAGTGAATGTCCCTATGTCTAAGAGTTAAATTTACGTTTCTCCTGTAATCCTTCTCTCACTACTCTTGAATCTGAATAAAATCAGTCCATCCGTCCTTCCTTCAACCCATCCATCCAATCATCCAGTCACAGCAGAACATGCTGTGCACTTTAGTTTGTATTTGAGTTTTTGTACTTTTCTTGATTACTGTGCTATGAGGTTACAGTACATGTTGAGGGTTAGTTTTGTTTTCTTATGAACAACAACTATTTTAATCATTCTCTATAGTGTTTACTTACATTTGTTTAATGTGGGAGCAAAACATGATACATTATGACTGTGGAAATAGTTTTAAATATTATAACACTATTCTTTACATCTGAAAGGTCAAAACAGCTATGAGGAAGGCAAACATTTTAATGCATAAACTATGTATATATTTCAGTTTCATTAGGTCACATACTGGTAGGCTTACATGCAGGTCAGAGGAGCGCAATCCTACGAGCTTGAGAAGTATTTTTTTTTTCTTTTTATTTCATGTAAATTTTTTTACCATAGATTTTGTGAATTAACAAGTATTATAAGGTTTTGCATCACATGACAGATTGTTCTTGAGGATCTGTTCGGGTTTTCTCTACCCAGCACCATCCTGTACGTTTGGATTTGAGCTCTAAAGGTCATTGTTTATTCTCATGTACAGATAATGATATTCAGCTTTAGGTGGTCCCAGAAGGACTTCTATCTGCCATGAACCCATTCCAGGATGCGTAGGGCATCTTTCTTTTTATATATCTACACAACCAGGCAGAACAATCATCCTCAATCACCCTTTTTCTGTCTGTCACCAGGAACCCCACACCACATTGGCGGTGCTCCCAAAGGCCAACGTGGCATCACATTCTTGACTAAACGTGCATAAAAACAAATTAGCTTGGCCCATACAATTTGCAAAGAGATGTGTGCAGCCAGCCAGCAAATAGATGTCATTCCAAACCAAGGTCATGATAGTATTGGGGCTGGAAATTTAGGATTGATGTGTGCACAAGGCAAGCTTCACCATTTTTTTTTCTTTCAGTTTGAAGGGTTTGAGGCAGGCTCATTGGAGGAGACGTATTGAGAGTGAGACAGCTGCAGAACAAAAACTGGCCTCCACATGCTAGTGATTTGCAGATGAATTAAACTCCAATATGTCCTCATAATGTTTATGCAAAAACAAAAGGTGGGTTCAACAAAAGGCCAGATACATTTTTAGATGAAAAAAAATTGATCTGTAAAAACAATTTGGATGAATGTAAACAGACTAGGTTATACAAACACTCTATGCAAATGTCATGAGCCCATGTGATTCATAAAAACTAATTTATTGGTTTCCAAAGAAAAATTGTCCAAGTTCAGAGTTCATAAGGGTTTGGGAAGAAAAAAAAATTTGAATCTGGACTTACTTCTTACTAATTTTCAGTCCAGTACTTCATATTTATGAGATTATTATTTTTGCTTTGATAAGACAATTTTTACTGAATTACAAGGATATATGAATTTTACCAAACATATTTACTCAACTGCCCGCTCACATATTAAATTGAGTGAATCCTTTTTAAACCCTTTGGATTCTTAACTGAAGGGGTTCAATATGCAGCTACAATATCTTTTATTAAGGTTGAAGGCTTTCCACAAGGTTTATGACTGTCCTTATGGTGCAAAAAATATATAAAAGAAGTTTAAGAGGTCAGACATTGATGTGGGATGAGAAGGCTGGGCCAACTGTCTCTAGTGTGATTATCCCAAAGATGTTCTATCTCATAGACGCCAGTTCTCACGGAAAATATGATTCTTCCACCCAAAACATATGCAGTGGTTTGCAGTCCTTTTGGAACAGCATTAGATCATCTCCAAGCTGTTCCCACAAAGCGAGAAGGATTAAGTTGTTCAAAATGTTTTGGTATGCCTTTTAGATTCTCTTCATTAGAAGAATGAAATTCCATTCATTCTTCTAATGAATGAAATTTCCAAACAATATTTGGTGATTTGTGTATCTAGATACAGTACTTAAAATGGCACTTTTACACTGTGTTCCAAATTATTATGCAAATTGGATTAAAGTATCATAAAGATTACATTTTTTGTTGTGCTATTAAATTTATAGATGGTATTGTGTGTCAGGGCTCTTTGAATCACTATAAATAATTTTAGAGAGCTTGGTTGATTAGTTTGTCTGGTGAGCTCAATTAAAGGAAATCTACTTAAGGATGTTCCACATTATTAAGCAGGCCACAGGTTTCAAGCAATAAGGGAAAGAGAAAGGATCTCTCTGTTGACGAAAATCATCAGATAGTGTAGTGCCATTTGACATGGTATGAAAACATTAGATATTTAACGAAAACTGAAGCGTTATTGTACTGTGAAGAGATTTGTGGCTGATTCAGAACAAAGATGGGTTTGTACAGATAAAAGGTTTCTGTTAGACAAATTCATCGGATTAAGAGAGCAGCTGTTAAAATGCCCTTACAAAGTAGCAAACAGTTATTTGAAGCTGCTGGTGCCTCTGGAACCTCAAGGTGGAGGATCCTCCAAAGGCTTGCGGTGCATGAACCTACTATTTGGCCGCCCCTAACCAGAGCTCACAAGCAGAAACGGTGGCAGTGGGCCCAGCCGTACATGAAGATTAATTTTCAAACAGACTTGTTCACCGATGACTGCTGTGCAACCCTGAATGGTCCAGATGGATGCAGTAGTGGATTGGTGGTGGATGGTGGATACCTAGCTCTGGGAAGGTATTCTGACATCCTGCAAAGAAATTCAAGCAGTAACTATCCACAAACTCACAAGTTCAATGGATGCAAGAATTGTGCAGGTGATATCAAAGAAGGGGTCCTATGCTAACATGTAACTCGGTCTGTTAAGATGTTTTTGATTGAAATAGCTTTTGATTTTAGTACATGTGATGCTGCACATTCAAATAATGACCGTTTGCAGTTCTTTATAATCCATAAAATGCTTAAAAAATCTGCTGTGCGTAATAATTTGGAACAGTGCATTTTGAGTTTTTTTATTTTTGAAAAAAAATACTGTTCTCATGGGGAGCTTTGTTCAGTGAAATTTGATTTATACTGTAACAGTTCATGACTTGAAAATTATACTGACCATCATTTGCATTGACCATTTAGGAAAATCTGAAAAAATATCACTAGCATAATAATTTGGAACACGGTGTAGTACACCATAAACTTGTAACTTGTAAACTAATTCCTTTCATTAATTTACCTTCTTTATCCTATGTAGTACTTTTACAAGGTCTGAAGATTAATGTTGCAAATCCTTAAAATGTGTACATTTCAGTGGTTCTATTTAGAGCTTAAACTGCCAATAGTACAGCAAAACAGAGTCAATATCTAAAAAGGAAAACTTGTAACTTCTTAATCTGTAATTAAACATCTTGAAAATCTGTGAGTAAATATGAACAAGTTATAGAACTTGTTCATAGAAAAGCTGAACTATTCCAGTCATACATGTATCTTCTACATGAATTCATGTGAATCATTAGGAACTATGGTAAACATACAGTGTCCTATAGAGGCACAAGCTTTTTACCCTCAATGGTATGCGTGGGGCCGCGTTGAACAGAGCAGGGTCGGTCTAATAAGTCCCCAGGCTATGGCAGCCAGGCCTGTGGTAGGTGGATGATGGATCTCAGTGCCAGGGTACAATAATGGTGGGACAGAGCAGCACTGGGGTGAAGGACAAAACTCTGCCCTCTCTCCTTAATCAGATGCAGATCAAGCTAAAAGCAGCAGAGCAGCAAATCTCTCCTCTAACCGCAAGCCTCTAGACCCTGCACAATCCCCTCTACTTTGCCTCCCTCCATTGCTCCTGAGGCCCCTCCTCCTCCTCTCTTTATCCTTTTCTTCTTTCTTCAGATTGTCTTAGCAACAGAGCTTAGGAAGCAGAGCAGAGAAGGAGATAGATGTTTGGAGGCCTTTACCACCAAGATCATATAGGCTAAAGCCCCTTGTAGCTTGTTGATAAAGTATTGATTTCTTTGCCGGCTGCTGTTTGCGAATCACCTTGGTGCTAGTGACCCTTGTGACCTTAAAGTGTGAGGTAGAAGGGAAGGTAAAAGGGGTACACAAGGGGCTGATGTGAAAAATGTAGAAAGTAGAACAGAAAGAATGAGAAAGACACATAAAGGAATTTAAAAGACTAAGATGGGAATTGATTGGGTACAAGCCTGTCTGTTAATTGAGGGGATGGGTCAATGATGCTAGAATATTGAATTTGGGAGGGAAGCAAAGCAGCAAGCTGGGTTCCTTTATATGGACGGACAACATAAGAGCAAGTACACATGCATGACTGCTGTAGCACTCAAATGAACACCGTCTTCACTTTGATGGCCTTCTTTGTTGTCTCCACAAAGATTAAGGCCTTGGTAACATGGTGTCCTTGAAGAGTGTGAGTGTCCTCCTCAACTTGGACTCTACTTACAATCTTCTGTTGGAAAAATGGTAGCAAACAATGACTGGTAAGGCATTTTGAACAATAAAATGTAGCTAAGAACCACATTGTTGACAACACTTGGGATTCAAAGTATTTTGTTGCTCTATACGGTCATCCTTACTTATGGTTACATTGAAGGCTTAACGTTGGCATTACATGTTTAGAATGTATGTCAGATACATTCCCTCTAAAAATAGAACAACATACTCTCCTCACATCCTCCCCAAACTGACATTTTATATTGCCAAAAGTAGTTGCTCATCTTCCTTGACACACATTTGAAATGGACTGAGATCCAGTTGTTAAACCACTGGGTTTAATGTGATGTCAGCAAACCCTTTACTGGCAATAACTTCAATTCCATCTGAAAGGTTTTCTAGAAGGTTTAGGACTATATTTATAGACATTTTTTACCATTCTGCCACAAGTGCATTTCTGACATTCAACAGTGATATTGGACTAGAAAGACTACATGACGAATTCTACACTAAATCTCACCAAACATGCTTTGTTAGGTTGAGGTCAAGAATCGGTGCTAGCCAGTCAAGTTCACGAGGGCAGAAACATCAAACCAAGCTTTGCCTGTTGGATTACCAGATAGATAATTTTGATTAATTATTACAGACAGCATGTTTCCACTACCCCATATCTAGTGGTATGAAGCGTTGCACCATTGTATTCATCGCTTGGCATTGTTCTTGGTGATGTAAGTCCTTAATTTAGCTGCTGAACCACAGAAACTCATTCCATCAGTCTCTCTTCTAGTGTTCACAAGCTAATCTGAAAGCCAAGTGAAGATTGGAGTTCCTTAGCTATAGTGCAGGAAGTTGGCCACCAGCCCTAATTGACCTGCATGGCGCTGTGATTTTACATTGTCTATCACTTTTTGACTGAAGTCATACACAATCATTCCATTTTCTTATATCATCACAATTGACTGTGGAATTAGTAGCAAGCTAATTTCACAACTGATCTTTTTTGCACAGGTGGGATCTTATCAGAGTACCATGCTGGAATTCACTGAACTGCAGAAAGTGACCCGTTCTTTCACAAATGTTTGTAGAAGAGCTCTGCATGCCTAGGTGCTGGAGGCCATAGAAGTGATTGGAATACCTGAATTTAGTGATTCCATTCACTCAAAGGTAAAAATCAGCTTCTATTCCATCTTTTAATAGAAACTATAAGTTTGAAAAACATATCTTACTTATAGTTTAACGGTAAAACTTAAAACAAGGACACATGCAAGAAAAAAAACTCAGTGTCTAGACCAGGGGTCTCAAACTCGCGGCCCGCGGGCCAACTGTTGCCCTCGGGACAATAGTTTGTGGCCCCCGCCTTAATATGAAAGTTTAATGTTAGTGCGGCCCGCGAGTTTGATATAATTGGCACTTTTCAGTGTTGTGTGCGGAGCTGAACAAACTTACCAATCACGGTGGATTATATTGCTCTCGGGGCGGGACATCGGCCGGGCCTATTTGCATTTTCTATTTGTCATTATTTGCATGCGGTACATGCGCAATTTCCGCGGCTGCTCCCGCTTCACGTGCTTCAGCATCCAGTCTAGACCCGGACGTTGCTGATCAGTGTAACGTAATTAAGGTTAGGCGCTGTAACGCTTGGGTTGTGTTTAAGGGAGGAGAGGAGGCGGCAGATTCGTCAGGACGGTCAAAAATGCACAACCACACTGGTACTGGGAATTCCACAGTGTTGTCCTTTAATAAATACGCTCTTCACCAACCTTACAAAGCCCAGTTGAATGGCTGCTATATTATCAGAGATGAAAATTGAGCAGCGTCCAAACAACCCGTAACATTACTAAAAAGTTAGGGAGCCAACATGTCCGTCTAGCACGTTTCTCCCACGCTCTCTACAGAGAAGCCGTGGCGCATACTTCTGACATCATTAGCAATACTAGAGTATTTTAAAGAGACACTACACAATTACGGCTGTTACAGCGCCTGACTACGGCCAAATATGGTAATAGGCAATCAGAAAGGTTCGGCTGAGGAGACCGTGTGTGTGAATGCGGCCCAGCCTCACCCAGACTCTACCTCCAGCGGCCCCTGGGTAAATTGAGTTTGAGACCCCTGGTCTAGACTCAAGAGTTGGATTTTTTCTGTTCACTTTTGTTAGCTACTAATAGTAGTTAAAGAACGAACAGCTATTTAACTTTTAGTTAAATAACTGTAGTTACCAATACAGGAATTAATAAACTCAACTGTTTTTTTCTGCTTGAAACTTGAATATGTGCTAATTTACATTTGCTTACCAACTTCTGAGACAAACTAAGTTATGAATGTCTTTTTCACAAATTCTAAACAAATAATAATATAACTGATCACTAGAAACACAAAACAAAATAAAATATATAAGACTAATATTAAATTGATCAATTAAATAAACAAAAGTAAGACTTAAGAGTTAGCATAAATATACAGGGTTGGGATGTTGCACCAAGACTTGGAACTGTTATTTATTCAGGAACCTGGAAACCAAAACCAAAGTTTGACATTTTTATTTTTTCAATGCTAGGGATAACAGACATATTTTAACAAATGTGAAAAAGAAGGATTTAAAATGATATCTTATATCAGACAGGAAAATGTGTAAGACTATCACAAAAAAATTTTAATCTCTCACCCCAATAGTTTTTTTTTTGTAACTGCTCAGATTGACTAAAATATTATAACGGGGGCCGCACAGCTAAATTGGATCTAAAAATGTCCAACCTGAATATCAGAGAAGAGCGGTTTAAAAGAAAGAAAGACATTTCTGCCAGGTCTCACTGCTCCTTCTTCTCCATTACACCTTGTTGTCAGAAAATCTAATTTGTACCTGCAGCCCACAGAGCCACCTGGCAACATATGCAGCATGCAAATGTGGCTCTGTTTTTCTGCAGTTGTAGATGGAGAGAGCAAGGAAGACAGAACGAGATTGCCCTGGAGGATTAATGACATCATTCTGTATGCACCTCTGGACTCCAAGACCGCCAGGATATTACCCACCTCTGACATAGAGGGATAATGTTGGTTCTGTGAAGGCACAATATTCAGGGATCTGTCTGTTCCTGCTGGTGCACAAAAATAATGGGGATGGTTCATCATCAGATAGCGGTGTCAGGTTTTTTGGGGAAAAATTAATAAAAAGCGTGCCACAGTAAAAACAGATGAGTCTGAGTCTGCGGGCTTGCTCTGGTGTAAGGCTTAGGTCATTGACAGTCTCACTAATGGAGGCTCTCTTTGCTCGGAGAACCACCGATTTTGATGCAGAAGGACCAATGTGTGGATGATCCAAATGCTCATTAGCCCAAAAGTTATCAACTTTCTAATTCAATTGTTTTTATTTTGTTTTATTTGATGCATTTATTAAAGGAGGAGAATGAGTGCATCTTTTCAAAATACTGCTGTGGTGAGCTGCCTTATGCCGCTATACAGGGAGGCACTGTCTGAACCTAAATTCTCCAGCCTTTTATTCGCAAAGTTGCTTGTGCTTTTGTATAGAAATGTTATTTTTTATTAATTAAAAATTTTCATATGAAATTTGATCGCTTATGGTTTTCCTTAAGAGTGTAGCAAAATGTCCAGCTATACTGATAGGATTCTTTTCACATGCTTCACTTTTACCGATTTCTTTTTTTATTCATTATTATAACCAGTAATGTCAAGTTTATTTGTATGACATATTTCAACAACAAGGCTGATCAAAGTGCTTTACATGATGAAAATAAATAATATAATAATCAATTCTGAAACAAGCAACTTTAATGTATTTTGGTGCTTAGTCGTTCAGTGATTTATGAACTCAGAGAACTATTTTAAAGTCCATTCCCACACAGGGAGCCAGTGGAAGGACTTTAAAACTGGGGCGATGTGCTCCATTTTCATAGTTTTAGTGAGAGTGTGAGCAGCTGGATGAAGATACTGTTGCAGTAATCAACGCGACAAAAGATAAATTAATGGATGAGCTTCTCTAGATCTTGCTGGTATATTAGTCCTTTAAATCTAGAAATGTTCTTCAGGTGATAGAAGGCTGACTTTGTAATTGTCTTCATGTGACTGAAGGTTCATGTCTGAGTCCATCACCACACCCACATTTTGGGCCTTGTCACAGTTTCCAGCTGTGAGGAATACAGCCATATAGTATGGCATTTTCTTCTTCTGAGCAGACTGGGATTTCAAGGATCTGTAATCAATGTACAATATTTTAGTACAGGTTTAAATAATTTTTGTCTCATTCTGAAACATCTTGTCAATGTTGCATAATTGTAACATTATGTTTTGGCATTGTACTGTTACAACGCCAAAACACAGTTCGAAATGTTCCACATTCGTTTTTTTGTTTTGTTTTTTAATGAATAGAATAAATGTTTTAAAAATGAAACTATTTGTTTTAAATAATTTTTGTTAATTGTAGTTACACTGTTCTGATGAACAGAACAGACTTTCATTTACAGTTTCCAGACAAGAAACACCCCGGAAAGGATGCAGAATTGAATCCCTGATTGTAACACCGAGGGCTAACACCCTACGCGTTGAACATAGCTATCTTAGCTTTTGAGTGGAAACTCCTAAGAGGAATCTTATCTAATTGTTAGAAGCTGATAATTTGCCAGTTGCAATATTCTCACATAGCTTACAAATTATTTGGATCTCGTCTATCACTGTGTCCCTGATATTCATGTGAACTGTCTCCTGAATGACAGAAAAGTATCCGAATTCAGGCGTTGTCCTAAGGCCTCTTAGCTCTCAGTCCTCTTATAGTCCATGTGTGCACTAAATTATTAGATTTTTATTCTATAGCTAATAATTCTGAATTAAATTTAATAAATACATACCTGAATATATTGAATAATAATTAGATTTAAATACAGTGGAATAACCACCTGAAACTTGACTTACAGACAAGGCACCCATCTGCTTACCAGATGAAACATGCTACAACAAAATATCATGACAAATATTGACTGGGCACTCGTGGCAGGGATCTGAAGGATAAACTCATTCCATATCTGGGTGCAAGTGTTGGGAACCTGCTGCTCCTTCATCCCACCGGAGAGGACATGTACGCCCCTTTCATGACACCTTCTCATACAATGACGTTGAGCTGCAACTATTAAGGATGTGTTCTTAAATTCAACAATTATAGCCACTTAGCTCTTTACTAAACATTTATTAATCATAGTACATACATTTTCACATTTTCTTCTCCTGAGCAGAACAACAATAGTTGCATTCCTTAAAAAACTCTAAGTCTGATTCAGAGGGAACCACAAGGACACTAAACCACCATTAAACCTAGTTCTAAATACAAATATACATTTATCATATGTTAAATTATACATTGCATATTATTTTATGTGCAACTTTGAACCAGAGGATAACCTAGACGTGTTTTCCTTTGCACATACTCTTACACAAAGGAACATCGTGCATGAACTGAAGAGGATTATGGACTGTAGGAGCTTAAAGTAATGTTGAGTCTCCTGTTATATGTCCATGGAAAACCCTGTTTCAAAAGGCAGATAGCCCTATCACTTTGGTATGGACTGACAACACAAAATAAAACAGGACTAAACTTGTGAAACAATGTGATATGGGACTCTCTCCTCATTTCTTATATGTCTGCAACTAACTTTGTCAGAATGTTAATCAGGGCAAGTTGATAGTCTTGCCCTGAGTTAATGACACAGATTTGAACAAAGAACATAAAGCATCTTTCATTGTCAACAAAATTTAAGAATGTTGAAATATGCATAGCATATTATCAATGCCTTCAGTGCCTTGTGACTTTTAGAGATAACCAAATTAGACCTGACTAATTGCCAGAGATTCTCACACTGACAATGAACTTAATGTTCTCACATGACACTGGCATGGAAAGCTGCCTCAACATTTGTAGTTTGCATGTGGGAAAGCACTGTCTGTCTCCTTTTATTTCACACAGAAACCTGACATATACATATGCACGCAAGCACACACCCCCCTACACACGAAAAGCTATCCTGTTTATCCTGTCCGGTGGACCCAGAGGCCCCTGGCTTCAAGGCCAGTGAAGACTAGTCCAGAGTATATAAGCTTTCCTCTCCTGTTTCAGGCCCCTCATAGCAGGTTACATCTGTTTAATGCATATGTATTGTCATTAGGTCATGAAGTGGGAATGTGACAGGGTCCAAGGGGGACACTGGACTTTAGGATCATTAGCACCTGTGACTGTTGGGATTATTGTAAAAAAACGTATTGAAGTAAAAGCAAGAAAAAAAAGAAAAAAAGAAAATGATTTTGCAAACATGTGTTTTTTATCATGTTGTTAAATCTACTCTACAAAGTTGGCCAGTCAAGCAGAGGTGACAAAAAAAAAAGCCCGGCTCTATCCCAAGTAAGAAAAATACTTTTGCACTGAAGCAAAGTTCAGTCCGGTAACTCAACACTTGACCTGACTCTGGCAGGCGAATTGCCCTGTTCTCCCGTACATCAGGGCATATGTCATTTCTTGTTGAGACTTAAAGGTGTGCTGAGGAAAGAAGGGAGCATTTTTCACCCTCAAGTTCTACGACTGAAGACATAATGGGAGCTGCCTGGCTAAAGGCCCTTTTTTGGTTTCCATCAAATCGAGAGGAGAATGGATCCCAGAGGAAGGTATCAGTGTCCACGCGATGTTCTCCGGTCCGGCTGAGGAATGCCAAGAACAACACAGCGGGTTTAGTGCTTAGGACCTGGAGAGGAAATTACAAGCTAAAGACACTAGATCATAGGATGTTTCCAAGTATTTAAGGCTATTAATCTGACGAATTCCTTAATGACAACATTATAGTTAGTTGGCTACTACTTTCCATCTGTCTGGCCGCCTAAATGAGGATTGGTTTATACACAAGTACACAAAACTACATGCAATAGACCCTACTGTCTGATTGTCAAAAACACAGCAAGTCACAAAATAATAGGAACCACAGGTTAAAGATATGCACATTCTTCTCCAACATCAATATTATACTCTATGTCTAATACAATACTGAAGTCTGCTCTAACTGTGGCACACTGCCACACACTGGCCTATAAGAGGTGTTGCTGTGTCTGCTCCTCTACCTAATGCCTTTCTGTGCATGGCTCTGTTTGAATCAACTTACAACTGTCCATTCTGCTTGAAAACAAATTATTAAATATTTTTAACTCTCTTATATGAAACAATTACTTAATGGATGTCTTTGGACACAAGACTCATCACAGAGGCAGAAGAGCAAAAGATGTGCCAAAACATAAGGGAGGGTAGGAGGAAGAGAGAAGGTGAGAGCGCAACATGCAGACAGATGGTAGCCATGCCACCGAGGCACACGTGATAGCCGTGAATCAATGTAGAACCTCCATAAACCATGCCTCTACAGTTGACACCTCTCAATGTGCTATGGACGGCTGAATGAGGGACGCAGGCTGGGTAGTGGGTTCCAACATCGTGCACTGGATAACTATAGTATTCTTATATCTTTTTTTTTTTCATAATACAGAAGAGTGTGCAGGTTTAGCTAAAGCTTTGTGGTCCTAAGTAAAATTTAGGACCACAAACTTTGCTTGTGGTCCTTTAGCATAAGGTTACCAAGAGTTGTGCTCTTGTGATTTTTATCTTTATGAATAGCAAATATACTTTTTCACCTTGTTTGCGCTCTGTTCAGGCTTTTCCTGCCTGGTACAGGTCTCACCTGAACAACCAACTCCAATTTTATCTGATTGCAAAATGCTGATTGTACTAATCAGCTTCTCAATTTTAAAATAATTTAGAACTACAAAAGTGTGAGCAACACCAGCTGGCACATCCTATCGCAACATTTTACAGCAGTGGATGACTTTGACAGTGCAGCTAACGTATATCTGTAGACAGCCGGGCAACAACAGCAAAAGGGAACAGAGTAGATAGATACTGATCATTTAATAATCCCTTGGTCAGGTCCACAAAACACTTGGGATCAACTTGACTTGGGATCAACATAGAGTTTGAAACGTGGGGAACAGAATAGTTTTACAAAGGCTATTAAACAACACAACGGAGATGAGGCCTTTACAAACACAATGAGAACACAATGTTTATGTTGCGTTATTTCAATAGGTTCAATGTTAAGCATTTGTTTCCAAATGCTCAGAATCTTTTTTTTAAAATGCTGAAAAATGTGTAATTTGAGTACACAGGTAAGTTTTTTTTTTTTTTTTAAATGATACAAGTGTTAGAATACTGTAGTAAGTTAATTTTACGGGAGTGTCATGTCAAATGTAGAAATTTGGCTGAAATGAACAGATTTGCAAAATATTATTGGAAAACAATAAAAAATACAAATTCCTGTACCTTGTTAAATGATAAAGTTCTCATGAGAATTAACTCAATAGTGTAAAGATACTTTGAGCCAAGAATTAGGAACCAAGAACATAAAAACATATGCAACATTTTTGCATGGTTTTAGAAGAAATCAAAACATTTGATTTTAATTCTGCAGCAGATTTATGGCAATACAATCTTCTATCACTTTCAAGGAAAGAAAGCAGAATTTACAATATCTCTTCCCCCGATATGTACTTCATGTGCCTTTCTCACATTATCCACCCGTCTCCTCCACCCACTCCTTTTTGCACCCGCCTCTCACTCGGCCTGTTTTCCTCATCGTACCCCTTTCATCGCACCCATGCAGGTTGGTTTGCTCAGTCCGTTGTGTTGTTTAATATGCACAGCTCATTCTTGCTTCTTTATTATTGTCCCACTGGCGGCGGAGGCCCTTTTCTTTGGCCAGACAATGGGCGGCGTCTTGACAGAGAGCACGGTGGTCATGTCCCATTTGCCACCCCGTGCTATCTCTCTATCCTGCCCCCCTTTCCACCCACCATTTTCAATAGGACCCTAATACTGTTACAGGAGAGAAAGACCTGGGAGCCTTCAATACGCCCCAAGCCTTCGGGGCCACTGCTATATACATACTATTAGCATAATTATAGCCTGAGAGAGAGAAACAGAGGGAGAAAGATACATGGAGAAAAACGGAGGCAGCAAAGGTGTTTGTAATGTAACAGAAGTCTACACCCGACGCTCCACGCACACATACGTAGACATGGAAAGACATTCCTTTAAAGGACGCTTCAATAGATGTTGTATTGGATTTGTCTCGACCTAATCTACAGTTGCAATAGTTCACTCTGGGCAGGAACTTGTGGGTGGGCAATTCCCGATCCGGTGCCATGGTTGCCTGACTTTGAACTTAAACTTGGACCCTCGGGTCACGCAGATTGCAATTGAATTGAGGAGGGGATCTACCCCATCTCATCACGCCCCCACCCCCTTGGAAATTGGACTGGGAAATGAAAGCTGGAACAGATGTGGTCCTTGGCTGTTTATCTGCAAACATGGCTTCACATTTATATCTTGGTAATATCTTTGTAACTTGGTAATTTCTCTTGTTTTTGTTCTTCCCATGTTTATCTTAGTGTTTTTTTGTTTATTTTTTTTACAAATTGTATGTGCATTTAGTTTTGTTTTTAAGTGTGTGAGCAAATACTTTATGCGTTTGTTTTGTAGTGCCACCATAGCTGACAGGTGTTATAATTGTGGTCAGGAATGTACATACAACTCATCCTAATTGTAGGTTTTTAATTATGCATTTGAATTGTACTTTTGTTCAAGGGTGGAACTACAATGCAGCAAATATCCAAAATTATAAATACAGGTTTCAATACATGCAGTTGTGAGAAAATGTTTGTCCCCTTTACAGATTTCTTCTTTGTCACAAATGTTTCAGCTGCCCAAATAATAAAATGAGTTAAAGCAAAAAAAAAAAAAAAACAACTGTTCTCAAATTAATAATATTGGTTAAAATTACAAAAATATATGTCAGGTGTGTGTTTCATGTTTTCGCTGTTTTTTTGTCTGGGCACAACAGCCTTTTCTCATATCATATAAACTTGCATATAGGTTAGGTGGGATACAAAACTGTTCGGTGGTTTAAGTGTCAACATGCAAGGTTTCTTGCCTTGCACGTCACCAAGTCAGACCGTTCAGGGTGTGCCCTGACTTTTCCTGAATGCCAGCAGGAATAGGCTTAAAATTCCGAACAATATCCATGGGTTCTTATTTCCAAAAAATAAAACTATGGTGTTGGGTTTTTTTTTATTGTTTTTGAGCTTCTTAAAGATATTCATTTCTTTACTCCATTGAGTGAAAGAAACAAAAATTTCAAACAGTTTTTTTATACCGTCTCGTCAGTGTCACATACACAATGAATCTGATTTAACTTTTAACGTTACTTTAAAAATGCTACCAAAATCATGAGTTTGTAGAGAAATTTGTCATCCTTATGTAACAGCGTTGCATAATAATAGCGTAATAATAACAGCTAAGCTACATTAAAACTGGATCATCCATTCAATTCTGATTATACTCTTTTAGTACTCTCTCCTGTTAATATATGCCACAAAAAGGTACTAGAAAATAAAGAAAGATGATTTTGTTTGAGTTTATTTCTCTACCTACCCTTCATTACACAAATTTACTTCTATTCCCACTACTGATTTTTTGCACAGCAAAAGACTGCATAGCAATAGAAAAAGCCAACTCCTCACAGCCACTGGACCAGTCATCCTGTTTTAGGGCTGGCTTTAAAGCATGTCACAAGACCTCATGCATAGTAAACAGTGCGGCCTCCATGGCTGACTGGTGAGCAATTTGCCTCATAGATTGCCTGGCCCCGGGGCCTTGGTGCTATGTTTATGTATGAGCCCTCCTGTTTCATATGTATCGGCCCTGGATCATTTTCTGGTTTCTCCCCTCCCTGTTTTCTCCCTTGCAGAACTGATGGCATACACTTAAGGACACAAGCACACATTGGGCAGTGCACACAGAAACACATAGGTATGCAGCGCAGACAGACAGATATATAACATAAACATTAAGAGTGATGACCTGCACAAGGGGTGACACCGTCCCAGCAGATTACACTATTGTCAATACAAATAGAAATTTACTATACATGTGTCGCAGCTGCTGCTTCTTGCTTTACCAGTTGTGTTTTGCATGGTGAGTGGAGATTTTTTTGGAACAGATTTCCTGAAAGGATTTTCCTTTTAGTCATAACTGCTTCTTTTACAATATATTAAGTACACAGATTCTATTTAGAAGGTTAAAACACACGATTTTATGTCTCTGCATCAAAAGAAATGGACACATATCATAGCTTGTAACAATATTTGTACTTTATGACCTTACCCAAATCTTTTATGCAATAACCACAAACTCCGATATATTCTACTGGGATTTAAAAACAAAAGGAAGTACATACTGGTGGAAGGGGAAGGAAAATGAGACATGGTTTTTAAATGTTTCACAAATTAAGGTCTGAAAAACCCCTCAACAAATGATGAGTGTAGCACAACTGCAAACCTACCAATACATGGCAGTCCACATAAACTAATTTAACCTCTCACTAAATCTCATTTGAATTCTGTGTTAAAAAAATTGTTTATCTTTCAAAAATGTATATGTTTTTTGTTGTTTTTTTTATTTATTTTTGGAAACAGCATAAAATTTGGAAACTTTTTACGCCATACAAATTCATTCACAAACTTTCAAAACTGAGTAGAAACTTTTCTCTCAAATGGGCATATGGAAAATGTTCCAAACCAGGCCCACGATATAAACAGTTCAGTGTCGATATAATATATGTGACAGTTGGAAGCAATCATAATTTTTATACCATATCTAAACAGGAAACTGTTTTATTCAATCAAATGATAAAAATGATTAAGAATAAATGAAAAGGAAAACAAGTACATGACAAACAGTCCCAAAAGTTACTCTTAGGTAAATACATTCCCTAAAATCAGGATAATGTCCCAATTAAATTTTTTCTCATGAGGTGGCTATTGTCTGAATTACATATAATGCTTTGCAAGAAAATATTTGTATATAAATAATCTGGAAACTGTGACATTTACATATTCAGCTCTTTAAATAAACAGAAACCCCTAAATATGATAAATTTTAATCAAGTGCCTTGAAAAGTCACCTAATTAGTGTATAGAATCCATATGGCTGTAATTTAATCTCAGGATCAATACAGCTGCTTTGTGAAGATCTAAGACATGGGTGCTCAAAGTGGGTCCTGGAGGGCCGGCATCCTGCACGTTTTAGTTCTCTCCCTGGTGGTACCAACAACCTTTTCAGCATGTCAATGTTCTTCTAACGAGCCATCATTTGATCCAGGTGCGTTAAACCAGGGAGAGAACTAAAATATGCAGGATGCCGACCCTCCAGGACCCACTTTGGGCACTACTGATCTAAGAGATTTGAGGAACACAGCATAAAGACCAAGGAATTAGAGTTAGGCTATAAAGCAACATCCCAAGCTTTTATCATTCTAAGTATTCAATCCATTATCTGAGAATAGAAAGAGAGTGGCACCACTGCAAAACTACCAATACATAACTGTCCAACTAAACTTAGGGGATGGGGAAGAAGAAGATTAATCAGAGAAAAAGCTAAGAGGCCACTGGAAGCTCTGAAGGAGCTGTAGAGATCCACCATTAAGGTGGAAGAATCATTTAACAGGATAGCTGTCTGGCCTTCATGGTAGTTTGAGGGCCTTGAAGAAAACCCTTGTTAAAAAAAGCCAGAAATAGTCCAGCCTCATGTTTGCCAAAAGCCATGTAGGGGACATACCAAATATGTGACAAAAGGTGCAACATGGTGTTTTGTAAGCCTGTTGGAGGGTGAAAAAGACATGAGAGGAAAGTTCAGTTTTCAGCAGGACAACCACCTAAAAGATAACATTGTCCACAAGGGACTGCACACAAAGGTCAAAATTCAGACCCAAATCCAATTGAAAATCTAAGGCTGTCTCCAGATACTGTCCAGTCAGCCATTTTGCAAAAAATGGCCAGAAATTTCTGTCTCTACATTGAAGCATGATGTGGGAAACTGGTAGAGACATAACCGAAAAGACTTGCAAGTGGGACTGTAGAACATAGTTCTACAAAGTAATGACTCGTGGGGGTTAAAGAGAATGCACTATACAATTTTCAGATTTTTTTTATTGGTAAAAATTGGGAAAACTAATTGTCATTTTGCTTTGCCTACAAATTATGTGCTACTTTGTGTCGAGCTACCACTCAAATTCTCAATAAAACACATTGAAGCTGTGAAGTTTCATTATCAAAACATCAATGTAGCATAACCAGAGTACATTAATCCCTCATTCCTCAACCTGATATTCCTTCTTTAATATCATAATTATTTCCCTTTTCCTTACAGAGTCTCGTATTATATATTTGAACCCATATTCTGCTTATTCATGTGTACTGAGAGGGTAGACAGCTTTCAAAAAGGCACAAAGGCCATCTTTGAGTGCCAGAGCCCAACATAAGACCCTCGTAAGAAATATTAACATCTATTTACAACATCAAAAGTCGGGCCGAAGATGTCCTCTATGTGTCAGCTAAGGGCAAAGCATTTCCAAAGGGCCTAATATGTAATGGGTTTCACAGGACACAATTTGTTTGATATGAAATGATCCTCAGCAGACACAAAGTGGCCCCCATTAGGAGGCGAGCAGATTAGTGCAGTCCTTCGAGGGTCTGTGGCTCAGTGTCAGTGGTGGAGGACGCTTCTTATCTTTCATTAAGCGCACACAGCAGGGCGGACTCAGCCGCCCAGGAGGGGAGGGGCACATGGGAAGAGTTTTGAACGGGGAATAAAGGAAGGGAACACAGATTGGAGCTGTTTTAAAAAAATAATTTCCACATATCATAGCCCCATCTCTAATTCAATGCTGAAAGCAAAATAAACTGGGCAGAATGCACCGAGTCCCTTCTTTCTAAATGCCAAAACCAACCAGCAGGCAATGACAGAAATGAGGCTGAACACAAACAGGCAAATATGCTCTCACACACGTAAGTGTAAGCACACAAACATGAAAACATATGCTTATGGTTGTACAACCAACAGACATATCCACACATGCTAAAGTCTTGATTGCAGACAAGCACAAACCAGAAAACTAAAACCTCCTTAGAGACACACTGGGGAATACTGCTCTCTGCAAACATACATCCACACACCAAGGAGGTGGCAGAATGCCATGTGGGTTCATGCCTAATCTGTGTTTGTTAATGGTCGGCATGTGCTAATTACTGTCACCATGCACTAGGGGCCTTCGCTGGCCAATCACCAAGTAGACTAGCCTCTGACCGGCCAATCACTGGCTGGTCTAGCCTCTGAACCAAAAGGGCTTCTGGGAGAGGGGACTTCTAGCTGCAGTGAAATTGGCCTTGGAATAATTGTCCAATGTTGGAGCATGATGTGTGTATGTGTGAGAGAAGCACAGGATGGAAACAAAGAGATTGAGAGTGTGTCTGAGTGCTTCCTTAGGTCTGTGAGAGTGTGCACATGTGGCACTATGAGTATGCAAGCAGGTCCAGAAAAATGTGTGCAGGCACCAGACGACCGAGTGGAAAGGAAAAGAAGGCCTGAATGTGGGCCAACTCAACCACTCCACAGGCTCAAAGGCAACAGTAATCCAGTGTTGACATGGTAATAGCCATGAGCTTAGTCTCAATTAGATAGAAACAATTTGCTTACTCTACTGGAGCAAGTGGATAGTACCTTTTAAGCACAGAAAGCCAAGGAATACTAACTTGAAGATGAAGCAATGGATCAGAGACTTTTCCATACAGGCTTTCCCACCTAAACCTTTTCAATAAATCCTTTCCCCGTGTTTTACACACAATAACTTGTTGCATTATTCCTTTCATACAATGCAGCAAGACGTGCTACTTGCATGTCTTGCTTTAACACTTTGCTGTTTGATTTTAACTCTCTGCTCAGCCCTGTGATAGGCTTACCCAACGTGGCATTGTATCACAATATTTACCATTGGTAAAAGTAATTATAGCACCACTCGACCATGTGGTATTTTTGTCATTCCTGGCAGGATCATAGGATTGTGAGTAATGTTTTAATAGAGATTTTAATTTTTCATTGTTAACTGACTTAACCTTTTTGTATTTTATGATGTCCAATTACTCCAGTGCTCCATGGTTGGCTCCAATGAAGTGTAGGGGGAGGTAGAAAGAGGGTTGTTTCTGTCGTGTTACTTGTATGTCTTGTGTTAATACTTTGCTGTTTGAGTTTAACTTTCTTCTTCTTCCTGCAAGAGGCCTACCTAACCTGGGTTTTTAGATAATTCAATTAGAAGACGATGCACTACAGCATTTATCAGTGGCAAGTCTTATTTCCTCAAAAATATACCTCAGCCATATTACATAAAGAGAGAATAGTCTTAACCAAACATCAGACATATTCTAAAGTCACTATTCTTAAGTCAAGTCTCAGAACCTGACATAAACCGGAGTAATTATTTTCTCATCACATGCTTGTAAAGAGGCCTCGCAATACAGTGACAACTCAAATCAACATTGAAACTGACAAAAGTAATAACAAATAAAATGTACTGAAATACATCCAATTAAAACCAGACACCGGTTTTAAATTGTGGATCCATCAAACCATTAAAAAAAAAATAACATGCCTAGAAAAAGTAAAAAATGATTTGACCAAGGGGACATGTTAAAATAAGGTGCTCTAATTAGAATTACAGGTGTCTTCTATCTACAGGGTGACAAATAGTCAGTGTGCTGTTTGGAGACATGCTGCGTACCACAAAGAACATGAACCACAGGAAACAATGATGGAGCATTGTCCCAGGAGATTAGAAAAAAACATAGACAAGCATATTAAATGTAAAGGCTATTAGCTTGATGATCCTGTGACTGCAGCTGCACATATTATTCTGAAGTTTAAGTTCCATGGGATCGTGGCCATAAATGATCCCATGGACCGTGGCTGCAGGAGGTCAAAAATGCTGGTATGAATTGTAACCAAAGAGCCCAGAACAATCTAAAAAGAAATTAAAAATGAACTCCAAGGTCAATGTACATCAGTGTCAGATTGCACCATCAGCCAAAGTGGATTTCATGGGAGACACCACTGCTGAAAGCAAATTATATAAAAGCAAAACCAGAATATGCCACAGTGCATATTGACAAGCCACAAAGCTTCAAGGAGAATGTCCTTTGGACAGATGAGATAAAACTGGAGCTATTGGGCAAGGCACATCAACTCTATGGACACAGATGCAAAAATGAAACACACCAAGAACAATGTTCCTACTGTGAAACATGTTCTGGGGCTCATTTGGGGCAAATGTGCTAAATGTACTGAACCCTGCCTTGAATCTGTGCAGGATACTGTAAAATCTCAAAACTACAAGTTATTCTGGAGAAAAATGTGTTTCCCATGTTGAAATACTGGACAGGAGCCACTCCCTTCTGTTCTAAGAAGAGTCCTGCAGCAGTACCAGCCTCATTATTGGCAGCACTTTGCTGTGTGAGTAACCAGAGTCTTTTCTGTCATTGTTTCTGAACACATTAAAATTAGCAGAGGTATTCGAGTGAAATCATGACACAAATAAGAACAGAGAAATCCAAGATAAACTTGGTTGTTTTACATTTCAGAGGGTGTATCAAACAATGGTACGCCCACTGCTGCCTTGTAAATAAATGAAGTGCTGTAAGCTTTGGGAAAATGTGAAAATTTCATGTTCTGGTATGAGAAAGGAAATGAGTCTTTCCATGAATCTTTGCGCTGCATCATTAAACATGTCCCTTGTTTATATTTAGATGTCTGTTTAAAGCATTATGACATGGCAACTATTGAAAACCAACTCTTGCTATCAGTCAAGGTGGCTGAAAACACAACAACAAACTACTATGCCCACCATACCCTCTGGCCTCAGTCGGTATACTAAAAAGCTAAGCAGCCATTCTTCACAACACACACACATGCTGTGCATACACCCATGCACACATGTGCAGCAGCTTCTTCATATTGCTTTGGGGCCATTCCAGGAGTCTTTATAATTTGTCTGTCTTTCTTTAACTACGATGAATGATGGGGGTGGGATGCCTGGTTTCACACTTTTGTGGTCAAGGTGCATTCTGAGTGACGAAATAAAAGATTGATGCACTCTCAAAATTAAGTATATAAAATCTACTAAAGAATTTTAATTTTCCCATTTTCAAAGATCTACATGCTTAAAATTTACTGATCGAATGAAAATAACAAATTTATATAAATTTGTTTACAAGTCCAGTCAAATATGGACCAATAGGTTGATTTCACTCAACATGTTTAGGTTGTAAATAGAACCCACTCTACTTATTTGGGTTTTCGTTCATCCTATCTTTTAGGCTTATCCAATCTCAAATTGTTGGCTAATAGACAGACGAAATAGAAACATCCCTCTGCCTGGCAACACTGCCCTGAGAAGTTTCCATGGAAGAAGGATTTTGTAGTCCCACCAGCATTTTCTAAGTTTTTCCCCAGGTCTCTCTCTAGAGCAGTGGTCCCCAAACTACGGCCCGCGGGCCAGATGCGGCCCGTCTCCACATTTGGTCCGGCCCCCTGAACAATACCAGAGTATTTTCATATATGTGCATTTTTATTTGATAAGTTGGACTTTTGCAATAAAATAAATGTTTCTTAGTAATGAACTTTATTTATTATTAACTACTAGTTAGTAACTATTTTATACATGCATATAATTGACCCTAACCCTTTTTTTATGTGGAGAACCCAGTGTTATTTGGTTATTATTTATTTCACAAATAGTGTTGTTTCCTGACTTTTGTTCTCTGAAGAATCCAGAAAAGGTTATTTGATTGTGCTTTCTGAAAAACAATACATTTTTATGTTTAGCACTCTTACAATCGTCACACTTTTTCTGTTACAAACTGACCCCGGCCCCCCATCAGAGAAGGGACAAGTTATGTGGCCCTCACAGGAGAAAGTTTGGGGACCCCTGCTCTAGAGGAACATACTCAGAAAGCTCAAAAGACGATAAGATTCCCAAAGCACCTCTGATTTGTTTTGTTTCAATGCAGAGGAGAGACATTTCTGCAAAGTCCACTTGATATATCACCTGCGCTTCCTGGGCTTCCTTAGAAGGTGCACTAGAATTAGGATCTTATTGGAATTGAATTAGACAAGTTGATCTGAATTGATTTTGGATCTTTATAACTGAACAAGATTTTGACCTACTTATCTTGTACAGTCCATTAAGATAATATTTGTTGTAATTCGGTGTTAAACTGAATTTTTTTTTTTTTTAAAAGACAGCATGGTGGCACAGTTATTAGCACTGTTGCCTTAAAGCAAGAAGACTCTGGGCTCCAATCCTAGCCAGGCTCTTGGATGGAGTTTGCATGTTCTGCCTGTGCATATGTGGATTCTCTCTTGCTTTGGCATCTTCTCACAGTGAAAAATATGCCAGCTAAGTTAATTAGGAATTCTAAATTGCTCTTAGCTATGCAGGGCTATGTGTTAACCTATTATTGATTCGTAAAGTGTCCAGGGCATATCCTGGCACTTCACCAATTTACTTCATCCATTGACTGCTGGAGACTGGCAGCAATAACCCACCCTAACCCCAAATCTTGTTTGAATAAATCAGGTGTAGAAAATAGAAAGATTTACAAACTGAAATTGAAATTTGATTTCTTATTCAGAAAGCAAAATCAGCCACAGGTACTGTTTTGAAAGGACAACAATTCAATTAAAGTTTGGATTTGGAGCTTATTTTTGCACTGTCATCAATCTGCATTTTCCTGCCTCTTTGGAAAACTTCTTTAAGGCCTTCCATTTATTATTCCATCAACATTTGCATTTCACTTATAATCACATAGCTCCATCAAAATCACAATGTGTGGACTCTTGTAATAAGAGATTCATCAACATGAATTGTTTCAGTATTTTTTCTGAAAAACAACCCTAATTTATAATCTCTTGGCAGATATGAACTCCTTCTGATCAGCTGTCTAATTTGTATAGCTTTTCTGCAATGTGTACCCCTCTTCCCATGAATACCCAAGCTCTGCACATCTTGGAGTCAATATATTGTTTGTCTAAATTGGAAGGTTAGTGGGGGGTACGGTGGTCGAATAATGTGGCAAACCACTTCAGAAGCACTTTTCATCCCTTACCTTGTGTCTTTTTTATCAGATTCACCATCATTTTCATTCACCGCACAGGGCGAGAAAGTCCTTTCATCAGAAAAAGCAAAGGAGAGGAAAACGGAAGAGACGATTGAGATAAAAAATAGAAGATATTCTGATGGTGTTGGCATGATTATATGTGGACAGGTCTCTCTCTTGTCCCTACACCTCTCTCCATATTATTTACCCAAACAGCCAGCAGATATGTATGGTGGCTATATAAGCAAACATCTTCCTGACAAAGGAGAGAAAAGAGCTACACTTTTCCAAACTAAAGGTTAAGGTGGCTATGCCTTCTGAGCACAAATACAGCTGTTAGAAGTTACCTTGTGTGGGGGATTTTTAGGCTACATGGTACAGATTATATTTTGCAGTCCAGATGAAGCTGCATTTATCCCCAATCCAAAATATGGAGCCAATTTTGTTTGAAATAAATATGGGGGTTATTGCCACACTTGTGCATGAGGTCGAGATCACGATGGGCCTTGCAGTGCAATTCGGCATTCATTTGGTGTTCCATATTAAGGCTAATAGCATCTTATAAATAGGCTCTTCTCAGCTTGAGACTCGGGTCCTGTCCAGGCACATCGTGTTTCAAGTAGCTATTTTACATCCAAGGCCTGGGTTTTGAAACAAGGTCACTTATTCTTTTGAAAACTTGAGAAGTCAAAGTTCAGTGGCAGTTCCTTTTCCCTATTCTGTTCTGAAATTAGAAGGGCTTTCAGTGAGGTCACTGAGCTGGCATATGAATAATAGATTTTAATTGATTTAACCTGGTCCTGAAGTGGGCTAAAACGCAAGCCCTGTCATTTTCAGAGGGCAGCAAGAGGGGAGCATGGTCCAGCACACATCTTTAAAAGCCCCTTGACGTGAGTCCCGGATGAAATATTTACACCGTAGGAAGGACTGACCTCCTGCATCAAGAGCCACGTTGTGATCTCCAATTGATTTTTGACAAGACAATTGGGGCACGACAAAATGCAGCCAGTGCTGTCCAGCCCGGCTCACAGGTCCTGAAATCTCAGAGGATTTGAGTGTTATCTGAGAACAAAGCAAGGTCAGTGGAGTCATAAGATCAGTCAAGTGGACAATTTTAAAGGGATTCTTTTTAATTAGGCAGCACAGTTAATATACATCTAATCTCTTACACTGTCAAACAATAAAATGCTTCTTTTGTTGTGTTTAATTATAAGAAAGCATTCCGTAAATTGTTGACTTCTCAAGAGTGGCTGTAGAGAAAGGTTAATATTTAATACCTTCACAAGTTCACAAAGCATCAAAGGAGAAGGCTTTTTAAATCCATGTTGCAAGTCTGCAACTTACTCTGACCTCTTTATTTGTTCTGCATCACGGTTGTTCAAGTCCAACCCTAACAGGAGCTAGTTCTGACTTCAGGTCACGCAGTTTACAACTGAATGTTCACGTTTGTAGTCAACCAGACAAACTAAATTCACAACCCAAAGATACCCAAAGATGAACTAGTTAAAGTTGACTTATTTTTTAATTAAATGAAGTAGATTATGTTGTCATGCACTTATTGGTATATTGATTGCCTCACATCTATCTATCCATGACATGGTATGAGCTTCCTGTTTATATGAGGGAGGAGCACTCAGTGAGTACACAGAAACACGTATAGGTGTGCACATTAACTGGTACGCATACACTAAACTTTGACTTTTGATGGGAAGTGTTAAAAAGCTTTTCTAGATGTTGAAGTTCATCCTAAGAGGTTCTAAATAAACTGAATGTTCACACCTAAATATAAGACAATTTAATGGCAACAGGGAGAGCTCAGTTTAAGTCCATCATGTGAAAAACAACTTTGATAGTTCAAAGTTCTTCCAAAAAGGTTGACTGTGTTCATGCACAACAGTGTCCTCCATTTTGAAGCTTTGAGCAAACAAAGTTTGACATTTTCGTTAAGTTTGACATTTTCTTTTCCAGAGTCTCTTGCTCAATGAGCCAAAAGGCAGGACTGAAATTAGCTATGCAGATTTATTCAGAACATTAACATGATAAATTAGGAATAAAACGAAGCAGCTACACTTAAATTATTAAGATCATGAAAAATTATAATAAATGCATTGCTCTCGATGTGACGTTTCCTGATAAAAAAACAGGTCTAATTACCACCAAAACATCTGGAGACTCTGATGATTTTCATTAATCTGGTCCAATTCCACAATCAATCTCACCAATATAAAGATCAAATCCTGCAGTGACACTGTGTGTATGGGTACAAGTTGTCAGACAATTATTTTTTTTCTGGAATCCAACAACAGTTCAAGGATGATGTTCCTTTTTTCCCCTCTTTGATAGTACTGTGTTATGGTTAGTTGACCATATAATTTTAAATAATCTGATCAACCATTTAGTTTAGCTAAGTTCTTTTTGCAAAGTAAGTTGGTTTGTTCAGTTTAGTTTTGGCAGCGTTTAGTTTTATTTATGTTCACCTTGACCCACATTGGAGTCCCAAGAACTTGGAAGTGTCTTTTTTTAATCTTTTAACAAGATGTCACAATCCTTCTTTTCTTCCGTTACTGAATGGCTACAGATTGGGGCATGATGTACTGCTTTTAAGACCATTTGTCCTACTTCATGTTGCCAGAACGCTTCTACTTAGACCATTAGGTTGTAATCATGCCTGAGTCAGGCTGGTAAAACTAAATTCCTTTTTTATATTTTTTTTATTTGCTCAATTACAATTAATTCATGATTTAAAAGAGATGCAAATGACTTTGAATAGCTCTTCTTGTACTAAATTAAAACAGCATGTTAAAACTGCATTTTATATCGTATATATCCAACTCAGGTTGTCTGTTTGATTTAAAATGTGCTGTTATGATCTGAAATACAGCTCTTTTTCCAAGCAGCATTTTTAAAATCACAGCCAGATAGATTCCCTGTAACTTAAAAAAAAAAAAACAGTAGCTGTAGAAAGCGGATGGATCTGATATATTTAGGAGTGACAAAAAGAACAAACAGAAGAAGCAGGTCAGGGGATAAATACTTTTTACAGCACTAATTACAAGTCATCGCACTGTTAGGTTGTACAGAAAATAAGAACTTCTCTTTCAAAAGTACAAATGCTATAGAAAAGTATAAATTGCATAACAGATTTCATCGTCAACATGATCTTGCACCCACATACATTATACTCTGTTTTCTCTGTGGTCATGCTCACTTTGAAATTCTAAAACTATGGTTCTTCAAGGTTTTAACCACAACAGTCCATCTTGTTCCGGAGAGTGTTTTGGGTGAGCGTTAGTATTTCATCTATTTTCGAGGGCATCTTTGGTGGTTTTTGTGACCAGGTTTATGCTTTGATGATAGTCTTTTCCTAAGCTCCTCTAGGAATAAAAATTTCAAGTGTGTGTGTGGATATCTTCGCAGAAGAGTTTTGGGGCCTGACGCTGGATCAAAAGGGGAGTGAAAAAGGGCCATGGCCAGGTGTCTGTGTGCAAATGAGATGATGGAGGATTTAGGATAGGTAGTGTATTTGGTGAGGAGAAGTGCTTATGTCAAATTCATATGTGTTTGTGTGTGCTGCTCTCTCTTTGACCTGCAGGATGAGCAGGGGGAGACTCCTGCTGATTAATGGGCCTGTCTGGTCTCCCATGGTGGCACGTTTCCAAACTAAATTTGGCCACTGCTGGCTTGCAGGGTCAGGTGCAGGCAATGGAGACATTAGGGAGGGCTGGCCTCACAGCAGCATCCCCAGAACACCACTGCACCACAGCATCAGGAGAAGAAATGAAACATACTAAAACAGGTCATCCTACTGAGTTGGAACTGTTTACAATCTGGCGCTGTCATAACAAAGTCTCTACAAAGAGGACTATAAAACTTATCAATGATGAAAGAAACATTTTGAAAAGTTTGCAAAGGATTTTAATGTCTTTTCCTGGAGCAAGTCCTCAATAGAGATTCTTTCAACATCATTGAATATGTATCACCACAACTTAGACTTATCAGGTGAAAGTCTAAGCACTTGTTCTGATTGCTGTTTACATTTAGTTGAGAAAACTAAGATTAACTGAGAAAATTTAATCAGATTTTGTACTTTAAGTTGGGCTATATTTACGTCAATGTGCTTAATTTCATTGACTTAAAATAATCCCTCAAAAGGATTTATGCTGACACAAACAATGTCAAAATGGCCATCTGTGATCATGCCCCATTATGGAAGAGAAACCAGACTCAGATGTATTGAGTCTGTTACGGATAAATGACGGAGGGGTTTTGGTCGGGAACTAGTTAAACGAACCTGGTTGTTAAACAGAAGGAAAAATTGATTAACTAAAATAAGTCTAACTGGTTTGTAACTAGACACACAAATTGCAATTTTTCCTGCGCATTTACAGTTATGGTTAAAAAAAAGAAAAAAAATCATAAAAATACTCATCATTATGGTAAATGTTCTTATCTTTTCGTTTTTGCTTTTTTGAACCATTCTCAATCAATATTGAAGCAACAGTTTGCTTGACAGCTTTAAATTTATTGATGACTTTTATGTAATCCAGACTGGGAAAAATATATGCATATAACCTTAAACAGATGCACCATCAATATTTGGTTACTTGGAAAGTTGCAACCGCACGCTTTTTGCAGCATGAATTTGGCAAGACTTTCAGGCTTCCTTTAATCTGGGACCATGACAACAGGAGCTCACCCTGCAATTGGTGGATTCTCATTTTGACCCCTGCTATGTTTGCCTCCGTTGTTGTGCCTTGGGCAACCAGCCTTGCCTGCTGGTGTTGCCTGCAGAGGGCCTGGTGGCACCGGTGAAGTCTGAGGTCTGACAGCCTCGTCTCACCAGGGCAAACTGCGGCTACTACCCAGTAGCTTCTCACCATCCGAGTGTGAATGTGTGAGTATATGAGTGAATGATTGAATGTAGTGTGAAGCACTTTGGGGTCCTCTGGAATTCATAAAGTGCTTCAAACTTGATAAAGCTATACAAGTATAGGCCATTTTATCTGTCTGAGTTCCAGGCAAAGACAACCTAGGTACTTTAAGTGAAGTTCCTTTCTTTAGCCATTCCAAAACAAGTTATCTTATGTGTATGGCACAAGTGTCCTGGTGGAAAACCAAGTTTTAACAATATCATTCAAAACTCAGCTACCATTTGACAAATGAGTATCAATATTAGCGATGAAATTAGAAACCAGTGAGGTCTAGGTCTTCTGCCAGAGTTATGCCAACGATGGCCCCATCTTGAACATAAAACTAGATGGGGCACAGAACGTAAGAGAACATAAAAGCTTTGAGAAAAGCAGCGCAAAGTGCTCAGTTTTCAGGATATTATTCAGTTTTTGAATGGCAGTGATTGACTTAGTGGTTAACATTTGCATGTGGGCATGTACTGAAGTGACATTGGTATGACAGTAGTCATAAAATGACACTTCTTGCTTTATTACTAATCGATACTAAAGAAAAAGACACCATCACTGAACTAACAGCATCCTGCTGAACACCACATCCATCCCCCACAGTGACATTTCCTTATCCATCTCACAGTGCAATCAGCACTACCCATTATGTATTTGCTACTAGATAACAAGCACAACTTGACCAATTATAGACAATGGTAGACCCTGCAGTTCATTTTTCTCTATGTCTTTGCCAGCGCTGTCATGGCGACCTCTACAACGGACTGGCGTCAAGACTGGTTGGCAGGTCATCCAAGGTGGGCAATGTGAGTACATAATTACAGCTTGGGAACATTTGCCCTTTGCAAATTGTATGAAATGCATAGTGGCTAATTGGGCCACTTTGGCATTTGTGGGGTTCACAAGGTCATCTTTTATGTGATGGCCATTATCACTAAAGTGATGAGTGATAAGCCCACTCAGCTCTTGCTGGTTCCTTTGCTGTATCCATGGAAATTATTGAGATGAGGTAAAGTTGAGGAGGATGTTAGTCCTACAGGTCATGAAATTAAGCTTTTATCTCCCAAAAAAGACTCACATAATACGCTAGAGTGTACTTTTGCAAACAGATAAACCATTATCTGTTTAGTCAGTAGCTTGAAATATGAAACAAAACAAAAAAAATTACTCCCTTGCCTGAATCTTTAACAGACTTTTCAAAATTTCAATGAAGTTGTAACATTATATTTGTATATGAGCTCTTCTTGCTATACAATAAAATATGATAATGGCTGACAGATCTAAGCATTAATCTGTCATATTTTGGCAGAGAAAAGCATGTACTTTTAGAGAAAATATGTTACTTTTAGACTTTCCTTTGCAATAGTGGCTCAGCAGGTAGGGGTTTGTGCTGTAACCTATGGGTTGCTGGTTCGACCCCTTGAGCTATCTATCTCAATTGTTTTGTCCTTAGGTAAGATACTTCACCTGACTGTCCTGCTGATGGTACTGAGTGTATGGCAGTCTTCACCACGGTAGCTTTGGTTACATGTGAATGTGTGTGTGCATGACTTTGGAATCCTCTGGACTAAATAAAGCATTATGCAAGAACAGGCCATTTGCCATTACTGGTTACAAAGTTTTGGACTTTATACTTCTGCAGGCACAGAGAAGTTGTGCTTGTCCCTGTGCTTTTCTGGCTTTGAAAGCTGTGGTAGAGTAACCTGAATGAATCTACATTCAGGTTTGTGGTTAGAATGTGAAAAAATATGTACACTTATAGGTGGTGTGAAAACCTTTGGTAATTATTATACACAGTGGGATTTACTAACTTCTAATTGAAATATCAGGCATCAGAAGACCATCTAATTATGAATCTTTTGTTAGTGAACCTTTTTTCACCTTGTGTAACTCTTGAGCTCATCACATGTAGAATAAGTAACATATTTGACTCTTCTTGATTACGTCTTGCCTGAGATCAAACTTCTCGTTTTCCACTGACACTTCCCATTTCACAGAGACAGGAATGTGTTAAATCCCCCTCAGGTGGAGGAGTTGGCTCAATGGCCATCAGAAGACTCCATTCTCATTCAGACTGATAAATCTCTCTATTTGGATCCATACCCCTGCATTAAGTAAAGGTAGCGCCATCTGCTTCCTATTAATTCCCCAACAGGCGACTTATCACCTCAACCCTGCTGACCCAGAGTGCCTCCAACATCCTCCCTGCTTCTTCCCTCTTCTTCTCTCCCCCTTTGTCCTCCCTAATTCCTAGACCCTATTCATCTCATTTTCTGCATGTTTTATACACTAGAGTTGAAGAGGTTTGTTGACATTTCATTTAGCAGCGCCCTAAAATATGAAGCAGTATGCACACGCACACAGACACATGTGGTCTAATCTTTTACGAACGGCCAAACTCTCGAGCAATTGCACTCCTCTTTTTGCCCTGGTGGCGAGGGGGGTTCATCGGACAAAATCTGCTCCTGGAGGTCAATGGCAAATGAGAAGCAGAGCTTTAGGATTAGGGAGAAGATAGCTGAGGGTTCAGGAGTCTTTCTCTGGTTTTGATTAGCTCTCCTAGTTGATTAAATGCCCATCGTCAGGAAAAAAAAGATGAAAATCGGAGAGGAGGGAGAAGAGAAGAGAAAGACAGAGTCAAGGCCATTTGTTTTCTCAGCTGGGTCTAGTTCAAGTGGTTGTCTTTTGGAGCCCTTTGGCCCAGGTCCTAACACACACACGCACGCACACAGTTTAATATAAATGTCCTGAGGGAATACAGAGTCAGTCAGAAGGTTGGCTCTAGGAAAGGCACCACCTTACTCTAGTTTTCCACTCCTATTCCTTAGTCACTTGTTTACTCCTCATCTCTTTCCCTTCTTTCCTGTGCCTTTCCCTCCACTGTACTCTCTCCCACTCTGGTCTGTTGGGGTAACCTGACTCCGGCGGCTTCTGACACGATCCAGACCGCTCATAGCCCCTGCCCAACACTTTCACCACCAGAGCCAGACAGTAAAACAACCAGATTACTACCACATGTTTCCCCTCTCCTCTGTCTCCTCCTCTCTTTCTCCCGATTTTACTCTGATGAACACTCGGTAAGCACAGATTGTTGCCTCTTTTCTGACAGATTAACTTTACATATTATGTATTTGAGAGCTCTTTTACAGTATTTGTTTTCTGTCATCCTTCACCTCCTCCAGTTTTAGTTGAGCTCAGGAGCACTGGTTTCACCAGAAATCCCAGAGTGGGGTAAACTGACCCAAACTGTGTGGGAAAATGGTGCTTATGATGAAGGGAGAAGACTGGGAGGGTTGACCTGTATGTGCTTAAGTGTGCAGTTCAGATAAATAGTAACTGCTTTAGACAGGAGGAGAGAAGAGAAGAAGGCAAGCAGGAGGACAGGAATTGGAGAAGGCAAGGAGGCCATGGTGGGAGGTTGGGGAAGCAAAGCAACTCTGAAGTTTTCCAGGAGAGCAGTGTTACCTTACCGTTTATCCATCACAGCAGAAAAAGAGCAGTAGTGTGGGCTTTTGATCGGCATTATGCTCACTTGGTACTAAGCTCCCCAATGCATGCAAACACACAATATGCTCTACACGATCGCACCACCACTCCCTTGTTCAACCAACTGATATGAGCAGGATTAATTTGTGCCTTCATGCTGATTACACCAAATTCTGACCCTACTGTCAAGATTTTGCTTCAGAAATGTCGACTCACTGGCCCAGGCAACAGTTTCTCAATGTTGTAAAGTTTTGGTGTACCTGTGAGAATTGTACACTGCATTTCCTGTTATTAGCTATCAGGAATGGGTCCCTGTTTAGTCTTTTGCTGTTGTAGCCAATCTGCTTTAATATTAAACACTTTGTGTTCAGAGATGTTATTCCGTTCATTCTCCTATCCCTCTCCGCAAAGATCTCATTCATTCTGACTAAGTTCTATTCATCTGTTTTCAATCATCTTAACAGGTAGAAGAAGAGCACACAGCAACGTGCACCTCACCACTGCCCCCTATCAGCACAGTATGGTACTTTCAGCCTCACCCTGCACATTTCCACTGCGTATTTATGACCAAAAAGACAGACCAGGACTGATAGATTAAATGAATTAGCCAGACTATGTAGTAAATGTGTAATCAAATATGTTAATTAGTGATAAAGAGAGATAGTAATGAGTATGCAAGGCATAATGGGTATGTAAGGCATAATTCATCACTGCCTCTCCTTGCTCTTTTTTGTGTATTTAAACTGGCAATATGTAAATTCAGCGATTTTCTCCATAAAAATATTGAATTTATAAAGAAAAACAAATTTATAGAAACAGTCAAATGGTCAAATTGGTTTTCTCTCATCAAACCAATCTGCTGAGAATACATAAGTATTTTCCTTGTTATGATGACTGCACATCACTGTTGAGTTAAAACCCAAATCTGTGAACATCGGTTTTAAAGTCCTTCTGAAGATTTAGGACAAGGCCATTCCATTGAAGATCTGGTTGCATGCTTAGAGTCATTGTCCTGCTGGTAGGTGAGCCTCCATTGCAGTCTAAAATATTTTGCAGCATCTAACAGGTTTTCTTTGACAGCTCCCTGCTCCTATCTTCCTAACTCTGACCAGCTTCCCACTGCTGAAGAAACCCATAAACGCAGCATGATGGTGCTACAGCCATGCAATTTCACTTTAGGCTTGTGTTCAGAGTGTCAGCTGTACACCACTCTTAGTATTTTGCATGGAGACTCATCTGACCAGAGCACCTTCTTTCACGTGTGTGCCCAGTAGCACAGTAGAAAGTCAGAATCAGTAGAGATCCTGACTTTCTTTCAACAATGAAAAATCCTGGCTTTCTCTTCCATGAAAGCTTGCCGGAGGTGACAGATATAAAAGACGCCAACATGAACTTCCTGCTGTCCACCCTCAGCTCATCTCAATTGTCTTCTTTTAAATAAATAAGATTACAAAATGTTCAAAACTGTGTGTGCTGGCTGCTTGAGATCTGAAGAGGATGTATTCTTCATGTTATGCGCTGGCTACCCTTAGATGGATCATAACACTTGTCTTTTTAACATATTCTCCCAACTGAGCTGTGGATGTTTACATCTCCTCCAAAGATATAAAGGGTCTCTTGTGTGCTGCTTTGGCAATGCTCTCCTTGCCCAGCCAGTCACTTCTACATAGTTTCATCACTGGCCTATGTTCCTTGGTCTTCATGATGCCGTTCACTAATACTCTCTAAAATTTGCTTAGCAACAAAGTAACAAACAGAATTTGTTAAATAATGACTAATGGGGAAATCTTACATGGGAATCACTGGAAGATCAGGTCATGGAGAACAGGCAGAGCAACAGACAGTGCAGTAGAAGAATCTAAAAATGAACAATGAAAAACCAGAAACTTTAATACTGAGGGGTGGAAAATGGTAAAGGATAAACTAATCAGAGGAGTGGTATAGCTGTGTCAGCGGGAATGTAGAACGTAAACCAAAGGGAATAGACAAACCCAAAAGTAAGAGAAATATAATCAAATGCACAAAGAACAGAACACAAAAATGATCTGGTAAACTAAACACCAAGTAAGGAACTGATGTGGCAACATCTTTCTAACAAGAAACATGGAAATTAACTGAACATGACAAGACCTACTGAAAATAATTAATACATTAAAGAAATTATTAAAACAGTAAAACAAACATAAACCAGCCACCCCAGAACAATAACACAGAACTGGATTTATGCTGAGGTGAAATTACACACAGAGGGACTCTAATAGGGAGACATCTGAAAGAATTGTTTGCATCAAATTTTATTTTGTTGTGTCAGAGTAAGGGAGTGTGAATACAGTTGCATGGATTTTTATATGTTTCATTGTTATACGACCTGAAAACATTGCATCCTCTTTTGTTTAAGTCATAATTATCTATGTTGGTGACCTCAAACCTCCTTTATTAGAGAGTCATGAACTGGTTTTCACCTTCATGTCTGCAGAACCTAATTGGATTTTTTTTTCCATTGAATGTAGATTCACTTTGAGAGCATGAAGGATAGTAAAAATATTGGGATAGAGCTCATACTTTCATGCAAAACTACCTGAAATAACCGTGTCTAACAGTCAAATTCAAACTTGAAGATTTAAAGTGCTTCTGTTATGCACAATACGCAGCCGCAACTAATCTTCAGAAAGATGTCTTAAGAGAGCTAAAGTCCCCTTTTGATTTTGCACCTGCACAATTCTCCCCTCCTCCGCCACACTTTGTTGGCTACAGTCATATTGGTCATTCTGCATGCCCAGGCACTTTATCAAGTCGCAATTACGCTCACACTGTCTGTTCTCCTCACCCAAATGAACCAGCTGGTGATACAGCAACACTGCATTATAAACAGATTGACTACTGGCACATTCTTAAATAAGAGGTCTTCCTATCACAAATTACCATAATATGAACTTAATGCAAAGTAATGAATCTGTAGGAGTTTCATTCAGGCATATTGGAAAGTTAATAAAACAATATTGGGAATGGTGGGAAAGGAGAACACTGCAGACCAAGCTTTAGATTAGGCCCCTAATGGCTCTGAAGCCGGAGGCTAAATTGAAATGTAAAACCCAGAGCGAGACCCTAATTCACCCTTATCTGTGTGAGTGACGAGCCTGCCTCCCTGGACTGAGATTGGGGCCATAGAGTTGGACGAACCGCAATTTGCTTTGTTAGAGCAAGGTGTATATGCATGCACTGCCCAAATCACAGTATGGAGATACAGGGTGCGTGTTTGGAATGCAATGCAATAAATGAATGAGGTTCAAAGGTGCTCTGTCTTCCCTCTCTGATGCTTTCTTTATGCTCCTCGGTAAAGTGAGTCTGTAGCAGAGCTTATGTTACAACGCAACAAACAGGAAAAAGTGTCAGAATATGAAATAATGCTGCAGTAAGAAGTTATTTATTTTAGTCATTAAATTTTAAAAAAGTCATATTATATAATGTAGACTCATCACACATGCTGATACATTTTAACTGTTTGTCAGTTAATTTTGATGGCTATGCTTTACAGCTAATGAGAAAATGGAATACTGTTTCACATCAATGTCAGCTTATTAAAAGCTATGTCCAAATAATGTACAGTATATGCACTCAATACTAGGGCTGGGCTCCTTTTGCATAAACTACTGCATCAGTGCGGCATGACAAAGAGGCCAGTCTGTGACTCTGCAGGGATGTTAAGAAAACTCAGGTTCCTTTGATGGCAGCATCTTCGCAGCTTCTCATCTTCCTGAACCTCAAGTTTCCTTGAGGTTCAGGTCGGGTAGGTTTGTTGGCAGGCCAGTCACAGTGGTTTTTGAAGCAGGTACTGGCATCTCTGGCCGTGTGGGCAGATACCAAGTCCCACTGAAATAAATGAAATCAGCATTGCCATAAAGCTCGTTACAGAGGGAAGAATGAAGTGGCCCACCTTTCCTTTTAGATAGCTGCTCTGACTTTGGACGTCCTGAAACACAGGTGACCAACACCTGCAGATAAGGTTCCCAAACTATATGATTTTTATTCTCTAATTTTTCTCTTCTTTATTTAATTTGGCCTTGATTTCCAAATTAAACTAAAAATGTTCTTTCATGTGACAAGATGACTATGGGCCACTGAGTCGTAGAGTATTTATCCTCCTTATCCCAGGTCAATCACTTCTGATATTACCTCTGGTTCGCAAGTGTTTTAGTACAGAGAAATTGGACAGTTCACAGTTCAGTCCACACATTATGTGTTCTAATCAAAATCAACACTTGAAATGAACTTGAAACATATCACTATGCGCAAAATACATCTATGTAATGCACAGATTTGACTTCTAAAACTCAATTACTGAAATAGACATTTTGATGATATTCTAATGCACTTGTATTTGTTTTGTTTGTTTTTTTTATATCATGAAATGTTGAGCTCCTTTAGAAGCTCTTTGGAAGACTTTGTCACCCTTGACTCAAAATGTATCTTTATCCCACACTTTCCTGTCTCCTCTACCCCATACAGTCATCAAGCCACTCATCCACCTGTTCCCATTATGCTACATCAGTTCTGTTTTTCCTCCACCTCCTTCTCCCTCGCTCCACGCTTCCTATCCCCTCTCACCTTAATATCCTCCTTTTCCTTTATCTCACCTCCTTTTGCCACAACTGGTAATGAACGCTGAACGTTCATTACCCTAATCAAATCCAGCAGCTGAACAACTGCTCACTGCCACTCCATGAGCTGTTTTCTTTTCTTTTTTTTCAAATCCCTGGACTCATTTGCATTTGCGTCCAGTTAATTAGCGTGGGGGCGCAGGTGCGTTGTGATAATCATTATTAAACATGACAGTCACCTGTGACCGTGCTGCCCTCCTCAACTCTGCAAATATACACCCTCACTCACACACGCACACCCATTCCCACACCGTGTCTGAGGCCCCATCTCAATGTGAACATCAGAGTCCATCAGTGGATGAAGCTGCTGATGATGTAATTTCCTGTTGCTGTTTAAGTAGTCAGCATGTATTTCACGCATGCATAAACTATGTAAAGCAAGAATGACTTTCGATTTTTGTGTTTACAGTCTCTAAGCAGGCTCAAAATGAAAAAAGGTAAAAATCAGAGAGACAAACAAGAATTATGAGTTCGAAGGCCTGTTGGGATCACTGGAGCCACTGTTTACTTTAACACTAGCAGGAATATTTCTGTGGGCATGTCGCTCTACACACCACTAATAGATATTTGATTTGTGTATTTTTTGTACTATTAACTGATTAAGAGTGGTCAGCAGGTGAAAAGTATTTCATAATTAGTGTCTAGACATAAGTAGAAAATGTAACATCTACTTTGTATATTGAGACAAGGGTAAATGGAATCAGAAAAGTTTGTGGAAAATTTGTGAAAAAAATAAAGATTACTATTTTATTTGTACAGTAAATCTAAAAGCATTAATTACATATTAGTAGCTAAGTATTTCAGACAAAAGCCTGTAAATAAAGTAGTGGCATCTAAAAGAGTGTTATGCAAACTAAAGATCTGCACCACCCTCTGCTGGTAGTCTGTAAGCATGCAAGATATTTGTGAAGATGTTGCATCTTGTCTTAGTGATAAGAATGGTCTAAGCTACCAAAACTGTCCTGAAATGTTTTTGTTGTTTATATATGGTAACAACATTTGAATGTCTGTTCAGAAGATTAGATAAATACATTTGCTACATTCACATAAAATGCATGCCAAAATGTAAAACTTACCAAAAGGTGCATTTCCATTTTTTGAAGTTCTTCACAACCAGGCACCCATTTATTCCCCTCCCCCTTTACATAGGAAAAATAACTTTCCTCCTCTATATTCCACCTACAAAGCTTCAATAGTTAGTGTCCTCAGTTCCCAAATGTTTATTGAGTGTTATTGAAAGGACAAGTGATGTAACACAGTGGTAAACATTCCCCGTTCAAACTTTTTTGAAATGTGTTTGTATTCATCAAAATCCAAATGAGTAAATATTCGCAAAAAAATTTTTTTTTAAATTACCCCTTTGCACTGTGTATATGTTTTTCTTTTTAGTCACGGATTAGAGTTTTCAGGCTGATCACAGATCTTTAAAAAAAATGTACTGGAAAATTATTATAAATATCTGCTAGTTATACAGCTCTATGTTATGTTGTTATAAATTATTGTATATTCATCGGATAAAGCTATTTGGGTTACATCTGATCTGCCAATTCAGATTTTGGCTGATATAATTTTTTTTTGTCTGAAATGTCACTAAATATAGAAAGAAAGCCACTGAGTTGGCAACAGTGGGGTAACTATTTATAGCTGCTAACCTGCAGACATGCCCTGGTGGGCGGTCTATCAGTCAAACCTCTCACAGGAGAGCAGAAGAGGACAGTGGTTGGTTTTTAGATCTTTGCCAATGTAGTTAAGATTGGGGGATAACAGCAGCTTAACATGTAAGTATCGGCCGATCACCAATCTTCCAAAATGAAGGAAATCGATCATTTGGCTGGCCGATAAATTGGAGCATCCCTATTTTTTTTACTGAATTCAATTGAATATAGCTTGAAAATGATTTGCAAATTATATTTTGTTATTTATATTTACACAACATCCCAACTTCATTGGAATAGGGCTTGTATGTTTACAATGCTCTATGACTTTTTACAAAAATAATGTACATCTTCATGGGACCCTTGAGATTTTAAAAAATGAAATCCATCCATCATTCCATTGTTTTCCATTTATACAAGATCAACTGACTGAGGGGGGGGAAACCCTTGCATTTTGTGAAACCATAAACTATAGGAAATCTGACCTGTTCCCAAAAGACTAATTATAGACTAATTTAAATGCTCAAGTGGATTTGAGCATTTATATCCACTATGGGTTTTTTTATGTTTAAGTGGAATATAAGCACGGCCACAGATGGTTAATCTAAATTAGCATGTAACATAACCTGATACTGATATTTTACCACCAGCAAGCTTAAGAGTACAAAGCAGGCCTGGACAACAACAGTCATCTCTTGGTATTTTGAAAACTGCAATTGTGCTTACCACCCTACACCCACTAGATGGCAACATGTTCATTTTATACCAACACCATATTCTAACACTTGGGACTCAGAGACCCTGTCTCAGTGCAAGTCACAACAAGCCACCAATATTTATATTCTGAAGGAAAATGATCAAATTTATGCTTTGTGAAATTGTTCAAGCACAGTCAGACTGAATAGAGAGCATCTATGAACAATAATTTTTAGGCTTTGCAAGAAATTCTCAATTGGATTTACATTTGGACTTTGACTGGGCCATTCTAACTTGATGATATGATATAAACAGTTTGATTTTATCACCGGTTGTATGCATGGAGTCAATGTCCTGGAGGACAATGAACCTCCTCTCCAAGTCTTTTGAAGCCTTTATCATGTTTTTTTCTATTCCTTTGAATTTTGCTCCATCCACCTTACCATCAACTAACCTACCTCTGTCTTAAAGCTTGGTTCTGTCAAAACAATGTGTCACTATTAGAACGGTGTGTTCAGAGTGAGAGGGAGTGTTTTGTTTTATTTATTGAGGCCTGGGGTACTGACTAAAAGAAGGGAAATGCTCTCTTCCCCCTTCAGATTTTTATTTGTAGAAAAATAAAACCCATGTGTCATTTTCCTTCAACTTCACAAGTGTGCTCTATTTGTGTAGGTCTAATCATGTAATTCTCAGTTAAAATGGGGGTCTAATGGGCAAAATGTAAAATGTGGCGAAGTTATATAGTCAATCAATAAATGACCATAGAGGACTAGGCGGAAAAATAATATCCATCCAGATGTGTATATACTGTATGTGTCCCTGTACCAGATGGGAAGGACAGCTTGAAGAGGCATTATACAGAAGCTCTTGGGGTACCTACTGAAAAACCTTGTCAATTATTAAGCAATAGAATTGGGAGTTCTGGCCGAGTCAGCAATGTAGTGCTTCAGCCCATCCTAAGATCCCTTACATATACACATGTGCTACAAGTACCATCAATAATCAGAATGAATTACATTGCCTCATTCAGTGTGTGTGTGCTGCAGCCTCTTATAAGTTGAAATGAGTAAGTGGGTTAAAAAAGAATGATGAATGCAGATTGCATAGGATCAATTGCAAGTCAATGGGAACCTCTAGTTTACAACAGACAAGGTCTAAAGACTATTGATTGTGTCATTTAGCAACTATGTTTTGACTGATTCTGTTGCAGTGGACCACAGAGATCAATAAGTGATTTTAGAAGCCATAAAGCCCAACACAAGCACAATTATTTCAGCAGAGAGAGTGAGGAACAAAACAGACCTGGTAAACAGAGCAAGAGCTTTACAGTCTTTTTGAAAGTGACGATGTACATTGTGTTTAAGTTTCTGATGTTGCATTTATGGGAGTTAAATTTCTCCTATAATATCAGCTGCAATCATCTTTCTTTCTATATTACTGTACAAAGAAAATTACACAATGCCTGATTAAATATCCTCTGACAGTGCTTTGAGGTGTGTTTGGAACCTTCACCTCAGAAAGTCATCTCCTTTTGCATGTTTTTCACCAGATAATCTTTGCATAACGGCGCAGCATGTCCTTCCTTCTATTAGCCCTGTTAGTTGAGCAGCTACTATTTAGGTAAAAACAGAGACTTATACATACATGAACAAAAATAGTGGAGTTGAAACAGTACAGCAGAAACGGGTCAAGTTAGCTGGTATAAGCTTGTGTACTTGACTCTTTATAAAGTAGGTGGGAGGTTGGTCAGTATCTGCACAGTGAAGTATGTCCATCCTGTTAGTATTATTAAGAAGGATGAGGACTTTCTTAGAAATATGGAGGAGAGTCAGTCGGTACATCATCCTTGGGATCTGATTGGTTATCAGACATGCACATTCATCCGTTTGCAAAGCATTCACTCAGTCCTTGCTGTTAAATCAGATTGCATGCTCCCATGCAATTTCCTCATTTATCATTCCAAATACAGACTCTGAAGCTCCACCTGCGGAAACCAACCAAAGAATGATTTTACGTGTAGTTGGCCTCGAAATATGTATACTCCTGGAAGTTTTGAATTTAAAATTGCTCCCATTGAACCTAGAGGTTTGTTTCTGATAGTAAATAAGACTGGCATCTATTAAAATATAACAAAACAATGTGAATGGTTTTGTTATTTTGAAATAAATAAAATAATGTAGATGTTTTTATTTCTGTAACCCAACCAGTGAGGAATTGGGTCATTATACAACCGGGTACGTTGCATTGTGTTATTGTTATTTCTTTCAGGGTATAAGGGACGAGGCAAGAACATACAAGGTCGAATTGGTGGCTGAGACCGAGAGGTTTATTACACTTCAGTATTGGCTTCTACACCTTTTAAGCTATTAACATAAACTGCATTACTTTTGCATACAAATAATGTACAGCATACAACATAAAGAACCATATATATTCTGCTATAAAACGTCTAAGAGCAATGTTTGAATCCAGAGCTGCCTAGCACGTACAACGCTTTATGTTTTTTCAGACACTTAGTGCCAGTTTGTAACCAATCAAGTTGCTTTGTTGTTATAAAAATGAAGTTAAAGAAATTTGACTTCATAATTTAACGCCCTCAAGTTGGTCTTCTGTCTCTTTAAGAAGCTCCAATTCTTTTCGGCACTGCACCTTCAGCATGTCATCACAACAATGTTTCTTTATTAAGCCATTCTTTTTTTCTTTCTTTTTTTTTAAACCAGTGTTCCACCGAGATATAGTTCATATGATAAGCTCAGCAGATTCACCAAGTGTTTCTCTGCTAGTCTGAAAGAGCTGAATGGGGGAGTCAGTCAGGCAGAAGCTCGGAAGATTGGAAAATGCATCTCCGAGGAGCTTTGTCCTTGGTTCCAACATGCAAAACAACACAGGAGATTTAAGGATTTCTCAACCCTGCATGAAAAAATAAAAGTAACACTCCAGGTACGTTTTTGATGAGGGAATAACATTATAACAATGTTTTCAAAGCTCAGAAAACAGATTTTACACAATGTCGCCCTCCTTTAAAAGTAAACGATTTTTACGGCCGGCAAAATGATATAGAAATAATTTAGAAACCCGTACAACTTTATTAGAAGTTAAATGAACATTTTAGACACGCCATCAAAACAAATAGCACAGCAACTTGTTTATAGTCAATACATTTATCAATGGCGGGACAAACAATATGTAGTGCTTACCTTTTAAGCCATACAGATAGCATGAGTGGTAACAGCAGCAGCACTGAGCCATAAACCACACAACAGTGCCACTTTCTGGCCCAAGCCGGCAACTGCATTACATTTACATTTTGCAAAAATGGCATACCAAAAATCATTTATTGAAAGAAAAGCTTGTCATTTATAATGTCTGATTAATTAAGCGTACAACTTGGAGGCACTAAGATCACATATATTTAATTCCCAAACAGCCAGTTGATCCTGAATTAGGAAAAAACAAATCTATAAAATACGATGGTGAGCGGTGGTAGCTGGGGAAAAAAATTGCTGGTGGGGCTGATGTGCGAGTAAATTTTACTTCCTACAAAATAAGCACTCAAATGAAAAGTAAGAAAATGACAACATTCTTCATATAGCAAAATAACATGAAGGGTTACTTTAATACTTTAATAACTAAATACACAGTATTTAGTGTATTTAATAACTAAATACACAGTATTTAGTTATTAAATCTGAATCAAAAACTGGTGAAAAATACCAAACTAATGTATGACTGCCTACAAATTCAACTCTAATTCCATCAAAGTTTAACTTCTGAGAATCAACTAAAACCCAGAAAGCTATAGGCCTTAACCAAGTTCTGCTATAACCACAAGACCAAGCAATCGTCCTGGATTATTCTCACAACTACTCTGAAAATACAGTCTATACAAATGTTCATACAACTGAGTCACCAAACAGGACTTGAACTCCTTTCTGTGTGACGAATCAGAATGGCCATCTTATGCAGCAAACATTGTAATATTATAACAGCAGAAACTCAAAAAATCAACAAGAAAATCATCATTATCAATTTTTAAAAATAAATCTTAGAAACATTTGCACAGAGCAGCATTAGCAACATAATGCTAACCAGAGCAACAAAAGCATCATATAATAAAAATACAGCAAAAATATATATATACCTAAATATATTCTGTTTTAAATTAGCAAAGTTGTAACAGTAAACCAGGAACACTTCTTGGGATTTCTAAATATCGTCTTGAAGAAAACAGTGAGAAAGAGCCCATTTAAGCATTTTTAACAAGTCGTAATCTGTCAGAGGAACATAATTTTATGTCTTGTTAAATCGAGAAACTTTTTTGTTATGAGATACAAACGTTTCTCGTTAAAATGAGAAGGTAAAAATGTAGACTTATCTAGTCAACCTGCTCCAGCACCCCTATTGTCCAGCTGCCACTGAAGGTGAATATATCAAAAAGTAACATCCCTAGTCATAGTCCAGCAGAACACTGTGAATTCCGCACAATTTAGTTTAGTACACAGAAACAATGGGAACTAATAAGTACACTTACTTAAAAAACATCACAAAATCGCCTTCATTTGCTCATGTTCAGACTCGCATAGCATTTGTTTTTCAAAATGCCAGCACACAGCATGGCAAGATAGGAAACGGTGTGACAGCACCATAGAGTAGACAAAATAGAAGATAGTCACAACACATCCATATCTACTTGCAGTGTGAAACTGATGGAGATGAAAACCCATTTCTCGTTTTCACAGCTGACCTTGGTGGCAGCCGAGATTCAACTGGAGGGCAGAAACCCAAATAACTCTGCTGTGAAAATAAAAAATCAATGCAGGAAGCAGATCTGTTGCCATGAGTTAGGCATTCAAGGTCAACTCCAACACTTCTGACTATCTCACATTCACAGCTTTGCAAGAAGGTAAGATCGGAAACGAATGATATACACAAGAAAATAATACAATTTTTTGCAACTCAAATAGTTTTTCTAAAGAGCAAAAATAGCAAAGACGGAACAATCCTTCCTGTTTGCCGTAAATGTATTACAATGCACAGAAACCCAAGTCAGTCTCCTTATGGAGTTCCCATTTGTTCATTAAGATAGGATTTCTGAGAAAGGCATCCCAATTTATCCTCTGCAAATCAACTCCTCATTAGTAATTAATATTTTACTGCTGGACTGATTAATCACTATTTATGCTATTAATAAATGTTTGTATCAGCTCTGCCTTGTTTCCCACCTTGCTATAGTCAATATGCTTTTTTTCCAAATTTGAGAAAATTATCAAATTTTCTCCATTCTGGCAGCTTCATCCTGGGAATCCCAAATAAACCTGTAGTTTTATTTGGGATTACCAAATAAAATCACAACAAGAAATCACCTTTGTGATTCTTATCGCACCAGCAAACTTCTCCACAGAATTGAGTTTATTTAGACTTTGTAGCTCTATGTGTAGAGTCAAACATTCCTCTAAAAATTATAAAGCTTGTATACTTAAATGTTTCTAGAACATAAAAGCCTCAATGAACGCTGCCTAGCTTCATGTTGGAGTCTGCACTGTAGAATCTCAGTGGAAGAATATCTGTGCAAATCACACACTAAGGATCTGTGATTTCTTGATGCACAAATCTGAATAAGCTTTCATATTGACACTTATCACCCATTTATGCAACAGTAGACAGATAATATGACAGATAATATTTGTTAGACAACTGTCTAATAAATAATAGCAGTAGTCTTGCCCAATAATTGAACATTGAAGTATGAAACATTGTTATCCATATATTCAGTTTACCCGTCCTGTACATTCTGTGCTAATCACCAGTTTTGTTTTACTTGCAGTTCTCATTAAGTCTAGCAGCACACAGGGGAAAAAGCCTTACAACTTAGGGAAAGAAAGCTTAAGTTATTAATGTAAGCCTGGTGAAGGTCACATGGAAAATTAGTGGGCTTTTGGTTCAAGTAAAGAAACAATGCACAAGATCAAGATGGAATTGAGGAGATGGAGAAAGCTGTCTATAGGAATTATATAATCCAAAACTAGTGCAAACATACAGAATGTGTAATCAAAGGAGAAATGTATCATGATTTATTCCGTCTTCATTACTTTAAGTGCTTCATGCTTGATATTATGTAGTTTTGAAATGTAAAGCCGTTTCCAATGCTCGTCAACTATTTGACAGTTTTTAAAACTAATCTGAATGTTTGCTCAGTCGTTGCAGAGAAAGAGAAAATGAGACTTGATTAGAACGGTTCATTAGACACGAAGCTCGACAGTTTTACTCGTGACAGTTATATTCTCTCATAAACACAGAACTCCAATTTAAAAGACAGCTCCAATTTGGAAGTTTAATTTGTCAGATGTTCCATGTATAGGGTCAGAGAGAAACAACAAGCAAGTGTTACTATCTTCTTACTCAAGCAGCTCTAAAGGGGTTACAGTTGTTAGAAAAGAAGAAGACTTTTCCGTTAAGCTGCTTTTTCTTTTCAAACTCCTTCGCCTCCAGATCTATTTGTTGTTTTATCTGCAGGAAAATTTTAATAGGGCTGATGAAAGAGTCAGAATAACTTTTTGTATCATTCATCAAAAGAAAATTTCTTTCTCTATTTTTTTGTAAAAAAAAAATATATATATATATACATCAGTGCTGCCATTTACATTACAATGATGTGTTTGTGATTGCTTTTGAGCATAATTTCTATTAATTTACTTTTTTTGTTTTTTATTCATTTTGTAAGTGACAGAAAATGTGATATATGATGTGGATTGCTGCTTAGAGGACAGGTGACTGGTGAGATGGTAAAATAGAGTCATTCAGGAATGGAAAATGCAGTAAAGCCTTTACTGGAACAGCTGGGGTACAAATCAAAGGAAGACACTAGAACACGAGATGAGAACAGCAGGAAATTTTATTATGTGAACAACTTCCTGCTGCTGTGACTTGACAAAAGGCTTGCTGCATCTTTTTGTTTCATTAGAAGATTTCACTCCAGATTCTCTTCACCTCAGATGCTTTTTTAAAGCCCTGCTCAAAGATTTATATGAAACATTTATGAAACACATAAATACAATACTATTGCATTAACAGTACACAGCTGTTTTTTTAACTCAGCAAAAATTTTTTATGTTGTAGCCTCTGCACAGCCACACAGTCTGATCTGTTGCAAAGGTTAGAGTCTTTGTCAGCAGCTAAGGTCACATCTCTGGAGAGATGTTTTGCAGCTATACACAGGATGACCCACACCTCTTCAGGGATATGTAATCGTGACTCACTGCTCTGTGTGGAAGCTAGCCGTGCTGCATGTTAATGCAAAGGCCTCGTTCACTGCACCCTTACTGACACACTGATTCAGCAAGACCTGTGGACTCCGTGTGGGATGATGCTGTCAAATTTGCACAATAAGATTTTTCATTTGCTTAACTGAAATGAACTCGGAGTTAAAGCTTTTATTTGAGACGCATTTTGCTCCATTATCATATTCTTCTCAGTGAAGAGACTCATTGTACAAATTAATTATTTCTGACCTCAAACTGACTTTTCTATTATGAAAGAAGGATTAGACGCATTGACCTTCAGTAAAAATTGTACAAAATAGGGATTGTTATAAGAAAAAAACAAATTAAAGCCAATAAACTATGAAAAATGGTAGAATTTGATTTGTTAGTTGAAGCATAACAAAATGTGTCTAATTTAAATTATAGAAAGATAGGTATTTAAGTTCATTTTAATTCTTCCATTGTATCCTCCTTCGACTACAATATATATTTTTAGATGCTTATTTTTGCTTCTGTTTTTCCATATAAAACTTGGATTCTGTGCATTTTTCAAAAAGAAATTGCCTACTAGTCTCTAAGTATCTTATAACATTTCTACAATTATAGGTTCATCAATAGTTTGTGTTGTCCTATCCTATTAACAAGAGTTACTTAAATAATTAAAATCTTATAAATAATAAAAAAAACTCCTGCAATGTCGCGAATGCAAACTGAAATCCCTGCATTGATCCAGTAAATACCATCAGAACATTAGACTGTGGGGTAAAACAAAACATGACAAAAACAAGATAAGGAGCTCAAACACAATAAGATGCAAAAGGGTAATAGATGGGTAGAGCGACTATAAAACCTTGTTACAATTTATTGTTGCAGTGAGGCCCAGAAATCTGTTAGCAGTCCTATGACAAATGGTTGGACCCTGGCAGTGACACACAGCTCCGGCTGATTGAGCTGTGATCACTCAGCAGACCGCTGCTGTCACCCGTGCTGCACTAACCATAGCAGATGACATCTAAACGCCACCGTAAATTTACACCCACGGGTAGGAGCCTCCACACCCCATCACCGCTCTTCCGGTGTGCTTTAGTATTCTTCATGCTTCCGCTCTGCAACCTTAGTTTTCTCTGGAGTTCCTGTGCATTAGTGTCTGTCTCCATTTAAGTGGACACCTACAACTCCTTTCTTTTTCTTCTTTTCTCAGGGCTCCTACTGATGGCTGCCATTTTTCATCCTCTTTCAGTACAAATGATACATTTTCTGCACTCATTGTGCATAACACTTAAGGTCAGACCATATTTACTTCATCCACATCGGACAGCGCCACTTTAATAATCATTAAGCACACCTCAAGTTTCTGACACTTAGAAATTCAGCAATCATTTTTTACAACACAACTAAACATTCTGGCACACAACTGTCTTGGACATCATGGTTTGGTTTTATGCTTTTTGTTGTGTTGTAAGATGCTCCAACGAAGCAGTCATTTGCCTATTCGGTATCAACAGTGGGGGAGCTCAAGTACTACATTATTTCTTGGTTCAAATGGTTTAAATGTCAAGCACGTGATGTGCCCTTTATGTGCTACTAAAGGGCACTCTTTATGTTGCAGAGCCTGAAGCAAGAATGTAGAGGTCACATCTAGTTTTAGATAAAAATTTTATTGATCTAAAACTAGTTAAGCTAGTTAAGTTAAGTTGAAGTATTTTACTCTTTGTAAACGAGATGTTTTGTAACCACAGTGGTACAGTGGTATTTTCTCGGCTTGGGTTTTGAATAGGGTTGCATTAAAATTAAATAAATTTACATGCACAGATTATATATTTCTATGTAATCTCAAAGTTCAATTGTCTCCCACCAGGTAAAAGGCATGGATGTAGAGAACCATCTGTCATCCAGTGGGATTCTGGGACAGAGAAGAGATGCAGAGGCTGCAGCTTTCACTTTACCCTCCCCAGTCTGTCTTCCTCTTGTTTTATTTGTGTAATATGTGTTTTGGCCTTAGTCCAAAGCTGAGAAGTGCAGCAATAACAAGATTATGAGAGAGACGAGACTTCATCACCTGTCTGCTCCCATGCCAGGGGAGGGAAATAGATGCGGTGATATATGACTTTACATTACATGAAAAATGTGGCTGTATTTTATATCCAGTAGAGATTGATGCAAATTATTTTATTTTGCTAGTTTTCCTTTCTGGTACATAGGTTATGTTCTGCTTAGCTGTTATAGACTTTTAGCTTTTACAAATGTTTTCTGACTTTACATTCTTTCTTGAATTGTCAATTCATCTCTGTTCTCTCTGCAAATGGCTGATGAATTTTGGAAAACTTGCAAAACGCACAAAAAAAAATCACAATTAGGCCTGTCGCGATAAACGATAAATCGATTAATCGTACGATAAATTAAAGCTATCGACGTCATTTTAATTATCGGCATTATCGTCTCTTCCGGCCTTTTTCTCTTTCTGTTAATGACACTGGAGGAAAAAAAGGCTCAACTCCGGTGCTCTCCACTGACCCTCCCTTCCTCATTTCCTTAGTGTAAAGCCCAGCGCACACTGCACGATCTTAGAGCTGTCAGCCGATTGTCTGCCCATTTTCAAAACCTGACAGACCACACATTAGCCGACAGAAATCCTAGGTTTAACGGTTCGATCGTATTCGGTCCTGCCGTGTGGAGTCCAACAATGGGCACAAAATAATGGCTACAAGTCCAGTGAACTAATTTTAAAACCAGGCATTAATCAGTGCTTTACTACAATCTACCTGCAATGCATGTGGCTAGTGTCAGCGTAAAGTCCTGACTGAATGAAAATCATTATAACCTATTTACGTCACGTTAACGAAGAACAGCTGAAAAGTTACCGGGTTTATCAACTGCGGTAGCAATTTCGCTCCAACTCCTCCTCTTGTCATTTCTATATTCTTTGCATGTTGAATAAACATTAATGTTGTTTCCACATATCATCTCCATGTCTGCTGGACTTCAGGTTGTGCAGTGTCAGCTGTTTGGGATTCCCCGACGTAATTTCCCCTCAGAAAGTGCGGAGGAGAATCAACGCTTTCTGATTGGCTACCTGTCACATTCAACAGGCTGCGTTAACTTAAAGATCCCAGTCGGGAAAATCCCTGATTTAGATCGAAGGACTATCTACCATAACACACCACACAATCTTAGAAAGATCAACGTTTTAAGATTGTCTAAGGGGAAAAATAGGAGCAAAAAATCATGTAGTGTGAACTATTGCATCAGGTAGTCGATGTGCCCATCTTCTCTATTTAAATCTAATTATTACTGAAGGGCAACATAATATACAGACTTCATAATCTGCAGTCTTTAGGTTGAATGCAGTATTTATTTCCACTTTGGCTTTATGTTGTTTAGTTTTTTTTTTCCAAGTGAGTTTTTTGTTAATGGAGACTGAGAATCCATTTTATTTTTGTTTTTGGTTGTTTTGTTTATTTTGTTTATCAGCTCCAGTGTTAAATATTCTTTTGAAAATAAAGTGTATCTATCTTTGGCAGGAAATCACATGCATTATTACGTCATTTCCATTAAATCAGTGTAAAAAGGTCTTCAAACAATATTATCGTTTATCGCAATAATTTTTGAGACAATTAATCGCTCAGCAAAATTTGCTATCGTGACAGGCCTAATCACAATGTTATAATGGAGTGTTTGAGTGTATAATTTTGAGAAAAGAAGTTAATTTAATACAATTTGAAATAAGGCTGCAACATAAAAAAATGTGCAAACAGTGAATATTCTCCAGATACATTGTATGTAATATGTTTCAATTGATAAATTGAGTTACTGATATAAAAGAACTTTCCAATAATATTGAAATTTGTTGAAAACTGATGTATATGATCTCAGGGATAGAAGTGAACCTTTTAATATCATACCCAGATTTAAAAAGTATTGGAACAGAAAGTGCTATTACAAAGAGGCCCATTTTCTAACAATGTAAAATAAAATGTTTCCATTTTTATCTCTGCACAAAGACTTTAAATAAGAAAAAAAAAAGATGCTGTTCTTCTCATGTATCCCTTTTGCATGTGTCTGTGTGCATTTGCTTCCCCTCCTTTTGCACCTTTAGGTGGTTTAGCTTCACTCAATACTGTAACTAAATACAATGATCTGCCAAAAACAATTACCTGATTTTAAGATCCCACTCATTCATTGAGCTGACACTGCCTTTGAGGAGAAAGTAAGCTGACATTTGAATTTGCATCTGAGCAGGGTCCTTTGCTGGTAGAGTGGAGGGTGCAACAATTTCTCGCCTCGGCCAGCGCGAGGCTGTGTTTGTGTGTGTCAGAAGCGATTGGTGCGTTTTGGCTCTGAAGAATGCACAATGTTTCCTCCATTTAGGCGTTAGACTGGATGGTTTAGCTGGAAGAAATGAGACTATAGATAGAAATACAAATGGAAAGATGGGTAACACTATGAGAAAATGAAAATACTGCTTCGGCCTGTTGGTTATCTGCCTTGGATTTCAACGACGTGAGGAGACATAATGTCATTGGATAACACCCACATTGCTTTACTTTACATTTGACACTGCAGCATGCACAGTTTGATCACCAGGTAAGTTAGGCTGACAAAAGGTTTTTTGGAATGTGTAAAACAAATACACAGCACTTTCACACCATATATGCCATAAATATGCACCACTGCAGCATAATGTATTATTTAACTTCACATTGCACTATCCAGACCCTTCGCTCATCTCAGCATGCAAGAGGCTAATAAAATACAGTGACGGGGTGAGGATGGCTCTGTTGGTAGAAGGGGCTTACCATGGGCAGAGTCTGCAGTCCTTCAAGCAGTTGTCCTGGGTTTGCTTCCTGGGCCATTTGCGGCACATCTTCTCCTTCTCTCTCCTCCTCATTTCTTTTCCATTTACAGTTCAATAAAGGCCATGGGAGTCTAAAAAATCATTTTAAAAAAAAGAGAAAGAGAGAATCTTTCTAAATAATATGATTTATACGTATCTGACCACTGGGAGTACCCCCAAAGGATTGAAATTACACTGTCAGGCAGTCAGTTCATCACTTCACTTTAAATATAAAAACATTAATATCAAAGACGCGGTGATATTACCTGAAAAGTAACATGAACACCATAAATTCAACACACTTGATCCCAATAAATATGCACCGCTCATCAAAAGTAATGCCTATTTTATCAGTGTTAAAGGACTTTATTGCCTGCATCCCTCATTCTTAGACTGACATAACAGAATACAATCATGTATGTCTACATAGGAAGAAATGAGACAGCTGTTTCAGACTGATATATCTGTGTAACATGTCATCATTTTAGTGTAAGTTAAGAATTATCTTAAGGATAGTGGTTGAGAATAACAGCCCTCGGGATCGATAGCTTTAAGGAAGCAAGAGTTGTTTTACCCAAGAAAACACCTACAAACATAAGGTGTCTTGTGAAATTTGTAGATGTTTTATATAGCATGTCATTGTGCTACACAAATATCAATATTTTCAGTGGTTTCAATTAGTAAAATTAGCTTTATTGGAAGTATCGGTCTGATAGATATCTGTCTTCTGCAAGTAAGACAGATGTTGAATCTGTCTTACAGAACTTACAGTAAACTGTCACAAATGGTAACTTTGCTTCAGGAAACCAGAACATCTACACCAAGAAAGGATATACTAGGTGCAGATGTTGTTGAAATGTTGATGTTGCAGATGTTTTATCTGCACATTTAGTTATTAAATATATATTGACATATTTTAATAATTTAATGTCTAAAACAAAACAGCTAGAACCAAGCTAATTAATTTAAGTAAATGGACTAGAGTAGGTACATTTTAACACCTGATTACAATATAAATTATTTATCTAGCTGCTAACCTTGTGTAATTCATTCTCAGACATATTGAGTAAAATCTACCAAAATAAATGTGTTTGTTTTACTACAGCAAAAGAAATCATAAATAAATTCAACATGGATTTTCTTTCTTAAAGCCTCCTGTTCCAGGCACAGTCAGTATGTGTTAGTGTTTCAGTGCATGATTTTAGTGCTACTAAGAACACCATTCCCTATAAATTAAACTGTATTTCCTGATCACTCAGCTTTTTTACTTGAGTAACAAGTTGGTTTAATTTGAGCTCATTTCTGATAAGCTGCTATTAAAATGCAAACATGTAGAAGAATTAAGCAGAGTAGTGATACGCAGTCTGAGTGCTGTGCTGACTGGGCTTTTTCTGCGTTTGTGTTACAGGGTGGTAATTTGTTTCGGGGAGGTGTTGTAGATTAATTTCTAATTCAGTGGGACAGTGTGGATTCGGTGAACTGCCCCACTGCCTCCCAGTGCCATACCCAGGCTCTTTTGAACTTAATCACCTTCCCCATCTTGAAACACTGCTTTCTTTTGGTCATTCATTTTGTAGGAGTTCATTCTGGCCCGCAGGAGCAGAAATCAATACAGTCCAAGCTGATTTTGATGTGTGGAATGAAAATTTTGTAGTTTTCACTTTTACAGTGACTGTGAATGATGATTGGGAAAATAAATCAGTTTTAAGGCTATATTTAACAACCAATTTACCATTGTGTGGTAGTCTTTCCCAAATTTCAGTGGCTTTAGTCTGCAGAGCAAAAATAACTGTGCTTGACAAATCAAAGGATGTTAAAAGGCTGGAAAAATGCAGTGTGTTTTTTTTGCCACAAATGACACAAAAACATAAAATATCTAAACATCTTTCTTCCCCCAAGACCAGAGAGAAAATTAAATGTTAGTTTTTAGCTGTGAAATAGGTTTTGGAACATGTTCGCATTAAGAGTGACCTCAGTCAGAGTGAAGTAAAGCCCTATGGTGAGTCTGTAGTGCAGTAATGAGAGCCGGCTGTGGGCTGAAGATGAAGGGAAGGAAGATCAGGACACTCTGTCTCAAACACAAAGGGCAGAGGCAATGATTCATTCTCATCAAGTGTTTCTACATCTGAGCAGAGTAACATTCAGACTGTAATGAGAGATTGCTGTTTTTATAAAAAATATTCAAAATTAGAAAAATAACAGCTAGCTAAAACAAATAAGCATCTTAGTAATCAAGTACTTGTTTCTAGCTTAGGATTTCATCTTTTATTGTTATTTTCTTGTGCAGATTTTGATTTTTTAACCATTAAATGATAAATGGTGTGACAGGTGGGGGAGGTTTGATATGGGCAAGATGGCTCACTGCCCAGGGTGGCATTACATGTGGGAGAGGATCAAGCCCTCAATGTTGGTGCCTTGTCTGCTATAAAGGGGAATAGGCAACCACATGTGTTGTTAACATTTAAGTGAACGTACAAGTAAAAATCTGGCAGAATAAATCAAAAAGCTTTAAAAACGTATGTTTATCCATCTACTGCTAAACTAAATCTAAGGAAACTAAATTCAGGACATACATGACCATAACTAGTCTGGACAACCTGGAGTGGACACATTTATACAGTTTTGCTCTATTTTGATCAATTTTTAATATGCAAGATTATCTTTTTTTTTTTTTTTTACCATTTCTGAATTTCTATGGATTTTCTGTTGTAGTTTCCGCCTGTGTTAAATGCAGAGGAAGAGTGAAAACTTGGAGAAGGGACAAAATTGAGTAAAATTACCAGAATGTAAAAGAGCTGCGTGGGAAGCATAATCAAAGTTAATATACTAATGAATGTAACACATGATTTGTTGACGGTGCTATGGCAGATGGAAGAGTACAAGGAAATAGCAAAAAAAGCATATTTAATTTAAGAAATTTGTTTTCTTTGTAACAACTCTTTATAATTTTTTTATTTTGTTTATTTACTTCTATACATTTAAAATGTGCTTTTTTTTAACAGGACTAAATTTACAACCTCAAACTTTAATATATTAATTTGTGAGCGCCTCCAGAGGTTAGAGGTTGAAAAACCACTGGAAAAAAAAGGGTCAGGTTCAATTTTAAGCAAGCCAATGAATCAAACAGCGCTACAAGACAATGATTTAGAGCAAATTTATTTTCTACAACCGTGTTATGTTTTTCTATAAAACATTTAACTTCATCAAATTAATCTTTTTAAATGTTTTGTTATCCTTTAAAAAGACATTCATCCGTCTCATAAAGCTAATTTCTTCTAACCTTGTGAACCTTTTTAACCTGACCACTTTACCACTGACCTTGTTGCACCAGACATCCCGATCATCCAGGAAGTTCTCCAACTATAATAAGTGAACCTGCTAAGCTTTGGGTTATATGTAAAAAAAAAAAAAACCTCCATTGTGAGGTCAAGAGTCTCTCTCTTGTATTTTTAACGCAGTAAGAAAATAAAAATCCATGGCACTGGATCAGGAGTATAATTATGAAGCTTTTGTTCATTTTCTAAGGAAAGTGTTGTCTGCACGTCACACACGTTATATTGCACTAGGTTTAAACACCTCTTGCAACACTTCCTGAATAATTTCTCTGCTTTGCTGCCTTAGAGCTGCTCACTTGCTAAGCACTTTGCTCTAAGGCAGCAAAGTGCTCTTATATTTTCAATACAGTGTGAAATGTGTGCTAAGAGCAGACACCGGGGATAGATCATGTTAATACATTTTAAAAAGAGAGACAAAGTCACAGCTCTCCATCACTACTCAGGTGGGTGCAGAGAAGTAAGCCTTGGGCACTCAGAGGTCTCTCTAGCGCACTCAGTGTCAGCATTTTAGGCATAATGATGCTGCAGAAAGACATAATACCTTTAAACTAAAAAACTGATTTAAAACATGAAGACTGGTACACATTTATCTACAGTGGAGTGTGTATTTATACACAGAAGGGGTTCATTTTTTTACATGATATGCATATCGACTTTGTAACCAACACACATCTCCAGTCTTTTTGAAGAATGGCTTGGGCTAGGCACAGTCTCCTGGGTGATTAGAGAAGATGATCTGGGGGCCATTTCTCACAGCTTCGGACAGAGATGTGAGGATATGGTACATTATCAGGGGACTGAGCCAGACAAGACATGTACTCATTCATTCATTCATTCATTCATTCATCCAAGTAACTTTGGATGCTTAATATTGTGGTTTAAACTGTTTAGGTCCTGCTTGTCTACAGATCATTAGAAAAATTAAGCACTGAAACTAGAATAAGCTTCCACATTAGCAGCTTGACTTTCTATTGATGCATCCTATCAGTCAGGTGTGAAAAACATTGCAAACAAGCTGACATGGGCCATGAAGTTTACCGTTTAGTGACAAACATGCACTACTACTAGTAATCTGCTCTGCATTCCCAGAGCCAAATACAGAGAAGCAGAATTCACCTTCTATGCACCACAAATCTGGAACAAACTTCTAGAAAATTGCAAAACAGCTGAAACATTGAGTTCCTTTAAATCAAGGCTAAACACCCACCTGTTTAGAGTTGTTTTCAACATATAATCACTGGAACATTAACCAACATATTTGATGTGTAATGCTGATTTTGATGATGGCACTTGACGAGACGTGATGTTTGTTACTGGTTTCACAATTGAATACACGATGTATTTTTATGTTTTTATGATGTAACGCACTTTTAACTGAAGCAAAAGCTCAGCTGTCTAGATCTACACTGAAAACCAAAATGGCCCAAAAGGTGCATTTTTATCCACTCAATAGATATAGTTCGTATAAAGATAAAATGTTTTTTTTATTAATTCAATGTGATAGCATGCTACTGTGATAAAGGGGGGATTTATTTTTAGAGTGTGTTTACTTAATTTTAAGTCGTGCTGATTAGTGTGCCACAGATGAACTATATGTGTGTTTGCCCCTAATGCCCCAAACAAGATGACGCACAAAACTGTTGGAATTAAATTTGCCATCGCTGCCTGTCTTTATTGAGTTTCAAGTGATGCATTCCTCATTGTTCTCTGCAACACATTAGAAAGTGGGATGTATGCTATTGTTTCACTCATGGTGTTTTTTAAATTAGCATATTTATATACAGTAGGTCCTATTGATTATGTGGTTAAGATTGTAAAATAAAACATCAGATTTTAGTTCATATGAGCATGCATCTGTGGAATTACCTGAAACAAATGTTGATCTATGTACAGAGAGAGCGACAGATACTGTAACGATCAGGAGGAGATAACCTAATTTTCTCCTCTCTGTTGTGCATTACAATACAGAATCACAATATGTTTTCAAATGCAGCACTTATGCCTGGCATCGACTCCGACAATGACTCTCCAATAAGTGGCATGTTACGACCCAGCTTTAGGGGTGAAGAGAAAATGAAACCAGTTCCCAGGAGCACCCAGGCCAGGCTGGCAATAAATGAAGGGAAATCAATCAGGGCTTTCTCATTAAAACGATAATCAAGGACGCCTGCTGAGGTGCCATTGATTTGAAAACACTGAGTGACAGCTGTGCTAACTTCAGAAGCAGTTAGTGATGAGTCACGATGAGTGGGACTTTTAAAGCAATCTCACTTGTTATATTTTGCCTCCTGGCTTAGATCCAGAGGACAACAGCAGGTCATAGATTTTGTTTCGAATGAGAATTTTAAAGGAGTGAATGAGATTTTATTTATTCGAAAGTTTTAAAGTTGTAATAAAATTCGACTTATAATGATTCATCTGGTAATATTAGCTTCTTGGTTTTATGCTAACATTGTGACCTCAGACTTCCTGTCTTTCTGCCTCTGCACTTGTGCTGCAGCTCCAGGCCAGCAGTCCACCCACAGTGAGGCGCTTTTATGCACCAAAGGAAACATTTTTTTGTTCTTCAGTTTCACTAAATTATTAAACACAGTTCCCCCTCCAGGCATGACAATATTAGCTTATCACCTGTGTGTGGGGTTTCATTTCAATTTCATCAAAGTAAACATAACTTCCAGTGGGGAGAAAAATATTTTTTCACCTTTGAACTTCAGAGGAGGAGAATGTGCTTTTTAAGACCCACTATCCCCTGGTCTTCTATATTTTGCTATTTGAAGGTAGTAAATAAAATAAAAATCTGTGGTAATTGAACCAATGAACAAACACACGAGCTTTAAAAAGCAGAAAGCATATTTTCCATTCTTCTGTCAATACTTTGTTTGAAAAGTCAAAAACTGGAGGCAGTGTATATTTTAATCAGGGATACAATAATAGGCTAAACCAGCACCTGAGTTTTTAAGCAGAGAATAACAGCATTTCCCAAAGCAAACTTAAATGTTCTTTCTCAGCCAAGTGAAACCAAACGACTGTCTGTCATTGATTTCTCATCCTGGAGGGTGACTAACTACCCTGAGGGTTGATGTTAATGCTGACTGAGGCTGTAAAATATGCAATAACCTGTTGCTGTTTGAATTGAGCAGCTTACAATTTACAGACCTGACTGAGCTTCTGTTTCCTGAGTAGAGACTTGAAATCTTTCTCCTCTCCCTGTTAGAGACGCAGAGAAACAAATGAAAAGCAAAACATTCAAGAGGTTACAGAAAACAGAAAAATAATTATGTTGTTAATTCTTTACATTTCTGCAACCCAAATTTATTGTTTGCCCACATTAATATGCATGGTTAAGAAAACAATGGAGAAAGTTCAAAGACATAATTGGCACAACCAAAAGAATTACAGTCTGTAGAGCACCATATAAATATGCAACATCTCTTTCTCTGAAAAGAAAGATGAGTTCACTTTGCTTCTATTTATATCGTTAAATACCATAGCTGCCACTATCACACTGCAAATCCTTCCATTCATCAATCAGAAAACATCCAGTTAAATATAAATGTATATATACAAAACTGTGAATAGTAGAGAGTTGGCTACTGCATGTTAAATGTTATACACCAAGGCAGTTGGGACAGGACCTCAAAATCCTGACCATTCCCCTTTAACATCACACATTAGCCATTTTAATTTTTTATTTATTTATTTATTTCAGAAGGGAGGGGAGAATAAAATTGGGGCTGTGTTTGGTCCATATTTGTCTGGTTTAGAAATATAAATAAATTGGGTTTGTTTCATGTAAAAAAAAAAAAAAAACAGCAACAAAAACAAATCCTCACTGTGAGTTGTAGGCATTCGGTTTTCTAAGTTGTTCCATATATAGTAGGGGCTTAACGCACAAGAATTACAGTTTGCAGCAGTTCGGTATGTTGAGCTCTGATAAAACCAACGGGTTGAACGTGAACCTATACGTGATTTGAAGCACAACAGAGGACTCACAGCATGTTCACAGCTTTAGAAAACTCAACTTTGAGGCAAATGCCAACATCAACATGTTCACAGGCAATAAAGCAGCTGGCAGGCAGGTGTTGTGTTCTCATCATCTTTATATTCTTCACACTTTTTTTATATTGCATAAAATGATAAACTTTCTACATTTGAACGTGTTTATTTTCCATTAAAAATATCTTTACTGACAACTTGCTCTTTTTTTACTTCTGGATTTGGTCTATGGATATAATTATAAACATACCAGTTTTGTTTATAAAATTATCAGAGAAATACTCCAAGGAATATTTTTTAAGGGCAGATTCAAATTATCCGCTTCCCTAAAAGCATAACCTTCTCTTTGGTCAATTTAAACTTTTTTTTTTTTACTTTCTTTGGAATGTGTGTTTCTCAAAACAGATCAGATATCTTAACATGCAAAACTAAAAAACGAGATAGTTGGGTATCTACTCCATCAGAAGTTTGGGCAGCAAACTTTACATAAAAAAAAGACAAAGATAATATAACTCATACAGTTTGTTTGTTTGTGTGGTCTCAAACAAACAAACATTTGATGCAACTGTTACAACTGCTGGAAGTGATGAGCCAACTCATCTACAGTACAACATATTTTTGCATAAACTGCAAAACACAGAAAACAGCAATTTACAGGAGCTACTCAAATATGGGCCAAATTTTTCTGTTTTACAACTTTTCATAATACTCATGTATTGTAAACCCCAACAACGAAGAAATAGTATTTAAATAGTTATTAAAACCAGTTACATTACTGTCTTTGTACTTCTACAGTTTTATTTCCACATACATCACTTTCATAAACTAAGTTATCAAAATGTATTTTACTGTATTAACAAATTCCATAATAAAGCCTAATTAGTTTAATAGTGTATTTAACTGTTTTTGACCCATTTTTAATCCTTTTTAAATCAATCACTCTTATGAATCATATTTTAAGTCCATTATAAATAATGTCTTTTTAACATTTCTATTGTATTCAACCTTAATAAAGTGAACAGAAAACATTGTAGGCTTCCTCTGATAAGCAGAAAATATACAGAGCAGAATGCAGACTTTAATCACCACTAAATAAGTAGACTAGCTCAAGGCCAGGTGTGCTCTATTAGCTTCCTCTGACGCTCAGTTTGACTCCATCCATCCATCCATCCATTTTCTGTTCACCCTTGTCCCTAATGGGGTCGGGAGGGTTGCTGGTGCCCATCTCCAGCTACGTTCCGGGCGAGAGGCGGGGTACACCCTGGACAGGTCGCCAGTCTGTCGCAGGGCAACACAGAGACATACAGGACAAACAACCATGCACACACACACTCACACCTAGGGAGAATTTAGAGAAACCAATTGACCTGACAGTCGTGTTTTCGGACTGTGGGAGGAAGCCGGAGTACCCGGAGAGAACCCATGCATGCACAGGGAGAACATGCAAACTCCATGCAGAAAGACCCCGGCCGGGAATCGAACCCAGGACCTTCTTGCTTACCTAAGTAATTTAGTTTTACACAAGCACCTCATGACATGACACATTTAATCCGTTCAACATAGGTTATAGCCACAAACTCATGCTTTTATTGATGCTACATGCATATCTCGGTAGTTAGTTAGCTTCTTTTTGCTCACAAACATGAAACAGCTCTGCGACCGTCTCGGACTACAAGTCCGCCATTTTCCCCACAACGCAGAAAAACGTTCACAAATGTGTAAATGTGCGATTTCACACCTTGCCTTTACATTTGTTACGCCCCATAGCACTCGTGAGCTATTGTTACTGTTATCTATCACAATGTACCCCCAGCTTACCTGCAAAACACAGAAAACGGCAGGTTACTGGAGCGTCACCTGTAAACTGTTGAATGGAGAACAGGCCAACTTCTTCTGGCGGTCAGAGCGTCAGCAACTGGCACTGAGCGCCCTCTGCTGGCAAAACGTATATTACACTTTCAAGTAATAAAATGGATCTTAGTAGTTTATCAAAGAAAGTGACCTTGGACATAGCAATAAAATGAGGGGTTACTATTTTCATCTATTTATTTCATAGTGCCACACAACCAAATGTAAGAAAAATTATCTCTGACTTGGTTGAGAAATTGTTTCTTAATGGAAATTGATTATTCTGTATAGTTTCTGAAATAAACTCCATGAAGAATGATATTTTTGGCAAGGAGTCATCACAAGGCAGTGAATAGCCAATCAAAAATAAACATGGGATAGTGTGGCAGCTACTTCATGTTAAACATTCAATTCCACTTTTGTTTCTAAAGGACATCCTTACAGATGTTGGAGAGATCTTAAAATGTCAACAATCCATTATTTTACCCGTTCTAGTCATGTAATGATAGGTATCTATGCAGAAGATGACAGTCAGTATTAAACATTAATGAAGAATTATTTTTAAAATATTGTTTCTAAATTAAACAATATTAGACTGTAATAATTTTAATTTGTCTTATCAAACACAACTAGAAAAACCAGAAAGATCATAAAAACTCAATTCTCTATTGGTGAAAATAACATTTTTGAGTAAATGCAAAGATTAGTGAAGCCATTTAAAAGGATCCTGAAACTAAAGTTTTAGAGGTGAAACATTTAATACAAGGTTTGTTTAGTACTTGCACTTGATCACTCATTAAATATCAATCTTAAGAAAGGTATGTTGACAAAATGTTTTATTTGTTTGTTTCTTGTCAAATTACATAGCAGCAGCTGGTGGTGACACTTTTTACAAGTACAAACTAAAGTAAAACAGCAAACTCATACAGAAGCCAAGAAGACACGTAGGTGTTCGAAGGGACACAATGATGTCTGTCTGGTGACCCGTAGAGCTGTCTGTCGGTTGTTTGCGTGTGTGTAGGAAGGCAGGGGGTGCATGCTGAGGTGGCAGCTGCACAACAGCACACAAGGGAAATCTTTGACAGAAACGCGGAGATGTGTGTCAGCACTGACCCCAGAGATGACCAGATGGATTAGCAGGGCCACATCACATTGTAACACTCTGTCGTGCATGTGGGGGCGACATGTGGTTGACGCTACTCTGTCTCTCTTTTTTTCTGCAGTAGATAAAAAATTTAACTTGTCACCAAACACACTGTGTAAAAGCTTAACGTCTTTGGCTAAACAAATTTAGGACCTTATGGAATCATATCTAATAGATAGGTTATTGTCTCTAATCTACTGTATGTATATAGTAATTACAAAATCTCCCAGAAATATTTTTATGTCTTGATCAGGAGTAAGCTAGAACTGTTGGAAGTGGCTGAACAAGGCTCAACTGCAGAAAATTAAAACTTTCAAAGGCACCTGTCAGTGATACACTGTAAATAAACTCCATAAATTTACGGTAAAAAATGATGAAATACCAACAGTTACTGACCGTAATATCCAAAACATTTATTACTGTAGAAAATACATGGAATTACCGTAAGTCAAAACTGCAAAAGTATCTGTCAATTTATGGTAAAAAAATGGTGACATACCAACAGTTACTGACTGTAATATCCAAAGCATTATATTACCGTAGAAAATACATGGAATTACAATAACTCAATAAACATATATTTCAAGTAATTTTGACAGTCATGAAATGTAGAAACACAGAAATATATTGTAAAAATATAATAGAAATATATCCCTTATATGGACATATGCTGTTTTTATTTTGTGTGTGTGTGTGGTTTTTTTTTCAGATCTCAGTAATACTGTGAGGAAACTGGACATGAAACAGAATCATTTCTTTTTTTAACAGAATTTTTAAATAGAAATTATTTCTTTAAGTGGATTACTCGTAATCTGTATTTTTGTTTAATTTGGACTTATTTTCCTTATAACATTCCATATTGAAATGCAGACAAATTACACTTCCTTGTGTGTTGTACTGTAAATTTTATGGTAAAATTTTGCTAACAACATCTACTGGTAATTTGCCATAAAGTTTTTATTTGTTTTATTTTTTTACAATTCTGTAAACTGTCAATATGTCATACAGTCCTGCTGTGTTTTTCACTTACGTAGACTAATCTTTACGGTATATGTTTTGTTGTTATAGTAAGTTATTATAGTAAGTAACCCTGGCAACATTTATCCAATTTCTATCATGCAACCAGAAATTTATCAAAATAATCTTTTTTATACCAAGAAAACATTATTTTACTAGATAACACATCAGCTATCTATTCTAGTCCCTGATTTATGCTTTTCACTGTCCAACTTAGACTAGAAATTGAAAAGGGTTTAAGAAATTATTCAAGCTTATTTACATTTACTTTAATAATTATGCACAAATTGTTCTTAAATGTAAATTATTGATGTGAGACTGTATTTGCATCATGTAAAGGAAAAACAAAAACATGTCCTTGATTTATATTAGTGGTTTAATTTAGTGATATGTTTATTTACTGCTGGGACTCAAGACAAAAAAGCTGCTGGTGGCCTTTTTATGAACTCTTTCTCACAAAGAGAGGCTTGTAGTGTTTCCAATCCCCACAGTGAATCCCAGTGTGAAAAGGTACTCATGCAGTGCTTGACAAAGTTATTGAATTGTTGTTATTATGAGTATTCTGCCAAAATGTTAAGCTCTGAATTACTCAAAGCTGCTAAAGCTAATTTCACCCTTGATGTCGTTTCAAGAGATATTTACAGGGTTTATCGTTTAAAAACTCGTGTCTATGTGATTGCTTTGGGGAAAAGAGGAAAAAGAAAGACACTGAATTATAAAATTATATTTTGTCAGCTTCATTGTTAAACGGATAATTCACACAACCCGAGTTATTTCTCATATTGATTTTCACTAAAATGAATACAATATTTTCCCTGTGGTTAATTTGTTTTTCACTTTAAATTTGCACCCCAATAAATATATGCAGTCATATACAGTAAGTCACCAACCATAATCAAACACTAGCGGAAAGGGCTGGAGGCATGATTATGCAGGCATTATGCTGCAGGCAAATTACTGCATTAAAGGCTTGTGAATGCCTTGTTTATGCAGCTTAGGGTAATGTTGCATCTATTCTGCTTGTTTGATGTCAGAACATTAGAAACCCAGCGTTGTGAACCTATTGTTAATCAGTTCTTACCCCAAACAACTGAATGAAATGTTATTGCCATACTGTCCTCGCCTGATCTGTCTGAAATCTACCAATCTAGTCTTTTCTTCTCTTCTGACTTTTGATCCCTCAGGACTTCGCAGTAAGTGGCTCTTCTTCTTCACTTTTATTTTTGGCACCATGGACTACATTTCCACTGTGTTGATGACAATGAGATCTTTATGAGGTCCAAATCCCTCATGACTGTATTCTTAGCAACTGCCTCATAGAAATAAAATCCCGGAAACAAGATTTCTCCAACTCACCTACAACAAACTTGACATGTATATAATTGGATCAAAATCTCATACTGAATCTGCTCAGACTTCAGTCTGACTCTCAGCCAGCCCATTCTAACCCGTCTTCACACATATGCAGATTTGGAATCAAGTTTGACGGCTTCCTATATTTGAGAATCACAACAGCAGCATCCTTAGAACTGGATTCTTACACATCAGAAATTCAATTCTCTTCCGCTTTTCAGTCGGCGTCTCCGCCACCTTTAACGCCAGCAACCACACCACTTTTCACATCTGACTGGAATCCTTCCTCAACATCACATGGTCCGCTCTCTCCTCGTTCAGCTATGTCTCTAGAAAACAAGATTTCATAGTTAAGAACTCCGTCTCCTCTTTATCTTGTTCATTTCCTGGTGTTCCTCAAGGTTGTGTACTTGGACTTCTCCTTTTTATTTTGTCCATTGCCTATGTTCTCTTTGTTGGCATAGATATACCAACAAATATATACCTTGAATTCCTAACTCCCAGAACCCACTTACATTCAGAAATAAATGTTTGGGTATAATCCAACTTTCATCAACTAAATTATGATAAACTATAATTTTAATGGCTGGATAATTTTTTTTTTTACTAAACTTGAATTCAAATTAAACATCGCTGTTTACCAGTCCATGCTAAAGCTGCTCATATTAAATTTAAGTCCTGCATCTGCATATCATCATCAACACTTCCAGAACCGCCTTCTTCCATTTCAATAACATTCAGTTTCTTCGTTCTTTCACCATATAAGCTGTCCTTAAAATCCTTGAGACTCCATTACAGACTTTCTCAAAATACAAAAATTGTATGGTTTAAGAAGTGATCTTAATGTCTTTGCAGTCCATTGTATCTGCAGCTTCATGAAGACAGTATCAAATAACTTCTGCAGTAGCAGCCATCCAGCCATTCACTGTTAAAGGATATCTGCTGCAGTCCCTGCAGGTGAAAACATGAATTTCTGCGCCTGCATTTTGTTTGTTTGTAGGGATTGCTATTCCATTTCATTATATGCTAATATGTTCATGTCTTTGGTTATCTCTCCTAAATAGCTAGCTAATATTTTATAGATATTACATGATTCTGGTTTTTGCAAAAATGTCCTCTGCAGTGCAATAAGAAAGAAACATGCCCTTTTCTTGTGCTTCCTGGGAAATATATATTGGCTTTGTTAACTTTTCTCCATCCCAGTGAAGGAAGCAGTACATCACAGAAGAGAATCAGATGGGGAATCAGACAATTGTGTGGGTACTTATGGCTCCTCCAGAGGGAAATACCCATAAAAGGTTAACAAAAGTCACCTTTTAGTCTGCTCTCACACTCTATTAATCATGTTAAGATGATTACGTAAAGCAAATTATCCATAAAAGTGGGCTCAGGCAGGTCACAAGAATAATTTAGTTTTTTTTTTGCAGGAGTGGAGCTTGGCTGGAAAGTCTTCCAGATTAACTGCTCAAACAAAGACTGAACTGAATATCACAGAAACAAAAGCATACTTTGGTTTCTGACTTAGACATGTACTTCACATATGAAATCCAACCACAGAAAAAAAATCTTTAATAAAGATGTTTCAAAGGATGGACAAGTTCATCAAGGTTATTACCACACAGTTTAACCAGTGTAATATTGTAGTACTTTACCCAGGGGCTCACCCAAAATATACAATAGATCTACAAAGGATTAGAAAATGGAACGTAGTCTAGTCAAAACCCAAATCTTGATCCCAATGAGATGATGAAAGTGAGGAGTGGGGCAACGTCTCCTCAGGCAGATGTCAGAAACTGTCAACAACTAAACAATATTTTTATCTCTGGAAAAGACGTGAAGGTAAGACAATAGATATCCCACTACCAGACTTTATATTAATATTTGCTCAAAATATCAGTAATTAAATTAACGGATTTTAAGATGTTTAATGTAATTCATCAAGGTTTGCAAAACATCTTATTATGAATCTTAACTCGGTGGGTCTTCCTGCACTCTGTCCTCATTTTCATCACTTCGCTGCAGGATGATAATTCTCGGGTGTCATCTTCACATCCCCACTGAGGAACTGTTTTATTCCCCCTGATCTTCCTCTCCTCCCTGTCTGTCCTTCCTCCATGCCATGCCCTCTTAATGTTTGACCCCTCATAGTGACAGTTTCAGCTGCCATTACCAGAGTGCCTGGAGGAGGCCAGCAGGAGAACATCACGGCCAACCCCCTTTCTGTAGAAAGAGGTACTGATAAAAGGAAGACCACCTACATGTACAGCTCCAGAGCGGTTTCCATTAATAGCGGAACAGCCGGTGTGTAATCTGAGTGGATCCGGTGAAAAACAACAACAGTATTTTCAAGAACTAAAAATAAATCAACATTGAAGAAAAGTCATGGTTTGTCATGAGGAAACAGATATTTTTCCAAGACTAGTTGTTGTGTTTTGTTTTTTCAGTTAAATTGAGAGATAGTAAATTACCAATAACAACATATTGAGAATAATTAATCAAAGAATGATCTAAAAAACAAACAAACAAAAAAATCTACATTTCTCATCAGCTGTGACTAACCTTGTTGTCCTCCCTTGCTGCTTAGTTTTAGACTGTCCCCACTGTGTCACTGTTGTTTGCCTGATTGATGTAAAGTATACTGCTTTTGAATCTTTAATTTTCATTAAACAACAGAGTTAAAAGCCTGTACAATGCCCAGCAAATTCAAAACTGCCATCAATTTTCTTCCTGGATCTCTCATTGGGGATTCTGGCCACAGTTCTGCTGCTGCTGCTATCCTCAACAGGACACTGGCAGATCTGCCTGCACTAATAAGAAGAAAAGTGCAAAGTCATACAGAGGAAGAGAGAAGAGAGAGAGGAAGCAGCAAACAGTTCCTATCTTGTTACCTGATTCTCTCATATTTATTTATGTTTTTGCTCTTTGGTAGCAGCAAAGCTGCTGGGACACACAAACCAAAGGACCTAAAAATATGTCAGGATGTTTAAAATATAAGGTACCGCATCTTAAAATGTGACTTTGTGGCTTCTGATTAAATTTTGGGATGGTATGATATGTTATTTAGAATCCTCCTCAGATCATTTTTTAATTTCTGATATTCACTGAAGTCAAGTTTTCCCATAGAGGAAATGGACAAGTTTGTTAGTTCATGAGACAATTGCAGTTGCCCTATGAAAATATCACTGTAGCTCAAGCATTGTTTTTGTTTCTTATGATAATTCTAGATTAAATAAAATATGTTTTAAATCTAATTTTCACACTAATCTTCAGCAAGGAAGAGAATATTTTTGTTTCATAGACGATACAGCTCACCTCCCAGCACAACCACTCAGCAACATTGCAACCTGAACTTTCTATTGCTTATATATAAATCTTGTGCCCAGTTTATGCACCTCAACAAAAATACTGGGATACACAGTCAAATCTGATTTGCTGCTAATTTAAAGGACTTGTTGTTTTTTGTGTAGATTGGATCACAATTGGCAATAGATGGAAGTATAAAATACATAGTACTAATCAAAGTTTCATCAAAACCCAGTTTATGATTTGTGAAACATTTACTCTACCGTTCCTGAGCAGTTAGAATAAAAATGTTTCGTAACTCTGGCAGATTTAAGTTTAAAGTAATCTTTGAATTCAGACTGCAAGTAGTAGTAATATTAAAGTATTGGAATTTCTTGTGTTTGCATTTAGATTCTTTTAGTGTTATTAGCGACTTATAGCTTATTCCTATATCATTGTACTTAGATTTTTAGTTCTTTAATGTGTCATTTCCTGTTGCAGTCTCTTATGTTGGTATTACTTAGCTTTTTGTTAGATTTTCCTGTGTTTCAATTCAGTTTCCTCTCCGCTCATTACCCTACCTTCCAAGCTTTGATTTTCCCCCAGCTGCTCTGCATTCTGTTGATTGTTCTTGACTGGTTTCCATGCCACAATCACATTTCCGCAGTAATTAGGCACCTTGGTTTGTCTCAGTCATCATCACTGGAGTCTACTGTTTCTCTCCTATGGCTCCTGTGTGTATTCCTCATGTTCTGTAAGTTCCTTGATTAAACCCGGTATCCATCGTGCGTCTGCCTCTCTCCTGTTGCCATTTGGGTCTCCTCAAAAACCACTGATATGGCATCTATAAACTGACATAAAATGTGATTCTACAGTCATCATCCATAAAGGCTTTATAATTATCTTACCAATAAAATTTGAAACAACCTTTCATGTATGAAATACTTTTGGGATGAGTTGCCAAATGAGTTTCTTTTTAAGTTTCTTCAAACTCAAATCAGCAAAGCACTAGATTTTCTTTAACAATAAATGTAAATTTGAAAGGCTATATGCTGTTTATCTTTTATTTGGTTCTGAACATTTGACAGAATGGACTGTAGTGTAATGATTAGAGTTTGCATAAATGTCTTTATACATAATGTATTCACACATACACAGGTTTCTTGTACTACAGTTCTCCCAGCCTCTCCAAAATACAAAAGCATTGATGTTAACGGTTCTGCATGGACCTTAGACCAGAGAGCAGTCGTCTGTGACTCGTCTCGTGTGTCCCTTTAGTGGCCTTGAGATGAACTGGAAACTTGCCCATTAACAAATGTACTTTCAGTGTCCAGTATGTCCCTCTCAAAAAAACATTTGAGACATTTAAGACTCTTAAATGTCTTAAAAACATTAAATGTCTTAAAAAACATTTAAGAGTTAAGTGTTTTTTAAATGTTAAAAACATTTAAGAGTAAGAACTCTTAAATGTTTCTAAGAGTTCTTACTCTTAAAATCTGTTAGATGTGTACTAGAGTTTGGGTAGTTAATAGCTACATTTGCTCACTTACATTTACATGAATAACTTATAAAAAAGTACTTCTAGGAGTCATTTTACTGCACCATGCTTTTTTAGAGTTACAGGGTTAGGGTTATAAAACTGTTAGATTTTTAGGTAGGAGATCATAACTGAGATTTATTAACTTAGCTGGAGCAGCAAATTGAGGATGAATGGTAGAAACTGAAAGTAAATATTTGTTGCTCTCCAGAAGAACAGGTTCTGTGTTAAATGCTGCACTATAATACTATTTTAGAGCATGTAATACTGATGGCATGTGGTGTGTTTTACTGCTGTGGAGAATCATCCTTTCTCCATGGTAAGTTCTTGATGTACGAGGTTGAAGAAGAGTCAGTGAGTTGAATTCATAAATTCCATTTATTAATACCAAAATACAGCTGGTCCATTTCTCTTGTGACCTTTAGGAGCTAGCAGGACAAAATGGCATCAAGCAACAGTTGGTAACTTCCTTTGTTAGCCTCTCTCTAAGCTACGTTCCCTAGTCTGTCATATCCTTTAACCTTAGCTTTGAGGGAGTTTCCTAACATGTCATTTTACTCTAGCTTTAGCTTTGCAAATAGCTAAAAGAGATAGAGGAAAACACATAATTATTTATTCTCAACACTGCCCTTTAAAATGGCTGTACATGGTACTAACAATATAGAAACACATTTACCTGTAAGGTGTTGTGTATACACAAGATCTTATCAACTACAAATAATTTTTACAAAGTTGTCTAAGTTCAAAAGGGGTACAAAAAAAATCTTAATCTGAATATTCCTTCATATGTCAAGTTTTGACTTTCTCCTTTGTGAATGGCAGCTAAATAACAAATATGGCAGCAAGTGTCTTTTTTGAAAGGACACATGAAAAATTATGGTAAAGCTACTGATTTCTCTGAACCTGATCTTGTAGCTGTGTGACCTAGTATTATAATTTTTTTTAGTTTTCCGATCAGGGTGGCATTTTTGCTGGAAATTCTTCTTAGTAAACCAAGTTTTACTTCAACTCGAATAAACATCCTAACTGAGGCCCTGTTCCAATTTACTTTACTGACTCAGTTTTTTTCCCCCAACTGAAAATAAACCTAAGGTGAGCTAATGTAAAGTCAGTTTCCAGCTGAGATTACATGACTATTCATTACAGTCATTAATGTCTTTTATTTGTAGACCCATAAACTTCCTTGTAGCTACATAACACCAACATCTTGGAGTAAAATGAATGGAGAGGTGGCAGAAATTATGCCACAATGGTTGTTGAACTCCCGTGGAATAACACACAGGTTTATATATGAAGGAAGGGACAGCAAATGATCTCTTTTACTGCTATGCAGGTGGTGTGATAAATCTCCCACCACAGTGGACATTTTAAGAGCAGCTTGGCCTGGTTTTACAGAACATCCACATCTTGGTTCTTTAAGAAATGACAAGATGCTACTGTGTGGAAAGGTAACTTTTGTTCTTCAGTCTGCAGTGCAAGGTCAGATGTGATAGATTTATCGAATCCAGTACTTCACCAAATAACATTTTTCCCCACATTTTTTCTGACATGAATGTAGAAAAGCATGCAATAAAGGCCTTCCTATACAGTTTCACAATGCCAGAAAACGAGACTCTTGCCAGTAGAAAAATTGATTTGCATAATGAAGGGCCGGCTTCAGTTTCACCTGCAAAAATCCACCATCCATGGACGAAAATTAATGTAAGGCAAAGGAGAAAAAATGAAAGTTTATACTTACACACGTAGCTGTGTTGAAAAGCATTAACAGTTTAAGAGAGTGGAGTTATTTGTTCTTTTTGTGAGCTGACAGAAACAAGATTCAATTTAAAGCCTAACATTCAGATTTCTCTCCAACATCAATGTCAAGCTCACATCTGTAAGATATCCGTGATTCTTTGTTACAGATTAAACCAAAGTTGTTTCTATAAATAGAATAAAAATGGAAACTGGAGGAACCGTTCAAAAAATTGTTGTACCAGAACCTGTGGAGCTCATTACTGAGATCGCTTGTCATGTTTTTCAAACTCTGACATTTTCTACTAACCTTAAGCACTTAATGGTCTGTTACACACCGCAATTCAGCCGGGTGAGATTGGAGAAAGTACAAAAAAAAAAATTCAGCACTGTGGATGAAATTGATAATTTTATGAACCTTAAAATATCTTGAATTTGGATTGATAAAATACAATCTTTGACATTAGGAAAAAAGTCTCATCATAGGCATATATTTCTTTTATTTATTCAGAATCAGTGTTTTCTATGTCGCTAACTTGAATACGTTCCAATGTTGCCCTCTGTAGTCTGCAAAATAGAAAAGTGACTTGCAAAATTACTCCTACTCCTTGGATCTTTCCACATGTTGTTTCTCTACACTGAAAAAGTCAGTAAATTTTACCAGGATTTTACATGACAAACCAACACAAAGTAGGCCAGATTTGTGAAATGGAAGAAAAATCTTACAAATAGGTTGCAATTTTTTTTTTTTTAAATAAATCAAAATCTGAAAAGTGACATGTAAAAGACACTTATGATATGTCAAGTATTTTTATGGACGTATGTGAGCAACAGACATAATGTTAACTGTGTCATCATTTCAAAGGCACAACTAACAAATGAAAGAAGGTTTTCTAGTCTGATCAAACCAAACTGGAACTTTTAGACCCACATCCAAAATGCAAAACAAACACTGCTCATCAATCTCAACATGCTTTTCATAGTGAAACAAGGTAGAAACAATGCTTTAGGGAGTCAATGGGAAGATTAATGGAGCTAAATATAATATAACCAAGAAGGAAATCAGAAAAGGTTTTTAGCAGGTGGCTAAACAGACAGTCAGCTACAAGATTTCATGGGTTTGGAAGGTCCAGTATCTGTGACGAGACGCCTTCCATAATCAAACTTCAGTTTGAGCTTGCAACAAAAAATTAGCACAACCTTCAGTCTCTAAATGTGCAAAGATGATAGAGACTTAACACAAGGATGTGGAGCTGGAACTGCAATGAAAGTTGCTTCTACAAAATATTGTTTCAGACACAAATAAACTCCACTGCTCTCCGTTTTTTATCTGTATACATTTTTAAACCTATGTATCATTTTGCTGCTATTTCACAAGGGTTTACAAAATTTATTAAAAAAAGTTTGACGAGTGAAAATTAATTGTACAAGCTAGTGCTGAGATTCTGAGCTCCTCTTATTGTGTCTGTTTACCTCACCACCATGTTTGCTTCACATTTCTTCCCAGCCCAGTCACTTCTAAGCCTCCTCCATGACATATTCCTTTCAATCTGCTGCTGCAATAATGGTGGGAGAGTTTTAATAATGGGGAGCTTGGTGATTCCCAGTAAAGGCCATTTACCCGGCATTGTTGACTCTGCTGCTTGGACCAAATGTTAAAGCTTCTTGTTGGAGATAAGGCGAGGCAGGATTACAGGAAATATGAAAGTAAAAGAGATAATTGCATTATTTGTTTGGGGTGACGTCCACACAGTTTGTTTCTGGAGGCATTTATGTTTGCGCCATCTGTCCACCATGAATGCCTGAGAAGAGGCTTTTCCACCCTTTCAAAGGATCAAACAAACTATCACACAAGATTTTTTATTTTTTTTTAAAAGGTTGAATCTTCCTCTGGTGAAAAGTCAAGAGTCTGAATTTTGATTGATAAACATAAACCTGTTTAATAAAACTATTATGCTTTGTTTAAGATTTAACCAGATAAATGATGAATATATTTATTTTTACTGAAAGCTAGCCATTTTAGCTTTTCAACATTTTGTTGAATATTCCTTATTTACCTACGTAGCCACTCTTTCTATTTTCAGATAATGAATTAAAGAGCATTGTGTGAAATGATCAATATTCAGTATATTGTTTTCTAACCTCACCCTGCTTTAAATCTTTCTACAACTTTATTCTCTATCTGTTCTCCAGTCTTTGTGATGCAGTGGTCTTCACAAAAACTCTTAGTGAAATTAAATTTCCCTCATCTTGTACATTGTCATTTGTAAAAAAATAAATAAATAAATAAACCTTCAACTTTACAGTTATGTTTTACTTTGCGTTAGTGTGTCACATAAAATTAAGAACTAAAGTACATTAAATTTAGTTGTTATGTCAAGAAATATAAAAAAGTTCAAAGTGTATGAATATTTTTGCAATGCAGTCATTTCTATTTCTTTCTCTTTCCATCAAGATTATTTAAATCTTAGGATTAGACTTTAGAATCTATTTAAAAATCATAAAGATTGTCACACTGTAAAAGCACAGAACAGACAGAGGGCCTGCTTTTCTTTTCAACAATGCCTGCAAATCACCCACACAAGAAAGAAAAAAGCTCAGAAACCACCAAACACGGCTGGACTGTCTAAACAAATTTACTGATATACATCATCTAAACACTGACAGCTGAACTTTTAAAAATAGCAGCCTCTCTCTGTGTCAGCAGCATGACCCCACATGCTGATGTTGAGCCAATGGGGTCACTTTGACGTCAGCGACGCTCTCGCTGGCAAAGGATGATCACGGTTTGGCCGGGCTTGGGAGCATGCAGGTTTTAATATGGGTCAGTGGATAACCTTCTGCTGCGAGGATGCACATTCCAGAGAAATGCTACGACTTCCTGTGCTATTTATATGTTAAAAACAGAATAACTGGACCTACAAAGCAGCCACTTTCCCCAAATACAGTACAATTTAAATAACAAGCATCTCTATTCAGCTGTAAATAAAGAGGTCGGGGTTTATCTCAGCTTGAAGTTGATCCGTGAGCCACAGTCAGACATTCGGAAGGGAAGAAAAATTGCATCTCAGAGGTGTAGAGATAAAACATATATCAAGTTGGTGTGAGAAGGTAGTTTTTCTTGCGCACCTTCTTAATATGCTGACATTGTTATTGCACTCTCGCACAGCTTATGTATTTATCAGAATGAAAAATCTGAAGGGGCAATTGGTAGAGATCGAGCAAAAGAGGAAACAGGCAAACGCCTGACTCAGAGAGAGAGATAACGCACACTGCCGGAGGGAGAGGAGGGTTCAGCATGAGGATGGAGCATCTGCTCCTGCCCAGTGGGCCTCCTTGCTAGTGCAGTGAAACACTCTCTTACTCACCCCCACACACGCACGCACACAAAACTGAAAAAAAAAAAAAAAAAAAAAATCCCAAACTGCTGCTGAATCTAATGAGGCCGAAGCCTGCTGGGCAGCAGGATGGCTGCTCCAGCTCGTCTCCGGCTCTCTGATTCTTGTCCCAAAGCTCCTCGCACGTCATCCGCTGTTTCACACCATCCACACCGTTTTAGCCCAGACAGAGTTTCCTCCCAGCATCAACCAGATCAAAACTTTTGCAGCACAAAATGGAATGCAAAAGATGTATTTTGCTTCCACTTCAGTGACTTGGCAGTTTTTCCATGTCAGAGAATGAACAGTGCACTTATTTATTTATCTTTTTTTTTACATAACCTAAATGAATTTATTTTAGTTTCAGTGCATACGTGAGTACCCAATGTGTGTAAAAGCTTAGCATCCGGAGCAATAAGAATCAAATGAAACAAACAAATTGCAAGCATGAATAAAAGAAGATATTTTATTAAACATGTGTCATGGTTAGCGGGAACACGGGGGTCTGGAGGCAATATTCACTGTTTAGTAGTGGCCGCTTAAAACTCAGTCTTGCAGCTAATTTGAATGGAAAACAATGCAGATCAGTTGTGAACTACTTAGGTCCAAACTTCTGATGAATGAATCTTGAAAACAAGAAAGTAAAACGTGAGAAAGTTGTGCAGAAGAGTCAAAAACCTGCATTTACACTGTTTCACATTTTGTCATATATTTTTAAAGAGTTTTATGTCAAAACATGATACATTTGTTTAGTATTTGCACCCCTGTTCTGTACAGAGCGCGTCTCCTGGGCTGAAGGGTGTAAAATTACCCCAAAGGTCAAATAGCGATTAGCTGAATTGATAACATGACAGTTTGCACGACTCCAAGCTCAGGTATATCCTCATCTGAACAGACTGAAGCATGAGCTTGAGAAAGTTAAAATTGAATCAATGCTGTGACATTTCAGCGACATTTGTATTGACTCTGTAGCTGTAGCGCATATGTGAAGGAAACATGGCATCTTGACTACAGTGGCAATTAGACATATTTTCAAAAACCACAGCTCTGCTATTTTGTATCAAACAATCCACTTCAGCAGCCAACGCTGCAAAACACAGCTTTTCAAATTTGTTTTCTTCTATCCAAGACTAGAGTCGAGTTCCGTGTCCTGCCTCAGCGAGAGGGGTCGAACGTCTATTAAGGACATGTTGAATGACAAGACTCACTCTGGTGCTCCAGATATAGATTCCCCTCCAAAGCTTCCATACTCATCAAGCCAGGAAAAGATTCCATTTTCAAAAACGTTTGCAGCATTCTGATTTAGATGATGATGATGAAACAATGTGTGCTACAGTATGAGGATGTAGGATAGGAATGTCTTAGCATTTGTATTCTACAAGGATTTATAGTCCATCCTTTTCCTCTGTTACATGACAAGGATGGATCCCTCTTACATGGTCATAATTATGTAACATAATCATAATTTTTTTTAAATAGAAGTGTGAGTTGTGAGAAGTCTGACAAAGGGCTAAATTTGTTTATGTTATACTTTGGGTTTCCTGCCGTTTGCAGTTGGATTCCACCTACAACTGGTGTCATCAAAAAATGTACTTTTTATAATGTTTTGGACAATGACTAAATTGGCAGCAAAACTTTGCCAGTTTAGTCATTAAAAGTGAAAAAGAGTTCACTTTTGTTGCATAAGCAAACTGTTTTTACCCAGTTATGTCAGAGTAAACAAGTCACGATCAGGACTTTTCACATCTGATGAGTACAATAGTCATGTTGAAGATTTCATTGCTCTGATTGGCTGGGCATCTTAGGCTGAACCAAATGATGAGTACAAGTATTTGTAAAATAAGTATTTGTAAAATAAAATCTAACTGAGGAATTGCTTACTGATTTGGCAAATAGTCTTGTGATCAACGGCTCCTCTGCCTGCTAAATCTTGATTTATTTTGTGTATTTTTCAAATGAACAAGTGTCATCCTCTTAAATGCATGACCAATGTGAGCTAACTGGGATAAACAGTAAGAAAATAAGAGACTTTGTCTTTTGTGATAAAATACTCAATCCAACTGAGAATTATAAAACATAATGCATCTTGGTCTTTCATGCTAACAGACAGGTGTGCTGACTGATGGATGCATGAGGACTCATTACGGCAATCTGATTTCTTTTTTCAGCTTATTTACAGATGCAATCTGTGGCTAATTAGCATGTGATTTGCTGAAGGAAGTGGGTAATTACGCCATCAGGGGCCTACCCTTCTTGCAACCTTAGTGCAAGCGAAGGGAAGCTTGAAAGGTGCAGCTTTCAAGCAGCATGATTTGTGTGAAAACTGCTAAATTTTCAATAACTTTTTGTGATGTAATCACATTAACTACTGCCAGTGAGAATTTTTATGCACAAAAGATGTTAATTGCATTTTGTCTCTCAGCCTAATCTGCACCTGACGTTCAGATATTGGGAAGATTTTTCACAAAAGAGGTTAAAGCAGTCGAAATGTGTATTGCTTTGGGACACTATTTCTCTGCAGCTTCTATTCTTTTATCTCATGTCATCTAGTCAGAACAGAGTTTTGCCGCATTTTTGAATTGCTGACATTGTTTCTGCATTGTCCGTTCTTTATTTCTTGGCTGTGAAGTGAGGTAGTTGCGTAAACTTGGAGCTGATTCGCAGTGACAGTGGTAGAAGCAGGCAGAAGAAGAAAGATTTGAAGCCACAGAGAGACCCACGAGTAACCCGTAGAGACAGGAGAGAGAATTCGAGACTGGACTGCAAACTTTCTCATAATAAGCTGTTACCCAGTGCAACTTCTATAGTGGATTTTTTTTAGATATTTTCTTTAAATGTTTCAGTATTATAATCTTGTGATCACCCTTAATCACATGAGTAAAATCATCTGGGAGGGAGTTTTGCTATTCCAACATGTATTTCATAGTAAGACGGTTTGAGGGTGGCGGACAGTTATAGTTATATTGATCATCAAATGGAGCAACTGGGTTTTACTGGTTCCTGCACGTTGCAAGTATTTTATGAAAATTAATGTCCACATACAGTTCTGTGTATTAAAAATAATGGCATTTTGTATTTTATTGGCATTTGTTGTGATAAACCAATGAAAAATAATAGTGATTGCGTAATTGTTAAGCGGAAGGAAAACGACACATGGTTTGCATTTTTTATTAATAATTAAAAAGAAAACAATGTATTTGCTAGTGATATTACGTGATGTGCCGAGGCTTCCAGGCGTGTGTCGAGTAATGGAGGGGGCGTTTCCGTAAAGCGCGTATCGAAGCTTGCTTCATTTAGGGGAGGAGCCGAAAACGATGACGTCCGAAGCCTCGCTGTACCAAGTGACTGCTTCGGGAAGTGGCTCAGATTTTGGCGCGGGGTTTGACAGCTTTAGAAACCCCACAAGCTCCATTCAAAATGTGGGTTGTTGTAGGCGAGTTGCGGTCAGTTGAGAGAGTGGATAGAGTTTTGATAGTTTGGATAGCAGAGTTTGGATAGTGGTTATTTAGTTTGAGACAGTTAGTTTGGTGTTTGGAGAGTTTAGGACAGATATAGATAGATAGGAGATTTAGGAGCGCGAGGACAGGATAGGAGTAGGATGGAGCCGGCGAGAAAGAGGAGGATTTCCCCTATGTGGGAACATTTCGATTTGATAAGCCCTAACAAGGTAAGGTAAGGTGAACTGAACATTTGCAGATGCATTAGGTTTGCTTATGAGGAACTGTATTTTTCACTGTTTCTTATTTTCTGTAAAGGTGAGGTGTTTATTGTGCTCCAAGGAGTTGGAGTACAATAATAACACCTCATCCATGTAGTGTCAAAAAAGAGAAATCGTTTGAAACCAAAAACTGTGGAGAAATTGTTGTTTCTTAATAAAAATGCATGAAATCATCCAAGTTACACAAGCATTAGCCTATTCACTACCCCCTCCCTAGTTCCACAGGCACTTTCACTGTCCTCTGCCTGATTAAGCCCAGGCCATTTTTCTAGAGTCACAGAAAAACATTATTACACAACATGCCATATCACATGACACTACTATTTTGGGAATAATTACACACAGAGAATACATTCAAACAATATTTTATTATACACATATGTGTATACATAATTTATGTAGACGAATGATTTCGTCCTACACCTTTTGTTACGTCATTCCCAAGAGCCATAATAGACAAAAATTCAATGCATCACACGTGTTAAGATACAGCTGGCTGTGATTATACACCTGGCCAGTCGGTGGTTTCGTGTGCACATGAAGCCTCAAGAAATGAACCCTTTCTCAAACCAGTTGGCTCAAGTGGTTCAATGCCTCATGAGGCTTCATCTCACCATCACTAGTATTTGCATCTGACCCAGGTAGATGAGAGAAAATGGTTTTTAATAATGAAGTCCAAAAAAAGTCCACACAACCAGGCAGCACGACTGAGCGGAAGCCAGGGCTCAACGCCGGTAGCAACTGGTTTCAACTGGACACACGAAGGACTGAGCGCACATTAGACGAGGACCCGACAAAGACACAGACACACAGGTGACACTAAATACACAGGGGGTAATCAGGGAATGAGAAACACCTGGGAGTAATCAAAGGGAGGACAGGACAACACGAAGACTCAGAGACACAGGAAACTCTAAATAAATACACAGAAAAACACAGAACTAGACGGCTGCTTTATCTTGCAGTGAAGAAATCAAACTGGCTTGTTGTTGCCACAACATTCAATCAAACATCTGAAAGTATAAAACAGCTCAGTTTAAGTTTACAGTCGCTACATAGTGATCATAGACATCTATCATAGAGACAGAGGTCTCTCCATATCACAGTAAACAATAAAAGCATGGCAGAATATAACAATTAATTCTTTTATTTTACCATTAGAATATTTAATACAGCCAGCATTCAAATTACATATACCTTTTACTCATTCTTCTATTACCTCAAGAGCTGGAAGAATGTATGTTTACATAAAGACTTATCTTTATGTAAACACATTTAGTCAAATAGTTTTGGCAATACAGCATAGATTATAGATAGACTGCTGGCACAGTGTATATCAGCAAATTATATTTGTTTTCATTTTAATTTGAATGAATCAGATGGAATAAGACTTGGAAGGATGTTGTGTAACGGTTTTGTTTTGTTGTGTAACGGTGCTATTTTAATGACCTGATATGGATTGAAGTTAAATTAATGAATCTAAAGGGAACATTAAACTTTCTACTTGCAGGCCCATATCACATAATCCTTTTTCAGTTTATTTTTCTCCCACCACTTTAACATCTCAACTGGCAGCTGCTTAATATAAAAGTAGTAAAATGGCTATTATTTTGTTTTATAGGGAGATCAGTGTTAGGCTTTATGGACATAAAACATAGAACAAAACATCAAACTATTTCAGGAAAAATAGTGAAGTGCTTACTTCATTTAGCTTAGTGGTACAATGATCCATCTGCTAAAACCAGTTGGACAAAGTTTTTTTTTTTTTTCATGCATCAACACATTTCACAGAATACAGGATCTGGCCTCAAATGCTCCTTCAAAGACCGATGGAGAAACACTCACTCCACTTGTACCTATTTGATGTCCACTCTACCTGTCATGTCCACCTGTGGAAACAACCGAGGTAGAACAGAAATCATGCTCGCTTGTATATAAAAAAGAAAATCTTCATGAAGCTCACTGGAGCCTCAGCTGGACTCAGCAACTGAAGGAAGAGGATGTGAAATCGCTGCCCGGCTGGAGGGCACGCCATGCGTGCGGCGCCCAAACAGCACCTGATGCAGCGACGAATGTTATGGCTAAGGAAGCTCGCGTGGCTTTGGTTGACGGCTTGTTGCTTTTCATCCATCAGATAGTGTGCTGAAAACACATGAGCGAGGCGGATAGGATTTTTTTAACGAACACCATTCTGTCATTCAACTTATCTCTGTCAGAGATCAAATCAATACAACAAAGTCTCAACTGTGATGATGCCAGAAACAAGCTTCAGAACTGACACAGTTATCGTCATTTCACCCAAAACTATTAGAACAGTGGCTTTCCAGCTGAAGCTTGATGTTTTCAGATGTTTGCGAGCTTTAAGATCCTGCTTAATTTACGTATTCTTCTTGTCTTTATAATTACAAAATGAGACAGCGGAGACCTTTAATGATGCATATATTAGTAATTTTGAAGCACTGCATCACTAGTTTGGTGTGTGACATATTTTACCTTTTTTTTCTGTAATAATCAAGCACAATACTATGCTCATGGGCCTGATATCTACAGACTAACACACACCTAGAAGATAAAGTGAGAAACAAAAGGCCACCTTGGGCCGTTTCACTATATTAGTTTAGCTGCGGGGCTTGAAATAAAGGATGAGATGACTCCTTGGGGATATTTATGATGACTTTGTCCCTCCTGCTCTTTTGAAGACTCACATTATTCTTTCTTTAAAAATAGCCAAAGCCGTCTGCGAAAAGAAGGCTGCAGGCACGCTGTCTGACAGCAAATATGATTGTTAGAATATGTGGGTAAATAAATAAAGGTATTACTAGTGAAGTGGGAAGTTTTGATATGATGATAAAAACGCAAGTTTTATATATATATTTTTCAAGAATATGTTCTCTCAGTGCTATGATGGATTATAATTCATCTGCACTAAAGTTGTGAGAATGTGTTAGAATAATATTCATCATTAACTCTGTCTGTCCGTCCATCCATCCATCCATCCATCCATCCATCCATCCATCATCTAACACACCTATCCTTGCAGGGGAGCTGGTGCTTAGAGGTGGGGCACGCCCTGAACAGGTTGCCAGTCCATCGCAGATTCAAGCTGAATGTTGGATAATAATAAATCTTGTTTATCATAAAGAGTGTGAGGACCCAAATAAAGAAAGTTAGGCATGAAGAACAAAGCTGCTGCAAAAGTGAAGCTTTCTAAAACAAGTCCAACATCCAGATCCAAAAGTCAAACACAGAAGACTTAAAGCAAACTGGAGACACATCAGTGTGAATCTAATGGGAGGCGTCATCAATCTGATCCCCACGGACAGGTGAGGCATAAGTGATTGGCCCATACATGGAAGGACTGAACCTGCAATGTAGGCAGGAAAGCATCACCCAAAGCTGGGGTGAGAGTTTAGCCTATAACCCTAAGCTCTTATGAAATAATTTTTTTTTTATCAGAGTTACATACTGCAGTTTTAAATGCACTCCTGTTCTTGTTACATTACAAGAACTGAACATTTCCACTGTAGATCTCGTCTGCTTCAGAAGATTTAACACTTCAAGTCAGTGTCAGATGAGTTTCATATATCTTCTTTTCCAGATAAGAAATGTGCACAGTGCTAATGACAGATCTGTTATCTCTCTTGGCCATTAGCTTTAGTGTGAAGTAATTAGAAGATGTAATTAACTCCAGTTGTTTTGTGGTCTAGTCACCAGAGTGTAAGATATATATGCATTGAACTGATTGCTACATATTATCTGGCTGGAATTTAGACTTTGTGAGGAAGCAAATGTTCCTGATGCCATTTTCCCAGACAGCACAGACATTTTATTTCTTTTCTCTCTCTTTTTTTTTGCCTTTGTTCTTTCCATAACATGAAGTTACCAAGAACTTAGTAACTTCATGAGTCCACAGTAATGTGAAACAAAATTAACAAATTGCCTCGGGATCTTACACATGCATGCACTTATTCAAATTAGTGTTGCTCTTTATGACTGCTCAAAGCTCTTTGTGTGCTCTAACTGCAGCTTCTCCTCCGCAGAATAAAAGGATTATTGTTTCAGTTTACCTGTGGCAGCAGGAAAAGTAGAAACTTACAAAGTTCTTTGACTGTGAGAAAATGTAAGGGTTTCATGTTTTAGTTAGTCTTGAGCTGTTGCACCAAACAGTGCAATTTGTTTAATATGTCGGCTGTGTGAACATGTCAACCCATTTGTGCTTTTTCAGTCAGCGAATTACTATTTTTGTTTATGTAGAATTTTTAAAGACATAAATAAAAATAATAATTTTTACTTCCACTCTCTTTGCACGTCATGGCTGTAATGGGGTCAGGATGTTATTGGTCTTGCTCGAAATGCCTCCAGCTATGCACGGCTTATCAACATATGGATTGTAAAAAGCTCAACGGCTTTTCTACAAAAATGACACCAAATCAGACTTTGGTTCTATTCTTTGGTGTCATGGTTGCAGGAAGGATGCACATGTGAGGCGAGTTATTCAAGTGAAGAACAGAACCACAAGAGGAGACGAACCATCTGGGAAACGGGAGCGATCACAAGAGGTCCCAGCACCAACTGAGGAGAAAGAAGGCAGATCAGTAGTGGAGAAGGTGATTGGGGGAGCAAGGAGTGGGTAAATGACTAAGGTGCGAGTAACTGCTGAATCAAAACTCTGAAAACTGGGGGAATTTGGCTGGGGACAAAGAATAAACACAAACAGGAAATCTTGGGATCAGGGGGGAAAACTAAAACTACAAAATGCACATGGAGTGAATAACTCCATGACATGAATCCACTAAGATACAGAACAAACAAAATTTCAAAGTTCCACTCGAAATAATCATGACATTTATTTATTGAGAATGTTGTGCTCGATCTTGTGTTGATCAGCTGGTTATGCCAGTAGACCAGCTGAATGTCATGTCTACTGGCTGGTGGATTACTGTTATCATGCAGCTGCAGTACGGTTATGCTCCGCTGTGGCCCTCGCCGTCGTCTCTTTGCTTTACCAGCTGACAGATTTGGTGTTCGCAGATTTAGCCTCGCAGCTTCTGGGTATGCAGATGGGGAGGATTGACCTCCTCCGACCTTGGACGAGTGCCCCGGAGGAGGATGGTGGCGACCTCGGGATGGGCAAAAATGTGCTGCATTGCAGCAGAGCAGCTCCGGGTGCTGCATGCTTTCACCCATACACACATAAACAAACACGCAAAGATGCAGCGTTACTTCGTGGAGTAGCACAGCATGCTCAGATGTACACAAATCAATATAACCACTCACACTCTGTCTTCCTGGGCAAACAGGGAGAGGCGTGTCGTGGATCTGCTACTGCTGTATCACTGGGTGAAATGCACACACCACCTAAATGACCGTGCATGTCGTGTTCACTTATTTCCAAGCATTTCCCGTTCCGCTTCCCTCATTTATGCACAAATAATCGCACAAAAGTAATAATACACAATTTGCAAAAATAAACGCACTCAGAGGACAACAATAAAAATACATAAGCTGGTAGAAAATTTGACAGATTCTAAACATGTGTTAAGGTTCATCTGTGCACCATTCAGGCTGCAACTACACAGCCATGAACACCCCAGCCAGTTTTCAGTAAGCAAATGACTCTATGCCAACAGTCACTACAGGTCTCCTAGTCAGCTCAGCAGGGCAACCACAGGGGTCCAACATGTCACAGCAGAGTGGAGATGTGTAACTTAAGCACCAGCACAGCTCAGCACCTCATTAAACAGTTTTTTTTTTCTGGGACCAATAAAAAAATCCCTACACACAGTTTTATCACCTTGATGTGTCAAACAAACTTCGAGCATGGGGATATTTAGATGAAGTCTGAGGAAAGTGAACAGCTGCCCAGAGCAGTGAGGCACTATATTTTTACCTCTTGGGGAGCAGTTTGAGGGTTATTCTGTGGATCACTGGCAATAAATTCAGTAAAAATAAAAACAATTTATAAAAGAGGTCTTCTTTTCTGCTGGGAAAATCTTGGGTCCTACCACACATGTGGATGTTACGTTGACATTTAAATTCAACCTAAGCCGTGTTGGCCTGTAGACCCAGTCATGGAAGCATGAAGACCCCTTTCAGTCAGATAATATATCCTGCAACAAAGCCCTAGTCATAATTCAGATATACAGCTATTGGCCCAAAATCACTATATATACATCATGCAATGTTAGATTTTATGCTATTTTCATGCAAACAGGAAGTCTGTTTCTGATAGGTATGGGTGGGTGTGGACAGGGTCTTCTGTAGGACTTGTCTGGCCCCCCGTTATGGCCCCTGAACTGAAGAGGTAATAGTAATTCAGTTTCTTACGATGACATGTATTGGCACAGAAACTGTAGGTCATTGATCTCTTGGACAAATTTTATTCCCCATTTCTACTTTAACAGTGAATTAAAAATTAAACTATTACACTTTTAGCTTCACAGTTTTCATCTGCTAGATTGGGGCTCTGCAACCTGCGGCTCCAAAGCAGCAAGCATCTCTTTGGCTCACTTAATGTAATAAACAATGAAATATTGTTTCATTCTTTTGCTCTGTGCCCCCAACACATATTTATATCCTTCCAAATGACCAATGGAAAACTGATTCTTTATAACTGTTAGCTAAGTTTTTGCACGTCGCTTCAGTTATTTTGTTGATTTATTTTGGGTAATGTGCTCCAAGTATTTGAGGTTGGAAGGCCTCCTAGCCATCACAATAAACTTTAGCTTCTTTCATAGATTGTCTGTCAAATTCAAGTCAGGACTCTGACTGGGCCAATTTAAAACATTAATATAACTTCTAAAAAACATCTTGGTAAAATAAAAATTGCATCTAAATCTGTCACAGGGATAAACAATATTGGATGTCCACTACTGTATCTAACAATCTAACCTGGAAACCCCAAATATACCGGCACCATAGCTGGACATGCTTACTTCAAGTCCATCTGCTAAAAAACAGCATTGCTGTGATAGAAAAACACAAGCACACGATGCACTTTTAGATAAACACTGCTGTTTATTATTTATTATACCATACGCATTTTCATATTATAGTTCTAATACAAGTAAGTCAAAAATAATAATCATAATATATTTGTATATAGAGATATATAGAAAACTAATCCAATAATCTACTTTTTACTTGGACGTCACTTCCTTGTAAAAAACAAACAAACAAAAAAAACAATATGGACAACATATCACCTTCCACCCAGCTTCAATATAGGCGCTTTAAGGGAACATAAGATAATACAAAAAAGAAAAATTACACCTGATCATTGCATTTTGTAGAACTAGAACATCTGTCAGCAGCTAGTAATGTTGACCATCTTGGTTTAAGACACAGGAAGAGTTGTTTTTTTTTTGTTGATTTTTTGCAAGGTTATCTTTGAGAAAAAAAATGTTTTTTTACATTTACTTGAAATAGCCAGAGTGGTGATGTTTTTACTAGGAATGATGGCGGCCATGTGATCGTCTGGATTCGGAGACTGAGATTTAGAACATTAGATTATAGCAGTCTCATTACACATGTTGAAGATAATAAATCGTCAAAGATTAGGTAGAGGACAGAGAAAGCAGGGGGGGTGGGAAAGAGCAAAGAGTGTGGGAAAAGAATTGACTTAAATAACAAAGAATTGAAAGTTTTCTGTGCTTCCCCAATCATGATCTACTTTTGTAAACAGAGGATAGCAGCACAAAAAGTGCAATGTCCTCAATCTCCTCTCCAATCCCCATCCAACCTCCCTGTGCTCTCTCCAGGAGTTAGTGAAACCGCAGCTGGCACTGAGAGATATCCTCGCTGATCCATTTAACCATGGCAGGCCTCATGAGTCTTCCAAATCATCATTAGCATTCTCATCAAAAACAGAAAAAGGAAAAAAAAACCTTCTCACTCCACATCCCGTTCAAACTCCTGATATGTAGAAATGGAAAAATGGAGGCAGGCTGTTTTAAGGGCTGTGCACATGGAAGAGGTCTGGGACTACAGATGGTTCGGAGCCATGGAGGGTGGCTTCCAGAGGCCCTGAAGTCTGTCAAGCCCAGAGTCACGGGAGGGCTGCCCCACTACCACCCCTCTTTCTTTGGTGAGGCGTGGGTGGTCAAGTTGTCAAGAGGAGGCATCAAAGCTGTACAAGAAAAAAGACAAAGAGGAAAAATGTGTTTTTAACCGAAACCGTTTCTGAGTTGATCTAATAAACCCAAAAGCAAGCAATAACATATGAGAGCAGCACTATGGTTTTCACGTTTTTAAAACCACAAACTGTATTTAAGTGTACTGTATTGGTATTTTATGTGATAGACCAACAACATAAATCAAATAAGTGTGAAAATGAACATTTTAGTAAGTAAATCTAGCTGCTTTGAGAAGGCTTATGGGGTTTGTTAGAGAATATTAGTGAACAATCAGCAACATTAAGACCAAGGAACACAGCAGACAGGTCAGTGATGAGCTGAAAAAATGTTTAAAGGTTAGGGGTAGACATAGCTACATATGTCCATCCATCCACCCATCCATCTATCATTTGCCTGGCGTGGAGTCATGGGGGCAGCAGACTAAGCAGAGAGGCTGTGACGTCTCTTAGCTCCTCTGGGGGAATCCCAAGGTGTTCCCTGCCAGTCAGGAAACATTGTCCCTCCAGTGTGTCCTGTGTCTTCCTCTGGGTCTCCTGAACACCGCACCAGGGAGGCGTTCTTAACCAGATGCCCGAGCTAACCTCTACAGGCTCCTCTCAATGTAGAGAAGCAGCAGCTCTACACTGACTCACACCCAGATGACAAAAAACTTTAACCTATCTTATGGAGAGCCCAGGAACTCATTTTATCCGCTTGTATCCGCAATCTTGTTCTTTTGGTCACTACCCAAAGTTTGTCTCCATAGTTCAGCATAGAGACCTTCGCCTTTTGAATCAGTTCTCTCTTCACTACGACAGATTTAGTTGTCTACTTCTATTTACCGGACTTCCAGCACACACATTTCTGCCAACTTTAAAAATCAGCTGTGGCTTAATTATAGGTTGCAGAAGTTCAGGATATTTGTTGGGTGAACGTTTTGTGGTGATACTTACAAAACGTTGTAAGTACCCTGCAGTACTTACAACATATTTATAAGTCAACCAGCCTGTGCAAGAATCCTTGCACAGGCTGGGACCTTGCATAGCCCCATGTTTTGTTGACCAACGGTGACTGGTATTAGAACAGTACTAGTTTGGTTGTGCTGTTCTGCTTATGTTTCACTTTTCATACTCGGGTGAAAAATAATAAGAGTACTAACAGATTCCCAGAATATTTTTATTTTACTGCAACAAATCAGGTGAGATGGATAATGGAATGAATGGAACTGTTTCTCTACACATAAATGGAAGAATGTGAAAAATGTGATTTTTAATTTGACTGATGCTTGCAAGACATTATTTATTGGATGCTTGTGTATTTGCCCATTAATGCTCAATGAGTGCATTTAAATGCAGTGTTAATCATATGTTATTCCACCCTAATTCTAGCAGACTGTAATCACTAGTGACGTCTGACTTGTTATAGCACGAGAAGCCATCATGAAACTGAGCTAGTTAATTGTAATTAAGCTATCATTAATGCTGCTAGAGATAAAAAAGGACAAAAAGGCCATAATCATGGCCTTACTTGCTGGGTAGTTTGCTCATCAAAACCCAACTCAGCTGGCTCAGAGTCCTCTATTTAACCCAATAATACATCACAATCTTTTTCTTTAGTATCTATGCCACCTGATCCCAGCTTGTTCAACAAAGTTGTGCACTACACATATATTGAAAGTGAACTTACACATAAAAGCTGAAAGATTCTGCACAATTGTGTACGTGTATTTTTTCAGGTCAATGCTTCTTTTAGAAATCAATAGATCACATTGAAAGGTCAGCAGGAGAATCAGGCTTGTCCATCCCAGAAAGGTCCATATAGATGATATTCAGCTGCATTGCACTCGCCTCTTGAAAGTTCAACAAAATGCAATACTTGGAATCCCAACTACTTGCAGTCCTGCATGCACAGACTATATTGATTTAAAAAATGTTATAGTAATAGTACTGCCATATTATCCAGACTATAAGTCACTCCGGACTACAAGTTGCATCAGCCGAAAAATGCAGCGTGAAGAAAAAATAATATATACAGTATGTCACACTGAAGTACACATCACATTCATTTAGAAATTGTCCAACGTGAGGGGACGATCCTCATCCATAGGACTGATATGATCCGGTGACACGTTTTCAGTTGCTTTTCAACAAACTGACGGAAACTGTCAATTTTGGCTTGTAAGTCAGCTGGCAGTTTCTGACGCACTGGTGTCCGTGTTCTAAATCAGGGTGGTTAGGAACGGCTCCGCTCCAACAGCAAAGTGCGAAGAACACCAGAGGTGCATGCAGGGTCGATCTGAGGTGAGGCGCTTGCATTGCATGAAGTGGCAAAACCTGCATAGTAATTCATTTTCATCTTCTTAGTGACTACCAAGGCGTGGAGATGTGAGCCTCAGCAGGTGCTGTAGTAGTTTCGAAAGATAACACCGACCGATAGACTCAGCTATCTATGTTCTACGGTAGGAAAATCTGATAAGGTATCACAGACCATCAGAGAATCTGCAGTATGTTCTTATAGCATCCATCTGTGGAGTTGTTCCTCAAGCTGTGGCCCTCCTGCTTCTAGTCTGTAATTAGTTTTCCTCATGGCTGCAGACAGTAATGTTTAATCCTTGGCTCATGTCAAAAAGTATGAATTAACATCAAACAAATATACATAATTTGCACCTGACTATAAGTTGCAAGACCAGCCAAACTATGAAAAAAAGTAAAAAAGTTCAACTTATAGTCTGGAAAATGCGGCATATAGAATAAAAACTAACATTCTCAGCTTCGTCGCCTTTTGTGCTCCTGACAGAATGTTTTGTGGCTGCTCGCATCTGTTCAACGCTGCATCAGAGAGCTGAGGGGTGACCAGGGCCAGACTTCAGCCTGCAGTGTTAATGCATCCTTCTTACTTGTCTTCTAGCTAGCCACATACACAAAGTACATCATCTGACGTTTTTGTATGACACAAGAGGGAAAGGAACTGCACTGCGGTGGCATATTGTTATGTTTAAGCATTTCCCAATAGAAGCGGCAAGGAATGTCCGCTGCTCACTACAGGCAGGTACGCCGTGTTTGTCAGTCATCAAATATTAACAGAGCCATATCAGCCTCACACTGAGGCCTGATTGAAGATGTACAATGACACACAGAGGCAGAACAGGGTCACCTCTAACGCTATCGTCCCAGTAAACTCCCTGATTCCACCTGAGAAAGCATAGGAACTGATGCAGTCGAGAAACACTTAGATTGACATCATATTTAATCAGGACCAGAATTATATGTTTGTTTATTTCTCAATGATTCCTATGAGAATCATATGGCAAATACTGCCATATGTTATGCCTCTCTCACCAAGAGATTTTTATTACTTCATGTTAATCCTGCTAATGTAAACCCCTCCAACCTAGTCTGAATAGATTTCAACACAGGAGTTAAAATCAGAGAGCCACTCTGAATGGTGAAGCAGAATAATGGGAGCTAATTACAGGATTATGAACCCTTCTCGTAAAAACTGACAATGCCCTTCACTGGCTTTTCATCTTCTTGCCGAGTCCCTAATTAACACAAAGGCGGTCCATAGAAAAAAAAGCATAATAATGTGCAGAGTGGTTTACCTGTCCCATAGCTTGACATTTCTGCAGTTGTTGGTGCAGCAGCCTGCTGATATCAGAGCTGTGGTAGAAAAAAGGAGACACAGAGGAGGAGACAAGTCTTAAACGTGTTCTTCTGACAAGTAAAGAGGGGCTCATTAATTTAGAGCTGACGTCTGTTTGTTTAGACTGCCAAAGCATGGGGAAATGACTCATAAATAAAACACTTTGATTGACAAGTCGTTCTTGCTGTCATTTAAAATGTATGTCAAAAATAGAACTGGGAAAACTGCGGTCTCTCTTTTTAATCCACACAGACACAAAGCAAACCAAACATAAAGAGAAAGAGCCTGAACAGCACAGTAGGGTACTTTGGAAATCGCCCAAGTCCTCTTTGATCATTCAGAGATGACTTGTGTAAGGGATGTGGTGATTTCTGGTTAAAGTTCGTGTCTTTTGTGATAACTGTTCCTGTGCTTTAAACTTGTTTTTCTGACAAGTCATAGACAATAAGGAGGTTTCTCTATTGCAACATTTTGAAGAACACTGTGATGGACTGCCAAGCCATCCATAGTGTGCCGCCTACCACAACTTTGCACAGAGAGATAAGTTAGTATAGGAAAGTGGGATGGATGGAGAGATGGATGGACGGACGTGGTCCATACTCTCTGTCTAGACCAAGATTTAGCATTGTAAGACAAAAAAAGTCCAAAACATCTAAGCCTAGCTATAATCTCATAAAACCTCATAACACCATGCCTACAGTGAAACATAGTGGTGGCAGCATCATAATCTGAGGTTTGTTATGAACAATACCAAACACCAGTCAGTTATGACACAAAACTTCTATGTGTCTGACTTTTACCCAAAAAAAAAGGAAAATCTTGATATGATGTAACATAATAAAGCATCTGACAAAAATCTGTGAAGTTTTATAAAAAGGGCTGTGGAAGAAAAAATTTCCTCCCAATCTGATAGTTTTTGAGACTTTTTGCAAGATGGAGTAATCTTGTCAAGATGTGTGATGCTGATAGACTCTTGACAAAAAAGAATTGATGCAGAGGTGCTATTACAGCTGCTTTATTAATTTTTCAGTTAAAATTGTCATGATTTATATCACAGTAAAGCTGGAAAACATTTTATTTTCTTCTTTATTTGTTTAAGACTCAAAAAGCTGGGATTTTGACATAGCCGTGTAAAGTTATTGTGTCGTTCGGATCCAATAGCAACTCTTAACATGACTACATAAATGAGTAAATATAAATTCAGAATGGCGTGTTTGATGTCAGCTGGGACAAACTTGCATCAACCATAAGAGACCACTGGAATCTAATAGAAATGTGAGACATCAGAACGTCCTCCGCAGCAAAGCTGCAACAAGACAATAAGAAACATGTTGGTCTTGGCGGACATTAATTCCCGTCCTCTGGTTCCTTCCCTGCAAATTTCATTACTCAAGACAACAGAGAAAAATACAAAAGATAAATGATGAGTGGACGAATTTTGGTTCAAAAAAATTTCAGCTTTCTCAACAGTCTTTGAATAATTTATCTAATATTGTTGAAATTGTCTCTAATTTAGGGGTTTTTCCATTTATATTTTCAGGCTAATTTGGAAGAAAGCAAATCGATATTCCCAACGCCACATTCCTTTGCCTCTAACCCTGCTAATTTCAGTCTGAGTGTAGCAGCAGTGCATACATAACTGGTGCACCTGAGCTAAATGGGAATCTCTTCAGGCACACACCCACACAGATTGATTTATATGAACCTTAATCACGGCTGACAAAGGGGACAGACAGTGAGATAAAGCAATCACTTTGCAGAATGAGTGATGGTCTGCAGCCTTATGCAGTAAAAGTTAAGTCACGCTGTCACGCAGTGATAGATGTAAATGCTACTCCTTCAACTTTAGCTTCTCTAAACAGAAGGCAGTGCCTTGACTCTGTCTGACATCTGTGACCCAAGACTGCTGCCCTGCTTTATTTCTGTCCCTCAGAAAAATGGTGCTGTCAAACCAAGTTCTGTGAACCGAAACTTTTACAGCACAGGATGCAGCCTCCATTGCATTTCCATACTTTAGTAGCCCCCCTAATCTGCAGAGCAAATGGCATTGCCTCAAGCACTCTAACTTTTAAAAAGATGTCGCCTCTATTTGTCTCCTTCGTCCTTCAAAATTCTTTTATCCTCACCGCCTTGCTTAATATTTTTTTTCCCTCTCAGACAACAATCTCCGTCTCCCCAGGAGTCCATAATCATGTTTTCAGCACATTTCCTCTCCTCGGCCAGGGCAACATCTTACATTAAAGATTCATAACACTTTTGTGACAGCCACATTGTGCCAAAGACCTAAAAAAACACTTCCATTGTTTATTTTCTGCCTCTTTCCCCTTCACATTATTTATTTTTGCAAAAAATAAATAAATAAATAAAAATAAAGAAGGGAATGAGGGAAGATGGTACAAATACTGAAAAACAAAAACATGCTTACTTACAGTAAGCTGAAGGGTATTTTCATATGGAGGTCAGGGTGAGTGGAATGAGGCTGATTTGATCTTTTAAGCGGTGATGGAAAAAAACCCTCATGCTATTGTTTTCTTTTCTAAAACAGAATTGCATTTTGGATGGTGCAGTGGCTCTAAAACTATTCATGACTGATAAATTGTTAGTTTTTGTCATGTAATAAATTTAGATCTTTTTACACCTTTACTCTAAACAATTTTACTGAAAGAAAATCAAAATAAAGACATAAATCATGGATGTGTGCTGCATATCCATCCTTCAACTAATACCTCAAACATACAGTTTCAGCTTTTAGTTATCTGGAGTTTCCATCTGCCATCAGTTGAGCTAAAACTAATTAATCTGGCATAAAGTTCTGGAAGATTTTTTTCTGAAATTTGCTGGTTTTCATTAAAGCTGAAACTACATTTTACAGAAAGGTTAGAAAGTATCCAAAAGTTATCAGTCAGAAAATGGGAACAAACATCACTGTTACACTGTTACAGACATGTTGTGGCACAGCAAAGATTGTTGTCAATAACCTCAGAAAATATTGCATGACGGTAGTTTGAAAAGCTTGACTTCTCTCCAAAATGTATGAGCAAGATTGAAAGTGGTTAGGGAGGCTGCCAAGAGGCCGAGATTAACACTGAAGGAGCTGCAGGAATTTATGGTTCGTATTCACTGTGTTTTACATGCGATAACAGTCTCTTGTATTCACCATACCTGTGTATAAAGGAGTGAAGTTGGTGGTTGGATTAATTGTCTTTCAAGGATATAATCAATGTTAGTTTAAAAGTGCACCCAATTATTCTCTCCAATGGGTTTGACACAAGCGGGCACGATGAACGACGGCAAAAGGCACAAGTTTTACGCTTTTATGCATTGCTAGCCCACATGCACAAATTTTGATGGTCGATTGGCACAACTTATGAACTGAATGAACAGGGAGCGATGTTGTCTCCCACGTGTCAAGCCCAAACTGATTGGCTTTTTAGCTACATTGTAAAAGACTTCTGTCACTTTATATGGAAATAATTTTAATTCTGTTTTTTATGGTCTCATTTTCTTTACTTCACTGTCATCTAGCAAGTAACAGTGGTGTTTTATGCATGAAACCAATATATTGACTGTGTATCAGTTTTGCTCCCAAGCTAAAATGTAAATTGGCTCTACAGTCTATAATTCTAAAAACCAAAAAGGTTTATACCCCTGGCAGATATTCATTCATCAAGATGTTTTTTCGTGACAAAAAGTTCTGCTGTCTTAGAAGAAAAAAATTTAAAAATCTCTGGTAGTGAGCTGTAAGTCTTTGAGGTTGGAAAGGCTCCTTGCCATCCCCCTAATCTTTAGTTCCCTCTACTGATTTTCTATCAGGTTCCAGTCGGGATCCTGTGGGTCCTTTCACAATGTTAATATACTTCCAGCCAAAAGACACATGTTGGTATACTAGCATTAGTACACCCTTTTGCTCAAAACTGGTCTTAGTGACACCAGTCCAACATTTATTTCAACACAAACATAGTCAAACCCATATTTCTGTTGCCCGTTAGTTCTTGTCTGCAGTAAATTTCACACTTGGAATAGCTAAGTGACTACATGTCACTAAAAAGACAAACCAATTGTGTGAGTCTGTGTAAAGTGATGACTGTTTCTTGGCTTAACATGCACTCTTAACTCAAACTCACAGTCCAAATAATCTTTATGTGGTAGCATAGGAGGCAGTAGCTTCCTTTCAGCATAGGGACCATTACAGCTGTAGCACTGGCAGCATACATTTACCCTAATTCAAACATTATAATCCCAACAGCTACAAGGTGTAAATGTAGCTGAGCTATGGCAACTCCTACCTCTAATCTATATTTACTGCGTGTTTTCTGCTGACTCGCCAACATCGCTTTTGTGAGCTATTATCTTACAGTGTTCTCCAACGGACTGCAAAGTGACTATTAGGTTTTTGTTAAAAACAAAATAAGCAATATATCGATTCTTGCTGGTTACATGCTGCAAAAATGGCAATGTCACTGTTTTTCTCACAAAGTTTTGCTGACCTGACCTGGACTTTCAGGGAACTCTGGATCTGGTTTGCATGAACTTTGTAAAACAAATTGGGTTACATGACAACATGATCTGGATTCCATAGAGGGAGCAAGTACATTATGCAGGGTTTTTTTGTGCGATGGAAAAAAGAGGCAAGCATCTTTATTTAATAAAAGTACACAACCTCTGCTGAGCTTTGTGGATACTATATAGGTATTTATATTTTATTATTATGCCTTTCACCCCTCTGCTCTCACCGCTGCATGTAGAAAAGGCTTTGGCATATTTCTTGTATTATCTCTCTTTCCCTGTTAACTTTCTCCACCACCTCTCTTCCTTTCCCTTTCTTTTCTATTTCGTCTCGGTGTCCATTAAATCAACTTCTAATATTGCTATTTCTTTTTTATATATATAATTATCAAATCTAGCATTGTAGCCATACAATGCATTGTTCCACTTGAGAAAATAAATATGTTAGATTTCTTTCTGGTACTCAGACAACAATTCTGATTGCTATTCTGCTGGACAGGCCATGGAGAGAGAAGGAAGGATGGGAGGAAGGAAGGAAAGAAGGAAGGAATCACAACAGAAATATGGGAACAAATATTGAACAAAATAAAAGATTTTTTAACAGCAGAAATGTCAGCCTTGTAAATCTATACGCCATTTCTGTTACCTGACTCTAAAGAACGCAATTACTGCAGCAGCTTTAAGGTGATTCAGTATTGAATCATTTGACATTTAAGTGTTATTGCACAGGGGTGAACTCCTTCTGATGCATGCTGGATCTCTAAGTGTTGGGTGACCCTGTGGTCACGTCGGAGCAAAAAATAGGCCAGTGCCTGCAACGCGGTATGATTCGCTCCAGATAGTCTTTGGAGACATGTCGGCAGGGCCTGTCATCACCTTCTTGTACGGATGTCCAGAGCAGTTTTAGATAGTCTGTGTATTTTTGCCTCACTGCATCAGTGTGTGAGTCAGCAGAGCAAGATCCAATTCTATGACATTTAACAATATACATCTGCAGTACACTAAAGCAAAAGGGAACAGTTAGACCATAAAGACCCTAAATGAAGCATTTAGCTGTAGTAACAGAAATGGTTCGTACTGAGGCTCATATGCCAACAATTACCCAACCACTAGGGGGCGTTTATAGAGGGCATATTTCTTTAACTTCACATTTAGTCAAATACACTCTGTGATTTTCAATACACCACTGTACATTGTAGCCCGAATTTATTGATACACCTGAATTTAACAGTAAATTTACTTTTTAATTCCACCGTGTTTCTTCTGACTAGGAGTAACTTTCATGTTTTGGAGGGGGGCCAACTTGAATCTAATAAAAAATCTGTGGAGGATAGGGCGATGACAAGCTCTTCATCATAGTTATTCTTTGACAGATGTTCAGTGAGAAACTTTCTTCAAGGAGAGTCATAAACTGGATGAACATGCAGACCCCTTGGATGGCATTTGTTGATTTAGTTATGGGCACAGTGTTAAAACCAAAATTGGATTTATTAGGATATGAGAGCTGTGTAGAGGAAAGAGGAGTTTGGTGCAGGTCAGAGAGAGAAGTCAGCAGATAATATGATTATTCCAGAATAATGTGGGTGCTAAGCTCCTTATATTCCACCTCTGTACAACAGAGCTCTGGAGAAAGGCTCTAAATTTTCCCACAAAGAGAACTGATAGATTGGCTGGGGACATGCTGCTCCCATACTGAATAAATCACTGATAGGAATCCTTTCAGCATCTTTAGTGCCGCAGCAGTTATTAACTCTTTGCAACTTATAATCTCAAAGTTTATAAAGAAAGTTCAATGCAATTTTAAAGCTACTCCCTAGACCTGTCTTTAATAAATTAATCAAACATACTTTAAGTTTTCCACCAACAGAACATGTCAGGGTCAGCATTGCTGAATTTCTTTTTTATAGTAATTTTTTAAATATTTTTTTTCTCAAGAAAGAAATCTATTGTCCCTAAGCAAGTCTTTACAAACAAGATTTCTTTTGAGCAATTCAATTTGGGATTTTCTTGCTTTTCTTTCTTTTTTTTTGATTAACCAAATTTCTTCTCCAAAGGGTTTATTTGTGCTCCGTGTGGCTGCATTAAAGCATGTGAGCAAAATGGATTTCAGCAAATATTACAAACATTGAAACAACTTATAAAGAGCAAGAGCAGCAACTTGAATGGCCGGGTTTCAATATTAGAGATTTTCAGCAATTATTTCAATAATATCTATTCAGGAGGATGCAAAAATAATGCAATACACCTGTTGCTTAAGCTTTGTCATCTTAAGCCTAACCCTAATAACCCTAATAATAACCCTAATAAATACAAAAGTATTTATTAGGGTTGTTCCAAAAGAAATGACTGATTCTCATTTACTGCGATTCAGAATCAAAATAAATGTCAAAAAATTGGCTCCCAGCCTCCATTTTGTAACTATGCAGGAGGTCCTGACGTCACTACATATCCGGTACTGTAATGCATTCATGCTCAGAAAGTCAAGTACAACACAAATGCTTCAGAATCTACACAGAAATTCGACAAAAGCCACCGATCCACCAAAATGTTTACTCAGATTAGTTTGAATCTTCTCTTACATTTCAAATCTATACTTGATAATCCTGCTCAATAGTATCTTTATACATTTTGTCAACTAAACCCCACGTTTGTAGTTAAAAAAAAAAAAGTATTTGAAAAGTCAACTGAACCAGTGATTAAATTGGGATAAATGTCTGAATCAAATCTGAACACAAACACAGGAACCAGCTCACCCACGGCGATCCTCACCTCCCTGTACTCTTTGATGTGCCTCTTTCTCCTTGCCTCTCCCTCCTCTCTCAATTTACAGAATCGATACAAGGTAATTTCACATGGCCATTCACTAAGATCGTCTAAAAATCAGCTACATAAATTATTCAGGCTGCCTGTGCAGGCAAGCCCATGGAGATGCACAGTAGTTCAGTGACCTACCGGTAAGCTGGCATTCATTCAGACAATCAGAAAGTCAGTTTGTCAGGATGATGCTGAAAGTCGGTCAAGCTACTTTGCTTAATGTTTTGTAGGTCGCAGCAGTTGGATGTACAGTATGTCCAATCCGGGATGCAAGCAAATAAGCCAGGAGATCTAGAAGTAAGACTCGTTGTATATCATATATTTCTCCAGGCGTGGCAGAATTCTCAACTTAGAGAATAATCCTGCAACTGAAAAGACAAACTGAAACAACCACATAAGCGAATTGCAAAAGCATTCAAATTTCATAACTTTGCTGTTCATATGGTGTGTCCTAAAATTCTGCACCAGGTTACAAAAACACAAAGTATGTACAGATGTAACTCAGCAGTCAAAACCTCTCACAGGGTAGAATAGCAAAAAAAATATCACGGATCCACATCTTAAACAACATCAAAAGTTAATCACTTCTAAGGGAGCGTGCCACTCTGCTGTTAAAATCTTAATGCAAATTTCCCCATTCATTTTTAAAGAGTCCTTAAGATAAACAAACATGCTATCCCAATGAAAGGCACATCAACTCAAGTCACATGCATACCAAAATGGGACCATTCCTACTTTCTCCTGGCTTCACCTTTGGAATTATTAGTTTTGGTAGTTTGTCCAATAATCGCTAAAAAATGCAGAAAGAACAAAGAAGTCTGCTTAACCATACCTAAACCATCACATAATCTCCTCAATGAAGAAAACACAAATTGCGCACTTGCTAAACGCTGGTGGTTTAAAACATTCCCATTGCATCAAATCAGAACTGCAGCCCCATTCACACCAGACTAAGACCACAACACAAAACTAAAAATCAGCCAGAATATGGATCGTCTCTGCTTGCTCTTAAAGTTTTCAAACTGTTTTGATGGTGCACAAAACCGTCTGTGGTGAGGTCATAGTGTTTGTGATTCTGCTAATAGCATATCTTGGTCCTGGATGCTCCATGGACAAGCAGCAGTGACAACATATCCATGATATATGGCTCTACTTTATATGTTAGACTTTGTCATTAGAGAATTGACCTGTGGTCAAGTCTACATTCCCACACTGGATTGGCAATGTTTTATTGTAGTAGCAATTAATTTATTTAAGAGCTTTGGTATCAGATTTGCTGTCTGTATCCTGCCCTGCAATTGCTCAGGCAACACAAAGGACCAACAAGCTGAAATATAAAATCAGTGCAAACAAACCCAACTTCAAGGAAAGCTGACCACCCTCAGCCCTCTGCAAACCAAAGAGTTAGTTTTATGATGTGAGCCTGGTAGATTAGAGATCCCTATGCTGCCCTCACGATGTGTTGCTCTTACAAAGCTAGACAGCTAGCTAACACTTGAGTTGAAAATAATCCAGTCCTTGATAGTTTTCCTGTTTTATTTTGCAACTCTTTGCTGGTTTGTTTTTCTTTCCTTTTGTTTTCTTTTCCTTTATTTTCTTTTGTAAAACTGTAACAAAACACAAAAGTATACATCAGCTACAGATACACAAGACAACCAGGCAAACACGTGACTCCCAATTCTCTCCAATTAGCTAACGATGTAGCTTTAAATATTGTTTGGGAAACGTAAAACTTTTCTACAAAATATTACACAATGCTGGAATAACGATTGATAAAATGAACTTACAGACAAATAGTGTCCCAAGGAACAAACCAAGCGTACAGCTGGACGAGTTCTGCTTGACTGACCAAATTAAATATGTAAACAATGTCCAGTAGGTGTCAGTAAGGTTCCATAGTTTAACTTACAATTTACCCGCCAAATACTTAACAAAACATAATGATGGAGTCAGCACAATCCCAGCAGAGAAAAAGAGCACACTCCTCCAAATTGCATGTATCGAATGGTTGTCGATTGTTTATCAGGATACTGCAGGATAGTATCCGGCATAAGCGTACAGAGTGTGCTAAAAGATCATAAAAAGTGACACATCATGTCCTAATTTAAAGACAGATGAGAATAAAAGAGGGAGACAACTTAATTGAAATGTTTGGGTAAAGCAATTTATAAGGCTTCGGGACTCAATGACCCACCTAAGAGAAGCAAAGGTGAACACTTAGATGTGGACCAAAATCACTCCCAGGAAGCGTTGACAACTTATCCAGGAGGCGAGAAAAGAGACCAGAACAAGATCTAACATTGTATGTCTCACTTGTCTTAGTTTAGGTCAGAATTTAAGACTCAACAACAAGAAAAACTGGCCAAAAGTAACATCCATGGGAGAATGTTAAGGGTGAAAACCACTGCTAATCAAAAATAACATAAAGGCATGTCTTTCATTTTGAAAAAAAAAAAACACAAAACATTTCAGTGATTCCAACGAATTTGTCAAAAATACACTGTGAAAGAGAGACAAAAGTGGACCTTTTTGGTAGGTGTGCATTCCATTACATCTGGGTTAAAAGGTAAAGGTAATTTTATTTATATAGCACATTTTCAGCAACAAGGCAATACAAAGTGCTTTACAGGAATCAAAAGGAAATACAAACAAAATAACAAACCAAAGCACAGAGCAAAAGAAGAAAAATAATCTAATAATGTTGATCCAAGGTAAATTAACTAGATTCTCCTTTTCAGGGTTGCTAAATAAGTGTAAGTTAGTAAGTCATAAAACTATGACCACATGTCAGAAAAAACTCATCATAGACACGATGGTAGTGGTGTGATGGTCTTGTGTTTCTTTCATGACCTACCTGGCTTGCTGTAATTGATGAATGAATTCAACCAATGCTGAAGGAAAATGTGTCGTTAGTTTGTGAGCACTTGGGTTATGTAGCAGGACAATGATCCTCAGCACATGAGTAACTCCTGTTCTAAATGGCTCTTAAAATAAAGTGAAGCGCTCCAGCAAAACGCTTCAGTTAAACTGAGTTGATTTGGTGTGATATTACATTGCCAGTACGAAGAAGAGTGGGGAGTAATTCCTCCACATGATGTAAAAGACTTTATCACAAACCATTGATGTGTTAAGAAAAATGATTATTTTAGTGTTTAATACAGATAATCCACGACATGTGTAAAGGTATAGCCAACACTTTAATTTGGAACAGTTTCTGTTGAGCATTTGGGAATTCAGCTGAAGAAGCAGGCCGAAGCAGGGCCCTTTTGCCTCCCCCACACACAAAGCAATAAAATTTACATTCCGATAGAGCAGGAGACTCTTTGGCGCCTCTCCCCGTACCTGGCACGGCCCAAGACGAAGTGGTCCGCCCTTTTGCCTAGACAAAAACCAGACACCTTTGCCATAAGGAGGGGAGTTTCCGGGGTTCTCTGGGGGGCCGAAACAGGTCTCTGATTGGTCGAACAACAGAATGCCTTCTTTGCATATATTAAATAGGGAAACTCCTCTTTAGTTTAAAATTCCAGGTCAGCAAACGGACAGAGAGTTTTTTCCATCTTTTCTCCACGTGGGCGCCTTTGTCTGTCTTATGTGTTTCGTGTGTGTCTGTTTCCCCTTGTGTGTGTTTTTTTATTTTTATGAGAAAATGCATATCTCTGTTCCTCTGCAGCTTTGTTGTCGATTGCTTTGTCTGAGATTAAACTCTGTGATCTGTGACGTCAACACGCTTTGTTGTTGTTTCGTTTTAGCAGCACGCCGTCGCTGCACGTCGACCACGGAGAACGTCACTCGCCGATCCCGGGCAAAATTAAAAGAGGAAGAAGGAGCCAAACGTTTTGTCCAAAGCTAGCATTAAAATGATCCTCTTTTTTTAATAGATGGCAGTAGTTCCCACAACAGTTGTGACAGCCATTTATTAGCTTTGAGAGGCAATTACCTTTTTATAGAGGTTAGTTTGGACCGATTTTTTTCCCCTTAGTAAATTAAATCCTAATTTTAAAACTCCTTTTACTATTTGCTTGTGTATCATTTTGCTTTTTCACATATTTCAGCCTACTTTATGTTGTCAGTCAAGTTCCATTTAAGTAATTTCTAGATTGGAAAGGTCTGGCAATAAACAGGAAAGCAAAATAATAACTTGGCTAGCAAAACTGGAGCCAGCTCTCCAAAAAAAAAGTATTAATAAGTGTTCATTTATGATCTTATAAGGAGCTAACAATACAGTTAGCTTTTTTCCACCCCAATTGTTGAACTTGTTATCTGGAAACTTCATTTTTACATTTACTGATTGATTATCTGTGTCTAAAGTTTGGACATTGATCCGAAACATTTACGTGTGCGAACAAAGCAATAACTGATTTTTACGGTACTGTAAATGAGATGAAAAGGCTACAATGAACATAATGACAATGCTAGGAAGAAACAGCGACCCGAAGCCTCTGTGTCTGCAGTGAGGCTCAGAGAGTGACTGCAGCAGACTGTAGACAAAGGAGAGCACTAAACTCAATGAAACAGAGAGGAATAATTGATACCCTGCAGCTTGATTGAGCCTGTGAGGATTGTGTTTGTTTTTGCCCTTGTGATTGCAGGGTCATCAAAGACTGCGTTCAGGCAGTTGCATCGAACACGCACAGACAACTCAATTATATTTTGAGAGGTCCTCGGAGAAATTCATATTTACACATAGAGTAAGAAAAAAATAAAAATGTCTGAGCCAATTACAGATACATGTGATACGTCTTTAAACTCTTCCTTTGATGCCTATGTGCCCTGCGCTGCGGCTCCACATAACAGCAGCTTGTATTTTGCTACGTTTCTCTGAGGGAAAATTAAATATTTAGGTAGACACTTGCAAGATAAACTGCTGTTGTCCTATTTTAACGTGTCACTACCCATCCATCCTCGAGGCTGATGAATAATATAACACAGTGGGCAGAAAACAGTGAAGCATGCATGCGATCACATCTCAGATGTGCAAAGATGAAAGGAAAGATTTCATTGATAAATGCATTGGTAGACGCTTTAGGTTTAAGCATCCCACAATTCATTGCTGTACCGACTGACGCCGGGGTCCAAGTTTAATGTATTCTCCCAAAGGTTGTTAAACTTTGATGTCCAGGTTCGGGAACTGAAAAGATTTTTTTTTTTTTTACATGTTTGTAGATGTTTTTCCCTTCCTTATGAAAAAAAATATACATATATTTCCGCTATGCCATAAATAAAAGCCCCTTTTAGATATAGAAACACTGCAACACATTGAATCAGATATGAAAAATGTGCGTGCAGCCAACAGAACAACACAAAAGAATGCAGCAGCGAGGAAAGCTATCACAGTGTCAAGTGCTCATACATTTTCTAAACTAATAACAAGGTACATATATAGGAACTTATCCTGGTGGCAAAATATCACTGCTCGTTCTCCACACATAAAAGAAAACAAAACAGGGTTTTTTCGGAACCTTCATAACATAGTGCTTGAGACTGCTCGCAATTTCTCAAGTTAACACCACAACCTTCAATGTAGCCTACTTATCTTGAGCAACAACCATAATCTTACAGTGAGAGCTATGATGAAATGGCATAAAAATACATTTATTACACACAATGTCACCTCACAATAATAAAAATACACTTTAAAGAAAAAAAAAATCCAAATTAAAAACATAAAGAGATCGTGCAAATGCCTGTTTGAACAGTAGCGCGTTCAGCCAAAATTTAAAGACAGGCAGCGTGTCAGAGAGTCCTTTGAGTGGGGAATGTGGACGTCTGTTCTAAATAGTACAATGCTTTATGTCCATAAGGCGCATTCACAAAGCGGGAGGCTGGACTGAAAGAAGACTTCAGCTGGACCGGTATCGGATGGTTCTTTAAGTTTTGCTCAGAGCTCCAGGATGATCAGTCTGAGCAATCTAAAATAAACCACCATCAACATTTCCCAGCAGATCAATATGATCTCTGAACAAACGCTCCCTCTGAATCCTTCCATTGGTGATGTTCTCCATCAGAACCAAAGCGTTCCACAAGTACACTGCTCACCTTTACGGAGCTACTTTTAAACGTGTGATTGCATACACACCTTGATCACCTTAAAACTAATCAAACCTGTTGATTATTTTTAATCAGCAGGTTTGAGTTAATTTGCTGATCCAACCCTGTTTTCTTCTTTACGTTTGGATGAAATAACCCCATAGATGCATTTCATGCGTTTCGGCGCACGGACCAATGCGTTACATCTTTATGAGACAAAAACTGAGAAAAAGTACTATTTACATTTGAGCGAGGTTTTCACATACTTTTATTTTTATTTTCTTTATTTTGTGTGCGTGCTAGCATCTGAGGATAAATGTGGTTCGGTTTTATCATTTACGTTTAAACACAAAAATATTGAAATCATGATAAACATCGGGTTTGATGCTTCTTGGTCTAAATAACACCGAATGTAGTCAGATTTCAGTGTATTTAGGTGAGCTTTGACTCTTTGTAGTTTGATATTGTCCACAGAAAAAGTTTGCGTGGCTGCCGCATTTTCACGCCAGCAAAAAAGTGTGCGTATATTTACACAAACTTTGACGCAAAGTTAATTTTTATACATGCCAACTTCTGCGTAAAATACGGCGCCGCACATTTTTTGTGCGCACGCACGCTTAATGCATGAGGCCCTGGGAGTGTAGATAGTGGCAACATACTGGATTTGGAGGCAACTCCAAAATCCTCCTAATGTGTTTTACCTGCAGCTAGAGCTCCCCCTGTACTACAGGAAAGTGGTAATTAAAAGTGTTTCTCTTTTTTTTTATAACTGAAAAGGAAATGAGCCAGCCAGTCTGGAGCAGTAGGGGGTAATGAAATAGATTCCAGTATCTCTGAGAGGAAATCTTTCAGTGCAAAAGCTGAAAGAGACCGAGTAAGAAATAATGATATAAATATAATCCCAATCATCTTGTGTCGGTCGAATCAGACAATCCATCTGCGGTAATGGGGGCTGTTGCACATATGCCTTGCTGTCATTCTCATCAGAAAAACCATTACATCAAAAGCACAATAAGGGCAGGAGATAAACCAGGAATTAGATAACTGCATCCCTTTGACATCCGTATTCCTGATGCATTATCTCACTTTCTCTCCTTTCAGCAGATGGTTGAGCTGTAAAAAGCCATCACAATGACAGGTGCAGCAAAGCAGCCTGTCTATTGCTTGACCATTGATAAGACAATCCAGTGATAAGCACTGCAGATATGTAAGTAAGAGCACTCCGTAATTAAAAGTTTGAGAAAATAGTCTGAAGCAGAGCAATACGCCTGATCCTGTACAGATTCCAGGTTTTCTTCAAGGTTTGATTGATTCCCATTTAGTTTTCCAAGGACTACAGCTAAAAGAAAATAAAAATGTGCAGCAATTGTTTTTTGTTGTTGAAAGAGGCAGTAATGTAGAATAAAGTCAGAAATGAAGCAATTATTCTGGAGTACTTTTGGACACCAAATTTAACATGCCACTTATTGCTTAATTTGAGTGTAATAAAATAGAATAACGTGTGAATCGATAAATGGGGCTGATGGTGAATAATATTTATAATATAATAATCAAGTGCTTTTTGTAATTTGCAAAAAGCACTTTTAGCTTTTTGTAATTTGTTTCAAAGGAACTTTTCTGAGAAATCTTTTTTTAGTGTATTAACTTTAGTTTGATTAGAGTTTACCTTTCATAAATTCTGTGTTCCCTTTTTAGAGTTGGTTTGTTTGTACACTAATTCCCTTACTTTTATTTCATTCATTTGCTAGACACACAGATCCTCAATCGTGAGCATGAAGCGCTTTGATCTCACCAATCGGGAAAACGCCAATATTTATATTTTTAGTTCAGTTGAGCTAACGGCTTGCATTAAAGCAGCATTTTCTTCTGTTTCTAACCCGGCTTTCATTCCCCTGTTTGTCCACCTGTTTTGTCCCCAGTGTTTCCTCATTCGCTTCGCTGATGAATTTTGGATCTTCAGTTCTTTGAAGAATTTTACCGTCACCTTCCTAAAATAATGGAGTAGGTAATTTTTTGCCAAAAGTGAAAAAAAATCATCACCTCTTTTGGCATAAAATGACTTAACCCATTATTATAGGAACTTGGCGTTACTTTACATCCCTGCTTTTTGGTCCACTCCCCCCAAATACATATGACAGATTTTCTGAAGGACAAAGTGAATGAGCATCATTTTTATCTAGTTGCGCAGTTCAACCCAGCACTCGTCAAATGTCAGGTTTAAACGTTGCTCACTGGATCAATGGCCAGCACTCGTCCCTCACTCACAGCCACTCACCTGAAACCCTAAATCTGTCGCCTGACAGCCCAGCACCTGTTATGGCTGGAGAAAATTTGACATAGATGTATGTGGTTCCTGCTGGTGACGTTGGGACCGACGGAGATTCCCTCAGGCTCAGTCCTGCCTGTGTACATGGCAGCCATTCAGCTTCCAGTTAATTACCTGCATTGCAAACTCATTTCCTTTCAGCTCAGTGGGCTGTTCCCTACTGCTCATAGAGGGACAAAGTCGATTCTCTAATCCACTAGGTTGGCGCACTTAAGGGATGATTGAGGATACTGTAGAAGATCTGCCACACACCTCTGAGGTTTGAAATGGAGCGATTTCAACACAACAGCAATCTTCTTTTCCAGCTCAGAGAGAGATTTTTATTGAAGATGTTTAAGAAAATACAAAACTGATTAACAGTTATGGTTGAATCACCTTTCTTCATGGCATCACATTTAAAGATTGTAAAACTTTAACTATCTTTGCTAATTATCTTTAGAATAAGTGCAGCGGAAATGTTTGGAAATGTTCACAATGGGTCTGAATCTCATGAGGGTTTTTAATGATTTTCCAGTATGAAATGATTCATACTGGAATCATTTCATACTGGAAATGATTCAATATTTATTTTTTCTTCATGTAGTTTGAATACAGAAGTTTAAATTTGTTGTGGATTTTGTCTGATCTACACAATGTCAAAATTACACAATGTGAAATACTGTGTTCACACATTCCTCTGGTTAAATGACCACGAATAAGTTGGTAAAACCAGACTCTTTGAAACTATAAGCATGTGTATGACACAATGCCTGGATATTTGTCCACTTTTTAAAATCATAAATAGAATATATTTAAACTCATTGGCTTTTGACACAAAAGAAGCAGAAATACATATTATTGTGTCCAAAACCCCCAATAACTGTCTGATTTGAACATAAACAGTTTCTCCAGGAAGGAATCTGGCAGAGGCCATATTTCCTGCATTTTTTCATCTTGATGTTGAACTTGGATTACCTTGGACAATGACATACTAGTCTAGCCACAGCTTCAGTTTATGAAGTACATCCCCTGGGTTCCTGAACATCCTTACTACATTCCTTCATTTTAAGGTATAACATAACATCACATAACATGAGATATAACATATCCAAACTATTTTTGGTGTAGACAAAGTAGTATAATGTTAAGGACCCAGACCTCAGACTATGTCTGAAAACAGAAGACTCATTTCAATATGTCAACTAGTATACAGGAAATTTACTATTTTAAATATTCAGTCAGAATTGTGGCAGGAATTTATTGATGACAACAAAAACTGTGTAGAAGAAGAGACTCTTGAGCTTGAATGCTGATTGAATATTATTTCCACTACACTGAACTGGGAAAAAATGACCACACAAACCCCAAATTTGTTAATTTTATCTGTTTGTAAGGGTTATTTTAATCATAAATATACTTAGCTATTATCATTTTTATTATTTAGTACATTTCTGAAGGACCTCAAGACCAAACATCTGTTTATTTGCAACTCTGAGTAAAGACTACTTTGGAAACAACTCCTCTAAGAGCATTTAAACAAATATCAGCTGGATTGCATGTATGCATTATATACAAATGGTTTCAACATAAAAAGTGGTTAAAATGTATCCTAAAAAATCCAAGATTAATGTTGAACTGATCCCGACGAGTGTATGCGAACGCTGCACTGGCACTGCACATCACTTTTAATTTCACCTGGAAAGGATACATACAGTTCTCCTATATTTCACACTGCTGCCGCAAAATATGTGATCAAAAAATATACAGTAGTGTCTGAGCAATGCACCAAAAATAAACATTTTTAGGCTGATTGCTCCCCACCAGGTGGAGCCAGCTTCCATAGAAGAAGCTAGCAGAGCCTTGATTAAGAATGACAATGATATGCTCCAGGGGTAGACAAACAAAATGCCTAATCATGCACTGCTTAGTTAATGACGCCTCAGTTTGTTTACAGCTGAGGGTGTTTTGTCCCAGCTTTGATTTGAAATTCAAATGCTGATTTAAGGTTTTCCTTTTCAAAGTAACAATAAAGACATCTACTTTGTTTTTCAAACACCTTTGTTTGGTTTCAGGGCTGCACAGTCTGCAGTACTGTTGTCTTGCAGGAAGAAGGTTGTGGGTTTGATGGATGGATGTTTGGTTTCGGCCTTAAGTATAAGCTTAATATATTATATTTGAGTACATTTGAGTTAAAAAGGGAAGTACAACTCATGTTCTGAGGAAATAAAGACTGAAAAACGAATTTTAAACCGGTTTTGTGATGTAGTGAGGAAGAAAGCTGGTAATAATACTGAGCACCAGCCTAATGCTTAACTAAATCCTTTAACACCAAGCAGCTGTGACAAAGATTTGAGTTTCCCTCATGATGTGCAGGCTGCAAGGCTCCACGATTCGTCAAGGGACGCTCACTATCCATCGCCTTGGCAGACATGTATGAAAGAAGTAGATGGAGTGAAGTCAGCAGAAGAGAAGGATATGTGTTACTGAGAGGAAGACAGAAGAGGCGAGAGACAGAGGGGAAGAAAACAACCAGCAATCCACTCAAATACTTCCTCAGCCTCTTTTTCTCCAGCTCATCTTGGCAAACAGCACATCCTCCAGAAAGAGGGCTCTGTAATCAGATTCCTCTCCCTGTCCGACAGCTGGTTGCACAGAGTGGCAGCCAATTAGAGTGAGCGCAGAGAGGAAGGCACAGAAGAGAGGAGGAGGAGAAAGTGATAGCCGGGCTTTCTCAGTGACACTGCGGAGGGAGAGCATTATCCGAGGCCACAGCTTTGCTGACGATTTCCTGTTGCGCTGACAAGCCGCAACACTTCTAAACAACAGCCAGAAGAGCTGCTGCAGCGGCTACAATGATGCTGCTATTATAAGAGCCAACAGTTGCAGTGAGACAGTGGGATGGTCTTCACTAATTCAATCAGCTCATCTGAGCTCACGCAACGATGCTCAAATAGTTTCTGAGTCTATTTTGAGTCAAAGGGGGAAAGTTTAAGTACAGCCTGAACATGTAAAGGCTCTGTGTGCAATCCATTCAAATACAGAAAACGGCATAAATGTACAATTTGGCAGTCATTATAACTCCTAATGACTGGATGTGTCATTGTCTTTCAATCAATCAATCAATCAATCAATCAATCAATCAATCAAATTTTCTATATATAGCACCTTCCAACAACATCTCGCAACTTGGTCCTTTGAACCTCAGTCCGGCTCCTCTGTGCTAACTAGTCTCCTCCCTCCCTGGTTCTCCTGGCCACCATTTTACCACATTTCCCCTAATTAGTTTATTTGGTTCTCTTATAACTTTTCTCTCCTGCCTCAGAGTTTAAGCCCCAGATTTTCCATTTTTTCAGGGCTGGATTTGTCCATTATTTTGTCTGAGATCTGTTTTGTTCCTCTGCTGTCTAGTTGTCCCTCCATGTTCCACATTCTGTTTTTCTGGTTCAAGACTTAAAAGTTTCCTTTTTTCTTCTTAAATCATCAATATACCAATTACTTGTGGCTGTCTGCGCCTTACATTACTGGCTGGTTGGTTGGCTGGATATTAAGTTACAGGGTGAGGAATAAATTCTGGAGAAGGCTTTCGGTTGTTAGAGATCTGAAGCTACATCAAGGTTTTCTCTCCTACGGTTTAATGACAGGTGATGTTCTGGAGCAAAAGATGAAAAAACAGCTCCTTAGAAAATTCTTAGGTGGAAACTATCCATTACAATTATAAACTTCTAGTAAACTCAGCAGGTGTATATTGCCTGATTTTCTTCATATTAAGGCTACTGTGTACTGTGACTTAATATGTTAGCTGACTCTGGCTTTAACGTGTCTGACTACTTGTGAGAGGAGTATCATTTAAATTTTGAGTTTCTAAACATGTTTGGATGTGAATTGCATGAACCCCTCATTTATCACCCCACTGACTTTTGCATGGCAGTCATCCTCGCAGTCATGTTTTTACGTAACCTTTTATACATTCATGCTCAACCAATACATAGTAGTCCAGTAAAAAAAATGTTTTAAAAGTGTTTATATGTTTTGAGACTGCAGCAACTCTCTTTCCCCCAAAAGAGTCTTTCAGGGTTCACAGATCATAGCAGCGTGATGAACAGATTCAACGGAAAGGGTTATGACTCGTTTAGTTATTAGTTAAAAGGATTTTGCAGGAGATTCAATTTTGTATGTGAGTTAATGTTATTAATTAACATTAACTCACAATTAGCAGAGCACACAAACAGTCATTGGAAAACTGTCTGTGAGCTTTTACATTCACACACAGAGCCTCCTTTGAATCCAATCACCAAGTGGCCATGTGAAAGAGTTTGAACAGGTTAACGCATCGGGTTCAGAAGCTCATGTTAGCTTTTGCATTTCTTTTCATCACGTACCTTATCTTGCCTTGGAATTAGGGACATAATTTTCACTTTTTCTTATATTTTACACCTGCATCTCACTCATTTTCATTAAATTCAACTAAAGCAAAGCTGTAATGTAATGGGCATAGCAGAGCATTTCTAATTTCTAAAAATGTAAGTGCAATAACTAGAAAAACAAAATGCTTCAAAATCTGCAAAATCACACACATTGCTGCTGTCTTCATTTCTGCAGACTGAATCCTCAGTTTATAATATAACATGTCTGTTTGTGTCTTTTTATTGGCATCACAAGGACGAAAGTTCTCCCCCACACACACACTGTTATGTCAGCCTTTTCCCATGCGGCCTATTTTCTCCTGTTTGATCAGCTGAGCTGCTTAAGCTAATATGCAGAACTTGTGATTGTTAAACCAGAAAACACGATTAAGGCTCTGCTCTTGAAAAGGGATCTTCTTCAGTGAATAGATCCTATAGGCTTAGCGATCATTCACCCTTTCTGTCTGGGTCGCGAGAATCACAGTGCAGAGAACTCATTATTCTTTTTGGGAGGAGATTCATTGCATGGGTAGACAGACATATATTTAATATTAAAAAATTACAGAACCAAAATGTCAAACACAAACCGGTAAGAGGCTTTAAAATCTTCTCTACTGAAAGTCATAGCACTGCTGTACGGTTCAGGAGCTTTAAGTTCAAAGCAAACACTTCAACTGTAAATTACATTGCTTTGTGCTGCCAAACACCTCTAAAAGTGTGTTATTCACCATCTGGTTAACTTGACGGTGTATAGTTTGTGGCAATTCCAAGGCAAATGAAGCGCCTGAGAACATTAAGAGAAGTAATGTAAAGCTAACAATAAATGCAGTACTATGAAAAAGTTTTTATGCCCTTATAAATTCATTCTGACTTTGCTATGCAGCCACACTTAAAGCTGCAGTATGTAACTTTCATAGAAAATATGTCTTACATATTTGCTAAACCTATCACAGCGTAAAACTAGATGGAGAATCTGTGGAAAAAAAACAAGCTCCTCTGCCTTTTCCCTGTGGTCCTACTGCTGTCTACAGAAATGCACCGCTGGGTCAGAAACAACCAACCAGAACCAGGAGGAGGGTCTTAGCGCTGTCAATCACATGTACTTGCTGCGTTTGAGAACTTGCTGAACTTCCTGTTTAACGGTACGCCACTCAGTTGAACTCTGTCAAGACACTTACCAGGCCACTTCAGAACTTTCATTTTGGGTTTGCTGACCTATTTAGAAGTGGACTTACTGCTCTGCTTTAAGTTCACTGTCGTGCTGCAAAACCCAAGTGCTCACAAACTATCGACATCATTTCTCTGTAGCATTTTCTGATAGCGAGTCAAATTAATCGCTTAATTATACTTGTACTGGTGCTAAGTTGATTTTTTGCTTGTCTAAGTTTAACATGTGTGTCTTTCTTTACATGATGATCACACATTCCGATGAATACCCCTTTTTGTCTCGTCAGTCCAGAGAATATTTCCATCAAGATGTTTTTTTAAAGGTAATGTGAGACAGATCTTTGTGTTTCGCTTTGTCAGCTATGGTTTTGGCCTTGAAACGCTTTTATTTTTAAAAGTGTTGGTGATTCGTCTCTTATTGACGAACCATTAACACTAACCATAACCGTTTAGAACTTCCGACATTTGTTGTTTTAAATTTGCTTTACTAATAAAGTTTGAGTAATCTTAATATCTGTTGAGCTCCCTGTAAGATGTCACTTTGCACTAGGGATAATATTAGTTTTTTCATTAATGAGAAAAAAAACAACAACATTGTGATAAGAATTACTCATACTTGATGATTTTTGCAAACCCCAAGTGTGGATCTCACTTATTCACACTCACAATAAAAAAGTGTACATCCATATCTGATGTGCCAAGAATGGAGCTTTTGGATTTTTCCAGTAGAGCTCTATTAATACCTTACAATATATGTCTTGTCTTTTAAAATAAAAATAAAAGAAGCTGAATGCGTTCTCTAATTTTACAGCTGTCCCTTTCTCCGCCTCTAGAAATATGTGCGATAAGCTTGGCAGAAAAAGCAGCAGCAGATTGTATTAAAAGGCGACAAGAGGTCAAAGTGTTGTTTTGCTTTATTTCTGCATTTTTGTCAGGGATTTAAATGGCCTGAACATGAGAGCTGCTGAATGTCAGCCTAACATGAAACCTTAATTTGTTAAAAAAAAAAAAAAAACACACACACACACACACACATAAAGCCTCTTTGCTCCAGTGGGACACTTCAACACACCATGCCCAATTCCTACACATATCCACACGCAAGTACATAAAAAATGAAATAATACAGTCCAAAGGGCTTAGAGGATAATCCAAGCAAGTGGAGTGTACTACATCCTGACAAGCATTTAATTCCCTCTTCTTTCAAAAAAGGACATGACTGGAAGGTTGGGTCAATGGATGGCGCTGGTAGAAACGGACAAAATAGTTGCATTTCCGGAGCTCCTCCTTCTAAGTGTGTTATTTATCATGTTCTTGTTACAATTTAATCATCAACACATTAGCTTAAATTATATTTAACAGGTTAAAAACAAACTCAAAATCTCTAAGGTTCATTCTGATTGTTTCTTTACAATCGTACGCAGTGACACTTTACGTTAGAGAGCTTGTCAGGTCAGGGTAGTCAAGACGCCAGAGGGGACATGCTCATAATCAGGAAAGGCAGCCATTCTGACAGCTAACAAACTGGATATAACAATATGACAATATGACTCTGTGGCAACACACACAGGCGGCCTAATGAAGTTTTTATGGGCCTGGTTCGAGGCTATTTGGTGCTTGTATTTCACTCTGAGCTAAGTTCAAAACAGTTATGCATACAGTTGGCAAACAGCCGTGCTGGAGGCCAGTGAGTGGCCAATGCTCTCACAACGTCCTCCAGTGTAAGGATTTGTGAGGCATTAATGTGTTGTGGCTTTTGCAGACTTCACATGCGTTTCAGTTTACATCAAGACTGAGCTCCCTGAGAGCTAAAATAGAAACAGACTGACGACTTAAATCAAAGTTGGGGTTGTCTTTATAATAATCTGCTGCAATCCATAGAGATTACAAAATGGCAAAGAGCATGTTTGCTACCAGACTGCAATTTCTCAGCCTGCAACGCACTGTAGTTCTTAAAATACTGCCTCAACCATTCAACGTTTACATTACTAAGGGGATTTTTTTTTTCCTACAGTCTTCGCTATACAGAGGAAAAGTGCCATAAAGACTCCAGTCACATTACAACTTGAATTATTTTTATTGTGGTTTTATGTGACAAACCAACACAAAGTAGAGCAGAACTGTGGAATGGAAGGAAAATGCAATGCGCTTTTCAAAGATTTTTTTCAAAATTAAAATCTCCGGAGAAACTGCTGACATCCACACCTCAGATTGAATCTGTCGTCAGGACAACTACTGATCAAATCTAGCCTTTATGGAAGACTGGCAACAAACATGCTAAAAGAAAACCACACAAAAAGTCTAATAAATGTTTGATACCAGCCATGTTGGGTCTACAGCAAACATGCGAAAGAAGGTTCTCTGGCCAGATGAGCCCAAAACTGCACATTTAGTCCTACATGCAAAATCAAACATGGCAGTGGCAGCATCATGTTTTGGTATGTTTTTTTAGCAAGAAGAGTGAATCCACATATAAATATCTTGAAGTTGGATGGACAAGAAATCTTGTTAAAACTTGCAAAAGACTTAAGACCAGAGTAGGAAAATGATCTATGCAACACCAATAGCTAACACAAAATGGCTTTTATTCAGCATATTCATATATTATAACAGATCAGTCAAAGTCCAGGCCAAAATTCAATTTAGAATTAGTGGGAAGACTTGTAAATGTAAGTACTGCCACCTAAGCTGACTTAGCTTGAACTATCCTGAAGATGAATGGGGGAAAACTCAGTCTTTAGATGTGCAAAGCTGGTCGAGACACACCCCAGAATACTGCAGTAAAGCTGGTTCTACAGAGCATTGGCCCAGGAGGGCTGGACGCAAATGCAGGCCACACTTTTCAGATTATTTGTTGTAAAAAATGTTGAAAGTCATGCCTCGTTTTCTTACGCTTTACAGTGATACACTAAGATGTTGTGAGATAAAAAAAGTCACATACGATTCCACCAGTACGTTCATCGTAAATTATAAAACGGGGTCAGATGAGACTAGTTTGTCAGATTAAAAGTACCTTTTAAAAAATAATAGTCTTTAGGTAGACATTAAACATGTTGCATTGAGCCTAAGTTTCTGCAATAAAAATATTATTCATTGGTTTGATGTGCTATTCTTATCTTAAATGCCATGTTTTATTAGTTAGTGTGAAATCATCGTAGTTAAAACGTGAGAACACTAGCCTGCCTGTGATTAATGTATGTGTGTTTCACTTAATGGAAATAGTTACTAAATAAAAGAGCTTCTGAATATAAATCTTATAAAAAAATTGACTATACTCTGCAGTATATCTGTTAGTCTAACTGTTCTGTGGAGATTTTTTGTGTTTCTCTTCCCCTCAAATTGCAGGTTGATATTTCACCTTGAGGAATTTGTCCTTTAGCATCTGAGAGCTCTGTGCCACTCAGCACTTTTTTTTTTTACCTCCCAGACTCTGGAAATCATTATCAGCCACTGTTGGGTATTTAAGCAGAAGCCAAGTCTGTTCTTTGATTTTTCCGCCACCACTCTGACATCCATAACTCCCGCTGATCTACCTAAGATGGACAACAGTAAAGCGAAGCTTTGAGGGAAATTGTAGCCTGATAAGGGCGGACACTCTTGCATTGAAAAGGTTGCAGTTTTGAGCACTGATCATTTTAGCTTAATGTTTTCAACATATAAATGCCATAATAGCAGATCATTTTACTCTCATTTTTGAGACAGCCTGCTATCCTCTTGAGATGCTTGAAAAATCAGTAACACTATAAATTTTGCAGTATTCAGAAAAAGGGAGGAGTATTAACTCTCAGAGAAATCAAAGAACTCCATGAACATTAGACTGTAAAAATATATATATATTTTTAAAAAGTTATGTTTATAAATGATGTTTTTTTGTACGTTAGAGTCCAAGTTTTCCATACACCAATTGCCTCTGGGAATTTGTGTGTAAACAACGGATCAATTTAGTGCTCGTTTATCTGAGTAAATTGGAAAAATTATAAAAATGTATCTAATTATTGAATCTAAACAGTGAAACTCAAATTATATTGACTTATTACATTCAGCATGGTATATTTCAAGCCTTTATTTCTGTTTGTTTTGACCATGGCTTACAGCTAGTGCAAATACAAAAGTCTGCTTCTCTGAAAATACAATATTACATAATGAGAATTTTTTTTTTTTTTTTTTTAAAGTATAGAAACGTTATGTTAATAAAAAACTTCTCACTCACTGCTGGTAGGGTAGGTCAGACAAGATCTTCACTAAAGAATAGAATAGAATTTGCTTTATTGAACCCCAAGGGGAAATTGCTTATTTGTTGAAAGCTACTCCATCTTAGGTAATAAATACAAAGTTTGTAAAATATAGATATACCTAAGAGTGATAAGTTCAAAATGACTAGATATAAACAAATAAATAAATAACAAGCAATCACAGGTAATATATTAATCAATAAATAACCTATAAATGAGAGCAGAATTTTTTTTATCAATTAGCACAGACTTGGGCATTGTAAAGCCTGATGGCAACAGGCAGAAATGACTTTCTGTGGCGCTCTGTGCTGAACTTTGGCAAAATTAGATAAATAAATAAATAAAGATGGTGGCTGTTTCACAGTGTCGCATCCATTCACCAATCAAACGTTTAGTGGAAAGAAAAATTGTGGTAGAAAGAGATACAGCAGCAAAGAGGAACTAGAAAATTTCGGAAGAGATTTAAACGGGGCCTGCCAACATGTGCCCGTCGGTTGGAACCCAGTGTTCTGATGCTAAAAATTAGCATTAATGCTAAAGTAAGCTACAATGTACTCAATAGCATGTGGAGAGTCACAAGCATCTTGAGTAACATGGACTTACTGCATTCAGTATGTTAAAATTATTGTATAAGCTAAAATTAGCCAAATGTTACCGTTAGCCTAAATGCTGCCAGTGACATGTGGGGTATCACTAGGATGTTGTCTTACATTAACTTCCTCCATTCCGTGTACAAAACATGGCTAATAAATAAACAAAGTAGCTAAAAAGCTTATGTTAGGGAAAAGGCTGCTGCTAATGTTTGTGCTAATGTTAATGCACTGCCTTCTGATTTTTACTTTTAAAAAAGTAAAAATCAGATGCTTACTTTGTGGCAGTTCATTTCCAAAAAACAAACAAACACAAAAAAACGCTCATCTCTTAACACCAAATATTGTTATTGTTCAAAAAACATAAGATTTCTTCTGCTCTTCTGAAATATTACTTATCTTCTACTACTTAACATAAATTGTGCAGTTGGCTGAATTTTTCAGAAAAGGGAAAATGTTTTTTTTTTTTATCATTGGTGGTGAATATATGATAAAACAGACATTCAACACAGAAGTAAAAGTCTGATTTATACTTCGTGGCAGTTCGTTACCAGAAAAAAAAAACAACGCTCATCTCTTAACACCAAATTGATTATTAAAAACAAAATAAGCTCTTTTAAGATACTGCTTAAATACTTAGACACAAAAAATGTACAGTTGGTAAATTTTGCAAAAGTTAAAATCAGATGTTTACTTCGTGGAACTTGGTTACCAGAAAACTCGCTCATCTCTTAGCAACTGATTAGCAACAAATGTTATTGTTAAAACACAAGGAATTTTCATTTTTCTGAAAAATTCACCAACTGCACATTTCTTGGTAAATAGTATAAGATAAGAAGTATTTCAAAAGAGCAGAAGAAATCTTCTGTTTTTTGAACAATAACAATATTTGTTATTGTGCTCATCTCTGTTGCTAAGAGATGAGCACATTTTCTGGCATGAAGTAAACATTTGATTTTTTCTTTTGCAAAATTTACCAAATGTAAATTTCTTGTGTCTAAGAAGATACGAAGTATTTTAAAAGAGCGTATGTCTTATAAACAATAATTAATTTGGTGTTAAAAGATGAGCATTTTCTCTTTCTTTCTGGTAACAAACTGCCACGAAGTATCAATCTGATTTTTTCTTTTGTGTTGAATGTCTGTTTTATAATACATTCGCCACCAATGACAAAAAATAAATAAATAAAAAATTCGCTTTTCTGAAAAATTTACCAACTGAACAATTCTTGTTAAGTAGTATTTCAGAAGAGCAGAAGATTGCTTATGTTTTTTATAGCAATAACAATATTTGTTGTTAATCTGCTGCTAAGAGATGAGCATGCTTTCATCTGATTTTAACTTTAGCAAAATTTACCAACTGTAACTTTCTTGTGTCTAAGCAGATAAGCAACATTTCAAAAAAGCGTATGTTTTATAAACAATAATTAATTTGGTATTAAGAGAAAGGTCATTTATTTTCTGGTAACAAACTGCCACGAAGTAGGAATCTGATTTTTACTTTTGTGTTGAATGTAAGTTTTATATAAACTTCAGCAGTGAGAGGATTTTCAGTCAAACCTGACAGGCTTAATGGAGATGTGTGATTTCCCTCCACCAGGAAGCTAATTTTCCAACAGAACCAGTCCTCTGCCAGTACTGCCACTTTAATCACAATGGTTTCACTCTGTTTGCTGGATAGCAAATTGGCCAGACCTAAACCCCATGGAGGGTATTGTCAAGAGGAAGATAAGAGACACTAATGTTGATGTGTTGAAAGCCACTATCAACTTTAACACCTCATCAGAACCACAGGCTCATCACCTCCTACCACACTGCAAAAGTGGCTAATGCAAAAGCAGTATTTAGTGCAGATACTGTACACTGCATAGACATACCTTTTTTATTGATCAATAATATTCTAGATACCTGAGAAACTGAATCTGGGGTTAGCTGTAAGCCATAATCATCAAAGGTGATCAGAAAACAAAGCTTTAAAAAATATTACTCTGAGTGTAATGACTCATAACTTTTACTTTCTTGTTGGGGTGGCCGATATGTATTATAAACTTGCCGGCCCACCAGGCTTAGCATTGCTTATTTCTTTAAGTTTTTTTTTTATGTTTACATTTTTTAACACTTTATAGTTGGTGTTCAGATATTAATCTTCCAATCTTCCAATAGCTGTCAAGCGCCCCAACCACTGGGCTTAGCACGTTTTCTGGGGGAAACCTTGGGACTTGAAGTTTTATCACAACATTTTGTGGTACTATTGTGATAACAGTAAAAGTGACAATAAGAACTATTCATTTCTTCTTTTGCTGTATGGCTCTGGCTGAATGGCACAGCACTCACAAATGCTGCTCTTGAAAAATAAAACATGTATAATATGCTTCTTTTGGGCCAGTCGTCACTTCAGGAAGTGTGATTTTTAAAGTAAACTGCACACAGTAACAGCATTGAATCATATTTTCAAATATATTTTGCATTTATTGATGGTCTGATTGAAGAAAGAATGGCCAAAATAGTTAAAAAACAAACAACAAAAAAAAACATTCCAGCAACATGGACAGTTTTGGGGGGTCTTTAAATGTCAAAATTTGAAATTTATCATGACGGTAATTCAAAATTCTTACCATGTTAAGAACTGTATCACGATAAATGATGAGCGATATAATAAATGCCCATCCCTAATTTTATAATGGAAATGTTCAAATATGTGTGTATGATATCCCAATTTGCAGAGATGTACCTGTAGAACACCAACAGAGAACTGGAGCTGTGGATGCAGACACACACCTACCGTTCATGCCGTTGTAGATGCTCCGGTGGTGGGGTGACAGCTCGTCACCAGCTGGCCTCCTCTGCCCCTCCCTCACGGGGCTGCCAAACTTTGCGTGGTCCGGGCTCACGCTGTACTGGTGCCTGTGAGTTTCAGGGCTGCCGCCGTGGATCATGCAGCCCTTTTCGTGGTGCTCGCCGACCCCCAAATGTGCATGCCGGGGCTCGGGACTCCCGCAGCCCGTGGTGCTAATACTGCTCCGCTTGTACTTCTGATAGAGCTCCCCGCTGCCTCCTTGGCCCAGGAAGTGCTGCCTTTGACCCAGTAGGAGATCCGAGCTGTGGTGCTTGGGGTGCTGCTCCGGGCTGCGGTGCCCTATGTTCCGCCCGTATTTCTCCGGGCTCAGGCCCCGCATGACCCGGCTGTGGTCGGGCACGGATATGGAGCCGCAGCGGGGCCGGCAGAGCTGGGGCAGGGTGTAGGGATACTCCAGGCTCGTGCTCCGGTGCCGCCCAGCAGGGAGCTCTGGGCTGGACACCTCCCTGTCCGCTCCACCTATCCCACTGATGCTGCTACACCTGGGTTTGTGCAAAAGTTCAGGGCTACCTTTCTCCCCACTGCTCCCAACACTGCCCACACCTGCAGAGAGGTGAGTCTGCTTGTGGTGAGGGTGGTCCGAGCTGTCGGCGCTGCCTGCGCTCGAGGTGCTGCTCCCATCTCCCACGTCCCTCATGAGAAGCCCCTGGCCTGGCACCAGCAGCAGGCTGTTCTGGCTGTCAATTGAGTTGCGGCATCCTCCCATCCCCACGCCCCCTCCGCTCCCACCTCCCCCTACTACACCCCCTCCTCCACCCGAACATCCCTTCTCGTCATCCAGCAACAGGCAGAGCTCCTTCAGCTCCAGATTCTCCCGGATCACCTCCTCCTGTCTGACCTCCAGCTCCTTGAGCTTCTGCAGGTACAGGGTCACTTCCTTGCGCATGATGCTGGCGCTGTACCGTCCGAGACGCTGCCACTCCCTAGACACGCGCTTTCCTTTCTGACGGTCATCATCTAAGAAACAGCACAAGTCCCGCAGCTCACGATTGTCCTCTTGCAGCTTCTGGTTGATGTCCTGGGAAGAAGAGAAGAAAAACATGCAGGAAAAAAAGAAATATGGGAAACATGACTGCAGTCAGAACATAATTAACATTTTAAATGGCAACCAGTGCATTCTTTCTATTATTTTATTACTATCTAGTCAGGTTTTATATCGATTTCTGAGTCTCCTTGGCTTTGAGAAATACAACTAAAGAAGACAATGCAGCAGATTCTCTGATAGTTTTGAATACAATAGAATATGAACATCAAAAATACAGTATGTCCCTATAACCTCCAACTGATTTTTCAAAGTACGTGCAGTTTGTTGATACACATACAAGACCAAAAAAAAGGATGGAAGCATTTAACGATAAAAATCAAAGCTTTAGTTTTGCAGTAATTCATCTGATAATCGATCAGATTTGATTAGAAGAAAGTCAGACAAGTCGGGTTGCTAGCTGTTTGATTGGTGCATTAGAGATCAGCAGTATATATTGATTATACAGTATTTCCTCCATGCAGCTCAGTCAGTATTTAAGTTTTCAGAGAAGTCTGTTTACAGTAAACAGTCAGTAAATCCTATTCTTGAATGAATCACAGCTTTCAGCTTTAGTTTTATTTAAGACTTTAAAACCTTTCTATGACTATTATTTTTTTTAAGTTGCATGAGCTGTAACAAATAATATTATCAAGTTAGCTTATACATCACGTAAAAGTAGTATTCTAAACAAAGTCTGGTTTTCTTTAAGATATGACTTTCCGATTTAGTTTTTTACTGATTCCGGGTTTTTTTCTTCGATGGGTCATAATGTATAGAAAAACATTGTGCTGTAAGTTCGTTGATAGTGGTAGTGACTTTGAATCCACAGGAAAATACAATATCTTTGCTTTTTATTAGTTACTATCTATACGTCAAAGCATTTTTCTCTAACCTTTCTCTGATATGTATTCCTCAGGGGGATTTTTACATTAAAAGAAACAGCATGGTGCTTGCTGATGCATTTACAGAATAAAAATAGAGGGAAATTTGATGGATTGCATCAAAAGGCTGTACAAAAAAAATCCAATCTAATCTCTGATCAGAGCCAATCAAGACAGAATTATTGATTGATGAATTTAGATCAAATGCATCGTATTTCATGCCTGCTTCTCAGTGGAGTAAAAACGTGAGCAGCCTGATTTCTTGTTAATGATTTGTAAATCATCAGGAAGAAAAGCACGTCAATAAGCCGAATGCTTCAGAATAAATCACAAAGTTGCACCAAGTTACTTTTAAATTGTTTCTAAACCTTAATTATTTAAATCCAATGTCTCCATTAATTATGAAGACGCTTATATATTTTTAATTTCATAACCTAAAAGAAAGTTTAAAAATTGGCTAACAATAGAGATACTCTGAGCAGATTTTTCCTGACTGACATTTTGTTATTATTTTAAGCACCATAACATGAAAGTCGGGGGGGAAGAGCGGAAGGAAACAATGCGCAGCGGCTTCTTTGGTTGAGTTACTTTTGAATCCAGCAGCAAATAAAGAAATTACAGGATTATGCCCATACCCAAAGGATGTGCACCAGAATACAAAGCTGTTGGCCGATGCCTTCAGAGAACAAAAAATGGAAGTTCATAGTTTTTATGCCTTTAATGATCTAGAAAAAAAAAAGTCAAGTCTGTTTTTAATTTATTAGTGCTTGACCTGCCAATCATCGCTCAGAAACGATCAAGAGAAAAATCATCCAATTTCAATTGGTGAGTCTCCTATTTATCACACTAAAAAAGCTGCATCCATTACATGATTTGATTTATATTCCCCACTCTTTTAGATATCACCCTGTCACCGTGTGCAATCATAATGAAATGAAGCCTTAATCCTCTCTGATTTCCCCTTGAATAAACAGTAACTGCATTCAGTGCGAGATACACAACGCAGAAGACCAGGTTCAGGAGCAGAAATGACCCATGCAGAACATTTTGCATTAAAAGCAACATTAGAACACTCCTTTTTCACCTCCAAAAGACCTCCCTCCCTCCGCCTGTGACAATTTAACTCTCACCTAGATCCTCCCTCTCCTGCTCCCTCTCCTCCTGTCAGAGCCTCCAGCTCTTTCCAGTGTAATTAGGCCGCTTGGATGGGCAGAGGTGACAAGGTCCCTGGGAGAGGCAAATGATCCCTGTGTGCTGTTGAGGATACCTCAGGCAAGTCTCAACTTTAATTGTAAACACTGTGGACACAGTGCCACATTACCCTTATTAGAAGAGGTAGTGACTAAGATTAGTGTTAGTGAGAAAGGCTTGGTGAATTTTATCTGAAATCTGTAGTGTTTTTGCAAAGGTATTCACATCTTCTGGTTACAGACTACAACCTCACATTTCAGAGCGTGGCTGTTGTGGTTTATGTAATGGACTAACAAAAGTAACCAAATTAAAAAAAATATATATATCTTGTGTAAAAACATTTCCTCCCCATGTAAAAAGCTGAAGGGTGTGACATCCGCTATTCTGTTTACGCTGATATCCCAAATAAAATCAAGAGTACGGATTAATTCATCATCTAAAGATTGAAACACGACTAGAATATGTAGTCACACACCTAAACTGACGGAGAAGGAAAGTATTCAGAGAAAGAGAAAAGAGGCTGGGCTACCTCTGGAGGAGCTGTAATGATCTACAGCTCGAGTGGAGCCATCTGTGCACTCTACAAATTTGGCCTTTGAGGACAATTGCAGTTTGCCACAAGCTATGCTTCTTACACACACAGCAAACATATGTAAGAAAGTAATCTCGTCAGATGAAACTAAAGTTGCCCCTTTGCTTATAAGCAAAATACTATGTGTGTCAGAAAACTAATACTTTAAATCCCCCAGACCACACCATCCCCAGCAAGTCAGAAGATGGAGGGAGCTAATTACAGAACATTCCTAGAAGAAACCCTGTCAGAGGCTGCCAAAGTTTTGAGAATGTGGTAGATTTCCAGCAAAACAACCATAAACATCCACCAAAGCTACGATCCAATGGTTTAGATCAAAACCTATTCAAGTCTTAAATGTCCCAGTAAAAGTCCAAATCCATTTAAGTGGCAAGATACAGTCCATCTCATCTGAGCACCATCTAATTATGTCAGGAGATTTGAATTTAATTGCACACCACACTTTTCAGATCTTTTGAAATTTGACTACACCATGTAATTTCAACCTAAAAATGAGAACTTTTTAGTTCATATGTCACATAAAATCCCAGTCAAGCACATTAAAGCCTACCGTTGTGATGTGACAAAATATGGAAAAGTCCAGTTCATAGGAATACTTTTTCAAATGCACTGTATGTAATTTCAAATGTAAGGAGAGAGACAGATCTGGGTGCCAAGCCCACAATGTCATTGATTCTGCTCAAAAGCACAGTTACTCAACCTATAGGCTATGAAACCGAATCTGATTGGACTTCTTAAGCCTGCAAGTTTAGCGTGGGCACATCCACAACGCAGGCCCACGGAACGAGACAGCGAACTTCAGTGTTATCTTATCTGACATCGTGGTTGCTGATTGCTTGATAAAGAGCTGAATATTCTTCACGTTATGCAGGTGCACCTCAAACCTATGATCTCATCCTTTGCAAATGCGCGGCCCTCCACCCTCCTCTTCCTCCTTTTCCTCCTCTTCCTCACCTTCAGCCCCCTAATCTCGTTTAGGTGCAGCTGGAGGCTGCGGTTGACCTCTCGGATGAGATTCCCGTGGTCTAGAATCACGCTCATCTTATCGGCCTCAGACCGCCTCAGCCGGCGCACCAGCTCCTCTTTGGTCCACCTGAGCAGCTCCTCGTCCGTCAGACCTGAGATGTCTTCGGCCGGACTTTCACTCTTCGCTATGGACAGCTGGAGATTGGGCTGTGGCTGGGGTTGGAGCGGCGGAGTTGCCTTCTCCATTGGCACAGCTCCTCCGGCACCGACAAAGGGCAGAAAACACTCGAGGGTTCGTCAAGCAGCTCCGCTCGCATCCAATCGACCTGCAGAGGTTGAGGAAGCGGGTTACCGTTTGTTAATCAGCGGCATAGTTCGGCCTCTGTGCTGCCCTCCACTCTCCCACTCTCTCATAGAGCAACAGCTGACGATGCCGGGCTGAGTGCAGCACGGCGGAGAGGATGCTGTAGACTCCTTATCGCTGCATCATCCGACTCTATGCAGCGGATGCACGGCGTGATCCCGGTCCGGAAGGAGATGAAAGTGGAAGAAGGTTTACCTGGATGTGAAAGCGGTCAGAGACAGAGAGGAGGGATTCATCTGTGCAAAGAGACAGGGAGAGGAAAAAGCTCTCCCCTTCTCTCCTCCTCTCTGCCTTTCCCTCCTGAAGCTCTCCCCCCCCCAGAGGTTTGCGCCTCTGTGAATACACAGCTTTCCTACAGCGCCACCTAGTGGTGGGTTTCATCAAAAGGCTACATGGAGCAGTCCTATTCAAACACAAACAACATACCTGTTAGGTGTTATATTAAATCATTTAAAAACGAAGATGTCATTAGTTGTCATAAATTAAAGGGAATAGTACTTTATTCATGTTTCTTTTTATTTTACTTGAGAAGCTATTTTATAAAACATAAAGATCCAAGGTGGGTGGAGTACCTAAAAATGGAACTCAAGTAAGAGGGGTACTACTTCAACATAATTGTATTCAAGTAAAAATAAAAAAGTAGCCGTCCAAGAAATGACTCAAGTAAGAGTAAAAAAGTATTTTGTTAGAATACTGCCGAACTGATCAAAAAACCAATCATTTAAAGTTTAAAAAATTACATCAGCTGGAGAAAAGTACCAAGAAATGCGAAAATGTTGGTACTTTAAAGAATAAAATTAAAATAATCCATAAATACCATCATAATAACGTAACAAAATCAGACAAAAGAAGCATTTGTCCAAATAATATCCATCAAATTTATTGTGAACATTTGAATAGGATTTTTTCATGTAACCTTTTGATATAAAACCCATTAGTGAGAACAGAGCATTTCCTTACACACCACATTTGATAGAGATTTGCACAATTGACTTTGCACAATTGGCCCCAAGGGCGGGTTTCCACAATTCATGGAGTTTGCAACCAAGGCTCTCAGAGTTTTGTTGATCTTTTACAGTTTAAAGCATTCTAGGATTGACGTGTGTGGCATTGAGTTGTTGACTTTCTTGTAATCAATTCAGTCAGTGCACAGGTTTGTTTGTTTGGCTACTGATCTGTGAACTAACATCTGATGTTTAGTATTTTTACCAATGCCTTTCTGTGCCTCTGTCATGTATTGATCCATGTGCCTTATCTTAGCCTCTATACCTTGCAGGTTTTTGGCCAAAGGTTGGATGGGATTATTCCCTTATGGGCGTCTTTCATTATCAGGTCTATTTGACCCTTCGTCAGCCATTCGGAGTGGGTACCAATTTGCAGCAGTTTGTTCATTTGTGTCATCGTTGTAATCTGTTGATGACAATGACAAATAAATCTTATCTTATCTTATCTTATCTTATCTTATCTTATCTTATCTTATCTTATCTTATCTTATCTTATCTTATCTTATCTTATCTTATCTTATCTTATCTTATCTTATCTTATCTTATCTTATCTTATCTTATCTTATCTTATCTTATCTTCATTTGTGTCATTAGGCTCTGGAGAGAAGTCAATTTCTTGAGCCAGTGTTGGTGGATCGCATCTGGGCTTAGAGCTGTCCAGTTCTTCACACCTGAGAGGATATCAGGCATTGTGATGTTCACCTGACTTTGTTCAGGGAAATTAATGTGGTTTGTATTAGCCACTGTGCATCATTGCTATGTGATGCATCTTTCTTCCAAACACCTTTCCAGTATTGTTCAGTCTTCAGCCTAGTAGGGTGGCTTATATTACCCTGTCCTGTGGATTTGGTTCCCTGGCCTTGAGATTGACACATGCACATCAGACCATAAAAACGTTCGCCTTGAAAATGTTTTGCTTGGAAGAGAAGGGTTGTATTTTTCAGTGCTATTCCTCAGTCTAAACATATAGAATACAGCACAACAGTGTAACGTGTACCAAAATCAGTAAAATTTGGAAATATATTCAGTGTTGCTGTGCGCCTCTTGGTGGCACCATTGACCACTTTTAGTCTTATATATTCATTTATAAATTTATCAACAAAACAGTTGAAAGTCATGTATCATTTTACTTCCACTTCACAGCTTCTATATTTGTTGGTCCATAGCATCAAGACAATAAATATCATTGAAGTTTTAGGCTAGATTACGATAAAATATGAAAAAGGGTTGTGGATATTTTTGCAAGTCACTGTATCTATTCACCATTCAGAACAGAACAGCCTCAATCCAACATCAGCAAATTATTATCAAACTGAGCAAACATTACTCTCTCCCTGAAATCAATGGCTTTGCAGAAATTAAGTTTATTTTTGATGAGCATACCTAAAACTGTATTTATGTTTTACAAAAGAAGGAAAGAATTTTGAGCTCTAAAAAATTTGGTAGAAAAGGTTTTAATGAAAAATGTAGAGGTCAAGGTTTGAAAGCAGCTGTACTATGTAAGAAGAAAAATAGAGTTTATGGTCTGTCATGTTTAGATATAAACCTATTAGTGAGAAAGACTCACTAATATATATATACATATATATATAGGTGTGTGTGTGAACATTAATATATTTAATGAACATTAAACAAGATTATTGAATGACAATAAAATATATCTATGTCTGCGTCTAAAGGCATTACTGCCTTTAATGTTCTGAAGAACATCAAAGGCAGTATACACAATAGTTTTACGGCTATATAGATACGCAACATTATACTCTTCAGAAATGTTACAGAACATAATGTGACTTTGCTTCCTGTTTCCCGCTGCCCGCAAAAAGAGGCATACCTTCAAAAACACAATAGACTCCATTTCCCAGAGTAGTTCACTTCCGCCTGCTTGGTACGCTCTGGCTGCGCTACGCTGACGCGACGTCACAGAAAAAGGACCAATAGAAGAGCGTCGAATTCGGAGTAACACGTCATTCTAGTAAAGTGCAGAAGCCGGTCTGACAGGGAGTGATCCCACCGCCGACGTTTTTCTGTCCACTTCTTCCGTCTGTTTCCACCTCCAGATGCTCTAATTTGTCTTCAGTACAGCATAACGTCTCTTCGCTGTCTTGGCCTGAAGTTAGCTTGATATAATAAAGGTAAGACCTCTGTTTAATTTCGATTCAGAGTGAGTCGTCCATTTTTAGCTTCCATTTAAGTGACAGGAAGTGGGGGGAATGCTACGTTCAGTTAGCATATTTGACCTGCTGTGTGAGATGTTGAGTTTTACAGCTGCGAGGACGAGGTTTGAATGTAAAACCGTGATTAAATATACGCTGCTTGGCAAAATGTGAACAGCACATTCAGAATATTAGTAGTTTTATTCAATGTCTTTCGTGATGACACATGATAGTTTTGGCATATCTGACTATGTAACTCGTGTCATCATTAATAATGATACGTGGCTGCTAGTTTGTGTTATTGATTTGGTGCTTCGAATATTTACACCATGTATAAATAGTTGCACTAGGGACATATCTGTGTTCCTCTTAGTGAAAATCATGGTTAAGAAACAAAATCTTTAATCCACGACTTTAATATTGCTTTCGGTTTTGATTATTAGTTTGACACACATTTATGTTTACTGACAAATCGGGAATAATTTTAATGTTGAGTTCCTTAATCCATTGAACACTAGAGAAAAGCTCCTACAAAAAATTCAAATGGGGTGTTTATGGAGATTTGGGTAGTTTTAATAAATGCATATACCATACATATTTAATTTTTATCAGTGTTACTGAAAAAAATTGGCTTTCTTTGGGTTTTTTCTTTGTATTTGAATGGTTATGTGTGGACTGTGAACTTTTGAACGGATTGAACAAATTGCAAAAAGATATCATCTAAGGCTTTTTGACCAGCTGACGTGTAATCTAGGATGTCACAGAACAAAGTTTCTGATATCACAGCGTCACAATCATTTATCTATTTAAAGAAAAGAAATTATTGGTGGTGTTTTGTCTCAATTTCTTTAACATATTCCAAATAAAACAATCAAAACAATATTAAGTTTTACAATCTTACTTTACATATTTTAAAACAATCTGACTTTGATTTATCCATACACTCCCATGCTTTTTCTTGTTATTAATAGTCAGGCCATTAAAAGACAAAAGACCCAACAAACATAGACATGCACAAATATGACAGATGAGTTGGGGAATCTGACAAAGTCCTACTTTGTTGAAACAAGTCCAATGTAAACCACCTGATCAAATATCAGATGGTGAGAAGGAAACACTATTCCTTCTCACTAATTTCCCCATTAGTCCGTGGGGAAATTACTGAAGAACGAAGAAAAAACTTACTTCAAAGAGTAACATCACTCAATTGCAGATGTAGTTTTATTAGCATTTTGAATTAAAATAGAAGGAAATGGATGAATAACTGCAAAAATAACACAATGGAAAAAAGATAAAGTAAAAAACAAAAAAATAAAACCAAGAGGTAACACAAACTAATAGTTAATTTAATCACTGTTGGCGAAAACATGTCAGACATTACTGACGCAAATTAATCTAGTCTGACAAAAATCGTTGGACATTTTGACCGAGGTGCCTCTCCTGTAACCTTGCAGATATGTTTCTATTCAGTCTGTCAAATATGTTGCATTTACTGTGGCAGAAACTGTCTGTGCGACACATTAGGCAGATGTTGCTCATGTCCGACAACGTTGTGACCAAAGTCTGCACTAATGGTGTACGTCTAGTGCGCCACTAGACGTACACCAGTGGGATTCGGTGACAGATGAGAACTGAATCATTTAGCATTTAAATGCACTTCCACAGTGAAGCTCTCCTCAGCAGCTCTCTTTTCCATCCAAGATGAGCAGATTGTGGCACAGAGGTGGAAGTGGAGCAGAACAAACCACCAAATAATAAAATACGGGTGAACATATTTCAGAGCTTTGTGCTGCAGGTTCTGGTGCTGCTGACAGAAAAACCAAACTAGTTCTGATCACAGTAACTCACTCAGAGCTCTGCGCACCACAATGGCCCACAGAGCAGGTTCGTGGATATCTGCTAAGGAGAAAGTTTTCTGTGGCAGAACAAACATAAGTAATTAATAGTTATTAATGTGAGTCAGACCCACTTTGTTTAATCCTTAAGTGAATTTTAATTTAGTACGTCATATCCAAAACATCCAAAGGTATTAATGTTTATGTTAAATGGCTGCTTAACAGTGCTGAGCAGGACTGGATTCAGGAAGTTTTTAAAGAGGGCTAATTGGGGGCCGTTGGAGATCACCAACATAAAAACCCAGGCAGAAGGCAGACCTGCAGTACAAAGTGAGTGACAAATATTGGGCCCACTACATGAAGGTGGTTCAGTATATTTATCAGAGCAAAACATTTATTACGTCATGGTAATAAATGTTTCGCATAAGAAAAAAAAGTATATATTAAAGTTGTTTTTCTTTCTTTATATTCATCTTCTTTAGAAACTTCGACTTATGGTTTTGCATTTTCTGTGTTTAATGTAGTGTAAAATATGCAAATGTTAGAAGTACAATACCCTCAATTGAATACAAATCTGAGTCACACAAGTAAATTGTCTTATTTGTTTGAAAAATGTCCTGTGTGAGACACCACCAAGCTCACGTTTTTATGGACACTAATTTAATGTTATTAGATGTTGTTTATATTATTAGACATTTAAACACTCAGGCGAATGCTAAATGAACACAGGTTTGTATTCTGTTGTTCATTGCTTTTTTTGTTTGTACAGTCACAATATTTTTAGCATATCAAAGAAAATATCTTTTGCTCTAATCAGTTTTTAGTTCTTCCTGATTACGTTTCTAGTCTTTCTCTACAAATTCTTCCTACAAAGGAGGAATTTGACCTCTAGTAACTCTGAGGGAGGATATCCAGCTGTAACCAAGTGCTGTTTAGGGATGCTTTGCTAAAGGCGTCACTCATATTTTCCTACTGCACACCAACAAAAGCAAAGCGTATACAAATAGCAATCAAAAGTTTGGACACGCCTGTTCATGTACGCTAGGACTCCTCTGCTCTCTTCTCTCTCCCCGTCATCAAAACCAGTCAAGCAGGTTCACCAAAGGTGCTTTGTGCGTCACGCTTTCGAAGTTCCGGGTCTTATTTTAGCCTCCGACGGGGACGGCTCACCTGTATTTAAAGCAGACCTTCCCTGGAGTTGGTCACACAGAACCAAGATTGCAGCAACAGAGTTTTTGACCGACCTGAGATACTTGGAGCTTACTAGGCTCTTTTTGCTGGACTGATCAGTTCAGTTTGGCATAATTCGACATCTTTTTCTGCTGTAGCTCTGAGATGTCGACCTACCAGGAGTTCATTCAACAAAACGAGGATAGAGATGGGGTGCGATTCAGCTGGAACCTCTGGCCCTCCAGTCGTCTGGAGGCCACCAGGCTGGTGGTCCCCGTCTCCTGCCTCTTCACGCCTCTCAAAGAGCGGCCCAACCTGCCGCCCGTCCAGTACGAGCCGGTCATGTGCAGCCGGGCCAACTGCAAAGCTGTCCTCAACCCACTGTGGTAAGTTTCACGCAAATCAGTTTCAAATCAGTGCAGTCTTGTAGTCCATTTATTCCTACTACAGGCAAGCTTTATGTATTTGTTGTCAGTCTGGCTTTATTTATGGAGATGTTTGCATGCACAATGAGGATAACACTTTACAAAAGCTGAAAATGTTTGGCACCAAAGAAACTAACAAGAAGAAATCTATAAGGAAGACAATTTTATCTAATTTGATCTAAATAAGATAAAATTAGTTTTTTTGTGTCATATTTGGTACAAAATGTTATTAATCATATTAATCTAGAGGAATTCTGCCTTCTAATTTGGCAAGTTGGTTGTATGAAATCGTTTAAGTCCAGTTTGCAGATCTGGTTGCTATCCACTTTATTCGTGTGGTGAATTTAAACGGGGGGGGGTGTACTTTAATTTCCAAATACTCAGCTCATACTGTATAAATACCAGGTGTGATGTGTAAAAATCTCAACTCACATTTTACCTCAAGACTACAAAAAACTATTTCTTTTTCTCTTGCAGCCAAGTTGACTTCAAAGCCAAAATCTGGGCATGCAACTTCTGTTTCCAGAGGAACCCTGTGAGTACCAAAGACGTGTAACATGTTTCAGCCCTGATGCTGTATAATTGATACGTCAACCTTGTGTCACGGCGTGCATCAGCTCCATAGCTTAATGTCGCTTTTCCACATTCCTCTATTAGGCTGGTTAAGCTGACAATTTCTGCCTCTTTGTGTGTTTGCAGTTCCCTCCCTCCTACGCAGGCATATCAGAGGTGAACCAGCCAGCCGAGCTCATGCCACAGTTCTCCACCATCGAGTACATAGTTCAGGTAAATTCTTAATACGTGTATGCACTCTGACCTCGCCCAGTTCTGCAGGCCTGCTGTGCAAAAGAGAGATAATGGTGATACATAAAAGTCACTGGGTTTGGTCTTTCACTGCAGGACATCTTTGTTCTGAAACATGGCTAGGTGGAATGAAAATCCAACAGTTTTATAGTTAGCTGCAACATAATGAATTAAACCTCTCTTATTAACAGAGGTTTCATCATTTTTACTGTGTTATGGTATGCAATAGAATGTAAGTAGTGTCACTTATTTTTCTGTTTACTTCCACTTTAGTCAGACTGGTGTTTAACCTTCCTACTTTCTTTCTCCCTCACAGCGCGGACCCTCGGCCCCGCTCATCTTTCTGTATGTTGTGGACACATGCTTGGAAGAAGAGGACCTCCAGGCCCTGAAGGAGTCCCTCCAGATGTCCCTGAGTCTGCTGCCACCAAATGCCCTGGTGGGCCTCATCACTTTCGGCCGCATGGTCCAGGTCCATGAGCTGACATGCGAGGGGATTGCCAAGAGCTACGTCTTTAGGGGCACCAAGGACCTCTCCTCCAAACAGATCCAGGTAGGTTCAGATTACTTTAATTAACATCAGTATCGGTAATTCATTTATTTTTCTCTAAAATAGCAGGCATTCATCCTGACATGATCTCTCAGATCAGTTTGGTAACGTGCGGATTTTATTTCAGGAGATGCTTGGGCTGATGAAGCCAGCAGCACCAGGACAGCAAAGTCGCCCCGTGGCTCCTCAGGAAGCTGCTGCCTCATGCAGGTACGAAGGACAACACCAGTTCTCTGTTATTAATGAATATCAGCTGCCATCTAACTCACCTGCGGCAGCTGGCTGTTTGTTGTTTTGATTTGGTTCTAAGAGCCTTTTCTTTTTCCCGTCCAGGTTCCTGCAGCCAGTCCATCGAGTCGACATGAACCTGACCGACTTGCTGGGAGAACTCCAGAGGGACCCCTGGCCCGTCCCTCAGGGGAAACGCCCGCTGCGCTCCACCGGCGTCGCGCTGTCTGTTGCTGTCGGCCTCCTCGAGGTAACAAAAACAAACCACTATAGTACAATAACGGGTTCCACAAATGTCGATACTTTAGACACGGTGCGCAATGAGCCTCTCTGAGAAAACCACATCAAGTCTTCCTGAATAATTACTCTCTGCAACAACAGCATGTTTGCATTGTAGCTCGTTGGCCTCTCCCTCTCAGCGTTTTGTCCTTTCTCTCCACCGATATTATCCTCTTTCTTCTCCTTCTAATAATCTGTGCTGTTATATAACTACTAGTACAAGAGATCTTTCACCCCACTGCACCTTTCTCCACCCAGTGGGAGAATTTTGGTGCTTTTAATCACTTTAGATGCTCTGATCGGACTAGAGAACTAAGCTGTCTGTACAAAGCAGAGCCACAGAACACTGTGTAAATGTTTTGTGTAACTAAGGACTGAATGTCTTTCTGTAATTGAATCACTGTTTAATTTAGTTTTTATCAAAGTAGGTTCTTGTTGCTATATTTGTGTCTAGATGGCTCTTTTCCAAACGTTTCATAATGCTGTGGACTTCCTTGGACTTTGCACTTTGGATTTGTCTGTTGGTTGTCAAGTTCGGTCTTTGCTAATGTAGATTCACACCCTAAGATTTCTACGTTTTTATATGGAGTTTTTATTTGGCGTGCATATCTTATTCCTTATAACTCTTTCCATTAGACACAGCCCTTTCAGTAGAAAGTTTTGAATTTTTAAGGTTTTCTTTTTTGTTTTTGCTAAATATCAATCATATAAGAAACAAGGCTGAAAAAAAATTGTTTAATTTTGTGTTTGTTAAACCTGAGATGAAATGGAACTCAAGTGAAGCCCAAATGCTTCTTTGTCTTTTTCTCAGGGGGCTTTCCCAAACACAGGGGCTCGTGTGATGCTGTTCATTGGGGGGCCGCCCACCCAGGGCCCCGGCATGGTGGTGGGAGACGAACTGAAAACCCCCATCCGCTCCTGGCACGACATCCAGAAAGACAACGCACGGCATCTGAAGAAAGCTACCAAGGTGATATATTTAGAAATCTCTGATATGTTCAGGAACAGTGAATTCAAAAGATTAAAATGACTATTTATGTATTTTTATTTATTTATTGTCCCATCTTTTCGTTCCCACAGTACTATGAAGCTTTGGCCAACCGCTCAGCTGTGAACGGACACAGTATCGACATCTACGCGTGCGCTCTGGACCAGACAGGCCTTCTGGAGATGAAGTGCTTATCTAATCTCACAGGGTACGTCTGAACTGACTGTGTGTTTCATTTGAGGGTACAGGATTAGTTTGGTCAATCCTTTTTTTTTTCATTATAATTTAGTTTCCTTTGTTGATGTGCTGTTTAAATAGCACACTTTCACGCTACCTGACATTAATCATAGACATAGTAAGAGGGAAAGATGGGCATCACAAAAATGACAAAATTAAAGCCGAAATGACTAAAAAGCAAAAGGAAATCTGCAATAAGTAAATAATTTTCCATGAATAACTTAGCAAATTTTTTGTAACAAGTTTTTATGTATTTCAGGGGTCACATTGTGATGGGCGACTCCTTCAATACGTCCCTGTTTAAGCAAACTTTCCAGAGAGTCTTCAGCAAAGACTACAATGGAGATTTCCGGATGGCGTTCGGAGGAAACCTGGAGGTCAAGGTAAATCAGTTCACTTAAAATCCAACAAGTATTACTCATATAATTTCATGTTCCAGACGTTGAAATATGTCCTGTTGTGGTCTTTGTAGACATCCAGAGAGCTGAAGGTCTGCGGGGCCATCGGGCCGTGTGTTTCACTGCACTCAAAGGGTTCTTCTGTTTCAGAGAATGTGAGTCGCTGCCCCAGATTGAACTGTGGCCTCGGATTCTTTAGCCTTAGCGTAGGTAATCTGAGACTCTCCATGTGCTGGAATTCACCACAGTGTGTTTTCTGATTCACAGGAGATGGGCATTGGGGGCACAAACCAGTGGAAGCTGTGCAGTCTCGACCCCTCCACTACTTTGGGTGTTTACTTTGAAGTTGTGAATCAGGTAAAAACATTTCTTTTGTTTGTTTAGCTTTTTAGCTGTCCAGGATTGGTGTGCATATCAATCACTTGAAATAAGAGAGCATCTGTGATCCATCTTAATGGCTTTTTTGTTTAAGTTTGCAGACAATGGCTTGTTGTTTTCCTTGCTATGAAACGGCTCGTGCATAAGAGGACTGATTGTGTTCTGTGTTTGTGTAGCACAATGCACCAGTCCCACAGGGTGGTCGAGGGGCGATCCAGTTCGTAACCCAGTACCAGCACTCTAACACGCAGAGGAGGATACGGGTCACCACCATCGCCAGGAAGTAAGACTCCTATTTTGTTGTTCAAGTTTTGTCCTAAATTTGGACTTTATTGTCAGTTTGGTATGTTCCTGACAAACCAGTTTCTCTCACTGGAAAAAATGCTAATGAGGAATTAATTAAATAAAGGAATGCAAGCTAGAATGAAGGTTGTGCTCACTAGAGATGTTTGCATGCTTGCTGTTCAGCTTGTCCGTGAAAACATTTAAACTATGTGTGTCATCACGTCACACCCATACTCACCTGTCCTTTTCTTTTTGTCCTGCATTCTTCCTCTACCACACATCCTCCCTTTTTTCTTTCTTCGTGAACTGTTGCAGTTGGGCGGACGCCCAGTCTCAGATTCAGCACATTGAGTCCTCATTCGACCAAGAAGCGGCCGCCGTGCTCATGGCTCGCCTGGGCGTCTTCAGGGCCGAGTCAGAGGAGGGCCCAGATGTTCTCAGGTGGCTCGACAGGCAGCTTATCCGCCTGGTGAGTTAGAAACAAATTCAGGAATCTTTGATTTTCTTTTTTTTTGTTCTGTTTTGTTTTTGGAATATTGTTTATGTAAAATATTTCAGTTCTGTTTTAAAATTATATTTTCAAAAATACATTTAGGTAGGAAAAAAACACCTCTAAAAATATTGATTTTACAGGAGAAGTCTATTTGACTTTAGAGAAGTGAAAGTGATGTTATAAATCATTTAATACAAATCATATGATGCGATTGAGAATTAAACGCTTTCTTCCTGTCATGTTTTCAGTGTCAGAAGTTTGGCCAGTTCAACAAGGATGATCCAACGTCCTTCAGACTGTCTGAGTCCCTGTCCCTCTACCCACAGGTAAACCTGCCACCAAGTGGAAATGCAACACAAAACTGCAGTTGAACTTAAAGGGATAGTTCATCATTTTCACAAAAAGGTTATGTACTGATGACTTCCTTGGTTTCATCATTTAGCTAACAGCTGGTCTGAGAGGGATCAAGACATTAAACAGTCTGTTAACGACTTTTAAACAACTGAACTCACCAAAACCTCGTAGATGTTTCCTCAAGCAACATTTTATGAATCTTTAAACCAACATCAAGTTTGCTTTGGGCTTCTATTTAGACAGAGGGAGGATAAGGTGCCATAGTAACAATCTTTCTTCCTTTTGTATTGGAAAAGGAAGATTGTTGTGGTCTGAGTTACTACATGATATAAAAGATTGATTTTCTTTTTTCTTTCTTTGACTCTGACTGAAAATGCCTCCAGTTTCCTCGCATTTCTTTGGCAAGAAAGAAAAAACCTTGACCTGTCTATAAACACCTAATCAAAACAAACATGACAACAGGTTCAAGGTTAATAAAAAGCATTTCCATTAATAGCTACAAAACTTTGCTTTAGTCTTGTCTCAGATTACCTGATAAACTAATATGTCCAACTAATCAGTACAAATGTTAAATTAAGATACTAAGAACTAATTACTGGACTTCATATAACACAAAAACGGATTCTTACTTGCAGAAAGACCAGAAAGTCACCAAAGTCTTAAATTCACTAAAGTAACTTTGACTTTTAATTCTACTTCCAGGTCCCGACTGAATTATTTAATCTCATAGATTCTTTTTTTATATTTTATATATTCTCGCTAGCTAGCTTTTTCACATCTTAAATGGAAGCCTGCAGAAAACCTTTTGATTACCCCTTTATATAGAAAACAATGTAAAAGGCCTTCAATTAATATTTAGGAATTTAAAAAAAATACATTTGTTTATTAAAGGTTATTTTACGATAATATTTTATTCACTGAGGTTTTTTTCCCTTGTTGCTCTTATAGTTCATGTTCCACCTCCGGAGGTCACCGTTCCTCCAGGTGTTCAACAACAGCCCTGATGAGTCGTCCTACTACAGGCACCACTTTGTCAGGGAGGACCTGACCCAGTCCCTGATTATGATCCAGCCCATCCTCTACTCCTACTCCTTCCATGGGCCACCAGAGGTCAGCCTCACTCCCTTCATTCTGTCGTCCATTTTATACTGTCTATTCAGCTGGTGTCAAAGTGTCTTCATGACCAAGCGTTGTAAAGCTCAATTTGATTTTGTTTTTCTCAGCCTGTGCTCCTGGACAGCAGCAGCATCCTGCCGGATCGAATCCTGCTGATGGACAGCTTCTTCCAGCTGGTTATCTACCACGGAGAGGTGAGACAGGACGCAGCAGAAATCTAGTTTGTCTGCATCAAAATGCTTCATTCTGAATTTTTAAAAATGTGGATAAATAAAAAAAAGCATACGTGATTAATTTTTTTGTTCAATTTGATTTCAGACTATTGCTCAGTGGAGAAAGGCAGGCTACCAGGAAATGCCAGAGTATGAGAACTTTAAGCAGCTGCTTCAGGCTCCTCTGGATGACGCTCAGGAGATCTTGCAGACACGCTTCCCCATGCCTCGCTACATCGACACTGAACATGGAGGCTCGCAGGCGCGATTCCTGCTGTCTAAAGTCAACCCGTCGCAAACACACAACAACCTCTATGCCTGGGGACAGGTACACACTTTCTCATTCACAGTACTTAAACTGTAGGTTTTCTTTTCTGCCACTTTCCCATAGAGGGCAGATTTGTAGTTGCCCTGTTGACAGCTTCTTCATCTAAACTTTGGATCTCTCTATGGGATTTCTTTTCCCATATAAAATCCTAATGAAATACATTTAAATCATGGACACCATTGTGCGGTGCTGTCGTCTGGATTGAGATTATTCCACTGTCCTGCAGAGACGATGTAGTCACAGATAAAATCTTCTGCAAAACTTCAATGAAACAAATCATCCAAAAATCCCCCAGATTTCCTGTCTAAAATGCAGATCTACTTCAGAAGTCTCCAACACAGGTCTTGGATTATTTGACCTTTTATTTGAAACTTGGAAGATTAAAATCTGTAATCGGCATTAAACTCCTTACTTCCTGCATCAAGAGGAATGAACCCTTAACCTGTTGTTTAAACTGCCGAAACTCATAGTATAGGATTATCAACAGATTGAGCTTTGAGTGTGCCATGCTGTGAACTTTTCATCAGATCAGTTATGTTATGAAAACATCCATTTGTAAGTAAACAGTGAATGTTAATTATGTTTTGTTTTTCTGTATCTGTAGGAGACAGGAGCGCCAATCCTGACTGATGATGTCAGCCTGCAGGTCTTTATGGACCATTTAAAGAAACTGGCTGTTTCCAGCTCTGCATAGACATCTGTCAAGGCACAAAATAAACAAAAAGAGGAATATGACCATCAGCTACCAGGATCCATTAACATTTCCTATGTTTCTTTATTTTTATTTTTTTTCAAAGAAGCCAACCCTTTAAAGTCTGTGTGTCTCTATCGTGACTTGTTAACTTTTGATAAGAGGAGCAACAGAAAAGGGTCGCCGACAGCGAATTCCTGCAAATATTATGTGTCGAGTCATTTTCAACTTATTTATGAGGAATGGTTCTTCTCTGTATGGAAATGAGACTCTGTGAAATATTTTACTAATTCCACATCTGTATTATATTTGTTCTTCCCTTTGACATGCAGAGTGATTCGACTAATTTGTTCTCTGTGTATTTACTGCATCAGACGGGGTTAAAGCTGCTGTTAAAATTATTGCCTGTACATGTATGCATCTGCTTTGTCCATAGCTTGAGATTACATGTGTAGAATTTTTTTCAGAAAAATAAATTATAGCAGAATATCCGGTGCTTGCCGAAAAATGTTTTGTTTGCCTGATGAGTTAACACCCGTGGTTTGTTAAAAATCTGTCCTGTCAGATTTGGGAGGCTCTTCTGGGATTATACCTCTGACTGTTTCTAATGAATTTCCAACCTTGCATAATGAGGATCCATGTTCCCAGTAATGGAAGTCAATCCCAGGAGCTCAGCTGACTGTTTCCAATGATGACCATTCATCTGTTTTTGTCTGATTGTATAAGACGTTTCTATAGTTTCATCCCGACCCGTTGACCATCTGGTGTTTTGCACCCAATGACTGCCCAAGGCGTCTTTGTAATGAAACTGTAAAGACTGAGAGCTGGCTGACTGAAATCCTTTCAGGATTCTCCATAGGCCTTCACAGTTTTTGTGTTTTCCGTCATAGCACTAGAAAGTTACAGTGCTGATCAGACGTCTACATTCAACTCGACAACAAAATTTGAGCATTTATTGATGCATTCAAGCCATCCATTTTTTTCCAAACTGGACTGAAAATACAACTATTCCTATGAGTTTAGAAATAATATATACAATTGTTTTGCTGCTTTTTTTCAAATCTGAGCAAAGTCAGAATTATAAAGAATCAAATGTATACACACAGTGATTAATATTTGGGAAAGTGTGTCAAGCTGCCAAAACACCACACTTTTTATGACCACCAACATGTTTATGGTATTCTTTTTGGTTGAATGTTAGGTCACTTTTCCTTTCCTTGCTATGGATTCACCTTTTTTTTTTTTTCTTTTTTTTTCTCCGATGAGTTTTTGCGGTGCTAGTGGCTCGTATTTTTTCCACAGTAGGCAGACAGGAAGGAGGGTGAGGAGAGGGGGGAAGACATGCGGTAAAGGTCGTCGGGACCGGGAGTCGAACCCGCTACGTCCACGTCAAGGACTAAGGCCTCCAAACGTGGGGCGTGCTAACCCCCTGCCCCACCACAGCACGCCCCTGGAATCACCTTTTTATGCATAGTTAAGTTTTCAATGGGGTCCATGCAGAATCCTAACATCAGCCAGCTTTTTCCATTACAAACTTGGATCTGACCTCAGCTTGGGAACGCTGTCTTGTTGAAATGGTTACTGTGTAGCTATCTTGCTGTTGACAACCCTGCTTTATTATGACATTCACTTTTTCCAATGTCCCAACAGTAAAGCATGCCATCACCACGCTTTACTGTTGCTACAGTGTCCTTAGGTTTGAAAGCTTACCTTCACTCCTTCCAATGTGGTTAAATTTGTTCACTGAAACTGGTGTTCTACCATCCTGCATTTTATATTGGTGAGAGTTTCTGTTTTATCCCCAATACCCTGAACCATTTCCTTTCATCTGAGGTCACAGTTTGGGTCACAGCTTGGACAGAATGATCCCAAATACACGTCGACACCAGACAAACTAAAATGCCTTGCGGAGAAAAGTCATGGTCAGAGGAGACAAAGATTGAGATATCTGACCAAATTGATTGGTAAAAACTGAAGGCTATTTTCACATCTTTTAATGTCACGACCAAATTATCAACTAGGTTGGTGAAATGTGGGCAGAGTTGTTTTCTTTTTTATTTGAAAAATGAACAAGTCTGTCCTGTCAGATTTGGGAGGCAAACCTAAAACAGGAAATGTTTAGTTTGATTTGATCTCAGACAGAGAGGGAGAAAAGATTATGGTTTTTTATACTGTGAATATCTGATTTCATCTCTGACTCCACTTTACAAACATGCATGCAACAGAAAAAGAAAAAAAAAAAAACACAAGTGACAGGGGAGCTCTGCTGACGTTTTCCTGCCGCAAATAATCAAATGCCAGGCATCTGTCAGGATATGTGTGAGAAACGGCTTTACTCTGTCGGGTATTAGTGGAAATACGAAGGATTGCGTGAGCAAAATAAAGAGATGCATATAGCATGTTGTCACAACAGTGGGTGACATGTCCTCTGTGCAGATTGGAGGCAACAACTATCCCCAAACAATCGCCCGCCTACTCCCTTACCCCCTACAACTCCGTCATTCATCACCCTAGATGTAAAGACACACGACCACAATGATAAAACCACTCAGTCAACGTCTACTGTCACTGTAAGCTGATTTTAGAGCAGACAGTATGATTTCGAGGATCAGTGAATAGCAGATTACAAAGACTAATCCTAAGGGGCAACGTGTTAAGAGGCAAATTCTACTCTTATCAGCTTTGAGCAGAAGTTGCCCCTAAAATACAAATGAAGTCTGTATCTTTCATGAGCCCAGAGTTTAATGTGCCTCACTCTGAAGCTGCACACACTTTTGAGGTATCAAAGGGGGAATCAATCGACGCACTGCGACAGCAATTAATCTCATCTGACATTGATACTCATGCACAACGCAGAAGAGCCAGGATACGTTTGTGCACTTTTCAATTTGCAGCCGAGCTGCTGCAGGGGATTTGAGGCCGCGCTGCACATGGATCTGATGTGATCTCATGAAGAGGAAATAAATGCATCTTTGTTTAATCTCTGCATTTACATGCTTGGCCTTCTTCATGCATGTCAAAGCTACGGCTTCGCGTGCTTAGAGATTTAGAAACGTTAAACTTTCCGTCTTTTTTTTTTCTCTCTCTCTCTCTCTCAGTTCCAGACTTAGGAAAAGCTGCAAGGAAATGTGTCATCACTTTATCAACTAAAAAAATCAAAATAAATCTAAGGGATCAGTTGAAATCCAACAGCCACAGAAATCTATTTTGGGTTCTGGCGCCTGTTACTTATGTAAGATTTCAGTGTGAAACATGTTGCTCTTCTTATATAAATGATCAGATGTTGCTATTAATAGTACGATTCTGTTGCAGTTTCTTATTTGGAGTGCAGGAGGTAAAACTGTTGAAATGTAAGTAACTTTACAACAGTAAAAGTTTGTTTTCACATTGAACTGAATGCTAAAGAGTATCTGAAGGGCCACAATACAATAAAAGGTGAGCAAATAAAAATATACATGACTATTTAAATAAAACTGGAAGTGAATATATTAAATGAATTAAATATAACTAATTTGAAGTATTTAATAACTGAATGACAAATATGTCATTTATTAAAAACAGAAAGTACTAACGTGGAAAATATAGCATGAAAATATATATAATATAATGTTTTGAATTAACTGCAGGTAAATAAAAATGTATAATACATATGTAGACTAGGTTCCAATGAGAACCATTATGCCACATGGATCCAAGATTACAAAACAAAATCAAATCTGTGCAAAAAAGATTTAACAAGTCAAGTTTATACTTTTATGGCCAAAAAAACCTTTTCAAACACTTGATTCTTCTGGAAGCAATATTTCTGTGAAGCCTCTAGATTTTGTCCCCCCCAAACTTTGTGAATGTAAAAATATAATCTAGAAAAGAAATATCAAAGTCAATCTTGATCTTAGTTTTTGTAGCTTTAGTCAATAAAGCACTTGATTTGTAATCTGCACTTTTCCTCCCCTTTTTAGTCCTTTGAAATGATTTCTGAATGCATTCCTCTACTGTGTCTGTGACGTGTGCATGACGTTACTTTATCTGGTTTCTTTTCTTTTACAGGATCAGTGAGTGTATATGCGTTTATTACACCACACTGAGGGAAACGACTTCAACTGTGTCAACTGGAGAGCTGGGATTAACTTCCTGTTATTGCCAGAAACCCAGGAGACAACCTTTGACCACCCACATGGACGTCATAAGCGGTGTTTATCAGAGAGCGGCCAAGTCATCGGTCTTCCATCGTACTGCTGATATGGCATGAGGCTCTTGTCAGCTGGTGGCAGCGACTACTGGGTCACTTAAAGAGACAAACTTGAAGTAGCAGAGTCCATGATCTAACTGTGCTGGTCTGAAATATACCGATTCGTAGAGTGCCTTCCAAACTTAGTAGCACCCCTGGTAAAGATCTATTAAATACCGTGATATAAGATCGTATTTATTGTTGTGGCATAATTTCACACAAAACAGTTTGTAACTGTCACTGGTTCCCCTTTTGTTCATACTTTGTATATTGACAATGGGAGAGCCTTCTCCATTTGTGAATTTTCATTGACTATACATAGAAAAGACAACATGGCTTTGTGTAAACGACATGAGATTGTGGTCGCAAAGTCAAAGGTCGATAATGTCCAAAGAAAAATGCCTGTTTAAGTTTAAATGGGATTAAGAGGTGGATTTGAGAGTCTGACTGTCAGCATCTTGGTTTAGGCTAAATTTGGGCATATTTATTTCAAAAGATTTTTCTGGAATTAAAAAAAAGACAAAAACAGGAAAACCTTAGATTACCAGAAATCGATCTCCTTCTACGTACATATACTTGGGGGCTTGTTCTTCTTCCATAACATTTCACAACGTTGTGGCACACAGAGAGTGAGATCTTTGGCCAATCCTCTTATAGTCCCGGTTTCTCTTTCATGCTGTCTTCTCTGCAGCCCAGCCCATAGGCTAAAGCGTTCAGCTCTGGAAACTGAGAGAAAGGTTGATTTTTTTTTTTATTTGAGCAGATGTTAGTGACCATTATCCCACTAAAAGACCTAATGACAACCTATTTAAGTTTACTGGCAGAGATCAGCAGGATTTTATTTAAAATCTCTCCATATTTTAAAGAGTTTATTACGCCATCACTACTAATAAACCTTCCAGGGTCGTTGAAAAAGACCCAGAGCATCACAGATCCCACACCATACCTAGAATGAGCCTGAGGCTCTTTTCTGCATATTCATTCTTTCATTATGGAGTAGATCCGCATGGAGTGCTAGCTGCAAAATTTTAAGTAAAATCTTTAAAATGACTGAATAAATAATAAATAAAGCAATCTCTGTCTGATTTGCAAGTTTTGTGTTATTGAGTTCCATTTAAAACACATTTTAAAAATATATATATTAAACTTAATGCCTAAATGGAAAAACAAAAAATCTTTTATTGTTGTGACTAATTTTAGGCGTAACTGTATTTATTTGGTGACATTTATTGCTGCTCTGAAAGCAATAAAACTATAAAACTATTATATTAGTCATTTTATACTGATGGGAGTGCATTAATAAAAATCCTAAATGCTGCCAGTATCACTGGCAGCTTGTTCTTCAGTATTTGCAGCACCTTAGCTGAGAGTCCTGACCTGATTTATGAGTTTTCGTCAAGGCGTTGGAGCAAGAATTAGCCTCTGGGGTTAAAGAAGTTGGCATACTGCTGAGGTAACTCGCATGTTAGACCTGTCTGACGACCCAGTTTAGATTGGGGTTATAAATACCAGCTTAAATGATTTCTATCTTCACCTTTTGCTGCAGCAGACTTCACACTGAAAATCAGCAGGTCTCCTTCAGTCTAGCCTGCAGGAAACAAACGGACACTGCACAGATTCTCCCGCTGAACAACAGAGCACAGGTCAACTTCTCCGAAAATACTCAGAAATTAAGCTCAGTTCAAGGAGAAAAAGTTTAAACGCTTTCTGTGGGGGATTTAAAAATAATTAGTGTGCAAGGATTTTAATAGGTTTAGTTAATGCCACAGAGTCATGAGAGTGGACTGCTTATGCACACTCTTGAACATTGTATAATCGGGAATCACTAAAAAGTCAAAGTGTAGCATTTTTAATTTGGTCTTGCCGAGTCTTATATTTTAATTCACAGTGAATACCTGCTTCAGATTCATTTCCCTTAAGCCTTTCTCCTCCCTTATCTTCCTCCTCCTTATCTTCTCTCTCTGTCCTGGTCCGTCTTTCTCTGGTCGGATTCTAATTTCCCTTCATTCTTGTCAGTTTGGGATTAGGCTGATGTTATCTATAGGCAAACACACATCTGCCCTGGGATTAATTACCACCGACTATTGTGCTCATGATTACATTCACTTTGAAAGAACTGGATGGACGACTCCACCAGTAAGATGTTGCAAGTTTTGACTGCTTTATTTTAAAAAAGTAAAGACAAAATTACACATCTCCAACATTCATGAGAAAGCATTTTTCCCACTACAAATTTTTCTGTTTTTGCTTCATTTTTTACTAAATGTTTATGTAAGACAATGATTAACAAGATTAATCAGAGTGAAGGCAAAAATCTGTTTTCAAGTGATTTTATTTGATATGATAACAAATCTATCCAAACCAGTCTGGACATGTTGAATCACACATTCACGCAAATCAGAAACTTCCAACTTTTGTTAAAAGAGACCAAAGTGGGTGCAACCCTGTCTCATTTTAAACTGGTTCTTGGCTTCAGATCTATTATCAGTTTTATTTCACCGAGCACCCTGAGTACATCATCTCCAACTTGATAGTACTGGCACCATCATGCTGTGGGAATGCTTTTCAAAGAATGACAAGGAAGGCCGGTCCGAATTGATGGGAAGATGAATCGTCCCATCGTCCCAGCTCTTCACATGGTAACCCAGGAAACAAAACCTGTTCAAGAAAAAAACAAAACAAAAAGCTGCGCTTTTGGAGAAGGCTCACCTCCAGCAGGACAATGACATCGACCTTGTAGTTGTAGTGAAATGTTTAGAAACAAAGTATATTGATGTGCTAGAGTGGCCAAGTCAAAGCCCAGACCTGCCCAGACTGATTTGGTAATCAGTGGCAAGACTTTCTAATAAGACTCAGCTTGAACCTTTTCGGAAAAAGGAATAGGGAAGAAAAATCAGTAGAGCATAAATATAGATAGAGCTCCAAAGTCTTGCTGCTATAACAGCATCTAAAGGTGGCTTTGCAAAAACCATTTAACATTTCCGCTTTGTCATCAGGAAAAAACAGTAATTAAGTTGATAAAATGGTAAAGCCATGATGACTTCTGTTATTACGCATTGCACGGACAACGTTCATAAAATAAAATAAAATAAAATAAAAAGGGAACCATGTCTTGTGAGCTACATGGTGGTTCGGTTGTATCTAGTCTCGCTCTGATAATCGCCTGAATTTGGCAAGCAGTTTGTGATGGATTGAGGGAGAGGAAGGTCCTAATGACCGCGGCAGCCAGACGAGAGCACGAGGAGAAAATCCCACACTGATGCAAACGAGCATCAAATCCTCTGACAACGTGACGTCCGAGCAGGCTCGTGGTGAAACGCGTGTGAATTAGGTGGAAATGAATCACTTTGTCTCCTGTCTGAGCTCCTTGTTGGAGATGTAACCTGTCCGTGGACAGTATTTGGCAACTTTTCGGGTGTCCAATGGGACCCTCTTCTCACCTGGTGCGCTCGTGCGTCTCTTCCACCTGGCACTCATGAACTTCTGGGTCCTGCGCGCGCCGCTGACGCTGCTGAGGCTCGTGCATCCCTCACGCGGACAATGAAGACGAGGACCCTCCTGTCGGTCAGCCTGAACTTCTTCGCCCTGTTCTTCGCCATCACTGCCTTCATCACCACTTACTGGTGCGTGGGGACGCAGCGGGTGCCCAAGCCCAAATGCAGCAAGCTGCGGACGCACCAGTGCATAGACTACGGAGTGAACGAAACGGACCCCAACAAGGTGGTGTACAGCTGGGAGACCGGGGATGACAGGTTCCTGTTCCGACAGTTTCACACCGGCATTTGGTTCTCGTGCGAGGAGAACATCCACGATGAAAGTAAGAGCAGGTCTGTGTGTGTGGGGGGAATAAATCACTCCGGCATGATGAAGAAAACTGAGTTTGATTCTGGAAAGTTGAAAAGTATTTTAGAATGCATATTTTTGTATCTTCAGTCATGTCATAACTTTACATATTTATGGATATATTTATTTTATGTGGGTATATTGTTATAGAAAGTTCTTGTTAAGTACTTTTCAGAATTTAAAAGCCTGTCTGAAAATCCCGTGTTTAATTTAATGTTCAAATTTTGAGCGCTTTTTACGTTCTATAAAATATTTATTTATTGCTGTTTAGCTCTATTTTAGTATCACAATTACGTTATTTTCGCACCCTAGCTGTTTTTAAAGCCATCACATGCTTTCTAAACTGTAAACTCCTTGAGCCCGTCTGTACTAAATATCCATTAAGGTTTTTTGTTGTTGTTTTGCACTTATCTGATTTTTCAGTCTATAAATGCAATTTATTTTATTAGATATTGAAAAAAAAGTGTAAAGAAGCTAAAGTTATGTATTAGTCTTCTTTGTAGTTGCTGACCAAACCAATAATAGTGCTTTTATGATATCCTAGACACTGTAGAAAATTTAAAAAGTCAAAATTATGGTAAAATACTGTGAGCTGGGGTTGCCAGAAATGTACTGCAAAAAAGGGGAATCCGTCCAAGACAAAATTGTTTATTGGTTTGTTCATCTTAGCTGCACTGTAGAAAATATACTTTTTCACAGAAAGTCACAGGAGGAAAAAATATTGCACTATACTGTTATATATTGTAAAAAAAATAACATTGCCTGTAGCTTTGTATGGTTAAAAAACATTTATAATATAGTAATTTTTCCAGTAATCTATTGTTAATGGAACAGTAAAGGAATAAACCCAGGTATGATAAATAATTTTTAAAACATGGCAAACCATATTAAAGTCTTTTATTTTACAATAAATTACAACATTATATTTTGACCAGTTGCATTTCACTTTAAATTCCTGGCCAGAACAACCACCAGTGTTGTACCACTTAAAACACAGTAAGTGTTTTGGCATGAAGTTGCACATGTAAGTTTTATTTATTTAGTTAGTTATGCTGACCTTTTATAGACACGTAAAGCAAACCTATTTGACAGCTAAAAAATAATTCTGAAAGAGCGAGACTTTTTAATGTCTGGCCGGAAAGGAGCTGTTTCATGTCTTTGCCGACATGTTTTCATCTGAGCAGCTCAAGTTAATGAGGATTATGTAACTCGGGGTCTTGATGAGTTTTTCCTCAAAACAGCTGTTGCCGCCCACCTGATTAAACAGTTCCACTTACAACAAATCCAGCGACATGCGAGGCCTGATTGATGACAGAAGGAATCTGCCCAGATATACGTGCAGAAATCCGTGGTGTCAGAGGTCTTTTCTCTATCCTGTTTGTTGAACTGCCACAGGGATGTCGCAGTTTTGAACATCTGTGATTGGTTTTACACTGCCTGTACTTTTCTGAACCAGATTGAGCAGCTCTGCCAGCACACCATCTGGTGACACTGAATGGGAGGTCAGAGAAGGACCATCTCTGTCATATGTCTTATCTTCCTTCTTGAACTTATGAACTGTGATTATTTTTGTTGTTTTTTTACTTAAGACTTTACCAGATCACACTCTCAGCTGATCTTGTCCACTCAACCTGGACTGAAACCAGGAGTTAAAGAGGCATTAAAGGCTTGACTAAAATCTGCAATGTTTTTGTTTGTGATCTTGAGGTGGTTTTCTTTGAATTTTGTCATTTATCGAATCTCAATCATGTCCGCATGTGGAAAATGTTCCTACAACACACAGTGCCGTCATTACAGTACGTTTTTCTTTCTGCCTTGAAGGTGAAAGATGCCGAAGTTTCATCGATTTAGCTCCTGCATCAGAGAAAGGTGACTATCTACTCATGCTATAAAAAGTCTTTTCTGTCTTTGCTGCTTTTTGTTGCACTTAAATGCTTCAGATCATCAAACACAATTGAATATAATATAATTGAAATAACCTGAGCAAATTCAAAGTGCAGTTGTCAAGTGATGATTTTAATTAATAATGGACAAAAACTATCCAAACCAATCTAACTCTGTGTGTGAAAAAAATCACCTCCAGTGTTAAATGAGCTGTGATGAACTAAATTTTGGGGGTTTAGTTTCAAAGGCTACATTCAGACTTGATCACTCTCAGACCTGCAGATATATTAGTCTGTAAGAAGGTTTGGAGACTCCAGTAATAACAATGCTGCTCATTATTGTCACCAAAGGAGGAAAACATGGAACAATGGTGAACCTTTGCAGGAGTCGTTTGCCTGCCAGATTAACTCTGTTTTAGTTAATCGACGACTCATCCAAGAACACAGAACAACATTTAAGGCTCTGCAGTCGACACTTGCCTTGGTTAGAGTGGCTAGAGTTCATGTTTAAACCACATGAAAGAGACTGGGGGTTGGAAAGATTTAAGCTATCTGACCAAAATAAACACAAAAGTTAAACTCACTTTTCCCAGAAAACATTGTGGTGATCCTTAAGACTTTTAAGAAGATATTCTGGACACTGACAGAATATTTACTGGTGACAGTCGAACATGATGGTGGTAGGGTGATGTATTTTTAATAATTCTCTCATACCAAGCAATAACATAACTTGATGTCCAACCATCAACTTTTGGCCTTATGGTCAAGCTCAAAATTTGATTGATGATCTGTGGCTGGATCTTAAACAGACCATTTATGATCAAAAACCCTCCTGACCTTTTCACATGGAGCCTGTACGTTTTGGTTTGGATGTTTTTACCAAGATACGAAATGAAATCAGAATTTATAAGCTTTTGTAACTTTTTGTATTTACTCAGGTTTTCTTGGCTGCTGATTTTCTTTTTATCTGAAATATTAAATATTAAATGAAGAGAGCATTTTGCATGAATTTATTTGCTTCCAACTGAAGCAGTTACACTTTCCACCAACTAGCAAGAGTTACTAAAGACTTATATTGTATAATGAGCTTAGACAATGAGCACAGAATAAATCCCACTAGTTTTCTACCTGGAACAGAGTTAAGTTGGATTTATAATTCCCAGTTAAGTGTTGACTTTCATTGTAACTGTAATGCTACAAGTCTTTAGACAAGTATCTTGTAGGTTATGGTTCAAACTGGAAGGCAAAATACTAAAAATTAAATGAAATGACCTGTAAAAATGGCAGAATTGTTTTTTTCTTTTTCTTTTATTCCTATTTACTTCATAATGCCATGTTGCTAAGTAGCCTTGTCGCAGAGTTAAAACGTGTGTGTGGCAAAATTTTCTGGTGAAATAAGAATTTAAAGATTTTTTTTTCTCAATATATGAAGATAGAAGAAGGCGCTGAAATATTTTATAAACTGTCCTCGAGCCAAAAATGATCTGACATATAAAAACTCAATATAGTCATGTGATACTTTAGAGAGAGGTAAGCATTCTCCCCTATGGACACTAGGGGTTGCTATTGAGACAACTGAATTGCGCTGGGAGGATTTATGCTATAGGTTTAAAAGCAGAGTTGCAGCCACGTTGGTTAATGGGTCATCTTCGATCAACTGGTGGCAATTATTAAGAAAATGTGGTTGGAAATATGGTTTTGTGTGTAAGCTCGTTTATCCAAATATTGCATCTAATTAATCTAATTTTTATAGCAAGAAATCCGTTTTTTTTAATGTGAGTTTATATTTGAATTCAAATGTTGTCCCCCTGCTGGCAGCAATAAATCCTTATGATCTGAAAGCGGTCATTCCCTTAAACCTTTGGTAAAAATGTGAACAATTCAAAATATTATCTGTATTTATCTATGCTGCAATCATATTTAATGATGTTCTCATTCTCAATATACAAATATGAAAAAAAATTACATAGTCTTTCTTAAAGATCTAGCATTTAGGAGGCCCCTGATAGTTTGGAGGCCCTGAACATAATCATAGGGCCTTGGGCAGGCTCTGTTTTAAATAATGGTGAGTTCACACGATTTTGGGATATTTAACATATTTCCTTTCTCTACCAGAGTAACATACTAAGCATTAAAATCATCAGCAGTCTGACATTATATTTTGATCTTCATATGTTGTCAAAAAGCTGATCGTATTTTCCAGATTCTTCATATGGCTGAAAAAGGACTCAGTCGCACTCAACCTCTACAGCCTAGAAATTGGTTGAGGTTCGGTGTTAATTTTAATGTTTTATTTTTTATTTTTTAGAGTTCTAATCATGAGTATTTTACTGAATTGTACTTGGTAATTACATATTTTTTTACAGGAATGCTGTGGCTATCTGTGGTTTCTGAGATGTTGTACATTTTGCTGCTGATGGTGGGCTTCAGCCTCATGTGCATGGAGCTGGTCCACTCCAGCAACGTAATTGATGGGCTCAAGCTCAACGCCTTTGCTGCTGTCTTCACGGTGCTCTCAGGTACTTTCAGCTTGTTTAAGATCAATTAAAATGTAAAACTCTACATTTAAGTATTCAAATGCATTTCTGGAAACAAATCATCCCATGTCTGAGAAGTTCGGTACCTTTTTTGACTGTGACATAAACCATAGGTCTGACAGTGGCTATATATTTGATCTCAGGTCTTCTTGGCATGGTGGCTCATGTGATGTACACGCAGGTCTTCCAGGTCACAGTCAGCCATGGTCCACCTGACTGGAGACCCTACAACTGGGATTATGGGTGGTCTTTCTGGTAAGACGCTGCAGCTCCACACCAGAAAACAAGTTTTTTATTTAAAGGTCCTCGCAATCTAAGTTAACAGGAAGTAAATCTATACCTTTCTCTAGCATTACTGTTTTCATTTGAGGTCAAGATGTCTTATGGCAGGATTAAGCTTTGGTGTCTAAAGCCCCACTGCAGACATGATCACAATTATGTAAAAGTATAATAAATCTTCTGCTATACATTATAGACAGTATGTGTTTAATGCAGATGCAAACAGACATTTACATAATGCTGTATAAAATGACAGCTTTTTTCCTCTCACTTTATGGCTTTGAATCAGACTGAACTTTTGTTGTTTTATGGCATTTGAAATTTGTCATGATCTGTGAGTGTTCAAAGCAAAACTTTGGATTATTTTGCTTTGTTTAATATTGCCATCACGATTAGTCAAAGGATCACTTTCAAAAGCTTAGTGAATTCTAGTGTAGTGCCATGACAGGACATCACCTCTGTAAAATCCAGCCACAAGTTTTCTGGCTACTAAACTGTGTTTTAGCTGAACTTTTTTGTAGCGAGAGTATAGTATATTCTAGTTTTCTTTCTCGTAAATTTAACTTCTTTCACAGCAGAATAAAAACACCTAATTTTTTACAAAACAAACTTGTTTTTTTTATCAGCTTGGCATGGGCATCTTTCACCTGCTGTATGGGCGCATCAGTCACCACCCTCAACTCCTACACGAAGACCGTTATCGAGTTCAGACACAAGCGCAAGACTTTTGAGCAGACCATCCGGGAGGAGAACGCACGTGAGGCGTACGGATACTTCCGGGACAACTCCTTGCACTCCATTTCTAAGTCTGTGGACGTTTACTCCAGTCAGTCTCTAAAAAGTGGCAGGAGGACTCCTATACCTACCACCTCATTGGACTTTGTCGACCTCGCAGCATCTCTTGGGGAGGAACAATGCTGATATGTTATTTTTTTGTGTTCTACTGTGAGGCTTGTGGGTTTGCTCTTCAACATTGCCTTAACTGAAGCAGATCAGGTGGCTTCATGTCACAGTTGATTCAAGTTGGGAAATAAACTGGTGAAAAAAATGGACAACTCCTGAGATCCATGGATGTACATGTATTTTATTTTTCTTTTTTTGTGAAACTGAATATATTGTAACATATAAAGAAATGTTGAGTTCACCCATACAGTTGGATTGGAGTGAGAGTCTTTCTGTTTCTCACAGCCCTGGACTGGGCCTGATTGAAAGACCAGAACAACCAATAGGCCTAATTGGGTTTTCAATGTGGTGAATAAAACACACGTTTATTGAAACCGGTGCTTATTCAACATTTATCATTTGAAGTTTCAGAATAGTTGTAGGCCATCTACCGCTATCAGGATACCAAGGTTTTAAAAACATGGAGTTCCAAGATGGTTTTCTATCATGCTGTGGATAGAAATATGGCACATAGAGTAACTGAGCTGATGAAGTAACTTTGGCCATGCACACTGGCTGTCAGCTGGCTGAAAGAAGGTTTCTTTGTTTTTCATCACTCATCACTTTGTTCTAAGGGTCGTTTTTATGTCAAGTTTGAATGTTCTCTCCATACACCCCAGCATCCTCCCAGTCAAAAAAAATCTTTCTATGTGGTAACTTCTCTCTCTGAGCTGCCTTCAGTGTGAGTGTGTGCATGAGGATGGTTGTCTGCCTTGTTGATCTCTGTGTTGGACGAGCAATGTCTCACTCCTTATTCGCTGGAGGTATGCATCAACGACTCTGCAATAAGTAAGCAGGTAAAATAAATACACGGATAGATTTTTAATATTTAGTTACCAAAAAAATCCTTTTTTAAAAACTTTTTCTTCAGCTCTTGTGACCTTTATTGGATAGTGATCCAACAGCAAATTGGGTTGCGTGACATGCAGCAAAGGTCAGTGGGCCGAGACTCAGACCCATGACGGTTGCTTCAAAGACTGAGGCCTCTGAATACGGGTCATACACGCTCTCCCTGTGCCGTCACTGTGCCTCAAAGTTGTCAAAAACGTTTAAATAAAACCGGAGAAACTCTAAATCATAAGGGTTTTTCTGCAGCGTCAAAAGCAAAGATATAACAAATCTAAACGCTAAACCACATCTCTGAAAAAAGCAGGGCTTATAGAATGCTCCACATCAACGAACTTTACATTTTATTTAGTTAATCGTTACTTTTAAAAAAATTATTTTCTATAATAGTTTCAATTATTGCACTTTCACTTATTCAGAACTTTCTAAAATTCTTGTGAATTAAAAAAAAGAACAAGCTGCTCCATCTCCAGAATCTTTTTATTTATTCTTTTTAAACATTGATGGATTTTATAAATATATAGCAAGTAAAACAATTAGCAGGATGTGCAATGAAACATTATTTAACATTGGATAAAAATATACACATACACACTGGCCAGAAATAAAATGCTCAACTGTACAAAGATGTTAATTAAGTTAAATTAATGTAAATAGTGTTTTGTCCATGCAAAACATAACTTGTTTTATTTTCTAAGCGGTAACAGTTCTAGATAACCAATATTAATACAATCAGTTAACATTGTTTTTTCTTTTTTAAAGATTGCACTTAAAATGGCACATGATAAACCTCAATGTTCATTTCTAATACCTCTACACACATCCATGGACAATACACTAGAACTAACATACTGTATACTCATATGAAGAGGTGAACCTGCAGCTCTTATTCCCTTATAGCAGTATCTGTTACTTTCTAGCTGAATTGAATAAGTTTCAGTAGAGAGAAATATCGGATATAATGGAAATGATTCATAACACAATATGTGATAATGTTTTCCATTGAAGTCTGAGGCTTTTGGTCAATAACCATCATCATATTCATTCTGGGCCTGTTGCCGGGCCAACATGGCCTGGATGAGAGCGCTGGAGCCGGGAGGAGCCTGGTTTTGCCCTGGAGGATGGATCCTCTGATTCCTTTCCTCTTCCTCTGCTTTCTGCCTGGCTTGCATGACTTGAATCATTACACTTGATACGGGGGATGAAGCATCATGTGAATCATCTTCTCTGTCCCTTTCAGCACTTTGTCTGACTTGGATAATGGAACTGTTACCTGGGTTACTTTGGTTAAAGTGGGTTGTGCTCCAGTATTCATCCCTGTCTTCAGCCCTCTGTCTGGCTGCCAAGCTCTGCGCCACCGCATCGAGGGAAGGAGGGTGTCCGTCGGTGATTTCGTAGACGTTTTCATCTTGTCTCTCAGCTTTCTGGCGGGCCAGCATGGCCTGCGTCACGGCGTCGGAGGTGGAAATGTCCGACGGGACTGAAACGCCACTGGCACGGCGTCTCTCCTCCTCTTCCAGCTGCTGGCGAGCGAGTAGAACCTGAACCATTGCGTTTGAGTTGGACTGACTTCCAGAGGAGCGCTCAGCTGAACGTCGACTTGTATGCTGAAGAACAAGACATTAGGTAAAGTACAAAAAATAAAAAAAACTCAAAACAAATGGAAATATGTGCAAAGCATACAGTTGTCCGTTTTTTGTGTTTTTTGTTAACTTCCGGACAGGATTTCTGCAGGTTCTGCAGCTTTTCTAACAGGAAGGACTTGTCTTTCCCCTCCTAATGAGTGAAAAATGTGAAGAAAAAAAAGTCAGACATGGTTGTAAAATCAGCACAAAATGTACAGTATATGATAAATGAATTGGAAAAAAAAGCTAAATAAAATCAGTACTAGTCAAACACTCATTCAGGTGGACAATTTAAACTTACATTAATAATCTGCCTTCTCAGAAGAACAATGAGCTGCTTTCGGCCCTGAATGAGCTGCCAGAAGATGTATATGATGACACTGGGGGACAGAAACATGACAAGGATTGTTCACATTTGACAACTATTGTGTAGATTCCAACTTAATGAACAACGTACTCTGCATTTAGAGTGCCTCGCAACAGCATCCCTAATCCTTAAACTTTTCCACATTTCATCACTTTATGACCATAAACGTTTTTATATTTTAATCAGATTCTATGTGACAGACCTATGCACAATTGTGAAGCAGATAGATAAAAAAACATCAATTTATGTATCATTCTTGCACAGTCGCAGGGTCGAGGAACATCCTAGCCAGGTCACCAGGTTGAACCCATGCATGCAAAGGAACAACATGCAGAAAGACCCTGAGCCAGGATTTGAACCCAGGACCTCTTTATTGCAAGGCAACAGTGATACCAGCTGTGCCTTGATACATCTAAATAAAACTGTAATAACTATTGTGCACTTTTTTCAGTTAGTCTGTTACATAAAATATGGCAAAAAGGTAACCGATGTCAAAAACCTTTTAAGACTCAATTAATAAAACATACACAGACGGATGCTTACAGGATGATGAGTGTGCTAAGAAAGTAGAAAATTTCACTCCTGATGACATTTTGGTAGATCCACCCAACCCAGTGAGTACTAGAATTATTGTTCACGTGATCTATCCACTCTCCAGTCACACTGAACGTGCTGTTGAGGCCCCGGAAAGGGCCACACTGCTCCGAAGGGGTCAGCCTGTGGTGGGAAATAGGATATCATCATATATGACACAGCATCAAGCTATAACACAACTTAGCAGCTGTGGAAGTCATGCTCATTTACCTCCAGGAGGTGTACGCAACGATGGACAGGGCTCCCACAAAGAAAGGAAAGAAGAGGAGAAAGATGAAGATGGTTTTCATCTGAGCCGCCCTGCCTGAACGCCGTGGAGGCTGACAATTGTGAGTCAAACTGACCTAAAGGAGGAGTGGATATACATATCGATGAACATTAGCGCTTAAATATATGAGAGATTTTAGCCTGCTAGTTTCTGTCTTTACTCCCACTGGAGAGATGGTGACAAACACATGAATACAGCAGCAAGAAAAACAACAAGCAGGTGTAATTCTACCTATAAAATGTATAATAGACCATACAATTTAAAATGGAAAAGTGGCTTGGAGAAGACATGTTGGTCCCTAGGTCATGCAGCCCTGGAGAGTGAGTCATATCTTCACTCAATTAAAGCCTAAACATTGCATCTATATTTCACAGAATAGAAAAGTTTTGAACTTGAAGAGCATAATATTAGAGGTCACTGAGTTTGTTCATTAAGCGTTTAACAATAGATCTACCCAGAGTTGCTTCGTAAATCAAACAAAGACCAATTGATTATCCTCATTATTGAGAAACCAGAGCTCCCAGTTGCATAAAAACAAAAATGAAATCTTTTTAACTGAGCAATGAAAGGATTTAAATTAATTATTGACAGAAATGAACAAAGAGTAACATGAGACCCTGACGGGTGAATAGTGCGGCTCTGTTGGAAGTGGCATTGTATCTGCCTTTTCTATCCAGGTGTGTCATTGTGATATATAGCAAGTTTTTCAAATCACCTTAAACCATCATTTACCTTTTTCAAGTAAAACAAGATGAAGAACTTGAGAATCTGGATCACAGGTAACAGAGGAGAGAAGTAGATTCCAATCCTAATAAGAGAAAAAGTGTAAACTTTTACTGAACTACCTCCTACAATCATCCAAAACATAAAAATAAAAACTGCCCCGTATGTTTTTACCAGGCCAGAGTCTGAGCATAAATGATTTCCAGGACATTTCTGGCTACATCGAACTCTGGTACTCCTAAACGTGGTTGTATCTTGGTCCCAATCACACTGTTACAAAACAAAAATGTATAGTGCAGCTATCATTAAAGAATAATTCTCCATGCTTCAGTGACGGTAACGTCAACGGGAAAATCTGTTACTCACTTGCTAAGAAACTCTCCAAACAAGGATCCCAGCATCAGAAAAATGAAATCGACAATGACCAAACGGTACAAAGCCTGTCCAACCATGGGCTCCCAGCACTGAGAGAAAACAAGTTTTTAATGAATAAACACACAATAATTTATGATTAAAAAAACAAGCAGTAAGGGATGTTGACAAATACATACTGTGAATTTCTGAGGCACTGTATTCATCCAGTAATAGCACAAAACACCCAAAATGGATATCCGGAGTAACACATTTCTAAGAATGAAAAAAAGACAAACAGGTCACTGTCTAGTGAAAGAGAAAGTTAATTAAACAATATACCATTATATCAGACCTGAACCTTTTTTTAAAGACTTGAACAAAGTCAGGGTTTATTCAATGGAGCATCAGAGCCTTGACGTTTCTTGTCACGATAAAATTACTAACGCAAATATCTTAGAAAGATTCAAGCCACAACTAACTACTGAAGAACAAATCTAGAAACATACAGTAGGTTCATTTTGTTTTAATGTCCTAAAGCCTTTAGGATATATGCACCCATAACACCTCACCTGAACAACAAGGCATAAATCTGTTTGCGCTGGCTGGAGTACTGCTCAAACTTGTTGAAGAGGGAGAAGAAGAGGGGAATGACCATATTCATCAAAGACACTACAAAGGGAACCAGGAGTGTCTCTGCTTCCTTCAGTGCGGACCATGTTTCGGTGTCTTCAACCCGCTGTAAAGATAACAAAGAGACAATCCTCAGAGATAAACACTTTTTATGAAACATAAAACACAACTTAGGATAATGGCACAGGCTGATCAGATGCTGTACCTGTTGCTTTTAGAGTCAGCCCAGGTAATAACAGTTTTTTGTTATTGGATTTCGACAACAATAAGAACATCCTTGCACTCTTACGTACCTCATCTTCGTAATGGCAGAGATAAAAGATGCTAGCTCCACAGCCAGCAGCTAGACCAGTGGAGAGGAGCCAGGAACCAAAATAAATCCCATACTGCTTCAATTGTTCAGAAGTTGTTTGTCGCTCCCTGTGTGCCTTTTCTGATAAAGATTCCTGGAATAGCAGCAAGACAACAAATATTGCACTAACTATGCATTTTGTGCTTGAACAGCAACAAATTATGTACTACACAAAAATATTTAAAAGCAACATGATATTTGGAGGTCTCTGACTAATCACTCTGCAGAAAGTTGATACATGTCCAAACTCTTTGCATCAGTATCTGTTAAACTCAGTTTGAGATTATTCATGACCTTTCACTCTGCAGCTGAGTTGTAGTTGTTCAACCATTCTTTGTTACTAAGCTATTAAAAGTTGAATATGCGATGCTTAGTAGTGAAAGATGTCAGCACCAAACCTTTTGCACACATGTTGCTGGATTTTATAAACCTGTGGTCATAGAAGTTATTGTGACATCTGAATTCAATTATTTGAATGGGTGGATTAATGTTTTTGGAGTTATAGAGTCATTTCATTTAGCTAGTGGGTCCACTTATTTTAAAGATTAAATGTTAACTTTCTCGCCAAATATCTTCAGAAGAGCAGGAGTCACCTTCAGCTGGATTCGAAGGTTGTTCTTACGCTGGTTCACTGCTTTCTCGTTGGTTATGCTGAAATCCCAGCTGCACAAAAGCTGCCATGCACTGTTTGAAGCTGGGTCTGCCAGGGCATAGTTTTTTTTAAATGAGCTCGCCATGCTGCATTGGGATGAAGCCAGATTTCAGAAAATGTGAAGAAATGCTGGAAGTGATGAACTGACTGAAGGAAGAACAAAGTACCTGAAAATGAGCACGAGTCCACACAGCACCATATAGACCGAGATGGTAAAGAAATAGGCGAGCTGCATGTCGTAATCCAGCAGGCCCCTAATTGTTTCATTGCTGTAGCTCCCGTAGTACATGATGGTGTAGTTGAAATAACCCTGAAGAAGCAAAAATATATGAACGCCACTCGTGTTTGGAAGGTTTTGTATAAATACATTTTTACAAACTAGAGTTGCATTTAGTCAGAGCTTCTACTATTTGATAAACTTATATTTGTGCTTGTAAGGAAACCGTCCTTCATTCATAGAGCAAATAAAGAGAACTATATGTTTATATCGTACCAAATCAAGATCTATTGTTTTCTTAGCTACAACAACATAATATAACATTTGCCATTTGAAAATGCTATAAACTAAAATTTATATACAGACTTCTACTGACTGGTTATTCTGAAGACATAAATGCCAAACTGAAGACGGTGAATAATAGGTTGGGTTCGTTTGCTCAAGTAATTGTATTCAGCATTAATAATATTCAAAATCTAAGATTGAGAAAACCACCCTTTATTAGGCTGAAGATGAGTTATTTCCAAACAACGAACTGGACCTCTCTGAACATCAGCTTCAGTAAGCAATAACAAATCACATAAATTCTTCAAAGAAGCATCTGGATAATTTCCAGACCTATAAATCCACTTACAGCTCCGGTGAGTAACTCCAGACCTCTGAAGCTCACGTTTGGGGATACGTTGAGTGAAAGGTCATAAACCAGGAGCGGGATGGTAATGAAGCCAAAGTTGACCAGGAAGGAGAAAATGTTGAACAAGAGAAGCCACTTTAGAAGCACAAAATAGTTGAGAACGCTGGAGCCAAATTTGCCCCCAATCTCCTTCATGATGCCTTGCCAAAGCTGCAGGGTCTGCCTGGCGGATTTTATACTGTAACCAAACCTTCGCATTGACTGAAGCAGAAGCAAGCAACACAAAAGCACACATAAGTATACATCCTCATTACATTTTTGAATGAAGTTTAAGTACAAAGAAAATACTGACCAGTGACATATTTTGAGAAAAATCTGTTAAAGATGTGAAGTGATGGTACTGTCCTGAAGACTTGAATGCCGTTACTTGGGTCCTGTGAAAATACACTGATATAAGATCACAGATATTTTTAACTCCACATCTCAGATGCAGTGCAAAACAGCAACACAGTCTGTATGAAAACCTTTGGCCCTTGTGTTGTGTAAGAAATCTGACTTACACACACAAATGAGTCAAACACGAAGTGATTACCAGATTGCATTAGACTGTATTGTTCTACTCAGGAGTTCCTGTCACATGCATGTTATAGTATCTAATACACAAACATCTCAGGTTCGATCTTTAACTTCTTTTCTTCTGGTCCTCTTGAATGTTTCTGGCAAGACGTTTGTGTCTAGCCATTACAACAGCTTCCTTCACAGAGAAGTATCACAAAATTTTCTAAATATGAGAAAAATACGACTTTTTCAGTATAGCTTGATGTTCATTATATATTAATCAAGTAAGGCTGCAAGTCTTACTTGAATTATAGGCAAATTCAAGAAGCCTGAAAATACCCTACAATGAGTCCTATCTATGTAAAACCTCCAATTGGTTTCTGTGTTAATCGAGTAATTGCATGTTTTATCTAGATGTTGATGTGAAAATAGTTCTGCTGGAAGAAGTGGGAAGAAAGGCCAAAAACTAAAGGCCAAACCCTCCAGGACAGCCGCAGGCTGCCCTCCAGGGCACTCAGAGGCCAGGGGTGTTTCAGCAGGAGGTCTAGAAAAGGTCATGCAGGAGCTTTCAGTTTTGTGGCCAACTATTTTATAAATGCCCCGAATCTCTCCTTGCTTCAGTAGTGTCAAACTCATTGTCACTTCAGGCCACATCAAGATGATGAATGTCCTCAAAGAGCCAGTAGTGGCTGAAAGTACTGATAAAACTATCGTTTCATAAACTCTTAAAATATTAATGGTTGTTTCCACATTTGATGAAATTTGTCTCTGAAATTTAAATAATATGAAACATCTTTTCACACTGATGTAATTTCACTCTATGAAAATAAAGAACATATAAGCACAAAGCTCTTATCTTCAAGTTCTATTTATTTTGTTGGTTCTCTGCAGTCCATAGGGTTACATAAATCACTATGGTGGGCCGGATTTGGCCCACAGACCTTGAGTTTGATACGTGTGCTCTAGAGCTTTAAGTACAAGATCACAATGGAAATAATTGAAACAAACAAGTATTTGCATAAGCCTGGTTTTATGGTACCCCAACAGGTTTGATGATTAACTGAGTGCATTGGAATGACTGCAGCAAGGGATTGTTTATGACCCTTTACTACTCTCCACAAACCTGACGTGTTTCTTCTCTTCAAAGCTCACAGGCAGCTCCCGGATCTTCCTGATTTGCTCCGTTGTCGACAGGGCAACAAGCTCCTTGATGAGGTTTTGTTCCTCTGTCAGACAAGAAACAACAAGATGGCTCTTTCAAAGAAACATCGCCCAGTATGCAGATCGGGTGACGCACTTTGCACTCACTGTAACCAAACACCCAGTGATGGGCTCGTACCATTTTCCATCTCGCTCTTGATGGCATCTTCTGTGAAAGCCGCATGGGCAGGATCAGCATTAGGAAACATACTCATCCGTCTCATTGTTACTCCTCTCCATCTCATTGTCATGTTGCCTGCATAAATGTGAGGGGGAAAAAGACCAGATGTGTTCATGGCTGAGTATTGACAATGCTGATATTTACATCAGTTCATAAATTCATTTATTATTGCTGTATTTTTTATAGAATTCTTGTCTTTTTTTTATTTTTTTATTTTTTTACTCTAACCTATGCATTTTTTGAGGTAGTCCTGTTGGCAATAATGCACTGATAAAGATCCTTAAAGAGCAGGAAGTCAGAGTAAGCATACTTGTTTGAGAACTTATGTGGCAACTTTTATGCCACATTATCTTTATTTCTGATTAAAAGCTGTGATAGTGAAACTGTTTGCGCCACACTGCATTTAAATATTACTGTGCCAAATGTGTCACTTGATTGATAATATTTCTAAGTAGGGCAAGTGTAGTAGCATGTTTATAGATAATCATTTTGATGATTTTATCCTCTGGATTAAGTAAAATCTGGTTATATCAGATGCTCTAAAATATTCACCTTATTCATATTTTTTTACTTTGTAAGTGCCAAATGAGGAATTACTAAAAAACTTTTTATCTCCTGTGTGAGAGTTCTGGTTTGGTTTGTCTCTGAACCTTTTGGAAATCAACATTTTTGGAAGAAATATGAAAAGCTGCCAAAAAACTACACTTTAAATAATTTCTCACAGTTTACACAGCATAATATACTGTACATAGCCTGTGTATGTACAGTATATTTTAAGGAACTATAAGCAATCTGTGTCATTTTGTGTAAGCCTGCTTAGTCAGATTAAAATGGTCAAGGGATCAATAAAGGCATCTGAATAAGTCAAAACTGCCTGTACAAAAACTTCACAGCATCATTCAACCAGTGTGATCCATTATAACAAACAAAAATGTAAAAAATGAATATAAATTGTTAACGTTTTAGGACTATAATGTAATTGTAAAGGTATTTATAGTATAACAAAAGTCACAAAGCCAAAGCAAATGACTGCTTACCATATGTCCATTTGCTAACATTATACTTTTATCAGATTAATGCATATTTTCCCTGTGATCCATGGTGTATGATATGCTTCTTTTGTAAATAGTTCTCCAGCATTAGCCTTTTCTGCCTTCAATGGTGTAGTATACCTGATCTGATCTACTTTCATTTTCAACTGTCCAGCATATCGAGGTGAGTGAATCCTCGTTTCTGCAGACAGCATACTGTCATCTAGTCCTCTATACATTTTAGGCTTGCAGTACAAATTAAAGTCCTGTCACCTTAAAAGACACTTGGTGACCGCAAAAGCTGAATATGGAAATCCTTCAGGACTTATTTCACATAATATAATTTATTTCTTCACATAAACGTGTTTTTAGATATGACAAAATGTATGGTAAGATAAGACATAGTGTGTACATAAATCAAAATTAAGTTCAATCTGCTTTATTTTCTCTGCCAGCTTCCTTGTTCTCATTGATAGTTAGTGTCTAGGTTCTGCATTAATGATTATCCAGTGGGGATTTCTAAGGAGGTTAATAATCTAAGAGAAGCTCCTGGTACACAGAACTTAATGTGCATTCAGCAAAAATATCACAAAAAATCCTAAATTAATACATTTAGTGATTAAAACATCAGAAGGACAAAATTGGTGAAACACACTACCTGAAATTGAAGAATGAAGTTGAACAGGTGGTAGGCGGTCATACTGAGAATCTGGGTCAATCTGACTTGTGTTATCTGAATGATAAAGTGCGGAGAAAAGAAAGAATTCAAATAAAATGGTTACAAAGAGACACAGAGGTAAGAAAGCAATCAGCCACTAGCTAAACATGACTAGAAGCTTGAAGGGATTTGAAGATCCACATAAAAAAGAAGGGTAAAATAATTATTTACATAAGGGAAAATCAAGAGTACAGAAGGAAAAGATTACAATGTTAGCAATATTACCAAAAATGCATATTAGCATCAAATATCAAACTTATTCTTTATTCTCAGCTTTTGCAACTTGAATTAAACAGACTTTATTGCATGTAGAAATAAAGGTATTCTAAATGCATAAATGTTAGTTTTTTATTCCATGACTGTGCGTTAGCTTAAAGCCAGCATATTCATTGTTCAACCCAAAGGACAGATTTTAAATCTTTGCCCTGTTAAAGTAACAAACAGTTACTTTGTTACTTTAACAAAGTAACAAAGTAACCCTGTTAAAGTAACAGGGTAACTTTAACAAAGTTACTTTAACAGGGCAAGTCTTTGCAGACTTTGCAGTCTCTTCGGTTCTTTTGACTTTATATTGGTGAAATAATGCTTTGTGAAGGCAACAAAAAACAAGGTCTAATTTTATCTTCGCAGCTCAGTTGGGATTCACTTACTGGGGTTTTGCTGCAACGGAGGACTTCCCAGGCGTGTGGAGATGAGCCCCATGGGGACGTTTTCTCTCCTAGTCCAACCATCCCCGGCTGCTCCCCACTCACCATTATCTCCGGGCTCAACATTATGCCCCCACTGGGCTGGGTCTACTCTCGCATACGGATTGGTATGCTGGTGTTTCCTGGAAGACCTGAATGCCAAAAGATAAATTGCTCCCATTCAGCTTGCTACATTGTAAAAAAAAAAAAAAAGTCTCTAATTTATGGTAAAATACTGGCAGCTGCGGTTGCCAGAATTTTTCCATATAAATAAGATATAATATGTGAATCTTTTACCGTATATTTACAGTAAAATCCATAAATAAATTCTGGCAATCAAAGCCGCCAGTATTTTAACGTAAATTAGAGACTTTTCTTTTTTTTTTACTTTGTATGTTTTGTTTTTGTTTTTATAACGTAAGACTTTGGTCATGTTTTAGCACTAGATTTCATGCAACACAGAAATTAAAGTCTTAATAAAAAACTTCGTGTTTTTCAAATATTTGTACATCAGTGGGGAAGGCTTTACAGTGAAACTTATTTGTTACATTAATTTCCTCCTTTCATTTTTACATGTGCTGTTGGCTTGCCAGTCTTTACTATAATTAAGAATTTTAGTGTTACAGTAAGCAAGTTATGCCTTCCTACAAACATGACCTTTGAGTTCGTATCATAAAACTTAGAGTAGAAAAATACAACTTCATCACTGCATATTTCTTTAGGATATTCAATTTAGTCTCCTGGGTTTCAGTAATATAAAATATTGCAGGATTTTTAGACAGAACTTTATAAAATTAGAGAACACTCCAACACAAAAAGAGAGAAAAGGACATTGCTTCGACAGAAAAGTTGGTCATACAAACCTCCTGTCAATTTCCAGAGTCTCACTGTCATGGTAGGCTGGGTTGAAAACTCCACCATTACTGTAACTCGTCATTAGATCCTTAAAAGCAGACCCTTTAATTCTTCAAAAAGTGGGAGTTTTCATCAAGTCCTGATTACGTCCTGCGAAAAAGAGGACAAAACAGTCAAATGAACTGAATAAAACATTTTCCGTCTATTTTCATTTGAATATTTCCCTCCTTATTAAGTTGCCCTCATTCAGCTTTAATATAGCCTAAACAAACAGTGTCACATGTTTAAGCCAAGTGAGTTTAAGCAGAGTGACAGCTATATTGTTTGAGGAAAGCATGTGTAATTTAATCTTCTGCTCTAATCCGCATCTGTTCATCATTAATTCATTGAGGAGGATTGGTTTCTGCCACACATAGGGCCAAATAGGTTCTGACAGAAATACAGCTACATTAAATAAAAACATTATTTTTAAACTCTTCTTACCTTTTAGTGATCCAGTGGAAACTGTATGAAAATATTGTTGTAGTTAAGGTCTTTGGACTCCTGCGGTCCATGCAGGACAAACCTGATGTGCGCCTGTGAGCCAACCTGGGGCATACTGCGTGAGAGAGATAATATATTCTCTGTCTACCAGGAAGTGTGATCTTGTAAAGTTAAAAGTCCACTCCTGAATATTACAAGCGTGTCTATGACAGATCGACATGTGAAAAACAATTATACATGTTAGCTAACATTTAAAGGGTTTCCTTATTGAGACTTTAGTGAGCTTCTTAGAGTTCAGAGTGTGGTACTGCAAAAGTACTTATCGCTTAGTGACAAGAATCTTTAACAAGTAAAGGAAATGCATAACTAAGAGTCACATTCCCCACAAAGAGAAAATGTCTTAGAAATTGGACAATATGAGCATGTAATAACTATCTGTAACATAAACACAAGGCAATGGTCTGTCTAAAAGAAAATAACTAAAGACTTTTGAAGCACTGATACCAAACTAGTTTACAGACCTAGAAAATATGCAAATGTATACAAACCTACCTGGTACATTAATATCCCTATGTACTGTACTCATAGTTAGGCTCAAAATTATTCATACATCTGGCAGATTTAGATATAAAGTATACAAACTGGGGTTGTTTGCCCGCGGCGCCAAACAGGCGGTTTTGTATATGTCTGGGTGTAATTAATCGATATAATGTGAGTTGAATTATGGATGAACTTTTCTATATTTTTTATTTAATTGAAGATATGACTATACTAAATATGTCATTTTTAAAAATATGAATACAGAAAACAATTAAATATATTTAAATTGAAGTAAAAGAGCATAAATTTACTAGGAATTAAAATTGCCCCAATTTCAGCCAACAAACATAATTGCTGTACCAAAATTGCATATGAAAAATACGAATAAACCTACTGTTATGACATCTTATTAGTTGAAACTATGTAAGGCAGGTCCAGATGAGATAAAAAAAAGACTGCATTTCAGTACACTACTTAAAAAATGAAACCAAGCCAAACACAAATAATGTCTGTAACGGACTTCCATAGATATGCCTGGGATTGGTAACCGCATTCAGGAAGTTGTCTTCCTGACAACAGCTGGAGGGCTTCCTCGCTTGTTTAGTGTTTTGACGACGAAGTCTGCTGGTTCTGTATTTATTTAGCAGCTCTTTAAATCTGTTAAAACTGCGGGTTTTCTTCTCAACAGAGGAACAATGGAGGACGACTCAGGTGATTATGAACTTCAAAGCGAACCTCAGCTACTTTTACCAACTTGTCCAACAGGTCAACTGGGTTCGGTTGTAGCTTGTCTGCTAACATTGCTAACTCCGAGCTAACGTCACATTCCTGCTAAAGTTGTACTGCTTGGCAACGATTATTTTAAAATTAGCTCCTTTTTTTTTTTTTTTTTTGAATGACACAAGGTTCGTACCTAATGGAAAAAAGTTCGGGATTCATGATTGTATTAAGTGTGAAAGAAGAAAAGTAGAATATGGAAAAATATATGTATTTGCATCAATCCAGATTAATGACAAAGAAATATTTTTTTTTGTCTTATCTTTATGTTATCTTTACGGAGGAGGATTAGGGTCACCGAAAAAAAAAATAATTCTGAGATTAAAGTCAGAATTCTGAGATTAAAGTCAGAATTCTGAGATTAAAGTCAGAATTCTGAGATTAAAATCAGAATTCTGAGATTAAAGTCAGAATTCTGAGATTAAAGTCAGAAAGTCAGAATTCTGAGTTTAAACTCAGAATTATTTTTATTTTTTTCCGGTGGTCCTAATCCTCTTCCGTATATCTTTGCCCATATCTTTTAGTCCATCCATTCAAGTTTTCTCACAATCCTTACCATTAGGTTTTCCTCCTAAAGCCTTATTTTTCCACTGATAAGGTGAGGAAATCTAAACTGAAAGTATTTTTCTTAAATCACTGTCTTGCTCCGCGACATGATGTAGGCAAAAATTACATGGCTTGATAGATTACAATATGAGTTTATGATTAAATACGTTAAGGAATTCAAAACTCAAAATTTGAGCTCAAAATATAAACAAACGACAACAAAAAAAAAGTCGTGTGTTTATTTCTATTTTTGTGCAGAATATACACTTTTCACTGCATTGCAAGCATCTCTTGAATGTGTTTCATGTTGTGGGAGAACTAACACATCAAATCATATTCATATTAAAATATGAATTTTAATATATAAAGCAAATCTTTGGCAAGACCTGAAAACGACTCTTCACAGAAACTATCCATCCAGTCTGACTGAGGTTGAGCTGGTTGAAGAATCGGTAAAAATGTCCATCTATAGATGTGCAAAGCTGGTAGAGACATTCATTCCCTGATAGACCTCCAGTATAGATTAATGAAGGCTGGATACAAACACGCACCACACTTTTCAGTTTCCTGTTGAATGAAAGAAATGGTACCAATTTTTTTTGTGACTAACCGTAATTAGTAAAACAGTTTTATTTTGTTAAATTCAATTAGTTTCTTTCCTTGCTAATTTCTGTATGTTTTTATTAACAAAGCTATGTTTTTCTTTGTTTTAAGTGTTCTTCATTGGCGATAGGGGACGGATCACCAACAACCCGCTGCTGGACCAACTTCCCAGCTACCAGTCGCTGCTGTACCGCAGGAAATCGTCAAGCATCAAAAGCAAAGGGAGCTCGAAAGGAAGGATGAGCATCTCTGGCAGGTTGAACACGGAGAGGCGGAAGAGTCAGATGGAGCAGCGGGCCATCAAAGAATTACCCTTACCTATGGCTGAGAAACGCATACACAAGTAGGAAACTCCTGAGTATCCATCAAATCTCTTCTAACGTAATCAGAAAATCTCTCATGTTGCTTCATGTTTTTGTGGTTGCGTGCAGAAAGTAGGCGTGCGCCGCTGTGGGATTCTCACTGTGTGAATGTGTGGGTGCTTGAAATCCTTTAAAAAAATTCAAGTAAGATGTTTTCAAGGTTTGGAAAGTCCTTGATTTTTGTGTAAAGTCCTTAAAATGCTTCATATGCAAACTGTACTCTTTTTTTTTTTTTAAATAAAGCGCAATCTAACATCTGATTAAAAGCCTGAATTTGGCAAGCAATATTTACATTTGACACCGGATATTAAAAAATTATAAAAAGAGACACTTTTTTTTTTCCTCACTGCCTGAAGTTAAATCAAACCAAACTTCTCTTGTTCTCAGGCTAGAACTACCAAAATTACTTATTTCTATTTGATAAATGCAAATAAAACTTAGCTAGAACACCATTTTAGAGATTTTATTTGTAATTTTCTTGGACCAATTGAATGCATAGGGTGTGTGCAAGAGATATTACAAAACATAAACTTTTGTTACATTTCAGTTTATCTTGCCTGCTGAAGAATGAAGAATACTGTCACAATATGTTATTAATAACAAAAACGGATGACATAAATAGGAAATTGAAACTGTCTTCTGTAGTTCATTTGTATTATTTTTGAAAATATTATTTAGCCTGGTCCTGGAAAAGTTTGAAAACTTACTAAGAAAATGCTTGAAAAGGGCTTGAATTTTACTGTGGGGAAAACCCTGTTTATGATGCCCGGAAGGAGAACTACTGCAGAATTAACACAAACGTTTAAACCAAATTTGGAGAAATTATTGAATTACTTTCTAAGGAAGGGTGAAAACCTTCTCTCTGCCAGCTGAACAGCAGTAAGCAGCAACAGGTGAGGGAGGGGCAGAGGATTCTAGTCACTCTTGACAATTTCTCAGCTTCTTATTTGCATAAACCCAATAGTAGAAACTATCTGGTTCCAAAACCAACCAACCAACCTCTGAATACCTTGATAGCAGTAATCAGTCGGTGCCTGATGGTAACATTTTGTTTTGTCTGCATCACCTGCCAGAGATCAGCGCACAGAGGAGAGGAAATATTTAATTAGCTGCAGACAGTGGAAGGCAGGCGCTCGCAGGTACATGAAGAGGCTGACGGATGACGCTCACACATTTCTAAGCTCCATGAAGCTCTGGAGGTCGGACATCCACCAGATAGAGGGTGAGACAAGCAAACGCTCATCTTTACGATCCAGACGCTGTCGCGTTTTTGGTCGTGCTCTTTTCACCGCTCTCTTTCCTTTGTCTGTAGGGATGTTTGGAACGGGGATCCTTTCCTACTTCTCCTTTCTGCGCTTCCTGGTTGCGCTCAACCTGATCATTTTTCTGGTCATGTTCTGCTTTGTCATGTTGCCCATGATCATTGACCCCAACCCCAGACGAAATGTCACCTACAACGAGCATCAAGGTGCGGGGACACACGTGTTTGTTTCCATCATAAAGCTTAAACTGGAGGTGAAATGCTGAAGTGCCTGAATCTAACCGCGTTTTCCTACAGGAAATGTTTGCGGAACCTACCCAAGCATCACTCGCAAGATACTCATAAACTATCACGAACATATTCTAGATCTGCTTTCTGGCGAAGTAAGTTTCTGTACGATGCAGCTAATGTTTTATTTATACATGGTTAATCAGATAAAGTAGGGGATGTGACTTAAGAGTTTCATAGATGGGAACACACAGGGAAAATGAAATGGAGTATGTTTTTCTTTACCTAATGCTTTATTCTAATGTTAATGTATGATATTTATTTTCCTTCTTTCCCCCAGTCTATTAACCAGGCGGGCCACCAGCCTTTACTTGCCCTCCCACCAGGCTAAGCAAATTATTTTCCTTTATATAGCAGTAAATCTAAGTCTAAATTGTAAATGGTGGGATGCACTATTTTTTTTCGGTGCAAATGCGATGAGAATCTGAATGCATAGTGGAATATATTGTTCGGTAGCGATAAGAAAAACAAATGGTGGCTTAAATAACATGCAGTGGCGTTTTATGCATATTTTATCATCATCTTATTAGTATTAGTAATCAGCCACTAGATTTTAGGCAATTTTTTTTCAAGTCAGTAAACTATAAGGAGAGACACAACAGGAAGATCACTGATGTTTTGGAAATCTCTGAAAATACACGGACCTGCAGCTCTGCTCCTGTTCTAATCACACCCAGTTTAACAATAATGTTTGATTTGACATTCAACTCGCACTATCTGTTATTTTTGGATAATAAACAGCAGTAAACTTAAAAAGATAATTATTAAAAAAAAAAACATAAACGCATTTGTTTATACATACAGAACATACAGAATATTTATTTATTTACATTTATTTAGCCCACTGCTGTATTTTCTTTGTTGTTGATGTTTTACTTCCAAAATTTCCGGTGAGCTTTTAACATTTTTTAACATAAACACAGTGGGGCAACTGATGGGCTGCCCTAACGCTCATACTGAGCTACTTTTCTGCTGCTGCTTTAAAAACAAAACAATAATATAAGACTGAAGAGAAACACAGAAACATTTCCATGAGTGAATCGATAATAACAACAGAAAATAATAGAGAATTGTGCTAAATATTGTAAGCTTTAAAGACTATTTTGACTTAAATTTGTCTCTGTTTTAAGCATTTTATTCACCCAGAATGTAGAACCTCCAACTTCTTAAACTGTTTTATTCCTGGGGGCCAACTTTTCCGTCTGTCTGAGGTCCTTTGAATGATTGCGCTCAGTGTTGCAGCTGTTTTGATTGAATCACTTGGCTTGCTTTACCTACCTCTGAAGTTATTGTGTGTATAAAGCTATGTCCAGGACTTAATCACTGTGCTTTATCTCCAGGGCATTCTGGAACGGACTTACCTTTTATACGGCTTCTACAAAAGCGATGAAATCCGTTTTCCAATGTTCACATACAAACTTCCGCTGGCATATCTCCTCGCAACTCTGGGATACCTCCTCCTGAGTCTGCTCTGGATTGTTAAGAGGTATTAAAAAAGTCCAACTCCTCACAAATTGAGTTCATTTGCGAATACAAACATTTGGGTTAAAGACTAACACACTTCAGGCGAATTGCGGAATCTGTTCTCATTGGCGTAGCTGCGTGATGAAAACTGCATCATTTTGTTTACAGAGAGGCATCCGCCTGCCGAACTCAACGCCCATATGAAGTGTGTTGGAGCCTTAAGTCTTTTGTTTTCTTTAAGGTCCGCTGAAGGATTCAAGCGCCATCTGATCAAAGATGAGGATCGCTTTCAAAGCTTTTGCAACAAGATCTTTGCGGGCTGGGACTTCTGCATCACCAGCGAGAGCGCAGCAAAGCAGAAGAGGAACAGTCTGCTCTACGAGCTCAAGGTCAGCTCAGGACTTTGCTTAAGAGTTTCAGTTAGTTTTAAAAGGAATTTGAATAATTTAAAGTTTGTTGTCTCTCTCTCTATATATATATATATTTAGAGAGATAAATCAAACTGATTTTGTGCCATTAACAACATCTTGGCATATTTCTGTCCTGATATATCATCACTGCTTTTGGCAGAACTGTTGAAGTTCTGCCAAAACTTCAGCAGGTTCCTGGTATGGAAATCAACCATTTTCTATACCAGGAAACTGATTGATTTCCTGGTATAGAGCTTCCTCATGTTTCCGGATTTTAACCAAATATTTGTTTTATTTTATTTTTTTAAAGATTCTATTGGCTCTAGTGACCTTTATTTGACAGGAAAGAGTGTAATGAGAGAAGGGGGGAAGACATGCGGCAAAGGTCGCCAGGCCAGGAATCGAACCTGCGACAGCCGCGTCGAGGACTAAGGCCTCTATATGTGGGTTGTGCTTAACCCCTGCGCCACCACAGCACACCCGATTTTAACCAAATATTACTTGAGGTGTATGTACATATTTGCCCTATTTTGACTCTGGAGTAAAAAAAAAATTCACAGTAAATTAAAACCGTGCCACCAACATTTGTTTTAGAAAATAAAAAAATGGTAAGAATTTATAGGTTAAAGCCTAAACCCATGACAATTTTGACGGTGATAATTGTATGTAAACTTCTGGCTTGCAAATGTGTAATCTATTGTATTTCTGTGCATATTCGCAAAAGCCTTGACTCTTCACTGAACTCATTTGTTATTGACTGGCGAGTGCGAAAGGCATTTGAGTTAATGGATGCCATTAACTTTATGAATGTTCGATCTGTACAGATTTATCAAAAACCCAGTTAAGTCGTTTTTTCCCTTCTTGTTGTTGTAAAAAGATATTTTTCTTTGGCTGTAAAAACAGATATTTCCTGTTTTCATTTGGTTCAAAACACCATTGGAAACACAGCTTTAAGAAGTACAAGTAAACAGTGTGGGTCCTCTTAATTATTGGCCCAAAATTATCTCTGCTTTCTTGTTTTGGGACATGTCTCTGTGGTTTTTACATTTACTGCTATGACAGCAGATCATGTTTTATGTATCTCCAGACTGATTTGGAGGACGAGCGGATCAAACAGAAAATGGCGGATCGCACCAGAAAGGACAAATGTCGGATTTATTTCCTCCGTGTCATCCTCAACATGTTCGTCATAGGAGTGCTGGCCGTTTGCTTCTTCTGCATCTATGCTGCCACCACCTTCTCCCAGAAAGCAGAAAACAGAAACAAAAAGGTAACATATTACCGGCATGAGTTTTGCTTCAAGCATGGCGTCTATCTTTTAATGTTAGTTTTCTTAATACGATTCTTCCCATTGTGTTTTTCTCTTTACCATTCCTCTGGAGCATCGTCACTGTTTATTATTTTGATGATTCTGACCAGAGGTCAAGTTAACAGAATATTTTCTGTATTTGACCGGTTATTTTTTTGAAACAACGGGAAAATTTGAAGCCCGTCTGTCATTTGACAGGTTATAATTCACACCCTTGACTGGTGCACATGAGCAGACATTATAGGCTTTACGCAAAGATTTCATCACAGAGGCAACTAAAATCAATTAATAAAAAGATGAAAATCACCTCATGGACTCTGAACTAAATGCGTCTTGCTGACCAGGAGCTGGCAGCGCGTTGAAGAGTTATGGACTGGACGCTTTGGAGCGCGTCTGGTTCAGAAGCCCATTTCAAACCTTTGATTGAAATGGCGCCTTTAATTCAAGTCTCCATTACAAACCAGAGAAAACTAAAGAGGATGTAATGTTGTATTAATCCATTTATAGTCTAAACAGAGGAGCCGGCAGTTTATCTTGAGGAAATAAATAAAGGTGGAGAAGCTAATTAGACTGCAACATGCGCAGTGCGCTGCACAACTAATGCGGATGTGGCGCCGGTGTTACGAACAGTGATGGCAAAGTTACTTTGAAAAAGTAACTTTAATCGAATTGCTGATTACTCCTTGAAAAAGTAACTTAGTTAGATTACTGATTACTTGATTTAGAAAGTAACCAAGTTACATGGCCCGCCAGCCACTGCTGATGCTCTCAGTTCATCTGTCAGCCAGGCGATACACACTGATGCGATCAGCAATTCTCCTTGATGATGCACCAAAAATCTCGTGCAGATATTGTTGAGGAGATATAGGTGATGGAATAACCTAAACAATTTACAGATTTTCGTAACATTTAACAAGTAAACGTTAAGCAAATTTGTTTTACACGCTTTATTTACAAAGTACAGTCATGGTTTCAAAATGTTAGATTTTTTTTTTTTTCTAAAACACAAACTACTTTCCATCTATAAACATTTTGAAAAATCGATCCTGTGTAGTACAGTCGTCAACGCAAATCACTTGGAATGCAACTATTTCCTTCCTGCAGGTGAATTTCATTGTGGACCTCATCCATGAGTACCTGCCCTCCATAGTCATCACCTTGGCCAACTTCATCACTCCACTCCTCTTCTCTGTCATCATCAACTTTGAAGATTACTCACCCGCCTTCGAAATCCGCTTCACTCTCATGAGGTGCGGTGTTACCCCCATGTGCTCGACCTGCTCAGTTAGTTTGAGAGAAACGGCTACCGTTGTCTGAACTTCACCTTCTCTCCACAGGTGTGTCTTCATGCGGTTGACCAGTATTGCCGTTTTGCTCTTCTCTCTGTGGTCTCAGCTCAAACAATGTGGAACGGATCCCTGTGGCAACCAAAAACTTTGCAGTGTAAGTTGTTTTTCCTCTGATTTCAAAATTAGTTGAACAGCAAAACAGCTCCACATTTTTGTCACATTTCAACCACAAACCTTAATGCATTTTATTGTGATTTAATATGACACGCCAACACAAAGTAGTGTGGAGACATTAATGTAAGTGGAAGGAAAATTATGCTTTGTTTTCATCATTTTTTTTATTTTTTTGGATTTATTTTCAGCCCCTTTTACCAAAATATATAAATAATATCAGGTACAAACGGGCTCTATAAGTAGGGATGGAATTAAATACATAGTGTTCATTTATCATTGTTCCAGGATGGAGTTCGCCTTTTATAATGAAGTGTATTCATGTGTTAGATTGGCCCAGTCAAAGTCTAAAGCAATCTCGTTTAATGACGCTCTTGATCCAGTCTGACTGAGAACTTTCTTGCAAAAAGCAGCATTGTTTTCTTTTTTTTTTTTCTACCGGAAAAACTTTTAACTTAACAGTGTTGACTTAAACCCATCTTGAATTTTTCAGGTTCTGTGTCGGTATCCAATTTCCTAAACCTCTGAAATATCTGGCTGCTGATATTTCAGAGGCTGGTGCCATTTTTTACCACCGGCCAATCAGAAATGTCTTTTAATTGATGCAGGTGGATAAATATTTGGTGCCATGACCTAAACCTAAACTCTACAGCTAAAAATAACCTACATTTATATGTGGGAGCAGGTTTTCTGTTGGTGCAGCTGTAGCCTGTCTGGGCTCAGAATTTAGCTTCATAATAATACTAAAAATAATCTCTTCTTGTCTCATACTCTTCCAGACCTTCCAGTTCAAACCTCTGCTAAAGTTCACTATGAACAGCAGAATGTGTGTTTGGTCAGATTTGTTTTGTTGTTCTCTCTTTAACCATCTCCGTGGGTTTTGTTTTTTTTCAATCTGCAGTGCTGGGAGACTCGTGTGGGCCAGGAGATGTACAAGCTCACCATATTTGACTTCATCATTATACTTTCAGTCACCCTCTTTGTGGAGTTTCCCCGAAAGTAAGTTCATGTGAGAAACGACGGGTATTTTACCACGAGGCGACACGGCCCCTGGCACAGGAACACGTTTCTTATTAAACGGGTCTATGAACGCCTCAGAGAACACAACAACCACGACACCGTGGTGTTCAGTTTGAACTGTCTTAGCTTTCTGTGATTCATAGAAGATTATGGACGACTTGTTGAGGAAGAGTTGCAGGGTCAGAGGATGAGGAGACCACCAGCTCACCATGTTTCACAGAATGAAGCGTTCTTGGAAAATGTACTGGGGTTAAAACTGACCTGCATTGAACAGGAAAACCATGACTTGAGATTTCATTACACAGAGTGCCCCCTACTGGTCAGATACTTATTACGCAAATTAATCAGGAAAAACACACAAAGTCAGGTCTCCTGCATTCATTCCTAGGTGATTGTTGAAATGTGAGGATTGTGTGGTTTGAAATTAATTGAGAATTGTGTTGTTATTGAGTCGCAGCTGCTTTGATTCTGTGGTGGTGTTGCAGGTAATGGCGCTCTGAATTTTTAACTATTCTACTGCGGTCTGTTCAACCATAGAATGCTCACTCAGTTTTTGTCGTCTCATCAAATTTACTTTAAACATAGGAACAATATGATGGAAAGTTTTTTTTTCCTAACTTTAGAAAACCATGATTTTCCAATAAGTGGAGGACCCATGCTTGTTTGAGAAATAAGAGCAACAGTCCAACACACCAAACTGACCAGCTGTGTAGCCGTAGGAGTTTACGTTTCAAAATGTGTTTATTGGTTGAACTGATACCAATTGAACATTATATTTCTGGTTGAGCTCAGTTACATGTTTATCTGTTTTTGTTTTGTTTTTTTCAGTTTCCTCCAGTTTCTCTGAGTTTTATAACAGCCACTTTTCTCTCGCTGCTCAGGATGCTTGTACATTTCTGTAAGTGTCCCTTGGCGAAGATGTGGGGCCTGCAGGAGTTTAGTATTCCTCAAAATGTGCTGGAAATTGTCTACGGTCAGACCATCTGCTGGATCGGCACTTTCTACTGTCCCATGCTTCCGGCCATCTGCACCATCAAATACTTCTGTATCTTCTACATCAAAAAGGTTGCTGCGGTTTTTTTTTGTTTGATTTTATAAACTTAAAAGTGTGAAAACTCCAAAATGATTTGCTCTTTTAATTTTTATATATACATGTAAATACAGCATGTTTATGTGTAAATACTTAATCTCTCATAGTTGTCGTTGATCAAAAACTGCCGTCCGGCCACCCGGCCGTTTCGAGCGTCCAGCTCCCATTTCTTCTTCCTTGGTGTGTTGCTGATCGGCCTGATTCTCGCCTGCTTACCCATTTCTATTAGCCTTGCTCAGTAAGTATCGTGCAAAATGATATGCCTGCTTGAGACTCTCAGCTATATTACTAATCACATAGAACAGGTTTGACTAAAATGTACAGCAGCCCTCCAGTCTCAGATTTCCTAGACTTGCCTTTATTAAGAAGGAAGAACAGTTGCATCTTAATGAGTCGGGGTATCACTGAAATGTTCCTTTATTTCAGTAATTCAACTCAAAAAGTCAAAAACTCATATGAGTTTAAATCATTACACACAGGGCGATTTATTTAATGCCTTTATTCACTGTAATTTTATTTAATGTGGTCTACAGCTAATGAAAGTTTGGTTTTTCAGAGGATTTACATATCAGATAAGATTAAAACAGGATGGTAAATACGGTAATCTTATGCTATGACCGTATTATGGCCTTTTCAATCGTGGGGAAAACTGCTGACTGGGCGGTTGTCCTCTACAAGGAGATTTAGCTCTAAAGGTTATAGCAAAACTGCAGCCGTTAGCACAGGGGCCTGCAACCTGCAGCTCTGGAGCCACGACTCTTTAAAACTTAACCAACTAATGTTAATAAATATAAGTTAACAAATGCATGCTTTAGTTGTTTTTTCTGTTTGGTTTTTGTCATGGAATAATTGCGTTAAACTTCTATAACAGACACTAAAAGCAGTGATTATATTCTTTAGATTTAGATTTTCTATTTTTCTATTTACAGAAATAAACCCTTTAAATGTAATGAGTTTGTCGTACTTGAGTTTTCCTTATTTTGATTAATTGAAATATTTACATGTTTTGTAATACTCTCCTTTTTGGGGGGAGATTTATTGGGGATTTTTATTTTATTTGTATCAAGTGCACAATTGATACAGCTGCATTGTATGTGCATGTGCACTTTTTAATTTTACACTACAGTTTACCGACCATGATTCTGGTTCTGTTTCGATTTTATGTTTTCACTTTTCTCTCTCCGTATGCAGATTAAAGCCCTCGCAGGCGTGCGGACCGTTTTCGAACTACAACACATCCTGGGAGGCGCTTCCAGCCGCAGTAGAAGCCCTGCCACAAAACGCCAAAAACTTCATTAACTTGCTCGGGTCAGAGACCTTTGCCGTCTCTTTCTTTGTTGTTACATGGTGAGTCGTCGGTGTGGTGTTTTACACTTTAATAGACATTCTTCTTGTCTTTCTGGCTGAACTTGAAAATGTTGTTTTTTTCTTATTCTTTTTTACAGTTTGGCCATGTTTTATGTGATTGCACTTGCTGGAGCTCACAAGAAAGTCATCAATCAACTAAGGGAGAAGCTCGTTATGGTGTGCCGACGGGATAGTTTGCAAAGTGAAGGTTGGCCGGTGAAAAATCCGTGCACTGAAATCTTTCCGGGTTTTTGTGTTACAGGAGGGCCAGGACAAACGCTTCCTGATCCAGAAGCTGTGTCAGGCCCAGAATGTCCCAGTGGTCAAATCCACACCGCGGCTCCACAGTCCCAGCAGGCGGAGCCCCAGCTACCACACCAGCTTCTCCAGCAATTACAACGATGCGGTGGTCCTGGCGCATTCTCCACCACGCTCCTCCACACATGTGTGAGGCACGGAGAAGATATTCCACAAGTAGACAAACATACGGGAGTTGAACCAACAAAAAAAAATACAATTCTTACATTGTTTCTACTTTTCTTACATTAATTTCTTTTGGTTATTTTGTTACACTAAAACTTGCGTGTTTCTGCGAGTATGCTAGCATCCTGTCAGTTTTCAGTGTTTTTCTTATCACATATGTTTACATGTAGTCAAGAAAATGGTTTTAGGTCTGCTGCTGTGTTTTTACTTGTATCTTTTCCTTCTAAGAAGGACCTAATTTCACATTAATATACTTCACTTCTTTATAAACAGCATCTTTACATTTTATGCACTTTAAGAGTTTGTTTTAGCGATCTGTAATTAGCCATGTGTACATTTCTTTATTTGGTTTTATACACAACATTTTAGAAACAGCTCTGCAGTTAATTAATAAATTTGCATTGTCTGAACTTTGTAACTTTAAAATGACTCCTGGGTTATTTTAGAATTGGAGCAGAACGGCTTCTTACTGGTCAGTCAGAAACCTATAGTAGTTGCTGCGTAAAGAGAGGAAAAACCAAGTTTGTACTATAATAGAAAATAAAATATGCACACAGATTTTGACTCTACGTTGCCTTACAAATGTATTCTGACCACTTAAAACTTTCAACACTGTCCTGTTAAAACCACATAGTATCTTTTATTGGGACTTCTGCGATGCACCGATATTGCTACACATTCTCATTTAGATTTAAGTCTGAACTTTGACTAGGCCATTCTGCTTTGATCTGAACCATAATGTATTACTGGATGAATGTAATCTCCACCTTCACCTCAGTCTCAGTCAGTTCTCTTTTGACCCTAACACTTTTTTTTCTATCTCCCTTTATTTTATTAATAAAAATAAGTAATAGGGTTAGCTCTTCCTATTACGTATTTTCATGAATACGTTGTTTTTTTTTTTTTAAATGATTTGTCCGAGTTATTATATATCCTCCGACCCGCCAGAGGGCGCTGCGGAGGACGCTGCTGTTCTCTGACTGACAGCGGCATCTCAGCTGGTACGGAACCGGAGGCAGCGTGCTGGGTGGCTCTGATCAGTCTGTCAAAGATGTTGAGAATTACGATCCAAGCAGATGTGGGATCTTTTTGGTTCTTGTTCTGCGTCATCTACACTCAGGTTCTGGCCGGCTCCTCAGACGACATCGTGGTGGCTTGTGGTGGATTTGTAAAATCCGACGTTGAAATCAACTATTCCCTGATCGAGGTGAGTTAAGCTAGCCGCTAGCTGTTAGCTGGTTTATCGTAGCAAACCAAAGGTTAGGCGGAGCTATTTGCATGAGTGGCAGAATAAAATACGTAAACGATACTCTGTTCTGGTAAAAAATAAAAAAAAATGCCTGTATATATAATTATACAATGAACGTAGTTTGGTGGTAATTTAGCTACATTAAACCCGTGGTTTATGTGTTGTCTATGCTTAGGTTTTGTTTTAAATGTTTCATTTGAAATTAGTACTATAATCTTGTGCTTGTTCTCCACGTGGCACTCACTCCTAATCCTAATATCTGTCAGAGTTGATGAGGAAGACCTTAAATGCTCCTCCTAATCCTGCCTCATTCAAGCCTCCAGAGGATTTAGGCACAGGGTTATTTAAACCTGTGAAATCAACCTTGGGCTTAAAAGCACCTAACTAAATGCAATTAAAACCCTAAAATAAAGTCGTACACATATCAGATGCTGTTTCCGTGTCCTGTTTTCCCCACAGATTAAACTGTACACTAAACAAGGCTCCTTAAAGTATCAGACTGACTGCGCTCCGATCAATGGGTACTTCATGATCCCCCTCTATGACAAGGTAACGAAGCTGCTGATTGAACATTTCTGAAACAGACGAATTACGAAGTTCACACTTACCTCTCTGAAATGTAGGGAGACTTTGTTTTGAAGATCGAGCCTCCTCTTGGCTGGAGCTTCGGTAAGAAGTCTTTTTAACTCTTATCCGCAGGTTGTCTGCAGGCTGTGTGTGTGCGTGTGTGTGTGTGTGCGATTATTGTTCTTATTTACTGCCAACAGAGCCAACCAGCGTGGACCTGCATGTGGATGGTGTCAGTGACATCTGCACCAAAGAAGAAGACATCAATTTTGTTTTTACAGGCTTCTCGGTCTCGGGAACGGTAAGGCTTTCTGTGGTTTTAAAAACACGTTAAAGGAAATTATACTTCATGATAACTGAAAGAAACAATTAGAATGCCACCTTATGAATAATTTTACCAAACAGGTGACTATGTGGTGCCTAGAGTTGCACAATCTGTCAACAACAGTTGCAATTTTCTGCTCCCCTTCATGTAAAGACATAACGAAGTCAATTAAGCAAAAATATAGAGTAACTCGCTGCTACATTTTGTAGTAGTGTAAGATCTTATTGCAGAATTTTTCCTCTTGTTTTTTTTTGCTACTTCTTTCTACCGTAGTTTCACAGTGGTTTTGCTACCTTTTAGCAATCCTCATTTAGAAAATGATAATAAAAAGCTTTTCATGCCATGACTGTTTTTGGCCCCTGGAACCAGAAATATTTCCAAATGGCCCAATTTCTCTTTCTGGTAAGCAGAAGGAAACCTTTGTCACTTTCTTTCAGCCAGCTGAGCACCAGTGCGCAGCAACAGGTGTGGGAGGGAAAGCACTACTCTACTCTATGCTCCATACATGTTCATAAAGAGTTTATGCGAGCAACTTTCACAGTTGTTTCATAGTAGCAGCAGTTTTTTTTTTCTCTTTTGTTGGCTGATTTTAAAGGGGGTTTTAGCTTCCAATTCCTATGCTGGCTCTTTCAAAAAAAATTGGTTGTTTTTTAGCTATTGTAAATAGCTAAAATAAATAAATATTTTAGCTATTGTAAATAGCTAAAATAAATAATTTTTTTTAGCTATTGTAAATAGCTAAAATAAATATTTTTTTTTAGCTATTGTAAATAGACATGCTATTGTAAGCAATAGCATGTCTATTTATGCATAAAAGCATATGCCCCTTTTTCATAAAGTCTTTGATTTTTACATAGCTAAAGCGCATTGAACAGCATATTTGGTGAACAAAACACTTGTGCAACAGAAACAGAAACATTTTGATAAGTTTTGAAAAATCTAGCTGGACTTCTATGTAGTTCTGCAAGTTTCTCAGTTTTTTTTTATGACCAAGACAGCTTAAAAACAAAATGTGACAATATCTTTCTATCTGGAAGCAAAAAAATCAAGGATGAAGACGTTTGATTCTAAGCAGAAAAAGCCGAGAATCCATTCACAATTAGAAAAAATTCAGAATGAGATCACTGACTTTCAAGAGCACCATTTAACATAATTACACATATCTAAATATATGTCTTTTCCATCACAGGTTTAAGCTTGGGAAAAACGTGTGACTTCAGCAACCTAAAGTTTATCATCTGTTGAATAAAATTAATTTGAAGCCTTGATGAATGTCTTCGTCAAAAGTCATAGTCAGAGAGTAAAATGTGTTTAAATAGTCTGAACTCTGACTGATTCAAGCCGCTACATTTAGGGAATGTGAACAGTAATAAATCTGTGCATCCAGGCTGTTTTCTTAGTCTAAATGAAGCTGTTTCTCCACAGACGTGATCAGCTGGTGCAGTTTCCGTCCTGCTGTTGGTTTTGTTTTGAATATTTTGTTTCCCCTGCGTAATCCGACTGCCTAGGTTCTGAGTAAGAGCCACCTCCTGGGCCCCGCTGGAGTCGAAGTCAAACTGAGCCAGGCGGGATCAGAAGAGAAAGTCAAGAGTGTTTTCACACAGCCTGGAGGAAAGTAGGTGCACAGTAGCTCTCCTTGTTTAATAAGGATTTGCACAAATGGCTCAGCAGAAATCACACTGGTGAAATTAACTGCTGGCAAAAACTTCATCTTTTTTTTTTCTCTTTCTTTTCCTGTTAACGCAGGTACACCTTCTTCAAAGTGCTGCCTGGAAGTTATGATATCACAGCCTTCCATCCCTCCTGGTCTCTGGAGAAGGTTGGTGTATTTCATGCAGGAGTTTACATTGCCGTAGTAAAAAGCATTCTGTTTGTTGCTTTTTTGAGTTTTGAGAGCATTTTTGTGTCAATGTCAAGAGTCACAACGACAATTTTCTTCTGACTTTATCTTTCTCTTCTGGAGGAGTTGAAATTGCAAACTTTTTGCACTTTTCCTAAATTATATCTTAAATCCCTGTTCACCACCAATACAGTCCTGGGCGCTAAAAGTAAAGCGCTGAACATCAAGCACTTTCCAAGGGGGGAAAATACGTTTCAAACTGCACTGTATGCAATTTGGTGTTGAAACTTTGCTCATCATCTTGTTCAGGCTTGTTGACTTTTGAATGAGAATCCAACAGGTCGCCAAGATATTTCAGTTTTGAATCGTGTTTCGGTTTCCCACTGCAGGATTGTCACAGTGCAACAAATATCAGGGCGAATGCAGAAAGAAACGTTTTCACTTTTGTCTTTACACTGAACATGAGAACAAGACATCAAAATCTATGCCGAGGTAGCTGTTTTTTATTTTTGTTGGGGGTTTTTTATTTCCACTATTTTCTTGCCACTTCTAATAATACGTTAGCTTACTTACCTCATATGACACGACCCACTCAAAATCTTACAAAAATAAAATACAATGATCATTTCAGAATAAAAATACAGTGGTTTTACATGATTGTTGTTGTTTTTTTACTTCAGGTTATGCCATAGTTTGATCTGTTCATGAAAGAAACAATAAGTAGAATCTGGCAACATTTGCATGCTGCCAAAAAAAAATAGGTAATTAGATCAGAAGCAAGTTCAGCATTGGGTTGACATTCAAATATTATTAATTAGTTTTATTTTGTAACTAGGTTGCTGTGTATTGCAGACTTCTGCGCAGGTCCCTCTTGAAAATGAGATCCAGATCTCAATGGGGTTAACCTGGCTAAATAAAGGAAATAACATTTTAAAAAAGTCACTCAACTGGGTAAATATTTTCTTCTCCAGATGTCTAAATATTTCTTTTGATATCTTGAGATTTAAAAATTGTGTTTCACTCTGCACCTCTTGAGGACAAAAAAAAAACTTAAGTATTCACTTACTTGCTGAGCTGATCAGGTTCCATGTCAGGTCAGAACAAGGGGAATTGTTCCACCCCTCCATGCAGCCTAACGCAGCAACCTTTGCTGTCTCCTTGCAGAGTAAGACCGCTGTGCACGTCTCCAGTGCCAACGCTCTGGCCGCCGAGCATCTGGTGGTTGGAGGCTACGACGTCTCTGGGGAGGTCCGCAGTGATGGAGAGCCCATGAAGGAGGTCACCTTCCTGCTGTACTCGGCCGCGGTCAGGAAAGAGGTAAGCCAACATTAGTTTGCATGTTTCCAACAAACAGACGAGTGAAGCCAGATCGGAAAGTTTGTCTTTCAAGCCAATCTAGAGGGGATCAGTTTTTTGTTTTTTTTTGTTTTGCTTCAACTTAAATCTATTCCTAGTCTTTTATTTGGAGCCTGGAAAAGGATTAAATTTGATTGAAGTAGTTTCCTAGTTTTCATTGGCAGGTATAGAAAAATGAGAACCTTGAAAAATAAATTTTTCCTGATTGTATATCTCGTCCTACTGTCTAAAAACTGCATTCATTCATCCAGTCATCGACTTTCCAGTCTGTCGATCCATCCATGTCTGTCTTTCCAACCATCTAGAAGTTGTTGATTTAGCAATCCCACCTTCCATTTTCCCTCCATCTAGTTGTCTTTCCATTCATCTTTCCCTTTGTTCATCTGTCCATCCTTCTGTTGATCTTTCCCTCTCCTGTGTGTGGTTTTCAAGGTTCCATATTCAAAGCCTAAGCAATTTAAATCTGTCAAAAATTGACAGTAAACCTTTGTGTTTATGCTTAATTCTAAACTTTGAAATGATGGCGATCATAATGTGGCCCTTGGTGGGTTGAAATGCTAATGTTCTTTAACTTCCAGGACATCAGTGGCTGCAACATGTCGCCAGTGGAAGGAGCGGATAGTGAAGACAGCTCTCTCGTCTACATGTGCAGCACTCAGTCAAAGAACGATGGCACCTTTACTTTTCCTTCACTGGCCAGCGGCGAGTACACCGTGGTATGTTCTCCTGCTTCTCTGTTTGCTAAAACCAGGCACAGATCGATGTTAATGTGAGGCATAAAACTATAGCTAACAGTCATTAATTTACTACATGGTGTATACAACAGTGTATACAACAGTATAAAGAAATCAGTACTACTTGTGTATTTTGCTTAAAGTGGTGCATTCGAAGGGTGTTGAAGCACCCAGTTATAAAGTTCTAACCAGTGCATGCCCTTGAATTAAAAAAATTATGCTAGGCCTGTTTTGCAGAACAAACCAAGTTGGCAACAACGTCTGCAACTAATGCACTTCTTTTGTTCTTTTCTACTGAAGACCCTTTTGTTTTGCTATGAATCAAAAATGAAGAAAATATGGCCCAATAATAAAGGAGAAATCCAGCTCAGTGAGAGAAAGTCCAGCATTAAAAGGAGATGAGAATCGAGGAGAAGTACGTAGGCCAGGCTAGGAAATATATGTATCTAAAACGTACCTTCTAATTAAGTTTTTTCAATCATTTTTGAGGTATAAATTTTGTTAGAATGGATCAATGAATCCGCTCAAGGCATCTTTGATTTACTGACAGACTTTCTCTGCAGATCTTGGACAGTTTTTGTCCAATTCTAAATTTTTATCCCCTTTTAGCCTGGACGTTTTATATTTTCAAGTTTGAAATCAAGACTGTTTCCCATTGGGTTCAAACCAAATGAACAGAATGGAGTGTTTAATCACTCGCATTAAAGCGAGTGATTAAAATTTTCTGCAGAAATACAAATTCTTTGCAGTGTATTTTTTTTCCTGTGTGATTGAGAGGTAAGCCATGGATTTTCAGATGGTTGCAGTTTTCAGTTTAGACCACTAGATGCCACCACATCCTACGTTCTCTATTTTTTTTAATAATAATGACTTCCTCTATCTTGCGTAATCACCCAACCAAATCATGCTGACGTAGCAGCTCGATTCTACGGCAAGAACCACAAATCTCATGAGAACATAGAAAAGTATATATTGATATTACCAAAGAACAACACATTTTAAAAAAACAGTTGATATTGTGAAAGTAAAAACTATTTAAATGCACCTTCTTTTGATCAGATTGTTATTTCAAAGCAGAAAAATGACTTCTCTTTCATTTGTCCCCCTCCTTCCTCTGCAGGTGCCTTTCTACAGAGGAGAAAGGATCACTTTCGATGTTGCTCCCTCCAGGATGAATTTCAAGGTGGAACACAAGAGCTTGAAACTCGAGGTAAAAAGTTCAAATTCAGATTCTCCTTCTTGGTTTTGTTTTGTGATTGATTTACTAAGCGTTACGCAGAGAATAATTCCTGCTGCTTAATTTGTGCATTCAGTATTAAGTGCAAAACAAAGAAAAACAGAGTCATCTCAGTTATTAAACTAAAATGATCTGAAATCCCTCTCTCCTTTTGTGTTTGGCAATGTTTAGATCTTATTCATCACTGACATTTATGAATATCGTCGTTCTGTTATTGTCGCTCTCTTTTCAGCCCATCTTCCGTGTGATGGGCTTTTCTGTGACGGGCCGAGTGCTGAACAGCGCCGACGGAGAGGGCGTGTCAGACGCCACCGTCTCGCTCAACAATCAGATTAAGGGTAAGCTTTAGCATCACTGTGTTGTGTTATAAAAATGCACAATATTACATATCCTGTGGATGAGTTTGGCAGGTTCCAGTAGTCTGGCTGTGCTGTCAAGTGTAAAGTTTGGTGGAAGGAGGATTATGATGTGGGAGCGTTTTTCAGGAGTCGGGCTCAGCCCCTTATTTGCAGTGAAAGGAACTCTTAATGCTTCAGATGATTTCATGCTTCCAGCATTGTGGGAACATTTTGGAGATGGGTCCTTCCTGTTCCAGCATGACTGTGACCCAACGTCCACACAGACATGGATGAGGAAGTTTGATGGAAAAGAACATGACTGAGTAAACCCTGTAGAATAAGAATGGGATGTGATTTATCGTATGTTTTGGAAAGGCATGCGACTCAATGCTTTTTACAATATAGTGTATCACTAAACAAGGCCGACTGGTTTATAAATCCCTGCAGTGGCAAAGGTAAAAAATCTAGATGCTTTTTTTGTACCTTCTTCTGACCTAAATCACTGAAGATCAAGCATTTACCAAACTATGTCTGATGTTTGACTCTCAGTCTGTCAAGAAAGCTTCTACAACTTCCAGGCAGCGCATCACCTTAAACATGACTAACATTACTTGCTTCTAAAGATAAACCTGAACTGACACACACACTGCTGTAGTCTTCAATCATCTCAAACTCTGCTTCTGTTGTATTTATTCAGAGCAGTTTGTTGAAATGCTGCATTAACACTGACATTTTTACTTTGTTTTGATAGAACGCAATGATAATTTTTCTTCAGGTACAATATTCCTGTGTTGTTTCAGTTAATCTTGTGCTTTTAACATTTGACCAATGACTGCTGGAAATTGGTATCGGCGGGTTTAGATTATTGAAGGACGGATGAATCTGATACAAACTTCAGCATTGTTAGCCACCTGCAGTGTGTGACCATATCTTTTTCTTTTTTTACAAACATTCAATGTGAAAAATATTTCACTCTGCAAATTAAACGAGTCTTCTTTTGTGCCTCCTTGAAGGCATGCTGCCCTGGGTGGTGGCCATACTGCCCATATCAGAAGTCGTCTCAGCACACTAACTAAAAGAAAATATCTGGATATTCTTTACTTGGGCTTTTGAAGACTTCTCGTTTCCTTTGCAGAATTAACGTCCATGGTAGCGTCTGGTATTTCACATTTCAAACCCGTTCTGACGCTGCACCGTCCTTCCTGTTGTCCCCGCAGTTGTCAGTAAGGAAGACGGTTCCTTCCGGCTGGAGAACATGACGGCCGGCGTCTACACCATTCGCGTCACCAAGGAGCTGATGCTTTTCGAGACGGTCACAGTGAAGATCGCCCCTAACACGCCCCAGCTTCCCGACATCATCACAGCGGGGTACGTTTGCTGTTTTCTAAATCAAACGAATACCAACAGGAAGTGGTTGGTGTCCCTGAGAAGCCTTGTAGCTTCCTGATGTTTGTTGAATGCAGGTTCAGTGTTTGTGGCCAGATCTCCGTCAGCCGCCTGCCTGAGGGCATGAAGCAGCAGGGGCGCTACAAGGTCACTCTGACCCACCGGGGCCAGGACAAGGCTCTCAGCTGGACCACCGATTCGGACCCTCAGGGGGCCTTCTGCTTTCAGGCCAAACCTGGGAACTACAGCGTCCATGTGAGTCTCGTGTAGCTTTCAGGTTTCTTCTATGTGTCCTAAATCATCTGAGCATTGTCTCTTTAATCATCGAAATAATTTAACCTTTTTATTTATTATAAATCTGGAAAGTGTTTCACAAACACCAAGTTTGACAGGTAGGAGGTTTCCCAACTTGTATTTTTTTGGTTTTAGAACAGAGACAAACTTTTACAAGGGAAGAATGTGATTTCTCTTTTAGGGTGCATTCACTCCAGCTCTGCTTTAATCAAACTCTAGCTCATTTGTCTAGAAGGTCTGGTTCGCTTGGGGAGGTGTGAATGTGCAATCGAGCTCTGATGTAGACCCAACCTAGATCTCGGTCGGGTTGAAGTAAACTCTGGCGCTATTTGAATGCATATGGGATGCGGCGCTAGCAGGAGAAACGGCTCGTGGTCTTTTACCAAAGACAAAAGAGAAATGCAACAGTGGCTAAAATCTGACTGTACTCCATTTTTGTTTACATTTTGTGAAGAAGGAAGTTGAGCTCATGTCTTCGTCTGAGGGTTTCGTGTCATTTCCTGCATAAGTTCTTGATGCAGCACTACGACAGGTGAGGGTGGAGGAAGGATTTCCTAAAGCATTTGGATCATATAACACAGCGCAGTATAAAAATGAACCTTACCAGCTGAAAATGTAACAAATGTTGCCACTTCGGTCCCCAATGGGACTGAGCAGAGCTACTTGTGTGAAAGTCTTAGGAACCCAGGAATGAGTGTTGTATAGTAACGAAGTAAAAATACTTCACTACTTTACTTAAGTATATTTTGGAGTACTTCATACTTTCCTCGAGTATGAAAATTTTTGATGACTTTCACTTTTACTTCACTATATTTCCGAACTTAATTGCGTACTTTTACTCCGATACATTTTCAATGTGTGGTTTAGTTACTCGTTACAAAAAAGCGAGAGAGAGAAACGAAGTGTTTTGATCCCACCTACTGATTAGCAAGTAGCAAGCAGGCTACCGAACAAAGTCGATAGCCTGCTTGCCTGGGCTTGTTCACCACCTCCATTAGGATACACCTGTTTCGCTTCTCCCATTAAACACAAAGCAAGTCTCGCAATCAGGAACAGCCACAAGGAGGAGGAGACGGAGACCACAACGACTGCAACTACGTCGGACACGGCTCCAGGGGAACCACCAGCTGGTGATAGGGTGACCAGACGTCCTCTTTTTCCCGGACATGTCCTACTTTTCAGACCTAAAAAGATGTCCGGGGGGAATTTAAAAATTGTCCGGGATTTTGGTCAATTGCCTCAAAACACATTACATAGCTTACAGTGCATTGTAGGGCACTGCGCACGGCGCTGCGTGTCACGTAATCCCTGAGCCGCGTCAGTGGGCAGCACCCCCCCGCTCCAAACTTTTCTGGGTTTTTTCTTTTTCTTTGGCATAATGACCAGTAGTGTGCACCACCTATTGACTGTAGCATTGACTGATTCACTGATTTCTGAAGTAGAGTAATCGTAACAGCTCTTTTTCTTCATGTTGGCCGCATTTTCTGTACTATTTATTTTTCTCATTTTCAGCACTGACCTTACTTGAAGGGAAAACTTAAGGCTTACAAAAACTTTGTATTTTCTGTCCTGGAGGGTACACTAAGAAGCTGGTTCAGTTGTAAAGCAGGTTAAGTTAACCTTGTGCTATAGGTAAAGCACCTAATTTTCTTAACTAAATGATGCCTGCAGGTATATCTATTAGCAGGTTTAATTTTGCCTGCACTTGGTTGGGTACATTATTTTAAGTGTATTTGACAAGTTTACCAAAATATAAAAAATGTCATTCAAACTGCATTTGCTTTGTTTTACTTTTTACTTGTACTTTTCATTACATTACTTGAGTACATCCATTTTTACAGTAATTTCCATACTTAAGTACAAGAAGTTTCAGATACTTTAAGACTTTTACTCAAGTAACATTTCAGTCAGTGACTTCGACTTTTACCAAAGTCGTATTTTGGAGAGGTACTTGTACTTTTACTTGACTCTGAGATTTCAGTACTTTATACAACACTGCCAGGAATACTGTACCATTTGTGTCATTCTGTTGTGGAATTTCGATACAGAGGTTGCGCAGTTCTTCCCCTGGTTGCGCTCCCCTGACTTTTCCTCCATGTGTTCAGGTATCGCTCCCCGAAGCGGAGGTCAAAGCAGGCCTGGCCCTCCAGCCTCAGGCCCTGGAGGTCTCGCTCACAGACCGGCCGCTCACAGACCTGCTTTTCACCCAGTTCATGGCTTCTGTCTCGGGAAAAGTTTACTGCCTCGGTAAAAGCTCTCTTGGTTGATTCTTAATACAGTTTTCTCTATTGGCCTTAAACGAATAAATGTTCACACCAGTTTTTTTAGGCTCCCATTTAAGTCATCCTTATGTTCGCTGGTTTCTTATAGCTTCCTGCGACGATCTGTCTGTAACCCTGCAGCCGGTGAGCCGGCAGGGAGAGAGAAAGACGGTGGCTTTGGCTGGCAGTGCCGACATCCTGAGCTTCAACTTTGACAATGTTTTGCCTGGAAAATATAAAGGTCATTTAAATTTATTACTAATTATTTGCACTGAGGGAAAAATCTAATCATTCTCTGCTGAATTTGTAAGTTTTTTGTTGTGTAACTTTAAAACCTTTAGGTTTGTTGGCTACTAAGCAACTCAAACTTTTAACTCCCCCCCCAACAGATGTTTTGTAGGACAAAGTTGTGAAGAGTTGGTTCTCCACTCCAAAAATTATTCTCTTTTTGACACTCCTTTATTTCCTTGGCAGCAGGTTTGAATCACTATCATGCTGGAAGACCCATCCATGCATCTTCAATGTCTCAGACAAAAGAGCAGGATTTTTTTAAATCCTACTTCCTGTTGCCAAATAGGTTCTGTATAAATTAATTCCTGATTTACAGGTTAATCATTCCTGGCTGTGGCTGAAGTTCTCTTTAAACCTCGGGAAAATAATAGGATCAGTTGGTTTGCAGTGGAAAGTCAAAAAATTCAAATGAATTTGATGACATTTTTGAGTTTGACAGACAGTAAAAGCAGAAAAAACCTGTAGAAGCCTAATTCTTTTCCTTTAACACCACTGTTCTTATTTCAGTCAAAGAAATGAAAATCACTGTTGCATATTGGGATTTTTTGTGATATTCTTCATGATATTCTAATTATCATAATACTTAGAGGCCGTTCGTTTTCTTATAAGTGGGCAAACTTCAAAAACAAGCTGAGGATCAGAGTTATTTTTTTGCATTTGTCTTCTGTGAAAATCAATCTCTACCGTTTTTTTGGGGGGGGGGAATAGATGCTCGTTTCCTGTAAAAGTCATTCTTCCTCCTATGCGGAGCTCTCTGACTCCGCAGCTAATTATTGGGAAATCAATTTGTAATTAACACCTTTAGATCATAACTGTGCTAAAATACCAGACATGTTATTGCACAGATGGCACCTCTGGGTCTCCTGCTGCTCCATACATCTATAATCCTGTTCAGCATACAGTGTACATTCTGTTATTTGCCTGCAAGCTGTCTGCACACACAGCATCCCTGAGGTGTCTGTTCTCAGTTTAGTGTTGGCAGCCCTGACTGCTGTGGTGCTTAACGTTCTTAAGCTTTTCTTAAAGATCCCTTCAGGGAGCACAGACGAGTTACTTCCGAGGACTTTTCTCAACCTTCATTTAAGTTATTTTCTCCCGCTGTTTCTGCTCCCAGTGGGTATTTCTCACGAGGAATGGTGCTGGAAGCATAAATCCCTGGAAGTGGAGGTTCTGGACTCGGATGTCTTGGGCGTCGAGTTCAGACAGATTGGCTACATCCTGCGCTGCTCCCTGTCCCACGCCATCACTTTGGTCAGTATGCAAAATAATTAATTGACTTACGATTAGTTGCCGATTAATGTTTTATTAAAGTTAGCTCCAATCGATTAACTAATAACATCTGCTTAGACCTTTTTATAATGTGTTGTAATTTGGCCTCCATTCAGAAGAGGCAGCGTCAACTTCTCAAAATTGTAAAATTGCGACATGATGGAAAGAATAAAAAAAACACGATTACAATAAGCAACGTTGATTTTGACTTGGATCACTGCATGGAGCAAATTTTTAACATTTCTTCAAGAGCAACTGCCGACATTTTGGTTATCACTCTGTACATGGGGATTTAAGTGTTTCACATATTTAATTTTTTTCAACCTATATTTTTCTATTCAGCAGAAAAATGTATAGCAAAACATAGGTTCCCGTTTTGTTGTATTTTATAAATATGTCTAAGTTTAATGAAGTGAGGAAAGCCACAGTTTTTTCTTATTCAGTCAGTATTTAATACAGCAGACAAAAAAAGTAAAAATTTAATTTTGTTTTTAAAGTATATTACTCAAAATTTATCAGGTTATGTGAAGTGAAGAGCGGTCAGCCCTCTCAATACAAGAGAAAACTCAGGTGTTTCAGAAAATGACCTCTTACCTTAGATTAACTCAGTAATCAATATTTTCCATCCCTAATCTGTACGCTCTCCCCGGAGTTTTCACGACGACTTTCCGCTTGCTTCCCCGCAGGAGTTCTTCCAGGATGGCAGCAAACCCGAGAACGTCGGCGTCTACAATCTCTCCAAAGGAGTCAATCGCTTCTGCCTCTCCAAGCCTGGTGAGTTTCTTTCTCCTGACCTCTCTTTAGCTTAACACGGCGTTAATTAGCACATGGAGGAAAATTCCACAGACCAGCAAACCTTTCCCTCGTGCATAGTCGCAGTGCAGCATTTTGACCTAAAAGGTTTGTGTCAGGCTTAGCTAAATATAAAACTGGAACAAAGTGATTAATCACATAGAAATGGTTTGTCCAGGTGTTTACAAAGTCACCCCCCGCTCCTGCCATCAGTTCGAGCAGGACTTCTACACCTATGATACGTAAGTAAAAGCGCGCCGCTCCCGTTTATTTAACAGTTTGAACAAAGTGTCATTGTAAACGTTCCTGCTTCTCTGCAGCTCGGCCCCCAGCATCCTGACGCTGACCGCCGTGCGCCATCACATGACGGGGCTCATCACCACAGACAAGATGCTGGACGTCACAGTCACCATCAAGTAAATCAAGAAGCCTCGGGCTGCTACGTTTCTTTTCGTCTGAGCGTCTATTAAACGGTTCCGTTCCTTCCCCCCGCTCAGGTCGTCCATCGAGAGCGAGCCAGCGCTGGTGCTCGGCCCGCTGCGCAGCCTGGAGGAGCAGCGGCAGGAGCAGCAGCTGCAGGAGATCCAGCTGCGGCGGCAGGAACGAGAGCGGCGAGCGGCCGAGGAGCAGGGCGGCGCCAGAGACGACAGTCCTCCCATCTTGGAGAAGGCCGACGAGCTGGCGGGCCCGTTTCACTACGAGTTCTCCTACTGGGCCAGGTCTGTTCACGCATTCCCTCAGGGGATGATCTAGATCACGGGTCTGCAACCTTTACAAACCCAATACACGCTCCCCCCTCAGTCCAGCTAAATAAAACTCGTAACTGATATATAGCATTTTGTAAAAAAAATCTTTAATAAATACTACAGAAATTTGTGGTCATTTTTAAAGAACCATCGTTTTATTTCTATTTTTAAAATAAATTAAAAAACTAACAAAAAGAGAATTGATACGTTTTCTTCTGTGGGATGTTTGTGGAAAATGGTGTAAACCAAAAACAAAAAAACAACACTTAGTTTCCAGCGTAATGATGAGGAAAAAGATTATAAGTATTATCATCTTTTTCTTGTGCCATTCTGCTGTGAAAATTTAATTCAGGATTTATTTCATGCAAAAAAATAATTTGTTATAGTTATATATTTTTTTAAATTGTTGGTTCTGTATTTATTTAGCCAGACTGTGGAAGGTCCAAAGAGCCATTTGCAGCTCTGGAGCCACAGGTACCAGACCTCGGATCTAGCTGCTCTGTCTGCAATTACATTCACTTTTTGTTGTTGTTTTTCTTTGTTTTTTTGTGTTAATATGTGACCTGAGGCAGATTTTCAGTTCTGACTGAATTATAAAATAATCTTTACTATATCTTCCGTGAGAGAAGTCAGACTCGGCGGGTGGAATTAATATGAAATCAAAACTTGACAAAAGACTGAAGATTTTATCTCTAAATCTGAGGAAATCTCACTAAGTGGGCACGTTGTAGTTCTTTTCATGAGGTTTCTACGTGTAGATTTGTTTTTTAGTAATATCAATGACGTAAAGCCAGATTCCCTTTTGTTTTCACTCGGTGAGCGGTGATGCACATTTGAAAGTGTTTGAAAATTTTTTTCTCTACCAACAGTTTAATCTACACAAGCAGAAATTATTTAACGCCTTTTTTTTTTCTCAACGTTGCACACATGCAACAACGTACGCCACCTGTACTTTCACAAAATTGGAATCCTTGCATCCATTAAAAGTAACCACCTGATCTGTCTTAAAATAAATAAACCTGTGTGCGATGAGCTGAGCTAATATTTCCTTGCAGGGCTGGAGAGAAGATCACAGTCACTCCCTCCTCCAAGGAGCTGCTGTTCTACCCGCCTGAAGTGGAAGCAACTATAACAGGGGGTAGGAGATTTTTCACACACTGAAATTAAGTCAGACATGTACTAAGCCGGTCTAAATTTAGGATTCACATTAACTATGAATAAGTAGGTTTGTCCTAATCTTTGCTTGTATCAGAAGAACCCCTCTCTTTGTCTATCTCTCTCGTCAGAAACGTGCCCCGGTCGCCTGGTGGACATCGTTGGACGCGCTGGCCTCTTCTTAGAGGGCAGAGTGTCTCCGGAGCTCCAAGGTGTGGAAATATCCATCACAGAGAGAGGCGCTTCTGTGCCGCTCATTACTGTGGCCACTAATGAGATGGGAGCCTACAGGTATGAAAATCCAGACAGATAAATGGACTACATTAAAATTTCAGTGAGGATGTTCAGGACTTTTGGGCCGACGCTGCCTGTGGCTTTCGCTTGAAAACGGATGGACTCTTGCTGGCGTCACGCCTTGTGTGCGCCTCTGATGGGGCCCTCTGGATGTTTATTGTCATCAGAGGATATGTGCAGTGTTGCAGCCATGCATAAAGCAAGACATTACGCTTCCGAATCCAGACATCCGGTTAAAGGCTAAACATCAAATATAATGTAGTCATGGATATAAACTCCGTGGTAACGTTTGAGGGATTTAATGGAACCGTTGAGCCAAAATTCTGTCTCATTTATTCAAATTAGGTGTTTTTGAAGTAGAAGAACGTGGTAAAACATGATCGATGGGAAAATGAAGCCTTTTTAAATAGTTTTTCAAAGTGAGGCCACCAGGGGGCGCCAGGGCAGCCTCAGAACGCTGGAGTGAAGATAAAGACATAGGACCAAAAATCAAATTTATTTCTCAATCATATATTTTTTAAATAATTTTTTTCCATATAAAGTTTTCTGCTTTTAGTCATTCAAAAATATAAGTGGGAATCATTTATTGAACTGTTATTTGCCATGCTCATTCTTCTGATTGGCTGCCAGTCAAATTCATCAATCCGCATTTCAGTTCAGCGCATATTTACTTGTTACTCAGCCTTCCTGTTTCCATCAGTATTAGATAGCCTTCCTGTTTTCATCAGCGTCACTTAGCCTTCCTGTTTCCGTCAGCATTACTTAGCCTTCCAGTTTCCGTCAGCATTACTTAGCCTTCCAGTTTCCGTTAGCGTCACTTAGCCATTCTGTTTCTGGCAGCGTCACTTAGTCTTCCTGTTTCCTTCAACATTATTTAGCCTTCCTGTTTCCATTAGCGTCACTTAGCCGTTCTGTTTCCGTCAGCGTCACTTAGCCTGTTTCCGTCAGCATTACTTAGTCTTCCTGTTTCCATCAGAGTTACTTAGCCTTCCTGTTTCCATCAGAGTTACTTAGTCTTTCTGTTTCCGTCAGCGTGGGCCCGCTCCACAGCGACCGGCTGTACGACATCAAGGCCAGTAAGGAGGGCTTTGTCCTGAGTCCGGTGGAGGGAACCCCAGGAGACTTCAAGGCGTTTGCTCTGGCAGGTGTCACCTTCAAGGTACATGCGACCGTCGTCTGCATACTTTATAACAACTTTACATCCAAGGGATCACAAGCCCCGCTCACACTGTCTCCACTCAGCCTGTTTTCATCTTTACCAGCCCAGATTGATATTGCTGGTTTTAAGTGAATATGAAATGTCAGAATCAAAAGCTTCTGTTCATGTTTTTCTTTCTGAAAGTGTAATTAAGAGAGAAGATTACTCACAGATGGTTCAAACCGGGGTTTTTTTTCCCGCTCTGTGCTCTTGGCCTTTATCCTGCCTTTTGTTAAAAGGTTCCGTACTGCACAAATTGGTATTAGTCTCCCTTTCTGACTAAGTGATAAATGGCTCCGCCGTCAGTTCCACACCATTGATACACAGTTTGGTGCCCTTGGTTATCCTTCACTTGCACATCCTCTTTTTAAATAAAACATCTGTGACATGAAATTGAACAGCCAGCTTGATTACACCCACAGTACCCACAATGTCTTTATGTTTCAGGGACATTTTTGTATGTGTAAAACATGAAAGAATCCGAGTATTTTTTTTCTAAAGATATTCCATCTTTCCTGCAGATAATATCAGAGGATGGACAGCCGCTCTCTGGAGTGCTTCTGTCTCTGAGTGGAGGGCATTTCCGTTCCAACCTTTTGACCCAGGACACCGGTCTTCTCACCTTCAACAACCTGGTGAGCAAACAGCTCAGAAAGCAATATAAAGTTTCCTTTTTTTCCCCCCAGTTTGAAATAACCTTGCTTTTCTCTCCAGAGTCCAGGCCAGTACTACTTCAAGCCGATGATGAAGGAGTTCCGCTTTGAGCCGGCGTCTCAGATGATCACGGTGGAGGAGGGTCAAAACCTGAGCATCGATATTACGGGCATCAAGACCGCTTACAGGTACACACACACTGATTTATACAGAGCAATGCAGAAATATTGAAGGTTTTTTTCATATTGCCATTTTATGAGATAGAACAACATAATTTAGTTTGTTACAAATTGAAAAAAAATGTTTTTTTTAAATTTCAATGTAAAAGTCTTTATTTCTATCTTTATTTCTATACTTATAATTTGGACTTTATAAATAAAGTCAAGTCCAAATAACTCTTCTGATGTCACTTGATCAGTAAGCAGAGTTCACACCTCTGTAATTTAATCTTGCGCATCACTCTTTTCAGATTTTATTTTGAAAATATTTTTCATTTAACTTCCACTTTACAATATGCACTACTTTTGTATTCGCTTATCATAAAATTCTCAATAAAACAAAACAAAGTCAGTGGTTGTGACGTCTCTGAAATGCGGACAGCTTCGACGGGTATGAAAACTGTTGCGCGACGCCGTACTTTGTTGTTTTTATTTTTTTTTTTTTTGAAACTCGTCCAATTGTGTGTTCCACATGTGTGTTCTTGTGCTTTCGCCTCCAGCTGCTACGGAGCGGTGCAGTCCCTGAGCGGCGACGCGGAGCGAGACGTGGCCGTGGAGGCGGTGGGTCAGGGAGAATGCAGCCTCTACAGCGAGGACACCGTCACAGACGAGGAGGGTCGATTCAGACTCAGGGGTCTGCTGGTGAGAGAAGGTTTTAAACCTTAAGGGGGGGGGGTTGAATTATCCCATACTCCAGATGCAAAATCACTGCGATTTGACCTCGCTAAATATAAAGTGTAGGTGGTATTTGAGGCAGGCATGAAGGACCGAGTTAAATTGAAACAGTCGATTGTTGCATTTTATTTGTAGCTAAGCTTTTAGGCTGTTTTATTTAACACCTCACATGACTAAATGTTTGTGTTGTTTTCTTTCAGCCGGGGTGTAAATATCTGATACAGCTTCGAGCCGAGGGCAACGACCACATAGAGAGGGCACTGCCTCAGCACAGAGCGATAGAGGTAGGTAGCAAGATGACAACATCCTCAACAAATCATAAGCTTTTTAATAATGGACAGTGAGTGGTAAATATATTCATCATAAAGAACAAAAAAGCAAAAGTGCAAACCAAAAGATGTCCTGTTTAATGATTGAGATCAAATAATGTCCAGATGCTATAATTCAATATGTTGTGAATTTAACTGAGAGCAAACAAGATAAACAAGTATGTGTGTGCATATATTAGAGACGTGCGGTGAGGTTCAAAGTTGGTGAGGCACTGACTTAATCATAATCATGTTTACAAATATAGACCCTGTGCATAAGGAAATTTCACGTATGCGGACAAAGCTGGAGGGCAAAAACACAATCCTTTAACATGTCATGTATAGCCGCGCTGCCGCCGTAGAATAACTCCATTAACTCAGTCAAACTTGGACATTTAGATATTATTAATTTCTTGCTGTGCTCCACAGCAAAGGGAAAAATAATTAAAGTACAACTCAAAACCTCTTCTGTCTAGCTCTCTGTATCAACGCAGCTACGCGCAGACTCGTTGCCATAGCAACTGACAACAACGCCACCAAAAAAACACTCAAATATTTCCCACACAAATAGCAGAACATTCAGCCTGTTGCAGTGGTTTTAGGCTTAATGTTTATTTTGTGATTATTAATAATCGACCGCTGTGGTAAGAGGAGAAAACTATAAATATATTGGATAATTGCTGCACTTGAATTTACTTTATGGCTAGCTCAATGTTACTGTCTCTTACTCTGCAGTTGCGGAGTCACAATGTCTGGGATCGTGAGCGCCCCCTGCCATGAGGCAAAAAAACTGCCTGCCTCACCTCAAGTCTGTTCTCTGCCGTTTCTTATCGCTCCTCAGCACATGAAACACGTTACACACACAGTTTGTGACAAAAAACACTGTACATTATATACATAAGCTAAATTATGGAAAATCAGTTCATACATTAAATGTTTTTTAGCCATTTTAGTGGTGACGTACAGACAGGAGGATCATGCTCTCATAGAATGGACCTTACCAAGCTCCGCCCACAACCGGCCCACGTGACCGCAAGTCTCACAAACAAAGCCTCGCGGCGCGTTGTTGCTATGTAAACATGACTCGATTAGTGCATCATTTCTACCGGATTTTCACAATATATCAGCTACTACAATGGACAGAGGAACTAACAAGTTCATGTCATCATCTGGGAAGAGGTTACTGGTTTACCAGTAACCCAGTAATTTATATATATATATATATATATATATATATATATATATATATATATATATATATATATATATATGTATATATGTCTATGTTGTACAGAATGACACATCTGGTTGATACAGATGGAGACTTTTTAATCTTAATGACTAAAATTTATTCAAGATTTCACTACTTTTAGTACAATATAGTAAGATATTTGATTGCAGTTCACTTCACACTCATCAAAAGTTTATTTTTTTCTTGTTTGAGTACCTTAGCAGAAGCTTGAATAACTTGATTGTTACAGATTATTCTGATTTCTTTTTATTTTAAAACTTCCTTATCTCTAGACTGCAGGTCAAACTTTGTATTAGTTCCTGCTTCCACCTAAAGTGCTGAAAGTTTCCAGAGCTGAGATAAATACGTAATACTGTCTTTTCATTTATTAATTGAACTGTTAGATCGATTATGCAAAGAAAGTTGGAGAAGGGTATGGAAAGTTTGGTAATTGAATTGTTGAAATGACTGTGAGAACCCTGCGATTATGACTTATTATCAGCCTCATCACATGGACCTTTTATTTTTTTTGTTCGCTGAACAAAAACAGCGCTAATCCGCTCCCCAACCAAATTCTAACCTACAATTTTATAATTTCATCTCGTCTGAAAAGCTGCAATCCACCTAATCTCTCTTGCGAGGCAGGAAATGCCTTAATTCCCCTTTAATTCTCTGTTATTATCGCACCATGTGACCTTAACAAAAGGTTTTCCTCAGTTCACTTTTTCTTTTCTTTTCATTTCTGTTTTTGAAAGCATGCACGGCTCGTACTGTTAAATTAAGCTGCGTGTTTCCTATCAGGTCGGGAGCAGCGACATTGACGGGGTCAACATCATCGCCTTCAGACAGATCAATCAGTTCGACCTCAGCGGGAACATCATTACGTCTCCTGAACATCTCCCGACGCTCTCGGTAGGACTTGTACTCCCTGATGTTTGGTCTGTTTTGCTACTTTCTGGAAATCTCTGGAACAGTTTTCAGCAGACGTTTACGCTCACCACTCGCATGAATGTCGTATTAGTCACGTTCCAAGCTGTGCCAAGCCGGGCTTGTACTTAGTATTGTCATGTTCTGGTTGACTGATAAGCTTCAATAAAGTACATGGAGGCTCAAATTTATGCATACCGCCCAATAAACTTTCAATAGAGTCGAGGTTGGTGCTTTATCATTAGTCTGGTCTTTGGTGCTCCAGGTGTTTTAGTTCATGATGGGACTGAGCAATGAATCAATAACAATGTATATTGCAGTGGACATGTGATCAATATCAATAGAAAAATAAATTTGAAAGAGTGTTCAATAATGTCACTGAACTCCAGAACCCCACAGCATTCTGGGAGATGTAGGCAGAGGAAAGGGTTAACCTTCTCAACTCCTCGCTCCCAGCTAAGCAAGGTGGGTGGCATCAACTTAACTTGCTCACTCTTTGGTTACCTAGCAACAACCTGTAGAGAAACTTGCGCATCAGCAGTTTCATGTTTCGCCACCGTGCCTCATAACTGCTTAAAAATAAAAGACTAAAAAACGTGGAGTGACAGGAGGAAATGAGTAGAGCTGCTCAGGACCAGTTTGGTAATATTTCAGATTATTTAAAACAAAAAACAAATCAATAATTATCGATATCAACTGATATGAAACACTTGTATCGCGATGATTTTCAGCCATATTTCCCAGCCTCGACATATATGTCGTAAAACTTCAATGACCAATTAATTTTACAGCTACAACTTGGACACAGATTGCTGTCCCAACATAACAATGAAGCCAAAACCCCCAAATCACAGCAGCTGCATGTTGGCTTCCAGAAACGGCCTCCCAAGAGCACTGCAGTGAAAATTTGTGGCGCAAGTTTAAATACCAAGAAACCAAGCAGTTTCAGAAAATTCCCATTCTGCAGAGAAGACGAAACATTTCTGCACCAAATTCTGGGTTTTTGTTTTATAACCACACCAGCATCTAAAAGCTTATAGCTAATGTTTTCTCTGTCACCAGGTGAAGCTGTTCAAGAGCGACAATCTGGACAATCCGATCAACAGCGTCTCTCTCGGACAGTCTCTCTTCTTCCACTTCCCCCCTCTGGATAGGGACAGCGAGGTATCGACTAATTGCTTATTCCTACTAATTATATGAGCGCCTTGTGCAGTTTATGACCTGTACACCCAATCTGTGATTTTGTCTTTTGCAGAGCTACGTGCTCATGCTGTACTCCACCCTGTCCCGCTCCCAGTACGATTTCACTCTGCCTCAGGTCTCCTTCACTTCCACTGGATACCACAAGCACGTCACCCTCACCTTCAACCCCACTGTAAGAAACAGAGAAACAAAACTCCCATTTTCCCAACGTCATCTTAATCTTTGACATGCCGTCAGTTCTGATTTGGCCGTTTCTCTCCTCCGTTTGTCTGTGCAGCGCAAAGTGCCCGACCAGGATGTTGCACAAGGCTCCTACATCGCTCTGCCTCTCACCTTGCTCCTGCTGATAGCGGCGTACAACCACGAGAAGGTAGCCGTCAAACCAGACCTCATCCAGGCTCCCTGTTCACATGGATTTTCTTTCCTCACTTTTTACATTTATAAATCTTGTCCTGACTTTAGTTTGCATGGAGAAGACAGCAACATTAGCACTTCATGACAGCAGTCAAGGATAACAACACAGAATAAAAAAACACAAGAAAGCCTAGAGCTTATTTCCAGTTTGGTCCTTTGCAGCCATAAAACTCATAACTGAATGTTTTTACCAAAACATTTTTTTTAAAATGAGTTAGAATGAGAAAAAACATGAAATTAGGCAAGGAAGTAGGCAAACATGTTTCTTTCTCAATTCCTTGTATTCTGTTTTCCTTCTTCTTATGTATCCTTGCCTTCTTCCTCTTGTCCTCTTTTATTTTATCCCTTATGTCCTCATATCTTTTTCTTCCTTCTTGTATCCCTTTGTCTCTTGTGTCCTACATCTCCTCCATTCTGGTCTTTCTTTTCCTTGTGGACTTCTACCTTCCTATCTGCATGTCTGTCCTTTGTTTTGGGTGTACTTCCTTTACCTTCTTTCTTACATTTTTACTCTCCTTCTTTTCTCATGTCCTTATTTTCTTTTTTCCTTCCACCTTCCTTTCTTCCTGCCCTTGATTTGTCCAGTTTCCATTTTTAAAACTTATCCAATGTAGGAAAATGTGCCCTGAATTCATGGTAAACTTTGGTATTTTGACATTTTTTACAAGAAAATACACTGCTACACTAAAAAAAAACAACATTATATAGATTATTAAGCAGAATTTTAACATAGATAATGTGTTTCTCTACTCTTAACTGATGTGATTAATAATATTATCTAAATAAAGATACACCCATGGATTTTTAGCATCCAGTAAAGTTAAAAAAAAAAAGCCTTTAATGTAGTACGTTTTAGATAATGTAATCATTTTGGCCATTTTAAATTGACTTAAATCAATAACCTTTTTAAGCCAATGATATATTTATTTGCCAGTAATGCGAAAAGTCCTTTTGGCCAGAATAGCCTTCACCCTCAAGAACAATCCCCAGTCTGGAAGTCAGATTGCCGTTAATAAGAATCTTCAGTTTTCTACTTCTTCTAATTAATTGCACAGATGCACTGAAACTTTTTTTTTTTTAGGTGATTCCCCTCCTGATGCAGCTCATGAGCCGCTTCCAGGGAGTGAGGAGTATGGCCCAGGCCAGCGCCGACAGCGCTGCGCTGGATGAAGCCAAACGTCAGGCCAAGAGACAGAAAGCCAGGCGCACGTGAGGCGGGCCCCGCCCACACGCCTTCATCCCCTAAACTGATCACTAGCGATTGGTGACCTCAGAAACCAAAGAGGACACACTGCACCGGCGTTTACATCCGAAGCGTTGGCGTGCTAGTGAGCTGTTTAGCATGACAAGGTGTAATTAATAAAAGCAAAACATCTGAAAAAAAAACAAAACTCGATACGCATTACCACCACCTTGTCAGCCAATCAGATTTACTGGACTGAAATATGAAGTTTTAATTTGTTTTGTTTTTTTTTTTTCCTACAAGAGGGATTGCCCAGTATATCTGATCACATTTGTAAGAAAACCATTTTTTTATACGTTTGTAATTTCTCAAGGTCAACATGTGTGTTTGAAAGCTCTTACCTGCCTCTTGTATCGGGCCTCAATCTGTTTAGGAGGCTCAGATGTCGCATGTCTGTTGGGGCTGATGTCAGTTCAGATACAACACAGTTGTTTTAATCTGAATCAAATCATTTCATTTCTGTAGCTGTGACTCTAAGTGTTTTGCTTAAACGGCTATCAAGTCCTCTAAAACACTGTAACGCTCCACCGCTGATGGTGTTCTCGTCTCCGAAGGAACGTCGACCTTCACTTGAAGTCCAGTTCTTGAAACAGCTCAGGATGGGAGGGATGAACAGAATGCTGGACATTTTCTGTGTTTCTTTTTTTTTATTATTTGTGTGTGGATATTTTTATTAAATAACAGGTTGGGGCAGCGGGATATGGGGACTAATGGCTGATTAATTTATTAACATGTTTAATCGGATGTAAATGATGACTAGCTTCCTTTTCGGTGCAGTTTGTGTGTGATAATCTAGTTTTAAATAAGATCAATGAAGAGTTATCTATTACAGTGAGTTAATGTGAATCTCTACAAATGGCCTGTCACAACAATGAGTCAGAATAGGGAACGATTAGAAACAGCTCAGCTCAGAGCTGGGAAGAGCTTTGAAGCTCAGTGACTTTTCTGTTTTGAATTTATTTGCTGTCTGGTGAGGCTCACGTCACTCGAGGATGAATCCTGCTGAGCCATATTTAGACAGCTGGTTGAGGAGAAGACGGGAAGGGGAGTGATTATAGCTTTCATTTGTTCACAGTCTTCTATTTCTCATTTTGGTTTGTTTTGACAAAATTAATAAAGTTTGACTGAAAAGAGATTAACTGGACTGTTTTACTGCTTTCCCTGTTGAGGGCAGTGTTATTCCAGTTGTCATTTGCTCAGAAAGTTCCCAGGATTCAGCTTCTTATTGTTTGGCCGTGCTATTTTATACATTTTCTCCTTTTTACACAGTGTCTTTTCCTGATGTGTTGTTTCTCAAAAGAAGTCCAGGTCAGGCTGATTGTTTGCTAGGAGGCTAAAATGTCGTATCATTAACTTGCAGTTGGACTAAAATCCCCCACAGATGTAACTTCCCTCTATCATCTGTTTTCAACCTGAACAACAAGAAGCATGGATTGTGAAATGAAATGCAGATCAGACCAGTGGATTGAACTGTTTAGTGACGATGCAGAAAAACTTTTGCTAATATTTTTAGCATCTGAAGAACTCTCAAATGTATCAGTTGTTTGCTTTTAGTGTGATTTTTCAGTCTGAATAAATGTAGTGTGAAGATAACCTAATTCATTTCTTAAAATTGTGAAAGATTTTCCTTTTAAAAGTCTGAGGGATTTCTTTCAGATACTGGAAATGAATTCCTCTCTTTTAGCGTTGCGTTTGAACGATGAGACAGATTAAAACTTTAACACAGATGGAGTTCAATTCCAAGTTAGAAAAAAGGTCTTGATCCACTAAGAAAGACAAATGTAAAGTATATACAATGGTTACAGTTCTACATTAAGCTTTGATTAACTGGGAAACCATTATAAAAGGCTATTTTTCTCCTGTGTATTAATCTTCCTGTTAGGTGAGCATTCTCTCAGGTCACTTTAATATACATATGGGATCATTTTTAATTATATTTTAATGTTGAAGTTAAGCATTAAACCATTCACGCCCCATGATATTTTAGATTTAAAGTTTTTTTTTTGTTTTTTTAGCAAAATTTTTGTCTGATTAACAGTAATATTATGTTTTTTTTAGATTGTCCATGTCCAACCACCAAATTGAATCTGTGATGGGAAGTAGGCCGTCCAACTGAAAGACTTGATGCTCATCGTTTATCAAGATAAACCTTCAAAATACCAGTGAAAGCCTGGTGTTTTTTCTCGCTAAGATGGGTTTGGTTACTGTAATACAAATAAAGATTTTTCACCCGACTACTGAGGTGATAAATGACGTCTGACCGTTTATAACATAAAATTGGAAAATAAATGATTTCCGGTTTTTCCTAAACTTTCTGTTTCTGTCTCGGTTCCTATCCAGAACGACATTATTAGATGAATTTAAACATGTTAAATTTAAATCTGATTAATGTTGAGCTTGTCTGGTTTGAACCTTCAGACAGAACAGGTGAAATACCTGTTTCTTTTAGAAATCTGATTTGCTCCGGCTCGCCTCTAGTATAAAAAGTATACTATTCAAACCTGGACGAGAGACTCTCCTACACTGAACCACTTCTCAAACAGAAAAGAAAACAATGTCCTAATGTACTTTGCCAGAAGCAGATGCAAAGAAATCTCCGAGCGTCCACAACCGTTTCTGACATTTAGTCATTGGCAGCATTTGTGTTTCAGCCAATTTAAGTTTAAAATTCCTAACTTTTGTCACTCTTTATCACCTCCTGGAGAAGCTGTTAGTCTCCCTTCCTTTCCTGTTACAACGACGCATTTGACATGGTGCTTATTTTGATCCTGCACAGTAAAGCTCTACCTGCTTGTACTCTGTCGGCCTCCTCGCAAAAAGATGGCAGGTGTTCTGTCATTCAGAGCACAGCCTGTTTGACAGCAGCCGAGACGCCACGCCGAGCCTCTCTGCTGGCATTTCGACTTGATGCGATTGAGATGCAGCCAATTAGTGTGAGCCACGCAGCTCGGTATCTGTCTGGAAATGAAAGCTGCAAACAACATCAACATACACGGGTGTCAGCAGTGTGATCAGATAAGCTTGTTGCTCTCTGGATTCATGCCACATGGCAGCATCTTGTAGATGTGGAGATTTTTTTTTAATTTTTTTTTTTTAACAAAAGATGTGACTAATTTTATTTATAGTTTTGGGGAGACTAGTATTTTAGGCATCTATGTGAGCAGGAGTTTGCAAAATCTGACTTGAAGGCTATGTCAGCAGATAGCCTTCAAGTCAGATTTTGTGTGCAAATTTATTAATTCACTTTTTAATTTGAACTCACTCCATGTATGCTCTCAAAATGTCTATTAGGTATTCTCAGGCTGATGTCCTGTTGGAGAAAATAAATGATTTAAACTGTTTGATTTTGGATTAGTTTTACAGAAAAGACAATGTTTATTTCTCTCCCATTTCCCCATCTGGTCTTTATCCTGCTCTTTTATTTTGCTACATCATTCCATTTAAAATTTGTTCCTTTTGGGCAAAAACACAAGTCATCTCCAGTGGGGGAGAAAGGAGGCGGTGAGGGGTTGAACCCGCATTAACCCCAGATGCTTGATGCAAAGACAGGAAGGAGGGATTAAATATGCAGAGATGATTACAAGACAGACAGCAGTGAAAGTGATGTGTAATAGTATCTACTTGATGCTTTCTGCTGCGGCTGAGGTCAGTGTGTTGAACCAACTCTGAGTTGCCAGTTTTTATCAATACAAGAGGTGTGTCCTGTACCTCTTTTCTGAAATGTAATGCCTACTTACCGGTAGGCAGATGCAATGGAAGAGACGGCATTATCTCCAATGTAATCAGAGTGAAGCCTTGAGGCAATCTGTGTTTCTTTATATTAGTTCCAATAAGGCCTCCTAGGTTTTTTTAGTATAATGTGGTCTGTAAAGTCTTCTAAAATTTTCTTTCTTTTGCTGAAAATCTTTGTATAATAGGCTCAATGGAAACTTTATGAAAGTGAAGTAAAATTCTCCAACTACACCCTTACTTGTGTCAAGGTCACTAGAAAATATGTCTTAATTGGAGACGTGACTGGCTAACTTCAGCTTATTGTTGTGCATAGAACTTTAACGGAGTGTTTCAGTGTTAATATGTTTGTGAATCCTTGCATAGGGTTCTTTTCCTCAAGGAAAACCATGTTTAATTTTTGCTCCCATGGTTTTCTTCTTTCAGTGTGTGAAAAATAAAAGACATCTTATGATGGGTAGGAGCAACACAGCCAACAGCTGTGTATCTGAACAAGTGAGAGTGCTTGATTTAAGGTGTGGTCAAGGCAACAGGAGGCAGGAGCTGAGCATTTGGCTTAGCATGGCTAACCATAATGCAATTTATCTGGAAACAGGATACTACTGTTGTATATTCGACTAATTCAAAGACGAAAAGGAGTCGGAAGGATTATTCGGACAAGCTTTAGTTAATAAAAAGGATGAACGAATCAAACGTAATATGATAAATGACAGAGCGTCGGAACTCCGAAAGAATAGCTCTCTCTGGAAAACCCCGCCATATTCTTTCTTCTTCTTCTTCTAGCTTCTACTTCTAAAGCATAATTGGATATACAGTCCATTCCATTAAAGGTCCTCAAATACTCCGTTTTGAACCAGATACTAAGTAAATCTATGAAATAACAATTACAACTTTATTATATTAAATTATAATATTCCAAATAATTAAGTGATAAAAAAAAAAATCCTGGTTAAACCCAAAACAAATGCTCAACAATGTTTTTGTTTTTATTTCACACAAACATTTGAATCCAGCTTGACGAACCAAAGGCTGGCAGGTAAAAATCTTCCATCCAAGTCACTTTTGTCTGTAGTTTTAGTTTGTTGGAAGACCACAAGGACCTTACTTTGGTTTTGTTTAGATCGGTTCTAAAATGACTTGATGTTAAATACTGATGAGAATACTGGTAAGAAAAAGCATGTTGAATTGGTGTTAAAGTTTTCTCTGGAACATTTGGACAAATAAATTAAATACTGGTAGCATATAGTTGGGTCCATTGAAATCAAAACTGAACCTTTCATATGTCATCACACACCGTATTTTGGGAATGTTCCTGCACAAACACCCAGCCAAGGAAATTCTTAAAATATATGTGTGGAAGAATGGCCCTAAAATCAAACCTGAGTAACACTAGTTTCTAGTGGTACAAATGAAGCCTATTTACTGCTTTTTCTGTGTTTCACTCTACTTTATGACACATAACTTACTGCAGTTTTGTGGACTTATTTGTTTCTTTGTATGTGTGGGTGTTGGCAACATCTGACGTGAATTTCACATCAATAGCTCAAATAGAAATATATTTACTGAGAAAAATGTCCCATTGTGTAATATAAATAAATGACTTGTTTCTTTATAAGCTTGTACCAATCAACACCAGTGCACCTTATCACAGGTTCAATACTCCCTTGACAGCTACCACTACCATTTTGCTGTCCTCAACATGCTGTCCATCGCCCTTCATCCTGCAGCAGCAATGCCTCGGTGTGCAGCGGATCAAATGAATGTCCAAGCCCACTCACCATCCAAGAAGGACTTTTCCAGCTGCTGCCCATTGGCTTTAAGAGATATCTGTTGTCTGCAGTGGTGATAAAAGCACAGACATCATGGTAATAAAAAAAAGGAATGCCTGGCTCTCTGTCTGTCCTTCCTTTGTCTGATGACAAAGCTCTGAAAGACTGCTGCTGCAATCTATTCTGGTGTTTCTTCTCTTTGGAGCTTGATGAAAATGTATCAAGGATGAAACAGAGGACATAGAGCAGGATATAATTTGAAAGATGTCACGAGGAAGGATAAAAACATACCCTGGAGGAAGCTCTAACCAAAAGGTTTCCAAATTAAGATGTTATTTAGAACATCACAGGGATCAGTGCTGAATGTTAAAGATCATCAGCATGAGCATCAGCTTGCAGCTTTCAGAGTATTGATTAATCAATACAAATGTCCTCTCAGGACAGGTTTTACTTTGTTAAAACACAGTCTTTTGATGGTAAATTAGCTTTTTATTTTTCATTGTTTGAACAACTGTATTTTTGTCTACTTGCACATGTACACTAAAAATATTGTGTTAGAACTCACCCACAGTCTTTTATGACTTGGTGACAAATGTTTAATCCTATTTGGGTGCTGATGTTGAATATGAAACCATTATTCTACACAGACTTTCAATAGATTTCTTCAAAGCACCACCTCCTGTGAAGTTTAGTGAAGTGCAGTGGCTGTAAAGGGTAAAGCTTTTTGCATCTTACGTAAAACGGCTTTTAGTCAAAGTAAGCTGTTATCTAAACCTGTGGTAACCCTTTATCTGTAAACCTGTTTATTTTATGAACTGACCGCTGAGGCGTCTCCTCAGTTGGCACTAAGCAGAGTTTTACAAAGGTTAATAATTGTATTTTGCTTCAAATGGAAATACAGAAAGTTTTGAAATAATCCACAATTAAACATGCATTTGTATATTTACTATTTCTGGTGAACTTTGAATGTGATTTGCTCAATGAATTTGTTGCATGCTTGTAATTACAGGCTCAGCACTTGATGTGGAAACGTCCTTCACAGTGATATTATTGCGGCTAAAGTAAGATTTGTGATAAATTTGTATCTCAGGAAAGTCTTGACTACTTTACCCTAGTAGTTCTAGCCAAACTTTTCTCAAGTTCAGCTATGCAAGCCCTTAGTTAATATTAGTTTTAATTATGGTTCAGTGTTTGTTTCCAGTCAATAATAATTTTTAATCAGTAATGTTTAGGTTAGGATTTGTGTTATGAATATACGTCAAATTTTGTGTGGATTCATTCTGGGTCCTAACGAACGTACAAAAATCCTCCTCATGCTTTCTTTTAGTGGAAAAATATTAAATCTTCAGATTTATTTTTTGAAGTTACGAGACTGATGAATTTATTTAAAAAAAAATTAATACCATATAGAGCAGTTTTTACTTCATGACGTGAGTAAACAAGCAAAGTTAGTTTTTGGGCTCAAAGCCGACACGTCACGCGTCCCCCTGCATCGTCTGGTCATACATTTGCAGAAGCATTAATGTGACCACGATAAAAAAAATAAAAAAAAAAACGTTCATTTTTAAGATGAGTGAGAACCCGAGAGAACCTGAATTAAAATGTCATTATCCCATCTTACCCTTCACACTTTGCTGAGCACCAGTGGTTACAGATGAAGCTGCCAGATACGTTCTGATTAGGATGACGTACGTCTGCTGCCTAATTCAATTAATTAGGCGGGTGAACAGTGAGCCAAGTAATAACGTAGTCGGGTTTTTGTGTGCAAATTTAATTTGATAGGTTTGTGGTGCGTACAATTAACAAAGCTATGCTTGTGTGGGTGTTCAGCAGAGAGGCTGTCAGACACCGGAGCAGCGAAGAAAAGGTAGACGATGTGTTTGTGTTCAGGGGGGAAAACCTCAATAACCTGCTCTGTTAGTTTGCCTGAGGTTGTATTGTTTGACATAAGGTAAATTAGTGAGCTGATGCGGGAAATCCCCGGTGTCTGTGGTGTTCTTAGATGGGAAACATTTTACCAATTTCAACAATAAAATGCACTAATTGATAACTAGGATACAATTAGAATCCATGTTCTTGACTTGGAATTTGTCTGAATGATGGGATTAAAATATACATTTTTGTAATGCATCTTAGTTATAAATTAGCACTATATCAATAAACTAAGGCCTAGACACGTTGATTCTGACGAATCAATTATTAGCACTTTTGTTACGGTCGGAATCTTTTTATTGTGTGTTTCTGGTACGCCCGTCAAGCTGATGCACATGCCACTTCCACACTTATATTAGCCTACTGGAAGCTCATTTTTGCTTCAAAAAATGATCTGAAGGGACGCTGAAACCGACGATTGTTGTGTGAAAGTCGTGCAGAAAGGAGTTTTGTTTCTCAGTGCAAAACATGTTGCAGCAATGACAGACACAGTGAATCTGTTGCTAAATCAACACGAACGGTTTTTGAGTTGAAAATGTTGCCCGTTTTGGTGATGTGCGGTTTTCGATTAACATGTGACTGATTGCGATTAATTCATTACAAACCCTGCAAATAAGTTGTTTGAACGATTTAATCGAGTCCCGCCGCTAAAATAAATAATTTGAGCTGTGCAGCACTGGCAGTGAAAAGAACATGCCGACCTTCGGTGTTTGTGTAAATAAAATAAACTTCAATTTGAGTGTTTAAAAGAGTGTAGGGAAATGTTCCAGGTAAAGCAATGGAATACTGCAAATAAACAAACTGTGGAAAGATAAATTGATTGCATGGAGAAGGGAGAAGATGCAGCCTGAGAGAGGAAAGGCTCAGAGACAGATGGTGGAATACAATGGGAGAAAAAAAATATCCTGTCAACATGAGTTCAATAAGAACAGATCTGTGGGAAACATTGAGACTGCAGCAAAGACTTTGGCAATCCTGGAGAACATTTATTAAACATTGGCTCCTGAATACCACTGGATCTCCCAAGGTGCAGTCAAACCATTAGCAGTGTGTAAATATACTGCAATAATGAATTTCAAAGAAAACTTTGGCAAACTAAATTTTTTTCTTCTAACATTAGATCAAAAATACTCTGTGCTAAAATTGGGCCACAGATATTCACTCAGAAATTCTGCTTTTATATTGTTTGTCAGCCAAAAAATCTGTTCCATTATTTAGAGGAGCTCATCAGGGGATTACATTTCATTTAAGCCTCGCTCTTTAACTTAATTCCAGTTTTATGCTACACTCTAATTTTAGATTTACGACAGCTGAATGCTTATATAAGCTTCAGTGATCCAATAATTAACTCGACATCTTTCAGGCTTTTCAGTTCAGTTGTTGCTATACACTGCAGCGTGTTGCTAAAAGTATTCACCCTCGTCTCCAAATAACCAGCTTGCCTTATCGTCTTCATCACTTTCGTTGGATCTTGTGACTGACTTTCTATCTGTGGTTGGATCACTTTTTCTCTTTCTTCACATTTCTATACCCCGCACCCAAACGTGCTGTTATCCTTCCATCTCTGCCCCATACTGTCCCTCCCTTCATCTGTAGGTTTCTTTATTCTCACCAACCCTCCAGCGTAGATACGCCCCTTTTCTTCTCCGGTGAATAATGCATGGCCTCTGAGGCTTTGGATGTGGGAAGAGGATAAAATCGTTGGATCGGCCGTTTTTCTCGCTGCTCACCTGCAGGACCCTTATGCTTGCGCGTCTGGCCAGCAACAGCTGAGAGGAATACTGAAGGACCTCCTCTTGAACGTACGGCTCCACTGTTACAGGCGATTGAATGTATCCAGACAAAATCTGTGCTTGTGAATGAATAAAAATAGGACCAGAATGGCAATCGAATGGATGCTTCATTTTTTATTGTCTAAAATCCTTCTCATTTGCATAACTAAAATGATAAAGTTGTTTTCCAAATTAATGTTTTCTGGAATCTTGACCTATTTCTAGCTCTACTCTTTCCATCCAGTTAGAAAGTAGGTTGTGCCAGAAAACTCCAGTAAGCCTCATCAGCTTTCTCAACGAAATGATGAACAACCTCCAATTATAATAAACTATTAAAGAAACGACAGCTTATACCTCACGGAGCAAAGAAAATACAAATCCTGGCCTAAATTCATATCCCCCGCCCCCAAACAGACAAAAATGCAAACAAGACCGTTCAATCTGATAGCCTAATTACCTGGACCTACCAGGCTATTAAAAAAACCTCTACGTTTTTCTTAGTATCCATGTCATCTCTGGGATCTGCGTGTGTGAGAAAAGCACACATTACATTACAAAGCTAGCCAGTTCTCTCTGTGTGTGTGTGTGCGGGTGTGTCTGTGAAGCTGTCTTCTGTCAAATGGCTGCAGCAGAGGGACACGTGTCTCATCAGGACCCGGCCTGCCACCAGGAGCTCTCAGAAGATACGAACAGAGGAAGAGACTCACCAGAATGTTGGATGGAGGGATCTGGCAGTGGAAGTGTCAGGTGTCTGAGACTGTTATCACCAAAGCTGCCGGTCTCTCTGTTCTTCTCCTTTGTTGGACTGGCTTCACAAGAAGTGTTTGAAACTATAAAATAAAATAAAATGCAGCACAACAAATTCACAAGGATTTCATGTCGTGTGTCTCTGAAATATGAAAAACGATTGGACAATTTCGGACCTAACATACGTATGAGCTTTTCATATTTTGTCATGATGAAACCACAGATTTTATTATACTACATTGGGAATTTATGTGACAGACCAAAACAAAGTAGAGCAGGGGTGTCAAACTCTAGTCCTCGAGGGCCGCTGTCCTGCAACTTCTAGATGTGCCTCTGCTGCACCACCTGAACAGAATAATTAGGTCATTAGCAAGACTCTGGAGAACTGATCTACACAAGGAGGAGGTAATTAAGCCATTTCATTCCAGTGTTTTGTACCTGTGGCACATCTAAAAACTGCAGGACAGCGGCCCTCGAGGACTGGAGTTTGACACCTGTGACATAGAGCATCATTGCTGAATAGAAGAAAAATATTACATGGTTTTATTTCTTTCTATTTTTCATTTTAATTTTTAAAAGTAAAAATCGCAAAGGTGCTCTGTGCATTCGATTATTGGCATCTTTATTCAAGTACAACTTAGCAAAATCCAGTACAAATTAATACAAATTGATCATTCTTAGTCAACTTGAAAATTATGCTCTAGAAGTGTCAGTTCATCACATAAAATCCAGAAATAATGCATTGACGTCTGCAGTCATAAGTTGAAAAAATGCAAAAGATTTTCCAGGCACCATAAAAAAACCATAATAGAAGACAGTTACAAATACAGTATGTCTTAAATTCAGAGATTTATTATTTTTCCTGAATATCGTTTTCTGATAATGGACTTATCTGATATCAAATTATAGTGAGATTTTTCAAAGCATATCCACTATAAATCAACTTTCATGTTAAAGCTTATTTTATTTGCCTTTCTTCATGTTTTTTGCAGAATATTTCAGGTCTGATTCATCCAGTTATGTCTGTTCTACTTGTGCAGCTGCATCCATTTCATTCGGTCGTCTTCGTAACTCCACATCTTCGCTTCAACACACTGCCGATCCGACCCTCGCCGCGGGGGCAATGTAAAGTTCCAGTAGAGCTACGGTAAGCATTGGTACACCACACTTTGCAGTCCATATCGACATCGAGAGTCAGAGGAGAAGTTGCGAACACAGCCAGGCTTGACCAGCCCCTTATGCTTGAACAGGAAAGGCGATAGTGGATATATCCAAATGAGCTGATCAACAGGATGCTTTGCGGGTGTTTACTGATGGAAGGCCATGTGAAGGTGGACTTGAGTGGCAGCTTGGCAGCCAGTGGTGAGGAGATCCATCACGCCATGACAGGAAGGGATCGGGCTCTGACGCGTCGGCCTGCCCTGACGGGCCACGGCCTGTCAGCTTAATGAGGCTCCTAGTGACAGGTGATGCCGGGGTTAGAGTTTGTGTGGGAGGAGTGCGTGAGTGTGTGGGTGGGGACTTTCAAAGAGTTTAAACAAGTGCCTTGTTAGCGTTCTGCTCTGCGAACAAATATATTCTACCCATCTGGGGGGTCTGTTTGTTTATGATTTATTTTCGAATTATATTGGTTTATTTTTCCTTCATTTCTTAGGCAACGAAATGTTTGTTTCCGCATTTATAAAGGATTTGCAAACTGATATTTAGGTAATCCTATTTAAAAAAAAATCCTCTTAAGTTGTCAACATTTTAAGTATTTTTACTTTATTTACAATAGACCAGTAACAGCTGGAGGACATGATTTGCAGTCTGTGTGGGCAGTTCATTTTCCAGAAAAACAAAACAAAACAAAACAACAAAAACTATATTGATGGAAACCAAAAACCCTGAGCTTTCTGTTCATAGATGTACTGCACAATATATGGCTTCATATTTACTGTCTGAATATGTAGTTTCTTTCATCCTGACACAACCAAGTGTTCTACAATAACAAATACAAATTTCCAAAGATGTGAAATATGAGAGCAGAAAAACACTGTTCTATCGCTTTGGTGTTTCTTTCATTGCATCTAGCAAAGATGTAACACCATGGTAGGATTTAAAATTGTAAAAATATATGTAGAGACCCATTTAATAAATTAGAATATTATTGAGAAGTCAATTTATTTCAGGAACTTTATCACAAATGAAACATTATATAGATTAATTACACACAGACGGGTGTCTCCCAGGTTTTTATCTGTTCATTATGATGTTTTGATATTTTTCCACACTGACTCGGTGTTTAACGGGGTTCAGCTTTTCAACTCCAAGCAAAAAAGTTATTTTCTCACCGTGGCCAAAATTGTCTCTAACAATAGCCCTGTATTTAATCACTCATCCTACATGCAGATATGTTTTGCTTAAGTGAAGCAAAACAAAACACAGTGGCACAGCACCAACTAAAAAACATAACCAAAAGTTTAGGCAGCAGTGAGCGTTTATTAAAAAAAAAAAAAAAAAGCAACCTAATCCTGTAATTTTTTAAGGACTCCATGGAGCATTTGAAATTGAATGATGTAAAATTCTCCATCATTGACACAACCTTGCTTTTCCTTTCATAAAATTGTCCTTAATCAGGAGCGTGCATGATGAGGTAATTGCTGTTACGCAGTTAGCAGAAATAATCACATTTTATTTTCCTTCACTTGTATCACTTCTGAAGTGATACAAGTGAAAAAATAGAGTTTATAAAAAATTGTAAACTCACATTTTTTTTCACATCTATTTTATCTTCACTCCCTTTCGCTTTGATTTGACATCAGAGCAAAGCACTTGGGGATCCCACATCATGACTGGCATTAAACACTACATGTGGGTATTTTTAGAGCGAAACAGGAGCAGCAAAATATGGCAATCACAACACAAGCCACATCTGAACGAGCGAGGACGACATGTGAGCACCCTGCCCTCCCCAGCCCAGGCCCCTGTGGCTTTCTGCTACTTCAGATACAACTTTGCAAACTTTAATTGTGCGTCCATGTGTTTTTAGAGTCATGTTTTCTCCTGGCAACAGTTCCAAGTAGACCAAATGTAGTTCTTGTTTTGCCAAATTTGCCATCACACAATTTAGCATGTAGAGTCCCTCCTTTTTTAACTTTGACTTGAGAAGAAACAAATGCCCTCTTTCAGCTTTGAAGTACATAAACCTGAAACAATGTTTACAATTCTCTAATGCCAGTATTAGGAGGATAACGGGTAAACTGAATTTTAGTTAAATGAATCAGATGTTAGACTATCCTATTCTGCTCAGATACAGACACAGTGCATGCACAACACTTTAGATCCCTCATAAGTGATGGTCACCTTTTTTGAAGATTTTTTTTATTCTGCTCTACAAAAATTAGATGACTCTCTTGGTTAAAAAAAATAATAGGAGGAAAGACTTTGGCTGAGAAAGTTAATATTCGACTTTATTTGAATATTTCTTGTGACAGTCTCTACAGGAAGTTAATAAAGTCAGAGAGGATTTTGTATCGCAATATTATACAGCCTAATGAAAGAACTATTCCAAACCATTCCTCTAATTTATTTTATGAAGGAGACGATATGTATTTAACTAAAATACACTTCAGGAAATAATTGAAATTAAAATATACCCCCATATATTAGTCCTGCTGTAAGATTCCTTTACAGATTTGGTTTTCCAAAGTCATTTGCTTGCAAAGACCGACTTATACAATTAGAAGGGGACAAATTACTGGAATTAAAAGGCAAGTGGCTTTAACAGATTTTGAGAGCCTCCCGCAGCACTGCTCAGGTTATAATTAAGTCCTCAAGAGTGTTGTAGCCATTAGAGCTTTGTGGCGACCCAGTGAGGACACACCCAGCCCAGTGTGACCAGCTTAAAAGAAGAAAAATCAGCACCATGTCACTCCTAAAAAGCCACTGTACCTTTAGGCAATACATTAAGGTACAGAGAGCAACTTAAATTAGCCTCATGCAGAATGAAAGTAACATAAATGTCCCAGGAGGCTGCTTAGCATTAGTTATGCCTAGATATTTTCCTAAATAACATGAGCTCCTTTTCTGATGTATGTATACGTGCACACAACTTGTGCAGTCACATTTGCTTATTTCATATTGAGAATAGTTCATTAACACTTTATTAGGAGCATTCCAATAATAAGGAAAAATCATTCTAGCAAATACCTGTTATTAATATTTATTTGGTTGATCCTGATGTGAATGCGGTTGTGGAGTACGCCACAAGGGGGCAGTGTAGTGTGAGAGAAGTAGACCCGCCACCAGGAGGGAACCTGTTGCGGCTGCGTCAAACCACAACACGCTGCCTCTCATCTCATCTCTTCGTTTTATGCAGGTAATATTTCATAAAATGCGTACAAAATCACATATAGTAAGGACTGTATAAATTCGGTGTTTTATAGCCAACTTATGTGTGGTTTTACTAATGTTAAGCCATGTTAGTAGAACGGTTGGGCTGTGCTTGTGACGAAGCAGATACGAGGCTGTGTAATGGCGACGTCCCCCCACCCCCACTAAACTCCAATACCTTTGAATCCTAGGCATAGCGCTGTTTTAAGGTTCAGGTTATCACTGTTCTAATGGGAAAATTAAATCTGCACTACGGTGAAAATAGACGACATTTAGAGGTAATCTTTGGTCTTTTTTCATGTCTTTTTTTGTTGTGTGCAAGACTCCTTCCAACTTTCAAAGCTTTTTTTTAACAGCTAAAGACAATGTGAGCTATGAGAAATCCTAAGAGAAGCAAAAAAATTTAAAACACAGTTTTAGTCTTAACATGTAGACATGTCCAAACTGGTTGTTTCTTGTTTATTGCACAGCGAATGTTGGCAAATCTAGAAATATTATTTATTATGGGCCTAAATCTAAACTAATGAAGCGCTGTCTGTGAAACAAATTCATGTAATGTATGTGAAGAATGTTTATCAATTACTTGTGTAATGTGAAAAAGTTTCTCCCATTACAGGTTCATTCTGCTTTAGCTTTTTATTTTACTTTAATTTTTCAGTTCATCAAACAAATTGTAATAGGAGACAAAGAAATTGAAAATATTTGTTGTGGGGAAAAATTGATCTAAACCAACTTGGCCTTGTGTGAAAAAGTAGTTGTCCCACCCGTTTGACACGTTTAAGTCGTGTCAAATCACGACTTAAACTAATTAATTACAATTTCAGATCACGCCGAAGTACAAGAAGTCCAAAAAGTCCAAAAGCAAACATTAAGCCCCAAATCTTAAGAAATTCAAGAACAGATGAGAAACAATCAATGAGATTTTTTTTAATCTGCTTTTTATGGAAGGGTGAAGTTGGTACTAAATGTGTTTTTGCTCCATTACTTCTGAGTTCTAAGTAAATAATTTTTAGGGTATATGAAGGTTTTTCAATTTCCTTTTTTGCGTGGTTGTTGGGTGAATCTCAGCTGTTGGGAAGTTAAATTCCCTGTCTGGAAACAACATAGCTGGCAATTAATTTGCAAATCCCCATCCATAATGTCAGGGACTGCTGTTCCAGGAATGTGGGATTTTGCTGGAAGGTTCCTGGGCCATTTTCTTAAAAGGTCACTTGTGCTGGTCCCTGTTCAATGCTACTGTATTACTTGCAGAGTAGGATTTTTTTAATCCCCCACCTATAAATTCAATACTATTGGAGCCTGATGGGTAATCTGAGCACCACGGCACGACAGTAAACAGATGTAATCTATTGGTTGTGGTATTTTAGGGATGCTGCATTGGAAAAGGATATACTAAGCAAACATAGTTTGGACATTTAACAGAGAAAGAAATTGGTAAGAAAAACAGCCTGATGGCACTCTCATTTATACACACCTCCTATGACCCTCTACCACTACTGATGTCTCGTATTTTCTTTAGAAAATATTGTAAAAAAAATAATTTGAGAACGAACAGGAATGAAGCACAATACATATAATTTGTGTGGGTAAAATAAGCTTAGTCTCATGATAATCCATGAGATTAGAAAGAACCATAAATGAAAAACAGGGTGTTTTGTTACATCATTACAAATGATGAATTTAAGTAACATTTTTCTTATAGGCTGTGGGGTAGCATTGCCTTTAGAAATTGTATGCTCTAAATATCTGTCTGAATAATGATAAACATGGTGTGACTCTACAAAGAAGTGCTGCCATATTTAGTTAGCCTAAGATGTTACTAACAAAACATAAATGATTTAGCCTATGTGTGAAATTAGTGCCCTTTAGCTCATCAGTGATCCAAAACAATCCTACAAATTATGGTCGTAAATTCTAATCAGTGAAATGTAGAGTTTGATTGATTACAAGATGATACTGACTGAAATATAAGTGGATTTAAGTATCTGCAGTCAAGCCAAAAATGAGTTATACTCTTGGCAATTAAGATTTATAATTATTTTTCATTCAAGCCACAGTGTAAAAGTATCAGTTAAAAATTTTTTTTCTTCTCTTTCAGAATTTAAAAGAAGAAAAAATTACATTATATATGTTTTTACCCTTCTTAATTTCTGTATAGTATTTGTACCACAAAAGATATAGAAGATTCAATAAACATGACCAAACTCAATATACAGAACTAAGGGGGATAACAAGGCATGTACAATTGAATTCCAGTCATTCATGATGGGACACCAACCCCTCCAAAAACTTCCAGACTTCCCAGGATGATTGCAAAGTCACTGGTTGTTCATAAGAAGCTGTAGACGTCTTTAGAGGATGATCCAAGAACCACTTGGTCCAACAAGGAATTTTGAAAAGCTGATTGTGTGATTCTGAAACTTGGTTCTGTACTTAAGTGGGTTGTCTTTCTATGCACCTTACCAACAGTGTGACAAAATGCAAAACATTTTTTACAGGATTTCCTCTAAAGTAAATAGTTTATGTCCCCTGTCTAGACACTATGCAATTTGTTCTGCTTCCTTGGTCTTAAAATGTCAGCAAAGTGCTACATCAGTTTGACTTCATATGTCTGGTGAAGCTTTCAGACAAAGACTGATGAATCCAACAATTACCTTAAATACTGTAGAACCTTCCAGTGACTTTTAGTAAATAGCAGACCAAACAAAAAGCTTAACATACACAGACATGTTTTCATTGTTGCTGCATATGAGCAACATGTCTGCATGTTTTTATGCAAGCATGTGGTGTTCTTCTTTTCAAGCTGGAGACTGTGAACATGTGGGGTTGGCCTCATAAATGTCAACGTTTGTGCACGTGAATGGGTACGCTCAGAAGTAATTGGTTTGGTCTGCAGAATCACCGGCGGAACAGCAGAGGACAGGAGAAGAGGGGAGAGAGGAGGAAGAGAGCCGACGCTTTGCTTCAGCTCATTAACCAACGCCTGTTAGCTTGGAAATAAATTGGGTGAGATTCTGCCACTGGAAAGGCTTATTAGTTCATTTTTCTCCTCCGACCCCGGCTGATCCTTCGTAGGTGTAGTGAGGCACGGCCTCGCTCCCACTCTGTCTCACTTACGCACGGTCCATATGAGTCCGAGCACACGTACATTAAAAACCAGCGGCCCATGGGCCCCGAGCAGATGTAAATGAGACAGGTGTCAAATGACTTGAAACCTGCTGCAACTCAAATGTCACCTAGACTTACTGCAGCTCTGCCTGGAGGACTTTCAGCTTATGGCTGAGGCTCCTTACAGATTGCTGACTGAATGCGTCAAATATTAGAGAAAACTGATACAAGATTCAGAAGTAAAACAGCATTGTAGCCAGTGGTGGCTCTGGGAAGAGTGTCCTCTGGGTTGAGCCTCTCTTTCTGGCACCCAAAATGATTCTGAAAATTATATGAGCACAAAAAAGCTGTTCCACTGCATTTATAGTCGAAAACCTATAAATTGTGCAGCTGACAAATAATATACTGTATATTTCTTATCTGGGTCAAATGCGTCTGCCCCTACTAATGTTGCCCTGAGCAACTGCCCATGTATCTCATATCAATAGCCAACACAAATACAGTCATATTCAATAAGTTATAATATGTATTCCATTGAGGTTCATTTGCCAGAATAAAAGTATGTTTTTAAGAAAAAGCAGGTACTAAACCTACTTTTTGTAAAAGCTACAGTATGTAACTTTTATAGAGTGTTTTCTTTTTTACATATTTGTTAAAGCTGTCACCATGTTGTGACAGTATGTCATATTAATCTTGCCTTTCCACTGAGATAAAAACTGTATTTAAAGTAAGAAAAGCACTGGAGGAATTGGAGAACTATTTATCAAAAGATGTAACATGAACAATCTAACAGTTTACTCAAAATTGTAGAGAAAGAAAGTTATATCTAATTCCAGTTATTTTATGTGTCTCTAGCGATTATATATATATGTATTGCGGAAAAAAAAGTAATATTGGCATAAAGGACAAATTTTCAAAACACAAAAAATATTTTCATAGCTCCACACCTGCTGTTAAAAAACCAGGATTGTGAGTCTAATGTGTTTAACGCTGGATGTAACGAGATGCACAGGGGAAGGTACAAAATTGCTCCATGTTTTCTCCATTTGTAGATAATGACTGTGAAAACCTTATGGTTTTGCAACTCTTTCCTAACTGAAAGACGCAAACAACTTTGTTGATCAACGATTTTTGAACATTTTTTTGAAAGATTGGGACATGATGCATATCTTCTTGTTTCATATCACTAGACAGAATATGCGATTTATTCTTTCTACAGATTTGGATGTAATCAGGTCCAGGCGTGAATAGTAAAATTCATCTTATCTTTGTCTAATAACTTTTTGAAACCTGGCATGTCAGCTGAAGAGGGCAGGAGAGCAAAGAGACATTGTCAGTGCTAGCACAAAATCCAACGGTTGGTTCACACTACTGCATCAAAATTTTCTTGTTATCCTGCTGAAAGTGTAAATTAAAAATAATAGGTTTGCTTGAGGCATCATTTGTCTTCCCTGGGGTTCCTGTGCCAATAGTAAATGTTGCTGGCATCATTATAGGATGCATCGTAAAAGCAGAAATCTGGAACTTGGCTCTCTTGCTGGAGCGAGCCCTTCTTTCAGTTGTTAGTATTATTAACATGCTGTTGAGAATGGAGGCTGAACACTTAACCAGACTGAAAGGACTGCTGTCATCCTGACTAAAAGCCCTTCCATTTGGCAAAGAGCAAAGAAGAGAAGAGGATTTTTCAAAATGGGTACGTTCTGCAGTAATTCACTAGAGTATGTGTTTATCAGAGAAATTACCCCGCGGCCATGGAAAAACACAGACGAACTTCACTGCCAGACTTCATCAGGCTCCTGATTTAATAAGCTTGTCAATACGTACTGTACATCAGTGTGAACTCTATCCCTCATCATGTTACGAGAGGCAACAACATACATTAAGGGACAAACTACAAGCATGAATGCACTGGTTAACTGAAAGACAAGTGTCAGGTTCACATTAAAATGTTCAATCTGCGTACCAATGTACATGGAAGAATGGACATGATACAAGCTTTATGCACAGATGCACAGGCGTATTAATGGTCAATGTTTTGGGGCAGTCATAAAATGGCTTGTCAGGCCCAACCCCCGCTGCTCCTCCTTTTCCTAATAACATCATTCATCAGAAAGTGTCAGCGCTGAGATATGGGTCGATAAACAATTTGGTGCAACATGGCTAATGGCAACCGGAGTAATTTAATATTTTCTCATGCTTATAAATCCCACAGATTCCCACATACTCTCTGATGGTAATATTGTTCTTTGAAAATGCAGAATCAGTGTATTTTGTAGACCTTACAACCTAGATTTCTTAACTGTTAATAAAAAACCGTGAATTACAAACTTTTTATGTGAAACTGACACACCAAAGAGAAACTGTGAGTCATATCTAGAGTCTGTTCAGCCATTCACATAAAATCATCGTTTGGATCTTAGGAATTCCCTTTGTTGGTGCAAAAATATAGTGTTTTCTTTGTAATTTGCTTTTAGCTTGTTTTATAAATCCTGCAAAGGAATTGAGTGCAAATTTGTGACAGCTGTGTTGGTAACAAAGAGCCGAAAAGTCCAATTTTAAATGGTGTGTTTGCTAAATTATGTGTAATGTAATGGCGACTCATCCTGTGAGGTTAGTCTTTTTGTGCCTGGACACAAAAATATAGATGTTTCTGAGTTAATGGAGTGGTAACACCATTTTTCTAAAGAGGATATCTTTGTGGGTTGAAAATAAACAAAGAAGTAGATGGAAGTTATAAAGGTTATCAAAAGTTATCAAAGATGTTCAGAGAGCCTGTCTGTCTTGTTTTTGCAATTGTTGTTTTAAGAATCATTGCAGCTTTGTGCTATAGGACCATTTATCCATGGAAAAAAAAAAGAGAGAAATCTTCAAATTCCTGTTATATAATTGTGTCCATGGTGAGCATATTTTAACTTCTGGCTTCTGGCTGCTAAAGCAATCGGACCAGATTTTAAGAGTATCCCTGATTGTGAACAGCATTGTGGCTTTTTATTACCTAAGTTGAGGTTTAATGGATTTCTGTGGTTCTGTGTTATTCTTAATGCACTATGCACACAGTATTGTTTTGTTAGACTTGATTCTCTCTGGCTCCCAGCTGTCTATGTGGGATACCCTTCAAAAAGAATGATGTACAAAGTTGTAGACATAAACCACCATGGATTTAAAGAGGCCAAATTAGCCAAGAGCATCCAAATTTGTGGGGTTGTTGGATTAAACACTAATGCCAAACTGCTATGGGAGAGGGTTAGCAGTTGAATTACTCATGCGTACAATATTTAATCTGTGTGTATTTGTGTGTATCTGTTTATACATATTTCTGCCAGAAGCATGACTAGCTGTCACTTATATTCTATATCCTGCTGTGCTACAAGGTTGCCCCATACAGATCGCTCATGTTCGATAAAAGCAGTGAAATGTTTCCTCATCAGAGGAAACATATTACCCGTTATGCATCAAACGAGAGCGAAGGCTGCGTTCCAGGCTCAGTTGATCTTGAACTGGCCGCCTCTCTCGTCTTTCTGTGTCACCTCTTCTGAGTGACGTGCAGCCTGAGTGGACATGGCACCGTCGTCTGACTGGAACCAAATGAGCCGTGAGTAATGGCAGAGGACGCAGAGCCCATTGGCTAATTGTCCTGAATAATGAGGCTGGTTCTCCTTTCTGATTGGTGTTGGAGGTGGGAGGTTAGCTGTTGGCATGTCTATCTGCAGCGAACAGTGCAATGTCACTAAAACGGATTTGTCAGATGACTGCTGGGGTGACAAAAAGTCAAGCATTCATTTTCTTTTCCTCGACATGAGGTCTATGTTGCAGCACTTGAGCCCTTGTAGCCTGTTCCTTTAAATCTCTGTAGGACATAAAACTCCTGAAACCTACTGGGATGAATCTGCATATTGAATTGTTAAATGAACTACATGCTCATATAAACAAAGTATTATTTATTTATCTATCTTATCTAATCTATCTAAAATTAAAAGCAGATCAGTAAGCTTGTTTTTTGACTTTAGATATGTTTATATCTTTGTAGTTCTCTGCTTGCTTCTCATGCAGCAGCCAGCTGCTGCATGGCATGAGGAACATGCACCAGATTGCTTTGGAAAGTGACTCCCATTAATTGACCAAAGCTAATGAGAGGGAAAGTTGTTTTGGGGATTAAAACTTTATGATTGGTTTTAGTTTCATCTGCGCATCATATGTTGTGATATGTGATATATATATATATATATATATATATATATATATATATATATATATAAAACCAGGTGTTTCAGTTTCATTGTCCAACCAATGTGTATATATATATATATATATATATATATATATATATATATAAAGAGAGATATATCTCTCTATATATATTTATTTTTATTTTATTTTTTACTGTAGTTCAAGCTATGTTTATTTCTTGTGTCTAGTCATTTTCTTAGTTGCTCTAGTTTTTATTGTATTTCTTATGTCTAGTTATTTTGTTACATTCATTTCTTGATCCTCAGTGTTCCAGGTGTTGCCTATTCAAAATTGAATTTGAAATAAAATATGAATTCACTCCTCCAAAAAACTTACTCTTATTATACTGACATGTATTTATTTTTGATTATTGTAACTAATCTGGAACTGAAAAAGTTAGAAAAATGCTATGAGCTCGTTAGAATCAGATGATCAGGACAATGATTATTGTCCTCATCACTATTTTTTTTTTAAAGAAAAATTCTGACACGTACTCCATGTGTTACCTGGTTCATGCTTTTTTTTTTTTTTTAAAGGTTTTGTTGGTTCTAGTGACTTTTGTTTGAAAGTAGTTCGACAGGAAACAGGGTAATGAGAAGGGGAAGACATGCGGCAAATGCCACCAGGCTGGGAATCGGACCTGCGACCATCGCCACGAGGACTAAGGCTCAATACGTGGGTTGTGCGCCACCACAGCATCCCTGGATCTCGTATAAAAGTATCAGTCAGAAGGAGAATACAAAAACATCCTCCACTTTTTATATCTTGGCACAGTGAAGAAATAAAAAAATATATATATGTAGACAACAGTGGCATCAATAGAACTGAATGTTTCTCCATAGTTAATAAAAAGTATAAGACTGGAACTGGTCAGAGAGTCTGCTAAGATCCATGCAGGCATTTCTGTATACTATTGATTATGTTCTTCAATGGTCTCCTATATTTTTCTAATGTCTGATCTAAGTAAGAGTTGTACTTGCGAGAGGAGAACCTTGTCACCCAGAGAAAACATCCAGGCTTGGCTAAGATCTGCCAAAACCTTGTGGCTAAGACCAAACTGGACCGAATGGCACAAAATAATCAAAGATTATACCGAAGTCAAAATATGGATAAAACATTCTGTCTGTCAGAAGGGTGAAGATGAAGAGTGATGATGAGCAAAAGATTGATTTCATTAGAAGAAAACTGAAATTTTGTAATAATTTAAATTTAACCGAATATCTGATTAATGTGAGATTAATGTTGATGTAAGCGGGCTGTGGACAACAGATGTCCTCACAATCTGAGGCATTTGGAGAACTTTGCAAGTCTTTATATATGGAACAGTCTAATAGTGGAATGCTAACAGACTCTTTCTGAAGAAGAAAAAAACTAGTATAGTGTTAAAATCTGTTTCCACAAAGTGTTACTTGTAGTTATGCAACCAGGTTGCTGTCATGCTTTTATCGGTTACATTTTTCAATTCGGTTTTTTTTCTTTTCAGATGAATAATACAACATATATGTAATCTTGAAAGTTTATAACATAGCAATATTATTTATGGTCTAATGTAATTGACATAGAGATTGAGCACAAAGGATGTGTATATATTTTATATCCACTGTACTTGTAGTGTGCAAAATGTCTGACTTTCATGTCCAGTTTACTTTCCAATCCAAATCTAAACCTCTGAGAGTAGACAATCCCACAAATGTTGGAATCGCCTCCTTTTTGTACTCTGTGGTTGATCATATAAGGTACAGTTTTGTCTCTATGCATGCTTGGCAAAATCTCTCTCACTGTGCCTCTAATATTCAAGTCATATCATGCGACAAATCTAATAGTCAGACACTGCGCCGCCCCCACCCTCTCTGGTACTTCACACAGCCCACTCACGCTCTGCTCATCAAGCCCATTACACACAGACATAAACAGCAGCACACCTCTCTGTTCTGGCATCGTGCAGCACAGCAGGTTGCCTTCACTTGTCTGTCATTGCCTCCCCCGTGAACGTAATCAGAGCGGCAGCGGTATTACTCCATCAGCATCTGGGTTGAGTCTGCGAGCTCTCTCGGCCCCCAACTGAGCCGACTCACTGGTGCATGACTACACCAGGTGGGAGACAGCCACACGATGCCAGCTCTGAAAAGAAGAGATTTGACTCACTGCTAAATCTATATTTAGGGATATTTTTGCCTTACGTGTTGCTACAAGTGGAACTGTTTTGCATTTTGCTCTTGGTTTGATGAATATCCCTCCAAATGTAGATCGGGGGGCTTGCTAAAATTCCTGTGAAGGCTAAATGGTCCTGATTTGTCTGAGAGACTAGCGTCAGATGCAGCCTCTTGCAAAATCATTTATGTCCATTGAATATTTTCACATTTTGTCATGTTACAGGCACAAACTTTAATGTATTTCACTGGGATTTTATGTCATACACCAACAGGAAGTAGTTCATATTTGTCGCGGAGAAGAGACGTTAGATGTTGTTTTAAAAAATATTTTCTAAATGAAAATGTGAAAAATGTTGCTAGCATTTATAATTATCACCCTTTTGTCTTTTCCCCTGCTTTTTAGAGCTTCCTTTCTCTTAAACTGTGCCGTCAACAGAGACTATTGGCTGCTTCTCTGATTTATTCCCTTGTTGTCCAGCCAGTCATTTAAGGTGGATGGCCATGTCTTGGCAGATGTGGAGTGGTGCCACACTGCTTTAAAATCTTCATAGCTTTTCCCTTGCCTGTATTCTGGGCTCCTTGGTCTTCATGACTTTCAACCTCTTTCATGCTAAAGAATAGAAAATCTTTAGCATAAACATGCTAAACATTTAACATGTGGATGACATGGATCTGAATACTTCTTCAGTTCAATTACGTTTTGCTTTACACAAATCTCCAGTATATGAATGGCACCTATTGCTAATTCACCTAGGCAACCATTGTGCTTGCTGAAGAATCGTCTGTTTTGTTTCTGTCGTTTTCTTTTTGTTTCACTGTTTGGAATTCTGTCATTTTACATAAATATAACTCTTAAAATCAGTTTCAGACAGTCTCCTTTTAATAAGAAATTATAAACAAATTTATCCTCCACATTTTATATTGAAACAAATCTGAACAGATGCTCACACTGCAGGCATTCACCACATTCATTCACTTGTTTGTTAAAAAAAAACAAATGCGGAAAAAATAACCCAGAAGTTAACCAGCCTTAAAATTGATCATTTCTTCTGTAGAAAGAATATTATTTAGGGAAGTTAAAACCTTTATTAGGGGGTTATCTGTAGCATCTGTCAAAGCTTACACTTTTGTCTGGAGAGGAATGGAGGGCTGTGTGTTGAACCTCACTTTTACTGCTATATGCGGTGTGTATGTACAGTATGTAGGATTGCTCCAAATGGTTTTCTAAGTGTCAAATTCATACCCAGAAGGTGTGCTGGTTTATTTCCAGTTAACTTATTGATCCTTTGGGATCGATAAAGTATCTTTGAATTTAATTTGAACACTTCAACTGTAGTCTTTACAAATACAGTGTTTACTTTATGACCACTATGCCCCCTTTTTTCTCTTGTGACAAGTCTTCACCAGCTTTAAGCTAAAAAATATTTTCACACAATTTTCTGAAAGCTGGTGAAGATGAATGTTTAAAACCAACCTCCGATGTCATGCACAGAACAAGAAAATAAAGAAATACTGTCGCCCATATATTCAGTGATGATGGATGGAACTTGAGCAAGTTTCATGCTAAATGATTTACATACTCATAAAGCAGGAAAGATAGAATGGAAAACTGGAACAGAAGAAAATATGCATCATGAAATCTGAAATGTAGCATGCATCTGAAAATGAACTCTGACTTTGACAATTTAAAATCATTTAAAGTTCAAATAGAAAACTTGTCGGCATGTAATTTTCATTTACTTTTCCATCAGGCAGCAGGAGCCTTTTGCATTCAATTCATGTTCTTTTGTTTTAAACAGCTTAGTAATTTCCAATATCTTCCTCCGTGCTCTCTAGTAAGTCTTGGGGGAAATAATTATTTTTTTCCTTTTTTTAGCTGCTTACCACTTACCGATGATTGCTAGCTGCTAATTTCACTAGCTTGCGATTGAACAAGGTGACATATTTAACAAAAAGCAGTTTCCATCTGGAAATCATGAGGAGATGAAACAGAATTGAGCAAAAGTATCAAAGATAAGTTTGGAACAACTTAAAACATGGTGAAGACCTGCATGAGGACCCTTGTGCATAGTGTTGATGCATTATTGATGTTGAAACATTGAATAATGAGCAAGTATAACACTGAGAGGGTGATAGTGCAGTAAGAAAATAAAATAGGAAAAACCGCAGCACATGTTGCTCATGCCTTATTCATTATCTTCAGCGTAAACAGGACAAGACCACAGTTTGTTTCAGGCTTCGGACGCAGCTGAAATCCAGAACTTGCATTCAGCACCTTGTTTCTGTTTTGTTTGTATTTGGAGCAGAGATTATCTTTTATTAGTTTGGCAAAATATAGATTAGGAGAGGGTCTCATTTATAGTTATTTGATGGAGTAAAAATTATTCTAAGATCCAACGGGGTTGAAGTGTGGCTAAATAATAAAGGTGATAAGTTCATATGTACAGTAAGTTTTAGTTCCCCTAAAAAATTCTTCCTACTTTGCTTTTTCTGTTGTGCTTTAATCTTTCAGATCATCACAGAGAAATTAAAACTAGAGCTGAATAATCTGATAGAAAGAACAAGCCTGCCTGGTTCTATGTGAAAGACTAATTGCTCTATAAATCTAATAACTGAAACTTGTATTCTCCTGTTTTATTTTCATAAGTAGATAAGATAAAGAGCAATCTGTGTTTTTAATCCAGTCAAACAATGAAAAGTTGACTGCCGTTTTTCATGCTTGAGTTATAAATGTGGGGCCAGTAAAAATGCAGATGCATCACCTTGGTCAGGTCGAGCAGCAGGGGTCAGAGGGGTTTCCGTTACTAATACCACTCCGTCTTTGTGTACAGCATTTGGAGGATAAACTCTGGCTTTACTTATAAAACAGTGTTTATAAGAAGTTGCTAATTAACAACACTTGTGCATACAGGATGGTGCTACAGTCTTGTAACTTCTATTTATCGTTCATTTGAACTTTTAACTGGCTTTTAATTAATTTAGTAGTTTTAAATAAAAATGTGTTAAATGTCTCCCAACCTTTTTAGCCTTCAAATTGCTTTTTTGTTTTTATTGATTTTTTATTTTGTGGGGTGACATTTTCATGCAACTTTGCTTGTAATACAAATTTGTTGGATACAAACATAAATTCTCATATTTAACAAAGCAACCACGATTTTAAATGCCTTAAGGCTGTGGTTCAGGAATTTGTATAAAAAAGAAACTTTGAGAAGAAACAGTGTCTGTTAAATATTTATATGGTAAAGAAAGTTTATTGAGGTCAGACAATAATTGGGCGGTCAACAACCTCCCTCCAGGAAATGCCCCAACGTTCATTCCTCTGCAACCAAAACACATTGCAAGTTCTATGAAAACCAACAGTGCAACAGAAATGATGCATATCTGAAAACAAAACATTACATGTCAGTACAATACCAAAACTTTACTGGTAATAATAAAACGTCTTACGGTCTTACATTCTCCTTATAATTCAGTCATTAAGTCGTGATTGATTTTATTATTTAGATGTTTAAGGAGGTTCAGTGGCCTATCAGGCAAACATCCTCATTAGGAAGTACATAAGAATAACAGCTGTAAACAGCTGCCGTGATTTTTGTTGAAAGAGAATCAAAAGTGCTGTAACCTTCATTCAGCCAACTCATCAATAGGACTGCCTTACTTTATGTGCCATGCAGCCGGAGCAACTTCCACCGCTTTCTCTGGCATTTCTTTAAAATAACTTTATATCTTGAGAATGTAATGTAAAAGTTTGGCTGTTTTGAAAGTGCTACTAGTTACAACCTAGTGCAGATTGATGCTGGTAACCAGCACATTTCTGGTTAATAGTTTTAGGTGGATCAGAAGCCCCCTTTCCACCAAACTCATTCTAGGCATGTACTAATACTCGCTTGGCACCAATTCTTAATATTTCCACTGCTGTAACCTTTTTCAAGAACCCACAAGCTGATTCTTTCTTAACTCCAACTCTGTCCATAGTCAGAAGAAAAGAACCACATTTATCAGGAGTTGGAGACTATAGACCAGTAACAGGTCAATACCTTGCTGTTAGGAGTTTATGTTTTCATCTGTCAAATTTAGAAAGAAATTGTGAAAAAAAAAACTTCTGCACTGATAAAAAGTCAGATTAGAACCAAAGTAAGACAAACCGACTGTCTCTGATATTTTGATATCAGCTGTTTTCACAGAGTTTAAGTAGATTAATGCTCCATATAGAGCTGAGCTCACAAGCAACTTCTTCTGCTTCATCTATAAATGCCATTTGCGACACACTTCTTAAACATTGTTGGTGTTTTGATATCTCCAGGTGGTCATAAATTCTGCTGTAAATGGAGTGATTAACTCTGGTCTTATAGGGCTGCTGGTGTTCAACTTTCATCAGCTTATCCAAGATGGTGAAGCATTCACAACCATTACTTGTTAGTTAAAACGCAGTACATAAATTAGTGTGCTGATAAAAGGGCTTGTGTTTTCAGGGATGCCGGGATAGGAATAATTATTAGTTCTGTTAAACTGTCTCCATGCACTCGGTGAAAACTCCTTCACAAAACAGGGAGGGTCAAACATTAACCAGATGAGGCGCCATATGGTGCGCTCACACCAAAGGTTCTAGGCGTGTCAAAAACGCGTGTTACGCTTCAAGTTTGACACGTGTGCACTTTGAATGCAGACACTTGACATTTTGCTCTACACCTAGCGTTTCGCGTGTCCAATTTACATTCAAAGCCTATGTGGAGGCGTTCAGACGCGTCAACTCTAGCCGCTGTTTTCCATCGGACGCGTTGGACATGCTTGATGCTTCAAACGGTTCAAATCGCGCCTCTCTAGATGCTCGAAACGCGTCTCAACGGCCGTCGACATGCTTCCGCTTAGACTTTGAATATAAATCAGAAGAGCCTGGCGCTCAAAACGCTTTTGGTTTGAACACACCATAATAATTTCTGAAATTACAACAATTAGCAGTTGAATATATGTTTTATCAGTCACAGGATGTGTGGCGTGTATAGTTCTCATAACTTGAATTGATGACCAATATTTAACAGTGATATTGATAAGGGACTGTTCCTCACATGGAGAACCTTCTATGTGGACCTACTCCAGATCTTCGATCCCTTACCTCTGTGTGTCTGTATCATCTCAATTCCCACCTATTCACCCTGAAATAATTAGCTGCCCCCTCCTTGCTGGCATCCTCTGTGTCAATAGATTTATGATGATGAGGCCTGGGCAATGATGATGCTGTGTGTTTTATTTATTTATTTATTTCTGTCTGGGTGTGTGCCAACAAAACAAAGGGGAACACTGCTACCCTGCTAATGTGGGGACACAAGGTTATTTACTGCAGGCTGGAGCTGCGTCATGGATATGGAGATAGCCTAACGCTTCGGCAATAATTTATTAAGAGCTTGTGTGAGTTTGTTGTTTAGGAGTGTCTGTATGTGTGTAGTTCACAAAACAGGCACATATTTCTGTCTTAAACTCATGCTGGATAGACATACTACCTTTAAGCTTACTTACTTAACATTAGAAAATCAAGCATCAGTGAAACATGTTCTTATTCAGAGTAATAGAGGATGAAATGTGACTCATCTCTTCTCCATTTTTAGTACAATGTTGTGCAAATTAAATGTCTACTGTTGTCAAAGAGAAATTATGATGAATTCATCAAACAGTTTTTGTCCCATTTGCACCCATATAAGCTGTTAATCTGATCGGATCAAAGAAGCCACTAGTACTTATTTGTCTTGTCTTCAAACAAGGGAGAAACTGACAGAAGCTGATTAATCCTTTGCAGACAAGGACATTTTGAATGGGTGAGATTTTAACAATCCAATTGCTATGACCTCCTCACTCTGATCTGTGGCTCGTGAAATGTTGTCTAGAGGTGGAAAGAGAAGAATGCTGCTCTCTGCTAAGAGTGCTTAAAGTGAACATGTAAAAATGTCTCTCCTTTTCTTTTTTTTTAGAAACAAGCTTTTAAAAACTCCTCCAGTGCCTCCAGATAAACCTATTCTGTTCAAATTGTTGAAGAGTTGTTACAAACTAAAATCCTCAGGCTAATATTTCATCTTTGTTGGGCTGATTCTCAGATTTCCTTGGAGGAGATAAAGTATGACTTCAAAATATGGCGTGGGTTTTCTTCTGGTGACTTGACCCCTGTCTGGGTGCATCTTATTAAACTGGAGATGTTGAGAAGGCTCTGGAAGGTTGCTGTCCTCTTGCGATCTTCCTAACCTTTGGACTAGTCTCCCATCTAGCCTCACTGTTTTACTGCAAAGGAATGATTTCTCAGGTATAGACACACAACTGGATTAAAAAAGAAATACTGCAGTTGTGCTTGTCTTTGATGGCATTGAATTTTTTTGGGTCTGCTTGTCATTCACAAATGAAAAAAAGGACATTTTTGGGATCCCTCTTAGCCTGGCAAAAAGCATAAAAAGATTTGAACACCAGTAAAATAGTTTTCATTTCCTGGTATGATTTGTGGATTATAGCTATAGCTAAATCTTTAAAGCTGATTTTGAAACATGAAGAGAGAATAAGATTAACCTACAGTCTGTCTCCCGCTGCAAAATGGCACCTAATTGTATGCAAGTGTTTTCACTTTCAGAGAATCTTAAAAAACTGAAATACTGACAACAGCCTGCATGCAATAGTATTGTAATACTGAAAAATAAAAGACATAGTTCGGAGATTTGGATAATTTCCACATCTGCTATTTAATGGGAGAATTAGGAATTTTGGTGGTTTAGGGATTAGTATTAAAATTTATTATCTCTATGGTGATTTATTTATCTTAAATTAAATAACCATGCGAGAGAAATGTTGCTGTCCTCCAAAGTTCTGCTTTTTACCAGAGGAATCAAGAGGCCAACTAAATAGCAATTTTGTTGGTTAGCCCATTTGACTTTAGCCACAAAACATTAGAAGATAATCAGAAATTCGCTATATAGACCCTTAAATCAGAATATCTTTTTTTTTCTTTTTTTTTATCTCAATAGCTCCGTTGAATCCCTCGAGGTCTAAACCAGTATATTCCCTTCACACTGTCAGGTTTCTTCAAAGCCTATCAAGCCCAAGAAGTCTCAGAATAGCATATGATCTACTGTAGTTTTGACTTGAATGAAGACAACCGCTGGGGGATATTTCTGTTTCACTTTGATGTAACAGGAAGATTAACCTTAGAGAAAAAAAAAAACAAACAAGTAAAGCAGGAGCTGACATGAAGATGATCACCAGTTTGAGACACAGAAAGAACCTAATTTACTTCAGTTAATAATCTTGTCTAATGTTTGTGGGGTTTTTTTATTTAGATGTATCAGTGAGTGAGTTATTTAGTATAACCTGAGCCACCTATTATTATCAGAGGGTTTTGCCTGTATTTGACTGGTTACCAGCAAGTCCTGTTGAAACGACCAGCTTTATTTGCTTTACCAGTGAGCTGTGACTGATATCAAAACACATCTGGTTTTCACAATGTGTTGAACATAAACAGATGTCTGCACCAATATTAATTTTTGCTCTTTTAAGTTTTACACTAAAGAGTGGGGTGAAAATGTTTAGAGATATAGATTTAACTATAGATATTCAATCATGTGAAAAAATTTAACACTATTACATATTCAGTTGTTTCAAAATAAATGCTCACATATTAATGTCTAAAATGTTTTTATTTCTCTCAGGCAAACAAAAGTGATTTAATTACAACTAATTACAACATGGAAAATATTTTTTATAAAATGGCCTTACACATTAAACAAAAGATGGCAACAAAAATGTAATGTGTCTCCATGTTGCCAGCTTATCAGTGGACAACATGGAGACACTCTGGAAAGACAACCATGCATGGACGTGCTCACATCTACGGAAGGGTAGAAGTGACAAAATAACCTACTTTTAATGCTTTAGGACCAGACACTTAATGCTAATAGAAAAAGTGGAATATGGATTTTATGACCTTGTGGCTGCCTGGTGTTAACTTTATAGATGCGAACACACATTTCTGAACAAATTTATCTTTGCTCATGCAAATTTGACGAAACTTCATATTTGTCAACGTCTAACATTTGTCATATTTGTGATAGTCACATAATTCAAAGTAAGACTATACATGCGTAACAGCAAGACCAACGTTGTAGACAACAATAGTTTTACACAGGATTTAATTTGAGCATATAATATCTATTATGCTGAAATGGTAGAAACGAAGCAAGGAGCATCAAATTAGACTAAGGTACATGAAAGGCTTAGAAAGAAAAGGAAGAATAGAAAAAGAAGAAAGTGTGGGGATATTCCATCGTAATCCTGTTGCTGTTGAATAATTTAAGTGTCTCCTTGCAGACATTAATTTCCTATCATCTACTTTGCCTCTAATTCACAAGGAGAATTAATGAGGATTGACACAGCTGCTCTTTCTCGTGATGTAAAAGCCAACATGAAGCGCTCGATAAGCGGGATGGAACAATAGGAACGCTGGTCATAGCCTAATCATTTATTTTACATTTAATTCAAGCCTTCATTAACTTCCTGGAAAATGTATTAAATAATGTGGTGATGTGAACAATCTGCTGTAATAGTAATAATCGCAATTATCAAAGTATTAGAGATATGCTTCTCCTCTATTTAATGGGTAAAAGCTAATTTACTCTAAATTGAATGAAGAATTTACCGTCATCTTTACCGCGCATTATCTTTAAAAGGTCACCTCTGTGCTGGTAGAAGACATGTCGAGGACAGAGCCGTGCAACTGATAGGCAATCTATTTCAGAGATTGATAGCTCACCGCTGCTATCAATGAAATGGCCATGTGGTTCTTAGCATTCTGTACATCTTCATTGTTTTCTTCAAGGACATCAGCGCCTCACAGCAATGTACAAAATGCCATTTTCCTATGATAGAGAGGGGAAAGTCAGAGAGAGGGTATGAGAAATAATAAAGGGTTGGTCCAAAGACATATACGACTGTCAGAGATGTTTACACAGAAGGCATGAAAAACAGCGTTCTGGCATCACACGGCTCTCAGGGTTTACTCGCCCCGGGCAGGAAGGAGAGAAACGCCGATTGGGAAGAGAGACAGGGTGTGGCTTCACAGGTCTATCATCTCCCCGGCCAACTTTAATGGGGGAGAGGGAGAACCGTCCTGGGAGGACGTTTACAAAACCAAAAACATGCAAAGTAATGCTCAGTAACATTACACTTTGCTTGGTGAAGCTGCTGTCAAACTGGTTCCTAAACTACCATCAGCTTGAGCTTTTCTACAAGCATGAAATACAGCGTGGAGTTGCTGGACGGGTTGTGTCGCTGTTTCCGTAGCTCACCATCTCACGTTAAATGATCAACTGATCATCTAAAAATGACATTTCACTGTTGTCACATAATTATTAGCTGCATCAAGAAAGTAGGTCAGATCGGTTTTGCTTGATTTTACTTGAAAATGTGATTAGTAGCCAGAGGCTTTTTAATTGCTACTTGCCGAGGATGACGGCAGAAAAGGGGGTCCGAATAAGTTACTGCTTGAAAAAGTTTTCTATTGCTTTTATACATGTACAGGTGCCTGTGTGTTAAACCGGTGCCTGCTGTTTACTGCTGAGCACAGGCAGACCAGGCTGCATAAATTGTGCAATTTTGTCCCACCATTAAATCTTAGATCAGTTTTATAAATGAGAAATTTAAAATGCATGTGATGTTTTTGTTATAAGTGTGTAAATGTTTAAACTTGCACTTATTGAATGCTACTTCAATATATACAGTACAGACCAAAGGTTTGGACACACCTTCTAATTCAATGGGTTTTCTTTATTTTCATGACTATTTATAAGGCAAGAAATCCCACTTATTAACCTGACAGGACTCACCTATGAAGTGAAAACCATTTCAGGTGACTACCTCTTGAAGCTCATCAAGAAAATGCAGAGTGTGTGCAAAGCAGTAATCACAGCAAAAGGTTGCTACTTTGAAGAAACTAGAATATAAGGGGTATTTTCAGTTGTTTTACACTTTTTTGTTTAGTGCATATTTCCACATGTGTTATTCATAGTTTTGATGCCTTCAGTGTGAATCTACAATGTCAATAGTCATGAAAATAAAGGAAACTCATTGAATTAAAAGGTGTGTCCAAACTTTTGGTCTGTACTGTATATATATAATAAAATCCCTGTTGTGTCCTCAGTCAATATAAAAAATGAAGTAGAAGCCAGTTCACTAACTTACATAATTAAATGTATTACTTAAAAATTTGTCTAATTTGCAAAAAATAATTATATGGTGTAACTTTCATATTTTTTTCTGGAATATTTTAATAAGAGCAAGTCATAAAATAATGCATTATATTAATAAATTTATCCAAACATAATTCATCAAATTTCCCTCACATTTACTGGTAAAATGTAAACTGTTTTTTTCTAGTGTCCTGCTTTCTGAATGTGTGAAGGTAAATCTTAATTTGTTTTTTTTTTTTTTAGGCTGATTTATCCTGTTTCTGAATGAACAAGCGCATTTCAGCGGCATCTCCTGCATTCCTGGACGCATTTCTTTTTCTGTCAGAGTGCCCTGGCACTTCTTTTCCCGCTTTGGCTGAGCAAATTTTCAACACTTCTTAAGGTAATTTAAATCCTTTTGCGTGGAAAAATGTGTCTGTGCCAGATGTGAAGTCAACAATCCTCTTGGCACCTGTGTGACGGCAGTTTAATTGAAATGTCAGCTGATACACTTCAAACCCACAGATTTAAAAAAATTTTTAAAAATATTTTTCTTGTCCCCAATGTCCTCATCTTGTCTCTGCTCTTTTCTGTTCCCACTGCGCTGCCCTGAGTTACAACTTCATCTTTCCTGCGTAGCCGAGGACAGGAGGTGAAGCAATGCATCAGGTGAGGCACTCAGTGCCGCACTCATTTGACCCTTCACCCCAACAATGGAGGCTGACCCTGAGCTGCTCCTCTAATTAATCATCTAACCTTCTCTTCACGCCATCAGCTGCCGTCTCCTCGCTTCCCACCCTGCGTTCTCAGCTGACCTGAGATGGGCTCCTCCCCAAAAAAAGAGAAGAACTCTTCTGCTTCCTGTGCCCACGAGGGTTGAAGACAGTCACCCAAGATTCCGCATGACTGCAAGTATAAATCTGACGGAAGTAATTACCCATCATCCTCCAGGGGCCCGGAGCGCGCTTCCCGCCTCCTCTTCAACTTCGACGTAGTTCAACCTTTTTCCACTCAGATGGGAGGAGAGTTGTGGTGCATGAGCGGGCAAAGTCGTACTTGGAGTTAATTGCCTCGGGCAGGTGAGGACATCAGTTCCAGATTGTGCCCAGACGGATGGCTCTCTGGAGGAAGGTTCAATCAACTAATTGTGAAGTTCTGATAGGACTGTGGGGAGGCGTTGACCTAGAGCCGGGGCTCAGGGACATGAGGCGGCCTGAGGACCAAATTAAAGTAACATTTGTTTTATAAGCTTGCTTCCAAAATTTCCCATCTCCCGTTTCACCCTCTCAGATATTTCTGCAACTCTAAACATCTCTGTGTTTGTGTATGCAGACTTTTTTGGAATTCAGAGATCAGGAATACCGCTTTCAGCAATGCTTAAACACATGGACGTACGGAGCAAGGCCGCGCTCAAGCATTTGTCCTTGCTGCTGCCTCGAGCTGTGGCCTTAATTGCCACGGGAGTTGAAGGAGGTGTAAATAGAGTTGTTGACTGGGATGAAAATTCCTTTGCAAAAAAAATAAAAAATTAAAATGAATCCCATACTCATAGGGTTCTTGGACAGAAAGCATATGCAAAACGGGTTGTTTTAAAGAGCCCAGTCAAAACAATAAACTTTCAGACACTTATATGTACAGTTATATATCAAAAATATTAGAATATTGCATAAAAGTGCAATATTTTTCACCGGTCCTCTCAGAAAGTGGAAGACATTTTACAGAAATTCATTACACATTTTTTTATTTTATTTATTTATTTTTTAGCAGTTTTTGCTGATTATGGCTTACAAGCGAAGGGCACCCAAAATTTAGTGTCTCAGAAAATTAGAATAGCACATCAAAATAATAAGAAAAAAAGATGTGCGAATGTCAAGAACATTTCAATGTGCTCAGTACTTGATTGAGCCTACTCTTGCATGAATGGTCATTGAAGCAGCTTTTGGTACATTTGTCAGTGTGGGCAGGTGCCACGTTCTGCTGGAAAATAAAATCTGCATCTCCATACAGTTTGATAAAATGGGGCGGGGTGAAGAGGTCTAGAATTTCCTGGTAGATGGCTGCGTCTACCAGGAAACCATATGGCACGCCAGACCATCACTGACAGTGGAAAATTCCCACTGGTCTTCAAGCAACATGGATTTTATGCCTCTCCGCTCTTCCTCCAGGAAACAGGACTCTGGACGATTGTGCAGCAGTCCCATTTCTTTCCTCCTTAGGCCAGCTAATTTCCTCTGAAGTTGTCTCTGGTTCAGGAGAGGCTTAACACGGGAATGTGACATTTATCTAGTATGTGTCTGTGCATGGTGGCTCTCCTGAAATGGATTTTACTTGACCATCCTCTCATGACTGCAGTGCTCCCAGTTGCTGGTTCACCTTTTCCTACCACACTTCTTCCTTCCACTCAATCTTCTGTCAATATGCTTGGATAGAGAACTCTGTAGCCTTGCCGTTGCCTTCCTATGTATTTCCACTAATCTTGCTTTACAGCTCAGTCTGTGCTTTCTTCCATTCACTTGGAATTTTCCAGTAAAATTTCAACTTGGTCAATTAGAAGAAGTTGTGAACGATCACATTGGTTTTCTGCACTACGAAGTCTGCCTGCAGTTTCAGCAATGACAGCAGTGGAAGTGAACAAAGATGTTCAATCCATGTTGGTGCACGCTTCCAAACCTTGAATTAACATTAACAGCAATTTCCGGTAAGCTGCTCTAAATAAAAGAATGAGCAACAATTTTGGTAAGACTTGAAGCTACCACTGCATTGTAGTTCTACAAAGAGCAAAATCTTGCTATTCCAGTTTTTGCAGCATTTAATAATGCTCATCATACAATAGTCAAAAACAAATAGGACTTTTAACAGTCCTTAGATTTTAAACCGCTGCTACAATTTTTAGCTGGTGAACATGCACCCGTAGCTTTCTAACAATGTTGCTTTTTTGATCGTCAGCTTCTCCATTTCTGTGACTGGGAGAGAGCTGGATTCCTGCTCGAACCCAGCAAAGTTGATTGGCGATCGATCACTCATGATGTGAGATTCTCCCACTTGCTAAACAGGAGGGGGGAAATGCATTATGATTTAACATCAGCATTATAGATGTCACCAACAACCTAATCAATCAAAAAGCTCAGTTTTTGTCATTTTTTTGCAATTTCCCTTCATTGAATTAATTTGTTGTGTGTCAAGAATGAAAAAGGATTCAGTGAGTTCTCAAACTGATGCCGTAACGGAAAACACTGAAAAGATTGTTTTTGTCAACTGAATATAATATTGGTTAATTACCTTATCTTCAGATTGATATCTATTACTACACAAATGTACATTTTATAAAGGGTGGGGAGATCAATGTCCAACATAGCTATATCAAATTAATCTAAATCCCTCCATCCATTTTCTGTACATCCTTGTCCCTAATGGGGTCAGGAGGGCTGCTGGTGTCCCATCTCCAGCTAATGTTCTAGGCGAGAGGCGGGGTCACCCTGACAGACAGGTCGCCAGTCTGTCGCAGGGCAACACAGAGACAGACAGGACACACAACCATGCACACACTCACACCTAGGGAGAATTTAGAGAGAGCAATTAACCTGACAGTCACGTTTTTGGACTGTGGGAGGAAGCCGGAGAACCCGGAGAGAACCCACGCATGCACAACGAGAACATGCAAACTCCATGCAGAAAGACACCGGGCCGGGAATCGAACCCAGGACCTTCTTGCTGCAAGGCAACAGATCTAATCTAAAACCAAACTACCCACATTGTTTATTACTTGGTAAAAAAAAAAGTGAGCATGGGAGAAGTTAAACTAATTTAGTCTGATTGTGACACAACTGAGTTTAGTACAATGTAAAGCACTGTATAACTTGGCATGAAAATCAATTAAACATTTGTTTCCCATCATGTTTCATTACTTCCAGCAACATTACTTGCAGCACTCCTACACATTCCCACGTCAATGCTCCGCTTCATAAAATGAGAAAACCTACACAGTGTTTTGAGCTCGAAGCTGGCCATTGCAGTCGAAGGCATTAGGCTACGCATGGCTTGGTGTTCAAGTGGCTGCTTCTTTAGAATAACAATAAACTCTAATGGTGTTTGGATGCACATTTTTAAAAATTGGATTTCTTGGGGGTGGCTAAAGTGGATTTCTTGCAGTGAAGTGGACTGCAAAGTGGAACACTTGCTGATGTACTGTATTATATTTTGCTTTCCGGCAAAAAAAAAAGTATTCCATCTATTACCAATTTTTTTTATGTTTATGCAAACAATTTTTAATGTCAGACAAGGAAACTTTAGCTAATACAGAAATACAGTTTTCAAATGATAATTTAAGTTATCAAGGGACAAGCACTATCCAAACCAAACCGGTCAGTGTGAATAAATAATTACCTCGTATTCCAGATATATGGCTGTGTTATAATTGCAGGCAACACTTGTCATCAAAGGTTTGTGGTGACTAATAATGTGTTTTTACATCACTGCGGAGGAATTTTGACCCTCTCTATCTTTCGGAACTGATTTTGTTCAAACTGAAGGTTTTCCAAACATAAATGATCTGTTTAAGGTCACCTCACTGCATTTAGGTCATACATACATTTTCTACTCCAAAACCGTATTTTTTTTTCCTTTAACAATTCAGTGGTGAACATTTTGTTGTGCTTTCTATCATTGTCCTCCTGGATAACCCAAGTGAAGCTTGAGGCCAGTGTGACTACTATGAAAATTGTGTTTATTTTAAAAATAATAAAAGCTGTTTATTGGTGATCTAGAACAGCGGTACCCAACCTTTTTAGTGGCGCGGACCGGTCAGCCCTTCGCAATTTTGCTGCGGACCGGGGGTGGCGCGTCGTAAGTATCGAGTCCGATGCTGTTGTTTGGGAGGGCGGGGGCAGTACTCCGATGTTGTTTTGTTACTCATTCTGCTGCAAGTTGGCGGCTCAATTTTGACACGTAAGACGTAACCGGTAAAATCCGGTTTAGGATTTTCAAAATAAAAGATCCGGAAGTAGTTCATTATTTCTTGCGCGGCCCGGTACCGGTCCGCGGACCGGTGGTTGGGGACCACTGATCTAGAACATTTTATTGCGACAAAATGGAAAAAATAAAACGTGTAACTGAGCAAATACTTTTTGATGACACTGTTTTTTTCAGTTGTGCTGCTGAAAGTGATTTAAAAAAAAAACATATTTAGTATAAAAAAAAAAGTAAAGAGCACGGGCCAACACTTGTTTAATACAGGCATGGCAGATCAAGCATCACTTTGATGGAAAAGGGACTGCAGAGCTTTGTTGCTGGAAGCTATGCACGCTCTCTGACAGATTGTCTGTCATAAACTGTGATAGTCTGATTACTCCAAACCTCCTTCTAGATTACACATTCGATCCACTTCGAATCCCTCTATTCGTCATGTGTGAAGTGTTGGGCTGTCGGCTGGTGATGCACTTGATAAACGCCACCCTCGGACTGCAGCAACTCACCGCGTCAACCTCCCCGAGTCTTTGATTGTTTCAGCTGGATTAAAACAGTAATGAGAAGCTACAGCTCAGCTCGAAACACAAGCAAGAGTTTGAGGGATGATTTCAAGTGTCAAAGCTATCAGGCACTACGAGAGCTCTGCTGGATTGGTTTTGTTTCCCTTCTTCTTCCCCCCATAGCCCATAGCTCATTCACCCCACGCATTCGCAAGGCTGCAGAAGATGGAGGCAATGAGCATCATTTTGGTTAGCTATTGAAAGGCTTTTGTTCCCTTGTTTTGGTGCAAATGAATTCAGTTTGTATTTGAGTGCAGAGCTTTTAGCTCAAGCTGAACGATGAATGTGTCAAATGAAGTGTGTTACACAAGCTCCTTGGCCTAGGGAGAGCTGCGCTGCTTTCACTGAGCAATCCCTTGTGTGGGTGTGTTTTGTGCTTTTCAGACTGAAAATGGCCTATGAGTGTGTTTCCACGTGTGTGCCGTTGTGTACGTGCAGACGGCGGCAAGTATTAGTGGGCCAGGAGTGGGGATCCGAACTGCTTTTACAGAGGTGAGAGCATTGAAAGTTGGGTAGCCACAACAACCACAATGACAACTATAAATCATGTTAATGGTGCCTCTCGCTGTGGCTCCATCTTGATCAAAGGGAGGGGATGAAAACATGACAGCTTATGCCAAGAGCACTGCCTGAAATGTCAGCAGAGAGAGAAGAGTGGCAGGAAATACCACAAACAAGTTGATAGTTTCTGTCAGAGCTTTAAGAGCTTTCTATTAACATGCATCACTGCTGGGGTATCAACAGGTGAATGGTATGATGGTGGCAATGGGCTCAGTTTCAAGATCTGACACTAATTTCAGTCACTGCCAAATAAGGGTATAGCTGTAATGTTTTCCTGAGTTTAAATCAGTTTTAATCAAAGAAGAATTCAAGTAAAATCTATTTTAAGTTGTAATATGTGGGCGTGACGATGGCGCACATACGGAGGCCTCAGTCCTCACGGGTTCGAGCCCCGACCCGTTGACCTTTTCCGCACGTCTTCCCCTCTCTCTCTCACAGCCTGCTTTCCTTTTGGATCATTGTCAAATAAAGGCCACTAGAGCTGAAAAACAAAATTGTAATATGCGTTTGACCTTCACCCTCATGGAAATGCTGAAGAGGTCATAAGCAGGGGCTTCTCCAGGAATCTTGGGCCCCATGCCAAAAAATTCAATTGGGCCCCCCCACGCAGCTGCTGTTAAAATTTTTTGAGTCTATCTGACCCATCAAAAGCGTCACAATATTAAAGGCTCAGAAGCAGGAGGAGGGTCTTAGTGCTGTCAATCATCCTTGTTCACTCACTGCTAAATATGCTAATAGTGGAAAAACAACTTATCATTACAGGAAAAATTTTTATCTGCTGTCATTGGTAGCTATGCTAACTAGACTGAGCATTTACAATAGGCTGCATTAGCTGCAGCATAGGGATGAGCAGCCACACGAGATTGTGATTGACAGCACTAAAACGATCCTGTCCCTGATTAGTTGTTTCTAGATAATACTGGGAGAAGGCAGAGGAAATAAAGATCATTCATCTAAAGATTTTCCTTGGAATTGTCATAACTTTCCCCCCCTATACGGCACCCCTGGTCATGGGAGTTTGGTTGTCCAATTTTGAGACGTGTTTTATGAATCTGAAAACTTCCAAGTCATTCTGTGGGAGGTGCTGCAGTAGCACTGAGATGCTTCTAGGGGTTCAATAACCAAATCAAGAGTTGCGTCTGCGTTCTAGGCAAAATCTTGGTCCCAGTATGGGTTGGACTTGTCTCTGATCCTGTTTGTGGTTTCAAAGCAGAATCATGGAGAGCAGCTTGTCTGGTTTTGGTATTTCTCGTCTTTTTTTTAATAAAAATGTGCTTCTATTGGTATTTTCAGAACATGACCTTCAGGGTGTTTGGACCAGTATTGCTGGGTAAACTGATGTCTGATTTTTTTCTCTTGTGTGATGAATGGACGGATCTGTCTAGGTCAAACATCGGCAATGTGCTACAGCGCCTCCTTTCCGTCTCCCAAACCAGAGAAATAGTAGTTAGTCACCTGAGCCGGTCTTGGACAATCCGTCCACAGAGGTTGTATGTGGAGGAAGGTCGAAGTTCTGAACACGTCATCGATCCATTTCAAATGGAAAACAGTTCTTTCACACTATATCAGGAAAAAATCCTCTCAAGTCTGTCACAAATAAAATACTATAACATAGGATTTAAAAATACTTAGTTCAAAACTATCAAAACATGCAGCTTTTACAATAATTTACTTTGCAAAAAATGCTTCAACTTGTCCTAAAAGTATTGATTCTACATTTTGAATTTGTCACCTCAGGGAAAGAAACACTCTGACACTTTATGCTCTTACTCCTATTCAGAGAAACAAATGTTATTATGTTTCAAACACACAATATACTGGAGGTCACACTGTGCATGACCTGAAAAAAGAAACGGGTAACATCTGTGCAGTCTCTCCATGAAGCACATCCATTGTATATTTCCTCTCAGTTATCTCTTTGATGTATTCTAAAGGAAATGATCCACTAAAGTTAAAGTTACTTGCAAAGCCTTGTTTTGTCTGTTTTGATGTTGTTTAGGCCACCTGCGGCCTAAACAACAACTTGAAGGATTTATGGGCATTAGGGCTGTTTGAGAAAAATACCAAAAACAGCAACTGCGTGAAAAATGACAGAGACAGCATCAGCAGTCATTCCACATAGCCATTTAGTATTGTATTTAAAAATGGTTAGATCATGTTATGATAGAGCACAGCCAGATGAAGATTATAAATCTTTTTTTTTGCTAACATGTAAGCTTAAAGCACAAATCTCTCCCCTTTACTTATTGTTCCCTTTTAGGCTTGTGGCAGTGGGTATGACCTTTACGTTATGATGAAATGGGCTAAAATTAAATCATCAAAGTCAAACCAATGATGAATTTGCTCATCCCTGTGCTTATATCTCCAGACAGAAAGAAAAGCTTCAAAAATATGCATATTTGAACACCATTTATCTTTTGCACATGTGGCATTTCATCTGAAACTGCCGGAAGGCCTGGAAGTCATTCACAGGCAACATCATGTAAAGATGCTGTGGATGGTCCTTTTTATCCGTCTTATTTTTGTGATAAAATCTGTCAGAAATCTTTAAGAGTTCAGTCAGTTTTTCATCCTTTAGCGTCTTTCATTAATTTGGGGCGTGACTGTCTTCTACCTCTACTGATGCTAAGCATCTTTTTGTTTGTTAGAGAACAGCAAAGGTTTGACAGAATCCCCGTCGTAAGGCAAAATCGGATTGTATTAGCCATGCCGTTTTCTCAGAGATATCCTCAATATGATCGGATGCTGTTGGTTAGCTATTCAGATTAACGTGGAAACTATGTTCAGTTGAGCCTGAGTCAGTAGAGAAGGTGCAAATTATTCACAGTGAACATGACAGTTAAGTTTGTAAGTTAGTATTTTGACTTGTTAATCCCAAATGATATGTTGTGAAAAACTAACTATGGAAGAGACCTTTTATATATATGAAAGTGAGTCTTGCACAACTGCTGCATTGGTTGCTAATACAATGGTGGTCAGAACTAGAGATTGAAGTTGAAATGAAGTTCTCTATCCAAATGTTGCTAGAAATTTTGCTGTGTTGGCACAAAGTTTATGTCATAAGACGTCATTCTCCTCTGTGGTCACTTGTAAGTAGACTGGTCTCAACAGGCCAAACTTTTAAATGCATCCAAAGGGTACTGGTTAGTTTTGTCTCAAAACTAATGTTCTCAGACCCCATTAGCCTTCACTGGAAAAATTCAACAAATAATAACTTCAATTGTGATCTCACATTTGAGCTGGAGACTTTGCTGCCTCCGCTTCTATTTTTTTAGTGATCATTTTGTTGTGCGCTGATGCCTGGGCTTGACGTTCCATGCGTATTGTCATTACTCATCACAAAATTTTCTGCTAAATTCTGAGCTCTCCTGTTCTCACTTTATTTCATGTTTTTATTTCGAGTCTCTCAGGTTCAGTCCTATAAACGACCATAACTATCATTAACAAGCCTGAACACCTCAAACTGATGATAGGGTTATAAAAATGATTCATTTTAATCACAATCTATTATTCAATATTGCTCACAAGTTCAAAGTCATCCTAAAGTTTATGTAATAATAAGCAGTAGTTATCGCAGGTGGAATTTCTTATTTATTTTATTTTACATTACATTTTCTATTTCTGTAAAGCCCTAAAAGGTGACTACCGAACGGATGTAATCATCTGGGTTAATAAATTGTGTTTTCATCTCTGTCTTTTCATGGAGCTCAACTTGTTAATCCACAAATACAAAGGATTTTTCTGCTAGGAAGTGCAGTCTCAGACTCATAGCTATGTACTATGGTCTGCTGTGATGAAGAGGGCAGCCGTGCTGAGGCGTGACCGAGGTTGTGGGGCATGAATCAAGATCACCATAAACCGAATTAAAAAGAATAAATACTTAGCTTTCATACAGACCAAGTGATTTATTCTACACTTTCATGGCGCTAGCTGAACAGTGGCCGCCAAGAAATCAATATGTAATTATAGACATCCTACCCTTGGCTGTTCCTCTCTCAGCGTTTACCTCCCACCACACTCAAAACAAATGTCAGAACAGGAGTTGGCCCAGAACAACAAGAAATAAAAGGCATTTACCTGGAGAGCACAGGCCTTTTTAGTCTGTTTATTGTCTGTACATACACAAACCTGGGCGTTTGTCTTGGAGGCATTTTGTAGGGTTTTTTTTATATTTGCGAGTTAAGATTTTGCCTCATACAAAGTTCACTTTTCATATTTAAAAAGAAAAAATGGCAGGAAAGTGATGTATCTGAACTGAAAAAAAAGATCTTACACAGTGTGTTTGTTTAAAAAGTTTTTCAGAATTTGCTTTGTAAATGTAAGCTATCGCAGCATATCATTTAAATTTTTTTTAAAATTAATAATGGGGAAAATGAATCCATACACAATAAACTTTTCATTTTGATCAGACATGGGATCTAAGATGAAACCAGGAACCTAACCCAATACATGAAAATACATTTGATATGGAGTGAGGGAAAAATTGAGGATATAGGGCATATGTTATGTAGATAAAAGACTGATGCAATGCAGGGGCGACGATTAGACTGCAGGCAGAGCAGCAGGAAATATCGGAAACAAATCAGGGAACAATCCAACAAATAAAATAACTGCAGTAAAACACTAAGCCTATGACAAATAGTACTGGCTTTTTTATGGTGTGTCACCAGTCTCTGGATTTGGTTTTGGATAAATCACTTTATTAGACTTGGCACTGATTTTCAGTCCAGGTATTGTCTGTTGTGCAGTACCTCCAATCTTTAACGCAGATCTTTTCACAGCCTTCCCTCTGTTGGCACTATTGCTGATTCGGTTAAAAACTAAAAGGATGGAAACTGAAGGTGTAGCTTGCCATATCCTTTGTCCAATTGATCCCAGAAGCTACAGATGCCAATCAGCAAAGCAAGTTTTAAGCTTCTTCATTCATGATCATGCACTGGAATGCTAAACCCATGGAGCTTGTTCCAGGATCTGATCAGTATGCCTTCTTTTGGAGATCTTACTGGGAGATAGCCCTAAAGCAGGCGTGGAACTCACCGGAGGGACTAGACGTCATCTTTCTAGATAGGTAGCATCTTGGGATGTCTGGATTTTTCACCTACAGAGGTTACAATTGTGACCAAAGCAGAAGAGGAGGGTCACCTGTCCAATGCCCCAGGGCTTGGAAAAATCTTCTCTTGACCAAAATAGACAGATGATGATTTAGGGTGAGTAATTACTTTTAAACTTGGATCCCCAACTGATTGTAAAACATTGTGCAGGGTACGTTTTCTCCGAAAATGTTTTAGAGGTTTTAAGTATTTAATACCTTAACTGTCACCCCGAAAACATCAACATTTTAGTCAAAAAGTCCATGAAGAGACTGGTGTCATCACAATGGTTAAGGAGTTAACAAAACACCTGTGGCTTAGTAGGTACTGTAGGTGGCATGTCAAGTATATGTCAGTCCAGCCTCAATCCGCACAGTTTCATGTTGGATGAACTGAGGTGATGTGGGGGCCTAGTGGGTGCTGTAGGTCTCGACACATTGATGAACAGCTGTACAGGTCTGAACTCTGCTCACCACTCTGTGCTCCATCCTGACTAAATCAATGAGGTAACCAGTCAATGTTTTCCCACGTTCAAGCTCTTTCCAAGCCCTTATCTGGCCCAGGCAGTTTAACGGTGACCCCCACACAGGTAGCTGGAGACACTATAATCCATCTCTCCTAGCCCAGACAGACTCATTTTATCTCATCACAGCTACCCCTGCCTCCTCCCACTCCACCTTTTCCCCCTTCTCACCCTGCTTCTCACTTTCAGGTCAGTCAAACATCTTCCTCTCCTTCGCTCTCTCTCCCTTGATATCTCGCGCAGTTTTAGCTTCTCCTTATCGACGAACTCATCCATTCCCTGCTGTTGCATTACTCACTGTTTCCTGATCCATCTCCAACACCCCCGCTCGTCCTCCCTGTCTCGTTCAAAACCCTTTCTTCTTGCTCCCTGCTCTCGCTGTGAGAGGCTCTCAGGCCCGGCTGCAGGGAACCAGATCTTTGGCAAAATAAACACACCTACTACTGGCTGTCAATATCTGCTCTCAATAAGAGGTCAAAATGATTGAGACTTCAAGGTATTTTGATATATTTCTACATGGCCTTCAGCCATAACATCTGATTACAAGAGTTTCAGAAAAGCAGCAGCAGAATTTCTACAAAAGAAGGTTTTTGTCACTTTATTTTCAGAATATATCCAATGCCCCAAAATGCATTGAACTCTTCTAAGTTTTTTTTTTTTTACAATTTGTCTTTTTTTCACTTTTCTTTGAAAAATAAAGAAAATGTAGGCAAACACGTGAAAGATGGAGTTTTGGTCTGATGAGGGGCAAATTTTACTATTTGGCCAATATGCAAAATAGTGTGTGTGGACAGAAATTGACACACCTCCTTCAACACACAGCTCCTTACGATGACAGTAGTGCGAACATCATTCTTCAGCAGCAACAGGAATAGTGGTCAGAGTTCATGGGAAACAGAGTTAATGCAGGGCAATCCTGGAAAGTACCCTGTATTCCAGGATCGTCCAGTTTGAATGGTGGATGCACTGATTTACTCACAAACACAATCATATCAGGTTAGCTGTTGGCTCCAAACAGGTCAATAGTGATTGGTTGTATGTGTCTGTGATGAACTACTGACCTGTTTAGGGTGTGTCTCACTGCTCTGAACAGACATCGAATGAGTGAGTGATATGACAAGACCGAAGGGGTTAAGATAAACAATATAATGATTTCACGGTATGAGTCTAGTTCATGACTGTAAAGAAATTAGCTACCAGATGTCACATTTCAGCAGCAGTCCAACGTAAACACCAAAACACCCTCACAGAACGCACAAGATAAGTCTATAATGTTATTTTAATTATATTCACAAAAGTTGTGGAAGAAATAGATGCATATTTTTACATACATTTGTTTCACATTGTCATTGAAGAACGTGAATCGCACGTCTATCCTAGGAAGATATGCCTGTTTGTCAAGACAAATGGAGACAGAAGCCATTTCACAATAATATCCTCATATTTTGCCGAGGCAGGATGTAAAAATATTCAGTTGATGGCATCAATAAAGAAAAAAAAAAAGAAAGACTGAAAACAAGTCTTTGTATAAGTGCCTCTGCAGATTTTTCAGGTGAACAGATAATTTTATGGAGTGAATTGAGAAAGAGTTAGAATGAGAGGAATAGAAATTGAGAGCAGGAAGCAGCTTGACAAGAATATGAACAGCAGCAAACAAAGAAGTGGAGAGGCAGGAAGACAGGAGTGAAAGCCATACAGCGAGTCGGCAATGACATTTAGGATTCATTATAAGCTAACCCCGTCTGTCTCAATAAGGAAACCCAGCTGTCACTCTGATATATAACAAGAAATGTTTCCTACTGAAGTCTGGTTGTCCGCTGTAATTTGATGTTCACTCAGTAATATTTATCTGCAGCTTTTCTTCTCTTTCCATTGTTCGTCGAGGAGGATTTGTAAGTAAGCAACATCAGCTTAGTGGGCAACACATGGCCAGCAGCAACACTCAGGTCAACTGTGGTAAATGATGCTTATTTATTTTCCAAAGAAAATATCCTCCTCAGCATTACTCCGCCACAAAGTTTCACCCTTACCGTCCAAGCTAAACTTGAGATTCATCAGATTAAGTCAAATTTTCCGCTTGCTATTGTCACGTTATTGGTGATCTTATGTGAATTGAAGCCTTGGTTATGTTAGTTGACAGAAATGGCACCTGTGCGGTCTTCTGCTGCTTTAGTTCATCTACTTTGTGATCCCATGTTGTTTTTGTTCTCCCACCTCAAGACCATTTCCTTTTATCAACACAACTGTTGCTCACTGATATATATATTTTTTCTGTTTCAGACTATTGTCTATGCATAAACTCCAGAGGCGGCTTTCTGTGAAATTTCCAGGGGATCAAGACATGTTTAAATATTCGGATCAGTCTTGTTTAAAGTCCCTCTAATACTCTTTGTTTCCCTTTCTGAAGATCAGTTTGAACTTCAGCAAGTTGTCTTTACCACGTCTTGATCCCTTGATGCATTGAGTTGCTCCAACGTGTTTTACTGTTTGTGTTAACAAGCAAAGCAATATTTTTTATGTAGCACCATTTATACAAAAGGCTGTCTGAACCACTTTACATATAATAACAACAAAAGACATTTTGAAAAGTTGCTTAAGCTTTGAAAACCCCTGCATAAAAGAAACCAATTTTATAATGCAAATTGAAACTACAAACTCCCCGTCCTTGTTTAGTTCTGGTGTGGGAACACTGGGGTAGCAGCCTCTGACTCAGGAGTCTACGTAGTTCATATTTGACTCACAAAATTATTTTAGCCAAAGATGATTTAATGCTTGAGAGACCAAAAGCAATCAATTGAATCTTTAAATCGATCCATTTACACACATTGAGCCAGAGGAGTGATTCAGGAGGTGATGTGATCCATTTCCCTGGTGCTGGACAGGATTCTGGCAGAAACATTTTGGATCAACTGCTGCTGCCTGATTGTTTTCTTTCTTTTTTTAATACAGAGATTTGCAAACCCAACATATGATACAAAAAAATATATAATGCAAGAATGAAACATGCTAAAAATAAGAACATGCACCTGATTTTCTCTGTCATGTTTTGACAAGAAAGTTTTTATTAAGTAATGTTTTCAATTTGAAAATAAGCTAAATAACCAACAGCTTCTATTTTGATTTGAGGCCAGCTTCTTGTTTATGTTATGGTCTTTAGTCCCATTGAGTCTAGTTGAGCTCTGATTTCTATCCTTGCAATTTTGTGACTAAAGAAAAGAAAAAGAAGAAAAAAGAAACTGGAAAGGTGTACTTAAGAAACTGAGTGACTGCAAGTCAGAATACATTTTGTTCTAACAAGGCCTCTCCAAAAATAACATCACCCAGTGCACATATTTCCATCTACGCAACATTAATCGCCTCCATCCCTCCCTTTCCCCTTGTGAGGGACCAGACTCAAACGAGGACAAAAAAATGTTCAAAGTAGCAAAAATTACATTTAATTATTCCAAAATAGCAAACAAAACATAAAGATTTAATGCAAAAATAAGTCAAAGAATAAATAACAATTTTGGGCCCAATTTAACTGAGGTCAACTGAATTCTAACTGAACACAAACAAAACTGACCTGCCAACAAAGAACAAAAGGCTGCTTAAATCGGGGTGGAGTAACTTAAATCTACCACATGAGGGAGGCACGACATAACAAAAGAACAAATAAATACAAAATTAACTAAAGCATTCTATGAAATATATAAAGCAAAACTAACTCTTACTTAGCAGAAACAATAAGTGAATATTTAAGTAACAAAATTAACTAAATAAAAACAACTTGAAACAAGTCTTCCCCCTTCAGTCTTTCAAAAACAAATGGTATGCTCCAGCTCCTCCTCCAGCTGGTTTGTCTCAGCAGCACCTCAAACAAAAGACAAGTGTAAATAAACCATTCAGACAGACATTAAATAAAGTGTGCACCCATTAGAAAATATATGTCTAAATGAAATAACTAACTTAAACGTATAAACTGTAATGTAATATAAAGAAAAAATACTAACACGATGTGGTGGTGGGAGGAGCATCCACCACACCCCTCATGCTGCTTTAACTCCTGTCCGTAGTTTTGTTACCTCCCACATTGATGATCGCGATTCTCTTCTTTTTGGTCACCCTCAAAGATCCCTCCATAAACTCCAAAGGGTCCAGTACTCAGCTGCTCGGATTATCACCGGGACGTCTCCATTAATTTTCATCGCATCGCTCCAGTTTTACAGCAGCTTCATCGACTCCTGGTCAAATTCAGAGTGGGCTGCTAAATTCTTCTGCTTACGTTCAAGGTAATCCACAACCTGTTCCTCCCTTACTTGTCCGATCTTCTTCACGGTGCCATCTCCTCCCGCTTCCACAGATCCTCCTCTGCCGTCCATCTCACCGATCCCAGAACCATGGGGGTTTGCTCCCGCTCTGCTCCCAAACTCTGAAACATTTCTAACACTGACACTCTTTCCCTACTTTAATCAGGACTTGAAGCCCACCTCTCCAAGACTGCCTACACCTCGTGTTTCACTGCTACATCACATTTGTGCCTATGGAGCCACGTTACTTAAATACATTCCTATGGTATGTGTGAGAGTAAGACAAAGAGCTACTGTTTGAACGCATAAAGTCACATCAGTGATTTGAGCTGTGCGTCCGATGAGTGTATAGCTGATTAGTCCACTGCTGTCCACTTGAGGGATTTGCCCAAAGGATCTTTGTACACGGGAAGCAAAAAAATAAAATCTCAAATCAGAGAGACAGCACACTTTGCCTAGGGCTACATAGCAGATATAAAGCAGATTCAAAGTTTTTCCCTCCATGTTGTCTGGTGTCAGTCACCCCCAAGCATAAGTCACACTGAGCCCTGCATGACAAGCCTCTGCTGCTTTCCTCGCGTTCTCTCATCATCATTCTTCACCTGGGGAGCCAGAACCCACTATCGATGCAGACGAAATGCGAGAGAAAAGGGAATAGGGGAGATGAAACTTTCATAAGGTGCAACCGTCGGTCTGGGCAACGACAATGAAAATGCAAAGATTGAACTTTTCTTCAAGACCCGGGGCGGGGTACTGAGATTACAGGAAGCCTAGAGGTGCAGAGATGAGTCGAGGAAAGGCAGGTGAGGTGGTGGGGGAGCTGCGGAGGGAAGATAGGCTGGGGAAGTGATAAGAAGAAAGAAATGGATTATCAATAGGCTTCTAATCCCACAGAACCTCGGTGTTTAGAAACCTGAAACATTTAGTCTCTCCCTCTCTTTGTATTCCCCGTTGGTTTTATTTTTCATCTGTACTTTCCACTTTAGTCACATTTGTTTTTTTACCAGTACACCACCAGCCAGACGTGCAGGATGAAGAACTCTGACCAATCAGAGGCAGGAAGCTTTTTGAAAGTGTTAGGTGGCAGCTGTCTCTTTTATACGTCAGGTCATTTTCTGCAGGTTGTAACTGTCCTCTCTTGTTTTAAAGAGTCACATTCGAAAACACGCAGTCCTGCACTGGCTCCACGGCTCCTGCTATCCGCATCAGTTTATCTCTGTCTTCCAGGAAATTTGTGGTGCCATATTATGATCGATGGCTTGCTTTCAGAGACGGAGCAGCCCTCGACTGTTCGTTTGTGTCCGTTACACATGGCTGAGGAACGACAGCTGGGACATGGCTTTGCACCACAGCAAGACAAGTTGAGAGTTAGAATTGTTCTTAATCCCAACAAGATAAAAAAAAAAAAAAAAAGCAATCGCTCAAAACCAAATAAGACAACTCAAAAATAATACAAATGCCTTTTGGTAAACCATATGTGCTCTGGGCATGTAGATATGTAATTGCATGATTATACAGCATAAATCAGCGAAATGTTAGCTTCGAAAATGTGCATTTACCACACTTTACATTAAGATGCTGTAATATGTATTGTGCTTTCTCTGCACTGTCAGTGGACTGATGCATGCTATCTAAACACAAGGGTGGCTACCAGTTTTTTTTGACCACCTTGCATTGCAGAATAAATTATTATTTTTAAGCTTTATATAACTGTATGATTCATTGTTTATTAACTTGAACGTTGTTTGGGAATATTGTCATCGTTTATTTATTCATTCACTCATGTATTTCTCTGCTTATTGTTTAGATTACTAAAATAAAAACATAATTTCTAAGAAACTAAAAGGCTAATTAAGGTCACAGTGGAATGCAGAAGAGCTTTTAAACATATAAATCTTCTACATTACCTGCAACCAAGACCCAATATATAGTGCAGAAACCGCAGAGGGATTATTCTGGTGCTTTGCGTCAGTAAACAGACCAGCGTTGGGTCTGAATTATTAACAGGATTTTAGATGGAGAGCAACAGTTTTATTAACAAGTTTTACTTTGCAGATTTATTGTTGTTTTCCCTTCGAGTAGAAAAAGAAACGGGCAGAACGACTGAAAACACTGTATGAAGCCGCCGCATTTTTAGTGTTCATTGAGACATCAGAGAATTTCTGACAGCAGAGGGAGCGTCTTGAAGCTGGTTTAACATTCTGTGGTTGGAGCGGCTGTTGTTGTGTCATCGCATCATCTTCATGAAACATAGAGAAAGAAAAGCTGGCTGCAGCAGGATTCACTCGGCCTGCGGTACTCGGATCTTTCTGACAGATTGAGTCAGAAGGAGCGCAGAGCTCCACCTCAAAACCCTGAAACATTTACACTCTCATGTTGGAGAACTTGTACTTTTAAATAGTAATATAACATGTAATGTAATACTGTAGTTCTGCAAACTGCATTCAGTTTGTTTAGAAACTAACTAGATTTTTTAATTATTATTATTATTTTTTTACATATTTAAAACCTAAATATCTATGCAGACTTTATAGACAGTAGTGTAGAATACAGATAATAAAACAGTGGTGCATGAATTCCCTTAACAGAATAATACATTTTCCGTAATGCACAGTCAGAACAGAAATGCTTCACCACCAATGCACGCATACCAAACCAAATAAACAAATGTGCACCTGCATTATGACAACTCCTGCAGATTTTGCATTTGCCCAGCTGAATGCAAACCACACCTCTCCAAAAACATACAGACGTTTCCCAGTGTGGCCTGGGGTTTACAGTCCATCTCTCTTCTTCTTGGTTATGATGTTCTCACATTGAATTCCCAATCATCCAGCTAACACATGTAGCCTATCCCTGAGCACTCACCTCCTCCACCTGACAACGCAACAAGCAAAGACGAGGAAGGAGTGAGGAGGGCCAACAGGGAAGGTTGATCTTCCTCCGGAGTGTGTGACTGACATTTAAAAAGCAGAGCCTCCAGTTTTCATGCCCAGCATCCCTCAGACTCTGCCTGGCCTTCACATGCGGAGATGAAATGCGTCTGGATTCTTTAGATGCAGCTTACTGTTTCCTCAGTTCCTCTGACATATAAGACACTTTAGAGGGATGGGATTTAATAAATAAATCTGTTTAAAAAAAACACACACTTTTTTTTTCTTTTAAACTGGCCTTTACTGAATCTGGATTCAGCTGAGTTTGTTTATACAGATGTTACACACTTCAACATGAAATCATCTAATGACTCTCTAGGCGTCAAAGGTCTGCAGCTTTTTATTTTTATTTATTGTTTCTGGTGCACACATTCATTCACTGCTCTGATATTTCCTTTCTGTCAGAGTCGGCTTTGACATTTCTCAGTCTGCGGCCATTTAGTGCTGTGTAGGTGGAGAAAGCAGCAGTGATGAAGCTATCTACAGCTAGATTCAGAATGCAGTGAAAAAAAAAAGTGGCTGCATGTCCTCATATAGGGCACGAATCCTAGACCTTTCCCCATTTTATTACATTGTAACCAAAAACGTACAGAATGCTTCACTTTTTCGAGAGTGCTCTCCACTTCAGTCTGGGACGACAGTTCATTTCTCAGCAGAACAACAAACCAAAGCTCATGTCCAGGAACTGAAGAAAATTGGTGCACAGACATCTCCCATCCACCCTTTTAGAACTGGGAAAGAACGGCGAAGCAGAATGGGCGACAATGCCTAAAGATACGTGTGCCGAGCTGGAGGCATCAGACTCAAAAAGACTTGAGGCTGAAACTGCTGCTGAAGGTCGATCAACAACGAAACAATCAAGTTCTTTGAATACTTACGTAAATGTGATCTCTTGGTTTTCTATTTTTAATAAATTTGCAGGAATCTCAAAACATGTTGTTCCTTTTGAAGAAACGGATTCATTTAACACAATTTATAGTAAGGAGCATGATGCTGCCACCACTATATTTTATTTATGTTGAGTCTGGTGTGTTCAGGCTGATGTGATTATGATGTGTTAGTCCGATACATGGCCTGTGTTCTTCATACAGCTTTGTTTTAACAACAGTTTTCTTTTTGCCAATCCTATATTAATGGCCAACCAATATCTGTCCTTTGGAAACAATCTCCTATTTTATGACTTTTGAAAGCAAGTGGTTTGACTGGGCTTCATTTTGCAGTATCAGAGTAAAGCAGGCTAAATACAAATGCAAATTATTTGCAGGAGGATGTTGAAACCCATGAATCTTTTTCCTTCCTCTTTGCAAACATGCATTACTCTGTTTTGGTCTTTCACACAAAACCCCAATGAAAACATACAGAAGTTTGTGATTGTAACACAATAAATAGTTAAAAGGTTTATGGGCTGCGGATGTTTGTAGGGTAGTATACTGTATATTTAATGGATGTAAGACTTCAGGCGATATCAGTTTATCTTGGCATATATGACGAACTTTATCAGAGCTACTTAGAATGCAGATTATTTAACATTTCATGACAAAAAATGCTGAGACTCATTTCTTATTTTATCAGAATTGTGATGGGACAAATGTGATGGGAAATGTGCATCTATTTTTGTAATCACAGATGGACAGGTATATATAGATGTTACAGACAGACCAAACCTACATGTTTCTCTCACTGTATGTGAGTGTAGCGTATGTGTTTGCACGGTGCTGTTGCTGAGGCCACAAAATCAAAGAGAAAGGAAAACAATACCGGCTTTTCTCCTCAATCTGTCCCCTGGCGGCTCCCAGAGACCTGCTTCTCTGCAGATCTACCACCCGCCTCCCAATATTTTCCTTCTTATTTCTACCATTTTTCCCATTTTCTCTGTCCTGTCTTGTTTTTCTCAGTGTTGCACAGAGCGTACTGCGGGAGGAATGTACGGTTCTCCGTATATCCTGTCCATTGGGGGGCTGTATATGAAAGAAGCTGTCACAAACTCAAAATGTTGTGTGCAAGAAGTTAACTAAAACTGGTTTTATAACTTATTGTTGTGCCAAGTTGAGAGAACACATACTGCGATTCTCTCAGACAGCTGTAGTCCGATGTAAATTCTGGAGAAACAGAACTCTGTATTGTGTTAAACATTGTTATTCCTCACTTTTCTATATTTGCATTCTCTCCAACATGTATTATAAAGAGAACAGAAGGATGGAAAACATCCTTGTGGACGGACTGGTTCCTGTCCAGACATTAGCACTAGTCCACGCCGAATCCAGAGTGATTACACACCACATTTACCTTCATTCAGTATAGCACTCTGTTTATTTCTCAAAGAGGAAGCTGTGGGGTGTAATTGCAGTTTGAGGAATGTTTGTGTCATTAGCTCCGTTCAAAATAGGCTAAAAAGAAGAAAAAAAAAAAACACATACATATACACACCCCCGCACACAATACTCACCAACCTTCCTTGTTTGCAGAATCTTTCCCATAGCAGCTACTGAAGCTTCCTGGTGTGACTAGTGTCCATCTCTTTGTGAGGACAGCCTAATCTTGGCAGATTTACACATGGGCCATATTCCTTTAATTACTTGATGTTGCAATTGACTGAACTTCAGGGGATGTATCAGTGCTTTAGAGATTTTTTTGTATCCATCCCCTGCCTTATACTTCACAATCAAATTTTGTCTGATTTGTTTGGAGTGTTATTTTGTCTTTATGCTATATGAGAAAACATTGAATAGTGGAGAACCTTCCCAGGAGTGGTCAGCTTACCAGAATTACCACAAGGGCGTGTCTATGTTTCATCCTAGGGCCATAAACAAAAGCATCTTAAGCCCAATAAGCCTCAGTTAGTCAGTTCCCATCATTCAACAAGAGATAGGGCAAAGATGGCCTCCACTGGAGTTTTCAAGCAATCTTCATGAGCCCCAAGATTTTTGGGAAAGCATTTAGTAGACTAATAATAAAGAAGTAGAACTTTATGAAAGGTTTGCTTCCTGTTACATGGAACTGGCAGAGCATTTTAGAAAAAAAATTGACATTACAGTGTTGGAAGGGTTATGAGCCAGGACTGCTTAACTGCTTCAGGACCTAGATGGCTCGTTCTGATCAGCGAGGCCATAAATCCTGCTCTCTACCAGCCATCTTTTTCTGACCTTAAGCTGAAGTGCACTCGGGCTGTGAAGCAGCACAATGATCTAAAGCACACCATGACAGTTTTTCAGAACATTTGTGCTTTGCTGAATTTTTCTAATATTAAATGTGTCCTAGCTTCCTGGCAAATGTGGCTGTTAGTTGTCTGTAATTAAGATTGTTGGGTAACTAAGACTTTTAGAGCTTGTAACAGTAAAATGAGAGGATTTCTGAGGAAAGAAAAAATAATTTGTGTCCATTTCTACTGAACAAAGACTAAACATTTTCCAGTTGGGTCAAATTTTCTCCCAGGACTTCCCTGCTTCATTCATCTTTCCATCAGCTCTGACATTTATGTTTGGTTTCCTGACCCACATGCAGAGGAGACTCATAGAATACTAAGCAGTTTATTTACAATATCAGTGGCATGAAAACAGAGTCCATTAATCAGACACCATTTATTGCAGAAGAACAGAGGATCTGTTAGAAGAGGGTTAACACAGAAAGGAGAATATGAACTCGAAAACTGGAGGTTGTGCTTATAACAAGCAAAAAACAAAAACAAAACGCGGTCACAAGGAGAGGCATGAGGTGAAGTAATGCAGGCAGGTTTAGGTTTCTTGACGATGTTTCCAGGGCTGCTCAGGACGATCGTGTGAATTAGTTAGTTCTTCCTTGAGAGTATACTTGAAGGAGGCGAATATTCGAGGAATCCAACTTTGAACCAAGGAAGCAGTGATAAAGCCAACCTGGGAGGCACAGGGAGCACTGGGAGTTAGAAGCATGAATAAATGATCACAGAGACTCTAGGAGGCTCGACTCTACCACCAATGTGGGAAGACCAAGTCTTCTGCTGGCCGCCGACAGCTCCTTAAATCCCCCGCAGACTGAGGAGTGCAACTGCAGTGAGGTGTGAGAGGTTCCTGATCTCTCAGACGGTGAAAGCTCTGCTACACAGGATGAAACTTATGAATAGGTGCGTACTCACAAACAGTAAAGGGTCATGACACTGACACTGTGGAAGAAAAGCATCCCCCACAGCATGATGCTTGCTCCACCATGTTTCACAGCAGAGTTGATTTTGTATGTAGTTTTTCTGTTCAGTTTTGCGTTTAGACAAAACACCAATATTGATCATGCAGCATGATCAATATTGGTGCAGCATTTCCTTCTCCCACGCTCCTGTGTTTTGTTTAGGTTTGCATGTAGGCAACACAGCAACTATATTTTGTGAAACGTCTCTACAAAAGATTCATAGCACAAAATTTTGCAGATAATTTTATTTATGACTTTTTATCTGAATTTTAAAATCCACAACACCGAACTGCTCAGTGATGTTGTGCACCCAGAGCACGGTGTGAAGCGCCTTCAGAGAACAAATTTGTTTCCTGCATGTTTTAGTAGTTTTTTTTACGCTTTGTAGACTACATGATACTCCTGAATATTACATCTGACAGCAGAATGCATTTAATCTATTCTAGCTGAATGCTGCAGTTGTTCTGTCACATGTAATTGTTAACATTCTGCTTGTTACAGTGGAGATATAGAATATCTCCTTTTGTAGTAATTCCTCTGTTGTAGATGTCCTAATATTGTCTGTGCTTCTTTTGGCTAAAACATGTAAAATGTATCAGGACTTTTTAATGTTTATGTTTGTTCCAAAAGTTTCGAGTCTCTTAATTATTTGCCAGTTTGAAATGCAAAAAGATTACAAAATGATGTTGATCAGTTTCTTACCCACAATGTTGAAGAGCACCAACCAAGAAAAAATACTGTTGCATTAATGAGGAAGTCATTTGCCAACCCCAGAATTGCTCAGCTGGAATCTCTCCCAAAATAAGCATGATACAATCAAAAATACAAATTTAGTCTTCATTTCAAAGACTCATGCATCGGTTCTTCCACACTACATATTTTGTTGGCAGCTTGCAAAGCCTGGCATTCTGCATCAACACTCTTCTTGTCAGTCTGTGCCTGTGTTCTTAAACAGTGTTTTTGCACGTATTTGCAGCCTGTATTTGTTAAATGAGTACCGTTGTACAATCTGAGCTGCGGTTTGCTGTGTTCTGAAATGTTAATCAGCTCCGACAACAGGATCAACAGTGTCCGGGGGATGTAGGCTAAGGACAGAAGGACCTTGACGGCGGGACGATGCGTCCACCCACACTAACTAGTCAGCCTCTTTTCACCGCATGACTGTCAAGACAATTATGATTGTGCCTGTTTGTGCTGAATTAGATAAATACAGCTCAGGGGAGACAAATTCTTCAAATGTTGGCAAGTGTTTACAGTGGAGGCTCAGAAACAGTGTTTGGACTTCAACAGGTAAAGAAAGAGTTGAATTTCTCACATGAAATTAAGAGAAGGTGAAAGGAAAATAAAGCAAAATTTGACTAAAAGAGAGTCAAGGCAGAGAACAACATGTAGGGCTTGTTGTGATTGTAATATGTATTTTATTGACATTTTACAAAGTAGACCAACACAAAATAGAGTATAAATGTGCAGTGGAACATTTATACACATTTTTTTTTCACAAGAAAAAAATCTGAAAATGGTGGTATGTATTTTTATTCAATATCTTTACTCTGATACTCTTGTGCAAATATTCATCCTGGTAATAGCTAATGCACAATTATGCTTTGATCTAAATCATTCCATTATTCATCTGTCTTTATATTTAAGGTTGTTGCCATGCTGCATCCTGGACCTTCATCTCATTGTCAAGATTTTTGTAATCTCCAAAAAGATTTTTTTTTTCCAGGATTGAGTTGTTTTTTTCAACCTTTGCTTCCTACATGTTACAGTTTAATAATGCTTTGCTCCAAGCATGTTTCAGCACTACATGCTGCAGCGCAGATCCCTGATAGACGAATAACTCATCACATGCATTTGCTGGCTAACCGTTACGCTCTCTGTTGTGTCTGCTCGCTGCCAGATCATCTGTAGCCTTTGGTCTCAGCATTCCATCACTGTTTTGTTCGTATCTAAAGAGCCTTGGTGTGTTTTCTCCTCAGCCTCTCGTCCCTTTTGGACTTTGTTCATGTGTTTGTACCAAGTAGATAATCAAGTTTCTGCTTGTCTTGTGTGCTTCAGCATCGCCCTCACCAGTCTATGAACGCAGGATTCTTCTTTTGTTCAACTCTTGCTTTCCCTAGAGCACTGAGTTTTTGGTTGGGATTTTTGGCTTGCTCTGATGTCATACTTTTGTATTGGGTTATTTCTCAGATCTCAGACTGAGGATATCAACTTGCAACCCTTTCTTGCTGTTTCCCTTCAGAACATCACTCTTCCACTTAGCTCAAGAAAATACCCTCTTCAGCGCTGTATCTGCTGTAAACTCGATTCACATCTTAAAGCTAACCCATAACCCAAAAACAGCCCTTCTTCTTACAAGGCTCAAGCTTTGGGCCCCATGAGGAGCTGTTGGTCCCTACGATATAGTATATGTCAGGAAGATGATTTTTTTTTACACTGCATCAAATATAAGGCCACACACAGTGTATGTCGTTCTAGCTTCACAAAGACACCTTAATCTTAAATCTAACCCCTAACCCTAAAAAATGGGACACACCACATTAGGACCCAGCTTTGGCCCTCATAACGCTCTTCCATCTTCAGAAGATTAGTGCATATGCCAGAGAACAATGTGCTATCTTGTGAAAGCACACACCTGTGGCTCCTGTGGCTAAAATCCAACTCTAATTAATGCATAATAGATGTATGTCCCTTGCTAATGTTGAGCCAACTCATGCACTGAATGTCTCCTCGTAATTTTAGCGGCATAACACAAGGTAGAGCTTAGGACCATGTTTGTCAGGTCAGTTCGCATCACAAAATCACATGCATCAGCTATAATAGCTCTCATTTATCACAATCCTCACTGAGGAAGACCCACCTTATCCGTGCAATGCTCCTTGCCAAAGACTTATTACTTGTTGTCAGTGGAAAGGGGCACTTCATAGATTAGATTCATTACTGACCTCATCAAGCGTACAAAGAAAACAAATTGGGCAAAAATGTAAAATGTTTATCATTTGTTGACACGTGCCCTATTTTCCACTCCCACTCGTTACGCTCTTAATTTGAAGAATCGTCACCGCAGTCAAGCCACGGGAATCTAAGAGTAGTAGGAGCGAGCGGACGTTAGCTTGTATCTGGGAAAACAAATCAATAAGCTGAGCGCTTTTTTCTTCTTCTTCCATTACCAAGACAGAAAAGTAAACCGCCGGCACCAACAGTGGGATCACAGCAGTCACAGATTGTTGTGAGGGGTGGAGCAGGAGGAGCAAATCTAAATGAATTCCTGAGTTTATGTGAGAGCAGCAAACAATTACTCCAACACTCTATTGATTGAGCACTGGGTGGGAGGGAGACTATAAGGGGGTTTAATGCTGAATTCACCAGAGCTTTCTAGTTCACAGCCACGATTGCGCCGCCAAACTCATCAGAAAAGTTTGACCTTTTAACTTAAGAGGAAACGCTGAAAACCGAAGCCATTTTCTGTTCCACATTCAAAGCCAAAAGGTGTTTAATATTATGTTGTGGATGTAAGAGTGTGCATAGCTCTGATGAAATGCCTGAAACTTGCGGTGCAAAAAAAATGGAACAGGATCAATAATTACAGTACTTTTTTCTGCCCTTAACCTAATCAGTACAACTGAAATACAAGTAAAATCTCTTACCGGAAGATAAAAGAATAATATAATGTGAGTGTGCGTACATTAGGAGCCAATCAGTTTGGCACATCTTGACTTGTCTCAGTCACTTTGGAGCATCTCTTGAATCATCCTCAATATTTTCAAAACAGTAAGTACATTTCTCAAAACAATTTGTGCAAACAAGAAAACCCCATGGATAGATCATATCATAATTCCTTGTCTGTTAAAAATAAACAAGCATCCAAAAAAAATCCTGCTTTTCTCATTCTGACCTAACAGTTTTTACACCCATTCCCCAGACATGAGAATATAGGTGTCACGAAGTGCGGGTGTGAGGTGGTGAGGCAGACGCTGTAGACCCAGATGAGATAAATAATGGAAGTTTAATGATGAAAATAGGCTCAATTAAATCACAAAAGTCCAAAAAACCTGGCAACACAGTAGAGCAGAAGGCTAGGGCTCAGCACTGGTAGCAACAGGCTACACGAATGGACAAGCAACATTGACAACGACATTGACAAGGACCCAACGAGGAACAAGGAACACAGGTGGAGTTAAGTACACTGGAGGGTAATCACAGAAACGAGACACACCTGGGAACAATCAAGGGGAGGACAGGACAACGAAGAGACTCAAGGACAAGGAAAACTCTAAATAAACACAGATCCTGACAATAGGATATTGTTTTCATATGCCCTGCACAGCCAATATTTGCCAGAAATGTCTGCAGCTCTCTAGTTGTGGCTATTGGCCTCTGACAGCTTCCTTGGCCAGTTTTCTTCTAATCACTGCTTTCATTTTGGAGGGACAGTTCTTGCCAATGTCACTTGCTAATCCCTGTTTTCAAAGTCCTCCACTGCAAATCTAAAGCCTTGAAAAATCATTTTATCGTTCTCCTAAAGGCAATGTTTTGACAAACAGATCCACTGAGAATGACAAAACAATCAGGTGTGTTTTTATTGAGTTGCACAGGTTATAGGTCACATGCCAGATGGAAAAAGTTCTGAAATAAAATATATTGGTCTTGCTATTACACATCACAGAAACCTGGCGTTTCAACAGGGGTGTTCAATGTATGTACTACAAATGTCACTACATGGCTCTCTGAACTCTGAGAGTTTAGCATTTTGATTTTAAATAGAAAACATATGTATTCAATTATCTTAATAACAGAGCACAACTAATATAGCAAAAAGCAGAAAAAGCTTAACTGGAGGATTCAAATTATAAACCTTACTTGCTGATTAAGGACATGTTGTGTCTGTGACTGTGATTTAGGTGCACTCTATGAAGTTGTTTGTGTTGTCGCTGCCACTCTACAAAAGGTCATTGCTAATCAGCCGAACCAGTAGGAGAACATAATCTCTTTCAACCTACGCAACTGAGAGCTGCAGCGAGGGCTGCTGTAGACAGAATAGCCTCTCTCCATCATTACTTTCCTCCGTCTCTCACCTGTTTTTTTTTTTTTTTTTTACATAAATATATGTGTAATCAGACTCTCGCTTTCTCTCACATTAAAGCTGGGGTTTCTATTTTTACCTGACTAACAAGGTATTGGTCACAGAAGATGCAGAAAAACGCTCCCTGAGATCAGCAGTAAAGATGGTACTTGTGTTATGCCTGCCTGCACAGCTCTAAGAGGTGGAGGGAAAGGGAGACAATGTCAGAGCGAGAGCTGACAGTGGTTAGCAAAACTCTTAGTCTTGAAACAAATGAAAAGAGCTGGCCTGGAGCTGAATGTCTAAATGACAGATGTGCTGTTTCGCTTTAAATGAGACACAGTTTGACTCTTTGAAAAGTCAAACATGCACAAAGGCTTTCATATAAATATAGAGAGAACCTGGAATGCACTGAGCTGTGTGAACTAGTCCTCCCCTCTTGCAATGTTAACTTTCCCCAGAGGTATCTAACATTTGAATAAGCATTGTGTCATCTGTTTTCTAAACTTGTTTCCCCTTATTTTGTGTCTGCTCTTTGTGCTAAGCTGACTCACATCTGGCTGCAGCCTTACATTTTAGGCAGCATTAAAATTAAACATCACTTCAAAAGGTTTAGCTGAACACCCGTCATAACAGAGCATCCACATTTCAAAAATATATTTTTATTTTAGTGACAAACAAGCCATCAAAGTATGAAATGATGCTCACTTGACCTTGAGCAGCTTCTACACACTAATGGCTACAATTTAAGAGTTCCTGTTCTTTTCATTGTGTGGCAAATATGCAGTTTATGTCTGACAATATTTTCATTGTATTATATAACATTATGTTACATTATAGGATAATGGTGGCAACATTCGTTCCGTAGTCGGTGGGTTGTCTGGTTGAGCCCTGCTCTGTCTGTCTCTGTGGTCGAAGTCTCTTCAACTACTTTGCTTTGCTGACCTGTGCCAGACTGTCCCAGGGTACAATCCAGTAGTCAATGTGTGCTTGAATGGGTGAATGACTGAATGCAGTATGCAGCACTTCGGGGTCCTCTGGACTTGATACAGGTACAGGCCCATCCATCCCTCCATTTTCTAACACGCTTATCCCCTGTGGGGTCGTGAGGGGCGCTGGTGCCTATCTCCAGCCGTCAACGGGCGAGAGGCGCGGTTCACCCTGGACAGGTTGCCAGTCCAAGTACAGGCCATTTACCATTTATAGTATATTACCTTGCTCTCTGTAACTTGTTGAAGAGGTGCATGTCGAATAACCGCTGGAGATAGGCACAAGTCACCACACCACCCCGTTAGATAGATAAGTGGATATCTTGACATTACTGACATGTACATGTCCAAAATTAACATATAGTGCCATCTTATAGCATACTCAAATGTTATGAAAATACCCTATTTACCAAACATAACTTAAAAGGCTTTTGCCCTCACAATTTAATGCCTTAAAATAAGCCTGTCTCTTTAATAGTGGGAGAAAACTCCAATCACTGGCACTCTCTGTATGAGATCAGTTCAGGGATTTTAAATCCTGGTGTACCTTGGCGCTGGGAGCTGGCCCATCCCTGGAGGCGACATGCAACACCCCATGCTGCCCTTGCTGATGATGAGCAACAGAGTCATCTAATGAGACAAAAAGGCCTTCCCACACTTATTTCCTCTATTGCATTTTACAGCCAATTATGATATGCAGTGCAGTGCAAAACGCATTTCAAGAAGTATTAGCGCCTAATTGCTGTGTCTCCTTATTTTCTTCCGGATCTCCTTCAATTATTGTTCATGTTCTGTCTGTTCTGATGTTGTCCAATAGCAAAAACGCGGTGTTAAAGCATCTCGTGACTTTTAGATGCTGATTAATCTGCCAACTTTGGCAGTAAGGACAAAGCAGGACACTCCCAGAAGTCCACTGTTCTTTCCCCAGTGAGAAAGAGCTGTTTTGGCAGGCAGATCAAAGACCTACACAGCATTAGCCAGGTGGTTTTAATGCTGCGCCTGACAGGTGTAACTTAAGACCAGCTGTCAGTAAGGCAATATCTCAGCTGAAGTTGTCCTAAAAATGTGTAATATTTTACACAAATATCATTTTTTATTAAAATCCAGTGGGAATTTGTTAAAATCACAAATATATACTGAATTATAGCACCAAGCTAGTCGCAGATACACATTTTACATGCATGATGTGTTTCCATTTCCAAAGAAAATGTACTTGTAGTAGGACCTTGAAGGGGTAAAATGAAACTGAATATCCTAAATATAACTGACAGGTAGATTTCACACAACCTTTGTGAAATAAACAATTGACTTTCATGTCTCAGGAAAAGCACATGTCAATTCACAAGCTGCCGTTTTGTCAGCAGACGTCCATGCAGACCTGTTTAAAGTATGTGTTATCATTCGACCACTCAGCAAAAACCCAGAGGGAATTGGATCTGGCAGAGATAAATTATTCATTGGCTTAATGAGGGCACACAGTGCTGGACATGGTCCATGAAATAGTGTCTTCCATGGACAGGAAGTTCACTGAGTGACGTGGGACAAACAGAATAGCTCCAAGGTGATTGAATTACAGTATTAATAGACATGGAGCAATAGAGAGTTGTATTAATTCCCAAAAAGTGAAGTGCTACAGACAGGTTATGGGTCACATGGCATCTGCAAAGTCTGGCTCAGAAACAAGAAGGCTGCAGTAGAAGATGCTCTTTTTCATTTGGATATACGGTATTATCTCACTGTAACAATAAAGGTCAAAGTGAATTACAACACATTTTAAATGAAAACTATCAAATTTATGTTCATTCGTGGCAATCAGGCATTTTAAAACATCCAGCAGGATTCATCTTTTTTTTTTCTTTACATTTTCAAATTCAAAATGTTTTCTTAGTCTCTTTTTTTAAGTGTCTTGGGTTTATTACCAGTGTGGTATGAGAAATTATGACCTCTTGTTCAATGTATTCAATGTACTGTGTTCATATAACAAGACCTCTAGTCCCATTTATTTTATTGATTGTTAGTTTTTCTTTTTTTGTTGCTGAGCTGTTTATCATAGGTGTTTGTATCTTGTTGGACTTGTCTTAGTTTAATCCCTGTATCTTGATCACTTCATGTGTTTAAAGTGCTAGATAAAGATTGATTGATTGATTGATTGATTGATTGATTGATTGATTGATTGATTGATTGATTGATTGATTGATTGATTGATTGATTGATTGATTGATTGATTGATTGACTATAGCATACGATCTCTACATGATGTAGAAACCCTGCATTATGTTTCTTACCTTACTCCAATGCTCTGGCGCAGTGAATGCAGAACTGATGCCCAGCTGCCTCTGAAGGTTTGAGCTGAACCATTTAATGTCACTGAATTTGCATAAATCAGCCACTATTATATGAATTTGTCAATATGTGCACAGTTCACAGATGTGAACCCATCTGTGAACTGTGCACTGGTTGTACTTCAGTAGCTGGTTCAAAAGGTCAGTGGAGCAATCAGAAGAACATATCAAAACGATTGAGATCTACCCGACCATGAAGTTATGGTTTGATGTGCTTGTGCCCCATGTCATTTAATTTTAGGCCTGCAAGGATTTATTTATTTTTTCCCCCCAGCTTTCCCAGAGTTTGTCACAACAACCTTGAGTTGTCGTACATGTTTCTGAACCAAGGAGTTTGGATCCGTACAAGAATTCCTGAGATTTCTTAGCCAGTATTATCAGAATGAATGAGACAAATTAAGTGTTTTACAGACATTTCAGCCATATGATGACTCTATGGCATTTTGTTTAATCAAACATATTTAGATAGTTGCAATATTTTAATGTGTGCATCATCTGAATAGTGTAACTGGGCATGATAATATGACAATCAGGCTTTAACAAGTTTACAATTTATGCAAAAAAGACTACAACCCGATTTGTCGTCATCCTCTTTGCACATAGATCATTTCTATTCAAAGTTCACATGTTTTTTGAATAAACAGTTCAACTTCAGTTCGCTGCTATATGACTCTAAACATTGTGGTGGTAAATTCTTTTGATCAGCATCTCTTTGCCTTTAATCACTCTGACCAAAGACCTCCATATAAACTGCATTTGTCCTTTGCATTTGTTATCAAAATCAGCTCCAACTCCTTCAGATGTTTCCACACTTCCTCTCAAAGCCCCTTTCTTAATGATGAAGCACTTTGATATTTTTCTATAGCGTCCGCTGCTTTGAAGGATCAAGTATCATTCTTTGAAGATCCTGTGCGAGTTGTTTGGAGGGGCTTTGATTGCTGAGTGTTACTGCGAGGGCCCAGAGTGATCAAACTGCAGACATGCTGAAGATTCCTCTTCGTCTCACCTCACAAGCAAATTAGTATCTAAAGAGGTTCGTGGAGTTTGATTTAACATTTTTGACTTTTATGTGATGAACAAATGCTTTGCTTGCATTTTGGCCAAGAGAAACTTTTCTTTCTTTCTTTTTTTTTTTTAAATCAAACTCAGGATCTAACAACATAAAAAAATGGTTTGCAGCTAAACCATAAATCTAAAACCACCATCAGCTCCATTACTGTGAATATGAGCCACTTGCAAAATTTTGTTAGTGAAAAATAGTCATCATCTAATAATGATGTGTAGCTGTAGCATTGCTGAAAACCATCAAAAGTCAGTAACTGGATTGTTCAGATGATATCTGCCCCACATTTCACTTTTTAAGTTTCTACTGGGTGATGATAACAGGTCAACAGGACGGTATTGTCAGAAGCTTTTCCTCTACACTCTACAGACTTTGTCATAATTGTAGAGATGTTCCATAAGCACCTAAAAGTGTGTTTTTGCAAAGTAGAATAATAAAAAAAAACAATTATCTGCCGCCTATGTTCCATGACACAGAGCGAAAAACAAAAGTAATATATTTGTAGCCAGGCTTTACAAATATATTTTATAAGTGAACAGATTAGCAACTATTAGCAACGTCACAACACAACTTAAATCAAGTAACTATAAACCTTACCACAGCTTCTAGGTGTTATGTTTCCAGGTTTTTCTTTATATTTCTGTCAATTTGCTGCTGTGAGTCATCTGTCATTTTGAACACCACTTTTTTGAACACTGACTGAGGCAACCGAAGCCTTAATTGTGGCAAGCGAGGCTGGCAGAGCTGTGGAGTGCAGTGCTCCATTTGTGGATAATAATATGGTTTGCTGGTGTGGGTTTTTAACCCTTACCAGACCAACGGATGGCTTTGAGGAAGGATTTTTTTTGTTTCCTGTTTTTGAATGTTATTGGATCAACATAATTTGTTGATTTTTTTTATTTATATATTTTATCTACTTCATGCTGTGAGCCAGGTGTTAGTTTCTGAAATGTCTTGGTTCCTCAGATTGGGACAAGCGAAAGTGAAGCTGAAGCATACAATGTGGTTAATCACCATGCCAATGCTTGAAAATGGACGTTCAGAAACATTCTACTCAATAAACTGAACTCGAGTTATTTTACAAAGAAAAGTTGTCAAAAATGTCAACCTCAAAACGTGCTAAACTGAGAGACCCCAAAGACTAGCAGCTGTAATCAAAGCGAAAGGTGGTTCTACAAAAAGACGCCTCATTCCCTTCACCTCATTTTCCTTCCACTTCATTTAAAAGGGGAGGTTGATTTTTCCAGGAGACTGTTGTTCTTTCTATGCATTGATGTAGTGCCACTCTGTCACTGCGCAAACAAAGAAATCCCACATTCAGTCACCACCTTGATATTCGCGTACGTTTCCATATCTTTTGTTGGTCTTTAGTTGTGAAAATGTGATGTTTTGCAGTTTGTTGCAATTTTCCTGTGGCTGACTTCACTTTTCCTTATCCATTTGCCCTTTTAAAGCTTCAGCCTCGACATGTACTGGCTGGTCTGTTTTCCCTGGTGGTGATTCAAGCTTTGTACCTGATAAGAAGTGCTGCGCTCCTCTAGGGCAAACGGTCTGATGTGAGAGCCGCTTAACTCCCCAGGATTTGAACATTTCTCCAGAATTCACCATCGCATTTGCACATATGGGCATATCTTAAGTTTTTACACTAAGTGTAAAAACTTAAGATTTCTGGTCCACACATTCCCAGATCAGCTTTGAAACCAGATAATCTGCTGATCTACCTCTATTAACCTCATAGTTATGCATTTATTTCATCTCGTGCTCTGTCAGTCTTTTAAGAAACCTTTCTCAAAAGCCGTCTCCACTAGTTACCGTTGCTATGCCAGACAAGCATTTGAGCTTTCTGTGGCACACTTCTGCAAAATGCAGCCATCAGTGTTTGATTTAACACTTGGTCTTAAATGACTGGAATTAAAGAGAGAAAAACAACCCAGACTCCAAAAATTATGTTGTTTTTTTTAAAGTCTAGCACTAAAATTTATTTAGTTAACACATTCTTTACTTAAATGTTTTGCGTAAAAGAGCCCCACAGTTTGGCCGTATGGAGTTTATAATACTGAATTTCTGTCATATTTTAAAAGCAATCTGAACTAAAACTAATCAATTGATATTAGCTGAGAATAACAGCTTCCACCCACTGAGTCCCACAGAAAATCATTTCAAAGGTTTTGATCAAATATATTATTCAATTGAACAATTAGCTTCATCATGATTGCAAGGCTACAAATAGGTTTGTTGACAAATCCAGCAGATTTGATTCTTTCTGATGTGATCAAAGCATTTGCACCCTTCTGTGTTTTTTATTTTATTTTTTACCTTCTTTGTCACTTTAAATGTTTCACTTTGAAGATTTCACAGCCATTTGTAATTGTTTTAAGTGCATTTCTATTTTATTTTATTTTTCTTTACAAATTGCTTGCAAATTGTACCTTTCTTCTTTGATTACTCTGTGTTGAATTTTGTCCTGTGCTTTTATTGTGCTTTCTGCTTTGCTGCCAAACTTAGTCAGGTTTAAGTTCACAATCACACATTTTGGTAAACCATTTAAACGTTTCAGACCAAAAATTATACAAATTTGGGCAGTTCCAGAAAAAGTATGGCAGGGAGCCGCTGCAGTTTTGGATTGATCATAGAGGGATAGTGAGAGGAATTTTGGCCAATTTGGTTCATGAATTACCTTCAACAAGATTAATAGACCAGATTCTGCTGAAGCCCTTAACAGTATCATCAATCTGTTAATTGTGCATCAGATTTAGTCTCGGAGAATAACATAGCGAAATTAGTAATCAAATGTTTTGAATTTGGCAGACCCATTAAAGGTACGTAACACCATTTGTGATGAGCATAGTTCCTAAATTCTAAATACTTTTTAAAAAATGTGCTGAAAGAACAGAAAACTTTTTTTTTGCCAGGTCTCCATAGAGAGAGAAAGACTTCGATCTCAGTCAGATATTTCCTAAGTAAATTAGTTTGAAATAAAACGAATTTAAGAAACTTTTCCAAATACTTGGTATCCATGAGTCATATATAAAGCAGCTGCTAGGCAAAAAGAAGCCTAAAGCATGAAACAACAACAACAACAACAACAAAAAAAAATCCAAATCTCAAAGACATTTGGTCAAATATTCTGTGGAGACAAAGGTACAACTTTATCAAAGGTCTCTGTCCTGTTACACTAACAGCATTTAAGAAAAAGATAATCATATTTACAGTCAAACACAGTGGTGGCAGTGTGATGGTCTGCGACTGTTTCATTTGTTCAGAACCTGAAGAAATTGTGACCAAGTCATATATTCTGCTCTCTAGCCAAAAATTCAACAAAAAACATTACAACCGTAGCTTAAGGAGCTTACGCTCAGCATGACAAAGATCAAAAACAAACCAGCAGGTCAAACTCTGAATGACTTCACCAACCCCGACCTGAGTGTTCTAGAGAGACTCAGTCAAAGCCCTGGTTTAAATCACGATGCTTTGGCCCAATATTCCCCCACAGTGATATAAAAGATTCATAACCAGTTAAAGGAACACTTGAGGGCAGTTATCGCTGCCAAGAGTCATACAACCATGTATTAAAGTTAAGGGGTAATTACTGTTTTTTACATAGAGGCATCTGGTTTGGACAGCTTCCTTCCCTTAATAAATGAAATCTTCTTGTGAAAATTGATTTCTGTTTTGACTTAGGCAAAAACACAAGACTACTGAAAAAGTGCACCATATTCTATTCAAAGACTGTACAGCTCTGAATCTCTGTGGACTCTCATAATTTTAGCTCTCTTCCTCTCTCTATAGTAGCCACAGCCACTTTATTCTCTGGTTGTATCCCAGTGTGAGGGGAAAAAACCCCTCCCTGCCGTCCCCCAGGGCATCCCTGTCAGAGCTACCTGTCTGCAGCTGTGTTTCTCTGTTTTCTGCTGCTCTCCAGTCAGCAAGCAGCCTGATTACATAAACCGCTGAGTGCAGGAGAGTGTCCTACAGCAGGACGCCTGAGGCTTCAGCAGCTATGTTGTGTATCGCCCACCCGGGCTCCTCTCCCTTCTGTCCCAGACTCAGTCCACCAGCTGGCTGCTCATCTGTGCCTGTCTGCTGTTTCACCTCAACACGTAGATGCAGGTGGATTGTTTGCACGGAGCGAGCACATGTTTGCTTTTAGCTGCTGGTCAGTTCAGTCAGCCAGTCAGTCAGTCAGTCAGTCAGCGAGCGTGGCTGTCTGTCTAGCTATCAGAGTGACATAAAGGTCGACTTTATTAAAACCAGCCCATGTTGCCAGAGGGAACGGTGACCACGGACACGGCAACAGTTGGATCGCTTGGCGCCCGGCAGCTAATTAGAGAAAGTCATGTCTCCTCTGCCTCCATCTTTCTCTGTTTTTTTCATCTTTGTATCTTTCTTCTTAATCAGCTTACCAGTTTTTTTGCTCCCTTCTTCATTCATAATTCATTTAGCAGACGTGGGTTCCGAGGTTTAATTATGTTTTCATTTCTCTTTTCCATTCTCACTCTCCAATAATGTAAATTTTTGTCATTCAACAGTTCTTCATTTGTCTCATCTTTCTGTCAGCCTTTATCTCTGCTAAAACATCCATCCCACCTCACACCGCCGTTTCTTGGCATCTGTCTCGTTCTCGTGTATGCAGCGATGAACAGCTTCAGTCCCCCTGGCCTTTTTCACTCTCCTTGATGAAATATGAATTAACATTTAGAAGATGCTCAAATATCTTCAGCGTGTTTTGAGATTCTGCACGTGTTTCCGTCTGAACGCCGCAGCCTTATCTCTGTTTTTGAAACTACGTTTGCCTGCAGAAATGCAAGCGATTTGATCGCTAAATTAGAGATTTTGAAGCTCAAACAGTGAAAGAAAACTTTACAATGAGATTATAGATTAGAGACATAGAAACATTGAGAGCAGTGTTTCTATTTACTCATAAAAAAACTGTGCTGTTACAGTAAAATATCATCTTTCCAGCTGGCTCTCTTACATCCCAGGTAGTATATTGTGCAAACGGTTCTGTCAAAATAGCAACTTCTACAAAAGTTGTAAATAAACAACTCCTCCCAAGTAGAGAAAACTGACCAAAGGCTTCAATAGGAAGCCACTGATATGATTGTACTTCATCCAAAAAGCAGTCCTTATAACAGGAACATTTACTTTGAGGGCTTTCTTGCTTCTTTTCACATGAAATCTCAGGCCAAATAAGCTGAATGCTTTGGAGGAGGCTTTTTAAATCAAGCTGTCTGGATAACATTTTGTCCGTGTTTGATGTCTGAAACGACAGATATTAAAACTAATTTACTTTTATTCATGTAGCTTTTTCACTATTCACTTACAAGTTGCAAAATGCAAGGATAATTCTGTTATTTTGTTCTTGTCATCTTTTACCTTTGCCTTTTTACAAACTTTTCAAACTTATTTGAAGAAAATATGGCAACACTTTCATTTTAATTGCTGAGGCTCGAGTCGTGGTGTCACATTTTCTATGCTTTTGTGTTATTTTTACCTCGCAGGTAATGTGCAGCAACTACCAAAAACTAATCATACCATTTGAACCTTTTCACATTTTCTCACACCAATACCACCAATCTTGGTGTATTTTATTTGGATTATATTTGACAGACGAACACAGTAGTGCTTAAGGGAGCCTAAGTAAAAAAGCCCAAAAAAGATGAGGAAACTGCTCGTTCTGAAAAAGGCTCAACAAAGGCAGAACTGACCAGGTGAAATCACTTTATCTAAGAACAATTTTGTGCAAAAGTAAAACTAAAAACATGTCTTGTACAGCCCATAGACCTATCTTTCTTTAAAAGGATGCATAATGGGTCTTCTTCAGGCATCAAGTTGAAGTAAAATATTATGTGGTTTATAATTTAAATAATACAGACGTCAAAACCATGCTAAGTATTTGTATTCATCTCTCTTTAATTGACTATCTCTTAAAAATATCCACTGTGAACAACGATATTAGAGGTCTCCTAATTTGGAAACGGTTCCCAGCTAATCTCAGTGTAAATTTACCTGTTCTGTGAAGACCTCAGAGGTTTGTTGGAGAACGCGGGAGAACAAACAGCATTGCGAAGACCGAGGAAAACCTCAGGCAGGTCACGGAGAAAGTGGAGAAGTTTAAATCAGAGTTGGGTTACAAAGCAATATCCCAGGCTTCATGCGTCTCAGAGCTCTGTTCAATCCATCATCTGACAATGGAAGCAATATGGTGCAACTATAAATCTACCAACATATAGCTGTCAACCTAAACTGATAGGTCAAGCGAAGATAAACATTAGCCAGAGAAGCAGCCAAGAGGCCCATGGTAACTGGAAGAGATGCAGAGATCCACAGCTCATGCTTTGGATGTTCTTGTCTTCAAGAAGGGAAGTTGGTCATGGCAGACGGAAAGTTGGTGAAGCTAAATGTAAGACAGGCCTCTGTGCTCCTTTTCCCAACCGAAGGGGTAAAAGCTGTGCTGTAAGTGCATTGTGGGATATGTAGTACGATTGAGCTTTGCGTATTTATGTTACAGCAGTGGTCTCAAACTGCAGTCCTCGAGTGTCAGAGTCGTGCAACTTTTAGATGTGTCCCTTGTCCTACGCATTTGTGTTAAATGGCAAAACTGCCTAGCTAGCATGCAGCCAAGCTCTACAGCTAATAATAATTCTACAACTAATGAGCTTCTATTAGAGCCAGGTGTGCTGAAGCGGAAAAACACCTAAAAGTTGCAGGACTGGGGTTTGAGACTACTCTATTAGAGGCTGCAGAAGACTTTAGTCTGGGACGAAGGTTCAGCTTGTAGCAGGGCAACAACTTTTAACATCCAGGCAGAGATACAACGGAATAGTTGTGATTGATTCATAGTTATGTCTTCTAATGGACCAGTCAAAGTCCAGATCCAAATCCAATTGAGAATCTCCATCTCATCTGACTGTGCTTGAGCTATTGTGCAAAGGAGAATAGGCAAAAGCTTAAGTCTTTAAATTTGCAAAGCTGGTTGAAACATATGCCACAAGACTTGCAGCTGTAACTGCAGCAAAAATTCTCTACAAATAATTGACCCAGGGAGTCTGAATACAAATACAAAGATAGTTTTGGTGTTGTAACCTAAATGTGTGTGTTTTTTTTAGTTTAATAGGTATAAATGCATTTGCAAGGCCCTGTAATTTGAGTACTCCTCTTTAGTATATTGAGTGAGATTTTTTCTTCTCTCTTTTTGTCCATCAGACCAAATTTAACAGTCTTTAAATGTGCAGCAATAAAAACAAACTTCTGTAACTCAGAAACTGACTAGAATGTCTAATTACACTGTTGAATCAAAAGTGACAAGGTTAGCAACTCGCTGTCTGTGAGAAGCAGCTTCCTTTGTCTGCTATCAGACTCTTGTTTTGGACTCTGCATTTGCTTTGTCTGTGTGTCAGTAATGTGATCCCTGAAGATGAAACCCACAATGTGTGGCTCAAAATAATACTTCCTATTTCTGTGTTTCAATAGCCACCACAGTGTGTAATTTACTCCCCAGTCCGAGGGGCAATATATGCAAAACCTTGCTGGGTGTTGGAATCTGCATCTAGCAATTTTATTGTTTTCTTCCCCGAGTTATGTTATTTTGCCCTTCAATAAACATAACCAGCTATCAATTTGTCAGGAAGCAATTGCTACTGTCGTTGTGTAGTCAGGCAAAATTATATGATTGCTGCAACACATTGTGTATCAAAGACAGAAAACAAACGTAGGATTGTGCTATTTTATGTCACACTGGTTGAGAATAATCTGATTTAGCATAATTTGACTTATTAATATTAGGAATATCTGCATATGATGTCGCAGAACTCTGAAAACAAGAGAACACCATCGGAAGAAATTTCCTTGGATCTGGATTTTGGGCATTAAGTAAATATTTACCCATCACCTTGATCTACTGGCAGATGTATCTATGCAAAATAAAGAGAAAAAAGTAAATTAAAGACCTACACCACTTTGACAAGAGCTCAAAACTCTAGTACCACTGGAACTTCCATGAACTATTTATTCTGGCCCCATGATGGTAAATGTAATTAATTCAGGATTCTTTCTCATTGAAAAATTCTGGACTTTCCAAGACTTCATTGTCCACAGTACAGGCATCTTAACCCCACTTTAAAAATCTAAAATACAGAAGTTAATTGTGAATATATGGCAGATCTTTCCACATTGGGAAGGAACACACGATTTGGACCAACACATCATTCTCTGGGTGACGGAACCAGTGTCGTTTGTGAATTCCTGCCCAGTACATCCATGCTTGAATACAATGCTTGGAACAAATGAATGTTCAGGTATGTGGAGACTGTAAACAACAATAAACTAAATGTATTAATATCTTGCTTGATTGCTGATGATTTGCTCTTATGAGGTCACAGAGAAAGTGTGTTTAAGGTGTTTCATAAAATAAATTCACTTTCACTCAGTTGTTGTGACACTATCAGAAGATAAACTAGAATAGAATAGAATAGAATAGAAGTTTTATAAATACTAAATTGAGTTTCAAATAGCCTTTGTCCAGTGTAGAATTATGGAGCTTCAGTATTCCACTTATTTAGGGAATAAGTGGAATACTTATTCCCCAAATAATAAGTATTCCAAGTATTATTATTTGGAATACTTATTATTCCAAATAAGTATTCAAATTATTTTCCGTTTCGAACTTGAGATGGTTAAAGGCAATTAATAAAGACAGAAAGGGCTATTTACCTAAGCACATATTTAAGGATGTGAATCAAATCTTCTGTGATGTGCAATATGTTTTAGCATTGCTTACATAAAGGACACAGAGCCATCTCACCCAATAAAAAAAACACCTAGATGGTGAGTGCCACATTCTTCTTCTGCACAATAAAATCTATCTGATTTCAATCTATGCTGGAGCGTCAGGAGGCCATCATGACATTGATTGGGACACCTGGGCCCAGTGTGTGTCACTGTTATAAAAGCTTACACTCCTTTGTTTCCTATATCCCTCTCCAAGAATTGCTTGCATTTAAATTACATTTTACAGGAGGTTTAAAATATATTTTTATTAGTCTTTAAGTGTTTGGACATGTTGCTTGAATACGGTATAATGGGTAAAATGGATTTTAGACATCCATATGTTTTAATATGCTAGAAAAACATGCATGCAGAAGGCGTCCTATAGTTTTTAGCTTATGTCTGACGTCACTGTCCTTTGTATGTCATGTCTGCTTACATATAAAACACAGCATGGTGTTCATGCTGCAAACGTATTTAAGTCAAAAATAACAAAATAAGAAAATGAAGAAAAGTCCTCCACGCCTGTGATTTTCTGTGCTTAATTCAAACTGCAAACTGAGAGTTCATCAATTAAATGTCAGCGAAAAGGAAGGTGATGTTAAAGCTCCAATAACCTCACCAGGCCCAACGAGTCCAATAGGCAAAAAACTGACAAAACACACTGACACCTGGGAAAAATCAAACTTGACATTTAACAGTTATAGTGATAGTGACAGTGATAGAAGTAGGATCATTTGAAATCATACTTGTTTTTTATAGACATGAAAAACATACTTTTGGATTACACAAATCTTCTAAAACATTAACAAAAATGCTTTTAATTATTTGGGTTTTTCACCTTATTTTTAAAATAGACAGTGGATGAGGCAGCTTGGCTTGACTATTATTCTCCTAAAGTGATGCTGGTAACAACCGCAGTGCACTTGACACGACAAGAAATATGGAGTGAAAACTACAGAGATTTTCCATCTTTCTGGATTTTTCCTGGAGTGAGAAGTAACATGAACCAAAGCAGGAAAGCTCCATGTATTGTGAGCCACCGCAGAACCAGCGGTGCTGTCAGTCAGCTTGGCGTGAGCTGCAGCCTCAACCGAGGGGAAATTTTCCTCCCAGGCCTAACACGTGTACATTGAGCCAAGGAAATTATAGTGTGCAGTAAAATGACATAATGTGAATCATGCTGAAATTGGGCACAGATGCTGCATGTTAACATTGTGGAAACGCTTAAAAATTCTTTGTCAGTCTCTGATCTTTTTTAGACAGTGGTACTGTTAAGTGGCGAGATTATGCAAAGGAAACAGACAGGACAGGCACTATGGCAAATAATAATGCGGCAAATAATAATGCTTTTGGGTTAAGAAGGGCAGGCGATACTTGTAGTGAGTATGCAAAAGTATTCATACATGTCAAGTTCTCATTAATTTCTTCTGCTTGAAACTTGAAAAAGGCTTAACCTGGAAGAACATTTTGGCTTTCCTCCTCATTTTTGACTTTATTGTATAGAATAAAAATCCCTTTGCTTTCTAAACAAGTACCAGTGCTCAGTCCAAATGGATGGAGAGTTTAACCCACAGACTGAATGTGACCTGACACAATGTACAAACATGTAAGGAGTACACTGAAATAAGGCAACATACAGTATATTGTTAATAGTAACTAGAAGAGAAGCTCAGTCTAGGCTAAAAATGTTGGTTATTGTCTTGTTGTTGTACATGGTTGCTGAGTTTGAATCCAGGCCTGAGGTCTTTCTTCATCTAGTTTGCATATTCTCCCTATGTATGTGTGTGTTCTCATTGTGTGCCTTTCTGATGGACTGGTGAATTCTCGGTGGCGCACCCAGCCCCTCGCCCAATGACCATTTGAAATACTGAAATACACAAGCCCCCCAGCCAAGATAAGCAGGTATTGACAATGGATGAATGAACTGATGCTGTAAATTGGTAGCTTTAGGGAACAGAAACACCTGGTTTGGCCAGAAAACACAATCCTTTAGGACCTTACATTGTCTTCAAATAGTGTCACTCTGATAAAACAGGACAGGCAGCATGTACAATGTTAAGCTTATGTGTGTCCCTGCTTTAAGAGGCATAAAATGACAGCCTTTCACTCTGATGATTCTGCTGGCCATTCACGTTGGCTTACTGCGGGGACTTTTTGAGAGACTTGACTTGCAGTGAGCCATGGCTTAATGTTTTTAGTAACACCTTTGCCTTTCCTACCATGACAAGTCAAAATGCCTGCTGTGTAGAAAAAGGGGCCTGCTGCAGGAGATATTGTGACTCTGTTTATATGATTGCCAAACCTGAGAACCATGAACGGCTTCAGGAGAAAGGAAAGGGAGGCAGACACAAAGACTGAGGCCTTTGTAGCAACCACTTACCTGAAAATGTGCCCAATTTGTGAAGAAAAAAAGTCTTTGAAAATGGTTGTATTTGTCAGAGCTCATTCAGTTATACTGACAGTTCAAAATTCTTCCATATTTTGTGATTTGTTTTAAAGCAATGACAGACAACAAAGGCTTTTTTTTTATGATTTTTGTTTTCAATATAGTAAAGTACCAACTGAATGAGTGTATTCAATTTACCTAGATCTATTTGTCTGCACTAAAAGCTTAATTTATTTTAAGACTTAATCGTTTAGTGCAGGGCCTAAATCCAATCTTTAATTTAAATCTGTTTTTCTAAAATTTCCCTTAAGGCTTTTCTCTATTTTCACTAGTGGTTCCAATATTTCCGCAAAGTAATATGACAAAACGAAAAGGGAGCGCAAGTCAGAGTAAATGGAAAGCTGGAAGTGGTAAACATAGAACAAACCAGCGTTAAAGAATTATAACTAACAGTATCAAAAATAAATTATATTAAGAAAACGACGCCAAAGTCTTTGATGAATCCAGATTCTGAATCTGTTCCCTAACTGAGTAACAATAAAAAGTGCTGAAAATGAAAGCAGTTCTGAAGCTTGCCCTTTCAAAAAGAGTTACTTTCAAGAAGATGTCCTACACACTGTCAAAGAGCTAAATTAGGCTCTGAATACTTAAGAAATGTCAGTGTAAATTGGACATAGTAGTAAAGAAAATCAACAAAGCACTCCGCACAGGAGGACGGCCTCTTTTATTTATGTGAAATGTATGCAGATTGCTTGACTGAAAAAAAAGGAACAAAGTTAAATTGAAAACAAGAAAATTGTAAAAGCCCTTCATTCATTATAAACTTATTTATGTAGCTGACAAGAAGGAAAGGGGAAGGGTGATGAGCTGAAACCTGAAAGCTGGAAAAGCACTGCAGAGGCAGTTGGCCTCATACTAACTCAACACAATAACACTGGAGGTAATATATGAGCCAACAAGGATGAAACAGTGTAAGAAATAAGAACATTTTGCACATGTAAAGAAAGACATTACTGACAGCGAAGTATATAGAACTCAAATGGTGAAAATGATCAGCTGGAACAAGTGAAAACATCATTTGAATTCACAACATATTCAGAATTCAGTGGCAACTTTTCTGAGGCTGAGTTTTGTAGAGCAGTAGTCTTCATTCCTACATCTGCATGTTTTAGGTGTTTCCTTACTGCCACTTGATTTAAATGAGGTGTTCATTTATGGATTTCTGCAGAACATTATGGGATCTTGGGGGAGGTAATAATGACCATTTGATGATTTTAGACACATCCAAAACATGCTGTCTAGTGTTCCCTTAGGAACAGGGTTAGGGAACACTTCCATTGGGAAATGATGAGCTGTTTGTATCTCACCTGTTGTAGATGACCATCCAAAGTACCTCCCATATTTGAGCTAATGGCCCGTCACCGAGGGGCCAAGTCTGAAGCAGATTACTGCCATTTTACAACAGATTTAGTCTAATTAATGTTGGTCAATCATTACCAATAACAAATGTGAAACATTTACTACAGAATGAGTATAAATGGGCACAGAAAACATCTAATAACAAAGCAACAAGTATTATTTAAAACCTACTTTCTTTACTGATGACTTGAGAACATTAAGCTTTTGTTCCACTGGCATTTGCCCTCTAACAGATGTCTTCTGTTTTTTTTTTTTTTTTTGGTCACAGTTAAGTGTTCCAGATGATCAAACAAATGTTAATTTCAGACAAGATAAAGAGAGTAAACTACAGACTGAAATTATGATTTCTTATATTGAGGGGAAAAAAGTTTCCGAACCAAGCTGCCTATATGTTCAAAAGTAATTGAATCCCAATTTTAATGACTAGTTGTGCCACCATTGGCAGCAACGAAGCCTAGAATGTGTTTGCAGTAACTGGTGATGAGTCTTTTTTACATCGCTGTGAAGGAGGTTTGGCTCTCTTGTCTATGCAAAGCCTGTTTAAGGGAATGCCACTGCATCCCAATTGGATTTAAGTCCAGAACCTGACTAGACCAAGCCAGAAATGTCCATTTATTTTGTTTTGAAGAATTAAAGGTGGAATTGCTGGTGTGCTTCATTGTCCTGCTGCATAACCCATGCAAGTTCACTTGAGACTTAGGTCAAACTGATGACTGGATATTTTTCTTCAGGGCCAGACAATAATTCATACAGTTCCATCAATAACAACAGGCAGAAGTTGTAAAGCAGCAAAACAGTCCCAAACCATTCCACTATCAACACCATGTGAAGGAATCACTGCTCCCTGTTCATTAGTGGTTAATGGCTGTTACTGCAGTTCCCTTGAGCTCCAAAGGATTGGTTAGAAATCCCCTTCTCTCCATCTGATAGCCGGGTGTAAAAGACCTTCTCATGCATTTTTGAATTTCTTTAGATTACGTCATAGTGTGTTGATTTTTCTTTGTTGGCCTAATGAAGTTATACGGCAGTGATCAGAGCTGTTTGTGACTCGTGTACTTTGACTTAGCTTTGCAAAAAAAACATCATGTTCTTCCCAATTAATTCACGATTAAAACCAATAAAGAGGTTTAATTACGTTTAATTAAAAAATAATTATTTTTACTTTGTGGTTAGGTTTGCTTGGATAGCATTTTTTCCCCCTTTATAAATTAAGTTGGCATTTTAAGCAGCATTTTGTATTTGGTCGGGTTATCTTTGCTTGATGATCTAGTGGTTGCTTCTTCAAATAAAGAAGCAACCACTAGATCATTATTTCCTTATTCAAATAAAGAAGCAACCCAAAATACTTTTTACCTGACTGAAGGTTTATTGGAGAAAAAACCCTTTTTTTGCAGTTTAGCCCAACAGAAAGTTGACTGATATGAATTAATAAAGCTGCCCAAGGGCAACATAATAAAACTAGGGACCCCACAGTCAATGCCTCTATTGACATCAGTTAACTTGACTGTCAAGAAGCCCTACAGGCCCAGTAATTCTGCAATTTTCTGCCTTCTAATAACGCAAAGTGAACATTTCCATATTTGCAATTACCTGTACGTATTTGATATTATCCAAATTCTTCTTTTGGTAGATTAAAACGTGGACTAATTTCCGTCTCACGGAGATTGAACTGGAAGTGGACTCCTAGCGCCCGGAGCATCACTTCTGTCGGGTTTCACCACACGGTGGCCCCCCTGTCTCTCCTTCCCGACGCTCCTCCTCGCCTCCGCCGCCACCATAAAGCTCAGCCTCCCTCCACCGACACCACCTCCTCCTCCACCTCCTCCTCCTCCTCTGCCTCCCTCAGTACTTCCACTCTTCTCATCCCGTCTCCCCTGCTCGCTCGCTCGCTCAGAGCCACAGACGCTCCTCCAGCTCTGTGCAGCGCGGCGTGCGAACATGGTCGGCGGCTCCTGTGCTCGCAAGCTGGCCCGTCGGTCTCGGTCCGCCCTGATCGCAGCCCTCACCGTGCTGCTGGTGCAGACCCTCATTGTGTGGAACTTCAGCTCCCTCGACTCCGGCGAAGAGCGAGAAAACGCAGGCTCCAGCGTGCGAGAGAAGAGGGACCGGGTGGCGGGCAGCAGAGCCGCCGGCAGCGAGTATCTCCAGCGCGGAGACCAGCAGCAGCGGCAGCCCGGGCAGCAGCAGCATCTTCCTCCTCCGGGGAGGGGGACGTCTCGTCACATACAGCAGCCGGTAAGACAGCAGCGCTGTGACCGTGTGGTCGCATCTTATGCTCGGTGTAAAGGACCTCATCGGGGGGAAGGATGTAGCGGTTGGCAGGCTGGGTAAAACATCTTCGGCTTAGATCCCTGTTTTTTTTTTTTTTTTGTGTGTGGAGACAATCGCTCTGCAGGGCCTCTGAATGAATTTTTGATCGTTGTCGGGCTCCTCTGGAAGGGAATGATTGTCTTACATGAGCAAGATGCAAAGCATGCTCCCTTTTAGTCATCCAGTGCATCTGTAGAATGAACGCCAGACTTCCTTTCTTCACAGGGAAAAAAAAGATATGCCAAAGCAGAGTGAAATCAGTTCACTCCAGGGCAGTGTGGTTGCAGGGAAGGGCGAAAAGGGGAGAGAGTAGGGGGGGAAAAAAAAAATCCTTTCACAAGATAGCAGCTGTGAAGATGCCTGGACAGCAGAGCCACTGTCTGGGGTTGTAGTCTATACCTGTCAGGGTCTATTTGGTATTTCAAGTCAACAGTTTATGCACAGCTCAGCAGCACTGTCTGGGCAATGCCAAACTGAAACATAACCTAATTTGCAGGGTTGGTTTTGATGAGTGCAGAGGAATTAGAGTCGTCAAATTAAACATGAGGACAAATCTTCCTACATATGAACAAATCAGCTAATACCGCAGTTTCTGCAGGGTATTAAAAAATCTTGTACTTCCATCCAGTCCATTGACTTTTTCTTGCTCATTTTTAATTTTACAAGTTGTTTTGTTGCAAATTGCATAAACATGGGCTGAGTTGGGCTATTTTGGATGAAATTTGTGTTTTTTCTTTAAGTCTTTTATATACTTTGAACATGAAACTGAACAGTCTGTGTCCTTTCAATTTTGTTGGGTCCTATGACTCATACCATAGTGCTGTTTTTTCCTCTTTCTTTGCAAGTTCATGTCTATTTTATTTGCATATTTGAGATAGGTTAAATAACTCTACTTTTTGACAACTCCAGTCCTCAAAGGTGGAGCTGAAACTGAAGGGAACCCAGAGGGCTAAAAGTCTCCGGTACCTCCGGATTTCCCGTACTAGGTCTTAAATTTGATCAATCAATATGTTGAGTATGGATTATTAATTTATTGCTTCATACTTCATCTATTTGTAACAATAAATCAAGCTGGTTTATTGGATGTTGCCTCTCTCTGTTTGCCGCTTATCTGTGTAATCAACTCCAGAATATAAAGGAACTTGTTTCATTGAGCAAATTTAAACAGATGTTAAAAATTTTAGAGAACTAAATATCTGGATGCAAATATTTTAACTGTATTGAACTATTGCTCGTGTCACTGGTCTCAATTGAGTTCTGGGATATTTTTAGTGACATTTTGTAACGTCTAACCAATTTTATGAGTTTTTTAATAGCTTTTTAGTGCTGCCTTTATATGCTGTCTTATTTGCCAAGGCAAGCTTTTAAAATGATATTTCAGGATTCAAAGGGCTTCCTTTGTTAAATAAGGAAAAAATTAAAACAACTAAATGTTTTGGCAATCACAGTAGAATTGTTCTTTGCATGTCCACTATAAACTCAGAAGAAGTGTATATTTAACTAGGTTTGGCTTCAAGAAAGGAATTTCATTAGTTAATAAAACAATATGTAGCTGAATATTTAACTTATTTAGACTATTTTGTAAGTTAAGCTATAAAAGGAATATGCTATTTCTCAGAATTAATAACATTCTTAAATATAAATAATACATGTCACAAATATTTTGAAAAGTTTCAAATTTAGCATACAAAATCTCACTGAAACCCTGTCATTCATTCTGTTGTATCTGTTTTATTAGCATTTAATAACATTGCTTAATGACAACTAACAGGCTCCATTGAATTGTTAGCATCTGTACTATGGACTACATTCCTTAAATCTAATGAATTTTTATATCACGTTATTAAATCATCACTTCTAGACTGAAAAATTAATTGTACTTAAGTGTCATGCCCCTCTGGCGCCCAGGCCACATGGACTTGTACGACACGCCACATACAAAACAAGATGGCCGCATACAAATCACATGCTCCACAAAAACACCATTACATTTTTAAACTCAACCAGCAGCACTCGTTTTCTTTCCCAGGCTTTACAGACAAAAACAAGAAATGAAAAAAATTACCCTATCATACATCAGACTTAATACAGCATCCCCAGATAACCAAAATGCATCTGCATTACCTATTTTTATCTATTCAAATAGATAAAAACCTAAATCATAACGACAGCAGAGAACCAAGTGATACTGGCGACAGGGTCATTTGAGGCACCAGAGAAGCGAAGGCTGGCCGGTGTGGTCTGACCTAACAGCCGAGCTCCTGTAGATCAGGTTACTGATGAAGTTAATGCTGGTTCAGATGAAAAGCAGTCAGATAACAAAGTGCATCGCAGTTTGTTGGGTATGGCATTACATAGTGGTGTGGATTTATCTGATACACCAGTCTACTCTTCATTCGGATCTTGAGGGAAATTAGGAGAAATTACAGCACATTAGGGTGTTGTTATGATGCGCTGCATTGAATTACTGTGCTGCACATGAATTACATAACAGCAACTCCGGATTAGTCATGTTAGAACCTTTTCGTGCTGCGTCCACACTAACTTATCCAGTTGTGCTTCATTGTTAAAACACCTCTTTTTCCTTTCATCTATTAGACGTGGGCGCTTTGCTCATCTGTTTCAGAACGTCAAATCTCTTTGTGGTTGAGAGAAACCAATCAGGCTTTGCCATGTCAATATCAGTGTCTTTCAGATCTGATCTACCGATTCCAGTCATTAATTCTAGGAATTATATAAAAAAGGAAAAAATGTGCTTCATGTTCTTTGGTAAATATAGTAGAATTGAATAGAACACAAAATGAAGGAATGTCAAGATTACAGAAGATGTATGCATCAAATTAAATACCCCTAACACTCACCTAAAATGCTGTTATCTTTTAGCTTTGATGCATTTAACCATTAGGAAAAAAATACCGTAGAGATGCTATGATCAGACTTTTCCTGCATAATACCAATTATAGGATTTTGTGGAGATTTGATTTGACCTATTGATTCTTCATAAGGACTATACCACATCAGAGGTGAGAAAAATGTGATGGAGGATCTTCAACAGAGGTAATAACTTTCTAATCCACCAGAAAACAATGCCTCCAGGACATATTACATAATATATTGTACTGAAGAACAACCTGAGATGTAATGAATTTAAAAAATAGGAAGTAAAATTTTGAGATGCACCAGTCAGGCTTTTCCTGGTTGATACCGAGTTCGGGCTTTCTTTGAGAATTTACCAGCTGTTTCCAATAATGACAGATACAGAACTTCTTTTTCCGACTGTAATACAAACACGAGAAAACAAAAGTACTGCAGTGTTCCTAAATTAAAGTAACAGATTAGAATCCAACATAGAACCAAAAAAATGAAAGATTACTATTTATGAATCATCTCTAACTTTTATCCATTTCTTCTGAAAGTCAAAAAAGTGAATCATAATATAAGTTTTTGGTTGATACATCAATAGATCAAAAATTGTGAAAGTGCTTCTTCTAGTATGTATTTAACAGGAACAATAATAAGTGTTTTCAAGATTTGATAGGACAATCTAGACTGGATAGGACAATCTGGCCGTTTGACTCTGGTGATTGATTAATTTATCTCTTAATACAATTTTAATATGTCACTTTTCAACAACTCATGGACAATACAGGAAAAATTGACAGATTGATTGGTTTATCTCTTAAGAATTTTGATTGTAAAATCTGTACCTGCTGATCTCTTATCAGAGCTGGTCAACAGGATATTAGGTGATGTTGATTTCTCACTGATTTATTGGAACATCTCTAAAAATAAAATTTCCACAGCACCTAACCCTCCGATTACTGATATGAGCCCGTTAGGGGCAGATTAGACAACTCCCGTCTCTGGCTCATTCTCTCTACACTGTATAGTTCTGTAACCTCCAGATTCGACATCCACATATTTTCTCCTACCTGATCACCGTATTTTCATTCCCTCTTTAGTTATGAGAAGCATGCATGTCTGAGTGGATCTCTGTGAGTTGGCAAGGCCGCCTTGCCTTGTGTAAGACTGCCGCATGAGTGCCAACTGATGCTATATGAGGCAGTGCGTCTGAGGAAAGTTCGAGCAGCAATTCGATCCAGAACAGAATGAGCCAGGAGCTAGACTTTGACAAAAGGCAGCATTTCTACATGATAACTGGTGTTACATGGGAAAATTATGCAGATCTTCAGATGTGTCATCCCAGCAGGCAGAAGCCACAGCTGTCATTAGAGCATATTTCTTGTTTTGTTGTTGTTTTTAGGGAATTTCTCCTTGAAGAGTGTGCAGAGTTTGTGTTTTCACACATGCTTTGACTACCTGTTGAGCATTTATCATCCCCTAAAAGTTCCATATTTATTAATTAGCCTGTCGTCTTTATTCTCACATCCATTTATTACAAGAGTTAATGTCACAATTATTATTAATAGGCTTGTAAGGGTGTGTGTGAAGAAAGAGAAACATGCCCTCAGCAGCAGATTGAGGAAAAGCTATGAAAGTCTACACATCTGGCCATCAGCAGTTTCTTTCCATCTGTCCCAGCACTCCACTCATATTCTGTCATGATCCCCCTCTCCCAGGCGTAGCGGGAGTTCAGGCTCACTCCCGTTGTTAAGATTTCTCCTCTTAGTCATGGTAATACGTGCAACATTACCCCTGATGTACATGTTTTCCATTGCATCAAGTTTTCCAAATGGTCTCCTATGGCAGTAAAGACATCACCAGCCATCTGGTTGCATGTGAATTTTATTCTTCTTTTTAACTGTTTCCACAGTATAATAATGGCACACGTCTGCCTTAACTACAAGTGATTACAAGTTATGATATTAGGAAGTTTGTTCTCATGCCACAACACACTCAGCCAGACACTTGAAAGGTGAAGGATTTGTCTCTGAGAAAAATGGCTCACTGACTGAATCCAGAGAAATACAAGCGACGTACTTTGAATACATGTAGATTTTTATGTACCTCATTATTTATTATTATTTTGTACCTTTTTAAGGTCATGCCATAATATCACAGAGGGATGCATATCCAGAGTTTGACTAGATCACTCAAAAATGTTCATTTGTATATTTAATTTTCTACCTGCATTAGTATGCTTGAGTTCAATAAAGCTCACAGGCTGATGGCAAGAGATTCTCCTTCAGGATTTTCCATTATAGGTCATCATCAATTTCACTACCATTACCATGTTTGACTGTGGATATGAATCTTAAGAGACACAAACCAAACGGTTCAAAGATGTGCTTAGCTGGAGTCCCAAAGATCATTCATTCACTTCCTCGGCTGCTAAAACTACAGGCAGACTATAATTCTAAAACAGTGCAGAAAACATCATCGTTCACAACTTCTGTTCTTTTTGTTCTACCTGCAGAATTTAAGTAAATGGGAGAAAGCTCAGACTCTCTGTGAAGCATCTTCTTTTTTCTGTTTTTCTCTTTTTTCTCTGTGCTTCCAAAACTCTTTGGCATTCTTGGCACTAATTTGCTTTAGAAAGAAAGAAAATATACTAGATGTTAAATATTACGTTGGCTCACATGATCTTAGAATCTATTAGCACACTTATAATGTGATGTTGACATTTAATTCATATTAGTTAGTGTTAGTGATATTTGCTGCAGAAAAGAGATTGTATTATCAAGTAACCTCCATGGTGAGAGGTGAAAATACTGAACAATTGTATTCATCAGCCTATATTGAAATATAAGAGTAAAATAGATACATGGATAGACATTTTTAGGCAAAAAAAAACGCAAGTGACCTCAAAGACTGACAAAATTAACATTAATAGATTGATTGAAAGAACATAACATACAAGGATTATTGTTAGTTTTAATAATGCATAGTCTACATTCAATGCTTCAATCTCTTGTAACCATTTATCCTCCAGCCACATTCACAAAATGATTCATCCCAGTATGTCTATGATCACAGCACTGAGTCACGCTGACAAATGCATACACACCATGTTTCCACTAAGAAAATGATCATTTTGGCCTTTATGGGTAAATTGCTTTGGTCTACTGTGTGAAACCATTCCTCTGGAGTCCTTGAATCTTTGGATTTTCATGCAACACTTGTACCATTTCCTGTTAATTTCAAATTACATGACATTAAGGTGTGTCTCATGTGATATGGAAAATCTACCTTTTAAATATGTACAGTCAGTTTATATTTCCCTTCATAATTTCTGTTAGCACCAGAAGTTAAACACTTGGTAACAAAAAATAGTCTCACAGAAGGTCGAAAGGTTGTAGTATAAGTACTTTGATTTCTGCTTCACAATCTGTCTACCGCTAGATGACAACTCCCAAGTGCACACACAGGTTTTCATCTGTCCCATTGTTTCTCTGAATAAAATAAAGGTAGGTCAGGGATGGTCTTTATTAGAAAGTAAAGAACATAATACTGCTCAAATGGGGTATAAAAATATTGAAAACTTGCCTCTTGTTAGAAATGAACTTAGACTCAAGCACACTTTGGTAATGTCACAGTAAAAAAAAGTCATACTTACTACTCATTCTAAAGAATACTTGATAATGTTGTTGATGCTACAATTTTTCTTTTAAAGCATAGTTTTCTAAGTGAACAAAATCGGAAAATATAACCAGTAGCAGTTTGAGATGATTTTTATTGAGTTAATTAGTGTCATGCCAATAACAAGTTGGTAATACAACAACAATTTAGTATGAAAAAGAAAAACCTCAGTGATGCATACAGCAGCATACCCATGAGGGCAGTAGCGATACACTAATCTCACGATACGATATGCGATATTCTGCTCACAATATGATATTTATTGCAATATTGAGCAAATGATACAATTCGTTTTTTGCTTGCAAAGTCCCTGTGAAATTGCCAAAAAAAGTTTACACAAATCAGTTTAGGAAGGAGTCCTTTGAAAACTACAGACAGTACATGGCAGGAATTACCAAAAGTCTTGACTGAACTGAAGGAGGTTCTGTTTCTACTGTTCATCACAGTTCTGCAGATGATGGCGATGTAAGTACATAACGATGTGTTTGTTTTGTATTGTTGTTCCGCGCAAACATAATATGTCAGCTAGCATTTGCTAACGCTGTGCTAAATGCTTCTCCTCTGTATAACCTCGCAAATATATTTTTAAAAAAAGGTTGCATTTGAGCAAAAACACAGGCTTTGTGCTGAATTTTTGTGCTTTTGTGTCTGTTTTGAGTTAAAGACTACTGTGTGTTTGTTTGTAGTCATTTTGAGGAGGTGCTATGTAAACACTGAGTCAGGAGGGCTTGGCCAACAGTTCATTTGCATAATCATGATGTATCCCTAAAACAGCGCATTCCTTAAGCTTAAGGAGCTCAAAACAGGCAGAACTGATCAGGTGAAATCTCAATATCTGGGATTAATTTTGAGTATTAGATGCTATGAACATGTTTTGTACAGCCCACAGACCTATCCCACAGCTTGTTCTAATATAGTGGACCTTTAATATCACTTGTTTTATTACTGACCATAATAAAATTGAATCGTATTTCTAGGCCTGTCGCGATAAACGATAAATCGATTAATCGTATGATAAATTAAAACTATCGACGTCATTTCAATTATCGGCATTGTCGTCTCTTCCGGCCTTTTTCTCTTTCTGTTGATGACACCGAATGAAAAAAGGCTCAACTCCGGTGCTCTCCACCGACTCCTCCCTTCCTCATTTCCTTAGTTTAATGCCCAGCGCACACTACACGATCTTAGAGCTGTCAGCCATTGTCGGCCCATTTTTAAAACCTGAGATCACACATTAACCGACAGAAATCCTAGGTTTAACGGTTCGATCGGGTTTGTTCCTGCCGTGTGGTGTCCAACAATGGGCACAAAATAATGGCTACAAGTCCAGTTAACTAATTTTAAAACCAGACATTAATCAGTGCTTTACTACAATCTACCTGCAATGCATGTGGCTAGTGTCAGCGTAAAGTCCTGACTGAATGAAAATCATTAGAACCTATTTACGTCACGTTAACGAAGAACAGCTGAAAAGTTACCGGGTTTATCAACTGCGGTAGCAATTTCGCTCCAACTCCTCCTCTTGTCATTTCTATATTCTTTGCATGTTGAATAAACATTAATGTTGTTTCCACGTCGGCTGGACTTCGGGTTGCGCTGTGTCAGCTGTTTGGGATTCCCCGACGTCATTTCCCCTCAGAAAACACGGAGGAGAATCCGCGCTTTCTGATTGGCTACCTGTCACATTCAACAGGTGTAGTTAAAGCTCCCAGTCGGGGAAAAACCCTGATTTAGATCGGAGCGGCAACGACGATCTACCATAACACACCACACAATCTTAGAAAGACCAACGTTTTAAGATTGTTGTAAGGGGAAAAATAGGAGCAAAAAATCATGTAGTGTGAATTATTGCATCAGGTAGTCGATGTGCCCATCTTCTCTATTTAAATCTAATTATTACTGAAGGGCAACACAATATACAGACTTCATAATCTGCCCTCTTTTGGTTGAATGCAGTATTTATTTCCACTTTGGCTTTATGTTGTTTAGTTTTTATTCAAGTACATTTATTGTTAATGGAGACTGAGAATCCATTTTATTTTTGTTTTTGGTTGTTTTGCTTATTTTGTTTATCAGCTCCAGTGAAAATCTTTTGAAAATAAAGTGTATCTAACTTTGGCAGGAAATCGCATGCATTATTACGTCATTTCCATTAAATCAGTGTAAAAAGGTCTTCAAACAATATTATCGTTTATCGCAATAATTTTTTGAGACAATTAATCGCTCAGCAAAATTTGCTATCGTGACAGGCCTACGTATTTTTAAGATTTTGGGAGTGGAAGGCTTATCTTGTCCCCAATAAAGGCAATTTAGGAAATTTTTTAGTATCTATTATAATGAAATATTGAATATTTTGACAAAAACCCAAAACATACTAAAAAGTTTTCCTCTGGGTGGCTTTACCGTACAAGTTTAAGGAACAATATGGATTGGCTTACATCCAGGCTTATTCCCCGTTGATCTGATGTGCTATGCCCCTAAAGAAGGCATTAATGTAAAAAATCACAATCCAGTGTGGCTGAATTAAAACAATAAGAGTGGTTAAATTCCTCCAAAGAACTTTACAAATTATTGCAAAGTATTTTTCGGAGTTGCTGTCACCAAGGCCTGCACAACCAAGTATTATGAAAAAAGCTTACTTTTTCAAATACTGCCTGGTTGGTATGGATAGGCTGAAAAGAAATCATTGCTATTTGAAAACCATCTGTATTTTCTCATGTTATCTTTGGTAATAAAATTAGTTTGATAATCTTGAACACTTAATTGTGATTAAAAAAGCAAAAGCAGAAGAAATTGCCTTTCAAGCAAATTCCAAGTTGCTGTATTTCTGCACAAGACTGATTTTATGCCATCTATGCTAGAAGATGGTGCTTCTTTAAAGTCAATTGTAAATTTAAATAAATTGACATCTTATCTGTTTAAACAGACAGCATTAAACTTTGTTTGAGCTGCCTTATCTGCCTTTTTGCCCAGCCGACAAAGGCTCTGTGGTTTGTGTACGCCCATTCTTCCACTGAGGCAGAGGGAGAATCTGAATCCTGCAAACAAAGCCTAATATTAGGCTAATCATCATTCGTCTCCATTCATTTGAGCAATTTGTTACTTCTCACTGACGGTGGCAGATCCAACCTGTGCAACGTATTTCACTAAAGTGAAACAAAAGCCCGCCATTGTCTGGTGTGACATTTTTAATGGTGTCATTATTTAACGGCCGGCGTTTTCATTTATCATGAAAGGGCTTTCATTCACACTGTAATAAAGCTGCTTTCCCCCCCCATCTTCCCCTCACGTCAAGTCCACTTCATTCTCACACTGCCATTCCTGGGGGTGCCGTTTGTTCCTGCTCCGCTGCATGCACCAGTCACTGTCAGCGCTGGGTTTCGTAATACATCAAAGCCACTCTCAGTGTGGTAATTGGCATTTAAATTGGCTCTCCCAAAAAGTAAATCGTTCAGACGTGAGCATGAGCTGCTCTGCTTTAAACAAACCTTTATACACACATGATTACGGTCCTGAAAAAACTCCCCAAGGAGACTGTGATTTAAAAACTCTTAATGGCCCAATCTTTACAACAATAACGTGTTATTCTGTAAAAATCCGCAATAAGGAGAAGAGTAGAGTGCAGCCTGCCCATCCATCAAAAACGTATTGTGATTTTGAACACAGAGAGCCTCTTTTCCAAGTGCCATTAGTCTGAGAGAGGTTGGCAACATATTCAGATCTAAAGGAAGAAGTGTGCACCTGAGAGACTTGAAAGAGACTCCCTGAAAACCTCAAATACTTTGATGCTGAAGTGTAATTTGTACACATGACACAGTCCTTCGTGCCGCAACAGGAAAAACATTTTATCATTACCATAATGCAAAACCCCTGTCATGTTACTTTGCTAAGCCGATGCCACTAATGTGAAAACTGTCAGCGTCAGTGTGGAATCCTGAGTGTGTGAAATGATGTGCAGAAGAGCACTGACGGAGTATCCAAAGCAACTCAAACACAACAAGCCACAGACTTCCCTGCTAAGCCCATTGTGCAGCACAGGTGCTGAATGGACTCTTCAGTGCACCATGCATGCATGCCATCTGTTCGCAGTATCGAAAGACTCCTTTTTCCCGTCTTCCTCTGTTTCTTTGCCGTCATTGTGTAATGAGACAACAGCCATTCAACAGGTGTTACGCTGCTGAAAATACTACGCATGTCTTTGCAAACAGAAAACACAGGGGAGTGACTCACACAGTCCGGTCAATTATATTGACTCCCCGCCTGGGCGATGAGAGCGGAGCAAGTTCCATTACCATATTATGGTTAATAGGGCAAATGGATAACTGCAGCATCGAGTTAGGAGCAAAAACTGTGTGTCGAGGATTTAACGGCAGAGGGTGTGTGCAGTTATTCTGCTTGGATTAACGTGGTCTGTGTTGCACGTGTGGGAAGGACTTCTGCTGCCCTTCTTGGTTTGAGGTTTTTTACGAACAAGTAATGGTCGCCACGTTCCATAGGAAGAAAAATAAGTAAGAGTTTTGGTTTTAGCAGAAATTGTGGAAAATTTTGATTTTACAGACTTTATGTCCAGATTGGAGAGTTATTGGAGTATTTTCTAGGTCTCCATACATATGGAACAGGAACATGAAGTAAATTGAGGTATTTTTGAGCTCCATATTTACATGGAGTTGCATAGTAACCACTGTTGTTCCCGTAGATTCTGTAGAAGACATTAAGGTTCTTGTTGTCCATCTGTCTGTTGTTTGGCACATGTTCTCTTGGTTTCTGTTCCATTTCTCTTGACTGCAGTTGAAAACATTTGAAAAAAACAGATGGATCAGTAAATCAAAAGCTTCCTCATTTAACTTCTTCTTTATCGCTACAGGAATATTTTCCTCATTTACTGTGGAGAACGATTCTGCCATAATCATTTACCAAGACACTCAATATGTGGAGCTGCACAATAGGCTGATTCATTGTTGTCGTTGCAAAATCAGTGCATGCAACAATGAATACGTGGATGAAAATGTTGAAAGATCGTTATACTTCAAGTAACATTCATTTACCCTCACATGCCAATATGTTTGGCCAAATGAGTGGGACTTTTGTTCTCCTTGATGCACAAACTGTTCATAAGTCTTATTGACAGAAATCCCAAGTTTCATAGAATGGAAGGAGAGGAGCCAAGAAATTGTTGCTGAACCATCCTTCTCCCATTGTCTTCTGCTTAACTCAGGGTGAGATCATAGAAGGCTTCAGTCTAAGCTGAGAACACAGTTACTTGTTTTGCTAATTTCTAAAACCCTACCAAGACAGGAACGCTATTAGGCTCCAGGTAAAGCCTCATCCCCAGTTCAGAAAAGAGCATTCCATGTTTTCTGGTTGTGAACTATGACCTCAGACTAAAGAGGTCCTGACTCTAGTGATCGCTACAGGTCATGTTGTGGCCTGACCCCTTCCTGGTGCTTATATGACCCAAGCAGGAAATTTTTTAGTTTTGCTTGTCCCTTGTGCAGTTTGTGCACAGCAACATGCTCACAAAAATGTATTTAGAAAACGATTTTTCACAGATTTAGTGTAGATAGTTGTGGAAGAGCCCCACATTCTCTTGCAAGAAGTTTGTTTCTCCAATCAGGTCTTAACGCTTTTTTGTGCTTCAGTGAATCTGTGTGTGCTCCAACCTCAGCATGGCGCCTTTCCTATGGATGATTTGTAAAAAAATCAAAGATCGTAACTATAGTTAATTTCTATCCTGTCAAATCTACTCCAACAAAGCCCAACATTTAACACCAATTAGATCTGCATCCCTCTGTCCAATATCCCTCTGTGAACAAACAGCCAATCCTCACATAATACCAGCGCACACTACTGTCTCCTGCCTCCTAGTTTCCCCATACACACACACATCCTCTGCAACCACTGTTGCAAATGGTTTCATTCTCCGATACATTATTAATGCATCATCCAGATGAATGAACCTATATTATACTCGGTGATGACAATATTCTTGCAGGTAAGAGGCTTAGCAGGCAGCCCTGGAAGACACACACAGGCGAGATAGGAGGTATAGTTGTTTGGGCTTTTGATGGTGAAATAGAAATTTACATAAAGATCCATTACTTAGTGCAGCGCTAAATGGTGGCCCAAGAAATATTTGGAACATCGTATATATACAAGGATTTTAAGGTCTGTCACGCAGCTTCTTTTTTATGGATGAGCTGGTAGGAGATTCTCACAGTGTGAAAAACCTTAGCTAAAAATATAAGTACAACTGTTCACGGTACTAACAAAAAGATGCAGATAAAAACATATAACAGAATGTAATTGCCTTTATTTTCAAACAGCCGAAAAGTGTAGCAACCTTTTTTGAGCCAGCAGTGCAAGGAGAAACTTACTCAGTCACTTTCTCTGGGACCTGATTGAAAGGACTTTAAACCGTAGGATTGATACGAGGGGAACATTTTGAGGTTCTGAAACCCTTGTGTATCTTGATTACGATGAGTGGCCCTTGTCTACTTCCTTACCTGCTAGCAGTTTCCGGATGATTCTTTCAAATAGAGCTCTGTTAGCAGAACAGGACTGTTACCATGAGAACATTTCTCTCTGTCTGTCTCTCTCTTGCTCGTTCTATTTTTTATTAATGGAGTCCCACCACTTGCAGAGAGAGTTTTTGTTTGATAAATATAGCTTATTTCCAAATGTATAACACAAGATCAAAAATTTTTTTTATATATTTTGTATTATCTTGTACACACTTATGAGGGAAAGTGCTGACTTGACAGTTGTTCAGCAAACACTCACTAAGACACAAAAGGTACATGAATAATTTCAATGGAAAGTTATTCGGAAGGTAAAATGTGGTGGAAAGAAATGCATAAGTTGAGATGACAACATTATTATACCTCCGTTAATCACCAGCTCACACTGTTTTGGCAGCAAAAGGAATAACTGTTGCGTTTCTGTTTTTGTAAGTCATGTAATACTGTGAAACCATTGTTTTGTTTTGTTTATTTTACCAAAGGTTATCATATTGTAATAATCTCCCATACACAATCTAACCACAAACCTAATTAGGTTTCAAGACCAAGTTTTCAATCGCTGTAAATCATGCTTTTAAAAATAGACTTTCACATTGTAATTATGCCCTGAAAATGTAGGATTAAACTAATTTATTTCAGAAAATGAGCTATTTGAATGAAGTGATTCCATGGGAGCACAAAACATGAGAATTATTGCAACTAAAACACAGCATGACTCTAACTTTCACTCATGCAACACAATTAAAATCAATCCGCTGTTATAGTGCTGCTTCTTACTTATTCTGTGGCAAAGTACAGATTATTTAGGAGAGGATCTTGCAGTTTTCCAGTAATGGCACATAAAATGTAAGTGAATTTTCCCTTGATGGTGTTGTTTGTCAAGTTTGATGTGATGAGAGGCTGCGGGTAATGTTGCTAGAAGTGACAGCCACATATCCGTTTTCTTGCTGTTTCTTTTTTATTTTTTTGCTTTTCTTTTAGCACTGATGACTTATAGTAAATCTAACATCTCTGCTATGTCCCCCGCAGCATTCCCCATGAATAGTTTTGTGCAGTAGGTCATTAGACAGCGTGGAGCGTGCTTGTCTTTTAACTGTAATAGTCGCATGTCATTGGGGAAAGAGCTTGACTGCCCTCTTCTCTGAAATCATTGCAGCTCTGCCTCATTCTGCTCCAGTGACAGGCAACGTGCTGATTCACATGTACAATAGAAATGCACATGAACTTGTAATCACACCCACGCAGACTAATGACGCCGAGCACGGGCCGCTGCCTTGCTGCTCCTCTCTCAACACATCATACACTAATCTTGGTGTGCTACGTTGTCCTTAAGCGACGGGGAGGGGGACCGTGGCAGGAAGTGAAAAGGCTACATGGCTCTGCGGCAAAGACACAGGCCGATGACATGTTGGCTGGGCAGAGATAGAAGCGATCCGGCCTGTCAGGGAAAGCTTTTGTCCTTCCAGTCCTGTGGAGCACAAGGAGAGGAACTGACAGCGGTGCTTTTCTTCCTCTTCCTTCTCCTCCCTTTTTTCTCTCCTCATCGCCACTGGAGTTGAATACCAGAAACCCCAGAAGACTTGTCTCAGTGATTAGAGGGAGAAAGTGAGAGCAGAAGAAAGGGAGAGAAAAAGAAAATGCCGAGAAAAGAGAGAAACACACATATACATATACGCAAGACGGAAGAAAGCTGGAGGAAAAAGGGTTTGAGGGGGAGAAGAAAAGAAAAGATAAATGTCTCATCTTCCTTTCTACAAATCCGATGTTGACTCAAATCCAGGCGTAATCCGGAGGGGGGGGGATAACCCGTTTTTGGTGTGAAGGCTTGTTAGCATTGGTATGGATGTGACATTGAAGACTTTTTTCTGTGATCACACAGAGATTATGCTTTAAATTGTTTTTTGTTTGTTTTTGATTTTTCATGTTGGACCTTTGACTGTTAACAACCAGATGGTAGAAAAAAGGTACAGAATCAGTAGACAAGACTCAGTTGTTCTAGCTTCACCCACTAGGACACACAAACATTACTTCTTGAAGGTTTGGACAGAATCTCAATTCTTTTGTGGACCATGGTTCTTACACAGTCTGGAAATGTCTGGACTTGGATGTGAATGTTTTCCAGGTCTGGAAGTATGAGAACATAGGAGTACACATAAATGTTTGCATTTCAGACTTTATTCCCTATTCAACTCTTTAAATGTTGTCCTTCCTTTTGTTCTTTCCTCCCTCCTTCCTTGGCCTCTAACTTTCATCACTTTTTGTCACTTATCACTTTTTGTTCTCTTCTTTCTTGTCTCCTTCCTTTTGTCCTTACTTTTATGTATCTTCCATACTTTCTTTTCTGTGTCCCACCTTTCTTTTCTTGTGGTCTTCTTTCCTTTCATTCCTTGTGTCCTGCCCAGATCCCATCCACCCTTTTGTTTGTTTCTTGTGGCTGTCCTTCATTTCCTGTCTTGTGTTTAGTTCTTCCCTATTTGCCTCCTACCTCACTTGTTTCCTTGCCTCCTACCTCCCCTCCTCTGATGTGTTCTTCAATACAGTATTTGACTAGAAAAGTCTAAGTTTAAATGCTGTGTTTGAGTGAGAATTGTTCTCAGGATCTTGAATTTAAAAGGTCAGACCAAAGGTATATTATATTTTGTAAGTTGTAGATAATGTGCTGTATTAAAGATCATCATCAGGGTTACTTGTCGGCACCATGAGTCAGTTTTCTTGTTTAGCTTTTATGTTGTCATACCAGTTTACAAGCACAGTGGTGCCATTGTCTCTGAACCAGCTTTGGAATGGCCTTTGCTTCACCACCCTCTCAAGGCTTCAATTATATTATTATGTGCACTTTTTCCTCCCACTAAATGTTCCAGTAATGTGTCTTAGTTACAGCAGTCTATGAACAATCAGCTTCTTTGCCTGCCATGCTTGTTAAGGGTGTCAGTGAAAATATAGTTCTCATTTGCTGTAAGCCATAATCATCCAAATTAACATAAACATGTTTGACTGCGTGTACTAAACTCTATGCAATACACGAGTTTCACTTTTTGAATTGAACTGCTGGAAAGAATGAACTTTTCAATGACATTCAAACTTATTGAGATGCAATTTCATAGCATTAAGAGAGTCTTAGCATAATATTTATACATGTATCTGAACACACACACACACTCCAGCAACCTCTTCAGCATCCTTCTCCCCTGAAGAAACACCCACAGAATAGCTAAAATAATAAAATATTCTGCTTCCTAAATCAGAAAAGCACTCACAGACCCTTCATGAACACACTCACGTACGTGCCAGCACACACACACACGCACACACACACAAAGATCTCAATCATCCTCTTCCTCTTCTCTCGGCTCATGCATAACGTCTCTGCTCACCACCTGAATAGCTGCTCTTCAGTATTCATGTTAGGACAAGTCGGAAAGCTCGCTCTCATTACGGAGCAGGTGTTTTTTCTCCATCAGTGGTGCATTTACATCCCGGCTGTTCTTTCCTGACTGCCGACAGCTCCGAGACAGAGAGAGAGAGAGCTCATGTGGTCTTAATGCCGGCATTAACGTTGGCATGTTTGTACACCTTGACTACTTCCTCTCCTTTATCATCCGCTTCGCCCCCTCCCTTTCGTCTTCCTCTACCTCCTTGAGTATCTCACTGCGCCGCTGAGACGTTCATCGGCCCTCCAGACGCCGCAGGCCCTCCAAATCAGACTCAATGAGAAGCCCCACAGAGGCCCGTCGCAGCCGGGAAGAAATTGCGGTGTAATTGAGCTGCGTGATAATAATACGTTCTTCCCTCTGATTTCCTAACAGCGGCGAATCATCAACACCATCATCATCGTGCCATCACATCAACACTTCCACGCTGCTGCTGCCGCCGCCGCCATCGAAGCTGACCTGCTCTTTTGCTTCAGTCTCTCGCTTTCTCGTCAATTGCTTTTACTGCACCTTTTTTATTTCTATTTTTGCTCTCCTGCTCTTCCCTCACTCTGCGCTCAGACCCGTTCAGCCAAATATCTTTCCAGTTTCTGTTTCATGGCCTCGGGTGGCGTGCCTCGGAGGTGCAGGCTACATAAATGACAATGTTTCGAGTAGCTAGTTGTTGTGTGAGGAGAGAATTGACAAGAAGGGAACATAATTAGGATGTGTATTTTTTTTCACTGAGACACCAAAGTTGTTTCTGGCCGTTTTTCTCTTTTGTGTTTTGTTTGTTTGCAAAGTCCAAGGTGGTAAAAATGCAAAGCTCAGAGCGTCATGCCTTCTACAAGAAAGCTCTGAGCTGTTTGGAGCAAGTCGTCGCCCTGGCTTTCTGCTTAACGACTTCACAATTTCCGATGCATTTTCAAAATCGCTGCCCATTTGCTACTTTGGTGAGAAGGACTTGCAGACATCTCAGCTCAGACCTCTGGCTTAATCAGCCAACCAGTCCATGAGCCGTAGGGTCCTGGTGGCTGGTGTGGGCTGCACATATTTTCTCTTGTGCAATATCAGCAGTCAATCTAAATATCCGTGTGAAAACAAATGTGGTGAGAACAAAAAGTAATGTAGCTGATCTATTGCATTTCTGTTTACTGGAAAACTGTTTTCCTGTAGTTTAGAGATAGCTTTTGTTGCTAGCGTTACTCAACATTGATGAACCCTTCATTATATTTTCGACACAACCACACATTTCAATGTGTTTAATTGAGATTTTAGAGTAGAATAGGATAGAATTCAACTTTATTGTCATTGCACATGTCACAAGTACAACCAACGAAATGCTTTTGTACTTGCATCCAACCAGAAGTGCTTAACAAGAAAATAAAAAAAATTTTAACTGACGGATCAACACAGAGTTGCATAATTGTGAAGGTAGATGAATGCTAAATATTTTTGTCTCATTTTTGTCCAATAAAAATATTAATTTGTGGTGTACATTTTTATTAACACTTTGTAAAACCACCTTTTACTGCAAATACTCCAGCCTGCCTTGTTTTGCACCCTCAAATATGGTAAATGTTTGCCTGTACTTAGCTCCATCCATTTTTGGTTTATCGGATAAAATCCTAAAAGAACACATAGAAATTTTCTGGGTCTAACAGAGTTTTAAAACCCTCAATGGGTGTGAATATTTATGTGTATTACATCCGTCCATGCTAAAGTCGGGTAGGTAGGTAAAAACCCAACAAGATTTTTTTCCTGTTTAAATAAAAAAAAAGAAAAGAAAACGAAGCTAAAGAGCACTAAGAACATTTGGACTTGAAAAATGTTCAGGAACACTGTTTCTCAGGTGACAAAGTGCTGGAAATGTGTCATTTTGAGAAGCAGAGATTTAAGAAAAAGGAACTTCATCAATCGTTTCGAAGGGAAAGCATGATTAAAATGTTGTCTGTTAAAAAGCAGCTAAAGCTGTTCTAGTGGACCTCTGAAGGAAAACCGTGTCTTTAGATTCACATAATGTGAGCTTTTTAAGACATTGCTGGTTCATGAGTCACTGCTGTGCGTCTCCGTTTGTTTGGTGCAAACCTTCAAACTAGGAGCTCTTATCTCCTGTCCCTGGATTAGAACAAGTTTGAATTCACTTTGTATAAAGTCTCCCTCTATAAAGACATCTGAGCTAAAAATATTCAGACATACCTGCATTCTCACATACAAGTGGCTCTTTTTATAAAGCATAAAGGCCTCTTTGTTTGTCTTTTTGGCATGCCCAGGGTGTTTGCTTAAGATAATAGAGAATCCTTCTGTATCTGAACAGGAAGCAGTTACACTGCATCAGAGCTACTTCTGAATGTTATAGACAGAAAGGGTTAATCAGAGCAACTAAAGCTGACCTGAAAAGATAAGTCGGTGGTAGTTGAGGGCTTTTGGCGTTGCAGTTTAGATTCTGGGGAGCATTTGTGTGCGTCTGTGAGCAGTAGGAGAGTTTACACACGGCTCAGAGTACTTTAACCATTCTCATGAGAAATGCCTTTCCATAGCAGAGAACCATTAAGAAAATCATTGGCGGCTTATTAGTGTCAGCACTCTACTAGTGTTTGTGTGTGTAAGCTCAAACAAAGAACAATGCTGCTCTTTTTTTCCCCTCCTCTCCCTTCCTAATGGCCAGACGACATTTTGCAGGAGCTAAAGGTTAGAGCATTTCTTGACTTGTTCCTTTGTCCTCGAACTACAGCAGGGGGGAAATTGGTTTGCACCAGTAAATATGCACATGTCTTTTTTTATGCAACTCATTTCACTTGGTGTTCAGATAAATGTTTGGTGAACTTGTCTCAACAAAGTTGTGAATTTGAGTAAACAAACGAGATATGTTTGCTGAGCAAGTGTATTAAGCAACTCTTTGAGGTTAAAAAGAAAATTTTCAGGCCTGAAAAAAAATCATGCCATAGAGAAGTACCGATCAGAGTTTTTGGCTGAATTTTGGCCTGCCAATGTCAATTTTATATTATTCCAGTGTCCCGCCATTTATGTTGCAGATTATATTCTTTTAAAAATAAAGTCAGAGGGATTTTGAGTTAATATTTTAAACTCTTTAGCATCTTTTATTTGCAATTAGTATGGAAAACAGCAGTTTCTTACCTTAACTCTGAAATTTTAAAAACTCAATATTCCAAATTTCAATATCAGATGTTTAACACTTGAAAGGATAAAACAGAGCATCTTTTATCTACTATGTTCAGCCTCCATGTTATCAATAAAAGATTTCATCTATCACCATTAGCACGTAGCGACAAAATACAGTCCTTTTTTTTTACAGACAGGAAGAAAACGGACACATTTTGATTTTGATTTGGAAATGTGTAGCAGTTTTGTAACTGTGGAGGAAAAGTCTTCCTGAAACTTTTGAAAGCATGTGCTGGAAAATACTTTTGTGTGACCAGTGAAATTTTCTGTGGCAGCAGTCAAGTCTAATCTGAAGCAAAACCAGCATAAAAAAACAAGGCAGTGCAAAAAAAAATAAAATGCCAGGCTAGAGGGAAAAAAACAGAGCAGCAGAGTTAATCTCTTAAAACCTTAAACAGAAACATAAAAAACAGGGGTCTGTGTTACATTTCACTAACACAAAGAACATTTATGTAGAGAATAGTCAATGATGGGCCGTTTTTTGACAGATTTATTAGAAAATTATATCATATTTTTGAAGACATTAACTTTCTGTGCTATGATCTCAAAAATAAACTAACTTTGGAAACAATTATTCCAAGCAAAATCACAGATGATGAAGTTGTTGGTTTTTATAAAAAGAATCTTATGAAACAAGTCTAAGCAGATCTGTGAGGTGAACACAGTATTCAAGTAAGGCCGGTGTGTGTTGACTGAAAACAGTCAAGATATGGCTTCCGGGATGCATCCTTATGAGAAACAAGGCTGGCAAGGATTTACATTAATCTTTTCACCAAACACAGAACAGAATATTGATAGATGTTTAAAAACTCTCCAGATATTACTGTTGTTAAAAAACAGCCATTTTTAATCTGAAATTATGCTTCTGCAGTAAAGAATACACTTCTTAAAAACATTTGACTGCTTTTTTTCTTACCAGGGTTGCTAATAGTTATTGAGGTCACTGCATATGAGAATCAGACAAAAGATTGTGTTTTTAAATACCATACATCACACTAAATCATGCATTTCAACATAATGTATATGAAACTAAATATTAGTGCCCTAGTGAATCCAGTACAATATCAATCCAGAGTGACCGTGATGATCAAATATTGATATGGATATGGCAACACGAAGCTGTAATCTGAAAATAGAAAAAAGTTCAGTTTATTTAATAGACCCCAAAAAGGCAGTAAAGTTCAGTTAATTATTCAGATTGATTAAAAATATCTATCTGTAAATCTATCATTCCATCTAAATGTATATATATGAGTATTACGTTTTCATTTAATTGTCGTTTTTCTCTGTTTTTATTTGTGTTAATTTCATATATTAGTATAAACTAATTTGCTTCAGAGAAAATAAAAACCAATTTTGGTGGAATAAAACAGAATCGGGTGCATTTAGGAAAAGGTCCAAAAGAGAAAAATATTAATTAGCCTCTAGATATCCCAGTTGCAAGCATCAGAAACCTGCACTGCAGGAATGAGCTGCAGTTTGATGCACTTCTAAATACAGTATACAACATTTTTATAATACTTAGAAAACGACATGGGGTGTACTCACTTCTGTGAGATGCTGTACATCAGCTTTTCACATTTCCACCATACAGTCCAAAGATATGGAGAGAATGCAAACATCACAAATGCTGAGCGAGAAATTTGGTTGAAGCAATTATAATTCCACCTAGGCATGTCTGCTTGCTTAGCACTCAAGTCTATTTGCTTAAAATACACACATTCCTGCAATTTAACAGCAATAGAGGGAGTGTAATGAGTTGTTAACTGTTTGCCTCATGTGACTGTGTCGCTGTAAGGTGGAAGGAATTATCAAAGGAATGGGACTTTATTTTACCAGTTTTAAATCCAGTGGCAGGAAAGACGATTAATACAGAGGAAAGTTATTAAGTTTCTCTGAATTATTATGCAAATTTTCCTTTCTTACATGCTGAAATTTGGCTCAAGCACTACAGTATTTAGGCTTTGCTGAAATGCTTTGACAAACACTGGGATGGCTGGTGATCGTAGTGGCATCCAGTAGACAGAGATGCCTTTCATTTGCTTATAAGACCATTGATTTTCGTAGCACAATGAGGACATGCCCCTCGGATTAAACAAAATCCAAGGACAGATGTGAGAGAGAGCATTTGGTTATCAGTGGATGAATATCTGTATCCCCTCTGTTTTCCATCCGTATGCCGAGCCAAACTCCCAGAAAGTGACCGCTGTAGTGCACAGCCATGAAGCGATATTGATCCGCTCATCTAATTCACAGCAAGACGGCACATAAGCGTATTTATTCTAACAGTCCCTGCGTTTTGATCGTGTTTTTGAACGTGACATTTTTACCGAGATTAGGCAGATCTTATGACGGAATTTCATCATCATTTAGGTTTTCCAGCTTTCCTTTCAGTCAGCTCATCAGCTCAGGATAAACCCACTTTGGCGGCTACTCGAACGCAGCAGCTTTTAACGTTGGCAATTTCAGATAGGACTGACAAGAGATAGGTTATCTACCGCTACATCCAACGACCCCTTCGGCTTAGTCCTTATCAGCAGATGGAGTTTCTCATTCCCCCCTCCATCAAGGGGAAAGTGGAGGTAAGCTTTAACTGCTAATGTTTGTTTGTTTGTCAGTGAGATTATGCAAATAGAAACAGACATTTCATCAATAAGCGAAGCATAACCAAAGGACTGATCGGATCTTGATAAAGATCTGAATCTCGCCTCACCCGATTTGAGATTCGGGGGCTTTGGGTTTGGCAGATGACTGCTCTGTACGAGTCCTTTGAGTTTCAGCGGAGCTGCAGATGTTAAAAGAGCTCATTATACAGAACACACCATCTGCTAATAGGGGATGCAGTTGAGAGCACCGCGGCAAATAAATAGTTGTGCCTTGAGTGGAGATGGTTTGTGTTGACATGAAGTGATTCCGACATGTGCCACAGACAAAAAACTTAGCCAAGATCATTTTCTGCAGGTAAACATAAAAGCAACAACCTTAGAAAATCCAGACATCACCCTGAAGCCACAAATCTAAGCTGTTTTTTTTTCTTCTCAACTTTTTGTACAATGTCATTCATAAAGTAAAAATAAATTTAATTGCTTCAAATCTTTTTTTTTTTTTATTTAAGATTATATTTTTCTTCTACAATGGGAATAAATACTTAAGTGTGAGTGAAATGAACAGTTGGATATTACTGAAAAAAAATTAGTGATTAAAATACCATTTAGTCACTAGCATTTTCCATCGAGTTTTTTGAGCAATTAGCTGTTGGCTGACATTTGTTCTGTGGTTGTTTTATTTTAACTGAGGAGCTTTGGTTTGCAAACAAATAAGTTTACTGTAGTAATTACTCAGAATTTATTGTGTTTTTAAGTCAACTATTTTAATAGTTGAAACCCTAAATATACTTTAACATGCATTAATACACAAACCAGAAACCATTCACCACCATCCATAGCACTACCGCTATGGTAGTGCCATTTATGGTACTACCATACCATACCATACCATACCATACCATACCATACCATATCACTACCACATTCTTCCTTATTTTTTGCTGTTGGGGTCACAGCCTATCAGTGCCAAGGAAAACAAATGGTACTCCTGGATTGGCTGGTTTGCAGACTCCAGCCAATAGCATGTCAAGTAATATTGCAGCTACGTATCTCACGTTTCCAAACTGCCTTTTCTTTCGATTTTTTTTATTTATTTGTTTTTTACATATTTTCTATGAAAAGATCTGTCAGTAGTCAGATTTTCTGTTAGGCAGCACTGTTTAAAAGACTACAAAGCCAACAATTGTTTTACTTGATTTGTAATCCCGTATTACTTTCCATGCACTTTGTTTTGTTAGATTTTCCATAACAATGAAAGTACTTTTCAGCTGAGACTGTATTGACGGCTGTAGCTCTGTCTCTGGATGGGCCCAGTAAATTGCCATCATTAAAACTTAGATGAAGTTGAAATGGAAATACAGCGAGTGTTGGGTCTCAGAAATGCCTGACTGTCAGTAATCACTGCAGACAAACTGTTGACATTTTTGAGGCAAATTCTGCATCGTGATACATCACTAATGTTTAATAGATGAAGAGTGCATCACGCCTCTGGCTTTGCTCATGTTTACCATGTGTTTTTGAATGTGTACGCACCACTGAACATCAAAGGTCAGCGAAGGTGATGAATGCTTCTTCTTCCCGTGCGCGCGTGTGTACGATGTGTCGAGCTCCACATGTCGTCTCAGCCTGCAGCAGACCCGATGATTCAAAGGACACAGGCTGCATTGGATTCACAGAGTCTGACCCTTTACTACAGCAGCTGTTACTATAATTCTGCAGCTGTGTGCCTTATTTATGTCGCTGTGTTCTAACACCACTAAACGCAGCTCAATATGTATATTTGTTGCGTTCTTGTCACTGTTAGTATCCCCTCTTACAGAAGGATATGTGCATCTCCCTGTGTTTTGCATGGCAGTGTGCGACTGTGTGTATTTAGCGCCTGCTGGCTCACCCCAGGCACTCTGTGCTCTTGCCAGTGCCCTGCTTTGACTCCCAGAGGCCTCAGAGCTTTTTTGCTTGGCTATGCTGACAAATTGATGCTGCCGGACTGGCTAACTGCTCCTTCTGTGGCTGGCGCTGCTGCAGCGTACTGTGAATACCAAGCGATGGCACGGGGCGCTTCCCTCTGCCTCTTTGTTTCCACACGCGCAAACAAACAAATGCGAGATCAGGGAGCAGACCCGTCTTTTAGCTGGGCTTCGCTTGAGGAAAAACCACCAAATCCAGCCTGCAATCTGGATCAAAAACCCTAATCCTCGGCTCTGGGGGATCTGATCTGAGTCACTGTGGGTATGGCTATCAGCCATTGCTTCCTTCCATATTTCCCATTGCCAGTTCTCCTCCTTTCCTCTTGTTTCTCTTCAGCTTATGCCCTATCAAATTTTGGGCAGCTTTGAAAAGGGAGGATGGTAGGTTTGTTTTTACCAGTAACACTGCAGTCTGGGCATCTGCTATGTCAAAACGATTAGCACAACAGGAGGTGTCTTTATTCTCGTGAAAAACACATATGGCTTCCATATGTGCAACTGAGCATCAGCTTGATCTACATATTTGTATAGAAAGGGTTGTACTTGGCAACATGATCAATAAGTCTTTCAACTGCATAGACAGTACAAGCAGCGAGTGTAAAACAAAAGTGAAAAGTTTGTGTGTCTAAGATTCATGAGCATATCATCCGGACTGGCATTATACATACAGTGATATTAGGTGGCACAATTTTTAAAAGTTTATCTTTATTGATTCTAAGTTTGTCATAATGCCAAAGCAATGTGGAAAAGAAAGCTTCTTGGAGTCTTAATGATTGTAGACCATAACATTTCCTCTACCACGTTTTCAAACTCGCAAAGCATATCAAATGTGTATGCTTCAAAGTATTGTAATTTGATAGTTTGAAATATGGTATGTTTACTGCAAGAAAAAAGATCAGATTTTTTAGTTTTGACTCCTCAGTGGTCTTCTAACTCTTAACGCAAAACAGTTGCTGAGTTTAATGGACTTCCACTGGCTTAATACCCGCATCTAATGTACATTTTAGTGACCAAGATGCTAATGTTAAGGTTATTGGGTACATTGTGAAAATGAAGGTGAGGAGAGAGGACTATGTGTCGTAACTGCAGTTTACATTACAGTATTTATTAATATTATTGAAAATTAATGCTTTCTTCTCATCCTGCAGCCCAAATACTCCTCTTTGCATCACTTTGAATGGTGTTTGCATTTGGATAAGACAGAAAATAAATGTGAGTTGGCGACATTCTGACATTTTCCATGAATGTTTGCCATGCAGATTGTTGCTCATGAGAAAAAACAGATATAGTAATCGGGGCATCCTCAAGTTTCAGCAAAGAAGTATTTTCCATCTTTTATATTTCCAGAAGAAGTGTGAGTAGCTGGAAAACTCAAATTACTGTTTGGCATAGAGCACTTTTCAGTTTGGATGATCTTTTGTGCTTCCTCAAAAAAGGCTTTATGAAGACTGCTGTTTATTAGGCTATTTAGCTGTAATTGGTTACTTCCTCTTATCTAAACAAGCTCCACCACCATTCTTTTCTTAGCATTGCTGAAATTAAAAATTTTTTAAAAACTGTCAAATGATCTTACACTAATATGATTAATATGTGTATATTTAGGCTCAGCTGGTAGACGTTTGGGTTGGCGGTTCTATCCTCAGTCATAGGCTTGTATAGCAGCCTTCTGTCAGTCTGCCCCAGACCAGCTGGGGCTACAATGTACTACATTGTAATACTCTGAAAATATTAGATATGCAGTAATCTTGTTGAAGTGTGTGTGAATGGGTGAATGCAGTGCAAATTGTTTTGGAGTCCTCAGACTTGATAAAATGAGGTACAAGTTCAGGCCATTTACAGTTTATTTATTTGGGAAAGTCGTTTGTAGTACTGGATAGCAATATACCTTTTTGATAGTGCAGCGCAATGCCACCAACCTCTGCTAATGGTCACCCACTCACAAACACTCAAGCTTGCTGTTTCATTCCCAGTTTCACAAACACACAGAGGACGCTCTGTGTGGCACAGTTTTCATACAAACTGGAGCAAAACAGCTCCTGCCCAGGCTTAGTTTGCCACATGGCACACGACTTTAGCTTCCGTTTTCTTCAGCTGTAGCAACCATCAGCTAGTTTCCGCAACTCGCCAAGGTTAACCACATAATTGCTGCACTCATCTGGATGAATCACTTTTCAATCTGGCACAGGAGCGTGATCCTACTGTCGAAAATGAGCTGCTTAGGTTGAAAAGCACACGAGACTACAAAGCCGAGGCTGCGGACTCATAACCCTTTCTGTAGAGAGGAGAAGATAGTACTGGTTTGCTCGGCTTATCTCTATTAAAAGGTCATGGATTAGTAATCCCTGGGCCTTGTAGCCATCACCCGCTCTTATGGATCCACTCTGTGCGGAGTCAGCAAACCAGTATGGGGAGCTTAAAGTGCTGTATGTTGTGGTAGGAAAATCTGATTGCTGGTGTTTGGCCCATAATGAATCTTGCTGGGTTTTTTCCTCAGGACTACTGTTTCTGTAAATAGCAGAGAGAAACAGAAAGAGCAAACCAATAAAATGTCAGTGAAAATGTTGGGACGTTTCGGTCTTATGACATGCCCAACCCATAAAAAGTTTTAGTGCAAGTGGACATGAATGACATAAATTTCCCCTGGCAATATACAGCTGAAGGAAAAGCTGAGGAAAGCCAGAAAAAGTTTAAAGTTACTGTATCTTAATGTACTCGTCCATGAAACTGGGAGACTTAGAGGAAACTTTTCCTCCTTAACCAAGAACATTGGATGTCAAACCAGTTCGCTTCTTATTTTTAAAATATCATAAAGGAAATTTGAGGACAATCTTATCAAAGTAAGAGCATGGAGTAACTGAGAGTAGATTTGTTGATGACTTGACCTTACTACAGAATTACACAATTACATTTATGCAGCTCGTTTTTTTTTTTTCTTGAAGTCATTCTGCAACTGTTGCATTTTTTATTATTTTTAAAATAAAGCTTTTAACTTATGAGTGAATATACCAGCAACAGATTTTGGAGAGCTCTCACACTCTGATGTAATTTCAGGCACTAATTACTGTACTTCAAATGTCTTTTTAAGAAGAAATACAACTTTTTTTATTCTTTCTGTATAATTGAAAATTAAACTGCTATAACTTTAGGATGTTCATGTTGAAATAAAATAATGAATTCTGTGGCCAAAGTTACTGTCTCTGAATTTCTAAAAATGCTTCTAAAATACATATCTGATGTTCTCCAGGTTATGACGCCGTCGTGCTTGATGTAAAAACAACACGTAAATAAGACATAACTGCAGCACTTCTCATTTTCTCTCTTCTATTTTGTTGTAGAACTTTCCCATACCACAAGATACTAAATATAAAGTATAAAACAGAGCTGCAATATCTTAACCTTCCTGATATCTGCTTGAGTGTTGCTCTCTGTCATAACCTCTGTAGACTGCAGAAAGTACAGATTCCTTTATAGACGTTTTCAACACCCTAACCAGAGCTACAGGATACTTGGATATATTAGATATGCAATAATCTTGTTGAATGTTATGATAACAATATTGCTATATTCAATAAATACATATGGAAATCAACAAGTCTGTTTAGGACTCATAGCAAACACAGACTCCAGGTAGTGAGTAATTGATAAATACCGAAAATAAGATACAATTTCTTCAAAATTTTCAGCAAAAATCATGGCTACCTTTGCTGTAGACTGAAAAAAAGTCTTTACTAGAACATATTAATTGCTCTCCTTAAGCAGCTTTTACTTCCTTAAACAACAAACTTCACAAAGTTTAATACTGGCATAGAAAGCCTTAATACACGATGCTTGATACTGTCATAACTGTAAATGTGCTATTGCTAATTGTGCTGCCCTAACCATGACAGATGTTAATTATTGCTAACTTTGAGACTCCTTTATTGGGGAGAGACTTCCACACCGAAGAGTGTTGTTTTTGGTGAAAGTTGGTGACGTTATGCATTCATCGGTTGCAGAAAAGCCAACTAAGTGGTCAAATATCATAAATGACCAAGCATACAATTGTCTAATTAGAAGCCTCTTGACTCTTTATCAAAGTTTGCATACTTTAGCCAACAAAAGAGTTGCAAGCCTGTGCCATTTCTATGTTGTCAATCCAAAGCCAAAAATCCTGACAAACTTTTTGAGGATTTCTAATTAGTAAAACTATTTGAAATTAAAAAAGCTCTTTGCAATTAATTCTGCTGGGATTCTTAAAAGTTTCAGACATTTTGTTATGACAACATTGTAATGAATTATGGGACACCGTCTGCCAGTATTGCAGGTAACAATTGCCCAAAGCCTTTTTTAGTACAGCTGAGAGTAGACTGTCACCTTGGTGTGTCTGGAAACTTACAGCCACTGACTGATCATAAAAGAAAACTAAATCCTAAAAGCCTCTACCTTGGCCACAAAACACGAGGCATAATAAATTCCCTACTGTTGTCAATGGAAAACGTTGAAAGGTTTTGGCTTTCTTAAAGACTTTACAAAAAAACAATTTACTTTTGTTTCCAGTCAATCTGGAGGTAAACTAGCACTTCTAGCTTAGAAAAACCTAAAGATTATAAATAATTTCTCTTGTAGTTACAGGACAAATATACTCAAACAGGTGAGAGTACTGACAACTGTTACAAGGGGTTAAAATATTACCCCAAACCCACATGTTGATGTGAACAAATATAAATTCATGTGTAAACAGCACAAACCTTCACTGTTTTTTACTCATTTTTTCATATCTGCCAAAGCTGAAGTATTGAAAGGATTTATTTCTACAGAGACCTGCTACAAATTTGAAAGTTTCAATTATGTATTTACCTGTGGTGGATTCAGAAGTCGCTTGAGAAACTATTGAACATCATTAATACGATAACGCCTTGAGCTGAACTGACAAGGATGGGGAAAGAAAAGGGAACAGAGACAGCGACAGACCAAAGAAGGCAAGTGACAAACAGGCTGAAATAAAGAAAAGTTTTTTTTTTTTTCAGAATAACACTACGTGGGAGGAGATTTGGAGTGACCTAATTAAAATGTTGGAATCCTGAGAGAAATAAATTAAGAAAATGTCAGTTAGGCTGAGCCGGAGGAGGGAGATTAAGAGGCGCAAGCTCGTATACTGTCTGATTTTTCTTTTCTCCTCTTTTTCCCGTTTATCAGTGAAGCATGGGAGCAGTGCTCTAAAACGACGACATATCGAGTTGCTGGTTGTTGTTTTTTTATTAACCAGTTCAGTACTTGAAGAGGGGTTTGAAATGACTTGTGAAAACAGAAGAACCACAACTTCTGAAAGGGAAGAAAATTCAACAGATGCTCACATTTACTGTTACTGTTTAGATTGTGTAGCCATTCTTTCATTCGTTTATACCACCAGCTTTAGGAAGTTTTATAAGATCACAAATGTTTTTTGTGAAGGGAGACGTCACACAGTGTGAGTGAGACTGAGAGAGAGAGAAAGCAATCAGTATAACACAGCTTTGTAGTGAAACGGTATTTCACCAGTCCTTCAAAACAAGCCAAATTAATTAATTAGAGGTGAAGTTTAATCTGTGAACTGAAACATATCACCTGTAACGTCTCACCGAGGCCTTCTGTTTTTTTTTCTGATAAAGAAGGAAAACCTAGGAAAATAAAATGAGATTTCTCAAATCAACAATCAGTATTTCCTCCTATTCTGAATTTGTGATTTTGTGACTTGTAGTAGTTGTTTCTCTCTGCCATGATCACTGTGTTTTCTGCACTGTTGTAAACCACAAATAAAGCAAATCATTATGATGTTTCACAGGAGCTCGGCTCGGTGGGTCTTGTGGATTGTAAGAGGTCTGTGCAAAAACGGACATTGGAAAACCATGTGACCACGTGTCAACCGTTCGGCTTCTTTCCGACCATGCTGGACCCTTAAGTGTGCGTTGTTTTTAGAAGTAATGGACCCTTACTTTAGCCAGGGAGGCTAGTTCTGTTTATGAAAATACTACCAATGTTTCCAAATCCAGAATCTACCATGCCAGTTTCCGACCAGATGATCACCCTTTAGGGCTGGTCAAGCAAAAAGTTTGTTGAGGTCAGTGTCCTATTTCATCTCTGTTTTTTAGTTGAAAGTGAAAATCTTAATTGTCTCAAACAGCTGATATGGTTTGATGATGAGGATATTTTTTAAAACGGAAACCTAGAATAACATAACAAAGACAAAGTGAATGAGGAAACAGCAGGACTCCAGCATGAAAGCCGAACCTTGGAAAAGTCAGCATCTTTGCTTAACCGTAGTTCCTTTTAAGCTCTGTGTTCTGTGAGCCTTGTGAAGCTTTCAACCCAACTCAATGCCCTCAGCCTTTCCAAATACATTCTCCCCTGTGGGGAAGCTCCATATGGGGCCAACATTTTTCTGCGGTGCTGGACAGGATGGGGCCATACAGCCGCTGTCAGACTGCACGGAGTGTGTATTAAAGCAGGAGACAGCATAGATAATATGTCTGTTGTTGCAAAGAAAGGGGGGAAGGTGGGGTGCCATGAACAATGAAGGGCAGATGTAGGAGGATGAAGGGAGGAGGAGGAAGAATGGACAGCTGGCATGTTGAAGTTAGTAAAGGATGGGTTAGTGACATGTTGACAAGATGCAAAATGACTCCATAAATGTTTAACGGCAGTTACTTCCAATAAGTCATACATTACTGTATTCCTATCAACATAGAATTGGGAACAGCACCATGCATTTATTTGTTGACTTAATAAAAAATAAAAGTTAATCCCTGGTTTTTCTAAAACCGAGACTTCACCGGCCTTCACATGTCTTGCACATCATCTGCAACATCTGCAGCATCTTCAGCATAATGCGATGTTACATTAATGTTCCTCCTCACGCTGCTGTGCATGCCGCACTCGCTTTGCTTTCAGCCGCAATCAATTCTGAAAGTTGCACTCCATCAAAGTTTTCACAGCAACAAACTTCTGAACTGAAATGAAGGTTTTATCTAATTTATTTGGCCTCGATCGCTTCCAAATGAAAAGTAGTTACAGTTCCGAGTCTGAATTACCCCCCTCCAGCGTTTCCATGTCACACTCCAGCGCTCTGACTTACTCCCTGAAATGCAAGCATGTATTTGATCAGTATGTGAGTATTTCAGGGCTGTGCTCCAAAATCCAAACAGAGGGTTATTTGTTTGTTTGTTTATTTATTTATGTTCAGCTACTCCTAAAAGGTCAAGCTAGCTGAGAGAGACTTTACATATTTTTTCTTCAGGGCTTATCCAGACATTGAGTGTGTTTGGGGCTGCCATGTTTGGTGGGGCTGGTGGTTGGTTGTTAACGCTACAACAGCTGTGGGGCTACACTCCACTTCGACTGTCACACGTGTGATAATGGGTCAGTTTCAGTGTGAAGCAATATGTATTTCTGAAAGACAACCAAAGACTCACCAGGCAAACATAGAGAGGGTTGCATGGACTTCTGGATGGATGATCTGGTCTCCTTCATTTCTTTCTGCCTGTATTAGCAAAGACACAGGCCAGTGTCCAGTGTGTTGCAAGGTTTTATAAATATTAAATCTTGACCTTCCTACAATTTGCAGTTCATCGTCTTTCATGCATTTTTAATTTTTAAATATTTATTATATTCTTTTGAAATTGTTCCTGTTATTAATCTCAAGGTCTACAGGTCTATTCCTCTGATTTTAAGTCCTGCTCACAACACTGAACAATTTGGAGTTTTTGTAGCTAATGGTGGGAAAACTAAGAACTTTCGTTCAGAATTACTTCAATTTTTTTTACACTTTTTCTAGACTTTTATTATGGGCACTTATCTGTAATTATTAAAGGGACAATATTATGTAAAAATTACTTTTTTGAACTTCACACCATGTTATAATGTAACATGGTTGTAACATAATACTGCCTCTTTAAACTAGTTGGGCTTTATTTTCTGTATTTGTTTTCACGAATCATAAAAAAACACAATGGTGAATCTAATGTTGTAAAGGGTTATTTCGGTGTTTTCTGGAATGGGACAAACTTAAAACAGTTAAATGCATTTCTTCTACCCATACATCTATGCCTATAGTGTTCACTGATCACAGTTTGTGATTCTGAAATGTTTATCGTTTATTTAATGGAATAAAATTTGGGAACTTTATTCCATACTCAGTTTTGATTTGTCCATACTTACACAGACGTGGAAAATGATAAAACTTGTAATTCCATATTTCTCCAGACTACCTGTGAATTTAAATAAATTAGTGAATGCTCTTTTAAAACAACAGACAGCCAGTTACAGGGAGACATTTCTGTTACGCAGCTGGCTGCAGGTTCTACCTGAGCAAATACTAATTAGTAGTAACTAATGAACCTGCTAATAAGAGCTTGTTATAATTGTGTTACTCTGTGAAAGAGCCATTGCACACAGGCTTAATATTCTGTGCAACTTGAAAACTACTGGATAATTCAGTGGGTGTGCATCGTACAATTTTGCCCAAATTTATGTCTGAGCTCTGAAATGGGAAGAAATAACGTGATGGACACTGTATTTTGACTGCAATTATCTATGTGTTGTTTTTGCAGCCTTTGGAATAATAGTTTGAAATAAATTCAATTTCACATCATGCTGTTCTTAATATTTAAATTTGTTTTAATTGGAAGTCAGAGAAAGTGCTCTGACTGCATGGTCATTCGCTTACCATGCAGCCAAGCGAATGACTTCAGTTTTTTTTGTTTTTTTAGCTATTTGGTACTTAGGGTATTGAAATTCTGCCCATCCCCCACCTGTTGCTGCATACTACTGGTTAAATTAAACTGCTCTAATGCCTTTCCCTTTTCTACAAGAAAAACTGACTCGACTGAAATATTTCCGGTTGAATAACCGTTGCTATTTTTGTGTTAAAACTGTGGTATTGTATTATTGCTAGTCAAGGTTGTCAAACAGTGAGAATCTTACACCAGCCTTTGATAAAACAAGCTGGAAAATGTGTTTCTTGATTTTCATTGCTTTATATTCGAGAGAGAGTGACCAACAACTTTCTGAAAGGATACACACCTGATCTGCAAAGAACAGAGGCGCAGTGATTTCATGAGAACATGTAAAACTATTTTATTCCAACTTTATGGGCCACAGTGTACTTCAGTGTTCAGTGCCAACTGTCAAAGGGAAAGTATAACACCTTTTAGTACCAAATTAATATAGTAAACTAAGACTTCCATACTTTTAGAACTATTTTTTGAAAGTAGCTGATTAAATTGTAACCTTTATTAAATAAAAAAGAAAAATCACAGATGAGACATCGCAGCGAGGAGCCAAGATTTATGACTTTCAGTTGCTTGGTTAATTTTGCAATCTCCCGATGCCCAGTTGGATATTTTCCCAGTTTTAGTCACAGCACCTTCATATTATTATCAGCAAAGCTTAATATTATCTTATTATAATATTCTGTTGAGTTGTACAACTTAGAACATTTTTCTCCACGTTATCCATTCTTTATTCTGCACTTCTTTGCACTCTAACCGTTCTAATTTACCACTACACACACTCTTTGTTTGGCATATATCTATGTCTCATTTGTCTGCTTTTTTTTCCAGTACCCTGCTACTTTTTGTTAGCTTCTGCTTAATTTCACACAGTAGCCCTGTCGCCTCAGCAATGCTCCTACTCGCAGTGTGTATGTCTGTCTGTGTGTTTCCTTTTTCCCAGTGACATTTCTGTGCCAGGTGTGACAAATGGCAGGCAGAGAGGAAACATTTATTCCCTGTGGTGAGCTTAATTAGCCTATCAGCTAAGCCCTGGCACCAGCTTGTTTTGAAAGCCACACAGACACACATACATACATTCACACTTACAGTATATATATATATATATATATATATATATATATATATATATATATATATATATATATATATATATATATATATATATATATATATATATATAAGAATCCAATAACAAATTCAACGTCTACTGTAGCCATTCACACACACTCTGGACAGATCACGTCCGCGCATGAAGCCCCACAGATAATTGGATGGCACAATTAAGTGATGTCCAAATCGCTGCTCAAATTCTTATTTTTCTTCTATGGCTTTACATCCAGAGGGACTCAGTTGTATCCAACCTCATTTTTTCTGCTATTAAAAGGTTAAATCATTTACAAATTACAGCTCTCTGGCAGCAATTAGCATATGTTGGGGGGCTGTAGAGGGCATACCAGGCCAGCAGGCGAGACAGTGAAGTAGAAGCGTCGGTATCCGCTATCAGAACGACTGCCTCACACAGATCCATCTGTATAAATCGCAGCGTGCGTGTGCATAAACATCTGTCCCGCTCCTTGTGCCGATGCCACGCCACGCTGCACATCTGTAGCCGCGGAGCGGAGGTGGGGGGTTGATGAAGGCCTCCTGGTGACCAGTAACCCTGCAGCCAAGCGAGATGGCTGCAGCACTTCTTGCTAATTGCGCGCTCACACACCGAGGCAATCAAACGCAAACACACAAGCTCATAAAAGTGCTTTCATCTGAATTAGTGGTGTCTGAGGGCCGGTCTCTTCTTCCGTCAATCTGTGGACAAATTAGGGACATTGTTGTCTGCAGGACAAGACTCCCAGTCTACCTTCCTCTTTTTTTCCCTCTGTCACGCTGAGCGGAGGCTTTGGCATGTCCTGCTAAACTCCTGCTGTGAGGGAGGAAATGAGAGCCAAAATTGCTGTTGATGTGTCTTCCTGAAAAGCACCGGGTTTCCAGACTTTGATGCCATGCAGGTGGTGGTGGAGGGGATATTAAGGTGCCCTTTAATGGTAGAGAAGAGAGGAGGGGGAAGTTTGTAATTTGACCAGATTGTGTCGCGACTTGTTTTGGGTGTGGCCTGGTCAGGGAGCCCTGCTGGCAACAAATGGCTTTTGATGTCAGGTTTAAAAGGTTCATGGGGGGGGAGGGAATTTTATTGGAAACCACATGCTGCTCAGAGGTGGGACTAACATTGGGAAAAGAGAGAGCGGTGAGAAATCAAGCGTGTTGGGGGTTGTTGTCTGTTGCAATAGAGAAGAACTGGATGTTTTTTTAAGTGATATTGTCAAAATCTCAAGAGAAGATGTCACTGTCTGATTTCTACAGTATACAGGGACGTGTACTCACAGTATTTACTATGGTAGAGCAGTTAATCAGTTTCATTTTCAATGTTTGTTCCAGTCAATTGCAAAAACAGTGTAGTCGCAAAAATGTGTAATGTTTTTGGTTTATTCTGTTTTGCAGGTATGCTCTTATTTTGTAATTTCCTGACTGATGTAATGTGATTTGATTTAGAAGACAAAGAGATGAATTAAACAAGCCATGTGCAAGATTTGGTACTAGATAGTATTTGCAGATGTCAGCAATACATTTTTCATTAAGTAAAGTTAGTATTGAATATAATTTTTGCTCACATTTAAATACATGTATGAGATCTTTCAAGATCAATGCTAAAATGTGAACAAATTTATTTGGAGAAAATGACTTGCTTTTACTTTTTATTGGTTTTCACTATACATTTTTTTGTTTTGATTTTATTTGAACAATTTTTAATTTGTTTTTAGAGATGATTGAGGTACTGCGTTGACGATTTTATATCATTTTTATATAAATAAAAAAAATCATTTTCAAATTTCAGGGGAAAACTTGAAAATGTCCTGATCTGGGTAATTTTCAAATTCAAGACATATAATGACTTAAAATATGAATGTTTGCAAAATTAAAATAGACATTAAGGTTCCATTTCACTCAGAAGTTGGACATCAGAGCTTAGAGTGACATTAACTCAGCCTAACCATTTGAAAACCATTTTGCAAGCTTATAAGTAAAGTTTATTTATAAAGCGCTTTTCACAGACGTAAAATCACAAAGCACTGTGCAATAGAAATCAACCTTAAAACTATACAAAGCATAAACCAAACATAAGAAACGCAGTAGAATCAACATCACATCACAAGCAATTTACATCATACCACTCCCTTTTAAGTCCTTCTAATGAGATTATCTTAGTTTAATTTCATGGATACTGTAAATCTATATATAATCACCTTTCTAAAAATAATTACCTACTGTATGTCTATCTTTTTTGGCAAAAGTGTTTATTTTTTGCTAAAATTTTGTCAAAAAAGGTCATAGGCCATTGTTATACAAATGTGACACTATAATGTCTCATCTGCCAATTAAGTTGGTTTTGGCTACAGGATACATTCCAGGAATATATAAGGGAAATGGACCGGTGACTAGATCCAAAGATTTTACCTGCTTGAAATGTAAAAATGTGATCTTTTCCCATGGTTCATGCACCAACATATTGTTGGCACTACCAGATCAAACCTACACGTTCCTAATGTGGAAAATGTCTTTTCAACATACTGTACATGTGAATGATAACTCATTCCCTTAAGTCATGCTGCAATTTAAGGATGAGGTTAAAAGAAGCCAATGATTGTCTGCTGAAATTCTCTTCATGAACCAAAACTGCTTAATTTTGCAAACTGGAAACAATTTTATGTTTTCTGAACATCTGTGGGTTTGACTTGTTGTTGCAAGCAGGCTTTAAGTGGCCACTTACAGAACTGCAGACTTAAGCATTAATCTGGTTCCTTCTTCTTCAGCCAACTTTTTTAGTTTATTGCCCCAACCCTCTTCTTGTCATGCAATCTTGTTAACCACTGAACCACAAGCTGCCTGATTTAGAGAAGGACAAATAATCTTTTTGATATCTTTTTAGATTTCACTGAAGGCTTTTTTTTTCTTACATTTTAAGAAGCTAAGGCTTGACATCTACTCTCTTGCTTGGAAATAACTTGTCCTGGAAATTTTTATGATGTGACTGTCAAACGTAAAAATCTGTTCAGCCATCTGTGCTCTTGCTATTGCTGTTTCCTTCACGTCTCCCCTTCACTTCCTCTCCTTCTTACTACTTTCACTTTGATTTTTTATCTCCCACAAGGAGATAACTGTAACTTTAACGACTTTTAAAACTCACAAACTACACCTTTCAAAAACCATAGATTGCTCTATGAATGTAATTTTTCATTTCACATTGACTGTTCAGACATACTGCATTCACAGTTGTTTGGACACAACACATTAGCTCTGTGTTTGTTTTGCAAAATGCAAATTTGACCACATGATGTGACTTCCAAATGGATTGATTATAATCGTTTGAAGAATTTTATTCAAGAAGGATGTTAAACTCTTCAGCAAACAGTGCATTAAGAACATTTAAATGCAACAGGTGTCTGAAAGCGGCGTTTTTGAGTTTCTCTGCTTCGGTAAACAGTTTTTTCACCCTCAAGTCTTTCAGTAGAAAAAACATCTAACCGGCAGCGTCCACCCCGGTTTCTTTCTGCTAAAGAAGAAGTCATTATTTGATTCTCACCTTAAAGTACTCACTCAGAAAACAACAGAAAACCTTAAGAGAGTGCTGATATTAGCAATGCGGTAAGTGTGTGGTATTTTATAAATAACCTGCACTGCCAGAATAAACTGGACTTAAGACGCAAAAGAATGTCATATGTTGCCTGATCTTGTCTAACCTCATTAATTTGATGACATAATCCCCAATATATTAAGTTGTCAGCAGGTCTCAAGGAAAACTCTTGCTGGTTATTAAGACATTTGGTTATTTCTGTCATATTTTAAGTTAAAAATGTTTCTTTGGACACTACTAAGTACATAGTTGGAATATAACAGATTTGAATTAGTTGTTGTCCAGTATTTCAACTTCTAAGTCTTTGTCACATTACTTGATGATGGGTTTTAATTAAAAGGCTTGAGGAAACAGACAGGGATTCTCTTAGAAACAAGAAGGTGTACACGCCAAGATAAACAATGAAGCATTGTACAATCTTTGTGCATTTTGAAAAAAAATTAAAAGAATTGGGCATCAGGCAATTGTTTTCCAGTCTTCCTTATCATTCAGAATTACCAACCATGTGCCTTGGGGTTTGTCCTGCAGGCAGAACGTTTGACAGCACAGTGGAAGTGAAACCAAATTGCCTCACCATGTGGTATATTTGCAAATCATTTGCATGCTGTTCCTAAATATGGTGACTGCTTTTTTTTAAGCATGCAAAACACAAATCGAACTGGGATCAAATGTAATTTGCCTCACAGACAAAAACAGACGAACGTGACTCTCCGCTCGGCTTTGTGTACGTATCTTGCTGTGTCACTGCTTTGTACTCAGCAGGCCGCATACCGTACTTCTACATGTCTTTCCCGTCACACCACTGAGGAAGAGAAGGGATACCCTGCCAACATACCCTGCTCTTTCTATTTCTTAAGTTCTTCTTTTCTACTTTTAATCTCTCTCATGCCAAACCCTTTGTCTGTCTCAGTTTTTCCTGCCCCTAATCTATTTTTGGGCCTATGTAAAATGTTTGTCTCTCGCACATCACGCATACACCGCCCTCTTTGCACCCTTATGGGACCCCACTGTGCTGACAGACCACGCAGCCTCGATGCATAGAAGGGACCCTGTGTTGCTGCGCCATTGAGCGGGGCCTCATGATGTCACAGGGAAATTGCCGTCATCCCTCACTCGCACGCTGACTGCACAGAGACGCGGCCCCTCCCCCTCCGCTCCCTTTTCTTCCCATCGCCGTGGTGAATGGAATTGCATGGCTGTGCAGTTCAATCACTGTCAAGTGCAAAGAAAAGGGGTCTCTTGTGCAAAATTTCATGATTCACAATTGATTAAATAGGGGTGTCATTTCATGGCTGAACAGGGAGGTGTGCGACAGGAGGAAGAGGAGGGGTAAGAAACTTTTCTTCATGCCCTTGTGAGATATGGCTCAGAAATCGCCTGATGGGCTTTATTCAAAGTCGGGAGATGTAAGTTTCTGGGGTTTATTCAAAGAGAGGAAATATTATGACGCTATAGGAGAGAAAAGAGCGTGAAGAGACACAGTAGGAGAATTGGCTATATCTTAACAAGGCCTGTTAAAGGGCTTTCAGTGGCTGGAGATATATAGGCTTAATGCACTGTTTGCAAGCTGAATGATTTAGATTCCTGTTGTCATCTGGAAAGTTTCTGGATTCACCTAGTGAGGAGGCGGTTGAGGATAAAGGACAAGTTATTTCAGCATCAACCTGAAGGCATGAGAGGCATATTGGACCCCACTGTCACACAAAACAATTATTAATGTTATAGTTTAAGGAGTTATTGAGCTTCTAAAACGTTTTTCAGCATAATTTTACAGACATTGGTCAGAGTTTAAACCTAAAATGGAGTTTAAAATTAGTAAAATTTGACATAATATCCCCCCCTTAAAGCTACTGGTGTTTCAGTTTTGGCATAATGTGGTGATCGTGATTCATACAATATTGAATTTCTCTTTGTGATCACAGCAAAAATAAACACTAACATTTCTCCTAAGTTATTTTTGACAACAGTGTTATACGTACATAAGCTGAACCATACAGGATCTCATCAAGACTACCGTTTTGAGCCGTTTTTATGTAGCATTTCAGAAGATAAGTCATAAGCCAAGGACTTCTCTTATTATCACAGGTGTTCTTGGACTATTAATCAAATGTTGAATTCTGTCTGACCTTGATATTATTCAACGTGGGATTAATTGTGGAAGAACACCACGTTGAACAGTGTCAGGTATTGATTCAGTGCTTTGTAATGATGGCGGTTCAGACTCTTGTTAGCAAACAGTGACTGGGATCAGCAATATAAAGCTTCCCGTATTTGTGAAACAGCTGCCTGGTGGTTCACAGACAGTTTAAATTTAGTACCATTTCCTCTGTTGTAAACAAGTTAATAAAAGCATGTACCTCACTGTCAGTCTTGTTTTCCTCTGTTTTCTGTCACACAGTTAATATTACAAGCAACTGCTGGCCATGCAGTTTTGTGTTAAAATACGCTGACTGAACTTTGGGATGTGTGTTCGCTTTGCACTTTGGTTTGCCAATCTCAGCACAGTAGGTTCAGAAATAGGCATCCTGAACCTTACTGATAGGTTTTATCCAGCTGTTGAGATCCATGTTGATTTGAGTTCTCCAAACAATCAGCAAGCAGTCAGTTTCACCAGCAAACTTGTGAGAAACGCCGAATGTAGGGCGAAATAAATTTCTGCTCTGATTAGTTTTCTCACAGTATGAGAACACCCAAATACCTTATCCAGAACTAGAACACATAGCGTGATTGCTGCCTACACACACATAAAAGGAAAGACGAATCAATGGGAGAAAGACATGATGTGTGGTGGACCCCAGCCTGTTTATGGATCACTATTTGTGGATTCAAGGACTTGCAGATTTTTCTGTAGAATATGACTTAAAATTATTCACAGATTTTTTATTTTTTTATTTTTGTAGAGCATATTGAAACTATTCCAAAAAGAGGCTGCTTGGGTGCTGAAAGCTCAATGCTACTTAACACATTGCTGACTGTTGTTTTCAATCAGCCAATCCAGGAGCGCCATTTATTTTCCTTAGCAATGACTGGCTGTACCCCCAAAAGCAGAGAACAAGAAAACTGTACATATTATGTTCTAATATAGCACTAAAATGGTTTCCACTCTATGTGTTAATGCATGTTAAGAAGACCAGAGGGAATCTCAAGTTTTCAGATTTTAGCTATTCACATGTGGATGTCCAACCCAGCGCACCTCAACTACTGGTGGATGTACTGTACCAGTTAAAGATGTGAATGAAATGTGAGAAGTTTGATGGAGTAACTGTACACGCTAACTTCGTTTAGCCTAAAATCAGATGTTTCATTTTTAGTATAGTTATGACTTTAGCTACCCAGCAGAAAACTTGTATTTTCTTACAGAAGATGGCGAGGAGAAAGTGCAAAACCTGATCACTTCTCACGTTGAAAGCAAACAATACTTGTCAAATAACCAGTTCAGTCTTTAGCTATGTCACGTGACTTATGTGTGTAAAGATAAATTTCAGGTTGCAGACATGTGTTGTACAGGACATACATTTTGGAGCATTCTCAAACCCAGCTGGGTTTCTGGAACCTCCACAAGCTGCACAGTCACTCATACACACATGGACACAACCAAACACACAGACATGGCTGGGTTTGTGTGACTGAGCGGTGGTGGTGTTGTTCAGTTTGATGTACAGGTGCATACGTGTGTGGGTGCTTGTTAAAACATCTATGGAAGCTGCCTTAATGCCAAGAAGGTGAACCAAAACTGAAGCACTGCATTCATTTAGTTGTTCTTTAGATCTTTTTACTCTAACATAATTTGCAATGTGAGATCCCACACAGAGCAAATCTTCAGGGTCATCTTTCAACTTAATTTTCTACTTAATCCAATTCAAGTGTAGAAGTTTCAGAAGTGAATATTGTTCATCTCCGCGCAGATTTTCTTACATTTCCACCGTAACGGTCACATCAGGTCATTTCCACATCAGAAAGCTAATGTTAATGAAATGACACTTTATGACATTTATCTGATGATATTATTCAGAAACACACGTCTTATGTGTGCAGAATGCATTAGCTTGAATTTATATATTCTAAAAAGCAATGAGCAGTGATTTAAATAATTCAGCGTTTAAAATTAGAATACAAAGATTCAGCTGTACATGTTGTGTTTTGTAATCAGGAGATATGTTTCTTTTTTTTCTGCTTGAAGAGGAATATAATTAATTGCAGAAGACGCAGCATCAAACAACCAGAACATAATCAGGATCATGGTCCGAAACAATTGGCTGGAAATGTGTCTCGAAAGTAGAGAAATTAACCCCTTTAATCTTTTTTTTTTCATTAAGTTTTTTTTCTCTTCTTTTTGTACACAAAGCTTTTGAAATCTGCAGAAACATATTTTGCTTTGATCACTCAAAACAAGGTGAATTTGATAAGTCTTGCCACATAAAGCATTTTTATCAGAATACTGATTTTTGCCAAGAATTACATGTCGAGTTTGTTATCGTTTCATTGTAAGCACAGACTAAAAGGTATGGATCATTACTTTAGTCTTGCAAAAATAGGAAAAACTCCTGCATAACCTATTCCCTATCAGTAGCAGTGCTTCTTTCCCTGTTCTTTGGTGGTATTTAAGTTTTTGCCACCTATTTGTCATAAGGATCACAATTTTAGAGGTGTTGCATTCCAATTCTGATTTAATCTGATTTAATTTAAAGTGTAATAAAGACATACTGTATTTACCTCCTTACAGAGTTCTTGTTTTTTGATACCACATTTACAAAGGAGTTATTTCCTGGATTTCTGGCAAAGAGACGGTCAAATTAGATAGTGATGATATTATCAAGTTGGTGTTTATAAGAGCCAATGTGCTGCAGCAATCAGTAAGCTTTTTTTCATATACATATAATTAACTATTGTCAGAGATATTGTGTTAAATTATAAAAAAAAAAAAAAAAGTTTTTTGCTCCATACGAAACTTTTAGCTGTTTTTTAGTTTATTTTAGTGTGCAAACGTTACTCTGAAAAGCCTATCTATCCCAAAAAATATAAGTAGCTTTCAGTTTACCCTGCTATGCTGTGCAGGGTGAATATGTAATGGGATCAGTAATGGCTCTGAAGGCACTCTAATGAGTCATAAATCAGCCAGCGTGAACAAAAGAAGTGACCCTGAAACGATTGTAAAAGCTACAGGGAAATTTAGCAATTATTGTTTCACTGTATACAGCCTTGCCTTTTCTGTTGTGTGTAAAAATCAAAAAGAAAAAAAAAACAGACAACTACGTATCTAGACGCAGCTCTAATTTACAAATGACTAACCCTTCTGTTATTTTAGATTTATAAAAAATGTTGTTCTTCACAAACTCGAACGTTGATCCTGTGACTAAGATGACTGACTCACTGTTATACGTAGTTTAAAAAATGAGTTAACACATCGTTGGTGCTTTCTGACTTTCCTTTTTTGGAAACTTGGCTGAAGAAGTAGGCAGGAATGAGTCTGTTTTCACAAACCTGCAGGTTTATTTGATGAGTGAAAGATCCCCTGGTTATCTGCTGCCATTACATGTTAAACATAATTCCCACAGTAGTGCTTAAAAAAGACTGAGAGGTTCTGACTGTACAGATTGAGATGATTAGAGAATAGAAACGATTTAATGTGAGAACCATTAACAGTAATATAACAAAGTAAGCCTGGATCTGAGAAAAGAATCACTACCTGCAGCTTCCTCAACTAATAACAAATAAAACAAAGAAACTTTTCACTTTTAATGCCATTGTGAGCTTATAGAAACAGTCACAAAATGAATGTTTCATTATGAGTTCATGTTTATGTGCAGTTTGGTAATATTTAAGGAATAGAAACTACAGTGTCTGTGGGAATGATTCTGTCTTTCTGGGCACTTTATTATCTTGACAAAGCAAAAATACACATGTGCAAACACAGTTTGCAAAGCCACATAGTTGCAACAGAAGAATGTCTGTTCGGATGAAATGGGAATTCTGCATCAGTTTGAAACCTCACCTTTGACCTCTGGTCTCAGTGAAAACCCTTGATCCTTGTCTATGTAACTCCAAAATCTTTTCTCTTTGGTCTTAACCAAAATCTTTGTCTGATTCTTAAATATATTTTTGCTATCAGTACATACAATGTGTCCACCTCAAATTTCCTAGACAGAAAGTGTTACTAACGTTCACTCTGATGAAAAGACACCCCCCGCTTCCAACACTCCAGCTCCAGGGCTTGTCACAGGGCACACAAGCAGCTTCTGTGCATACCAAACCCAGTTCATTTGGAGCTACTGTGGGTGCTAATCGTGCATTTGCGTGCACACACACACACGGACACACTCCTTCTTTTACTATACATGTGACCAGCATTCTCCAGTTTTGGCCTGTGGTAAAAAAAAGGGGGTTTTAAGAGAATGTCTAAAGGGAGAAACAGAGAAAGGAAGCTTGGAAAACACGCAGAACACAGAAAGTAATGAAATCTTACAGCTTGGTTGCCAGTGAAGAGACTATTTTGTGTTTCCACAAGCCAGAAAGATGTGTCATCTTAATGTTTCCCAGGCATGAATATGCACTTTATTCATTCAATTAAAAGCAGTAATTGGTAACAAATAGGTGGACAATGGGAAAAGAAAATGTGGGTTCTCGATCAATCAAAATAAAGGGAGCAGATGCAAATTGCAAGCAAATTTTCATTCACCAGTGATTAGCAACCTTTGTCTAGAATGGAGAAGTCTAACTATAGTCTAACACGATGACATCTTGAGGAGGTAAAAACAGTTATTTGATCCTGTTTGTTGTGCTGGAGCAGGGATGAGTATTTAACGTATCTTCTGAGAAATAACTACCTCATACTCATTCCTCATACATATGGCAACTGAAGAACATTCAGTTTTTATTCAAACTGAGAGATCAGCCCACTTAGTCACTTACAAATCTTTGTCATGTTTGACTGGTACACTTTGGGGCCCCCCTTATTGACACATTTAACTCCATTCTGGCTCATTTCTCACTGTGGCGTCCTCAGGTGCTAGAGCAGCTGTGCACCAAGTCTGTCAACTGCATCAGTCTTCCATGTCGCGCCAGACGCCACGTCTTGCTCAGAGAATTGCTGCCACTCGGTTCAGGTAATTAATCTGAGCTCGTTAGCCACATGGAAGGCAGGTTGTACAGAGATTTGCCCACACTCTCGACACTGGTAACACAGCACACACTCTCTTGTAGATAGTGACTCTGAGGTTTTTAGAGTCTATGAGGAGTTTTTTTTTTTTTTTTTTGGTTTGGTCAGTTCTCTGGTGTTAGCTTTGTAATGGCTGTCCATTGTGTGTAGACGTGCACCGGGAATCTTGAACATCATTAGATTTTTTTGCTTTTTTAAATTAGCTTAATTGTAAAATTCAATCAAACCTCTATATAAATAGAGCATCCAATGATAGTTATTCGTAAACAAGCGGTTTATTTTCTGTATTTAGCAGAGGGATTTTTTTTTTGAAAAGTGAACATTTTTAAGGTAAAATATCCAGACTAAATTTTGTCTGGACGATGAGGATGCTAATCAGGTTTGGTGGACCAATTTGATCAGATAAAGGTTACACATCCAGCTCACAAAATGTGACCATAGATGACACCAGGTTGACGAGGACAAGGCAAATTTTAGCAAAATAGTTTTGAAAATCAGGAATTCACCTTAATTTTTTTTTCCACATGTAGAATAACAATATATCTCTTTTTAAAGTGGTCCTAATTCCAGAAAAAGCATTAAGAATAATCCCTCTTTGTGTTTTCACACATCAAATTATGGCTTCATTTATGTCACAATATACATGCTTACAAACATTCCTATCAGGTCCATCGTCCCATTATTACTCCTCAAAATGTTGCCAGATAAGTGACATAAACATCCAGAGTAATCTGAAAAAACGGTGTAATAGCCCTTTACTTTGGCACTGTGGTGATCTCGGAAGCAGATGTTAACGTTAGCATAGCAGCTGAAGGGTAGTCAGTGAGTCACTTGTGTCGCGTCAAAACGCTTTTTAGATAATGTAATGCAGACCAATATGGCAGGCCGTTTTGTGTTAAAACGGCCTGCCATATATTTTCAAATCTTTTGTAACTTGTCTGTTACACATATACCAAAGTATTTGCATTTTAGCTCAATGAGCACAGCAGGGAAACTCAAGAACTATTGCAGGGTTAGATTAAAACAAGCCCTTTAAATATACCTTTAAAATAAAAGCCAACTGAAATGGTGGCGTGAATCTGATCTGTGTTGTTATCATGTGGTCCGTCACATATTCCTTGGGACTGCAAGAGCAAATGATGGCATTAGGAAAGGGGAGTACGGTGGACCAGATAAATAGTTTTTTTTGTTTTTCTTTTACTGAGAGCAAGGAATAAAAAGCCAGAGAAGAGGAGGATGAGGAGAAGGGTGAAGCTGGACAGGTGCTGAAAGACAGATATGTGCTTTTTTCTCCCCTTTGCTGCACAGAAGATCGAGGCAAAAGGAAGTGAGAAACAGAGAAAAAAGGACAGGTGAACTATTTCCCCCAGTGGGAGAGGAAATGAGGTAAAGTGGAAAGGGCCAGCTTAGTATTGAGAAATGGACTAAACCATCCCCAGAGGGGGAACTGAAACTCCCAGCTCCATTGGGCCTCTCTCTAAATGTACCTACCAGTGATGGATGATTTTTCTTTTCTTTTCTTGTTTACCCCCTCTGCATTTTCCTCACTGTTCAGCACAGCTCAGGGCGCTCCCTGCTTGTGCTCATTTGTGCGTGTGTGTCTGCACAGCCACCTCGCCATATGCCAGGCAATCCCCGCTTTGCCTCCCTGACATTCCCAGGGAGCGGAAAACACATCCCCAGCAACAATCGATAGCTCCCTGCAGCTCCATGCCCCAGCTGTAGTCCAAGGCAGCTCTATCTTCAGTGAGTGCCTCCGCTATTAATTCTGTGTCCCACCGTTTCCTCCCGGTCCTCGAGATTAAACAGCAGCACAGCTCCTGGAGTCCTTTGCTCACAGAAGGAGGAAGAGAGGAACACCGTGTGAAGGTTGTGGATTCACAGGAATCTCCTCAGTCTCTGCTTACACATGCCACTCGTTTGGACTTCAGGCCACACGGGGCTGCTTCACTGTATTGGTTTTAGTAACTCAAATCAAAATCACAAAGATTTGGAACAATATAAGGCAGACATTTTGCAAACTCTATAAAGATAAACAATTTTAATCAATGTCTTTGTATGGCATTATTCAAAATCTAAAAAATCTGTAAAATGTATGAGGGTGTTTTTGCTGTGTTGTCAGAGGTGTTCCACATCCTCAAAGCCATTAGTTACACAGAAACCCTGTCTAAACCAATTAGTTGAAGTGGGAGAGAATCTTCCAACTCTACGCAGAAAGACTTTAGGAAGAGATTCACTCCTTTGTCGTTCCTTCTGCGCTCTAACACCGCAACCCACCGCTCCACCCTGCAGCCTCGCTGCCACCAATATAAATAATTGATTATCAACCACTGCAGGAAGCCAGGTCAAAGCTTTCCAAAGACCTGAGATCAGAAATCAAAAAGGATTCTGCTCGCTGCATCTCTCGATACGTTGTCTAGAAGACGTTAGATCCTCTATGTTGAATTGTCTGCGTGATCATGCCCCAGCTTGTCTTCGTGGTAGCGTAGTTAAAGGATTTTATGCTCTCCCACAAAGTGTAAAAGATTTAGACTCTCTACCATTAGCTTTGCTTTGGGGAGTACGTGCCTTACAAGTCCAACAACACATCGTCACCACATGCCAGACTTGTCATTTTTAATTTAACAAAAGAACACTAGAGAGAGATAAAAAAAGGTCTCATTTTAAAAGCAAGAAAAGCTTTTAACTACTGGCATCTCACCTCTCTAACTTCTGCGTCGTGTCTGTCTGCTACTAAGTTGAGGCACACACTTGTGGTGGTGTTTTTTTTTTCCAGGCATTTTTCCAATTTAACTGTGTCCCTCATCTTCTCATATCTCTCTCAGCAGGGATCAGAGCACAAGTGCCTCCAGGGCAAACACATGCTGCTTCTACTTCACTCTTTCTGCTTTAAACAAAGAACAACACTCTCCGTCGTGCACTTTTTGAACAAAATCCACTACAAGCACGAGCTTTACAGACATAATCATGACTGCACACAGCCTCATTTTACCTCTGGAAACATCCAGTGACTTGCACTGCGTGGATTAGTCTCCTAAAGCATTCCCTTTGAAACTCCGAGGCAGGGATTTCTTTTTAGGTGATCACCGGCCTAAGCAGCTGTTACACGCAGGATTAACAAGTTCTGCCATTCACAAGAAACACAGTCTTGTTTAAACTAGTTGTGGGGGTATGGCGGGGGAGGAAAGTAGTCACAGACAAGGGCAAAGGGGAGACGGGGAGAGGTTATGACAGGCAGGAGAGGTGGCAAAGTGGTGGATTAATAAAGAGGAGGTGAGAAGAGGGAGAAAGTGAGGTGTGAGAGGCAAAATGGGTAGCAGATGATCAGAGAAGAGGAGGGAGATGTGCAAGAAAGGATGAGGGATGATCGGAGTGGAGCGGAGGGGAGGGAACGAGATGTGTGAAGAGAAGTGTGAAGGGCAGGAGTGAAGGAAGAGGCAGAGATTCAGAGGAGAAGAGAGGCAGGCAGCTTTAACGCATCTAATTTAGTGAGAACCAGACCTCCGCCAAGGAGGAAGCTTAGAGGGAAATGACAATGGGAGCGTTGTCCCCCGCCTTGTTTTCCCTGCAGTTTTGCGTTGCGCCGTATAATATCATCCCCCTCCTGTCTCTTTGAGCGTGAAAGTGTCCCACCTTTGTAATTGTGCGAGTACAAGGTGTTTACAGCGAGGAAAGGTCAACGGGGCGATAACAGACCTGGCTGTAGGGGTGGAAAGACATTTTCAACCAATCTCGCTTCTCTCTCTCGTGCTTCTCACCTGTCCTGGTTCTGATTCTCTCTTACAGGCTTTATTTTCCAAACATATCTATGATCCCTGCTGTTGTAGTGCCTGGTAAAAAGATCCAAACTCTGGGTAATTTTTTTCACATTTTAACATTTCATTTTTAATAATTTGACAAATTTCATGAGTTTTAGCTTCACTTCGCAGTTCTATGCTACTTTCAGTTAATGTTTTACTTAAAATCCTTGTAAAATTCAAAGAAACTTTGTGGGCTTAAGCCAAGAAAATATTTAAATTGGTTGAAAGCCCCTTATATGTCTTTCCTTGGCTGCTCTTTGTCGTCCTGTTTCCCACCTTCATTTTTTTTTCCCTTTCAAATTTCAGATTAGCTTCTGTAGAAGGGTGCATTACAGCAGGTTGGCGGCAGCTTTTTCTGTTTTTTTTCCCGTTTCATGCATCACAGAACATTTCAGTAGAGAAAATCAACATAGCTCTCACCCTGTGCCAGTGCTCCTTCATCCTTCATCCTCCACCGCTGTGTCACTCACTAGCAGATTTTTGTGCTGCTGTGCCCCGTGCTCCCCTATGCTTTCAGCCTATTCTGCTGGAAAAACAGAGGACGGGCACAAGCAAACAATCCCGTTCACTCTGAGACTATCTCCACTATGCAGCCATGCAGTGCTGAGCAGTGCAGTCAGACGCCACGCCTCTGCAATTTCTTTGCATTTTTATTTGTCTCAAGCAAAAGAGAGAAGACACGCGCGCACACTTGCTCGTCTACGCTCACGCTCAGTCATGTTCTGCATCTTTATTCCCTCTTGGTGTTTTGTTTGCGGAGCGTTGGGTCTGTTTGAAGGAGATTTTAATTGAAACCAAGGGCTAATCTGATGATGGCACAGAGCAACAGAGTCCCTAGACCTGTATTCCCTTGAGTTATGTAGCACCCTGTGATGCCTTGCTGCTTCATTTCATGGCTCTTGGTTCAGTGCCGTGCTGCCTAGTCTTTAATGCCATGTTGATTGTTAATCCAACACTTGATATGCACGATGTTCACTCAGTCCTGATCTTGTTTTTCTTCTTTGTGTCCCCCCTTTGCTCTTCCTCTTACCTCTATCTCCACTCTATTTACCCAACACTTCCTTCTCTCTTCTCCTCTGCTCCACCTGTCTCCTTCCAGGACGGGTATTACTCCCATCGGCCGAAGGAGAAAAACAGAGTTGACAGCAACAATGAGAACTCGGTGCCGAAAGACTTTGAGAACATAGATAATAGTAATTTTGGTGCCCGTTCGCACCGGCAATCTGTAGGCGCCACCAGCAGCAAGCAGCGGGAGCGTGTGCAAGGGAAGCCCCACACCCAGCAGCAGGCGTGGCACAACAGCTCCCCCAGACTGGGCCGCAGCTCCAATGAGATTTTGCCCATAGGCCACCAGTCCCTAGAACTGGGAAACAATGCCTCCTATCCTGGTGGCCAGGGCATCGCCGGAGGCCTGCAGCAGCAGCACACTCGTGCCTCAATTGACCAGCCTGGCCAGTCCCAGCACAGACATCAGCATCCACACAGGAAGCAGGCGACTACACCAACACTGGAGGTGACGTACGATCAGCCTCCGCAATGTGAGATCAGCGGCAAGGAAGCCATTTCTGCCCTGTCCAGAGCCAAGAGCAAGGAGTGCCGGCAACAGATTGCTGAAGTCTACTGTAGACACAAAGAGGGCCAGCTAATGCCTGATGCAGTAACTCGTTATTGCCCTATTGAAGGTAAGTGCATTACTCTAGTGAAGGGCTGTCATGGTTTTATGTTTACATGAGAGGCAGAATTTGAATGCTCTCCCAATTTGTGTGGCTTTTATTTGATTACGCAAACTTTCTTTCACAATTTCCAATCAAGAAGAATGGTGTGAATCTGTTCCAGTAAGTTGATCTAGACTGCTGCAGGAGTTCTTGCTGTATGGAAAGAATGGAAGCACCAGGTCAGGGATACTTTGTAAGGAAAAGATAATTACAAAGTGTATACACATATTTAACTACCACAATAGCTCCATCAATGATTTTGTTTGAGGAAAGTGACACCACTAAACATTGAAGCAATGAGTCTGGACTTTTTTCTCTGGAGACATTAACTAGGAGAATACAACAGGGTTTATGGCTGCAAAAGCCATAAACAAATTAGCTACATCTTGGAAGGAGACACAACTCAGCAGAAGCACTGAGCCAAGAGTACTTTCTATGGGATAGAAAAATAGAAAGAGTAGCTGTAGTAGTTGATGGGGTTGGTTGCTCTGTCTTAAAAAGAGACAGTAGCTGCGTTTCCATTAACTGTAAAATTGCGCAAATTGCAATTACAAAAATAAATCCACTTGACAGAAATGCAGCAATTTTGAAAGAAAAACTCACATTGCTAGAGAAAAGGCTTTTGCACTAGAATGAGAATTTGTCAGCCACATTGAAACACTTTTTTTTACATCACACGAGTCACATGATCAACAGCCGGATGTTGCTACTGGTGAAAAGGACGAAGAAGACAACAGGAAGTAGTGGACGATGGTGTGGTTTTGCTTTTGTTTTGCAAAGTGCAGCTGGCTGTACGCGAGTTCTCACAGCACTGCACAGTTCATAAAAAGTTGTTCGTCATTCAAATGTGTTGAATCTGGTTTCTATAGGAAAATACAGATTATGTTAAAGTTGATGGCTATGAATGGCCATTAGACTTTTTTAAAATCAAACAGAAATACGTATTTCAGGCAAACGGCTTTTTTCCTAAGCTTCCTCTCAGACATTCTAACTCATTTGTGACTAGAAATTATAATTACCGTTTGAAAAGGTATCACTGCGTCTCAGCCAACACTGAGACATCTGAATGCAAATTCAGGATATGATCTGATTGTCGGAGCTGTCACCAGACGAACTTTCTGATTAAAAAGTTTCCAAAGATTCCCTGCGACTAATGCCTCCTCCTCTTCTTCTCCCTCTAGTTGGAATTGTGAAAAAGAGCTGCCATTTTGCTGTGACACTTCTCTTTCAGTCGCTCCTCACATTTCAGTGTTGCACTAAGCGCCGCTGTCCTCAGTGCTGCTGACAGAGCAGCATTTGAAATGGGAAGCATCCTCACTATACGCCGAGTTCTCCAGTCCACAGAGAGTTTTGCATAGTTGCTTGAAGCTGTAAAGTTACTTGTATAACAGTGTTGGGGGGGAAATGTATTTGGTTCCTTACAGAGTTCTGATGTATGGAAAAAAGTAAAAAGCTGGTAGATTGTACCACCGTTGGCAGATAAAACTACCAACTGGCAATGAGTCTTTTCAATCGCTGAAGAGAAACTTTAGCCAGTAATCCCTTATTGAATTATTTATTGCCGTCTCATTGGTGGGTTTTTGAGCTTGTAAAATCTATTTAGGATCAGACAACATCATCTCTACGGGATTTAAGCCCAGACGTTGACTCGGCCTCTCCAAAACCCTCAATTATTTTTATTTTTTTCTCTAGGGTTCAACGTGGCTGTTTTGATTATCCGTTAGAGAGCAAAAACATCGATTTTATTAGGCCCAGACCATCACACTGCCGCCATCGCGTTTGACTGTTTAGTTAAATCCCAGATGCAACACGACACACAACTTCATTGAAGTTCCACTTTTATTTAGTCAATTCACAGAATATTTTTTCCAAAAGTTTTGAAGATGATGAAGATGGTAAATTTGAGACAGGCCTTTGTAGACTTTTTTCTTATTCTTTCTTTCTTATTTTCTTTTCTTCAGAGCTCTCCCATGGATGAAATTTTCCCCAACACCTTTCCTTGTTAAATCGTGAACACTGACCCGGACTGGGGAAAGTGGCTCCTGAAGCTCTCTCATCGTTTTTCTGTATTCTTTCTGTTCTGATCTTTGAGCCCACTTCAGGATGTCAGACAGGTTTTCTTTCAGTCATTTATTGGTTCCCCAGGTCAGTCAGTGGGAACGCCTGGGTTTGAGTCCTAAAACCAAACCAAAATGGTAACTGTCACAGATTCTTTATGATTTAACATGGAAATGAATCATTTGAGAGTGAGGTTTGATTGGTTTTTCCTTTAACAAATGAAATCATTATTTACAAACGAAATATTGATTACTTAGGTTATCTTTGAAACTGAAACGTGTGTGATGGTTTGAGAAAATTTTAACAAAAAACAAAACAAGAAGATAACAGAAAGGAACAAATACTTTTTTCAGAACCGTACACACCAAGTTAAATGTTAATTTTTTGGAACATAAGTTAGCCATCTACAAAATCACTGCAATTAATTTATGGTAATGACAATGATTTAGACAATTCCTCCTAAAACATGTCACTGTGTCTTTAAATAAGTAGAATTAAATTGAATGTTTCAGTGCAACTTTTATAGGAAAGCAGGAGCTATAGATAAAAAATAGGAGTGAGCAATACATTAAGTAGAATGAAATTAAGGGCTGCGGGGAGCTATCATTCGGAGAAAATCTTGTTAAAAGTTATTCTGAATTATTTTCCTGCCTTTTTGTCTTGTTTTTACATGTTACTTTTCTCATTACGTCTGCCTAGTCTTTGCCGTGAAGGCTCTTCCCCCCCCCCAGAGAAAACAACAAAAGTAACCACTTCACAAAGTTAAGTACAGACAGTAGGTCTATAGTGAAGCTTAAGTAGACGGAGAAAAATTTCCTCGTCTCGTAATTGCAATTTCTCATCAAAGCCGAGATATGTCCCCCGCTCTCACCCCTCCAATGTGTAATTGGTGGAGTAAATTGTTGGATAAAATTGGGATGCTGCTTGTGTTCTCCCCAAATTGGTTTTTTGGTTTGTTTTGTCAAGCTGGCCACAGAACACAGGTTCCCTCATCTTTTTCAGACGCACCACGCTCACAAATTTATGGACATCTGCAGGCTGGTTGTGGATTCTGTAAACAAAATCTGTTGCGCCGGCAGCCATCAGCGAGTTGCACGCATCAGCAGGCATGTTGAAGTGAACATTGCATACACACCCATGCGAGCGCACGCAAGGCAGCGGACTGTATGCAACGCAGACAGCAGGAGAGGAGGAGAAACCTATTATACCTCCTGCCTGTTCTGCTGAGATACCTCTCCTGCCCTGGCTCCTGTTGTTGTAACTTGACGAAGCACAATGACTTTGCAACTTTGGCGCATTCCTTTTCCTCATCAGCGGGAACGTCTGCCGTCTGTGCCTGATCTCTTGTCATCTCACACAGCAAGTCGCAGCCCCACTCGAACTGACAATTTGATCAAAAGAGACAAAGAAATTGAAAAGGGCTCTCCCCTGGTGGCTGGGCTGTAACAACACAACAACTAAATTAAATCACTTTTCTTTTTCTTCGTCCGCCTGCTGCCTGCCAACGTGTTATTTCTCCTCCCTTCCCAATCAAGTCTTAACCTTGTTAGCCGAAAATGCCCAATTTGGCTTGATCGACTTTCAATCCTCGAGGCTTCGGCTAGATTAGAAATTGTGTTAGTTCTGCATTAGAGTCGTTGAATTTAGGGGGAACATGTTCACCCTCGATGATCTCATATGCTAACTTTTCTAGCGACATGACTGGAGTGCGCGCTCTGCTCTGGCTGCCGCATCAACAGGCAGCTGCTTTCTGATGGGGAGCAGAAAGGCCTCATTTGGAAAAAGATCCATCTGAATAGCGATAAATATTGGTAGAAAATTGATGACTGTGTCATAAACCATGAAGAATTATTTAGATCTATTGAAAAATATAATTAATTAGAGGCCATTTTTAAAATTCTATTGAGACCATCCTATTGAAATATATCTCAATAAATAGTTAGGAGTGACCTGGCAGTCCATATTGGACAATTGCAGAATTGGACTAAAAGTTATGAAAGCACTTGAAGTTCAGATATTTGTGAAAGACTATTGTACTGTAACGCTTGGCTTGTGTTTAAGGGAGGAGAAGAGGCGGCAGACTCGTCAGGACGGTCAAAAACTCACAACCACACTGGTACTGGCAATTTCACAGTGTTGTCCTTCAATAAACACTCTCTTCACCAACCTTACAAAATCCGGTTGAACGGCTGCTATGTTATCAAACATGAAGATGAGTCCAAACAACCCGTAACATTCCTAAAAGTTAGGGAGCTAACATGTCTGTCTCAGCACATTTCTCCCACGCTGCTTCGTGCATACTTGTGATATCATTAGCGTTACTAGAGTATCTTAAAGAGACACTACACAATTACGGCTGTTATAGTACCCTACAAACTGTGGTAAGAAATATAAGAGTAAATGACAAAAGAAAAAACCAGAAAAAAAGTAAATAAATTAACCAAAAGACAAAATAACAAGAGCCCACTTACTTTTCCAAACTATTATTTTACTTACAGCTTCTAAAGAAAACATTATGCTAAAGCCAGACCATCCATAATATAAAAAGTAATAAACCAGGAGGCCTATCTTAAGGCCTGGTTTACTGCAGCACAGCCTTTGGGTTTCATAATGTCATGTAATAAAGTTGTAAATTAGTTGGGCTTTTGTTTTTATGTTATCTAGTACAGATCTTACTGACATACAGTATATGAAACTTCACACATTAACCTGCACAGATACCGCTACGGAGAAACATGGTGGTGGCAGCATCATTCTTTTATTTAGCCACGGAGAAGATGGATGGAGCCAAATAAAATCCTGGAAGAAAACTTACTCGAGTTTGTAAAAGACTTGGAGTTGGCATTCATCTTCCAGCAGGGCGACCATAAACATCCAGCCAGAGCTACAAAGACCAAAGTATATTCATGTGCTAGAATGGCCAAGTCAAACTGCAGTAAATCCAATAGGAAATCTGCAGAAAGTTATGAAAATGTGTCTTCACACTGTCTCCCTGAAGATAAACCAAATATGACACTTTGAAAACATCAAATGCAATACCAATTTTGTTATTCATACGGGGTTTTTTTTATCTGCAAATCTCACTTTGTCTCTTTTTCTTCTCTTTTAAAGCAGAGACAATCCTTGAGACATTTTCTAATGCAATTTGGTACATGCCCTCTGGGACCTTACTCAGCTCTTCTTCTAACCTCTCATATGAGCATTTAAGATGGAGGGTGTGTCAGAGCCAGACGTTACACAGGATGATGGAGGAAGAGTGCGGGATGATAGCAGATGAGGGAAAGGCAGTTTCAAAGATTGATAGCAAGCTCTTAGCTCAGGTACACAGTCTGCTCAGAGAATACGCCACGCAAAGCTGCTCTTCTGCAGATGAACAGGTTGACCAAATTGACAATAAAAAAAAATGTTTAGCGCGCACAGAAGAGCTCATTAGTTCAGCCAGACAGTCTTGCTCACACTCTTGGAGTGCTTTGAGAAGCGACTGGCCAATTATCTGACTGCAAAGCAAGCCAGTGGATCTTCTTAGCCGGTCACCAATTACTGTTCAATCTGATACGGCCCGCAGCAGATTCCCCTCAGAGCACACACACACTCTCACACACACACATGTGCAAATGGTGTAGCACAAACTCCGTGCTACACAGACGGGATGACGGGAGGTAAAGCCAGTTAGAACCAAGCGAGCGTATAGTGAGCCTTACTCTTGTCGTTGGCCTTTAAGCAAATCCACCTTAAGTTTCAGCAAGTGCAATCGTTTTCTACAGAATATGGATATGACAGATACATGCACCGAAACCCGTTGTAATTACAAGGCCTCGGGGCCAGCAGAAAGGGCTTTTCCTTAATGCCAGGCGAATAAACAGTCCACATGTCAGTATTCCCTTAGGTTCCCCGTGTCTACACTACAGACAGGCTCTTGGGAGCTGTAACCCTAAATTATAGTAATTTGAGGTTTCAGCCCAAGGCATATTTAGTGAACAGAAATCTTTCATACACTCTCTGTGTGCATTTGCTGTGATAGCTAAAGATTTTAAAAACAAACAATGCCCATGATAATTTTTTGAGGGGAAGAGCGGGGGAGGTTAACAGCTTTAAGGGATTCAATGAAAGTCCGTTCCTCTTTTGTACTGGTTTAAAATCTCTACAGTTTATTTTACATCATAAGATTTATGTTGGTATAAATTTTTAAGGGTTGTTTAAGCGTGGTAGAAAGCCATCCAATGAAGCTAAGCCATGTTTCCAACAATTCTCCACAGACCTCTGGGATTGTTTCACTTGACAGGCCACAACCTGGGTGTGTGTGCTCACATTCATACTGTTGTCATCTTTTGCAAAGTCCAAGGCGTCTTCGGGGAGTTTGGCCTGTTGTGGTATGATGGCACTCTGTCATTCCAAGCTACGCCCGGATTCCCGGAGGAACCTCTCATAGGATTCCTGTCTGTGGGAGGACAGTGGTTACAGCAGATTTTATGTGGCTGGGATTGTTGAAATGGCTCCAATTCAATCAAATGACAACTGAATGAGCGACTCGTAGCGTTGAGCTTCTGTAGCATTACATCTTTCCTGATTCTGTTTTTATGTTCTCGTTTGGTTTTGTAATTGTGACAAATTTGGGTGTTAACATCTCATTGAGCACTCAGTCTGGAGTGGCTATTTTTCCCCCTTGTTTAAATGGAGTGTGGACCAGTGTTGGATCCTCTTTTTTTTAAGATACATGCAACAATATAAACCTATATGAATCATAATTGTGCAAATTTGATACATAGACAGACGGATAGATAGATAGATAGATAGATAGATAGATAGATAGATAGATAGATAGATAGATAGATAGATAGATAGATAGATAGATAGATAGATAGATAGATAGATAGATAGATAGATAGATAGATAGATAGATAGATAGATAGATAGATAGATAGATAGATAGATAGATAGATAGATAGATAGATAGATGATCCATAACATTTCTACGCTTATTTTTCTTTATTTCCTTTAGCTTCTTTGACATTATGTAGCAAGAGTGCACTATCTCAGTGTTGTCTTTTTCTTTTACCTGTCATATTAAAATACATATTTTGTCTAGAAACAGCCTGGAATCATTTATCCTTGTGGTCTCAAACATTAACTTTCAAATGTGCCTGATAAAAATAGGTAAAATTGCCCAAAACAGATAAAAAGGATCGGACAAAAAAGACTCTTTGGCCTAATTTCTCTAATGTAGCTGACCCTAAAAAAATTACTATGACTCATTCTTTGCATTTACTCTCTTTATTCTGGTTTGATTTAGTAATTTCCCATGAATAATACAAACCTCTTTGCTGTCTGTCAACCTGTGAAGGTAAAGCCAATGTGAACATCCAGTGGGATGAAGACTCTGTGGAGAGCTTTCCATTGAAACCAGTGAGAATAGCTTTTGTTCTGGTGATTCACGGACGAGCCTCTCGCCAGTTCCAACGTCTCTTCAAAGCCATCTACCACACCTCTCACTTCTACTACATCCACGTCGACCAGGTGAGCTGCAGAGAACCTGAAACACGGTCTAAAACAGGAGCCACGCGACTCCAAAACACAATTTGTTTCCCCTCTCTCTTTCAGCGCTCCAACTACCTGCACAGGCAGGTGCAGGCCCTCGCTTCTCAGTATCCCAACGTGAGGGTGACGCCCTGGCGCATGGCCACCATCTGGGGGGGAGCCAGTTTGCTGACCATGTACCTGCACAGCATGGCTGACCTGCTGGCCATAAGGGACTGGAGCTGGGATTTTTTCATCAATCTCAGTGCTGCCGACTATCCTATCAGGTAACACAGGACCTCACGTTACAGTAAAAGCCTGGAGGCTGAAATAAAGATATGCAGGGCTCCATAAAGATGAGTAATCTTCCCATTCTGTTCTGTGTTAGGAAACGTGGATCAGAATTTTTAGATGTTAGTTCTTATTTTCTTAAAAGCATTTGTCCTAAGCAAAACACATAAGAACAGCATTCAAGATGTTTTGCTGACTTCCTTATACAGCTGATTTTTATATTAGGAGCAGATGCTGTAGGGTCTTACTTTCTTACTAGTGCAGTCAGAGCAGCTAGCATAGCTTAACAATAAGAGACTATAGTCAGTGAGTAGGAAAAATAGAGCAGAACCGTTCAGCTTCCATTGAACTATAAAACAAGAAAATACTTTAGATTTGTCAAATGAGTATAAAATATGTTAAGTCAGTAGAAACAGGTGCAACAAGACAACATCGACTGCCAAAATATTGTTTTTATTCATTTGTGAATGGTGTCTTTCATTTCTTTTAAGAATTAGGACATAAATTCAAAATGCTTTTAAAACTGTATTTTTGTGTTTTACTTTTATTTTGAGGTGGAAATTAAAACACAATTCTTGTTGGTTTGCTACACCTTGTGGGGTTATGACAACCACCTTTGGTGATCACTGTTAGTATTGGCTACATACTATAACAGCCTTTATGTACGAGTCATATGACTGAATTTACCAGATTTACAACGATCTGAAATAGCCAGGTACTGGACTAAAAATCTATAAAACAACAACAAAAAAAACAATGTCCCAGAGCACTATTGATCAAAACCACCTTTAAACATAACAAGAACAATATTTTTGCCATAGAATACTATTCTGTAGTAAGAAATGTTGGCATCTTTAAAATAAAGACATGAGGTCACAGTGAAGATATTGCAGTGTAATGTAGAAAAGGATTTTCCTTAAAAGCATCTTGTCACCGCAGTACTATCCCACTCTGAGTCAATGCACAAGTAATCCGATACTCTCCAGTCTATGCTTCTGTCGTTAACTGTGAGCTTTAAATACAGTCAAACCAAACAGATCGATGATGTAGCACCTCTGCTTTCTTAAACACTGTTCATTCCTACCCTTTTTTTCCAAGCGTCTGCCTTCTAGTTCTCACAACATTGAACAGTTTACATGTTTAACTTACTGCGATTTAATTGCCTAAGGTCAATACCCATTGACTTTCCAGGTCTGTTGTGGACCTCGTCGTCCAAGAATCATCCCTCCAACTCAAAAACATCCCACTTAGGAAGCTGTAAAGTGTAATTAACTGCTGCAAAGTCTACACAGGCGAGACATGAAGTCATGGAAATAGCCTTTTGGAGGAGAAATTTTCATCACTGGTGTGAGTTTACAGTCCTTCTGGGACTTGAGGGTCTGCTGGGTTTTTGATGTAGCTCCACAGCAGCCAATTAAAATCCCCCTATTAAGGAGAGAGTTATCTCCTCAGCACAGCCAGATGTCCACCAGTTGAATTTAGACAAGCTGTAATGGCCACCGGGTGAAAAGCCGCGATGTCTCTGCAGCTGGAGCGAAGATGCTGGAGCACATGTGGATTCGGATGATGGGCTGGTTCAGTCTCATCTGTTTTGGCCTAATCAATGGCATGCTTTTCTTTTGTATCTCTGCATCAATACTGTTTGCACAAATTGTATGCTGCCATCTTAGTTCTGGTCTCAGCCGCTGTTTGTGCAAAGTTGTGCAGATTTATTCTCTCTAAACGCTTGTTAGGCCGTCTGATTAAACGTATTTGTGAGTGTGCTGGTTTTTTTTTTTTATTATTATTTTCTATCATTTGCATGTGGAGGGTGTTGGTGTTAGGAAAACGGCTGACAGTGGAGGTTTTTAAGCCCCGTCTGCTGGGAAACGAAACGATTGATGGAGCGAAAGAAGGAGCAGAGAGGCAGAAATGACAGGAAAAGGAGAACGAATAGGCGGTTAGAGGAGGGGAATGAGAGGAAACTGCACGATTTGGATCCATGCAATATGAAAATATGGAAATTGCACTCTTATATCTTTGCTTAGGAAGTGCATGTGTAGCCAAGGCATGTCTTTAACCAAGTCTGCGAAGTGCGTGTTTTTATTGAGTTGAACTTGCAGATCTTTTTTTATTAATTTTTTTTCCTGTAAGTGCCAGGTCTGGGTTCAAGCCTAAGTGAGAGTGAGCCCATTGCTGCTCAAGTGCCCTCAAGCAACAAGCTGAGACCCATTCAGCCTTTTTTCCAGTTGACAACCCCGTCTCCTATCTTCAGGAGGGAATCTGAGAGAAAAAAAAATACAAATTTATATTTTCTCTGTGTAACAAGCAGCTCTACATTATTATTTTGTACTCACTCTCTCAAAAACATCAGCGGATAGAGAGCTTCTTCGAGGACCATCAAAGCTACTATATTACAGTTCTTAACTAGACTAATATTTAGCTGAATAATTAAAGGCACCAAACAAAATAACGTTGATGGATTTATACAATGCAATTACGCTGAGCTTCGATGGTTTATTTTCTCCTTGAAACACGTTTTGTGTGTTGCTCATGATTTTGCAGCCTAAAAAGAAACAATTACGTGCTTTTTTAGCATGTCTGTTTGTGCTGTGATAGTCAAAGGCCACTATGATAACCATGAGTAAGAATACCACAACTTCACAGTAATATCACAAAAAAGTTCAACATTACCAAATTGCTTCTATTTAAAACATGAAAAGCAGTGATTATATGTTCTGCTGAAAAAAAGAACTTGACATTACTACAGTATAGCTGTGATTGTGCTACCTATAGCAAAGATGGGTAAAAAGAAGAAATGCTACATGCTTATTGTTGAGATTATTGAAAGATTTTGCAGCTCTTCATAAAGTAACACGAATACTACTAACTTATATTACCTGATTGTTGAATCTAGCCATCTGCTGTGGTTTTTTATAAGTAGAGAACCTGCTGATAAAAAATGCTGCTCCTGGTTTTCTAACTTATACAAGTGATGGTCGGTGCTCCTCTGGGCTTCTGTGTTTGAAAAATTTCCAAAGAGATAATTTTGTCTTTTTTGATTGAAAAGTGCAGAGGCCTTCCATAGGCCTGCAATCAATAGCAGCACGTAGGGGAGGGGCAATTTTGTATTACTCTATATTTCAAACAGAGTAAACTATATTTGGGTAAATGTAAGACTTTGCAGAATGCAACATGCTTTGAATCTTTTTTATGAGAGTATGAATGAATTGTGGGACAGTTAGGCGTCCATACACATAGTGATTTGTTAAATTAATCGGCAAAGAAACATAGAATTTTGTATCTGGAAAATTTGTAGCAAGCATGAAAAGAAAACTCCACCTCCTGAGCCGTCATCCAGCCAATAAATTCACCTCATAAACTTAAGCTTGAGCTGCTGCTTCCTACAAATACAATCATTTTTGTCCCTAAATGTTGTCGCCGGTGTGAATGCCGTGCGTTGTTCCAGTCTGGAATGCGGGGGGGGCGCCCCTCGGCCCTGGACTGCCTGACTGTTATTGTTGTTATCAGTGGGACTGGAGACAAGCATTATTTCCTCGCTAATTCCCTGATAATGTCTGTTCTGCCGCATGGATGGCTCTCAAAGGCAATCCCAGAGTCGCTGGTTGAGAGGCTGCTGTGTGTCCACCGGGGAGATATAGCATCCATGTTTGCATTGGTGTCTGTGTGAGTCCAGTCGGGGTGGAGGATGAGTTACACGCCCTCTTTGCCAGCTTTAATCTCTGCCGGCTCCTTTAAAAAAAGAAAAAAACTTTTATAGACTTTACCGCTGCTTTTTTGAAGTCACAGCTTTGTGGGGCAATGATTGACTCATCGGCATCACATGGTATTCATGTGGGGTAATAAAATTGCGGAGCTTCAGTCTTGTGGATGCCATTCCTGATTTGGAAAATAAACGTGACTCACTCTATCAAAGTGAGGTGATTGTAGATCCTGTTGGAAAAACAGTGATGAGTGGAGGAACCTGTGCCTCATTGTTACGATTCTCCTCACAGCAGACACAATCACGTTTTGTCACCTCTACTTTGTTCGGATTTGATGTCTGCAAGAAGTAGTAAAATTATGATAGAGTCCATAAAAAAAACAAGGATACCTAGCATTAGTAGACAGAGTCACCTGTCTCTGACTTAAACTAAGTGGTTTGTTAGAGAAGATGTTATGTAGAAAGCGTATGATACAATCATAGACTTTCCAAAATATGACCCTGCACTCTACAGCTCTGTGACAAGAAGTAAAGTCATAACTCTTCTTTGGGTGTTGCCACAATCAATGTAGGGGATGCTAAGCATACAGCAGAAGCTACTCTTTGGCCTATATATAAAACATCTGGCAGGCAACTAAGGAAGTTGTGATACTGAAAAGCCCAGGAGACTAGACTCAGTTGTGCAGGAAGCGTCAGACGATTTCACACTTTGATTATTTTTTTTTTTTACTTTGAATATGCAGTTTTAAAGTAGACCACGTTGCCCGAACTGCATCATGTAGTTACAACAGCTGTTCATTTGGGGCACTATGACAAGAAGCTGCCCAGCCTGATGACCAGAGGAAGCAGCGAGTTACTGAGCATGTTGCTCTGTGTGAGAAAAACGCAACAGCACAGAAAAGGCGCCTGAGAGGGTGAGACTGTGCTGCGTCACAGGGGTTGCACAGATGTCAAACGGAAGTCTAAAAGGTTTCAGATCTCATATATAACCCTGTAAATAATATTACTTTCTCATTTTTGTTCTTTGGATAGTCCTGTTTCCTGTTATACCAACAGTCCACCACAATGAAACATGGTAGTGGAAGCATCATGCTCGGGGAGTGTTTTCTTTTGCTGGAACAGGGAAGAACGACAAACTTGTAAGTGGCTGATAAAAATGTCCAGGTGTCACAAGGACCTAGTCAAAGTCCAGACCTAAAAGTTGAGAAGCTGTGGCAAGTCTTAAAAAAATTAGCGTAACAGAAAAATATCTGGTACAGACAAACCTCAAAAGATTTACAGTAAAGGATTGTTATTAAAACTACCTAAAATTGCATTACACTGAAGCTGAGTGAATCATTTTAGGCATTCACTCAGCTCTCCATTTTTTTATTCATAAAAGGTTTTGAAAATCCGAGTATCCATTCCTTTCTACTTCCTGCTTTTGCCCATCTTTGTGTTGGGCTGTGGCAAAAAAAAAAAAACAATCCTAGTAAATACATTACAATTTGTGGATGCAATGAATCAACATTTGAAAGGTTAAGCACTATAAAGACCTGCACAAGGCTTTCTGAGGTACGAGTGTGTCTCTGTGTGTGAACAGCACTGCGAGACAGGGCGGCCACAGGGCTGACAGTTAGCAAACTGCACCCAGTGGACAGGGTGACCACTCAGGTGGCAAATCTGGAGCTTGACATGAATTCCCCTGCTTCTGTCGGGGTGTGTGTGTGTGTGTGCACTCCTGCCTGAAGGCATTGTGTGTCTGTGCGCAAGGACTGTACGCTGCACTGCCAGTGTGCATACCAGCAGATAGACAGCGTGTGCAGGAGTTGTTGGGGGGAGCTGCGACGGAGACAGAGGTCTGTGCAGCACATCATCCGTTAGACTTTATGGCTCAAGACCTCCTAAGATAAACCCCCCAGGCTGTGAAATTGCTCCTTCAGGGGAAAATGACATTAATATGCACTTGTCTCTCCCCCCACTGATCCTTGAGCCTCACTGCTCTTTTTCAGAAAGACAATCCCAGCCGTCGTGAAAGGCTCCGGCGCAGATGAGATGTTGGAGCCATTGACTGGGGCAGAGCCTGCAGAGCAAAGCTTTTAGCCTGTCTGGCCCATGTCTTGGTGGAAGCAGACCCCTCTACAGCTTCAGAGCAGCGTGGAGGCATTGATCAAAATAGCGGATAGCGACACGGTCTTTTGTGTAACCCTAAATAGCTTTTAACAGCTTGAAGGAAGTGGAGGAGTAGCACAGGCAACATCTTTAATTGATTGGTATGTGTGACTTGAAGTCCTTCAGTGATCCCCTTTAAAACCTCAAATATTCCTGTATAAAATGTCAAATCTTCCCCCCACCCCTTTTTTGCTTAGGAATGTTTGAGCTGTTCCTGCCAGTCGAGTCCTCTGCTTGATGTATGTGCAGTTTGGAATTTAAGAAGCTGTTGTTGTCGACATAAGGGGGGATATTTCTGTGCTCACTTAAGACAGGAGATTTATAAGTTTGGTTTTGTGGCATTACAAACACTCACAGAAGCCAGCTGCAACTCCAAATGAGTTTATATTGCTGTAATGTGGAGGGTTGTAAACTTTAATGTGAAATGGAAGCTGGGAATGCATTTAAAGTTAGAAAGGAAACATCTATTTCATTGTTTAACGGTGCCGACACGCGAATATTAGGAGCACGTGGCTGGTCAATTCTCCTTTAGCAGCAACACCGCGCGGAGCTAGAGCATGCCAGATTTGAATTTTAAAAGGATTTCCGTCCTTAGTCATTATTTTTAATGAATTTATCCCTCAGAAGACACATCCGATCTGCCTGACACCGGCTTAAGATGAATTTATGAACGATGGCTGAACATACATCATCTCTTTCTCCCTGTTTTAAAGCAGCAATAAGAGCTTAAACACAAGGACCCATGAAGGACCCCATCACTCACATTTCCAAGATGCTGTGAAACAGAAGTAGCAAGGCCTGTTTTTTCATTTTTTTTCCTCTGTGATTTTTGAGGAGTTTTGAAAAACGGGGTTATCACTCCCTTCCCTCACCTGGATAACTTAATCAGTCAACCTTCTCCCTGATAAATGTTTACTGTAATTCATTCTTTGCCCAGATTCAAACAATTATGCAGCAAAAAACTGGGTGCAGAAAATATTTTTTGTGGATTTTCATTAACTGAGTCAAAATTATACATACAGGCTCAGGTATGTGTATGGAGGTCTATTGTCGTAAGTTGTCTCCTTGTGTTTATCAGTAACAATCCAGTTACGGTTTACAGTTTGTGTCATATCTCATGTTTTAGATGCATCTCAGCTTCAGCACATCTGATTCATTTGGTCGCATTGCGTCCTTAGCATTCTGTCAATCAGACATTTATTTAAGTCAGGTATTTGACAGCCGTTAAACACCTAAAACATGCAGACAGTGATCCCTGAGTTCCAGGTAGAGAAACACACATTTACATGATTTTGCCCACTTTGTGCCAGTTTACCAATCTTTAGATTGTAATACACTTTTTCCTCTATAAATCACTGTTAATATGATTCTGCCTACCTCAGGCACGCACTTTCATCCTACCAATCCACAAACCATAACACACTTGTTTAGAGCTTTGAGGGAGTGAATATATTATTGAAGGCCAAAGATTAATGGCTCTGTACCACTGATAAATGTCTGTAAACTTCTCATTTATTTTTAGCCAACAGCATCGCTTTCTCTCTTTGGTGCAGTGGATGTTCCAGCACTTACAGAGTCGACTTAAAACCTGAATTAGTTCAAAACTCGGACAAACATGAGTCAAAGTCGAGGCAGGCGCATGTCTCACAAAGCATCTTGAGTTCTCAGTCTCAACTCTCCGTTTGTTACACTTTGTTCTCTCTGTGTTGTTCTCAGGCGTTTGCTAATTAGAAATGCAGCATAATTTATATATTTTTTAAGGCGTCTTTTACAACCAGACTGTAACAGATGAACCCATTTGCGTAACTGTCCTCCAAAAAGTCATTAAACCTATAATTTGTGCTGGAGAATCAATTTCCCTCCATTATACAGCGCCCACCATATGTTCCCAGTCAAGAGTAAGTCATTCTCTTTTTATTTCAGGAACAATAACCAGCTGGTGGCGTTCCTGTCCAAGTACAGAGACCTGAATTTCATTAAGTCCCACGGCCGGGACAATGCCAGGTAAGGTGTACATTTTGAATCTTCCTTTTTAACCTCACTTCTAGCAGCCCTCTCCTTCCTTCTGTCTCTTTTCCACACTCGCACCCACACTTGCAGCTCGTGTGCCAACACAACGTGGACAGTGAATCATAACACAATTAGCCCCCATCTGTGGGCTCCATTAATTAACCTTCTTGGTGAGGAGAGGTTGCTGCCAGAGCGCCGCTCGGTGCTGACGCCACCCCTCTCTCTGCCCGGTCGCGCCCTCGTGGTCGGCCACTCATCGCTCAGCACCGTGGGCAGAAAGACCCAAAGCAGAGGGAACAAATGTCCCGCAAGCACGCATGAGTCAGTGTGACTCAGCGGTACCTTTTTGTGATTGTGGCCGCTGTGTCTGATCACGTGATTCTCTCTGACAGAAGAGCTTCTTGTTTATTAAAATACGCGCACGACTAATTAAATCAAACATCTCAACGATTGCATTAATCGCTTCTAACCTCTTTACTACAAAGATTAATGTCTGAGCGTGTGGCACCGGTTCAACACATCACCATTCAGATAGCAGAGGGTGCAGTCTGACCTGCCTGACCTAAATTTGACTCCCCGCATCCAACACTTGATCTGTTCGCAGGAGTAACACCACCTGCTGTGTCTGTAGGCTGTCACTGTTACTGCAGCGGGTGTAGTGAAATATTTAGTGAGAAGTTGTAGCTGCCCAGCTCTCTGTGCAGTATTTCTGTGTGAATTTATTGTGCCGTTTGCTCACATTTTTTGTATCTTTAAGAGAGGAGTGTCTCCAAAATAGATGGGGAATTAGGTTTCATATTGGGTTTGGAACAAGGATGGAAATGTTGTCTCAAAGGTGTAACCTATAGTATAGATAATTGAATAGAGAATAAAATCCACATAGCAGTTCTTGGTGCACAATTCTGATCTTATTTTTTGTTTTTTTATTTATACTACTAATTAAGCTCGACCGAAATGAGATTTCTGTGTGACCGGTTTACGTCCCCAAAGTGACCCACATGCGCAGAAGAAAAACACTGATGTCATTCAGCAAGAATTGTTTACAGAAGTCATAATGGATGGAGGAGTTTATTGAACGATTTTGATGTTTATAGCCAACAATGTCACAAAATTATAACAACATGGAGAACGCTAATAAGAAAGCATAACTAATAGCGATGGCTTTTTGTGGAACATTGACTGCAACTTCTGTAGAGAAATCGGTTTGGATGTGTAGTCAGACCCAGCAGTGGTCTGATTGTGATGCGCTTCAGTGAAGCACTTCTTTCATAAGTTCACAATTGTAATTTTCAGACATTTTTTACATCCCGACGTACCACATGTGGCTTCGTCTGGTGCCGAATTATGACACGTCTCACATCAATGACATAAAAGTCAGATTAAATGCAGCGTGACAGTTAAGACAACAGACGCTTTGAAAACAATTGGATATGTATCCGAATCAGTAGCACACATGGAAGTGACACAGATCGGATTTTTTTGGAGGTTGAAAAGATTGGTGTGTTCAGACAGCGTTGAAAAAGCTGGATATAAGTCGCATTTTGGGGAAAACCCCAGATTTGGGTCGCATTTGCCTTCCGTGTGAACGGAGCCTAAAGAGGCACTGTTTAGGATTGGTAACCATCACATAGACTCAACCCACATTTTTCTCACAAATGTGAAACCATTTTCTAAGAATAATTGCCAAGAAAAAAAAATCTTAGACACATTTTTGTACTTTTTCTTTATCTCATGAAAGAAGATTTTTGTCCAGTAGTCAGCTGTGTGACCAGACCGTCCTGTTCGTCTCTATTAGGTTCATCCGTAAGCAGGGTCTGGATCGCCTCTTCTATGAGTGTGACACTCACATGTGGAGGCTGGGTGACCGAAAAATCCCAGAAGGCATCTCTGTGGACGGCGGCTCTGACTGGTTCCTCCTCAACCGCATGTTTGTGGAATATGTGATCAACTCCAAGGACGATCTGGTCACCAACATGAAGCGATTCTACGCGTACACGCTGCTGCCTGCTGAGGTAACACAGGCCAGCACACAAACACAGACAAGGTCACATCTTTTTTTTTTTTACTCTCTAACTTGCAGGCCCTGCTTTGTATTTGCACTGCATCATTTAACAAACAACAGTCACACTGTTCTCCTTTTGTTAATGTGAGATGACTCAAAGGCGGACACTGAGTCTGAGAGTGAGGGCAAGACTTAAGATCCTAACCTAGCAGCCATTAACTCAGGTTGGGGGGAAACAACATAAACCTCTGCAGGGAAATTGAATGTTTATCAAGAGCTGTAGTAAATCCATTTTTTTCCTGCTCCCAATCTTATTTCCTCTTGTCAAGTGGATTATGTGAAAAAGCAACAGGCGCACAGTTTTCTAATTTTCCATCTCTTTTATTTTTCCCTCCTTATCTCGCCGCCTATTTTTGCCCCTCATTTCCCAGTCGTTCTTCCACACTGTGCTGGAGAACAGCGCCCACTGCGAGAGCATGGTGGACAACAACCTGCGCATCACCAACTGGAACCGTAAACTGGGCTGCAAATGCCAGTACAAGCACATCGTGGACTGGTGTGGATGCTCACCCAATGACTTCAAGCCTTCAGACTTTCACCGCTTCCAGGTAAACGCAACACGCCGGCTGTTCTGATTGGTCAACAGCAACACCTTGAAATCAAAATTCATAATAACTGGTGTCTTGGTGACAGATGCATTTTTTTCCTCTTCCTGATAACATCAGTTTTGTAGGGTTATTAGTAGTAAAAGACAAAACATTCAGAAATAGTGTAAAGAAACAGTGTGCACCAACTTCTGTTTTTTTTTTGCAAATAAGACAAATTTTGACATCAGACAAACTTGGTTGAACTTAACCTGAATGAACAACATTTAAAGCAGCTCTCACTTGCCTTAGTTGAGGTCAGTGTTTATAACTGAACAACGGGGAACAGATTAGGCAACATGACCTCCATAGGAGAGTTTCAAGGCAAAAAACCCCACCTGATCAAAAATAACTCAAAATTGCACATCTGTTAGAAAACATCTTGATGATCTCCAACAGCTTTTGGAAAATATTATTTGGTATGACGAGACATCAGTGAAACCTTCTGAAAGTTCTGTGTCCAATTATATCTGATGTAAAACTGAGGCTGGGCTTTATGGCTCAATAGTAAATCTCGGATTTGTTTTTATCCCACATGCAATTTCTGATTTTAAAATTTTTTTTCTTCACTGTTTTCTGTTAAAAAATATAGAATGAGAAAATATATTTTGAAAACTGGCTTTTATTTCAATCATTCCTTCTTTAAGCTGTACAACATGGTTGTCACACAAGCTGCTAGTTGTTGGGTTGGATAACATCAGTCTGAACTATGGAAACCCTAGAAGTGCATTTGTAAAAAAAAACAAACATCCAAATGTTTTGAAAATTACATCTTTACAAGACAGAAAATTTGATAAATCAATCAAATCGATTGATTGGAAACAGCCCTACATAAAACTAATTCTGCAAGTGAGAATGGAGACAAAATTCTTCCACATTGATGCAAAAAAACCTCTTTATCATTTACTCATCAGGTTGAAGAGGCAGTTTCTTTTTGACATCAGGCTGGTTGGTTAGTTTGGATAACTTTTTTAAGTTAATTTTGAAAATTGCTTTCTATATTTATGACTCTGCTTTGTTTCTCTAATCAAACTACGTCTTAATGATCTGAAACACTCAAGTGTAACAAACAAGCAATAAAATAAGTAATCTACCGGTAATTGGAACAAACTTCACAACAATGTAACTAAAGGCAATTTTTTTGATCTTAATGCTGATGTTGAACAAAAGGATTCCTCTATTTCTTTTACTCTTCTCCTAAACTACAAATGTTTAGAAAGGTTATTTTGGTAAAACAAAGGTTGCACAAATAATTACCAACATATATATCAGACATAGTCCTGAGGGCCAGTTTTAAAAACTAAAATCAACATAAATAATGTCTCCTTTTAACGCATGAGTGCAGCATTTAGTAGAAAATCAACAGCAGTCAATCGTAATAAAACGAACCAGTCCTCTCACGCTCGGCGTCCCACAGCATTCACTGTCAATATGTGCAAAATCACATCTCCATTAGGATGACCCTGATAGAGGAGAGAAAAGCAGCAGCGACAGTAATTAGGTCCTGTTTGCCTTTGGTATTGAGAGAGAGAAAGGGGATTTGGCCAGCTTATCACAAATAAAGTAACTTTGTTTCACTATTTGACTTTCAGACGGCTCTTAAAACAGAAAAGAACAAAGTAACCATTAACCGTCTGCCTCAGCTTAGCTTCATTTTTACTCATATCCTTCATGTGGTGAGTCACTTCATGTGCAATGCTCTCCAAATACCAGCCATCACACTGACCTCCACTCTCCCTTTGCCAAACCCGGTTGTCTCGCTTCTGTCTCTGGCAGATCAGTGCCAAAACATTGCCCTGAGCTCCTTGGCGCTGCTGCAGGGTCTGCTTGGCATTCAGCATGGTGTCAGTGAGGTCTGACCCTGGAAACAAAGCAGCCCTGTGAGAGGACTAACTGATGCTCTTATAAATTATTTTAGTAATGATGTTAATTTATACATGAACTGCATTCAAAACCTTGCAAGCTGAACCAAAGTCCTGGCCAACACAGTGGAGAAAGATGGAATGAAAGAAAACGCATGAAATTAAGCAGTGCTAACAAGAAATATCTTTTAAACAATATTATATCAATTAAGTAACAATTTAGACAGGGAAAAGTCTCAAATAAAGTCAATTTAAAGTTAATTATCTTGGGGAACTTGAGAGAGTTTGAGACCTTTTTGTTATTATTTGTGGTTTTTCCCTGTTATCTCTGGGAAAAATTACACAGAGAGTGATATATTTAAATTCTGTTAACTTTAATGCTTATGCCTTACAGCTAATGGAAGTCCAAATTCAGTTTTTCAGAAAATGTAAATATTACATAAAACCTTCAGAATTTTTTTTTTCACAGAAATGTTATGTTATACTCATGGATACACAGACAGTCACATTACAGAGTTTCTTTTTCTACTTTTGATTCTATCAGTGACATAGCACATACCTCAAATTCTGTAAGACTTATGCGCCTGAACAAAAATAACTAGACATAATGTTTTAAACAATAAAATTGCATAATCTACAATAAAATCCGTCTACCTGCCTGTCTGTGTGTCTGCATATAATTTGCAAATAAAATACATTATGTAAATTAATGTAGTGTTTTATCCATAACTTTAAAAAAATTATAATCTAAATTAACTATTTCCAGGGTGCAACACTCTTATTGCTTTTCAAGATTTATGGAAAAGCTGATTTCACTTCCCATCAAGAATACCTGCTTTAATGACCATAGTGACTGATTGGCCAGCAAACTGTCCTGATTTAAACCTCGGAGAGAAATTATGAACTATTGTTTAGAGGAAGACGAGAGACACCGGATCCGAAAACACAGACGAGCTAAAAGCTGCTTTTAAAGCTCTCTGGGCTTTCTGAACACCTCAGCAGAACAACAGACTGATTGCCTCCACAGCATGCTGCGTTTTGTAGTAATTCATGCAAAATGAGTCTCAACCAAGTGTTGAGTGCACATAATGTACACAGACATACCTTGAAGCAGTATGTTCATGTGTTAAAAGCGATCCTAATATAAATATCACATTTACCGGAAACAGAAAAGTTCTACCTCACGCTTTTCTTCTACTCGACTTACAACTAATATACTCGAGAAACAGTCAGCTTCTTTAGCAATGACCTTTTATTGACTCACCCTGGTTGTGACGGGTGTCAAGGAGTGATGGACAACTGCCAAGTCAATTTTCTCAAGATCGTGTAAGCCAAAAAAAAAAAAGCCAAAATATAACATTTTTGTTTTGTGATTTTTTTATTATGTAGTTGATGTTTTTTTTGATAAATTGAAGTTTGTTTTTGATTAGCAGTAACCCAATCATAAAGATTAGCAGAAACAAACACATGCATTGTGTCAGACTCTGTGTATTTAATTTGTATAATACATGAATTTGAACTGCATCATTAAAATAAAGAATGTTTTTATGTTATTCTAATTTACTAAGATATACTTTAGCATGTTTCAGAAAAAACAAATCAGTTCTTTCAAACAACTCCACAGAATGTGAGCCGGGGCCCCCTCACTCTGGAAGCATATCTGTGTTTAATTTAACACCTCCGGCTTGCCGTACATCATCCCACACTTACTGCTACATGAGAAAAAAAAACTGAATTCCAAGAAAATGAGCAACCACCTCATTAGGTCTCCTCTTTTATCAGTTAAGGGTTTTTTTTTTCTTTGCAGGTAACACCAACGTGTTTGGTACTGCAAGATAAATAGTTTTGATGTCTGGGACTAACGTTAGATGTCTTTGAGTCTTAGCCAAGCTGTGGAGGAGGCGAATTTCATGACGCATCATCAACCACAGAATAAACGACGTGGCATGGACAAAGAAGTGGAAAAAGATGTGGATGAATCGGAGGCAAAGACCAGACTGAGACAGATAAAATGGGGGCATGTTAGTTGGACATTTCTGTTGAATCATACTTTCCAACTCTGCCCACATTTAAATGCAGATAGCTGGGAAATAAGATATTTTTTTTCTTCCCTACCTATTTTAAATTAGTCAATAAAAATTTTAGTCAATTTTTATTGACTAAAATTGACCTATTTTAATAAAAGAAAAACTTTTATTGACTACGACAACAGGCAGTGATGTTGTGAATGACTTGCAGTTTTTGTGGTGAACTTCAAGTCAGTGGCCAATGTATTGGGATATTACGACTGTATAAAAAAAGGTTTTTATTGAGATGTTTGGAGGATTTAGTGGAACAAGTCTGACCAACTTTGAAAACTCAAAAGAAAAGAAACTCAAAAGATCTGCAACTATAGTCTCTGTGAATGATATAACAGGAAGTATCTACAGCATTTTTAGGGAATCTTTTCCAACGTATTTTGTTTTGCTTGTAGCCTGGCTGCATATTCTTCTGCCTTGAAACATGTCCACCCTGCCGTAAAACGAGAAGGTTTTTCCTTCTGTTTACGACTTATGAAGTTAGTTTGAATGTTTACTTACACAATCTCATAGATTTTGAAATTTTAATTATTCGGTTAAACTCTTTTAACCGAAGAGGTTGTAAAACAAACAACTTTAGGTCAAGGAATTGACCCCGGTTCTCTGAAACATGAGTGAGGTATCTCACTATGGGACACGACCCCAGCGCCTGTCCCCCAGAAGCTCTATTACATTACGCCAGTCTTGACTGGCCAGTAGCCTTCACCATTGACCTTCTATTCAGAATGTAACTGCAGGTGGAAGCTGATTCTGCTCGTGCCACCATGTTCAGCCCCGTCCCCGGCAACAAGACACCGGGCCAGGAAAACCGTCGCCACACTTTGCTCACAGCCAGTAATATCCCTTCAAAAAAACCCGCACAAAAAGAAGACGGTCAGTTCAGACCCTCTGTCCTTTCTGCCCGCAGGGTCAATGTCCGATTCTCGGAGGCTACACTCGATAATGAGTTCAAGAGGTGAAGACACCTGCACGGATGTCGCCATATGTCACCTCCAGTACCCCAAAAAAACCGACTGCAGACGTAGCAAAGCGGGCCGCCTCCAAGTCTTCTGCTTTATCTGCCCAGAAAACTCCAGGACCCTTCATTTTCACCGGTAACACGAGTGCTTTAGGAACACCTGGAACCCAAAAGAAACCTGCCTTCAACCTGAAGGCGAGTCTGCCGCGTCCTCTCTCCTACAAGCCCCATAAAGGTAAACTGAAACCTTTCGGAGATGTCAAGGAAAACGCAGCAGGAAACAAGTCTGCGATCGCCAGTCCTCGCTAAGAAAGTTACAAACAGCCCAAAATCCAGTCAAGGGAGGACCGGCGAACCAAACAAGTGGAAAGCCGGAAGCAGAAAAAAAAAAAAATGCGCGGGGCGAGGAGAGAACTTGTGATGACGTAGACGGGGTTATTCTTCAAAAATTACGGCCATTGCGAAAGCGTGATGCTTTTTACTGTAAATATTTTGACGTGGAAAAGCTCAAGTTTTCTCCAACCTGCTTTATTTGTAGAGATTTGTAACAGCCTTGTTAGTCTCATTGGTTTCTGCCAAATGTGTGAGCGACATTCAAACTTTTTCAGTAAACCCCTCCTGCATGCGGTTTACTGAGCGGAATCATAAGGTTTTACTGAAACCCAATCCGGCTTATCTACCAAAGGTTTTTAACCCGGCCTTGCCATGCCGCCCTTTGGAGTTGATGGCTTTCTGCCCTCCACCATTCTCCTCTCAGGAGCATGAACGACTGCATACGCTCTGCCCTGTGCAAGCGCTTCGGATCTACGTGAAGAAAACAGCTGGTTTTCCCAAATCTGAGCAGCTGTTTGTGTCATGGGCTTCACCACATAAAGGGAAACCTCTAACAAAGCAACAACTTTCCCATTGGATAGTCGGAGCTATTGCTATGGCCTATCAGAGTAAAGGCCTTGCACCCCCTGCAGATCTACGAGCTCATTCCACTCGTGGCATGGCCTCATCCTGGGCACTGTTTCAGGGTATACCTTTGGAGGATGTATGTGATGCTGCCAGCTGGGCAACTCCTCACACCTTCACCAGGTTCTATAGACTGGATGTCACGGAACCAACTCTGGCTCACACAGTTCTGGGCGTGGGATCCACACTTATATAACTGCTTATCTGGCAATACGGGAGTCGCCACATCACGTAGTGAGATACTGAAACGAATGTTGAAAGAGAACTTTAGGTTAAGGAATTAACCCTGGTTCTCTGAAACATGAGTGAGGTATCTCACCAGATCACCCTCCTGGCTGGAGCGAGGAAGAGGTGTGCTTAAAAGACTGAAGATCGCTTGCGTGACATCAGGCATTTATACTGGGAGGAAGCCCCTCCTCCTGGAGCCGACGTCACTTCTGCCGGCCAGTCAAGACTGGCGTAATGTAATAGAGCTTCTGGGGGACAGGTGCTGGGGTCGTGTCCCATAGTGAGATACCGAAACGAATGTTGAAAGAGAATTTCAGTGATTTTTAAAATAGCAACTGGGTGGTGAGGGTTTAAATGTTTGTATGTGGATATTGTCTCCAGGCTCCGATATATTCATACACTGTCCCTAATATTTGAGTAAATATGCCTTTGACAAGTGGCAGCTTGTCTGCAATGCATTGGTGCCACAGGCATGCAGTGAAACTGACCCTCAGTATGATACTACCACTACCATGTGTGGCTTTTGCTATAAAGCTCTTAGGTTGTGAAATATCCTCTAGATTTCAATTTAGGTTAGATTGATGGGACAAAAATCCAAAACCCAGATTAAAACTGGCTTTAGAAAATGCAAAACAGTCTTATACTAAACTACTGTAAGTAAATATTGAAAGAACTGGATGCAATCATTGATGAAAGCAAAACAAACCTGTTTAACCTGTTTTGGGATAAGGCACAATATAAATTCCTGATTTAAAGTTTATATATTTTTGTAACTTTTCATTTTTTTAATATCTATGTATTTTGTGAAAGCATTAAACACCCTAAGCTTTTTCAGTTCCTCTTGTAGCCATTTTGGTAATACTGACACATTACCATTGGGAGTCTTTAACACAAATGTATTTGCAGATTGAAAAGTGAGACCAAATAGAGGGCAATTTTGATTTAATACAGATTCTAATTCATTCACAAATCTCTAAGAAAACGATTTCCCCGTTTTCGGTCTGCTGCCTTCAGCCGCCCCCCCACTCAACCTCTTATCAGCATTTTCTTTTTCTCTCTTCTCTGCCCACCTATCACTTCCACACATATCTCACACATCACATTTCGTTCCCCTCACATCCTGGCACACCACCGTTTAATAATCTTCTCCTCTTTTTTTTCTTCTCTTTATCTCCTCTGTCCCTGCTTCGCTCCTCTGCTCGCCTCCCGCCTCGCTCTGCGTTTCTGCAGCAAACGGTGCGGCCCACCTTCTTTGCCAGGAAGTTTGAGGCCAGCGTGAACCAGGAGATAGTGAACCAGCTGGACGCCTACCTGTTTGGACCGTTTCCTCAGGGGACGCTGGGACTGAACTCGTACTGGGAGAATGTTTACGACGAGCCAGATGGCGTCGCCAGCCTGTCGGACACGCTGCTCACGTATTACCACTCCTTCACGCGGATGGGCCTGGTGAGGGCTGCGGCCTCGCTTCAGGGGAACCTAAACGATCACAGCTGCAGGTTGGTTTTCATAAAAATGTGTGTGCTTGAGAGGGTAAACATGCGTGTGCATTTACCGATACACAAGCATGTAGCTCTTCAGCATTTATTTCACTACAACCACTCTTGTAATTGCTGCTATTACACACCTGCAGCTTGTGTTTGTCCAGTTCGTTGTCTTCTCAGAAACCAGATGCACCTTTATTAGCTTTGGAAACCACATTGTGCAGCACATAAATGGCCTTCCGTGTTTCTCCTGGTGCATCGCCTCATAAGATCACATATCATGGAAATAGGATAACAATGGATAACTTCAATAAGCAACTGGGAGGCCTGGCTAAAGCCTTTCATTTTGTAACACAATATGACACCATCAATTTATCTCTGCGATAATGAGGCTATGTAGGTCATACCGCAGAAAGCCAGCCTGGTCTATTATTAGTAGGAATGAATGAATTTCGGAGTGCTGTTAACACATTGTATGTGGTTGAAATAAAAAGAACAAAAGGCTGTATGTCAATTTGATGTACTTGCCATTTGGTGTAATTTTGTTTTTATTAGTTTGGTTTTTCTTCTTCAAAAAAAAACTTTTCCAAACAGAAGCTAATTGTGATGCACTAATCTCGTTTTGGTAAAGTTTTTACCTCCTGATACCAATTTTAGGTAAGTTCAGTTTTTTTTTTCTTATCGAGAATAACAGTTCCAGTAAATTCTTAATTTTATAAGGAACATAGTTAACATTGTGTGTGAAGGAGGAGTCACTGTAAAGCAGGGTTTTACCATAACAGAGTGAACAGCAGACATGTATGGACTTGTCATAGATATGCTTTTTTTCTTTAGTTTATGAAACACCTCTTATATCTCTGTGTGTAATTCATTCTTACTTGACCTTATTGATACTGAAAATTGCTAACTTTGAGTCTTCCTCCCTCAGGAACAACTTCCACATTGACAAGTGACGTGCCAACTGGATGTGGTTGCACTTGGTACAGTAGTCATTAGAAAAAAATTCAATTTTTTTGAATTTACAAACAACTGGTCAGCGGTCAGGGACGGTCGATCTAAAAATTGTACAAAACATATTCATCAAATCCGGTCGGGTCTGTGGTTGTGCTTTCTTCTTATCCTCTCATCTCCTTGACTCGCTGGTCAAGCCTGATCATGATCTTGGTTCTGCTTGACATCACTTCCTGTCAGAGGGGACGTGTTCCTCTCCACTGTTGTTCAGTTCTTGCACATGGTGAGGGATTAAAACAAAATCAAGTTCTTTGAATTTTCTTCAAACAGTAAAGTGCTGTTTTTCTTCAACTGAAACTGGCATTTTGTGATTTCTTTAATCAGATTGTTTGAAATTGCATTTTAATTGGCTAGATTTTGACTTTGTGCTATTAGTCTGAAGGTGAATATTGCAGTTCTGCCTGAAATGAATTGAAGGGTGGTAATCAAATTGGAGCTGGACCCTCTTGTTTTCATTCAAAGTACACAGTTGGTGTGATTTTATTAGGACAGTTGTGACTAACTGTTATGACTGATTAAGCTGACTGTAATATCATTAACATTAAAACTCTTAGTGAATACATCATTTTTATTGAATTATAATTGTTTATCACTTTACCTTTGTTTAACAAAAATAAAAAATATTTTCCTCTCCTTCCTACTGTAGCAGTCTGCAGGAATGCGTGCCTGTCATTTCATACATCCGTCGCGGTCGGCTTCACTCATTGGCTGGTTCTGTGCAAACAACAGATGATAAACTAATGGTTTGGATGCTCCTCACAGGAGCACAACCATAAAGCATGACCATTTGAAAAAGACACATTTTTGGCTGAGAAATCTACTTAATAGACTCTATGAAGATAGACAGGCGGTCTGTCTGCTGTAGCGGTTCGAAAGCAAAGGATCCAAGTCGAGGCATTTTCAGATAGTGTTATAAAAGAACTCAGACTTCTTCACATTTGTTACAAAAATGAAACAAAATGTACCTACAACTTAATTTCTTGCTCTGCTTTTACTCAGAAATGAGAAACTTTCAAACTTCTGTTTGAGAAAAGAAGGAAAATCAAGTGGTTAGATCAATCAGTTAATTCATCATTTGTCCACAGTAGAGCTCGTGTAAAGCAGTCATTAGTGGCAGCCCTAGACGTGAGACGATGCAAATGAACTGAATTGAGTTGAACTGCTTTTGTTGGTTGTCTTCCAAATGGCCAGTCCACATCATGCTTTGGGAAAGTTTTAGACCCACTTAAGTGAGCTGACTGTCTCATTTGTTTAGTAAATCTGGGTGGCATTGCAGAATCAATCACCTCTTTGTGTGATTTCCTCCTCATATGCAGAAAATAAAGCAGTAGCAAACCCCTCTACCACCCACTGTCCGGTCTGCAATGTAAACGTTCTTTAAAATGTTCCAGGTAAAAGCAAGAGATGAAAGGAAGACAGATTTCACGGTTTCCATACGTCAAACCAAAAAAAATGACTGCCAGCTATAGGGATTTTTTTTTTAATTCAGGCACTGGATCTTTTCCATAGAGCAGTGTTTCCCAACCCTAACTCAAGACTCATTACCCTGCATGTTTTAGATGTTTCCTTGTTTTAACACACCTGATTCAGATGATTGCAGTTCAGTGAACCCCTGTTAATCAGATGTCAATTGAAATCAGGTGTGCTGATGCAGGAAAACATCTAAAGCATGCCAGGCAGTGTGTCTTGAGGACCAGCGTACCTAAAAATAAATGTATGGTATGTAATAGGAGCTGTTCCAATTAGCCTTTCTGTTATCTGGTTCAAGCAACTGAATTAATTCATTTGGAGTCGTGACCCAATACTTTTTGGCAACGTAGTGCTTTTTTTTTTTTTTTTTTTTTTTTAATTGAAGCAATGGGGACAATTGTAAATGGTTAAAAACCCAGAGGTCACAAATGATGTGTGTCTATTTGAGATAAAGTTGTGCGTGTGAGAGTGTAAGTATGCAGGTATGACTAATCTACCCTGAACTCTCACCTAATGACCGCCGGGAAAAAGGCGCCAAACTCCCTCATAATCCTGCAACAATAAACAAGTATAGACAAATTTTATTTACTTATTTTTTTCAGTTACAACTTCCTGCTGCATTTTACAGTGAGTTTAATTCTCACATATTCAGGGTTTATTTTTATTTTATTTTTTTTGCTTTATAGCAAAATACCATGACTCCTCTATATTGCTGTATCATAAATACTACAAGTCAGAAAACATAACCCAGACACAACAATACTAAGACGGTTCTAAAGCTATAAAAATTGATCAATGCATGAGCAAAAACACAAGGTCACAGAGAGCCAAAATAAATGGATAAAAGTCTTATAGATGAAATCTAGTCATAAAGCAGGTTAAAAATACAAAACTGAACTAAAATGTATAAACAGGTGTTGTTCAAAAATATGCCACCATGTAGTAAATGCAGTCCAGATCCAGAGCTAAATAAAGTCATAGGGTTGAATCTAATCGTTTTTTCTCAGGTTTATGTTTGTGTTCTAGGCTTTACGACCATTACAGCAATTTCTTTGATTTACAGCAGAGAGTCTGCAGACTCCGAGGAAAAACATCAGAGGGTGAAAGGAGCAAGAATGATTCTCTGCAAAAGGAGAAAGTTAAATGAGAAAATACATAGCAGTATCTTTAGTGACAGGACTTCACAGATTCATTCATCCTGTTTGAGCTTTTAATCCTGTTTGTCTGTTTTGCTCAGGGACAGTGTGAGTGTTTACATCAGCAAATTATACTCCTACTAAGTGAAACTACTGATAAAAATACCAAATTGTAGAATCCTGCCACAATCCCAGTAGTTAGTTGGAGAAGGGAGACATTCTTGTCCTCCCAAGAATATATTATATTCTAATGTGAACCATAATTTGAATGCTGCTCTTAGTTCTCTGATACTCTTATAATCCTGAGCTCCCATGGTCTGTGATGAAGCAGGTAAATTTCTAGGTCTTTCATCAGTAAGTGAAAATGTATTTTCACTAACATGTTGTGGCAACATTAAACAACACTGAACAGCAGCTCTAAAAGGAAATACCTTCATTGGTATTGATTGGCTGTTCCCCCAAGAGTGGAGAAAAGGAAGACTGTAGATTTTAGCTTAGTGTCCTATGCAATGTCCATTTCCACTGGGCGCATTAATGCATATTATAGTGTATTTATTATTTGAACTATTAAAAGAAGTAATTATGAAAAAAATTTTAGAGGGGGTGTCAAGGATTTGCAGGTTGTAGATATTTGTGTTCAGCGAATGAAGTGTATTGAAATGTTTTACAGCTAAATAGACTAATCAATACAAATTTCATACCTAATTTATGTGTTAACAGCAGAGAAGAAAAAAGCAATCACATTTAAAAGAACCACAATGCATTTATTACATAATGATGTTAGTAATGGGCTCAGAAACTAATGAACTCACCTACCAACATTTCTTAACTTTTGTAAATCTAAATAAAACTTTGATCAAAGACTGTGGCCTTCTTCAGGTAAAGGCTGTTTTAAATTTTTAGATTTTGATCTATAAAAATAGCATACTACACAGCAGTTATTTCGTTAGAAAAGCCTTTAAAAGACATCTCTCAATAAGATCGACAAATGCTACAGTTCACATACATCTTGTTTTCCTTGAACAGAAAAATCTCCTTGGAAAGTTTGAATTTCTTTGGATCTTCTCTATTTTTCCCCCCATAGTTTGATACTTCTGCTGCAGTGTGACAAAGTGATTCTCTAAGTTCTTTTTTTTAATGATAAACATTTAGATGTGGATGTTCTCTCAAAAATACAATTCTTTATTCATTGCATTCCCTTCTTTGCATTAAAAGCTTTTTCTAATTTAATAATCTCTCATAGATTTCATTGAAACGGTTTGGAAGAAGCACACAAAAGCTTTAAGAACAATGAGATAAATAAAATGGAGACAAATAAAAATTACACTTGTACATATCTGGCCTCTCTCTGGTTTGTTGGCATAATGACTGAATGTGTAATTAGTCCAGTGAAACGATGCAAAGCCCCGTGCCTTGAGCTGTCTTCTTTATATTTTATCGGTCTGAAATTTTACCAATGAAGCCAAGTAATTCAATCGATCAGGGTTTACCTTGACGCGTGTCACAGCAAAAATGATTACTTAGGAGTTTGTTTATAGGAACTGCCTGTTGTGCTAAGTTTGCTCTCATATGGCAGAGGTGTTTGTTGCTGCCTGCATGCAAAGCATACATCGAGACTAACAGATGGGTGGTTTGGCTTCGGCATAAGACTATGGTGAGAGAGAGTAGACGAACAAGAAGAGTGATTTGGATCTTTTAGCAGCTTGCTGTGACTTTCTTGGAGAGGCAGAGCAGTAAAAGCCTGAATGGAGCTTCTGTGCAGGTTGCTGTCCGGCCCCCTTCGCTCAGCCTTTCGTATCGGCTTTTTGGAAAGGCAGGTCAGAGAGACCTGAGAGCCGAGGTAAAGCAAGGTGAAAGAAAAGCGCCAAGAGCTGCAAGAGGGGCGAAAAAATAAAGGAAAGGAGAAAGACACAGAAAACGAAGCAAGAGATTGGGGGGAGTGTGCAATGCAATCCTTGGGGGTGTAAGTATTTGCTGTTCTGCTTGTCAGGGTAGCGTTTGCTAGCTCTGGTTGACTCTTGGTGCTTTAGCTGAATACTGATGAGGCTGCCTGCTGCACAGGGGAGCTGGGGGGAACACTGTGTGTTTGTGTTAAGGTGTGTGTGTGTGGGGGGGGGGGGGGGGGGGGGCGTGTGTGCGTGTGTGTGTGTGTGTGTGTGTGTGTACACAAGAAAACGTGGAATAAGGAGTTTGGGATACACAGAGATTAGAAATCTGGGTGAGAAGGAGTGAGAACATGAGCAGTCAGCAGCTGTTGAGCATCCCCCAACATCGCCCACTCTCAATCCTTTTATGTTTTTCCAGAAGTTGCTGCGGCTGTCTGGCCTCAGGGCAGCCCTCTGCCACATATGAAGCCACGCACAAATAAACACTCTAATCACAGGGCGAGATCTTCATTCTGCTTCAGATAACTGGATGACCCAGTTCAACTCCATGCTGCCAGCTTACATTGTTCTTTGTTCCTTTTCTCGCATCAGTACTCACACACCCACTTAACAATAGATATGTTATTTGCCGTTATTCTCTTTGTGGTTTACAAGAGTTTTAAGGTGCACTATATTACCAAAGGTATTGAGACACTTGCTTCCATACACACTTTAATTTTAACTGCATCCCATTTGTAATGCATAGGCCGTAACATGAAGCAGTAGGCCGCATCTTTGAAATTATTAGAGCTTCAGCTATTTTGAGAAGGATTTTCACAAGGGGTAGGACTGTGTTTAGCATTTGTGAGGTCAGATCAGGGTGACCCACCGCCACTGTGTATGTGCTACCTCAACCACTAGTGCATTTTGGCTAGCATAATTATTTTTATTCTTGTATCTAAAGGAGAAATGGATGAGTTTTAATGATATATGTATGGATATCTTTGACGCTGCTTTCAAATGATATTAGGTACGCATGGAAAATTAGGTGAGTATTATAAAGACACTTTACTATGACTTTGTATTTTTGTGATTTTATGATGTAAGCACTTTGAAATGCCGTGTTGCTGAACAGTGCTATGCAAATTATATTTGATTGATTGATTGACATAATAAATATATACAAATCATATGAACTGTCAAATATATATCAAATAGTCAGTAAATTACACTGAGGCTAAAAAAAACATGTTTAAATCAGGTTATATTTAGTACTTACAGATTCCTAAACTGTATAAATATATCCTATAGGGGCATTCTATTGTTTTCATTTTCCTTTTGATCAGGCCTAATCTTAGCAGCAAATCTAAAAAAAGACAGTAAATGCAGGTATGCCTTCTTGTTTGGGTTTGTCATACTGAAAATTTTCAAAAGTTACACCCATCTTTTTTTTGACCTCTTACAAAAATGCCCCACCTTTTTTATGTTGTGCTGAATTTCTTTTTTAAATTGCTGATCATGTTTCTGATCCTTATCTAAGATGAACCTGTACTTATGGAAGTAATGAGAATACCCAGGTTAGATGATTTAAGGGGTAGTTTTGTTATAATGGGATAGTTTTGTTATAATGGGGTAGTTTTGTTATAATAGTGTCCTTCATAATAATGTTCAGTGTTCAGGCCCAGATAATAAAACGTATAAACTCCAGTCACATAAGTGTGGGTTTAACAGCCGACGAGCAGCACTTCCCTGGAATAATCTGTATTGTCGACATGTCTTTGACAGATTACATCTCTGTTAAAGGTCATTGAATTAATGTCCACCATGTCACACAATTACAGAGCACATTGACTCCCCACTAACCTTTACAGCAAGTACACATTTGCATCCGGCCACATTAGCATGTGCAAGGCAGACTCCCTCTAGACATTACCTAAATAAATCCTGAAAATCTTCCTTTCTCCCTTTTTACAGTCCTATCCGTGAAAAGCTGCTCCATAGTCTGAGGCTTTTCTGATGGATTTATCCTTTTTTTTATTGTGTCAGGTATTTCCCAATGGGCCACCCTGTGTCAGTGCATCTCTACTTCCACCTAGACCAGTTCCAGGGCTACCTGGTCAAGCACCATGCCACCAACCTGGCAACAAGCAAGCTGGAGATCATGGAGACCTGGGTGGCACCAAAAAGGAACTTTGAGCTGACCTCGCTTCCAGGCAGCACATTCAGCCGGCTTCAGTTTGCCGAGGTGAGTCTTATCTGTTTTTAGTTTGATTTATTTATTTATTTTTAAATCAAGAATATATTTTGGCAAAAAAAAATAAAACAACCAGAAAGCCATTAGAGTGTTTACTAGAGTCTCAGTAGCTTAGAAATTTCCTTGTGGGCGTGCCGTGGTGGCGTAGCGGTTAGCGCGACCCGTATTTGGAGGCCTTGAGTCCTCGACGCGGCTGTTGCGGGTTCAACTCCCGGACCCGACGACATTTGCCGCATGTCTTCCCCCCTCTCCTTCCCTGTTTCCTGTCAGTCTGCTGTCATATAAGGGACACTAGAGCCCACAAAAGACCCCCTGCAGGGGTAAAAAAAAAGAAATGTCCTTGTAACTCTTGCAGGACAAACGACATACGACTGGCTCTCCTGTGTTTTACAATGTTTTTAAATCGGAGCATGGTTGGTTGCTATTGAGATCTTTCTGCCTTCTTCATGTCATCAAACGGGGAATTTTCTGATTCTGCAGACCTGGGAGTATTCAGGCCAAAAAATACCCCAGAATAAATCTATAATTATACATTATTTGCAGTTTATCGCTACAGTGACATTTTATTCATTCCTTTATTGCCCATAGTTGTAGAAGCACATCTTCACACAATTAAACCATTGCCTGTGATGGCCTTGTAAAATGCGAGTTGATTGAATGCACCCGAGTCTACGGAGACGAGTGCCTCACGTGTCGCTCGTTTGTTGCCTCCTAATATAATGACTCCTCACCTTCACACCGGGATGCTTCCCCTGATTGTCTTGTTATGTTAATCTTTGTTTCTGTTTAGGATACAGTCACTCAGCTGTGATGCGACAGCCAGTCTAGTCTAGAAAGAAATTAACTGAGCAAATATAAATTGACCTTTTTCTCCCGGCGTTATCCTGCTTTGCGAGGTGCAGAAATGTCAACAAATCTGACAGTGAGTTTGTTTGCTTTGTTTCGAGCCTGCAACCAGCACACTCACACTCACCTTCACCTTGTTCACCTTTGGGTACCGACTCAGAAGGAATCAGAAAGAGACGCTTTCTGTGTGTCAGGCCTGCGAAGCCGTGAGTGACAGAGAAGCAATGTGAGCGGTGGCTTTTATCTGGATGCTAAGCATTGGAAAGCATTTGTCGTCGGCTGCAGCGCCTTGACTGTCACTCAGTTTGTCCGTCTGTCAGTCAAAACCGGCAGAAAGAGCTTAAATGAGACAGCCTGACTCTGCTGCAGAGGGTCGGTGCTTTTTGTCAACTTAGCAGATATGAACCATGTTACTCTGGTTTTACAACTGTAGTTTCCGAGATAAACCACGCGGCTGGCTGAACAACGTGTTCCCTGTCCTTCTTTAGATATGTACAAAGCCAGACACGTTTCTTTCTTTCTTTTTACTCTTCCTTCTCTGCCTCCTGGGCGCGTGTATGGCTCTTTTTGAACTTTTAATATAGAGGCACTCGAAGCCAACACAGTTAAAATTAGTATTTCACTTATTGCACGGATTTGACATTGAGAGGTTTATTACTCTGCTGCGTGAATCTAACCAGTTTTATCCTTGCTCGTAGCACATTGTTCCAAATTTATACAGATATACATGCAGTACCCTTCACATTTATGGGCACCCCTGGAAAGATGTATTAAAGGCCTTAAAAATAGTTTGCTCTTTGTTTTAGTAGCCTAAGCTTTAGCTTAAGTACATTTATTCAGTGCAGGAAAAAATCTTTTAATTGTGTTTCACAGAGCCAATAGCACATAGCTTATTAAAGGAGTCCTATAAAATGAATTTACCTAATTTTGTTCATCTATTTTTTATTATTTGATCAAAACTTCTTGGAAATATAATCCAGACATTTTCCTCTTTTTTTGTCACCACACAGTATTGAGAATATACGTAGTAAAGAAGATTAAAAAAAAATACAAAATAAATAAAAAATATCTCCAAAGCTCAATGTTGGAGAACCACTTCAAAGAGTGGGATCACAAACTCTACATAAAACCAGTAGGTAAGAGTAATACCACCAAAAAGCCTATCTGTCCAATTATCACAAAAGCTTTGGTGAGATCAGTCTAAGAGGAAATAGATACTCTAGTTGGGACAGGAATATAAACAAAGGATGAGTACGTGAGCAAGCACGTCATTGGAACCTTGCAAGCAATTAGCTTTTTTATTAACAGCCAAAATGTAAATATATATAAATGTGTCTATGTACATTTATATATGTGAGTTTGATTGCTCCTTTTAACAGGATTTAATAGGTGTCACTAATAAAATGCACTTGTTTAACTGATCATCAGAAGGTTATAGCACGTCTATAAATGCCAGAGTTTTTTTTTCAGGTGTGGGTTTGAAGCGTAATGAAGTGTGATAAATACCATGCAAAGTTGTAAATGACCAAATTGTTTCTGCCAATAACCTGGAAAGGGTTATAAAACCTTTTCTAAACCATTTGAAACCCATCACTCTGCACTAAAATAGATTATACTCTTGTGGAAAATGCTAATCTTTGCAGGTGTGTGCAGCCTAGCAAGGCTGCAGGCTCGTTTCAAAGCCACAGAACCTGGACACCAATACTGTCAGAGTCAAATGTGAGGTTATCTGTCCCACAGCTGACACACGACCAAATTGGGCCCTCAGTAAGACAGTGGTCTCAAATATAGCAGCAGACAAATTAAATTGGTGAAAAAGAATCATATCAGGGTGCTGCAATGGCTCAGTCAAAGTCTTGGCCTGGTTGTACTGCTGGGGTCGAACCGGAAGACAGCTGTGCAGGAATGCTTACTGGGTTCGAACCAGACCTGACCATCAAACAAATAACTCTGGCCTCATCTGACCAGAGATTCGGGTCAGGATTGAGTCGGGCCATAAATTTAAACTCTAATAGTCAACAGAAAACGTCCAGGCATACATTGCTAAACGTTGTTCCTGAGATGTACTTAGTTTTTCACTCACAGATCTATTCATTTTAACTTAATGTTTGTCAACTAAATAAGGACAGTTTGAAATTTGTACTTTGTAAGTTCAAGGTGAGGTCTAAATAACTTTCAGGTCATTAGTCATTTTTACTTTGTCCATTTATCGTTCTTTTTTAACTATCAAAAGCTACAGGGGCTTGCTTAAAATCGATTAAACTATAAACCAAAGTCTGTTTTGGTGCCAAAAGTTCTTCCTCAGAGTTGGACACATGTTCTCATCATCCGTCTCGTCACATCCATCTTTGCCCCGTGTCTTTCTTAGCATTCATCAATCTTTCCCTGCGGGTTAAAGAGAGCCCCGTGGGAATCAGTCAGTGTTGCTCCTGGAATCCCTCTCTTGTAAAAGTCTGAAGTTTGTTCACCTGCGTTTCATTTTCCTCCTCTAAAAAGTGTCACTAATGAGCCTCCAGGGGTGCTCATGCCCTGTGGTTTCAAACAAAGCCAGATGTAGAGCGAGACTATCCATGCCCCTGATTGATCAAACTGACCTGCCTTATTTAATGGAGGTGTCAGACTATTGGCGCCGGCAAGCTCGCGATGTGGAGGGAACATTTATATATAGGGGGTATGTTCAGGAAAGTAATAAAAGTGAAATATAAAAAGTTGCTAAATCAGGAGTTTCTCCTTCCAACTTTCTTCCTTTCAAGCTTACATAAAACTTTGAGTGATTAGAGCGAGATCTATTAAAGAATAGGGATCCAAACACTGGGGGGAAAAGTAATGACAAAGCTGCCAGTTCAGTAATAGTTCCTCAAAAAAGCCAATCATCCATCAGAGAAATAAGGCTGTGCTTTGCTGAGAGGTCATGCGATTTAATTGGGTATTGGTCTTAAGCCAAAACCTAATGAGTAGACACACAGCCAGTGACAAGCTAAATGTGGAGGTCATTGTACGCTGTAGGCTGTAGCTGAAAAGGGCCAGAAGGTAATCTCTCTTTGGCCTGCTTTGGAAGAAGTTAATAGTTAATTTTCCATCAAACTTCCAGCTATTGTAATAAGCGAATGCTGTGAACGTTGTTTGACTACAAACTGTCGGCCGTAATTTCCATTAAACATGTTAAAATTTGTACCCATGAACAAGACCTTCCAAACTTTTTGAACTTCTTTATTCTGCATTCAGAAAGGTTACGCTCAACTTCAGATCACTGGAGACAGTTGGAGGTCAAAAATAAACAAATAACAAAATTTGCTTTAAGCCCTTTCAAGTTAACACTTTGTTGAACTACCTTTGACTGCACGTCAAGTGTCTCGCTGCTTCACGCATCTAGAAACTGATACTTTTGTATCATCACTTGTAATTACACAGTTCTTCTTCTTTCCACTATTTCCAAATTGGGTTTAGGTGTGGATTTTCACCAGGCCTAATACATAAATACACTTTATCTAAACCATTTAGGTCTGGTTGTATGGATAGTGTTCTGCTAGGAAGAGAAACACTGCCTAAATATCAAAACTTTTGCAGCCTTTAACTATTTCTCCTATTTTGGAGCTCAGTATTTAGCTTCATCCATCTTCCTATAAACTTTGACCTATGCTCCCACAGCATAATGGTGCTACCACCATGTTTTGCCATGGTATTGTTCAGGGTTGTGTTCTTTGTTAGTTTTCTATGTAGGTTTTCGTAAGCCATAAAACTGAATCTTACGGCGCCCCCTAGGGGACACAGAAGATTTTTTTTTCTTTTGCGTTACCTCGCAGAACTTTTGCGATGTTTATTGTATTATGTTATATATAGTGGTATCAGAGAAAACAGGGTTAAATACAAATGGACACAACACACTTTTCATATCCAACTCAATCATTTGCATTGAAGCTTTTTTTCTCTGGTGCTGCCCAAAGTAAACAGCAGCATGTTTACAATACTGTCTTCTTTTTCTTCTCAAGGAGCGGATTTGGCTTTTGGTTATTAGGCAGACAGCTTGTCAAGCAGTGTTTATGTGCCTCCTATTAAACTCTGTATGCTTAAAATGCCTTACTCTAACATGTTCAGTTAGAGTAAGGCCTGTAGAGCTTAAAGGGTATGCTGCCCACTCGTCTGGCTTGAAACGGCTTGAAAAATGTGCTGTCTGGACTGCAGCAGAACCTTCTGTTCATTATTTACTGTATGTTGCACTTAATCAATGCTTGTTGCCGAATAAACTGAGGGCAAGATCCAAGTCTCTTGAGCTTCCCTCCTACCTGCGACGCGTAAGCATAGGCAGCCTTTGTTTTCCGCAACCTTAAGTTTAGACGGCCGTTTCCAAGCTCTCCTTGGAACACAATTCAACATTCAGTCAATAATACTGCATAACTTTGAAAAGCTTGATTGTAGGCTTCAGTGTGTGTGTGTGTGTCCATCTGGCTTAATGCAAAAAGCTATACAAAAGCCAAACAAGGCAGCTGATTCGCTATATAAAGCAGATCACGCTCCACAATGCTGGAACTGCAGAAAAATCTCCAGTAATTGAGATGAAAGCAAGGTGTCTTTACCAGATGGCCAAGAATCTCTGTCTTTTCCTGTTGGTTTCATTTAAGCAAGTAATGTCTATTTTTACCGTGCACAGCAATCTAAGCTCTCGGAGGATGTAATACTGAATCAGTTCCAGTCAGCCATTGATCCTCCAGCAGGGTGGGGCTGTATTAATCAGCTACCATTGTCACAATGAGCGCTTCCAAAAGCAGACTTTCCTCTCACATTTCTGCCAGCATGCCCCAGGCATTTTTTTCTGTCAGTTTTGTGTATATGCGCATGTATATGTATGTGTGTATTGCTGCCTTCCTCATCATCCTCACGGCTCCATGTCTCCTTTTGCATACTCATTTAGCTATCCTGATGTTTAGATTTGTTCTCCCTCTATCCATCCATCCGAATATCCTTTCTTTATTCAAATTCAACTAAAAAAAAATTTTAAGACTTTTTTGCTGCAGAGTCTTAAGGGTTCTTTTGCTTCAGATGTTTTATATATATATATATATATATATATATATATATATATTTTTTTTTTTTTATCACACTCTGAAACAAAAATGGTGAAACAGAAACACAGTTTAGTGTAAGATGAAAATGATATGAGTACAAAATGCAGTTTTCAAATTACTATTTTATTTATTATAGCTGACGTATGTAACTTTTACATTAAAAAAAGTTTTTTGTCTGTTGTGGGTTTTTTTGTCATGACAGTACAACCTGAGATAGATAATCTGTGAAAAAAAATCAAGCTCCTCTGCCTCCTCCCAGTTGTCCTTCAACCACTTGCAGAAATGCACGGCTCCCAGTCAGAAATGACCAATCAGAGCCAGGAGGAGGATCTTAGTCCTGTCAATCATGTTTGTGTATGCATACCCTCTCCCTTGCAGCATATCATCCGATATGCAGCAGATATGCTGCATCGGTTTAGCCACCGATGACGGTGGCTAAACGGTTTTCCTGTAACAGGAAGTTGTTTCTCCATCATTGGCACAGCTGCAGCGCGAAAAATGATCCAAAGCAGAAGGAAATTTTAAATTGGCAAAATAAATAGCTAAAATGCAGCTTTTGCAGTGGTCTAGTCAAAGTAAGGACTTATGACTGAAGTTCTGTTTGAGATGGTATGGCTTGGCCTCCAACTAAAGTCCTCCACTTAGACGTAAAAGACTCATTGCCAGCTGTAATAATTGGTTTACAGCAGTTTTTGCTGCCAAGGGCATTTTCAACATAGACAGGTTTTAGCTTAGGTTAGAAAAACGTACTCACTAAAAAGTAGGCGTTTGGTATATAGGAACTTAAAAAACGAACACACTATAAGATTGTTTTCTAAAATTTTGACTTAACCTTCAGATAAATAAAACGCGGTTTTGTCGCTGTGCCCTGGCTATGTCCCTAATAAAAGAGATTCTTTGAACTTCATCTCACATCAGCATAAAGAGAGATAGTTGAGGAGACGCCACAGGCAGTAACATAATTCCAGATCCAGGGAGGGACTGCAACAAAAACAGCAGCAGCAGACAAACGTGTCCACTTCAATATGTGGAGACATAAGGATGATGATTTTTGTCATTTTTTTGCTGTAAGTGGTCATTAATTTATATTAGGAGCAGAAGAAATGTCACATTGTGCATGCAAGAGAGCAGTCGATGGAAAACAGCGATTAGCATTACTAAGACAATAATCTGTGTCTGCATTCACAGGATGCTTAGATCAGCACCCTAACTCAGATTTCCAAAAGTTTTGCCAACATTCCCAAGTCCAACACAGCCATCAAATATTCAGTTTATGTTACATCTTTGTGCTATTGCTGACTTCATTTTGAAACGCCTTTTCAAATACAGCCCGGTTCCGCAGTGCTGCTGTCCGTGTGACGTAGCGGCGCCTGGTCAGTTACTGTCAAAAGCCAGTTTGTTGTTGCATCTCTGAAGATAAATACTACTAATGAAAACATCAGAGAATTTGACTTCAAACAATCTATGCTATCCCTTTGACAACATTTTTTAAACTGACGTTAAAAACCAATGCTCTGCAAATCTTCGAACACTAACTATAAGGCTAATAAGCTTTCTGTAAATAATACCCTGAAGAGGCTCGTTGTTCCTCAGGCAGTCTTCTGGTGCAATCCAAGCTGTCAGCTTCTTTCATATTCCACAGCTGTACTTTATGTTTCTAATTTATATTCAGATATATTTTACTCACTGATGCTGCCTGTTCGGTTTTATTCTCACTTTATTTCTCTATATATTGTCACAGAGAATGCAGCCTCTTCCAGTGCTGGTGGAAACGTTTGAAAGCCCCTTTTTATATATCTCTTCTCTCTAGACTGCCGTGTTTTTTCCTGTCAAAAAAGGCTATAATGGATGCGTCTAGATATACTTAGAGTCTTCCACTGTTTTGGCTTTTTATTCACTGATCTGAGGTTGTAATCTTCTTCACTGTTTAGAACGAGCCCGTCTCTCGGTGAGTAAAGGTGTCCATTGCCTGCTTCTTCCACTCACACCTTGGGGATGTGGTTGGGGCGTCACCGCATGTTTCTTTCGCCTGTCTCCCAATCCAGCGCGTTGCAGCAGCCGTCTGGAAGAAAACCGTAAATGTGGAAGAGGAAACGGATCAGGCTTGTCGCCATGTGCGTTCTTTAACAGTGGAGGGCAGTTGTGATGACTGAGGTAGATTTTGACTGATGGGAAAAATCATGCTGGGGACTGCTTCTCATGATAATTTACTGCAGCTTTGGTGGGGGTTAAAAACGTTTCTGTAGCAAGTGACATTCTGTTTATTATTCAGGTCTGCATAAAGTCCTAAGAGGGAATTTATAGCATATACACAGCATTGAAAATTTTAGAATACCACATTAAACATTAATTTCCTCTAACATGAATGATCTTATTGATTATGTTTGAGAAACAAAGTGGTGTAGCTACAGATAAACACCAAAAATGTACTTTTCATTACTCCTTGGAATAAAACATCAACAAAGCTGGACCTTCTTTGGCTGGAATAACTTCAGTGAAATACTTCTAATAGTCATATTCCTCAAGAATCCTCTGATACATGGTAGAATTGGTGATAGTGGACTTACCAGGTCTCCAAACCATGACACTTACTGCTTCATAGCTGACATGAATTTCTTTTCCTGGAGTACTATATATTGTTTGAGAATTAAATATTCTGCTCTGGTGTCCAAATAATTCAATTTTAGTCAAAATGACATGTTCCCAGACATCCAGGCCTGGAAAAAATGTTTCTCTGGTAAACTTCACTGTGGACTTCTTGTTTTTCTTAGAGCGCACCCGTCATGAAAGTTAATCTTCTGCCGTTTCTGAGGTTTATGCTGATTGTACAGGCTGTGTACGCTGTCATATCCACAGTAGCAAAAGTCTGCCATGGGTCCTATACTTACATCATAGGGTTTAGTTAAACCCTAAGATATTGTGTTTGGCTCTTAGGATAAATATGCTTGTTGTGAGCTGTTTTGAATGTCCTCCATTCTTCCATATGCAGTGAAAAGAGCGTTCACTCTCACTTCAACATTCAAGTGCACATCAAGCTAAATGCATTTGTTACTGCATTTTGCAAAAATGTTGAACATTTCTTTAGCTTTTATTGTACTGTATATTTACATTACTCAGCTTTGTTAGTATTGTTCAAATTGATATGAAATAATTGCATGTTAAAATATGTGAGAAGAACCCACAGGTTGTTGTGGGGTGCCCTCATTTTTCCACAAGTCTTTATGCTCACTCCTCTCAATTTTCCTTTTGTTTCTCTCAGATTGGCACAGAGTGGGACGCTAAAGAGCGCATGTTCAGGAACATCGGCGGCCTGATGGGCCCCATGGATGAGACGGTAGGCATGCAGAAATGGAACAAAGGGCCAAACGTCACAGTCACTGTGGTCTGGATCGACCCCACCAACGTCATCGCAGCCACCTACGACATCCTGATCGACGCGAGTGCAGAGTTCACCCACTATCGTCCGCCACTCAACCAGCCGCTGCGACCCGGAGTCTGGAACGTCCGAATCCTACATAACTGGAGCCCTGTGGCCGAGATTCGTTTCCTTATCGTTCCGCTGGCCTATAGCAAGCACCAGCCTATAAGACAAGGTGAGAAACATTCATATACCTTCTGTTGTAATCAGCATTTCTCATTTATTACAGCTTGAACATGACATTGATTTCAGCCAGAGAAAACTCCACCAATTTCTCTCCCTTCTCATTACGAATCCTCGTAAATTTTGGGTTTTTTTTAAAACAGAAACATTTTAAAACTTTCGTACACCTTGAAGCCACAAACCACTTTAATCAGCAGTCGGTGTCTTTCCTTCAGTCGCTGCTCTCTGTGCGACCTCACTCTAATGAACATGGATTAGATTTGGTCCCTCGGTTAGCTCAAGCCAACTTCTTGTTAAAATGGAGCGAAGATAAAAGTTGATTTCTACCATTTTAAGACTTCAATCTCAAATGTTTCAGAGGTTCATCCAAACTGAGTTTTATTGACATTCACACAAATGCCACGTTTGATTTTGATGATTACAAAAAAACCCTTCTTTTTTACAGTGAACAGCATGGTAGTCTGCAGATAACCTTTCTGTGTAACACTTTATCTAAAACAGAATGTTTTCAGTTTCCAAGGAATTGTTTCGTTACTACTGTGAAATTAAAACAACTGAGATATTGTAGAAATTATAGGGACATTGTTTTGATACATGTCCACCGTTTTTTTCCTTAGATAATCCCTTCAAGTAACATAATCATGTTTTGTTATGTTTGACTCAAACAGGCCCAGACACACAAGATCTTTAATATGAAATGCATAAACTGTAATGCAAAAGGGCATAATCAAATTCTGTTTAGTCATCTCTTCAGGTAAGATACTGACTGTTCATTACCTCTTCACAGAATCCCACTTCTAAAAGTCCATCTTAATTCTAAATTGTAATTCTTTTAATGAAAAACAAAATGTTCAGTCCTTACATCTTTCTTTTAATCTGAATATTAATTAGTAAGACAATTTGAGTCATGACATGGACATTAATTGTGGGCTGAAAGTAAAACTTACTTGATTAAAATATTTTTGCATATTACTGATGTGTGCAGACTTTCACATTATTCTCTGCTCACATCTAAATCTCTGGCCGTTTTACCTGGAGTCAGTGTTTTAACTCCAACTTTATGTCATTCCACTATAAGGCAGTCGCTGAAGTTGTCTTGTGTTTATCTTTTTTTTTTCTCGCCGACACTGACATTGTGTCAGATGCTATATTGAGCGGCTACATTGACCATGAAGTAATGTTTGCTGATTTAGGTGTCCCAAAAGGTCCAAACACACACACACACACACCAACACACACCCGCACGCAGCCTTGTATCTGCAGTGATGCCCTTTCTAATCAAGCCTCGGGCCTCTACAGACCCTGGTTATTTGTCATCAAGTCACCCCTAATAACCCAGCGAGCAGCTCATACATACTAAACAGAGTGTTAAACAACAGCGCACTTAGCCCTCTAAAAACAATGACACAATTAAATCAATCAGTCAGCATGGGCAAGAAACAAGACTGCAGTGTTCCAGTCCATAAGCCACCAGTTTCCTCTGAAAGTCACATGAGAGCTGAGATGCCGACTTCAGCGTAATCAGTTCCTCAGTTCAGGCAGATTATTAAACCAAGAAGGCTTGGTTTAATAATCCGCCTGAGCTACTTTAATGATGCAGAGAAACAACACATGAAGTTGCATCTGTCGCCTCATGCGAGTCTCTCATGAGACGACACGTGACTAATATGTGTTTTTGTGTCACATATTAGTCACAAGTAAATGGTGGTGCTGACAGTGGTCCAGGTAAGTTATTTTTCCACTCATGGTGGTGCGCCTGTGTCCCGCCTCTGCTCTGCCTGCAACCGAAACGTTTTCACCGAACACATGCGCTCTGAGCTGGGACAGTAGGAAGTCGTGAGTGTGTGAGGCTTCAGTTGAAATTGGGGGCGCAACGATAAATTAGCCTAGATTTTGTTACATTAACAGAAGCTGAAGTAGAAATAAAACTATGAAGGTATTAAAGTATTTGAAACCAATATCCACTATATTAAGGCTTACTTGTTCCAGGCCTCGTTTCTTTCTGAGAAGTTTTAAAAACACTTAAAAATTTTAAGAAAGGGAAGTTGTCTGACGATGGATATTTTCATGTTTTATTGCAAAAACATGGAACAAAAAGAAAGTTGCTTTAGGGACAATTCCCAGTATTTTTTTAAGTGATCTTGGTATCAAAAATGCTTGGATATGAGAAAAAGGTTTGAAATATAAGTAGCTATATGGACAATTTTAATTGGCCATCAATAAATCTCCATTTCCATCCTAAGAGTGTCAAACAATATTAGTTTGCTCCAGCAGGTGTGTGGTTGATATATGAAGTTATGGTTTTCGTATTTCACTCTCACTAAAAAAAAAATAAAAAAAAAAGACGGTCACAGCAATTACGTACTAAGAAGGATGTACTGAACCACAGTTTGTTCATATATTTTTCTGTTAAAAACTACGCTATCAGATGGAATAACTGCATTCTTGACTCCCAGCATGTGCTTTGGTTTCAGCGTTTCATCTTGCTGCTTATAACTTACTGCTGAGTCTGGCACCATGTTGCCTTCCTACATGCAGTGCTGGTAAAACTTTATGATGTGGCAACAGCACACACACACACACACACGTACACGCGCACACACACACACGCACACACACACACACACACACGCACACACACACACACACACACACACACACGCACACACACACACACAAGCATTAGATGCAGAAACAGTCTTTCAAGGTGCAGAGCTTTATAACACAGCGATAACACAAAGCGAACCGTCTGATGTGCTGACTGCACCTCGGGTTTGACTGCATCATTCTGTCACAAGTGTGTGAAAAACGCTGATGTCTGCAAACATCTGGGTGTGAGGGGAGGAGTGTTTTTTTTTTTCCTTCCTCCATAGCCATGCTTCGAAGGGATGGCTGGCATCCCAGTTAGGAGACCAGTGAGGAATTTAAAGCTTCACTGGAGCCCAGGGTGGAGTGGGTGCTTTAAAAGAGAAGCTGTGTTTGTGATTTCATAGCCTCCCTTCCATGGCTTTGTCATCACAGGAAACAGGAATGAGGGCATGTCTTGGATCCTTCTGTTTACATAAATCTGGCATTGCAACAATGTGGCACACCACATCAAAAGCACACTTGGGAGATCGAATTGCAGATTTAAATCCAAGCAAATTATGAACCAGTTTGTACCTAATTCCCAGGTCTCACCGCTGTACAAAGCATTTTGTATTTTGAAAAGTTTGATTCTGACTTGTTGAACACTTAGTGCTCTAGTTCCTGTTATAAATAAGTAGAGAAATTGGGCCTTTCTGGCTCAGCAGTAGACTTGTGTGGTAGTGGAGTTCTTTTTCTTAAGTCTTGAGCATCTGCACACTGAAACTGGGCTCTAAAAATTCACACATCCTTCATTATTCTCTTCCACTTTTCAGTTGTCAAAGATTTAGAGTGACTGCTTCATTTGCATCGAACCTTCAAATGTAGACCAGGATAGAAGATAAAATAACAGAATCTTTGATTTTAATATTATAATCAGATTCGCCTGACCCAAATATGATTGTTTAGGTGGTGTTGTCACAAGATGTCTGCATGGGAACCGCACATCAGTGTGTTTTTGGAGTCATTCAACACCAGTCTTCAGTTCTGGCCTGCAGTCAGGCCACTGAACTTCTAAATAATGTTGTAATGGAAACGAATGGTAGCTTCACGGTGCGTTCAAGCACTGTTTGTATATTACTTGCTCAGTGTTGAAATAACCTTTAAATGATTTATCAAGCTTTATTGTTATTAAATTTAACCAAGATGATGAATAACATCCACGACCTATTCTAAGTGTCAGTATTGTATACTAATTGTAACTAGAAAATTTCGGAAGAAATTTAGCCGGGGCCTGCCAAGGCGCGCCCGTCGGGCATGGGCCCGGCGTCGTCGCGCCACAAATCGGCGTCGACGCCAAAGGACGCCGCGACGTGATCAGTGGCACGCGGAGAACCGCAAGAACGTTAAGCGAGGCGGACGTGCACCGTTCGGTACGATTTAAAATGTTGTCAAGGCTTTTATTTTGGAAGTTTTGTTAACCTTCATTTCAAAGGGCCAAACTAATCCCATGCGTAATAGTCCTTGGGTTAAAATAGTTATATAATGCTCAAAACACAAGTAGCTGATGTAAAAATATTCAAGGCTTTTATTTTGAAATTTTCAGTATGCTTCATTTCAAAGGGCCAAACTAATACCACGTGTAACAGTGCTTTGGATGAAAAAGTCAAATAAAGCCAAAAAGAGCAATTACGTCATGTAAAATTATTCAAGGCTTTTATTTTGAAATTTTCAGAATGCTTCATTTCAAAGGGCCAAACTAATACCACGTGTAACAGTGCTTTGGATGAAAAAGTCAAATAAAGCCAAAAAGAGCAATTACCTGATGTAAAAATATTCAAGGCTTTTATTTTGAAATTATTATTATGCTCCATTTTAAAGTTCCAAACTAATCCCATGTGTAACAGTGCTTTGGATGAAAAAGTCATATAAAGCCAAAAACAGCAATTACCTGATGTAAAAATATTCAAGGCTTTTATTTTGAAATTTTCAGTATGCTTCATTTCAAAGTTCCAAAGTAATCCCATGTGTAACAGTGCTTTGGATGAAAACGTCAAATAAAGCCAAAAACAGCAATTACCTGATGTAAAAATATTCAAGGCTTTTATTTTGAAATTATTATTATGCTCCATTTTAAAGTTCCGAACTAATCCCATGTGTAACATTGCTTTGGATGAAAAAGTCATATACGGCCAAAAAGAGCAATTACTTCATGTAAAATATTCAAGGCTTTTATTTTGAAATTTTCAGTATGCTTCATTTTAAAGTTCTGAACTAATACCACGTGTAAGAGTGCTTTGGATGAAAAAGTCAAATAAAGCCAAAAAGAGCAATTACGTCATGTAAAAATATTCAAGGCTTTTATTTTGAAACTTTTGTTAAGCTTCATTTCAAAGGGCCAAACTAATACCACGTGTAACAGTGCTTTGGATGAAAAAGTCAAATAAAGCCAAAAAGAGCAATTACATGATGTAAAAATATTCAAGGCTTTAATTTTGAAATTTTTGTTAATATTCATTTCAAAGGGCCAAACTAATACCATGTGTAACAGTGCTTTGGATGAAAAAGTCAAATAAAGCCAAAAAGAGCAATTACGTCATGTAAAAATATTCAAGGCTTTTATTTTGAAATTTGCAGGATGCTTCATTTCAAAGGGCCAAACTAATCCCATGCGTAATAGTCCTTCGGTTAAAATAGTTATATAATGCTCAAAACACAAGTAGCTGATGTAAAAATATTCAAGGCTTTTATTTTGAAATTTTTGTTAAGCTTCATTTTAAAGGGCCAAACTAATACCATGTGTAACAGTGCTTTGGATGAAAAAGTCAAATAAAGCCAAAAAAGAGCAATTACGTCATGTAAAAATATTCAGGGCTTTTATTGTGAAATTTTCAATATGCTTAATTTTAAAGTGTAAAACTAATCCCATGTGTAACAGTTACTGAGTTAAATCAGTTATATACAGCCCAAAGCAGCAAGTAGTTGTAAAGGCCAGTTCTCAGTCCTGATCTGTTTCAACTGAGGATAGATAGAACTACAACGATGCGTATTCGTAGTCCTAACCAGCAGCCAATAGCCTCTTGAGTTCCGTTGCTATGGCAAATAATGGTCTCAGCAGGTGTGAGCTCTGAGCTGTGAGCTCTCAAACACACAAGTGTGTTTGAGCAAACACACTTTACTGAAAAAAAGCATTGGAAACAAATCCTTCTTGTTCGGGAACCGTAATACATATTCGAAAAGCGTTTTAAGCGTATGACAGTTCAATGTGTCTTCTGCGATAGTCCCGAGATTCATATCTGTACCTCACTCAGAGCATTTACAGTGATGAGAGAAAGAAATGTTGTGCCCAGATATGAACCGAGGTCGGCTGTCACTCTAATATGAGCAAAAATGAGAAACTTTGGGTCGCTTAGAGGCAAATTGTGGACAAACCATAACTGGTATCGACGAGCCGTCTTCACTTTCGAAGAGATCACAGACGTATCTACAAAATGAAATTTGAATGGCATTTCTAGGTGAATTTGTGACGACACAGCAAATCCTCAAAAATAGGGTATTTCTAGGATTTTTCCCATTGAGTTATAATGGGGTTTTTTTCGTAGTTTTTTGCGAATTATGTCGCCATGTTAATCCCGAATCCCACCAAAAGTAATAGCTGGAATGGCGTGAATTTTCTGCACGTTTTGATACCTCTTTTGTAGGTGTGCACGCAGCGGTATGAGCCGCATTAACGGTTACGGATGAAAAATAAAGAATAACTAGAAAATTTCGGAAGAAATTTAGCCGGGGCCTGCCGAGGCGCGCCCGTCGGGCATGGTCCCGGCGTCGTCGCGCCACAAATCGGCGTCGACGCCAAAGGACGCCGCGACGTGATCAGTGGCACGCGGAGAACCGCAAGAACGTTAAGCGAGGCGGACGTGCACCGTTCGGTACGATTTAAAATGTTGTCAAGGCTTTTATTTTGGAAGTTTTGTTAACCTTCATTTCAAAGGGCCAAACTAATCCCATGCGTAATAGTCCTTGGGTTAAAATAGTTATATAATGCTCAAAACACAAGTAGCTGATGTAAAAATATTCAAGGCTTTTATTTTGAAATTTTCAGTATGCTTCATTTCAAAGGGCCAAACTAATACCACGTGTAACAGTGCTTTGGATGAAAAAGTCAAATAAAGCCAAAAAGAGCAATTACGTCATGTAAAATTATTCAAGGCTTTTATTTTGAAATTTTTGTTAATATTCATTTCAAAGGGCCAAACTAATACCATGTGTAACAGTGCTTTGGATGAAAAAGTCAAATAAAGCCAAAAAGAGCAATTACGTCATGTAAAAATATTCAAGGCTTTTATTTTGAAACTTTTGTTAAGCTTCATTTCAAAGGGCCAAACTAATACCACGTGTAACAGTGCTTTGGATGAAAAAGTCAAATAAAGCCAAAAAGAGCAATTACGTCATGTAAAATTATTCAAGGCTTTTATTTTGAAATTTTCAGTATGCTTCATTTCAAAGGGCCAAACTAATACCACGTGTAACAGTGCTTTGGATGAAAAAGTCAAATAAAGCCAAAAAGAGCAATTACCTGATGTAAAAATATTCAAGGCTTTTATTTTGAAATTATTATTATGCTCCATTTTAAAGTTCCAAACTAATCCCATGTGTAACAGTGCTTTGGATGAAAAAGTCATATAAAGCCAAAAACAGCAATTACCTGATGTAAAAATATTCAAGGCTTTTATTTTGAAATTATTATTATTCTCCATTTTAAAGTTCCAAACTAATCCCATGTGTAACATTGCTTTGGATGAAAAAGTCATATACGGCCAAAAAAAGCAATTACCTGATGTAAAAATATTCAAGGCTTTTATTTTGAAATTATTATTATTCTCCATTTTAAAGTTCCAAAGTAATCCCATGTGTAACAGTGATTTGGATGAAAACGTCAAATAAAGCCAAAAACAGCAATTACCTGATGTAAAAATATTCAAGGCTTTTATTTTGAAATTATTATTCTCCATTTTAAAGTTCCAAACTAATCCCATGTGTAACATTGCTTTGGATGAAAAAGTCATATACGGCCAAAAAAAGCAATTACCTGATGTGAAAATATTCAAGGCTTTTATTTTGAAATTATTATTCTCCATTTTAAAGTTCCAAAGTAATCCCATGTGTAACAGTGCTTTGGATGAAAACGTCAAATAAAGCCAAAAACAGCAATTACCTGATGTAAAAATATTCAAGGCTTTTATTTTGAAATTATTATTATGCTCCATTTTAAAGTTCCAAACTAATCCCATGTGTAACAGTTACTGAGTTAAATCAGTTATATACAGCCCATAGCAGCAGTAGTTCTAAAGGCCAGTTCTCAGTCCTGATCTGTTTCAACTGAGGATAGATAGAACTACAGTGATGCGTATTCGTAGTCCTAACCAGCAGCCAATAGCCTCTTGAGTTCCGTTGCTATGGCAAATAATGGTCTCAGCAGGTGTGAGCTCTGAGCTGTGAGCTCTCAAACACACAAGTGTGTTTGAGCAAACACACTTTACTGAAAAAAAGCATTGGAAACAAATCCTTCTTGTTCGGGAACCGTAATACATATTCGAAAAGCGTTTCGAGCGTATGACAGTTCAATGTGTCTTCTGCGATAGTCCCGAGATTCATATCTGTACCTCACTCAGAGCATTTACAGCGATGAGAGAAAGAAATGTTGTGCCCATATCTGATCCGAGGTCGGCTGTCACTCTAATATGAGCAAAAATGAGAAACTTTGGGTCGCTTAGAGGCAAATTGTGGACAAACCATAACTGGTATCGACGAGCCGTCTTCACTTTCGAAGAGATCACAGACGTATCTACAAAATGAAATTTGAATGGCATTTCTAGGTGAATTTGTGACGACACAGCAAATCCTCAAAAATAGGGTATTTCTAGGATTTTTCCCATTGAGTTATAATGGGGTTTTTTTCGTAGTTTTTTGCGAATTATGTCGCCACATTAAGCCCAAATCCCACCAGAAGTAATAGCTCCAATGGCGTGAATTTTCTGCACGTTTTGATACCTCATTTGTAGGTGTGCACCCAGCGGTATGAGCCGCATTAACGGTTACGGAAGAAAAATAAAGTTCTATAACTAGAAAATTTCGGAAGAAATTTAGACGGGGCCTGCCAAGGCGCGCCCGTGGGGTTCGGGCCCGGCGTCGTCGCGCCACAAATCGGCGTCGACGCCAAAGAACGCCGCGACGTCACCAGTGGCACGCGGAGAACCGCAAGAACGTTAAGCGAGGCGGACGTGCACCGTTCGGTACGATTTAAAATGTTGTCAAGGCTTTTATTTTGGAAGTTTCAGTATGCTTCATTTCAAAGGGCCAAACTAATCCCATGCGTAATAGTCCTTGGGTTAAAATAGTTATATAATGCTCAAAACACAAGTAGCTGATGTAAAAGTATTCAAGGCTTTTATTTTGAAATTTTCAGTATGCTTCATTTTAAAGTTCTGAACTAATACCACGTGTAAGAGTGCTTTGGATGAAAAAGTCAAATAAAGCCAAAAAGAGCAATTACGTCATGTAAAAATATTCAAGGCTTTTATTTTGAAATTTTCAGTATGCTTCATTTCAAAGGGCCAAACTAATACCATGTGTAACAGTGCTTTGGATGAAAAAGTCAAATAAAGCCAAAAAGAGCAATTACATGATGTCAAAATATTCAAGGCTTTTATTTTGAAATTTTTGTTAATCTTCATTTCAAAGGGCCAAACTAATACCATGTGTAACAGTGCTTTGGATGAAAAAGTCATACAAAGCCAAAAACAGCAATTGCATGATGTAAAAATATTCAAGGCTTTTATTTTGAAATTATTACTTTGCTCCATTTTAAAGTTCCAAACTAATCCCATGTGTAACAGTGCTGTGGATGAAAAAGTCATATACGGCCAAAAAAAGCAATTACATGATGTAAAAATATTCAAGGCTTTTATTTTGAAATTTTCAGTATGCTTCATTTCAGAGGGCCAAACTAATACCACGTGTAACAGTGCTTTGGATGAAAAAGTCACATAAAGCCAAAAACAGCAATTACCTGATGTAAAAATATTCAAGGCTTTTATTTTGAAATTATTATTATGCTCCATTTTAAAGTTCCGAACTAATCCCATGTGTAAGAGTGCTTTGGATGAAAAAGTCAAATAAAGCCAAAAAGAGCAATTACGTCATGTAAAAATATTCAAGGCTTTTATTTTGAAACTTTTGTTAAGCTTCATTTCAAAGGGCCAAACTAATACCACGTGTAACAGTGCTTTGGATGAAAAAGTCAAATAAAGCCAAAAAGAGCAATTACATGATGTAAAAATATTCAAGGCTTTTATTTTGAAATTTTTGTTAATATTCATTTCAAAGGGCCAAACTAATACCATGTGTAACAGTGCTTTGGATGAAAAAGTCACATAAAGCCAAAAACAGCAATTACCTGATGTAAAAATATTCAAGGCTTTTATTTTGAAATTATTATTATGCTCCATTTTAAAGTTCCGAACTAATCCCATGTGTAACATTGCTTCGGATGAAAAAGTCATATACGGCCAAAAAGAGCAATTACGTCATGTAAAATATTCAAGGCTTTTATTTTGAAATTATTATTCTCCATTTTAAAGTTCCAAACTAATCCCATGTGTAACATTGCTTTGGATGAAAAAGTCATATACGGCCAAAAAAAGCAATTACCTGATGTAAAAATATTCAAGGCTTTTATTTTGAAATTATTATTATTCTCCATTTTAAAGTTCCAAAGTAATCCCATGTGTAACAGTGCTTTGGATGAAAACGTCAAATAAAGCCAAAAACAGCAATTACCTGATGTAAAACTATTCAAGGCTTTTATTTTGAAATTATTATTATTCTCCATTTTAAAGTTCCAAAGTAATCCCATGTGTAACAGTGCTTTGGATGAAAACGTCAAATAAAGCCAAAAACAGCAATTACCTGATGTAAAAATATTCAAGGCTTTTATTTTGAAATTATTATTCTCCATTTTAAAGTTCCAAACTAATCCCATGTGTAACATTGCTTTGGATGAAAAAGTCATATACGGCCAAAAAAAGCAATTACCTGATGTAAAAATATTCAAGGCTTTTATTTTGAAATTATTATTATTCTCCATTTTAAAGTTCCAAAGTAATCCCATGTGTAACAGTGCTTTGGATGAAAACGTCAAATAAAGCCAAAAACAGCAATTACCTGATGTAAAACTATTCAAGGCTTTTATTTTGAAATTATTATTATGCTCCATTTTAAAGTTCCAAACTAATCCCATGTGTAACAGTTACTGAGTTAAATCAGTTATATACAGCCCATAGCAGCAGTAGTTCTAAAGGCCAGTTCTCAGTCCTGATCTGTTTCAACTGAGGATAGATAGAACTACAGCGATGCGTATTCGTAGTCCAAATCAGCAGCCAATAGCCTCTTGAGTTCCGTTGCTATGGCAAATAATGGTCTCAGCAGGTGTGAGCTCTGAGCTGTGAGCTCTCAAACACACAAGTGTGTTTGAGCAAACACACTTTACTGAAAAAAAGCATTGGAAACAAATCCTTCTTGTTCGGGAACCGTAATACATATTCGAAAAGCGTTTCGAGCGTATGACAGTTCAATGTGTCTTCTGCGATAGTCCCGAGATTCATATCTGTACCTCACTCAGAGCATTTACAGTGATGAGAGAAAGAAATGTTGTGCCCAGATCTGAACCGAGATCGGCTGTCACTGTAATTTCAGCAAAAATGAGAAAGTTTGGGTCGCTTAGAGGCAAATTGTGGACAAACCGTAACTGGTATCGACGAGCCGTCTTCACTTTCGAAGAGATCACAGACGTATCTACAAAATGAAATTTGAATGGCATTTCTAGGTGAATTTGTGACGACACAGCAAATCCTCAAAAATAGGGTATTTCTAGGATTTTTCCCATTGAGTTATAATGGGGTTTTTTTCGTAGTTTTTTGCGAATTATGTCGCCACGTTAAGCCCAAATCCCACCACAAGTAATAGCTCCAATGGCGTGAATTTTCTGCACGTTTTGATACCTCATTTGTAGGTGTGCACCCAGCGGTACGAGCCGCATTAACGGTTACGGAAGAAAAATAAAGAATTATAATAATATTAAAGAGACACTTTGTTGGGTGTAGAGTAATAGGTTCCTGCCATTGCTTTGCATGGCAGGCCCCAATAATAATAATAATAATAATATTAAAGAGACGCTTCTCTCCGACAATAGTAATAGGTTCCTGCCATTGCTTTGCATGGCAGGCCCCAATAATAATAAAGAAACTTTTCTTGGGAGAATAGCAATAGGTTCCTGCCATTGCTTTGCATGGCAGGCCCCAATAAATGACAGAGGCTTATCAGAAGGTGGCCTCTATTTAATTTTTTTTATAAAATAAATAGTTTATTAGTACAGTCTTTATTATTACCCAGGGAAGCAAATATGTGGTAACCATAAAAGAAAAGCTTCTTGAATTATTAGTTTTTAAACTATTAGCAAGTTAACTCTGACTCAAAGAGGCACACATAGTCGACGTCACCATGTCAACAAAGTTTTACAACATGCTTATGAAGAAATATATATTTACATGAAGGAATGCAGGAGATTCGAATTCCAGTCTTCTTTACGCATTCCAGTGACCGTCCAGCTGGTAAACACTGAGCCGGCCATGTTTACTAGGAAAAGAAATACAGTAACATTTGCTTATACTTCGCCCTGATCCATCCACCTTGAAATATGCTTCAAGGTGTGTTTAGACTCGGAGCATGTTGAGATTTTTGGATAACAATTTATGATTTCAATGGTGAAGCACCTGAAAATGGCTGGTTTGGAACAAGATGGTTAGATTTGATCAGCTAATAAAACTAAATTATACAGCGATAAACCTTGTTAGAAACAGGCAAGTATTTTATTCATGAACTGTTGAGGAAGACCTTTGAGAAATAACTTAGTTTTTTTGGAGGTATTTCAGCAAAGATCATCCAGAGTTTAATTGGATGCGAATGCACCACCAAGTTAAAACGTAACTGTAAAAGGCAAAGAGAGGAGCAGCTAGTGGAGGAACAAATCTCAACACTGGAGCTTGGCTCAATACAACAGCTGTGTGTCTTCACATGTTCAGCATATTGTTGTATTTTTGTGATGCCTTTGAAATGCCTTGTTGCTGAAATGTGCCATACAAGTACAATTTGATTTGATTGATTCTTTTTCCTCTCCCCTCATCAGGATGTTTGATTTCATCACAAATATTCTTTGTCTTTAGATTTTCAGTTTTAGAGCTTCATAGTCATAAGTATCTAGAAAGTTTACATTTAGAATACAATAACATTATGCTGAGATGTTTAATCATTGCGCTGCAAAAGCACAAAATCTTAACTCTTAGAGACATTTTTCCCACATGTTAAAATGTCTTGTTCCACTGGAAGATTATTTCACTAATAACCAGTACTTTTTCATCAATATTTAGGAAGTTTTGACCTAAAACAAGCTCTTATATCTTGCTGAAAAGTTGCTTGTAAGTTGGTTTTGCCTTATTGCTAGTGTACTAAGAAACTAGACCAAAAATACTTGGCAAAATTCCTTTGTTTTTTCAATGTGATCGTGGTTATTAAACAGCACAGCTCTCATCACTTGCTCCACAACGCCAGCCAGACTCAGGAGGGGAACCTCAATGCAGCTCATGGAGCACTCTGTTCCCCATTCACTGATTTAATCACCAGTTCAGATGGAATATGGGGTCAAACTCCACACTACGGTTAAATGTGTAATTTTTTCTTTACCAGGTCATTTTTTTCTTTAACTAATTAATAAAAATTATTAGGTTAAAGTTCCGGCCCTTAACCTTAGATTACAAAAAAGCTGCTTTCGTTACTGCTCATCCCTGACTCTTTGTCGTTTCCTTCCTGTCTTCAGAGGACACGCTGAGGCTCCACAACGGGCCAGCAAAGAACAGCTACATGGAGCAGAGCTTCCACGGCCTGAACCCGGTGCTCAACATCCCCGTCAGCTTGGCTTACGTGGAGCAAGCCAAGAGGAACGCGGCCCTCACCGGACCGGAGCTCGAGGGCTGGGTAGACGGCCTCGTGGGAGAGCTGTGGGAGGCCGCCGACATCTGCGCCGTTGGCCTCACCGCCTGCCCCGTCATGCAGCCCTGTGCCAAGAGCCCTTGGAGCTCCATGAGCCCAGATCCCAAATCCCAACTGGGAGCGCCGCACCCCGACGGCCGCATAAGGTAGCAGCGAGGCCTCCAGCTGGACGGGAGGCCGTGACACTTTGGTTTTATTTATTCGAGAAGCTTATTGCAAGGGGTAGGGGGAGGGAGGAAGAGGAGAAGCTCTTCCTCTGCACCTCTGAGCAGAAGCAAATGAAAAAAGGTGGCGTCCATCAGCGTGCTGTGGGTAAGGCTGTCTTAAAAGCGAGGGGAAGCATTTCTCTGAACCTCCCACAGAGTTTATTCCTTGAGGGGATTTTGCTGGCTTTGCTATTTCACTTTCTCAGTGTATTTATTTTTCTTTTCATGGCTGAGTTTTACTGTGATAAAACGTTGCAATTTTGGAGCTTTTTACTGTGCAGCCCAATGAATTGCGACACCCTGCTTTTGGGCTGTGTGGCCATGCGAGTCTGAACTGTCGACACTGCTGCAACGAAGCCTTAGTGGGAAGAGATTCACCAGGAGGTAGCCGAGCACTGATACAAACCTGGCTCCTAAAACCTCATCAACAGAAACACTATGACAACAACTGACCGATAAGCACCCCTAAACAGATTAGTAACATTTTGTGACAGCTCAGATTTTATTTATTAGATAAACACACCAGCCCTTATATCTATCTATATAGAGGCACCCCTGGTAAGGATATGTAAGAAGCCTTAAAAAAAAAAAGTACATCTCTTACTGGAGTAATATAATCTCCTGATGAAAAATTTTCCAAGTGTGTTTTTGGATATTTTTATTTACCTCTTTACCATCCCCCTCACTCTGCATGTTGGCAATTTAGCTGTGCTTTTCATGCAACCTTTTTTGTCACACTACCAGCTGTTTTAAGCTTTTTTTATTTATCACGCTGACTGTAGACATGAGGGTCGTCATGATGGTAAAGTTTCAACTCAACAACATTTAATATCAATTTTTGATTGTTTCTCTAAAAGCAAAGGATTTCTTTTTAATACAGATCAAATGTAACGAATTGCTCAGTGGCAATATTTCTCATTGTACACACAACCGATAAATAATTAGTAATTCAGAAAAAAAACAAACTTTTATTTAAATTTCTTTTTGTTTAGCAAAAACTGAACTAGAACACCTAAAAATGTAAAAGTGTTTAAGGAAGAATTCAGAATTCATCAGTGCAATCAATTGGAAGAAAAATGGTTTTAACATTGTAATCCAGGATCTGAATGGATATTCTGGGTTTTTTGCTCTTTCGTACCATTTCGTACCAAACTCCTTACTAACTGGGAGCTTTTCTGATCTGCAAAATTGGCAGATTTTTAAACTTCCAGCAGCATATTGTTTCAACCTGGATAGTTCAGGTGAGCCGCAGCAGGAAGGGGAGGGACTGAGTGTCTGCATTTCCACAGCGCTACTGTGCGAAGTTGTGAGACAAGTTGGGGAGATGAAAGTTGCTCAGTTGGTATCTGCTGTGACGCAAATAGCACCTAACTTCCTTTTTCATGTTGATCATATTTAAATATTGTTTATCTTGACAATCCCTGTAGACATGGACAGCCTTAGGCAAGTAACACATCTGCCTTACTTGGTTTGCATTTTGAACAGTCAGGCCAGAAAGTAGTATTTCTAACATCCCATTTACGAAGATACATTTCCAGACTTTATGATCAATTTTAAAAAGAAGTAATGAAAACTTATTCAGTTTCACAGGGATTTAATTTAATTTTTAAATTTGTATTTTTTTTTTTCCTTTTCTTTTTACCAGGGGTGCCGATTAATGTGTGGGGCGCTGTAAAATCACACATTTCTGCAGTTGAGTGCCTGATTAGGTTTCAGAGCAGCTGTGGCTGGTTTTGTTTTGTTGGGATAAAAATGCCTTTTTTGAATTATTAGTTAATTGGAAAAAAATATATATTACACACAAAAAACCTGCTTGTAGACATTTGTAAGTTGTGTTACTTTGTTTTTAGATTTAACATTTACATAGATAAGACTCTTTTTTTTACAACAGCCAGGGTTTATGACAGGCAGAAAAGAAGAAAGTAATAGTTTCTTCTTTTCTTAATTCAATCTGCCTCAAACTTGAAACTAAATTACCTTAAGCTAACCTTAAAAGTCTTGTGCTTGTTGAGTTTATTCCAGTCATTTCACAACACCTAATGTTGTACATAATTATTCAAGTATCTTCAAAATTGTATGAGTGAGGAAGAGGTATTGTTATTTATTTCTAAGTTTATATTAATACTGATATTTTTAGTCAGTGACTAAATAACTGCAACGCTGCCTTGGCAGCATGATGAGTATTTTTTGTAATGAAAGCCGCCTTTATTTACAAAGGCCATCACCCCGAACTTAATATTGTACGTTTTTATGGCCCGCACTTGTGTGTGTGTCTGTGTTGTCCTGTCTGAATAAGACCTTCTCGTCCTGGTTTCTTTCATGGCTGTTTTCAGTGAAGCTCACAAGAGAAAAACGGTGCCTGAACTTTTTAACATTTTGTCATGTTACAAGCACAAACTCATCTACATCGTACTATTATGTTGGCCCAACACTTTGCAATGCTCAGTTACGAAGTGAAAGGAAATAAGATGCTTGATTTTGTTTTATGTCTGAGATTGAAATATTTGCCTATTTTTTTCAACGTAGCTCAGGCCGCAGGGCTCTGCATATTACAGTCTGTGACAAATACTGCGCCATGTCTCCACATACTTGCTTTAATCATGTGATTCCCAATAGACATCGTCTTGTGTTTTTTAGTAACTTTATACAGTATTCCAGTAATAATATAAAGTTCAACCTATCTGTCCACACATATGGGCCTCCTGGCGCCATGTTTAATTTTTAACAGGAAGTTGTTGTTATTTTTAAACATTCTGATTGGCTGATATAGGTTTTAGCTTTGCGTTACACTGCCCCCTATGGGTTTGGCATGTTTAAAGCAACGTCCAGTGGCGTATTTGTGCAGGTTCACGTGAATGAAAGCTTTTCTGAAACCGTTCCTGTGCGTACAAGGCCTCAGATTGAATGTGGAGTATCTGTGAACAGCAATTTTTGAGTTATTCTACAGATTCTCAAATGGATTTAGTCCTGAACTTTGACTGGGCAATTTTAACACAAGAATACGCTTTGATTGACCCATTGTAGCTCTGGCTATATTCTTAGTCGTTGTCCTGCTGAAAGGTGAGCATCCAGCTCACTTTTTAAGTGTCTCGCTTCCACAATTTAGCATCTTTTGAGCAAATCCAACTAAGTTATTTGTCTGTAGCGAAGAAAAGCACTCTCACAATGTTGTCTCTTGCATGTCGGCCAAAAGATTTAATTTTGCTATCGTCCCACCCAGAGCTCCTTTCTCCACACGTTTGCATCGTTCCCTATATAACACAAATGCCACTTCTTAAACGAGCTTTCTCCTTTCCACTGGTCCAGATTTGTTTCCATTCCACAGTTTTTCATTTCTTTGTGTTGCGTTAAATGTTAATTAAATACATTATAGTTTGTGGTTGTAATGTGACAAACTTGGAAAAAGTTTCAATCTTGCAGAGCACTGCATCTGTAGGAAAAATAGAAACTGTCCTCATAAGCAAATACTCTGGACAACGTGTGGACTTGAAGGAGAAACTGTGTCTTTTGGTGTTGTTTCCGAATGGCAGTGAGTGGTTGTAGTTTTCATGCTGTGACAAAAAATGTACAATTTCAAGTGAATATTATATTGTATCTTGAGTGCAAAAAATGAATAATTTATTAGACATGGCACCTTGTCAGCTCTGCTCTCTTTAAAGTACCTTTTCTCTCATCAAGACAATCTCCGGACACTTGCGTCAACTTAACCACACTCGGGACGGCAACTGATCCTGAACAAGGAGTTCAGTCACATATTTGCTTTACCTTGAAAAACAGTTTCATCTGAAGCCAATTAGGTTTTCAATCTGTGATTGTCAGCATTGTTTAGTCATCACATGAGCTAAATGAGTGGTTTTGCACAGGCTAATGAAGAGACATTACTGTTCATTAACGTCAAGTTCACCTTGCCTCTCTGTCAGATGGGGAGGATTATAACTGCTGTCTCTCTTCCCTTTCAAATCGACTGTTTCTGGTGTGAAACGTCCTCATTCTGACCGCCGTGCTCTGAACCGCTGCGTCTCACACACACAGTACTTATTACGCTGTAAACTCATTGGCAGGTTTGGATAAAATTAATTCAATGTAACTTAATGTGAAAAGTCATATTTTGTAACAAAATGGTTAACAAATGAGGATGTACTGTATATAGGTATTTTGTATTGAAATGTTGTTTCAAAAGAACACCATTAGTGTAAATACAGAGGTGGCGAATTGACACTGAAGTGTGAAGAGTTGTTTTTTGTTTTTTTTCCAAAGTGTTGCTAACTGGACAAAAAGAGTGAATTCAGTGTTTTATCAAGTAAAAGACATAAGATGTTTCAGTATTTCCGACTGCTGAGAAAAGGCAACCTTTGCCTATACGTGTCCCAGAGAATCCAGATTGTTGTTGTTCTTGCTGGAATGTATTGTTGAGCATCTGTTGCACAAATATCTCTGACTCATCATGTCCCCCGTGTTATTTTATTCAGAGAGGCTCAGTGTGCCTTAGCTGATTTTTAGAACCTTCTCTGTCCATTACAGAAATTTTTGTTTAGTTCTTTTTCTTTTTTCGTCTTTTTGACCTCATGTGAAGAAAGCCATGAGTCCATCAAGTGATCTATCAGTAACTCTGACACCAAATTGATGTCTGCTGTTGTATATATCATCAGGCCTTCTCTTGCTGTGATCGACTTTTCTTTCTTTTCTTTTTTTTTTTCTTGTTCCTCCCTTTTGGGAATTTGTTTGATCAAAATGGCTTGTTTTACTTTTCTTTGACTGCTTTTTGGAAATAAAATTCTGTAAAACAGCAGCTCATGTGGATGTGTGATGTACCGCGGTCTACAGCACTGAACCTCTAATGAGCAGCAATTTACCAAGAACGGTTCTTGTTCCAACCTCTCTCTATGGGTTGCCTCCTCCGATCTGTGGACCTGTAGGTTAATTGTTTCCTGTTATGGGTCTGCAGGGTTAGCAAATGGTGTTTTATTTGCTAAATGCCAGGATCGTAAAAAATTATTTTGGTGATCCTAACTGACCTACAATGCAGTAAATATGTGATATGAACTGGATGTATTATTAAAAAGAATGGATTCATAGCGTTTCACTTCTTCCACATTTTGTTATGTTAAAACTTTGTTCCTAATTGTATTAAATTAATTGCTGTTCTCACACAAATATACACACAAATATTACATTATGGCAACGTGGAAAATGGTTTTGAGATGGTTTTTTTCGTTTTTATTTTTTCAATTTTATTGAAAAAAAAAACAAGAAGTCACATTTATGTGAGTATTCAAACCCTTTGCTTTTTTCTGTGTTCAACTTTTGAAACAAGCTTAGCTAATAGTAAATACATACAATGTTTTAAACAGTTTTAAAGGCTTTTAATAAAAATAAAAATTTATATTTGGAGCAAATACTTCACACATAATCAAATAAAAGGAAATATTTTATTTATTTCATACTGAAAAGTCAACAGTGTCATTTATTAGATCGTTTTAAAGGTACTTAATTTCAGTGACAATCAAAAGCACGGTTGTTCATACCAAACTGTTGGGCTATTTAAGAAAACCTTTAACCTGACATCTTATTAAAATACAGCGAAACAGAACAGATAAACCAGGCACAGCTCGAATTAAATGCTTTTTTAAGCAGAATCACTTTACTGATAGCAATGCGCTTCATCATAGCTTGTAAAGACTTTGCTTGGTTATATTAATAAAATTGCGCATCACAGTTTCTAGCCTTCATAGAGGCAGTCACTTTTATTCTCTTGTCATAAGTCTAACCCTCACATTAACATCCAGCAGCTCAAGTGGTTTGGCCACTTTCTTTATCTTACAGGTCATGTAATCCTGTGACAGCAGTGGCTTCAGAGGGCATCTCACGTATTGAGTCGCTGCGGTTAATCCAGATTGCAGACCTTCCTTTCGTCACTACACGCTGCGGCAATCTGGTCAGCGTGTTTATTATGAATGGTACCATTCAGGATTTTATATACACTGAAGAGTAAAGATTCCCCGTCCTAATCCTCACAGCGGCGGCCAGGTCCACTGCTCCAATTTCCAAATAGAGGTTTGTACAGCATGAACCGCAGGACGGAGGTTCATGGGAACCGTAGTGGTTTACTTTCTTGCTCTTAAGCAGCAGCTTCTTATTTGTTCAGAACTTCTTAGGGTTTCTGAGGCTGCAGTTTCAACCGACTGCTGAGTGTCGAGAATAAGCTGCTGGATATCACCAAGGCTAACTGTACATTTTGGTTGATCGATTTTCCTCTATGTAGAGGACAGAATGTGTCTGTAAAAAAAAAAAAACATAAAAGGGATTTTCTGTCAAATAAATCCAAGCATAAAGGTTTGTTGCAGCACATGTGTTGCACATCACCACTTCCAGCACATTTATTTACACTTTAAAAAACATGAATTGTTCCAATAAAATATTTTCGGTGAATTCTCACAAGTACCACGGTTTTACTACGTTTACTACATGCGGGTGTGTGGGTAGGTTCCTTCTTAAAAACAAAGAGTCTCACCAAACAATTCATTTAGTGTCATAACCTTAGCTGTTTGGCCTCAATAGGGTTGTCAAAAATTTTAGTTTTGAGCAGCATACTGAGCGCTACCAGGTCTCATAAGACCTTTCAGTGTGGAGGAGAAAATATATATATATATATATATATATTCTCTCTGTTCTGTACTGTATACAGTACAGACCAAAATGTTTGGACACACCTTCTAATTCAATGGGTTTTCTTTATTTTCATGACTATTTATAAGGCAAGAAATCCCACTTATTAACCTGACAGAGCAGGTTGACCTATGAAGTGAAAACCATTTCAGGTGACGACCTCTTGAAGCTCATCAAGAAAATGCAGAGTGTGTGCAAAGCAGTAATCACAGCAAAAGGTTGCTACTTTGAAGAAACTAGAATATAAGGGGTATTTTCAGTTGTTTTACACTTTTTTGTTTAGTGCATATTTCCACATGTGTTATTCATAGTTTTGATGCCTTCAGTGTGAATCTACAATGTCAATAGTCATGAAAATAAAGGAAACTCATTGAATTAAAAGGTGTGTCCAAACTTTTGGTCTGTACTGTAGATATATATATATATATATATATATATATATATATATATATATATATATATATATATATATATATATATATATATATATATATATATATATATATATATATATATATATATATATATATATATATATATATACAAGTAAAACATATTTAATACGCCATTTTGCAACACCACTGAGATTCATTCAGGTTCCTGTGCAGTGAAGACGATCCGCACTATGCGGTCAAGTGTGTGTTATTCTTCTGGCCTTTCCTCTGTTGTTCATAGAACAGGCTGGGATACAGATCTATATTCTCCATAGCACACACAGAATGACTGCTGTTTTTTGTATAGATAGCTTAAAACATTAGCTGATAACACTTTTGTCTTTGCTTAAAATTAAAAGCTAAATCTTGTTTAATGTTGGCCGCTCTCTCATGCTGCTCACTGCAGAAACATAGTAGGGAAATATTGGTAACATCTTAGATATATAGTTTTTGTATTATAGTTCTTGAAAAAGAAATATGAATTGGTATCAGCAATCCAAAAATTGTGTTTGTTTAGTACATTTATAATTTCCAAAATGATAAATTTACTCAACTTACAATATTTAACAACCATAAGATGTTTTTTTAAAAGCCAAATAATACCTTAAAAGCCCCAGAAAACCAAAGTATATAAGAAAGTCCTTTTAGCTTTGCAGACACCATAAAACAGCAGTCAGGAAATATGGTGACCTGCAGCTGTTAATGTTGAAAAATGGCACCAAGATACAGCACAGATTTTCTTTTTTTTTTTTTCAGTGAAGGCGTCAGGTCCATTAAAAGTGTTACATAAATTTTGTGTACACGGAGTTTCATTTGTCTGATGAAGAGGATTTTAAATCACTCCGGAAAGCGACAAAGTGAGCCCAGTTGCTCCCCCGTCCTCACTGCTGCTTTGGATGTGATATTTGAGAATGACACCTCTTCCGTCAGCTCAGGCGCATTTTTAAGCTCCTCTAATCTTAGAATAACTACATCTGACATCTGACAGTTTCCCTTAACCCTGTGGTTGGGTTCATAAAACTGCCATCCAGATCTGTCAACAATGTTCAGCTGGAAAGTGTGATTAGTGAAGGATGACAAGTTGACTTCAATGAAGGGGCCTTTTGGTAAATAATTTGACTCCCCCCGGCATTTGTCACCTAAACACAGCTACATTACAAGGATGCAAAACGATTCATGCTACTTATAGTTTTTCACATCTTGTCACGTGATAGTCACAAACTTAAATAGCCTCATCCACAAAAGATTTCTGTCAGAGCTCCCTCCATCAAACTTGTTTCGAAGGTTCCTGTCGTAAGATTTCCGACTTTTGCCTGGAACAGATGACTTCTCATAGATGTTCTGATAGCTATATGTGTCTCGGGCCACACACAGCACGCAATAAAAAAAAGAAACATTTCAGAAGGACACATTTTTTGTCAAAAAGAAAAAGCACAGAGGCACTAGCACCTAATAATTTCTATCTGTGCATGTCTGCCAGGTAGGCTGGTAGACCATTAATGGATGGATCACTTTCTTTTCACATCACAATTCAAAATTTAAACATTTAATGTGACAATGTGTGCCAAATATGAGGGTGATTAATACTTTTCAAAAGCCCAGTGCTCCTCTGCTTTCTATTTTAAATCCTCTCTTCACTTAACATAATTTTTTTGTGTGTGTCAGGGTTAGGCATTTTTAAACTTTCAATTGTTTACAGTTTTACATACGACATGCAAGCGCACAATTTCAGACTTTCCTCGCCCTGTGTGTGATTTCCCCAGATGCTCTCTAACATTCGGCAGTTCTGTCGAGTGTTTGCGAGGCGCTAATCAAAGGAAAACTACAGATTCCATCTACTTTCCTCTCAGAGAGATTTGCCCTAGTGGGAGAAAGCAGCTTGATTAGCACGAGCTTCTGCTGTTCTATATTTATGCACATCAATGTATGTGCTTTCCAAATGGGAAAGCATGTCTGTCACAATTTAAAATAGTTTGTACTGTAGAGAGGCTTTGAAGCATCTTTGGATTTACTGTGATGTGAAAGTCACAGATCTAACACTACATAGTAACTTTATGATGTTATGAATCTATAATTTGTTATTGTAAATCCTTAAAAACCATCAGTTCATGATACACAGCTAAATCGTTACCTTGAGAGATTCAAGGTTTTCACATTTTCCCAAAGATATAGCTGCATTTATTAATTTGACAACGAGCAAACATTTTGACACTCTCGAGATTGAAGAAAACTGTGATGTAATGTGTTTTAATTACTGCCTGCAAATAACCAGACTAATTAAGAAACTAATGAATGAGATGACCTCACAAAGAGAATTTTCCCCAGGGTTTAATGTGTTGGTATTTTACAAAGTTCTATTCCAGAGCAATCTATTGATGAACACAAACACTACAGGCTTGCAAATGTACGAATCATCCTATTTTCTGAGTCTCTGAAACGCATTATTTACATAAAAAATGTGTATTATTTTATAGCAAAACTGGAGGTTTTTTGTCGCCCCTCCATAGTTTTAAATTTCTATTTGTTCTTGCAATCAGCCACTGCTCCGCCTCATTTTGACAAAACATGTATGAGCTCCAAGTTTGGTTTTCTTTGAATTCCATCTGGTATTTTAGTTCCCAGAATAGTTTCTGATTATGATTTCAGTCTCATCTCATGACTTTTCCAGGTTTAAGAGTAAGCTGTGCCAGCATTAGACAGATGCTGCCACTTTCAGTTATTTTTGAAAAGAAACAAATAGAAGTATGCCATTTATAAGGCTTCTGCAAGAATTCATGTGATGTGACAAAAGAGTGTGACTGGAGTTTCTATGAAACCTAATCCTGAGCCCGGTTTAAGAAAATCTTTAGAGCTGAGACCTCAACAGACAGGCACGGATATGAGACACCAAACCACACAGTAAATTATGAAAAATGGGCAGACACTCAACTCCTCTCTAGGGATTTGTGGACAATATTTACTGACAGCGTCAGCCGTCTCATTCTTTATTAGGGTTATATTGAATGAATCTTGAAAAGGAAGCTGTTTCAGGTGAGTAATTTCAAACATCCATCCATTATCTAAACCCACTTATCCATGCAGGGTCACCGGGGGGACTGGTGCTTATCTGCAGCAGTCATGGAGTTAGAGGCGGGGTGCAACTATACACACACACACTCCTGTCTCAGGACAAGTTAGATTAATCAGTGAACAACCAACACAAAATGGGGGAGAAAAGCATGGAGGAGGGTCACTCCTCCTTGTTCTCTGCTATTGCTAGTTGTATGGACCGGAGTCAGTCGGTAAGGGTAAGTTAGAATGGCCACAAATGACGACAGACCAACAGTTTTTCTGTAACAGTAAGTTGTTTCTCCATCTTTAGCAGTGTTCGACATGACCTAAAACTGGAAAAGACATTCAAGCAGGACCACAACCTTCAACGTATGTTCAGAGCTGTGATGGAATAGATGAAAGCACGTGTTGATATGTCAAAGTCCAGATCAAGATCCAATCAAGGCATGTTTCCAGAGTTGAAAATTGAAAACCTCAGAAACTTTGCATTCATTCTGCCGAAGCTGGAGCTGTTCAGCAAAGGTGAGAAATTAGCCAAACCTTTAGAGGATGAGCAACCTGAAAGACAGGAAAGGTTGGTCCTGCAACGCAGCGACACAAGTTCACTTTTGAGATTTTATTTTCACAAAGATTTTTGAAAATCACAAGTGCTTTTCTTTCAACTTCACAACCATGCTCTGAAATAGCATACAGGGAAGTTTATGGTTGTAACGTAATATGATGTAGAAATGGTCATGAGGTATGAATACTTCTACAAACACTGCAGAAAATGGTTGTTATAGATGTTGGATTTCTCAGGGTTAGTCCTCTTTAAGAACAAAGATTTTAGTACTCTCACTTAATCTCTTAAACAACTTCAATTCCAGTGAACTCTTGCTCATTATTTCTTTTTAATTTAACAGAAAACTTTTTCCCTAAACATAAAACTTTACGGTTACCTTTGCAGCTGTGAGTAAGATTGGTATGAGACGTATTGAATTACAGATGCATCAGACGTATGTGGTAAATATGACTTATGTTGTCCTCGGCTTTCATCTTTACTCCCACTCACAGTTCTCCTCTTTCTGTCTGCAGCAGAAGAAATTTTAAACCTGATACGTGCCGTGCGCTCGTCACTCCATCTTATTTCCCTCATATAAAATGCTACATGTTTAACTTTCCCACAAACACTCAAATTGAAAGATACTTGCTTCTTCCCTCTCATCCCTCATCCTCCATCTGTGCAGCCTGCAGCTCTGAGATACTACGTATCAGAATTTCACATTTCACATCCCATCTAGCAAAACTGCTCCGCAGTCAAGCTTATCTTTCTGCAAAGCCATCGTCATCATTGTAAAATGAATGAAAGTTGTTTTTTGTTTTTTTATGAAATCTATAAAACACTTCCAGGGCTCAAGACAAACAAACAAAAAAAACACTGAAGATAATTTTTCTTTTTACATTAGAGATAACATCAAAAAAGTAATATTTTATTTTTATGGACCAAAAAAATTTAAACAACTCAGGTGGTTGCTTCATTAAAACTAGTATTTCTGAAACAAAATCATTAATCAGCGTTCGGTGCTATCAGTGTACATTGGTATTTTCTTGATGTTCAAAAATAGTGAAAACTTCACAGTAAAGTCTGCAACCATTCCACCGCACAGCTCACAGCGAAGACAAGTATCGACCCAAGAAAGTGATAAGTGGCCATCTGGGCTCTGCTGCCACTCTGCATACAAATATGATAACAGCTCAAAAAATCTTTCGCCGTGATTACTGCTGCATTTTCTTTTTACAAAAGCACTGATATTGCAACATTTTTCTACATTCTTTTGAGTTTAAATCTTCAGATTTGTCTGAGGAAATACAAACACAATTGTTGAGCCTCATCAAATCACCCTAATTGAAAAGCACCAAAGCACTCCAAAGATTTACACAGTGACTACATAAATTGATATTATTTATCTCAGAGTATTCAAATCCTAACTTTCCAGACCGTAACACTACCACTACCACCATGTTTTCAAACATTGGTGAAACTTTTCCATGCAGGCCTTTTTTTTGTTTTTTTTTTGCTCAGTCATAACTAATTAGTTCCTTTCCTTGAGTTTGAATATCCAGTTGTTATGTTTTACTTCCTGGAAGGAGTTTCTTTAATTCATAAGCCACACAGTATGATAGAGAATACATCAATTGAGGACGCTGCTGATTCATGGGAGAGGATGACATTAATGGAGTTTGACAACATGGAGACAGTTCATGCAAAGTATCCCCTTATTATCTAAACATATGCAGTAAGCTCTGCTGGCTGTGGGCTGTCTTCTGGCACTCATGTTACGGTCCTTATGAGAAGTTCTCCACTGCAGTAATCAGCCATGCCGATAATGTCTTTTTCTCTAGTTCTTTCTTCTGACTTAAAAAAACAAAAACAACACGAGAACCGAGACCAGACGCTCAAACTGAGATGAGAATCGATCTGAAGCAGCGAGTTAAAGAAGCCACCATCAGTAGACGTTATCACCGGCCATTTGAAGATTTAAATGAAATGGAAAGAGTTTGACTTTGATCACAGGCTGCCTGGTAATGACTCTTATCTCTGTAATCTCCTTTCCAGTGGACAGAAAAACGACATAATCTTTTATCCCCCCGCTCGCCTCTGCTGCTCTGTGGAACCGCACATCTACCAAAACATAAAGATCCTTAACCGTCAAATCCAATTGGAGGTGGCTCCACTTCACACAGCTATGAGTTAAACTGTCAAGCCAATGCATTTCCCACCAGGCAAAGAGAAGGCAGTGCGTGTTGGTGAGCTAGAGTGGCTGCTACATAATTTAATAACAGCTCACCAGCAGTGAGAATTGGGTAGAAAGCATGAGGAGATTTAGCAGCTCTGTTCGTGCAAGACGCTAGGAGAGCAGATGTGAAAAGGTGAAAGGCTGGTTGGGTGGTGTTACACGAGGAAGTGTCCGAAAACATCAGCCATCGGACAAAATAACAACACCGGGAACTGCTGGAGTTCAAGGGTTGGTTTTTTTTGTTGTTTTTTTTACTCATCCACCTGCTGTTACATGATGTGTGCCGGAACATCAGGGAGGTAGAAGGAGAAGCGCTTTCGCTCCGTCCCACACACAAACACGGCCGCAGGCGAGGGAGCCCTGCAGAGATAACGTGAGGTCACAAGCAGGGTTCATAAATCTATACATGTAGAGGAGGCACAGTGTCTGCTGCACATCAAACATCTCACTAAAATAAAAATGGTGTTTTACAGAATGAACCAAAGAACCGGCAGGCACGTTGTTTAGTCAGGTCTGATTCCTGGTGTCGTCCAGATGTTCCACTAGAGTGAGCTCTGCCGGTCCCACAGAGATGACCAAATGACCTCTGTCTGGTGGCTGCAGTGTTGAGTTTCACCAGTCAAAAGCAAACAAACAAAAGAAAGAAATGGTCATTGATTCACAGATGTAAGTCACAGCTGATATCGATTGATTTTACTTTTCAAAAACACAATCTTGGATTTTTGATGACAGAGAGCGCTCATTTCATTTCATGTATCCACCTTCCTAGCAGTGCAGCAGGAAGATTGATTACAGCAGTTAGAACAATAGCAGCTTTTCTGAAATAGCTAGTTAGCAGTTTGACTAAATTTCCTCAATATTTTTTTTACGGTGATCATTCCGTCCATTCAGAGTTCTGACATTAATTTTTGGAACAAGAGCTAAAGCTTGAGCAAATAAAACAGAAAAACACATAGTAAGTAGCTAATTCTAACATTAGTTCTAGCTAATTCTAACATTAGTTCAGCATCAGAACCAGTTTGATGGAACAAGCTCCAAATTTCTATCTGAGGCCTTCACAGAAAATAGTTCAATGTATCATAGTTATGGACAGTTGAGTATGCCAAACTTTTCCAATTTCTAGTTGAACAAATAATATTTAAAGAAAAAAAATGCAGCTTTACACAGTAGTTTATGTTGGTCTTCTCTGTCAAATAAAATGCAAGTAATATACATGCAGTCTGTGATTGTAATTATTGTGATTTCTTTTACATTATAAAATGTATCAAGAACTGCCATTGCAACACAGACAAAAGAAGCTTTTTAAAAAATTTTTAAATAGTATATTAACAAACTGTAACTTTTCAACAAATTACAGGTTCTTAAACAAACCTGTTTGTATCGACCCAGAGGAACTGGTTTGTGTGTTCCTTCTTCCATGAAATGAACGTCTGGGTTTGATTTGTTTTTGTTTTTCTTGACTCGGTCTCTGACCTGGGGTTGACCCGGTGGTTTTTGCTTTAATTTTTAATAACAGCTGATTCTTTCCTGGTCAACAAACTTTGGTTCCTCTTGTTGCCAGCAAAGTTTCTGACACTTCTAAAGGGGTTCAGCGTTCATCTTGTCCATCATTACACCTACAAAACCCCCTCTTTGATTCAATATTGCATAGTTCTAATATCCTTTATGCAGTAAAAATAACAATGTAACCTGAGGTGAAATTCTCATTCAGATAATTGTAATAAAATAAAATAAACAAATAAGGGGTTCTGCCCATATATCAATCCATGAGTATCTCTGCAAGCTCTTCTTAAAACCCTGCAGAGCTACTTTCTCTTTGCTCACAATGAGAGGACCTCACAGCAATAAAATAATAATCGGTGCCGCTGCCTCGCTGACAGCTGCGAACAACGCGGCCATCGCGGGCACTTAAGTGATGAGCCTCTGGTCTCCTGATCAGGTCCCTCTCCCGGATCTGTCAGGATCGGTTCTGCTGCCGCTTCGCAGACTCTGCCCTGGAAAGAAAATGCTCTGCCCAACTTTCCTCGAATCAGTGAGGCCAGCGTGGCTCTCCTGTCACTGGAAATTAGGAGAGTAAGTAGGTGCCCTGCTGGTGCGTTGTCATTTTCTGACTGAGAAATCAGTAATCACCGCTCACTGCTCCAGCAATGAACCCAGGCCGGCTGGCGCGTTGGTTCTTCCGTCAGCTTGTGTTCAGAAATTAATAATGAGAGCAGCAAAACAAGGAAAACTCAGTAGACGATGATTCTAGTTTTTTTTTTGTCTTTTTTTTTGGCCTTTAGCTGGAAGTGCTAAGGCAGGAAAGTAGGCAAAGAGAGAGAGGGAAGACATGCGGCAAAGATCACCAGGCTGGGGATCGAACCCGCATCCAGGACCAGGGCCTCCCCATGCGGGCCGCGCCCAACCCCTGCGCCACCACAACACCATTTTTAATGGATTATTTATTTATCTCGGTTAAAGCTTTTGTTCTAATTTTTCAACAAAAGTCTGACCAAATAAACAAACTTAAAACGTAGTAGAAATAAAATAAAAAAAGAACTCGAACCAACAAACCATCCACAACATTCAGGAACTAGCCAGACCCCTTCCTCCCACAGAGTTTACAAACATTTTAAGTTATCCTCAAGTATTTTTAATGGTCATTAAGTCTTATTTATGACAATAGTATTACTGACATGAGTTTATTATATTTTCAGCTAAGTCATGATGACGCAGTTTTATATTTAAAAAGCTACTCTGATAAGTTGCTTTAACTGTGTAGATTTCCTTCTAACTCTGCAAACGTTGTCATGACTACATCACGGTACATCTGTTTTAATTGATCCCCATTTCATCAGTGAAGCTGATCAAGACATTTGCACTAAACACAACAAGACAGCCAGCTTCAAAGACACTCACAATTGCGGGATTTGAAAGTGAATCAATTTTTGGCACGTTGAGTTTTTTTTTATTTTATTTTATTTATTTTTTTTACAAGCACGGCGTTGAAAAGTTTGCCCTGATGGAAGACTGATGTGCACATGTTCTCTTCTGGAAATAAACATCAAAGGTGAGTCAGATTTTCTTCTCTTTTTTTCCCTCATATTTATGACGCTTGTTGCATTCCTGTGATGCAATGGGGTTCCTTTATGTGAAATGTTGCTTTGGATGTGCTATCCTAGCTGGAGACTGTCAAGTTAAACACGGTGAGGGCTTTTAAGAGTTTAGCTGCCATTACAGAAGATGTCACTCATGTTGCGCTCAAAGTGTGCATTCGCCCCTTTTCATGTGCCTCGTTGGTGAGACTGCGTCAAGAGAAGAAATAGAGGCTCATCGATGACGAGAGGGTTCACTTGGCTTTTTGTTTTTGACACCACAGAGTAGGGCTGTTGTAAAAGAATATCTTAGTAATCGAGTACACTATAGAATATTCTTATGATTATCCGAGGAATCGGATTGATCTCTCGCTCTCTCTGCGCCATTTCTGCCGTTCGCTCCAAAACCGTGACGACGCGATTCCGACGCCAGAGAAAACTGTCGTAGTCCAGCGACCGCACCGCAAAATTCAACAATCCTTATTTGTCCCCCCCCCCCCCCCCCCCCCCCCAAACGCCGCATAATTCAACACCGTGCTGCTAGCACTTCACAACAACTCATAGGCGGAAGTAAGAGCGCTTCCCTCCACAAATAATGATCCGGGCGGAACACGGTGCGCTACATAATAAAACCTAATTTAACGAAGCTTCGAGGCAGATACATTTTCCTCGAGGAATTTTAATAATCGAGATACTCGAATCATTCGAGGAATCGTTTCAGCCCTACCACAGAGTTAGATGTGCCATGTAGAGCAGATAATGAAGGTGCATTCAAGATGGCGTTCATGCCGTAATCTTTTCAGTGATGTACGTTTGATTATACCTAAACAGTGAATGGCTCCCTGGGTGAGCACCTCCTCCCTCTACAACCCAGTTTATGAAAATTTAATTTCTTTGAATGTCCCTGTTTGTCTTACAGACTTAAGCCAAAAGAAGAGAAGAAGTAACGGGATAATTTGCTCCTCACTCACAGCGTTCTTTAAACAAAGCTTCATCTCAATATTCTTAGCAGTGGGGAGGGCACACATGCTCAACACCGAGGCCTACGAGCTTCTCATTACCCGTATTTGCATAAAAGCAAAGTAAGGCTTGCTTTAAGGTTGCAAATGATACATGAATAAGTTATATTTAATATGGTGCTTGTGGGCTTCCCTCCTAATGCTGACCAGCCCAAAAATGTGTCAAAAATGTAAAAAACAGGTAGAAACTTTTCCCAGGAAAGAGCAGGCACATGGTTCATTCCAAAATACCCTGGACTTTCATGGTTGAGGGTTTAAAGCAGCAGTATGTACCTTTTATAAATATGTTTTTTACATATTTGTTAATTTAATAATACGAGACATATAATCTGTAAAAAAAAAAGAAAGAAAGAAAGAAAGAGCTCTTCCACCTCCTCCCAGCTGTCCTACTGCTATGTGTAAAAATATTCTGATAGGGTTGTTTCTGATTCCCTTGTGGAGCCGCATGTACATTAGGTTGATTGACAGCTCTAAGACCCTCCTCCTGGCTCTAATTGGTTGCTTCTGATCGGGATCAATGTATTTCTGCTCATAGCGGTAGGACAACTGGGAGGAATCTTAGGAAATTGATTTTTTTCACAAATTATTATTCTGTCAAAACATAATGAAAGCTTTACCAAATATGTCAAAAAAAAAACAAATTGTTTAAAAATAGTTACATACTGGGGAGGTGCTTGATCAGAACTCAACTTAATTAAATGGAGGGGAGCAAACAGAGACGGGGGCATAAAGATGGGAGCTAAAAACAGGAAACGTGTCTGCGAGGAGAGCAAAGATGCTGAAAACAGAGACAGACGTGGACACGGCTCCCAGCAGAGCTCTGAAACCACACCGTGTCTTCCCCGACTGACGAGACGCAGAGGTTGGACGGACCAGCTAGCCAAGCGGGGAATCCATTCTCCCGCGGAACCTTCCACATCAGCGGCGTGATCGGAGAAAATGAGAAATGGGAGCAAGAGAGGAAAACAAGGAGGGCTTGATGGCACAATAAGGGAAGGTCATGAGCCGGGGAAAGGAAAACAAGAAGGAGCTGTGGACATTTGAAAAGAGCAGTTAAACCATCTTTCTCAATTATTCATTTAGAAATCAATACAGCCCCCATGCAGCAGAGAGAGAGATTAAAGAAAGAACATCAGAGGAGAGAGGATGATGAATGATGAATTATCAAGTGGCTTTTCTTTCTTTGTTGTTGTTTTTACATTTGGATTCCTGTGATTGGGCTGCACAGTGGCGCAATTGGTAGCACTGTTGCCTTGCAGCAAGAAGGTCCTGGGTTCGATTCCCGGCCGGGGTCTTTCTGCATGGAGTTTGCATGTTCTCCCTGTGCATGCGTGGGTTCTCTGGCTTCCTCCCACAGTCCAAAAACATGACTGTCAGGTTAATTGGTCTCTCTAAATTCTCCCTAGGTGTGTGTGTGCATGGTTGTTTGTCCTGTATGTCTCTGTGTTGCCCTGCGACAGACTGGCGACCTGTCCAGGGTGTACCCCGCCTCTCGCCTGGAACGTAGCTGGAGATGGGCACCAGCAACCCTCCCGACCCCATTAGGGACAGAGGGTGAACAGAAAATGGATGGATTCCTGTGATTCAGAAATAGAGGAGGAGAATATGACTGGCATGGCTTGAGAGACATATTGGATTATATGGTGACAGAAAGTTTTGAGAGGAAATGTGATCCTTACTTGAATTCAGAGAGGATATTTAAAACAATTAAATGAAATAACCAATTTCCCTTCCAGTCTTAGTTGAGTTTTAAAGTTGCTGACTTCTAAATCATAAAAAAAAATACACAAAAACAAAGAGAGCCCAATCCTTTCCCCTCCGTGTGTGGTCACGTCAGGACTTAAAAACTCCTGACTCATCAGTTCCTCCCAGCTTTCTCTGCAAACTTTTTCCCTTCGACCAGATGCATCCAGGGATATATCTCTTAAATGTCATGAAGACTGATGGCGGGTGAGTTTAAGTGTGGTGACATTACTGCCTCCACTCTCACTCTTTCTAAGTCAGGCTTGTCTGCTCTCCGCGCTGACATTTAGCCGGCCATGTTTACGCGCCACTCGCCGCCCAAAATGTCACTCCGAGATTTATAGCGGTGAGCACTGACTGGTTGAGCGGAGCGACGGCGTGTGTGCCCAGGTATGGCGAGGCTGAGAACAAATTAATCTCAGTGTTCGCCGGCTCTCCATCTTCTTTCTTGCTTTATTGTTAATTTTCATCTTCCCTTCTTACCCTTGGCATCCACTGTCATTGATTCACCGTTATGAAATTTGCTTATCTTTCTTCTAAATAATTTTAAAATCTTTTGCATCTTTCTTTCTTTTCTTTTTTTTTACTGTGGCTTAGGAGAGTATTCATCAGCATTCCTTCAGCTTTGACTTTTTTCCTATTTTGTCATGATTAAAACCATAAACTCCCATGTATTTTACTGGGTTTTTATGCGGTAAGCTAACGCATGCACCGTGTCCTTATTTGGTGGAAGAAAAATGATGCACGGTCTTCAAACTGAAAAAGTTTCCGTAACATGGTACTTCCACTGCCATATGCCATGGCTAGCAGCCAAAGTCCAAGAAATGTTGCAAGCATTTGCATTGAAAATATCCCCTCTCTATAATTTAATCTCAGAAAAAAATCCATCTCTTCTGTGATTTCCTCAGAGGTTTGTTAGATTACATGAAAACCAGGATTATTAAGACAGTAGAACATAGCTGACAGGTCAGAGAGAACGTTTAAAGCAGAGTTAGGTTATAGATCAATATCCCAAGATTTGAACATGTCGCAGAGTCTTGATTAGCCCATCATCTGAAAATGAAAAGAGAAGAATAAAACGTACGAAGGCACGGCGAGCCACCCAAACAGACAAATTGGACAAAGCTAGCGCTAATCCGAGAAAAAGCCAAACGGCTCATCCTGAAGTTGCAGAGATCTCTGGCTCAGGTAGGAGAACCTGCAGACAACACAATTACTAGTCATTACTCCACTAATGAGGCCCTTATTGAAAAAAGCAACAAAAAAAAGTAAAATTAATTCCAAAATATGTTAATAAAAACACTGACTCAGATGTGTTGGATTAAATTTTAAAATGCCCAAATAGGAGAAATGTGGCCAATTTTCACCGGAAACATCATTGAGGACTCACTAAACTTTTCTCCATAATTTAGCATAAGTCACCTGTCTTCACTTTTAGAAAAATATCTAATGGCTTAATGAGAAATTTTGCCATTCATGCATGTTAAGTAGATGGTTTACATAATTAAAATAAGACACATGAGATTCATTTTAATTGGACATTTATTATTATCTTATTCAGCTATGTTGTTTTGTCATGTAACAGTTTCCACAAGTTAGTTATGAAAATGGTACAAATGCTGGTCCCAGAGGGAGAGACAAAGCCTGGTCAAATGAAACAAATATTAAACTTTTTTGACAAGCATGTCTGACCAAAATTATTCACACCCCCGGGAAGAGTTCATTTAAAATCAGTTTAAAACAATCAAGACGTTGTTTTCTGATATGAAATGAGACAAGCGTCTCTTAAAAGGTAGAGAAAATAAAAACCTTCGAGGTTAGAATGCCTCCTTGCCATGGCCCTAATGTTTAGCTCCCTTCTTTGAGTCTCTTTCAGATTAAAAAAATAATTGTTAATATTACCTCCAGTCAGAAGAAGCATGATGATAAAATTAAAGGTTTACTTTACACCTTAATTATACAACGGATATGAGTAATTTTGGTCATTGCTGTACATTATCCACTCTATAAAACACGATGGTAGCAGTGTAATGCTGCTTCTGTTTTTTTTTTTCTCAGACATTTCATGTACACTTCATACATTTTCAATTTGCGGCTTTTTCAACAACAACTGTACACCTGGTAAAAGTGCAAGTTGGTTACTAAATATAAATTTAGAAAACTTTAGTTGCCCTAATCCTTCTGTTCACATGCAGCCTGAACGCAGCGTTCTGTATAAATACGTCTTTCCTCTCTCCTGAGTCCACCGGCTAAAACCGCATGTAGTTTTGATCAATGGTTACAAAACAGACTTAAATGAGGAATGCTGGGACTGGGAGACTTAATGGTTCAGACGAAAAACAATGCAGGCCAGAGGAATAAGCTGCTGGGTTTTGTCTACTCTCAGGAATAAAACATTGTTGGCGCTGTGTGTTTCTGGTAGTTGTGCAAGTTTTGGTAATCCTAAAAGCTCAAGTTGAAAGCAGGTCTTAAACCAAGGTCCTGGTGCTGTTTGTTTACCCTTTTTTCTGTTCCAGCCTTTTTTCTCTTCTTCTGCATTTTGCTTTGTTTTCTTCTGTTTGATAAGGAGAAACAGAAGAAACACATACCAGCAGCACACCTGCTTGCTATCATCTAACAGACACTTCAGTGTCCCTGAGAATGAATCTACAGTGAAAGTAAGTCAGAGTAAACATCTGAAAACTAATTAATAAGCTTTTAATTCTCTACCAACAGAATAGTATAAGTCTGGCTGTGGTGCCATGCATTCAGTTCATTATCAGGTTTTTATCTTATTCAAGATAGTTCCCCAGATGTCAGTGACCAGAAGGGAGCTCTTGATATTAAATTATTTTAAGGATCTGTTTATATCCTCAGGACAAGTGATCCCAGGAATAATTTAAAAGCTGGTAATCATCTTACTAGGTGATAAATTAACTGGTGGTGCTTGCAAATTACATTGATTTATAGCAACAAGACTGAAGCTGACACATGATTCACAGCTTCTGTAAATGACTTTTGTACAGTTTTTAAAGAGTTTGGACTTCTTCTGATTATCTCCATATAATTTTGAAGTAGTCTCAAAATTGAATGTGATGCCACTCAGATATTCAGTCACGTTCAATGAATTAGAACATGTGTTCCGATGAGACTCGTTGCTCTGGAATACCTTTTGAAAATGACTGTCGTTAAGCTGGTAATAAACATACTTTTCATTAAGCACACATTTCTATAATAAAATAATTTTTATTGGTCTGATGTAATATCCTAATCTTAAATGTTGCTTTCATTAGCTGCAGGAAGAAAATTATCATAATGAGCAATAATAAAAGATTTAAAACGTCAGTCTGCATCTAATTAATCTGGGTCCCGCTTGAAATGTTCAATACTTAGAGAAGTCAAACTTGAGAAAAATTACTCTACGTATACTGATCACGTGTTCTTTAAGAGAAAAGTTGGATTTGTGTAGCTGTTTACAATGCACTTGGTGAAAAGTATACCCAGAGATTTAATTACATTAAAACTGAAGCGTTTGGCCATAATGACCAATGGAGAAGGAGTTTGGACTCCTAGAGCCTTCCTGCCGTTTTATGAGGTACATGGGTGGCAGCATCATGATGTGAGAGTCTGAGGAAAGCACATCCATCCGTCTGTCTGTCCATCCGTCCATCTGTCCATCCATCCGTCCATGCATCCATCCATGTTTTAAGGTGGCCATCACAAATCCCAGGTCAAAGTCATTTAAGAAAAACAATGTCTGCAGAGCTGAAAAGGTGTGTGCAGCTGGGCCGGCTTACAATCCTCACTCTGTTACACCAGACCTTTTAGAGCGAATAGTTCAAGATCCATGCAAACTAGTTTTGAGAAGCGAGTGAAGACAAACCCAAAACATTTGATTCAATGCCCCACAGTTATAAAGGTAAATCAAATACGAAGGAAATGTATGTAAGCTTCGGAATTAATTATTTTTTCTCAGTTTTTGGTATGTAGTGAATAGAAATAATATGGTCAGAACTGTGCACAGTAACAAAAAAGCAGGGCAAGTCCAGTCTATTTTAATATATTAGTGACAATATTTTAACGATTCTTTGTACTTTTTGTGTAAATGTAGGTGAAAGTCAACTTCACTTTCCCTTCAGTTTTTTTTTTGTTTTGTTTTAAAGATCTTGAATAAACCTGTTTGGAACCATTACAGATTGATTATTATGGACTTAATTTCCCTTAGAAAAAGACAAAGACAACCCGCAGTAGTCCTACCTGTGTTCTTGTTTGAAAGTCACTAACATGCGCCACACATAACTCTGCATGGTGATTTCCTTTGAGACGTGAAGTCACATCCCAAGGGCGATGTTTGACTTCCTATATGGGCTGCATGAAGAACGTCCTCTCCACCCCGTGGTGCCTCGCTACGCAATGTGTGACCCACATAAAACAGTCGAAAGCAACAACAGCCCCTTCCCATGTGCTTACTGTTTGTACACACGTCATATGTCACACTGCACTGAGTGTCATGATTGCATGGTGGGAACATCAGGCTCCTCCGTGGGAGCAGCTCTGCTGTATAATGTGTGGGAAGCTTCATTCCTCAGCCTCTGCGCCACCTCCCAACACCATAATCTCTCAGTGTGAAGAAGCGATCTGTCATGCTGCCAAGGTGGCTCACCGAATCCCAGTGAAACACGTACTGCGAATTGTTTTTTTGCTTGATGAACTATAGAACATCTTGCTGACAGCATCTGTGAATGTTAGCCCAGAATATATTTATCATGTAACACCAGCGGAGAGTTGTACTGTCTCACCACTCAGGCACTTGACAGGCTCTAACTTTAATATAACCTGAAATATATTTTGTGCTGTTTCTTAAAATGCAGACTATACCACAGTAAGAGGGGATGTTAAGACGTGATATTTGAGGTTTCCTCCTCACACCTTCCCACTGCCTTCCGCTGCAGCAAAAATAGATTTCCGGTAACTGGTGCGGTAAATAAATATTTGTGTTAACTTTCAGTAATTAAAATTTACTGATGACATCTGGCTGCGGTCTGCCACTTCATGGTAAAATGCTCTACAATCTGTTTCATTTTCATCTTTTAAAGAAAACAAAAATAAATAAATTAAAAAATACTCTCCGCTAAAGTCCCGTGATCTGTGTTTTCTCATTGTGCTTCTGCACAGCATGTCCTTTTTTAACGGCAACTATCAGAAAGAATAGCTCACCACACCTCATAATTCATGAGGTGCCTTCAGACTTAGATTCTGATACCCTCAAACATTTGCAATTTTTAATACTTTACGGCTTAAACATCTATGGATATCACTTTATTCCAGGGGTCTGCAACCTGCAGCTCTTTATAACTCTGGCTAAGACGATACAAACATATTTCTAAGTATGAATGCAATAACAACATGCAAGTTGCAAGTTAGTTAAAACATGATATTTTCTTGTCAATAGGTTAGATATTTGTGCTTTTCCACAAATACAACATCCTAAAACAATGTATCCGTCTTGTGTTTGCAAACATGTTTTCTATTTTAAAATCTAAAAATAAAAACAAAATGTTTAATAAAGTAGATATTCATTAAAAATGAGAAGCCGTCTTTTTCAAAAGGACCTGTAACATACACGTCTCTGAGCGAGGTTTTTTTTTAGCTGCACTGAGGGTAAAAATGGCGCTTTGGACCGTAAAGGTTGCAGAACCCTGCTTTATATTGTTGGCACTCTGTGCAGTTCTCCTTTTCAACAGCACAGGAAAGGGTTAAAGTACATTTCTTCCTTTGGGTCAGCTCCTCCAAAGTTGACCCAAAAGTTGGCCAAGGTGTTCCCAGGCCAACCAAGAAAAACTTAGTCTCTCCAGCATGTCCTGGGTCTTCCTCTGGGTCTCATGTCATGTATGTATTTTCTTTTTTTATTATTATTTTGTACTATGACATGAAATTACTATCTCAGAGGACATCAGCTGGGACAAATCCACTTGTCTTGAACTGATTCAGTGTGAAAAAGTATTTCCAGGAAGAAGATAAATGTTTAGATTTCATTTGGACAAAATGCTACACTCACACTTGCTCATGCAACAGCAAAAGTAAAATAACATACAGTATATCATTCCATAAAATACAACATATGTAGGATGTAGTTGATGTAGGAGTAAATATTTGACCTTTAATCATCAATTCTCAAGAGGAGTAGAGACATTAAGACCTGTCCTTTATGTTCTCCCGTGAGTCCATAGTGAGCCACAGAGCCTTTGTTTGGCTGACAGAGGCTGCAGCATGCTTCATCTCCAGGCCTCCTAACCCTCAGAGTTTTTTAATAGTTTGTTTTCATCAGTGACACAGTTGTCTGAACTTAAATCTTAGATGGACAGGTCATTCAAATAGAGTGACAAGAGTTGCGGCTTCTTTGTCCCCACATGCAGCAACTGAATCTCTGTTAAAGATGCCCCTAAATCTACGAACCAAACAGGCTTTTGATTTTACTTTCCCACTTTTTAATGGCTTGCTATGAACTCCTTCAAGGATCACGGCTTGCTAGCTAGAGTCCTGTGATATGAGAACAGTCAGATTTGTTCCCATCTGCTTTCCAGCACCATGAATCCACTACAACTTATGATGTGGATAAATAACTCCAGTTCATTGAAGTGCAGGTTGGGGGGTCTCATTGTTATGTTGTCAGATTCATCCTATGAAAACAAAGCTCTAACCTCTCAGGTGCTATGACATTGTCATATTTCACACAGTTTTTTTTCCACTAAAAATGCTTCAAGGCCCATCAAACTTTTAATATCTGCCTTTGAATGACACACAAGACATGCTGTTTTAAGTCAATAATGACCCTTTGAAGCATCTCACATTGAAGCATAATATAACCTACAGCCAAGTCAGACCTCTACATACTTTTGGACAGACTGAAAAATGTCGAAAAAGCACAGCACACATTTTAAAGTAGCTGCTTTATCTAATCACATGCTTTGCTATGCAGATGCTTTGTCTGCATTAAGGAATTTCACTCAGGTTAAAGTAGCTCCAATCCCACTTTTTATTATGTTTATTTTTGTTATTAATAATTTACAGCATTTGTGGGCACATAGATGTGTATATAGACAGTCATGCTGTCATTACGTTTGGAAAAATTTAAAAGAAGATATTGAGATCATGACCAAACTAACTCCTTGCCAAATTTTAAAACCCTCCACATTAATACACTCAATATACAGAAGAACCACATTGCGGGTTTTTTTCCGTATCATCATCGTCACATGATGATGCTGTCCATGTTTCTACATCTAAAACCAGGCAAAACACGTTCTGTGACGCCGCAACACAATTATGACAGAGGCTGAAAATTCAAACCCCAGATTTGTTGTAAAAATGTTTTTTATCTCTCTACTATTTTCCTCTTTGTCTTAATAGATTATTGCTGCTCTTGTTAATTAGATAAACTTCACATATTCCTCTAAAGCTTTCTAGGATTTGCTCTTACTCTTGTTCTTCCTCCTCGCAGTCCTTAGTGCTGCTGGGTGCTCCCCAGGCTCGCACAGACTCAGACAGTCATGATGAATGTGGAACAGGGCCCAGCCCAGGCTCCTGCCATTACTCTGTGACAATTTATTACCCTTTATCTCAAGGCACAATTAACCCAGGCCCAGGAAAAAGGGACTTATCAGTCCTTCATTACCAGGACCTGCCCATGTTCCCATCCCTCTCTGACACCTGATGGACACACACACTCAAACACCTTCAATTTGTGTGGACCTTCTCGGTTTTTCCTTGTGCTTACGATAAGAGCTGTAGAGGACCTCATACTCGTGCAGACTGTCTCTCTTAATCTCTGCTCTTTCATGTGGCCTTTGGTTTTCTGTCACTCCCACATTATGACCTTTTTTGAGATTTTTTTCTGAACTCAGCTTGATGAAAAGTTATAGTGGCTTTGGAGAGAAAATGTTCCGATTAATGTTATACGATTCCTGCATTTACAGTATTTGTTTTTTCTTTTCTCCTGTCACGTTTTGCTATTCCACCTTTTGTCCACCTAACTGGACCCAACTGTGTCTGAAAAGTTAACTTTGAAACATTGGGTTGTCCAGTTGTTTAACAGGGTAAAAGAGACAAATAAAAATGCAATCAAAACTATTCAAACTTTTGTTAATCTGAAAAAAATACACAGGAGCTTAAATAATTTAACAGGTCTCACTAAATGAATCTAAAATAACAATTCAATGAAACTTCTTTTGCAAAATGTATGAATGTAATTATAATGTTTAAGTGTAATACTCTGTAATATCCAGTTAAATCAAACTATAGCAGATAGTTTTAAAACATTTCTGGACATATGTGCTACAAAAATTACTAATGACCCCAACAGATAGGCAGTGAATATTTTATTTGAAACAACACAACTATATCAGTTCCTTAACAAAGATTAGGGTGATGGTAAGGAGGCCTTTCAACCTCAGCTGAGCTATTCGGAAACACTTTCAATCATCATTAGTACAGGAAATCAACATTAAACAAAATTGAGTATCATCCCTAATAAAACAGGAAACAAATAAACTAATTCAACAGACAAATTATGTATATATAAGAAATAAGGGTGGTCCCATAATTGATACCTGTGGATCAATTATCCCACAGCTTGCTATTGTACAATCAGAGTCATTAATCCTAACAAATAGCTGTTCATTACTGACATAAATAATGTAAAGTCATTTATAAGTTATTATGAGGCAACAGTACAAAACTGTTCTGCATAATATATTGTGACTAATAGTATCAAAAGGTTTAAATAAATCTAGAATAATACAAACCTGATTCTTATAATTTACTGTTTAATTAATTCGATCAACCAAGTGAAACACCTATGGGTTTTTTTTTTTCAAAATACATTTTATCATTAATTATGTGAAAGTATTTATAAATAACATCATTGTGATATGTAACAGTTAATTAGCTTAAATCAATGGAGCATTTTTTTTCCCTTTTTTTTAATTTTGAATGCATATTATTGCATTGCTCATTATATATTTTCGTAATTAAGCCGTCAGAGAGCGAGCTGCGTCACTAAATAAACAGAAATAGTTCAAGTTCAAGCCTATTTAAAGCTGATCAACGCCAGCGTCCTGATAATTGCCACTGACATCATCGACTGCTTGTTGGGGAAACTGCAGAATTCACATAAAAGTCAGAGAAGGTCAGCTCAGAGGAGAGCGAGCTCTCCTGCAGACCAAAACTGACTGGAAGCTCAGAGTCTCTCGAGTCTTATGTGCTGCTGCTTGTAAATATTATATAAGAGCATAAAGTTGACTAATGAATGCAGGCCCTGTCCAGATTGCCAGGAGCAGGAGCAGGATGACTGCCCTGCTGAACAGTACAGACATTGAGGAGGACTGCTCTGTATGTGTGTTTGTGGATGGAAGGTTTGGAAGGTTTTCCTAATTAGTAAATAAATAGTTATGTGGGCTCAATAAGTGCATACAAAATAAACACAAACAACATGGGATGAATGCTTATAAAATCTATTTAGAATTAAGAAAGGATGTACAGTATTTTCCATCCTGAACCCTCTAGCCCTATTAAAGCGAGTAAGTGTGAATTCCTCAGCATGTTGTATAAAATGCAAACAATTAGGCTTCTTTTTTAAAAAACACATTAAAAGCAATTAATTTAACGAACTCCACATTTACAGATCATTAGACATTTCATGAGGACAACTTTTCACCTTACTCTCTTTAAACAATATTCCCATCGCGTGTAGAGAAGGTAATTTTTACCATTTCCGTCTTTTCAATAGAACATTGCTTGGTGGAGCGTCACAGAAGCCTCATCATTTTGTTTTGCCAATCAATAAAAACTATTGACTCCTCCAGCTGTGTTCAACACAATACCAGTGTGTGTAAAACATGAGTAATCCTTATAGGACCTTTTATTTAGATGCAATCGCACAATGACTGATGCATATTCTGATCCAAATCAAAACATAAAGGAGCATTTATTAATGCATCAAAACACAGAAGGTTTTGGGGACCCTATTTTGAGGGCATTTCCACTACAGCATAAAACAACATGAAGTCTCCAAGAACTGAAGTAGAGCTGAAGCACAATGTCTGGTATGTGATAATAAGGCCCATAGTATGAGAAACACTCCTATAACATTCCCTACACCACTATCCACTGTGGTGTGGTGTTTGAGGGTCAACCGATAACCTGTCTGGCCCCTAGACCTTAAAAGACCAATCTTTAATTAATCAGACCACAAAACGTTGCTCCATTTTTCTTACAGTCAATGTTCTCTGGCAAAGTGAAACCCCTTCTTAGCTTTCGCACATCGCTTATCGTTCATATCAGTGTCAGTTTCCCTTATGGTTCCTATAATAAACCTCTAAACTCATAAAGTAGCGTGGCCTTTACTAGCTTCTTGGTTTCCGGTTATTCTAATACACCCACAAGTAAATTATCTCTCATGTAGCGAGATCAATTCTCCCAAAAGCAGTGATTGGTCTAGTTACTGATGCCGTTCGGCTATTATTGTCTACAAACCTGTTGTTGTAGTTGGATGTTTTTTTTTGTTTTTTTTCTGCCGTTAAATTATATGACAAACATTTAAGATGTGCCTCCAGATTCTGCCTTGAATGGATGAAAATGGGTTTAAAGGATTTACCTTTTATCTCTGTGTGGTTTGCAAAAAGAGCCAGACAAGGATCTGACTGAGCAGGCTGTCAGTCACTTTGGATAAAAGACCCATTTTATGAATGACATACATTCAACCCTAAAAGGACCTCGAGCTGCAGCTTATTATTCTAACAGAAATGTTTCTTTCACAGACGCCGATTGCGAGATGTAAGGTTATAAATTTATCCGAAATGTTCTTCATGAGTCGAATGCTTGAAAAAGTCCTTTTAGCACTATTTCTGTCTCCAGAGCTTTGAAAATCTGGAATCCTGACTTTGTCGCACTCTCCTTCTGCATCCATTCTCCCAGAGGCGTTAAAAAAAAATAAAAAATGTAAAAAAAACTGCAACTGCTTGTAAGTAACTTGCCAGGAAAGGGAAGGTAGAAGAAATCAAGGTACGCTGGAGGCAACGTGCACAATAATAATAAAAAAAGGCCCGCCCGTTTTCTCTACAATTTATAAACCGGATCTTTAAACAAAGATTTGCTAAAGGATTACGGGGCTGGGTGTTTTTAGCTCCACACGAGTGCTCAGTCTATCTCCTAAGAGAATTATCCTCCCTCTGTTTTCATCCTTCTTTTATACCCATCAAACAGAATGGGGATCTGTGATAGAGCAGGAGGAGAAAAGGGGATAGGCAGACAGAAGGAGAGGGTGAAAGCGAGTGAATTAGAGGCTCTGACACCCAACTAATTGAGCAATCTCCTCTGTGCCCTGCCCAGCCTGCCAAGTTTTAATTAGCAACTAATCAAATCAATATGGAGGCTGCAGAGCGAGAAGGAAAGCTCTCAGATCATGGGATAGCTGCTGGGATCACAGCTGTATGTGACCTTTGCACCTGGAGGTAGCTTTTCGCAGCTCTAAGCGATGAGAGGTTGTAGTGCTGATGAGGGATAAATCTCTTCATGAGAGCTATTCTGAGAGGCTGAGGTAATGATGTCTGGCATTATCCAGATGCTTCAGTGTTAAGACAATTAACTACAGGAAGACAATGATGTGTTGTCTTAAAAAAACGATAATGTGCAAAAAAAAAAAAGAAAGAAAGAAAAACCAGAGTTAACAGTTTGGAAAAGATAAAAGTGTGAGCAGTAACATCTGCTTTGTATCTGCAGAGATTTGCAAGTAAACTGCTGTTTTGTTCCACCGATGACAAATACTCTCACACACTGCGTTCTGTCAGGCACACCTGCCCTTCGACAGCCCTTGAAAAGTGTTAATTACAGAGAAACCTGGTGCAATATTTTGCACCATGCCAGACACGTCCATATATAGTCTGGAGATGAACAGAAGCTTTCCCCTGAGCCCCAAAGAAGCTGTCAACACATCCTGACCTCCTCTGGAGGCGGTCAGCTGGGTCTGATGTGCTTCTGGAGCTTCGGAGTCCCTCGGGCTGCCGCTGCAGTTCGAGCTCCCTCTGTTTCAAACGTTCTCTTTATATATGAACAGACATGAAGACACAAACCTTCACACGGTGCGTACAGCATCATCAAAAAATACCCGTAACCGGCCAAGACGATTTGCCCAAACACAAAAGCCGTGTTTCATTTCAGACTGCTAAAAAAATGTTTTAAATTTGCTTTCAAGTTCAAGCTGAGCAGCAAAAGTCCTGTACAAAAAATGAGCAGCGTTACAACCACTTCAACTTCATTCAACAACGTTTAATTCAAAGGGAAATAAAATGTTGTTGTAATTTATATGATACACCATCCTTCAAAGAGTCGTAGACAACGAATAGCTGTGGGCACGATGGATTTCTTGAAGCAGTCAGTATTACAACAGATCCGAAGAAGCCTCTAAATGAAGACACTCCGTTGCAGTTTGACAGCCTAACGAAGAAGATGCTTATAATGGTCAATAATGTTCTTCATTTCATAAAGAATCTTTCTTTACACAATCATCTAGAGCAGAACAAACCCGGTCTTGTATGTCAGCTTGTTCAGCTTTTTTTTTTTAGCTCACTGACTGTGATGCTGCTAACAGAAAATGGCAGAAAACATGCAACATGTTGCTGCAAACAATGAAGGAAGCACAATCTGCTCTGTCCCTTCTTATAGACAGCTTCACTGTTGCATCTCCAGTCCTGTATGTTGGTGCACAGTGAGGTATTTATACTCCTTCACCACCTCCACTTCTTTTATTCCTTCTCACTGAATATTTCTACAACCACTGTGAAATACATTCTTTCACCTGTTTTATTTGGCACTGACGTATGAGAATGCTCAATGAAATAGAAAAACATAGGAATTAGGTAATTGTTCTGTTCAGTGCCCAGGCCAGCAATACAATGTATTTTTCAGCATTAAGAACTTGAAGTATGTTTTTGGTTCTAAGTAAAAGTCGTATTGGTGAGAAATTGTTGTCTTTACAAATCAAAATTCAGTTTTCACAGTGTTAGAATGTTGCTAACTCTGGCTTTTGTAAGTGAATACTATAAAACAACAAAGGGTAACGATACAGATTTTCATTAGATTAAAACAACAAAAGCCTGCTCTCCACCACCTTTGTTTTATATTACTTGGTGTGTTTGCAACATATAACTAGAAATATACATAATTGTGAAATACTTCTGCTCTCAAGCCATGTTCAAAACATAAAATCACCCGACTGCTTCAATAGTCTTGTGTATTCAGCACAATAATATGAGTAAGTCTTTTTTTTTTTTTTAAATGCAGCGAGAGTTTAACTTGGCTTTTCTGTGACGACGCAACATTTATTTGTTTCCACAAATGAGCAATAATGTAAGAGAGAAGGGATGTTGTTACTCTAGAGCTTACGAGCTTAATTGCAGAAGCATGCAAGCTGGGAAAAAGAACCACAAAATGCTTCTGCAGCAGAGCACTAAGTGGTTGGACATGGGATCGTTTAACATAAAGTTCAGTTCCTGTGTATCCATCTGCATCCAGACAGCACAGTGTCCTTGAGCATGTAACTGCAGCTCACAGATAAAACGGTATATTTCACAACAGCGGCTGAATTTTTAAACGAAAGGCGAGCACATTTGCTGCCCTTTGTTGTAAGGAAAAGATTAGGCTACGTGGTGCATAGAAAATGAGATTTCCATTTATTTTATGGTCATTCAAAGATAAAACTGTTTATCCCCTAATGGTCTCAATTCCTCTAAACTGCATGAGGGAATGTTGAGACCATTAACATGTTGAGTAATAGTCTCTGGCTCACATAAGTCTTTTTTATTTTATCTGTATAGGTATTTTCTTTCTGAACTAAACTCTCATATGCTGAGGACGTAGGGGAGAAAACGACTTTTATTTGTGAGACCCGGAGAATATGCAACCTTCAAAAAGATGATTCACCACTTGTGAATAATATAGGATTCCCAGGGATGGCAGATGTCTGCCTGCAGCAAACACTGCAAAGAAAACAATCACATCCAGTTTAACATAGAAAAAAGGCTGTTTACATTTAAATTTTTAATAAGCAATGTTGCAACCATAAACAGTCATTTCTAACATTTGATTAATGTGAAAAATAAGAAGCAACAGTAAATAGTTCGTTTCATTCACTGTCTAGGCTTTCTTTTCAGCATCTGTGCTTTTATGCATAAGTGAAAGGAAAACTGAGTTCACCTTTAAGTCATACGTTTCCTAAATCTTGTTATTATGCATACATTAGCATTTAGCTGAGAGCAAAAGTGTGCTAGAGCAGCTAGCATGACTGTCAACAATAATCTTTCTCTGACCTGGTGCTGAAAGAAGATCCACATCTATGATTCAGATTTTTATTTAAACATCATCTGAAGTAAAATGTTACATTTTAACCTTATGATTCTAATGAGGGGAATTTTCTTTTTTTTTTCTGTAGAAGTTACTTTGGTCCAAAGGAAGAAAGCAAACAATATTGTTTGGGTTACAGGGCGTTTAGCAGATTTATTGCTTATTAGATGAGGCTTTCCATATTCTGCTTGACATTTTCTTTCTGATATTAAAAGGGGCTGGGTGGAACTTCATAAAATCTGCTTTTTTTTTAGCTTTATATCATGTCATGATGTTATTCGCTCACAGAAAACATACTTGAAGTGTTGCTTTGACATATTATTTATCTTGTTTTATACTGTCAGGACATACTTATAGTTTTAACAAATATGTAAAAAACATATGTTTTTTTTTTAAGTTAAATACTGCAGCTTTAAATCGACAGTTCAGTCTTTTTTTTTAATTGGGGGCTTTAAAAAGCTTATAAGCAGTTATTTTACCTGAAAAAAAGAAAAAAGAAACTCTTGTTGTCATTTATAATGCATCAGTATAAGTATGTCAAGGAGGCTGAAGCTAACAGTCGCTCCAAGAGGAGCCGAGACTGCCATTTTAAAACACCACCAGTGTTAAAAATGTCATGTGTCAGTTCATGTCAATGCTTTTTAAAGAACCTTTAAACTGTCATCTTCACACTAAATAAGATTTGCTTCACAATCCTCTAATGGATGTGATTGTTCCTGGCCCGTGTGCATCTGTTTCTACCACTTTTGCAATAATTTTGACATAGCGTTATGCAAACAGCACCTTTAGCAATGTTCTGTTGTGGCTCAGCTGTCCTGGTAAAGGGTGTCACTTACTGCCTGCTGGGCAACTGTCAAGTCAGCACTCTGTAGTAGGGTGGTGCTAACATTCAAAGTTTCCATTCTTAATTGGTTTTATGTAAAATTAGCATTTTCTGAGAAATTGGAGTTTGGGTTTTTATTAGCTGCATGCCATAATCATTCAATTTAACAGAAATAAATGCTTAACACTTATCACTGTGTGTCTAATGAATCTATGCAGTATCAGTTTCACTTTTTAATTAAAATATAATTAACTTTTCATTGATATTCTAATTATATGCACATACTTAAAACACGATCTTTTGCTGCTGTATTTGATCTGTACAATGTTTCCCCCCCTTTCCGATGTACTAGAATAAATAGAGTTTGACGGGAGGTTTTTCTCTTTTTTTTTTTTTTTTTGTTATTCGGACGGGGAAAGACGGGGTGCAAACAAGCAGTGAAGCAAGAGAAAGCATCGATTTGCATATTCTCCTTGCATAACCAACGAGACGAAGGTGCAAAGCTACGGCTAAGCCATCTTTAGACACAAAGGGATTGTGTTAATGCTGGTTATGAAAGTGTTAAGTCACATTACGCACTCGCTGTTAGTTGTTCAAGGCTAACAAAAGAGCCTTTCTTATTTACGGTGGAGCGAACTGAACGTTGCCCATAGTAAAGAGTCCTGCGCTGTAATTCCCCCAGTGATTTATGGCGGGACAAATCAGAGAACTAATTAAGAAAGCCAGAGTCTTGCGTGCACCTCTTGGCCTCCCCGCTATTATATGTACATTAGCAGCTTGTGCTCATTGCCTGCTAATTAACCATTGCTTTAGCATGCAGTGAGGCTAACGGGATGACTGCTGCTTTGCTTCTTCTACCTGGACAGCCCAGGTGTCTCCGCACGGGGTCCCAGAGACGCAGGATGCCCTTGAGGACAGCAGCCAGGGACTGCGGGGCAGAATGGATGGCCACATTCACAGCCACAAATTCTCCGCCTCTTAACTATCTCATTCATCATGTGCACACCGGACAGACCTCCGTATTATAAATACACCAACACACATATCCACTCCACCATTCTGTACTATTTTAAATAAGGTGCACAGACAAGAGATAGGATGGGTGGGTGGGGGGGGGGGGGGGTGAAAAACATTAGATAAGTGTATCAGGCGGAAAGGACCAAATGACAACGCCCTGCTCCTCTATTTTACCTTAAAATGCATGAATTCAGACTGAACTGCGAAGCAGTCCACTCTGTCCCCACAAATTGTACATTTTCCTATCTCCCTCTCAGCTGGTCACCGGTTTTTTTTTTTTTTCTTCTTCCTTTCTGAGTTTTCTCCAGGCCCTTTCAGATATGGCGTCTGTCATAAATGTCTTGGGTGGTGGAATAAATCACTCGGCAAGGGGAGAGGAAGCAGAATACGCAACATGATCTCACGCAAGGAAGCATAAACAAGATGTTTCTGTGTTGCTGCAGAGGCGCCGTCGCCTGAGAGCGCGCTATGTTACAATCAGAAAATCACTTTTTATGTTGTTTGCTCAGATGGAAAGGTTCTTGTCTGTTGATTTTTTTTTATTAGAAATCTGACTCTTTTTTTTTTTTTTTTTTGCGCAACAGATTGAAAGTTTAAATTTCTCTCCATTTAAAAAAAAAGCGGCTAAAATTGAAACACATAATTGCTTCGGTTAAATTGATTATCTAATTTAATATCAAAAGGGATCTTTCACCCTTTTAATCTTGATAAAAAAAAACTATATTAAACGTATAAATTAACTCAGCAGATAACAGTGTAATTTATATCCTATTTCCGATTTCTACTCATCTTTTTGTTTTTCCGGTTTCACTCTGCCGAGCCAAGTGACATACAATTACAGGAAACAATTCTTCTGAACAAATCACTGGTTCGTACTTTTATTGCAGATTCAGTATTAATTTGCTTATCTTTAAGCAATCTTAATTACTCCAGTTGCTTGCCAACCAGCCTGGTCAGAAAGCTGCACGGAAACGTGGATGTGTATTTCTACTGCCCTCAAGTGGTCAGCAGAGGAACTGGACGCTCTCAGGAAGCTGATTGGTATTGGACATCCTGACACCATCTATTTACCCAAAGAGCTGCTCTGGGATCTGTGAGAATGGATGCAAAAACAAGGGATTTATAAGTTTCTGCACTCGGACAGTCAGTCTCTTGTAGTTTCCTCCGGAAATAGATGTGATGATGTTTTCATTTAGATCCCCAAATCCACTGCAAAGAGCCTTTCTTCTTGTCAAGAGTTTCAGCATTACAGTTCGGTAAATGCTAAAAGAGAACATTGTTTCACAGCGTTCTCATTTTTCAGCCCTAGGCACCAGGGGGATTACTTGAAGGGAGAAAAAAAAAATAACCTGTCTGCAGAACGACAGCTTGGAAATGGACAAAACGTCAATTATGAGGAAAACTGCTGCTGTTTGAATTCTTTATGGTGCATTTCTGTTCCTATAAGTGTAATAAAGCAGTAGGTATTCAGAAATGTTCCTGTAATGTCAGTGGTTTTTAACTAAAGGGATAAAACATTCCAACAGCCATTAGCTCTGTGATTTTCATTTTGGTTTGGTTAGAATTTAATAAGGTTTTTAACCTCTTGCAAATTAGCACTCATCCACCTTGCATTTTGAATTATGAAAGACATAAAATTAGCAGTTTAGCCACCATTTGTGAAGATGCAGCTAGCAAACACAGCTTCCTGTCCACCTGAGCAGCCTTTTAAACGCTCTCCCTCATATTTATTTTTCGGTTTTAAGCTCCAATTCTTTGATGCTGGAAGACCTCTTTGCCATCATCGTAGTCTTTTATTTTCGCCACAGATTCTCGGGACTCTGGCTGGGTCACTCCGAAACGTTCAAATTACACAGAGTCAGAAGAAACGTGTTGGTGAAATTAAAAGATTACTTTAAAACTAAATCTGTCTGCAGTATGTGGATTGATGATTGGTTGATTTTTGAAATAAACAGCCCTACTCCACCCACAGAAGTCTCATAAAAACATTGACAGAAAGCAATTTTGCCACTGAAGAATAAACGTGTGAATAAGGATGATATAAGCCCGGGTTGTTTTTTTAATTAATGTTTGTTCTACAAAGAAAACCAAGTACACAACCAAATGTTCCCTGATCTCGTTATTTCAGTATTAATGTATTAATGAGCTCCACATCTCCTGCTCCTCAGCAGCAGATCTCTGAAACCTTCGGGGGCATCTAAGCTGACATCTGGTGAAGACAGATGAAGACGTCCTGGAGGCTGCCAGGCTGTGGACCTCCAGCCTACAGATGCACAGACACACTAGTATTGTCTTCGAAGGCTCCGTCTCTGCAGACGAAATCCACAGTGCCGGAGAGTTTTTCTGTGTTCGAGGATTCCTTATTTTTTCCCCATTTTCTATAACATCCTGGACATTTTTGAATACAGTGTATACTAACATATTACATGTCTTGAATTATAGTCAGGTCTGAACTGTAAGTTCCTCAAATCCTGAAACAGCACAATAGAAACTGGCTTTCCATTTCATCAGAGCTTTGTCCATTTTAATGTCTATAACTGTTGGTAAAATAACTTAATATAACTTAAGTATGCTTTTCTAAATGGGGGCTCCTTAATCCACAGTTTGTGAACTTTGGTACCTTAATTCTGTTTATGAAAATAAAAGTTTTGGTGCTTTGTTTAGTCTCTCAAGAGGACCTACCGTACTTTAAGAACCACCACTTAAATTTGAAATTCAAAAAGTAGCAAAATATCCCTTTTTGATATTTGAATAAATTTGTATTCATTCAGTCAGTAAGCCAACAATGAGAACGAATGGGTAAAATGTGGAAATCAAGGACACAGCAATGAAATTTGAATCCTGTTTAAAAATCACAGCACTCTATTTTGTTATTCTTTTGAAAACACGAGGTGAGGGAGGTTTAAACACTTAATTTTGTACATCAAAACATGTCTTGAATCAGCTACTCATCTCTGACAGTTTTCACTAGAGGCTGAGATTCAGAAAGTGCACAGTTCCAACTTTTGTTTCCCTAATCCGCTTTTTTTTAAATGATGAAAATCTAAATATTGTAACCTTGTTTTAGGCAGACCTCAAACCCAAAGATTTTAAAGTTGAACTTAATTCCTCTATTTTCTCCTGCTTTTTTTATTGCATAACCAGCTGCCGTTAGTTTTGACTTCAGGTTTTCCTTTCCACATAATGTTCAGTTCTTTTGTTTGTTCCCTTGATAGTCATCACGTAAACCACTGGCATCATTAAGCGTCTCTTCTTGTTTTTCTTTCACATCTTATCCCAGTAACTTTCTTGGAGAAAACCATCAACATAGATTCTGCTGCCTCTTTTTTCCAGTAGAAAGTAGTGCTAGTGTTTTTCTCTTAACAGAATTTTACCTTTGAATAACAATGCCTGCTCTTAATCTTCCTTCCAAATAGAAAGCACTCCTAAAAAACAATTTGATCTTATTCTAAGACATTCTCAAGTTGATGTGTACATACATATGAGAAATAGTGACCTCTCCATTCTTTGTAAAACTATTTGATTCAAAACATGAAAGTGCTAAAAGCAAATAATGATTATAAATATACAAAACAGGTTGGCCGTTCTTAATCAAATATTCAACTAAATTATAATTTATGCATATTTATTCTAATTACTGATTACCAATTTAGCTAAATGCACCCACGGCAATAACTTTTTTTAACCTTTCATCTGGTTTCATTTTTTTTTTCATATCTTCAAAATGAGTGATGGTACTTTATTTCATCAACAGGATGCATTAACATCACCTTGATTTTAGACATTTGTATGTGGAGCTACACAGTAGTGAAACATTTTACCTTTTTCTGCATCTGTATAAAACAAAACAAAAACCTGCTTAAAACCCATGCATCACCAGAACATGAACCCACACTCCATCATCCCCTCGCGCTCACCGATAAGGGAGCCTTAAAATTACTGTGAGCTTATTTCCCCAAACCTTTAGCAGAAGAAACGAACAAAGTTGTTTTTCTCTTTACAAGGTAGCTCTTAAGTGCTGCAAGCCCACGAGGGAGGCCATCTGTTTGTGAGCTTTTAGCGCCGGAGCATTTGGACAGAACTGTTACATTAGCAGGCTGTTACTGCTTCCCCCCCTCAGCTTAATGCAAGGTCAGTAACCAGAGTACAAGAGGTTGGGGAGAAGACAAAATACACCGAGGATTGCAGAAAAGGTCGCACTGGTGAGATGATTGCAGAGCAGAAAAAGCAAAGACTCTTTTTTACAAGCGATTAACAAGAGTAGGGAAGAGGCAACAGCTTTTAATGGCCACTGGGGGGAAGAAAAGCTACAAAAACAAATGTTCAGTCTACAGCGTTGAGATTAGCGTGTTTATCGATGGGACCCTCGAGGGATGGACAGACATTTTTTGGAAGGGTTTTCGTCTCTTCTTTTGGACACCCTCCACTAAAACTGTTGGGCTACTCAACTAAATTAACACTTTCTAACCAAAAACCACAGGCTTTTATTTAAACCGCTTCACTTCCTAACGAGCTGCTGCTGCAATGTTTTTGTAGTTTAAAATCTCCCCTGCCTAAAGATCCCACAGCAATGTTTCCGAAAACAATACCAAGTGTAGAACAGCGCTAGTGCACATCGGCACTTTTAAATAGTTGAAATAAGGCACAAAAAAACGAGCAGCTTTCTCCTGGCTGTTTTTATTTGCAGTTCTTTACATTTTAGAAAAAGAATCCAAGGATTTTGCCTCCTGTGTGTTTCCGTCTGGCCTCTTCGTGGTCCATGATGCCAGCTGAGGTGGTCAGCACAATGTATCTGTAGACAACAAGGCAGGAGTTCAGAAACACTCCAAGTAACATAGTGAGCTGCATTGCTCAATTTATTTCACCATGAAAACAAGGTGATAAATTTATATACATTTAACATATGACTTAACATGAATCATCAATCTAGGTCAAAAAATGAACAGTGGAGCTAGTTTAATGTGGTATATATTAACACATTGTTTCTACACATTTCTCATTGACAAAAACTTCTGATTTTTCCACATCTCTATTTCAGCTTCGTCTCAAAACACTGAACTCCTGAAGTAAAGAGCAGTGTCTTCTGCATTTCTCAGATTGAGAAACCACTTAGGAACTTTGGTACTTGGATAAATTTCTCTTTTAAAAATATAAATGAATTATATATTTTTAACTAGACCCAGTTTATGAAGCAAGTTCAACCTAAATTCAAAGTTATTCACAAACATAGTGAATTTGATTTCTGAATCCGTAAGCCAAGAACCAAAGTATAGATGAGTGAAATAAAACCTTCACACAGAAGATCCTTCAAGAATACATAGGAATAAAAGTCATTCCATAAAGAACCCTCAGTAAAAAGAAAACTGTGACATGTTCATGTACTAAAGATTAGTTAACTTTTAAGCAACCCTTCAACACCTTAGACACACTAATCTTTCGTTGAACTCAGCATGATTTTTGATAAAAATTTCTACAAATTTATAAAATAGTAATATTTTCCCAAGGAAATAATGAAGTTATATTAAATTGATTCATTCCTCGGCAAACACACGAGGTCTGATTGAAAAACACCAAATTCAGAAAACAACTACAAGAAGAAAAGTCAAACTCCAGATCCCAAATAGAAAGACTGTGCCAGGCTTTAGGGCAGACAGCAACGCCTACAAAATCCAAGTAGTTTAAACCACTGAACAGCAAGAGTTTGTCTATACAAGTCTAAAAGGGAGTGGTGTAAAGCAGAGAACAGCATCACAATATTGGTGAAGAAAATATAAATCCCTGTTAAAATTTGTGAGGATACTTTATTTTAATTGCCATGAATTCAAACTCTACATATTGATAAATAATACATGGATGGACTCCAACCACCTTACTGCCAACACCTCATGTATACTTTTAGCAGCTGAGGGAGTAATACTGGCAGAGAGAAGCAGAGGCATTGTGTTATCGTAAAGAAGAAAAGTTCAGATAAATGTTTGTTAATAACCAAATACACCACAATTTCTAAACATTACTTATTTTTCCCTAAACTTTGTGAAGTAATGCAGTAAAGATTGTATAGTTCATAGCATCAAATCTAGACAGATGAAAAAGTGCACATCTCATGGAAAACTCCATTTAAAGTTTCATGCCACTTAAAACGTGTACAAATTTTGCTTTTTAACATTTCAAAATACTAAAGTCAAAGATAATTTTTACTAATTAAAACAATTGCTTGCAGTAGGAAAGGATTGCGATTTCTTGCGACTCAACCATTATGTGCTTTTGTACTCTTTGCTCAATCAGAGCCACTGGAGAAAAACTCACATTATTCAGAACCAAGTACATTTAGAGGTCAAATTACACCTCTAAACCATGATTCAAATTTCCTGCTGGTCTTCTTCATCTGAAGCTGGTTGAGATTTTCTGGTCTTGAACTGAAGCTGAGACTAAAGTTTAACAGAAACCACCTGATGTTTCACAGATAATCCAGGAAAGTGACGCTGATATGTAAAATTAAATCAGCGTGTTGCATCGCGCAAGTAATAACTTACATAAACAGCATCTACTATAAAGTGATTAATGCTCTACATGCAAGTAGAATAGATTTCTCCTGTTAATCACATGATCAAATTACCAAGGTTTTATTAAACTAGCCTGCTAACAGGATTGTAAAAGGATGAAAAGATAAACAGCATCAACCTGGTTCTGATGTTACAGCTGACTTCAGTTGGTTGGATTCTGATTTGAATAATTGATAAACAGAAGATGAAATATGCAATCTAAAACAGTGCGTCTATCGCTTTAGAGAGATCCAACGGCAGATGAAGATATGTTTTAATAACGCCCTAAAGATTTTAGTCGGTCCATGTTTCCCAACAAGTCAAAATGTGAGAAAGCACAAGTTTAACTGTCAATTCTCTACTTTAAGACAATATTTGATTCATCTGAAGACTCACTGAGGAGTGAAAATAGTCCAAATCACACAATATGACGTTTTACTGTATTTTCCGCACTATAAGGCGCACCTAAAACCCTTCAATTTTCTCAAAAGACAACAGTGCGCCTTATAATCCAGTGCGCCTTATATATGGACCAATATTGAGCCACAACAGGTCTCGCAACTACGGTAAGCAGCCGCCGACTTCATTTCCCCCCGTAGAAGCGCGCGGTGTATGCTGGGATATACGACGGCGCGAAGCATCCTGCTTCATTTCCATTTGTGTGTTTGTGTAAAGACCCCAAAATGGCTCCTATTAAGAGACACGCTTACGACGCAAAGTTTTAAACTCAAGGCGATCAGTCACGCAGTAGAACACGGGAATAGAGCAGCAGCGAAAAAATTTAACATGAACGAATCAATGGTGCGGAAGTGGAGGAAGCAACAGCTGTTCATTCATTTTGGGAATGAACAGTTTTCAGAACGCTGGTTTGTAATCTATTAATAAAGTTTGACTGACCTATCTGACTATTTTGTTGACATTCCCTTTAGCGCAGCTCCATGTAATGGATGCATAATGTAACCCAGCCTCTACTGCAGCGTCTATTCTATGCGCCTTATAATGCGGTTCGCCTTATATATGAAAAAAGTTTTAAAGTAGGCCATTCATTGAAGGTGCGCCTTATAATGTGGTGCGCCTTATAGTGCGGAAAATACGGTAAATGGAAAAATAATGGATTTAATGTCAACTGTTTCAAACTTGGAATTTTCTCTTTGTAATTCGTTGATAATGAAATTGCTCGGTTGACAATTAAGAAGCCCCACAATTAAGATGGAAACCCAAATGCATCTTAGAAGACTAAAAACATTTGTTGATTCTTTTCCAGCAAAATAAGTAAACAATTGCTGACGGATTCAAAGAGACGAAACGTTATTAAGCCACCAAAGACTATTTATCAGGCTGAAAATGTGGCATCATTAAAATTTGTACATCTGTAATGGGTTCCTTTTAGATCCACTTTTAGCAAATAAATTTGAGAACATTATCAAGGAATAAAGCAAATGACCTAGGATGACTTGTATGTCCAGGTTTTAGATATCCAAATTAGTTTTTATTGTACAAATGCATTAAACCATGACATTTATATTGCAGATTTTGCTTAGTTTGCTAGCTGAGGAAAAAGAAAGGACTTGGCAGAGTTAAGTTCAGTTCAGTGAGGCAATAAAATGATAAAACTGATAATTAGACTCAAAACCACTCAAGATTAGAAAAACCACAATAGCAATTGTTTAGTGTAATGAAAATATCAGTTTCTCCGTGTTAGCATTTTATTGAATTCCTCATTCCGCTAATGTGTCATTACAATATTTTAAACCTCCGTTAGGTTTAAATTATCTGTGAGCATTTACTGTGTTTAGACTCCAACTGGCTTAATATATCAACATGTAATGCACAAGTGTATTGTTTATCTTGGTCAAATAATTTCTGCTGATGTCTTTACATGTATGCTTTGAACAATGTGAGCCCTTAAAAACCAAAAAACTAAAACTCCAACTGCTTGTTTGTGCACACCACCGTGGCTATATGATATAAGCATCACATTCCATCAGAGTTGAGCCCTTCTTTGATTTCTAACAGATTCAATGGGACATAACCAATAAAAACTGGGACAGTAAAGGTCAAGTCAGCCGTTGGAAAAAAAAAAAAGACAAACTCAAAGACAAAACACAGCAGGGTGTGCCCATCTTGGCACAAACTTTTAGAAGTGACCAAAACTCATTCATCAAATCAAAAAGTCTGATTTTAGAGGCACGCTTTCCCTTCAGGTCCAGTGAAAGTCTGAAGAGGATAAAGTGATTCTCACCCAAACTGTCTTGAAGGCAGCAGGTTGTTCTGCCACTTCTCCAGATCCTTGAGCTGAAGATCAAAACGTGGACTAATCACACCACACTGAAAGAAAAATACATCACTGAATTACACGCCACAATAAACAGAAACCGCAAGGAAGCACAGGATTTAACTTCATTGTCTTATTTTAACACAGACTACAGCAGTGCATTGATTCAGAAATTTGACAATCTATTACAGAAATTTCCTTAATTTTTTTTTTTAAACAATTTCATTCTGCAGGGTAGGACTACACTTACCTTGTTCAGCCTGCCTGTGAGATTCACAACGATTTTCCCGGCTCTGTGGTCGTCAATGATCTCAAACTCACCAATGTAACCTGAAGGTTTCAGTGGGAAATGATCAGCTGTAACGCTCTGCGCCACATATGGAGGCTTCACCATTCAAACTCCTCTGTCATACACACGCACGTAACTGTTTGTCACTCACCGTGCTTCATCATGACGGTTAGAAAGCGCACAATAACCTTGGAGCAGGGCCGAATGAGGACCTGGCGTTTCCCACGCTTCTCAGCATTGTTGATGCTTTTCAGAGCATCTGCGAGAACGTTCATGCGCACCATGATGCCTGCAGACACAAGAAACAGACTTATTAAAGTTGTGGGAAGCCCTATCTCAAAAGTCCTCAGAAATGTTCTTATATTTACATTTAAAAAAAAATTCTCATGGGACATCAATCATTTAACTCACCAATGCAATAGACAAAATACAAACTATTTTCTTTTATCAGAATGACCTGTACATCTGAAGAGAACAAGCTTAGCAGCAGTAGCTCATCATGTAGCATCAGTGAAAGACTTCTAAGACTTACCAGCTACTTAGACATATTATCCTGATATAAGTCGGTCAAAAGACTCACAATAATTATGTATTTTAAGCAAGCAAGGTCCGTGTAAACCGCAGCTTCCCAGCAAAGCATGGTCCACTTTGAGTACTCAGCGATGCTAGCTACCGTAGCTTCCTCCACTAACGGGTAAAAACATTCCCGACACGCAACGTTGATAAATCTGCCAATAGCATATGAAGTGTGTGATAAACAAATATTTATGGCGACAACTAAAGTTTTCACTGTTCTAAACAAGGAGCCCCATCGCTAGTAAGGACATTAATGGCTATCCGGGCGGCTTGAACACACCGAGTCCCAGGGCCGAACAGAGGAGGAATTATAACAGGACAAATATCCACCAATAGCTTTATTAACTTGATCGATAATCTTCTCAGATCATTTTTATGTGCTTAGACTTTGAAAAGGGAAGGTTCAGTGAATATCTATCGCACAGATGGCTAAGATTCTTTAAAGATTGTAACTGAGTGCATAAAAAGACATCTTACCGGTTCTGCAATATGGCGGAAAGAGGAAGTAGAAAGAAACGGCGGTGCATTATGGGAAAATAATCCAAGACATTTTTTTTCTAAAGACGCGACGACCCAAAGATACCACGAAATTACTAAATTTTCTTGAGTTACAAGTCAGACACTGAGAGTATTGTGCATTTTAATTAATATCTGAAATATGATCAACTGCATTTGTTAATTTCAGGTAGATATTTTTCCAAGACACCGCCCTCTAGAGGATAAGAGGACTAAGGAGAATATTGCCTATCCAACGGAAGCGAAACGAAACGAAAATAGTAATACTACCAAAACATTTTAAATAAGATTGTGTGGTAAATCCAAACTAAAAACATGCTACGTGTTATATGTTATATATAAACACGTAGCATATATACATATATATATATATATATGTGTGTGTGTGTGTGTGTGTGTGTGTGCGTGTGCGTGTGCGTGTGTGTGTGTGTGCATGTGTGTGTGTAAGCTTACATTAATTTCATTTTAAATCTTCCATTATGTGGCCCTTAGATTACTTCAGCCCATTCTTACCCTTGAACACAATAAATTAAGTAAAAGTTGGATTTCTTTTCTGTTCAGTTATTACATCATGCATTTTCCTTTTCCTGATGCTATAATTAAGTCATGAAGATGCTAAACAAAACAGAGCATATAGCCTATTTACATAGCGAAGATTCAAATTTTATTTTTTATTTCAACATGTACATCAGTTGACTTTACTAAAGCAGTGACATGGAAATAAACCATCTGTCCATAAATGAAATAAAAAAAGAGAAATATCATAGAATATGTTTGACAGCAATTATTGACAGGAAGGTAGTAGATAGTAATTTGCATGACAGCAAAATGAATCATAACAACTGAGCGGTGAATCACCACAGCGTCAACATGTTAAAAATTGTGCTTAGTTCACAGATTAGAATAAACTGAATGATTAACTATAGAAGAGCAGTGACTTCAAAGAAAACACATCATTAACTCATAACACTTTTATTTTGGCATGCATAGAACACATAAACATAAAAGTATATATAAATAAGTTAGTATCACATCAGTTGCTAAAAATAATCAACCAAAGCCAATCAAAAATCAGCAGACTCCTTGTGCACAAAATTTTGTGGTGTTTTCTATTTGTGTGTGTGTGTATGTGTGAACAGTTTGCTGGATTACATTATTAGATTTATTTGTATTTTTGATCTGATGAAAGTGTATATAATCTGTGCCTCAGACATTGATGTGAACTTTGGTGTGTTAAAACTCTACTAACAGGCTCGTACTATGATGCTGGATGTTAGAGGGCTTAGGATGAAAGTGTGTTTTAGGTTATATCCAGACATCTGGAAAAGGTCAAACCACTGTGACCTGGATTGCTGAAATACTTTGATGCTAAGCTCTTCCCTCTTGTGACCAGTAGAGGGCCCAGTAAACAACACAAACCCAGATGCTGCAACATACCAACCAGCCGAGTCAAAGATGTGGAGCATTATGGAATGCTAAACAGGACAGCATATCGTAACCAGATTTGTAAAAGCATTTCTACGGTTACATTAAATTTCAAACACTTTTCTGTTTCATTAAATTTGTCTTCCTCTCTGTTTTTTTCCACTTAGCCACCGTTATTGGCCATGCTGACCAGAGAATCTCCTTCTCCCTCGGGATCCAGGCCAAGCCTCTGTGGGTCAAGGCCCATGGCGACCAGCATCTGGAGCAAAGTAAGCTCCTGCTGGGTGGCCTGGTCCACCAAAGCTGGACAGGTGGGGTTACACTGAGGCCACTGGCAGGTGTCCACCAGGTGGAAAGGGCAGCCTTTAGATGGGGTTCTGTTGTTGCGAATTGCCTCCAGACTTCTGTCCCAGCAGTGGAGAGCCCGTGGCAAAGATGTGCCTTTAACCTGGAAACTCATCCAGTTGCTGCAGGATAGGATGTAGAAGTTATGAATTATTAACAAAGAAACAGGCAAAATCTGAGAGAAACGTGGGAAATTCAATTGAAACAAGTGAAACTGCTGTCATGGTCTGGTTACAGGCTTTTTATCTAGCTTTGATTGATCCACTTTGCATTGCTCTAACCACAACGTTCCAAACATTTTATTGAAATTTTGTTGAGCGACACGACTTGTTCATGTTCAGTTGTGCAATAAAATAATTGTTATACAGTATCCCAAAGTTTTTGGAAAATATTTAATGAGCCTTTAACATGGGAAGACGGCAATCAACAACAGAGAGACTATATGAGTTTAAATGAGAACAGAGCTAAATTAACAGCACAATTGAATTTAAATGTCAATTCTTACCTTTTGGTGATGACTGTGTGTGAGAGGCAAGATGGAGCAAATACAGCCCTGTACCAAAAGAAATTGTAACTAATATTCAGTAATTATTTACTTTAGCACCAACTGGTCTAAAGTTGTATACAAAAGAGTGTTGTTGCCAAACCTACGTCACATCTGTCAGGGAGTTTTTGATTTCTAAGCCCAGATTCTGGATGTACTGCCACTGTTCCTCAGACAGACTCTGACCGCCCATGTAGATGTTTTCCACTCTCAGCTGCTCCTCATCAAACAGCCACTGCACAATGAAGAGTGGAGCTGTAGAAAGAATAAATACTTTAAAGACAATACAACCAATACATCGTAACTGCAGAGGAAGCGTGAATTTTTGGTATTTCTATATTTTCTTTTGGAAAAGGAGTGTTTTAATTCTTGCTTAAAATGACGTGTTTAAAATGAAGGTTACACAATATCTCAAGACATGTCTGCAGTTTATTCAGGCTGGGAGACAGAAAGGGAGAGAGATTTAGCAGATAATAGGAAGACTGAACAGGGCACAGTAAAGTTGCTATTATTTTATAATTTTCAATCAATCAAGTTTAAATCGAGTTTATTTGAATAGCAGATTTCAGCAACAACGCAGTGCTTTACATTATTAAAAAAAAAAAAAGTCATAAAAACATCATACTGTCACATACAATTTTGAGCTTTGAATCTCTGTCACATGAAACATGATGAATTTGGAAGACCTTACTTTTTAACCTGGAGTTAAGACAGGAACCTAGAAAATACCCACAGTTCATAGTTACTAGTGCTAACCAGGCAAACAGCCGGTTACCAGCTGTTTAACAATAAGCTAGTGAGAGGTGGCACTTTGATGCTAGAATTTCAATTAATTAATTACAGAAGTTTTAACGTGTTAAATGTTTTATAGGAAGTAATTGCTTCTTTTTTAAATATATACAGAAGTCAAGAGGCAGAACTTGTCTGTTTCTAGCACGCCTCCAAATCTGACACACAAAGCTATATCTGCAATCGCAAACAAAGCGATGGATGATAAAACCAATTCTCTTGGCCCATTAGGGGGTTAATTTTTGCTTCAAAAGTAGCAAATCTGATAGGATTTCTGTCTTTTCTAAAAGAAATTATGACCCACCCATACATTTATATTTATGACACAATGACTTTAAAGCACTGTATTCTTGAGGTGACTCAGAATTATATAGTTGTGTGTCATCAGTAAATTGCGAAGGATGTTTTAGTAGTTTTTCATCTCAGCATTGTCAAGCACATCAACACTGAATTAAAGTGACCCTAGGGTGGAGCTTTGGGGAATCCCACATGTGATCTTTGTTTACTCAGATTTATAATTGCCAAATGACACAAACTAGTCCAGGTATGTCAATGAGAGCTGAACCAGTTTACCACAGTGCCGGACAATCACACTTTTCCAGTTTATCAATCAGTATGTCATGTTTGGCTGAGATCCAACAACAGAGCTTATGATGCAATGCTGTTAAGATATATGCCATTTGAACCTTTTATCAATGTGGTCTCAGTGCTGTGGTTTGAATAACAATCTACCTGGAGATATTCCTTGCCTACCAAAAATGGCTAACTTTGTTGATCAACATGTCTTCACACCAACAATTAAGTGAAGGCATAACAGTCCAATTCCCTTCTGAGCATGAGTGTCCATCCACAATTTATTTATGAACAGTTTCTGTCAGGTTTGTGGCATGCTGTACCAACATTATGAGGAACACAGCACTTACAGGTCAAAGTGGAGTATAGTCTATGACCAAAGAAGCACTGCCATTCCTCCCCTCTTTTGTAGAGCTGCTGACACCTTTCTGGAACAACCCCATTCCACATCCTGTGGAAACAAGACATTCTTTGAAATAACATAAATAACAATTTCAAGAGAAATAAGGAGGATTTCTGTGTTAATTTTAGGGATTGCATCTGTCTTTATAGTCTATTGAGTGTCAGAAGTGTTCCAGGATCTACCTGAGTCCTATCTTGATAGCATCTTCAGGTGTGCAGGAAACAGTCGCTGGGCAGTTGGGGGACCGCTGTTGCTTACTCTCCAGAAACCATCCAGAATCCACCAGGCCGCGCACCTGAGCCTCGGTACCTAGCTGCTCCAGTTGGCTGGCAACCCTCTCAATGTTGAGCAAAACACCTGTCGCGCCAGCACTGCAAAGGGACCCAGGGAAATTACTTCATAACCTGGCCTTGAGATTCATAATCACTTTCAGCAGCTTCCCATTTAGATGGTGGGTCTCATTTTAGGATGTGGAGGTGATGTCCCTGCAACCATCCCGCTAACCAGAGAGGAATGTTCACCATTACAAGGCAAGGCCCTTTAATAAACATTGTGTCACTGATCACAGATGACTATAAACATCTTTATTACTGACAAGAGGATGCACCCAAAATAGGACTTCTCGTGTTTAGAGTTTGGAATGGAGGACATCCAGGCGACTTGGTTCCAAAAGCTGCAGGCATCATGAGAACACAAGCGATAAAACAGACTCACCTGGTGCCAGCCAGCATGACAACCTTGGCCTGCTTGATTCCTTTGGGAATGAGGTCTTTGATGACCTCCCGGATGATAAGGGATCCCATGAAAGAATACTCAGCTGCAAGGAAATGTCAGTGTTAATGACAAGGGGCAAACATGGAAAATAACAAAAGTAGTTTGTCCTTTAAAAAAAGGTACATTTATCAAGAGACTCACTTGCATTTGTGTTTCTGTCTTTCACTTTATCTTTTCCTTGTCTTGTTCTTGGAGCGGGGGTTGGAGCAGGTCCTGCGCCACTCCATACGTCGCTGGAACAGTATGGGATGAATCTGCCCAATGTGACACATTTACATTTGTTACATTACAAATGAAGGATTTAATTTCACACCATAAGGAATATTGCCAGTCTTAAATGTTTGACTTTGTACATTAAAAAAAAGAGTTTTAATTCAGAATAAAATCAAAAGTAAGCACAAGAGTTATGTCAAAACAACCGGATGAAATCGGCTTTCTACTAAATATTAAACTAATTTAAGGAAGCATAATCAAGGCTATTTTCCTTGTGCCATTCCACTTCCTTAACCAAATTTATGGACTAATTTTGTATGTGGATAAGTTGGTGTACATATTATATCTTTTTATTTGTTTAGAAATATACTCAATATTTATTTTATCCACTGCACATAAAAACTATAATGTATTTTTTTTGTCAGTGGGGGTGCAAAGAAAACTATTATCAAACTCCCCCACATTTTACAGAGTAACAATGTTTCTTTAAACAACTAGAATTATAGTCACTGACTACAAACTAAGTTGCCTGAATTGCTGCTTGTAGTTTTTTTCTCCTATCAGCCACACTTCACTAAAATTTGGCAATTTGCAAGCGCAATTTAGGAAAAAAAAATCACAGTCCAAGGTTTCACTTATGCAAAATGAGATATTGGTCCAGGTACTTACACAAGATTTGCATTATGCCAGTGGGGGTTTTCCTCTGCTTGGGACGATAATATTCCAGTCCCTGTAAAAATATCCAATCGCTAAATTAACCTCTGGCCTGACAAAAACAACAAAACATGTGTAGGACCCATGCCAAAGTATGGATAGATGGCCAACCTCTTTTAGTTTGGGGCCACCCCGATGAGCTCATTAGGCGGGGGATATTTTGGTACCTGGAATCACAGGTCTCTTTGCTGTAGCAGCACCAGCCACCTAAAAATAAAACAGACTAATATTAGCGACTCCGATGTGAGACACCCTGCTTAGCCCATCAGGCCTCCGAGGAACATAAAAACACCTTCAATCGGGTCAAATTTATTTTGTTATAAATATTTTTCCACTCATGTGAAACTATAGCATCACTCTAAAGTTGGCAAGCACGCTCAGTAATTTCTTCTGATTAGACATCCCCACAAGTAAAAGACCATGGTGTGGAAATATCTTGCTCATAAACAAGACTTTCCAGTCAGTTTACACAATTTCCATTGTTTTCCTCCACCCTTGGTCAATCAAAAAAGTAGAAACAACCAAAAAAGGAGAAAAGCAGACGATGACATAACAAGATGACATCCCTGTCAAAATTCCAAAGGGGGCATCATGCCAAAAGCATCTGACCTCAGGGGACCAATTTAACCAGTTTGTAAATACTCACCTTCCAGAAATAACAGCCATCTGCGGCTTCCTCTGAACTCTTTTAGGTAGAACCTGCACAAACACGGAAAGGTACAAGATGAAGACAAAACAGTAATGAATGGACCTGTGCAGTAAACCTGTTAGAAATCCAAATCATCTCACCCAGCTGCTGATCCATCATTGCATGTCACCTGGGAGCTCCTTAGGAACTGCAGCCTCATCTCGTCTGTCTGTTGTCCAGTTGTACGACTTCCTGCAGTGCTGTCCTGTCTCGAGTCAGCTGATCTCCCGGCGCTTCTGCTGCTCCCTTGAGAAGCATCAGCTGACGGGGTGGACTGGCCAGTGTCACCTGCTTGGGCCCCACCACCACCTCTCTTGGCGGATTTCCCACTCACTTTAGCATTACGGCTGCTCTGAGCAAAGATTCCCCCGAGCAGAAGGAAGAAGGTCACATGGCCAAGTATCTTCATGTCTGACAACATCAAGAAAAGAGGCATGCAAAGCAAAAAGATTAACCCAACACTTGTACATGCACATGGAAATCTTGTTCCATCTCTTCACTGTCAAAGGTGTAAATTAATTTACCTTTCAGAGTTTACCAGCCTAGAAGGTTGCTGCAGAGGTTCCTTGTGATGGCCGGTGCTGCTGCTGCTGCAGAGGAAGAAGTCAGAAGTTCAGCGATCTCTAACCAGGATTGAGATGAAAATGCTGGTCATGAGAAGTGATGGAGTCCTAGCCAAGTATTGATGAGTCCTGCAAATCAGTGATGAGCTTTATAGAGGCACCACCTGAACCACATCACCTCCCACTTTCTCCTGAAGCCTGAGATAAACCGCTGATGACACAGCCCAAGGGGGGAGGTACTGGACAGTCAGCGGCCAGGAGAATAGATAACAAACATTTCTCTTCAACATATTTCAAGCTTTTGCACACGCCCACCACCGAGCACTTTACCAGCTGACCATTACTTAGAAATGAGCCCTCGTTGCCATCTTCCTCCTCTTTCCAAATCTCTAGTGGGTCAAAATAAATGCATGCCCTCTTTGCACAGCATTTGACCTGGAGGTCACCGGAGTACACACCTCAAACTGTTATACCATAAAGTTTTTTCTCCGAAAATGAAATCTGTTTCTTTGACATCACATATTATGACACATATTATATAATATTAAACATAAACATATTGTTTCTCTAGTTTGCAACAGTGTGCAAAACCCCCCAAAAAACAACAACTTATGGTGGCAAAAATCTAAATGAACTTATCAAACAGCAAAACTATCATTTCACTGCCAAAAAGAATAGAATAGATCAATGCAACTACAGATGCACTGAAATGTCAGCTGATTATAAGCTTGACTAACATTGACTTATCACCCAAAGGTGGAAACTTTAAAATTTGAATTTGTTCAAACCAGTGAACGTACCATAGCTGATAGATTTAGCTATGGTAAATCTGACAGTCTTCATTTTCACTGAATGAAAAACACTTAAACATAACTACTGCTTGTGCCAGTGGGGTAATTAGAAGAGAACATAGCAGATTTGGCAGACATTTAAAAACTCTTAGGGTTAAAGGAAAGATCAATGAAAAATACATTCAGGGAGCAAGCTTTTAGAAATGCTAATGGTGATGATTGCTCATTTGAGTTAACAAACACATTTTAAAATTATCAATCATTTTGTCTTTGTTGCAAAATAGTAATAAAACCATATTTTAAAGCAACTGCTCCTATGACACTATCCCATTATGTTAACGCTACTCCTGAAAGAATAATAATAGATGATGACTGCTAATTACAGGAACTATTAAAGAAAATATTTAAAATACTATTCATAGACTCTCTAATATTATTGTACTAAATGCAAAATTGGAATCGCCTGTTCTGCCTTGAATTTAAATCAATGAAAATGCAAGAATATTAGTAAAGAAAAAGAAATGATTTAAGTAGCATTTTCAAATTGAAAGGTCATGAAACAGACGAGTTAACGTTAATTATTTTGTGTGCCTTTTGCTTTGAATAATAAACTGGAATAACAAACTGAACCTAATGTGCAATGATTAAAACTCTGAATCTGTATGAATGAATTATTGCAGGATTGATTATATATTTATGTATGTTAATTTTTTTGTGTTGTTGTTTTTTTTTTTGTAAAGTGCCTTAAAACAGCAATCTGTTTTTAACTGGTGCTATATAAACCAAATCCAAATTGCATCACAAGCTCCATTAGGGGAATATTCAACACTAGTTGTGTGTTTTTACACACAACTCACATATAACTCGAACTATTTGACAGATTACAGCTAAAAGAAAGATATCTCTTCACCACAGAAAACATTTGCGAATGTCCAAAACCTCTGATTGGAAAGCGTAAATTGAACCTAAAAGAGTCTAATTTAATAATTTCTAACCTACAAAGTAAAAGATTTTGTGCAGTACAGATGATCTTTCTTTACCTGCAGCTTCTTGCCTGTCCAGGTCTGTGTCTGCGGATTCCCGGGATGGCTGGTTAGTTTTGTTGGGTTCTGGTGATGAAAGTGACGGAGTATTTGAAAGTGATCTGCAACCGTACCCTCTTTCAGAAGGCCTTAGGGTGACGTACCAACGATGGCTGAAGGATCACAAGCCGCAGGGCTCTAAAATTCTCATCAATGAAATGCACACCATCCCAAAGTGTCAATCACGGAAAATAATGATCGCTCGGAAGGCCAAAGGCTACAGGGCGGTGCTACAGGCGCTGCATGGGACCTTGAAAAAAGTCCGGAGACTGCGGTGTGCGCATGTGTCTACATATGTGAAGATGAATAAACCACAGAATCCAAGATAGAATTGATCCAATCGATGAAAGCACAAATGAGTCTGCATTTGATTTTTGGTATCGGAAAGGATGGGGGCTCTGCAGTCACATAAGAGATAATAAAAAAAGGCAGATTTTTGTCTTACATTTGAGCAGATTAAAACGCTGTCCCATTTTTAAGCAACTTGTGGTATTTCATCTACTTTCAACTATAGCCAAAGAGAAACAAAGCTGCTACAAAAAAATGATAGTGAGAGTCTATACACCCACGCACAGTGCAAATGTAGCCAAGGCCTATAGCAAATTTGATCTACTGAGCTGAACAATCCTTCATTCCTTCAGTTGTCCCGAAGCCTGCACACCACCATCTGTCTTCCCAGAAATCAACGCAACAATCTGTTTAGCAGATACCTGAAACAGCTGAAAAATGAAAGCACTTGCTGTAAATCTATCATCGTTTCACCAGAATGTCGATAGAGAGAGGAGGCATTAGTAGGCTTTTTGTTTTTCTTCAAAATTGGAAAGGACAGAATGATATCATTTTTTTCGAACCAGGATTCTGATCAATAGATTAAAGTGAACTTATGTTCTCCAATGATCCATCTTGTCAAACACTCTCCCACTTAGGTTGAACAACAGAATATACCAATAAAATACACAACAAAACAGAACTGATACACTTTGGAAGTGAGTTCCATACTACTGATAAACTTTTTAAAATAAATTACCAGGGGCTCATAAGACATGCTGAACTTCACCCTGATGGGGCAGCAGTGTGACCCCCTTCACAACATTGGAGGCATTCTTTCTCCCCTTGTGTTGTTATTTTTCACAGCCAGCCTCCAAGGTCAGGACACCTAAAGCCCGGGTGGTCCCGGTACTTTGTCTGTTCAGCATGTGTGTCATCGCCGGCCTCAGGAGCCTAGGGCTCGGCCATGAGCTGGAATATTTCTCGGCTGATAACTTCAAAGAACAACGAGCCAGGGACTGCAGTCATGTGCTGGATTCTTATGACCGCACTGCAGCAGAGTAAGGTCATGACCCAACAAGCTGTAGGTTCAAAATCCAAGAGTGCTTCAATCAAAAGATTTATCTTTTAGCACACCAAGAACACCACGTTAAAACATTGAAACTTCACCCCCCGGCATTAAAACCGCTGAAACAACGATACCTCACCTTGCTGCTTGTTGCCTCATTCGTGACTTTAACAATCAGAGAATCTCCCTGAATCGGCATTGTCACCAGCAGCGGAGTGCGCAACGTAGCAAACAGGATTGTGATTAATGGGAGTTAAGGGTGGCATCTTTACAAGCCACACGAAAAGAAGCCACAGGCGAGAGAAATGGGACCTGGGTTGAATAACACCGCCAGAGCTCAACACTGAATCAACGAGCATGACAGACAGCCTTAGCAGCATCGGCGTGAGGTGCTGGGCCGCAGCAGGAGGCGAGCAGGTGGTGCAGACGAAACCATCCATGAAACCAGGTGTTTAGGGGCCTTCTGCAAACGGCCAATGCATCACAGTGATGAATGGAGGAGGGGTCGACAGCAGGGATATGAGGTGTTGGATTCAGTGATGCCTAGAGGGGGGGGATGGATGGCGATAAGAGTTTTAGGGTTCACCTCGTTCTGCTGATCCCCTCACCGCTAACCATGCATTTTGTCCATCTTAATAGCATGCCACACACACCTCCAGCCAGGGAAAATATGTTCAGCATGGAGTTTAGGTGTCACACCTGTAATCCTGCATACTTGTGAGATAACCATAACCAGCTTGAACAACATACAGTTGAAGCCAGAAGTTCACATACACTGAACAAAAAGAAACATACTCCTTTTCTTTCCTCAGTGTTTGAAGTTAAATCAGGCCACATTCATCTTGTTTTAGGTCAGTTAGAATTACCAAAATGAATAATGATGGAAAGAATATGTCAGAGATTTATTTATTAATGACTGAAATGTCAGAAGCTTTCATATGTATTCTGATTGTATGGTTGCATTGCTTTTGCAATAGACTATAAATTTGGTCGAGTGTTTTGTGTTTCCTACAAGCACATGCTTCACTTTGAGATGGCCACCTTATTGTCCATAAGTCACTTTGTAACCACTGTCTGTATGCTGTGATAACAACAACTTATGGTTTTCTTGCCACAATTCCTTAGAAGTCAGATTTGGAGAGCGCAAAACTCCATAAGTTTGAGCTCTACCAGAGTTACCACGGGGTCACACTGCTGCCCCTCTGATTAATACGGCCCTGGTCTCAGTAGTTAGTTTAGATAAAGAGCCTTGGTAGGCTTGTAGTTGAAACTGATGAACTGAGCAGTGAACAGTGAAATGTTTAAATCGTGGAATATAGTTATATAAACTAACCCTGCTTTATCCCAGACAGCCTGATCACTGACCCATCTTTGTCCTCATGATGGTCTTTGTTTATTAATATTATACGACATTTTGATTAAATTCAGTATATTGGATTTTTCAGGAAAATTAACAAAGGAGGGTAAATGCAAATGGACAAAAACATTTTTCTGATTTTAATTTGCTACAAATGTGTAAATGTTAAACAAACTGAAAACAATTCAAGTGATTAAAAAACATAGTAATGCAGCTTTTGAATCTTTGTAAAACAAACGGTCCTTTATTCCTACAAACGTTTGAACTGTAATCTTGACCAGGCTGGAGAGGCGTTCATTCTCAACCTTCAATTATGCCCTCTTGTGCTAGTGAGCGTGTTTTTCAATGTCTTTCGGTCTCATGTCATGGCATTAGCTTGGCCTCGGAGTTATGCTGAACAAACCAACAGGCCTGTCATTGCACTGATAGATATTACTGAAGAGGGTCACACAACGCTTAAGTCTGGCACTCATCATGAGCGTTACCATCTGATTGACAACCTGAAACAAAAAAACTCAGCAACAACTGGGTCTTACATGATACTGGGAGAATCACTCAAACTTAATTTAGTCATTTTGGTAGACAAGATGAAGAATAATTCATAAAAGTTTTTGTTTTTGATTTTTTTTTTCTTGCACTAAACTGGTCAATTGGTTGGTGCAAAATTAATTGCATCTTGTTTTGTAAACAGATTTTCTGTAATATTGTTAAATATATTCATACTTGGGATTCATCGAAGCTGTACATAAGTATTTGGGTTTTATTTAACACATACATACTGTATATACACACCACACATATACTTGTTATATAATTTGTGAAAGGTGTATCTTTTTGCCTACATTTCAATCTAAGTCCACTATTTTCCTTTGTGCATAGCCTGTTACAAAAACTAATGTAACTTTTATGCTTGTTGTTGGACAGCAGTTGCCAGACATATGTAAGCTATAATTACATTGTTTGTTCTTTTCGTTATATGACGTAGGTGTAGAAAACATTGTGCATAAATGTGTCCCACTAGCATTCAGACAACAAATACGTTGTACACTGATCAACCTTCCTAGAAGACTGACCTTGGTTTGTGTTGTTTTTGTCTTTCTTCAAAGCAGTTGGTAGATGTCACTGCATGACAGACCGTAAATCAGAGATTCCAGCTGAAATGATGTCAGCCCTTTACATCATGTGTTGTCACCTCACACTATGAAGACATGTGGACATGTGGTCGCTCTCATAACTACATTCACTCCTCAGACTCACAAGAGATTTTTCCAAGGGTTAACTAGTCACATAAACAGATGAAGAGTGTACGTCTTACAGCATAAACAAATCAGTAAGTTACGAATCAGTCCTCTAAGCTGATTGCGCCTCTCTAGTGACATGGAGGTGATAAGGAAGAGCAATATTAATTTAATTATAGAATATGGCTATATTAATTATTCTCCATTCTATTTAAAAACAAGTGTAGGATGTTTTTTAGTGTGCCTTGTGTTATGTCACAATCACAAACAGCAAGAAGTGTAAAATTTTGTTTATTTTATTATTTACGATTCCCATTGTTTCATCGTCTTCCCCTTATTTAACACTACAAAAAAATTTAGCATTTAATTGTTGCTGGAAATTGTCAAATTTCAGAATACTCTTAGTTGCTTCAACTATTCAAATAGTTATTTAAAAGGAGAAATTGAGCAGTTTTTTACTTTATGTTACAGTTCTCTAGGTTAGTTATATATCATACATTTAATATGGTAAAACTACATGCGCATCAACTGAAACCCCAAGTGTAAACTGTAAATGGACTGCACTTAATGAAGGAAGCTGGAAGGAAATATACAGTATTCCAGTTGTCATTGCCACCCCCATTTCATATCAATTCAATTATAAAACACCAAAGAAATCATGATGAAAATTGTCATTTTACCATTAAATGTTTTGCTAGGACATTAAAGCTCACCTTTAGCCGCTAAATTCCCGTCTGACTTTTTAGATGCTACCCATTACTCACTATGAACTTCTGCAAAGCCGAAAGACTGACAGACTGCAGGTATAAAAGCCAAAAAGTATTACAGCCTGTATCCGAAAGCTTTAATGACGTATGGAGATTTGTATTGTCCGTGCTATTCAAAATTTACAACAGCAATTATTCACGGATAGCGAGACAGTCACAGTTTGGTAAAAGTTTTATTGCTCCCTACATACTTGTTGCTGCCAGTTTCTGAGTCAGTAATTCAGCAGATTCCTCTGGAAGCGATTCTGAGAAACCGTGCACATGAACTCCTGACATTTACAGGAGCAGGAATGATTTCTCTGATTGTCTTAAAATGTGCCTATGCAGGCATTACCAGACACTTGGACTATGTGGTGGACATTGTTCATTTATTTGTGGCATTAAAAGATTTTGGTTAATAATATCAGCACTTTAACGGAGCCATCACTCTGGTCTTTATGCAGTGGTGACTTCGTCACCCAGAATGCAGCTAGGAATGGAGCTGTACATGTGTTGCTTTATTTAAACAGTTACACCTCGCTGTAAACCTGTCAGCGCTATTAATCTGGGGCAGAGATGATGCGAAACGATCCACCTTTGAATTTCACGGCTCCCCATTGTCTTGTGTCGCTCATGTACGGCGACTGACCTCAGCTGATCATGTAACTGCAAAAACATTCATACGTCTTAAACTTTTGCACATCGTCACCTTACAATCACATACTTTAAATCTATTTTTTGGGGGGAATTTGTGTGATAGACCAAAAGAAAGTAGTCCTTGACTGAGAAGTGGAAGGAAAGAGAAAGTTTTTTGCAAAAGAAATCCAAAAAGGTTGGTATGCATTTGTATTCGGTCCCATCTCCCAATGCTGGTTAATCCATCAAAATGCTATGCATTGCGTAGTAAAAAGATAGCAAGTGAATGCACCATTTCCATGGTTGAACACGGTGGAGAAAGCATCATGATGCTTCTCTTCAGCAGGGCAGAGATGACGGGAAGATGGCTTATCAAATCTGATAAGCCTTGAGCAAAACCTTTAAGAGGATTTGGGGATGGAGTGGAAGTTCACTTTCCAGGATAATGATCCTAAACCTACAGATAGGTTCAAAATCAAAATCAAAGGTTTGGTCAAACGCAAAACCTTTGATTAGTTATAAATTGTTTCTATAATTTTCTTCCACTTATAAAAAATAATTTGTGAAATTTCAGATTAATTTCATGAATTGAAAATTATGCCAGTTCAATAAAAAGTTAATTTAAGTGTGTCAACATAACTTACTAAAAAGTTTTAAAACGGCAACTTGATTACTTTAAAAAAAATTATGACTACAAGCGTAGCAGCAATATTAATACACAGTATAAATAACGCCGAAAATGGAGGTCTTGACCCAATAAGGGACTCATTATGTTGTAAGGTATAGTCACAGTTGAGGGAATGCTCTACCTAGTTGAATTTGCTTATTGACACATGTCAACAAGGTTGTATCGTGAACACAACCTGAGCAAATTGAGGAAAGTGGATGATTACTTTCTGTAAGCAAGATCTGGTTGAGAGCTGACGGCATTTCATCTTTTTCTGTAAAGTGACAAAGTGTGAGAAAGTTTAAGGCTATGGATATTTTACATATCGCCCAATGTATTTTTTTCATTAGTTGAGGTATGTCAGACTTTGAAGTAAAGAGCATTTATTTTATGAACAAATTGCTCTGGCCATTCTCTGCATTTACACAGTGCTTTGTGCTCAGTGGCCTAATATACCCTGAAAAGCTGTGTGCGGGTGCTTAGCGGCTTGAGATGAATGACAAGTTGATTCGTGAACTACTACATGTGAAAGATGAGCATATGTTGAAGAGTATAGCACAAGCATCAACATCTCGTGTGCATTTAAGTTTTTCACATTTTTGACCAAGACAAACAGAAAATGGTATAACAAGTTAAAAATACTGAGGACAAATATTTTATGGACTTATTTATTAAAGAGAGTTGGCCAACTTTGCCACCAACAACATGAATTTTTTTTTAGCTTTCCTGATAATGCAAAACTAAAACCAAACATTTGAGAAAATAATATTGACGCATTTAAGCAGCCGTACATACAAATTGAAGCATAATCAATGCATCGCAATGACGCAGTCACAACTGAGCTATTTATGTCTTTTTTTTTAAAAAGTATGTATACCAAATGTCACATCTGATAAAGGTACAACAATGTGTTGCGTCACAAGGTCCTTCATTCATTGATGACAACGTCAAACAAACATTTCCAAAAGAGAGAACGAAAAAAAAGGAATTCTGTTGTGTTTAAGCTAAAATTCAGACACGTTGAGAAACGTATATCGCAGCTTTGCAGCCCAGTTGGATTGCGTTTTTTAGCAGCCAGTATCCAGGTAGCTGAAAAAAAAATCACAAGAAACACATTTTACTTTTTTAATACTACACAGCTTGTACTTCTATTAGACATGTTTATTTAAACATGAGTTTAAATGGATTGAAGACTCAATTATCTAAGATATTTTTTATTGAGAAAATGTTCAGTAGGTGACCTGTTATTTCATATGGATAACAGAAATGCACTTACTGATTCGGCATCGTGCTCCAAACCTGTATCATGATGGTCCATTTCATCGTCTCTAAATTCCTTTATCACCTATTGGAAGGAACCACAAATTAACACCTTTTACATCACTTCTTGGTACATACTGCTAACAATAAATTTTATTATTTGTTGATACAAAATGTGTCCCAAACATGTTTTATTGATGATCTTAAACAAACCAGCCTTGGAGAATAATGTTATTCAATCAGGCAGGAAATACAAGAGTTTGCGGTATCATTAATAGGAATGAGTTCAGGTTAATTAATCCAGTCAACTATAGATATTGCTTAAAGTAAAATACATAGCATGAGGCACGGAAAATGGCGCTTCTGAACAACTTCAAACATTTGCAGACTTTACTCTCAATCTCGATTTAGATAAAACAAGTAAGAATAAAATATTGCCAATAAGTGTCATCATTGAGTTTGGCTTCAGTCATTTTGTTGGGGGCTTGCTCGAATACTTTTTGCTTAAAGTTAAACACAAAGTACAAACATCTGAAGTGTGGCCCTCACTTGTAACAGTTCAGTGTATCTCTCTGGGTCACTCTCCATCAGCGCTCTAATCTGGCTGTTGTAGTGCTCAGAGATGCTCTCCTCCACCGCCACCGTGCACGCCATGGCCCCCTCTTTACCCAGCAGAGCAGTGGATGCCCCTGGAGGATGTGCAAAACAAGAGCGACACATACAAATTAAACAGTAATCTTGTCTTTTTACCAGCTATGTCAAGAGAGTTTTGTGTTTTTAAGTTTCTATTGTCCTTTTTTTTCCTACGTTATACAGACACTGTATATTTATATGCTGCCCCAACCTAAAACAAACCCAGACAGGTTCCAGAGTGGCAGAAGAGCCGTGGGTCGAACTCTGTTCTCAGCAAGGATTTCGTTGAATTTTGATAGGTGCTTCTTTTCTTGATCCCACATTTGCTTCAAAAACAAACAAAAAGAGTTAAAAATACTACTCATACCATTCAGCTTGATCTGACAACATAATTTAACTGAAAATAAGTAAAAATTTTGATTCCTTTTTAAAAAAAATCTACTAAAGTATTTAAGTACATATCAAATAATAAAAAAAAAATGTTACTGACAAATGAAAAATTATAAACCCGAGTCTTTTTTTTTGTCTTACTGTGAACATTTTCTCACTGTTATTAATGGTTTAAATGCAATATTCTCAAATATCGAACAACATATTGACAGAGAAATAAAAACAGTTGCTAGGGATATAAACCGATGATGGTGTCGCTCTTTGAGCATTAAACTTTTTTTAAAAAATTATTACTTGGGGGCATAACCTTTCATAGGTTTCAATATAAATTGAGAAACATACATGGCCACAGAATGGAACCTTTTAAAACTCTCCAACTGTCAATTTTTGACAAGCATGTACGACCTCTGCACTATTTAAAATATATTTTAATGTTCTTTATCATGAGACCTTTTGTAGTGAACCTGCTTTTAGACATAACGGGGTTTTGACACCCCACTAATGGCCAAACCGCCGTTATGAGTCAGAACCCAGGCTCTTCTATGGCATGTTCACCTGGATGAGTGGTCCAGTTCTCGACCGGCCCAACACTGCCATCTGCCCGGCATAGATGCGATTAGCACCGTATTCACCCGCGTGATCCACGCGCAGCATCCGGTGCATCATCTCCTTTTCCTCGCCGTCGCGCGGCGCAGGAACAACACCGTAGGCACGAGCGCTGTTCTGGAGGCAGCCTACGTAAACATTATAACGTAAGCATGAGTAACTTGAGGAAATCCTTCAAAGATGGTGTCCATCTCTAACTGCAGGGGAAAAAAAGTGGTAGATTTAATACTGAATAAAAATATTTCAGTAATATCAAACAGATACATTTTGTTTTTAAGCACGTTCACAATGTGACTTCAAAGAAAATGTAATGATGCCAAGCTTACGGTTACGTCATGGCTATCTTAGGTAAGTGTTTTTAGCATTTTAGCTTCTCGCTGATGACCCAGCAGCTCACCTGTGCATTTTAAACTCTGTCGGATCATCGCTGATCTGACAGACTGAGGCCAGTCGCAGAAAGCCGTGTGCGCTGCTCTGTGCATCACAGTTAGCGAAGGATTTAACTGCTACCGTAGAAAAACACATGCAAGAGGACATTGAGCGTCAGCTGTTAAACCAAACGCACACTTATGACGTAGGCGCGCTTTACGACAGCGCCCGGTTATGGCAGGCTGTGCTACCATTTAATTAAAGAAACGTTGGTTAACAACTCATACAAGATTAAATTACCTTTTAAAACGGGATTTACTGAAGTGTCTTCCTCAGACAGGTATTAAAATACCCTCAGACATTTCTGGAGTAAAGTAAGCTATTTTTTCAAGTACAGTCCAAAAGAAGACTCAAATTATATATGGCCATGATGCAAGTCTAAATACAGATTAAGGCCTATTCGCCTCACGGTGTGTGATGAAACATGTTATTATTATTATTATTATTATTATTATTATTAGTAGTAGTAGTAGTAGTAGTAGTATTCAAAATTGACAAGTTATTGTACAATTTATTAGACAATAAGTTGTGAAATAAATTGACAACTTTATTCACTTTTTCAACATCTGAAAAGGTGAAGGAAGTAAAGAAGGAAGGACTACTGTGAGGAGTGACGGCTCATAGATGACCCAGTAACCTTTCAGCAGGACAATAGTTGTAAGTATACAGCCAAGATATCAAAATAGTGTCTCCAGGAGTTCCTTAAATGTCTGTGAGTGGTCAAGCAGGGTCCCAAACCTCTGATTGATCAGACTGAATCTGATTAAACATCTCTACCAAGATCTGAACATGACTGTGCACTGATGTTTCCTATTCAAATTGATGGAGTTTTAGTGACTTTCGAAAGAGACAGGCACCCCAAGCTTGTTGCATCATATGTAAGAAGACATGTGGCTTTAATTGCCGTCTATGGCATTGAGTTAAGGCTGTGAATACTTATGCATGTATGATTTCTTTGTTGTTGTTTTTTTACACATACCTCCAAAACAAAATGACATTATAGAGTGTTTTGTGTATTGAGAGGAAAAATAGAATTTATTTTTGAAACAAGGTTATAAATGCAAAATGTGAACGAACTGACGCCAGCTTCATTTCTGTTTTCTGTATCCACTGTGCTTCCTGAAAACATCCACACAGGATCATGAGCTGCTGAGGTGAACAGGTTCAACACCTTGGATAATTTACTTGTCTGTCACAACACAAACAAATCCACGCTCTCTCCAGCTAATTCAGTGCTCTCAGTTTACTTGGCCTACATATATTTGGCCTGTGGGCCATAAATAAACATTTAAAGGTGAAAATTACATTTTGGTTGCTCTCTCTTTGTTTTTCTGTGCTAAACAAATTTCGACTGTTTTCTTTGTTTAGACATGTTGTGTAAGAGGCAATTAGGCAAAGAAAATAAGGGCTTTTATGGAGCAATTTGTGTTATTTTTGAAGCTCTACAGATGGCAGTGCAGCACAGTTAAAATAGGCAGAGCGACGTTTCAGCTCATGTACACCAGCTGGTCCCAGTTTGAAGGATTTCAGTTGTAGTCAACACATTTTTACTGGAAAAAAAGCTTCATTTAGCATTTTAGCTTAAATTGAAAAGCAAAGAAAACAATATGTACCTAGAATTATAGCCACGATCTCTTATAATCCTGCTGTCCTGAGTTGCATTAGTAAATATTAGTCTGATTCCTGCTTTTGATGTCTAACAATAATAATAACAATAATAATAATGATAATCATAATAATAATGAAACCAACAAATTACGCAACACCTAAAACAGACTGAGTGCAGAAAAGTGTGAAGAGGTTGACTGCCTGCAGCAATATGGTGGTCAAAAGTAAACAACGCCAGGGTCGTAAATGGCAGGGTGTGTTGGTTCTGTCTGTATGTGTGTTTGTGGTGAGACACCGGATATGTGTTTCCTTATCTGTCTGTCTGACTCTGGGTTGCTACATACGTGTGGCCTCGTATCGGTGGGTTATCCAGGGCCTTCAGTGTGAGTGTATGTTGGTTTTACTGCAATAAAAAACATTTCAAATAACTTTCACAATCGTCTTTGGTGATCTTCTCTGCTTCTAATTTAAAGCAACTAATTGCTGGTGTTTGGAAAGTCGTACCACAGAAGCAGCGTTTCCTCTTGGTTCTGTATTTTCACATTGGATTTGGTTGTTACTGAAAATAAACGCACTTCCGATTTTATGGGATGATGAAAACAAGTGCTGAAATTTATGAAGCTTTTTTTTTTTACATGTTGCATAGATATTTAATCTTGAAATAATTAACAGAGACATTAATTCAGTAAAATCTGATTTTTGGAGTGAAATTACACAGAATATCTCAAGGTCAGAAAAAAGATAGTAATATATGGAACTGAGAGGCAACAGTAAAAAAAAAACAGACTTAGAGAAAACAATATTTCACAAATCTACTACAATTTTTTTCAGTCATAGTGCTAGTAAATTACCACCGAAGCAAAACTACTCTTCTCCAATAGTTTCACATTTTGTCATGTATCAAACTGAAACTGCAGTGTAATTTATTTAGATTTCCTGTAGCACACCGAAACAACGTTCTAGTTCATAATTATAGCTCGAAGGAAAATTATACACAGTTTTCTAGATTTTTCAACAAAAACATCTGAGATGATTAATATGTAATTGTATTCAACTCTCTTTACTTACTCCTACATGAAATCATGTTAACTTAATTAGTCATATGAATTAGTTTTCATCAGTGGCGCTGGTTTTCATCATGTGTTAGACTGGCCAGGCTAAAGTCAGGACATGGATCCAATTGAGAATCTGTAGTAAGACTTGGGATTGATGTTAAGAGATGCGCTCCATCCAGTCTTAGCTTCAGCTACTCTGGAAGGAGCTCTGCTCAAATGTTTTAGTTGTAAAATGTGCAAAACTGGTGGAGATAATCCCTAAGCGTATTTCAGCTGCAATTGTTGTGAAAAGGTGGTAATAGAAAGCTGAACACATGCATTTAAAGGCCATGCTGTTTTCTTTCCACTTCCCTTCTACATTGTCTTGGTCTGTCACATAAAATCCCAATCAAATACACTGAAGTTTGTAGTTGTTACCTAACATGGGAAAAAGTTCACGCATTTCATGCTAGATGTCAACTATTGGACCAAACAATGACTCATAGTGACACGGTCTTACCCTTTTTGTATTTGGAGTTAATTGTAATTTCTTGGCTTGTATTTATTCTGCTGCTTTTTGAGAAATTGGTATCCTGGTTCTCAAAGAGTGGGATTGAAAGAGCTCTGAGGTTTCCCAACCTCGTACCAAAACTTTCCTAATTGTGGCTGCTTGTTGGAAGATGCTTTTCCTGAGTGATGTTTCTAGCCCTCTCTTCATTCCTGAGTAGAATAGCGAGTGAGCTCTGTTGGATGAAAAGCAGACCAGCACATGGACTGTATTAGGATGCTTTGCTGCTGGCATGGCAGAAAACTCATTGTATCCCTCACCTTTTGGGGAAATGATGTTCCAGATGTCATATGGGCCATTGATTGGCCCAGTAATAATTAGATTGAGGATTCATCTCAGAAAACAACTTGGCAGTAGTCCTCTGCTGTCCACTCTTGTGTTTCATGCAGGATTTCAGTCTCTCCTCCTTGCTTTTTTTGGACACATGCAGCCTTTTTTCTCAACATGTTTTTCTTATGTTTTTTCCACAGGCAAAACTGTCACCAATGATTACAAATATTTTCAAGCTAATGGATAATTATATACATTTATCGAGATGCATCAAATCCAGAAGCTGTATTGAAATATGTTTCTTCTCTGGTCATAAGCTAAAACACAAAGACACAGTCTGAGATGAGACTCTGTCTCATCTCAGATAAAGTGCAGGATTAAGGTCCTGGGTTCAGTGAGCTTTTGTCTCAGACATTGTACAAATTATGAAGCACAAGGACTAAGTTAGTACTTGCTTCTAAAGTAAATATCAAGAGACAAATTATACATGTCTCAGTCTTAAGTTGAGCTTATTCACATCCAACATTGCACTTTTTCTGCTTCTAAGCAAGAGGGATAAAGTTTTTTTTTGTTTGTTTTGCTTAGTTGTTGCCAAATTCAGCAAAAGCAATAATTTGAAAGAATTAGAATGAACCAGGACACTTACTTTGAACAAAAATTAATTCAAGAAATATAATAAACATCTGTTATACTAAACAATGCTGCAGTTTTTTTTAAAGGTTTCTTATTTAAATTTGATGCACAGTTGCAGGTCATTATTGGAACTAACTATCTTTATTTAGATTTGATGAACTGCGAGCATTTTTAGTTAAAATATGTTTCAAATAGCGAACGACCTCACATGTATTAACAAACAATTGTCATATTATGTCATTGTCTTCAGGTTGTGTGTCATGTGAGGTCAATAGGAGTGTAATGGTATAGACATGTCACAATAGACATTTTAAAAATGTTCCTAATGGGCCTGGAAAGTAACTTTTTTTCTCTAAAGAATCAGAGGAGTAAAAACACAAAATAAATCTTTCAACACAGGCAATTTAGGCAAAGACATTCCTGCAAGATTCATAGTTAATCCCAAAGAGTGAACGCCCCCTTGAAAAACAAGAAAGAAGCAAATTGTAGTTATGTAAAATTCAGAAGCTCAACTGAAGGAAGCAGAGGTCAAGAAAAAGTGCACCTTTCCTTGCATGCTTTGCATAAGATTTGAGGACTGGGCAACAAACCGCAGAGCTTCAGAAGGAGGGTGACTGGCTCATGCATGTGTCTGAGCACCTGCATGCATGCGTCTCTGACTGTGTTTGCATAACGTTTGCATGCATCCGTGGATGCGTGTGTGTGTCTACACACACCCTTGCTCCAAGGCTCTGGTCAGACGGTGCATAGCTGTGGCGGGACGCAGCCCAAGCGCTTCTAGACTGCACTGAGTCAACAGCGTCTGCTCTCACTTAGGGAAGACATGATAGGTCTTGTCTCATTTGGTCTCTGACTTGTGTGGTGGGACTCCCACGGCTGGTGTGTGGGGTGTGTAATTTTAAGTAAAATTAGCAATATATCTAGTAGAAGAACAACATGCGTCATTGTCTCAGCTTACTAACGTCATAATTTCTGTCGACTGTTCTTTGGGTCATGGAAGTGTTGTTTTGTTTTTTTTCCTTTAATGATGGATGAAAATAGATTCAAGCATCTGCTTTAAAAATGAACTACAATGTGGCGTGGAAATTTAAAGTGTAAATGTATTTTATAATTATGTTTTCTTTACCAGTTCCCTTGAAGTTTTAATTATTAACAGAAGCCATGCTGGGTAGCAAAACTTAAACGGCTCTTTCTTTTCAAGACTTGAACTTGCATCTTAAATTTGGGGATTTTCTAAAGTATTTAAGCCGGTTTAAGGCATTTCACATTTTGCCACATACCTACCTCAAAATGAAAGTTATTTTGTTAAAATTTTCGACCAACACAAAGTAGTGCATGACTCTGCTGTGGAAATAAGTTGTCTATTTTACAAATTAAAAGCTGCAAAGTGAGGAATGTATTTGCATTTAGCCCCTTTACTGCATGCAAATACATAGTTTACTTAGGAACTCCGAAATAAACCAGTGCACACTGGCCTGAACACACCAGGTGGATGAAGAAGGATGATGCTGGTGGCATCCTGAGATTTGATGAGGTCAAACAGCTGAAATCAGTGAAATATTGAGGAGAGGCTTGGGCCATCAGTGGAGCTGAAAACAGGGCTCAGGAAACTAAAAATGTTTGAGGCTCTTGTCTTATAAATTTCACTAATTTGGCCAATATCCAGCATCGAGGGGAAGACTTATGGAATGACCCATTCAATCCGACCGAGCTCAAGAGGGTCGGTAAAGAGCGATGGCAGAAAATGCTCCACTGCTGCCACAGGTGCTTTAACAAAACATTGAGGAAAAGCTGTAATTGCATTATATAGAAATTTGAGGAAATAGTGAGTTTAATTCATTTTGGAAAAAAATGGCTGCAACATAGCAAAATGTGGAAATAGAGAAAACTTTCCCCATGCTTATTGAGGTTTGAGTTGTAGTATTGTGTGAGTGGAGCGATAGGCAACATAATTACTTTGACGGCATGGTACTCCCCTTGAAAACAACAAGTTAGTCATCCCAAACTGTTGCAAAGCCAGGTTGAGAAAGAAATTAAAGTTATGTAACGGTGTTTAAAAAAGCCAACCATATTATGGGTTTGGTGGTAGCCCTCTGGAAAAGGCACAATGTCTCATAAAACAAAACTAAAAAGAGAAAGTCATTTTCAGATTTCAACTCACCAAGACTCTTAAAACACCACCTACAACTATTTTAAAGACCTCATACATGATTCACACCAGATGACAGAGATTTCTATTATATTATTGAGCTGTTACCACTCCTCTGCTGCATACGGACATAAATTACGCGGAACTGTCCTGTTTTGCAGGACACTGGAGAGAACGGAGTGTCTTTTCCACATTGTAGAGGTGAAATCACACCTTTCACTTGGTTTTCATGTAATGGAAACAAAGTAGTGCATTTTGTGAACCGGATCAAAAAAGGATAAATGGTTTCAAATATTATTTTGCAAATAAGAATGTTTTATTCAGCTTCTTTTATTTGGATAGCCCCTAAACAAGATCCAGTTGCTTCCAGAAGTTACATAATGAATAGAGTCCTCCTGCGTGTAATTTTATGTCACTATATATAAGTCTGTTCGGTGAAGACTTGTCACAGAACATCAGTGAACAAACGACATCAAGAAAACCAAAGAACACCACACTGATGTATATTTAGATATATTTACAAATATGTCCTGGTTTATGTTGGTCTGTTTCGTCAAATCCAAATGAAAAACATAAAGGTTTGAGGTTGTATTGTGACTCATATAATATTATGTAATCCCAGACCGAGAGGACCCAAAGATGATAATCAAAAGCAAGTTTTACCAGCATTTTCAGGCTAAGTCCTCTGTAAAAATTCAGGGTTTCTGAGCTCCGCTGTCGTAGGGACAGATACAGGAAATCCTTCCTGCCACATGCCATCTCACTGTACAATAAAAGCTAAATCATTGTTCTGCACTAATCAGTCCAATCTCACACAACTGCACTGTGGCACACTTGCTGTACATATATTTACATATACATTCTGTTCTGCATTTTGAATCCTTGCAAGGTCTGCTCTAAGCTGCTTTGTATATTGACAGCATGTCATATTTTATTCTTATTTTATCTTGTCTACAATTGCTACTCAGTGGTGGATGTTGTGTGTCTTGTCTCTATGCTGCTGTAACTGCGAAATAATTTCCCTGCTGGGATGAATAAAGTAATTCTATTCTATTCTATTCTATTCTATTCTATTCTATTTAGGAGAGTCACAAGGAGATCACTTTGAGTCAAAATGTTTTCTGCAAAAGATAGATTTTATCTTCTAAGACGACCTGAAGAGCTGCCGAAGGTTAAACTTTTGGAAGGTGACAAGGAAGGAAGAAGTAATTTGTACTGGCTGGAAAAACAGAGAGACAGCCTCAAGCTGTTTCTAGTGAAGGTGAAACAGTTCAATGCATGTGAATGTTTTTCAAGGCATTCAACAGCCTTGACTTGTCCAAGCTGAACAATCTGTGCCTGCATGGCGCGTGTTTGTAGTTTTAGCAGTTGGAAAAAAAAAAAAAAAAAGCATCATGAAATTCTCTCTCTGTCCTTTCAAAGATGTTGAGAACTAATTTAAGAAAATGAATATATTGTGACTGATCTCTGCCAAACCGTGATAATAAATTTGAAGTAATAGGAAAAAGTTTAAGGGAAAATTTGCTTCCCAACTTACAGCTTTTTTTTTTCTCTCGAGCATTTAAAGGTAAAAGACATGAGCTGCTTTATGTACAATATTAGCGTGATTATGCCTTCGAATCATTGAATCCAGCCAGGTGTCTCAAACTCTTCTGTGGCCACATGTGTATAAAATCCTGCACCTAGGCTTGCAGACTGCTATAATCATGAAAGAATGGGTCACACTCAGGAGCTGACTTCCAGCCAGCAAGCATCCGGCCTGGATACAACCTGTCCAATAAGTCCAGTTGAAGAATTTCCCCACTTCTGAATATTGACCAGACGCACCACTAATAGTCAACTAGTGGTAATATAATAAAATGGAAGCGACTGGAAACAACAGCAACTCAGCCACAAAATTGTAGGCCACATGAAGTTACAGGAGGGTCAGTGGATGCCAGGCTCAAACTTTCCAACTTGATCCAAGCAGCTGCATCCAAGCCTCACATCACAAAGTTCACTGCAAAGCACCAGCGGTTTGACGGCTGCCAGAAGAACAGCATTTGTCCGTATAAAGTTTGACTCAGACGAGGTTATGGTGTGGGGCTCTTTATCAGGAGCTGTGCTTGACCCCGGAAACGCTTTACCTCTCCAATTACTGCATCCAAATCCAGTCACGTTGATGCAGAACGTTCATATTCACACACACACCTCCGACTTCGGTATGCGTCTCACCGGGTTCCCCACGCTGTCCACACATTCTCCACTTTGCTTTAATCAAACAGCAGTGGGGAGAGAGAGGCCAGCCTCCTACGTGGACAACAACGTTGCAATTTCCATCCTGTAGTTGTAAGTCATTTGACAGCCTTTGTAGGGATTTGACGAAGAATTGTCCAAACGTATGTTACAGACGCTCCTCAAAGGTATTCATGTTGGCTTTGGACACAAAAATTGGATAGCAGAAGCGGACAAGTTAAAGAGAAAAATCAACACTGCTGTTTGAGAGCATTTTTAAATAAAACAGGCCCCCAAACTTCTGACAAATCACACAACACATGACGCAGAGCTCTGTGTGACATAGTTCGACCAAGGCATGGCAAAAAATCTCATAAATAAACTATTAGTAGTACTTCCTAGGAGAGTTGAAGCTGTCACCTGCAAAGAGTGCTCCAATAACATATTAAACCATGGAAAAGAATGGTTTAATATAAAGGAAATGACTCATTGTCATTTATATAGAAAATGACAAGGGAATGTTTTTTGGCAATGTAGTACAAAGGTGTATTTAGTAGTGTGACAATAACTTAGGGGAAATTATTCTCATGATGTTCACTGCAAGTTTTATAGGAATCAATGGAAGTCGAGTTAACAAAGATTTTTCAGCAGTTGTTACATTTTTAATGAAGGAAACAATGGAAAATGCCAGCAGGCCGTCGTTTGTGAAACCTGTCATTTAAACATAATTTCCTGTTTCCCTCAAGATGCGGCTCATTTCACTCCACCAGCCCAGCCCCTGCTGTTCTATATGTCTTTTCCCGGAAGTCTGTCATGCTTTTACTCTGATTTACTGGGTGAAAAGTGCGGGTTTCTAATGTATGAGTGCATACTGCAACAAATAAGACGGTGAGTAATACACCCTGTGTGAAAATACTTTGATTTACTGTTACGTATTTTCCCATGCATTCTCATAATTGAAGCCAACTTTCCGGAGAAAAAGGAAAATATCATTTCATGCTATTTTGCATATTTCGAGCTGTGATTTAAGCAAAAACATAACATGTTACAGATTTTAAGATGGAACCTGTGATGAAATGTCTGTTAGCTATGTTAAACTTATTGCGCATCAACCATGACACAGCATTAAATGACTATATCTATCTATATATAATTACAACAAGCTGTAAAAAACTTTTTGCTGGCAGTCACAACATGATTTTACCACATTGTACTCACATTGTATCCCATTTGTTTTCCACCCTGAAAAAGGCTGTGTTTTTACAACCCTTAGGGAGTGGATGATTCCCTAATAAATGCCACAACCGCAATCCAAGCCTCCCCCTCAGTTTCCCTCTGTGATATTTTTAGAGGGGATCTGTCCTCAATCATCAAGGGCAAAGCAGAGGAATTGTTTTTGTTGCTGCTTCTCTGCGGTGATTTGTGCTGAGCAAGTCTCTCTGTACGTCACAAGGACCATGCGTGAGTGGGAGCCAGGCTCCGGGATCTATTAAAGTGGGAGTCAGGAGTCCGGGATGCTGGGCAAGCAGTGACAAGGGGCTGTCCCATGAAGCTCTGTTTGGTGCTATTTTGGGGTGATAACACGTCTGCTTTACATTAGGAGAGAAGCCGCAATATCCTGTTGAACAGCAGCATGAAAAAACAAAAACTGAGTGCATGCTGGGACAGGCGATGGATGGATGGATGGATGGATGGATGGATGGATGGATGGATGGATGGATGGAGGATGGATGGATGGATGGATGGAGGATGGATGGATGGATGGATGGATGGATGGATGGATGGATGGATGGATGGATGGATGGATGGAGGATGGATGGATGGATGGATGGATGGATGGATGGATGGATGGAGGATGGATGGATGGATGGATGGATGGATGGATGGATGGATGGATGGATGGATGGATGGAGGATGGATGGATGGATGGATGGATGGATGAGAAAGATGAGAAATGACAATCAAACCAGTCAACATTTGGTTATATCCTTTTCTGCAAAAAAAACAAACAAAAAAACCCAAAAAACGTATTTTTCTGCGATACACTCTTAAAACAGACGTGTCAGCATCAACACAAATTGTGTCAAAACCCAACACAATAATGTTTCTATAGAAGGATGGCATATTTTGCATTAAATTTGACAAATTTCATGTGCTAACTGTTCCACACAGTGTCAGGTCTGACAAGTCAAATTAAACAAACACAGAAAAGACAAGAGCGTTAGATTCTTTTTATCTCACGAGGAGAACGGAGAGAGATGTGTTCCCAGTCACAAATCTCCAACCGCTCTGAAAACACATTTGTCCGGTCCTCTCTTTTTATTACTTTCGGAGTCCCTATCACAGAGAAGACTGCAACTCTAAGGGGTGGGGGCAAAACACTTCATCGCTTAGTTGCAGTGCTAATGACAATCACTAACTAAAACACATGGTATCTTGCACTAGATTATTCGTTTCCAGATACAGGGTAAAACAGAGCAAGTTGTGCATCTTCACAGCGATGGTTTTATAGCTATCTAGCAGGTCAAGGATGCAGAGGTTTCTGCTGAGCGATAACCCTGTTGAAAACGGTTGTCTCTGCTCTTCCTCAGAGAGGCCTTCTGAGAAAGGAATCAAAGTAATTCAACAACACAGAAACATTCTTTATGCTAAGATGAAACAAAACAAATAAAGGCATATAAGACAAGAACATTATAAAGGCACATAAAACAACAAATATTTGATAATATATACAATTTACCTAACACACAGTAATTATACTGTAGTTAACACATTAACTGTGTTTCTTTACACAGTTATTGTGTTAAATGATTCTACCTTAAGGCAGGATAAACCCTGGACAGGTTGCCAGTCCAACGCAAGGCAACACAGGGACATATATGCTCAGTTTTCAGACAAAATTGTCTATCATAACCTAACAGTGACGCCTTTGGAAGCTAGAACACCCAGCAATACCCAGAGAACCCAAGCATGAACAAGGAGAGCTCCATGTGAGAAAAACCCAGGGTTCAAACCCAGGATCTTCTTGCTACCAGGCTACAGTGCTACCAACTACACCAATGTGCAGCTCCACAAATGAAAAACCAGTTCAAACTACATTTGGTACGTAGAGACAATGTTTTTTTTTTTTTTGCTTGCTTTTTTTAACATTGTCCCTGTTACATAAACTAATAAAACCAACAATGGAGGTTGCTTTAATTAACAGTTTTTCCCGTGGAACGTTCCAGAAGTGACGTCCAAGAAATGACATGATTGGTCGATAGTTTAAAACATATTCCGTGTCCAGTTGTAATAAAACAAGACAAAGTGTAGAAAACAACACAAAATGTGTCTGCCTGATGATAACACAGAGAATGTGTTAAAAAAAAGAGCAATTCACTTGCATGAAGAGTGTGTAAACACAGAAAAACAGATTTAAAAAAAGATAAACAACCTGTGAATTGCCGGAAAGACTGTTCAGTGCAGCAACTAACAAATATGTCAGACTTAATGTCTACTCTTGGTGTTTCCCGTTTCTTCATGGTTTTTGCCCTTGCACATATTGGCAAATAAGAGTATCCATCAATGTAAAAAACACACACACTGTAAATTAACACTGTTTGTTTGGAAAATTATGCTCCAAAGTGATCCTGCGGCATCTCTGCCATTACCCTGGCTGGATGTCGTCCAGTGTGGTTTTTCCTCTAAAGAGTAATCACAGCACAGTCTCATTCAGACACCTTCGGGTTCCAGGACAGCTGAGAAAATGATGGCAGCCATCTGCTGTCTGAGAGGGAAAAAAAGAGCATCTTTACTATGTCTGAGGTTTGGAGATGTCAGGTTAAGATTAGAAAAACAAAAGCTCAACCCAACAATTATCTTACTAATTCTGGATACATTTTGCCACCAGCTGTCTCCCGGTGTCACAAGAGACAAATAGGAATCAGAATGAATTTTGTGTTTACCTTCAGAAGAAGGAGATGGTTAAAGTCTTATTTGGACATCATTCCAAACAGACGGCGCACTGAAACAGTAGCTCAGCATTTGATGTAACTTCGTTTGGTCTCTTGGAGTTACAAGAGGAAAGTTTCAAAGCTCCAGGTTGCTTTGTTTAGAGTTATGCCTGAAAAAAAAAAGGCTAACTATGCTAAAACCAGGTCATAAGGTCAGCAAAGCAGACTGATTATTGTTGGCTTGAGGGAAAAACGGAGCAGAATAACAGAGACAAAGGCAGAGCTGCCATGTGTTACCTTCCAGCTGCTGGGAGAGAAATCAAAACCACTGCAGCAATAACGAAACGCCAAGCAGAAGAAATCTGCTCAAAAAACTCCTAAGAGTGATCATCTTTAGTTGGGTTTGTATTTGAAAATGCTTGGTCCTTGTCCAGCTTTTTCACCAATGTATGGTTGCAAACCTCCATAGTGTCGTTATGTGCTCACTGGACAGATCCCACTTACTTTTCTGGGCCTGTGTTTGAGAAACAGTGACTCAGATAAACTCTTATTACCAATGACCTTTAGAAAATTTGTCTCATTACAACCACAAGCTTGCAAGGCTTTTATAGAGATTTTATTAGCCATCTGCCTCAAACAGAGAAAAAAAGAGACACAGATCCCTGGTCCAGGCGTGGTACAATGGGGGAAATTAAAAATCTGAGTACATAGAGTTAAGTTGTGGTCGCAGCTCAATTAGTGATTGTTTTTGGTTAAGACAGAAAGTTAAATGGAGAATCGTTAAGCCAGTGAAGTACTTTCACTGGGATGAGAACCAGTGAAAGTACTTCTAGTTACAATGCGAGGCCCTGCAGGGGCTCTGTCCAGCAAAGAATCAAGGTCAAATATGTGTCCTCTGTGGAGAGCCAACACTGATAACATAATAAATCCAGCAGCAAGAAAAGAAGATGAAACAAAAAGATAAAAATCATTATGTTTTTATTGCAAAGGGTACACAGAAAACATGCAGTAGATTGAGCTGCCTTGACACACCATCCCTGCTGTGTGGTGGTGGCAGCATCATGCTGTGGGCATGCTTTTCTTAAGCAGGGACAGTGAAGCTGCTGTAAAATTCAAGGAAGAAAACCTTTCGCGGCCTCCAAACCACTTTGAGAGGTTCACTTTTTTGCAGGTGCTTCAACACCATTATACCTTACTTTACGTTGATCTTCCACATAAAGCAACATGTGAAAAGAGGCACAAACACTTTGGTAAGGCTCTACATTTCTGCAACGCGATGAGAGGGATCGGTCTTTGAGTATAGGCCTTGTGAGTCGGGCCGAGAGGGGGCCGGTGCCAGCTGGGTGTGACATACCTGCAGGCTCGACTCACTCACAGCAACATGTGAGACCGTCAGGGGTCTGCAGGGCTGAAGAAACGGATCTGATGCACAAAGATCCACAGATGAGGTCAAACTTTTCCTCCCTCCCCACTCGTGTTCGTATCCGCTTACACAGCACGGCGGTCTTGCTGACAGACAGGAAGCGGGTCGTAGTCAAAGATCAACCAGACTGAAACGGTGAGGACAGATTAGGACTCTGCATGGAAGAGCACCGGAAGAGGCCATTTTATTTGCATGCATAGGTTGACACATTTTAATTTACAGGCTGCACTGGAGCTGTGCCACTCATTTAAGACTTTATTAAAGAGTTGTGCGAAGAAGAAAAAGAGGAAAAAGAAGAAGGATGAAAAAAAAACACTGAACAGATATTTTGGTTGCTTGTTTCTTCAACTGTTTCTGACCCCTCCCATTGCTTTGCTGCTTCTAAATCTGTCTCTACTCCCCCGCCCCCTTCTTGCTCAAACGTAAGAAGCCAAAATGACACCATTATTTTGACTAGACTGTTTTTCCTCCCAGAGAGAGGGAGGCCAGAGGAAGTGTAGGTGACCCAGACTGGTTAACCACCACGCAGCCATGGCCTGGCTGGGGCACTGCTACCCCCTCAGCACAACCTCTGCATCCATCCACCGCCTGCCGGGTCCTCATTTCTACTACTACACGCCATGACCGCACATGGCCTCGCTCCAGCTCCGGTCTCCCTTTGGGTCCACGCTCTCTGCTTTCTCTTTCTGCGCTGGTGTAAACAGTCTGACCGTCTGGCTTTAAAGAATCTCCTTTAGGTTCGGATATTTTCTGCACGCGTTCTGGGCTTGGCCCCCTACCATCAGCTTCTCCCGCGAGCTGATGGTAGGGGTCCAAACTTGTCACTGCCCGCGCACAAGTTTGCGTGCAAGTTGTTTTTGTGCTACTTTCTCTTCCACGAATTGCACCACCTCCAACCTCAAGCCCCTGTCTGGGAATGATCAGCTGAGGAGTCCTGGCTCAAAGTCATTAAGAGGTTTTTTTTATACACATATTTTGAACCCAAGAGGAGAGGAATTAGTCCCGTCTCCACTCAGGAAGTACATAAAATATATATGTGTACATTTCACTAACAAGTCTTCCGTAGGCAGCGTTTACGAACCGAAATCAGGGCAGCTTCAAGACACAGTGTGCAACCATGATTCGGATGAGTACTATTTATAAGACTCCATTAAATGACATCAACTAGCCTAACGAGAAGACAAACAGATTAAAAAAATAAACAACCCACACCCATCTTTTTTTTTTCTTAGTCACCAAACTGCATACATTTTTGGGGGCTGTAAACATTTCATGTCGCGCTACATTAACAGACACACACCGCTCACACCTCACTGGCTGTGGCGTTTCAGACCATTTCTCTGTAACTGCAACACGGTGGGAGACATAACAATAGCTGGATAGACTAGGACACACTTTGACCATTTGCTGTGCCTTGTGAAAGTAATAATAACCTTTGTCACTTTGCAACTGTAAGCTGCAGTATGTTCAAATGGGATTTTATGTAAAATGCTAACATAAAGTAGTGCATATGCAGGAGAATGATACGTGATTTTCAGAATGTTTTCTTAATACAAATCCGAAATTCGATTTACCTTTCTTAACTCTGAAACACTCAAGTTAAATCTAGCTTAACCAACTTGCTCAGAAGTCACAGAATCGGTAAATAGTGTGTAATTTAATTGTAGAATGAATGCAGCTGTTCTGTGAACGGCCCAGATGTTTGTGGAAGAGCGTTAGTTAACAACAACTCTGCTATGTCAAGATAATCATTTTTAGCTGTGCACTTTCAAAGCCTGGCATTATGTAAGAGTGGCACAAAGAAAGCTATTGTTGAACGAAAGCCATGATAAGTTCAGTTTGCAGTTTGGCACAAACCATGTAGACACAGCAAATATTTAGAAAAGGGAGTTCTGGTCTGGTGAATCCAAAACGGTAAGGACTGTAACCTAGACTTTTACCACTTTCATAAAACACCGCACTTCTTTATTTACCTTGAAATGTCACTTTAAGACAAAAGCCCTAAGTTACATCTAAATCCTGGCTATTGTTGCATAACCTCTTCCATTTTATTGCAGGAGTTAGTTGAATTACTGCACTGAAGGCACTAGCTAGCCTGGAGCAGAAACATGAAGTGATGAATCCTTTATTTTTTTTTTTTAAGAATAATAATCCCATATTTGCACATGGTGAGACACCAGGCCCCAGCGGTGGTCTGCCTCGTTGCCAAGCTTTCCATGTTTCTTCTCTGCGGTGATGATGATGATGCCGGTGGTGGTGTCAGTCCCAGTCCAGACACTGTCATATTTTCCTGCACAGCTGAAGTTTTCCCCGACTCCTAACAAGACTGACCAGCATCTCTCCAAGTGATGATGTATTTCTGCAGACAACAAAGAGCGTTGAAGACAGTCCTTCGTGTTTGTGTCTTTTCTAAAGAGTGACTATAATTAAGGGGGCAAATTTTCATGTATTTTTATTTTATTTTTTTTAGATAAAATTGCTCTCTTGTTATTAATTTTCCAAGAAGTAATTTCACTTTGAGATGCCAAAATTTCATATTTCCCAGATTTTCCAACAGGAACATAGACTTTTAAAACTTATTATCCAATTGAACTAGATGTCTTGACGAAATGCTGTGGAATGACTTCATGTTTTCCACTTACAGTGCAGGTTCTAGTCTAATGGGTTGACTAATTAACCAAATACAATCTATTTCTCAGCGTCAGCAAGTTATGCAATGCCTGGAAATGCATGTGATGCTTTGCATCACTGAGGAGACTCTACATACTCCGCTCAGTATAAATCCTGAAACATTAATGTAATATGAGAAGATACTGTACTTGTACATAGGTTGACTTATTGCAGATCCATTCAACAAATTAGAGTATCAGAGAAAAAATAATACATTTGAGTAACCCAGTTCACTAAGTGAAACATATAGATTAATTACACAAAGACTGATGTTTTCAACCCTTTATTTCAGTTACCTATGATGATTTTCTGCTTACAGTTGATGAAAACGTGATGTGTAAGATCAGAATATTAAGCCGGACTGTTGAAAAGACAGTTTGTCTGAATGTCAATAGACTTACATTCACAAATGAAGCGTTGCTGCTTTCGCTATAATTCTGCTGCATTTGATTCCCATATATATCTATAACAATTTATTAGAAATTGCTTTGGGTTTATTTCAAAGGCACTAGACACAGAGATGGGAAAGAAAGGCAAAAAAAAGAATGGAAGAAAGGTGGGGAATAAAGCTGAATGGGAGATAGAAACAGAAGAGAGGAAGACAGATTGAGAGAATATGAGACAACATCTTAGTCTTGATAGGTTTGCACTTTATTTGCTCTTTAATTTAGCTCAGACAAGTTGTGTCATAGCTGCGCCGTGACTCAACTGGAACCACTGCTGCCTCGCAGCAAGTAGGTCCAAAGTTTGAATCCCGTCCTAGGGTCTTTCTGCATGGAGTTTGAATGTTCTCGTTGTGCATGTTTGGGTTCTCTCCAGGTACTCTGGCTTGCCCTCACAGTTCAAGTTTCCATCTTTTTAATGACTGTTAGTTGGTAACTCTAAGTTGCTCTTGGTGTGAATGTGCATTTCTGTTTGTCCTGTGTGTCTCTATGACCTCTGTGACCTCTGCCTACCCCGTGGTCCCCAGAAGTCACTCTCCTGCTTGTCTTAGACGATTCCCATTCCAGTGCAGATGATTGAAATGACTCCACTACATCCTTTGCATGCCTGCCATTGCTGCAGATGCCTGTTAATCACCCATTCATTTAAGCCAGATGTTAGGCAGGAGGGAAACGCCTAAAACATGCAGGACAGCGGACCCTGAGGTCCAGGGCTGGGGACCTCTGGTTTAGACAATGGATGGATGGATGAAATGAGCAGTGCTGGGTGAAAGGCCCTCACAAAACATTTGAGTTTATTCTCAGATTAAGTTGCACACAGCTGGACCCTTCTCACTAATTAGTTGACTCCAGCAGACAGTCAATTCCACCGAACTTCCTATGTGTGTTTCAGGGCAGAAGGGAACTGAACACACTTCATAATTATATTTTACATAGAGTTGCTCTATTGCAGAGCGTCCCATTAAAAATATGTTGACGTTTCTGATGAATTGCGGAAATGTCTAAGGTGCATTTTGTAAGGCATAATTTTATTTATCTTTTTCTGAAGAGACAGAGAAAAACGTGTCTTACAGTTTTCCTCAGATACTTAAACTATGTGCCATAAATGTAATACAAGTCAAATTTCTTTACTTGCTATTATCTCGGATTTATATGAAGAACAAATCCTATAAGCACGGCGTTTATTGGAGTGCGTCTCGTCTCAGTTTAAAGGGTATTTCTGTGTTCAACCAGACACTTTGTGGCCAGACAACTGGTCTGTTTGGGATGTGGGGAAAGTGGGCGAGAGAAGGACCAAGAAAGGAGGTGAGGGGGCAGAGAGTCAAAATGGGCGGAGTGAGTCTGGGTGTGGGACTGTCATCCCATTGAGGGAAGTGGTGTTTTGATCAAAATCCAGTAAATGTGGGAGAGGAGAGAGGGGTGTGAGTAAGCGATTGAGTGAGTGAGTAAGCGAGAGAGAGAGAGAAATATTTCCACCCACCCGGCAAGGAGACTCACTCATAAGCAGCAGCCAGGCTGACTGGGAGTCAGAAAGACACCGGATCTCTGGGCAGCAGCAGTTACAGTCAGGGTGGCAGGGAGAAAAGTGTTTCATTCAGACAGAAGATGTTTTATTAAAGGAAAGCTGAAGCACACACTAAGAAACACAGAGGCTCGACACTCACAGTGCTTCCACTAGAAAAAGAGAGCAATAAGAGATCAGAATTAAACACACACACACCTATATATATATAAACATATATATATATATATTGACATACTGGTGGTGGTGCAAAGAGAGAAAGAGAGAGAGAGTGTGAGAGTGTGTACAAAGTTTGCTGAGTGGAGAGAAGGCCTGATCGACCAAAACGAGCAGAGCGCCGGTGGTGGAAGGAACCAGCGAGTGGATGGATGCCTTTTGCAGACTGAGTGGCCTGGACCCTCTGTGGGTGAGTTTATGATGTGTTTCCTGACCCTGGAGTCACATTTCTTCACTGGGTGTTTTTCCTGCCTCAACATCTTAAGAGTCAAACCATATGCAGCTCGATTAATCACTTCTTTCTGAATTTCTGTCACATGTACGTAGCGTCGCTTTTAAATATCGGGGGTTTGTTTCTGAGATTGAATGACGAGAGAAATTGTTGGGATTAAAATCTTTGATTGTTTTTCTAATCGTGCATCATCTTCGAGATTTAAATGATTGCTTCCATCTGTATCATTCTTTTTTTATTATTAGCTGTCTGCTTACCTGAAAAGCTTCAGAAAATGGCAATAGCTGTCATAGCAACGCTGATAACGATAAATCTTGTACAGGATAGAAGAAATTTCAATACAAGATCTTGCAAAGCTCATCTGTGTAAAATGAAAAATTACCAAAGCATTCTCAGGTCGTTGCATGTGTGAGTGGGAACAAGACCGATTATCCATAATCTGCCTTGGAGGTGTGTTACCCATCACTCTGCACTGAGATTTGAATCATTGAAATGCAGAGTAATGAGAACTCAAATAGTCCAAGCTTTCTTGGTTGGAAATTTAAAAAAAAAATTTGTTAAGTCTCATTTATGAGCAAGCCTCCACATTCTGAATCTTAGCTAAAAAAAATAGCAGAATAGCTGTGAGCCAGCTGGAAATGAAAGCACTCATTCCCAACATATCCCCCCCTCCCTTTTATTTTGTTCTGGATCTCATTACAGCTAATGCTTTTGTCTCTGCTTCTGCAAAACATCAAAACAGTGGTCATCATGCTTTGTGGAGAAAGTAAGCGTAAACCGTGTTTCATCATGTGCACTCTACTTTTGCATGAAACTTCAAAAACATGTTGATGTTACATCTGTGACAGTGTGCTGGACGCTGTAACACGTTTTTGTTTTTTTTTTGTGCTATGTTTGCCACGCACGGTACTTTGAGTCATGAACTGAGTCAACCTTCTTACATGCTTTTGAAATACTTTCACACAAGGTTTCTGCTCACACACTTCACAAGTGAGCCGAGCTAGAAGAACTGCTTTCTGCAATAGGTAAACATGCCAGGAAAGAGGTTAAATGTCATTTAGTCTGGTCTGTTGCAAAGCATGCAACACGTGGAAAAAATAACATCACTTATCTGAAAACAAAGAGAGTGAGAGGTCAGTCTCTGTCACTCAATCACATGATTTCTAGGAAAAAAATACTAACATAAACAGTGTGTTTTTATTATAAATTGATATTGTAGCCTCCGTTGATGTAAGTTTACCTGCAATGTGGCGGAGGGCAAAATGTTCTTTGCTGTTAATTTATCGGCTAAAAACGAGATTTTCCGCTAAACCCCTAATGAGAAGCTAAAGTAATTGGAAGGAATTCAAAAGAAAAATTTTGAGCCAAGCCGGTGCTCTAGGATTTGTGGATTTTTATTTTCTCCATGTTCATCTATAACAAACACACGTCAGTCTTGCCAGTGTGTCTGTATTTGGATGAGCTTGCTAAAGTGACGGTGCCAACGTTGCCAGAGTTATAGATGGATGTTACAAAATTATAGTTTCACAAGGAAGGCAGTCAAGTAGAAACTAGTAATATTGATGCCACTTTTCTGTCCAATGTTACACCTTCTTGTAGATACTTAGCTGGCTAAGACTAGCTCGATTGCTAAACAGCACAATCAATCCTCTTTCCAGGAAAAAGACCAATGGTAGTAACCTTTCAAACAGCAACATTTAACCTTTCATCAGCGTTAATCATACTTTTGAGCTTCTCCCGCTTGTAGTGCAAGATTTATGAATTGAGAAGCTGGGTGGGCGAAATGAGACCAATTTTCAACGTGTAGAGACTTCTGGGGGTTTGAATCTCTCTCAACAACTTAAACAGCAGATTGAAGGATTTTTACCGTATTTTTCGGACAATAAGCCGCTACTTTTTTCCTATGCTTTGAGCCATGCAGCTTGTAGCCCGGTGCGGCTTACAAGCTGCATGAAGTTTTTAGAAACTTCTCCAGTTTTAAAAAGAAAAAGGTTGCGGGTGTTGCTTATCGTAAGGTGCGCTCTATAGTCCAGAAAATACGGTACTTTTCGGTGTATCAATGTGCGACCTTGCCTTCTAAATGTTGAAAGTTCTCCAGAAATACCCATCAGTCTCATACAGATTTTTAAACAATAAATATTACAACAAAGTATGTGTTCTAGTGCTACTGCAAGCTGCCGTCCCTCTCACCTTGTCTTCTGGATATTTAATATAACTAGAAAGCTCTTAAGAATGACCTTTTAGACTCATGTGGAGCTTTGAGTGAGAAAAACAACACAACTAAATATGCTAACACTACTTGTACTTTCTGTCCAGCCATCCAGCTTGGTCAGGTCACATGCTCAATCACAGGAAATCACACTGGTCTTTCTTATCAAAGCTGTAATGATGTTACTCGAACTGATGTCTCGCGTTGACGTTAGATGCAATTTAATTTCTTGCTTCGCCTGAGATGAACAACCCGACTATTTTTGCTGACACTACTAACGTCTGGTGTTGCCAACAACTGACGTGGTTTCGCAAGCAAATCTAACTAAGCAAACAAATCCACTTCTCTGGAAAACGTGCAGGTCTTGTTCATCAAAATGTAACATTTTCTATGTATCAAAAAAAAAATTACATAGCTTTCTAAATGTTACGAATGACCAGAAAGCTCACCAGCTGTATCTTTAAGCTGCTTTCTAGTTTTTGTCAAAGTGCTGCCTTTCTCATCAAAAATGTAACAACGTTCCAAGAATCAACGTGTCACATATTTTAGATGTTGAGTGTCATTTGAAATCTTTCTGAAAAATATTTTTTAGGAAGCTTTCGACAGATCTCCATAGCTAAGATGATACCAACAACGAACAAGTACACATCGCAAATTGATTTTCGGAACATCACAGTGAAATGCCATCCATTTTCTTTGAGGTGTCAAAAATAGCAATGGATTATAAATGCAAAACACTAAAGAATAAAGAATTGGAGCTGAACTAAAAAATTATGGACTTGACCTTCTACATTGTCTGAACTGAAAGCCTAAATTCTTTGAGTGTGCCAATTAAAAAACAACTTTAGTCCAGTAAGATATCTAAATATTGATTTTCTCCCTCTTTACTCAACCTGACCTCCTGCAATTTAAATCACAGGAAAGGCAATGCTGACCTAAGAGTTGACAGAAAGATTGACATTTATTAAATTAACGGGTCTTTCTTTTTTTGACACATCACTTACCTGATTTTCACTTGCAGTTTTTAAAGGCAAATATACTGGAAATCCTTGTGGATTTCACCAGTCTTCTGGTTTCAAAATGGTGAATTTGTAAAAATATGAATTCAGCACTTTTGCAGTGGCACAGAAGATGTCTTTGCTCTCCACTTTCACATCACTGTGTTTGTCTAGTAAAAATAGACGCCTTGCAGTTGCTCCTGGCATAAGCAAGTTTACAGAAACCTCTTCGGCAAAGGGTGAGAAACGGGACGAGGTTTGAGCAAAATGCCGAAGAAAGTGCCTGGATTAAGTTGTGGCAGGTTGGACTTTTTCATAAAAGGGCTTTGAACATTTACTTGCCACTAAACACAGGAGTCATAAGGGTCTGTGAAAGTAGCCTCCCACTCATTTAGATTTGGGCAGTTCTTTCAAGGGTTCACCTACGTGTACGTGCAAAATGGTTTCTCAGTGCAGAAACTTTAATGAGCTGAGATTTGAAGATTTGTGAATGTGCTCAGTGTGTGTTGTTCTTTGGGCAGATTCTGCATTCAGATCTTGTGGTTTCAGAAACAAGAAGCAGCACCAATTGTTGGTAAATCCTCAAACATGCTAGAAGGAGCAAAGCCTGACTCACCTGCGCTGGTTCACTGTGGGAGGAGAGTTGTTACATAATAACCACACAGCTGCTACCAATTGTGGCTACTCCACTTCATCCTAGTTGGGAGTCTACCAGCGGGACCAGACTCCACTGCCATGCTCGGAGCCTTAAACCGCTTCCTGTGGTGACTCCGCAGGGCAGTCTCGTTAGCACAGCCAGACACCCTGCCCCTCATTAGGCAAGTGAAGTGATAAACAAGGGAAGCAAGAGAACAACAAGCCACTTATCCCACCATATTGTTTTAAACAAAGACATCACAACCAAGTTCTGCCACTCTTTGCTTGTAGTTTTTATGGCAGTTTTACACCGGATTTTCCTACTTTGTTGGCCAACCTGAGAGAAATGTCAGAACGCTCCCCAAACTGACTTAGATCCTTGTAAAAAGGAATAGCTTTTTTTTCTAGCGAAGATCGTCAGGATTCAGCACATATTTTTGGTTCCTGCTTGGCTTACTTGCAATGCACAAGCTGCTCTAAAGTCTAGAACATTTGCACTGTTGCTAATTTGCACAGAGTTTGTGAACTCTAAAAAGTAATAGCTAACATGGCTGTCTAAAATCTGGGTCTTTTCCCTTGACCAAACTCTTTGCAATTCTGTTTTTTCCCCCCTCATTGTTTCAGGACTGGAACCGCACCTGGTACACAGCTAACCCCGACCTAACTCAGTGCTTCCAGAACACAGTGCTGGTGTGGGTCCCCTGCGTCTACCTGTGGTTGTTGGTTCCTTTCTACTGTGTTCATCTCTACTGCCATGACCGTGGACGGATCCAGATGTCCTGCCTCTGCACTGCCAAGATGGTGAGATTCCAGCCACTCATCTTTTGATCCCACTTAATCCTCTCCAGGTCACAGGGGCCTGGAGGGACTGTTGTTTATCTTCAGAGGTCAACGGTTGAGAGCCAGGTCGCCGGTCCTTCACAGGGCAAACAAGTAGTCACACAGGACAGGCAACCATACAAGCAAACCTTTATACCCAGAAGTTTGTTTCACTGTGAAAACTGTGATTGAGACATCTATCCACCCATTTTCTACACTTGCTTAATCTGTCCAGGACTGCAAAGAGACTGGTGCCTAATGTCCAGCAGTCAATGAGTGAGATAGGCATTCACAGACCAACACACAGAAAAACTGGACCCACAACCACACATTAAGTAAAGGCAATTCTGACAGGTCAACTAACCTGACCTTCATGTTTTTGGAAGGCTAGTTGACCTGGTTGAACATGTAAAACTCATAGATGCAAACGTAAGACCTATCTTGCTGCAGGGCAGCGGTGCTAAGAATTTCACCCCTGTGCTGATCCTGCGTGAACCATTACTAAACCATCTTAATCCTTGGATGGTTGTGTGAAAGTGGAAGGGCTGTTGCTTACCTTCAGAGGTTAATGGACAGGTTGCATTTTCACACAGGTCCATCTGAAAGAAAGAAAAAGACAAATATGCATTGACAGATTCACTCTTAGTGGCAATTAACCTGTTTTGTTTTTTTTGTTTTTTGTTTTCCCTCAGATGTTGGGTTTCCTGCTGGCCTCATTCGGTTTTGTTGAGTTCTTCTACATTCTGTTGGAGAGGAGCCAAGACATCCAGCACCACATGGTCTTCCTACTCAGCCCCATCATACGTAGCATGACAGTGGTAAGTTGTGTCGCTTTTTTTTTTTTTCTACACATTTATCACCATTGTCCATTTTCGGACCAAATTGCTATTATTTTTTTATAGAGCCATGAAAAGAGACCTCACATCTGAGCTTGCCTTTTGAAAGACAAAAAGCTCCACCTACAGAGCTGTGCCTGACATTTCTTACTTCTCACTCTTACTGAGTTTCTGTGAGCAACAGAAAACTTTTGGGAACATTTGACTCTGCATCCTGCCGGTTCACATCACGACGCAAAGACATGAAAGAATACACACAGAGCAAACACGATGTGCTCAACAGCCACTTGGGTGCAAACATGCCTAACCAGGGATGGACTTATAGTGCCACAGACTATGTAAATATAGCAGTGACCTGTAAACGCTACACATTTTGGATAATCAATCATCAGAGTGCAGAGTACAAATGTCATAACATCTGTTACAGATTGATAAGGAATCAGCGTAAAGTACGTATGTGCAAAGTTCCAGTGCATGAAAAACCTTTCTAAATCTGTTGTCAGAAACAAACCGTGTGTCACAAGGAAAAGCACACAGTGGGAAACCAGATATTTTAGATATCATGAGAGAAAATGCAGCTAAAACAAACAGGATCAGCACTTTGAGTTGCAGGATTGCAGTCTGAAACAGAAGGAATTGAATTACAGCTCAACAGTAAAATCATAAAGGTGCATCAAGATAAAGTTCACGTTATAATTGTATTTAATGAAGATGAACTTGCTTTCCTGTCATTGGGTCTTCCTCCAATTGTTTGGTTTGTCTTACAAAAAAAAAAAACACAAAACCGCCAAATATAAAGTTTAAGATATACAATTGTAGTCTGTGTTGACCCTAATTACACAGACGACTTTAGTCTTTTTATAGCTTACAGGTGTGCAGTTGGACAGGAGGCGCTGAGCGCCATTGTTCTGCCCTGAACTGTATTTAAGGTGTAATGTGGTTCATTTCACCGCCTCAGCAGAAAGAAAAACAATAGTTTTTCTCCAAATATGAACATTTTCCTGACCATACTCCCCAAATCCATTATATGCATTACGGTATCTGAAGAAAGTTCAGACAGGTCAGATATTTAGATCTACAAAAGTGTTTTGACCTAAAAAAAAAATAATAATAATAATAATAATTTTTGGAATGACCAAAACAAAGAAATGCATGATTTTAAAGTGGAGAAAAATGATTCATGATTTTAAATTATTTTTGGTAAATATTTCATATGAAAAGTGCAGTTTGCATTTTGTATTTAGAGTTGATTATAGAACTAAATTCTCTGAAAATATTGCTGACAGTGTTTTTGGCCACAGACTAACATTTCTGAAAAATAGATCAATCTCCATCAGATTATAATCAGAATCTTCGGGTTGGGCGATGTGACTGAAAAATGTATCATGGTATAAACGTTTCAAATCAACCGATGTCGATGATTATTGTTTATCATTTTTTACCTATTTGAAATAAAAACCAGGAGAAAAAGGGCTTTAATTAACACTTTTATTAAAACAAAACCTAAAAAGAGGACAACACAACTAAACAAAAACAGAAAGATGAAAAAATAAGTAAATTGCCATCACAAAGGTTTCAATCAGACTTCAGATATTCACTTCTTAATAATTTCTTTCAGTCATTCTATGTTTTAATATCCCATTAATCTACGTTATATTATTTAGTACTCTGTTTACTATTAGGTGATTTCTAAAGGGAATAAACTGAACTGTATTTTATATGGGGCTTTCAGAGTAAATAGGGTCAAATAGAAATACACAGGTTTAGAAAGACATTGTCTTTGCACTAACCTGGACTGGACTAACTAACACCCATCAGTAAAATAAATCAAACTACGTCGACGGAACAAGATGTGGAAAAAGTCGAAGGGGTACGCACGCTTTTGGAGGGGACTGGAGTTGTGAAAAAAGTATTTACTCTCAACAGATGTTGTTTACCTTCCACGTCTGTACATCCTGAATGAAACCGCCACGGCCTCTGTGACCAGCATCAGGGTGGCACGAGGGCTGGCTGGGACACACAACAATATTTATAGGAAATAAGGGCTAGTATGCAATCAGAGAAAGGTTTTAGTTGCAGTTGTTTCTCAAAACGTGGATCTTACTCATTTCCAGCAGTTGTAAAATTACACTTAACCTGTATGTGTAGGCAAAATGAGGGAGGAGTGGTGCAGCCTCACATGGGTGGCATGACAAGTTAAAATGTTGTTTATGCTTTGGCAGGAGTGGATGCAAAATCTACAGAACAGCAACAGACCGTGCTGAATGGCTGCCAAGAGTCCAAGGAGAGCAGCAGAGCTTCGCTCACAAAGCTTTCTCTCTCTCTGCAGACTCATACAGGTCCTGCTCAGTCTCCCTCTCTTAAGGTCAGACGGTTTTACTGACCTGTGGTCTTTTCAGACGACTGAGTAAACACCGGCACGCGTTTGGACAAAAATACACTGAGACGCCTCTTGTATTTAGGGATGCGCCCCAAAAAAGATCTTCTATTTCATGGATATAATTAGTCACAGCAGGAGGCTAAAGGACAGACAGCCGCGATATCCTGTAAAAGAAAGTCTCTCACCAATCGTTCTCTTCACTTGCTAAATTTGTCTTTATTAAAAGACAGAGTTTTCTTCTCAGTGCTTAAGATAGCATCTTGCTCCCTACTTGCAGGAGATGAAACAGACCAACTCTGTTTGTTGCCCCTTTTTGTTTAAAGTATATGGTTAACTTACTACAGATGAGAAATAGACACATCATCAGCTAAAATCAGTAACTCAGTGACGCAAAGCCTCTGTTCCTCACTATTGCACAACACACTTCCTGTTTAATTAGAAGACGGGGTTTTGTTTCAGAGCTTAGCAATCGAGTTAGCTCCACCCTTTGTTGTTGTACAAACAAACAGAGATGATCTCTGCAGCAGCAGGGGAGTCGGAGCAGGAGGCTAAAAGCAGAAAGGAGCTTGGCTTTCATCCCCGATCCCAGTGCAACGTTATGCAAGGGAGCCGTAGGGAGCCATGTTGTCTTAGGGCCTTAAAAAAGGAAGTTTCCAGCTCAACCAGAAGTGAAAGTGCATAATAATATTTGAGAATCCAGTAAGATCTGACGTCCTCTAAGCTACGCAAACTGTAATAAGTCAAGTTGTGTGTAATCTAACATGATTCAAAATCAGCTAACAAGCTGCCGCTAGCTCTAGCCAATTCCTCTTTTTTAAGGTATCAGGGGAAGCCTGACAAGGCATTTTATTCAGAATATTTTAAACTGTAAAATGAGTATGTCAGAAGACTTATGTGATTTATTAAATTTTTACATTTCTGGTGGTGTAGTTGAGAAATCAAACCGCTCCTATGTAGTCAGATTTAGCACTAAGCCAAATGAGAATGCCTGCTGATATTTAGATAAGATAAGATAAGATTTATTTGTCATTGTCATCAACAGATTACAACGAGATTGAGATTTGCTCGACTCGAGTTATGATGCAGGTTTTGTGTATATACATAATATACAAAGATAAAGAAATAAATAGTACAAAATGAGAAATAAATAGACATCAGAAGATGGTTGCAGCGCCTGGAGGTGTCGCAACAGAATTTACATTTTTAACAAAGTGGTGTCAAGAGCAGAAGTTCTTATGCCTTTGAATTTAGTACTATGATTGCCATCGGGTAAAAACTGTTTTTTAGGCGATTTGTCCTGGTTTTTATTGCTCTGTATCTCTTGTCTGATGGCAGCAGCTGGAAGAGACCATGGCCAGGGTGTGAAGAGTCATTTAAAATGTCCAAAACTTTCTTGTGGAGCCTGGAAGTGTAAATCTGTTCCATAGTGGAGAGGGGGCAGCCTATGGTTCTCTCTACTGCCCTAACAACTCTCTGGAGCGCCTATTAACTGGTTCATGTGGACATAAACAGATATCAGTGTTAACAGAAATTCTGACGTTGATCCTATGAATTAATTAATAATGCACATTTCTTGCACGTGCATAAAGCATATTAAACACACTAAAGATATGAGTCATTGGTCCAGTCGCAGTCCTCCAGGGCCAGCAGCTTTAGACGTCTTTGTTCTAACACAGCTGACTCAAATGGTCCAGATACAGCAAGTCAAAGTTCTCCAAAGGTTTGCCAAAGATCCAGCTGACAGGGCTAGCACGTGCAGAAAATATGTGCTAAACAGCAAAAAAAAATTATGTTCATATTGCCATGCTAACCTTCACCTTTATCTTTTATGTTTCCAAATACCATAGTTGAAACTGACAAAAAATGACTCAGAAAGTTTCCTGAACTAGTTTATAATAAGAGTATAAGACAGAGCGGCGGCTCGTCCGTAAGTTAGCGACACAACACTCATTTCAAAACTCTTCCCGCACTCCGTGATTTCTGGTGAAACAACATGAGGTCTCACTCAACTAACCGCTCTGTGGGGAGGGGCAGATTATAGTCGTTCCCAGGAAAATGCATGATTCAGTCAATGGCGAACACACGGTGGTGTCCAAGAACTAAATTGGTTTTATTTTGGAAAAAAGAAGAAGAAAACATTGAGGTGAAGAATGTTTTTAGGATTGTTTATGATTCCACTGAAAAATGTGTGCGAGGCAGTCGGCCTACCAGACAGGAATGTCAGCCAAATCTCGTTTCAGTCTGCAGAAAGGGAATTCCCAGAGACCTATTTTCTTTTTTTTAAGAAAGCCACCATCATACATATGCAAAATATCAAAATAAATCTAAATATTTTCCCCCTTCCAATGCTAGCAGCCACTACAAAAAGTACCTGACCAGAGTACAGCTTAGAGATAAGTCTACCTAAACCCAATATTACATATTGTGCAACTAGTTGCTGCTATACAGTGTCTTTTTATATCCCTCTGTTCCCAGACTCTCTCTGTGGATAATTCAGATCTTGTTTCCTTTCTGTGTTTTCCTGCAGATCTTGGCCTTATGCATCATCCAGTTGGAAAGAATAAGAGGCTGTCGCTCCTCCGTTTTCCTCTTCTTGTTCTGGGTCTTGTCTGTTGTTTGTTCTCTGGTGCCTCTAAGAGCAAAGATCCAGCTGGCCATAGATGAGGTAGGTAGAAAGACCCCGCTGTTTGTTCTTTCTAACTAAGGACGGGCAATTGATTCAGTCTCTTTGCTTCCCTGTGTAATATTTTTACAAGTGAGTTATATTCTAGTTCTAATCTACCTCATTTCGCACATATAAAATTTATAATAGCAGTAAAATGGAGTCAATTCAAACAAGCTTCAGTTAAATATGTACAATTTATAGCAACGTAACTTTTAATCCTAAACTCTAAGCTGGGGCTATATACAGACACCAAAATATATGATTTCAATCATTAAAAAATACGATAAAATGTCAGAAGAGCTAAAAAGAGCATCCTTAATTGGAAATGATCTAATTTGGATTTGTTTGTGTGTCCAGTTTGAACTCGATGAACCAGTGATGTCAAAACAAAGAGCTAGAATATCTAATCAGGTCTATTCTTACCATAAGTCTAGACGCAAGACTCCAGCAGCACAGTGTGAGATATACCCTGTGTCAGCAAAGAGTTTCTATTTCTTGCCTGAGTTTTAACCAAGGTAAGCTAAAGTTAACACAAAGTGTTGGAGGATGACACTGCCAATTCTGGTCAAGGCTGTGAGTGTTTAAGTACTCCCTTTCTTCCTGTGTCTCCTGTCAGACATTGCAATCATTGTTGTATGGAGAGGTTAGAGCGCGCGTGCACACGCACACGCTCTGACGTACAAGCACATACACACACACAGTCGTGATGCAGTAGCATTTGCATTTCTATAAAAACGCACACATCTATATTTCTGTTTTATCGTCCTCAGCGTGACATTCCCACACTGCTAGGGGGGGAAGTAATGATGGCCCTGGGATAAACGCTGGTGAGACATGGCAGCCCAGGGTCAGACCAGAGAAAAGTCAGCGCTGTGTTTATGGGGCTGCACCGCTGTAAACACAGTCAGATGAAAATGTATGCATCCACACATAATACAAAGCCATTTGCAGCTTAGATGCAGACATTTTCATTTTGTGCAACCACAGACGTGAACACAGTGGACATATACCGACACCTCCTATATTCTTAGCCTCCAAGTTCCAGGTTTGACAGGCCTCTTTTACAGCTATAGTAACAACAACTGCTTAAGGTCTGAATTTAAAACACTAACTCATTAAATGAAACATCCTTCCCTTAAAGACTGTGATTAAATATAATGCGACAGGTACCTGGATTATGCACATTTGAATGTCAGAAGTCTAAAAGAGCCTTGGAAAAAGTATTAACTCCCTTCAGTCTTTTTACATTTTGTCAAATTACAGATACTAATATAAATTTAGAATTAGGGATTTAAGTGATATACCAACGAAAGTTGCACGTAATTTGTAAGCTGGAAGGAAGCAGATGCATGGCTTTCCATTTTTGTGCGGAGCGCAATTATATTATCTCACAGTAAAAAAAATATCAACAGCACAGTTGTGTGCTTAAATATTATAGGGTTAGGGTAATCAATCAAATCAAAACCAATTTTATCTGTAATCTGCCAAATAACATCAACATAAAAACATCAATGTAATTTGGGTTCAATATTATTTAATCTTGGAAACTGAATGCAGGCACTACTATTAATATTTTAACATTTTGTTAATGCCAGAGTGTATCTTATCAATACGCTCTGGCACAGCCAGCCCCTTAAGGACATTTATGTCCCAAAATGAAATGGATTTGACACCCCTGATAGAAAGGACTAGATAGCTAATACCAACATTGCTATAAAGTAAAAGTGGGGTCTGTGGGTGGATGGTAAGTAGTCAGTACCTTAACAGCAGAGGACAGCCTGAGTCAGTAGAATCAGAACAAAATCACTAAGCTTGGTGTTGATCTATGTTTTCTGTTAATTATAATCTTGGTTTAGCAAATATATTTTTTTACTTTAAGCCTATCAGACTTTAATTAAAAGTTAAATGAAATTAAAAATTATAGCTGAAGCAAACTTGGGTGAATTTTTAAATTAAAGTCAGGATGTTTTCACTACAATTGCATTACAGTATGATAGTTCAAGGTATGATTTAGCTTTTCTTTTTTGACTTTGAGCCATTATCACAGATCTCAAACTGCATCAGTTTAATATAATATTAACCTCTAAATTTTCACCAAACTTTTTAACTTCTTTATATATAGATCTCTTTCTTGCTATTTCCAAATGGATTCTAAACTGTTTATGCAAAGAAGAAAAAGTTGAAGCACAGATTGGCAGTTTTCTTACCTGTCAACATCTAAGCTTACATAATACCATATTTTTAACATTTACCACTAAAGCCGCTAATTCTTGTTATGACATTGATGCCTCTAGTTGACAGGGTTCATGTTTGTGGACCTTGGCCATTCTTAGCCAGCTGACCTACATTTTTCCCACTCGCTGCCTGACCGAATCGGCTGTTTGTCACTGTGTGGCCAGATCCATTTGCCCCCTTTATATCTGCTTTCTGGGCATGGCACCATGCTTCTCAACGAAAAAAGAGTTTTACTGTTTGCAGCGGCTGCCACTTTGTCACACACACAAGCACAAATGCTGGTACTGCTGCTCAACAGGCTGGCTGTGGCAACAGCATTTACCCAGTGGTAAACAATGCATGCTGCCAGAAGCCACAGATTCTGTACGTCAAGAATAACATACACATCCTGCTTTTGACAAAAGCCTCTGAGTGGTTAATATTAAAGCTGCTCCCATGATTGGAAGTGAGGGTGCTGGTTTGCAAAACCACAATTTCCCTATTTACAGATACGGGCCCTTTGCGTGACTGAGAGGCAGCTCCAGCTTTTGCTTCATTTATATAAAGTACACCAATAAAACTGTTGGGTTTTCACCCTGACGTTGCTTACAAGTCCAAATTAATCTTTATTGAGTCTGTGATCTTGGTATATAAACCTTCCACTGCTGTACGATGTGGAAGGCGAGCCAAAGCCATATGAGGAATTTGGTGGTTTTGCAAAATGGGACACAAAATAGGACGTGCGATGAATTACCCCATATTCTACAGGATGTTCTCAATTTTCTTAAAGCTGAAAGTTGAAAAAACAGTCAAGCACCATCTAATTGTACTAAAAATACATTTTGTTTACGTTTACGGTCATTAGCATAGGAAGTAAAGCAACGGCGGTGGCTGAACAACCATTCTTCTCTATTGTGGTGGCTGATATATGTGGCAGCTCAAGTCCACTTTAACTTTACCCAAGCAGTAATAATAAAAGTAATAACATGAAAATATAAAATAGAAATAAAATGCAGGTGAAAAGATTATATTTTTTATGTCGTTAATGTTAGCACCGCAGCACAGCTAGCTGGAGCAGGAAGTTAAAAACTTTGTTAAAACTTTCATGAGCCACTACTATAAAACTCATGGACTTGTTCCTGACCTAATTATTGGTTTCAGTCCTGTGGCGGTCATTTAGCCAGATAATTACATCAATGAAGGTTTTCAGTATTTTATTATGTGTTTGTTTGTGTTTTAATGCAAAAATGTTGCATTAAAATAGGTGATAACAAGCCACCACCAGCAACATTTGTTTGGAGGGGAAAGCTAAGAATTGTCATTTTTGGTTTGTTTTTCAGAAATAAGTTAGTCCAGTTTAGATTTGATAAGTCTAAGTATTTTTAGCTTTGAAAAAAGATGATTAATTGCAACTAATTGGCAGTCCAGATTCCTCAAAAAGCTGTAAAATACATAAATTGCTTGTGAAGTTGCAGTCAGTAGTTACCCAGTTGCAGTATTGTCACATGTCAACCTTCATTCAGTGCAGCAGTTTCCAAATCAGCTTTGGAAAAGTCTACTTCAGATTTTGAATAAGAAGTTGGCCAGTTGCTGTTTTCTCACAGTGGTGACAACCCAGCCTTACTATAGCTCAAAGAAACGGGTGGCTCTTTGGGCTCTTCTGTTGGCTTCAAGTTGTGTCTAACCAATCCACCCATTCTCCACTGACCTCTGACATCAACAAGACACTTTGGCCCACACAACTGCTGATCACTGGATATTTTCTCTTTTTCAGCCTGTCTGAAAACCCAAAAGGTGGTTTGCAGTCCTGAAAATCCCAGTGAATCAGCAGTTTGTGAAACACCCAACCCAGCCCATCTGGCACCAATAACCATGCCACATTCGAAGTCACTTAAATCTCCCTTTTCCCTCATTCCAGTCCTCTGTTTGGACTTCACCAAGTCAACTTCACCATGTTCAGATGCTTAATTGGATTCAGTTGCTGCCATGCGGCTGATTTCTTATTTGTGCCAAGTGGCCAGTGAGCCTTGTAGACACCTTACATGTAGACTTTATTTTATCAAACAATAAAGTCAAGTCTACATTGTCACAATTTTCGTTTCTGCAAGTCTCCTTCCCTGAGTGGCACTAGATTACTCAGCTAAATTTAAGAGGAGTGACTAAACTTGTCATTCCCAGAATTTAAAAAATCTTCAGCTCCTTTAATCTGTATTTTATTTTTCAGGGCATTGCTTCTGATATTGTACGGTACCTCGCCTTCTTCTCCTACTTCTCGATCCAACTGGCCCAGCTCTTCCTGTGCTGTTTTGCGGATCGGCCTCCACAAGGAAAACCCGTCTTGGAAAAGGTAGGCTGAAATGAGTGTATCCCACTTCCGGTTTTTACATCTATGATGACACAATACCCAGGAAGCAAAAACACCAAAGTGGCTATTTTGTGGGTTTTCTTTTTCTTTTTTTTACTTTTGTTGTCAAGACAGTTTTGCCTTTTGCAGGAAGTGATGTGGTCCGCCTCCCCCCTCATTCCTCTTACACTTAACAACTTCCTACAAGAGGAGTGTGAATGAGTGTATGCGTGTGTTTGACACGGAGCTCCTGCATACCTTTATAATAACTCATACGCTTTGTGAAATAACAACGTGACTAGCTGTGTGGACTTTGTGGCCACACAACAGGAAAGCCATTGCTTAACACAGATCTCACTGTGCCATCAAACCATGATAGACTAAAGTTTTCGACTCCTGACAGCTGACAGATGAATGAAAATGAGCTCCTTATCAATCAAAGTGCCATATGATGTTATATTTCCCTGGTGACAGAGTGTCAGAAGAGCTAGAAAAGTCCCTAACCCATTCCAGCCTGGCGGTGAGGAACTGTGGGGTGCAAGAGCCAAAGTTTGGCGTGGTGGACACACCCAGTGGTGTGTCCTCCTAGTTTTTTCTCCTCCACCTCCTCTCTTTCCTGTGCTCTGGTTAGAGTTACTCACATGAAGACAGGAAGTCCGGAGATAAAAAAGTAAAACTGTCATAATGAAGAGCAAAAACACCCGGAAAAGGGGGCGGGAGGGAGGAGGAGATGCCATGAAGTCTGTGTCAGAAAAACCCAATGTTTCTTCATGAAGTGTGTATGTGCGTGCGTGTCCGTGTGTTGGAAAGTTTGCGATGACATAATTCCGCTCTGTCTGCGTTAGACCTCAAAACATCATCTTTCCCCCTATTTATTCTGCTCTCTGGGAGTTCATGGCCTCCACTCCACAGAGCGGACCACCTGAGTTTACCGGCTTGTTTACAGACGTTAGTGTTCCCAAACACACCCCTCACAAGCACAGCATTCAACCATCAGCCAGCTGCGTGTGTTTCCAAAAAAACCTCTTAGTGGTGAGCATTTTCTGCAAAACCAACTATCAAGTCTGGTCTTTAATCTGTTGCAGAACCCTTGTCCCGTGGAAGATGCCTCTTTCCTGTCAAAGATTCTCTTCTGGTGGTTCACTGGGTAAGACGGTTTTTTAAAAACCTCTCATTTTTTTCCACGCATAATGACTCACTTACTGGCAGCAGTTTTTACTTGTTTACAATAATGTGTGTTTTGATGATGGACCTCGGTGTGTGAAGCGTCTGCCTTGTGACCTCTCTCAGGCTCGTCGTCAAAGGGTATCGCACCCCACTGGAAGCAGAAGATCTGTGGACCCTGAGAAAGGAAGACACGTCGCACAAGATCATCTCCGAGCTTCAGCAGGACTGGACAGATGAATGCGCCAAGCTCCAAAAGTGAGAACTAGAAATTGACCAATAGTGATGATCATGACGTGAGCGCATTGGCTTTTAATTTCAATTTTCACCGACATAGGCACGTATCTCAGATGACAAGAAATCTTTTGAAATGTAAGATTTACTTCCGTTTGCAACATTAAATATAGAACCGTTTAAAAGTAGTCGCGTTTTACATTTTGTACTGTTTTTAATTACACATTTCTCCGTATCTCATTAGGATTTTTATGGGACAGCCTACACAGGGAAATAATTAATGATTTGAAAAATTTTATTAGAAGCAAAAGGTCTGGAAAGTGTCACAAGATGTTTTTGTCCACATTAACAGACTGCATTTAGGTGAAGAAGCCAGGAGGCCCATGGTCATTCTGGAGGAACTATAGACACACAAAAAAAACACAATTATCAAAGGAAAACCATAAAAAAATTTTGCTGGTTGCACATTTCTACTGTTTGGTGGTGATGGTATCATGCTGTGAGGATATATTTTTTAGTTGCTCAAGTCTAGTGTAGTGAGTAGTCAGTATCCTGCCTGCACTGGAAAGCATGTAAAAAGCATGAATGTTTCCCAAAACTCTACACGAAAAGGATGTTATACTCGTCCTCACACTTGGTGTATAAAATCATAATAAAATGTATTAGAGTTTATTATTATTGTAATGTCAGAAAAGTGAAAGAAAATCCAGGTCTGTGAATTGTGTTGTGTCTTTGAGAAACATCTGTTGTGAAATACAAATCCTCTGTCAGACTTGACAGACTGAAACATGTCTGATCTGGTCCTTACTTTGTCAGAGTTTATGAATATGCTTAGTTACCTTTAAAGTTTATGAATTTGGTTTGTTGCTTCTTTGCAAAGACAAAAACTTGCCAAGCAACAGAGGAACACATGCTATAAGTCTTGTGGGAGTTTTTTGGCATTAAAGCTCAAACTATTGTCATAGGTCCACATCCAAAGATTCAGTACAGGTTTATAATCTTGTTTTATGTCCCTCCTGGCACACGTCCAGTAGAGTTAATGAGCAGACATGTGGCTGCGTCTAAGTGAAAATCGGGATCTCTCAAGGACAAACATTTGGGTCTAAAAAACAAAGAGAGCAAGCAACCACTTGAGGACAAAGATAATGCAATGTCATTACAGGAACCCTGAATCATTTTTGAAGCTCGTTAACATAACCCACATCTTTGAAAATCCATCGTTAAGTGTAATTATTATTTGCAAACATACTTTCCACAGCTGTTGATGAATTACTTGGTTAATCGGTGAGGGCAGGAAAATCTAACGTTTTATTGCTGTCTGTTTTAAGCAGCCAACACCAGCTTTGTGCATCTCTGAGACTAATTTCTTGCCTGTAACTATTTTGTTTTTGGATTTTTTTTTTTTTCTCCCTCATGCAGGCAGCAGAAAGCCTTGGCGTCAGGCGCAGCTCTGGGCAGCCGGCTGCCAGACCAGGCTCAGCTCCTCAGGAAGCTGCAGAAGGAACAGAGCTCTGGCTTTTTCCTGCTGAGGACGCTGGCACGCAAGTTCGGCCCATACTTCTTGACAGGCACCTTGTGCATCATATTTCATGATGCCTTCATGTTCGCCATCCCTCAGGTCTTGAGGTAAAAATTTCAAGAAATGAAATTTTTCATTTGATATTACTCAGGGAACGATCTGTGGTGTACCACATACCTCAAAGCAGCTGTTGTTAATTTTAACGACAAGCTACAAAAACTGCTGGGAATAGTTTATCTGAAGTTTTTAGTTTTCTTCAGTGCAGAACGTTGAAATCTATGTCTTGAAAAGTGCTGTATTAATAAAGTTTTAATTACTTTTATCTTTAACTAAAGATGAGCAACACATTCAACTGCAAGAATTAGTTTTATGCATGCAACTCTGTAAATTATCTGGACAGAGTTACTGCCTTCTTTAGTTCTACAAACTAAATGTGCTGAAAGCTGCAACAAAATCTGTCCAAACTTTATTTCAAGCCAAAAAAAAAAAAAAAGAAATCAACATATTTCCTCTTAACTGAGATTTCAGTTTAGATGAGATCCTTGGCTGAAAGCCGATCATTCCAGTTCTGATATTTTAAACAAAAAGTCACCATTCTACACAAATAGATAAAAGCACAGCTATAGACAGTGTCTTCTTGAAAATGCCAGATAAGTTCTACTGTACACAACATCAGGCACTAGGAGCTTTTCTACGCATTCAGTCTTTTGTTTCCCATCACACATCCACTTGACCCAAATTTCTTGCAGTAAAGATCAATCTTTATTTCACAGCACACAGTTCTAGTAAAACCCAGAGTAGCATTTTGGACAATCAAACCTTTTAGATTTGTGATTGTATACAGACATCTATGGTCTTTATGGAGTAATGTTGACTCCAACATGAAGGTCTGCACTGTAGTTCCTTTACTTTGTGCAGCCATATTTTGAACAGTTGGATTAGAGATGTGTCTGTAGATATGTTTTTTTGGGGGGGCAGCTATTTCTTACACTAATGAAGATCAACACACATCTTCCTTACTTGAATTGCATGTTAGCTAAAGTTAGCTAAAAATAACAATAAAGCATGTCAGGATAATGTATTTTAAAGGAGCTCTTGGGAGTGCAAACAAGGCTAGCACTAGTGACTCTGTAGAAAAAAAAATTTATAAAATAAAATACAGTCATTATTTTTTAATGTGAGTGTTTTTCCCCCACTGGCAAAAAAGTTGGTGCAGTAAAATATTATTTTATTTCAAGACTTTTTGTGCATAATTACCAGCGGGTTACCAGTACTTGTGCTTCCATGATTTATAACTTAATCGATAAAATAAAACCAGGAGCTGGCAGCGGTGAAAACAGGTCACGACTGACCCACCACCAGCTGCCTCGCCACCCCACCAATCAGACTGGAATGTTGTTGTTCATGCTGCGCGCCGAATCAGTGGAAGTGATAATTACGGTCGTGGAGCTGTGAGTGAGAGGAGCAGGCGAGACCACAGCCCTGAGTGCTCCAGTAAAGGAAGGACGAGGCTAGAGGAACGGAGAAAGGGCTCTAAATGGCAGAAATGCTGTCGGACCACAATAAGAGAGCCGCAGGCCAAGTGTGAGTGCAGCCCGGCCGCAGCCTGAGCGCCATTGTGCAACGCGAGCTGCTTCCAGCCGGCCAGTCAACCAGAAGCCACAGCGGTGCTCAGTATCAAACTGAAAAGAAAATATGTTGACACAATACAAGCCTGTTTCTGTCTGCTTAGCTTTGTGTTTTCAGGGGGAAAAAAAGAAATACGTCTGTCACACCTTGTTTCTTGATGTTTTCAACAAAATAGTCAATTCATGTTTTACTTCTCTTTGTCCTCAGTCTTCTTCTGGGCTTCATGAGGGATGAAGACGCTCCTCTGTGGAAGGGTTACTTCTACGCCACCTTGATGTTCCTCCTCTCCTGCCTCCAGTCCCTTTTCAACCATCAGTACATGTACACCTGCTTCACGGTCGGCATGAGGGTGAAGACAGCCGTTATGGGCTTGGTTTACAGGAAGGTGAGTAACTCCCCACTACTTCTTGGCATAAACAGGAGATCTGTTTCGTTTCAGGCTGAAAACGGCTAACAGTGTATGATTAAATGCCTTTATAAGGGTGACTGATGTTGTGTAGTCTTTACAAGAGTATATAAAATGATATTGTTTACTGAAAGTGTTTGGTTGGAATGTCTCTTGCTGTCTATCCAGTCTCTGGTGATAAACAGCTCTGCCAGGAGGACCTGCACCGTGGGTGAGATAGTGAATCTGGTCTCGGCAGACACTCAGAAGCTCATGGACTTTGTGGTCTACTTTAACGCTGTCTGGCTGGCTCCTATCGAGATCGCTCTTTGTCTCTTCTTCCTCTGGCAGGTGTGTGGAAATGTAATGTTTTCTCAGTGGCTTCCATTCATTCAGTTTAGCTCAACAATGTCTTGACGGCTTTTCTCTTTTTTTTTCTTTTTTGTTTTTTCACCAGCATCTAGGCCCGTCTGCTTTGGCAGGAATCACCACTGTCATTCTCATTTTCCCGCTCAATGGATTCATTGCAAAGAAAAGGAGCAAGCTCCAGGTAAAGCCAGGAATCCCTCCACAGTGGGTCAGACATCAGGAACATCCCATCACGTGGGGGAGGGGATTTTGTGTGTGGAGGGGGGGTTTGCCACAGCTGGTTTAGATAGTGGCTGAAGAGCTGCGTGGGTGTTTGGCCTGAGTGCTACATTCTCTCTTGTCCTTTTGATGTCTGGCTCATATAATGCGCTTGAAAAACAATGACAGGAAAGGGTGGGCAGTAGCAAGACATAATTTTTCATTTCTCTGGAAAAACAACAGACGGCTTCTGTAAATTTAGATGCCAGTTTAATCGAAAATTTGTCTTGAGTGCAGAGACCGCATTCCTGCCCCTTTGTTGTTTTCTTGTAATAAAAGAAAATAACTAAAATGTTACAAGTAACAAATTCCTACTGAATTAGACAATTTCTGTGGTGTTCAGAGGAGACTACTGCTGCTATTATGAGGGCAGACAAGCTGGTGTACGCGAAGGAATGCACTCGCTTTGGTGTGGTGTTTGTCAATTCACTGCTTTGGCTTACGATGGGTAATAAAATAGTAAAAGTTTTATCATCTGGTCAACAGGAGATTCAAATGAAGTTCATGGATGGCCGCATCAGACTGATGAACGAGATCCTGAATGGAATAAAGATCCTGAAGTTTTATGCCTGGGAGAAGGCGTTCCTGGAGCAGGTTTTGGGCTACAGAGAGAAAGAGCTCAAGGCCCTGAAAAAATCTCAGATTCTTTATTCCATCTCCATCGCCTCATTCAACTCGTCCTCTTTCTTGGTAAGAAAACTAAAAGGGAAGACCTGCTAATTCAGGCATTAACGCAATGATGCTCGCAGGCTCAGTCAGCTCCACATTGATTGCACAAGATTGCAACAGAACTGAGTCTGAGATTAAGCAGAGAGTTCACAAACTCCTAGACAAATGAAAATTACATCTTTTGTATGCTTTAACTCACATATTCTTAAGGGTAAATATTGCTGACTGAGATTCAGTGCTGTGCAAAAGTCATGAGTCGTCCTTCATCTTACTTGCTTCTTAGCAGAGAGAGCTTCTTGTAATCTGTGAATGTGATCAACAGTTCTTCAGACTTCGTAAATGTATTTTTAACATTTGCTTTTAACTTTTTTTATTTTAGTGTTGCACCTAACATTCCAAAAAACAAAATATTTTTTGTCAAGACACTTGAACTATGAAAAAAGCTCCCAGATGGAAATGATAACTTGGTGAAAAACGAATCGAATCAGATTTAGTTTGCACTTAACAATATGGCACAAAACCCCATATTTTCACTGAGCTAGTGAACAGTACACAGGCATCAGAGTTGTAAAATTATGAAATAGTATATTGACGGCAACAAAGTGATCCCCAACATAGTATTATTTATAATCGTGGAATGCAGAGGATGATTCACTGAAGAATGATTTGCTTGGTTTGCATGACACAACTGTATATTCATTATATGCTGATGACACAGTTCTTTATTTTTGCAAACTATTTGTTCCACTACTTATTTTAAACATTTTTAAGACAAAAACCACATTATCTAATAAGTCTGGAAATCTTGATAATGAAGGTGTACTGTGCTGCAACTGGAAAACTTTCCACTTCATTAAGATATCACATTTAAATACTATTAATCTGTCATTAGTAGATCTTCCAGATCATATTAAATGTACACTGTACAACATGTAGTCAAGGTTATGGACAAGGTCTGGTTAAAAGAAATAACTGAAGGAGTCAAAGTCCAAAGAGTTTCAGAAAACATGGCAAAAAAAAGGGAAATCCCACTGTAAACTATGAGGAAAAAAGTTGGTTTCTGTCAGGAAAAACACAAAGAAATTAGAAATAAACAAAATTATCCCTGGACATCTCGGCTAAAACAACTTTGATGGCAGTTGAGCAATTTAAACAAATATAACTAAAATGTATTAAATTATTTGTAAACCCCTGTTCTCAAAATCACAAGGTAATTACTCTGCATCTCAAGATGAAAACATTATGATTCTCGGCGCATTACGCTGAAATCAGCCTCTTTTGGCTTTGGTTGCACTCGTCCTCCCAGGCGTCTGAGAGCAGGAAAGCCTGGAAAACCAGTGCAGTCAACAGGGCAGTAAATTCAGAAAGAACTGAAAGTTGACAAAAGCGCTGTCTGCGGCTTTAATCTCACTGTGGGACACAATGTTTTGACAATAAGATGAAATTACATCAAGCCTCAGCTTATCCTCAAAGATGTCTGAAAGATCATAATTCATGCAGTTTTAAACATTTCAAAGATGTGTAGATAACAGTCTCTCCTGTTCTTTTCTAAGATTGCCTTTGCCATGTTTGGAGTCTATGTGATGCTGGACGACAGAAACGTCCTGGATGCACAGAAGGTCTTTGTCTCCATGGCGCTGATAAACATCTTGAAGACTCCACTTAGCCAGCTACCATTTGCAATTAGCACAACTATGCAGGTGGGTGTAGTTTTTCTTTGGTACTCATGATTGCTCTGAGTTGTCTAAGCATTACTCTCATATTTCTTAAATTTTGATATTTCAGGCTCTAGTTTCACTGAGGCGCCTGGGAAAGTACCTGTGCTCAGAGGAACTGAGAGTGGACAATGTCTCAAAGACTCTGCTGAGCCCTGGTAAGAACTACTACCACTAAACTACCCAACTAATCAACAAATCGTCCTATGAGGCTTAATGCAATGAATTCCCACAAAGTGCTCCCACTCTGCCTGAAATGCCATAATCAATAAAAAAAAACAACCCACACGGATCTTGTTGTTTATAACTGTGGAGTACCACAGCCTTGTATGGATCATATGCACTGTCACTTCCTGGGTCCCCGGCTGACTGGAAGATGGGGTAATTATAGGATATTCCCGTTTAGTGGTTAAACTTAAATCACAGCGTAAATTCAGACATATGATTCATCGAGGAATAAAAAGAATGAATACTGTAGTTCACTGTCTAAGATCTGTCAACACTTCCTGAGACGGCTTGTGAAAAGACAACGGCTCCCTGTAATTTGCCTGATTAAGAAAATTCACTTGTAATTACGCCCAGACAGCACTCTGATGAGAAACTTCAAGGGGGAAGCTGCTTTTTTTGGAACATTTGTTGCGTATTTTAAAAGAACACATCCCTTCTATTGCAGGTTTTTTTTTTGGTAATTTTAGTTGATTCTTCTTTCCTTGTTTAGATGGTGAAGATGTGATGATAGAGAGTGGCACTTTCAGCTGGACTCCAGAAGGTCCTCCATGCCTCAAACGGTATGAATCAAAGGATGAAAATAAAATCCTTGTGGTAAAATCATTGGAGTCTCACAGAGAAATTCCCCTTTTTTATTGGCAGAATAAATGTTCGTGTGCCACGAGGCTCCCTTGTTGCTGTGGTTGGACATGTGGGCAGTGGAAAGTCCTCTTTGTTGTCTGCTATGCTCGGTGAAACAGAGAAAAGAAGTGGCCAAGTCACTGTCAAGGTACACAGCTAATGTTCCATGGCAGAGAAATCTATTCATAGCCTGTGGTTTTAACAAATATTGACAGTTTCTGCATTTGTTCATGCAGGGCAGCGTAGCATACGTTCCTCAGCAGGCCTGGATCCAGAACGCCACAGTCCAAGACAACATATTATTTGGCCGTGACAAGTTGAAAACATGGTACCAGCGTGTGCTGGAGGCCTGTGCCCTACTGCCTGACCTAGACATCTTACCTGCTGGAGATGCTACAGAAATTGGAGAAAAGGTACACAATGCCCAAAACATTTTTTTCTTACTGGTACTAATTATTTGATACTTTATATTGAGTTCAGTCTATTTTTTTTTCTTAAGTAGAATAAAGATTTCTCAAATACTGAAGTGTGTTTCTAGGAAAACGTCACCAGTGAAGAAACATTCAGTCCAAGTTTGATGAGTGCCGTTTTTGTGCTTTTGAAGTCTTTATAATTTTCTAAATCTAAATGGCACCTCATACAAAAACATGCGATATTAAAAGGGAGAATATTTTTTTTAAAATTATGCAATATTCTCACAGTGTCTGGAACTTAACTTTTAATTTGTTTCTGGTAAATTCATCCAGTCCAGCAAAAATAGTCTTTTAGTTTAGCGTCAAAGCAGAAAAGAAGTTTAGCTTTGACATCAGTATAGTCTCAATGTTTGTAAAACACCTGATCTTATCTGTCACTTTCTCAACTTTTCTTATTTCTAACCTAAGCTTTTATTGTTGTCAACCAGCCAATTTTGTGGTCTCTCCATTTACCCAAGGGGACTTCTTCCAACATACTTTCTTATGTCAAACTCAGAGTTTCAGAAGTACAATGGGTACAGGGTGTTGAGCTTGAAGCACTCACCATCATTTCTCGGGCTCATAATTATAACTTACACTTACTTCACCAGAAAAAGTCACATGCTGACAGCAGCTGGAAAGTGCTTTGCAAGACACATTACTTAGGCAAGAAATATTGTGGCGCCTTCATATTCCAACATGTCATTATACACATGCTGTTCAATTTTTCAAAATCTTCATCAATGTTTTGTTTTTTAAAATTATTATTATTATTTCTAATGCAGGGACTTAACCTGTCAGGGGGGCAAAAGCAGAGGGTGAGTCTGGCCAGAGCTGTCTACAGAAAGGCCGATGTGTACCTGCTGGACGATCCACTTTCTGCTGTTGATGCTCATGTGGGTCAACACATCTTTGACAGAGTCATTGGGCCAAAAGGAGTCCTTAGAGACAAGGTAACACCAGACAATAAAAAAAAAATGTCTACACACAGCCAAGCACAGTTTTACACCTAAACCAACAATTTCATGCCATTATTGCCACAAACTGGAAACCACCACTTTGCTGAGTCTTTTGTTTTTTAGGCTGAGAATAGCGCTGGATTGTGCTCACATATTTTTTTTTTCTTGCTGTTGTGGTGTACTTAACAGACCCGCATACTTGTGACCCATGGTATGAGCTTCCTGCCGCAGGCTGACCTCATCCTCGTTCTGGCGGACGGCGAAATCACAGAAAGCGGCTCTTACCAGGAGCTGCTCAGCCGCCACGGCGCTTTTGCAGACTTCATTCACACTTTTGCAAGCACAGAACGGAAAGAGAGCGTCATACAGAGAGGTGCAGATGCATTTTATTGATAGATTAATTATTCATTGGGGTTTTTTCTCCAATAATCAAGATAATCATAAGCAGTCTTTAAACACATGTCCTTTTTTGCAGCTGGCTCCAGAAGATCCAACGCTCGACTCAGCATGGTTGACTTCATGCCTTTTTCTAGAGACTTGTCACAAGAGCAGCTAATCGGGTATGCAAAAACAAAACAGGAGTGAACTGAAATCCTGGGAATATTCTTACTGAAACTGACCTCTGACCTGTCTTTGTCATTCAGGGGAGACACCACTAATACCAACCTGCAAAATATGGAGCCTGTGTCTGAAACCGACCAGGATCAGATACCAGAGGACTTGGGGAAGCTGACTGAGGTGGACAAAGCTCGCACTGGACGAGTAAGTCTTAAAACACCCTGGTTGGTCAACATCTTAGCATAAGATGAGTGTGACTGGGCTTGACTCATTTGTCTTTTCTTATCTTTTTCTGTTACAGGTGAGGCTGACGTTGTACAAGAAGTACTTCAAGACCATCGGGTTGGCCATCATTATTCTCATCGTCTTCCTTTACGCCTTCCAGCAGGGCGCCTCTCTGGCCTACAACTACTGGCTTAGCATGTGGGCCGATGATCCAGTTGTTAATGGCACACAGATTGATACAGATCTCAAACTGTCTGTGTTTGGGGCTCTGGGATTTGTGCAAGGTCAGTGAGTTGGTTTAGTTTAGTGTTCCAACATTAATTCTATGTCAACTAGTTGTTGGCGACTTAATAATATTAATAATATTCTTCTCTCACAATGCTTTAGGAATTGCCATCTTTGGTACCACTGTTGCCATCTCCATCTGCGGCATCATTGCTTCCAGGCAGCTGCACATGGACCTGCTGGTCAACGTTCTCCGCTCTCCAATGTCGTTTTTCGAGAGCACGCCCAGTGGCAACCTCCTGAATCGCTTTGCTAAAGAGATCGATGCCATCGACTGCATGGTCCCTGAAGGCTTGAAAATGATGCTGAGCTATGTCTTTAAACTTCTGGAAGTCTGCATCATTGTGCTGATGGCGACGCCCTTTGCAGCTGTGATCATCCTGCCTCTTGCTTTCCTTTACGCCTTCGTCCAGGTACCTGCGGCAATAGTTCCCACAAATACGTCTTTAGAAGCAAAATCTGAATTTCTTTGCTGTATGTTATTGGAATGCTCTGGGGTCCAAAATCAACTCTGCTGACATAAATTTAACTCACATTCATTTTGAATTATGGGAAAGCCCTCTGTGCTCCTTTTTGTTGAGCCTGTGAAAGCTGGTGTTTTACTTTTCCACTGTGGGTCCACAGAGCTTCTACGTCGCCACATCCTGTCAGCTGCGCCGGCTGGAGGCTGTGAGCCGCTCGCCCATCTACACCCACTTCAATGAGACTGTGCAGGGTGCCAGCGTGATCCGAGCCTTCGGGGAGCAGCCCAGGTTCATTCTGCAGGCTAATGAAAGGGTCGACTTCAATCAAACCTCCTACTTTCCCCGCTTTGTCGCCACTCGGTGAGCAGATTTGTGTCTTTGGTCAAAGGCTTGGTTCCTGCACAGAGGAATTATAGCTTTAAGCATAGTTAATAAAATGTTAATGGGAATACCAAGAGTGTTTAGTTTCATATTGCCTCCTGTAGTATTGGCAGGTAGCAAAACTTTTCTGACCAGTGCTAAATCATTATTACATTCATAGGTGGCTGGCGGTCAATCTGGAGTTTGTGGGTAACGTTGTGGTCCTTGCTGCTGCCATTCTTTCTGTGATGGGGAGAAGCACTCTGAGTCCAGGCATTGTCGGTTTGGCTGTGTCACATTCTCTCCAGGTAGGATATTATATCTTCACACACATAGAAAAGAGCTATCGAAAGGGTTTTTCTCATTATCCTTAAAAGTGGTGTTAATTCAGTTTTTCTTCAGGCTTTTGGAAGATCTTGCAAAGGCAATGATGGGGAGTAGAAAGAAAATTAGGGAAACGGCAACAAAATCTTGAAGAAAACTTACAAAGATATCCAAAAACCTGAAGAAATACTAAGCCAGACCACCCACCGAAGATTGCAAAAAGTGTTGGCTCTTTGTAGGCAGAGGTTACTTTATACTTTTGCACAGCGGCAAACATTCTATCCAAAATTCATAAAGAACATGAGAACCTGGCAGAAGCAAGCCCAGCCCTTTTAATGTGAAACTCAGTGCCAGTTAGCTTTGAAAACATGAAAAAGTCACTGGTTTGCTTAGTTAGTAATTGGATACTGCAAGTGAAGTAAACCACACTGCACTGTGTGTTGCAGGTGACGGGAATCCTCAGCTGGATCGTACGGTCCTGGACGGACGTGGAAAATAACATTGTTTCTGTGGAGCGAGTCAATGAGTATGCTGATACTCCCAAAGAGGTCGGTGCTCCAGTTACAAGCAAACGCTCAGCAGAACACCACAGGGACTCATCTTGATCTCAACTTCCCCATTTCTGCTGTCTCTTACAGGCCAGCTGGAGTACAGAGGGCAGCTCTTTGCCTGTGGCTTGGCCCCAGAGCGGCACCATTGAGTTACAGGACTACGGGCTGCAGTACAGGAAAGGCCTGGAGCTCGCTCTAAAAGACATTACGCTGCATATTAACCCAAAAGAGAAGGTGATTTATCATCTGTTGTTTGTAATCACTAACGCTTTTTAAAATGTTGGATTGCAAAATGTTCCTATATTTACTTTCAGAAATGTTTGTTTATTAGGTTGGAATTGTGGGTAGAACAGGAGCTGGGAAGTCCTCACTTGCACTGGGAATCTTTAGGATCCTCGAGGCTGCAAAGGGAAAGATCTTTATTGACGGAGTGAATATTGCTGACATTGGACTCCATGACCTCAGATCTCGCATCACAATCATTCCTCAGGTGAAGTAGCACAGATGGAAACTAAGTTATGCCTTTGATCATGTAAACTGCCGTAGCCACACATCTTTCTTTAGGGTTAGACAAACTGTTTACAATAATAATTTCTTCTGTTCCCCTTCACAGGATCCCGTGCTTTTCTCAGGCTCCCTCAGGATGAACCTGGACCCCTTTGACACCTACACAGATGAGGAAATTTGGAGCTCTCTGGAGCTTGCTCACCTCAAGACATTTGTGTCTAATCTGCCTGATAAACTCAACTACGAATGCTCAGAAGGAGGCGAAAACCTCAGGTAAAACTTTCTATATCCGTATGATATTTTGCAACAGAGCTGCAGCACCAGACGTTCTTTTTACACGAGTCCCATAGGAGCTACTATGAAGACATCTTGAATATAATTGTGTGTCTCCACATTTTCTGTGTAGCTTGGGTCAGCGCCAGCTAGTCTGCCTGGCCAGGGCCTTGCTGCGGAAAACCAAGATCCTGGTTTTGGACGAAGCAACGGCTGCTGTGGATCTGGAAACGGACACTCTCATTCAGTCGACAATCCGCACACAGTTTGAGCACTGCACTGTGCTGACCATTGCTCACCGACTTAACACTATCATGGACTACACAAGGTACACCACCTCAGTATTCAGAGTCTGTGAAAACCAATTTATATTAAGGTGTGAATTGTTTCTCTCAAGTGCTGGTAAAATGACATGGGAAATATCTGCAGAAAGATTAAACACATTGGATGTTTTTGATAGGAAACTTTAGCTATTAGATACACCTGTAAATATTTAATCTACAGCTTCTATTTTAAAAGATTTGCCACAATTATCAAAGTAGTTTGAAAACGCAATGAATATTTTGTTAACGGATTATGGAAAAAATGTAGTAATAAAACTACTGTTTTATTTTTATTTTAGCCAATCTGGGTAAAATAATAGCAAAACGAATTTGATCGAAATGTTTTTCCTATTGATTTTAAGGATTAACAGAGTTTTTGATGCTATCTGGCATCAAACATAGGCTAAGTCTGTGTTTGGTGTACTGTCAAATCTTAGTGAATTTTGTAAGTGTCTCTGCTATGTACAAAAAGCTTTATTGCTGTCCACTGAAAGATTAATTGGAAATATCTCAAATATAGTAATACATACTTGAATGAAATTCATTTAGAGAGCAGATCAGAAGATGTGATCTTGAGTCTGAAAACATTTAACACCAGAGGGCGCTATGGGGTAGTGAATTGTGTATTACAAAATAGATGGAATGCATTTTCACTGCAGTCCTTACATTAAGTCAGAGTAATAACCTGAGGATATATTTGCCATATAAAAATAAATGCCAAAATGGGACTGGCTTATGAGGGAAAATATTAAAAGCTGACTTTTAAACTAAAACCTACCCATCTGTCCTAATGTACTCAATTTTGATGTTATATTTATTAAATTCCCCAAGCTTGAAATTAATCAGAGAAATCAAAGGTCATTTATTGTACAAAAATCAGTGACGGCTAATCACTGGAGGGTGCATAGCCTTTAAATAAAGAAAATAAGAATCTAAATACTAAAAGTGATGTGAAGCTCGCTGGTTTTGGCAATATCAAAACTCTAAGCCCAGAGTTTTCTCAGTGTGGTTGGTATGTTCTACTGGGCAATGAACCAAGCAACTGGGTTTGTTTAGAGCCTATGTTTCTTGGAATAGTGTGGCATGAGAAAGAAAGTACCCCAGGAGATCTGTGTTCAGGAACAGACTTGCTAGGGAAGTGCTTGGCTTCCTAACAAAAATACTGGCAGTCCTAGTTTATTTGTTTTTTTGTGTGTTTATTGACTGAACAAACCATATATAAGAAAACAAATCATAAGACTTTCTAAAAAATGTACACATACAAAGACTTCTAGTGGTAGTTGTGATGCTAGTTGAATTCAAGAGTGTATGTATTACCTGCTCAGAAGTTAACTTAACTGTGCAACATTATTTATTGGGTCTATAAATGTAGACATTCATAATCTAAATCTGCGTCTCTGTTTTTGCAGGGTGATTGTCATGGACAGAGGCCACATTTCTGAGATGGACTCTCCAGCCAACCTCATCTCACAGCGGGGACAGTTTTACCGAATGTGCCTGGAGGCTGGACTGGTTTAGGTCTCCTCGTACCATTGAGCGGAGGGCCTTGTTGTACAGATGTGGGACCTTTTTTTGTGCGGCCCTTCAGCAAACATGAAATCCTGCCCTTCCAAGCTTTGTGGCATCTCCAAACTATTCCAGCAAGGGCATTGTCGATGAATCTCATGAGCAGCTGCTGACACAGTCCCTTTCATATTTGTTTTTCCATTTTAAAAACCCAGAGACACCTTGTTCAAATTCAGGAAAAGACTTTTGTTAACCTCAGAGGACGGACAGTCAAACCAAAGCTCTGGAGGATTGTTGAGTCCTAAAGCTACAACAAAATGTACATAGGGAAGTGAAGGTTTAGAAGCCAAAGGCTTGACGAGTACCACAAATTTTTATGATTTTCATTCTCTTTAAGGATGGGAGATGTATTATTTGTGTATTTTTTGTGTTTTAAAGCACAAGACATTTATTGATGTTGTCTCAGGCGTAGACATTGATGTTTACTTATTCTTTTTAGCCTTCTATACCAAAAAAGAGGCACTTTTGTACTTGCAAACTGACAGAAGTCTATATTTTTGTCTTCTTCTCTTAGAGATTGGGATGGGAAATATTCTGATACATTAACATTTGCAAGGTTTATGCTTGCAAAGCTGAGAGTTATGGGGCTGTCATAGGCTCCGAAATTCAAAACTTGAGGCCGTTTTCATTTTATATGTCAGGGAGAAGGAGGAAAAAAAGACGGCGAAGTAAGCCAAGACATTAGCTGTGGTCCAACTATGTTGTGGCTGGTAGTTTATTTCTGTCAATGTAAACACATAAAAAAGGCAACAGACCTTATTGGTCAGACTTAACCTGAAACCGGTAGTGAAAACCACCATGAATGAAGAGAATGCCTCTTTAAAACAATGGTGACACATCTCTACGGGATCGTCACTGCCTACGCCACACAAACTCAGGCCATACCATACACAGAGAGTGACAAAAAAACAGTATTTTTCTCAAGGTGCTGACATGACGGACTGTAAATAGTCCACACAAGTGTTGATTCAAGGAAAGAACCCTATGAACTTTGAAAAGAGAAGAAGCATTTACTGTTTTTGTCTTACTGGTTTAGACAATGTGTTTTAAGAGAAGCCCAACTGTTTATTTATGTTGTTCGTCAAAATGTTTTAGTTGTCCTTAAAATTCTGAGGAATATATTATATTTATACTTTTTATAAGGAGCTTGTTTATTTTCACTGACCTTTAATGTACTGTCGTGTTCTATATAATGCTGGATAATAAAGTTTATTTGAATATGTTGTTATGTCTGACTCAAAGTTTTTGTTAGTGTTTTTTTTTATCTGTTCAACCAACTTACAGAGCTTTGCAAAACTATTTATTCTCATTGAGTTTTTTTTCAAGGGGAATAAAAAAGCTTGTTTCAGCAGTAAACAGGTCAAGGTTCGCTGTTGAAACTTTGTCATGTTTCAACAGCGAACCTTCATGTGTTTATATTATATGGACTTTATGTGATTGATTAGGTCATTCTAACACAAGAATATGGATTTGAACAAAACCATTGTTTGAAGGTTTAAGATTATTGTTCTGATGGATGCTCAAGACTGACCTGATTCACTCGACATGATGCTGCCACCACCATGTTTCACAATAAAGATAGTGAGTTCAGGGTGATGTAGAGTTTTACTTTTTCACCAAACCTCTGGGCTCATCTTCCCTTCTTCTGTCTGCCTGCTGTGCTCATGTTTTTACAGTTTGTTTGTTTTTACTGTTAATTAGTTACTATATCTATATGCCCCAGAAATAATAAAGAAAATAGCACAAAAGTAGATCTGGAAATCCAAAAGACCACAAAGTAGCAGACCTACTTTTAATACCAAAATGTTTCATATAAATTACCAAAAAGGCTCAGAAAATAAAAAGAGTAACTATGACCACATTTATTGCTCAATAATTCCTAAAGTCCCACAAAAAAAGAATAACACACAAAAATAAGACAAATAGGTATTGCCAAAAAATGCCATCAAATACAGTATGAGCCTCTCTTCAAAAGTCAGACAATGTGGCACACACACACACCCACACACATGCCCACACACACACACGCACACACACACACACACACTTGATGAATAATGATGAATGACAATAAAGACAGGGGTAAAATGTACTGGGTAAAGGTTAATACAGTCTGTCAGTGAATCAGCAGGGAAAATAACAAAGAAACAATGTCTTCATAATTGTTGTAAAAGTTGTTTTTCAGTCATAGTTTGAAAGACATTTAAATTCCAAGAAACCCTCTAAAATGTATGTCCAAAAACTGATGGAGGAGTATATTTTTTTTAATGCTGCCAACAATTGTGGAACATCCCTTTTACAAACTAGGCGGTAGATGGGAGAACTTGAAAGGAAAAAACAAACTCAACATATATCTTATTAGAACTTATTTATTTGTCTTTTATTTTTATTTATTTTTTATTTATTTTGTGTCCTATATCCAGTTATATAAAGTAAATAAATACCTTACATAACTGCAATGGTGTGTATTGTTTTGTAGTCTTTCGAGTCACTGTTGTAGATGTAAAACTTGGCCGCTAGGTGGCAGATGTTTGTATAGCCTACCGTTATTCCAGGGTTTGTTTACACTCATTGCAATGGCGACCATCTCTGAGTTGAAGGACGGTAAGCGCTCTCTTTTAGTCAACTTCCTTATTTATTTTAGACCTAAAATTATTAATAAAACCTAGTTGTGTCGTGAAGGACGAGTCGGCATGACTCGTCCCGGGACTGGTTAGCTAGCATCATAACAAACCGGAAGCTCTGTTTTACCTGTCGATTCGTGGACATTTTAGCCAAGAGTTCACAGTTACTGAAAGGGCTTAGAATGATAGTCTCTTCTGTATTGTATTTATATTTCAAGCATTAAAGCTTGAGTCTAAAACCTGTATTGTTTACCTCGAGTTCCTGTTAGTTTACTGATACTAGATAGCAACGAGCTAGTTAGCTAACTGCAATGACCTTTTGTTTCTGGGGGAAATTTGAGTAATACATATTAAAACTAGAAGTAGAAGTATTAAGCTCTCTTACGAGTTAAAAACTGGCTTATGATCATATCCCCATCTTTATAAGTCGTATTTAACAAGTCAAGAATTGAAAATCTGAACCTTCATTCAATAATATTTGAATGAATTTTGGAATTTGCCGCACATCATTTTTCATTTTCAGAGTTCCTAATTATTTTACAGGTCAGAGTATGCAAAGAAAACAAAATATATTTGTGTTTTCAGATCGTATTATTGTCCACAACGAGTTTCTTATCCGCTCTTCCGTCCATTCACTCTTGCAGGTTTGACTGGTTCTATGTTTAAAGCTGATGACTGTAGAAATATTTGCAGCACATTAGTAGTAAATATTTAAAAATGGGTTGAAAAACTGTGGAAATTTGAGTGTGAAAAAGTATGGAGTTTTGATATGGAAATATGTAGCCTGTTCAACACTTTTTTGAAAGTATTTGGCCTCTTTAACAAGCTCTGTTTCATGTACTATAATACTTAAGAAGTAAAACCTCTAGAAAGTTATTTTACACCACAGCAATGTTATTTACAGTACAGTTGGTGACGGATTTTATTTTTTTCTTGCAATAAAAAAACGATAAATCTGTGATTTTTAAAGCGACTTTGGCATCCAGTCACCTTTTCCTACTTACATGCCAGTTTATTTTGCATTTGAATGGGAGGGAATCATAATTCAGAGAGAGACTGAACCTTTCAGCTGTGAGGCAGACACTGGAGTCCCGCGGCGTAATGGGCCAGCTGAAGGCTCGGATCCGAGCAGAGGTGTTCAGCGCCCTGGATGAGCAGCGGGGAGCGCGGCCGTCGTTGTCCCATGACAACCTGCTCATAAACGAGCTCATCCGGGAATACCTGGAGTTCAACAAGTACAGGCACACAGCGTCGGTGCTCACAGCAGGTGGGTAATCAAAAGTGGCTTTTTCAAATGACAATGATTTCAACACGAACCCAAGCTAATTGTGTCAAGATCAAGCGCACACGTTGTCATAAACCCATCGGCTTTTTCACCTAAGAAAACTTTTACTTTTCTTTCAGATTTCACTTTCTGTTAGTTTAACTTGCTCTGATTTCACACCAACGATCTACTTCTCTCCAATGTTTGCTTTCACAGAATCAGGCCAACCTGAAACTCCTTTGGACAGACAGTTTTTGGCCGCTGAGCTGAGAGTCTCGGAGGATGCAAGCTCCAAGTCTGTGTAAGGGTTGAGTCGGTATTTGAAAAATCTCAGCACAGTCTGCTGTGAACTTGGCACAAACACAATATTATCCTCACAGTGTATAATCTTAAATAAAAATACCAGAGTTTTACAAACTTTCTGCAGCATTTTAAAATAAGAAAATCTAACTGATTTTATTTAACTCTCTGGCTTTGTTCAAAAATCACAATCCAGTCAGTCTGAGGATGAGTTTTTATCTTTTCTGCTGTAACCAAAAAGATTTAGTTAATATAGTTTATTATCCATTCAATTCCTTACATACCTGTTTGTTTATACAATGTACTTACTTGAAAATACTAGGAAAAATCTTAGCAGTTCATAGATCTCAGTGAACCTCGATCAATGTGATGATGTGAAGTGAGTTAAATGCAGCAGTAAATAATATTTCTATGTTTCAGATCAGGGTTTGGCTTTAAAGTTTGATGTCTGTGTTTTTTACTTTTAAGGCATTTGCTCACCCAGTAAATCACATTATACTGACCCAGAGCCGCATCTGGCAACCTTATAGTTGAAATTATGAAGAAAGTGAAAAAAAAATAATAATAAATTACATATTTGCTGTTTTTATTATTCTTATGTTATAGACCTCTGCTGTATGGGCTGGTTTCTCACTTCCTGAACAGCAGTGATAACCGAGGGAAGGTTTTGCTGCGAGGTGCTGCTGTAAGTATCTCAGCTCCTGGACATGATTCATGACATTCAGCTGCTGACCAGCGAAGCTCGCGGACTTAGAGGATGCTTTGACTCTCCCAGGAGTTCTGCACCACCTACCTGAATACAACTTATTTTCTAATATTTTATTTTGTAATCTAGAAGACTTGCAGAATGAAAGGCTTAAAGGGGAGGATAAATGGTATTTTATAAGTTGTCAAAGTGTGGGTGGAGGGAGGGAGTTTTTCTTTTTTTTCCTTGTTCTCTTTACACCAGATGTGAACAATACATGTTGTACAAAAATTCAACTTATTCATATTTTGTGTTTACAAATATATGTCCATTTACACTTTTGAGAATACAGAATTCTTTATTTTAAGATATATTGAGCTTTATTTGGAAAAGGTGCTGTTTTAATTGTGTGCCACACGGTGGCGATATCACCACAGAAATGGTAAGGACTGCTGTTTTATCAGGATAACCTGACCCGTCCCAATACTGGTGTCCTACAAGCTTTAAAGTCCTTCAGTAAACCTGCTCTAAACATGCAGGATGCTAACCTGTGTCTTGATAGCAGGTGTAGTAATTCAGTTATTCAGAATGAGGTGTGTGGCATCAGGGACTTATGTAAAAGACTCGGGACACAAGCCAGAAATGGACACCACCACCTTAGATGGTGCGTTTTTAAATAATTTTTTGTAACTAGTTGACTGGTTTTTCCAAGATCTAGATTTTTTATTTTTTTTATCTACAGATGTTTTTGTAGTTTACTTGTTTTTATAAACAATTAACCCGTAAAGTTACATTAACATACATTTTATTTGAAAGTCTTTATGGTAATACAAAACTCAAATGTAATTGGGAGTCAAAATCAGAATTTCGTTCATATCAGAAATCATTATTTATCATCAGTTTGCACCTCAGCACCATTAAATTCAGCCCAAATACGTCCAGTGGCTAATTTACCATAGTTTGAGAATGAAAGAAAACTAAACAGATCATATTTAGAAAATAGTGTGTTCTACTGTTTTCATAATTTACCTGTAGAACATTTGAATTGATGTTGAACATGTATTTGTAAGTTTCCAACTTTTTTAAGTGTTACATTAAGAGGAAAGAAAGTGCCATACAAGCCCATATTGACTGTTGGAGCCGATGTTCCTGTTTTCACAAGTTGAATTTTCTTCTCTACTTCATGGGACAGTTGTCTGCAAACAAGACAGCTTGTATAGTAGCATTGACTCCATTTGTCTTTTAGATGTAGCAGAGAAAAAAGTCATGTTTCCTTCCAAGCTCAAATTAACTTGAAATTGCATTCCAAGAGGGTCAAACATATCTATAAACATATTATTGCTCCAATGGATGGCCATCTATGGACATAAAGGCAAAGAAAATGAAACATTAGGACTGTGATCAAAATTTCTATATGTAAAAAAAAAATCCTGTTGTATGTTTTGTCATTTTTTCATTTTGACGCACCAGCCTGCTGAGAGGTTCACATGCAAAGCAGTTTATGTGATGGACGGCTTCTCGGTGACCTCATGTAATTTCAAAGTGCTCTTCAAAATAACATTTTATTTTGAGTTGTTAAAAATATTCCTGATTTTGTTCCATTTGGATGCGTTCACTTCGCAGTATCTAGTTCCTGACTTTCTACTCACGTTATCTCCCTCCCTGCTTTTTTGGATTTGCCCCAGCTTTTAATAAGGGAGGAAGGGAAAATGTTTGGGCAAAGTAAAGTTCAGATCTTTGTTTTAGAACGCTCTGCTCTCTGCTCTGAAACTTTGTGTTCTTGCAGTTTAGTTTCATGATTTCTTACAAATTATGTGACTGAATGGACTAAAAAAATATTTGTTACAGAACCAACCAAAGACTATGAGGGGCCTTGACCGCAATTGGATTTGGGGCCCTAATTCCAGTTTTTTTACTAATAGCATTAAATCAGTTGTGTAGCCAAGGTTATTTCTGTGATTTATTCATTTGGTTTAGCAGTGCAGATTTTCATATAGAGTAAGGAAAGAGGGCCCAGTTTCCACACATTTATTATGTCATTTGCATTTGTATTCATTTTCACTTCAACACACCGCAATAAACTTTAAGGATACAATCCAGGGGTGTTTTTGTTTTTTTTTTGCTGTAACAAACGTTTAGGAAGCATTGATTTCTCCTACAGTGTTTTACAAACTCCAACTTTCTTTAAGAAGCACACTGAAGAAACAAACAGGTAACTCCGCTCTGTGTATTTGGGTCGATGATGTTGCAAGCTGATCAGGCAGCATGATTAAAGAGTATAGATAATATGAATGTAAACTGTTGAGGAATTTGTAAAAAATAAAAAAATTGGGATAAAAATATGTAAAATATAGGTGGACGTACAAAAAAGAACTCTAATAAATTTTCTGGTGCCTTTTTTGACGTCATGTGCATAGTGTGTTTTGGGAAAGTAGATTTTGTCTTGAATGATCGACTTTTTACAACAAAATAGAATAGCATAACTTGTCATTACATGTACGACTAGATATTCTTCCCTTGATTTATAATCACCTCTTGTCTTCACATGTTAAGGAACGCTAAATTTACCTGTCACTGATGACTGCAGGAAAATTGTCAGCTATCCCTTTCAAAGGCATCTTTGTTTCAACAATGCTGATGCTGTTGGACCATATTTAGTCACCAGGCCTTGGGGTTGTTGCTCATATGAGACTTTGAAAGCAACACAGAAAGCTGCAGAGATTCCACTCTCCTTATATGGCACACATTGCAGCCTCGCTGCTCCACGCTTCTGCTGCCTTACTTTTCCCCCTTCTTCTCATCTCCTGCGTTTGTTTGATCTCTTCCACGTTTCTCAGCCAGCGTACCTCCTCCATAAACACCTCCCCATCTTTATGATGCTGGTCTATCGTCAGGCGCGTGTGTTCGGCACGCTGGCACGCCACAGCACAGCGTTTTTTGCATCTGGGACTAAACAGGCCATAGCCATCGGAAAGCCGCTTGATTTATTGGAACAAACAGAATGGTGTCCTTATATAGGAAGTTCCATTAGGGAGAAACTGGAAAAGGATGGATGCAGCAAGGAGGGAGGATTTGTTTTCCATGCTGGAATGTGGAGGGTGTAAAAATGGAAAACTCACAAAGAAAACTTACAATAATCTGTTTAACTATGAGTCGTGTGCTGGGGGGAACTCTCCAGAGACGTTACAGTGAAGGGGAATCCTCTGCTGGTTTTCCTTATCAGGACAGGGAGCACATTTCATGATCCATACGCTGGACTGGAGCCCACAGACGTTCATTGCCAGTTCTGTCTTCACTAGATAATTTACGTTATTTAGTTTTTAATCAACATCCAATGTGTTCAGGTACAGTTCTCAGTTTCTCAAAATAGAACTATTATGGTGAGGCCTACTAAACAATTAGCACTGACATAGAAATGGTGAAACCCTCCTCTTCAGGGGCTTAAATGTAACTATGTGTTTTACTCATCATGTTGTTTCCTTCTGGTAACAAGACTCTTCAAGCCTTTATTATATTTTCTGAAATGGTCATAGCCTCGTTGGCTAAATAATGCACCGCTTTGTCATGTTTTATTATTTAGAATAAATATATGACATCTCTTAAAGGAAAATGTAGATTATTACAATAATCCACAAGTTGTCCTTTGTGGAAATCTTGGCTTTTTTATGATAATATTAAAGTGTGACATATTTATTTGAAAAATGAACCAAACTGTAACAAAATCCTGACCAACTCACTATTTCGTTGCTTTTTGTCTTCTACCTTGTCACTATCAGACTTGTTTGCTTTCCTCTTCATAATTTAGAGAAGATTAGTTAAAAACCAAACATCACATGTTAACTCCAGTTTATTTACTTCACTATTTTAAGCATAAAAATGAAGAACTCTAAACCTTTTTTATCAATTTTGCTATGTTACATCAAAAACGTCACAACTGCTTATCTTCCAAGATATGCCAATATTTAAAAATATGTTTGGTAGTGTAAGGCTACAGGGTTACATTACATTTCAGAGCTTCTTTCTTGCACCAACTCCAGATGGTCCAAGCCGGTATGTAAGAACATTACGGTTGAGGAGGAGAATTACCAAAACGGTGGACAGAGGTACCAGAGACTGGCAGGTTTTGACAACCAAAATCTCAGAAAAATCGACACAGCAAGCAGATGAAGGAACTAAAGGTGGAGATAAAACAGCAGAGCAGATAAAATGATGGGAACCTGGAAAAGAAAAACTAAAAACCTTGAAGCACAGATATGGTGATAATGATTAAACGAGTTAGTAAATGTGTAATGGTTAACAAATAAGGACCTATTGTGTAGGGAGAATCTGAAAACTAAAACATTCAATCATGGCAGAGAGAAAGAATGAAAGCAGTCCATCTCTCTTTCATAAAAAAACATATTTTTTTTCTAAAAGGCTTTAGTAGCATTACTAAGATTTTCAAACTTGCACCTGATTTTATAAATCTTCCTTTCAGCTTAAAGTGGATATGATTGGTCTGATCAAAACATCAGATAATTTGGGCTTGTTTTGTTGCCAAATACTCCAGGTCCTGATTGCAGTCATTGATTGGACCTTATGACCAAATAAAATATGAGGACATCTGATTGACTTACCTTTCGTAAACACATAATGTAAATAAACTTTCCCTCCCAATGTGTCCATTTAAAAGGAGATAAACAATATTTGCCAATTGCCAGCCAAGTGTTGCTTGAGGTTAGAAATAAATTATTTTAGTGTCTTGCATAAAGATCAAATCATGTTATTTGTGATATGCAAAACCCCAGTTGTACTTTCTCTTTCTCATTATTGCGTGTAAGCACAGATATTAATCTAAATTAAACTGTGTAGCACAAGTAAATCCACTGTCAGGGTAATCTCCTTAAGTATTTTAGTCTACAATAATACAAGGTTGCTTGCAGTATAAATTTGACTTCTTATCCTCTGTAACTTCATCAACATTAGTTTTCTTCTGTTCAACCCGCTGGTGGACCTTACTGCGCATGTCCGCAGCCTCGGTCCTCTGTGCTGGTGGAGGAGGCGAGAGGGAGGAACAGTTTAAATGGTAAGGCTTTTAAATTGACTGGGGTCATTTGGACTGCTTGCTTGGGGAGTACCTCGTCGACGCCCACCTTTTCCAAACTCCAGCTTTCCAAATCCGAACTTTCTTCACGTTATGTGAGTAGTTTATAGCGGAGGGATATCTTTAAATTGATTGAAGTGCACCTGTCAGACTTCAGCAATCCGCTACGGCACTTTTTAACTTAACCGCATTTCTGCTTTTTTTTTTTTTGCCTACTTTTCCTGAAATTGGATATAATTGGCTAATTAGCCCGTCGTATTGTGTGAGCGTAAGTTATTAGTCAACTCATGTTCTTGTTATGAGTAACCAATTAACGCGTTCGGATTAGTTAATTAATTTTTTTGTCTGTTTCGTGTTCAGCTGATTTTGTTTGTTATTTGACAGGCCAGATATTAAGTAAGACAAGTGGCACAATGTTGAGCGATAGTTACACTAAGCTGCTTTGTGAATATAACAAATAAGGTTGACCAAGGAGTAGTTTTATTGCTAATTCAACAGACCAAGTTGTTTAATGGAGAGATGCAGGATTGAGAATAAAAGGAAGTCCCACTTTTATCTCAGTAAAAGCATGACTCTGACCATTAATGGCGTTTCCTGTTTTCCAAATATAGTCCTATGAAGTTAATGCTTGTATGACAATCATGTTTAATTTATTTGGAGGTCGGAGATGCAGAATGTCAAGGCAAACTAGAAATGCTCTCCTGTTTTCATGAACATAGGCGTGAAATTATTACTGGATTTTGGGCCAGATCTTTTTGAACCACAATTAGACCTTAACGGGTGTTTGAACGATGAGTGGGGATATTAAGGTTTTATTTTGTGACAGTTTCATTATATTTGTATGCTGGCAGGAAGGAATTTGCTCTCACTGAAGGAGCAGGGAGTTTTGATTTCACTACATTTGTATTCTGTGTTCAGCCTGATGGCTCTGCATTCGTATACTAGTTTATGATTCTTTGCAGAAATCAAGTGCTAGATTCAGAAAACATTATTCTGTTTATGGCTTTTTTTTTTTAATGCTGTGGTCCTAAATGCGTTAAGGTTTCTTAGTTTGATGATATCAGAAATGTTTGTGGAGCATTTCGGATAGGAAATTAGAAACATGATTTACTGGCCTTTAAGGTCAAATTTCCCCTACCACAAATAGAAAGGTCATAAAGTCTCCAGGGCCGTATCTTCACTAGTTTATTATTTTAAACAGAGACATTATTAATGCTTCTAAATGACTTTGAACACATTTTTTGAAGTTGGGAATTTTATTGCAACCCAAATTATACAGACGTATTCTCAAACATATGGTGTTCACACTGAATTATTTTTAACATAATTCAATTTGCTTAATTGTAGATTGGCTGTAGACATTGTAACTGATTATGAGTGTTTTTAGTTTGTTTATGTCAAACTCTCACAACCACTTCAGTCAGCCTTCTTTAAGATGCAAAAACTTTGGCGCAACATTTTAAATGATCAAAGGCTTGATGTGGGTATTAAATGAAATTGCGTAAAAGGAAAGCTAGAGGCGCATGAGGAGGAGCAGTGTCTCCTTTAAACACGGGGTGTGTCAGGAAATGTCTGTTAACGTTTATCTGCAGACCATCAGAGCATCAGCTGATTCCCCCGTCTCTCACAATCCCTTACAAAGACTTTCATCTCTGGTCTTTGACCACTGTTGATAGGTTGATGGAAGGTTTTTAGGTGGTCATATTCTTTTTAAATAGTCTATTTTTTTTTTTTTTTTTTTTGTCTCAGTGGACTGTTTATAAGTGTTCTCGGGAAGGTTGGGGCTGTTTTATTACTTAGTTCCCACTCAGTTTGTGACAGTCTCCACAAATAAAAAGATAAAAGCAAGGGTCTGCAGAGAGAAAGATTTGTGATTTATGATGCATCCAGAAAGCTTCACAGAGTTTCTTATGAATACAGAAGTATGTTTTTGTTTGTTTGTTTTTTTGTTTTAGATTTATTTAACCAAACTAGCTGTATTTGTTGACTTGCCCATTAAGGGGTGAAAAATATCACTGATAATTGTTTAATAAATTTGATGCTTCTGTGATGGAGAAGTGGGCGCTGTCTTTAACAAACAGTTCACTAAATCCGTGGTTTCATTTCTGTTGTGTTCAGTTAGACGATAATCCGATGAGAATGCTATAAAATAGGATCCATATCACTTTTATACCCAAACAGTGTTGGTTCATACAGTCTTAGGAATGGAAACCTCCTGGAAGAAATGATTTCCTCCAGGTTTTCTTGAATTAAACTCAATCTATTTCCCTATCAACTTTCTTCTTGCTGTTAAAGAGAAACCTCCTCACAGCATGATGCTACCACTACCATGTGTCACAATGATGATGGTTGAGTTAGTTTTATGCTACACATTTTGTGTGAAGGGTAATAATAAGCAGAGATCGTCTTCTTTAGTCAGCAAAGCTGGAAAGCTGCTCCACCTTGCATGGGAGTCACTGTAGACGCCTGTCTGCCTTATACTCTTTACTTTCTCTACAAAGCACCAGAAGGATGCAGCTACTCTAGTTTGTTATAAGTTGCCTTCCTCTGCAGGTCTCTGTAACAGCCAGACACTTGCTCACAATGCAGCCACTGACTGCAACATTTAAAAATGAATTCCAACAGGGGCCCATGTGAAGCATGGCTATTAAAATCCTGAGCCCCCTCAGCCTCTCTGCCTCGCTGTTATCATTTTGCAGTAAACGACAAGCCGACCAGAGACATACTATTCCCTATATGGGCTTTGTTTGGGAATTCACTTGCCTTGCTGTTTAGGTCCACAGAAAGGAGCCCTGCTCCAGAGAAGGAGCCCTTATATGGTCATCACAGCACGAGACTGAAGCTTCCCTAAGCAGGAGACTGAGAGGGAGAGAGATATGGAGGGACATGGAGAAAAAAATGGTGGTTATTAAATTTAAGAGGAACTCGATGGTTCAGTAGCAGAACAAGTCGCTCTGTATGAGTTGTTTGGGTTGTCTTTCAGATAAATCTGTTGACACAATGTTGTGAGGTTAATTAAAACCAATTTCCCAGCCTCAGTCGTTATGTCGGCAGTTGAGAGGGGAATTGTTTGTTCGTTTCCCGTGTGACGTGTGGGGTCGAGAGGGAGGTGGACGTCCGTGAGAATGGCTGCCTTCTGAAACTCCCTAATGGAGGGGGGGAACAAAAAAAAAACATTTTGTCTTTTAGCTATAAGCAAGACATAATTTTACTGGATTACAGTTCTTTGAAGAAGTATTCATGGTTATCATCTTCTATTTTGTCATGTTGCAAAGCTTGAATGTATTTTGTGTAATATATATGAATAGAAAGGAAAATAAAAATTTGAAAAGTGTGCTGAGCATTTGTGTTTAGGTCCCCTCAGTCAAAGCTTTGTAGAACCTCCTTTTGTTGCAATTATGGCTGCATCTCATTTCTTCTCTGCAGAATAGCTCAAAGACAGTCAGACTGGATGGGGAGCACTCATTCCCAATTGCATTTAAATCTGGACTTTGACTAAGAGATGAAAATAGTTTCATTTAAACCACCGCAGTGTAACTATGGCTGTAAGGCTCAGGGCCATTGATCCGCTGGAAGGTGAACCTCTATCTCAGTCTCAAGTTGTTTAATACAAGTTTATTTTTCAGTAATGAGTCATCAGTGCTCACCAGCATCCCCACAACCTAATGATCCCACCACCATGCTTTAATCGGGAAAATGTGAGTTCCATCTGACCAGAGCATCCGACTCTATATGTTTGCTGTGTTCTCTACCTGGCTGATGGAAACTTGAGATGTTGCTCATGGTTTTACTTGAAGGCCAGGTTTGTGGAATACACAACTAATATTTCTGCCATCAACAGATTCTCCCTCCTGAGCTGTGAATCTCTGCAGCTCCTCCAGAGTCACCATTATATTTGGATATTTGTTTGCAAGAACATTTATTTAGCACACAGTTACAATAATATACAGCTATGTTTTTGAATGCATTGTGGAAAATATGAAGAAGTTGAAAGGACTTGTTCCAATGTTCACGCTATTCTTTCTCTCTATCCTCAAATGAGAACCTTTACACTTCGATTGTGATCCCGTAAATATGGTTTCGTTCGACTGTAACATGGCTTCTCCATGTGCCATCCATTTTTAACATTTAATGCACCGATTCTTTTCAGCATCTGGCCCTCCACCACTAGCCAAGATGTCCAGCAAGGCCCCGACAGAGGACGAGAAGTTCCTTTTCGTCGATAAGGACTTCCTGAACAGCCCCATGGCTCAGGCCGACTGGGCGGCCAAGAAGCTGGTGTGGATCCCCTCGGAGAGGCACGGCTTCGAGGCGGCCAGCATCAAGGAGGAGCATGGCGACGAGGTGCTGGTGGAGCTGGCTGATAACGGCAAGAAGGCAACCATCAACAAGGACGACATCCAGAAGATGAACCCGCCCAAGTTCAGCAAGGTGGAGGACATGGCCGAGCTCACCTGCCTTAATGAAGCCTCTGTGTTGCACAATATACGTGAGAGGTACTTCTCTGGGCTCATTTATGTAAGTACGCTAAAGAAAACATGCAAATTGCCTCTGAGTGTTATTGATTGTGCATATTGGCTTGACCTGGATCTGAAGGAAACACTTATAATATCTTGGCTTTATTTTGGCTGAAATATCCTTACATGAACACATTTTCTTACGAAAACACAATTTCCTTACTAACTGTCTTCTAACAGCCATGAAGGCAAAAACATCCTCCAAGTTTTGAATGTGGCATTTTTGTGTTTTCACAGACGTACTCTGGCCTGTTCTGTGTGGTGGTGAACCCGTATAAAATGCTGCCCATCTACTCCGAGAAGATCATCGACATGTACAAAGGGAAGAAACGGCATGAAGTCCCCCCTCATATCTATTCTATAGCTGACAATGCCTACAGAAACATGATGCAAGGTAGGATTTCTCCTGCAGTTGGTTCTCTGTCTGTCACTCCGTTAAATCCCTGCAGTGAAGTTAGAATCGATTTAAATGTTTTGACTGGAGGATTATTTTTGATGAATCGCCTGTGATTTACTCAGCTTCTGAATCAGAATTAAATGAGTCAATATTAAATTGATGTACTTTAATATTGACAATAAAATATTGTTTTATAAGTTGATTTCTAAAACATGTATTCAGTTTGTGAAATTGAATGTTTTTATTAATTTCTAACAGTTTATTTAAAAACCGTCATACTGAGTGATTTATACTTTGAATAGTGATACCTTTTTATAATTTGTGTAACAAAATAAGGTAAATTAGGTTTAGGGTCAGTTTTTTAAAATATTACATTATATATGTCACAACTTATACCTTGTTTATTATGAGTAAATATGTTTGGTTTTACCTCTGTGGGTTGGGTAGTTTTTAAGATTAACCCATTCTAAATTAGTCTTAATTAAAACAAAAAAAAAACTTATGCTATGTTTTTATTAACCTTGTCATTAGTTTGATATTTTGTTCAAATTTTGTTGATCTGTGTAGAGTTTTAAAATATTTAAGCTGGACCCTGAAAGTTTTCAAATTAAATAAAAGCTTTACAAATGAGCTTTTGTATAACTTTGAATGTAAAACAATGCAGTTCATTGCAAACATTTTGTACTAGAGTGGATCAAATATAATCCATAGTTTTCATAGCTGGAGGTGACGACTGTGGCCTTGGCAGAATCGTGCTTACAGTAAATGGCTCTTGGCTCAAACTGCAGTGATGCGATTTCACAACAGCTCATTTCCCACAGAATCTGTTTCCAGGGGGCTTTTGCACCACTTGATTTCATGTTGACATGAGGACATTTTCTCAAAGGAGTTGACATCTGGATTGAGAGATGGGCGGAGGGCAGTAAAGCATTTCCTTCTTCCAAAATCTCCCCTTCAGTTTGCTGCTACTTCTTCATGACAAAGAATATTTGAAAGAAACTTATGAAGGATGGTTTGCAGTTTTAACGGTGTCCAAAGTTGAATCATTCTGTGTAATATTAGAGCTTTCCCATTCAGAATGACTACATGTGGCAGAAAATGATTACCCAAAAAGGAAATGTAAGACGTTGGTTCATTTATTTATTTATTTATTTATTTATTGTAAAAGAACTGTTTGATTGCATATAATAGATGTTGCGGCCACGTCAAAAAGTAGATGCAAGTTATGCCAGCTTTCAGTTTTGTTTTTACTTTTGCACATTTTTAGTGAGTTATACAGGTATTTAAAAAAATGATCTAATGCCCTCTCTTAAAATAAATTGCAAAGATATTCATTATCCATTGAACTTCCTTTAAATGTGGTCTCATTTTAATCACAAACAACAGCATTGGGACGTAGTGTGACAAAACAACACACAGTAGTGCCTAATTGGGAAGTGTTAGGGAATTGGAATGTGGTTTTCTAACCTTTCAGAAATAAAAATCAGAAAAATCCCATCTGAGGGAAAACTTTTGGAGAACCAACTTAACAGCAGCAAAAGTTACACATCTGAGGACTAAAGTTCTTATAAATTCTTCTGCTTAAAATGCTCTTCTTTTTCTTTTTTTTCTCCCCAATTCTTGTTGCAGATTCTCAATTAGATTTAAATCTGAGCTTTGACTTGGCCATTCAAACACATGAACATGTTATCTAAGGGATTTCTTTGACATAGTAGGATCACCGTCTTAGTGGAAGGTGAACCACCATGTGTTGTATTTGGAGCTATGTGCAGCTTTAGTTTGCCTAAACTCTAACTTGTTACATCTGCACAGAAAACTTTCTTCAACATGTTCGCTGTGTTCCTCTCATCAATTGTGGTAAACTAGGGATGCCTCTGTTTGGCTCTGTTTCAGCAGTGGTTTTTCATCTTTCTGCTCTTGCATAAAAGCTTGATTTGTGGAGTCTCTGATGATGAATTCTCCCAGCTTAGCTGTGGATCTCTGCAACACCTCCAGAGCAGCAATAAACTTCTTAGATGTTTCTCTGATAAGTGCTTTGCCCAATGGCACATCATTTTGTGGCATGGGGCTGGAAACAAACTTTCTAATTGCAGAACAAATGCTTTACACACTACAGTTCTCTAATGAACCACTGAGACCTTAACAAATCATCAGAGATAAAGTTAGACCTGGGTGGGTGGGTGACTTCTGACTGAAGGAACTGTGTTTTATTTAGTGTAGCCAAAATAAAGGGGGCAGAATACATTTGTACCATGAACTTTTCAGATTTTTATTTGTAAGAAATATAAAGAAATATAAAAAAAAACATTCATGGTTTTATGTTAATATCTAATTTGATCAACCATAGCTGCTAATCCAAGACTGCCTGGGACAAACCAGTGCACAGGAAGTTGGTGTTTACGTGAGAGCTCATATTTACACTGTAGCTGTGGAGGTAAACAAGAAAATGGGTGGATTGACTGGTATTTCTGCTGGTGTTTGGATTATATGGCTTCAATTTATCCTTTGCAGAAGCACCATTACAGCTCAGGACTCGGTTTATGGGTGTGCCTTACAGGAATGTACATGTTTAAAGCAGAAAAAAATACTTGTTTTAACTTTATGCTTATACTTCAGAATAAACATTTGTTTAGGACTGATGCTGCATTACAGTTTCTGCATAATTTAATTTATGGATCACCACTTTGTATTAAGTAATTTTTCCAATAATGTTTTCAATATGACCTATGGTAAAGATGTTTTAAAAAAAGATCTTGTAAAGAAAAAACATAAATTAGGAAAAACAGTACTTTTTTATGCATTTTTTTTTAAATCACCTTCTACCTTCCTGTTAGTACGTCACCTTTTTCACCTGACCTGTTGCCAATAGTACATGTTCTCCAGTAAGATTTCACAAGATTCATACCTCCTAGTGCGCTCTATGACCGTGTGAATAAAATTTGTCATCTGTACCCGCCCCCCGGGGTCCGTGAGAGGTCTCTGCGGATGTCCACAGAAAGCCCAGATTTTTGTATATATGATGAATGGAGGGGAAATAATATTTGCAGTCACAGAGGTGCCACAAGCAGAAATTTGCTTTCTTAGTGTGGATAAGTTATCGCAGGGAAAACTGGGGTCAAAAACATACAGTGATATTGTGGCGTGAAATCCCCTTATTCTTTTTATTCATTTGTTTTTTTCTCTCTTCTGAGGGAGTGTATAAACCTGCAGAATATCGCCCCCTATGTGGCTTTATTGGAAGTTGTGCATTTCTGAGTGGACCTCTGGTATTGCTGAGCTAAAAGTGGTTAAACTGGCTTGCTCCCATTGACGCAAAGAGTTATATTAAGCCTTTTATGCCCTCAGGTCTTCTTAGACATGGAGAGTAAGAGGTCTTTATGAAAAGGTTGAACTTTGTGGTTTAGAGACCATTTCTGTATTGATTTGGCCTAGTTTTGGATTATTATCCTGTTGAAAGATACAGTGACTGCCTGTTCATGTTCTGGCAGAGTTCACTTGATTTTTATTTAAAATCTTCTGGTATGTGTAGAAGTCTGGGGCCAAGCTCTTGAAGAAGGTTCCCATGCTTTTAGGAGAGAAACGTCCTCATTTTGTCACAGATCCTCCACCATACCTGGGAAAGAAGTATCTTTCCACACATACAATTTGTCTTTTTTCCACCAGCTTCCATTTGTGATGGTAGGACAGAAATGACTTTTTTCTCCATGGTTTGTTAACTTCTAGATATTGTTGTACTTGAGGAAATCAACAAGTATCTGCCTGACTAGAATGGCTTTCTATTTTGAAAATGGTGCCTAAAAGAAGCTGTTTTTCCTCCAAGATGACCAGTAATGCTTAATGTGCGTTTCAGCTTAGTTATTTTTACATTTCTTAGTTAATGAAACATAAATCTGCTCCTAAGGGCAAATTTATGCGGCATTAATGCTGGCTGTATTTCCCATGAAGTTGAAACCAATGAAGCGGGATGTTTCACACTGACTAGTCCAGTAGGAACAATTCTCATGTTGGAGTCAACGTGATGCATAACTACCACAAATTCAGATAACTCTCCTAAGCTTTGAAACATTCAGCCTTGGCTGAGATCCCAGTCCTCCAAAATTACCCTTCAGTCTTTGATGTGCAGCAGATAAAAATGTGAAATTCCCAGAAGGGAGTTGCTGTCTCATTGCAGCAGAAAACCATTTTATTCCTCTGTGTTCCCACTATATTTACAGGTGTAAAGATCTCTGGCCTTTTTTGACAATCATATTGACTCCATATGTCTGACTGTGTGTCATATACATGTTTAAGCATTTTTGTTCCCTTTTAGGTTTTGTTGAGTGAGCGGTGTTTTTGGATAGTGTTCAAAAACACGCTTATCTGGCCGTCGCACGTTCCCTCTCACTCTGCCTTAATTAGGAAGTGCAGAGTAGGAACCGGCTGCATGTTTTGTGACTGCCTACGAGGAATGGAGGGAAGTGGCCAAAGTCAAGTTAGCACTAACTAACCGCGTCTGCACTGGCTTGTGTTATATGTGGGGCAGATCTGGGAAGAAACGTAGTTTTTGACTCGGCATGTAAACATTAAATGAAGTGATTCTCCTGTTGCAGCGGTTGCTCTTGGCTATTCAGCATCAGGCTTGGAGGTGTTTTGTATACAGGGACTGAATCGAATGAATTATCGCTCAGATTAGTTAGATAAAAACTGTTGTGGTATGACTTTAGTTTCACACTACTTGAACTTCAGGTTTCACACCAGAGTAATTTTAGAGTGCTGTAAAACTAATCCAACTGCATTGTATCAGAAACAGAGCTGAACTGACTGTATCAGAGTTTGAATCTATTTATTTGGAGTGACTTATGTATAGTACTTTGCAAGAACAGTTGCCCTCTTACAGACTCCTACTTCCAAATTTCTCTTGGCACAAAGTTTAACAACCAACAAAACAATACTTGAGTTTTGTTTTTGTAATATTAGTTGCATTTAAAGGTAAAGTAAGTTGAAATAAATGTTACCTAAAATAGACAATGCTGAGTATGCATTTTGTATGTGTGACTAAATATCCTTAGGGTACAAAATTCAGATATATTATATCAAATTTTCTTTTGTTTTTGTTTATGTCTGCTTCTTGGTGCAGTATTTTTGTTTTGCTGTTTGTGATTGGTTATTTATGCAAGCTGGTACAGTGCAAGGAAACTCTGGATAAAAAAAGACCAGACTGTAGTTGATAGGTGGTGTGGTTTGTTTACATTTACTTTATGAAGTTACCAGTCAAGCACAGACCAGATCAAGAGTGTGTGCATTTTGTGATTGTAACTTTCTCTGTTACCAACAAATTTATCTAGCATTGAACTGGAACACATGGATGTCACATTGAATCTGTATGATTGGACTGAATTGACTGTATCTCTATATAAAGAGAATATTGGGGGGGGGGGTTTCTTTTGCAATGTGGCCTTTCTATTAGATGGGTGGGTTTTTTGTTTTGTTTTACAAATTGGTGATCTGTAAATAAACTGAGCTGTATTGAAACATTCAAGTCTGACCAAAAAAAGCAAAAATAACAAATCTGTCTGAGGGGAAATGTTTTCTCTCACCACTGCAAGTTCAGACCCTTTTTCACATCAATGAACTGAAACGAGACCCTCTCTTACCACCAGCTGGTGTATAAACCCCAAATAGAATTTAGTTTCAGTTCTTTTGCAGATGAACTGAATTCATCCCTTTGTTCATATGCTGCTGAGTCACCTGCCACTCTCTTTGATTTTGCAGATCGTGAGGACCAGTCCATTCTCTGCACGTAAGTGAAACAAACTCCAAATGTCTCTCGCATTTATGTTGTGTTATGTGACTTGATGTCACAGAAGAGTCGCATAATGCTGATGCAAGCAGAGATCTAAACCAGATGCCAAAAATAAATGAAACGGCAAAAAAGTAAATGAATACTCCTTTCTCCTCTATTCATGCTAAAGGTTTTGCAGTTCTCTGGGAGATCCGTGTCCTTGCTTGTCACCCAGGGATTTAGTCCGGAAGTGTGTCCTGAACTCTGATGGGGAACCAGATTAGCTCTCCAAATGTTTGGGCTCATCTCTGTTTATTTGAGCTAAACAAATTATTGAGAATTTTTGAACAGTTGCAGAGACATCCAGAGACAATTGGACTCGGTGCATTAATTTTAATTAAATTTTGGCTTGTTTATTTACTAAAAAAATTGATTTAGATATAATTATAGAGGGTTATCATGTTATTAGTCATTCAAGCTGAATGTCATATCCTTGCTTCATCCAGTTCCAGTACAGGTGTGTTGCATGCAGCTACTTAAGGTAAAGACCGGGGGGATATGTGCTGTACAAATGAAATGCACACGTCAACAGATTACATGAAATGCATAATTAATGTTTCCATTTTCAAAGTGAGCTCAGACAGATCTGACTGCATAACTTCATTCAATATCTGGACTGAATATTCCCGGTGTCCTGAACCAGCTGAGAGAAAAAGGCTTTCCCCATCTTTGCTTTTAATTTATTGCAACCAGGATGCAGTACATTCTTTCCCATCAAGCAATTTCCTCAGCGATTATGCTTCCTTATCAGAGGGAAACTGGAAAAGTTTAGATAACTCTATACCAGCAGCCAAATATCAGATGTTTAACTCTAAGGGAAATTTGTATGGAGCATGAATGAAAAGGGCTAAGAGGGAGAAACTGTCAGGATGTTGAACTGTACCTTGCCTTAAACTTTATATTTAAACAACCATTGTGGTTTCTAAACCTCAACAGGCCTCTGCTTTAAAACCGCTGAACATTTGTGAAGTTTCACTGGTTTTTTTGGGTCTTGTGTGATATTTTACGACAAGTTAATGTTACAGTTCTGGAGTAACAAGTGGAATAGGAGATGTTTTTTATTAAATAATATCCCTCTACTCAGTTTAGTGTGTAAAATGGTTAGAAATATAGTAAATGCATTTTGTAGATGTTAACATATAATAATGTAATAGAGGCCAGGGAGGACATGAGAGTGAAATCTATGAAGAGTATAAAGTACAAGGAGCTTCTCACACACATTTCCCCCCAATAATATTTTACTTATTTTTTTATTTTTATCTGCAAAAGCAAAAGCAAAACTGTATAGTACCATATTTGTGCTCTGACTCTCAACAGTCTGTCTGCATATTGTTTAAAGTCTAAAAATAGTTTTTGGGGTTTTTTTATGTGGATATTTTTCCTCTTTGAAAGGCACCGTAAAACTCCATAGAAGAGGCAAGATAAACATTTCGCAACACAAGTTTGAACATAATTATAAAGTTGCTGCTGATGGTAAGCTGGAAATGTCAAGTCACTTCCAGTGATGATAAGTCACCAATTAACAGGAGAAAATATTGGATGCATTTTAATCTGTATTCCCAAATGTCTGCAGCCTGAGTCTGGATGTTGTACGTCCTTACTCAGCCTAAACATGACACCACAGTTGGATTCCTCTTGGAGCTGCCAAACCCCAACACACAGAGTTTCCCGTGCCTTTTAAGGACCCTCGAACAAGCTTGCATGTGTGCTCTGCCTGACATCTCTGGGTTTAATCAGACTTCTGTATCCAAGTTTGTTGTGTGGAGGGAAAGAATCTGTCCATGTTGCTTTGTGAAAACATTTGAGTGACTTTAAAAAGGTGTAGCAGCACATACTTCAGGTTAGAGCGGTCTGATGGCCTTCCCATAACTCTAACTTGGATCCAAAAGAGATTTATAAGTGACCAGTAACAAGCCTTAGTTTGGCCTGCCTGATATGGTGTGTTAAGGTTTGAAAGCCACCTGGACTCTTTAAAACATTTATTTTGTCATTGTGACCCTTGCAGCTTTTAATAACACCTGATCTTTGTCTCCTCTGAACATAAAAATATCTGCAGAAAACATTTGCCTTGTCCATGTGCTTCTGTAAATGTCAGTCAAGCCTGAAGGTGTTGGCATCCTTTCAATCAATCTTTGCTAGTGGTTCTTGCGATTTTCTTCACATCAGATGGGGTCAGATGGTTAAACTGTAACATTATATTAAAGGGACAATAATCTCAACCACGTATATAAACCATTTGACTAATAAAGCCGGCAAACATCAAGCTTCTGGAATAATCTTAACCTTGTTGCCAATTTCTTGAGGTTCTTGGTAGGACAACAACTCATTTAAATAATCTCTGCCAATTCATATTACAGGAGTTATTGTATCGTGGCAGAGTTATTCCAGGTTGTTTTTGATTCCCAAAACCATGTTTTGATTTTTTGTGACTTGAAAAGTGGCATGTATCCAAATACAAGATGCATACCACTATGTGCATCATTTTGATCTGACGTCTATGATTGGTGTCAGTAAACAGTTGCACTTTTATCCCTACATGTGCTGTTTTAATGCTAAACCAAAAGACTGAAATAACTTAAATAATCCCACATCAGCTGAATTTTCAGACTTGGAAAAATTCCACCAGGATCAGATTACATAACGGCAAGTTAGATTTTACTTTGGGTCAGGCATGGTGAAGTTATCTCTGCAGCACATGATTCCCATCAAATTAAACTGGACTGTTGAACTGTGAACAGAAATCCTGTCAGTTCTGTTTATCCTTATGGTGCTCTCTCTCTCTCTCTCCTGGGATCTGTTAATCCTGTTCTTTCTTTGTTTTTCCCGTTCTTCAGAGGAGAGTCTGGTGCCGGGAAAACGGAGAACACCAAGAAGGTCATCCAGTATCTGGCTGTTGTGGCCTCGTCTCACAAAGGCAAAAAGGACAGCAGCGCTGTAGGTATCTGTGTGAAGAACCCGTGTTGGAATCTGTCAGTCACTTCCCTCACTCTTAAAGGAAACCTGCCCAGTTTAATTCTGTATATTTCCTTCAAATAGCAACAAACAGGATCACAGTTTGCATACGTGAGTAAAGGGGAATGCCTGAAGTGTGCTGTTTTTGTTTTTTTGCGTGTGCCATTTGTGTGTTTTGTTAGAAAAGTGCATGAAGTTTAGTGTCACCAAATAGGTGTTGTTCTACCTCCAGGGTGTCCAGTTTTCTAAAATTAGATGGTATTTTCTTCAACATGTCTCACTAGCTATAGCTTATTTAGAACAGCCTCCTCGCTGGAATAAAATGTTGGCATACTTCCTGGAAGTCTTCCTAAAAGAAAATCCAACTTTTTACTCTGGCGACTGGCTTGTTCAGACTGCATGATGGTTAGTAGAGTACTGACACGCAGTGATGAACGTGCCCCTTTTCCTTCCTTGAGACGGGATTTTTGTCAAATTGATGGTTTTCTCTGCTGCTGGAGATTAAACCAAAACTCTCTCATCGTTCATGAGAGACACGTTCATCACTGACACGCAGTGATGAACGTGCCCCTTTTCCTTCCTTGAGACGGGATTTTTGTCAAATTGATGGTTTTCTCTGCTGCTAGAGATTAAACCAAACTCTCTGCAGCAGTGAAAGAGTCTCTCACAGATCATCGAGCACAGTGTGAGCATGCCCATCTCCTGTTTTTGTCTGTCAAAATCCAACAACCTCTTGACTCCTAAACACATAATCTACCTGTGAGGTACACAGGAAGTGTTCACTGACTCTTCTGTTGCAGATTTTATTGTTTTTTTGTTGTTGTTTTGGTTTTTTGGTTGATTTTTTTTTTTTTTTTTTTTAACATAAACCTCATAAAACAAAGACACATTAACACACAGCAGAAATCCGTCCCACCCCACCCCTCCTACACCGGATTTATTACCCCCACATAAATCCACCTTGTATTCATGCAACAGCCCATGCAAGGTACAGGTTTGTGCATAAGTGAAACAACCAACATTTGACCTTTACACAAATTTATCTGCAAAAATTATTTCAACAAAAGATATGAATGACTACCAAATATCATAGAATTCTTTAACAGATCCTCTAACTGTATAGATTTTATTTTTTTATCTTATGTTTTCATGACAAAGGTTCTGGAAGTGTTTATGCCATGGCCCATTACCTAAAGACAAAAAGGTGCGAAAAAGAAGGATTCATTCAAATTGATGAAGCAAAAAAAAAAATATTTCTCAGTAAAGTGATTTTTTTTTTTCCCTATGTGGCCATTGGCATGAAACTTGCACCAGATCTGTCACAATCACATCAAAACAAAATACTCCATAAATTGGGTGCATTAAGTGAAGTCACACAGTATAGAAGTGTAGCAGATATTTACTGAAAATGTCTTTAGTACTGAGTAGAAAAGGTAAAAGAACAGGTTCTTCCACACAATTTTTCAGGTTAGTCAGATTGACTGGGGCATCAATGGCTTTGTTGTCTGGCTTTGAAACCAATTAAAAGCTTCCTTTTGGTGTTTTTCAGGCTGTTTTGCTTTGAAATCCATATTTGATCCACCTTGTCGAGAATAACCCAGACATCACCGTCACTTGACCTTTGCGTCCAGTTTGTCTTCCAAACACGTTGCATTCAGAAATGTAATGCTGGTCTCCTGTGACCAGACTATATTCTCATTGGATTGTCAAAATGTTCTGTGATGAACTTTAACATCCTTCAGCAGTGAGTGTGGATGGAGTTCCTTTCTTATTGCTTTTAGGGGAAAAAGCTGTGCCTGCCTCCAGGTTTTTCTGAAACTGACTCCTCAAAGCACCTGGTCATGGCTAAGACATTTCTAAAGGAGTCTGAAACCAGTGCCATTAATTTTTGCCAGAGTAAAGTTTTGAAGCTGTTGAGTTCTCTGTTTTTACCCATCATGACATGCTTTTGATTTGATAGGCTTTCAGCGAGGATTAAACCTACTGATCTTCATTTGCTCTGACGGGGAGCAGAAATGCTTTATACTGCAGATTTCAGACATTTTCTTTTTGTACTTTGTGTTCAGAGCTTATTTCCTTGTTCTTCCACTTTTTTACACTTGTTGCATGGAGTTTTTTTGCTTTATGCGTTTTTATTTTGTGTAAATTTCCTGGTTGTGTTGTTGATGTGGTGTATATTTAATCTCAAAAGCCTTTACTTAGTGAGGGGAAAAGGTTTTGGTGATCATATTCTGTATTAGGCTATGTGTGTTAATTTTTTTTTTTTTTAAGTGAGTAACTTCTTTTCTACTAATCTCACACACGTTTTGGGTGTCTAGAGGAAATATTGCCTGGTTATTCTTTCCTCTAAGTTCCAGAAGCTCCCACAGTTTGAACAGGAATAGTTTCAGGAATGTTTTGGGTTTTTTTCTTTTCCTTTTTTTCCCCCTCTCCTTTTTGACTCCTGCTGCTTATCTGCCTTAAAAGTTTATATTTACATTTCATGAGATGCAAGTTTTTCCTTTACTTCCACCTTGCTGTGCTCTGTCTTCTTCCCTTTGTTTTCTAGTTTTCCTGAACTCTGAACAGCACATCATCAGTGGGTCTGTATTTTCTCCTTTTCCCTAAAACATAAGAGTGGCTTTTATTTTGCCGCATTTGGTACAGAAGGTTGTTTTTTCCAGAAACATCAACATTATATTCGATCTAAATAAATTCCAGGGATTGAAATAAGAGAGACTTTTTTAAAATTAACTTTGACTATAAATCATTTACCATCAGTCTGAAGAGCTACTTCTTTATACTGTTTTCTTTTTTCCCTTCTTTCTCTTCCAGGCTTTAGCTCATTTACACAGCTAAAGCCTGTGGGTGTTTTTAATTAAGAAAATTTATGTAGAGGACCTGACCTCCTGACCTCGATGCAGACAAAAGGAACCACTTTGATCAGGAGGATTAGCTCGATTCAAAGTGATGGGCTGTCCACCTCGGTTACAGACATTCACTCAGCTACTTTTGCTGGAGACAAATTACATCTCCAGAAAATATGTTTGGATAATTCTTAATACATCAAAATCTATCAAATAAGTTTTCGTAAACTAAGACGACTTTTCTTGATTCTATGTAATTATGCCTTTTACTGCTCACTATAAAATGCCTTAGTAGTGGTAAATCAATTAGATGAATTATTTGATGCCGTCTTCCCCTTATCCTGCATCGTTATCGTGGTAAACACTCACCGAGAATCACCCTTGTATCTTCTTGACACCACCTACTTCTGTCACCAGGGCGAGCTGGAGAAGCAACTCCTGCAGGCCAATCCCATCCTTGAGGCCTTCGGAAACGCCAAGACCATCAAAAATGACAACTCCTCTCGATTTGTGAGTTTGTGGTTTAAAGAAGTATATATTTTATTTATGTATATTTTGGAGTCCGTGATGGGAAGCTCACTTTTCCTTGTCATCTCTCTTTTTCAGGGAAAATTCATCCGCATTAACTTTGATGTGACGGGCTACATTGTTGGAGCAAACATTGAGACTTGTATCCTTTTAATGAGATTTTTTGCAGCTCTGAAACAACTTCTTTCCCAATTTAGGCTATTCTAGCAACTTATCCACCTGCAGTCTTATCACGCCACAACTCTTTTTAATAGAAGTACAGAAGAGATTAAAATGATAGCTAGCAGATTGTGTCTTACATATGAAGTCATGCCACTTGAAGTTTCCCATAGTTTGTTGCAAACACAAAATTCTGCGTATTCTATCAGATAAAAAAAAAGGCAATCCATAATTGCAAAGAGGGAGAACAAGGATCTATATATTGTTTACTCTGAATGCAAAATTTGTGTTCCTCAACTAGGGGCTGCTCTCAGACCTGCTGGAAAAGTCCCGGTGCATCCGGCAGGCAAAGACAGAAAGAGCTTTTCACATTTTCTACTACATGATCGCTGGCGCCAAAGACAAAATGAAAGGTTAGATTATTATCTTTAAGCTTCTTTAAACTGTTCACACATTGTACTTAAGAGTATGCTGACAAGGAGTCACAAGTTCTTACAAATGGGGGGGAAAAATGTTTAAAGACAAATGAAAGCTGAGCATGCTCTTAATGAAGTAATTAAGTTGTTTGACTGTTTTTCTATCATCATCAGAGGACCTTCTTCTGGAGCCCTTCAGTAATTACCGCTTCCTGAGTGCGGGCCATGTTCAGATTTCTGGACAGCAAGACGATGAACTGTTCGAGGAGACCATGGAGGCAATGAACATCATGGGCTTCACTGAGGAGGAAAGAACTGGTAACAGCGGCTTTTCTGTTATTGTGCATGGAAATGCCTGCATATCTCATGCAGTGGCAGTACCTTAATCGGTCTACTTCATGTGTTTGCTCTTAATGATGCAGATATATTGAAGGTTTGCTCCACCGTAATGCAGCTGGGAAACATTGAGTTCAAGAAAGAGAGGAATCAAGAGCAGGCCACCATGCCGGACAACACTGGTTAGAAACTTTTACGTCCAACGAGTCAAATGATGTTTTCATTACAAATTTCTGTGCTTATTGGTTTTATTACTTAACCACTTTTTTCACGTCCCCAGCGGCACAGAAGGTTTGCCACCTGCAGGGCATCAATGTGACGGACTTCACCAGAGCAATCCTCACCCCTCGTATCAAAGTGGGCAGAGAGGTGGTGCAGAAGGCACAAACCAAAGAGCAGGTAAAACCAATTAAAACTACACACCATAGGTTAATTTAGAAGTTCTTGTAACAGTAAGTGCATTTGATTTGTTGTGGATTTAATTTTTTTTGTATATATTAGGCTGATTTTGCTATCGAAGCTTTGGCTAAGGCCATTTTTGAGCGACTCTTCCGCTGGATCCTGGGCCGCGTCAACAAAACGTTGGACAAGACCAAACGTCAGGGAGCCTCCTTCCTGGGAATCCTTGATATTGCCGGCTTTGAGATTTTTGAAGTATAAACATATTTATCAGTCACATTTCATCATTGCGTGACTACAAATGCCTTGAGGTAAAAGTACTTGCACAGATGGAGGACATGTGATGTGTATCTTCTGCTGTGTGTGTTAGGACAACTCATTTGAGCAACTGTGCATCAACTACACCAACGAGAAGCTGCAGCAGCTCTTCAACCACACCATGTTCATCCTGGAGCAGGAGGAGTACCAGAGGGAGGGCATTGAGTGGAACTTTATCGACTTTGGACTTGACCTACAGCCCTGCATCGAGCTCATTGAGAGGCCGGTAACGTGTACTGACGCGTTAAAAATAGCCACTGGAATGAACACATTGCAATAACAAGTTCCACTTCCATGCACAGAGGAAGTTTAAAATGTAAAATTAGTTATTTTATTGCTAAGCCCCGTTGTGTATCCTCCACAGAACAATCCTCCAGGCATCTTGGCCCTGCTGGATGAAGAGTGCTGGTTCCCAAAAGCCACAGATGTCTCTTTTGTGGAGAAACTCATGAACACTCAAGGAAGCCATGTGAAGTTTGCCAAACCAAAGCAGCTCAAAGACAAAACGGAGTTCTCCATTCTTCACTATGCTGGAAAGGTGAATATGAAGAAATGACACAAATGCGTCCTGTTATTGTTTTACTGATGCATTTTTTTAATACTTTGCTCTCAAGAAGAAAGACTTTCTTTTAATCTAAAATGGTCTTTTTTTTAAATAAAGTTTCTGAAGGTTTTTCAAAGATTTTTTATTTATTTATTTTTAATTTGGGTGATTTTGTTCCTGTTCTGAGCAAAAACAGTAGATCAAATCAGTGGATTTTTAAAAAAACATTTTTGTAATAAAGATGACCTATTTCAAAACCTCAGAAATGAATCATCCTTCGGTTCATTATACCTTGTCTCCCAAATTTTCATCTCTTGAGTCTTTCTAAATGACGGAGCTAAAATATGTATTTTATGTTTGTCACATTGTCGATTTGTAATTTTTATACATTAAGGCCAATTAAGATCGCTTCTTTGTGACAGAAAGCTGGTTTATAATTGGTTCATTATCAAACTGTTCATACCTTCCAGTTATTTTAACAAGGCAAAAATTTATTTCTCTGAAGACTAGATAAAAACCTTTTGCACTATATTGTTCAAAAAAAGGTTTCCTCTGACTGCTTATGCCTTAAAGGAAGAAAAACATTGACTAAGGTTATGTAATGATTTTGTTTTTTAGGTAGATTATAATGCCACAGCCTGGCTGACAAAGAACATGGACCCACTAAATGACAACGTCACAGCACTGCTCAACAACTCCTCCAGCCTATTTGTGCAGGACCTCTGGAAAGATTGTGAGATATGAGATATACACAAAAATAATTATTTCTGATAAGTGAACAAATACCTTACCTACTTTACCCTCATAGAAATGTACATATTATTGTGTAAATGTACAAGCTCTGTTTACACTTTGTTCTTCAGCGGACCGGGTGGTTGGTCTGGACACGATAGCCAAGATGACGGACAGCACCATGCCAAGCGGATCAAAAACCAAGAAGGGAATGTTTCGTACTGTGGGACAACTCTACAAGGAGTCTCTGGCAAAACTCATGACAACACTACACAACACTCAGCCCAACTTCGTCAGATGCATCATCCCAAACCACGAGAAGAGGGTTAAGCGCAATACATAGCTTTTGCATCATATACTAAAGTTCTTGCTGTTAGAATCCTAAAATTGAACCTTTTCAGGCAGGAAAGCTGGATGCACACCTGGTGCTCGAGCAGCTGAGGTGTAACGGTGTGTTGGAGGGAATCCGAATCTGTCGGCAAGGTTTTCCAAATCGAATTGTTTTCCAGGAGTTCCGTCAAAGGTTGGTGTAAAACCATTTGTATCAGTCTTAATATCCAGTTTATGATAAATCCGGGTAATGGCGACTTCTGTCCGTCTCTGTACAGATATGAAATCTTGGCTGCAAGTGCTATTCCAAAAGGCTTCATGGATGGCAAACAAGCCTGCTGCCTCATGGTGGGAACAATTATAATTTTTAATCTCATCTTCATAGTGATCTTCATCCCGCTGCTCTTCCTAAAAGTCCTATTAAAATCTTATGTCTGTGCAGATCAAGCATCTTGACTTGGACCCCAACCTGTACAGGATTGGACAGAGTAAGATCTTCTTCCGAACTGGAGTGCTTGCCCAGTTGGAGGAGGAGAGAGATCTGAAGATCACCGTGATCATCATTGCTTTCCAGGCTCAGGCGAGAGGCTTCCTGGCTAGAAAGTAGGAGCGCACAAGCTTTCACGCACAAAATTTTGTCTGCTCATACTCAACATTAACATGACTTTACATTTATGATTTCATGTTCTTTATTATTTTTAACCGCTTTGTTTTCAAAGGGCATTTGCCAAGAGGCAGCAGCAGCTGACGGCCATGAAAGTGATCCAAAGGAATTGTGCCGCTTACCTTAAACTCAGGAACTGGCAGTGGTGGAGACTCTTCACAAAGGTCTGCTCCTGACGGACCACAATGTCACAGTGTACCGTTGTTTTGTAGCCTATATTTAGTGTTGTGCAAGGTCATCCTTAATGAGAACTAGTTCTATGTTTTCTTCACACGAGTTAATATTAACTTATTTGAATGCTTTTCTCATGACTAAACATGCCAGTGTCATTATCAGTTTCTTTTTTTCTCCAGCTGGAGATTCCCTGCCTGCAGCAGATTCTGCAGAGTAATACCAGAACTTTGATGCAGTAACAACTCAGTATAATCTGTTTCAAAGTTAAGCCACAAGCCTGCAGTTTAACTTAAATTTAAAATAGATAGGCATAATTTACCAACAATAATTCAGCACAAATGTATATCTTCAACAGAAAAAGTTTTCTCTTGTGCACACATGGAAAGCTTTTCACTTTAAGGGAAATTTTGCAGCTCTGTGCTGCGTGAAAAGGTTGACGTTAGCCTAATTTTCTTGATGTTGCATCGAGCCAAAAAGGTAAGCTAAGTGATCTGACTATATTGTGACCCTCACCTATGGTAATGAGACAGGATCACTATGGACAGATGACAAACAAAAGCAGCTGAAATTAGCTTTTTCCGGCGAGTGACTGGGCTAAGAATTAGAGATGGGGTCATATCTGGGTTTCCCTCCTGGACCAGCTGCCCTCAAAACCTGATTTTGAATAAACAAAAGATTATAGAGCCATCATTGATATTTTGTACAGATATGCATTAGGTTCAAGCTTATCATTTAAAATAAACCTTAAGTTAAATTACCAAACATTGTCACTTACAAACATGCTCATTTAAGCACTTTTGTGCACAACACACATTTGTTTTAATTTACCCAGAAATAACTGGATAAATGATTTAAACAACTTTAAATTTGACATCAGTTTAAAAATATTTTCCTAACGTTTGCTATTTACAGGTCAAGCCTCTGCTGCAAGTGACCCGGCAAGAGGAGGAGATGAGTCTAAAGGAGGATGAGCTGAACAGAGCCAAAGAGGTGGCAACCAAGTTTGAATCAGAGCTAAAAGAAATCACCCTGAAACACACTCAGGTAAAGGATGACACAAGCAATCACATGGTTTACAATCTGTTTTCCAGACCTTTCTGCTAGATATTTAAACATAAAATTTCCAGCTTGCTTAAGCCTGTCTTTTCTTATTTAAATTTACAAAAGAAAGCAAACATAAAGAAGAAATGACTATTTGACTCTGTGCCATACAGATTGTAGAGGAGCGGAACGCCCTGCAGGAGCAGCTCCAGGCTGAGACCGAGCTGTACGCAGAGGCAGAGGAGATGAGGGTCCGCCTGGCAGCGAAGAAGCAGGAGTTGGAGGAGATCCTCCATGAGATGGAGGCCAGACTGGATGAAGAGGAAGAACGTGCTCAGACACTGCTGCTGGACAAGAAGAAGATGCAGCAGCAGATGCAGGTCTGATCTGATCTGTCACTTCTCTGCTCATTTGTCTATAATGACAGGTGATGAAACTAATAGCTGGGTTGTTTTTTCCTAAAGGAACTGGAGGAGCATTTGGAAGAAGAAGAGGATGCCCGTCAAAAGCTGCAGCTGGAGAAAGTGACGTCTGAAGGAAAGATAAAAAAGCTGGAGGATGACATCCTGGTTATGGAGGACCAAAACAACAAACTGCTGAAGGTCTGGTTTGCAATCCAGAATAATTTATTCCAGATTTCTGGCTGTCACATATTGAGGGAGTTTATTTGTGATGGCTTTGTAGGAGCGCAAGCTGATGGAGGAAAGAATTGCTGATTTCAGTGCCAATCTGGCAGAGGAAGAGGAGAAATCCAAAAACCTCACAAAGCTCAAAAACAAACACGAGTCCATGATCTCGGATTTGGAAGGTAATCCAAATCCAAACCAGATCTTGTAGCGTGAAAAAAAAAAAAAAAAAAAAAAAAAGGTTGAACAAAGAGATTGCTGAGCTGACTTTTCTGCCGTTCTAGTCCGCTTGAAGAAAGAAGAAAAAACTCGGCAGGAGCTGGATAAGGCAAAGCGAAAGTTGGAGGCAGAGTCCAATGACTTACAAGAGCAAATAGCCGACCTGCAGGCCCAGATCGCTGACCTTAAGGCTCAGCTGGCCAAGAAGGAGGAAGAATTACAGAACGCATTGTCCAGGTGACGCCCTGCATTTGCAAAATGTTCATACCCCTGGGATTTTTAATGGTTTTTTTTTTTCTTGTCATAAAGTACTACTTGATTTTATGTGCCTAATTCTATTGCTCTATTTATGAGGTGGAAGAAAATGGTACGTTGTTTCAAAACATTTTTTACTAAGGATCAGAAAAAGTTAGCTTTCATTTAAATTCAACAACCTTCATTCAGATTGTCCTAAATGAGATCAAATTAAGTTGATTTCTCTCAGAAGTATTTTAACATATAAATTGAGTCTGCTTGGCCAGAATTAAAGGAATGATGGACCTAAAGTTAACTTTAAATATCGATTTCAAGGTTTTGACACATTCTGAGATGCTTTTCATTGATTGAGAACAGTGGTGAGTAAAATGTCAGGCTTTGGATGTTCAAAGCTGGCAGAGATGTACCCCAAAAGGCTTGTAGCATTTCTTGCTGTTGCAAATTATAAACCGTTTATATTATAAACCGGACATTAAGCGAAACATGTTTCTAAGTATTGTCTTTCCTTTGTTTTCCACATCACAAATATGCACGTAGTTGTTTATTTACATAAAGTGAAACTTAGAATTGCAATGTGACAATTAAACCAAATCTCAAAAGTAACCAAATATTTGCTTGAGTTCAAGTTGACACCCTTTATTCCTCTTAGGTTAGAAGATGAGACGGCCCAGAAAAACAACGCTCTGAAGAAGATCAGGGAGCTGGAGGGTCACATCTCCGACCTGCAGGAGGATCTCGACTCTGAGCGAGCGGCCAGGAACAAGGCGGAGAAGATCAAGCGCGACCTCGGCGAGGAGCTGGAGGCGCTCAAATCAGAGCTAGAAGACACTCTGGACACAACTGCTACTCAGCAAGAGTTGAGGTTGGTCATATGGAACATGAATATCTTTAAAGGGATTTTATAAAGTTAAGAACAGCTTTTCTTTGTAAAAAAATAAATAAATAAATAAAAACTGTTGTGCCTCGCTGACTGTCTGCAGAGCCAAACGAGAACAAGAGGTGACCCTGCTGAAGAGAGCCATTGACGAGGAGAACCGCACACACGAGGCCCAAATACAGGAAATGCGACAGAAACACACCCAAGCTGTGGAGGAGCTGACTGAGCAGCTGGAACAGTCCAAACGAGTGAGCCTGGGTCGCTAAACACACGCGCTGTGTTTTTTATCCCAGTAGATACTAGTGTCGTCACAATCTTCTGCTCAGGTGAAGTCCAATCTGGAGAAGGCTAAACAAGCTCTGGAGAAGGAAACCTCTGAGTTAACCATGGAGGTGCGCTCACTGACTCAGGCCAAACAGGACGGGGAGCACAAGAGGAAGAAGCTGGAGGGTCAGGTGGCAGATCTGCAGTCGCGCTTCTCCGACAGCGAGAAGCAGAAGGCTGAACTGGGAGAGCGCTGCTCTAAGATCACTGCAAGTTTTATTTTTTGTTCTTAAAAGCATTAGTGCAGAAATAAAGTGGGGAATTTTAAAGTATTGGGGTGCAGAAATAATGTAGCATTTTCTCTGTGCAGGTTGAACTGGAGAGTGTTACAAACTTACTGAATGAAGCAGAGGGCAAGAACATCAAACTGAGCAAAGATGTGACCAGCCTTTCTTCCCAGCTCCAAGACACGCAGGTTTGTGCTGAAACATGTGTAACTTTTTCCGGTGTGAATGTTTTCAACGGCGCAAGTTTGTGATGAAAGTAATTACTCTGAGCCGCTGTGCATCTGCAGGAGCTGCTGGCTGAGGAGACGCGTCAGAAACTGCAGATCTCTACAAAGTTGCGTCAAGCAGAAGACGACAAGAACAGCCTGCAGGAGCAGCTGGAGGAGGAGATAGAGGCCAAGAGGAACGTGGAGCGACACGTTTCCACCCTCAACATCCAGGTCAGGAGTTACATTTTCATTTTCCACAGTTGGAGTTTATCACTATAGAAAACAGAGTTGAGTGTAAAACAACATAGTTTTACTGTTTTTGTTGTTTGTTTTTTTTACAGTTATCAGATGCGAAGAAGAAGCTGGAAGAGATGTCTGGTAACATAGAGCTTCTGGAGGAAGGGAAAAAGCGACTGCAAAGAGACCTGGAGGCGGCCAACACTCAATTCGAAGAGAAGGCCTCTGCGTACGATAAGCTGGAGAAAACCAAGAACCGCCTGCAGCAGGAACTGGAGGACACATTGATGGACCTGGACAACCAGAGACAAATTGTGTCCAACCTGGAGAAGAAGCAGAAGAAGTTTGACCAGGTGAATATCACCAGAAAAAATCATTTATTTATTTTTTTTAATTAGACAGAAATCAGTTTAAATTTGAATGCTTATGAAATGTAGCTGTTATAAATGTGCATACAGTTCTTGATTTTTATCATCTCTGACCTTCAGATGCTGGCTGAGGAGAAGAGCATCTCCAGTAAATACGCAGATGAGAGGGATCGTGCAGAAGCCGAGGCCAGAGAAAAGGAAACCAAGGCTCTGTCGCTGGCGAGGGCCCTGGAGGAGGCCCAGGATGCCAGAGAGGAGCTGGAGCGGGCCAACAAGGCCCTGAGGGTGGAGATGGAAGACCTGATCAGTTCCAAGGATGATGTGGGAAAAAATGTTAGTTCTTAAAACATCTCAGTAGCTTTTGGTCTTGAATTGATTTTCAGCCTCCCAGTTAATTTGAAAACGTGCTGATGGCAGGTTCACGAGCTGGAGAAGTCCAAACGAGGCCTGGAGGCCCAGGTGGAGGAGATGAAGACCCAGCTGGAGGAGCTGGAGGATGAGCTGCAGGCAGCCGAAGACGCCAAGCTGCGTCTGGAGGTCAACATGCAGGCGCTAAAGGCCCAGTTCGAACGAGACCTTCAGGGACGGGACGAGATGGGAGAGGAGAAGAAGAGGCAACTGGTCAAACAGGTAAGAACCGGGACGGATTCCTTTTAGCCGATGTTGAAAGAAACTTCATCAGTGATGGTAAACGATGATCCACACCGACTGCAGGTCCGCGAGTTGGAGACCGAGCTGGAAGATGAACGTAAACAGAAGGCCCAGGCCGCAGCAGCCAAGAAGAAGCTGGAGACGGACATGAAGGATTTGGAGGGACAGATCGAGACGGCCAATAAGGGACGAGACGAGGCCATCAAGCAGCTCCGCAAGCTCCAGGTGAGAGTGAGGAGATGAAGGAGCGTGGATGGATGCTCGTGCCTTGGTAGGTTTTGATACATTTGTGCATTTATAATGTTTTTTTGTTTTTTTTCACAAATTATCTCCACCAGGAAAGGTTTTTCAAGTTGTTAACCGTATAAACTCTGAGAAAGAGCCCTACAACTGATTGCTTGGTTACACTGCTACAACTATCTGTAGTTACTACAACACAAGAAGTGTCTGGCTCCATGCAAACATTGCAAATGAACAAATCATGTTAACATATACCTTGTCACTCCCTGTTTTTATCTGTGTTTCTGCATCCAGGGTCAGATGAAGGACTACCAGAGGGAGCTGGACGACGCTCGTGCTGCGAGGGAGGAGGTTCTGTCCACAGCAAAGGAGAGCGAGAAGAAGGCCAAGAGTCTGGAGGCTGAACTCATGCAATTGCAGGAGGTGATAAGATGGATTCCTAACAAGGTAAAAATCTCTGTGCAATCAGAGGATGCTTAGTAACAGGAAACCCCTCTAATCCGTTTCCAGGAACTGGCTGCAGCCGAAAGAGGCCGGAAGCAGGCAGAGGCCGAGAGAGACGAACTTTCTGATGAGCTGGCAAGCAACTCTTCTGGAAAGTGGGTGGAAAAGATTTCTGCTTTTCTTTTGTCTGTGGGGTAAACGGAGCGCACGTTTGACATTTTCTCACTATGATCCATGAGTTTAGATCCGCACTGGCAGATGAGAAACGTCGACTTGAAGCCAAGATAACCCAGTTGGAGGAGGAGCTGGAGGAGGAGCAGGGCAACATGGAAATCCTCAACGATAGACTGAGGAAGAGCACACAGCAGGTGACCTGACCCGGAGGAGCCACTTGGATCACGGCGAAGTGAAACTGCGAGCCCTGAACCTTGACTCTGTCTTCATCAGGTGGAGCAGCTGAACAACGAGCTGCAGACGGAGCGCAGCACCTCCCAGAAGAACGAGAGCGCTCGGCAGCAGATGGAGCGCCAAAACAAGGAGCTGAAAGCCAAGTTGCAGGAGATGGAGAACCAGGTCAAGTCCAAGTTCAAGTCCTCCATCTCTGCCCTGGAGGCCAAGGTGGCACAGCTGGAGGAGCAGCTGGAGCAGGAGAACAGGTTAGGGACAAATAAAATCCTTGTATAAATTTCAAACATAACCTTTTGACTGCTGGTCTTATTTTATGACTGATCAAACCTAAATAACTCTTAAGTTACAGCAAGAATTGAAATCACACAAAGTAGCAATCTGATTGCTTTTAAAATGTCACTTTGTACACCATTTTATTTGTTTTTACTTTTTTGGTTTAAAAGTGCACTTTAACTTTTTTTTTTAATCACTTTAGAGATAAGCAGGCGTCTGCCAAGGGCATGCGCCAGAAGGACAAGAAGCTCAAAGACATGATGATGCAGCTTGAAGATGAAAGGAAACAATCAGAGCAATACAAGGATCAGGTAAAAACACCCAAACAATCTGTAGTAAATAAGGATTTCTTTTTGTTTGCTTTTTTTATGCAAAAACAAAAAGATGCCTGAAGTATCCATTGCCGTCATGGTGAAAAGGACATTTTCATACATAAATATTAGTAGCTAACAGATGATCAAAAATATACTCTTTGAATCACTAGCTTGCAGAAAGGTGAGATTTAACTGTATAAGTAAGTTGTTTTTTTTGGGGGGGGGGGGAATTTGCCCAGCTGCCATGCTTGCAAAGCAAACCCAAATTATGACTCCCCCACCACCGTGCTCGACAGTTATTAGGTTTAGGGTGTTGGTACCTCGTTTTAGTTTTTGCCAGAAAACACCACTTTGGCAGCAGGATTTCTTCTCTGCTGCAACTGTTGAGATGTTTTCGCTATGACTTTGTGCACACACACATACTTGCTAGCAAAAACCTCAAAATAAAAAGCTACGTGCCCCGTCAGGATATTACTTTTGTTAATCCATCAGGCAGAGAAGGCAAATACTCGCATGAAGCAGCTGAAGAGGCAGTTGGAGGAGTCTGAGGAAGAGTCTCAGCGCGCTACAGCGGCCCGCAGGAAGCTGCAGCGAGAGCTGGATGAAGCCACTGAGGCCAATGACGCCATGAGCCGCGAGGTCAGCTCCCTCAAGAACAAACTCAGGTAGGACGGTTTTCTTTTGACCTCATTTTGTCCTCAACACTAATAAAAGGAGCTGGCCAACTTTCTGCCATTGAAAATGTATTTATAGTCCTCGAATTAGTTTTACAGTTTGTCATAGTGCTAGCACTACAAATGCATCGAAATTGGTGGTTTCAGAAAATACACAAACTACGTAGAGCTTAACTGTGACGTGGAAGGAAAAGGAAGCACAATTTTAAGAATTTCTACAAATAAAACCCTAAAAAATTGTGGTTGAATAATGTTTTTTGGCAGAGATGCATTTTTGCTACAAATATGTCCACATATTTGTAGCAAAAATGTCTTCCCCCTACAGGTCTTCAGAGACATGTCTCTAAAAATTGGCCCTACTGACTGCAAAGTCAGATTGCTCTGAACAATCGAAGAGTATCGTTGTCAATTATTGCTAAAGATTCTCTGTTGGAGTCGCGCATCATTTTCCTTTAACTTTATAGTTATGTGCTTCTTTAGGACATACAATCTCCTAAAAAGACATTTCAATTTGTGGTAGTAAGATGAAAAAATTTCAATGTTCAGAGGGTCTGAAACTTGATGCACTTTCATTTAGTCTTCCAGGTAATGGCAAACTTCCTGAAAAGTATGAATCTATAAAACAGTGGGCATAAACTATTTTTAGTGATTAAAAGTTTTGAAAAAGCTGTGTACTTTCTTGAACAATGCTTTCAAAAGAGTCCTTGGATTTAATTGAGATTGAAAATTGTTCAGTTTGACTGAAGAGTGACTCTCCACTACAAAACTATTCCAGGACATTTAAATCCATGAAAGATGTTTACATTTGCCGAGTCGAAGCAAAACAATCCTGTCCCTCTCTATTGCAGAGGCAACCCTGAGCCTAAGGAGTGACACCGCAGGTACCTCTGCATTAAGTTTCCCCATCACCGTTACTCATTCATTTACAATCTTTTCATCCTCCATGCTCTCTCTAAATGCTCTTATTTCTTCCATTGAGCCTAACTGAGAGAAATATGGCTCATTATTCTTTTAATTAAAAGGAAAACTCTTCAAATTTGGAATTTCACCATTGAGTTCTCCTTCATTCTGTTTTCTGGTGGCCATCTTTCTCTCAGTGCTTGGTTTAATTGTCATAAACCAAACTCATTTTCCTGAGCAAGGAGTTAAATGAGTTACGATTACCAGCGTGCTTTAGCAGTAACCGAAGCACAACCTGTACATTCTGCGTTTCATTGACCCTCCCTGCAGTGTGCAACACCTGCCTGGGTTTTACACAACGCCTAACCAGCTGACGGCATCGCTGCTCTCAATGTGACCGTATGTTTGTGTGTCTTCTTCGTGCGTACACGTCTCTCTGTGGCGTTTTAGGCGTGGAAACGAGCCGTCCTTCAGCAGCGCGCCGCGCCGTATGGGCGGAGGCCGGAGAGTGATGGAGGACGCCTCGGAGGAGGACGGAGACTCCCAAAATGACTTCAATGGAACAAAGTCCTTAGAATAGGAAGGACTTTGGAAAACCAGACATAAAAGTTCAGGGGCAATGGCTGTCTCCAACAAGTTAATGTCAAAAGCCTGCTTCGCTATCCTTCGTGACACTTCTAAATATATATTTTCATTTATCTTATTTCTAGTAGTTAACAGGTTATTCTTTTGAAGTGCACACACACGTTCAGAAGGACTTGATATTCACAAAGAGGAGTTGTTCACGTGGCTCCGTTGTTGTGATTTGCTGTTTCTAACAAACACTGTTTTTTGGGGGGAGAGTTTTTTTGTTGTTTTTGGGGGGGGAGTTTTTTTGTACTGCACTGAATGTCTGATTCCTACTCGTAATGTTTTGTACACAGAAATGCCTTTTTATCGACACCCACTTTAAAATCTAAAGCAGGCGTGTAACTCCTGTCGTCCTGTTGCCTGTGACTGCTGTTACTGTTCCAGCAGCACTGAAATGGGTTCAGATTGGATGGGCAGAGTTTAGTCTTTCTGCGTCCAGTCAGTGCTGACTTTTATATCCCATCAAATATTTAACCCAGAGTTTTTAAAGCCACTTTTTGACATTATTTGCACCTTTTCTGTGCTCTGTTGTGCTCATGATTCTGCTCACTAGAGGACAGACGAGGTTTATCTCCTATTAAATCAATCATGAACCACATGTTTATATGGCACTGGGCACATTTTTATTTTCTATTTGTTCAAATTTACATGTACATGCTCTACAATTCTCCTCCAGTCACATTTAAACTAATTAAGTCTCATTCAATATAATCAGCTATTGTTTACATGACACTTTGTTGTATTCTTTAATTGTTGAACCACTTGCACAAAATAAAGAGCTAAAAAAAACCTCAGTTTTATTTTTTGAACACCTTATCCTTCAACTTAACATGCCAACTGTAAGCAGGCTGAATGAAAGATGAACGTGGGCAAGTCTAATCCGTCAGGGACAGTTTGAGACGTTTCCCTGATTATTTATAATGAATGGGTCATTGGCAAGTTGCTGGCGAACACAACACTGCAAAAACACAAAATCTTATTTTAGTGTTTAAGGTTTTGCTTCAAGTGCAAATACCTTAGCACAAAGTTAACTTGCAAGCAATAGGAGCTTGTTTCAAGTAAATTCCTTTAATATTGATGAAAAAATACTAGTTTGTGAAATAAACCAGCAGTGGAATGAGACATCTTCCATCATGTCAGTTCTTATGCAATAAGGTAATTTGGCCATTGAGCTTATGCAAGTTGTTATTTGTTTATATCTAGTCATTTTGAACTCATCACTCTTAGGTATATATATATTTTACAAACTTGGTATTTATTACCTAAGATGGAGTAGCTTTCAACAAATAAGCAATTTCCCCTTGGGGATCAATAAAGTATATTATATTCTATAAAGAGCTATGTGAAATCTAAATAAACTAAAACTCAACTTAAGAAAAACATAACCTGGCATTTGACTTGAGTGGTTCTACGTTGCCTGATTTATGCTCCCACTGTACAAACTAACATCCTTAAGTGTGAAATACTCAAATCCCTGTTTTCCAGGTAAGCCTTGCATACAGTTTTCGATAATGAAGAAGCTGATGGTGTATTTAAGAATCTTTATTGTGTTACTTAAACAGAGAACTGTTAGACCGAAAACTAAATGTTTGAGAATTTCCTTTCAGTTGCAGTAACTAGATTCAGGCATCATCTATAGCAGGTGTGTCAAACTCCAGTCCTCCAGGGCCGCTGTCCTGCAGTTTTTAGATGTGCCACAGGTACAAAACACTGGAATGAAATGGCTTAATTACCTCCTTGTGTAGATCAGTTCTCCAGAGCCATAATGACCTAATTATTCTATTCAGGTGTGGTGCAGCAGAGGCATATCTAAAAGTTGCAGGACAGCAGCCCTCGAGGACTGGAGTTTGACACTTGTGATCTATAGTTTTGTTGCAGCTTAAATCCCAATCAGATCTGCCTCCTTTATTAAACAAAAAGACGCATACAAAAAGCAACGTATGAACAAACATGAGATGAGATCGAAAACCAAGATTTTTCAGTTTACAGGCAAGTTTCCTTGTACACTGTCCCATTAAAAATACAATGTCAAATATTTGCTTTACATAACACAATCTCATAAACCGTGTTCATCTTAAAACTTAAAATACTGTACTTTTTTTCTCCCCCTAAACATACTGTAACTCTCAATGCTCAAAAGATCTGTACATTCAGAAGTGCATGGGTGCCAAGTTAAACGCTAGAATTGCCTGAAAATCTGTAACAGCATAGATTTTGCAGAAATGCATAAATCTGCAAGATGATCAATTGCATCTGTCAGAAGCTCAATTTTTTTTCTCACATTAAAAGACAAAGTAATGAAAGGAGTCGGCACACTGACAGGAAGAAGTTGACATTACCGACAGTGATTATGAATTATACTTAATATCCTTATGTTTTTATTTTTGGCTGTTTGGAAAAAATACCAGTCAAATTGGTCTTTTCTGGAAGTATGAGAAAAACACATGCCTTTTTTTCAGCATCCTGACCAGCAATGTGCAGCAATAGTTGGAGAAGGGGCACTGTTACAGATGGGGGGGAAAAATACTCACTTTCTCAGACGTGCGATTAAAGGGATTTTAAACCACAGGAACAATGAAAAAAGATTTATGCATTCTTATAACACGTTTTTAAAACCTTTGCAGACCTTAATAGAAACTGATCCATACTAAGCGCCACCACCTTATAGACTATTGCAGCTGCTTCAAACTGCATCTAGCAATGTTGGAAATAATATTCCACTGCTGCCTGTCGATGCTCATTCAACGCTCATTGAAGCCACTTTAACAAATTCTACCAAATTCTGCTAGTTTTCAGACTAGATGCCTACATTTATATCTCTTGAATTCATCACACCTGATAAACATCTGCTTGACTGCAAAACAATTTGTGCCTTTATATATTTGCAAATAAATCTGGGCAGTAAAGGGTTAAATGTTTGTGGGGGGCGGCTAAGTGTTAGAAGTACTGCCAACCAGCTGGCTGAAAAGAGCTGCATACACTTCTCCCTAGTTTAAAAAAAAATTCTCTTGTTAGGAAAATTTCCAGCCAACAGAACTGTAGTAAATATATTTATATCATACCTTGAAGTCTTGAGTCAATATCATGAATTGTTGTTGCCTGTGAGCGCGTCAGACATCCTCTCAATTATTGCCTTACATTTTACTGAAAACAGTGGCAGACAAAATTTAAAAGAAATGCATCAAAATAAAATTATTTTATAATACAATTTCTGCTTTCAATGACCTTTTCATATTTTTTGGTCATTAACGTCACAATATCAATGGTAGATGCTATCATCTGCTGAAAGGCTGTGTGACGCAGTAATTATAATCTACTGGAAGGAGGTTACTCTGGGGCTTTTTGATTCCATTGATTTGTGATCACAAATCAATAGAGGGTGCAATCTAAGGTCTTCAAAAAAAAAACCCATGTCATTTGAGCGTTTAAGTGACTACTTGTGTTTAATTTAATAAAAAAAGTGATACACTAATGGTTTTATGGGTATGAAATGGAAGCAGGTTGGGATAAACCAGATTAAATATGAAGGATAGATATTTTAACTTATTTTAAAAAATAAAAACCCAACCCAATGGATTTATATCCATTTATGTTTAATCACAGCTTCAGTTTGGTCAGAAACACATTAGCTAAAATCCAAGGTCAGGTTCTTGGTCCCTGTTCCAGGCTCATCTCCCAGACGGCTGTAATTGCCGTCGCTTTTTCCCCCCGCATAGGTCGCGATCGATATATTGATACAGGCAGGCGCAGCGGCTTCACTAAGTCAGAGTCAGGTGTGCTTTGATCCATCACAGAAAGCGTCGACGCAGACTGCAGCGTAGATAGAGTGGAAGAGATGAGCGGTGGGCTCGTTAAGAACGTGGAGCAGCTTTCTGTGGTTATATGTTGAGCCTAAGGCAGCAGGAGTCCATCAGTTGATGGGCGGAGTAGCTCTGCTTTCTCCTAATCTGAGAACGGAGCTCTCTCTGTTCAACTAGGGCAGACAAGCCAAGCTCAGAGTACAGGGTTCTGTAGAACCATGTTACAGCAGGATCTTGACCCCTCCCTGTGGAGACTGGGGACTGTGGGATACCACTCTGGGAGGAGCCGGTCCGAACTCTAACCGCTTCACCAGACTGAAAGACAAGCCAAACTGGATCATGAGAACTCGTCACACGAGGAGAACAAGGCTTGGTTCACATAGAGTTCCTCCTGTCCATCGTCTTTCTAACCTGTCGTACTGAGGAGGAGGGCTGAAGCTGCTGGCCTGGACCTCAGGACCTGCGTCTAAACCTGAAGGACTGCAGGGGCCGACGGGGAGCGCCGGTCTGTTGGAGGACGTCTCGTAGACAAAGTCTCGACAGGATGCAAGCTTCGACTCCAAATTCTGACAACGATTATACAAAGTCGAATTAAAAATGCAAACCCAGGAACAAGAAGAATCTATATATATATATATATATATATATATATATAAGGTCCAATCTTACCCCAACTTTTCTCAGCAGCTCCCCGACAATGTTCAGTGCAGATATTCTAGCAGATGTAGTCAGAGGGGTTCCTGTTAGACCGTCTCCTGGAAAATAAAAGTAGCTGTTGAGCTTAGAGTAAGAACCTGAATCATTTGGTCCTAGCTCGTAGTTGTGAATGTCTTATTACCCCTGCGGATGCTGGAGGCAGGGGGCGTCATGTACGAGCCCACAGGTTTGGAGGGCGTGATGGGGATGGACAGATTGGGTGGAGAGGAGCACCGCATTTCTGAGCGGTCTGAGTCTTTGCCCAGACTGCTGGACGGCCGTCTCTCCTTCTGACGGACAGCCAGCTCCTGGCGGAGGTCTGACACAAACAAAGTCAGTCAGTGTCTGTACAAGTCAATCATTTTGAATATTTCAGATGTTCATCCGTACAGCATCTTAACCTAAAAAAAACAACAATCCCCTTTAAAATATATGTGGTACAAACAGAGCTTCCTGACTATAAACGAAGTAGCTGAGAATAAACTGACAACAGATTTCTTTAAAAGAAGATCTTGAGCATGGCTAAAGCAGTGCTGGGCCTGCATTTGGCTCCTAATTTTCTGTTGCATAAATAGATCCTTGTTTGGTGCCAGCTGTCAAATCATGTAGAACATAAGAGGTTAAAACCGACTCCAGTGCTATGAGTCTGCTAGCCTGGCCGTTGACTTCCTGTGCAATTCCGCTCCAACATTAGCAACTGGGTGAAATTTAAAACTTGAAGAGAGTCCACACAACAGTTTCTCAACAGTCGAGAGCCCAGACCCTCTGTAGGAAGCAAATAGCGTAGGACAAGGGGACAGTTTTTACCAGGCTAGGAGTCTGCATACCTCTGGCTTCATCCTTAAGTCTCTGAACAGACTCCAGCAGGTTCTCCTTCTCGTCCAGCTCGCTTTCCAGAAAAGCGTTCCTCTCGATGACATGGTTCATGCGCTGCTCGAAGTCCTCCAGAGACATGATGGTAGCCCTGTGACAGAGTTTGCAATTTAAAATAAGTCAGCTTCAGCGCTGACAATTAGCATATTTTGTACAATGCTGTACTTGCTTTAAATGGTAGAAAGCAAGAAAATGTTTCTCTGCAGCACCTATTTTAAGCAACAGCTCCTGACCTGTGCTAATAATTCATCTGTGATACATGAGCCCAAACGCCATTCCTTTTCCTCTCTATATATATCAGAAAACTGATATTTAATCTTTAAACAATCGATCAAACTAGAATAAAGCATTAAAAAACAAAAAAAGAGCAAGAAAACAGAATAACTACATACCATTACACGAGAAAAATCTTTTTAAGATGTTTGATTAGAAGGTTCAACTAAATTACTACAGTAATTACCAAAACACTGACCTTTTAGTCCTCTCTAGGTCATCATTGGACTGTTCTAGCTCCCTGATATATTTCTGCAGATGGTCTCTGACCGCCTTGGTCTCGGCCAGATCGTCCTCCAGTGTTGAGATGTGCCTGAAGGCCTCTGAATGCTGGGCGTCGAATTTCTCCTACAGATGGCACACAGAAAAATCATAACCTAAAAATTAACCTTAAAACTTTCTCCTTCAGTTCCTCTGTTACAATGAACTGCAAATGCATTCATAACCTTGAACCTTTCCACAATTTTTTGGCATTACAGTCTTTAATCAGCATATTTTATTTGGCTTTCAAGTGATTTTTCTTTCTTTTCTTTTTTTTTACAGATAACGTTTAAACATGTATTTAGTCCACCTGAATAATCATTTTCTTCCACTTTGCATTTTTGCACTAGGATGTGTTGGTTTGTGGCGTGATAACTCAGTAAATACACTAAAGACTCTGTTGTAATAGAGACTCGCAAGGTGCTGTATGAAAAGCAAAAAGTAGCTATTTCATATCTGGTCTGTATTTTGAATAAAATTTGTGAGGACAAATTCTCTGTCATTTCTTTTGCAGTATAGTCATTAACAATAGTCTGGTCTGTTTATGTACCTTTATGCTTTCTAGTTCCATACGGAGCCTGTTATTATCCAGCAGCAGTTCTTTGTTCCGACCTTCACACTGCTTTAACTCCGTTTCCAGCTCTGCCTCATAGTCTCGACTCATCTGCTGGAATTCCTGCAGCTCTTCCTGAGCCTCATCCGCCCTGGTGACGAAAATGTGTTCAACTTCACCCAGAACACCTGGAAACATCGTACACTGCTGGGTGGTTACCTTTGCTGGTGTTTGTGTGCTTGTTCTTTCCAGTATTCCAGCTCCTCTTTCAGGGACGGAAATGAGTGTGCCGTTGGCTCTACCATGACTGCTGGATTAATAATGAAATGCAGGGAAATTTCAGCCTTTATGGTCGCCCGTTAGCACATGCTAACATGGTTAGATACCGGAAGCAATGTGAACGTTGTCACAGTAGTCAAAGAGCAACATTAGAGTTGTATCTTCTGTGCTTAGTTATGACTTTATAGAGGGATAATTACAAATGGAGTTGAAGAATGCACAGTGTTAGCGTTTAGCTACCTGGAGCTAATCCTGATAGCTTAATGAACAAAACATATTATGCGATCACATCGCTATGCTAAGCCCAAACAGTCCAGACTCACCTGTTTACGACTGGAAAATCAACACATACTACAGATAAGAAACTATTTATCGATGTGAGAATCAGACTGTAAAGGATTCAAGGCTCGCATTAACTAATCTCCATTTACGTTAGCGCAGCACCGAGCTCTCCAATCAAATACAAACAAACGTTTAACATTTAGAGGCTATTGGACGCCGCAAGTGACGTAGAGTTGACATTAACCAATCATATTAGTTTACGACAACGCTCCTCGAATCGTCATGAGTGATGCCTGCTATCAGACTGGTTGTTGAATTCAAACAAGTATGGCAAGCCGTTTTAACATGAATTCGGTTTCGTCTGACTATCCGTAATTACATTCCAGATATCTAAAAATGCATTTTGACTAGACAAAACTACATTTTGACTATCTGGAATGGTAATTTAAGATATCTGTATTTTTTGGCTAGCCGTTTTAACATAAATTCGGGTTTTCCGCCCTTACATTCCAGATATCTCAAATTGTTTTATGACTAGAGGTTTTAGCAATTTAAGATATCTCTAATTCTATTTTGACTAGACAAAATACCTATTTGAGATATCTTTAATTACATTCTGACTAGTCGAAATGACGTCAGATTTACCATTGAGTTGTATGGAGACTTCAATTCAAGATATCTACAATGAATTATTGACTATCTGAAATACACATTTCAGATATCTACAATTAAATTATGACTAGTCATAAAGTAAATTCAAGATATCTCGATTTTAGTTTTGACTAGTCATAATTCTAATTAAAGATATCTTAAATGACAACATAATTCAATATATCTTAAATGTATTTTTGGATAGGAGAAATGTAGTTTTGACTAGTGAAAAGTAAATTATAGATATCTTGAATTGTAACTTTGATTAGTCAAAATTCCTTTTAAGCTTCACTGAATTGTACGTGCCTCTGATTCAAGTGTGAGGGTTCACTCACAGTTGTAACTAAAGAACGGGATGGGAAACATCCTTCAAAAGCAACATTTCTCTGCTTTGTAAATTTCCAGGAAACTCTCCAGATCCTAGTCTTATTAAAAACCGATTTACACTTTGCATTTAATGCAGCCTAATAAAAACACTTTTGTTATTTAACGTCACTATAATAGCCATGTTAAAGAATTCCTGCCACCTTTGGGACAGAACATAAAGTTATCTTTCTAATGAAACTTCTGATGAAGAGATCAAAGAAAGAAATTATGAAGTTTGTCACAAAAAAATAATTTCTGTCAGTCTTAAAACTTCATGCCTTCATTGTAAATAATATGACTTTATTTTTTTTTAATTCTTTTTATTTGTTTTTTCACATACAATTTTTTATATACATTACATTCAGTGCAAACAACTTCTGACACATTAAATGCTGTTAGTTCTTGGAACGATAAGTAATGTTAGTAAAAAGTTGACTAGGATCTGGCATGCCGTGGTGGCGTAGTGGTTAGCGTGACCCATATTTGGAGGCCTTGAGTCCCCGACGCGGCCGTCGCGGGTTCGACTCCTGGACCCGACGATATTTGCCGCATGTCTTTCTATTGTCGTATAAGGGACACTAGAGCCCACAAAAGACCCCCTGGAGGGGTACAAAAAAAAAAATGTTGACTAGGATCTAATTTGCAACAGCATTCTCACATAAGAGCTGCTCCAGTCCAAGAAGGTTCTAATCTGTCATTTTATCATCTTGAAGAAAATTCAGTCATCTTGACTGTAGCCTTGAGTTATCGATCTCACTTTACTTTTGTTTCCCTTCTCTTACACAATCAACACTTCTCTAAATACAGTAATTGTTCTTCCTAAACCACGCTTAAGCTAAGCCGTCCATGCAGGTCTGCACACTTTATAGGATAGCTTGAATACAAGGGCTTTAAAAGCCATTCAGACATAAATAAAACATGCAAAAAGTGCAGCTAAATTCCTCTAAAATTAACACTCACTCCTGTCAAGAGTACACGTGTGTCCTTGTACCTGAAATTGTGTGTTTGCTTAAGGCTTTCTCCATCGAAAGCAATCTTGGATTAAAGACTACACTTTTGTATTCTAGTCAAAGTAATGACAGGACATTCACTGGCAAACCACAGACCCTGAACCAAACCCAACTTAGCTTTCCTAAGTTTAGCTGTTTCCTAAGGAACAGCTAAATCTTATTTCGGTCAAAATGTCCAGGGAGTCATTACTATCCTTGTTGTGTGGATCTAAATCTACACATCCAGCATTTTGTGGATGGGTGAAAATAAGTGCAGAGGTTTTCCTCTCAGATTTCCTCTTCCTCACCTCTTCTTCAGAAACAAGGCTGTGTGAGCTGAGAGGTGAGGGGGTGGGGGTCACAAAAGTTAATCCAAACCTGTACCCAGTATTCCAAATTAAATCTCGAAGCATCTAAAATAGGAGCAATATTCCACCTTAATCAGTCTAATTAATTTTTAGGCTTATCCCTCTCACAGATGTTCTTAATGGAGCCCATCTTCTGACTGTCCAACACGTCAGTTTTCACCTGACTCAGAGTTTGCAGCAGGCACATTGTGTCGAACCCCTCATCGGCAGACTGCTGCAACAACTCCAGCACCTGTTTATGGGAAACATAAATTACTTGTAGAAGAGAAACAAATCCACGGCAACTACAAATCCAATTACCATGTGACACGGACTCACCTGTAAACACTTAAAGGACTTGAGTTCACTCAGGTTCTCCTTCAGGAAGAGCAGGTACATGCTGAGGTCGTTGTAGATGGGTTTAACTTTGCCCAGAGCACCAAACCCAGGCAGTATCTCATAGGCCCGCAGGAAGCCGGAGCTCTGTCGCGCCGGCCCCAGAGCCGCCAGCACCACCAGAGGAGTGAGGAGCAAGTACACAACCAGGTTGATGTAGCTGAGCAGCCTGAAGACGCCCACTGCCACCATCTTGCACTGAACGGCGGCCGGCACTCCGCTGTCGTTCTTTAGCATTCCTGTCCGCACGTCGCAGGGGAACTCGTCGACGAGCGAAGCCAGAAAGATGTAGTAGCAGTGGTAGCCGCAGGAAAGCAAGAGGACGAGCAGAGTCAGGCATTGACAGACCATGTACTTGACCACGAGGCTGCAGGAGAACCGCTTGGTCTTTAGATACTGTTCCACTAGAGGGTATTTAAAGCAGCCCTCAGCCAGATCCAAAGCACTGCAGCAGGACAAAGGCACATCTACATGAAGCACACAACTTCATATTAAGTATAATGCACAAACAAAACAAAAAAAAAGTAACACTGACAACTGTTATTTATATACAGAGCCACGCAACATATTCTTTAGATTTTAAAAATATTTTCTCCTATTAAAAAACCAAAGTTGTATTGATTTTGTTTGACAGAGCAAAAAACACTAGAACTTGTGTGTCAAACTCATGACCCAGGGAGCAAATCCGGCGGACCACAGCTTCTTATGTGGGCCTCTGGTAAATGAGAGTCACATAAACAGAACCTTCAAAATAACAGTTCTGTGCTGTGTGCTTAAATATTACTTTATGAATCAAAGCAGTTTTCATCTGTATATTTCAAAATTCTCACAAAGATTTGAGAATCTGGGCGTGCCGTGGTGGCGTAGTGGTTAGCGCGACCCGTATTTGGAGGCCTTGAGTCCTCGACGTGGCCGTCGCGGGTTCGACTCCCGGACCCAACGACATTTGCCGCATGTCTTCCCCGTTTCCTGTCAGCCTACTGTCATATAAGGGACACTAGAGCCCACAAAAAGACCCCCTGGAGGGGTACAAAAAAAGATTTGAGAATCTGTGACAAGACTTAAAGATTGATTCTTACAGTTGCTTTCCATCCCATCTGACTGAACTTCCAGCTGTAACTGAAAAACGGTTCTACAAAATATTGATTCAGAGAAGCTGAAAAACAATAACAACGTATAATTTTTCTTTCTCTTCACAACCTTGCACTACATTGTGTTGCTGTGTCACATAAAATCTCACTATAGTACAATGAAGTTAGTGTTTATCAAGGGGTATGAACACTTTTTTCCCCGTCTACCTCTGGTTGTCCTGTGCTCCGTCCCTGTCGTCTACAGATGCCAGATTTTTGGCCAGTTTAATGGAGCGGTTATAAAATCGATCCAGCTCCTCCATGATGAAGTTGAGGTCAGACGAGAGGCATGGCGCTGCGGTGAAACGCCAGAGCACGGCGGGGACCGACATGAGGATGGCGATGAGGAGTAGGATGTAGGGAAAGAACTGAGGGTGTCAGAGAAAATGAGAACAGGTTTGAATAAAACAGCAAGGAACGCAATTTTGATTTGATTTCTGTAAATTTGACCTTAACCGCTCTCATAAAATGCAGAACATCTAAACACCTCATTAGTTCGAGGTCTTCGAAGGTGTTCTGAGGACGTAACAGCTCAGAAGACATTCTGTAATTACTATGTCCCGTATACACAATTTCATGTTTAGTGTTTGTGTCGGTTTATTGGGCCAAGTCTCACATCAACACTATACCTTGTGCAGCCAAAGTGTGGAACTGTCAACCTGGTTCTGAACTGCTGCCCAACAAAAGGAGTCCACATATACAGCTTGTCTCAAGGAGAAGTTGAAGGGAGCAAAACAGGTGATCTGGGTCCCTGGGAGAGAAAGAGAGAAACAGTGGATCGAAGCAGGCTGGCATCCGAAAAGATCATAATAATAATATTAACAATAAAACCTTACTAATGATCATCATTAGTAAGCCTCCCCTCTTTTGCACTCCTGGCCCAATTTTTAGTGAGCTGTTTGCAGCATTGTTATTCCTTATAATTATTCTGGGCCCTTTCAACAAAGCACGACCCAGATATCCACGCATTTGGACTTAGACTTTGGAACTAAAATATTGTGAACTTCCCCAGTGGCAGAAAATTGTTGAATAAACAAACAAAATAATTCATTTTCACTTTATTTCCCAGGCAGTACCTCTCCCTGCATGTAATGAGCCAGCATCCGTAGTGAAAGTAGCTAATAGAGCAGGTACAGCCTTATACATCTATCATTATTCTATGTGTTTTACATACAATGATTATTTCTTTTCTTCCAGCATCAGTGAAGTTTACTGGCAGTCTGTCCTCTCAGATTTCATTTCTCTGGCGGCTTTAAAAACAAATGCACTCATCTCTGAACAACATCGTTTGTGGGCAATCTTCCTGGTTGCTGATTTGCTGACCACATCGCATTTCACCCCTTAATGCACATGTTCAAGATCCGGTAATCGATGCGTCCTGATTGGTCTATGTCGTTTGCATTCCATCAGAACAATAGAGGAAATGTGAACTTACACTTGGAGAGTATTTAAGTATTATTCCCATGTTTACTTTATGCATTATCCGAGTTTTTTAAAAATCTGAAACAAGTTAATTTGGCATTAGATCTTTTGTCGGTAGATCTTTTGTCATTGCTTTTCTGAATGACTGTGAAATAAGGGTGGAGACCTAAAACCACACCTTCTCACACTTCTTTTCCAGCTGATAACACAAGCACGTTATGCATCTGTCTCCAATTCATGGACCACTGAATTTATTTTAGCGTTATCTCTGTCTGGAGGAAATGCACCATCTCACCTACGGAGACCTCCTGAGCAAAGGCGAGCGAGATGAGAAACAAAGGCAACCCCACCGCCAGAAACGTCACTATTTTATCCACGGCCAGCTCCAGGCGGACCCCTTTGTACTTCGTCTCCCTGGCATCCTTTAACAAAAAGTCCGAAAACACGTACTCTGTGGCCACAGAGGCAATCGCCATGAGGGCCGCACACACACAAAAAAAGCTGTGGGTGTGAGACTGATGGAGAAGCCGCTCTCTGTATTACTTAAAATAACAAAACCTCACAGCTTTTCGTCTGTCTGATGAAGAAAAAATTTCCAGGAAAGAGAAATTGAATTAATATTTAAAGGACAAACAACTCTATTGTTCACCAAGCTCCTTGCACGCTGACTGATGGATTAACCTGCTGCTATGCTGTCCCGTTAGTGAACCCAGACGCCAGGAGTTGATATTGGAGCAAGGAGGCCTGCTAGAGGGCGCCATTGATCAGTAAGACGAGTCTGTTACTATTGGCGATGGGAGAGAGCGTCGAGGCTCCGCCCACATTCCAACTGCGTTAAATAAACAGTGCTTTATACATAAAAATGGAAACGTTATTTAATAAACGTACGAATAAAGAACTATATTTAATTCATGATATACTTAATTATTTCTGTGTTGATTTAATTATTTCATATTTCAATCTAACAATAAATAATTTGAGCGGTATCTGTGGCTCATTAAAATGACATTGCACAAAAAAAGCACTGAATTACTGTAATTACATTGAACACAGAATTTAAATGACGTTATTATTATTATTGATATACTATATTGTATTAATATACACAATATTAATAGTGTACATCGCTTTAGTTGATATTTTTATACTTTATTAATAAAAAGGTATAGAAAATATATAAAGGACGAAGTCTTATTTTTACATAATATCTGCTCTATTGATCTATTTTTTTTTTTTTTTTTTGGTGTACTGCCGCCAGTGGCACAATACAGTCGCCATTCCACAGCAAAAACATTATTTACGACAGTTGTGTCTGGTTTTTGGCAGCCCGCTGTTACAAAAAGGTGCAGGTTTCCCGGGGAGTCAAACTCGGGTGAACGGTTGTTTAAGGAGGATGTGAGAGGCTAAACTTTCGCAGGTAAATGGTTGAGAAATGAACTGCAAACAAATCTTTGACATTTGAAAAATGATAACTTTGTTTTAAATGTAGTTGAGTGACAGCTCTATTTATGAATGTTTAGGTTACTGTGAGACTGTCGCTCTGCGGTTAGCAAAAACAGCTACATGCGGCTAACCGTAAGTTTAAGGACTTATTATAGTTTTCTTCAAGTTAACCATCTTTATTACTTTGTCCAGACACAAAAAAAACCCCGACAAAACCGTCGACCTAGCCGACCACAAAGTTTGCTAGCTTGGAGCTAACCTGATCTCAGGTCTGGTTGTTTTGATGGCTTCCTTCTGTTGAAAACAACTTAGATGTGATTAAATCAGCATTATCGACAGCAATACCCCGGCCTCCTCTCCCCAAAGATCTTTAAGCTGTCGATAAGAAATCTTGTTTCATCAGACGCACTTTAACCACTTCAACCTGTCATCGTAAACGAGTCACTTTGAACTGCAGTGTCCTGGTTTTGTAGCAGAATTACTATCGGGACCTTCGGTTTCATTTACTCTGCATAGGGAAGCATGAGAGAGAAGAGGGACGGAAGAATGGTGAAAGGCCCTTGGTGTTTGTCTGATGGATGGCGTAAGGAAAGAGGGATCCACAAGCGGCTCTAGAACCGTCCCATGGCCATTTCCCCCTGATGTCTCCAGCCACCTATGGAAACATAAAAACCTGCTTCTCCTCAAATGAGACGGCTTCCCTTCATCAAAAAAAGAAAGATGTAGGTATATTCATCTTTACACGCAAATGTATTATAGTGAGACAAATTTGGAAAAAAATCGGTCTGGGGGTGTAGGAGTGACATGGCTATCTTCAGAGAACTTTTGTAAAGTTTTATGCAAGTTGTACAGGTAATGAGATCTGCTGTGTGTCTTGTATAGGTTAATGACTACTTGCTTTGGTTAGTACGGTTTTGATTGTGATCACACAGTTTGATGAGCAGGAAATGAAGGGATGGAGGCTATAAATGAAGTAGTAGATATCAGAAACTGACTGACTGAATCTACTCATTCAGTCAGCTCCAATTCACAACATATCAGTTTGCATAACCCTTCACCCCCTGAAAAATTTTGAAAACAATCTGAAAATATTAATGTAAATATGTAGTAAGTTTGGTCTTGGGTGTTAAGATTTTAGAAAAATCCCAAAATGTTTAGAAAGCACACAATTGCCATTTTTCTTTTACCCTCTTAGACGAGGGTTGTAAACAGGGAGGCACTGATAGCCCAGCTGGTTTAAAAATAATAATAATAAAAAAATCAGAATCGGCAGGTCAGGCTTTTTATCAATCTGTAGCCAACCAAAAAACTGCAGACTGTGTAAACTGGTTCTATACTTCCTAAACTAGGTCTCGTTTAGAATCAGTCAAAGTATTAGTACCTCTATTTTTTTTCAGCAGGTATATTATTGTTAACAAAATGTGTCTTTTATGTAGCATTATCTGGTCCTGAGCACAGCTTATTGTTCTCGGATCTGTTCAGGCGACACATAATCCAAATGCGTGAAAATTATGCAAATAAAAGTTCTTATTTTATTAATTTTAGCCAGTTCTCTTTTTTTATTGAATTAAAAATTCTATAAATTTTCCCTGAAATCTCTGTGTTTTGGTTTTAATATTTCAGAACATTTACATGGACAACCGAGAGGCTGTGCTGGACCTGAAGGATGTCCCCCTGCCACCGCCTCCTCTTCTTCCTCATTGTCCTTCCACATCCCAACTATCCCAGCCCTTTCCTTTGGCGCCTCTCCCTTTGCCTCCTACCTGCTTGCTACCCTCCCTGCAGCTAACGCCAGATTCTCACCAACGACATCCGCCATCAAAACCGCAACAAGAAGGGGCTAGCCCTAAAGTAAGCATTTGCACCCACTGTGACTACTGCAGCACAGAAGACTATGGCTTGTTGGGTGGCACAGGTTTTGTTGGTGGCAGTAATCCTCAGGCAGCACCAATCAGCAGTAGATTGGAGCAGTGTTCTGTAGCCCCATCTACTTATCGCTGTAACAACCTGAGCCATGGAGGGGGAAGTCAGGCATCTGATCCTTTGTTCACTCTGGATTGCAAACCTCAATTGCCCTCTTCCATGGCTACCTCTCAGTCTCCTTCCTTTCACCCGTACTTCCCCTGCTGCTCAGGACTTCTTCCGCCATGCTCAGCTTTGCCTCTCCCACACAGTCAGCCCAGCACGTTTCCCTCTGCTTCACCTCTGTCCTCCTCTCCACCTGCTCCTGTGCAAGGCTCCTGCCTGGTTTCCTCTGGCTTTTACACGTGTGGTGTGGACTGCAGCACATCAACCAGAACCAGATCCCTAAGAACAACACTCGGTGATCTCTCAGGCAGCACGACCATTACCACTTCAACCACCTCAGCACACTTCTGCTCTAATCCTATGCTGCAGAATGTAAAACACGCTGTTTGTCGCAATGGGGGACACTTCTGCCAGGAGTGCTTGTTAAAGGTTGGTTCAGTTCACTATTTTAACGGGTTTATTTCTTGGAATTTGATACCACGAAGTAGGGCTGGGTGACATGGCTTAAAAATAAAATCTCAAATCTGATTTTAATAAAAAATCTTTTTTTCTTTTTTCTTTTATAAAAGCAGAAATTACAAATGACAGCAAATCTTTTCAAAAAGTGGCTTTAGTAATACTTTTAGTGCGTTGTGCAATGGAGTCTTAGGGCAGGCTACAAAATTCCTCCTAATTGTTTATTGTGAGAATGTAGTCATAGTATTAACAGTATAATAACTTCGATGGAGTTGTCAGGATCTGACGTGACGTCCTCCCTCCATGTAATATTTTCTTTGAAACAAAGGGGGCATCATGTTTTGTTTTTTTTAATTATTTGTTTATTCATAGTTTAGTTTCCTCATGGTTGTTAGTTTTTCCCTGATTTGCAGCCAAAGACTGCTCTGACTTCAGAGCCCAAAGTGTGGCCTGACGTTCCTGCACCTCTGACCGCTTCCATCCCTGTTCCCATTTGTAACGGCTGTGGCACGTCCTCTGATGGCCTGATGCACATGCCGCCCCTCAACCATGGCATGATTGGCTATAAATACGGTATACAAATGTGACGATATAATATGTAATTATGAGTTCTGCTTTCTATTTATTTTTTTTTAGACTTGCTTTCAGAATATGTAGTTGACGTATTGAATTTCTAAGCTACACTGTTGAAGTCTTCAAATTGCAGCTTTTATTTTGTTCTTTTAGGTTCAGAGAATAGTGGTCCTGAGAACATCCCTCCCGTCGGTGTCTTCTGGGACATTGAAAACTGCAACGTGCCCAGTGGCCGCTCTGCCGAAGCCGTGGTGCAGCAGATTCGCAGCAGGTTCTTCCAGGGACATCGAGAAGCCGAGTTCATCTGTGTCTGCGATATCAGCAAGGAGAGTAAAGCGGTCATCCAAGAGCTCAACAACTGCCAGGTATCTGCGAGGATTACAGTTGTTAGCATATTCTGGTTTCCTCAGGTATTCATACCGCTTGGACTTTATACCTCAATTATAACTACAAACCTAAAGCAACGTTGTTGGGATTTACCACATGGACACAAAGTGGCAAGGACAGGCTTTCCATCTGCATTGACCTGGATTTTTAGCTCCATTCGTCTTCCATCCAGTCTGACTAGCTACCCTGTTCCTGATGAACGATAACCAGAGTTTTCTTATTTATTTAAAAGCTAAATTTGTGGCATTCAGGACTAATAGTTGTCAACTTGATTTCTCTGATGCTGGTTGTTCTTTAACAATCCTTTCAGGCTTTCTGTAAGCAGTTGGATTCATACTGAGATTCAATGCACACAGATGGACTCTATTTAGTAAATAAGTGTCTTAGGGGGTGGGCAATATGGGCTTAGAATTTTATATTTTGTGGTACTATTGTGATAACTACAAAGATGATGATGATAAAAATGGTAAAGAATATTTTTTGCAGGATGGTGACTGCAAGGCACAGCATTTTTAGCGTCACAAACGCAAATGATCTTGAGAAACAATCTCATCTGAAATGGGTTTCTTCAGGAAGCTGCTTACTTTAAACTGCATTTAATCATATTTTTCAATTAAGTGATATTTACTGATGCTCTCATGGAACAAAAAGTGTCTTTTTTTTTCTTTCTTTTTTTTTTTTTACATAAACTGAAACTTGTAATGACCACAAAATAAAAATTCTTATCATGAATTACAATTTTTATTATAAGAAATTCTTCATGATAAATTAAACAATATGACAAATCTGAGTGAAGTGGGCACATCTACCAGAAAGCATAAATTTGCTGTTTTCTGGTTGTTTTTGGTTTTTATTTCTTTAAAAAAAAACAACACTTTTTTTCTTCAACTTTAGCTATGCACCACTCCATCTTGGGCTGCTACACAAAATCTAATAAAATGCACTGGAATTTGTTGTATTGTGACAGTGTGAGAAAAATGAGAGGTCTGAATACCTGAACATCACACTCTACAGTTCAAAGACGGGGCTTGCTTGTCTTGATGCTGGTAGATTAGCTTTACTTGTGTCTGTATTTACCTGAAGTCATGCTGGGTGAAACATTTGTCTGCAAAGAGCTAATAATTTTATATATTGTACATTTTGCTTTTCTTCAGGTCACCGTCGCTCATATCAATGCCACGGCAAAGAACGCTGCCGACGACAAACTTCGCCAGAGCCTGAGGCGATTTGCTGATACCCATGCTGCACCTGCAACTGTTATTCTGGTGTCCTGTGAGTTGCCTTGTTTACCCACGATCACCTGAATCAGGTCTTCTTTGAGGGAGCTCTTTTGATTTAAAAGATCATTTTGTCTCTTTGCCGCCAGCGGATGTGAATTTCGCCAGCGAGCTGAGTGACCTGCGTCACCGCCACGGCTTCCAGGTGATTCTGATCCACGGCAACCACACGTCTTCGACTCTGCTGCAGCACGCCCACCGCCATGTTCCCTTTCAGGAAATCACAGCAGATCTGCCACAGCGTATGCCGGTCAAATCACAGGTAAGACTCGGAATCCTCCACTAAAGCCTTAAACACCTTTTTAAAGCTGTATCTGATGAGGTAATTTGGTATTGTCCAGATTAAACAAAGAAAAATATAATGGTTGGTCAATATGCATATCGACAATACATCAGCACCTTTTTTTAAAAAGGCAGGATTAATAGCCTACAGGATTAAAAAATAGGATGCAATCCTGTTTCTTTACCCTCATCTATAAGAAATTGACATGCTTGCTTATCCAATCACTGCCCTGGCATGATTATCACCTTACAGGTTAAGCAAGTCCATATTTACACTGTTTTTGGCCCTTAAAACTGAACTTATTTTTACAGTGTCTGTCAGAAGTATCCATACCTCTCATTCCAAATGTCTTAAACTGCCCTAATGTTTATGGATGAGCTCCATTCTGTCTGTGTGAGGTTGAGATGTTGTGCAAAATCACAATGAAATGCGTTCAAGTTTGTGGCACAAACATGTGGAAAAAGCTTCAGGTGTGTTTAAATACCTTTTGAGACACTGTATTAAGACTTTAATTTGTATTAAATGTGTAAGATATTAAGATACAAAAAAATGACTCTAATTTGATAGTGCAAGTTTTAGAGCCTTTTGTGTTTTGGAGCTGTATTTCAATTTTTTTTTTTTTTTTGTTTTTGTTTTTTTTCCAGTTTTGAAATTAATGGAAAAACTTTCACTTTCTTTTAAAACAAACACGGCTTCAGTTTTGTATCTTAAGTTTGATGCAAACCAGACGGGCACAATGTCTCTTCCTCCCCTCTCTCAGCCCAGTTTCAGCCTCCTCTATGTGCACAACCTCCCCGTCATCTGTGACAAGACCCTGCAGAACGCCGTGAGGCTCAGGCTTCGCCGCCTGTCAGACAACTGTGGGGGCAAAGTGCAGAGTTTGTCCCCGGGTGCTGCTGTCCTCCGCTTCGGCAGCCCCGAGGCGGCCGCACGCGCCCGCAAACGAATGGAGAACGAGGATGTATTTGGCTACAGAATCAACCTCTCTTTCACGCCAAGGCCCAGAGACGAAGTCAGTCCTGAGGCTCCGCTTCAGGCCAGACCCCGCTCCCTCCAAACCAAGGTGTCTGTGCTCGCCCCTTTCCCCTCCATTTCCTCGTCCTCTTTTCTCCCCGTGGAGAAGCCCAGATCACCCAGGAGGCCACGGCGAGCCACCCGCCCCTTCCCCACCTCTGCCCTAGTTCCCGAGAGGCCCTACAGCCCCAGGAGGGGGTCCAGTGGGCCTCCGGGCGGCGCTCCAGCCAAACCGCATCAGGTCAGCAGACTCCTCCATGCCCGCCTCCCTCCCGCCTCCCACTGCGCTCTGTCCTTGTCTGGGCTGCCGTGCAAATCGCAGTAGCTTGTCCTCCCTCAAAGCTCTCCTGATTGCTGCTTTAACTAACATCTTGCTTGCCTTCATTTGTCTGCCACTACTAGCAGATGGCATGCAGTATTTGTGCTGGTGCATGCTTTTTTTTTCTCTCCTGACTGCCCTGCATGTTCATTTGTCAAGTCATATTAATCGATGAGTTGCCTCATAGCTTTTGTGCTTGTCTTTTGTGTCTGTGAAGCCATATTTCTACTAGCCAGTTTGTCTTTACTCAGTTTTAACCTATATTTTTGTTTCTTAATGCTTTCCATTTTTACAAAAAAAAATAAAAATTAAGGCTTTTTACTTCTACATTTTTTTTCTTTGCCTTCAATTAAGCAAGTGCAACTGTCTGATCAAAACCAACCCAATAAGGTCAAAACTAGAGATGTAAAATTCAAACGTTTGGAGTTGAACTTTGAAATTTTATTCAAAAGTTTATGTTCAGCTACCTCTATCACAATAAGCCAAGCCCATGATAAATTGAAATGACCTCAGTAATTTCCATTCTGATTAATATTTTTTATACAGAAATTTTATATAGATGCTTCAAAAACCATTTTGTTTTTGTTTTTATTTTTGCTTAAGTTATTTGGTTGTCGTGTTTTATTTGGGTCATTTCAAATATCTCCCAGTTCCTGTGTGACGTGTTTACAAAATTCAAGTTTATTGATCTTGCATTTTTATGCCATCATCAGCATTTTCCTCAAGACTGGTCTCAAAATAACAGTATTCTTATTTATTGCAACAATTATTGAGACAATGTATCCTCCAAAATCATTTAAAATCTGTTCTTGATTTAATTGCTTTGTTGATTTTAACTGCACATTGCTAGATTCACCTTAATGAGTTGGTTCAGGTCTGATTTTTCTTCAGCTTTTTTGCATGCAGCCTCGCAGGTGTCACTAATATGTCTCTCCTCATTACACCTTTCTGAAAAACAATCTTCCACTGTTTTAATTTAGGAGACTAACGTGGATGCAAAGTCCAGGGTGGGCCTGCCCCACTTGGGTGGGGGGCGTGCTGCTTCCTTATCACCCCAGAGAAAAGAGACGGGAGCCCTGGAGGATCAGGCAAAGACTGGCCTATCGGGAGAATCGAAGCACAAGAAGAGGTACATACACACACACACACACACATCAGGGGGGACAATTTGTTTTTATTTAATAAGTGCCTATATAAATCCATTTAGGTTGTACAGAACTGTAAAATTCAGTATTGATTGTTTTTCATTTTTATTTTTTTCATGGAAAAAAATCTTGAGGGCTGTGTGCATTCTTACATTGCCCCCTATACTTTGAGTTTAATAAATATCATCTAGTCTAGCTGCCTTCAGAAGTTATAATTAATGAAGCACCTGTGTCTGATTTCACCTCAGTAAATGCAGCTGTTCTATGAAGGCCTCAGGTTTCTTAGAGAGCAGTAGTGAACAAACCTGATTATGAAATGATGACCAAAGCTTTGAATACAGGGTGTGGAAAAGTGTGTGCCCCCTTCCTGATTTCCTATTTTTTAAATTTTATTTATTTATTTTGCATGTTTGTCACACTTCAATGTTTCAGAGCAACCATGTTCTGGCTTTGTAACCCTTTCCAGACTGGCAGATTTCAATTACTTTACTGAATTTCTTTGGATCTCAGCATGATGTCTAGCTTTTGAGAATTATTTGGTGGTGTTTATTTGTCAGGCCAAGTGATGTCCTGATTGAAAACAGGTGCTGCAGTAATCAGTGCATGGCTAAAGACAGTGAACTCAGGTGTGATAAATAGTTATGTTTTAACAGGAAGGGCAGTCACACCTCCCTCACAGGGCCATGTAGATTTGGAATTTTTTTTCTTCATTAATAACAAACCTCTTCATTTAAAAACTCCATTCTGTGTTTACTTGTGTTACTTTGACTAATATTTAAGTTCTGAAACACTGAAGTGTGACAAACATGAAAAAAAAAAAGCAAGTCAGCAAAGGGACAAACACTTCTATGATACTCTTCAATCCGATGGGAATTGTATACAAAGAATACTGGTTGACCAAGACTGAATATTTTGGACAACCGTGTGCTTTAAAAAGTAACGTGTTGTGTTTTTGGGTTTTTTTCACTCAAAAATTCCCAGTAAAATTGATCAGTGGTCTGTATTGTGAAGATGTTCGAACAGTGTGAATACTTTTGCAATGCAGTGTGACTGTCTTCACGGGAACTGTATAGTATTTTAACTAGTTTTGACCACAAAACTGTTTGCTGAGTTGATGGTGTCTGTGCAGTGTTGTTCCCAGCCTAACCACCCCCTCCCCTCTCTGTGTAAAAGAGAGGGCTCCAGTCCTCGAAGTGTAACCGGATCGCCAGCAGCGCAGAGGGACCAGAGCTCGGACGAGTTCAAGATTAGCACACCCTCAGCCTTCAGCAAGCTGAATCTGAACAGGAGCTTCAGCCCCCTCGTCCCGTCTCATGGGTCCTGGTCCTCCCGGTACGAATGCTGCGTGAGCATTATCCATCAGCACTGTTTTATAACTACAACTGTTATTTTTAGATTAACAAACATCTCCTCTTTCAATAAAAAGGAGTGGATCCCCCTGCCTGTCCAGCCGCTCCTCTCCTCTGCTCACGACCGCTCCCAACGCTTTCTCTGAGGGTCCGTCCGAGCCTTTCTCAGAGGGGGCGGAGCTTCAGGTCGCCAACCTTGACTACAGGATGTCCCGCAAAGATCTGCAGCAGATACTGCATGACGCCTTCTCCCGTCATGGACAGGTAAGGCTTACACCTAGTATTTGGAAAGATGTGATGTGTCACTCAGGGAGTTGAACATTTCTGTGTTTCCTTTTTGTTTTGTCTAGGTGAAAGCTGTGAATCTGAGCCCGCACACGGATTACCAGCTGAAGGCCACGGTTCAGATGACGTTCCTGCAGCAAGCCATCAGTGCCGTCAGCGGCCTGCACCGCTACAAGATTGGAAGTAAACGCATCCAGGTGTCTCTCATTACTGGTGGCAACAACAAATCTCTTTCCTTGCTCAGGTACAGTTTGGTGAATTAGTTAGTAAATTGACAAACATTTTGTCTCAAATTAACCCTTGACATACAAAGCCTATAATAAATTTCTTCTATGAAGCAGTTTTAAATTAAAGAAACAATCTATAATTTAAGATATTAACTCATAGAAAAGTTGGGTTTTTTTTTGATTACTAAAGGTCAGGACAAATTTTAAAACCAATTGAGGGATTCAGGTGTGGATTAATTGTCATGAGAAATTACAACTGTGTCTTTCAGTCTTTAAATAAAAAAAGAATAAAAATCACTTTTGCTAAACAAATACAAAGTTTTGATTATGACCATAGACAAACTAAAAAAAAAAAAACAGACTCACCCCAAACTCCTTGGAGATGTTTTAGAAAAATATACAGGAAAGATCCTTCTGTTTTTGATTCTTTTAAATTATTTTTAATGTTTAAACAAAAGCGAAGGTATAAAAAGCCTATGCTTCCACCTACATTTTTGGTCTACATTTTGTTATTGCCATTGACAAGAATTTAAATATTTATTTATTTTTTTTATTTTTCAGCATGGTGGTGTTTTTTTCTTTTGGTTTTTGTATGCAAAGGTTAAAAATCACCAAAATAAATAAGATCCTGAAGTAATTTTCCTTCTTCCATTTTACAGCACTGAGATCATTTGTGTTCTTCAGGATGCTCCTGCTAATTGCCTGCCTCTGTTCAAGCTAGCTGAGATCTATGAGAAGAAGTCAGTACCCGTTTCAACCCATTGCTTTCAATTTAGTATTTGTTTAATGTCCAAGCTGTAAAGTAACACATTTATCATGTCCTCCTTTTCAGATACTTGCATAAACTCGCCATTGGTGAGCTGTACAAGTTATCGGACGTGCTCTCGGTGAGGGAACAAGGCGGCTCCAGGCTGGTGTGTCTCCTGCCCAGCATCCAGATTCGTCAGAGTCCACTGGGATCTTCCCAGTCACAGGAGGGTTCGTCCTCTGCAAGCGGGAGTCCTGTTGTGTTTGAGGAACTCGAGTACCACGAGCCTGTTTGCAGACAACATTATGCTAAGCAGGACTTCAGGTAAAAAACATATTCAAACAGTGCCTTGCAAAAGTATTCACATCCTTTGAGCTCCTTCATTTTTTTCTTTTTCTTGATCAGAGTTTTTCAATGTAGTTTTAGTATTTTACCAACTTGTGGTCATTTCTGTTTTAATCAACTAAAATGTCCTACTTTTTATCAACAGAATTTGTAGTAAAATATGAGGAATGATTTTTAGTATTCGTGTAATTGTAGTGATTTTTATTATACCTAGACAACGTATTTGCTATGCAACCAGGGTATTTTGTAGCACACAGACATGCTTTAATTTGGTAGCTTTTAAACAACTTTATTTTGATTTTTTTTTTTTTTTAATTAATCAAGAATCCTACATATCCTAAATGAAATCAGTTGAAAATATAAAAGTGAGCAGGTTGTCATTTTAAATCATCCCCAATGAGCCTTTTCTTCCTGAACAATAATTGTATACTGTACTGTAAAATGGTACTGTAAAATGCTCCAAACAAAATCTTTAGACATGTTTAATAAGAATAACCCTTGATATTATCAAGGGATTAAACTGAATAAATGATTATATCACTCAACAAATATTTCAGCTACATCATTTTTCAGCTACGTATGGACAAGACCTAACATTCTTTCAAACCATTAAGAAATTAGAAGTGTAAATATTTTAGTGCAAACATTAAAAACATGTTATAGTCAACCGTCGGCCATCTTGAATATTGAGACTTCAGTTTCATCATCAGTCTGCTTATTACTGTTTTTTGTTTTTCTGACACTTCTTATCAGTCTCCAACCTAAAACCTGAATTCTACACGACTGAAAACTGGTCATGGTCTTTTTGTACTTATGACTATCTAAGATTAAAATATGAACGTTTACTAATTTTTTAAAATTATTTTGTACATTTTTAACAGCGAGGCAGACTTTGACCCCGAGTCCTATAAAATCCCCTTTGTCATGACGTCGCTGAGTAGTTTGTCCACTGAAGTCCACAGTCTGCTACAGTTGCATGACGGCACTCTTCCACTGCTAAGGTAACGGCACAATTCTGTGTAACGTTTACGAAACATGTGTGGGCACATTTGAAATGAGCAATGTTTAATTTTAGTTTTCCAGACTGCTATGCAGCAGCTTTTAGCCCTCTGCAAGTTGGCAATGAGAATCTAGAGGACGGTGTTCCTCTGGAGCATCTCATTACCTGCGTTCCCAGCATCACCGTCGTCACGGCGCAGAATGGGTTCAAAGTCATCAAGTGGGTCCACAACAAACCACCTGGGCAAAACTCTGGTAGGAATAGACACAAATATTCAAGTTATGTCTCTACCCTTCACATCTCTCGCATGCATCTGAATTTTAATATATTTTTTTTTTTTTTTGTTTGTTTGTTTTTGCAGAGCCCTGGTTTCAGCGTTGCAAAAGTCCGGTTGGCAATCCCCAGCTCATCCAGTTTAGCAGAGAGATTATTGACCTGTTGAAGAGTCAGCCATCTTGCCTCATGCCGATCAGCAAATTCATACCTTCATACCACCATCACTTTGCTAAGCAATGCCGAGTCTCTGACTACGGTTTCTCCAAGCTGCTGGAGCTTCTGGAAGCCGTCCCACATGTCCTACAGGTTCTCTAAAGAAAACCCATTCCATTAATGTTCCCATTAATGAGATATATTTGTGTTTCATGTTTTTGTTTATGTTTTTACCAACAGATAATTGGAATGGGTACCAAGCGTTTACTGACCCTCACCCACCGAGCACAAGTGAAGCGCTTCACACAAGACCTTCTTAAGCTGCTCAAGTTTCAAGCTAGTAAACAAGTGGCACTCAAGGACTTCATGCAGGCATATCATTGGTCAGTAAGCAAGCATTTAAGTCTTTTTTTTTTTTTTAATAGCTTGATTCATTAAAAAGAGTTTGAATCGCTGGTGTTTCAGTTCTTGTATTCTTTGTTCCAGGTGCTTCTCAAGAGACTGGAGAGTCACAGACTACGGCATATGTGACCTGATGGACCTGCTGGCTGAGATCCCAGACACTACCATCACCATCACTAACCAGACCACCGACACGGTCATCTCTGTTCCCAAGAGAGGTCAGTCTGAAACTGACAAAACGCTGATTGAGTCTGAATAAAAACGACTCGCTTTGTTACGAGGTTTTTAGTTCATTTTGGCAAAGTTTGTTGCAGAGAATTATCCAATTCTATGCAGACAGATTTCAAAAATCTTCAACCATATGAGGGTCGTCGTTGTGTTTCAGTGGAGTTTATTGTGATAGACCACTAATAATTGTGAAGCAAAGGTTGTGGAGAACCTGTAATCTAGAACCTGACAGTCCTCAATATGTAAAAATACAAGATGCTTCATCTTTCATCCAAAATGTTACTTCTTAAAAACATATTTTTTAAGACAGAAAAATTATTTTTTATATCCGTTTTTATATTCTTGATTTTTATGATTGTGTCTTTGTGAAGCACTTTGTGATTTTAAAGTGTGTGGTTGGTGCTACATAAATGAAACTGAATTACTTGCTTAAAAAAGAAATTGACGACCATTTTCCTTCCACCAAGTCAAACGTTTGCTTTTATTTTGGAAACCCGTTTCTGGTTGCCAGAGCGGACCGTGGAGGAAATGGAGCGAACCAAGCAGTTTGCGAAGGAGGTGGTGGACCTTCTTCGGCATGAGCCACACAGCCGGATGCCGTTCAGCAAGTTCATCCCAACCTACCACCACCACTTTGGCCGGCAGTGCAAGCTCAGCTACTACGGATTCACCAAGCTCATGGAGCTCTTCGAGGCAATCCCAGACATTCTGACGGTACGGCCGACACGCCGCTCCGGACTTCATATCGCCTTCTGTTCCTCTGAGGGTTTTGGTTGGTTTCTGACCTATTGAACGTTTCCATCTCTCCTCAGATTTTGGAATGTGGGGAAGAGAAGGTGCTGACTCTAACCGAGGTGGAGCGCATCAAGGCTCTGGCGGCCCAGCTGGTCAAGCTTCTACGGGCTCAGAAGAACTTCAGTCTTTCTGTCAGCCAGCTGCTCATAGAGTACAGCAAGACCTTCGGCTATGGGCTTCGTCTGCAGGACTACGACACGGCTACGCTGCCCGCTCTGCTGGCCAAACTCTGCCATGTTGTCAAGGTAAAAAAAAAAAAGACATTTGTTCTGAAATATACAATATAAAAAATGGAAATATAAATGGGTTCAGTCTCTTTCTACCACAGAAACAACAATCTAAAGAAGTTATCAGGAAGACGGTTTACTGCATAACAATGAGTGAAACTTTTTGAGGTATCTTGTCATCAGTGATGATTCCCGTACTTGGAGTAGAAGGTTCTCATATTGAGTTAAGTTTATAGTAATGAGATTCTCAGACCAGTACAAAGTAAAGCAACTACTAATAATACCTCAGAAGATGACTAGAGAAAAAAGTAAGCTGTATCACTTTTAAATAAAAACTGAGTAACTGAATAAAGGCATTTTGCCCCTTTTGAACAAAATGTATTTTTTTTTCCTTTTCACATTGGTTTTGTGGCCCTGTTTGGCTAGATCAGATTTTTTGTCTACATCGACTAGCCACTCAGATTCCCCTGAAGCCCCAAAACAGGGTGGAAACTTGTACCTACTGCTAAAATATACTATTTATTACTTTTGCAAAATATTGTCCTGGCTATAAGTTTCAGAAGTCTAGATAATATCTGTTGGTTATTTTAGTTTTGTTGGAGTGTCAATGTAACTCCAGTATCTCCCCGTTTACTGTTGAGGCGTTGATGGCGTTCCGTTCCTCTTGTTCAGGTGGTGGACAGACCTGACGGTCGGGAAGTGCAGCTGATCAACAGGAAGTCTCTGCGCCTGCTGACCACTCAGCTGCTGGCCCTGCTCATGTCCCAGGAAAACGATCACATGACGAAAGGAATGAAGGTGGAGGAGCTGAGTCACCATTACCTGAGTGTTCACGGAGCCCAGCTCAATCCCTGTGAATACGGCTTTCTGTCTCTGAGCGAGCTGCTGAAGAGCCTGCCCTACCTCGTAGAGGTTGGAAACAGATTTCTCTCTGAAGAACCGTGATAGATTTTCTGGTTCTGCCTAAATGGCAGTTAACAGCTAAACTCCTCCTTCTTGCTTAGCTGTACTTTGAAGAAAGTGGTGGAAATGTCGAAGATCGCAGCAGCGGCGGCGGCCATGGGGTTGAGTGGGTGAGGCTTACCAGACTCTACCAGTTTGCTTGTAACGTTCGGGCGCTGCTCCACACCTACCACTACAACCAGATCTTCCTGACGGAGTTCCAGGGGGCATACAGCAAGTTTACCGGCTGCAGCCTAGAACCTCGCTTTTATGGATACATGAGCACTGATGACCTGCTCAGCGCTATTCCACAGGTCAGCATGGGCTTTTTTTTTTTTTCTCCATTTTTTAAAAATATTATAATTCAGTCCCTAAAAGATCTATAAAATTTTTTCAAGTCTCTTCTTCTTTTTGATAATTAAACATGTTGTCTTGTGTTTCCAGGTGGTCTGGATCAAAGGACACGGTCATAAGAGGATTATCGTTTTAAAGAACGATATGAAAGGTAAGGTACGGGGTATATTTAGATCTTTGTCAGGTTGAAAAAAGGTTTTCAGACGGATGAAAATAAACTTTAAATGTGGAGTATTTGTTTGCTTTAGCAAAGCCGAGCTCCTCAGGGCCCAGCAGCCCACAGCCAGGAGAAAGCATGGAGAGTCCCAGGGACAGCCCCATCAGCAGCACGACGTCAGGAACACAAAGTCCAGGTAATCCAAGTCACACGTATGTTTATATGAAATGCTGGTTGCATGTAAACTTCTGAAGTTCTTTGAAACACAATTACGAATAATAGTGCTGGCTATTTTTATGGTGAAATTACGTTCCTTCCACTTCATGTTGACTTGAACATTCAGAAGTTTAGAAATGCAATTGTAAGCATTACCCTTAGTTTGTTTGTAAACCATCAGACTTTAGCAATGACAAACCTTTTTATTACCATCCTTAGCAGCAGCAAAAATGCTTTCTAAATCCTAATGGATTCCAGCTGTGCCATCCTTATGTTCAGATGATAAATCTCTACTGCAGATGTCACTTTACTGTACTGAACTTGATTTATGTGGATTTATTGGGTTATAACAGCTGTGATTTTCATGTCAAGAACTTCATTGAGAGAAATGTGAATATAGAAAAAACTTGGATAAATTGGTCTACAAAGGTACTGGGTGAACCTTTTTTTATTTTTGTGTCTATCTTGATATGTTTCACTCAAACTTTAACTCTTGAATCTGTTTTTTTTTTGTGTGTGTTTTTTCCCGGCTGCCAGGTTGCGATGCAGATTCAGAGTTGCTCCGTCTAGCCTCGCCCGTTGACCTGTTGTGTGGTCCTGTGCCATCCTGCCTGCCGTCACCTCAGCTCCATCCTGACCCTGTTCTCCTGCAGCAAATGGACCTGATTGATTTTGAGAGAACTCCACCTCCACAGCCACCAACAGGTCGGATCTTGCTCAGTAATTCAAACCTGTTTGATGTCCTTCAAGATATAAACACTGCACACTTAACATTAGTTTTTTTCTGAATCTCAGAGCTGGAATCCGTAGAGGCGGCAGCAGCAGATGGTCCGTCTGATCCGGCGGAGCAGCGCGGCGGTTCAGACGCTTCACCGTCGCTCCCTGAAGGGAAGAACATTTTGTCCACGGACAGTCCTGGCAGGAGAGCTTCCCGCAGCAGATTTAAACTAGCTGCCAACTTCTCCTTCACAGCAGGCCTCTGATCCACTCATTTGCTTGCACTTCAACACAAACACACACAGCCGTCAGTGTAACTCTAAATGGAAGAGTTGACCAGCTCCAAACGGATCCGTACCTTCCACATGGCGACAGGCTGTTTCTGTTTCCTCCTCGGCAAGCTTTCGTCACAACGTTTCATTAAAGTTCACCTAGCTGGTCTTGTTTTTGCAGATTTTCTGCAATTCTTTGATTTGCAAACTGATGTGCTGTATCCTAGTTTTCATCCCAGGAGCAGGCGATTCTCGGAGGGCGCCCTCGGTTCTGAGCCGTAGTCGACATGTTGAGGAACTCTGAGTTATAAAAACTGAGTTAGTTTTCACTGTATGGTTTTCAGTTTATAAAACTGCATTAGGAGTTACCAGTGAAACATTCAAGGTCCCTTCTTTGCTCCCTGCCAAAAACAGAAACTTTCTTTTTAAAACCTTAGTTTCAACCTTTTGGCGCTTAGTCTTTGGTTGGTTATAATGAGCAATCCAGCTGAAGAGTCGCAGCCTGATTAATTATTTCTGATTTTTAAAGTAGTTGGCCTCTGTACACTCCCCTGCAATGTCTCTGCAGTGTGTTTTTCTTAGTTCCTTCTAAGTTTTTGCGGAGTCTGTTCATCTGTGAAGGAGCTTGGGCCTAAATGTGACGGTAGATCCTAAACGACAAAGCCGGTAATCTGCAGCCAGCAGCTCTGAATGTTTGTCTTTAAGCTGTGTTTCTGTGCGTGTGTGTGTGTGGTGTACACTGGAGAGGATGGAATGAAATGTGCGAGGTGTGCATAATTGAGTTTATGCAAGGTGTAACCACAGAGTCGGATGAGGAGAAGACATTTAGTTTCAGGTCGGTCTTGATTTTTCTACCGCGGTCTCACCCAGCAGCTGCCTCGTGAAGGTTTGATGGGTTAACCTTTGCCACTAGTGGGCGCTGAATCAGAGGTGGCCTATTTAGAGGACAGCACACAGTCCTAAGTTTTTGATTTTTAACGGCACAGTGACTATGTTTTAGAGGAAAGGTGGTGGGGCAGGAGCAGATGGATTTCGGACTGTGGGGGGCCCTGAGAAGCCTCCTGCACTCACAGAGGGGGCCCTCCGCTGCTCTCTGGGGTCTGCCGGGCTTTTACAATGGCTTGTATTCGCCACGGCGCTGAAACGCGGTGCCATCGTTCCTCCCTCTCAGGCGGAGTAGTTTTTAACTTGCAGGTGCGCGGTGGTCTCTGATTTCTCTTCCTTTTCTTTTTCCGTTTCGCCCATTGGCTGCTGGCTGCCGAAATATCTCCAGATGTCGGCTGCGTGTGTGTGAAGTCTGGCACAAACCGGATGTAACTGAAGTCGAAGCTGCTGCTTGCTGTAAACCTTTAGGGATTGGGTCAAAAAGCCCATGTAGGAAGTTTGTTTGCCTTGATACTGGGTTTAGTCTGTTTAAAGTCGTTTTTTTTTTTTTTTTTTTTTTTTTTTTTACTCGGTGTTAATAAGCTCCATCTTGCACAAATCAGAATTTTTAAAAGTGACTCTTGTTGCTCCTTTCTTTTTGCACTGTTTTAGTGACCACCTGAAGGAATCATCAGTTCAAAGTAATTGTTTGAAATTAATGACACAAAAGCAGATTAAACAGATCGGTGAACGTCTACAAATAATTATTTTCCTCTTTTGTTTGAACTACAGTGACAACTAACTCCATTTTAATGAGTCCTCGATACAGTTGGATCACCGAGAACCTGCTGTACCTGTTGGAATATGCACTTCTGCATAGTTTTAGTTGCTGAAATACATGTTTGAGAAGGGATTTAAATGAGTTCATGTGTTAAATTTCCTCATAAGTGTTCTACAAAAGATTTTAAGGAACTTTATTTATTCTACTGTTTCCTTAAAGCTTTATGTTGCCATGAGTGTTTTGTTTACCTCAGTGATTCATTGTGTCTGCAGTCGTCTGTCCCTTCAAAGTTTTTACTGCCTTGCTGCACCAACACTGTTGCAACAGTCAAATGATGTTGAAGTGACCAAAAAGAATCGATTAATAAAATTCACAAGCATCTGTTTGTGTGTGTGTGACATGTTCCAGGTGCATCTTAGTAAATGAGATGAAGTTTATTCGAGCAGTTTAGTTACTGGCGCTTGTAAAGTCATGCAGATGGACGTATTGTTTGAGTTCATTTTAATGATTTATGGCTTAAAAGAAAGCGAAAACGCAATGTTCACTTTAGTAATACAATATCTAATAAAGTTCAATTGCGAGGTAATTAAACCTTAGTATTTATTACCAAGTGATGTCAATTATTGCTGGTAATTAGTATCACCAATTTTAATTGGTGATACTAATTAGTTTTAGGATGCCAATGACTGTTTAGGCCGTTTATAAGTTAATTTTTATACGTTCCACTTCTAAGAGCCTACATTTTTGGCATCTTATTAGGTGGAATCATCCAAATTAACCAAAGTATATACTCGCCACCCCAAAAAAAGAATTTGAGCCAAGTGAAATAAGTTGACATTTTAATAGCATTCTCATTGTACTGTACTTGCAGAGGGCAAACATGACACGGTTCGTTCTTGAAAGATGCTCTTTATTGAAACATATTTACAAGTGTTTTCAGCTTATTTTCTGTGTATTTGTTTGTTATTTTATTTTTTTAAACAGCAGAACTTTTATAAAGTCACTACACTTACAGGACGTCAAGTTATCAGAAGAAAGAAGTGATAAGAGCTCAACAGTTTTCTTGACGCGAGTCGCTAAAGTCCTAAATACACTCAAGCACACACTGTTTATTGGAGGCATTTAAAAGGGCTTCATTCCTTTCCTGGTGTTTATCATAGAAATGCAAGATTAAATTTAAAGGATGCAAATTTTTTTTGAGGGTTTATGATCACCACAGGTGAGGTTGTACTGTCTGTTATGTCCAGGTTGTTGATGGTGTCTATAAGTGACCCTGCAGAATGAGGAAGCATGACCAATGGTTACATTGGAGGTATTTACAAGCGTTGAACTGTGATTCGGAGTAACGTTAAAGAACAAAAGTGACATCAGACTTCATGCCAGTCAGCAATCTCCACCTGTTCCCCCCCCCTGTGTTTGCATAAAATAAAATCCCAGAGAGCAGGAAGGTCCTGCCTCATCAGCCTGGTTGTCATTTCAGTGGATTCTCATCTGTGATCAGACGCCAAACTGAGAGGTTTATCAGAAATCAGAGATGTGCATCACCTGATCTATGCCAGATTGTTAGGATTTTTTTGGTCCTAACAGTCAACCTGTTATGAAGCCATTTCTAAGACTTTGGGACCCCATTGAGAGCCGTTATCCACAAAAGGAGAAAACAAGAAAACCTGCACAACTCTCCAATGGTACCCATGATGGCCAAGACTATTGAGAAAAGATAAAAACTTTTTAAAGGTGTGTGCTGTTATATCTGACCTAAACCTAACAGCATTTCCAGGGGGGGGAGCACCATACAGTGAACCATGGTGGTGGCAGTATGATGGTGTGGGGCACTCTCATAGTTTTAGAACCTGCAGCAGGTCTGTAGATGTAGAAATGCATCCAAAAATTGCAGGTCAGTAGGACTGGAGTTGGGAGTCCACCGCCACAAGGTTTGGATCCTCCAGACATTTGTTGTCTCCAGTTTCAGGTGTGTCTCCAACACAGCTGATTCAGGTGTGATAAACCAGGGAAAGAACTAAAGCGTGCACGATAAACGCAACACTATGACAAGGTTTGAAAGATGTCATTAGAAAACAGGCTCCGTTATCTCGTGAAAATCGGAGAGGAAAACATTTGCTGTTGGAAAATAAGATTTTCAACATCAAGATGAGAGAAATAACTAATAATCTTCAGGTAAAGATATCCAAACGAATGTTTACGACTGTCTGATTTTGGCATTCGTAGAGAACATCTGTGTCTTTGGAAGCTCGTCAAAATTGCTGAAATCAAGTCTGATTGGATCAACTGTTTGCAGCAGCGGTGAAAGCGTTTTAAGTCAGCATGAGATTAGTTATTTTTATACATTTTTATCCAATATTGCCTACTGCAGGGATTGTTTACTTGTAAACTGCTGACTTTGATGTACAAAAGTATCCACTGCCACCCGACCTTTAAACATGAACCAATTCATGGATCAAATTTGCTCATCGGAACAACTTAGACTCACAAACTGGGATAAATAATAGCTTATGAATGAGAACTGTTGTCCTAAATGACACAATGAGAGGCTTCATGTTCATGTCAGAGAACCCCGCTAATCACTGATGTGATGGATATTGTGCTTTTGGATGCATCCTCACCTTAAAAGGAATGCGACATACAGGAAGGACCTGACCTGCCTCTGCATAAATACATCAACCATACAGCTATCAGACTCTATTTACAGCTCTGCTTAGTTCATGTACAGTCCTGGTAGATGTGCGCCCACTGTAAAACACCCCACCTTGAACACTGATCAGGGATCAGTTCCCACGCGCCTGCAGCAGGGAAATAGATCTGATTCCTGAACGGGCTCGAGGGCGAGTGCTGCTGTCTGTGGTTCTCTGAGAAACAGGAAGTGTTTGGGTCATGTGACATGAGAGTAGCGACCGTCGATAAGGGGGTCGGTTACATTACAGCACACTGGGCGACTCCGCAGCAGTCCTTGATGATGGCCGCCCCTGACTTGGTGATGAAGGGTTTGTTGGGAGGCGGCTCTGGGATCTGTCGCTTGGGCTTTTGAGGATCTGCAATGAGATTAGAGGACAGAGATTTTTTTTAAAAAAAGCACATGTGCAGCTAGTTTCCATCTCTGAAGGCGAGTTTTGAAGCTCTGACTCACTCGCCGTGGCTTTGAGTTTCTGCTCCAGAGGCCGGAGCTTCAGCCGGAGGAACTCGGCCATCTCCTTGTCCTCCTCCTTCTCCCTGAGGAACGATCACATCTCTAATGCAGCTCAATAAACATCAGCAGTTATCTGACCAGACCAAACAGAACCTGTATTCTGCATGGTTTATTAAAGCTTTGGCCTTGTTGACTAAATCAATTAGTCTGAAAGACAAAATCCAAACTCAATTAGATCTGACAGTTTTTTTTTTTCCAGAGGTGGGTTGAGCGAGAGCAGCATCGCTTCAAAACAACATTTTTCTGAATGAAGTCACTCAAGCGAATAGTAGACGGCAAAAACATAAAATCTTACCAAGTCATTTTGGTTTAGTTTCTAGTGCAAATGAGACAAAAACTAACATTTCAGTAAGACAAATGCTTCTTTTAAGTAATAGCTCCTTAATATTGATGGAAAACCAGTTATTTCACTTATAATAGGATGAATAATATTCAGACTCGTCCATCTCATTCACTTTGTTTCTCCCGCACCATGTCTGTATGAAACACTCAGACACAGCTGCACTAAGAGACAAAATCCCGGATATTAACTCTGCCCGTCATGCAGGTGGTACCTTAATCTCTCCACCTCGGCGTCGTCCACCAGGAAATCCCTTTTCTGCACCAGTTTATGGATCTTTAGGATCAGCTCCTCCTCCCGCTGCTTGTGTTTCTTGTTCTTTTCTTTCTCTTTTGGCAAATGACAAAAAAATATGGTATTAATAACAGTGTAGACTACAAATGAACCATTTCCTAAATCCCAACATCGCAAATAGATCCTTAACTCTCTCTTTGCTATTAATGGCAAATAAAGCATTAACTTCAACATACAAATACCAGAGAGCTTGCTTTCTCTTTAGAGAGAACATCCGTTTTAGTATTGTCTGACCTTCACGCATCAGTGGAAAAACCAGAGCCGCCTACTGTATCATATGAACATGCATGTACGCATGCTTGCAGCTGAATAGGCAGGTTGTCTCAGGACGGGGGAAAAAAAGGGAAATAAAACGAGTCATCTGCACACGTCGGCTCTTTGTCCTGTCTGGAAGTGAAAGTGGGGCATTGCAGCTGCAGTGACTGCCCCCGTGGGGGCAGAACAACCTGAAGGGTGCAGAACTCAGGGAGAGGGGTGGCTCTCGTTGTCCTGAGCTGGAATAACTGGAGGCCCTCCAGTTGCTCCATCTGCTGCTGGAATACTGCAAAATGTATTTATTTTTGTTTCACTTTCGTGGCTATCGGCAGAGTTGTCAATAAGTGGGACACCTGGGACTTTGCTTCAGACAAAATCTTTTAGCTGGAGAGTGAAGTTATCCCTGCCTCAGTTAAAAAGATGAATTTATCACAAGGCTTGTTGCTCACATCAGATGTGACCAGCTCTTTACTTTGCTGCTCGAGCACCAGATAGATCGGAAACGCAGCTCTCGCTCAGAGACGGCCGCAGAAGTCTTTTCGGGAGAACAGAGTCATAGCAACCGTGGCAGAAATAAAGCTGCTCTGGTTTTGGGTACTTGAGGCGGCTGGGATCAGATCCTGCAGCAGAGACAGAGCGGTGTGCGTTGCGTCAGGCCATCTGTCTGAGCGACCGGGATGATAATGATCAACAGAACATGAGCAGATCCACTGAGAAGTGGGTCCAAAAGAAGAAACGGAGGGAGGAGGGGGGAGGATGTTGACCTCTGTGTTGGTTTTAATGAGCTGGGACATTCAGGAAGCAAACATTTTATTACTCAGAGTCAACAAGCTAAGCAATTAGGCCCATTTTCAGCAGGATGTTTCTGTGTGAGGAAAGCTAATGCTGATATGATGCTAATGAAATGTTTTAGGCTTTACTTATTAAGAAACAAGAATATAAAGACTAAATAAGCCAAGGTGACGTTCTTATTTTTCACTGATAAACACAAACATCCCATCATGACAGCAGCAGATGTCTACAGGTTGTCAGGTGATCCACTTATTTTCTTTCCCAGCTTTAAAATAAAATCCCCCCCCCAATGTTTGAGATGCCACCCGTGTGTTGTCATGTGCGTCCTTGAACATGACACCGCCACCTCCTCTCCACCTCACACACGCAGACTCTGACATATAATGAAACAAGATGTACATTCTCTATCAGGGGGCGCGTTATCCTGCTGTTGCCAGGTTTTTATCTCAACTCCCTGCTTTGTGTTACTATGGGAGACGCTGCTGACGTCAGAGGAAAACTTTACCACGCTCAGGATGCGCATCACACGGGTGTAGAGTTATGCCTCCATTAGAGTTTTTACTGTCGTTACTATTAGATTCAATTATGTGAATTTTTATCTGGAAACTGTCTGGCTGCTTCTGATGTATGTGCTCCGATTAATTTTTATCTGCAGAAAAAAAAAAAACGTGTCAAACTCAAGGCCCATGGACCAAATCCGGCTCATCAGAAGTTTACATGTGGCCCCTAGAAATAAAACACTCTTTAATATAACAATTGTGTGCCTAATTATTATTTTATCAATCAAAACAAAGCAATTTCATCTGCATTCTGCCAAACTGGATCAAGGTGAAAATATATCTGATGTTATTTAATTTCAAGAAGTGCTCATCAAATGTAGAGTCGGCTGTTTATTCATATTTCATCAGTTTGTTTATGGGTTTTATCAACACATTCTGCCACAAACCGTCCCTTCGGAGACATTCTCCATGTTGATACGGCCCGAAATGAAAACGAGTTTGACGCCCCTTATCTAAGTCATAAAATACTTCAGAAAGAAATTAAGACTGTTCGGCTTTAAAAAAAAAAAAATCCATCACAGAGGAAGTTGCATTTTTAATCATTTACTGTAAAAAATATCTGTTTTTTAATTGGGCCCTCGCAAAAGTATTTGTAAGATTTAGAGTTTTTCATATTTTGTCAGATCAGTAGAGAATTTTCTGGTGACTCATTTTGTTCATTAGTTATTGTGTTTAATTGTGAAAGCATTCAAGTGTTAGAAAGGCGGTTCTGTTGACACAAACTGACAGAAAGCAAACACCGCCATTTTCAAATCCTATTTAGATGATTTTAAAACAACGTAGTGATTCTGTTCAATTTTACAATTCGCACTAATCTGTTAGTGAGAATTGACACTCTGTTGGTCTGGCACACAGGTCTCAAACTCCAGTCCTCGAGGGCCACTGCCTTGCAACTTTTAGATGTGCCTCTGCTGCACCACCTGAACAGAATAATTAGGTCATTAAGGCTCTGGAGAACTGATCTACACAAGGAGGAGGTAATTAAGCCATTTCATTCCAGCGTTTTGTACCTGTGGCACATCTGAAAACTGCAGGACAGCGGCCCTCAAGGACTGGAGTTTGACACCCCTGATAGCACATAAAATCTCAATGCACACTCTGAAATGTTGTGGTTGCAAGCAATATGACAAATTGCCTTTACAAGGCAGTGGGAGATTTTCCTCTCTGCTTTGGTGCAGCTTGTACTTCGAAACCAAAATGCTTCTCTTTGGTGAAGTTCGGAGAGGGACGACTGATATTTTTCTCAGTTCTGTTCATATAAAATGCAATCTCCTTCGTAGTTGTGCGCAGTAGAATATACGCCAACGTACCTGGTACTGAAACAATCTGTCTCAGCTCCTGCTTTAGGCTCATGATGTCTTTGCAGAGCTGAATGTCATCCATCCTGAGAAACAAAACAAATAGAGAGGAACAGAACAATGAGTCAATGGCCTCCATCAGATTAAAGGGCTTCTTATATTGTTAGCTCAATTTATTTTGGAAATCAGACTGAGTTGTCAGAGGCATGTTTTGTTTAGAGGATGCTGGGGGAAAAAATAGAGCAAAAGCAAAAGATGCGAAGGAGAAGGTTTGTCAGACAGGATATGGTCCGCAAAATATCCTGTCATAAAAGAAATTATGTGTATAGGTTCAACAAAAAGCAGAAAGTCACATTTTAAATCAAGCAGCAAAGTTGCGTTCTGGATAAATTACTCTCCAGGGGGTCTTCCCAACAGCTTTATTATGCTTCACAACTGAATTTCTCTACGAAAGCATAAATCGACTGACGGAGGCTGGTTGTTTGCACTCTGATATTTAAACAGTCTCTCAGATGTTACCAAACCAGGCTTGCGTCAGCCTCAGGCATCTGTCACAAATCATAAACACGATGAAGAAAGATGCATCAACAAAACTCATCTCTCTGGAGAACTCTTTATTGGTCCTCCATCGGGCAAATTCCCCCCTGAATCCCTCCCGTCTCTGACATCATCCACAGATTTGTTTCACGCCATGACAGATCAGACCTATGACTCATCCACACCCTCCCTCCCTCCCTCCCTCCTCCTCTTCTTCTTCGTCTTCTTACTGTCACTCTGCTTAACACCTCCCTCCCTTCTTTGCCTGTGTTTCCTCACTTGCGTTGCCTTGTGTTTCACCCTCTAAATGCTATCCGTGGATCCCGGCCACGTCCGTACGTTGACGTCCACACTGGGTGTATGTGACGTCTTGCCACTGCAGACTGAGAGGTTAGCAGATAGCAGACCTGACGAAGCCCGAAGATTTCTGTTTTGCCCTTCAAATTGTTGTTGTGCGGTCAAAAGCAGACACCAATAAAACTCCAGAAATAGAGAGTTGAAGCTGAATTGGATGAAGAGACAGAGGCTCCCGTAACTCCACAGCCATCACTAAAGATGCCCGTTGTTGTAGTTTCACCCTCACTGCCCTCATCTTCAACCAGATCGTCACACTTTTCCCCTGACAATTATTATTTTGTGGAAGTTGTCGTCTTCAGCACTACTTAACTCCTGATTCCTCTCCTCTATGATATCACGAGGAAAGGAAGTATGTGGAAATTATGAAGCAACACCTCAAGACGTGAGCCAGGAAGCCAAAACTTGGACAACAAACATTGACCCAACTCAGTTTTGGAGTGACGATCGGTTGGAATTCCAGCAAACTACTGGAAGCAGCTTGTGAAGGAAAAATGTTTGATCCCGGCCATACAGCATTAAAGCCAATTCTACCTAAATACTAAAAAATATATATATACATGTACATTTCTGGCATTGAATAAAGGTTTAAAATAATCTCCAGAAAGTGTTTTGTAACTCTTATTATTTTCACTGTTAGCAAGCAGTTATAATTCAAAGCTAACCAACCTAAAGCAGATAAAAGTTTACTCTGCTTCAGGCATTAAACCATTGGATCTGATTTCAACTATATGTCTGCTGTGAAAATAAAAATAAAAAATTTTAAAAAGCAGACTGTGTAAGGAAACAGTTTTAAACTCCCTCCGGAAAACTGATGTAAAATCCGTGAAGCTGCCAGCAGCTTCATCACAGTGACTCATTGGTCTGCTGGCGGCGTTACGCTCGCTGAATAGTCAATGGACGCTCTCAAACGCCCAGTTCATAGAGTGTCTGAAGTAAAGCAGCATCTGAAATCCTCCCAAAAAGTCTCGCTGCGACAAGATGAAGCTCATTCGCCCTGCCGAGGACCGCTGCAGGAAGCGTGACGCCACTTCACCGATTACCTCTCCTGTCACATTCTGTTCGCATCGGTGTGAAACGACACGGACGAGTCACACTCACATGAAGCGCAGCTCCGACTCCCTGCGCACCAGGACCTCCCGCAGGCGCTGGATGCGAGCCATCTCCACCTCGATCTCCTCCGGAGACACGGTGCTCTCCGCCATGGACACATCGGAGTGACCTGCGAGTGAAACAGAGCCCCAGTGTGATGGGAAGGAAACAGAAACGAGTAGGCCTAGTTTCCCCCCCACACACACACACCTTAGTTTCAAGCAGTGATGTTGTAAAGACAGAGAGCGCTCACTCCACGCTGCAGAGTAAAAAAAAAAAAAGCTCCAGCTGATTCTGATTGACTGCAAACCTCAGAGTGTTTTCATTTCTTGGAAGCTTTGCCATGACATCAGGCGATGTTGCGCTTTTCATGTGACGAGTGTCTTCACACAGCCGGGGACGGGTGAGATTTCCGGAGAGAGCAGCAGGACGTTTTTTGTTTGTTTGTTTGTTTGTTTTTTTTAATAGTTTATTTTGAGTCCGACTGAATAATCTTCCCGAGGTGACGGCTGTTATTGTTGCAGAAGGGGAGGAAACCCCCTCTGTGCTGGCATCGATTTTACACAGCACATCTGGCAATTATGTGCACAAACTGCAGCCTCTGATGACGATCTTTGCAAACCACTTAATCCGCTGATCAATTTACTGCTGAAGATGCTCCAGGATCTGCAGCCACTAGCACGGTGCTGACCTTTCCAGCACACAAACAGCAGCTCGGCTCTCGGTTAGCAGCACAGATCTGGTCTTGTTACATCCGAGCTACAGCGGCTTAACCACGCTGGGGGTTTTTATAATGACATTAAAGCAACAAAATAATTCAGAATTTTAAAGTAGAACAGATATTATACATGGTTTAATTTTTTTCCACATAACAAAAGTATAAAAAAATGAGGTATGTGTATGAACCGCATTGCTTTAATACCCCAAAATTAAATTCAACGCAGCCGATGGTCTCCAGATGTTGCCTCATTAGATGTCCGTCTGGCTTTAAATTAATCTCATTAATCCAGATGTTATATGAAGGCCTGGGAGGTTTGTGACAAAACATTAAAGAAAAGAAAAAGCGTCATGGAAACCAAGAAACACAGCAGAAAGGGCAGGAATAAGGTGGTGGAAAAATGTTGAATCTGTTATGTACTGTAGGTCATCATCACAATTAATCATCCCACACCTAACAAGAGTGGGAAAGGAAAGTGTTGATCAAAAAATGTTGACAACTACTGTTCGTTCTGCCTGCATGACATAAATCGGACTCTTTATGAACGAGTAGAAGAAGAAAGCCATCGTTCAAAGGAATCCATGAGAAGTCGTGTTTTCCGCTTGTCACAAGTAGGTGGCATAACAAACTAACTGATGCGGAGAAGGTGTAATCATGAGATGAAGCCAAAACAGAACTTTTTAGACTACATGCAAAAGTCTACGTTTGGAAAAACCAACACTGCACATAACCCTGAAAGCACCATCCTCACAGAAAAACCTATGGGGATGTTTTTCTTCGCGCCGTACAGGAGGGATGGAGCTGGATGGTCGATGATGCGCATAAACCTAGAGCTACAAAAGGGAAGGTTTGGGTCAAACCTTGCTTATGTGTTAGACGGGCCTAGTCAAAGACCTGAATCCAACTCAAAATCTGGTGCAATATGTGGAAACTGAAGTTCACAGATGCTCTCCATCCATCAGGCTGTGCTTTAGATATTTTGCAAAGAAAAAGAGTCAAACTTTTCAGACCCAACATAAGTAAAGCTGAAAGAGAACACTCTGCTAAATCCACAGAATCCCCTTCGTATCTGCAAAGTCATAGAGTGACAAGCTGAGCTGAGTTAATGCTCCAAGTTAACGTCTAAGGACAGCTTTGAACTTAGAGAATTTGTTGTTTTTCTCAGAAACTGTGAAGCTGCTGTGATTCACGCCAAGGCACTGGAAATCCAAAATCACTGTAAGAAAATGCTAACAGCAGTTACAACGACCTGAGTCAGAGAGGATCAGTAGAAACAGAAGTGAAATTACATATAGATAGACTTGATTTACTAAGTGACTTCAAGTGGTTGAATTGGTTCTTATCAGAGTAAAAGGTGATAACTACAGTGGACGCCATACTTTTCAAATGTGCATTTGCAAACAAATTGAAAATAATCTACATAGTTATGAGGAAAACCATGAATATTTCTTGATGTTGTTTAAGTTGTTTTTGTTATTTCTGGAGTTTAGAGGATTGTAACATGTAGTATCTAGCCCACTTCTAAAGCACTAACCTTTTCAACAACAACAGCACAATTTGTTTGGGGCGAAAAAAAGACCCTATACTGATTTCATGATCTCAAAGCAAGAGGGTCACAAGTTTTGTTTTGAACATTTTTCACGGATAAATCACCTCTGCAAAAGCCAAGCATCACATTAGACGTTTCAATATTCTACTGCTCTTGGGGGACCGCTGTTAGTCTGGAGGCAGCAGCTTTGTACGCTTATGCCTTGAGCCGGCCATAGCTTCTTATAATTTAAACCTTTAACAGAGTTCCCTTAATCATGTGGCCATTACTTTCATCCATGCTGCAGTGAAACCCACTGACAGAGAAATACACTGATAAACAACAACCCCCTTCATATATATAGGAACCGAGTAAACAACTCAAGTTCCCTGTTTTTCCTGAGTCAACAGCGATGATGAATCCATGGTTTATACTGTAGCAGTGGAAGACCAGCTGGCCGGGCGCTGCAGTCTGTTTCTGTGGGGTTCTGCACGTAGATGGAGCTGACTCACCACATAAATGTCTGTGCAGGACCACTCAGTTTCTTTTCTCTCTGCTTATGGTTTCAAATCATTTAATGTGCCTGTAGATAATAAACACTCGTGGTAATTCAAGGCGAGTATCACAGTGTTGCAGCATAACACAAGCTAAGGTGTTGTTTTCCTCATCTTCCTTCTTCTTCCACCATAAATAGAGGCCAGGTGTCTATAAACAGATGGAACAAGTTGCAGTAGACCGATACTTTACCACTAAAGGTGCTGATGTGACACCTACATAATATCTCTATAGCTTCTTCTCATATCAACAAAAAATTAAAACCACAGGACAATTAATTAAAGTTTTCTATGAACCTCTAACAGTTGACCTGCAGACTACCACCCATTGTTTTATGAGCAAAGTAGTGTAATGCCACATATAATTATTCAGGTTTATTTAACCCTATTTAAATAAAAGGGCGTGCTCCTCATCAAACTGCCTGGAAACTCTGCAGCACCCAGACTGAACTAAACAACATAGAAATGTCAGCGTATGTCACCCGATGCAGACGCCCCTGACATATCCTGCAGTCACGCTGAATGCTCTGCTGCTGCTGCTGCTGCTGCTGGACCGGACCTCCCCACACTCAGACAAGAGAACCAGGTGAGCACCGAATACAAACCACAAAGTGCTCTATAAATATGCATTTATATTTTGGGGATAATGAAATGCAAACACAGCAACTAAGTCAAGACACACAAAAAAACAACAACCACCGAATTAAGTGTTTCCTCACACCTTGGTGAGTTATCAGAACCAGCAGGGATCCATGAAATAAAATAACAGATGTTATGTGAGCCGGGTCATTGATTTTTTTTTAAATTTTTTATTTTTTACAGGTTTAGATGTTGGAACAGGAGAAAATAATTGATGATGTAAGCAAACTTTTAAAACATTAAGTTAATTATAAGTAAAATGAAAGTTTCTTCAAAGGTTTAACAAGTGATTAGAATAATCACAAAAACAAATGTAATTTACAGTCATCTTGAAGATTGCAATCACTTTTTTTTTTAAATCAAAGCAATAACCCTGCATAATGACGCTTTTTAAAATGATGTTTAATGCGTCAATCAGAGTTACCGTAAATCCTTATTAGTCTACTCAGTCTGAGTCATCAGCCCCATGCAAACTCCTCCTCGGCTTACAGTTACCAGTGTTTAGTTTTTGACAGTAGGCTAACTAACACGTTCATGCATCCTGCACACCGTAATGTTCGCTGTAAGATTTAGTGCTGTGTTTGTTAGTGCAATTATGATCTAAGGCTTTAGGGATGTATATTGACTCAAAGTCATCCGCAGCCTCTTATTACCCACCGTGGTCATGTAAGTAAGTAATAGGCCTTAATAGCACTAAAGCAACGTCAGGCTGTCGATACATCAAAACGCTTTTGTGAGTCACACATTAACCATTTCAGCGCCGACCGAAATTAAAACTACAACACCGGGCTTTGTATTAGAAAGAGCTCTGCGTTTAAAACATCAGTACACCCGGATGCATGTCGCCCACCTTTGTCCGTCGTCCACGCCGTTTCCGACACGGCGCCGTAGCTCCGGAGCGCTCGCTCGGTGTCCGAGAAAGACTTCTTCATCTCCATGCTGGAGTGGAGGGGGAGGGAAAAACAAAAAATCCGAGGAGCGAGTGAGAACCTAAAGGTATAATCTGCAGCTTCTCCTCCCTGTTCGGGTTCTTCCAGATGAGTCAGTGTTCACCCGGCGACAAGCGACCAGCGACCCGAGGAGCTGAGAGCATCTTCAGCCGAGTCTTCAAATCCTGCTGGACAGAGGGGGATGCTGGGAGCATGCGCAGTGCGGGCGGAGATGTGGGGAGCTGGAAGACGCGAACGAACTCTGGGATGCTGATGGTGATGACGATAAAAATAAAACAGCTGGCCTGCACACCCACGCGCGCGCGCACCCCTACACACGGACACACACGCACACACACACACACACACACACACACACACACACACACACACACACACACACACACACACAGACACAGTGAAACACATTCGGATTATTAGAAATATGCATTGCAGAAGGCAGGGTCTGACTTTTGTTCTTTTGACAAAACGGAGAAAACAATGAAAAAAATGAGAACATCCCCTTTGTAGTACCTTTTTCACACTTGTGCTGCTGTGATATGTATTAATAATTTCTAGTTGCTTTGTGTTCAAATGCTTTGGACTATCATTTCCTGAATGTCTTAGTCTGGGCTAATGTATTATTTATAAATAATTTCATTCAGACTGTAATCCATTTAGGTATAAACTTTTTAAGAGTAATATATCTCTATAGAAACCCAATGAAAAACACAGAGTCAAAATAAAGTTTATTTTTATTAACTTCGTAGTATTATCTTTTATAATTAGTGCAACAAATGCAAGACAATATCAATTAATTTTAAACATTCAAAAGCACCAATCTGTTCTCACACCCAAAAAGTCAGAAATATCTGACTGTGCAAACCAAATATTATAAAATGATCCAGCAAAAACGAAGGGAATATTCAATTACATTTCATATCCAGTGTATCAAATCACCATACAAATATTTACTTAAGAAAATATTTGGGGGGGGAGATCACATCATATTACACAAATAATAAATCCATAATTCCAAGGATGCAGTTTAAACATAAATAGGAAAAAACTGCTGTAGTGCTGAATTTATTTTCCAACAATCTCCAAGTTATGCTCTTATATTGATGTAAAATTAATTTAACTCAGTTGTGTGAGATACATGAAATGTTACAAGCAGATAGAACTGCACACTCACATCTTCTCTGCACTATGAAAAACAGAAGTGAATATTTTTCTGTCATCCACATAGAAATAGGAACTGAAATCAAGTCTGTCACAACAGAAAATAAGATTAGGATCTAAAGTACTGTCTCTTTAAAACAAAGGTAGGAACGCCTAACACATGTTAACATTTGATGGTTGATGACTGCATTGAAGACATAATATGGAAGAATGCAAATAAAACAGACGAAAACAGTATTGCATTCATCTGAAGAGGAAGAAGAAGGGGTGGCCAGTATATAGATATTCAAGTAAATGTTTTAAATCAGATGAAAACGAATCTCAGATTGCCCCAGTAGAAAGTTAGTAGCTGTAGTGTTACAATCTTTTCTTGAGCTGGTAAGAGTAGAAAGCAATAAAAACAGACTTCCCTTGTTTAAAAAGCACCTGCTGATACAACCAAGTATAAAGCATGACAAAATAAAAACAAAGTAGGCAGCCTTTCTCTGCTTGTCTTTGACATTCACTCTCTTGGCACAATTCAAGCCATGGCAAGCTTTGACATAATAAATGTGATTTACTGGTTAATCTCAACAATCATCCCTTTTTGAAATACAGAATTTAAACCTTGTGAGTGTAGAAGGTTCCAGTATAAGCTTCACATGAATCAACAGAACAGGATCAAATTAACTCAATGTCTGTATTGGGCAACTCAGGAGAGCCCATTCAGCTCCTTCAGACTAGCGGCAGCAGCAATTAGCAAACACCTGGTGGAACTGCGTGGCTGCTGAGCTCATCACACAAATGATTTCTCGGTGGAATGCTGCTGAGAATGGTTGTAAACAGCATAATGTAGAAGCGTTGTTGTAATAATGTGCTGAAGGTGCAGTGTCGGAAAGAGTAGGAGTTTCTTAAAGAGGCAGAGATGCAATTTCAAGGCATCACATTGCGAAGTCAAATTTCTTTTCAGCTATGTTTGATATATAAAGCATTTTTATAAAAATCGAAGGTAACATAGTTACTTGACTGTAAAATGGCAGCATGTGCCTGGAAAATACACAATTCTGCCACTTGAAGACTTCACTGCATGAAAACCATGAGGAAGTCTGTGGGGGTGCTTTGGAAAATGTTAGTCAAGAAAAACAGCACAATAAATAAAAATTGTATGGAAAAGCCAACAAGGAGCAAATGCTGACAGCTGCATGTCAAACTTGTTCAGATTTACTGTCTGCTTTACTTGGACCAGAAGATCCTGAGATGAACCAAAGAAGAAATGAAACCACAACAAATCTCAAAGTCAAGGGAAATATGAAATAAAAAGTAAGCCCCTACCACTGTGCATATTAAACTGTGATTCCCAGAGACATTAATGAGCACCCTCTGAAATTCTGCCTCAGCTGCAAGCCTCAATGCCAGACATGTTAGCATAATGTGGTAAAAGCCACCACAGCCCAACCTTTTCTTGGAATGTGCTGCTGCTGCTCCGAATACAGGAACTATAAATTACTGGAAAGGAAATTAAACTGATGCGACTGATGTCCATTTTGAAATTTCCCCGCATTTCTTGAATTATAAACATAAAAACAGATTTCCTAACTGACCCAGTTAATGTACCACAGTGTGAACTGAAACCCCAACAGATCACAGAAGCAAAGCTGATAAACACTGGCTGTAATCTCCTTTGTTTTAAGATATTGAAAGTTTCGATCAAATCAATTAGATCCCACTCTGCAATGTGGAAATGATGTCTTGTTGCACATTGGGTCTTATCATTAAAAACTGAAGACATGCTCATGAGTATTTTCAGTATTTTTAGATTACTTAAGCTAAGCACTGGGTGGAAGTACAACACAATAACCGGTGCTAACCTGGTTAAATAAAACCTAAAAACATGCTGACAGGTCAGCATAATGCACAGTAAGACTAGATCATATTTTTAGACTTGCTGTATTTCTATTGCTGTGCTTTATGAACACTTTCAACAGGCTGGTGGAGGTTTGCAGCATCAGGGAGACCTCGGTTTATGGGTCTGGCAGTGTTTTTGAAAACAATGAGACAGTAGAAACAGGACTGAAATGCTGTCCTTTGGACCTGATGAATCCAGTTTTTATCCTCCATTATCGCCTCCTGACAAAACAACTTCCAGTACTCCTATTATGCAGTCCTGGATGCTGCCTTTTCCTCCACCTTTTGCTTTGACTCTATTTCGTCTTTGGCAGGTTCAGCTGCCTCGTCTTTCGGGGGGAACATCCATGCCAGAGCAGCTCCGGCTGTGCCGTCCCCAGTCTGACGCGAGAAGCAGAGGAAGGTGGCCCAGACGAAGGCGCAGCAGCCGGTGAAGGTGGTCCGCACGTACAGAGGCACCAGGGCGAAGTTCAGAAACTTGGAGAAACAGACACCTCTTAATATATGAAAGGCACAGTTGCTATGATTAAAACTCAATAGACGAGAAGTCGCAGAAAGGACCAGCTATAAGCATCATACAGTAGAGCTGCTGGTTTCAGCAAACAAGGGTAGGCACTTATTATTCTATTTTTATGTATTAGCCTGCATACACATACACATTTTCATTTTGATCATTTATTCTGACTTTATTTTAGCATCAACATCTAGTAAATAGCTTGTTAATTCTAAGTAATACCCTGTGTATGACTATAACATTTTTAATAGTTCTACATATTTTATATTTCTAAAGTCCTTGAACTTGTTTTTAGAAATACTGTTTTACCGTAACTGATACAAAATACATGGGAACAAGTTTATCCTGAGGCTCTTTGTCCACCTGGTGTTAATCTGCTTCTTGGGTAATCTGCTAAGAAGGAGGAAGCGTTAAATACTTGTGTGAAAGTGTCCAGCACGCTTTCGGGTCCAATCACTCAGGCCACATTGATCCAGAGGACACGTCTCCTGACCCGTTATACTATCCCTTCAGTGCGCAACACTAAAGGGATAGTATAACAACCTGACATAAAAAAAAACAAAATATGAAAGAAGTGATTTAGGATTTATGAAAAGCTTCTGGCTATGCTGAGAATATGAATATTTCGTGAATATGAATATATTGCGGCGACTTGCAGCAGTGTTTGTGCTCCTGTCGTGTGCCGATGAGTGCAGCTCTGCTGTAAGCTGGAGGTCAGCTGGTTTCTATTATGGATTTTATCAATATTTGGACACCATTCCGGACAATAAGAGGACTTTTGAGGCTAACACTGATGTCATCTGTGAGAATGCCAACCAGAGAAAGAAAATTAATGGGTTTTTGATGTTGGATTCAATAAAACAAATGTTTTTATTTTTGAACAGTTGATAGTTGAATTACAGACTTAATCGCAATCATCTTCTCGGCGTCACTGTGTACATTATTGAAATCACTATTTATTAAGCTTTCATATCTAAAAGGCTGTGCATTACCATTTTGCTTGTCAGTAATATGACTGGCCACTTGGAGGAACTTTTAATGTTCGCACAACTGAGAGATTTCATAAAGCAAAGGAAGAATGACGGGAAACTATGGCGATGAAAAAAAGAAGAATAGTGAGGAAAATTGAGTCTAATTACAACTCATTGTTATTGCAGAAATAGTATTGGAATATCATGTTTTCCTAATACATTCCTAAATACATCTGTATTTGTATAAATATTTGCACACTTGCTTTATCCACTGCTAACAGTTGAGGTAGAAAGGTTACATGTTCATTTATAAATAGAGCAGGTAACTGAGACTCAGCCAGATATGCAGACCAAAGTTAGCCATCACCTTGCATTCTTGGATCAACAATAATGCATGTAAATTACAAATTAAAGGGTAAAAAGATCCTTTTTCTTGATGGATGCTGGATTTCACCAATACAGACAGTCGTGCAAAATATGTTAATAATTACCTGCATGAACGGCCAGAACATCAACCCAGTCTGAAAAAACGAGAAACAGAAATCAGAAAACAGAAGAAAACAGAAGCAAAGCTACTTTATTTCACCTGCGGAGATTCTTACAATCAAAAAATTGAATGTGTTTTAATATTCTAACAAGCAAAAACAAATAATTTCTCTGGTTTACACTTAGAAATTCTGTACTTCTCTACCTCTGCAACTGGAAGAGTTAGAACGGATCCAATAAAAATCACCAGCAGAGGTACAATTATAGAAACTCAGTCACGTTTGGTTACTCAGTCCTGTGAATCGTGTTGAACAGGAACTCTTTGACGTGGAGAAGCTGTGGAATGAATAGCCAACCTTGTGGCAGAACCGGTCTTTAACCTCAGCTCCAAACGTTTCATAGCTCTATGTGCTGTTCATTCATACCTTGAAATCTCAGGAGCCCAAAATTATAAAGAAGACAGGCTTTACCATGAGTGCTTTATTGTTTTTTAAAAATTGTTTTACTTCATTAGAGGCCCATCTGTGGACATGCAGTGCAAATGAGCTAAATCTATAAATGTTATAGCGTTCAGTATTTGTTTATACTTAACACTTATCCCCGTGCAAATACACATTAAGAAAAGAAGAACGAAATAGGTGACCTCCTAACAGACACAAGAAGTAGCAGAAATCTGCTTTTTTTCACAGGGTAATAATATAAAATTTCACTCCTTATCTTTTGTGGGAGTAATCTGCAGAAAAACAGAGTATGTTTATATTCTTACTTTTATTTCCATCTTGGACAGAAAGAAAAATCCGTGCTTTTGAGAGTTGACCCACCTTATAAGTGTTCAGGAATTTTTCCCTCCAGTCTTCCAGGATGTCTTCTTTGCCCTCCAAAAAACTGACACCTGATTGGAGAAGAAGATACCGCACAAAAATGATTTACAGTGACCATGGAAGAGACCATTATAAGCACTGCTAAAAAGCAATAAGTCACTGGTAAAAAAAATTTAAATAAAAAAGCACTTCATAAACGAACTTTTGCTATTTAAACAGAATGAGCAATATTCTCATAAACCTTTTTTTTTTTTATTAACAACAGCAAATATATTGGTTTCCTGAAAAAGATGCAGATTTTTTATCCTGGCTGGAATCACTAAGAACTTAGATAACTTTTAATAATTGGGATTAGTTGTACAAAATAATACATATGGGCACAAAAAAGAACATGGCGCTGTACATTTAAGCTTTTGGTGGTTTCAAAGTTTCCAAAATCCACAGGTTTGGTTTACAACTTTGTGTTCGATTCAGTTCGCCTCCCTTCTTTCCACTAATTTCTCAATACTCAACAAACATCATCCATCAACCACAGATAATCTTAGATTTATAGTCTCAAATATCAGTCCTCTGCAACAGACTGGCGACCTGTCCAGGGTGTACCCCGCCTCTCGCCCGGAACGTTAGCTGGAGATAGACACCAGTCAGGGGGTCACGAGGAGCACCCCTCCTAAGGGACAAGAGTGCTAGAAAATGAATGGATGGATGGATGAATATCAGTCCTTATCAAGGGTTTGTCATGTTCACAGGTAAAAACTGAAGCCATTACGCAGTTTGTCATTAATTACACCTTTCAGGTAATCTGGGTAAACATTGCTGCTTCTGAAATAATATAAAAAAATAAATGCTACATTTCTTACTCAGCAGAAGTTACTAGCTTACCAAAAAAAAAGCATTTTATTGCCAAACATGTTGGCATAAGATAGGATTTTTTTTCTTGTTGACCTAATTCTCTCCCGTGCTTATACTTTATTCCCAACTTAATCAACAAAAAATAGCACAAGTAGGTTGTTTTATCCATATAGCAGACTTCATAGTTCGGCTAAATAGATGCGCAGGATATAAACATGTTCTTACAACGCAGCTACTTACACAACAATTATAATATATATTTGGAACATGTCTTCTGTAAATTTAAGATGTTTAGCAGAGGTGCATAAATGCACAGTTGTTATTCTCGATGGAGAAGATAACAGGGGAGAAAACACAGCCCTGAGGAACACCTGGATGCAAATTTTCCCTGGTCTCTTTAGCTGTTGTCTGTTTTTAAAAAGGTTCTTAATCCACTTGTAGACAGTAAACTTATTTAAAAACTATATTTTAAGCACATTTATTTCTCATAGGGGATCTGTTCATATCTTACTGGCAGCTCAGGATGTTGCCAGAAGGTGATGCAGCCCCAACTTAACAGAATCCTTCCATGACAGTCCCTGGTAAGCAAATTGGATATTGTTCACTGGCACGCCATCTCTAGTCTCTCAAAGGATTTTATGATTACAGATGGTGCAAGAATAAGTCTGTAATCATTCAGTTCAGTGAGAATGGGTTTCATATAGAAACAAAATGATCTTTTGAAGATCTTGGTGAAGACAGAACAAGTTGACAAGCTTTCTCTGTTTCGAAAATGTTAAATACCATTTCAGCTGATCCTCAATGGAAACTTGTTGCAAGAAGGAAAGCAGCTGAGGGTTAAAGGGGTAGTGTGTATGAGCAGATTCGTCAAAAATAACTCAATAACCGTTTTAAGACCTCAGCCAATTGTTGGTTGTTAGCAAGGTGAGGTTGGCGGCTTGTAGTTGGAAATGATTTTCACACCAATCATTACTCTGAAAGTAGAGTCACTGGCAGAGAACTGGATCATCAGCTTCCTAGAATAGCTCTAATCTCCTTTCAGTCTGTATTTGGCCTGATTTTAAAGCTGTTTCTGTTTTGTGGTGTTATTGTTATGTGCTAGGTGGGAGCTGATTGGGTTAGCGATAAGGTTAAAAAAAATTACTGCAATGTATTTTGCTGTATTGAACGGTTTTGATAATTGTAACAATACAACTTCGAATCGTAACTGTTTAATATGTACTAGAAAAAATACATTCAAATAACTTGTAAGACAATAATAACCGATGATATTTATTTCTTTAAAAGTTAAAATGAACTAAGCACTTAACTCCCTTAATTCCTCCCTCTGCGCTGCCTTTTTTAGCAGTGTCTGTTATTAAATATTAAAGTCTGTCTTTATAATTGTTGACTTTTTCGGTTTCTCAACCAATTATTCAAATTATTTGTTGACCTCCACTACCTAGTAGAGGACACAGATGTTCTCAAATAAATGTAACAGTTTAAGCAAAACCATCTCCATGTCCTCCCACTAACCTAGGAACCCAGCATCAGCTGCAAGACTGTTTCACTTTTTACTCCATTTCTAAATATCTTTGTAAGCACCAGCAACAGTTGGCATAAAGAAACTATAAACTAATGCCAGAAATGGAAAGAAGCCAAACAAAACAAAGATAGAAGATCCCCAGATGTGTACGTCTAAAACATGTAATAAAAGGGACAATTATGGTTCTCCAGTCTTCAAAAAGGGTAGTTAAGATTAATTTCTAATTAATCTTAGCGCTGAGATAGTTTGACCTGACCTCTGTAGGACTATGAACCAATGGGACACATGAGAAGATCACGATGTCCTATGCTTAAGTTACAAATCGACAGATATGTTTATGTTTCAACTATTAACAGCACAGTGTTTTCAGTGTGGTGATGCGTTCACTGACCCGTGTAGAAGACGCTGGTGGCTAGGGGCGCTGCCGTCGTCTGGTCCAAGAGCAGCTTCTTCATTACCATCCCGGCGGAGTTCCCCGGAAACCTGCGCTCCAGCAAACGCATCCAGAAGAAATTGAAATTCCCGTGAAAACTGAACGCCACCGCAGCGACGTTGCGCGTGTGTCTCCAGTCCATCTGGTCCCTGGCGGAGAACCACTGATGGACCAAGTCTCCGCCGGCGAACAGGCAGCCGTACAGTGTGACATTCGTGACCCACGGAAAGCGGCGGACATGCCTCAGAAACGCCTGGAGCATAATTCAGTCTGCGCCCAACATGAAGGAGAGCAGAAGACGTTGTTGTCCCGGGCTGGGAGTTCACTAAATCATGATGTTAAACCATCGTTCCCCTTTTTCTCTGGAGGATCGTTAACACACACACACACACAGCTGTACGCTTCCTTTAAGGTATCAACAAATTACATTTATAAATAAAATAAAAAATAGTGTTTGTCTCTGACAGTCAACGTTGTAAATCTGTAAAAAAAATCCACACAGTGTAGCCTACTTGCTTGTCAAACTCCTTCCAGCACAGAGAGAGGGAGCGACAGTCCTCCACCGGCTGCGGTCGACTCCTACTGCGTATTTTTCTTACGTAAAAAATTACCCACGTAAAAAAAATGAATGGGTGGAGTAGTAAGAGTACAGTCAGTCAGCTATACTCGGATGGGCTAAACGTGCCATCATCCAGTAAATACTTCGGTAAATATACATATGGTAATTAAATTGATGTTGCCAAAAAAAATACAATAAAATGGAGAATACACTTCTATAGTGTTTATTATTATAAATAGAAGTAAAAATATAAATATTTCAATTCAATCGCATAAATAAGTTTCCATCATGAATTCCAATTGACCAGAGATGAGCTGGGATCTATGCGCTGCAGGTTAAATACACCAAGAAATAAAATGTTTTTTAAACAATTATTTTTTACTGTTCATTAGATGCATTAAGACAAAGAATGCCTGTAATCTCTGGCATGAACAATTGTAGCTAAATATTTGACTCCACTGGGTATAAATACTATGTGAATGTCTAGCCGTCATCATAGTATTCAGAAAGGAAATTGGTTTGTTTCCCCAGTTTGTCGTCCCAGACATGACAGTGTTAAAGGAAAAAAAAGTGTCTCAAATGAAAAACACACCAACCAGCAGAACGCGCTTTGATCCACCTTTTTGCTGTTTGAACTAAATCTAGGGTGGAAACATAAGCGCTGTTACGCTTGTAATTTCATAATTTTCAGTTGGATGCAAAACTATTACCCCATCAAAGAATGAGTAGAATTTGTGCCCCTCTTTTTGGTAATGTAGTCCATAGAAAACACAAATTAAAAACGGCTGAGCGAAACTCAGAAAAACTGGAAACCGCTATCGACCAGGAAACGCTGGATCTTAGGTTGCAGTGTGCTTGAAGCAGCTTGCAAGGATTAGAAGGAAACAGTTTATCAGAAGGCCATATGCTCAGATTTTTTACTGCACTATGCCATAATTCCTACCATTACTCGCAGAGGATTTTGATTGACATAAACACATGCACTTTTGAAAAGAAACACATTCATATAAAGTGTGATATGGTCAAGAGCGAAGGATAAATAAACATAAAAGACAACTCTAGTTTTGAAGGTACATTTCCACAGATAAAAAAACATTCAACTGACCACTTCCTCTACAATTTATGCACTTTAGAACAGTACAGATATTTGTTTTGAGTCTGTAAATACAGAAAGGTTTTAAATGGGGGCTGAACAGTGGCACAGTTGGTAGCACTGCACAGCAAGAAGGTCCTGGGTTCGATTCCCGGCCCGGGGTCTTTCTGCATGGAGTTTGCATGTTTTCCCGCTGCATGAATGGGTTCTCACTGGGTATGCTGGCTTCCTCCCACAAAAACATGACTGTCAGGTAAATTGGTCTCTCTATATTCTCCCTAGGTGTGTGTGTGTGTGTGCATGGTTGTGTGTCCTGTCTGTCTCTGTGTTGCCCTAAGACAGACTGGCGACCTGTCCAGGATGTACCCCGCCTCTCGCTCGGAACGTTAGCTGGAGATCGGCACCAGCAGCCCTCCTGACCCCACTTGGGACAAGGGTGTTAGAAAATGGATGGACGGTTTTAAATGGACTTTTCCATTAAACAGAAGTTCCCCTGGCTTTCTGTAAAAGTGTTTTTACTGTGTGGTACTGTTTGTGGTAACACTTTGGTTCTCTTCAGAAATCCTGCGTGGGTAATGTTTTTCTTGAAGATCTGATGTTTTGGCAGCAGAAAGAGTCAAACTCACACTCTGTTAATATAAACCAAAACTACAATTTCCACAAGTTAAACTGAAACAGTGGACACATAGGGAATATAGTATGAAAAAACATGTTCTCACATAAAAAAAAAAACCAAAACATCAATATATAAACCTGTGAAACAATATAAACCCACCGACTAAACATGAACCATGAAAAGGTGGCACCAAGAAAGATCAACTGAGTATTCATCATCAGCAGGTACAGAAGAAAATCAGTGAGGGCGCTTGTTTTTAGGAAACAGTGTGAAAAGGGCCATTTATTACTCTGTAGGGCTTTCATTAGAGCTGTGGTGAACCCATCCCCCCAAAAATCTTCTTTACTTTGAAAGAAAATAAGGGCAAAGTGTCGACTTCTTTTGGACTGCAGTGTGAAACCGGCCAACACTAAGGCAAAGTTAAACCACAAACTGGTATAGTTATGAAACCATGCATAGCAATCCAGTGGACCAATGGATACATCTTGTTACCATATGAGCCTGGAGAGGTAATGTGCTGCACCTTGAAAAAGAAGCTTCCATTAATTTAGACAGACAGACAGACCAACATAAGGTAGTGCATAACTATAATGTTGAAATGTTGAAGGAAAATGAAAATATCCCATTCTCCTTAACCAATAAAAACCTCAAAAGTGTGGTAAACATATTCATACAGGTCCTAATACGCAGATACCCCCAAATAAAATACAGAGCAAGCAAATATATTCACAAGTCACATAATCATCAATACATTCCTCCTAGGGCTGGACGATGAATACATTTTATCGATCAATCTAAATTTGGGTTTTTGAAGATTTCATTTTTGGGCAAAATTAAATCTTCAACAATTTATTCCTTGGGTTTCTATAGTTCAGAGTGATGTCAGCAGACCCAAGGCCGGCCATCTTGCTGGACAGGTTTTACAGCTTCTGTTTATGTGTACGAGGTTATACTCTGGTATAAGTTTTACAGATAAGAAAATACCTCATCTTTTAACACACCAGCATCAAATTATTATCAGCAACAGGACTTTGAAACAATTGTGCAAACGACTGTCTATTCTGAAGAAAAAACCGACATGGATTTAGGTAGCCAACTAACTCTTTAGAAGCTTATATCTCATAAAAACAACTTTTTATTGCAATTTTAAGACGTTCTTCTAGTAAAATTTGTCTTTATTCTGCTAATATTATGACTATATTCTCGCAATTAAACAATTTTTAAAATTGTGTTGCCTGGCCCTAATACACCCTTGTACAACTCACAAAAAGAATGACAAAAGCCACTTTTTGAAAATATTTTCTCTTTTTTCTTTTAAAGAAAAGAAAGCAAGAAAAAAACAATATCGGATCTGGAATGACGAAATCTGAGATTTAATTTTGAAGTCATATCGCCCAGCCCTAATTCCTCGTATGAGTAAATATAAATTAGTTAAAATCGAGCTATTCTGTGAAGGCCTCAGAGGTTTGCTAGTGTGCGTTAGTGAACAAACAGCATTGTGAAAACCAGGGCCCCCCAGAAAACAGGTCAGGTGTGTAAAAGCTTAAATCATAACTGTTAACCGGTGAAGACATTAGCATTCAATCTAAACCAGACATATCAAAGTAAGTCCTCAGGGTCCGGTATTCTGCAAGTTCTAGGTCTTTCCGTGGTTCAACACAACTCCTCCAGAACTTTAGGAGAGTAATTTAACTATTTACACAAGCTGTGTTGGCTTAGATAATACGTAAATAATGTGTGTTGGCTTGAGCAATGGTTTAGATCAAAGTATATTTGCGTGTTAAAGTATCCCAATCAAAATCCTCAAGCTAATCTAAAAGAATCTGTAGACTTGAAAAATGATAATCACAAAAACCCTCCATCCAATCTGCAAAATGCAAATACAAAACTGGCTTTACTCAGAGGAGCCGATCGGAAATGATCCATGTGGTATGAATACATTTGCAAAGCGCTGGTCTGGGATTGGATCCTTGAGAAAATACTCTGATTGAAAAGGGGTCAGTGTTTCCATTGGAAAACAAAAAAACAGTCAAATAGCATTTAAAGGTTCAGCTGTGACTTGTTATGACTGGACAAGCCTCTCCCAGCTACCGCTCTCCGTCCGGTGGTAGAGGTGCGGCTGACCTCCCGGGAACAGGCTGTCAGAGTTTGGATGCGACAAAAGGAACTGGATGGTGGACTTAATGTGTTGGACAAAGTGCGGCGGTTCAGCAAACGGAGACGTGGACAGGTACTACAAACAGGAAAAAAATAAATAAATTATTTATATAACTCGCTATACTGCGTATTCTCCCAGTGTTGTTCTGGTCACCTTCAGAGGGTCAGTACTTCCCAGACATTATGTTACCTTTAAAATAGTGGCATCACTTTGTGACAACCAGAAGGCAATTTCCAAATCAGGACTCCACTGGCATGGTCCAACTTTAATAAGTCCATGTCTTGAGTCATAAATGTCAGTCATCTGTAAAGAAGAGATATTTTATTAAAAATCAGTGTGTAGTCTAGCTTCAGTCCCTTAAAAATGAGACTATGCGTGTAAATTTACATCATAAGGACAATAGCATTTACAGCTAAAGATGGCATTAAACAATAAACCGAAAGAAATAATAATAAAAGTATTAGGCATTTTAAACTATTTATGCCCCAAGATCTTTGGTTTTGTTTTGTCATGTCACAACCACAAAATTCACTGCTTTCTGTTGGGATTTTATGCATCAGATCAACTCAAAGTAGTGCTTAAAGGCAATATGGAAGGGAATGTTTTTTGAGTTGTTTCTTTTTTTTGCCTGTTTTACAAACTAACATCTGAAAATTGTAGAGTGCCTATGCATTCAGTCCACCTGAGCCCATACACTGTAAATGCATATTTCAATGGTGCTACAAATACAAATACAAATCTTTTGGGACATGTCTCTACCAGCCATGGACATGTAGACACATTGACTTTTAGCTCATTCTTCTTTGCAGAGCAGCTCAAGTTCAATCAGACTGGATTGAAACTGCCTTTGAACATTTACATTTTTAAGTGTTGACATATACAGTATATTCTCAACTTAACTTTAGAGCTGGGCTTTGACTGGACTAGGTGGGACTTAGTTTTTTACCTCTCCTCCAGTGAAGGTCCGTGCTGACCGTAGCATCTCTGCAGGTCCTTTATGAGGGAATGAGGCAGGGAACACTTCCCCTGTTTTAACATTTACACCTAGACAGACTCAAAATTATTACCAATAACATGACATACAGTATATGCATATTACTTGTTTCTTTGCCATACATCTGCCACTCACCTATTCCATATACTATCGGTTTATGAATTCCCTTGTCAACTACATTGTTCATCTCTACAACAGAAAGAATTGTGACTGAGAAATCAGAATGTCCAACTACAGTATTTACAAAAGATAGAAAACATATAAAACCTGTGATGCAACATGTCTCCAGGTGAATGTGATCCTTCTGTTTCTGGAACGCTGCTATAAAGTAAAAGCAGCACATGTCAATTTGGCGATTTTGAGATTATGTCCACGAGCAACATACCATAGAGAACTTTATTAGCCTACCCAGGATGTTAAGGCTGAGTTTATGAGATCTTTTGTCATCGTCATCAAACCCTCCAACTAGATGCAGCTCAAATCTAGATGGCAGCAGAAAGTGAAACAAATGTTAATGGGAAATTATGAACTTTGAACTCGTACTTGTGCATGTATGACGTGCCTGCCCTCATTACAGCCGTTACTCAGTGATGTGACGGCTTTCGTAGTGAGCTGGACCTCAGTCCTGGTGCTGGAGCCATCGAGGTGAGACAGACAGACAGCTCCACTACCTGCCAAGTAATGAAACAATTTAGAATCCTTTAGCTTAAGGCAGATGTAACGCACAGTAGGAATCTGGTAGAAGTACAGTACCGGTGTGTCGCAGCACGACCAAGTGGCAGGTGGTAGCATCATCTGATCCAAGGATCGAAACGCAGTCTGTGAAAGATTTGACCAGAACGGATGAAACTGATTAGAGTTCAAATTGTAAAGTCATACCGACAAAAGCACTGATCTTACACCACATGGAGAGAGAGAGAAAAAAGTAGGTGTAAAATCCATCGAATGATGAAGAAATTATGAACAGCTGCCCATAACTCTTAAATGTTTTGACTCTTTAAGACCACAAACTTTAATGTATTTTATTTGGATGTAGTTTGTCAGACCAGCAAAGTAACTCATAATTATGGAGTGGCTGGCAAATAATGAATAGTTATCAAAATGCAGACTTTTTCCAGATCTGAAAAGTATGCCATGCATTTTTATTCAGCCCCTAATACTCGTGAGCCCCTAAATAAAACCCTGTGTAACCAGAACTAACATAAGTAGTAAATAGAACCCAGCTGTTTGTAATCTAATCTCAGCATAAATGTAACTAGTCTGTGTGACACAGTTTCTTTTCTCAGTAATACATGGATGTCAATTCAAAATTCAGAAGATAATTCAGGTTCTTAAATGCATGACTGTGATTTGTCATCGTGAGCAGCAGGTGTACTCACTGTCTGCTGGAGTTGTCGCTGCAAACTCTCTCTGCTGAACATACAGAAGGTGCTTCGCATCTACATCAACACGTGGCTTGGAGCGAAATGCTTTTGCATTTTCCTGCAAAACAAAATTAAACTTTTGTGTTTTCCTGGATTTAACTCTAAAATAAATACAAACCAAAAGTCAGTCTAGTGACAGTAAGCATTATTTTATTTCTATGAGTCAGAAATACATTTTGTAGGAGAAAAAAGTCTTTCTTGAAATGCTATGTGTGTCCTACTCATAAGGTTTTATTCATATTTCATCATGGTCATATCTTAATATTTTATAATTACTTTGTATGAACAATTTTACAACTCTGAAAATTTAGGTGCAACTTATTTTTATGTCATTTATATAGACTGCAGTTTTATGAGTTCTCGAATCCCTCTTAACCATTTTTTAAAGTATGTACAGCATACAGTCAGTATCTATTTACTTGAGACATTTTTTGAATCTACAAATTACACCAAATAGAATGAATGAATAGTTGGACCTCAGAGCAGACAGTTGGGTACATTGAGCTGGGTCCGTAGGAGTTTATAATTCCTATTATAAGAATGTCTTCCTGAAAGTATGTATTAGTGCCATCTTTGCCATCTGGGGTTTGCTTCCTGGGCTCAGGATCTTTTTTTAATCTCTTCAACTCTTTCTCTTTTCAGTTTATTTTCTGTCAGAAACAGTTTGAAAAAAGACACTAGGCCCACAATCCTTTCATAACCAATGTCAATCAATCCATTTCCAGTATAGGTAATTGCTGCAAAGGTTAATGCGATCAACTGTCCGCTCCCAGCAGGAATAGGCACTGCTGCAAAATCTGTGACTTTTTGCAACTGAATTTATTTCTTTAAATGGATAACATTTTGTCCCAATTGGGGTGATAAACTGAACTTAATAGTACTGTATTCTGAATAGGATGAAATTGGAATATGGTTAATGAAAATGTACAATATGATTGGATTGAATTGATTGTGTATTTCTTTATACCAGCTATATCTGTTTGCCTTGTAAAGTCCATTGAAATAACAATTGTAAATTGCTGCTAAATAAATAAATTGAACTGAACAGGATGGATTGATAAACAGACAAATGTAACATAAAATGCAACCCACACAAAATGTGTACATTTCTATCATTATTATACATTTATATCCCTTTAATGTCTTTTTTCCTTCTTCCATTTTTTAACCTACAGAACTGTCCTTACCGTCCCTACCTTCCCAGACTGATAGGATCCTGCAGCACTTTCTTGTGTTTCAGAGAAGTAATCATTATAATCACTTTATAAAAGGCACAGTAGGTCCATATAAAAAATGGCCGGGTGCAATTAATGTTCTATTTTATGTGTAGACGTGAAACAGATAGCGTAATAACAATTGTCTTACGGTGAAAGAACAGTTGCAATGTGGGAAATAAATGCCAAAAGTAACACGATCACATAAAACCAGACAGTTTCAGGAAACAAACCTGTAAATGTGGATATTTGTCGAATAATTCCGCTGTTGATCTGAAGCAATCTAATTCTCTGTTCTGGAAAAACAAAGGCATGTCCTTCCACCTTGTCCGCTTCCAAACCAGTTCGGTATTATGCTACAAGAACACCAATAACTTCGGTATCAGTATTGGTTCACTATAAAACAGAACTTCCTGAAATGATCGCAGTCTTTTTCGTTTTAAATCGGGTTTCGTTTTTAACAAAGTCTGGCATAGTCGCCACCTACTGACCGCTTATGGTTTTGCAACGCGTCTCTTTTCTTGTTCAAATATGTAAAACCAGATTTTGTTTTATAAAAAAAATATCTTTAGACATAGGAACAATGATTTTTTTTATGCTGCACAGTGCACTTTTGCTGTGTTTGAGCCGCAACAGACGCATACATACCGAGAGTCTTAAAGCGCCAACGTTTTCACGGAGTGAGATTCTCCATTATTACTTAGGCAAATTGCGTACGTCCTGACGTTTGTTTTGAAAAGGCGCTACGTAGTTTTACTAGCCATTAGGCCGAAGTCGATGTCTTTCGCTGGTAGGAAACAAACAAGGCGACTGGCGACGTGTTTAGAGTTGCTCAATAATTCCCGTGTTACTCGTTTTATCTTCTTATTTCAGCTGTTACAAATAAAGTAAAAAATTATTTGTTGTGTGCTCGCTCATTTTTACGCTTCTGTCGTCGAACCTGCTGCGGCTAACCATCGTTCTAGCTAGCGACAAATCTACCAAAAGGGCTGTTTTATCGAAATGAGAGGGGGCTCCTCGTACGGAGACAGGGACAGAGACAGAGATCGTGGACGAGACAGGTACGTTTTTCAGATTTAGCAAAAATAAATAAATAAATTTAGTGTTAATTAATGTTTGAGCTTCAAATATAGATTGGCTTTGCATGGATGAAAGGAACACACAAACAAAAGCTAAGCTAACGCTTAAAGATCCATTCCAGTTAATATTTACATCGTCAAAAAACATCCGATCAGTCGCCGAATAAAGTTAGGTAAAGTGTAAATTGAAAATAACATTACCACAAAGGACTGAAAATGCTAACAGCGTGTTTGTGGAACCCCATACAATTGCTTTAAAGTTGGCCTATCTGTGGTGTGGGTCATGTTTTCCTTCTCACTCAACTATTGTAAAAGTTTTATTGCACGTCTGATCTTGTGCAAATAATTTGCACTAGATTTTGGGCTGCAGTAAAGTAATGGTGTTTGATTTAGGAAATTACAATTTTTTGAAGGAGTTCTAATTAGATACTGCAGTGTAGAATTGACATTAATAACTCGGTTGACTTACTACTTTGTTTTACTACAAATAGTTTAGTTTTAAAAGGTATATCAATTAATCAAATTTTATTTGTACAGCACATTTCAGCAACAAGGCATTTCAAAGTGCTTTACATCATAAAAACACAGTCATGCAACATAGAATCAACAATCAAAACATTGCTTTAAGTCAAGTTCCATTGCTAAATTCTTAATTGATTATAATTAAGACAACATATTGGTAAAATATGTACATCCTAAGAAGCTAAAAGAAAAAGGGGGGGATAAAACAGATCTGTCCAAGAGAATAGAAGAGCAATAGGCAGAATGTCCCTCGTAGATGATGCCAGGCTTTGGTAGCTTGTCTACACACTGTTCCCTCATTTTACACACACTTCTTCATAGAACCTATGAACTACAAATGCTGTCTCAAGACACTTACGATGACAAGGCAAATTGCTCCAGTTTACATTTAGTAATGTTTCATTCAATTTGGGTCAATTTTACACAGGCATTTAATAATTTAAATCAAGTTAGCATTGGTCATTGTGAATACTTTTAGCTTCAGATTTAATATGAAAGCATAAAGGGGAGGAAATGGATAACTATTTCCTGTTTTTTACTAGAGAGGCACCATTCCACTTTTTTCACTTCCAGTACGGATTCAGATATTTGAATCCGTACTGGATATATATATATATATGTATATATATATATATAGCATCGGCTGATACCGATCCGATACAGCAAAGCAGCGCTGAAATGACTTAAAATGTTTTTTTTTTAAAACATAAATGTACTGACTTACAAATGTATTTCATAACTCCACACCAGTATAGCACATGTAAATATGCCAATAACTTCACAAGCTTCACAAACAAGATTCTTTGATGTTGAGTTACTGATTAAAAACATTTATCTACTCTAAAGTACACTGCTCAAAAAAAATAAAGGGAACACTTAAACAGGTGTTTAACACTTAAAGTGTTCCCTTTATTTTTTTGAGCAGTGTACTTTAGAAAGGTTCAGAAATGGGTATGGCTAGATAGACTTAATTTGTGTAATAATTGGTTTGCATCCTAATTTCTTTTGCTTTACCTCTCTCAGACCACGGTTTGGAGGGGGCATGGGTGGCCGCAGCGGACCGCCGCCTATGAAGTTTGGAAATCCTGGTGAGCGTCTCCGCAAAAAGAGGTGGAACTTAGATGAGTTGCCGAAATTTGAAAAGAACTTCTACACTGAACACGTTGAAGTCCAACGCATGGGTCAGGTAGGTTGGTTTTTTTTCTTCTTTTCTTTGTACTTGCTCACACACCATCATTAAAAATATAATAATAATAACAATAACAAGCTGTTTGGTTATGTGTAAAAATTTTTTTGGAATGCTTATTTTTCTTTTTTGCTTCCATATCTAGTATGATGTGGAGGAGTTTCGCAGGAAGAAGGAGATCACCATCAGAGGCTCTGGCTGTCCAAACCCAGTAACTGCTTTTCATCATGCTCAGTTTCCTCGTGAGTTAGCTCCTTTTTACTCCATCTTTCATAAAGTTTTTTTGCTGTAAAAATAAATAAAAATGTCAAATTCTCTAATTCCATAAAACCTTATTTGCCTCAGTTTAGCACGTTTACTCATTCTTTTACGTTCGTAAATATCCTCTATTATTTAAATGTCACGCACAAATCAGCAACATATACATATATATATATATATATATATATTTTTAGAAAAACCCAGACAGATCGCTTTCAGTAACATTTAAATGGCTGAGTTAAACTGTCTCCTGCCTTTGCCCCTTGCAGAGTATGTGATGGATGTCCTGGTGCAGCAGAACTTCAAGGAGCCCACAGCCATCCAAGCCCAGGGTTTCCCTGTGGCCTTGAGCGGCAAGGACATGGTGGGAATAGCACAGACTGGCTCTGGGAAGACGCTGGCTGTAAGGATTTCGCTTCATGGTCTTGTCAATAATGTATTCAAATCATTTTTAACATTTAATTTGATCTCTAATTGGTGGAAATCTGTGAGGGATTCTGAAATATGAACAAAAGAGACAGATTAAAGTAAAAAAGTAATTCATGGTGTATAATTAGTATCATAAATAACCTATACTTTGAAAGCAAAATGGAAGTAACTTAAGTTAATATTTAATGTTTTGAATCTAAATTTTTGGCAAAAATTGTGAAAGCAGTTCTAACAACTTATTGCCTCTTTTTTCCCCCTTGCAGTACCTCCTTCCTGCTATCGTACATATCAACCACCAGCCCTACCTGGAGAGAGGGGATGGCCCTATAGTGAGTGCAGGAGAGAGTTCAGTCTAAACATTTCAGTGCACAGAACCCTTGTCATTTATCCCTTTCTCCTTCGTCTTCCTCTGTTCTCAGTGTCTGGTCCTTGCACCCACCAGAGAGCTGGCTCAGCAGGTCCAGCAGGTTGCCTACGACTACGGCAAGTCCTCCCGCATCAAGAGCACCTGCGTGTACGGCGGCGCACCCAAAGGCCCACAGATTCGAGACCTTGAGAGAGGTGGGTGTGGTGGGCTGATGTGGACTGTTTGGATTTTGACTGTTTCTGACATTCTGTTCATATCCGACCGTAGGCGTTGAGATCTGCATCGCCACGCCGGGTCGCCTCATTGACTTCCTGGAGGCGGGGAAGACCAACCTGCGCCGCTGCACTTATTTAGTGCTGGACGAGGCCGACCGCATGTTGGATATGGGCTTTGAGCCGCAGATTCGCAAGATTGTTGAACAAATCAGAGTAAGGCTGCTGCGGTTATGTAGTTTTGCTGTTTTCAAATGACCATTGATAAGTGGGGGTGTTTTGGTGCTTTTTTATTTTTTTCAATTCGTATAAATCCATCTCTCTCTTGTCTCTTTCAGCCTGACAGACAGACCCTGATGTGGAGTGCAACGTGGCCAAAGGAGGTTCGGCAGCTTGCCGAGGACTTCTTAAGGGAGTACATCCAGATTAACATTGGCGCTCTGGAGCTCAGTGCCAACCATAACATTCTGCAGATCGTCGATGTCTGCATGGAGACCGAAAAAGACAACAAGTAAGACTTGAGCGTGCGACCTACATCATTTGCTTTTGTATGGTCTGATCTTCTCACGCTGCTCGTTCTGAGTTGATTTGCTAACATTGTCTCTCTGCATGCAGGCTTATTCAACTGATGGAGGAGATAATGGCTGAGAAGGAGAACAAAACCATCATCTTTGTGGAGACCAAAAAACGATGCGATGATCTCACCCGGAGGATGAGGCGCGATGGGTGAGGAGGATCTGTGACTCTTTAAAAACGTGGTGGGCAGCTTTCAGTGTGTGAGTTTGACTTGCTGAATCGATGTGGTTTTGTTACCTAGATGGCCAGCCATGTGTATCCATGGAGACAAGAGCCAGCCAGAAAGAGACTGGGTTCTCACTGGTAAGAATACATCACAAACAGTAGAGGTCAGGGTGTTGGCATCTCTGAAAGTCAACTTTCATATCATGCATACCTTAGGACTGTGGATAAAAATGATCTCTTGTGCCAACGCCGACATATTTAGATTGATGCCCACTGCTGACGTTGATTAATATGCATTGTCCTCGTTTAAATAAATAAATGAAATGAGAGTCTACAGATAAAAACATTCTCTGGGTTGAAGTCTTTAAAAGTATAGAATGTACGTAATTTTTTAGCATTGAATAAATGTGAAAATAGAATATGGACATATATGTGTGGCCTTTTTTCTTTATCATTTAGAAGTGTTCTCCATCAGTGCATCTGTCTCTATGCTATCAATCTTTCCACCAATCCTTCCACAATCCATTATCCATTAGTCATCAGTCGAAAAATTCACATATTGCATCTGTTTTACAGTACTAATTAATTTCTTACCTAAAGAAGAAATGTCACATTCTCTCACACCTAGCATGATCAAACTTTCCTTCCTTTAAGATGTTTCCTCTCTTCCCTTTAATTTAATCTTCTCCTGCTTTGATTTATCAACTATTTGGCCACATTTTTTTCAACTGACATGTTTTCGTTTCAACTCCACAGAATTCAGGAGCGGCAAGGCCCCTATCCTGATCGCGACAGATGTTGCCTCTCGGGGTCTGGGTATGTCTGGGATCACATTGTTTACTTCCTGTGATTTCTGTTCTCAGCATCATTTGTCTCATTTAATTTGTTCTTCAGCTAATAATGAATTTACATGTATTCAAGTCAACCATAATCCCCAGTTAATGCTCTGAATTAAATCAAGCAGGTGGTAAGTATAACAAGTTAGTAAAAAAAGACTCTTGTACAGCAAGCAGGCTTGAGAATTACTTTTATATCCCACAAGCTTATTTGCAGGTATTGTTTTCACAAAATTACAGAAATCATGTATACTTCTTCAAATTAATTTTAGGTACAATGTTCGTAAATTGAGTTTTTCTTTATTTATATTTTGTTTTTTTCTTCTTTTACAAAAATTGTACAAGTGAAAGTCCAGCTTCTTTTGTAGCCAGATATGTGAAAATCACAGAAGAAAAAAACAGAATGAGTCCAAAAAAAAAAAGACGTTACAACCTGGTAACGTTGTCGGCTGAAGCATGCAGAGCTGCAGGCTTCGAGCCTCTCGATCCAGCAGGTTCATAGTCTGTTTCTTGTTACCGCAGTTTAAAAGCTTCCTTCATGCGGGGCTCTCTGGCACGCTGCCTGAAAGGAGGGGTGTGTGGGCCCACAACGTCCTGCGCACCTTTTCTTATGTCTCCTAGTGTGGTGTCAGTATAAACTCCTCGGATTGCTGCTCATGTTTCACATTTTTCTGCTCGAAATCTTTCAACCTTCACGTCAGGAGAGAGCCGTATGTTTATGAGATAGCTTTGAAAAGAAAATGGGGGGGGGGGGAACAGTTTAACATCTGACATTTCTGTAGAATATTCTGAGAAGGGGGGATAAGTAAAGTTTTGTAAACTTTTACCAAATTTCGATGACTTTATCCTTGTTTTCTTCTCCCCTCTTCTCCTCTCAGGGTTTGGCAGCACACGGCAGCTGTAACAGTCTGTGCTGCTGTCTCTGTCCCCCTCAGTCACATTATAAAAGGCAAGCTTTGTGAGCTTTAGTGGGATTAACGCCCCTATTACTCTCCTGAACTAAGAAAAAGAAAAAAGATTGAGACTCCAACCCCCCATCCCCCATTAATGTCAGTTTGCAAATCCAACGAGCCTTCCTTGGGAGCATCCTGAGGGTCCTGTATGTCTGCCCGTCGGTCCAAAAAGCAGACAGACAGGGGAGAGAGAATTAGACGGGCTCGTCTGGATCCAGTCCTGGCCAGGGTGTGAGGAGGGTCCCGCAATGCGACGAGAGAGCAACAGAACCAGCCATTGGGTGTGCGTGGGTGTGTCCTTTGGGGTTTAACGGTTCTGCTCCCGTCTGACGTTGCTGGAGTGAGCAGAAGGTGAGGGAGGAATCCAGTCTCCCTCTCCCTCAGCCCTTCCCTTTGAACCAGGACTGATCAGGGGGAACCTTTGTAAAAACAACTTGCAGGGGGTAAGTACCGCAACACCCCTTTGTCTTAACTCCTTCATGAGCTCACCCTACAGTCAGGTTCTGCCTTTATGCTTATATTACAAAAGAAAAGAGTTCATGGTTCAATAATCATAGCACACTATTGTTACTGTGTAATAAATTATTAAATGGCTTCCCTCTCGTGACGGAGGGGGAGATGGGAGACTTATTGATCAGCAGTGCTGTCAGAGCCCCACGTCTTCTGTAATGAGAAACAGACTTCCTTACCTTCCACGTTTAGGCCAGTAATCATGAGTCCTCTGAAAAGCACAGAGGCTTAAAATGGTTTCTTTACATGCCGGTTCTCACTTTAAATCAAGTGAGTGCGCAACGTTGAAGGCATGTTGAATAGTAAAGCTGTGCTGTGTCTCTGAAATTAATCTTTGGATGTGTGGATTGTTGCACGGTAAGTGAACTCCAATTTGTTTCAATCTTTCTGCTTCACACCAAGACGTGTTGTTGCATTGATAGATGACTTCAGTCGTTCATAGGCATAAAGCTCCCAGCTTTCTTTAGAATTTCATTAAATGCATCACTTCCTGTTCTCTAAAAGCCCTTTACCCTTCTTGAACTTCCTTTGCTGTCTATCCCAAAGATGTGGAAGACGTAAAGTTCGTCATCAACTATGACTATCCCAGCTCCTCTGAGGATTATGTCCATCGTATTGGGCGCACGGCCCGCAGTACCAATAAGGGCACCGCCTACACCTTCTTCACCCCGGGAAACCTGCGACAGGCCAGAGACCTGGTCCGGGTCCTGGAGGAAGCCCGGCAGGCTATAAACCCAAAACTGCTCCAGCTGGTGGACTCCAGCCGCGGGGGTGGAGGCGGTAGGAGGAGCTATATTTTTATTTGCAGTGCCAGCCAGTGGTGTACATATACATCAGTCTATATAATTGATTTGATTTCTCTTTGAATTATTCAGGAAAAATTCAGTAACAGCTTTGGACTTCTGTTATGCATCTCACTTCACAATCTATTCCGAAAGCACGATCCATACCGTTAGCTCATTTACGCAAGTGGGAGGATCACGGGAGAATGTCTTTTTTTTTTTTTTTTTTTTTTGCAGCTAACTGTAATCGTAAATATAGTATATTTTAAAGACAATAATAAAACACAGATAAAAAGGGTTTAATTATGTGAAAAACAAAATCAAGCACATGTACCTGCATACCACATTCAAGCACGAGGAAAGATGGAGTAATACTTTTGGATTTTACATAAAACTATGGGATATAGTCTTTTACAATCCGATAACACTTTTTGTTAGTCTAATAAACAATTACAAAAATAATGGCCTCCTACCAGAAGACATTGACAAATACGTTACAGTCCAGTGAGTCCAATACACAATTTACTACTGCATTATAACCTTATAACTTAATAATTATGACAATTATTTATTAATGGAAAAATAACATTGTCTAGGGAAATAGATCCTTTCAGAAAGTTTTACTTAGCTGAACTACAGCAGCGATTTGGAAGTAGTAGTTTTGGCGCATGCGCAAATGACGGCGGCGGTGGGGCAGAGGTAAAGCGCTCGACCCATGTACGCACTACGGGGATCACAGGGTCGAGTCCTGGCCCATTGACCTTTGCCGCATGTCTTCCCGCTCACTCATATTCCACTTTCCTGTCAACACAAGGCCACTAGAGCCAAAATAAATAAAAATAAAAAAATGTGCGAAAGAGCTGATGGCTCGAATAGTGCTTCCGGGGCAGATGGTAGAGTGACGATGCTTTAAATAGCTCTTTTTTCAGGCTAATAATCAGGTTTCTTTGAGGCGATGAAAGCAAAAGCCCATTCTAAATGTTACTTTTCATTGTTTTTTTGGGGGGTTTATATGCAGGTGGCAGGATGCGTTACCGTGGCGGCAACTCCAACAACCCTAACCTAATGTATCAAGACGAGTGCGATCGGCGCATGCGCTCCGGCGGAGGCGGCAAAGACAGCCGCGGGGGCTTCAACCGCGACGGCCGCAACAACCGCGACGACGACCGCTCCTCGTCGTCGTCCTACAGAGACAGAAACCGAGATCACAGGAACAACTACAACGCCGGCTCGGATCAGTACCAGAACTACAACAGCAACAACGGCGGAGGCTACAACACCCGCGGCGGAGCCCCGACCGGCGGCGGTCAGGAGCAACCCAACCAGCCGCAGGGCCAGTTCGGCCAGGGCCCTCCTCCACCCCCTCCGCCGTCAGGCGCCCCGCAGCCGTTGATGGCACAGCAGTTTCCCCCGCCGCCGCAGCCCCCACTTATGGGCTTCATGGGGCAGCCGCCTTTCCCTCCTTTCCCCGCTGCCCCCCCTCCACCGCCAGGCCCACAACCACCCCGTAAATAGTTATAATTAACATGTACTGGGTAAATTTGTTCAAGTGTTTGTAACTCAGTTTTATTGTTGTGGTCTCCCAAACAGTGTTATATCCAATGAGGTAAGGGCTTGTACTTTCACACGAATTTTAAAGAAAATTTGTTTTAAGGACCCCAAATAATTAAATTTCCCCAACCGAGTATTGTGGAGGAGGAAAAGGGATTTATCTCTCTCTTTTTTTATTTTATATTTTATATTTTTTCCTTCACCAGCCAAACTTTAGGAGTTAGAGAGACAGTCACATTCCAAACACCTCCTTAATCTTTGTACTTGTTCAACTCGACTTATTCAGTTTGAAATAGGTGGCTTTTGTTTATAACTTCAATTACAGCTTCACTGTACCCGTTTCTGATCTTCTCTTCACTGGTTTTGGCAATGACCACTTTTAGATAACTTTTATTTTGCCTTTTTATTATGTATTGTGTTAGATTTAGGTACATTTAATCATGCATGCCTCCACATGTTCCCTTTGTGTAGCAAGTCAGAAGTGAAGTAGTGTTTTGAGCTTTAACTAAAAACATATTGTTGCCTGTTTTCTGTCAACGATGCTCTTTTTACAGTGTTTTCCTAAATAAACAAATTAAATCAATACATTTTTGTCTTAATTTGCAATTTATCCTGAAATATCAGGTAAATTGTTGGATTTGCTTCACACATAATAGTAGAATATTCTTGGAATTGATTATATGTATAGTACTATTTTGATTTCCAGAATTAGGTGATTTTTCTTTAGAAAGTCATTCTAGTTTTATTTATGTATCTTAAAAACAGTCAATATAAGTCTAATAAACAATTACAAAAATAATGGTCTCCTACCAGAAGACATTGACAAATACTGGACAAATACTATAATGACCTGAAAAGTCTAGAATTTGATTTCTTTTTTTTTTTTGGCCCCCTTCCAAAACTAGAACTCTAAAGCTGCATGTGCTGACTCCATCATTATGTTTTGTTAAGTAAATTTTAAGTTAAACTATGAGATCTTACTGACACCTACTGGACATTGTTTACATATTTAATTTGGTCAGTCAAGCAGAACTCGTCCAGCTGTACGCTTGGTTTGTTCCTTGGGACACTATTTGTCTGTAAGTTCATTTTATCAATCGTTATTCCAGCATTGTGTAATATTTTGTAGAAAGGTTTTACGTTTCCCAACCAATATTTAAAGCTGCATCGTTAACTAATTGGAGAGAATTGGGAGTCACGTGTTTGCCTGGTTGTTTTCTGTATCTGTAGCTGATGTATACTTTTGTGTTTTGTTACAGTTTTACAAAAGAAAATGAAAGAAAAGAAAAACAAACCAGCAAAGAGTTGCAAAAATAAAACAAGAAAACTATCAAGGACTGGATTATTTCCAACTCAAGTGTTAGCTAGCTGTCTAGCTTTGTAAGAGCAACACATCGTGAGGGCACCATACTGCAATTTTATCACAAAATGTATTGTATAACATCCACTGTAAAAGTTGCAACACATACAGCACATCTTTGTTTCCTCTCCTAACCTATAGAAGCAATCAGACACCATAAACTCGCACAACACTGAGAAACATTCAGCAGCAGTAACTGCACTGAAATATTTCAGCTGCTGATAGAATAGGTGTGATATTTGTAAATATTCACGTTTTATTATATTTTTAGTTGTGATTTATCCTTAATTTATGCTTGATAAAGCCAAACTGTCCCTTACATCTCATTGTATTACATATAAAGATAAAGATACTTTATTTTCTCTTGACAGCCTTGTGTTTTGGATCACTATAGTTGAAAAGGGTTTTTACTGGCATCCCTGTGAAACTGATTGTCTAATGGTTGCTATGATGACTCGGCAACTGCAAAATGGCAGTTGCAATTTGATAATTAGACGTTTCTAGAAATTTTGATCAGTTTGAAAAAGTGTAGATTCTAAATTGCTTTGATTACAAAAGAAAAGCTCCAATAATACCTGAACTGTGATCCCAAATTCCAGATGAGTTAAAAAAAAAGTAGGTTTCATGGATTCAGAGCAGGACAACAGAACAAACAGTGGAGGATAAAGTTCAAACCATCTTATCCGTCAGTCATAATGGGAAAGGCTCATATCCCCTATTCTAATGTCTCTGAGCCCAACTTTCTGCTTTTGCTACTCCTCCATATGCAGGAGGAGTAGCAAAAGCAAATGAGGTGGATCAGCAGTGCTTGCCAACAACTGTGTCATCCAGGACATGTTACTGTAGAATATTGACTTTGTTGCTTGGAAATTGAGCTGACAGTCATCAGAGTGTCATACAGAAACAGACTTCAGTCAGAGGCTTCTTCAGATTCGCTGCTAGATTGTCCGCTACAGGAGATCCTTCCTCACCATCCACAGCGCTTTGAAGATACTTGTATGATATGAGTTATAACATTTAATTTTCTTTTTGGACTAATAGTCTTTTTGAGTTGATTACATTTATGTTGAAGGGATTTTTTTATAGGAACAATTGTGGCAAAGCTTAAATTAAAGGCTGCATTTCTTTTTTTTCCCCCATACAAAATTTATTTGAAGGCTTTTCACACAACTTTACCAGTGGTGCCAACAAATACTTCCACATTTTTATCCTTATAATTTTTCCCAAGAACAGCCACCTTTCTAAAATCTCATCATTGTATTCCTTCTGAATACCCCAGAAAAAATACAGAGGAGTTTATATATTTCTTCTCTCGCTGAACACAACATATAGAAAGATCATTTAACACATAATGCATCTTATGCTTTACAAAGTCATTTTGGGTCAAGACAAACATGACGAAAAAAAAAAAAAAAAAAAAGAAACCCATTTAAGTTATACGTGTACAAAACAAAAAAAATAATAACCAGACAACCCAATCTGAGGCACATGTGGCAGAATCAAAATCAGTATGACATGAACATGGAGTTGAGAGTCTTTGGGTTAATCAGTAGTAGAAAAGCAAAGTGACAAGAGATGAATAAACAACAATGATTTCACGTGCAAAATATGAACAAAGTAAGTGCATACGAGTTTAAATAAGGAAAAGGAAAATAATCCTGAGTTAAACTGTAAAAAAACAGAGTCCTAAAAACAGAAAAAGTGCGGAAATAAAGAAGTTTGTAAAGGAATGGAGACTATGTGCCTTTCAATTACAACACGAAGAAAAAATGAGGCGAAAATAAGATTTAAGGATTAATTTTGTCTGGATCAGGTTCAGTAACAATAGTTAGCTGCAGTGGGAACTCTTTGCGTTTCCTGAAGAAAGACGTCATCGTCGTGTTCAGCCTGCACGCTTTGGTAACAATATTATACATCGGTTCCCCCTGCTCTGGAAAGATTATAAAGATTAGACTGAAAATTAAACCACTGCAGTGGTTTTAAAAATGCGTTTAGTTTCATTTTTTCTACACAAATCACAGTTTTAATTTGATCGTGTCTTGATTAGTTTGGAGGAAACCCGTTCAGTGGTTTGACCTGCAAAATGTTTAATGTGCAGCTGACGGTGCAGGATGTCGTATAGGAACGGATCACACTAATTTGTGGGTATGCCTGAAACAACAACATGATTCATATGACGAGGGATTTGCTTAACGGTTTGTAAGTTAAACCAATTCACATTCAGAAGGAAATCTGCAAATCAACACACTGGGCTAATTATCTGAGAAGGAGAATGTAGCAACTCCATTTAGAAACACTGACAGGATCAAATAAGGGTGAGAAGGCACAAGGTCAACTGGCTTCAGCAACTGCTCTCACAGTCCATCAGTTTTTTGTACAGCAAAGTCTGAAACCGCTTCATTGTAATCTGGTCTTTATTTCCCCCCTCCGAAAGGAAAACGTCGACCCAAATATAAAGGATGGTGCAGGTCTGACGACAGGAGGCCCGGTCCTCTCCCTCTCTCTCTAAAGGTTGCCCCAGCTGTCTGGAGGTGGGAACTCGTCCACGTCGCCGGACTCATCGTGAGATTTATCTCCCAGGTTGAAAGTTAGTTTGTAGCGCAGACGCACTTTCTCCTGAAAGAAGAGCCGCAAACAACAGGTCACAGTCCGTTTTCAGGGTGAATCAAACCCTGCTGGACACAGATAAAACACATCAGATGTTCTCTGTAGTGAAATGTGGAGAAAGCACCTTGTGAGGGTTGGCCAACAGCAGAATCTGTGTGATAGCGGCTGGAGGGAGGATGGGGTTGAAGGCTGGCAGGTCAGTACAGGAGGGAGGCTGCAGCTTTACTTTCATTACCTGGGAAACATAAACCCACTGATTAGTCAAAGCCCATAGGTTGGAATAAATCTCCAATGTTTATAAACACAAGAATTATGATTAACTTTCATTTGAGCTCATTTCTTAAAATGAGCAGGCAGAGATGAAAATGAAACATTTATGCGATACTATTAGCAAGAATGAACCGATCAAGATTTTCCAGGCCGATACAGATTTCCAGGGTTCTTTATATTTTTAACAAATTCATATTTTTTTTCTCTAAAGATCTTAGAAGTTATAAGTTCTTTGAATCCAACAAAAACTGAAGAATTACAATATGATGCCAGTTTCTGCACCACTGACAGGAATTTAAATATTATTTATTTATGTATGTAAATAAACATTTATTTATGTTTATTTATGTATTATTTTATGTTTGTTTATTTATTTATTTATGTAAAAAATACAAAAAATATGTATTTTTTTAACCTTTATTTTGTTTTTTCAGCATTGTGTGTATTCTTTTACTTCTGTATGGAAAGGTTAAAAATTAATGAAAAAAATTAATAATTAAAAACAAGAACCTTAACTTTTATCTGGTTTTTATTAAACTCCATAAAGTACATGCAGCTGACTGCTGCAAATGTAAACTGAAAATGGTGGTATTGATTACTTGTGGTGCATTTAATAAAATACGAAACAATAAAAGTGTGTATACTTTTTCAGTATTTGAGCCTCCGATCAGAGCAAACCTGTCCGATTTCAGGCTGATTAACTGATGCAAAAATATCACGGACATACTCTGGGAACGGCTGCCTGGAAACGGATGTTGGTGACGGGAATGGGTGCCGAGGACAGCATGGAGATGATCACCACCAACACGTCGGGCCTCGACGGAGGACAGTCGCATGCAAACGTGAACAAAACCCTTAGGCTGTGTTTGTCGAATACAGTCACCGGTAACACGCTGCCTGAAACAGAAAAACAAACTGTAAATGGTGTGAAGAAAGTAGAAAAGAGAGCAATAAGTGGCTTTGATCTGATTACAAACATCAAAAGTGGATAGTGGACGAGCATCTTGTGACACATTTTGACGGATTCGGAAGCAATTAGGTTGCGGTTTGTTTTAGGGGTTGCCACCATGGATATTTGAGTTGGAAAGAAAACTTTACTGGTAAGAATCTGTTCATATTTGTATTTTTCTACCTGATCGGTTTCTGTGTCTACACTAGCACTCTTCGCAAATGACTTCCATGTATTGTTCCTGAAATCTGTGCAGCGTTCTCACAAAGAGCTTAAAAGACTTTAGGAATTTAAATAAAAACATGTCAGTAGAGAGGAAAATACAAGTCAATGTATTTAAAAGAACTGTAATCTCTTGCTTTATGCCTTATGTGACGTTACTACAGACATGTGCACGGTGACTTTATGAGTAAATAATGATTAACCTGGAAAAAAAAACTAAACCAAAAGAAAGGCAGATGGTGAGCTGTTTTTTTAGGTGACGAACTAAATCTGATGCGAGTTTTGCTGATGTCACAGCAGAAAGTTTGTTGAGAAGCTTTAAATTCAACGTCTATAAAATTTTCACTGTAAAAACCACCTACGAGGGAGAAAATCGGACTTAAAGATGTTAAATTCATGCTTCTTGAATTACACCATCATAAAAGCCTCTAAAGTGCAGAATACCTCCTACAGCCGCTGTAGATTAAAGGTTTGGTGCTTACTAGGTTTGATTGACTCTAGAGGCACTGTGACGTCTGCTAATGAGATGCGGTCGTTGGGGTCAACAGATGATGACGAGCTTTTGTCTGCAATGCCAAGACTGGAGTGGAGGACGCCATCAGGCTGCTCTGACTGGACGAGGAGGCCGGACGTCGGCCCCGGACCAGCAGCAGGCCTGGAGCTCGCCCCAGACTTTGCTTGGAGATCTCGCAAAGGGACCTTAGAGTGAGGCTGGAGTTTATCCCTACAGAGGAAAACAAACGAGCAAACCCCACAGAGGATCATTTTCTAGCACAATCAAAAATGCTGTTTCAATCAAACATGACCTAAAAGAAATTTGACTTTGCAATTTAACACCTTGAAATTGGGTCTCTGTCTCTTTAAGAAGCTCCTGCTCTTTAAGACTCTCCGCCTTCAGGAAGTCGTCACAACAATGCTTCTCTATTAAGCCTTTAACAATGTTTTTTTTTTTTTTTACCAACGGTTCACTGAGAAATTGTTCGTATGATAAGGTCAACAGAGTCGCAGTTTGCTAATTGCTGCAGCTAGTCTGGAGGAGTTGTGTGGAAATGGTGGTGCTTTGAAATAGCAAGCAAACAGAATGGCTGCCAGTGGAGAGTCAAGGATTTTTCAAACATGAATGAAGGAATCAAAGCAGCGCTCCAGATATGTTTTAGATGAGGGTATTACATTGAACCACAATGTGAAACTCAACAAGTCAATTTTACATAATATCCCCCTTTACATATGGAACTATTAAAAACACCGATGAAAGGTTTGATAGGTTTTTAGAAATACAGGCAAAATTTAAAGTCTGTGAGAAGCAATTGAATAATGAATTAGGCGTTGGAATACAATGGTCTTATTTTACAAAACGTCGCGTTGTAAGGCTGTGAAGGAACCCTGAACAGGAAGTCCACTCACCATTTCACCTGCTGGCTCTCTGGAGGTAGAGATTGCTGTAACAATGTTTTCCCCAGCAAATCCAGCTCTTCCATTGCTCTTGGCGTAGCAGTGCAGCCCCCTACTGGTGTAGCCTGTGATGTTTGCACCACAGCTGGTTGCAGCGCTACAGCCGGAGCCGAAGACTCTGCAATATTTAAGGACTGACAACAAACGAAAAGTTTGATGCAGTGAGACAACAGGCTGCAGAATATAATCATTTTTATGCCAAATCATAACTGGGGCGCGTTTGTGAGGGTATTAATTCCCACCTGAGAGATGATGTTAGAGTCACAGTTTTCTGATACATTCAATCCTGAAAAGCAGGAGGAAAAAAATGTATGATGTGCAAGTGGTAAAAGTTAAATAACTCTCAGGTTTAAATCATCTGTAGCTTGCTTACCAAGAGACATGAGTTCATCATCCAAGAGGCTCAAGCCCAGGCTCTGAGGTGCAGCCTGTGGGTTGGAAGGTTCTGTGTTTTCTGAAATGTTGAGTCCTGTCAGGTCTAATAGTGCTGAGCTGCCACCTGATTTAGAGTGTGTAGAAGAAAAAATAAATAAACACAAGCAACTTAAACCAAAAGGAATGGAGTTGCACACGACTGTAACGATGACTCTGAGATCTGAAAAGACAAACGCACCTTGTTGAGAGGCGAGAGACGTTCCGTCTTTCGACACCTCCTCACCCTTAACCAGCTGCCTGTACAGATTGATGACCTGCGTCAGGCTGTCGTTGGCCTCCAAGATGTCGGCTGCAGGGCGCAAACGTGTTAGCGACATTACGGTGGCGTTCAAATGCTAAACTTTACACCCAAATGTACCTAGAGCTTCGTCGTTGTCTTCTGTGTCGCTCGCTAATCTGAATAGTGTAGGTCTCATCTTCTCGCAGCGCTGGTAAAGATCCTGTGATCAAAAATATGTCACAATGTGCAAACAGCGTCACTAAACAGTAATTTATCAACTCAATTTTTTTTATATCCAAATCAAAGGCTAGGTTTTTCCCAACTTCCTAGTGTGACGCTATGGTTCCACAATAAAAGATGAATTCATTTCAAGGTGCTTTAGTTTGTTTTTACTAATAAATGAAGTGGGCACAGAATCTACCAGAATATGATAAAAAGTGGAGGGAATACCTTTTAGTGTAACAAGAAAAAATGAATTATACATTACACTTAACAGGTTTACAGAATAACAAAATTTAAAATCTAGACAAATGGGAGTTTTATCTTCATTATGCAGGTGTTGCTATGTACTGATGCAGTACATAGCAACACCTGCTATGAACTGCATCAGCTGCTTTGTTAACAGTCCAGTTTTTTCTTACATGCAAAACCCCACTTAAAAAAAGAGAAAAATATATAACAAAAATAGGAAGCAATGTAAAGCAACCATATAAAAGAAAGCCTTTGGCTGCATTGGACCACCAAAAACTGCACCCTGGGCTGCCAGTGAACAACCAGTAGATGTCACCCTGTGCTGCTAGAACTGGTTCGTGTGAAATGGTAACATTGCTCTAATCGTGGAGTAAAGGGGCAAAAGGTGAAATACTAAGTTGAGGCTTATATTTTTCTCATCTTGAGCAACTCTGGTAAGCTTAAATGAACAGGTACTGAAGTTTCAGACAGAAAATTAAAAAAGGAGTCACAGTAATAATGAACTACAGGAGACAAAAATTGTCTATACATTTAAAAATGCTGATCTACTGTAGTTACACCGTTAAGAAAAATCAACAAAAACCTAATGAGTGACAGGCGACTTTGTTAATGACTGAGCGTTACAAACCCTAACGAGCTCCTGGTTGCTATGGGAGTAGCTCTCCTTGCTGTAGCCGTCCAGCAGCTGGCTCAGCAAGCTCACGCTCTCCTTCACCTCCTGGATGGCGTTCACTCGCTTGGAAACTTTCTCCACTCGCTTTTGGTCCTGGGGGGGAAAATAATGCAAGACAAGTCATCTCAATTGGACATTTTCGAAATCCAGTTATTTTTTTAATAGGACATATGTCCAAATAATTAAATGATCCTATTTAGCATTTAAAAATTAAAAAGCAATCAGTTTAAAGCCACTGAATTCTAACACAGTTCTAATCTTTACATCAAATAAAAACGACACAAGGAAAATTACGGCGATTCAGGTTTTCTGAAAACTGGACTTTTCATTTGAACAGAAATCAAAATCGTTTACATGCGAGTTGATGTCCTGCACTTTGTGAACTGAGCCACTCACTTCTTGAACCATTTCCTTGATGAGCTTGTTTGCTGCTCTTAAATCATCAGGGTGGGTGCTCTTCAACAGGCCAGACAGCATCTACAATAACAGGATGAGGCAGAAGAGAATGGAAAAAGAAAGAGGAAAAGGAATGTGTATATAGCGAGTCCTCAGGAGCTCAATTTCACCTGGCCATAATGATTTTTGTTCATTATGAGTCTTGAGCATATCCACAAACCCCCACCCCCAAAAAACTAAACGAAAATGATCTACTTCACCATGATACATTTTGCTTCTTGATCTCTCGTCACACACCTTGGATTTCTCCTCGTCCTCAAAGATGGCAGTTTTGGCTCTGGGTGGAGGAGGTGGGAGTGGCTTGTCACCAGGAAGCACAGGATCTTGCTTTACAATGCCTGGAAATGACAGGAGCATCTATTAACCGCCCACAAAATGAACCAAAACGAACTAACAGCCCAACCTCTGCTTCATGTGTAAACACAGTGTGTGAATACTTCAAGATCATCCAAAAACATTTAAAATCTGGCACAGTACATTCAATTTTTCCTGCCCTAAAGGGATAACCTCACATCTTGTAATTAAAGCATTAATTTCAAAATACACATTAAGTCATAGGTGAGAAGTCCATTTTTAACATCGCAGCAGAGTCAACTACTCATGACCCAGGACATCTGTCTCGTGCTTGAGCTAAAAGCAGAACTGATCCTACATGCTGGAGAAGAGCAAGTATGGAGAACCAAAACCGACATTATCAGCTTGGGAAGAGAACTAAAACCTTCCATAAGCTACTTTTGGCTAATCTCCCACACATATAAAGAAAAGGCAGTAAAAATAATATAGAAACCCTCTCAAAGTAAATTCCTTAATTACTTAAAATACAAAAAAAGAGCTCACCCTGTTTCTTCAGCATCTGATAAGCTTCAGCTATCTTTGCCTCATCAGGATACCACACGGTCCAGCTGTACATCATCTCCAACACCTTTGCCTTCACCAGCTCTGGAGCCCGGGATCCTAAATACTACAAGAAAGAGAGAAAATGTCTCAAATACTGTAATGATTATTTTAGGGGGCTAGGTTGGAGACAGCAGGCTCCTGAAGTTTTTAATCCATATCAACGCTCATAAATCCACAGCTCCAATTCCTTTTGAAGGCATTTTAACAGGAGGCCCATCATTGTTTACAGAAGATTTTTATACACAGGTCAGGCTTTGAATGAGGTGGTTTTTAAAACAGATAGTTGGATAAATGGATGGATCAGCAAACACACAATGAAACAACTGAACAGTCTGGAAATACAAATATTTTTTCTGTGCTTCATTTAATTTTTCATATTTATCCGGCAAGACCACATCTGGTTACGTGAGGAGAAAAAAAGTCACAACAAATCAAAATATTTATCATATTAAATATCATATTTAATATGATATTTAATATATCATATTAAATACTTAATATGATATATATAAGATATACATATCTAATACCTAATTTTCATTTTTCTTCTGAAAAGAAAGCCATAGAATTTCATGTAAAAACTGAAAAATAACACTGGCGTTACTCATGAAGCACACACACACAAAATAAAAACCATAACCAAACCACATTTTTGTGTGCTCACATCATGAGCACCAGGTATGATTTGCCTGCTTGTGTTTAAGCAATTTCAGATGGGCTAAATCTAAATCCCTTACCTAAAACAAAGCTTTATTTATTTAATCATACATTTTTAAATGCCTTTTCTGTAGTGATATTTATTTAACTTCTATTTCACAGTAAAAGATTTTTTATTAAATATACATATGTCCAAATACTCTAGACACACATGAGCTTTCATAAGGTGTTCCCAAGTTTACATCAGATAATAAACTTCTCCAGCCTGTGAAGGAACTTTTTTATGGGAACAAAGAGCAGTTCCGTTTTATAGCTTATAATTTAGACTTTGTATTGAAAATTTGGCTGCTACATCCATACAAGCTCTACTCTACAAACAATGACGGTGAAAGACACAGTTTCTCCTTTGTTATTATAGCTCAAAAGAAAAGAAACAATCTCAAGCGTATTAAGTTGCTCTAAACTAGTGAGACAGGAGAGAAGGCGTTTACCTTAGGCGATACCACTTTGATGAGCTCATTAAGAAAGCGAAACTTTCCCACTTCACCATGGAACTTGTTTCCACAGTTCTTCATACACGTCTCAAGCACCTGGGAGAGGACAAGAATTTTAATTTGTGTATATATCCATCTATCCATTTGTAAGATACCAAATTTCACTCAAAGTTTGGTGCTTATTGATTCAAGTCTTACCAGTAGTGCTTGCATTGCCTCCCACTCCTGAGGAGACTGGATTTTGTGGGCAAGAAGTCTGGTTGCAAGCTGAGGGCTGATAATAATGCAAATATTAATTGTAGCCTTTTCAAATCCTCTAGTTGTTTAAAACATTGATGGAAGCCTAAATGGTTTCAACAAATATGACAAAAAAAAACATTTGGCTTAAATAAACGGCACTGTTTCCAACCAGTCAAACTTTTCGTAATTTTTTTTGGTCAAGATTTTAAAGCACTGAAAAGTATTTGCCCCCTTAAATGTTTGCTTTTCTTTCACAAACAAATGTCTGAGATGAAACTAATTTTAAGGTCACATAGAAGGTAACCTGAGTAAACACAAAATGCAGTTTTCACATGATGATTTGTGCCTGTCCCTATGTGAAAAATATATAGTTCACTTCCTCGTTTATTCCTGAATTAACTGCGATAAGTCACTTTTTTGCGTTAACTTTGAGACATAACCAAACTTACATTTTTTTTAAAAGTATTAACTAAATTAAAATACCATCCACCCATTTTCTATACACCCTAGTCCCTAGTGGGGTCAGGAGGGGTGCTGGTGCCTATCTCCGGCGAACGTTTCAGGCGAGAGGCAGGGTACGCCAGTCTGTCGCAGGATTACAATACCTTAAAAAAAAGTAATTTTTGACTGTAATACCTACAGTCAAAAATGGCGGTCTTTATGGTTCAGGGCCTGCACAATTTGCCTTGTTTAATGGAACCAAGATTCTGTTTGCGTCCAGAAAATTGTCAAGAAGAAATCCGGGTAATCAATATATTACCCCAAGATCATGTAGCACGACTCAAGGTGGCTCCAAAAGAACAAAAGGTTTTGGAGTGGCTTAGTCAAAGTCTGAACTTAAAACTACTTGAGATGCTTTGGCATGACCTGATTAGTCTTTCAAGTAGTGTTTCAGACAGCTTTCTCTCTCAAAATATAAAATAAACAATTGGAAATAGCTTTCTCTCTTCCCTGAGCTCATCTTTGACTAACTGTAAATTTGTTTCAAGATCTGAAACATGTCATTGTGGGTAAAAAAACCCCAAAACAAAACAAGAATAAAAGAAATCTTTAAAGGGACAAATAAATAGTCGGCTCTGTATCTGTAATTTTCATTCACCATCTTACCCATCTGGTTCATTGTCGAGTTTATCACAAAATGCCTTGATATTGTCCCAGTCAGTTTCCTTATTGAGAGGATTGGTGGCCTTGTCTGTGTGAGAGAAACAAACATTACATTTAAAATCATGGAACAAATTCGTGCCAACTGGATGAAACAAGACTCCGTGACTTTTTTTTTAATGTTTTTAAATTATGTTAAGTTTGTGAGTAGCAAAATATCAGCTCTGTGGTTTTACGGATAAATAAAATCAGGAAAATCTGTTCTTTGCAGAAGTTCCTCCAGTCGAGCAGATCGTTCTTTTGGACCCGGTTAGTATCAAATGGATCTTCCAGGATATTTACATTCATTCGCTTTTTGACCAACGACTGACAACGGTGTAGACGCTAACAGCAGAGCCAAAAACAGCACAGGTTGTAGTTGTCGTTTTTTCTTGTCACCAACTGCACTTTGCTGACTTGATATTTTGACAGTGACAACTCATTAGCTTGTGACGAGGGCGTCGGTGACAACCGAAATAGAACACGAGTTTAACCATAAAGATCCCTCTAAAGCAGTATCTCAGCTCTTAATATCGCTTAAAACGTCATCATGTCTAGTAATGTATGATGACTTACTGATTAGAGACTGAAGGCTAGTCTCATCAGAAGGGGCCGCCGCCATCTTTACAGGATTCTTACCAAGTGGCTACTGTCGCGTGACTTTTGTAACATCGCGTGGATAGGCAGACGTCGTCGGCGTCACCGTCATGTTGTGAGTGGCATTTTGGTTAATGCGTAGGCAAAAAATTGTCCCATTATTTAAGGCAAAAGTTTGAGTATGAAGCATGCATATGGATTATTATTATTATTATTATTATTATTATACAGTTACTATTTTAGTCACCTTGCTGTTTGTGTTCACTTAAGAAAAACTCATAAAATGGCGGACGTACTGACCCATCTCTTCTCTCTGGTTGTGCAGCGCCCCCTGATGGCCGAGAGGAGGAACGACAGAGTGGTTCAGAGAAGAAAGGTCGAAGGTGTGCTGACAACAAATTTAGCTAAACTAGTCTACAGTAACTCCTCCGCTTTGAATTATATCACATGCCCAGTTTTTTTTAAAATTATTGTCCGTTTTGAATGTTAGGTTTTGACAAGAGTTTTGAGTTTACCCAGCGTCAGTTATACACTGTAGCAGCAATAAGGCGGTGTGGACCAGGTCGAGGAGGAAATTATCATCCCTGTTTCGACATTATCACGGCATTTGGATATTATCTGCGTACCCCCCCCCCCCAAAAAAAACGAAGAAGCCTATTTAAGTGGATTCGTCAAGAAGTTTGTATTGATTAAGCTTACTTTATCAGCTCCGGGCTTCAGTTGGTGTTATAACAACAACAACAGGCTCGTGTAGCCGTTTGAGTGTCGATAGTTTCACACGGGAAATGAACTTAAGCCTTTTTGTTTTGCACTTCCAACAGTTAGCTAACTTCTCGCACAATTGTGGTCCATGTTCCTAACGTGACTCTGTGGACGTGGGTGAATGCAACGCCTCGTCTCTTCGGGTGTTGCCTGCCTGGCTGGCTGTCTGTCGACTCTCTGCAGCAGCACGCTGCTACTGCTGCTCCGCCTGCTGCTGCTGTGGTTTCCTGTCTCTCCTGACGCCGTTTGAAACTAAAAGACATCGATTTTTATTTGGCTTTAATGCAGCTGCTCATGTGTGCTGAACAGTAGCACGATGGGATCCCTGAAGGCTCTCCAGGAGTGGTGTCGGCTACAGTGCGAGGACTACAACGATGTGGAAATCAGGGACATGTCCGCGTCCTTTCGGGACGGCTTGGCGTTTTGTGCCATCATACACCGCCACAGACCAGACCTAATGTAAGTACTCTGAAACCTCCCTGTGTATCTGATGTAGCTTTAAAGAGGCTGTAATGTTTTAAACGCCATGAAGCCTAAGGAAACGTCAGCACCCTGCTGTGACAACATTGTGAAGAAGTCTTCCAGGAATAAAAATAAAGGTCTACAGTCAGCTGCATTAAATTTAGCTGGAAATTCACTTCCAAGTTTAATCAGATGATCACAAGACTTTTGGCAGACATGAGGGTTTGTATAACCTAATATTTGGCTCAATTTAATTCACAACAAATGTAATGTCAAGGCAATTAACAAGGAAAAGAGTGAAATCAATGCACAGAAACGTATAATCAAGTAAAGCCAATCAGATTCAGATTCACTTGCACACTTAGTTGACAAAGTAGTCAGAGTCAGTTTGTAATGCCAGTTGGTTGAACAAAATGACCAATGAGTGATTTTTTTTGTCCACATTGATACAATAAAGCATTATAACAATTTGAAATATTGTAATTTGTTCAGCAATTGCTTGTTTCCGTTCTTGATCAATCTGCATGTAACCTTTAGACGTGTTGTGTTGTACAACCCCCCTGATGAATAGCTTAACAGTGTGGGACAAGCCTTGCTATCTGTCTGTGATAAACACCCACCCACTCCATATTTCACACCCACACAAGATAACACAACATCATCCATGGTATTTAGGTGGTTAATTATTTATGGGGAAGGGACAGGGATGACTTAACATTGTTTTAGTCAAGCTCAAGAAGAGGAATTTCTCAACACATTTTAACCCTACATAACATGACCATGACCTAATCATTGTGAGAAATGGCCTTTTTAAATACAAAGCTTTTTATCTTTTCAGTAAATGCTTTAAAAGTAAAGCAATTAAAGTACTTTGAACCTTTTGGGGGTTTTGAAGAATGAAATGTAGGTAAGGGGCAGATACATAAATATAATGTTGGATTTTCTGTATCACTAATCACTAGTACTTTAGCCAAGCAAACATTTTTGTCTGCTCGCTTGTGTGTTTTAGTCCTTATACAAATTGAAGACTGTTGGTCGGACCAAAGTGAAATCTCGAAATCTACGCTAATCGGGAAAAGCTTTATTAATGCACCTTTAGTGAACTGTTTAAAACAGTATCCAGGTTTTAATTAGTATTAGAAGTAAGTATAAAGCAGTTTGTATGCTAGAAATTTGAAAAGTAAGTGTTCTTACTTTGTAGCGTTCTTTCATCTTTTTAATTCAAATTCCAAGAATACTCTAAAAAACATTTTAAAATAAGTGGTAGATTTTTTTTTTGTCCACACACAAAAAATACTCCAAATACTAAAAAACGTATTGTAATCTGTTGAACAATCTTCTACTTATGCCATATCCTATTATTGTACATCCAAACAAAGTGTAACTATGTATTTTTATCCGAAACTATTCTGTTTGTTTCAAGTAGTGCTTTAGTGGGAGATTGACCTTTTACTCCTGCACAGGAGAGAGAACACAAGACGACACAAAACACAACATCACCTTTGTGATTTGGGTGGTGTGTTGTAGGGAAGAGGTTCAGGATGACTTTCCACTGGTTTGGTTGAGGTCAAGAGCAGGAAATGTTCTCACAATGCAGGTTATTTGTGCATCAACAATTCACAAACAACTGTCACCTCAAGACCTTTTACAGAACAGGTCAGTTTAATGGCCAACAATATAGATAAATATAGTCAAATAAATTCATATTGAAGCAATTCAAACATCTAGACAGATTCAGAGTTGACTTTCATTTTGATCACAGCTATGACGCACATGATTATTTATCTGTGGATCAAAATAGTTTCCTGTTTTAGATTAATATAGATTTAGATTCAGACAGTTAATTAATTCTGGTAGGCAATTCATTTGTAGTCTTCCCTTTTTGCATTTACCTCCAAGCTGCAATGGAAAATCCAATAGTGGGCTATAGACAAATCCTGAAAACAACCAAGAAAACATCAAGTTAGAGCTGGAATGTTAAGGCTGCTCCTGGTTGTTTTTGTTGTTCTGTTGATTCTGATTTTGAGCAGTTAACATTATTATTATTTTTAATTCTAAACACTCTAATGCTTAACACATGATAGTTGTGCTGCAGTTTTTTAGATGGAGTTGCATGTTTGCCATCCACTAGCAAATGAAGCAATTGCAGCTTTATTACAATTATTGTATCAAAAACTTTTTATCTGCTTTCTCTTCTACTCAAAAATGGTGTTTAAATTTATTCTGGAGGTTGATGTCTTTATAGACTAAAACCAGTTTCTAATTTCTTAGTTTTGCATTTAATAACTAGGAGAAAATAATCAGCTTTTTCCATTATGACCTTCGGATCACGTGACAGTTGATCCTTAATGCTTGATCCGGACATATTAACAACAAATACTGCATAACTGGAGCAAAGCCTGCTTGTTTCTTTGAAAACGACTATTCAGGATTCATATCGTCCATGTTTAGCAAAGAGGAGCTTGGAGTAGCTTTTAGCTCTTGCTTCGGGCACAGTATGAATCAGCCTAAACGCTGCACAGATTATTATCGTCAACATTCCAACTTTGGCATGCTCTCGAGTCACATCACAGGACATGGAATGTTACAGAAATCAAATATATTCAAACACATCATCCTGCAAAGCTGCTTTTACATTAAATTAGAGACAATAACTGAAAAAAACAACGGAAGATGCAAGAAGTGCATAACAGTTCGTATTTTTAAAGGGAGCATAAGTGAGAACAAAAGTAAAACTAGAGTGCATCTAAAACAAAAACACTTCCACTACCAGCAGTAATTTAACATCAAAGCACCTGTGACACCACTTCCTTCTCTTTAAGTTTCAGGCTAGAGTGTTTTCTCTGCTTGGAAGAAAAAAGTAAAGTATATTACTCCTGTAATATACAAGTGTGAAATTTGTCATGCATCACAGCACTATTGTTTAGAGACATCTCTACACAAACACATCTGATTTTATGTTATGCCTCCCTAAGAAAATGTCTCTACTTTCCAATATGTTTATTGCTATGCTGAAGAAAATGTAAATATTGTATTTGCTGTTTCCCCTGCAGTATCGTTCAGCCCTTGCTTAAACAATTGCCCTTCTTTGCAGTGTGACAGCAACCATTCACAGAAAATCTGTGCTGCATATGACTCACTTTAGAAGTCCTCTCAGTGTAGCATAATGCAGCTCTGTTGGTAGCGCCTGTGCTGAGCAACGTTAGGATTTCCTGCTGGAGCAAGTCAACGACCTCCATTGTAGTGGCTGGATTGCACACAAGCCTTCTGTAAATCATGTGTTTGTGTCCTTCCCCTGGTACTTGGTGACAAAGAGAAAACATCTGGTGGGCTGATTCTTAGATTAGCGTCTTGTTTCTTTTCAGAGTGCAAACTAGACTTTGCCTTGATGTAACAGAGTAAATATTGACTTATTATTAAATCTTTGACTATCCGGTGGAGTAGAATATGGAGGGTTTAAAGGACAAAAGTTCATGAATCATTTATACTTTTTGTTTTCTTTTGAGCATACCCTTTTGCTTAACTTTCTCTGTGCTGCGAATGAGCAGCCGAACTCGCACTGATCCAGACAGGCAGCGCTGTTGGTCTAATCTGTGCATGAGACTTCTCTGCCTGTCAGACTCTATTTGCCATCAATTTGGATCCAGGCCATTGTTTCCCTATACTGTACTCTGCAGCCAACTATTTTCATCTGAGTAAAGTGGCAGTGATGCGGAGGAGAGGCGTCATCATAATTCCTGTGGCCAAGGCCAACCGTTACTAACGCAGGGGGAGTCAGTATTGGTACAGCCAAATTAGTCTAAGCTGGAGTGCCCTGCAGAAGTATGGGAAACTTCAATTTCTCCACATTTTTTCACATTACCACCCCAAACATGAAAATATATTTAATTGAGATTTTATCTAATAGACCACGTAGGAGAAGTGGTACGCAGTTTTTAAGCTTCTAAAAATGCAGAATTGTAAAGTTTGGCCTGCATTGCATTCTGCCATGAGTCGATGTGTAGAGCCACTATTCACTGCAATTGCCTGCTGGTATTTAGTATTTGGCAGCAATATTTGGTAGGATGAGAGTCACACACATGCAAATTGTCATAGAATTTGCAGAATTCTAGACAGAATTTATCTGTCTAGTTGGCTGGACTTTCCCTGCCTCCATGCAACCCACTTGATGTGCATTTTTAGTGGCTGAGATGCTAAAAATAGTGTTGGAACACTGTGATGAAAGAGGAGAACCACGAAAATGTGGATCATCTTTTAGCTTTTGTGTGGATGAAAGGCCAAAATGCATAAAAATGTACGGTATTAGTTTTCCCAGATATCAGGCTATATGGACTAAGCCCATGGTTAGTAAAGTTTTGCTGCAGGTCTTATAATCAGTCGATGGTTTTTGACCCTCTGCCTCCTCAGGAATCAGGTGGGAGCTGCTGTTAGCTTTTTCCTTCTGCTACTTCCAAGTGGTGCAGCCACTTATTTTTTAACTTTAAACAAGATATCAAGATACCTTGTTGGCAAAATTAACATTTATGATGATAAAAAAGGAAGTCCAGATAAAGTCCACTATCAGTCTCTTAGACTGATGGCGAACAATGTTCTCAGCTTTATCTCAAGCAGCATTCAGAGCCTTTGCTGTTGGTTATTTTGTTTTTTTTATGTTTGGTTTGTTTTTTGTCCTTGTGCGAGGCAATGAAAAAGTTAGAATTGTTTGGACTATTTTTTTTACTTGATTTATGAAGAATTGCGTTCAGTGTGTTCAGATTTTTAGACTGCTGTAGATATTGCTTCTAGTACATTATGTTAAATTTTGAATAAAATGCTTGTGATATCAGTTTTCTTAAACTTTTTAAGCTTTTATTGTCTTGTATTCCTTGTTAAAACTCATGAAATGTAAAATTTTTACCAGTAAAACAAATTTTCATCTAAAGCTGAGTAATTATAGGTACATTTGTAAATGGGAAACTAGAAGGTATTTTTTTTCTGTCATAACTTGAGCCTGTTTTTATTTTTATTTTTTAGTCAGCACAAAAATCTTCTGACTGAACTAAATTGAACAGAGTTACTGACACAGCCAGGTTTTCATCGTGAGGATTTTAAACGCCCGACACAGTCAAAGACGCACTGTTCCTCAGCATTACTCACTCCCAAAATAAACCCAGAGTGGGGCTGAGTTGCAGAGGATTAGGATTGCAGTTCCAGTCGCACGCCTGGTCTCATCATATACGTCTGTGTCAGCGAGGATCTAGAATATGAACCCTGTCCAAAGGTTTCAGGGAGTGCTGTAGGTCGCTCTCAATTCATTTTGTGGCATCGGAGGAGTTTAATACAATTTTGGTGTCAGGGGTGGAGTGTGTTGCAGCCATGGGAACTAGATTAAAGAGAACAGAGGTCACTTTGTGAGCCTATGACAAGCAGCTCATTCAGAGGATTTTGCCTTCTTGAAACAACCACATGGTTTCCAAAAGCTTTCGCCAAGGACAGGGTGTGTTTTTTTTTTTTCCCTTCATGCTGCATTAAACATTTGCATCCACACAGACACGGTTATCCCAGAGCTGCTCAGACGTTTTCCAATTTTACTGCAGGAAGTTTGCCGGCAGGGGCCCGGCTGTACTTGCTTGCTCCAAGCACTTCAGGGCCAAGTCTTGTAATTATCAGGCCCACGCTAGTTTGATGCTGCTGTTTCTTTCCCTTTGTTCAGGCAGTTTATCGGCCTCACGTGGCGTTTATGTGGAGGTTGGACATTCTCAGCTGTGGTATGTGTGAAGCAGACCAGCTCAACATTGCTGTGTGTCTAGCTGCCCTGCCAGTAATAGAAAGATGATGAGTAAGACTTTGTCAGCGGAATAAATACCATACTGTTCAGTAAAGGGGTGACTTTGAAGATTCTTTGGGATTCCTTCATTTTGGTTGCCTTGGACACAAAAAAAGTTACAAGAGCCTGGATGGGTGAAAAACTGACTGCTACAGTCAATGTGGTCTATTTAATTTTTGTTCAAAGTTCTTTAAGTTTAAAAGAAACTTAAAACAACACTTTTCCTGTCACCATTTATGCAAATTAGATTTATCATGCATAAAAAATATCTTCACCTAATCTACGTTTAAAATTGATTTCAATACCAGGGAGGGATGAAGGAAAAGAAATCAAATAGCAAAGGGAGTATTAAAATTCACTGCAAAATACAACAATATGTAAATACACTAGTAAATTATGGAAAGGTCATTTCAAGGGATCTAGGAGGCTTACAGCTGGTAAGATTTTAAAAAATGAGCTTGCAGTCTGTAATTATAGTGGCTACATGCTAATTTGTTTCTGTCTCTTTTTTTTAATTTCAGAGACTTTGATTCACTGTCTAAAGAAAACGTCTATGAGAACAACCATCTGGTGAGTCACAAAGTTTTGCTCTCATGAAGTCATTTTTTGTTTTTAATGATAGAGTATTAGCTCATTTCTTGCAAGCTAGCTTTTAGGCGTTGTGTCTGTTAGCCGCCTGTCCTTTGGGGTGAATCCAGTCATGGCCAGCGTGACTTTGATTTATTTAACAGCTTATGTAGGGTTAATGTTACTTAATCCTTTACTTAATCCTGGTGGAGTCTGACTAAGGCTCAGACTCCGAGGGAGACATGTGATGCATTCAAGGTCAGAAAAAAAGCATGTTCTTTGCACAAGCCTGTAGAGAAGTTATGAAGAGAGGATTGCAAGAGCAAAGAACTTTGCAACTTTTTTTAGTCTTAATTTTTCCAACTGTTTATAAAAAAGCTATAGGGGAAAAAAACCTTTAATGGCATGAAGACATTCAAACTCTTCTTATAATTGCTGAGCAGCTTTTTCCTTGTTTCTACTGGTATTTTTGAAAACTTTTGCAATAAGCTCCAGGTTTTTGAATCACCCTCTTTCCTATCACCCTGATCTTTAGTTTCCTTCTCAAATTGTTCTAGCCTCTCCATAATATTACCATTGCTTCCAGTTATTATACCAACAATTTTACCAGCAACATTTATTTTCCCTTTGGGGTCAATAAAGTATTTTTGAATTGAACTGATCTGGTAAATGAGAAGATTTCTTTAATCTTAAATCTGCCAGGGGTAGGGATAATTTTTTAATTACATGTAAGCACATTAGCTTACACAACACAAACAGGCTGCGGCATCTAATACTGTCTCTCTTTCACTGTGAGAATGATTTTTAAAGGATGTGAGGGAAAATCCAGATTTGTTCACAGATTAATAATGCTCAAGCTCCATTTGGTTTTGCAAGCTAATCAGGCAGCGATTAAAATATATATGTATATATAAATGGCTGTGTAAAAAGCAACCTCATGGCTCGCCCGTTAGCTCTGTTTGTGTGGTTCACCTGTAACAATCACAGACGGTAAACCAGCGATAATTATCAGGAATTCACTTTCTTCATTGACTCCATTATCTATCAATCTTTTGAATTCAAGTAAATCCCTAAGGATTTAATTAAATCAATTTGATAAAGTCATTATGTGATTGTCAAATTAATAATCAGGTTAGCTAAATGATCAAAAAGAGTTCTCTATATGCCTAACCTGCTACACATCATGGACCCCTGGCACCCGTCAGCTACTATAAATTATCAGCCTATCAGATAATGTTCCTTCCCTTCCTCCTTCATGTTTATGCTGCAGGCATTTGAGGTGGCGGAGGTGGAGCTGGGAATTCCAGCCCTGCTGGACCCAGAAGACATGGTGTCCATGAAAGTCCCGGACCGACTGAGCGTCATCACATATGTTTCTCAGTACTATAACTTTTTTAACAACAAGTCCCAAGGTGGGTTCACTTCGTTCTCCAAAATCTTCAAAGTCTGCCATGTGATTAACCTGACTCCTTTTGCTTTGTCAACCACAGCAAACCCCCCATCTATGAAGAGGCTCAGTACAGTCAGCCATAATGAACCAGCTCAAAAAAGGCCGTCAACGCCTTTAGAAGACAAAGAGGTTGAGCCTGAGGTAAGTGTGTGAAATGGCATGGAGGGAAAACGCATTAAAATGAACTAATGTCTGTGTACTTGCATTGCTTTTCACTTGACTGCTGGGTTTTGGTCTCCATGGCTAATATTTATTAAAACTGCATGACATAAACAAGTATTTTTCAAATAAATTCTATTAAGCCACATGTTCCCTTTTTAAAATGTACATGTATATCTGAAGTCATATATATCTGCATGATCCGTTTGGTTTTAACTTTGAAGCCAGCATTACATCAATCCTCACTGGGATTGATATTTCTATGTGTCCCTGTTTGGGCATTGTGTTATGGCTGGGGGGGGTGTAACCATAGCGATAGAATAAGTCTATAAAGATAGCCTCTGTATCCTGTCTTTCTTTTTTCTCGCATGGCTCCAACTTCTTTCCTCCATCCCATACTGGCATCATATCCTCCCCCTTCCTCATGTCTGTAGATGGGAATTCATTCCTCTTCCTGTTCTTCATCCTCACATCTGTTCCCCCCTTCACTCTCTGGTCCTGAGCCTAGGCAGTAATGTGGGGGTGGGGGTTGGGGTAGTAAGTAAAGGAAAACCCTTTAGGTCAGTGTTTTCTAATCATCTTTTGTATATAAAAGACTAACTGCGGTTTTATCCTAACATCCTGTGTGGCAGGATTTGCAGTGCGTTGCCTTTTAAGCGCTTTACATAACGCATAACACACAGAAATGCCTAAAAATATAACAAACCTAAATTTCAGTCACAACAAAAAATATTTGAGTGCTAATCTGTTTTTTTTTTTAACTATTTATTACTTTAACACGTTTTTTGTTTGAACTAACTGCTGTTTTAAGCTGTGCAGACGTGAATCAGCAAGCTGCAGATGTAGCCAGATTAAGCAGAATGAACAATCCACATCCTCAAATCCTGACTCCATGTGTAATCTCCCCCTCCCTCATTGCTCTACATCTTGCCCCTTCCCCTGATGTCTCCTCCTTGTGCCCCCCGTCCTGCAAACAACGTCCTGGGTCTGTGGTGTTGTCGGGTCCTGCCTGCGCAGACCGGTGCAGAGGTGGCTGCAGCGGCCAAGCGCAGCAGCCTGAGCAGCACTTGTGCTGCTTGCCAGAAACACGTTCACCTGGTGCAGAGGTTCCTCATCGACGGCAAGCTCTACCATCGGAACTGTTTCAGGTGAGTACTGAGAAGATGGCTGCAAAACATCAGTGGAGTCAAACATACTTTTGGCACGTTAGAGAAAAATAAACTCCTAAATTATTGTGACATCTATTTAAATGGATTGCTGTAGCTAATATTTAAGAATTGGGTATTTTATTGTTTATAAACATTTTCTTCCAGTCTTACGTGTAAATTATTAACTCAGATATTTACGATATAGATATTTGGGGGCATTTAGATGATAAAAATGGCAGTAAAAACAATTAAGAAATAATTTCTTTGTTTTTAACCAAAAACAGATTTATAACCACAGCACATAGTTAGAGTCAGAAAAACAAATACTTATTACAAAATATGAACGTTTTAGACGGGCCACTATGGTACATCATTTATGTGTAGTGTGCTAAATGGCACACCATAATTACATTCAATTATATTTTCAAATGGAAACAACAAGCACTTACTGATGCTGTCATGTAAAAACCTGTGGAGAAATTGTTTCAGCTGCTAATCAGATATTGGCTTTTAAAACATCAATCACATATCAAGGAAATTCATCGTATCTGAATACAATGTAGTCTTTAGGTTCTTTTGTTCTTAGACACAATTTTTTTTGTCTATAAAGATATACTTCTGGCCAGCATAAAATCTTTTTGTTCTCAATTTAAGAGTAGCACTTCTCCCACAACGCTTCATCATCACCTCTACTTCATCCACCACCTGACTCCTGAAGAGTTTACCCAGCCACTGAACCAGAGGAATTTAGGGCAACAATTGACATAACTCCATTAAGCTTTCTACTCCACACAGGTCAAGAAACTAACGTGAATTAGGACTGGATGATATTTCTTAGAAATAAAATCTGATTTTTTTTTTCCAAACTAAATCTGGTTTTAAGCCTTTTATTCTGACTTTCTTAAAACAAAATAAATTACAAAAAATAATTTTCAAAAAGTAGCTTTTCTTTCAATTAATCTTTCTGTGAACTGACTTGAATTTAAAGTCCAACTAAATAGAAGCTGTACAGCACACTTTTAAACAAGATGGTGGGCCATGGGCATTCTGACATATGGAAATCCAAGGAGTGTATTGGTAAAAAAAAATCTGATTTTTCAAAAATGTAAGAAAATGTGATTAATTGGAAAAAAAGCAATTCATTGCATAACCCTAGCTTGAATTCAGTTCAACTGATGTATTTTGCATGAATAGTTCTTCCTGTTAGTATCTAGTGAAGACATGTTTATGGTGGCCTGCACCAACAAACCACCATCATGTTTTCACTTAAAGATTTTTAACCGTAAGCTTAACATTTTCACTTTCTAATATATGTCTTTTTTTTGATAATGCAAATATGATGGATGTGCTTTATATGTGCATCATAATTACAGGATTATACTTAAACAAAATATATTGTAAAATTATGTTTTTATGTAAAAGAAAAAAACAAACAACTCAAACATAGTTTGAGTTGTGACTTTTATTGACATAAGATTTATTATTACTATTTCTAGGGTGACAGCTCTGTGTTTCTGTAAGAAAATCTTTAGGTTGATGTTTCTCTTTTAGGTGCACAGAGTGCCGCAGCACTCTGCTTCCTGGATCCTACAAAGGAAATAACTCTGGGGCATTGGTGTGTACACACCATCTTTCAAGACACGCTTCTGCCACTCAGAACGGCCGTCCAGATCTCAGTAAGAAACCAGAAGAAGTTCAGTCTGCTCGGACCGGTCGCAGTGCAGCTCCCTTCCCCGTGCTCTCTGAGAGGGATGAGGCGAAGACCCCTTCTCCAGTTCGCTCAACAAGCACTGAGACGCCAGCTGATGACTCGGTCAGAGCCACTGCTGTAGTAACAAGTAAGGAAGAGTCTTTGGGTGAGGAAGAAGAGGAATCGCGTCCTTCTTCTCCTCCTAATCCTTTTGAAGAGAGTGATGAAGAGGAGGATGAGGGTGAAATAGAGGAAGAAACTCAAGCTGAAGATGCTTTAAATGGGGATCTTCCTCCTCCCTCTGATGGTGAAGCTGCTGAAGCCAGTCGACCTGTTCCTGCACCCAGGAGGGTGTCAGAGGTCACCCCTCCACCTCGCCCAGCGCCTCGGGTTCGGATGTCCTGCACCGCAAACAGCTCCCCAGCCGGTAAGTTCCTTCATAAGGATCTGAGTGCTCTCAAATTAGATACACAAACATTTGTTCATACTTTTCTTTTGAAATCACAGGTGAACATCTGAAGCCCCCCACTCCTCCCAAACCAAGAGAAAGATCACAGTCTCCTGGAAGGTGGGCCAGTTTTCTGTGTGATGCCACTTCTCCTGGGCATCGGCACCATTTCACCTCCCTGAATCATGTCATTAGCAGTTCCTCGTCACAGTTTTGAAATGCATTTTGTCGCAGCGTGAACCATCACTGTTAGTGCCTTGCAAAAGTATTCATACCCATAAAACTGTTGGATACTTTGTCAACTTACGACCCTAAACTTTGAACTGCAATATGGGGATTTTATGTGATACACAAAGGGTGGTGTATAATTCAAAGTTGCAGAAGAATGAAACATAGATGCTTTTTTTTTCAAATCTAAAAGGTGTGTCATTCACCCTCCCTCAATTAATACTTTATAACTCTATCTCTATTGCAATTACACATGTACTTTTTAGAGGTATGTGTGTACCTCAGTACTGGCGCATCTAGAGACTGAGATTTTCCCCATTTTACATTGTTACACTAGTTAATGATCAGTCAGATTAGATGAGGAGCTCCTGTAAACAGGGTTTTCAGGTAGATTTAGGCCTGTAACAATCTATTAGAATCATTCCAACACATTATTGCACTATGTTGTAATGTAAAACTTGACATTGTAGCTCCAGTTATGTGAGTACGATTTTCACTGTTTCTGCCAAAGAAAAGCACACCTACAAAGTCAGGGTGATGCGCAGAGTTAGTTTCCCGTTAAGACTATTTGACATCTGCACAACTTAAGGAGTATTGGTGTAAAAGGGGCCAAATACAAGCACTCCATAGCAGATTCCAATTAGCAAAAAATGTGAAAACTATTTATCATTTTCCTTCCATTTCACATTTCATTGTATCTTGATGTGAGGTTGTTGAATGACAAAGTGAAAAAGCGTTCAAGAGGTATTTATGCTTTTCTAAGGTACTGTGTGTGTATGGGTGTGTATGATGTGGTTTTCCTCCGTGTGACCCCTCCATCACTGTCTGTGTCTCATGGTTCAGTGGCACCCATAAACTTAAAGACCCACCTTGGCTTGCCCTGGTCCAATCAGAAACTAAGAGGAAGAAAGCCCCTCCTCCACCCCCTCCTGGAGTGGCAACGCCTCCAAACCCAGGCTCGCTGTCTTCTCTCCAAGCGGAGGGCTCTGGACCCAGCACGCCCCCCAACCCATTTGAGGATGAGGACGATGAAGTCAATGAAGAGGGAAGCGATGGAGGAACAGCTCCACCCGCAGTGGCAGCCACCCACCCATGGTACAACATCACTCAGACACCTGAGGGGGCAGGTTCAGAGGTCACGCCCAGAACAGGAAGTTCATCCCGTTCTGCCAGCCCAGGCAGCGCGAAGAGCAAGAAAAGGCCAGCCCCTCGGGTTCCCCCCCAACCGCCTACTGGGAACCAAGGTTGGTTTGATCAAAACCTCATCTAGCTGAACATTTACACATTAACTAAAAATTAACATTAAACTCGTATCAGCATGCCCATATGAGCTTCACAGCTCTTACAGGTTTGTGCTGAGTGAATGAAGCATAAAGGGGTTTTCTAGAAAGTTTTACCAAAAGAAATTGAGGATTCCTTAATCATTTTTTTGTCTCTAGTAGTTTTTAGAACATTTTTGTCAGTCCTCAAGATCTATCTTGCAACGTTAAGATGCATCCTTGCTCCAACAGACCTGCATCAGGTGGCCGAATGAACCCCTGAACATGTGATCTAGTACTGCAGAGGCCTGGTGAATTTGATTCATGTGTGCTGGGTTCATCTAAAAGCTGCAGGCCAGTAGATCTCAAGGAGTAAAGATGGAGAAATAGACTGTTAAGAGTATTGTGTTGTAATAATATGTTCTTTAACAAATATTAATAAATGTCATGCATTAAAGGCAAGTTTATTTTTATAGGAACAGGTCATTCATGCCACTTTACCTGATGAGAACATAAAACAACACACATGCAACCAACAAAAATGTATACATTTATTAATTCATAATGATTAACAAAAATCATTGTGAAATATAGAAATGAAGACTGGAATGAAATGGAATAGAAGAATGGCATTGAATATAAACATTTTTAGACCTTCATGCTGTCCTGTTATAATTTCTCCTTATCTACATACTTGTCAGTGTATGAAGGGATGACCTTCTCTAGACGACGTGCTGTAAATGAAAATTAATCATTCTTTTTCTTTTGCTTCCATTTTATCCCCTCCCTTCTTCTTTTCCGCTTCATTTGTGCCATCTTGCCTCTGTATTATTTTATTCTTCTTACCGAACAACCTTCCTCAGCTTCCTCTCACTCGCAGCCCTCTTCCTGTTCTCCTTCTCCAGCTCTCAGCATAGAGAGTTTGTCTTCCTCCTCAGACCACAGCTCCTCCCAGCTCCCACTGGGTGCCAGCAGCGACCAGGAGCAGAGCTTCAGCAAGAGTGTCTCAGAGCCGTCCATCTTGTCACCCGGCGACAACCCATCTTCCTCGTCCTCTACAGATCTCCAGAACCATTCCTCCCAAAGCTCCTCCCCGTCTGCTTTGCCTCCCAATGCCAGCTCTGCGCCGGCCACTCCTCAGACCAGCCGCAACACTGGAGCCAAGCCACCTCGACCGACCACCACTCCCAGCCCGCTAACCACGAAGGCACCCAACAAAGTAATGAAATCGCATCCAGCCCAGATATACACCTGACATCATAATGTCCAGGTGTATATGGACATTATATACACCTGGCCGAGTGTATGGCTCGGCCTCAGGTGTAAGGCCGAGCCATACACCTGACACCGTAATGTCCAGGTGTATATCTGTTACATCAAATGTCTTTTTTTATGGTGCTGTTTGGAAATGACACCAGTCCTGGTGTGTGTAACACATGCTACAATCACAATCTTTAATATGTTTTCTGGAGATGTTGGCATCAGGGCTGCTGGTCCAAGCCTCAATGGGACTAAGCAAAATTTGATTTTGGGGCCCTATACATCTTCTATTAATGGGGATTGCTGCAAATCAACAGACGATTTGATCATTCGCACAGCTGCTATAAACTCATTGCATCTCTGAATAGTGCTGTTTATGTTACATTTTACATGCATATCATCTAGTAGTGGCAAAAGTAACAAAAAAACTAGCATGCTCTGGACTTAAGATGGAGTACATGAACACATATTCATAACATTGGCTAATCACATCACTGCTGATGTCATTGATACCATTGGAACTAAACATTTTATTGTATTGATGCAAAAACATTTTTGCTAGCCAATGTCAAACATTGAGAAGTTTTAAATTTTTTTTTTTTTTATCAAACATTATGAAGCCAAAAGAAAAAAACATCAGAAATATACATTGCCAAAATTGAGAATCAACTCAAACCCAGTTTCACACAAATGCAAGATCACTAGCATAAATGTTTGGCTGTTGAACGAGACCGTTCAACGTCGCTATCAAGCTAAGCTTTTCTTTTTGCAAATTTTCTTGTCTCTTCTACCAAGAGACATGGAAACATACTTTTATCTTGGCTGTTTTCCATTCTTCCTCTTTTTCTCTCTCCCTGAAGAATAAGTTCTCTTTTGCAACATTGGTTTGCTTATCTTCCATCAAATGTCTTTTTTAAATTCTTGCAGAAGTTTTGTAAGGAGAATCCCTTCAACAGGAAAGCTTCTCCTGCCAATGCCAAATCTGAAACTCGACCTTCCAAAGGTTCTCGTCCTGCCAGACCCCCGGCACCAGGACACGGGTTCCCACTTATCAAACGCAAGGTATGAAGTAGCTTGATCATGGGTTTTTTTTTTGTTTGTTTGTTTTTTTTAAATGATGCCAATAGGATACGTTCTCACCAGGCTCCAAATAATTCTTGCAGGTGCAGTCGGATCAGTACATCCCAGTAGAGGACATCCATGCGGAGTTGGTTCAGCTGGAGAAGCAGCTGGATGAGCTGGAGCAGAGAGGGGTGGAGCTGGAGAAGAAGCTGAGAGACACTCCTAACGGTATCATATGTGTGGTTTCTGTTATTTCTCGATGCAATACAGTAAATATAAAAAGTCTACTCACCCTTGGAAATATATTTTTGTGACGTAAAAAAGAAAAGAGACAAAGATAAATAATTTCAGAGCTTGTTTCACGTTTTCATATGACCGTTGCTTTGTACAGTTCACAAGGTAAAAGAGTAAATTTAGAAAATAGTTAAACATGAAAGAGTAGTCAGGTTGCATAGATGTGCATAATCTTAAAGCAATCTTCTAATCTTTGTTGAATCGTTTTTCAGTTCCAGCTTTTAGTCTGTGGTAGTTGTAGGATTTTCATTAAATGTGCATCACTTTGGCTAAACCTGTGGTTTGTACAGAGTTTACAAAAGGATCAAAATCTCACTGTACAAAAAAACCCAGTAGGATAAATAGTTAAGTCAGTACACTGGCAGGGGTCTCAAACTCCAGTCCTCAAGGGCTGCTGTCCTGCAACTTTTAGATGTGCCTCTGCTGCACCACCTGAATAGAATAATTAGGTCATTAAGGCTCTGGAGAACTGATCTACACAAGGAGGAGGCAATTAAACCATTTCATTCCAGTGTTTTGTACCTGTGGCACATCTAAAAACTGCAGGACTGCAGCCCTTGAGGACTGGAGTTTGAGACCCCTGCACTACAGAAACTGTCAATACGAGGGCGGGTCAGAGGAGCTGCTAGGAGCCCACTACTTGTAGAAATGTTCAACAAGAACTTATTGTGTTCTACTTATCAAAACAAACTAATGTATTCTCCATATATTGAAGAGAGAAGGTTTCTCTTTAAAAGTAAACATCTGGGTATGGCTAAAATCTCCTAATCCCTTCTGGAAAACAAATGATAGTTTTATGAAGCCACCGTACATTAAAACTTTTGACCATAATTTGGCACTAAAACAACATCCCATCTCAATCGGAGATGAAAGATTACACTTTCCCCTCTATCATAATTTGTTTTTCAGGCTAAGTGTCACATAAAAGGTAGGAAAAGCTCTGAAGTGACTTATCATGTGCTCTTTTTATGTCGCAGAGACATTTCTTCAGGTGTGTAGAGATGATTTCTGTTCAATACAAGTATTCAATGATATTTAATGCTAAGCCATGCTTAAGTTCTTTCTCTTCTATTGTGAAGATGAGGATGAGGAGCGCCTCCTGGTGGACTGGTTCACTCTGATTCACCATAAACATCATTTAGTGCGACGTGAAGCTGAGCTGGTCTACACGTAAGTCTAATACTGAAGAAACGGTTCTCTTCATATTTTGAGGACTAAAAGCTGATTGATGCTCTCATCAAGCAAATGGTTAAATGAATCAGTCTTTTTGTAAAGATAAAAGTAAAACAACTTTTATTTTCCTGTTTATGATTGTGTAAATTTATCTGCAGCTAGTTTTAACTGGCATAAAATTACGAAAGAATTGGACTTTATGACCTGAATTACCTTACCATCAGGTAATTACCTGAATTACCTGATGTGCATCTGCAATCTTTTAACCCATTTACAGATACAGAAACTATCGGGAAGCTTTTAATTGCTTGATTCTTTATTTATTGGCCCAGACTGTTGATGCTTCTGTACACAAACCTTTGACGGTATTTCTATCTTGTTTTTGTACCACAGTGCAAACATGGAATAATGGATTATTTTCTAAAGAGACAAGGCTATATTGCATCTGATAGAAGTTGAACTATGAACCAGAAAATGGTGTTTTGTTCTCCACACAGTGCAAAGCAGCAGAACCTGGAGGAGAGGCAAGCTGATGTGGAGTATGAGCTGAGGTGTCTTCTCAACAAACCAGGTCTTTATAGACTTCCATAATGCCCTTTGGCACAAACAGATTGAGTCTCTAACAGTGTAAAACAAATGTTTGTATTCTTTTTTTTTTTTTAAAACAGAGAAAGACTGGACTGAGGAGGACAAGAGTCGGGAACAGGAGCTAATGGCAGAGCTAGTTACCATCATTGAACAGCGCAACCAAATAGTTAACAGCATGGATCAGGAGCGACAGAGGTAGTCAGCAGCTTGCTTCACTGCTGTACTAGTATGTACTGATTGGTAATATTTATGATCGCTGTGTTAACAGGGAAGAAGAAGAAGACAAACTAATGGAGGCCATGCTGAAGAAAAAAGGTAGGATGTTTAAAATTAGGCGCTAGGCTCCTAAATCAGTCTTAATTTTTTTTTGTAAGTCACTTTTTTATTTTCTTCCTCTTCTGGTCAGACTTTCACAAGGATCCAGACAGTGACCACCAGAAGAAAAAAGGGACAAAGTTCAAACCCATCAAGGTTCTAAAGAGGCTGAGCCATAAAGGAGACGCAGGAAAGAGCCACAGCCCTCGCAAGGACAAAAGCTGAGGAGCAGGGACTGTTGGACTGTTTTAACAAGACTAAATAAGTTTTTATTAAAAGAAGAATTATGAAACATATCAGGTCAAGAAGAGAAACTTCACTTGCAACCTTGCATCTGCTCACAATCCTTCTAAAATGTCTGCAGTGACTGTTTCCATCTATCTTTGTGTTTCAAAGCGATGGTCTAACAAGCAAGTGCTTTCTGAGCTCTGAATAGTAAACACGGTGAAGTGTAAGGGATGTTTTTATTGCGCAACACTGATTTGTTTTATTTCCAAGCTTTACTCTTCCGGTGTTGCTCAGTGACCATGAAGGTCCGGCAGAGAACCATGTTTTAAACTTTTTGTTTCACCTTGATACCTGAGACCCACAAGTCATGGTTTTATTGTAGGGATGCACCGATCAGAACTTTGTGGGAGTGGATCCAATCTCTGGTTCTGTTATGCTTTGACCTTCCGAAACGTTTTTTATCCAAATCCAGATTTACTTGGGGGCATGAGAGGAGTATTCTTTAAGAAAACTGCATTCAAAATATTCTTTTGCACATTTCTTGTGCTAAACAATCATTAACAGTTAATCTTGGAAACAGAGACAGTTTCAGACTGCATCTGAGAATATATAATAAGTATAATGATAAATCGATGTTGAAAACCAGAAAGAATAGAACGGGCCAACTACAGTTAGGGGTGCACCGATTGCAGTTTTCTGGCTGAGCGCTGATTACGGATCTTGAAAAAGCCTGACCTGCCGATTTTGACTTTGGCTCCATTTTTTTTTTTTGTCTGAAATGTTACTGAGTTGGGGTGACTGTTAACTGCAAACCTGCAGACATGACCTGGTGGGCTGTTGAATCAGTCACACAGGAGAAAAGAAGAAGTGGCTGATTTTTAGGCCTTTGCTGAGGTAGATGATTGGGGGATAAGTTTGACTTCACATTGTAAGTATTGGATGATCACCGATTTCCCAAAATTAAGGAAATTTGCGCCGATACATCGGTGCACCCATAATCTATGAATGTAATTCATTCAGCCCTCCTGTTGCCTACTGAAAGTGTCACTCTCTCTCGTTCTTCTGCAGCCTTATTTGCAAAAACATTTTTTGTTTTCAACAAGGTTCTTACAGCAGTGGAGCTTCTTCTGACTACATTTTAAACACCCCACAGCTACAGAAAATATTCTCTACACAGTAACAGCGTCCACAGGTCAGATTTTTGTTACTGTGACCTGATGGTGCAGAGGTACGGTGCGTTCACTGATCGGTAAAAACATCACATTTTTGAGTTTCAGTTTGGCTACTCACAGGTCAAAGTCTTTTAAGGCTAATAATTGTCAGATTACACATACTATGTGTAATCTGACAATTACAGATTACACAGATTTACCTTAGGATAAAGGGTCACCTTACCTTAGGAGAGAAGGTGGACCTTTTATTTGTTTCAACCCGTTTGGTTTGAACTGGTGGTACTATGTTTTTTAGGATGATTGTGTTTTTGCTTTAAACTGCAGCATTTTCCATTGAAAAGCTCAACCAGTAAAGTATACCTAAAGAATTCCAGCTGCTGTAGTGTCTCTGAAATACTTGTCATTTGTTTGTGCCTGTGCTGGAAACTTACAGTATTTATGAGAAGTGTGTGTTTGGGAAAAAGGTGAAAGGGAGAAAATGTTTTTTTTAAATAAACAACCTGTAGCTCTGTTATAGTTCTCATAATTATCCGTCACACATGCAATAATTAGAAAAGGACAGTATATCAATAAGCAAAATACCATTTTATAGGAGCTTTAACTATCAGGTTTATGTAGGCTTCTTTATGCAATCAATAACTTTCACATTACAAAGCCTTGCTGTTTGTATATTGCCTTAAGGTTCATAGGAAATTGTATTTATGATCTTGCTGTTTGAGTGCCATTTATTTAACTGCGCACATGGATGAAGGTCTGTAGAGTTCATGTAAATGTGTGTGTTGTTGCTCTGCTCATGATTTTGTCATTTAGTTTCACTCCTCTGCCATCGCTCTGCCTCTGCTCTGTGCCTGATTTTTGTCCAGCGTGAACCAAGGGCTTTGGTCGCACATCTTTCTCGTCTATACTGTATTCTGCAACAGCAGCCGGATTAAATAAAGTACTGACAGATGTAGGGTGAAGAATAAACCAAATTTATTTATCCAGTTTGTTGTTTTTCACTGATGTATAAACTTGAAACATGAGCCAGCCAGCAGTTTGAGACGTTCTTCGCAGAGCCGTCTCGTCGGTGCGCGTTATCCCTGAAGTGATGTTCACTTGCCTGCGTTCTGCTTGGAACTGCGATCCTTTTCCAAAGCCTCCAGCTCATTAAGCTTCTGTTGTTGGTAAAAGGACAGGAAGAATGTGCTGTTAATTTAACATCCTGGATAAGTGCAAATTTATCACCAGTTGACTTGATGATGTTCACTTCTGCTGCCAACCCAAACAATTTATTTATTTGCTATTTTCTTTTGTATATTTCTGTCATAATGGAGATCTTAAATTCCATTCCTAATGGTCTTAAAAAGTTTTAAATTTGAGTTGGTGAAACCTGCAGAAACCACATAGAGCCTGCTGGGCAAGCAGTTCTTTTGCCAGTTGAGGAGGTATAACATTAAAATATCAAATATTTGCCCCGCCAACAACAGGATTGTTAAACCGAGTACATCTGTCAGTATTTTGAGATCGTAGGTCTGGGGAAACTTACGAAGCAAATTCTACGTGTCCAGTTGGTGTCAATGCCACATGGCACTTGTCTGTCTGCACTGCTGACTTGCGTTTTTGAAAGCCCTCAGCTGTGCAGAATATCTATTTATTTATGAAGGTCAGAGGGAGACGACCCTTCCTCTTATGATGAAAATATTTTGTGAAAGAGGCTAAGACTAGAAACTTCTAGCTGGAACTCAAGAACCTGAATTTTGTTGAAATGAAATGCAAAATTGACTCTTATCTGGAAAGAAGGCTGAGGAGCAGTCCAGCCCTTTTTCTCCTTCCCCTGGGTAGGACATGTCTGACCTCTCTGTTTCGGTACTGGCTTCACACGCAGAATGCAACGGTGGTAGCCCATATCTTGAATACATCTGTGAATGGTGGCTCTTGGAGCAATCTACACCTCATGGAACTCCCCCAAACACTTGAATGCACTTTTCTTTATCACATTTTATCCTTTCACTTGTAATCAGTCATAATATTTGACTATTACAATTTAAGGGTTATCAATGTCTGTCTCCTGGTCAAACAGTGAAATTAGCAGTCTTCACCATGAGTATGTTGGTCATACCATTCTTTCTCTATTGGTCTTATGCAATATTCAAATTTCCTGACACACTGAATTTAGTTTATTTTTTATCAGTAAGACATGATCATCCAAATGAACAACAATAAACACTTAAATATATGTACATACATTTGTAGACAATGTGGTAGCTAGCATGGATGTAAACATTTATTTTTGACAACATGAACCACTTGCTCACCTGTGATATCTGAGAATTGACAACGAAGGAGTGCTGGTTCTGGCCCAAAGCTTCCATATCTTCTAGAAACTGTTTCCTTTCTTCTATTTCATTTAAAACTACGGAGAAGAAAAATGCTTCATGTGAGGAACACAGGAGAAAAAAGAAAGCTAGAGAGATTCGGAGAGAATTATGAAGACTAATTCACAACAATCAAGACTCATCCTTGATGGATTGTTTGTGTAACGTTGCTGCTCCATCTGGATCTGTGTTCTTAGCACTACCTTCCTCATAGGGGTCGGGCTTCTGTGATTCCTCCGGTTTGCGACGTTCAGCTTTTTTTATTGACATTCCAGGGTCTTCATATCTTCCTGTTGCCATGAAATTTTGAAGCCTCTTCTTCTCATCCTCCATATCTCCTGAGAGTGCAAGCAGAGAAAGGATCAGAGTGACCAGTATCGGGTCTGGATGTTCTGAACATTCTCTTGGATTCACAGGAGAATTTCATATCTACCGAAGTTCAGTCAAATATAATTTCAGGTACATACGATAGGGACCAGGGTGAAACATTTCCCTCTCGTAGCTCTTCCCAGCTCGACAAGCTTCAGCATTGCGTTTCAGAGTCCGTCTAGGCTCGCACTGATAGGTAGATTTACTTGCGGTAGATTTTTCTGAAGCAGAAGTCGACAAAGCTGCACCAACGCAAGGGGAAAACTTTTTATTTATTCACCGGTGCGTGGTGGTACGTATTTCTAAAACTGCTGACTGAACACATACTGTGATGTAAACAGACTTACACTTTGCTCGTCTGATGCTCTCTTCTCTCTTGATGTATATAAGGTCCGCCTCTTCTTTTCTCACTGAACAAATCAGAAGAACATCACGAAAAGCACAAGTGAGACAAGGAGTGCTGAACCACTGACCTTGCTACACAATAACACTATCTCAGCCTCTGAGGACACGCATATAAAGCCAAATGATGTTTTTTAATCTATTGCCAAAGGTTTAATAAGCTTGCCTAGCTATGTTTTCATCCATCTTTAGCCGTGCAGTTGATGTCAAAAATTAGATTTAAAACAACTGTTTATTAATATAGTTAATTTCATGAGTGGACACAGTAAAATATAAACAAATTTATCCACTCACAACTCCTCAATTCCTCGGCCTCCTTGTTGTACCGTGGTTGTCTGGGGTTATTCCACAGTCCTCCTCCTCCTGCACCTATGAAGATGTTCTCCATCTGTAAACACACACACACACACACACACACACAAGAATGAATAGAAAACCACTTACTCAGGCTCAAAAGGTCATATCTTTATAAAGGTGCTTATATATATATATATATATATATATATATATATATATATATATATATATATATATGTATATTATTTTAACGTTAAAATAATTTATGTTTTTAATAACTAGCTTGTTTTAACAAGGGTTGGCTAACAACAGCGCGTCGCCGCATACAATTAAAAGGCAAACGAAGAGAAATCATAATAAACTGACGATTGGTTTTTAGACAATAAAGGGGAAAACATTCTAAAGTAGTGACACTGGTAATAAAAACAACACAATTTTACCTGCTTTGAGTTTTAAAAGCACCCAAATCCAAAAGTCTGCTCAAGAAGTCGGCGAAAGCGTGTTTCTATAGCAACAGCAAAACACTAGGGAAGTCCGATGTTAATGGTCGTTTCTGAATTATTTACGTATTATTTCAGCAGGTTTGTTCACGAAAGCCAATTTTTGCTTAATGGTAAAAAATATGTAAAAGAAAAAAGTTCTTAACACCTTAATTTATTTAAGTTAAAAACGTATGAGTTTCCGAGTCTTAAATCATAATTCAGATTCAAAGTAATGGGTTTAAAAGTATTAATTTACATTTTTAGTCAAAACTATCAGTTTCAATATCGTAATTATCAGCTTTAAAGTAAAAAAATTATACCAGCACGTTACGAATACGTAAGTTATAATTATCACATTCAAACTCATAGTCATGAGACACAAAGTCAAAATAGCAAGTTCCAAAACTGTAATTATAAAATGCAAAGTTATCTTTATTACCTTTAGCTTTTAAAGTGGTAATTATGTCTTTTAAATTTTTAAACATGACAAATAAAGTCAGTAATCTAAAATAAAAACTTATGAGATGCAAAGTCATAATTATGAGATTAAAAGTCATCATTTCAATTTATTTCAGACGAGTTTCAGAGTTCTGCTTTTGAATGTTGTATCGTTGAATCTAAATCCCATAGATTGTCTTTATTGAGTTTTTTTTTTTTGTTTTATTCAAATACAAGCATTTTTTAACCTTTGGCCTCCAAAGAAACACAAGATTTTCTACTAATGGTTATGATGGTTATAAATGGTTATAAATCAAATTTTCTGCTATACACATCAAATTGTGTTTTACAAATGAGCCAGATGTTAGTCTACACCATCAGAATGTCATGAAACAGAAGACAGGTGAGAAAGTTACTAAGTTTGTATAGTGTGACAACTTCTTCATAGTGTCATATTTCTGAAACAATACAGGTGTTTTTACTACCCTTCAAACAATTCAACAATTCAATTCAAGCAGGCAGATGTTATATATATCCCAGAATGCTTGCTGGAGAACTTTATGAATCAAACAAACTTCATGTTTAAGGCCATTCGACTTTAATTATGAATGTCTGCTGTAATCATCATTCAGATGGAAAGAGAGTCTTTATCAGTGGCCGGCTCGTCATCACAGATCAGCAGCGGCCTTTATCTGTGAGTAGGCAGCAGGCTGCCTTCAACCCGTTTCCACAGATAAACAGCAGCGAGGATATAATCACCTTCCATGCAGGTCTTCTCAGAAGCTGCACGTCCGCACCAGGAATATACGGACAGGTCTGCGTAAATAACTGGGCTACGCTTTCCATAAGAAAACTTTCCAGAGAGGACTTAAAACTTTAAAATACATTTAGAAATATTTTTGTTTCTATGTTTTCTGTATTTCTATTTTCTCTTATATGTGACATATTTACTTATCAAATTAGCAAGCTTTTCCAAAGATACGCCAACAGAAAAGTGTTTTTTTTATTTCTTCATAATAACTTGAAATTAATATTTTACATATAGTTACACATTCCTGAAATATACCCATGAAGTCTGTACTCTGTGGCACAACAAAGATTTATTAAAAGGTTTCCGAGCTTTGGGAAATTATCTAAAGATCACTACTTATAGGATAAAGCTAAACTCAAGAGAAAGAATAAGGAAATTAAAGAAGTGGGTCAATTTTATAAACTCAGAGGGTCTTTCTTCCTTCCGTTCTTTCTTTCTTCCTTTCTTTCTTTTTTTCAGTTGTTTCCTACTTGATTTCTGCCTTTTTCTGTAAAATATGTTCTCCAATTATTCATTTTTAGGTATTTACCTTTTTTATGCCAGATATATGGATTCATTCAAGTGTTTCAACTAAAAATTATATATAAAATATCTGAGTGTCCACATATAAATTAGAAGTTTTTTTTTGTGATAATAATAAGTATTGCAATAATTTCTTCAAATATTCTGCAAATTGTTAAATTGATGTATTTTATTTAAAATAGAAAAAAAAAAAAACAATTGTCAATAGTTCAATTGAATAGTTTTTGGCTCTAAATTCTCCAGAACAAGAAGACAGAGAGTTGAGCAATGGAAAGGGTAAAGTAATTCACTCATGTCTCCTCCTCCTCCTCCTTCTAACGGTCCAGAGCTACATGAAAAAGAGAGATTTGAAGTTGGACTACCAGCTGACAGAGACAGACAAGACAGGAGAGATAATGATGAGCACTAAGGAGACTTTACTTCTCTGAGGCCCTCGGGCTCTGAGGCGACTAGAACTTTAGAAAGTTTAGAAATTTTAGAAAGTGAGGGGAAAGTAGTCATGAGAAATTTTGCAAATTTTTAAAAAACTTTGTTAGAATTATAATCACTGTTAGTATTTTAATTTATTTTCCTGCAATCTCTCACCAAAGAGATTGATGGCTGCTACTCAGGCTACGCTCCCTTCCTTTAGCTCATTCTCCGGTCTTTCTCACTCCACTGACAACATGAAAGTGAGTATGGCAATGTCTGTATGTTTTATTTCTGCACGTTGGCAAGACAACAACATAAAAAGAGCTTTAAAGATGCACGTTGGGGGAGAGGATTGTAGCTGGAGTTAAAACAATATCTAAGAAAAATGGAAAGGTTAGATTGTAAAATTAGATTTTTTTTTTCTGTGCAGTTGGTAACATAGTTAATATATATTTTTCTGATAGGGTTTTCTAAAATGTTCTGAAATTGCATAAGGTTACAGTATTGCTTGTGATTATATCAGTAAAAAAACCAAAACTTTTTCTGATCTTATTGGAAAGTGTTTTGTATTTAGATGATATTTTACTGAGGCTGGTTTTTGAAACTTTCACTTTAGATCCAGCTTTAAACAACATGAATGTGCTCAGAGCCAGACCAAGGTACATGCAAACCAACCTGCTACTTAGGGTTTCCAGAGCAGCAGAGCCCTTATAAAACTCCTTCAGTTCTCGCTCAGTATATGAAAGCTGTTCTCAAAATAGGAAATGATAGAATTTTTTTTGTTTTTATTCATTTAAATCAATATCATGCCAACATGTTAAAAAAAAAAGTGACAGATGTGCTGTGTTTGAACAGAAACAGGAAAAATGTCATAGTTATGTTGGTGGAGTCATAACTGAGCGTAATCACAATTACTCATCATGTGTCTGAGCTGCGCTCACATTTTTCTGTTTGCAGATGAGTCATTCAGCCACTGCAGCCGCACATTTTAGTGCAGTTTATTCATTACAAAGAAGTGTATAATTATTAACAATGCACTGGTATAATTATCAGTTGTTTGTGGGTTTGTCTTTGTGCCATACCCTTTCTGTTTCCTTTTAGTAATTACATGATCTCTGAAGATAATAGGATGCATTGTATTTTATTTCGGGGTATCAGAATAAGGGAGCTGAGTACAAATACATACCATAAGTTTCAGATTATCATAAAAGAAAAAAAAAAGGTTCTCCAGCAACTGTTGTTTTGTACTAGTTTAATTGTCTTAAAACTTTTTTGATTCATCTATGGACAAGTTAAAAATGAGTGAAAAACAAATAAAATTAACATCAGTCTGTCACGTAAAATCTCAATAAATAAAAAAAAGAAAACACTTTTAGTCTGTAATGTGAGAAAATGTGAAAAAGATGGATAGTATTAATAATAATACTGCTACTACTAAAAGTTATTATTATTATTATAATTTAATGATTGTGTCCCATAGATACAAAGTTTGTTACACAAAAGACCCAAAAAGAAATAACTGTAGCAGAATTGCCACATATTTATAAGATAAAAATAAATTAACAACACAAGCTGATAAACATGACTGTCATGCTCTCAGGTTAAGGGAATGATTGTTTGTTCATTCTAAGACATGTTGAGTTAGTGTTACATGCAAACAACTAAGAAGGGTTTTCCTGGTTTTTCTGACAGGCTGCCAAATTTTACTTAGTATACTATATATATATACAGTATAGTTACTATACTCATTAACTATATGACAGATCCTGAAAGTGTATAATTGTGTACATTTTCAATACAGTTTTGGATGTTTGTGGAATGCAAAATCAGAAGGTAGGAGTCATCTTATGATCATACCTCTTGATCTAGGTGTGGAAGTCCAGCGATGGCGCTCTCCCTCTGGACTCTCCGATCAACAAACTTTCACCAGACAGCTCTGAGCAGGTCCAGGTCAACCAGCAGATGACGGAGGAGCTCCTGGATGACGACAGCCAGACATCGCTGGATCTTGAGTTTCTGCTGTCTGAGTGGAGCAAAAATTCTCCTGATTTCAACGCTCCTTTAGACGGTCAACAACTGGCACAACCCGACCCACACCTGACGTACCAAGAGGTGGGCATGTTCAAGGAGCAGACAGGGCAGGGGGGTGTGCAGATGGGCAACAGTGGGGTCATGGCTGAGCTCATGTCTCCTGCTGAAACCACATCAGCGCAGCCAGAGATCTACCACCATGATTACACCAGCAACCAGCCGGATCGACGCGTATTCCCTAACGTACAAAATATCAATCAGTTTGACATCCCACAAGGAGGCAGTGGAGACAGACACAGCAGAGGAAGTCACACTAAGTTCACTTCCTGGGACTTTAACCACTACTACACCCAGCAGCATCACCCACTGCGCACCATGCCAGACAGCAGGTTCATCCAGCCACAGGTCATGACCCCCAACCCTCGACCTTACAGCTACGTGCCTCATTTTAGTCTCAACTCCAGTTTTCTTGGTGACTACTCCCACTCCCACAGTCAGGCCACGATGCATTTGGCCAATCACCAGCAGCCCATCATGATCAGGCCACATTTGCCCCCTGGTGGAGTGGAAGAGAAGCGTGTGAGGAGGCCCACGGTGAAAAAAAGACCTGCCATCCACAGCTGTGAGTATGCCGGCTGCACCAAGACCTACACCAAGAGCTCGCACCTCAAGGCCCACCTCCGGACCCACACAGGTAATCAAAGGAACAACCACAAGGAAAGACACTCAAATTACAACCAGAATGGGTATCTAATGTGGAAAGCCACAATTCAATAAATAAGGTGCTGAGTTAATGATTACATGTGATCATTTACAAAAACGGGAACTACACTAAATATGTCAAGTCATTTCAAGTTTATTTGTATAGCACATTTCAGCAGTCAAACAGTTCGAAGTCAGTGCATTTATGTAATTACTTTGACGTTTTAGGAATTTATAAAATGCACAAATACATAATTAAATGTTCAACTGAATAATTAAAAACTGAACTCATTGTATTTTAAAAGCCTTGTGCTTTTAAATGTCGTTGTCCCGCATTGTTGTCCAAAAGTACAACAATGTTCCAAATACATCATAGAATAATGTTAGTAATAAATATATTACTAAATAAAAGAAAATGTATTCATTTTCATATATATGAAATATATATATATGCATTATAATGTATATAATGCATCTTTGAAAATGCATTTTTAACTAAAAACTAAGGCATTTTATTTGATGATTGTTTTTGTAACTGAATTATGGCCCTTTTGGACCTCCGTAGAAACCGCTATGTGAATTTTACAGGAGAGAAGCCTTACAGCTGTCCATGGGAAGGCTGCAGCTGGAAGTTCGCCCGCTCCGATGAACTGACGCGTCACTACCGGAAGCACACGGGCCAGAAGCCGTATGAGTGCATGCTGTGTCACAGGGCCTTCTCCCGCTCGGACCACCTGGCCCTTCACATGAAGAGACATGTCTGACCACTCAAAACCTCACATCGAGGTCTTCACTCATTTTACTGATAACCACCGTTTAAACAGCCATTCTCAGGTAATTACTTCCTGAAAAAGCAGTACTTTTCATTTAACATATGTTTCTGTTGGTGTGTTTGCTTTGTACCACACATGTTCTCACTTTAAGGACCTGCAACAGCTCTCCTGTTTCTAAGACTGAACACCAACTCTACATGTTAGACCAACATCATTTGTCCTAAATGAAAATGAAATGAAAAGACAAAACAAAAAGCAAAGCAGGATTTGTTTATTAGCCACTTATAAAAAGTGAACTTGGAACTTTTAAACCCTGCAAAATTTAAACGAGGACAAATGAAAGCCTGTTAAACCAACACTGTATATACTATACGCATGTAGATAGCTAAACACTAACAGACCATCAGGAAAAAGAAAACAAAGTAAACATTGAATATTAAAGAAAAAGAGTTGATATCTTCTGAAGTCTGTCAGTTGTATTATGCAAAAGCACCATAAACTGCTGTTGGTTGTCGTAATGAATCATAGGTTGAGAATCAAATAATTTTCTTTTTTTTCTTCTCATTTAAAAAAAATTAAATATTTGATACTTTGAGCTCCTTATTATCAACTAGAAATGAGTATAATATTTATATTTATGATCTTTTATGTCAACAGAAGGTACTATGTTATTAGAAAATGTTATTTTTATTATCAAACAGAGGTTTTAAAGTTGTACACATATTGTTGCCATAAATCAAGAAATAAAGGCTCATTATGTTACATTTCAGAGTATGTTGAATTATTATTGGTTGTTGATCCCGCAGAAAATAATTGACTATGACTCTAGTAAAAAGATTTTTGAGAAGAAAAACTTTCAAAAAATTTAAATAAACAAATTGAAGTATCAGCTGCTTCCTGTAGGTGGCAGTCTTCTCATGCCATGTTAGTGACTGGTAGGTGAGTCTACTGTGTTTCTGGATGACAATCTGCTTATGTAACTGAGCACCCGCTGATTCATCCTGATTATGTCATGGTGGGAATCAACAGGATGTTGTGAAGCACGCTCTGTGCCAGTGTCACAAAATTTGGCACATACCGCGCGCATACAGTGAGGAATGACAGTGATGAAAGTTTCCATTTATCCAAATTTGCAGAACCCGCATACAGTTGTACAGAGCTTTAATCTGTGCAAAAGGAGGACTGGCTTTATGTGAAAAAAATTAATTAACACACCTGGAGATGTGCAAAAAGCTTTATATTTTAGCATAGGAGTATTTTATTACACTGAAAATGTTAGAAAAAAAAACACTTTTACTTCTCAGTGTGTTTTTCCGTGTTCAGAAGATGAATGTACTCAAATTGAAAGTAATATTTTTCTGAATATTTGAGTTTAAGATTATGTCTCTTCAATTAAAGAGTACTTTATTATTTTTTTTAAATTCTCATCAAGCAAAAATAATCGTAAATGTGTGTATGTGTGAATGCCCTTGGAGGAGCTGGGTCAAGTAGCTGGAGAGAGTGAAGACCGGGCCTCAGGCTGCTGCCTCTTCTTCCTCTGACGGACGGACAGACGGATGGATTAGTGGTGCATGTAGCACTCTGTCATCTTTCTAAAATAATGGCCTACGTTATTTATTTATATTTGCCAAAAGTGTCTCTTTTTTGTTGTTGTTTGCCTAAAACATCTTTTGGAAGAAACATGTGGTGCTTTTTATTGAAAAAATGACTTTTGTCAACAAATGACTATTAATTTAAGAAGGTGACGATATAACTTTTTCCCTTCAAGATCCTCTATATACGTTAAATGTCAACAATCTACCTGCTATTTATTTAGACCTAGTCAGGGACTGCACAACCAAGCTAGAGAAAAAAAAATTATTTATAAAAATGTCAAATATGTTTTAGATATCATAAGTTGGACCCAAAACAACGTTCAACGTAGTTCAACAAAGAAGGCATGAAGAAATCTTAAATAGTGGCTGATCAGGCTCAGACACTGTAAACATAAAATGATTTATACCAACAAAATGGTTTATACAAAAGATTAAACTAACAACACCGGTTAAGATAGTGCTAATTAGCAACATATAAAACAAAAAACCTTGTTGAGTCATATGAAAAGCTGAATAAATAATACCAAATACTGCCTCTTACGATCAGATAGTGGCGTTGCTCACCTAAATGGTTGTGGTATTTAAAGGGAACTGATGCAGCTGTGACTCTTGTCTGATCCAGCAGCATCTCCATGGTAACTAGCAACTCTGAAGCAAAGTCTAGCAGACTGACAAGGTTAACTAAATGTGTGCACTCTCAGTCAACTAAAAAGTTGGGTTAATGGAAAAAAAAAGGACAAAGATTTGATAAAAAATGCTAATTTAAAATGTCCAGTCATTAAAGTTGTTTGAACTTATTTTAAGAACAAAAATATACACAGTAAATAAAACTATATTTTTACTGTAAGTGAATTTCAGTCACTTGTCTGATGTGTGACTGAAACGTCAGTCACACATATATAACAGGAACTTATATATAATTTTTTTTTTTTTTTTTTTACAAAAAGTCATTAAGAAAACCAACTAGAGAAATCAAATGAGGAAAGAGGAATTAGAAATGGTTTGCTTTGATTTTTCCACAAAGGGTCGTTAAAATATTCTTGGAATCTGAAGGAATTTTGTTGTTAAAGGTTAAGCTTAAACAGGATAATCAGGATCTACGATCCCTTAATTGGCGCAGCATAAAGAACGACCATTCATCCATGTGTGATAAAAAGGGGGAAAGATTACTTTGGAGAACCTTAAACGATACTTTAAAAAGTACACTAACAAACATTATGTTGTACCAGCTTCCCTGGGCTTGGAGGGATCTTGGTCTGAAAAGAATAATAAGAAAATAGATGTAATGGGAAGAACACAAACTGGTCAAAAAGCACCTTTTCTCTCACAGTGCAGCATCCCTGATTGTTTTCACTGCAGCAATACAGTACTGTGCACCTCATGGCAACGCTCCAGTGATTGTGTAAAATTTGAGGCGCCTGCTTGGGGATTAGAGTAATAAAGCTGCTGCAGACACAGGCTGAGTGCGAGGGGATTGTGAGCTGATTTGAACCCCAGTGAACGTGGACAGAGTCAAACAAGGTCACCGCACCGCCGAGCTTCGAGGATGTAATGAAACTCCACCTGCAGGACGCGCCTTGCTCATGTTTATTCATAGTGTGCTTATGTAGCTGTCACAGCACTTTGGCTGAGTGAGATTTTTCTGAAAAGTGACAGAAAAAGAGACCTCACGGTCCTCGACCATTTTTATTTGGATAGTTTTCAGACGGCTTTTTGCACAAACTTTCTAAATCTCACCAAACATGGAGGTACAGCAATAAACTGAGTTATATTTCTAATTTGTCATAAAAAGTATTTTCTTTTTGTTGCTACATTGATTCACCCTTTATGCCACACCCATCTGGTGTTTTTATTGTCAAAAAGTCCTTTAGTTTACAAAACTCTGTTTGTTTACAATTTCGTTGGGAAGACAGAAGTGCTTTTCCTGGCATTTCTTCTAAACAAACATTTGCAAAAAGTGTTTTTATGTTAAATCTGTGTCAACTCAAGATGCTACACCTTGCTAGAGTTCTGCAACATTCTACAGGGTCTATTCTTTCCTTACCGTGAATAAATGGTTATGAGAAAAAAAAGACCAGGTTTAGTGAGGATGAGAAATGTTGGATTTAAAATGTTCATGTTGTGCTCTCAATCTCCCTGCATGGTGACAAGATGAATATGGGTGAAGTTTATTTTTTTAAGTTATTGTTCTGATGTTCAACAAGGTTATGTGAGTTGCTGTTTTGTTTTACCCATTTACATATATATAAGGAGCAGCTTGAGCAACATGTCCTCTTGTCTTTCCCATTTTGAATATTGGCAAAGGGAAATGGGACTCTATGTCACATCTTATTTATACCCCAGATAAATGGGTTGTCCAAGTTTAGTCATTTGAAAGTCCAGTATATTATTCAGCTTGAAAAATTTAATAGGAATATAAGGAATGCTTTGTCTCATTGGTTTTATAGGAATTGATAGGTGCTCTTGTAATTGTGCAAAAAGAATAAAAATCTAAATATTTCTCAAAGTTGGATTGTTTTTTTTTATTTTTTACCTCTGAATATATTCTGATGAAATTGAAGGTTGGATTTAACTCTTTTTTCTGTTGAAACTTTAGAAAACAGAAGATGGATTTAGTTAATATTTAGCTAACCTGTGAAATTTGTGTAATTTACTTTTTCCTTTTAATTGTTTTTGTTTGAATGTGAACATTTCTAATGAATTGTAAGGGTAGTAAAATAAACTGAGGGAACTGAAGGATAAATTTTTTTTTTACACATCTTTGCCAGGTGTCCCACGTATTCAGTGTGTGATGTGATTATAACTACAAAAATGATAATCCACTTAAGTTCTGGTGAGAGAACTTGTACTGAAACGTGTTCCCAGAAGCTTATTTATTTATCCTGCAGTGATTTTGCGTATCTGGCTTTCCCCCTTTGTGTCATGGTCATAGAGAAAGGATTACAGTTATTCAATTGCCAAGAGGATTTTCAAGAAGAAAAGGAGAAAAATATACATTAATGAGACTGACACAAAGAGCCTGAATGGGAACCACTTCCCTGTTTTGGGAGGAAGTGTCGTCGTCCAGCAGAGTGAACAATGCTGCTGTTGTCGTTCAACTCGTCTAGCCTCAGCTGAACTTCCAGCGCTGCACTGTCCTCAGATGCTCTTTCTTTGTGCATTACACAACAGCCCGCCTTTACGTTGAAGAGAAGGCGTTGAATCAGGCTGATTGATTCTCTGTATGGATTTGGTTATATTACTTACACTGTATTGTGCAGAACCACTGAGCCGTCTCTCAGTACCTCATAGCTTAGCTCCGCAAAGCAAAAAAGGTTCCTGCAGCATTGATTTTAATCTTTCTAGAAGACCTGCAAATGTTTTTCTTTTTGTATCTGAAGCTTTGTTTCTCATTTTCAAAACATGCCTGAAAGAAACAGCACTTTTTTTTATTATCTTGGTAGAATTAGGAAAATAAAAACAAATCTGGCTTTTTATTGTCAGCTGATAAAAGTACCTCCATATACATATGTAAAAAAGCTTAATTTCATATAATAAAATTTAGGAAGTCTTACTCCCTTGCAGTAAAACCTAAAGAATGATGATTATGATCATGTTTTGATTAAGTATCGCTTAATGTTTTTCAGGTTTTAAGATAAAGTCTTGTTGTTTTGTGCATGTTTATTTGAAAAAGTTTTTTTTCTCCTTTTATTTGCAATTCTATATATTTTACAATAATTTTGAGTGACAAATCCGCTCAACACATGCTATTTTCTGTCTGCTGAGCCATTTCAAGTAAATATGCAGTGAATTGTGCATTATTATCGCTGGATGTACCTTACCCTTTTCTAAAATATAGACAGTAAGTTTTCATTTAAGTGTATGTTGAAAAAAAAAATAATTTTATCAAATATTTCTTCTGCCTTATTTTGTTATTTTGCAATTGTCATTCATTTGTATTTTTTTATTTTAGTTTTTAAATTAGATATTATCATCAGTTACTTATTACTTATGTAGCATTTTTACCAAATAGTTTTCTACTCTTATTTGAGTAACTGCTTGAATAGCCACTTTTTACTGAAGTGTAACCTAAAATAAATTAAAGATGGTCTGATTATACTTATTTACTTCCTACGGGCTTATATAGTACCATCTTGCAACAACCAATTTAAATAAATGCCTTGAGGAATCAAAGCTTTACTCTTTGACCTCTGCTTATTAAAACAACCATAACATGAGAAAAACAGAAAACTAGAGTCAAATCCCACTGTTTTAAGTCAGTTTGTGAGTTGGAGAAATGCACTGATGGTGATTCACATAAAGTGACTTTCAACAACAAACAATAAAATAACATATTCCCCTTTTTAGCACATTTTCATGCGTAGTTGTTATCACATAGCAGCATAATTTCATAAGCATAATGCAGTCTTTTCTTTCTATGAATGCAGTTCATAGATGGTGGCAGTTCTCTTTTGGTCCAGCTGGCTTCCCGTCATGTAGAGGCGGAGGAGGAGTGGAGGGAAAAGGGAGGAGGTTATTCAGGGTGAGGATCCGACCCCAGACGAACCAGCAGCTGCCGCTGCTGGAGGAGGAGATGCCAGAGAGATGCAGGACTCTGAGGGGCTCAAACAGCCACACGACTTGCAAGGCTTCGGGTTTTCATCCTCATAAAGTTTTAGAGAAGAGGTAAGTCAGAGTTTCTCTTCTCTCTGTGTCACTGAGGGGGTTTTCCTTCTTATTTATCTGAAATGAAACAAAGTTTCTGATTTAAGGCAACATATTCAGTTGTGGGGAGAATTCAGGATTTTTATTGCCATACCTAATTGTGAATTTACACTAACTGATCGGGATGCTTATGAACTTTTTGTTATTATTTGAATTGGCACATAAAGTCTAAGGTTTACTTATGGCATGCTTTTACCTAATGCTCTTATCTAATATTTAACTTTTAATTTTTTTTTTTTTTTGCCTAATAGATGATGTTGTCAAGGACCAAAATGGCAAAAATAAATAACTATTTATAAACAAAATCCTTTAAATACAGCTGGAAGCACATATCTCATTAATTTAATATATGCTATGAATAACGATTTGATTTTTACTTTTTGCTTACTTAATTATTTATATCTATTCCACCAAAATGTATTAAATGTAATTTTTAAAGTACATGGTTATGTATTTTTTATGAGCTGTAGAATGGGAGACATGTTGAAATCAAGTTTTAATTAATAATTTATACAGTGTTTAATTATCTGTTTGATAAATTGACTCAATATATTTTCTATTTATTTAAAGTTTTATTTATTTGCTTGGTTGTGGCACCTTTGGCTCTCGCTGTAATTCTCACATCATGCATTTGTGTTTGTCGCCTCTAGGTGGAGCCCTAACCGAGCAGTCCAGTTTGAACATGGCAGCTCTGGGTCCTGTTTTTGACGTGATGCCCCCTCTGCCCCATGCAGAGTCTGTAGATCATGGACGACCAGGTTCTGGTTCTGGTTCTAGTTCTGAATCCTACGTTGAGAAAAATGTTTCCAACCTCAAAATGCAGACATACGAGCCCCGCTCCTTCGGACTGGAGTTTCAGGAGAGCCTTGCCAGTCCAGAGGAGATTGCTGCAGCAGGTTTCGATGAGAGTAACGGCGACGGTGTGCGTCGCAAGCGTGAGTTCACCCCCAGTGAGAGGAAAGACGAAAACTACTGGGACAAGAGAAGGAAAAACAACGAGGCGGCCAAGAGGTCCAGGGAGAAGAGGCGGGCAAACGACATGGTGCTAGAGCGCAGGGTCCTGGGTCTGCTGGAGGAGAACGCTCGCCTGAAGGCCGAGGTGTTGGCCCTCAAGTTTCACTTCGGGATGGTCAAGGACCCGTCTGATGTGTCCATCCTGCCATTGTCCACACCACCCAGTTTGACCCCCAGTAACACCGATGGCCTCTCATACTACAACACCCACCACACCCAGCCTGTGCAGGGTGTCTGGACAGAAACGTCTCCACAGACTGGCAGTAGAGACTCCAGCATCCGTCCATGTGTCCCACAGGCAGACAGCACTGGGTTTAATGATGACACACTGGATGAGTGGGTCAGGCCTCCACCAACACAGCATCCACGGGTGTGTGAGGCAGCGAGCGGGAGAGCAGACTCATCCGACGGTCTGAGGAACCTCCCACACAAGCTCCGGTTCAAAAGTCCACCCGACGGGAGGATGTCTTCATCACCTGATAGCAGACCTGCTGGCCCACCTGTAGCCATGGTGGAGCCGAACATCCAGGTAAAAACAGTCCCGCAGGTGGGATGGACTGGTCAGGCCGCGGTCCAGCCTCCTTATGGGTGTGAGCAGCAGCAGCAGGTCCGGGACTCGTCCTGTGGACTTGGTGACTCCTCGTTTCTTCAGAAGTCAAACAGGAAGCTCTCAGCAGGAGGAGATGTGAGTCTGAAGTCGCACATCAGCAGTTTGTCTCAGGAGGTGGCTCAGCTCAGGAGGCTCCTCTCCCAGCAGCTTCTCCATAAAATCCCTTAAAAAAGAAATTCAAGCCCAAACGTTGACAGAGATCTCATTCACTCAAACATTCAGCTTATAACTAATCTCCGCTAAAACGGCAACGTTTTTATAACCAATCTTTATTTCTATGTATGGATAAATCAGTGACAGTGACTTTTAAATTTTATTGGGTTAATATATTAGTAAGAAGACTGTGGGGAATGGGGAGCGCTTTAAGGAAATAAAGGATGTAACATTAATTCTCACTGTTTTGTACAATTTCAACCATATGGTTTGTTTGGCGGGATTTTTTTATTTTTATTTATAAAATTACTCGTGCTAAAGTTGTAATTAGTGTGATTAAAATGTTTTTTTTCAGTATTTTATTCTGTCTGTTGATCCACACAAGCACATAACCTGCTGGGTTTGACCAGGCCAGCTGCAAAACTGACTTCCTCTTATTTCATTTAAAGCTTTAATTGCTTGTAGAATCAAAAAAAAAAAAAAAAAAAAAAAAAATCTGACCTGATTTTAATAAGAAGAAAGGATAATTGTCAGAACCTGAACTGTTTTTGCCCTTTATATTGCTTTTATAAATCAATTCTGATTAAACATTTTTATTTTTGACAGAAAAAACCCTTAATGTCAAATTAAAAAATGAGTTCTTGAAAAGTGATGACAATTAAATAAAAATATGAAACATTAAATAAGTGATTGCATGAACATTCACCACCTTCAAGTCAGTATTTAGTAGATGCGCCTTCCGCAGCACACAGTCTGTGTGGACAGGTCTCCATCAGGCTGCATGCAGGCGCAGCAGTTTTCCTCCGCTCTTCCTGCTAAACTGTTCAACCTCTGCCAGCTCTTCTCCTCAGACACTCCATCCCCACATGGACTGTTTGTGGTGATGTGCAGTGTTTGGTGTCTGATATGTTCAGTGCTTTAGAGAAGGTTGTTTCCATCCCCCGACTTATATTTTCAGTAGCATTTTCTCTGATTTGCTTGGAGTGTTTTTTTTTTTTTTTGTCTGGCCAGCAATAATGATGAAACAGTGAATGAACCTTCCAGTATCAAGACACAGACGTCTTTATACTACAATCACTTAGGTGATCTCCATTTCTCCTATTTCACAGTAAGTGGAATACTAGCACCAACTGGCTGGACCTCTGTTGAATTTATGCAACGCCTTATTTTATGTAATATAATTTGTATTTAGTTGTCATTATTTTGTAGAAATCAGTTTTAACTTTGACGTTGAAGGCTTCTCCTTTTTTGTGTGGGTCAAGAAAGCCAAGTTTTATTGATTGAGATTGATTTGTAAAAGTAATAAAGAGGATAAAATACTGTAGATCCCCAGGGCGAATATTTTTATAGCCTAATTGATGGAATCATGAATCCTGAAGGAAAATGACTAGACAGCAGTTCATAACTTCCAGCTGAAGTGCACTTGTGTAATGCTGCAGGTCAGTAATAAGCACTGAAGGAAGACCGTCACTGGAAGGCTCAAAAAGGAAGGGTGTTGTATAGTAATAAATAAGCTAACAATAATAAACTTTATTTGAAAGGTACAATGTACAACTCAAACATAAATGTCACCAAGAGCATAAGCTAATTTGCATCTGGAGTCAAAGTCTAATCTTAAATTCATTACAGTCCAAGTGGTATGAATTCAAAACGGCCTTTCATGCTCCAAAATGCAACATAAGCATTTCTTTTAGTTTGATTAGTTGATGAATTGAAGGTCAACTTATTTCCATGACTCCAACCTCAGAGTAGACGGCTACTCCGATTCAAATTGTTAAACCTCGTTTGACTAACTTCACTTTGTTGTCATTGTTTTATTAACATTAAATATCAATCGATACGTCGAGCTTGAGAACTGAAAAGAAACATACATATTGGGAAGATGCATAAGATTTCTGAAAACTTTTACGTAGGTCTGACATTAATCATCTTCTTGGTGCTGTGGTGAGTGAGGCGCATACATGAAAGGTCGGGTGATGCAAATGTCAAAGTTTTATGAGTCCTCTCTGCCATATTTAGCAGCTTTTGGCTCTTTTAATCAGCTGTCTAGCGCCCTGCAAATCTGCTATGTGAAGAGCACTAAGCAATTTCAATCCCACTTTTACATGTACTCACACAGCGCGTTCAAGATGAACTCCCACTGACCAACAGAGCCATCTGTTGTTTTCATGAGTTTGTTGTGAAATGGAATAGCTGAAAGGTCAGTGTGAGATTTTTAAGATCCAGTTTGGTCACATGCATTTCAAAAGTTGAATTCAACAGGGACATTTCAAAAGCAATAAGAAATTATTGTTGGGGCGTTATGTTTAATAAAGCAGACGTACTCCAATTGCCTCAGTAGCTAACCGACCCAGGCTTTATAACAAAAATCTTTGAACCGATACAAAAGAGCAGTACATTATTAACTAAGAGAAAAACAGAGATTAGCAACATCCTGGAAAAAAATACATGTTAATATTTGCCAAAATCTGAGCTACTTTGCTCTCACTAAAATACTCAGAAAAAAAAGATCTAATTTTAAAGAGCTGGGTGACATTTAAGTTGAGGTATTTTGGGTACCTGGTCATTTATTCTTGTCTTCTTTTGGCAGGGCATCTAAAATAATTTGAAATATCAATGAAAAGTAAATTTATTTCAGTAATTTCCTTCAAAAACTACACTGCACCCCACTTTCCATGTCTTGTGACTCTCCCTCAAACTCTTCAATGGGATTTGCCTTACTGTTTTTTAAAAGTTGCAATACCTCTGTTATTTCACGCAAGAAAGTGTTTTCCTTCTTATGCATGAAGCTTAATGCTTTACGTAATTCACTAGCAAAGAAGACCACAGCACAGTAATATGAGTTGAAATGATGGACTGGGTTTGGAGATGGGTCATCTGGGGCAACTTGTTGTTAAAGGCTTAGGAGGAAAAGACTCAGCGTGAGGAAGAAGTCTTCGGGAAATGACCTTTTCCTGAGCCGATGTAGGACCAACCAGATGGGACATGAAACAAAGAGGACTGGATGAAAATGATAATAGAAAGTAGATATTAGGATGAGAGGGATAAGAAGGGATGAGGAGAGATGAAGAGATGTCCAGTGAAGGGTGAGGGAGGGTTGGGACTGAAACAACATGGCTGACAGTGAAGGCTGAGTTAAATGGTTACAAAGAGACTGCTGGGTAATTAGAGCAGTGCTGGAGGGAAGCCCTGCTCCTGAACATAAGTTAACATATTAACTTCTTAAGGTATTGTTTTTTATTTTATTTGTCTAATTAAATGGTTTTAAAAATATATATATTTTTAAAAATATTTCTGACAGTTTGATGTTATTTCTTTTTTGAGTAGTGATTGGTGGAGGGAAGTGTGTTCAATCACAAAACCTAGTGCTGGTTTTGTGGCATCAGAGACTTTTATTTGGAAAGTTCAGACAGGACAGAGACGTAAAAAGAACGGGGTGAAACATGCAGCATAAGTCCTTATCTGAAACTCGAGGACAGCCTCTGTATGAGTTCCCTGTTCCACCATTACACCATCAGAGGCCCAATTAATCAACTTGTTACTATAATGCAAAACAGGAGTGTATGAAATAACAAACAATGCTTCTAATGAAGACCAAACATAAGTGTAACACATTGGTCACAGAACTGTTTTTAATCTTATTGCCATTTAAATAAAAAAAAACAAATCTGACATTTTTTCCTTTTCATCCATAAGGTTTTTTCTACAATGACCTTGTCACTAAAAGCAAGAAGTCTCACTCTTAAGGCTACTTATTACACATGAACTGTTGAAAAACACCTGTGTGAGAAAAACAAAACAAAAACAAAAACAGCTAAGCTTGAAAAATGAAGGTTGCTTTCAAACTTTTACCTTCCACTCAACTTTCCATTAATCTTCTTGGACACAGCCAGCTTTTGCAGCAGTGACCTTTACGACTTCTGTAAAGTCATCAGTCCTCTCCACAACAGTTGTTCTGAAATCTGCTATATAAAAAATTATTTTCTAAGCTTTGGTTTCTGAACTAAAACCATGAAATAAATGAACCTTTCATTGATATTCTGGATTTTGACATGGACTGTTAGCCACAGAAGTTTTGACCTTATGCGTTCAAACTCTTGTGTGCACAGTGCAGGAACATCTGATCTGAAGGTCACAGCGTACGTTCAAGAAAACAACATATTTCAGTAGCTTTTAGCCAAAAATAATCTCACAATTTTCACTTAGAGCTAAAGCAAACAATTTGATTTTCATTTGTGGCTATACATTGTTTAATAAACGCCGTAAAACTGCAATCCCCGCAGTGGCGGCGACCCGGTTTTCTCGGTAAAGGTGATCCACTCACAGGGGACAGCGAGACGTGAGGAGGGGGGTGAATGCGGGAGAAAATAGTGAGACCCTGAATGAGTCATCGATCACGTCAGATGGAAAACAGAAAAAATAGGCTATTTTTAGCCTTAAAGGAGCTGAGCTGGAAACAGAATGTCCCATGTGGGGGGAAATGGAGGCATGATCAGCATCCATACATCAGCTCTTTCAGAACCAGGATGTGGCTTTGGAGAATTCACAACCAAAGAGCTGCAGCAAAAAAAAACAAAACATAACGAAACAAAACAAACAAATTCAGAATTACACAACCGTCCCTCAAAAGATATTTAAATCTAATTACATTTTTGATTTTTCATTCAGCATTTCCTACTTATGGCAACACTAGAGGGCGCTGAGTGCCTTCATGTGCATGAATTTCATTCATTCATTCATTCATTCATTCATTCATTCATCCACAGCACTGTCTATTGTGTTTACTACACCACCACATGCTGCACATGCAGAAAAAGCAGAGATGGATTTTAAAGGAGAAGCTTTTTTAATGAAAAATGTATCTGGAGAAGCCCAACATAATCTCATTTCAGTCTTAGTGGTGTAAGAAAACACACTTTAGTGTTACACTACACAGGTTAAGTGTGCAACAACATTTGGTTTTGTTTTTTTACCTAAACAGCAACACAGACACCAGACCTTTTGTCTGTGATCCAGTCTGATACCCCCCCCCCCCACACCTCCTCCCCTCCCTAAATAAATATGAGAAGCAGTGAAAGCCTGTGGTTGCTAAGCAGGCACTGCCACACCACAGCTGGAGCTGCAGCTGGAGAAATGGTGGAGAGTGTTGGGGGTTGGGGCTTCTGACAGAGGATTGACTGGGAGGAAGGAGGAGCCAGACAAGTTCAAGGCCGCTGTTTCCCCAACATTGTAATGGTGGTAATGATGTGTGTGTGTGTGTGTGTGTGTGTGTGTGTGTGTGTGTGTGTGTGTGTGTGTGTGTGTGTGTGTGTGTGTGTGAACTGATGCATGTGTGCGGTTGCAGACAGAGAGGGGGGAAGGGACGGAGCTGAAGCAGCACTGATGTAAGACCCCATGAAATATGGAATATGAACGTGCTGAGAACAACAGGCTTTGTTGGATGACAGAAGAGCTCCTATAAGAAGATTTAAAAATTTTAAATGAACAAAAAGATAAATAAATAAATAAAAGTAACAACCCCATGTGTGCTGTAAATATGAAGTAACTTCAGCCACATGAAAACAGGTTATTCAAGCATTCAATTTTATCTAAAACAGCAAATTGTTTGATTTAGGTTTTGATTTTAAATAATGTTGATGCAGATTTTTAAGCTGGACCAAAGCAATGAAAAGGGTGAAGCACAAATTATTTCCTCACTATAAAACCTGAATGCAACAGTGGAAAACATTGGCGCTGCTATAAAGCGCTTTGCTGCATAAACAACACGATTCTCTAACCATCTTGTTTTTGCAGACCAGAGCAGGACAAGAGATGATTTGAGGATGTTCCAGCTCACTACTCAACGAGTATCTCCTCCCCATAATTCATGTTTGAATGTTTTTGCAATGAGATAATAAGAATATTAACAGCTACATATATTAACTGACTGTACAGCTGAAAGGATCCTTAACTGAGCCACAATCACTATGAATAAAGAGCAGTGTCATGAATTGGTGTGAGGTGGTGGTGAGGCAGACGCTTGTAGACCCAGGTAAAGATGATTTGAAGGTAGTTTAATGATGATCAAGCCTGAGCACAAAATCCAAAAACACCAGGCAGCACGACTGAGCGGAAGCCAGGGCTCAACGTCAGTAGCAACTGGTTATACGAATGGATGCTTACAAGAAGAGACGGATATGACAACCGACTGGTAGATAGACAAGGACTCAACAGAGACGCTGAGACACAGGTGACATTAAATACATGGGAGGGTAATCACAGAAACGAGACACACCTGGGAAACAATCAAGGGGAAGACAGGACAACACAAAGACTCAGGGACACAGAAAAACTCTAAACACACAGAAAAACACAGATCCTGACAAGCAGATTAGCCGTCCGTATGCATTTCTAAAAAGTTATAGAAAAGCTGCAGGATTGTTGCAATAATGAATAACTTCTGTCTTTTATGTGATGAAACCATAACTACATGCCAAATGTGTGGTGTCACAGGAAATTTATTTTGCACATTAAGTCCTGAACAGACTTTCCCCACGGTGCAACATGGTGAAGAAAGTCTCATGCTGTGTGGATTATTTTTCAGCGGGGACAGGTAAGTTGGACAGCGCTGAAGAGAAGAGTGATGGAGGTTCACATGCAGTCAGAGCTACAATGAAATGCTTTGAAAAGCATATTTCTATATAGGAATGGTCAAAGTGCAAAACTAAAATTAAATGAGAATCTGTGTTAAATATTTCTTCTAAAAGGCTCTTCATCCAGTGTGACTGAGCTGGAGAAATTCTTCAAAGAAAATGGATGAAAGGTTCACTCTTCAGATGTGAAAAACATCTACCGTAACCTGAAACACTCCCAACTCTTTGTGCAGCAGATACAAGACTAGAGAGATTTTCTTAAGAAGTCCAAAACTTTCATTTTATGTTCAGAATTATGCATATGTAATCTTAGTATTTGATGAAACTGCCTTAGAGACTGTATGAGTTGGGTTAAACATGTTGGGTATTCTTCCACAAGCTCTTCACAACAGCTTGCTGTGATTCTGGGACATTCCTCCTGACAGACCTTGTGTTTGTAGGCCAACCTGCTCACACACACACACACACACACACACGCACACACACACGCACGCACGCACGCCCGCGTGCACCCCCCCACACACACCTTTTCAACTCTGACCACAAATCTTCTGTGGGACTGATGTCCTGAAGCAAGTTTATAGGTAATTTGGTGGAATGCTAAGGGCTGCTGTCTATTTGCAAGATTTGTTTATGCCAAACTTTAGGATCCAGGTTGATGTCTTTTGATATTATGTCAGTTTTTACACATATTGTAATTTCTATATGATGCTATATATTTGGTGAATTTCACCAGTCCCTCATGCAGCATAACACCCCCACAACATCATGGTGCCACCTCCGTACATCATTGTTGGGAAACCCATTAGCTCTTTCTACGTGGGCTTGAAGGTTTCCCTGGTTTATCTCCAAATATAACAATTATCATTTTTGCCAAACACAACAGTTTTTGTTTCATGAGCCAGGACATGTCTTTAAAATTTAACCAAACTGCCATCAGGATTATCATATGCTATGGATGTATGGCTTCTTCTCTGAGTGGCCTTTCAGCTCATGGTTCCTGTTTTACGCTCTCTCACCAGCTCCAGCAGCATCTTCTCAAAACTCAAATGTTTTGGCCTTATCAAACCCTATCTTAACTTTCCCATATTGTTTAGAATTATACTAATTGTATCTCATGTAAATTTTATGAAGAAATAATATTAAAAAAGCTTTAAACTGGTCTCGTATTCTCGCAATGAGCTAATAGATGCAATTTTGACAATCTAAGCAAACTTAACCTCCTGAGACCCTGCATCCTCATATGAGGACATTACATTTTTGTAAACACAGATGTAAATAATAACATTGATTGAATGGTCTTATCGTCACACAGATAGACCCAATGTCCTCGTCTGAGGACATTGGGTTTTGAGAAAACCACTTATTGTAGAAAGCTGAAATTTCATTTTTAGGCCAATTGGGTCCTTATGATCCCAAATGACAAGGAGAAATGTATATGCAAAAACAGACCCATTGTCCTCATATGAGGGCATTGGTTTTGACATAGTTCAAGAGCACATAGAAAGCTAAAATTTAATTTCAACTAAAATTAGGTCATACTAATCCCAAATAGTAAGGAGACATAAAAAATGCACATCAAACAAAAGCCCGGGTCTCAGGAGGTTAAAAAGGTCAAGTTAAATCAGTTTTTTTATATCAGGCTATAAGAAACAAAAAGGTTGAATATTTTCTATACAGTTTTATTTTAAACAATTAGGTTCTCTTATCAGAACTGCACCGGTATCTATAAAAATAGCCAAAAAGAAAATCATGACAGGCTAGTCTAGAGCTATGAGAAAAATAAGATATTTCATATTTAAATCCTAGTTTGCTTTTAAATGTTGTTTAATTTCCACCACAGTTTTCTGTATTTTACATTAGTTCCCAAAAACTCATTAATTTGGGTTTATTGTATTAAGCAAAACCAGCTCCAGCAGGAAGAGGAAGACTGTTCACACCACATAAACAAATGAATAACAGACTATATATTTTAACTATCTCAGGTCTACAAATGACTTATGGGGTAGATGTTTATAAACAACTAGTGTTGCAAAAGGATTAGTAAAAAGTTCCTCACAGGTTTCAAAAGAGCTAATTTTGTCTCACGAGGAAAAATCCTGTAATGAGCATGGCTTAAAAAACTACAGCATAACAACCCAGGTGTTGTTACGCATTCACACCCTTTTTTTTTTTTTTTTTTTAAATAAAATGAACCACTCCCGCAAGTGGAGGAGCCGAAAAGAGATGGGGCGCAGAGGGGAACAAAAAGAAAGGGGCCAGTAGAGCTCTTGCAGAGAGAGAGAGACTGGGACCGAAAAAAACGTGACTCGGCAGCCTAAGAGCTGTTATGCAACCGCTGACCTACTAACACATATCTGTAGCAGGGGAGCCGGAGAAACTGGAGCAAAGTGTCCGGCAGCGCACAGCCGACGCACAGATAGCCCGAGCCAAAAAGGACAGGAACAGCATCCAGCCGAGCCAGTGACTCATCCGACACGGAGCCGAGCGGCGGCACTCGCACAAACTTAGTTTTATTTCACGTCTCCTCTCTCTTCTTTTTTTTTTCCGCTCCTGGAGGTTTCCTCCTCTGAAGGGACAATACGGGAAGGAGGAAGCGGGATCGAGACAGCTTTTGTGTCGGGGAAAGCCTGAAGCTTTTTTTTTTTTCTCCTCCTGCTGCTGCTGCTCGTCCTCCGGGACGCTGAAAGGTATGTTTTGACTGAGCGCTGGACCTCTTCGTGGACTCCTGTCTTTACCTGTGTGCGTGTTTTAAACCTTTTACCGCCTCACATAAAGCCGTTTCACCGACGGGAGGAGCGGGATGCTCGTGGCCGGGTATTGTTCACATGGCGACTCGCTGCTCCGCCGGTTTGATCCCCGCGTCTGTGCGTGACTTTCGGGCGTTTGCGGCTTCCTTCTTGGGTCACGTAACACACGACTCGTAGGGGAGCCAAGCTGGACACGTTTGTAGAAGTCTCTGTTTTTTTTTATTATTATTTAGCTCCAGGCAGGAGTGCACATATGTGGTCAATGTCAAGGCTAGGTAAAAGCCCTCATGGTGGTGTGTTGCAGTGAACGGGGACAGCTGCTGCTGGGCTCTGTTGTCCGCTTAATTCACTTACTATAATAAGTCCTACACGTGGCATGCTCCTTTTCTTCCGTTTTTTCCGCCTACCAAACAACTACTGAGCTATTAATTTATCCGTTTATGTGTTTTGATGTATGCAAACAGATGCATCGGATCCGATCGGGGCGCAATTCTGTTTAAAATGTGTTACTTTTGTAGCATCTTCAGCCAAAACGCACATTTAATGTAAATATTTCTCTTTCTTAACGATACATAACCTGTTTAAATAGTGTTATGAATTGGTGTACAATAGCATTAGGTAGATATTGATAACCTTAAGTAAAAATACAGTTTTACATAAAAAATTTACGGAAAAAAAAAGACTTCAATTTGAAATGGAAAAACCCGTCAAACATATAATCATAGCTGAGATAATGAAGCATATTTGTTGTGACATTAATAATGTTTTATTTAACGTGTCATTTTGGTTCAGATACGTGGGATTAAGCAATGACATAGTTAACCATCTCTAAATTTTGTAACAGTTTTATAGCTTAGTAATTAGGTGTAAAATGTCATAATTTAATAATTTAGGAACAAATAACCATATCTATACCTACTCTTTTGTTAGCATGTTTTAAAAAAAGAAGGTGAAATGTTGAGATGTTTGAATGCTTGCCATAAAGTACTTGTGACACTGAATATTAAGCCTTTTTCAAAGGGACACCAGTGTAACAAGCTGATGTTAGACGGTTAGTCAGGCTATCTGCTCTGGTAGCCATGAACAGGCCACTTGTAGCTCACTAGATTCAATACAGCATTCCATTACTAGGAATGGTAAGGCTAAGACTGCTTCAGTTTCTTCATTACAACTGTTTTTTTATTATAAATATTTGCAAATATTCAAAAGAAAATGTGTAACATGCTTCTTTTAGTCAGCTGACTGGCAGTGTGCAAGAACATGAACATGTAGGCGGAGGGGATGTTCTGTCTTACTCTAGCTTTCTTCAAGTTTAATCAATCTAGTATTTTCCAATTCCTTATTATAAAGATTTTATACTGAACAAAATGACGATAACATTTTTGTTCTTTTGAATCAACAAAAACTGATATGCCAGCAGCGGCTCCATGCCTCTTTTACTAGAAATGGTTTTTTTTGTTCAGATTTGTGGATCAATTGGTTGTGCTGTTTTGGTTCCTGTTTTAGGTCGTTTTCTAAAGACCACAGTTTCCTTTATGTAAACGCAGAGGATATGACATAACCAGCAGAGCAGCATCAAAACCTCTTGAAAGGTTTTACATTTGATTGTTTTATTCAGGGGTCTGTAATGGTGTAAATGAATAAAAGTGAGTTCAGACAATGTTTGATTTTCAGTAAATGTTTGAAAGAAAGAAATAGTAATATCTAAAAAAATAACGTCGATGTCCTTTAACTCCGAATTGCCACATCATTAAAGGTTACACTCAGTTATTTTTGTTCTTCGGTTAGTGAAATGACAAAAAAATTCAAACACATTAAAATAATTTTAAAAATGATAATTATAAAGGGCAATTTTACAGCCATTTCTTTACTTCAAGAGCAAATTATATCGACGCTGTAAAAAGGTCAGGTTTAGATTACATATAAAGCATGTTAACTTTGGTAAAGGTGTTAAGCAAACTAATTTAAATAATGCGTATTTAATGCGGAAGGGTCCATATTTCAAACACGTTTCAGGTGTTGAATGAGGATTTTGAAACGGAGGTCAGCTGCGTTTGTTGACCTAGAAAACCGGAGTAAATCATCCCTTCAGCAAACTGTTGCAGCTGAGCTGTTATGAGACTTGTTCAACATGCACATTGTGAAGTAGGCACATGTTTTGTACTCAAATATCCAGAATGTTTATAACACTTCTTTAAAGGTTTAGTTTTGTTGTGGGAAATTCTAGGATTCCTGTTGATTCCTATGCACTCTCTGCATATTTTGTTTTTAATTTCCAAAGCAGAAATAGAGTAAATCTTCACAGTGGGAGCTGTGTTTTTAGAAAATGGTGATGTAACACAGCTGCTCAGTGTCTGCTGCTGCTATTTTTAACCTGATTACCTCTTTTCTTCCACCAGAAAACGTATAGGGTGAGCCAAATGCAGCTCTTCCTTCCTCTCTTTATGTTTTGTGCCAAATCTTGGTGTGGGTTTGTTGTAAAGTTAGCAGAAGGGCGCCCAGCCTTGTGATGCAATGCATCGGAAACCCCTGTCTGGCGAGGGCAGGCGCAGCGCTGGTGAGTCCGGCTGCTGCCAGTTGGTCTGGTTTCACAGTGGGTGCGTTGCTCACTCCGTCCCAGCCAACTCTCCAAATGTAGGTCAGACCTGAATCTGGGTGAGGAAGAGAGGCACGAGGTTTGCAGGGCAAGGGGTGGACTACTTTTTTTGTTTTTATTATAATTATTTGGCTCAGGCTCTGAAAGGCACAAGATTAGAGATGCAATTCCTGATTTGTCCCAGCTTTCATAACTTAATGTGAAATCTAATTGTACTGGTTAAGAAAATGCTTTTAAAACCTGCACCCTTTTCTCCGCAGTAATTGTTTCCAGTCGTTGTTAATCGGCACATTGTCATATCGAGGTTAGTTTCTGTCAGGGAATTCTCGCCTCCTGGTTTGTTTGACACAAAAGCCTTGGTGCAAACAAAAAAAAAATGGAGGTTCCTATCTGGGGCCTCTTCCACGTGTGTGGTGTTGGATCTTTTTAAGCATGGAGGAGGGGGAAGAGGACGTTTTTGCGTTTTTAATCACGCTTGCCTCGGAGAGGGTCAGAGGTGAAGCATTCCTCCACCGAGTGGCAAGTGGCTGTGAACTACCCCAGGGGGGAGGGGTTTGTTTTTTCCTCTGTGAAAACACACAGTCAGAAAACATCTTACAGTGAATGAGTCTTTCTAGGCACACAAAGAGCAAATTACACAATGCGCCGTGCCTGAGCTCTTATCTCTTGAGTCTATACGACTACGCAAAGGTATCGGAGGTCAGCTTGTAAACCTGTGGCATCTGCTGCTTTGTAATATGAATGTGTTACACAAGCTTTGGTCCTCACCAGGAGAAAATTCAGAGCACGTAGGCAATGAGCAACAACGACAGCCCCTCCCTGAGCGGGCCTGTGAGGGAGCATGGGAGTGAATTTGGCTGCAGAGAAGGGTGTGTGCCATGACGTCAATGCCGTTGCGCTATCTCTGGTTATAATTTCCCCATCTGCCATGGATTTCTGCTGTAATGTGTTCGGGAAAGGTATAACGTGCTCTCTCGCCGGTGCTCAGGAGTTAATGTTGCATAAAGAAAGAAAGAAAAAAAAATCCCCCCTTATGTCGATGTAGGTGACGTGTTTGAGTGCACCTTGTTTCATCGTGCTGCAGCAGAGTCTGTAAAATTCCTCTCATGTCCACTAACTGAATTCCTTCTGTCACCAGATCTCCCCCTCTCGCTCTCTCTGTCTCCCTATTCTCTCCCCCCCCTCCCTTACCTCTTTCACTATTTTTAGCGTACGCTCTAATACTCTCCTGCTTCTCCCCTCCCTTGCAGTCCCACTGACCTATTTAGTGGCGCACCGTCAAAGACAGGAGGAGTGTTTACTGCTTTGCGCCGTTTCTAGGTCAGTGGGACAGCGCAGAGACGTGTGCGTGCGTGCTTTCTTCCCGCCCGCCTTTGTTTTCGCGCTGCCTCTCTCCTCGCTCTTAATGAAAATTATCCAAGATCGGGGAGGGCGGAGGCTTTCAGCCTACATTTTTCCACATCGTTTTGTGTGATTCAGTTCAGATCTCTTTGTGCTGCATGCCAAAGTTAGACAGGACGCGAGATTCAAAAAGGCAAATAAACACCTTTGTATCCAGAGCAGGTTTTAAGTCGTCTGTGGTCATGATATCGTTTCTTTTTCAATAAGCGAGGGGTTATGTAACAGGGTCACTGACTCTGGAGGGAGCCAAGAAAGATTGGATAACATGTATTACTTGAAAACACTTCTGTGGCACTAGATCTGCAGCTCTAATTAAAGGGGAACAACACATTTAGGTCAATTTTGTTCCACTAACTAGGTTTTACTGAAAGGTTGCGCAGTAGATCAAATTGCAACCTTCATAGCAATAAAACATGATCAACATTGCGAACAGAAAGTACTTCTTAGATTCAGTATTTGGTAGGATATTATATTTCAAGTTCAATGCAGAATTTTGTTGCATGCTAATAATATATTTGGCCTCTGGGACAGACTTCCACCAGCCTCAATGACCTCACTTTATGTAATAACAGGACATTTTAATGAAAGAAAAGAAATAAAACAATATGAGAAATGTGGATAGTTGTAATGACTGCGGTTATGGCCACTTTCATTAATATTATCACAGCAACATGTTTCCCTGATGTTCATGCAGGCCTAGCGGAGGACTGCGATTTTGACCCTTATGTCCTCACTGTTTGGATAACAGGAGTGGTTATTTGTTCAGCTCTGCAAATAGATACTGCATAGATTTGGAGGTGCCTGCTGCTTCAACAAAATTAAAACACTTTTCTGTACCTAAACCTTACATTTGCACAAGAGCTCACTAAATTCTTACCCATTTCTGAATGAATGTATTAAAAAAAATACACAAGGCAATTATTTATTGGTGTTTTTGCTGTTAAACATATGCTACATTAAAAAGTAAATTTTTAGCTTTAGATTTTACTTCTTTGTGGAAAAGTTGGCTAATTCCAACCACTGGACAATTGTTTGGTGAATCGCTGCAATTATTCTAAGTTCTTGTGGAAACAAAACAATGATAGCACTGTTTTTATTTCTAATCTATGATTCTTTGAGTAGCTTTAAAGAGGTCACTTGTTACACTATGATGTTCCTCTTTCTGTTTGTGTCTATCAAGCTGAACTTAGGCTTCACTAAAAATTTAAATCTCTTTCTTAAAAACACATTTTAAGAGACTATTTTGACACAATGTCTAATTTAAGCCCCGTTTCAATTCCAGTGTGGTCAATAAAAAGCAAAGCCAAACTCATTAGAATTGGAGGCACAGTGACCTAGATTATGTTCACTCTGTGTCATAAAAGGATGTTTTCATGCTTGTGAGGCACTGCAGGGCTCAGCGCTGTGATGTGTAATTAATGTTTGCATACAAACTGTGCAACGTTGTGCAGCGAGAAAACCGGAGGAACCAGAGCAAATCTAGCTGTTACATAACACAGAGCGGCCCGTCAACATCCGTTTGTGGTGCATTGTTTTTAATTTTATGGTGCAACGCATGATGGGTGGGAAAGACTTCCTGTTTAGCTGCAAAGTTGAGATGACACGCGGAAGCTCAGTATGCAGTGTTGTGTAAATTTAGAAACTGCGATGGCTATCAGAGAAACTGAGATGTTGTTGTTGTGCTAGAACCTCCCACGGGCCAAAAAGCAGAAATTACAGCATCAACAGTTTCTTTCTTCTTGCACCATAGTAAACCATCAGCACTGCACAAATCCAGTCACTCCTCCCTCAGCTCTTTAATAGTTTGCCTCTGCAGAGCTTGCACTAGGTCAGCCAATTTCACTCCTCATCATGTAACAGACTTCTGCATATGCAGCACCGTCTGCACATGTGTAACTATAGCGTTTTCTTTATCTTTTAAGGCATTAACAAAAATAAGCTGCTTTCTGTACCTAATGAAGCAAAACAAGCAGCTTTCTGCTGCTGTTAAAACATATAATCGTAATGTTTTTTTAAATAAATGTCATATCAGACTGTTTCTGCACCTCATTTAACTTTTTCTCTTTTTTGTTCCTTCCCTTCTTCTCTTTCCTGCTGCCTCAGTAACCCACCTAGAGGTCGACATCTCTGAAGCAGAGTTCTGAAAGAGCCCTGGAGAAGACGTACTGACCTACATCCTGCATCAGACACAGCGAGAACCACAGCAGCGACCTGAAAAGCTCCTGAAGACTGACAAAGAGGCAGATAAACTCAAAGTCACCTGCAACACTTTGGAGAGCTGTGAACTATTTGAAGAGTCTCTTTAAATATCTCTACAATCAAGCACCAACTTTGTTTCCTGTTTTTCGACGCTCATTTTTCAGAACACTACTTCAATGTCTGAAGTTTTCGTCGAGTTCCACCTCTTTTTAATCTTTTTGGCTAATTTAGATACTTGAACAATTTAACCTTGGAAGATAAGTAAGAGCAAATCAATGAGGCAGTCCTTTCATCAAGCACAAATACCTCATCCAGAAATTTTTACTGATCCAGCGACATAGGCCAAACGTTAAACCAACAAAGTAAAAGGCTTGTATAACTGTTCCATCGTTTCACCCCCCCTTTGCCCTTCAATAGGGTCATACTGTGGCCCCCAGTTGGAAAAAAAATTGGAAAGTCTCAGTCTAAACATCCCATCCAACACCAACAAAAGCACCATGGAAGTTGAAGCATTTTCTCCCTACGATGGGAGCCTCCCTTCCCCTGGTCCTGATGGTTCAACACGGATCAGCCGCCAGCCCAAAGGCTCTAAATCAACCGTGACCTCACGTCGCAAGCGAGAGTTCATTTCTGATGAGAAGAAAGATGCCTCATATTGGGAAAAACGGAGGAAGAACAATGAGGCGGCCAAGCGTTCGAGGGAGAAGCGTCGCATCAATGATATGGTGCTGGAGAATCGCGTCATGGCACTAAACGAAGAGAACGTCCGTCTGAAGACGGAACTCCTTCAGCTCAAACTGCGCTTTGGTCTCATTAGTGCATCTTCCTACATGGAGAAAAGTCAGCAGATCTCCAACAGTGCTGCAGATGGAAACCCAGGTAGCAATGAGAGTAGCACCAATGGCACCCCTAACAGCAACGCCTACCACTCGAGCAGCGGCTACTCCAGTGCGTCCCAAGTGATGCTGAATTCTGACTCATCTGAAGCTGAACAGTCCAGCCGAAGTGAACGCCACACCATGCTCCACAAGTACTCCCCTCTGGGCTCTGTGTCTGATATGTCTGATGGTTCTTCCAGAGATAGCCCTGAACCCATTGGCTACAACATCAAGAAGGAGCCCTTGGGAATGGAGATGGGTGGACTGGAAAGCAACAGGATTCCCAATGGAGTTGCCAATGGGATACCAAATGGCGCTTACTGTGGCAACACCACTCTGGTTTCCCCTCACCAGCAAAACACCACATTAGCTGAAACTGCCAGAGACTACCAGTATCATCAGCATGAGCACCAACAGTGCCACATGGAAACCACTGGTCCTGCTCCTCAGGCCACCTCTACGCAGAGGAGTGTCATCTTGTACCGTTCCAGCAGTGGCTGTTACCCCATGGAGAACCAGAAGCTGGAGAACCAGCAGACCCAGCAGAATAGACCACCACAGCACATCATGCACAGTTTGCCCTCAGAGTTCTCTGACTGCTCAGTAACCATCTCTGAGGTTGCAGAGAAGCTAGAGAGGACAAAGACCATGGACTCACCTCAGTATGAATACACCAATGATCATGCCGATTCCTCTGAGGAGTTCCAGCAACGGTTCAGTCACAGTACCCACCTGCCAGATGACGACCACCCGTGCTACAGCTACCAGGCTCAGGAGAACCGTCTTCAGCGCACCGAGAGTCCCCAGAACTCCTTTGCCCCTGAGCTTATCAGCAGTGAGGAGAGCAAGTCCTTCATACAGCACAATGGCTACCTCAGCACACTGGATGAAGAGCCCCCTGTTCTCACCTACGAAGGAGGGCCCCGACCTGATGCCTTCTATCAGGAGAACTCCTCTGCTAAAGACACCTCCTCAAGCGACGGAGACCCTCGTAGCTCTGATAAAGAGGGCTCCACCGATGACGAATCCCCCTCATCGTCATCCTCAGACATCAGCAGCTACCACCAGAAGGCAGAGGGAGCTGGCGGTTTGCACAGTGAATACCACGCAGAGGTCCAAGTCACTGCCCTGCCCCACAAGCTCCGCCTCAAGTACAGAGCTCTGTCCAACGGGGCAGCTGGAGCTCAGGTGGATGGACTGATCTCCAACTCTATGTCCCCTTCTCCCACTCTGCCCCAGCACCCCTACTTAGCCCTGCCCAGCAACCATTCCAATGGCCAGGCCAACGGAGAGGGCAAAGAGACTGAGACTGACTATATGGAAGAAGTCAAGGCTGAGGTGAATGACAGGGCAGGGGCTAAAAAGGAAGGAGGGAAGAAGGGATCTGTCAGTGGAAGAAGTGGACGGAATAAGAGGCGAGATTAAGAACAAACATAAGCAGCTTGTGTATTTTCCTGTCAACTCTCTGTCATTCGATGAAACTAGACAGCTACAACTCACACTGGCACTTTGCAGGACAGGCAGTGATCTATGTGAGGTGTATTTAGCACTGCGTGGAAACGTCAGTATCAGGATATGCGAAATCCCAGATCCGTGCTTTGGAGGAAGAAGGACATCCTTCCTCCAGAGCGTGGTGTGTTTCCAACTATGAAGGAGAATTTCTCACAACCAGATAGTGAAGTTTTCTTTCATATTTCACCAATAGATTCACTGTGTCACCTGTAACTCTTTCCTTTACTCTCTCTCCTACCTCCCTATGATCCCTCAAAATTAAAATAGCAGATTAAGGAGGGATGGATGAAACTCCAGATTTGGAGTTCCTCTTGAGGAAAATTCAATTATTCATTTTTACTAATTGCCTTATTGGCTGGTCAGTCTGTATTGTGGCATTATGGGAGCATTCCTTTTACCAAAGATATGCATATTTCCTTTATCGTCTCCCTCTTTTGTCAGTTCTTCCCCCCCATTTACCTACTTTTATCACCATTAGCCTGGTCAATTGAACTGGATTCAAACAACCATCAGCACACAAGTCCCCTTCACTCCCAAAGGCACTTAGATTGTATATTACTGTGAAATAAATTTGCAGATATCAAATATATATTTTAAGAAAAAAATGTGGCAAAAAAAAAAAAAAAAAAAAACTAGTAAAGAAACGGGATGTGGTAAAAGACTTACAAGTTATGTGTGTTGTTTTGAAACTTCTTGTACAGTCCTGTTTTTTTTTTATTCTAATAAATGCCTCAAAATTTTTTTCTTTTACTAAAACTGTGAGCTACTACTCGTAAAAAAAGAAGACAGGTACATTTGTTCTCAGACTGTGTTCAGATTGTCCACTCGTTCACTATAAACAAAACAGCCATTTCTGCTGTGGGTTGGAAACTCGGAATGTAATCTTTCATGATATTATGTGGTTCTCTAGAAGTTTGTGTCATGTGATACATTGATAAGGTCAGTTGAAATAGACTGTAGATGTAGGGACAGAATTGACCTTGCATGGTAATGTTAGCATTAGCATGCTAACCATTTTTATGTGTTAGCATGCTAATGTTAGCTTTGGCATGCTAATGTTAGTACTAGTGTTGGCACTTGTGTGCTTACATTTATACATTGTGCAGTTAGCATTGTAATGTTAGTAGTAATGGCTCAGTAATCTGAGGATGGTGTTAGTATCCCAATGTTAGCTGTTGTAGTTTGATTTAGCATTTGTTAATACTAGTTTCATTAACTAATAATTGCTATTCACAGACTGAAAATGTCTAATTCCAGCAATTCCCAGTCAGCCTGACCTGGAGCATTTCCGAAAGTTTAAGTTCCAACAGATGATAAAGATGTCAAAAATAAATTGTAAATACCTGTAAGAACATAAATAATGAGCCCAATTTCGATCATGCTCATATGTTTATTTGCACACAGACTACAATTTTAATAACTGTTGTTTTGTATGAGATATTTAATAACTTTCCATGGGTCTTATTTACATTTGTTTATATTGAAGTTACACTCTTAGTGCTGCTTAAGTGGATACAGTAAAGAAAAGTAAAAAAGCAGGTGTGTGTCACAACTTTTATGTTTGTATTGTAAATGTACATGATGTTAATTATGTTTTCAACCTCAGCATTATCTCATGCTGTCCATCGTTTCATATTTAGGGATACTTCTGCAGGTATCAATGAGTTTTCTACTGGAAACAAAAGTACCTGCAAATCCCATTTAATAGTTCAGTTGGATTTGAACTGCTGATGCCAATTAATGGTTTTCTTGAGGTCTGACAAGCCATTTCTATTTTTTTAAGAAATATTAAACGTAAAAATGTTTTGTGTAGGCTGATTAAATTTAACAACTTATATTTGTAGATGATCTCAGTCTATGCATCAAAGCACATGTTCCTAACGTCCACCTGATTTTGACCAAACTCAAAATTAAAGTGGGTCAAAGAACATGTTGTTAGTTGACGTGTTTACAGACTAAAAAAGTGGGAGTTTTGAGGTTTGATGCATTTAATTACCCTACACAACATGTATCAGAGTCAATTAGAAGAAAACTGTTAATTTGGATCACTAGTTAGTTAGTTCACCAGTACTTAGGTCTTTATATGAGTGAACGAGTGGACATTTCGAACACAGGCTTAGAGTGGGATCCATGCTCAAACCACCTGCGCTCCTTGACCAGTTTTATTTTTTTCATATCAATTAAGGCAACACATGGCCTTTAGCAGAACCTGACAAGCACAAGCCTTGTTAGCAGTTCATCCAGCAAAATCCATTGAACCCATTAAACAAACCATCTCTCCAGTCACAACCAGCAAAGCTGCTCTCTTTTGGATAAGGTGCCTCTTTATTGTGTTGTTCCTCGTCCCCATGTTGGCCAATGTCTTAGACCCCTTTCAACTCTGCACTGATTTGTTTTAGCTACAGTAGCTGCAGTAGATGATGCGGTATTTAAACTGTTTTACTTCCTGGTGCCTGCCTCTGGCCGCTATGTATAAATGTAAAGTTGTCTTTATCTCTTGTATACTGCTGTCTTTATTATTTTTAATAATATTTTATCAATATTGTTTTTTTCTATTCTATTATTGTGTGTATTTTTCAGCCACTTGTTTCATTCAAGCTCTAAGCTCTTCTTGTTGTGCTGTGTATTTACCCATTGCTACCCTTTGCTGCAGTTACCATTTGTATTCTGTGTTACTGTATAATCTTTGTGTTTTGCCTAAAGGCTTCCTGAAAATGGAAAAAAAACAAAAAAAACAGCTTCTTCAGAAGTAATTATGTATTGATATAATTCACGTTGATATGCAAATGACTACAAGAGAAAACACTCAATTTTAATTGTGAAAGATTGAAAATGGGGAAAAAAAAAAAAATTAAAGGTTGTTGAACTAAAGAATGTCTCCTTTGGCCTTTTTGAGACTGTCTTAAGATTGTTTTATTAAAAGTGACATACAAGTACAACACTTGCATAAACCCAATGATTTACACACATATCTCAAATGTTTTGAATATCATATTTATGTAATTCAGTTTTGAGTAAAAGTAACATATTCTACAAAATAAGTGCACAGTAACATATTGTAAACATTTTGGTAATTATGGACCGCAAATAATAGAAATTAAAATGTTATATAGGACTTATAGAAAAAGATTTTCATACAGAAATGTAATGTGGCTTACACAATTACAGGTAACAATGCTAACTTGACTCTTCCGTTTAAGTCACATAAGCTAAACAAACTAGCTGCTTAGTGGCTCAGTGGTAGAGTAGTAGTTTTATAATCTGGAGGTCATTTCCTCGATTTCAGCTTCCTCCTGACACATGTCGATGTGATCAGAAACTTAAGTTGCCATCCAAGCTGTAGATCGGCATATATAAGTGTTTGTGAGTGCGAATGGGTGACTGTGTGTAGTGTAAAACGCTTTGAGTGGTCAGTATGACTGGAAAGACGCTATAAAAAACCTATTTACCTTAGAGCACTGTATGCAACATGGAAAGTTGAGTAGAAAGAAAAAATGTGGTAGAAAAAGGTGCGCTCGGGATAAATAAAACCTTATTTCCAAGGTTTGAAAAAAAAAAACCTTGGAAAAAAATTTTACAACTTGAGAGAAATTCAGAGGTTGTGGACTCAGTTTGGAGTAAATGCATCAAAAGGCACCACACACACACACACACACACACGCACGCACACACACGCACACACACACACACACACACACACACACACACACGCCCCCACACAAACATCCAGGATGCATTCCTTCTGTTAAACTCCTGAACCAGAGACAATGGCAGAAGTGTGTTTCCTGGGCAGCTTCCTCAGTTGCCAAATGTCCACTTTTCATGTGAAGTAAAATATTCATTATGTTTGACTATCAATACCTCCCAGCCCACCACCGCTGTCACCTGTGTAGTGACAATGAAGGGATTTATCATCAGATTATTCAATAAACAGTCCCTCAATTTAAAGCGTGTCTCCAAAGGAAATGAAGCAAATATATTAGAGTCACATACACCAAACAGACAAAAACTAACACATTTAATACACTGCTATGTCTTTACTTCAACAGCTTGGAGAAAACCGAAATTATTTGAAAGAAACAGCTTGAATCTTGTCAAGTTTAGATGTTTCCTCAGAATATTGTGCAGTAAGGCAGAGCAGTGTGTTTTACTCTGATTTGTACCACATCTTGCAGGAAATACCAATGCCATGACACAAGCAGGTCTGAGAGATCTTTAGTTTTACTTAAAGCTTTATGCCACTTCTGAGGATTCCTCTCTCTCTGTGTGTACAACCAGCAAGAAAACATGATTCATTGGAGCTGGCTCCATTCTTTCAGTGCTCCAGCCTTCATTTCAGATACTTGACTCACGCTGCTCACTAAGTGCTTTCCTAATGCACACTTACCTTTCCATCAGAGCCAGCTTCAGAGCAGCCCCTCGGTGCTGCTCTTTACTTCTCAAACACATCAACAATCCAGAGCCACACATCGACCTGACTGTTACATAATCAGACACTGTCATGCTTTGTGGCTGGTGCGTATAGACTCCCTCTTTTTGAGCAGCACTGCAGCTACACGGTAAGCTCTGCTACTCGTCAAGGTGTCAAAGACCCTTGTATGGTTAAAGTGCCTTGGCAGTAAGTTTTTTTGTAATATTTAGGTGATAACAGTGCATCGTAACGGTATCCATATCTCTTGACCGTTTTAGTCATGCTACAACACAGACTTTAGCATGTCTCCTGGAGATTTGATGTGGCAAAAAAAAAAAAAAATCTGAGAAGTGCAGCATGAATTTGTGTTTAACCTCAAACCACTTTTTGCTGCAGCTATGGGTCTTTTGAAGTATGTTGACCAGTTTTGCACAGCTGGAGGAATTTGTCCCATTCTTCCTGACAAAACTGCTTGAGTTCAGTCAGATTTGACGGAAAGCGTGGAGTTTGAACCATTCAAACATGTAAAAATGCATTTCTATAAATGAAGGGACCTAAACTTCAACCCCAGAGGAGCTGGTGTCCTGCAGCTTGAAGGTATTCAGCTGTTTCAGAACAGCTGAATCAGATATTTAGGACATTTGCAGGACTATAGTATTTCTGTGCCATGCTGAGGAGGTAATTCAGTCAGTGTGTTGGACCAGGGACACATCGAAAAGTTTTAAATATTTCCTAAACCATTTTGTTGTAGCTCTGTATTTTTAGTGTCATTTAGTTTTTGAGTCATTGACAGCACATAACGCTAATATTGAAAAAGATCTATCATTTACTGCTGTAATTCATTTCTTCTTTTGTTGTTTTACTTTTAGATTTAAAACTGGATCTTAAAATGGTTCCATTTTGGATGTCATGAAATTCTCACATTTTGGGGCCTTTGGGAAACCCCAACCAGATTTTTTTAAAGTATTATGAATCTCAACTAATTAACTGAATAAAACTATTAACTGGGTTTGTCCAGATGATAAATGCTAGTGAAATGACCCACTGCTGAATCAAAAGCCAGCTTTAAAACTGTTGTCCAATCATTTGTGGGGAAAGAAATGTCATAATGTTATTAAAAAAAACTACAAGAAAAATTTAAAAACGGAGCCAAGAGTTGCACAATAATTCAGTTCAGTGCTTCACAGGGCAAGTTACACAAGAGCAGCCTGAAGGGAAGAAGAGCGTCGGGCTGCGAACCCAGAGCCAGCCGGCCCCCTCCTGCCTGCCTGCCTTTAATGCAACGAGTGCTGCTGGGAACAGCAGGTTGGCATGAGAGGAGCAGGAGTTACATAAGAAGAATGACAGGAAGGAGAGCCTATCGCACACTGCGCTGTTGCAATCTGCAACATAAACATAATTTTATTTTTCTTCTGAACTGATGACAGCAGCTCTGGCTGGAAATTGTCAACATGGCTAAGACAGGGAGCCCCTCCCAGGAACTTCACACCGTGTTTTCATCCCTCGCAAAGTAAATCAAATGAACGGCTTCTTGTCTTGTTTCTCACTTTCAGACTGACTGAGTGAAGGGTGTGTGGTGGTAGCGGCTCACCACACACAGATCTGGTGGTTCCAACCAGTAATATGAAACTCGTTTTTTTGTTTTGTTTTGTTTTTTGGCTTCACTCCTGCTCTCTGCGCCACCCAGCAGCCAACTACAACAAGGTGACGTTCCTGAGAAACCACTTTTGGATCGGATCTCCTGTTTTCCTCCACTTTCTCACTCGTTCCCCCACTTCTTCTTCTTCCTCTTCTTTTTTTCTCCAGCCCATATTTGAGCTGTACAAGCTGCTTTGTGTTGTGCAGAGGCTTGTGAAAACAGGCCAGGAGAGAAAAAAGTAGGTCAGTGAGGAGGGATGGGAGAGGATGGAGGAGAGGGGCGAGCGGCAATGTAGAAGAGAGGGGTTATTCAAAGTGGAGAGAATGAGAGCCGGGAAGGAACGGGGGAGGGAAGGTTACATCACATCCCTCCACAGAGTAAACTTCGGCAAAGTGCTCAGAAAGAAGCTTTATTCTGTTCCAGGGAGCAGGTCAGCGGCTCACAATGGCCGATTATTTCCTCTCAACCAAAACACCTTTATGTAGGAATGCTGCGTGAAAAAACTGCAGATTATCAGATGGATTAAAAGAGACACTATTTTTTTTTTTGTAGCTTTATTTAAACAGTTGCCTTTTTGTCAATTACATACTAGAATCTGAGCAGAGGGACGGACGCATGAGTGTGGAAATTTAAAAGCTGGAATAGAGCAAGAATTATTGAGACTTACTTGATTTGACTTTTACTCTGTTTCTCCTCTGAATTAATCCATCTCTGTCAGATGCAAACAACCCTGGAAGTCAGTTTTAAGGGTTCTGTAAGGAGGGTATGAACAGTCAGTATCTTTTTGTGAAATGTACTTTGCATGACAGATTGAAGGAGCAGGACTTTATCAAAACAAGGTGTTGAATTCAATCACATTGAAGTTATTTCCAAGAATTAAATTGTTCAAATTAAATCAACATAATTCAGTTCAATTTAATTCACTTCCATCCAGTCCATACCAAGTCAACACATAGACAAAAACCAATTAACCTAAAAACTAATGCTTATAGACTATAAGTTGGTGAGAATCCAATTTTATTAAATAATCTTTATTTTATTTTATTTTTGGTATTATAGTCTCTTAACTCAAGCTCAAAAAGTATATGCATTTTTAAATTGTTCTCAAATGAAAAGATGCACACAGATACATTTGGTTTTTCTATTGTTTAAGTTTTTCTAAGTATTTTTATAAACTTTGTCCACATTCCGTCCTCGACTTAAACAAAACACTTTAAAGGAAAAACTGCAATAACACCTGCAGGTCATTAGTGAGACGATATATCAAATGAATATCGGTATCAGAGTTTGTATCGGTGATACTGGCTCTGAGTTCACTTGGTATCGGAGCGACACTGATATATGCAGTATAGCACACCTTTAGTGAAATCCATCTAATACTAAGGTGCTGAAGGGATTTATAAAACATGATTTTGTTTCATTGTTTTAGAACAGCAGAAATGTACTTTGCTCCTAACCCTACTGTACCATCAGCTCAGCTTTCCAGACAGAAATATCTTCCTCTCTGAAGACTGTGGAGCGCTTCGGTGAACGCAAGGTGCTGATTGACAATAACATCACCACGTAACCTCACGTAAAATAAACATACTGTCCCTTTAAATAAGGTTAGGCTGTAATACTGTGCTTGTGAAAGTTAGAGACTGAGAAGGGGGTGTTGGCCTCGCCGCCGCCTGTGGTGATCAACAACACTGGCTGGTTATGTAACCGGGATGCTGCAGTATGTAGGTCAGCAGCGCAGGGAGAGGCAGGGATTGGGTAAGGAGGATGAAGCTGTGCAGTGTGTGTTGGGCTGCCTGTCCTCTCAGCCGCTCAGCCGCACAGCGAGGATGTGCCGCTTAAACCGTGGCGAGGTGACGTCAGACTACATCAGTCACTAGTTAAAAATCTCTGCTTAATGACCTGAAAATCTGGAGGCAGAGGGGAGGAAATCATCAGAAGAGGAATGCTGCAGGAACTTGTTGTGCAACGAAGCCAGACATGCTCAAACATTAACTTGGTTAATGATTCCATTTCACATTCTAGTTCTTGTAAACAAAGTAGGTCACACTAAGTATCTCATTTCTCATGTGCATTTAGCTCAACGTAAAAACACTTTTTGTTTTACAGCAATAAAAGTTTGGATAAAAGTTGTCAAGTCTCAATGAGGAGAGACACTCTGTTGTGAATATTTACTGCATGACAGAACGTGATGTTCTCACACTTTGCAACTGGATGTTTGTTTTGATAACACCTCCGTGTTTTCCATTTTACCTAAATTTCCTTCAGCACAACTTAAATACGAACAAGCATCTGGCTTCGTGGTTCCCTCTGACCCAGTTTGCTCTAAAACGAGAGTTCCTCTGTCGAAACCAAAACGTTACACGTTGGTAAAAATGTAAACATTTCCCCACAGAGCAGATTTGGCCCCAAGCCTGCAGGAAATCGGGGAGACAAAACCCGGAGCGACTGAAAACAAGTCCTCGATTGGCTGACGTTCAGGAGAGAGTTAAGCTGCCTGCAACAACCCATTGACTCTCCCACTCCCTCTGTCTGACACGGTACTGTAAAATAGGTCAGTGTGTAACTCTACAGATGTGCGTGCAGAGGGCTTTCAGCGTCAGAAACACACACACGCACACACATTCATCTCAGTGTTAAAATAGGTCACAAGGAAGTTGTGCGCTTCAGAAATGAAAGTAGGCCATCAGGAATAACTGCATGTGTGTTGGTGAGCGCATGTGTGAGAGATGAATCAGCTTCGTGTTATGCAATGATTAAGCCTCACTCCAGTCTCTTTGCCTTATCTTGTGCCCTCGCGGTGAAACATGTCGCTTGCAGGTGTGCATGTCAGGGTACATAATGCAGGATGAGAGAAAGTGTTGCTTCTGTTCTGCCTTTTACTCACTTTGAAGCATTTAAATCAAATTCTGGAGTAAAATCTGGTAGTTTCGCAATCATCATTTTGTGAAAAACTTTGTGAAATAATTTATATTCAACTTCTGGATATTACCCACATTCAAGAATTAGTGTTCTCTCTCTTTTTGCACTGTGTTGAATAATCTTATGCAATGCCTTGTTATTTCCCCTCTTATGAAAGGGGAAATATTGTCGTCTGACGGATAGTTACTGCATTTGTGCGGAGCACCACCTACCGTCTCATAAAGGATCTGATAGTCCATTTGTTCTGCATAGATCCCCATAGGGACCACTTATTGCATAACCTGCACAAGCTGAGAAACCAACAAGGTCAGAGGTCAGCTAATGCGAGTGCAAAGAAGGCAGAGGTAGACGTCTGCAGAGGCATTGCTGAGCTGAGCAGTGAGCTTTACCATCACCGAGGCTAAGAAGAGAGAAGAAGAAAAGCTGCTGCCATTAACTCTGCTTTTTCTCCTGCATCAGTTCCTTCTGTGGTTTTTGTCTTCTAAAACCCCCAGTCAGTAAAGGTAAAGAGTTAGGTGAATAATTACAAGTTTAGTTGTATCTAAGGACATGTTGGTCCTCCGCTCCATCCAAATATAATTGATCACTAATCACTATCCCTCCTTTTGTTTTCCTTTTCCAAGTCACTGTAAACAAAGAGGCGAAAGGGAAAAAAAAAACCTGACTAGCTCATCTTCATGTCATCAGAAAGTGAAAGTATTTTGACACCTCTTCTGCCAGATAACCTCTAAAGTGTCAACAAACCTCTAGGAGTCACTAGACCTCATCAAGACATAATAAACTCCAATGAACTCCAAATGCATTCAGTTTGTTATTTGTTACCGGTGGAACTGGATCTGTTTCTGCTTATGAACTGGTATGTGTGCCTTGGGGGACAAAATGGTGTCCTGCAGCCATCTGTTGCATTATAAACTAACATAGTTGCTGTTTTCACTGTTTGCCAGCTGGTACTATGACAGATTTTCTTTCCCTCCAACAGGCCAAAACGTCACAAAATTTTAAGCTATGGAAACAAGTGTATCTCTGCAGAAGGTTAATAAATATTTACATTACCAAGACGCTTAGGAACTGCCTCAATGTATATAAATGTGGCAAAATCATTGAGAGAGCTGACTATGTTGTATGGCCACTGCTTTCAGAGTACATTTCTTTGGATTTGCTCATTAAAAAAAATTCCCCATTATGCAACAAAATCCAGCCCCTGACTCAGTTCAGACAAACAGCTATGTGGGAACCGCTGCAAGTTTCCCACGTTGCTGCGGGACGACTCTGACTCAGTCGGCGCGAACGCCTGCTGCCTGTTTCCATGTCAAAACATCCGCACTGGTGCCACGAACGTGGACAGAACAAATGTGCTGAAGCCAGAGCGACGCTAACGGCTCCCAAAGCTCATGAGCTCGAGTGCACAGCGCTGACTCCAAGCTCACAACGCTCCATAATGGCAATTAAACACAGCATGGCTCTGGACTTGAATATTTAACGTTTTTTCAGAACTTTATTTCATCAGAGTGAATACTTTCCACTAAAACGTGCTTCACTTTTATGATTTTGTGATGTAACAGCATCACCTGAAATGGCACATACTGGCTTTAAGTGAAGACAGGGCTTTTGTTGCAGGATCGTCTCAAAAAGTTTACTCTGGTTAAATGTTGAGCGAATAGTAGGCCGTTGGGATTTCTTAAGTAGAGATGTTTCCACTTATATAGAGTCAGATCTGCTCTGAAAAAGTTGGAAAAAGTTGTTCTGGTTGGGAAACATGCAGCTCCACAAGGCAGAATACCGTTATAGTGTGATAACTGGCTGCCATTTGTGTCAAAGGACACAACACATTATGTTTATGAATTTTATTCTCTGAGCAGCGGGAAAGAAATGTGTTAAATGTCAATGTTTGCTTCTGTTAAGATCACAGCAATTTCCTTGTCCATATGTGAACAATAAAGGAAATGTGAACAGATGAACATGGCATTAGCTCAGAGTTGCACTATTTGTTCGTTTTGTGGTGGTTTAATTTGTATCAACTTGTTTCTGGTGTAGTGTTTCAAGAAATGGCTAAAGAATTAAAAATAAAAAAAAAACAGCCAAGTTGAATGCCAATAAAAATACAACATAATGATATTCACCTATAAAAGCTGCATCATTAGCAGCTTAACAAGCCCTCTAACCCGACCTGAACTATGCAACAGGTTTGCAAACAGGATCAAGCTGTTCGTTTCTGATTCCTGAAGAATGAACTCAGCAAACATTCTGCTGACTTTGTGTGAGAAACTCTTTCCAGTCCATGCGGTCGTCAGTGCTGGACTTTTGCTTTCTGCCCCAGCGCTCAGAAAGCTTCTTTAAACGTTACCATCTCCAGTTTATTCCCCGGCTCTTACTGCTGAAATGAACTCCAGTCAAAGGTGAATGTTATGCAATCTGTGTCACGTTGAGCTGCTCCTCCGTCTGCAGCGCCTGGGCAATAACCTCGAAGCTTTGATTGCACAAGTTTTTGGGATCATTTTAAGAGACTTGCACCTTTGACCAGTGACACCATGTTTTGTTGTTGCCTTTCATCTGATTACTGCTGCAGCTGCATTTCCACTAGTTTCCACCAGGCCACTGAAAAAACCCCCAACAGGTTCTCTTTGTAACTTACGGAGGACTGGAAGATCTTTGGTCTCAGATTATTGGCTGATTTCAAATGAACACAATCCAACCAGGTCAAAGGAATGTTCTGGTGGGCAGCTGTCATTTTATGAACATCCTCAGTGGAAGTGAAGTTGACCAAATAATTAATTTTTTAAGAAAATAAAGTTATGATAAAAAGAAAGAACACCTATGTCAGCATGCAAAGGTTTCACAAATTGAGCAAGTTTCCAAGATTTTTGGGTTTTATTTTGTGAAATAAAAACATTATATAACTTTGACTGAAAATACATTACAAAGATTGAAATTACATCTGATAGAGCCTGTAGTTTACGTAGTTTATACAGGTTGTATCCATACTGGACAGTCTTCACACTCACTTTTTTCGTGGTATATTTACGGGTTTTTATGTGACAGACCATCACATTAGCAGAGCTAGTTTTCAGCCGCAGGTAGTGTTTTACATTAGACAAAACGTTCAGCTCCTCTCAGATGTTTGCTGTTTGTTGAGGGACCTGAAAATGGGATTTCTCATGGTTTTTTTCTTCCCATTCTTCTGTAAAAAACAGATTTGTGGAGCCATAATCAATAGTCGTCCTGTTAAAATGTCCTCCCACCTGAGCTGTGGATCTCTGCAGCTCTTCCTGAGTTACACTCCTCTTGGCTGCTTCTCTAAATGAACGCTGTGTTCTTCATGATGCTGTTTGTCCTCTATTGCAGATGTCTTCACAAAACATCTGGATTATTACTGTAATTAAGTAACACGGAGAAAAACTCCTGGTGACTTCTGAAGGCAAGTGGTTCATTTTATTCGGGGGTAACAGAGTGAAGAGTCTAAATCACTTTTCTAATTTTTTTTTATCCATAAAAATGTGAAGACCGAGCATCACATTCCCTCTAGTTTAGATTTGTGCTCCAATTTCAATTCATCTGGAACATGAAAATGCCACTAAAACTCACTGGTTTGTTTTTGTGAATAGGTCTGCGGGATGGGAATATTCGCGGGGTTTTGGGTAGGTGGACTGCACACTGCTGATATTTCATCTGAAAGATGTTGGCATTCCTGAAGCTCCGCAGCCTGACAACATGTTTGTCGCTGAGATAACCTGCTGTTGTTCCCGGTGGTTATTAAGTGGATTAACCCCTTTAGATTAGTCTCGGCCACTTCTCCCATCTGTCCACTTGAGCACCCCAGGTATGGTTCTGCAGGAGCACCCAGGGGATCACACACACACACACACACACACACACACACACACACACACACACACACACACACACACACACACACACACACGCACACACACACACACACACACACACACACACACACACACACACACACACACTGCACAGCAAAAGAGGCTTTGTGGACAGCCTCATGTTTACATAAGGAAATCCTTTTCCATCTTACCCACTGTACATACGGCCTGAATGTGATCAACACGCACCGATCAGAGCGCTTTATACCACCTACATGTGTTACTGCAGCCATGACCACAAGTAGAAAAATACACCAGGACTGTACATGGTTAATGATTTAAACCTCAGCTGAGAACAGTTTACATGCAGCTCATAAACACCGTCGACACATTAAGGTGGAGCGAGTGACTCTGGGCTTTGAGCGCAGCTGTTCCTCTGTGGGGACTTTAGACTAAATGGGTTTTATGCCCTGCATACATTTCTAGTGATGCATTTTATTTGTCTTACACAACCGTATTCTGATCACAAGTGACCAAACGTAGAAAGGAAGAACAAACATTGTTTGAAAAGCAGCTCCAAAAGACAAAAGTGCTTAAAAAAAGGTGAGTTTCTTGGCAGTTTGGGTAAGAAAGTTGACACAGATCCAACTAAATTACGCTGAGTCATTCAACTTAATCCTTTCTTTTGGTGTCTAAACGTTTGTCACTTTTTATCCAAACATAAAAAACTTTTTTCATATTGGTTAGATTAAACACAATTAGCCCAAATGTTTATCAGAATATAATATTTTCTCTCCATAATTGACACGATGTAGAGTTTACCTTTTGTTAAAAACTGAATGACCTTTGCTTCATGCAGTTTGCGTCACTTTTCCAGAAAGAAAACGAATCTGATTCTACATTACTTTTTAAACCAGCCTAGTTTCAGTGTGTGGTAATACTAAATAGATAATTAAACGTACAAGTAATGGAACAAATTTCACAGGTGGTAGTTTGGAAAACTTAGTGCAACCTGCACAAACAAAAACTTGCGCAAAGCTTAAAAAATGAAATATAATTAATTATGTTTCTGAAATTAAACACATTTATCTTTAAATGTTTACCAGTAAGGCTAAGACAAGCCTGATTAGGTGGATGTTCACAACAAATAAATAGTTCTGAGCATTTTATGTATTTAGTTATTTACATAAATGTACAACTGATATAATTTGTTAAATAACAAGTTGCCAGTCCTGTTTCTTTTCAGGAGCAAATAAAAAAGACAAAATAAACTCAGACAGTAAAAATGTTTTTGCGTCTCCAGCTGAAGTCGGAACCAGGATAGAAACAAGATCCTAAATATGGAAATATGAGTTTTAACAGCAACAGAACTGGCTGGACAGGTTTTCCACACTGGTTTCTGTAACGTGGGGCCCCTCACAGAGTCCTGGGCTCCCGCTGGACTCAACTTAATGTTTGTTCTTGTTTATTTATGTTGAACATGCAAACAATATGTTCTTACACAGATACTTTTATATAATAAAAGAAAGGCAAGTAAAAGAGTGTAGAAAAAGATCTGATTTCTGCACTAATATGCTGTGTTGTAAACAATATTTTATATGTACATGAAGTACACTTTTAAAAAGTAATTGCATATTCCTTGGATCATACGTGTGTATGTTATTTCTATTTGTACTGTACATTATAACTATTATAGTTATTGTTGAGCTTGTTCTTTTACATATCGTTTTAACGTTTTAGTAACTTTTCGTGTCACCCTTTATGTCTGATTTTTTCCTTTGCAATGTACATCATCCCTCGCTTTCAGTACAAAATGATTATTTTACTTAGATACTATTAACTAGAAAAATCTAATCAACAAAGAATCTGTAACTGAAAAAAAGCCTTCTCTACATTTTATGGAAATGCTTTTTAAATTGCTTTTTGTCTGAACTTCTCCTTTTTTCCTTCATAGGTCGAGTCCATAAACGAAACAATAAGTTTTCCTAACTCTGCATGGTTTTAAAGCAAACATACAATTATAATTTATACAACCTCTAAATTATAATTTACCTCAGTGAAATAAATATTTTATTTTCTCATAAACAGTCTTACACAGAAAATGGAAAAAAAGAAGAATGAGGAGGAGTTCACTTTAGGAATAAACAAACCAGAATGCGATCTTTGTGTTGTATCTGACTCCATCTAGCGGTCAGATATGATAAAACATTTTAAAGCAGTTTCGAGATTTAGCAGTAAAGATGTGCATTCAGTGACTTTTGAGCTAATAATTCCTTCCAGTATTTTTTCTGTTTTTCAGTATATAATCTGTTAAGCGCTCATAGAGAACCTTTGAAATTATAACTCTTTACGCAAGAACTAAAGAGGATAAATAAACTAAACGTGAATTCTCAGCCAAAATGAAGAACATATTTTTTTGAATGGTTAACCAGATCCCAGAACTAAGTCTGACAGGAACATCTGTAAGGTCACCTAAAGAGGGACAGGAAATACGATCTGTAAGATTTGAAGAACTTTTGGTCGAGGGAGAGAGGCAGTAAAACTAAATAATGAAAGTGATTTTAAATTTGCCTCAACCAAATATCAAAGTGTGCGCGCCCAATGTCACAAATAAAAAAAGCAAAGCGTAGAACTGTAGACTTGCTTTATTAGTGAATATATTTAATACTAAATATGTACATCATGTGCTTAGATTAAACAAAAATAAAACATCTCTTAAAAAAAACAATAAAAACATGTTTATAAAGTGACAATATAAGTAAGTCAAATGCATGAACATAATACTGCACAACGAATGGAGGAACAAGCGGCAGAAGTCGTCGATTTCTTCTTTACTGCAGATTTCAGCCCTTTTTGTCGTCAAAACTTCGGCTGAATGTCTTCAAACTGCAGCAGCTTTTCAAACTGAAGACGTCGCTCAGGTCACATGCAGAAACACGTCTTCTCACATACGAGAGCCTTCCCTCAGATCAGAAACAGCGAAGCAGCCGAGGGTCACACTGTGCATCCTTCAAATGACCAGCAGCTTTTTACATCACTGACTCAGCAAAATATAAAACAATTACACAATTCAGACGAGGTTAGAGACCAAAACCACTTGAAATCAGCAGGATGTTCCTTCATTTGACCACTACAGAAAAAAAAAAACTTTCATTTAAACTGAAACAAATATGGGTGGAGCTTATGAGAACTGTAGTAAATCAAGGTTTTATGTCAGATTTAGGCACAAAAATCAAAAACCAAACTCCTCCATATATTAACCCAGGTGTTTGCTAGATCCTACACATGACAGGAATCTTTTTAGCAACAAATCTACATGCGCTCAATAAATCGCTGCAGTCCAACTGAAACCTACAACTTGGAAGGCTGAGACATTTACAAAATTCAAATCAACGTGAAAATCCTTCATAACTCTGGTTTTGTTTTAAAAAGGACCAGAGGAGCTGTTACTGGGAAGATCTTCCCGCTTTCTGTACCTTATCAATACAGGTCAGATCGTAACAGAATAAAAACAGGCTCAAACATTTTCTCACACTGCAAAAACAAACTCGCATAGCATTTTTTTTTGTCTAGTTTCTAGTGCAAATGTCTTAGTACCCTTTAAAAATAAAAAAACCCCTAACTTTTCAGCAAGGTGACAGAGTTTTTCAGTCAATAATTCTTTAACATTAATTTGAAAAAAGTACTATTTCCACTGGCAAGTTATTTTACTTATAACAGGGGGACATTTTCTTGTTATAAGTGAAGTAATCTGCCAGTGGAACCAGTATTGTGTCATCCATATTAAGGAATTATTGATTTAAAACAAGCTTCTGTATCTTGCTAAAGTTAGTTGTAGATTAGTTTTGTCTTACTTCAAGTGGACTAATATATTTGCACTAGAAACTAGTCAAAAAAAACCTTGATATTTTTGTGTTGTTGCAGCACATTGTGCCACCATTGCTCTGACACATGAATACTGAAGTGTGTTAAATAATTTAAACAGTTAAAATTACATTTAGAGTGTATAAAATATTTAAAATTTCAACTAAAAGACATGTGAATGTTCATGAGTTTCTCTCAGGACAATGTTTCTGTATCCAAGGAGTGTTACAAATATAAAAACATGGTCTGGTTTCATATTTGATCTGTCCGAACTCGCTAACCAGTGAACGTCAGCAGCTCTTGTTACGCTTTCAGATTATCTGGGTGAAGCAAAAATGCTTCTGTAGTCATTCAGGAGTTTCCACTGATGAGTCAAACTCAGGACTGCTGATGATTTCCTCCACATGGGATTCAGATCCCACTACCGTCCAATATCCCACACTACTAGAAATCCTGGATGAACATCTGGATTATTCTGGTGTCATCTCTCCTCTCACAGAGCAGGTTTTCTCTCGCTCTGCTGGTAAAGTGAGAACTGCTCAGAGTTATTCTTCAGTCAGAGTCAGTCAGACACACTGACGGTCTTTGCGGTGATGAACAGAAACGAGGAGGAGCCTCGGATGCATCTCGGGTCTTCTGACACAGACGAGGAGATGCAGTCAGTCAGTAAATATTCGGCCTGTGCAGAAGCTTGTCATTCATTTGACGTGCCGGCCCCTGGGTCGAGCGCCGGGGCTGGAGAAGGAGCCAAACTGTTTCCCGTGGCTCCTCCAGCGCTGCCGCAGCACAAAGTCGTAGTTGGCCGAGGTGCACATGGCGTAGAAGACGTTGGCATTGTCAGGAATGTGAAGCTCTGAGGAAAACAAAACACATGTGAGGAGTTGCTCGGTGTGTCCTGTGTCGTCTAGATTTGATTCAGAAAATCTTTAGTTTTTTTTTTTTTTTTTTGGCAGCAAGAACAACAAAATCAAGAACTTTTTGAACAAGACTTTGTTTTTGTTTAAATACTGAATTCAATTAAAACAATACTTTTTATACAAGCAGTTTAAAAGTTGTTTAGTTTAGAAGGGAACAGTGGTCCGATAGGAACCTGTAATATTAATAATGATCTAAGCAGAAATATTCCAGCTATTCAGACAGACTGAAGTGCAGATGGTCACCTCTCCCATGGTTGAGCAGCTGGTAGAGGCCGAAGTCGCTGCTCCTGAAGTCCTCCATGTTGTGTTTCTCTAGAGCTCTCTGGATCACCTGCGGCGTGTGGTCCTGGCTGGTCAGCTGCACAGAAAACAGGAAGACTTCTCCAATGTAGTTACTGGATAGAAAACTCAATCCTGATATTAGCTTAATTATCTTAATGTTTAATTTGCAACTACAGAACAAATACAAATGAATAAATTAGGAACGCATGATATATCCACACTAATATGTTGGCTGATGTTAGTTATTTTTCAACCAATTGGTATCAGATTGGGTTGATATTAATGACCAATATTATTTTTATCTTGCTTTTTGTTTCTGGAGTAGAGGAGGTTGGTCGTGGTATTTGTTTAGTCATGAGATTGATGCAGCAAAGAATTGTGGGAAGTTAACCGAAGCAGAGAGGCAGTTTCTATTTTAAAGATTAGTGAAATATATACAGTATGTAATGTCTGTAAATATCGGAAATTGCAGCAACATTAATATCTGATATCAACATCGGCCCAAATTTGTATATTGGTGCATTCAGAAAATATTGCAATTATTTTTAAATTGTTTTTAATGTACAATATTACATTGTCCGCTACCATTACAATAACAGTAATAAACTTCATTTCATTCTTAATTTGTTACTCATACAGAAAAATTGACAGAAATAAAAAAGTGAATTATTCCTTTGTCTTTTATTTTGTTCAAGCAAACACTGCTCAACAATAATAATTTCTTTAAAAATTCTAATTAATTCTCAACAATGTCATTTCATTATTTTGAAGTAAATTCTAAATTGAGTGGTCCTTATAATTGGCAACCATAACAGAATAAAAGCAAGAATAGGTTTTATTTTTTTTCTGACTGAAACAGATCTCCAGTAGTTTGGTCAACGTACCAGGATGCTCTTGTAGACGTTTCCGTTGCTGACACACTCCACCGTGACCCTGATGATACACGAGTCTGCGATCTGTTTGTTGTAGAGAGGCAGCACGGCCTGAGGAGAGCAGGTGGACTGTAATGAAGACGACGACGATGAGGAGGACGACTCTGGGCTGAGCGCCAGAGAAGAAGAGGAGAGGTCAGGCTGCGAGGAGCAGCAGGATGAGCTGGAGAGTCTCGGTGAGGACGAGGAAGACATGGAGAAGTCCTCCGCTACGTTGTGAAGCGAGCCTGGGAGAGACTGAAGCCAAGGGAGAAAATGTGAGTTTATTGGAGCCCAAGCAGGAGTCTGGACACCTGCTTGGGCTCTTTTACCTTCAGTTTGAGCCTGAAGGGTGAAGGCTGAGGCGTGGAGAGGTCCTCCAGGTCTGAACCACTGGACCCAGACGACGACACGCTGATCTGATCCGAGTGCGATGTTCGCAACCTGCACATAAAACACACAAAACAAGTTACTCTAAAAAAACTGACAGCAACCAGTAGTTAATTTGAGTTTTGACAGCTGATCTTTCAAAACTTACAAAGCGAGCTTATTGGCCAGCAGACGGCGGCTCCAAGAGTTGGGAGAGCTGGGGCAGGGGTCAACAGGAGGCTCCAGGTCCCGAGACCGCTCGTAGCTACGGAAACAAAAAGACAACATGAGACATTGCAGGGTTTGGTGAAACCTTCATTAAAACCGTTTTGTTTTCCTGGTTTTACCTCTCCTGCTCCGTGAGCAGAGTGTGAGCCTGGAGCCAGGCTGTGAGGTCAGAGTTCACCGAGAGGCTGTAGTGGGAGCAGAAAGCCTGCAGCTGTCGAATCTGAGAGAGGATCTCATACTCCTAAAGGAAGCAAAGTTAAAAGCACTGAATAATCCATGAAACATATAAAACTGATGATAATAAATCAAATTCTGAACCAGTCATAAAAAGCCAGAAGTATCCACACTCTTTACAGAGTCTGAAGCTCTTTTTAGTCAATTTTGATTGAAAATATAAATGAAACGTTTGACTGTTAAAGATCCATTCACTTATAGTAGGAGTGCTGCAAACCACAATTCTTTCAATTTATTCAAACAGATATTCCTATGAAGCGCCACTAGGGGGCAGAACTTACCCGTCTCCGTTTCTCAAAGTTGATGAGATTCTCCTGTAAAAAAATTAAATAACCAAAGTTATAATGGGACCAGACAGCTCTGAATTGGACCCTAGAGAAGAGTAGGAAAAGAACCGACCTCCACAGTGTCGGTCAGCGCCGTGTCCAACATGGTGAGGACCGTCAGGTACGTCCCCAGGTACGGCACCACACCGCAGCTGAAGCTCTGAGGGAGAAAACAAACATTATGCATGATGCACACACAGAAAAAAAACTAGAAATATAAAATATTCTGACCTGAGGTTTTCATTTCTTCATAAAATAAAAGTATTTTAAACAACACATTTGCTGCTCTGTCTGAAACATTGAATATGATGCGAAACATTTTCCACAACCACCAGCCTGCAATATTTATAATAAATGTAGGAATCACTTTTTTAATTCCTTTACCTTTGTGCTGAACTTGTAAACATTTTCCATTTTCAAGCACAAAAAGAAGAGGAGGAAGCTTAAAACACAAAATCAGCTTAAGGGAAGTGGATCTGATGATTCAGGAAGACATTTAAAGACTTTATGTCACACATTTCTCTACCAGCTGACACATTTATTCTATTTCAGTGGTCAGAACTGAAATTTGGGAAGTGAAAGGGAATTTCAGAGCAAATCGCGGGGTTTCCTTTCACAGTGGGTCTAGACGCAGTCATGACTTACAGCTATGTGCGGCACTGCTTTCACGATGACTCCTCTGTTACAGGGAGAGGACAAGAGTCGTGTCAACGCTCGTGAATCAAAGCGAGGCGACAACAAGTGGACGCGTTATATAATCGTTTCCTGCACGGCTGAGTGGAGCGGGGGATGTGGGAGGGTGCAACATGACCAGTTTAGCTTCAGCCATTGTGCAACATTAGAGGGCAGGTTTTATAAAAACTGGAGTATCTGACTGTAGAGTCACTAAATCCACATCCTTATCGGCTGTTGCTCACAGTAACAAAAGAAAAGGTGAAAAGTTATCTAATATGTGAAACACCTTGAGCAATAAAAAAAGTTCACCTGGCAACCAACAAATGGATGTTATGTGTTGAGGAAAGCTGCAGTTTCAGAGAAATGTCTGCTTGCTCTTCAGCATTAAATAAAACATGCAGGATCTAGTGATTTATTTGTTGCCGTCCCAGATTCAGCATCGGCCCTCGTCTTTGCACAGAGATGATAAATGAAACTCCTCAAGTCAGAGCAGTTTCACCCAATTCCTTCCTGTTGTGCATTTGCTTACATAAAGCCGCTTCTCAATATTCTTTTGTTGCTCTGCTCCCATCCAGACCAGCCATTCCCAGGACTGGTTCTATTGGAAGTTTCTTTGGTTTGAACTGGATATGTCCAGTCACAGCTGGCTCACGGGGTTTCTATAGATGAATATGCCGAGGTGTTAAAACCTCTGGGATTTTCATTGAGACCGTTTTAATCAAAATTAAAAATAACCTGGAAATATATTGAACATAAGCACTCAATCATAAGAGCTATAAAATTTCAAAACGTCCCAGTATAAAATAAAATTTAAGACAGTGGTTATTTTTTTCAATTGAAAAGACAGATATTTAAACAACAACAAAAAATAAACAACACCTTTATGGTGGAGAAGTGTTTAAAACCAAAACAAATGTATGCGTGATAAGCTGCTTCCCTGAAAACAGAGTTGTTGCAAAAGACAACATCGCTTTATAAAAATTTGTGTTTTTTTCTAACATAGTAATAAAATATCTCTTAGGTGCTTTTTTTTTGTCTTTCACAGACTACCTTTAGAGGAAAGTAGGGAAAACTGAGATAGTCAAATTTTCAACATAACAGGAAAGCTGGAAGGATTACAGCAAAATTGTTCCATTTTATCAGCCATCAACCTGGATTTTTAAATACTTCAGCCTTTTGGAAACCTCATAGTTAAGGAAAAAATCTACATTCCCAACAGGATGAGCATAGAGACTTCTCCCTTTTGATGCTAGCTGTGCAAAATTTGAAAATCGCCAATATAAGACGCTAAAGGCTGTTTAAAATGCTGTATTACGGCAACCGTTCAACCAACTCAAGATATAAATCATTGATTTTTCACAGCGGGGGTCGTGAGAATAAAATCTTTTCAGTGTTATTTTTGTATTTTCTTTTATTTTGACAATTAAAAAGAAAGAAATCAGAATCAACCAAAATTTTTGCAAAAACCAAAACCCGGAGGTCAGAAATCAGCATGAAATTGTGATCAGTGAAGCTGATTGATTGTTTTTCCTCTTGTTCGAGTGAAAAACATGGGCAGCAAAATCAGACGCCTTATTATTAAGCCAAAAATTCAGCTGTGGTGTTCTGTAACAAACTAAATCCTTGGCAGGAATCATTTCTCTTTACATGGTCAGAATTGGGACTTTCTGCTCCAGTTACTTGCAAACACAAGCAGTTTTACTTTGTCAGATAAGTTTATGTCGGGTTACTAGAGTGCAACTTTTCAGTGGTTATCACAATTGTCAGATAAGGGTTTTCTGATAAACGCAGCTCAGTTCTGCTGAAATGCAGCTCAGTTCTGCTGAAACAACATTTAAAGAATATACCAGATTTGTTCTTCATTTGTATTCCATGTTATTTGAGAGTGAAGCCAATTTAAAATTTGATGTTTCAATCCAAGTTTCTTACATGTATGAGGATGAAAAACATGTTTACCTCAACTAGTATCTCTCCGTTTGTGAGGACACAGTTCTCATCGGGAAACGTCTCACACAGGTGATCAAAGACGGTCATGCTTTCCCTAAAAGAAATATTCAATTCATTGGTTAATCCAGATTCTCGGAGTCATAATCCTGACGCTTTCTGAAAACATCAGCACACCTGCTCACAGCGGCCCAGGTCCTCTTGAGGCGGTACACGGCGTTTGACTGCAGGGCGGACAGGATGGCTTTCAAAGACGAGAAGTTCTTCAGCTGTCTGCACTCCTGTGGAGAAACAATGCTGCTTACTCTGCAGGTCAACATAAACTGTTGTTGAACTTTGTGGCGATTTGTCTGGATCCTGACCTGTGCGACGGCGATCCACCACTCGATGACGCGCGCCCTGTGAACCGGACTGGCGTGCGAGCCGCGAGGCGAGCCGGGTGCCGAAGACGGGTACAGAAAGGTGGAGGTCGAGGAAGGGGACAAGACGGGAGAGGAAGTGCATGGGCTGGGTGAGGATGGGCAGAGGAGGGAAGTGATGACACGATTCGTCACTGCGTTGAACTGGGAAATGGTGGCTCGGACCGTCGGCGCCAGATTGCGGTTTTCCTTCTTGTCACGCTGCGACCAGATGCAGCCCAGGCAGTGGAACGGCTCCACTTTCACAAACAGCTCCTGCAGGATTGGTGGGGACATTAAGGAGAAGTCATACGAGATTAATCCATCAATCAAACTCCATCAAAGACTGTGGATTTGTGTGCGTGTTACATACGGCGTCCAATCTGGTGAGCTGCTCTGCTACGTCTCTAACTGGAAAGTCCAGGAAGTTGTGTTTGTCTGGTTTAGAGGACATTTCTCCTCCATCGCCGAGTTTGCAGCGCTGCAGGGATGCACTGAGGTGTTCTGACACGGAGCGGCGGCAATCTGTCAAAACACAACATGAACGAGAGAAATGAATGATCAGCAGGTCGCTACAGGGCTTCGCAGAACCTACTCCTTAGTCTTGTCTGGATTTTGTGAGATGGATCGACACAAAGTTGAGTTGAAAAGACTGATTGGTTTTTTTCTTTGTTCAATTGTGCATGCCACTACCTTGTTCCTGGAGTCTCTTGAGCAAAGCCTCAGCAGTCGAAAGCAAACGTCTGAAGCAGAGTCGATGGCGTAGGTGGGAACACAGCAGCCTCAAGGCCTGATACTGAGGCGGGTCCTGGAAGTCGGTGCTGTATTCCTCCAGCCACAGCCGGACCACCGGCAGAGCAGGACTGAAGAGCAGCAGAGGGAGGAACAAAACACGTAAAGCTTAGAAATTAAGTCACAGCTGATTGTTGTGCAGGTGAGCTGATGAAGCTCTGATGTTGAAGCCAGGATAGCTGGGACTGAACTCACCTGTGCAGACTGACTGCGTTGTCCAAGTTAGCAAGCGCTTTGTCTCTGAAGGGAAAAGGAAACGGTAAAGCTTATCAGCTGAACTATAAATCAAGACATCATCAGATAAAAGAAAAAAAAAAACATGGCAGCTAAGTAGTGACAGAAATCATCCTGTAAACAACAGAGACCACTACAGCAGAACGGCCAGGCTGTCCATCCTGTGGAAATGTCCTGCAACACTCCTCCATCCCCACAGAGATGTTGGCCTTGGCACAGAGCGTAAACAGAGACCCGTCTTCCTCTGGGATTTATAACCCTGCCATAAAACATAGGTGCAGTAAAACTAAAGTATCGCTCCATGTTGTCTGCGTCGCAGAAACTGAGCTGCAGTTTTACAACAAGATCCTGATGTTTATGGTATTGATATGCGATTGAAAACAATTAAAAAACTAACAGACGTGGAGCAATGCTCATGTTGCTGATAAAATACAGCTTATGGGAAACTACAGTATAATATTTAGTGGCAATCAGACGTACACAAACACTCATATGACGAACTTGGCTATTTCATTTATGTTTTTCAACTATTATTTTTCATACAGACTCAAATTTATAGATCAACAACTAATATTTGGATAAGACCCCCCTAGCAAGTTGCATCAGCAAGTTCTTTGAAGTGGGTTGATTTACTTTAAAAGATTTAGTGGAGCTCAATAAAACATATTAGTTCACAAGCTTTGAGCAAATGTTTTTTACAAACGTTTTTCAGAAGGTTTGAGGGCAGGGACATTTCAGATTTGGACTCTGGTGGCCGAACCATGTGAGAAAGACGTCTCCTGTTCCTTGAACCACTCTACCACAATTTGAGACGTCATCTTGGAATATAACCTGGTCATTTAGTTTACTCAGGTAGTCGGCTGACCTCATGATGGACCTGACCAACAACAGAAGCTCTAGAGCACAACACAGGCTTATATGGTAGAAATGCTCTGTCACTATTAAAAACAGCCCTGTGTTCTGTTATTTCTCCTTTATTTGCTTTCACCAAACAGTTTAATGACCACCAGTCACGTGTTTTTAGGATTCTCCACTTGACTTCCAGTTTTTAACAAAGCCTTGGTCAGTTTTTTACCCAATTTTAGCAGATCTTGCAACTCATTAAAGGTTTTTTTTTCTGTTTGATGCCAACTATTTGATCCTTCTTAACACAGACTTAGTTGTTGCCAACTGAAAGATAACTGTCTATGCAGTAATTACCCAGTAGGAGGATCTGACCCATTTAGCCAGTTAGATCCAAGCGGCAACTTTTTTGTGGCCTGACATGGTACACCAAAACCACCGTGGATGTTTGTTTAGGATCATCCTCTCATTGAAACACCAACCAAATGTCTGAAATGAAATCCATATGATGTAGGAAGGCCAGTGAAGCTGGTTTCAAAAGGCCAGCACTGACCTAGAAAGACACGTCTGACCTAAAATGGACTCCTTCAAGCACAAATATAAAACCCAACACCGCTGGACCCATTGTCAAGCATGGCAGAAGCTGCATCATGATGGGGGCCCATTTCACCACCTATGCTTTGTAGAAAAGGAATTTATAAAAACTAGGTTCCACGACAAAATTTTTAAACTTGACTTCAATCAGCAGCTAATCTGTTGAAATCTGGCTAAAGTTGTTTAACCACTCCAAAAAAAGTTTAAATGCATCTTTAAGAGTTCACAATTGTAATAAAATTGACACCAGTGATGAGTAAGCAGCAGAGTTGTATAATCTAATGACAGTGATAGAAATGGAACATCCTGTATTAAATCCTGTTGGGATAACACCTTTTCCAGTTTGCCGCGACCTCGTCCACTGAAGCTTACAGGAAGCCTGCCGCCACCAGCACAGCTCCGATGAGGGCGGCTGTCTGACGAACAATAAATCTACCAGTGCACCAATTAAAGCAAGCAGCTGTTTGAAGCTTTTGCAGCAAGACGTGCAAAGGCTTTTTAGGCCTTTTAGGAGTCGCTTCAGGACAAAATGTAATGAAAGGCTCTTTCTAAGACATTCCAGCAGGGAAAAAAAAAATAAAAAATCAAACCAGGTACGCCGCTGGGCGTGGAGGGTGTAGTCATGAAGCGCTCACAATACAACAAAGCTCAGGAAGCTTTGTTTACCTCGTGACGATAAAGCCTGCCCTAGAAACCAGCAGAGATTTGTTCTGAGAACAGCTGATGGGCCGTGAGGAAGCTGGTAAACTGCTGTCTGTGTTGAAAACTGATACGCGCATCTGGCCAGTCATAAACCCTTCTGACGCAGACGCTGCGCTAACGTTTGACGGCAGTGATGACCTCCCTAAAAATTGCTACAAGCTGGGGAAATAAATCAATGTCAGAAAAGTTTGAAAGCAAATACAGCGAACATCTCTGCGTCACAGCTCCAGATAAGAGGAGGTTCTGTTATGGCACGGCTGTTTTTAAAATCGTAAATGTAAAATTTTTATTCCTGATTAAATTATAAAACATTATAATCCACCAAGATCGATTTATATATTATGAAGCCTTAAAAAAAAGGAAGGAAGGAATAAAGGACACAAAGGAAAGAAAAACACAAGGAATGGTGAATGAAAGCACAATTAAGGAAGAGCACAAGGAAAGACTGGACACCAGGAAGGAAGGGAGGATGCAAGAAAAGAAGGGCACAAGTGAAGAAAGGCGGTACAAGACATGGGGGGTATTGGAGTGGGCAATACTGTATCGTTTACTGTTATTGATAAATTTCAATTAATGATGTTAAAACGAAACTGACAGTATTTTACAGTATCTCTGTTTTTTTCTCCAGAATTTGTTCCACAAAAATCTGTGAATTTGAAAATATTGAATGTAACTAGTAGAGCATTTAAATCCTGTTTCTTTAAGTAAGTGGTGTGATAAAATTCTAACTCTGTATCACCCTCTTCTAAGAGGCATTATTTAAGAAAATAAGGACAAAAAGGAAGAAAAAAAATTATAAAAAGGAGGGAAGAACGTAACAATGGAAGGACAGAAGAAAGTGAAGGTGCAAGGCTGAACAACCTTTGTACGATCCAGTTGGGAATAAAGTCTTAAGCTGATTTTTTTTTTTTTCCCCCAATTCGGTTATTTTCTTCATCAGTACTTATCCTAGCTAGAAAAATACTCTTATCAAATTTCATGCTTTTCCAGACAACTTATGAATAAATTGATATTCACAAACAATGTAGGATTAGGATGACTTGTAGAAAATGTCAAACTATTGTTTTTTCGCCCCTCCTGCACACTGACTGTTTTCTGTTAAACAGATCAGTCTAAATCAAGCAGCAACAATGAGCTCATATAGCTGCTGACTGGGCCCTCATGGTTTCTGTTAGCACCCGCCTCAGTTCAGTGAAAGCCCACAAGTTCACCTCTGAAACAGCAGTTCGATGAAGGCGCCGGTGGAGGTGAAGGCCCGGTACATGGAGAAGAACACCCGGATGAAGTCGGGCTCCCGGTGCTCTGCGTCCAGCAGGTGGGACACCAGGCGCTCCAAGGTGGCGGCCTTCAGCCTGCGAACCTTCACCGTGTGGTACTGGACACAGCCGAAGGCCGGCGAGAGGTCAGGGGAGTCGGAGCCCGGCGGGGCGGGCTCCCTTCGAAGGGTGATCCCAAAAATGGCCCCGTCCTCCTCCTCCTCGCCCCACTCCTGCACTGGTTCCTGCAGGAAAGAAAAATTTAAAAAAAAAAATGAAATTGAGTCAACACAAACACTGAGGGAAAATTAGCACAAAATAAAAATGTTTTCCATAAACATGGAGCTGCTTTATAAGATGTACTTGGAATTGGATTTAGGTGAAACTGTACATGGATGGTTCTCATTCTTAATATTCCTTGACGCAGCTTTAAGTACTAGGAGAGGACAGAAACTGCAAAGTAACCGATGACTCAACGGTTCATTGATGCCACTTATGTTTTTAAAACACAGACACTGTTAGATTCCCCATGTTAGAATCTGTTCATTTCCTCTGCATCGGTTTAATTAAACAGGGTACTGCATCAGGCTCAATCTCACATTACACCACAGGGACTGGATATTTTATTACAATATTTGATCAAATGTATTGGAATTAAGTATTTCAGAATTCCCCACAGGCGTTTTGACAATAAATCTATAAATTCATATTGTCAAGAGCCTTACAAACACCAATACTGTTTAAAAATAAAACTTGCACAAACTGTACTGCATTATACCTGTTACACTAAACGTATGAAGAAAGTTGCAATTTTAGATTGGTGGTTTTAAAACACATCTACACATAATCTCCAGTCAGACAAGTTGATATTTATATGTTCCTCGACAAATGAATAATACACATAATCAGGCATTATTTTCTAACAAATGTTGACTAAATTAAACGCAAGGATGACCATGAAGTGAAATAATTTAACTAAAAAAAGTCAGCTTTCCTGGCTTCGTATGAGCACTGGTTGGCAACATGTCGTTGTACATGAAGTCTTATTTTGGCACACATGTATTAGAGAAGCAAAGTGTGCAACAAGTTGCAACCAGAGCGTTCAGCACGGCGGTGCAGTGATTTATAACCCTGTCAAGTCAATGCAAGCATTTGTCAGCACGTCAACAGAAACACTCAGGCTCACACGAACATAAAAACACAATTAAGATTCCTGGTTTTGCTTAAAGGTCAAATAACTAAAGTTAAATTTACATACCATCGATAACTGCCATTTTCCCATGTTTTGACAAGAGATGCGGTGAATAAATCCTTCTTAGTTTTGCTCCTGGATCTCAACGTAAACTGCGGGTAGTTAGGAATAGAGCCGCTTTCTCCGACTGTGGACTCGACTTTGAAGTAAACTTAAAACATCCATGTTATCAAAACTAACGAAAATATTAAAAATGATTCAACAGGTTGATCTCCTCGTAAAGCACCGAGATACTGAGGAGAAAGAAGTCTGCAACAACGTTTTGTATGAGGTGGGCGGAGCCAGGAAGCAGGTGTGGGCGGGGCCAGTCCAGGCTGACCAATAAGCGGTTAGGAGCAGATGACAGCAGGTGTGCTGATGTTGATACTGAAACTACTGGCATTGTTTGGAGGACTATTATTATACTGACAGCAAACTGATAATAGTAGTTGAAGTACCTGAAATAACGGTGTAAATCCCCTCAATTGTTTAAACATCAGTTTTAAATGAGGAATAAAGCAAAACCTATCAATTCATTCAACTTTTAAAATAAAGGGAAAACCTATTTCACTGGAATATAACATATACTGTTCAGTAGCTACTCCATGTTCAAAAACAAAAAATAAAAATGCCAGGAAAGGAGCCACAGTTGCATGTCTTCTCTAATTCTCTCTCTGACTTTTCAGGTGAAACATTATTTAGTCACCACTTTAGACAGCCAGCCACATAAAAGCAGCTGAAATGAGCTTCCTCAGTGGACTGACCAGGATTCTACTAAGTATGATAACTATTTGTTTATTCCATTACAATTGAAACCACTAAAAGTGTGTAATTAGAGTGAAAACCTCCATCTGAAGGGAGCTCAGAATAGAGTCAAGACTTTTCTGCATTAAAGTCAGTCAGTTTAGGTGAGTCTGGCATGTGGTGATGAGGATGTGTTCTAGGCGTGACCCAAAACTTACTGAAAATTAGGACAAAATAAGAATTATCATACACTCTGTGCATCCACAGTAATGACTGTGTTAAACAGTTTATTGACTGCATTAATTCAGTAACTATGCTGTGAATTCCCCACTTCCCCAAGTCTTACTGTGAAAAATAGACGCAAAACAAAGTACAACTTCCTTTATCTAAAATATTTTACATTTATTCCACATTTTATTCCATTTACTAAAAAAGAAACCAATAACAAAAAGTGCTTACTCTAACAGCGGCTTGCAGGATGTCTGCTGGACATAAGCACAGCGTCGTCCTCCTGCTGAGATATAGATGCCTATCCTGTCACTGAAAATGGGAAGTGCGGCGATTAACTTTGTTTACAAGCTAAAATCATTCAGCTGGGTTTCTATGATGCATCTAGTGGACTGTAAATCATGCGCATAGATTTTACAACAGCGGTGACAAACACTCTCATTGGTTTGCTGTATTCTCACTGATTGGTATTGATTCTGTTTGTTGAATTGTCTTTGGATCAGTCATTAAACTTTCAACTTTCCAAAAATAAAAAGAACTTTCATTGTTTCCATGCTAAGATAACAAATAGTCATTTAAACCCAGGAACAAAACCTAAAGAGACAAAATATAAAACAGATTTTAAACTTTAAAGTTATTAAAACATTAAGACTTGTTATTTATCCCCTAGTAATCAACTTCAAACCCTATCCCAGAAGAGACAGATTTTATTTACTCTTGTCACTTTTATATTGTGTATACTGTTAATTTTAACTTCACCAACCGCTGGGAGAGAGTTTAGACTACACTTGACATGTTTTATGTTAGAAAGTTATGCATTCATACACGCATTTTACTAGCCTTTTGCTTTTCTTTTAACATCAACATGGTTGTTTTAAAAATAATTTGCCATAGAGATCTTAGTTTCACTTGTTAATTTGTTAAAACTTACAAGTAAAAAAGAAATCATCAACATACAAGTAGAAAGCTAAATAATACTGACATTTGATGACTGAGCCAAAATAAAAACAATTTCACCTAAAAAAAATATTTGACTCAAAGCTGAACCTACAACTTTGGACTTGTTCCAGGTACTTACTTATTTATGTCCATCAATCAGGAGAAAGATGATTCATAGAAAGAAATATAAGATAAATGATAGTTAATCAAATGCATCAAAGAAGTTGACTGTGGGCCAACTTTGTAGGTAAGAAGGAAAACTTTAATAAAAATGGAAAGATGCTAAGCAGCGTCTTGTTGACATTCCTGCCTGTCACTTTAAGACAAAGTACTACGTCAAACAGGTCGGTTCTGATTCTAAAAATACTCGTATGACACACCACGGATGGCATCATGGGAAAACTTTTAGATTTAGTGCCTTTCATTACATTGTAAACACTTGCGTCACAGATTTGTGGATGTACGCGTGATAAAAGCAAATCTCTGAACAGCACCAGAAGAACTTTAATCGGGGCCAGGGTTCTGCTGCTCATTAAGTCAAAAGATGAATAATGAGCGTTTTGTTTGTCTAACGAGTTTCTGTCTCTCACGTTTCTCTAGCCTCAGCGATTCACAAAGGCCAAACAAAAGAGTGGCAGGAGAGACATCAATTAGTTCAAATTAGACACATGAAGGGTTGATGTGGTGGCGGGCCAAGAAGCCGGAGCGTGACTGCAGAAAAACATCAAACTCTTTCGTCTCTGCTTGATGACCAGGACCGTTTATTTCTGAAGAATAACTTCTCAAAAACCAAAGAAATGTTGACTGATTTTAGAGAGAAGCCTCCACCAGGCCCTCCTGTTTTTATCCACAGACAAGCTGTTGAAGTTGTACAACGTTACCAAAACTTCAGAACAATTAACAACTGCCTTGCCTTTAAGGCTGATGCAGTATGTGCTATGGCTCACCAGCATGTTTATGGTGAAAAGGTCTTACTTCTGTTTTATCAGATCAGTTTTACCTTTTCTTTTATTTGTTGGTTTGAGTCACTCACTACAAACATTAAAAAAACAGACTAAGCAGAATTGGAAAGATGTTCAGCAAATTTGTAAGTTCCAGTCAGTAGAACAACACAAGCTATCCATGCTGAGCTAAACTCTCCCCTCATCATTATTACTGTCTGCTCTCAGGTACATGCTAAGAAAGTGCAAAACCAAAAGATAACAATGTTCATTTGTCCCTCTTAGTTTCAGCCTCGTCAATAATTTGACCTCATAAGATCGACTGCAGTAGTCCATGTTTAAATCCTGGTTGTGTCATAAATGTGCTGGTTATTTTTTGGATTTAATTTTCTTCTTCATTATAACATTCATCTTGAAGCTAAACTAGTTAAAGTTCTCTAAATAATAATAATAATAATATTTGAAAAAAGAAATCTGTATTTCCTTCAGCTAAAACAAAAGAGCAGTCTATCTTTCTGGAAAATCTTCTACTTTGTGTTTCCTTATTGGTTTCCTGAAACTATATGAAATGACGCAATAATGGAAGTCCCATGACAAAAAAAGAAAGAATTTGCATTACAAACCGGCTGTCCGCCATGATAATCCAGGATAATAGCAAAAACATTTTTATTCTATCTTATGTTCAACTTGTAAAGAACATTTATTACACTTTTCTTTCACCTTGACTAATTTTTACATTTGGTACAAAGCCGTCTCCCATACCAGCTGGTTACATTTGGTACAAATATAGAAATTGGCAGCCTTTTTGGTACAAAACTTTATTTGTACCAACTAAAGTTGTTCAGACATTTCATTAGTTCAGACATTTGATTTACAGAATGATTTACAGTAATTTTTACTTCTAGTCTAGTCAGACTGAAAGGAAATATGACTGTGCCTCCAATAACGCTACACAATATCAGGAAAAGTTAAAAGAGAAACTATTGCAATTAAGTCACTTTTTCCAGACCCAACTAGTCCACAGTATCGTGCCTGGAAAACCTCTAATGAGAGGCATCCTTCTTACATTCCCAAACTGGAGTCTTTAGATGTTGAGGGACAAGAACCATGGCCTCAAAGATCCATCTCCCATTCCAGCTGGTTCACCCTTTTGTGGCGCACGCTAAAGCTCAATCCTTAAAGCTGCCAACCTTTAAGAATCACATTATCTACTAAACTCAGTGATGAAATCCTGAGGTTCCCAAACAATCCTTTCTCTTTTCCACCACTGTGCTTTGAGATCCTCTCCATGAAGAGCTCCAGGTGCAGCCTTGGCAGAAGCCAACCTGCACTGGGAACAAGTTGGCTTTTTGTGGACACAGCTCTTGGATTTGGCATAAATGGATCCAATTACCATTTAATGTACAACTTCTTTACTCCAGCTATACCTCCTCAAAAACAACCTTGAGCTTTCTCCAAGTCCACAAAACACACAGCCAAACTCATGACCCCCTCAGCCTGTCCATGAAGGTACAGATCTGGGTCACTGATCCTTCTGGATAACAAGTTCAATTATTGCTACGTCACGTTGTCCCTTGCACGCTACACAAATGGGTGTTTCTATGAAGTCCAAAAATCCAAGAACCAACCAAGTTTTAATAACCAGGTTCTTAAATAATGACATAAGGTGCATTCACACCAGTCTTGCTCAGTCCATTTTAATTGAACTCCAGTCCATTTGCCTAGAAACAGACTGGTTCGTTTGGGGAGATGTGAATGTACAATCGAAATCTGATTGTATCATAAAGACGAACTCTGGTCCACCTAAAAACCAAGGACTCAACCGCAGGTTAGGAGAGAAGATATGCTGATACTTTGCCTTTATTGAACTATTCCCCATCCAAAGTATCTAAGTCAAGAAGCCAGCTATAATGCTCTGTTTTCAAACGAGACTATCTTTATCCAGCCATACCTCATGTTGTCCCTCCGTGTCCAGCAGCTGGAAGCTCCTGAGCCACACTCCGGGCTCCGTGTCCATGTGGATGCCCCCGCAGTGATTGGACTTGAGCCACAGCAGCCTCTTCATCCAGCCCACCCTGCTAATGCTTCGCTGATGACTACAGGCTTCATCGTCGCCTCCGCACAAAGAGAGAGTGGTCCTCATTTCCCGGTTTGAGTCGGTCACGCTCACAGGCCCACACACCTCTCATAGGAGATCTCCCACACCTGCTGCCTCATCTGTGTTTGGGAGGAAAGCGTGAAAACGGGTGTACTCGTCTTATTTCAGCCAGCCAGAGTGATATTAGAGTCTGCAAGCATTTAAAAACAGCCACATATTTAACTATGAACTGCTCTTAGGTGGAAAACATGTTAGTGAATGAGCCAACATCTGAAATGTCAGCCTAAAATCGGCTCACCAACCAGATTGCCATTTTATATTATATCACTTATAACAAGGCAGTTTTGCCTGGTTATGCAAGTGAAATAATCTTCCAATTGTACTAGTGCCTCTTCATATATATTAAGAATTTATTTACTTAAAATAAGCTCCTATTTCTTGCTAAGAAATAGCAAGAAATAGACATAAGTTAGTTGTGTCTTATATCAAGTGTGCTAAGATATCTGCACTAGAAACTAGAACAAAAATACTTGGTGAGATTTTGTGGATTTTGCGGTGTATTTGGATCTAAATAAAAATAAACAAATGCCTGAAACTTATTAATAAAGAATCTGTATAAAGTTCCCCTTTTCAAATGGTAAAACAAATAAACTACCTTTTTAACTATATTCTAATTTATACATTAGGTTATATTCAGTTTTTGTGCACTAATTACAAAAACAGTGTCAGTAATGGCCACTTAATCCATGCTCTTGAGTACTATGGCAGTCATCAAAAATCATTTTCAGTTCCAGCTATGGCAGATATAATGCATAAATAACATTGAGGTCTTTCATAAGGTGCATAATTACAAACAGAAAATTAAAAAAAAAATGAATAAATCCGAGCACAAAAGAGTGCAGATACACACACAAAAAACAAAAACACAGAAAACATGCATTTACTTAACTCTGTCCCGGCTCCTTTTGCCTGTCTGTCCACGTTCGGGGCTGCGTGTCTTCAGCCACAGCATTCACGCAGAAACAAGAGTGAAGCTCGGAGGAAGAGAATCTGGCATTTATCTCTGAGGGCTGATTGTTCTGAGTCAGTGGGTGGATGATGCCTTGCGCATGAGTCCGTGGTAAAGGCCTCCTCCTTGTTTAGCTGCAGCCTACTCTGTTATGTGTAAAATTGCTGTTTTATAAAATCAAATCATTCCAGCTCAATGCTCTGCTCATGAAAACAATGCACAAACTCTGCCCTCATTTTCACTTCAGTCGTGCGTAAAAAAACACGAGACTGTAGGTAAGAACGACGATTCTTTCGATGAAGGAATGCGCAAAAAATCTTAGAAATACTTTTGTTTTCCTATGAATAGAGTCGAAAACAACGAGATCGTGGTTTTAAATAACTGAATGTTTCCCCTGGCGCAGTGACGGACAGGTGTGTCTCGATGACAACTAATGACAGTCGGAGCATTTAGGCTGAAAGCCGAACAGACTGGCATGTCTAAAAACCTGTTTGCGGGCCATTTCGATGAAGCAGCACACACACACACCCCACACACGCCCACGCCCGCCACGTTTCAAACCGTGCGACAGGAAGGTCGGGAACTCTTCCCCCCACTGATTGGCTGATCAGAAACAGCATTACAGGTCACGCGTAACCTTCGCCATGGATGGAAGGAGGCCCTGTCAAAGATGTGATTGTTTTGGATAATAGGTGTATCTCAATAAATATCATCAAAACTTTTATTTTAGGGATTTAGTTTGTAAGGTGAAACCTGAAAATCTTTATTCGTTATGGTCTGTATATAATGAAAAGTCAAATTCTACTTTCTCAGAAATTAATAATCTTGCAGAGGACCAATCATTAAAAAAAAAATAGATAAGGTCTGCGCCATATTGGAAATACTGACGAGGAGCAAAGTCGAAAACCTGTAGCAGAGAAAGCTGCGCAATCAACAGTCATAAGTTTGGGGAAGATTAATTTTCTAATTAGAATTACTGTAATAATGTATCCTTTACTGATATCCTCGTTTATTTATATGCACTTGTGTCGTTTATATTTTGAATATTTAATTTAGTTTTTTAAGGTTCAATCTTTGTTTTTCTCATTAGTGTAATTGTTTGAATTTGATTATCCTTAATATCAAAAGTGCCACAAATAAGCAAAAAAAAAAAAAATCATAATTTATTAAATAAATATTACATGTTATCATTTAAATAATATCGGAACAATAATAATTACATTTAAATGTCCAATTAAATTACAAAACACAATTTAAAAATGAACTTGGCAAACATTTAAGTAGGAGCGGTAATTATTATGATCTGAAGACATATTTCACTGTTGTGGGCAGTACTTTCCTGTTAGTGAAAACACTTACATTTCAAAACAAAAATTGACGATTAAATAAATATTCATAAATGTGATGTTAATAGGGAAAATAGACTGGAAATGTAAACATTACATAAACATTCTTGAATAATTATTTAAAAGTTAAAACATGAAATAACTGAACATGCAAATATTTATTCAAAATTTGTGTTAATTATATGTTGAAAGAATAATCAGTAAGTGTCTTTATTTAATTATTAAATCTTGTGCTGCAGCACATCAAGCATGTCTATCTGTCCGTCTGCAGACAGGGACAACACTGCCACAGGCGACAGAAGCTGGAAAATAAATACATTAATACCTAAATAATTAATTCTGAGATGAATGCATGACAAATGCAAATAACGACTTGTTACTTAATTATACATTTAATAAATAATTACGCAGAATTCATTATTAAATGAATACACCTAACATCCCTTCACAAGGTCTAGCAGTAGCTTGGATTGCCTTTTACCAGCCTGACTATTGACGAACGCAGGATCAAACAAAGAGTACACAAACGATGAACAAAACACAAACTCTGGAGAAACTAATTTTAGAAAAGAAAAGAAAAAAAAGAACAGAACTGGAGCAAACATTACGCCACAGCTGCTTTATTGTCACCTTCTTTACGTCACACACACACACACTGACAAAGAGAACCAGGCACCTGTTGAACTACTTGGATTGAAGCTTTTTGTTTTTGGCTGCAGCTGCTGGGTCTACGTGTAAGACCTTTGCTTTGCAACTAAAAACAGAAATTCCCTCTGGCATAGGGCAGACATTTGAGAGGTCAGAGAACAAAGGTGAGCACCTGACATTCAAGAGCTGGCTCCAACAACACGTGAATTCTCTGAATAAAGCTGCAGAACTGTGCCTGACGTACTTAACGTGTTGCATGTAACCATGCACCACATACCAGCAGGTTCTGATTCATCCCAACGAAGAACAGAGTCTGAATATGTCATAGGTGTAGGTTTTCATGGCTCTGCAGCGTAATATCTGCAATTTGAAACCTGGGGTATTTACAGTGAACTGGTTTCAGTCACTAGAAACAAAGAAAAAAAAAAAAGGACAAAAACTTCCCCGAAACTTGACTCCATTCACCGTGAAAGGATTCATAAGTCGGAGCAACCTTCTGTCGTTGACTCCCAGGAGGCAACGGCTGAAATGTTGCCTGGTGATAGGTGGAAATATCTGTGTTGGTGCAACACCCTCAGCAGCACACGGCTGTTGTCAAAACAAAGCTGACACGAGAACACACACACACATGGATCATTTAACGAGGATCATCTAACAACCAATGATGTTCAGTGACGATGCAACATGTACAATGAGACATTAATCATTTTTATTAGATTTTTTAGTATTTATAGCAACTGAGTCATGTTTAACACAATGAATTGTCACAAAAACATTTTAACTCCTGAAATTTTTTCTTTGTTTTTATATTACAACCACAAACTCCAAAGCAATTTACTGGGATTTAATGTGATAGACCTACACAAATTAGTACATAGCTGGAATTTTCTTTACCATTACAAAAATTTTAAAAATGTGGCATGCATTTGTATTCAGCAACTCCAAGTCAATACTTTGTACAGCCACCTTTGCTGCAAATATAGCCACAAATCATTTGAGTTATGTCTTTAACCCAAAAGACAAATAGACAGAAATTCAGTCGCATTGTTGGCATTGCGACTGAATTTCTGTCTATTTTTCTTTGTGAAATAGCTCAGGCTCAGACAGATTAGATGTGGAGAGTTTGTGAACAGTGCTTGTCAAGTCTTGCAACAGATTTACAATGGATATAAAGGATTTTATTGCACCTTTGGTTGTTTGTTAAAGGGACAGTATTATATATTTTCCATGCACATCGTAATCAAATAACTATGCTACCTTCAGTTGTAAATCAAACAAGACTTAAAAGAAATTTGACTTTGCAATTTAACATCTTGAAATTGTGTCACTGTCTCTTTAACAAGCTCTTGCTCTTTCCATCACGCCACCTTCATCGCCTTCTCCATTAAGTCTTTACCATTTTTCCCAATGCTTCACTTAGAAGTAGTTCCTAACTAAGCAGAATCGCAGTTCCACCAGGTGTTTTCAAATTGCTGACTGGGTTAGTTGTGGGGGAGTCGTGCTTTTTGAGGCGAAAACTCAGATGGAAACTGTGTTTCTGGGGAGGAGCTTCAAGGAAAAGGCGGGGCTTTGTGAAACCACACGTTTTTCCAAACAAAATGGTTGCCATGGGAGATTCAAGAATTTGTCATGAATGAATAAAAGCAACACTTTTACGGAGGATTGCCATGTATAGCTACATTACAAGCTTCTCTGCCCCTGCTGAATATGATGATTAAGACCCTCATGTCAATGCATTTCACATTGTGTGAGGATTGTGTGTTAAGGGTGAAGTACAGTGCTAGTTTTCCGTTACATAAAATAATTATGCATGCATTCTTATCTGACCAGAGAATATTCCTCTGAGTATGCCATTTCTCACATTTTTATTAGGAAAAACAACCCCACCACATGTCATTTTCCTTCTACTTCACAGTCGTGCAACACTTTGTGTTACTCTTGTTGCTTTAGATCAGGACTTATTTTTTCCAAGGCTTTTTGCTCAAGTTGGATTCAATGATGAGCTGAGACTGACGCTTCAGGGCATCTCGTGTTATGATGTCAAACTCATCATCTTTGAGTTCACCCTCTGTGACACAAGCATGGACACAAAGACACATTTACATGGTGTGTGTGTGTGTGTGTGTGTGTGGGTGTGTGTGTGTGTGTGTGTATGTGTGACTGTGTGGATTGTTACAACCCACCTTCTTTGCCCATGTCCTTTATTGGTTTGTATGGCACTTTCACTTTTGTGTTGGTCTTGGGAAGCCTCCCTTCAATTGTGGTGTAGAACTGCTCAGTAGAAAAAAAAATACAAGCAAATAATGTTGAAGTAGAAAAAAATAAGTGTTTTGAATTTGTTTTTAGCTTTTTCTCTGTAAAAGCAGTCTTTTTAAGACTAAACAGACTTTATTCATTACAGAAAACTGGTATTCAGTAGCATACATGTTTTGAGAATTTTCGGATTTCATTTACTCTAATGACTGGGAGATGTTTTTATCCAACATGCCTTACAAATGACAACATAAGAATGAAGGTTATATCAGTGCTGACAACAAGTTACCCAGAAAGAAGACCACTAGTCAGGTTGTTTTACAGGTGACTAGTGTACAGTTACAGTGCAGGTATAAAGAGAGGACAGAGTGCAGCAGAGGGCTAGGCAAGTAGAAAGTAGAAGATGCTCTCTGACGGATATCTGTTCTAACCAATAGTCCTTTTCAGGACAATGAGAGAGTAATATCAAACAGCTCTCACTGCTTTTATACTCCACTCATCTATTCTTTATCTACAGAGAATTGGAAAGCAAAGAGCCAGTGATCAGACCACCAACTGCACAATCACTGTAAAAAAATACAATATACTGTCTGGTTGGTTGAAAAAAATGCTGTTAATATTGCAATGATGCCTCAATTAACACAGAGAATAATGCTACAATTAATACAGCCGTAGTTAATATTGAGTTTCCTGAATGTCCATTTCCAAAAAATAGACCAATATTTCCAGTATTGTGTCAACCACTGCTCTAATTTATACATTTTACAATAGTTTTTTTTATTATATAGATATTATTAGATGTTTTACTGAGTTTCGATCTTTTCAGACTTATAAAAGAAGGCCCCAAAAATGATACAGTGAGCTTTCTATCTTATGACCTGAGAAATTATATGAATCGACCCCATATTAGATTTGAGCTAAATCCAATAGCCGATATTATTACTACCTATATCATATATATCGTATATATTTCCCTACATTTCTGACACCATGTAAAAGCGACTCAGACACCATAATCCTGTGCTGCATCACAATCACTGTCACATGACAGGGCAAATAAACATGGCCAACCTCATCCCATGCCCTTCCTGAAACACAAATGGTGACAAAACGGAAATAAGCATGTGTTGTTAAGTAAATCAACCCAGATTTACTTATTGGACCAGTGTCAGTGTTGTTGTGGCTATATTGTTGATTATAACCGAATAAAACAAAACTGTTCTGGAACCACAAGCTTGTAACTTAGGCACAGATACTTAGGAATACCTCAGAAAAAAGCCGCATGTGGAACTTTCCTTGTGACGGTGTTAGCGTTAATAACTAAAAACCTGCTAGTTTTATGAATCTTGGCACTAAACTTGGTCCCTGAATTGGAAGTTTAGGCAAACTAACCAGTCAGACCTGAGTGATTCAACGGTGCATCATCATCAGCAGCTCTAATCAAATTTTGTCATCACTTTATCTGATTTTCCTCCCAGACAGATTTGTCTTAAAAAGTCTGGAGAGCTGCCACGCAGGTTTATTTTCGTACAGGGGAAAGTAGTTTCCCAAGTGCCAAATATTTCTGTGACGTAGTCGTACACTTACCTCATCTTCTTCTATCTCCTTCATGACAGAGGCCATGTCCATCCCTTCAAGCTCCTTTAGTAAGATCTGCAGTTTCGCGTCACACTGGTTCAAAAGCTCCAGCACAAACTCATCTGAAGTTGGGGAGGATTTGAAAGGTTTGTCCTCCATCTGGAAGAGGCACAAAATCAGAACAAAAATGAACTGCACCGTTAGCCGAAAGGTTGACGTAAAACTTGAGTGGCATCTGTGATTTACAAGAGAGGTGTCCTGCAGTTTCCCTGCCAGGTGCTCAACTCCGGCTCTGATGGTGCCGAGGGCCTTCACATTGTCGGCCAGGCGCTCTGCGTCTGCATCACGTCTCTGTAGCTGGATCTGCAGCTGCTGCTCACACTCCTCCAACTTCAGCATCTCACTAATAACAAAAAAGAAAGAATCACTTAAAATCCCTCAGCACAGGTCGTTCAAATGAGGAGAAACATAAACAAGGTGAGTGATCTCTGGTGAATCGGTTGCACCTGGACAGCTTGGCCTCCCCAGAGTATTTCATTTGATCAAACTGTTTGCTAAGCAGCTCCTTCTCCTCCTTCAGCTTCTCCAGAGCCTCATCATTCTGTTTCTTTAGATTCTCTAAATGTTCACAATTCTCCTTCTCTAAGGTAAAATGCTCCACAACGTCCTGTGTGGGTGACATGGAAGATTAACAGAATAGCATGCATGAATCTGTTTGTTTTTTTTGTCAAGTTTACAGTGTTCTTTTGTTTGTTTGTTTTGTTTTAAACATTTATACCTGCAAATCTGAGACTCCAATGGCTTCCTTGAGGTTCTTCAAGATCTCCTCAAAGATGGGGTTGGCTTTCTCTTCTTCAGGTACGATCCTGGTGCTTTGCTGGGCCTCGCTATCCAACTCATCTACCTCCAGAACTGTTCTCTGTACCTGCAGAAAACCAGGGTCAATACAGATATTAAAACATGTAAATGGACAAATATTTAAATGTCTTTTAAAATAAGAAAATAAACATTTTATTACCTAAAATGCAATAACATAGCGTTCCTTTAGTGTACGCTTGATTATTTGTAGCAAAGGATGCTTCTGCAGGTTAAAAAAAATTATTCCAACAACATGTGAAAAGCTCAACCTCTTCTTCTTGACTCAACATCAGTACAGTGTAATACTAATCTGTCGATTAACCAATTAGTAATAGAATATCATGAGGTAGTTAATAAGACTTTTTTTTAACATAATTTGAATTGGGTGAGGCTAAAAATGCCACTTGAGGAGTTCGGGGTAGAATATGCTTTTTTATTGTAAATGCTAAATGCATATATTTTCTGTAAAGTTCTGGTTTAATTGCAGGTCTGAGGGTGTTGTTCTTTCAGGAAATGGCCTTTTTTTGAACCTGCATGCTCCCTTAATTGATTACTAAATTAGTTGACGATTATTTCAATAATTGATTCATCACAATTCATTTGATTAATTGCTTCAGCCCTAGCGCAGACAAACCAAAATCACTTGTCCTTAGATGACAAGTAACTTTTTAAAAATTTATATCCTAAGCTTATTGGCATCTAAATCTAAATCTAAATCAGTGTCTGACTTTTAATAGGACCATTCTCCCAAGGTAAAGAATATTTACATCTCACCTTTTTGTCAGGCTTTTCAGACTGAACCTTGCGCTGATCAACTTTCTGCCTTAACCTTGCTATGTTACTTTCTCTCTCCTTGTGTTCTTTCAACAGCTGTTCCTCCAGCTGGTGTAACTCAGCCTGATGGACGCCAGACAAAGACACACGGTTAAAAGGATCAAAAGCAAGAAGGACCAGGGAGTTAATAAAATAATTCAACATGGCAAAAATGTGTCATGAATGATCTGACAAAAATGGATTTGCTGACGTTGATAAATGTTAGAAAATCATCACTCTTAAACAGGTGGAAAACAAATTTTGGACAAAGAGAGAACAATATATTAATATCTTTCCAGAAACATTCGGTGGTTCACCTCAGCAGTTGTTTTTGAGAGGTAAGCCTCCATATTTAGGGCCTCCAGGTTGTGAAACTCCTGTCTGTACTTCAGCAATTCTTTTTCTAAATTGTCGATCTGTGCTCCATAGCACCGAAACTCATCCTGGTTGGTTGAAATGGAAAAGGCACATGAAACCATGCGATAAACAAAGTACAAGAATACATGGGGAAAAAAAGAGAAAGCATCACATACTTCATTCTCAAATCATATTATGTCAAGTTAAATCCTCAACAATAACACTCTTTATGTGAAATGTGAATGTGTACACTCTTAGATTTCTAAAAAAAAAATACCTTAGTGATTTTGTACCTCAGTTTGTTTGAACAATTAGGTCCTCTAATCATTACAAAACCAAAATGGATAAAAAAAAGTACAAATAAACATATGCAAATCAGTTAAATTCCATAATTTACAGAAAATAGAAGATAACTTTGCAAATATTAAGAGATAATTTGAATTAACAAAGACTTTGAACGTTTTGTTAATTCAAATACACACAAAAAGAAAATAACAGTTGACTAAAATGACCCCACAACAGAAGAGGTTAAATAGCAACAGGTGAGGAGCATAATTTTGGTATTAAAGTTACTGATGTTATCATAATGGTATATGAATTTCTATAACTGCTTGTTACAATGTCACTGAAATATTAATACAGCTGAGGAAGAGGTTAAATTACTATCTCTTTGGTAAACTCAAAGCTCGACATCCTCTGTGATAAAGATTTTAAAAAGTATTTGGTTCGTTACAAAAACAAGCCCAGTCTGTGATGGTTCATTCTGGAAAAAAAACAACAACAAAAAAACATAAAAGTATTTATTTCTCACTGTCTGATATTAAATCAGACTGTATTGTGCCTGTTTTGGGTCAGCTAGGACTGCTAAAGTTTGCTAAAAGCCAGATTAGAAGTCAGTTATTAAAGAACTTTTTTAATGTCTTAAGCTCAGAAGCCCATAAGATCCTGGCTTTGTTTCTGATTGGCTTAATTTAGAGGAACTCCATTGGGTGCGTCTTAGGAAAAAACTTCAAACATCCAGCTTCCTTGTTTACCATCATGAGAAAATAAAAGAGAAATGCTTGGCTTTGTGAGGGACTAGTGCACTTCATAAAATAAACGGGATCCTGAGAAAAGAACATAATGTGGAAATATTGAGGGAACATCCCCAAACACCAGACAGGAAGTTAAAAACTTGTGGTTAGAAAAGACGATGAAACATCTTATTGACATTAAATAATGTATTAAAGTTCATTTCAAGCACAGGAATTCGGCCTCAGTACTCTGGACGTATCAGGTCCTCATGTATTGTAGTGCTGACAAAGCAGCTCAGGGAGTGTAGATGGTATTATTTACAGAACACGGTGTTACTGTGGTGACTATGCATTTTTATTATTCAGAGAGATAATCAACAAACTGGGTCAGAAAGTACTGTACTACTGTGGTCTTTCACCTTTAGTAACTAGTCCTACATTAAAGCACCTCTTTGCTCTCCAGAGCGGCACATAACCCATCCTTTGTTACGATGATTAAAGTCTTAACAAATATGAACCGCAGACCAAACAATGAACGAATGAGCTTACTGTCAACCATATAACAACCAGAATAAATACAAAATGCCATCTTTAAATAATGATCTCAATAATTTGGAAAAAAGCTATTAAAACCAACATGGCCCTTTGTTAAATCCTGTCGATAATTAAATTACGAATGAATGTGTTTACCTGACTCATATTGAATAGATTAAATACTTGACTTGTAGAAACAAGAAATCACTTAAACAGAACCTGGCTGGAAATAAGAAATAGGTTAAAATATCTTAAGGAGTATGAGTAAACCCTCACATCCCGATTGCAAGAAATTCATGAATAAATGAGAAACAAAGTTGTATAAATAACATTTCTATGGCTTTAAATGCAAATAATAATACGCCTTCTCCAGAGTGACCCACTTATCATAATTACTCCACGAGGTTACAGGTGATGTGTCCAGGAGAAAACAAAGAAACCAAGAATATCTAAAGAACTGCAGGCCTCACTTCCCTGGTCATAGCGTGAACTCCAGAATGGTACTTTTGTTGCTATGTTATTGTTGCCAAGAGTGCAATTACTTTCTCATGTAGTGTCAGGTTGGTTGCGCAGCTTTTTTTCCCTACAGTATCTTTTCCAGTTAATGAGGATCACTGTCAAAAATGACCAACTGCACATAAATAGGGCGAAACAGAAAGCGTGTTGTTAAGAAGGCGCATCATCCACCTACCTGCATCTGTGTCTTGAGCTTCATGTTGATCATCTTGCATTTTTCAGCCTCCTTGCACTTGAATTGAAATTTATCCAGACGGTTCTCCAGCATACGAAAATTCTGAGGAGATACCCACAAACAAGTAACAATCCTTCCAGTAGATCTAACGAGCATATTGTTAATATACAGTAGCTGCAATGTCAGTGTATTCAAAATGAATATTGCAAAGAACATGACGAATGTCAGCTGGTTCAGTTGATTAAAAGCCGATTACCATCGCTAGTGCTTAAAGCTTGACACATTTTTAGAGATTAGAGAGTAAACTACCCTTGCGTCTTCCTCTAGCTCAAACTCCCAAGCTACAGTGGACATAGCTGCCATGCTGTGCTCCTGGTTCCTTCTCTCTTCTTCTATTCTGAGCTCATCAAGGCGCTGCTGGTAGCTCAGGGTGGTGTGGGTTAGGGCATCGAGACGTCTTCTCCGGAACAGCAGCTCTTGCTCTAGTTTTGAAACTGCTTTCTGAGGGGAAAAAAGAGCACCTTATGACGGGCAAATACAATGCACAATTTAAAACACTTAACAGCTCGTAGATGTTTTTGAAACCAGAAATATCACCTGTCAAGCATATTTATTAGTAACATAAAAAACTTTGCCTCTCACCTGTTTTGACAAGTTGTGTTGATCAACCTAATTTAAAACACACAGAAATTTGTTTCAATTTTTTATTAGCATTTTATACATTTGCACAAGCATTCATACTTCTTGAACTAGTTATAATCACATACTGCACAAATTTACATGAGAGAAGTACAAAATACTTTGTGGAACGATCTTAATACAGTTTGTTGCAGCAACTCTCATTACAGTATGTCTGAACCAGCTAGAGACATGTAGAAGTTGTTCAACATCTCTTTTGCAAGATAGCTCGAGCTCAGTCAGGTGGAGCAGAGAGCGTCTGCAAACATCCACTTTCAAGTCTGTTCACAGATTGGGTTCAGGTTTCAACTTTGTCTAGGTCTATTAGTTCTGACACATGAATATGCGTTAATCTAAAAAAAAAAAAAAATCCAATGTAGCTCTGGCTATTTGCTTAGGGTTGTTGTATTGCTGGAAGGTAAACCACAATGTCAGTCTAAAGTCGTTGGCTGCCACTTTTTCATGCTAGGGATGTGATGTTCAGGATAATAAGCAGACTTCATTTTCATTTTGCACATTGTCAAAAAGTTCAGTTTTAGTTTAGCAACTTCTTCCAGATGCTTGCTGAGCTCCCTGTGTTGACTGGTCAATACAACTGAAATCAAATGGCCGACATGGTACTTCTGGATAACTAAGATAGAAATTAAGCACAAATTACACAAAGAAATAAAACAATAGTCTATCAGTAGCACAACATAATCACTGAAAAGAACAACTGAATTTATGTTAGATTAAGACTGCTAACTAGGATACATCTTAGTAAAAGGATGACCTGAGCCAGTTCTTTGTGCAGCTTCTGGTTCGCCGGCCTCAGTTGGAGGATGATCTCATGGTTCTTCTTGATAACGGACTGAGAACGCTCATAAAACGCAGTCCCTTCGCTCTCTAGTGGACACATTTAATAATTGCAGCAACAAAGAAATGTGAGCACCGTAGTCATTCACGTTTCAAGTTAACCTAAAGCTCCGTTAAAAGTAAGACATCAATGTAAGCTAGCAGCAAAGTAAGCAGTACCAAACATGGAAACAGCTGAAAACCCCCAAAACCCCAAACCTACCCAGCAACTGAATTTTATCTTGAAGCTCCGCTTTCTGTTCCTGCAGTGACAGTCTCACGTTTGGACCAAAAGACAACATTTTTGAGCGCTAATTTTGGACCGACTTAGTAAAAACTGTGGGAGTTTACTCAACTCGAAGCGGCGTCAGAGGGCTGTGCTGTTGCTTAGCAACGTGTAAACGAAGGCTGCGTTCATTTCCCCACCCGCCACCCAAACTTTATTTAAACAAGAATATGTACAACAAATCCTAGCAACAAGCACAAAAGTACCAGTAGGCCCAAAAATATAATGTATCTTCGGCGGGTTACTATGGAAATTCAAGGCCTAACGTTTTGGGGTTTCGCATTAATATCTAAGGTGGATTGATGGGAAGATATATAGGCATAAAATACTGTAATTTTGGGTGTTGGTTCAGAAAATGTAAAACTGTGGATATACTTAGCTATTACTAAAACAAAATTTACAACAACAAAACTTTTGTAATTGAAGGATTCATACAAAAAAATAGAATAAAATGGCAGGTCCATGTCCTTTAAACAAACAAGAATGTGTCATTTCAAAATAAATTCGTGTCAGCTGTGGCTGGCGTTAAAGAGCTTAATAAATTAAGTTTTGGTTGATGATGATGACTATGATGATGTTACAGTCCCAAAAAAGATAAATGATGGCCTCCTCTGTGCTGTAAACAGCACTAAGAACAATGTGGAACCAAAACATAAAAAAACATCTTGTTTCTATGTGTATTGTTTTATATTTTCTTCCAGAAATATTCCTTAATCTATGCTCAACAGTAGGAATATATGGAGTAAAAATAGTCTCAAAATATCTGTGCATGTGTAAAAATATCTGTGCGTGTGTAATACTGGATTTGTAAACATTAAAAATAGAATAAACATTTTCCTACGCCTACAAAAGTATGCACAAGTCAGCTGGTACACACACACAAAACTGCATTTATGCACAGATCTGGTTATTTTTTGTGTGTGTACCAGATGACTTGTGCGCACTTTTTCAACATTTGTAGGCATAGGAGAAAATTTATTTTATTTTTAAGGTTTACAAATCCAGTATTACACACGCACAAATATTTTTACACACGCATAGATACTTTTACACACGCAAAGATACTTTTACACATGCACAGATATTTTGAGACTATTTTCACTCTGTAGGAATAAGACATTAGTTGTGTCTTCTAAAGCCCTTCCTGTATTCAGCCAAGTTTGAAGAATGGGTGTCCCTAGAGTCCAGGGCTGGTTGAAAATGGTTCTTTATACAACCAACTGTCTAATATGAAACAAAAACGCTCTGGTAAAGTTGAAATGTTAAGATAAATAAGCTCTGATGACATAATGATAACAAATGTTCAAGTAGGTCCTCTTTTGTTTTTCCATTATAAAAAAATATTGGAGCCAACACAAAATTAGCTGTTTAGCATCTCTTTGTAAATAATTTGTCTCCAAACAACTTCATGTTTTCAGGTTTCAGGAATTTTAATAGGTACTAATTGTGTACACTTTTACACCCAACAAAAAAAGCATAGTTTCACAATTAAATTTTTTTTCTGATGTATTAAAAAAACAAGCAAACAAAAAAATATAAGCTTGACAATCGTTTATGAATAAACAATCTTGCAAATTTTACAGACTGGAGAGCTTTCTATTCCACTTCCAAAACTTACGATAAAAACACAAACATTTATCTTCAAAAGACAAGCAATGCAAAATCTTAAACTCAAAATTATCACAATAAAAATGTTACATAGTCAGTGAGACATTAAAAACAGCAATATAAAAAAAATAGGTGTAGTATCAAGTGTAACACACTTGGGCTATTGATAACCTCTCAATGGCTTTTCTACCAATTTGGTGAGTTAATTTGAAACAGTGCAATTTATTTGGTTAAGCTTGTAAATCTAAAGTTTCTTCTATCTGACTTATAAAGGTTTCCATGCTATCTGAATGTCAGAATAAAATTAACGGAAAAGTTAGAATAAAACATATGACATTACTTATAAAACAAGGCCTTTCAGCATTCTGTTGCACTTACATAAGCAAATGTAATTCCCAAACTCATGTACTTCAAGTTGCCTGTGTTGGCAATTTCTCATCAACAGTATGACGTTTTCAACATGTTAAAAGGAAAAAAAGTCTCCACGTTTATGTACAGACATCAAATGAAATGGCACAGTAATTTATCTGCACATTCAGACACACACACAAAGGGATTTAGTCAACAGATTTGGGTGCGTCATTGGACTTATTCATGACATTGAGGAGATTTTGTGACATGAAGTAGGGCCTCTCGGCTGATCCATCATTGCGTTCCATGTCTTCCACTGTGACAAACAGAAATAGAAGTTAAAAACGTTTTTCTGACACCAATTCTAATTTAACCATTTCAGGCTTACAATGTCATGTGTGAACCCTTATTTTAACTCGGTGCATTTTCGCAATCTAAAAGTGGGGAAGATGACTTGCCGAGGATCCAGATGGGACAGAAAGGGCATTTATTGACTCTGACCAAAGCAGTCATTGTAGTGTAAATCCTACACCCCTCAGTGTTGTTACTGACTATGTCCATCCCTTTATGAGCACCCATCTTCTGATGGCAACTTCCAGCTCGATAAAGCATCATGTCACAAAGCTTAAATCATCTCAAACTGGTTTCATGAACAGGGCAATGATATCCCTGTGCTCCAGGGGCTCCACAGTCACCATATACCAATCCAATATGGCAACTTTGGGGTGTGGTAGAACAGATCTGATCATGGACGTTTAGCTAACAAGTGATGAGGTCAATGCAGACCAAATTTCTTGAGGAATATTTCTGACATCTCATTGAATCTATGCAATGAACAAATGAAGGGAGTTTAGCAAGCAAAAGTGTAATCCACTACCAGTGAGGTATACCTAATGAAGAGCTGAAAGAAGATTTTTGAAAAGAGAATTGAGAGTGTAAGTTGGAATTTATTGATTTTTTCCCCCAATTTACACAGGGTCTAAATATTATGTAGAAAGATACAAAACTATCCACGAGCCAATATTTGGTTAAATTTTCCTTCTTGTCAGAACTTTTGGCTGAATATTTTGCAGAATGGATAGCAAAACACATTTAAATAGTTTGGTTTCATCTCACAGGCATAACTTTTCAGAATATTCCATAAATTCTTAATCATTGCCCTTTTGGAAATTCCTTTTCAGAAGCTTATTGTCAGCACCCATCTGACACAAAACACAAAAGCCAGGCGATTTGTATTTGGGATGATTTGAGGTGAAGTTGAAGAATTAAGAAGTAGTCCAGCTTTTTCATTACACTCTTTTTGAGTAATGTTTGGCGTTTGCATCTGACTGTCAGTGAAACCCACCCTCAGGATGATGCTGCCACCATCCTACCTGATAGCTGGTAGTGTTTTTTTTTTAATTAAAGCCCAAACTATTGGGTTTTAAGGACAAGATTATTTTATAATCCTGCTTATATACCAGGATTATAGGGTAATCTTGGTACATAAACATCTGACAAAGTAAGCAGGTAAAAGAAGTGGACATTTAGATTCAAATCATTTATTTAGTCACTCCATTTTCAAATGTTTCTTCAGGGATTTCAAAGACTTTTTCACAAATTACAATCACACAAAGTCCAGAATGTATACACCTTGTATTCTGTTGGAGGGAGTCACAAATCAAAAATGACAATTAAACAATTAAATGGACTTCTGTAAAATTGTCAATCATTTCATTTATAGACAAAGAAACTCACCTTTTTGTCTCAGATCCCAAAACTCACCTGTTTCCAACCATTATACCCAAATCATCCTTCACATGTTTACCCATAACAGAACTACAATTATTAAATACGAGTATTTGCAATCAGGAATTACACCCAATAAATATGGAATGTCATCAGTGATTTCAGTGGGGGGATAAAAATATCAGCTTACAGCTTTCACAGCATGACAGACAAGAAGAAGAAGTACAAAAGCTTTCAGACACCTAAGATGTTAGTTGCGAGCATTCAAAAGGCCATGTTAATATCATGCAGCACTTAATAGACAGAAAGATTCAGGGAAGGGACAGAGCAAGGCAAGAAGAGGGGTCTGTAAACAACTGGGAGGTTGGGTCGGGGTACGGAGAGTCTGAGAGGTCATGATTTTTGCATCATGGCCGGACAATCACAGCACTTAACGCCAGTCCAAAATACCAAGGCAAATAGGTGGCGATACAATATATGGAGTCCCATCATAGTGAGAGTCTCAACAAGACTGAAGCCAAAAGATACATAATAAACACGCACCAGTGCATATATACAAGTTTTTCTATCAAGAAAAAAAAAAAGAAAAGGTCCAGTATTCATAGCGTATCAAATAATGTGAAAGGTTTTGGCATCAGCTGGTATTTCTGTAAACTGTGAAAGCGATTCACCGTTGATTGAGATGTTTGCTCAGACTGTAAACATGGTTCCGGTTCTGTGGTGCTTCCGGCAAATGGGATTGAGACGACAAACACTGACAGTAATCAGGCACGGGGTTCAGCACGCACTATGTGTTACAGACCTTCACGATAGAAAAACCAACACTGTTCTAAAACCAAAACAAAGGAATGTGTGTGTGTGTGTGTTTTCTTCAAGCTACAGAGATGCACTGGGCTTTCGACCTCCTTCGGCCTTCGCTCTGGCCGGCCTTCTCCAGGTGGAACATCAGCTCTCTCAGCAAAGCCGTACACTTTAGCTTGAATGCTGTACATTTAACAGGTCCATATCACACAGCTGAGGGACGTAACTTCTATTCTTTCTGTTTTATGAGGTCTAGCGAGCCTTCTTGCTTTGCTGCATCTACTCCTGTGGTGCAGGTGGAGGATTATCATCTTTGTGTTGCTCTTTTTCTTCCACTTTCTTCACTTCCTCAGCTTCCCCAGCTGCAGCTAACTGCTCCTCTGCCTTTTCCTCTGCTTTCACTTCCTGCTTTGATGCAGCTTCCTTCACAGCTGTCTCTTCTTTTTTCTCAGTGTCCTCCACCTGACTGACTTGTTCCTCCTCCGCTTTCTCCTTCTTCTCCTCCTCAGTACTGGACTCCAGAGGCTGCTTTTCCTCGTTTTCCTCCTTCAGCACAGTCTGCTGTTTCAGCTGGACTTCCCCGTCCTGCTGCTGGAGGGGCGTTTCCTCCTCCACTTTTACCTCGTCCGCTTGTTTGGCAGCGTCCGCCACCTCGACGCCGTCACACTCGTCCTCCACCTTCCTGGACTTGGAGAGGATCTCGTGCAGCTCCGGATTCATGAAGTAAGGTCTCTCGGACGAACCGTCGTTCCTTTCCAAGTCTTCGCCTTTTGGCGGTGTGTGGCATCGATTCAGAATGGGTTAATGGAAAACGGATGGGAAAAACGCAAAATGCAGAGGGAATGTATGAAAGTGAAATTAACAGGAGACAAAGAGGAGAGAAGTGAGAAACAGAGCAGCAAGAAGGCAAAACAAGCAGCTTATCAATAGGAGGAGAAGATCTTTGGTTATCTTTGAGAAATGACTCACAGAAACACAGGAAGAGTGTGTCCACACACATGGCGTACACGCTGAAGAAGCCGTGGGCAATCAGATAGGCTCCCACTACTACTGTCTGCAAAGAGAAAAGCAGGATGTAAAAATATATATATATCTGAAAACTCATGATTATGTCTGTCTTAAACAAAGAACTCTACACATATTGACCCCCTGATAAACATATGTAAAGACATCTTAAAATAATTAATCTTTTATATCAATAGTCTAATTTGAAATGGGAAGTTTTAAGAAAGCTCCATGCAGTCTGCCTAGGATCTAAAAATTATTATTTTTTTCTCCAATCCATCAGATCCTTCAAGATGAAGAACTTATTTTTCTGCATGTACTTTGTTTTTTTTTAGTTTTGTTAAAATAAGATAAATGTTAGTCCTGTGAGGTATAAATGCGGACATTTAATCCTCATTTAATCTCTATGTTTTCTAGTCCACAAAAAAAACATCTGAATTGGAATTGGTAGATCAGACATTGCATAACACTGTCGCAGCCAGAAACATCCTGATCGCTGCATCTCTCACACGTAGAGAAAAGGTTTAATAAATCTCAAGCTGTATTTTAAAGAATCTCTGTGCAGTGCATTGGTGTAAGGTTTAATAAGTCTAAGGAATTTATATTTTGACCTAGAGACAATAAAATGCTGCCCAAATTTCCTTAAAGCAATGAAACAACTTTTTTTGAAGCACCAAACCAGAAGCTGCAGCTCAGATAACAACATTAGCAACCCAACAGCACACAATCCTGAGGTGGTCACTGCATATCGACAGGACATGTAGATAAGGAATAGGAAAACCTCAGGGTTGTGCTGCCCCAAGCAGTGAGCCACACTGACGCTCTGAAAAAATGGCAAGCTTCAGTGGGGGATAAAATGCATTAAGAAATGATTGTTTTTAACATAATCATTGCTACTACAATTATTCCTCTGCTGTCAGTACATACAGCAAATATGTAAAGTATAAATAAGGTAAAAATATTTTTAGTCAAATTTATTCTTTAGGACGTGCAAGGAGTACCAGTAAGTACTCTGTTGATGTAAGAAAACAACAACTTTTTGAATCACAAGATAAATGTGTAAATAAATTGAAGTTTTCTCAAATGTATTAAATATGATACTTTATTACAACGCTAACAATTTATTGTTAAGCTTTTTTCCACAACTGTTCTTACCAGTATTGGCACCCAGTAGTAGTTGAGAGATGGAGCCGCCTCCTCTACGGCTTTTATTCTTCCAGAGAAGAAGAAGAAAGAGAAAATCCCTGTGCAGAGACAAAAAGCAAAAATAGTTTATTTGAACTGTGGGAAAAACACACGGATGTCTCCAGAGTGTGTTCATCTATTAATAAAGACCTCCCTTACCCACAATGCCAACAATAAGGAGCTTCCCAAGAAACAGCAGGAAGTCAGTCACTTTATCTAAAACCGCCACCCTGCGTTAGAGAGCACACAGTGTTGAGTTTAACAGCGTTGTCATGTTGCTGCAATACTGGGGAAGAAATTATTGTAATATGAAGGTTAGTGAATGAAAAACAAACCTGACAATGTTTCTCATGAGAAGGAAGAAAGCATTTCGAGCTGAAGCGCAGAAATTTTTTCCATAGATTGCAATCTAGAGGGAAAACAAAATAACGAGAAGTGAACTTCTTGGAAAGAAGAGCCATCGGTCAGAAGTATCCAGTTGCAGCAGCTCACCATGATGTAGGCGTTCCGGTTCAGGAATTTGATACATTTCTCCAGACACCAGAAGCAGCACCTCATGCAGGTCAGCAGAAATTTAGCAAACTTATTCTGAGCACCTGGAGGACAGGAGGGGAAATGGTGCAACATTTTAGGATGAACAAGTATGCTTATGTGTGTAAACTTTCTGTTTATTCTTCACCGCATTGAGGTGAGAGAGGAAGTACAGTAACTGATGTGCATAATCATAGCTCTATGAACAATGACACACAGATATGTTGGTCCGAGACTGACTAGACCTGCTAGCAAAACAAAACGCACAGTAAAAGCAGATATTGCCATAAGTATTAATAACCCTAACTTCACAGTTTGTCATGTTACAATGACAGCCATCAATGCATTTTATTTAGATAGACCAACACAAATTATTCACAAATTAGTGAATAATTGCGAAGTGGAAACTAGAGAACAGATGGCGTCATGAAGACCGAGGAAAACACCAGTCAGTTCAGGGACAGAAATAAAATTATATATATATATATACATATATATAGATTATAAGATTTCCATCTTTGAATCTCTCAGAGTCTGCCTTCTAAAAATTAAAAGGAGTATGGCACAACTGAACATCTGCTAAGACAAGGCGTTTACATAAACAAGATAAGAAGAGCATTAAACAAAGAAGCAGCCCAGAGGTCCATGCTGCAGAGCTCCTGATGGGACAATTATTATTCATACACTCCACAAATCTAACCTTTACAGAAAAGTGAAAATGAAATTGAAGTCAAGATGTCCTGTAAAGATTAGACTCAACCCACAAAGGGACACGATAAACATGTGGAAGAAGTCGCTCTGGTCAAACCAAGATGTAACTTCTTGACCTACATTCAAAACGCAACATGTGGAGAGAAAAAAAGCCGACAGCAAACATTACCTGAACACGCCACAGAAACATAATGCTTAAGTAGACATGTGGAAGCTGGTCAGAGTCGGTGGAAGGTTTTAGGTTATTAGCACTTGTGTTACTATGGTAACCAGGGTCACTTGTGACTACATATCTCCATCGCCACTATTAAACGAGATTTAATGAAGCGTTTTTCCAACCTTTCAACTTGTGATCCAGATACTCCAGGAGGACCCTGATGACCTGGACCAAAGACAGGATCAGGGAGCCAAAAGCCAGGGAGCCTGTGTGGTATCTACACAGGAGGAGACCACAGACGAGAATTAGTCACAATTTTCCATGTCACATGGTCTGAGGCACCACCTGCAGACCTCACCATATGCCCCATTTGGGACAGATTCAGCTGCTTTTATTTAAAAGTAAATGAATAAATAAATAATGCCACATTTGTTCTAGAATGTTTTCAGTTATGATAATTAAAGTAAACATGGTTTCCAACAACCTAAGAGCCCGTCCGAGAGAGGAGAAGATGGGATAAGCAGGGATATCATCTGGCTTCTTGAAGGCCCAGTAATAGGAAGCAAAAGCTCCCGACAGCGTCACCTGGCCCAGCGCCGTCACAAAGTTTGCACACCAGAAGAAGAGGAAGACGTTGTAGAACTGAAGCAGGATGAGGTATCTGTGGTACAGCGTCTCACCACCGTAAAAAGCAAACAGGCATTCTGCGTCCGGGCACTGGGCTGAAACATTGGAGGTGTTAAATGTCTGCGGGAAAAAGGAGAAGAGGTGGATCAATGCGGAGATTGTCTTTCTAACTAAAAGGCAACCTGTTTACAGCATCAGTACAGTTCCAGGATTTGAAAAATGAGCCTGACTGAAAAGAGACATTTTGGGATCACCTTGGGATCGCAGGTGTCCATCGAGAACGGGCAATCGGATTTGTTGTACACTTTGTAGATCTGCTCATTCGACGTAGACAGAAATCTGATTGGAGGCGTCAAGGTGACAAAGTGTCATCATTGAAAACATCATGTGACAAAATGAGGGATTGAGCTTCTTGGAAGGCTGATGAAAGGATACACTGCAGTGACGGCCCAGTAAGCGATCACCACAGCCAGGAGGGCGAAGGTCAGCAGCGGGTAGAACATCGCCGACATAATATGGCCCACAGCTCTGACAAAAGAAACGCTTGTTATTCTGCAACATGCCATTACTATGATATCTGAAATTTCTATAATTGCTACATAGAAATTGCTATAAAACATTTTGACTTAATAAAAGAACTTGTAAATTAAGCAATAATTTCATTTACAACATTTCTATAATTATGCTGCTTAGACATAACTCCAACTTAGACAGCAGAAGGATTTAATGACCACTTTTTTCTCACACTGATCTGTTCTCCTGCTAATTTTTATTTTAATTATATTATTACAGTATTGTTTTCATAGAAGGTATTCACAACTTATTGATTCTTTGTTTTGCTGTGTCTTACTCCTAGATGTACTACTGACAAAATTGCTGCTGCAATTAACTTTATACATTCCCTCAATTTTATTTTTGTCTTTTCCACAGAAAGTTCTCCTGGCTCAGTTGCTCTGTGTTCAGGTGTGTCTTGCTCCTGGACAGTGTCAGTGACAGAGCTGTTGCTCTTATTAACTGCGGTACTTTCTCTCCAGTGGAAAGTACTCCTGGCTCAGTCATTCAGTGCTTTACCATGTCTCTTTTCTTAATTCTGCTATTAGCTGCGTTTTTCTTTACCATGGGAAATAAACCTATTCTAGCGCAGTTCTATATTTTCAACCCTCAACCGCGATTATGCCTATTAGTTGCTCTATCTGAGCTAGGTTTTGCTGTAGTACTTGTATAGCGCTTCATACTACATTCAGTTACCATTATATGCTTGTTCAGGTGGAGGTATTGCTGCAAAGTCAACAGCTCCATGCAATCACATGAGCTTATATAGTTAGATAGCTTATACAGATAAATAATCAAAGACAGATTATTACATTAAATAATCAACTGACTTTGATTGTATTATAATGTGGATTGAAATTGGACTTTATGTCTACAGATCTGAATCTTTGTGTTTGCTCTGACACGAATTGGATTGATTCATTATTTGTTTCCATATAATTGGATATGAAATGTGTCAGTTTTCCTTTTAAGGCGATTAAAGATTAAACTTGTAGACAATCAATGGCGCATAAATATGTTGAATTGAATTAAAACTCTAAATGTAACTTTCATAACGCATAATCTAGCTGCACTGTTTCTTTAATCGAGTCAAAACGATGATGCAACACATGTGACACATCTGTGTGAAAATGCACCACAGCTGACATGTACAGACCTGCTGGCCTCTTTGATGAGAGCGATGGCGATCAGGATTCTTTTCCTGAGGAAGATGAGCAGCAGGATGATGATGAACTCGACAATCGCCAGGATGATCACTGTGCAGCAGATTAAAATGATGAATAATCAGTTAATTGAAAGAGATAAATCACGGTGAAAATGTCTTACTGAAGGCCAGCCATGTCTGTTGGATCTGCAGGTAGACAGAGAAGTCTGTCTGCAGGCCCAGGTCACGGATGGTGACGTCTGCGCCCGGTTCTCCCTTCAGGGCAGCGTACTCTATGTAGCAGTGGAAAATCCCTAAAAACAATCAAGCTTGTCAGTTATATCAATCGTCTTTAAAGACAACCTTTAATTTTAGCATTTAATGCTAGCAGGATTTACCGTATCCAATGACAAGAATGACCAAAATAATAATGACCCAGACCATGACGGCGGCCAAGAATCGCAGTAGGACGATGAAAATCAAGCTGACAACCATGGCGATCACCAGACCGCTGCAGAGCGAGAACAGATTAATGAGTTACTTTATTAACTGGAATATCATCAACCAATCAGAAGTCAGTGTGATTGGTTGATTCTTTTCAGAAACCACACAAAGATTTTTTATACACCAATCTGAACCAAAGCAATCTGTCCGTCTCGGTTCAGTATGAACTGAATCACTTGAGAAAATTGAAAGCTTGTTCAGTGCTTTAGCATATAACACTTAACCTTTTATTTGAACAGTACAGGTAAGTAAACTCACAGTAGTATCCAGTGCCAGGACTGAGTGTAATCTTCAAAGATTCTCATGGCCACCTGACGAGCTTCCAAAACAATATTTGACTTCCTTTCAAGAGAAAACATCAGATGAATGGATCATTACAGGTTAAACAGTAAATAGTCTAGATGGGGTCATTCAACTTAGCAAGAAAATGAATGACGTTATTAAAGTAAACTCCCTTATCAAGCAAATAAATTATATTAATAGCATGTGTGCTTAGTTTCATATTTTTCATTTTATTTCATATCACTTAAGAGCAATATTTCTGAGTTTAATGTCTGAACAAAAAACAATGATGGAGAAAACTGTTCAGCAAATTTAAAAAGGTTTTGATTTCTGTAGTGCAGTGTTGTCTGAACATCTTGCTACAGCTGCCAAAAATGTCCAACTGAAAGTGTTTGGGGCCCAGATACATTTTTTTCCATTTATTAAAATTGCAAAACTATTCATTTTTTAAAAATCTTTACCTGCTAAAAGAACAAACAAAGAACACAGTTTAGTAATGAAACAAGTAAAGTTGTCTGATTTCTGTAGAAAAGTGATCTGTAAATCACAGTAGGTTGGTAAACATAAAAAGATTCTCAAAGGTTTTCATGGTTGGATGGATACTTTAATTATCCTGTAAGAGCAAATAAAATGTTTCCCAAAATAAACTTTCTTTGCATAGCTATTAGGGCCCAACACAAATGATGATCCGACCGGAACACGGTGAGCTAAATAATGAAATAGAATTTTATGAAGCTTTGAGGCAGATACATTTTCTTCAACGACTTTTAATAATTGAGGTACTCGAATCATTCGAGGAATTGCTACAGCACCTAATAGCTATACACATTTCATAAACTGCTATACTGATATAAATGTTAAAACAAAAACTAAAACACGTGCTTTATAACATTATGTTGTGTCTCCATATAAATGGAAGTAGACTCACTTTGATGCCTCCAGCAGGTCTGTGGCGTTGACTCTGTTGTTATTGTCATCGAAAAATGAGGTTTCGTTGCCTACAACCACCACCCCGCCACTCAGCTTTCCCAGGGCAGGCAGGCAGCGCCGTGTGACTGTGGAGGCAGGCCCATAATCACTTTTTGAAACTCTTGGCAGCAGAAACTAATTAACAGAGACACCATCATAAGAAGTGAAAGCTTGTCACTTACAAGCTTTGCTGGGCAACAGCATGGCAGGACACAGGGCATCCCTCAGGATCTCAGGAGGACTCTGAATCATGCAACGAGAGCTTTGGTTAAAGATCCCCTCATATCGCACACATAGCTCTTTACATCCGACCCCATTTTAAGGTGAATAATCTCAGTATTTGAAAATGTACCAGTGCGGTGAAGTCAGTTCCCTCTTTGCAGTATCTCGAGTAGTATTCACGGTCTTCGTTGCTGCCTAGCTTAGCCTTCACCAAATTCAAGTGCCTGTCAGGACACTTTTCCACACATATCTGGGAACAGAAAACAGCAGGCAGGCATGAACCACTGATCGGTGCTGTAAAGAAGCTGCAGCAACCAGATGTAGCCACACTTCCTGACCTGAGGGGTGGGACACTGGAGCTCCAGGAGCACCAGGGGGCTGGCACATTTCAGGATGTTGAAGTAAAACAGAAAAGGTTTCTTCCTGTAACGTGACAATGACACAGATCACAGCCAGAATATTTTTACTGACAGACCCAAACAGAGCACTTTATAATCATGAAGTGGAAAGGAAAATGTAATACAACTCTGGTAAAAAGCAAGAGACCACTGCAGTGAGTCCCATTGAAAACATCATGGTTATTCCACCAAATATTGATTTCTGAACTCTTCCTGAGTTAAAACATTAGTATTGTTGTTTCTAAATGAATATGAACTTGTTTTCTTCGCATTATTTGAGGTCTGAAAGCAATGCATCTTTTTTGTTATGTTGACCATTTCTCATTTTCTGCAACTAAATACTAAATTGTTTGCTCAGAATTTCAGAGACATGTTGACAGTAGTTCATAGAATAAAAGAACAATGTTCATTTTACTCATATACCTATAAAAAGTAAAATCAGAGAAACTGATTATTTTAAATGGTCTCTTAATTTTTTTTCCAGAGCTGTATGTCTAAAAAGTGTGGCATGTATTTGAGTTCACCCTACTTCAGCCAGAAACCCCTAAATGAAAATCTGTGAAACTATGAAAATTAAACTATAAATAATTTTCCTTTCCACGCACAGTTGTTCTGCACTATGTGTTGGTCTACAAAATAAAATCTCAGTAAAAACACTCTGAAATGTTTTTGTTGTATCGTGAGTAAATGTCGAAAAGTTCAAGAAGTACGAATGCTTTTGCAAAACTCTGTTGGTGGAAGTTACACAAGATCATGAGCAACCTTTAATATTTCAGGTGACTTACTCCAGTGCGGTCCCGGCCTGCCCACAGAACTGCCCTCTGCTGTCTGTGGGATAAATCACTTTCCTGGGGTCACCCTGAGACCAGGCTGCAGAGGGATGAAATACTTCAGTTTGGAGGTTTTACATAAACTTAGCAGGTTTTAGAATAAAGTAGCAGATACAAAAATAAATGAATAAGATATTATATCAAGAACCAGATAAAATGCAGAAGCAATGTGCGGTGTAAGCAACAGTTCAGCTCTGCTAATCAAATGCATTGATTAACTGATCATCAGCAACCACCTAGATAAAAGAAGGAATTTCAACAGTGTGACTATCAGGAAAAAACATACAAACACATCTCAGGAAAGCAGAAGTTGCAGATGTTTGCTGAAAACAGAAAAAAAGGCAAATATGCCTTATCTGTCTAAAACGGTCCAAGCTGTGTCCCTTGACACATTGCAGCATAGAAGGACTGTTTTACTGAGGTGGAAGCTAAAAACAACAGAGCTGGCCAGAAGTGACTCATAGTGTGTGTGTATATATATATATATATATATATATATATATATATTTATTTGCCCGAATGTCCTCAGATGGAACATATTAATTTTGGTTTGATTTGGTATGAACAAAATAAAGAAAGTTGTAAAAGGTCTTATCAAAACAATTAATTCAAATAACTTTTCTAAAAAAATGTTTGAAAAGTTGTCAAAAATGCAACTAATCAAGGCTCTGCGCTGAGTTTCTTTTCCTAAACAATGCTCTTTTTAGTAGTTTTCCTTATACAAGGGAATAGGGCTGCATAATTTTCCATATGTAAATTTAAGTTTGTAAAAATCAAAATCAAATTAATCTTCGTCAAGATATTTATGGGTTTTGAACAGAATCAAAACAGGATTAATGATATGGGACGATTCTTACCGAGGATACCAACAGCGAAGTAACCAAACAGGAAGAGGATGAAGAGCAAACAGCAGAGGATGTCCGTGCAACCCCTGGAAAAAAGCATTAGACTCATCATGTTGCTTTTTTGGTCTTACAATAAATTTTAAAAAAAGAGAACACACACACAAACACACAAAATGAGTGAAACAGATGCTTTCACCTGTTCTGGATTGGCCCTTTGAAATTGGGATCAAACTTTCTGGACTCCCCTGAAACAAAGACAGAGAGAAATCTTTCTTAGCTCTAAATGTATCCTTACTCTGATGAGATGGCAACACATGTACAAGAGTAGGCAGAACTAAAACCTGTTGCAAGTTCAGGGATCCCTCTTGTCTTACCACATAACCATTCATACACTTTACAATGAGTAAGACTCCACATCAAAGCTGAGCACAACTCTGGGCTAGAGGTAAACTTCCTCAATAGGTCCTTGATCGAGCTAAAATTTACAACTGAAATTAGTCACAAAATTTAAAAGAATGCCTTTTATAAAGCAATTGTGTGTAATACGGCATGGCAGAATAAGGTTGTTTTTTTTAGCAATATCAATAGATCATCACAATATGTATTTTTAAAGACGTGCTATAGTTTTACTTAAATCTGCATTGCTGATATTGTTAAAATGATGTAGTGGTTAGTTAGTTTAGGCCTACCGTCATAATAATTGCTGTTTACAACATCCTCAAAGAACTTGGGTTTACTTTTTAAAATAAGGGCACAGTGTTTATGAGTTTGAAAGCCTCACTTTGACTTCTCAAACATTTGGACATTTCTGAGTGGTCAAGCAGTTCAGTTTTTGTCTCTTTTGACCCTAAATATGTTTCTCCAGAAGACCTATTAACCTGTCCATGTGGGCAGCTGCAAATATCAGCTGGGCCTGAAGGTTCTGATTTTAAAGCTGGCAGTTCTTTCTTGGTTTGCATCTCCTCAGTCCATGGTGATGTATAACTTGCTTCACTGTGAACAGCAACACCAGTTTAAGATCAGGTTTGGAAAAGATAAAGCACGTTTACATAGAGCTTCTGGACTGGTCCCAGTTTCAAACCTGCCGACTGTTTATGGACTATACCCATCAGGTCTGTTTTACAGCAGGTAGGCTATGCAGGAAAATATCCAACTTGCTGAGAGGCTTTTAATCAAATATTACTGCAGATGAACATTTAAGTCAATACATGTAATTTTGCACTTGAAATAAAGAATATGTTCCTTTTGGACAGAAAAAAAAACAATTTTATCTTCTCATATATTTAGATAACTGTATTTTTCAGTAATTTTTAATTTTGACTGCATTACAAACCATAAAGTCAATGTAAAACATCTACACCGTGTTCCAAATTATTATGCAAGTGATATTTTTTCAGATTTTCTTAAATGGTCAATGCAAATGATGGTCAGTATAATTTTCAAGTCATGAATTATTACAGTATAAATCAAATTTTACTGAACAAAGCTCCCCATGAGAACAGTATTTTTTTCAAAAATAAAAAACTCAAAATGCACTGTTCCAAATTATTATGCAATGCAAATTTTCTAAACATTTTATGGATTATAAAGAACTGCAAACAGTCATTCTTTGAATGTGCAGCATTAATTGGTCACATGTACTAAAATCAAAAGCTATTTCAATCAAAAACATCTTAACAGACCGAGTTACATGTTAACATAGGACCTCTTTTTTGATATCACCTGCACAATTCTTGCATCCATTGAACTTGTGAGTTTGTGGAAAGTTTCTGCTTGAATTTCTTTGCAGGATGTCAGAATACCTTCCCAGAGCTGCTGTTTTGATATGAACTGCATTCCACCCTCAGATCTTCTGCTTGAGGAAACTGCAAAGGTTCTCAATAGGGTTGAGGTCAGAGGAGGATGGTGACCACACCATGAGTTTCTCCCATTTCATGCCCATAGAAGCCAATGACACAGAGGTATTCCTTGCAGCATGAGATGACTCCACCACCTCCTTGCTGACGTCACAGCCGTGTTGGGACGTGGTGGCCATTCACCACCAATCCACTACTGCGTCCATCTGGACCATCCAGGGTTGCGCAGCAGTCATCAGTGAACATTCTGTTTGAAAATTAATCTTCATGTACGGCTGGGCCCACTGCAACCGTTTCTGCTTGTGGTCACTGGTTAGGGGTGGCCAAATAGGAAGGCCATGAACCGCAAGCCTCTGGATCCTCCACCTTGAGGTTCCAGAGGCTCCAGCAGCTTCAAATAACTGTTTGCTGCTTTGTAAGGACATTTTAACAGCTGCTCTCTTAATCTGATGAATTTGTCTAACAGAAACCTTCCTCATTTTGCCTTTATCTGTACAAACCCATCTTTGTTCTGAATCAGCCACAAATCTCTTCACAGTACAATAACGTTTCAGTTTTTGTTAAATATCTAATGTTTTCATACCTTGTCATACGGCACTACACTATCTGATGATTTTCGTCAACAGAGAGATCCTTTCTCTTTCCCATATTGCTTGAAACCTGTGGCCTGCTGAATAATGTGGAACATCCTTAATTAGATTTCCTTTAATTGAGCTCACTAGATAAACTAATCAACTAAGCTCTCTGAAATTAATTCTAGTGGTTCAAAGAGCCCTGACACACAATACCATCTATAAATTTAATAGCACAACAAAAAATCTCATCTTTATTATACTTAAATCCAATTTGCATAATAATTTGGAACACAGTGTAAAGAACACACTGGGAGGTCAGTATACAACACACACAGTTTCTTTGAAATGGACTGACAAGTACAGGAAGTATGAGGTACATAGCTTTATAAATAAAGACTCCTTACACAGCTGGTGTTGTTTCATGTTCCAGATCATCATTTAAAGTCAGATGTTTACAGCCATAGTGGTTTAACACACACAAGTAAGCTAACCACAACATACATATTGAAGACGGAGGTACTTTTGCATAACTCTCCTTTCCGCATTCCACTGCACTTCCTGTCTCATTATAGCTGTTACCAACAAGTAAATTAAGAAAAATATAAGGTTATATGGAAAAAAATGCTAAAAGGTTGTTTTTTTCATAATGTGGTCATACATTGCTAGCAGTTTCATTAGTAATACAATCTGAACTGAAAACATGAATAATTTTTATATTTCAAACAAAACGTGAAACTAAGCAGTACATAATAAGGATCAGTACATCACTAAGTCAGTCAGTAAGCTAAATAACAACAGGCCAAGACCAAGCAAGGCGACTCCCATCACCCTCAGAGTCTGCTGCATCCACACATTGAAAACTCCCACTCCCCACCCAGAAACCAACCACAGCCAAGCCGAGGGTGCAGGTGCCAAACAGAGCACCAACCACTCCAAAATCCCCACAAAGCCAAAGAACACACCCTACTAGAAGAGGCAACGGGCACACGCCAACAACACTGATACTGGCTGAACCAAATCTGTGCCACCCAGCAGACTGTGGCAAGTCAAACCCCAAAGGAAACCAGAAATTGACCTTGGCCAGTAAAATGATTGATCAGTGCATTTTTTAAAAATAAATTCAGCCTTTTGCTGCAGAAATATTTTTTACTAGTTCACATTGTTGCATGTAACATATTCTCAGTCAGTGTGCATACAGGACATGATTAGTTGATAAGAGTCAGGCCAAGCATTGACAAAGACTCCTGCATAACAAAAGGATTTTTCTGCCTGACTGTCATTCCTCACAATCCACAAAATGGCTCCCCAGTGACGGCAGAGGGCTCCCTGTGGGCATCGCCAGACTCCATGGAAACCCTTCAGACGAGGCAGAAGAAGGAAACTTCAGCCGGGCCCAAGCTGACCACAAATACGCCACAGTAAGACAAACGAGTCAAAAGACTTTCAAGAATCACATGTTTGAATACTTGGTAACAGGAAAACCAGCTCGATGGAGAAATTCTGTTGCAAGCAAGATTTAGTGGAGTTCCTCTGAAATGTTACACGTTGTGTCTGACACACTTTATGATAGCAAAGCTACATTAAGCTCATGTTAAGGTGTGGAAAATGAGCAATAAGAGGCAAGAGACAAGGTATCAGCCATGACGGCCTTGCAGCCAAAACAGTGCTCACACGCCGCACATACACAGGATACCCGAACATTTCCTGCCAAAATGTCGCAGACACAGCTGAAATATAGAACTACTCAAAAGCAAAATGTGACTACAGAACAAAAATCCATCAAAACTGCTAGAAACAAAAAGTCACAGTTCAAATAATTTGTTTCAAACAGGACCTCCAGAATGCTGTTGAATTGAATCCAAAGGGGAAACAGTACCTGTTTTTTCATACATGGTCATTTTGTTGCGGTTTCCCTCCCAGTTTGTCGTACAGAGAGTTTTATCGATCCTCCACAGCAAGCTGGTGTTCAGCAGCTGCTTCTTGTCGTCTCCTTCCTTTTAGAGCTCCTAGGCCTCCGACCTTTTTACTTCCTTCTTTCACTGTTTTGAAGCTCTTACTGGGGGTTTTTTTTTTGTTCTTTTACCGCTTCCCTTGAGTATGTCACTCTGACGTTATAAAGGAAATTTGCAGCAGCAGCTTTTCTGAATCGTGCCGTTTTGAGGTTATCTAACAATACATAAACTTTGTGGAACTTTGTAGGAAGGACAGTATGTTTCTTACTTTCATTTTACTGAATCAACATTTTGGGATGCTAACATAACAGGGGAGTTACTCCTCACGCAAACACCCTCTCTTTCCAAAACACGTGGCCTAAATGACTTCTGAGCTTTGCTGAAGCACAGCAGTGCTTCAGTTCTAGATAAACAGCTTCATTTGTCAGAGTCTCTCCAGCTTACTGTTGTAAGTTTAAACGGCATCATTCAAGTTCTCACAGTGTTTTGATAGCAGCCAATAGGCTACAAAATAAAATTCTCTCTGCATTACTGAAGCACTAATTCTGGTTCTAAACCATTATTGTTACACAGAGAACAGTACAACTGAGAAAAGGCCGTCCTACGTAGTCAGTGGAGCACATGACATGTGACTGACAAACAATACACTAACTATTGATTTAATCTGCTCCATGGCTTGACACAGTCAAATCGGCACATGTCATCTTGTGTATTTCTGCTGTGAAAAGTCCGCTAGCTCCCAGTTAGAAGTCTTATTTGGAAATTATTTCCAAAAGAAAATACATATTTTATTTTCCCTGAATGCAATAGTGATTTTTAAAAAATAAAAGATTATATCATGTTGGAATCTGAATCAAGGTTTCCAATTGGTAACCTCAGTAATTTCAGTTAAACTAATATAACCACATTCAAATTTTGCAACATCATCCGTTCACAATATCTTGCAAATATCTGCACAAAGAATTTAGTCTCAAACAGTAATAAAATATCTTTTAGATCACAAAAAGCAGTGTGTAATTATGCATAGCTCTTGCCAGATGTCAATAGAAATGTATTGTTATTCAACCAAGAGGTCTGTAAGGAAATGAGAAAGATCTTTCTCAAAAGATAATAAAACAAAGCAGCAGAGTGTCAGCTTTGATACATATCATATGAATGATTTGTTTTCATTTATTTTTTGATAAAAAAAATCAACATGATGAATATTAATTGCACTCTTTTCAATAATCAATAGAAATTATTATTATTTTTTTGTATTACAGCAGTCAAACCCCTCTTATGCTTGCTGACCAGCTTTTTGAATAGTTCCACTAGGAGAAATCTATTTTTGGTGATGATCCCCACGTCTTCCAGGTTGGAAGCAATCCTTGCCATCACCCTAATCTTTAGTCAGGATTCTGGCTGGGTTCTTCCATAATATTATTACTACATCCAGTCAAAAGAAACATGTGGGTAAAATGAAAAGGTTGCGTTAAACCTAACCCTGCCACGGGTTTGAATACATATGGGCTTATCTTCATGTAGACACCTACAGTGTCTTCAAAGCACTTAAAAGATTTGCCGTTATTTATGTTCTTTGAGTTCCAACAACACATTGCCTACTATGGATCACTACTGCTTCCTGGAAACCAACTTTTATTGGGACATGAGGTGTCCACTAACACTGCCGAGAATAAGCCCTAGCAGAGACTGCAGCAACTCCAGAAGCACAATCAGTCACAATAACTGCTGCTCATCTCCCTCACAGCCATTATTCAGTCTGTCCTGTGTTCATACAACATCGTGTGGTTTGGCTCAGCCACAAAACGGGGCAGGGCCAGACTCCACTGATGGTTACATATCTGGGGTCAAGAAAAGGGAAGCTAAAATATCTGCAGACCCCCCACATTCTGGACACAAACTGTTTAAGCTTTTACCTTCTGGTAAAAACCAGCTGCCCCAGAAACAGTTTCTATCCTTAGACTGTCAATCTGATGAACACTTACCAATTAGAGTGCCCAAAGTAATTCAGCCTTATCTTCCTCTTTTGGTAAAAAATAATAATAATATATATATATATATATATATATATATATATATACACACACAAAGAAAAAAAAAATATATATATATATACACAAAGAAAAAGAATATAAAACTTTAAAGTGGAACTGAAGTAAAGTTCCTTCTTTGTGTGCCCAAACCTGGCAAATAAAATTGACTCTTATTATTAACATTATATCAGTAGAGTTACAGGGGTTTTTTTATCGTTATTTGACATCAATTTAGATAAAATTGATGCCAAGTTATATATTATATCATATTTTTTTGCTGAAGGCTATCATACGCGAGAAGAATCTCATTCTGGCCAATGCAAAGACATTACTAAATGCCATAAAATCAGTCATTTGGCAAGTTAAAAAAAAAAAAAATTTTGACTGCTTTTATTATTGCTACTTTTTCCATATTGAAGGACAAAATGAATTTGAAAGACTGAGGTCTCAGAGCTGGAGGACAACTCGGCTCTTATACAGAAAAACAGATCTCTGATTGTGCTGGAAAGCACGCGAACAGATTTTCATCTCGCTGCTCTGCCAAGTCTTTACAAGCTCAGATGTGTTTGCAAATTTGTTGAAATAAACATGGCAGTAGTTTACTGATGTGCTTTGGCGCATCCAAATGCTGTGGATTTATTTATTTATTGTTCTGGAAGCAGCCTATTATCTTCAGGCACAGCATTACTCATCCAGCAGCTCTGTATGGGATTAAAGCCGGTCCTAAACGATCCAGCCTTTAGTGTGGTCAGTATTAGGAATCTTTAAATTATTTATAAGGGGTGTGAATGTTAGGGCAGGAGTAATTGTGTGGTGTGTGTGTGCGTGTGTGTTACCGGGTGTGATGATGTCATGGCTGATGTGCTCCACTAATGGGCTCTGAGGGGTTATCAGATGAAGCTTTTCCTGTCTGCCTTAATGGATTCTGGCTACTGTGTGAGTTCCTTGGAGGGAGAAGATGCATTTGTCTCCTGATGAGCTTATTCCTTACAGTTTATCTCTCTTTTTAAAGAATAAGAATAAAGACTTATTTATTAACTATAATTAGAGGAGAAGACAGACTCACAGCTGCTGTGTGTAAGTGTTTTAAACACATGGGATTACCTTAAAAACTCTATTTCCAGACACTATTCAGGACGTTGGCCTACATACTTTTTAAAGGAAATAAATTAATGGTTCTTTACAGACAGAACTGAAAGAAAAAAAAAACTGGCCCAGATATACAACGACAAACTGATTTAATCAAATCCAGCAGCCTAGTTTGTTTGAGTTGTTCTAAAATATCTATAGGATCAGCACTGAAACATTCAGCAATAACACTGAGTAATCTCTATAAGAAGAAATGATGCAGTGTGTGTGGGGGGGTATGTGCGTGGGTGTGGGTGTGTGTGTGTGTGTGTCAATAAAGAGGAGTTTGCAGGCCTAATATTGACTGGAAGTCTCCTGACTCGTGTCTGCTGTGTGGATCGAGCAGACAAGGCTGAACATAGTCCAGGAATTGCAGGCTGCAGCCTGCCTTCAAGCAAGCGTACCAACTCAGAAACGAAGGATTATGCTGCAGCTCACCGCATTGTTAGACTACATTGTTAAAAGAATGCTAGAAATTACTTTTCAGTGCGCAAACTGCAATACAAAAACATTTTCCAGTCTTATCCTTATCTAAGCATCTAAGGAATGACAAACAATGGGAGTTGGGAGCCAAGACTAATGTATCTTTTGAAACTGTGTACATGTGTTTCAGAAACACTGGGTACATAACAAGTGGACATTAGCTGGCTAATTAGTCAGGCTATCTGCTGGTAGAGCCTCAAGTCAGCTGCTTAACAGCCTCAGACTCCAGGTCAATTTCCCACTTCCCCAATTCGCCACCTACTTTAAGTCAACAGACCATGTCCTTTCTTTCCTCTATTTTATAACTGTAAACAAACCATTTCCTTCCCATCTACTTAAACCCTTCTGTTTGATTCAATTAGAGTTCATATTATTAAATCAAACTCTTGCAGTACTATTGTAGTTCTGATCCATGTAGCAGAATGTAAAAAAAAATTATTTGAGTAATAACTTCATAATTTTATAATTTTATCTGTTGCTGAAATCAAAACTGAAGAGCAAATAACTCAAAATAACCCCAAGCAGCTTCCTGATGGTAGATACATTTTACATGAGTCATATATTCACAATATACTGTAGATATAGATTATATAAAACTACTTTAAATCATCAGTTGTCAAAGAAGGGTCAACATTCCCAAAGGGTGCATGAGTTGACGTATGTTCAATGTAAAATGTCCAACAGTAGCTTTAATTCCCACCTGAAAGGGTTGTGCATGAAACAACCAAAGCCACAATGGTACAAAAATGGTGATAACACCCAAATGCTACTTGAAGCTTGGCAAATGAAGATTTTATAAACCATAACAGACTGTCGATGCTTTCTATGTCAAAAAATATTTCCAAAGAGACACATTTTTCTTTCTTGTAACTGAGGGATCAGCGTAATTCCTAAAGCCAGCCGAAGGGCAGTGTGTAGCAAAAAGAAGAGGAAGCAAAACAATTTTTTTTTATCCAACCCCCTGGTCTTTTCATTTTGAAACACGTAGCAGACCCAATGGACAACTGGTTCATCATTAACGTTTTCAGGAAGCCCTGTTGTGGCTAAAATCCCCAAGATGCGGTTAATTTATACCAAAACAAAATGCATCTCATCAGCTCCTGAAACATTCACAATGCATTGTGGAATTTAGCAGTAAGGCAGCACTGGTGATCTACTCCCAGTGAAACGCCAGCTTGGGGATTGTGGCTTTCTATGACTATCATCTCATGTTGCAACTCTTAACTTGGGGTTATTGCAGCAAGGCTAAGGTTAGTTATTAAAACTTCATGACTCAACAGCCTGTATGAGCAACAATCCAGCTCAGACACAAGAGGACCAGGGTTCATGTGGGCTGAAACTTTGGAGAATCAGTAAGAAATCAGTAGTGAGTCACACGCTTGTCTGATGTAGAGGGAAGAATTCTGGCATTATGCGCATCTAAGGAGAATCCATTGTTGTGTTTTAAAACACATCTGTCAAATCCATGTGTTTCTCTGTTTGTGGGAGGCTGTGTGCAGCTGAGAATGAAACGACCATATGCTGATCTATAATACACACAAATACACACACACACGCACCAAATGGTTTCCAAGCTCTGGGGAAAACAGTAACCAAATAATAAATCACACATTTAGATGCTGGTTTCTTTCAAAGTTATTTAAACCAAGCCTTCTTTTTCAGTGGTTTTAAAAGCCAAATAGAATAATTTACAAAAAAAGGTAGACTTGTACCGTTATCCGGTTGTAAAAAAAAAAAAAAAAAACCCGAGGCTACGTAAAATCAAACTATCTTGTTACAACATAAAATGGTCATTTTCTCCACGATAAATAAAAGTAACTGATTTTCGAGAAATCCCAGTGACAAACGCCCAGTCTACAGCTGATGAGGATGTCTCCAGATCAGCGTACCACCCTGGAGGTCCACACCCATTCATCCATTGCAGTCATTGTTTCCGTTTCTTCGCCCCGGTTTGGAGAGAAGAGGTGGGGAAACAATCAAAGATCGAGGAGAAAGCTGTGACAGATCTAGCTATTTTCTTTTCTTACCGTATTTAGAGTCTGGGTTTTTCTCATCCGGCTCCATTCTCACACTCGGTTCTTCTCCTCGCTGATGATCAAGCCTCAGACAGCACAGTTACCATGGAAATGTCCAGGCGGAGAAAAACATCAAGAAGTGACCGACTGTTAGCTGCTACAGCGCTCAGAGAGAGAGAGAGAGAGAGAGAGAGAGGGAGACCATCCCAAAATGCACGGTTTCACGTCGCATTCCACAAATAATTGAAAGCAGACGCAGCCAATCAGAGAGCGAGGTTTGGGACTTGATGAGTTCTACAGCCAATCAAAGTGTCGCTGAGCAGAGAAGCACAAGCTTTCGCTGACATTGCTCTGGAATGTTTATGTTGAGAAAACTAAACTGTTTATTTCAATGGGCGTAAGAGGTTTAAAAAATTTATTTAAAAAATGTTTTATGTTAAAAAAAACCCGTAATATTGTTACTTTTGTGAATCTGCGTTTTTGTTTTATATCAAAAACTTGTAAAAAAGTAAGAGTGAGCAGAAACTATTTCCCTTTTCACATAAGTAAATCGTTTGCATTGCAAACATTTAGGCTATATACTTTTAAATGGAAAATTTTTACCATTATAACAAAAATAATTAAAAGTATAATTGGTTATATACTGTAAAGAAATTAAGAACTAGGTTATGGATACTTTTTTTTTTATTATTCGATTTTCTTTTTCAAAAATGGGAAAAACATATACTCTTACCGCTGAGTTAATACTTTGTGGAACCTGACATCAACCGGAACTGCAATTTTTTAAAAGTATTTCTTTGCCAGCTTTGCACATCTTTGTCAAATTTTGCTAAACCTCACCCTTTTTCCCCCTTTTTTTTCTTTTTCATAACGGCTTAATCACAGTCAGATTACACTGAGGACTCCTGTGAATTGAACTGTATTCACAGGGAATTAGGTTTAGATCTGAACTTAGATCTGGGCAATTCCAACACCTTAACATTTGGCTGTATGTTTCGAGCCTTCCTACTCGAAAGCAGTACTCCGCCCCAGTCCCAAGTTATTTGGAGCCTGTAACAGGCTTCTTTCCAGCATTGTACTCTATTTTAACCACTCATCATATCAGCTCAGAACAGCTTTCCTGTGCCTGCAGACGAAACTCATTGCTACAGGGTGGCAGCATCAGGGAAAGTGTGTTCAGGTAATGAGCAGTGTTTTCCTCCACACATAACATTTTGCATGCAAGTGACAACAAATATTTTGTCACTTGCTGTATGCACTTGTTGCAACTTGACTTGGTGCAAGCTTTAAACTGGACTTACCATGGCTTTAATACAACAGTGCCATTCCTCTTACCATTATTTGATAAAGTCTGGATTTGTGACGTACTCGGCTAATCATTATTGGGTGGACAGATAGTCTGACCTGAGCTGTGGAGCTCTGCAACTCATCACGAGTTACCACAGGCCTCTTAGCTAATTCTCTAAATTAATGTTCTCTCCTGGCTTGTCAGTTTATGTGGAAGCTGTGCCACACTCTTAATATTGTCAGATAATGGATTTAACAGTGGCATGATAAATACATGTTCAAAGCTTGGGATATTGTCTTTTTAGCCTAACCCTACTTAAAACAAAAACAACTAATGCCTATTTTGAAACCAATTGAGTCCAAATTAAGTTCTGATCAATCAATTTTACTCCAACAGAAAGATTAAAAGCGTAATCTTTAGTTTGTGGCTATCTGGCTTAATTACTCCACAATATACCACAAAACCTACAAATATGGACCTTTACAATGTGCATTTCAGAGTAATAATAGTACAAGTAAAAGATCATGCAACATTAAGAGTAGCACAATGTGTAAAATGAGACCCTTAGGCTTGGTGAGATGCAGATAGATGTTAAACTTAGTTGATGACCTTCCTGGTAAAATAAAAGCATCTTTGAAATGGCAAAGCTTTGGGAGACACTCTCACATTTCTTAAAATAACTCAGTTTGCTGAAACTGTCAGACATAAAAGTGTAACGTGCAGCTTTGCCAGGAAAGGAATGAATAATTTAACAGATTGAGATGTAATCAGGTTTCCTCAGAAAACCATGAGAGCTCATCCCCTGTGCTATAACACCGCAGAAGCCAAAGCAGCTGAATACATCTTACAAGCTGCAAAGCTTTCTTTTAATTATGTTTGCCTTTGATAGCATACTAATGTAGAACTTTGCAAAAAGAGAGAAAATACCAGTTTCAACAGGATTATTAGATTAAATGCTGTGTCTCAGAAGTGAATCTTGTGCAATATTTGTATTCCTGCAACAATGCAACTGGAAGTCGTGAAAGTAAAGCTTTTCTAATTTTTTCACAATATGATCTCAGATGGAATAAATGGCTTAAGACAGGAGTGGAGGCCCAATTTCTTGAAGAACAATGACCTCAAGCATACAGCCAGAGCTACAATAGAGTGGTTTAAATTGAAGGGTAAGAATGGCTGTCAAAATGGCCCATTCAGAAACAAGACCAAAACGGATAATTTTGGTCTGTGGGAAGATTGAAAATATTAAGAACTCTCTTAATCCAATCTGACTCAGATTGTGGTATTTTGCAAAGAAGACAGGGCAAAAACGTCAGTCTTCATGTGTGCAAGGCTGGTATTGTACTTTGTATTGTTCACTTTATGATTATCCACAATCTTGTGTTAGTCTATTACATAAAATCTCAATATAATTTAACAAAATAGTGAAAGGGCTCCTTTTTGAGATGTTTGTTAACAATAATTTTCTCTCTGTTTAAACTACAGGATACGGCTGTGCAGGCACTAGTTATGTTGCTTATGGGTTGATTGCTAGAGAGGTAGAGAGAGTGGACAGTGGGTATCGGTCTGTCATGAGTGTCCAGTCTTCGCTAGTCATGCACCCCATCTATGCTTACGGCACAGAGGCCCGGAAGGAGAAGTACCTGCCCAGACTTGGTAAGGTGCAGCTTTTTTTCCAACCAACTTTGGTTCCAGAGGGAAAACAATTAGATCATTGAACTCACCGGTATGTGTTTATTTATTCTGCAGCTTGGGGGAAATCATTGGCTGCTTTGGGTTGACTGAACCAAACCATGGCAGTGACCCGAGTAGCTACCATTATTTGCTTAAAACAATGGTAGTAAGAAGTTCTGCGAACATTGTCTACTTGGATGTTGCCATGTTGTATGGCGTTAACTTGAATGCTGCTTTTTTGGGTGTAAAGTCCAACCCAGCTCAGAGTTCCAACTTCTGAGGCAACTGGAACGCAGCACAAGTGTGAGAAGAAGGTGGACTGAGATGAAAAGTAAACCTGAGTGCCATCTGCAATTGAAACATTCTTGAAGGAAGGAGAAATGTAATAAAATAGAAGGGGTCCAAGAACAAGCCGATGAGGAAGTTAATTTTCCAGTAACTGGAAAATTATACTGATTGTTTGTTTTTTTTCACTTGAATGTGCTGAGCGCATCCAGACATATGATATGGACGGTGCTATTTTTTTCTGCCAGGATCACAAACTCACCTGTTGCAGACATTGCTGTGTTCTGGGCCAGGTGTGAGGATGGCAGAGTTTAGGGCTGGAATAGCTGTGGCAAGGCTCTGGATATTGCCAGACAAGCCAGGGACATGTTGGGAGGAAACGGCATTGCAGACGAGTACCACATCATCAGTCACGTCATGAAAATGGAGGCTATCAACACTTACGAAGGTGAGTGAGAGGAGCAGCCCAAACTTAGACCACAGATTCGACTTATATAGGTTTTCTTTACGAGTCCAGGGCAAACTAAATTTCAGTAAAACAACTCACTCTAGATGTGTGTGCAGTCACATAAACCAGGATGGGTTGTAATAAGAGGACAGATTGGTAGGGGAAAAGCAGGAAAAAGCTGAGCTATAAAAAGAAAAACAAGTTTTAATATCGTATTTTCCAGACTATAGAGCGCACCATACTATAAGGCGCACTTACAAATTTTTAGGACAAAAAAGGAAACGTAAGCCGCACCGGACTATAAGCCGCTGGTATCTCCGTTTTCCATAAGGACCCAGCAGAGGGCAGCAAAGGGCTGCGTCCTAATAAATCTGCTGGATTTATTAAGGCGCAGCCCTCAGTCTCCCAACGCCGAACCATGGATTCGTTCACGCTGACTTTACGTGCAGCGGCTCTATTTCCCTCCTGTACTGCCAGATCGATATCCCTCAACTTAAAATCTACATCATATGAGTTTGAAGAAATTTCTCCGTCATGGCTGCTGCTTGCATGTACTTGTTCTAAATGAAAATTAATACTTTCTTCTTTGATGTCCAATTTTGACTTCCAATGACTCACTTCCTGCTAAAGAGCCCCCTGGCGGTTGAAGAAAAACCCAAGCCGCATGGTTCAAAACGTAGGAAAAAAGTAGCGGCTTATAGTCTGAAAAATACGATAATTATCGATGTCATACCCGTGTTCTTAAAGCATGAATTTATTTAATATTTTATTGTGCAAATGTTATTGCATTAAATGCTGCATGGCTCAGCTATTGGACACATGAGAAAGTTCAATATATTATATGTGCAACACTCTCAATGTTTTAAATCATCTTTGCACTAAATGATCTACAAAGACAAAAGTGATTCAGTCCAGCAAAGTGAGATATTATGTTATTTTATACCAAGCAAACTCTGAAACGTTAGACAAAATGTGCTATGATGTTATGTTCATACACGGTTGCTAAGTGATGAGATATTTTCAGAGGTAGTCATTTTGATTAATGCTTGTTTATCAGTAAGTTATCAGTTCAGCATCTGTATCTGTCAAAGATTTTCTACTGAAAAATCAACATATGGCGAGGAGAAGACAGAAAATTTTTTTAACTCCTGTAAGCGAAGGATTTCCATTCCGAAATTACCATGATGATAGGTACAGGGAAGAAGTGAAACAGTTTGGTTGAACTGAAGATAAAGATATTTCACCACTGTGCAATTCTTTTTTCAACATTTTGTGTATAGTTGTCTTAAGAATATAATTTTGCTTAACAGATAGTGACTGCTTTTGAATTGAAAGGACAATAAAAGACAGATGCAATAATAAACTCCAAAAATTGTGATTACAAAATTGGGTTTTTAAACACATATCTTAGTCAAAACTCAAGAGGAACTTAGAAATTTGATCACTTTTTTGTTCCTCTTCATTTACACTGGTATTGTGGTGGAAAACGGAGAAAAACAACTACTAATCATGCATGCTTCATCAAACAGGGGGGAAATGGTCTGTTTTTATCTTGCAGTTACACATAAACACCGCCAGAGGTCAGCAACAGAATGTTGAAGCTCCATCTTAAATCACTTGTGCGATGTCAGAACACCTTGTTTAAGATGTTTTTTTGTTGTTTTCCTTTGACAGGGACCCAACGACATTCATGCTTTGATCCTGGGCCGAGCTATCACCGGGCTGCAGGCGTTCACCGTGGAAAAATAGATGGACTTCAGCATCTAGATAAAGCTGATGATCTGAAAAATCTGGGAAGTACAGTTTCCTCCTACAAGCAGCAGTGCTGCTGGACATATGTGATAAATACATGATCACACTTATGTTTATGAAACTACTGGGACAAGATATTTATTTGTGTTGAAGTTTCATGCTTAGGGCTACTGTCAGTATTTGAACTATTGTTCACTATAAAAGTTATGACTTGTATAGTAAAAAAAAAAAAAAACAGTTAAGCATTTGATTGTTTAATAAGTTGGTGAATGTTATATTTTGTATTGCTTGATTATGTAAATAAATTGGTTTGAATGATTATAGTTGAAATACTGTATATACAGACCCTGATAATTCCTCCGAGTAAGATTTGTGTGCTGCAAATGTTCTGTAAATAACACAACATAACTTGGCATTGTTCCCTTTTCTTGTGAATGTATTTATTACAAAACAATACGATGCTGAAACTGAACATGAAGCAAATGTGAACTTAGCTTGGGCTAGTCTGTTTTTGTTTTAGCTCATGTCCAAAAATGGTGAACTGAAACCAGAGGCAAAATCAGTTGTTTAGGAATAGAGGAGGAAGGAAGACACATGAACATAATTATTTAACACCAACGAAACCACAAAAACCATTCAACATGTCTTCAATTTAATAACCCCAGTTGAGAATAGAATTAATTTGTTAGGGCTCTGCTCTCTGATTAATGTCGAGACCATCTTTGAGGCATGCCAAGGCCTGACTGGCCTCCAGAAGCTCGTGCTCCAGCTTAGAGCAGTTTTCCAGCACCTCTGACAGCTCCTGCAGCTTCACCTGGATTTCATTGCTGTTAAGCTCATAGATGGTGAACATTTCCTCTTTCATCAGCTGACACATCTCTGTCACCTGAAGACGAGAGGAAAGAAATAAGGCCAGAATCTCTGTTTAAAACAGGAGAGAAGGGTCTGAAGTAGAATCAGAGTTCTGTCCTCAGAATCAGAGCTTTTCTGGACAAAATATCTAAGAGGAATTCACACCTTCTCTGTTAGCTGCTTCTGAAAGCTGTCCATCATTTCCTGGTCTCTGGTTCGTTCATGGTTTATTTTTTCCACCATTTCTTGTGCTCTTTTGCTGATGTCATCAATGTATGAGCTGCAACCGATGTTAAAATGTAACAGGTGGAATATACGCAATTTCCTAAAACATGTTTACATTTTCTCTGCCTGCATGGGTGTCTTTGTACCTACTACGGTGCTCTTGAAGCTCAGTCATGCTCACACTTGATGACTTGTTTCTTGACAAATCACAATCTGTATCTTCCACCTGAAAAGAAAGGAAAATATTGCAAGAAATTATTTCGTCATCCAGAAGAAAAATTACAGACCAAAATAGACATTCTCAAAGTATAAATAACCGGTTTGACCAAAACTATTTTTCTTTTTACTCTTGAACCTTAAGAGAGCCTGAGAATTAACTTGGTAACTTACAATGTTTATGTTTTATGAAAAAGAAATTCAGTGGTTCATACCATTTATTTAAACAATGAGAGTATTTAAAGTAAGTCATGAAATTACATTTAATGTTAAAGAAGGTTCTTGCCTATATGTGTTTATCTAAAAGTAGATTTTATATAATTCCATAGTTTTACCATCAGTGAGTCTTCATGTCCTTTCTTAGGAGTAGATAGGGAGCTGGATGGAAGGTCATCAAAGAAGTAATCCATTTTGGCCTGTCTGACTGTAAGGCAGAGTCTGAGTTAAGGTTAGGATGTAGGAAAGCACAAGATTAACTTTAGTGAAAGTAATGTTATTTACACTGAAATTTTAGACCGCATGTAAAAATATTACCACTATGACAAACGAGTGCTAAAAAAGTTAATGTTAAGTTGAAAAAACATCAGGCTAAATCATTTGCTGTCTTTATAATGGGTGCATTATAAATAAATACAGTGAATGTCATTTCAAACCACTGATAAAAGATGAGTCCACATGAACTGTCCATGGAACCCAAACTAACCACATCAATATGTTTTGCATCATTCAAAAAAAAATTCTAAAACCTTAAGCAATTTACACTGATGGTGTGTGTTTTTCAGGGCCAAATGTCCTATATTTTTGAGTTAATTGTCCTTTACTTTCTTGGTTAAAATATATATTTTTTCATCTATTCTGAGCAACAAGAACAGGACAAAAATGCTTGCTATATTTAGCCAAGGTTAATAAATGGGTGTGCCCTAGTTAGCTTTCAGTAAAGGTTATTGGATTGGAAAACACGCTTAAAAAGTGATGCTAAATGCTAATTGTGGATTAAACTTGCAATGCTTTATATGTTGAAATGTTAAAAATGTTTTATATTTAAAGAAAATTAACATATTTAAAACACTAACTTATGGTGTCAATATTGTGACATTAAGTGAATCATTTGAATTCATAATGATTCCAATTTGTTAAAAATTACAATGTAGAGAAAGTCAAAACAAATGTCCTTGTTAATACTCAAATAAACATTATATCCAGTCTGTTCTAGCAAAAGGTTAGCATGTAGGCAGCCTGTCACATGCTAACGTGTTGCTAGCAGAAGCTAGCAAAGTGATATTTTCTGTAGTTAGTAAATATAAAATTCCCACATTTTGGTCTGCAGTTTGTGAATTAACGCTATTTATAACGTAATAGAGTGTATACAGTAGTATTTTTAGGTAACTAGATATCAACTGGCAGAATGTACAGAAGTAAGAAGTGATTAGCAACCATCGAGCTACAGTAGTTTAAAGTCCTGTACTTTAAACTACCATATTCTAATGTCTTTTCATTAAAAGGACTTCCAGATGTTAGTTTAAGAGGGTCACAAAATACTTGAAAGATCTTATTAAGTTCTTAGTAACAGATGTCAGATGACTTACCTGTCAGCCGGAGGTAATGAGATTGTATTTTTTTAGGGTAACTTCATTGGGACTGTAGCCATGGTAACGGAACGCATTCTACACGAAACGGTTAACCGTTAACACAGAAAAAAAAGGTTAACAGCAAAACAGAGAAAAATGAAAGATATTCAGTGAAGATAAATTAAAAATATATTTTATTGAGCCAAATTAAATGTTGTTGTTTACTCATACTTAAAGGAAAAATATAAATTTTAGCTTCAGTCGACAAGGGGGCAAGGTTGAGACTGAAGTATATTTGAGCCACTTGAAATGTTTATGGAAAAACCTGTAATTTATTGTATTAATGAAAATAATCGCACTAATATAATGGGCTATGTGTAACAGCGAATGGTGAAAACGTTTGTAACTATTGCTCTTTGTTCTTGTCTAGCTCTTGTTCCTTGACGACAGGATGGCTTTATTAAATCATCATTTAACCATCAGTTCTTGCCTTCTCAACAGTCACTGGATGCTACTGCTAAATAAGTAGAAAAGTAGTCTGTTGTGCTTGAGTTTTGTGTTACTTAGTTCAAATGAATTTAGTTACGTCCAACTGAAACATCACTAACACTGAGAATAATTAGTTAAGTTGCTTTGCTATAAATAGTGTCTGATTGATTCAATTATTCAATTATTGATTCAATTCAGTAAAGATATTGTACCTTAGGTGGGCAGTCTTGTGTAAAGCGCTTGATGCAGCACTGGCAAGATTTGCTGCGGATTAAATGCCCTCCAGTTCTGTGAGCTGGGATAGGGTTGGGATGGGGTGCAGCTGGATCGGCACTGTGATCTGATGTAATCCCTTCCTTCCCTTCCCCTTCACTCTGTCACTGTCCACACTCTGGATTATGTCAGGACAGAGGAAGCAGCATACGGAAGCGCACAGCCTTTTGAAAATACCATGATGCCTCTTCACCTTCTAGCAAATAATGTTAATCATGATGTGATACCGTGGAGAGCAGGATTTAGTTAGATTAAATAGTAATAGTTAATCTCAATGCTGGAATTGACAAAAGCCTAGCATTTGTCAGGTAAGAGACTTTCTTCATTCACTACTTCTAATATTTTTTAAATGCTCAGATTTGCTATTTTTGCTTCAGGAAGAGACTCTTCAGCAGGAAGAAGACTTAAACTACAAGCTGTCTTCCTTTGAATGTACAGAAGAAGCTACTCTTCAGTAGAGGAAGCTCCTACTCTGGAAATATGGACAGCTTTAACTACACAGACCCAGCGGGACAGTCCTTCCAGTATTTGGTAGAAAATGTGGAACCTTTGTATAAGCAATACAAGCCCCCACCCAGGGACCTCATCCAGCTCCCCAAGTCAGTGCTGTACCTCATCATGGCTGCCCTGGTTGTTGTTGCTGTGGCGTACGCGATCGTCGGTCACCTCATTAAAGATCTCATGCTGGATATAACAGGTACCCGATTCAGTCAGAGGAAACACATAAGCTCCACAACATAATTCTTCTTGACCTAAGCATGAGCTAATCAGGCTTTTAGTTGTGTGCCCTCTACTTTCAAAAATCGTTGTAACTAAAGTAGTCAACTCTCGTCTTTGCAATTTTATTCAGAAAATGTTCAAATTTGACATATGCTATTCTAAGAAATAGAGACGATCATTCTCAGTCAAGTTCTTTATTTCATCAAGGACACACACACACCCTCACTTTTCTGTAGTTTATTGAAACTGTAGTATTATTGTGGCGGTTGCAGTTGTACAACATAATCTTGGAAAATAGCAATCTTCTCTTAGCCCTGGATAAAATGGTGGTAATATCCTGAATTTTATATGCAAATCTATGAAGAATGAAAGCATGAGTGCAAAAGAACAGAAATCCGTAGAAATATCTCTTCAAGTGATTTCCTTTCCTGTAACGTCAAAGCAATTCCTCTGAGATAAAACATTTTATAGTATGGCAGGTGTGTTGATTACCCAAAATTATCTTGCAAAACAGGAATAATACACACTACATACATAATTGTACAGAAAGTGGAGGTTGAACGCTTTTTATAGGATGAAACCCTTCAGCGCTATGTTGTCTTCATAGAATGTTGGAAATAACATTCATGAAATGTGTTTGTTCACAGACTGTTTGCTGGGCCCACTTGACGACGACCTGAAAAAGGACGCAGAAGTAGGGGGTGTCGACCCTCTTCACATGCCGCCTGCCCTGAGCCACTCCCACCCAAACGCCTTCCACGTCTGGAACCAGGACGACATAATCATCCCTATGACCCCCGTCAACGAGAGCCCGTTAGCCAGCCCGCTGATGTCCGTCATCCCATACATCCCCTCGTTCTTCCCCAGCCCCCTCAGCATCGCCAGCCCCACCACCACTCAGCCGCTTCCCAGGGAGAGTGATGCGTGAGGAGATAAACACACACCGAGTCTCTTCAGCTACTTCTGCATCTGAAACCACTTCTAGTTAAAACACACCAGTTTCCAAAATGTTTGGAGAACTAATTTACCTTGGAAAATGTGCTGAAAATCCGCGAGTAACCCCAAGAGACGATTGTCATTCGGAGATCTTCCTTTTTGACGTCTTTTGTGGAAGCAGTAATAAGGTTATCGTGGCTGTTCTGTTATATAAAAAAAACAGAATAGTGTTTTTCTGCAAGAGAAGGAAACATACCAGATGTTTTCACTCGCCCAAAGCCTGGAATATTCAGGAGGATCGCCTTCATTAGTTGCTTTTTCCAAGAGTTTTGTGCCAAGACAATGCAGTGATCTTTTTTCACCTGCCAAACCAAGCGATTCAACTGATTATTTCATTTAATTGTTTTCAGGAGCCTTTGATCCTTTAAAGCGACATATATTGTTCATAGTCGTGTGAAAAAATATCCTACTTATTATTCTAATAAATATATTCATGAATTTCAAAAGAATTGTTGGCATAATAATGTCTAATTAATTTTTTTAAACCTTTGCTAAGATAATTCAATGAGACAAACTTTATTTTGCAAATTGAACAAAGGTGTTATTTGAGGAAAAGGTTAAGACACCCCATCCTTCCAGGACTAGTGAAAACTCATTTGGGAGGATGCAGGTGAGCTTTGATGAAGGTGAGCTGACCTGGCTCTCATGGAGTGAAGCAATTTCTGTGGTTATTTTCCTAAAATGCTGTTTGGTTTATGTCAGACATGTCGTCTTGATCTGATTTCCAAATAATTTAGGTTTAGATTCTTCTAACCTAAGAACATTACTCTCAGAAGTCCTGCTATTTCTCTATATTCCTTCTGAGAAACTTTAGTTTGGCATTTCATCTTTTCTCAAATAACAAATGTTTTCATCCTTGCATATCAAATATGGAAGTTAAACTTATGACGGTACAAGAATGTAATTTCTTATCAACAGCAGTACAAACCTGCCCTGAAGACGTCTTTTAGCATCTTACGCTCACACTGCCAGGTTTAATGTCCTCCACTGATAGTTTGTCTTCAACTGATTTTTTTATTTTTATTTTAAAATGAGCTATAAAAAAGCAAAAAATAACACACACTGCAGGATTCAAATGTCTGCTTTCTTTGTGAATTAAAGACAAATAACGGAGTAAGGCGCTACCATATGCTGACACAGTCGTATTCTGATGCTGAAAATATCTGTGGGCCTTAAGGAGCTTGGCTGTTGGGATGAAGTTAATTCAATTAGTTAAGGTGACCACTTTAAGTTGACTCTGTGATACCTTTTAGAGACTCAACGATTAACAGGAAAAAATGGAAACCTCAAAAATAGAGTGAAAGTATCGTTTTCTATATAAATAAAGTGAAAATAAGCCCAAAGACCGAATAAAGCCATTTTATGTTTATTTCAATTTCATATTCTCTTCATTTTCCAATTGTAGTATTTAAGTGTGTTATTTAAGAATGTTTGCTTTAATTTAAATTTTTTCTATTAGTTTCATTCATTTATGTTTATATAAATGTATATATTAATGCGTTGAGACAATTAAGTCAAAGGAGCCTCAGTCTGCAGGACAAAATCACGTTATGGGGTTTTATACAGACAGGATATTGGCTAAAGTGAAAAAAAACAAAACAGAGTATAGTTAAAAACTTGACAGCATTTAAGTGCATCAGATCAATTTCCCCAATGTCATTTATTTTTTATGCTAATTTATCTATTTGAATTAGTTTTACTTTTTCTTTAATTTCCATGGCTATTTTTTTAAAAAACAAAATTAAAAGTTGCTGATCTAACCTTGTTTTGAAAATCTGGTACTTTGCGCTGACATTGCTCATCCCATATGTGAAAAGCAGACTGTGTGTATTTAGTGATGGGCAGAGATTAGAGTGGGGAGATTAGATGAGCAAGTTTGGCATCCGAAATGCCCTTTTATTACTTTGCTGCAGATTTAGACGACTGGACCATCCTAGTCAAATCAGAGTTGGTGATGTTAAGGATCTTAGTATGTTGCTTACGCAACATGCACTAGAACCACGAGAACGTCCCCAAACCTCAAACAATTGGATGAAGCAACTAACCTGTGATAAACATGGTAGGGGATGTGATTTTAATTGCAGAAAATGTTGATTCAGAGTGGGATGGTTGTTTAATATAGAGCAACTGAACAAGAGATGAGCAACAGCACACAATAAAAACATGCAGTGTTATCCTGTTATAACATAGACATAGTAGTGCAAACTATGGAGTCATACTTTAATCTCTCAGCAGAGATTAAAGTCCTGGAAAGAAGAAGTTATTATTTTTACTCAACATGTGCAGCTACAAAAAAATCTGAGTATTTTGAAAAAAACAAAAACACTGTATTGATTCATTACACATAGTGTAAAATATTTCAACTCATTGTTTCTTGTGCTTTTGATGATTGTGCCTTAGAGAGAATAAAACTTAAAATTGGAGTTGGACCATGTGTTAAGCATAGCTTCAATATTGTGAGAAAAAAATGACCATGTACATCAACTGGTTAATAACACTAGAGGTGGTTTATTATAAGTTATGTTAAAGGACTATTTCATTGTTTTATTAAGCAATCCAGTCAATGTTTATTTCTTGTTCAAAATGTAAAACAATCAGATATGAACACCTGGAACTGGATTAATATAAATTGAATAGAGTTTACAGTTTGAACTTAACACCTTGTATTTAGTTTTATGTGTGGACATACTAAAATGGATATTCTCATTACTTTTTTTGAAATAGGTTTAGATTAAATTGAATAAGTCATTGGAACTGCAGTATTTACATGGGTCAAACTTGAACTAAATTTCACTAGACTGATTACATTTAAAATGATAAGATTCGTTATCGTTTTATTTGTGAGGCAGCTTGGACTTGTTTTGGTAAACAGTTTTTCCTGCTGAGGTCAGAAATAGACGACCTTGTTAAAAGCCAAGAGGAAATGAAACTGTTTTGTTGAAAATGTCACGACCTTAAAAAAACGAAGCGATTAATGTGCAAAGTATGGTCTGCGAGTACCTGCCTGAGTACCTCCTGTGAAGCCACGTCTTACTTTAGATAGACTCTAATCAGCAGTAACTGACACGATGAGCAGCCCGATTAGGTTTTCTTCAGGTCTGTGGTGGATTTACGTAAGTCAGGGTTAAGTGAGCCTCACCTGTCCTTTATACTCAGATTACCCCAACCAACTTCTCCTGTTCTGACAGAGGACTGTCAGGCCAGCGCTCAGTCTGGTGGTGCATTACACCAACAGGCTGAAATTCATCCTAATTGGATCTACATATCCCTCACTTACTGTGAGTTACCTTATAATAGCCTTTAGCTAAGACCACAGTATGCTTGGAGCAGAAGAGTCTCTTCCTTTATGCCACATAAAAGATTAAGTTCGATTCAACATTAGAGATTATAATTTAACAAAATGTTATAAATTGTGGTTGTTTTGGCATCCAGGGGAAGAACATTCCCTCTAAAACTCTCTTACACAAAAAGAGAGATTAGAGCACATTTAACAAAAAAAAAAACAAAAAAACTTCTCCAAAGGTGATAGACGAAATGAACAGAAAACATCTGTTTGTAGATTTTTTTTTTTTTTTGCTTTCTCTCCCAGGTTAGCTGTCATTGGTTGGCTCAGGTCATCATGGACCTGGGAGCTGCCAACCTGCAGTCATTCAGGCTAATCCCTTGTTGGCAGGCCAGGCCGTTCTCTGTGACAGAAAAAGAGCTGACAGTCAAAGTCTTGTCCCAGACTGCCCTGCAGCAACAGCCTATCAGCTGCAGAGATGCAAAGCTTCACAAATCTGAAAGTCATACAAGAGTGGCGAGAACAAAAGCCACAAGATGTCCTGTTCGCAGATTGCAACAAGTCATGTGGGGAAGAAAGCAAACATGTGGACGGAGCTCTGGTCAGAGGAGACCAAAATGCAAAGTAATGTCTGATGTTATGTTCAGAAACAAAACAAGGTCACCAAACACTGTAGCTTCTGAGTCACAAAATGAGAGGGATATGAAACAAACAGCTTCAGCAGCCATTACGTACACTGTTTTTATCCATTTGATGTTTGTTTTTAACTCTAAGATTTATTGAATAAACCTGCTTTCCCATAATCATTTTTGATTTTTGAAGTAGATCTCAATACGCCACTCTTTGTGACCCCACATTTGGGGACAACTGGAGTAAAGTGTATTCATGTGTCAAAATGGTCCAGTAAAAGTCCAAACACAAATCCAATTAAGAGTCTGTAACATTAAATCTGGATGTTACAGACACTATATGTATAGGGCCTGTGAAATTGTTGTTTCCAGACACTATACATCCAATCTGAATGAACCAGAAATATTTAACAAAGAAAAATGGGCAAAAAAAAAAGCTTTATGCCAAACTGGTAGAGAAATTAGGGAGGAAAAAAAGGGAAAGACAGCAAGAAAAAAAGGGACCAGGAGGGAAAAAGTAAAATACCGTAAAAAGAAAATTGAGGAAAGGACAAAAAAACAAAAAAAGGCAGCACACAAGAAAGAACAGAAGAAAATGATGCAAAAATGTATCAACGGAGGAAGGACTAGGAAACAGGTAAAAACAGGGGAGTCAAACTTAAGGATAACAGGAAGGATGAAATAAAAAGGAAGAAGGTAAAAAAGGATGAATAGGGGATGAAAGGAAAAGCAAACAAGACAAAGAATGGATTGGAGGACAAAAAAATAGAGAGGAAAAAAAAATCTGGAAATGTAAAGATTTTTCCATATTTTCCAAACCTGGAAAACCACCTGAAGTTTTCCACACTAAAGAAACCCTGAGTGTCATCTTGGATCATCCTCCTTGTGAAGGATGTTTACTTGGCATTGACTATTTTTGTACAAACAAAATGCAACGTAGAAACTTTATAAAACATTTACTTAATTATTTTCACATGTTAAGAAAATGGTTTGAATTGATTTCACAGGAAAAGAAAATCCATTGCAAAGAAATTGTACAGACATCCAGAAAAAAATAAAATGGCTATACAGTAAAGCCTTCCAGGGAGCTGTGGTGTTAAATTTCACTCAAACACCAGAACAGTTTCCTGTGTGAACAACAAGTGAAAAGAACAGCATTACCATGCACGACATCTAATGGGAGGAAAACTAATCCAATATGCTGCCATTATTTGACATTACCAAATTCTACAATAAATCCCTTGAACATACAGTTTCTGAAGGAAGTCTTTGGAAACTGCTGTCAAAACACTTTATGAAACACATTTTAGCTTACAATAAATTCACAGATAAAACTTTGATTCCTTTAAAAATATTCAAAAGTATTGAAAATTTTGTGGCAAAGTTAAAAGTAGAATCAAACGTCACTAATTCAACACCACAGATTAATACTTTTCACAATAAACGATTGCCTCAGTTGGAAGTCTACCCGAACTTCCTCTGGGAAAGGACGGTGCGGAACAGAGACGTGCCTTTAGACTGGAAGTAGGTCAGGAACAGCATGCTGTTTGTGACCTCCGCATGAACGAAGCCCCCCTTAGTCGATTCCTGGCCATTGAAATACTTCAAAGAGTCCTTGGGGACGTGGTCAAAGTGACTGAAGTCAGGATCCACAAAGTTCCCAGCACCACTCACTACATAGCCCACACCAGACTCTTCAAGATACTGTGAAAAAAGAAAGAAACATAAGAGCAAAGTTGAAAAAAAAAAATCTGCAAACAAAGTTGTTTGTTAAATGTTCTGGAGCTGACCTGCAGATTGTGGTCGTGTCCACACAGGTACGAGGTCACGTTGTGTTTAATGAGCAGAGGGCGAAGCTTTTTCAGTAAGCACTTTGTGGGGCCGTGCTCAGACACGGACCAGACCGGATAGTGGCCCGCCACCAACAGGAAGTCCGCCTTGGACCGGGCCAGCCGGTCCTGCAGCCAGACCAGCTGACGGTTGGCGTCCACCGCACGCAGGGGGCCTCTGGGCTTCTCGTCAGTGAAGTCGTCGGAGTGTCCACAGAGCATCACCGTGTCGAGCATGATGATGGTGAGCGTCTTCCCCGTGTTGGGGATGAGGAAGTTCAGCTCGTAGTAATAAGAGGGAAACTTCCTAACGAAGGAGAAACAAAAAATGTTCTCTTCACAACTTCTGGTTATTTGTTGGGAAATGCATAAGAAAGTAGAATGCCTTTAAATAAATTTATTTCAGAATTTCAGCTGAAAGAGGGAAGTTGGTACACATTAATTACAGATAGATTTCAAAGGTTACTTCTATTTTTGGAAACTTCGACTCCAGACCTTGTGAATTTCCCTAAACCCTTGTATTGGCTTTGCTGCACATCCTCTGAAGACCGAGGTCATTTGTACACTTTTTTTTTTTTTTACCCCCACTTTCCTTCCACTAAACTTTTCATTAATATACCCAGAAACAGCCCTCTAAAAAGTTGCCCATTAGCAATAACTCAGAAGTTTAGCCTTTGTGTGGACAGTGTCAACAACTACCTACTGGACATTTGTCCAGTCAGCAGTCTTTCATGATTGTACAACATAAAGAAAGTAATTTCTTGGTTACACTGCATTTATTATAAGTTATCAGATTTTTAAAGAAACTGAAGAGTAGGTTTTTATTAATTAAAGAAACATTTTGATTATATTCCTCTTTGTGTAATGAATCTATACAAGTTTCAGGTTTTCAATATATTTAAGCACACCTTACCATCTGTCGGACCTTTGAGAGTACTCGATCTGAGCTGTGACGTTTCCTGCATGGTCATGATTACCGGCCACAACATACCAAGGGACTCTGAGATACTTTGAGGTGTACACAGACTCAAAGGTTTCCTTTAAGTAGGAGATTTAGAAGAGACAGTAGGTTTGAGTTCACAGAAAAAAGGCTTTTTAGAAGGGTGTCTGTGGTCTCATACTAGAGAAACTCAACAGACCTGAAACCGTGGGGAATCCACACTTTCCACACCCTTGTAGTAGAAGTTATCGCCAAGCGCCAGAATAAAGTCAGCGCCCATCTGCTCTGCTACTTTGCTCATTTCCTGAGCTGTAGTTATCTGCACAGTCGTGACATAAGGCGCGGAAGGGAGTCCACCCCAGTCCCCTAAAGCCAGGAACCTAATGGAGGTCCTGTTGCCTGGTAGGGTGTAAAACAATACCAGTTAGCTGAACAGCAACACAACTAGGGTCATTTAAACTCATGGTAGTCAAGGTGAAAACAAACACTTACTGCCATTTGCCCCCAGGTCTTCAAAAGCAGCAGGATAGCAGAGGGTCACACCGACGACAGCGGACAGGAGGGTTAAAAGAGCGAATGCCATCTTAAAAGTAAAAATAATCAGAGTTTCAGAGCGCTTAAAGATAAATCAAACAGAAGTGAACCAGGACCACATCTGAAACTCAGCATCCATGTGATCAAAGTTTCAAAAAAAAAAGAGGAAGAACGGGCTGAGCAGGTTTTGCACGTTAGCTCAGAGTGTGTGGCTGTACTTCCTCTTTATCTTGCGACTGCTGCAAACAACAACAACACTATCGTGAGTGTGATTGGTGCAGCTTGAAGCCGTCACGTCCCAGATGGAGATAATAAAAGCCAATGTGGCCATATCTATGTGGCAGAGAGGGTCAGAGGTCACAGTTCAGTGTTCCAGAGCATCTCTGCCTTTTATAGAACATCTCATTTTATCATGACACTTTAAAGGGCACCTTTACAAGAGTATTAGGGTCACACCAAGACAAAAAAAAAATTGATTTGATTAAAGTTGCAATATCACAACAATGGACTTGTACGAGAATAAACTAATTATAATAAAGTAATAGTACTATAAAATAGTCAATATCATGAGACTAAAGTTGCACAATTATAAAGCCAAAAGGACATGTGAATGAAGTCATATTACTATGACTTTTCTCAAACTATTGACTTTATTCTCATAATATGACTTTTTGTACGAGTTTAATCTCATAATATTATGACTTGATACTTGTAATTTTGTAACTTAATTTTTTCTCAGGTGGTTTTAAAAAAACATGTAGCCGTGTTCTGGCAATAAATTATTGTTTTTAAATCAATGCTAGAAAATTAGCCATTTCAAAAACCTTCCGAATGCAATGCCAGAAATCAGCAACCACAGCCTGTTACCTAGCAACCCAAGGGGAGCTCCAGGGTCTTTGGTCGGCTGGTTTTACTGCTACATGACCTCTGTATGAGTTTCATGTGATTTCCAGCAATGGCTGCTGGAAAACACAATTGTTTTGTTGTCGACTTCCCATCCAGAAACCACTTGTTGCATTCTTGCTGGTTGTGCAGGAGGCTCTACTTCTGCTTTTCAAAGATCTACAAGTTTGTATAATTGTGCACTAAAATGTCAATATCTAAGAATTATTTTGTACAAAAAATTTAACCATGTTTTGTATAGCTCAAAAATCTATCTCAACTTGTTCAATGACGCACAATAGATCACCTTTGAAAGAACACTTAAGCCTAAAAAGCAACAGACAACTCCTTTTAATTACAAGCTATTCAAATGGTGTACATTTGTTGAGATAAAAAAAAGCAAATTGAAAAAACTCACTGTGAGGAGATGGGATCTGGCTGACTGTGTCCTCACACTTCTCCCCCTTCCTCTGCTATTTATCAGCGCTCCTGGAGGAGAGGCTTCAGGAGTCCACGCTGCACAGGCATGATCCTTGATCACAGCCTGACTCAGGACCAGGCGGTGACCGGTGCCACGTGTGATCCTTAATGGTTAATATAGCTCGTGTCTAGACTTTACTTCTAACACTTCTGCATTAATCACGTTTTTTCCTGCTTTGCTTTCAGCTCCAATTTCTGTCTTTCAGATTTTTCTTATGGAAAATGGAGCGTGTTATATAATCGGATGGGTCAAGTTGTCTGTCTTGGAAACTCTTTTGTGTCTTTGATCATGTTACAAAACACAGTTATAAAAGTCCAGAAAGTTAGACATGAGTTCACTTTAAAACTATATATTTTCAAACCTAAATTAAGCCTCATAAGACTTTTAAAATATTTGAAGAGAAGTTTTCATGTCAGATTTTGTCAGAACTAAATTCCCACAGTTCTGTCCCCTTAAGCCCAATTTAACATAAAAATGGGTGTTCCTGTAGGATATTGAACATATTTCTACTTTGGTTAAGATCAAAACATGGAATCTGGAAACAAGCTGCAAAGAGGTATGGATGGACAACTGGACAGATGAATGGTTTCATGGAGAGATGCTAAAACACATGGTGGAATAGATGGCCAGATGGCTTAAGGAAGGAAGGATGGATACAACAAATAGATGGAGGAAATATTACTAGATTACCCCATGTTCTGTCAATTTACTATTGATTAAAGGTATCTATAGCCACAAAACCTTTTTAAAAAGCAGTTAACTGAAACTTGTTTTCTTAGACCAAGGTTAGAGCATCTTTATTGACACCAACAAATCCTTAAATCAGAATTACATCCTGATGAAGAACGGAAACAAAACAGTTTCAAACTGCTGTGACGATGTTAAAAGAAACCTGTTTCACCAAATGTCAACTAAAAACATACAAGTGATGAAACAAAATGAAATCAAGAGGGTTCTCTGGTTTATCATCAAAGCAGAAGACACAGACTTTACAAACGGTGAAAAAACAGTGTTGTTATTTGCAAGGATCAGTAATTTGTGTATCCAGAGTACTGGCCCTGGTTTTGTCCTCCATAGTTCTGGTAGGTGTCAAATCCCTGTTGATTCCCCCAGTTGACCTGGTTCCCCCAGCCTGTGTAGAGAGATCAGATCAGAAATATATTATTTTATCATCTGCTCCCTCCAACAGACTGAAAATATTTAAAGACATCTCAAGAGTAACCAGTTGTTACCGTAATCGTATGAATGTCCTGCTGTAACAGAACTAGGATAGGCTGTGCTGTATGCAGAGGAGTTTCCTCCCTGAACCACAGGATTGCTTTGGGTCAGCATCTTCTTCTTTTCCTCTCCATATCCGTAGCTATATGGGCTCTGCTGGTCAACAGGTGGGGGCATGGAGCGGTAGCTTTGTCCCTTTGTGTCGCTGGTGCTGGGTACGGGTGGGGAGGAGTAGGTGGAGCTGCTCTCTGGGTAAAACGTACCGTAGCCTGTGCTGCTGTCCGATTCAGCCACGTTGGTGTTTTTGCCAGTGTTGCTGGCAGCATTGTTAGCATAAAGTTTATCTGAAATAGATAAACAAATTCAGGCCATTAGTTCTCTGTGAGGGTGTGAGCAGTGCATATATGAGTGTAATTAACAGCGCTAAGATTCTCCTCTGGACAAATTGATTGCTTATGAATGAGCGGTGTATTTCTGCAGATGTCAGTATGGCCATAGGAAAAAGCCAGATGAGCTTGATTTTTTTCATAAATTACTGTCAGGACATAGTTACAGTTTAAACAAATATGTAAAAAAATATATATATATATTTTAATAGTTAAGTTACTGCAGGTTTAAATTAAAGACTTTTTAGATCATTCTCATTTAAATGTAACCGTCCTATGGTTCTAGTGCATTTTTTTATGATCTCAGAGCATGTTCTGTTGAACCAACCCCATGAATAAATATCTTATGAATTTTGGCCCACTATTCTGTAAACAGAATTTATTTAGTTCATTGAGACTTGGAAGAAATTCATTTTTCAAAGTTCTCTTAAGGTCTGGAACAGGGTGAGATAGAGATTTTGATTCTTTGCAACATATTGATTTATTTCTCAGTGATTCTGTGGTAGATTTGCAGCAGTGTTTGGGATTACTGTCTTGCCCCATGATCAAATCTTAGGACCAATCTTTATCTGTCGGACAGATGGCCTCACATTTTATTGACTGCAAGGCAGAAGTTACAAAAGCATAGACTTTAGACTTGTGCTCTAAAAGAGTGGGTTTCTAGTATAAATAATCCTGTGATGCTGCATGACAAGAAAACTATCCAAATTTGAAAAAGTAATTTATTAAATTTGGCTCAACAGGCAATAATAACGTCTAAAGAAGGACTAAACAAAACACTGTTTGGAATACTAAGAATTTTTTTATTTATATATTTTAATCTCTTAAGATTTATCCTTGAAGATATATTTATATTTTTAGCAGGGTGAATATTATGATTTGTCCATTTCAAACTGATTTAAAACTGCTGATAAATGTTTTAACTTGTTAGATTAAATGTTAAAAGATCCTTATAGTAAATTGAATTAGAGGAATACCAACGGATTTGTGGTGTGAGGCACTTAAAAAGTTATAACCCTCCATTGATTTGTGCTCATCACAATCTTATCCAAAGTAAACTTATTCACAGAGATCACCTGTTCAAAGTACATTTAGGTAAAACACATTGAAGGATGTGAGCGCTGCCTGTGTGAGATTCTTTTAATCCCCAGCAGGTTATGCTCATGTGTTCTGGATTGGCCATGATTATGGGTATCAAAATACTTACGATAGCCTGTCCCAGCGCTGCTCTCATAGCTGTAGTTAGCTTTAAAATGAATAAAAAGACATTTAGTGATTTCCTCATCCATGAGCTTCTTGTTGCAGATCCTCTATCCAATCAGTGTAAAACCTCTTACTTGTGTTATAGCTGGGTCCAGCGCCAAAAGGCTGGCCCCGGCCCCGGCCCCTGGCTTGGACCCCTCTGTTGGGACCCCAGCTTCGAGCCCCGGTATCTGATGGAATACCACGGATTGTGCCAAATCCTGGGATGTGCTGTAGAGCAGGATATTTTAGATGGTTTAATGTAAAGCGATAAAACAATAAAATCATCAAAAGGAGTTTCTCCAATAAATTACCATGTCAGTGTAGATAACCTTCTTCTTTGCAGACATTCTGTTGCTGTCTGAAGCGTCATCATCATTTGGGAATAACTTTTCCAAAGCAGCGAGGGCAGCGTGAGCCTTTGCTTCCTTTTTATTGGAGCCTTTTCCTTGAAACTTCTGCCCATCAACTTCCACCTGAAACACAGGACAGAAAACTGTTTGCTTTGGACCATTTCTGCTAAAGTCTTCATTTTATTACATTTTTGGTCAAACTTTTATTGAATATCTGACTTTTTAAATCAAGTGAATGAAAGTTTCGTAGGGGATCACCACTCGATCGACCCCGATTTCCTTAATTTTGGGTGATTGGCAATCTGCCAGTACTTACATTTCAAACCAATCTTATCCATCTAAACTCCTGTACCAACACAGAGATCTGAAAAGCAGCTACTGCCTCCTTTTGTTTTGCCATGAGACAAGGCTGACTGAGAGGCCAGCCAGGTTCTGTCCTAACTTTTTATTTATATTTGAGAGCTTTACTTCATGTGCAGTTAAAACAATTTTTTTTGTTTTTTTTGTTTCACAGATACCGTTTAATGTTTTTTCAGTAAAATGCAGTATCACATCTTAAAGTGTTGGTTCTAAAAATAAATCATTTTTGGTTAAAATCGGCAGGTCAGGCTTTTTAACAATTGAGTTATTGCAGCCAGAAGACTGTGATCAGTGCACCTCTGAAGTTTAGAGTAAAACTAAACCAAAAAAAACAACAACTTTGTATTGCCTTTGAAGGTGGGCTTTTTTCTACTTGGTTTTATTTGATTTCATTGATTGCTCATTCTGTGGTTTAGTTACTTTATGGAATATTATTTTATTACCTTGTAATCCTCAAAAAAAAAGCACCACGTTGTTGCATTTAAAAAGTAAACTGACATTGACCTCTATATTTGTTTGTACAGCATGATGCTGCTGACTCACCTGCATGACGAAGGACTTGGCGCTGGACCTTCCAGTCTCTTTAAGCACCACATACTTCAGGCTGCGGCGCTTTTCGTTGAGCTCCATCACAGGGTTCTTCCCATTTTTAGTTAAGAGGGGACCCTGACCAATCTATTAGCAGTTGAAGAGAAAAAATTTAATCAAAAATGTTCTTCTCTTAAGGCACTGTGTATGATTCTTTAAAGAGAGTTCAAATAAAGTCCTTTACCTCGTCTGATGCGGTAGAAGCTGCAGCAGAGTCAGATTTCTGAGAGCTTTCAGTGTCGCCACTCAGCTCTGATTTTGACTCCAGGCCTGTTGGAAGACCAAGATCTTTCAGGGCCTGTGAATAAGAAACACACCAAATCAACAGCTGATACAAGCAGGTTTACTGGTCAGGCGATCTGCTTAGGTAGAGTCTGCAGTCTGATGCTTTGTGTTTGTAGGAAGGAGAACCTCAGCTAAGCCTGTCTCAATAAGCACTAAATCAATTAATCGCTTGACAAATTAAAATAAGCTCAATAAATTCTATTTGCATTTTTGTTTGTTTTCCTTCTGACAGGCCTAACCTCAGTCCACTTTGACAACAGTAATAGGCCTCCAACATTGAGGGAGGGGTGTGAGCTTAACTGACTTCATTTATGTAGAGAAGATTTATTAGCTTCACCTTGATGGCGACGTTCAGCTTGGCAGCTCGCTTAGACGGTCCCGAAGCCTCGTAGGTTTTGCCCTTCACATCCACAGACATGGTAAACACCGGCTCATGGACTGGACCGGTTTGAGAGATAAGCCGATACTCCAGGCGAGATTGATACTGGTTTAGACGCATCACAGGATTTATGTTTGGGTCAACTATTAGAGGAACAAGATGAAAACGGTGAAAAATGGTATAAAAATGAACTCAGACAACAGCCGTTTGACAAATTTATTGTACTCTCATAGTTCTTACAATGTTTCTTTAGAAAGCTTTTTTCAAATTTCTTCTCTTTGCTTTTTGATGTCAACTCTTCCTCATCTTTCTCCACTGCTGAATAAGGCCTCTTAGCTGGGAGGAAGTATTGAGAAGCAGGAGTCATCTGACCTGCATTGAGCCAGAGAAACAAAGTTGAGACCCGACTCTTTGAACAAAGTGCAGCTCCACAGAGGATCTCTGTTGTCTAGTACCTGTGCCGTCTTTGCGGGTGTATTTCAAAAGTTTTTGGGATTTATAAGGTTTGTTGTCCATCCCCAACACCTTGTACATCTGTCCAAAAGCCCACAGCCTCAAGGCAAACTGAGTAAAAAATAAAAAAAATAAATAAAAAGTTAAGCAAGACAAGATGTTAATTGCAACTGAGGTGAGTAAAATAAGTAATGAACAAGTCAATGTTTTTCTCAGTAATTATATTAATATTTGTGTGGAATAATCAAATGTTAGCAAGAATCAATAGAGAGAAATCAATACAAATTAGTCCATAAATTTAATTATTTGTAATGAAATAAGTATTGCTGCAAGGGACTGGTGACCTGTCCAGAGTGGCCTCGCCTCTCGCCTGTTGACCTCTGGAGGTAGACACCAGCACCCCTCACGACCCCACTAGGGATATGTGTGTTAGGAAATGGATGGATTGATGGAAAAAAGTATTGATCACATGGCTTTCTATGTAAACATCATAGAAAGCCAAGTAACCAGCTGAATTTTATCAGTGTTTAAAAAGAGTTCCTGCTGTTATGTCTGAACCAATAGAGGACTGGTGACCTACAAAAAAGAGCCTTTTCATTTCACCAGAGTAGAGCACTGAGAGGCATGATTAGTAAAAGTAAAGACTCAAGACTGTTGCAAAATATACCAATGGTAATTATTACAGCTATATTTCTAAATGTTACCATGAGGGTCATTGCAGCCATAATACAGAAGTGGAAAAAAGAAAAACTATCACAAAAAAAAGCCACGGCCAAGAGGCCTCTTGTCAGACGTCAGAAGCATAATCAAGAGTCGTTGCAGGAGTCAAAAAGCCGTGTAAAGCTTAAAAAACAAACACCTGGAAAAAGCAGGTACAATTTTTCCAACTACAATGACATCTACACAGTCACTGCGCAAGACCCGACTGTCAAAAACAAAGTCAAAGAAACTGTCAAGTGAAAGTTAAACTGCTTGAATAACCCAGCAAATCACTAGACTTGTATCCAGATGAAAATCTATGTAAAGAATTGAAAATCAGAGTAAATAGGAAGACAGTTTGTGTGGAAGACAACTGGTGTGAGTATTATGCAAGTGGCTCTATTGGAAACATTTTAACTGAGAAAAAGGTTGACATGTCAAATACTAACCTTAACACCTCTGTTTTTTAACATTTGCATGCTTTTGTATCTCACCATACCTGAGCACTCTTTGTTATGTCGTCACGCTGCTGCTCAGTCAGATTTGCAGTGGCGTCAACATCTTCCTTTTCACATGGGTCCCTTATGCCGGGGCCGTCTTTGAACAGACACGTTTCAGTTTGGACATTCATGCTGGTTTCCAGGCCATTATGGATTGAAGAGAAACTCACCTTCCAGTAGGATTCCAGAGGCGACGCACTCTAAAACTCTGCGGAAGGATTCACCTACTGCCATTGGCCGCTCAGATGTACTGATGGCTTTCTCTACCAGCAGTTCAAGAGACTACGTGAAAAAAAACAACAACAAAAAACAGCACCATTTCAAGTTAGACATTACTTGAAGTCAAAATTATACTTGGAAAAAATTAAAACAGATCATAGTCCTTTTAAGACCTTCAGAGTTCTTTTGATAATCCTGCTGTGTTTAGTATTAAGACATCAAAAAGAGAAACTAACAAGCTAAATGATTCGCATCATTAACAGGCCTTAGCCTTGCTTCATTAAATCTACTCTTGAATAAGAGAGAAAACATTAAGTACTTTGTAAACCATGAGCCTGTGTGTATAATTTTGAGCTGGACAAAAACATTTACCAAGCTCTAATATGGAAAAGTAGAAACAGATTTCTCACCCATTCTGAGAGGGGTGACCAATCGGGAACCCGTTTACACAAATCCCTCATTACTCGGATCACAATGACAGCAGAACTGAGATTGCTGACTTTAGCCTGGGACACAAAACAAAAACCAGTTGAGTCAGAAAGCCTGTCTGCCTGCTCCAAAGAGACCTCGGTCTGTGCTTTCAGAGTTTTCATGAACCAATTCATAAAACAAGGCAAGCATGGAATAGCAAGAACTACTGAGCCATCTCCACATCAACTAATACACGACCTGTCAGGTTTTCACTGATCTTTGCACAGTGCTAGAGTTGAAACAGAGAAAGCTCAGCCTTAAGATCCAATCCATACCAATGAGTTATCCACATGTGTCATTGGTATTGATTAGCAGACCATCCTTTAACTTTAAAGTTAATATAAAAGGTAAGCATATTACCTTTTATATTAAAGGTAATATAATAAAACTAATAAACTGTCACTCTCTATAGGTTGAACAAAACATAAAGGAGAGATCAATTAAAAATAATGACGTGAATGCAAACCTGGAACCACTTGGCGTGGCGGAGAGACGCCAAGGCAGTTAGGCATTTCTGCCTGTCCAGAACGTCCGGCGGATCGTTGACCGATTGCGTTTCTATTGACGAGGTGGGGTAAGAAGAAAAGGTACAGTTTGACCAAGGGGGTTGGCTCTGTCTTGCAGCTCAGGGAGCAGCAGCTTTCCCCAAACCAGCAGAAGCAGGGAATGGGGCTGTCAGAGTATCTAACGTGGCAGGCTTTGTTCTTAGCCAAAATCATCTAAAAAAGATGTGTGCAAACCTTCTGATTTACTGTAAGTGAAAGAATTAGGGTGACATTCACAACATTGCTTGACATGTTGTGAATGTGTCTGCACTATTCATAAAAACCCCTTTCCATCAGCCTCATGGCTTGGGTTTGCTGCCCTCCACTTCCTGAGACAGTGTGTCCAGTTGGTCAAAGGTCCAGCGGTCCTACAAAACTTCACAAACTATAAGGCAGTCAGTTTAAAATCACAGGCATAGAGAGAAAAATTCACGACTGTCCCATACTGCAGCAAAACTGATCAGTCCCTGCCCAAAGGTGGCTTCTACCAAATGGAAAGAGTGGAAACAGACTAGAGCTGCAACTAAAGATTATTTTAGTAATCGATTCATCTATCAATTATTTTAACAATTTACTGGATAAAAAAAGTGCCACATTCTGGAGACTTTTCATTTAGTCACATAAAACACTTTATACAATACTGGAAATACATTAACAAATACAAATAAATAATTCAATTACTTTTTAAAATAAGTAAGCAAACATTTTATTGCCCAAAATGTAGCATTCATTTAGTGAATGCTGGATCATTTGCAGCAAGGAATGCACTTGAAGCAAAAAAAACCAAAAACTTCAAGAATCAATATGTGAAAAGCTCAGCCCTTTCTGCTTGAATTATCAATACAATGTAGGGCTGATTTGTTGGGGGTAATTTTTATTACCAATTGGACAGCATTAGGTGCTCTATATGAGATTATTATTATTCTTAAAACAGAACTTGAACCAAGTTAAGCTAAATCTATCATTTGGGAGTTCTGGGTAGTGCATATTATTTTTTTTTTCTTTTTAATTCCTAAATGCAAAATGAATATATTTCAGCCCTTGTACAAAAAAAATCCTTAATTTTAAAGAAAATCTCTGGTTTTGACCTTGAATCAATGGCCTGCAAACGTTTAGAGCTCAAGTGACCAGACGACTTAAGACTAATGTCAAGCAGTGTCTGATATTGTGTGGAAAAATCTTGTAAGGTGACAAATTTCTGTCCTACATTGTGAAGCCATTAGAACGTCTGCTGCTGTCTCCAGACCCTCCTCTTCCTCTCTTTTGTTCTCCTCACCAGATGACTAATAATAAACACAGTAAGATCCACAGCTGACTGATGTCTCAGTTATCTTTGTCTGATGCAAATCTGCTGCAGTTGTACACACTGCGACACGTTCAAGTACTGTTTGATTTGTAAAACTGCAGCTTGTGACAGTTAAGGATCAACTTTCCTCAGGAATACAAATAGAGACTGCAGTTTTGTCCATCACTAGTTGAGAGCATAAACTTGGCATGTTTACAAAAACTGGAGGCCTGAAACTGGTCACAAAACTCATCAGTTCACTACCAATTAAAAACTGTTCTAAAACTAGAACCTCCCCACGCCCCAAAAAAAAAAAAATTAAAAAAAAAAAAATCTGGCCTTTAAATTAATGCTCTGCAACTTTAGACTTCCACAAAACCTTTCCTGCTTTTTTACAGAAACAACTAGCTGGACAATTATTTGTTAAACTGTTAAACCATTTTAAATAAATGTTCTCCCTCCTTAATAATTGACATAAGTTTCAAGCTAAACCACATAATCAGTTTTGCAGCAGCTGGTTTTAAATGTACAGATTTAGCATCAAGAGCATGCAATCCGCGCTTTGACTAGTAATTCTAGCAGGGGCTTGGACAACATAACTGAGCCAATATTATCAGCGTGAGCAGAATGTTGTTAGCTACGACAGAGGAAACAGATTCCTCAAATCGTAGCTCACAACAAAACAACGTGAGGACCACGAGGCAGGAGCTTATTAGCCATTTGCTCGCTGGCATAAGTCTGAGCCAGTCGCTGTACCAACACCACTGATCTAAAAAAAGATTAACACTGGGTGTGGCTGCAACATGGTCACAGAAAACCTGCGATAGCTTTTGGGATTTTAGGACAAAATATTGTGACCCATAAATCAGAGAGGCACGTTGAAAGACAGGAAAAACCCGAGACGCAATTCCTCATATAAATTTTCACAACGCATGTCGTTTCGTCTCGTTTTATTGTCCAATTCAACACTTTTGTTCATGTTGTTCATGTGCTGGATGAAGTTTTGTCTCTGTCAGAGACCCTTCCAACATCACATCGCGCCACAGATCATCCAATTATTACGGTATTTGAGCAGAACTGCACAAATCAAAATAATTTTACACACTTTCCCAGACATTCAGTAAGTATGCAGAGATCGACAGCGGTCCTTGTCCAAAATACGCCCTTGAGAGGTCCTGCAGCCAGCAGACTGGAGACTAGATCTCAATGTAATTTCATATTGACAAACACTGAACAAACAAGTAAATCAATGTAAACCGAACATATTTTAATTCACTTTTAGACCACCATTTGAGAAAGCAGTGTAACATTTCCCAATTTTAGCTTTTGTTTAACATCTTCTGGCTCCATTTTGTTGCTTGTTGTAACTGCAGGATGAGTCAAATGTAAATCATCTGGGATGTGTTATTGAAAGGATCCTATTTCTGCCATTGCTTGAGTGGATATGGGCAGAGCTGTGAGCGCATGCAATGTGCTGCGTTTGTAACACCTTTTTGACTTTCTTTCTTCAACAGGTTAAACTATGTACTCTTCTATTTATAACATAATAAATAGATTAACAACTTTATATTGAGCATTCTCATTTGGTTTTCTCTGTGCTGTATGTATTGCAGACCTAATAAATCCACCACATATGCCCGAGCCCATTCATAATAAAATTAATTCTGGCCTGACCTGGCCCCAATTTCAGATTGGCCTTGGGTTATAGGTCTAAGCCAGGGGTGCCCAAAGTCGGTCCTCGAGGGCCGGCATCCTGCATGTTTTAGTTCTCTCCCTGGTTTAACGCACCTGGACCAAATGATGACTCGTTAGTAGGCTTAAGAAGAACACTGACATGCGGAGAAGGTTGTTGGTACCACCAGGGAGAGAACTAAAACATGCAGGATGTTGGCCCTCGAGGACTGACTTTGGGTACCCCTGATCTAAACTCTACGGTGAAATCCCCACACCTCCTGTGCACAATCACAGCAGTGAGCAGTCCGTTTCCATTTCCTTACAAACTAGTTATGATTTTGTGGCAGGTCAACAAATGGGCAGTAATTATCTCAAACATGAACAGCTCAGGAGAAGAAAAGATATTCTGCAGTACTTCAGAGGATGGCTACTCCCTGAATCTTGAACTACATACAAATCATTTTACGCAAGCATAAATAATAATTCTTTCACCCTGCTTAAAGTCCACACAGACATACACTTTCATACAAAAACTAAGACCTGCTGCTGAATTTAACTCCAGATATTCTAGGAATAGATGGTAAATAAACCATATTAGTTAACACAATAAATAGCTGAGTGCAGGTTTTAAGTTCAGATAGTTAATATGACCTTCTAAAATATTTCCACTGCAGTGTGAAACAGAAAACAAGAGTGAATGACAAAAAATAATTGTGCTGACGCTGATGAGCCACACCCAGGGGACTTTTGGGATAATATCTACTGCAGTTATAGATCAGTGGAGGAGTACAGTACCTGCCTACTGACATCACACAGAACAGACCTGTGAGAGCTGGGGTGCAGCCGGACAAATATACGCACCGTTCCCCTCTGCCTCAGCGATGTTAGTCTGCTGCTCCTCCCGGACCAGAGGTGATGTCAGGTTGATGACGAGAGTCGGGACAGACTCCTTGCTACTGGTCACAACAATGACTGCTTCCTCCGGACGCGAGCTTACTGAATATGTTCCAGCTGAAATTAACTGAAAAGATAAGACATTAAAGCTGTGAAAAGTGTTTTTAGTCCGCCATTAAGCAACTACAAATATGACTCCGTACCTCTAGCTGTTTAGCTAACTGTTCCGTGACTTCATTAAATAAAGTGATTGTAGGCGAGCTGGAGCAAAGCAGCACCAGTTCCAGTTCATTGTCCCCTTTCAGAAGGAGTCCTTTAGCAACTAGACCGACCCTCATAAGAGCACGCAAAACTCGCTCTTCGGATCTGGTACCAACAAAAACAAACAGAAAATATAAACAACTTTCATGTTACCAGTAGTTGGTATTGTGTTTTGTTGTTGAGAAACAAACAAAAGAAAGACGTTTCATTGTAAGTTTGACTCATGCTATTCATAAGAGCATTCTCTGATTTTTCAACTGAGTTTAAATGTTTTAGTTTATATGTTTAAAAGACGTCAGACCAATTAGGTCAGCTGGCTTACCTCCCTCCATCAATCTGTTCAGATAGTGTTTTAAAAGCATGCTCCACATCAGAAATAATCGTCTGCACAGCTTCTAGTTCCTCAGCTGAAGGATACACTTCAGAGTGCTTCGTCATCACGAGGCGATTCTGAGGCCCAGTTTGTTTTGGAGGGGCCATAATCTCCTGTAGTGAAAGAAAACAAAGACTTGAAATCAGAAGAAAGTAATGTTTACATAAAATCCACTTACAAATCACAGAAAAACAATTAGATTTTGCTCTATTCTATGATTAATTGTTATTTCAGTTTTGACATAAAATGGGTGTGGAGTTTTTACATTACATATAGAGTGCTTGAAAGAAGTCTTGTATGCAGTCACAAAAACATGGAAATAAACAGAAGTTATAAATACAATTTACTTGTGGAAAAACATTGCATCTGCGGTTACAACTAAAAAGGAGGAAGCTTCATATTTATAAAGCTCTAAAAATCACATGTGAAAAAGAAGGGATATGACTACTTAACACGAATGCCGAAAGACAAGCCATTATTATTTACACATTTTTGTTTAAATTGTTGTAAAGAGTGCAAGACCTTTTTAAATGTTATTCTTAGTTCAGTTGTCAAGAGAGAAAAACCTCAAATCTGCAAGCTAACAAGACCCTAGCGATTTTAAAAAGCAGACAACATCCTAAAATCATTTTCACAAGACGTAGATGTGCGGAAATCTACTCCTTGAAATTAATTTTATGATAACAGGACTGCCACACTCTTTGGAAGTAAAAAAAAAAGGCCAACACGTGGATGGTTTAAGACTTTTGCACAGTAGATCATGAATCGTGTGTGCTATTAAGGAAAGAGGGAAAAAAAAACAACCTCAAGCTGTCGTTCATCCTCCAAGTTTTGAACTGCAGCAATGTATTCATGGTACTGCCTCAGCTCCTCCTCGTAGCACAGACAGTCGTACCAATATCGCAGCTCCTCGTACCTGTCAGCAGTGACAACACAAGGAGCAGAAATAGTACGTTTTAAAAATAAAACTAGTGCTAGAACCTCCAACCGACCCCATATGAATTGTTTTTAAGAACAATCATGACCAGATCCTTTCACGATACTGAGTGACACACTAGCTTTTGTATTTCTGTGCAAATCTGTAGACATAGAGCATGTTTTCAGCGCTACCTGTCAAAGTCCTCAGGCAGAAGACGGTGGCCTTGTTGGATCAGTTCGTCCCAATATAGAAGCTCTTCATAGGCCTGCTGTTCGTCCCACTCTGAAGCCATGCCGTCCTCCCTGCCTCATGTAGTATAAATAAAAACTGTAGTTGTTTATCCTGCCACAGAAAAATGTCAACAACGTAAAATGAAATCGTTTACGTCACGTACATCGTAGCGTACAGGTGCTAGTAGCAGCCAGCGTTAGCGGCTAACAAGTGCGCAGCAGCTAAACTTGAGCCAAACTATCAACTTGTGCATGAATGCTTGCAATTGTCATTAAGAGGGGATATGTCTTTTCAATAAATTGATAAGTAAAATCTCTATTATTCGCTCTACATTAATTAAAGATGTAAATACTTAATATTAAGCACCGTTTACCTTTAGCTAGCTGTAGCACCTGCACGAACTCAATGAGTTTCATTAATGCTATCACAGCTTACCTCTAAAATCGGGCATGTGCACAGTTTTAGACCTTTCAGACTAACTTCACCTCCCCTTTCGTAGTTTTTCTGATGGTTTTATAAAAAAATAATTCATAGCCGTTAGGAATGAGTACGTCGAGCCTTTTCTTCACGTAATACAGTGGCTGCAATTCGGACTACTGACGTAATATCGCCCCCTGGGGGTCCGGTGGTTGAAGTGCACTCACTGTTGGATGTTTTCAGACTTTTGCTTAAATACGCAACCGAGGGTTAATTGAAAATTTGAACTCTATAATGTTTATAAAAATAATTAACTCAAACGTATAAAAGAAAAGGCATTTGGATAATTACAAATTCTGGAGCACAGCTTGCACTTTCTTTAGTATCTCGTCTTGCAACAAATATCAATCAGATGAAAACAAGCAAATTCTCACAATCGTTGATAATATTTGATTGTATTCAAAGGACCTTCTTCCCTTCAACATAAAGTAGTTCCAATGTAAGTCATTAAGCACAAGTCGAAAGGCACAGCAATTCATTTAAGACCAGCAGCAGTCTGTATCTCCTTCCAAATTAAACTGAACACTGGGACATCAAGAGCGAAGAATGCCATTTTTTCATTTGTATGTCTTAATGAATGCATACAAAGCCACAGAAGTTTCAATAAAGTGCTGAGGTTATGATGTTTGGTTCATATTCAAGCAAATATGATCCAACATTTAAAGTTCTATATTGTTTTCCATCTTTTACCATCTCTTGTTTTTCAGTTTTAACTAATAAAAATCTCAACAAACAACATGAGTTATTCAGAAATGCACCACATTTACATTGAAATCTTACTGGATGTAATGAATATAAGAAGCATTTGAAAAGAGCAAACAGTATTTTATCCAAAAAAAAAAAAAGATCTTATTTTTAACCTTCTCACTGCTGAGCTTTAATGTTTATTGTACTTCTGAGGTAAAACACGGGTAGTCCATTACACGCTGAGTCAAGCTTTAGTCAAAATATTATTCTCATATGTGTTTCTGATTTATTAGATTATGATCTCTGTGATCTTTGTGGATTGTCCTTTAGCAAAAACATATCTACTGAAAGTGAAGAACATAATAAACTGAGCAGGACATCTCTGTTGGAAATTTTTTTTAAGGGGAAAATGTTGCTCATCGCACTCAAAGGAAAGCCGCCAGAGGGTTTTCAATACATTTACCTCTTTTGCAGATCTTCCAAACAAGACAGAATACAAATAAGAGCAGTTTTAAACTAAAAGCACATTGCATGGTTTTATTTACATTCAGTTTAAAGTGTTTTACATGTTCTCAGTAAACTGACATTCAAGTATTAACTCATAAAAAGCGAATTATGTTATACATTGTTGTATAAAACACACAAAATAATACTCAAAGTCAAAATTACATGTGAACATTGGACATTCTGTAATAAATTACATTCAGTAGAGTACTAGCAAAACACTCGATTATTTCTGGGTTTGCTCCAGAGCGCCCTCTGATTTTTATACCGATGTAAGTCTCAGAGCTTTCAAAGCTGGTCAAAGTTATGATAGATTAAACCTTTCCCTTTTACAAATGTTCTACAAAGATTAATCAAATTAATCTTTATAATTTCATTATTTACATCGAGAAATAAGGTATATTCACTTTTTCAAAGTAATCAGAGCATTTATGATATTTTGTGCAAAATTGTAGCCTTAGCTAGCTTGCATTTTTCAGGTCAGAGAAAAAACATGCTGGTAAACACAGTGGAGTCTGAAAAAAAAATAAAAACCTTGATTGATCAAGAAAACCTCCAATGCTGGACTGCTTCCTCATCATAGCAACAACATCTCCTCCTTCAACTGCTGTTTCTGTGTTTCTAAAGGTTTGTGTGTTCAGTGACCTGCTAACATAACAAAAGCATTCTTTGCTCAGACTTGCTGAACTTCCTTCTGGTCCAAGCTGGGTAAAAAGCTCTTCTCCCAGCGGCCCGTCACGGTGTCCTTCAGGCCTGCCTGGCACTTTACAATGAGGTAGATTTTGCGGAGCACGGTGCGGCGCAGCAGGATGTAGACCCAGGGGTCGAGGATCTGGTTCCAGGTGGCCAGCCTCACTCCTATGTGCATCAGAGTTTGGTAGTTGGTCAGGTTTTCACCCACAGTTCTGCTGGAAGAATGGATCACCGACATCAGAGCAAAGATCTGGTGGCAAGAAACACATTCCTTATTTGTTAATCTATAGATTAAAATGTGTCATATATTAAAAACATTAAATAAATGTTAAAAAAGTAAAGAAAATTGAGTTGTTCTTGTTTCAAAAGCAAACCTTGTAGGTTCTGAAAGAATCTTGCAGTTTTGGGTCAAGTTCTGAGTATAATCTGGCTCATAGAGTCACTTTCACAATGGCAAAGAATACTTTTGACTCAAGATTCATTCAAAGCATCATAATAGTTTCATCCATCCATCCATCCATCCATCCATCCATCCATCCATCCATTTTCTAACACTCTTGTCCCTAGTAGGGTCGGGACTATAAAACAAAATCAAACACTTCAATAAGGTTTGTTACATATAGAATAAAAGGTGGCATTTGTTTTTCTATTTGCTTTGCTGTTCTGTTGCATATTTATATTTGGTCAAAAAATAAAAACTCAAAAACAAGTTTGCGCTCACACACACCTTTGGTGACATCACACCAGGCATTGGACAACCGACCTGAGTCCTTGTGATTTCTTCCATTTATTCACATTTTTTACTCACATTCCTCCTTTAGAGGTGAATTTAAGTGTTTTATTTACTTATGCCAGATCAATTCTAGTCTTTCTCATGATGTCATCGGCACCCTTACACATAAAGCAAAATTAAGAATTTTGACTTCAGGGTTTTAAAAACTTGGCTCACAACTTTAGGTCCAATTCGGTTCAGGAGGTTCTGCTGCTGAAGAAAAAGTGGACTGAAGTCATATTGAGCTCACAATCACAATGATTCATTTTGGGCCATATGGATGGATTACAGGGAGATTGATCCAGTGGATCAAGCTTGAATTTAACAGAAAATAAATGGTACCATTAACTGTTAGGCATTTCTACATGTTCTCCTGATGCATTGGTAAATTTTCTCCTCTCCGAGTCTAGGAACTGCAATCTATTGAAACGTAAGTACCAGTGATCTTTGTCAAAAGTTCTGGGTTCTCTTAGAAATAGCTGTATTTATTATTAGATGTGCAGAGGCCCATTTTCAGCAGCCATCTGTGTTCCAGTGGCACATTTTGGTAGCTAATCCAAGTTTACCTTGATGAAGGGCTAATTGATCATTTGAAAAGCCTTGTTAAATCATGTTAGCACAGCTGGAAATTGTTGCAATGATTAGGCAAATTGACAACTAAAATGCATAAGGTTTGCAAGGCTGTAATTGCTGCAAATGGATTCTTTGATGAAAGCAGAGTTTGAAGAACAAAATTATGATTTCAATTACAAATAGAACCTTGCCAATGACTGTGCTTCCTTTTAACTTTGCAACTCATATGACTGATAACACATGAGTGTTCTTGGAACAATCTCCAGCAGTTCACCCAGTCCTTTTGTCCCACTCTTCTTTGTCATGTCACATCATGTCACATCATGTCATGTCGCAAGTCATTCAGATCTTTAAGGACCAGGACATTCTCAGATCATACCATTACCATGTTTGACCTTTGGTATGATGTTTTTTTTCTGAAAGGTAATATTTGCTTTAATCTAGCTGTAACAGGAGGTATGTCTTCTAAAACAGAACAACTCATTGGAAAACAGATTTTATTGTTACATACCAGCAGAGGGCTCCAGCAGATGCATGAGGTGACCATGATACCAACCAGCTGAACCACCATCTCTATGTCATGGGAGCGGGCTGAGTGATGGGAGCCAGGCTGCCTCCTGATCCGGGCCAGTACCAGCGTCAGTCCGCTCATTGTGTTGCACACGAGAGCCACAGCCAGTGAGGTCAGGCCGAGTCCGGAGAACAGCGCCACAAAGGCCACGTCCACCCCCATGGTGTCATTGAGCACGTTGATGAAGCACCAGGTCTTTGGTTCCTGATAGGTGTATGAGCCTAGCTGGAAGCAGGGCAGCAAGGCCACACACAGAGCTGCCAGCCAGATGACGGACAGGCAGACTTTTGTGCGAGTTTTGGTGACAAGGGATGAGTGCAACAGCGGTTTGGAAACGCCCAGGCATCGCTCTGCAGCCATGGCACAGCCCATAAACAGAGGGCAAAGGCCAAAGAAGACCATGCTGCCACCTAGGAACTGGCACATGCTATCAGAGGAGTCCTCGGTGCTCTGTCCGCCGGTGAGGTAAAGCCTCAGGACCAGGGCACCTGGAATCACATGGCCAAAGAAGTCTGTGATCACCAGAGAAGTAGCAAACAAGAGGAATGTAGCTTTGGAGCGCCGGCGCTGCAGAGAGTAGGCATTGACCAGGATGAAAAGAGCCACCGTGTTGGAGATGATGCCTAGCGACATAGGCAATACCACACTGATGACACCACTGGTTTGGTTCTGCACAACAGTGACATTTTCCTGCTGCTGCTCCATGGCCTTCACCATGGCCTCCACCACAGAAGCACTGCCATCACCCCAACGAGGAAGAAGCGAGGAGTTAAAATGCTTCAAAGTAAACATCTCTGACCTCTGAAGTTTATGGGGTCCATTGTCAAAGCAGGCTGCAGGAAAAAAGGAAAAATGTGCAGTTTTAAAAGTTATTGGATGTAATAAGGCAAAATTAATGTTTCAGATCTTCGAACACACTTTGATATCAGACAAAGGGAACATGAGCAATTACAAAAATCGACTTTTCTAATGATGATTTCATTTATTAAGAGAGAAAACATTGTTCAACAGAAGACATGTAGAACAGGCCAAATGTTTTTCTCTAGCACTGTAAGCACAAAAACCAATAAAAATGAAAAAAACCCTGCATGTATGATCAGTGAGTCTGTCAGCTGTAATTTTGGATAATTTAACCAAACTCTCTTTGCATGTTACCTCAAAAACACCAAATGAGGGAAACACACTTTGAGAGCAATGTTTTTCAGCTCTGGAGTTCAGACTCTAAGAATCCAAGAGCAATGAAGCAATTCTGGGAGCGATAATGACTTTCATATTTCCAGTTCTCACGTTCAGCCATGAAAGTCTTATGTTCTTTTTTAATTATTATAAAGCACTTTATTAGAATCTGTCCAGACAAGAAAACTCGGCTATTTTAGGCCCCATTAACCTAAGCACCATCACATATGTTGTTTTTTTTCTTTTAAAAGGCCCAATCAATTCATTATCTATTTATTATTGTCTTAACCAGCTACGATCTCTTTCAAATTTTATTATGTATTAATATCAATCCGATATTCCGACATAATGTGAAGCAAATCGACCAAAGAAGCGGCTGTTTTTAGCTGTCGCACTTTACATAATGAAAATATGCAAATATAAAACCCAGCTAAAATATTAAATTGATGATGCTAATCGCATTTCTTGTCTTTTAACAAAAGTCTTTTTTTTTGTTTTACCCGGAAAGTTGATCATTTAATTTCACCGACAGCTAAAGATCAGAAATTAACTCACCAATAAGACCAGAAAGTATTTCCAGAGCACCTGAATCTTCCTCGACGTCTCTCTGGAGCAGTCCCCGCGATCTAAAAACTATTGAAAAATGTATTTTCAAAAGTTTCAGAAGTCATATTTTTCTCAATAAAATCCACCGCTGCTGGGGTAAATTAAGCAAGGAATCGATGTCCTTCGATGCGCATTGTGTGTGTGTGTGTGTGTGTTTTTCCTCTGCAGGCTCGGTTCGGCTGACTGACCATGAGCTGGAGATGAACGGAGCATTCCCACTGACGCTGAAACGCCGTCTGGTGTTTTTATAGCGCGCGCGTCTCCTCAGCCTGTGTGGGCGTCTCTGCGCGCGCGCCCCCACGACCAGGTCATGTCTGCTGCAGCAGTCTGTTTACATTAAGTGCACCATCAGCCAACGTAAGTTCAACCTGTTACTCACCTTATATGCTTCACTAAAATGACCTCAAAGAAGATTAGGTCTGTTTTATCTCAGCACCCCCACACAAATGCCATCCTCAGGTCAGTAAATGGTTAAAAAGTCGCTGCTGGTATCAGTTTATGGTGAAGATGCTTTTTAAAGCTCTTGGATCGATTTGTAGAGGTTCGGTTCCATGCATTATGTTTTTTTTGCTGCTCCAATGTGCAACACCGCGCTGAAAATAACCTCTGATACAGTAGTTGTCCAGAAGGATCCAGCGCTTAATGGACGCACTCGGTCAGCGGCCAGGAAGGTTGTCAGTTTGATAGACTGAATAAATGACCTCAACAAGACAGGTTAAAATATCTAAATCTATAAACAACAGAAGAACTCTTACAGGGCACTTTAAATACTTGACAAGGTGGTGAAAACCTTTTTGGTTAAAATACTGAGAGCAACATCCATCCTCTAAGGAGATCCAGATGTTTCTCAAGGACACAGATTTCTGCAGATACATCTGGGGAAATCTGTCATGTTGTGTCTGGTTGAATGAAACCAAGAAGACATTTATGCCCCTTGTTACTGCAGACTGGAAACAGTTGGTCCTGTTTGCTCTAATTTTACTGGCTGCTGGTGCACAGGAAAGGAGGCCAGATGGGTTTGGGTACTGACCATGTATTGGTGTGATTCTGTTATAGACAGACATGTGAAGGAAGAGTTTATATTAAAGGCTTGTGTGGCGGCATAAAGCTCTGAAAGTCAGCGCTGGATGGAATAGTAGCAATAGTCAGATAGATAAGGTTCTTCAAATTTGCATTTTCTAATAAGGTAATCTGCAGAATAACTATTGAAACACAAAACACTCACCAGCACAATCCTGACGGTTTCTCCTCCAAAGTACATATATTAAATAGTTGTGGAACTACTGTAGTACAAAATGCAGTACATAATAAACTTAAACCGTTTATAGAGTTGAGTTTCTTTTGATGTTATTTTCTATAACACTCATATAACAACATCTGACGAAACAAAACAATCAAGAAAACAATACACTGTTTCACTTTGTTTGCTCATAAGCTGAGATAACTTGGTGAAGAAGAACTTGACTGCCCTCTACAGAGTCCAGACCTCCATCTGATAGAACATATTTTTAATCAAGAGGATAAACTGGAAAGCAGGCCTTGTCCAACATCAGTGTCTGACCTCACAAATACATATCTGGAATGAATTGTCAACAATTCCCATAAACACTAAACCTCGTGTGGAAAGTCAGAGCTGAAGCTGGTTTAGCTGCAAACTTTGGACCAACTCTAATGATTAGACTCTAATAAATAAGAAAGCAATATCAGTCGTCTTCGTGTGTATGAAAGCACATGAGAGACAAGAGACAAGTTTTGTGTTTTAAATTAATCAGTTGTTGTTTAAAACGATCAGTGTCCAGGGCAAAAAATGTGAGAGAACAGTGTGCGGGTTGTTTTGCTGTGTCTCTCCTGATCCTCCTCTCCATCCAGGGTGTGGCTGACAGGTACAGACAGGTGCAGCTCTTTAAGACTCATCAGAAGGTGCTTAAAGAGGTGCTGGCTTCCTGAGACAGACGCCACGTTTGTTTTGCTCACAGGAGTAGTAATCTGGCTCTCATCTAGTTGTGTTTCTTGTGCCCTGAAGCGCTGACTCTAATCTACTTTGTCTTTTGTGAACTGGATTTCTCCATAAATGTCTGGGTTCTGGTCTCCAATGATCCGTTTCCTGATTTCTAATGTCTGTGTAGATGGCACCTACTCAGATTTCTCTCCCTCTCTCCACTGCTCCGCCATCAGCCCTCTTGGTAATTACTCTGTGAATCTTTACTTCTTATGGCATTAAACTCACCTGCCTGTCCATCCTTTGACACATTCACCAGCCTTTCCCTCAAAGGATAAAATGGACAAAACTTCACTGGGCCACAAAACCAAAAACCAGGACAGTGCTTAATGGATTGTTACTGTGGGTATTTTCTAGAGGACAAAGAGACTTGTAGATAAGATGTTTTGAATCGTTGGGAGCAAAAAAAAACGAGACGGGCTGGATTTCCACAACATAGACAGGCAATCTGGCATCGATTGAGACTCCTGCATGTTATCATATTCTGCTTAGTGAATAGATGACTGGTGAAAGGAGGATAGAGGAAATATGACACAGCTAAGAAAACATCAATAACGCCAAGATGATGAGAAAACAATGCACAACTGAAACACCAAATGACTCTTAGCCTAAACTCATTTAAAGTTGTTCTTTTTTTACTTACTGGCTTTAATAGATCAAATAAAGCAACAGAGCAAAAGTGTTAAATACAAAATTATGACTTGAATTTTGATGACTCGGCAGTAATTATGATCTAATTAGTGGCAATTGGGAGACATGCTTAAACCAGAGTGTTGCATTTTTCCTAATAAAATAATAATGAATACATATCATTTATATAAAACAATTCCAAAAACCATTCTAGGGACCAATTTTTTTTAACCTAAAATTTGTGCAAGTTCTTTTTTTTTTGTCAATAAATGCAGAAGTTGCTGTCTACCACCATCATGAAGTTCGCTGTGCGTCTGTCAGATACTAAAAAGACGCTGCTCAGCAATGCTGAAAACACCCGATTATTTTTTCAATATGCAGTGTTACAAACAAAACCTGATATTCTAAGTTTTTTTTTAAATTTTACTACAATCATATTTTATTTTCATTATCTGATGCTAGCCTACAATAACTTTTCAAATCACCTTTAACTTGACATTTCTGATTAGCGCATCCCAAAAAAAAACCAACCACACAACCACATCGTTCCAGTCAGTGCGTTGATTCTGGACTGAAAAGGCCTGACCGTTTTCCCTGTCAGCGCTGACTCGGTCCACTGCAGCAGCCAAACGTTTGGCCACCATGTGTGCTTCGCCTCCACCATCTAACGTGAGATCCATCGCCCCTCGTCTTTCCACATGAACTGCTCCCATGAAACGATGCCATTTGGGCTCAACAGTCCGCTGGCAGGTCCAAAACCAAGTCTGAGGTTTATGATTTTGAAGGCTCTTCAACACAATTTCAACTTCATTTCACCACAAATTTGACAACACACCTAATAACCTTTGAAACAGTCTTAGATGCAGCAGATCGGCTCCAGATAGAAACATTTCAGAGTGTGATATTGCTTCTTTTTAATGTAATGAAGTGTAATCGGCTTCTTTCGGTTGGATGTGCACAGAAGTATTTTGCCTTGGCCGGGGACTCGAAACTCTCCCACCACAACTCTGAAGGTTCCTCTTTTGGCCCATTTTACCAAAACTTTCAGAACACAGCTCGCCTGTCTGTGTCCGACGGCTCGTTTTCAACCATCACTGTCTTTGAAACCGACAGCGGTTGGCACTTTAAATATGTGATTTCTGATTTTCTCGATCACAACAAGGAAGCTCGTTGCCGTGTAGGAACCATTAAATTGGTTTCAGCCAGTGAATGTGACATCATGAGGCAGAGGAAGCCACTGTGTGAGCATTCCTCTCTTGACATTTTATGAAGACTCTAAGTGGAAAACCGCATGCTATCTGCATCTGCCGGCCAAGAAACAAAACAGAGGAATGTGTTCATATGAACAAACATACTGCTAGAAAGTTCAACCTAAGAAACGGCTTCTAAACTATTTGCACTATTTCTAGTGCAAATAGTTTAAAAGCTGTTGCCTGGCTGAGACTCAAAGATAATTCCTAATGTTTGGTTACTGTATATCTGTGGTTTTGCACAGGATGAATTTCTGATTGTGCCAAAACAAATGGTGAAAACTGCCACATCCTCCGGAAGCCGACTGACCTGTCTGTAGCATTAAAACATTGAAAAGGACTCATGTTTTCAGTTAAACATGGCATGATGGGACACAGACTGAAAGCCTAGGCTCAACATGAACTTGGATTGGAGCTACTCAGGAGCACTTTTGATGCAAAGCCTCACAACAGTGTAAATATAGGCGTGAAATGCTGGATGTGTTGTTTACTCGACTTGTCATTAAAGGCTAAACTAAAAGCAAGAACAAAAGATAAACATGCAGTGCGTGAGGGACACTTCAGCAGCTGACAATAGCAGCTGCAGAACAAAGCAGAATAACCTCAGCGTGACAAGATGTGAAAAAACACAAGTTTAAACAGTTGCTAGAAAGTCATTCAAAAAAACCTCGTTCTCATTTTAGCTTTTGAATACAAGAGTTGTTCAAAAGGCTTAGTTTTTTTTCTTTGCTTTGTAGACTTTTCTTAAATATGACTATGCTGATTCTTTTTTTCTTCTACTCACGTCCCAGATTGTCTCACAGTGATGTTCTGTGTGTTCTGCAACTGATCACTCAACACCTTGTTGTAAGAAGTTGAACAGCGCCCAAAAGTGATGTCTTTAATCTTCCACCATAGAGAAAAAGCTCCATCACCTTCAGCAAACGGCTCTACTGCTGCTTTTTAAAAAAAAATAAATTCTGCTTTTGTTTTCTTGCAACTCCTCTTTACTAACAGCTACAAACTGCACACAGAAATCTACACGTACAATGGTAAGACAGTTGAATTATTTTGCAAAATTTCCTGACTGTACACAGATTTCAACATAAATGATAATTTATGACAACTAAACCCAAAACTATTTGTCCTTGGCAACATCCTAACCTCTAGCTCTCTCCCAGGTTCTCCATCTGATTAAAGTCAGGGCTCTGGCTTAAACATGTTTTATAACTTTCTCTCTCAATAAATATTTAAAATTGTGAAAGGTGAATCTCCATGCATATAAAGATGACCATTGATGTCTAAAATGGGGCTGAAAAGTGATCCGCCAAGACTGAGTTCAAATGTCTGCGCTTCAGATAAATTTGGACTAGAGTCCAATTTTCAGAATATGAATCTGGCCAGACTGGTTACCCAGAAACGGCCACAAGCAAGATGTCCGTGGACATCCAGTGTCTATAAATCCAGTGTTTATAGAGGGAGAGTGTGTCAACAGTGCCTGCTGCTTTCATCCATAGACAAGCTGAAAATAATCTGAAATGAAATGTCTGCAGGGAAACAAATGAATTAATAATTAACATCCTGATCATCTACACATGTCTTCTTTTCTTTGTGTTTGCAACAAAAAGAGGATATTCAGATGCTAAATAAGAAGCATGAAAAAGGTTTCTCTGCAGAATCAAACATCACTGGGTTATGGGTCTTTAGAGACTTTATCGCAGTGAAACATGTATGTGTGTCAGCATTTGTACTGAGCTATAAAAAGGTGAGTGAAGATAAGTTAATGTGGCCACATGTAGCAGAAAGCTCTCTGAAGTTTGTCACAGTAACTTTTCCTGTCAATTTCAGCAAGATAAACCAGGAAAATCTACAGTCTGTGGGATTTAATTAGATCGACTTCAACCCCAACATCCAGCAAACTCAGAGGAGTCATGTTGTAGCTCTGAAGACACATTTATAACCAGCATTTGCAAAATATATGAAATGTTTTTGCAAATAATGCCTGTTTTAAAATTTAACTGGAGCATTTTTATTTCTATCAACCCTGCACTGTCTCTTTAACATTCAATGTTTCCTCTTTCCATCTGCAACCAGGTTTCTAATTAAATTTTACATTTAGGGTAGAAGGTCAGACAGCGAGACTCATCTTTAAGGCAGCTAAGCAACCAAAAATCCTAATAGTGCCACTGCTGTGACTCCAGCTGGCAGCTTCTCCTGCAAATTGCAAAACATTTATTGTAGCTTTGGTAAATGACTTTACTGTCCCTCTTAGTTTGTTTTCTGCTGGGCCTTAAGCTGAAGCTTTATGGGTTTTTTTCTTTTTTGTTTTGCAGAGTTAAGATCAATCAAAGCTGTCCTATACTGACTCTTTTTCAAAAAGCATAAAATCCTATGAATACTCAAAATTTATACTTAAGATATTCTGCAAAATGTTTTGTAGTTATTTTTTGCTTTGTTGGGGTGTTTTTGGCTGACACAGAAACAGTGTTGTTGTGCACAATGTCAGTACAATTTCCCTTGATCTTGAAAAGTCCAACCCATGTTTAAAGATGTTAGAGCTTGACTCAATCTATTTTCAAATATTTAGAAATATAATATTTATTCTGTGTTCAGCCTCACTGCGATGGACTGGCGACTTATCCAGGGTTTACTCTGACTACTGCAGAAAGGCACCAGTCTCCTGGTGGCCCTGCAAAAATAAGTGTGATGGATAATGAGTGGATGGATGTCTGTCTTCATATAATTGCTTCAGGAGCAAACTCTTATTCTAAATTCTACACAGAACAAGTTGATCTACTTGGATTGATAGAAGAGAATAAAAACACATACAAAATATCAAAATATTTTTTCCATTTTTCCGACACTGAAAAAACTTTTTATTAAAGTAAATCAGTAGATCAAAATGATGCTAGTGAAAGAAAAATGCATCAAGGAAGTTTTATGCAATTGTTACAAAGTGACAAAATGTTGTGCTGTTGTCCTCAGACAAAATAAAATTGCTTCGCTTTTATGTCTTTTCTCAATCTCTCATTTTTTTATATTGCAAAAACAGACATAATTCTATTTAAAAAATAATCACTAATCCTCCAACACTGTGAAATTAGCCATTGTTCTCCGAGTAGAGTTGGATCTGCTTGTTGTTAAACTAGTGCTCATTTTCAGTTTCAAATCATTTAAATGCCTAAGAGTTGAAAATAGTTGCTGTAATTTCCACAATGCAGTTTGGCCATTTCATCTAATGGCATAGATGGAAGAGTGAGACATATTGATATGCAGCACAGGGGTTGGCTGATGGTATAAGATCAGACAATCATACTAAAAATTTCGAGATGATCTGATCTTTGGCTGCAGCGCTGTCCTTTCACGTGGGCTGTGGCTCCACCAACACATGTGGTAATAAAACGGGGGCCTTGTATCCGATGAATGATTAATGAGGGCTCTTGTCAGTGTGAATAATACTGGGGAAGTGGGAATTAAAGTGGGTCTGCAGGAGAGCAAGATTTAGGTGCCACAGCTTGCTAATCAAGTCAGCAGAAATGGAACTGATGGGAAATCGTGATGCAGCGACCCACGTAAAACATGCACTCACGTAGTCGCGCACTTTCATGTTAAGAGTTTAACATGAAAAACTGGAGCTCTAAGTATTGTCATCGATGAAATTTCTCCACAACCAGCCTCAGTTGTTTCTTGATCACAACTTTTACCCAATTAATCAGTCTCATTTGATTTTGGTTCACTAATCACCCTCCCAGCATACATACCTCATAGTTCAGTCATTTTCCCAGATCCGCCAGTGTGTCACCCATCGTTCATGTTGTTACCTCATGTTCTCTGAGTTCGTCCCTTTTATTCCATTAAGCCAGCATTTATCATATTTGCTGCCAACGTCCTGCTTGCCATCAGGTCTACTCTATAATTGTTTTTGACAAAAGGTTATAATTACTATCATGAAGATTTATCTGACAGTGTAATCAGAAATCACGCTCAGATGTACAGTTACTTCCCAACATATAGCTAAACATTTTGGGGAAATAAAGGTAAAAGTAATTTTTTTGGCTTTCCCAAGCAATGAAAGAATGGGAAAGACATTTTTCCCATTATCTGTATGTTTTCTTTATGCAGATATAAAACCTATTTAATGATCTTGTTTGTGTTTTGAAAGCAGCCATTTATCACGGCTCTGACTCGATTTGACAGTTCACCTTGAACAGACCTTTCACTGTCATTCTTTCACTGACAGTGAAAACACAGAATAAAAACAAAAACACACGAGTGGCTGAGAGAAAAAAGAACCCTTTTTATAAAAAAGATATATTGATTCTATCCTCATGTGACGATGTCATTAATTGAGTCTGTTTCAACACGTTTGAAACAAATCCTAAATAGTTCCTATCAGTCAAACTGCTGGATAGTTTTAGGCCGTGCACAAATGTGTTTCGACTTTGGTTTCCTCTTTTGCCAAATAAAAGTTCATGCTTCTACACACTGTAGCTTGCATCCATCATCAGGGGGCCATGGAAAATATGAAGCAGAACTGCAGGAAGAAAATATTTTTCAACAATATTTACTTTATTTGGAACTCAGTGGCTTTGAACGCCAGCGCTCATCTTGGTTTTTACTTGTGGAAAATGCGACGCATTCCAAAGATATTCATGCTACGTGAACTTTTGTGCATTTTGTCACCTTACAAACATACATTTTAATTTATTTTATTGGGATTTTATGTCATAGACCAGAAGCGTAAAAAACAATGCATGATTTAAATTTGGTTTTTCATAAATCTAAATCTGAAAAGTGTTTCGAGCATTTGCATTCTGTGGCCAATACTTAAAATGACTTTTTGCCAAGATTTTCAGGGAAAGTCTCCACCAGATTTACACATCAAAAGAAACAGTTTTGCCATTTCATCTCTGAAAAATAGCTCGAGCTCTGTCAGGTTGGATGGAAAGTTTCTGTGAACTGTGTTTTCAACTGGATTTAAATCTGGACTCTGAGATAATGTATCACAGGAATATGGTTTGATTCAAACCTTCCCATTGTAGCACTGGTGTGCATGTTTTTGGTTGTTGACCCACGGGGTAGGTGAACCTTCGTCCCAGTCTCATATCTGTTAAAGACTATCTTTTGATATTTCCATGTGTTTAACTCCGTGCTGTCAGTTCTGACCAGCTTCCCTGTCCCTGCTGAAGAGAAGCAGCACAGTAGCATGATGCTGACACCTCCATGTTTCACATACGGGGACAGTGCGCTAAGGGAATGTGCAGTCTTAGTTTTTAGTATTTTATATGACCAAAACACAATTTTTTTCCCTCCTCTGACCTGAGCACCTCCTTCCACATATTGGTTGTGTCTCCAATATGGACTGTGGCAAACTGAAGGTTGTTATTGTTTTCTTTCGGCCATGTAAGTGTATGCTCTCATTCATCGGCCTGGTAGTTTGAAGATGAATAGTTCTCTGTTTCCCAAAGCTCGGGAAATTGTTCTTGGCCCAAACCTTCACAACTTCCTCTCTGATTTGTCTGCTGAGGTCTTAGTCTTCCTGATGCTGTTTGTTCTCTAATCGTCTCTCACACAGAACAGCTGCATTCATAAAGAATTTAAATTACACACACAGGTTAACTCTACTTGTTGGTTGCACCAAAATTCAATGAAGGAGTATCAGATTGAAAATCGGCTCAGAACAACTGCACACCAATTTTTTAAAGTTGAAGTACATTCATGTCCTTCTTTGTGTTGGTCTATAACTACAAATCTTAATGAAATACACTAAGATCGGTTGTTGCAACATGACAAAATGTGGAAAAGTCCAAGGAGATTACCACTTCTGCAAGGCAGTGAGTCATCTCATATCAAAAAGGTTAGCTGAATTCAGTTTAATTTTTACTTGAAGGCTGTCAGAGAAAAAAAAAGTGCTTTAAAATTTAAAGGTATTTTACAAATTGTAACAAGAGCATATTTGGCAACAAGGGATGAATGAAAAAGTAGAGAAAAAGTAATAAAAGTATTTTTAAAAAAGCAAAAATAGATTTTTATAACAATAAATGCAGACAATACACTGTAAGTAAATATAATATCTTTCTATGAGATGTCATCTGTTATTAATTTATCTAATTTATGGTGCTAACTAGCAGCTGCAACTGAGTATTGATTGGTGTTTTAATGCTATTCGTCTGTCCTGTCATCAGTTGTGAAGTGTTAACACTGAGGCACTGACATAAAGGTCAAATAACCATTTTCAGACCCTAAAATCCAGAAGTTAAATATGTCTTCAGTACTGTATTTTCTTTGTGTGTATTTCTTAAGGTAATTGTTCCAGAAGGTTTAGTCAGATTGTGAGTAGGTACAGTATGTGCTCTGACTTTCCCTGCATTTGTCTTCCAGCTCAGAAGTTACGCAGGGATGAGTGTGGCGTGTGTGACAGACTGAGAGCAGGCTGCGCGGTGACGCTGCAGGAGACGGTGTTGGCCAGGAAACGGGTAATTCACTTTCTCCTAACCTAGAAAGTGACCGTCCTGATTTTAATCAGCACAACTTCTACCGAGGTGCATGTTTTACCTGATGACACAGCAAAATGTCTGCCTCAGCTTAGATATGATACAGCTGATGACTTCAATGATGGTTTCACTTCCAGCATGACCTTTCCTACTCTGTCTGCAGGGCAATTTGTCAAATTGGCTCTGAGATCCGATGTCTAAGAAAGATCGATACCTACCATTAATAGATTGACCCATATGTCGTGTGAGCTCACATTAATCAGAAGGTGAAAGAATATGGTTCGTTACTTTAGATGTTAAATTAACACACCGATGCAGATTCATTTGAAAAAAAAGGATCTAATTAATATCTTTCCCTGGGAAGAATGATTTGAACTTATGAATCCTATCAAAGCATATCGACAAATTGTTCTTAATATTCAAAACTGTTCTTTTGTCCAGTGACTGGACCTTCCAGACTCAGGTGTCTTTATACTGGAGTTACTTGAGACACAGTCGCTGCACTCAGGTGATCTCCATTCCAGTCACTGTGAGACTGACTGGACCTCGGTTGAATTATGCCAGTCACCTGCTTACACAGTTTATTTCCTGTTTAATATTTCTGTCTAATTGCCATTATTTTGTAGAAATAAATTTTCACCTTAACAGCAAAGAGTTTTTTGTATTATTGTTTTGTCAAAAGAAAAAAATAACTCCTGTTTCTATCAATATTTGTAAAAGAACCATAGTAAAAATGGTAAAACATCCAAAGGGGTTAATACTTTTAATGGACATTGTACCAATGAAAACAAAGATTGTGACTAAAAGAACTTAAAATGGCTTCATTTATCATGATGGCAAGTATTCCAAGAGCAGCAAGTTTCCAGAGGACTCTCTTTTTTTGTTGTGGTCTCTTGAAATTGAATGATCAAACGGTGACAGCTGTGAGGAGGAATGACAGCGGCCAGGCAGTTGTCTGTCGCTCACCGAACTTGTTTGGGCTTCCAGGAGGATCAAGGGCTAATCGCTGTTTCCACAGCATCTCCACAGGAGCTCAAAATATCGCAACAGAATCTCACCTTCACTGTCTGCTAAGTACGTAGCAGAAACCTTGGGGTTTGGAAACCACAAGGACTCCAGGACTCTGTAACTCCAGTCCTGCCACTGCCCTGCAAAGTTTGGATGCAACCCTGCTGCAACGCACCTGAATCAATAGGCTGAATTACCTACTTTGTATGTCAGCAAGTTTTGCAAAAGGGCTGGTCGTTAACCATTCATTTGATTCATGCGTGCTGGAGCAGCAATGCTTTCAAAAGTTGCAGGACAGTGGCTCTTGAGGACTGGAGTTGCACACCCCTCCTTAAGCAAAAGCAAAAATGTGCCAGTTTCTTATTTTTGGGGGGGAGGGCTAAGAGGTTGTATATATGTGTACAGTCAGCCTTATTACATTTCAACCATACAATTGATAAAGTACAGGAATAATACAAGTTAAAAGAGAATATTATATATTAAATATCAGTTTAAAAAATCAAAAATAGACAATAAAATAACTATTTGATAATAAAGTTTCAAACCATTTCTGCTTATATAATATTTTTCTTGTTCTCCACCTCTAAAATAAATATTTCCTTTTTGTGGATTGTTCATGCTGAACCTAACATTAATTATGTGTTCAGCTTTTCTCCACTGTGTATTTAGAATAAGAGACAGGTTCTGCTTTAAGACTTCTAATATCATCTGCTGCTATCAACCAGGAATTGTCACAAGAGGTTGAGGAAGAACCAAATGCATGCAAGACGTCAAGAGGAGCATGGGCAAGCTTAAGGAATATTTAAGCAAAGAACAGAGTGAAGGTAAAATGAAAATACTAGGAGACTTAAAACAAAGGAATAAATTGACATAGCAAGACTTTAGTGACAAATAACAGTGTAAAACCTAAATGATCGAAATACAAATACATGCAAAATCTGAAACCCAAAGACTTTGTCATGTTTTACGGTTGTGGAATGGTGAGGTAGACGCAGTGGGCCCAGGTAGGAGAGAAAATGATTTTTAAATGACAAATAATGCACAAAATCCAGGCAGCACAGGTGAGCAGAAGGCAAGGAGCTCAGAACTGGTAGCAACTGGGAGATACTGCTAGAGACAATGACATTTGACGACTGGATAGACAAGGACCCTACAAGGGACAAGAGACACAGATGGGATTAAATACACAGGGAGTAATCAAGGAAACAAGACACAGTTGGGATCAATCAAGGGGTAGACAGGACAACACGGAGACTCAACTGGCACAGACACCAAAATAAACACACAGACTCCTGGGAATCACGTGGCTACGAGGATCTCATAATTTCCACAGTTTCCCCAACAATCACACAGGCTTGAATTGTCTTATTTCCCTTGTGTTTCTCACTAATTCACTGTATTCAGTTTTGAATATCAGCAAAGAAAAACAGGAAGGAGAAATCTCAGATGTTCACCTGCTCTATGTAAATTGTGTTCTCTCACACTAAACGTAAAGCAGATGTCTGGCACACAGTGCTGCTCTGCTCACTGCAAACTGTCTCCATGTAGTAGAACAGAGTAACTGGGTGGTTAAAGCTTCTTTACAATGTAACGTAATTCTGCAAATCTGAGTCAAACGGAAGAAAATTAAATTAAAAAAGTCAGTTATTTATATAGGTTTCCAAACACTTTACAAAAAAATACGTTTTCTAAAGTTAAGGTTATCAAGATGTCAATCTTTAAACATCTGGAAAAAATAAAGTGTCTCACTTCAAGTTCTGGATGAGACGAGGCATTCCTCACATTTCACATGTACTGTGAGCAGGTGTCCCAGATCAGTATGGATTGTTTTGGACTTAATTCAGATTCTGTAAAGAAAACAAGATTAAAAAAATAAACTTAATGGTTAAAAAAAACTGACCTGTGAATGTTCCCTAATCAATATGTGAAAACACATAACGGATCGTGTAGCCGGACCCCGGGAGGATTCTTCTGTCCTTTCAGTGAGACAAGATGTTTATTTTTACATGCTTGATTGGGTGTTATTTGGCCGCATTTGGTAAGAAGCAAATGTGATTGTATTTTAAAGTAAACTTTGAAAATACATAAAGACTTCTGTTTCATGTCATCTGTACAATCAAATTAAAAGCTCATTTGTTTTTGTAAATTCACTGGAAGTTGTTGCACTGAACAAATGTTTCGTTAAACCAACTTGAAAAGAAATCACTTCAATTTGAAAATCAAATCAGAATCATTGACCAAAATTAATTAAATTAAGTGTGAGAAATTAAATTCATTTTCTTAAAGTTGGTACAAAAAAACACTTTTTTCCCCGTGTGGTTAAGGAATGTTGCTTTGAGGCACAAGGCAGCTGATATTCACGCCAGCACACAGTCAAAAGCTGATTTACTCTTCTCGTTGATGCTGATGAAACTAAACCACTATGAGTTCCTGTTCCTGCAGAGCTGGAACAGGAACAGGTTGTCTCAGTGCAGTAAGGTTTCTATAAACATCGAGGAAAAGAGTTGTGGAAGTATCTGGGGAAAAAAAAATTCTTGAATGGTTGTACATAAATTGAAAACTGGGATTAATATTTGTTTTTGTCTTCTGCTGCTGTGTGGGCTCTCGGGCCACGCGCCTCTGTTCATCCCCATGTTATGACAGGAACAGTTGAGACAGGGCAGAGATGGATCTGACTTCAGATATTAGGCCTTGACAATAACTAAGCTCCTATTAAAATGACATGAAAATGTGAAGTAGGCGCAGCAGGTCTGGAATGTACGATTTTCCCTTCTTGTTTTTCTCCTGGAATATTCAGTCTTTCCTTTCTAATGACATCGTGTACATTTCAAACTCAGAGCCAGCAGCAGATCTTTGGACGTCGGAATCCTCCTGGTAGTTTTATCTTGGAAATTTGGCTCCTCGCAGGCTTCTGGGGTGCTTGAACTCAGATGATTTAACCCCAGAAGAAGTGTGGAGGGAGAAAAAGGAAGATGATGAGATCAGTCTCTACACCGAGGGTTGGGAGAACGGGGGTGAATTTTGAAACTTTAACATCTTTTTGCTGTTAAATTGTTAAATTTTATCTGGCAGGTCACTGAAGTGATTGGCAGCACTTTTTATTCTGTTCTCAGTGTTCACATGAGACATGTACTTTACAGTTTTAACATAATGTGTTCCCTCCCTTCTCTGTCGGGTCTGGCTTGAACTGCTCTGGGTGGGTCATTTTTCATAAACCGTTACACGTTAATATTTTTAGACAACCCATTTTGGGAGGGGAAGCCTGTCCTCAAACGACTGCCGAATGAATTTATGGTCAGTTTCACAGCCAGGTGTAGCACACCAGACAGTCAGTGTGGAGATGCAGTCCTCATTGAGAGAAGTTACACTTCCCAGCTCTAAAAAAATGTTTTTTCTTTTCAAATAAAAACCAAACTGTGGCATTGATGTGTTGACTCTGTGCAATGTGACGGCGGTGGTGAGGACACTGAACTGCTGTGTGTTCGCCAGGGGAGCGGCTGGGTTTGGCTGACGTCCAGGATCTTCTAAAAACAGCTCATGAGAGATTTGAAGCCTCACAGCTAAAGACTCCACACAGAGATACAGATAGGAGAGGCTCTGTGATGCAAAGGGATGAAGAATGGCCGCCTTATTGTCACCTCTATTGTTTGTTTTGGTCATATTGACCATCCTTTTTATTATGTAGTACGACTTGGCAGCAGCAAAACATCACACTGGAGAAATTAAGAAAAACCCACCATGTCAAGAAGTAATTGCTTTTGACATAATCACAGGTATGCAGCGTATTTGGATTCTTCGTTGTTCTTCCTTTTGACAACAGGAAGAAAGGTCATCTTCAAAACTGAAGACATTCAGACTGTGTTTCTGCTAAATCTTAAAAAAAATAAACTCCTTGAAAGAATAAAATGAGACCAGAATCCTTCAATTGAAGTTCATTCTGAAGCAGATTTCATGCAGCAACACTTAAAACCTTTTGTCAAAATCTGTGCAAACTCTAGAGACAGTCAGTAAAAATAATTCCTGCGAGCACAGGTCATGCATGTATGACTTTGCATGCCTCTGGTGGATAAAACAGCGGCTACACTCACCTGCTGACCCACACACCGCTGTAAACAGCACAGAAATATCCCTGAGCAGCGACCTTTGTAGGGTTCTGCTTGCTTCCCAGTCAAATTTTGTTTTGGTTCCATATTTGGAGATTGCGCTGCTCTGCTCAGCATCATTTTGCAGAAGTGGAGTCATGTGTTTATATGATAAAATGAAGAGTAGGTCAGTGTTCGGTAACAAGACTAATCCACATTTTCACCGCTGCTCTCCAGATTATTAGAAACACATAAACGGCTGGTGAAATATTCCTTTTAATAGAAATAAAGCTGATATCATGATGATGCATACACTATTGCGACCTTGGTGCGTGTTTGTACTAGATTTAATGCAACTCTAGTTCAGTTAATTAATGTTTTTCAAATTACTGAGATATTCTTAGAAAGTTGTTTCCAAGAAAGCTTCAGACAGAACCTTTACCTTAAAGCAACCTCCACATGTATGAACCACTTGTTCTGTTTAATTATTGATCCACTAATTCTGGACTCCTGGTTGGCTAATATTTCTGTCCTGTGCTGTTTCACACATAAGCCGAAGAAAAATGGACAGATTGTGATACTTTCATCAGTCACAAAACCCAGCTGTTCCGGATGTATTTCCATTTCCTGGAACGAACTTGTATGATTTTGATGAGTCAGTCTCAGAATTTTCCCTCTCATAAATAAGGAGGAATACCAGAACATCATCACCCAGATAATCAGTGGACCAGTGAGGGTAAAACTCGTGATGAGCTTCGTTTGAACTTAAAAGTTGGACTTTCCAGGAGAAGCACCTCCCAAAGATGAAAGTTTGCAAACCTGAATGTTTTCCATTCAGTTGTGTTCATAAGTTTACATAGCCTGGTGGAATTTGATTCAGGTTAGCTTCACCACTTAGCCACACCAGAAAGTCCTTTAATTCGCACCGAGATTTCTCTTTAGCCCCCACTACAATAATAGATTTTTTTCTAAGATTAGGAGCCTAAGCTATGCAGAGTGAATGAAGAAAATAAAAAATAAAAAACGTCTGTAAAATTACTGGACTAATGATCTGCACAAACTTCAAGAGATTTGGCGGTAACTGTATCAAACCCTGGGCTGAGTGAAGCAGATACCTGACCTGCTCCACATGTAAAACAGGTTTCTGGATTCAAATTATTAAACTAAACAAAAACTTAAACATATTTGTGGGTTTGCAAAACAATCTATGTGCATGTATCTATTCCTCTGGTTCTTCTGCATTGTTATATTTTTCAGGCAGTCTCAGTGCTGTCATGTAATGGTGGTGTTGAGGCAGATGCAGATGGAACCAGGTAGATGCATAATGATGATTTAATGAACAAAAAAATCCAAAACCACAGGCAGCACGACTGAGCGGAAGCCAGGGCTCAACGTCGGTAAAACGAAGGACAACACGAAGGACTCAGCGCACATTAGACAAGGACCCGACAAAGACACAGACACACAGGTGACACTAAATACACAGGAGGTAATTACGGGGACGAGAAACACCTGGGGACAATCAAGGGGAAGACAGGACAACATGGAAACTCAGAAACACAGAAACTCGAAATAAATACACAGGAAAAACACGGAACATGACAAGTGCTTTTAGATCATTGCTATAAAATTTCTGCTCTCCTTTACGTTGAACCTATATTTGATCTTTGTCCTTTGGATTTCTGCTCTGTCTGGGTCATTAAAATGTCCTAATCTGTACATTCTTTGATAGACAATTAGTTAATTTGGATGAATTATATGTAAAAGCTTCCAGTAATCAGTGAAATCTCTTTGACTTGTGACCTCCTGTGTAAAGAAGCAGAGCTAAATGACCTGACACTCAAACCTGCAAAGTTAAAAATGGTTCATGTAAGGTTATACTGTGTGGATGAGGGAGGACGGCCCCGACTGAGCTCTTGGTAGTGGCTGGACATTCAGAGACTCTTAAAATTTTCTTTGAATTTCCAAGATTTCTCAGCTCATTCTTCTATCATGCAATACTCTCCTTGGGACCGTTCACATTTTGTGGTTATAAAACTAATGATTAAGTTAGGCATGTATGCGTCAGATGTGGATAAGCTGGATTTGGAAACTCTGGAGTTAAGGAAATGGACATTTAATGTGGGAAACTAATTGAAACAAGTTGTGATTAATGATCAATGAACTATAAAACACTCAGTCTTTTCTCTTGAACTAAAGTTATTCATTCAGATAGAAACATATTTCACTGTAGAAGTCATTTTAATATATTGCAATTCCATCAAATGTTATAAAATTATAATAATGAATGAACAAATGTATGTGGTTGCTTCCTTGAACCACTTTTAAACGAATGCAGTAGTTAGTTCATAGTACAGCAAATGATGAGCTAAAAAGTGCAAATAAGTAAGTTTACACAAATACAAAGAAAATCTTACTGCAGCAGTTCTGGAGTTCATGCTCCTGGATTATTTCCTAGAAGGCAGGAGGCTGAACGTCCCATTAAAGAGGCTTGTGCCGTCTTTTAAGATGCTGCCTACTCAGCACACATGGCGCTCTGGGTAGACGTCCTGCAGATCTCACCATGCTGGTGGGATCGTGTCTCTCTTCTGCTGTGATGCAACCTGTGAGAAGCTGTGTTTCTGCAGATATCACGACTGTGATGGAAACACTTGTCTGTTTTGGTCTGCAAAGCATGTCAACATGGCAGAGAGCTTGTTTTGCAAGAGGTACAAAAAGACAAAACAAACTATTGTTGCGAAAGTTCCGATCAGTCATTCAAGACTAGCATTCATTATCAGCATGAATGTGATTTAATTCTTGTACTTTGGATTTATTTACTCTTTTGAGAACTGATGAAACCAAACACACAGCGAGCCTTTCTTAGGTACAATAATTACGTACATGGGATTTATTATGTATTTTCTTTTGAAGACAAAATGGCAAAATATGATGTACAGGCATAAATTTAAACCCACTGCCCCTTGTTGGCATCAGCAGCAAGGTCCTGGTTGGATATTTGACAATTTTTTCAGAAATAGCGACACTGATTTAAAATCTAATGTTTCTTGGAACTGAGCTTCCATTTAAGCAAAGTCAGTGAGGTTGTGGTATTCCCAGAAGGCTAATGTTAGCCTGGCTTCTCCAGCTCCTAACTGGTTATGAAGTGTTTTGGATCATTGTTTAGTTGGAACACAAACATGTCACTGCTTTCTGGGGAGGTGAAGCAGGAGCTCACCATCTTCATTCATCATTCCTTCCACCTTGTTCAATCCATCAGCTCCACTGACAGTGATACTCATCCTTATTATGAAACTAAAATCACCATTCTACTCAGTTTATGTTGCATTTTTAGACCTGAAAGACTGGTCCTTGACTTTCCAATACTGCTTGTTGCTCTGGTTAAACTACTGAATCTTTGTTCCTTATAGACATAAAACCATTTTTAAAGAAGGCACTGCGGCTTGTTTATGTGGGCAGAGGCGAATTTCAGTCGAGCTTCACGGTTTGGACTTTAGAGGGCTCTCAGACCGTTCAATTGTAAAACCAGCCTGAATGAGGTCAGTGTTAAAACATTGCCAGCGTCTTCCAGTTTGGGTCTGGATCTTTCTGGACAATTTAAACTAATTTCCTTTCATTGGAAATTTCCAGTTTAGGTCCAATGAGTAAAACCTGGATAGAGTGGGCTGCTTCAACTTGACTATGATTCCAAACATACATCCAAACTATTTTTAAAGAATAAATACAATTTATGCAGGCAGCGCAACATGCTGAAAATAAATGAAAATACATAAATAGAACAATAATAAGATGAGATACACAAAAATTTAAGTGTCACATAAAAAGAAAGAAATGATAAAACAAATAAGTATCTAAGACATGATAGAAATTATCTTTAGCAAACATGTTTGTAGTTTTGGTACAAAATACAAAGCAGTTTCTGCTCATCTAAAGTTGTCAGGGAGTTTTTGTTGCAGAGCTGAGCAGCACTAAAACTAAAACTAAATGCTGCCTCCCCACATTTTAAATGAGTTTTGATACAGTGGGTTTTGGGCTAGCCCCAATCTCAAATCTATAAAAAAATATATGGACTATGCTTAAAAAAACTGGGGCTGTGGCAGAAAATAAAAGCAGTTTAAATTAACTCCGCCACCTCAATATGTGGATAATGAAAAGTTGTATTAATTTCAGACCGATGCACTAAATTCTTGTTTTGAAATATTCAAAGTTTTGTCTTTTTTTAATCCTTCCATCCTGGAGAAAAAATAAATCAAATGCCTCATAAAAATGTAAGAGAATCATAACAAAATAATAATAATGCCTAATTGTTGAATTTAAAGGATTACAAATGTGACTCTTTATAATTTTTTTTTATTTTTTTTTTTTAGAAAGAAGCCATCTAAACACAACTGGAACATACTTTAATTTACTTCAGATATAACTGCATGTAAGGCATTATTTTTCAATATCTGGGAATGATGTGAAAGACTGGCAAGCTGCTCTGCGTCTCCACCAGACAGCCAATATAACGCCACAAAGTATTTTATTGCTTCTCCACATAAAATTGTCAACAGAAACCCTGGCCAGACCTTGACAGAGAAGAGATATTCTGCAGGGCCAAATAATTTCGCTGGCATCTAACATGTTGGTAAAAAGTTTATGCGTTAAACTCAGAGCAGATACGCAGCCCAAGGCTACACTGGGTAACGGCAGCCGATCAAAGGTGTCAAGTAGCTGCTATTATGGTGATTTTATATTATAATAATGCAACCAAAAATGTAACTGTGCACACATGTTTCTGAGCTCTAACCAGCACAGATAAAAAAGAATTGGCATTAACACCCTCTTCTTTTTGGATTCTTATGATGAAAATTCTTAAAATTTGCAGCCCAGTCTGTTGTTTTTGGACAACAGTGAAAACAAAAATGGAAGGATTTCTATAACGCAGTTATATCAACATTTTAGCAGATATAACTGATCCAGCATTGTGAACAACTAAAAACATGTGTACTGGAGTATTCTGAATTATTAAAATATAATCCTATTTCTCAGTACAATAAACTCCTGCTACATCCTTAGTAAATTCCTGAAATATTCCAGTAACACATACAAAACTGTTTTTCCCCAGCCACACCATTTTGGGATGTTTGTTGCTCATTATATAAAATACAGTCAGGATGAGTCTCAGAATATGGCTTAAGGTTGTTTCCTCCATGGTAGTCTTGAACCCTCACCCCTCTGATCAGTAACACAAAGCCTTAACCACTGACTCACCACTGCCACATATCTGAACTCTTTCAGCTCTGTTGAAGCCAAAAGCATTATTTTCTTTTTGAGAAAAATAGAACAATCAATACCATCTGTCTAAGTGACCAAGGAACCAAATCTAGCTGTAGAGGTTTGGAGTTGTTTGAAAAGCAGCAGGCTGCACAGTGACACAGTTGGTAGCACCGTTGCCTTGCACCAAGAAGGTCCTGGGTTCGATTCCCGTCCAGTTTGCATGTTCTCCCTGCGCATGCGTGGGTTCTCTCCGGGTACTCTGGCTTCCTCCCACAGTAGGTAAATAGGTCTCTCTAAATTCTCCCTAGGTGTGAGTGTGTGTGTGTGTGTGCATGGTTGTTTGTCCTGTCTGTTTCTGTGTTGCCCTGCAACAGACTGGCAACCTGTCCAGGGTGAACCCCGCCTCTCTCCCGAAATGTTAGCTGGAGATAGACACCAGCACCCCTCCCGACCCCATTCGGGACAAGGGTGTACAGAAAATGGATGGATGGATGAAAAAGCAGCAGAGAGCCTTCAAGCTACGAATTCAACAAATATTGACTGACAAAGGGTCCTGTATGTTTCCTTTATTGAGTGGGGAAGGCGTCGGGGAGAGGAGCTCTGTGAGGCGGACGCTCAGATGCTCCGAGAAGGAGCTTCATCCTCAAAGGCAAGGCAAAGTCCACCCAGGTGTTTTGCATGGCTGAATGGTTGCCATGGAGATTAAAGGATTTCTCAAACATGCACGAAATAATTAACTCAACACTCCAGGTATATTTTTGATGAAGGAATAACATTATGACAGGATTTAAAGCTCAAAGAAGTCAATTTTATGTAGTACTGCCCCTTTTACTTGTCAATCCATGTGATGATTCACTTATTTCATGCTGTGCTCATGTTTCCACCTCATCTGCTCTCTGCCAGGCTCTCCTTCTGCTCATCTACTTCATCCACCTGTTCCTACGCTGATTGCCTACCAGCTTCACCTGCTGTCTGCTCCCCTCCATCTCTGCCTCCCTGACAGATCATTTAAAGCTTCATGTCAGTAGTATTCTGGTGTCCATATCTTTCTGTTTCTGACCTTCTTTATGTTCCAGGATTATCCCCGCTTTATCTCGCCCATGATTGACCTCTAAGCCTTAACCTCTGAGTCTCAACTATGATCTGGTAAACCAAATAGTTGCAGGTGGTCTGATAGCTGTAGAGGCAAAAACTCAGGTGTGGGAAGAATCTACTGAAGTTTAGGAGTAGCACATTTGGATGGCTTCAAAATGGTTTGAGGAAACTATCAAGTGCCACTGGGTGGGGACATAATGTTTTGACCAACACTGTCGCCAGGAGGCATGAGGTGGTGTCCACCTCAAAGGGAGATATTGTTAAGCAGGAGAAGAAAACATGACACATAAGAAAATGGAGTCTCCTCAAAAGCTCCTCTGCTTACGTATGTGTGGGAGAGTCATGTGAAACTCCCTTATCACTGCTGTTTGGCCCCTGAAGGACTTCAGCAATTCAGAATCAGAAATGTTCTGAGGGTGAGGGGCCAGAAGAGTCACACAAACTCCTTTCAGTGTCTCAACTCTGGTCCTCAGTGACCACTGCCCTGCTTTATTTGTGTCTCTGTTCCAAAGCACCTGATTCAAATGACTTCCTGCATGCAACCAAGTGCTACAGAAGCCTGTTAATCACTCACTTATTGAAGTCAGGTCTTTGATTGGAAGGAAAAGATGTAAAACATGCAGAGCAGTGGTTCCTGAGGGCCACCACCTTTAGGCTTTCAATAATGCTGGATTACCTTGGTTAACATGGGTGTGTAACAATGCAGATGTCAGAGATTTTGTCTTTAAAATGAACAAACTGAGGTGGTTCTTTGCATTTCTGATAAAACAAATGCATCACCTATGAGTGTGGTCCTTGGGTTGTTCTTTGTCAAAGATCCTTTGTTGCTTTTTTCTGTCTCCAATTAGAGGCCCTCAGATTCCACCGGTGCTTCTCTCAGATGTTGAGGCATTAGCTCATCAAATTGGAGCTGCGAGTAGGCATTGGAGTGTTTGAAAGACAAGATTTTCTCTGCAGGGTGGCTGGACTCATCCTTAGTGTTAGGGTGAGGTGCTCAGCTGCACAGAATTAGCTCAGAGTTGAGTCACTACTTCAAAATAAATCAGTGCGGAGCGTCTCATGACGCAGTGGTTAGCGCGGGCACCACGTACACAAAGGCTATAGACCTTGATGCAACTGTCCCAAGGTCAACTCCCACCCTTGGTTCCTTTGTTGCATGTCTTTCCCCCCTTCTCTCAGCCTCTTTTTTTTGGGGTTACTCTGAAATAAAGGCCACCAGTGCCATGAAAAGACAAGATTTTCTCTGCAGGGTGAAAATCTGGATGGATCCCCTCTGAATGACATCCTTAGTCTTTTTATGTGACCAAAAACCCACTGAGTGCCGTGTAACTTACAGCTGTATCGTAGTGGTCTCCAAGTCCCCCAGAGGACACAAAGGAAGTAGCAATGTGTGCAGGTGAGAGTTTAATATTGATAACAGATCAAATGCTACAGACCAAGCAAGAGGATGTGCACAACACTCCATTTCAAAGTTCTACTCAGTTGCATTGATTCGTCTTATTTTTCCCATCTCACTTTAAAAACCTTGAAGGCATTTTTTTTCTCCTGTATTTTTATTTACCCATCTTGTTTGAGTGAAGACATGGGATAACTGTGTATCCTGATCAGAGACATCATGTTTCACCTGATCTCTGTGCAACATGAATGAGACCCAAGAGAGTAAAGACCAGGCAGTTCAGACTAAAACCTCTCCATCTAAGCAATGGAACAGTTTGTTTTGTAATAAAAGTTATAATATAATCAAAGAAACTGAATTACAACTGTAAATACCTGGAGCATACAGAAGAAAACCTCTTCCTCCTTCCCTCCATGTTGTATCAACTCATAAATCAAACATTTTATTCTTCATAAACTTCATGAAATTAAAATGTTAGCACAGTATTGACCTTTCCCATAAGCCAGTACAATCCATGAAAAACAAACATGTTTTCTCTGTAGAAATCTGTGGTGTGGTAAAAGGGTTAATGTCCGCTTCTTGCAGCGAATTTAAGGAATTGCTTGTTTCACTTGTACAGCAAAGCTAGGGATGCAAGTTAGCGATTAATGAGTGATTGATCTTACCTATCGACTAATGATTAATTGATAAGCTGCCATCTAAAGAAAAAACAAAACCAGAGTTTTCTCTTGTATCAAAAGGATTGACCGTCTTCCATATAATGAAGGCTAATTTTTTCTTTCTATATTGCCTTCTGTCCTGAATCAGTTTGTGACTTGTTTTCACATTGTTTGCATTTTTTGTCCTCATAAAATTGATCCATGATAACACATTGCAGTAGTTTTGTCAGAGAGTGTCTTGGCAGCTAATCATGCATTTCCTCTCACTGCAGCGATGCCTCAGATTCTCTTTGCTGATTCACGACTTGTGACTTTGATGCATTAGTTCTCTGGGGTCATGTAGCCAGGTGATGATGACACCAGCAACAGGTGAGCTCCCTGTGCTCGTTCTCCCTGTCTAGTGTCAATGCAGCTGAGCTGAACACTGTGAATCTGGAACTCTGTGCTGCCACGTCTTATTACTCTCACACTGCTGAGCGAGTAATAACCTCACAGAAGGCAAACAAGAGAAAATCTTAAGGAGAGACTTGCAAATGAAAAAAACAATAATACAGTACGTTTCAGTTATGTGCAAAAATACAAACAGTGAGAACACAACATAAATTTGCAGCAAACTGTTCTTTAGCTTTAGCATACTAACGTGTCCCAGTTCAAGACTGGCTATTTTAAAGCTGAAATATCACACAGCAAAAATGTAAACAACAACAACAAAAAAAAACATAAAGTAATTTTCAGATTCAGTGTCAGGCTTGTCTTGAGGAATCCCTTCTCTCTAAGAATAATTGTAATGCCACAAATTGTGTGATGAAACCCTATTTTCGGCCAAGGACCAAAACAAGCCATAAATCATCCTGAAAATCCTGGACCGATTCCCTTCCAGAGTCATGAGTCATAGACAAAGAAGAAGACGGAGAGAAAGTCTTGTTGCCTGATAGGTAGATGATTTCTTTCAAAAAGATTCAGAACTATAAAGCAAAACTTTCTGTGCATTGGACGGGCAGGGGGACATATCATTAGTCACCTCTTATCACTTGATAGTTGTATTGGCAGATTTTCAGAGTGTGAGGACCAGAAACCATCTGGGAGATGTCCAAACACTCAGACCGTCTCTGTTGCTCCAAGTGGGCGAATTCAGATCAAAGCAGACTGTTACATGCTGTTGTATTAAGCACACATCTTGGATCTTGATGGTGTGACGTAAAGCAGAAATTTCCAGCAATTGAAATCAACCTCAATCTGAACTGAATTATTAAATGGATCATCATTTAACTGTGAAAAGCAGTTCCTTTTATGATTCAAGAAAGTCATTTCACATTTTTGCCAACAATAAATGGTCTTCTTCGAAATAAATTTAAACAATTCTTATGCAGAGTTAATAAAGCTGGTTTGCCAATTTGAAAAACTAAAAAAAAAAGTTAAAATGTAGAAAAGCAGACAAAAAGGGATGTTTAAAAACTGTAAATCAAACTATTGCCATGTGTAGTTAAACATGCTCTTATAATTTTAAATTATCTATGGATACAAATTAATACACATCTAGCTCTAAAAATGAAGTAATTTGCATAATGGCTCTTTTGTTGAGTCTTTAAAATCTCATTATTATTATTAGTTCATATTAATTTCCATTCAACCGAAGCATTATAGCAGGTCTAACGACCAGATTGTGCCAGACTCTCCAGCTCTCTTGGGGAAAATAAATCCATCCTAAACCTGAGCTATAAAGCCTCAAGCTATTTGCCAAGTGCTTCAAACCCAGTGGCCCTGAAAGACAGATGACCTTCTAATTTGGGATCTCGGTTCAATAAGTGTTTTGAAATTGCTGCTTTTAGTCCCCTGTGCCTGTCGTTGAATGATTAGACATTGACGGCTGTGTGCAGTTACTCAGTTTGGTTCTGTCAGGCTGGAAAGTTTGCAGAACACCATAAACGCCTCTAGGTTGGCACCCCATTAGAGCAGCACCCATCAGAATAATCCATCAGTAGCTGGAGGCGGACTGCTTCTGGCAGTAAATCACAGAGCATGAGGCCTGAGAGACTTTCACTGTGAAGAAGAAACAGAAAGAACCCTGACCAGAGGCAGAGGAAGGACGCATGAAGCAGAAGTTACTGGAATCGTCAAATGCACCTTCTGCTGCTACTTTGCTCAAATACATCAGAAACATCCCATCTTTATGAATATACTTCTCCATTTTTAAACAAGAGTTTAAATTGTGTTTTCGATTTCACTCTGACCTGCCCAATACAGTCACCAATCCTATAGAAATTTATCCTATTTTCAATACACTTTAACTCTTGATTTTTGGAGATTTTCATGCCAATAAAAGTTTGGCCTGCTGCAAAAAAAAAAAAAAGAAAAGTGAATCAGACACTGAAACAAAACCTTAAAAAAATCCAAAAGATCCCAGCTCAATTAAGTACAATTTCATTCCAAAGTACATTATTAATGATGAAAAAATTAGATAATGCAGAAGTTTCTTCAAAAAGTTATTAATGATGATTTTTGCTTAATGTTTTAAAAGAAATGTAACAGCAAGTATCTGAAAAAGAATAAGTTACTTGTGCAACCTTAAATTTGCACAAGTGACTTGTGCAAATTTAGTGGAGAAATTTTCATAAACCATGAGTTCCAGTTTTCCTACAGTTAAATATAACACAACTCCTATTTCTGTTGGTCCCTCGTGACAATAGATAAGACAAGAAAACATCTTAAGTCAATCAGGTCTGTGCTGTTCTTCAAGAAAATTGCTGCTTTTCTAAACTTGCCCATTAAAGTTTACCTGTAATTAAAAAGTTTTAAATCAATGGAAAAGGGAAAAACAAGGTTGGGTTAGATTTTGCTTCCACCAAACACAATCGGGACAAATTGAGTAAAAAATAGATGTCCTCATGTTAGCAATGAGCTAACATGAGGTACCTAGGGTTAAACATTTCAAATTGAAATTTTGAAAAGTATTGTAGAAACTATGAACATCAAAATAAAAAACAAAACAGATGAACGTCATTCAACTGATTAAAGGTCCTTGTGATTTTTTTCTGATTTGTAAGGTGAGAGTTGTAGCACTGAATGTTGTTTTACTAAGAATTGATTTAGATTCTGTTCAAGTTACCTTTTCCTGTCATGAACTGACTAAATAAAGAGATCACATTGTGACAAAGAGGATTTTAAAATCGAAACCAGACCTTGGATTTACAGGTTGAGCTGGATCGAACCAACTCAGAGGTGAAGGTTCATTCAGCCATTTCTTAGTGTTGGTACCTCTCCAGCACATTTGATTATTTTCACTTGCTAGTATTGGTTTAAAGTAGTTGATAATATGGGTGCCCACATTTAGTAAACATTTTTGCAATTATTTATCATGTTTATTCTTTGCTTTTTACTTTCGTTTGATTGCAAGGAGCAACAGGAGTTCTTTGGGTTGAAAAGTGCTGGAGCAAAAACATAAGCTAGTTCCTTCAAAGTAACAAAAGGACACATAGTTTCTTCACTTCTTCATGTGAGATGAAGCCTAATATTTCTGAGGCAAAACCAAGAAATGCTTGGAAGTCGTGGAAAACCATCCTAGGCTGGAATACCTGCTCACAGCTGCCAGATGTTAGTCGACTCCAAGCAGCAGATGTGAAGCAGTTCTCAAAAACAAGATATAAAACTCAGAGTTCAAGGAACCACAGGGATGATAAATCTTCAAGGATTAAAAAAAATGTACAGTATAAGTTTGTAAAAAGAAATTACACCCCTGCTAATGTAGCCTTTTTCTGACTTAATAAGTGAGGTTTCCCTGGACATGTTTTCAATACGGTGCATGAAGAGGCCTATCATTTTCTAACATCACATAATAAAGTCCAAAAAAGAAAGTAAACATGACAAATTTTATTTACACATAGAATAAACTCAAGAGAAAAGGATGTGTGCAGCCTGAACAACCTGTTTGTTTTTGAAATCTCAGTAGAAAAGGACTGCTAGCCGGCTACTAGCGAAGCCTCTTATCAAAACCGTTAATGTTACTCTGAGCTTTTACTGTATGTTGCTTAGAAATTACCAAAAACATTGAAAAAATATAAATATGTGACATAATTCAATATCTTTTACATACATTTTAAATTGAAAAAGCAGAAAAACCTTAAGGAAGTTATTCAACAGAAAACATAATTGATCCAAGAGATGTACTGTTATTATTATTATTTTTTTAAACAACTTGGGAATATTCTGCAATGACATCACGCTACCTTCTGCAAAAAAAAGAAAAAAAATTGACAGAAAATTGTATTCATACATACATTGATTTAAAATTTATTTGTTGTAAATGCATAAGAATCTGTTATTTTTAGTATTCAGTATAAATGTGATTTAGATCAGAAAGTAGAAAACATACAAAATAAGAAATGTGATTTGCTCAAAAAAAAAAAGAAAACTAATCTTCTGAGCAGGAGGAGGAAGCTCTGAAACGAACCGTGTATGAAGCGTGGATATTAGCTGAGTGGGTTACACCGAGCCGCCTCGCTCTCACGGCTCATGTCTGCCCTCCCATGGACAAAAAGGGAACAAGTTTTCTTTTTTCTATTTTTTTTTTTTTAAATTGACATAAAGACATTGTTCCTTTGTGGAGTCTGCGGAACATTTGTCAGTTCATACAGCCACCGGATGGACGAGTGCTGGAGCAGATGGAGCAGGTGGAGAAGAAGGAGAAGAAGGAGCCTCTTTGCCCTTGTAGCCCAGAGACAGGATGTGTTTCTGCAGGTGTGTGATCCACTTCTCTTGAACAGACAGAGGCCCGTGAAACACTTCATCGCAGAACCTAAACGGCAGGACAAGCGGGAGTGAACAATATTTCCATCAATATGTCATTTATTTAAAGAAAACCTTTTCTTACTCACCTGCATTTGAGGGAGTAGATTTTACCCACCAGTTTGACCAGTGGAGTCAGAGGCGGCTTCGGCAGCAGAGCAGGGATGCTGCCTGTCCGAGACGGCTGCCGGGAGTGAGAGTGGCGATTTTCATCCCCCGAGGAGACTCCGTGTTGGGGGGCATGGACCCCTGAAACCAGGAGGAATTACATGAACAAAAAAAAAAAAAGGAAACAGCATTCAGCTTTTTCTGGACCTGGCCTTTCTCACCCCTCGCTGTTCGGACGCTGTGATCCTTCCTGCTTGCTTTGTGCTCAGGGTGGTGCAGAGACGAGTTGTGGCTGCTGCTCGGCGAAGCGTCAGAATTCATAGACGTCGAAGCCAAAGAAGAAGATCTCTGAGACTAAAAGAAGAGAAGTCAACGTTAAATAGACTTTGGTTCGTTTGTCTTCAAAGTCCGGTTAGATTGGGGAGGTGTGATTGTGTAATCGAACTCTGCTGCGGCCCAAAAGAGTGAACTCTAATCCGACTACAAACTTGGGTCTCGGTTCAGTTAAAGTGAACTCTGGCGCAGTTCGAATTCATGTGTGAATGCCAAGCAGACCAGAGACACCGCTACAAAAGCAGGAAGCAGATTACAGCGCAGGGCATTCTGAGTAAGTAAGTACAACCAAAACCAAAGTGAGAGCCTAGCGTTAGCAGGGGAAGTGGCTAATAATCTTTTTCTAAAGACAAATGATAAATAATACAATCTCTAAAATCTGATGGCATTCCAGTTTCGTGAAGAAGGAAGTTGTGCTCATGTCTTCTTCACTGGTTCTTGGTGCAGCGCCACCACAGGCGAGGAGGGGAACAGGCTTTCAACTGGTATGGTTCATTTTACACAGTCGGTGTGAAAGCAAACTGCAGCAGCTGAAAATGTAACCAATGTTGCAATTTTGGCCTCCAATCAAACCGACTCTACCGGACTGTCAGGTGTGAAAAATCCCTTCCTGTTGCCAGACAGACAGAAAATTGAACACTAGGTTTAATTCGTTTTAATAAATGAATAAAAAAAATAAATATAATCGTTTAAAAACTGCATTTTGTACCAACTCAAATTATCTTTGTCAAATATGAAAGCGTATTTTAAGATCTCAAACAATAAAAGTGCGACAAAAAAAGCTTAAAAAAGAAGAAAAAGATCATTTTTTTATAGCTAGTGTATAAAACCATCCACTTCATTTACCCAGCATGTCTAAAAGAATGAATGCATTTATCACAGAGCTCACCTTCTTGATGTAAAGGTCTCCATAGCGATAGCGCCTGGTTATTTCTGCCACCTTGTTCGGGTCCCTTCGGATCAGTTCGCTCAGGGTTTCTATCGGCGACGTCGCTCCGTCCGCCTTCCACTCGTACAGACCCAGCTGTCGGAGGTGAGCCCGGCAGTGACTGGCCAGCGCCTTGCGGTTCTCAAAGTCGAACCCACAGAGTTCACAGGTGGCATCTGACACAAGCAGCAACACATGGGTCAGGTTTTATTTAAACAAAAAGACAAAAACAAAACGTGCTTTGGTTACAAAAATTTAACAGCATGTTGAATACATCTTATCCAACATACGTCTTATGTGTATTTTGCTCAATACACATAAGATCAAACATTTCAAGTTTCTTTGGCTCTTCACTTTGATGATGAGTTACAGCACCGTACGCAGAAATTCAGTTCCTCGGAGATTATGAAAATGACGTAAGAACAGATGCAGTTCTCCAGCAGAGAGTCACAGACAATTCATTACTAAATGGAAAGTTAAACAGAAGGAAAAAAGGTGTTAGGAAAAGTGACTCACCAATGTTTGAGACTGCAGATTTCCCATATGGCGTTTTGTCTTTCATTGAGTAGTCAACAGGCGTTGCTGCAGAGCTGGAAGCTCCTTCCCGGGGCGGAGGCTTCTCCTTAGGAGGCCTTTTGAAGCCCGGAGCACTCCACACCGCTTTGCCCGCTGCCGAAGACCCGCTGTGTACCAGCTCTTTCTTTTCCTCACGCCGCAGCATGACCTCTTTTAGAAGGTCGATTGGGGAAGTTCTGATAGACCAGGTGAGGCCGAGCTGCCGGAGGTGAGCGCGGACGTGGCACGACAGCGCTTTCCGGGTGTCGAACAGCTGTCCGCAGAAGTCGCAGAGGACCGTCGGTGGAGACGGCAGGTCTGTGGAGCAGAGTCAGCTCATAGCCAGGTATTCACACTCCTTAGTTTTGTTTTGTTTTTTTACATTTTGTGAGCTTACAAAAACAATGTATGTTGTCAGGATTTTATGTGGCAGACCAACACAAAGAAGGGCATAGATGTGAAAGGGAATTTTAAAATCTGAAAATGTGGTATTCTTTTTTGCTTGTTTTGTATTTTGCGGGTATGTCTACCAGCTTTGATGATGTGAAATCTTTTTCTATTCTTCGTGATAAAACACATCAAGTTCAGTCAGATTGGATGGATCTCTAACAGACTTTCTTCTGTCCATCCATTCCCATCTACTCTGACCATCTTGATGATTCCTGCTAATACTCCGTGTTAGTTTTTAACCAGACAACTTTTGTTTTTTTAACGGTCTCTGAAAAACGATTCTTATTTGTGAAATCCATGACTTATAACATGGGATGCACCGATTGCTGTTTTCTGGTCAATCACAATCTTTAAAAAGCCTGACCTGCTGATTCCAACTTTGGCCGCTACCAATTTTTTTTGGTTTGAAAAGTTGCTAAATACAGCAGCAAAGACTCTGTATTTGCTACTGTGAACAGATGCGGTCTGTCACTCTTTCAAAGCAGAGCAAAAGAGGACAAAGGCTGATTTTCAGAGGCAGATGAGATCGAAGGATAAGACAAATTTTTCAAGTATCAGTCCAAAATTAAGGAAATCGGGGCTGATTTACTGGTGCACCCCTATCTAAGTCTCCTCACAAATAAGCTGGGCAAACAGGGCTATAAGTGAGATTATTTCAATCAAGAAGACAACAGGAACTTTGTGATTTACCCGACTCTGGAGGTTTTGAGGAACTGGCCGCTGTAGGTGCCTTTTGCGTCAAAGAGCTGCTGTCGTTGGCTGCTGGCTTTGGTTCAACGGAAATCTCCATCTCCACCGGCTCTGGCTTTGGTTTCTTAAGAAGCGGATCCACAGCCAGTCGAAATCCCTTCTTCGCCTTCGGCGCCCTGTTGAGTGGCGGCTGAGGGGAGTGGGAGCTGGTGGAAGCGCTCGGAGAGAGACCCGTGGGGGTGAAGGAGGTCCTGGACAGGCTGGCAGCCGGAGACGGCATGGGGACAACGGGAGACGGCGGCGCCGAGGAAGAGCTGGCAGTGCTGGACATTTTTGGAAGATGCATTGGCTCCAACACGCCACTGCTCACCAGCTCCTGCACGGCTTCGATGGCGGAGCTCTTCCCCACCAAGTCGTTCACTCCCATGTGTTTGAGATGGGAGCGCGCGTGGCTGCCCAGGCCCTTACGGTTCTCAAACTTCTCCCCGCAGAGGACACAAGTGCAGGTTTCAGACATCTTAGGCCGCTTGCTGACAGGCGACGTGGGCGGAGAGGTGAAATCAGAGGGACGCTTTGAGGAGGAGGAGGAGGACTTGGAAGGGCTGCTTGATTTAAGCTCGTCCCGTCGTAGGCTGCTGATCGGCTCAAAGTTCTGCTCCTTCATGATCTGGTACAGATACTCGATGGGACCGCCCTGTATGTCGGCGTCGGGGATGCCGATCTGTCGGAGATGGGCACGAGCGTGACTAGAGAGGCCCTTGCGCGTCTCATACCAGCAGCCGCAGAGCTGGCAGACGTGGATCTCATTGTCTGTTTCTGAAGCTGTCAAAAATAATGAACGAAAAAAAAGGATAAAATTGTTACAAAACTATTTTTTTTAATCAAATATCTTTAATAAAATACTAAATACTACAAATATGATTTTTAAAAAAACTATTCCACCGCAGCTCTGTGTTTCACTCTGTTTCAGCTTCAACCCACCTAATGTAAGCGGAGCATCAGTTTCCAGCGGAGCCCACAGTGGCTTGGTGATCGTTTTTTGGTCTGACAGTGACGAGCTGCTGCCTTCAGTCGGCCTAGAAGAAGAGGGAGAGGATGGAAAAAAAGACGCTCCTGCCTCTTTAAGCTTGGCCGGAGATCCCTGAGTGGTCATGACCTTCGCCGCTGTCTTGGAGGAGGCATGAGCGTCCTCCGGAGGTACAGGTGTCTTTGGCTCCTGCTGGGATGCTTTCTTAGGCGGCAACGGTGGAGACACAGATGGGGCGACATCTGGTTTGAGGTCTTTGTCTTTCTCCTGAATGAGCTGGTAGAGCAGCTCTATGGGAGCCCCGCTGTTTTCTGACACGGTCACGCCGAGCTGGCGCAGATGGAGGCGAGCGTGGCTCGAGAGGCCCCGTCGTGTCTCAAAGAAGGCCCCGCACACCTCACACACTACGGGTCCCGAGTTAGCTGCAGAGACATTGAAGTCAAAGAAAGACTGTGAACACGGAGTGAAAAGGAAAATATGGAGAGAACAACAAGTATGACAACACAAACAGTGATCAACACATAATATGATAGGCATCAGTATGTTAAAAAACAAACAAAACTCTGTCTATATCAAAAACAGAACTGTAATCATATTTAAATGTTTCTTTTTTTATTGTCATGCTTTTAAATTTTCTGGCTTTATACGTAGGATTTTGCATATGTCATCAATATAATGGTTTGTTATTTAAAATTACTATTACCACTTGACTGCTCAATAGTTTTTGGACATTTTGTTTAGAAAAAACTGTTTTTTTAAAAACAATTTTTATGCTGTCTCAATTGAACAAACTTGATCCCCCCTAATACCTGTTCAGTGAAGCTTTAGGGATGTGACATATTGTATAAAGTGGGGCAATAATTCACTCATATTTAGCTCTTCTTAGCTACTTGAAAGTGAACTATAGCAATTTTATTACTGGTAAACTTACCTTGAGAGTCCATTGAATAAAGTCGGCGGTTTATTTGAGAGGAGGATTTGTCTTCTTGTAGAGTCCTTAGAAATCATATCAAATAAAAGAAATAAATAACAGAAATGATTTCTGTTAACAATAAATCAAACATTTCGTCATATTATACTTTGACAGAAACAACGCGACACAACTAACATATCGTGTGAAATCTGACCATTCAAAAACGTCTTAATGGCAGTTATCGTTCGTAACAATATCGACTTATTTTCTAATTTTGTTGCTCTAATTTGAACCGATTGCACAAAAACATACAACGAAGTGAAAATTTCGTTTGTGTATTTTTTAAGTAAAAGCTAACTTGAGCTACCTCTCTAGTCTTTTGTTTACATTTGCAATCCTAAGATTATTTTGTTATTAGCGCAGCCCCTCATTCAAGTGAAGCACGAATGAACTACAAATTATACACATCTGTAATTTCATCCAATCAATGGAACCATCAGCAACAACAAAATTACCTTGGACATTCAAGAAACCGCTCGGCACTTCACTCTATGAGCTAACCGGAAGTAGCGTGGTACGCCGCTGGAACTGTTCTTTTCAAAATAAAAGTCGCTATCTATCTATCTATCTATCTATCTATCTATCTATCTATCTGTTTTTGGGCACATTTTCTTGATGTACATTTGAAATGTTACATTTTTAAATATAATAACCTAAAAAGTTGAGAAAACGATTTAATTTTTCCAGCCTAGTGGGTACCAGACAAAAATCCCATTTACTTCCCAGCCAGAACAAAATTATCATTAGCCATTTTGTTTATTATTAAACATATTATTACATGTATTTATTGTTAGGCTTAATTTAGCAGTATCATTTCCCCCCCTTTTTCATCGACACTTTTGGATTTCAGCTTCACTTATATTTGCAAATCAAGTGTTTCCTAAACGTGTCGCCATAACTTATTATTTCTAAGTTAAATCCTCTTCGATTCGTGGAAACGTCGAAAGTCAAAAAGAAGTGTAAGCTGGGGTCTCAAACTCCATGCTTTTATATTGAAAGCGCCTCATTTGTACTTCCGGAGGTCACAGCTGTCCTGGAGTACTTTTTGCGCAGAATCTCCCTCCTTGGATCCTCTTGTCTTCAGCAAGCCGTAGACCTCCGTAGCCAAGTTTTCCACAGCCCTGCGAAACTAAGGTGAGCGCGGAATATAAAGTTTGCGTCTTTAGTTGAATGTCATTTCAGGAGCGCCTGCATAGTTTCAGGGAAATGTTTGTCCTCTAAGGAAAGAGGAGCGCAGGAGTATGAGCGCAGTAGACGGAGCTAAGAATAAGCTAAGCCACAAGCAGCCAGGCAGGCAGGCAGGCGGTCCGGGTTCACTGCTCCCTCCTCCTCCTCCAAGAGTTTCTGGCTCTTTCTTTGTTCCTGAAGCGCAGCTTCCTGCTCACACTGGTCGGGTCTGTGCTTGTTTATCGACTTTATTGTTGAAACTAAATTAAATGCGAGGCTTTCTGCAACATTAAACTGGTGAAATCCACTGCATTGATATTTTACTAAAACACCAAAGTGACGCAGAAAGGGATTTTTATTCATTTCTAAATGAAAGCAACAGCAACGGAATTGCTAAATGCAGTGTTCTTATTTGGTACACTGCAGAATATCAAATAAGAAAAAAAATGTTGAAGTGCGCATTTTGCATAATCATTATATTAGCGGATAATTATTAAAAAATTTGAAACGTGTTAAATGTCACGTTAACGCTGCAGGTAATATGAAGCTTATTGTTTCAGCTTCACATCAAAATAATTTATCCTGCATTAGGTATCTCCATTCTTGGCTTGTGCCGATCATGGTTACATAAGCATAAAAGGCCATTGTTCCCTACTGGCAGACCGTGACTTGCATGTGACCTCCAGCAGGTGTTTGAAAGGAGGCTAATGTTAAGACGTTGCTTTTAAACCTAAGAGAGTTATCTTTCAAATGCCATGTGATTCATGCATGTGTTTTTTTTTTCCCAACCATATATTACCCAACTGTCTAGTTTCCTTCTCAGTTTAGATGTTCATTCTGGTGTTTTTAATGCTTTAAGTATTTGTCTCCCTCAGTTATTCACCACCATGTCTTCTGGAAACGCTCAGATTGGCAAGCCTGCGCCAGAGTTCAAGGCCACAGCTGTGGTCGATGGCCAGTTCAAGGAAATCAAGCTGTCTGATTACAAAGGTGTCTTTTTTTTTTTTTTTTTTTTTTTAATTCCCTGGGGGGAAAAAATAAACAGTGTGTGCACTGTGTGCTCTGGTTTTAAATGCTCAGAGTTTTAAAACCAGAGTTTTTCAACTCTGGTTTAAAAATGCTTAAACCAGAGTTTAAACATTTTTGTGTGTCCCCCAGGGAAGTACGTGGTCGTCTTCTTCTACCCCTTGGACTTTACCTTCGTGTGCCCGACTGAGATCATTGCCTTCAGCGACAGAGCAGAGGACTTCCGTCGTATTAACTGTGAAGTCATCGGCTGCTCCATTGACTCTCATTTCACCCACTTGGCATGGTAAGAGGTTCTTGGGCGTAAAGTACTTGTACATAGTTATTTTGTTCCCCAACTCAACAAAAGATAATGTTTTTACAAACTTTTAAAATCAAATTAGAGTGTCAGGGATCAAAGCTTCCTGCTGTTTTAAGCCTTAAATTAAAGTAAAAGTTTTATCAGGCTGTCTAGGTATTGAAGTTTGTGTAATATCTGCTCCATATGGAGGGAACTCTGGCCTAAGAAGAACCCACCCTGCTCTATCTGCTGCCCTGCTGCCTTTCTGCAGCTTCTGATAAGCGTCTTAATAACGGCCTTCAATTCGTCTCACTCCTTCTAGAAGGAAAGGAGGTGTTGCACAACTTGCCTGATCTTCTGTTTATATTAACGCCTCCCTCCTCCACAAAAATAATTGAAACTATTTCAACTCTTGTGTTGCTTACGTCAACTGCTGAGTTGTTTTTGTTGGATTTCTGCTTTTCCCCCTAAAGTCAACTTATAGAAATGTTGCCTCCTGACTTATTGCTGCTATAGCAAACGGCTACTTTGTGCTTTCTGAAACAAAACTTAATGTGGCAGTCATTAAGTGTAGCCAGGGATCATTTTCTTCAGAATATGCACATTACATATGTATGTATAAATGTGTTTTTCTCCACCTCTTCAGGATCAACACACCAAGGAAAGAAGGAGGGCTGGGTGCCATGAAGATCCCCCTTGTTGCAGATCTCACAAAATCCATTTCCAGAGACTACGGCGTGTTGAAGGAGGATGAAGGCATTGCATACAGGTCAGTTCGACCCCCTAGATTAAAGTTTTAGATTTTTTATTTTTTTTGGGTGGTTAAAAAAAACACATTTTTTCTAAAGATGAAACATAATGTTTAATATATTTTGCTGATCCTGGGGTGTCATTTTGTTCTCTCAGGGGTTTGTTTGTGATTGACTGTAAGGGAACCTTGAGGCAGATCACCATCAACGACTTGCCTGTGGGTCGCTCTGTGGATGAGACCCTGCGTCTGGTGCAAGCCTTCCAGCACACTGACAAACACGGAGAGGGTAAGTTGATCCAGTTTGCTCATCCAAATTATTATACACACAAGCTAATTGCTGACCTTTGACAAACACTATTTTATTAAAGGTTTCTATGTGGAGAGATGCATGAAGATCTCCCATGCTAGATCATCAAATTAACTTTAGATCTGTAAACTCATGCTTTACTACTGGAATCACATATTCTGTGCAATAATCTGGTGCAGTGACTTCATGATGCACAGCAACAAAACCACAAAGCCCATGAGGCAGAGCAGTAAACCTCAAATTAATTCTGTTCCTCAAGCCTGCCTGTTGTATTAGAGTTTAAAACTAACATAAAATTAATCTTGTTGCCTTGACCATGCCAAGCTTCAAGCTCTTATTTACCGCAATATGGTTTTAAACACAGGAAACCTGTGGTCAGTCACTGTAGTAAGTCTACTGAATATGTTCTGAGAAAAGCCACTGAACTTGGGTAACACAGAAGCAGACAAGGCTATATTTAACCAAAGTCATTAAGTGGGTTAAATATGAGCTTTTGGTAATCTTGGATCTGAAATGATATTATAACTGTGTTCAGATTTTTTGACTATTTTTGCTGTTCTTTAAACAGTAACACTGGTAGAACAGTGTGACATTGCAATATCAATGTTTGAGATATTGCTCCAACTAATACAATCCACACTATATATAGATTTATAGTTGCTGGTATTTTCTAAGATGATGATTGGGGAAACAACCATGACGAGAAATGGTCAGAAAAATTTGGGTTCTAAATATAATCCCAATATTCAGCAACAATATCATAGTTGCATCTTTTCCTTATATTGGGCAACAAGCAGATTTGACTGGTGATTAAGAGATGAGCTCAGGTAACAAGGAGGATGCAGACCTGCTGTTCAGAGCAGAGCTGCGTTTTTGGGAGTGAAGGGTGGCAATTCTTTAGTTTCCTGACTGGAAATATTTCCTTATAGCATAAAACTGTATTTCATTTGAGTGAGCGGAGGGTGGTAGTATCTTTCTTTCAGCCAGCAAGATTGTAGCTCTTTACCCAACTGCATGGTGGGGATCTTGGTAGTTGTAAAGCAAAATTTTTATTGTATTATTATTGTTTAAAATAATGACAGTTATCTTAAAAAATAAATATTTAAAAATGGCTTGGCTTTTTAAGGTTTTTTTTCCTTTTAGGTGAAAACTTGGAGCATGTGTTTATGTACAAAAAGTAAGACAAAATTCAAGAAATGGGAACTAGTTTATTGATGAAGCAATTTTAAAAAAGTACTAAAAGTAGATTCTGTCCAGTTTAAATGTTTTCGCCGATGTAATTCATGTTTTTATAATGATGCAAAAGCTGTGACCCATTTGCGATACATGCGGGGGTTTGTTGGAGTTACTTTACACAACGGTAAAATACTTGCTACCCAATCATTTTCACAGGCTCCTCTGAAACTACAAAGAGCAGCGACCGGAGATGTAAAGAAATAAAGGGAGCCTATTGCACAAAACCAAATAATACACTGAAGTTTTACAAACATTTACCGCATCTGAACATGTACTGCACATATTTGTCAAAAAGAACGTAATGAAACTGAAGTAGCTATCTGCCTTCATAGCTTAACCTTAACTAGCACCGATATTGGCTTATCCTCTTGGACATTCACCCGTGTACTTTGTCCTGAGATAACATAGTTTATCAACCACCTCTGACACTTGAAGTAAACTTTATCCCTTTTCTATCTCTGCACAGTTTGTCCCGCCGGCTGGAAGCCTGGGAGCGACACAATCATCCCCGACGTGGAGAAGAGCAAAGCCTTCTTCTCCAAGCAGTAAATCCCAAGGTCTTCTGTCCAGCAGATTGTTCATGAGTACAGCACTTGTTTTTTGGATTGGAGGTTTCCCTGTGAAATACCACAGATCTCACCCATTAGAAGAAACTTAACTTCCTCTACAAGTATCATCCTTGTCTGTTTAGGCTGCAGTTGATGGGATAACCTTTTAGTCTCATGCACTGAAACTATAGTTTAGTTTTGCTCCCTTTTTTTTTTGTTTTTCAAAAAAGTGATATTTTTCCTTGCTGTCATTTGCTACCATCTCTATTAAAACTGTGGAAGAACACTGTCTGCTCTGTGCAAATACATTTTTTGAATCTCAATTCATTAATGACCTCTAGGTGGCAGCAAAACTCTAAATCCGACTTTGAGACAATAATCTGTGAGGGTTTTTTTTTTTGTTTTTCTTTTTCTTCTGTTCTTGGACCTGAGGCAGTTGAACAGCTTTGCCTGGCAGAAGATCACAGTACGTCACAAAGCTGCCAAGTCTTGGGTTAATATTGGAGTTATTGTGGTGGTTGACTCAGCACAACAATCAGCTGTTGCCAAATGGCTCCAGTTCCTGTTAGGAAAGATTGGATAGTTGAATATATATTTAATTTAAAATTGAGCAGAAATGTTATCCTAAATTTTAGTCATTTTGACTGAAACCATAATATTATGTCTAAAAGTACTCCAACTTAGTAAATAATCACTTCTGTAAATGACTGAAAATTGGACATTCAAAACAAGTGTGTGTAAATATGCATGCTGAATTTTATTTAAAAGGAAAACCTGTAAACATTTAACCATTTCAGTTGTGTACCATTAGTACTTTACGTTTTTTTTTTTTATTTATTCTGTTAAATCTAACCTTTGGAGAAGGTGTTGTTCTAGTAAGGATTGGTCTCATTTCATTCATTTATTTTACTCATGTCTTGACTAATTAAGTTGTAAAAGTTTTAAAATAATTAAGTGAAAAATATTCAAGATTCTTTTGTTGGGTGTTTATCTGCTGCCTGAATTGATATATTCCAAAGGGAAATTTAATCTAGTGGCCTTTCCTCCAAATATAGGTGACTTAATTTTGACCCCTTTTTATTTCTTTCGATTATTTCCACCAGCTTTTTCCTGGCAAGTTTTATAAATGAATAATAATAATAAAAAAAAAAACATAAGCAATTTAATGAATTTAGCATTAGCCTATTATTAGTTGCTTTTTCTTAATACCTGTGCTTTCAAATGTTTTTTTTTTTTCATATTTAAATAACAATGCTAGGGCCCACTTTAAAAGCATTAATGTCCTTCAAATTTGACGTTTTTCATATCAAGTCTTTCCGCCAGCTTTTCTTTCCGACTACTTTTTAACTTGAACGTCATTACGACATGTTTTCATGGAACTTTTTTTCTCTTTCCTGAGCTGTTGATCACAAGGCTTGTTTTGGGAAACCAAAAGCAGAATGAGGGGAAACTCCCTTCACTAGAATAAACTCATTGACAAACCTCTCTCTCGGCTGTGGTGTGAAGGGGAGAGCGCAGCCTCTGCCTGGCAATGTAGGAGGGAGTTCCCGGAAACCTTGTCGCGATATGACGTCCGCACGCAACATTTGCCATATACGGGTTTACGCACGTACGTCAATAAGGAGGGGAGGGGGGAAAAAGTCCTACGCTGGGACGTTTTGGCAACTTCTGGTGTAAACTTCTGATCAGTGACAACAGTGTGGTTATATTTACGAGAAATACGACCGTGTTTTTCAAAAAACAGACATTTATAAGCAGCATGGTATTTTAATTACATGTTTTCTTTTACTTAAATATTATCGTACAAGTAAAAAAGAAAAGAAAAAAAAAAAAACAGAAATACAAATAACTTATACACTTAAAAAGCATCACAAAGGGCGAACAAAAAAATGTAAACAGGGAAAAGCCAAGACGACACTTTTAAAAACGCGTTCAAAAATGCCCCTAAGTGTTTCTTGTAGGCTGATTGTAGGATTTCTTGTCTGGCCTTTTTAAAGCCACATACGTTTCAGTTCTCATCCACTCAGCGTATAAAGTCTTATGTTTTTCAGTGCAGTTTTTGTGTCCAGTGTTCATTAAAAAGTGCATAATTTCTTCAGTAAGACTTCACTTTCGGCGCTAGCATGAGCTGGCAGCCACTGCTCACATGAGTCATGACTTTCTGTTTGAGCTGGGCCACCTGTTCCCGCAGCAGAGAGGCCGTGTTCGACAGTCCGGCGTTGTCCGTTTTCAACACCTTCACCTTGTCCTCCAACCGGGCGATGCGCTCCAGTTTGCGCCTCCGACACTTGGAAGCTGCCAGCCGGTTCCTCAGCCGCTTGCGCTCCGCCTTGATCCTCTCCTGGTTCTCCAGGTCGATTGGGGACATCGGCGGGGAGCTGTTGTCGCTGCTCTGCATGTCGGGGACCGTCTGGGGCTCCTCCTTCAAGCCCCCGAAGCGCTGCGAGTGGACGCCAGCTCCGGCCAGAGAGTGCTGGAAGTGGTGCGACCCGTGCGCCACAGCCTGGGGATGCTGGTGGTACTGGTGGTGCGGCAGGTAGCTGATGGTTGTGGACGGGTAGCTGGCCGTGGAGGTCAGGCTGGGGTTCGTGGTGCAGCTGCTCAGGGTCGTGTACTCCAGCGGTTCCGTCTGCATAGAGTGGGCGAACACGGCGCCCGGAGCCGGACACGAGAGCCCACCGGTGCCGATGGAGACGTTTGGAGGCGCCATCTGGTTCATCTTGTGCAGATCGTCCAGGGCTTTGACGAAGCCTTCTGCGAACACCTCCTGGTCCTCTGTGATGCCGCGGTTGTAGAGGTACTGTGCGGGGGTCGGCGTAGTGATGACCCCGTTGCTGCTCTGGATGATGAGCCGCTCGAGTTCAGGCGAAGCGAGCTTCAGCGAGCCCACGTCCGCGGTGCCCGCCGGGTAGAAATCACTGTCTGCGCGCAGGTGCTGTGTCTTGAAGCTCGGGTTCCGATATGAATCGGAGAAGTTCAAGTTCATATTCTGCTTTAGCAGCTTGTAGTCTGTCAGGGCAGCGCCTGGATGGCCATAAGCAGAGAGAAACGAGTCGTCATAAAAAGGCTGTTCCATTATTGTGGACATATTGTGTGTTTTTTTTCTTTTAAAAAAAAAAAAAAAACGACAGTCAAATACAAGAGTGCGCTGCAAACGATGCTGCTGTGTCCCAAATGTGCCAATCTCCAGCGCAAAGTCCCGCTGTATTTATTAATGCTACGAAAAACAGCAAAACTTCCAAAACATGGGAACTGTACTGTACCAAGTCGTCGGTTTGTACCTTTAGATGAATTCAAAGCGGAGTCCAGAGATTTATTCAGATGTTTTCATTCCTCTTCTTCTCTCTGTAAGTCCTAACTTGTCCTCAGTTTCCTTATTACTGGCAGCGGCCGAGGCGCTCCTCTGCTTTTAAAGCGCGTCTCAAGAGGAGCCCGCTGATTGGCTGCTGCGTTAGAGGTCCCGCCTACCGTCGAGAGATTGACATTGACGTTGTTGCCAGTAATCCAAGGCCATAAACAAGACAAGGGGAAACTCGGTGCAGGTAAACAGACGACTCTTGAGTTAAATCCACATTTATGTATTTTCTTTTAAAGAAAAGTGATTTAGAAAGTATCAAGATTTAAAATAAAAAATAAAAGTCAGCGATGGAGCCCGATGTATCATTAAGTGATCAGCTGTTCTAAAGCAACCAGTTTTCCTCTAGCCCATGGATATATAGTCTGGCGCTGAGTCATGCGATCCAAACTGATACGGCCCGCTCCATATTTGGGTATCCTGAGCACCAGTTCCTCCCTGCCTGGAGCAGGAAGTCAATCCCATCCTGGCCCGCTTCCAGCTCCTGACATCGCTGTGGGAGGAGGAGAATGTAATTCTGCTCTCTTCCAGCCAGAGGGCAAGGAGAAGATGGGTAACTGTCAAACATGCCCAAAAGTATCTGGCAACGACTTGGTATATGACAGAGTATTTAAAAAGCCCCTGTTTTATTGAGTTTTGGCTACCTAGTTTTAAAAAAACACACAAAACAAAGAGGAAATCTGGTTGTGTCTTATAAATTTATGTTTTTCTTTATTGTAGCTTGAGGCATTCCTGGATTAGTGAACTCATGACACAACTGCTTAGGTATTTGTGACGGAAGACATGTTCCCTGAACTGAACACCTGTTTGATAGACAGACATTTTGTCTTGCCTGTATGGTAATGAACTCTGATTCAGTGCCCAGAGGGCCACACACCCACACTCCTTTAACTTTCCAATTTTTCCAGCATTCATGTCATATTTGTAAGGCTGTATAGATTTGACTGCATTTCTTGCTCCAACTCTATTCTCAAAACTTGAATGAGCTCTTATTGCCGTTTCAGACAGACGGTAATGACTTAAGTTTTGGACCCACATATGACATAACTACACTATCAAAATGAACCTGTTCTCATCTCTGCTTTGTTTATTTATGTCGGAAGTGTCTTGTTGTGTGACAATCATTGCAAAATTCCCTTAAGTAACACCGCAGGTTTTTCAGAGAAGTTCTGTAACCTTAAGCTATATTTTTAAGGTATCTGATAACAAAGCACAACTACACGGCATACAGTGCCTTGTAAAAGCACACGTAATTCATTAACTCTTTTACATTCCCAACTCCAAACGTCAGTTTATTTTTGCCTGGATTTGATGTAATAAAGTTACATGCAGTAGCGGAAATTTGCAAAGGAAAAAGACGTATTACAAAGAAAAACCATCCAAATCCATAGAGCAAATATATTCAGCCCCTCTTGGTCATTTCATTTTATTACAATGGCTGCTGCAAGTCTTTTTCAGGCTCATGTCTCAGAAACTGATATGCATAAGTTTGGTCAAGAAATAAACATAAATGTTTCTTAACATATCTTTTTCATGTAGGAAATAAATTTCAATTTGCAAATGAACGCTTTAAATTTAATTTTGTAAATCTCTATGTTTGACAAAGTATTTAACCATTTCTTACAATCACAGGTGTAAAAGGATTTGTTTTTATCTGTAGGTACAGCCATCAAATGCAAATTCATAGAAATTCTCAGAGCCAGCATGAGTCACAATGCTGAGCAACAGAAGCTGAAAATGTACAGAATCTTTTATTTTCTTGTATGGGATGAACTCCAGAAATACCCGATCCTCTGCGTGTCTGATGGTGCAGCGTGGAAGCAGTTCTAAAATTCCAGATAAACGTTAGATAACGTGATGACATCACTGTGGCATAATTGGGCTTGTATCAGATTTCGTTCAACACCTCCAGAGCTTCACATGTCGTTTTGTCACAGGCTGAGTAATAGCGCGTTAATTTTTATGTGTAAAATTGGATTTGTGACGCTCCAGAGTCCATCTTAAGGCTACCTTGTCATTATTAGTTGTCATGCAGCCCTTACATTGTTTACACTCCCTCTGTACAGTAGTGACACAATAACTATTCACTGATCTAATATCCTGGATTCAGTAACAATATTCAACCTCATACTGTAATGCTAACCTTTTCCACTTTTTGTCCTATTTCAAACCTCACACTTCATCATATTATGTAATAAATGATATGGGATAAACCAATCAGGGGATAAACCAATAGTCAACACTGGAATGGCTCACATCATGGGTGCCCAAACCATTTGCCACATGTGTCAAAATTTCTAACATATTTCTTTATGCAGACAGCATCTTTCAAAGCACTAGCAGGTCAGAAAAAAAATCTATTTAATTCTTACTATTTTACCCACTCAATCTAATAATCAATTAAACAAATCTGATTTTAGGAACAGGATTGTAGTTCCAAAACCTCAAATGTTTGCCACAAGATATTTGTCCTTCCTTGGGTCCCACTTTGAGCACCGTATAAGAGTTAGGGTGGCCCAGTCAAAGTACAGACCTTAATCCAATTGAGAATTTGTGACTGCTCTTGGAGTGTGACTTTGGGCCCGAGCCATTGTGAAAAGAACAATTGGCAAAAATCTGTCTCTAGGTGTAGAAACTGATAGAAACATACTGTAGGTAGAAGACGTGTAACTTCATTGGCAACAAAAGATGTAAAGCATGGAGTCATCGGGTCTTAATGCAGATAAACAACACCTGCAAAAGTCACTTCTCCCTTCTGCTCCGCAAACATGGACTATTTTGTGTTGGTCTGCCACAGAATATTTTAATAAAATACACTGAAGTTTGTGGTTGTAATGTGGCAAAAAAAGCTGAAAAGCTTAAGCAGCATAAATGCAAGGCAACGTTTTTTCTTTCTTTTTTTTTGTGAAAGTATGTCTGATGCAACTTTGGCCGGAGCTTTCAGCATCCTTCCCCTCCCTGCGGGAGTCTAAGGTTAGGGCAGCAGTCACACAGTGGTCAGCTCGGGCCAGCCTCCTCCCATTGAAACCTCGGTCAGATGTGATGGTTCTCCTGTCAGGGAAGATAAGCACCAGGGGAAACAGAAAAACAGAAGTCGTTTAAGGGAAATGGACTGAAGTCACTGGTCAGTTCCAGTTTCAGCGTGACCTCATCTCTAAAGGTCATAAAAGTCATGATCATTTTGAGGAATATCTCATCGCGTTATCAATTATGATTTATTTTTAGTTTTTTCCTTTAATGATCCAATAATGAAACATTTGAATAAACGTGACTTCTTCCCTGAGATCCTAATCGGTGCTGCAGCTGTAAACCATTTTTATCTATGTTCACTTGAGCATAATTACATACAGCTATGGGCAAAAATTCAGAGAAGCAGGGTGCAAGCACCTCATACAAGCAATTCTGTCACTTTCTTTGAACACGGCTATGATTCACGTTGACAGATAAGACCACGGAGAACAAAGCAGCAGCAGAGTGAGAGAAAAAAAACCCCATGAAAGTAGCAAAGGAGAGTGTAGAAACAATCAGGCGCAGTGGAGCCGACAGCGCCTGCGGCTGAGTCTTTTAAAGACACTTTTTGTGTTCCTTAATGGCCATTAGCACATTGTGGTAGGACAGAAAGGCCTCTGGCTGAGCCTGGAGGAGAGACTGAAGGCAGGTGAGCCGAGTGAGGCAGGAGCCCGAAGCTGCACCTCAGAGGAAATTAACTGTTTTTATCACTTTTCTGCTACATGGATGCATCATTAAAAGAATAGAAAGCCTGTAATGTGAGCTCCAAGTCAGCATTGGTTTAATCATGAGTCATACTTTCAATTGTTATTATCATTTTTTTCTTACCAAGAAATTTCTGAATCATCAACAGATAACTACAAGCAACTTGTCCGTAGCTTGTTTCTGACAGGATGTGTGAAGAGAAGGTCAAAATGTCGAATTGTGAAATATTTCCCACCACTACAGCTTGACTTCTAAAGAAGTGGTCTTGTGAAAAAGTATTTTTCCCCCTTTCCAATGTATTTTCTGTCACACTTAAATATTTTAAAAAGCAAACACATTTTGTTAGCGTGGATAGATAAGCTGAGTGTTTTCAAATAGTAATTTCATTTATTTCAGAAAACAATCCGTGGACTGGACAGAGAAAATTTAACATTTTGGAGGCTGTCTGTCATGTGGCACAAAATCTAACAAGTCAGAAAAACATCATTATAACAACAGACAACAATGGTGTTAGCGTGATGCTTCGCTACTGCGTCAGGAGTAGCAGTGATGGTTGCTGTTATCCAGAAAATCCTGAAGGAGATTGCCCGGATATCGGTTTGTAACCTTATGGTCAACTCTACTTGGGTTGTGCAAGAAAACGATGATCTGAAGCACATCAGCAAGGTGACATAAAGAAAAAAAATGGAGGTTTTATAGTGGCCTAGTTAAGGTTTGAACCTAAAACTGTCTATTTATGCTGAAAAGACTTTCCTGTGGTGAAAAGAAACCAATTCTGCAAAGAAAAGTGGGTCAAATTCTTCCATGGTGACTCAAAAAACTGCTTTCCAGTCACTGCAGAGGCTTGATGGCAGATGATGCCACCAAAGATGGCACAACCAGTTACCAGGTTCAGGTAGATCTTAAATCATTATTTGAAAACTGCTTTTTGTATTTAGTTTGGGGAAAAGAAACAGTTGTGACACACACACACACAAAAAAAAAATCGAGGATGCTGCGTTCTCCTGTCACCTTCTTTGCAAAACTTTGAGCAGAAAAGGACAAAACCAGAGAACGCCTCAGAGCTGCCGATGTTCATTTGGGCCGACGTTAACTCTCTCCTCCCCTTCTAAGACACTTGTCGACTTCATTAAATGAACCAGAAGTAATGTCTCTCCTGTGTCTTTGGCAAGGTCTTCCACACTGGAAGCTCGATGACCTGGAAGTGGCCTGTAGTTGTGGTGAGTCAGGTAGAGGAGACGCTCGTCGGGGGCAAAAAGATGGCCGTTCCCTTAAGGAGAGGACAGCTCATTGCCTCATGCAAGCCCAAACACCGTTAAAGTCCTTTAAGACTGCGTCGATTAAATAAGAAGCAACCTTTAGAACGTGAGGAGAACCTCGTGTTCCCATCAGTCCCTTCTCCTCCTGCTTCCACCCCTTCATCGTTAGCAGGACGCCCGTGGGAATTGAGCCGCCTTGTGCATCTAATCGTTTTAATGAAGACATCTTTTAATCAGTGCGTTCTCCGTCTGTAGCTTGCAGATAGTGCCAAGCAGCCTCGTAGCGACGAGAGACCTTTAGCACAAGACATGATGACTGCTGAGGCCAAATGAGCGTGGCAGGAAAAGACAGTTGGACCAAGCTGTCCCCTCGGGCTGACGGAACGCATATGGAGCTGTCCTTCCCACTTCCCCTCCGTCCACACAGATGCTTTATCTCCATGCCGTTCTGTAATAAGAAAAAAAATGTTAAAAAGCAGTGGGAAGTGGGGCAATTAAAGCTTAACTGATTTTACATGCTCATTTAATTTGTTAGTAGGGCCGGCTGTTTTGTCAGCCACTTTGTTTTGAGTGAAGGACAAAACGATGATGATGGTGATGGTGCTAATTGAAAGCTTATGTAAGCCAGCACATAGTGTTGTCTCAGGAACATGAAACATCTACCGATTTGTTTGATAATCATTGAGGTTTGATGTAGACGATGCAAAATCCCATTAATGAACATCAGATGGGTTCATCAGAAGAAATCCTTAAACTTCTGCAGCTCATAAGCCCCTGAAGCTGATTTCCTGTTTGACGCTTAGACCAACAGCGGTCAGTATTTGCTAACAACGTACGTCTAATGGAGTAATCAAAACTGTTGGTGATTCAGATCAAAAGATATTTATGGTAAACAGTGCATTGGAGAAGTATTTTCTTCTTTAATTACTGACTAAAACCTCAATGTATTTGATTATTGTGGAAGATAATTAAAAATAATGGATAGCTTCACAGCTACTGTACTTACAATCTGGGACACTAAAAAAAATCCCTTCAGGAAAATAAAAAATAATAATGATCCACATCATCCGGAAACCCCATCTGGAAACAGTGGTGGCATCATCATGCTGTGGGGGTTTATTTCAGAGTTGAGGGGAAGATAGATGGAGCTAAATACTGATCAATCCTGGAAGAAAATCAGAAGCTGTAAAGGACAGAGTAAAAACCACGGAATGGTTTAGATTGATGCCAATTAAAGTCTTAGATTGGCATCAATCTAAACCAGTCAAAGTCCAGAACTAAATCGTAATGATTATCTAAGCAAAATTTAAAAGTTGATGAGTGACCTGGAGCTTTGTTGCTCTAGATTTGAAATGCACTCCACAAGACCTTCTGCTGTAATTGCAGTGAAAGGTGATAAAGTATCGACTCATGGGAGCTGAAATACAAAGGCCATCTTCACATTTCAGCTTTTTTTTTTACTAGTAATTTTCAAAACCATGTATTATTTTCATTTCAAGTCACTATGCTGCATGTAACCCATAGATGCATTCAAGTCTTGTAATGAGACGAAAAAGGAAAATGTTTATCCTATGTTGACACACTGTTTAGTTTATGCTAACCCATCTTTTCACCTTAAACAATACAAGCAAAGATTTATATAGTAATTCCTTTGAACAATAAGACCCTTATTGTATTGGGTAACAACCTGAAGCTTGTTTTTTTATTATCTAGGTGTGTCAGTTCTTGTTCTGGCTACCACTGAGAGTCTGCTGCAGGAACTGTTGTGTTTTTATCTTCTGCTTTTTTTCTACTGTGTAATATTTGCTTCTAGGATTTACTTTAATCCATTCTTCCCACTATGAGTGAAATGAACTTAAGCCACATCCTTCAACACAAGCTCAGGGCCTGATCAATCTACCCACAGGGATCATCAGATGCTTTTGACACTCTTTTCATGACTCATTGAAGGTTTTTGCACTTTGCTGAGTGAAAGCATGTCACAATGTCTTTCGTGGACTTCTCCACTTTATTTAACCAATGTGGTGTCAGTTTCCAAACATTAGCTGATATAAGACCGTCACTGTCAGTGGTTAGGGAAATTATTTGAACTCTGCATGTTTACTTTTTTATACCAGAAACAAAAAAGTTGCAAAAATTTGATCTACTTACATAAACCTAACCTTATGCAAAAATGTACTTTCTACTAACATTAAACTCTTCTGACAAAATGGGAAGAATAACTTTTACCTTAATGGTCACTAATGATCTAAAAGCAAAACTAGAATGTAAAAAAAAAAATAAGTAATGTTTCAGATTTTTGGCAAACACGCTTGGATATGAGCAAAAGTCATTTTGAGACCAAACGTTATATAAAATGAATCAAATTGATCCTCTCTTACATCTCTCCTCCGGTCAGAGATTACATCTGGGTTTAGGTTGGTTCCAGTCGTCAGAACCAGGGAGTAGAGCAGCTCCGACCCCTGAGCTGGGGACGTTAGAGTCCTGAGTCTGACACTGGCCAAGAGTTCCTCTTTGTGTGAAAATAAGAGAAGTGAATGTAAGATGGCAGAAGGCCAGGGTGTGGAGGATGTGGGTACACCACATTTTCATTTCCCTTACTCAGTTGCTCTAATGGGCCAGCTGTGGTGTCAGTGTGGCAACAGCAGGCTTGAGAAGTTTCAGGAATCACACAACAGATGGATCAAAGTGTATACAGTCAGGTCTGTAAACCCATTCCCCACCGAGCGCACAAGAGTACATGAAGGCTAACTAATAATTAGTCCCTTTTGATTGTCTTAAATAAAATCACATTATTTTATTTTAAAGCCAGATTTACCTCTTTAAAATAGCAATGCTATCAAAGAAATAGTCCCTTTTTAAGCAGTTAGCTTCATTTTTCATGTTAAAAAAAGTTTTTGACCTCATGCTTGTTGAGAAGCACCAACATAAAGGGATAGTTTTGGGGTGGGATTCTGTGGAGAGTTAAATAACAGTCAGCGGCTTACCTGAAGCAGTTTTCTGAGCAGCTTCCGTTTTAAGAAAAACATTTGATTTCTTCACAGATTGGAGTTAATAATTAGTCAGAGTGAGAAACAGTTTCACATCAGACTTTAATAATTGGTAAACAGCTTCACTCTCATTAATCTCATTCTGATTCATACCGATGCTGTTTTAAAACGTTTGCATGAGACAGAGCATTTCAAAGTGCTACTGCTTTTGTTTGCAGACTGTTGTGTTGGGAAGGAGAGAAAACATGAATGCAATGTTTCTGAAATCAACTTATACAGAGTTATCTTATTATAGGAACCAACTATCTATAGGTTTGTTGTTTTTTTTAATATATTTTTATTTTTAATAAATGTCATTTGTTTTATTCTTACTCTTGTCATCAAGCATGGGAATTGATAAGAATTGAATTTTGCCAATTCCATTATCAATACCATTGATTCAGATCCTTATCAGTTCTCAGATCGATTCTCATCAAGTTAGGAAATAAACTCTTTAAACTCTATAAGATATGTACCATATTGTGTTTGATTGAAACAAAATTAAAGCCAGCTTAAAAAAATAAGAATTTCTTTTTCCCCATCCAGCATAATTTAAAAAAAAAATCTTTATTTATACATTTATAAACAGAATTGTTAAGTAACTTTCTGACCTGAAAGACATCTTTCTGATGACATGGGAAATAGGTGGAAACATTAACAGTCTTTTTTGTATTACTGGCCACAAAAACAGCACACTGAATAGACATTTCTTAGCAGAGGGTTTTGGCTCACATTATTCTAAATAAAGCAAAAATGTGTTTCGTGACACAAAGGGCATCCGCCGAGTGATAAAGACAAACCACCGCATTTGGTCTTGTAACAAGACGTTCTTGTGCATGTCTTCAATGCCTTTAAAGCTGATGGTTTTCATTATTATCCATCGGGATTACAGCGACGCATGTATGGATGCCACGGTGGATTTCATTAAACACAATTTTTTTTCTCGGCATTTATTCTTCCTGCTTGGCATGTCTGTAAAATTCCTCCACACATCCCGACGTTCCCGAAAAAAAGATACAAAAAAAATAACCCCCACAAATCAGACGTTTATGTGCTGGAGCTGTGAGAAAATGAGCCCCATTCACATGAGCTCAATTTGTAACATTAATCACAGAAGCTGGTAAATGACTTGGCTTGTTTACTCCTGAAATGTTAGATGAGAAGCTGTGGTATTGGTTTGAGGTCAAAGCCTCACTTCAGCCTACACAATTTCCCAGCAGGTAATTTGAATGAGAAACGGTAGCTATGTTTATCTTTCAGTGCAAAGAGGCGAGAGTTATTGTTAGATATGTTCTTGATATAGAAAATAGAAGTTAAAAAAAGAAAACTTGGGTTACCTTAATAGGAATTTCAAACCTAAATAACACATCCAGGAATTAAAGAATAGAGATGGTGAAGAAGAAGTCTATTTGTTTTTGCTGTAGGAAACCTGAAATATAGTATTCAAACACTTGTACAATAGATAAGAGAACCACACACACACTTTCTAAATAATACAAAAAAAACAGCTGTCCAAAAATAATATTTATTAGATCATATTCATCTGCAAACTTCATTTGGTCTCAGTCAGTTCATTAGTTCATCTTTTGTATTTTCACCACTCGTGAGAAGCATGTTATCTGAAAACATTGGAATAGTTGTGGAAATCTTTATATTTGAGCTGATAAACACAAATTCTGCGTATTATCATGGCAGCCAGCAATGCTTTCAGAGTATTCTGCTTTCAAGGTGGGAGGTTCCATATCTTAATGCTCTATGGTTTTGCAAAGGGCATGGAAGGCTGCGTGCAAAACAGAAAACAATTTCCAATTTGCAGCACTGCGGTGAGGAGCCTAACCCTAAACGATAAACACAAAAAACAAGTAAAAGTGTGATGAAAGTGCCACACGCTGGAAAACAAGCAGCTTAAAACTAAAAATGTGACGTTTACTTGTCAAAGCAGGTGTTAAGCAGAAGAGCAAATATACAAAGAGTAGAAATTTGGCACAATTTAAGAAAGGGTCAAAGGTTTTAGGCAGAGTTGGTAAAGTGAGTGTGGAGTTTTCATACTCAGATACCAAAACCAGGAGTTGTTTGTTTGTGTGCTTTGAAACTGGTCATAACTCCATCGTTTTTACACAATGTATCTGTTGAATGGAGAAAATGTTTTTTTCTTTGTCAATGATTATATCCTTACATACTATTGTGATTTACCTTGAAGGAAACTGGCTCCTGCAGAAACAGAAAGTAGCTTCTTGATGTAATTAGTTTGTACTTTGGGTTCTTCCGGACAGAATGTGTCACTTCCTTTCCTTTGTCCATTTTTGGTCTGTTGAGGTTACGGAAGAGTACGGAAGAGGATCAGGGCCACTTTCTCAAAATGTTTTGTTTCAGTGGTCTTAATCTCCCTCTATAGTTTAGGTTGCCAATATAAATGTCAAAGACAAAGCTAAAAGTAGTTATATTACCTAAGTTCAAATTTGGACCATAGACATAAGAAACAAATCAGACGTGAAAAACTAAACCGAAAAGCTAAAATAATAAATATAAAACTTCTTTGAAAAAGTGCATTTGTAGTTTTAAAATCAAGTTTTATATTAAATGATTGTCAGTTCTATTGTGCTATATTTCTTTCCTACACTTAACATTACAATTACATACAGATATGCAATCAATTTTTCCCATTTTTTGTGGGGGAAAAAATTGAATTTGTGCATTTCAGACTGATTTTATCTGATTTCAGAAAAACAAAATCAAAAGTTAGATTCAAGCTATTTTTGCCTGCAGTGTGAACGTAGACTTAGATTTTTACATCATTAACTGGTGTTATTAAGCAACAAAAGATATCCAAAATTACTTTCTGGTTATATTTTAGACTGGAATTCATAATATTTAGCAGAACTACTTAGCATGGATATCCAACTATCTAACCAGCAGAAACTCAACTTAGTTGGTAAACTAAAAGTTGAAAGTTAGTTTAGTCACAATTTGGACTAAACAAAAGGCTCCAAACCAGATTCATAAGGAAATTAGAAACAGCTTGCCTATGTGGCAAAGTGGTATAAGTACAATCTGTAAAAACCAACAGCTGAAAGCAGGGAGAAAGCAAACAGAATGATGACTAATCCCAAACAGGTGGGACCAAAGCAACGGGAGAATCAGCTCAATACCAAGTACTACTGGACCAAAGCAAAGGCAGGAAACATCAGAAAACAAGACGGCAGACTGAAAACAATCACACACAGAGATTTTCAAAATAAAAAAGACACATCAGGAAAACACATCCATCCATGATCTCACATTCAGTTGATTTTAGTTCCAAGTCTTTTTGTGAAAAACCATTTGGGGTTTTTTTCTAAGAGAGCCAGATGACTCTCATGATGACTGCAGATCATGACCCTGATCAAATTAAATAATTTGACTTATAGGCGTAACATAACCGCTAACAGCCAAGACACCACTTCAGTGTGACTCTTCAGATTTCTACTGACTTGAGGATCCCTATCATACCGGAAATCCCTTCAGCAAAAACACAGGAGAGTCCAGCAGTGAACTCAAAGCCACAGTTGCTGCTCAAACAAGATTGCCATTTCTTTTTTTATACTTCTGAACTCCAACCACAGGTAAATGCACAGTTTTGGTTTTTTTGTGAGTAAAAGATGTTAGTTTGTACTTTTCCCCTAAAGTGTATGTGTTTTACTTTTCCACTGTGTCTCACTCAGGAAATTCCCATCAAATTGCCCCAAGATAGATTCCAGGTCATCCCACCTGATTTTCTGTCAGATTGGATGCTAATGTGTCTTGGTCTTTATCCTCAGAGATAGAATAGTTTGATTAACTATGCATCCTTTGTCCTCCAACTCATCACTAGTGAGAGTGGGCACAAAACATCCTGCCGGTGGGTGGGGATTTACCTTTGGTCGGTACAAAAAGCATCCAACTGCAGTCAGGCTCATGTAGCACCATAAGAAACTGGGTCCAAAAGACATAAAGTACGAAACGGCCAGCGGCTAACTTCCCTGCCGCTGCTGAAGATTAGCGTTCCAACAGCATCATCCTGCCATCACCATGCCACACCATGGGGATTCTATGTCCAGGATGAGGGGCAGTCACATTTTTTTTAGCCAAACATAAAACTTTGAATGTAGGTCAAAGGGTTTAACTTGTGATTATTTGGTTTCATTGGACTAGAACAACTTTTCACATGTTTGCTGTGTTACCTTTAGGTTCCTCTGAGGCCCTGGCAAACAAGAAGATTTACACAGGAAGTACACCACCAATGTAATAAATATATAATAACTGTAATACATAATGCACTATAGGTATATAAAGCTCTAAGCCTATATGTGCCTTTGCTGTGGTAGTGCCAGCCACAACATACTCTACTTTCTTATTTTAGTTTGCTTATCGAGGTGACAAATCAATACAAACCTTGCGCTGTTTCAGCTGCTGCCACTTTTACCCTCCTAAAAACTGAAAAACAAACTCACTTTGACTTGCACTGAGCCACGCATGTTGCCTCTTGCTTTGCTGCTGCGGCACAGTGTGTACTTTATGGGAAATGTTTACCAAGACGTGCAGAGCAGTTACAGGGAAAGGACAGTTTTTCTAATTGTGTGGTTACTGGGAGATCAATGGTGCAAGTGTGGTGAAACTGTGTGTGGGCACACGAGGCGCAACCCGACGCTCTCACCGTCACTGGTGAACACTGAGACTCAGCACTTCTTCTCTCCAAAGCTTCCTGGAAATAAAAGGCAGCAGATATGCAGAGAAGTGGATGCTGCGATATGGCCGCCTTCATCGCCTCGAGGGAGACCGGCAGAGTGCAAGTTGGGTGAAACGCGAGCAAATTGTGAGGGGAGGGGGGAGGCACGGGAGATCTCCAAGAACTGGTTTACCACCCACATGTTGGTTTAATGAAGCAATTACACTGTACTCAAAGCAGCTTATTGATAACATCTGCACAACACAAATTAAAATGTAAATATACTGCAAATAGACTCGTATCTAGAGATCTACTTATCACATAATCTAATTCCTTCCAGTGAAAGGATTACAGTCATAATACATGCTTAGTTCATTGTTTCATTAGTCATTCAGGTCCTTCAAAATTTCATCTGCACTGTCACCAGGCTCGGTATTTACTGTTTCAAAGGCTCAGAGATGACTCCAGTGAGTGAAGCCCACTTCTATTTTATTTACCAGAAGTGGTTCACCAGACTGGGTTTTCACACACACGCACACGCCTGCACGCGCACACAAACACACACACACACCTGCATGTGCACGCCAAGACACACACACACACACACACACACACACACACAAACTTTCCTGTCAAAGTTGAGCTCATTCTAAGAAAGTTAAGCGTGTGAGCACAATAGAGGTCAGAGGTTATTGCTTTTTTGTATTTACACAATAAGTCATGTCATTAACTAAAGCTCTAAATGAGAAGCAATAAATATATCAGAAAGAAATGAAGGTGAATGCCTCGGACTTCGAATGAGCCGATCAAGCAGCTGCATCATTTACTGTATTTGCTGTTTACGATGTGCGTGTGTGTTGGTGATAATTTGGTCCCTCGTTTATTCTTGGATCCTTTTATCTGAAGTTCCTCTGATGTTTCAGTCAGCGTGATAGTATAGCTTTCAATCATTTTTTTGTTGTCACAGAAACGTTCAAAGGTGTTGTGCAACAGGCTGAAGGAGATGGGTTCTTTAGAAGCCAGTTTTAGCACACTTTTGAACATCATGCCCTATATTAACAAAAAGGATCACGGTTATGTCACGCGTTTATGCACATAAAACGCAAGTTTGGGGAATTTGGGTCAAAAGGACTAAGTTATGTGATCTTTTAGTCAGTTGTTGTTGTATTAAAAGTGCAAAAAGTGTAATTTCTCATCTGGTTCCTTCTGCCTGCAGAAAGGGTGGTCTGACAGCTTTTATAACTTTCTAAGAACTGCTCAGAGCTGTTATTTCAAATTCAGAGTAAATGTTTACAAGACTTGGTTTTTCTTCTGATTAGATAAACATTGGAAGGGGAGACCAGATTCAACAAATAGGCTCCCGGTTTCAAAAAAGAAAACTAAGTTAAAAAAAAAAACAGACATGAAGTATTCTTTTATTTGTTGTAACCATTGCAGTATTTCATGCATTGGGTTAGCTTCTGACTCTGAAAACCTGTTTGTTTCTCTGGTTTACTTCATTAAACCTTGATTTGATGATGGTCCAGTTTATTTGTGTTTCTTCCTTGAAGTTTTGAGGAAATATTATGCACATTTATTTCCAAGTCATAGTTTTCCTCTAGATAATGACGCTCTCTTGCTTTTGTTCTGGGGTTGATGCACAAATAGGCTGTTCCTCTCCTCTTCCTGGACAGAGTTGTAGCTGGATTTTTCCGTCTTGTATAAACTGGCATATAATTGTTTGAACAGATGAATGTGGCACCTTCAGGTATCTGAAAGTTGCGATGAGCCTGACTTATGAAGATACACATTTCTTTTCCTCATGTCTTGGCTGGTTTTAAAAAATGTTTTCCATGATATCACACAAGCAGTGAGCTTGAGGTGTTGCCTTAAAATAAATCAATTTTAGCATTTTTTTTTTTTACATACCATGTGTGTCTAGACTAGCATAGGTGTCCAACTCAAGGTCTTGGAGGCCAAAATTATTTACGCGGTCCTCTTGACTGTAGATAAATATAATTTTCAACATAAAAGTTGCATTTTTAAATACTTGATCAATCAAGTCAAAACTGTTTTTATACAAATTTTGCCAAATAACCTTAATGTGAAAATATGTTCAGTATAATTTCATTTTAAGAAGTACTCATCGAATGCAGAGACAACTATTTATTAATAGTTTAACAGTCTGTTAGTTTTGTAAATACATTCTGTTGCAACCGGCCCTTTGAGGAAATTCTTGATCTTTCTACGGCCCAAAATGTAAATGAGTTCGACCCCCTGATCTAGAGTATTGTCCTCCAAATCCTCACTCATGCCTGCAGCGTTTGTTTTGTTATTTTTAGCAATGATTATCTATTAGATCATCTATGTGTTTCTGTTCCTCGATGCTTAAACCAACAACTGAAAAGCTAAACTGCACAAAGATAAAAATCAAATGTGACATACATATTAAATAAGTGAAAAGCATGTTGTGCTCTATTTTCTACTTTCTGTTTGAGTGTGTGACAGCCCTCTTGATATAAATGACACAGATAAAACGACGTGGGCGAGCATCTTTTTCTTTGTAATATATGATTTCCTGACGTCTTCCAGTGTGCTCACACTTGACATTCTGCACATATTTCTGTAGATGCTTATCAGATAAGTGTTCCTAATAACGAACTAAAGTAGAAAAAATGGTAGAACCACGAAGTACAGGTAAACACCACGCATAGTTGCCTCACACGATGTGAAGCTGAACTCTGAACTGTTACACAAGTTACATCTTTTATGTCCACAAAAAAGGAGAGCCTCCTAATTAAGAGAAAACATGCTTCTCTTATTTATTTATTTTTTTGGTCAAATTAAGTGAAATGAAATAGAATAAGTCGTTCTGTTGCATCTTCTGTGCCGATGTGATGACCTTTGGAGATGTTTTTACCTTCTTTACCCTCTTTTTCATTGTGAGTCTTTGTCCAGCTCTGTACATCACAGCTCTAGTTGCTTTAAGCTTTATTTTTATCCCTCTGCACATATTTAGGTGAATAACGTTCTCTTGTGAATGCAACCTGCATTGAATGGTGGGGTTTCTTGTTTTTCCCAACCTTGAAGAGTACCTCAGAGAAATAGGCCTCTGTGTCACATTATGTTTTTACATCAGTGAAACAGAAAGTCGTGGGTTACTAATTTCCTCAAAAATTTAAGTTCCTGAAAATTCAGATCAACTTAAAAACTTAGTTGAACATTTATAAGGTGTAAGAAGTGTACCAAAATAACAGGAGGAATACATGCTACACTGTAGTTGAAATGTTCTACAAATTGTTATTGTTTTACAGGACGTATGACACAGTGAAATTATGCTGCAGCCAAAAATGTTGAATTTACTTTAGGGCTTGTAGTAACATCTGACTTACATTTTATAACAAGTTTAGCAACTGTTTAGAAAGAAATGTTTGTGTTCGGCAGATTTGTTTGTGATTTTTTTTTTGTACTGCAGTTTATGCACAGTATAAACATGCAAGATAAAATTTCAGAATGAATTAGCTGATGCAGTCCATTTGTCCCACACAGTCAAATCACAAATCACCAGTGTTTTTGACAATAATGTTCCAGTGCTGTTTCTTCAGTTTGGTCTTTGGCTGTTGAGTAAATAACTTGCAAAATGACACCAAAAGAAATGTCTCTAGCAGGGAAACGTGCTCTGAAGAGGAGCTGGAAAGGCCCTGGGTATTTCTGTCTTTCACTGAGGATTGTAGGATGTCAACACTCTCTGAGGTGGTGGATTCTGTTCAGAAATCTGTAGTAAAAACATCGTCGGCATGTTTTGTCACATGACTGCTTATGCTGGCAGGTGACACCTGCAGCAGAACTCAGAGGTTTCCATCAAGAAAAGTAAAAATACTGACATTGCCAAGTCAGTGAGCGATTTGGTGCAATTTGAGCACCAAATCGCTCATGTGAAATCCAAAGTCCCCCTACACTCATTTCTCTCCAGCTCGGTTTACAACTCACTGGTAAATTCCTTCCACACTTCTTTGAAACTGGCTTATCTTAAATGTTATTTAATTTCAGATGATCAACTAAATTGGTTTGAAATTAAAGTTTGCATTGATGTGAACTGCTTGCTTAAGCTCTCACTAAGCGTTCAGTCTGCACATGCACACTGAACATACTTTTACTGATCATCAGGTTTTGGCATAAAGAAGGTCAATGAGCAGCAGCTCCCACAGCCCCCAGTGGGTTTGGTATGACTGGTGGTTTTATGGTGACACGTTAAGATGCTGCTGTGTAACCGTCACCAGAGAGTGAGTTCACTGGGTGATCTGGGCGCTCACCTCAGAGTACCTTGCAAAACGATTCGTACCGCTTAAACGTTTTCACATTTTCTCGCATTACAGCCACACACCTTGAAGTGATCTATCAGTATTTCATGTGATAAATCACCACAGAGCAATGCATGAATCTGAATCAGAACAAAGTGATGTGTGGTTTTCAAATCTAAAAATTGTGGCTTTTACATTTGCACACACTCTCCTTTACTTTAATAACTGTAAACAATCTCCAGTGCAGCCAATTAATTGACCATTAAACATATAAATTTATGCAACAGATTAACTTTGAACTATGTCTGCTTATTTAACTGTAAACCTCTGTACTTTGGGCTATTTTCCACAGTGACAAACTGCTACCAGTAAAACTTAATTGCATTAATTGCAAGTTCTCTATCGGTCAGAAGTTTCCCAGTTTCTTAAGAGTGTTCACCTGTGTGTGATTTAATCTCAGTAGCAGTTATCTAGTTTTTAGGGGAGCAAGTTCAAGGAGGAAGCCATTGTTAAGATTTGTCCCGCTTGAAAGCAAAGACATGCAGGGAACACAGAAGAAATGTAGAAGAAGGAGCTCTGCTCAGATGAGACCAAGATGAGACCATACATATATTTTAAAATGCTGTGCGTGTGTGCTGCACATCATCCTGATGACATCATCCCCATTGTGAAGCATGGCGTTGCCATGTCATGCTGTGTGGATGCAAATTTTCAGTGGATGCTGGATATCTTGTCACGGTTGATTTAAGATGGATAGATGAATCTTTTTTTGCCACTTTACAATTCTGAGCTACTTTGAGTTTGTCTGTCACATAAAATACTAAGACAAAAACAAAACAAAACAAGAAAAGTGACTAAACGTGAAAATATCAAGATGCGTGAGTCCTTTCATGAGGCGTTTCATCATCTTGTGACCTCAGTAGATGTTTTTCAGCAAAGTTAGGGCTAAAATTTAATTAAAGCATGCTTTAAATTTAACTCCATGCAATGCAATTAGATTCATTTGACCTCTGATTCTGATATTGCGCAACACACAAGGTTAATTCTTTTACATTCTAATTGTTTTTCATCTTTCTGTCAAACATCTACTCAAGACTTTCCTCGCGTTTTACGTTCAAGTGCAATAACCACTAACGAATTTAATCACCGGCCTCATCTGCTTTCTATCGCATGGTTTTCTTCAGTTTCAGTCCTCCTTATTTGGCCCCCCCCTTAAATTCTCATGAGAGCCGAGGGGAAACGGGGAGAGACGGTGAAGGGGAAATGCAGAGTCATACATAGTCATAAGAAACAAATACATATCCCCTCTGCTATCACAGAAGCGGCGAACACTTCACATTTTAGCATTTCTACCCCACAGCAGCTCTGCTCGGTTTGGCACAAGCTTTCGCCGCGCCACACCCAGTCATTAATAGAGACCTGTCGTGCTTTGAGATGCCGCTTCGTCTCGCTCAGACGTCTGCAGGTAGTGGAGGAGACAGGCGTGACTGGGAGAGGTCGGCCACAGCACTTTTATCAATGCTAACTGGAGTGAAACTACGAGCACACAGAGACCGAGAGGGAGCAGTTTTAGTCAGGCGACCACAGGACACTCAATTCTGCCTGGCAGTGAAACGGTTAAACTGCACTTTTGCTTTTCTCTCCCTCTCTGTGTGTGTCTTTCTCTCTGCCTCCCAGCTGTGGAGTGTCTCCTGTGGGGTTCGACGCCCAGAAATGAGGTGGAGGGTGTTATCGCTCAATCAGATTGACTTGATTGCAGCCACGAGGCAGAGATCTATGGGCTGGACTGCTTCACTGGAGGACGACCTTGTTTTGTCCTCCACAGATACTTTCCTGTCCTTATCGCTCTTTCTGTCAGCATATTCCTCCTCCTACATGCGTGCGTTCATTAGGTGTGCTTTGCTGAGCATGGCGAAAGCCCTTCGGATGTTTTTCCTGTCTTGAGCAGAAGCTCTTGGCATAAGCAGTGTATTTAAAATTCAGCCCAAGGCCAATAACGGACCGTGTTCTGATTATGGAAGAAGGGCATAAAAGCGGTTTTCTTCTCCTCCTCCTCCTCCTCCTTCTTTCCCCCCTCACCTGTTTCTGGGCCAGACAGCAGAGTCTCTGTGTTCTCCTTGGATCATTTTATAGCGAGTCTTGACCCAGGTGACACTGACCTACAGCACATCTTGTCTTTTCTCCCATTATTTGTTTTATATTTCTGCTCTCACTCATTGGCTGTAGAACTGCACGTTTCTCATCTGCTCTGCTTATTTCTGTTTTCTGAGCCTGATAAAATATTATCCCTCTAAATCAGCATTTTTTTTTCTCCCCACTGTGCAATATTTCTTGCAATTTTATGTTTAATAGAAAGTAACCTGTGATCTTGACACAGTTTGCAAGGTTTCTAAGAGTAAAATGGAAGAGAGATGCTTCAGTTTTCAGGCTTATCGGTTTTCCAGTGAAACAGACACTCTGTCTCCTTTTAGGCCTGCGATAAAAACTTTCTTTTTTGATAGAGTGAATTAAATTATCCTGAGCTACATTGATGCTCTGAAATGTTTCAGATTATCAAGAAATTGTTGATATCAGAAAGGGATCTCCTGCCTAAATGAAGGTGCTGATCTTTAGCTATAATTTTATTTATTAAAAATAAAAAGCAACATAAACAGGGAGCTGAAAAGTCAACATGTCCATCAGATAAAGAATTGACTGCGATTACCAGCTGTTCTTGGATGGATTTCAATGTTCCTGGTTACACACAGACCAGACTACTGCCTGACTTGTGGAATCAATAAATAGTTTCAATAGAACCTGTCTGATAACATGAAGGTAGCTAAAATTATGATAAAAAAATTATCATAAAATCCTGAAGTAAAATATCTGTCCATCAGTTTGTGACCCCAAGGTGAAACTCACTCAGGTGGGTTAGGCAGCAGCAGGAATATTGTTCAACGCACGCCAGCAACGGCTGAAAATAAAGTCCTGGTCAAACTCTGGACTTGAATCTTGTTGAGATGTTGCAGCGTCACTTTGAATGGACAGTTGATGCTTGAATGCAGTTCAGCGTGACTGAATTACAAATAGAAGGTTAAAAACTGACACAGCAATGTAAAAGAATCATAACCAGTTATCAAAAGCACTTTATGCTCCAGTTATTGATGATAAGGGAACGGACCTGGTTGGTTTGGAAAGTTTCTCTTAGAAAATAAAATAAAGTATGATTATGTGTAGTTATTGCTGCTGTTAATATTGAGATGTTTCACTTTCTTCTCGGTAGAAAGTGGATGTTCTGTGTTTAACTACGTGTCTTTATTGGACAAGTCAACTAAAATAAACGCTGCTTACATTAACTCAATGTAACTCGCTGTCCTTTCCTATAAGGAGTAGCTACTACTCTGTGTGTGTGGGGGGGTGGTGTGTGAGTGCATGTGCTTTATTTTTATCTGGCATGTTCTTCCTGTTCTCTAAACCTTGTCAGGTGACTCTTGGCTCACCAGAAGATCTTCAGAAGCCATATCTCAATATATTTGACACCTCACACAGACACTGTTTACTCTATAGTTAATGGTGTTAGAAAATTAATGTTAACTGTATTTAAAAATCCTCCTTCTGAAGCATAATATCACCAATCATCATGGTATAAACGTACAGTATGTTATCATACTGTCTGTGCATTTATGTTCAAACTCTCGTAATTTGTAAATAAAGTTTCAAATTACAAATTAACCACAGCAGATTTGAACTTGGACCTTCATCTATCCACTTCCTATAATCAATACCCAGTTATTGTTGCAGGTTTATGGGGAGTGCTGGGTCCTGCCTCCAGTGGTCACTGGTTGAGACGCGAAGTCCATCCTGGACAGGTGGTCATTCCATCACAGGTAAACAGCCATGCACACACTAACACAGTAGGGCGATTTGAAGAGACCAGTTAACCTCAGGGTCATGTATTTGGATTGTGGGAGGAAGCCGGAGTACCCAGAGGGATCCCACGTCGACATAGGGAGAATATTAAAACACCATCTCAGAGATTCCTTCCTCCTCGTAGACCTTTACAGCTGGGCTGAGTCATACTTAATTTTATAGAACATTTAGCCCAAAGTGGAAAATACGATTGTGGACAACTCACAAAACACACCATCAGTGCTACATTACCACAGCATTGTCTGTAAGCACAGCGACATAACCTTGTTTCAGTGTTTATATATACATGTAAATACTTGGAAAGGGAAGCTACAGGTGAGGAAATGTGCTAGTTATTAATATTTCTCGATTATATCTCATTGAGCATGAGCGTGTAGTGTAAATTAGGAGTGAATCATTTCCTGTTGAGATGTTGGCTTGCTTCATCCTTTTTCTGTCCTTCAAGTAAATCGAGATAAGACAGTTCAGTCGTTGATTTGCTTTTATCTTTAAATCAGCCTTAGTTTTCTGCCACTCTAAACAGAGCTAACGCTACCTTAGTTGAATAAATATTGTATTCTTCCTGAGAAAAGATCACATTGGATAAGGTGACATAACAAGCTATTGAAATGCAAAATGTAGCTTTTTTTTAAAACATCTTTTAACACATTTGAAGAGTAATGACCTTTTATGAAAACCAGCCTGAACTCCATTCATGCCAACGTGTGGGAGTGCAGCATCTCATATAAATATGATTGCCACTGATTATAGCACTTCAATAGTGCTCTCATTCATAATATGCTGAATACGCGGCGAGCTGCTAACCTCACATCCTGTGCAGCAGGAAATGCTTGATTTCCTCTAGTGAAGTGTAGGTGGGGGGTTGTTGTGTATTTTTAAGCCTGAACTGTGTTTTTTTTTTTTGTTTTTTTTACACACACTGGAAGAGAGAGATTGTATTTGGGCATCTAATATGAAGATAAGCACCTTTCCCAGAAACAGACCTGAATAAAAATGAAGTCCATTAAGAGCATCTTGTGTGTTCTTGTCTTGAGGCTCTTTGGACGTGTTAAAATGGTGCGGCTGCATTGTGTCCTATTAGAAGGATGCGGTTAGGTGTGAAGCTGTCTTATCAGCAGCGGTACGTAACGTATAGCTCATATACTGAAATTCTTTAAGTTTGACGTCAGTCTGTTTTCCATCTGTCTGATAGATGAAATAACTTAGAAGTAATTAGCGAAGCTGTGTGATGGTGTTGGAAAACTAATTCAAAACATGTCACACCTCCGTCTCAGACTGATGTTACAGTCACAGAGTATAGCATTACTTACATAACTTTCACTCATGTTATGACTTATTCAGGAGTAATTTTTCTTTGTTTTTGTTTTTGGGCTTTGATAACAAACATGCCACCTCCGATCCCCCAAATAACCCCTACAGTTGTCAGGGAAACAGTCAAAGCTCATCCCATGCGCGTGTGCGTGCGTGCGTGTGTATGCGTGTGTGTGTGTTTGAAATAGCTTTGGTGACGCATACGTTCGCTCACAAGCTCCAAGCCAGCAGAAACCGCCCTCCTTCACCTCCCCATTCTGTGTTACAACATCCATCCATCTGTGCACTGATCTTTTGCATCTTCGTCCATCTTTCTTCCCCGTTTAACTGAATTTTTTCCTGTCTTCTCTCTCTCTTTCTGTCTCACTGCAAGATCTAGACTTGTTTTTTGGAAGGTGGGGGGGTTTCTGTCATGTCCAATCATCACGTTTTATATTGGCTTTAAATCCAACAAAAACCGTAGCTGAAACTAATCCCTCTAATTTCAGCCGATTTGATTAAAAACACAGGAATTTGTCCTGGAATAGCAAAGTAATCTGCCAAGGCTTGTTAGTTTGTGATATCAGCATTAGCAACAGCGCTTATGAGCCATGTATGGTTTATTTTTACGGGCAGTAAAATCCCACGAGGGCGTGATGACTTCACATTGTCTCTGATTAGTGGTTCTATGTGAGGATGGGGAGGGGGTTGGAAAACTCAGCCAAAACTGCTTTTCCTCTGTCCCTTTGAGCCATCTGCAACCTACATTTGTAAATCAGCAATGCTCCGCTGTAAAACTTTAATTTTCACATCTCACTGTCAAGCGAGAGACTATTCAAGTGTCATCTAAAATGCTATGTGGATTTTACAGTTACAGTTATGCCCAAGAAGACATAAATATGTCAGCGATCCAGCATCTGTCCCCTTGTGTCAAATTAATTTTGACACAGTGGGAAAGAAATGTCGATCCCTGGTCCTCAATCAAGTCAGAGTCGCTGCTTGAACGTTTTCATTTCTAATGAGTAACCTCAACCACACGGAATCAGCATCACACAGTCACCTTCATATCTTCTCAACAACAACGTGTGATTTATTCACTTTGAGCCACTTGCAGAAACATCTCGATAAAAGGGAGAGATATCTAACCACATGTGATGACAACTCACAGAGTCACATGTTGCCAAGTCTTCATCTTCCCAAATAAAGTCAGATCAGGGTTTCTTCTTTTTTAAAAAAAACAGTTTTCTAAGCCTAAGCCTAAGTTTGACCCCTAAGCACCAACAAACACCAGAATCTTACTATTACACAAACTCAGAGGATTATAACTAATGAAGTTTGCTGACGTTTTGGCAACATTTGCATGTATGTGAGAGTTCGTGCTCTGCGTGTGTTGTGTGTATGACTCGTTCTGAGTCACTGCTGTCCCTCCTGGGTGATTAGCCAGGCAAAAGAAGAAGAAGAAGGACTCTTATATGTGTGTGTGTGTGCGTGGGTGTGTGTGTGTTGCAAAGAGAGAGTGAACATGCTGTTTTCATTTCTGTAAGTATCTGTGTGATTTATAGATCCCATGCATTGGTGTGTAAAGTGTTGGTGCATTCCTCAGATCTGAACACCCTCCTGTAATGAAAAGCAGCTGACCGTTTCCATCAACAAATCTGTCCAAGTTTTCATCATCTCTAAGATCATTTTCTGCTTCTCGGTCGTTCCAATGACCATCGATGTACAGAGTCTGAAAAAGGTCAGTGCATCGGTCAGCGATCGTTTTTCTGTTTGCTTTCTTGTCATGTTTAAATGTTTCAAAAGAAAAAAAAATCAGACAAAGATGACTTGGGTAAATATGAAAGGAAGTTTTCAGGTAGTGACTTCATTTATTCATGAAACATATGCATTCCAAACTCAGTCTTACGTAAAAAAAAAAAAAAAAAAAAAAAGTAACCACACTAAACCTGATAACTGGGTGAGCAACTCTTGGCTATCAAAACTCCCATCAACACCTGACAATAACTAACAGTGAGTATTTTCACTGGGTTCTTAAATCCTCTACATGTGGACAATTTTTCCCTATATAAATCAAGAATCATAACTTATCAGACTTTGACTAGGTCACTTCAAAACCTTAAAAGATTGTTCTTTTGGATCATTGTTCTGCTGCTTATCCAAATTGTGCTGTAGCTCAAAATAATTACCTGATATGAGGGTACTCGCCCACTTCTACTTTATTTTCTGCAGGAGATCAGAGTCTATCGTTCCACCAATTACAGCAAAGCAACCCCCAGCCATGACACAACCACCACCGTGTTGGTGTGTTGCACTTTTGTTTCATCAATCCACACAATACCTTCCCAGAAGCCTTGATGATCCTTTGGGTTCCTTTTGGGTTGCAGTGGTTTTCACCTTTAATATCTCACATAGATGCCATTTTTGTCTCTCTAATATTGTGAATTATGAACACAAACCCTGAGACAAGTGAGGCTGTGGAGGTTTAGATGTTGTTCTGGATTCTCATGTCACCTCTTGCATGAGTCTTTACTCTTGGAGTAAATTTTGAGACCTGCTTCATGCTGACAGTCGCGTTCTTTTCAAATAATTTCTTATTTCTATTGTTACAATCAAGTCTAATTGGTTAAGCTTGATTGAAATAATTGTTCTTATAATGTGGAATCTGGATTAACTTGTTTTATGACACAATGTCCACTTAAACAAGCATAGATGCCCAAAACTATAATAACATCACATCCACCTGTCTATGAAATGAGTAAATATTGAGTTTAAAATCTTTAAGCACACTTCACTTCATACCAAAACACTTTGGTTGCTTAAATAATTCAGAATTATCCCTTGTTTGAAATGTGTATTAAACATTATAATGTACAACATACCTTAGAAATGGTTATGCTGTTGACCAAAAATGTTTTAAATTCTTTCAGAAGACATCATAAAATCGCGTGTGAAGTCATAAAGTACAACCTGACAGGGAAATGTTCAGCTGTATGGGGAAGTATTGTCCGTGAACGTTCTTATGTCTGACAAATCTACAGGGTTCATACCACCAGATACACACTCATCTGGTGGTATGATGAGTGTGTATCTGGAGTTATGAGTCAGCTGTCGTCCAACTTATCTCCTTGATCTACAGTTTCACTCTGCAGTCTAATAGGTTCTAATAATACGCAGGTTGTCAACGGTTCGAACAAAAGACACTAAGATGAGCGTTTTCTTGCAAGAATTCAACATATTTTGGGTCCTTTTGGTCCCAGAATTAGTGAATCTCTCAAACATATTGGGGGTTTCTGTATTTCCCATTTCAGATAACCATCAGCTTTCTGTAAAGGTCAGCTGTGGTTGCAGAGTGTATATCACAAACATCTTCAGCCTTTGAGATTCAGGCACCCTTTTGCCCTCACTTAAATATAAATATATTGACATAAATATGGACACATTTTCTTTAAAATGCACAGACAATGCCTCATTTGCAATTGGCTGTAAGTCCAATTTTACAAGGTCTGTCTATGTCAGATGCACAAACTCTGGATTAGTCCCAGAGTTAAATCATGGCACAAAATATGAGAAGTCCTTTCAATCAGGGCAAGGACTTTTGCAGTTCAGGACATTAATCTATTCTGTGGGAAAAAGATTCCTTGCAGTGGACTTCTGAATATGAAACGCTTGAAAACATACAAAAGCAAAGAGGGAAACTCCCATTTGCTTCTGTGATTAATACAGAAAAATAGCTGTCAACTAGTAAGAGGAATTCTAGCGTATTTCTTGTATCATGAGTTGCTGACACATGGAAGTGAAACACACAAGCAAACGTTTTAATTATTATCTATAAAAAATAAAATAAAAAGAAAAGTGACGATGTGGGACTAAAAACAGCATGTAGTTCTCAACCAGCTGGTCTGAATCATGTGCCCAGGGTTGAATCAGGCTCCCCCACTGAGTGGTAACAGATTCGGCTGAAAGCTGGTCCACCTGAACTTCAGCGTGTGACTCAGTCCCACCAACAGGGGAGTTGATCGCATGGACTGTTCCCCAGCAGAGTCAATTAAGCTGTCAGCATGTGTGTGATTGGAGCGGGCCGAGCTGCTTGTGTGACTCAGGATGCTGCCTGTGAACCAAATGGAAACCCGGCATCGTTTTAGGGGTTGTTTTGTTTTATTTCAGGGGGCCCACTGTCTGCCCTGTAGGAGGAGATGGCAGGATGAAAAGAAGTAGAGAAGGTGGTTTTACTCTCACTCTGACTCTAAGCTGCACTTCTGATGTAGAGTAAAAACTTTTCCTGGCATAAGTGTAGGAAAAACACACACACACACACACACAAGTGGTCTATTACACATACCAGCTGTGAGTGCATTTGTGGCTTTTTTGATCAGTGTTTACGTCGTCAGTTATTTGAAAAGTAAGTTTGTAGTGGAGCATTTGTGTGTGTGTGTGTGTGTGTGTGTGTGTGTGTGTGTGTGTGTGTGTGTGTGTGTGTGTGTGTGTGTGTGTGTGTGTGTGTGTGTGTGTGTGTGTGCGCGAGTAGGGGTGGGCGTGCGCGTGTGTGTGTGTTTGAACGTGTAAAGCCTTCCCAGAGTAGTCACTTTTAGGATCATTAGCATCATTTCCCAGTGTAAAAAAGCTGACCTTCAGCTGAACTGGGTCAGGTTAGCGGTCAAGCTAAATAAACACTAGCTGGAGGTGGGACACAGGAAGACTCTAGACTCATCCGTCCAAGACGGCACATGGAGGTAAAAAGCATCCAGTTGGAGACGCTCACAGAGAGAGCGTGTCTCAAACTATAAAGGGCTTGTTTCAAGCTGCTGCTGTGACTCACCTCTCCCTCTCCTGGTTTTACGGGAAGTGGAATGTGTTTTTAATTCTTCTCGTTTATTTTCCTCACCCCCACTCCTTCTTGCTTTGGCGAAGTCAAGGAGGGTCAGACAGTCGGCTATTGTTTGTCTTTCTGTGTGAATGTTGTGGTGTGTCTGTTTTGCTTCATGTGAGTGTCTCAAGTTTATACCTGAGGGCTGGTAGCCCAAATTGCTCCACAAGGTGTCTGGGATGGTGGAAACAGTGAGTGTGTATTTCAGATTTGTTTGGTTTTTTTAACAAACATTTTCTTTTTTTCCAACCCATTTCTACTTACAAAACTGGCATAACTGGGCCAGCTTCAACTTTTTATGTTGTTTTTAGAGTAACTCATTGCCTGTAAGTGGAAAATCATCATAATTAACAGAAATGATCTGTCTTAATCCATATAATGTGTTTCACTTCGTGATAAAGTTGTTGAAGTAAATTGACTTTTTAATAATATTCTCATTTATTGAATGGGTCTGCATGGCACCTTTGGGCATCTGGAAATGATTCCTAAAGGTGATCCAGGTTTGTGAAAATCCATTATTCTCCTTGTGATATCTTGACTGATTTCTTTTGAGTATCCCATGATGTCACACACAGAAGCAGCGTGTTCCAAGTGTTGCCTTTAAATACTTCAAGTGTGTCTCAGATTCATTTAAATGTTGTGAAATAACCTGTCGTTGCCTTAGAAGACATAGAAAACATAATTGTTTTTATATTTAAAAAATTATGTTTTGACTTTTAAGAAAGAAAATGAATATCTCTTAAAATAACACAATTCTTCTCATTATTTTGACATTTAGCAAACTGAAATGTTTCTGTTGATCTCAACTGGCCTAAAACAGAAAATATTTTTTTTGTTCATCTATTCTCAAATAATACACACAGACTAATGAGGAGGTCATTTGACACCATATTTTTGGCCTAAACTTTTGGCCAATGATACAGATATTTTTATTAAGATTCAAAGAAGATTTAATCCAAGTCACAAAATGCAAAGACAACTGTCTTTTTGGACATTGTTGTCTTTACTCTGATTTAATATCATTCAGCATAAATCCATTCTGAAATGTAAGCAGTGTGATGAACCCAGAAAAACATCTTCCAGCTTTTGCACAGCTGTCATAAAGTAAGCTATAACAAACTCTGCAACACATGAATGTGGAGACTTCGTGAGAATCCTCATCCAAAAGAGTTTTTGACACAATCCAAACCTGAAATGACCAAACTTAAACTGAACTCTGTCACCACAAAGCTTACAGGAGCTCTCTCCATGAAATCTACATACTTCATCCTGGTTCCACAATTTTCTCCGGCAGCCTAGAGACACACATGTTGGATAAATACGTAAATTTTAAATAGCAGTGTGTGTCTATGTTGATCCCAGGGATGAATTAAATTTCATCCACAACATTGAAAAGGAGAAAGCATGTGAGTGTCTAATTTTGTTTGCTGCTTCATTTGGTTTTTGCAATTGATGTGTCTTGATTGGGTTTAATAAAAGACCTTAACTTTCTGTAATATCTACTACCAGTGTGTGCATGAATGAATTATTTTTATTCCGTCACGGACCCATCTGCAAACTTCAGGCTACATTTAACAAAGTCAGTCTGCAAACTATCTAACGTCGTCATAGCTTTTATTTTCTCAAGTTAGGAAATGTTTTAAAGTAGTAGGCCCAAAAACTGTGCTTTTATTTTCCACCACAACTTTCATTGTTAAGGTTTCAGTTGAAAGAGTGTTGTTCCTCTTGCAACTTTACTTCATTAAGTTTTTTCACACATTGCTGCCCATGTCCACAAGAGAAACATGCGATTTCGTGACAACGGCCTGTTTTACGGGAAGTGTGATCGTATATTTTATAACAGCTAAGCTAACCAAACCGCAAGTGAAAGAAAAAGTGAGCAGTGACTCAAAATAAAAGTGAAGGTAAAATCTTGGGGTGTGTTGAAGTAAATATGCCAAAAAGGCTCTTTTGAACTTTGGGTAACTAGTTAGCTATGAAGTAAAACAAATGTTTAATTAATTGACCTACTTTTCCTTTTGGAATTAAAAATCACAAGTTTCCATCATAAAAACCAAATGAACGGATCTGATTGGTATTACGGGCAGCTTTAAGCAGCATTCTCTTCAAGCAGACTATGATCAGCACCCTCAGCAGTAGCTGAAGAATAATAACAGTTATCATTAACCTGTATGCCTCTAACCCTTACTTTATTGCTGCAAATGTACAGTCTTGTTCTGCCCTTCCCCTGTGGTTGCTGTCAGTCACAAACATCACCTCCAGCCAGGACCTGCTTGCTTCCTTGGAAACTTTCGGCCTATTTCTGTTTGTCTAGGGTTTTTCCAGCCTGGGGTGGCTATTTTGGTCAGATAAATACGGTGTTGTTTTGGAAGCAGAGGGAGGGTGGAGGGGGAGAGCGAGGTGCAGATGAGATCACCTCTCAAGGTTCCCTATGCAGCAAAACAACAGGCAGCAAGACAAGACAGGAGCTGAACAAACCTGGACACCGTTAAGTGTGCATTGAAAGTTTCAGACAGAATCTGGAGAAAACCTGCCCTGGAGTATCTTGGAAACTGAAAGAAATGTGAGAAAAATCCCTTGATATAGTTAATCCCCTGAAGAATGTCTTATTATCAGTATGGAGCTGTGAAAATGAAGCTAAAGCAATGAATCGCTGAAGCCTCTCCACCTCAGAGCATACCAGACGTGTTGGCATTTTGTTGTATTTTAACCACTTGTGTTGGGGCAAGGCCGAGGGAAAATAAGACTCACAACTTGTGGGAGTTCTTCCCAGCCGGGAAGGAGGCCACATACTACGTTTGATTTCATATTTGCATGGCAAGAATGCTTCTCACTGCCTCACGGCCTGTCTGGTTGTCTGGCTGTGTCTGTTTTTTTAGAAGTGGGTATGACTTGTGCTGCTGATATCTCCCCATCAGAGACAATGACTGTGTGTGTGTGTGGGGTGTGTGCGTGGGGGTGGGGGGGGTGAGAGAAAGAGAGCGAGAGAGTGTGTTGCTATGCGGTCGTCTGCAGCTCCAGTCAGGTGTGGAGGTAGACAGCCGCTTGTTTTCTTCTGCCAGCTGAAACACCTGCATGAGCTTTGAAACATAAACAGATGAAGTCAGAACCTGTTGCTGGTGGACGGCACGTTTACTGATGCTCTCTGTTCAGCTTGGAGCCATTTATAAACAGAACATTTCCCCTCGAGACGCTAAATTATCTCAGAGTGGCTGGGTCTTGAAGTCGCCTCTTTCCTATCTTTGCAGATTTCCTTCTTGCATTTTGGATTAATATAGTTTGTAGAAAGAGAGACACTGCAGCGTTCACTGCTTAGGTTTTTTTGTGTTTCACATTTTGCCACATTATAACCACTAACTTCAAAACAATTCAGTGAGATTTTATGTGGTAGACCCAAACATAAAGCAGTGTACAGTTGTAAAGTGGAAGGAAGATGACACATTTTAAATATTTTCTTAAATAAAAATCTGAATGGTGTGGCATTTGTAGCCAACTCCTTATGCTCTGATACCCCTACATAAAATGTAATGCAAGCAATTATTTTCAGGTGCTTTGGAATTATTAGGGTTTTGCTGTGTGGAATTTAATCTTATTAAAAGTCCAGCTGCTTTGTGATGGCTTCAGAGGTTTGTTAGAGAACCTTAGCAAACATCAGAAAACAGCAGAAAGGTCAAGTTGTCTCACAATATGCCAGACTTCTTCCACCTACCAACAGGCTGGGAAAGAAAAACATTGATCATCTGGAGGAGCTACAGAGACGTACATCTAAGTCACCAGGAAAATAGTTGTGCATTGCAGCTAAGCTCATCCTCTCAGCTGGGGAAAAAATTAAATACTTTCAAGAGTCAGGATGTTTAAATGTATCAGAGCTGGTGTTTCCCTGCTGGCACTTCGATATTCCAGTGCTGCTAAAGCAACCCATGCGCAAAGGGGACAAAAATAAAGAAAATATCAAAAGATCCAACATGCATTTATTTTTAAGGCAAAGAGCAGAAGGGCTTTTAAGGATACAGAGTGTTCCCCCCCATTTTTTTTGTTTTTTGGTTCAAATCCACAGTTAGAGTTTGTGCTTAATCCAAAAACCCAGCTGAGCTCTAAACAAGAGCTGGAACCTTGGACTGAACACCACATTAGGTTGCCAAGTAATTAATGACTCACCAGCTTGCAGAAAATGGAAGTTAGTACCTTAAGTTTAGTGTTTGAGTATAATATATCTTGCTTAATACTGCACCATTGGGTTAGGGCCAAAGGCGACAAAAAAAGTCTAAAAATTGGATTTTGCTCTTTTAAAAAAGCACTATATGTTTACAGCTCGGTCATTTCTACTGAGAAGAAATTATTTAAGTATTTGAACAACTAAGAGCCAAAACATTAATCCAAACCACAACAGGCGGAAACACGCAGAAGTAGTGACAACATGAGGAACTGACTATGAGCAAAGGAAATTCAGGACGGCTGTATGAACGCGAAAAAGTGTGATGAGTAAACATTTATAGCCAGCCGAGGAAAATAAAAAGGAAGAAAGTTTATCCAAAATTTACACGAGAAAATATTTACACAATGGAACAGGACACGTGGAAACAACAGAATGTAATAAACAAAACTCATGACTCGTAAAGCAGAAACCCAGAAATACCTGAACAGAGCCAAAAGAAACGTACGTGGTGAAGTGTGGGAAGCTACACCAGCTCATTAAAATGGGAGTAAATCTGGGTTTTTGCTCCCAGTTTTCCATAACTCTCTGTTTTTTTTTAGGAAGCCGTCCAGCACAGGAAGTGATAAACCCCTAACTTTTTGATTAGCTACAAAGATCTCTGACGTGTTTAGGATTTTTTTTTAGCTATACTTGGCATGTTTTCCAACAGACTTCCTGTATTCATTTCAATAGTTGTTCCCGAATATGATTTAGCAAGAGTATTTCCACTGAATCAGATGTAGGTTATATTTGGTGGAAAATACATGTCAGATAGTAGCACCACACATCACAGAAACAAACTAACTGCGTGTTTTTAAATGAAAATGCAGCATAAAATGCACAGTCCATGTTAGTTACAGCTAAAAATGAACTTCTGGCCAATTCACCCCTTCACTACTTATAACACTATGTCATAATTGCTTATCAGTGTATTTCTCCTGTTTTAAAACAATTTTTGATTAATTTTGTTGATATTAAATGTTAAAATCTTAAATGTGACTGACATTAATTTATTATTTGATTATACTTGATTTAACTCCTTACTCCAGTGATTGTGATTTTTGTTCAGACAGTTCACTCCTATGAAATATGAGATTATGTCAAGCTGTCAAGGCAAAGACATTTTAGAGACCAACAGTGTTTAGATAATGTTATATCAAAATGAGCTAAAAATAATTGATTGTCTAGATGTTTGCAAAACATCTCAAAGGGCAGCATAAATTCATGCCTGGGCAGTAAGAAATTTCTGTTTCAGCTGTCACTGACAGATTCTCCTCCAAAGTTACAATAAGTTTCTTTGCTGCTTCTGTAGTTAATCTCAGTTTATGTGGATTGAGCAGATAGAGTTGTACTCTTTCCAATCTCAGATGATAGTTCTGATCTATATGACACTCAAAGCTTGGGATATTTAAAACATACACAGCTGTACTTCAATTACTAATTTTATGTCTGTGAAAATGCTTTGTAAAAAGACTTTACTTACTTACTTACTTACTTACTTACTTACTTACTTACTTACTTACTTACTTACTTACTTACTTACTTACTTACTTACTTACTTACTTACTTACTTACTTACTTACTTACTTACTTACTTACTTACTTACTTACTTACTTACTTACTTACTTACTTACTTACTTACTAATTAGCTATCTTGTTGCACCAATTTTTTATGGGTACCAGAGTTAAGATGACTAAAAAAACTATAGCATGAAATACTTAATTTTTAATTGAAAGGCAATTTTAAAACTGTCATTTCCCTTCCACTTCATAATTAGTGTTGTTCTATAACATTAAACCTCAATAATATACACAGAGGTTATTATGATTTAATATGACAACATATCTTTGCTCTAAGAGCATTTCTACATCATTGTATGTTTTGTTTAAGATTTTAGAAAGGCTCAAATTGAATTCAAGAGTTACAAAAATGTAAAAACAATTCACTTTTGAACATTTGTTTTTGTCTGTACTCTGTGCTCTAATTGAATGCAAAGTGGCCCTCAGAGGTGCTCACATTTCTGAGGTGTTTGTGTGCATGCTCTTCATGCATCTGCAGCTGTTTGAGGGCAGTGGGTGGAGGGAGATGTGCCGTAAAATGAGGTCATCATCGCTGTTGATTTATGTGACAGAAACTATTATTTACACTATTGTGATTTCAGCAACATCTCCACTGACAACATGAATAATACATTTCTTCTCCACCAAAAAAAATACATAAAACAAACCCCCACACACACTTTCTCCTCATCTGCTGCTTGGCGAAGTTTACTTCATCATTACGGACGCATGTCAGCCTGGAATGAGGTGTGCTTGTGGAAGTTTGTCCCAGTTTTACTTCCATACGTGGCAGACCCCTGCGCTGATTAGCTGCCATCTTTCATCCAGTCCAGCGAGTTTAGCCTTTTCTGGGTAATTTGTGAAATTACACAACAGGAAGTGGGAAGGAGTGTGTGTGTCGGCGTGTGTGTGAGTGCGTGAGTGAGTGACTGCGCTGCACAGACAACGCCACACCCAGCGTACAATAACAGTGATTGCCACGTGCGACCGTTTCTCAACACAGGTGTCGAATTGAGTCATTTCTTATATGTTGCATTCGTGAGTCGAGGCGAGCGTCAATGCATTCAGGACCGAGACATTCTGCTTTGCACTCCCAGGAACATGCTGAGATATGCCTGATTGAGAAACGCAAATAAGTGCCAGGAAATAATAGTCATGGGAGTAGGTAGGGAGTAGAGGGGGGTTCTGGATGTGCTTTTTGACGGCCAAGCTCCGACAGCTTTGTTTCCCCAAGAAGCTGCGAGCCAGGCCGCAGGATCACCGCTTCCAAAGCGAGGTCAGCGTGGTCAGAGACGACGGGAAAGATGAAGAAGTGAAGGGAAAAGAGGGGGGGATGGAGACGGCGGGGTGTGGATGGGCCGGGGTGATGGGTTAGGGGACAGGGGACAGCCGTTATTGTCAGCCTCCATCAGGGAGCCCAGGGGTGACATGGAGGCAGGCAAGAGAGGAGGAGGAATAAAGACAGAGGTCGGGGTGGGGAGGCGGCCTGAGACGAGTCACCCCTCAGCCCTGGAGTGCACATGTTTGCCGTCTCATACCATCTCTTCCCTCCCTGCCCCATCTGTTCACAATGCAGATGTGTCGGCCTGCAGCAGTGAATCCAACAACGTGTTCTTCTTGACCCCGGCCTTGGAAAATGTTTTGCATGCTAACTGGGAGTGGGAGGGAAAGTTAGCCGAGTCTGTGCTGCATGTAGGAATAAAGATTAGGTTAAAGCTGCAGTATGTAGCTGTCACAGTTTTTATTTACATTTTTGTTCAGACCGTCACCATGTCCTGTCAGTTTAATATGAGACAGACAATCTGTGAAAAGATTGCGCTGGTCTACCTCATCACCCGAGCTAATATTGCCTTCTACAGAAATACACTGTTCCCCATTAAAAACAGCCAATCAGAGTCAGAAAGAAGGTCTTAGCTCTGTCAATCATCCTTGTGTACGCTCTGCTAAATGTGGTAATGGTGGAAAACAACTTTCCGTTCCAGGAAAACTGCTTATCCACCATCACTGGTGGGCCATGCTAACTAGCCTGGCAGGCTCTGTTGTGGTGAACCAGCTTCAGCGTAGCAGAGAGCTACAGGGAGGGTATGAGCAGCGTGAATATGAGAACAATGGACAGCGTTACGACCCTCTTCTTTGTTCTGATACGTTGTTCCTGACATCTGCTGTGTGTTTCTGCAGATAGAACCTAGGAGAAGGTAGAAGAGCTTTATTTTTACACAGATTATCTGTATCGTACCCTGCTGTCACAAGTCACAACATAATGTTAGTTTTATGTAACCTTTGTATTCTTTTATAAAAGTTACATACTGCAGCTTTAATATACCCATTTCTTCTAGACATAGTATGTAGGATTTTAATAACTTCTCTAACTATAACTACTTTATTTTTGTTTCCATGAAGGTTTCTGTCTTTACTGGCTCAAGTTTCATTCATGTCTGTTTCTATCACAGATCTCATCACTTGTCACAGTTCCTGTGTTTTTGTTGCAGTAAGATTGGATGAGCAGATATTTGAATCTCAACAAGAAAACTAATTGAAAACGTTTCTTTTTTCAAACAAATGTTGAATTATTCAGTAAATGTGTTGATCTGCTTGGTGAAAGCACCGAGCTAGTACCAGGGCACTGGTACCAGTACCAGTACGAAAGGCTAGTACCTTTCTCTTAAAACCAGATTTTTGTACCGACACGATTCTTTATTAATGGTTCTGTTACTGCAAAAAGAAAAAAAACAAAATCCATACAAAATGTTTAGGTCAGGCTCCACAGTAACGTGCGAATGTCCGTTCTGCTTCAGTCCTGGTAATAATATCACCCGGGTTGACTTTAATAATAACCTGCAGTCACGCTGTGGAGACGCTGTCTGTCTTGTTTTCAGATGGTTGAGAGAAAAACATGTTTTGCTGCCTCTGCCACTGCTGAAGGGCTGGGGCCCAGACATAAACACTGGTGGCTGGGCAGGGAGGCTGCTGCCAGGCTGATGCTTCAGGTGGCAACCGGCAGTCAGGCAGTGACCCTGGTATTTGGTATTTGAACTCTAATGTGGAAATTAGTATCAAAATCGTGTCACAGTGTGCCATCTAACAGGTGCCAATTCACACTGTGTGTATAAATGTGGCGTGAGAAAAAGATACCTGTTCTCTCAATTTTTTTTTAAATAAAAAAGAATTGAGACAGATGCTTTTAAAAGGGCATTTGTATTGACTGATGCCACTAAATAAACCCTGTATGACCATCTGCCTTTAGAAATCACCTAGAGTCCGCATGTGTGTAATTACACCTCAGTATCAACCCAGCTGCCCTATTTCTGGCCTCAGAGGTTTTATTAAATAACCATAGTTATGAAAACCAAGAAACACAGCAGAAAGATCAGGGAGAAAGTTGTGGAGAAGCTTTTCACACTTTTACCTGTAAATCGCTTTAAAAATCATGCCTCATTTTTCTTCCACTTCACAATTTTGTGCTATGTGTTGTCTTGTTCCACCATGTACCATCCGAATTAAAATGCCGTAAAGTCTGTTTAAATATCAAGTCGTGTGAATACTTTTGCAAGGCACTGTATAAAAAAAGAACCTTTTTGAAGATCCAGCAATTTTTCAGACCATGAAGTATAAAAAGAAGCTAAACCCGCACCTTGGCTGAGCACGCCTTAAACCGTTTTGTTCTTCCACCCACAGCTCATCCACTGCCAACTACAGCGATTTGCATTAGAGCGTGCATGGACCCTGGTTAATTAGATTTTTAAAGATGATCCCTTGGAAGCACATCTGAGGTGATTGTTGCCATTAAATATAACTTGGTGCAGGATTATGTAACTTTCATTTGATGCCAGCAGAGGGAATAAGTCTGATAAGCAGAATATTCCTCATATTGAGCTGAAAAGTTTAAGTAAAAATCACATGTGATTCATATTTACATTTAATCTGCAATTAAATATTCAACCTATTTGACCTAAAGAATCTACTATAAGGAAGTTTTGGTATTTGTGTTTATTAAAATCTGACGACTTTGGCACTACCTTAGAAATACATAAGAAAATGGAAATAATGGAATTGCATGAATAAAGTTGTGAAATTGAGAGAGGAAAAATTGGGGAGTTACTTGGATTTATATAATTATTTGGATTTAACTTTAGATGACAGCAAATTGAATAGATTCTCCAATAAGGGCTTCATGGATGATTATTTGTTCATTTGGTTTTAAACTTCTGGACACACTGAGAGTCTAAAAATTTAAAAAGAAATAGCTTAACAACCAAAAATAAAATTTATATGGAACATACCAAATTAAACATTAATTTTTTTTTTTTTTTTTTTATCCAGGAACATAATCACAGAGAAAATACTATGAGACCCCTTAGGAATTTTTTTCCCCTCTCGTTTAATAAAAAATTTTGGCAAAAGAAAAAAATCACAGATATTTGAAAGCTAAACAACATAAGCAACAATTTGTCTTACAAATATTTTTTATTATTATATTAGTAATTTCAAGATGAACGTTTTAGAAGTAAAAAGGGTTTAATGAGTGATGCCAGCTGAGAAAGGAAGGCACTGCCATGTATGGATGATGACTTTGTGTTGTCACAGACATGTGGTTTTGTTTTGGTAACACATACAAATAACCAAGCATTTTTCTTACAATGATCTATGCATGAAACTGTAGTGAGCTTTACAAAAGGAAAAAAATTGAGCAAGACAGATTTTTCCTCATCCATCAAAAACAGTGAAAATTCAGACATGCACTATTTGTATTTTATCTTTCCTACCATCTACAGCATGTTTAGCATTAGCTTGGAGCAGATTTTTTAGGGGAAAATCTCAAGTTGTGAGAAAACCTTTAGAGACAGATGAGCACAATTTATGTATTCAGGTGGCAAAGTTGAAGGAAGAAATGTGAGGGCTGCCACTCTTGTGACAATGCTTGTCAGAACAGGAGCAGAAATGTCAACACGTATTTGAATGCTGCTACGATTTAACTGTTTATCACAAGATCTCACTTCCTGCTGTCATAAATCACAAGCGGATGTGGCTGACTCAGAGAGCTTTTAAACCGGGTTGTGGAGCCAGTTTGATAAGTCTCCAATCTACTGTTTTCAGATGACATTTCACCTGATTTCCTCCATGTCATTGGATAAATCACTAAATATTTTTTTACCACATGAACAGTTCAAGTTTGGAGACTTGTCATTACTTTCTGCTATGATACCAGATTTCAGTGCTCCAGACAAAACATCGATATGCTCTTCTTTAGTTTATATTCTGGCTGCATTTGCTTACTTTTTTTTGATTACACATTTTACATATCTTTATAGTTCTGGCTGCAACTGTTGGGAGCTACAACTGAACCCAGTTTAAAAAGGAGTATGGCTGTAAAAAAGTACAGGATATCTCCTTAAAAGGAGATTTGATCTTATTGCCATTACTGACATTCTTTGGAAAAGGAAATGACAACTTAAAAAAAAAAAAAAAAAAAAAAAAAAATATATATATATATATATATATATATATATATATATATATATATATATATATACACACATTAGATCCTTGGACTGTTGCTAAATTTACAAGGCTGACCTATTCTTACAATAGAAATAAAATCAAATAAGGAGGTGCCTTATCTTAAAGATAACCTATCATAAACATCCAATCGCTATGGACAAACCTAACATACCAAAGACATTCATCGTACTGTTCTACTCGATAAAATTACGATCAGACGGACCATCAACAAAAGCTGATTCATCCAGGATCAGAATGAACTGATAACATTTTACTGCTTAAACAAGCCGTACAGTTTGATGGCCAGAAAGATACTACGCCTGTATCTGCTGCTGGCGAGGAGAAGAAGTACCAGTCAACCGTCAGGGCTGACCGGCAGACACACGAAAAACAAGATAGACAAGTCTTAACACTCTGAACGTACTTCTTCAGGAAGGAGGGTGAGCGAGACTGGGAGTGCCTGAAACAAACACACACGCAGCAGACAAAAACAAATGTGAAAAGTACTGGGTCAGGAAGGGAACACCAAATAACGGCTGCAGTCACGTGTGTGTTTGCTTGCTGGAAAGAGGACATTAGACCTTGTGACATAATGTTCAGAGACACAAACAAGATGGGGCTGTAAACTGGGTGTCTTAAAGCATTTTGTGGAAAAATCTCATGTGTTAATTTACTGCAGATGTTTTATTCTTCATTTACTTGCAGCTGTATAATATTTGTCTTAAATAGGCAGATGGATGCTGCCTGTGTCTCTCCTTAAACAAACTGGAACACCTCCCACTCATTAATTCCTGCTCAGAGAACTGCTTTTCTTACTTTTCTCATTCAGCTGGTTAATGAGTGCAGATGGTGCATATACAGTATATATATATATATATATATATATATATATATATATATATATATATATATATATATATATATATATATATATATATATATATATATATATATATATATATATATATATATATATATAACACCTTTCGCCCTTCTGCTTTGTTTGCATGTTGGAACCACTGATGTCACAAATGAAATGATGCAAACAAGACAGAGCATACAATTGAATAGATTTTTATTTGCATGAAGCAAATAATCTTTAAGAAAGCTGCGCACTCAGACCAACAAACTCAAGAGTTACCCTTAATATGATCCGAATCAAGTCTCATGTCTTTTCAAAAAGCATTCTGCTGGAAAAACGCTGTCTTATACATTTCATGAGTTGTTTTTTTTTTTGCCTTTTTGTCACACATAAATGTTTCAGATCCTCAAAAGTATTTTTGATGTCAAAACAAGAAGAAACATCCGCTCGACATAGCAAGACTGTGGTCCAAATCGCACCAGAAGGTCCACTTCTGAATAGCTCAAAATGTAGGTTTTGCAGTGGTCTAGTCAAAGTCCAGACTCAAACCCAATTGAGGTGCTGTGGCATGATCTTAATCAGACCCTTCAACATGGTTCAATTTAAGACGACTGCAAGAAGAGTGGGTCAAAATTCTTCCTCAGCGATCAAAAAGACTAATTATAGATGGATACTATTTATTATTTAGTTTATGTTGTATGATAATAAAACTAGTTTGATAATCTGAAACCTTTAGGAGTGACGAAGCAGGAATCTTTAAGGTGCAAACATGTTTTAAGTGGACAGATCAGTAGCTGCTGAGGGTTCAGATGACGTTTCTTCTTCTGCAAAATCAGGCGGTATCAGAGGCTGGATGTATTTGCATAACAGTGACAGACGCTGTATTGACCTGTTTGTTGGAATGTGCTAAACCCCAGTTATGACACAAACGCAAGATTATTACTGACATTTTGGGTGTGTTCATTTCCAGTTTTACTTCATATCAAAGTGAATCAGACCCCACTCCCACTCGTACTTCTTGCTGGACTCGATACCCAATGAGAAATATAATTTCACCAGCCGCGCTTTTTCAGAAAGGCGACCAAAATAAGTAGAAGAAAAATCATTTCTGCCAACTTTCTGCAGGTCGCGGGATATTTAGCAGGCTGTCCTACCCAGAGTCACAGTCATCTGTTTTGATCTGTGGGATGAGCTGCTGCGAGGAAGCTGACGGTGATGAGACAGAAATGTTCAGAAATTACAGTCTGTGAGACGGCACCTCAGAAACTGCAGCAGTAGGAGGGAAGCTTTCACACCAGATGTTCAAGCTGCTAACAGGAATCTGCCGCACTCGGTGTGTTTTTGTAGCATCGGCGATGCGCATCTCTCATCACTTAGTAAACATTCACAGGTTTCAGATTCCAAGAAACTTATCTGACACGGTTTCCTCCCTTTCCTCGTTTCTGTTTTTGCTTCATTCACATTTTCTTTTTTCCATTTCAGGAGCGACATTTTGTTTTTGCTTTTGATTTTTTTTTTTTCCACAAGTACTTCGTTAACTGTCAGCCGACAGTGTCAAACGCATACAAGCAGCCTGGCTGGATGAAACGTGCTAACATGCGAGCGCGCACAATACTTGTGGTTGAAAATGGTCTGATGGTTTATGAGGAGCAGCAGGGTAGAGCTGAGTTTCAGTAAGCCTTCCTGCTGACCTCACTACTCCTGGTTCCACAGAAAGACGCAGTTCTGTGAAATCCTCCCCCACACTTGTGTTTTCACACTTAATAACAAAAGCGCAAACCTCATTTCCCCTGAAGCCTGCACTAAAACTGGAATAGATTGACCTTTGTTGAAAAATTGACACTGAAAGAGGAAAAAATATAATGTTCTGATAGAAAGAAAAAAAAAACATAGCTGGACAGTCTGGCTGATGCTTAATCTTTTGTGGTATGCAGAGGCTGCAGGTCTTTGAAGGCGGTCAAACGAGAACCAGGGGAACCACGGAGGTTCTGGGTCACTGAAACTGCTAATGACTAAGACATGCAGATTAACTCATGGATTATTGTGGAAACATTAGAACAACAACGCGAGACACATCTGATGTCAAATAAACAAAATTTCATACAACTTTCAAGTTTTTGGTGTCGTTATTTTGGTGCTAGAATGACTGACATATTGTTCTGTACTATTAGAGAATTTCTCTTCTAATTAAACAAATTAAACAACAACCATGAGTTTAAACTTGTACAGCAAAGAAAACAAAACATGCATGGTGGCTCCCACAACACTATTAACATTGGTGCATATAATTTCTGTAAATTGTGTCTCTTGTTTGTCATTGAGATTATTCAATTATCTATTTTATTAAGCTGTTTCTGTTTGCTTAAAATGCTGTGTTAAAAGCAGCACAGCATATGATTCAAATTTACTTAAAATACGACATCAAGGTCAAGAGTTGCTTGGGAATTTTATCTAACTGAGGTTTTGTGGTGTAGTTATGAGCAGTCAGTATCTTATCTATACCAAACAGAAGCGAGGAGGATTCATACTGATTAAAGCTAACAGCTACCAGCCCTTGAGAACAGGCTTACAGTAAAACTGAGATCCTGGACTGAGTTCAACCTTCTAAATTAACTAAAATCTCAAAAATGTCCAAGCGGTTTTAATGAATGTTGCATTTTTAGGTTTTACGCCGTACCACATTTTCAAACCTATCTTATCCAAAAGAATCCACAGAATACTGTTGCTTTGAACTGGTGTGACATTTCCGAGCTTTAAGTTGTCCAACATTTACACAAAGAAGGGGAAAATTGTTGACTTCTCATTGGCAGTTGTCTCTAAAATTAATCTGAAAACTACAGGAATCTACACACTTCAGCACAACTCTTCCAATGTGTGTGAATGTAATGAACTGACAAACATGAGTTGTTTATATATATCATTTTAGAAAAACCTGCCTCTCCTCTCAACCTTCAAACTCTGATGTTTTCTGTTTAAAGCAGGTAGATAGATACTGACCACTATTAAACACTCTGCAAAACCTCCCTCCTGCACGTGGATCAGTCTAACTAAAAAATCACTTCAAACAGAATCAGAAATAATGAGAAAGTAAGAAAACCTTTTATAAATTTATGCCTTTTTAAATAGATGTATGTTTATATGCAAGCTTCACATATTAGACTTTTTTTTGTTAAGTAAATATGATTTGGTCGAATATTAAAATAAATGTGATGTTTGTACACTTGGAGTAGATAAGGTAGATCATGTATATGTTAAAACTCTTTAATTGTTTCTTAATAAATGACTAGTCTCTAAAAAAAACAAAATCCCACATTTGTTAAAAAAGCAAAAAAAATTGCTGCTCAAAAAGAAAACTTTTGAGAGATTTGTATATGTATATATATCGTTTTATACAACACAGCTCATTTATTTATAAGAAAATTCCAGAATTTGCTGCACGCACGCTGCCCTGCCCTGCATTTCAACAAGAATATAATTAGCAGTATCTGCTGTCAAGATAATTGTATTGTATCATGGAACTTAACCACTAATCTCCTGCCTGGTGACTGGCTGCCCAACAGTGAATGTGCCAGAGTCAGCAGGATGGTGCGTTTGACTGCGACGAGGAGGCGTTCAGGCCTGCAGCACCTCTCCATATTGTTCTCTATCAGCGGCACAACAAAAAGAGGGCTCTGCTGCAAAACGCAGCCAGGAGCAGCACTGATCGGCGGACAGTTGGGGCAGGTCAGAGGGGTGCTGCTGTGCAAGCTGGTCAGTCACGCAAATGTTTCTTTTTGTTGTTGGGCCCCGTTCTGCTCAGATTTGAGTAGAAAAATGAGCAGCGACAGTGAAGCCTGTCGGTCTGATGCCCTGCAGGCCGCAGCCTCACAGGTGAGTTGGTGCAACGTGAGTTAAAATGGCAGCTTGTGTTAGGTTTAGATGATTTTTCCAAACTTTTGCAGCCACTTGACTCTCAGAGTGAGACAACCTGGTCCAGACAGGAGCAAGAGGAAAAACTGATCCTAGCTGCGTGGCGAACCATGGTGAGAGAAAAGTCAGATAATAACAAACACACAAAGCTTTCAAGCAGTGCTATGTGATAATGTTTCTAGACAGACCATAAAAGTTGAAAAGGTGTGTGGGAGTGTAATGCTATGCTCTGCTGTGTTTCTATGAATCAAACATGTGGGTGTGTGAATTTAATATGTTTTAGTCATATTAATCCCTTTCTTTGCGATTGTTTTACAGCTCTGTTGTGATTGAGTCAAGCAAAGGTTCTCATTTTACTGTTCGTAATCGAACAATCCCACTTCTCCCTTTATGGCCTCTAAATGTCCTGCTAACTTTTCTTACATCCTGTTTTTTTTTTCTTTTTCTTGTCTTGCTTTGGTCTTGTCGTACATTTTTGTTACATGTGCACCACTTTTTGTGCTCCTTCTTGTGTTTTCTCAAGTTTATCATACAACCAGTTTAGTCATAGGGCTGGCATGGCTCTAAGCCAGGGATTAGATGTGGGCAAAAAGATGACGTATGATGTAATAAATTAGCAGCAAGACTCTTGACATTTGTGTTTGCTCTACTGGTTAAAAAAAAAAAAAAAACTGGACCAGACAAGTTTTAGTATTTGTACTTTGCATCTGCAGCAGCAGAGCCTGTCTGAGAAGGACCTTGCAGCTCCAGGTCTTCCTCAGTCTTTCCTGGCCAAGCAGAGGCGCTCCACCCAGGCTAGGAGGGCCCGCTCCACCCGTACGGAGCCCCAGTAAGAGCCTCTTGAACTGAACGCGTCTCTGTGCTAAAGAAGAAGAAAGGCATGCGAGTTTTTGGTGGGCTGTTATCCCCCCCTGCTGGAGATATCAATCAGAAACATACCACATGTAAAAAAAAAAAAATTATTTTTTTTTTCAGATTGTTGCTTGAAGTGCTGAAAAATATGAAAAAAGACAATAAAATCAAGTGGCGCATCGTTTGTCATTGCTAAAAAAAATTTTTATAATTTTTTATTCTGTAATTGCTTGAATCACATCAGTAAAGTATATGGAACAGTAAAACCGAAAATCTTTTATGAATCATAAGCAATAAAATAAAATAAAAACTTTTCAATCAAAACTTGTGACATTTTTGACCAACTGAAACATAAAGTGTCTTGCAAAAAAACATTCATATTTCATTATTGGGATATTATGTGACCAATAAACACGCCGCTTTGTGTTAATCATCTTCCAAAGGCTTTCTTACGCCTCGCCTCCCTTCCATTGAGGTAATAGCTCACTTTTTGACATTTACTCCCACCTGAGCCATGGTTCTCTGCAGCTCCTTCAAAGTTACCATAAGCACGCTGGCTGCTTGATGCAGCTATGTGGTCGGCCATGTGTTGGGAGGTTTACAGTTGGGTGATATTATGTTCTCGTGTGCGTGAAACGTTCAAATCCCGGGATGTTGTTTTATAAACTAACTCTGCTTTAAACTCTTTACATCTTTATTTCTGACATGTCTGGTTTGTTCATAATGTTCTCTAAGAAAACTCTGAAACCTTCACGGAACATCTGGATTTATATACACTATATTAAATACATGTGACCTCTACTAATTAGATGACTTATGAGGACAGTTTCCAATCTGGTGGTTTTAGATAATGCTGAATACAAATGCCCATTTTAATTAGTCAAAATTTCAAATCCATGTGTTTTTATTTTTGCTTCCTTTAGCAGTAAGCATGCACAGATTAAAATTTAATTTTTCCGTTGCACGCAAACAACAATCAGGTGGACTTTACAAAAGTTACTGGTTAATAAATCTCCACTGGTCAACGTGCAAAAAATCCAACATGGACTCCTCTCTTTGTTTTTAAAGTTTACAGGAGATTAAGTGTTTATTGTATAAATAAGTGATAATACTAGGAGGAAATCATGGATTCTGTTATGCTGTGCATTTAATTTCTTTAAACTACAATGTGATCCTAAAAAGGGCAATCAGGAATCAGGAACAACTCTAGTCCCACTTCAGCTTTACTTATAGAATTAAACCTCTCAGCGTTCACAAAACCAGACGTTTACACCTTGTTGCTGACTTCAGGACCCTGTGAACTCTGACCCCATGCTCACACTACGAAAACGCTGAGGCTCGATGTAAGACGGCACAGTGAGGAGGGACATTTTGTTCCCAGTGGACGGTGGTTTGGGAATGGGAGGCATTGCCCTGGGATGGCTGATCACTGGCTGGGAGCTGCAGTGCTCCAGACTGGACTGGGCGGTCGGGGGAAACAGGAAGGCAGAACGGTGGCGGGACGTGATAGGAGTGGCAGAGGCAGGGCGAGTAGATGTCTCTTTGGAGAATGGAGGAGGAGGAGGAAGCAATGACACAGGAGCTACGGAAGTCTCCTCTGACTCTGCTTCAAATCCATCTTCATCCCTCTGAACTCCTTCAACTCTTTTTACATCCCTGCTCCCGCCGGCTGAGAAGTTTCCTCCTCGTCTTCCCAGCTCCTCCCCAAACTGAACATCCACCAGCGGCGTCCTGGGACTCTTGTCCTCCCTGAAGCTGCACACGGTGCTCTGGATGTCCTGGCCCAGCCCTGATGGCAGCGACCCACCTTTGCCAATTTTACAACTTTTCTCCTCCTCGTCCTCCTCGTCTTCGCTGGAGCATCTGTCGTTGCTGGGAGAGTGGTACAGCCTCTGGAGCTGAGCCGAGGTGCGGCGTAGAGCTCCTCCCATGAAGCCAGTTGGGGATGGAGCCGCGTGAAGGAGGCGGTTAAACAGAGCCATGTTGGGGTGGCGAGTGCCGGATTCCTCCAGATTCTCAGCAATGTCCTCCAGAGGTTGGAAGTGCATCTCCTCCTTCGGGATCCTGCAAATGGAAGTCAGGATTATTTATATTTTAGGCTACTGAAAAAAAAACATTTGTTACATTTGTTGAAAGTGTTTTTTCTTGAACTCTTTCTTAAGCCTAAACGGAGAAAACGTTCTATGTTTCAAACACTAGGCAATGGGGATTCTCACTCGGGCCCTCAATGTCCCCAAGAGGACACACAGAGAAACTCACGCCATGTCGAAGGTGGACCCTTGAAAGGACGGTTTACGGAGGACGAAGAGTGTAGCTGCCGTGTAGGGCGGTCGGGGATTGGAGTCGTTCCAGTAACGGTCTCGCTCCATCATCGGGAGATCGCCGTACATCTCATCCACGGCCATCATGGATACCTGCACACAAAATGTAAAACAGAGAAGCCAAAAAAAAAAACAGAACATAACTCAAAGTCTAAAAGGTTTTAAATCAAGCTTTAAAAAAAAAAAAAAACCTGAAAGTTTCTGTCAATTAGCCAGTTGGTCTCAAAATCATCATCATCTTCTCCAAAGGGGTTAATCAGCTGCTCTGCAACCTTCAAGAGTAACAACAAAAGATTGAATGTCTCCACTTTCTCCTGACATCAAGCTGGAGCAAAACATCAAGGGAGCCTCAGTCTGACCTTGAGCCACCCTGCGTAAAAGAAGAACTGCAGCAATGTGAAGATGGGCACATAGAGGTCCAGGTCATGACCAGGGTAACCCTGACCGGGGTCCAGAAACTGACGGCCAATCAGACACACGAGGAAAAAACTGTACACTGCCAGAGTCACCACCTGAGAGACAAACAGATGCATCTGATCTGTGCTAATGCAAAAGTTGTATTTATTATTACTGACCTTTTCACTGTATTTCTTTATTTGAATCATTTTAAACAAATTTTGTAAAATTGTATCGTTGTAAAATTTAATTACTTTCACTTATTATTCCACCTCTTTGTAGAAGGAATTGTGCGGCATTAAGATAAATGTATTTAATGCCTTGGTTTTGTTCCCGTTGTTTTTATTTCTGGAAAGCTCCTTCTGTTTTATTTTCTTGTGGCGCCCTCTCATGGCCACTGGTGGTAACTCTAGTGAACTGACAATCTCAGCTCAAATGAAGAAGTTACACATTTAACTAAAGTAAAAATATCTTGTGTTTGTATTAATTTAATAATGTTACAAAAGTTTCTGTTCTGAAACAAGAAAATATTTTATAGATTTTTTTCCAGACATTGGGTATTTTGTTAAAAGTCTCAAAAATAAAGAAAGTTTTTGTGTTTTCATAAGTAACATCCTTAGCATTTATTTGGTTAATCTTCCCAGTCATCATGTGCACAGCCTGGTGAGCTAAATGATTAAAACTTGTAGAGAAACATAGAAAACAGCTCCTTCTTTGTCAGACACAGCAACCTCTCCATAAGTGAGTATTTTGATTGACCATCTCCAAAAACTAAACACAGCGAGAGCTGCCAGTGTGTGCTGTCTTTGGCAGGCTGTTCTAATATAAAATTGGCTTCACCACACTTACATTCCAGATATCTCAAATTGGTTTTTGACTAGACATATTAGTTAATTAATATATCTCTAATTACCTTAGGTTATCATTCAGGATATCCCAAATGTAGATGTGTCTAGTCAAAGCTCATTTTTAGACATCTGAAATATAATTAAAATTGTCAGATAAAACTGATTTTATGTCAAAACTGCCTGCCATACCCATACTAGGGACTGCAGTAGCTCTTGGACTTCCCCCCCAAAAAAAGGAGAGAGAAAATGTGCCTTTGCAGTCCGAACATCAGACCAACCCACTGGGGGAAGTCCCAGTCCAGTCCCAGTCCAATCCTTGTCCAATCCCAGTCCAGTCCCAGTCCAGCTTTAAACCACAGAGATCAGGTCGGAATAAGTGTTGACAACTATAAGTCATGGATTCACAAATCTGATCTTCATGGAAGAGTGACGAGAGGAAAACTGTATTGAAAGAAAGCCGTAAGAAATGTAATGTTGCCACAAGCCAGGAAGGGGCACATCAAACATGGAGAAGGAGGAGCTCCATTCAGATGAGACCAAAGCTGAACCTTTTGGTCTACATGCAAAATATTATATACACATGAAAAATTCCCTGCAGCCACACCCACCATAAAACATGATGATGCTGTGAGGATGCAAGGTTCACCTTGTAGGAAACAGACATTAAACCTATAGCCAGAGCTTCAGTTACATGTTTGAGTTTATTTGTGGTCTAGAATGGCCTAGTCAAAATTCAGACCTAAACCCAATCTGTGGTGAGGCTTGAAATTTAATGACAGCTTTGCAAAGCGGAATGGGCAAACAAATTCAGCCTATATGTTGGTCTATCACAGAAAATTCCCATAAAATATGGAAGATTGGACTTGTAATGTGAGAAAATGCAAAAAGGCTGAAGAGTTATGAATGTTTTGACCAAAAGTCCTGATTAAAATACCTAAGGCACAGGTGTCAAACTCCAGTCCTCAAGGGCTGCTGTCCTGCAGTTTCTAGATGTACCACCGGTACAAAACGCTGGAATGAAATGGCTTAATTACCTCCTCCTTGTGTAGATCAGTTCTCCAGAGCCTTAATGACCTAATTATTCTATTCAGGTGTGGTGCAGCAGAGGCACATCTAAAAGTTGCAGGACAGCAGCCCTTGAGGACTGGAGTTTGACACCCCTGATAAGGTATACTAAATAAAAACCCAAGATTTACCAAGTCTGTGAATGATCTTACCTGAGTGTACACTAGAGGCACGCTGATCATGTCATAATGAAACAGCATGCTGCACTTCCCTCTGAAACCGTTCAGTTCCTGCCCACACACACACACACAGCAGCTGTCAATCCACAATCTAAATCTCCATTCAAAAGAGTAAAGAAACTCTGCAGCTCAACACTATTAGCCAGCTTGCGTGAAGGTTTCTGCATGTTCTGGCTGTGCTGCACCTGCAGGAGAAGTTTGAGTGTGTGATCATCTTTGATTCTGCCTTCACAGCGAGCCACAGCTGCCAGGTTGGTGAACCAAACGCACGGGATCCAGTATTTGTTGTAAGGAGAGTGGAGACCCTCAAACTTCTTTCTCTCCTCTCTTGTCATGAATCCTGCACAGAAAACAACAGGAGTCATTGGTTCTATAAAGATCTATTAAAACATAGTGACTTTTTATGAATCACCGTGTTGGTGGTAAAATAATACTTTAATATACACAGTCTCTCAAACTATGTAAGCTTTTTTTTATTTTGCAAATGAAAAAAACAAAATTTATATATCAATGCTGTGGAGAATATCTGTGTTAAAACCCATAGCATTAATAGAAGTAGAGCAGATTTTAAACACCTATGGGCCAGAAAATTTGGTTACTATGGAGACTAAACACAGGTTGGTGGACCAAGAAGAAGCTGGTTTTCTAGGCAACTCCCCCTGCTGCTTGTGTGTCAAAAGATGTGATAAGGGATAGTTAAAGTGAGTGTTTTTGAATATATAAAATGACCCAAAAATAGTAATTTATTGCTTGTTTTTTTTAATCAGTAAATCTCCTTACGTGTCCTCTCGTGAGTTTAGTGAATGCAGAAGCAAACGCTTCACAATCATTGTGTGTATTACCATCTGAAACACCTCTGACCACTTTCTGGTAGTCTGATAAAAATGTATCTATGCTACGTGGTGTTAATCACAAACCCTGAGAGAAATAAGTCAAATTTTGTAAATATGTGCTGTGCAGGGCGACCATTCCCAGCGTCGCCCTGCTCTCACCAGCCTCCACCACGTGGTCCATGGTGGGGAACCGTTTGAAGACGGCCGTGCTGACAGAGCGGAGGATGAGCAGGGCTGAGAGGCTGGCGTAGCGCATCATGGTGCGTCTCAGCAAGCGGCCTCGCTCGTCGTTCCCCTGCAGGCCCCCGGACAGGACGCACATGAGCCTGTCGGGCAACGGGATGCTGGTGTACTGATTCCACCAGCGGTTCACCACCAGGGTCACATAGAAACCTGCAAACAGCAGCACAGAGATTTAAAACTGTGATTTATTATTATTATTATTATTATTATTATTTATTATTATTAACAGGTCACTTTGTTGCATACACTGTAGAATTTCCAATAAATTAAATTCTGAATTTAGAGTTAGATTTTTAGCCCCAGAAAAACATTCAACAGAATGAAGAACTATTATGATGTAGCAGAACAGACTGGTGAATTATTTATGTATTCAGTTTGTGCTGAATTATTTATCAACTAAGGATTATTCATGGGTGCTTTATATACTTTAACACTGGTTAAATAAGGAAATCAGTCCATCAGATTCATTTCTTGCACCTTTTTCATGTGTATTTATTAGGAAAACGTTAACTGGCTTTTAATTACTGGTTAATAAAGTCAGCATACATTGATCACTGAAAACGTCACACCATTGAACACCCTGAATAGCTCCTAAGTTGCATATTTAATATGTTTTATGTAATCATAAAAAAGGTCTTGTGTCATGTTGCTAGAGCCACACTAATCATAACTAACCCCAAGTCTGAAAATGCCAAAAGACTCAAAGCTTACCCAGTACAAAGGACATTGGGATGAGACTGGCATAGTGGTTGCAGTAAATTGCCAGCTTTTCAAAATACCTCTTCTGATCGTCATCCAGAAAAAATCTGAAACGGTAGAATAATCCAGAATGTGTTATATAAGGTATCATGGAGGTGATGATTATCTACAGTTGCAATTAGATTCACCCATCGTGAGCAAGAACTTTGGGATAATGTCAGACTTTTAAGGATTCCTTTGACGGTTCTGTCTTCATTTAAGGAACATTTCTCAGTCCATTGAAAAACAATTTCAAAGGTTAAAAACGTTACATTCCAACCCACAGTAATTTTTGATATAAATATCCCTTCAGAAGGTAAAACTAAATCACACACTTTCTGCTGCTGGAGTAATTTGACCTCTTATTTTGACCAAATAGTTTGTTTTTCTTTGCAGAGACCTGGATTTAAAGCATGTTAGCCTGTTTTATCCATAACAGAACCAGATTATGTAAGATGTTCCTGTTGGAACTCTATGACGTGTTAGAATTTCAATTATCTAGTTGTTGATTGGTGGTGAAGTTGAAGAACTCTGGAGTGGTTATCCAGCTTCATAATTATATCGACTTTGTGAACTAAATTATCAGAAAAACAGACCAATAGCATGATGCTACCTCCACTGTGCTGAATAACTGGTGCAGTTTTGTTGGTTGCTTGGTCTTTGTCTCGTGAACATGAAACTTTTCTCAAAAGTTATTAAGCTTCTTCATGTGGACAACTGAATGTCTCAGTCAAGATTAAAGGTATCACTTTTGGAGAAAATGCTTCTTTCTCACTTGCTACCCTCTTAGTCCACGGTGAAGTAAAACTTGTCTGACTGGACCGTGACGCTGGGCTTCTAGCATATGACAGCAGTGGGTCACAATGGTTCCTCTTTTGTTTCTAAAAATCCTAACCAGTCTCCTTTAATCTCATCATCACATCTAAAAAAGTTGCATTCACACATAGTTGTTTGAAATGATAATTTTGGGATTTGCCAACTGCAGTCAGTCATGACAACCAGCATGAAATTAGTCAGCCTTAGTCAGTCCATTTAAAAGATCTTCCAAAGGCCGCCTCAGGAATACTTTCTACTTTTTGTCCAGCATCTAATTACAAAAAAATCTAATAAATGTACATTTGGACACTTTTGTGGCTTAAATAAGGCACTAGAAGCCCCAAATTAAGCATGACATTAACACTCTTGATGAGTGTGTGTAAACTTGTCATAACAGCGGTTCCTCCCTCACCTGTAAGTGACGCTGGTGGCTGTGTACATGGCGAAGAAAGCCAGAAACTCTTTGTAAAGAACCTTGTAGATGCTGCCTTTCCAGGCCAAGAGCAGCTTGGAAAAGCCACAGAATTTGGCATTTGCAACTCTGGCGGTGTAGGTGACCGTCATCAGGAGCCGAGGATTTCCAGGTTTCCAGAATGAAAGCGCTGTTTGGGAAAAGATCCAGTTTCTAATTTAATCAGTTTCATATGTCCTCATCAGAGTTCCTATACTTTCAGAAAGTTTGAAATTTGATTTCAGTATGTTCCAGGTTTGGAATACACCGAACCCATTACTCCCATATTCCATTGTCTAAATGTAGAGTACCTTGTACCTCCTTTTTATGCTTTCTGCCTTGCTTTCTTTCTTTCTTTCTTTCTTTATTATGTACTCTTTTTCTTGCCCTACCTGCCTTCCTGACATACTGTAGTACACCCTCTCCTTCCTTTTAACTTTTACCATCTTCGTTCCTCGCGTCCTAGTTGCCTTCGTGCTGTCCCTCATTCCTTCAGTGTCCACTTCTCCTCTCTTTACCTCCCTTTATTCCTCAACTGTATCCTTTCCTCAAGCCTTCCTTCCGTGTCTCCTACCTTCCCTACAAACAAACTTTTTCGTAGCTCGGCTCCTTCTTTGCTTCCCCTTTTGTAATTGTTGGTTCCCTGCGCGTTAGTTCCCTCCTTTTTGTCCTTCCACCCTTATTTGTCTCCTCTATCTCCTTACTTTACCTTCCTTCCTATTTTGTGACCTCCTTCCTCCCCTCTTTCCTTGTGTTTTTCATTTCTTTCCATCATTCTTTTAAGCCAACAAAATTTTCTGTGATAAATATGAACGTCGAGATTTAACATTTTAATGAAAATGCATAAAATTTTTACGCAGAACCCCTGTCATAAAATTGACAGTTTAATTTAATCTTGACAAACAGCGTTAATAACTTATAATATAATTATTGATGAAAACAAAGTAAATCTTAGTTAAAGGAGGGATGTATCTAAAAGCGAAGTTACCGTTTTGAAACAAGACTGAGACAGAGATTTCTTCACAAATAATGAATGTTGCTTCATTATTTAACTAAATGCATCATCCTACCTTTCAGAGGTGCGTCGTTCAGCTGATCTCCTCAGCGTATCTCCATGCGTAATTGGCACGCGTCCCGCTCCGCGTTCAGCAGTGCCGCTCTCTCCGAAGGAGCTCACCGCCCTGATATCCTCTGGCGTCAGCTCCGCTCGTCGGCTGCGTGGTTATAATCCTCGGCGGTGGCCAGTGGTTAGCGCGCCCCGGGGCAAATCCCCTCCAAGAAAATAAAGAGGGGGAGGCTCGTTAGCACGGCCCCCAACCGGGCGAGCGATGCTCAGTGATGAACCACAAGCGACAGGCCGCAGCGCCGCGGCCGGAGGAGCGCGCAGGGCCGAGAATAGCAGGGAATTATTAAACAGCAGCAATCGGACCGTGCAAACTTTCCTGCTCAGTAAAATGACAAACAAGAACCTTGCTGGCTGGTAATGAAGCTGCAGACTATTGTACATTTCAACAATTACCTAAAATGAAGTTTAAACAGATCCATATATCCTCTTGAGATGTTTTATTTAAAGGTCATCTGAGGCCTCATGTTACCTTGAATCTCTTTTACTTGAACTTTTATTTGATTGATCAACGCTGGATAGAACTGAAAGGTGTTGCAAGCATGTATGTCCACCCTCTTTAACACGATGCCCCTAAATATGTGATTAAAGAGCTATTTTAAAGCACTCTAAAAAGACAATTAACCTTATGGAAGCATAGGACAACCCCCCCCCCAAAAAAACACAAGACCAAGAACAATTGTTAGCTGAGGAAAGTTTGTTTTAATTCACAATTGAAATATAATTTAAATAAAATCTATAGAAAACAGATTCTTGAAGCAATTAGTGACAGAAAACGAGAGATGTTGACAGGTGGAAATATTGACCTTATACTTATTTTCCAATTGGGAAAGCTTCAATTGAACCAGAACCTTTGTTTCATTCACAGCAGTAAGAATGCTTACAATCATTAGCTCAAAACTTCAGTGATAGGTTATATTCTAAATAACTACAATCAGAATAGTTATCCTGATTCTTCCTGTAATGTAATCAATGTTAGAGAGAAGTGGGTTGATGTGTTTAAGGGGTTCTGAGGGGAAGATGTAGTGACCTTTCAGCTTCACCTTACTGAAATGTCACACTTTGGTCTTATGGAACATGTGGATTCATATCTTAAAACAAACCAATGATGCCAAACAGTAAACAAACCATTCCTGCACTTTTACTGGAATACAAATAACCCACAAGAACTGAAACTAAAAGAATGATAACATTTCTCTTTTTATTCCTTTTTGCCAACAACCTGTCATTTAACTCTGTAGTTGTAGTAACTTAAATGAAAATGAAAAATATACAAGACGTGAATTTGGTTGCAAGTTCAGTCAGAACCTCGACTGGAAAAAAAAAAAGACACAAGCGCCAAAATCACAGAGAAGCCGAGGTGTTGACATCAACCATCTGAAATCTGTTAAACGAACAGAACTGTCAAAGGAAACGGTTAGAACTGAACTCTGACCCGAGATAGGATGGTTCTGTTGAGACCAAGTTGAATGCAGTAAGACTAGAACTGCCACAAAGGATATGAACACGAGAATAAACCGAGAGTTAGACTGCATATACGCACCGCCCCATCTCACAATGAGGTTGTGTGTGTGTGTGTGTTCTCATCAGCTCCCCTTCAGTTTGGGAATGTGAGTGTGTTGTTGATGTAGGAGTGTTCTGCTTCAGAGGACAGAGTGGATCATTATGAGACTGTTGCTGCAAGGTTTAAGACGAGGTGGGGTGGGAAAACTCGGAGCAGCCGCGTTCAGACCGTTGAAGTGTTTTATCTACAGACTTAGAGGGAAGAGAGGGAGACACGGGGGCAGTTGAGAAGAGGTCCGACAAGTGAGAGATCACTTGTTTGGGGGTTTGTATGGTTCCAGAAGCTGCTTCGAGAATGTGTTGACCTTGTCGGCACCTCGAACTTCATGAGGCAGCAGCGGTAACTTAACTATGTGAAAATCTTCATAAAGATCCTCCATCTGCAGGGACAAGGCACACCAATGATGAATACATGGGAAAATAGCAATCACTGCTTTAAATATTGGATAATTACACATCGGTGAAATAAGTCCTGATACGTTTGCTACTAATGTTTCCGTAATCCACTTTACATCCATATTTATACCAATATGGATGTAAATGTTACGATTTATATTTTCTATTTAGTCTCTACAGATGTTCAGGTTGCATTCTTGTAAACTGCAGGCTCCTTTAACAGTGGATGTCTGTGTGCATCTATTTGGACTATGACTTTTGAAATGTCTTTTTTTGTTTTTGTTTCAAAATAAAGGCTCTTGAGGGCAAAATGTATTACTTTATGTGATCAAGACAATATTTCAAAACATTGGGTCACATTCATTTTACATTTTTATTTAGCCCTTTTGCATAATTTGGGGGAATTGGCTGTTGGCGATAAAGAGCCAAAAGAGTCAACAAATGACCGGTAGTTCTGACATTAGTGACTGAAACAGTTAAAACTCTTCAAAGACAGAAAACACTCGCAGGCCGTACCTGGTCTAAATATTTGGACTGAATTTTGTGACGGGCTTCACACATTTTACAAGGCTTCTCTGCTTCGGGGAAAACCAGCTGGTTGACAATGATGTTGTGTGTGTCGATGCGACACTTGGCTAGTTCCTGGATCAGCCGCTCTGTCTCGTAGAGCGACAGGAACTCTGCGATACAAACACAGATGAAGGTCGTCTGTTCCTGGAAAACATTCGCAGAGACAACAGAGGAGTTAGAAAAAGCACGTGCTTTTCAAAGCACATTCAGATGGACGACAGTTGTCATAAGATACAAAGTATTTCACCCCTTTCTAATATTATCCCGTGTATTCAAAACAACCAAGTTATTCCTGGATTCATGAACAAAAGGAAAGACTGATGGACAGACGGAAGAACAGAAAGATAAATAGACAGAGAGTGGGCAGACAGGTCACATTTTAGTGACTCCTTGAGTGACTCCAGTCAGAAAGTGACTTGTAAAGAGTGACACTATTAAATGAATGATACTTACAGGATCTTTGAACTGCTCACTAACGGAGCGAATGACTGGTAGAGTTTCCTCCAGTTTGGACGCCAGCTGGTCTGCATTCATGTCACCCAGACCAAGCATGTTACACATCTGGGAATAATAATAATTATGATAATAATAATAATAATAATAATAATAATAATAATAATAATAATAATAATAATAATAATAATAATAATAATAATAATAATAATAAAGAGATGAAATTATTTCCTCACACAGCTATTTAGACTCTGGTAGAAAAATCCAGTGCACCTGAGAAATGAAGGGGCTGATCTGGTTCTTTATTTTCATGAGGCGACCCAGGCCTCGCTCCACGATGGTGGGGAAGTTGAGCAGACGCAGCGTGTGGCCAGTCGGCGCAGTGTCAAACACCACAACTGAGAAGTTCATTCCTTTCACTAACCTGTTTCAACAGGTAATTAAGCACACCAAGTTAAATAAAACATCACCAACCACATCATTTTACATTTCTAATTTTTATTTCTGCATTTATTTTTCACCTCATGACCTCTGCGTAGCTCATAGCCTCGTCAATGCCAGGGAAAGCACTCATGGCTTCCTGCATCATTTTCTTGCCCATGCTGAGCATGTTGTCCTCCTCAAAGAATTCATCAGGCAGTTCGGCGACGCCCAAGCTTGGGTCAATCTCCTGTTTAAAACAAATATGAAAGATGAAAAAAAATATACAAGTGGCCTGTTGTTTCCTGCCCTTGAGATACTGACAAGTGGTGAACTAATGCAAAAAGCTTTCCAAAAACAGGACAAATAAACCCCTTTGTGGTTTTCTTAATGGCTGACTCCAATTTCCAAATGCTGGATCAGATGAGACATTCTGACAACAGTGGCATAGATTAAAAAAATAAATAAATGAAGGACTAAGCTCAGGCGTCTTAAAGTAACATTATATCACGCACTGAATTTGACTAAATTGATCAAATAAAAAACTTGAATAATTATAGTTCTTGTGATTAAAGTTTTTTATATAATTTTGTCAGTATATCTTCAAATCTCAATGCTGTTTTAATTTTGTCACACAAGAACTATGTAGGAAAAAAACTAATAAAATCACCAGCCACTGTACAATTTGTTGCACAAAAAAAAAAAAACACACAACTTGCACGTGCAAGAAGCCGACTAGTTTGCACAAAATATAAAGGACCAATAGTTTCTAATACTATTAACCTACCTACTAACTCAAACTCTTGAACCTTGCTACATATGTTACTGATCAAAACTCAGATTCTAAAAAATATTTTTGATTTGTTCAAAAGATTTTTATTTCTTTTATTATTCATTATGACTTACCATTGCAAAGAGGTTGTCGTAGCCCTTAACTTTAGTAGGCACCTTTGAGAATTTCTGGTCAAAAGCATCAGAGATGTTATGGGCCGGATCTGTGGATATGATGAGGACGCTCTCTCTGACGGCAGCCAGCTGGACGGCCAAACTACAGCTAAATGGCACAAAAAAAAAAAAAAATCAAATAAGTTTTAGATACTTAATTTCTAGAATTTTGCAGAATGTGAATAAAACTTCAGAAAGGTAGAATAAAAAAAAACTGCACTGCAAATCTTTATGTTTAATAAGTTAATGATGCTTAGTAAAAGCCACGTAACTCAGTATAGATAATAAATGATTAGCAGGAGCTTTGTTTTGCAGATTTCCTCATATATGTGTGATTCTGAGCCATCCTTAATTAAAGCAACCCCACTAAGCCCTGTTGAATATTGGGACCAAACATTGTTGTAAGAATGCACAAAATTGTAAGTATGTTCTTTTGCCTTTTTTGATAGCCTAATGCATGTTAGGCTACAGTAGTTTTGTTTTTTTTCCATTTAACCAAATCAAAGTGAAATCTGGTGCATACCGTGCAAAATGTTAAGTAAACTCAAATATAAATTTAGCAAAGTCCAAATTAGAAAAGAAAATAGGTTGGGGGGAAAAAAATCCCAATTAAAAATAACATAACTTTAAGAAAGAAAACTGACCAATTTGTAGAACTCTCTCATGCAGACGGATCTGCATTTGATCCATTTTTCTGAAAATCTTTGACATGTTTAGTCCGTCCTTCAAGTCTGGTGGCTAACGCTGACCTTTCTGATAGTCGTTTTACGTAGTTGTCCAATTGATTTCATATTATTTTTTTTAAATCAATAAAGGTACGTGCAGGACAATCCGTAGTTAAAAGAGAGCGACACGGAGACGAGAAAGTCATGATTTAATTTCAAGAACAGAAGTTAATGAATTGTGGCAGCAGGCTAACTTTAGCTGCTGACTGTGCTAGACAGTATTTAGCTACCCGATAAACGACAGGTAACACTAATTTACCCACAAAAAATACAAGTAAGGGTGTTCTGATTACGTTTAATTATTCCTATCAATAAAAATAACAGAACGTGTTCATTATCTAATAAAAAAAAACCTTTAGCGTGTATTAAAAGCTAGCTTGAGGTAATTATTTCAGCTAGCTCGAGTCGCTAAGAGTATTTCCTCCGACTTACCTGCAGGTGGTTTTACCGACACCACCTTTCCCACCAACGAAGATCCATTTCAGGGACTTCTGTTCGATTATGTTCTTCAGGGTCGGTTCTAAAGGCTCCACATCAGGTGCGTCTTCAAATTCGTCGTCCATCGCAGCGGCCATCTTGAATGTGTACAGTCACCGTTCAGCTGAGGCAGACTGCTGCGTTCAAGAACTCCCGGAATTCTAAATTATAAGAGCAATTTTTTTCCTGCGGATGTTCGCACTTGAGGTGAGTCTGCAAATACGTTGGGATACGTAAAGTGCACTAATCATGTCAATGTTGCTTATTAAATCCTATTCTTAAATGTACGGAAACAAACTAATTTACACAGGGAATTGTTGTGTTTTCGGTCAACACACCATTAGATGTTTAATCTACATTAATCTCACTGACCATAAGCCTGATTAAACAAGCCAAGTCTGATGGTGCCAGTAATACTCAAAAACAATAATAACGAAAAAATAAAAACAAGCAAAGAAAAAGAAAAAAACGTGCATTTGGTAAATCTAACTTGCGAGACCAGAAATAGGTCTGACGTACTTCCGGTAAATAAAAGCAAGCCGCCAGTTTTGAATGGTGAAACAATTGTATACTTTAAGTAATAGTAGTAATAACACTGCATTTACAATTGTAAAAAAGCAAAATGTCCGTCAGTTGTTGTCATGGTTAATTGTGCGAACAGAAAACCCCACTGGAGCAACCCCTGACCGCAAAGACGTGATGTAGTGAACACTTCATCTCAGGTTGGTGCTGCGTTTGCTGATACATTCACATGCACATCACTATTGGTGTCACAGCTGGTAAGTCTGAAAACACTCTTGCTCGATGATTAAAGTTTATGTTACTAACAACCTATAAGGATTTTTTTATACACTGCTCAAAAAAATAAAGGGAACACTCAAATAACACATCCTAGATCTGAATGAAAGAAATATTCTCATTGAATACTTTGTTCTGTACAAAGTTCCATTTGCGCAACAGCAGGTGAAATTGATTGTCAATCAGTGTTGCTTCCTAAGTGGACAGTTTGATTTCACAGAAGTTTGATTTACTTGGAGTTATATTGTGTTGTTTAAGTGTTCCCTTTATTTTTTTGAGCAGTATATTTTTTTGCCTCAGAAACTTTCCCTGATATGTAGCAGGGAGTTTAAAAAAAACTGTACAGTGTTAATATTATTTCAACATCTATAATCTATGATATGCTAATCTCATTTTTTTATTTACTTACAGGTTCAAAATCAATTCCCCATATAAAGAATAATTAAATGTTTACTATTCATCTAGGAGTTGTGTGAAATCAATAATCAATAAGCTGATAAGCCATTTACACAAAGACTCAGAGGAGCAGTCAATGTGATCAGCTAAATAAAAACACATTGACTTCTTCCATTGCTTTAAGACACAATTTTCTTAATTTTGAACTAAACTAACCAACAAAGTATTACCAAGTGCTTCATGATAATTTATAATCTTTATTATAACACCAAGTTTGAAAGCAGTGATCATTAAAGCTATGCAGATTTAAAAGACATTAAACTCCTTTAGGCAGTGACATTAAGCAGCATAATTGCATTTTGTTAGTCAGCTTTATTCACAACCGAACGCTACTAGAACGTAAAAAAAAAAAATAATCTATTTCTGTAGACAAAGGTAAACAGGGGAGTAGTAAAAAAACATTTATTTACACAAACCGATACATGAGGTGACCACAGGATGAGACACTTGTCTCCATAAGCATCTTTTGACTTCTCCGCTTGTCTCAATCTCAGTGTGTTCACACTTTTCTCCTTTAAGGTTCTTTGATCCTTCTCTAATTTCCAGGCAGTTCCAAGCCAGAATCTTAATTTGCACAGTCTGAGCTCGCACACACTTCATCCCTTTGGGAAAAGAGCAGCTTCTCTCCTTCTCAGGCCTTTCACAGTCAGTCTGTCGCAGCCAGCGTGGCCAGAAAGCTGGGGCCAGGTCTACCCACCGGTGGTGTAGTTTACACGTTGCCAAGTTCACCGGCCAAACTCTGAATGTTTCTGCAATATCAGAGGGAAGAGAACTGAGATGCAGGTCTGCAGCATCTTTCTCCAGTTTCTGTAGATGGATTGCTTCAGCCTTTTTGAGCTTTGGAGAACTATGGCTTAACTTTTTTTTGCCAAGGTGGTGAGCTGAGAGTCTGAGAAAGACTCACTTCCAGAGGCTGATTCTGAAGGCTGATCCACAGACATCCACAATGGGTTTGAGTACCCAAAGCCAGACATCCTTGAGCTTTTAAACAATAACATGCCAAATTTACAAACATGTTATTGAGTGTGTTCAAAGTACAAGTTCCCACACCTCATTTAAGCCTCCAATATCCCAAACAGAAATTCTTGGGCAAAATCTTGTCTCTCACTTTTGCATCATTTTTGTCCACTTGCTTAATTCAACTCTTTTTATCCATCTCTAATTCCACAGTAAAGTATTTAAAGTAATTTGTGTGATTTGCAATGTCAAGTACATGAGTGCAGCTGGAGAAATTGAGAAAGATAAAACTAAATCTTAACTTCTGACCAAAAGGTTGTAATTGTGTGATTGTATGTATTTGCTTAAAAGGAAAGTTGCTAATTCTAAATATTTTTTTGTTTTGTTTTTTTAAGAATACAGATGCCTTCACTCATTTTCTTACCCAGAGTGTCATGCATTTATCTTGCATTTTGAGATTCTACTTTGGTTTTTAATATAAATATTGTTGGACTTTACTTATAAATTAATCTGGATGAAGTAAAAAAAAAGACAAAAAAGGTTATTACAGTAATTAAAAAGTTCAACTTATAACGTGTTTATTTTTCATTTATTCTGCTAATACAGCTAATAGAGATGAATAAACAGATCTCAGAAAACAAGAACATAATTGAAGTTATGCATCTTCAATCACAGAAATATTGGTCTACCAGAGTATGCCGATATACTTTTTATATTAATCACTAAATCAGTGCAGCTTAATGAAATGTCCCAATTAAACAAAAAAAAACAAAGATAAACTTGTTCTGACAACCCATCGTCTTTTCTATTTTACTTATATCTGTCAATTCTTAAGTTTAATTTTTGATTTTAAAAAATCATGTGCTAATCTCTAACAAGGATGAAAGGCAGGGGTCACGTTTTCTTTTTTCTTTTTCTCAAACCAGAAAAATACTTTCAAATAAAAAGCTCTGCATGTTTGGGGAACAGCTCCCCATTTATTTTTGATCCCACTAAATCAAGTCTCCGGTTTGAAGGCACATCATCACATAGATTTTATACATCATTATTTGCAATTACTTAACTATACAGGCTAAGGTTTTTTGTTCACATTGACATTATAGTAAACTTTAAATAGAGTTACATAAAGTTGTGTGTATGTACATGACAACATCAGATTTATAAGGAAATAAAGCATTTACTGTATAAAATTAGTTGATTATGCGGTTTGTGTACATTCATGTATCACTTTGTTGCTCTGAACCCGTTGATGAGGTTTTCTTTAAAGAGAGAAGAGCTGGTCATGCGTGGCGTCCTGTTGCTTTGCGGGTTGCGCCTGAGGTCTTGGTGTGGAGGGCGGCACATTGCGAATTGAAACGCTACTGTGGTCCGCCGCCTTCGCCCGATCGTCCAGAAACTTGTCAAACTCTAAAAAGATGTGAGTTTTATGAAGTCCTCTTTAGAACAGCAGGTTAAATGTTGGGAAATATTTTATTAGAACAGCTAAGGAGACGAAAACGTACCTTCACTGGAGACTCCTTCGCAAACCGATGACTCACCCTCCTGCTATTTTAAAACGCAAACATTAAATACTGCGCTCTACGTTCATCACCCGCTTATGCTAAACAAGTAGCAAGAGCTCCAGCCTACCAGATCTGAAGATAACCATTTGTCAATGTCATTCTGCGAAGCGTTTTTCTCTGGCACCATCTAAAATGAAACGCAAAAAACGAAATGACTCAGATATTGTTTTTAATTCAAGGTGATGATGCTCCTGTAAACTCGACGAATGTCGTCGTGGAGTACACACCCCTCCTGTGACCTGCAGCCTGGAGTCCAGAGCTTCAGCAAGGCCTTCCACCGTCTCAGGATCTTCATACTTGACGCTGGGCGCAAATAAAGAAACTTCATTATGAAAATACGGCCTTGTTTTAAATTGTGCGACGCTTAAATTGGTTTTCATCACAAGCGTGGAAAAAATGAATGCATGCAAATATTTCAGTGTATTTTTTATTTCATTTATTTTAAACAGGTTTTTATAAACAAGTAATCAGCAGGAGAGAGAAAACATGTGCATACACAATCAAGAACAAAACAATCAGCTTGCCACTATTTAAGAAGCAAACACTTATTCATCCACAGAAATAGATCACATAAAAAGATATAGTTGTGTGGATATGTCAAAACTATCAATATGGCATATTGCGTCTGAACTGCTGTTTGCTCTATTACAAAATAGCACTACCAATGAATCAAGTTAACCCCCTGCAGATATTTTCAGTTATGTAAATCATATCGATTTATGAGAAGCATTTGAGAGAAAATTATGTAGCGCTGCTCACCTTTTCCTCTGTTCAGCCAAAGAGCTGCCTCTCGTCTGGGCAAACATGTCAAACTCCTCTTCTACTTCTGCAAAACAGAATTTCAGATGATAAAAACATATAATATCCTGCTTCATTTCAAATAGTACAGATACATTTCTGTTTTCAATGCTCAGCATTATTCACTGAGACATTTGTTCAGATGCAGAAAGTATTTTCAAAACATGTGATTCCCTTTTCCTCCAAGAAATAAAGTTTTAGAAACTTTATTTTTGGGAACTTTTGTTTTAACATAAGTTATAAAAAGATTACTCACTGTGATTGGCTGATGATTGGTGATTGGTCTGGGTGCTGACGGCTGGTTGGCTGGTCGCTGTGATCGTGGCCGGCTGTTTTTTGTTCGGACTTTCAGGACCGACGTCGATGAGATTTGGGCTACTTGCAGAGGTCTGGAAGTCAGTTGTGTCATATTTAATAACAGAGTGAGCACAGGAAGAATGAAGAAAAACATTTGAAACTAGTTTCAATAAACCTTTTGTTATTTTAAACACATCAGGCAACTTCTGATTATTTTTACCTGTTGCGTATTTGTACTTTGAGCCTTGCTCAGTCGCTCAAACCTGACAAAAAAAAAAATGCAGTAGAAGATTAAGTGCTGCAAATTTTTCATCTAATGACTAACAATCCAGCCTGACCTGCGGCAGCCCACCTCTCGAAGCGAATGAAGGTGTTGTTGAGGTCGTCGTTCACCACGAGAAGCTCCTCCATAAATCCTTCATCCACCAGCTGTGGGATCAGTTCAACCACACGACTCTGCATCTTCTTACACACCGAGAAGAGCTGCTGCTTGAGCAGACCAGCAGAGAGAGAGATTAATTGCTGCAGCTAATTAAAACGTTTATGCAACAGAAAATATGATTCCAGGAGCTTTAAGGAGCATATGATTTAATTTACATCTGTCTTTTCCGGACAGATTTTTAACTGTATAATTTTTACTTTGAAATAAAAATATTTCCAACATGTTTCGTAAAATGTGTGAAGACATTTAACGACTAAACTAAGAAAAATTTTCTCTGTAGGTCGACACCTCCGTTGTTTTATGCTTTTCCTGGTAGTTTTTACTGTAAGGTTGACAGAAAATTTGTTTGATAAGCTCTATAATAATAAGTAGCTCCATAAGTGAGAAGGAACTGTTTCCAAATCAAACATTAGACAGAGACATTTCAGCTGTATTAATAAAGTTAAACTAAAATTAGTTGTTGATAAATAAATGTACACCCAAATTAAAAAAACAAAAAATAGACACGTTATTGTAAACTGGAACTGTAAAGAATAGACACAAGTATTTAGTTAGAGTTTGAGTGACAGACAGAACAGATGAGAAACAAATAGACCCACCTGCAGCAGCTCTGCATCATCTGCTGTGCTCTGTCCAGGCTTTAGTTCGTTTAACATTTGAGACATTACTGCCAGGTTTCCTTTAACCAGGGCCAGCTCGCTCCGCAGCTTCTGCTCCTGAAATTTAACAAGATAACAAAAAGCAAGAATTAAAAACAAGTCACAAAATTAGGCACATTTTTGCTTTACCTTTATCAATACCTGGTACAAATAAAGGGCACATCTTAATATCCGAGCCAAGACTGAAACATTTTATTTTCAAAATAAGAGCCTGCAGAATGGCAAAGAGCTCAACATCAAACTTGGCTTCCCTGGAGTGAGTCATTAAACTATTTCAAAACTATTTCTATTGCTTTGACTTGGATTTCATCTGTGAATTTGCCAACATAAATGAATGTTTTCCAACAGTGTAGCAACTCTAACTTTTGAGTAATTATAAAGTGGGTGGGTACACCTGAGGTGTGGGTAGATGTGAGGATATTTGATCCTGAAGGATTAAGAGTTGCTGACTGCTTTCCATTACAGTCTGCCTTGCCTACTTCAGTAGATCTGTTGTTGAAACGATATCTACAGTGATTTTCTGCTGCTACAAATCCTTGTAGTAGCTATATGTCGCCACATGGGGGGCAGAGAATAGTGGCGCTCCAACACAACACTGGTATTTTCCAGGTTTTGAGACTTTAATATGCATGATTTTCAAACTTTTCTCAGCTGTAATGTGACACATTTTCTCATCAACTGATAAGTAAATTTTGATGCTATCTAAACTAACTGCAAACTATGAATATAGCTAAATCATGAAAACAGGGAAATGTAATAAAAATAAATACAACCATAGAAGCTGTACTTTATATGCAACTCATCACATTTACTATAATTGATGGCAGGCGTGAACTCGAGAAGACTTGATGTTAATTTTAAATCAAAAACTGCTTCAACAAATAGTTATGTAGAAGCACTTTTATTTTTTACATTTCCTCCTCAAACATGTTTATATTTTTAGTTTAACTGTACATTTACCATATTGAAAGTGGACAACATTTTAAAATGATTTATCATGAACTTTATTTTTACATCTCGAAACCTGGAATTTTAACAAAGTTTTGACTAGCTTTGAGAGTCACAGTGGCCTGTTTTTTTACTCAGTTTTACTTCAACTGAAGACTGAAAACTGAGAGGAAAAAAAAACATCTTAGTATCGTAGTAATTTGGACTCAGTATTATAGTTATTTGAGGAGTTTATTTGAGAGGTGGGTGCAGATCTCCCAGTATGATCGTTGTGATAGTTAAAACTCAGTAATTCTGACCATAAAAGAAAGTATTTAAAATGTAATTTCAAGGCAGTTTCAGGGCGATCTACCTGTTCGGGAGTGAGCGGGACTGGTCCATTACTGACTTGGACTGGAGATGAGGTATTTTGACTGGCGGGGGCGGCGGCAGGAACTTGCTCTGGTGACGGACGTGTGGGAGCAGCGACAGAGGTTTCCTCAGGTGTCCCGTTCTCGGGGATACTCTGCAGGACACGAAGAAGAGGTAAAATATACGCAGACGTTCATAAAAGCATTACTGTGTGATAACCTTCCAGTTAACAGCCAGGCTCACCCTGTTTGGAGTATGAATGGGTGAGAGCGCGTCCAGGTCTGTCATAGGAAACTCCAGACCTCGCCGCCTTAGGTCATCATATACATGCACCACCCCCACCAGGGAGGGAGAGCTGCGAAATGCATCAGCCCATGACTAAAGATAAAGATATAGGAGTAGTTATGAAGAGATGGCTGACTCCTAGAGCTGCATGCAGTTAGAGCCTCCAGATGACGGGAACAAGCAATAAAGGAACAAGCAATAAGTGAGGCAACTTTGAGCAAGAGCAGAAAGGAATTGTTTTGCAGCTCATTTTTAATGTAATCATATCTTCCAATCAGCACAAAAGTTACAATTACTATATAGCAAGGAATAAAGAGCTATAGAAATCTCAAATACAGTAAGAGATAAACCAAATTTAGCCATAATCAAGTGACTGTTGAGTAAACTTTATGAACCAGACGGTCTTAAAACGGTTTCAGGCTGAAAACACTTTTATAATTAAAACCGTTCATAATTATGCCACCACTAAAAAGAGATCAGAGATGATGTTAGTTTGGAGAATCAGGAGGGAATGGTGGTAAAGTAGTGAATCTACCATCTGCTCAAAATAAAAGACTGAATTTCCATAAACTAAACCAACCAAAAAATAAAGGAAGGTTTGGTAAATATTAAATTAAATACTTTCAACCTTTTATGACTTCAATTCTTGGAACAAAGCGGATCACTTGGGGAAAAAAACTGCTTCTGAAGAAAATAAAAATCCAGACATTTTTTATAATAAATAGATTTATAATGAATATAAAAGCTCCTGTTTGTCACATTTCAACTGACTGATTCAACAAAGAAAGTAAAGACTCTTGATAACAAGATGAGTTAATTGGACACAGTTTCTGTCTGAAACAAACCTGTATGAGGCTGAGAACACGGTCATGCAGGGCTGTGGGGGGGTTGTATTTGGGCAAAATGGAACGGACCAGAACCCCTTCAACAAACTCCTGTGAGGCCACCAAAACATGGAAGCGATGGCCACAGTTCTTTACACAGGTCTCAAGAACCTGCGAGAGCAAAACATAAAGCTAAAACTATGACATGTACCATTCATTAAGCTACTATTGATACGTTCACTAAGCGATTAAATGTTTATTTAACCAGTGGGAGAAATAGTGACGCAAACATTCAATCTCTGATGATGATTCTGGTGTTTGAAAGATTCCCTGACATCCTCACACTCCTCAGTCTGTGACCGCACACTTAGTGCAGAAGCATGTAATTATTACTCACAGTGAGAGCCAGCATAATCTCTCTGAAGTTCTTGTTTCCAACTATTCTTTTCTTAATGGCTTTGACGGCATCTCTGGGCCTGAGGGAAGAAATATTTGCATCAGCTGATCTTTGTTTATTGGTTTATTATCTTGAAATTTAAAAACAAAGAATAAATTGCTGCACAAGCAGATATCAGCTGGTCAGAGATCAGAATCCAGGCAGTTTTTTTAAATCAATCAAGGGCATTGAGTTGAGTTGATTGTGGTCTTTAAAAAAACAAAACAAACAAAAAAAAAAAACAATACCTACCCCTCATCCGTCTCATTGATGATGTCACATATCTCCATGTTGAGTCCCCAGTCCTCCGACTCCAGAGAGCCGCTGGTTGCTCGATCTTTAAACAAATAATTAATATTTAATTAATTCAGTTAATTAAATATTAATTGAAGCACCAATTTAGAGATGCTATTTTATGATTACAGCTGGGCCTCCAATACAAAAGTAGCCAAGTTAACAAAACTGCTAAAATATTCCATCATATCATTCCTTGGATTTGAAAGTGCAGAATGATCTGCACTTTCTCCTGCATTTGAGGAGAATAACAGGAGGAGAATACTGCATGCTGTATGTCAGCTGGCTGAAAGAGGGCTGCTACACATTTTCCTTTCTTAAAAGAAAGACTAATGATACCATTTTTATAAATTTATGGCAGTGAAAAACAAAGGCAGATACGGTATGAAAACTAAAATAGGACCAACCATAATTTCATATAAATACAGTAAGCCAGCTGAAAGTAGCTCGTGTTTTTCATAGTCAACAACAAGCTGACTGTCCAACCAGATAATCCGACTAATTAACTAATATCAGTTTAGGTTTATGGTATGCCATAATAGAGAATAAGATGATAAAACTATATTCTGCAAAATAAGTACCTGATGTTAGTCTATATCTTTGCTTAAGAATACGTGTCAAAGTCAGAATTAAAAAACAACAAATAAAAGTTAGAAATAAATGTGATATTTTAGCATCAATGGGGATAGTTGTTAACTTTCTGTTTTAAACACAAACAATTAGATCATGTTGTATATTCTTACATGTGGTGGTGTATGCATAAGAATTTGTTGCTTATAGTTATGATATTGTGAAAATCTCTTTTCACCCCATGCTAAACTATAATACCAACCATTAGTTTCTCTTAAAAGAAATAATGTCATGCATTGCTTCTACACACCAACGCAATTTCATGAGGTACAAAGAAAAACTGTCACATATAACAAGCTTTTATAAACCTTGTTGCATGCATTTTTAAAAATTGCTTTATCCTCAGTCTGAATTTAGCTAATGATTCCTCATGATTCCTCCAATATGAACGCTTGCAATTTTTTCTAAAAAGTTGTCCACATGGAAATGTCAAATACAGCCTGCAGACACACAGAGGACACACCTGCATTAACCCAGATTTAACCTCAAATCTGGGTTACAGCCACCTGTAGTTTGATAGCAGGAAATAAACAGGCACATCATTGTAGGAATTGTTCTTTAAAGGAGGTTTTAATTAAAATGTATGCATTTTCTCCACTTTGCCCAATGTTTTCAGGATAAAGAGAAAACTGAAATTTGTATCGTCACGTAGGGAAACCATGAAATAAAGAGAAAGAGCCATTTCTGCAATAGCTCCACCTAGATAAAATTTGTTAAGAACCTTGATAAAACCAAGATCAGGCTTCGAGTTTTACATTTATCCATATTTTCCACAATTCCATAATCCTTGCATGAATAGAATATGCTTTTACAATGAAGGTTAAAATATTCTTTCTTGATTAGAACTTGGCCAACTGAAGCCTTTCCAATTGTATGGTAAATCAAGAACATAAAAAAAAATATTCTTCTGTCCTTAGCGTCATCTTGTTGTTGCTATTGTATCCTGAAACATCATGAAAGCAGCTAAAGATCTACTAAAGAACACAGCTGTTCCCATTGCCTTTGAATGCAAGGTTATTGCTCATTCTTATTCACTTATCAAGAGCCATTGTAAAGCGTCTGAGGGCCACATGCGACTCTGGAGCTCCAGGCTGCACAACACTGAACAACAGGAATGCTTGTTGCTTTTTTATTTTATTTAGCCTCAGTGACCTTATTACAAGATGACCTAAGACATGAGATTATAAAGAGAGACACTATTATGTATTTCCCAGACACATAGTGCCATTTCATAGCACAATCAAGTAACTACAGTAGTTATAAAAATGCTGCATAACTCAAACAATAACCTTTCCTTTCTCTATTAAGCCTTAAACAATTGTTTTGAGGAGAGTTGGAATGAGAATGAGTTTGTATGACAATCTCAGCAGATGTGCAATTCCATTTGGTGTTTGTTTGCTAATTGCTGCTGCCACTAGTCATGTGGAGCTGAGTGGGGGAGGGGTGTGCCATGAGGCGGAAGCTCAGCTTGGAAACTGAAGCAGATGCGTGGAAAAGATGACGCTCTGTGAGACCAAGCGTTTAGGCACCCCAAATAGCTGCCATGTGACATTAAAGGATTTCTGAATTATGCATGAAAGAATCAAAGCAGCACTCCAGGTATGTTTTTGTTGAGGGGATGACATTATATCATAATGTAAAGCTCAAAAGAGTCGACTTTACATAATACTGCCCCTTTAAGGACCTGGAGATCTGCTCTTTCAAAAACCTTGTGTGGACTTCCTTTCAGTTGTATCATCATTTCTACAGTGGAGTGGATCCAGTACTTAAGTAAAATCAACTTCTGAACCATGAAATGTTGACAGGAGCTTACACAATCATCAGCAAACAAGGTAAACTTTGTTTAGTTCAGGATTGTGCAAGTGGCCGGTTAGAAGCTTTAACAGTTTACCTCTTATCTGAGGAAGATAAAACTGTAGGAGTCCTCATTTACAATAAATCCAGGTTACTTAGGTAATGATAGCAGCTTGTCCAAGAAGGGTCAAGACCAAAGTGCCTAATAAGTCAATTTTCCTCATTTACTGTGTAAATTGCATCACTTCCTGTGTGGCACACGTACTGAGAATTCAACATATGAAGTGTTTCTGGTCAAAGTAACTTCTGATCTAAAAGTTGGTATAAAATGCAAAATGTAAATTACTTTATTGATTTTTACTCTGCTCTGTTTTTCTAGGTTACATGTTCCACTCTGAATACATGTTTGATGAAGACATGTATTCATGCGCCACCTCCCACCTCTATTTCCTGTATAAAAATTGCCGAGCTGTAAATGACCATCATCTAATGTAAAGCTGAAGACAATTCAAAAAATTTGTAACATAATGTTTCCACAAACTGCTGTGGTGTTTTGTGATTGTCTTGTGAAAGTTGGCCCTGCTGTTAGCTCCAGCCTCTGGCACAAACTGATCTGGATGTAATCCTAGAGATCTATTGAACCTGTGCTGCAGTAAGGTGTTAACTGCTTGTAAACTTTTGACTGAATTTCCACTAGTAGTGTCACCTGGGCTGCTCATTCACCAACCCTGTCTACATTAGGCCTGGGCCAGTTCAATTAGTTTCAAAACCGCTGAAGTTTTTCATTATGTTTAAAGTCTTTTTAAACTGAACTGCCGGCCAGCTGGCTGAACAAGGCCTAAGACATTTTTATTGTCTCTCGCTGATTTTAATAATGAAAATACAGTATTTTACAGTAATGGATGGGACATTTTGGCTGAATGAAAGCACAGCTGCAAATCAACAAACTCACATTCATTATAACCAGTTTTTTTTTTTAAAAAAAAAGGGTTCAGTGGTTGTCAACATAATTCGAAGGACATAAATCACCCCAGAAATTCAGTTTTTAATCTACTGTAACTTCCCTAATTTTTTTACCTACCAAGGTAATTTTGGCATCATTTGAAAATGTGTTTTGGAAGGTGAATCGTCGCCATATTGAAGACGTCTTTTATAAGAATTGCCTGTAGAAACTCAAATTATTCAGCCAACAAGGTCAACCTTTAACATCTTTCCTTTGCAGTATAATCAAGGCCAGCTTTCTTGCACTCCACTCTTCTCATAAGTCTCTAAATCCCATTCCTTTCCACCAGAAACACCTCACCAAACCCTCAACCTCGCTTTGCTCAATCCACATGTGGGCAACTCCTTCAGATTCCCTCCCTCTCCCTTGCTCTGGCCTCCTCCGCTTCATGTGACTGTCAGCTGCTTGTGTTCACATTTGTCTCAGAACCAGCTCACATCTATGTGCAGGAAAGTGAGAGGATTAAAAAGGAGGAAGGAAGGGTTCAGATGGGTGTGCGGGTGCTACTCATGACAGATCTGACACTGCGCCATTCTCCAGGCACCAGCGGCTGAATGAATGAATGTGAAAGCGGCTCGCAGAGCTTAAGATTAAATATGTGGTTTAAATCTGAACATAAAGAAAATATGTTGAAACAAATCCGTTACTTTCGCCGTGAACGATGTGAAGCTGCAGCTTTATGGAAATGCTTCAGAGACTGCGGAAGTGGGTGGAAACAATAAGATGAATGCTGATTGGCTACGCCAGCCGTCACTCAATGCGCACTGACCAATCGTACACGAGAATTAAAAACAGGTCTCACCTCCGTCTGAGTCACTGCCTCTTAAACTTATTTGTTATTTTTTGTACAAATTTGGACAATTTCGGTGTAAGTCGCGAACATAAAAACCGCCTTTTACACCAATACAACCCAGGAGACGTTTGTGTTAACCACCGAAATCTCGAAACATGTCGAAACAAATCTCTAATGACACAAATGACTACAAAAAACACAGCTGTTAATATGTTTAAAAAAAAAAAAAAGCTCACCGATTCTCTGTCCGACGGGCGTTGAAAATGGATTTCCGAGGAGAAACTCCATGGTCTCCCCGAGAGAAAACATCCTGGGAATCTACAACTTGTTGTTCACCGTTAAAACAAATGTAAACAGGTTTCAAGACTCGCTGGCCGCCGTGTTTCCTTTTGCTTTCAGAAGCAGCCACTGCTTGCAGAGGTGCACTAGCTCTGTGGGAGGTCACGTGAAAACTCACACGGAAGCACACACACACCCACACACACAAGCACTAACACACCTCTGATCACATCATCAGCTTACAGTCCAACAAGGTTTCTCTGAACAACCCTCCTCTATTATTTTTGAAGAAGTGTAGAATCATTCATGAACAATTAATTACAAACTTGAGGAAGAAGTATTCTGTTTATATACTTTTTAATTAAACATAAACTATATTTTTTTCCAAAATATAAATCTATATTCTTTATAAATACCTTATTATATATTTTTTTGGTTTTTAAGTAAAATATTGGTTTAAATACAGCAAGTGTGTTGCAGCACCTGCTGTAATTTACAGCATATTTTTCACAATCCGATTTTTTCTTGTGTTCTTAATTTTATTATGGTTGTTTGTTGTAATTTCTTAGAAATATATCAGGGGCGTTAAGTTATACTGGCAGATACTTGCCACACTCTTTTCCTGTTTATGGTTCCTTGGATATGCTACACTCTCGACCAGCTAGGTACAAGGGTGTTAGAAAATGGATGGATGGATGGATGGATGGATGGATGGATGGATAGATGGATGGATGGATGGATGTACATACTACACAAAGCTTTTCATATTTTGTGACTACAACCAAAACATTCAATGTATGGGATTTTATGTCAGCATAAAGTTGCACATGTTTGTGAAGTAAAAGAAAAAGTATACAAAGGTTTATATTTTTTTAAAGAACATTTGAAATGTGTGACATGAATTAGTTTTCAGCCTTAGTTTGTACTTTGTATAACCACCGTTGAAGCTGCAAGTCTCTTTGGGTATGTCTTTCATTTGCACATCAGATTGAATTGTTTCCCCCATTCCTTTTTGCAAATTAGCCAAAATTCAGTCAGAATTGAAAAAAAGTTTGTGAATACTATTTTTAAAGTTCTGCCAAGGATTCTTAATCATATTTAAGTGTGAACTTTAACTGGGCCTTATGGAGATGCTTTAATCTAAATAATGTGTGCTTAGAGTTCCTGTTCTGCTGGAAGATGATTTTTCATCCCAGCCTTAAGTCTTTTGGAGCTCCTAACTGGTTTTCTTATTACCATTTATTTACCTTCATCCATCTTCCTCTCAGCTCTGACACACTTCTCTGTTCCTCCTGAATCAATGTCCACAGCATGATGCTTCTCCTACTGTCAGTCACTGTAGTAAGTCACTATGTGGTCACAATGATGATTAGTTATCTTTAATCTTCATCACTATGTACACGGAAATGCATTGGTCAGATAACTTGCCAGTGAAGGAGTGATTGCTGCTGTCTAAGGAGCAATGAGGGCTCTTTCAGATATTCTTTGTAAAATATATTTTTTAAAAATCATACCATTTCGCAGCTCTGTACTGCTTTCCATGGGTATGTCATGCAAATTGCTAGTAAAATACAATACATTTGCAATTGTAATGTGATAATGAGATACTTTTGCAATTACGTGTACGTGTGTAAAAAAAAAAAAAGCCAGACCGTCTAACAAGAATAATGAAATCTGCAAGTCATTAAGTTTTCTATTAAGATGCATGTAGTTTCATGTCTCACTCAAGACAGAAATGAAACCAGCTGGACCAGTTTGACAACGATTGATATGAAACACTTCAGATTTAAAAAGATTATATTTTGTTTGAACATTAAGTCAAGCTACAACTAGCTGGTGGGCTTCTACAGATTATATTACTTTGACTAAAGTGACCTCTAATGCTTTGTCAGAGATGTTGTATGCAACCATTGTTTACAGAGTGCACAAGAGTGCAGCAAAAACGCGTTTATTTAAAGATTTCTTCTGTTTTTGCATGTTGTCATTATTACTTGTTTAGGATAATGTCAATTTAGATATCAGACAAGAACATCCTAAGTAGAATTTTTAAAAAGGAGTTTTTAAATAAATTCCTCTTTTGAAGGAAAAATGTTATCCAATGTTTTATTATGTATTTTCCGGTGATTTTATTGCTAGATCAATGTTGCCTTGAGTTGTTATAGAAATGCTGCGTAGCAAACATAGCACTGCACCTTTAATTCAACCAAATTACCAGGTTTCCAATGAGCACATCATATAAAATCATAGAGTAAAACTAATGATCAAATCTTGAAGGTTGAGTATTTTGTTGACTAGACCTGCAGATAATACAGTATCATACTGTTCCCTGGAGACGGTGGGTCAAACAAAGTCTGACATTTACATTGTCTTACATTGTCTGAAACATTGTCTTCATATTTATATTTCATGTATGCATATAAACACTTTAGGAGCCATTTTTCCATACAGTTAAGTAAAACTGTAGTAATGTTAGAGGACTACAACGTGTTGACTTTTTGTGTTTTTGCATTATCACCACAAGGTGGAGGCATTCAACAGGAGATGGATGGGAAATTTTAAGTCCAAGAGGATGCAGAAATGTGAACTGGAACCAAACTCTGTGTATCTCTTTTCCACATTATGCACAAAAACCACAAGTAAAACAGCTCAGCCAGTGTTGTTCAACATGTATCTTGTACATGACGTCATTTGTGTGTCTTGCCAATATAAAGCACAAGTTTATTTTTATGATGTTCATGCTATAAAAAAAAATGGTTTATTCAAATGTTTTCACATAAAATGGACAATAAAAAACTGACATGAAAAGTAAAGGAAAGAATAACATTTTAAATAAATACTTAAAAATCTTGCTATTGACATTAAATGCAGGGATCTGCTGTTGTGATATTTATATAAATGATGGAATATTTTGGATACTCAAACATATCTGTGGTATTTTTTAAATAATACTATTCATGATATTCTAAATTTTCTTAATGATGTGCTTATTTTCACTAAATATTTTCTTGTAATATTATTTTTTACATATTCTTAAAATACTGATTCAGTTATCTTTGCATTTCTTTATTTATAATCTGCTTCTCTAATTTTTTTTATGTTAAGAAATTTCTACAAAGCATATTTTCTCCTTGCAGGCATTTTGTAATCTTTATGTAGAACTACATTTCTTTATTTTATATAAAGTTTTTGGACAGTTTGTATAATAAAGCTCCATTGACACTTCCACAAATTTTCCAGAAGCTTCATTAAGACCTTTGTTTAAGTACCTCGATCTTTTGTTAGCAAATCATTTTTAAATTACTGCATCTTAAGTTATTATTTTCCCATATGAGATCAATCAGTTTTGCTCTTGATCCCTGTAAGTAGATATTCTCTAATATGACCAAAAGTTGCATACAAATTAAAGTTAAACATAAAGTGTATTATTGACAGATTTTCCTTGGTTATGAATTCCTGCTTGATCTTTTCATTAGCATAGAAGCAGGAATTTATGTCTAAGAGGAAAAATATATATCAGTGTGAAAATCATTTCCAAAATCTTTGTGGTGTGGTTGCTTGTCCCAGGTGGGTCTGAGTATTTCAGGAACTGTGCATATACAGGGTTTCCAGTCACAGCAGATTCAAATAGTAGAAAAGAATATACAGTATATGTCCATAGAGAGGTAGATATGTGGATAAAACATGTTGATTTCAGAAATCAAAGGAGAATGACCAGATTTAAAATTTAAAAACATAACTTAAGCTCAAATTACCCCCTTTTTGCAAGCAAAGTAAGACAAATACAACATGTAAAACACACAGTCGAGCTACAGCAAGAGAAGACCACAAGGTGTGACAATAGCACAAGCCACAAACACCAAACTGACTCCAGAAAACTGGACAATAACCAACTGGAGAAATGGCACCTACTCTCATGATCATCATTTTCAGCTGCAAAGAAACAGGTTGTAGGGTCAGAACAAGCCATAGACAACATAAAGGAACAGATCCATTTTCCTTGTCTTAACAGCCCAGATTGGTGCTGTTGGTGTAATGGTGTGGCAGATAATTTGCTGGTTTGGACTCCTCAGAACCAGTCAACCACTGTTTAAATGCTGCAGCCTACCTGAGCATTGTTGTTTTTATAACCACTGTGTAGCCATCTTCTTATGGCTACTTTCATCAGGACCATATGCAACAATCATCTCAGAATGGTTTCTTGAGCGATGGAAACAGCAGATTCTCATAATCAGCTGATTAATTTGTAGAATGTTCATAATATTTATGAAACCCTTTTAAATGTGCCACAAAAAGTTAAGGTGGTTCTGAAAGTTGAAGGGGTTCAACCTGGTACTACCTAAATGTCTAGTGAGTGTACTTTACCTCCAACAGGTTCTGTGTTCGCCCTGAGGTCTCCTTACACTGGGATAACAGACAACAATAATCTACTGAGAATAAAAGCATCCTGTACTTTTTCTGTCACCAATTGAATCCTGTGTTTCTTGAATAGTTTTTAAGGCAGTAGCAGGCTGAATAAGCAGTGAACTTTATGTTACTGCTAAAAATGTAGATCCAAGTTCAAACCTACTCACAATATCATGGTGAAAAGAAACTACACTCTATATTAATTCAAGTGGCTTAACATGTAAATGATGTGGCCTTTTCCAGGTTATGAAACAATTTAAACCCTGCCTCTAGTGGATTTGTAACTATACATCACCTTTTCATCTCTTCCTATTAATCTTGTACTTGCAAACAAACCACTTTGTATCAGTGCACCCAAGCCATTACTAATCAGTGTGTCTTTGGTTGTAACGTTGTAATTTTATTAATTAGGGAGATAAAAGGTCATAAAAATAATAATATTCATGCATATTATAATTAAGTCGTACCAAATTTCTTTTACAAACTTTGATTCTCGTTAAGGACGAGAAGATTCTTAACAAATACGGCAAATTGGAGGTATCTCCTTGTAGATGTTTTCTATCTGTTATTATTTATTGGCATCCCAGCTCTTTCTTCTTACAGCAGACTGTCATTAAATACTCCATTGTTCTTTCACAGTGGGTGCGAAACATTCTGTTTGTGGGTGAACTGACGCATTGGTTTTCACTCCCACAGAGGATGGCATCATATTGTGCCAAAAAAGACAGAAAAAGTGTGACATGACCTTACTAGAAACAACCACCACCACTGTAAGGGACTGTGGACAATTGGTAATGGAAAACAAATGTTGTGTGTCACCAGCACAGGTTTTGTCAAAGATGTAATCAAGCCAGGGGCAGTATTTAGATGTTGAATAAAAGTGCTCTGAGAACTTAACCTTGAGGAATCCCATGCAAAGGCCTTAGCTCAAATGTGTAACTTCTAAAATGACAGAAGGCAGAGCTAATCCAACCAACTCTGTTTAAAACCAGAGGGCCCTGGACCGAACATAACGGAGCCTATGGAAGTGCGGAATATGAGTTTGTGTTCAGATTTAGGCATGACTGTCCATTAACACTCATTTCAGAAATAGAGCTTAGGAAATGCATGCATTTATGTATGAATGCACTTGTGATTGAATGTGTGGTGGCTGCGGTGGTTGTAAATTGATCCCTCCTACTCTCCCCTGGTTCGCTGCGCAGAGGAGGGGTGAGGAGGAGGAGGAGAAAAGGGAGGAGGAGGAGGGAACCGGAGCAGGAAGGAAGACGGGCAGGCGGTGAATGCTAACAAGCTCCGCTGTAACCATAAAGCTCCGTAGGCTCGGGTTTGACCAAACATATGGGATTGAAAAGGACCGACGAGCGCTAATTGAGTCCTAATATGCGCCAGTGCCGCGTTCGCCCTGTGCGCGTGCAACAGCCTCGCGGCCGTCGGCACCTTTGATCTGGAAAAACCGTCTTTTCTTTTTTCTCCTGCTGAGTGAAATGTATCGAGATCGCACGGGATTCACGTTCTGACAATGGAGATTGAAAATATCGTGGCCAACACGGTTCTCCTGAAGGCGAGGGAAGGTAAGTGCCCGAAACGGAACTCCCCCTCAAATAAACCTGAATCTATTCCCCCCACCCCATCCGAACATGTACGACATGAGGAGAGCCAGAGCCTTCCACAAGGCTGTCCTCCTTGTAGAATTTATGCTTTCTCTGTCCCCCCCATCACTGCGCAGTGCTCTGTCTCCAGGCAAACCTCTTCAGATGAAATCATCTGCTTGTGCACCGGGGGAAGCACTTTGTGTTTTGTCAGCCAGGTTATTGAACATAAGGCCCAGAAAGGCTGGAGATGAACAGCGCAGGGAGTGTTTTGCAGCATCGCGTTGCATTGGAGGGTGTCGAGCAAATTTTTTCACTCAAGGACCTGTTCTTATTTACGATGACATAACCCTATGCAATGGTGCTCAAATGAAAGGTTGCAGGGTGTGGAGACATTTGGCTGCACTGTGAGCTGCCTGCCTTACCTGAGTTTATTGTTTAAACCTTAATTAGGAAGCCGGGGTGTTTTTGCCGCAGACATATATTTCGCGGCAATGCTGCTGATTAGGAAATAGGAATACAGCGAGAACTTTCCACGCAGAGGAAAGAGGACTTCGGTGGTGCAGCACCTTATCTGTAAGCAAAAAAAAAAAAAAAATCCGACTGTTTTCACAGGGGACCGTTTCACTGGACTGTAAGGTGTCCCAGAGGCCTTCAGTGCTTCATTTACCTTGTCATGATTTCACGACCAAACGCAAACAGCGCTGTTAAAATGGATTACCCACAGCAGCAGTGGATAGGTTTTAACTCGGCCCTGTTTTCTTCACATGGGAGCAGTTTTTTTTTTCTTCTTCTCTTTTTTCCCCCATGTCGTTAAACGCTGCTTGGACCTGACATCAGTGGCTCAATACTTGCCAGAGAACACAGTCTTCTATCAGTAGTGGCTCTCAAAAGGCCTTTCAGGGATAAAAGTGAGTGTATTGAGAGATTGGACCGTAATGTAATGCAGGTAAAGCTGGAAGATGTAAATGATGGTATTTAATAACATGCATGTTACAGAGCCTGCTATGTTCTGTTTTGACATTACCAATCATCATTTTAATCAGTTAAGGTTTGACACTATTAAGGTTGCTCAAGATCATAATCAGGTTTTTAAAAGTCTTGTTTTTTTTTTTAAATGTTGTTTTCTTTAGCTGCACCTAGAAATTGGCTGATGACCAAAACTGTACGATTTTTCAGCTTGACTGCCCAGTCAGGAACTGAATAATCACACTTTTTTTCTGATCACTGAACCCACCATAATTGTCTAATTAATATATCTCAGTCTTCTCAACCACATGTGGTATATAATGTTAATTAGACTCTGCTATAGCTGCACAGTTTTAGGTAAATGGCAAAAATGGCATTATTTATAATTACTCCTGCCATCGGTGGCAGCAATACTCCCAGTACAAGGGTGGCACCAGACTAACAGCAGACCTTAGAAAAAGAGAAGTTACATTCAAGTGTTTTTTTTTGTTGTTGTTTCTTAAGATATTCATTATTGAATATCAAATATCAAATCTGCTGTTTTTCAAATATGGGTAATTTATCTCTCATTAGTAACAAGGATATCTAAACTTCATTGACGCACTCCGGGGATATGACTTTATTTTTTCTTTTAAGTACTTTTTTCTTTTTCTCTTCTGAGAAAGCAGTGCTTAAACCAGCACACTAATATTTTTGAAGAGGCTGTAGTGAAAACAATATCTATCTGAGTGGAGCACAGGTGTTTAGCCTAGCTGCAAAATAGTATGAATAGGCGGATGTGTTAGTTCATCAGGTTCAAGCGGCTCACTCTCATGGACAGACAGGTTTATCAATACCTTAAGAGGTAGAACAACCCACTGCGGTGTGGATGTTTTCAGTGTTGGAAGAAGACTCGGAGTTAGTTTTTTTTTTTTTTTTTTCCCCAATAATGTGAATGTGTTTGATACAGATTCAAGTCGATTGTTCTTTCAAGTTGCTACAATTTGTATAGTGGCACTTTGAGGGAATAGGTCATTCTGCTCCTTCACCAATTTGTAGTTTTGTGATTTTGATCATACCTGACCTTTTGGATTGAAAAGAGAGCCATCTGTCACAGAAAGTCAGTTCGTACCCATCTTGGGTGTGTTTCCTTTAGTTATGAAGAGAGTCGTCTTAAGCAGCTAACAGGAAGGCTGAATGTATGACTCTGAACGAATTGGCTGCAGTTTGTTCCTTAGACCTCTGGTTGTGGAGCTTGCTAGATTCAGGAGTGTTTGCAGTCTTTACAAAAAAATCTTTGAGGTTTAAGTTTCACTCCTGCCCAAAGTTTCACCCTTGGACTGAATTTTACAACCAGAACAGCAAGTTAAATGAGTCTTTTTATGTTTTTTATATGAAACAATCAAAGTCATCTTAGAATGAAACATGCTTGGTGCAGCACTAATGATTTGTTTTTTAACAACCATTCTTTTGTCACTTTCTTTAATTTCATGTAAATATAACTACATCTATCTAGAGATATTTACTCAAAAGCAGACTTCAGACATTTTTTGCTCAAGTCCACAAAAATCTTCCTTTTTTATAACAAGAAAAATGTGCAAACTCTTAAGTTAAGGATCTAAATTAAACATCTTTCTTCTAAAAAAAAAACTAATTTCTTTGATTAATTAAAATATTGCATGCTTAGTTTATTGAAAATATGTATAATTTTGTCATTATCTTTTTTAACAAAATTATATTTTTCTTTTAATTTTTTTTTATCCCATATGACACAAAGTTTGAACATCACTGGTTTAGTGGTTCCCTAGTTGGAATTGTGGGGAGGCGTCGTTCGCTTCAGAAATCAAAGTAAACAAGTAATAGTAAAATATGTTCATGCTACAAACAAATATTTTACAAAATAACCTTTTCATTGAATTCAATGAGAAGGTGTGTCTAAACTTTTGGTCTGTACTGTATATATTTTTAATACTATTTCGGTTATATTGTAATCTCTGTTTAATGGGATTACTAGAACTACTTATTTACTTAATGGATAGTCTGGGTCTCTGCCATTATTATTCTGGTCAACGTAGCAGAAACTAGAAATCAGTCAATGATCTCTGTTGCATCTTTACTTGTTGAATCAGAAGTGTTCAAATGGTCACCGACATCAGGGCCGTCTCCGCTCCTTAAATATGACTTCATGCAGGAAAGACTGTCTCTCTGGTTCATTCAAGGATTAGAAGGCTTCTGGTTCTTCACCTTCATAATTTACAGCAACACATCTTGGCTAAACAGATTTTTTTTTTTCTTTAAAGTTGCGAGCAGTGGGTCCAACAGTACGCAGCAGTTTAACATGCAGATGTGTCCTTGAGCAAGTCAACTCTCAGACATCATTAAAAGCATAAAAAGTTAGTTTGTTCTAAAACATGGTTGGTTGGTTTCAATGAGCATCTCAGTCTCAGAATGTAATCTCACCTCCTCTTGGTTTTTAAATACTATTTATTACACATTCTTTATAGTTTGGTGTTTGGCATTAGAACTTGAAATGCCGACAGAAAGTGGGTCTGGAGCTACGTCATTTAAATGGAGACTTGCTATGACTGCAAGCTTGACATTATTTGATGTGGCAGTTTTTTTGTTTTGTTTTCCAGGACATTTCTGTTATGGACCAAAAGTTAAAACAATGTTCACATTTCTGTAAACACAGAAGAGCTCTCCGCTTCAGTATTCCGTGGCAAATGTCCTCCTACCCTTTGAACAGATTTTTGTATGTTGCAACCACAATATTGAAGTGGAGAGACATTAATTCATGTTTGTTTGTTTTTTGTTCATCCTCCTTTACTCTGATGCATATTAATAAAATTCAGCATAACCAGCTGCCCTTGAGGTTTTCTAATTGGTAAATACATTTCACATCTGGCTAATATAATCTCAGTATAAATGAAATTGTTCACTGAAGGCCTTAGATCTGGAGAGCTTTAAATAATATACCAAGGAGCGGCTGCCCAATGAAGCCCAGAGTTCAGGTGGGAGAAGCTGTTGACAAGATGAACTTTGCAAACTTGACCTCTATGGAAGAATAATAAGAATAATTCCATTGTTGAAAGAAAGCCACAAGACCATAAGGCAATCCTAGGTGCAAAATATGTGGTACTGTGGCATAAGTCCAAAACCCTTTAATATGCATCCAGAGTTACAATGAAAGGATTTGGATCAACGCATATCGATATGGTGGAGTGGTCCAGTCAAAGTCCAGATCCAAGTCCAGCTGATATTCTGTGGAAAACGTGAAAATGGATAATCATCGATTTTCTCTTTCCAAAATCTATTTATGTAAAGAATGGGTGAAACTTTCCATCAGTGATCAGAGCTGGTTGAGATGAAGCTTTCAGGTTTAACTGCACTGAGGGTGGTATGAATATAAATATGTCAGGTTTTAAAAAAAATATTTTTAACCAGGGGAATATAAATGTGTGGGTGTGCCGGTGCGTTTGTATATATACTGTATACATATATATATATGGGCCACCCAAAACCTCAAAGTGCATTGAACTTTGTAGATGTAGCATGACACAAAGTCCTAGGTTGTATGAATACTGTTTCCCTGCACATACTCAGAACTCATCAGGTATTGTCTAAGTCAGCAAAATAACAGCGATATCTCATTATAAACTATGTTGTGTTTAGTGCTCATTTACTAGTTAAAAAATGTTTGTGACTTTATAGCGTACTGGCAGTGCTAATGCATTTGTTAGCAGCTCTTCACAGTAAACGCTATTTAAAAAGCACTTAATCATTTGGAGACAACGTTATCAGAACCTATCCTGCAAGCTCCACTGTTTACAACACTTCATAGCATATTAGTTGGCAGAGTACCCTGTTAAAGAGTCGTTCTGGAGCAGATGGTCATGTTAAGTGTGCTGAAAAATTGTGTTTACTCATGGGCTGTAAAACACTGGGCCTACATTACATTAATTGCTTTTATTCAGACCTTTTCCCTCTGCCTTGTCTGAGGCCGTTTCTAAAATCACATCTATTGCTTATGTAAGGTAGGAAACTTACAAACCTGCCAATTACCGTATATTGTTTTAACTAAAAATGCTGTTGTGTGCCTGCGAGGAAATTAAGCAGAACTTTCATATGCAGGAAAGTTCGAGACATGCCTTCCTCTAACATGGCCTGGAAATGTGAACGTATGCTAACCCTTTTGTCAACAATGAAGGAAAACTTTAAAAAACTAATGAGCAATTCAAGCAGATATTGCCCTTTAAATTAATATTCATGATTAGTTTAAAATAATCATATAATATGCAAAACTATTTTTAATTTAACACCAGGCTTCCTGACAATATGTTTGCATATTTCAATCTGTCCATTAACTTAAAAATAGCTTGCACTGGTTCCGGTGACACGGTTTTCTGCTCGCTTTATCGTCATGAAATCAAACAAAGCAAAGCCGAGGATCGTGTGTGTTTGCTTTTCAGGAAACTTGATCTCAGACCTCTTAATAAAGCTTAGAATAACATCTTCTGTGAATTTGGTGACTTTTGAGTGGTATCTTAGATGTCCTGTGTGTGTGTGTGTGTGTGTGTGTGAATTAGTCTGTTTTTGTTCAAGTTCAGAAAAAAAGCCAGTCCTTTCAGAGCTGGTGTTCACAAGTTGAATTTGGATGAGTGTTTTAAATATAAAGGCTGTGACCACTTATGGCAGTGACATGGTTTTTGAGAAAGTACGAGCTGTTCGGGCGATGAAGAAAAAAAATTGGGGTGGAATCTGAACACGTGTTGTGGCAGGATGGAGCGTGTTGATGTAGTTGACATTTTATTGGTGATCTCAAGGAAAAAGTAATTGTAACAATCCCAAACAAACTATGAGAAAAGAACACAAACCTTTTTTTGTTGTTGTTTGTAAACCTAGGATTCATGGTAGTTTAGAAAGTTTTACAACATCATGAATTACAATTTGTCATTATCATGATAAATCACAGATCTTGTCACTCATTTTTCCCCTGTATTGATCAACAGTATGGTAATTTCATATTTTCTGTTCCTTTTAACTATTGTAGGTTTTGAATTATCGGTGTCTGCTCTGAAAAGAGTAACTTCTTCATTCAAAGTGATATTTTAGGATTTTATTTACGTTCTGATGCCTGTGGATTTACAGATTTTTTTTCCTTTGTTTTGAGAGATGATCTGCTACTGCAGCTGCTATTAATGGGTTTTGTTCCTTCAGGATTTGTCTTTATTTGTTGAATTTTTCTGTAGGTTATAGTCAGTATTATAACTCAGTTTCCTTGTTTAAATGAAATGATCACAACCTTGGAGAATATAGTATAATACACTAGAATTACTTTTGTTGATGGGATTCATCTTCTAATTCCACGCTGCAGGTGTCTCCCCCTCACTCAGTTGTGTCCAACAGTTGAAATCTGTTTAAATATTATGTAATATTTCACCTGAAATATTTTAGTGTCTCAAATATTTCATCCAAGCAGATCTTTCAGATATTAAAGGTGTCCTCATTACTGTCTCTTGATATATTGTGCAACACAAATTGGTAAATATTTCATTAATTGTAATAATGTGAATAGTTTTTCTCCACACCAGTTATATTAGAAATTGTAAACACATTTTGACATGATGTGGTTTTTGTGATCTTTTGAAGTTGGACACAAGGGACAAAGTTGAATGGCTGACCAACTCGGCAGTGTTTGGCCTAGAAATCTGTCTGCAGCAGGTGGAGAGTAGCAAAAGAAACAGGACAGACCTGATGCAGAATCTGACAGATCCATCATTCTTCAGTTGTATTAGATACCCCTTCTGTCCAAAGTGCAGCCTGGGGGGCATTTGCAGGCCTTTAAATGACCTTGTGTAACCCCCAACCACAATTCAAAAAATGGTTCAAATTTGGACACTTATAAGGTGGCATACTGACTGACTAATGAAAATCTGCATTAAATGGAAAATATACACAACACGAGCTACTTGTCCTTCAGCATTTCTTTGGTTGATCAGACACCAGGTGACGTTCAGCGATTTATAAACTCACAACAGTATTTCAGAGTCTATTTTCTGAGCTTCAAAGATAATAACTTCAGCTTTGTTTATGTTCAGCACATAGAACATTGATTTGCTCTGAACATCTTAGTACTTGGATGAGTTTAGAGTCACCTGCTGAGATCGTAATGTAGAGCTGTGTATCATCTCTTTTGCTATGCTAACTTAGCTTATTGATTGTTGGCTGAGCTAGTGAGTGCCTGTAGGTTTTGAATAAGAAGGGCCCCAGGGCCAAACCTTTAGGTATCCCTCATAGAATGTTTGTCTGGTACAATGCAAGAAATGTCCCAGTTTTCAGGGAAGACTAGACCCAGTGAATTACTGTGCTAGAGTCCAACCCATTTCTCCCGTTGCTTCAGTAATATTTCACAGTCAAAAGTGTCAAATGCTGCACTGAGGTCCAACAGAACCAACACTGTGGTTCTTCTACAGTCTGTATTTATGTGGATGTTATTGAATTTTGACGAGGGCAGTCTCAGTTCCGCGGTGAGCACAGAAACTGAGCTAAAAGACGTCACAGTGGTTGGTCGTTGTTAAGAAACCATTTAACTGTTGAAAAACAGCTTTTCAGTCACTTTGCTAAATAATTCAAAGTTGGAGATTGTTGTTTTTTTTTTATCAGTGGCATAAAACCTCAGGGGAAACATCTGATAAGAGGGATGAGCTTATCTGGATTTTTTTTGGCATTATACCCACTACACACATATTACATTAAACACTGTCGGCAGCATATGCCAAGTATATAGCAGCTCATCTGGTAAATATAAGTAAATATAAAGCAGTGTTTTAGCAACAAGTGAGGCTGTATTAAAAAACAAGCAAAAAATAATAGTTAAGCTCTGACATTTTTATTATGTACAAATAGGCTGCACTGCAGCAAATAATGCCACAGGCTGAAAGGAAAAACTTTAACTTATAAGTGATTATAAAAAGGCCAATAATTCAACGTGAATACTTTAAACCTTGTTTGCATCTGACTTTGTTGTTAGCACGACTTTGAAAATTGGTTCATTTAAAGAGTTTTTCTAAAGGACATGAAGCAAAGGTCAAACAGCAGTGGACTGTACTCCCATAGTTGTTTTAAGGGTGTTAACAAGTATTCATGCACATATTCATACGTTTAAGTCACTATAATTTGTTTTACACATTGTATTAAATTAAATCTTTGTCAGCTGTAGTTGTGTTCATGAAAACCGGAATGTGGTTAATCCATCAATTACACTAACTCAGCAAAGTTGAGTCCGGTAATCCTTATTCAACACATTTCTTTATGTAATTGAAGCTGGATGTTTACAGAAGAACAGTGCAGGTGTTAAAGGGACACACCTTTCTTTGTTGGTGCTATAAATCCTTTGTGCCTCCTGCCTCTTGGCCACCGGCCTTCAAATTGCAGGCTAGCAGGTCTCTCAAAGCCCTGGTGAGCGTTCATGTGTGACGTTAGCCGGCGTAGCTTTATTAGCTTTGTGGTTGTCGCTGGGCAAACACTTGTTGTCATCACTCTGGGGTGTTTCCTCCAGCTGAAGCTCATAAAACGCATTGCTTTGTGACGGTCCCTTGATGTGGGACTCATTTTACATTTATAACACCCACAAATGGGCCATGTGGGGAGAGAGAGACGGGCTGTGTTGCATGCTCAGCTCTGCTGCATGCCACTCGCTGTGTATGTGTTTAGCTGGATCGTTAAAACATGACGAGGCACTTTTTTGAAGCACCACAAGAATATAGGGATAGTTAAACCAGCTGTCTTGTTAAATGCAGAATAACGCCTAACAAGACAGCCGTGAAGCTGTTTTTATCAATGTACAGTGCCTTGCAAAAGTATTCATACACATTTTTCTTCAACTACAAACTTTACTATTTTTTTAAATTCTGATTTCAACAGATATTTCCCACAGTCTGGAAAAGTCTGGAGCCTGCCCTCAGCTTTTTTGATCTGCTTTAGTGAACTAAATCAATTCCTGCATTAATTTCTTATAATAACACGAAAAGCATCAGAAGTTACCTGATTAGTAGGCAGAACCCCACCTGTGTGTAATTTAATCTTGGTATTAGGGCTGTTGTAAACGAATATTTTAGTAATCGCGTAATCTATCGATCATTCTTACGATTAATCGAATAATCGGATAAAAAAAATGTATAAAATAAAATATTGATAAATTTGGCATAACACCGGTGTTACTATCAGATATCAATATCAGTCCAATTTTTCATTTTTGAGCGTCTCTAACAGTTACTTTTTTGTAGTTTAGAAAACTAACCTGTAACAATAACAGCTCACTTTCTAAGTTAACCGGAAGAAAATTTATACAAAGATCTGAAATTATATTAAATTTAATAATAAAGAGGTAAGCTTACAAATACACTTATAAAAAATGTCTGTGCTCCAGCTTTTAGTTTATGTATTCATCTTCAGTCAGTTTAATAGATGAACTCTCACCTTGCCCCATATCTGTCAAGCTTTGGGTTTGAGAATACAGGAAATGTCGCCTTGAGTTGGGGACTTGGGGTGGTGAGTGGGGGGCAGGAGAACGAACGAATGTAAGATGAGGGTGGAGGGGAGGAAATAGACCAGGGGACAGACGACCGGTAATCCAGGGGACGAACGTAAGAACGGGGGGGAGCAATACGGGATATTTACGGCACCTTCGTTCATCACATTCAGAAACTCATCTACCAGTCATGTACTGCCACCCACGATGATTTCCACCACCCGTTTGTTGAGACTGGGGTAATATGAAATTTATTGTGTGGTTCGTCCATAAAGTTACACTAACACTGTAACCATCAGCTACTCAGCCACCCGCCGTCTTCAGTCTATCTGCTCACCTGTATAAATACTCCCGCAGCGCTCTTTAAAAAATTTTTTTTTTTATTTAACCAGGTAAACCCCATTGAGATCTGGAGCTCATTTTCAAGAGGGACCTGGGCAAAACGAACCTCCAATCGCTTTGAACTAGCAGCTCCCGGAGGAGAAAGGCTGTCGTACTCCAGGTATCGCGCCAGTCATTTTAAGGATGCCTATTGGTGCCCCAAAAACTATGAAATCCTGGGCATTATCATAAATCAATAAAATTCCCACGGGCCAAACTTGAAAATTGGACATTATGCCGCTAACACTTAGCTTTCGTCAACAACTGAAGTCAGAGCTCCGTGTAATGCAAATAATGTTTGGGCCGGAACAAGGTGCGCTAAATAATCAAACATAAATTAATGAAGCTTTGAGGCAGGTAAATTTTCCTTGGAATTTTGATAATCGAGGCACTAGAATCATTCGAGGAATCGTTTCAGCCATACTTGGTATAAATGCAAATGTTTTCTATGAAGGCCTCAGCGGTTCGTAGAACTTTAGTGAACAAACGGCATCAAGAAGACAAAATGTGACAAAGTTCAAGGGAAGTGAAAAACTCTGCAAGTACTTTACAAATACAAGTTTACCCCACGCTAAAGTTGTTTTTCTTTAATGGAAATCTTGTCGTAAATGTGTTAAATGTCAGAGGTTCCTCCTGCTTTTTTGACTTTTCCTCTGGTAACATTCCCAGAATCGCCATTTTTGTGTCTGCCCTTGGTGTTTCATGTCAGTCCACCCTTCAGGGTGACCTGGCGTCCTGTCTTATCAGAGATAATTGCGTGTGCGTAATAAGTGCTGCGTGTTCCAGCTTCAAGGCCTCGGTGATCGTCTTCCTGCTCCTTCAGCCCGGCCATGAAATCGACCGAAGGGCCCTTCATCAGAGGGACAGCTGGAGATGACTTGCATCCAATCCTTCTTTTATTTTTGCCCTATTAGACCCACAGAGTCAGTCTGTGTCTCAAGTTTAGTCTCACAGTGTTCCCTCGTTCAGCCGTCCCTCCCCCGGTTCCCCCAGGACTCTGGGAAAACAGGGGTCGGTTTTCAAGCAAGATCTCGCCTCTGTTTGATGGAATATGTTGAGTTCAGAGAGAGATGGAGCGGAGGAAGGAAGGCCTTGCAAAACCCACACAGCAGCGCACTGCTGGAAATGAGCAAAAGCGCGTTTGTGTCGATGCCCTGTGTGTGTCTCTTTCTGCTCATGTGAAAAACGGCGAGTCCCAACTCATGTGAGACCCACCGCCATGTCCTGTCCTGCCATTCTCCTCAGTGCCGCAATGCTGTTCACAGTTTGGTGCGTGACCCACACTTTCTCCCATGACCATATGGCGCTGGAGGAAAATCTGTCTGTAAAGAATTAATGAAGGCATGACGAGAGGAGAGCAGTTTATAATGGAGAAGGGCAGCAAGAGGGAGGTGAGGATTACAGTTGCACATTTCTCCTGATGTGCGTCTTTGAGCGAACATTTACAGATGGATTACATTATGCAAACACTGGGCCTTGGCTTGGAAAAGGCGACGAAGTCCGACGCAGCTAATGTTTTTCCTATTAGGGGGTTACACCAGTCAATCACGCACTGTAAGGTGGCGTGGCTGGAAAAGCAGCCAGCAGTTCATTTGTTACCACCACACGCCGGTGTGTGTGTGTGTGTGTGTAAGCTCATTTTACCATGGAGCCAACAGTGGCTGACCATCTCTTTGCTTCCTACCACTTTATCGTTATGTTTCTGTGAGAGTGCTGCAGCTGTTGGATCTCCACCTACAGACTCAGAACTATTCATACCCCTGACAGATAAAGTATGTTACCTGTTTTAAAGTAACAGGTTTCCATCAGCTGGAATCGATAATGAAGCTTTAGAGCGGCCCAGACAGAGTCCTGACTTGAATCACGTAGTGAGTGCTGAAGATTAGGGTGATGACATTGAGGCTTTCCAACCTAAAAGACTTTGAGCTTATTGCAATTATGTGTTTAATACATGCAAAGAAGAGGTCAGCTATTACAAAAAATTATTTGATTGTTATATTACCAAAACAGGCTTTTAAAATAATTTTATGAAAGGAGCATATGTAACTTTTTCAGCATATTTCACATTCTAGTCATTTCATTCCGATATTTATATTCCTTGTACTTTGCTGTGTTAACATTTGGGGAATTCCTGTCTTCTTCCCAATCATAAACTAACTTCTTAGATGAATAAAAATAGCTTTAGCTAATAACTGCCAGGGTTATGAATAATTGCGAGCCTCCCTCTATCTTCAGTCCGCAATGCAACTCTCACCGGCACAGAGTTGTGACTGTGAATATCTTGGCAAAAAAAACATGCTGGTAAACACTGCTATCAGTGTTTTTGGAAAGTTGGAAAAGTAGTTAAGTTTGTAATTTAAGTTACGTCACAACATGTTTGGATTTGTTGAAATGCAGTTTATATTTCTCTTTAACTCCCATAATTGAGGCTTTGTCAGTGTTTTTATTTTTACCAAACATTGCTTCATTTAGAAGAGAATCTCCAGCGTTTGAGAAGGAATGCATGGAAATGTGGCGTTTCTCCTTTAGCTCCAGGAAAATAGTTTAGTTTTTGCTCCATTTAAAATGTTTTTTTTGATGGAAATAAAGACAAGCCAGGGAAAAAAGAAAGATTGACCATTGCTTTGGGTGTTTATGTAAAATCTTAAGACATTTTACTACTTTAAAAACAGAATATACATGCTTTTTAAAAAAGTTTTTAATGATGAGTGTATCTCATATAAATGACATCTTGTGTCAGACATCACTCATATACCAGTATTTTACTTAAAAAATAAATAATATATTGTAGTTAGATTTCCACAATGCCATTTCCTGAGCCTAATACTGCCATTCATCGGTTTATAAACAAAACTAAAGTTATTCAAACTTCAGTAGTGATTTAAGTGCAAAATTGTTAACAAATATTCATCAATCTGGATTTTTTACAGATAATTTCTGAAGAGTTAAGTGTGTGTGAAGGCTCATTAAAAATCTAAAATAGACAAAATAGTATCAAAGAACACTGAATGTTTTTTTTTTAAAGAAGTTTCATATAAATGGAAATAATCTCACTCTTTCTTTCTATTAGTTTTGTTTTTCTTTTCTCCACACAGGTTGACAAACTTTGACACAGCTGTCATCACGGTATTGGCAATAGCACACAGTTCATGTTTGCAGTGAATCAGCTCCAAAGGAAAGTTGCTGTTGTGATTTCTGAAAAGATAAGATATTTTCTGTTTGTATTTTTGATAATGAGAACCTAAAAAGATGCAGAAATACCTATTTAGCTTTTGTTGCATGTCCTTTTGTTAAACTGTTGACGGGCAGAAAAATCAGCAACAATGAACTAAGGCGAATCAAAAAACACCTTGAGACATGCTGGCCATTTAGGTAAACAAAAGTGAAACTTCGTACTTGAGCAGCAGGTTGATCTTTTGACATCAACCTGTCATCTTTTTTAGCACTTCTGTCACATAAAAGCGATGCGGCGGCTTGTCCCAGGATGTTGGAGGATGATCTCAGCCCCGGTTGTGGCTCGGCTGTGAACGCGCAAAACTTTCCTGAAGCCGCTGTTTATGCAGGGCCCCTGCTCTCTCGGAGGAGAGAACCAAAGTTAAATAAATACTCGCTCCATCCTGTCTGCATTAAGGGCCTGCACACATGGCTTTGACGTCAGAGTAACATTAAACAGGGTGGGGTGGCCCAGCTGGCTGTGACAGACGTATGTGCACATGCTCCCCCACTCCCACACAGCTTCCCTTCTCCGTCTTTTCTTCTCGGGAACCTTGACCTGTTTTGTCAATTCCTTCAGCATTTCAGTGCAGTCCAATTTATTTCATCCAAACTGAAATTGACAACTTTTCAGGCTGGAATAATGCATAAATACTGCCAGTTTTGAGGCATAAGACCAAGAACGTCACAATTAGCCTGGGTGTTTTTTTTTTGTTTTTTTTTGCACATCTGGTTTTATCCGTCCTTCTTGCTTTAGTTATTTTCTGCTCCGTCAGAGTAAAACATTATTTCACTGTTATCCCATACTCTACTCAGTGAGAGCTGCCCTCCTTTTGCATGTCCCGTTTTTTTCACAGTAGATTTTCTGTTTGTGCGCAAAACTAGTCTGAATTTGCTTTTGTATTTGCCCTCCAGTCCCACAACTGGTCTGTCAGCATACCAACCCTCAGGAATATCAGTTGGATGAGCTCTTCAGAGCTTCGTCAGAGCAACATGATTAGTTATTGCTTGTAATCTCTCCATTCTGCTCATTCAGGTTTTGGCCTCAATATGGATTCTTTTGAAGTTTTGTCTGACTGCCTTCTTTTAAAAAAAAAACTTACAGCTTTCAGTCAGTTTTATCTAATTATCCAAATCAATATCATCACATAATTAAAGAATTATCAGTTTTATCATTCTCACTTGTGATGTGCAGATTTTTAACTAAAAGATCAAACCCAAACCATCTGGTCCACTCACACTCACCAGTTCTCCTGGTACAGTACTGCCATCGAGGAGTACTGGGATTTTAGGAAGCTGTGGTTGTAAAAATGCAAATATTTCATACTGTTACCATTTTGAGATGCCAGAGAAAATGTCAAATAGTTTTTTCTGTCTTTATGAACCACAGAGTAAAACTGTGCTGACCCTCCCCCACCTGTTGCTGTGGACTGTCGTTCACTGAGCGGAAAGAAGGCTGCTGTGGCTTCAATATGGGATCAGTGTAGCTCTCTTTGTTTTGTCTTTAATGCAGCCGTTCATCGGACATGCATGGCCACATTAATGAAATAAGAGGGTTGATTTAATAGTTTTACGGTACGGTACTCAACTGTAGGCTGTTTTAAACTAATCCAAGTCCGATGTGTTTGTTAAGCAACTGACTGCAGGCCCCACCTGTGCAGATGGACTGAATAATTAGCCAGACTGTTTCTCACTATGACTCGTACTCTGACTCACAGGACCACAGTGTACTTTTCTGTCTTTGTATTGGAATTCAAATTTAAAAAGTAATTATGTTAAATTACAGTACTTTTATTACTATAAGCCACTACTTTTTCCCCCACACTTATAGCCCAGTTCGGCTTTTCTGTGTATTTTTCTTCACCCGCCAGGGGGCTCATTAGCAGGAAGTGAATCATTGGAAGTCAAAATTGGAAATCAAGGAAGGAAGTGCTGATTTTTATTTAGAACAAGCACATGCTAGCAGCAGGTATGACGGAGAAATGTTTTCAAACTCATATGATGCAGCTTTTAAGTTGAGGGCTGTCGATCTGGCAGTACAGGAGGGTAATAGAGCCGCTGCACGTAAACTCGGCGTGAACGAATCCATGGTTCAGCGTTGGAGATGCAGGGCTGCGTCCTTAATAAATCCAGCAGATTTATGGAAAACCGAGAGCGGCAGAGATGCCACATTTCCAGATTTTGTTTCTAAAAATTTGTAGGTGCGGCTTATAGTATGGTGCGCTCTATTGTCCGGAAAATACGGTAAATAAATTTCCTCAGTGGTTTTGTTTTTTAATTCTACCACCCAGAAAGCATTTTACATTGGAGAACGTTGACTGAGAGTCCAAAGAAAAGGGGAATATCAGATAAGAAGGAACACCATCTTCTCTTCCCTGAAACATTAGCTGGAATGTTAGTGATCTGTCAGATGTGGGACAAAAGCAAAGCACTAAAGATGTCTTGTAGTTTAAACAATTGGTTTGGAGTCTGTTGGTATTTAGATAATTTAAAGTTCTCCACATGCATGAACTTTCACCGACTCTACACTAAAACAAACTTTAAAAAAAGATTCATGCAGAGTAAACGTCAAAAAGTTGTCCTAGACACCAAATACTGTCTTGAGTTAGTTAAACCTTTGTGTTTTGGTCCCAGGAATAGCAGCATCGCTTTCCGTTTAGATTCAAAAACTTAGTTTAGCAGGAATGTACCCGTTTCAATCCTCCCTTGCTAATTAAAATGAAAACAATTTAGTTTATAAAAAACAGCCAGTTTTAATTTCAAACCAAACTGCCTCATTATTTCTGCTTACGCAACCGCACGACGTGTCCTTGAGTAAAACTTCTAAAAGCTGCATTTTGTAAACATGAGGCATTATTTGAGTGTTGGCCTAATAGAACAAAAAGATTAACTGAATCAAGCTGTTTTTGTGAACTTTTGGAACTATAATTTTGACACATCTTGTGAAAAAAACAACAACAGTTTAACTTACAATTTAAGTGCCTTTGACAGAGATACTTGTTTATTCTTCATCCAGAATGTCAAGAGTCAAAACCACACAATGACTATTTCCCCCCAGATGAATTGATCTCAGTGGATACTTAAACTGATCAACAAATGGCATTTTCTCAGTTTTTATGCCATTAAACCATGGGATCAGATGATGCTAAAAGCAGAAGTATTGTTTTTACATTGTGAAAATAATTTCTTTATTATCTTACAAAACTAGAGAGGAAAAGTGTATTGCAGGAGCATGCATACTGCATAAACATAATCTTGCATGTCAATTTGTGGTTTTGCACATGTTTTACTGATCCTGCTCGGCTCATGTTCTTGTTGAAACTGTCAGATGTCGTTGGTGGGACAGCTGGTGTCTCATGAACTTCGGGGCAGAGGATTTTCCTCTGACGCTGTTGAGCTACACGCTCTCCATCAGCAAGAGCTTGTGTCCACTATCTACTGAAAAACAATGTGCTTCACCATAGATCCTGTTGGGTTTCAGCCAGCTGAATCTGTGTTTTAGAGAATGTGTTTAGTGACACTTTGACTTCCTGACACTAATTTTAGTTGATTGAGGTTTTTATTTAACAACTAATAATAGAAAAATGCATAAAAACACACCTTTTCTACTTCTAGTCTTGATTTTTCATTAATTATTCACACTGGGAGTGGAGGCGATATTTGTGAAAGCAGTCGCTTTACAAAGATTTCTAAGCAGAGACCAATTGATTACGTATTTTAGCATCTTTTATGGATGACAGTGAGGTAAGCACAGATAACACCACTGAGAAAGTGATGTCCTTGTGGTCCCAAACCTTCTTTTCCCCATAGACTAGCTGGCTGAACTGAAAAACGTGCGTTTTAAAGGGTGGTAGCAGAAATAATTACTAAAGCAATGGAAGTCGACTCAGGAGGTGAACCAATAGCAAACCTCTGTGCTGGGTCGCATGTTCCCTATGAAGCAGAGAAATTACACATGAACTACATCCCTTGAATTGCTGTTTTAAGAGAATGACTGTAACCTCTGTACTTCTGTGACTTGCTTCAGCCTTATGTTTCGTTACTGCGCTTCAGTTCAGCTGATCAGCTTCTGTTGGTTGTACCTAATACTTGGTTGAACCTCAGGCGATTTGACCTTTTTCACAATTATGGAACAAGATACCATTAAATATTAGACAATATTCTTGCTGTTTTTTTAAACACTAATAAATAAAAAGGTTCCTTTTTTATGTCAAATAAAAAAATGTGCTGTGCAAATCTTTCAGTCATCTTCTTTTCTGCTGCAAGTCATGCTCTCTCCAATACAAAAGTTTTATTTTGGTCATCTTCTTGCATCTCTTTTCCCTGACTTCATCACACATTGGCATCGCTTGCAACAGAGATTGTTGATGTCAGCATAACGGGTGTGTTCACTGATCCTAAAAAAAAGATTGTTTTCAGCTTCCAACCAGCTGGTCACTAGTGCTGATCAAGCTGAAAATCATCCACATCCGTTTAATGGTTCATTTATTGGTGCTTCTCTAAAGCTACCCATTGATTTTAGTTTATGAAAAATGTTATTTCTTAAAACAGGATTCCCCCTGCCTCCCCAATTGAATCTTTGTATTTAAATAAAGGTTTAGATTTCTCTAAATTTTTTGTGAGACTTATCTTTTCTACATTTTCACCAGGGATGCCAGTGAAAGTGAAGGTCGCTGCTTTTGGAGAATAGAAAGCTGTATTTTGAAAATGCTGTGCAGTCAGCACTGTCCTTATCAGGTTTTGCTTCAGCAAATTATTACTGCAAACAGACGGGTGTGGTTTTTCTCATAGTATTTGGTCTTCCATTCTGACTACACAGGAACCCTGCCTGTTTCACTACCTGCTCTTAAATCAGCCGATCCCCAATAAAGAAGCTGATAAAGAAACACGTTGAATGATGGCTGTCCTTTCGACAGATTGACGTCTGTCCAGCTCTCAGGACTTTCCTTGTCATCCTAGGAAGGCTTCAACTTTGACCTCATTCCCCACTCAACCACTGTACTTTACAAACAGGATAACAATAGGCCAGGAAGTCCTGATAGCACATGCAGTGTGGAAAAAGGGTTGTGGTTTTTGTCAGAAGTACAACATCAACTTAACTGAATCTAGGAGTAGTAAGTGAGAATGGCTCTTCTTACACTAAACCGCAGAATGTTTAATGACTTTTGAAATAAAATCATATCTGCTAAACGGACTATTAATCCATTTCCCCTGACAGTAGTTGCATATTTTCCTTCTGTCCCCTGAGGACAAAAGGTACAAAGAACTAAAATAATTATTCAAGTTTAATAAACTTTGACTCATCCCACTCATCTGAAGTCTTCTGTTTCTGGCAGACATGATGCTGTTGGTTTTAGTGTATCCATGTGAGATGTAAGTGTGGTTAAATGTGTTCTTCTGAGGCGAAAAATGGTTCTCTGCCCACTTTTGACTGCTTATCCGAGGCAAAGATGATAAATACCTGTGAATACCGCAATGATGGTTGATGCAGGAGTGAATGACAATAAATCCCTCTTATTTTGCCTTTGAAAGCCAGATATGAAGAGGTGGCTGACATTTTTCTACTCTTTGTAAAACAGACTTCCATGACTATTAACCAGCGGAGTGAAATAATACAAGGTTTATTTCTCGATCCTTCTGAAAGCAAAAAGACCATTCACAAGTTTTCTGTTGGCTGCTTGGCAAAAAAAAAAGAGACATGAAAGGATTTACTGTTTTCTGCACTTAGTACGGCATTATAATTTTAAGCTGCTTTAGCTCTGTGTAAGCATATCTTCTCTAGAGCAGTCAGGAGAACTCAAACACATGAGATTCAATGTCTGTTTCCTCTTCTCTTGGGGAATTTGAGGTCTGCAGCTGTTTTTTGTGGGCTCTTGTGATTTGATACATTTTTTTTATTACATATATCAGCACTAACATTGTTATGGGATGATATTAGTCATTTTTTACCGTATCGGTCCGATAAATAAAATTGGGTCTATATTATTGACCGATATTTATTTCCATTTTGTTTCTGGAGGATGATGGGAGGAAGTTGGTCATGTGGTATTTGTTTGGTCATGTGCCAGTGATAGTGAGGCAGCGCAGGACTGTGGGGAGTTTACCTGAAGCAGAAAGCAGTAGTGAAGCCAATTTTTTATTTTTCAAGATGTCAAGAGTAGTACAGTATGACATTGGTAAATGTCAACTATCAGACATAACATCCATATTGGTATCGACCCAAATTTTCTCACTGTTGCATGCTTTAATTCTGGTATTTCCTACAATTGCTCCTTCCTCATCATCTTAGTATAATGCTAGGACTTCTGTTTGACATCATAAAATAAACAGTTAAGCTACAACCAGCCTATATGTACAATTTGAAGGAGTATGTGCCTTTCCCCCTGCTGGTTGTCCAGCATATTGATTTCTATGCATTATCATGGAAAATTGTGGACTGTTCATTCTGGTTGCTTAGTAAACTCCTTTTGCTTGCAACTGGAACAATGTTGGGACTTAATATGAATAGCAGCCAGTCCAATGTGGCCATGAAGAAGTTGTATGCTGAGGCCAGTGTTGGAAGTCATGCTTTCAAATCTCTGATGATCTATTTTGTTGCTCGTGTGCCACATGTCATGGATAAGGTAACGCTCCTGATAGTAGACACCTACACGCTCCTGATATGCTGAATCCCACCATAGCAGCTTTGTACATGCTCCAGACTTTCTAACAAGTCTTCACTTGTTAGATGTGTTAGATGTGAAACACACAGCTTTCTTGAAGAACTCCATGAAAACCTGCCAAGATCATCTGCATTCTGGCAGATTTTTCACATTGTGTTGTAGTCTTAATCCAAAGGCAAAAGGGGCCCAACAGATGGTGCCAGAATTGCCCAAAATAGATGAGAGCTGAGCGATTGGGGGGCGTTCAAGGACTGATGTGAGGCAACATGAATGTAGGTTGAACTTATCATCAAACTCCATGCAGGATTATGATAGAATCAGATGATTATTTCCTTTTATCCTAATCTGCATGAAAAATAATACTCAAATAATCAAAATAAAACCCAAGCTTAAAATGATAGATTAAAGAGTTCATTTAGTGGTGTCTGGTGCCAGATTGTTAAAAGCTTCACTAACCCTATATATTAGTCTGTGTGTGTTCCCTAGAGAGTGTAGTCTTTTACCCTAATTTTGAGATTTTTCAATAGACTTCCTTTGGCTTCCCTCAGACTAGATTTTATCAAGATATGTAGTGTTACTGTTGTGGTAGAATAAAAGTGATAAAAACTATTTATTACCTCTTTGCAGTCTTTTTTTAGGTGACAGTATGGCTAGGATTGCATGTCAGAGAAATAGGACAGTATCATAGACCCACAAAGAGAAATAGTGCTTTTATAAACATACCCATTTTTAATATCGCTAAGATCGCTTGTATAATTAAGTGTGATTTTGATCACTAAATTGCACATAGTAGCTGCATTAGTTATATTTTCAGAGATCAGAAATATTAGACTCTTAGGACTCTGTTTATGCAAACCTGAGAATAATTACTCAGCATTTTTTACATGTCACTCTTTACATCAAAGTTTATTTTGTGTTAATAAACATGGTTATTTATTTGAGGGCTTACAAAAGCCTCTGTTTATCTAAATATATTAAATTACAAACCTTTGCCCCGCCAAAATAAGCAATTGCTAAATTCCTCTAGAGTCGGTTACGGATTGACGTCTTGTATTCTCGAAAATGTGAAACTCCCTGTTGTTACAACAAGTGTCTATCTTACCTTTTATGGATAAATAGCAGAAAGTTTCAGGAACAACGTCAACACTGACGATTATTGTTGTGCTTAGGTATGGTGCATTCACTGATCATCTGATAGAATCCGGGCGGTGGGAGGTAAAAGTTTGACCTAAACCGGGTTGACTGTTCAAACACCCACTCTGTCCATCTCAGTCGCTGTCCTTGGGCAAGACACTTCACCCGCCTTCCCCGCTGGTCAGGGGGCCCAGTGGCGCCGATTGTGTCAAGTCTCTCTTCTGTCAGTCTGACCCAGGGCAGCTGTGGCTACAATGTAGCTCACCACCATTAACGTGTGAATTGTGTGTCAATGACTGAATGTAGTGTGAAGAGCTTTGGGATTCTCTGGACAACCCAATTAAAAAATAAATAAATAAAAGACAGTAATTTTCACATAAAAAATACAAAATGGGGTTGATCTAGTTTCTATTGGAGCTGGATTGTTAACTTAAACCAGTTTATTCTCAGTTTATTTTTTATTGACGTTTGGGTCTTCAGTTTTGATGCTATAATATCATCCGATTTATCGAGTTTTTTTATCTTGTGGAGTCAGTATATCATATATATAATGGGTTCAAAAACATCAAATTTGCCTTTTTGTTTATAATGAATGTATATTCTTGCATCCAAAAATGCACAGAGAAAGTAATTTTTCCTGTGTTTAACAGATGTATTTATATTTGCTAGATGTCAGAATATTTAGAGATTTTTAAAAATGCACCTAATGTACCTGTAAACTGTTTGGTAAGCTCAGATAATGATATTGCGTTGTTCTCCTCTGAAGTCACAAATGGAGGCAGACTTCTTAATGTGTTGTAAGGCTTTGCCTCAAAAAAAAAACAAACAAAAAAACACTTTGAGGCATTACCTCAAAAAATGGTCCTTGTAACACAAGGACCATTTTCCATGATGTCCTTGCATGATGCATGACATCATGGAAAATGGATACAAATTCCAGATGCCTTAAGTTGCCACATTAATCTATTCAAACAGTGATATGAAAGTGAAAACACAGTGAGGCTCCTCAGCCACCATACTGTTAGGGCTGGAACAAGTACGGTAATCAAATTACTCGTGATTGATAATTGAAATAATCGTCAACCAATTTAGAAATCGACTAATCGTTAAATGGAGTATACAGACTCAAAAAAGGCCATTTGCTGAATGGACAAAACAGTCAGAGCAGTAATTAATTCAAAACTGTACAAAAATATTTTAATTTTGCATTTTAGATGGAAAATTGTTTTTTTTGTAAATATGTTCTGCATATAACTCCTCAAATGCAATAGTTTTAGTTTCACCTTGTTTGAAATCTGAAAAAAATCCCCCTTTGAGTATCTTTTGCTATCCATTTAGTAATCCAGAGAATAATCAATGGGTTAATAGCCCGTATTTTTATATCTGCAGATGCATCTTTTGCTACACATGATCAAGCGAACACTAAAGGAATGCTGTATTGTTGCATTTTAGGCAATCCCATTTTTTTCTTACTCAAAAAAGTAATTGAAATATTTGGTTATCTGCATTTTTTAAAATGTATTTCTAATATTGGCTTGAGTGGTTTCATGAATGATCTGAAGAATGTGACAATTTATTCATATGATTAATCATCAGACTAAACGATACAATAATCGATTCTAAAGTAATCGTTAGTTAAAGCCCTTTATACTGTTTGGTAAATGAGGTGCATTCGGTGATTTGATTGAGATGTTTTGGTTTGAACTGTGTAATTTAACAAGAGAACAAAAGGGTGGTGGCAGCATCAGCATCTGTGGGTATTCTGCTTCAGGAAGAAAAGCTGCGCTTCTCAAAATGATTGGAATTATGTGGAAAGAACATTAAATGGAAATATTGTAGCTACATATCAGGCACAAATTGGTGTTTAAAATACACAATGACCCGAATCGCACCACCAGATTAATCATAAAGTAAATGGGTTCAAACCCCCAGCGGAGTATTGAGAAGCTTGCAGACAGTAAGGACAAAAAGGGTGTGTGTATGTTTTAGTGAAGGTAAATGATTGGCTTCAACTGTAGATGCAAACACCCCCACACACGCACACACACTGCATCTGCTGTTGCTGTTGTGGGCAATCAGGCCCTACATAAAGGTTCCCAGACTTTCTGAGAACAATACTCACCACCTCTGTGTGTGTGTGATGGAGGTAATCTGTGAATGACGATTTAGTTTGGCTAATGTTTGACTGGGATCCACTTGGTGTGTGTGCGTGTGTATGTGTGAGACTCGTGATGTTTGAAGCTGTCAGCGTTCTTCATCACATGCTCCGTCATATTGCACAGAGGCGACTGGTGAGATGAAGCAGCTGTCCCTGTTTCTGGTCACACCAAGGTCAGCGTGCTTGAAGACATGCATGCAAGAGCAAACATAAACATTCACAACACACACAGAGACACATTTGGAGGAATGCTTTCATTGCTCCTGTGCTGAAAATGCTACTTGTTGGGTGCTCTTGACTATCTGACATTAATCTCTCCTCCTTTTTTTTTCTGTCTTCCAGGTGGAGGAGGCAAGAGGAATGGCCGCAGTAAGAAATGGAAGGAGATGCTTAAACTCCCGCACATCAGTCAATGCGAGGAGCTTCGACGAACTATCGGTATGAGTGGCGAGCGCCCGCAGTGTCGTTGGGTTGTCGGGGTGTGTCTGACTTCGGGGAGAAGTTCATGTTGGACTTCCTTCCTGTTTCTCTTCGTCTCCACCCATGGTTACAGGCGGGTAGGGGCGGCGGAGGGCAGGAAACTGGGCGTGTGCGAGTGTGAACGTCTGAGGTGGGAGACTATCAATGTCGAGATGACTGCTCACACGTTAAATCAGAACATGCACCCCGCTTCCTACTTTTAACACCACAGGTGAATTTGTGGTCCGGCCGGCCCCGTTGGGTTAGATTACAGTGCAACCATCGTGGTGGTTCTGTGGATGCCACACAGCCCCAGAGTGCGTGTGTAGTTGTGCGTCACAGCTCTCACTGCCAAAGATTGCAGGGCTACCCTCCCCCACATGCTCTCATGCCCTCCCTCTTCTCTATCTCCATGCGTACCTCCACCACTATCTGCATCTCTCTCTTCTTCTCTCTCCTTCAATCTTTTAGCCACTTCAGAGAGGGGCTTAAGAGGAGAGTTGTGGATGGAGAGACCATTTACAGCAGCAGAAGAGATCTTTTGAGGACAGGATGGATAAGAGCGGGCCCGAGTGAAAGGGATGTAGGTGTATATACACTCCCTTTGGTGGTATCTTACTCAGCACTGATTGTGCTTCTTGTCAGCTTGTTCGCACAACCCTCACAAAATAACTCACACAACCCCCTGAATCTGTCCGCTCTCAGACACCTTAAAGGCAGACCTTGTTTCCATTAGAACTAGAACTTTGCAATCCAGATTTGGATTGGAGGTGTGGGTGTGTGCTCCCCAGCTGTAGGAGTATACATATGTCAGCATTTCATACATGCTGTTGTGTAATTTCCCTATCGCGCGGAGCACGAGATCAAAATATTCCCCCTTGTGTAATCTAGCTGGCAGACGTGTAGCTATGTGCAAGGATACAGTAAAGCGACTGATAGCAGTGTCTTTGTTGTGTCTCGATAATGTCAGGCAATTGACCTTAACCTTGACAAGCGACTGGTAGTTTTGGTAAATCCAGATTCCACTATACGTGCTGCTGCCTCTTTGTCTGCCAGCCTCAGACCTCTGTGCTTCGTTATCTCCATCCATCCAGCTTTTATTTTTCCGCCGTTCAGTTTTATACAGTAGATATATTTGTGCTGCCAACCAATTAAAATGCCAGCAATTGTTCTTCCTGTAGAAAACAGGTAACGTAGTCTCCCAGTACTCACTGACGCTGGGGAAACTTACTCCGCTGAACATGCATACAGGTAGTAGTGAAGGTGTTCAGGGCCCACCTGACAGATAAGATAAATGTTATTAGCTAGTTCCTGGTGTGCCCCTCTCTTTGCTGCTTTCTCGGGCAGCTGCTCATATGGGCCACATGAAAAGCCACAACTGAGCACACATAGGCCTGTCACAATAAACAATAAATCAATTAATCGCGTGATAATTAAAACTGAAAGCTCAATAATTTCCTTTTGCGAGATTTATTGTTTTTCTCTTTTCTCACTCTCTTTCTACCAAAACTTCAGTCTGGTATATTGGCCTTAACTAGCGCCTTTTTTTTCGAAGAATTATTTGTATACAGAAACTTCATAATTCATTTTTATTTGTTGTCTCCGTTGTTTTGTTTACTTATTTATTTTGGATATTTAAAATGTCTTCCAGTTCCACTGTTAAATAATCAATAAAATTGAGAGTTTATTGATCTTTGAGATGGCTTACTTCCATTATTATCCCATTACCACTGTAGTATTTGAAAATGGTCTCAAAAAGAACAATATTATTGTTTATTGCAATAACTTCTTGGACAATTTATTGTCCAGCAATTTTTTTTTTATTGTGACAAGCCCCACATCCTTCTTCTAATTTACATTCCAGATGGCTCATGTAATGTTGAGAAACCAGTTTTGGAAGTTTCTTTTTCGCATAGCAGTTCAGAGACGTGGTTGTTGCTTAGCTCAAAATGGCGCCTTGCACAAAGTGTTCACAGGCTTTGATCTTTTTCCGCGTTCTGTCACGTTGCAACCGCACGCCTTAATTTGACTGTGATCTTATTTGATGCACCAACACAAAAAGTAGTGCTTTTTTATGACAAAGTGCAGCATGCTTTTGGTGTACGTCTGTCAGCTTTGCACACCTAGACACTTGGATTTCCGACATTTTCCTTTACAGAATAGCTCAGGCTATATCAGTTATCTTCAATTCACATTTTTTAAGTCTTGCCACAGATTGTCAATTGTTCTCAACTTTTACTGGTCAATTTTGGCATGGTAATTTGCATTGATCCGAAGTATTTCACTGTAACTCTGGCTTTCAGTTTAAGCTCGTCCTGGCTGGCTGGTCCATTCTTTAATAACGGCCAGATTTCTGGACTTGATAAGTAGTAGCTGTGCTGTTGACATGTTTTCCTGCCTGAGCTGTGGGTTTCTGCTGCTCCTCCAGAGTCACTATGGGCCTCTTGGCTGCCTCTCTGATAATACTGACCCTGTCTTATGCAGCTTATGTGGATGGCCATATCTTGGCTTTGCAGCTGTCCCATACTCTCCTTTTCCAGGTGATGGATAGAGCAGTGCTCAGTGAGACATTCAAGGCTTCGGATATATAGCTTTAAAACCTAGTCCTGCTTTAACTGTAAATCCCTGACCTGTCTGATGTTCTCCTTGGCCACCATGATGCCGTTTGTTCACTAATGTTATCTAACAAACCTCGAAGGCCGTCAGAGAACAGCTGGAGCTTTACTGAGAAAAAATACACAGTAGTGTTATCTAAATTGATGACATTGGATCTTATCAGAGTATCGGAGCTACAATGCACACTTGCCAGATTTTTTGTAAAAAAAAGAATAAAAAAAAAGATTCTTAATTTTCCATCTACTTCTCAAAGTAGATGGAAAATTTGCTACTTTGCATTACTTTATAACAGACTCAATAAAATACACTGATTGTGGTTGTAAAATGTTGGGGGGTATGAACACTTTAGCATGTTACTATAGATGCTCAAAGAACTGTGCACGCTTGACTGCCATTCATCATCTGACTAACCCACTTCATTTTGAACTAAACTGGAGTTTTAATTAAGTTAAAATTGCCGCTTAATTCAGTGGTAAAGACAATTACGCAGCCTTGCCTGTGATTGCCCAACCATGTAATACTTCCTTCTCATTTTCCTGTGTGTCTCTCGCAGCTTAGTGAGGACTTGGGAGAAGTCTCTATTACACACAGAGATTTTTGTTATTTTTTGAGAAATATTGACCGTAGAGTTAAAATTCAACTGGCTAGAGAGAAGCCGAGATTTTTCTTTAAGGTCTTAGATCACAAAATAATAACATTCATATATAACACATTGCAAAATGATTCATTTTGATTGAATGTTTGCACAGTTTGTCACATTACAACCAAAAATATAAATATATTTGATTGTAATTCATATGTGACAGATAAACATAATGTACAGTACAGACCAAAGGTTTGGACACACCTTTCTAATTCAATGGGTTTTCTTTATTTTCATGACTATTTATAAGGCAAGAAATCCCACTTATTAACCTGACAGGGCAACACCTATGAAGTGAAAACCATTTCAGGTGACTACCTCTTGAAGCTCATCAAGAAAATGCAGAGTGTGTGCAAAGCAGTAATCACAGCAAAAGGTTGCTACTTTGAAGAAACTAGAATATAAGGGGTATTTTCAGTTGTTTTACACTTTTTTGTTTAGTGCATATTTCCACATGTGTTATTCATAGTTTTGATGCCTTCAGTGTGAATCTACAATGTCAATAGTCATGAAAATAAAGGAAACTCATTGAATTAAAAGGTGTGTCCAAACTTTTGGTCTGTACTGTACATGTCCATCCGAGTCTAAAATATGTTGCAGTTTCTGGCTATTTAAGTGATTACATGTAAGTATTAGGCCAAGAATTTATTCAGCAATATTTTCAGCGGAAGTTTCTCATTCAACATCAACGTTCTCTGTGTCAATGCCAAAATGTGTTAGTGGGTGGCTTTTAGAGAAATGGCTTATTTGTAGAAGAAGTTATGAAAACATTCATACTAAAATCATTTGTGTGTCCTCCAGTGTAATTGTTGCCAGGTTCCAGTTCTCCGTCTACCGGCTAAAAGGAAAAAAAACATTAGAAAATTGCAATGGTTGTACAATAAGCTTCATAGGTAAGACAATGGTGGAAGAAAGCGCACATGATGTAGAGGCTGAGAAGTAAATATTTTCTGATTATAAATAAATGCTGGTTTAACATTTTTAATCAGAGTAAGCTTTCGCTGTGTAGATCGGAATGGATTACCAAAGTTAGCTATGTTTGCTAAATGTTTGAATAATGTAAAAGTATGTGAAGATAAAATCTTTAAAAATGTATTTCAATTCATATGTGGCATACATTTAATTAGTATTCAGCAGAGTAGCTACTGAATATTAACACTAAATACTTCTTATTCCTCAGACTCAGATTGGATTTAATTTTTCTGTGTTCAATCCACTGTAACTAATCTGTGTGATTTTGGGCCATTGTCCATTTAATGACCCACTTGTGTCCAAGCTTTAATTTTCTGACTGATGTAAAATGTTGTTGTTTCAATATTTCCACATAGTGTTTTTCCTAATGATTCCATCTATTTGATAAAATTCTTCAGTCCCCCCTTGAAAGTGTAAAAACACTGCATCAACATGATGCCGCCACCTCTGAACGTTAGCTGGAATGGTGCAAATTTCCTAATTTATCCTCCTCATGTTACAGTGGCCATTATGGTCACAAATACTCCAATTTTAGTTTCCTTACACCTTAATCTGTCTCTGGAGATTTATGTTCTTTGTCTCTGAGTTTGCAAACTAAAACATGGATTTTTACTTGATCCTGTTCCCGGATTAACTTTTTTTTAAAAAAATGTTTATCTCCGAGTTCTTGTCAGTATAGCTCTTGTTTCTTTGTGGACAATGACACCATCCTACCCTCTTTAGCCAGCATTTTACGATCTTTTGCTTTTGCTCTGGAGTTGATGCCCAGCAAAACATGTTCCTCTCCTGAACACTGAATTCATCAACTTCCCAAACATTATAGTGGCTGAACATCCTCAAGATGTTTAAAATTGTGTATGACTATTTGAGCTTGAAATTATATCTGGAGTGCCCGGAAAGAACCCACGCATGCACAGGCAGAACATGGAAACTCCTTGCAGAAATCCTCGGGCCAGGATTCAAAACCAGGACCTTCTTGCTGCAAAGCAATGGTTCTGCCTTCTGCCTTGCTGTTCAGGCCTGTACTTAAATTTCAAAATATTAGGAAGCCACAAAATCTGATCTAAAACATAAAAATTGTAGGCTCATTTAATGTTGAATAGCTGTGTATCGTACAGTTCCATCCCCATAAGTACAATAAAGTCATTACTGAAACTTTTCTTGCGAGTACTGTGAGCAAAGCGCTGCAGTTTGCTCTTCAAAAGACTGAACAAATGAATATCTGAATGGTAAATATTTGGTTTCCAGCTGTCACCGCTTTCAGGCCCAGTACGTTCACCAAGTATAAACCTTTGTGATTAAAGCGGTCTCTGTTTTGGGTAAATAGTTACCTCTCTGTTTTTCCCTTTTTGTTCTTTTAAAGCATTTAACTGCAGTAGTGAGTGATTTTCTTTTTCAACAGTAATTTGCTCCAGTCTGCAGCATGTTGGTGCAACCAGTAAGATCTGCTGCACATCTGAGAATCGGTGCACATTAGGTTAGATGCTGAGTGAAGCCAGGATGAGAAGAAAATATTTCTGAACACAAAAACCCCACACATACACTGACGCCATCTTTTCACAACCACAAATCTTGCCTCATCTTGTACATAGTTTCCCAGCAAACAGTCTGACCATAAACAGGTTTCTCATGCTGCTTATCTATTAGACGATCATTTATAAATGTCATACATAATTTTTTTTTCACGTGCACACTTAGAGGAAGTGCTGTATTGTTTAAACAAATGGCCCCAATTTTTATTATTGTTCAGATTCCCTCTAATAATCTGAGAGGGAATGCTCATTTTATGCAGAAGGGCACATGCCTCCAAAGAATTGTGGTAAAGGGTTAAAGGTAAGCATAAAGTGTTGTTCGTGGATTTAAAGATGTGTTGGTCGAGAACTTTTGCGATCAGATTTAAAATGTTATGGCCGTACTGCTTTAAGGGAAGTAATAAAAATCTCAAATGATCTCTTTTTTTTTATTCAGTCTTTTGAGAATATTGGAATTCCCACAGTGATGAGGTCTAAAGTGGCGCTGTGAGCTACGAAGAAGAGGACATGAAGCTTTTAAAATAAAAGAACTACTGTAAAGATTTAGTGTTGTTTTTTTATTATTTATCTTTTATTTGTTGCAACTGTCTTTCTTCCTCCCTTGTTTCTACAAATACACGCATGTTTGTGTTTTTGTGTTTGCTTTGTGTGTGTCTCTATGTGTGTGGATCTGTCCTGACCGTCAGCCAATGCTAGAGAGCGACCTGGGTCTTCTTCCTCGTTTGGTAAAAGAGGAAATATGAGTCAAATGGAGACAGTTAGTTCTAATAAGATGTGACCAGCTTTACAGGAAAAAACAGACTGACATGCCAGCAGAAAACATCAATACAATCGGTCTGATTTGTTTCTAAGGCATGTTGAAAATACTAATTTGCATATTAGTCTTTTTCTGTAGGCCTCTTCCAGGGCCACAGGTGGGCATGCAGACAGCTTCTGCAAATATTAGTGAGCGAATGGGTCACTTTCAGGAGACTGATGTGCAATAGGATGAGTCTGAGTAGTATGATGTCTACCAAGATGGCAGCTTCCGTTGTGTCAAATGTAAAGCTTGAGTGGAGATTATGTGCAATTTCATAATCCCAACTCTATGGGAACAGTTAGAGATTGTCTCTTTATGTGGCAGAGCACAAAGTTATTTCTTAAAGTCACGGACATGAGAGTTTTGGTGAGGAGGAAGTTGACTAGCCTTCACAAAGTTCAAACTTTATCTCTGTATAACAATTTCTGGATTAGTTAGAGTGGAAACTGGAAGCAAAAACTTTTTCATCCACCAGTAGTGCCTGAGCTCACAAATGGGCTTATATGGTCAAATATTCATGGGTCTTGAAATGACACAAATGCAACCATATTGTAGAAAACCTTTACAGGAGATTGAGGCTTGTAAAGCTGTGAACTGTGGCCCATTACAACATTAAACACCACAGATCCAAAATGAGACGTTATAAAGTTCATAAACAAATAAATTCAGATAAGTACAGATTAAACACTAAACTATAATAATATTTCCACTGCATAATGCTACGGTGGATGATTCTAACTTCCTAGTATGTCTCAGTGATATTTGAGTTTTATTCTCCCATCATGATGGTATAAGTTTATACTGTCCTCAAACAAACTGCTGTAAATAAGTTTCCATGTATATTTGATCATTTTTAAAATAAAAATATAAAAATTGAAACAGGTAATATATTTTGAGTCATGGTAAAAGTTATGCATGCATCATGTGGTTTGATCATTCATACAAAATGCTCCATGCTTGTCCTGGTGTCTTAGTCCCAAGGGATTTTAGGTTGGAGCAGGAGATTGATGACAGATTGGAGCTTTGATTGCAGCAATGTGGGAGGTGCACCAACCTTTAGTGGTGGTGGGGAATAAAAAACCTAAGCCAAGATGGAAAGGCTCTCGCTTTGGTTTTGTTTTTTTTCCCCTCTTTCATCTATGATCATGAGATGTGGATCGGGAGTGAAAGAACAAGGCTGCAAGCAGCTGAAATGAGCTCAGCTTTAGAGACAGCATGAGGAGTACCAGAGTGGGGCTGCGGTTCCTCAAATTAAAAAGGAGTCGGTCCAGATGGTTTGGTCATCTGATCAGGATGCTTCCCGGCTGTCTTCCTTGGAGGTTTTTCCGAGGCGTCCTGCTGGACAGGAGGCCACAGCGAACACTCACCACCTGCTGGAGAGACAATGTCTTGAGATCAGAATATTCAGAATATGTTCTGCCTTCTGCATTCCTCAAAGAGATCAATTAAGATGAACTTGACAGAGTTTTGGTGTTGGTAAATTGTCCCAGTTGTCAAAAATATACATTTATATGTTAAAGGTTGAAATTTTTGATTTTCAAATGTTTTGCAATTTCCAATGACATAACATAATAATCTTATTGGGAGGTTATTACAAAATGTCCTTATTAAATTTAACATTTTTAACTTCAGTCTCTGTTAGATTATTGGTTGCTGGAAGGTCTAAGGCTGAAAATAAGTAATTTGGAAGTTAGTTTTCTTTTAGTAAGCTGGGTAAATTGCTGCTCACGCCCACTTTATGCAATTACATAAAGGTCTGCATCCTCAGAAGACAAATGTGAAGTAAGACTTATTTCAAATCTGTGTTACTACGCATGGACGACAAGATGGCAATCTGCCAGCGATATTGAGGGGCGCAAAAGCGTGATGATGGCTACGCAGCAGAAACGTAGTGATTGTCATTTCCCTCAGAGGTAACCTGAACCAGGCTAGAGGACAGCCGCTACATTTCATTTCCATGTGTTTCTCCTGGCAGAGAGGGACTTCACCAGTCTATGTGAGAAGCAGCCCATCGGTCGGCTGCTGTTCCGTCAATACTGTGACACCCGGCCAGAGCTGAAGCGCTGCATCGACTTCATGGACGCTGTGGTAAGAGCAGAGTTTGATAGCATGTAGTTATGTTTACTCAGTTGAATTTACTTTAGTAACGTCTTGGGGGGGGGGCGACTTTTAGGAGTATTTTTACTACATTGTACTTTTTTTACTTTGTAATGTGGAGTTTGGCTACTCTTTAATGAAATTTCTGGATACTGTATGCACTTTGAGCAGCTTCACTGAATGAAGAACAAGCTAGTTTTGAGCAAAATTTCACCAGACACAGACAAACACCTTCACTTTCATAAGTTTTATATTGAAACAAACAAATGTGGAAAAATGTTTCTCTTGCTTGACTTTATTATTTTGTAATTATGCTGTCTATATAAATTATTTTCATTTTGGTCTTCAAAATTCCCACATAACGTTGTTTTGGTCTGTCTGAGATAATTTTTACCAAATACTTTAACAATTACCCTTCGCAGTCTGTGATGACATCACAGATGTCTTTTCTTCGTGACCCAGATGCTCTCTTGCTTGTCGTGTTTTTCCTCATATCGTCCATCTGTCAGCTGGGTCTCGGCCTACATCAGGCTGTGCAGAACGAGAAATGGGAGTGGTAAACCGGCGCTTTGCCTGCATGGGTGGGTGGGTGATTAGTGACTTTGGTTGTTAAAGAGCAGACCCCTCCTCTTCCTCTCTGCACTCCTCCATGAGGTCAGTCCCACGTCAGAGGCAGTTCCCCTGGGTGAGCAAGCAAACACAGGCCCGAGCTTGTGTCTAGGCCCCTGGTGGAATGCAAGAAAGGAAACACAGGAGGTGAGGGGGGTCGTGCCTGTTTAATGAGGACCTATGTTGGGGGTTTTCACGGTATGCAGGCACACTGCAAAAACACAAAAATGTCACCAAGTGTATTTGGTCTAGTTTTGAGCGCAAATATTGTAAAATCAGATAAAACTAACTAGTAACTTTTCAGCAAGAAATGGTGTCATATGAAATGAAAAAGTACTAGTGCCAGATTTTTTCCACTTATAATATAGAAAAAATGTCTTGTTCCGTTGGCAGACTAGTACTTTTCATCAATATTAAGGAATTACTGACTTTAACCAAGCTCTTATGTGTTGCTGAACAATTTGTTTTGTTTTATTTCAAGTGTAGTAGTATAGTTATACTAGAAACTAGCATAAAAAATACTTGGTAAGTCTTTTCATTGCAAGTACTAAAAAGGCACCTATTTACAGTGATGGATTTAAATTTAAAACGATTGAATAAATCTCTAGGGTTGTATGTGTTCTGCCGTTTCCCCTCCGGAGTGTCACGTTGTTGCTGTGATGCATATTTGCAGCGCTCAGTCCTCTTCCTCTCTGCAGAGCTTGTTTTCAAACAAAACAGACGGCCGAAGGTGGTCAAACTCCAGACCATTTCCCCACGTACAGCCATATTTGACCAGAGGCACAGTCTGAGAACCTGTACAGTCCGTGATCCTGTTGGGCAACAATTGTAACGAATGAAGCATGAAGATGAATAAAGTTGTTGTTTTGCAGAGTTCCTTTCATTACTTTCTCCTTTTGTCTCTTCTTAACCCGTTATTTTGTTCTGGATTCAGGGCCTTCCATTCTGCCCGTCTCTCTCTCTCTCCCCTTATTTGGAGAAGTATTAAAGATGGCTGAACGAGCGTGGCTTAGCCTGGCGTCGCTGCTCACGTGTCTGTTTTTCCTCGTACAGGCCATGTACCAGCTAGCTCCCGACGAGAAGAGGAGGGACTGTGGACTGAATGTATTAGACACATACTTTAATAACGGGGTAAGACGCATGAACATGTTTACTCTGATTCAGAACCAGTTGAAACATTTTGAGATCTTAAACTTTCAGGGAGGCATTGTAAGAATCAGTGTTAAGTAATTTATATCTGAAAATGCAGGTTTGCCCTTATGGCTTCACATCGTATAGATGCAAGACATTTTTTTTCTCCGTTTGTAAGGATCAGCAGGTGATGATGTTACTGTGCTGTGAGAAACACAACTTTGTGTTCTTGCAATTGTCATTGCAGTGATGTCCATCAAAACTTAAGATTTTCAGTAATGTGTTTGATCACTTTGATGGATTTCACTGTCCATTATAACTAGAGCTAATTTCAGATCACTTAGGAAACAGTGCTAAGGATGATGCGGGTTAACTGTAATCCATATCCAAAGTGAACTTTGGTGGGACTAAATTATCTTTGTCATTCTATATTGATCAAATTGGGCCCAGGATTCAATGATGTTTGATTTCAGTATTTCCCTGCTCTGGATTATAGAGTGAAAGAGAAAAACAGACAATGAAAAAATGTTTTATTTATATTTATATAGACCTTCATTCATTTCTTCTGACCTTCCTTCCTTCTTTACTTTCTCTCTTCCTTCCTTGCTTCTTCTTTTCCTTCTCGTGTTCTTTTCTTTTTCTCTTTTGCTTTCTTTTTCTGACTTTGTCTTTCTGTCTTTTTCTCCCTTCCTTGTGCACCTGTGTTCTGTCCTTCACTGAGTTTTTTTTCAGCTTTAGTGATTAAAGCCTGTCCACAGAGGTTCATAGGCAACTTGTATTTTATTTTAAACATGACTGAAAACTTTGATAATTTGAGAGTGGACATTTTTTTTTTATAAAGAAATGTGTAAAAATCCCATCATACATTACTGTTACAAAGTACTTTAAAACCCATTTTATTTTTGAGCGAATCCTTTTTTCCCCCCTCATCTTGTGTTTATCTCCTTCCAGTCAGCGGCCCATCTACCCGACATTCCCCAGGACGTTATCGCTCGGTGCCGGGAGAGGCTGGAGCAGAGTCCATGCAAGGAGCTCTTCAACGACTGCACCAAGTAAGTCTTGAAACTCAAACCTCCTCCTCCAGCTGCGATCGGACACGCGCGCAGCAACAAAACTTGTATAGATTGCTTGCGAGTTACCTCTGCCATCGATTGTTGCCGTCAACGTACGGCGCCAGTAGCTCCATTGGGAACGGTTTGTGTTCTCGCGGCACCGTCCCGCCTTTGGTAATGGCGGGACAGCTGACACCTGGGGTTATGTAACACTCGTAAACACGCACACACAAATGCAGCGCTGGGCAGAGAAAGCATCCGGATGGCTGGCATGGAAACAACAGCCACCTCAGTCTTCCTCGTACGCGCAGGTTGACAAACACGCACGCCGGTGCAGGTGTTTGTGCTTCCTCCTCTGAGAGCCAGAGGAAGCAAACAGACTGGCTCTATTTTACTGCACACACACACATGCACCCCCCCCCCCCCCCTCCCACACACACACACACACACACACGCATGGTTTCTCACATACTGCTGTCTAACTTTGTTTTACCTCAATAAGTGATGCCGGAAAAACCATGACTTTCCTGGTACATTGTAGTTGTGTCATGTACGTGGCAGTGATAAATGACGTCAAGGTCATCAGTAATTCTTATATCGTTTGCTATGTTTGTTCTCTGATAAATGCAGTTAAAGCTGAAAACTGAGGACAATTAAGTTACAGGTGATGTACAGTATATTCCAGGTGTATCACTGGTTTGCTTGAATAAATTAGCAGAAATTTGGCACGGGAACTGGTAGGCTTGGTATAATTATATAACCTTTGAAAAAAATCTTCCTTTAGCATCAGCTGGCGTGTTATTTTACAAACTGTTGTCATGTGCCTAAAATATTTTCCAGAATGGCCGTATTTAGGAAGTATTCATACATTTTGACCTTTGTCATACTAGAGCTGCACATTTCATTGGGATTTTGTGTGATAGACCAACAAGACGTAGCAGATAATTATATGTTTTAAGGAAATCTGAAGTCTTTGAGCCTTCATCAGTCAGTCTTTACAAATGGAGCACTTTTCTTAAACACTTTTCTATCTGATGACTTACATCAGATAGAAAAAAGGAGACGGCGCAAAGCAAACAAGAAAGAATCATGGCTAAGCCGGATAAACAGGCCTTTCAGGTTTTCTTCCAGGACTGCCCTATATTTGGTGCCATCCAGCTTCCATATCCTTGCTGAAGAAAAACATCCTCACAGCATGATGCAGCCACCACTACAGTGGTAATTTTCACTCCCGATAGCTTTTAGTCACACTGACCGTAAAGTCAGGAATTCCTTCTAAACTCTTTTCCATAAAGGAAAGATTTTTATGAATTCTCTCAGGCGATGGATTGAACGTTGCTCCACTTTAAACCTCTCTTCAGCTTCCCCCACACCTCTCTCCTGCACCTTGGTCTGCACGATACAGTTTTTTTTTTTGACAGCTTGTTTCTGCAACAAAGCCCTGAGAACCTCTGGATTTACACTGGGGTTGAACTGCACACAGGTGGACTCAATTTACTAATATGTGAATTCTGAAGGATTTTGGTTTACAAAAAAAAAAGCATAAATCCATTTTCTTCATCAATAATTCTGTTTTTCTCATATAGGTTACTATTTCTTAAGCTTTCAGTAGATTGATTTCAGCTTGGCATTTTTTCATTGGCATTTCCACAGCAGACGCTCTCCCTCAGATTATCATAAATGTGTAAACCTGAAATGACTGGAGAACATGGATTTGAACAAAAGATTTCCTTAAGTTTAGTCTTTGATCAATTTCTCCATGATCATTCTGCTTTTAGATTCCCTCCATGTTATTAAATTAAGTGTCGTTCCTCAGCTGTAGGAAACTTGACTTCTGGCAGAACATTTGCTCACTCCTGGATATTCCTTCCCGTATTGCGGTCCAACATACTGTAGTGTTATGTCATAGCCTGAGCATAGTGTCACCCTTCAGTGCAGTTTTTTCCTCATCCTCTTGTTTCTCTTCTCACTCCATTCGTGCCACATAGACCATGATCCAGCTCAGCTTGGACACAGCTTGGCTCTTTACATTTTAAACCAGGAAGATTTGAAGAGGAAAGATATTAATCGGTGTCATTGTGTTCCTGAAATCCTGTTGACAGCTTGTATGTATATTATTCGCATATACAGAGAATCTGTGTTGCACAGAGACATAGCATTTGTTTCTTTCTGTCTCAGCAGGGGGGCTTTCCTTGTGGAAACTCTGAAGGGTTTTGGCAAAAGCAGCGAGCGGTGACCACAGGCAGCTTTACTTGCCTTGCTTAGTGTTAAAGTATTTTCAAATTATGGTTTGGGAAAAAATTTTGAACCCAACATCAGCATCACGTCATCATTTTGGTTACAGAGGTCGGATATTTGCTCTGACTTTAGTTTCTGTCTGTGAGTAGCGAGCTAAGAGAGCGTTTTTCTTTAACTCGCAGGTTTTGTGAACAGAGGAGTGTTACGGCTTTCTGTACCTGCAGAAATTTACTCGTTGATGAGATGACAGCAGTTGCTCAAACCACAGTTGTGGAAGATCTGAAGCTATTTCAAGATTTTAGAAATATCATGATCTCGGGCAACAACTTTAAAGAAATGTAAACATGCAGTTTGAGTGTAAATTATCTGGATGATTTATCTTATTAAATAATACATAATTTTGCAGAATAAACTGCATTTTTGCTGTAATTAAGGTTTTGATTTTGATGCCTCTGAGTGGGGAGCAGTGTGTTGGTGGTTAAAGCTGCACAGCAGGAAGGTTCTAGATTCAAATCCCACACAGCATATCTATGCGGAGACTTCATGTTCCCCAAAGCATACATGGGTTCTCGCCAGGTGCTCCGGCTTCCTCCTGCAGTGCCAAAACAAACATGTGAGGTTAATTTTCTTCCTTACTTAGACATGTATGCTGGTCCGTCCTCTCTCTCTGGTGTTGTAATGGACTGTCCACTTGTCCAAGTAATTTTATTTATTATGGTTAAAGCTTTTTGCATTCATTTTACTTATTTGTTACAAATCTTCTGTATTTTACAGCTAATCTTTGGAATGTATTAATATGTCATAAATACCATTGCATAGTTTGGCGGTACTGAAATATCTCCCATCTCGTGACACCTTTATTTTACTTTATTTCTATTTTAAAATTTTTTTCTAGTTCTACTTAACTTATTTAGTTCACATTTTTTATTTATTTAGTTCAAATGATTGTGATGTAAGCTTGTTACAATAAGCAACAAGTCAATTAATCACATAATAAATTAAAATGAGCTTGATAATTCCTATTTGCATGATTTTGTTTTTCTCATGTCTCTCTTTCTACCAAAGACTGGATGACAAATGGCTTCAGCCTGGAGCACTGCTCTCAACTATCCCCATTTTTCAAGGGTGGCTGTGTTTACAGAGACTTCAGCAAATTTGTATTTTCTTTTAGTTTGGATGGTTAAAGTGTTTTCCGGTTACAGTGTTAAGTGATTGTTAGAAATTAAAAGTTTATTGGTCTGAGAGAGGCTGTACTTGCAATATTATTCCATTACCATTATATTTTTCGAAAATGATCTCAAAATAACAATATCATTTTTTATCGCAATAACTTCTGAGACAATTAATCATCCAGGAAAATTGATTGTGACAGGCCTATTCATATGGCAGTAGAAGAGAAGTTACATTTTTAAAGTGTGCTTTGTCATCCACAACCCAGACTTCTGCTCTAACCTGGCGCTCCTTTTATTCTGAAGCATTATAATGTCTTATCTCAAACTCTGAGGTCACTGTACAGCCTTGTCTGGAAAGCAAAGCTTATTGCTTATATATAAAGGGGGTGTTGCAGAAGTCAAAGAAAGGAGCTGACAGTCATACTCATCTTCTCAAAAAAAAAACTTCTCAGATTTTCAGTTTTCTGACATTTTCCCAAGAGGCGGTGCTACTTTAAGTTTTAAGTGTGAAATCCACAAAGCTTTTTTAATATTTTTTTGTTTGATGTGATCAAACAACACAACTCACCTCCCCATTCATAGTCCCATTAGATTTACTGTTCTGTGTGAAATCATATCTCGACCCAATTCAAAGGCAATTTGTACTTTTCACAGTGTTAAAACCTGGTTGTTGTTTTTTTTATCTTTCCACTGAAAGTTGCTGTGAACAGCAACTCAGCCAGCAATGCACAAAATTACAGGGCTGCACAAATGTAAACACATGTTGGGGAGGAGATCGTGATTTAATGTTGCTCTGCCTGAATGCAGCCTGGTGAGAAGTTCGTCTTATCAGAATAATCACAACCCCTCTTTCTGTTCTCCCTCCCTCTTCCAGAACAGTTCGCGATTATCTGAGTGGAGCTCCATTTTCCTCCTACCAGGAGTCCATGTACTTTTCTCGCTTCCTGCAGTGGAAATGGTTGGAAAGGTGGGTAGAGCCAGCAAACGCAAAGCATCTACTGTGATATTGTTTATGGAGAACATTTAGACTGTACTGCTTTCTCTTGGCCTTAGAAAATGGCTGATGCCAGAACCTATTAGTCATATAAGGAGCAGCAGCAATGTTTGCTCTAATACATAAAGGTGGGGCTGCCAATCAGTCTGTCTCTGCGAGTGGTTAATAATTTATACTTTGCATAATGGTTGGTGGAAAAGAGCAGGATGGAAACGGCAGTCATCAGAGTGGATTAATAATAAATTAGACCATTAATCTGTCTACAACATCACATGGTGTGTCAGAGTGACATCAGCTAGTATATTAAGCCCTTTTTTCTCCTTAAACATTATTCTCTCCTGTTTTAACATCATCTTCTTGTTTGTTTTTTCTTTTTTATCCCTGCAGGCAACCTGTAACCAAAAATACCTTCAGACATTACAGAGTACTAGGAAAAGGTGGATTTGGCGAGGTAAGATCAGGTTGTCTGTTCTGTAATTGTGTTATATTTAATATCAAATAGGAAGACCAAATTGTTCAGATTCACATGAGCCCATTTGGCTGGTTTTCTCAGGTTTGTGCCTGCCAAGTACGTGCCACCGGTAAGATGTACGCCTGTAAAAAGCTGGAAAAGAAACGGGTGAAGAAGAGAAAAGGTGAAGCAATGGCACTAAACGAAAAACGCATATTAGAAAAAGTTAACAGTAGTTTTGTAGTAAGTACGACTTTTTTTCTTATTCAACCTTTCCCTGAATTGCATCTGTGTTGTATGCATGCATGCCTGGTGCTTGCTGCTGCAGGATCCTGCAAATTAAAGCAAATGACATGTTTGCAAATCCTTTAATCGTCACCTGCTAAAAGTTAGATGCAGGAAGAAAGAGTTCTGCTTGTTTGGTTTTGGGGAGAGCGATTTATTACAATGAAACCACAAAAATATTGTCTTGAATGATTTCAGGAAAATGTAAACATTCTGACCACTTATGTTGCATGAATGCATTGAATCAAAGCCATATTCAGTATTTTATTTAGAGGATGCAAACATCTGAAATTTGGGTTTATTTGCAGCATGCCGTCAGCCTCAAATGTTTCAGTATTTCCTTGAAACTGATTGGATATTTATTCTTGCCAACAAATTGTCATGGTTTTATGTTATTGTCTGCAAGTCAGACTGTAAACACAACACTTAAAACCAAATATATTCTCAGTATCTGACATGAAGTGAGTCGGTTAGGATTAATAAAATTATTTCTATTTGCTAAATTCCAGAATAATGACTGCATTCTTTAGATTTATATTTTATTTCCATTTGTTCATCTGTTCAAACAATTCAATGCAAGCATAAACGGCATGTCCTGCCATCATTCTGCCCAGGAAAAGCCCAGAGATAAACCCCATAATAACATCCAGACATCTTGGAGTAGATTTAGCCAGAATCTTCCCGACAGCGTCGTCATCCATCATGAAACGAGACCTGTACCGGTTTGGGCTGAAAGACCACTCGGCGAGGAAGAAGTCATTGCTCCAAAAACAACAAAGACAGCCAGATTACAGTTTACAAATGCACACGGGGACAAAAACCTTCAGTTTTGGAACTATGTCCGATGGTCTGATGAAACTAAAGTAGAACCGTGGGACATTGTTCTTCTTGATTGGAAGAATAATGGAGAGGCTTACAAACCAGGGAACATCATTCCAACTGTAAAGCACATTGTTGGCAGCGTCATGATGTGTGGACAGAACATTTCACAAAATAGATGGCCTCATGATGAAGGAACATTTTCTCAGCTAGGAAGTTGAAGCTTAGGCATAAAACAGACAGTTTTCATAAGCATACTACCAAATTATTAACAAAGTAGCCTTAAGGACAATAGAACCAATATTTTAGAGGAGCCATCACAAAGCCCTGACGTCAGGCGTTTAGAAAAATCTGGTCAGAGCTGAAGAAGTTTGCGTCTGTGAGAGAGAGGGTAGACTGCAAACCTAAGTTCATAGATCTATCAAATAATTAAGGGATGTGTTTGAAATAATAAAACTTCTCTTTCTTTTATTCTGGCTTTTAGTAGATGCAGACAACTTCAGTAATCTTAACTGACCTAAAAACAGAAAAGTTGTATTTTGATTAAATGTCAAAGAGAGAAGTGATGGTCCTCTTCTCGTACAATGTGTGCAAATATTTGGTCTGAGCTGCATACTTTTTGTGGGGAGAAAAATCAAATGAAGTCCAGTTTCTGAATGCTCTCTTTTCTCTTGCTGTTTATAAGCTCTAGCTAATGCACAAGTTGTTTTTTTTACCACTGTCAGCCTTTTACTTGTTCTTTCCCAATGAAACAATCAGAAAAGAAATGGAAATACCTAGATTTATATACAGTAGTTACCCTGCTGTATGTCGATATCAGCCCTCAAGCTCAACTGCACAACCAGGAATGTGTGTTTCTCTTTCCATTTGCTTCAGGTGTTTACACAAACATACATCACTGCAGGAGAAGAACGTGTACTTTTGCTACGATTTACTTCTGTTAAATAAATCAATGAATATTGGAAGTTTGACGTTTTTATAATTCTTTTAAATCTCAGACGAGCTGGATGAACAGACCATTCTGAGATAATGATAGAGCAAAAATGTAGTCCAATATTGATCTTTATCAATATATCTATATTGATAAAGATAACTAATAAATTAGCTTGTTCAACTAACATTGGGCATAAAAATCACATTAAAAACAAAAACATTGGATTAGAAGACTTGCAGCATCGCTTATCAAAGAGCGATGCTGCATGTCCTGCAGAAGTCATGTTCGCAATAGCTGGCTGTGTGTGTGTGTGTGTGGTTATTGACATCATTGCTGTGGATTACATAATGTTGTGTTGAATTGTGTCTGTGTTGAAATGTGGTCTTATGACTCGGACTGCTAGACGGCCTTTTCAGATTTATTCTCAATAATGATCACGTATTATTTTGGTGTAAAGATTTGCACTTCAGTAGGACTGTAGTGGAACAAAGATGGGAGCTTTGACATTTGCAACAGCTTCACTCCTAGACACAAAATCTTACCAAATATTTTTGGTCTAGTTTCTTGTGCAGATATCTTAGTTTTGTTTTACCAGTAGCTTTTCAGCAAGATATAGTTCCACTGGCAGATTACACCAACAAGTAGTTTTTCTTCAATATTGAATTATTGACTTAAAACAAACTCCTATTTATTGCTGAAACATTACTTGTAAATTAGTTTTGTCTTATTGTGAGTGTACTAAAATATTTTCACTACAAACTAGACCAAAAATATTTGGTAAGATTTTGTGCCTTTACAATGTTGGAGTCCTTTTTTCACAACAATCCTACAAGAATTGCAATTGAAAAACGATTCTGATACGGATTTAGATTGCTATGGAAATCGTTTTGACCGTCCCCTGTGGAAACGCGTACAGACTGTCGCACAACGATGGTATTGATGTTTCGCTCGGTAGCGCTGTGCCTCGAAGCCTCTTCGTTCTCTCCACTTGTAGCCAACGGCTGTGTCGAGGTTGTGCAGGGTGTTGGATTAGTCGATTTCTGATGCAGCGTGAGTTATGTTGTGCGCCCTTGATTTGAGTGAGTCATGATAGAGGCATGGTCATTCACACACACACACACACACACACACACAGAGGCTGAAGTGGGTATGTTGCCGAACCTCAGACTTGCAGCTCCAGTCACCTGGGATTGGCACATGTTTTTTTTTGTTTTTTTTATTACACGTGTGTGTGTATATGTGTGTGTTGGTTCTGGGTGCTGCAGGCAGAACTGATGACTCTTGATGTGCCTCTCTACCTACAAGAGCAGTACAGTTGCCTGGAAACGCTGACCAAACAGCAGCAGCGAGGAGAAGAGTCAAGTGCTCTCTCCAAGTCCTCGTTCCTCTCTCTCAGTATTGTTTTTTACCTTTTTGTGATTGGTTCATACTATTAGTCAATGCACACCATTAGCCTGCTGCATGTTTTACACAATGAGCCGCCCGTGTGCTTTCAGTGTGGGAGGATACATGGGAATTTGAGCCACAGGGGTGATTCTGCTCTGATGTCTGTAGCAGGGGAAGTGAGGTAGCGCTACTGCACTGTGGTGCAGTTTGTTTCCCATCTTTTTGACTTGTGCTTTACTCTTAATATCTCTATCAGTGTTGATGCAAGCACAAAATAGACAGCAGTATAAAGGAAAATAGCAGTAGTAAGAGTTTTGCTTAGATTTAATTGGTAAAAATATTTTTTATACTTGTGGATTTCAAAGGTGGTTCAATAAATACTGCAGATATAGATTTTTTTTTTTTAAATCTGTAATTTGATTAATTTTTATTATTTAAATTTTTTTTACTTTCAGGCTGCAAGGTAGAGTAGTTGATAGCATTGTTGCCTTGTGTTTGAAACTCATATAGGTGTAGATGATGAATGGATGAAATTTGTTCATTTTGTCTGGCTTTAATTCTTCATTTTTTTTGTCCAAATCCTTATCAGAATCCTTTAGTCAAAATTGGAAAATGCGAATGAAATAAAAACGACAATTGGCGGTGAAAAATCAAAATCAAATTAGAATGTCTCCGTTTTTTGGGGCATTTAATGTTTTTATAGTGAAATTACACTACATCCTTGTGGTGGGCATTTATTGTATCGCTTATTATTTATCATGGAAAGTTTCTTATCACAGTAAGTATTTGTGATTTATTGTTGCTTTGATAAATTTCTATTAATCATGTCAAATACAAAACAAAACTGACAGTATTGTCAGAAATTTTGTTTTTACTATTTGTTCCAGAAGAGCATCAATAAATTTGAATAAATAAAAAAATAAAAGTTTCCTTTTTCGAATGGGTATGTTTCTCAAAAGTAGTATTTGTGTTTGTGAATGCTGAGCCATGCAGTCACAGCCGTACAGTTGCCTAAAAGAGTAGTGATAATTTATTTTTTATCTGTATTTTTTATTGTTGTCACAATTGTACCATAAAATATCACAATAAAATTCTATATGCTGGTTGTTTGTTGCTCACTTGGCCCATAGGACCATTTTCCTTCCCTCCTTGTATTTTCTCTCTCTACATGCTCCATAGCAGATGGGATCCCTCCTGATGGCAGCAACATTTTACACAACTGCACATGCACACACTGTACCCTGTGTGTCACTGACCCACAGCAGGGAAGTGAGGAGAAGGGGGGAGGCTTGTGGGAAAGAAGGAAAAAGGAGAGTGATTGATGATGGAAGGAGAGCAGCAAGATGGATTTTCCATCTCTGGGATACATCTTCTTTGGGTTTCACATTGTGTATATTCCTGACAATCCATTTGGGATAATTGATGAATATTTGGGGAGCATTAAACAATTCTGATATTAGAGTTGTACCCCATCCTCTCATTTCTCTCTCTTTATCCCACTCCTCCCACCCGGTCTCTGATCCAGGTTCACTACCGCTTCCGTAAATTTCTTTCTTTTTTTTCTTTTCCCTCCCTCCTCCAGGTTAGTTTAGCTTATGCCTATGAGACCAAGGACGCGCTGTGCCTGGTCTTGACCTTAATGAATGGTGGTGACTTAAAGTTCCACATCTACAACATGGGAAACTCTGGCTTTGACGAGCAAAGGGCCCTTTTCTACGCTGCTGAGATCTGCTGTGGCCTTGAGGATCTGCACCGCGAGAGGATAGTCTACAGGTGACGCTTTACTTACTGGAGGTTTTCGGGGATATTCTGAGGATGCAATCTGTTTCAGAGAAACTGTTTCTGAAGGACAATTTGATTTATGTACAGATTCTTGGAATGCACAATGCATCTGTCAAAATCAGTGCGAAATGGGAACATAAACACAGGTGCTCGTAGAAGAAAAAGATGCTGCTAAATCTGCAGGCCACAAGCAGCTATAACCGCAAAAACATGTTCATTGATCTCTGCGTGTGTCAGAGGAAACAGCTGGCTCTGTGGTTTCAGTTTGCACTGCTTTAGTTCAGGTTTTGGGGTCATTTTCAGATCTCTGGTTTGACCAGGTTTTGAAATTGAATTATTTTCTGCTCAGCCCAGTCAGGCTGAAAATTGGTGTAATTTATTTGTGTTTTTCTAAAGATCTAACTATTGTATGTTAGGCTGGATTATAAGCAAAGTCTTATTTCTTTTTTATTTTAATATTGGCATATTGGATTGAAAGAAGGTTTAAGGAAAATATTTCTATTTAACTTGTAAAATAAATGTAATTTCAGAAAAAAAGTTGAGACATCACCTTGCATAGCTCTGCATTAAATGTCAAATTTCCCATCCTCTTAATTTGCTCCTCTGGTAAAGATCAAAACTGCATTTGAGAGCATTTATTCTTCACTTATGACGTTATACTCTTACTCTTCTAAAATATTGTTTTTGAGACCAGCTCTAATTTCAGAAGCATCTCCTAACTTGTTGTTTGTTGCAGAGATTTGAAGCCTGAAAACATCCTTCTGGATGACCGTGGTATGTCGCCTTTTTTAGTTTTTACTACATCGATTTTTGGCTCAAAATTCTTGTCCTTCATTTTTCATTTCAGAAATTTGGTCTACAATGTCCAAATCAAACAAGCTGCACTGTATCTGCCTGTTTTCATTGGCTGCAGAGGCACTGTTTTAAGTTTGCCTAACTCTCTCCTTACACTCCTTCTTGCATTAACATTAATTTGCCCACATCCATCTTGAAGTAAAAGAATACCCCACCTTTCTTTCGGCCGGTTTTTCCCTGAAATTATTTCATGCTTCAGTGTAACTCAAGCACATCCCCAGCTGTGTGTATTTCTGCAGATGTTACTTACAGGCGTCTGTTAAGTTAAATTACTGGTATTCAGAAAATTTCTGGTAAACAATCTGTCTTTTGCTTTTGCTCAGGGCACATTCGGATCTCCGACTTGGGTCTTGCTGTTCAGATCCCTGAAGGGGAGACGATACGAGGGAGAGTGGGCACAGTTGGATACATGGGTAAGAACTTCAACATGTTGGTCCATCAGCTCCTTTCTTCCCATTTTGACTCTTTCTGTATACACTTTGTTATTTGATCTTTACTTAACCAGAAAATAACTCATAAAGATTAAGAAGATGTAGTCTCGGTTCTCTTTCCTGCTGCTGTCGAACCGCTTCACGTCACAGTCCACCCGCTGCTTCTCATCCACTCCGCAGCTCCTGAGGTGATCCAGAACGAAAGCTACACCTTCAGCCCGGACTGGTGGGGTCTGGGCTGTCTGATCTTCGAAATGATCCAGGGCCAGTCGCCTTTCCGGAAACGCAAGGAGCGAGTCAAGCGGGAGGAGGTGGACAGACGGGTGCGTGAGGACCAGGAGGAGTACTCTGATAAGTTCTCAGAGGATGCGAAGGACATCTGCAGGCAGGTGAGGAGAAAGAGACTGAAGGGACAAATATCTCTCTGTGAGATTAGGACAACGGTAAAGAACCTCTATAACCCAAAGAAACTTTTCAGCCTTAGCTAACAATAAATAGATTTTTCTTGAGCTGTAAAACATGCATCTTTTACATAAGGCTGTCATAGAAAAGTGTCTTCAGTCAGAGGCTTCTTCAAACGCACTGTAATACAGACCGCTACAGTAGGTCTTTCCTGCCCACATCCATCACCATCCAGAGTAACTCTTTGAAGAATCTTGAATTAATGAGTTACAGCAACATTTAATTTCCCTTTGGAATCAATAAAGTATTTTTCAATTGAATTGAATGAAGCTAAGAAGGAAGGTAACTTATGTTTTCTAAATCTTTTATGAAAAAATAAAATTGTGTTTTCTGTTTAGGATTTAGAGCAAAGAAAAGCACATTTTTGTAATTTCTGTGTCCATCGAAGAGGAAAATAAGTAAAGCAAATCATTCTGAACAAAAACTGATTCCTCGTGCCATTACTGTCATTTGATTGTGGAGGTTTTATGCAGATATTTAATTGGGACGTAGAAAAGTGAATTTTCTAACCTAAAGAATTTGTTAATTCTATTTTATACAAAAATATTGTTCATTTATATATCATCTGGACTATAGTAGAGATCCACAGGCTGCTGCAAACTCTCTGAACGCATCATAGAGACAGAAATCAAGAAAATGTATATAAATTACATATCCTCATTTATAACAGTACTGACCATTTGTAATTATTTAAAATAATTATTTTGTCTAACAAACTGTTACCTACTGTCACTATTTCCCGTAGTGTTTCATATGGTTGTATTATTTTCCTTCACAAATTTGATGAGCGAGCCACTGAGTGTGTGTGTTTCTGAGAGCAGGAGCACTGGGACATTTTTTTTTTAAAACTTAGTGGAATATTTTGACCCAGAGTTCAGCATTTTTAAAGTCTCCCCAGTGAGAAGAGGAGTCAGGGAGACTCAGGGAAGAAGGGACTCTGGGTAGAAGGTAAATATGGAAGAGGAGAGAGCGCAGCAGGAGAGAGAGGGCCGTCGGTCTCTGGGACGCCAGAGAGGCGGTGACTTCTACCGCCAGAAATAGATGAGTGAGCCGAGTGGATGACAAGATTTAAAATCTGCTAGGAAACTTTGTGTTATTTATGCAAAATATATAAAAAGAAAGGCAAGCTTGGTTTTATTAGTATTAACTACACTCTCTCTTGCTGCATTAGCACTTTGCAGTAGCGGTTTGTGTTTTTAATATTTATCTCTCATAAAAGTCTTTGAGAAAAGCGAAAAATTTAATTTCTCGAACCGTTTCTTTGTTGCCCTCGTCCCTAACAGGAAACCTACTAGCCGACGCGTCATTTGCCTGCCTCTCTTCAGTCGGACCTTTTGAAGGTTCACATGTTTAAATCTGTCTTTCCTTCCTCCTGCTGGGTTTCAGCTCCTGGCCAAGGACCCCAAGGAGAGGCTCGGCTGTCGGGGTTGCGGGGCCACTGAGGTCAAGCAGCACCCCATCTTCAGAAACATCAACTTCAAACGGCTGGAGGCCAACATGCTGGACCCTCCCTTCATACCAGATGTAAGAGAGATGGACACACACACACCCCCAACATGCGCGCACACACGGCAGTTTGAGGCGCAGTCCGTCCGTATGCAGGAAATGCCATTGTCAGAAGGAAATGAGTTTATCATGGCAGCCAGTGGCTGTGGTGGAACCAATGTGTGATTGTAGTTTAATTTCAGCTCAACAGCTCAGTTTATATGAGATAAACTGGACCAGTAGTTTTTTTTTAGTTAGTTAGTTAGATCATTTGAGAGACTTTGTTGGTAGTCAAATCATAATCATTCACATCGTCTTTGATTTGTTTTGTTTTTTATGATCAAATGAAAAAATGTGACATGTCTTTGTATATAGCCTTTCTGAAGTGATGCTTTGTAGAACCATTTTCTGTCTGTGTGAAAGCTTTAGAGCTGCAAGGAATGATTATTCTGATAATTAGCCACATAATTGAATAAAAACAGTAGTACATTCTGCAGATTTTTTTATTTAACCACTTAAGCGTATTTGATACAATATCTAATGAACACTTGATCATTTGCAGCTAAAAACATGCAAAATAAATACTTTAATAAACTCTTTCTGCTTCACTTAACATCAATGTTGTACAGCTGTTGATTATTTTTTAAATTTAAAAATGGATATGAAAAGGTGTTTAATAACAAAATTTTACAGAATTTGAAACTTAAACTATGGCAGTGTAAAGGTTCTGGGTAGAAAATATTTACAAAGGTTTCTCATCTAAAATGCTTAATGTATATATTCTTTGCACGGTTTGACATAATCACACTTTGGAGAGTGTTTATCAGCATATGGACTTTTTTGATTATTCAGTGACTAAATTAGTTGATGATTATGTGGATAATTGATTGATCATGATTAATGTGATTAACTGTTGAACCTCCATCCAGTTCAAATTTCACATCCTCACACTTGTTAGTCTCCCATGGATTTAAGCAAACTACAAAGAGCACTTCTTATTGCTTTCCTTCAACAATTTTTCTAATGACTCAAGCTACTGTAAGATTTAAAATACTTTTTACAGATTTCGCATCACTTGTTCATTGTTCTTCCAGTTGTTAACCCCCCCCTCCATTTGTTTTGCTCCTTTCTGTCCCCCTCTCAGCCTCGAGCCGTGTACTGTAAAGACGTCCTGGACATCGAGCAGTTCTCCACTGTCAAAGGCGTGAACCTTGACCCCACAGATGACGACTTCTACTCAAAGTTTGTCACAGGCAGTGTCTCCATCCCGTGGCAGAACGAGGTACTGCAGCCTGAAATGACGTCATCCTTGAAATCCCACAGCAATGACCTCACACAGGAATGTCTGATAGCTACCGAATAGAAAAAAGTCTGTTTCCTGAGTGCTTGGTTGCCTTGTAGTACAAGTAAGGTATTTAAAAATATAATGTGGGATTTGTTGATTTTGCTCTCAGATGATTGAGATGGAGTGCTTCAAAGAAATCAACATCTATGAGACCGACGGGATGCTGTGCCCAGACCTGGACATGAACCGGCCCAACCCTCCACCGAAGCGGGGCTTCTTCTACCGCCTGTTCAGAAGAGAGGCAAGTGCTAGCGCTCCGGCGACTGTCCGAGGGGGTGGGGGCTAAGGTACTTCCTGCTTTCCTGGCTTTCCTTTTTTGTTGTCCATTCCGCAGGCCTTGTCCAAACTCAGAAAGGACATTACTTGGAATCTGAAAGTTTTATTAATGCACCTTTGTGAGTTTGTTAGAATAAGGTCTGTCTCTTGTCTTTGTCCTTTTTCTGGGGTTGACCGATTCACTACTTTTTATGTCCTCTCTGGTATTCACTGTAAAACTGACATTTCATCTAGGAAGGCAGAACAGGAAACATTGCTTTAGAAAAAATAAATCTCAGTGCTTATCTGTGCTATGTGGTCATACTCCAGGAGCAGCTTCACTTTTTGTCACATTTAAACTACAAACTTCATGCTACTATGTGATTCTTTTCCTTTTTTTATAAAGTGAAAGGATCGTTTTTGTCTTTATGTATTTATTTATTTTCATATAAAAGCCACCATTTAGCCACCTTTCATGATTCACCTAAATATTCTATTGTATTTTCCCTTCACGTCACAATTATTTACTACTTTTTGTTGGTGCATTACATAAACTCTAAATGAAAACTCTGAAGTTTTTGGTTGTGACATAAAAGATTAAAAAGTTGATGGTATAAGAAGAATTTTGCAAAACAAGCTTTCGTTTCTTCTGCTTTTCCAAACCAGTGGATCGTCTCCTACTACCTTCATTTTTTTTTTTACCTTGAGATATGTGAAATATTTTTGTCTTTTACATGAATTGTCTTTAAAATATTATTAGCTCAAGTTTGATGTTTTTTTTATTAAAATCTTTTCAGACTATTTCTTTTCCTTCTTAATGATGCTGCAAAATCCCTGCTAAACTCTCTCTCATTCCATGTTTTTTGGAGCTTGTGAAAACATTTCTTCATTTAAAAAATGTCACATTTTCTTAACTACATGTTCAAATTTAGTGATGAAACTTATTAGTCAATTTGCATGGTTGTTTGTCTGTTTTTTTTTTTTACTGTTCCCAGGTCTGTCTGAAGAGCGGTTACAGTGACGACGAGACAGAAGAGCCCTCACGACTTTAAACCACTCCGTCCCTCCGCCGCAGAGCTTCACCACAATCTCCAACCAAGCGCGAGAATCTTAGGAACTCAGTGAATGTCGACCTGTATTTATGAGCTGTATTAAAAGTGTATTATAGCTAAAGAAAAAAGTATGACTTTAAAGATTTTGTACATTTGTACTTGAATTTATGTCTAGATGTATATTTTCACTAAGGGTTGTATTGTACAAAAAGCCATAAAAGTACCACTTGAATGCATACATTACCTTAATTTCTTTTGATTTTGTTTTTTATTATTATTTGGAATGAGTATGAATAATGTTCATTAGGCGGTTTCTTTCAAGAAGCACATTTTAGTTTCATTAGTCTTTTATTTTTCACAATGTAGCATCAGGCCTTTTTTTTCTTTCATTTTTTTATATGTGCCGTGTTTGTCCTTAACTTGATCTTTGTTAGCCCATTAGCTCCACTTTATACCAAACTAACTTTTAGTCGCTAAACGCCTGAAATCGTAGGGATACAGTTGGAACTTAATCCAGGTTTTCATCACTATTAGAGCTGTGATGCTTGAACTTTTCCCGGGAGTGGAATAGCTGCAGCAGGGAGTCTTTTTAAACCATGCCTACAATCCGTATGACCGGATAGGATGAACTGGATGTGTGTGTCCGGGGACTAGTTTGCGGTGCGTGTTCCAAGTCATTTTAAGATCCCATGTATTTATTTTTGGGAATCTGTGCAGCAGCTCAGTATTAATAAAACACAGAGCAAACACTGAAATCCACAATTAATGCTGGAATTTCAAATAAATCTTCCCTAAGCTCCAGCAGGTTCAAATCGTAAAATTTGTGATGCCCAACTGTTTCCAACGAGAACACACCTGCTAGTTGCATATCTGTTACAATTTTTGCTCAAGCTGATTATTTTATAGTGATTTATGCTTTCCCCCTTTTTAATTCAGTACTGCGCTTTCACGTGCTGCTTTGTTGTTAGGCTGAAGCAAAGTAGAAACATTTTTCCTTGAAAGCTAAATAATTCGCTACCCTTGTTTTTGGAATACAAGAAAAAACAATTTGTTCTGCTGATAAGAGTTGCATTTAGAGCTCAAAGAACGATTTTGAATAAAAGTAACTTTGATAAGTCATCGCTTTTTGTGTTAGAGCGCAATACTTCAAAAAGAATTCACCACCTTCAGACTCAGTAAATCTCTGCATACATTCTTCCCTCAATCACATGAAGTCTGCTAGTGAAATATCCTGAAAAACTTTTCCATATTATGATTTTTCCACTTTTAAACTTTTGGTGAGAAGTTTTTGAGACGTTGTGCGGTGTCATTTTTCCTTCAGTTAAATTTTGGTCTTATGTCTTCAGACTCTATTCTCCCAATATTTTACTGGCTTATCCAAATGTTCAACAAAAAACTTTAGGCTAGCTTAAATGTGCTTTTTCTTCTGTGGCATAATGCGTGCTACCAAGTTACATTACTTATTGTTTTATTAGAAAAAGAGTACCTGCCCATTCCAGGTCTTTTGGAAACGCTCTATAAATAGGCCTGGACTCTCGGACCACTTTCTGGTTATTCCTTTGACTCCGCTGTCTGAAATCTCGTGGAATGCGCCTAGTCGTGACTAGTTTATAGTAAAAATGTGTTGTTTCCACTACCGGGAAAAAAAAAGTTGATGTATTCAGTACTTATTTACTACAATTGCGATGAGCAGGTTTAAAGATGATTTTTCTACATTTCTCTCTTACTGTTGAAGAAGTGTTTTTTCCTCGTAAACCATCAAAAAATTTCTTCCCGGTACTTTTTCTTTTATGTTCATTTCTAGATTTTGCTGTAGAAGCAGATGCCGTTTAGCCCCGCCCCATCACATTTTAATGCTGTGAATACCCCCACTTCAGCATGATGGCTGCACATTTGTGTATATTTCACCGTTCGATGACGCAGCTTTGCTCCACTTTGTGAATTAGACTTCATTAGCTCTACTTTTGTACAGTTCAGCAACTTTAAAGAGAAATTCAATTCACATGAAAGCAGTCTGTAATTATTCATTGCAGTTTTTAAAAATATTTGAACTTGAACATCTCCCAGATACATTCAGACTTTGAGGCTGCATACGTTTGATGAGGTGTGCATTGAGTTCCCAGTCTATTAAACCGATGTGTTCTGAAATTTTTCTTTTGTCCAGAAATCACATCTAGTAGTTTCTCATTTATTTGATTCTTGAATTTGTCTTTGTTGTCCTTTTAAAAAGAAATCTATAATTTGCTTTGCTCTCAGGCAGACTTTGAAGCTGGTTTCATTCATATAGATTTTAGCCTCAAAGCAAACTTGTAAATTCTGTATTTCTAACATGTAACTAAAAATCCAAGGTGAAAACTTAACTGCGTCCATCACCCATGCCTGTATCTTTGTTTGTAAGGTATTTCATATCAATCCACATAGGAGTGAAGATGTTCTATCAGATCCATTGCACTGTATATGTTTTGACAATGACTTTGAGAAGTGTCTTTTAACTGTTCAGACAATGATACCAAAAGCAACCTTCTCCAGATTAAAACATTTTCCTTTTCAAGAAGAATTTACTCAAGAAAAAACCAACAGCCTTTATTAAATGTGCCAATTACCAATTTAGTTTCTGACATCCTGCCTTCATATTTTTTTTTACCTCATTTACTTCCCATCCACTGAAATTTCTTCATATACATATAGAAAAGAAAAAACGTAAAAACTTAAATCAGCTCAACTGTTTTGAATGTCCGCACTAAGTGCATTGTAATGCCTGTTTTAAAAAAACAAAAACAAAACAAAAAGACATGTTTTATTACTCAAGCATGTATCAATTTGTAATACTTCAGGATCCTTGTGTATGTAAGTGATGACCTTCTTGTGCCAACATGTGTCGCTGGTTATCGGAGGACGACTTTGTGAATGGCCGGGAGTGACCAGCGGAGCTGGCCTGTTGGATAACAAATGTTCCTGGTTTGTTCCTGCCTTTCTGTCGGAGCGTTGATGGCGAGTCGAAACTGGGATGAGGCTCGCCAGCAAGCACCTACAAAGTGGAATATCACTTGAATTAGTTTATAGGTAATGCACCTGTACAAATTCAGATCTTCTGCAGTTTTATTTCTGTAGTAGGGGAAAAAGGAAACGTGGAATATTTACAGCAAAAGGAGGATGAACAAATGGATTTTTGGTATTCAAACAGGGAGATGATTTTTTATTTTATTTTTTTCCTGTTCAGTCTGTACAGTCATGTTATTCAACCACTGCAGTCATTGTTAATTCTTGTACAAGTTATATCACTGGTTGTTGTACCATATCTGACATTTGTAATTATGAAATAATACACTGCCATTTGTATTAAAAGAGGTGTCTTAACTTGTTTTTCTTCGGTTGATTTGTTTGTGAATGAAAGGCGGAGGTGAAGTGAAACTTTCTTTACAGTTTCTGCTCGCTGTAAATTAAAGTTAATTTGTTCCTGTCAGCTGATTGTCTTTACAGTTTTCTTTATTTTCTCCCAGAGATGAACTTTTCACCTATGGCACTATGTTAATTAATCAGCTGATGTTGGAAAGATTACTCCTTCATCTGACTATGGAGGTGTTGCAGAGAAATAAGACCAACGGATTCACCGTATGTCTTTTTAACCAGTTAATCGAATAAGTTATGCAGCATGTTAATGTAATTAAACTCTCATTATTCTGTATTTGTTCAGCTGAGGAGACAACACTGCCACCTGCAGGAACATAAGCATTAATTACAGCAGTTAGTATGAAAATATTACTCTGAAGGCAGAGGCTGTTAAATAGTGGTAAAGTTAGGCATTTGGTATGAAAATTAGCTGCATTAGGCATGATTCTGACATCTGGATGGCAACAAAATGTTTCCCATACGATTCTTGGCATGTGTGGTATATGAACCAGCACACACTGGTGAACTGCACCCGCTCTGTTGTCTGGTGGCTGCAGTTTACCAGACATGTAAACTGCAGCCAGTTTAGACAATATTCTAGACATAGATATTTAGACAACACTCTTAAGAATGCCAATCCAAAATGAAATAGCTGGGATTTCTAGTTTTGAAATAAATTATTACAACCTAGTATTCTACAACCACAAGCAGTCCAAATGTACCTTACATTATAAGAGGTCAAATTTATAGTCATAATTATGCCAGAATAGTTGATGTCCATACACACACAAAAAAATTCTGATTTATGCTAAGGCACATCTGCCTGCATAATTTTGACTCCGGGTGGTTTCGGGGGAAAAAAGTCACAATAAACTTAACCTTGTGCACTTATTTCTTGTTAAAGTCCTTCAAAGTTTGTTTTTTTTAATTACACTGCACTGGTAAAAGTGATAAGCGGTAAACTTCTGATCACTGTGTGCATGAAGTATAACTACAGTCATTGTAAGCCGATAAAACTTTAATAAGTTGACAGTAAAACTCAGGTTTATAGGCCAAGGTGTACGATTTAAACAGAGAGGAAATAGATAAGCGGGCTGTACAAAAAGCCATTTTTGATCCGGGTGACAGGCGAAAGGAGTGTCAGTCTAATCTAAAATCTAATCTTATGCTCTAAACAATGATCTCAGGTATTTGTTAAGCGCTGCCTTCAAAAAAGCGAGAAAAGAAACTGCATGTAACTATCAGAAAAATCACAGTTGACAGTTTAATATCCTATCTAGGGTTTTGCGAAACAGCCGCCTCCTGATTTCAACGGTCCCATGACAGCAACAATAACATGAGGCAGAAAAACGCAGCAGTTCATTGGCTCTCTGACAAATCAGCCAAAAGAAAGCCGCACACTGATTGGCCACTGAGTTTTACGTCCCTCCCCGACGCTGCAACTTGTCACCACTTCCTGGTGTGACTGCTGGGTAGAACGCATTTGCTGCTGCATCAAAGATGGGACATTCTCGGCACATATTTGGTTCTGTCAGGGTTAACATTGTGGGAAAATAAGCGGCAAGTTGACAGAAGTGAAAGCGGAGAGCGGGTGGCGGCTGCCGCGGGCAGCGTTAACCCTCGTCGCGCTACGCACCTCCTGCTCTCTTAGCGCTAACTTGCCCCCTCTACCATATTCTACAGCGCTAGCTGGTTAGCGCAAATAGTAAATATTAGCTTCTCGGGCGAGCTTTCTCGTTGTGGATTGCTAAAATGGCCACCATGGAGAAGCTAATGAAGGCCTTTGAGTCTCTGAAGTCATTTCAACAACAGCAGGGACCACCGACAGCAGAGGAGCTCGTTCAGAGACAGTAAGTGTGGTTTTTAGATGCCACAAAACGGACACCGCTGCGTTACAGTTAGCCTAGCTCGCTAGCGATGCCAGTGCCCCCCCGCCCCTTCCCCTCCTCCCCAGGATAGTTTGTATATTACTACATAATCTGATCTTCTGTTTAATATCATAAGGAATTTCAGGAATATTTCTTTATTATATTAGCGGGGCTATTTCTCATCATGGTTACAGCCAAGCTTATATGTGTTGTGATCAACGCTTAAGCCGATTCACTGACGCTCACGCACCTGTGCGGGGTCAGAAAGACCAATTTAAAGCATCTTTGATTGTGTTGTGATCTAGATTTGTCAGAAAGCTTTAGAACGATCTGTTTAAAATGTATAACACTCTTCAAACTACGACTGCAGACCAACGTAGCTTCATAAAAGGGGGCAGGTTCACTCATTGGAGTGATGTAATGGTACCATCCTGATGGAGAGCTGGGAGGATTCTGTTCTGGCTCTTTGTGATGGATGATATAAGTTAATTGGACGTACAGTAGCATACCCACAGCTATGGGTGCAAAGTCATTAATTTTAGATTTTAATATTAAAGTTTGTAGTCCTGCAGAATAAAATTAGTGAGAAATGTAATATTTGTATTTCTAGTCCCATTTTTATTTGAAATACACTGTTTTTCCTTTGCTTGCTTCTGTTTGTCTCTTACTGTATGTATTAACATTTATTTTTTTTATTGCATAGTTTTTTATAATCTGTTGGGTTGCAAGTAAAGACATGTTCAAGGAAATTAATAACTGCTTTTCTTCCGTCCTTCTCTGCTTCTCTTTGACATTGTGAATTTGTGATGCTTTTACAGAAAAAAGGAGCAAGCTGCAACAAAAAAGGACAGAGTGACCCATTGCCTGACGATATGTGAAAACATTGTGGCTCAATCTCTGAGGTAGGCCCTGATAAAAGGACTAAAATTCCTTCTCATTAGTGGCCTTTCTCATCCACTCTACAGTGGAGAAATCCTACTACAATGTTTTTGTAGTTTATGTTTTCAGATTAAGTATAGAAGGTAAATGCTCAACCAGATTCTTTTGTTTGGCAGTATTCATTTAAAATGTTTGTATATATCTACACACATGCAAAAATATGGCCTAAATCAAGAGATTTTTTTTAAAGACAACGTGACGAAGGAACAATACTCTTTCAGACTTTGAAGAGCTGCCTTCGAGTTAGATTTGTTTTAGAACCAAAGGCAGAGAAAATAACTACTGCTAGGAAATGCGTTTTTGACCACAACAAACCAGTTCCCTTAGAAGGAGAAAGCTTTATTAATATTACACAACTTTTTACATTTTTGTTATCAGCGACAATAATCAGTCATGTGTTTTAAGAGTAGCGTGGCCAAAACTGGTACAGGAACAAAAATCAGTGGTAAGGGGTTGTGATAAAAAAAAATCTTGAAAAAAACAAAATTAAAAAACTTGAAATTGAAGATAAGATTTTAGTTATTTGTACAGATTTCTGTAAAAACATTGGCCCCGTCCTGATCAAATTAAAGAATTTAGTTACCGCTGCACTGACTGGTTTATTTTATAAGCACACCATGACAGCACTCAAGTGTCTAGCCCCAGTTTTGTATATTAAAAAGACAATTTTGTTGCGTTTTGTTTTTATAGACAGCTTTTGCTTACTTCTGCATTTACAATATTTGACATGCAAAGGCATCCTTAGTGTAACGTTGACCAAATCTTCTAATTATGTTAGAATTAGAAGATTCTAACATCAGTAGAAGGAATGGAGGCAGCTTCTGGTAATTTATGTCAGTCAGTCATTTATAAAAGTCTTCATGCTTAATAATTGCCTGACTGTTTGTGTTTTTTTGGTGCCTGGAAACAGAACATCTCCAGAGTTTCAGAAACTGCTCGGGATCGCAATGGAGATGTTTCTTCTCTGCAGCGATGACAGTGAATCAGATGTCCGTATGGTGGCTGATGAGTGCCTGAACAAAATCATCAAAGTGAGTAATATTTTGTAAATTTTGTCATTGTCCAAGTTTTGAAGCTGGATTTTGTTGTTGTGTTCATGTTCACTTTTAACTAGTTTCCACTTGGAGAAAATCTGACACCTAGCAAATTTCTTTTTTGGACCAACTCTTCTTATTTAACACGAAAAGAGAGAAACTCGTACTGAACTTGTATAAGATAATATGGAAAAAGTATGCAGTTGCACAAAAATATGAAACAAAAATCAGATAACCTGACCTATTAGCTTTTATTCAAAACAGAAAAGCAGCAATTATTCCCACTGCTGCTAAAATATAATGTTGTTTTTCCAGGTGTGAACATTGTATCTAAACTTGGATAATTTACATGCGACATTTAGTATTAAAGGAGGCATGTTCTCTGGAGCGATAAATCATGTGCTTCTCTTTGGCAATAGAATAGAATAGTAATAGACTTTGCCTGTTGCCTGGAGAAAGACGTTTCCCTGATTGCAAGTGTGCAGTTTGTTGTATAGGGGGTTGGAAGAACTTGATGTGATAATTGTTCCTGTTTTGAACTTTTAGCTTTCCACATACATTTGTGAATAGCCATGCCTGTAACAAAGTAGAACATCCAAAGATTTGTGATCTTTTTGTTGAACTTTAGTCTTTAATCTTAAAATTGCTTGTAACTAAAAAAAATAAAATAGCCATGGTAAATTCCATTTGTTCTAAAAATACAATTGTAATTGTGCAGAATATCTTAATAACTGTTATACTAGAAGAACAGTTATTAAGATAACTATAATTATTGTATCATTTCTGCTACTTACTAGACTCTTTTTACTCCCCAGGCTCTGATGGATTCGAACTTGCCTAGACTGCAGCTGGAGCTGTACAAAGAAATTAAAAAGGTATTAATTAAGGCTCAGACCTGGTTATGTTTTGTTGTTTAGTTCATTTTAGTCACAAAAGAGAACTGTAAAAGTTCAGTGCTTTGTTTAATGTGGTTCTCATACCTCAACAGAACGGTGCCTCACGGAGTCTGAGGGCAGCTTTGTGGAGGTTTGCTGAGCTCGCCCACCTCATCCGACCCCAGAAATGCAGGTAATGCTTCCTTATGTTAATATTTATTTTGACACCAAAGTCTCAGTTAATGTATCTAAAATTAAGGCCTTAAATTAATTGAGAAACAATAAGTTGGTCTTAAATACATTATTCACAGATCTTAAATTTTGTTTTGAAAGAACTCTTTTGTCTCATTCTATGTAGTTTTTCTTTTTTCTTGCAGTACTTTACTATTACGCATAACTTAGTCGTGTGCACTCACCTGTACGGTGTTCTGTGACTCAAGGCGGTTGTGGCTACTGGTAACTAGCTGCTAATATACCGTTGCTAACAAGATTTAAGCCAGCTCGCTGTTTTGGAAAGTGCAAAATTATTGTCGGTTGGCTGGATGGTGTTTGTCTTTGCCATTGACTCAGTTCTATTGCGAACCCATATGGTTTATTTATTTGCAATTTTCTTTTGTATCATTTTTGCTGTGACAGAGATCTTAAATTCCATTCATTGTTAAAAAAGATCTTAAATTTCAGTTTTAGAAACTTGCATAAAGCTAGCATTAGGAAAACAAATAATTAGAACATATAGTTGTTAATTGCAGTGTCAATTATCAACAACTATAGAGTTTTATTGACCTACATTTTTATCCTTCTCGTTTTTGTTTTCCATTATTATTTTGCTCTTTTGAGTTGAAATATGTTGTTGCAGGAAATATGTTGTTTACAAGTAAGGATGAAAAACATCATCGTGTGAATCTTTTTAATTTTGTCATGTTTGTTCCATGTATTTCTGTGGTCCAGACCTTACCTGGTCAACCTGCTGCCATGTCTCAGTCGGATCACCAAGCGTCAGGAGGAAACCGTGCAGGAGACGCTGGCTGCAGCAATACCCAAAATCATGTCAGCGTTGGGAAACTTTGCTAACGATGGCGAGATTAAGGTATCCGACTCAGATGAGCTTATTCCTCATTGGATGTTTGTTGTTAGTGATCCTCACACTTTTGAAACGTGTCATTGTAGCACTGTAACTTTGTGGTTTTTTTCAGGTGCTGCTGAAGTCGTTTGTTGCCAACCTGAAGTCCAGCTCTTCCACCATCAGACGGACAGCGGCCAGCTGCGCCGTCTGCGTGTGCCAACACTCCAGACGCACAAGTTACTTCTACACTTGGCTCCTTAATGTGCTGCTGGGTAGGTCACACATAGACTGAAACACACAGAGTTGATGTGTGATTTTTTTTTTTTTGTTTTACCATCACAAGGATCAATTTTGTTGATTTACAGCGCAACTGAAACGATTGATCGTGATGAATCATTCATTGAAATAATTGTAATCAAAATTAGTAATTGATTCATTGTTAACTGGAGTATTGCTGAAAGAACAATACAGTCAGAGCAGTATTAAGATAGCATTTTGCTTTTAAGATAAGAAAAACCAAAACAATTTTTGTCTGTAAATATGTTCTATCTGGAACTCCTGAAGTGTCATAATTTTAGCTTCATCTGGTTCAAATTGTATGAGGAAATTATATGACTATGAATTGGTTAATCCAGAAAATAAGCAATAGACCACATCTACATGTTATTGATAAGTTGAGCAGAAGGGGCTGAACTTTCTGCTAGTAAGATACTAACAATATGTGGTTAGTATTTTGTGTTATCTGCAGAAGCATTCTTTTCTACAAATAATCAAGTGTACACTTGTTATGTTAGGGAGTGCTACGTTATTGCATTTTAGGTAATGAAATGTTTATTCTCTTATTTAAAAATGGAATTTAATTGCTTATTTGCATCTTTTAATAATTTTCCAATGTATAAAAAATGACTTAAATGAAAAATCTGCTGAATGTTGCAATTATTTTTGTCTGAATAATTGATAGATGAATCAATAACTAAAACAATCGTTAGTTGCAGCCCTGCTTTACTTGAAAAAATAAGCTAACTCACACATAATCTGCCACGTCTTCTCCTTTAGGCCTGTTGCTTCCAGTCGATGATGAACACCCTAGTCATCTTATTTTGGGGGTGCTGCTAACTTTTCGCTACCTGATGCCCCTGCTGCAGCACCAAGTCAACACCAGCAGCCTCAAAGGGAGCTTTGGAGTGATGAGGAAGGAGGCCGATGTCCAGCCAACACCTGAGCAACTCCTACAGGTCAGATCAGTCGTGTTTATTTGTATGTATTTGTGTTTTCATTCTCTTTAGCTGAATAATTCCTGTGTGTCTGAAGGTGTACGAACTGACGCTGCACTACACGCAGCATTGGGATCACAACGTGGTCACAGCCTCCCTGGAGCTCCTGCAGCAGATGTTCAGGACTCCCCCGCCGGAGCTTCTGCACGTGCTCATCACGGCCGGCAGCATTCCTCACGCCACCGTGTTTCGTCAGGACACGGAGAGCCGCGCACGCTCGGGCAGCATCCTGGAGCTCATCGGTAATCCCATCAATCTATTGGGACAGATGGTTCATCCCTCTAATGCTTAGCGATATGGGCCTTCAAATATTTACTCAGTCAACTAGCACTTAGCGCACCAGTTGACTGGCTGTCTCAGGTGGCCTTTAGTTCATTCATGCACACTGATCTAGTCAATCTGTTCTCCATTCCAACTTCTGCTTTGGTTTAACTTTTTGTCACTGTCTTTGCTCCTTAACTCGCCTCCTTTTGTCCATGTATGAATATCTTTGTTTCCTGCAACACTCCATCGGCTTTTGCTGCTTTTTTCTCTTACGTCTTGTTTCTGTTTGCTGTTTTCCTGACTTATGCAGCGGGGGGAGGGTCTTCCTGCAGTCCACTTCTTCTCAGGAAACAGAGAGGTGACTTGTTTGTTTATGTTGTGCTCACCTCGACTTACGCTCTCTAGTTTAATGGAGGTCCTGGGCAACCATACCTTCAATTTAGTCTCTTAAGGCCGTAGATTTCCATACGTGTTTCGATTCTTCCAAAAAAAGAGTATGCAACCATATCTTCCTGCTGCATGCATCATAAACTCTTTACCTGAGAATAAATCTGAACTTTCCAGGTAAAATTCTTTCTGGAGAAGAGGATGGGTTGGAGGACGATCCCGAAAGAGCAGAAGTCAACGCTGGAGCCTTCACAGGTGAGACATCTCCATTGTCTGCAAAAAAAAAAAAAGTATAATATGAAATTCTGCAAACACAGAAGGTTGTGCTCTAGGAACATAAATAAGATACATTGCAGAAATTCACACAAACCTTGATGTAATTAATTGAAAGTTTAAGTTAAACTCTTTTGGGCTCTAACAGCGTTTCTTACAGGATTTTCTATGTTTGGGTCCATCCATCTTCCCTGTCATAAAAAGCATCCTCGTAGCATGATACTACCACCACCACTACAGAGGATGCGTAGTGTTAGTTTGGATGGGATTCAAAATGCGCACCACAATTTTTCACTTGCGGAGCTTTTGGGCTCGTCTCAATGTCATGCTTCACGCTGGTTTTATATTATTTTAAAATTATTTTTAGTATAATTTTTCCGGTTACACGATGCATCAAACCGTATCAAATGCTTTGTCCACTTAGTCAGACAGAGTTAATGCGGGCGGCCGCACGGAGATCAGAAAAACTCGAGCAACAAACTTGAGCAGCCACAACAGTTTCTGTTTCTGCGCAGTGCAGCGCATTTGACTCATCATGCAGGGCCGGTCCTACTCTGTATGAGGCCTGGAGCAGAATTTGACCTAGGGGCCCCTCTTCCTGCTAAAAACATCAGCACCTCTAACAGCTCCTGTGTTAGAGGGAGGGGAAGTAGATTAATTGGCCAACCTAAAAAGCAATAAGTTATAAATGCAGTTTACTAATTTGTATTTGGGAACAAACAGAGCTCAAACTCAAAGATTAAACTCACAGCATCAGATTATAGCTATGGTAACAAAACAATCTAACTGTTAAGATTATTCTTTGAACTTTTACTTAGTAAACTTGCCAGCTCCTTAACATCTTAAATTTAAATGTTAAATAATTTTAAATATTTTAATTTATGTATGCTGAAACCATTAAATCAAATTTAGCAGCATTGATAATGTCAATAAACAAATGTTACATTTATGTATCTCTGGTTTGTGTTAAAATATTAGTCTTTATGGGGCCCCTGAAGCTCTAGGGGGCCTGATGGAGCCTCTGACTTAATTTGGATTAAACAGGAGTGCAAATAATTGATATTCATTTTAATTGTATTTTTGGATTAGTTGTTTTTAAGACTAGTTGTGGGTTTAAATAGCGTTTCGCTGGCGATGTTTTCCCGTAACTTATAATTATCCAGTAATATTTTTACTTTTCTTGTCGACTTAACATCTTTTAATACAAAAACATGGTGACCGCCGGTGGACCGCCTCGGTTCTCCGACCACCGGGCGTAGCAAGTTTTCTGGGGGAAACCCTGTACACCCAAACTAAAGCAAAGCAACATGTGGAACATTTTTAAATAAAATATGTTAAAATATGATGTTATGATTTTGTGTTGAGGGACCTCATGTAAACTTGTTAAGAAACTTGAGAATGTGCAAAGAACATATCGTCACGTGCTCCAGTGTTTATTTATTTATCTTTTTATATAACAGTCTGTTAATTCTCCTTTCTAAGTTTTTGAGACGACCTTTGTTTTTAAAGTTTCTTCCCGTGTTCTTTCGGCAGACGGCTCGTCTGCTGCTCAGGTCGACATCATCACAGAGCAGCCGCGCTCTTCGCAGCACACGCTGCAGCCTGGTGACTCTGTGGACCTCAGCGCCTCCTCTGAGCAGGGTGGCGGAGGCGGCACATCCGCATCAGGCACTCCCGAGTCACCCAATGAAAACGAGGAGGAAATGCTGAGTCGAAGTTCCAGCGGCGCCAACGTCACCCCGGAGACAGCCGACTACACAACACCAGAAAATGCCACCCCTGAAGGCGGGGGGCCGCTCGGCGAAGGCGGGATGGCGCTGGGCACTAATGATCGATCGCTCCCACCAAGCGACTCCTCTCAGACGACCACAGAGGGACCGGATTCGGCCGTGACACCTTCGGATGTAGCAGAACTGGTCAGTAGAACTCTGTTGCTATAAAATGCTTTTCTTATGGATCTGCTGTGTGTTTGTGTTTACAGAAAACTACAGTTACACTGATTAACTCTGACATGTGAGGGAAGCTGCTTTTGTTTTTAGCTCAGTAAAATCACAAACTTACTATTTCCCTGTGAAACCATTTTTGGTAAAGAAAAGAAAACTCAATTTGGGTATTATATTCACCAATGACATTTAAAATAAGCAAGAAGGAGACTAGGAGAGACATCAGCAGGACACCTTTGACTACACTGATGGAGCTACAAGCTTCAGCGGCTGACAGACAACAAATGTTGTTCTTCACCAGTCACAGCTTTATGGGAGAGAGGCAGTGAGAACGCCGCTGTTGATTAAAAGTCAGATCAACTTGACAACAGCTTGCCAAAAGGCCATGGAGAGTCCCTATGTGGGACTCTCCATGGTCAAGTGGAAGAAAACTTTGGGATGATCAGTCTGGAAAAGTCTAGAGTTTTTACTTAGCAAATGTTTATGAACCCTAATGGCTAAATCAAAATGTAACTTTTTAGCTACATAACTGTAAATGACTGGAATCAGCAATTCAGTAAATGGTTCAAACTGTAAATACCAATGTAAGACTTAGTCCTGGAAAAAAGCCATGAAGTTCATCTTTAATCCTCCCGTGGTCTTAAAAGACCACAAAAGTTTTTTACTCTGTGCGAGGTCCGGCGGGGTCACACTGACCGCTTGTGCTCTTTTACAAGCTTTTTTTTTTTGTATGTGTGTAGTTCAGGAAATTGACAGTCTGACAGGACAACCCCCACGCTTTCCAGCTGCCCATGACGTTTTCTGTGCTCCACCTGAGACCGCGTGAGGGTTAAGAAACAATACATTTTAATAGAACCGGAACAAGTTGTCAGAAATATTTTTCTCCTTTTCAGGCCTGTTTTCTCATAAAACACCTCTAATACAGTCATCACTGAAGTCTTTGGTTAGCAACATTTTCTTCCCGCAAAACAACAAGACCCCAAACCAACTCTTGTCCTCTCTAATGGTTTTGCCTTCCCCCCTCTTTATCCTTGTCCACACCTTGCCGCAGTCGCGGCCCTCCCTGCAGCAGGTAGTCGAGCCACCTCCGCTCTCGCCGACTCCCACCGAAGGTCCCGACGCGCCAGGCAGCAGCTCCTCTGTCTACACTGCTTTTTTCTCCTCGTCGTCTTCTCTATCTGTCTCGTCCTCTTCCTCCTTCTATGCCACCTCCTCTTCTAGCACTAGTGACAAGGTCAGGTGATTTGAAAAGAGAGAGAGGCGCCTGCTTGTTTCTGAAATCTTTGGCTTCCCTCATTCGTTCTTCTTTCGTTGGCTTGTTCGTTTCTACCCCTGCACTCAATTTCCTGGGTTGTGATGGCATCTTTTCCTCTTGTTGTCATGGACGGTAGCTTATGCCTCCTTTACTTTTCCCTAATTTTGAACGATTCTCTCTCAAAAAGCAGATGCTTTTGAAAGACTGCGGTTATGACCAAGGATGTGACTGGCTTGCAGTGAGTTGTAAAAGATGAAGCATGAAGAGTTGTTTTTCCTTTTTTTGTTCATCCTTAGATCAGATTCTCTGTTATTTGAAGATACTGCTGAAGACTTTTGCTCCAGTGAGAACAGCAAAATTAAAGCAACATGTATTTGAAGTCCCTTCATCTGGTCAAACATTTTTAAAAATTAAGCTTAGCTTAAAATATTCTAATGAGAACTTATTCCTGTTAGAATAAAAGCAAAAGCTTGATTTTCCCTGTATTATAGAAGCTGCATTTGTGTGAAATCACCAGCTCCCTGCTTTCTACTGTATGTACTTGATTTGCTGTAAATTGTGTTTTCAAGCATGATTGAGTAGACCTTTCCAAAATGCGTGTTTCATGTAAAGTTTGGATTCTCTCTCATGTACCCTTCTTATTTTCAGCAAATTGGATTCAGTAGTTTGAAATTTGACGTGTTTCTTTTGCATGCTGGTGTTTTTCCTACTGGGAGAATCTTGGGCTTTTGTTGGAGTTTTGCTTGTGAACTGAACTTTTAATTCTCTCATGAAGACGTTTTGTGTGTCAAACTAAGGTCCTGGATGGCAGCGAGAGCCAGTACTCCGGCATGCAGATAGGAACACTACAGGATGAAGAAGATGAAGGAGCAGCATCTTCCTCCCAAGAAGAACCCTCAGAGCCGTTCTTGCAGTCGGCCCTCGGTAGGCAGGCAGCTGAATATGAAAACCCATGTAGGTCTCTGTCATCCTAACCAAGATGTTTTTGTGTCCAGCTCTGAGTAAGCCTCATCTGTTTGATGGCCGAGGTCACAATCGGCAGGGTTCAGACAGCAGCGTGGACCGCTTCATTCCCAAGGATGAGCCTGCTGAACCCGAACCTGATAATAAAGTACGTCCACGACTGTGGTCAGTGATTGAAGAAGTAAAATCACGATTTGTTTCTGATCATGTTAAATTTCTGGCAGCCGTCACGGATAAAGGGTCCGATTGGACACTACACAGACCAGGGGGCGGAGCCACTGGTTCACTGTGTGCGACTTCTTGCTGCTTCCTTTCTTCTCAGAGGACACAAGAATGGTGAGCAGCTGCTTCAAGCAACGGCTTGAAATTGAATATGTATATATTTGCAAAATTAGGCTGGATACTAGACTACAATTTTATCTTTTCTAATATTTAAGAGTTTATTAACATAAACCTAGGATTTAAAAAAAAAAATCAAAGTATAATGAAAGTTATTATGACGCCGGTCTATCAAAGTAAAATACGTTGAGGATGCAACTAATGATTTTAGTAATCGATTATTCCATTATTTATTTGGAAAATGAGAATTTTAAAAAATGGGCCCATTCTAAAGATTTCTTTCAACTGCTTAAGCCTTTTTTGTAAAATATTAGAAATACATTAGATGATAGAAAAAGGTGCTTAAAAGGACATTTTGTTCTTTACACAATTGGAATCAGATGAAGCTAAAATTATGCCATTTGAGGTATTCTAGGTAGAACATTTAATTTTTTTTCTTCTTTTTTTCATATATGCAAGATGTATATATTATTCTTGCACAGTTTTGGCTTGGTTACTTCCCTGTGGCTGTTGTTTCATCAAATGGGCTTTTTATAGTCTGTATACTCAAAAAAAAGTATGCAGTTAACTCAGTTAATAATTAATGTTTGTTTTTTTAATTAGTTGAGCGTTATTTCCATAATCTATTAATCATTTCAGCTCTAAAATACTCTTATTCTTAAGCCTTTTCACACATAGTCATGTTACAGTTTCAGCCTTGTGGGTTTCATTGCGTTGTGATGATACACAAAACTGAGTTGACTGGAAAGAAGAGATTTTATATTTTTGGAGGATTAAGAATCCTAACTTTACACAATTTATTTTACATAGGACTGCCAGAGCGAATATTGTGGTAACAATATGACTTACAAATGATTAACTAAACAATATGAATGTTTCACAGAAAATGTAGATGGTAGATGGTGTGTAGTTTATGGATTGCATAAAATTTCAATGAAACCAATTTTGTGCTTTTAACTTGCAAAAGGTTGAATAAATGAGGGTTAATATTTGTCAATTTATGTCTAGCCATACAAGTGTTTGTTTATTGTTTCTTCAGGGTTGATTCCTGATAAAGAGGTTCGAGTGAGTGTGAAGGCGTTGGCGGTCAGCTGCGTAGGAGCTGCAGCAGCGCTGCATCCTGAAGCATTCTTTAATTCTCTCTACCTGGAGCCACTGGATGGCGTCCCAGTTGCAGGTGTGACGGCAAATTCAGTTGTCAAAACTCTTTTGATTGTGTTTGGGTTAAAAAAATCATAATCTGTTGAAGAACGTTGGCTGTCGTCTTAATCCCATAACAGGTGAATACATGTGAAGTTGGTTTAATGCAGGTGGGAAGGTATATGTAAGACCAGAGGAGTTTCAGACTTTGCCAGCAAAAGTTTAAGTATTGATAGAAACTGTAAAAAAAAAAAAAAAACATACAACAAAAGACAGAAGAAACGATTGATTTAGATATTGATGAATCAATCAATTATTTTAGTGATTTAATTGGATAAAACATTTGGCACATTCTGCAGATTTTTCATTTAAGCCTCTTTTATAAAATATTAGCTACAGAGAGAAGATGCAAATAAATGATTTCATTCCTTTTTAAATAAGGAAAAATGCCTAAAATGCAGCAAAGTAGCATTCATTTAGTAAATGGTAGATCATTAAAAAATGCTTCTTTAATCAACATGTGAAAAGCTCAGACCTTTCTGCTCAACTTAACATCAGTACAGTTTGGTGTTGTTCTGTTTATTTTTAGATGAATTTATTAATGATTGGGTAGCAAAAGGTGATATTTTTTTTTACAGAATAACTTAGTGAAGCTAAAACTATCCCACTTGAGGAGTTCTGGGTAAAATGTATCTGCTAACAGAGAAGATTTTTTAATCTTAATTACAATATATATATATATTTTATGTACAGTTTTGGCTTAATTACTGCTGCGATTGTGTTCTTCTTTCAGAAAATGATTTTTTCTTGACCCTATATAATTGCATTAACAATGAAACAATTACTAAATTAGTTACTGATTATTTCAATCATCGATTAATCACATTTCATTGGATTAATCAATTCAGCCCTAGTGATAATTATCAAAACTGTTGAGTAGGGAAAACAGTTTTGATCATTTTTCTGCCAGCTGTAGTCTGACAGCTGTTTGGTCTGTGCCATTGCAGAGCAGCAATACATTAGTGATGTTCTGGGCCTCATTGAACACGGAGACCCCCAGATCAGAGGGGCCACAGCCATCCTCTGTGGAGCCATCATCCAAGCTGCGCTTACCAAAACACGTTACAATATTCACACCTGGCTGGCCGGTGTGCAAAGTACAACAGGTTTGTGTCTTTTTTGTTTTGTTTTTTTTGTGTTTAAGTTACTGCTGAGCTGATACGAGGCTGAATGTTATTCCTGGACTCTGCTCTTCAGGTAACCCTCTGTCCCTGGTGGATTTGGTGCCTTTGCTCCAGAAAACTTTAAAAGACGAATCCTCGGTCACCTGCAAGATGGCGTGTGCTGCAGTCAGGGTAGGATGGGCCTGCAGGAGCGTCAGTGGTTTGTGTCCGTTTGTGTTACTGAGTCTGTGTTTGTGGTGCGTTCCAGCACTGCATCATGACGCTGTGCAGCAGTACGCTGAGTGAACTCGGGTTGCAGCTGGTGATAGACCTTTTTGCTCTGCGGGATTCTTCCTACTGGCTCGTTCGCACTGAGCTCCTGGAAACTCTGTCCGAGTTAGACTTCAGGTGAGATTTGTTCCTTTTGACTGCTACCGACATGTGTCTTTGCTTCCATTGTACATTTGTTTTTTTTTTTTTCTTGTTTTAGATTAATTAATTTCTTGGAGAGAAAAACTGAAACTTTGCACAAAGGAGATCATCACTTCACTGGGGTATGCTGCCACCTCGGCTTTTCTTTGTTTGAAAGTAAAGGTGGATCATTGAGAGATTTTATTCCGAGAAACTTGTCGCGGTCCTAAATTTGTTGGAATTTCTTTAGCGATTACGGATTCAGGACAGAGTCCTGAATGATGTGGTGATCTATCTGTTGGGAGACGACGATCCAAGAGTGCGACACGTGGCAGCCTCAGTTGTTAGCAGGTATGCTAGCTCTTTTGTATTTGAACAACAAGACCACACCACTATATAATCCAAGATCTTAACCCAAATCTCTATTTTTTTTCTCCTGCGCCTCTTCCTTCTAGACTCGTTCCGAGATTGTTCTTCGACTGTGACCAAGGCCAGGTAGATCCAGTGGTGGCGATCGCCCGGGACCAGAGTTCAGTCTACCTGCAGCTACTTATGCATGAGACACAACCCCCGTCCCAGTTCACAGTCAGTACAATCACAAGGTATTGTTCATGAAACTGAAGGATAGTGTCACGTATGTTGAAGTTGGCTTCAAGGTAAATGGGAGAAAACTTTTCTCTTTCCTTAAGGACTTATCGAGGCTACAACTTTTCTAACTCTGTGTCCGATGTCTCATTGGAAAACAACCTGTCCAGAGTTGTTACTGCAGTCTCCCATGCTTTCACATCTTCCACCTCCAGAGCGCTAACTGTAAGTTTTCAGAAAAATGCTCAGTCATTTATTATCTCTGTTGCAAGTTTCTGATGGTGTTTTCTTAAAGGGGGGGATGTTATTTGTAATCTTTTTTTTTTAGCTTTATACCATGTTATAATGTTATTCCCTCATCAGAAACATATTTGGAGTGTTGCTTTGATTCTTTTATGCATGTTAAGAAACATTCCATTATGCCCTTTACAAACATAAATGGCATAATAGAGGAGCATTGCTGTGATGACTTGCTGAAGGCAGGAGCTTCTTAAATAGACAGAGGCTAATTTCAAGACGTCAAACTGCAAAGTCAAATTTCTTTGAAGTCATATATGAGATATATGTATAGCGTTTTTATTACAACTGAAAGTAACAGCTACCTGATTGTGCTGTAAAATGGCACTATGTTCCTGGAAAATACATACTGCTACCCCTGTAAGGTATTTAAACATTCTCCTTCTTTCTCTGCAGTTTGGCTGCTGTGAGGCCTTGTGTCTTCTAGCATCAAATTTTCCTGTTGGTACCTGGAGTACAGGCTGGCACTGTGGCTACATTAGCTCTAGCAGCAACTTTTCTTCTCGTTCTAGTCTCAACCGCAGCAGAGGCAGGACACTCAGGTTTGAGAACCTTTGTTAAAATAAAATCTCCCTTAATGGTTTTTGTTTTCCATTCATCAATAAACTGTTAAGCAAAATTTTGATAATCCTGTTGTTATAGTTTATCTCAGAGCAGCAACGCTCCAGCCTCTTTGGCCTCCTCCTCGTCTGCGCTGGATTCTGAGCGGAAGACGCTGACCGTGGGACCGGCCAACATGGTGCTCTCCTTGCTGTCTTCTGCGTGGTTTCCTCTGGATCTCGCTGCACACCAAGATGCACTTGTGCTCTGTGGGAACCTGCTTGCATGTGAGAAATTTATGTTAAATTTTCCATTTGATTTGCAGAATTGGTCCTTTTCATACCTTGCACATGTACAGAGCTAAGTATCTCTGTTTTTTAGCTAAGCTAAAAATCTTTCAAAAAAAGATTTTTGCTTAATCTTTTGAAATAAAGAGAAAAGTATTGGTTCTTAATAGATATCACTGTTCTCAGCTGTGGCTCCTAAATGCTTACGCAACCCCTGGGCTGGAGAGGAGGAAGGAAGCACTGGGAACACTGGTGCAGGCCCAAATAAAACAGAGGAACCCTGGACAGCCCTGTCAGAGCGCTCCCTGGTGGCCATGGTGGAACAGCTGTTTTCTCATCTGCTAAAGGTTCTCAACATCTGTGCGCACGTTCTGGACGACACTCCGCCAGGACCAGCAGCTAAGGCAAGCCCGACAAAAAACAGCTTATATTAAGTTTGAGTTTTGTCAAAACTGTATTATGGCCCCATTTTGCCAGCAGTATTCTATAAGATTCCTAGGCAAAGTTTTGAAAAGTATGGGTTTTGAGTTTTATTCTAAATTTAACTTGGATAAAATGTTAGCACAAAATATGAAGAAATAAAATAACACTAAAGAAAATGATTAGAGTTGTATTATAACTTAAGGTTTTTTCCAACTATGTGATCATTTGAGTACTAAGAGAAAAATAATTGATATCTCACTGCATTTTTCACCCTAAATACTTCTTGGATCATGGAGTTAACCTGGACAAGTGTTTTTTGAAATAAGTTGTTTTTATTTTTAGATGCCAATCAAATATTGGGATTTTTAAACTGATTTTGAAATGAACTAAATATATCACAGACCAAACAACAAATCAGATCAAGAGGTTCAGACAAATTCTCCATTTCAAAATTTCAAAATTTTTGATTTTCTTACAAGAATTTAGAAATTTGATTTTAAATAATTTCATATATTTTTATATTATTGCTGCATATTTGACAAATCACAAAACAACAACATGCTTATGTTTGCTTCTGATTCAGCAGTGAAGTAAAGGGCTAATTCAGTTTTTAAAAAAATCCTGACCAACTGTCTTTATTTCCAAAATATAAAATATTATTATCCTACATTGAACATGGATTCTCTAAGTTTGTTCAGAAATGTGAAAAATGGAATGATTTTAGGAACAAGGAAGACACAACCTTTTTCTGTTTTGTATCTTTATTTTTCTAGGCTGCTCTCCCCTCTCTGAGCAACACACCGTCCCTCAGTCCCATCCGCAGAAAAGGGAAGGAGAAGGAGACGACCGAGGCCACCGCTGCGCCCATGAGCCCAAAGAAGAGCACTGAGATCAACACAGGTCCATCCACAAATCATTGTCCTCCAACATGCATAACGTTCATAGTTTATAAATGAATGTTTAAAAAACTAAAGTTTTCAAGGTTTAGAAAAGGTAAAAAAGATTTTAAAAGCTCTTGATTTCTGCATGAAGTCCTTTAAAAGTACTTTATATTCAACCTGCACAGTTTTGTAATTGCGCTCAGTCTAACGTTTGATTACGGCCTAACTTTTACAGTTTAAACCAGATATTTAAGGATAATAAAAAGTCACTTACACATTTTTTTCTCGCTTTTTGAAGCTAAATCAGACCAAACTTTAATTGTTTTAGGTTAGTTAGAATTTCCAAAATTATTTCTATTTGCTAATTTCCAGAAAACTTGGTGAGAATTTTTCTTGAAGAACATTCTTGAACCAGGTCAGGTGCTATAGAGACATGAAAAAAATTATTTAGTTTAATTTAATTTCTCCCTGTTGGAGAATGTAGAATACTATCTCAATATATTATTAATAACAGTAATAAATAATGTCATCAAACAGTGAATTGAAACTGTCTTTTTCAAGTATTTTGTATTATTTTTATATTCAAAGTGTGGTGCTTTAAAAGTTTGGAGTCCTACCTTGAAGACGCTTGAAGAGTCCTTGAATTTTACTGTGGGAAAGATGTGCGGACCATGAATTGTGCATTGTCATTTTAAAGCAGGCAGGCAGGCGGACAGCACCACTTCAGCAGCTGTGAACAAATCCATCACCCTGGGCAGCTTCTACCACCTGCCTCCCTATCTCAAGCTCTATGATGTCCTCAAAGCTACACACGCCAACTATAAGGTCAGACCTCTTGTCCTGCTTTATCCGAGCTCTACACGTTTCTTGTTAGGTTGCAAAAGTTGTTAAAATTGTTTGTGTTTTATATTTTCCCTACCAGGTGACGTTGGATCTCTACAGTAGCCAGGAGAAGTTTGGAGGTTTTCTGCATGCTGCCTTGGATGTTTTGTCCCAGCTGCTGGAGCTGGCCACACTACATGACATCGGAAAGGTCAAGTCTGTCTTTTATTCTAAAAGTTATATAAATGATTGAAAAAGTTAATGTTATGCTTCTTTTAACTAGAAACAGGCAGAGAATGAGATGATTGTTTTGTTAAAGAAAGTAATAATCTGTCTTTTTGTTTTTCCATAGTGTGTAGAGGAAATTCTGGGCTACCTGAAGTCCTGTTTCTCCAGAGAACCGACCATGGCCACTGTTTGTGTGCAGCAGGTTTGTAATCTTAAGTTTAGATGTGGTTCTCTCACAGTAACTGTGTGTGGAGGTCCTCATGGTTGTGGCACTGAGCGGTGTGCTACATCCGGTACTCCTCCACACAGAGCGAGGCTGGTTCCTGCCGACAGGGCCTGTAAAGGCATTGGTCTCCCTGTGCGATGGTTCCATACACTGCTTTATAAGAACTAACTCATGTAGTCCTTATTTGGCTGCTTTGTCAGGTAGGTAAAAGCAAAAAAATAAGTCACTGTTTAAGTCAAGGTGATGGTTAAAGTGAAACATCATGTTCATATTTTGGTTATATTGCAGATTTTCAGTTTATTTGTGCTCTGAAAGGTTTTGGATTTACTCTGCAGCTGTTGAAGACGCTGTTTGGGACCAACCTGGCTTCCCAGTATGAAAGTGTGCTGAGTGGACCCAGCCGCTCCCAGGGCAAAGCTCTGCGCCTCGGCTCGTCTAGCCTGCGCCCAGGCCTCTACCACTACTGCTTCATGGCTCCGTACACGCACTTCACCCAGGCTCTGGCTGATGCCAGCCTCCGTAACATGGTGCAGGCTGAACAGGAGCAAGATACATCGGGGTAACGTTGCCTTGCTCGTTTCGATTGTATGACACGTATTATTTGTTTTTGTTTGCATAGAGAAGAATAGACATTAAATGCCAGGGCTAGATTTTCACATTTTGTCACATTGTAACTACATGCTACAAGTTATATTGTAGTTATTTTTATTTTCCGTATTTTTTATTTGCACTGGGAAAAAACAACCCTCCAAAGTAAATTGCAGCTGCTAAAAGACTTGCAGCTGCAATTGCATGGAAAAGTTATTCTACAAAGGCTTAATATAAGTGCTTGTCATGTTTTAACATTATATTCTCCTTTGTGTTGCTAAACCACATGAAATGTAGAAACAAAATGTGAAAAAGTTCAAGTTGTACGAATGTTTCTACTATAAAATCTGCCAAGTTCACTTATTTTTGCTCTCTTCTATGTTTAGATGGTTTGATGTTATGCAAAAAGCATCCAATCAGCTGAGATCCAACATCGCCAATGCTACACGTCACAGAGGAGACAAGGTGCACCTAAATTATTTTTTTTGACGGCTGATAGCATGCTTTAGATTTTTCATATATTGATGCATGCTATTTTTGCCCTGAGATTAATTTAATACCTTGTTTTCTCTCAGAATGCTATTCACAACCACATCCGTCTGTTTGAGCCCCTTGTGATCAAAGCTTTGAAGCAGTACACCACCAGTACCTCTGTGGCTCTGCAGAGACAGGTTCTGGACCTGCTGGCCCAGCTTGTGCAGCTCAGAGTCAATTACTGCCTGCTGGACTCGGATCAGGTTAAAAACAGTTTTTTTTTTTTTCATACTTGTATCTTCAACTTCCATCATCGTTTTCCGTAATGCAACCATTTTTTTCTATGTTTCAGGTCTTCATAGGCTTTGTCCTGAAGCAGTTTGAATATATTGAAGTGGGCCAGTTCAGGTTTTTCTCTTTTCTTTTTTCTTCTCCTCCTCTGAAACTCAGAATCTGTCAACCGATTTAACTGTTGCTCCTCCTGCTCAGGGATTCTGAAGCCATCATCCCAAACATCTTTTTCTTCCTGGTGCTGCTGTCTTACGAACGTTACCACTCCAAGCAGATTATCAGCATCCCCAAGATCATCCAGCTGTGCGACGGCATCATGGCGAGCGGCAGGAAAGCGGTCACCCACGGTGAGAGGACACGCAGGAAAGCATGCCATTTACCACAATTATTGACATCTCTTCCGCACAGTTTAATTTTTTGTTCTTTCAGTGTGTATTTTTGAAAGTAATCTTCCAGAAATCTAATGAGTAATCAGGTTGTGATTACTTTTTTGTTTTGTTTTGTTTTTTTACAGCCATTCCCGCCTTGCAGCCTATAGTTTATGATCTTTTTGTGCTGAGAGGCTCAAACAAAGCAGACGCAGGCAAAGAGCTGGACACTCAAAAGGAAGTGGTGGTGTCCATGCTTCTCAGACTTGTGCAGTACCATCAGGTATGCAGAGAGGCAACAACAGCAGGCTAACGTTATCCTAGGTTCTTTAGTATTCATACCTAAATGTGCCTTCATGCCTTTTGTTCCAGGTGTTGGAGATGTTCATTCTCGTTCTGCAGCAGTGTCACAAAGAGAATGAGGACAAATGGAAGAGACTGTCCAGGCAGATCGCAGATGTTATTCTTCCTATGATTGCGAAGCAGCAGGTAATTGTTGAGCAGAATATTCATCTCTTGCTTCTCAGACTTGTGCAGTACCATCAGGTATGTAGATTCCTGATGGTACTGCATACCTGATGGTACTGCACCATCTTGCCTTAATCTTAAATAAGGCAAGATTAATCATCCTGATGTTCTGTGTCCTGTTTTTCTTACGTCACAGATGCTGCTGGACTCTCCAGAGGCGTTAGGAGTGTTGAACACCTTGTTTGAGACGGTGGCCCCCTCCTCTCTCAGACCAGTTGACATGCTGCTGAAGAGCATGTTCACTGTCCCTATCACCATGGTGAGAATACATTGCCAAAAGTAGTCTAGTTGTGCAGAAAGCATCTACAAACATTTCTGAAAAAATGGCTCACTCTCTGGCCTGGCCGTTGCTTTCCAACGCTCATCTTGTGCTCCAATAACAAATCTGCAGTTCGTCTGTTGATTAGAAAATAATAAAAATACGTCCACACCTCTGTAGGCATCTGTCGCTACAGTCCAGCTGTGGGTGTCTGGAATCCTGGCAGTGCTCAGAGTACTCGTGTCCCAGTCCACTGAGGACATCGTCTTGTCTCGGGTCTACGAGCTGTCTCTCTCCCCACACCTCCTGTCCTGCCACACGATTCGCCGCCTGCATCAGCAGAACCCGTCCCCCAGCGACCCACCCGCCACTGACGCCAGCTGTGACCAGGAAGCCAACGAAGATGCACAGAAGGTTCCACCTGAAGAAACCTTTGCAAGGTGGGTAAACTCTTGAGTTTCTTAAAAGCAACATGGCAAACTGTTTATAATGAGTAAACCATGTTATTTTCTTTCATTTTTTAAATTCAATTGTCTACTTGTTTGTTCTTGGTTTGCTTTTTAACTTTAAAAAAAAATTCCTCGTCCCTCTAGGTTCCTGCTACAGCTGGTCGGAGTGTTACTTGACGATATTTCTAGCAGACGGGTCAAAGTGGACATTACGGAGCAACAGCACACCTTTTACTGCCAGCAGCTGGGAACGTTGCTCATGTGTTTCATTCATATTTTTAAAAGCGGTGAGTAAGCTTGTCGCAATAAATTACATAAAAAATTTAAATGAGTTTGTTCATTTACATTCTGATAATTAATGTTTTTTGAAAGGCAATCCATCATAATCTATTTTATTTATGATTTTGTTTCCGTGTTTTTTTTCCCTATTGTTTCTGGTGTGTTTTTATTTTGGATATTTAAAAAGATCTTTCAGTTCCAGTGTTGAGAGTTCTTTACAAAGTTAAAGTTTGTAAAAAGTATGTCTCATGTTTTTACAATGAAATTCACAAAGTGCATTTCAACTTTTGTGTTTCCAGGAATGTTTCGCAGGATCACGGCTGCAGCCAGTCGGCTCCTGAAGGGCGAGGGCAGCGGACAGCCGGGTCCAGAGGCCGGCCTCTACTACCCTTTGGAGGGGCTGAACAGCATGGTGCAGAGCCTCGTCACCACCCACCCGCCTTTGGTGCTGCTGTGGTGCCAGGTGCTTCTCATCATTAACTACACTAACTATTCGTGGTGGGCCGAGGTTCATCAGACTCCCAGGTGAGGAGAAACAAGATGGGATCCTTTACTTTATAGTATCACTCTCATAAATGTTCTGTAAATGAACTGATAAAAAGCTATGACGTTGTGGTTCATTGTATGAATTTATTAAAAGACACACTTTCTTGCTGTGCCTTTTTCCCCCTCCTTGTCAGAGGTCACAGCCTCTCATGCACAAAGCTGCTAAGTCCACACTCCTCTGGTGAAGGACAAGAGGAAGAAAAACCAGAGTCCCGGTTAGCAATGGTCAACAGGGAGATTGTACGCAGGGGAGCTCTGATTCTCTTCTGTGACTACGTGGTGAGAATACAACTACTATTAAAATATCATTATCTAAGAATGCTTTTGTGCAAAAAAAAAAAGCAAGTAGTAAAAGTCTTTTGTATAGCCTGCATCCTAATCTGTTCAAGGAAACATAAGATGTCACCTTTAGACTCTTGGCGTCTGTGGCAGAAAGTGGATCCAGATTTTTTGCTAAATTGCATTACTTTTTAGTGTCAGAATCTCCACGACTCGGAGCATTTGACCTGGCTGATCGTCAACCATGTGCGTGACCTCATCAGTCTTTCCCATGAGCCTCCAGTACAAGATTTCATCAGCGCTGTCCACCGCAACTCTGCCGCCAGCGGCCTCTTCATTCAGGCGATCCAGTCTCGATGCGACAATCTCCCCACTGTAAGATTAAAAACGTCCTTTTTCCTCCTTCTTCTCCTCTGCTGAAAATCTACATTATTTTATTTACTACTTCCCCGTTTTCCTTATTTACTTTGCTTTTCTTAAATCCATAGCCCACCATGTTAAAGAAGACTTTACAGTGTTTGGAAGGCATCCACTTGAGTCAGTCTGGTTCTCTGCTCATGCTTTATGTGGACAAGCTGCTCAACACGCCGTTCAGGGTTTTGGCTCGCATGGTGGACACGCTGGCGTGCCGAAGAGTGGAAATGTTGCTGGCTGAGACGCTGCAGGTAAGATCCAGAGCAGCAGGAAATGTGTTGTAGAAGTGTAATGAAAATAAATACTAAGAGGTCGACTTTTTTTTATTTAAAACAATGTTATAATGGAGCAGTGGCCTGATTGTTTCCATATTTACACTGCTACAGAACAGCATAGCCCAGCTGCCTGTGGAGGAACTGGAGAGAATTCAGGAATACCTCCAGACCAGCGGACTAGCTCAAAGGTATTCTTTCACACGTGGTTCAGTTTTATTGTTTTTAAATAAGGAAAGAAACAAATCTAAGAATAATGTTGTCTCCTCTGTTTTCCTGCGGCAGGCATCAGAGGTTCTACTCCCTGCTGGACAGGTTCAGAGCCACTGTTGCTGACACCAGCAGCCCAGCACCTCCAGTCACGTCCCACCCTCTGGATGGGGACCCACCTATAGCCCCTGAAAAGGTTGTTGCTGACAAGGTAATGATTGTTATCGAAAGTAAATGACATCAGAATTGTCCTTGAGAATGGGGAAAATAAAAACAAAATTTTGTTGGAAACTGTTTCCTTTTTTTCTAGGAGTGGTATGTTGCTCTGGTGAAGTCGCAGTGCTGTCTCCATGGAGATGTGTCCCTGCTCGAAACAACAGAGCTCCTCACTAAATTACCTGCTGCTGATCTTTTCTCTGTCATGAGCTGCAAGGTAAATAAAACTATTACGTTAACCCAAAGCACCGGCTTAAAACACCCAATGGATCATAGTGGCAATTATTCATATTTAAATTAATCTGCAGAAGTGAATTTAATTTCATCTCAACTTTTTGTTTTTCCAGGATTTCAATCTCAACTTGTTGTGTCCCTGCCTGGGTTTGGGGGTGCAGAGGTTAACCAGGGGTCAGGGATCTCTGTTGTTGGAAACGGCCCTGCAGGTGACCCTCAATCAGCTAGAAGAGGTTACGGGGTCACTTCCTGCCCCACACCAGTCCTTCCTGCCGCCACCTCACCCCCAGCCGTACTGGAACCAGCTGGGTGATGTGTACGGTGAGACGTGGGAGAGGAGCCAGAATATGAAGCAGGGCTTTAAAAATTAGATTGTTAATAATAACAATAATGACTATTATATTGAAAGTAATGGTGATAATAATAATAATGCTGGTTGTAAAATTATCTACACCGCTACAGAACAGCATAGCCCAGCTGCCTGTGGAGGAATTGGCAGTGATGTTAACAAAAATAATAGTGATGATATAAATACCATCACTAATATCACATCATCAAATGTCATCACAACCATCATGAGCAATGATTATAATGATACTGTAATGTAGTAACTATGATTAATATTAGTGGTAATTATTATCAAAGGAAAATATTAGTAACATTGATACTACTACGAATAATAATAGTGATAGAAAAATTCTAATCATTAAATATGATATGAAAATAATTGTAAAAAATTTTTGCTATGGAAATGCATAATATTTTTTATCTGGAATATGATGATAATTATGGTTACAATAATATTAAATGAGAAAAATGTAGTGCTGTGTTATATTAGTAATGATAAGGAAAATAAGAAAGATGGATCTTAGTTGATTGTCAGAAAAACAATAAAACATTCACTGTCCTCTGACGTTTCTTCTTTGTATGTTTCTTTATTCCTCAGATGAGCTGGGTTTCTACCCCAGGGTTCTGGCCCTCTGCAGAGCTTTGTCCCAGTATCTGTTGAGTGTGAATCAGCTGCCTTCATCACTACATATTCCCTCCGACAAGGAGCACCTCATCACCTCTTTCACCTGCATGGCGGCTGAGGTAAAATAACAACAAACAAGATAGATGTTTGAAAGCCCTTTAAAAACTTCAGAGTAATTTAACTAGAAGTTAGATTTGAGAAACACTACCAGACATTGCTGATGCTATATTTAAAAAAAAATCTAATCTTTTATATCAGTCGGGGTGTCTGTGCATCCTTGATAAGTCTTATATTCAATTGTCTAAAGCGGCGGTTTTCAAAGTGTGAGGCGCGCCTCCCCTAGGGGCGCCAGAGCACTTTAGGGGAGGCGCGGTGCGAGGGAAAAAATAAACCGGAATGTTGCCAATGTGTTGCCATGTTGCCAATTTAGTTAAAATCATAAATAAAATGAGTTACACATGATTCAGGACCGTGATAGAAAAAGGGTGCGCATAGCGTGCGTAATTGTTTTTTCCTTTGTATGCCTCCGCTCTTTCATACAGCACGCTCTTTTAGCTCGAGATAAATTGTTTAGATGATCCACAAAAAGAGCTCCACGATTTTGCAACTGTTTAGGTTTTTGATTTGTTTTTTAATTTCAAGGAAATGTGCAACATTTACAGATGTGTTCCAAAGATCTGATCAAAATGTTTTTGTTAAGATGTAAAAACACTGTTGGTATCTCAAACATTAAACTCAGAATCTCAGATGTAACGTTTGTTTGAGAAAACGGTTGAAAAATGAGTTTGGGGTTGTTCTTATCATTAGAAAAATGAAAAAAGGGCGTATTTGCCATACAAAGGCCCTGATAAAATAGTTAAAATGGGAGGAAATGTTTTTAAATGTTCATGTGTTAAATTTCATTCAGATAAAGTGTCATTTTAAAAGATGAGATGGTTCTAAAATAAAAGCAATTAGAAGGTGTTTTGTAGTGGCATTTGTTTGTGTGTGGGTTGATTATTGGGGGGCGCAGCAGGCATTGTGCTCCTTGGAGGGGGGCTCACCCTTTTATACTTTGAAAACCCCTGGTCTAAAGCTAAGATCTTAAAAAAACCTAATCAAAAATAAAAAAAATAAGTTGGCCTTAAATACATTAATCACAGGTCTTACATTTTGTCATGGTGGGACTATTTAATCTTGTACTTTCTGTATAGTTTTCAATTTAGTTTTTAGCCAGGGTAAAGCGAGCTAGCTGTTTTAAAAAAAAAATTTTATTACGTCTATCGCGGTTACATGCAAATTTATTGATAGTTGGTTGTACAACGTTCATCTCATTCTCTGGATCACTTCTGTTGCCAACCCATATGATTTGTGATTTTATTTTGTACATTGCTGCCGTGATGCAGGTCTTAAATTCCATTCATAACACTGCCCAAAAAGGTCTTAAAAAGTCTTACATTTGGTTTGGTGTAGCCTGGAGAAACCTTAATTAGTATATAAATATTCAGTAAACCCTGTCTTTTATTTGTGCGTGTGAATGTGTTTGTGTAGGTGGTTGTGTGGCGGCTGCTTCAGGACCAGCTGCCCCTCAGCGTGGACCTGCAGTGGGCTCTGTCCTGCCTGTGCCTGGCCCTGCAGCAGCCCTGTGTGTGGAACAAGCTCTCTACATTGGAGTACAAGACGTACACCTGCTCCCTCATCTACTGTCTGCACCTTATCATTGCTGCTGGTGAGGAGCATTTTTGTGAAGCATTCTTGTACAACTTTGTTGTTTTTTTTCTATACTCTCTATATGCAGTCACATTTATATATCACACAAATGTACATTTATATTTGTGCTTTTCAGTGGCTGTTCATCCTGGTGACCGGCTGCTGCATCCAGAGAAGAAAAAGTCTCGAGGAGAAAAAGACGGTGAAGATCAGCTGGACTCGGCTCTTCTCAACAGTACGAAGTGGTTCAGAAATAATGTCGTTTCGTTTTAGTGCATTTTGTCTTTTGGTCCTGCTGAGTGATAGTTGTTTTTACAGACCAATGCGAGTGGCAAGCATGTGAGATCATGGCAGAACTGGTGGAAGGACTGCAGAGCATCCTCTCCTTGGGTCACCCGAGGAACTGTGCGTTTCCAGTTTTCCTCACGCCGACGTTGCGAAACATCGTCATCAGTATTTCACGCCTGCCTCTGGTCAACAGCTACACCAGAGTACCTCCACTGGTTGGTGTTTGAAAGAAAGAAAATGAGTCTTGCAGTTTAGATGCATAACTGGATAGCATGTATTGTTTGAGACTGGACATGTGCTGTCACTGCTCGTAGTCTTGAACACTTCAAATAACTCCGTAAAACTCATTTTTATTCTTTGGCATTTACATAAGGCCTAACGTTGTAATTTACTTGTCCTTTTTGTTTAGTTTATTGTTTTGTATTATATGTTTTATCAGTGGTTTTAAAAATACTGTGCAGCACTTCGGTTTTAAATAAATTGATATTGTTCTATTGATGTGCACTCATGTTCAGGTTTGGAAACTGGGCTGGTCCCCACAACCAGGTGGAGAATTTGGCACAACGCTGCCTGAGATCCCTGTTGACTTCCTGCAGGAAAAGGACGTCTTCAGGGAATTCCTTTATCGCATCAACACATTGGGTACAGATATGCATAGTTACAATTAACTGGATATATGGGGCTTTCCAAAACAATAATGACACAATTTTTACTTTGATGTTTTTTTAAATGAATTTTAATGTACATTTTGTAACTAACCTGGGATTTTTCTTCAGGCTGGAGCAATAGGACTCAGTTTGAGGAAACCTGGGCCACTCTGCTGGGGGTGCTGGTCACTCAACCAATCACAATGGACCAGGAGGAAGAGACTCAACAAGAGGTAAATGCAGCTGGAAGCAAGAACTTTTCTTTTTGAGCAGTAATGTATAGAAAGGAAATGGACAGGCTAATTTTAGGGGAATGACGACCGCAGAGTTGTGCTTTATATTGATGTGGTTTGATTTGCCTAAATTTACATAGCCAAATTTTATTGCGACTCTCATGGGGTGTGTTTATTACGGAGGCATTAAACTGCCAAAACCTAAAAATAAATTCAGGAGCAGTATCTTGTAAAAGTTCCTCATTATAGAAAGGTGCAAAACTTAAAGGTTAAAAAAAAACCTATAGCAACATTTATTTCTCAAGAGCAAAATATCTTCTCTTTTAATAGGAAAGATAGTAGAACAGCAACTCATCATGGACATTTTAGAGGTCATCTGGACAAAACGGTGAGAAGAATTTGAGTCACAGCGAGCTTCTTTATGCCTTTTTAACAAGTCATAATCTGTCAGAGGACTGTATTTTTATATCTTTGTTAAAGCAAGACATTTGACATAACGAGATATAAGACTCGTCTCGTTACAAGGAGAAACTCGAGAAGTATTCTAATCTCACAGCTGAGATTAAAACACTTAGTTACAGTACATCTGAAGGCATTTGTATTCACTGGATTGTATCTATGGGTGTCGGAGTAGAGGGTGTGAAATACAAATGCATGCCACCATTTTCAGACTTTTATTAGTCAGAGGATTTGAAACCATGTATCACATCCTTCAAACAGTTGGCTGTAAATTGTTTTGGTCTGGTCACATAAAATCTTAATAAAGAATTATTAACGTGTATGATTTTAATATGACAAGAATGAGAGATGTAAAGAATTTGTCTTTTATTCCCTCTTCATCCGTTTTCCAGGAGGACCTGGAGCGTACCCAGTTAAACGTGTTAGCAGTGCAGGCCATCACCAGCTTGGTGCTGAGTGCCATGACCCTGCCCACTGCTGGCAACCCTGCAGTCAGCTGTCTGGAACAGCAGCCCCGAAACAAAAGTCTTAAAGCTCTGGAAACACGGTAGCTGCGTACTCATTTCCATCTATCTGATCACAGGGAGTCTTAACTATCAGACAGGGTTATTCATGGATGGCGTTTTCTCCCTGTCCAGGTTTGGAAGGAAACTCTCTGTGATTCGGGGTGAAGTGGAGCGAGAAATTCAGGCTCTAGTGTCAAAGAGGGACAACGTCAGTACACACCACCCGTACCACGCCTGGGACCCTGTGCCCTCACTTTCAGCTGCTTCTGCAGGTAGCCCTCCTTCCAGACTGACCCTGTTCTGCTCTGGAAAATGTCCGAATACCTTTTTTCACCTGATTGCTTTCGGCAGGTACGCTGATCAGCCATGAGAAGTTGCTGCTTCAGATCAACACAGAGAGGGAGTTGGGCAACATGGATTACAAACTGGGGCAGGTATGACGAGGAAATAGTAATGCTTGAGGAATACGATATCAGTTGCGAATGTGCGTTTTATTTGGCATGTGTCCTCTCCAGGTCTCCATCCATTCAGTCTGGTTAGGTAATAACATCACTCCTCTTAGGGAGGAAGAATGGGGTGAGGATGAAGAAGACGAAGCAGACACTCCGGTGCCAACCTCCCCACCTGTATCGCCTATAAATTCAAGGTCCGTTTGAGTTTTTACTATCTGTTATTGATTTTTCTGTTTTGAGGGATTGTTGTGTAGATAAAACGTCCTTCTCCAGAGAACCATCCACACTCTAAGCCCGTGTTTTGTGCTTTCAGGAAGCACCGTGCAGGTGTAGACATTCATTCATGTTCCCAGTTTCTTCTGGAGCTCTACAGCCAGTGGTTGATCCCAGGCTCTCCCAGCAACAGGAGGACGCCCACCATCCTCCTCAGTGAAGTGGTCCGATCGGTAAGCTGGAAACCACCAGTAGATATCTTCTCATTAGCTCAGCTAAAAGACCTGTTCAACTAAATTAAATAAGAAGAGTCTATTGTTTCTGATTTAAAGGTGAAACTTATACAGCCATTTTTGCTCTATGGTGAAAACAAAAGTCTGCGTTTATCTGGATATCAAGAAATCTGAAGTACAAACCTGCTTATGGATTCAACACACACAGAGTAATGCGTTTGATGTGTTTGGTTTTGTAAATTTTGTTGATTGAGGCTAACGGGTAATAAAAACTCAAGATGTAGTTTCTCAGAGAATTATAATATTACATACCAGTAAAAGGCTGATTTCTGATTTAGAAAAATGTACAATAAACAAAAGATCATTGCTAAATAAGGGAAGCGTTTGGTGTTGTGCATAATTCCTAATTGTAAGAGGGAATATAAGACTTCATCCTATTCCTGCAGAACAACTTGCATTGTTTCTTTTTCTACGTCAATATATGTATTCCATTTTCATTTTGATTGTTCAAATAAAGGATGAAATGAAATGATAAAGATGTATGCTACAAGTTAAATTCCTTTTTTCTATCTATACATTTAAATGTACTAAGATGCATCTGCATCTCCTGGGAGAAATGCTTCTCCAGGCTTTAATCTGTGTTGTGTTTTTCTCTGCAGCTGCTGGCGGTGTCGGACTTGTTCACAGAGAGGAACCAGTTTGACATGATGTTCTCCACCCTGCTGGAGCTTCAGAAGCTTCACCCGCCCGAAGACGAGATCCTGAATCAGTACCTGGTGCCCGCCATCTGTAAGGCTGCTGCCGTGCTGGGCATGGTGAGTGGGTCGGGATGCCGCTGGAGGCCACTCAGGCTGCTGCCGACTGCTCCCTGACTCTGATAACTGCTCGGACATTTCCAGGACAAAGCAATAGCCGAGCCGGTGTGTCGCCTGCTGGAGACGACGCTGCGCAGCACCCACCTGCCCAGCCGCATGGGGGCTCTACACGGGGTGCTCTATGTGTTGGAGTGTGACCTGCTGGATGACACGGCTAAACAGCTCATCCCCACAGTCTCTGAGTACCTTCTGTCAAACCTCAAGGCCATTGCTCAGTGAGTGTTGCTTTCCTTCTAAAACACACACACAGACGCTGACCTCAGTTCATCTCTGATGACTTTAAGCCGTGATGAAAGACTCTCGGGGAGCCAAAGTGTTTAATGTCACTGTGTTAATCCTCCTCCCCCTGCAATATAAGAGGATCTATTATTCAATTAGTTTCTTTTTAATCCAGCTTAATAACGTAATAGAAGCAATAAATCGGCCCTCCTTTTTTCCTCAAGATGCTGCTGTTGACATTTCACTTACATCTCTGTAATTTCTGCCTGCTTGCTTTGTGTCTCTGTTCTGCAGCTGTGTGAACCTGCATAACCAGCAGCATGTGTTGGTGATGTGTGCAGTGGCCTTCTACATGATGGAGAACTACCCTCTGGATGTTGGAGCTGAGTTTATGGCTACAGTTATACAAGTAAGATGGAAGATGAATAAAGTTAAATTGAATAAGCGTAATATTTTCCTCAGTGTGAACAAAGATACACATTTCATGCTTTTTTTTAAATGTTTTTTTTTTTTTTTAGACAGAGTGTCCGCTTATCCTTTATAAGTCTTTAAAAGTCTTATATCAATGTATCTAAAAGTAAGGTCTTAAATTTAATTTTAAAAGTAAGTTGGCATTTATGTTCATCACAGGTCTTAAAGTTTGCCTTGACAGAATTATTTTATCTTGTATACTGTATGTATTTTCTTTCTCTTTTTCACTTTTCTGTCATTCAAACGTTTGCGTCACACTCAGTCATCTTCATCTTGTTCTTGAGGCTAGCTGCTAATACCCTCACTGGCTAACTAACTAGCTAACTAGTTTGGTAAACTAGATAGACGCGTGATATACCCATGCGTCTATCACGGGTTAGTGCAAATTTATCGCAAGTTGGCTCAATGAAGTTTGTACATTTCTCTTGTGATACAGGTCTTAAATTCTATTTATATGTATATTGATTTTGAAAATGTCTTAAAATGTTTAAAATGTGAGTGTGTAAAACCTGCAGAAACCCTGTCAGTGCAGTCTTAAACTCTTGTACAGAGGTTGCTAAATTCACAAATAAAGCTCACCTTTTTCAAATCACATTAAAATTGAATTTGTGCAGCACAGCATATCACAGTCTATTATCATTGATAACTTCAATGATTATTGAAGTTATCAATGATAATTGAAGTTATCAATTGAAATGATACAATGTAATTGTATCATTCAATTACATTGAAATGATAATTGAAGTTATCATTTCAATGTTAGTCTTGCTGCTTAAATGTAACATCTATCACAAAGCATAGATCCTTTGTGATATTAAATCTTTTCACAATCAATATCGATACACTTGACAACAGTAATATGGCAATTATATATTTTTCTTGTATCATACAACCCTATATGTGGTCCCATTTCCAGTTTTCCACGAGTCTTGTACAGAAACACAACAAACATGAGGTACTGTGTGTGTTCTGGTCAGACAGACGGGAATAAACTTTACTTATTTGGCCTGAAGTGTAAAGTGCGTGGTGCTGCGGTAAAGCATCAATAGCGCTAATACACTTTTTAGACCTTTATTTTTGAAAAAAAAAAAAACAACAAAACTTTGTGCTTCTTTGTGTTTGTACTTTATTGCACAAACTCCCAATAAAATACACTGATGTTTGAGTTTGTAATGTATTTCCAGGGGGGTAGGATGTCCTCACTGTATTTCCTGTTATTTTCCAAAGGACCTCTGCTCAATGTTTATGCAGATTATGCAGGAATCATGACCGCCGCTGAAAAACGTCAAAGCATTGGATTCCCTTGGCATCATCTGTTGCTCCTGTCCTCTGCAGCTCTGTGGTGTGATGGTGTCAGCCAGCGAGGACTCCACTCCCTCCATCATCTATCACTGCGTTCTGCGCGGACTAGAGCGCCTCCTGCTGTCGGAGCAGCTGTCCCGCGTCGATGGAGAAGCTCTGGTCAAGCTCAGCGTGGATCGAGTCAACATGCCGTCACCTCACCGAGCCATGGCCGCCCTGGGCCTCATGCTCACCTGCATGTACACCGGTAAGCCGTGCTTTGACATGACCGCCAACTTGAACACTTCATCTGCTGTGAGCTGATGCCACCAGTTTCATTCTCTGCATTCATTCTTATTTCAACTCCAACTAATAGCATGCATGTCCCTCCACTGCTTCTAGCGCACATGATTTTCCATTACAGTCTAATTATGAGTTGAAAATATGAACATAGAGAGCAGAAATCCAGCATAGGAATAAAACGCTTCACTGAGGTTGCTCTCTTTGTAGCTCCAGATGTTCTTACAGATAAAAGAGCTCATGGTGAAGCAGCTGCTGGACAATTTCTTTTCATTAGGTAATTAAAAACACAGATATTATTTTCAGTCTATTGTTGAACTATAAAATATATTCGTAATACTGTATTTTCAGCCAAGCTTTGCAAATTATATCAGTTGACAGATGTTGAAGTTTATGAGCCAGGGAATAAATCCAGCATTAGCTGTTTTAGGGTCGCAAATTGAGAAAACACCTGTGATTTATTTATTGTACTTGGCTACTTCACAAATCTGCTCCAGTCCATCTGCCACCACTTTTACCATCCATCTCTGCATATTTTCACCATTGTCATTGTATGTTTATCTTTTTATAAAAGATCTTTAATAATCTCAACCAGTAGTAATCATCACATACTCTTACCTGCTTGCTTCCTGCATGTTTTAGCAATTGTATATCTAAAGTATGTCTGACCTCTAACCCCTGCAGTAGCCCCTACTAACCATAGATTATTTTTTACATATGTGCTAATGGCACAAATATTTCTCCTTTGCTCAACGCAAACTCGCAGATTCTGAGATTACATTCTCGCTTTTGCATATGCAGACTTAATTTTTACATATATCCTTTATGCTTTACGGTATCTTGTAAAAGTATTCATATTCATACCCACTAACTTTTTTTTTTTTTACATTTTGTAACATGAAAACCACTAATTGTATATATTTTATTGAGATTTTATGTGATAGCTCAACACAGAAAATAATTAATGTTTCTATATTAAATCTGAAATTTCTTGACTTTTTGTAGTAATCAGACTTCTTTAATACCCCCAATAAAAACCCAGTGGATGCTATCGACTTCCAAATTCACTTAATAACTAAAAACTTGTGAGTAAATTACACTGAGAGATGCCAGGTATGCTGAACATGCCAGGTAAGGAGAACATTATTAACAGAAATGGCATGTAGAGGACTCTCTGGCTTACAATCAAAAAGCTTTATGTGGTAATAAAAATAACACTGGATCACCCTGAAAATACCATCCCCACTTTGAAGGACAACAACCCTAAACAAGCAGAGCTGTTGAGGAAGGGTTTGAGTTTAGTCCTTAGATAGAAAGTCCCGGTTAAAGTTCAGATATAGAACCAATGGACTTTATATAGACCCAAGACTAGAAAACTGATATTCAGATACTGATACTCTCTAATCTGACTGAACTATTGCCATTTTGAGAAGAATGAACAAAACTTTTCCTAAACTGTATCTGGTAAAACTCACCTAAAACACCTGCCACTGTTATTCTTCAGGTGGTGCAAAGTTTTGATTTGGGGGAACTGAAATTCTTTAAGATTTGTATTTGTGGAAAAATAAATAAAACGATGCATTCTTTACGATCCACTTCTCAATAATGCACTCTTAAAGGGCTATCACGTAAAATCTGAATAAAATACACTGACATTTGTGGTTATAATGTCACAAAATGTTGGATAGTAATACTTTTGCAAGTATGTTTTGAGTCGTATCTTATGAGCAAAGCAGTTTCTGACTAGTCTCTTACTGAAACTCTCCAATATTAACGCTCCCAGAAACTCCGTTTTTTCTTTTGGTTTTTGCTGTTCAACATTCTGAGTCGTGTGATCACGGTTGCAAGCCCAACTCTAACTTTTCCCCCTCCCGGTTTCAACCGGCGCCACCCATCCCTCTCGCCCTCTCAGCGGTGCTCGCATCCTGTTCAGATGCGACAGGGGTTAGAGGTCAGGTTGACTCTGTTGCGGAGGCGGTTGGCGTCACGGCGGGTCATGTTGGTTTCTCCTCAGGCAAGGAGAAAGCCAGCCCTGCCAGCCGCCCCGCCCACTCTGACCCGCAGGCCCCGGACAGCGAGTCGGTCATTGTCGCCATGGAGAGGGTCTCCGTGCTCTTCGACAGGTAAAGCTTTTTCATTTTCCGATTACTGTATAATACATACACAGCATTTGTTAAAACAAAAGTAAGTAGAAAGGAAATAGCCAATAATTGGACATTGTGTCCAGAGGACACCTGTTGGTTTTTAATATTCTGTCCATCTGTCTCCCGTTCCTGCAGGATCAGGAAGGGTTTGCCCAGCGAGGCTCGGGTCGTGTCAAGGATTCTGCCCCAGTTTCTGGACGACTTCTTTCCTCCACAGGACGTCATGAACAAAGTCATCGGAGAGTTCCTGTCCAATCAGCAGCCGTACCCACAATTCATGGCCACTGTTGTCTACAAGGTCAGCAACGGGGCAAAGGAATAAAATCAAACCCATTATCTCCTTTTCTAGAGCTGGATTAATCAAAGGGTCTTTCACAATTAATATTTCTTTAAATCCACTTTAAAGAAAGCAATTTCTTTAACACACATTAGAAAAATAATCGTATCATGTTGTTGGACTCCTCCTCCTCCCATTGGTACATTTTCTTGTTTCACTCTCATCTGTTTTTTCCTGATTCCATTGTGATGCTGCCCAGGTTTTCCAGACGCTCCACGCCACTGGCCAGTCTTCCATGGTACGCGACTGGGTGCTGCTGTCTTTGTCCAACTTCACTCAGAGGACACCAGTAGCCATGGCCATGTGGAGCCTGTCCTGCTTCTTTGTCTCTGCTTCCACCTCCCAGTGGATCTCTGCCCTGTATCCTTACATGATGTGGGGTAGAGCTAATGAATAAGACAGTGATTATTTTTCCATTTTGTCCTGGGGAATTATTACAGCCCACTGCTGGAATATTCTGACTATTTTTCATAATCAATTTTTACATCATCAGCCATCTTGTCTTTAAACAGATGGAGAGGAAGACTGGCTGACCATTAGAGATCAAAGCTCCTTAAAACATGAAAGGAGCAGAGTATATCTTGGGTCCAGTCAATCAATTCAAACTCATCCTTTTAGGCTTTTTCTGGAACTTCATATTGTAACTGGACTCTGGTCTCTTTTTGGTTTCTTTGGTGTTGATCAAATAATCTACAGGATTCAGTTAATGTTGCCTGTAAACTTGATGCAGGTTACACATGCTAACCAGGTGGGAGGTTCTCACAGTATGAGCACCATCAGTAAAAATAACAGCTTCCCAGTAGCATGTAACTTACAAAAAACAAAATAATACACTTTTTTAAACATTGACTTCTACAATTATATAGAAGCTTTTATTATTTGTTGGTTATTTGATATGCCTGAGTAAAAGTACAGAGTAAGACACTTTTTGTGTGTGTGCGCAAATAGACTCGTATCAAATGCTTTAGGTGGTCAAAATGACTGGAAAAGCACTATATAAGTTCAGTCCATTTAGCTTTCTTAAAGAATCATTCGATTTATTTTTAAATATAATCACTTTTGAAGTATTTGAAAGTATTTTTCATCTTAGTTCTTGTATTTTTTTCACTTAAGAAATTATCTGGCAGAAATAGTTTGTTCTACTAGAAATTGTTTTATGACTCTCTGGCAAAATTACAATTTCCATAATACAGAGCAGCAAAGAGCCCTGGCAAAAAGGATTTGTTGCTTGATATTGAGCCTTCCAAGCAAAACAGCAAAGTAAATTTGCTGTCTTGTTGTTTTGTTTAAGGAAATCAAAACTTTATCTTTTACCTCATCCACTTTCAGCATCTTTAGGAGATTCTGTGAAATTCACAGTCGGCTGGAAAACATTGTTGCATGATTTTCACTACATTGTCACAAGTGATGATAAACCGTTGAGTCAGAAGAATAGCAGCAAAGAGCGATGGGTAGTGTTCCCATGGTTTGAAAACCGTAACAAGAACATTTTCTTTCTTATTTCAGCATGCTGGCCAACAGTGTGCAGCAGGAGTCTGATGAAGGGTTATTTAACACTTCTCTGCTTCATACAGCCGTGAAACAATTAAAGTTTCTCTCTTCATCAAGAAGGACTAGACAGCGATTTTTAGTCTCAGTAATTGGCCAGTACAGTTGTTGTCATGATGCTCATCTTATATCAAGATGAACAATTTTCTCAAATCACACGAGTTCTTCATTCAGTCAGTAATTTGTTGATTTCATTACTATGGAAAAGGTTAGTTTAGCAGCGTAATGTCCTACTGGGATACTCTCCACCTCCTAACTGCGTTAAGAGTTAAACAACCCTCTCCCAGATTTCTGCTTAAAGCAGCTCGGTCTGAACTCTCTTGCTGTTCAAATGTTGTGATTTGTCGTCCTTAACTTCCTGCTCCTTTAACCAGTCTTCCACATGTGATCAGCCGGATGGGGTCCAGTGAGACGGTGGACGTCAATCTGTTCTGCCTGGTCGCCATGGATTTCTATCGGCACCAGATTGACGAGGAGCTGGACCGCAGGGCCTTTCAGTCGGTGTTTGAGACGGTGGCATCGCCGGGGAGCCCCTACCACCAGCTGCTGGGCTGTCTGCAGTCCATCCACCAGGAAGCATCGCTCTGAAGGGCAGCACGCCGAGGCAGACAGTCAGGCGCAGAGAGAAGGCCGAGTAGGCAAAGTGAATTAGAGAGATGAGTAATTGAATCTGCATGTTCGGCTCCCTGATAAATTGCGGTGGTGGGAAAGAACAGGATGTTTATCCAACCTGAGCTACTGAAGCCTCATTTCTCTCTCCCCGCTTTCAGCTTTGAAAAATGTAAACCGCTGAACCCACAAGTGCGAGCTCAGTGGCGTTCGGGTGCGTAAAAATGAAGAACGAGACTTTAGGTCTGTTAAATGTACATAATGCTGAATTCTGGAAGAGGAAGCCCCTGACTAGATGTGAAGGACGCGGGTTGAAGCTCTGGCAGATTCCTCCCCACACAGCAGCACCTTTTTCTTTAAAAACAAACAGAAGATAATGTAAATCAAATACAAAATGGCTTTGTTTCTTTGCTCTTAGGACTTGCTTAAGTATTGTGATGTCAGTAAAGTTAAATAGAGACAAAGTATTTGCTATATTTAAAGTTTCAATGCATCTATTTTTCAGTGAATTTTGGTAAAAAGTGCTTAGTTGGGACTTTAAAAATGAGGCTGACACACAAGGGTCAGAGACGTCTGCTTAATGTTGTTAAAAATTCTATATTTGAGTTGTGTGTTTGTGTTTATCCAGACATGCAGAAAGCAAAAAGATAAATAGTTTCTATGTAAGATTGCTAATCATTATGTCCTGTTCTCCCTCGCCCTCTCGTTATATCGAAGCGGGGAACTCAAGACGTACTTCTCACTGCAGAAAGTGTAACTTATTTCAGCAAGAGGCCATACCTACTCTGGATGGTTCACATAGTCAAAAAGTGAAACGGGTAAATGCCGGGCATAATTTAAGGTCAGGTTTTGTGAAAGTTGTATCATTTTAATAGTTTAAATCCCCCCAATTTATGTCGTTAAACTGTTCAGTAAGAAAAATACCAAAATCCTTTCTTGCCTCTTTTTTTAAAAAAATCCAGTTGCAGGTGGGTGTAAAGAATTTCTTCTTATGATTTTATGAATTCACTAAAATCTATCAACTTTTTTTTTTTATTAACTGCAGATCTGAATGATTCCACCTGTCCAATTACTTCTACTTTTTTAAGTCTCAGGATGTTGGGTGTGACTTTATTATTGTCATTAAACTGGAAGTAGTTTCCAGTCTTACATGGAGCTATCTTCTTATTATGTTAAAAAAAAAAGAGAAAAAAGATATATGTAAAAAAAAATAAAAAAAAATCAACTGTACAGTAATCTGAAAGCCATGGTGCATGATAAAAAATAAGAACTATGTAAAGATGTGTGTCCACACTGTCTCAACACAGCACACAAAATATAATGTAAAAGTCAGTGAATGCAGAAAACATACAAGCTTATTAAAGACTTCAAGCTGCCTGTGACTGTGCTCTGTAGATACACTTGCCTTAGACGAGACTCAACGTGTCCTGTGCACTGACTGCATGCTAACGTTACTGCTGTGTTTAATGTTGTATTTTTGTGGATACCGTTGAGTGGAAGAGATGCAACACAATCCAAAGGGGACCTCAGAGGCCGACAGCAGCTTCGACAAATCAAAAGAAAAGTGTAGCAATGCCACATGAACACAGTTTTCTTTATTTTTCAAGCTTTAAATATTTTGTCTCTGACATAAATATTACACCAATATCAACCACACTCGACACTTACGGTAAAAACTTGAAGTTGTGTACATGTTCAGTGCTTTTTTTCCCCCCCTTGTGCACTTAATAAAAGATCCTAGCCATTTCCAACCTTGACAGCTATGACTGGTTTCCTCTGGTCAAGTTAAAATAATGTATTCAGACAGTAAAGGAGTCTGCTGCAGCTGTTGGGTAAATTCCAATGCGAGGCCTCTCTGTAGGAGATTGAAGCTGTTTACGTTCTGTTTTCAGTGTCTTTTTCAGCCTCTGGGGTTATAAGAATGCAAATGATGTATTTTTATTCAAAACTACTCATTTCTAATGAAAGTATTAGGATAAACGTCAGTATGTTCTTTTATACAGCTTGTATTTTGTTATCTGACTTTTGCGTAAGAGGTGTAAAGGACCCCTGCAGGGGGGTAATGCGATTACCCACAAATCTTTTCTGAGTTTGGTTTTTGGTCTGTGGATGAACTACCCCATTGAACTGATTGAAAACTTTATCCTGTTTTTTCTGAAGTGAAAAAAAGCCAAGTCATACTTTTTCTGTCCATTCCATTTGTTTATTATGACTAAAAGAAAATTATTACTCGCTCCTTTTAAAATATAGATTTGAAACCAGATATTTAACTAGGCTACGCTTGATAAAAGTATGTCTTTTTTAAAATCGCTGCCTGAAATAAAATCAGGCCAAACCTTTCCTGCTTTAGGCCAGTTAAGATTATCAAAATTCTTATTTGATTAACACCAAAATGTAGATTTATTCTGTTTTATTTTGTAGCTTTCTTCAAATTCTGAAGCTGTCATCCATTTCCTTAGTCTTTGGAAGAATTGTTTTAAAGGGGTAGTGTTATGTAAAAAAAAAAATTCTTGAGCTTTGCATCATGTTATAATGTTATTCTAATCAGAAACATACCTGGAGTGTTCCCTTGATTGATTATTTCATGCATGTTTGAGAAATCCTTTACTCTCCAGTGGCAACCATTCAGCTGTGCAAAACGCCTGAGTGAACCTACCGCCACCTTTGAAGTACAGCTCCTTTTTTGAGCTGCAGTTTCCTACTTCTAAGCGTCCGCAACTCCTCCACTCAGCTCCTTCAGACTAGCCAGCAGCAATTGGCAAACACCAAGCAGAGGTCATTGTACGAGTGACTTCTCAGTGAACACTGGTAAAACCATTGTTAGAGTTAATGGAGGAGCCATGTTGTGATGACTTCTTGAAGGCAGAGTTTCAGAAAGAGGAGTTTTTGACATTGTAATTTAAGTCATATTTGATATATATAGCATTTAGCATAGTTGATTGTGCTATATAATGGCGGCATGTGCTTGGAAAGTACATAATTCTGCTCCTTTAATCTGTAAGACTTGGGTCGAACATTTTGTTTCTCCTTCCACAAACCTCTCGACAGATTGCAGAAATTTTGGCCCATCAATTGATGCCTTACACATGCACACTCATACCTTGTAGTTTTTTTTTAATTGAAATCCGTGCTTAGCATAGCATTTGTGGAGTTTGTAGAAACCATGACTCAATGTCTCCCAATTAAGCTTTCCCTTGGTCATTAAATACATAATCCACATCTTATATTTATAAATTTATTTTAGTTCCCAGGGAAACTACTAAAAACAATATTTATTTCTACATTGCATGATATAATGTGTGATTGGTCATACATTTTTATCACTGTTATAACAGCGAGACTTAAACTGTTTAAAAATATACAGCCTTGTTTTTCGAGCTTACTGGAGAGAACAAATTCACTCACATTAGAGAGGGAATAAATGTCTAAGCTGAGCTCACTAGAAAAATTACATGTGCCCACAGTCCACTTTAATCTTCAAATGGCCAATTTAAAATTTATTTATTTTCTTTATATTTAGCACACTTTCCTGCTACTCATCCAAAGAAAAAGTATGGAAACATACTCCTGTTTTACAGCACCCATTAAAATGGGTGGTTTGATTAAAAGGTATTAGCAGGATTAGCAGGAAGTTGCCATATGGTCCATGAGTCTCTGACATGATGGAAGGAAGAGATGCTCTCATGGATAAATGTTGCCAGTGGGTCATGTCTTGGTGAACATAGCAGAAAAAGCATTTGTGTCAAAAATCTAACACCAAAGTGCAGGTTGTTGAGGTTAATATATTAAAGTCTCAGTCATATCAAGAACTAAGCCAGGCTAGAAATGGACATTGACATTAAATCGGACCCAGATTGCTCAAGTAGAGCTGTTCACTTTTACAAACTTTTTTTTGTCAAACTAGTTCAGTTTGGTTGTCTAGGTTACTACCCTATAAAATCTATAATTGGCAAGTAATTAAATTACAAAAAGAAATGTTTAAAAAAAAAAAATCTGTTAGATATAGAGGGGGATATTTCAATATTATTTCTGTTAAAGATTTTTGCAACAAAAGTGCTAGTTTACTGAAAAGTCAATGTACTACAAAGTATATGAACTGAGTAGTTGGTTGGGTCCTGTTAGGTACTATTAGCAGTGTCTAATAAACACTATTTAACATGCTTGAACTAATCAAAATAAAACACTAAAATAATTGGAAAATGGTTCATTTTGCTTCAGAAAGTCTATTGTGCAATATTTCTTACGGTGAGAAAATGTTATTAAAGTCCAAATCTAGCCTGCATAAAACTAGTAAACTGAAAGTCATTCTGCTGATGCCCTTGCTTTAGTCTGAGTCGGGGGGTCCCACCACGTCTGCACGCCCTTTTCCTTGCTGCCCACTCTAAACACACCTCCTCCCAGACCTCCTCCTCCTCCTCCTCTTGTGAGGCTACTTCGCCAGATGGTGTAGTCTTTTTCTTTTGTTTACCCATCGCCTCAGAGTTTACCTAACAAACCTTAGCGACAGAACTATGGGATGTCTCTGAGCAGCATGACCGCTGGATACAGACACGTAAGTCTTGTTTTAAATCTACGCATGAGCGAACCCGCTGGTGCAAATATATTTGTCAGAACATTAAGGGAGGAAGAAAGAAAAAAAAAACTGCATCCACCTCTTTAACTTGGCCATCCCAACTCAAGACGGGCTTTTTTTTTTTTTTTTTTTTTTTTTATAACCCCAGCTGTTTTCGTTATTGTAAAGTAAATTTACCCCCACTCTGCTTTCTAAATAAAGACGTGATACAATGACACGAAAACGCAGCTCCCGGACAGCGAGGCTAGCAGGCTTTTGACACCTGTGGAATCCGTTACCGTTAGAAGTTTTACTTGTGATTTCTCAGGCTAACTTCTCGGGACGGTTGATCAGCGCGGCCCGTTGAAAGGACAGCCAGGACAGCCAATGACAGAGCGGGACGGATCTGTGTGCATACCCGTTGCCACGGTAACAAACCGACATTCCAAAGATGTGGAACAAAAAGAGGCGGGACTTCAAGCTCTAGCACGGGTGGGTGCACGCCACGGTTCTAACTGCAGGAAACTAAACGGAAAGGAAGAAACTTTTCGAAACTAATGCGAAAGAATTTAAAAACATACAGCTGTGAGAGTGAAGTCACGATAACAATTCCTCTCGTCTGGAGCCATTTACAACTATGCTCTATTCTACTTGAGTGCTTAGCTAATGAAGTCAACAGTAATCTCTGTACAACTATAATTTACGGTACTCGAACTGTCTAACATAAACTTAAACAACCAGAATTCAAAAACTAAACCGGAAGTTTAAAAAAGTAGCCTGAAGTTGTTCCAGAACTCGTAGGTTTACCTGGAGCACCGCACTGGTGCGTCAGTCTCCTCCCATCACCTCTATCTCCAAATATAGGTAAACAGTTATACTGATTCTCTGTAGATGAATGGAATAATTACAGTTCCTCTATATGAATCTGAATCTGAATATATGAATACTTGGCCGAAAATTAGTTAATTTATGTAATTATGACTTACATCTGATGAAAATAGTTTCTCAGTTTATATATATATATAGTATGTATACTTATATATATGGTATGTATACTTATATAGGCATAATATTTAAACATAACATGATTATATCAAGAAATATATAACATTTTAATGAAATATATAATATTTTTTTAGATGGAAAGCCTTATATTATGAAATACTGAAAATAATCTCATGACTGAATTCTTTCTTCTCCTTCTCTGCCTCAGGTGTCTTTTGCCAGGAGGAAGGACTGACACCATGATGGGACCACTCACAGAGCTGTGTTAAAGCTTGAGACCTGCTTCTCACCCATGTGCTTCATTCTGAGCTGCTGCTCATCTTTTCAAAGCAGCCCAGCTGTTAAGACATCGAACATGTCTCAAACCAAGGATGTGAAATGATCAATTGAAACCCATCCGATCAATGGAAAAGAGAAGGTTTCCTGGCACAATGTCCAGGCAGGTGGATTCGTCGTCCAAGAGGCGCCCCTGTGTTGGAAGTGGGCTGACATTCCCTCAGCCTCCCCAACTCGCCTCCACCGTCCAGTATGGCCGCATTCAGGCTGTGGAGGTTGCGAGAGGAAGAACAGGGTATGGCTTCACGCTGACAGGCCAAAGTCCTTGTGTCCTCAGCTGCATCCTTAAAGGAAGTCCCGCAGACTACGTGGGGCTGCGCTCAGGAGACTGCATCCTCTCTGTCAATGACATAAATGTCTCCAAGGCATCGCACGAAGATGTCGTCAAACTGATTGGACGTTGCTCTGGCATTTTAAAGCTGATCATTGCTGAGGGTGAGCGCCACCGACGCCACCCTCAACGGGCCACCGGCAGTCGCCATCACAGCAGTAATGCGATGACGGCGGCCTACCTGGATTCCTGCTCCAGTGATGACGAACTGGATGTTTTTTACAATAACGGTGTGGGCAACAATAATGGCCGGTCAGGCTGTGGAACGAAAGGAGGCTGGTACAAGCCCAAACTGGATTCCAAGCAGCTTGGCATCAACAGAGCAGAGAAGGTGGTGGCCGAGTTGCAATCTGGAGGAATCTTCAACATGATCTTTGAAAATTCCAGCCACTCCTCCAGTAGCTCGGACAAGGACAGGCCCGGGGTGAGCTCGTCCTCAAAGCCGCGTCAGATGTCCGATCCGGAGTTCAACCCGTACCACAATGCCTCCTGTACCCAGAGCAACCCCAACCTGCTCTCTGAGGAAGAGATGGCCCAGGTCCTGAATGATGACTCTGTCTTCCTGGAGTCCGACTTCCGTCACCTCCACATTCACCACCACGAAGAGCAAGATATGGATGTTGGAGAAGGTGCTGACTTTGGTCTTGAGCCCAGCGAAGGAATCCTTAACGTGGGGATGATTGTTGGGTATCTCGGCTCCATTGAGCTCGCCTCAACAGGAACCAACCTGGAGAATGACAGTTTGCAAGCCATCAGAGGGAGCATGAGGCGCCTCAGGGCCGAGCAGAAGATTCATTCATTGGTTCTCATGAAGGTGAACTTGACTCTTCTAGTTATCTGCCTTAGATAATTTTTTAATTGTTTTTTTTCCCACTTGTTGTTGCATAAAATCTCAAGTACGTACTTAAAAAAATAACAGTTGTATTTATATATTTGACTTTGCTGTAGACTTTCTCTATTCAAAACCAGCTTGAATTTGTACATACAGGCTCCAATACAGATATATATTCTCATTAGCATTTAGATTAAGGTCCCTTAGCAGGTTGCAGAGAAACTAAACTAGTTTTGTCACTGCCATCAAGTTTTTGGCGTAATTCTGAATGGATATTTCACCACTCTACTGAGTGCTCAAATATAACTTCCCTGAATTAGACTCTGTTTGTAAGCAGAGTCCGCACAATTCCAAGTAGGTGCAGGTTTGTTTGAAAAGACCATTTATGTTTTATCTATACCAAAATCAGTTCTGATGAAGGTTTGGTAATGAACAGTCAGCTGTGTCCACGTTTCAACCATCTGATTAAAGCCATCATTCTCAGATGGAAAAAGATTGATTAAAATGTTCTAAATCAAGCAACAACAAAAGACTCAAGGCTCCAACCTATCATACATTAGAATATACTGGTTAACCAGCATCACCGTCCACAGTTAAGCAAGTCATTCAGGCAGCTGCATTGGTCTGCAGGTGCCTGCATGGGCCTGCACACAGTATTACGCTCCTGTAGAATGATGAATGTGATAATAGTTGGTGTTGACAAGAAAGAAATGCACAAAAAAATTCAAACCCATTTCTAATTTTTAAATGCTTTTCCTGCCTGGAAAAGGAATGACTCATGAAAGCCTAAATTAATTTACATGGGTGAAATTATTTTAGTTCTATAAAAATTCATTTACCCATTACCTTTAAAGGGGCGAGGTGAATCACACAATTATTTCTGTTTGTATATAAAAACTAAATAGTTAACTGAAACATGGTGTTTTTTAACTACACTTTGTAAATGTGTGAACTTCATTTGTTTACACGGCAGTAAAATGAATACATTACACCCTGACAGGTCATGCACGACAGCGTACTCCTGTGCAGCGACAGAGGTCAGGTCTTGGCCACCTACCCTGCAGAAAAACTCGCCTTCAGCGCCTGTTGTCCTGATGATCGCCGATTCTTCGGATTGGTAACCATGCAAGCCACGGACGACCACGATGATCGCCACTTCAGCAACGGGCGAGACGACGAAGGAAATTTAAGGACTTCATGTCACGTGTTCATCGTGGATCCAGAACTATGTCATCACCAGGTAATTCAGAGATAGTGAAGCATTTTTTGGCCATGTACAATATTTTTGCATTTTAAACTAAAGAAGTGCTGCTTCTTTAGCTTAAAGAAGCACTTAAACTAAAGAACTTAAAAAGTTCTCATTTTTAAGTCATATCAGTGTAAAAATCTCTTTAAAGACCATCTATTTTCTTACGCTTATCTGTTGTCACGTCGTTGGGGTAGCAGCCCAAGCAGGGAGGCCCAGACTTCCCTCTTCTGCGGAGGAATCCTAAGGTTCTTAAAGATCTACAAAATCTACATATATTAAAACAGTACTTTGGAAAAGTACTCACTCACCTCTTGAACATTTTTGAAACAGGAACACAAAGCAGTACAAAACTGCGCAGCAAAGGGAAATGAGACAGGGTTTACAAAGAGTTTAACAAAGAAATATCTGAAAAAGAAGATGAGTTTGTAACCGCTTTTAGCTGTAAGTCTTCTGGTTCTGCTTTGCACATTTAGAGAATGAAACTTTTAACATTCTTGTGTAAAACTTACGTTAAGCTCAGTTAGGAAGAGTGTCTGAGTATGTCAGTTTTCAGGTCTGCACTCTTGTTTGGATTTTAGACTGGTTCTGGGTAAAGATAGAGTTGTTTTTTAATGCTAGAAGGTGAACGTTTCACGCTCGGTTATATCTTAGTGTTATCCGTTCCACATAATGTTCCGCATGCCAAGAAGTTCAATTTTGGACTCATCTGAACTGAGTCTGAACACCTTTTTCCTCATTTGCTGGGCTCCTTAAATGGCTTGTGGCAAACTGCAAACCTAGCGTCATGTGACTTTTAATGAATGCTTTCTCCTTGCTACAAAGTCATGACTCCAATACTTTATTTTTATTTGTACATTTTATTTTTTTTAAAATCATCCTTCCATTACATTGATTTTATTTGTCAGATGATAGCGTGTGGTTTTAATGTGAAAGAGATATTTGTACTTAAGCAAATCTATAAAATATTTATGTAATCTATAAAATAAAGATTACATAAAAGTCCCAATGCCCAAAAATCCATGAGGCTTGAGATGTTTTCTGGGATGTTAATGACCAGTGCCTGTAAGTATAAGTACTGAGCATTGTGTCTGTTGTATGGACAGGTCCATTTAGGTGTGGCCAGGAGGTTTGGCTTTGAGTGCACCCCTGACCCAGACACAGGAGGCTGCCTGGAGTTCCCACCCAGTTCTCAGCCTCTACTCCAGTTTGTTTCTGTCCTCTACCGAGACATGGGGGATAACATCGAGGGGGTCCGGGCCCGCGCCTTCCACGATCCAGACAACGACGCCCAACAGAACCACAGCACCAGCAGCAACAGCGATAGTGGAATCGGGAACTTTTTACCTGAGGAGAAGAGCAACCGAGTCCTTTTGGTGGATCTCGGCGGCCCTCCCAGTCACAACCACATGTCCGGGGCCCGCCAGTGGGACAGCCCGCCCTCCTCTCAGCAGGCCTGGAGCCCCATCCTCGGAGCTGCCGCCTCCCACCCCCCTCCGCCTCCCCCACCTCCTCCGATGCTGAGAAACGGTCACTACCTCCACGACCCGCACCTCGCTGACCTCCCTCACCCTCTCCCCCTGGCTCACCCTGACCTGCCAAGCAGACTCTCACAAGGACTCAATGTGCATCACTACCCGGCGAGGAAGCTGGGTGGAGCTATGGGGGGAGGAGACAGGAGAGGAGGAGGAGTAGGAGTAGAGCCTCAGAGGTGGCTGCCAGTCCATGTGCTGAGAGACTGGCGTCAGCAGCACCAGCACCACCACAGCCACTTCCAGGGCCTGAGCAGCGATCAGGAGTCGTACGCCGAGTCCACCGACGGATGGTCATCAGCCAACTGCAGCACCCTGCCCCCACCCATGAATAAGATCCCTGCCGACCGCTACCGGGCCCCGCTGGCCCCAGGGGACCGCATGCATCCACCTGGTGTCAGTCATCCTCCCTCTCCTCCACCTCCTCCTCCCACTCCCCCTCCTGCACACCTCCACAGCCACCGGCTGGCTGCTCAGAAAGACGAGTGGGCCAAGAAACTGTTCGGCGCCGGAGACCGGGAGCGCAACGGAGCACGGCGAGCCGAAAGAGAGAAAAAACGAGAGGTGAACTCAAAGGAGGGAGAGAAAAAGGTACGTCTTTAATCAAGCTAGTAAAATATAAAACATCAGCACCAGTCAGACTTTTATCACTTTTCCTGCACGTATTTCATTCAGTTTATTTCACAAGTATCAACCAAAGACAAATTTTCTTCGAACAGAGTCAGTTTTTGGACTGTGAGATAGTTGTGTTAAAAGTGACTGTGAGATGAGAAAGCCCTGTCAGAGGTCGCTCCCCCGCATCACACATTCCTGTCGTGGAAATTTACTATGACTAGAGAGTGTTCAAGGCTACATATTATTGAGACTATAAATTCATGCCGCTCACTCTGCATTTTCTGTCCTCTTTTCACAGTACCCACACTAAATCTCACATTTTTTTCTCAGACATTAAACTTCTCGATTTAAAAATGCTACATTTACCTGCTAATAGCAGCGCATAATTCTGTCTTAATTCCCAGACTTGGTAAAAGTGGATGGATAAGTTATTTATCCTCTCTGCTCCTGTATCAGATCATATATTATGCACTAAGCAGACATCTGTTGTCACCTGAAAACCACCTGTCTTCTGCAGTGGAGCAGATTCGTCAAAGTGATAGAATTTCAAATTATTATGCATTGCGTTAGAAATCATTTTCACTAAGCTAAATTTGCTGACTTTTTATATGTTTTTGTACTGTTTCTGTACAAAAGGACCAAGAAGCAAAAAAAAACACAACTATCCAGTTGGACTATACTCCATAATCTCACCCCCTGCCTGTAAAGATGCTTAGGCAGAATGTTTACATGTACTTTCATGTTAAAAAAATACATAAAACCTCTTACTTTCTTCGATTTTACCAGAACACAGTGTGTGGTAAAAATATTCATACTTTTGAACTTGTACGACTCTGTTATCTTTTACTGACAAATGCCAGTTTATCTGAAAGACAAATACAAAGTAACGCACACATTGAGAAATAGAAGGTAACTGATGCAAATTTATTTTCAAACAAAATCTAAAAAGTGAGTCGATATTTTGTGAAGTCTTTTGTTTTATGCCTTTACCATATTTGCACATCCAGTCAGAAGTTTTGTTTGGTCTTCTTTGCCAAATGGCTAAAGCTCAGTCAGATAGTGTATGTAATCCTCTTTTTTCAGATCTCGTTACAGATTATTATATCTGCACTTTGACTACACCATTTGAACACTGATGGCTTAATCAAAGCCCAGATATGATTTCATCTAAACTAGTTCATTGTAGCTCTAGCTGTTTAACGGTCCTTGTCCTTGTTGAATACACATGACTCTATCACAGTCTCCAACAGATTTTCTTCCTTTATTACCCTGTCTGTAGCTCCATTCATCTTTTCCTCAACTCTGATCAGTTTCAGTGTCTTTGCTTAAGAGGAGTATCCCCTCAGCGTTACGCTGCCCCAACCATGTTTGACCATGGAGATGAAAGGTAGTTCTATATTTGGTGCGAAGGCGATTCACAGAAAAACCTCCTGGTTCAGCAGTGGGGAATACCCAAGTATGTCCTCAAATGAATAAAAAAAAAAATCACATTACGGCGTCCACAAAAAAAACAAAACAACAACTATACAAATAAAACAACTACACCCAGAGATTCATTTGCTTCTACACTCACTTTTAGTTGCAATAACATTATTTGATTTCTGTGACAGTATCATTTCTTCTTCAGGCTTGCTTTTGTTCAAGAATGTTTGTTTGCTTTCTTAGTATCCTGCTATGTCATGTGAAAGACTTTGAGGTGTTGATTTTAGGTAGTTAAAACACTTTGACCGGTCTGTTTTTGACATCAAGTTGTAAAATTACTGCTGCTGTGCTTGGAATTGTTTTCTCGCATGGCAGCATTTAGTCTGACCTTCAACTGTGGCCCAGTTTGATATGCACCCGAGTTCATGGACTTATCCCAGTCCTAAGCAACCATTTTGGCTCAGGCTTTCGCAGATTGTATTGATGTGAAATTTTAACTTTTAGCATGACCTCAGGCAGTCTCTGGATTTTCTAAAAACACACCATGGCAGCTTGAGGAAAACTTGCAGGGGTGCTTTGAGTATTGAGTATTGCAGTCATTCAGAGTTAAACACATTATTCATGTGTGATTTCTACAGTTCTGATGCTATCTGTTTATTTATAGTTTTGCTTGACTCACAGACTGCAAAAATTTAGAATAAACAACGGCTACATTTAGTAGCATTATTCAACTGCCTGTTGAACTGATTTTTACCTCGTTTTCTGTCTTTCTCTTTAATTGAGAGCAACAGGTGCAGGGAGTGGCAGGCTGCCTTTGTCTTTGAAAGCTTATATCATGGTTTCACTCTTTGTGGCTTCTTATTAAAAGCATGTTAAATGATAAGAATTGAACTAGGACAATATTTCTGCTTATGAAATTTCCATTTTTTAAAAATCTCGTCAGGCTTGCCTATAAGCTGTGATTACTATTTTAATTGCAAAATGTGCACTTTTTTTTTTTTACCATTCCTGTAAGCAGGAAAAGCTCCTTGCACCTTAAAGTTAAATGTAGGACAGATCCTGAGGAGAGTTTCCATTAAAACCAAGAGAAGTTGATAATTCTCATCTTTAAGCTGATTGGTTGAGAGGATTCCTGGGAGCTGAGTGGGGACAATCAGAGGAAGCTTTAGCAATACCAAGGCAAAGTATAGAAACTGTTCGGAGCAGGAAGATAGATGTTAACCTTTCTGAACAATGCCCTCAGACTGAAGTGGTAAAGAAGCCGTCAGGTTTTCAGAACAAAATCCTCATCCCTCTGTGGCTCAGTCCCTCTACTCTGGTATTAGTTAAACCAGATAGATCATTCTGATTTATTAATTAATTGAGCGTTCGCTTGTAGCTGTGTGTCTCTTAATGTTTGCTCTTTGTTTAACACATGGTGGCACTGTCTCTCTTTTTCTGTTGGCTTCCTGCACACCCACCAACTTTCCTGTTGGGAAAGTTTCCTGTTTTTCCTTCAAGGTCCATTAACACTAAAACGTGGTCATGTTTGAAGATCATGCACGACTGAAGTCTAAACAGCCGCAATTTGTGTTTGTTTCACTTGCAACAAAGTTTTGCAAGTGAAAAGCCACATGCCATGCTTGTGGCATGACTTAAATTTGACTGCTGATACTTGCTGGTAATACTGGTCATGATTCTGAGAGATGGTCAAAGAACTGATCTGGACGTTTCTGAAACGATAAATAATAACTGAATGAATTGGTTTTGCAGTTTGGTTATTCATTTCTAAATTGTCAGATACATCCTTAGTCATAAAGAAGTGTTAAACATACTCATAGTGATTGTGTTTTAATGTGGTAGCTGTTAACCCATCTTGCTACAATCATTTTTAGATTTTTTTATGTAGAGTATTTTGCTATAAAAAGGAAAGATGTTTTTTTAAATGATATTGTGTGTTTGTATGTTTGAAGGTTGATAACAAATTACACAGATGAGCGCTTCGAATTTTCCTCAGAAACTCAGTTTTCTCTTTAAAAAAAAAAAGCTGTCTCCTGTGCCAACCAAAACAACCCCTGCTCTGTATCACTTTTCTTCTTAACCCCAGTTTGTGCTTCTCCATTAAATGTCTTTGGATTTTTTTCTTGAATTCATGTAAGACTAATTGGGTTAAAAACAAACAAAAAAAAGGTCACGTCAGAGTGTTTGCGCCTACGCATTTAATCTTCATTATCTGAATGTGCGTGGAAACGCACATGCACAGATGTAGGGTTGACTCGGTATCCAGGCAACACCACTGCCGGTGCCTGATGAAATGCAGCGACCGCCTCCTAAACAGGCGGTCTGATTCAGCTCGCGTCTGTCCTCTCAAACCTGTCAGCGTCTTTTAATTACGTATCTCCTGCTATCACCCGGGGCCCACTCCGCTATGCTGTCTCCTACAGTGCGAGGAGATAAGGCAGATGTTACGTGTGGAAGTTCAGAGACATGACAGGTCATTTCTGTGCTTTCCAAATGCAACAGTTGTCAGTGCGACACTTGATTAGTCCCTGTCTCCTCTGATTTACAGCAGTCCTCAGTGACATGACGTCACTGTTAAATGGCTTCAGATAGTAAATGTTCTTTCCCCTGTGACTGATGCTCCTAGGTGAGACAGTTTATGGCAGCAACTTTCTGCACGGATGTTGGGCTCTAATTCCAATTAGCTGTTTTCCAGGCCAGTACTTCTGCAAACATCATAATGTTTTAAAGTTTTTAGCAGGCTGCACTTCATTATTCATCATATCATCATAGGCAAAGACTGTGAAAAGATGTAGCTGTTTTGATCTTTTTGTGCAACATGCTTCGCATCATTGGATTAGGATTGTGGGATTGATTCAACAGCTGTCACAAAAGGCACACAGAAGTACTTTATATGCCTGCCTGTGCCATGAGGAATGTAACATGTAGGTGAAAAAAATGTGCTTAAATTAGGAAAACGTACAGATGCAGACACATTTGTTGGTACCTTTGAAACAATGCTCCATTTCTCCTGAAATATCAATCTGTTAAATAGTCAGTCATATAATATCAATTAGCTAAGCCTAGGGAGCCTGTGCTGCTCTGATTTGGAAGGTTAACATGACTGAAATAATTACTAATCAAGAGCTCTAAAGGAACAACATACAAAAATGCAGTTGTTCAGCTTCATTGAACGTTGTTTCATCAGTCTTCTCAAAAGTGAACTGCAGTAGAAAAAAATTAATAATTCCTTGTATGATGTCAAACAGTCAACTAGGAGCAGGTGGCCAATTGAGATGAGTTTAATTTATTTCTGAAGTCAAAACTTTCATTCAGGAATGAAAACAAACCATTTATCTGTGCTCTAGTTTCAAGTACCAATACAAGTTGGATTTGTAAATTAATATGGCCAATCTATAGCTTAGGAAATTTTTATTGTAATTATTGCGAAGGTTGCATGGAAGGCAGCCATGTTAAATTTTCAAATGAGGATTGTGTAGTTCCTCCAGACTAGAGGCAGCAACAAACTGCTAGTCTGCTGAGCTCATCATAGGAACCATTTTGCAGTGCAATGCTGCAAAGAAAGGTTGTAAACGGCTTCATGAAGATTCCTTTGCCTTGGTAAAGGGGAATGTCAGAAAAGGTAGGAGCTTCTTAAATAAAATATCAAGGCATTAAATGAAGCAAAAGCACATTTCTTTTTAGTTATTTTTGATATACACAGCATTTTTATAAAAACTGAAGGCAACACACATACTTAATTGTGCTATAAAATGTCACACTGTGCCTGAAAAATGCATATCACTCTTTTCAACCATCCAAATATAATTGCCATTTTATTCTTGTTTAAACTGAAATGATTGCAAAAAAATGTACCCTCATGTGTAACAAGTTACATTTCTGAGTGAATTTGTCCAAGCAATCCACCTGTGTGGAGACGGAGCCTTTTCGGCTAAAGGTACTAATCCCTGGAACAATCTCCCTGTTCCCATGGGATCTATAAAAAATTTAAATCTCTTTTAGAGACTCACCTTTTCAAGCTGACTTTTAATTTCATAAATTCCTGGCCCTTATTTCTTTTATGTTTTCTTTTACTGGCGATTATATTGTTTATTGTAAACTTTGTATTTACTGATTGACCTGTACAACATTTTGGTTGCCTTTTGGTTTTTAAAGCACTTTATAAGTAGGTGAATGAACTGGTCATGTAAAAACAGTCAACCTGTCATGTATTTGTCTTTTTTTTTTCTCAAATATTTGAATAATATGGAAAGTTTTCTGACAAAGCACACATATGCATCAAGGATATTAGAAGAGTGACCTCTTGTTCATGCATTTGCAACACAATTTATTGGGATTAACCACATTTCTCTATTTCTAATTTTTTTTATCTAGTCAAATTAACATGTCTGGCCTGCATACTTATTACCAGGTCAACTAAGGGACCAACTGTCTGAAAAATAGCTTGTGATTAATTACCAATTGATAATTGAAACATAGCTCTCTAGTATTTCAGATAAATTGAGGCTTCCTGAAGGTTCACGTTAGAAAAATAGCTTGTCGCTAAAGACAAAAAGTATTTTTACATAGTACTTGAATTAACTTAAATTGTCCTTTTTTGAAGAATATATCATTAATGATTTCTTTCTTGGTTTAAAATATTAAAAAAGGCCTCCTTGTCTCAACATGTCACCCTATATAAACACTAGTATACAACAATAGTATGCAAAAGAACCATTCTTCTGTCTACCCTGTTCAATTATGTATTTTATTTCTATTTAGTTACTTGAATATAAGACAATCTGTGAGCACAGATTCTATTTGTAGAAAAAGAAGTGTTTTTCTAAGATATGGTGTACAGCAGGTTCTCGTTATTCACCGTCCTATGATCTCTTGCGGTTTCTCATTATTTGACAAAAGGCTGTTTATTGTGACATCTGTTATAGCACATAAACCAAACTTAATTTTATTGTCTTGGCCTCAGGGTGGTCGGTTTCGCGGCTTGACGATGGGGTTCCCTCCTCTGCCGCAGCGCTCCTCAGCCAGACGCTCCTTTGGGCGCTCCAAACGCCTCAGCATGGCCCGCTCCCTGGACAACTTGGAGGTGAGCAACATTCACCCTCACACAAACTGTGTGTTTTTGGTTTTTGTACAAACAAACAGTGAATGCTAACATAGAAATAGTATACATAGTAAAATCTAACAAAATCTGTCTATGAAAGAAAAACATTCAGCATTGCTTTTTTGTGACAGAATGACACTAAGTTTGGTTGCTGAAGGTGTTGTATCAATGTTTAGAAACAAATCCTCCAAGAAGATAGTCTTTTTTCTTTTCCGGTGATTCAACCTTCCAATTTGTGTTCTTAGATTTAAAAGGCCTCCCCCTCATGAACTCTTGGTGCTCAGCAATATCTTTTCAGGACTTCATTATTACTATCGGAAAACTGATGGTTTCAATTAAACACTTAAATTCCCTGGCTGCTTTATTGAGTACGTCTGTATTGTCCCTCAAATTGTTGGATAATGGTCAGAAAATTGAGAAAGTATCCAGTGAGCTCTTGCTACGTTGGCGAGAAGGACTTGTTGATGTCAAAGGTCGAAGAGGAATGAGCAGACTGGTTTGAAATGTTAGGAATCGATCGTTTGAATCAATCATTTTCTTCAAATTCTAGTCACTGATCTTATTGGTATTTAGATCCTTACAATTTGAAATCTGCTCTGTAGCTTCATTTAGTTTGAACTAACTTCAAGGAAAACCCTACGTTTGTTTCCAGCTCTGGTTATGGGTCTGAAATAAATTATGTGGCAAACTGAATTACCGGACTTGAACTTAGGCACTGGATCTTGTGTGCAGCTCGACTCAGCGTTATATGGCTCCACTGTCACAGAAATGATCATTTTTCTCCTTTTTTATCTTCAAGAAATGACCTGGAGTACAGTCATTTGAGAAGCACGAGATATCCCTAACAATGTGCCTATTTAGATCTTGTTTCATAAAGTCAAGATTTGACCTGTGTATTTTAGTACTCAGATGGTGAAATAGACATTGCTACTATTAGATGAATCAGTTTTCAATACTTTATTTTCCATTGTATTATTTTTTTTTCTAAAATATAACTAAAAGACTAAGACTGAACAAAAAGCATAAATTGCAGTGTTGTTGCCACAAAGTCTTGTCTGTGTGTTTATGTCTGAAGGAGAGTTTTGCCATCTGAGGCTCTTTTCATAACAGTAGCTTTGGCCCTGAGATAGAAATCAGAGCACAGTTAAATGTTTCCTGTGTTTAGTGGTGACTGGGGCATCCTGGGAGCAGACAAGTCAAACTCACCACGGCTGCTTCAGTTGTGACGTTTTTATTTTTTTCCATACATTGTTGTCATTCTTCCTTTGGTTGACTGCAACAGGAAGCAGAGTGAGAGATGGAGTGCCAAAACCTGTGTTCAGGCAAACTTGGAGGTGTGTCTCATATTCAAAACTGGATAGGGTTTGGAAATATTTTTTCATAGTTTCTATTCTGGATTTTACCTGGGGTGTTTACACTTTTGAGAAAAAGACTGGGTCTTCTTCAGAGAAGCTTTTATTTATTTCTGCTCAACTTTACCGTACACTGTACTACTTCTTTTTGTAAAGGATTAATTGAAAGTAAGCTGTTTTAGAGTTTACTGTGAAGAGATTTCGCAAATTACTTGCAGAGGCAAACAGTCGGACGGTGACATGTAAGGAAGCGCAGCAGCTCTACAGTAACACAGGTTATTGTGAATATTTGACCTCAACCTTAAGCCTATTTGTTTTGGATGCTGTTGCCAAATTTTATGTTATTTTATTCCCTTTGTTTCATTGTCATCAGCTCTGTTGGAAAGGTTAAACTGCACATTGTTTGCATGAGTTTTAGATGTCCCATCGTCATCCCACGTCAAAGATTTTTGTTTCTTAGCTCTTCCTGCCGCCTCTATTCTACTTATTTTCTTCCGGCTGTTAGGCCTTTTTCTCTTGCCGCACATGCTGTAATATTCACAAACAGAGAGAGCTTTGTGCTGTGTATCGGGGGGGGGGGGGAAGAGAAGGGTTGGTTTTTGTGTGTGTGTATTTGTGTGGTGATTGTGGTGGGGGGTAAATGGGTTCTAAGTGTTGGCTGGCTCTTCTAACGAGCTCCAATGAGCAACAAGCTGGCATTCAACTCATTAGTGAGGAACTGACACAGAAAGCACAAAGGATATGTAGATCCACGTATATGTATGCACACATTTAGGAGCTTTCAGATGTCATGGTGAAAATTCAAATATGTTTTACTGCTGAATATGTAATACTGTATGTACATTCAGGCCAGATCTATAGGCTTACTAGTGATAGAGTAGGGCTTAATTTTTAAAGACGAGCATTAGACTGAACACTCTTCTTGTTTTGAATAATGCTTGTTTTTGAATAATGCTTCACATTTCAGTGATCCAATAATCTTCTTTAACAGTTATTTTACCAGATAATATGAACAGTGTTGAAAATAGGTGTCAGTCTTTTTCCAGATTTATTCTCTTTTGTATTTTTTTTGTCACATTTAAATTACATTTAAATTGAACCAAGTGTAGAATCAGTCAGTAACAATAAGGTAATGTAATTTTATTTATGTAGCACATTTTTAGCAACAAGGCAGTTCAAAGTAAATATAAAATGCAATTTCTGGTCAATTGACCAGAAATTGACCTTTTATGGTTAACTGCAGTTAACCATAAAAGTTAATTCCACCAGCCTCTACAGTCAAGAAATTATTTTATTAGGAACTGTCTGACAACATGAAACAAGATAAAATACGGCAACAAGCAACACATCACATGCTAAACAAATACAAAAACAGATCAGAAACAAAGTCATTGATCTCTATTTGGAAAGGGTAACAAATAGAGCTGCACCAATCCGATAATATCTGTATCGGCAGATACAGATGAAAAAACATTCTAGATCGTCATTGATGTCATTGGTGACAATGTGCCTGACCCATAAAGGCAGATCTATTCAGGCTAATTCTATGCTTTGTCGTCTGAGTGATCACAAAGCATAACATTTATGCTTTATTATTCATTTGACATTATATTTAAAATTTTTGCATCAGTGTTAAATCTTCTCAGGCGAGGCCTGCCAACCAATAAAACGTCAAGAGTGTAACAACATTAAATCTAGGAGGTCACATAAAAAGTGATTAAAGTGACCTTAACTATGGCCCCACATGTCATATCTAAGGTCATTAAGTGGTTCAATAAAAAAATAGACTTGAAAAAAATGGCCTCCACTGTAGACCAAAAAACCTTTCTGACCGAAAAGGAACGCAAAGTTCCAAACTACATTTGAGAAAAACATCTTTATGATTCCTATGACTTTTGGGAAATTATTCTGTGAACTGATGAGCTAATAAGGCGAAAGGTGTGCATTCCGTTACATTGTCGAATGTGCAAATATTCTGGTGTGTTTCTTTAATTATGTTTTATTTTTTCATGTTATATTTAATTATTTCATTCTGTGTTTACTTTAAACTTAACTGAACAAAACTGCGCCTTAATTTTATTGTTCTACGTGAAGGATAATGATGAGAAACATATATTGTCTCGTCTTGTTTTGTCGACTATTAATTTTGTTCTCCACCAGAAAAGTCCTGAAGTAGTGTCTGACCTTTGATTCAAGAGTTTAACCCCAAGCTCACTTGGGGCAATCAGGCGAAGTACACCATCAAGGCGGACTCCATATACATCAACACACCAAAGCCAAAAAAACAAAAAGATGGTTTTAGAGTTGCCAAGCCAAAGTCCAGACTTTATTAAAACAAAATGCTGTGACAAGATTTTAAACAGGTTGTTAATTTCTCCCAAAGCATTTAATTGTATTGACTTAACTTGCAAAGAAGAGGGTGGCCACCAAGTTTGGCACAACCAGTTAATAGGTTTAGGGAGCAATAATTTTTTTTACGTACTGCAATCTCGGTTTGGGTGGCTTTTACTTTCCCCAAATTTATAAAATCATCATTTGAAAACTGCATTCTGCATTAATTTTGTCTGATATTTTAAGATACGTTGAGTTGTTTAATTGGGATGAAAACGTAAGTAAAGAATAAATCTGTAAGAGTGTAAATACTGCGTCTCACCAATACAATATATCCATCCCCCTTGCAGGCAGCTAATTAAATTAACTTTTTCAAAAGGACAACATGGAATAAAAATAAAAAATGTTCATGTGATTGATATAAAACTTGTGCTGGGATGGTCCCACGTGTGTTAAGTTTTCACACAAGGAAGACTGGCAAATAACATTAAGCAATACTAATCATTTAGAGGTCAAATGCGCAAATATGACTTGTAAGAAAGTCATGCAAGTTATATATATGAATAATTGGGTTATTGTGTGGCTGGTTGCTGTTCAAACACACTCAAATTGAATGATTAATGCATGTAGCATTTCTGGGGACTAAAACATTGTTCTGTGCTGTGCAGAAACTTCCTTTATCTTTTAGAATATCCTGCACTCATAAGTGGCTGTTTGTGTAAAAGTAGGAAGATTTGTTTTTCCATCATGTGCTTTCTAAAAAAGTTACACTGACAGCATTACATTTCAAAAAAGAAACTTAAAGGAAATAAAGTGCTTCATCTAGTCACCAAAGCGCTTCATACTACATTCACTCATACACATGCTGATGGGGGTGAGCTACATTGTAACTACAGTTGCCCTACAACATTAGTTGTAGCTTCACTGTTTTGGTAAATGTAACATATTTGACTCAAACCTTGTTACGGACATCCCAACTACGCAGATATTTCCTAACATCCTGTAAGTTTGGATCTAAACACACAAATGTGACTTCAGTGAGACAGATGTTTCTAAAATCTAATAAACTTAACAGTTGGCCTTTTAATATAAAAAAAAGAAACAAAAACAAAACAGCTTTCTGTTTCGAGGAATTGGTGAGAGAGCACAACCAATAACATCTTACATCACTGCTCTAATTAAGTGCTGTTCTGTCGAGCCTTTTAAGAGGATGTACATCACATTAAAGCTGAATTCAAGGTTTTTATACGTCTCTTCTGAACCGTCAAACATCTGTTTTATGTAATGATCTTTTCAAATAGACGCTTGGTGTCTGTTTGAAAAAAATTGGTGCGTCTCCAAAGCCTGATCTGAGCAAATAAATTAAAAACTCAATTTCAACCAGCTTTAATTCTTTTTAGGTATGGCGACACTCCAACTACAAGAATGAAGATACACAAAGCTTTTGAAACATTATGGTTTAAAAACAACTTACATTTTTCCACTTAAATTTTCCGTTGAGGGGTGACGGACAAAGAAGGAAGATGGAAGTAGGGCTATGACAATTAGTAGGATTACCGGTAATCGATTATTAAAATAATTGTCAACTAATTTAGCAGTTCAGTAATTCTCAGAGCAGCAATTGAACCAAAACTGTACTAAAAAATATCGACATTTTGCATTTGAGATAAAAAGCAACAACTTTTGTCTGTAAAAATGTTCTGTGCTCAAATCTTCAAGTGACATAGTTTTCATCTTCATCTGGTTCAAACTCTGTACAAAAAAGTGTCTTATTAAGCACCTTTTCTGTTCAATTGTTTATCGGTTAATCAGGAGAATCAATCACCCGATCAACCCTACACTATATTGATGTTAATTCAATCAGAAAGGTCTAAGCTTTTCACTTTTGGTGCTAGAAGTATTTTTCTTTTGCCACAGATTCATAACTTGCTACAGATAATGAGGCATACTCTAAAGAAAGGCTGTTATTGTATTTCAAGCAATAAGATGTTTATTATCTTACTTTAAAAAAGGAATGGAATTATTACACGTCCTTATAATATTATATTAATTAGCATTTTCTTTAAGGAAAATTTATAATATTGTATAAAAAGGCAAGGCTTAAGTGATTAAATGAAAAATCTGGATAATTTGCCATTTTTATTTCTGACTAATTGTCAGAATACTTAATGAATAACCACCATCTCAACTGTGAAGTGGAAGGGTGGTAGCATCATTTTATGGGGACGTTTTGTTGTAGGTGTGTGGTGCTCTTCTCAAAGACAGAACAAAATTCTGCCAGATTTGTTGTAAAGTGGCTCAAAGAAAACATTGCTTTTTAAATTATTTTGAGGCAGAGCTGAAAAGCCGCCCTATTAGCCTGACTCAGTTACACCGGTTCTGTCTGGTGATATGGAGTTATTCTGGCAATTATTAAATACAAATATATTTGATAATACTAATCGACCTAAAATAGGTAACATTTAGCTTTAACATGAGAAAGTGAAAAAAAAAATGCTGTCTTTTTCAGTCAATATATGTGAACATCTGTTTTCACCTGTATGTTGTTTATGTTTATAATACTGTGAAAACACATTCTGTCCCTGTTGATTGCCAGTAAACGCCTCTTGGCTGCTGGTTATTTATCAGCAGTCGGTGTCATTGAGTGGTGCTACATTCGCTGTTATCACCCCTGGGCCAAGTCAGACAGCAGGGGTGTGCGTGCGGTAGAAAGTGTTGGGGTGAGTACCTCCACTGTGTGTCAAGGCATGTTGAGGAATGCAGCCACTTTTTAACACGTAGCGCTTCCTGCAGGTAGCTGTCTTAGCTGTCAGTCTCTGTCTTTCAGAACAAATCATTGCGTCGTTCACTCAATGCCCCCCTCCTCTTCGTCTGTTTGCTTTTTTGAGCCCCCCTCCGCCTCCCAAACATCAAAACTGTCAGTTTATTCTCCAGACATGTGTGGGGCACACTGAGCCGACAACTGAAGAGCGCTGAGGGTAACACATTCAACTTTGCGCTAATTTTGTGTGGGTGTGTGTTGCCTAATGACGAGGGGTTTTGCAGTAATGCCTACACATTTGTCTTGTGTGTGTGTGTGTGTGTGTGTGTCAGCCGGCAGCAGTGTGGGAGGAATAGAAATTATGTGAGGGTGGGTGCAAAGGCGAAGGAGGGAGGGAGTAAGGGGAGCGTGGGGGTGGGTTGAGGTAGGGAAGGGGAGACGATAGAGAGGAAAGAGGAGGAAGAGGAGAGGGAGGGATGAGAGAGAGAGAGAGCGCACGGGAGGAAAGGGGGAATCTGGTGACAGCGACATTCTGTAGCCGTTTGGACATTTGAAAACCAGCACTTAGTCTCTCCTCTCTCATACACACCCCTATTAGACAGCTAACGACAATGTTCACTTAAAAGATCTCTCACATGCGGTGCTGAGGACTACGCGTCTTCATGGAGCAGCAAACTTTTACTGAAATGCCTGCAGATCCAGTGAGTAAATGAGTTCAATATTTGTGTCTCTGTATGTTCGATTGATATGTGTTGAATTTCTTTGGCCATGTCTGTCTCACTCTCACTAAATATATATATACATATATATGTAGGATTCAAGCTGTCTGACACAATCCTTACCATGTCCAACCACAGCAAATGATCCAAGTTTATCTCAAGATATCAATGTGTTTCTAATAGTTTGAGTTAATAACCTTTTATGTTACATGTATACAAAAAAATATATATTTTCTGTTACATTTGTTGACCTGCATTTCTTTTAATTTAATATGAACTGGATGCACTAAAACTGTAGTTGAGAAGCCCATCTCAGGAATGACAGATCACATGACCCGTTTGAGCCAATCATTAGGCTCTTTCTGGCTCTTTTGACTTAAAGGGACACCTGTTGATTCCTCCATTTGATCACTCCATCATTAAAGCTAATTGATTTGGCTGTGTGAATCTATTTGTGTCTGTGTGTATGCTTAAGGCTTTTATACACATTGTGCCAGTAAACTGGATAAAACGCAGCAATTTTTATTGATTCTAAATCCTTGGACTGACTGATTAATATATAATGTGAAAGAATTGACTAGTGATTTGTTCTTGGTAGTTGTGGATGAATGTGCAGTTGTTTGTGGAGGGTTAAGAAGTTTTGACACTGTGGTGGTGAGCAGCTCAGGACATTATTTAACTGAACACATCTGTGAGAAAAGAGCATTCTCCCAGCCCCTTGACCCAACACACGCACACACACCCCCACAAGGGCACAGAAAACTCATTCATACCCTAAAATTATAAATAAAAACACATTCAGGCACCTAAAGATAAGAACTGCACACAAGTTTATTCCTGTGTGTGTGATTGTTTATTCTCACTAAAGAGATTTGTGCGTGTTGTTCCTCGTGATATCACCCTGGAGCAGAGCGTGTTAGGAAGGGAAAATCAGATGATGGAACAGGATCAGTGTCGCTCCTGTACGTAAAACACCCCATGAGGCCAGGAGTCACATTTTGCATACTTCTGATTTAAAATAAATACAAATATTTTTGTTTAAACTTCTTACTAATCCTAGATTAAAGGTTTTACCACATCAGAATTGAGAAAACGTATGAGTCAGTATGTTTTACTTTTCTAGAGAACAGATTTTAGCGGTCTCATTCTATTGATTTTAGATTCCATGTCTTATTGTGGTGTTTGTACTTGGCCTACGTGATCATTATTTTACAGAGTCATCCTTTTAATTTATTTGTGTAACTTGTGACTTAGTGGATATCCAGCAGTTGCAAGGTCAGAGGTTTTATCACCATTCCTCCAAACAGTGTTAATTCTGATTCTCATAATGTCACAAATGAGTAAACTTGTTAAAACTGAACTTTTATTTTCTATCACTTTTAGAACCATTCAGACCTAAATGAGAGTAGTTTTGCTCAGTTTAGAAACAACTCCATGAAAAGTAACAAAACAATTAAATCATCAGTGCCTCACATATTACCTCCCAATCACTTTAGAATAAATGTAACTAATGTAACTTTTTGTCAGTTCTAGTTTGTTGATCGGTGTTGAGGAAATTTAATTTCTTGAGATATTAAAATGATCTTCTCTTAGCCACTCTTCAAAATGAGAAAGGCAAAAGAACATACCATTGAAGTAAGTCAGATATGTTGATCTCTAGAAGTTGGAAAATGTCTACGAGAAAAAAAAGGCTCCTGTCCAAACGTGCCCACATGTGGAGTCAGAACAGTAATTAAAAACGTTTGCATACAACTGTGACAAATTTATCTTGGCACCACTGTGGCAATGTTGGCAGGGAGTAAGATTGTGCTACTATTCGAAAATGTTGCATTCCATAATTTCGTACATAAGATTTTGTCTAGAGATGCCATTAATGTGGATTGCCGTCTTTCTCAAAGTGTGGCTGTGAAGGAAAAGTATTTTAACCAGTCTATGATTACAATGTACAGCATTATGAAAAATAATCACATTTTTAAAGTGTATATTCTTTACCGAGCTAAAAATTCCCAGTTACAGAAAAGAGATTTTAAGACCCTGTTAGACAGAAATGATCACATACAGAGGTAATTGGGCATCAAAAAGTACTACTACCCAGCTGTGCACAGCTTCTCTTTTTTTTGCCAAGCAAAGCATGCAGTCATTAAGCATAATAGTTCTTACATGTACTGTAGTTTTGTTTTTCTTTTGGCAGAACCTTTAATAAACCACTCCTGGTGAAACACCCCACATATTTTTCTTTTTATTGGTTTTAGTAGTCATGTATATTTTAATTAGATTTTATAACTATTAGTCTGTGCTTAGCAGCAGACACTTGTAAAATCATTAGTATGGGAAATTGGCCTCTGAATACTTTTCTGCAAGCAGTTTAGAAGCTTAGTGAACTGAAAAAATGCACTTATAAATTAAAAGTTAATGAATTTACTGAATTTATTGTTTATATGTATAACATGGATATGGCTAAGAAGTTTTTCATTCTATATTTTGTTTATTATTACATAGTTTCTGGCACTAGCATTAGGTTGATTTTAATATATAAATAGCCATCCAAAGTACTATGGATTTGAGTGGAGAATATGTAATCTAATCTATGAAACTATGAGTTGTAATATCGAATTCTGAAATTTGATTATTAGTTTTTCTACTTTCAAACTGATAGCGTTCTCAAGCTCAAGCTCTACATTTAGTCACACATAATCAGTGTTTTAGAAGTGGTCTGTTTGATTCTGAAACTGCAAATAATCAAATGGCCAAATATTGTCAGGTGAGTTGTGTTTGAGACATACTCCGTAAGATCAGAGAAGTGTGTTCACTCTCTGAACTCGTTTCTTCCTGTGAAGCATAAAATGTCCTGCAGAGAACTGGACGTTTTATACTGGTTCTTGCCACCTCAAGCAAAACAATAAATCTCTGCTCTTGCGGAGTGTGTGTTGCCCTTGCTGACTCATTTCTCCTTTGGCACAACCTGTTGGCTCTGGTCCCCCATTTTGAGTTGACACAAACTGGTCGGCTAATCTTGCCAGAATTTTTAGGCTATTTACCATTTCCAAATTTTACTTACGGTATGCTTTTTCAGATAATAACTCTGCTAAATGTGGTTGACGGAACATATTATTGACTGCATGTTGGTCATTCAAAAAATATGTTTTCTTAAAGGTTGTTCCAATGTGACTCAGTGTTAAGGGTCAATCAGATTCTATGGCTTGGGGGAATATTTGGAAAACGGTGTGATTTTAAGGAAGTCCTGTTATTAATTATGAAAATGTATACCTTCCTTAACATTTATGGTTTAAATTCTTTGGCCAAATGTGGAATGTGTTGTACTCTGCCAGGTGTACTCTGTTTTATAACATGTCTGAAAACATAAAAAAAAACATATAAAAAGAAACACCCAATCATTCTTGCAAACAGTATGGGAACAGTTGCTTGAGTGCATTTGCCAAAACAATGAGAAAAAACGATGTAGTGGCTTTGGTGATAATTTTCCATTTCATAGGCGATGGAAGCTAACATTGTGAAGGAATAGCACAAGTATTACTGCTTTGAGTCTAACATCCTTGTTACTGCTGTTCATGCACGCACAGACCTGATCTTATTACTTTCAAATAACAATGTGGAAGCTGTACTCACACCAGATTCAGCCAACAAATTTAGTTAATCTACAGTCTAAAATAAACTAAGATTCACTGAAAAACTAGGACTGCAACTACATTATTAACAGATTATTAACATTATTAAAAAAGATAAACCAGCTATACCTCAGTCTTATAAATACAGTTTTCAACTGTGTTTATCTTATTTTACCATGGTTTTATTTTACATTGAAGATACAGTACATTATAATTTATGTTAGTATGTAAACTTGACACAGCCTATTGTCGATGGTCTTAATAAATACCTGAAAAACATTGAAAGAAGTCCTGCACGTAAGTTTATTTTATTCTGTATTGCACTTTGAAGCCTTTGGCAGAAATAGCCCAAATACATTTCACACTAATTCTTTCAGTCTATTTGGATTATTATCTCAATAAACCAGAAAACTTCATTCACCAGATCTTTTTTTCTATCTGTTAAAATATTTTGCATCTGATTGAAAAAAAACTATCCTTTAGCAGCTCTGATTCTACATTTTTTTAATTGCAATTAAAAAAAATTAATAATAACCTGAAAACCTTCTACATATGAACATTAGCTTTTATTCTTCTTCTATTACAGGGTTTTAAACTCTGATCCACAAGCACCAATGTCCAACAACATTTTTGATGTCATTGCTTCCACCTACCTGAATGAAATGCTTGAATTACCTCCTCAGCATGTCATGAGGTTCTGTGGAAGCACTTTAATGACCCAATCATTTGATTCAGATCTGTTAAAGCAGGTAATCATTGGCCCTAGAGGACAGTGGTTTCACCCCCATGCTCTTCTCAAGCCGATGCTCCACTTTAGTAACAACAGCAGGGGGCAGTGTTTGGTTTTACTGTTTTATACAGACTTAAAATAAATAGGAGGTTGACTATCCACCTCTGCGGTGAAAAATGTTTCTTCAATTATATTTGAAGAAACCAAAAGGAAATGTCTCAGTTTCAGATTTTTCTCTTACTGTAATAACAAATAAATGCTGATTTCTCCACTATTGTCACAAAGTTTCTGTGGTATTTAGAGTCCTAAAGTTTAGTTCTTGCTGCTGCATTATTTTAAAGTGTGGTATTTTCTGCACGGTTCCTCTTTTATAGGCATTAAGTTTAAATTATTTGCGATTTTTTTCATGAAATATCTGTGTTCCTTGTTGTAAAATTGATAATTAGAAACAATATAACTATTAACTTAGTATACAAAGATGCTCTAAACCCTGGCAGATTAAATAATACTCATATCTGACTTAACATTTGTTTAATAAACATTTTTTGAAAAATTTACAAAAATGGAAATTTAGGTCAGGTGTACGACAGTATAAGGTAGCAACTTGTACTATGCATTCAAAGTGTGTTTCTCTGTTTTCAGGAGATGGTAGCAAATCGAGACCAAGCACAGATTTATTTATTTTTTTTATAAATGTTTACTTTTTTGTGTTGAACTGGTTTACCTGAAGTCCATGATATAGTAGACATTCACACAACATTTGGTTTAATGACACTAGATGAACTGAACTCTTTGTTTGTCTCTCAACCCCTTTACATACCATCATTTCAGCTAACCCTGTTTACACTCCTCATATGTTTTGTGACATTGTACCCTTTCTTATGTTTTTCTGCACTGACAAATGTGTGTTGCGGTTAGTTTGAGCTCATGTAATTACAGTATTCATCATGGTTCTCCTAAATCCATTGCTCACACACCAAGAGGTGTGAGCAATCAGTTTTCTGAAAGAATTTTAGCTGTGTGGTTTTCCCAGATTCTGTGGTGATTTCGGGTGTGCAGGCTGAGCTGAACCAGCTCTGACGTACTGAGTATCAAGGCTCCACTGGACTTTCCCTTTAAGAACAGCAGCTCCTGCTAATTAGTGCTTTGGCAGCTGCTTTCGCCTTAGTTTTTGTGTGTGTGCATATTGGTTGTCGGAGGGGTGCCGAGTGCTGGAACCATCCCTGATGTTGCTAAGATACGGGGACGTGAAAGGCTAGCATTAACTTTAGCGACAATATGGCACAGCATTTGAAATACCTCAAGCTCTGATGGGGTTTTTGGTGGTAAAAAGAAGGCAAAAAATATCAGTTCATTTCTGCAATTTGTCCTTAAAATTACTGAAATTATTAGAATAAATTGTTAATGAGATCATACTTGAGGTTTTTTTCATTCAGTTCCTAATTATTTATGACACCAGATCTGAACTTTGTAACATACACCATTTAAAGGCCTGTCTGCTCTGCTTAGAGAGTGAATCTGAGTGGAGGCTCTAGTACTTGGCATGTGGGTACACTTCCCAGAAAAATAAGATTTCACCAGACACTTCAAAGGAATCGTGTGCATCAATACACACTAGAACCGAAAATTTTGACTTGTCTACTTGCAACTTCAGCATAGTTGACCTGGCACTACAAAGTCACCGCAAGGGGAAAACATGACAGATTCACAAAACTGTAAAAAACTTTGCTGCTGAAAGGTGATTTTATTTTTCTGTCCTTTATGGGTTTTTCTTTAATTGGCTCCCAGCCTCTGCTGAAGAAAAGCATCACCATAGCAGGATGCTGTCATCCTCATGTTTCACAGCAGGAAGTTTCACAGAGTTTTGTGCTCTGTTCACCTACAAAACCAAATAACACTAAAATGATTGACAGATTTTCTCACCTGATCTATGGGGTTTCTGCAGAGAAGCCTCTTGGCTGCTTCTCTGATTAATGCTCTCCCTGCCTGACGCTTGACTTAATTAATTTGAATTTTAAGGTATCAGAGTAATGGAGGGTGAACCCAAATGCAAGCCACACTTTCTACGTTTAATTGGTAACACCTTTTAAAGTCTTCTAGTAAGCCTGTTGCAATAAGCAATAAATCAATTGATAAATTAAAACAAGTTTGATCATTTCCATGTGCATGATTGTTTGATTTTCTCGTCTCTGACTGGATGACAAAAGGCTTCAGTCTGGTCCTTCAGTCTCAACAAGGCCCTTTTTTGAGGGTAATTTTGTTTACGGAAACTTCAATATCCATTTTATTTGTTGATCCATGTGTATTTTTTTATTTATTTATTTTGAATTTTTAAAATGTCTTCAAGTTCCAGTGTTAAATGTTCATTAGAAATTGGAAATGAACGTTTATTGGTCTTTGAGGGGGTGCACTTGCATTATTATGCCATTACCATTATATTACTTGAAAATGTTCTCAAAACAACATTTGTGCTTTTTATGTGAAAAAACAAAAACTCTTTTTTTCTAATTTTTCTAAGTTATTCTTCCTTTTTACCTTGAAATTTGTAGGCTAGACATGAACTTGAGGCTGTATGCACCACTTCGGTCTTTGTGTGTATGTTCTGAAGTGTGGTGCGGTGTCCTGTGAAGTGCCTTTGTTTGCTTTGGTTGACCTTTAGCAAAACCTCCTGAATTAATTTCCATCAAGCTGTCCTCTCGTCTCATCGTCTTTTGAAGATTTTCTCAGAAATGAGTCATATTTATATTTTTTTTATTTCACACACACACAAAATAAATCTACACATAATTGAAAATGATCTTACCTGAACACATTTTCATGTGATTTGAAGTGGGAGGAAGAGGAGAAGGGTGGAGAAGGAAAAACCATGCTGCCTTGTGATTGGCAGGCTGACCTTTGTTCCCTCCCCTTCTTGTACCCAATGGGGGCGTTTCACTATGGAAACTGAGCCCTTCGTGTGTGTGCGCATCTACCAGAGAATGGAACTTGTCAGCTCAGTGTGTGAAGGAGTGTGTGTGTGAGTGAAACAGACGGAAACAACCGCTCTAATTAGACACATTAAACATCAGTGATTTACAGCCCGTTTATTTTAAACAGCTTCTGCTGATTAGTTAAGCAGTTCTGAGGGCACAGTGGCACTGAGGCATGTCTCCATCCATGCCGGTCGTCTCCCCGGGCTTCCTGTTGTAGATTCCTCCTGAAGACACTCCGTTTGTGCAAGTGTGGCTCAGATATGTAAACTGAACACTCGGTGGGTTTCCTCCTCTTTGAGAGGAGAACAGGATGAGCCTGAGGAAGAGGCTCTCCTTCAAGCGCGTCTGGAACTTTAATACTGTGAGTACTGCACATACAAACCCAGAGCGTGAGAAAGTGCTTAACTTGTTATCCTTTTTTGTCAGTGTTGCTTCAAGTAGACAAGTAAATCTCAACTAAAACTTTGCTTCTTTGCTTTAGTACAGTTTAGTCTGTTTTGTGTAAAGTTAATGAGAAACTACAAAAATGTCACTCTTTGCATGCCAGTGTTACTCTGTTTACTGTGCGTGAGAAAGAAGGGGACAAATGCAGAAAACTGTGAACTATTTACTTCTGCAAAGTGCAGGAGATGCAGAGAAAGGGAATTCCACTGACTTCATCCTGAGGAGAGGGAAAAAAAGAAAAAAAAACAGTAATGGATTCTTTGGGTGGAAAAGAACAGAGGTTCTCCTATTGTTTTTTGAGAAAATTGATGCGGTGGTGTAAGGTGGTGCAAGAGATTCATTTCAAAGGTAAAATGAGTCTAAAAGAGAGGCAAACACAACTTAGCCCCAGGCACTTTTTGTCTTTCTCTTCAAGCCAGATGTTTTCTGCAACAGAGAAACTGAGAAGAGAAACTAAGGCAAAGAAAGTGGGAGCTTCTTTTTTCCTTCCTGCAAAGGCTTCTCTTTTATATGTGTGTTTGACCCTGCGGCGCAAACAACTTTAAGACAATGAAAAGATGGTTTGAGTGACTCATTTTTAATACATTTCCTCTCATCCAGGATGTCGTCCGTCAGCTGTAAGCCTTTCAGGCAGATGTGCTCAATCAGATTTGCTTTGTGTTTACATCTTGTTTGCTGCTCTGTCTGTTTTAGGCACCAGCCCAAGTATAACAGACATTTCTCACTGGCTCAGACTCTGAGTCACATCTCCTGTGTCTCTCTGTTGTAAGGAAAAACCATTATCTGAATTCCTCCCTGTCAATGAGGGTAGGTATCGATTCGTGAGCTGCGGGGATTTCTGGGCTCACCTCAGTCTTTCATAGAGAATGTCACCGTTTAGGAACTATTGATGTTTCTACTGCTCTTCTTGTCCGGCACGTTTCATGTATTAACACCTGAGCCACATCATTCGTCTCACTTTTGATTATTAGAACCAAATCCTCTTTTTCATGCCACCATTTCTGTGTCGAGGCGTTCTAAAGCCAAGCAGCTCCACCGTTGCCAGTCTTGGCAGGATGACTACAGCCTTTTCAATGGCAGCCACTATTCCACCTCATATTCAAAAGTAAACACACAGGCACACACTCGCTCAGACCGTTGGTCCTCCAGCTTCCTCTTCTGCTGTAAGTGTGTGTGGGAATCAGTGTGTTACCTTTTAGGGACTGTGTATGCAAGCTACTTGTTGGGTTATAGGTGTGGCCTCCTTGCAGTGATGCCGCTGTTTACAGACTTTTAAGATATGTTGATGCTCTTTCATATTTCAATCATCTTTCACTGGAGCAGTTCAATCTGGGAAAAGCTCATTCCTTACCAAAGGTGGCAGCTCAGAGAAGTGTTGGAGCTAGGGGTAAGCTCCTGTGGTGCAAACAGTGTTGTCTTTGTGTGTGGGAGTGTGTAAGTTGTTTTATCCATCACAGTCTCCAATACTGATAAACATTTCTGTTTTTGAAGTGTTAGTGCTCTCTCATTGTCTCATCCCCTAATACAGACTGTCCTTTTCCATCATCCACCAAAACGAGGCATGTTCTGGAAACTCAAGATTGCTTAACATGGCTTTAAACTATTAATATTATGGTAGCTGTCAGAGTAACAGATGTGAGATGTACTCATGTTTTCTAAATCTGGAGTTTAAGCTGCATAACAGCTAATGAAGGAGCTGTACACACAGGGACTAACCACTCGCTGCAAATTTTAGCACCAAACCTGAGTTGAACAGGCCAAGCTTGTGGCTTAACGGGATAATTTTATGACTAGACAATTGGAAACAAAAGGAACATGTAATCAAATAGGATTTAACTCAAAGAAAGAAAAACAGGACCTTACCTTTCAGGACACACAAACTACAGTGGATAACAGATTAACAGTATGACCAGGCACATAGATTTAGTGTTGATATTGATTTTTTTTTACTTGAACTTAACATTATAATTCAGGGTCTAGAGGTAAGGTTTTGTTCAAGTTTAAAAGTAGTCATTATCTTTCTGCAGTATCTTAGCTCTCTTGGTTTCTTCTCTTAGAATTTATGGAGATTAGTTGGAAGCTAAAACTACCAGCCAATAAACATCATGACTAAAGATGAACTTCTGTATTACAACTATAAACTATAAAGCATAGTGGTTTTTGCTTATTTATGGATCATTAACCCTTTCTTGATGTTTTATTATTATTGTGTATTATATTTTCTAGCATAATTTTGGTCTGATAAAGAAATAATAAATTTTTTTTAACAAAATGTAGATATCCTAATTTGATCTCACCAGAATCAACTTGAATATCAATTTGTGAAGAATATGTGTATTGTGTATTGTTGACACAGCGTCACCACAGGTGAGGCACAGTACTGCATTGCCTCAACCCAGACATCTTCCATGCATTTCAACAGGCATTGTGTTAATTCAGTGACTTTGACCGTAATGCTGTTGGTATCACCAATAAAAAAGCAAATTTATGAAAAATTAAGTGGAGGTCTCATCATTTTAGCATCTATTTTACTTCTGATGTACCTATTTTACTCTTCATAATTAAACTTCCCCTGAACACGTCACTGCAACCAATCAGTTATAAAGATTAGAGGGCAATTACTTTCTTTCCCCCCCTAAATTAGAGATTTATCTGTCAGTCGCATTATATAATTACTCCGGTTAACTTTATTTGACAACAGTTTGCTACCGCAGCAATTTGAATCTCCTCACTGAACAAATGAAGCGTTATCATATTCTATGAAGACATCCGACACTGCAGCCAAGTTTGAATCCACAGAATTTGTTTCCAGACACATTTTGATTTTGTACCAAGAAAACTTTCATCTCATTAGCAAAGAGTTCTTTGTAGATTTTTAACTTCATTCAGACTCTACTGACAACGCCTTTTAGCATATGAACAAACAAGTGCCATCTGGTATATGTGGAAAGTCAACAACTTGTGTTTAAGACTGTAACTGATCTTCATTTTAAGTAGTATTCTGGACTTACTGAAATACTCATATCAGATAAGTAGTTTTTTTCTGTTTTATCACAGATGTGCTAGAAATAGATGTATTTCTATTGGTTTTATAACACATCTATATAGCCTACCTCACTTTAAATGTAGGTCTTGAGGAGATTCATTTGAAGAGGGAATGTCTGGAAAACCCCAGTTATTCTCTCTGGGTTGTCAGGAATGACCAGGACCTGCCAAAAGAGGAGGGAAACACAGGCTGGAGTGACTGAGGAAACACAGTCACTCTGGCCTGTGTTTCACTGGAATGGTTAGAAGGAATCTATGGTAATATGAGATGGAGAAAGGAAGAAAAAGTGAGATTATTAAAAATGGAGTGGGGGTGGGGGGCAAATTAAAAAAATGGGGAAGAGGGAAAATACCGTGCAAGGGAATTGGGTGATGAAAGTCGAGAAGAGCAGACTTAAGGTCTCAACCTTGGGCCAAACTTTCCCAACATACAGTCCGTCTGGAAGTGATCACTGTTAAAAAATGAATACGCACACATAGAAACAGACCCCACATACAAAAAATTCACCACTTTACCAGATGTCAGGCATATGATTCAGTAGTTTAGCCCACAGAGAACTCCTCACTCACTCTAATGATGCAAAGAGGCTGATATTTGGAGAGATTTGGAGGAGAAATGTGAGGTTAGATCAGTGAAAAGAGCAGTTAACACACTTCTGCCCCTGTTATTAAGCTGTTCCTGTCTGTTCGTTCAGCCACACTGACTTCGTGTTCAGACACATTGGATCTTTTTCTCCTGCAGGGACACACAAATGTCTAATCCCACTGACCAAAACCGTGCCATCTGGGCCAGTCAGAGTAGCTCAAGACAAGATCTGGACAGTATGTAGATGAGCCAAAGCAGCACATATGCTGCAGCAAGAGGTCAAATATAATGAGACTTGCTTTAGTCAGTTATTCCAGGGAGATATCTGATAAATAGTAAAAATATAACTTAATTTACAGTGATATTAAAAAGGATTCTCAGATTACATCTCATTGGCAATTAAAGACTCATTTTGCTGTTATTTTTAAATCTGAACGTTTTACAAATTGTCTGTCTACCTTACTCAAACAGTCTGAACCTAAATAAACAAGAAGAGTTGGAAAAAGTATAAAAGGAGTTAAAGAAAGCTCTATAGCGGGTGATGAATGACGCAGAATCTGAGTGACATATCTACTGGATTCTAACTATCTGTCAATTACGTGTAAATCTCAATAAATTAATTTGGATGATTACAGTTTACATCTAATGAAAACCCACATTTTGGCCTGATGCAGTCATGAGGAACTCTGTCGACTCGTTTGAAACCCTGCATGAGGAAAATAAGTCAGTTTTTGTTTTCTGAAGAATCTGGTTGTTCACAAAGGGCTGTCTCCATGTACATTAATAGAAAGTTGAGTAGAAGGAGAAACACACAGGTACAGCTGTTCATTGTGTTATGAATCTATGTAATAAACATGTTTCACATTTTAAACGGAATTACCGGTACTGGCATAAAATAATTTTTTAGTAATAATCTAAATCATTAAGAGGCATTGTTTTGACAATGCAAAGTCACATTCCCACAGGACATGACTGGTTCCATTGCCAATTAAAGAAAAGCCAGAAACAGCATAAGAAAAAGGCTCACCCTTGACAGAGCTGCTTATTTTAAAAAGTTTTGTCATGTGTAGACATAGCATGGCTTCGTTGTTTGAGTTCAGGAGGCTCTTTGTTCGTGTGTGAGTCATGGGTATTCATTAACTACGGAGTCCTGATGCTGAATATAAACTCAGATTTCCACTTGATTGTATCAGTGAACAGGCAGTGATACAAGCAGTTTGAGTTTTGGTTTGGTTCTTGCACGCTGTGAAATTCACTGAGATTTGAGTTCAGTCTATTTATTATCAAATATAAGAAATAAAGAGGAAAAACATGATTTCCTAGAAATGAAGTTGCAGCATTTCTCATGACTAGCTGTGAAAAATACTCTAGAAATATCTTTTTATTCACAAGACTCCCACATGTCTGTGAAGGGTAATAAAATCATTACAAGTCAATATCTTGATAGCTGAAATGCTTTCATCTCCCCTGCTGATATTAGTTTAGTATTTTCTGCTATTTACATCTGTTTTTCCTCCATTGCCTCACATATTCTCAATGGCAGACAGTCCTGTCTCGGACAGCTCCCCACCTCTCCTGTCCTGTCTTGCTCACCTGTCTGTCTTTTTATATATTTATCCATTACTTTGTCTGAGTCACAGAGGTTTTCATTGTTCCACAGTTAGCTTCATTACTGATGTCTGTGTTGAATGATCTCATCCCAGCTGAGCATGTTTGAGATACAAATCCGTGCTGCGTGCATGGTTTGTGTTTCTGTGTTCTGGTATTGAGGAAACTGAATTTTGTCTAACAGAAGTTTAGCTTTATTGTGTTGCTTTTTTATTATGTGTTGTGTCAATAAAGTAGCAAAAAAATGCCAAAAATGTCCCATACTTTCTCAAAATCAAAGGGTTGTGAGGGGGCCTATAACCGTGGCGCAAGACGTGGGCTGCACCCTGCACAGCTCACCTGTCCGTCACTGAGATGGACTGGTTTGTGGCTTGCAAAAATGGAATAACACCCTTAAGCGAAAACCAGGTTGAATGGCCTTTAGATTCAGTTACGAGTCCACCAGCTGTAAACCCTCACTTGTCAAAGTTTATTCACTATATCGTCCAAATATGCTCCAAATCTGTCAAATTGTGAAGAAATCTTTTCTCAATAAAATCCACATAAAACGCCACAAATTTTCATCACTAGAATTAGACCTAAACTTTGGTTTTGATCTTTTCAATAACATTGATTCATTCTTGAGTCATCAAGTTGTTTTTTGTTAATTTTAACAGATGCTTTGATTCACTATTCCGAAAATTAAATCCTGCTCAGGTTTTCTAGCAGACACCTGAAGTTTTTGGTCAATGCTAACATTCAGTTGGAACAGATAAATATATCTTCCTGGAAAATAAACAGAGTTCAGTCTAGGTAAAAGATCCCTTTCATCATAACATTTCCCAAAGGTCACAGTGTGCTTTTGATAATTTGTATTGTCGCTCATGTGCCAAATATACCATCTGGAATTGTGGCCCAAGCATTCACCTCCCACAGGGTTTTGGGAAATTTTATACAGGCATAGATGTTTACTTTGGACAAAAATATGTCAGTCTTGTAATCCTATTCCTTTGTCCAGACATTCGGAGAAGACAGCCAATTGTTGTCACATGGAAAACACAAACACTTGCCAGAATTGTCTCCAGCCTCACAGTGTTGCACGTCTCTTGTTTAGAGTCATCTTTTGGTAATGTTGTCCCACCCGGACATCTGATCTTTATTATAGGTTTATAAGAATCATACAATTGATGGCTGATGTGAAGTCAGGAGGACTGAATGCTAAATTTGCAAACAAAATTGCTTCAACAAGGTAACAGCTTGTGAGCAGCTATTTGTATCTAGGTTATTGCAACTTTTGGGCGTTTTTTTTCCACATAAAGATTTTTTTTGTTGAATTGAATTCTGCAGGCTATGAGTCACATGTAAAGTTGAAAAAATATTACTAATATATAATGATCTTTTACATGACAAGAACCTTTGATCCAGGTGTGCATACTTCCACTACATATTATAAGTTTTAGTCCAGAGAACATCTTGTAATGTTTTAACAATTTTGAGAGCTTGTGTCAAGCATAATTAACATTTAATAAACATACAATATGTCTCAAATTGTTTGACGGGACTCAATATCCATATATTCTCAGATACAATAGGACACTATTGTTTTTATTCAAAGGATAGAGAATGTTTTCCTCACAGCATTGCAAGCAGAGACGATACTGTAAGCTGTTTTAATTAGCTTTGAAAAAGGAATGTTTTTTGAAGTTCCAAGAGAGGCTCTGGAAAAAATTAAGAAACCACTGAACATTCTCTTATCAGCAGATGTATGTGTGTGACAGTCATTGCATTCCAGTGTGAATCCATCACCCATCACTAAATGCTTAAATAAGACTGGTTAGCTGAATCCAAAAGCAATGTGAAAGACTAGTGGAGAGCAAGTCGAGATGCATAAAAGCTGTGAAAGAAGAGCAGGATTGTTCCAACAAATACTAATTTCTGAAGTCTTCCTAAGCTTAAACACTTGTTTCATGTTTTGTAAAGTTATTTATGTGTTTGCTTTATTGGAGGCTTAATAATTTTTTGACATTTTGTCATTTTCTGCAAATAAATGCTCTAAAAGTCAATAGTTCATTTGGAATTTGGGAGAAATATTCTTGGAAGTTCATTAAATTAAACAACTGCCTTTATTTTACTCATGTATTTTTTTAATATAAATGTTAAGATTAGTCATCTAATTTTTTCCTAGAGTTGTATATTCTTAAGACTCTTAATGGTGAAGACTTTAAGGAAGTTGTAGTTTCTCTGCTGTCTTCATCTAATAGAATAAATACAAAAACTCGCCTTATTGTTTTCGACTGTCCTGTGAATAAGCTGCACCCTATACTCTAATGAATCTGATCAGCTGATTTGTCTGTTAAACAGACAAACCAGACTGAAGAGCGCAAACATATGGTTGAATGTTAACTTACCTTTATCATTTGCAACTTGGTATCTAGTAGCTGCTGCAGGCTTTTTGTTTCCTTCTCTATGTAGTGAAGATGAAACCATGTTCAGAAACTCTCTGTTGTGCCGTTACTAAGTCCAAACTCTCTTGGTTCTGCATACAAGGACTTCTATGAAGTCAATTAAATAGGGGAATTACAACACAGATAGCAACAGGAAGTACATAAATATTATAATTATTTGTAATATTTGTAATATTAACATGTTTTACCAATATATTTTTGTTTAGTTTGATTGCTGAGCAGGCCTGTTGTAGACGATGCCATTATCGCTCAACTGTCGGTTTTCCCTGCAATCAGGTGTGGCTATATCATCCACTGCTATCAGCTTGTGGTGTTGTATGATTTGCACACTAATTGTCATTCATAGGTTATTGCTTAAGTGACACCAGCTCCATTTTATACAAAGAATCTAAATGTTGTTTTCGTGTATATTACTCTCTATATAAGCTCCTTTGAGTTAAATTTAGACATCAGATATGTAGACAAACATCTCACCTTACTTTAAAATCGAGGGCATGCCGCCGTTTTTACCTTTTTCAAAGCAAAACACACAGTAAGCCCCTCCCCCTCAGCAAGGAAGTTTCCCTGCAGAGCAAGCGCAGCCTGTTTAGGCGACTCCACCCACCTTGAATACAATAAGAGTGGGCACTAACTTGTTATGGAGTGAAAATGTGTACGATGACGGGACCTGGCCTGTAGCAGCCTCCATGTGGCTGAAAGTGCATGTCCAGGCAGCTGCCTCATGGCCCTCACAGACTGTGGGAGCCTGGATAAATGTGTGTAGCTCTGGGCCAAGGAACAATCCTAACCCATGTCTCTGTGTTTCTTTTTTCAGTCTGCGGCAGTCTCTGATGGAGGTGAGTACATGAGCCTTTTAAACATTTAACACCAGCCAGAATGCTTTCTTACTATATTTTGAATCTCAGCAGTGAACTTACAACTGGGTTATGATAAATGACCAACTGTAGAGTATTATGTTTAGCCACTTAAACACTTCAGTACTTAGAGGAATAAATCTTACCTGTAGATGTATTTCTGTGTATTTTGCTGCTAAACTTCTTATTGTTTCTAAAGTCATTTGAGCCCTTTTAGTGTGCTGGTAACTTCCTTGTTCTTCCTGTTGCCATTTTTCCCTCTCAGTACTGTAGTTCCTAAAGAATAATGGATGTTGCAAACTGACTAAAGGCGTGAGTGCTCGCTGTTGTTTCTAGTGGTTTCAAATCAAATCGACAAGTGAGTTTATGTCATTTGGGTTCATATGAAAACAGATCAAATTCAGTGGTACTCTACGTACATCTTAAATAGTAAAACATATTCGGGTAAAACAGATTCGGGTACAATCTGGTTCAACCTGCTCAGCTCCTTCCCCACCTCTGTCTGCTCTTCAACAGCTGCAATCAATGCACAGTCTCATATGTGTCAGCACATTAACTGTGTGGAGATATGCAGCAAAAAGTTGTGCATAACACACTGACTGTGAGCTTAAATTAGTTTCTCCTTTCCAGCAAAAGACAAAATTCACTTTTATGCTGGTGTTGTGAGATTATTTCAGAAACAAGCTCATTTGTTGTGTTTAGTTGAACTCTGAAAGGATGCTGGTACTTTTGCGTTTCTCGTAATATAATGATTTCACCCTTTAGCTATTTCAAACCTTTGCACTTTTAGTAGTTTTGCATCGGACATTTCCAAGTACAAATTGGAGCCATCTCCCACAGGACGTTTTGCACCAGGCAGTATTCATTTGGATTTGCTCACTTTGAACTATGCAAAGTACTTTACTACATTCTGCTCATAGAGAAACCAAAGGAAATTTGGTTAGAGGAGTTCTATAAATAATGTCCACCAACAGGAGGTCACTCTAGGTTATTTTGCTTTTAATTGGTCATATTTAATTAGAGTCATCTGGCCTAAATAAAGATCAGAAGCTCAACTAATGGAAAAAGTTAAAAATAAAGTCTTTGGAAAATTTTACAGAATGCAATTCAATTATACATGAAAAATGGCATGTTGACCTTTTCATGATTTTTCATCAATAGTACATATCATAATCAGACTAATACAAATGTCATGTGTTCCTAATGCTTTCTGCATTGACACTTAAAACTACCAAGAAAATTGAAGTGATATAGATTTGTTCTTTTTATTCAGGTGCAAAATTATAGAAGGACGTAAACCAAATGGCGCTTGGGTATGAATTTACCACTTTGCAAATGGATTTACTTGATCCAGAGCCAAGTAAATCTATTTTACTTGGCTCTGGAAGTAAAATGGATGTGCTATGTCACAACATGTTTTTCTTGCCAAGTTGTTGCATGTTGCAATGAATTAGTATGTGGATACATTCTGATGAAATGCCAGAAATTAACATATAAGGCTTAACTGAGGGCAGATGGGAGATAAAAGATGTAAGAAGTGGTAGACAAAAGGTTTTTAAGCAGTTTGTAGTTGATGCTCAGTTTTAATGTAGAAAAGTTTATGATCTTATTTACTCTGTAACTAAGACCAGTGAATCACTGTTCTCTGATTTATGAGCAAAGTTAAACCCACTCTGTGCTCGTGTGTGAGAGATAAACAGCATAAAGATTGTAACGTTTATGGAAAAAACTATTTTCCTTAACATCAATTGGTCTGTTCCTTAAATTTATTTGGAGAAAAACACTGAGTTTTTAGCTTGCATTATCATCATCAAGCTAAAGAAAGCTGTAAAAAAAATCCAAAAAGGGGTTACCACATGAGAAACAGTGTCTGAAATAATTAGCAACATGTTTTTTCTTTCTTGAAATGTATTCCTACAGACATTGTCAATGCATTAACAGCAAAAAGTAGTTATTAAACCTATTATTATTTGTAAAATTTAAAAATAAATATTATTTTGCTGTGTTCAGTTTTACATACTCCACTGGTATGATGTACTTGGTGTAAATATATTTAGAAATACAATCCATAGACTTTCATCACCATTCAGTCCTTGCTAGTATTTCTTCCTTACAAATTGTGAATCCCTATCGTCCTGTGAGCTTTTTATGCTGTCACACCTTGGGATGTCTGCTCTGCAGTGATAAGATCTAAATTGAGTTTGTTGTTTTTTATACCACTTGGTACTCTAGTTGTCACTAAAGCTCTTCAACAGTAACACACTAAATATGTGCAGAATCAACACAATAGAGCCCAGAATGGATCTGTTCTGTAATGTGTGACATCGTTAGGGAGAAGAGAGAGGATAGTCCCCCGTGGGACGCCCGAGTTCTTCACTATATGATACGAATCGTGGTAAATGTGGTCTGTATGCGAGATAGTCAGTAATCCATACATGTGTGAATAAACCTTCCTGAATTTACCTTCAGCAGTCTAGCCTGAAATGTGTTGACACCACTTTTTAGTATTTGATTGTCTTTATTGTCATTCTTTCCTGTTATATCTGTAGTTTTCTGCTATGAATCCTCTAAACAGTTGCATTTGAGAAGGTTAATCATAGGTCAATCATTCTTTGAATCATCAAAAAGTATAACTGGCAGCTTTTTATAATATGTGCGTGTGGGCGTGGGTAAGTATGTGTGTGTGCGCGTGTGTGTGTGTGTAGTAATAGTACTGTTGGGGTTCAGGCTTCATTAGTCTCAGTAGTGGCCTTCCTTTAACGAGCCCTTCATCAATGCTGTGCTTCAAGTGTGTGTGTTTCTGTGACGTGAGTTTGTGTTTGTACTTTAGTGTCCCCTCCCTCGACTCTGAATTATTTACCATCTCAAGCCCTGCGTGCACTTGGATCACTTACCTAGCTGGAAGCTAGTGCCTGTGTGGGGGTGTGCATGCAGGTGTGTGTGCCTTCTGCGACCCAACTCTCTCTGTGGTTCCTCAGGTTGTCATCCAGGTTGCTAACCAACGGCAGCGTCTCCTTCTGCACCTTTTTCGCTTTCCCCCTTTTTCCAGTCTCTTCCTCCCTGTGATGTCAGCTGTTTGTGCCCTTTATTGGACTATTTGTTCAGGCTGGATTGTTTGAAATTTTGAGGGGGGGGGAGTGAGAGGGCCCCTGATAGGGTGATTATGGATGAAGGGGCTTGGTTACCCCAAAGGATTCGATACCTGCCCCGCTGGCACCACACAGGCTCCTACCAGCTCTACCCAGGTGAGGAGATCGCAGGAGTTTTCATAGATTGTTTTCCGGCTGGAGGAAAATGTAGAGCGCAAGAAGGAGCAATAAAACTTACTGAATGGTAGAGACTGTGGTATTGAATATCTTAGTTACTATACAGAATGAGGTTTTAGAGGAATGTTAATGCTACGGCTGATGATAAAATATTGCGGTTTTTGGGGTTTTTTTTTACTTAGTGTATACTGCACAGTTAGCATTTTGGCTAATCACTCCATTTATTACAACAGAAAACCATTTAAGGTTGCACACTTAAAAGTGTAGACAGTAATCTAAAACAGGAAAATGTTTGTTTACCTTTTGTGTGCTGACTTGACCTACATCCCTGTCTGTTAAGCAGAGCTAGCTTAAATTCTGCATTTATGAAATATGCTAAACAATTTCTCCTGTGAGTCTCATGGCAACCCCCCCCCCCAAAAAAACATCTGTTGCTAAGGTTTTCAGACCTCTTGAAATATTGAACAATTTTTCAAATTACATTCACAAAACATAATGGAATATTTCTTTTGGGATTTTATGTGATAGACTAACACAAAGCAGTGTGGATTTGAAAGAAACAGGTAGAAAAAGGTGCTCTGCTAAGACGATTGTGAAATTGAACATTTTTGCCAGTATGCAAAATGAGTGGTGATAAAATAACACACTGTGGAAATATTAGCTGCTGGGTGAGATCAGCCTAACATCAAGTTTTTGTGAGAAACAAAAAAATACGGTTTAACAAGATATTATAACCTGCTGTATAAAGCCGCTGCTTAGTGTATTTTTAGTTAGATTTTTTTGAGAGAACTTTGTTTTATCACTCTGCCTCTGTGATATGTGCATTGGGGTCTGTGACGCTGAACAGAGCTCTTGGTTTAGACATCACAGACAGGTTTACACAGATTAATGTTTTCTCCTTATATACAGTGATAAATATTCATTAATATTTAGCAGAAGCCTCAGGAGTTTATTTTAATCTGCCCTTGAAGAGAACTTTGCTGTGAAATGTGTGGATAAAAACAGTCATTTTGGTCCAAACAATTTTAAAGATCCGGTGTGAAAACTGTCACTGAGTGCAAAAGCAGAAGTCACATTGAAAGTGTCCACCGATTGCCCGGATTGGAGGTTTTTAATCAGAGAGCACTTTAGCTGTGGGTACAATCTTCTTTTTTCACATTTTTTAAAAAATATTTATTTACGGCCTCTGCGTTGTTCAGGGCACCTGACTGCCGCTGTCCTCCCTGTGGCTGTTCTCCTTTTGGTTTTATCTCAACATAGCAGGCCACTTTCTGTTAGTCTGGCCTGCAGCTCAATGCTGGTTATTCTCAGCACCCCTCTTTGCCTCCTGATTGTGATGATTGAATGAATTATGCTTATGTATAATTGTAAAGAATATTATGACAGAGGGGGAGAGTTTTTGTGTGAAACCTGTGTGAGCAGATCCATGAAAAGATACTTGAATAAAAGTGTCTGAGCTATACAAGATGCCTGGTTATTATCAAACACGAATATAACACTGGTCAGAGCTAAATGGTAGGAACACGGGCACAATGCAGCGGAGTAGTGGGAAAAACAAGCAATTCTTGGATTGACCAAGACTCTCCCAAGAATAATAAAGCATGGATTGATTCAGAAAGCCTATTAGATTGAATATTACAAGTGTTTTTAGAATTACGACCTTTTTTTTAGAAACAGAGTCAGCTTTATTGGCCAGGATTGTGGGCACTAATAAGGTTCAAGTGCCCACAGCATATAGACATTAAGTTTAAATATATAAACCGGTTGAAGGATATAAAGAGTTATTAAAGTTATTGTGAATAAGTAGCTTGGTTTGAACCTATTGGACTTCTGAAAGTGCTGTATCTAGGTGTTTTGTTGCAAAAGAGAAACCCAGGAGCAGAAGATGGTCTCCCAGGGCAGGTTTCTACCTGTGCTATAAAACTGACAAGGGGAAACATTGGTGCTTAGTGAGTTCCAGTGTGACTGTGCTGCTTTCAGTACAATCACAGCGGACTCCACTGAAATTCCCTCTTGAGTCCATCACTACACCCAGATTTTAGGCCTCATTTCTAGTTTCCATCTGTAAAAGCTCAAGCTGTGTGCTGTTCCTCTTCAGGTCCAAAGATAATAACTACTATATTGTTTCTGTTGACCTGGAGAACGTTATGGCACATCCATGCATTGATTTGTTCTAAGCATCTGTTCGATGCTGGGTTGGGTTGCTGACATTGTAATGTAGAATTGTGTATCATCACCATAGTTCTGTTAATAACTAATCTTATTACGTTTTATAATCTGAGATAGCAGGAGCTTGCAGATATTAAATAAGAGGGCCCCCAAGATGGAACCTTTGGGGACCTCATATGTCTTGCCTTGTAATAAAAGATGTTGTTACAATACTGATGTAACTTAATATTTATAAAATTAATTCAGATCTCCTCTTGTTTTGCAGTTGATGGAAAAAACGTTAAAAAAAGTATGCAAATAATTGCAAACAAAATAATCTTGTTATCAAAAAGTTGCAGTTTTAGCCACAGGGTGTGATTAAAAGTACTATTCAGGTTCAGCTTTTATCATTATCATTTATCGATTCTGATAAATGATATCAGAATCATTTATCAGAATCATAAACGTCTGATTTGCCGATTTCAATAAAATCAATTTTTATTATCCTAAGGGTTTGGTTAGCAAAGCAGATTTGAACCTTAACTGAAAATTTAAGAAACTACAGCAACTTAATAGAGAAAATCGCTTTGCAATTTGAAACGTGTGGGTTTGATTCCAGCTTCCACATGTTGATGTGCCCCTAGGTAGCCCCAAGTAGATCTATGTATCTGTGTGTTAATGTGTAGCTGACTGAATGTGGCTCAACTGTAAAGTTCTTTGTGTGGTGTAACTAGAAAAGCACTGCATATAAATGTACTTAAATTATACCATTATCCCTGTTTATGCACAGAGCTCAACAGCGTGGAGCTGCAGGGATGCAGCAGTGACAACAGTCTGAACAGTAATGCCAGCCTGCCCAGTGTCCAGAGTCACCGGCGCCACACCGAGAGGAGGGTGGCCAGTTGGGCCGTCTGCTTCGAGCGACTGCTGCAGGACCCTGTAGGAGTCCGCTACTTTTCGGTAAAATAACATCGCCTGAACGTTACTCACCAGCAGATGCTGTGGACAAACAGACTCTAAATCTGTTTGTCAATAACAATGTATTATAAATTTCTAATGTTTTTTTAATGGCAAGTGTAAAAAGTGAGTGTTCACGTAATTGTTTTGCTGCAGAATTGTGATGAACATTTCTGGGTAAAGTGTCAAAATACACTGCTCAAAAAAATAAAGGGAACACTTAAACAGGTGTTTCACACTTAAAGTGTTCCCTTTATTTTTTTGAGCAGTATATTTTGTCAGACTTTCGACAGTCAGTCAGATTTTCACTTGAATCTGCTGTTATTTCAAAGGTTTCTTGATACCACATAGTCTAACAAGATTCCCAGAAGCTTAGGGAGAGAATCAAGCCCACAGCATCGCAGATCCTCAAACGTACCTAAAAGTGGGTGACAAACTTGTTTTTCTTAAAAGGTTGAATTCAATCTTTATCTGACCTAAACATATAACTTCAGTTGAAGTCCAAGTAGATTTAGTAAACTCCACACATTTTGATGGTAGAATATAAAAGTGGGCTAACATTTATCGACCCTGAGATGCCTCTCTTTGCTGCATCTCTCCAATGTGAGAGAGGTTTTCTTTTAACTTCCCTACCACTTTCCTTCCTCTGCTTGGTGACAAGATAAACACGAGTGCTCATCCAAGTTAGTGACCAGTGACTAAAGTGGGTCTCTGGACTTCTCTGTTTACTTCTGTTTATTTTAAATTGTTTGTTAGAGGTACCAACATTTGGTAACTATGAAATCTTTTTATAGATATATTTATTAATTTTTGGTTTAAGAACAACAACACAAAACAAAACAAAAGCTCAGCAGTGCAGTCCAAAGGAAAGAAAAAGGAAAAGAAAATATAGGGGGCATACATATTTTCATCATTTTATAGTCAAAGTCTAAGAATTTCTAAATGCTCGAGACAGGATGGTGCACATGTGGTCACAATATATGTGGTCAGTATATTGATTAATATATTGCTTGTTATTTATTTATTTATTTGTTTATATCTAGTCATTATGAACTATTTACTCTTTATTATTCACTCTTAGGTATAAATATTTTTTACAAACTTTGTATTTATCACCTAAGATGGAGTAGCTTTCAACAAATAAGCAATTTCCCCTAGGGGATCAATAAAGTATATTCTATTCTATTCTATTCTATTCTATTCTATTCTATTCTATTCTATTCTATTCTATTCTATTCTAGCAGGATAGTCCAAAACGGCTTCCGTATGTGTGCAAAGATGTCAGTCTCAGAGTGGACGAAGCATGTTAGAAAGTCAAGAGGGAAATATTCCAAAATAAGCTTCTTCCACCCAGAAATAGTAGGAGACTTTTTGAAAATCCATTGCAACAAAATATTCTTTCAAGCACAGAATATTATAATATTATACAATTTACTCTTGTTTTGATTTTGAATATGTTTACTTGGTAGACCAAGGAGAAGAGACACTATTACATAAAAACCCCCATTAAAAACATTTATTTCCTACAATGGCATTAATTTCCCCATTTAATAAATATAGGCAAGGTTATTTTATTTGCAAAGCAGATTTAAGCAACTGAATAATTCAAAGTGCTTTACGTGATTAAAAAAGAAAAACAACAAGCAAGCAAGAAACAATAAATTGATGTTCAAATCAAATTTGGGATTCCGAACATTTTTTTGTGATATTCTGCTACAGGAACAGTAGTGGATTTGTTTTAGGGGTTTTTAAACATTTTTGTCAGCTTTTTTCATGAATTTGGCTGGCACTGTAAATATAGCAGTATTAAATTATTACAACACAGTTTTACTGAGTATTATACACAGCTGTGTGTCAGTATTGGGTGAATCATATCAAACAGATCCTGCTTTTACTTTTTACACCAGAACAAATGTGTCTTTCAACTTTTTCTAAAATGGAAATTAAACTAAATGTTCTTGCCACACACTCATACTTTTGCGGATTTTGCTACATGTTTCTGATTAAGACCAATATATGAATTTGTCTGATTGTTTTTTTTCGTCTTCCATTTTTAATCCGTGTTTCGTTTATTTTCTGCAGGAGTTTCTAAAGAAGGAGTTCAGTGAGGAGAACATTCTGTTCTGGCAGGCCTGTGAATTCTTCAGCCATGTTCCTGAGAATGACAACAAACAGGTAACACACCTTATTTGATTAATACTTGTAGCACAGACTTGCATCCATTTGAATCCCTCCTGTAGTATGTAGTTATTATTGAGCATTCGATTCATAGTAAATCCTTTTTTTTTTAGCTCTCGCAACGTGCCAGAGAGATCTACAACAGCTTCCTTTCCAGTAAAGCAACAACACCAGTCAACATCGACAGTCAAGCCCAGCTTGCTGACGATATCCTCAACGCGCCAAAACCCGACATGTTCAAGGAGCAGCAGCTGCAGGTACGGAGACACATTTTTATGAAGGCTTCTGCTACAGTTGACCCTTTCACATGCAAAAATAGAACCACTTCCTGCGAGACAAATTTATTCTTCTTCTTAAAAGTGAATCAAAACATAACTCATTTGAAAATGCTCTCTGAACACAGTGTCAAGTGCTAACACAACACAAGGCCAGTCATTCATCTTTGCCTGCTGTCGAGCAACACCGGCCTGAATGGCTCCTTACACACGCATGTTGTTGACGGGGCACAGTGTTTGAAAAGCCCTATTGATTTCAGCTGTGGAGCTCAGATGTTCAAACTCTGATAAGGAAGTCATAAGGCCTGAAGGATATCCTCACTATCATGCTTTTTTTTTTTTTTTACATATCAGACACCCACACATTTTCTGTTCAATAACCACACACGCACGCACACGCCCACACACACACACACACACACACACACATTGAAAAGCCTTATGGTAACCTTCCCAGAATATCTTTTGATTGATGTTTTATCCATAAATGCATCACAGTCTTCTGTTTCTTTTACTTTCATTTCAAAAGCTAAATATTTTATCTTATATTTTCAATCACAAATAGAATGTAGATAAGTTGATTATTTTTATACCTCTTGAAGTTTTTCACGTTTTGTCATAAACCAAAAGGTCTAGTGTATTTTATGGAGATTTTATGTGACAGACCAACACAAATTAGTGTAAATGGAAAATGGATACATGGCTTTTAAAATTATTACACAAATGCATATCTAAAAAGTGAGGTATGCATGTGTTTTTTTATCCTCTGAGTTACTGTTTTCCAGAACCAGATATTGTTACATTTTCAGCTACATTACCCAGCTGATTTTATGGAGATTGTCTTTTCCGGTCTCTAGCAATTGAAGAGTGTCTGAACCTCAGTTATTCACAAGTATTAACAAATATTCTTTAATAGATTGATGTTTGGACTTTGGACAATTTTAACACACTGTAAGGCTTTGATACATTGTAGCTCTGGTTATATATTTAGGGTATTTGTTTTGCTGGACATGTTCCATGGCCTTCATGATGCTGTTTCTTCTGTAACAAGCTTCTAAGGCCTTCACAGAACAGCTGGATTAATATTAGATTAATTTACACACAGATTACAGTTCACAGGTAGAAATAGATTTTTTTAAAATCAGATCAAGAGGTACTGGAAACAAAAGCATGTCACACTTTTCATATTTTCCTTTTTTGTTAAAAAAAGTTATTTGAACAAGGATTAAAAATACTTTCTCTAAGACACCAATTATGTTATGTAAAGTTGTCTATGTTGTGTTCCCAGGTATTTGCAGCTTGGCCAGCTCCTCTTAAATAAAGTTAGTCTGAAGCAGCAAATCTTAAAAACTTTCCCCATAAAGATAGGGATTAGACATAAGTCAAGCTTACTTTGTTTTTTTCCAAGAGAACGCGTTCCAAGAGCAGCTTAAAGGTTTCATCATTTGGTTTAACTTCACTTTTGTTTTTTCATTTTCTGCTTCAAAATACCATACAGATTGTCTGAGTAGTTTTGCTCACCTCTTGGTTTTTGGATTTTTGCACAGATTTCTTTCCTGTTCTAGTGTTCACGGATTGCTCATTTTTTCATCATCGTCTTTGTTGCCATTCTTTCGTACATTATTTTTTGTACCTCCCTAAATCTTTTCCCTCCCGACTCCATTAGATCTTTAACCTGATGAAGTTTGACAGCTACACGCGATTCCTCAAGTCTCGGCTGTACCAGGAGTGCATGCTGGCTGAGGTGGAGGGCAGACCGCTTCCTGACCCCTATCACATCCCCAGCAGCCCAACGTCAAAGCACAGCACCACCGGCTCCGACCGCTCCAACCTGTCCACTCCTAAGAAGGTAAGCTAGTAGAAATCCTTGTGTCTTAATTTAAATGGAAAAAGAACATGCATTTTTGGATTAATATCCTGGATGTTCATGTTTATGAGTGAAAACAACTTAAGTTTGCAGCTTTCAATAACATAAAATCGTGTCCACATTTGTTCGTGTCCCTATCAGCTCCTCCACTCATTGCTGTGTTTCTTACAGGAGGACAAGAAGACCAAATCAGGGCGGTCTTTGAACGAAGACAGTCGGGATGACTCAGGAGACCGGAGGAAGGGCATGTTTTTTTCGTGGTCCCGAAACAGGAGCTTTGGCAAAGGCCCCAAAAAGCGGGAGCTGGCTGATTTTAATTATAGTCAGTCCATTTTCCTTTCTTCATTTCATAACTTCTGTCTGCTGGAGAATTTGTTTCAAAACAAGAGATGATAAAGTGATCATGCATTGAAAATTAGAAAATTTAGTAACATCTGTTAAGATACTGGATTGATGACAGATAAATGATCTGTTATGTTCTTGTATTTTTTTCTGTTCCTAAAAACTACCAATTTGCATCTGTGGTGCTGCTAAGATGTTATCTACTGAAGCATTTAATTTGAATCTAGTCAGGAGGCACTCTTACACTCAGCATGTGTTTGCTCATGATGCTTCTCATCAATTTTCTTTGCTTGTTTGTTTATTTTCAGGCACCAACGGTCGTCGGGAGTCCCAGGGTTCGCTATCCTCAGGAGCGAGTCTGGAACTGGGGACGTCAGGTTCGGGGAAGAATGAGGTCAGTCTGATGGGAGTCATCTTGATCTAATCAGTTTGCTAATAATTGGTTCGTGGAAGCTTATTTTTGCATGGAGCAGCTTTAATGTCAGTGTTCCCTTTAAAAGGAACACTTGATGGCAGATTTTTGTGAAGCTTTGACCTATTGATACAGATTTTAACAGATTACTTTAATCACTAACGTTCTCCAAATTGTGTTACTGTTTTCCCTTTCTCCATTCTTTGCCTTCATCAAATCAGTTGACATTTGTATACTGAACAACATTAAGCAGAACGAGACAATATTCCTCTGCAATTCATAAAGCATATGGTCAGAATTGATTAATTTAAAAATATTAATGATAAATAACAAAAACAGGAGCTTGTCGTTTTGACTGCTTGAGGCAGAAAGTTGTGTAAAGGTGTGGTTCTGCTCCTGGTACTGTCTGGCTGACAGCAGAGGTTCAGAAGGTTAATGTGATCCAGAGCCCAGTTCTTGCAGCAATTCTGAGATTCTGCACAGCAGGGAACTGGCCTTCTCGGTTCCTCTCACTGTCCATTTTGTGCATCCTTAGTTTCTTTCTTCACCTTTTGTGTTTGTGTCTTTGAACAAAGACAGAAGGTGAGAATAAAGATGTCAGAAGATGATTATATTGATGATGATGATTAACTGTTTATATTTAGTTTGATTTTAACATATTCATTGTAAATGTTTTCATCTCCTGTTGGTGGATGTGCTTTCTATAAGTTTATCTGGTTATTTCTGTTTGTGATGTTAGATGTTAATTTATTTCCACTCCAATCTAGACCTTAGGAGAGATTGGACCTATTCATGACCTATTCAGAGGTTATCATTAGTAGAAAACACTCATGAACAGCACATACTGGTATAATCTTGTTACAGTTGTTCTCTTCATCAGGACCACTTTTGATGTCCTTAAAAATATTTTGTCAAATTTAATTTCTGAGTCACAAGCAGGAGGTTAGGAAGATGATGAAGCACAAATTACCCAAATAAGATCAACCTTCTTTCCTTTTCTAGCATGATATTTCCCGTGGCGCAGTATCCGAACGGGGAGGAAGCAGCGCCCCTTTGAGGCAATGTAACATTAGCTTGCCAGATGGCTCATGTTGCCCGGTGCCGCTTCGGCCCGGCATGTCAATCAGAGACCTTTTGCAGGGCCTTTGTGACAAACTCTGCATCAACCTGGCAGCTATAGACCTTTTCCTTGTCGGAGGAGAGAAGGTAAACCTCAGTGTGTCTGAGCTTTTTTTTTTTATCATTTGAGTTGGTATCCTCCAGCTGTATTTCTCTGTATTTTATTCAAATAAATGACTAATTAATTAGTGATTTACTTTGTTTTTTTTACTTTATTTTTATTATTCTGACACAGATTTATATCATAGGAATGAGCAGCTACCTCAATATATGTATATTTCCTGTCATTGTTTTCTCAGCCTCTTGTTTTGGACCAAGACTGTATGACCCTCAGCTCCCGAGACCTGAGATTAGAAAAACGCACTCTGTTCAGGTATAAAACATGTCAACAGCAGAGATGAACATGGGACTGCAGACCCTGGCTCACACAAAAATATGATTTATTGTCTTTGTATTCCTCCTCCAGGCTTGACTTGGTCCCCATCAACCGCTCTGTGGGTCTGAAGGCTAAACCAACTAAACCAGTGACTGAGGTCTTGAGGCCTGTTGTGGCCAAATATGGCCTGCACCTCTCTGACTTAGTGGCACGTATAGTAAGTACAATATTTTCCTAGGCTGAAGGCAGATCTTTCAAACATATTCATACCTGTTCAATTTGTGCACATTTTATAAAATAATAAATACAAACATCAGTCTGTTTTATTGAGATTTTTAGCATTTATTTCTGTTTGAATGCCCTTTAATCTAATAACATTAAAAAGCTCCAGTGGAATCCTATGTATGGTGTGTTCTGCACTCTGCAGTATTCTGTGGAGGTCTCAGAGGTTTGTTGGAGAATATTAATGAACAAACAGCATAATGGAGACCAAGTAAGACTCCAGACAGGTCAGGGATAGCAATGGCCAACAAAACATGGCCATCCAACAAAACTGGTGTGCTGGGCAGTGAGTGGATCATTCAGAAAAGTAGCCAAGAGGCCTATTATAACTCTAGAGGAGCTGAAGGGATTCACAAATCAGGAGTGGAAGAATCTATTGAGAGAATCCTCCACAAATCTGACCTTTATAGAAGATTTACAAGAAGAAAGCCAAGAGATGTCCAGTTTGCAACAAGGCATGTAGAAGTGACAAGAAAGATGTGGCAGAATGTGATTTGAGATTAACATTGAATTTTTGGCCTATATGCAAAACGCTGTGTGTGGCTGGCATCATCCTGAATATGCCATCCAGAGGTTTACCTTCACACAGGATAACACCAAACATACAGTCGGCGCTACAGTGTACCAATACTAAACCCAATAATTAATGTTTACAATAACTTTCTAAGCAATTTGACCTGACCTTGGGTATTTTGCATAAAAAATGGGCAAATGTTTAGTCTGTAGTTGTGGAAAGCTTGTACACTCACACAACTTGTGCTGGAATTGCAGCAAAAATTTGGTTCTACAAACTCACAAGGGATAATGACACATGCAAGCCTCGGTTTTCAGTTTTTTAAATAGCCAATATGAACCTCTTCTAAAATGTCTTTCTGTGATGCAGAGTGGCGAGTCGGAACCTTTAGATCTCGGGCTTCCTATTTCCAACCTGGATGGTTTGCGAGTTGTGTTAGACATTGAAGAAAACGCCATGGGGAAAGGTGAAAAAACACAGACACACATCATACCCATTCTTCTTCTGTTTGCTGGTTTGTAATTGAATTTAAGTTTTGTTTCTTCACACAGACAAAATCAAAGCAGCTCAGAGTCACCTTCCAGCTTCTGCGAGCAGGAACCAGTCAGCAACAGTAAGCTCTCCTCCATCCTCTTGTTTCAAGTTTTCTTCCCATTCTTGAATGTTCTGTAACCCTCTGAATGTCTCCACTGCCTGTTTGATAATGTCACGCTCTACTAAGTGTCCCTCCTGCTGTCTTCAGTCACCCATGTCTGTTTGCTGTGTGTTAAACGTGCTCACAGGTGTGTTTTGCTGTGGTGCAAAAAGAACTGCATCACTCTGTTAAGGTTCCCTAATGTTCTGTTAATGTGGTCTGCCTGTGGCTGGATGCATCATCAACTTTCCTCTCTGGATTTTCCTTTTTTTTCTGTAACAACGCCAACTTTTGCTGGGTGCCGGGATCTTCAGCGATGTATCGTAGTGGTGGTGGAGGAGCTGTAGAGACTTTCTTTTTGCTGTCCTCATTATCCTCAGTAAATCCCAGGATCTGTTTTGAGAAACAGATCGTTTCCCTTCACTGTTAGTTGCAGCAGTGCAGCTTTAAGTAGTGGATAGTTTGCCCCTCTGGTGTTTTGCTCTATGAGCTTTCACGTTGATGATGCCGAGCACACAAAGCGGCCGTTGTAGCGTCTCAGTGGAACATCCAAGGACAAGTTTTTACTGAATTTATTTTCCATACGCTGCCTGGCCAAAATGAAAGGTAACACCTTCGTTTAACTGAACCAATAGATAAAATCCTTCATCTGGCAAATGACTGCAGAGGCTAGTATGTTCAGTTAGCAGCAAGTGTTAAATGTTGTTGCGAGCAAATTCCACATCCTGAAAAATATGTTTTTCACAATCAATAACTCAAATTACTAGTGTGCATCAAGCAAACAACAAACTTACAACACTGCTGCAAACAGATTTGGATAAAGAACAAGCCGATGCATTATATAGAAACATGAGTATATAGTGTTTAAATGGGCGACTTAAAGGAGGAGATGTTGATCGAAAGAGGCCTGCAGCGTTTAATATATATTTTATTTCCTATTTTTATCAAATTAGTTTCCTTTCTGTAGCTTCTTATATCTGTGCTTCATCTGACTTTAGTTATGAAGAGTTTAAGGATACTGAACATAGCTAATTTTTAGTTTTTGGGAAACACTAGCAGGAAGACTTGGTAGCAGTTTTGATAAGCCAAAGAAAGCTGGACTTCTGAGTTTCCAGCTGATCGTCGACAGTCTGGCCAATCAAGCTGAAAAATGGCTGATTTCTTGTCAGCAGTCGATTTCTTGATGCATGTCTGTTTTGGAGTCAGACCGGTCCTTACAGATGCTCTGGAAGCTAAAACAATGCCACAGCAGAGTCTCAAAATCTAAACAACGCAAAAATAGGAAAATGTTTTTGGCCAGGTGGTGTATATTCCACTGTCTCTGAAACACAGCAAGTCAAATGTTTATTTCTTATAAACATTTTCGTGACATTCTCAAAAATCATCCCCAGCCAGTTCAACTTGTGTCTCCCGCTCACCGTCAAATTGTCAAAATTTATGACCCTCTTCACCATCAGCACCAGTGGTTCCCACCTGTTTTCATTGCTTCCTCCAATACGTGCACCGCTGTGACTCATCAGGGCTCTAATGCCCCACTCCGCTCTTCGTGTGGCCCCCAGGGGGACGACAGGCCAACAAGGAAAGGCGGTTCAGCCCACCCCCATGGGGAAAATGGCAAGGCTGGGCCCGGCGCCGGCACAAGCACCCAGCCCCTACCCAACCACTCTGTCTCTCTGCATAAGGCTCCGGGGAAAAGAAAGCAGAAAAAGATTAATATAGACGAAGCTGAAGGTAAAAACTGAACAACCTCCCTTTTCTGTTGTTTCTGTGGCTGTGTTCACACTAACCCTTCGGCCTGCCTGCAGGACTGCACAAACACCCAATGCTTTAAAGCTAGCTACATGTAGCACAGTCCAGTCTTTGCTTGTACCAAATATAGCTCTGACGTGTCTAAAAGATTAATACTTATGCTGCATGTTTCTGCATTACAAAACCAAGTTTTTGAGATGTTCTGGATGTGTACAATTAAGCGTGGGAACCTGTTCATGTATTTCTATGTTTTTGTGTGCGCCGCTCTGTGCGTGCTGCAGAGTTCTTCGACCTCATATCCAAAGCTCAGAGCAACCGAGCCGACGACCAGCGAGGCCTGCTGAACAAGAGCGACCTTCAGCTGCCGGACTTCCTGCGCCTCACACCAACCAGCCCGACGACGCCTCCTCCCCGCAACCCCGAGCCCAACTGCTCCACCCCGAATTCCCGTAATACCAACAATGGCGGCTTCCCCAGCAGCAGCCAACGGGGCAACAAGGGAAATGGCAATCACAGGGGCGGCGTGGTCAGTGGCTCGTACCTGCTCAGTGCGAGCCATCAGTCACAGAGCTTGGACTCAGCGCTGGGCGCAGAGTGCGGAGGTGGCAGAAAAACCAGACCGCCCCCTCCATTTCCAGCTACCGTCTCCCCCATCCAGTCAACCCGACCCGGCGCGCAGGGTCTCCTCCAGGACTCAGCCAGAGGGGAATCGATCCAGATGCTGGAGGAGGACACCCTGTCAGATCTAACTCTTGTGGGAGAAGGAGATATTAACAGCCCCAGCCTCAACTACATCACTCCCTCCTCCCTGTCGAGTAAACCCCTCCCCCGGCCTCAACACCAAGCACAGGATGGTCAGCCTTGCTCAGGTACCTCGCCGGTGTGAACTCTTAAGACCGCTGAACCTGCACCGCTCTCTTCACCTGACTGTTAGTGGGACCGGTGACCCACTAGAGTCAGTCTGGAGTTACTTCACTCGCCACTACTCACACGTGGCAGAAAATGCATCTGAATCTCCTCCTTCCCTGCCACTAAAATAATTTTCAGTTTTTTAGATGCTAATTAGAAGTTTTATTCCGGGACTGTCTAAAAACACACACAACTAATGTAAAAGATCAGAGTGAAGAACTTAATTGCAAACAGTAGAGATTAGATTTTATTTAGACAGCAGTGAATCTGATAATGTGAGGTGTTCATAGGCCTGTCACAATAACAAATTTTGTTTGGACGATAGATTGTCCAAGAAATTGTTGTGATAAACGATAATGTTGTTGTCTAGATGCAACTAATTTAATGATAAGGGCATAATAATTCAAGTTTGCCTTCTTAAAGAGTAATAAACATATATATTTTTTTATGGAACACTTCACACTGGAACTGGAAGATATTTTTAATACTCAAAATAAAACACAACAATCTAAAACAATTTTAAAAAAATTGATAAAAACCTGAAACAACTGAAACCATGAATAAAATATATTATGAAATCTCTGTAAACAAAACTGTCCTTCAAGAAACGCAAATCATCCAAATGGAAATTATTGAGCTCATTTTAATTTATCACAATAATTGCTTATTGCGACAGGCTTAGGTGTGCACTACTTTGTAGCCAGCAATCTGCTTTTAGAATAATAAAATGTGTCAAAAATACAAAGAGAGGAAAATGGATGCATTGAGCGTGGACAAATTGTTCCCTGGGATTTTCTTGTGTGGTGTGTATCTGTGTGGACTTTTTGACGGACTTGCTGTGGATTATGTTTGCTTTGAGACATAAGACTGAGGGTGAGGTTGGTAGAAACCTGTGCCAAATTCACTCCTCCAGTCCCTAAATGTACAGAATCTTAACAATGCACTTTAGCCAATTGTAAACAAGACTTTGTCAGAGTGTAATTTTTTTCTCCTGTTACTCTTCTTTACATTAACTTTTCATGTCTGTTTCATTCTACATGTGACTAAGCAGCCATACTTTTAGAAACTCATTATTCCAGTCATAGAGATGCATCGATACAAATGTTGGGGCTAGTTTCCAATCCTCCGGTTTTTGTAAAACTTTGACCTGCCGATGTGATTGCATCCGATTCCAAATTCTCTTTAAGAGTTGCTACTTAAAACTCAAATTGATAATGTTTCACTCTACACTTCCTGCACAGAGCAGTCATACCTATTATATTATGCATTGGAGACCACTGATACATTGCTTTTAATGTATATCGCTAATATGGCTAATGTATATTACTGTTAGTATGTATCGTTGATAGAGACCGCCATCTCTATGAGAGATTGGTGACTGTAAAATCGGATTTTGCTATCTTTAAAACAAAAAAACTATTTTAGCATCTTAAATTAGCTTTAGCATGGCTAGCATTGTTAAAATCCTAGTCTTCAAGTTCATTCCCCAGAGTAGCTCCATATCTTAAGTCTACTATTTTCCAAAATAACCTGTATTATAAGTTCTAAAAAACACAACAGAGTAACTTTGATTTAGCCTTCCTGTTATCTGCTGAAAGTGTTTCTCTCTTTTGCGTCTGGAACCATGACGATTTCTCTCAAATAGCTTCTTAGGGAGTTGTGTGGTGCAGTGGTTAGACCGGGCGCCCGCATACAGAGGCTACAGACCTTGATGCAGCAGCTCCGAGTTCGAGTCCCATCCTCTGCACCTTTGCCACATGTCTTTTCACCCTTTTCTCAGTCCTTATCTGTTGGCTTATTTTCAAATAAAGGCCACTAGAGCCAAAAAATAATTTTTTTTAAAAATGTAAAAATGCCTTCTTAAATGTATTTTCCTTGAGTTTTCATAAACATTTCACTGAAACTCAAAATGGCTACCTTTGAGTCTTAAACACTCAGTAGCAACTTCCACGTTATGGAGAGTTAATATCACTGAAACATGGTAGCACTCATATATCATTAAGATGAATGATTGGAACAAGATTTTATTTTTGATTTTCCAGCTGATCAAACTGAAACTTGATTCTGATCACCAACCACTGGCTCGGTGCATCTCTACTCAATAGCCACTAAAAACTAGACACCGGGAAGGTTCTGAAAAGCTCTAAGAAAATACTACAGTTTTAAAGAGATCATATAGTTTTTTACTTAATGTAACAGCAGGCTGGTCTGACCCTCTACCTTTATATACAGTACATGCATTTTTAAACCCATTTCAATCATTGTTCTCTTACCTCAGGCATTTTGACTGTATCGCAAGTGCTTATGTGTGCAATCTTGCTCATTGATCATGTGATTTTTAATAATGTGCACTGGCTGTAAACAAGCAGCTTTTTTTTCTTATCGATCGACCATCTCTTTTTCAGATTAGAAAGCTTTGAGCTGTGTTTTCTGCAAGCTTCTATCTGGACTCATTTCGTATGAATTTTTAACTTTACTGTATAAATCCATTAATTTATGCATCATGTTGTTTTCATTGTTACCACCGGTTAAAAGTATTAATTTGTATATAGTTCCCTGAAAAACCACCATGTTGCATTCTTAAATGGTATCGCAGCCATGCTGTCTCATTAGGAATCGGTTCAGCTGAGTTGACATTGTGCTCTGTAAATAGTTCAAATAAATGTTTCCCACGTTTTACTCTCTGTATCCTCGTGTGACCAACTTTCTGTCCTTTTCTAGTTTTCAGGAATATCAGCTTTGTTCCAATTTTTCCTTTTAGGCACTGTGCCTCCTTTGCCCTCCTCTTTTTGAAATTTTATTCTGTAGCTATTTACAAAACAAACTAACAAAAATAGATAGTAAGCAGGGAGTGATTTATAGTCTTAGTCTATAATTAATTTGTTTAATTTGTTTATAAAAAAAAAAAAGATTTTAATTTTTGTATCGATTTGCTACAAAAGCTCAAGCCACTCAAACCAAAAAGCAAGCTTTTCCTTATTATATTTATTTCTCAGTAAAAGGGTACAAATTACACACGGGCCTTTTTCATCTGGTGCACATAATTAAAATTATTTAGCATTTTGAAGGAAGTTTGCTGTGTTGAAATCTTGGCATTTAGTTTGGCATTCCAAGACAAGAACAACATCCTAACTGTGAAGCATGGAGAGAAATCGGTATTAATTTTAGTGCACATGAGTAAATGTCCAAGTTTAAACTGGAAAGCTTTGACTTTTCATTCATCAGATGGGGACAGAGTAACGAACCTCCATCATTACTGGTTGGTATATCAATATAACAACACAGGGGCTTTCAGAGGTTGCTGAAATGTACAAGATTTTTATCACACAGATTTTTATATTTCTATCTCCTTTGGTCATTTGCCAAGAGGCGTGGTACGCCCTTGACAGATTGCCTGTCCATGACAACACCGAGACGTGAAACACAGAAACACACTCATACCAAAGGGCAAATTAGTGAGACCAATTAACACAACAATCTTGTTTTTAGACTGTTGAAGGAAGCTGGAGTACCTGGAGAGAGCCCACACCTCCACATGGAAAACTTGCTAAGTCCATGCAGAAAGATCCCAGGCTGGGACCTTCTTGCTACAAGGCAGCAGTACTACCACTGTTTAGCTGTGCATGGCCATAAACATTATTTCATCAATCTAAAATCTTATTACAGGTTCTTGAGTTTACATTCTTTACTAGTCTTTGACCACTAACCTTTTTCTCCATCTTTTTAGCATTGTCTCTCTTTGATATTCCTCTCCTGTCTTTCTAGCCTCTTGTGTGTTTGTCTGCAGAACTGGAGTTTTGTTTTTCAGCTACAAAAGCTTTCCAGGACCGGGTCATTAGCTATGCAGGGCTTCCTCTCTGCTCAGTGTCTGGTTTAGCGACCGTTGTCACGCTCGAGTCTTTGGTCGTCAGCTAACAAACATAAAGTTTGCTCCCACTTCCCACCACATACACGCTCGCGGCCATGAAAGGAGACCATCCACGTCTGCTTGCATCACTCGCACCACATGATGTCCTGATTCTGATGCTTTTTTCTGTTTGTATAATTCCTCATTGTTGATCGTTTCTTTTTGTTTCCCGGAGGACTAACATGTGACAACCACTGCAACTGACTTTATTTAACCAGCTCTGAAAATGGAGCAGAGCAGGCACATCGAAATTGGTTTCCTCCTTTATGAAATAAATCAGGTTAGCATTTAAAGGTGAATGTACTGGAAGTTCCTAGCAGAACATTTTGTACAAATACCACTGGCCCTATTGGCTTCCAGCTAATTAATTTACAAATCAAAACACTTTGTATTTTATGCCCTGGGAGTATGATTCTAACAATTATTGAACAGTTTGTGCACTGGTTTTATTATAAATAAATTAGATATCAATAACAGTGAGACAGAGTCATATGAAAAAAATTTAAACCCTATTAAATATTTTATTCTTCAGCTGTTCAGATACCAATCTCTAATTTTGGTTTGTGTCTGGAAAATACAGACTGTAACCACAAACAACATAAATTAAGATTAGTTTAATTAGAATTTTATATCAAATTTATATAAAATTCTTGACCTTATCATCACCTACAACTGTACTTCCAAATCCCTTCTGACCTATTTTTTTTTTTTTTTTAGAAATCCCTAAAACCAAAGTTACAACTTGTTTTCATACATCTTCACTTTAGGAATTGTAAATGATTGCTTTAATTAAAATGTTATAATTCTCTTAGAAGAAAAGAGAAAGTTGTAAAACTTAAAGGAAATTTAGCAAAACACAAACAACAAAAATTGAGAAAACAGTGAGTTTATTAAGCCTCCCTCTATCAGCCAGTAGATGGCAGCAGTCTGTACAAAGATAAACACTAACCAGCACTATCTCACTGTCTGTCCCTTGATAGCGGAGCCAAGAACCAGCATGGGAATATCTGTCATGTCCAATTAGTTTCTTACTGCCTTCCAGCTCTCTGTTTGTGGTCTGGTTGTGTGTGTGCATGTGTGTGTACTTGAGTTTTACTGTACCCCTGGTGTTTTAACACTTGGCTACAGGCTTGATATTTATGGACATATTTGACTTTAATATCTCACCTAAAGATCCGGTGAACTGTGTGTTTCTCTGTGATGTTTGCTCGTGTTTGCAGTGCCCCCTCACATCCCTTTTTGTGTGTATTTAAAGCATCCTCTTCATCCTCAGGTAAAGACAGAGTTGGGTGGAGAGGGAGGGAGAAGGGTGGTGGAGGCGGGTTGAAAACGACAAGCAGACGGACAGCGTCTTTGAACCCCATCCCTTCCTCCTCGCCTTCGCCTCCTCCACGCCCCCCTCTTCGCTCTCGTCGCAAATCCAAGTCGCCGTCATCCCGCTACAATCACACAGGCCCGAAACAAGCCTTGGACGTGGACAGAATTGGAGGCGGCTCAAAGTCGGAAGACCTCAGGAATACTCGTAACGGGTCCCGAGACTTGCGGGGCCTGCACTTTTCAGAGCTGGACAGGAAGTGGGAGGGTGTTGCCCTGGAGCTGCAGGGTCGTGGCAGCAGGATGAGGTCAGCGGTGTACCAGACCTCAAATCTTCCCTCCATGGTGAAAGCCAAGAAACAGCTGGACCAGGGTTATAGCAGAGGGCAGATAGACCGCAGCAAACTGAAAGCCACTTTTGTCTAAAGACCCTGATGTTGGTCTGACTCACAGACTGTGACTCTGACGACACTGATGGGCTGACTCACTGACAGCTGATGTATTGCCTTGATTTAAAGCTGGAGCAAAGAGCTCAGCAATAACAACTGTGCAGCTGGTTGCAGACTCCCCACTGAAAGCTGCTATTAGCGGGCAACAGGAAGAGATTAATCAAAACCTTTGCTCCACTTTCGGATATGGTCAAACTTATTGCTCGAAGGTGGAAATGAATTTGAACTAAAACACAATTTTTTTTTACAAAACTTTTCTACCTTGTAACACTTTCCTCTGCAGAACTATAAAGAAACATACTTAATCAGACAAGTACAGAATTAGCATGCAGTCATCCTTTTAGAAGATGCTTGGCTTCAACTTGATGTTATGAAGAGTTTATTTGGCGACTTGGTCTGAAAAATGAAACAAATTGTTTCTAAGAAAAACAACAACTTTGACTTAAATGTGATTTAAGCAACGAAGCATCATTATTTTTAATCAAGTACCATTATAGAAGCTGGTTTTCCTCATGAGGATTCACAGTTGATCTATAGCTTATAACATGTATGTATATTGTATAAGCTATGTCTACTATGTTGCTTACAGTATCAGTGTAGTTTGTGGTATTTGCACAGAGAAAACATCTTGTTTATCATTAGTTAGTCTACCATTAAAAGAGTTGGCCTTCTAAAGTAACTCTTTAAGAAATTATATGTTAGTCTGGTAATTGGTTAAAATCTTTTTGGTAATATTGTACCAAATATATGGTATGTTTTCATATTTTTTTAGAGCCAGATGGCAAAAAGAAAATAAATGAGAAATTAGACCAGCCACCAAGAACCAGTTGTAAGCTAGCTGACGTTTCTTTAGCTGTTATGCTAATTGAAGTTAGCTTTTGCTGCATACCAAGGTGATGTCTTTTTAAATAATAAAAAAAACAACAACATGGTTTAATATTATGGTGATATTAATTAAGCCATTAAAGTGAGTTTTAGCATCAGCTATCTCATTCCTTTATATTACTGATAAGGTAAGATATTTATTGGTTTTTAAAATAAATTAAAAAATATGCATCATTTTTGAACAAACTTATTGAGAAAAAGGGTAAAAATGATCATGGGATTTTTAATCAAGTCACCAAGAGCTCGTATAAGTAAACAAGGGCACTGCACTTTCTGGTTGTGTTACTTCCTAAATTACTTGTAAATCTTCTCACTTAAAATGACTTAAAACAGAAAATCGCCCAACTTGTCTAAAACTGTCAAAATTTCAACATATTTTTCAAGGTTGAATTAAAACCAACTAGTGGGTAACCTTAAACAGCAGTGAAAAGAGATGTCTGTACAAGTCTTGGGACACTTTGTCTAAAACATTACTTTCAAAAATATCTTTAGTTCTACATTGTTTTTTTCCCCCACACCTATCAACAAACATAGAAATGTAGAATTCTGTCTTAATAAAAATATTTTTTAGAAAATATTTTGCTGAGGGACCCAAAAACATATCTGAGACGGGACATTTTCAGTGCTCTTATTCACTACACGTATTCTCGTTTCTTTTCTCATTTAGGGCTTGGCCAAGAGCTGTGAAAGGAACAATGATTTGCAGCGAGGCCATGTTGTTTTTATTTTTGTCACTTGAGGAATAAATACGAAATGCAGAAGCAGATGGTCAAATGAATGGTTATTTTAATAAAACATTTCACTAAATGTTCTAATGATTTACCTGGTTATCTCTGTATCTTCTTCCAGCTTTTCACAAGTTAACCTTCATTCTCACAGACAGAGCTGAGGCTAAGAAGATCAGCACTGAGCCGACACGAATCCCCATCTAACACCCGGCTGAGAAAATGTTGCAGGACTTAAGTGAATGGTGCGCAAGTTATGCGCTTTTAATCAAATTAGCTACATTGCAGACAATAAGCACTTGAAGCGGGTTGACAACTGTACTAAGTTGGCAGTGGGCTGGTGGCTCCCCCCGCCCCAGGGTCTTACTGACGGGGAGGGAAAGTGTCTGCTGTCTGGATCCTGGGCTCTAAAGGCTATTTTGAAAAGTTACCCCTTCTCTTTCTCACTCTCTCTTGCACACACACACACACATGCCCACACACACAGCTGCTAGAAACCATGACAGAAGATGACGGATACAGTTGTCACAGAGGGACAAGTCAAGTTTAGAGATGGAAAAAAGGTTAATTCTACAGCTTTTCTTATCTTTTTTGTTTTGAAATATGCTCTCCTTCCTCCCTGCCCAACAGAGGACAATGTTGTGTGATTTATTGTGTCTTACCAAACTTCTCCACAGTGGAAGACTCGTTGGGTTGTTCTCCAGAAGCCCTCCCCGGTCGCAGGTAGGAGTTAACACTTTCTATTTATGCATCACAAGCACAGATCTTCTCATTTGCTTCACCCAGCACCGATCTCAAAACTTTTCTGTTGTTAAATTAAGCACAACTTGCCAGTTGTCTGTTGGCTGCATGCCGCAGGGTTTAACACATGAGGACGTTGTTTAAGCTAAGCCTGAACAAGAAAATAAACAGAATTCATTTTTGGTTGTGGTCCTTCCAGTTTCATATAAAATGTGTTCCTCAGTGATGGATTCAGATATTAAATGGCAGCTGGCTTTGAAGTGTTGCTAAAAGACTTGTGCTGAAAGCTGGGTAGTACTCTACTGTAAATTGCATTCTTTTCAGTTGAGAATAATTTGAGATGCTATGACAGGCAGCAAATGTTTCAGCACAGATACCCGCTGCCCTGCCTGCGTCCTTGAAGAAACTGGCAAGAGTAGTGGGAATAATCTGAGCTCCTCTGCTATGCTCTAAGTGTGCATTGCACCATGTGAGCTTACTTGTAGCTCAACTTTTATTTTCGGCAGTGCAAGTGGATCAATTCGTTATTTTGGGGGTTTCTTATGACAGATGTGCTGTGGGTAGACATGGGGACATTGGGTATCTCTCAACAAGCCCAATTATCACACAGTAAATGCAAAAAAATCTGTGTTTCCCTTAGATGGCTTGACTTTGCTTGTGTGCAAAGAGAAGAAGAAGAAAGGGAAAAGCAGCGGACACAAGGAGAGGCTGAATGTAACACTGGAGGTATGTTCAGCAGCGGATCAAAGCCTTGCTCCATCTGATCCCTGGTCCAACATTTCCTTCAGCTCTTTTTTAGTATTTCATACACAGCATGTTTGCTGCCTCAAAAAACATGAGTTCAGTATTCAGATTGAAGAAATATGAAGCTATACCTCACAGATGGTTTATAGCACGGTGCAAGGAAGCAGGGTTAGGGATAGGGTTACATTAACCCTAACTGAGCAGAAACATGAGGGAGGAGTAAAGTGAACCCACATAAGTATTTCAAATATAGTTCTACCTAATGACAGCAGAAAGTATATAATGAAACACCACAAGATTTGTGGAACAGATCATAAGCAGCATCGGTTTTAATTCTAAGCTTACAGACAAATATCTGTACATTTATTGAACCTGGGTGTCACAGATGAGCTCTGTTTCCTTCACACTGAGTTCTTACTCATTTACACACCCTTGGAAAAGTATTCACACCCTCAAATCTAAAAACAAAACAAAAAACTCATGTCACATAGACCGACCAGCACAATGCGATATTTTCTTTTTTTTTTCTTTTGCAAATAAAGTGTTAGAAGGACGATTTGAATTAGGATTGGGAACCCTCACAGGTAGTGGGTCAGTGTAGTTCAATTTCTTAGCGACCAGAGGAACTCTGAGCATATTGCGAGCAAACACTTGATCGATTTCATGGAATCTGTAAAAGATATAAAAAAGTTGAAATGAACAGAAGTAGTTTAAAGACATGATTACATTTTAATGTTTGAATTGTGTTGCTAGCTGAAAGTAAGTTAACGCTCTTTCACAGTTACCGTAAATTTATTTTAACTGTTTTTTCTGAACTGATTGGGTGTTCCATTCATTTCAATGGGGCCCAAGGTGATCACAAAATGCTGAATATTTCATAAAATGTAGAATGAGTCAATACCAAAAGCTTTAGCTGGAATGTCCTAAATGTGCAGAATGTGGAAAAAGTTGAATGGTTCAAAGAGCAGAAAATATGCAAGAGTAATTAAGTGGGAAAAAAGTGGAGAAACTGGCAGAGTTCACACTAATTTATTGTGACTTCAATAGATTCATTAGCCAACCAAAACAAATACAGATCAGGGGACGTTGTGTGTTGTCTGGTCTGAAGGTTTAGTATCATTTTCTCCTTCTTTCAGGGGATTTGTGGTGTGGAGCCAGGAACCGGGTATGACGGCGTGCCCTACACTCTGTCCATCCTCTGCCTGGCAAGAACCCTTATCCTGGGTTTTAAGAACAGAGACGCCCTGCTGAGCTGGGATGCTCGGATCCGCCACAGCCTGGGTGAAGGTCAGTGGCTTGGCCTCATGCCGAAAGCACAGTCTTGCCTTGTTACTCTAGGAAATTAAGAATATGTTGCTTTTAGGTTGAGAATTTGTAAAATTTTCAATTTTACAAATTGAAAATTGATAAAGAAAACCATATAGTGTTGCAAGTATACCATATTTTGTTTCTTGTGGCACACAGGAAAAAAATCACTCTCAGATGCTATGTTAAAATGTTTTTGTTTTTTTTAAACTAATAAAAGGGGATTGAATAGTCATTATTTACTGACGTAAGCATACAAAAATGGAAGAACACCGAGTCAATAATTTACTGACGGTAAAGCAGATATGTTTCAGGGAGAAAATGTGCCGGATCCATGTTCAGTTTTCTTTCACTGCTGTTTACTGTCAGGAAAGCCTCTCATGTCTTTTCCAACACCCCAGCAGTTTGATTTTTGAAGCAAAAATAAACTCCTAGTGGACCAAGAGAAGCACATTTGCTATCCATCGCTTTTGTTTGCAGATGCTGCTTGTGTGTCAGATTTATGGACATACCAGAAATGCATCAATACAAAGATTCCAGATGGGACTCTTCAGTGTAAAAAAAAAAATAAAATATGTGATTAATTGCATTAAAATGTTTAATGTGTTGAAATTTCTGTAATTAATTAATCAAAATTAACACGTTAAAGTCCTGACCCTTGTCGAATAATCTCAAAGTGGCTTTTTGAACATTACATCAAGTTCTATACTCTAATGTCCTCCACAATCACCAGATCACCAGATAAAATCAGAGACTATGACTTTGGACCAAGATCTCCAGACACCTTGTTCAATCTACGTCTAGGGTGGAAGCTCATCCTAGCAAGGTGCACCTAATAAAGAGCCTTTGAGAGTATGGATGCATTTGAGTGGTGGTGTGTTTGTGTGTGTTAAATGTAGTGTAACGTCTGCATAAACAGGACTGTGACAAATTAAGGCCAGTGGAGCCCAGAGACCTGCTGAATCATCACCATCACTTCTTTACATTCAAACTTTAGGATCTGTTTTTAGCTCCACCACGGTTATTATGTGGTTCCTGTTCTTTGTGATTAATGACTTCAGTTACCCAGCAGCCATTATGACTTAATGAGAATAAAAACAACTCAGGGTTGGGCTTTTCAAAATATAAATGTTCTTCTGTCTCTTCAGCTCACAGGTTCTTTGTCAGCGTGGAACCAGGCACCAAACTGGAAAGTGGGCCTGCCTCCCTTCATCTGTGCAACAACTTGTTGGTCCTCAGCAGAGGCCTGCCTCCGGTGGTGATTGGTCACTGGAAACTGTCGGCGCTGCGTCGATATGGTGCCGTGCCTCATGGCTTTGTGTTTGAGGGAGGGACTCGCTGTGGATTCTGTAAGTAAATACTAACTCTAAGGATGAGAGAGGCAAGTCAAATCAGCTAGCAAAGTAGGTTTAAAACCTGGTTACTGAGAGGAATTTGTTTGATTTAAACATGCAAAACCACTGAGTGTTTCTCAAAACAACATAAGTTCTTTTTATGCTTGGATGAACTAAAACTAATTTAAAAACGCTGGTAAAATTTGTTAAAGAAGACAGAGAAAAGAAAGCATGGTGAGCAAAAGAAGGAATTGAAATCTCTTCCCTTAAGGTCCACTGATTAAGACTTAGCTCTACGGTTTTCAGATGCAGTCTGATGACAATATTGTAGTAGTTAGAGCTCCGGTGATGGGTCCAGTAAGGATGCAGGGAGGTCAAACACGTCGCAACATTTACAGATCTCAAAGCACTTGTCGTTGTCCAGTAGCTGTCTATCTGTTACCGTGTTTGTACATTTTTCTTGGGAAAAAAAAGGCCATAGATCTTACATTTTGGGCCATTTAGGACTCAAAATTTTTTTTGAAAGAATGATCATGTATTTTTTTTTATATCAACATTAACATTTTAACTATTTTGTTGTCTCTTGTAAAAGAGATCATTGAATGAAAAATAGCTGAATACTACTGGAACTTGAAGTAAATCCTACTCATGTTGTCTGTTGTGTGTTTAGGCGATGGGCCACTTTGGTCCTTGAGGGGATGTTTTAGATGTGTAAGTGATGCACTCATGTAAATAAGGTGTGTTCAAGCAGGGAGACATCCCTGGTGGGAAACTGGCCCTATCGGGGTGAAGTTGAACAAAAATGATACTGTTTTTGTGGACTTCAAGCCTCAGCTGAAGCAGTGAAGTGACCTCTGTCGCCTTTATTTGATGAGGTTGAAAATCACTTTGTTGCTTTTCTGGTGACCCAATCCATCTTTGTTGGCATTTATTGTTCCACTTTTCAAAGTTGTGCAGCATTTGCTGATAAACATGCTGCGTCTGCTGAGTTTTAGAGGTATTTTAATTGACTAGTTTCTTCATTGTACTGAGCAAAAAGAAAACATATTTGTGTCTTTATCATTAGTAGATTGTCTAACCCACTGCTGGGATTTTATCTTTGTGAAGCTACGGCTGCACTATGTCAACGATCTGCAGACTTTTCTCATAGCTTCAATCCTTCTTAAAAATTGTTCTGTAGACTTTGCCATTGTACTTCATTTAAATCAGCTCCTTCTGTATACAAAACTTACCTAGTTGGCATTAAAGTGCAATGGTTCACATTTAATTTCAATTTGAAACGGCTGATTTGAAACATTTGCGCAGTACCAGTGAGCCTTTTTAGCAGCTGATGAGTCTTTTGCTTTTATTAACATGACACTTAAGCTCCGTGGAAAAGAAAATGTGAAAAGCAGCTGTTCACTTCGTTTTCTAGAAATTATGAGTGCTACACATTTTCTGACTTCAGTTCAAAATGACAATTGTATTCACAATCCTGAGAAAGAAATATGACAACCAATTAATGTTCTGTTCTTTTTGTGTCTTTTTTCATGCATCTCAACATAAGAAAGTGATTTATTAAGATATAAACACCAAAAAAAAGATGTTCACTCATTAAAGAAAAGATATCAACTTAAATATGTATTCTAAAGGAAAGTTTGACCATCGTCTCCCCTAAAACTGGATGTTTACTTGAATAATCGTCAGCAAGACGCTTCTTGTAGCATCCTCCAGTCTCTGACATCATCTGAGGAAAGTTTGCCCAACTCGTCACTTTCAGCTGTGAAATGTTTGACGGGTTCCTTCGCATATACGGTCTGCTTTAAATAATCAGTCCACAACATCACCAAAATCCAAGCTTTGGCTCAGCCCAGGACTTTCCATTCCTTAATTCTCAGCCACTCACTGGTGGATGCACTGGTATGTTTTGGGTCACTACGCAGAGTCACTACGCATTTTCCTCAAACACCCTCTGATACTTCATAGAACTGTGGGTGGTTTCCATGATGGTGAGCAAAACATCCCCAAGCCACTCGTTATTTTTTACGTCAACCTTGTTTAGAGTAAAACTCTAATACCAGAATTTTTAGACTTACACACGTCTTTTTGTTTTTATGATGTAGAAATTACTGAAGTACAACTATCAGAATAAAAGCTCTATCATGGGTAAACAGATTGACATTCGGATATCTGAATAGCTCTCAGACCTGTGACACCAGTGCCAATAGATTGTAAAACCAGTAATTTACTGCAGTCATATTCATAGCTACACGTTGCATGTCAGAAATGTATTTCCGAGTCCACCAAAGCCTGCTGCGGATGTTGTTTTTGTCAGGGTTCGAGAATCTTCTGAATGTCAAACTGATGGTGGTCATGAATGTGAAGAATGTCAACCGGCTTACCGCATTTTAAATGACTGTACTGTACTATGGTTGAAGTTTCAAATTATTGAGTTTTACTTTTCATGGTTTCTTGATGAAATAGGAATGTTTCTCCTCGCTGTCGGATTTTTCTAGAGATTTAGAAAGCGTTTGCATTTTTGCAATGCCCATCTTTTCCAGTGAGGGAGTTTAAGTGTGAGTGAATACGAGAATAACCATGAGGTTTTCAGTCTCTGGTTACAATGTTCTCATGAGAGACATCTATAAATACCAGTGCTGGACTCTCAGCCAATCACAAACAGCTTTGTGGTCGCATGTGCACCCGCAGAGTCCTTCTTCTTTTCATCAGAATATTACCCAGCAGACACGGGGGCTGAGGTCCTCTTGCCATGGTGGCAGAAGTGGAGAGGGACAGATGAAGAAATGTGTCAGTTGAGTCTAAAAGTGACATTCCTTGCATGATAGCTTGCAAGGAAGGTGTGGTGTTAGCTGACATTTTGCTTTGCATATCTTCAATAACGGCATCACGTTTTGAAAGTAATAAGGTGCTAGGGTGCAAAATGACTTTCTGTAAAAGCCAAATAGCAAATTTGCATAGCAAGACGCAAGTCCTTGTTTTGCGCTTTGCAAGTCATAAAAAATTAACAGAGTGTATGCTGTGGTTCTGTACAACCAATTCATCATATTTAGCCTGGGAGGTCGAGCAGAAAATCATTTTTCTCAACTTTGCCTTGATGTTCATGTAAATTATTTGATAAATCAGTGTATTCTGGTCCAGTTTCACCTTGTTTATTTACACACCAATTGATCCAAAAAGTGAGAACTAAACTAACTTAAAGTTCTTTATTATTGAGCATTTTATTTCACAGCTGTTTAATTTCCCTTGAGGCCTCATTTGCTCCAACAAAGTAAGCAAGTCTCTGTGTCGTTGCTGTACTTTGTGTTGCAGCTGGTCTTTATAAAAAAAATAGCTGCCCCTCTGTTCCTTCATCAGAGATGAAGACGATGCCAACGTAACATCACTATCACTTTTGTTGCTGTGGAGACATGCAAACACATACAAAAACTTCCTGACAGCGATTCAGCCGGCCCTGTGGGACAGAAGGCTGCTATGTTGTAAAATAAACAAACACAGGAGTTCAGGGTCATAATGTAAGTTTGCCCTTCTGGTAGTGCAATCATGTCCAAACACTCTTCATCAGTAGAGTGCAGTCAGAAGTATCCACACACCCTGAGGTGGACTGGCCAGCCGATGTGCTGGGCAATGCCAGGCAGGTCAGCCAGGGGCTAATTTAACCAAGAAAAGTAAAATTAATTTTTGGCGGACATTTGGTTAATCCGGTGAAATCTCTGATTTCATGTGTAATTAACAATGAAGGTGTTTTTGGGATGTGCGTCATAATAACGCATAAAAGTTTCATTTCAGTTTATGTAGCCACAGTTTACAACAGGTGTCATCTCAAGGTACTTCACAGTTTACCTGAGAATGGGTCGACACAGTAAAACGATGGACGGCTCCAAATGACACTTTCCTGCATCCAAAGCCAACAAAGCCATTACCTCGTCAGAAGAAATACGGCTTTTTGACAAATTAGCTAGAGACCAGCACTAAATTTCGAATAAAATCTAACAAATATTGCCACATTTTTAAAAAATTATAATCACATTATATTACACATATTTATTAATTGAATTCTATAGATTATATTGTAAATCAGATTAATGGTAGGGTTTTCTATTAAAGTTTGTATTCTCAACATCACCTAAACCCCAGTAGGTGCAGATTGTGATCAGCTCCTCTTTAGAAGTTTTCAGGTTCTACTGTAACGACCCGATGAAGGTTTTCCGGGTTATGGGGTCCACATGTGCTCGTTTCAACCCCCTAACGCATAAACGCTTTTAGCGCACACATGCTGACCCAGTAATAAACAATCATCCACAGAATCTGGACAGCCATCCAGCTCCTTGCCCCAGATAAAAGCCATTCAAAGCTTCCATGCAAAGTTGGCAGCCTTTGTGTGTCCCTCAGCAGGTGTAAACACACATGCCTCCTCTGGTCGTACGTTGTTGCACGTGTGAGATAGTTCCTCCTGTGTGTTGTATATTTAGCGTCATTTAGATGGTATCTGCAAGTTAAGTCCAACTAAGCCCGGCTCTTGCCAGGTTATATTAAAGTGTGAGTGACCCACAAAGATTGTAATGTCTGACTGTCCACCTGGCGCTAGCTTGAGTGGGGAAGCATGCTGAACACAAACCTGACTTTAACAGATCCTAAATGCTAATTAATTCAAACTAAATTGCAGGAGATGGATGTTATAGCATCTGTGGGTGAAAAGAAATGCAACTTGAATGCATTTTGGAAAAAAGAAAAAATGGAAGTAATCTTTTTTAAGTGCTTGGCAAGGATTTTAGTTTTAGGCAATTTATGCTTGCATTCCAACACTTTTCAGAGAGAAATGTTTTATTTTTACTCCACTGTGCTGCTGTGAAGTTGTGCTAACTGCAAAAAGCAGAAGATGCAAAAAAACTTAAAGCTTCTGAGGATTCTTGAAAAGTATTTTATGCCGTCTTTAAAATGTCTGAGTTCTCAGTGGCTCCACAAGCTGTAGCTTTCTTGTGTCATCCATTTCTAATAAAGGTTTAAATTATTCAGGATCACAGCAAATATGAAATATTCTTGGTTTAAAACTGCATTTAAATCCTTCTTTTACTTTCAAAGTGCACAAGTATTTTGTTGTTCCTGATAAATCCTGATTTTCAGCAAAGCAACACATTATTTCTAAATTAAAGACACCATGCTGCCATTCTGGTTATTGTTTCTATCTCCCTCTGCAGCTGAAGCGACCTCCTTCCATCTGCACACAGTAATTTACTGTTTGTAGTTTCCATGGTTTTAATGGTTGTATCATGACCATGATATTGTTTTTATTGTTTCTTTACATTTTAAAGCGACAAGGAGAGACAAACAAAGCAACAACTGGTTCCAATAAAGTTCACTCAAAATGTGAAGCACAACACACATAAAAGGAAATCACAAGAGTATCCTAAATATTTTATGTTTGCAGCAGCCGATCACTGTTGGAGATGATGTTTGCTCTCATGTAAAACATTTTATAAAACGGCTCAAGAAACTTTTCCGCACTACTAAAGTGTGGTTTACTGAATGTTGGTCTGGTGCTTGAGACACAAGTGGCCCGTGCTTGAACTGTGTGGTATCTGTGTCTCTCAGTTTCATGTTGTTCTTCCCCTTGAAGCCGAGGCTGCAACTTGTTACATGGTCTCCCAGCAGGAAGTGTTTGGAACCAATAAAGCTATTTGTGGGGGGTGAGGAGAAGTCTCTTCTTCTCAGTTTCATGAATCTCACTAAACAGCACAACTGGGACAGATGAAAGGGTGAATGCTCACTCCATCCATTAATATGGCAACACAAAATGCAGCTTTACATCAATTAGGCTTATTCAAAATAGAAGATACTGTTTATTTGATTTAGAAAACAGACTGTGTCTGAACAGCATTGATGATGACTCCAGATGAAATGTCATCATCCATATTTGGTGCTCGCTATTTTTTTAAAGAGAAAATTAGCTATTAAAATTATGTTTATTGTCAAGAAACAGTTGTTAAAATTACTCGTATTCTTTCAAAAAACAATACAACAGCTAATTATGATTTGCTAGTGTTTATATATTTAACGACTCCAAAATATATTTCCTTCTTCAACCAGTTCCCACGTCAAGGAGTCAGATAAATATATTAGTTCTGTTAAGACTTACTGTTATGTCTTGAATGTTGTATTAATTAACTGTTTTAAAAATATTCTAATAAGGTCAAGTAAATAATTCAAGAATAATTCCCAGTAAATCAATTTTTTTGGTTGGTTTTTGGAGTGGAATGGGCAAAACGCTAAATCCTCCCACTCAATGTGCTTCTTACTTGTAGCTTTTCCTCTATTGTAGGCTGCTTGGCTTTAAAAAAGGAAATCTGCTGGGTGCCAAAAATATTACGCACAGTGCCCTCCACATTTATTGGAACCCTCGGTAAAGATGAAAAGCCATGAAGTAGATTCATCTTTTGTTGCAGAGGCAAAACCTCAGAATAAAAGCTCCACAGAGGGAGGAAACTATACAGTCTTATAAAATATTTGAGCCTACAAACTTGGCTCTGTCCTGAATTGTGGCACATCCAAAGATTTCTGTAGTCTGGAAAAAATTAAGAGATCACTTAAAACGATCAGTTTCTCTGATTTTACTTTTGTAGGAATTTGTTTGAGTAAAATGAACATTGTTCTTATGAACTACTGATATATCTCTGAAATTCCAAGCAAAGATTTAGTATTTATTTGCAGAAAATAAGAAATGGTCAGAATGATATAAAATATGCTGTGTTTTCAGACATCAAATAAGGCAAAGAAAACAAGTTCATATTTATTTAGAAACAAGAATACTAATGAGTTCAGAAATCAATATTTAGTGCACTAGCGGAACAAGTCGGCGTCGGGCCGGGGGGCGGGGCTAATGACCGGACCCTTTATACCCAAATAATAAACTCATGATAATTTAACTTTACAACATAGACATGCCCGCAACAACGGAGCTTACAAGTTTCACTGCCACAAAGAGCGACTATGTCATTCTGAAATCCATCTGACATGAAGTATATATACTGTATATATATATATATATATATATATATGTGTGTGTGGAGGTGTGGGGATGGGCGTGTGTGTGTGTGTGTGGTGACACTGAAGCACATTTCTCTTAGCCACTCTTCAAAATAGAAAAGACAAGAAAACATGCCATTCAAATAAGTCCGATGTTTGATGTTCTTCAGCCTCTAAACTAGAGCTCATCTTCAGATGAATCTTTGACAAATGACACAAAATCTCTTAGCATCCTGGTTAGAAAAATTCCCAAACTCCCTGATTAATATAAGATTATTCTACTGTAAAAAAAATTGCTGATTTATTTGAAGGGTTTGTATCGATAAGCGTGGAGGCCACAGACAACAATAAACCTCACAGAAAAAATATTAAACCTTTAACTTTAACATTGTTGCAGGCTCATATTGTTGGAATTAATTCTGTTTTTCTTTTTGTATTTTCTTTTCGTTTTATGACCATTTTATGTCTTCCTCACTTGATGTATTCGTGAGAATAAATCTGTAACCTTGTTGGACGAAAAAGCAGAAAACAGACTTTTCCATTGGATACACTTATTTTTTTCTTTCAGATGTCTTATGATGCTTTTGTTTAAAATGTCTCAATGACATTACCTAAAAATTATTCAGAGTTGGAGCATTGTGTAATATTAACAAAAGCTATGGTAATCAGATGACAGCTGCTTCACAGAGAGTCATTACTGGATTGTCTGTTTTGCATTTGCTATGTTTCATTTCTTTCAGGATTCATGTGATTGTCACAGGGTCTCGCATCATAGATACGTCTCTTTCATTACAGCTAAAACCGGATGTCACTCTAAATCACTGAGCCTTTTGCTCATGCTGAGCAGTTTCAACATCTCAATAAACTGAACAACTAATGAATCAGATACACTTTCACCGCATTAAAGCTGAGCGACGATTCAAGTGAGAAACTCAATTATTGAACTCTGACCTTTGAAAACATATTTCGGTTGGCTTTGATGCTATTTCAATCTAAAGTTTACAGCGTGAGTTGCTGACTGTAACAGCAGCACTGAAGCATGACGGAGATGTTATTTAAAAAAACGATTCCCATCTGAGATTCTTTTTTCCATTATAAGCAGCTTTACAAAAACAATGTTTTATGGATATATATTTATCTTTAACTAATCTACAGAGTAAGAGCTGACTCTGACTCACTCTCTGGTTTCTTTGATGCACTACTTCCACGCGTCATGATTTTTATTTTACTTTTGCTCTGTTTATTGTTCGTTTTTGTTGCAGTTTTCCTAGACAGTTTGTGCTGCGTGGGCTTCAGCAGACACCCTGTGAGCTCAACCTTTCTGAGGAAGGGTTGTTGCTGTCTCAAAACACAACCTAACCTTCACAAAAACTCCTTTTTATTCATCATGCGTGTACCTCTACCTCTGTGTCCCAGGGGCCGGGGTTTTCTTCCTGTCTTGCTCAGAAGGAGAGCAGATCAGTTTCTTATTTGACTGCATCGTCAGAGGAATCGCCCCCAGCCGAGCCTTGCATGGCGTGTCGACTAACCAGCCAGGTGAGCATTGAATTATCTCCTACACAGATAAAACACAAATTACTAAGGATGAAAATAAAGTGGTCCAAAATTTACGAGTAAATCCTTGCAGGTGAAATTTCCAGCAAGAACTGTTAGCAATAGATCTCAAAAGTGGTTCTTCCACATTTAATTCATTGTACAATTACATAGAGAATTAAACAAATCTATTATGGGGAAGTTGTAAACACACACACACAAACACAAAAATGTTGCAGAAGCATGTACACCCAATGCTGGCCAAACTGCGTATGAGGCCTTTAGAGGTTCTTCCTTTGGGAGCTCACTTCCAGGAACACCCATCATCATAATTATACATTTAGGAGAGTCAAGCAAAATAAACCAAACAAACAAAAGCTGTTCAAAAGCAAACAACAGGAACAGTGGTGCTAACTTGTAAACCATAGGTCAGGCACAAGCAATGGAAGTGATTCAGTTAGTAATACCTTTGGATTCTGGTGATATAACTTCAAATTATAAAATAAATGCTGAAGGAAATAAATTTCTTCCAAAAAAAAACAAAACAAAAACAGGCTTTTAACAGGGAAACATACATTTTCTTACTAAAAACCTTCAGTTACTTCGATATGTGACCTCATGTGTCCTGTGACGGAGGTTTACTGCCTGTTCAGCTGCATGCATGTAGCATTTGTGTCGAGGCGCCATGCAAACGGAAACACAACATGCCTCTACCCCCGGCGTGTCAGCAGGGAGATTAAGGGGTTGTGTTTCTGCGCGTGAATGATGTGCAATTGAAACATATTGTTGATTTCACAGGAGGGAGACTCAGGAGCTGATTGACACACTAAGGAGCTCCATGGTGACACCAGCACAGATTTAGCACTATGTGTTACAATCCACCTTCCTGGGTTTAAGCATTTATAGTGTTTTTGGTGCTAAACTTGCTCTGAGCATCTTAAGGAGAAATAAACACACAGATGGTTCAATTTGCTCACAAGGTCTGAGGAGGTATTTAGAGTCGTTTTGTTGTCACCCACAAAAACTAAATAGCAACAGAGGAGGTGTTTTTACTTCTTCTGATAACTATTCTTTTTTCCTTTATTAAAGAAAAGTCAAAAAGTAAAATTTTCATCTTTCAATCCAAAATGAGTGCTGACTGTGCTCCATGTATTTTAACATGTATTTTATTCTGCGTGTAATATATCAACACAGCATCAAACTGCTGCAAACTGATTGTTCTCCCTTCAGCCAAACAAACAACATGCAGACTTTGCAGGGTGATTTAGAAATATTCAGGTGCCTTTCAAATTATTGGAAACGTCATTAGAAAATTCCATATTTTTTATACTTATTTCTGAAAGTGAAACTATATTTACAGATTCATTACACAATGAGTGAAAAATTTCAAATTGCCAGCATTTGCATCTAGTCTCAAGTATTTATTTATTCCTTATATTGATTTTTGATAAGTATAACTGAGAGATAAATGAAACCATAAAATTAATTATCTCAGCAATTTTGAATATTGTAAAAAAAAAAAAAAAGCTGAGCAAACTTCCAAAAAGAGTTAATATTTTACTCTAATTCTACATTTATTTTAGTGTTAACCCACCAATCAGTGTTCTCTGAATCCTACATCACGCGGTGCTGAGAATAACCTATAATTAGCGATACGCAGCGAAGTTAGCAGATGTTACCCGACCCCGCGCATAGCGTAGTGAAGAAACCTGGCATCTGATCTGCAGCAGTAGCTGCCGTGCAGGGGCACCGATCCAGGAGGCTGATGACACGTACGCTCTGTGACCTGCAGCAGCATGAGCTCACAGCCACACCTCAGCATGTGTGTGTGTGTGTCAGGGCTTAGTTGTCTAATTAGTTGGGTTTTACTTCAAGTTTTAGTCTAAGTTAGATGGTTATTAGTTGGGACAACTGGTAGATGTCACATTTACACACAGTGGACCAATATTTTAAAAGAATGGTGTCATCAACACAATAAACAACTCAACTTCAGGCTTAACTTTATTGAAACACTTGATATGTTGGGAAAAAAATCATTGATTTTCTCAAAGAAGGTAAAAATACATGGTCTTGTGGAATCATAGTGATAAAGAGGTGAGGGTTAGATTTAACCCTAACCTCTCTCCAGTCGAAGTACAAAGTCAGGGAATATTTCTTCACATTTACTGTCTATTTGTGGCCACATATTGTTGTAATACAGACTGCAGTGGTAACATTTCATTCTAGTCACTTAAGTTTTTTTAAATTCAGCAAAGTGCTAAATATCCTTTCAATTTTGCTTTAGTGTGGTTCATATGGTGCTTTGCAAGAACCTGCATTAAACATTTTGCTATGCTACATTCATTTTTTTTTTTATTTATATTTTATGTGAGAGACCAAGATGAACTAGTGTATAACTGTGATGTGAAAGAAGAAGACTCCATGGTTTTCAAAAAATGTAATCCAGTCGTTTTCTGCTCCCCTGAGTCAACACTTATCTAGCAGCTTTGCATATCTAGAGACTGAACTTTCTCCCATCCTGGCATGCCGCCTTATTCCAGCTCTTGAGTGGACTTGAAGTTTCCCATCTCGCCACAGACTGTGGAATTGTGCTTTGATTTCAATCATTCCTTTGTGTTTGGTGAAGTTAACTTTCCAGAAGGTGAACTTTGAACCCAGTGTAACCAACTAGTGTAACTTACGAATAGATAAGTTGAGAAACTTAGATTTCAATGTTGAAGTTACAGTTAGTCTATCTTTCTAAGTTCAAAAAGGAGGATAATAAGTACAAACAACCATATTATCAAGAATGAACAGATTATTTAATACAACTTGAAACAGAATATTACGGTACAGTTTTTTTTTGTTCCAACATAAAGTGTCCACCTTTTTTATCAGGCAGTGTATTTTCTTTTGGTTCAGATTCCTTATAGTTCAGTTCGTCCTTTGGAAGTTTTGTTTTCTTAGTTCAGTAATTTAAGTCAGTCAGTCAAGTCTTTGTTAAATGGCCATGTGTTTCTTTGGATCCAAAATCTTATCTTATCCAGTGCAAAGTAGGCAGCGGATCCAGCAGTCCCAGGTCTTGGGTTGAACCCTGGAGCTCAGCAATCCAATCCAGGCCTGCGATGCTATGCAGCTGCACAGTCTTCAAAGTTGCATGGGGTTCAGAGAAAATCACAGTAAAAATGTGTTTTACTGCCAGGGATCAGGTCACGGATCTTCTTTTCTCTTAACCGTTACCGGAATTAATCAAGAATTTATCTTATAGCATGCAGTAATTCGCACAACGTGCTACAGCCAGCTACGGTTTTCTTCTTCTTTTTCTAATAGTTTCCTGCTGTCTAAACCAGAGTGTAACTCACAAGCCACCTGCTGGCGGTTTCTGGTATGACAAGAAAACTCAAAATGAAAATATAACTAAATTGCTGGGAACATTAAATAACAAAACAAAATCCTACAGAAATAAAATACCACTAACAGTACCACACATATACATGTGGGTTACACCAGTCCCAGACTTTTTAGCAGCTTCTAACCCAGCAGCTACCAATTGTGGTCTTACTGCCTCTTTTTGATGAATCCCCGCCCCAACACGTGAATCAAATGGCTTAATTACCTCCTCTGCATGTACTGTATTCTTGTTGTGCAGAGGTCTGGTGATGAGCTGTTCAATTGCTTCAGGTGTGCAGAAAAGCATCTAAAAAAACCAATAGCACCCAAAGACCAGAGTCCTGTATTAGTTGGACCTTTCTTCTCATCAGTGTTGTTTCTTTTTTCTTTTACTGTATAAACAGCAGGTCGGGATGCAGACCCCGCCTCTGCAGAGAAACGGATCAGCCAGGAGACCTGCGAGCTGGAGAAGAGACTCAGCATGTTGTCTCAGTGCAGTCTGGCCAGTAGCTCATGTGAGTCCTGCTATAAACCTTCCCTTTGGGTTTCAAACCAACAGTGTACCACTCATGATGCTGTTCTACATATCGCTAATCCATTTATCATCTGTCCAGCCACAGACTGTGGAGATATTTTTGTCTGAATTATGTGTGTGTTAGCCAGAAATCTGAAGAGGTCCTACAATTAATTTGCACTGATTGTCTCTGGAGACGCAGTGAGAGTTTAGTGGGTAAATTATAAGTCACTGCAGCAAATGACGGCAGTTCTAGTTTTTTTTTCTTTTTCTAACATATCCTGTCTGGCATTGTGGTACTTTGTTTTTGTGTCAAGGTGAGGCCCAACAGATTTACTTTCACAAGCGGAGCGTTACGGCTTTTGCTATGATGGTCTGCTTGATAAAACTTAAAATAGAAATTTCTTTGAGTTTATCTGAAATGTAATGGACAAAGTTTGCTTCTAAACCTGCAGAAAGAGAACAAAACGAGAAACCACAACTACAAACATATGTACTGTATATATTAAGATATTGGTACGTGGTAATGCAAAATGTATTTAGCGGCAACTGCAGCCCAACTCGGTGTGTATCTGACAAACACCTGAATCTAAACACCGGTGTGTGTGTGTGTGGGGCTGTCAAATGACTGATCCTGCAGGATCAGTCATTTGAACAGCATAGATGTTCTGTTGACTTTTCTCTCAGTCGGTGTGGTTACTCACCTTTTCATCAAAACCTGTTGGCTTTCTTCCCCTCTCCAGCCTCCACTTACAGCTGCAGCACATCTGTTGCCGGGGACGACCACAGCTTCTCCAGCTCCTCATCCAGTCAGTCGGATGCAAGTTACGGAAACAGGTTTCCGTTTTGGGTGGAGCCCTCGGTCAGATCGCACCTTTCCAATGAGATGTCGTCTAGCTCCTCCACGCTGAAGGCTTTGACCCGGTCAGACGACAGACTATACGGCGCTGCCAGGGACAGCTCAGGGAGCCATCAGTCTTCTGCACAGCGCCAACCTCGAGGGCTTAATGACTGCGACCGCCAGAGCTCCTTAGACAGTGGGATTGGAATAGCGACAGGCAGTCAGTCATCGTATTCTGGGAGCTATTCTTCATGCAACGGGAGTCTGGACATGGCCAGCCAACAAGGAGGAGGAGGAGAGGACGATGAGTCAGTGGTCAGCCCTCCTGCTCCTTTCAATCCCCCTTCTTCACCTCCTCCAATGCCTCCTTCATCACCTTTTCACCCCATGGTTGTTCCGGAGCACAAATGCCCATCCAGGTGCGCCTCCCAAGCATCTCAGAGACGCAGCGCGGAGTACCAGATCCCCAGCCTGCTCAGACGGTGGTATGACACCCCCAGGAGTCTTCTTCAGGCCCTGACGCTGAGGGAATCGTCCGCCCAGAAAGCCCCACCAGACCTGAGAGGCAAGGCCTTTACCGGCGGAGGCGGTGGTCAGGAACAGAGGTTAGATGTGAGAGGTCCCAGAAAACTGAGGGCTCAGTGTCAGTGGATGATGCAGCGCTCAAACTCCTGGGGTAGTGAGAGAGCGCCCCCTGTGGACAGTGAAGGAGAGTCCATACCCTCGGCTCAGGTGGCCTCAAGCAGCTCGGTTCCAGCAGAGTCGCAGGTACCAAACTTTCTCATCTTCTCTTTCTGAGATCCGCTTTACTCTCGCATTGCCGCTAAACAATAAAACAAAACCAGCCGTTTATTTCTTAGGATGTTGATAAAAAAGGAGAACCTGGTAGATGAGCCGGAGATTGCTTCTCACGAGACACTGCAAAACTAATATGAGTAAGCCAGGATAGAAAAAGAAAATCATAAAAAGCCATTTAAACTACTTCTATATATTGTATTCATTTGCATTCACCATTGTCCTTACACATCACAATAATACAGGGCCTTCTACAATAATTGAACTTTTTCACATTTTGTCACATTGCAATCACAAATTTTAGTGCATTTAATTGGATTATTTATATGATGGTTGAATTAAATGCATTCATTTGAAAGACAAATATGTTACATATTTTTAAAAGTGTTTGACTAACCACAGTCTGAAGCGTGTAGTGCATTTGTATTCAACCCCTCTAACTCGTTGGTCTGGTCTCTACCTATTTTACACATTTAGAGGCTGAAGTTTTTCTTCTTTCTTCTCTGGATCACACATCGAGCTCAGTGAGTCAGACTGGATGGAATCAGTGAACATCTACATTCAAGTGTTGCAACAGATTTACTTTTGGACTTTGACCATGCCATTGTTTAGGGTCTATTTTCTGCTGGAGGGTGGACCTCTTCCCCAGTCTTAAGTCTTCTGCAGCCTCTAACCAGGATTATGCTGCATTTAGCTCCATTGATCTCTGATCAGCTTCCCTTTTATTGCAAAAAAATCCCCCTCACTCCCGTTGCACTAAATGGGTGCTTGAAGTCTCACGAGTCAAAGACATGTGAGATTCGGGTCTAGTAACCAGAACTGAAGAAGCCTTTGATATGAGAGAAGAAAATCTTTGAGTAACAAGACATAACAGGCAACTGGTTTCTGTTCTATCATTCAAGATAACAAAACGTCAGTCATTTGTTTACATTCAACAAGCTCCTTGAATTGAACAATAGTGACCTTTCTTGTTATTTTAACGGAATCGTTTGATACAAGTAGGAATGAAAGCTAAAATGCAATAATCACTAAAGATGACCATCACCTATGTTCCCTGCAGCCAGCTCAATATCAGATTCAATACGTTCAAACATCAGATCAGCTGTAAGAAATTCAGAGGAGTAAACATGACCTGAAACATCTTGTAGGTGGTGGAGTGCATGTTTTAGCAGCGTGGGCAGCATTTAGTTAGATATTGAAGTAGTCCTAATGCTCCACCCCCCCCCCCAAAAAACAGAAACACAGATTACATGTTATCTGCTGTGAGAAAACAGGGGCGACTCTTTAGTGTCACTCTGCTGTCTGATTTCAGGTCGGGATAAGAAATACATGAGAAAAGAGACGGGAACTGGCAAATATTTGTGTTTCCTGATTGATAGCCTGTCTCTTTGTCTACATGTTATGTCTGTCCTTTCATCCATCTCTTGGTTTCCTTTTCCATCTGTCTCAGTCTCTGTCCATTCCTCTGTCAGTCTATCATTTCACCACTTCATTCATCCACCTGTCAGTCAGTCTTTTCTGAAATTATGACATGATCCCTGTGTAGGGATCCTGTTTAGAGATAATACACAACAGGTTACTGTTCATATAGTACAAGGACGATGTTGATGCTAATATTCTTTAAGCTGTTTCTACAGATTTTGATTCTCACACTAAAAGTTTGGACGTACAACTATCTGGTCCGAATGACTTTGGATGTCTTTGGTCACAGAACCACGGGTAGAGAGACATGCAGAGTAGATCCAAGCTCTGCACAGAGGTGACAGTAAAACAAAGCCAAGTATTTTTAAAGCTCTGAGGTAACTGAGCTGGAGCACAGAAGTAAGAGGCCTATTATTATTATTATAGGTGTCCATCACCAGCCCGCCTGCTGGTCCGTATTGTTTTCTCTTTGATATGTTTGTCTGAAACCTGAAAAAGCCCCTAGACGACATCCCCCGCTCTGCGGCTAATTAATTCTCCGCTGGGTTTGTGAACAGAGGCTTCTTCTTGTTGCTGGGAAAACTCATCGGAGCAGCGAGTTTTTAAATTAATTAATTTTTTTGCTAATCACTTGTATGAGCGTGCGTTAAACTGAACATGTGTGAGGAGAAGCAAAAGGTGACTGATGGAGTAAATGACAGGTGATGAAACTGCCAGAAAGTCCTGCTGAATGAAACACAGATGACCTTTGTTTCAGAACTTTGTCAGAATGAAACAAACCATGGCATCCTGACTCCATAAGCAGCGTAACGTCTCTAAAGATAAACTGTGTCACATGATGTCACTGAAGACCTGGCTGGTTGCCTTATTACAGGCTGTGGGGAGGAGAAAATGGTGAAATTGGCTCGCTGTCAGACACTTCTCCAGGAGGAGGCCGCCACCCTTTTGTCTCCTGTCTGCCACCTCTGAAGATGTCAGCGATGCCTCTCAACTCCGTAGCATCCTCTTTTCTTTGCCTCCTCTTCCTCACTGTTGCTCCTCTATTAATTCATTTTGAAGCCTCTTTGTCTACAGCAGCTGTCTCCCTCCTACTGTCCGTCTAGCCGACTGAGTATGAGGAAAAAACAATTTACTGTCTTGACTTAAGTGCTTGTCTGTCTGCTCTGTTTGGTTTATATTACATTACACCACAGCTTCAAAGAGTGTAAAAAATGCTCTTATAAGTAATCGCCCTAGATGATGATGAAAGATGCTCTTGCACATTTTGCAGCCTGTACTTCAGGCCTCTGACTTGTCAGCATTATTTACTTTCTTTCAGACAGAATATGTGAGCCATATAAAAACAAAAGAACACAAAGTCAAAAAGCTTTTCTGCAGAGGCCCAAACACCATTGAGTCCATCAAGTAGAAAAGTATCGCACAGAGCTTAGTCCAGTTTTTTTTTTAATGTTTTCTGAATGGTATCATACCCTGAGACAAAACTAATATAGATCTACATTCTGACTCTTCTTCTGGAAAGTGAAAGTTTCACCTTCTCTTGTTTGGAAAATAGCTCAACCTTGGCGAGATTGAATGGAGAGCATCTGTGAACATCAGCCTTCAAGTCTCCTCACCAATTCTCAATTGGATTTAGTTCTGGACTTTGATTAGACCATTCAAAGGAATAAATATGTTCTGATTTATAACATGGAGTTGTCCTTTGCTCTCCCATCTTCCTAATCACTACTGAAGGAAGGTTGTTTGGTGGGGTTTGCAAATGGATCCCTGGGCAGAAGCCAATGATATTTAGGGGCCAAGGCGTGGAAAAGTTTGGGAACCTTGTATCTAACAAACTTTGGAAGCCTTCAAAGAACAACTGGATCCATTCACTCAGATTCAATTATTCAAAACAAGTATACTCTGTCTACTGAAGAGATTACTTCAAATGGCATCTGGGGTCTGTGGATTTTAATTTGGGGCATCAGAGTAAAGGGGTTGAATACAGCTGCACACTTTTCAGATTATCTGTAATAATATTTTGAAAGTGACATGTTGTTGAATTTCCCTTAGGGTAATCAGGGGGAAAAAGGCGTAATGAAAGTGTATGCCACACTTTTGAGATTTTTATTTGTAAAACAGTGGGACCTGCTGTTGAGGGCATAATGCATATTTCTCCTAATTTCTTCTAACATGTTTTTCTTTTCATCTCGATCTATTCCGTCTAGGAACATGGCTCTTTATTAACAGATCTTTCTTCTGTCTTTTCTACCAAGACACAAGGTACGTAGTATGAAGTGTAAGACTAATTGTTTCCTGTTTATGTACTCTAACATATTTACTAGTTTTTGATTATATTAAGAGAAAATATTTTTTAAAAGCTGCACTTCATTTTAATAAAAACCTTTTATTATTTCATGGTTGTGTTCAATGACCTCAATGCAAATGAATGTCATAAACTGTTGCCAAACTCTTGTGCAGGAGAGAAACTCGGAGACAGTGAGAGTGTTAAGGTCAAAGGTCTGAATAGGAAGTTGTCTGGTTCACCACCTTCAGTTCCTCCTCCGCCTCCTCCCCTGACGCTTAGTACGCTCAGAACCATATCAGCATGTGGTAAGTAAAAAGTCATTTTTTGGTTAAATGAAAATTATATTTTTTGTGTTAATTTTCTGACATAAAATGCTCTCTGAACTCGATGTGAGACCGAAAATCTCCAGGGACGAACATCAGGGTCTGGTGCAATATGACCTGCACCAGACAGAGCCCTAATGCCAAGTCCTGCTGCTTTGGTCAGTTTTAGGAAATGGAGCATTTCCTAAAGGAAGCCTTTGCGGTTTGGTTTTCCTTTCCTCACAAAACAGCAGAAAAATACTACATGACTGGAAGAACTGTAGCGACTGTGGTTGAAGAAGCAAAGGCTCGAGTATGGGAGGAATTCAGAGATTCTATGGAATGTTTGTATAGCCCAAAAGAAGTCCTAGAAAACTGTTTTAATGACCCAGAAAGAGAAAGGAGGGACCATCCCAGGCTGTGTTTCAATTGGTTGATCATCCAGATGGAGGATATTATTTGTAACCCTTGCTGAGGGAGTCATAGGAGTCAGGTCAATATGCGTTTTGTAGGACTCGAGAGGTGTTATGACAATCTTCCCTGATTTATTTTATGGGGTGCTATAGGACTACAGAGGGGCTGGGTTACCTTTAAGAACTATCTGGCATACGCAAAGAAATATATCTGGATTATTGGCACCAAGATGACTTTGTTTCCAATGTTGGTTCATTCCCTCAGCAACTGTCTCCTGTCCTTCATCCATTTCGTGGTGTTCGTGGTAAATATTGAGTTTTCTCAGTTTTTGGTACATGTGGTTCTCTTTGGTGTCGTCAAGCCATAACCTAGGATGAATTGGATCTATTCAGTGCAGCATGTTGTGTGGTTTAAATGACATCAGCTGGTCTGGTATACTGGAAAAAGGGTAATTGCTCTGTCTGGTTAGGGGTGAGACTTTGCGTCAAGCAGAGGGGTTGAGATGTCGTGCTGTTTTGGTCATGAGTGATGGTAGGATGGAGATGTTATAGTTTTCTCTGCAGTAACCCAGTCTGGGTTCAGCATCAGAGACAGCTTGAGGAGCTGCTGCTTCCCTGCATTGAAGGGAGTCAGTTAATGTGATTCGGACATCTGACCAGGATTGATCAGAGGTTACTCTGGGAACTCCCAGAGGAAGTTGGAGAGCGTGCCTGGGTTTCCCTCCTGACTTACTACATCTACAACCCAATATTTAGTAAGTTAATTATTGACGCAAACTTTGTTGTGTTTTTTTTCAGCTATGTTCCCGTCCATCCGAGAATCTCATCCGTCTCCATCCACTGGCCTTCACAGAGACTACGGTAGCAACTACGTTAATATCCCCACTACTGCCCTTCAGGCCACGACCACAGAGCTGCTGTACTCACAGCTGAACCTGCACAGCTCAAGTCATGAGTCCAGTCCATACAGAGCTGTGAGACGGGATCTCCTGCAGCTCTATAGGCACAGTAAGAACAAATCACTGTTTTTTCCCCCCTTTTTCTGGATGCACAATTTTGCTCCTGCCTTTTCCTGCAAAACATAACCGCATGTGGATGTTAACTGATTATTGATTTGTTAGGAAATGTCAGCTATAGTAAAACAGAGCAACAACTGCATTGTGCCCCCACTATTTTCTACACTTGTTTATAAAAGGACCCTAAACTTCATTTATATCAATATCTCATTGACTAAAAGTCAATACATGTTAAATAAATTTTTTGGTACATGTTGAAAAGATGATTAAGTCAAATTAGCAAGGAACACAAAAAGAAATTCAATACTGTTTTAATAGCAAAAGAAAAGTATTTAAAGGGAAACATTTTTTTTCACAACAGGTGAAACTAGATGCAATAATTCAGAAGTTATTTCAAAAATCAACACAGAAATGGAAACATTTATTTCCTAAGTACCAGAACAGAAGTCCAGCCTAATGAATCATGAATCAAGTGTGAAGAAACAAATGCATGTTTCTCTAAATTTGTCTGTCAATAAGTTAAAAGATGTTGTGAAATGACATCCAAATATTCCCCCCCAGAAGATGATGCCATCAGGTACGCCCACCTCGACATCGCTGCCATGGAAACAGCTCAGAGAGTGGGGGCGGAGCATGTTCAGGGCAGAGAGGACAGGCTGACTCAGCTGGAGAGCAGGTGGCGAGGGCCACCGAACTGACTCTGCGACGCCCAACTCCAGAAGCACTTCAGAGTGGTTTTCCACCGCAGCCCCCTCTGAATATCTCAGTAAGCTGGAAGGCCTGCTCCCAGTCGGCCGTACCGATCGCTGCTGCACTTACACACACCCACAGGTTCACCAGCGCAGTCATTTCCACAAGCAATTCATTCCACTAAAAGTAAGAAAATGTGTGGGAGGTTTTTCTGCTGTTGTCATCTTGTAAAGTGCAACTTGTTTTTAAATTAGTGTTTGACACAAATTACACTGCATGACACTAAACGTAAGGTATTGAGTTTTGTTTTGTTTTTTTACACAATGTCGGCGCACTAGTAAAAACGTACTTAATTAGGAAGGAATGACGCCAAAGTCATGATTGATTTAGACAGAAAAAAGAAAGCAGGGTGCCATGATGTGTTGAGCTGAAATGACATTTATAAACAGCCGCCGTTTGAGTTTGCAGCAGGATGTGATCTCACAATGAGATCAAGCCCTCCTCGTTGCACTGAAACCAACAATCGACTGTAAAGAGTCCCAATTCGCCGAGCTATCATTCCCCATCAAAGTGGCGAAGCGCTCGATTGAAATAAGCGGCTTAAAGTTGGATCCCCGGTGCAAATGACATTAATCCGAGCCCATGTGGCCCGAGCAGGACACGGCTGAGTAATCAGCTGGTCGCTGACATTATTCATCACGGCAATCAATGATTCTGCTGCAGTGGCTCTCGGAGGGGAGCCGCTGCTAAAGTGGAAAAGCACCATTTGGGTTTCAGCTGCTCTGCTTTCTAACATAAGAAGCGATTCAATATTTAGCAAATTCTTTTTACAGCTACAGTTTTCTACCTAATGTCTCTGTGGAAGAAAATACAAGACGATTTATCATGAACATATAATAATGTTACTTCTGTAGGTCTTGTAAATATTAGCTGCTTCCTTGTTTACCAAGAAAAAAAAAACCTTTACTAGAGATTATATATTTTTAAAACCTCAGTTGTGTATATTGGCATGTTTTTGTGAAAATTAAAGATTAACTGCTTGTTCTCTACATTTTTGATTGATCATTTTAACACTTTTGTATCATTTCAATAAACCGACGTACAACTGCCAACAGTGGCAGCAGCACAAATACCAGTCTAAATATTTAATTTTCACAATTAATTACAGACAAATGCAGAAAAACAACATTGTTGCCCTTATTTCACCAACCAGATCTGGCAGAAGTAAAGGAGTAGTGCCACATTTTCAGCTTTAGGTACTAAAACTGGTTTTCCACATTTGCTTGATTTATCATACAATTACAACAGAACATTTAAGTAATTAAATTATTTCATTAACTCATTTCATTTGATCAGTTTACTAAAAAAGTTAAAGTTTGTCCGTCCGATCTGCAAACTTTGTATAAATCATTCAGCCAGTCACACAGTAAAAAAGAAAACCTTCCATATCATATTTTTCAGTAGCTGACAGGATTGATTCCCACAGTTCAAGCAGGGTGCAGTTTCATGATCCTCCAGTGGTGGCGATCAGGAGCTGAACCTCACAGCTCGTTGTGCTGCAGACCCTGACGAGAGATCTTATTGGACAAGTCCTGCATGTGTTTCTTCATCTGAAATCAGAAGCACACATTTTGCAACATGCTTCACGTCTGCAGCACTCAAGTTTACAAGTAGATAAAAATCTAACTTCTCTTTTTATTGTGTTATTACCACATACTGTACAGACCAAAAGTTTGGACACACCTTTAATTCAATGGGTTTTCTTTATTTTCAAGACTATTTATAAGGCAAGAAATCCCACTTATTAACCTGACAGGGCAACACCTATGAAGTGAAAACCATTTCAGGTGACTACCTCTTCAAGCTCATCAAGAAAATGCAGAGTGTGTGCAAAGCAGTAATCACAGCAAAAGGTTGCTACTTTGAAGAAACTAGAATATAAGGGGTATTTTCAGTTTTTGTTTAGTGCATATTTCCACATGTGTTATTCATAGTTTTGATGCCTTCAGTGTGAATCTACAATGTCAATAGTCATGAAAATAAAGGAAACTCATTGGATTAAAAGGTGTGTCCAAACTTTTGGTCTGTACTATAGTTACTTGTGACTATGTCCAAATCAGACTGTCCAGCTCCAAGAAAGATTGAGGTAACTTTTCATTTTTTTTAGAATTTAGAAGAAGATAAAACAACAAATAAAAATTAAATTTTTTAGGGAACAAAAGCTTTTATAAAGCCATCAGTTTTGTTATTGATAGAGAAAAAATTTTAGGGACCATTTTTCTGCTTTGTCATCTAGACCTTACAAAACTGGGTCTGTCTTTTTTTTTTTTTTTTACTTTTGCAAGCCGAATTGAAGGTATTAAATTCAGGAATCTTGAGTGAATAATTTATCATAATAAGTTTGCTTGAAACATGTTATAAAGTAAACATCAGATACAACAAAACAGAAAACTGCTTTGTTTAAACGGATCTGACTGCAGAGGTTCAAGAGCATCTCTTTATTTTATAGAAGTTCCTGTCTTACCTTGTAACCCATCTCTCTGGTCTTCTCAGAGAGTGTGTTGTACTTCTCCTGGTTCCTCTTGATGTGCTCAGTGTCTCCCAGAGACTCAACATGTCGCAGCTTCTGGTGAGACAGCTCCAGCTGCTCCTGGTAGTGGTGGTGCTTCTCCACCTTGGTCTCAAAGTGATGCAGCTCCTCCTGAAAGAGCGGAGAGAAGATGGCTATGAACTGAGCAGAGCAGAATGAGTTCGCCTTCAATAACATGAACAGTGGATCCGATAAACACTTGAAGCAGCAGATAAAGCAGAAATGTCACTGCAAACTCAAGCTGAATGTAGCCCTGTGATCCATCTGATCTTGGCTTCGATACAAAGTGAAGGGCAAAGTAATGCATCTAATCCTGCTTCTACCAAAGCAGCACTTGAGTTAAAAGTTGAACCTCTTGAGTTAAAACGAACGGGGCAAAAAAAAAAAAAGGTTTCTAAGAGGCAGACTGACAAAATCCTCACAAAGCAACCTCGGTAAGTGCTGTGAGCCTCACCTTGAGAGACTCCAGCTCATCTTTGCTGAGGTTTGCCCTCTTCGCAGCCTCCCACAGTTCAATCACACGCGGCTCCCGAAACACTGCAGAGCAACGACACACACAGAAAGGGGAAGAGACAAACTAAGGAGACGGTTTGGAGCTACAATGGCTCTGAAACAGAGACAAATGCCGTTTTAATATGACAAACAGCATAGCCCACTTCTCACTTGTTCTTCACATAAACAATGAACGAACAATGTTTCCAAATGCTTTCCAATTCACAAATTTAGACATTACCTGAAAAAAATAAAAAGAAGTAAAATTTCTATCCATTCTCCATTGCAAATATCAACATTTACTGTTAATTTACAATGCTGGGATAAAACCGTCATCTCAAATGATCAAAATTAACATCTTGTTAATGGGGAAATAAAAATGAATGGGAAAAGATGTTGCCATTTTACTAGTTCATTCTGTCTCTGTAGTATATGGAGATGAATCGATCAGGTAAACTCAACTCTTATTGATCAGAAATTATAATTTAGGTTGTAAAAATCCTTCACGTAATATATCAGGCTTCCTGCTGATGAAAGGATTAACATTTCCCTCAATATCACCTCCAGATACTCCGGGACAATGAAGCTCAAGTTACTGCTGGTGGCTGTACAAAGTGTAAAGTTCTTTATTATCCTAAATGTATTTTTAATGTTCTATACAACTTCAACTATTGAGAATATATTGCAAGCAGCCATTTATTCTTCTCAGCCCCAAAACATAAACAGATTTTATTTTACTAGAGATGAAACTGATCAATCAACATCAGAATCTGATGAGTTTTCCCTTTATCAGTTCTGATCAATGACTGGTAGGTCAAATTTAATGAATTACAACTAAGAACTTGTGCCAGTTTTAGCAAATAAATATATCAGAATGTACTTCAGTGCACTCTGTTTTCAGTTTAATAGAAAGGCCGATAAAGGTTAGTGATGAATGCCTCGGTTTATAAATGGAGATCATTTCTTCAATTTATGCGAGATCCAAACTGCTGCCAAGCTACCTGCCGGACATATTTACTACAACAGTAACAGAAAATAGTAAATAAATTTAGTTGTTGAATTAAAAGTGTATTGGAAATGTATCCACTGTGGTGCTAAGGAAAAAAAACGCTCATAATTAATTATAAACTAATTATTAAACAGCGCTGCGTAAATTATGTAGCGCCCTCTCACTTGCTCCCCACCTTCCTCCGTCTCTCCACGCACTCCTCATAAACATGCTGTTGCAGTAAAATGGAGAATATATTAAAAAAAATTTCAGAAGGAAATAGAGTCTCGTCTGTGTTTATTTGGATACAGAGTAGGATCCATGTGGTCACTCAGGACGCATTTAAATACCAGGTCTGAATGAGGCATTTCGAGCAGGACGCTTCAAATCCAACAACTCAATACTGATGTTGACGCCTGGCCTGAACGAACCTTTGTTATACCAGACATTGTTATATTGTGTTTTTTGTTTACCATGGTGTTGGTGGCTTGTATACTTGTAACATCATAAAGTGGATTAAACTGAAGTCACTCTGAAGGCCCAGGCACCAAATGCGCAGCCCAAAACTGCATAAATGTTGCAACAGTTTTACGGTAATTCTTTAATCACAACTTTTCTCACATGCTGCTATATGCCAGTGTTTTTATATCATTAGGTTCATTATGGCCTCTAGCTTCTGCTTTCAAACAACATTTTTCCTGATATGCTTCTCCTAACAAAGTGCCATATAAATCTTTACCTCATTACTGTAGAGACACTTTGCTATTTGTAACCTTTTAAAAAGGCACATTGTGTTCCGTATTGATGTCGGAGAACGGGAACCGTGGGCTACATTCTTGACTGCTTTGTGCTCAGTCTGTTTCTTTGATGCTTTTTTACATATTTTCCCCATCTTTGGGCTGAAACCCCAAACGACTGAAAAGGAAAACTTTCAAGCTTTTATATATGATGTTAATAAAACAACAAAAAATAAATAAACAGCATTTTGATGGTTTAAAGCAATAAACTTGAGACCAGATGGAGGAACTAAAGAGGGCATCATTGTGACAATGTCCTTGTTTTGTATATATTACCAATCTTATTAGGTTTTTATCTCTTTAATAAGCTAGAACAGAGAAAAAGAGAATATGATTATACAGGAAGCTTAGTGCTTATCGCTCAGTATCATAATAAAAGTTTTATAACTAAGATAAGACCAACCTGCATCCTAGTTGGTCTTCAAAACTCATTAGAAATCCAGGAGTATCTAAGAATTACACCATAGAAAAGTAAGACCTTTATTTTAAAACGTAGCAGAGCTTTTGTTTTGAAAAACCAACAGAATCACTCTTTTTCACACGTGGTTTAGGTAAATTAGTAATGTGGAATCTGGTTTTATAAATACAAAATAATGAAAGACAGAACAGCCTTATTTCCAAAGGAAACACTAGTCTACTGCAGAAATTTAACTGCTGACATACACAAAATGTTTTTGGTGAAACCAGTCTTGAAGGTCTAACATGACTCTTTTGTTGATCACTGGTTTAGAAATTTTAAATCTACTTAAGCAATAATCCATGAAGACCTGAACTCCTATTTAGTCACATTTTTAAAGCCTCGCATAATCACTGATTTAGGCTCATTAGGGATTTGGATCCTTATTTAGTTGTAATAACATTAAAATAGGAAGAGACTTTCTCCATGTCCCTGGTTGTCATGGCGATTCTCACTTTTTCCCCGTAAGGGATCGGAGGGAGAATGGTTTACCTCAGTTCATCTCGCAAAGACAAACAAAAATCACACAAGATGCAAAGACTCAAACCCTGAGTGACAACAAGGTCACATGTTAATGGCAATGTTTATACTTACACACTCATTTTTTCTGTAAAAGATATAAATCCACACTTCAAAAGAGGATTCTCACTGAAAATAAACCAGATTATATTGGCTGAACCAAGTGAAACTCCCTGTGCACGGGAGGGAGCTGACATAAAACTAAGTCCTAAAACACTGACCAACATTTCCTGAAAGTCGACTGACGTTCTTATTAAAGTCACACTAATGATTTTTGCAGGTTGTAGTATGGGACAAATTAACAGTCCTCATCAAAGCTGCATCAATAAATTTGTGCACATGACTCTCTTCAAAGGCTGCCCATTCATTTCTTTGGCAAACATCAATAAAGATCATAAAAGAAACTTTTTCATTTTATTATGGATTTATGCAGAAGTGATTTCCAAGGCTACTTAGTCACCTTGGATCAAAGGCTTGGATTGAGTTTTCTGTGCACACTTCTTCGCTTTAACAAAACAAGAGGAGAAGAAAGAAAATACTGACCAATGTCGAAGGGGACACGAGACCAGAACTACAACAGCAAAGACCCAAACTATCCGTCAGGCAACTGAAGCTTGCAAAGAAAAACACTACAATGGATTCTGTGAGAAGAGGATGGATGAAAAAGCTGCAAATCTTAAGGAAAAAAAAGAAAAGAAAACGCTAACTGGAACAAGGACAAACTGATTTACGTCAACGCTAGAACTTAGCTCTGAAAGCAGTTTTAAAAAACCTCAATCGTTTCCTATTGAAAACCAAATTGAATTTCAACTAAAAGCCAAAAGAAACATTTGTGTGACGCCTGTAGCGTGTTACCTTTACAGAAGAGCGTTACTATGATTACAAGTCTTTGTGAATAAAGAGTCGGGGTAAACGAGAAGCGAGATGTGTTTTTCTTCCTCCTCACCGCTGTCTTGAGAGAAACCCTCGTGGCTGATTTTGCGGAGGCGCTGGAAGCCGTGGTTCAGGTCTCTCATTTTCTCCTTCAGCTCCGTGTGCTTCTGCTGCAGCAGGTGCTCTTTGGTGTCGCCCTCCATGGGGGAGATCACATTCTTGTGAATTTCTAAAGGAGACAAGTGGGGGAGAGAAGGTGTTTGGGAGTGAGGCCAAGAAGAGACGAGTCAAAAGACGAAGAAATGACAAAGGGATAGAAATTAAAGCAAACAAGCGTTTGATGAGAGTTTTGCAGAAGCTCTGACATAGCCTTGAAAGACAATTGGTCTGATCTTGTGATATTAAAATCAATTCTTCTATAAGAGCCGTGAATCACCTATAAGTCTGGACTTAACTACCGCCATCAGGCTATGAGATTCCCGTCTGTCTCATCTTGAAGGAGGAAAAACGCAAACAAAGGCCATAATAATAATACCAGCTGACATTTGGATCAAAAAGAGAAAAAAAGGGCAAACAAAAATGAAAATCAAGAAACAGACAGACGGTGAGCAGACAAAGTGGTGAGATAGAGCCTCAGGCCCTGCAGGCAACATATGATTGGCTCAATATTTAAATGCATCAGACAAGCAGAAAAAAACCCTCCGGCTTGTCTCGCAGCGACATAGATGCTGTGGAGATTTAAAAAAAAAAAAAAGGAAACGGCAGCAAAGTGTCAGTCCAGCCCAAAAGAGATGCGCCCATCCACTCTCCACGTCTAGATGAAACACTGTGGGGGATTGCCAGCTCTGCTTAAATCTCTCAGCTTGACATGATGAGCAGTGACAGAGTAAAGAGCGGTGGACGGGAACCTGCCCTGCCTGATACCTGCCACCGGACCAAAGAACTCAACGAGAAGCTTAGAACTCTAAAGGTCGATAAAATCAGTGCTATGTAGCAAAACCAGGGTCCAAATAAATTTGAGTTTACAGCAACTACCACTCACTATCAAACAGGTTCGATGGGTTAACGTGGTTCTGATCAGCTGGCTGAAAAAAGGCTACTGCACTAATCATTTACTTACACAATAAATAAATCTGTTAATTGGAAATAACACTGATTGCAAAAAAAGACACACAAAGAGCTGGTTTGGAAAGTGTTGTTAGTTTGACATTTTACAATTACCAGTGATAAGCTATTAGAAACATGTCTGCCATGTAGCCTATTACGGCTGAAAAGAAAGCCAACAGCCCAACTTATTATCCAGATAATATCAAAAAGGCTCCACCTTCTATGCAAAGTATACATAAAAACTACTTTTTGCTGAAGTCTGCAAATCAAAATAAATACATTTTATAATACTACTATCATTTCATCAATATATTTTCTCAATTTTAAATTTGTGTGTAAATATTGTAATACTGTAGTATTTTTAATCAAGGTTGTCTTGTTATGACAATCTCAAACCGGCCCCAAAAATGGTGAGCACAGATGAAGTGTCAATAAGTGCAGAATGGACTGCAGTTTGTTTCAGTAGAAACATTTAGCTCACCCTCTGTCCTGCTGACTGTATCCATCAGGATGTTGTACTCATGGATCTTGTCTTTGTGATGCTGGAATTCCCTCTTTAAGCTCTGCAGCTCTTCGTTAGAGAACTTCCCAGAGGTCTTGGCCTGTTGGTAAAAGAGAACAAAGAGGAGTGTGCTTCAAAAGTTACCAAGAACAGTTTTCCGTGTCGCCTTTCCTCTCTCCTTTGCATCGGAGCACAAACCTTGTTCCAGAGTTTGTCCAGTTTGGGATCATCGAACATATCTCCGTCTTTGGCCTCGTGGTCTTTCAGGGAGTTGGTCTCCATCGGCCTCATGTCCCGTTTCCCATCCATGCCATACTTGGCCAGGATCACTGCATAACAAAACCAGGATGGTATAATTACAATCTGTGGTCCACAGCCACGCCATTTGCTTTGTAAAAATGGCGGCAGCAGAGTTTGCTGTTGGTAGCAGCATAAAATGAATCTGATTTGCATGTCCATTAATTAACCTTTTGACCCCTCCCGACCCCACTAGGGACAAGAGTGTTAGAAAATGGATGGATGGATTAATGAACCTTTTGAGATAAAGTCATTTAGTCCAAACAAAGACAGCGAACATTTTAAAATAACAGCAAGGAAGAATCAGTAGTAATGAAGGCAGATGAAGCATAATAAACTTTTGTCATTATATTGACAATGCCTTTAGGTGGGCGTTTAAAAAAAAAGCTTGCGTTTCATGGAACATTAAATAAAAACAACTTAAAATTCAACATGATGGAGAGAAAGAAAACCCATTTACTTGAATATTCACGATCAAAACCTTACTTACAAACTAATAATCCATAAAAAATCTAATCATGGAACATTCTGTTTTCTTTTGCTCTGAATGTAACAAATAGTGTTGCCACCAATTTTATACTCCTGCAGTGTATAAAGTTGAACTTTAGTCCCTCAGAAAGTCTGTGCTCACTTTTTTATTCCAGTAAAATGGGTTTCAGCAGCTTATTCAGCAACATATTCGCAACAATATGTGACATATTAACCCATAATGCATCAAGCTGGGACACAGGGTTGTTTTATCTTTTCAATAAACAGAATAGAAGCAGTAGTATAATATTTTATGGCGCTGATGGACTTCTGTACTTCTTTGAGATGCTGTTTTTGACTCAATCGACAAGTTCAGCAAGATTTTATTCTTGCAGTGAGTTTTACGAGAGGTGTTGCATAATGAGACAAATAAATATTTTTAAATTTAAAAAAGAGCTAAAGAAGATTAGATTTTTATTGAAGCTTAGATGAATGTTTACAGGAACTCCTTGTTAAAAAAAAAAAGTTGGCCAGAAAGAACAGAGAGTTGGTGGCTGGAGCTGGTGCAGAAATGCTACTCTATCACTGAGAGTAATGAGGAGCTTAGATAACAATCTTTAGACATTTTGATCTATAATAGTTGTATAAAATGTGGAGAAATTAAAGTGCTTACACAATAAAAATAAGAATGTATTGCACAAACTGACAAAACCTGTAATATTTGCATTTCATGTATAAGCAAAAGACTCTTACAATTAAAAGTAGTTGGAAAAAAAGTGTGGATGAGAAAGGGAGGCCAGAGAGAGGTTCACAGAGGAAAGGAAAAGAGAGATCATCCACAAAAAAAGAGACAAAATCAACTTTATATGAAGGGACAATGTACTGCACTAATCAAGTCCTAAAACACAGAGATGCTGAGACTGAGAGTTTAATCAAATCTCAGCAGAAATACAGAAATCCCCATCAACAATATTTGCATTGCACACAATTATGTACATTATTATAAAACAATATTGTGATGAGGATATTTTTGCTTTACACTGCGAAGCTCTGTTTTTCTTTCTATTAGTGAACAGCTACCTTTTACCCTGTCTTAACATTTCACAGCAGATCCCGTTTTTTTTTTTGTTTTATGTGGGTTCAATGAAGCCAAGGTGGATGGGATGCAAAATTAGCTTAGGAACAAATAGCAGTGATTCTAAACAGGATTTTGACCAACAATGCTTGTCGACCGACTGAAATTCAAACCCAGCCCAAGGAGTCACTGATTAACCTTAATCAGATTTCCCTCTCAACACAGGCCAAATTCCTTACAAAAATGAAAAATTAATCTCTAAATTTTGTATGTTTTTTGGTCTCTAATGCTCCGAAGATCAACATTTATAGCAAGAGTGTTTCAGTGATTTGTTGCGTGTGAAAATCGAGTTAAATGGGATCACTGGAGAGGGTACGGCGTCTTGTTTCTGAGCTGCTGCCAGAGGTGCTACAGGGAAGAGGGCGTCCACCTGCTGCTTGTGGCAGAAAGCATCAGATACTTATGTGGGCGGCTGCTTCATCACCTGCAGTTTAGCAGGAGAACATCCTTTCATGCGCTTGTATATCAGCTCCTGTTTCCATCCTAACTTGATTAAGCATTTCTTGGTAAATTTAAATCTGCCCTACGCTCAACTCCCCTGCACAGGATTATGTCAGCTTGAACTGTCCATATTTATTATTGGTGTTAAATACTGTCAATGGTGTTGAACTATAAATACACATTTAAATTTCTTAAAACCAAAATAAAAAAAGAACAGACTTATTTTCTCACTTTAGGCTGTTCTCACCGTTAAAGTTGCGCCTGAGCTGGGCTTCTTTCTCCCCGTTCTCATCCAAGCCTTCCACCTTCATTTTTTTCCACTGCAGCTCATCTTTTTCCTGAATCTTTAGGTCGCTGTGCAGCTCGGCCTGTCGCACTGGTGTCAGCTGCATCTGTAAACACAAAAGGAGCAGAAAATGAAGGATTACTCTGATAGGAAGAGGAGAAGTGTGTTTGCTTGGTTACTACTTTTAATGTTCCATCAGTCCAGAAAGAAACTGTGAAAGTAGCAATAAAAAAAAACAGACGAAGTGTATACAGTTTGGTTCTATTGTCCTTCCTGCTAAATACACATTGCCTTTAGAACCAATTAGTAAACAAACTACGCCATCATCCCACTTCTGGATCTGTTTCACTGCAGCTTTGAGAATATGAACAACAGGCTTGGAAAGCTGTGCAATCTTCCCTCCCCAACAGGATGCCGTACTTTCCCACCGGAAGACGTCAGCCCAGACTGCGTCTCCAGCACAATGAGAACTGGAGCGCCTCATGGTTGTGTACTCGGTCTACTGCTGATCATGACCATACACTGCTTAAACCTGGTGATGCTTAAACCGCATCACCAGGGTCGCTGATGACGACACACTACGGCGGATCTCATCCGTAAGATTGACAGATCAGCATACAGAGAGGAAGTGCAGGTGATAAGTCTGATGCAAAGTCAACAACAGTCTGTCTGTGAACGATGTAAAACAGATGACAGTCAACTTTATTAACACCACTGAACAGTACAACTCCTCTGTGGATGCTCCTTAAACATTTAACACCATGTCAGTGTCAAACTAAGACGTTTATGACGATTAAAAGGCCTAAAATTAAAGATTGTGCTAATTTGGCTGAGAATGTCATTCTGATCCCCCCCTTTGTCACAACGCTAAAATTAGCGTTGAAGTCTTTTCACTATTAATTATTATTAAAGAGTTTGTGATTCTTGAGACCGTTACACTCTCAGCTATGAGATCTACGGGCAAAAATAACACGTCAGGTTAAAGCCCTTTCAATATTTATTAATTTCCACCAGAGCGCAGAAAGTTGTTGCTTTATCATGACTGCAGATAGCGACATATTATTCTGTCTTGCGGTACCTACCCGTTTAGCTTTCTCCCACACCTGGTTGAGTTTAGCTATCCTGAACTCCGCTGTCTGCCCACCGCCATCACTCTGCGTGGGCTCATTCACCTCCCGAGAGTATTTCCCTGCCATGACACCCACGCCGAGCCAAAGCGCCGCCACCAAACACTGCAGCCTCATTTTTAAGAGCAGCTACGCGCCAAAAAAAGAACAGCAAATGAGGCTAAACCTGGAAGCACAACAGAGTGTTATTGTAGCTCACTCCAGCACACAGTCACGTGTTCAAACAGGGGTGGGATTTGTCTTGAACAGTAGAACTCTGGGATATGTAGTTTTATCTTTCCCGCTTCCTGGGACTGGCAAAACGGACCAAACCCTGAATTAACTACAACTTCCAAGATGCCGCGGGGTCCAGTTGCCAAGCAACGACGCAGCTTAAATCCTGTGAGCGAATAGTAAGCCTCCACGCGTTTACACCGCTGGATGCTGTTCGCATCTTCCAAGAAACTACTAAATGACAGTTTTTCATTATTTTTAAAAGAGAAGTAAACTATGAAGTCTAACTGAGTGCACAAAGCAATGTTGCAAAGCAATACAACTTTTATGTTGTATTGCTTTGTAACATTGATGAACATCGTTTCCAGATATAACTTGTGAAAGAGTAAGGGTGATGATTAATTAATATAATTTATTTAGCATTTTTATTACGTAAATTACGTACTATTTGTTGTCTATTGTATTTTTTTTAATGTACTTGTTTTAAATTTCCATACCTTCCTCATAAATATAAACACCACCACCAACAACAACAACAAACAGGGTTTAGTGGTCATTCCTGTTGAACTATCATATTAATTTTTTAATCTAATATCTGTTTAAGTGCATAATTTTCCTCCATATTGTAACAGATGTAATTTTAAATGGAGCAAAATGGTTTTCCATTTGCATTATGAGCACTATTCATCTCTTGTCTTTAAATATTTTATCGTTGTCACATTAAAAAGACTTTGGAGCGCTGAAACAAAGATGAGCTAGGATGAAGAAATGCTAAGCCATCATAAATCTGGAAAGGCCACATGGAGTAGATAATGCAATACTCTCACTTATGATTGATATCATTCATTTCACATCTGAAAACCAGGGTAATTACATTTTCTTAGACACAAAACAGGAGAAATATTTATATATATTTATAATATTTAATCCGACGGAGTTGTTTGTGCAGCATCCATGCGAATACACCACAAGACTCAACCTAAACCCAGTTAAACCTAACATTAAATTTGAAAAAATGAGAGTAGGGATAAGAAAAAGGCTGAGGAAAAGATGTTATATTGTTATTCTCTGTCTCAATGAAATTGTTTTGGATTGTAATACCAATAAATTAGATTCAGCTCAAGCTGAATCGAACTGAAGTGTGTGCGAGGAAGAACAAAGTAGAAGGCGATCAGTGGATTGGTGGGATTCTATGTTGCACAAATTCACATAAATCACTTATAGGACCAAAACAAATCACATCATCTTCTTTAGTAATTTTAAATCAGCAGTCCATCATTTATCATAAAGCTTTTTTCTCAAGATCTACTTGATATAAAAGATTTAATGACTTTGTTGAAAAGAAAGTCACCTTAACATGGGCTGTTTACAGATATTACTGTCAATACAGAAAGACGACATCAAATTTGCGACTTCATAAAAAGAGGGCGCAAAGACAAACAGCAGCCAGGGCTATAAAATAGTATAAGGATTTTATTTTAGAAAAAAAGTTTCCTCGTGTTCAGCCCTGGCCCTGTCGGTTTTTATCACCCAGGTTTAATAGCGATGTTCAATTCAATGTGCAAACAGCTCCAGATGCTATCTCAGCTTTCTTGATCTTTCTAACCCCACATCCTTCCTACCAGCCTTTGTCTTTGTTCCGTCTCTGTTTATGGCTCCTTCGTGAAAGCAGCTTTCTGCTTTAATGAGCAGCAGCGTCGGCCAGAGATCTGCGGCTGATGGAGCCGTGCCTAATGAATGTGTCTGTCTGCCAACGAGGACAGCAGGCGAGCATTAAAGGTCAACGTAACCTCGTCAAAAACACTGAGATTTGGTCAGAAGAAACAAGGAAGTGTCCCTGGTTCTGGCACACATATAATTTATATGTACATATACACTGGCCTTTAGTTTTTATTTTTATTTTTTATTAATCCCCTGCTCAGCTGTCTTAATGGCAAAATAAATTACAAACAGCCAACAGTCAGGGGAAGAAATTTTCAGGTTAGTTTTGACACTATTATATAATTAATTTGATTAACAATTAATACAGATGAAACAACACATCAGTATGTTTAAAATAAACGTATGGTCATTCATATAAAACTATCGTATTAATTTTTTAATCTAATGTCTAAGTACATTTATTGATTGAAGAAGAAATTCCCACATTACTCACTCTTTGTGTGTCTGAAGACTATCCAGAGTCTTGTTCGTTTTCCTGCATCCCTTTGTATTGAGCTCAACCTAAAAGTTTCTGTAGTGTGAGGATTTGTGCTGTCCATTAAAGAAGAGTTGATGTTGGGTCTTGTGGACCATTTCCTTATTAATTTAGCCTTATATTTTGAATCGTTGTCTTGCTAAATGACCTAATATTGACTGCTGATGTTTATAGTCAGGTTTGTGTCAGAGGACACTAGGTTTTAATTTAAAATGTTCTGGTATTTAAAGACCGTGGTGTGCAATTGATCCTTCTACTTGAGGTGTGGATATCTGCAGCTCACCCAGAGCTACCAATGCCTGCTTTTCTGATGAAGACTCTGCTTGCCCACCCTGTCAGTTTAGATGGACAGCCATGTCTCTGTAGGTCTGAAATTGTCCCACACTTTTTCTACTTTTGGAAGACAGACAGGACAGTGCTCCATAGTTGGTCCCTGAGATGTTCAAATTTTGGGTTATATTTTTGTACCCTAACTTTGCTTTAAAACTCTATAAAAACTTTATCTTAGACCTGTCTCCTGTGCTGTTTGGTATCCATGATGCAGTTTGTTTAATAAAATTCTCTTACAAACTTCTGCATTTGAAGAAATGCATTTTGTTTTAAATTATGATTAGATTACATTCAAATGGAGATTATTTAAAGAGATAAATATGCTTCTTCTGAAGGCAATTGGTTGTTGGATATTATTTACAAATGTATACCTCTCTTTTGAGATTTTATTGTAATTAAAAATATAATTTTTCTTTTTCCGTCCACTTCATATTAACACACTACCTTGGGTTGGACCATTACATAAAATCCCAATAAAATGCATCCAAGTCTGTGTTTGTAATTTGATAAAATTGGAAAAGTTCAAGGGGCAAAAATACTTTGGGATGTCTGGTCTAATATGCTGGTAAATCTAAGGGCTTATTATATTTCCACTGCAGTTATACTTCAAATAGTTGTTTTTCATAAAAGGCTTTCAGGACAGTGTATGGGCACAGTAATTATGATAGGAACAAAGAAAAAAGCAAAATAATGTCATTACAGAGCATGGTTATATAAAGGAAAATGACATTGTATGGACATTTTTGTCCCAATACTCAATTGCAGCAGAACATAACCAACCAAACGGAGCCATTAAGGTTTCCTCTAAAGAAATGGGAAATGATTCCCTCTTATCTGACTCTTATCAGCTCTTACTAGACAATGACTGTGCAGAAGGTGTTGCAGGGAGTGGAAGCAATGGTAGCAGGGTGAAAATTAACCCAGCTTGGACCCATACTGACTGGTTAAGGAGACCAGTCAGTATAAGCTTTTGACATATAAGCTTTTAATATTATCGAGTACATCTCTCATATCCAGGGGGTGGATTTTTTTTTTCTTCTGTGTTTGTATTTTTAATTGATGCTCAGTCTTGATCTCATTAGTTCAGACTGTTATTTTCTGCTTGTTTATTAGTTATACTTTGTTTAGCTATTCTTGCACTTCCTGCTAGATCAGTGCTTTTTAAGTGTTTATGCCTTATCTGGTCCTTTTGTGTCACTACTCTCTCCCCCTCAGTCTGCCTGCCTGGTCTCCATTCTCAGCTGTTCATCAGCCACCTGTGATCAAATACATAAGCTCCTCACTTGCATTAGCTTCCTTCTGGATTCTCCTGTTTGCTTCTGTTTTTGTACCTTTCTCTATATTTTTTTATTAAAATGCTATTATTCTTTCATCCTGCCTCCAATGTCCTGCATTTTGGTTCCAGCTGCAGACACTGTAATCGTATTACTATCAATATCGAAATGGTAAAAATGTTGTTTTTTTCCCAAAATTGTTAATGTTTCAATGACAATCTCTAATCACATCATTTCAGAATGTAGCAAAAAGCATCAATTTATTTATTTATTTATTTATTTACTTTTCATGAATCTAAAACTGAATAAGGAAAGTAGCTTATTTTCTTTTCTTTCTTTTTTTTTATTATCAGAGAGCTTGTGTAATTTAATCCTATCAATGCCTCCTAAGTAAGGTTGTAGGGACTTTTAACTCGAGATGTTTTGTTTATTCAGTCCTGGAAAATAGTGAAGCCTGCTGAATGTGGACTTACAGGGACATACAGTATGTTAAGCAATTTAGACTTGCTTTTTGGCTCAAATCCTTGAGCAAAGCAAGCCTAACGTCTTGAAAGTCGACCATCATGATTGGCGGCTCAGAGGTGTCAAATTGGCAAGAAGGGATTTCAATTCAAGTGTTTCTGGAAATGTACACTTCCAGAAACACCTAATTTCAATAACAATGAATTAGGTTGTTAACAATAACAACCTAATTTCATATGAGATTATGTTGTTATTAGGTTGTTTTGTGTCATTTTACTGATTAAAAAGACACAAATGAAGACAAATGTCTCAAATTTTACTCAATGATTCTATCACAGTTGGGTCTTTGTTTCTTTTTTGTTTCTATTCTCTTCAATTTTTTTCCTCATAGCAATTGATAAAGACCTTTTGGGAGGATGAAAAGGAACAAAAGTTTGGACAGTTGACACGTTTACAAAAGTTTATACAAAATCTATAACGTGTAAAGTGAATTGCAATTGATTAATTCCTGGAAGATGGACCTATTTGTGTCCAATGTTCTGCCAGTTAAATGTCACACTGCAGCTTGCTGTGAGTTTCTTCTCTTTCATTAAACCTAATGAGATCCTGGTGAGACAAGTTGTGCTTCGCACATTAACCCTGGAACAGTGTGAGGATATTATGTAGAATGAAATGTAAAGAAATTACCCTTCAGAGATTTTTCTGTTAATTATGTATCTGGACTTTTAGCTGTAATTTCTGAACCAAACAACAGAACAAAGCTTTAACTCCCTCATATTGTTACTTTTGATTTTTAATGTAATTACTTCAGGCTGTATGAGTGAATGCAAGTGTCCAAACCGATCCGACCACCCACTGATCCTCTTGCTGTGTCAGCTGATAAATGTAAACAGCAGTTTATTTCTTATGAATCTTGCTGCAGGAAACCATTATGATAAATTATACATTTACTTCTTTTTATTTTCTGCTTGTCTCTCATTGATTCTGCAGAGACTACTAAATCGACTTCTTAATAGAAGAGAAACCCTGCAATACATTCAACACTATGAAAAATGTAAAGAAATAGGTACAGAACTTTTCAATTTCAGTATGTTAAACTAAATTCTTTGTTTGGAGGAAACCTAGGACTCTGGAGAGACAATAGAGATTATGCTAAGAAAAATGTGCAAAGATTCATCTTTCTGTATGCACCAATTTAGTGAAATGCTCTAAGAGGAGATTTAAGCGCGTGTCATGCTGTTTCATATCTTGTATGTATGCTATCATTTTGAAAAACATGTCATGTGGATCTAATCATGAGCAAAAAAGAAAAAAGGGGATTATGGAACATCAAGTCCTGCTGTGTCTTTAAGCTGTGTGTTGCTTTTGATGAGCTACAATTTTGAAAAACTTGTAAATACTAAAAAAATACCTATGTGCGTAGGTTTTGCAGGAATGTCTTCCAGTGGTGCAGAAACAAAATGCTAATATGAGTGTGAGGTGGGTAAAAGTGTGATCCTAGTGGCAAAACTGAGTGGGATACAGACCTTGTAGCCAATAATCTGTGGGATTCATCATTAAGTAAAAAATTTTATTATACAATAAAAATGTACTCGCATGAATAGGATTTATAAAAAAAAGATGGCGTGAGGCAGTTTACATTAGTAAATTGAAGGATGAATTAATTTTAAACTATTCACAGTAGCAGACCTGCTATTTTATACCCGTTTAACAATAAGTTGCAAACTATTATGTGATTTTTTCTAAAGATTACATATTTAACAGTTCAAAATGTATTAAATCTGAAAACAAAAGTAAAATACTTGTTCTCTTACTTTAAAAATAAATGTAGGCATCATAAAAACAAGCTATTTTGTTTCGAAGTGTTGTGTTGATTTTGTGGCTCTAAAAGATTTTTGTTTAGCGGGACCAAATGCAAAGATGGCACTTGGGTTTTATAAAAGTTACTGAGCCCTGGTGTAAGAGGAGTACTTTTCAAAAACTGATTAAATGAATAATTGCTTCCAATATGCTGGAATAAACAGTCGCTCATTTAACAAAAATCGCAGAAAACACACAGAAACATTACCATTCATATTTAGTTAGTTCTGTTTGCACGTAGGGCTCTGATGTTGTTTTTGTCTCTTTAGTTTAACCCTTTTCTTAATCCTTTCCTTGGGAGAAACGTTTCTCTGCTCAAAGCTGAAGAGTGATCGTCAAGCAGGAGCTTTGTCCCTTGTTGTGGCAAGGAACAATTTTCTCACCCACACCATAGAAATGGTTTCCATGGTATGCTAAGAACTTGTGCACATGAATTTAGCACTAATTGTATTCCTGCAGGGACAAGGAAATAATGACGGCTGTTTCAGCACTGAGTGGCACTTCTTGTTCTTCTTGTAATGTTCTGTGAAGTATCAAAATCAACCATTGGCTAGAATAAAGCATTTATGTTCACATCTTCATGATTTCATGTATATATTCAGCCTTCATATGAGATTAGGTTGTTATTCACTGATTAAACCATTTGCTAGGCTCATCGGGGCTGTTTGTGTAAAATGAAGACAAAATTATGTATTAAACTTTTGTTAAATGTTATCAGTCTGCTGACCTTTTCCTTCCAGTCTCCCAGAGTCCATGCTTCATTGGATTCAATAAGACACATTAATTTTTTAAAGCAAACCTCGGTTTAGAGATTTATTTCTTGCCGGTGCTGGAGGAGTAACTGAGGATCAACTGGGAAGTGATGGATGATGCTGACAAGAAAAAGCAGGTTTATAAATTGTCAAGAAAATCCGAGCTCATCCCACTTCCCCATGCTGGAGATTTTAGTTTAACAGTAATAATAAATAAAGTTATCTTTAAAATGAATCACTCAAGTGACATCAAGGCCCAACAGTAGACTTAAGTGTCAATAAAGTTAGTTTAACAGTAATAATAAATAAAGTTATCTTTAAAATGAATCACTCAAGTGATATCTAGGCCCAACAGTAGACTTAAGTGTCAATAAAATAAATCTGGTTGTGTGTGTTGTTTTTGTCTCATGCAAACTTTGCTTTAATTTTACTTTTTTCTATCTAATCATAAGAAATCATAGTCAGACAGAGAGAGTCATGAAGCAAGAAAAGCAGGTTTCCTGGAAAAAGAGGAAGTAAGTTCCAGCCTGCAGATTTATAAAAAATAGCTGAGACTATTTCTTATTTTAAATCATGAAAGTTTTAAAGAATGAAATCTAAAACATTTTGAGTAATTTGATAAGATTCAAAGTAAAATACTTATATTAATATTGGTTTACTTGTAATAATATTTACACGAACATTTGTGGGAACACTTACAAGAAAAACAAGTAACTGTAACTTTAGTATTAAATAATTAGAATCATGTATTATTCTTGGTTTCTTTTCAGAAAAACATCTGTAATAACTCACATTAAGATTATAATAAGTATAATTAATAAGTTATGGTTATAAAATCATAAATGAATGCTAAATCAGAGAAGCTAAAGAAAATAAATGTGATTTTGACATTGAACTTGAAATGGTGTAAAAGGTGTAACTGCAATTAAACATCACTGATATGTTGGAGGTAGAGAGTAGGTGAAAGGTGAAAGGCAAGGAACTAACAGGAGAGCAGAGATGATCAACGCCTTATTTAGAGAGTAGGTGAAAGGTTGTGCAGGCAATGGACATAGGAGGTTGAGCAACCCTGAGACATTAGCACAGACATCAGGAAATGTCTGTAAGACAGTGATGGATATGAGATCATCTGTCTAAGCAGTCAGAAACCCTATAAAAGGTGAGTGCAAAAGAGGAACCGTTCGTTGGATCCTCCGGGCAGCTTCGAGCCAAGATCGAGATGGACAAAGAACTCTGCAGCTGAAGAAGAGCCGGGGCCACGGAGCCGAAGACTGTCCTGCTCATGCATGGGGACCAACCCGTCTGGCCCACAACCTGTGGCTTCGAATCGCACTTCTCTCATCGGCTGGGTTCAGACCCCAAAGACAAAGATGAAGACAAAGGCAAAGACAAAGAAGAAGAACTGGTGCCTTCCTTCCTGCCAGCACCAAGTCCTGTGTGACCTCACCATCCATGCGGAGAGGAGGCTCATCAGACCTACAGAGATCCCTGCCTTCATCGATCGGCGTCTTCCTCCTGCTGCAACACCTTCTTCATCATCAGACCTGCGGAGATCCTGGCCTTCATCGATCGGCGTCTTCCTCCTGCTGCAACACCTTCTTCATCATCAGACCTGCGGAGATCCTGGCCTTCATCGATCGGCGTCTTCCTCCTGCTGCAGCACCTTCTTCGTCGTCGTGCCAGGTCTGGGGTTCGAGGCGCCAGGCTCCGTCCGTCTCTCTCAAAGGTTCCTTTTTTAGTTTTCAGTGTCAGCAGTAGGGAAAGATAGACTAGATGATTGATTTTACTTATTTGATTATTTCTGCTACTGAATTAAGCTGTACTGACCCTTGCAAAAATGCCTTACTAATAAAATATTTAGCATACAGAAAATCTAAAAGATGTTGTGGACATTCAGTTAATGAGTCACCTTAAAGTTCTTTGATGGTTGTAAAATAGCTGTGATGTTTGATTCTGGAGAGGAAGAGGTGGAAAATGTTTTATAGGTTGCTGGTAGCCCAAATTTAAAACGTCATCCTTGGGACTCGCCCGAGTCACTAAAACCTACCTGGTTCAATAACAAATGCAAGTTGTAAAATAGAGAACGAGCGACCGTTAACAGGTGTGCTCTGTGAAACTAGTTGGCTGTAGGCTGCTCAGTCTGGCTAATTCACAGGGGGAAGAAGGGTGGGACACCTGGATGTTGGCCGTCAGAAACCAGGCGAATCGTTTCTCGAAACCAGCTTAAACAGAGTTTACTTCAGTTCTGGGCAGGGTAAATCCCAGCAGATTTAGGAAACTCAATTAACCCGTTAGATGGAGAGCTGGTAGCACATCTCCCCTCTCAGAAGAGGAAGCAGAGAGTGAGAGAGTAGAGACAGGAAGGAGGGGGGGGGTGTTGCGCAACAACAAGTGGCGCCCAACGTGGGGCACGACTAACGAAGTAGGAGGGCCCTACCTGCCAAGTCAGTGAAAACAGATGTGAGGATCTGAATAGCTCACTTGGTTTGTTAACTCTTAGGGAATAGAGTTAATGGTGACTGATAAGGCCGTCAGTCACAACCCTTGCATTAACTGTATGGCATACAGGTGAGGGAAAGCTTCTACTGAGGATAAATGACCGGATCCAGACAGTGAAGCTAGTAGCCAACATAGTCTAGACCCATCCCTGCTCAAGAGCGCAAAGAGAGGCTTTGGGGGATAGACAACTCGAACCGACAGAGAGACGGAGTGATGGATGATCACTTCGAGGAGGAAAATCTGGGGAAGAAACCGGAGGAAGCCGGCCGTCCAGATCGTTTGGAAAAGGAGGAGACCTCAACAGAACTGCATCAACTTTCTGCACAGCTACCCAGGGCACCCAGGACAGCGGATGGAAGGTTTGTTCATCAAGAGCACAGTCCCATGGGGTTCAGTCTGCATGGACGTAGCAGAGCCAATGGGGACAACAGGAAAGAGAGGTGAGAAGTACCTCTTGGTGCTGATGGACACAGTGACAACTGCTAGAAGAGCAGGTCTTCCCCTGCAGAGGAACTCCGTTCACGTCACAGAAAGCAGGGAGGCGAAGACACTTCTCCTTTTTGCTCAGAGAAGAAAAAGGGAAGTTGCAGCTCAAAGTGTCACTGAAAGCAGGGCAGAGAGTTTGGATTAAAGCTCAAGATCGGCCTGCAACTACGGTGATCAAGCTGAGATTCAACGCCCAAGATTTTGTAAAGTAAGTACTGAACTTCAACACAGTACTACTGATGAAGAAAGGGGTCCATGAGGAAGCAGTGCTCAAGCCAGTTCTTAGCTACAGCGAACCAGAACATTACGAGAAGATGGCCAGAGAATCAAGCACCATGCCATCCTACAGTAGACTGGCCACTATTACGGGAAGGTTGCCGTTCAGAGAACACCTTCAAGGCTTTGGACTGGGAGGGCCGTGAAGAAATTGGATTATGCTAAAGAAGAACTCCTGTCACAACCTGATGGATTAAAATGGAAAAGGATCATGATTACGGATAAAGCGTCATGATGCTTATGCTTTTTGCTTTGCTCTGCTGAACAGCCAGAATTTTTTTTTTTTGTTTGAGGCCTTCTGTCTCAGCCCATCTTCCCTAAAGAACCATCCCACATCCTGAAGAACTGACAGTTCATCCAGCGAAGGTTCCTGTAGAAGAATCAGAGCGATCCAAGTTTTCTTCGACATTCATCACCTCATGGGGGAAATCAAAACTCCAAGGAGGGGGTGTCAAGAGAAGTGGAGTTTTGATGACTACACTGAGCCCTCTGTGACAACTGAGGATGAAGAATCTGCATCTTCACATCCCAGACGAACATCTTCTCTTTCCAGGGGATGAGGACGGCGAACTGCAGGAGGGTGATGGACTCCCAGCATGTGAAAGGTCTGACCTCGTGGAGGGGGTGTCAAGAAAATCCGAGCTCATCCCACTTCCCCATGCTGGAGATTTTAGTTTAACAGTAATAATAAATAAAGTTATCTTTAAAATGAATCACTCAAGTGACATCAAGGCCCAACAGTAGACTTAAGTGTCAATAAAGTTAGTTTAACAGTAATAATAAATAAAGTTATCTTTAAAATGAATCACTCAAGTGATATCTAGGCCCAACAGTAGACTTAAGTGTCAATAAAATAAATCTGGTTGTGTGTGTTGTTTTTGTCTCATGCAAACTTTGCTTTAATTTTACTTTTTTCTATCTAATCATAAGAAATCATAGTCAGACAGAGAGAGTCATGAAGCAAGAAAAGCAGGTTTCCTGGAAAAAGAGGAAGTAAGTTCCAGCCTGCAGATTTATAAAAAATAGCTGAGACTATTTCTTATTTTAAATCATGAAAGTTTTAAAGAATGAAATCTAAAACATTTTGAGTAATTTGATAAGATTCAAAGTAAAATACTTATATTAATATTGGTTTACTTGTAATAATATTTACACGAACATTTGTGGGAACACTTACAAGAAAAACAAGTAACTGTAACTTTAGTATTAAATAATTAGAATCATGTATTATTCTTGGTTTCTTTTCAGAAAAACATCTGTAATAACTCACATTAAGATTATAATAAGTATAATTAATAAGTTATGGTTATAAAATCATAAATGAATGCTAAATCAGAGAAGCTAAAGAAAATAAATGTGATTTTGACATTGAACTTGAAATGGTGTAAAAGGTGTAACTGCAATTAAACATCACTGATATGTTGGAGGTAGAGAGTAGGTGAAAGGTGAAAGGCAAGGAACTAACAGGAGAGCAGAGATGATCAACGCCTTATTTAGAGAGTAGGTGAAAGGTTGTGCAGGCAATGGACATAGGAGGTTGAGCAACCCTGAGACATTAGCACAGACATCAGGAAATGTCTGTAAGACAGTGATGGATATGAGATCATCTGTCTAAGCAGTCAGAAACCCTATAAAAGGTGAGTGCAAAAGAGGAACCGTTCGTTGGATCCTCCGGGCAGCTTCGAGCCAAGATCGAGATGGACAAAGAACTCTGCAGCTGAAGAAGAGCCGGGGCCACGGAGCCGAAGACTGTCCTGCTCATGCATGGGGACCAACCCGTCTGGCCCACAACCTGTGGCTTCGAATCGCACTTCTCTCATCGGCTGGGTTCAGACCCCAAAGACAAAGATGAAGACAAAGGCAAAGACAAAGAAGAAGAACTGGTGCCTTCCTTCCTGCCAGCACCAAGTCCTGTGTGACCTCACCATCCATGCGGAGAGGAGGCTCATCAGACCTACAGAGATCCCTGCCTTCATCGATCGGCGTCTTCCTCCTGCTGCAACACCTTCTTCATCATCAGACCTGCGGAGATCCTGGCCTTCATCGATCGGCGTCTTCCTCCTGCTGCAACACCTTCTTCATCATCAGACCTGCGGAGATCCTGGCCTTCATCGATCGGCGTCTTCCTCCTGCTGCAGCACCTTCTTCGTCGTCGTGCCAGGTCTGGGGTTCGAGGCGCCAGGCTCCGTCCGTCTCTCTCAAAGGTTCCTTTTTTAGTTTTCAGTGTCAGCAGTAGGGAAAGATAGACTAGATGATTGATTTTACTTATTTGATTATTTCTGCTACTGAATTAAGCTGTACTGACCCTTGCAAAAATGCCTTACTAATAAAATATTTAGCATACAGAAAATCTAAAAGATGTTGTGGACATTCAGTTAATGAGTCACCTTAAAGTTCTTTGATGGTTGTAAAATAGCTGTGATGTTTGATTCTGGAGAGGAAGAGGTGGAAAATGTTTTATAGGTTGCTGGTAGCCCAAATTTAAAACGTCATCCTTGGGACTCGCCCGAGTCACTAAAACCTACCTGGTTCAATAACAAATGCAAGTTGTAAAATAGAGAACGAGCGACCGTTAACAGGTGTGCTCTGTGAAACTAGTTGGCTGTAGGCTGCTCAGTCTGGCTAATTCACAGGGGGAAGAAGGGTGGGACACCTGGATGTTGGCCGTCAGAAACCAGGCGAATCGTTTCTCGAAACCAGCTTAAACAGAGTTTACTTCAGTTCTGGGCAGGGTAAATCCCAGCAGATTTAGGAAACTCAATTAACCCGTTAGATGGAGAGCTGGTAGCACATCTCCCCTCTCAGAAGAGGAAGCAGAGAGTGAGAGAGTAGAGACAGGAAGGAGGGGGGGGGTGTTGCGCAACAACAAAATAACATGTTCCCTTTATGGCTCATTTTCTAGGTTGGAAATTATAATAATTTGTTGAGAAAGCTTGGCGCTTTGTGTAATTTTGTAGCTTAGGCCACTAACATGTAGCCAAATAGCTTTACTGCTGTGGGTAGAATAGAATATAATCACTCTTCACTCTTTTAAATCCCCTAGGGGCAAGTGAGTGGGCAAAGAACAGACACAATAAGAAAGAAAAAACAGGGATGTAAAAGCAAGCAGATAAAAAACAGCAGCCTACTACAGATCTGAAGACAGCATTGTGATAATGCACATGGGAAAACACAGCAAAAAACACAAGTTAAAAAAAGATTAAAAGGTTAGAATCAGAGTTACCACAGCAGAGCAAACAGGAACCGACAAATGTAGTGTCCCTCTAGCCTCTAAGGAGCATCTTTGTCCAGAAATATTTATTTTCTGAATCCTGTGGGGCAGTCTGCACAAACCTGGTAGTTAGAGTCTTGTTTCTCTTGCTACATTGTGGATCCTGCTGCTTGTGTTGGACTGAAAGCCAAACAGACTCATCCAGAAAGTTCGGATTCATAAGAAGAAAGCTCTTTGTTGGGAAGAATGCGCTCCACAGTAACAATCGACTTAATAAAAACCTGTCATATCACAATCAAAACAAATGGAATAAATAAAAACGGTGGCAGAGAGGTGGTGAAAAATGAGGGATGTTTGCAAGTTTGATCCACAAATTTCTCTGTCACTTTCAATTTTTTCTTTAATTTACATTAAAAATAAATGTGCTGTCCAATCTGTTCAATATGATCTTTTTCACAACTTCTCAAGTTCTACAGAACATATTTACATCCATCGCTTGGACTTTAATTATGGAAACAAAATTGAGGAAAAAAAACAAAAACAAAGAAAAACTGTGAATACTCTGGTCCGTAACCTCTTCTTTACCTGTACCATTTGTGTGGTCAAACAAATTATTACAAAGCAAAGATTTCAGCACTAATTGTTTTTTACAACAACAAAAAAACACATTTTGTTTAGCACTATTCCCTTCTACTAAGAAGGTCTTGAGTGTAAACCCCAGCCATATTCTGTATATATTTTGAATGTTCTCCCTGTGCATGCGTTCGGTCATCCATGTATTCCATCTTCCCAACACAATCTAAGAATACGCTTGTTTGGTTAATTCATCCCTGCAAAATTCCCTCTACATGGGATTTACATTCTGTAAAAACATTGTGCTTTTTCTGAACAGAAAGGGATCTATGAATAAAATTTGACTGACTGAGTGTTCATTTGAATTGCTGTGAGTCTGTTTCCCTGTGGCTGAATGGTGGCCTGTAAAAGAGGTACCTTATCTCTCGCCCAAGAAGTGTTGCAGACAGGACACCAGATAAAAAATTTAATAAATACGAATAAAATCACTCACAAAAATAGTGAACAAAGGTAAACTAGTAAAGTAACACTAAGGACTACATACTGTATGTATGTTGAAGAATAATGGAAACTTTAATACCACTTTTTTAAAAATCCCTTCCATGACTGCAGTCATCTGGAACTTCTGCTACATCTCTTTCCAATCGTACTCAAGTCCTTTTCTCATTTTCTGCCTTTCATTCAATTTTTCCCTGTCTCACATACATTTACAGTCACCCTGACTCCACTTTCAAGTGTCTGTCATGTGCAAACTCAGATGTCCTCTGGCAGACTGCTCTGTCAGGAAGTGAACTCGACTAAGTCACAAAGTCCAGAGGCCACAATCTGCATTCCATATGAGTAATGGTAATCATGTATGTGTGTGAGCCTTATGTTAATCAGCTTTATGTTAATATATCTGTGCATAAAAACATAGTGAACATTTCCATAGACCTCACGCACAATCTTAACTAAACATCACAACACATAATGAGAGTTACCTTAAGAGTGTCCTGTGGATATTGTTCTTTGATGGCATTTAAACATAATTAAGCATGAAAGTTAATTTATGAAAAGTCAAAGGGCTACCATATAAAAATCTCAGATTAATATAAAATGCCAACAAACAGCTGATTTTCACTTTAATTTTCATTAAATTATTTCCTTATATTCTATAGTCTAGACTGCTTTCCACATTTTAATGTTATCAAGCAGTTACAATATTTGCTTAGTGATAGTTTTTCAAATTACCCTGAAATAATGTCATTTTTTGTGTTTTATATTATGAACCAATAACAAAAAATACTATCAATTAAGACCAAATCAAGTATATATAATCATAGCAATAAATAAATCATGTAAGGAAGCGTTCTGATCTTCGACTGCTTGAGGCACGTGTGAAATGTTTCTCTATTAAAATAGTCAGCAAGTTATTGATTCAGTGTATAGAGCTGCACAAAAAAGATAAATAAATAAAATTAATGAACCCTTTGCTTTGTTTTTGAATTGGTGGCTGTTTTACCAAATAAAAGACCAGGCATCCGGGGAGAAATGAAACGGTGCCACCTTTGTTCCACTGCACATGAACGACCTTTTGTGTCTTTGTGACGGCAAAATCCTGAGGTATTATGATAAAACCATAAAGTCACGTGGAACAGCTAGTGAGAGTATTCACCCAAAATAGTGCATGTGAATGAATGCAGACTGTGCCCTTGGAATCTGAAAGGAGGAGAATGCAAAATAAAAGCCCCTGGGGGTCCAGACAGACCGCCTGGTTCAAGATAAACAAAAGACAGGAGCTGTGAAGAGTTTCTCAGGAGGATCTGTCACTGAGAGGCGAAGACAGTGACCCCCAGGCATGGAAACAAATTTTACACTTCCGTACAAAGTACAGGTGAAACCAGATGTTGACATATGATTTCGAAATAAACATTTAATCTAATTTCCTTACTGTCAGACATTAAGTGACACTTAAGATCAGATAGCATTGCAAACATTATGTACAAATGCCAAAATGAAAACAATAGATTGATTATGTTTCCCTAGTTTTTGGAGAAAGCGTTCTTTGAACAGTGTGACATTTTGAGTTTCTTCCAGAAGCTTTTCTGTACAGGTTGATAGAATTTCGTCCCATTCTTCCCGACAGGTGTTAACAATTCAGGTTTATTAGTCAGCTTGCTTCCACTCAGCTTTTCACCTCTGCCCTCGAAGTTTGTGATGGAACATCTAAAAACATTGGCATTAAGCCACTTTATAACTAATTTGGCTATAGAGACTAACACGCTTCCTGTCGATTCCTGTTCATGTGTCAACTTAAAAGTGTAAAATCTAAATTTACATGGAAATTCAAAATTTTCTAGCTTTTATCAAGCAGGAATAAATTCAGCATTTTTAAGTGGCCTTAAAAATGCTGGGAAAAAATAGTTTGATGTGAATTCAGTCTGTATGAAAAGAGTGGTAGCTAATGAGTCTTTTTATGAAAGTAAAAATTATGCAGATATCTGGTTTCAGCTTCTGCCAGAAGGTGCCTTGTTAATTCTGCATGCTCCCTGCACAGGTTGAGCTTCCCAGTCCATTACAAACATGACATAAAGCATAATGCTTAAACGCACAGAGCAAAATATTGCTTGTAAAACAAAGCTTGAAAAAAACCAGATGTCAGAAGACAAATACAACGTAGTAACTTTAGAATGAATCTATATTCAGGTAGCACAAGGCTTCGATCTCACTTCCATTGATTTGTTGGCTTCACTGTTTTCAAATTGTACCAGGAAAAAAATCCAAACATTTTTTTTCAAAAGTTTATCTCATAGATATCATATTGAAGAAAATTAGATGGAATTTCATTACATCTACAGGCTGTGGCTGATGAAATTCTACTTTGGATGCACACATATAGAGAAAATTACATTTTTATTAGATGGATATGTATTTTTGAGAGTCAAAGACACATTGAAAAACCTCATTTTTAATTCATAAGCAGGAATGCGGTGGGGGGAATCTCTGAACATAACAATGTTGAAAAGATAAAGAGCTCCAGAGGGAAAATAACTGGAGAAAAGGGAAACAAGGACAATCTCAGCACTGGGTGACCTTGCAGGCTTCCTACCAGCAGCATTTGTGCCGGTAGAGTCAATTTGTAAACCACAGAGTGAGCTTTAATAATTTTAAGTGGCAATTGGATCTTTTTCAAAGATCCCGTAATAAAAAAGTACATTTACTCAGAACTTCAGCTCCAAGGATTAGAGCAACGAGGACTTTGAGAATGGTAAAGAAACGTTTGCTATGAACATTTATGCAATGAAATGTATGGATGGCACTAGACAAGCTGATAAAAGCATCTTAATGCAAAAAGAAATGGGGATTGTAGTATTTGATGTGTGGATTTCTTTTCTTTTTAAGCAGTTTTTTATGCTTTATATTTGTTGTGCGTTTTCTGTATTTACTCATTAATTTTGAATCACTAATTAACCATTTTGGCATCCAGAAAATGGAAACAAGCCAAAAATGTTACTTACTTGATGTCCAACTGAAAAACTCCCTTTCAATGACATTTACATTTTTATGGCGGCATGTGAGTCACGATGAAGAAAAAGAGAATACCATTGAGAGAAAAAGACGATTTCTTTTATCAGAAGTTCATCCCCTCACACCGTGGGATGACATCTCATGCCTGTTTAAAAATGCAGCAGACATTGTCATAGCATTGCTGCCAGAGAGATGAAACTCTGGGCCTACTGTGCTCATGTTTCATTATATTAATATAATAAGTTCTCAAACAGCTACCTACTATAAAGCAACACAAAAATCTATCTATATTCACCGTACCTTGCAGCACCTCTGCTGTTAATTTATGAGTACGGCGACATCCTGAAATCAACAGAAATTTGATTTAAATTATGTTATACCGCATGTAATGTTAAGTTTGAGAGGTAATGTTTTCATTAAGTCCATAAAAAATCGGTAATCAGTAGCATGCTAGTTTATATCTTAGGTTCAATACTAATTAACTGATTTGTGCCACAATAAGTGCAGTAGCTATTCTAACGCTGGCTCGACCAAAACTGTCAAACTAGAAACAAGGAGCTCGGACAAAATTGCCAAAGAATTATCAAATTAATTAAAACGAGCATTTATTTACCAAAAATTTATCTAGCCATAAGATTGACTAAGATTGATTTTGATTAGTTGTTTGTTTTTTGTAAATTGAACAGAAATAGTGAAATTTAATTGCTTTCTGCACCCAGTGCATACAAGAAAATCTCTAATCTAGCAGTCACTGCACTGAGCAGAGCATTTTTTTGTTCTGTGTCCTTGAGATAAAAATGAACACCATAGAAATCTTGTGATTGCCAAATGCTTGATTTATAATCTACAGGGTCAAGTTGGTTTTTTTTTCCAAAATGAAAAATGTTTGTTTCTTTCAAAATGTATTAGAAAATGTCACTTCCCCCATCTTGTTAAAGTTTAGCAATGTTCTCACAAGAAAACATTTATTTAAAAGAAGAAACTAAGTGAATATTTGTATTTACCAATCCCTCACAATGGGCAAAGTGATTGGAATCAGTTTCTCAAAATTGAGTTAAACAAATAAATAGCCATAACATCCACACAATAGAATTTGTTACTTGTCACCCATTGATTGCTAGTTGGTCAGAAATCTAAACAAATTCATCAATTTGGGTTTCTAATGCTTTTTAGAACATTGCGGTTGCAGGTGGGATAATTATAAACCAAATTAAGCAACTCATTTCACAATTCCTTTATCCAGATTTGCTTCAGAGGAAACAAAAAGTCTAAAATCTCTTCATTGAAGGATTTTTTTTTTTTTTTTTAGCTCATTTAACTTTGGAGCTTTTTTCATCCTTCATGTGCAAATTAAGAGTTTAATAGAAAAACAAACTGCAAAGGTGAAAAGAAAGTCACAAAGCAAACAAGTAGAAAAACATTTCTACTTGTCAACATTTATGAAACAGTGTGAGCTGCACATTTATTTCCCTGTGTCAATTAAAACATATATATTTTTACAAAGGGTTGAATAACTTCTGAATATCTTCTGGTGTTTATGTTATAGATCAAAGTTAACAAGATTGAATAATACAATACGTACAAACCTATTAAGGGCAGACTGAAGAATCATAACAGAGAAAATAAGCATTGTACACATCCATCCATCCATCCATCCATCCATCCATCCATCCATCCATCCATCCATCCATCCATCCATCCATCCATCAATCCATCCATCCATCCATCCATCCATCCATCCATCCATCCATCCATCCATCCATCCATCCATCCATCCATCCATCCATCCATCCATCCATCCATCCAACCAACACGTTTGTCCTTGCAGGATTGCCAGGGGGTCTAGTGGATATGTCTCCTTTTACTGGTCGCCAGTAGCTTCACCATAAGCCAGACATGACCAGCTGCTTCTAACCATTATTATCCTAGAGCCAAACACCGCTAACAGACCACTGGAGAGAAGATTTTGACAAGCCAATATAATACTGGAAAAAAATAGTTTAGTCAGCTGATGTCTTGAGGAGAAAGATCATTGGACATGATGGTCAAAATCACTAAAACAGCAGTGAAGTTTGGAGGTGGGGACATTATGGTGAGCACCTATCTTTCTGGGTATGGTACTGGCAGACTCCAAATAATTTAAAAGAGGAAGAAAGAAAAATATATACTGAGACAATGAGGTAAAACAAAGGGGAAAGCTTTTGATGTCAAACACAAGCCAAGTGAGTCTCCATTGGTTTCAAAGTAAGAAAGTAAAGCTGCTAAAGTTGTACAATCAATCCCCAGTTGTGAATCCAATTGAAAAATGATGCTAAGATCTAAAGATCAAAGTCCATACCTTCCAGACTGGAAGACATTATTTGTGTAAGAATGGACCAAAATCACACCTGAGCTATAAATGCAACCACATGGTGTGTTTTGTTACCACAACAACAAAAACGCTTTTCTGAGTGATGAATTCATTTCAGTAAATATGTTAATAATACTTATTCCCATGTTACTAGATTTTATGACAAATTCTATTAATTTCTCTGGTATTATTTCTTTAATTAATTCTTTTGTTCTGTTTCTTATGTGTTTGAATTTATTATTTTTAGTTTCTTGTTGGGCTTTTTTTCCTTTTTGGTTTCTAAAGGGTTTTGGTTCAGCTTCCTTTATTTAGTCTCCTGCCTGAGTTTCCCTTCTTCCCCCTAAACCAAATTTCCCTTGTCTAGTTCATCTGGTTTTCCTGTCACATTACAAACCAGCTGCCTCAGAGTTTAAGTTCCTGATTTTTCAATATTCAGAACTTTTTACAGCTTAATTATTGTTCTGTTCCTTTGCCTGCATACATGTCCAACCTCCTTGCCTATTTTACCTCATGCAAGACCTGTAAGTTTCTTTTATTACACCTTAAAAAAGTGTCTGTCTGCACATTGGCTCTGTAAATCAAAACATTACAAATAGCCTCATTCAAAACCTTCACTTTGTAAAGCATTGCTGTAGTGTTTATTTTTCCCAGTTTATATAATCATTTTCTTGACTGACTCAGTCATTTAAATGATAGACACAGATGCAAATATGAACATTTTCCTCTTAACATCTTCCTGATCTGCTTATACATGTCATAAGATACACTTATCTGATTGCAGATATGCTCAGATTCATCATGCTGTCCTTCCCCTCGGTGAATGTTTGCAACCCCATGATGACCATATGCTGCCTGGCAGCTTGATGTGATTAATATTCTCAGTAAGCAATGAAACGTAAGCAAGGATCCCAACAGCCTAGTTTTAACACTGAACAAAGGAGATGTTATTACCATCTCATTAAGTTACATAATGTGAGCAGATCTAAGATTTCTAACTAATTCACTGAGCCATTGATTAAATGGTTTAATGGTCACATTTGTAAGTTAATAATCATGACAGTTAGGAGACGAGGGCTTTAGAAAAGCTAATATCATCCAGTTAATGCTCTCACATTATCTGACTGAGACTGCAGAAAGCTCACGTCAGATGACACAAATTACCAAAGACTAAGACTAGATTAAAGGCATTCAACCCCAAATTAAAATACATAACCAATGTCAAGTATCTGTTATGATCACAAGCAGCTTAGTTGCAAAAGTTGCTTTCAAGCTGGAAAAGCTCAACCACAGTTCATATAGTTATGTTTTTCATCCTTACAGGTAAACCAGATTGCATCACAATAAATAATCAAACATTCTCCAGTTCTTGTATTCAGAGCGGCAGCAGGCTGGTATGCCCACTCTACGCTTCACGATTTGATACATTTATTGTACAACTAGCAGCAGCAGTTAGGCAAACTAAAAAACTGAAACTAAAGATATTACATACATAAAATGCCAGAACAAATTAGTTGTTATGCAGATGATGTACTATTTTTCTCTATCATTCACTTACAGACTACGCTCTCTCTTTCTCTCAGGTAATTTATTAACAAGCTGTTATTAAGAGTTCTAGATTATTCTAAAAACTGGTTAAAATCTACAGCTCTTCCAATTAATTGTTCTTTCCACAATTCCCTTATTGCAGGCAAATAATTTGTATATTTGGATTTCAATGTCTCTCCTAGATTTACCAACTCAAATTAAATTGACATATTTAACAAAACTAAACCATAAGCCACTTTTTAAGGAAGTGGAAGATGATCTTGGTACCCATGTCACTCATGGAAAGGGTTGCTTCAATAATAATGAAGGTCTTGCCAAAAACCAATTACTTATTCTCAAAGCAAACAGTCACCTGAGTGTTTCAGAGCCCTGGACACCTCAGATATGCTTAAGCATTTTTAAAATAATAATACCCCAGTGAAGTGGGATATTATAGCAAAAAGCTGCAATGCTCCACTTGTGAGAATAAGTCTGTTGGATTCTTCTTGGTGCTCAGACATCAATTACAATTGCTTGGACATAAAAAAACACAAACTAAATAAATTAAAAAAGAGACAGAAATCCAAAAGTGCAAAAACGTTTGCTACTACTGTTAATTATGCAGCTAAGCATTAAAAACACAAAGTTTCCCTTATCAGGACTGACAGGTCAGAGCCATGATGAAAGAGTGAAAAAAGATGCAAACTGATTAAAGTTAAAGCAGGAGAACCAATGATATTTTCAACACATGCAATTTCAACCCTGTCAAAGCAGGACACATTACTCACAAGGTTTATCAGTCAACTGCTTTGTCAGGGCAATATGCTGGCAGTGGCAGACTGCCACCTCAAATACAGATAAAAATCCTGCTTCAACGATCTGGTAATCTCACTTATCTCCAGCTCCACACCTCAATATCTTTCTTCATTAGTAGCTTCAGACCAGGGTACAGCCTGGAAAAAGTGATCTTACTCCAGGCACTTTAATACGCGTTCAGCTCCACTTGGGCCTAAAAAGAAGGCTTTAAAAATCTTTACTCCAGATGCTTTACAACATTTGTAAAATGAGATACAGCATTGAATGAAGGCCTTGATGGAAATATTTTCAAAGCATTGCAATCTCTTAATGTGCAAAACTAAAGAAGGCTTTTATGCTTTCGTATTTCTTATAACGAAGGTAACTGTACGAAGAAATTATAAATAGGGAAGGTTGCATAATGTGTTTTATTTTTTCAGTCATATTACTTGCTTTGAAACTGGCATCAACGTAGACAAATCCTTTAAAAAACTGAGCTGACTTACGTAATTTCAAAGCATTTGCTGTTAGGGATGTTGAGTCATTCTGGCCACTAATTAAAGTCAGCCTGTAGTGGTACACAGAAAAACATTTTCATTGTTATTTGCAACATAGGTACTACCAAATTACTTGTGATGGAGGAGCCAATGAGCTCCAATTCCTAAAAACATTCATTGTTCAAGATAATGCTACATCAGAAATGTCTCAAAAGAAAAATGGGCTTGGACCATGTGTCAAACTAAATGACATCAGAACCAACATAATAATATTCCAGTTCCACTTTTCAAAATGCCTGGATGCTGCTAGTTGATAAACTCAGTCACCATGTTAACTAGTGCTCCATTTCTCAGAGATATTCTGTCAGCAGTCTCTCTGTCTTATGAACGTCTCACTTACAAAGGCCCTACTGCTGTATGAAAGCTCATTTCTGGTTGGCAATGCTAAACAAGAGACAACTTGACTTTTTTGTAGTTTAGTCAAACCAAAAACTAAACTTTGTCTCTGCTGATATTTAGAAAGTGTTTTTGGCCATTGCACACCCTGCCTTGCAGCCTAGAAGTTTAATGACTTTTGGATTGGTTCTCAAAACTTTGTCCTGAACTACCGTAAATAAAGTGATTCTCTTTTCGAACTCATCAGCAGGTTGTGAGGAGATAATTAAAAGTATTATATTAAGTATTGTGTATTATTAAAGTATTTGAATTTGTTTGGGGCAGGAAAACAACCCATACATCTAGAACACTGACCCCAGATGAGCAGAACTGCCCACCTCTACACCACACACTCAATGAATGGACATTTAAGCCCTTAAGGCAGGGGTGGGCACTCCTGGTCCTCGAGGGCCGGTGTCCTGCAACTTTTAGATGCATCTCTACTTCAACACACCTGAGTCAAATAATGAGGTCGTTAACAGGACTCTGGAGAACTTGACTGTACTTAGGAGGAGATTCAGCTGTTGGATTCAGGTGTGTTGGACCAGGGAGACATCTAAGAGTTGCAGGACACCGGCCCTCGAGGACCAGGAGTGCCCACCCCTGCCTTAAGGGATACACTGTTTTGTAACGCTAAAGGTCTTCTGAGAACTTAATGATCGTCTTCTATTATCTACTTAGTTATAGTGCCATATTACAGTTACATGACTCAGCACATTTTAATTTAATGACTGTCTTTCCCTTTTATTATAATGAACATTTCATGTTTTATCCCAGAAAGCTGTTCTGCACATTGTAGGATTAATAGGGTGTAAGAAACCAAGTACAGTCAAGCTTCTGTTGAAGTCTGTGCTTCATAATTAAATAGTTTGCATAATTATTACCGCTAGTTCTGCTTCCCTGTGATTAATCTAATAATGAAGCAGGAATTTGTAGATTAATTGGGGAAAAAGATTACAGAGTGGAGCTTAAAACTCTCAGTTTGGCTGCATGGATGTGTGTGTGCAAGCAGCATGGTGCCATTCACTCCTACCAGCCATCTGTACCTGCTGTTTAGTTGCTCTAGTTTCTACAGGTAGAACATGGCGATCTGCTTTGTTTTTGCCAAGAGACTGTGGATACCTGGCCGAGCCCATGCAAAAACCTACATGATTAAAAACTGTTTCATGAGCGTTCCAGTCCATCCTGCTTTATGAAAACGATGGGAATGATTCTTTACTGAACAACACATTACACCAGAAGTTTTTGGCAGTCTCATATGCATAACCAACAACACCTCATTTGTAGTTGCACTACTTGTGGTCTGCAACATCTGATTGCAGTTAGTTGCTTTTTGTGTGGCTGGTAATGCTGAGCAGCTAATAATAACCTTTAAAACTTTACTTACCACAATGCCTTGCAAAAATAACCTCCCTCCCCTTATGCTGCTTCATACGAGGAGTAAAACTGTCTACTTTTATTATTTTTGCTAGTGTTTTGGGGAAATGGATGAAACAATGTGAACATTTGTTTTAGAAAAAAAAAATGAGCCAGTGAAACGATGAACATCTTGAAAGCTGCTGCTCTTGTGGGATATTCCTCATCTGCTGCAGTTGTCAGTATATGAAACTGTAATGTGCTAAAATGTGGGAAATGTAATGGATGTGAATACCTGTGCAAAGCATTCTTCCTCAAGGGTTGAGAACTTCACTCTCAACCTTTGAGCCTATTCAATGAACTCTGCATGACATGTAGTTCAGTTAAAATGAACTATATGCCACTATTGTTCAATACATCTTCTGAAACTTTCTTTTTACAGGCAGCCTTTTTCATACACAAGAAGTCATATGACCACCAAAAACAATAATGACCACGTGGTTTTCAGTGAAATGAATTTGACAGTAGTGAAGGGTTCAGTTGGAGCTAAAGTTTCAAACGTACAGAATGTTTTTTTTTTTAAATAGAACCAAGGTCAATGCATAGTCAAGATGTCATGAAATATAAGAAAACAAAGAGGCAGTCTGAATGTGACAAAAAGAAAACAACAGCTTACATACGGGATTATGCAACACAAGTAAGGATGAAGAAAACACGATTGGTCCATTTCTCTGTGCATCCGATTTCTTTACCTGATTAATTCTGTTCAGGGTCTCAGCAGTCAATGGGGTTCAGGGCCCAGAGCAGGCCGTCTTTCCAGTACTAGTTCGCAGAGTAGACCAGAACCAGAAGACCTGAGAGGTCTAGAGGGTTGAGACAACGACAGTATTTTAAGGCCTGTATATGAGCTACAGGAAGCTAGTACAAAGATTTTAGAACTGGGGTGATGTGCTCTATCCTCCTAGTTTTAGTGAGAACGCGAGCAGCAGCGTTCTGGATCAACTACAAATGTCTGATTAACTTTTTAGGCAAACCTGTGAAGACACTGTTGAGATTAAATAAATCTTCCTGGGATATTAGTTATTTAATCCTGGAAATGTCCTTCAGGTGATAAAAGGCTGACTTTGCAACTGTATCTATGTGTCTTTGAGGATTCAGGTTTAAGTCCATTACTCTTTTCCCTCCATCGTTTACGTTTGTGTCGCTGGTGTTACACGTAATTCCCCAAGGAAAAAGAAGAAAGCAACAATACGTGTTTACTAAAAAAAAATTACAAATATAGTCACACACAGTAAGTTGGATACATAACTTTAATTTGATTATTGGATTGTAAATAGTAACACGTTAGATTACGCATCACAAGGATGTGATTAGAGTAATGCGTTGATGACAACATTGTTTGACATTTCTCCTCAAGCTATTTACGGATCTGTCAGGTTTCCGATATGTGTCCCCCTAATGATAAACTTGTTCCTACGCCCTTGGTTTCAACTATATGTTAGTGTTAATGGTCACAGTAACTTATGACATAAATTATTTACACTGGACTTAAATTTAGCTGTATCAAAATATAGAGTGTTATATACAAACACAAGCCACACCACAATTAAAATAAAAGGAAAATTTTATCTTATAGGAAAATGAAAGGAACTTAAAGGAAAATGTTTCCTTTACCTTCCGCTTAAACAATAGAAGATGAAGGACACCAGCAGCTTGTCCCATAAAAAAATGCTGGATATGCAGAAAGAATACCAAATCCCACATCGAAGAACACATAGAGGACACAGCTTGGCAGAATGTCACAGAGACAGACGACGAACTGAGTTGAATTTGAATTTTAGAAAATAATGATTTTCTAACCATTGAAATAAGACAAAGCTGAACAGTGCACGTTTAAGAAGTCCTGGACTCATACATTATATATGGATAGTTAGCCCTCATGTCAGGTATTAGAAAAGCACAGGATCAGTTATGGTGATTTCAAGACTGGAGGCTATTGCACACTCATCTTTGAACCATTTGATCTCAGCAAAAACAAGTCTACGTCTAGGTATCTAATAAACAAGAATCTAAAAGCAGTTATATATGCTAAAAGAAATGTAACTTTTAATATAAATACGTATCAAATTTAGCCAAGATTCCGGAAATTTTGTAGACAAATTTTGTAGACATTTTATGATTTCAACAACTAAAATGCTCACCAGAGAATTGATAAAGAACAAGATGTGATGAAAACAAAGAACAAAGTGTGAAAACAGAAGGCAGCTAATTCCTGGGCTGGTCCCTTTCTAACTAAATTTTCCTGCTGTTAGCTTATTTCTGCTCAATAACCTTGGAGTTGTACGACGATGCAAATTTAATTTTGCACCTTTGAAGCTCATCTCATTTACAGCAATCACCTCTGCCTACCTTTGTCAACTCTCAGCTGAATTGAGAGCAATTTACTATGTATGCACATCACTACATCTGACATTTATCTTCTTGCTATTCAATTACAATGCACATAACATCTTCTGTTGGCACCTCTTAAATCTACAAGCGCAACATAACAATTAGCTTTTATTTTTGACTTTGTATGAAATTCAAAAATACTGTATTGATCTCAAAGCGGAAATAAATAATCAAATGAGAGATAGAATAAAGTTCAGATTGCTACACTTTAAATTGAAAAATGATCTAAAAATACATAACCGACCTGATGTAAAATTTTGCTTAAGAGACGTAATGATTTGTCAGGCGTTGTGATTTGGCAGAATGTCCTTTACAATGAAAAAGAAAAGAAAGGAGTTCAATTGTAGAAGGTTTTTATATCCTTCATAGAGTTAATATTGGCATTACAGTACATGCTTTTTGTGATTCTTCGTGAGTGGGGACTGCAGCAGTGGCAGCAAAAGAAGATGAGCAGGAAGCTGAGAGGGGGAGGAGGAGTGAAGGAGCTAATTGAGTGAAAAGGTCAATGTGTGTGACTGTGCTTAGAAATAAAGGGTCGCTGACAGGTTAATGAGAGTCTGCCATTCATTTAAGATTCAGTGTCAAAGTCAGAGGGGGTGAAGTAGCAAGGATCTGTATCTAATGAGCACACGATGCGGTAAGCTTTAGTATTTGTGCTGCTTTTATTTCTGCATTGTTTAACTACTTTGAAGACTTTTCAAGTAGTGAGTTTTGGTCAGACCTGATTTTTGTAGGAATTAACCTGAGGTCTGCAGTAACTACACAACATTTTTAATGAAAAAGAAAAACCACACATAATTTTTGAAGTTGTTTTACTACTTTGCATATTTTACTTTTACTTGAGCATTACTGTGATGAAGTATTGCTACTCCAGAGTGAATAACTTCACAAAATGAAGAACAAACATATCTTAGCCGAAGATGCACAAGGCAGAAACAGAAACCTACAGTTTACGTTAAAGTGAGACATCTGGTTTATACGCCAGCTGTTGTGTCATTAGGAGATCAAGAACTACATTAGTTTTATAAGCTCAAATTAAATTAGATTTGAAAAAGTGTGCCTTTGACTAAATTAGTGTTTTCCTAAATATGTTATTTATATTATTTGTTTAATTTCTTTATTTGATATAACCAAATTTGGACAAAACTTTATATTTTGCTTTGTCTGATTTATTTATTTAATCAGATGTTCTGATCACTGAGTAACAGAAAATTGTTTTCTGCTTCTACTTGAGTAAGTCATACGTTGAATAGTATATTTTAGTAATATTAGTAATATTTTTGGGTACTTAATCCACCTCTGGAAGGCTCCCAGTAGCCACTGACTATACAATTTGAATCTGCAGTGATTGTCACTTGCAGCTTCTCCAGGTAACAAATAAATGTTACGCAAATGTAATTTTACATGTTTGGAAAGAAGCTGTGTTATCTACATAAATATAGACGATCCATGTCTACTAATCCTGGCAGCATTTCTTTATTGCTTCGTCCACTCCCTAGATGCCTTGAATGTCAAGCAAGAGAATATCCTGGTATTTTCTTCCTACAGAAGACAGATTATTACCATCCTGCGAATGTTATGTAGTCACCTTTTGTAAAGGATGGTTTAATTAACCAGTTGCCTTTTATAGGTTTGAAATAATAGTTACATGAAAAGTCACATCATTAATATGTCTGCACATTAATTACTGGGTTAGACCCCGAGGGCTGATTTGATGCCGAAGAACCCAGGAAATTAAAACATTAATTACACGTATTATTATAGTGTCACATTTTTAGAGGTTAATTATTTCATGAACTTTGTCCACTTAACTATTTTTCCTGTTTTATTTTGAAGTGTTGTTCTTGCTCTGCTTCCTGTTGTTTCTTGGTGATTTGTAATTGTCAGAGCGTGTTAAACTGGGTAATTAATCGTGTCATTCCCGCTGTACGGTTCTCCTATCTGCCTCATTACTGTTCCTTCCTCGGGTCTTTCTGTGTCCATGCTATGTCCTCCATTACAAGCTTTGTAAACTTTCATTATGTTTGTTTCAGGTTACATTTCTATTGATTTTTACCCCGATCCAATATCTTTGAGACCACCTTTTCAGCAGGCAAATAAATGCTTTTTATTAAGAAATGCCACATTATATACTACTGCTGAAAATATAGGGGTTTTTGTGGAAACATTTAGTAGGGAAAGGAAATGTCCAACAGATTTCTTTTCTTTTCTCCTTTGGTTCCCCTTGAAATTGAGTTCTTGGTACTTTGGGTTGGTACCTGCACTACATATCTCCTGTTCCATAAATGCCATGTTTCAGCACTTGCCTGTGGTAGCATTGCTTTTCATCTTCAGAATCACAGCTGCTTGCCCTCACCTTAGCCAGCTTCAATTCTGGGAAAAAAAAACCTCATTCAGGTCACGCCTGCCTTACTCAGACATTCACAAGTCCAGCCTGTAAAACCCAGGAGATCAAAGTCCCACTGAGCCTCTGGAAAAGCACACCCATCTCAAACCTGCCTGCTTTCAGATAAATCCCCTAAAACTATCCTCCAGTGTCCTAAACTGGCTTTTTGGTTTCACACCTAAATCACAAAAAGGAGTGAAAATTTAGATTGGCGATCAAATGGAAAGTTTCTTAACCTATGTGAGAAAAAAGCAGGGAAACATTCCACATCTAAAGCACAAACATTTATGAGGTTTAGTGATTGAAGATACTAATTGCATCACCTGGCAAAAACATTGTTTCCCTGGTGAACTGTACAAGATTTGTTCATTTAACTTAGATACTTGAGTATTATAATTTGTAAAAAATCTGCCAGAATACCGTCAAATGCGACAAAGTGTTTAATATTCAAGTTCCAACTCAATTTCCTGATGAATCTTGAAAGTGTTTGCTTTTTTTTTTTTTTTCATTTTCCTGCTGTCACTGTGACATATAACTTTCTGTCCTCTTATCTTCTGAATTGTGCATTAGTAAATGGATTTCAAAGAGGCAAACTTCACATAAAAGTGCTGCTATCAACAGTTTTGCAACTACTGAGATAAACAGTAAATTCTTTGAATTGCTTCAAGCTTTTCAAATCCTCCCTGTAGGATTAGGGGACTCATAGGCAAAACCGAAAATCAGAGATTTCGCACACAAACTGCAAGTAAATAGTAATAAAAAAAAGATAATTACTTCCTTCATTAGTTATTTGCATTTAGTGAAAGGACTGTTGGTTGCTCGGGATGTTTAGCATTTAAATGCGTGACTTGTTTAAGGAATATTAAAATGATCTTACTGGAGATTAGTTTGAAAGCAATTAAAATGCATGAGGAGAGATTTGAATAACTTGAAAAAGTTGTTGCTTATTTAACTGCAGATACATTTATTATATATACTTTCTGATTACCACACACAGTTAGCTAAATTTTAAGTGATGTCTCTGCCTCTCCCATCTCCATTGCTGTATAATTTGAGAAATTATCTAAACATTACAGATAATAAAACAATATTTTGCACCTCTTTCCTCATGTTTCCTGTTGGAAATAGAGTTTTTGGGCAATCATGAAGTTCTAACTTTCAGGAATATCTTGGACAAAGTAGTCAAAAGTTTTCAAATAATTTGATATAAAGTCATTCACAGAAACAGGATCATAACTTTTCTGCACCTTTGAAAGCAGAACAAACATCTATTTACTGCTGTTAAACTGATTAAATTCAAGATAAATAAAATAAACAATGTAAAATAGTATTTATTATAGTAACAATATTAATTTCTTTCTTTTTATTTCTACACTTCAGTAGATTGTTCTTAGTTTTAATGAATGAAGCTTCAATCCCCTGATGAAACAGTATGAACTGAACAGAATGGAGCCTTCACCATCATGTATTGATCAGATATGGAAAGTGTGGCACATACAGGCAGCTATAATGTCAGAATTCCCTATTGGTGTTTCAGATGTCTATGTAGGATAAGTCTACATAGACATCTGCTTTTCTCTTACTGCAGATATATTGCAGATAGCATGCAGCAGAAAGGCTGGAAATATGACCCTATTCCACTGTGTTCATAAAAAAAACCCTCCTCAATGTTTTTTTTTTAAAAATCAATCAATCAATCAATCAACGAAGTTGTTTTGTATAGCACATTTCAGCACCAAGGTGGTAAAAAGTGCTTCACATAATAAAAGGAGAAAATTCCAAAGCTATAAAGAAAACAAAATACAGTCAAAAATTTTCAATAATAGCAAAACCGGTATGTGACTCGTGATATGAAAAAAGAAAACTAAATTTGAAAATCTGAAGTCAAAACTAATGAAAACTGACAAATTATTTACATTTTGGTGATCATTTATTTTATTATTATTTTTTTTTATTTTACAAATATTTTCAGTTTGGCATCTGATTAAAGAAAAAATAGTTGACAACTGGACTCTGGTGCATGGGATTTATTGAATTTATAACAGAGTTCAGACATTGCTTAAGATAAGGTCCTATTCCTTAAAACTTTATATTTGGCAGAATGTATACCTTCTTTTTCCTACGTTTGATCACATTAGTTGCTTTTCTAAGATTCATTTGATTACTTCCTGTAAATTCACTGCCACTTGGGATTGTAAAAGTTACAGACTGTGGCCATTTGTTTCCAGTGGTTTCTCTGTTCATTTTTCAATATAAATAGTTAAATGGTAATAAAAAACATGACTTCAAAAATTAAACCAGAGTTAATTTAAAAGTAGGAATGCCTTAGGGAACATTGGACTGCAGGGATAGTCTTAACATTTTAACAGTCTGTCAAAGCCCCTGACTCTTTAATATCCAAGTCGTTCTTTTAGAACTTCTTGACTCTTAAGCCGAATACCAGTGAGAATATATTAACAAACCCACAAAGATACCAAAGTCTTTACTCTGCCTCCAAACTCACTGTAGTGAAGGAATGTCAGTGGGAAGTGTGAGAATAAGCATGATCTGCTGAGACTGCACCTTTTGACCTGCATCCAGGAACCAAAGGATCCTCTGGACAAGTTAATCAATGTCCACTTTCAGGTTTGCTATTAATCTTAATCACCAAGTGCAGTCATGGATAAAGCAATTTTAAGGTTTTTTTTTTTGTATAGTGTTGTGTTCTTTGTGGATCCTGGAGGTAAACTGTAGTGCTTACCTCAGTGATGCATTGCTCCTGTCTAAACTTTGCTCTCTCTCTCTCTCTCTGTGTGTGCGTGAGTGCACGCCAACACATACACACACGCATGCACCCCCACACACGCACACATACTGCAGTGTACGATTTTAGTTTTGATTCAACTGACAGTTCTTAGTGAGGGAGTTAAATTATGGGATGTAACACTTATGTTCATTATTTTTGTGCTGAACTGGTCAGGTGTGTTTGGGATAGTAGGAAGATGAACTCCCCTAACTAAAAAAGCAGGAGAAGATCTTTAGTTTTGTCACTGTATTAAAATTAGCACAACTAAAATTAGCACTCAAGTAAGCCTCAGCAATTGATATACTCACTGCTTTTTAACTTGGACAGTCAATCCAGTCATCTAAAAACATGAATAAGATGGGAAAATGTCCTTAATTTCCTTCTGGGAAGTGTCTTTACCAAGAATATTGCACTAAACACTCCCCTTTCAATTAGTTGTTTCTACTTGTTGCCATTGTTCCTCTCCCAACTATATATGTAGAGTCTAGAGTGACATTTGTTAAAAATAATGGGATACATATTTTGCAAACTCTGCATTTACTGTATCTAATTCAAAAGTTTTGGTTCCAAGTATGCTTAATGTCCATTATATCTTTGCTTTTTATGTGTACTTTGTTTTGTCCTTAAACAGAAATAAATGCTGTATGCATAAGGTGACCTCAATGCTTTCCTCAATGAGTTGGACATGAAAAGGACGTTTGGATAAGTAAAATAAGTCAAGACAACATGTCAATATGTCAAGACAACAAATATGAAATGGAGGAAGAGAGTAAAAGAACAGAAGCATAGAAAGAGATGAGCCATGACAGCTTTACAACATGAAGCAGGGCTGCAGGGTCTTGTCCTTGAAATGCACTTTATCTTATTTCCTAGGAGGTCTGAGTCTGTGCATGATGGGTTCAAATGTCGGGGCAACAGAGTTGGGACTGAAGAGGGCACAAGTTCATTTCACTCAAGGAATTAAACCTTAATAGTTTAATAAAATATGGCGTAACATTGGTAGCTAAACTTTCAAAATACTCTTTTACTTCATAGTAGGTATACGGGTTAATGGTTGGAATAAAAAATTATATATCTGTAATTCAGTTACCTTTATCACTGAAGTTTGCAATTCCTCATTTGCAGACCTCCTCTATTTATCATGTCTATCTGCCATTTACAGTCAGAACAAACTTCTAGGCTGAATAAAATTATCTCTTAATTTCCTAACTCTTCAAGGAGCATGAATAATTTTGGGCTTGACTGTAAATGTGCAAAACAATTTTTGTTATGAAGCTTAAACTTTCAAATTGTAAGTATAATTGTAAGTCTGGTATCCAATCCAAGAACGATTCAGTCCATGTTGTGATGCAGATATTGGATAAGTTCTGTTTACAAAATTTGTTGCAGTATTTTAGGCATTTCTAATCTACATAAAGAATTCTGCAGTCTTTATTTTTGGGCATGCCAAAGTTGTCTTAGTCCAGTTGAAATGTGCACAGTCAGTTAGCAAACAGTGACATCAGTTTGAGGCAGATGAAGCTTGGTCAGCATGCAGCTTCACAACCTACATTATAAACAGATAGTCAGTGATTCATACAACTGTGTACTTATTCAATCTGTTTAACACTTCATCAATTTTATGCTGAATGATGATGAAGCATAAAATGTGTGTTGCAGGTAATTCTTTCCAGACATGCTTGTATTGGTTTGATTAAGACACGGCAATGAAACGAGGCTTCTGTTTCTGAAAGCTGCTTTCCTTTTAAAACCCACATTAGTTGTTATAGGCGAGAGTGATTTTTATCACTAACCTTTATGTGGACAGCTAGGTGATAGGAATGCCTTACCAGATTAAACATTTTTCTATGGGCTCATCCAAGAGGAGAGAATGCTTGGTAAAAGCATTGAGGTCACCTTGTACAAACAGCATTTATTTCTGTTAAAGGTCAAAACACAGAAAAAGCCAAGATATAATGGATATTAGGCATACTTGGAACCAATGACTTGATGCAATCTATTTGGTTTCCCTATAGAAAATGTTTTGAACTGACTTAAGTAATAAACTGAGCTTAATGGAAGGTTTGATAACTAGGAATAATTGGAATATATTTGGCTGAAATGACTTTTGTTTGGTAAAGTGTCTTGAGATGGCATGCTGTGAAGTGAAACTATATGAATAAACTGAATTAAATTGAATTATTGGTACATTTTAGTCACAGCAACAACATCATGAATTCAGTTTTTAATTGTCTTCCAGTATGAATGTGGGTGTTTATGGTTGTCTGTCCTGTATATCTGTTTTGGCCCTAATATCTGTATCAACTACATATTCCGAGGCCCATTACTACAGTTACTGCAGTGTAAAGTCAATGTGTTACTATCTATCAAACCATTGTTTTAATTGACTTATTTCTAAAGTTATCCTCTTTGCTTATTACTAATTTCTGTGTTCCTTATTAAGTTTGTGTGTGGAAAAATATGTGCACATATTTTGTGCATTTATTGGAGAAAGCACACCTTAATCATGTATTCTGTGTCTTATTCATCTACACTCAGGGGTCATTGGATTTAAATGGGGATAGATGGAAACCGGTTTGTGTTGTGTTTTGCACAAAAGTTACTGCATTAGTGCAATTTGAGGTGTGAGTTCAGCTTTCAGGAGGAGTACATTTATGGGAAAACTGTTGGAGGTCATGTCCTTTTCATGCTAAGTTGCCATTTATGCTCCAAAAGCAGCAATGGGGTTTTCTTGGTTTTCTTATGTTTTTGTGCAATAGAGATCCTACCATAAAAAGACTTCAGAAATGTGAAATGATGCAAACCAAAAGCGTTTTTGAAACAGTTTTTTGGGAGAAAATGAAAAAATATCTCAAAGGCCTCTCAGAAAAATGTTGAAATACACTGAGTGAAGAACTGTTTCCATTTGGTGTAAAAAGGAAACCACATTAGCTGTTCTACAGCTAATAATTAATTAAAGAAGCATTCAATGAAAATGTGGACATACGCCAAATGACGAGCTATTTATAATTAATGCAAACTCAAAAATCCTGCGCATCAGAAACTGCTAAGTTTCCAGCAGTTGAGCAAATCCCCACTCAACTTAAGAAAATCAAGTTTGTAAACAGAAACACCAGAGGTTATTCAGGACTGTTAGGGCTTTGTTTAAGTTGCCCATCTTGCTCAAAATGAGATGTTTTCTTTCACCAAAAATGATGATTTTTTTTCCCTTCGTGACTTGGTGTCATATGACGTAACCTTTGAACCAGACTATCAACATGTCTATACAGGCAGGCAGGCCCACACAACCTCACATATAAACTTGTCACGAGAAGTAAGTGAAAAGGTGCATGAGTGTTTAAGCCCAGAAGAGGCTGTATTAAAATAATTTCACATCCGCTTCATACAGAAACGGATGTGAAGCTACAGTTGTGTAGCTTCACACGGTTGGATGTGAAGCAGCTCAGGATTTCTAAAATAGGCTAACCTAACTACAAAAGCAAAACAATGAAATTAAACTCAGCTTAATTTCAGGTTTGTCACTAAGAAGTTTCAATAGTCACAAATTTAACTGACGGGTGGTGGGAGGTTCAAGAAACAGCAAGGTGTCTCAAGAATGATTGCCTGGATCCTAGTAGTCTAATGATGATCCAGCCACCCTCCGGTAAATTTGTGCTGTAGTATTTGACTGAGATGACGTAAATGTAAAAATGTGTAATGTGGTGGTTCTGTGTCTCTGATGGCTCCAGATGGCTGTAATGAAACATTCTGACAGTAACAATAGCTGAGTCATTCAACATTTGGTACTAGAAGAGTGTTTGGATTCACCAAGAACTGCAACATGGGGTGTTTGAAAGAAGCAATGAGATGAGCCGACTCTGTAGTAGCAGGTCTCAGGTCGGTGTTAAACTGTGTGGGTGTGTGCTATAATGCTATAGATCAGCAATCAATGATGTGTGAAGAGAACAACAAATTGCTACTCGAGTACAATATAACTGAAGAAGAAGCTAACTTTGTTGTGCTCTTTGACTTTAATCTGACCATCTTCATCTTTATATACGTCTTATTGTATTTTTTGTTGTTTTTTCCCTCCATCTTCAGATGTTTATAGATGGTCATTGCAACTGTTCCCAAAGCTTACCTGTGGTTATGCAGCATGAGGCATGAAGCACCATCACTTTTATGCATTTCTGACGTTATGTAAGCTTCACAAATGGACAGTTAATGCAAAGTAATACAGCAGGCAGGAGGCCTTACTGGCATTTATGGCTGCTTTGTTCACATTTTCCTTCTTAAAGATAATTGTAGTGATACTCCAGCAGCATTTCATTGCCCTTTAAAGACCCATTTTGTTTTCTTTGTAACATTTACATGGAAAGCAAGCTTCTCTACAATTGCAAACCATCACAGTCAAAGTGGATTATTATTGGCCCTACTTCGAAAGACATTTCCAAATCAAATTATGAGCCACAAAATTGCCTAAAAACACTTTTATGATGATGCGCTTATTATCTGTGGTGTTCCCACAAAGCCACTTTCTAGTTGTAGCTGCATAGGTATGACTCTTTTTACCAGTCAGCAGCCTGTGAACACAGGAAAGTACTGCCGAGTGCACTTTCAGCCACAGAAAAACTGTCACTTAGGCTTGCCCCTCTGATCTCGAGTAGTTTCTTGCACAGAGCCAGCAAGGGTTGGTTTTAATACAGGGTAATTACGTGGTCATTTGGAGGAAAGCCAGAAGCTAAAAGCTCAGTCAGAGGGCCTTTGCAACTTTGACAGGTGTAGCTGTTACATTTACTCAACAGAATTATAAAACCTCTTATTTTAATGTTTCATCTCTGTCTGAATACAGTGGTAACAAATGTCACGATATGAACACTTAGACGACATAAACATCCCCTTATTACAAGGAGGTGTGCTACAAAATGACCTGAAATATGAGTTTTATTAAAGATCCAGGAAAATGAAGAGAGATGATCCCAAACACAACACCATTTGTGTATGTGGGTCATTAATATGATGCCATGTAAAGCTATACTGCAGGGAGATTTGCTACATTTGGTTTCAGGGTGTTTAAGTTTAACTGAATGGAGTTCTTGTCTGTCAAAAAATGGATTTTATGCATGTTATCACCACAAGCCTGCAAGTTATTGTTCATGTCTTCATACTTCTGGATTTCTTTTGCTTTCTTTACATCTTCTTATGTTACACTAGTTTCATTTTGAGATATTATTGTAAAAGCATCATTTGCTGCAGTCACCAATAAACTTTTTTGGAGTTTTGTGTTCCCTTAAAGCACAGGTTTCTTGAGCTCATCTCGCCCCCAGAACGTGGAGAAATGAATAAAAGAGAAGAATGAGGCCTAGATGGAGGGAAGATGAATTCATCCCTTTATCAAATAGAGTCGAAGCAGTAAAGACATGCCTATTCAGCCTTTTTATTCTGGTTTATATTTGTTTATTGAACAGCTACATTGTCATTTCTAACATTAAACCACCTCCGATACTTTAGAGCAGGGGTGTCAAACTCCAGTCCTCGAGGGCCGCTGTCCTGCAACTTTTAGATTTGCCTCTGCTGCACCACCTGAATAGAATAATTAGGTCATTAAGGCTCGGAGAACTGATCTACACAAGGAGGAGGTAATTAAGCCATTTCATTACAGCGTTTTGTACCTGTGGCACATCTAAAAACTGCAGGATAGTGGCCCTCGAGGACTGGAGTTTGACACCTGTGCTTTAAAGGTAAGAGGAACCTGAAGGTTATCCATCTAAGGAATGTGTGTAAAGTGTTTTCAGCATTATCTATTTGATTATTAAGAAGATCTGTTCCAATGATTGAGGGCAAGAACAGATAAAAGAAGACCAACCCTCTTTAGTTATCAGGTGAACAAATAATGGAGTACCTTCCACACAAATCTTTTTGCCCTCAAAACACACAGCAGTATCCGCCCAGAAGGTAAATCTTTCCAAAGCTTGGCTGTTCTGCTGCGTTCTGTCTCGGCTTTTTTGTTTTACAGACACGTAAGGTCAGGTGGATGTCAGAACAGTTTGTTACCAATTCTGCTGCAGGATATTGTCCCTGAAACAACTCGCTTCTGACAGATATCAACCTAACTCATAATACAAGGCGGTGATTATCTCCTCTGTCCAAACAGCTTGTGATTGACTGATGAGTCAGACATTCAGCTGTATGGTGGAGGTTTTTAGCAGATTCATAAAGACAGAGTGTAAAAGGGCTGTTCAAATATAAAGTCTGGCTGATTTGATGGACATTTTTCTTCATCTTATTCCAAATCAGACCAACTTTAAAAGGCATTTATGTTCATATGGAAATATAGACATATTCAATGACTGTGACTGATTATGCTTCCTGATTTTCTATATATATATATATATATATATATATATATATATATATATATATATATATTTTTTTTTTTTTTTTGATTCAAAGTATACTGCACTCTCTTTGGTTGAAAACACTTGTGAAACATTTTTATATCAGATCTGCTAGTACAATTTCACAACATTTGAGATTCATATAGGAAATCATTGACATGTGGTATATAGGAATAAATCAAATGCCGCAGCTGCTGATGTACTTATTCATTGCACACTATGTTCTTAATATTACTGCCACTGTAATAGAGGTTTGAATAAGGTTTGTGAGACTGACAGTCAGTCCAATAACTCAGGCAGAAACACAACAGACAGGGTTGGCTCCTGAATGTATCGTAGAGGAAGGTTCCTCCTTTTTCTACATTATGTTGTGCTGCTGATCTAAGGCGACTCTTTAGATCGCCTTAGATCTAAACCAAGCACAGTCTGCCAGGACTTCATAGAGTCAGCACAGTCCTGGCAGAGTTCACCTGGCTTTCATGCCAGTGGCATTTTGTGTTCAGCTGTCATGTTTCATCACCATCACTCATTTGGAGCAAAACATGCTGTGCACTAGTTGGATGTTTGTATCTCAACAGGTGCTGCCTCTGGGGCAGCGTTAGGAGTCACGAGTTAGTTTGACGAACTTTCGAAGTTTTTCAGGCATCTGTCAGAACCATCTTTGAACCATTTTACTATGTTCCTGGAAGTTTTGTTTCGACATTGAGCGAGGGAAAACATGTGGGTATTTAGGGTGTCCATGAGGTTCATATGTCTATTTAGGAGGAATGCAGCACGCAGGGAGGCACCTTATGTTAGATTACGTGAGGCTAATCCATATATCCACAAGCATTACTATCACGATTTGGACCAAATTGAGTTTATATATGCATTGGTTGTAAAATAACAGGACAAAAATAAGATGAACTGAAATTACATTTATTGAGCAGATGTTTAGCACTGACAATTATTAGATGCCTATATATTTTTTTCTGGAAATGTGGATAGTTGTTATTAATAAACATTTTGTGAGCTGTTCCAGTAAACCTCAGCATCTCTCTTATGTGTTCATCTCTCCCATCAGACCAGCAGGAACTCAGTAAAGTGTGCTAACGGCGGTAGAAATCGGCTGCATCAGCAAAGGGCACACCGGCTCAACGAAATACCTCTTCTGATCCCCCTCCAAGCTCATTTACACTGAATATGCTGGCAGTGTAAATACAAACTACAAGAGCTCCCAGCGAGAAACCCCTGCAGACAAGTGATTCCTCACGCTGTCGGAGGGGTGTTTGCTGAATGGAAAGATTTATCACCGATTGAAAAGTGAAACGTCTGTCGGTGAGCGCGGGGGCTGAGGATGGATGTATGTTTGTTGGCAGTAGTGGAGGTAATCACTGGAGGTCTGTTAGTGCTGTGAATTCAGAGCCCTAGAACATTAAACTGTGCTCTTTCTGAAGTTAGTGAATTCATGATTTAGTTTAGAACTTAAACTTTCTGCTTTCATCGAGTCAGCACAGTCCTGGCTTGAAGAATCTTAGGATTACTCTTTAGTTCAATGCTTCTTTGGGTTCACAAAAAACAGATTTAACTTGCTGACAGCAAAGTAAAATAATTGTGTGCCAGTGTCTGCTCAGCAAAACATAGCAAATTATATCCCACATAATATTTCTAAGTGGTTCCTGCATATTTTCTCTGCAACATTCATTGGATTGGGTTCTGTATTAAAATAAAGAATAACAGGCTGGTCTTTCAAAAATATTGATAAAGGTATTTCTGACCCACCAAAACAAACCTTTGTCTCAGATCCCATAAAAATACTCCAATTATGACATTAATTAATGATTCTTGTCTGAGACTGATCATTGTCTGATCAGTCTCCTCATAGCCACTCTTTTGCTAGAAGCTTCAGCTGAAAAGAGACAGCCTTGACCAACTGGGTCAGAGCCTAAATTGATCACCCTGACAAAATTTAATTGCAATAAATGTTTTAATTTGTGATAAATCAATATTTTTTGACTAAGTTGACTCTGTTTATTATGCTGACATTTCGCATCTCACATATGTTTAAGACTTCAATGACTTCTTCCCGACACATCCTCTTGCAGTCCAGGCATCGAGAAGGGGCCTAAACTAACCTAAGTTTATGTTAGATGTTCTTTACTTTTTATTTAATTGGTAACAAGCAGACATTTTGCATTGTAAGCTTGATTTTTGGTTACTGGCTCATAATGGATTTGATTTTCTGCTCTCAACAGAGGGTCTGCAGCCATTTTTCCCTTTAGTCCATCTAAATAAAACTGGTTCAGAGCTGCAAATGTTAAATGACGTATTGTATAAAAAGACAACTTTCATTTTTGATAAATATTTACTGTAAGAAATTTGTTGTAGTTTTAAAGAACCACAAATGTATTTCTATTCTTACATCTTAAAATAAACTTGAAAGCCTTTGCAAAAAGACAACACATTTTCTTTCTGACATTTTCTTTCTCTCACATCTTGCTCTGACCTTTTATTAAGTGGAATGTGGATATTTTTGGAAGATTAAAAAAAAGGCATATAGTTTCCAACCTAATGACAATAAAAAATATAGGTCTAAAGAAGCAGAACTGGGAAACTACTAAAATCTGCATTTGTTAACATATCAATATTTAAAAACGTCTGTTAGTTATGATCATTTTTAGCTAAAGTTTTAAAATGCCATTATGGAAGTTTGCAGACCCCTGCTCCCTTTTATTAAAGAGTTTGTTTCCTTGTGGATTTTTACCCATGAATAAATATTCATATTTATAAATATTCATTTACTGAGAATATTCTTTCCGACTTTAAAATCCAAGTGTTCACTTAATGGAGATGGGAATAAATTGACCTTGTGATGGGTTTTACACCTGAGACTGACTGTGAGAACAACTTATTTTAAACTAGCAATGCTACGTCATCAAATAAGCAAAATTGATACTTCTCGCAGATCATTAATTTAGAACGACCAACATGGAAAAGATCTCACCCTAACTCAATTAGCTCTGCTGTGAGAGAACATTACACAGTTAATTGCACTTATATGTACATACAGCAGTAAACACCGTCTCTCCTTTGAGTGCAAAGGTGATTTAGAGGCTGCTGAAAAGCCAAGCTTAGGTTGCAGGATCATTATAGACATTACTTGAATATGATTATGCTACAGCAAGCAGTTGCTAAATTGCTGTCCAGTAATAAAAGCCTGAATTATTCTCACATCCCGGCTGTATTCACTATATAAATGACCATACTTGACAGCCAGTATCACAATTACAGAGGTTTATGGTATCAATATGCTGTTTGTATAGCTTATATGGTGATGATATCAACTTACATTTCCACTACAGCTGTGGTGTTTATCGGTTTTTACACCGAGTAAGGGAATGAGAAGCAAGACAGTCCAAACCACTTGTTAGTGGAAATTGTGATTTTCACTGTGAGACTGTGAATACAATTTAGACCGGAGCTTTCACCAACACAGCGGAGAGCCATTTCAATAAATTCTGAATTCTGATAGCAGTTTCTCCCCTTACACATAATATCAGCACATATCCTGCCTCTAATATTGCTATTCCAAATAAAATCACATTTAATGTCTGCTGTGAAAATATCAACACTCATCGCTTCCACCTCTTTTTGTCCAGCGGATGTTTCTGGAGACATCGGACCCATGATTGAGGCTTAAAAAAAAAAAATAATAATTATTATTATTGTTTATTGTTAATTGTTTTTTTGACTCATCCAAGAATAAAAATAATTAGGAAAAGGACACTTTGTTTGCTTATATAGTAAATTCTAAACATTTGAGACAAAGATGTTCACAATAAAACAATGCAACAGTGCAAATGAAGGGCTAATCAAGATCTTTAGATGTACAAAATGTTAGGATGTTGCATGCCTAAGACTGCTGACAACTACAACAGGTTGGACATTTGAGATGAAAAGAAGATATTACTGCATGCAGTAATATCTTCTGCATACAGTAATAATAAAATCATGTGTGGAAAACAATTTTATTTGGCTCTAAGTCAGCATATTGTTACTCATACCTTTCAGAGCTTTTTACAAGTGTGAGGTTGGATTCTCAGTTCTCACAAAATAAAGATCAAATCCAGAAATAGACTGAGTGTCTTCTCGTACAGCAGACCGGAAAGATGACTAAAAAACTGAATTGGCTTAAAAGCATCATTTAGACGGAGTAGATTTTGTGTGTTTGAAAATTGCCTTGGATAGCACTGAATGTATTTTTCTGATGGTTTTGCACAACACTTATGACAATATCTAAGCTTCCCATTATCTAAAGAAATAAATGGAAAGCTAGAAATACTATATATAGAAATGGTATTTTTGCTTAAATGCACCATATTACCACAAATATTAGGTCATTTACCTTCACACAAACATTAATTTTAATGACATCTCATTCCAAACTAATGTATTTATTACAATAAACTCCATTCATTGCAGATATGACAGCTTCAATGAGCGTGTTTAATAGGAAACTTCATCCATTCTTCTAGAAGCAGACGTTTTGAGGTCAAACACTGACGTCGGGAAAGACTTACCATCTCTGCTCTAATTTATTCAAAAAGTGCTTTATTAAGCACCATTTCTGAGCTAATTTAAAGGCCACAAGAAGTTTGGATGTCTGCAGCCATTGACTCCATGCAACACTGGTGACCCACATTTACTTATGAACTTTTGTCACATTGCGATTTCTCCTACATTGTAGCTGATCTGCTGCCACTTCCACTTACTTACACATAGTTATAATAATGTGAAAAAATTTCATGGCATATCTTATTGTACAAGTGGTATATCATTAAAGCACCACACTCAATTTTAGTGAGCTCTTGAGAGTGGTCCACTCAGAAAAGGTAGGAGTCTGCATGCTGGTGCTGGATGTTATGCACCGTTGACACACCTGAATTTAATGGTTTGTATGGTTTAGTGAATACTTTTGCAATCTTAGAATTTGTTTAGACTTGTTAAGCATAACACGGTGAGGCTTAAGAAGGTGTTGAATCTATTTTAGTCATGCAAAGATTTTTTCAGTATGAGTAAAAGCTGAATTTAAATTGACATGATGGATCAGAAAATGACCCCACTTACAAAAGAAGGGACAACACTCTTATTTCATCTGCAGTTGGTTACCGTGAGTTAAAAATGTTTTCTGGATAAAATACAGATGAGTTCCTTGAATAGCTTTTCACCTTGCATGATATAAAATTAAATTCATAATCAGCAATAGGTTTCTTCTCGTCTATTTCTGCTTTTAATATTAACAATGTTCCCTTTATGAATCAAAATAGACAAATGTCCTTGAATGCATCATGCCTGAGATATCTGTAATATTGGTTGTTGACAGTGGAGAAGGACAACCTGAATAGCTGAAATGTTTTAATACTTAGTAAAACATTTGTATAGCATCTGCTTTCTAAAATTAGTCTTTGCTCCCACACTGTTACCAACATAGACATTCAGATTGTGTAAGTAAAGATTGGCACTGCTAACTCAAATACACTTGCAAGCACCGTGTTTGGAAAAATCCTATACATTTGGCAGTTTATTCCAAACTTTTCCCAGTTTTTTCCTAATTTTTTCTGGGTTGCTCTACACTGACGTATTCTAGGGTTGAATGTGTGCAAGACTATGTATTTGTTCAATCTTCTAATACAAAAATAGTATTTTTGTCTAATAATTTTTGGAGAAAATTGTTTTTAATGAACATATCTGGCAGCTCATATGAAAAATAAATGACATCCTTGCTTTGATTTTGTTGGGTAAATATATAAACCTTTATTCATACAGGAAAATCTCTTGAGACTCGTCTCATTTGCAAGAGAGACCTGTTACATGCATCACTACAAATGATAAATAATATATTAATAATAATAGTGTTTATTGAACTGCTTGTAAATTCAGTCCTACAGCAAATGTTTTCTTTTTCTTTGCTTGCTGGTAAAGTTCATCCCTGACAGCTGGTAAGACATTGTTTGAGTTTATAAGTTTTGACCACCTATGTTTTGTGACCTCTATTCTTCTGAAGTGCGTCTAAACAAGTAAAGGTTCAACGGCTGAGAATCACCGTCTACGTACAAACTCTCATGGTTGTTAAAAGGTTAGATAAAGAAGATGATGACAAGCCACAAAGAATCTTCAAGGTCAATAGTAAGAACTCAAATCATTTTGAAAACATGCTGGACTATGAGGAAAAGGTTGGGCAGGATTTGTGTGCTCTCTTTTATTTCTTGGTGCTTGTTGAAGGTCAGCTGTAGCTGCTGCATTGCCATGCCAAAGGGGGGGAAAAAAGGCAAAGCAGATGCAAAAGCAATATAAGACACAGTTCACCAGGGATTATTAGGAGATCAATTATCACCCACAAAGGAGGCCTTTTAATTTCTGTCCAATCAAAGGTATATGCTTTGGAAAACAGTGGATTTGTCATTTTTAGAATCCAGACAATGTGACAGAGCCTTAAAACAGCTGCTGATTCTGACTAAAATAGGAGAAACTAGCAAGGGGTTTGTCAAAATATTAAATATTCATCTTCTACCTGACATGCTGGCCTAAATGCCGAAAATAGAAGCGATTTTATTTTTAACATTGAGGAGGTTTAAATGACTCCTCTAAGTTTGTCAGAAATTTAACTCTCTACATGTGAAGCTTTTTGCTTGTTTAGGAACAACTGCTGCAAAGACGAGTTTTCTCTGACAGATAGCTTCCTGTCCTCAGCACAATTTGAACTGTAATACGATTAAGCATAACATTAGACTGTTTGTGATTGGATCCGACATGGATTACATATTAATTGGATTGTATTGGAATTAATTGCCTAAGTTGGGTCTTGTAAAGTGCCTCGAGTCCACATTTGTTGTGATTAACTGGTACAATATGTTTAAAAATAATATAAAATATACTAAAACATGACCTCAAATTCAGTCAAAATGTAGTCTACAGCTCTTTGCTAAACCATGCACTGATGAAGATCATAACAAAGAAAACTTCCTGATGTTACTGAAGTTTAAAACCTTTTTTTATTCTTTCATGCATAAATTATGAACCTTTGTGTCAGAATTTTTTTTCCCAATTTTCTTTGTATTTTCTTAAGGCATAAAAAAAAGGTAGGAAACTTTTTATTAATATTATTTTTTTTAGGTGATCAATTGAAATTTTCTCCAAATACAAAGTTGTTATTTGAAAAATACATCAGTAGTATTGCACTTTATGGGTTAACTGATGTCACAATATTTTTTTACCTGCAAGAGTCGTCTAGAGTAGAAGGAGGGACACAGTCGGTTGGCATGCTTTTTTGTCTGTCGGCCATATTGGATTTAACAAAAATTATTTCTTGCATTTGCAGCTGATAGCCAGCAGTTGATCATGTATTTTATGATGCATTAGTGTCCACTTCAGTGGTCTGTGTGCATTTATAACATAAAAATCCACAAGAAGCACAAGAAAATGGCTTTTAGATATCTGTCCACTGTAGTGACCACTATACATGAAAGGGTTAAGTGACACAAACCAATCAAGCTGCAAACAAACCGCAAAGCTGACTGATGAATATCACCTTTTACTAAACTTTTCAAAGTCATTAAATTAGGTCCTCATTATTTTTTATATATTTTTGGACAGGTCAGAGTTTATTTCTTATTGATAAATGGTGCAATGGCCACGCTGCCCTGAGACACTTCCTCGTAGAGGAGACAGAAAGCTTCAGAGTTCAGTGTGGAGGAAGAAGAGCAGGCTGGCAGCGGTTTAAAAAAGATATCCCTCGCCTTGCTCTCTGAATAATATACAGCCTCCACATCTTTATATGTTGCCAGTTGATATCACCCACTGAAGTCCCAAAAGGCAATAGAAATTTGATTTGCTTTAGAGGGAATGTACTCAATGTTTAATTTTCCCATGACCTTAAAAGCTTTGAACTATTAATGCTTTTTTCTGGAGCAAAGACTAGCAAAAATTATTTTCTTATAGGATTATGTGAGTTTTCTTCAGAAGGATGAGCATTTGTGTGGTTAGGATTGTTAACAATTTTTTTAGTTTTATTCCAAGACTGAAAGAAATCGAAAGGTTTGGTCATAAAATACATCCAAAGCTGTGCTTCAAATTAACTCAAATGTGTCAGTTAACCAATCAGATGTTTCCAAAGCCATGACATCAGCATCTGGGCTTTCCGTCATTGTCTAAAGAGAGAGTAATCATTGTGTATGTGAACTTCTGATTTTGAAGACGTTAATAAATAAATCTCTGACATGTTCCTTCTTTCTGTTTGGTCATTTTCACCTAAAACAAGAGAAATTTGACCTGATTTCTCTTCACACAGTGAGAAAAACAGCGTTTGTGTCTTTTTAATGAGTGAATATAAACTTCTCGTTTCAACTGCATCAGTCTTTGAGATTCATTGTCTGTGATTTACAGTCTGTTCTGCTGTTGCAGCTTTATGGACATTTGTACTGGAGAAATGTATTTATGATGCTGGAAAAAATGACCAGCTCACTATACAAGTTTGTTTATCATCCTAAAAATGTTCAGACAAATTTTGGTTAATAAATTTCAAAATGGGTGCAGATAACTTGACAAAGTTAGGGAAGGGGGGAAGGTCAATTTTAATTTGTGTGAGACTATTGGAAGAACAAAAATATGTAACACTTTGTTTGACGGGTTGTGAATAAGACTGTCATAACACCTGTCATGAATATGAGTAAGTCTTCATGAATATTTATGACTGTTGTCATAAAGGGTCATTTGGTAAATCATGTCACTTTTAATACAAAGTTGACATTTTTCAAAATGTCTTTGTTATGACAACTTGTCATTAACCAAGAAATCATGATCTGACATAAATTTGTTATAAAAGTATTACTGATTAAACTTTAAAAATTATGCAGCACTCATGTTCATGACAGGTGTTATGTCATGTTTATGACCGTGTCATGACAGTCTTATTCACAACCCGTCAAATAAAGTGTTACCCAAAAATCTGTAGTTGGCTTGAAATCACAGATATCCCATGGATCCAGTGAGTCACCATTAATTTCAAAAATGCTTTAAAAGTGGTGATCAAAATCTGAATAAGAAGAAAAAGTGCAGGAATTAAAGTTACCGGGGTCAAGAAGGAAGGAGCTGAGGAAAAGGCTGCTGAGAATAAAAAAAAAAAAAACAACCTAAAGACAGTCACGAAAGAGGAGATGCAGTGATCAGGGTCAGGGAAGGAGAGGTGTCAGAGTGAGGCATGAAAACACAGTCAATGCAGGATCTTATAAATTATGCTGCACAATGTGACTTGACTTTTCTCAGAATAAGAACTTGCAGAAAGTTGACTCCCAGTTTTAGTTTGAACAAAATATTTACCAAAGTAATAAACTAAGGCTACAGCAGTTTATCACTTGAGGTTCATGGTTTAACAGCCTCAAACACAGCAAACAACTCAGTTCATATCCAATTAGGTGAACGTGTTGGAAAGATTATGATAGCAATCTATCGTAATCTGTTATTGTTCCCACTGCTGCAAACTTGAATTTGGTGAACACAGTACCTATTTGGTTGTCCGATTAAATATTTTACCAAGACACAATTAATTTAATAATTTTGTCTCTTCCATGAGTGCTTTTCCATTGCTACTGTCAGGCTTGTAACATTCTTGTTAACTTTTATTAACAAGAATGAATCTCAAGTAAAAAAAAAAAAACGCACATTGACCTCCAGATGCAGAAAGGGAGCTGCTTCTTCCAAGCTCAGCCAGGTTTTCAATTAATTCCCATCTTTATGGAGAGACAATTTTAGACAATTAAAAACCCATGCAGTGCCAATAAAAGGTCTGTGGGACTGCAGAGGTTTTTGACAGCTTTAAGACCCCTTTAGTGTTTAGCACTTGGCTACTTACAGTGGTACTCAGTAATACGAAATAAAAGTTTCTATTTCTATTTCCAGCCCAGTGCTAACCTGTGCTGTGCAAATGCGGATCAGTGAGTTTATCAATGCTATTCTCTCCATCAATAAGCTTCCCACAGTCCTCTCTAACAAATGACATCAATCTAGCTCACACTCCTTCAATTACAAACAATTGATTAGCTGACAAGCTGCAGAAAGGCACTAATGATTTGTACATACATCAGTGGACAATTTGGTATAATAATCAATCAAAAAAACAAACAAACATGTTTTCCTTGTATTTTATACACTTCAAACATTCACAAGTGTCCATTTAAAACAGATTTTTACTCTGCGTGTATGCTACGTTTTACTTCTGATTGCATCAGACGGGTCTCTTCCTTCCATGAGTATTGTCTGGCTATACATTAGAAAACATTGTGTGCAGCTTTATGTCATCATTGATTTGATAATTGCTAAATCTGTCAGAAATGTGCGGTTGGTCAGATGTTAAAGAAGTCACAAGCTGTTGAGCTTACGCTAACTCCACCTTCACCTTGAGATCATAATTGTTCACATCATCTAATTATGGTGTCTGTATGTGTCAGCATCGGGGGGCAACCATTCCATCATGCAGAAAAGGTCCTCTGTTTTATGTTGCGTAGTTTTCTGTTGCTTGTTCTTCTGAAGAGGTTCTTCCTCTCTCAGGAGAGAAGCTTTTCTTTACTGCCAACTGACTGTTCAATTTAAGATTTCAAAACATCAGCAGTTTTAAATTTTGTAACTGGACTTATTCACTTCTAGCTTTTTAGGACAGGAGGATTTGTGAACAATGACATCGGTTTTAGAGTTGACTAAATATTGAATTAACACCGACGGGACTCTATAGGTGATAAAAAATAAATCCTTCACTGAAACCAATTTCTTTACAACTCTTAATGAAGATATAATCCAACTAGACACTGTTAAAATAATTCAATTTTCTTCATCAATATCAGCTGTACAAGACTACAGGCTCATTCAGAACAAGGACCTTTTTACTTTGTCATTTCTAAAAACCTAATTTTAGTTCATCTGCACCACAGGGAAAGTGGAAAGGCAAGGGAGAAAAAAAACAAAACTCCCCAGCAATAATGAGCATTACCTTTAAATGTACCTTTAATTCTACCAACATCTGGCTCATTCAAATATGGGATCATTTGGATGCTATCTTGACTTGGCAGCTGGCAGAGTAATGCAGCATATTAGACCAGGCTGAATATCTGGACATTTGCATCCTCACATGTAAGCTCCACTCGTTAATTCTCAATTTAAGGCCCAAATTATCCATAAAATAATTTTCTATGAATAAGTGTCTTGACTAGTTTGACTGTAGGAGAGGTTAAAGACGACTATGATGAGAGTTTATCACAATCATGTTTCTCTTTCTCTGGATCTGGAACACTGTGTCTCATACGCAGCTTGTGCCATACGGATGTCCTGAAGGACAGTATAAGAATAGTTTTCCAGTACCAGGTTTATAACCCCAAAAATAAGCTACACTGAAAATAAAATGAGCAGAGAGCAAAAATGAAACAGCTCAGGGCAAATGAAATTGATAACACATCTCTAGAGCAAAATCTGAGAATTACAGAAGCACCTATGTAGTACTTAAATAATGGGTGAGATGCAACACCCATTATAAGCAGAAATAAGAAATTTCTGCAGAGTTCAACATTGAACATTACATTCACAAACTAATATGCTTAGTAATTTAAATAATAGCTAATAGCATTGCCCTAAAAAATGAAGCAAGTAAAGTTGTTTTTTTTAACAATAATAAATGTACATTTACATTTTGTTTATGCAAACGAGAGTGCGCCATTTGTACTTTATTTCTGAATTACAAACAGTAAGATATTGACTGGTGACTCAATAGCCTCACAAACTGCGCATTACTGACGACCACAGAAGAGAGTCCAGTTTGTCTGCTCTTATGAAACAATAACCAGAGGCTCGCTCTCCCTTTTATCTCGTCTTGTTTGTGGAAATAAATCTAATATATTACATTTTCTGGGGTTTCTGTCTGTCTCTGCGCACAGACACACACACACACACCCAAACACGCACACAATTTAAAACTGGCACTATCATTTATGCCTTATTTTTTTGTTTACACTGGGGCTACTTTAACCCAGATGATTCTTTTTAAGTAGTGTTGTGTTGAGAAAATGACCCACTCTGATTCTTTTAGCAACTTGATATAACACAAAAATCTAAGATGTTTTGACATTATTAAAAGCAGCTGAAGATAATATCCAAAAAGGTAATCTCAGAAAATAACATTAATATTTTGATTGAACTCTTTTTGATTGCTTCCATGCACCTGCCAACATTTTCTAGTGTTTGAATAAAATAAATGTGCACGTCCTGTGTCTAAAAGTCTTTTAAAGCAAGGAGAGATGTTGGTCAAACAAATTAAACAGCTTGAAGAGCACAGGTAGTTGTGGAGGTGGGTTGTCCTTGGATGACAGCAACATAAATGTTTTCATTTGATGAACTGTACAAAATTATATCTTATAGCTATTTCTGTCCCTTTGAGACAGTTCACCTTTACTTCCAGTGGAGGATTTGTAGACAGTTGCTGGATCAGATATGTCATCTTCAGCCCTCCTTTGAAAACTCGTGAACTTGGAGAGATGGCTCACCTTTAACCCCTTCAGAGGGGATTTAGAGATTCAGAATAAGACCAGGGTGAAGTCTAGGTGAATGTATATAAGGTGCAGCACGTGCAACCCTCCCTTGGCTTGTTGTAATATGGGGAGCTTGCAAGTATGTTGAGACGGAAGGAGAGAGGACAAGGAGTCAGCTATAATCATGAAGACTGAAGTTCTGGAGGCATGACGCCAATAGCAACAGGAAACATTGAAAATGCAGCACATGAAGAGGTTAGACGATGCTGTACTGGTTGTGGATATTAGAGTTTCGTCTTTTCCTTTTACCTTACATGAGCTTCTCCATCCATCCATCCATCCATCCATTATCTGAACACACTTGTCCATACAGTGTTTCTAGTGGGGCTTGTCCCTATCTTCAGTGTTCATTGCTGGACAAGTTGCTAGTACGTAGCACAATTTAATAAATTTTGATTTAAAAGGAGAGGCTGGGAAAGTGGAGCGTGGGATCTACTTTCAAGTTTAAATATAACATTTTACCTCCCATCATTGTGTCTTATTTACTTTTAGAATGTTCCTCTGTCTCCTATTTATCGCCTATGAAAAACCTCCAACCTTTTACTTCCACCACCATCTTTCTGATCAGTCAGTCATCAGGCTTTAATGTTTCCTAAGATTACTCAGAATCTGAAAGCCTTAAGATGTGTTACTTTCCCTATCTTGTAATATCACTGTCAGAATCTGCAAGATGACACCATTGAGGAGATTGTGAGAAGTCTGACAAGTTGTGTAAGACTCCAGAGATCAATGGTGCCTCATGACATTTTGTAGAAACTAAGTAGTCTACAACTATGTGATAAATCCCTTAACATTCAGTTACCTGGAAACTTAAAAATACATATTTTTAAAGGTTTTCAGATTGTTTTTCAAACTATCTTATCCAGAATCTGTTTTACAAGGGGTGCTTAGGCATTTATTAGTAGAAGCCTGGCACAGTTTGGTCCTATTTCTATTGTTGAACCTTTAAATATAACAAAGATAACACAATTTAGCACAGAAACAAATGGGTTTTTGAACATTGGTATTTGCTGAAAACTTGACGTAGGATTCCTGTGACAGACTAACGACCTGTCCAGGATGAACCCTGCCTCTCGCCCAGTGGCTGCCGGGCTCAGGCAACGATAGAACATTAGAGATAATGCAGAGATAATGCAGCATTGTAGCAATATCATTAGATATGTCTTTAACGTCATTAGAACTTAAGCAATTATTGAACATTACATTCACAAACTAATATACTTAGTAATTTAAATAATAGCTAATAGCATTGCCCTAAAAAAATGAAGCAAGAGAAGGAGCAACTAAAGTTTGGAAACACACACACACACCCACACGCACACGCCCATCCAGAAAGAGAAGTGGGATGGTTTGCCCTCAGACTGGTCTGGGGAGCTAATGCAGCCATCTCCAGTCAGTCTTATTTATTGAATTACAGCTGGCACAGCGGAACCAGGTGGCCAACCAGCTCCAGGCAGTCTACTTCTCGGAAAGAGACCCACAAATGTGCAGATACAAGACATCGCCGAGGGATGGCATCTCTAACTAGGTACACAATCAGAATCGAATGCACTTCTGGGAGTTAGCATTTCTGCTCAGGTGTTGTGTGTTTTTATATATATATATATATACATTTTTTTTAGTATATTTTCAGAACATGCATAATGTCTAAAATAAAGTGGCTTTAAGATATTTGCCTTCCATCACTATTTATTCCTTACGTTTCTGGAAAAACAACAAGACAGAAACTGCAGCAATCTTTTCTGTTCATTATATTTGCCTTTTAGACACTATGTTTGGCTGGGACACATTGTCCCTGCCACGGCTCATTTAAAAACCCTCTGCATGTCCATCAGTACAAATGCAATGATTTTTGTTTCAGGACAGATTCCCATTAAGCCGTGAGGCTGGGTTGCAATGTTTCAGTCACATGCAGGATGGAAATGTGCAAGGGTTGGCATTGGTAACACTCACTGACTGCAGCTCTGTGGAACAATTCTGCTCCCGCCCCATTCAGTTTAGATTAAACTAATACGTCACAAAGGCAACGTTTCTCCTATTGTCAATAGAATCTCTCTCTCTTGTGTGTTTGAGTCACATTCTCTATGGTACTTTGATTTATCTTCATCTGCCTCAATATTCCAGGCTATAACTTCAAATGTCCACCATGTGGATTTTCTTTTCGTCATGTTCTTATCCCTCCTCTCATTTCTCTTCTGCATCTCCCTGTATGCTTCTTCCCATTAAATTACCCAGTCTAACCCAGATAACATGTGTGCAGTATTCATACACCTTAACCGTCAATCACCTAAATTGAATACAGTGTCATCAAATGCTTTCAAAAGTTTTTTATGGTCTGTCTAAACTGAGAGGAGAGCCTTAATCAGAGAAGCACTCAATAAGCCTGTTGTAATTCTGGAGGAGCTGAGGAGAAATCAGCAGCTCATGTGGGAGAAACAATCAAACAGGACAAATATTACTCCACAAATCTAATCTTGTTAGAAGTCTGGTAAAGTCATCATTAAAAGGACGCACAGCAGCAGTGCGGAGGTGGGTAGATGGAAAAATGAATGAAACTACAGCGCAGTCATAGATGATGATCTGTTGCAATAGTTTAGATAAAAGATCACAGATCAATTCCTTCCTCTATGCTTGGTTTGTGTTAGTTTACTACTATATCAATTCATAGGATAATCTTAGATCCTTATGAAGAAAGCTTTTCATAAAATTTTATGATCAACTTTTGTGTTTAACAAAAAACATCGCTGCGTGTAAATGATCCTCTTCTGAGACGCATTGTACAATTGTTGTTACATTTTCTGATTGTTCTTTTCAACTATTTGGAGCTTATCCAGCTTTGAGTTCTGCTGTTATTTTATTTCATGGTGTATTCCTGGTTTTCTCTGCCCAGGAAGGTGAATTAAAGGTGACTTAGAGTAGAACTCACTGGATGGCGACTGAGATGAGAAAATATTTCCCCAGTTCAACCTTTGAGCTCAGCAGGAAATTAGAGTGGGTACGTAAAAAGAAAGGGCAGCAGAAAGGTAATATTTAAATAGACCAGTTGACACCCAGAGATTAAAATTTAGAAGAAAAACAAATTATATTGCAGTGTATAGAGCTCCACTTTAAATACACATACATTTTTATAAACTAATCCTTGCTTTCGATCTGAAACCATCTAATTTCTGTTCAGAATGAAAATTTAAATGTTTTGTGTTGTCATAGTCTCTTTAAACTTGTCTTCTTAAGCACACGATTGAGAGATTTCTGTCATTTAAGCAAAGTAACTTCAACTTAGGAACTTCCTGTTTAAAAGCTTCTCTTGCAGCATTCAATTACTGATTCCTTATACATTGCAATTTTGTTCCACTGTACAGTATTTGATATTTTCAAGTCTTTCATAATATTGCTCAGAACATCTGAAAAGATTTAATCTAATGTGACATTTTAAATTCTTTCAGTGGCGTCAGCAAGAGGTTTCCCGATTAAGATTATGAACAAAAACCAAAAAGTACACCATATTTTTTCTTCTTCACTTATGTTACATTTTATGCCATCTCGTCATTTTTTCCCCTCTGTTTTCAGACAATGTCTGCCATGAACTGAGTTGCTGTGGCACAAAAATGCAGACAGCATAACAGGATAATTATAGAGGTAAAAATGTTTTTACATAACTTTGTAAAAACAGCAAGTATTGAATGAACATTTGGGTAACATTAACGGTCAGGCAAGAATCTGACAAGAGTAAATATAAATGGGCTGTAAGTGACTGGGAGGTGATTAGAGCGCCAAGTTCCAGGTGAGACTAAAAGCAGGAACACATGAGAGCTGTGAAAGGACAAGAGTCGAGTAGCTGAGCACTGAAACGACTAATGAGCGCTGAAATGAACATATAGGGATCTAACAGGACACAAAGGATTGTCTGATTTAGAGATTATACTACAAATCTAAACCTTTACATGAAGAAGATAAGTAAGAAACATGAATCTGAACTGCATACCATGTAAGTGGCAAAGTGAAAAAATAATCACAACCCAGGCTAGGTAGGCTAATTGAAAGGCTTACCTAGGCCAAGAGAAAAGCTGTAGAGGGGAAAATCCCCTCACCATCAGTCCTTACACATATTTGTAGTTACATCCATAGTGACGTACTGCACTCATTTTAAATGCCAAGTCATCTTACGTATTTCTTGATTTGCTTTCATGTTTCCTTTTTTATCTAATGTTTTGTTGAAATTAAGAGCCTGTTTAGTGACCGACTGCAGAGAATTTAGTTTGTTTCGGTGTCCTTCCTGGGTTTGGCTTTAAGAGCATCACCGCCCAAAGATGTGGCCCTCCATCACGTTGTGTTGAGCAAAAACGGGGAATTTGCAAAAAATGAGGATTTTCTGCAAATCCACATTTTGCAGAACATCAGTTCCAACACTGATGTTTTACCATATGGTGGTTTTCTTACAGATTAATAAAACTTGTTCACATCTGACAATGTTGCAGTGAAAACAGAAAGGACTGATAGAGCTATATTTAAGGTCTCCTTTGTACTGGTTAAAATATCCTACTGTGTTTTTATAAATCAAGTCAAACCTTTAGGTTTAGTGCTAGGAAAATCAAAAAGCTTCTAGAATAGTACTCGCCAAATAAGTTTATTTTTGCACTTCCTGACAGGTACTGAAGGTTTCAACTATAGTTTCCTTCAGTCTCTTGGCCAGCCTGAACCTGCCTTTCATAGGTGAAAGTTAGAAATGTTTTGATGAGCCAGAAGACCTACTCAGGAGAAAACCCTGAGTCGGTCTCAGACAGTGATTTCTCAAAGCTGGGATCGTCAGTGTGTTTTGGTATTTACTGGTGTTGGTTGCTGAAATCCTTTTGATTGAATGCAAAGCAGCATCAATTCAAAAAGCCTCACTTGTAGTAATGCCAACCTGGTGTGGGTATGATATGATTGAAGCCTTGTCATGTGTTTAGTGTGTCCAGTCCAGACTTAAATTCTCTCATGACCAATCAACACAGGTGTGCAATGGCACCACAAAAAGGAGGCACTGCTATTGATGATACTCCACCATACCTCACCCTGAATCACTAGAAGCTGCCACATGACAAAGAACCAGCATTCATCACATAATGAGAAGTCCACTTCACTCCTATCAGAAGACCTCAACGAAAACCCTGCAATGGGAATCAAGCAAAAACTAAAGAGTTTTACTTTGACTTTCGCTAAATTTAGTACATCACTGTACACTCTTCTCTGCCTTTGGTGTTTTCCTTCATTCTAAATGAAGTCAACACTGCATACTCAGTCAGCTTGAAATCCAAACAAGTATGTCTGTCATCTGCCTGACATCATAATATGAAGGGTAATATCTAAGATGGGCTTGCATCATAAAGTGGACTTTGTGAATAAAGTGCAAGCTATAGCAGTTTTAAGTACAGCATTTGACAACCATGTGTACTTTCTGTGCTGATGGTCTCTGCAGCATGCCATCACACTGCAGGAAATGTTTTGTGGGTGTTTTCAGACACCTTATCTTTCCGTCGTTGCATGAACACAAATCTCTCAGAAATCCAGAAAAAAGCACAAGTTGTAAATCAGGTGTGGCTGATTGTGACTCAGTAGTAACATCTGACTCGATCTAACTATAACACTGTGATTTAGAATACATCAATGCCAGGAAAAGAAGGAAATGTCATTCATGTACAGTACAATCATGAGTGACTTAAATGACAGATAAACCAAAATTGGTGTTTCTGCAGCTTTTTAAAGTTAATTTAACTGGATTTATGTTTGCCAAGAAAAAAAAACATCTACATATGATGTAGACAAAAAAATTCTCATGTGGACAGAAAAGAAATTAAAATAATTATAATTCAGAGAATGATTCCATGCAGGATAGCAGCACATTAGGAAAATGTATTGCCTTAATTTTAAATACTGATGCTTAAGAATCTGTGAACAAAGTGATAATGGTTTCATTTATTTTAATATAAAAAATAACTTATGTGATTTTTGAGCTATAAATGGAGATCACAGTTACACTCATGTGAAATGTTTTACCTTGTATAAATACAAGAAAAGAAAAATTAAAATGCATGAATGCAGAAGGCTAATAAAGTCCTGCTGTGGTGGCCACATAAAATTAGCTGTGGCGCCGCCGAGCTGTCGCACATTTGCTGATGGAAATGGGTATTTGCAAAGGGTCAGTTGGAGGGTAATATAAATGAATCTGTAGGAAATCAAGCCTGGCTCTGTTTTATGAAAAGAGCTAATAATTTACTGGGTTGGTGCGGTGCGCCCATGAGAAAATTATACCGAGATACGTGCAACGGAGGGAATGCATGCTTGCTGCCACACTCACTCTTTCCTGTTAAAACTGAACGTCCTAACCGGTGGAATGAAATATCATTCCAGATGTACAAACATGATCAATTTGTTTCAAGCAAGAAAATAAACTCAAACATCAAAACGAAATTTATATTCCCTTCCCTGAAAATTGGAGTGTTTTGAAATGGAAATGAGAAATGATTGAAAGCCTCCCCTCTGCTTTGTTTATCCCAACATGAGTTGATGTCTCAGTCCTTTCTAAGTCTGATTAAACTACAGAAGTGGGCTGCACCAGAGGAAGCCTGTATTGCTTTTTAATTACAACCTTACACAATACATGTTTTAATTTTATCTTGGGGGAAAAAAAAAAAATCTCACAAAGTTTCCATTTGCATTCACATGATCAGCTTAGTTTCATCATTAATTTCCCAAAACACAAATTAGATTTTTTTTTTTTTGTTAGAAGTAATAAGACACTAAATTGTTACAGCTTTTACTGTTTAAGTGGTAACTCTAAGCATTATTTAAACAATATTTTTTCAGCAGACAAGTTGAAGCTGCTCCTTCTGTGGGTTTGATCAGGCAAATTGCAGATCACTGAATAAACGTCACATCATAAGAAACATAAAAGGCTCTTAACTAAAGGTTAATTCAGAGAGAAAAGTCAAGGACAAACAGACTAAAAAAATAGTTTCTACCCAAGAACTCTTTTAAAACCTGATTTTTATTTATTCATTCATTCATTCATTCATTCATTCTTAACATCCCAGCTGTTCTGGGTTTCTTTGAGCATTGCTATTTTTTAAATTTGATGTGCTTTATTCACGCACAATTATATTAAATGGAATTCTGATTACATTAAAAATATATATTTTTTAAGTGAATTAAAAAGTTCCACTAAAATCCAGTATTAAAAGCTTAGTGAACACTCAATGCATTATTCTTCTACACATATTAGAGATTAATTGGTACAGTTTTAACAGAGCAACAGGACAGGGAATAAAGACACAGATGCACTCGCCTGAGCATTTCACAACCGAGAAAGTAGGATTTTCAGAACTAAAATCGTGTTACCACCTGGTCTTGATTTATTGTTCAGGTTGCTTGTGGTAGAGTAATGATGGAGGAGCTATTTATTCAGCTAATTTTGAAAGCATTATGTTGGTAACATAACATAAAGTTGGTAAAGTTTCATGAAAATTTCTGAGATCACAATTAGATTTTGTTTGCATTGTAAGTTGTCCAGAGCCCTAATGCTGAAGAACTTGGTAATAATCTGCTGCTGTCTCGGCTTCAGCTTTATTTATTCACCTGGACTCTCTTCAAGCCTCTCTCTCTTTTTTTGTTTTCAACTTTTAAGCTGCTGATGCTGAAGCACAGCTTGGCACCTATACTTCACACAGCATATCATCTATTAATCACGCTGCCATCCTATTGTTTTAGCATTCCCTCTGGTATACTCCCTCAAAGACAGAGAAAACAGATGGACAATTTCACTCCAGTTGCACGCAGCACACTGCCTCTGATTCAGCACCATGGACAGAGCCTGAGGCCAGGCATGCTGCACAACCCGTCTTTCATACAGTTCATAGACGATCACAAAGCGCTGCCACCCTCACTCTGATGTCTCTGCCCTTCATTTTCTCTTTTGATCCCACAGATGGGATCATGGAGCAGTTTTTAAATAGCTCCTAATTTCTTCCTTCTTTTCCTCCAAGGAATTAGATTTTCTTTTAATACTTTAAAATGGTCTCAAAGAATAGTTGTCAAAGTCTTTCTTTGCCTGCTTTCTTCCTATGACACCATACTGTTCAGGAAATAGTTTTAATATATGGCACATTTCATATCCAGTGCAACAAGTGTTTTAATACAAGATAAGGGGTTCTTTACTGAGTGAATTGGGAAATTTTGGTTTCCATGGCTATAATATTTTCCTACGAAAGGAAAATATGATTATGTGACTCTAGTACGTAATGATCAGCAGGAAGTTGCTCTGAGTTGCTTAAGAAGGTCAGGGGTCACCTTTCATAAGTGGCAAATGGTCAAATCAAGGATCAGAACTAAAACAAATTAAAAGATAGTGTAGGACACATTTTTCACAAAACAGCTGTAACAAATTATTTTGAGTATTCGTCAGTCATGGAGATCCATTAATCTCAATGATTGAGACTTAACTGAAAGAGGAAATAAATGGATAAGCAGCGTTAAATAGGTGCAAGATAATTTGTTTATGATCTTGCACATATTTGTTTTATGAATAAAACATGGAGGACCGACCGTCTTGCGATCCTTTTTTTGTTCCTGAATGATACATAGATGTGAGCTAAGTGGACAGGAAACAAAAAAATTGTTTTGAACGGGGTCCAGTACTAGCCTGACGGCAAGAGAAGCAATTGCATTTGAAAGAAAAGACAGGGAATGTTACTGTAAATATCCTAATTCATTGCTCTTCCCATGTCAGTAGAAGAAGAGTTTTCATTTCATTTCTAACCAGAGGTAAATTTGTAAGCCCGCATCCAGCAGCAGGACCAAGACGTATTTCTCTGTGAATTCCTCTGTTCCTCTCTCATCATCTGTGATTTCCCCAAAGAAAAACAGGATAATACAGGGAGAAGAATGAAACCTCTGTCTCTGTACAGTTCCCTGGCTTCTAGCTCTCCCAGTCTGTAAACTAATTCACTTTCTGTAGCGTCTCTCTACCAGCATGAAACTTTGAAGGAATTGGCTTTTATTTCCCTCTCACTCTTCTCCTTTCAGTCAATCTCCCCCACTCCCTTCCACCTCGCTTTCTATCTCGTGGCCTTCCCCTATTACATGCTCCGGTGGTCTCTGCCCACTGATAACACCTGATGGAAGCAGAGGAAATAAAAATATGCCAGTCCCTGTCCCCTCCCTGCTTTACTACACTTTTTCTCCAGCACACGGTCTTGTCCTCTCTCATCCCAGCTTATCACTTGCTCTGGTGGTCCATACTGTGGCACTAAAAGGGACAGACGTGGTAATACTGCAAGCCACTGAGCTGTGTATCTCTGTCTGTGTTAGAGAGCTACTCAGGTGGGCTCGGGCCACATTGGGACGCAGCCACAGTGAGAATGCATCCGTACCCAGTTCTTCATCTCCCGTTTGGTTTGACCCTGTGGCTTCTGAGTATGTGTGTGTGGGGGCGGGCAGGCGTGTGTGTATGTGTGTGAATGTCATGGTATGCATGAGGTGAGTCTGTTTTTCTGTATTAAGTACTCACATGTTTGATGGACTGTTTGTTATGGATGAGGATGGCACTGGGAAGGTGGAAGTCTGATGGTGATTTTATACCATCAGGCTGTTCTCTATCTCTGTCACCTCTGCCTTCATTACCTAGAAAATGGCTTTTTACCTTCTATTTGTGAATTTCATCTAAATTTCCTTACCATTGCCTTTGCCCTATTTCCCACGGGAGAAAATAGACTTTTTAAATCAAATGCAACTGCACAAATAATAAAATATGTAAGAAAAATGATCTCTGTCACTACATTTCAAATAATGAGACTAATTACACACATATTTCTAAACTTAGTTAGATCCAGACATTGAAGTATGTTGGTAAGTAAAAGCTTAGGGGACAAAAAAGACGAGCAGGCAAATAAAAAGATACCCAAAAGCTACGAGTGTTGCTGCTTGAAGAGGAGAGTAAACCCTGGCCGATAAGAATGAGCCAGGACAGACTGAGATGGAGAGATAAGGACATGTGGGTGGATGTTAGAGAAAAGACAATAGTAACTGCATTAGAAGCCTTCCCGCCATAGGCAATGGCAATATTGCATTTCCTGCTGAGAGAAACAACGGGAAAAAAAATCCCCACAAAGAAGAGGGAATTCAGAGCGCTATCTGACATGGAGCTCCTGTTTGCTGCAAACACATCAGGACGAACACCCCGATATGCATGAGCAAACACAAGCAAAAAAATGAAAATTAAAAAATTTGAAATAAGTTGGCCAGTTATAATATTTACTTCCCTGTCTTATATCTGATTATGGAACAGAATTCTGTCATGAATCCTTTCAGGCTCAAACTTGACCTTTGTATAAATAGATTTACCGTATGCTTGCCTGAGTTCAGACCTTTGAGTCTGTCCACTCCACTGGACTGGATGACAAGACACAATCTGTGCTTTTCAGTCATCCCAGTGTACACTATTCTATTTCAGACAGGCAGTGTCTGTGGTTTTTGGCATTTACCCCACATAGTAATTTATGGAAAGAACCAAAAAAATATATTTATTATTTTTTCTTTTGCATTGCTTCTCTAAAAACTATTTGCAAGAATATGTAGGTTTTTAGGGAGAGAAATCGACTGTCCGTCTCACCAGACAGAAAGAAAAAATGGAAATAGGAAAAAAAACACGGATTGTTCAGATATGAAATCTCATGCAATACTTTGGCTAAAACTCTAGAAATCAGCCAACTGAGTGTGGCATTTACGTTCACCAGCTGTACTTTTTACATGAAATAAAATGGCAAAGTTACCAAGCAAACACAATTCAACCCTAGTATAAGAAGAACTACAGGTACTTGTCCAGTCCTTTTCAAAATTATTCTTCTTAATTAATTTATTTTTTTCAACAAATTCTGGGCACACATTTGATTTGGAAAATATTTTGTAAACTATGCATCATTTTCCTTACGCCTTCCTTTCACTGTGTGGCTGTGTGGTGGTTAAGGTCAAATAATCCCAATCAAAATATCAAACATAGTTGCAAGTACTGTGTAGTATTTACTAAGTTCAGCGTTATGTGAATATCACAACAACTGTAGTAGGTTTCTCAACATTTTACATTATCAATCCTTTTCATTAACAATTTCTCTCATGATGCCAGTAAATATTTTTTGAAGGCAGACAGTGTTTTTTTATATATATTTGTCAAGATTCATTAAGAAAAGAGTGAGACATCAATTCAGATGTGAAATAAAACAACATTTGCTCTTATTAGCAGGTGAGTGTTAGTGTATATAAATAACATGACCTCTATCTCCTGATTAAGCCCTGTTTGGCTAAGGGAGAAACTTGGATTTAATTACTCTGCCTTTCTCTGTGTGACTTTACGTTCAGGAAAAGAAGCGAAAACATCCCTTTATTCAAGTTTTTACAGCAGAGCAAAGTTATGAGAAAAGAACACTGAGGCTCCTAGCAAACAGCTTGTGTTCTATTTCTCACTTCAGCAAGAGTGTAATGATTCAGTAAGCCCCCACTTCCATATGACACCAAGGAGAGCAGCCACATAACGATGTGACCCACCTGGAAACGCAGCTGTCTGCATGTAAATCTGGGCTGCCTGGTGTCTCCAGTGGTTATCTTCTGAATTAGAAGATCACTGGTTTAAATCTTGGAACCTCCTAGTGCTTATACAAATACATGTATGCAGTGGTCTGTTCTTTGCATAGTTTAAACAAATGTGTGCTACTTTAATTAATGAGTTCTAATATGGCCATGTAAGTGTGTGAATGGCTGTGTAAAATGGCCACTGACATGTAGGTAGTTCAACAACAAACTGTGACTCCTTGTTTGCTCAGCAAAATTAATTTCTATTTTTAAAGATAGATCAAAGATTTTAGCCACAAATTAAACCAATTTTGAAAAGAAAAACATTTTCATCAAAATGTGCTAACGAGACCAACAACCCAAAGAAATGTACCACGTTTAAAACGTCTGCTAGTTTAGTTTGTCGTTCAAAGCAGCATAGAAAGCATGTCAATATTCAGCATAAAAAACCCCAATATATTATCACAATAAATGATTTTTATTTTCAAGAAAGCATGTCAATATTCAGCATAAAAACCCCCCAATATATTATCACAATAAACTATTTTTATTTGCTGTCTTTCAACTGGTTGTTTCATTAAAATCTGTGATGAGGTAGATTTGAAATCCATACAGATGCACTGTGTTCAGATTAATCTAGAAACGTACAGAGTTATCATATGTATACTTGTTTAGGTCTAAAAAAATATTTCAGTGAGACAAATAATGCCATTTGCATTAAGAAGATGTTTGTCTGAGCTGATCAAACATATACTGGAGGAGACATTTTAATACATGAAGTGAAATGTTACTATTGTGGCTGCCAGAGTGAGAAAAAACTGTTTTTGTTTTCTTAGAAAAATGAAAGTTAAATATGAACTCTAGCCACACTCTGGTTTGTTATAATGGTTCCTATGGGGAAAATCAACTAACTGAGGTAAAACAAGTCCAGTAATAGACATTTTCCATCCAACAGAATACATGTGCATGAGTTTTTTATTCTAGATGTTTGATTAATAAAAGGGACTCCAAATTTACTTTATAAGTGGTTCCAACTTTTGGCTTTCTCACCTCATTTTTCCATCATGCGCTCTGTGTTGGAAATAAACAGCAAAGCGCCTGCCCACTGTCATTTCAGTACACTCCAGCAACCTCCCACTCACATTTCTTGCACAGCATTTTCAGGAATGCTAATAACAAATGTGCAGTCATTACTGCTATTCTGTCTATGATAGGGTACTAGTGGGAAAGTCAGTGATAAACCTAACAAGAAGCTGCTTTTTCAGAAACACCAAACATCCTTGTCTGTTTTTTTTTTCTCCTGCTCTCTTTCTTTTGAGTTTAAATGTAGGCAAAATCTTCCATCAGGTCTCTGTTGGGATGATTATCTGTGTTAGTCAGAGGAGTTTGATGCTGGTTGTTCTCCTTCACAACTCTCCCATTTCTGATCTGTGACCAATTTAATTCTCATCTCAATTCACTCCTGATGATCTGATTAACTTTACAGAGACGGAAAAACTGATATGACCCAGTATGATGTAACTCTCAATAGTGATGCTGCTTGATTCACTTATAGGACAAATACAGAGCAAGCGATTCTGTTTATTTAAATGCTAGGAAAGGCAAAGTAAGTTTAGTTGTATGGAATATTTCAGCCAGGCAATTCAAGGTGCTTTACATGATGGAAAAAACAGGAAAGAAACATTTTACTACAATGGCGGAATAGAGGAGAGCAATGAAAGTATTTATGATGTTCCAAAGTCTAAATATTTTAGCTTTATTTTAAAGGAACTTTGTGTTTTACGCAGACTTTTGAAGACACTGTTTTTCTTCTTGACTAAAGATGTGACGACAGTACAAATAAATTAGACTATTCAGTTGATTACACATAATTAGTTACTTTAATAAGGCAATAATCTTTCGCAAATTTTTCACAACTCTTCTAATTTATTTTACCTAATTTCAATGAAAAGAAACTGTGGCAAATCTATTAAATATGGCATGCTGCATATTGAATTAACACTCATTCAGTAACTACATATACATATTACACATTTTCTATATAATGAACAATGAATAAACTTACTTAAATTTCTTTTATAAGTTATTGCTTTATAAATGATTAAACATCAAATTCTGCTTCATAATCGTTTGAAGATTAACTGTAATACCAGTGAGGAGACACGGTGGTGCAGAAAAATAATTTTTTCCATGGTTTTCTATGACATGAAGGAAGGAATACAAATTCTGAAAAAAATAATAATAATAATAATACAGAGAAGTATGGAACCTCTTGTTCTCAGTAACACTGTAAGGCTGGATATCTTTGAAGAAGATCCTGTAACTCTCCTGAAATTAGCAGGCTGTCAGAACGGAGGAGAGGTAAAAAGTTGCTCACCACTTTTGGAGCTCCTCACCCAAGATGAGGCTGACAAAGCACGCAAAGCTGGGTTATAGGTGGTCCTCCACATTCACAGCATGTGGCTATCCTCAACTGTGTAATAACATAAGTTGTGGTAGTTTATAGTTAGCCGGCGTGTGCATTTTTATTGGCTGTGCCATCTTTATCACGTTGTTGTTGTTTGTAAAGATGTGCCTCAGTCAGCCGTCGCCCCCTTATTGGTGCTAATCATCATCGATTTTCTAACAAGGAGTGCATGTCAGCAAGAGGAATGACCCCAAAATCAATTGTTTGCTTTCTTTTATAAAACTATCTGTTAGAAGAATATCCCCTAAAATCAAGTCTCTAAGTTAAAGCTTATATGGTCTCATTATTAAATGATTTGAGTTTTATCAATGCAAAGACATGAAAATTGATGGTTCTTTAAGCTCTGAAACTGCACCTTTACTGATGCGCTCACATCTATACATATATCAATGTAAAGTGGTTAATCTTAATGTCCCTACTCTTTACTGTTATCTGTATTGGAGATCAACTAAGCAACACAAAGGCAACTTAGCAAGAGCAACAGTAAGGATTCTCTCTCTCCAGCCTTAGCTACTTCAGGATCATCTTCTTTATTTCTGTCGAGAAACAAGAAACTCCAATATTAAAATGTACTCTACAAATTCTTCTCGAATTTTTGAAACACATTGTGCAGTAAATCTTGATGTTTTTCACTCTTTTGTTCTCTGTGTGATTCTGCATTTGTGTCCCTTTACAAAAGTTGCAATTCATGACTGAGTTTAAGGAGGCTATAAAAAGTTTGTGGTCCCTTTTTTTGGTCCTTCATGCTTATTTTATCTTTCTACTGACTGAAGAAGCGTGATATCTTGAGTTTATTTTCTCTCATGCCAGACCAACCTCCTGCTAGGAGCTGGATCAACTAAATAGCTTGCTTAGTGTAGGCAAGCATGAGCAAGATGGTGTTAGCAAGAAGAGGAGAAAGCCTCCTGATGGCTCTGAGCCAGTAAGACTGATTGATGGAGGACAGAGGCATGTAGATTATTCATTCGCATTTAGTAATTTTGCTTGTTTTGCTAACGTGAGCCAAGCCAGGACACTTATACAAGTTTTGTCTGAATTTAAAGAGAGTTTGGTAAATGTCATGGTTCCCCTGTGTTGCTTGTATTTCAGAGATGGAGATTTATTGGCAGGTTCTTTGAGGATGTATTGCCGAGGGCAACCCCATCCCTGTTGGTAAAGCAACAGATAAAAAGAGCAATGGTGGCAGAAGGACAAACAGAAGGGGAGAAGAGGAAAGCAAATTCAGCCAATCGATACCTCCCAAGTGCCACTTCATAATCATTTCCACTCAACACAATCATTTACATTAATTTTCTAGCAAGCAAACACCAAGCAGCAGGCCAATGTACCCACAATTGTCTGACACGCAACCACGTGTCAGACAATTGTGGGTACATTGGCCTACTGCTTGGTGCATGTGAAGGCTTTTCCAAAAACAAAAAAACAAATTTATTGTATTTTGACTCGATGTGCACAACTGCTGTTAGGTTGGATAAGTACTGCTCATGGGGTGCAAAAGCAATAAAACCGCAACTGCGCCGTACTCTCTCAATCATGAGCTATCCATCTGGTTTCACACTGCTGAGTGATGTGTGGAAACAACACTGCAATTGAGGTGTTAATGTTCTGTCTCACTCACAGAGCTTCTCCATGGGAGATAGGACTGAAAGGCAGAAACTAATTGAACTTTACGTGTGACCACAGAGTCCTCTGGGAGGCCATCATCTCAAACACATTTAATCCTAAAAAGACGCACATTATGCAATGCGTAATCAGAAGAAAAATTCTGATCAAATGCAATGTGACCAAGCAATTCAGAATGTGGCTTTAGAGACTTTAGAAACACATAGATGTGTTATGAGACAGCTTAGTTCAAAGTTTGCCACTGAAATTTAGTCAACCTTCAGGTGAGCTCAAGTATCCTTCATAGTCTCATTGTAGAGTCATTAAAGACTAAGTCTGTTGACACAATGCCGGGCTTTTTGGACGATAAGTCACTTTTTTCTATCTGTCGGTGCTACCTTTTGAAACTGCTGGAACACCCGAAGCTTGTGAACGGTGCAGTTACATCTCCATTCCCTGGTAGTTGCCAAGGAGGTCAATATAAATGACTTTGCAGGTGAACATTCTTGGTGTTGCCGCATCATGCAACACAAAAGCCTCTCTGTCACCCCAGATTTCCGGCATGCGTCTCTGCTGCGCTGATTTAGACTCCGACATTGGTGCGTCAGAAACTGCCAGGAGATTTCCAACTCAAAGTTAACAGTTTCCATGAGTTTGTTGAACATGCGTCACCAGAACGTCTTCCTCACATTTAACAATTTCTACATAAAAGCAGCTTATTGTCTAGTACATGACTTATACATGTTATTTTTTCTCTTACTGCCATATTTTTGACTGATGGGACTTACTGTATACTCCGCAGTGACTTATAGTCTTATAGTCCAGAAACCTCTGACTTAATTCTACATGGACAAGCCCAGAAATACATCAAATAAGGACAACCTTCTAGGCTTCTATTGAATTTTTCATCACATTTTACTGAAATCACAGTAAACAACAAAGACAAAAAGAAATGGGAAAGTAACACAGAATGTGTCATATAGCTCATGAGCTCAACAGGACTCACTGATTACATTTAATTCACTGATTAAGTGACTTAGTGCAGGTGAGCACAATAATGATATTTTCTGCCCATAACAAAAACTGAGGTTGTTGTTGAATTGACAGCCATTGTTCCCACTCAACTAATAACTTGAGTGACCGTCAGTTGACACATTTTTCTCATATAATATAAAAAAATAAAAGAGCAAATAAAAAAAAAACATGAAAAAACTCAATACCAATGAAAAATTGTGCTGCCAGATGAATATGATTTGTATATCAAATTTGTACACAAATCAGTCAAAACAGTCTTCCAGTATTTTTTCATGTTTTCGTGGCAGGCAGATGGAAAACATGGACAGAGGAGTCAATGAAAACCCATTTCAAATAGCGAATAAATAATAAGTAAAAATACTAAAACAACTTTAAAAAACAGCATAAGCATCCTCCAAAAGAAATTGTCAGGAGTTACATAAAGTTAGTGTTATTAAAGTGTTGTTACATTACCAAACATATTTTTTAGATAAATGTATTAATCACTCTCTGTTTCCTTGAACAATTGTCACAATACATTTCAACAGTAAACTTTAAAGTTATATTTAATATATCAATCATTAACTTCATTTATTTCACAATATCACTATTAGCTCAATAAAATGCCATGCTTCATCTTCATCTTCAAGTGTAGAGTCACCACTAACACTTTAGCACTAAAGTAGTTTAAATTACAATGGTACCCAAACCCTGCAGAAAATGTTCCCAGTCTGCAGGGGTAAATATCCATCAAAAATGATCCAAGAAAAGAAAGAAGTTTAACCAGTGAGATGGTCAAAACGTACAGTTATAAAAGAGGAGCTAACAAGGTTTAGTGAGTTTAATGAAAGGTGTCAGAATACAGAACGTGAAAGAGTTGTCGTGTATGGGGCTTCATATCTGTAGATTAGTCAGGGTATCCATGCTGTCTACCTTTGACTGCAACAACAGAGAACATGTTTGTGTCAAAACTGGACCATGTCACGATGAAAGAAGGTGGCCTGATCAGATGCTTTCTTTCACATTGTGTATGTTTGCATTATTTATCTAGGAAGCAGATGGCACCAGGTTTAAGACTGGGTAGAAATTTACACCCTTTTATGGAAATGGTAGCACCTGATGCCTGTGGTCTCTTTTATCAGGTTAATGTATCCTGTTTCACAGTAAAGATGGCTCAGGTAATGGCTAGGGAAGCACAACAACCCATTTCAGATGTTGAATTGGCCTCCAAATTCTGTAGATGTTAGTCCGATTGACCATCAGTGGGTTGTGCTGACAGAGAGATGGAGCACGAAGTTATGCACTAACATTTTGCATTCAATATTTACTATACAACAGGGAGGTTTTTAGTGATTCTTAAAAGTTTAAATATATAAATAAAATAAACAAGAAGGAAATATTCAGAAGGATAAAAAAATTAAAATAAAGTCCTGCATTTTATCCTCCATGCCCCGAAGCATTTGTTTTCCAGTGGCTTCATTTTTCATCATAACGGTAATCCCCAACACACTGACTACGCAGCGAAAGCATATCTGAAAACACAATGGAACCCAATCGATCATGGATTTTCCTTTCCAGAGCGTCCCAGGCTTTAACATTATTGAGACAGAGTGGAGTTGTTTGTGCAGAGAGCACAGCTACAAAAAAAAATAAAACGCAGAATGGATGTGTCATAACTTTCTTCATCTGAACAGAAACAGAACAGAAGTAATTATCTTTGGACCTACAGAGGAAAGATCAGGAGTCAACACACAGCTTAAGGTACTACAGCTGGAAACTAGAGGTCAGGCTCAAAAGCTGGGTGTATTGATGAACTCTGACCTGAACCTCCACATAATATAAATTAGAAAATCTGCCTTTTATCACATGAAGAACATTTACAGGATTAAAGGACTAACATACCAGCAAGTCTTTAACATATATAGTGTTTGTTGCTCATTTCTTGATTGGTTATTGTGCTTTTTTTTTAAAATGTAAAGAAACTTAAACTGCATTGTTGCTAGAATATGCTATTCAAATAACCTGTACTTGATGCAAAATGACAACTGCAACATGGACGTCAGCTACTATGTGTACAACAATATGTTTGTGCAGCTACAGTGAACCAGCTGACATTGTCTCTGGCAATTACATTAGTTTATATTTATCTGTTTGTCTGCTCTTCAGTTAATTCTTTGTTTCCTGCCTGTGAGGTATCAACCAGTGGAGAGTCATTGTCCTGGGTGGTGGGTTAGAAAGTCGTAGTTTTGGTTCTGACTTCATTGTGCCTTTTTCAGTTCGCCTCCACCTTCAGGCAAAACATGTTGCTATTGGTAACAGACAAACAGTCAAAGTTAGAAAAAAACGTGAGTCATTTATTTGTTTTCTGTGATGGCGCTGCTGATCAGTGTGTTCAGGTTGATAAATATTAAAATGGATTAACAAGTTTCTTCAGCAAATCAAACTTGTAATGGTGAAGCCCAACACAACCAACTCACACACTCAAGTGCAGTCACACTTAAAACAAAAAAAGATACATTAGATTGCTTTAATATATATACATTTGAGCATTTTTGAGTAGTTTAATCTAAAAGTCTCAGGAAGGACACCATTTTAGTAAATTAGTGGGATATATGCCCCTTTTTTCATTAATCTATGTTTGCTACCAGCTAAAATTTAAGCAGAAACTGGTCCATCCTTCTGTAGTTTTAGAAAGGTGCCTGCTATGACATGCTGACTGTGGTCTGCATCAAAAGCAGACCACAGTCTCAATAGCAGCACTAAAATGTGCCAAGATGTTAGATTTCCCAGCAAAGCATCGTCTGCAGCATCACATGGTACTCATTTGTCTTTCTTGTAGGTTTGAGACTCAAACATGACCTCCCTGGTCATTTTAATGATGTAAAGAAGGGAAGAGCAATCTGACTCTGCTGCAGCAAAATGGTTATTGCAAAGTATGCTGAAATGCACCTTCTCAATGCCATGCATTCATTCCCCACACCCAGTCCTTAACTACTGCTGCCCTGCATGTTTTAGGTGCAGGGCAGGAGTATTAAGAGGTCTAACACACATGCAGAGTCAAACAGAGGAATAGCAAACTGTTTATTTACAGAAAAATAAAAGATAAGTACAGAGTAAGTCTTCATAGGAAACAAACTGTTATAAAGATACTGGGAGACTGCAGGACACTTGAGACTACCAGTGTAGGTAAATCATCAGACACTAATTGGCCACCCAGCTGCTCCTTATATCTGCTGGCAGCTTGGTGGGTGATTATGCTCAGGTGTGCAGGCTGCTGTGCTCCACTGCAGAGATCCTCTAGAGGGACAGATGACTCACACTCACACAGCAGGATCACAACACTCAAGGCATTTAGATTTGTGGTGCACTGGACCTGTCCTATTAGAAATGAGCAAACCTTCAATGTTGTGAGTCGTAGTGAAACTCAGATAGTTGCCCATCGTGAGCCTCTTTTGGACCACTATGTTTTAATAGCAAAATGAGACAACCTATTTGAAATAAAACACAAAAAAGGGTTGTATTGTGCAGTGCAAGTGCTCCAACCATTTATTTAAATGAGTAAAGTTTGCTGTTTTAGTTTTCAGAAACCTAACCTCAGTGTTTGTTCAGTTGATATTACAAAATAAAAATTTTACTTTACTTTCTTCCTGACAACAGTATGTCCAACATCCTGCAAACCAAACAATATGTCTAATTAAAAACAAAATGGTGAATTAAGACAATCTTTCTAAAACTCTGAAAGTATATTAACAGCATGCTTATTTTGAAATAAAATAATTTTGTGATAAACCAAGGTTGGAAAGCTGTCTTTCTCTGCATTACAGTAAATCTAGTAATGCTGTAAAATCCTCCAGACGATGGATGGACAAATATATCTACTACTACTACTACTAATAATAATAATAATAGTAAACAACTTAAAAGAGTTCAGCACATCCTGTTACTCTATTACATAAGGGAACAAATGTCTTTGCAAACGTCAATACACCGATAACACAACATACCTACAAAAGTTTTTTTTTTTTTACAGTATCCTGTCAGAATTAATGACAGCTGTATTGAACTGGAGATTTCAGATAAAAACACTCTGATGCACCTATGAGATGTGTTGAATTGTTGAATCATTCATAGATATACTACAACCATACAGGAGCCTTAAAAAGCATTTCTGTGATCTTTCATCAATTATTTATATTGGGTCCAGAGGCAACATTGCAGCACCTGGCAGAGGTGAGCCTGTTACAGATTTCCCCTTTTTTTCTACATTAGTCACTGCACAGTTAGCATGAAAAACTAGAAAATAAAACAGTTTTCATGTGTATTCCCTGGAGGTTAATATACTCAAATGTACATTTTGAGATTTTTAAAAGATATAACAACTTTTCTACAGCAGGGTAAACCTTCCGGTTATATACTGACATCTCCTCCTTAAACTTTACTGGCAGTCCTCCGTGGAATATCAGTGTGGAAAAATTACAGTTTCCCCTGAAGTAAATAGTAAAGTCACCTCAGTAAGACCGTAGACTCTGAAGAGTGCTGTCATCAGCATGAACTGTGCTGGCATTGGGACTGGAAAAAATATCTGAATTGTGGTATCTGACTGCTGTACAACTTCTCCATTCAGTCCATCTTTAAATTTAATCTAAACTAAACTGGTAGAGCAACAGAATTAATTTGTAAAATGCATAAAATGGTCCACAGTAAATGTCAAGTAAGTCCCAAAAAGATGTAATAAAAATGATGCATCAATTGCTCTAGAAGACTAGACTCCTGCCAAAGGGAAAACTGTTCAGATATCACTTCATCACAGAGAGCTTCATGGTGACTGCCCATATGGAAATCACTCAAATAAAAACCACATAATAGGATTCCTTGACCTCACTGGAGTGCTTTAAAGAAAACCCAATCTGACAGCGAAATTGAATTCTATGAACAAAACTCAAAGCTTCATTTCTGTTAAAAAAAAAAAAAGCCCAATCCATAACCTGGGATGTTCTCCATGAAATCTGTGGTGACAGGATGATGTTACAATGCTTCTCAGTGGAAGGGACAGAACTGAAGGGCAAATGGAAATCTGAGGCTTTCAGCACAACAATGACTAGCCAAGACTGAGGTGGAGCAGCTCTGCCTGTCCTTGACTGGTACAGCAAGCCCCCACTTAAACCCCATGAAACACTGGCCATGACACGGAAATATAGCACTTTGCAGACACATCCCATCCTGGCTCACAGAAAATGACAGGACTGGCAAAAAAAGGACAAAGATAAATAGACATTTACTTATTAAAAATTAAAATGATTACAGGTAATGATTACATAACCTGAAAATAATAAAGTAGGAATAAAAAAAATTACCAAATCCCTAATGAAATTAAAGTATTATTTCATTCCAAGGGTCAAGCTGTCTGTACTTTTTTTTTTCCACAAAAGCTAATTACACTGTACTTTATTTGATTGCATAACCTCCATCTGCAGTTCTGTCACAGACCTTTTTTTTGGCAGAAATAAGTCAGCAACACAGTAATTTATGCTGAAAGAGCATGACTGAGCTGTTTTGTAGTTTCATGCCAGACAACTGGCACAATGAGGACACACTTGGACACAGACAGACGCTTTATGGTCCAGACGAGCATATGCAGGCAAAGAAGTGTGGAGCTGCAACAGCTGTACTAATGATGAGGGGCGAGGCTGAGCGAAGATCATTCTGGGATTGTAGACTCCAATTACTCAGGATGGACTGGCCAAGAGACCAAATGTGCCCTATCATGAGCAGCATCACAATCACCTCTCCATAAACACTTTGGCATTAGTGAGGGAGAGAGGGAGGGTGGGCATCGGAGTGTGACTGTGAATGCTATAAAAGACAGGGGAGAGGAATTGAAATAAATAAAGAATGAGAGTAAAAGGGAAGGGAAATTTAGTGGGACTTTTAAAGTCTAGGCAGGTCTATTAGGCAGGAGACACACCAAGTTTGCAACAAAGGCAATCAAAGAGTCGACAACATAAAGTTGTAGCTACTAATACATACATATAAATATACTAGTCATGGGATATTTTTAATCGAGCTGATTGCAATTAATCACATTGCAATCAAACTATATATTGACAAAATAAGTATCATTTTCAATTCAAAAACTCATTTGGCTGCTAAACTATGAGCACAACAACAAAGATATTTTTTGTTGTAATCTCTTATTTACCATCAGATTGGTACAAAGTGATATTATACCCATTCAGTTTTCAAGTGTCTCAGGAGCCTCTGATCGTTCGAGTAACGTCTTTAAAAGTAAGTAAGTAAGTAAGTAACTGTAGCTCACAGAAAAAGGCCAGGAAATAGACAAAGCCAATTTATTATGGGTGCAAAAATTGATACCCTTTTCATTTCATTTGACAAGCTGAAACATAAGCAATATTGATGCAAAACATGTTCAAAGAGTAAGATGAAGAAGGTGACCAGTTACCAATGTTTACAGTTTTAAAATGCTTTATTGTGCTAAATCTAAAAATGACCATCCCAGTGAATCATTTGCCCTTTTTGTCTTTTGAGAATCACACAGATATTCTTTGTTAAATGTTACTAAGTAAGTTGAGAAACTGAAATTGAAATTTGTTTCAAGACTTAAAACAATAAAATGAACTGCAACAACTTAAGTTTTAAGTTGCACGGGGAGGCAAGTTTTTATCTTAATATCTAACTTTACTTCTAGCTGTGATTAATGACAAAGCAGCTAAAAATAAAAGTCCTCCTGCTTCTTGCACCATTCCACTAGTTGAAAAATATTGCTACGGACAGCTACTACTTTGGTTCCTGAGGTTTATCAGATTGACTTTGTCATGACTTAAAAATCTTTTTAACACTGAATGTGGATGCTGAAATCACATGAAGATTCAGTTCACTGAAAGTCTGTCGGCTGAATCAGCTTCGTCCATAAACTCTTGGTATACTTGGTATTTACTGTAGCTATTGCATAGCTCAGTGCAGCACTACATTTAATGAGGAGTCACATCTGTGTCTGTGGTTTACAGCTGTCATTACAAGACTCATTAAAAAGCAACACATCCAAAAGTGTCACCCACATCCACATAATAGGCTGCTGCGGTTTGAAAGAAATACACTACTGAACTTAAGTCTTACAGAAAGCCTGACTATAAAACAGGTAACAAAACGACATTTTAGGCTGTATGTCCATGTTATTGATAAGATTACACCTTTTGAAAGGGCAGCGGCCCGAGAGACGGCGCTTCTTTTTTTGCTGTAAGTTCTGATAAACTTCTAATAAAACTAGAATTCACGAGTTGCAAAGCTGTAAGCATCACTCACAAGATTCAAAGATCGTTTTCTTACCTTTGTCTCATCTTCCTTATTATTACTGAAGCCTTTCATTGGGAGTAAAAACATTTGTATTTGTTTTTGAGTGTGCATGTTTGCAGAAATGAGAAGAAAAATATATATCATCAGACTTTCTTGCGGTCGCTCTTACTTGCAACATCAGGATAAATGTGTGAGGAGTAGCAACAAGTACGTTCTCATGTGGTGGATTACGGAAGTGAAGGAACATGTTTGATACAATTTTCATTTTATTATGAGCAGCTGTAATTGAATGCAACTCTCGCCTGCAACAATCACATCAGTGGGCTTTGAGAGGGCCGCTCGGTTCAGGGTGGAAGCTTTTTAATGCATGTTGTGAGGAGAGACGCCCTCAGGAGTGTATGACACTGTTTAAAGTTTAAGCGGAAAGGTCGACCCGGGTTGAGGTCGTGTACATGACTGCTGGCCATAAAGAAAAAAGCAGCTCTGATCTCGCTTATCTAGAGTCATGAGTTTGACTTTCAGCCAGCTCTGACCACCCACACATCTATCTGCATATAAAGTGAGGAGATATGGAGAGCATCTCTAGGGAAAAATTAAAGTGAGCTACTGTAAAGCTGCTGCTGAGAGCAGCACCATGATATAATTCAGACAGTCGCATTCTTGGTTATTCTGAAATTCAGTTCTTGTTTTATGTCAAAAATATTTTCTTGCTTTTAAAGATTCAAATAATATCATGCTTAACCTTTGATAGATACCTGGAAAACAACTACAGTCCAATTATTTTTAATTTGTAATCATTATTTGAGTTTCTATTGTTGATTAGAGATACACAGGCACATCTCCATAAATGTGTTAGTTTTTTCCAATTATGCAATATAAAATACACGGCTTACGCAAAGCAATTTTGTCAACATTCTGTTGTTTGCCAACGTATTGTTAAAATGTTTGGTTGCGACCATGTGAGTCCGTCTTCTGCTGCAGCCATCTTGGAATGCAGGCAAGGAGGATGCCTGTCTCAAATACAGCTTTTATATAGGAAGTGATCTGGTATAAACAAGAATTTGACAACTACACATGAACAAATGCTTGAACTCTATCGCTTTTGGGTCATGAATCTAACTCTTCAGCTTTTGAACTGACCTGTGTAATTAATGAGAGGTAAGAATAAATCCCATCTGACAGACAGGTGAACCCTTTAATACTAGACAGAAACACTAAGCAGAAAGACCTTATCATAGCATTACTTCCTCCTTGTATCCTGCCAAGCTTCATTTTCTGTTCCTCAGTTTAGTAATAAGGAATATTTTTTTTAAGTGACCCCATGACCAACTGGGTCACACATTATGAGATTGTGCTCATGCAGAAATGATAGCCCTCCAGACAGCTAGAATTAAACCTCAGTCAAATGCTGCTTGCAGGCACAAACTTCAACTGGTTTATTGTTCCTCTGACAGAAGCGGAGAAGAAGAAGGGAGCGTGACATATCAGACCTTAAAAGAACACATTAATCTGTCCGTTTGTATTACTTATACATGAAAAACATGGCAGACAAAAAAACAACAACAAACAAAATCCAGATTTCTAAAATAGAAATTGTCATCACTTATTTTCCAAGTGCCTTTACGGTCCAATTTACCAAGAAATTGTCGATTCTCTTGCCGCCCTTGCTTATTAAAATCAGTCTTGTCAGTTATTTTTTTGTATTAAATATTTTGTCTAAACTTGCAAACATGCTAGAGTTTCAATTATTTCAACAAACTGAATGTAGCCAGCCAAAACAGAGCATGTCCACAGGCAGAAGAAAAAGACATCAGAGTTTTAGCCCTACAAGATAAACCTCTGATTGGTCTAAAGCTTCTAAGCACTCACTCGAAATATATCATTCACTTTCGTTGTCAGTAGGCATAATTGGGCAGAGATATCACTGCTCCAGCTGAAAAAAACCCCACACCGCCTCCACAGAGGTGACAATTGTATTCTAATCCACTGCCACTGTCAGAGTCTGTCCACAGCAGCAAATTAGACAGTCAGCCGACGGAGCAAATTCTCCAAACTCAAGGAAGACACAGGTGGGTAATGCTCTCCTGAATGAAACCTGCTTCCTGCGAGTCTGCAGATAAAGCTTTGGTTCGCAGAGAAAACTCACACATGCACAGACAAAGACAGGTAAACACAAGCCGAACACATCACACGGGCACAGATCTCCAGCTTTCACAGAACAAGATGTGTAACAGTTTCAGGTGAAAATAGAAAATGTGGGCGAATAAAACAAAAAAAAAATAAAAGGATATAGATGCCAGTCAGAAAACAGAAACGACAGCCCAGAACTGAATATTTCATCATGAAGTTTCCAGTTTGAAGATGAAAAAGTGCAGCGAGGTTTTCAATTTATGGTGGCAACTGAAGAGTCTGACTTTTTTCCCAGACAAAACCAGAGTACTGCAGACAATACTGGCAGTGATGTTTTAAAATGTTTTTTTATTGTTGTTGTTAGCATAACATCTGTCTTTGAAAGAGCTTTGAACAAAACACTTGCCACCTTTAAGATTTTTCTCATTTATTGTCACACTTGAATGCTTCTGGTTACTAGACCAATTTTAATATCCACCAAATTTAACCTGAGAAATTGTAAAATGCAATTTTTAAATTAAGATATTTATTTATTTATAAAATATACTATGTAAATCAACCAATTAAAAAGTAAAACTCCTTGTTAAATTACAAAATAATTTTGATTTAGCTTATTTTATGGAAAGATGAGTTCACTAGTTATGCAGTCTGATTACTGTGAGACCTTCAGAATCAAGAAATGCTTTCAACAGGCTGACACCACAAAGTATGGAAAAATATCTCAGAAAGCAACACAACATTCCCCAAACTAAAATGTCTTTAAGCCCAACAAGAAACAAAGTAATCAGTGTCTATTAATCTAGAGAGAGTCACAAAGCCATTTCTAATGTTTAGATCTACAGTCAAACACACTGAGAGCCATTATCAACAAATTGAGGGAACATGGTACAGAGGTGAACCTTCACAGATGTAGTTAGCCAATTAAAAAAAACCTCCAAGAGTAATTATCCCCTAGACATTAGTTTTGTAATTAAATAAATATTTTTTAAGTAGAATTGTTTATTTTCGCTCCCTGCATTTGGAAACTGCTCTTCGCCGTTATATGACACGATAAATCTTTGTCCATGAAATCATCATGTACACAAATTCAACAAATTCTGATGAGACTCGTTTGCCAGATTAAAAGTATCTTTTAAAAATAAAAACACTTAAGAAGTAATTTAACATATTTTTCAATGACCCCACATTTCTATAGTAAATATACAGTATATGTTTTATTATTGCTCTGATTCTGATCTTAAAAATCATATTTTCATCAGCTAGAAACTGAAAATCTGCAAAGGCTTCAACATCTGTTCATGTGTTACTAATCTATACAACATGCTTCACTTTGTGAATTCAGCTACTGAGATAAATTAACTTTTCAATGTCATTCTAATTCCTTGAATGGGTCTGTATATGTTAGCATATTCTTAAAAACTCGCATGATACATTTCAATTTTGTGTACTGAGAACTCATCCATCACTCCTCAACTCCACATCTGATTTCAACACTAATTCTTCCAAATAATCTCTCTCTGATAATTTGTGACCTCTCTCTGAGTGACAGATGGTCATTTTTCATCTACAACAAGCCAGTCTGGTTTGCAGGATCATGATGCAACACCCAGTCGACTGGTTGCACTCTATGTCTGGGCCGTCACGTTTTCAGCACACTCCTGCTGCGCCTAATTCTCAAGTTGCCTGCAGATCTGCCAGTTGGGCCCAACTGTCACTCAGATGGACAGTAATGACTCTGCCAGGCTAAATCCTGCACAATAACTATTCTTAAGGGAGGCTGCAATTCAAATTAGGCAGTCATCCTTTTTCTGGACTGTTTAGTAACCTGCATGGTAACAGTCTTTGCTGCAGAGTAAAAAGAAAACATTTTATGGTGTATATTGCACTTATTTAAGCACAATGTTTCACTAATTTAAATAGAAAAAACAGCTATGCTTACATAGACAAACCACTTCACATAGTTCACAATGATTCTGAAGCTAATTCCATCCATCCATCCATCCATCCATCCATCCATCCATCCATCCATCCATCACTTGTGTTGATGGACTTTGTTGTCTCCTCTGTAGCTACGGCAGTTTGCTTCTTCTGACTGAGCCATTATTTGACAGTGTTAGCATGTTTTCTGATCCAAGTCATCAGTGTAAAATCAAATTGAAACATGAAGGGGATATTCCCAAACTGTTCCAACAAAGTTCTCCTGGTAACAGCCTAACCCAGACTCGTCCATTGGATTGGCGGACATCATTCATTGCTCTAGAGCAGTGACCCTGCCCCTCAAGGCACACTGCATGTTTTAGATGTTTCCCTGCTTGAACGCACGTGATTGACATGAATACAGTTCAACAAGATCAGCTAGCAGTTAAATTCAGGTGTGCTGAAGCAGGAAAAAATCTAAAACTTGCATGGCAGTGTGCCTTGAGGTCCAATGTTGAGAGACACGGCTTTAGAGAACATGTCTCCACTGCTTTGGAGCAGTGGAAGCGTGCAAACTTTATGCTATGAGGCTTGGATATGGAAACGAATTTCATGAAGCTCTGAAAGAACTGTTGTTGAGCTAATCTTAGACCACATGAAAGTCACACATATGTAGCTACTAGCTGGCCTATGTGCAATCCGCACCTCAGCATCCACCGACTGACTACACTCACTAGCATGAGCATGAAAGCCTTTTTCATTATGATGACACTGTCATGCACTCAGTCGACTGAAGGAATGCACAGCAGCCAAACGCCTCTCACACTATGTCCTTTTCAAATCCAAGCACCAACTTTACGAGCAAGTATCTTTATCATTGATAACATAAAGAGATGAAAGAGGTGTATCACATTATGCCCATCTGTGGCCTATATTTTCTTTTCCAACACTGCATTCTCCATGCTTTACAGTACAGTACAATTCATCCACCATTTTTAAGCTAATCTGTATCTTGCCTCTGGTCAATTGTTATAAATGTAAATGCAAATGAAGCCTCTACACCTTCAGCTCTGAGTCCAGTGATTTTTTTATTGTTGATTAAATGCATCGCCATCTTCAGGTTGATATAATATGATGCACAAATACTTGGACTTGTCTCTCTGTCCCATACCATCCTTTGTGGATGTATTTGAAATTCATCAAGCAAAGATATGTGTACTAACTACTGATTAGAGTACATGAAGAGTTTACTGAAAGATGGGACAATATTATATATTGCAAACTAATTACACTTGTTCCAATAGTAATTATGCCAGTAAGTAATCTTATTTAAAAAGTTCTGATAAATTGCTAAGCCTTGCTTGTTCTGGAAAAAGTTAAGTCTAGCAGTATGACAACATAAAGCTTTGCACGTCTTTTTTTTCTAGTTCATTACAGGAAGTTTCAAAGTTCAAATAGAGGCCAATCGCAGCACCGGGATGCAAACAAGAGGTCATTTTCCTTTTTAAAGCTAAAGCAGCAAAGGAAAGAATTCTCTCATGTTGAATGAATAAAATGCATCTTGTTGACACCTGAACACTTCACTCTGGCATCCATGGATAAGTCATCAATGATTTATGGGGAAATCTTTAAAAGGAGGAAAGCACAACTTTTACTTGAAACCGCCCTTCCTGCTGACAACGTCATGCAGTCAGTGCTTCAAAAGATTATTGTTTTGTTGGAAAATATAGTGACATAGGAGAAACAGTTAACTATTTTATTTTTATTGCAGAAGAATTCAGTTTTGAACTTGCAAATATTAGAGAGCCTCTCACTAAGGAGGAAATCAGAAATGCCATTGATCTGGCCTTTCAGTTCCTCTGAGAAGATAATTTGTCAAACAAAGGTTACGAACCAGATGAGAACTAGAATCTGCTCTATCATGTGATGCCAGCTAGAGAGAAAGTCCCCGGGGCTGAATGTTACTTCACTGAACTATTTGCTCTTGGCCAGATTGCTGTGTGCCCAGGTAACACTGCCATTTGTCACTGTCATCAGCTGCTACTGTAGCTTCTCTCGTGAAGGAAAAAAAGAAAAGTAGCGCATAGATGGGTGGGGCAATTAATGGTAGCTGTTGTCAGTGGTTAATAGTTGTGAACTCTGCAGCAGCATCGTGTGTGACAGAGTCTTCATCAGTGCCTTTAAGATGAGCTCAGTAGATTAGAACATCATCAAGATAGTAATCCTGTGTCACAAAATGGTGCATCTTAAAGTTTGATCTTGCCCTATATAAATGCACACAAGTAGAGAACAGATAAGGAGTAAAAAGATACAGAGTATTTAATGAGGCACAGTGAGGTTGTTTTGTGTGATCATATAGATTTCCAAAACCATTAGGTCCTTAATCAAAGATACACAAAGAAACTAAATGCTGCCCAGAAACTGTCAGTATTTTGGCTTGGCCACTATCAACCAGTCAGCTGGAAACTAACACATTTCAATATGTGCACTCGACTTTGTATCTGTCTTTATGGTTGGATTGAATAAATCTATATATGTGTGAATAAATGGGATTTTTACTTTGGTTTGTATGGCATTTGTTTGGAGTAGGGGTATACATTAATAAAATAAAGTGAAATGTATTTGAATTTCTCCGCAGGTTGTTTATAAGGTTTATATCAGACCAATTTGTTAGTAAAACAAAGACAGTGATACCATGGGCATTAAAACAGGTATGGGTATTTTTGTTTCAGTTGTGGATAATAACGTACTACTGTATGTCTGTGTTTGGTAACTTTAGCTACACTCCTTATTATTCAGGTCCAAGCCCTTTAATCAACTTTGCCCCCCATTTTCCTGAAGCAGACTTGTGCATTTTACAACCTACTGGCAACCTTTGATAGGCTCATTTGTAAACCCCATTACTTTGTTATAGATGCACAAAATACTGTAATTTGACTTTTATGCTTATGTGTCTCAGCTAACTCAAAACATGTAGACATTTCCCGGTTTTGTCGTGGCCTGTCACATTCGTCATAAAGGCCGTGGTTATGTTGGTTACAGGGGAAATTTTTTCTACTACACCATTTTTCTTCCACTGAACTCTCTACTAATATGCTTTGATGCAGCAGTCTGAGAACAGTCCACTTCTTAAGCAACAACCTTCTTGCCTTGCAATCCACCACTTATTTCAACAGTCTCCGCCATGGTTGTGCAACCTCTAACAACACAACATCAAAATTGTTTTAAAAAACTTTTTTTTTCAGCCTTATCTGGTATTTAAATTTTCAGAAATTCTGAGATGAGTTTTGGATTTCCATCTGCTTGAAGCCATAATGATCAAAATTAACAAAACATTTTTTTAAATAGATTAGTGTGTGAAAGGAGTTTTATTTTTTAAAATGTAACGGCTGAAATAAATATTTTGAATAATAATCAGATTTATTTGGATGCACATGTAATTGATGACAAGGAGGCTAGAAAATTATTGTGATTCCTGTTCTCATATTTTGTGCATCTTAAAGAGAAATCAGAATAAGCAAAAATCTGTTTTGTCATTTGAAAGCTTTACAAAAGGCAGTGTTCAAAAATATCTCTGTAACCTGGCCAAGAGTGAAGAATAAGAAATATGAAACCTTCTGGACACCTTTTCATTCCTGATTCTATACATTCCTCAAATGCAAAAGCAGGGTCACTCCCTTACAAAGAGCAAAAGCAGGACATCAACTAGAGGCACAGTTAAATGATACCGAACAAAACGACTCAAAAGAAGGAACAATTTAGTAAGGAAAAAATCATTGCTATGAAGAGAAGAAAGTCATTTGTAAAGCTTCTTTAATTACCAGAGGCAGGCTGCTGGCTAGCAGCAGAAAGGCTCTCTTACTCTTTTGAAGACGAGCTGCTGTGCTTAAAAACAAGAAGCATTTATCTGTAATATCTAAGATGATGGCCAATTATATATGATGTTGGATGTTTATATAGAAGCTGTGGCCCCAGGACACTATTTAATGAACATATTTCAAATAAGTCTAATGTGTATTCACACCGATCCGTAGTGGAGGTCTGCCTTTTTACTTTAAAGAGCCAGTGTGAGGAAAAACAGCTTGTTTTGTCGCCGGATGGCGGTGGTCCATGTGACCAACTCCTTCTCTTCCATCTCCCTGGTTTGATGTGGATCAATTTGGACCTGATCATTTCTGCTCTTTAATTCAGCATGGCTGAGCGCTCTGTGATTAATGGGAGGTATTTAGCTGGGGGATGTGGTCAATAAGCTCACGCCGGTCTCACAAATCCTGAGAATGTCCACTGGATACCAGACTGCCTTAATCCATCAGGGGGACACCACCCAAAGGTTCCAGGGTTAACAGCAGCACCAGGGCAGACCAAAAAAAATAACAAAAAAACCTTTGCACTTTCTGTGAGCTTGGATTTAATTTGAGCAACGTTGCTGGAGAGCTGCAACATCAAGCTTTTGAAAAGCTTCCAATTATGTGCTTTTTCAGGGAAGCAGAGTCGAACAGAATAGGGCAGAGAGTGCTCTGAATGCTTAGAGGGTGGAAAGTGTACATCCACATTTGAGTACTCGAGGGAAATGCAATCCTCAAGGAAGAAAGGCGAGATAAACGCCTCAGTCCAGACAGATCAGCTCACATCTGATCTCTGTGATTGAGCCCGCCACAGAACGACTAATGACTCTAAGTGGTGAGCTTCTAAATCATATAAGAATGCCAAGTATTATTACGTAAATGTACTGATGCCCTTACCCATTTGCTCTTTGACTTTCTTCCTTTCCTTCACAAACTGTCTTCTGCAGGCCTCATAATTAAAGGCTAGCCTCTTTAGGAACATTTGCAATGAAATCGTGAAGCTCGTGTTTTTAATATCTAAAAATCAAAAGAAAAGACAATTTTGGCGATTTCATTGAGGAAAACAATGTGATTTCTACCTTAAATATGTGCAATAGCCTAATCCCCAGTTAGAGAATACAGCAGCAGAATCCTATAAAATCAACTTAACTACGCCTCAAAATCGGAATCAAAAACGGACCTGCAACATGTGGGTTTAGTATGTTCATCTCTGCGATCAGAAGTAAACAACTATACGCAGCAGATTTGGGAGCCACAGTATGATATCGTTAACATGGCGCGAAAGCTGCATGTGTTTCCTATCAAGTGTCCCTGTAGAGCTGACTGTAACAATACTGACCTCCAGTGTGAGCGATAAAAGGACGGAGCAGTGCGCGTTGTCCTTGGTGCGGGACTTCACGCCTGCCAGTTTGTGTTTTGGCAGCAATCTGTGCCCTTGCGTGCATGCCTCTGCTCTCTCTCTCTCTCTCTCTCTCTCTCTCTCTCTCTCTCTCTCTCTCTCTCTCTCTCTCTCTCTCTCCGCAAAAGAAGTTTTAAGGTCTATATTGAAAAGAGAGACAGAGAGAGACGGTAAAATAGGGGAAGGAATATTTTGTTGATCAGCTGTCAGAGTGCAGACGCGCCATACGCATTTGGTGTTTTAATTGGGTGTGCATCCTGTAAAAGTTTCACTCCCTGTCGTTCCATCCTTCAGGGCGGAGCAGTTCTATGTTTGATCCTTCTTTTTCTTTTGTTCGTATTTTTTTTTTCCTTCGCAAAGAACACGTGGTTGTTACAAACCTCTCTCCGGACGCAGCAGGGAGGCGGAGGTGGAGAGATGCGGGCGCAGTCGGGATGGGAGAGGACGCTGTGAGGAGGCTGCCGCTCTTTATCCATGGAAATTTGGCTGCTGAGCTGCACGCACGTTTTGTCGAAAGGATTTTTAAAAAGACTCGCTTCCTGGACTATTTTCCTGTCTTTTTCCTTTCTACAGGAGACTTACGCGCAAGATGGGGACGATTCCAGGAGGAGAGAAGAGAATAAAATCTGATGTAGGTAGATTTATTATGCATGGAAATATGCGCTCAAGTCTCAATAAGGTTTTCTCTCGAACATTTACTTTTTTTAAAGTCACACACTGAGCAAAGGATGGATTACTTGAATTCTTCTACCCTAGAAAATGAGACAGAGGTGGGAAATATCTCCTCTAATTCCACATCTGAACAGCCGTACACCCAGCTCGCAATCTGGGGTCTGGCTGGACTGGTCAGCTTTCTCATTTTGTTTACAATAGTCGGCAATGTGCTGGTTGTTATCGCAGTTCTAACCAGCAGAGCTCTTAAGCCACCCCAAAACCTTTTCTTGGTCTCCTTGGCCAGCGCAGACATACTGGTAGCCACTCTGGTCATGCCCTTCTCTCTGGCAAATGAACTTATGGGCTATTGGTTTTTTGGCAAAATTTGGTGTGACATCTACCTGGCTCTGGATGTTTTGTTTTGCACCTCTTCCATCGTTCACCTCTGTGCCATCAGTCTGGACAGATACTGGTCAGTGACACAGGCTGTCGAGTACAACTTAAAGAGAACACCTAAACGAGTTAAAGGTATGATCATAGTGGTGTGGTTGATCTCAGCTGTAATCTCCTTCCCGCCGCTGATTTCGATGGACAGGAGCAGCAATGAAAGGAAACCCATGTGTCAGCTGAACGACGTGACCTGGTACATTCTCTACTCTAGCATTGGATCCTTCTTTGCTCCATGTGTTATAATGATCTTGGTCTATATTCGAATCTATCAAGTGGCAAAAACCAGGACCAGGACCATGTCGGAAAAGAAGAGGAGTGTGGATTCCCCTCTTGAAAATGGGATGGACCAAGCCGAGCCAGGCATGGGAGGGTCCATCAAGTCCACCCAGGGAGGGAGCACGAAGGAGCGAGAACGTGAGAACGGACACTGCCAAGAGCAAACAGTGGGATCCCCTCGGTCAAAGGAGCCAAAACCTCCATTAAATAACCATGAAGACGAGTTTGACGATAGCAGCTCATCAGACGAGAAACCAAAAAAGTGCATTGGCTCTTCCAAACAAAGCCAGAACAACAGAAAAGACAGAAAGTCCAGCAGGAAGAGCAGCTCTGCCTCCAAATACTCCAGCAGGAAGTCGCGTTCCAGCTCAAAGTCCTTGGAGCTGTTCTCCTCCCGTCGGAAACGTCGGAGCACCGTCAACCGAAAGAAAATCTCTGCCGCCCGGGAGAAGCGCTTCACGTTTGTCCTTGCTGTGGTCATGGGCGTTTTTGTTGTGTGCTGGTTCCCTTTCTTCTTCTCCTACAGCCTGTATGGAATCTGCCGCAATTCATGCAAGATCCCAGATGTGCTGTTTAAGTTCTTCTTTTGGATCGGCTACTGTAACAGCTCCCTCAACCCGGTCATCTATACCATCTTCAATCAGGACTTTCGCAGAGCCTTCCAGAAGATTCTCTGTAACTCATGGAAACGGTCTTTTTGAGGAAGTCCTGGATGACTGGGGGTTTTATTAAGTGGATGTGAAGTCAAATGTCCCAGTGTCGTTTGACTGATGAAGCCTGAGGTGCTTTCATGCACTCGCTTTCTAGGATCTGACTGGGAACGATGGGACATCAGCAGAAAGGGAATAACATGAAGGGAATAAACAGATGAGTCTGGCATCTTATGCCTCACAGACTGATCTGATTTAAGCTTGAGCTGCTTTCCTCCAATGGTTTTGTCTCTCTTGCATTGAAATAATCAGACTCTTTCCAGGCGGCTCTGTGATGCATGCCTGCCACAGTGGCTGCCTTTGGATGAACTTGACAGCAGACGAAGAGTTAACAGAGGAGCTCAGTTTATAAACTCACAACACTATAAATGAGTGTGAAGCGAAGGCCTTGACAATCTTTCTGAGACTGTTGGTTGTGACATTAGTATCTTTTTCTTTGTCTGTTTACTCGTTTTTTCTTGACCTTACTGTTACATCACGCTCTCAACATGAAGACCATTGGGACAAAGGGGCTCCTTGCTTCCTGTATAAGTAGCAAAACTGTTTCACCAAAAAAAAGGACTTGAACTGATGAACAAAAGTTACCTTCAGTGTTTATCATCATGTGTGAAATGAACCTAGCCACCAGGACATAGCACATGTTGAATCTGGTAATGCTTATTTGTTCCCTTCATGCCTTTGCACCTTCTCTCTCCTCTTTGAGAACAGCTTGAATATGGAGTTACTGTAGAGGTAGATGGACACTCACTGAGGCTTTACTGAGTGTTTTAAAAGAGAACAGGGAGATAAAGTTTGCAACATATGGATGTCTGTTAAGATAAAGTGAGCTACATCTTACCTCCACCTCCTGTTTGTGGTTGTTGGCGTGTGTGTGCACGTGTGTGTGTGTGTGTGTGTGTGTGTGTGTGTGTGTGTGTGTGTGTGTGTGTGTGTGTGTGTGTGTGTGTGTGTGTGTGTGTGTGTGTGTGTGTGTGAGATCGAGTGTCTTTCCGCTCCTCTCACAGACGCTCTCTCCTTGAAGTCAAACTCGGTAATGTTCCTCTCTAATGATCGCTGCTCATATAAAATAAAAAATAAAAACATGTACAAACTTACAGTATATCATGTACACAAATACATGAACAAGATTTAATCAGCTAAAATATTCATCTAACTAGCCAGAAGGGCTAATGTTATTTTCTTGTGTAAATAACTGAAAATGTACTTTACTGTTCCTGTGTGATGCCTCATATTCACATGTTGATATGATGAAAATGTTTGTATAATGAACAACGCTCTGACGTATTTCCATGTTACACCTAACCTCTGTCTTTTTTCTAAAGGAACAAATGTTTATCTGCTTTGAGCACATGTGAAATGATCAAATAAAGACATTTACTGCAGCTTTCCTCTGAGGACATGTGCTAAATTATTTTATTGCATTGGCTCTATTCGTTTTAACTGCTGAACTACATTGTGTGTTTACTCACGTGAATTGGAAATTGAAATTTTTATATAGACTGTCTTATGATCTGGAATCAAACTATTCTGCAGAAGGAGTAATAAAATGTAGCTTGGCTGCTTCAGATACCTTCAGCATGGGTAAAGCGAGCTTCAACTTATGTTAAAATTATTGTTACTGATACACAGAAAGGTAAATTGGGTTTAAGTCTGGACTTTGGGTATTTCTAACACATGAAAATGCATTGATCTAAATTATTCTATTGCAGTTCTCTATGTTGGGTTATTCTCCTGCTGGAAGGTGAACCTCTGCCTCAAGTCTTGTGTAGCATCTAACAGGTTTTATTTACAGGACTGCCTCTTATTTTTAATCCATTTATTCTCCCATCAATTCTGACAAGCTTCCCTGCCACAGCAGCATTTTGAATGTTGGCCATAAAGCTCAGTCTCAGTCTTATCTGACCAGAGCACCTTTTTCCACATCTGATGTGTACCCTACATGGCTCGTGTGAAACTACAAAAGGAGATCATTTACTGCCGTATTTGCGTGACGGTTTTCTTCTTGAAACTCTTAAGAAGGGCATCTTTGTGCGGGGCACAGCTAACAGTCGTCTGTAAACAGATTCTTCAACCTGAAGTGTAGATTTATGCAGCTCCTGACATAAAATACGCAAATGTTTTGGGTTGTAGTATGACAGAATGTATAAAAATTGAACAGGTATCTGCAAGACAATGTAACAACCCAGTTTTTTCCAAATCATAAATATTAGACTTTAAAGGGTTAGTATTTTATTTAAAGTGAACTATTTTCACATTTTACAAGCAACTTATATGCAATTGACTAATATTCTGATCTCAATAATTAAGAATTAATTCAAAATGTTTTATGTATTTTGAATATAATGTAACTGGAGGATTTTTGAAGGTTTTGGTAGGGATTCGCCTAACTAAATAAACATGGAGTAAAAAGCATTACTCTATTAACGTTTCTGTAAATTCGGGAAAAAAAATTTGATGATTGAAATTAAGTTATATTTAGTCAACTAACACTGGGTTACAACTAAAAGTAGCACAATTGACTACAATGCTACAGACATTACATTATATTTTAGTTGACAGACTGAATAAAACTAAATAAAAATATTTTAAGAGCTAACTGGAACCTAACTGGCAGGTTAAAGCTTTAGATTAAGGTTCGCATTTCAAAAACAGTAAAAAAAAGGAGCAAATCTGGTGCTTTAGTTATTTGTGGTGCTTACTTGGTGATGATTCAGTGGCAATACTGGGAAGAATGTCATGATTTTTAAAAAATAGAAACAAGTTTATTTTTAAGGAATCCAGTGACATAAACTCTGCTGAGAGTAAAGTATGTGGCTCATCACAGCTGTGACTCCATTCCAGTTTGGCCACAGTGACAAAAAATATGTTTGTCACATACTCCACTTAACTTCATATGAATAAATGTTTAATAAAATCTTTCATAGAAGTGTTTGGAAGCTATTTAATAATTTACGATCACTTGTTTTACTTTGAGCTATAGATAGAATAGAATAATTTTCAAACGTTTATATTTAGGAAAAAGTTATGCTTCTCTTATTTGGCAACAATTAAGTTTCTTCACAAGCAATTAACTTATTCCAACAATATCTTTTGTAGAAAAAAAGTAACTAAAAATCATATCAGGTAACACACAGAAATGAAAAGTGCTGAGGTTATTACAGGGTGTTAGAGACTGGGACTATGTGGGTGTAGTGATTTGCGGGAGTCAGATTGCCTGCCAACCTCACAGTGACAACAAAATTCAATAAAGTCCCACAATTCTGGAGTTGCTTGGAGGTTTATTTTTAAGCTCATGACAGAACCACCTGAGCGGCATCTCCCTTTATTTGTCTTATCTAAGCTGATTGTTGACTGGCTCTCCTGGCTCAGATACGATTGTGCCATGCATCGGAAAGAGAATATTCATCCTCCTGAAAGCTGTCAGAATATTCTTTTATGCAAGTCTGCATAGAGCCGTTTAGATCATAAAGGCTGAATAGAGGAAGGAAACATCCTGGATCTGCACTGTTTAACATTTCCCTATAGAGCGTCTACAGCTACTCAGAAATCCCAGATTGTATCTGTTCTGTTCACACACAAAAAAGTTACATGTTGTCTTTCTTCCACCCACTGATGGCTTCTGTAGTTATTTCATAGTTATTCTCAACCGTGGCAAAAAGTAGGTGGCGATATTTATTATTTCTCCGGAAAAACAAGGTGAAATTTTGACCCATCATCAGTGAACATGATCATCAAAGCAAGGTGATTTTATAGTTTGTTATGAATCAACGTGTTTATGTTTGTATATGAGAATTTATAAAGATTTTTTTTTTATATGTGCTTAATGCTTTAATTTGTTTGTTAAATGATGGCCTCAGGTAGTGAAATGGCCATATTAAAGTGTCCTTGTGGAATTGTTCATAAAATATTTACATTTAATGTTGATAATTATGATGTCAGAATAAGTGCACAAATATACAGTATGTGGTGGTACAGATCAATTGAACAAGTATTGGAAATGCGGCATTTCTGTTAGATCAATAAAATATATATTACTAGTCAATGAAGTTTCATTATTAGAGTCTGGCATTTAGAGGAAGAAGAACGCTGAATATACAATATCCTTCAATTCAATTTGGTTTTAAAATACTTAATCAATCCTAACTGTTTACGTTCCTCAAGATGTCTATAAGTGCCATTTGGCTGTGGGCAGGAAGGATCTCCTTCAGTGAGCTGCTTTAAAGTGTGTTGTCAAGGTAGCAGGTCTTCAGCTCTGGAGGTTTGACAGATTAGCTTTATTTGTGCTGGAACAAGGCAAGATGTCTTCCACGACACTGGAATATTAGCCTGGGTTAATCAAAGGTTAAAGCGATGCTGCAGAATCTGGTTCTCACAGGCCATCTGGAAGTGCAGCCTTGTTCTGATCCTGCCTCCCTTGCTGCATCTTCACGTGACTGCTGAGCAGATGAAAGGGGCACCCTCACATGTTGGTGTGGTTGGAAGCAACTTATAGCTGTTTGTGTGTATTTCTGACCAGTTAACTCATCGCTCTGGGAACTGAAAGCAAAAACTGAAGAGTTTTCTCTTGTTTAATTAGAATTTAAAAGCACAATTAATTGCAATAAGTCTCTGCTTACCCCGTCTGCTCCAATCAGAGCATGCTTGAGTGCTTGATGGCATGTGGGTTTCCAACCGTCACCCCCAAAACTCTGACATGTTAGTCAGCAGGTCCATGAGGATGCCAGTGTCCTCTTGGCAATTAAGTGGAGTTGGTTTGTTTTTCTTTTCTTTGTTTTTATTTCAGGTTGTTTGCTTTATCATTCATGTACCTAATAATGTACATACATTTTAAGCAGTGGTATAAAGAAAATCTATTTACCTATTATTCTTTGTGACCAAATTATAAGAGCATTATAAAAGAGGCTGTGTCAAAAGAGCCAGAAAATTTTTGCAACTGGGCCAAGACATCATTTTCAGCACATAGAGTACCAGATTTATCATTTCCCAATGTATAGATTGGGAAATCAATACATTTGGATTTCCCAAAGGATAGAAATCTATACATTAAAACTCAGTGTTTTTTACACACTTTCTATATCTGGTCTTTAGTTCATGGGTTCAACCGTCTCAACATTGTGCTAAATGTTGAGATCCATTCAAATCAAATAAGATCCATTCCTTATTTGATCAATCCAAGTGTAAGTCTTTTGCTCATAAATTCGCTCTGAACATCCACGGGCCTCTGTGAGATCAGAAACTACACGCTAAGTCATTTTCTTGTTTTAGAAAAGATGTGGTTAAGTTTAAGTCAAAACTGCTTTAAACGTCAATGTGATTAAGGGACAAATATCTGGTATTTGGCACTGAAATTATGAAATATTACCACAAAAAGTCAATAAGTTAATAACTAGGAAAATTTATAGGAAAGGTTCAATAAGTCTGAAGCTTCATAAATCCTTCCATAAACATTTCAAATTATTTGATTGCTTCTCTAAGCCACTGTCCTGCTGACACAGCAAAACCTGCAACATTGATAGCAAAATCTATTCTTCTGGGCCTTGAAGGTTACACTAGCAAGCTTTGAGGGGATCAATAGATAAGCAATGGGCAGGTATGGAGAGAATGGTTAGTTATATACTACCTTGCTTGGATCCGCAACAATTCTTCCATCTTCCAGGTAAATTCACACTAATTCACTCATTTAATAAATCCAAGGGTTTGTGGTGACAGCATGTTCCAGAATTAGGTAAGGTTGGGAAGCCTTTGTGATTGACAGCGGTTCTCCAACCTCGTGGAAAATGGAAAAACAACTGAAACAGTTCAACAGGTCTGTAAAACCTCAGCTTGTCGGAAGGACAGAGGTTGAATGAAAGAGTAGGATATTTTATTTAATTAGACAGTAAATATCCATCTTCAAGTAATTCTGAATGCTCTGCTTGATATGACATAATATGCTGCTAAAACTGTTGCATATCTGCAGAAATCATGTTCAGATACATGGATGGAAAATGTGAAGGTCCATTGCTTTTATGGAACTATATAGAATCCTGTATTTTTGGTAATATGGTGCAATACGAATAAATTAATTTTTACTCTATTTGCAGTGTTATAAAACGTTTTGATGAGGCATAGAGGATCAGTAACTAACATGTAGTACTATACTTGATATTTGCAAAAGTATTTGGACATCTTCAAAATGTTAACCTTTTCTAATAGTGAAGTTGTCAGATGTTTTCATTCATTTAATTATTTTTGGTGATGCAGTTTTAGAAATAGGAACCATCAAAATATTAGTTTTCAAGATGCCAGTGTTTTTCATGGCTCACTGTAAATGTAACTCTGAACTTTGGAAAGAGTTCTGGACACTTAGATGAATGGCTTACTAAACTTGACTAGTTCTTAGATATATGGTTTGTAATAGCAGAGCCTTCTTTTCATATTTTAACTGTGGAAGGAGACTCTGCCCAATAATATCTTTACAGAAGCAGGACATATACTTATATATAGACCCTAAAATGTCACATGTTCAGGTCCTATAATCCTCTGTCTTTCCCCTAAATCAAGTTTTTTTCTGCCCCAAGTTTAACTTTACTGTAAAACCCAACTGCTAGTCATTATGTCCTAGCATTGGAGCTGTATGTTTGTCTTTGATTTAGTAGTGTATTTTTCTCTGGTTTTCAATCAACCATTTATTTGAGCACATCAACAGTGTGTCTTGAAGTACGTGTCATCTCTTTTCAAAACGAGTTTGTCTCTGCGTCAAGGCTAACATGACAGAACCAATTATGTGTCTGACAGTTTGCTCATTAGTTTTCAAACTTATACGCCTGTTGATGCTCTGATTGTATAGAAAGATGGACAAAGCTGCTAAGAGTTGAATACAATTTTCTCAGTTGTTTGTTCATGTAAACTTTTCTTTGTCACACACAGCCAGCATTGTCAACGGAGACGCGGCCAAGTTCTCTTTCGGGAACTTTTGAAGCGTTTATAATTTTTTGAGGTGCGTTCAAAGGCAGGTCACTAACAGTACTGATTTAGATCAAATCTGAGCTGCGTTCTTCAACCTTTTACTGCATTAATTTTCTGACATTCAATACACCATGTTAAAATTCAAAGAAAACCTTTCACCTGTTCACCTGTTCAGGTTCTAAATTCACATACAAATAGGACACAGTGCTGCATGATTTAACACTCTAAGGTTTTGCTAATAGCAAGCACAGAGTAAGTCAGACATTTTATGCATTTATGCAAAAGGTCATCTTCACTTTACTGCTCTGCTTCTTCTTTGGTCTCCTTTTGACTCTTGTTCAGCCATAAATCATCCTCTTTTAGTCACAGTGTGACCAGGGCCCCTGCATTTCCTTTCCTGGTTATTGGGAGATTATTAGACAAATGTGTATCAAAGTCATGTATGTTGAGTCAAGGTTGATTGGTAAGAAGTTAACATTACACTCTTACTTTAGTTTGAATGTAATGTTTAGCCTGTTTGACAAAGGTATTGTACATTGGTTCCTTTAAAAAGAAGAAAGAGTTGGAACCGGTCCAAGGTCAGCTCCATAAATTCACTTTCTTCTGCTCATTTTTGTTAATTGGTGGACAGTGATGGACTGTGATCAATACACCGCCCTGGCATTTCCAACAGACTGCCCCTTATTTCAGATCCAACAACAGCTCAGCCCAAATGTTAACATAAAAGGCTTGAGGATAATAATAATAATAATAATAATAAAAAAACAACAACATTCAGACTGACTGGAATGCAGAGAAAATCTATGAAGGAAAGCCTCTCATCAGTCTGTGAGTCAGTTCAAGCTGCCAACAACCAGATCTGCAACACAGTGGGATTACAACATAATACCGTTTTTAACCCTTTAACTGCCCACTCGACCATATGATTTAGCACATTTTGAGTCTCTATATCTCAATATGAGGAGTGCCTAACTTAGCTTAACCTGATTGAGCCATCTCTGCCGCTTGGTTGAGGTACGATATGCTAAAGAAATCCACTGGAGGGCACTGTTTCTTTAAATAGTATTCTTCTTCTTCCCCTCTCCAACCAGGAAGTCAGAAACACAAAAATCTGTCACAAATATCGACTGGTTGTGGTAAAACTTTGAAAGGTAGAAATAGGTTTCTGGCATATAATAGTGTTATAGACCTTACTAAACAGAATTATGTTACTTGATACCACCTAAAAAGCTAAATTAAAGGTCTAATAATTTTTTTAAAATATGCCTGACCAAACGGTTGATTTGTCACTTTATGGTAAATGTTGCAAATTAAGCTAATGTAGTTAACATTTAATTTTTTTGCTATAAAATCAAAAGTAATTTTCATCTATTGGTGTAAATATGAAACAATGTGTTATTACAGTGTTATACACTAAGAATAATTATAACATCATTATCTTACAAAATAATTTTTGTGATTTTCTGAGTTGATATTAGCAAATATGGTAAAATTTTAGAATAAATGTGGGGAAATCATAATTTTCACAACTACTAACTAATTTTAACTTTTCAACCACCACTAGAGGGACACTAAATCCTTCTATGGTGCAAAGCCACGCACTCTTCTCGCCCTTGTACCAGAAAATCCTTAAGAATCTGATTGTGATCTAAGTGATGATGACCAAGTAGACGATCCTGATTATCAGCCCACACAAGCAGATGATACTGGAGACAGCTCTTCTGAATCCCTGGATGAAGAGGAGGCTCCCTCAAAAAGCAGATCTTCTACACAGCCACCTCGTAAAAGGAGCAGGAAAGGGAAACACACACTAAAAACTGTTCCCTCGGAGCAGCCAAATGACAACACCAACCCAAGTTACACCCCAGGCCCCAACAAAAGCACAAGAAGAATCTGGAAGCAGGAAGACATTGATGAGTTCCAGGTTCTTAATTCAAGATTTGAACCCCTTGAAGCTGTGCCCTCACCCTTCCAGTATTTCAAAATGCTCTTCACTGATGAGATGATTGAATATATCGCACATCACACCAATTTGTACTCTGCTCAAGAGTTGGGGGATCCAATCAAGACTAGTCCTGAAAAGATAGAGCATTTCCTAGTGATCCTTCTTTTTATGGGTGTTTTCAATTTCCCATCACTGGAGGACTACTGGCACCGTGAATCACGCTTCGACCTGATCACTGACATCATGTCAAGGAGGAGATTCCAGCTGTTACGGCGATACATTCATTTATGAGGGAGATGTAGTCTGTGTCCAAAAGGAGTGTCCAGGTGGAAATGTGAGAAATGTAATGTCTTCCTGTGTTTGAATGCAAACCAGGAATGCTTTAAGTTATATCACCAGAGGTAAAGTGCATCTAATGCACAAAAAGAATGCTGTTTTGCAAACACATAGATAAGGTTGGAAATGTGATGTTTTAATATGTTTGGTAATGTTTTTTCTGTGTTTGCCATGTTTTTTCAAAGTTTAAATGAAAACAAGTAACACTAGTTCAGTCAATCCTCCAGATACGTGACACTTGTGTCCCAAAATACATGCTGTTGCACCAAAACAGAAAAGGTGTGCTGAGATATAAAAGCAACAAATGTTTCTATTGTTCTGCAGTATTTTCTTTTCCTTTTTGAATGTAAAAATGAATGTTTTGCACTGTTACCTATAATCAGAAGTGGATTGAATGTGAGAATTTTGTGCTGTTGCACTTTAATACAGATACAGTCAAGATGGGAAGATTAAAAATGCAATATTCCCTTGTTCGACGCAATATTTTCCTTGGTTGAAATTAAAACCAGTGTTTTGTGGCATTTTGACAGAAATAAACTGTATCCAATGCCCCAGACATTTTTTGTTGGTTATTTCTTTATAAATTAGCATTTTATTTTAATTTATCTACTGTACTTGGTATTTTTATTACGTCATATACTTAAACCATCAAGTGACATCTCAACTGTTTGGTAGAGATCAATATTTGAAAAACCACAGGGTCTGTTGGAAAAAAATTTTTTGATTGTGTATATGAGTCACCCTAGGGTAAAAGAAATGCAAAGAAAAAAATTTTCACAGGTTTTTTTCTTGGTGTGGTTGTTAAAGGGTTAAAAAGGCACATTCGCCAAGAACAATACAGAATAAAAGACAACAAAATATCCGACTTTTTTTTTCTTATATGGCAAACTTGACTTTTCTTACATCAGTTTCTTGCTAACATCAAGTACCTTTTAAATGGAAAATTACCTTTTGTAACTATACTTAATTCTCTGTTGTAGCAAAACTGAAAGTATTAACCTTAATTTGGTAGATTATGCTGATAAGGCTCTGTTTGATAAAAAAAAAAAGGTCAACAGGTATACATGTAGACAGGATCCAGGGGCATAGGGCAAAAATCAATTCTTTAATCAATCACTTTTTTTAAAGGTTTCTTACTCCTATCCTAGCATTCCAGCAGGCATAAGTAGAGGAGAAAGGGACTGCATCCCATCGTCTATGATCAGTCTCGCACTCGTCGCACTCTCTTAGCTCCTGTCTTTCACCTGGTTTAAGCTCTCCAGCAGCATCAATCTATCCATTCTCCTCTGTCTGACAGAGGCTATCCATTCTCTGAAGCAGCTTTGGCTCCACTTGCGTCAGTGAGTAGAAGCTCAGTGAGAGGAGAGCACAGACCCTCCCAACACTCGACAGCCTGACATAAATACACCTTGTGGCTTTGTTCTCAGTCACAGCTTATTAGTTTTGATCTGACGAACATTCTCAAAAACCTTTTATAATGTTGTTCCAAGATGAATCAGTGCTTTTTGGGCCATTGTGTAGTTCACTTCAAGTTGTGTCTGTGTATTATTTTGATTGCATATCTGTGGGTGGGATGTTACAGTTAGATGGTGAAATATGATTGTTTTATCCCATATGGACTATGCAATCTTTTGCTGCTCTTTATTCCAAAACAACTCACTCAAATACAATCAGTAAATCAGTAAATGACTCAATACTGCACAAAGCAAAGAGTAATTCTATCATAAAATGACCTTGTTTTTCAGCATTAACACTTCTATGACGCAATAGACGTTCCCATCTTCCACTGAGGTCAAACCATCTTTGATATACAATCTCTGGTCACCATATTAGCTACACTTGGTCAGTTGTATAGCTGATAAATTCACTATTTATCAACAAATAGTGATTTAGCTTCGGCTGGCAGAAACTTTGTGTGTCTAGGCACCTACTAGTAATGAATATGAAGTTCAAACCCGAGCACCATAATTGGGAATGAAGGGAATTTAAAGGACTGTAATCCCAGCATTTCAGAAAGTCAATCTATTGATATTTTTGTGCACAACAGTTTCCTGGGATTACGGAGAATGATTTAAAAACAAAATATATCCACTGAATGGCAATAATGTGGATGAAAGTGACCTGTTGATTTCAGAGGTCAAAGGAAAAAGGGTACACTGGTTCAAAATGACTGAAACGTGCAACTGGTACAATTCGCACTAAAATTGGAAGATTGGAACAATGTTGCCTGGTCTAACGAGTTTCAATTTCAGTAGCAACACTCAGATGATAGGGTCAAATGTTGGCATTAACAACATGAAAACATGGACCTTTCCTGCCTTGCATCAACATTTCAGGTTGCTGCTGTTGATGATTCGTCAACAGCAGCCTGAATATGTGCACCCACAGAGTGCACATATTCAACAGTTGTTGTCTCTTAATTTAGCGCTTAAGGCTAAGAAAGTCGTGTCATGACTCCACAAGAACTCTGGAGGTTTATCATAAGATCTATTAGTAACAGATCCATTAAGTCCAATTTTATAAGGTGGGGCTTTCATGGATCAGACTTATTGGTCTTGCAAGAGCTACAGTTTTAGAAATCCTCTGACCCAGCCATCTAGCCAACACAATTTGCCCCTTGTTAAAAGTCTATAAAAATATTACTGCCTCAGCATTTCTTCACTTTCTAACACATTTAGTTTGGAGACAAAATGTTTGTTTACTCACAAACCCTACTAACAGAAACTATGATTAAAGAAGTATCAGTGTTACTCACTTAATTTGTCATGACACTTGTTCAATGTGTCTTTTCAAAGTATTCTTGATTTGCCCCAAAGTCACCTGTAAGGCATTTAAACCAACTGCTTAGACTTCAGCCTACTCTTTTTGACTTGAAGGATCAACATCTCAGAATCCCTCTGGATTGTCAGTCATTTCTATCATCCCTGCAAGTGCGCTTACCCAGTTGTTAAGGAAACTCAACTCTATTGTTTCTGAGCTCATCATGAGAAATAAGTTTTCCACCAAGTTCAGCCCTGAGGCCTCCTGCAAGCCGTCCTCAGCAGATGCTCTGACCACTTAAACTGGCTCCTCTTCATGCGGAGAAGCAGCTGCTTGACTCTGATCCCACAGGAACATCAGAGCTTCTCAACTCCTACACATGAGCCCAGACCCCCTGCTGAGGGACAGCCTGTTAATCTGAGTGAATCTCAAGTTCAACGTTTTGGAAACTCAGTTAACACAAAGTTTTTAATGACACCGCCAAGACAACTTGCTCCACACCAACTATAAAGCCTCTGTACTGGCTTCCTGTGTGCAGATTGGATACCGAGGATCTCTTATTGTTTCGCTGTACCAAATCTTTAAATTTATTTTGGAATTTAACCTATGGAGAGATGACTTTCACTTTTTCTGGAGCACGTACAACAACCTTCTCAAAGACCCAAAAGCAAACTTAAGATCTATTTTTTAAGTTTGCACATTAAGAAAACCAGCTTTAGCAGTTTTACTTGGATTTAGTCTGTTTAGGAACATTTGGCCTTTTTTAGCAATTGTTGTTTATTAAAACAGAATCGTTTTGTGGAATAAAGTATTCTCTGATATGTTCAAGTGTTTATCCAGAGTGTTTCCCATTAAATGGGACATGTTACTCTTGCACCACTAGTACCCATTTTGAAATGCACAAGGTATCTTTTTTTTTTTGCCTCGTGTAAGTACTTACACGAGTTAGTACTTACTTCTTTTTTTGATTGTCAGTTTTTCATGTCAGTATGTTGAGATTATTTTCAATTTGTCTGAGGCAGGACTAAAATAAAAAGCATTAAATTAGGACAAAACTTAGTATTTTTTGCTGGAAACATAGGTGTCTGTTTTTTATGGAGCTTTTACAGGTTTTATTAACTTCTTTATTTTCTTGCTTTTCTTTAATCTTTTCTTATTTTACTTTGAGCACTTGATGCCACTTTCAGCCTTTCAGAAAAGAGCAGTTCAAATAAGCAAGAAGACCTGAATAAAATAAAAGGAGCACTACCCAAGACTGAGAGACTCTTACTATCACATTTCTAGATGTTTGCAAACCCAGGATACAACAGGAACATTTCCAGTTTTCACAGTCCTGAAATGGATGAGCCATTTTGCCAACTCTTGTTATTATTGAGCAATAATAACAAGATTGCACATTTCCACATTTACGGTGGAAATGTGCAATAAAAGTTGCTGAACTACAATAAAAGTTGATGACTGGGAGCTTTTCTTAGACAACACAAGTCAAAATCCATAATCCTTTGACTTACAGAGAAATTAGCAGAAAAAGGGACACATTAAACAGAGAGACAAGGTTTGTTAACCATACCACATGATGGTACTGAGACACTCCTCTACCTCCTATAAAACTGATGATAGATTAATGCACAGCATTCTGGGATAAATAGTTTTTATACTAACTAAAGTTGGAAAACAAAATCGGAGCTGTTGTTCCGTTTCAGTGCTCAAAGAGCTCAGAGCAAAAAGGTTTTATATGTAGGAGGCTGCAGTCAAATGTTTGCTTGTTTTATTTTCAGTCTTTATCAGCACACCGTAGGTCTCTGAATATCAAAGCCACAGAAATCAGAGCCTTCAGCTATCCGGTTACTCTCTTGTGGAAACATCTCCCAGTTTAGGTTCAGTAAGTGAGCACCATCTCCTCCTTTAATATCGAGTTAAAAACTTTACTCTATGAAACTTTTCCTTCTGCTAGGAGCTGGCTCCACTTACCCTGATGCATTTTCTATTTCACTGCTGTAGACTGATGTAGCTTCTGGGGCACATCCAATGACGCACCAAGCAACTTCCTTTTACCCTCTAGTGCCCCTCTCTCTTTATGCATTTGTGAGCCATTACAGCAAGCCACTACTTTGTTTTTTCTATCCACAGTTTTGCTTCTCTTTCCCTGCAGGTATCTGGCCACGGAAAAATATTTTCTGATCCACAGTTATTGGGCAACAGCAAACACACAGTGATTGATTGCTTGTTTGTTTGTTTATGGTGTTTCTTACAGAACATTTCCTTTTGTCTCTCACTGTTCTATCCCTGCTAACTGATTGAGGCAGACGGCTATTCTCACCAAGTCTGGTGCTGTCAAATCTTTTCTCTGCCAAACTGTCACCAAGTCAATTTACTTGGATTATATATGTATTTTTTGTTCATCTTCCTTCATGTAGAATATTTTGGCTCTACATATTTTTGACTCTACACCAGGGGTATTGACGTCTTGTCCTCAAGGACAAGAGTTCTGCAGCGGTTTTGTTTTTACTGTCCTGCTGATAGTCTGATTAATGATTGGCAAACAGATAGTTGTAATCTGTTTATTTGAATGTAGAACAGATGAAGCGAGACATTATCCATCAGGATGGATGCATGCATGAAGCTGTACTGCATGCATGTTATCGCCAGTTGCAAATAGTGACAATGAAAAAATTGAGACTGCAGAATATACAGGAAAAAAGCAAAGGTGTTTCTGACTTGTTTCTTACAATCTTTCCATATATATATATATATATATATATATATACACATGTAACCCAGCATGCTAGTGATATCCTAGATGTTATCATCAGTATTTTTGCTAGTTTTAGCTTTTTAGCTAATTTTGACTTTTACCTGGGTTTTCCAGACTGCATGGACTATTTCTTACCTTTCTGCAAGTCTTCAGCAGTTGGCTTCAAACGCTTCTGGCATTTTCACCAAAAGCATTCAGCATTGAGCATTCAGCATTCACACTTGCATTTTCATAGGAAATGCACACTTTCTAATTTAGTTTAATACCAATACAATAAAATATTGTTCGGCTTAGGCAGAACACTAGTTATCTCTTGTCATTGCTCATTCATGTAATCCTCTATGCCTTGTAGGCTTCTGAGCGATAACAAAGCGGGTCATGATGAAGCAATCTCTGTTTATTATTCAGTTAATCTGCCTAATTAATGCTACTCTTGGGTTAACAGCTACATGCAGTCATGAAGTCTCTTGTGACAGACTGCTGGAGTGGTTTCACACACAGTTAGGGAAGTGGAAATCTGCATTTGTGGGCAAAGGCACAATAATATGAACACATTTCAAATCTCATTCCAAGTTTCTTTCCTGAATGTTTTGTAAGTCATTATATAAAGTTTAGAAACACACAAAGTTATGCACTTGTGGTCTGATTTATTAATGACTGGCCTGGCTGGTAGGAAATTAAAAATATAATCTGTCCTTAGATCAGTGAATGCCTCTAACCCAACTGCTAAAAGCTAATGCTCAGGACAAGACTCATCAGAGCCAAAGGCTTCATTGTGGGAGAAATACTCAACCATTTCTACAATCACTGAGGTGTGTAAATCAGATTAAGCATAAAGGGTTTTAAAAAGGAGTAGGTGTTGGATATCCAGACGCAGTGAACTAATTAGAGGAGGCTTGATTAAGGACTATTAATCCTACTATACATTGAATTGAAAATAAATTTCAGTTTCAACTGGAAGAGGAGGAGTTTCACTGTGTGAAAATGTGATGGCATGTTATGAAGAGGGACACTAATAAGGGAAAGACCTCAGTTTAAATGTGTTTCTCACTATTCTTTAGGCTGATGACCTTCAACTGTTCTTTTCCTTTAAATCCACAAAGTTTTATAAACTATCCTCCTTAACCAGCCAGTGGATGATTTTCAAACTGTGGTTAAAATATTTGTAACTAAATTCTGCCAAGACAGAAGCCTTAAGAGCCTTGCATGGTCGAGTCAACATGCCAAAATTGGTAGCATTTAAATAACTGCTGCTTTAGGAGGTTAAATAAAATGTGTTCATTTTTTTGCACTTGTTTATTTATTTATATACTGTATATATATATATATATATATATATATATATATATATATATATATATATATATATATATATATATATATATATATATATATATAGAGCAGTTTATTTATATGTATATATAGTATGTCTATTTTTATTCAGTTTGAACAGTTCAGGGCTCATGCAACATCCAGACTTTTGAACCTGGAAATTAATTGACATGTCTTTTTTCAGTCTATTTTCTTTTTATTTGATTTAATAATAAGGGTTCATATGAAAATATTGTATGAGTTTTTGGGGTAGTTCATAAGTTTCTTACTTCTTCCTACTTCTTTTTGGGCATGTTAAGATTATTGTGGTACAAAAAATATGTATTTTGTATTGCTTGTTCATGTGTGTGATTTTATACTTGTATCAGGTTAAAAATGAATAAGAACATAAAAAAAAAAACTCCATACCAAGGGCAATGAGGATGAAGAGAGGCGTAACAAGATGGATGATATACATTTTTCTTTCAAAACAGATTTATGCCTTAATAAATTTAACAGATTTAAGACATGATCTCCATAACCTTTTCATGTACCATCTCACAAACAAAATATAGCAAGAAAATGTAGCTGTTGTGCATTAGGGTGGAAAAGGCTACAAACTCCCATCACAGATTGTTTACATATTTATAAGAGTAAGGGCTATTGTTAAAGTCTTCTGGATCAGTCAGTCAATGAGAAAGAGGAGTAATCCTTCATCACTGTCGTCTGATAATCAAGGATAATGTCTCTCATATTGTGTAATGTCAGTACGTGAACCACATAACATACTTGACTTTGTTACAATAAAAATATTTATTCCCCATGGTAGTTTTCTTTCAATAAATTGGACAATCTGAAATGCTGTTAGAAAATAAACCGATGTTTTTTTTTTCCTTTTTAATCATCATAGAACTGAACACAAGGGCGTAGGTTTGGTCTAAGTTTTGGTAGGACCTTACAACTTACTGACCAGCCACCCCCCACCCAGCCACATGCACCGACCATTTTTGGCCAGTGGGGGGGGCACCAGATTGGCTTAATAATCCCCTCCCCCCAACCATAACCGTAACTTGATCATGCATCTTGTGTATACAACCAGATACAGTAATACTAAGCAGATCAGTTTAAGAACACTTTACTTTTTCCTTTTCAAAATTCAGCAAACATTACAAGTAAGATCAAAAGAAATATCCTCTGGATCTACTGATTATACAACAAACACAATTGCAGATAACAACAAAAAATGACTTCTTGCACTTCAGGAAAAAGATCCAATTGTTGAGATATTATGATATTATGAACTAACACCTCACCTGGAGCCCTGAAGCTCCAGCCACCTCTCCATCGTTCTGCTCTGCCCCTTGCTCTGCTGTCTGAGCATCCTATGTGAAAAAATATTACATAATTAACAGACCTATTCTACCTCACATTTAGTGCTGACCTTACTAAACACCGGACTTTACAACAAATGCGTTGCGTGATAGATATCTAACTTATGGGTCCACTCACTGTACTTACAGCCGAGGTAGCGAAATAACTTCCAATGTCTGTCGTCCTTTTCTTTTTTGGTGGCGACATGGTCTCGGAGACTCATAATAAATGTCAAACTCAGAAGGAGACGCGTTCACTGTCAGCACCATGGACCAAGCTTCCGTTCCGCGTGTGGCCAGCTGGCCGCCGCCTGGTGCAGCTAATCAAATAACGTAGATCCACGTTCTTTGAGCCAATGGCGGGTCGTCATAGTTCATAACAGCGAATTTTAAAATGAATGCTACCACTGCGTAGTATATTGAAATATTAAACTAATCAATGTAGATTTTCTTTTATTTATTTTGTTTTTGTTAAAAAATACATATGTTTTTTTTTTTAATTAATATGGCAAAAATTGGTCGGGACTATTTTATATCCCTTGAATATTGGTCGTGACATGTCACGACCGTCCATACCCAAACCTACGCCCATGACTGAACAAAACCTTCGGGTGGCAGCTCAGAGCAGGAGTTATTCTTCAGATTAAAACAGGTCAGCACTTTGTAATCTGTCAGGACATGTTTTAAAATATTTGAAATGGATTTCAGATCAAAATCAGTAAAGAATCAGAACCAATACCGCAATGGTTCATGTGGCAAAATGGTTAAAGTAGACATCCAGAGAAGAGAGCCAGTTCAATTTTGTAGACAAACATTATTTAAAAAAATAATGAAAACATTAAATAAAATGAGTCTTTTCACACTTGTTTCCTAAACAAGGAAACAACTTGAAATTCAATAAAGACAGATGCACAAAGGAGCTAAACTAGAGGCTACAGACAATAGGAAACAGGAAACTAGAAAGAAGTTCAGAAACCTGGCAGGCTTTTAACTAAAATGAAGGTGGTTGATTGACATGAGATCCAGGTGTTACTAATTATCACAGAAAGAGAAGCATGTAACTAACAAAACACACAAGATTACAATAATTTCAACCAACACATAGCTCTTTCTTTTTTGTGTGTGTACTTTGTAAGAGCACAGAAATCAACGCAAAGAAATTAACTGTACTATGCAATATAATTTGTTTATTACTGAATACTAAACAAGCCAAGTAATCGAAACAGAAATCTCATCTATGGTCACCAGCACTGGGTAGAAAGCGTGTGTATAATCTATGGAGGGAGAACAAAAGGTTACTAGAAAGAAGATGTCACAGCTAAAAACAATGTCAATGGGAGCAATAACCAAAGATAACTCACAACTGGAGAGTAGTAGATTGAAGCAGAGAGAGGAAAAGTAGCAATTGTGTGTTCCAGCAGCCTGAGCCTACAGCAGAATGATAATAAATAGCTCAGGATATCCTAAGCTGCTCTAATTATAGGATTTATCAAAAAGGAAAGTTTTAGGGACAGAGTTTAAGACAAGGCCTAACTAAAAGAGGGAGCATAGGAGAGAAGAATAATAACTAAAAAATCTGCCTCCCGTTATACTTAGAATTCACATCACAACTCTGGCTGATGCATTTTAGACAAAAAAAACAATGTTTATCGTAGCTTAATTGATGATTTATGTAGGGAGTGATTACTTTCTCATATAAAGCCAGGTTGTTTTTATATCCTACCCCTCCCAGGAAATAAATTCATCATTTAAAACAAGTTTCAGCCACGTTTGTTTTCCGATCTAAAACATTTAAGCATAGCAACAATTAAAACCAAAATCACTGCTCTGGGAAGAGATAAATCCTTTTTCCATCACATTATCCTTAACCCTGATTTTTTTGTTCACCTCTTTTTAAAACTGTAGTTTTGAAAAAAACATAAATGTTGTAAATTAATTTCCCACAGTGACAACATCCTCCAGTTTCTTTCTTTAGGTCTTCTGCAACATTTTGATGACAAAATTAGAAAAATGTGGCTACTGAGCAACAGGTAGTCCCCCTGAGGATCCATCGGCAAACAGTCCCCACTGTGTTCCTGTTTATGATCCTGCAGTGAGTGATGCCTTCGCAGCCCTGCAGGATGGTGATGAGAATAACAATGCGCGCTGTCTAACTTTAAATGTGTTGGTGATCCAGTAATCTGCTGAAAAGCTCACACCTCGCCAAGCATAATTGGGTTTGGTCACTCAAGGGAGCAGCACTGTGTGATATTACAGCAGTATTAATTGTTCTGGAATATCACTCGGTTTTTCTGTTTCTGTTGATAGAAAGGACTGTGATTCCTCCGAGAGCTTAAGGTACAACATTGCAACATAAATTGAGAGAAAAACCTCTCGGGATTAAAATGTGACTTAACATTTGCACTTCATAAAACAGACAGCTTGGAGGATACTTATGTTCTTGCACTAGTTTAGGATTTTTCAATCATTGCTTTCAAACACATAGCAGGAAATTCAACCACAACTTTCTCTACTTTGTACATGGAAGACAAAGTAAGGTCTGTAAGGTCAAGAACTCACTGTACAAAAACTGTCTTGTCAGTAGACCAGTGCTTCCCAGGTCCTGGTCTTCATCAAGGTCAACATAAAACACATTATCCTGCTGGCTGCCCTGTTCCAGGATAGGGGCGTTATTTCTTTCAGGTCCTTCGTCCATTCAAATAATGTCTTAGAGGTGCAGCAGCAGTGTTACACAACCTGCTAAATTAAATCCTTCATTTAAGCAGACTATGCAACAAACAGAAGGGAGCTATGACCAAAAAAATACTGAGTAGATTGGGTAAAGAAAGAAAATCTAGATAACAGAAAGAAGTAGTCTCACAGCGACAGGAAAAGTCTTGAGGTTCAAAAAGAGATAAAACATGATGAGGTGTTTGAATGAAAAGGATAGAGGATGTTATGCTATCATCTCACTATCACTTCCAGTTACTGCTTTTCATCTGTCAGTGTTGGACTTGAGAATTTCACTTGCTTCATCATTTCAGCTGAAAAGATGACAATCATGTGACGTGATGCTAGGACAAGCCCCCCGGGAGGAAACAGGATACATTCACACAGCGGGCAAACACAGGCCAAATCCGATTTTTTCAATTCTAATATTTTTGTCAAGAAAAACTCTGATTTGTGCCACTTCCATATGTGGTACTAAGTTGGATAAGCTTTCAAATGGTCTGCGGTCTGAATGGTGGTGTTGCATTTCATCCGACTTTTACGTCGTTGATGTGAGGCGTGCGTCATAATTCTGCCCCAGAAGAAGCCAGTGATAAAATGGCAATTATGAAATTATGAAAGAAGTTTGTGTCAGTGAAACACATCCCATCAGAGTCGGACCACACCTGGCTCTGACTACACATCCAAACAGACTTCTCTACAAACACTGCAGTCACAAAAAACTATTACATATGCTTTCTTTTGTTGTAGCTTCCTTTGTCTTGTTATAATATTGTGTCACTCGTTGCTGAATAACTTCAAAATTGATCCATAGACGATGGCATCCATTATTAGTTCTTCTTCTCATGCAAGTCTCTTTGGAGTCATAATTTGGTCACACAGAAGTGTGCAGTTGCATCATTCAGTAGTATGACTACAATAAAACTTTAATTGACCATCAAGACTTGTTGTGTGAACATACTGTAGCTGTAGGGAAAAAAAAGCCTGACCTGCCAAAAATGCATTCGTTCATATGCTGAAAAAGAGATATGAACCGCAACATATGATTGTTAACCATGGCAGCTGCACTGCAAACAGTCATAATTTTGGACAAACTGAAAAGCATTGAGACTTACAGTACTTTGTCTTACTTTTCCCATTTAACAAATTAACTGCACTAATTACTTTTGTTGTTATTGCCATAGACAACGCCTGCTTTAACAGTTTGTTTAGACACGCTTAGTTTTGTTTGTTACAGAGAACCTTTCACACAGTCAACAATCACCTCCTTCACCAACGTGTCATACAATGGTTGCTCAGGTTGCCTCATCGTATCGTGGCAGATTTGCGCCACAAAAGAGGAAGAAGAGCGCTATTCCACCAGTCATGTAAGAGACTTCAGGGGATGTGAGGAGAGGCAGTGTGGTGAACGGTACAAACGCAAAATCACCATCCCTCTGGCCTGGGCCACATGCTTCGTCCTCTGAGTTGGCTCACATGCAGCTCTCCCACCCCACTACTTGACAGGCTCACCAGGGGATGCTTTCAGTTTTTAAAACTCTAAACATCAATATGGTAGAAATAAAACTCTTTCCATTTTAACACAATGACTGGTACCGGTCTGTGACCTCATATTTGGGAACCCCCACTTTAAGTGTACTATGGCTTGAAACACTTAAGTACAGCTCAGGTGTAAGTACCTGAGCTGTACTTAAAATAGGAAAACATTTGTTAACTTTTGTTGATAAATGCATTAATTTTAATTTGGATAAAATACCTTTTTGTCTCACTTTGCAAAATATCTATATCTTTGCTTGTTGTACAGTTCATTAAGTTCTTCCATCTCATAGATTAGATGAACACTAGACTGGAAAAATTTTGTCAGTGAGTTTATTAGGTTGTAAGAAGGTATACTTTGGGGGGCACCGACGCAGACTTTGAGGTCATATTACTTGTTCTTTCTAAGGAAATGTAATATACACCTTGTCTGCTCTGTTCGTGGTGAACAAAGCTTCTCACAGTCTCCAAGACTACAGTGATCCAAGAATGAACAGAGATATGGTCCTCTGTGGACTGACAATCTGCCAACTGTGTTAACATGTAATGTTATGATCTGCTGAAATATGCAAAAGACAAGAAATGAGCATGTCATTTCTTTCATATACAGTATTCCACATGTTATGTGCATGGTCTGTAAATATGTAATATTTAACTAGTTACATGCAAAAATCATTTATATAAATTAGGAGTATTTGAAAATTAGTTTGTTTTTCACATGGAGGTAAATATGCAGCCAATTTTTCCAATAATGAAATAAAGAGAACAGTGTGAACTAACACTGTATTTCCTCACAGCAGTATGTCTTTCACAACATGAGTTCTGTCTTACTGATCCTTTTCATAGACGACCTCCTGCAGTATCTTGGATCTCTTCTTGATGACTTAACCCAATTATTTCTGGTTCAAAAGAGGTCAAGAATCATTTTCCCCTGCTTAGCTTTACATGTGATGCGATTAATAATGGTTATCTATTTGCTCTTAATTACCGACACTCTTCTGACAATCAGTTAATAACAGTAAAGTCTATTAATTAAGATTTTATGACTACAGCGAACTTTTTATGGAGAGATATGAGATAAAATTCAATTTCTCAGAATCTGGCATCTGCATTAATACTGCAATGTAGATATTCAAATTTCAGAGAAATGAAAAGACTCAAAGTTGTTCTCCATGATTTTTTTTTCTTCACAGTCCATGCAGGTGCTAACCTGGCGTAGGTGATATTTCTCCCTCAGTGTTGCCATGGCTGCACCTGTTTATTAGCAGCGGCACTGTGCAGGTCACTTTTTTACTAACATTTTAATAACATGAATTATAAAATGGTAGACACTGGAGTGCTATTGTTATAGTGGTGGTCACAATAAAGACCACCACTATTCTTCAGTGTATGAGTGGTTTGTATAGATAATTATTAATTACTTTTAAATTACACTTGCCAATAAATGACACTGCATTTCTGCTCCTCTTTAAATTCCTCTTAGGTCTGTGTGAAAAACATGACATCGTCTTATTCTTCCTAAACTTATTTGGTGTATTTGTTATGGTCTCCTTCCCGCTGCCATGGTTTTCATTGAGATAAAGTAGTGTGCTTTGGAAAATGACTTTTTGAATTTCTCACATTTTGTCATTTTACAATCACAAAGTCAAATGTATTTTAAATGTATTTTATGTAATCGATCAAAGTACAGCAGTGCATAAAATGTTTTTTTGTTTTGTTTTGAAAAGTGTAAGGTGTGCATCTGTATTCCACAAAAGTGTTGAGCTGCCATCAAGGTAAAAGAAAAATACAACTGTATATTGTAAATATTATCATTCTAATGATGTGTTTTTTCATGTTTGTTCAATATCAAATCATATTACAATATGCTTTTCCCACATTTGAAAAGTGGAATCTCATGTTATTGCAACATATTTTTATATTTATCACAAACAAAAACATTTCACATTCTTATAATATATTTACAACTTGATCATTCGATTGTAAGCATCACAAATATTTTGTTAGATCAACAATTGGAAGAACGTAGAACATTAAAAACTACCAATCAGGTGAAGTAATTAGAAGACGAGGGACAGCAAGAGGTAATTAGGAGGATGAACACTATTTAAAACAGAGAAAGAAACAGGACCAACATAAATAGAAAAGGATGAACTGATAAGTTTATCTAAACTGGAGCAAACACAAAGGAAATAATCAGAATACAAACACATAAAAAATACTTAGCATTGTGATGAAAACAAGAGAAGATTGTTGTGATTTAACTTCAGACAGTGGGGAAAAAAAGGTGCACATATCTTTAGTTGATACATGTAATGTTCTGGTTTCAGTTTTGACTGATGAGATCTTATCACCAATGTCATTATGCTGTACAGAAAACATGTATCATGAAATGAACACTGAACATGATCCTAAAAACAGCACTGGCACCATAAAACACAATGGTGGTGGTGTCACACTTTGGGGGTGATTTTCTTCAGGACGGACAGATAAGCTGGTCAGAAGAGATGGAAAGATGGATGGAGCTAAAGGTAGGCCAATCCTGGGAGACAATAAATATTGGATGTTGTGAAAGACTTGAGACTGAGCTGGAGGTTGACCTTTTAGCAGGAAACCCCTAAGCAACCCAGAGTTAAAGTGGAAAGGTTTAGATCGAAGCACATTAAGGTAAGGTTGGTCTAGGAAAACATAGAAGTATTTCTTGAAATTACAAGTGTTTTTCTTCCAAGAGAGCCTGACTTACTTTGCAAAGAAGGATGAACAAAACAACAAAAGAAATCAGTCTCTAGACGACAATTCCCTCAGAAGATTTACAGCTGTATCCTTGTCCATGACTGGTTGGTGAAATGAATGGGAATGTACTGTAAAAGTGTCACTGAAGTGTCTAAGGAAGATTAAATATATGCAGAGCACAGAAACCGATGATGAAAAATCAGTGAAGCAAATCATTGTCATCTGATTTACAAGACAATCTGCTGCTCTTTGATGCAGGCATCATGGTTGTGCTCAGAACAGGCGACTTTTGCCTGTGATTTAAACATTTAACAAAATAATAAGAAATAATTTATAATGTACACTGATCTGTATTTATACAGTGTTCCCTATAGCATTGCTACAGAAGCTAAAAGCAAGAGGTCTAATGGGATTTATTTTTTTTCCTGTGTTTAGGACACAAATTTTAATCACTGACAAAAACAGCAAATTCCAGTGGTTTTCAATGCAGTTTTTTTTTTTTTTCATGGTCTGTCAGGCATGAAGCAACACCAAATTGTACAAAAAAAATGAATTCATGAGATAACCGTTAATATACTGTTCATAACATGAAGCTTTACTGCTTTTAAGTAGTGTCCAAAATACAGCAACAGATGGTCAGCCTGCCTCCCACTGAGTCCTCTGTATAGTGAGCACTATGTGGTGTGTAAGCAATTTAAACACCAGCAATTTAATAGTGGTTGATGGTGTTGTGATGCAGTAGGCTCTGGATAATGTTTTTGCTCATGATTCTGGTATTGCTACCAAAAACAAACAGATTCTCCATACTCTGTAGTGTAACTCACACATTGTGCACTTTCCCAAATTGTCAACAGTTGATGCCTTGGCAGGGAGAACCGGTTGGCAGATGGCTAAATGTTATGTAGCGTTTCGTGTGAGAAATGAAAGTTTATCTGCAAACAACGCAATGTAAGCTGATTTCTTTCAGGAGTCTAAAGGTGTACAGAAGTTGTGATTATGGCCTCAGACCTCAACACGTTTTATTATTCAAGCTTTGTGTGTGTTCCTGGTGTGAATTAGCATGCTGTTAGTGTCCCTGTGTGCTGTTAGAGATCGAGGAAGGTTGACAGCTTTACTCGTTCTCACTGTCTCCTCCGTCTGTCTCCTTTTAATTGTATCATTAACTCAGGAAACCCAAGTACTTACAGGGCAGCAAGGACCGAGGGTTTGCAGGACATGAAAGGAGACATCCTATATCTGTGGAGCTCACACTGCCGCCACTTGCTGCTACTGCTATGAATGTGGCCTGATTCAATTATCTGTTTTTCAATTTTACACAAAGAAATTAAAAACAAACTCAAAGCAAAAACATAACATGAGTTAGGGCTTTTGAGCCCTGGTAAGACACAGATGCAGCTAAATAAATTAAAATTAAATCATTTGATTTCAGTCATTAACTTTAAAAAGAGAAATTAGTATAATGTAAATCCATTGCACGCAGTGATTACGTATATAATATTTATTTTGGTAAATTAAGGTGAACACAGCTTAAAACCAAATCCAAAATTCAGTCCCTCAGAAAATTTTATTTAAAATATTTTACAATTTAGACATAGTTTCTAGTTCAGAGGTGGTTTAACTCAGCATGGTTGGATTGGGGACTACCGGGTAATTCCCCGGTGGGGTGATGGGTTTGTGGGCCTTTGGTTTATCCTGTGGAGAAGCCCCACAGTCATGCAGTTGTATTGCAGCAACACGATGCCTAAAACTATGGCATTGTGGCTCCATGAATGTACTGTTTTGAATAATGAAAACAGAGTTTTAAACCAAACAAAGGTGATCCTATAGCATGTATTTCCTTAACATGCTGGAAGCTTATATCATTTGAAATATGGCAATATGACAAGTAAAATTTCTATCCAATTTTTTTATTTACTTATCCAGCCCACTGACTGCTGACCAGAAGACAGTGATGATGAGTTGTTTTTAATAAGCAATTATTTCCATGTTGCATTAAAGGGATTAAATTATTGTAAGATGTCTGAAATAAAAAAAAAATGGAACAATAAGTTTGATAGAACAATTCACCACTTGCACAGATACATTCACACGCAGATGACACCCTGAAGTGAACCTGAGGCTCAGTATTATGACCAGTGGAAGAATTGAGAGAATGAACCCCCGACCCTTTAATCATTAGACGACTCCTTCTTCCTACTGAAGTTGCAACTTGTCATTCACTTGTCTATGATATAGACACTATGTGGTTTTGATTAGCATCAGTTCTGACCACTCCTTGCATCTGCTTGTAAACAAATGTCATTGACTTTTTTGTTTTTGTCTACAGCATCACTCAAATGTAAATTTTTAATTAAAAGAAGCAACAATTTCTTGCTCTGTAGTGCTGAGAAAGTGAATCCCAGACTCTGAAAATGTATTGTTTTGAATACTGAAGACAAATAGTTTTTAACTGAACAAAGCCATCTCCATACCTTGTACAACTTGAAAAAGCGGAAGGATTATATAACTCTGAAATGAGACAATATGGAATCTGATGAAATAATAATAATATTAATAATAGTAATTCAAAACTATAATTACTATAATAATTTCTAGAATGCATTTTCAAGAACTAAATCAAAAATGAATTTAAATTCCGGATAACGAATCAATAGCTTGACCAAAAATACTAAAAACTTTCTCAATCAATTGTAATCAGTCTCAAATGCCAAGGCTGACAAAGCTCTGAGAAAAGATGATCAACAATACTTTCCAACACAAACATTTCTTCAGTAAACCAAATAATCAATTCTATCTTATTAATGAAAAAACAATTTTAAAGGTTGTTGTACTTTAAATCTTTATTAAGTTTTATTAATAAATTTATTATTAATAAATTTAGAGAATGTATTAATAAATTCCCTTTTTCTCAGTTTTACTTAATCAACAGAGAATACAGAGTTGAAAGTAATCTCTGGCTATTGGTTTGTTCGGTACCAAAATGTTACTCTACTAGAAATTTGAATTATTAATGAGAACCTTTACTCTGAAATTTAAGGCAGTTACATCTTTTCTTCTGTCTCTTTCTGTTAAGTGTAATCCACATTTTCCTCAGGCCAGCCTACAAACCTGTGGATTATTCAGGCTCATGTGGTGATCAGACTGTGTGTGCCACAGGGCTACATGCAATGATGGAGCATTGTTTTCTTTTGGAATAATTTCCTTCAACACCATTGCAAAGAAGACTGATATTCAACATGCAGCATTACATGTCATTTTTCTGTCATACAGCAATAAGATAAAAGGAAATGAATGGAGGCTATCAGACAGGGCAAAAATAATGAACTTTGAAATTGTGACAAGCAAATGTTCTTACATAAAGCAAAAAAAATGCATAAACAAAGGAAAGCTTGACATAAATGATCTAATAAAAGACAGACTATGACAAAGGCAAGAGTGGTGTTTAGGAAGGACAAATGAAAATGTCTTTCGGTCCATAAAAAGTATCTTTAGCCTCATGTATTCATCCACCAACACCATTCCCGCATTAAGACTCACCCCTTTTTATGCACAGACTCACCCATGTGGAATAGCTGACCATTTCATGAGCCATTTATTTCTTGCTCCATTCTTTGCCAGGTCAGAGTCTGTAACATCTCTCCCACCGGTTTGGAAATGGACTGAGAATTAGCTGGCTTTTGGCTCTAAAGAGCAGCTCTAAATGTTGCATCAGTAATCACACTGACAGAGAGTTGGGCAACTAATTTACATATACTATTTTGCAAAGGCTCAGCTGCTTTCAAAGCGTGGCATAAATAACAAAGGCTTAAGAAAGCGCACGCCGATTTACTGTCAATACAATTTAAGTACGTCAAATTGTTTGTACGTCAATCATGTAAGATTTTGACACTAGAAAATCTAGTTTTTACGAGACTTTCCTACATAGATTTTTAAATTTGCATTATGCCAAAGTATCCATGCAGTGATGAGACAAAATGTAATGTTTGACTTTATAGCATGGCCCTGAAAGTAAAGTCTTATAGAAAACAGAGCACTTGTACCACTATCATTCCGACTGAAGGGGACAAGTACAATGATTGTACTCTCTCTAAAAGAGAGAAGTGTTGGCAAACTTCTTTCTTTTCTGAGCCCTGATTATCAAAAACAAAGAGTTCATGAAAAGGGCTTTACAGGTAGGAATATAGCTGTTAGGCTATCCCTCAGTCAAGCACTTATTAACTCATCAAATACTGAAAGGACATAGGTTCAGCTTCAGGGAGAGAAGATCCAATTTCCCTCAGAGAAAAACCTCCAGGACCTGTTTTCTGAAGAAAGCACCTGGATCAAACTGCAAAAGACACGGATAAAGTTCTGGATTTCAATGAAGAACCGTTTGGACTGTGTAGTCCATACTGATTGTTTAAGGAGGAAAAGTTAAGGTCTCCCATGAGACCACTTGCCTGAAGACACTCTCATGAATCAAGGTATCAAGCCATCCTCAAAAACCAACTTTAGGATTCAAGAACAATTTGGTGTTGAATAAGGCTTCATCCAGGAAAAAAAATCAAACACAGAGATAAAACGTGTACATTAAATGTCTGGGGCCAGGAAAACGATCAGATCTGAACCCTGTTGAGAACCTGTGGGCTGCATAAACCAATGCACATTTAAATAAAAACCTTCAAAGCTTGTGAAATGTTCTTTTTCAAATTAAGCTGTGGTATATTATTAAAAAATCGGACAAAAATATCTACTGAGACAAAACCAGTAACGGAACCTAGTTTCTGTCACTTTCAAAAGCTTTGGTTAGGACTCTACATGAAAGAAAATTAGTTCCCACGAATGATTCTTTGAGAACTGTTTTCATGTTGGGTAAGTACGACCACTCTAAACAGAGACAACTTGAACTGTGCTTAAAGGCTTAACACATACACCTGCACAGCTGTACTTGCACAGGCTATGACATGGTCCATTACCCAAAGCCTCTGGTATATTGAGAGGAGGAGAGTGGGAGGTATTGATCCACACCCAAGAAAAGAGAGAACATAAAAGAGAGGAGGACACTTCTCTTTGGCTCAATTTCTTTCTCACAGCATGGACAGTTTTGTTTACATAAAAAGTAAAGTTCATTAAACGCATCATCGGTGTAATTAATCTTATTCAAGCAGTCCTTGAACACGTCTCCCAGGGGTGATGTGACATTTATGAGGTGATTGTTTTTTTATCTACAAAAACATAAAACCTTTCCGAGGTTAAGTTGCAACTATGTTTTGGGGAATCATTTTTAGATTAGAATTTGATTCAAATGTTGTTGTTTTACTCTTTCCTCAATGTCTACCTGTGCTTTTGAAGACTTGCAAAAATGTATCTCTGCTAAATAAATCAAAAACCCCAGACAAACCAGAAAAAAGCCAACAAAGCTCCATCTGGTGATGTTAATGATTGAGAGGGCACCTAAGTCAATAAACCATGACTTATTTGAGACCAAGGCCGTTTAAAGGCTTCCAAATGGAGCAATAAATTTTATAATCAATCTGAAATATAACAGCATGGAGACATGATTAAATGAAAGGCTGGAAAGGGAGCAAAAAAGCAGGATGAGTGCCTCAGTGCAAAGGTTTGTTTAAAAAGGGAAATAACATCCTTTTACTTAGTCACAGTCACATAAGCTTCATGTCCAGAGTACTCATTCCACACACAGCACTGATAAGGTTTATAATTATGTTTCAGGTTTGTAATGAATAAAATAAAAGACTTATCATGCTGTAGACTGATGACAAAAAAAAGGTTGGTTTATTTGCAGAAAATGGACAAAGCACAAATACACAAATACTGTTCCTCTCATAGTCATGAATGACTGTATGATTGCTTACACATGAGCAAAGTTTAACAATAAGTTATACCATAACAGAGATGGTTTTAAATGGTAACATAAAAGATTTGTGCATTTTAATTTAATTAATTCAAAAAATATCTTTGTTAACCATCATAGGAATACCACTAACTGATCAATCTCATCAGGTAATCAATACATTTAAACAAATCTGAAAAGTGTCATGTTTATGAGTTAGTAGGGGCCAAGGTCAAACAATGGCTGTAAGGTGATGTCCAGATTCTTTATTTAATATTTTTTAAAAAGGAAACTAACATGGGGCTTGGCAGAGAAACAGTTGAAGACCATAAAGTGAAACAACAAAAAGGTATAACTGAGGAACCAGCAAGAACTGATGCAATCTTAAGAACTTAAATACCGAGGGAGAAGTGGAAGTGACAAAAGAACCAGAAGAGCCAATTACAGGTGAGTGGGGACAGCTGTGAGATAGCAGGCTGAGGAAATTATGAAATGGAAAACAGCTGGAGAAGGGAACAGAAAGGTAGAGTAAGAGAGGAAAGAAAACAACAGAGCTGAGAAGCAAGGAATGGAAAAGGAAACTAAGTTAAGAAACAGAGAAACCATGAATGAAAGCAAAAAGACCAAGAGAAGTGATTAATAGAAAGGAACACTAATCGGAAGAAACAAATCCAAAGCACAAAAAAATTGGAAAATATGGACCAACACAAAGAATAAATGGCAAGATCTCAGCACATAAACAATAAAGAAATATTCAAAACAGAAATATAATGAAACCTAGAATATAAACACCTACAGATCATTATAAGATCAATTTAATTTTGTACTTACTGTATCTTCCCAGTTTGCTTTCTGTCATTCTCACAGCACACTTCTGCCGTTGCTGGCTTTTCTTAGACTAAACATGTGAGGCATCTTCTTCAAAGTTACTCTCAAAATATTTCAAAACAAATATTATAACTGTCTATTTTAAACCTCACACAAGAGTAGGAAGGGGGCCTAAGGTTATTTTAGGGTACAATAACAGTTATTTTAAGATTTATAACTATAATGACGCTCACAATTAGATAAAAGCCCATTGAATTAGAACCTCTCTTGGGTTTTCTCACAAGCTTCCTTCGAGCTTTGATCTTAGATGATAAAAGAAATCTGTACCAGACAGTCGGACCGCAGACAGCTGTGTAAGCACCACATTTACTCCTCTAAAACCATGAACGCCTTTCAAATAATTTAGTCACCTTCTCCCCGTATCTGTCATTTTGATTCTCTTTGCATCTAAACTTTTTCTGTCCTCTCTGTCCTTTACATTGTCCTTTTCTTTTATGGCCACATTATGCTATTTCCAATAATGTGTTTATTCCCACTTTCATATCTCTCTGTGGTTTTACTTTCACTCTCCTCTCTTGCAATGAATCTGCTTTCTGAAGAAGACCAGCACTGCTTTTTGATCTGGCATTTGCAGAAATGCCAATGATGGTAATATTCCAGGTATTAATGGCAAAGGATTTTACCACATGCCAACTTACTAGCTGGATTTCCAAACAAATGGCATCAGGAAATTATAAACAGAGATCATTTGAATTTCTGGTAAGATGTCACGGTCCACTTAATTGGAATCCCAGTCAGCAGTGGTTGGATTCATAAGCTTCATTCAGCTGCTTTCTGAGGGAAAAGTTCATTATCCTCCCATCTGGTGCCTTTAATGTTTTTACAGAGAGACTCGCAGGAGGGGAGTCAGCCACTGGAACCCATAAATAGGAGTGAAATATGAGTCTCTGAGTATAATTGAAGTTTCTGATTTTATAAATGAAATGTTATGTGGAAAGCACTGGAGAGCAAAATCAGTTCCTTGCAAAAGTATTCATGCTCTCTGAAGTTTTTCCACAACCACAAACTTCAATGTGTTTTACTTTTGATTTTATGTGATAGGTCAACTCAAGAGTAGTGCATACTTTTTGTGGAAGAAGAATACAATCGGTGAGTTTTACACTATTTTAGAAATACAACACAGTGTTGAACATGATTCACCCAAACTGAAGATTAATCAGGGAAACGGTCAAGAAGCTCCTGATAATGGTGGAGTAATCCACAATGGCAGAACGGTATATTGTGTGGGAAAGTAAGAAGTTCATTGTTAAAATATAAAAATCACTAATAAACATGGGAGTGGCTCCATAAACCTTAGGGATGTGTTTTTTTTTCACTGAGGACAGCCAAACTAATTAGAATTGATGGGAACTTGGATGGGACTAAACTCAAGTCAATGCTGGAAGAAAACAATGCTGTAAAAGGCTTAAACGGCCCTAAACATACAGCTGGTGGAGATATACTCCATTTGCAAACCAAACCTTTTATTCTATTTGCAAAACATTTTCGAACTACAGTACTTCTTCCCCTTCAAAATTTTGCAAAAAAGAAAATTATGTTGGTTTATCACATAAAATTATATCAAAAACTTTGCAGCTTAACGTTCCAATGGGACAAAATATGTTCACATTTTTGCTGCAAAAACATCAATGTATTTGCAGAAAAAAATGCACTACAGAGCAAAAATATTGAGTTGTAATACTTCATCAGGAGGCACTTCAGAAATGTACACAAGCCTCTCTCCAGACTTGGAAAAAAGGTTTTTAATTACTCTAATAACCCCCTCTATATTTTTCATATCAGCCCCGTGCTGTTCACTCAGTCACAGCATCCACAACATCCAACAAATGGATAAAGCAAAGCTATAATGGCAAGAAGAGAGCAACATCTGTCTGTGTCGTAACCATGGACACAGAGCCTTCCCTGTTATTTAGCAAACAGTGAGAAATGAAGTGAAATAATAATTATGATAATGCTGAAGTCCTGTATGTCATAAAGTGTTTAATGTTAAGTTTGAAAATAAACAGGCAGTCTATTTCTGTCCTGAATAGTATAAGTAAGAAATCCACAGCCGGACAGATAAGTGTGCTTTGAAATGCTCTAAGAACTTGATACTTTCTGTTTCTTTTATTGAACCAAATGCATCAACAGCAGAGAGAAGAAGGTCAAGGGGAAGTTATAGCCGAGCTTAAAGCCATGCGTTTCACTCCAGCATGCCGTATTTTAGGTTTATTCCCTTATACTTCTTTGACTGTGTCACACATTCCTGTAACCCAAAGTGAATAATACAGTAACTGAGAGAGCTGCCTATTGAAGTGTGATTGAATTTTAGAGAGAGAAAGTTTACCAAAATTGAAAGACGCTCATTTTTATGTGCATGATAATTTGTATTTCAGTTACTACAGGCTTAAAAATGCAGAATAAAACACAACCCTGAAACCTATAAAGCACTCTTGATTTTCAGATGTCCTTCAAAACTTTTAAATCATGTCTGTTTTCCTTTAGAAGTGCAAGAAGCTAAATCTTTTGCACAGTCTTGAAAAGGAGACAAAATGTCAATCTAAGTGACTTTCACCTCCTCCCAGAATCACTTGTTTCCTGTTCATTTTAGCATGAAATGTGCTTAGACTTCAAAATGACTCAGATACAACACAAATTCAAAATTAATTATCTTTGTTAAACTAAACTGTTCACCTCAGACCTCAGTGGCACAGGAAGACTCATTGCAATAGGTAAATAATACTTCAGGATTGCTTTTGTTAAATTATTTATTGTATGTTTTACTTTTTTAATTTTCTTAGTTTTGTTTTTGGGACAGGTTGAAAAAAATCTGCATTAGTGCCTCAGCTTTCACACTCCACATGAACCTCAAATGCTACAAAATCTATGCAACCTCACCTCAGTATCCTAGATGCTTAAACCTGGAAGGGAAACTACAGTTACCATATCAATCACTTTCTGTTTAAGTCAGCTGAATTTCATTACTGGAGAATAACTTGATCTCTAAACATGTAAAACAAAGGAAAACACGATGACCAAACCAAAAGCAACATATCAAGTCAAACACTGAATTCCACACCTTTGCAGTGTTCACAATAATGGCACATCAAATGCAACATCACAGGGATTAATGTTCCTCATAATCCTTTTCATCTCCCTACATTTAGAAATACAATTTTAGGAAACAATGAGAGAAGATTTTTAAAGAGGCTTCATCATCAAATAGTCATGAAATTCAACTGGTATGGTTAGTTTATGATTACCCGTTTCGAACCAGAATATTGAAAACACTCAAGGGAGGTAAATGCCCCCCCTCCAAAAGAAACATTTAGACACTTAGGTAAAGCAAACCATTTTGGTGTTGCTTGTGAACAACAAAATGCCTCACAAAAAGCTGTCATTTTTGATGACAGCCAATCTAGACATGATTTGATTGTCTGAAAAGAAGACAAAGCCAACAAAGAAACAGAGAAATGTTCTGTGCAGAAAATGCCTAAATATTTTTAGGCAGCTGCAACAATACTGTGAATCCACAAACCGCTGTGGATATGAGTTTGAAATGCCAAAATGATGAAAAAGGGTTGAACATTTAGGCAAAAAATAAAAATGTACAGAGGGATTGTGTAAAGACGTCCCTCTGAACTCCTGTGTTGCTAAGTATCATCATTTCAATCTGGAGAGACTCACACAGAGAAGAAAGTAGCAGTTAAAAAGATTTAATGGTACAATTTCTTTGGCGCTCGGACCCCGCGCCAAAGGACCGTGAGCCGAGGATCGCCGTGAGCAGGCGGTCTGCTCGGCGAGCTCGGGATAGTCTTCCCCCCGGGACCGAAACTGGTGGTGGAGCGGAGCTTGGAGAGGGAGAGCACAAGGGATCCTGGAGGACGTCCCTCATGGTGAAGGTGGAGATGGGGAGGAGGTGGGTCGAAGCACGGCTGACGAGAAGGAAGACCCCAGGGTAGGTTGGACTTTTGAAGGTGTCTTTGGACGACGATTGGCTGGAGCGGCGTGAAGCTCCGGTCTGGATTGGCTGCGGTCGGGCGTAGTGATTAGATGATGTGGTGAAGCTGGTCGAGTCTCCCAGTTTGAATTTTCGCCAAGGCTCCATTTCTTACCACTGGTAGTGACCAGTAACCAGTTAAACAACTATTCCTCAAACCGTCATTAACCTGACTGCTACTTAATTTCATAGTTATAAAAAGACAGAAAAAGTCACAGAAAAGGAAGACATACTGTAGGTAAGAGGCAAGACGCAAAGGCAAAAACTTAGAGAAAAACTTCCTGCAGCTCTGCTGGAAACACTGAGAAAATCAGATGTTTCTTTTCTGTCTGTATGCATTTTGGAGTATTTGTGTTGTTTTATTGGGGTTTTTTTACCCCCATTTTCCTACAGTTCCAACTGTGAGACAAATGAGCAACTAAATTTAGCGAATCGACTCCTGTAACCAGGAGTTGTGTCTCGGCTCCCAGGAGGCTCCGCTACAGTGCTGCAGACAAGTAGCTGTAAGGGGAAACGCATAACTTTTACCGGGGCTGAGCTCGGCGAGACAGTGTGAGACGTGTCGGAGTAATTAAAATTGTGAAGTGCTGCTGAAACCCAGTTTGCCCATTACATGAGCATAATGAATCAAGTAACTTACAGCAGCTTGCTCTGAATCAGTCTTATTGCTTTCAAGTTCATTTCTCAAATTTCCTTCTCCTTTTTATCAAAGCTTCATCTGTCTAAATATGTGAGGAGGACGTTTCCAGTTTTTACAGTTGTGGGTTCAAGGGAAACGTTTTATGTTGTAAATTTTAGATAGATGAATTTGACTGTATCGAATCTAATGTTCGATGGCCACATTTAACTATTTTAGGTCAACAAATTTTGATAAAAAGAGCCAGACATAAAAATTATTATTGAATCTATAATCCCCTATAAATATAGTAACTGACTATGTTACCCTTGACAGCAGCAGGTACCATCATTTCCTGACTTTTTAACATTATTGTCATTATAAATGACATACCAAGGCATCTCGGATGTTAGATGAAAGGATGAAAGAAATGGTGAAGATGGTAGGAGTTTATCCTTTAGGGAGGAACAACCGCTCCATCTGTCTGTTGTTGTATAAAACACTTCACTCGCCTTGTCTGTTGATGGCACATGGCAACCTTAATGTAGCTTACCACCGTCAGTGTCTGAATGACTGAATGTAATGTGAAGCATATTGCAGCTTTGTACTTTGTCTTTGCTGTATCTTCAGCCTAAATAATAACACTGTTTGCAAAAAGGTTTTAATCTCTCAGTTTTAATGAATCCACAAAAAAAGTAAGATTGTCTGCGTCACATAATATATATATTTTTTTTAATTTCCTCCAAGAAAACCGACAAGTAACGCTGGCTTTGAGATGCAACTGGGGTACGGAAATAGAAACATGCCTGTTTCTACATAAGCATGTAGAAACATGCCTGTTTCTACATAAGCATGTAGAAACAGAAGGCAGTGGAGTCTGAAAGTCTTAGAAATTGCTTGTTAAACTCTTTCCAGATTGATAAATGCAAATGACTTTTTCTGATTTATTTATTTATTTACATGAGGCCTTGATGTGTTACTTTCTGAGATATTCACTTCATGTCAGCGGGGTTCAATTTTTTTTTTTTCTTATGTCTTGATTCTGCAGCATTGGCAGTAATCAGGCCTGGGTGAAACTGAACTCAGCTGTCAAACAATGTTTAAATGTTATGCCTAAAATACTTTTAAATATGTTGTTCATCATCCACAGGTACACCAGAGGTAGATGAGGATGTTTTTATGCTCTCTGTGCCCAAAATAAGCAGCAGGAAACATCCCCTTAAACACATGTGGTTTCCCTTGAGCTCCTATTGGAAAGGTAATATAGTTAACCAGACCTAGAATGTGCTTTGGATAAAGGTAGTGTAAGTGATTTTATTTGTGTGAGTTGGTGGAGATTTTATCTAAATTGGACATTTCTACTGCAACTGAGAGACTAATGAATCTTCTTTTTCTTTTTCATCTGCAGGATGAACAGAAGAGAAGGAGAACCCTAAACTCTGCTTTCCTTTTGCATCTCAGTCACTGAAATTTCTATCTTGAGGGGATATCAAAGTGGGGAAATAGCATCCAAATCATTAAGTCACGAAGAGCATATAAGCATTGCCCCCAAAATATATTAACGGACACATAATTTCACCAAAGCCACCTTTTGTGATTTTTTTTTGTTTTTTGTTACACCACCATTGATTCACGGATAAGAATGAAAAAAAATCAGCTTTTCTCTGAGACTGAAAACAGCTTAAATTAAATCCCGCAAGATCTCATTGGAGCCATTTGTAATGGAGTAATTTTTAACCGTGTTCATAAATCATAAAGCTGATTAAGTGACGCGCGAGATAACGATGTAAAACAAATGACTCGCTGATATTAGATTCTTAGTGAAAATTTGTAGCATTTGAAAGAGCCCTGAATCCCCACCTCGCCCCCAATCCTAATCCGTCTGGCAGGAATCACAGACAAGCACCCTGTTGAGGAAACAGATGTAACATCAAGTCTCATAAATACAAACGAAATCATAGCAGCTCACAGAGTGAGAAACCAGTTCTGAACACTTTAAATTCAGCCCTCTGCTGCAGCTCAGCAGAAGAGAGAGCAGGAGGAGACTTTCCTCAAAGTCCCTTCACAAACAAATGTCAAGGAAGAGTGAAAGACCTTCAAAAGTAAAAGCCACCAGGAGGAACAGATAAGCACACCTGTTGCCATGACAACTCATCAAAAAGGGCCACAAGAGAAGCTGGTTTCTTCCAGGGCTCCATTAGTTTGACTCTCATGCCATCTCATGGTTAAAATATTCACTTTCATCCACTCAAGCTGTTTAATTGGAACTGTCAGATTTTGAGACAGATAAGAAAGCAAATAATTACTGTTTTAGTGATAAGCATGTGTGATCCAAATAGAGTTGGTTTATAAAAATGACTGTAAAAATCTTTTTAAAAATTACTTTTCAATTTGTGCATCCAAATATGTAGTACCATAAGAAAGCTTTCAGACTTCTTAATGAGCATTTGCTTAAAAGAAAAGAACAAAAACGTTGTACATAAAATATTATTGGTGAGACTGTTCCTATTATTAAACATGTCATCCATACATCATACATTGAGGTCATTTATAGTATGTTCAGCAAGTTCTTGGTCTGCCCAGAGATCGCCTCCTAGTGGCACGTGTCCTAAAAACCTTCAAAGGAGGAGCTAAACCAGTACCTTTGAAATCAAGCTAACATCAACAATGAAACCAGTGAACATTCTGCAAAAGTGCATTCAGAATGTGGACTCTAACGAGAATCTGGGTGTTACCTTTACAGGTATGGCCCCAGTAGACAACCTGCTACGAAGACTCGGGTCTTTTAGAGTCCACAGAATGAGTCTGTGGAGCTGATTGACTCTAAGGTAGCATTAGCCATATTCTATAGTTTGATGCACTGGACCAGCAGCTTCCCAGCAGCTCAGTGGGAATAACTGGATAAATGAATCCAGAGGAACATTTTCGTCCTGCAGTGAGAGGACACTCGACAATGTCTCCCATACGCACTATTGCACCATACTAGGTTGCAGTGTTCTAATGTTATTGTCGTTCAGCAGCTGTTACACTGCTTGTCCAGCAACACCACCCGCCCCCATGAAATAATAGAATATGGAAGCAAAATATAAGAAAGTGTATTTCCTCTGTTTATGTTACTTTACATTTTTAAAATTACATTTTTGTCTAAAATATCTAGATTTAACTTTTGTTGTTGTTTTCAGTGTGTTGCTCTATACAACACAATGCTGCTGATGGGCTGAACATTTCATCTCCAAGGGAAAATCAGTGGATTTTTCTATTCTATTCTATTCTATTCTATTCTATTCTATTCTATTCTTGCTACCAGCCGAAGAGAAGGAACACCTGTCCTTTAGTGCCATCAAGTGGTCACTATATGCATGTCTGAGTGAATCTGCCATACTACTATGGAGTAGTTTTAATGGAGAAATACTTATAGCTCTGTGACGACACTTGTATTTGAACAACTAATTGTTATTTTGATCCTAGTTGAACATCAACACAGGATTTCTTTAGTTGCTCAGTGCAAATTAGCTTAGCCTTCAGAGACTACTGATGTTACACTATTTGTCAGTATTTAGCACTTTATCTAGAACAGGCTTCAGTCTTAAACATGTGTCATGGTAACTAATCTGCACAAACATAGAGGGAACGACCCTTGTTACTTGGATGTAATTTTAAAATTAAAGTTTTTTGGTATTTTTTTATGACAATATGAAAAACCTGTTCTGAAATTTGGTTATAAATTGTGGTTTTTATAAATAAGATTTTAATCTGAAATTAAAGATTCTTTCTTCTTTATTAACACATTTGTGTATGAACTGCAGATTTTAAAAATTATTGTTATTTAACCAATAAGTTAATTTCTGACTTTTTTTTTATGTCAAAAATGCGTATTTACAAATGCATAAATTTTATACATAATTCACTGAAGAATATCTACCTTCTGTTGGTGCACATATCTGCTGATTTCACCTTTTGACTGAGCATTCAACCCAAACATGTGAAAACTCCACATCTTTGCTTCAGTCACTTCTCAGCAATACAATCTAAAAATTTTCCATTTTTTTACCCAGGAAGAAGTAACATCAACTTCCATGCATGACATTTGCCAGCAACTTAAACGTTTTTTGTTTTTTTCTTTAGCTCAGATATTAAAAAAAGAAAAAATGACTAAAAAGACAGAGAAGTAAGGTAAAAGAAAGAAAAAAAGGTTTATTTGTGGGATCAGTTGTACTGAATGTGCAGAAAAAAGGCAAATCAAATAGGTTAAGCTGAAGCGACATAAAGGAGCAAAAAGTGTGTGTGTGTGTGTGTGTGTGTGTGTGTGCGTGTGTGTGTGTGTGTGTGGGTGTGTGTGTGTGTGTGTGAAGAGTTCTCAGTGCTCAAGCTACGGCCTGATTTCTTCAGACTTGTCACGCAACGCTCCCTGAAGCTCCTCCCTTCTTCTTTTCCTGGACTTCCTGAGTTCAAACCATCTTGATACAGTCCAAAATCGACTTGTGTAGTTGTGAGAACTGACCTATTTTTTCTCTGCTGGGCTAAAACTACAAAACTACAACTACACACACACACACTTCCTACACCCACCTGCAACCATCAGGATTTCTGAATGACCTTGCTTTGAATCCCATTGCTTAGAGTAAATCTCATAAAATGCCATTTATACAGATAACATTTTAAATTATTTACATCTTTATTTAGATATAAAGTAATCTTCTAAATTTTATCATGTTTTTTTGTTTGTTTTTTTTACTAGAAGTCATATTCAAGTTTTTGAATCCTTACTTGAATATGATAAGAGAAATTGTGGAGAGTTGAAGATTAGGGCAGCAGCAAGGGGACCTTCCACAAATCAAAACTATTGGGTAACATCACCAAAGATAAATAATTTAATACCAGTGGAGACATGCAAAAATGTGCTCACCAATTAGGAAGCGTCTAATTGCTAAATCTACCCAGACTTCTTTACTGATGAGAAATGACCTGCACTTATTTACAGAAAATGTAAATACTTATTCATCATAGTGTTTTTACATCAAATGAGAACAAAAAGTCAATATATATATTTTTTTAATTTAATGCACTTTTATTGTTTTCATTTTGAGAAACTGCATTTCTTATTTCCTATCAGAATCAGACTTCGTGGACAAATAAAAATGACTTTATTAATTTGTCTTTAATAGGCATGAATACTTTTGGGCTTAAGTACAAACTGAAAAAGCAAAGGTATGACAAATTATTATTAGAATTTTTAAAAAAGAGAGAAAATAACACAAACACAGTTCTAAAACTAAAAATATTATTCAAAAACTTGAAAGGACATATATAAAAACACTCACCTCACACCAGTGCGAAACTAAGAAAGGTGGGGGAAAGGCCCATAAGTGTATAAGTAGGTGTAATTTTGACGCCTTTTAAGTTTGTTGAATTAACATAGAGCGTTAAAGAAAGAGTTGTTGAAACACTTATCATTAAAGGACTGTTTAGAACAGTGCTACAAAAACTGGAATTTTCCGTCAGGTCCCTAACATTGACAGCGAACTTGTAAAGTCAAGAAAAAGTATCGGCTTGTACTTGAACTAGGATTTGGGGTGATCCTGATATGTCTGCCCCTCCGTTATGACTCTATCTACATCTCGTGCATAACCGTGTTCCTCTTTCTCACGCGATCGGTCGCCTCCAAACATAAGTTCATTTAAACGTTACGGACGAGAGACTTCCGGTCAGCTTGAGGCGTAAAGGAGACTTGCCTCTTGAACTGTTGATCCTTCTTACAGTTTGTGTGGCGCAAGGCTGAATAAATCGGCTTTCCAGCGGGCTGAGGAGGTGAAACTCACATGGTTCGCTTTGATGGATTTCTGTAAGCGGATTTTTTAATTTTTTTTATTTTTTTAGCTGCGATCAAACTAAAGTGCACGCAGATCTGATTTGCGCACTCCTGACAAGAACACAAAGTTTTTGCCAGTGCTTTCATGAAATAAATGAAGAAAAAAAAAGGGTTGTTCTTGCAGGATTGACCCAGTTTATAACAGGAACGCCATTGCCTGTTTAATGAGGCTCAGTCATTGGCTTTGAGTCAACTGAAAGTAACACAAACTAAAGAAAATCGTCTTAAAGGGGAACAGAAACTATTGACCTTTTTTCCCAGCAGTAAATAATTAAGATTCGAACAATTTAAGCATGAAAAAGAGCGTTTTCCTTATTTACAGAAATGCCATTATTTCCCCGCATTTTGCTATAGATAGATAGATAGATAGATAGATAGATAGATAGATAGATAGATAGATAGATAGATAGATAGATAGATAGATAGATAGATAGATAGATAGATAGATAGATAGATAGATAGATAGATAGATAGATAGATAGATAGATAGATAGATAGATAGATAGATAGATAGATAGATAGATAGATAGATAGATAGATAGATAGATAGATAGATAGATAGATAGATAGATAGATAGATGCCATTTATTTTTTCAAGTAAACAAGCAATTTCTTTCTTATGTACTTTTATACACAACTTTTATTTCTTGATGAAGTTTGGTATTTTTAATAATCGTAGCTAAGAAGGCTCACATCTCACGTGTATTTTTGCTCAGTTGTATATTGTTAACAAAAACGTTCCACACTGGATATGGTTCTGATCCCGGCTTTACCATAATGAAATATGGCAGATTATAACCCCCTTGCTGTTAAATATTATTATTGTTTTAGTCATTTAGCATTTCTTACATTTCTTATGGAACACATTAGATTTAACGTGACTTTCAATCACGAGTTGTCGAAACAAGTGCGTCTCACCGCGTGGTACAAAACGTCACCAGTTATTTTTAAGTAAACTGTCTGGTGTTACAAGAGTTTGGTTATTATTTTTTTATATTATCATGTCCCTTTTCTACTTTACCATCATCATCATCTTCTTGCTCCAAGACAAAGGTTATTTCAGAATGTAGAAGGCTGTTTTTATGACATTTATTTTAAAAAGACACGAGGATTGATCGCTTTGTATCATAAGCAACAACCATGAAATTAAAGTTGGAGTTCTATAAATAAAAAGAAAACACTGACATATAAAGTTGCAAAAGCTGTGCCCAATTTGAAAATGTGTGTGTTCTGATTAGTTTAGTGTATGCATCGTGTGTATTTACGTCATGTGATCATTTTAAACATATATAGTTTGTAGTTTACATATTGATTACTTTTTAAACGTTTCTATCTGCTTACAGCTGATTTTGTTGCAACGCATCCTCTGATAACTTCTCAATAAGTATAAACAATATGAAATGGGTGGCTTTTTTCTTCAGAAGTATCATGAAATGCTATTTGTGCTGGAATCGCGCTCTATCAATAAACTGATTTTTAATCGCATAACCGCATGCCGACCTAAACATCTGCAGCCTCAGGCCGAGAGGGGAGACGTCCCCGCATCTCCCCCCTTTGCCCCTTTGTACTGACCTGACAAGCGCGTCCTGATGGGGGTTAACGTACCGTGAAGAGGTTAAACAAACGGACAGTCCCGTCAGAAATCCTCCACTTGGTCCTGCAATTTATGGGGAGGGGAACGGCAGAGGTGGTGCGCGGGTTTAAGCGAGGCGAAAAGTTCAACTTCTCCGATAAACTTCGAAGGTGAAGCCCATCTTTAGTTCTACTGATCATTTCCTTTCTCTCAGGCAGACGACACTCTGTTTTGTGTCTCTATGAACGTTTGGTGGCATTAAGCTTTTTTAGCTCGACATTATAGGGTTTATAAAGTAAACGGTGTTTAGAATTTTCTTTGAAGAAAAGTTTGTATGGGATTTCACTAATGGCAGATTCGTGAAATCTTTATAAATGTATTTAAATAAATAAATAAATTCTATGCTATGGCTAAACATTTGTGAAATATAAATAAATGTTTTTTTTCTGCCAAATGTTCGTGTATAAAACCAAATAGCATCCAAAGGCATTCTGGAAAATAATTTCTAAGTTTCGAGTGGTTTGTGTCATTTAGCTTTTAAAGCTAAATATTCACACCTTTACACCTGAAGAAAACAAACCCTGATCATCTTCCCGTAATATGGATGAGCCGACGTCACACTTAACTCCAGTTAACGTTTTGCAAATGCAAAAGTCATTAGGATAATGTTTTATAGAGTCTATTTCATTGTGTAATGCAGAGTCCAATAAAAAAACTTGAAAATACTTGAAAATTTAAGTTAGCAGCTTTATACATTGTCAACAATCGATACAATGAGTAAACAGTAAGAAAATGAGTGGCTATAAGTCAAACCAAGTTGGAGAGTTATGTGCATTAATGCGTAATAAGATGTTTAGCGGAGATATGAATCATTTGAGAAATAGAACGTTCTTGCTCCTTTGTATCTTGAGTCTTTTAGTGTATATAACGCCAAGTTATTATGGGTAAAAGTATAGCTGATCTGCCTCAAATTTCCGGTGTAATGAGTCTGCAACAATCCCCTAAATTTGACTCAAGTGCTTTGAGTTCGGAGTTTGAAAAAAAAAAAAAGTAATAATAATAATAATCTCCTCCCAGCATTGTTGCGAGGTTCATGCTGAGAACTGCAGCTTAAAGTGCCTGACTGAGTTCTGGCGTTCAGAGACTATGTATGCTGTTGACTCGCACCGAGAGGAAAGGGAACGACCGAGATTATGGGCAATTAAAGCCCACTTTATGCTGGACCGCCGGCGTCACCCAGTCTGGCCAAGAACGCTCACCTCGGCTAATATCAATGGGAACAAAGTCAGCAGCATCAACTTATTTGCACAGTGAATTATTAATGTCAGAGCTATCACAGACAGGCTGGGCAGGGGTTGTCAGTTAGGGAAACTATGCAATGAAGATGGTGCTAGAAAGTTATAGAACCACGTGATGATCTCAGATCCGGCGTGATCATAAGTGAGTCCGCTTGCTTACCGAGAAACAAACGACAAAAAATAAATAAATAAATAAAAATAGGATTGCAAACTGTAGAAGAGAGAAAAGTTAGAGCGACAAAGATACAGTAAATCCAACATTTTGATTTGACTTCAGTTCCAACATGTCAGTTCCCACTTGAATAAATCCTGGCAAATGTCTAACAAACGAGCTCCTCGTTAAAAATTTACAGGAATGTTTTCTTAAATGTTAAATATAGATCTCATGATGAAGCTTTGGTGCATTTTACAATCAAACAAAAAAAAAAAAACCTCTACAATAGAGGATGACCAACAGCTGCCTTTTGGATGGATGCGTAAAAGTGCAATACACACTTTTAACCGATAGAGGCCCCCGTTTAATCTAAAGGTACAAGCCCTGTGACTCTTTTCTATGATTCATAACTCCTAAAAATCTAAAAGACACACTATCATTATTCAATAAAGTGGTATCTGCTTATGTGCTACAATTTTTAGTACAAGCGTTCAGAGATTACATTTCCGCAATGTTTCTTTCTTTTCACATAATCACATGTGCTTCGTGCATCAGCTCAGATGTCGGGTGAGGTCTCCGTATTCACTGACTTACTATATCATTCTGCGGCAAAAAAAAAAAAAAAAAACTGTTTAATGTCTCACAGGAGACCATCTGTTTCTGCTTGCCTGTCTCAATGTGGAAACGAACTGGGTCAATCTCTCTCCATTTTTCATATGCTGGGAGAGTAGTGAGCTCCAGAACCATGAGAGGAAAAATCCTTCAGAATTAACTTTTAACATAGTGTGTGCAGTAAAATGAATTTTAGAAATGTAGGCATATTATGGTGAGAATGTAAATAACAATCAAAAAACAGCATATTCTAAAATATGAAGACCTCCTACCCAGTGTTAAGAATAGTGGAGGACTTTGATGATGTGGGCTTGTTCCTCTTCCACTAACCTTGCCAGTGCTGCATGCTCGCAGGGTGGTCCAGTCAGTCAACTTTGAATAGATTGACACTCAATAGCACAACAGTGTTTCAATATAACAGTGTACTCTGGAGGGGTGTTCTGACGTAAACTATAGCTAAAGTTTGTCGGCAAGTATTGTAACTTGTAATTGTGGAAGATCAATGGCAAGAATCCCGTTTATAATTTTTCTGTAGTTTGTTGATAGATCATGTCATTGTGATTTAGGAAGGAAAAGACGTCACTGTAGAGAACAAAGAAAAGAACAAAAGTAGAAATGGGAAGACAAGGCAATCTCTCTAAGGAAAACTGTACATGCAACAGTTTGGGATTGCGGTGCAGTCTTCCCACATCTCCTGACATTCGTAGCTGTCGGGTCACAAATTCTCATACACGTCACAACAAATATCCTCTCTATCAATGAAACATGGAAAGAATCTTATAAGAGTCTTATCCAGCCTCTGTTGGCATCACATGCTGTATCCGTTGCTGCCAGAAGGGTCATCTGTGCATTTGTCTGGTCATATACTTTTCCATCACATCAAGGAAAAACTTCTCAACAGTCTGAAGGAATGAAGGGTAGGTTGAGAGCAACTCCATCAGCATCTTGATGTGGGTCACAAACCATACCCTGATGATGTTGGAACGATAGAAACTGGCATTTGTCTTCAGTCTCTTCCTCTATTTTGTCTCCTAAATCCTCAACCACAGCCTCACTCCTCTTCCTCATCTTTTTCTCTCTGGCTGTTGATGCTGTCCAATGTCTTGTTCTTCCATTGTCAGAAACGCAACAGCAACCCCTATACTACATGATTTACGTGACATAGGCAATTAGAAATGTAGGGGAAAGCAGACAATTGTATAATTTCTTACATGGATGTACAAACGGATTTGCAAATTGTTCAAAGAACTGAGAAACTGCTTTTTTGATGTGCATAAGTTACACAATGAGTTGAAGATCGAAGAAGCAGTTTTGAGAATTTTGATTCTGACCTGAGAGTCAATTTTGACCAAAGTGACTGTAGAAAAACTGTAAAAAAAGACAAGGACACAATTTTTTGGTAATGTTGTGTTACTATGTTACACATCATCAATTCACTTTTCAGAATCTCTTAATTTAGCTTCACTGCCATCCTATGATCAACTTTTTCTTTCTCTCCAGCAAACCGGGAGACAAGCTGCTCATGCACGTTGGCGCTTGAGGCCTCACAGCACAGAGGAGTGGGAAGGATCACACTCACCAGCGCCAAGTGGAGAAACATGCTCAATTTGATGCAGCTGTCTCCTGGAGCAAATGTTGATGATCTGATTTTTTTGTGTGGTTGCAACTGTGTTTCTGTTGCATTTGTGGAGCAGAGAAAGACGCAAGGGGAAGAGGGTGGAGGGGGGGGGGGGGGGGGGGGGGATGAGGGTCATGCATGGCATCAGAGCAGGCCAGCAGGCTTTGTTTTGAAGCAAAGGGCACGCCAGGCTGGATGAGGATCAGAGCCGGATGAGAGAGAGGAGAGAAGATTGAGAAGGAAAAGTGAGAGGGGGGCCTGAGGGGGTTTGGACTGTTGGTCTCTGAAGCAGCCGGTGTGCAACATCGTTCAGACGGTGTGATGTACACATAGAAACCTGATCTAATGAAGGGTTTAAACAGCCTGACACATCATTTTCTTTCAAAAACAGAGAGAAACACACTATAATAAAAATGACCACAACCAATGCCGCTTTTCCCACATATGGCTCTCAAAATCGACTGTCGAGTTTCTGTCAAACAGCAAAGGAAAAAAGAATGAGAATTTCAATTTTAAGACAAAAACCAAATGAAGACCACAGAGGAGATGATGCACCAACAAATGCTCTGTCATTTAATTAATGAATTAAAATAAAACATCTTATGCTACATTGTAATCAAAATGCCCTGCAACGTAAAATGTTGGCACATTGATTTTCACATGACCAATTTTGGAAACTTGTCAGTTTGTTTCATCCGGCTTGATTTAACAGTTTTACAAACCTTCAAAAAATGCTTCAAAGTAATTATTTGTTTTCTCTAATATTTTTGATAACTAATTCAATTAGTCAAGAAGACATATACTGTTTTAGCATTTGTTTGGGTAAATTTGAGCCATGAAGATATTGCCAACATGGCTTCCCTACTGCACCTAAAGCGTGACAATAAAATGAATTCATGGCCAGTTTTTGAGCTCTATCTATCTATCTATCTATCTATCTATCTATCTATCTATCTATCTATCTATCTATCTATCTATCTATCTATCTATCTATCTATCTATCTATCTATCTATCTATCTATCTATCTATCTATCTATCTATCTATCTATCTATCTATCTATCTATCTATCTATCTATCTATCTATCTATCTATCTATCTAAAAATACCAAATCTGCTGACAATAGCTAAAGACAAGTCAAATCTTCACAGATCGTTTAAGATAGATTGTCAGTGAAGGAAGTTAAACAGGTCTCCCTTTGGGAGGACACAATGAAAACCCAAATCAGCCCACGCGTTTTCAAGTGTCTTTCCTGCGGTGAGCATTACAAGACAGGTGCATAGACTGAGCTCTGTAAAACACGGCTCATATTCCTCTTGACTGTGCTGAGTGTTATGTTGAGGAGCAGCATTACCACTGATCCTCTGTCAAAGGGTAAGTCTGCCTTGAGGGAGGGAGAGGCAGAGACGCACACACAGAGTTTGGAGTTAAAAGGTCAGCATCGCTGACTCCATTGAGGGAAATAAAAGCTCAAATGTCTTGCCATTTAGACGAAAAGGGTAAAGACGCCCGTCAGCACTCATTTACATGTTTCAGATCACCTAGTAGTGATATACTTATCTATATTATTAGACTCTACTTATTTGAAGACCCGTAGTCTAATCACAGGCAGCAAGAGATTACGAGGCATTGAGCAGGATGTGCTTTGGGGCCCCACTTTCAAGTAAGCTCATTGCCCCATTGATGATTGTTCAAATGTCTTGTGCATTCAATACCCGCAAATTCTCTGGTACTTAGCCAAAAAAAAAAAAAACAGACTTTTACATTATTCACTTCACATTGTGAATCAAATTATGAAGCCAAGATCATTTCTCTCCAGTTGTTATGTTAGGAGTGCAACATTTCAAGAGAAATGAATTTGTTGAGCCACTTAAATTGGGGAGGCACATACAACTGGACTCCGATTACAACAAAAGCAGTGAAAACAAATAAATTATGAATTAAAATAAATTATTACTGTCAGTAACTTTTAAACTACAAATATTTTTCATGATTACATTAGTCACCTCTAATAGGTTCTGAAGCAATAACTTTCAAATTATTTTAAAAGTAGTGGCTCCTTCTTTGGAAACAGAATTACAATTTTGAGATTTCTACATCTGAATTCTGTGTGAAACGTTGAGAAGAATTTGGGGGCCCCTTAGTTTGCTTATGCCTTAGGCAGTGACAGTTCTTTCATGAATGCCGTTCTAGGAGAGACCCGCCTTCCGATGAAACACACAAAACCAACAACCTCCACAACTTTTCATCAACATTAAGGAATTTTGTTCTGTTTGATGTTGGTCGGTATAGACAGACAAACAAAGTGGCTATTTTATTTTCAGCATTGTCGTGGACATGCTGAAAAATCAAGGCAGTTTGGTAAAACTACTTTATTTAATCCTTAAATGTTCTCAAAATGCATATCAGCCGGAAATATAATTGTTTTGGACAAAAGCACTGATGCATATTTGATGCTGTGTATCAAACAAGAGATATGTTTACTGTGGCTTTTATTGAGGAAAATAAATTTTACTTATATCACTGAATGACTTCAGTTGTTGTATCAACCTTCCTGACCACTCAGATCTGCATCCCAGAACCAAGCAACATTCAGCTTCTAGGCACCACAAATCTGGAATAAACTTGCAGAAAACTGCTAAACAGCTGAAACATTAAGTTCCTATAAATACAAACTAAAAACCCACATGTTTTTAGTTTGATAATTCTAATGATGGTACGTGACAAAAGTACCATATAAATATATACTGTCAACATATATACAGTATATGTGTGTGTGTGGGGGGGGGGGTGTTTTCGGGTCCAATGTACTGAACAAATCAACTTGATTGATTGACTGATTGATTATCTCAGCATCTTTAAAAGAGAAAAATTTACTTCAGTAATACTCATCAAAACTGACATAAGAATTTGGTCCATGTTGGCCAACTCCAAAGTGCAGTTAATCATGTCCAAAAATGTCCAACCACTTCGAACAAGCTTTCTTAACTGGAAAACCTATATTTTCTTTAAATATTAAAAGACAGAGACAGAGTACCTTTATTTTTACTGAAAGGGCAACATAGATTCATATACTTATGCTCGCCGTCCAGATATTCCCTTTGATTTGCACTTTAACTGACCCAAATTAAGAAAGTGCGGCAATTCGGACAGAGATTCCTCTGGTCTGCATGGCCTCGAGGGACTGCCCTGCACGTGAACACAAACACACACACACACACACACACACACACACACACACTAACGCACGAGACACTGTCATTCTCTCCTTAGAAAGCGTCATTCGCCGCCGCGCTCGTCCAATCGCTGGATGACTCCTCGGCTCATTAATCTCAGAACTAGATTTATCTCCGTGTGATGCTGTTTCCATCTCTGTCTGCCCCTCGTCCCGCCCGCACCGAGGAGGAGATCCACGTCTCGGCCGCGCTGCGAAGGCAGCGACGTCTGAAATGAACGCTTGGACTGTAGATAACGCTCGATTGAAAGAGGATTCGCTCGCTGGCGATTTGCGCAACAGCACCGTGACATCAAAGAGAGGATGCAAGGCAGGCCGGCGGACAACGGGGCTCCCGCTCCACCGAGAGGCTCGTCGTTCTTTATAGAGAATCTGCTGAGCAAGGGGTGGGAGAAACGGGGGTCGGTATCGGCAGAAGCCGAGGAGAAAACCTCACACGACACCGACAAGAGCCCCTCGGCTTTGGACTGCTGTAGCGCCACGTCCCGCTGCTCGTACAGAGACTTTTCGATGCAGTGCACCCGTGATGGGACTGTGGTGAACATCGGGGCTTTTGAAACACCACGCAGTGAGTAAAGATAACATGAAAATGACATTTCAATGAACAAAGCTTTGGTTATTTTTTGGTCCACTGCGTAAAAGGGGAAACCAAAGCGTCCCAAGCTTTTGAACACTGTAATGTACATATTTCTTCATTAAATTTACACGTCGATTCTGTTTGGTTAATGCTCGATATTATATTTTAAATTTGAATTTTACCTTTGTTTAATTTGTCTTTGCTTAACTGTGCGTAAAAGGCCAATAATTAAATATCGAAAAAACGATCAGTTATATTTCGTGCCTGGCGTAAAACCTTTGCGGACCCTGTTTTTTTGTTTTGTTTTTTGTTTTGGCTTTGACAGACTTTAAAAGCTAGAATGCATTCAATTGCCAAAGTGCTGCACGTTTCATTTCCAAGCGGAATGCCTGTTCAAACACTGTGTCATTGCTGCTGTTCATTGTAAAAATCATAAAAATATCAGAGGGTCACATGCATGGATCAGGCACGACAATGTGACGATTTTACGCACATTTAGTGACATTTGTGCCACTGTCACCATCACATCCAAACTGAGCCCCCCTCCCTCTGATGTGTCACTTAATGGCTTTGACATAATCACAAGCTGCTGGTATAATTGTCAGATTGGTTGCTCACAGACATTTCAATGAAAATCAGATTTTTTTTTCTGAATATCATAAGACTCGTATTTGCCTTCAGGTGGAAATAACAGCCTACAAGTTCACAATCTGGCCAAAATAACCAAAAGTATTTATGCGCATCCCAACTCTCTGACCAAGCTGTTGGTTTGTGTACTATTGTTGTTCTGGCCGTTAATCATACCCAACTATTTCTGGCATGAAAAGCGGAAGAATTTTCCTATCGATATGGCCGAGGAGACGGGAAGACAAGACTTGACTTGCTGGTATTTACGCCGCTTCTGAATTTTCTAGTTTTGGTTAATTATTCGTGTTCAAAGTGGAAGAGTTTATCAAAGATGTTTTGGAGCAAAAATGTGTCAGTTACCCCCGCCAGGGGGACCTTGCGTAGTCTGCCTGGTTTGACACGTGACGATTAAAGCATCATCAACTCTACTCAGCTTATTGCCAGGAAATTAATTTTTATTACCCCTATAAAAATGTCTGCCAGCAGGAGGCTGATGAGGAACCCATGTTTCAGATTTCATCGTAGTCAACTAGTAAATACGGGAATCAAAGGGGTACGGGTGCAAGTTGCCAAATATTTACCTGGGCAGCAGGCTGGGGCCCTTCGGGGGCCCTAAATGTTTGTTGTTGTTGTTGTTTTTAAAGAATATATGTTGACAGACATAATATTTTCTAAATTTCAAAATAAGCACACAACTATATCAGCATGTTGTTTTTTAAGTCCAATATTTTGTTAGAATAACCAATGTGCAGCTATTTAGAAATGTAAGCAATATCATGTAACGTCAGTTTAAGAACAACACTTTAAGAACATGTTAACTTGGTGTATTGTGATGGTGTTACTGTTGCGTCATCACACGCCTGGCAATGTCTTTTTTGTATAAATGAAAAAGAAATGCTGCAAATAGGATTGTAAAATACTTTAAATTATGTGTGCACAGTCATCAGTTTATTGATAATTTGGTAATTTGCATGTGCAAAATTATTTTTGATGCCAAGGATTCTACAAGATCTTATCCCCAATGATCCATGGCCTTACTGTAGTACGTTTTAGTAAACAAGTAATTTAAATTACGCAGTTGGTCTGTCCTGGGGTATAAAAGGAAGCAGGGATGTGTAGATATGACATCACATAGGCACAAAATTAAATGTTATTATTTTGTGCTTCTGAAGAAGCTACATAGAAGAAGCTACATTAGAAAAACAATAGAACTCGTAAGAAAGCTGAATATTTGGAATATAGGCTGCACCGATTTTCTGTCCTCATGAGGAATGTTGTTTTGACTCATTTCAAGGCCCGTCATCAGATGACCCCAGCTGCGCACTATCGACCAGCGACAGGAACTCCCCCGCCGTTTCCGAACCGATAACTGAGAGCAGCGACGAAACCGACCAAAAGGCGGCAGACGGCAGCCTCACGGACGAGAACGAGGACGCGTCAAGTGGGCTGGAGGCACGGCGCGAGCGGGACTCAGCGTCCGGGTTGTGCTCCGGTCGGAAGAAGAAGACCCGCACCGTGTTTAGCCGCAGCCAGGTGTTCCAGCTGGAGTCCACGTTTGACCTGAAGCGGTACCTGAGCAGCTCCGAGAGAGCGAGTCTGGCCGCGTCCCTGCACCTGACGGAGACTCAGGTGAAAATCTGGTTTCAGAACCGGAGGAACAAGTGGAAAAGGCAGCTGGCGGCAGATCTGGAGGCCACGCACATCCCGAACTCAACTCAGCGGGTTTTCAGAGTGCCGATTTTGTATCACGAGAGGCAAACTTCCGCTGGAGTTCTTGGTTTCAGCTTGAACGGACTTCCAGTTTCCCCCTCCTGGTCCGTCAACCGTCCTCTGTCGCCGTTTGCCCACTCCGTGAATATGTTAAGCTCGCAGATGACCGGCTTGGTGTAGAAACTCAACCTGACTGAGAAAAAAAACAAACTTCAAATATTCACTCAGTCAATATAATTGTGCAATAACCCAGCATGCTGCAGAGGAAAGGCGGTCTGCACCCAAAGATACGAAACAAAGAATTCATCATTTTAACATCGAGATATTCTATGTTTCTGTTCCTGAGGTTGTAGAGTAAGCTACAAATAAATAAGCACGGCCAGACTGACAGTAGCGGGTTGTATGTAATGTTTAAATACACGTATTTTTAAAAAGTTTTATAGACTATTTAAAGTCACAGATTTTTTTCCAACTGTGTCACTTTTTCACATAATTAGAAAAAATAAATAAAAAAAATCATGCACTAAAATATACGTCTTTGTTGTTATTGTGCTCCTATTCTTACCTAAATTGTGTTTGAATATTTCTAATTTTCTTCAAGCTAACTCATCAAGCATGTAGGGTTTTATTTTGGAAACTTTTTTTTTTTTTTAATTAAGGCAGTTGATTTTAAACTTATTGGAGTGTCCCCTTCAATGGCACTCTTTGTATGTTTTATACACACAGCGCACTAAAAGCCATAAAATGCAAATATCTTTTTCTTTCCTAACATATATATACATATATATATACATATGTATACATATATATCACTCCCCCACACACACAACCAGATATATATATATATACACAACCAGATATATATATATATATATATATATATATATATATATATATATATATATATATATATATATACACACACACACAACCAGATATATATATCTATATCTATATCTATATAGATATATATATCTGGTTGTGTGTGTGAGAAAGAGATTACCTACATTTATTCCGTAATGCCTATAACTGACTATTAAAGAACATAGTAAAGACATATGGTGCTTTGAATGACATTTCAGAGTTCTATTAGTATCAAGTATCAGCTGTGCCGTAGAATAGTTAAATATATCTGAGTAGTCCGGTAATTAAATGTGCAGGACGGTGCATCTTTTACAACGTTGACATTTGAAAATTAAAATACATGATGGAATGCAGTTGGTGTTAAATTAGAAGTATTAAAATCACATTATGTTATCCTCTCCAGGGGCTCTAATGACTCCATGAGACGCCGCTCCTATGATGAGAACAGTATGAGGTGTTTTTATTGAAAAAGAACAGCACTACACCCCCCACACGCCTCCGCTCTCCCATCTGATTCTGTTCTCTGACTGCCATTGGCCCATTCTGACCGAGTCTCTGAGCCAATCAGCGACGACTAAGCGCTCCGTCTGGTGAGAGCAGTAACAAGCGTGAGCAGATCTGAGCTGCGTCTGCTCAGTGGCTGCTGCTATGGTGCGAGGACCGTCCCACCGCCAGCGGAGAGAATAACACCCCGGTTCAGAGTTCAGGGAGAAAGTCTGAGGTGGAGGAAAAATTAAAGTCTCATATAGGAGAATATGAACAAAGCAGAAGCACCATGTCGACCCATCGCATCTCTGAAATTCACCATTGACAACATCCTGAACCTGAAGACGAGCTCTGACAGCTGTCATTCCTCCGGGCAGCAGGATGAAGCGGTCCCAGAGCAGAGGCCAGACCCGGGCAGCAAGCTGACCCAAAGCGGTAAGAAGTTTGGAGAATTTGCCTTATTTACCATCTTTTTTTTTTTTTTTTTCAATCCGACATATGGAGAAACTAGAAAGGCCTACTTAAGTGAGTTTCACTGAATTTGCAGGGTTTATGAGCACCGGCAGCGGAACGGTAGACTCGGTCATCATCAGCTGCGTGAACCAGGGGAAGTCGGCCGACACGCGCTTCGAGAGCGGGGACAGCAGCTGCGACGACAGCGGCTCCATCTCCACCACCGTGACGGCAGCAGCGCTGGTGGCTCCCATGGACCCCCACAGGGGAGGGAGCCCCAACAAAAAGAGCAAAATAGTGACCAAAAAGAAGACGCGCACAATTTTTTCCAAGAGACAGATTTTCCAGTTGGAGTCTACCTTCGACATGAAACGCTACCTGAGCAGCGCAGAGCGCGCGTGCCTGGCCAGCTCTCTACAGCTGACGGAGACGCAGGTGAAAATATGGTTTCAGAACCGCAGGAATAAACTGAAGCGCCAGATCTCCACCGAGATCGACGGACCGGCTGGCGATTTCCCCGAGGCTGGGAAACCGGCGTCGGTGGGGAATCTGCCGGCCTTGTATAAAGAGAGCAACCTGCTGGGCAGATGTCTGCTGCCCATGCCCCTTCCGGTGGTGTACCCGGGGAGTAGCACGCCTTACCTCTGCTTCTCTAACGCCAGCAAGTACTTCAGCCTGTACGACGGGGACGTATGACGAAATTTTTATGGCTTCCTGTGCGAAAAGGACTCTTTTTGGTCGCCCTGTTGCCAAGTTTTTGGAGCGTTTGAGACATTTAGCGGCCACAACGTTTTATTCTAATTGTCATTTTAATAAAGACTGTAACTCCAATGGGAAATAATTAGTTTCCTATTACATACGAATAGGCATATTCAGCATTATTTATTTCCAGTTGAAGAAAAGGCCTTTACAAGAACTGGTTACATAGCTGATAGCCAAGAAGAAGGCCTAAAACAGTATCAGTTACATGTTATTGTTTACCGCATACTAGTATTTCTTTTTTATTTTATTAACTGCAGCCTAAGCCACCAAAGAAATTATTACTATAGCCTATCTGCATGCGTTTCCTGTCATGATTTTTTAATACTAAAGTTATGTATTTAAATGAATGTAGTTAACAATTTATTTAGTTTTACGCATGTGTTTTATTTTTTTCTAAATATCCGTTCTTACTTTATTCCACTTTGCCAAGAGGCTCATTACACATTTTACTGTTATTAAACAGTTGAAAATAAGCTTTACAGAATTAATTCAATTTTTTGATATGCAAATATACTGACTGTTTCAGGAATAATATGAAGATGAGAAATTTAAAAAAAACAATGCTGTTTTCATTATATTTTGCAGTTTTTCACAATAATCCAAGGTGGGAAGTACAAATAAGCAAACTGAACCTGAGTTGCAAAATTGTACACAAGTAAAATTTTTAACATATAATTTTATAAATTGACCTGAGGTTGAATCATGACCCAAAACCCCACACTGCTTCATCTGTTTTAGTGAGTGTGACAAGTCAAAAATATATCAGAAGTACTGCTGAAAGTAGCTAAAAACTATTATGAAAAGTATAAATATTTGAAAATTGTAAGAGATCAATGAGTCTCACCATGCACTCATATGCTTCTGGTAAATTTAAAGTAAACTCGGTAAGTTTAGAAGGTAGTCACATAGAGACATGAGGTCTGGAACTCATGCCTGTCTACATTTCTGAGTGGTGTGCAACTGCATTACATCTGCATGTATTAATTATGCAATGTGCAATATGTCAGAAGAGGGGCATGACGATCGTAATTCTTTACCTTGCTTAGACAGTAAATACGGGAAGTTGCTGATCCATGCAGCGAATGGATGATAAAAGCAGACAAAAGGGTGAGGCTTATCTCGTTTTGTTTTGAGGAAGTGCATCTAATTCCAGTCTCGGCAGCAAGTCAGCTTTATGAAACATACTTAGACCATTGTGTTCACATGATCAGTACAGGTTAAAGTGCTCACAGAGGACAACTGCACTCTCCTGCAAATATTATTCAGACAAATAAAATCCAATTATTTATTGAGACCTTTTCCAGCACAAGTGAAACATTTAAGATTATAGTATAATTAAAGCTTAATAAAATAAAAATATCATGCAAAAGAGGAAGCAGATAAAATACATTTGAAGTAAAAGGATAGAACAACAAAAGGTTAAGTACAAGTAGTTGGAAAAATACACAAAGTGATTTGTGTACATCTTTCTTTATATTATTATTATTATTATTATTATTATCGTTATTATTATTGTTAATTTTATATTTGTTTAAAATAGTTTGACAACCCATTTTTTTCCTGTGGGTACTCAAACTATTTTCCAAAATAGATAATGCTAGTCTATTAATAATAATAATAATAATAATAATAATAATAATAATAATAATAATGGATAGGGATAATGTGTTTTTGCTATGAAGAAAGAAATCTAATTAGATATTTATACATATATCTGAATCTGCAAGAGTAGTTCAAAATAAATGTAAGCATTTAATTCCATTTTAAAGTGAAAACCTTTTGCTGGAAATGCTTGAGCTCAACACTGCATCACATATTAGGCTGATATTTTAATTCTCAGCCTTGTTGTTTATTTTTTTAAAAGTGGTCATTGAGGCATCTTAAATCATTTCTGTTTTCTCCATAATAGATGCAGATTTTTGATGTAGTGATTTGCTGAAAGCAGTCATGGATTCAGCAAATCATGGCGCAGAAAAAAAGACACAAATTGTTCTTGAAGTAGATTTTATCCATGTATTTGTTGGATGTTTTTAGTTTTAAAAAGGTTCAAAAAGGCTGAATCCATCAGTATTAAACTTTGAACTTACCATTATACATTAATTACATATTTAACATTTAGTAGTTATGTTATTTAAAATGAGCAGGGTTTTGTCTTTGTTTTTGATCTTTGACATTAATTTATTTTGTATTGGATTCAAAGACAGAGTGCAGGCTAGAGTGTTTACCAAATTAGGAGGCCCATCAGGCTGTCTCATGATTTCAAGCTTCAGCACTCATCTATACCCACAATGCTCTGCGTCTACTTAGACATTTTGGCAGAGTGGCAACCTACAAGTTGTGGCATGATGGCATATTGTCAACAATTACCTTACACTTATTGGAGAAGATAACACCATCTTGAAACCATCAGTTTTCAATGCGTGACTAACAGAGAGAGACAAATCATTTAAAACAACATATGATTTATTTAACTTTGCACATTAACTCAGAGCACTGCTACTTGTAAGAAACACTAATTGCTTCTACTACTCAGCTCTTTTCGTTTTGTCACTCCACCGTCCCTCTTCCACTCTCACTGTGCTTCCCTCTTGCCTACCGCCTTGCCATAGCTCATTATCGTAATCTGTGCACTGAAGCACAACTGTGTTGATTATGTCTGAATGAACGGGGGCCGAGGAGGGAGAGCGTGCTATGAGGGAGGGAGTGGGAAGAAAGGGAGAGAGCCGCTTGATGAGTGTGTGTTTGTATTGGAAAAACTATGGTCCAGTTTGTATTGCTGCATGGGTCTGTGCTTCACTGTAGCCAGGGGTCCCCGTTGTTTCCTGAGAAGAAAAGGAGGCGGCGAGCAGCTCCAAGTGTGTCGTAGTGTAAACCCTGCCTGGGGGACCTTTTCTGCATGACATGCTCGGGGCCCCTTGGTGGGCTCACCCATTTCTTTAACCTCTCTTGACCTCTCAGTGTCATCTGACAGAGGTCATCGCCCAAGACGACGGGACAGATCGTCAGCATGCAAGAGTCAAAGCAGAAAGAAGGCCTACTTTAATGAAGACCTACACTTACAACTGTTTAGCAAAGTTACAAAAAAACCATTTTAAGACGATGTTGTGCCAGCTGACCCGTTCTCTGCTCGGATTCCCCCGGGTGTCCCAAAGCCCTGTAAATCCGAGACCAAAACTACCTGATGCAGAATATTGTTCAGTAAACAACAAGGCTATTAGTAGGAGGTGGAAACTTGAAATGCAACGCCCATGTACGTGTTATACACTATGGGCTGCTAGATGGCCCATTGAACTGCCTATTTAGGATCCCCCCTCCACCCCTTTCACCACCAATGCAAATTGGTGGAGGAAATTGAAAGACGCCAGTGGGGATGAAATCCTATAATAGAAAGTGATGCAGAGTCAGATAAAAGTGCAAGGACGAGAGAAGATGAGGCCAGACTGGAACATGTCTAAAAGTTAATTGCAAGGGAATCTGTGTGAGAGTAAAAGTGCACAACTTTTAATCAATTAATTTTATAGGGCATAAACTACATCAAACACAATAGCAATGTGTTTTACAGACACATTGCTAGTATTTAATTGGGATTTTTATAATTAAGTTTTGCATAATTTATTTGAAGCGTTGGGTTTCCAAACTGCTTATAAGTACTCAAGTGCTAGTAGACGTAGTTACCACTTACGCAACATTCATTCTATGTTGCCCACTAACAATATTACTGTTTATGGTCATCTAAAGATTTTATCTAAATGAAAGTAAATTATTATCCGAGGTAAAATGTCTAGAACTATGTCTGTTTTCTCTCATTACCAGACGTAAAAACCTCTCACCACTGGAAAACTTTGGCCCATGAATGCAGTCTGTGTATCAATTAAAGAGCATCATCTCTAACACTCTCCCTCACGTCCTGTCCCCTCAGACACCCTCGTTAGGATAATGTGCCATTAATCTGCTGCTGAAAACACATTATTAGTCCAATCAATAGGTTAGATGGAGGGATAAAGGGAGAGGGAAGAGGATGAGGAGGATGGGAGGCAGCAGACGGATGCTCCAAGTCTGAAGGGATGCGTTTAAGCAAAGGCGGGGGTATTGACACTTATCCATAACACCCGAGAAAGAGCTCCAGTGTGTGCAGAGAGGAATAATCACTGTGGTTTCATGCTGACAGTCAATAAAGATCCATTAGGACCAGAAAGAGTTAGCAGAGGATGTTGACTCTTTCTATTCCCATACTATTATACATACCTTCTTAACAACAACAAAATGCTATTTGATATTGGGTCATGTTCCCATGCTCTTGGGATTTGCAAAACAGGGGTTTTCATGTCTATAGCCGACATGGCCACACATCTAAAACAAGTAAATGTGGACAAGTAAAATATGTTAAACATCTAAACAAAAAACAGACTCGTGTTAGAAAGGCAGCACAACAAGTTAAACATTTCACACAATCAAAATTGCCGCATTTGAGAAGCAGTTTTTACACAAGCTTTTAGTTTTTCCAAAAAAACCATTACGAGAAGCTCTCTACCTCGCTCAAAACATTTTTTTAAAATAATCACAGGATATCTTATGCTTCGAGATGTTTTTCAACAAGAGCCAAATGGCCTTTGAATCTCCTGCACGTAAATTACAATAAAAATCAGATATTTAGATACACAGTATGAAAATACCAGTAACATTTTTGTCATTGTTTGAAATTAAATATATTTTTTTGTGGAAACAAAACCCCTACTCAATTCTGTTCTTGTTGTCATGATTTGGAAGTTCTTGCAGCTTATTCTCCACACTTAATCTAGAAATACCATTTTTATGTCGCATCTGACAGCTTCTGTGTCATGTGTTGGAAACTGGAATTGGACATGGCTTACAAATGAAATACACAGAAGTTACACTTTCTAAAACTATTGGCGCATTTCCGACTAACAAATCTGAAATTTTGAAATGTATATTAAGTGTAGGAATTCCAGCGCCCCCTGGTTGTTTGAGGGCACTTACAAGAGGTTTTGTTCAGTTATGCCTCAGTTTTGCTTTGCTTTCTCCAATGACTTTCTTCACATACTCCCACATATTAGTCAAAGAACCTGAAAAAGAAAGGCTTGTGAACACCTTGGTGGTTTTGTACCATAAGATGCCGTCATCCATATATACGCAGAGCAGAACATGTACTGTGTGTTCTGCAGAGTTGACCTACAAGCATCTATAGAGCCGCAACACACAGAGGCTCCCAGGAGGCCAAGGAGACACCAGTATGCTGCCATAAACAACCTCTTCTGGTGGTGCTGAATCTTCAAAGGTCAGGGGAATAGAGTAGAACAAATCTAGATTACAAGATATATTAGAAACTTAAGAGCTGATTGTACAATATTTTTTTGCTTCCAAATCCTGTTGGAATCTTGGTGTGTTTTATTTTTGTTAGTATTACAACAAAATTGGATCAAATATAAATTGTTTTCCTCACTGGTAATGAGGATTTATATAACTTAGTTTATATAAATCCATCAAATCTAAATCTATTAACTTACTTTCTTTTGGTTACTCGATGACTTCTAAAGGTGGTGGCAGTGGATTTTTGAGGGGGGCCAGAGTAAGAGTAAAGGGGGCATCTTTATCGGTGTAGATTTTAATTGGCAAACAGTTTTGAAAACCATGAATCATTGTTCTTCCAGTTCACCACTATGCGTTACTTTGTGATGGTTCATCCCAAAAGAATACACTGACGTTTGTAGTTCTAGTCACAAAATGTGAAAAAGCTCAAGAGGTATGAGTATATTCAGGAAGGTACAGTACAGAGGTTTGAATGCAAATGCAATGAAACGTTCTAGCAGGAGTATATATACAAAATAGTGTGTTTTACTACATTTTACCATAGAAAACTCAATTTGATGCATCTGACTAAGAAGGTCATGTTTAGAACATCTCCAAAGTTTTTTTTAGTGAAAACTTTAACAAAATTATTGCTTTGAAAACTTTCTTTTTCATAGCGTTCCGTTTTATAGCTGACATCTGAATTCACAATTACTTTTGTGATGTCCCCGATACCTCTTCACAAAAACACACGCAACAAACACACTTCCTAGTAAAGAGTGCCTCTCTCGAGGCCTGTGCTCCCCCTGGCCGGTTCGAGGGAGGCTCTAAGTGCTCAGTAATAGCCAGCAATCAGCACAGAATGGACAGAAACCAATGTCTCGCCCTCAGGAAAGAAATATAAATAAATAAGATGAATAAATAAAAGCCTTGTGTCCTCACAACCACATATTGGATTCAGCATGTGTTTTATAATGAATATAGATTGGAGGTTGAAATATTTATGGTGCAGGGATGGCGGGATGAAGGTGGGTTGTTGGGGGTTGTGGGCGGGTGGGAGTTAATGGTGTGAAATCTCATCCCAAGTCCAGACAAAGGCACCCCTTAAAAGATTCAATTATTATTATTATTGTTATCTAAAAAAAAAAGAGTCAATAATACTTACAAAAGTATTAAGGACTCTTGACTATTTTCACATTTTCTCACGCTTCAACTACAAATGTTAATGTATTTTGTTGGATGTTTTTGTAAAAGACCATTAATGTAGTATTTAATTATCAGGCGGAAAGAAAAAGTATACATGGCTTTCCAAAAAAAAAAAAAAAAAAAAAAAAAATCTGAAAAGTGTGGTGTGCATCTGTTCAGTCCATTTAAGCCTTCATGCCAATTTTAGCTGCTGTAGCAGTCCAATTAAAACATTGTCTACCTACTACTTTTGTGTCCAAAAACATTAATCATGCACAATCTGTGGTCTGTATTGGTGTTTCTCTCTAAGCAACATTTCTTGCTTTTTCACCTCAATAAATAATTTACAGAATGATTGTTAACTAAAGTCAGTTTCTGTCAGTATTGTCAGAGCTTTCATAGTTTGAAGTGTAAGTCAGATTTTCTTATTGCTTCTGCAGAGGTCTTCCTGTGCTGCTGTGGTTCCCGATGAGCAACTTGAAGCAGTTTCAGACCAAACATCTTTGAAAGTTATAAATTATAGCTGTAGGTTCCTGTGATCTGCACAATGGACTAAAAGGAAAGTTTTAAGTATGAACATTTTAATGATTAATCGAGCGTTTGTGACGGAAGCATAACCAGCTCGGACTTCTTGCTATTTATTATATCGGAGCCAAGTGGAGCGTGTGAGAGGGGAAGTGTGAGAATGGTTCTCAGAGACATGCTCCTCCTGTGTTGTGAAAACAAATATAGACGGCTGGATGGGATGAGAGCTGACTGCCAGGAAGTCCAGAAAACATTTAAAACCAAAAAACAGAGACCGGAAGGAACTCATTATGTCTGAAAACTCTGATCCAATTTGAAATATTGTCAATTCAATTCAAGCATACAGGCAGACTCAAAATCATTTACATAATAATAATTCCAATTGAATCCTAGTTAGTTATAAAATGCAATCAACTTATCAAGTTAACTATGCTAATGGATGTAACAGTTTCTCCCTAAGTAAACCCAGTCTGTTGTATCAAGTCACTGAGTTTTTAACAATCCTTCCGCCTCGATGAAAATGTGAACAGTGAGTTGCTAACTTTATGGTAATCCTTCATACTGAGCATGCAAGAGGCTTAAAGCTTCTGCACAAACGGGTCTCTGAAATGGACGACGACTCTAAGCAACTTGCTGGATTGGTTACAAAGTGGTTAAGGGACAACCAAATCAATGTTTTCCACTGGCCATCATAATCCCCTGACCTCAGTCCCGTAGAAAATTTGGAGACAGTACAAAAAAATTTATCTTCTGGGTTGTCCGTGTAAATGACACGGACAACCCAGAAGATAAATTTGCGCTTGTTGCTGGCTGTAAGTCCATTTTCTTTAATAAACATCTTTCCATATGATTCAGCTTGCCTCCTGCAAGAGTTTGGGTCCAACTCAGCAACACAATTCATCCTAGACCCTGGTTAAAAAGGTGAAATAAAATGCTAAAGAAATAATTAGATGCTTTTGTATCTGCTCTATTAGTTTTGTCTAGCAGCTAAGACATGTTATTATTTATTGTACATTATTATTAGGGGGTGGAAGGGTGGAGGGGTATTCTCTGAAAAAAAGGACAAAGCCAGATGCTGTTATCTGGAGACCATTTGTCACGTCAGTCCATAAGCTTGCTGAGATATTTTTTTGTCAAACGAAGTGGTCAATTTTTTCAATGGTTTCATTGATTTTGTGTGACTCATAATGATGACATAACATCTCGCCACAGAATATGCCAGTAATTAGACCACCTGCGAGGTGATTGTTTAATATCAGTTTCCTGTTTACTTGATGCAAGAACACCTGAACGGATCACCAGACTTTAGAGGCCAATCTGATGAGATTTAGTGCAATTTAGAGAGACAAGCCATCTAGACCCAACAACACAGCCCACATTAACCAATCGTTTCATTCCTGATTTCAATATAATCTAAGCATCACATCTTAATACAGTTGCACTGTATCAACTATTCCCATAACAGCAACACTAAAGCACTTTGGAAGAAAAGCATGTCCAGTTAATATCCAGTTATTTAAACTTGCTATGGATTGTCGCACTGGATGACTGATCTTTAAAAAAGAAGACATTGACTTTTTAACAACATATTCCATTTAACAAACAGGGGCCTCAGTAGGCTGTCGGCCAACCATATCCAATCACAGCAGCCTGGCAACTCCACCCCACACTGGTCACCAGCTTGGGCACACACTGCTGTGAGAAAGCATCCTGCTCTTCAACTAGCATTTGTCACAAGTCAGATAAAGTAGCTTCTCTGGTCACTCTGACACAAATAGGAGGTCAAAGCTCCTGTTTGTGTTAAACAGGGTTGAGGTTATGAGTGAAGTCGGGCCAGACCACTGACATTGACGTCTTGGAGGGTCAAATTTGGTCCCTAATTGTGTACATGAGGGACTGACATCTACACAATTATAGGTGTAAAATCTGATCTCGATAATGCTTTGCATTAAGACTGCATTCTTAGACAGCAGAAAATAGACTTTAAAATACTTTTGTTAGTTTATAAATCACGGGTTAGCATCAACATACATTAAAGACCCGTTGTTGTTGTATCAATCTTCCGGACCACTCAGGTCTTCTGGTTCTGGTCTGTTCTGCATTCCCAGAACCAGAACCAAACATGAAGAAACTTCTATGCACCACAAATCTGCAACAAACTTCCAGAAAATTGCATCTGAAACACTGAGTCCTATTAGCCCCCCCTCCCCCCACCTGTTAAGCATTGTCTTTGATTAAATTTTGATTAATAATAACTGGAACATTGATTAATGTATTTGACAAACATTTAATCATGATTTTTCTAGATGATTTTGACGACAGCATTTGACTATGTTGTTTTTGTTGCTTGTTACCGTGTTTTTATCATGTAAAGCACTTTGAACTGCCTTGTTGCTAAAATATGCTAAACAAATAAACCTGACTTGACTCAATGACAAGCTATGTTTTCCCAAGCCATCATTTCTTTCACCAGAAGATGTTTGGAATTGGCAGAAAAGATCTTTTAAGATCAACATGGGACCATAAAAAGCCCTGTGTGGTTTTTTATGGTCACAAGCCACATAGGGCTGCTTGACCAACAAGTGCATTTTCCTGGCAAATGTGGCTCTACTTAAGGGAAAATATATTTATTGCCAAGAAGCTTCAGCATAACAAAGAAATAAAATGACCTTGCTTTTTGTACCAAGTATCTGGTTCAGTCCAAATTAAATTCAAATCAACACATTCAGGTCCAGTTACATGCAGTTGTATTCAATCCAAATCACAACACCATACAGACTCATTATGTCTATCATTTATTGCCACTTAGTAAAAGTAACCCGTCTATGGAATCCGAGCTGATTGCACTGTCGTAGACGTTGCAGCAATCCCTCATCCTGATAAAGAAAATGTGAGTGGAAAGGTGATAATGTTTGCTAATTTTGATGTCGAAATAGTTCAGGTGAGAGCAGATGATATATCACAGTACAAATCAGAAATTGTCTCAAAAATTGTTGGTAATTATTTAGAAACAATTTTACGGTTCTTAGCTGTAAATGTCTTTATTCACTCATAAAGGCAACACTCAGAATGAGACAGCATGAAGACCTGAAAGTCCATTCTGCGCTCCAGTTTAAGCATCTGATTTGAACAGAGCAGACAAGCGAGAGCAGCCTGCCCTAGAGTCATGTAAAATGCAAAGGCATATTCTACTCTATTAAAACCTCCTGATAGCACAGACTGGCAATGCACACATACTCAAACTTTCACATGCACTCAAATTTTTGTACACACAATTGAAAACTCTCATGATTAAAATGACCCTGTCGGATAGTATCACCATGCAATTCTTGATTATGAATATATTTTCAATATATGCATCCAAATGTCAACTTATTAGTAGAAACTAGAAGCATCAAAGCCTTTGTTATTTCGTGTGAGTTGGGTAATCAGATCTGGGGATTAGTTTAAAGTGTTTCCTCAACCATCACAGACCTGACCCAGATTCATAGCTGCAGTTTGTTAACCATCTTCCTGGCACCTCCTGGTCCCAACTTGTCATCTGGTATCCTTTCCACAACACTTCTGAGTGCACTCCTAAGTGTACTTAACTCTAGCAAGACCACATGTTCTTGTTACATTATTAAACCCTCCCAACAGGCTATCAAGTTTTTATTCTGCCTCCTGCTTCAAGTTGGCTTTTATAAAAGGTTCCCCCAGCTCTCAGTGAAGCCCCCTCCAAACCCTAGCTGACTTTTTACATCACTTACATTCACAGCTGCACCTCAGCAATATATTTACACTGGACTCCAGAAGATTATATACATCAAATAAAAATAAACATACCGGGGTGTTTTTTCTCACTGTCTGAAATTAAATCACACCAAACTGGGTCAGTTAAAATTAATTAAGTTATTTCTATTTGCTAAATGCCATAACAATAGCAGAAAGAATATGCCAGAAATTTATGTGATAATGTCTTCAGTATTTGGTACTTATAAACTGTATGACTTGGGTCAAACCTTTTGGGTTTCCATCCACAAGTTATATCACAGTAGTGTGTTGGAGTTCTGGCCCACTCCTTCTGACAGAAATGGTGAGTCAGGGTTGTAGATGGCCTCACTCGCTAGGGCTGAAACGATTCCTCGAACAATTCTAGTGCCTCGATTATTAAAATTCCTTGAGGAAAATTTACCTGCCTCGAAGCTTCGCTAATTTATGTTTTATTATTTAGTGCACCGTGTTCCTGCCCGAACATGATTTGCGTTGCGCGTAGCTCTCCCTTCCGCCTCTGAGTTGTTGACGAAAGCTAAGTGTTAGCGGCATAATGTCCAATTTTCAAATTTGGCCCGTGGGGATTTTATGGATTGATGATAATACCCGGGTTTTCATCGTTTTTGGGGGACCAATAAGCATCCTTAAAATGACTGGCGCGATACCTGGAGTAGGGCAGCTTTTTTCCTCCGAGAGCTGCTGGTTCAAAGCAAACGGCGGGAAGAGCGCTGCGGGAGTATTTATACAGGTAAGTGGATAGACTGTAGAAGGTGGGTGGCTGAGTAGCTGATGGTTACAGTGTAAGTGTAGCTTTACGGACGAACCGCACAGTAAATTTCATATCATCCCGGTCTCAACAAACGGGTGGCGGAGCACATCGTGCCGGTACATGGCTGGTAGATGAGTTTCTGAGTATGACGAATGAAGGTGGTGTAAATATCCCATATTGCCCCCCCTCCCCCTTCTTACTTTCGGCCCGTGGTCTATTGGTCCCCAGACTTACGTTCTTCTGTCCCCTGGTCTATTTCCTCTCCTCCACCCCCATCTTACATTCGTTCTCTCGCCGCCATTGTTTCCACTTTAGTTTCATCAGACCACAGGACATGTCTTCAAAAGTGAAGGTGTTTGTCCCTGTGTGTTTGAAAACTACAATCAGGCTCTTTTAATTTTCTTGTGGAGTAATGGCTTTCTACGTCACTGAATGGCCTTTCAGCCCATGTCGGTAAAGGACGCGTTTCAATGTGGATAATGACTCTGCCTTGCTAGTTTTAGGCAGCAACTTCACAAGTTCTTTGGCTTTTGTTCTGGGGTCGATCTTCCCCTTTTGGACAAAAACCTGTTGATCTCTGGGACACAGAACCCATCCTTGAGTGGGATGATGGTCAGACATTTCCATCATGGCTATACTTGTGTATAATTGTTTGAACAAAAGAACGCAGCACCTTCACGCATCTAGAAATGGTTTCCAAGGATAAACCAGACTGGAGCTATTTTTGTTCCTAATATCTTGACTAATTTATTTAGACTTTTCCATTGTGTTAAACAAAAAAGCAGTGTGTTCCAGGTGTGGCTTTAAAATGCCTTTTATGAGGCTCACAGTGCTGCAAGACAGAACAAAACAAAGTGGATATCTGCTCATCTCCTGTCTGTTTGTGTAATTTGCTTCCAGTGTGGTAATGAGCTTGCCGTTTCCTTTTTCCTGGTGATCCAGAGGTTAAAAATGGTTATTTCTCTTTGTGAGCATGTCAGAGCACCAAAATCTCTAAATGTGTGCAAACAACATAACAAAACACTTGAAGCAGATCTCAGGTAAGAGCTTGAATGGTCAACGCTTTCTCCCTGAGTTCTCCTGAGATCTCAGTGCAACTATTTTTGGACTCTGCTCAGCCAGACTCCTCTTTTCTGTTACATTTTGTTGTCTTTCTCTCTCACTTGCTTCTCTAAAATGTTCGCTCAGCCCGAGCCACTTGTTTATCAGTCTAATGTCTGTTCCTGTCAGGGACAATATGTTCCATCTCCGAAGCAGTCCACTCAGTTATTCTTCATCTGGCCCTTAGGCTGTTCTAAGTCAGCCCATGTCCTAAAAACACCTTCCTCTCTGACCAGTGGAGGGTTTTAACTATTAATGGCTGTTAAAAGTAGACATCATACAACCAAAGGAGACAACAAACAAATCTACAGTGGAAAGTATTTTATAAATGCTGAATGCAAACAGAAATCATTCTAAGAAGATTTATAATGTCAAGAAAAATGTTAATACTTTTCAAAAAGTTACTAAACCAGGTCATGATAAGTAAAGATTAATTCTGTAATGGCATAAATAATTATAGGACATTGCAAAAAGTAGTCAGTTATATTTTTCAAGTAACAACCAATAACTTCTTTGTATTCTATTGGGATTTCAAGTGATAAAGTAACCCACAGTAGTACTTTGATGTGAAAGGGAAGGAGAATGTTAAATGTTTTTCAAAGTGTGACATTTCTGTATCCAGGACAAAGCTTTTTACTGCAAATTACAGCCCCAGGTCTTTAAGGGCATGTCTCTATAGCTAAGGCAGACAGTTTTCCACATCCCTCTTTGTAAATTATTTAAGCTTGAGCAGAACTGGATTGAAATATTCTAATAATGTCAATTTCCAAGTCTTACCACAGATTCTCAATTGGATTTAGTTCTGGATGTCGGCTGGATTATTCACACATGAATAAGCTCTCACCTAAACCGCCAGTTGTCCTGCTGGAAGGTTAACCTTTGCCCCCATCTCAAATCTTTTGCAGTCTTTAACAAGTTTATGTTCAGGTTTGTCTTATCATCAAGCTTCCCTGTCCTTGGATGGGATGGTGTCATCACGTTTTCACCACGTAAAATCTCGTTAGAAGGCCAACGTTTTGATTTCACCAGACCAAAGGGCGTTCGACCATGTTTGCTGGGTTCTCCACTTGGCTTGTAGCAAACTGGATCTATTGATCATCAATGTTAGCAAGAGATATTTGTAACAGCTTCTATTGGAAGATATTGTAATATGTTTAAAAAGTATTCACACTCCGAAAAGCTTTTCCACATTTTGACACCATTAATCACAGTAAGATATACAATTCGTATTCAGTTCCCTTTACTCCTGTAATGCTAAATAAAACCTAGTTTAATTACCTTCAGAAGTCATCTAATTAGGAAATATTAACATGAAAATCTGTATTTCACACTGCTTGTCTGATAGAATATCAATAAAAATATACAGCAAATCAAGTGCTTGAACACAATATATATTTTTATTCAAGGCTGAAGTGGCAAATATTAGTTGCTCTATTTGCTCTGCACAGAGCTTTGTAGAGTTTGTTATTTTATAAACGACAAAATCATGATGGAAACTAAGCAGACAGACAAAAAAAAACTAATAAAATGAAAAAAAAACATATATACACAAATTACAGCAGGAGAAAAAAAACTGTCTGGATTTGATGCGGAGACGTCCCCCAGACGTCCCGCTTCTTCTGGATCACTAAAAGCCTTGCAACACGTCTTGACTCAATGTTGCTAAGGTGTGTGGAGATGATAAATAAGTGAATAGGAAACATTTCAAGGTTAGAAGTGCTCTTATTGCAGTGGTTTTCCTGTATGCCCTTTGGCAAAGCAACAGATGAACATATGTCCCCTTTATGGAGTGTGTGTGGGCGTGTTTGCGTGTGTGTTTGAATCATGTGCTTGAAGCATGATTGGTGATATAAAAAACAAAAATATCTGTTTTTCACCATCGTTCCATGATTTATCTTTTTTTTCCAGTTCTAGGTTGTTCTGGGCTGATTACGACTTCATCTCCATCTCCCTGTCCTGTACAACACGTTTTTGAGATTTATTGCAATAATTTCATAAGAAACACATAATCCAGTTTGTGTCTACATGCAATGAAAAATTGTACGTCTGCTGCCTGATTTATGATGCTGTATCGGTAATCAATATGGTTCTTTTAAGTCCTTTGGATTCAATGATTGATACTTGGGACTGGTCAGCATATGGACCTGGAACCCGAGCTGTACGTCTGACCGTTCCCATATGGGTAACATTATATGCAGTGCAGTCAGTGCATTTATTGTTTGTGCTCAACTGAATTAGCTGGAAATAAAAAAGAAGAAAGCTGGAAATAAAACATAGCATTTAAAGTTAGTGATCACTAATAAAGCTTTACGTCATGGGACTTTTGCCTGCATCCATTGCTACATTCAAGAAAGTACCACACAGTTTATTTTAGGGGAGTTCTTGTCTCTCTTTCATGTGAGAGTTGATTTGACAGCAGGGTTAGATGGAGATAAGACGGTACAGAGGCCTCTTTTTGGTCATCTGTCAGCAGACAGAGACAAGAAGCCCTCTGACTGACATACTGGTGAGGGGTGGGAGAAAGGGCAGCTACTTTGATTGAGCTTTGATTAAATGTTGTTAACAATCCAGAGAACTGGTTGGGCCTTTTTGCAAACTTGGCTGGCACATGAGCAAAGTGACCACGAACAAAAGCTACAAAGAACTCCTCAATTGAGCTTCAGGGACACGAAGATTGCTCAACTGGCAGGAAAGCTGCTGCTGAAATAAACTGTCATGCTTTGCTGTCAATAGTATCTTTTGACAAAGAGTCAAGAATGCAGGTTATGTTTTTTCTTTTTTTTTTTTTTTTAAAAAAGCTTTTTGTGGAAAAGTTACATAAAGCAAACATTTTCCTTTAGGTCGCAAAAAGGAAACAAAACGTTGCGCGTGAACTCACTTTTCTGTATAACGCCCAGTATTGTACAAAAATTAAGTTGCAAATATCAGCCATCAACCTACCTGTGTCAACATCTTGTGAGGCTGCTCCAAATTATTGCGGAGGAATGTTTCATCCAAGGCGATGAAAGACAACAACTGCACTCATCTTATCAGCTCCTGGTGATCAGGTCAGATACTCAAATCCCTGCAGGATAAAAGCCGTCCAGAGAAGGAGCAGATAAACACTGTGCTTGTTTCACAATATAAATGATCACTTAAAGCACAATTTTCATGTATTTAAGTTCAAAATTGTTCTTAATTCTTTCTGTCTTCTGGTTACAGAAAAAAAAGAATCAGTCACAGTATTCCTTTAACAGGTTTGGAATATCATAAAACAATTCCATTTATTGTATTAATTTAATTGAAAAAGTGACATTTTACAATCAGAGATTGTATACTTTCTTGAAAATTTAATTAGGGCTAACTGATGAGGAAAATCTGAGAACATTTTTTGTTAAAAAAGACCAATGAATAGATGTTTGCAGTCCTATAAGTTCACATTTCTCCCAAGCTCTTGAATATGACTTATTCATTATTCTCTCAAGACTATCATGCTTATTGCTTTTGCAACTTTTCCTTCCTCTCATTTTTTCATGAATTTTCTTGGATACAAAACTCTTTGAACGGCCAGCTTGTTCAGCCATCTTTTTTATGGTTTACTCTCCTTTTGGAGGGTGTCGGTGACTTTCTGCCAGAGATCCGACAAGTCTTACCCGTAATTGTGGGGAGAGAAACATGTCTATTAAAAAATTTATTTTAATGGTCTTACGTTGGATACTAATTTTCTTGAGAATAGAATGTTGCAGTTTCATTAGCTGTAAGTTATAAAAGACAGAAATATTTAAAAAGCGTCACTGAATATGCGTACTTTCACGTTTTTAGTGGAATAGCCAAAATAAATTTTCAGTTATATTCTAATTTACTGACATGCGACTGTAGATCAAGGACATGCTGTAACTGAAAAACTGACAAAATAAAAATATGTCAAGCTGATACTAAAAGCTTGAAATATCCAGCTGTCAATTGCTTCATTGTTGTTGCTGTAACAGACACGGGAGTAATGGAAAAAAAATCCAGCCCAGAAAAAGATGGAGTAACATGGAGAGCCTAGGGAAGAAACAATGCTGTGGTCACTTGCACAATGCAGGGGCTTGCGCTAAACTTGTTGATTTGAGAGTTTGTGTTTGGGATATTCAGATGTTCTTCACATCCACAAAAGTTCATATTCAGGTCCCTTCATCCATCACCCTTAACTTTAGCTCTCTACACAGATTCTCTATCAGATTCAAGACAAGACTCTGGCTGGACCACAACAAAAACATTTTTCCCAGTCAGGCAAAAAAAAAAAAAAACATGCTAGTAAAATTAAAAGGTTGTTTTGAACCTAAATCTGCCAGGTGTATGAATATTTTTTAGCTGGATTTTATAATTATTCAACAAATGAGATTACGCATTACTTTCAATGTTGTTCAAATGAGAGGTGGATGCTGAAATGATTGGTAACAACTGTAGCATAGGATTAAGTTTTATTGTGCGACACTGACAGAGTTTTACAAACTTGTACTGATGAGCTGAAAGGAGATTCATAACAAACAACTTGGGGTTCATAGCTAAGCTATCATTGAAAACCTCAATACTGTTCATGTCATACATTTGTATGATTCTCAAAGTAAATACTGAAATGCATTGTACTGAGGTGTAGTGCGCTGATATATGGAGAAGAACTGCATTGTCTAACATTTTTCACAGCCATCCTCTCTATTGGATGATTTATTGATTCTGTGGGTCTATAAATGCAACAAAAAGGCTTTTGAACACAGTCAAGCACGAACACAAGGATATCAGATCTTACAGTCTTTTATTCTGTGCTCAGGGCTGCACTGATTGCAATAGATTTCAGATGAGGTTCAACACTTTGAAACTGAATCTATGACCTGAGGGTTGAGAAGAAGGAAAAGAGAAATAGAGAGTGTGAGGGTGACAAAACTCGTAGTATGCAATGAAAAACAAGTAAACAACATAAAATGATATAATAAAAAAACAAAAACAAAAGGAGACTTTACCTGGTATTATTCTGGGTGTTAGTGTGCACTTTCCATCCACATGATAACCAGATTCCTAATAAACAGCCTTGACACATTCACAACATGTTTTCCTGTGTGCGCAATTCAAGAAAGATGTATTCATAACTTGCCGCTTATAATCCAATCTGTGACTGATTTAGCTGTCTACTGCCCAGGAGCCAGCCAGGCGCTACGGGATACTCCATCCAACACTCTGCTTTCCCAACTCCAGGACACTGAGACACTGGGATACCCCCGCGGGGCCCGGGCCAAGCCGGCGCAAGGCTGATCACCTTAGTCTAAAGTGACGTGACTGCAAAACGCAGAGACACACACACTTTGGGTTGTGTGCATGCCGAGGACTTTCAGAGGCAACGCTGCATTAAGTAAGGATGTGTGCTTTGGCATGTGGTGTAGAGTGTCGTCCCTGAAGGGGCTTGAGAGGTGTGCGTGTGTTTGATCTGCCGTACGTATTTAAGTCTCTGAGGCCGTGTGAGATTGAGTGTTGTATGTTTTGGCATGTTCACTTGAATGTAAAAGAGACAAAAAAAAAAAGAAGAAAAAAAAAAGAGTCCAAGAGAAATTATTCACTGCATGGTAACGCCGCGTTGGAACAGGCTGATAGACGTCTATAATCACACAAAATACACAAAAGGGAAATACTCGCTGGCATTAATCCTCAGGCAATGGATTGGAATAGCCTTTTCCTCAATGTCTGGACAATAATCATCACTGTGATTTTCACCACCGTCTTTCAAATGTTCCTGGCCACTGCCTTTGGCTCGTTTTCCTATGACATACAAATACTCCCTTTGTTGCTGGGCTTATGAAAAATAAATCATAGTCTAAAAACACACTGAGTGAATAATACTACCCATGAGTAAAAACTTCAAGGCTAACAAAGTAGAAACATTGCAAAAATAACGCATAACTCAGGCATCCGGCGCCCTGCAAAAGTAATGATACACATTTGTATCATAAAAAATCTCTTCAATGTATTTCACTGGGATTTAAGCACATAGAGTCCCCGTGGAGAGAGGCTTGTCTACAGCAGTCAGGGAAGAGGCGGCCTGGAAGGGTCTCCAATCCATCACAGATAAATACAGGGACACACAGGACATATAATCTTAGGCACACACACAGTCATATATAAGCACAATAGGGAGACTAATTAAACTATCAAGTATTGTATCTACATTTATGGTACACAAGAGACTACAGATGAAAGCTAGTCTTCATGGCTAATTCTGCCATACTCTGACTGTGACGGAAACATTCCAGTTTCATGCAGGAAAACCCAAGTCTGAATTTAAACCCGAGATACATATGATGCAAGAAAACAGTGCTCACAACTGCACGACTATACAGCCCCTTCACAGGTCACCTAATTACATGCACAAATTAGTAATTAGAGTCCATCTGTGTGTTGTTTAATGTCCATATAAATCCAGCTGTTCTGTGAAGGCTTCAGATGTTTGAAAACATTAGGGATCAAAATGCATCACAAAGACCAAGGAGAACAGAGAAATGTTTACAGAGAAAATTAATGAATAGTAAGTAAGCAGCATCTCCAATACTAAGCATCCACTGTTCATTCTGTCACCTGAAAACAGAAATAGAAATAGCATTACTGAGGGGCAAAACTTATCACAATCATAAAGCAGCCAGAAGACTCATGGTAAAACTGAAGGAGCTGTAGAGGTCAACAAATCAGGTGGGAGAAGAGCTTTTAATTGGCTACTTTAAACGTTCAGCTTGTGCTAAAAAGTGGCATGACTATAGAATTATTGAAAGAAAACAATAAGAGATCTTAGTACCAGTGGACAAATTAAACATAAAAAAGAAGCTGCTCAGTCATTAGGAGATCAGAGTTTAACTTTTTTGATCCACATGCAAAATACAGTAGAAGTTTTGAAACCAGCAACCTGAACGAATCATCCCAGTAATAAAAAAAACAGAGGTTATTTTAGTATGGACAATGAACCTCATCAGAGCTAAAGGGCAGGTGGAAAATGTTGAGATCAGATTGGATCAGTGGAAGTCCAATGTAAAATACAACGAAGAATCTGCAGCAAGGTTTGAAAAATGATGTTCAAAGGTGCTCTCCAGCCAGTCTCACTGAGCTCGAGCTATGTTGCAAAGAAGAATGGGGAACAATCTGCATCTCTAGACGAGTAAAGCAGGTAGAAACATGCACAAAAAGAATTGTAATGTTACCAAACCTGTGATGACACCGAGGCACAAAGTACACCACAATTCTTAGATATAAATTTGTAAGAAAAGCTATGACTTGTTCCTTTCCTTTCACTGCAAAGTTATGCACCAGTTTGTGTTGGTTTGTCAGAAAAATCAAGTATATTTCTCTCTAAGGGTGAATCATTACAAAAACGTGAAGAAAGTGAAGAAGTTCAATGGTGCTTATTACTGAATGTTTTTTCAAGACCTTGGGAGTTAAGTAAAAACCAACAAAAAAACATCCTGAGTCCAGAGGTTATGTTAACTAGAGGGTATTGTTGTCCCCTAGATCTCTCGCCTCTCACCCCGCCGTAATGAATATGAGGGCCTTAATAGACCTTGAGTCTGACCTCCAATAAGTGCTCAACGCTTGGAAACGTGAATTGCCGCCTTCAAAGCGCAGCTACTTCCTGAGTGCTGGCTTTTCACTGAATGTGTGAAATAAGTGTGCACAAGTGAGAACATACGCACACTCGAAACCAATAAGGCAGAGGTGACGGGCCCCTCAAGTGGTGAGGAGAACCAGGAGACTCCAGGCTCCCACAAATTTCAAGTAACAATTATTTATAATTGCAGGGAAATATAGGCTGCGTGTGCATGACAAATAGTTGAGGGGGAAGTAGTATAAAAAGTCAGTACATAAACAAAATAAACAAAATTGTGGTTTCTGACCAACATCTAGTGAAGAGTAGTGACAGGAATGTTTCTGGAAAAATAAAGAAGAAGAAGAAAAAAAAAAGATTGTCATCCTCATAAACTTTTCAAGATTTTCATGTAAAACCATTGTTGTGCTTAACTTGTGTCATTATTATTTAATCTCAAAAACTCCCATCAAAAGAAGAAAATGTTCTATCGTCCACGCCTCCTATAAATTATGTCAGTAAATGTGCACTTCCGCAGGCTTCCTCACACAGGACACAATCAACTGCAATTAATCTGATCAATGGAATGTTAAACGGCATACAGGATATGCAGGACTAAGTGCCCTCGAGCCCCATCGAGGATATTCGAGGTGATGGAGAAAAACCATGTCCACATCTCCTCAGGGGGCTAAATCTCTCCCATGTTAGATAAATTAGTCTGGGTTAGTACCTGGACTTCCTATAGTCAACTTACAACCTTTTGATCTCTAACTACAGCAAAATGGATCCAAGCTGATGAATTTGTGTTCCCAGGTTATGATTGATTATGTGGACGCTTAGGATGGAAAGGCCTGCCAGAGTTTATTTTCTGGGATTTGTTTTTTTTTTTTTTTCCTTGTTTGGTTGCAAAGAGCTTGAGCCTAATTTGAGTATTTAAATAAGCTAAGAAACAACAAAGGGAACATGAGTGACGCATTATTCTGAAGGACTAGTTTTCATTTAACTGTAGAGCATGAAGTTGTGTGTGGGAGTCCTGAGAACAGCCCAGAGCTGGACAGTGGGCAGATCTGAACCTTAAACGATGACTCTAATGAATGAGGCAATAATGATCTCGTCTGCAGCGGCTGGTTCCCATACAGACTCCGAGAGACGGACAGCCGAGCTGGAGGCTAAAACACATTGCATAAAGCAAAAACACATGGTGAGAAGGTGCTGGCTGTGTGGTTTAAGTTCTCACTCTCCTTTTTCCCCTAATTTGAGATCTTTTTTTTTTAAGGCAGCTAAAAGCTCTATTCGCTTTTATATCAGTGAATGAACTATATCAGATATAAATATACAAAAATTACCTAAAAAAAACAACATTTCAACAATTAAGAAAGGGAAGGCACAAAAGCTAAATATGAAATGTTTTTAAAACAAAAAAAACTATTCAACTGGAATGGTTGCCATGGATGATAACGTACAACTGAAGTCTGTCTATGGACTTCACATAGAAGTAGACATATTTAATTTCAGGGATTTATTACTCCCCACAGAAACTCTGGCTGGGACAAAGAAGTGTACCGGCTTCACACAGAAGTCCGACTTTATCTAATTAACCATGTTAGGAAAAAGTGAAAGTAGTTGACCTGTAGAGACCTGGTGAAACTCATAGTGCCAGTTGTTTGACTGCCGTCCTTTATTGTGTCCAGCACAACCCAAGTCAGGCCTGTGTGATATGTGTGACATGTTGTTCGGCCAGCTTTAAAAACCAGGACCTGTTTTCACGTACACACCCTGCTAAATTTATTATTATTATTTAGATTGATTGTAGACCATCCACATTGTTTTACTGGTTAATTGGACAGTGGTTTAATCCAACTATTTAAGTTTTCCAAACATTTACTGTGATGTTATCAGTGACGGTGAGTCTGCTGTGGCCTGTGTTCGTCTTTGTCATCGAACACAGTGCTATGACATCTCCTCAGTCCCAAGAAGAGAGCAGCTGAAACACAACCCTCAACATTTTATGATGTTCAAAGCAATGCATTAAGCTTATAATACAAGAGAACAATATATTAATAAAATGCTCCTAAAAAAGTAACATTTTAGGATTATTTCATACAGCCCAGATTGACTGAAACCTCATCAAATGCTTTTTTGTGCCAAACTATCAACAAGTAAAATCAAAATAGAGAGCAAAGTTAGCATTACATTTCAGCAAACAGCTCCAAAAAAAGCCACTGCCAGAAGGAGCTGGACATTACTCTGTTTAGAAATGCAGCTAAATGTGTCTAGTTAAATCATTTACAAAACTGTGCTTCTTCCAGGGTACATGCTAATACCAAGTAGCTTGTGTTTGCTTATGCAAACACAGCCTCAATATGCAGCCTCAATGCATATTGAGGCTGATCTGCAATAGCTCTGGATGGGACAAATATCTGTTGCCAGAAACAAAAACAGATAGCAGAGGTCGATTGATCTCTCTGCTCTGACAGAATAATTTCTATATTTCATCAAAACAAGATACTAAAAGTTTCTGGAGGTAAGATGATCATAACCTCTAAATAACATCCAACCTCAAAAAAAATTAAACTGTCCTTTTAATAAAAGCAATAATAAAAGAAATATTTTATGTAAATTCACTTACATTTAGTGTCATCCATAAATATATATATACACATAAATAATTAGGATTTTGCTCTTTAGTGTAGCAGAACCCTTGTATATTTAACTCCTTGAACAAACTCACTAAATAAAGAATAAATACAATAAAATCCACTTTTAGTGCCAACACCTTTCATCCCTCTATCAAAAGCCCCACCCCCACGGGTGTTACTATGGAGATGACTAAATTCATATCATATGCATGCATGCATTTGTGTGGCTGATGCGCTCAGGGCTGGGCAGCAGGCGGAGGGGATGACTGGGGAGAGCAGGGCGTGACACAGAAACGTATTCTACTTAAAATGCTAATTTTACATATTTAATGCCACCGAGCAATTTCTGTTGGGAGTTGAGCAGAGATGCAGTGAAGCAAAAGGAGAAGGGGGAGTGCACTTATACACTCAACCTTGCAACAGGAAGGGGGAGGAGGAAAGCACAAATTCCCTACTCTCCACTTAACTCATTTATTCATCTGTTTGTAACCCCCTCGCAGCATCTTTTCTCTCAGCTCAGCTCTCATCCCATCGCTCTTCTTGGCTCTCAGCATCTTGACTGCTTTATGTAATTGTTTTGAGTGTGTTGAAAGTAAAGTGTCATCAGAACAGCACTCATAATATCTGGATTTTTTGAATTTAAAGAAAGGATAAAGGTGGAAAAAGGAAGCCTGTGTTTTGCTAAAATTGTTAAAGGGCCAGTTTTATTATGTATTTTCCTGTGCAGAACTCTTGCTATAATTTTTGATGATTAGTTCAATATCCTGTCGTTCTCTCAAGGTCTCGTCCTGTTGGGCTACTTGACCTCAGCTAACATGCAGCCATCAGTCGTTTCATGGTTGATCGCAGCTGTTCCAGGATTATTCGTGTTGTTTTTGGGGCTAAAGGTAAAACCAGATTAGCTCGACTTTGGATCTGTCAACTCAGCTGGAAGGCAACAGGACTGGTTCTCACGGAGAGAGCACTAGCACACGAATACACACTCTACAAAACACACACACACATACAGAGTTGCATTTTCTTCTCCTCAGAGGTTGATTTCCTGGAGACTTTCCTTGATCCAAATTATAACCCCTGCTTATGTAACAGTTCTTAAACCAGCACAAACCTAAACCCTAACCAAACCAAATCTATGGTTTAATGGTTTTAATGATGAATGTCAGAAGAACTTTGTCCAGTAAAAATTCTACAAAGGGTAGGAGTCCTCACTGTATAAATAAATATTAGGTGAATACAGAACAATTACTAATCCCCAATGTCGCTCAATCAATATAACAATTACCTTTAACATTAAAAAATTATACTTTCTTTCAAATATTTTAGTGTGCCAATTAATGTACCATTTAGTGTGCCATTAGTGAAATATTCTGCCTAGGTAAGATTGTAAACTATATTTGGTTGAAAATATCTATAAATATCTCAATTGTGAACAAAAGTTTCAATATAAATTTAGCATGAAAGAAAAACAATTGATCAAATTTCTGAATTTTGTATTGGACGTTTTAGATATATTTAAATATCTCTAGGTGTGATCATCTACCGAGCTAGTTAGAAGTGTTTCTACTCCTAACTAGCTACTACTATATGGTTATATATGGTTTGGCAGAACAAACAGTATGTCTCTGTCATCCATTGAATCCCAGGGTCACCTTGTTGTTGTCAGTGATAACCATCTACAAAGGGATGTTGGCTCGGCTACTGTAATTGTATGAGTATTCATGTTTGGCAGTTCTGGTTTGGAGTTATGAATCTTGCTGAAAATATCTTTAAGAAATATTTTTCAAGTATTTATTAGACAACCTTCCAGTCATCTATCCAGGGAGGAGAAGTGATGAACTAGGTCTAGGTCAAGCCTCATTGATACATGTGGGAAGTGAAGGTTGGCCCCTGTGGGCTGATCCTGTAGAGAAGCTATTGAAGCTCAGATTGATGGAGCAGTAAATCCTGGTTTTGATAGAAATATGTTGGAATACACAAAGCCCCACAGCAGGTTGTGTATGGAGCAGCAACACTGCTGTTTGGTCCCAGCCATGAAGGACTAAACTGAATAGAGGAAACAAAGAGACTGGTATAAGAACTATCCAATCCCACAATGCACTGCATTAATCCACTTTCAGTTTCTAGGAGAAGGAAGAGGAATAATTTCAGCAAAGAAAACTCTGTGACGTCATCGGAAGTATATAACTGGAAGAGGAAGGACTTCCTCCTCTATCTGTCCACAGGCTGCATGTGACGGGAATTCACACCTAGATCCCAATTCGCTAGAAGAGCAGGACAGCTTCTTCTTAGAAGCCCTGGATCCAAACAGTAACCAGTCTACTGTTTGTGTTGGGGCACGGCCAAGAAGCGAACTGCTGCCATAAACAATTGAAATTGTTATTACTGCACTTAAATACACATACTGTAAGTCTTAAAGGGATTCATAAAAGCAAAACATAAGCTTCTTTATATCTGCTTTAAGCTGCCATCTTGGGAATCAAGTCAAGTGAAGTTTATTTGTATAGCAAATTTCAGTAACAATGCGGTTCAAATGTTTTACAACATAAAACGACTGTGGTTAGAGTAGTTGTCTTGCGATCGGAAGGTTGTAGGTTCGATTCCAGCTTCCTCCTGCCACATGTCGATGTGCCTCTGTGCAAAGCACTTAACCCCAATTGCCTATCGGTGCATAAATGTGTGTGTTTGTATGGGTGAATGTGACTGTAGTGTAAAGTGCTTTGAGTGTTCAAAATGACTGGAAAAGCTCTATATAAGTTCAGTCCATTTACCATTTAAACAATGATGAAACAAGCAATAAACATTACACTTTGTCAAATGCTATTATGAAAGTGATAGCTCTAATAAGCTCTAAACAAGAATTGATTTAAATTCTTAAAGCTTCTTTTCCTTGTTTGGTTCTCGGGATGCAGAGCAGACCGGAACCAGAAGACCTGAGAGGTCTGGATGGTTGATACAAGCACAACAACAGGTCATTTGGTGCTAAGCAGTTTGGTGACTTATAAACTAACAAACATATTTTAAAATCTACTCCTTGCCAGTGTAGTATATATACTGGCAAGTATATATTGGACTTTAAAAGTCCAGGATAATGTCCAGGACTTTAAACTGGATTTTAAAGTCCTTAAAGTCCAGTTTTAAGGACTTTAAAACTGGGGTGATGTGCTCTATCTTCCTTTTAGTCAGATCACAAGCAGCGACTTTCTGGATCAGCTGAAGCAGTCAGATTGAGTAAAATACGTTTTACGGCATTATCTTCTTGGTAAACACATTTTTTAAACTACCTGTTATTTTAACAAAAAGTTTTAAAGGTCTGTTCTCATTTATTTATTCATTTATTGCAAACCAGGACAGGAATCATGAAAAATGCCTTTATAAAAGTACACTATGTTGCAGAGGTGGGGACTCGAGTCACATGACTTGGACTCGAGTCAGACTCGAGTTGTTAAAATCACGACTTGAGACTTGACTTGAAAAAATGCTCAAAGACTCGGACTTGACTTTGACTTTCATGCCATTGACTTGGGACTTGACTCGACTTGAAGCTGTTTACTTGAAAAGACTTGATATTTTTTACTCAAAAGTCTTAAAATTTAAAACACATTATTTATAAAGTGGCGTCATTAATTAATTTCACTCATTCCGTATCAATATGCGCAGACCGTCACTATGGTTTTCCTCTCTCCTTATGTATGTATGTGTACGTAGTAGGGGTTGAACCAATTAGTCGACTAGTCGACTCTAGGACGTCTCGCGAGTTTTTACATTTCATGTCGACTAGTCGCAGTCATGTGATTGCCGGTGGTGACAGCCTGTGCTGATCTGACAGCACAGTATACGTCACAAGACACAAGAAAAATAAGTTAATACATTAGTTTAAATGATATGTAGATGGATGCATATTTGTGGTTTTACAGTGTTTTTAAAAGGAGATGGAGTTGCAGCTGCAGTCCACTACAAAACAGGAGCCGTCTAAAACTCGCCCCCTTCCCGCTAAGGATGTCACTTAGCCGGCTCGCGAGTGTCTTTGTCACGAAAAAATTTAAAATATTTAAATATTAAAAATATTTAGCTGTTCCGGCAACCAGCACTCCCAGCGAGAGGATTTTCTCTCTCGCTGGGAATACCATTACGAGGAAGCGGGCAAGCCTTCATCCGGCTCATGTTGATGCCCTTGTTTTCCTACATGTCAACCAAGAAAAAACCCCAACAACTCTTAGCAAAGAGAATACTGACAGCGAGTGAACTTTATTTACCCCCCCCCCCCCCCCCGTGCCACCTCTTTTTATTGTTTTTACATGCCATCTAAAAGATGTGCGTTTCCTTTTGAATGTTGGTTTCCCAGCAACTTGTTATTTATCATAAACTATCCCGATGTTTTGTTGTTTCACTTGTTGCTGTTCTGTGTAAATGCCGTATTTTTCCGTGAAAACGGGTAATAAAGCCTGTACGTTACTCCAAAGCTTTGCGTCTTGCGTTGCTATGACGTCACAACGACTAATCAACTCGACATCGACTCGACTTTTATCATGTTGACGTTGACTAGAAAATATCTTAAATCGTTCAATCTGCTGAGTCAGCAGAGCTTCCTGCCGCGCATCGGGCGGAGGAGAAGCAGGTGGTTTCGTTGAATTCAGCTGTAACCAAACGGGATCCGTTCATAACAAGTTTGGCTTGTGATGTTCCAAAAGCACCATGTAGTCAGTGTGATAATTTGACTCCTATAGTAACTATCCAGAGATCATCAGCATCAGCTGGTGTTTAGAAAAAAAAAGTCAGACCCGACTTTGTGCAACAAACTTTTCCCCGCTGCTCACGAAGAATCTCCATAATAGACTTAGTAAAAGCAGGAGAAGGGGAGAGAGTGTGTGTGTGTGTGTGTGGGGGGGGGGGGGGGTGTCAATATTTGCCGTGAAAATAGCTAATAAAGCCTCCAAGTAGTAGTGAAGGGTTTTTGCGCTTACGTCACTATGACGTCACCGCGACTAGTCGACATCGACTCGACTATTATCATGATGTAGTCGACCTTAAAAAATATGTAGTCGTTCAACCCCTAGTACGTAGCTGCAGCACAACCAATCAAATTAACAGGATTTGGACGTTTAAAAAAACGCGGCAAAGCTACAGAGCTCAGGGAACGAAATACGAAATAACTGCTTGAATATGCTTCCGCGAGTAATTTCTTTTGGCTACGTAGATTATGAACTTTCGACTAAAAAACGAACTGCAACTTGTAAAACATGCAAGAAGAGAATATCGGATGGAGATGCCACGACGTCCAACTTTGTCCGGCATTTGAAGCTTCACAAAGATCGGTAGGTGGCGCTTTTCTTTTGCTGTAAGATAGCTGACTTTAGCTAACTTCGTGTTAGCATGTGTACTCCGGGTTAAATTGGTGATTATTTACCATAAATCCGGTCCATCAAATGCCTCCACAAATAATGTGCACCGTGTTAGCTCAGGAAGCCGGTGGATAGTGAGCGGGGCTCCGGAACAGAAAGCAGATTCTGGACCTGAACACAGGGAACAGAGCCTCTCTGTCCCATCATGATGATGAGCCGGGTCTAGTATCATCTAAGGATGGTTGGTGTATTTGAAGACATCTACGTTGGGAAATTATATTGACAATATATTGTTTTGACAGGTCAGAGAAAAGAGGAAAAAACTGCTGTTATGGTTCTTTGTATTGTGCTGTGGAAATGTCAGCATTTTCGTCTTTTTTTATTGAATATCAAGTTTAACAGAACTGGGCAATAAAGTGGTCCAATTTAAAAATGTTTTTTATACTTTGTGTTCAGCTACACATGTTCTATCATTTGAGATAAATACATATTTTAAAACGAACAAATGGTCTATTATTTGAATTTTTTGTATAATTGCAAATTATAGAAATAAAATAAAAACGACTCGAAATGACTTGAAATTAAAGGTTCCTGACTTGAGACTTGACTCGACTTTTGCCTGTCTTTACTTGAGACTTGACTCGGACTTGAGGACAAAGACTTGAGACTTACTTGAGACTTGCAACACAGTGACTTGGTCACACCTCTGGTTTATACACATACATATAAATCTATCTATCTATATATATATATATAGTATATATTGAATTGGAAAGAGTGATATGTGTTTATACACATACATATAAATTTATATATATATATACAGTATATATATATATATATATATATATATATATATATATAGTATATATTGAATTGGAAAGAGTGATATGTGTTTATACACATACATATAAATCTATATATATATATATATATATATATATATATATATATATATATACTCTTGAATTGGAAAGAGTTATATGTATATATGTATACATATATATGTATAATGATGACATTAAAAGTGTCATCTTTTAACTCAAACTCAAACTTTAAAAAGTTTGAGGCTTTTTAATTATAACAATTAAAAGGCCTCACATCTATCTATCTGTCTGTCTGTCTGTCTGTCGTTTTTGTAGGAAAACTGGAGCACCCAGAGAAAACCTTTTGTTTAAAGCAAGATTATTTGATTTTACTAAGAGAGCAAATTACAATGTCTGTCTGTCTGTGACTTGTGTTTTTAGAGAAACTGGAGCACCCAGAGAAAACTTATATTTGAAGTAGGATTACTTAATTTTACTAATAAAGTATCTATCTATCTATCTGTCTGTCTGTCTGTCTGTCTGTCTGTCTGTCTGTCTGTCTGTCTGTCTGTCTGTCTGTCTATCGTTTTTGTAGGAAAACTGGAGCACCCAGAGAAAACCTTTTGTTAAAATGACTAACAATAACTTAAACTTACTAATACCGTGTATGCTACCTTCAAAGATAAGGCCTCATATGTCTGACGTAGCTAACAATCTTACAAAGATGTTATGTAAACGAAAAGTGATAGTCGCTGTTTTCACAGACAGGCAGAAGACAAAAGGAAAGACTGGTTTGAAGAGCCATCCATCCATCCATCCATCCATCCATCCATCCATCCATCCATCCATTGTCTTCTGCTTGTCGGGTCGTGGGGGCAGAAGCCTAAGTATGGAGGCCCAGACTTCCCTCTCCTCAGCTCCAGGGGAATCCCCTCGCATTCCTTGGCCAGCTGAGAAACAATTATTCATTTTGTATGGGAATGGATGGGAGTTTTACAGTGTCATTCTCAGTCTCTTGGCAATCCTCAGGGAGGTGCATAGAGCTAGAGTCCAGTGAGGGAAGTCTGACAGGCGTGGTACTGCTAACCTTCTGACGACTCAGTGAAGATCTGCAAGCATTGCTGGTTCTTCCCGCACAGGACTTGGAGCTGCTTCTCCCTGGTCTTGCTGCTGGCAGAGTCCCCTGAACAGGCTGTATGCATTTCTGATGGCTGATTTTTCTACTACTTTCACCTCCACACACTCTGTCCAGCTCAATTAAGGACAGCATGTCTCTCCTCTCAGCCTCACGAAGTTCCTTTTTCTCCTGCTGTTTGCGTCGTATCTGGGAACCCCACGAATCAATCAGACACATGTTAGCTGCAGCTTTTTTCTCCTTCTCCAGTTTTTCAAGCTTCTGCTCTGCAGCTTCCCGATGTTTAATGTCTTCCATTAACTTTTCCTCCATAAAAGTCCTTTTCATATCTTCTTTTTTCTTTATAAGTGAAAGTTGGTCGTACACGATTTTTTTACGCATTTCAAGACTTCTGTTGTTATCAGCAATGTCACAGTGAATGTCACGATCTAGAACGACCGATTGATGATGAACAGCTCTTCCTGGCTCAGTAACATTGTTCTGTGTCTTCAGGTTCTGCTGAGCCGCCTTCTTCTGTCTACTTTCCTCACCTCGATATCCAGGAAGAACCCCTTGCCTTTCAGTCCTGTCCATTTCCCTCTTCTTTTTCTCTTTGCGTTTATGTCTGGCAGCCAATTCATCAGCCAGAGGGTTTTGCGTTGGAGTTTTCTGTTGCTGCTGTATTTTATGTGACAATGTGGCAGTCTCATCCTCGTAAAACATGTCACAATGCTTTTTCTGTAAAAGAACATCACATTTCTTTAGTACGTCCTCTAAACTGTAATCACTAGATTTCTTTTTTTCTTTGGTACGCAGAGTCTCATTCTGTCTCAAAAATTTCCGGCATTGCTCTTTCTTCCGTCTACTCGTCTCAATTTCCTCAGTTTGATGGAGTCTATCTGACTCCATCATGGCAGCCCTGTATTGCCTTTCAAGTTTAGCTTGTTTCTCCTCCTTCTGTTGTTTATATTGAATTTGAGCATCCCAGGTATCAGTCAGAGACTGTTTTATTTCATCTTTCTGCTTCCTTTCTCTTTCCTCTTGCAACTTCTGGAGTAACTGCTGATTGGCCCTCTCTGCACAACGCTTGTTCTCCAGAAGAATGTAATTGGCAGCTTCTTTCCTCTTTATTTTGTCTAGATTGTCGTAAACAATCTTCTTACAATCCTGTTGAGAAAGGACCTTTTCAGGAAGCCTCATCTCACGCTGGTGTTGAAACACAGATATAGAAGGAAAGTCTTCATTTGTCTCCCGCATAGCCATTTCTTTAGAAAAAATGTTCTCCTCTAAAGTGTCTTTTGCAACTTCTTTTTTCTTCAGGTCCTGTATGATGGGTTTCTGTTCTTTTTTACATGACAAAGGCTTCTTAAACTGTTTGTCATGTTTGTCTTTCCCAGTAACCTCATTGCAATTAGCTGTGGACACAGCTCTTTGTCTCATTTTTTGTTCATGTTCTGCATTTTTTGTATATATCGTCCAGTATGAAACAACGGTGTTTGAAGATTTTTCCTGCTCTCGAAGTCGTAAAGCTTGGTACAGTTCTTCATTTGGTTGTATCTTCTTTGTCCTTACCATAGGAATAATAATCTTGGGTAAACGAGGGGAGTCCATCTTCCGTTTCTGTCTCACGGTGCAAAGAGAACAATTCACTATAAATCCGCTGGGTTCTGCAGGTCTGGCTCTAGAACACAAGTGACAAACTATTTAAGAGGTTTCAGAGCTGATGTCATAGACCTATGACACAAAGCATCTGATCCTAATGACGTCATCAGTTAGGTAGAAGTGTAACATCAGTTGCTATTGCTATGGTAACCAGGAAAAGCTCTGAAGTGATTCACACCTTCTAGTAAAGGAGATGTTTCAAACTATTAAAACATTTCCAAATAAATTCATTCATATTAAGACAAATGAAACTTTTCCCAACAATTTAGACTAGTTTCTGCCAATGTGGCTGTAATTTCAATAGGCTTAACAATGCAAAACACAATCACCTGGTTTCCCATTAAATCTGCTCAACAGTGTTTTCCTCATCAAAAGACATTTTTGATGAGGAAAAGTGTTGGATGAACTCAGGTTAAACTGTCTCTCATTTAGACATCTTTAGCGCTTTGTTCCTTTATCTCATTTCATTTTGTATGACACATGACTTCCAGTTTTTGATTTGATGTTATTTTATTTTTATTTTGCTCTATATATGTTGTAGAATGGCAGCTTAACGGCAGAAAGGAACAGAAGATTAGTGGCCCTATTGATAGAGGCACAAGGTATGTTTCTTTTGTAAATGAGGATGGTTCTAATTTTTTAATCGATTGAAATTGTGAATTTGTTGTATATAAACACTAGGGCATAGTTTTGAATTAGAGTTGATATTTTTAGAGGTGAACATTATTTTTAGTTGAAACGTTCTGGTTGTAAGAGTGTGTTTTTGTAGCTTACACTGTCCTTTTTGTGTGTGTGTGTGTGTGTGTGTGTGTGTGTTTGTGCATACAGCTATTACAGTGAAACTCAGGGTTTACTTCCAATAAACAATCCTTCATTTGGGGCTGGGGGTGTTGCACTCTTTTTTTATCTTTAATCCTATTAGGCGTGTGCTGCTGTTCATGCCTGTATACATGTGTGGCCCAGTGTAGACAAATGAGCCAAACACATTCAACTGAAAAACGGAAGTGGGTTTTATTCCCGACTGTCCTCAGATGGAACAGTATTAATTTTGGTTTGATTTGTATGGCAGCGCATTGCTATCACACAGGGAAAAAAATATTTTGAATGCTATCACGCTATAGCGTGATACTTATCTTAGACGTGATACGTATCTTGTTTAAACGTGATAATTGTGTGTCCAGGAAGTGGCGGAAATTCAATGTTGAACTTTAGAGTATGGAGCATATTATCATCGCAGATACAGGAGCTTTACTGTTCATTTTAGGCTGCTTTCAAACATCAGTGTTAGCATAGCTGGCACGTGTCATTCTTTGGTATTCCTAGGCCTGTCCCGATAACAAATTTTGCTCAACGATTAATTGTCTCAGAAATTATTGCGATAAACGATAATATTGTTTGAAGACCTTTTTACACTGATGTAATGGAAATGATGTAATAATGCATGCGATTTCCTGCCAAAGATAGATACACTTTATTTTCAAAAGAACACCAAACACTGGAACTGATAAACAAAATAAACAAAACAACCAAAAATAAAATGGATTCTCAGTCTCCATTAACAAAAACTTTACTTGAAAAAAAACTAAACAACATAAAGCCAAAGTGGAAATAAATACTGCATTCAACCAAAAGAGTGCAGATTATGAAGTCCGTATACTATGTTGCCCTTCAGTAATAATTAGATTTAAATAGAGAAAATGGGCACATCGACTACCTGATGCAATAATTCACACTACAAGGTTTTTTTGCCCCTATTTTTCCCCATAAGACAATGTTAGAACGCCGGCCGTTCTAACATTGTCGCTTACAATTTCGTAACAGATCATCCTGTAGTGTTTGGTGTGTTACGGTAGATCAGGGGGCTCAATACGTCGATCACTGGAAGGTTTTGAGTTGATCTCGACAGTTGGTGACAAACTGAACACCGCCAGGACGATGAGACCAGAACTTCCTCTTCTGACACGTTTATCAAAATATTCACTAAGGTCCTAAACGTTTGTAGCTTCATTAAAGAATTATATCAACAAATAATAATCAGAGGTGTGACCAAGTCACTGTGTTGCAAGTCTCAAGTAAGTCTCAAGTCTTTGTCCTCAAGTCCGAGTCAAGTCTCAAGTAAAGACAGGCAAAAGTCGAGTCAAGTCTCAAGTCAGGAACCTTTAATTTCAAGTCATTTCGAGTCGTTTTTATTTTATTTTTTTTTTTAATTTGCAATTATACATAAAATTCCAATAATAGACCATTTGTTCGTTTTAAAATATGTATTTATCTCAAATGATAGAACATGTGTAGCTGAACACAAAGTATAAAAAACATTTTTAAATTGGACCACTTTATTGCCCAGTTCTGTTAAACTTGATATTCAACAAAAAAAGACGAAAATGCTGACATTTCCACAGCACAATACAAAGAACCATAACAGCAGTTTTTTCCTCTTTTCTCTGACCTGTCAAAACAATATATTGTCAATATAATTTCCCAACGTAGATGTCTTCAAATACACCAACCATCCTTAGATGATACTAGACCCGGCTCATCATCATGATGGGACAGAGAGGCTCTGTTCCCTGTGTTCAGGTCCAGAATCTGCTTTCTGTTCCGGAGCCCCGCTCACTATCCACCGGCTTCCTGAGCTAACACGGTGCACATTATTTGTGGAGGCATTTGAAGGACCGGATTTATGGTAAATCATCACCAATTTAACCCGGAGTACACATGCTAACACGAAGTTAGCTAAAGTCAACTATCTTACAGCAAAAGAAAAGTGCCACCTACCGATCTTTGCAGTATATTTCTTACTCAGTGAGATTCTCCTACCGTTTTACACACTCTCTCTCTTTTGTCGTTAAGCACGCCCGTTGCCGTGGCAACCGCCTGCGCCCCGCAAGCGGAGCTACTACGTTAAAAACATAACATTCAGTCCGTTACGATGTCAAGTTTCCAGGCTTGATATTTATTTCTCGATTATTGGTTGATTAGCTTATGTAAACTCCTGCTCTGCTAGTCAGTCTGTCTTTGAGTCGCCTTTTTTTTTTTGCTAATGGAACTGAAACGCACTGAATTGCGCAACACGTTGTTTAACAGGTTTTGTTGATTATTATCAGAGGTGGGGACTCGAGTCACATGACTTGGACTCGAGTCAGACTCGAGTCGTTAAAATCGCGACTTGACTTGAAAAAATGCTCAAAGACTCGGACTTTGACTTTAATATACTGCATTAGGTTTTCTATCACTTTATTATTTCAGCTATAACTGATGTATATTCACATATAAAATAAGTCAATAAAGTTTAATTTACAATTTTTATGTCTTCGTGTCATGAGAGGTAGATCTCAGCCGGCTGGTGAGAGAAAAAGTAGATCTTGGTCTAGAAAAGTTTGAGCACCCTGCGGTAGATCGTCGTTGCCGCTCCGATCTAAATCGGGGGTTTTCACTTGCCAACAGGCTGAGTTAAAGCTCCCAGTCGGTGAAAACCCCTGATTTTGTCGTTAAGCACGCCCGTTTAAAAAAACGCGGCAAAGCTACAGAGCTCAGGGAACGAAATACGAAATAACCGCTCGAATATGCTTCCGCGAGTAATTTCTTTTGGCTACGTAGGTTATGAACTTTCGACTAAAAAACGAACTGCAACTTGTAAAACATGCAAGAAGAGAATATCGGATGGAGATGCCACGACGTCCAACTTTGTCCGGCATTTGAAGCTTCACAAAGATCGGTAGGTGGCACTTTTCTTTTGCTGTAAGATAGTTGACTTTAGCTAACTTCGTGTTAGCATGTGCACTCCGGGTTAAATTGGTGATGATTTACCATAAATCCGGTCCTTCAAATGCCTCCACAAATAATGTGCACCGTGTTAGCTCAGGAAGCCGGTGGATAGTGAGCGGGGCTCCGGAACAGAAAGCAGATTCTGGACCTGAACACAGGGAACAGAGCCTCTCTGTCCCATCATGATGATGAGCCGGGTCTAGTATCATCCAAGGATGGTTGGTGTATTTGAAGACATCTACGTTGGGAAATTATATTGACAATATATTGTTTTGACAAGTCAGAGAAAAGAGGAAAAAACTGCTGTTATGGTTCTTTGTATTGTGCTGTTGAAATGTCAGCATTTTCGTCTTTTTTTATTGAATATCAAGTTTAACAGAACTGGGCAATAAAGTGGTCCAATTTAAAAATGTTTTTTATACTTTGTGTTCAGCTACACATGTTCTATCATTTGAGATAAATACATATTTTAAAACGAACAAATGGTCTATTATTGGAATTTTATGTATAATTGCAAATTAAAAAAAAAAATAAAATAAAAACGACTCGAAATGACTTGAAATTAAAGGTTCCTGACTTGAGACTTGACTCGGCTTTTGCCTGTCTTTACTTGAGACTTGACTCGGACTTGAGGACAAAGACTTGAGACTTACTTGAGACTTGCAACACAGTGACTTGGTCACACCTCTGCTATGTTGTATATAAAACCTTTAGTCTTAATTGGAGCAGCCTTCTGTATCATACTGGCTGTTCACCCCAGCTGTAGAGCTTAATGGAGTCAGTCAGTCCTGGGTCTCTCTAGCTGATGAAGTCCATGGTTGGCTGGAGCCACTGACAATATGTGATCCTGACAGCAAGGCAATCTGCCTCTAAAGTCCCTGGTTTAACTGTCAGCAAATGTGTATTGGTCATTATGTGTGTGCATTTAACCCAGTCAACTGACTTTTAATTTCCAATCTGTGTTTGCCTGTCAGACGATGCAGAGTTATTTTAACCTCAAAGACCCACGTCTGTGAACCTAGGGTTTTATAAATTGGTGGTAAGCCTGAGGTATAGATCGCTCAGCATAGATTGTCACTCCAGGGCTGTGAGTGATAGTGATGGGGCAAGATAAAAGATGTACAACATCTGTACCTAGAGATTAGCCTTGTCTTTCTCTATGTATTACTTTATGCTTCAAATTGTGGCACAAATGGACAGAATAATGGTAACCTTCCCCTATATTATGTGCCTTGCTTTACAGCAGCACTGTCATTTCTGAGTGACGCCCTTATGGTCATTAAGGACTCAAGTGAGCGTGCCATCTTGGCAGTCACAGATGTCTCACCACTATTTTAGTCTGAGTAAAGACGAATAACATAAGTTAAAACTGACAGGTTAACCTTTTCAATTATCTTGTAGCTGTGAGGAAAAACATGGTACACCGTTGATGCAATGTGGCATGGGGACAATTGAAATATCATTGCACCCATATCCTGGGGCCTGCACACACTGTATCTCTATGAGACACAGCATAAAATGCCCAAACAAAACAGCTGGAGCTCTGTTCCAGTACACGTTTGAAAAGTTCAACTCGCCAGTTTCACTGTTCTCTCCCTGGCATAGTCCTCAATAAAACCATCAGCCATGAAGAACACACGCACACAGACACTGCAAATCTCTATGCGTGGCCTGCTAGACAATCCTCCCACAGGCACCAGTCCAGCCCATGAGGTCATCGCCTGCCGAGACCCAGGATTATAACTCCAAAGGAACCCTTGGAAGCATGCAGTTATGCGTTTTGACAGCCCAGCAGCCTGATTAATCCCACTGTTTGCTAATGCTAATGCTAAGCTAATATTAGCTTTGTAGTGAGCCTAAAGGTGTCTTTTTCAATAGCCGGCAGGTTAGGCTTTGGCAGGCTAAGGTAGAGCTATTCTTATTTGCCTTGTTGAACCTCTGCATTGTCAATTCAAAGGATTTAACTCAGCATGAGAGATTTATCATCATGTAATAAGCTCAATGCCTAATGCTAACAGAGGCTCACTTTTAGTCTACTGCAAGATTAAAGAAGGTCATATGCAGAGGATTTGGCTTTAACTTGTTTAACAGCTCAAGGGAAAACTGAAAAGGGTGAAATGGAAGAGTACAGCTTTAATGGTGTTGCTTACACCCATGAATAAACCTCTTTACCAAACTGAAATAGCTTACGTTACAAGTGGTAATACAGACTTCTGCATAGGATTTTGTCTACAAGTGTCTATATATTGCAACTTTTTTTTCCCCCTCATCTGACCAGTCAGTTGGTTGAACTGATTTTACTTCAGGGTCTCAGGATAAAGAGGATTTCATACAAATGTATGCAAAGCTTTTAAGACTTCACAATTCTACATTATTGTGCGCTGGTTTATGAAGTAAAACCACAATAAGATGTATTGGATGTTTTGGTTCTAATGCTACAAAATGTGTACAAGTCTGTTTTGATGTGCAACCTGTGAGCATTATCTGCAGAAAATCAGATTTTGCTTAAGTAAATTTTGTGGCATTTATATTTATTTAAAAGTAGCTCAAACTTCATAAAGTACTTAAAATAAAGCTTCAGGAGATTTTCTTAACTTTCAGAGTCTGATACTGTATATGCTAATGTGTTAATTAATTTCATGTGTTTATGTTCCATTGGTATTTTTTGTACCCACTTTTTACAGCAACCCTGTTATTTTAAGCTTTAAAATTGCTTAAGTCACTAATAATAATTAGGAAAGAAATATGAGGGAATTTGTTAAAACTTTCACAAGAGGCTAAATTCTATTAAATCAACATTTTCTCTTAAGAATACAATTCATTTGTTGTGTATTTTTTTTATACATAAAAAATTTGTATGAAACATTCCTGTAAAAATGATCCTATCCTCAGTATGTGTTACCCATTAATGCTTCAACTACTTGGTGGTTTTAACATCAATTAAAATCCCAGCACCACTTGCTGAGCTGCGCTCTGCATTGTCACATCGTGTTGTGTGATCTTCCATGGTGATGAGTAACGACAAAAAGCACCAAAGTGTTTCTCTGCAACACACACAGACACCCACACACACACACACACACAAAAGAGGAACACAAGCTCTTTCGCATTCACGCTGTACATAAACGATGCAGACGTGTCCCTAACATACTGCCATTACAACAAACATGGTTGTGTACACATCTTTTAAACTGAAGCCTCACACATGCCGGGACAAGCAAACAAAATTACAAGAGAAGACCTGGCAGAGCAATTAAACGGGAATCCTTAAAAAGATGGTTGAGTTCTCTCACACAACTCTCTCTCTTCTTTTTTATTTAATATTTTGAGCTTCATTCTGTCTGTGTTAACGCATCTCATGGCAAACAGGCGGCGGCCAACGGCTCTGTTCAGTGGCATCTCATGTCATCCCAGAGCATCTGCCTCCCTCTAATCGGCTTTGACAAAGCAAATACCTCTTGAGAGTTTACGCTGCTTGGTTCAACTTGTCAGTTTACTTCAAATTACAGAGCAAATTGTGCTGGATTAAGGTTCTTTGCCTTAACAGTCATAAATGATGACAAAACCAAAAAAATAACTATAAAAAGCTCTAAAGATGATCTGGTACAGATTTTTGATACCCAGCAACAATTTGAGCTTTAAGTGAGCATGTTTCACACACCATAAAGCTGATAATAAAGCTTGTCCCCATCTTGGCTGTTTGTGTGTGTTCAGTGATGCTGACAGTGTGCGTTCACTGGTGCGTTCACATACTCTTGCATGACAGCTAAAGTAGCTCCGTCTAACGGCCCTGATGTTTTTTGCCATTTGCCTTCAGGGATTTTTTTTCTCATTCTCTCTCTTCCTTGCTGACTTTTAAAGTGTTCCTCTGCTTTTTTCCTATTCTCCCTGAGGAAACATGACCAACAAAGCCTGGCATTATAGAGAGCAAGGCCAATGATCTTGGTGTGCATTTAGTGAGCCATCATGGTCGTAGACTTTTGGTCCATTTACATGGGATCTAGGTTGTAACTGTGCAGAAGTACAATGTTAGATCACTTAATGCTCTGAATGCCACTGTTTACAGGGGCGCTGTTTACGACCTCCACACTATGAATAAACAATAAAACATTCAATAAGGAATCAGAACATACAAATTAAAAAGCACAGATTCTCTACCAAGGACAAGTCGGGTAATCCATTCTCCTCTGGAATAAATTGAATTGAACAGCATTGGCTATTACTGTAACCTCAGTGATTTTTATTTCAATAGTAAACATTTTTAATCTAATCAGCTTGGTCTTTTTCCCCCATTTCAAAATAAAACCTAGATTATTTCTTTCAATGAAAAAGCTAAATTTACACATTTCCCTTGGAAAGTGACCTACTTTTGTAACTAAACAGCTGATCTTTGCTGACAGTTTTACAAAAATACCATCTGGCACTAACGTGTATGTTCAAACAAATAGCAATATAACTACATGCACTGATCAGGCATAACAGTGTGGCCTCTTACACACCCACCTATCCATTAACTTATGCTTTTCTGGGGTCGGTTTGGGGAGGCAACAGTCTAAGTAGAGGTGCCCAGACTTCCCTTGACCCAACCACTTGGGCCTACTCTAGGGCGGTCCCAGGCCTGCCAAGAAATATAGTCCCTAAAGCTTCCTTTGGATTTTCTCCCGGTGATGACGAGATACCCGAGCCACCTAAACTGACTCTTCTCAAAGGAAGAGCAGCAGCGGCTCTAGTCTGAGCCCCTCATGAATGACCAATCTTCTCACCCTATCTCTTAGAGAGAACCCAGAAATCCCCCGGACAAAACTCATTTCGGTCGCTTGTATCCACAATCTTTATTATTCACTACCCAGAGTTCATGATCATTGATGGGGATAGGAACATAGCTCCTCTTCATAAATCCCTCTTCACCAAAGCAGAACCTCATCCCTGACCCCAAAAAGGCACTCTACCCTTTCCTGGCTCATGACTACCGTCTCATATTTGATCCTCATCCACTTCACACTCAACTGTGATCTGCTCCCCCCAGAGATCATGATCTCATGAAGCTAGTAGGACCTCATCATCTGCAAAAACGTAAAGACCTGATCCGAAGACACTAAAATGGATTCCCTCAACACTGAGGCTGCTTCTAGAAATTCTGTTCTTAAAGGGTATGTACGGAGTTTATGACAAAGGGTAACCTTTGAAATCCAAGTCTTACCAGAAAAGAGCTTAAGTCATATGAGAGTAACTTGTAACTTATTGCCAGCAATATGGATCAAGCTCTGGTCTGGCACTGGACCTACAGTGACCTTACTGTATGGGGTATAGTAAGGACCTGTACTCCATACTCCTGAAGTACCCTCAACAACACTACTTGAGAGGCACGGTCAAATGCCTTTTTCAAGTCCACATGACACATATAGACTGCTTGGGCACACCCCACTGCACCCTCCAGGACCCCGCTGAGGGTGCAGAGCTTGTCCAGTGTTCCACCAGGATGTGGTCATGGTTGGACAAATAAGTCCAATCCGTGGAGGTCCCACTCAAGTTTTGCTGTCATCTTAGTGCAAGATACAACAGCACACTTTCATTCATCTTGCAGAGTCCATGCCTCGATGGGCCAGAGTTATTATGGCAGCAAAATTGGAACCAGAACACCGTTAGGAAGTTCATAATGTTATGTATGATTGGTTGAATCCAAATAAGGATTAATTCTGGATAAGAGAACATGTAAACATCAATTTGACAAGGACAATGTTCAAATAGTTACACTTTTGTACAAAAAAGAAGTTTGGTAAAAACTTATCCTTTGTTGTCAAATGCTAGGTTCCAGTTCTTTTCTAGGCAGAGCACAAATGGACTTACATTTGTGTACCTAATAGCAATATTGCATGCACTATTTCTCAGCATTGCATAAGGAATAGAAGTAAAATGGTCTTGAGCTACAACAGAATGAAGCACAACATCTAATGCCTCAGGGACACAACCACTTAAATGCATTTTATTTCACCTCCACCTACAAAAGCTAAAAGAATGAAGGTTGAAGGGAGGGAAAGATGAAACAGTTATGACTGAACACTGTAAAGATAAGCTAAGAGCACTCCCTCAAAGAACAGATAAGAGAGACAATGCCAAGTGGAGTGCTGAGAATAGCCTAAAATGTTTATTGCATGTACTGACATTTATATTGAATGACATCTCAACTCGAGCATTTGACTTTGTCACCCCAATTTAACATCAGTGAATCAGACATATTTAAAACTATCTTGAGTGAAGCTTTTGACTGTCCAACCATGAGTAAATCAGAGATGCCTGTAAGGATTCAAAATAAATAATCCCATTTGCTTGGTAAATGACTAAATAAATTTATCTTGACTTTTTTTTTCCCCACAAATGCATCATTTGACAATTATTTGTTTTCTTCCGCTATTAGTTTTGCTCATTTCTATTTTTAACTGCAATGAGAAGTACCAGAATAATGCTTTTTATTGGGTTGTATTTACAGTATGTAGTGAAATTGCTAAGGCATTTTTTTCATAATGCAGATTTAATTGGACCCAAATGCAGACAATATGAGGCATCAGTGAATCAGATTTTTTCTATGAAAAAATTTGATTTAATTAAGAAAACCAAGACAAACTTAAAAAGATTCAAATGTGTGACTTGCAGGGAGGCAATCATGGGTGGAGTGTAACAGAATGAACCAGTGGAGAGCAAAGGAACCACAGAGGACACAACACCTGCATATGCCTGACAATCAGTCGCTTTAAACTGCTTGGCAAGAAACAACAAGCTATTTTGTATGTGACACCAAACTGATAAGACAGAGCCAGCGCAATCACTCACAAGGACATGTACCGTGACTGCCACTCTCAGTTCCACACTGACAGGTGTGTGGGGGCTGGCCTGGTGGAGAAGAAGCATGGCTAGATGCCCAACTAGCTCATCAAACTTGCTAGTATCCATGTGGATTGTGGGAAATTAGTGAGTTTCTCACCAAAAACGTAGGCAATCAATGCGCTTGACAATGAAATCTCAACTGACCGTGGACAGTGTGAGCGGAGTCTGCGTGATTCACAGAATACACATAGTAAGCATGAGTACGTGGGAGCAGTTTTAAGTTTCGTCACTGTGCCACATGACATAAAATAAAAAAGAACGGGGTGGAATGTAATGAAAGGAGAAAATTACGACGGAAATGTGGATAAAAGAGGAAAGGTCACAACACCAGTTTGACAGTGTTTGATATTGAAAACAAAAAGATAATCAAAAATTATTGATATAAACTGATATCAAAACCTTATACTGTTGCAGGTTTTAGAGCCATATTGCCCAGCCCTAGTTCTCAGTAATACCTCAGCCATTCATTCCTGAGTCGTTTCAGACCAAAGATAAATTAGATTACATAATTCCACGACTGGACCCAATGTTTGTCTTCTTTTACTTATGCACGTGGTTAGCCTATTGCAAAACCTAAAAAGCAGAGACAATCTGACTAATAAAACTATCATGAACTTTTAGTTTAAGGCCTATTTAAAAGTATCAGGTTCTAAACTGGCACACCAGTTTTTCCTGTAAACGAATATCTCTACAAGGTGTAGCTATCTGTCTGTGAGAAGCTGCCGACATAAGTTGCCCTAGGAAATCAGCATAATCGCACACAAATGGTGCAGAGCTGTGTCAAATTTCACACGTATTGATGGTGCTTACGGCTACTCCGTCCCAGCCTCTGACCCCTCGGAAACCAGACACTGCCTGTTGTGGTACAACTATATGGCAACAATGGCACTCTTACCAAATCAAAAGCAGATTCTGCCTTTAGAAATCATGAGCAATATTAAAAAGAGATTATCACAAATACATGAGTACAGCATGGGAAGCTCAAATCCTAATTAGCTAGCTAAAAAGCCATTTTTCTTTCTTTTAAATTGGTCCTACATGTCTTGTAGAATTATTAGATCAAAATTATGTGAAAGAAAAAAAAAGTATGCCATCTACAGTATTTGTTGGCAAAAGACTAGCCAGGAATAGTATCAGGCAAAGGGAAGAGCTCAGGAACTTTTTCAAAACATCCTAATCTCTTTTTACAAGAGATTAGAATGATGTTCTTCATTCTGCGCTTCAGAATGAAGAACATTGCAGCAAATAAAGGGAAGGAGAGGAGATAAACAAACTCAGCACTGATGAAACTGGCACTTGTTAAAAGAGCGAAGCTGGCAAATTAGTTTTGGGGTCAGACCATGGCTCTGTTCCATTGTCTACCTCGACACCAGTTCGTCATGCTCCTGTGGGAAAAATCAAATAAAACAATAGCAGCGTAACAGGAAAGATCAGTCGGTGTTTCAGTTAATCCTTGTGATGGCCATTGTAGGAGTCATGGATGGGTAGCCATGAGGATGTTTAGTAAAGGAAGTGACTCAGAGACTTTAGGAAGAAATTGGCCACATTAGTTTCAAAGCTTTGTTGGTATTTGAATTAGTGCTGATGAAACATATTCCTTTATTTTTGCTTGTCTGGATTTAATCCGCCAATTTAATTCTGACATTTCACGACTCTGTTGTCAACAAGCTGGAAAATCCAAAAGGCAAATGCTGCAGCTGTTTGAAGGATAAACTACTAAAGGTCTCACTGTTGACATCTTACAGCAAAATACGAATGTATGTAAAAAAAAGTTTAATTTCCCTTGAAAGCACGTCTGTATTTGCTCTTTCTAGTGTACTTAAACACGTCTTTCAGTTTCTCATGCACCCTGTAACCTGTCTCCCCCTCATGCACATACACAAAGTCTACTGTTTCTCTGCCTTTACGCACATCCAGGGTAGAGCCTGAGTCTGTAATTGCTGCCACTGTGGTGTGGACAGACAGGTCGACTAGGGATTGGAGATGACGTGCACCCATTATTACTGGACCAAGTGCTGTTTTTGCAATTACGGCGGGGTTTGGCTGAGCGTGCTGAAGCAGACTTTGGGATTCTCTATTCAGGAGCCATTTCAACTCCAACTGGCTGAGCAGCTTCTGATGGCCCTGGACAAAACAACACTGGGCTGGGCCTCTAAATGTACCAGAAGATTTGTACTGCTGGATTTGAAAAAAAAAACAAACAAAAAAAAAACAATGGCGATAGGATATAAACACTGGCACGTTCTAGGTTTTTGAAAGGGCTTTGAAGTCTTCACCATCTGTCACACCAAGTCTAGAAATTTCCTCAAGCTAGAGGCAAAAACTGCTATTTTCTGTTTGACTTTTAAGAGAACTGACTAGTCTAATCTTTGTAATGCCCCACTCAGACTTGACAGTACTGTCTGCCCTGACCAAAAGACCACAGGTGTGAATGCACTTAAGGACAGATTGAGCAGAACTTCACTCAAGTCATTTTCATTGATCATTTGTGGCGCCACTGTCTTCACTATGAAAGCAAATCATGCCAGTTCACACTGAAAGAATACTACTGATCTGAATTGTTTTTGCACCCTTGTTAAAATTAGGTGCTGTTCCTTTACATACAAAAGAAGATAACTATCCTTTTGTTCTATTGCGAACCATTTCTTTCAAGAATACCTGCGTTTCCACTGACCATATAATTGTGCAAACTGGAATTCCAAAAATAAATTTGTTTAATAGAAACGCATACATTTTTTAAAAAAGTCACATTTTTTTGTTAAATAATTTTGCCGCGGTGTTTTTTCGGCTGTATAAAAATTAATGTATTTAGCAAAACTGCAATGTAAACACTTTTTTTGAATCACAGACATGTGATCAACAACCAGATGTTACTACAGGCAGAAAAGAAGAAATAGACAGCAAGTGGTAGGAGGATGATGGCCTGGCATATTCTATAATTACTTACTGCGTATACAAACTTATTCACGCGATTTTTAAGTGCATTTTTCATTGAATGGAAACACCCCAACTGCAAAATTGTGTTTTTTCAACATTAGCAGAATGTCAAAAGAGTTTTGTCATTATTTGTATTGAAAACACAGCTACTGTTTTTTTTCCACTTGCCCCCTGCTTCACAGCAGAACCCATTTTGATGTAGTTCTATTGTGAAGTACAATTGCTGCTGAAGAAACAGCCCATGGATGAAGTCTGCTGATCTGATCTGTCTTTGTGCGGTTTACCATGGGTGCTATGTCACACTCTTGGGCAACAACACCAGCTTGCCTTTTTATAAATCAACTTACAGGGATGTCCCTTACTGTTTGGCAGCTCAGACACATCAGAGCAGGTAGACTTCAAGATCATGTTCTCCCTCAGGCTTTCCAGAAAACAAGTCCCCGCTTAAAGTGTTATGTGAAAAGGGACTTAGGTTTTGTGATACTTTGCTTGTCTCATTTTGGCTTTTGTTAAATAATTAGGCTGATAACTTTTCTGATTACGTAAATGTGTATCATGTTATTAATGTAGACAAGATTTATTCGTGATCTCACCGAAGCGTCTCTAGATGTCCTGATGGACCATTTGTTACTTGTTTGACGTCCCCTGTGGGACATGGCAATGTGTCCATTTGCATCCTGAGCAGGTAGCTGAGGTCTAATTGCTCTTGATGGTTTTTAATGTCAGGTGTAAACCCTCAGGTTTAAATCTGTCCATTTATATCTGGACCAGCTAGGATTTGTGTTAATAAATAGGCCTGAACAGGCCTAATGTCAAAACAAATAGGGGTGATGAAGAGCTGATGATTCTTAGTGTAATATGCTGAAATTTGTTGATAACCTTTTTTTTTAACAGACTGTTAACATACTTGTCCCTTGTTGAAGACATCAACTTTCTTCAGTCACTGCCCAATTAACAGTAATTACAGACGTCACTGCTTCAGGTCAATAAATAGTCTAAAATCTATTTTACATGCTATCAAACATAACCCCCAATGTTTTTGGTACCTATGCAAAGTACTTGCAATCCAGTTGATCATAGTACTCCATGATCAACGTTATACTCCTTGATTCCCATTATTCCCATTCTTTACAGTGCCTTTTGTATGTATTGGAAAACTATAAAAACATACAAAGACCTAAATCCACTCTTATCTACACTATCATGACAGGCTGAGTGAAATATGTACATACTGTCCTTGTGCATATGATCACAAAGCCGAGTTTTCCAAAGTCTAGGCATGTATTAGTTCTGCCCAGCAGGTCAGTAAGAGAAGGAGGCAGACTAGGAGCCAGCCGACCACTCAGGCATGAGAAGAGTTTGAATCTAGCTGAGCCTATACAATCTTTTGCTCAGGCTAAGGTTGTGGCTGTTGTGCCGGGAGCCAGTGGCTGCAGCGTACCTGCAATGTCACTGATGATAATGCAACATGGCAGCCCCGAGGGCAGAGCCCATACAACTTTCTCAGCCCTCTTAGAGTAATTGGTGACCCCTGAACCTGCCCTTCGTATAAAAGGAGGGAGGGAGGGCAAAGGAGAGGCAAAAAGAGGAGGGGTGAGACGGGACAAGGAGTTGTCAAACCAGACACTCCAAATGCGGAGACAAGGCTAAACAGCAGAAAGAAGACCAGAGGTAGGAGAAAGGGAAAAATCAAGAAGACATGAGTCAGGAGGAAAAGGTTAATCTCTTTAACTGAGGATAGTTTGAAAGTTCATAGACAAAGGTCTGCAGTGTAGTTGTGTATTTCTGTTCTATAAAACAAACAGAAAGAACTAATCACATCAAGTCTGTTTATGAAGCTTCCTTTAAAAATGCAAAAGGTTAGAAACATTGGAGAAAACATTTTCTCAGTAATTTTTGAGTACAATTATAAGCATATAGATGGCCATGTACTGTTTGAGGACACAATGTGTACCCAAATCTAGATAAATAAATTCTGTTGTGGATATCTACAAAAGCCATAATAACATCACTGTACACAACTGCTTTGTTTGGCAGAAGTTTCTGTGGTTTAGCTACTTAGCAGAGCAAAATATATGGCAGAATGTAGCCGATAAAGAAAATCTATAGAAGAATATCAGAATGACTTTACGAACTGGGTTGTAGAATACTGTCTCAAAGATTTGACCGTGGCAAAATTTGGAAGCAAGATGAAATTTGTACAAAAAAGTTCTAATTTCACAGTTTACTTTGCAACAAAACTCAAACCCAAACAGAGCAGTTGTGAAAATGTATAGAATAGGTAACATTTTGTGTATGTTTTTGTTCATGCAGTTGCTGGAATCAGATGCTATTTATTTTATTCCTTTCTCTAAAGCTTGTAATTAGACTTCCTGATTGAAAGAAGTTAGTGCTCAGATTGTTGATAATAGCGATTGATATTGATGAAACTATGACTAACTTTGTAATAAATAATATATTTTTGTAGTTTTAACAAAGTATTGTAACTGGTCAACATTTTATGAGTTTTTTTTTTTTACCATACCTGTATTGTTTTACTTTTAGGAAGTGGTAACATTAATTTCTGCCAAAACAAAACAACAATAAAACAATGACCTACAGTTTGAACAGTATTGTTAATCTGCAAAGGAATGACACCACTAATAGATAACAACAACCTAGATACAATTAGTCACACATCTACATATGAAGTTTGTCTTGTTTGCAAACTACGTATATCACTGTGATTATCCTGTACCTATATTCATAAAGCAATTCATGAATTGCTTTATGAATTCTTTTGATGCATTATTGCATCAAAAGGCTCTACTTTGTCTTATGGGGAGTGGACATCAGTTGGTTTCAAGTGCATTCATCACTCTGGCCTTGTCTATGTGGGTTTTCTATGCAGTATGAATCCATTTGTCTCCACTGATGGAAAATAATTGCAAAGCAAACAAATCATCTCTGCCACATTGAGCAGCCGTCTACTGCTGGGGCATAGCAGCTAGATAGCTGCAGGAAAGAAAGACAGACTGACACAGAGATGAACGTGAAAAAAGAAACCAAAGTAAAGGAGGGGAATAGAAGAGGTTCAGAGCAAAGTGGTGTGGTATTTGCATTATATATGCAGAGTGTTAAAAAGTGTTGTGTTAGAGAAACCAATGCAGTTAGATTGAAAGTGACTACAGAGTGTACTGGGGAGACCAGAGAGAAAGGGAAAGTCTGTGGCCTTGGTGGAAGTGTGCCAGATGGAAACTCACTTCAGAAACATAAGGAGGAGACATCTGGGAGCATGTTGCTTTGGAACAGAGATAATTATAGCATGATGCAAAAAAATAAAAATCACTTTTCAAAGAAAACCTACAAATGCAATATGCATCTATATGTTTTCCCGGCTCTAATATTGAAAGCAGATTTTGTTGATAATGCAAAAAACTAAAAAGGAACAGTAAATGAAATGCTGCTTACATACCAATAAACACTAAAGACATGTATTTTTTTAAAGCAACCTGAAAGAAAGAAGAAAGAAGTCCTCTCCATTCATACCAACTACCTACCCTATGGAGCACAGTTTATCTATAGTGAATAGGGTAGCATGTCAGGCACATATTAAAATATTAATGCTACCGCAATATGAATGAAGTAAACAAAGCCTTGACATAATTAAAAAGTTAGCTAATGGGAGTGCCAAGAAAGTCACTGAATGCATAGATCATGTGTTCGCCAAAAATTGCTAAAACAAAGAAAATGTATTATTTCCAAGACATGCAGTACAGTTATATCCTCAAGAAGGCAGCTAGAAGCTAGCATTCAGCACTAACAGAAACAGAAGGCTCAATGCTAACAAACCAGTGGTTAAGATGTCATTATCAAAACACAAAATCCATGTCTAAAATAGGTTTTGCTGTCATTTTAGCATTTTTAGCAGGTTCCAGCTTTGCTGTGTTCCTCATTTCCATAAACAGAAGAAACTGACACCTTAATCAGACGAAGTATTTCAGAAAATGCCTCTGGATACTGGCTGTGGTTGCTGAAGCAGTGGTCGATAAGTGCTCCAAAAACAAACTTCCCCCACTGACTTTTCCCAAGAAATATTAAATTTAACCAAACACTTCGAAGAGACTCTTATACCAGGGGATAATGTAAGTAATCACGTCTGTTAATACACGCTATTGCGGAATATTTTGACTTGTTACAACTTCGGCATGACTGAACTCGGACTACAAAACCGTAGCAAGGAAAAAAAAGTGGCAGATTCACAAAACTGATTAGCCAGAAGTCATGACCTTGTTTAGCAGTTACACAGCAAATGTGGTGATGTCATAATAAAGAAAACATTAAAGGCAATAGAGAAAATTTAACAGAATGAAAAATATAACCAGAAAAGAATATAAAAGATATCTACTCAGAAAAGGGAGAAAATAGATTCAAATTTTTTTGGTTACTAAAATTTTTACTGTTGTGAGATGTGTTCTTCCTTGATGGTTTTCCTTCGTGGCACAAACAAAAAAACTGTTTTATAGGCAGTTTCTGGATGTTTTATTTATAGGAGAATATGAGTTTAGGTGGAATATAAATTTACTGTGCTGCATAAAATGTGGCTTACGTAGTTCTCATGTGATGTCATGTCACATTTCCGAACTTTGTAACTGACAGCCATCTTGGCAGGTGTTATAGATCAACTGGTGGCTAAATTAACTAGTTGAAACCTATGGGCACCGCAGATGTTTCTAAATTGTAGGTGGCTGTGTCGATGCCTGTTGAAAAATGCTACTTGTGTGACAAAACCATCATCAAAACTTTACTATAAATCCCATTTGAAGCAAATATGTTTAATGTTGCACGTGAAAATTATGTTTCAAAACAAGTTTCTACAGAGCAGCGTTCAGTGCGCTTCCAAAACACCGCATTTGAGCATAACCAGATCAATGAGTAACACGACAATCCCATTCACATTCAGGTTCACCAGAATAAATTAATTTCATCTCATGAAATTAACATGAGACAGCCACAATGTAAACCTAAGTGGAAGGTTTCTGCTTTCTGTAACCAGCACTGATTAGAAAAACATTGGAATTGACTCAAGTACCTGTAATGTGAGTTGCTTAACACTTCTAGCTTAGTGTGTGTTTTTGGCTAAGATCCTGCAACATGTTAGAAAATGTCTCTTTCTCTATGATCTCCTCAAAACAATAATAATTCTTTGTATGTGAAGAAATATTCAAGAATATATTTAAATATCACCAAAATATACCACACTACAAGAGGAGACTGTGCTTAACTGTAAGAATTTCTACCATCAGCCAGCATTGTTAGAGTACTGACGTTTATTTTACATCTTCTCGGTCTTATATTGACTGACATGTTCTGCAAACATGTCAATAAATGTAAACAGTTCTGATATCATGCAAACTAATTCCTTGCTCATTTAATAGAAGCCACATTATTTTGTTTGCACCTTAACTGGGCCGCAGACGCAAAGCTGTGCAATTTAGTAATTTCACAATATCCTTACAGTTAAAAGTTTGCCTGGCAAACCTGTTAAACGATTTTACCTCCAAAACGTTGGCAGCAAGTGAATTTTATTTTTTTAGACAATGAAATAAACTGGTCCAAAAAGTGAATCAGACGTACCAGCGGTCGCTGAGCTCCGAGAGCGCTGTTTTATCCAGTAAACTATATCCGCCGACGGAAGTCCAATAATCCTAGCTGTTATTGATTCTGATTTAACGGACACCTCGCGCTTTAAGAAGCAAACCTGGATTACCTGGTGACATTTTCAGAATCTCAGTTTGAGTGAAGATTTTAATCTGTTTCTGATGTAAAAGTATATAAGACAATTGTTTTTTTCAGCGTTGTCTCTTATAGTTGAGTATTAGGATCACTTGATGAAAAGAATAAAGATGTTTAGTTAAATTACAAGAAAATATATCAACAATAAAGAAGAAAACACTGCCACATAGATCTGCGGTAGCCATGTCTTTTGTAAGTGAACTATAACATGTTACAAAAACAGTGTTTAAAAAGATTTCGCTATTGTTTTTGTGGATATCTAATTGAAATATTATACAATATGAGGGAGATGTAAAAAGCAATATAGACAATCTTTTTAAACATTTTATTTTTAATCCCATGGCTCGTCAACACTTGTATCAGCTTTCAGGCATTAATCTTTGCTTTGAGATCTGTTTATGGCATCTTTCGATCTTCTTTGATGAGTTTCAACCTCTGAAGCAACACATAAATCAGGACAAGTTCTGCGTAATTGACCTGTTTTGGTGATTTTGCAGATAATGTAAAAAAAAAAAAAAAGGCAACATACCATGTTAGACCAAAAAAAGTGTTTCTAATTAGTTATTCCCGAGATGTTAATTGGCGTCTTACTGAATCGGATAGAATTTTTGCAATTTTTTTTTTGTTTTTTAAGCTTATCGCATTATTTACTTCCTGGTTCGGTAAAGGGGTCCTAAAAAGCCACGCCCACAGAAACACCTGTCTCTCCCAGATGCCGCCACCAAGTTAATTTAGCCAACAGTTAATCTATAACACCGGCAGTTGTCATGGATTAGCTGCGACAACAATAAACAAGCCACAAGTTTAGAACTAGCTCTGGCCTTCTTTCATATCTTAACAATTTAAGTACATTACTCGATTATATTTTTTGAACATTATGCTCACCTCTGTGTAATACTACGACAAATATCTGTGATATTTACTGTACTTACTTCCGAAGACGTCGAACTACCAAAATTAGCATAGCTAATATAGCTTCCATCTGCTAGCTACGACGGACATGTAGCCTACGTGTATGTCACGACTACAGGTACTTACTCTGCCAGTCACCAGAATCTTGTAGGAAAAGTTGTTCCTACGTCCTTTACAAAGCCGTTTGCATGCGTCCACGGATTTCAGGCCGCGTAGTTCGTGCAGGAGGTCGGAGACAGCTTGCTCACATCTTCTGACATGTCACTGTCTCGTAGGCGTCGTTTCCCACAGCAGAGGTTTTGTTGTTATATATTTTTCTTGCACATTGGTCAATTGTGTTAATATACTTTCTTTTTGTTGGCGTCGAAGTCATGGTTCATCTATGCTTTGCGCAGCGCTTGTCTACGGCAATGGCGTGGATCACTTCCGGTTCAGACTTGTTACACAAGATGACCTTTGGGTAGATATTTTTATAATGCAAGTGTGATATGTGTGTTAGTTTAGCATGGCCATTTATACAGACTCTAACATTTGATAGGTAAAGTTAGTGGGTAGTGAGTCAATGTGCACTTTTATTAAGACTGATCCACCTTTTGCGTATTTTAATTACAGGTAATATTTTCTAAACACTTAAAGTTCCCTCATACAGTTAAAATGCAAGTGAAGCTTTTCAAATTATTTCTATGATCATGAAAGCTTCGAAATGAAACAACCTCTTATATCTGAATATATCTGGTCAAATGATTTATAAGTTTGATTACCTCACCTAGTGTGAGGATGGGTAGATTTGTTTTTACTGCTTTATTGGAATATCTTACATTGTATTTTACTTTCCAGGACAGGACAAATATAGAGTCACATGTTATTATTACAAATCACTTCTGTTCAAAATTGAATTGACTGAAGTCAGTATGTGTAAAGTAGTGAGAATTCAGTGGTTGATTTGTTCCACGTCATTATCACAGGATCTTTGAAACATGAACAAAAATCTAAAATTTTAAGAAAAAGCGTTTCTGAGGCCTCACTCAACAATAACTGGATTCTGGAGCCAATAGGCCAATCTCAATGTGAAATGGTCCTAAGGAAAACTTACAGGATAGAAATTCACATCATGGACAAAACCATATTCTTGGTCCTCACTTTAGCTCAGGAAATACGCTATTTCGCCTGTGTTTTTTACCCAGAGGATCAGTGTGGGTAAGTCACAGCAAAGGATAAAGCTTTTTTTACGCTCTTCTGCATCTTCAGTTTGCCAGACACTCAATAATAAGGACAATGAACAGTGAGATTTTAAATTCACATTGACGCGCTAAACTTTAAACCTTTTGATTCTCCAATAACTGCGCTTATACCTGGGGTCATCACTTATTCTTTCTCGCCCTCTGCTGACCAAAGTGAGGTAATTCAAGAATCTTTAGACTTTTTAATAAAATAACTCGGAATAAAATATGTGACAGAATTTTATATGTATAGACTTTTATTTACTTTTTTATGACCTGGAACAAGACTCAAAGCATACCATTTTACTGTTCACACAGTGATGGCGCAGAACTGCTTTTATCAAAAGCAGAAGTAGTGCAGAAGCTTTATAGTGGTTTAAATGGTTTTAAATGTGCCACTGTTGCCTTTTAGCTACAGAACAACAGACAAAAGCGGAAGAAAATTTAGCATTTCTGATATGATATTAGAAATATTGCCCAACCTGAATTTAAAATCTGGAATATTTCAATCTGCTGCTCAATGGAAATGAAAATACTATCTTAGCAGGTGCCTGTTTTTACTCGTGTCTCTACTATGCATATCCTTTCTATTTTATATAACTTTTTCAACCCAAGTTAAATGCAGCTACAGAAAAATATTTGCTAAAAAGCTTAAGTATGTCATTTCAAATCTTCTGAAAATGCACTCATGAAGTTTTTGGTGACTGATGTCATCAGTGTTACAGCTCCTGGTGCGTAGATGCCCCTGGAAGTACAGATGAGACTGGACATAGGTCCATTCACTCTTATGTGTCAGCACATCTGGATGTTCATATTTCCAACATCTGTCTATACATTTTTCAGCAGCCAGTTTGGAGATGACATGCCAGACTGGGAGAAGTAGTTCCACCACCACGGCTTCTCCTGCCGCTCTATTCCTTCCTCGGTGACAACTGGCTCGCCATGGCGCTCAAACTGGTTATAGGGGTCAAATCGGTCCCAGCTGTCTGCCATGGGGAACAGGTGGTCATCTATGTCTGGCTCCACGGGAAGCTGTTTGTGTGAAAAATGGAGAGGTCAAGTGATCAAATAGGCATCAAACAACTTCACTCAGCAAATGACATGCATAGAAGATGGAAATGCCCTCTATGCATTGAATAGCTAAATCAAAATATAACTATTTTGATAGTTATATTTTGTTATATATAGTTATATCAAAATATAACTATTTTGATTTTGCAGCGAATATTTACATAGAAAAAAAGCACATCTCTAAGCTACTGAAATGAATGAATTAAAACTAAAGAAAATGCTAAATTATTCTTAATCTTGTAGAATGAAGACAAAAGAGTATTTATTATTATTATTATTATTATTATTATTAGTAGTAGTAGTAGTAGTAGTAGTAGTAGTAGTAGTACTTTTAGTTCACCCCAAACAATTAGAGTTTGGAAACCTTTGAATGAAACTGTAAACTTTAAAATACAAAGTAAGAAGTCAGGAATACAAACCTTCTCTAAGACAAAGTTGACCTGTCCAGCCTTGTTCAAGTTGTGAGGCAGATAAACCCTCTTGCTGACCTTTGAATAACCTTTGGCAGTAGCTGTCAGGATGTGAGTTCCTGGATTCACCAGCCTCCAGTAATCTCCATCCTCAGCTGCAAGTGAGTTAAGGTGAAATGAACAGAAATGGTGAAATTGTAAATTTCAACAAAATGTTGTTTTTTTTCTGCACAAACAGAAACGCGGGCATGTTATTGTAACTTTGGATTTGTGTTTTTACCTGTAGTGACATCTTTTCTAATCCCCCTGACAGAGACAGTTGCACCTTTTATACCGTTTCCATTTGTATCCCTCACAACACCCTTGACTCCTCTGTGGACCTGTCCAGAGAGTAAGAGCACAATCACAACAAAAATTCCCTCACAACCGAGTATATTTGTTCTGGACTGAGCAAATGTAGCACCTCCTAACAGGCTAATTTTATTCTTTGGACACTTACAGACTCAAGAAAACTGAGCAGAGCTTCTTTATTCCTTTTCCATTCTGGGTAGAGCTCAGCCTCTGAGGGGAATTTGTCACAGCCAAGCTCCACTGTGATCTCCATACAGTTAGTGTGTAAGTAATTGAAATCAGACATACCTGCAGATAGACAAGAGGTGTTCAGGTAATGTTGGGAACGTGTGTTGGGGTTAGGGTTAGTAAATGTGCCGCACTTTGAAGGTATCTCACCCCCAGCAAAACTGTACCACAGAGCGCCGTTGATGATGCCTCTGTTGCGATAAAAAGAGGCCCCACACCGGTCCGTGTCATTGTTTGACATGGTGGCGTGAGCATCCGCGTAAGTGCGAGCGAGCTGCTTGAAGATCTGAGCGTTGGAAGATTATTGGTAGTGGAAAAGACAAACAGCATTGTGACAATCTGCCCGCCCTGCTGTGTTAGTAAAGTGTTTTTTTTTTTTCGTTAATCCCCACCTGTTCATCTGGAGTGGGTGAAAACATCTTCTCCTCATGCGAGTCTCTAGAGAAGTCGAAGGGGTAGGAGACCACCAGCTCACCTCCATGGAGGCTGGCAGACTGAACAAATGGCAGTGACCTGATCCACTTCATTACTGCATAGGTCTCTGGTGCCACCTGCAGTTCAAAAGTTGGAACTACATGATTTAGGTCGGGTGTTCAGGCAGTTGCGCAACACAAAAGCTGTTTCATTTTCTTCTACCTTCCCAAACCAGTAGGAGTCAGGGATTGGGACGTGATCTATGCGGTAGTGCCTGCTGCGACGGTTCCGGTAGAAGATGGAGGTGAGATCGGGAAAATTGCGGTTCAGGTCGAGGTTCTGGGCATTAGCCCGTCCGCTCGTCCATCCATTTAGCAAATGACCCTAAAAGATTTGCGGCATTAAAATGTGTTAAGTCTTGCATGGGGAGGAAGATAACTGTGGGGCTAAGGCAAGATAAGTAGCAACGGTGGTTATGTGAAGAAAAGTAAACTGTATTAGTCAGAATTTCAACAAGATGAATTTTAGACCTCTATGTTAGTTCTATTGTTAACATGAAGACAAGACCATGTATCCATAATGACGAAAAGGAAACATGAAGCTATTACTTAAGGCCTTTTCCTCAAGAAGAAAAAATAATTTATGTGCATGATTACATATTTGTAGAGTTCAGCCACTGCTAATTTCTTTATATTTTAATTTTTTTTACATTTATATTTTCCTTTTAAAGAACCAGATTTCTCTGCAGTCATTTAAAGTTGCCTTGATCTACTGTATGTGTCCCCAGGTTTTCTGAATGTATTTTAAAGCTTGTGCTTCCCCCCATTTCTGGAGCATTATCTGATAGCTTTATTTAATAAGGAATCTTACCTCAAAAAGCAAGTTTCTACATACAGAGCACTTAGCAAATACTTTATTAGAAATTATTATAAGGTGTATTGTTAGTAGCAGTCTGATGCAGAAACACATGATTAGTTTAAGTTGTTCTTAGCTAAATCAATGAAATATGCCAAAATTACCATCAGTTTGATTACCTGTAAAATAATATTTTGCTGAAATGAGATGATTATCAGGAAGCTGCCAGAAAAGCATAATTATGTTGGTTCCAATCAAGGACACGCCGAAGATGCTACTGAGTACAAGATGTTGACTTTAACCAATACAACAACATGAAAGCAGAGACATGTTTGTTTTGTTCAGGTTGGCAGAGTACAATCTTCTGGATAACTTATTATTGACTTAGATGTTTTGCTTACAAACATTTAATGATTCAGATTGTGTATAAAGGGCTAAGCTTCTATTTTATTATTTATGTTATGGAGCCAACCTAATAACTAGACTTTATGTGGTGAGGTGAAAAAAAAGTTTAAAAATCTATAGATAAATGTTGTAATACTGGAGGACTATTGATCAAGGCCACTTTAAAAGATGATAAAAACTCTGGCTCGTTGAAAACAAAAATATAAACGAATGAGGGGTCATGTTGGACAGCCCTGCATGTTGCCATATACATGCAAAAATATAGAAACAGTTTCCTCTTCTATATTTCAGATGTTGACTAGAAAGCAAAACTTTGCCATTTAAGACACTCTTTGGGAATTACTAGCACACATGCAATGCATGTCAAAAGACAAATTTCAAGTAGCTGCTCTTAATGAATTAAAAATTTGATCACAGCCCGTCAACCAGGAAAGATAAATCAAATTAATATTTTAACCATGCAATATGAGACTCAGTTCTGACCCAAACTGGCTGAAACACCTTATTTCCAAACAGTAGCTTCCATCTGACCTGATTGGAGGTGTAAATACACACACTGTGGCATGCACATGACCAGTTAATATAATAATGTCCATGCAGATATTGGAGGCAAATGATTAGGTCTGATGTATGAGTGAATGTGCAGAACATCAGAAAAACACAAAAGGCGTTGGTGCCCATTTTGGAAACATGCAATTTCCAGAGTCAGCTGAAGTGTTCAACCTGTTGGAAGACATTTCTGAAAATGAAAACAGAAGTCATCTGTGAATTTTATTTGTCCTTATCCTGACCACATTGGTTTATCATTTGAGGCTTGGATCATTCCCAGACTAGTGGGATGATCAGATTGTCAGAAAAAATAGTTGATAGAAGTTTGCATTCTCCAACGTTAAAAGCACGAGCAAAAGAAGCACAGCAGCCAAAGAGGATTGAGAGCGGATAATGGTGGTTTGTCCTTCGTTTTGTTAACAATATTTACTTCCTGGTTGGAGAGCTCCGGGTCATTGCTTTCCTCTACCTCTGAGGCCGCCACCTCGTAACCGTCAGGGTTCATGGAGGCCAGAATGTGAATGCGAGTGTTGTTAATGATGGACTGAATTCGTTGGTTTCCCAGGGTGTACTCCGAGCACAGGTACTGCGCTAAGTAGATGAGCAGCTGACGTCCTAGCACCTCATTTCCATGCATGTTGCCAATCAACTTAATCTCTGGCTCCACTGCAGAAAACGAAAATGGAAATGAGCACAATAAAAAACACTTAAATCTTGGCCATATGGGTTGGGATTTTTTCTCTCTCTTAGCAATAAACACCTTCATTTAAAACTTGCATTTTGTATTTACTTGCATTGTCTTTGACTAATATTTAAATCTGTTTGATGTTCTGAAATACATTCCCTTCTTGAAGACATGAACAACTTGCTGCTAGTGATGGGACCTTGAACTCTGCTCTCAACCAAAAAGTCCTGAAGGAAAATATCCAACAATCTGTAACCTTGAGCTCAGTCAAAATTGGGTTATAAAGCAGTAATACGGCTCAGAACTCGGTAGAAAATCTAACTCTAACTTAGCAAAAAACAAAAAAATAAAGGTTTTGGACTGGCCTCATCAAAGTTGGAATATTAAATCCAAATGTGTCATTTTGGCATGACATTAAACAGATCATTTGGGCTCAAAAACTACAAAGTGTTGCTGAATTAAAACAATTCTGCAAAGAAGAGTGGGTCAAAATTCATTTACAGCATGTAGAAGACTCATTGCCAAATATCGCAGATCCTCTATGATAATTATTACTACAAAATATAGCTTAATTAAGTTTAGGAAGTAGTTACATCAAACCCGGCTGGTCTGAATGGCTTTTTTTCCCCTCCAATAAAAAAATTATTATTTGAAAACTGCATTTCGTATTTACTTTGGTTATCTATGATACTAAAAAGAAATTTAGTCGATGATTTGACTGATAATCGGAAACATTTGCATGTGACTAAAATGCGGAAACAGAAGAATATCTTTTTTGCGGAATTGTTGTAAAAGTCAGACCAGTGTGATGCTGTTCACTCACGCAGCTCATGATGTCCTGGGTTGTCAGTGAATTCGATAACCAACAAATCTCTGCCTTCGGTGCTTCGTCCGATGCTGTAGACATGAGAGATGTGGGAGCACTTGGCTGCCGTCCTCTTCAGTAAGCTGTACATCTGGGCGTTAGAGGCATAGATGAACTGGATGATGGTGCTCGGTTCTTCGGGAGAGAGACTGGACAATGTCACCTCCTGTCTGGCTGGAGGGGTGAATGACGGGAATATGTGGGAGAGGACAGATGGCTGGTTGTGTTGGTTTCAAACATTACCTCAGCATAAAGGGTCCAAGTGGCACAAGACTCTGATCTTTACCTTTCAGTACAGATAGCGGGTCAAAACACCCCTCCTCATTTGCAGCAAAGAAGCGATCACAATCCAGGAAGTAGGGCCAGGCCATCTCTATGGCCTCAAAGGCGTGCATGCAGTCTTTTCTCAATGCTTCGCATGTGCTGCGACACGGTTTGATCATCTTGTTGTCCCGACACGGCGAGGCCAGCACAGAACATCCTACCAGACGGATCTCGGGGGAGCACTCACCATTGAGGAGACCATGGATGACACTCAGGAGGAGGTACTCTGCTCCTGACTCAGCTTCAAAACGACTCCGGTGACCAAGAATGTTGGGGAATATGGTTCTGTAGAAATGGGGGGATAAGAATGCTCTTATGGAAATATTTACAAAGACCCTATGCATCAATAGTTTGTGGAGCCATGGTTAGAAGCAATAACTTGATAAAGTCTCTAAATCTTTATCAAGAGCCATAAATTTCTCATGTTATTGTTGGTGAAATCTTGGCCAGCTGTTTCAGTTCTTTGAATTTTCCAGACATTTATCTCTGCACAGCTCTCTTGAGACTCAGCAAAGTGCTTCAGTCAGAATAAAATCTGAAATTCGACTAAGTCATTGCAACTCTTGTTCATATATTATTATTTTCTTCTTGTTGAAGAATGTGATGGTGGGTTTGAGATAATTGTCTAACTCTGAGCTAAGCCATTGCATCATCACAGATGAGATGTTTTTGATAAGATGCTGTTTAGTTTTTGCCTTACATAGTAACATAGTGCTGCAAATTATAGCCAAACATCTCTACTCTGTTATTATGTGCAAAAGACACTGGAAGTAGTTTATTTAGATACAACTTAGGAAACCTTAGTTGTGTCCTGGCTGCAAAACATATTTAAAACAATACATATTTTGTATTATTATAACTGTGCTGGGAAACTTTAGCCTTTTAGACGTGGCTCTTGGGCTTTTTGCAGTTTCTCTGAGTATTGTAAAGTCTAACCTTGGAGTGGACCTCCAGTCCTAGGAAGATTTCCAATTCATTCCATCTTCTGAATATTTATTCCTGAGGTAAATAATTGACTACAATCAGTTTGAAAAAGACATTATAAACCCTAATTGACAAATAAAGTATTTTACAGATAGGGTCAATGTTGCCCCATATTGAGTCTTAAAGAACTTGAGTTCATTTTGTTGGCAGCACCCATCTGCTACTTAATGTATTAAACATAGAGGCAGAAAAATTGTACCTAAAGTAATTCTTCCCCATGTCTGTACTGACAGGTATAAAAGTGTTCATTTTGCATAATCCCCGAGAAGAGCTGATGTGAATTTAAACATTAATGTGGTTCAAAAAACAAATTGGGGGTAATGTCTTTGTTCTGTTGTGATTTGCTTGGCTTTCTAAGCAGTGTGACTCACGCTGAGTACCCCAGATCATTGCAGTAGCCCAGGTTCAGCTCTGTGCAGGTAACTGCTGGAACACAGTAAAGGTAAAGACATTTTATTACAAGAATAGTACTGATGGAGCAAAAACATGTTAAATTGTTTGTGTTTTTGTTTTTTGGACAAAAACATTGTATTTCTCATCAAGGCCACACATACACATTGATGGGAAAATAATTAATAATAATAATTTTACATTTTAGTGCAGTACTTTGTAGCTCTGCAAATACTTTGTTCCTCAAAACAATAACAAGAAACTCACTTTAATGTGGCTATTTTCTTCAGATTTTTTTTAGACTATCAAAAATCTGTTATTTAAAAAAAAGTTCAGCACGAGCGATTATCATGCATTTTGTATTTGACGCAGCTTATTCTTCCACAAAGGACAACTACGGCTTGAAAACAGCATACTTCAAAGATCCTTCACGTGTAAGATTTATTTTACTTTGCGCTTCTGTATTTTATGAACTCAGCTCCGTGTAGAAAGAAAAGCTAAACAGACACATACGTCTTTCATCGTGTGCGCTGCGGCTGCTGCTGCGGCTGCGGCTGCTGCTGCTGCTGCTGCATCTTCCTGTGAGGAAAACCGAGAATGACACACACACACACGCACACACACACGCACACACACGCACACACACACGCACACGCACACACACACACACACACGCACACACACAAAGCAATGAATCCCAAACTCAACGCCAGGGGGCGACATCTTCAAAAGCACGACGAACTGAACTTGAAAGAGTGTACTGTGAGTTAACAATTAAGAGAGTTGTGGGTAAAAACAATAGAAACCCGTGAGAGGTTCCAACTTTATACGTCCCGAAATTAGGCTGAGAAACACTGCAAAACAATGAGAGAAAACGACGAGTACAGCAATCAGTTAGTTCAACTCAACTTTTTGGTTTTTTTAGCACATAGTAAATGATTTCTTAACACAGGTTTAAATGCTGGTAACAATATAGAACTGACAGAATCATCCACTGAAAAAGCGAGCCTATTGTCTCCTATTTTCGCCCCAGGAGAACTTTGCATTTCGGCCTCTGATTGCGATGTGACCAAACATGAGCGCGGCCATTGTTTTTCCTCTTACCTAAAAATTCGTCTCCTGGATGACACGGCTGCTGCGGGGCGCAAAGGCAACTCCACGCCAAGAAAAACAGCAGCGCCAAAACTTCCAAATGCATGCTGCGCTTCAAGGAAGCCGCTTGTGTGATGTGGCAGTAAGTTTGGTTGAAGCTACTGCCTTTCCGTTTCCTTCCTCTTCTGAGCTCCCTGATAATTACCACCCACAGCACAGAGCTCCGTCCTTTGTCTGCTGCGCAGAGAGCATCCCTGACCCGAACATGGGACTGCGGCTCTTTGCTGCGCCGATCATATTTCACTCCGTGTGTGTGTGTGGGTGTGTGTGTGTGTGTGTGTAGGGGTGAGAGGGGGTTGACGTGTGTGTGCGCGCGCGCTAGAGATAGAGCGAGTAGAAGAACGTGGCTTGAGTGGTCACGAAAGTTAAGATGACTGTTTGTTTCTTACACGCATAATAAAAGCTTGAGGCATCCAACGAGCCTTTACCCTCTCCCCGCCTTCCTCCATCTTTCCTCTGCGCGTACTTTCCACTCTTTTACATCCTCAAAACAATGCACCATTATGTGGAGCTATTACCTACCTGACGGGGGTTCTAGAGGCTTCCAATAAGCTACATGTAGCATTTAGAGGAGAACTTTAGGGCTCTGGATTTTCTTTTTCTTTTAGGAAAATAAACATGTGTACAGTTATAAAGTCTACTTCTACTCAGCAGCCTCATCTTTAGGTCTCTCGACATAATTTCTGTCAGACACAAGTCAAGATTCTGTTTGGGCCACTCCAAAATGTCAATGTCGCCTTTCAGTCTTTAGATCAATGCTGGTAAACTTAAAATTTAACTTAATTACATCTGACAGTGTAATGAATAATTTTGGGCTTCACTATATCTCTTCCTGTAAAGTACAGAATAGGCACAAGCGTAAAGATTTGAAAAGGCTTTGATAAGCGTCAAACTGTGATGGCTTGGTGACTTTGTCTGAACACCTTCAAAACTGCATCTCTATTTGGAAGTTCCAGGTGAACAGTGGTCAGTATCAAAAGCGATGAACCAGCGAGAGCATCATGGGACTGGCGCCTGTTGTCCTGCGCAACGCTAATGTTGTCGCTAAAAGTGTTCAAGAGGTCAATCCGGGCTCTGACAGAAGGGTGTTTGTTCAAACATTGAGCTGCAGACCAGTCCGGATGGAAATGCTGACCCCATGACCACAACTAAAACCGGCAACATGGGCAGTGGAAGGAGATAGCCTGGTCTGATAAATCGCATCTTCTTCCACCAGCTTCGGATGTTATCATCCCATACAATGGCGATTGGATGATTGCCTGCAGTGTTGAGCCACCACAGACAGGGTAATACTTTGGCCATTATCGTGAGTAGAAAACTCAAATCTCCCCAGTTATGTGGATATTACTCTGACTTACCAAGCATAAAAAAAAAATTAAAAAAACATGCACGTCCTTTTACACAAACAGTATTCTCTTTTGGCTGTGGGCTTGTTCAACAACATAATGTACCTTATTACAAAGCAAAAATGATTCAAGAATGGCTTGGGATTTTAAAGAAAATCATCTACTGTAGACCTCAAAATTTGATCCACTCGTTGTATATGTGAGATGTGCTGAACAAGGTGGACACAATGTTAGGCTTTATCAGTGTAAAGTACCCCCCTTCAAAAACTGGCCATCCAGTGACTCCATTTTTAAGTCTGTGTCTAGTTAAACAGTCTTTGTCCTGCACAGAAAAAAGAACGAGATGCTGAAAGACAGGATTGGCTGGCCCATTTCATCAACCTTTCACTGTTCATGCAGTTTAGATGATTGCAGATGTCACATTTTCTGGCTTTTTCATTAAAATTCTGCGTTGGGATCACTTTTACATGAGGTGACAACTGGAGCATAATGAGCCACATAATGCCTGTGTCTGATGAGCTCATGCTTGACTCAGCATGTCTCTGGCTGTGGGGGCGGGGGTGTTTAAATCGCCTTCTTGCTGTGATTTAATAGCTTCACACATTTATTTTTTATTTTGTGCACAACAATAACACTTCATTAACACAAGAAATAATATCAGCTGTAACATTTTTCCAACAGTCTCTTGCAAAGATCACTATTACATCACTCCAGAGACACATCAAGATGGTGATGAACAGGATGCTTTAGTTTTCAGCGCACCAACATAGCAGCCATGCAGACAGCGGTAGAGTCTGGGACACTTCGAGATTTACTTGGTCTTTGTACCAGAGCGGTGTGTTCAAGTGACCTCCCTGGGCTAGGCCTGGACCTCTTCTCCAAACACTAACGTTTGCCCTCTCCCTTGACAAGACACAGAAGAATCAACTAACTCAAACCAGGTGATTTCAAGTTATCCTCTCAGGAAAGTTTTCATCCGAGGTGTCCCACACGCTGCTGGTGCTGTGCGCAGACAGGAAGTAGTGGTCCTTTCTCACTAAGCGGCAGATGACGTTCACCAGGACCTTCCTGTACTGGTGTCGCAGAAGACAGTAAACGAATGGATCGCTGGATGCCTTGGCATAGACCAGGCATTTGGTAGCAATGCCCCAATGTCGGGGCACATCCACCGAGGGCAACAATTCTACAAGCCTGCAGGAAGAGGAAAGGAGGAGTAAGACACTTATACTGGCTATACTATATATTATTTATAGTCAAAACAAACTGACAGAGACCCTCTCAGGGCTCATTTTCCTGCCAGAAAAGTGGAGGATTCAGGGAGCTTTTATAAAATATTAAAGATTGTAATTCTTTTTAAGATGCCAGTGCTAGCCAGGGCTTAGAGAAACTGTTTTGAATTGTTAAAGAAGATTTTTGGATGACTTCAGAAAGAAAACGACCAGGGGTTAGGGATAGATTTTTATAATGCATGTTTTATCTATAAATTATAGCAGAACAGAGTAAAACCTTTACTTTTCCCTGGGGTGGAAAAATATATTTCTGTATAACTAAATACAATTTATTTTGTTTGTTATCTCCACCACTCTTTGGGGATTCTAAATCATTTTACCAAACAAAGCAGATTTTCTATGAGTGAAAATCGTGTTCTTTTACAGTGTCATAAAGTCGTAAGAGAGAGAGGCGTTTAGGCGTTGCAGATTTAAAAGTTGCTTGAACAAGACTGAGAACACTATGGTCACACCTTTGTAGGTTGCTGCCAGTGAAACAAAGCAATTAAGTATCTCCTTAGTCCAGCAGATGCTCAGGAGTAATGTCACTTTTTCTACTATACATATGTTTATTTTTATCCTATGTATAAATAGATTTAATGCACCTGTTTATGTATGGTTTTTTTTATGTCCTGTGATTTGCATAATCTATTTCTTGTCTTTCATAGCCCTTTGTGACTGTCTGTGAAAGTAACTAATTAAGTCATTCACTTCTAAACAAATATAACATAGTTATAATATTTTCAAAGCAAAGTCCATTCTTAACAGCACTGATCACAAAATCCAATCCGGCCTGACACGAATAATTTCATTTTCAAGATCTATAAAGCGGCATTAGTGTCGAGGTGTTGACCTCGGATGCTTTCCTGGGTCCCAGCGTGACACTTCTGCTGTACCACAGCAACAGAATAGAAACACGTGTCGCTAAACACATTTTGAAGACACACGTCAGCACCACAGTAGGCTGTTACCTCGTTACGACATACGGTGAAAAGCAGATGATGAAGGAACCAATGAAGATGCAGATCTTTTTAGCGGCTCGCCGCCTTCTCTTCCTTTGTTGGGCCAGACACCTCTCCTTTACACTGACAGACAGACGGACACAGGACAACATTATTACATGACTGACATCAGTAGGCGCAAAAGTTACTTAGATTAGCAAATGCATATTTTATGTGCCCCCCACCCCCCACCCCTTGACACCATTCTCCACCTGGGGTGAATATCCACCAGCAGAAGCAGAGTTTGCACTGTGATGACATCTATCCTCTTGCAGTGCGACCTGGCGACTCTCAGAACCTTCAGGTAGGCGAAGCAGAGGACGAAGAGGCAGAGCGCGAAGCTGCTGCAGTGGAACAGCGCCGTGAAGGTGACATAGGCACTCCGATGCGACGCCGCCTCAGCGTCCAGGTGCAGCGTGCACGAGGCGTACGTGTGGCTGTACGCCCCCCAGCCCATCATCAGCTGGATCAGGGAGAAAGTGAAGGAGTGGAGCCAGGAGTAGGACACGATCACAAGCGCGTCCCGGTAGCGCATCTTGCTGGAGTACCTGAGAGGAAACACCACCGCCACCCACCTGTCCACGCTGAGCGCGGCCATGCTCAGCATGGCGTTGCAGGTGACGAAAGTCTCGGTGAAACTCACGGCGCGACACAGCGGGTCCCTGAGGGGCTTCGCGCTGCTGGCCACGCCGAGAAAAGTGGCCGGCATGTTGATGAGAGCGAGGATGACGTTGGAGATGGAGAGATTTAGGGTGAAGATCCCCGGAACGTGGGATCGTAACTCTGCGCTCTGGGTGAAGCATAGCAGCACCGAAAAGTTCGTCAAGAGCGCGACAACTGCCGAAACCACGACGGAGCCCTTCAGGAGGAACTGCGGGATGCTCATTTCCTGCAGTCCCGTGTTTGCTGCCTCGGTGGGGGGGATGCTGTGGAGGGTCCTCCACGCGCTCAGCTCCTGCCCACCTACAGCTGTCACAAACCAGCCCTGCCACATGCCGTACGCCCTCGCGCGCGGACCGCTGTCCAGTGCTGAAATGTCCAAACAAGGATTTCCTGTCGGTTAAAAATGCATCACAGACAAAGTGTGCTAGCTGTGCTTTTTCACGGAACTGCTGACAAAAGTCTCCTTAATCCCAACGGTAACAACTTCTGTTTAACCCGGAGTGAAAAGCTACTGCAGATGAGATTACAAACGGAGCTTTCTGTGCTTTTTCCCGCTCATGCGCACTGGCCGGCCGGCGCCTCCTTCCTCTCCAGAAATACCGTGCGCGAGACACGTGTAGCCGGTGGTTGGCTCATGTGAATTTGAACAATATTCACACAGGAGCTAAAGTTAAGAAGACAGACGCGGATGTCACGAGGAAGTTCTGCCCAAGAAGATGGACTGATGTGTGGCAGCAAAGGTGGCAAGACGTTTACATATTCACAAAATAAATGTGTGTATGTATGGATGAATGTTACAAACATTCCTATTACAAACAATACCCTGCTACATAATACTTTGCCTATTAACCCATCAGTGTTCATAATGTTCTGCCTTATTGGTGAAAATGGCTTATTCAGCATGAACACAAAGCTACACTCACTATCACACACTTCGACTCAAAACAGTATGAAAATGAGCACTGAGGAACTCCTTTACTACTGTTTTTTTAATAGCACTGGTTTGTTTTTAATAAGTGATTTGAACAGTTTATCTGTTTGTAGTTTTTTTAGATCTACTTCACATGTAAGGATTTTTTTGTATATAGCTTGAAAATAACTGTGTTATTTTCTTATTACCTCTAGTAAAGTATCATTGTGAGTACTTCCCTCGCGGCTTAAAAACCACGTTCCTCTGGAATTATTGACATAAATGTTGTTGCTCAAAATTTCTGGTGTTTCTGGTTCATGATGTCTTGGACTCCAACGGAGTCCCCAGAGCAACTGGCAAAGAAACAGGCCCACACCATCAACACCCTCTGCTGCTTATGGGGTCCAAATCTGGGCCCCATCAGTAGAAATGTTGTTTTGAGGTTAGGACTGTTAGCATTAGGCAATAGAAATGGATTAACAATGAACGGGAGTCAATGCAAACTCCTTGTGAAGACAGACAGACCTACAATATACGTGTGTACATGTGTGTATGAAAGGAAGGAGGGGGAGTGCAGTGATAGCGTGCGGCGCTGCATTTAATCTTTCCAGCTCCCCTCATGTTTTTAGTTCTTTCTGTCTCCAGTCATTTAATCTTCACCAGTTTCCAGAAGATTGCGTTCAGCCTGTTTCTCTTTAATTTAATACCTCTTTTTCCCTTTTTGTCCTCCCGCTCTGCCCAGTAGGTCTGCTGCCACTGAGCATGTTTACGAAGGAAACCCAACCTGTTGTTTCAGAGACAGAAATGGGAGGGGAAGAGAGAGGGATGACTCCCCCTTTTTCATGGAGAACCCCGCTGAGTGATCGCGTGTTGCTGCTCTGGGTTCTCCAGGCTGCAAAGTAAGTGACTGATGGCACGGATGATGGAGAACTCCTGCTTCCAGACAGAAAGTCCACGGTGCTCCCCTCTGAGCCACCATACCTCGGGCTGTATGAATACTGAACGCTATGAGTGTGAGTGCTATTACATAACTCAGTCTCCACAGCTGGCAGCAGCTAAATCATGTTTTTTTTTAACTTTCTCTTTGAACTGTACCACAGTTTCAGTCCGTGGGGGATAAATCAGCAGTTTTCTCATCTGATGAAAGTTTCCTGGTGATAAATTCAGACTTTGTCCCGTCTGCGGCTGCTTGTGACACGAGGAGGAAAGCTGACCCTGTTCTGTCTGCATTATTAGGATCAGAGGTTTTTTTTTCTCAAATAGCTGAGAGGAGGAGATGTGGTGTTGATATCATGCCTTTGCATAAAAAAAACATACTCCACTGATAGTTACCAGAGGAGATGTGTAAATATTTTTCAAAGTGGAATGAAACGTCATGTGTGTTTTTTTTTTTTCTTACGGTGTTGGAGTTCTTTATCCTTGAAGCAAATTCCTGAAATAAAAGCTAACTTGTCCATGTTTTCACACTTTCATCTATGCACTGAAGATGAAAGTGCTTTAGTCTACTCTGAATCACTAGTAAGCCTTTTGGCTTCCTGTTTGGTGAAACCAATTATTATTTAAATTTAGAAAATATGGAAAACATACTCCTCAGTACATTGTTTCAAATGAAAAATGTTTAATTTCTTTTGGACTGTACTATGTGGTGCTCCAAGTCTAAACATTTAAAATAAAGCACCCTGATAAAAAACAAACAAATAAAAAAACAAACTACTAGTAGTTTAAAAAAAATGTACATATACATATATATATTTTTTTTCCGTTCAGCCATAGCTGAGGAATCCAGCATTCAAATCATACTCTTTTTGGGGTTGCTGCTGTCCTAGAAGCCCAAAGAAGAGCTTGGTGTTGACGTTGTTTACTTGCTCTAGGTTTTGCTTGGACTCCCAGAGCGGTAGAGAACATGTGGTTCCCTTCTTTTCAATTATTGAAGATTACAGTTCCAGTGTTTTTTTTGGCTAAGCTTCTTTTTTAATTTCAAATGTGTCTTCCAGATGTTCCTATTAGTCCTGTCAAAGACAGTAGTACTTTGTCTAGCGCTTTAATCATTTGGCTGAAAAATGCTAAACTGACATTATCCTGTTATATTACCGGTACTTAAAAACAATTAATTAGGCTGGTTTATGTCCTGTCAGCTCCTAATAAAGATAAACACCCTACTGCAGGGGTGTCCAAACTTTTTGCAAAGAGGGCCAGATTTGATAAAGTCAAGATGCCTGGGGGCCAATAGTTTGTTCGGACATTTTTTAACTACAAAAGTGTCATGCAAATACACACCGTTATAAAACAATTTTCATTGTCACAATTATCTTTATTTTTCAAATGACAAAATAACCAAATATAAGCCACTCAGGCAACTCTAAAAGCAGAAATTCTGCTTTTCTTTCATATCTGGAGAGTCAGATAACATTGAACAAACTGTATAAAATACCTTAAATTTACATGAGTTTAAAAATATCTTTGCCTCAAGAACATTTTAAACAGGAGTTATAAGTAATGCAAAATTGTCTGTTATTATTAAATTTTAAAACAAGTGAATTTTGCTCTTGTCATTTACAATATCTTTCAGAAAGTAATAGTTTGTATCACATCTACAGGTTCATAACCAAATCTTACTCAAGAGTTTAATAAAAATAAGTGCCATAAATCCAGGTGCATAAATGTTCTTTTGGCTCTTCTCTGCTGATAGTGACAGATGTTACCGTTCAAAATACTCAGTTTCATGTCCTCAACTCTCGTCCATTGTGATCATGGCCGTCTACATACCACCGAGGGCTAATGCTAAGCTAGCATTAGAGGAGCTGTACTGCCTGATCAGCGTGCAGATGAACTCCAACCCGGAGGCGGCCGTGATTGTGGCGGGGGACTTCAATCACGTGGAACTGAAGGCTGTGTTTCCCAAATTCCACAAATCCATAAACTTTCCCACCAGAGACAATAACATTTTGGACCAGGTCTACTGCAATATCCCCGGAGCCTACAAGGCTGTAGCAGCTCCACATCTGGGCATGTCTGACCACATCTCAGTGGAGCTGATTCCTGTCTACAAGCCTCTGGCCTGCAGAACTAAGCCGACCACCAGAATAGTTCAGGTCTGGACTGAGGAGGCCTCAGCAGTCCTGAAGTGCTTTGAGCACTTCAGGACTGCTTTGAGCATACAGACTGGAGTGTGTTCAGGGACGGCGCAGACTTGGAGGAATACTCATCGTCCGTTCTGTCCTATGTTCAGTTCTGCACCGACGCTGTGCTCCCTGTTAAGACCATAAAAGTGTTTCCAAACCAGAAACCATGGCTGGACAGCACAGTACGGGCCCTGCTGAAAGCCCGGGATGCTGCCTACAGGTCTGGAGACAGGTTGACTTATAGCAGGGCCCGGTCGGAACTGAAAAAAGGTATTAAGCAGGCCAAGCTCCAGTACAAACAGCAGATTGAGGAACATTTCATCAACAACAACCCCCGAAGCATGTGGAGAGGCATTAGAACCATGACGGACTACAAACACAGCACTCAGCTGACCAGCCGCAACCCCACCCTGCCTGACACCTTAAACAGTTTCTTTGCCAACTTTGACACGGCGGGCAGCAGAGAAGCCGTACATCTACCCCAACTGGAAGAGCAGCACCAGCCCCTCGTCCTACAGAAGCATCAGGTGACGTCCACCTTGAGGAGGATCAACACCCACAAAGCTCCAGGACCGGACAAGGTGTCAGGCCAGACACTGAAAACCTGCGCCGACCAGCTGGCAGGAGTGTTTCTGGACATTTTCAATCTGTCCCTGCAGCTCGCCACGGTTCCTGAGTGTCTCAAGTCTTCCACCATCATCCCTGTACCGAAGAAGAGGTCCATCACCAGCCTGAACGATTACCGGCCTGTCGCTCTGACCCCGGTGATCATGAAGTGCTTTGAGAGGATTCTTCTGAAGTACATCAGAGACTTCATCCCCGCAAACCTGGACAGCCTTCAGTTCGCCTACAGAGCGAACCGGTCAACAGAGGATGCTGTCTCCATCACTCTGCACACAGCCCTGACCCATCTGCAGCATCCCAACACCTACGTCAGGATGCTATTTGTAGACTTCAGCTCAGCATTTAACACCGTCATCCCAGACAAGCTGGTGCTGAAGCTACTCGAGGTGGGGCTGCCCGCTTCACTGTGCCACTGGATCAGAGACTTCCTCACCAACAGGCCTCAGGTGGTGAGAATAAGTGGCTCAACATCGTCCCCACTGGTCCTCAACACAGGCACGCCGCAGGGCTGTGTGCTCAGCCCAGCTCTCTTCACCCTGTTTACACACGACTGCGTGGCCATCCACCCCACCAACACAGTCGTGAAGTACGCGGACGACACAACAGTAGTGGGTCTCATTTCAGACAACAACGAGACCCACTACAGAGAGGAGATTCTGCAGCTCACTCAGTGGTGTTCAGCCAACAACTTGGTGCTGAACACAGGGAAGACCAAGGAGGTCATTGTGGACTACAGAAGGTCCAGGAGGACGGATCACACTCCCCTTCTCATAGGTGGAGAAGTGGTGGAACGTGTGGACAACATCAAGTTCCTGGGCCTCCACATCACGTCTGACCTCTCCTGGAACACAAACACCTCCCACCTGGTGAAGAAAGCACAACAAAGGCTCTTCTTCCTCAGGAAACTGAGACGGGCTGGACTTTCCTCACAGCTGCTCGTGAACTTTTACAGGGCGATGATCGAGAGCATCCTCTGCCTCAACATGACTGTGTGGTATGGTAGCTGCACAGCACTGGAGAGGAAACAACTGACACGGGTGGTGAGAACAGCACAAGGCATTGTGGGATGCCCCCTCCCAGACCTGGACTCCATTTACACAGACCGGGTCAAGAAGAGAGCTGGATCCATAGCCATGGATTCCAGCCACCCAGGCCACAGACTGTTTGTGCCGCTGCCATCAGGCAAGCGGTACAGGAATATACGGACTACAACAAATAGACTGAGAAACAGTTTCTTCCCCACAGCCGCCAGAGCCATTACTCCCTGCCGCCCCCCCCTCCCACACATATCATAACCTCGCAGTCACACATACATATCCCCCACCCCCACACAGCCACACTGTTCTGCACTTTGCACTGTCACATTATCTGTACTTTGCCATAATTGGACCTGCTGCTACTTCTTTGGTGTGGTTGAGTGCCTTTAGTTAATTTAGTTGTATATATTGTTATTATTATTATTGTGTGTTTGCTTATTTATACTGTATATATTTGACCTTTTGCACGGGAGCTGCAATGGAAATTTCGTTGAATTCTGTTCAATGACAATAAATGCTATCTATCTATCTATCTATCTATCTATCTATCTATCTATCTATCTATCTATCTATCTATCTATCTATCTATCTATCTATCTATCTATCTATCTATCTATCTATCTATCTATCTATCTATCTATCTATCTATCTATCTATCTATCTATCTATCTATCTATCTATCTATCTATCTATCTATCTATCTATCTATCTATCTATCTATCTATCTATCTATCTATCTATCTATCTATCTAATATTAATGACATCATGAGGAAAGCGCATTATGTGGAAATGCTAAAGAGCACAAATGTATTTAAAAAAATGAACTTAGGATTAGCTAAAGAGAGGCTGAAGGACAACAAAGTCAATGTTTTGGAGTGACCATCACAAAGTCCCGATTTCAGTCCCTTGGAAAATTTGTGTGCAGATCTGAAATGTAAAACTAGCTAACAAACCATGACTCAGTGACACCTGTAGGAATTTCAGCAAATTTTACAGATAAACTAAGAAGGTTGTGAAAAATGTTTTACCCAAGTCATTCGGTTTGAAGGCAATTTTAAGAAACACAACGTAAACCTCTACATTAGCAGAAAACGACTCAATATCTTTCAAGACGTTTGCCCCTCCTCATTGAAGCAGCTAGCAAAAAGAAATGATTAGAGTTTTATCGTATTTGATCAGTTTGGTCTGAATTGATGTCAAAACAGATAGAAAAATATGGTTGTGTGTATTTTTATGCAGCATATGCTACCGTTCAAAACCTAATAGTGTATCACTCCTTGAAGGTGTGTATGTGTCCTCAGTCCGCAAAAATCTGGACCTCTAGTTTGGTCACAGCGGCCGTTATCCTCATTAAAAGATTGAGTCAACTTTATAGCTGCAACACAAGCCAATTAGCCTGTTCCTTCAAGCACTAAGGCTGAGAAACACACATAACAACACACCCACATGAAATTCATCAGCACATGCACTGGCTGTCATATTGCCAATGTGAGCACACACTCCGCCCACACAGAGGTCACAAGATGTGAAAAATGTAGCTGTATTATTCAAGATCCACAAATGCAACGGTTGTGTAAGAAAGAGGAGGACATGAGGGGAAATGTGGCAGGCTGGGGCAGAAAAAGACAAAAGGGAGGGAGTGAGCTGGCTGCCTGCCAGAAGAAACAAACGTTTTCTGGTTTTAGTCTCTGTCACACAGACTGTGGCTGTATTTGGACATTCATTAGATTGACAAAAGATTGTTTACTATCTCCCAGCATGTAGAAAACTCCCAATTCAAATCCAAAAGTAATTTTCCTAAATTAAGAGTTTTGTTGGATCATGTGAAGATTCGGCAAGCAGGAGTCTTGACGGGGTTCATTATTGATGGAATGTGAGACACTCCAAATGACCTCAGCTTTGTGTTGTTGTCTGACTCACTGTCTTTTTTTCTAATAAACCTGCTCAGCATCTCCTTTGTTTCCAGCCTCATGATCCACCAACATGAAAATGAGTATCTCAGCGTGGCCACCGCCACTCTAGCCCTGCAATTCTAGCCAAATGTAGCAGGATTGTGTCTTTTTCAATTTTCTCAGTTAAACATATAGGTTGTGATTATGTAATTGTACGGGTTAAAATATCATTTTCACTCTCTCTGCAACAAGTGATGTGCATTTCTCCAGACTCCACCAGCTTTGAACATGTGGACACTGAAATCACGGTGCATTGTTGGTAAAATAACTTCAGCTAGCCTCTGTGAACATCAATCAAGTCTTTCCACAGATTCTTGTTAGGGTTAAGGCCTTGACACATGAATATACTTTGATTTAAATCCCTCCATTGTAACTCTGGGTCTATGTTTTCATCAGATCTTAAGACTTTCACTTTTCAAAACTTATGTTTTCATACTGGTAGGATCTCTATAGAGCTCTATGGGATCATATAGAGATCTATCAGAATCTCTATAGTTCCATGTTCCATTGTGACCACAGTCTGCGTTGGGTGATGTACAATGTGAGCTTTTCAGGGATCAACATCGAGGTCAAAAAAAAGCTCAACTTTGGTCTCGTCTCACCGTTGTTCTACATCAAGGGTCTCAAACTCCAGTCCTCAAGGGTCGCTGTCCTGCAGTTTTCAGATGTGCCACAGGTACAAAACACTGGAATGAAATGGCTTAATTACCTCCTCCTTGTGTAGATCAGTTCTCCAGAGCCTTAATGACCCAATTATTCTATTCAGGTAGTGCAGCAGAGGCACATCTAAAAGTTGCAGGACTGCGGCCCTCGAGGACTGGAGTTTGAGACCCCTGATCTACATCAATGGTCTCAAACTTGGTCTTCAGTCGCTGGTGTTCTTCAGCTTTTATGTTCCTCATGTTGTACAACTGGATTTTGCTCATCTGTGAGAACATTTTCATACTACTTATGTTTTCCTTGGAAAATGTGATTCAAGTCCATTATGAGTCCCATCTGACTTTCTTTCCTGTCCCACGTTTTTTTTTTCTTTTGCTAAAGTTTGATTTAGGAAATAAACCATAAGTTTTGAATGTTAAACCACTTGGTTAGTTTGAGTGAAACCCCAAGTCAGAGTAAACCTTTCAGAATATTGAACCTCTACGGCAGAAACATTGTAGCAACGTCCATGAAGTCCAGACAAAGAGGCTGCCTACAAACCCTAAATGGCAAATTATTTATGTGAACCTTGACTAATCGGGAACAATAAAAACAACAATTAAATTTTACAATAGCAGTAATAGCTAACAGATGTGGGTTTTTTTTCCGTATGGTATTCTGTTCCACAAAACTTGATGAGTGTAAATCAAATACTCAAGCTTTTGAAGCCCGAGTTGTTGACCAAATCCTGACAGATAAATGTACCTTTTGCATTTGCAATGAGGCTGATGTGAGCACCGATAAAACTGGAAGCTGAGGAAACACAGAAACAAAATGAGTTTGTTAATACTCTTCATCTTTGAACTATTTGTTTCGATCCCTCTTTCACTACAGTCAAATGCTGGACATATAAACATGCCATGTGCTCTATCGATCTCACAAAGCTGCTCGTTTTTTTTAGTCATTTAAAATTATTATCTTCTTTCACACCAACCCCGTCTCTGTCTTAGAAGCAGATTTGTCCACACAGTGATAGTCGTCTGTTTCTGTAACACTTTTATAAATGGACCATTGTGCCTGATGATTTTAAGTCTCAGTCTGTCTGAGCTCCAGAAGATCAAACTTTCTAAAATAAATTTTTTACATGTTTTATAAATACAGTTCAGCCCCAAATTATTCAAACCTCTGGCCAATTTCAATATAAAACTCTTTGCTTATGAAATCTGTTACTGGTAGAAAACTGGAAATGGGTCTCCCAAAAGACAATACGAAACTGTTAAAAAGAATTATGTTTTTATTTAAATGCTACAACCATAAATACAATTTGCAATATTTATTACCACATCTCTTTTTGGTGTTTAAACAATCAACTTTATTGATGAACTTCAAGTCTTTTATGTTGGATGAACTCCTTCCCATCGCCCTAATCTTTAGCTCCATCCACTGACTGCCACTCAGATTCAAGTCAAAACCCCAAAACATTAATATTACTTCCAGTCAGAACAAACAACTTGGAGTCAGTAAAAGACTACAGTACTCTAACCTAAATCTGTCAGGAATACGAATAATTTTCAGCTTAACATATAAAACCACGACTTACTGGAGAGTAGAAACACACATTTGGGTGTAAATTCAATCAATTTAAGAAATTGTGTGATAAGTTTATAACGTTCCAGCTATAAACAATGTTATTAGGTGTGATAAAAACATATTCCAGAAATATTCAAACATGGAGGTATCTGCTGGGCTGTGGATAGCAATGATAGCTGAACGGCCCCCAATCAAAACCAGTCTGTGGCCCATACAACGCTGGGCTAGCTCTGCTCTTATACACACTGAAGTTAGAGTGTTGTCTCAAGGATGTAAAAACAATAACTTGTAATTTCCTTTTCATAAGTTCAGGTTAAACAGAAGGCATCTATAAAGAACCCCAGAGTCATGCTTGACAAAGATTTTTGCTTCACCTCGCACGAAAACCAAGTCATAAAAATAATTTGATATAAAAGTTATGTTTAAAATAGGAACCATGCTCTGACGATTCAATACAAAACAATAGCAGACAGGATTGCTGCAATTCTATTTTAGTTGGATGCCTGCACAAGTCATTAAAAACAGTTAGAGTTCAACCAGAAGCCGGGATGCTGACAGGTAAACCAGCCACGTGTTAGTCTAAGAGTCCATTGTTCTGATTAACACAGAGTTCTCGGTAGCTCCATCTGAAAACAGCTCATTATTCTGCGTAGTCCCACAGTAACACTGCCGCTCTGCTTTTCATTCCAACATTTTTCAGATCCAGAACAGGGGGCAGCGCTTTACGTCTCCTGGCTCCCGTTCTCTGGCTGGGTAACAAACCTTAATTCCCCCCGCGCCTTCAAATCCGAGACAAAAACCAAACTGTTAAGAGGGCTTATAGTTAATTACCTTCAGTCTTTTTACACAGCCATCTATCTTACTGACTGCCTGTGCCTGTCTTTTAATGTACTACGTATCTTTTTTCCCAGTTTTGTTGATGGTAAAAGGACAGAATGCCACTTTTTGTAGTCATACTGATCAGTCAAGGAGCTTCACACTAGAGGCACATTCACCCACTGGCACTCACAAACCAACACATTTACATGTTGATGCGAGCAGATTGGTAGGTTTTTGGGGTGAAGTGCCTGACCTATGGGTACATTGACATTGATATTACTTTAGATTCATAATATTTTTTATAATATTTCATCTTTGTAGCCATGTCTGAAGAACAGGCCTCCATGTGGAGGGTAGATTCTGGGGAAAGTAGTTAAGAGTAAAGCTGGTTCAGATGCAGCCATGCTAAATAAAAGTGCTACGAATGTTACAAATGTTACAAATGTTACTTTTACGAGCTCGTAAAAGTCATAGCTGTGTCTTAAACATGTTATATAAATAAAAATGAGTTGAACTGAATGAAATTAAAGAGAATAAAAGGAGTTTGCTGACTGAGAAAAATATTTCAAGAGTTAATCAGCCAGTGAAGTGGCAGTAAGTCACTCAGGCTGCTGCACCATTAAAGTCACAGACTACTCATCGGACATATGCTACTGCTGCAGCGCCTCAGACAGCTTGGACTAAAAAAAAACAAGAATTCGATTTAGTGAAGGCGTTACAGTTACACAGGCCCTAACTACTTCCATCTGTCTGGAATAATACTCTCCTCAAATGACTCACCGCTTTGCTGATCAGAGCTACTGTGTGCAGCACATGGTGAAAGGAGGAGATGAAATGCAAACCAGCCAAAGTTTCTAGATCTCTATCTACACACCGCCTCAGCCCACACTATCCTGCTGCATAATATCATCATCACACCTCTCACCGCCTTGACTATTGGACAAAGCTTGGCACAGCCATTTGTCCTCACAATCACTGTTTTTGCGCAAATCTCTACCTTCTGTCTTCATTTTCAAATTTGATTCTATCTCACATTAAGGGGCAAAGCTGGACTTGCAACACAAGACTGTCAGTGACAGCTACTTCAGGGAATCTTGCAATAATATATGCTTTCCCCGGGCTACGTAGTCTTTTTCCTTTTTCTTCTTTGAGATTTAACGAGGTCTGAAATTCCATGAATTCCACTGAAAGCACGAATTTGTTTTTTACTGAGATTCGGTCTGGAACTTCTCCGTCTTTCAGAGAAATGAGACACTGCAGCAAGACTCCCCTCTGCATGCCGCTCTCTGTGTCCTACACCTCATTTATAGTTCAAGTTAGTTTTTTTTTTTCATTAAACAACTGTGGCATTTCACCAGTCAAATAACTGAGCAACCAAACAGATCTTGGATTATCGGTGAAATTGCCCTTTGGTGCATTGCAAAAGTTGTCTGATCCTTGAACATCGATTCAGTTTCCTGGATCACTAGTCAGTTTGTACAGCTAGCATCATCTTGCTAGGTCAAAGGTCATGACGGATGGTGGTGTTGCATAAACTTTGTTCCGCTCTGTTGTTACTATAGCAAGGAGAAATAATAAAATGATTGGAATCATAAACATTCTCCATGATGTTAGTTTCACTGACACGATTTAGCTTAAAAAACTATTTGGCACCATGTAAGTAAGAAATATGCACAGGAGGAACTATCTTCAGATGTCGGCTGACCACATCTTGAAATTTGGATCCTGTCCGGCATAACCTCTGGAGTTATTTTTGTGTTTTCTCTTTCATGCATTGCAATTTAGAGGAGAATGGGGAAAAAAAGAAAGGTTAAGGTCATTTTAAGGTATAATCTGACTAAACACCCGTGGGATTGTGTGCACCGCTTAATTTAGAAAATCGTAATAACAAAAATTCATTTGACAAAATATTATTGGTCGTTTTTTATGGTCACTTTTAGGACTTTGTTGTGTTAAGAAAACTTGCAGTGGCGATGTTATTGGTAAACTGTGCAATGACATCAATCATTATGTGTCTAAATGATTCTTTCCTCTCTGATCTGTGCTCCATAACTGTGAGGCTCTGTGAAGCATTCTTCCTCTCGTTTACGGTGCGGTTTGCTACAGATGGAAATTAGCTTCAGCTAAATCTGGTGTAAAGCATCTGCTATTAATGCTTTATGCACATCGTCCCTGTTCATTAAACTAATACTGAACTAGTAAACTTTATAAACGCTTACTCTCTCGTCGCCTCTCCTCCATAAACACAGATTTATGGAGTCCATGACTACAAGTTGTCCTGTAAAATAATAAGTAGAAAGAAATGAATGAATAGAAAATCTTCATAAAAATAAACAAAACAACCATTAAAAGTGCAGCCAGAAGTCACTTATTCATGACATGGCATCCACCTAGGTGCAATTTATTCTGAGTACTAATGCAGCTGTTATGCGAAGGCTCCAGAGGTTTATTAGAGTGAACTAGCAACATCAATACTGCTTCTCGTTAGAATAAACTTGTCAAAATTAAAAGATGTCTTTAAACCTAAATCTGTGAGGGGTATCAATATTTTTCCCTCACCGTTGAAGTTTCTTTTCTACTAATTAAAGCATTTAGACCCTCTCATGAACTATATTTTACTTCAACTGCTGATACTGTCCAGTCCAACATCTGATCAATTGCTGCTTCTATTGCCACGTCAGGAGCTCATCTTTGTTCCTAACGCGCCATCTAGTGGCCAATTTGGAAAACAAGCAACTAAAAAACGTATTTGTCTCGCAAGTGGCCTGTAGATGGCACTACGTTAAATGTTTATCTTTTGGCAAAGTCTGGCCTCATCCGCGGTATAAACAGAACACATACCTGTAATTTTTTTTTATATCATGGACACTGGTACTTCGCCGCAGTTAAGTGAGTGTGTTATATATATAATGTGAGCTCAGGGACACGGCTTGGACGGGCAGTTTTGTCTTTATATGGATAAAGAGCTGCGTCCACTCCCTAACCCAAGGATGTAGGATTGCTCTTTTCCCCCCTCAACACAAACTCACCCACAAATATGGTGTCCAAGGACTGCATCTACGGAGCAGTAACAAATGACCTTTTCTTTTTCTTTCCCCTTTTGCTGGCATAGCTGCAGCCACCACTGTTACGTGACCCAGTTTTGTTCAAATGGGCCAGAAAGATTATCTTTCCTTCAGTGAACTGTGCAGGTGCCAGTACACTTTAAGTAAGATCCCAATCTCATTCAGCTCATTGTGGAGAAAAACTGTTACCATCTATGAACATGTCTTCTTGGGTTGTATTTTAAACCAGATTTAACTGGGTATATCAAGATGAATAAGTTTGATTTCTTTAATATTCTAAACCAAACAACCCTGATACAATTTCAGCTTCTGTGGGTTTAAGGACTTAAGATGTTCTGCCAGATCATTTCCTCCACATGACATAATAAAAATGACTTTGCCAGGACTTTTCCTTTTATGTGTATAAGTACTGTTTTTATAATATGGTAGCTAAGATTTGTTTAAATTAACAGAGTGCCTTTCCAAACCAGGGAGGAAGGAGGAGGACTGAGAAGACATAAACAGTGGAACCGAGTTTGCAGCTGGTGTCCGGCACACCAGACAGAAAAACACACACGGCTGCCCTGGCACAGATTAAAAAGCTTCTTTTTTTTCCTAAAGCATCCTCATTATAAAGTGTAGCACATTTCACTCAGCAGCAGCACCATGAGTATTGAACCATACAGTATTTGTCAAAATGAAAACGGCCTTGCGAAAGTATTCACACCTCCTGAATTTTCACATACTAAATAACTTCAGTGCATTTTATTTTAGTGATAGATCAACATGCTGGTTTTTAAATTGCGAAGTGGAAAGAAAATTAAACATAGCCTTCAGTTTTTCATTTTTCTGCTAATGCTAATACCTCTAAGTATTAGGGCAACCAGTTGCCTCCATAGATCACTGACTAGTAAACAGAATACAGCTTTGTATAATTTTAGGGATAAAGTTGCTAATATGTTAAAATCAAAATGGTGTTATCAAGCAACAGAGGTGTGTGTGTGTGTGTGGGGGGGGGGGGGGGGCTTAAATTTGGCCTTTATAGTAAGAAAGAAAACATTGTTGTAAGAAAGCCATAAAAGTCCTAATTGCAGTTTGTTACAAGCCTGGTCAGATGAGACTGAAACTTTTTAATTAACAAGAAAAAAAATACTGCGCGCAGAAGAAAAGTAAAGTCACACTGAGTGCGACATTATCATGCTGAAGCAAGATGGTGGCAAGATTATGCTTTGGGACGACTATTCTTGAGCAGGGACAGGAAACCTGGTGAGAAAATATCTTAAATAAAGGCAATGTCGGTATACAATTGGGTTATGGTTGCAAAAGATGAGACTGAACAACAATAAATTAAAATCTGTTGCTGTAACGTGACAAAATATGAGAAAGTCCAAGGAGTATGAATACTTTTACATGACACTGCATATAAATCAAAACAAACATTTTGAAAGTAAAAATCAAAAACAATAGACATCAATGCATCTGGAAAAGTTGCTCGCTTGCAGTTGTATTTCCTGAAAATGCTGCACACCGATTGAAATCCTCACTCTTCTCACTGGACTGCTCTAACTGAAAAATAAAGTCCCGTCCCATTTTTCAATGCCCCAGCAGCTGAGGGCGCACGTTGAACAGTAAGTCGTTGTTTCCTCTGCGAATCTCAAGCAGGAGAGGCAGATCGCTCTGCAGAGCTTGGTGGATGTCTTCAGTGGTGCGAACTGGGTGTCCGTCTAGCTTCACTATAACGTCACCTGCCTGAATGCCTCCACTGTTCAAAACAAAAGGAAATAACTCTTGTTATTACTTTCTACCAAGATATGTGCCACTTATGTTGCCTTTCAAAAGTAAAAACCCTTAAACTTAAACTTCACAGACCAGCTGGATTTTTATAAATATTACAAAACAACCATTTAAGTAATTAATTTCTGGAAGTATTTATGGGTATTAGAGAAAAAGTGGCTGAACACACATGTCGTTACACTTTTCCTAATTTTGTTTGTAGAAAAAAACAAGTACAACTGTGTATCATTCTACTTCAAGTGATATATATTATGTTATACATGTCCTCACCATCCTAAAATAATGGCCAAAGTCATTTTTTTTGCTAAAATTGTTTTTTTTGTTTTGTTTTTCTCTTGCCTAAAACAGTTTTGGACATAAAGGGGTGGTGATTCTTTTGCCAAAATCTGTTTTGGAGAAACATAACTTTGGCCATTATGCTATGAAGGTGATGATATTATCCCAATAAAGTATATTAAAGTTTATAGATGTAATGTGACAATAGGTGAAAAAGCTCAAAGGGTGAAATTACCCTATATTTACTATGCGAAACATAGTAATCCTTAACCTGATAGATTTACAGTTCTTCGTTTCAAAATATCCCGAGATAGTTTAATCTCAAAGGTCTAAATATTTTATAGCAAGTAATATAAAGAGCTATAAGGAACTGTGTATATTAGAGGGTGTGTGTTCATACCTCTCAGCAGGACTTTTAGGGATGACCTGCTGCACTAAAATGCCACTGCTGACTTCAGGGAAGTCCGGATCTTGAAGTTTCAGCTCTGCCATTAAACTGAGGCACAAAAAAAGCCCATCAACACGAAACAAAACAAGTCTATTCTTACCCAACCTTCAGTGTGTTTTTCTTCTTAACTCACACTTTGGTGATTGTTATCATCCTGATGCCTAAAAAGTACTTCTTTGTTTCTGAAACAAACAGAAAAGTGCTACATTTATTATTTAAAAAGAAAACGATTTTATATCATCATGTTTTCATCATTAGCAGTTTTCACCTGTGTCAGATTGAGGCTCCTCCATGCGTCTTCTCTGCAGTCGGGTCTTCTCTGTCACATAAGCAACAGCCGGTGTGAGATTAACTACTTCAATCGACAAGTAGTGGATACTTGTTGATTGAACAACTTTTGTCTTATAAAGAAATTCATCGTTATCAACTTAAGACTCTCACCTTTGATATATTTGGTCTGTGACTCTGTGAGGAAGTGACTGATCCTATCTGAGGGGATGGCAAAGGAGATTCCTGCAGTCACTTTCAGAGTATTAATGCCTATGACCTCGCCATCCTGCAAGACAATGCATCTAAAGTACTGTGCACATGTTGCTGAATCAACCCCCATCTCTTTAAGATATACATTGTCTTAAAATCCAGTGATGTGATCCTGGTCAAAATCTCTTTTGCCCAGGATCACAAAATCCTACAGTAAGTCCAATGCAGTATTAGACTTGCTTCCGAAAGTATTTATGGTATTGGACAGTAAGTCCAATCTACTAGATTGAGTTTGCTAATCCACTAAAAGTTGGCCCATAAATTAGTCAGGCATAAGAAATGTTCAAAACTCAGGAGAGGAGGGAGTTTTGTGTTAAAAAACCAACCTAGCTCGGCCTTTGCCGTCCCACCAATTCTGCTCGATTCTTAACTCCCTACAGTGCTTCATCTGGGCTTTCTCCTATTCACTTGGATTTCTTGAGAAGGATTTTGTCCGGATGAATCAGCGAACAGAAGGAGAAGTTGTGAATGATGACATTGATTTTCTGCAATGTTTTAGAATTGTAGTCTGCCAGTCGTTTTAGGAATGGCAGCGGAGGAAGTGATCGAACTGTTCAGTCCATGTTGGCCACGCCTCCAAATATTGAATTAACATTGACAGCCATCTTGTTTGGATCGGCACTTCTCTCTTTGAAGTGGAGGATGGTTGTTTATGTCGCAGACAATTTCTGGTAAGTTTCTTGGCGTCGGGCTGGCGCATCACATATGTCATGGGTAAACGTTAGCGATTGTGTAACCTTTCAAACTTTAACAGAGTCCACGCCTTCGACAAGCAATCATTTCTCAATAGCAAAGGGTCCCGATAGCAGTCAGGTCATATTTAAAATATATGTAAAAGAAAACACACTGTGATATTTTGCTATGGCAAAAAAAAAAATCACCACTGTCATATGATTTTTACTAAAACCCCATAAAATAGAGATCACAAAAATATAACTTACCAAGTTCACAAGAGGTCCTCCAGAGTTGCCATACTTGTCGCATGTAGATGCAAAGTAGAACAAAAAAAATGCAAACATAAAAAGCCTGGTCTTAATCATTATTTCTTTGTCATACATTCAAGCCCAAAATGGCTGCTGTCCCTGGCAGAGTTATGTTTAAGGAAATCTGAAAATTTGACCAACATGTTTCTTCCAATTAGAGGTATATGAGTCTGTTAATGTTCTCACATTGATAATGGCATCAGTCTGGATGTAGTCCATGTCTGAATCCTTGATGCCCAGCTCTTTGCCGTCTCTCTGAGCCGTGCTGACGATGCCTGTTGTCACTGTGTTCTGCAGGGCGAAGGGGCTGCCGATGGCAACCACAAACTCCCCTGGTCTCAGATCAGCCGAACTGCCCAAAGACAGGACAGGAAGCTTCTTCTGCTCCCACAGGAACGTTCACATATAAATGCAAACACAACAGAGTGGAAAATAGATGTCAGGAAAACACATGTGGAGCTGAAAAACAAAGTAAGAAAAATGAATAAATCGTACTATAGAGGAGTAAAGAAAGAGGAACACTTTCAAGCTAACAAAGCAGCCCAAGAATTTGGGATGCGGGTGTGAGAATACGCACATCAGCGTTGTATCTGTGAGTCACAGAGTTAGTGTTTATCAAAGTATTTCCGCTGGCTTTCTGAATGTCTAGCAGGAAGACTCTACAAATTGTCACACAGGTGTGTCAGGATGTTTCACGTTGGCTCATTTAATAACCAGAAAGAAAAGACCAGAAGAATCCATAGAGTCGCTCTGACCTGTGGATTGATCTTGATGGTCGCTATGTCTGCCTTCCTGTCTACATCCCTGACCGCAGCCTCATATGCGTCTCCATCGTGGAGCTGGACCCGCAGCTGCGGCCTCCCGGTCACCGTGCCGGTGGTGGTTACCACATGAGCGTTGGTCACAATCACACCTGAGTGAGTCACAATGAAACCGGACCCGCTGGACAGACGCACGTGGCGACCAAACAGAGGATGTCTGGAGAGAAACGGAAGAACAGAATTGAACTGGTTTTCTCAATTCGTCCTCTGAGTGCACGTTGATGCAGCTTGTGAAGTGGGCTACACTTGAAGAGCTAAAGTAAGTTCAAACTACACCACAGCAAAAGAATGGGGCAAGTTGGATGGATCTGTAGGGAACATTTGGTTCAACATCCAGCTCTGTACTTCACACACACACACACACACATTTCACACCTGACAAACAGTTCGATGTGGACAACAGCAGGAGCTATTTTCTCCACGACATCGGCGATGAAGTTGAACTTGTATCGAGGGCTGCTGGGACGGGTGAGAGAACGACCTGCGCCGACATGAGCAAACCAGCTGCATTAATACAGAGAAAGGACAGCAAACACAAGTCCCATCATCCCCATCCATACACCTCCTTGTAAAAATACTCACAACCCTTTTTATATTTTGACGTGTCACAGCCACCTCATTTGCTTTTTCTGTTCTTCTGTAAATCTCTGCCTAGCTGTACGGTTAGAAAGCCGGGCAGAGAGGAGTTGGAGTTGAGAATATGATCCTTCCTCACTATGACTGATGGAAGAAATGGTTTGAATTTCTCTTTGCTCTGTGGTCCTGCTCTGCCTCTTTGAAGCCTATTTCCAATATTAACAAGTTATTATTGAACAACTGAATAAAATCCAAAAAGGGAGGCATTGGAGTTTCTGGTTGTAGTACGACACGTTATGGACGAATTCAGGGAGTATGAATGCCGCCAGATATGAATACCATCCTGTAACCATTCAGGAAAACATAAGAAAACATATTTGCACATTAGCAAAATCGGCAAAAAAAAAGATAAACTTGCCTTATGGTATGTTTAATTTAATATATCAAACCTCTACAAAGAAAAACTTTTGTGGTTTTGAATATATTTTCTTATCTTAAACTGTGAAGAAACATAAGCAGACATCTCAAAAACATAAGATTAAAAACATGAGATTAGTGGTGAGAGTTGCATTTCATTAGACACGGGTTTTATGGCAAATCTAGTGACATTTCTGAAAACAATTTAAACCAGTTAACACTTTTACAGTATTCATGAATGTCAATTAAAATTCTACTATGACATTTAATGTAAAGAAAACAAATCCAAATATCCAGCTGCTTTCCATCCTCATGTAGAGCAGCAATACTGCACACTTTGTGGCCCAAAGAGTGAAACTGTGAAATTCTTCTAAAAACTAGATCTATGAGGCTAAGGAAGAGGAGTCCTCAGCTTGTTGTTACTAAGGATACTAGAGGCAGACATTACTTAGCCACATTCAGCACCTATGACAACAGAATGACTCCTCAGTGAAAAAGTCAGGTGTTAAACTGACCCTCCAGCTCTCCCCCACTGGAAACATCTGAATTACACCAGAAGAGGAGTAAAACAGGCAGAAACAGTAAATTCAAGTACAAGTCCATGTTCTCCTGGAATCAGAACGTGACCATGAAAAAAAAAAACATATAAACTTTCTTTTCCTTGTTCTCTGGTACTTTTTTTTTTTTGCATAGCTACAATAGCGTTTAAATTTATTTTTATTAATGTTTGTTCTACGTCGCTGTTTTTTTTGCATCTGATACATTTTTTTTTGTTGAAACCGTCTTAAAATTGGTAATTTTTCGGTATTTTCAGGATAAATCAATAACAATGTTGCAGTAGTGTTATGAGACCGTATATTAAAAAAAAAAATTATAACTTAAAAGTTTTTAAAGGTTGCATATTTATCTCTGCGGTCCTACTTGGGTCCGGAGTCGAACACGGTCCTTTGTGCGCTTGGCTCACTGCTGCTCTCCCTTTCTGCACGGCTCTCCGACTGGCAGCTTTCAGCTTGCAAACGTTTCCGTACGTCCTCCCGTCGGTGCCGCACACTTCGTGGTCCTGCTTACACCGGCAAACCCCTCTGGACGAGCCCCGCCGCTTCCCCGCATCGGAAGCGGAGAGCGTCTTGCACTCTAGGCCGTCCCCGCACGGGAGGTCGTTCTTGCGGCCGCAAAGGTCCCCCTCCCGCGGCGAACACACCAGGCAGCAGCCGCACTTGTCCGGGACGTACCCGCCGGGACAGCTGGGGCTCGGACAGGAGCTCACGTCGCACCGGGAGCCGCATTTTTCCGGGCGCGCAGCTTCGGACAGGCCGTATGTAAAGAAGAAAAGCACGGCGAAAGCTGGGAAGAAACGCATTTTAGCAGGCACATGAAGTTCGGACGGAAAACCTTTCGTCCTCATAAAGTCAAGAGTAATTTATTTTATGAAAAAAAAAAATCTGCATCGAGTTCCCTTTAAGTAGCTAAGGTAGCCCAAGAAGTTGAGGTTTGACTGCTAAGAGTCATGTCTACGTCTATATGAAGCTCCTAAAAACTCATGGTCAGTCATGCGTGTCAGCATAGTCTATATTTTCACTCCTGCGGTTTAGTTTTTCAGAAAAAAGAAAAGAAAAAACAGTCCTTTCCACCGACAGGGAGCACATTAGGAACCTGGCCGGACCCCAAGCGCCATCTAGTGGACACAAAAACACACAACAGCAATAGTTTCACATAGAAATCCCTCTATCGGCCCAGGAAGCTGTGGTGCGTTCAATTAGAAACCTTTAAACCTAATGCCGCAGTCTCAAAACAAGGATATATGAACACTGACTTTTGGATGGATCTTGGCTAAACTCCCCAAAAACACAGATGAAAATGGCTTCAGCGCGCCTGAATGACAGCAAACCTTTCATATTCCATAGAGAATGTGTGGAGTGTTTTAAGATGAGACATAAAATCCAACAGCACAGCTTCTGTCCTAAAAATAGTGTTTTAGTGATCTTATGTAAAATGTTAATTTTATTGTATTTTTTTTTAAATATGTACGCTTTTTATCTTTGAAATACAGTGTTATGAATGCAGGAGTTCTGCTTTTTAAATTGAGGTAATAAATTAACCTTGATGATATTCTAATTTATGGAGATTCACCTCAGATGGGACTATATGTGTAGTAATTGGATCTGAATATAAATTAATGACTGATCAGTTTGAATTAAGTATGCAGCAGCTCGGGACGTGAATTGAACCTTCAGATGATGATCTGTTATTTTGCAGTTGAACATTTCTTGGTATTTGTCGCCGTTTCAATGTTATGTATGTAGATTTAAACATCAAACACTTATATTATAGAGTCCAGTAAAACACATAAAGGCTACCTTCTTGCAGTTTGAGGATCCTCAGGCCTTTCACTAAAAGGTATGACAGACACCTGACACTAAACGATTCAAATTTCCCAAATTTTATTACTTTTTGTTTGTTAAATATACAACTCTCATACAATCATCAAGTTGGAATAAAAACTTCAAGATTCATACATAAGAAAACTCAACGGCATCGAGCAAAAAAGAGAAATATTGTCCTAAATGTTTTTCAAAGAACATTTTACAAAGAGGAATTGTCATCCCCTAACGCACGCGGTTCAAGAGAAAGCTGCCAGCAATTAAAACACATGCCAAACAACAAATACATTCATTGTTATGAGAAGTCCCATTTGTGACAGCATTCTCTTGTACTGAAATGTTTCGGAGATAAAATCCGTGTGCAAACCGTAAACAGAATACATTCGAGCGCCCTCCCTACGCAGGCCGGTCCTCTAGATTCAAGTTTCATCACGGTTCTTAGCTTGAGGCTTCGTAATTCTTCAAAAGAAAGAAAAAGAACATTTGGCAGTATGTAGACTTAAAGACACTGTCAACATTGCAGTTTTGAAATATGAATAACAATGGGTACAGAGTGGCGTGACCCATGTGAGTGCAGGTCCACATGTATATTACACAAAGTATTCCTATAAGGCAAAACAAGAATTTGGGGGTTTTATTCCAGGTGAGGACAAATTCCAAACTGCAGAATAAATCCCGTAATGGGGAGCCCTACAGACCAGTCCCTTAGATTAACCCAACACTACTTAACTTCTAAAGTGGTGTGTTGTGGTGCATAAGTGCTACTTTTTGGCAATTACCCCATCAACAGACCTAATGTGAAACTTCAGCAGATGCAGTTGAGTGGATTTTTGTAAAACAACAACAACAAAAGGAAGGTTGCTTTCCAAACAATGAACAAAGCCCCCTCTGTGGAAAAGCTGATTATTCAACCGCACCAAAATGGCATAAAGGGTCTCACTGACAAGAAATCGAGGTATGTTAATCTCTCCAGCTTCCACGTTTTGCTGCACTCTCTTAAAAATTAAAACTAAATCGCCTCAACTTAGCTTGTACAATTCAACACATGTTCTGTTATCTATGCTTGCCTTCTCTCTCTCGTCACTCCAAAGACAGATTTGCACTGTTCCCAGTCTCACAATCTCTGCCCTCATTTAATCCTCCCTTATTACAGACTGATGTTGGTACAGAACAACAGGCTGTTCAACAAGTCTGTCCTTAGGTTCTCGCTTTACCAAGAGGAAAAAAATGGCCGTTTGCAGTGGAAGGTTTGTGTGAAGGCATTGCCCAGAGTGACCACCCGTCCTTGGCCACCTGAGCGGCTGCGCTCCACCACAACACGGGGCATCTGCACCAGCTGGATGGGACTCTTTCCATCCTTAAGCGCCTGAGTCAGATTCAACACCTGCGGGGACACAGAGTTAAAGCATGAACGGCAGAAGCAGCTCACTGGAGGCCTACAACAGAAAAGGTTAATCAAATCTGCCGTTACACAGCGCTTCCTATTTGCATGCACGTTATTTTAAAAAATGAAATGTTTCAAAGGGCGGCATAATTAACAAAACAAACAAAAAAAAGTTCAAACTGTACATAACATGAAAAACAGTAATGTGTATCATATATCAGGGGGCGTCTGGCCTGCTCCCGTGCAAACCCAATAATTTGCAGCACTTTAGCGCTTTTTGCTGCTGGCCTGTAGAATCAGCCTGAGTCAAACATTAAGCAGCCATTACAGATTTCATTATCCGTTTTAAACTGGAGCCGAAATATGTACTTATTTTCTATTTCCTAATGCTATTCTTTAACAAATAGAAATAAATGTTAGCTGCATTTTTATCATTTCCAGGCAATACAAAAATTTATCACAGCAATATTCCACCTGTCGTTTGCATTCCATGTAGATTTTAATCGCAGAGCTTTGTAATTATTCTTTTGTTTCTGTGATCTCAGTTCAATACCCCCCCCCCCCCCCCCCGACATTCTCCTATCTTTTGTTATCGCCTCATTAAAGGACTGATTATTTGATTGATACCTAAAGAAATGACTAACCTCGCTGTGTGTTTTGATTCTCTCCAGCTCATTAGCCTTATTTTGATATATATCTGTGTGTTAAAGTAAAGGAGCCTGTTTCAAGCAGCTGTCAACTCACCTGTCCTCTCATGACAGACATCTGTCTCTCAAACATGGTTTTATCAAAGCCTTTATCTGCCTGAAACCAGAAAAAAAATCACCAATCTTAGCACAAACACTGCCAAATAAAAAAAAAACTACAACAGCTGTGTTTGGAAACATGTTAATTTGCACCTTGAACATCTCATAGAGGTCCTCACAGAGGTCCTGGACAAAGTTCATATCGGAGATGCGGGACAGCACCAGCTCTCTGGTCTCCTGGGAGAAAGGCACCTTGGCCTGAGGGAGCCACGCCCAGTGGAAGGGGTCTAAAAGATGGACACAACCACAATCAACTTTAACTTCATTCGTCACAAATAATTTGTGTTTTAGAGAAGAAATTACCATTAAAACTATTTTATTATTTGATAAATGAAGTGAATAACTAGCAGTGAAGATTATAAACTCTTTACGTGCATCTCTATTGATTTAGAACTACAGGAAGTAGAAAGTATCGTTTGAAGTATCGTAGTGTAATAAAGTGATTTAAGTGAAGCTTGGAAAAAAAGAGCACAATAGATATTTTTCATTCAAAACTTAAGTCAAAGTAGAAAAACCTAAGGATTCTTGCTGAGCGCATCACAGGCAGCAAGTGTGACCATGACTGTATATACGTAATATAAATGGAGAGTCTTATCCAGTGTATGTGCTATACACACTTTGGATATACATTACAGTATATATATATTTTTTTCCTTCAGCAAAATAACTGAAACTACAAGGTTCAGAACAGACATAAATTTGTTTCTTGAATACCTCATTAGCATAAAACTTTGAACGGCAGCCAACATTAGACAGCAACCAAACCAGGAGCCATTCTCCTTCACAGCTGTCCTAAGTATCAATATATCTTGCACACTTTGCAGTGAGACATAGCACAACAGTGTTTCGTATTGTGAATTTTACAGGTAGAGCATAGACATGTTTGTCGCCAAAACACACACACAAAAACACAAAACAAGTAAAATTGTAAGATGTATATGAAGGCATGAAATTCAGAAGAAGAATGTTAATGCAACCATTCATCAAGACAAAAAGTGTAATACTCTACTTGATTTAACAATCATTGATTAAACTTTGCTTTGTTAAGCAGGGCAATAAAAATAAAACACTAAAAAAAAGGGCGAATTTGAACAAGTTAAATATCAGCTTTAGAGGAAGGAAGATGGATAATTTCCTCCTTTGTCTAGAGCTGAAGCTAAGCTAATTATCTGCTGTCTGTTTCTGATTACAAGCAGAAACAGACAGCAAGGGTAAGTGAGACATTTGACAAAATGTCAAGCAGCTTCGCTGACAGTTTGGCTAAATTGTCTTTAAATTTCTTTAACATAAAACGCAATGAGTAATCCCCGCAAGATACGTTCTGTTTAATTAGTTTTTTTTGGCATTGTAATTATGATAATTGTCAGACTTTCAAACAGTTAATGTAGAGATAGACTTAGTAAGCACAAGTCACAGAAGTTTCCAGACATACATGCTCTCCACTCATCTGGGTGTTTAAAGGGGAAGGCCAGGCCGTTGTCGATGGCTGCTATCTTGATGCAGGAATCTGTGCTGTTATCCGACCACTCAGCGTCCTGAAACAACCATCGAGAACAGCCTCATCACACGACTGATTTATTGAGAGTTTAACTAAGTTAATTAATTACACTTATTGGTCAACATATGTCTGATGATGACCGATGATCGCTTTTATTTGGGCTGTAACATAACTGCGTCCAGGATGAAGCATTACTACTAACGTGGCATACCTTGTCACTTTCGTCTCCCTCTCCTGGCTTCTCATACTTGATCAGCCAGTTGTCGTTTCCTCGATCTGAAGAGGGAGAAAACAGAATATTACATGTGCCTGGATGACGCAAGTGCTTAAGGCACATAAGGAGACAACAATTTAAAGATCCAAGTTTAAAGAACTCTGACAATTGAAGCAACAGTTATCCTCCAGGGTCAGCAGATTTTTCAAAACAATTAAATTAAGAGAAGTAAAAATAGGAAATATAACAAAACGCTCTCCACTGCATCAAGGCAAACACCCTCACCTGTGTTTCTGATAACATAATCCAACACCACCAGTCTCTCAAACTGGGACTGCAGCTGCTTCCTGATGTTCTCCGGCAGAGGTTCGGCCTCGAAGCGCCGCAGCCAGTAGTCGGCTTCGCGGTAACCCTCCACAAACAGCTGAAACGAGCCCACCTGCAAACAAACGGGCAGAACATGACGTCCTCACGCAAAACAAATAAACTGAATGCTTGAGTGTGCGGCAGCAGTTCAGCTTATAAAAACAGGAAGTTGACTGATGATGTGATAAACTGTGGAAAAGCAGCAACAAAGACTTGAAAGAAGTTGGGTGTTTTTCTTTTGAGAAAACCGTGAACTTGGCCTGTTGACATGAACAAGCCCACCTTACAGGTGGCTCTCTGCTGCGCTACAGCTCCTCCCCCAAAGCAGAGCCTGCCGTGAACACAAGAAACTGATAGTTTTCCTGTAACATTAACATCAACAATATTATAAGATTCTGTTAACAAGCTGAATTGGAAAACACATTTATGGGTTTCATACAACACGGCAACTGTAAGCAGTGCATTTATTTACTTTATCTCCATGAGGGGAAGGTCAAAATAAACAATGGAAAGAAGAGACACATGGAGGCCATGTTATTTTGAGCTCCTTAATCTAATATTTCAAATCATGCTAAAGCTCTATTTTTTTTAGTTTTTGTGTGTGAATTTATGCAGATAAAAAAAACAAACAACTAAACTTGTGTTTAAACACATTGATTTTAACATTTTGATTTGTTATTGGCGTCCATAAGTCGTGCCTCCGGCTCCTGAGAAAATTGCCCAGCAAAGAGTTGACGCTGAGACGGCACCACTTTTTAGCGGCAACGTCAGTGCCTGAGGTGGTGAAAACAAGAACTGGCGCTAAACAAGCATGTAAACATCAGGAAAGTAAAATGTTTTGAAGAGTTGTAGTTGTTCGTTACCTTAGGAGGAAGGCCCACTCTGTGAAAGCGTCGTCCCACCTTCGGGACTTTCTCTAAGGCGTACTTCTTCCCTCTGGACTTCGCTCTGTCTATAGCGCTGTAGTGGAATGTCTCACTAGCCAAATAAACCACCTGAATGCAAGAAATATATTTAGCCTGGACCACCAGCAGAAAGCATGTCTTAAAACAAAAATAAAACACAAATCCATTTACTTTGAAAAACAGATTGAAAAAGTTAAAACACAAGGCTTTGACAAAAAAAAGTCAAAAAAATTAACATTTCTTAATTACTTCGTATTTAATTGAAACATTCATTTATTTAATCATCTGAAAGTTACATTTATTTGTTATATCAAATTATTTATACCCCTTGGCGGATTTCTATTTAGAGCCTCTTTCTAGTTTTTTTTTATTTGATAAATATGTTCCCTGTGATTAGAAGCGACTCAGTCAGAGTTCGAACTTGAACGCAGCTCGGTCTGCAAGCTCATCTGACCAAAACTACACAGGTTGTGTTGCAGGGTATTGTCAGAAGGAAGGGGAATGTCAAAGTGTTTTTTTGTTGTGTAATAATACAACTTTCTGAGAAACTAAAATTAGAGTTTTCACCAAGCCATAATGATCACAATCAGATCAGAGGTAAATTACCGAAATAAGTCTCCATGTCTAAAGGCTTTATATAACTTTTTTTGTATTGAATTACTGATATATTAAACTTTTCAATGCTACTCTATCATTCTGAGATGCACCCATATTTTCAGGCACATGATGCCGAGATATTGAGCGTACTGAGAGAGGTACCTTTGTTTTGGGCACCACTCCAAGGCCGAGCTTCGTATCAACCAGGGAGGCTGCGGCCTCTGACAGATAACCCTGATTAGGCAACAAGCAGCCTCGGCCAAAACAGCACGGACAGCAGAGCTAATGACAAAAACAGGACACAGAAAGAAGTTTGCAGGGGGTTAAAAATGCCTCATATGTGACTGTAGTCATTGATACATCATGATCTATCAAAAGAACGAAACTAAACCCGATAAATTAAAGCAATACTACTTTATATAAAAATTTGCAAATTAAATCCACAAGTGCATCAGTTTCCTCTTCAAAATCAATAATAGCCTATGCCATTAGGTACACAGTTTACCTTGTGAAAGTATTTGGTCCATTTTGGGTTCAGGTGACCGTAAGGTTCTTCTGACTTTGGTTTAAAAACTCCAATGATTTTCTGCAGAGATAAAAGTACGGTGAACATTAACCAAGTTTATGCTCAAAAGGATCAGCTGAGACTCATTTGTTACATGTCAAGTAAGAAAAATCACAACTTCAAAGACAAAATCTATATTTCAGTTTCATGATTTTTCAAAAGGAAAAAGGGGGGAAAAAAGTGTGAAGTGACTATGACAAAAGTGACAGTTGAGTCAATTAAAAATAATTAACTCATAGATCAATACCCTAGAATTTTGTGCAGTAAATGTTCCTGTGTTTTTGGTGTTCTGAGAAAAATGATTGTAACCTTACCCCTTTTGGGTCTTTGACAAAATAGCTCCCGCTGGACCCTTGGGAAATCCTTTCAGGAAAAACACCACTTTCAATTGCCTGTTCTGCCCTCAGGATGAAATCTGCAAACTCTGGATCATCTGGAAAATGGTTGAAGTCCCCACTGTTTGCACCTGGTTGGGAAATAACAACAAAAAGTTGTTGAATGAGCAGCAAACACAGAACATGTTACATTTTCCTTCAATAACTTCAAACAAATGAAGGAGTTTTCGTAGAACTTGTTATCCATGTCCTAAAAGGGCCAAATGTTATGTTTCAGAGCTGCACAACTTTAAAATATAGAATGTATAAATCGGACAAATAAAAAAATCCACTTATTATCCGAGGAAAATAACTGAAACCTAGAGTTTAGCAGCAAGAAAAACAAAAATGACACAACAAGATTCATGCTTTGGCAACAACAAAAAGGTCAAGCAGGATAGCAAGCCAACAAGACCCACTAGGCAACAACAGGTGTTGTTTTTGAGCATAAAGTTTATCAGATAACACAAAATCCTTGTACCATTGACTTAATTTATTTTTAATGCATCCTCTGTACAAAATGTACCGTGTTATCCACGGGTCGTCTTGTCACACAAATTTATAACACCTCTCTTAAAGCATTCCACCAGTATGTTTAACTTTTATTATTAATTGTAATTGTTAAGCATTTTATCTTCTTTCCAACCCAGTCATGTGTTGAAAAACCTTGAATTCACTTATTATGACCAAAGAACACATTTTTGTGGGGAAACTCATTGCAACCGATAGAGTATGACTAGCTGTTACAGACACTGTCCTGGGCACCTACATTAATTACTGTGGTGACGTTTTAAACCCAAGAGTAAACAAGGGCTGATAATGTGGGACTTGCACAACTACTGCATTGCTCAATTTAAAGTATAAGGGAGTGTTAAGTCAGTAACTGGTAGAAATTATGGTAGAAGTTTGTTGTTAATATATTTTTATGCAGTTTTTCTCACCAGTTTAGTTGCCACTATAGTTAACTACAGTCTGATTGGGTTTACCTCAGAGTACTCTTAAATCCCTGATGAAGTTGTCAATTTATTAGATCTACAAGCTAATACCAGAGAATATTTCCTCTGCTATCTTCCCAATAAGTAAAATAAATCATTTAAGTTTTCATTTAGCTCAAACTTGACAGAGACACTTGATTGTGACTAGTTTCATCGGTATTTGAAAGTCACAATTACTGTAAACTTACAGCACACTTTGCGGCACAAGTCACAGAAAGTAATATGCACGTTGATTTTAGTGGATGTGAACTACAGACATTTCTCCATCTAAGCAACAAAACTAGATGAATCATTTCATCACTTGGCAAAATAGTTCAGCTGCTTTGCAGATCTGTTTGCGAAGTCTCTCTGGTTAATATGCCCTGCTAATTAAAGGCCCCTTTCACATGACATGACACATTCCTACCTCCTCAGCTTGCGAGAAGCAGAACAGTCAGCTGACAGGGAGGCTGTGTGTGCTCTGCGTCAGTCACACTGTGTTACAACATGATGCAGGGAGAAAAGAAAGGAACAGATGCCGGACAGAGAGGAGCAGATGCAGGGTCTAGGCGAACACTTAACCAGTCATTTGTTAGAGAAATGTAGAAAGAAAACAACAACTTTGAAGCTAGTTTACTTGAAGAAAGAAAACAGGTGGCAATTAAAAAAAGGATAACTAAGAGAAAAGATCTGTTAATATTTGTGTAATACAATTTCACCATTAAAATCAAAGAAAGACTGATTTATCCACAGGTCAAAGTAGAAAGTGTTTGTAGCTGGTGCACAGCCACGTGGCATTTGCTTGGTCATGTGACAACTATAAAAGGAATTTAAATCTCATTCTTGTTTTAAAACTACTGTAGAAAGATGTTCAGTCCATATATTTAGCTGCCATCTTTCAAGGATGAAAGCGTCCTGCTCTGCATTTGCGTTGAAAGTCTAAAATTATATCATCCCGGAGTCTGACAGCAGAAAGAAGTAAAGCTTTTCTCTCGTTTAATCTCTTTCTACTGACTTCAATTGACAGAAAGCCTGAGTGAACGTGAAACAGCTGAAGTACTTCCTCTCTCACCTATCCTTACGTTTTCAGCACAGAGCACCAACACTGCACTACAGACTATTTGTGAGTCGACCTGCAAAGTGGCCTGATGCATATTTGATAACAGCCTCTCAGACGTCCGGCTCAGTTTTTAGGGAATGGAAAGCTCCTTTGTTTGCAGCAGGTTTGTAGGGAGTGCAGGAGACCCGGAGTGAAGAGTGACACATCAAAATAAAACAAAGAAAAAAAAAAAAAGAATTTAAAAATAAGATTTTTAGTGAAATTGAGTCAGTACAGGACATCAGAATAAAAAATAAATAAAAGTACAATTAAAACACCGTTTTCTGCTTTTAGTGCTTTGCTGTAACTAGAGCTGAACCGCATGCAGAAATCACCAATGAGAGCGAGCAAGTAAATGTTACAGGTAGTAACTTTATAGAGCGATGTTGTAATTTTACACCGTATTTGTGTTAAAAGGACTCAGAAATTGGGACGCAGAGACCTGCCATTTGAGGCTCAATCTCTCTCTACCTGTGGCCTAGATTTCAGAAACTGATTAAAAAGGGTCCAAGAATAGATTCCAACAATCGGAGATAACAAGCACTAAAAAAAATAAAAATGACACAAAGAAACAAGGTGGGCAGCATCATGCGAGTTAAAAATTGAATGTGCCGCTTCCATGGTGACTACATCATGTTTTATTATTTGTTTCCTCCTGTGCCAGACTCTGTTCAAATCATTTTGGACTGGTTTGATCTATAAATGCTGGGTATAAAAAGCAGGTACCGTGAATGCACACTATATTAGTCCTCAACACAGTTGTCAAGGGTTTGATTCCCGACCCTGGGATTTTTGCTGCATGCCTGCTTCTTCCTCTGCCCGTTTCCTGTCTAAACACTGCCACTACAGACCCCTAGAGCCAAAACAAAAACTTTAAAGAAATGACTGAGCTGAAGGAACCCGCTTTCAATGCAATCTTTTGAGTAAAAACAAAAAAAGACGAAAGTTAAGGACATATGCTAGGATGGATAAACAAATCCTTTCATGTCGAGGAGTCCTCAAAAATGTTACCTTTCTCAAAACACTGCATCACATTTTTACTATTGTATGAGCAACAGACCTTGAAACAAAATTGAATTCAACAGGTGAAGAAAGCTGGACACTTGAATTGGCCAAAACAAGCTATAATCTATTTGAAACATGGCACTGTTAAACTAATTCAATTAAGTAGAAATAAAGATATGTTTCTCTAAAATAGAAGTAGTTGTTTATAAAATCTCTAATTAGTGCATCTGTAGTTCTAACTTTGTAATTTTGCTTTCCACATAAAGACCTCAGCAAAAATACAGAATAGACCCCAAGTAGAGCCGCACCGGGCTTCAGGTTGCAGTCGTCTTTGAAACATTGTATTTGCAAAGAACTGCCTGGATGAACTGTTTGGTAGACGATTATTCTTGAAGTATTTCATTCATATTCTGCTCAGCAAAATTATATTTGGACAGTTTGAGGGACTCGTCTAAATTGTCCACACCTGATGAATATCTATGCATACTAGCTAACATGCTAAAGCTAACAGAGAGGTGGGGGCCAGAACGCTGAATAAATTTAGCATTTGTATGTGTTTATTTTGCAAAATATTATGTTTTACCATTCCATTTCACAAGCATAGTGTTTCCTAGACAGGGGGGATGTTCCTTCACTTTCCACATCCTGACTGTTCATGTTTTTGACATAGAAACAGCTTTATGTGTAGAGAAGGGAACACATGTTTCCTTCAGCAATACGTGGGAGAGGGGCACAGTTTGTTAACTCTATGCACCAATCAGCCAGATAAATCTATGGTCACTCCAGCAATTTTTTTGACAACTCATCAAAATGGTTTTTTTTAAACCATGAGAACAACATGAATTTCTTTTTGGCCATGTAATATTTTGATTTTGTAGAATTGCAGATTTTTTTTTTTTTTTTTTTTTTTACAACCAATTTACTCACACAATGTGTTCTGGTATAAATATAAAGCTCCCACAAAACGTTACACAAGTAAGCAAATATAATCTTTAGGGTGACATCATTTACAGGTTAATAACACAGTTATAATGCATGACGGAAAAGATCAGTTCAAAGGTGCAAAGTGCTAGCAACGTAATTATAATCAGCTCCCAAAGGATTTACAATGAGCCAAATAGTCCGTGAAGTCAAGAGGACAGTTTTAATAAAGTTTAGTAACTTTATTAAAACAATGTCTTGACTACACGTAACAACAATGGAAATGCATAAAACAGCATTACATGTGGCGTAAAGTTTACATTTCCTCTCCTGGGCCTTTAAAATCCCGTGGAAGGGCTCGGCAGGATACTGGATCAATATTCCCGAGCGACTGCATAACATTACATCGATTTGCCCACGTTGCATTCACTGTTAACTCTTTTTTTTTTTAAAGTGGCACTTTCCTATGGGTAAAAAGAACAACCATACGACACGGAGTGAGGACGACATTTCTAGCTCTCCATAACGTGTGGGAACTACACGTTTAAGTCCGTTAATCTAAATAATTACCTGGGGAAGCCAACGTGTCTTTATCCGACGACGAGCTGTGTCTGTTCCGTCTGCCCCTCTTGTCTCGGCCGCCCTTCGGAGACGTCGAGCTTCCTGCTAAGCAGGGTAACAACAGAGCCTCTTCGCCGGAGCCGTCCGTCTCGAGCTCGGTCAACACGCTCTCACGGGAGTCCGAGATACGGACCGCGACTCCGGGATTGGCCGCAAATCCCAGTCCTATCCGGCTGCTGTCAAATGATACCTTCAAGGGTCCCGTGGAGTGAAAGTTAGAGTCCAGTTCGGGCACTGCTGCTACCGCCCCGGCGTCCAGCACAGGCAAGCCGCTTTCTGTCTCTGTAAGATCGCACTCTGACATCATTTTTCGCTCCTTCTTTTGTAGAATGTTACAGTTAATTGAATGATTGGTCACAGTTTCTTCTCTTCGAATTATTAATCGTTCATTTTACAACGAATTACATGTTTGGACGAGGACGTTACCCTAAACGTTATCACTTGATAACAGCTGCTTTCGCTCACCAGTGTGCCAACATAATCCGTCGTCAAGCCTTTTCCTTTCCTTCCTTGTTACCTCTTTGCGCATGTGCAGTATGGCCGTAGGTTGGAGATGCCTTCAGGTGCTATTTAGAACATCAGAACTCGAGGTATCTATTGACACGATGAATCTGTTTATTATCTTTTCACTTTATAAGAATCCCAAGTGTAAAAATAGCTTAACTCAATTCTGAAGTTTCTCGAGATTATAGCAAGTTGTTTGTAAAATTATTCCACTAGTTTTTACAAATTTTACGTTTGTTCGGTCTAATTCAATACTGTGCAACATGGGAAAGACATGTACTAGTTAATCTTTTTGACAAAGTAGTTCTTCTTTTCTAGTAGAAACTCCGCTACTAAGCTAAATGCCCATAACACTGGCACAGTTATCCTTGATTATCACATGCTTGTGTTAAAAATCCCTGCATGTGAACGAAACAATTTGATCAAAACGACGGCAATTGTCAGGATACGAAATATGGGCACAAATGGCTTACCATATTTGTGTCATTGACAAAGCAAGCTCACTGAAAGCGAGTTACATTGTTGACCAGTAGATGTCGACGTTGATACACAAGTCAAACCATACATAAAACCCTACGGTTTGTTTGTAGGTTTTTTGTTTTCATTATCTAGGCAATCATGTTTTTCAGTGTTTTTCAATGTTTGGCTAGCATCAGCTTCAAGAACATATGGACACTGCGACTGATTCTACCAATAGGTCTTTCTCACTAGCTCCATAATAAAACAGGGTTTTTAATTTAAATCCATTCTCTGACTATTTTTAGATACCTTATTGATGGACACGCCACCTAGCTGTAATCCATGAATCATATAAGCATAAACACCAACAAAACTTGAATATGTGCAGCACTTTGCAAAAGTATTTATACCACTTGAACTTTTTGTCATTTGTAGTTTCACACCCCTTCAGGTCTGATGCTCCTCTCAAAGTTCCATTTGTCTAATTTCCTAAATGCTTCCATGGATATATTGTATTGTAAAGCAAAATATTGGCTTATCTGATCTGATTTTTATGATTAGCCATATTGTTTTAAGCTGTCATATTTTGACATTTCAAGAACTAAAACGGGTGGCCACTTGTGTTGGTGTGGGACAAACTCTTATAACGAGTTGACTTTAGGTGAAAATTAAAACTAAATAGGTATTTTTTGGTACTGATATCTCTTTTGTGCATACTTACAGAACTTGCTCATCCCTTATGGGCCATTTGAAACCAAAAGGTTTCATAGACCACGTAAACTTTTGAAAGCATAGACAAAAGTCTGGAGAACTACTGTTCCGGAGTATTTTAAAAGTCTAGAAGATGTCCTGGCTTCTTTAAACCAAACTAATGTGTGGGTCAGGACTGAAACTCAGCCTTTTCACCAAGTGCTTGTCTTTTTTTAATGAGGCAGGCTAGCTGAAACTCATGCAAATAAGCAACCAGCCAGCTGGTAACACAGCAGCCAAATGATCAAGGTAGGGGGCTTGGAGGTGAAGGAGACAAGGGGGGAGAGAAGACAGGGATAAAAGAGGGAGATGGACAGTAATAAAACATGACTGGTAGCTTTTTTTTATTGTTTCTGAAGGTCTAATCTTATTACTTTATTCACATTCAATCGTTTATGCCTTCTTCAGTAAAATATCCCTTTCTCCTGCATGGATGAGTAATGGAAATATGTCCCCTGACAGGAGAGGACACCAGCACACCTTTCCCTTTCTCGAGAAGGGATAGTGTTTCAAAGCTATATGCACCTCAGCCACCACTGGGTGACAAGCCCCCGCAGCAGTGAGAACACGACTGCCCCGATGCATGTGTGCGTGAGAGCGTGAGAGACCTGTCTTTCCCTCCCCTGTAGCGCTCATTCCAGCAGATTCTGCTGGCAAAAGATGTGGTTTACCCTGCCAACAGCAACCACCCGTATCCATCCCATGCTTCTATCCTCCTCTCTCTTTCCCCCTTGGCTGCCTGATGAGGGAGAGAGGAAGAGCCCTACAGCTCCACTCATTTTTCATCTGCATGGGTTTTATCTGTGATTAGAGTGTGCCTGAGTGAATCTAGCTGTACCGCATGTCCAAATAGGTGCCAGCATGTATGTTGGCTTGCAAAAGTATTGACACCCCTTGAAGATTTTTTATTTTTTTTTATTTAATTTTGTATTGCTACAACTACAAACATCAATGTTTAGAATTGTGTGTGTGCCTCTTCCAGTTTTGGATTGGAGGGAGAGTGAATATCAATCTTGCCACAGATTCTCGGTTGACTTTAGTAAGGCGTGAGACTAAATTGCTCCAATTTAGTCTTACACCTGAAATCACTTGAAATCCATATCATGTGGATTTCAAGTGATATGAAACACTTTTTATTGTTGCTCAGGATGTATGTTTAGAGTCGAATGTGAACCTCCGCCCCACTCACTTATGAGCCTACATCTATGCATCTAGCTTCTCATCGTTTCTGGTTTCTCTGCTGAAGAAAAGCACCCTTACATGAATAATCATGCGTTTCATTGTAGCGATGGCATGGTTTCAGTTCTTTCTTGTACATGTTTTTTTTTTTCATGTAGTCCAAAAAGTTCAAATTTGTTCCCCTTCAAACAGAGCATCATTTGGCAAACAGAAAACTGAACTTCATTTTGTTTTCTTAGCATGGGGCCTCTTGGTTGCTTTTCCAATCAATGCTTAGTAATCAATTAAACATTTTCCCAACATGTATAGTCTTAGTTTTGTACTTGTTTTTTTCACTTTGCAGATAATGGATTGGATAATCCTTTTTGTAAACTTGTGCATTTTTTTTTACCCCACTTTAAAATTCTCTTCAACTTTCTCATTGACCTGTCTGATGTTTTCCTCCAAAGTCTACCCAGAACACCTGAATCAAATTACACACAAGTGGGCTCTGTATTGTTAATTGTTAAGGAGACAGATAATTGTGAAGGCAATGTGTTGCATATAGGACTTTATATCCACATTTTTATTTTAGAGAGTTCAAAAACAATGTGTAATTTATATTGACCTTTTACCATTATGCACTACTTTGTGTTGGTATCTCTCATTAAAACTAAATAAAACACATTAAGGTTTGTGGATGTATGGATACTTTGAATAGCATTATTGCTTTGTGATTGCAAAACCAAAAATATCATTGCAGATACAGCAAAAAACCCCTAAAAAATACAGTCATAAAATTCTGAAAATGTAAGGCAAAATAACCTGTTCAAATTTACAATCAGTATGATAAAACTCAAGTAAACACCCCTTATTCATAGATATTCAATTTCTAACAAGAACAACGGTTAGATGTATGCTCGTCATTGTTTATCATTAAAGCCTCTACATTTTGTGGCTTTTCAGCTGCCTCGTCTTAGATGTCAGTATTTACTAGTTGTGCTTCCGTCTGGTTTGGGCGATGAAGACCACGCGCCTGTCCTGTGGAGACATCCTTCACCTGTTGCCTGTGAGGAACGATCCAAACATGGGAGAAAGAGTCAGAAATCATGTGTGCGCGACTATGTGCATGTGTGTTCTTAGTGTGACCTGAAAGTGTACATCTCGGGCCAAACATCTTCATGTAGCAGTGTGTGCAGTACGGCTTATCATCGTACTGCAATGCAATCATTGGCACATGGTTACTGTGTTATCATTTTCACTTAGTCAGATTGTGTTCTTCATTTTTTAGTCTTATATTGTCTCATTTATCTCCCTTATGTACCTCAGCATGCTGGCCAGCTGTCAGCTGTCTGTTGCACCTCTGGCACTTCAGGCATAGAGGATGGTAGTCCCTCCCTAAGGACCTCTTCTTCTCCCCTGCACCAAAGACAAACAGCAGCAAAATGAGGAGCAGTTTATGTGTTTTTACTATTAAAGTGGAACATATTTTGTTACTGTACACATGTAATATGTCTTTACTTGCTTTAAATACAGAACAGTTTTAGCTGCGCTTTAATGACGAGACAATTTGCAATTCTTGATATGCATGTTTGTTAGACATCTACCTTTTAAACCAAAAACTTGACTCATTGTCTTTTAACATGTTGGTAAAATATCTACATCCAAGATTGCTGCATGCAACTTCTACAAAGCAGAGATTTGGAGTGTTTCATCTTGTTTTAAAATGTCTACAGGGCATAAAATATTTTAAAAAAACTGATTATAAATAAGAAAAAGTTAGTCATTGACAGTCACAAAAAAACAATTAACAATATTACTAAGTATTAAAACTAAACATTTTGGTGAAAATGTGTTTTAAGTGTGATATCTTAGTCAGTGTGTTCAGTGAACTTACATTATAAGTTTGTTTTGTTTTGTTTTTTACATACAGTTTATATCCTTGGGTTGGGAAAAAATGTGTTAAATACAAGGTCTTAGAAACTATTTCCATCCTTTACAAATATAATCTGTTCTTGCTTTTCAGTCATGTGTAACCTTATGCGAAAATACAGTTGCATTTTTTGTTCGGTCATGAAATAAGTGCGATCAACTACAATTTTCTGGTTTGGTTTCCCAAGCCACATCCACAGCATTTAATGTCTCCCTGCACTGTACAATAAAGAAATCACTGAAACAGAAGTTGTCTGACAACATGAAGAACACTAAAAGATATCAAAAAGAAAAAAATCATTAGGATTTTTAAAGAAATTCAAGAACAGATGAGAACAAAGTAAATATGAATCAGAGGTGAACTATTGCAGGAGTTGCCGGACTACCAAAGTTTCTCCAAAGAACGCAGAACGACATTTACAGCTAAAGTCACTGCTTCATATAGAGCTAAAAACCAAGAGATGGCATCCATGGACCAAAACTACAGCTGACAAAAAAAAAAAGACAAAAGCCCATCCCCCATTCCTCCGGCAACATTTTAATCATCCCCAAGACTTTCAAGAAAACATTTTGTGGAGTGACAAGACAAAAGTGGAACTTTCTGGAAGGAGTGTGTCCTTTTACAGCTGTTCTAAAACGTTTCAGGAAAAAAACCTCATATGAAACACACCAGCAAGTCCACATATGAAGGATTGAGAAAAAAAACGACTTAAATTAGATGCTGTTGCATGACTGGAGGGATGTTCATTCTCAAAATGCCTCCAGTATCACTAAAGTCCAACAAAGCAGATTGGGTCAGAATTCCTCTAAAGTGATGTAAAAGGCTAATTATCAGACCGCCGCTGGCCCAAGCATTTTGATTAGTTTTAGGGGATAGCTGCTATGGACAGGCTGGTTTGGACAGCTTTTCCTGGCATTTTGTTTTCATACGGGTCATCTTGGTCAGAAATTTAGCTTCGTGATTATCTAAAGCATTTAAGTATGCCATGGATTGTCCATAACGAACACCATGTTCAAGCATAAGGGTGTCCATATGTGCACTTGGCACCAGGACACCCTAGGCCGCAGTTCGATGATCGACTTTGTCATCGTTTCATCGGATCTGCGGCCGTATGTCTTGGACACTCGGGTGAAGAGAGGTGCGGAGCTGTCCACTGACCACTACCTGGTGGTGAGTTGGCTCCGGTGGTGGGGGCGAAAGCCGGTCAGACCTGGCAGGCCCAAACGTGTTGTGAGGGTCTGCTGGGAACGTCTGGCGGAATCCCCTGTGAGACGGAGCTTTAACTCCCATCTCCGGCAAAACTTCGAACACGTCCCGGGGGAGGTGGGGGACATGGAGTCCGAGTGGACCGTGTTCCGTGCCTCCATCGTCGAGGCGGCCGATCGGAGCTGTGGCCGCAAGGTTGTCGGTGCCTGTCGCGGCGGCAACCCTCGAACCCGCTGGTGGACACCTTCGGTGAGGGATGCCGTCAGGCTGAAGAAGGAGTCCTATCGGGCCTTTTTGGCCTGTGGGACTCCAGAAGCAGCTGATGGGTACCGGCGGGCGAAGCGGCATGCGGCTCGGGCGGTTGCTGAGGCAAAAACTCGGGCGTGGGAGGAGTTTGGAGAGGCCATGGAGAAAGACTTCCATACGGCTTCGAGGCGATTCTGGTCCACCATCCGGCGTCTCAGGGGGGGGAAGCGGTGCAGCACCAACACTGTTTATAGTGGGGATGGTGTGCTGCTGACCTCTACTCGGGACGTTGTGGGCCGGTGGGCGGAGTACTTCGAAGACCTCCTCAATCCCACCAACATGCCTTCCACTGAGGAAGCGGAGCCTGGGGACTCTGGGTTGGGCTCTCCAATCTCTGGGGACGAGGTCACCGAGGTGGTTAAAAAGCTCCTCGGTGGCAAGGCCCCGGGGGTGGATGAGATCCGCCCGGAGTTCCTTAAGGCTCTGGATGTTGTGGGGTTGTGTTGGTTGACGCGACTCTGCAATGTCGCATGGACATCGGGGGCAGTTCCCCTGGATTGGCAGACTGGGGTGGTGGTCCCCCTGTTCAAAAAGGGGGACCGGAGGGTGTGCTCCAATTATAGAGGGGTCACACTCTTAAGCCTCCCTGGCAAGGTCTATTCAGGGGTCCTGGAGAGGAGGGTCCGTCGGATAGTCGAACCTCGGATCCAGGAAGAGCAGTGTGGTTTTCGTCCTGGTCGTGGAACACTGGACCAGCTCTACACCCTCGGCAGGGTCCTGGAGGGTGCATGGGAGTTCGCCCAACCAGTCTACATGTGTTTTGTGGACTTGGAGAAGGCGTTCGACCGTGTCCCTCGGGGAGCCCTGTGGGGGGTTCTCCGGGAGTATGGGGTACCGGGCCCTTTGATACGGGCTGTCAGGTCCCTGTATGACCGGTGTCAGAGTCTGGTCCGCATTGCCGGCAGTAAGTCGGGCTCGTTTCCGGTGAGAGTTGGACTCCGCCAGGGCTGCCCTTTGTCACCGATTCTGTTCATCACTTTCATGGACAGAATTTCTAGGCGCAGCCAAGGTGTTGAGGGGGTCCGATTTGGTGGCCTTAGGATCTCATCTCTGCTTTTCGCAGACGATGTGGTCCTTTTGGCTTCATCAGATCGTGATCTGCAGCTCTCGCTGGAGCGGTTCGCAGCCGAGTGTGAAGCGGCCGGGATGGGGATCAGTGCCTCCAAATCCGAGGCCATGGTCTTGAGCCGGAAAAGGGTAGAGTGCCTTCTCCGGGTCAGGGGGGGTGTCCTGCCCCAAGTGGAGGAGTTTAAGTATCTCGGGATCTTGTTCACGAATGGGGGAAGAAGGGAGCGGGAGATCGACAGGCGGATTGGCGCAGCGTCTGCTGTCAAGCGGGCGCTGTACCGGTCCGTCGTGGTGAAGAGAGAGCTGAGCCAAAAAGCGAAGCTCTCGATTTACCGGTCGATCTACGTTCCCACCCTCATCTATGGTCATGAGCTTTGGGTCATGACCGAAAGAACGAGATCGCGGATACAAGCGGCCGAAATGGGTTTTCTCCGTAGGGTGGCTGGGCTCTCCCTTAGAGATAGGGTGAGAAGCTCAGTCATCCGGGAGGGACTCAGAGTAGAGCCGCTGCTCCTTCACATCGAGAGGAGCCAGTTGAGGTGGCTCGGGCATCTGGTCAGGATGCCTCCTGGACGCCTCCCTGGTGAGGTGTTCCGGGCACGTCCCACCGGGAGGAGGCCCCGGGGAAGACCCAGGACACGCTGGAGGGACTATGTCTCTCGGCTGGCCTGGGAACGCCTCGGGATTCCCCCGGAGGAGCTAGAAGAAGTGGCTGGGGAGAGGGAAGTCTGGGCCTCCCTTCTGAAGCTGCTACCCCCGCGACCCGACCTCGGATAAGCGGAAGAAGATGGATGGATGGATGGATGGATGGATTTAAGTGTGACAAAAAAGCAAAAACAGATAAATCAATAGGCAAATACTTTTAAACCACACTGTACACGAAAAGTGTAATGCCTCAGTCATAAAACAAACTTCCGCAAATCCAAGTGATATTTGAAAAAATAAATAAATAAATTCACTGAATGAATCAAATGATTAGTTATAAATCTTTTAAAAAGAGAATTAATTCAGATGAAATGAAGGGACTTCTCCGCCTTTCCCGTCCCCCAACACAAATAGGCCAGACTTTGCAGCATTGAGGGGAAAAGAGATAAGTAGGCCGGGTCACATTAGAAAATTTGAACTTTCCTAGGCAAATGGATGGGCAAGCAAAAACTGTTTTGAAAAAGAACAAAGCAGACTTGCAGCCGTTGCTGTGCAGCTACGTGTAGCGAGGGCTCTGCGTGCGGCAAACTAAAAGAGACTGAAGGTGAGGAGGAAACCCTGAGAGCAGCGTGCAAGCTCGTTTGGGCAGACCCACATCCTGTTGTTATTATGGATACGGGCGTTTGAATCTGTGTGTGTGTGTGTGTGTGTGTGTGAGCGGTTCAAAGAGAAGCAGAAAAATCTGATAGAAATAAAATGAGAAATATTTAGGTTTTCCATCAGAACACAAAATAAGAAAGCATTAATTGTAGCCCTAAATAAACACAAGAAAAAAGAAGACACATGACAATGGTCATGGCCCATTTACATTTGCTTGTGTGCATGATATCAATTTCACCTCTACAGGCACATGATTATAACCTGGAAATGGTGGCATGAGCTTAAAATGTCCACAAACTTCTACGTTTAACACATTTTTTCCACAGTATTAGGCTCAAATATTAGTAGGGACAAAACCACTACGCAACCCGAAAAAAAAAAAAAAACCTGAAAGAAATAGACATCTATGCTGGCCAAGGCATAGGGAGACAGAGTGTAAAATTTTAAAGAGGTCAGACTCACCAAAGTAGACAGGCTTTCCACAAATTGGACAGTAGCCTACCATGGTCTGTAATTATTTATCGTGCAGGTACAAAGATCATGCGTGTGCGTGCAAGTGTGAACTGAAAATTTGACAGGAAAACGGTTTAACTGCAAGTATGTCAGCATCTTGTGAAGTCAGATCCGGATGCGGTGGGCCAGACGTCACAGGAAGAGAGTAAAGTTTGAGATTTCAGATTTGAGAAACTGGTGCATGTGAAAAAAAAAGAAAAAGAGTCAGGTGGTGTCTCTGATCACATCCTGCACTCATTCTGAAAGACATCAAAGGGTCTAAAAAGCTGATATTTTACTCAATGGCTTCTTACAATACACAGCGATGATGTAAAGAGGGAATGAAAGAGGGGTGAAGAAAGGAGGAACAAAAACCAGCTGTCAGCAGCTCAGATTCCCACCTATCTTCTCCTCTTTCCTGCTCCTTTCTCCCTTTTTTCTAGATTCCAAACAACGAATTGAGCTTCTGAATCAAAATGGGAAACCTAATACTTCTCCCTTTCTTTTCCTGTCGGTCCATTCCCTCTCTCTCTCTCGTTTTCTCTTTCTCTCTCTCTCTGTATGTCACATTCTCAAACACACACAAGCACACCGGCTGTGTAATGACTCACACATACACAAACCACACACAAAGGCTGCACTTCTCCTCAATGACGTCACAAAAAGAGGGTGAGGCACGGAGAGGCCGGGTTGGTTGCAGGGACAGATGGGGGCGGACGGGGGCGGCGGTTATCCCCCTCGAGACAGGTGATGGAGGCAGACCTGGAGAGGGAGGGTGAGGTAACAGTAGTCAGAAACAGCTCAGCTGGGAGAGAACTGTCATGAACTTCTGAAAAAAAAAACAAAAAAAAAAAAACAGAGTGGAACAGGATCGGGGAAGTCAGTGAGGAAGACTGGTAAATATGCTTCTGGCTGGTTGCATGAAAACATAGACAATACCATGGAGGAAGAGACATTCAGGTGCTTTACTTTAGTGAAAGTGACATCACTTTCACTAAAGTAATCACCCCCCAAAAATCAGCTGCCAAGCAGGGCCAGCCCAAGGGTGAATGAGGCTCTAAGCAGGAATCTATTTGGGGTCCATCTCCAGTTAAACCCACCAGCAGCTACAACAGCGCTGACTTGACTTCCCTTTTAAAGTGTCTATGATTTATCATTATAGAATTCTGCATGAACATATCTTTTTTTAAAGTGCAAATCCATAGATGTGGAAACGGTATTGTGAACGAATGGCCTGAAAAATAAAGATAAAACATGACTGGCTGCATTACACACGTTTGGCATCTCAAGACAGTAGACAAGAAACAAGAGTCTTGTTATTAAAAATGTGCGATGTAAGGTTAATGTTTCAATTTTACTTGCAAGCTTCTACTGGCTGGAAGTTATATTAACTGACTTGAATCAAATTGGAGGAAGAAAAACCCTGAAAGGTAGCTAAAGATTAGAATGATGACAAGAAGGGCTTCCAACTCATCGACTAGGAGCTGGTCTCCGAAGGTGAAGGTCTGAAATATCTGTAAGTTTGCCAGCAATAAGTTTAAAACTTGAATAGCTTGATGTACATTTGAACAATTTTTATTTCTTCAAATGGTGTATAAACTATGTACCAGGAAGATGACGCGCGGAAAATTTTCTGAAGTTTTGTCATTTCAGTGGTGCTGGGGTGCTGTGGTTTGGAATTTTGCAGAATTTGGCATGCTGTATTTTACAGTCATTAAAGTTTTTCTTAAAGTAATCTTAGCCTTTATGTGGGCTATTTCTGTGGGCAATGTTCACATCAAATGATAACACTCTAAACTCTCTAAAGAGTATTAAAATGTGCATTTTCTAACCTTGTATTTTTCTTTAAACCTTCCATTTATTTTGTGACATCCTATACTGAATACATATCATTTCTGGTCTAACCATGAATTTCAGCTGATAGCCCTAACAATTACAGAGCAGAACAGAGGCCAAAAGTGGAATCTCAAATTAGAGATCTTCTGGTTGCAACTCTTTAGATAGGAATGTTGACACGCAGCATGACAGCTATAAACTGTGCAACAGGGAAGAAAATGAGGACGCAAACCATAATCAAATAACAACAATAATAATAATAATAATAATAATAATAACATAAACAATAGTGTTTGGTTGTTGTCATTTACAGGTTTCTAGTGTTGATATTGTGAAAATGTTTGAACATGACGATCACCCCAAATAAATCAGTAACATCTCAGTTCCAGGCCAACAAGAATTGTGTTATCCACCAGGTGGCCTAATCTCCAGCCCTTTATTCTACAGAAAACATTCAGAATGACATTAACCATTATGTTTCAGAGATAAATGTAATAAATGTAGCGATACTGTGGAAAATATAGTCCAGTCGCTCTGAGCTACACTGCACACAATTTAAAGTGATTCCCCAGTTATCAGACATGCAAATAACCCTTAGAAAACTCATTTGGGGTACAAGCAAAGAACTTACCTTTTCTTTTTTTCTCCAGTGCTTTTAGTGCCTCAAGGCCTTGCCGCTCTGGGGAGTCAGTCATTTCACTTAAATGGAAAGCTGAGTCAGGGTTACACAATAATTAATAGTACAGCGATTCGCAGGAAAGCTAAATTTTCAAGTATGTTCAGCTTTTACTAAGTTTGTAAAAGAAAACACAGACATCCTACTTCTCTGAACAGTCAAATATTTTATCCGCTCGCTCTCCGTAGCTTGAGAACAAACCAGCATTTTTTTTCCCATGATTTATATGATTTCAAATATAACTTTCAGTTTTTCCAGAAATAAAACCTGCAATAAGATTTTTTTTGTACTTTATCCACCTTTTAAAATACATTGCTATTATTTTGTACTCATTAAAAACACATGTCCTAGATTTTGTGCCCCCCAGGTTTTCTTCCAAAAATTCATGTGGCTCTCACTGAACTTTATAGGGCCATTTGATATATACAGGATGTCTTCATTTGCATATTTGCCAACATCCTTCTCTTGTGTGCCATGCTTTGCAGAGGAATAGAATACCAAGCAGTTATTTCATCTGACCAGGCTTCCCTAAAGGATAACCTATCATGTCTCTCCATCAGCATTCATTGTGTGTGGACAGGCAGCACTTGGAGAGCTACATCCTGAATTGCAGGCGGCTGATATGCATGCACAACTCACAATGATTTTTGATGCAAATTATGATGTTGGGATTTAAATAAAGAGCAGCCACTGAATATGCACACAAAATAATATGCGACTGGTCCCGTTTGAGAGAGAAGGTTTCCACTGGTTGCTTTCAAATAAAATTGAAACACAATTAAGGGAATAATGAGAAAATCAAGAATAAAAAAACAAAAGAGGGAGCAAAGCACTGAAAAGGGGACTCATGCAATTGTGAAAAAAAGAGAGTGAGAGAGAGAGAGAGGGTACGGAAACAGGAGGAGAGAAGAGAGGGGGCGTTAAAACCACATTTCCCAGTGGATCTTTAGCTGAGGCCGTGTTGAGAAAACTGCCAAAACTCTTAACAGACACTCCCGCACTGGCGCTCACTTACACGCATGGTTCACTTCTGCCAAGTCATACGAGAAACACCAACACCAACTGGATGGAGAGACATGGGAAAAAGGTGTCGGCAGGAACTGGAGGGATTTACAGGCGACTGGTGGAAAGGAGGAGGACAGACAGAGAGAGAGAGACGGAGAAACTGAAGCCGCTCTCTCTCCTCTGTGTCCTCTGGTGTGGCTCTGAGAACTGCATGTGGGCTGGGAGGAGTTGAGGGGTTGGAACACAGGAAGAGGTTCAAGAAAGAAAACGGCTGGAAGGATTCCTTCTTCCCACACACACTTTGAATGTATCACATGTGCATGCACATGAATGTTCACCAGCCACACACACACACACACACACACACACACACAGCAGAAAAAAGGCCTCGAAAGGTGTCTTTTTTCCACCTTGCACTCACACAGTCACGAGTCATCCTGTTTCAACTCTTGGCATCCTCCTTACACCTCCGAGCCCAGAATATGACACTGCTTTAGGGTTTCGTCTCAGCAACACGCTCGCTGTTGCGCTCACAGTACGAGACATGTGGTGGAGAAAATCAAGCTGATGAAGATGTTATCTTCATCAGTGACGACCACGTGAAGATTTACTTTTCAAAACTTTTATATCATGTTCATTTTTTTTTTCCAAGTTAAACTTTTTCTATGTTGCATTTACTGCCCTCTTCGATATGGGAAATTTTTTAAAAAAGAGAAATTTTATTACCGTACTACATTATATTGCCTCCTTACCACAGGGCATAGCTCTTCTCAGTTTGCCTTTTTGATGATAGCTTGCCACAGTCAAATGAATCTTTCTTGAATTCTGTATGTTATGATGTGGTGACCCATATTTGGGATGTTTTTTTCATGTTTTCCCCCCACAAATCTACCCCTGCTGTGCTAGTCTTTCTGCAGTCAGATGGTCCAAAGGCCATAATCCTCTACTGAAGGTATCCATGAATAAAAGTCAGGGAAATAATTCCTTGTTTTTCCTGTATTAATCTGGGAAAGCCCCTAAGTCCTCTCATGCTTCTGTGGAGTGATATGATTACAGCATGGCAGCCATTATTAGACGATTAGCAGTCATGAGTGGCTGAGTCAGTCTGATTGCGTTATGGGATGTTATGTTGTTTTGGAAGGTCTGGACAAAAGCCTTTGGATGAATGTTTTTGTTTGTTGGTGTGTGACAATATGCCTCTGTTTTTCACTTTTTGTGTCCTGATTTGGTCAGATGTAAAGTTTAAGTGAAGGATTAGGGATGAGGTCATATTTAAGTTGGTTTTGAATAAAATCTATAAAGTGTTTAATCTCAGTTCAGTCTGTTTTTAGGGGTGGAAGGCCCTTTGTGCAAATATGACTGAGTCTATGTAATATAGAAAGGACATTTTCTATCACAATTGTTACAAACAAAACTATTAAAGTTATAATGCAAACAGCACCACAGGTCAAATTTGGAAGATGAATCAATAGAATTACATCTTCTGTTTTTCAGGCTTTCTCTATTATAAACTCAGAAATGCCACTGTTGTCACAAAACAATATCTTAATCAATTGCTCCAATTGTTTTTATTTTTACAAGAATAGAAACAACTCCTGCATAGTATGTTCATCACTATAAATCACCTCAATCTGTCATGTGGACGCACAAGCGGCAACGTTACTGGTAGTTCTGCATGGACTCTGTTGACCCAAATGTTCTTTAGAAACTGCACCTCCTTCTGTATTGTGAAAGTCTGATGTTTTGTTTGATCTTAAACCTAAAATATTTTGCATGTATTTATACACGTAACTTTGCAAATTAGAAGTTGTACTTCTTCGACTCGTCATTTTGGTTGCAGCCACATAAGACGTGGTTTTAGGTACCCCAGCATATGAGGCAAGATAAGAACCAGCGTGACCACAGCTTAAGCAGAGAAGATGACAAACTGAGAATTTTTCTACATTTTTGTCATGCCAGCAACAACAAGTTGGTTTGGTTCAGGATGAAAAATCTCGGAAATGTTCCATCATCTGCCTTCTTGTATTTTACGGACATTTGAAGCTTTCGTGAGGCACTGTTAATAACAATACGCAGTTCACCAAATGACAGGGTTCTAAACCTATAAGTATTAAGACATGCAATGTCTAAACATTTATATTTCTCTTCTTGCATCGATATCAAATAATCTTAATACATATATAATATCAATTATGCCCTCTTTATGAATTTAGCTCCTAACTCTTGACAATAATTCAAAAAGAGTCAGTAGGTGAAAATGTTTACTATATGCTGAATGCAGCAAGTCTTACAACTCCACATCTAATTGTTGTTATTTGGAGAATATGGAAGCAACCCAAATTATTATTATTATTATTATTATTATTATAGATTATTATTGTTATTAATTATTATAGATTATTATTATTAATTATTATTATATATAATTATTATTAAATTATTATTATTATTATTATTATTATTAATAATAATAATAATAATATTTTGTAAGTATTGCCAAGACATAAGTGTGCCTGAAATTATGCTTGAATGTGTCATATTTCATTTCAGATGAAAAAAAGCCTTTTATCTACTTTCAAGCTTCTAATGAGATAGAACAAAGGAGCCTTATATCATTTATTAGGGGATGTTATGCTCATTATACAAGATTCAACCCGACTCACTCAGCGGGGTTCTGACTTTATAATGCTTGGTTCTCAAGGTTGCTCCCACCTATTGTTTAGATCTGCTTGGGGAAACAGAAAGGCAGGCAGAAGGAAAAAACCCAATGTGTTACTTTTTGCTTGTGCATTCTTGGCATAGCTTGTTGCCCTTTTCATTTTTTAACTGTGATTTTCTCCCCCCACCCCCAACCCCACTCCCTCCTTTCCTTGCTTTAATACAGAAGCCAAGGGTCCACAAGCAGCCAAGTCCCACCGCTCCAGTCTGGCTAAGCCACAGAAACCTTGGCCTCCTCCTCTCTTTGCTCTCTCTCTGTTTTATTCCTCATGTTTATGCACTCTCCTCACTATCAAACCTGTGATTCTTCCCTTCACAGACTTTTGCATGTGTCTTTTTTTGTCTCAAGTGTAATTGTGTTTCCTTGGATTGGTCAGCCTGACTCTATGGCTGATTTTCTCATGCTTTTTTTTGTTATTTAAACACACACACACACCCACACACACACCCTCTGTATTCCCCTGCCTGACAGTCTGTCACAGCCAGCGACTGGTTTAGCAGGCGGAGTTCAGCTGGGCTCCACAAACACATGGCACTCAGTCTGCCTTCCTCTGTGTGCTGGAATTATATTTCAGTTTACATTTTGTAAAAGCTTTTCTCTCGATTTTGTGTTCAAATGTCAATTGTGTGAAGGCTTAAAGACAAAAATTGATCTAGTTCTCCCTACAAATAGATCAATTGGGTGGCTCGAGATTTTTGAGGTGAGGTTCTTTTAAAAAGTAGGTAAGACGTTAATATCTTACCCTCACGAGGCAACTCTTTAGCTGTCTTTATTTTGCATGATTCCTTATTAGCTGGACCCAGAGGCTGAAGCTAATGTCTAGTCAGACAGAGGACAAGACCAAAGTGGACTTGTATAATCTTAAAAACAACTGTAATCTCAAATATATCATGGTTTATATGCTAATGCTATTTTCCGAACTTTTAACCGTCGTGAGGTTTGCAGTAGGTGGTTATTGACTCATCGTTGCTGCATTCTCTTTGTATTTAAATATTGGATTTCCTGAGTTTTTGGTGGGAAGGTCAACGGGAACTCCACGCGCTGGCAGAATCCTAACTAGGAAAGTCTGACTTTGCTCAGCAGCATTTCAGTGTCCTACATGACAAGAAATATTTTAAGGTTGTAGGTACAAACAATTAATTTGCACTTTGACAATTTGCATGGTCTCTACAATTTCTGTTTCCCTGATGTTCATTTAGTGTTTAAACACATAGAAAGGAAAGAAATGCATTATTATTATAGGCTTATACTGCTGCTCCAAGTTAGTGGCACCAATAGATAAGAAAAATCACAACTTTGATCAAACACTCTTTACTATTGTGTGACAATATTCTTAGATTTGGGTTCTGAATTCTGAGGTAAAGTAAATGCAACATATTTACATGGACACATAGGGGGAACAAAAAATGTGACGTGTTTCTGTTCAAAGTAGCCTAACTAGAATAAAATAAGGCAGTTTAAAGATCAGAAATAATATTCATTCAAACTGCTACAGCATTTATTTTACACTGCTTTACTTGTATGTAATTCAGTTTCTCTGCCTGGGAATGCTTTACATGCTTTATTTTCAATGTGTTTCCCACAGCGAGATCACTACCGCTACCTCCCACCTTAAATTCATGAAATGGCATTCACAGAAACTGCTTAAAATTTTTGGAAGTTGGAGATGTTTCAACATGGCAAAAATTCTCTTCGATAACGGTCCCTCTCAGATTGGTAATGCTTCGGCCAATTCTTCATACCTTGGTAGTGCTGGTCGTTTCATACCCAACATTGTTTGTTTTTTGTCTAAAAAAAACCCCGTACATTTTGTACTGATGATGCATCTAGTGGCACCTGCCAGGGGAAAATTTGAATCAATTTAATTTTCTGCTCTGTGTTGCAATGAATTTGCTGCCGGATGCTCAGAATTAATCTAGTTTTATCAGGAGTCATGTTTCTAAAGTGGCAGACAGTTAATGGAAATAGTGGGGGAAAAAAGTTTACAGAAGATAGTATCCAATTATTTCAAATAATACATGAAGTTTGAGGATTTATTTTACTATAATCCAGGGAATTCAGTGTAACTTAACTTGCAATGGGTACGAATGGGAGAAGGAAAAGCCCAGATGGGGTACACACTGACCTGCAGCCTCCTCAAACTAGTCCAGACAATTTCGAGGAAGTTGAGGGAGTCAGCTGCTGCAGGTAAGATATTACGTTAAGGTAACACGTTTTTAACAAAGCCTCTCCACAATCCTCTGACATGGATCATTTTAAAAATATTGCTATTGTCACCTTTGATAACCTCTTACATTACATTAAAGCAACATTGAATTTAAAGTGTGGCTTTCTGAACTTCTACGAGAACTTTTAACTGGAGGAAGAATCTGTTTTGAAAGAAATGTACGTCTAGGCATGTGTTGATACAAGACATGCTGCTAAACAAATAATCCCAATTAAGGATCAATTACTTCTCGCAAACAAAACGCAAACTTGTGCGACTGTAATAAAGCCTACCTCCTATTGTAATGTATCTTTTTTTCCCCAGTAAGATCCCTGCCATTCATTCCGCCACTCAGACAGAAATCTAATTAGAGCAGAATATCAACATTGAAGCACATAACCCGTCACCCCTCCTTCCTCTCTCCCTCTCTTTGTTTCCCTGCTCTTCCCTACAGCTGGTGAGAGTATGGTTTGTGGCTGCCCCTCCCCCAGCATTTGAACAGGCCAATAAGAGAGCATGTCAGCTAAATAACCCCCACCCTCCTCTCTTCCACACCATCCCTCGTTTTCCCTTACCATCTTTTCCATTCCCAATACCATCCCCCAGAGCCCTCAATACACCCATCCCCCTTCCAACTAACCCCTAACCCACTTACTCATCCTGCCTCCACCCTCCCACACACCCACGAGATATCCCCACCCTCGCTACTTTCTCACCCGTGGCTCACCCTCCCTAGTAACTACTCCCCCTGCTCTTCTTCTCTTCTCTTCTTCCTCTTCATCCCACTCACCCTTCTTCTTGGACACACTTGCTTCTCTCCTCCTCGGGCCCTGTCCTTCATTTCACTCACTTATTAATATTTTTCTCATCCCCCTTCTGTGCTGTTCCATTCTTTTCTCCCTCCATCTTTCTATCCCGTCTCCCCCTCTATATCTTCTGTCGCCTTATCTTATAAATATCGGTAGCACACTGGGTGAAAAATTGATCCTCCCCGCCTGTCTGTGGACGCTGCCACAGCGCATTAGCCTGCATGTGAAATGTGTATATGCAAGTGTGTGTGTGTGTGTAGAGGCTTGTGAGAGAGAGGAAGGGTGGGGTGGTAGGAAGGAAGGTAGGAGGGATATTTGCATATCATCAAAGTAGAGAAAGGGAGTGTAATGAGGAGAGAGAAAGTGTGTGTGTGTCTGTTGGCTGAACGTGAGTGTTATGAGTGGTGTTGATAGGTTCAGGGTTGAGTGTGTATGAAAACAAGAACACTCTTCACATGCAATCAGTTCTATAGATACACAAACATGCAAAGAGCACCAGCACTACAGGTGTATTTTAGAAAAAATAAATAAATAAATAAATAAATCTTTGAAAATGTGATTCATTTCAGTAAATTGAAAAAAAAAGAAATTAAACATGCTGTTATGTAGATTATGCATTACACTCTGAGTAGTTCTGATTATTATAGTTTACAGTTAATGAAAACACTGACATTATGAATGAATTATGAAAGTAGAGAAATGTTAGTGGTATTGAGCTGACATTTTACAGAGTAAATATTAATGTAAAGTTGGGTGGAAGGAAAAAGTTTGGTGGAAATATGGATATCCAAAAAGAGAAAACTATACAACTCTTAGGAAATTGGGAAGCAAAATCCATTCAAGAGTTTGGGGCAGATTTACAAGGTTTGGACTGCAGCTGGAGTAAGTTCTTCAAGAGTCACACAAACTTATCCAAGAGATAGGCTCCAAATGTTGCATTCCTCATGCTAAGACACAGAATCCTCTCACCTGAGCTGAGGAGAAAAGCAACTGACAGTGGTTCAGTGGCCTAACATCTTTTTAGACAAAAAAATACATTTTGCATTTAATTTGGAAGTCAAGATCTGAGAGTCTGGAGGAAAAGTGAGGGGACACAGAGGCCAATTTGTTTGGGGTCCAGTGTTGATAATGTCTAAGATCCACACAGCTATCAGCTGAGAACCTGAAGGACACTTCATGCTTTCCTTTGCCATCAATCTTTATGGATTTGTTAATTTCATTTTCCAGCAAGCTTTGGCACCTCTCCATACTGACAAAAGTACTTGGTTTAAAGAATAACTATTTTTGAAATGACCAGCAACTCGTCTGACCTAAACCCTTTAGGAAACCAATAAGGCATTGACAAGTGGAAGATGAAACACCAGACCCAGCAGTGAAGATAACCCACAGCAAAATGGGCTTCCTTAGCTCATCAACAAAGCCACAGACTGATCACCTTCATGTCCCGCTGCGCTGATGCAGTACTTCATGCAAAAGGAGCAGCAAGTATTGAGTGTGTATACCATAAAAGTACATCATTATAATTTTCAGTGGGCTGACATTTCTGTATTTAAAAATGTTTTTACTGCTGTTTTTTAATATTCCTGAATGAAAATTAATTGAAGTAAACATATTTAATATATTCCTGTGTAATAATTCCTCATAAACATTAGTTATATTTTCTAAATTTAACCACTGAAATAAATGAACTTCTCAATTATATTCAATGTTTCTAATTTGTGCAATTTGGCTTTCACCTTAGGGCAACAAAGACACGGCACCGGCAGGTAAAACGCATAAAAACAAATGCATAAAAACAACAACAACAACAACAAAAGTCTGAGCACATCGTTCGAGTGAAGAACATTTAGATAAGTCTATAATATCTAGACAGGCGACTTCTGTAGGCGAGAAGAAGATTAAATTTAGTGAATGAGCAGTTCGTTATTGTAATTTAGTTTACAGTTTAAATTCTAATTTAGCAGCTCATAAAGATTTGCACAATTACAAATTACTTTATCATCAGTCCCAAAACTAAGTGTAAAAGGATTACACTTGCGAATGTACAAACCCACTCGAGGCAGATAAATGGTGCACATTGTTCACTGGAGTTAAATAAAACAAAACGTACATATACTGCACACTCTGGTGGACACGACCCTCTTATTTTATGTCTACCGAGAAGTGGTTCACATGTAACATGAATTTTTGCATGCACAGCAAAAATTCTTATTTTGAGGCGAACTTTCGGCTCCCGAGGAAACAGCTGCAATGGGTAGGCTGAGCAATTGTAAATAAATAATTTAAAGCCCCTTTTAGCCAGCCTCTCTGCTATCCATAGCTTCTGATTTAACAGGGGAGATTAATCAATTACCGAACTCAGATTCGGCAGTTTAAAAATAAATGTGCAGCATAAACGTCAGAACAATGAAAGCAGAAGTGAGCGAGATAAATTTGTTGTGCACTGGTTTTCTTTAAGCATAGCAATTGTAGTGGATATGGGACGGGGGGGGGAGAGAGAGAGAGACTTCAAACACGATCGTTTTCTCTGGCATCGATTGGTCGAGCGTCGTGAAATCCGACTTGAGCGTTGACGGTCTGTCACATTTCACACTGGGCTCATACGCTCACAATAATATCGACAGATAGGAGCGCGTTGAAGGTATGACTTTTCTGGTAAAGTACGTACTCCAGGACGGTGGAAATTGACCTGGTTTCAGCGGCGTTCTCTGAGGCGGGGTCTTATCTCTTGACCGTGTTAATTTTAGCCCCGGTTCTTTCTTTCCAATTCTAGATTCACCACTTTTTTCCTGTCCAATCTTCCTCTCAGCGCTTCGCTGTTCGCGTCTTCACAGCTGGGGGACTCACCACCACCCGGCGACTCCGCGTAACGCCAAGAGCCAAACTTAAACCGTTTTTGGTTCATTTTTATTTGTATTTTTAAAAACGTTTTGTTACCAGTTACCCGGCGTTTTAAGGGGATTTGTGGCGTTGCTCGTTAGCTCCGGGATTTTTTTTTTCCTCTTGTGTCGGTCGCTGCTGGAGGAGGGGTTGGCTGGTTGGCGAGGCTTGCCAAGCTAACGAGCGACATTACGCAGACTGGCTAAACAAGTTTAAATAAAGGGTAAAGTTAATGTAAACTTAATTCAGGAGAAAACACAGTGGTGACTGGGTGAAATGGTATAGAAACGCGGTTGTTTAACTGGCTAGAAAATTGTAATATCGCGTTTATCTCTGCGCACTAACCCTAGCGTCTCCCCCAGCGTTAGCCTCCCCCGAAGTTAAACTCCGATTAAGTAAACGACGTTGTCAATGAGCGATTGAATAAATGTTGATTCAAAGCGGGTTTTTTTTTAACTTTTAAACCTTACATTTACGCTTATTTGTATTAAATACGAAATTGAGGATCGTCTCTGTGTCAAGAGTTTGTGTGAAGGGGTTTTATCGCTAGTTGTTGAACCAGTTTTGTTGTGTGTAGTGGACAAAGTGCTACTCAGCATTAACTTTTCTTAACATACATTTTTAACTTGTTTCATTCTCAAACTTTTTATTTTTTCTCTCCCAACAGCCCCTTAAAACTGCTACTGTGGGAGGAAACGAGAGAAAAAGCTCAGAAAAAAAGAAGTAGAGGAAATCCCCCGAAAGGAAATGCCAATCGCAACCGCTGGACAGCCAGCGACTCAGGAGCCCAGAGTTTGCCCCCGGCTGCCCTCCACCCCGGAGCCTGTCCCTAAAGGGGCTGATTTATTCGAAGAGGCGGGGGCCGCGGAGTCGGCGGAGCGTACAGAGTACGGGGCCGCCGAGGGGGGCAGAGCGGGGTTCGGGGGCTTCAGTTTCAGCCACAGCGGCGCTCGGAGCTTTGTACAGCCCGGTTCGACCAGCGGCTCTCCGCCGCAGTCCCCGACCGCCGCCTCCTCCTCGTTCCTCCTCCACCTCTCTCACTCCCACCAAATGACTATGGAACCCCCTCGGACTCGATCGCGTTCTCGGTCTGGATACTACCAGCAGTACGGGGTTGGGAGTAACAACACCGGAGTTGCGGTGTCCAGCCACCACCAACACCTCCTCCACCAGCAGCAGCAGCAGCAGCAGCAGCAGCAGCAGCACGGAGCCGGCTGCGCACCGCTCGGAGCTCACAGCAATCACTCGGAGAACCAGCAGCGAGCACCGGGAAGCAACGCCCCTCCCGGCATTCACCGGCTCCCCTCAGTGCCCGGGGCGCACCACATCCCGATGACAGGTACATGTCCCCACTCGACTTTTGTCAGTGATGGAGAAGTCTCACGTTTATTGGACTTTTGTTTTCACACAACCTCTGCCTTGAAGGGATGGATGACAGTCTGGGGCGGGGCGGAGGTGGGGGTGTTTTTAGAGCCAAATTGAAACAGTGAGGGGGTGACTGCCCTGTAGGGCTGGCATGACAGTACTGTTTGTGTATGTGCAGAGACGTTTGATGTGCTCTAATTAGATGGGGTGTTACATGGGCTTGTCTGGGCGGTGCAGAGTTAACACTTATCCAGTAGTTTAATGAACAGCAGCGGTATTTTTGTTGGTGTGTGTGTAGACTGGGGCAGCCTCAAGCCAACAGACCAGCTGAGAACAGGATGTAAACCTCACTTTGTTAAAGCGGTGCAGCACCTCCACATTTACTAGTCAATTCTGCAAACACTTCTGTAGCCAGGTAACAAGACTTGTTGTTCACAGGCTAAAGTTTGACCGAAGTAGGCATGGGGTTGTTCCTTTCTATGTGGAGTAATACTAGGCTATTTGGTGATGCGGTTTCTAACAACAAATTGCACGATTAGACACTGTACAAACTCTATTAACTTTATTGAAAGTATGTAATTGAAGATGTAGCTCTGGCTATGATGCATTCGGTTTTGTTTATGTCCAGGTCTACAAAAAAAGTCCTGTCCACTTGCAGTTTGTGTTGGCTCTAAAGACGCTTGGAGTTATGTTTTTACCAGCAGCTGCCTTGGTAACTTATGTTTTGACGTTTTCCTTAACAAAGATGAACTTTGAGTGTGGGGTGGTTGCTGGGTGTACATGCAGGGTCACTCTCAGACAGCAATTCAAGTGCAGTGAACCATGTAACATAGAAACACCTCAGCTAGAGTTTCACCTTCTCCCTAGCGTGGTTAACGATTCGTTTTTTTTTTGTCTAACGCAGACACAAAACACTCCAAAAAGTTATGAGGGAACATATTTCATCAACCTAAATCTTGATGCTATGGCTGTTAGCTAACTTGTTATAAAGGTAAAGCTGGAAACTATGTATTTGGTATTTTTGTGTTGTCACATTGAACTCTATTCTTTTATTTTTTAATTCTGCTTCCTCAGTCATATTATCCAGTAAAACAGCACTCGGCTTACCAAAACTTCCTATTAAAAATGATATAAAATGAGTCTTTGAAGGTTCATTAGAATAAAAACAAAGGCGCCTTTAAACAGAAAGTGCTTGTTGGTGTGTTCAAAGAACCCTGCAGCATTTATTTGAGACTGGAATTACCTGTCCTGCAGAGCCAGACTAAAACAGCTGAACCTGTCTAAGCAAACAGGCCCCCAAACCGTGCACATTTTCTCAGCAGTGTCATGCTTACTGATTGGCTAGGAATTGTCTGTATTTCTTTAGAGTGACATGGGAGAGAGATTGAAAGACGATTAAGAAATTGCCATACTAGCCCACATCATTCAAGTTCTTGTCGTCATCAGAGTTAGCAGCCTGTAATTTTCACTGTCAAAATAGCTTATTTATGACATGTGGGATTGCTTGAATCCATGGATGGAATGAATAAACTGTACTTGGATCCAAGCTGAATTCAGTTGAAGGCAGGAGGCATTGCTAGGCTATTTAGTGAGAGTGTCTGAGCTGGGAACCAGAACCTGCACACAGGGCTGCACTTCAGTCTTACCATAGCTGTGACTCAAATAACACAAATGTCTGCAGCATTTAAACCTGATTACCTGTGTCATTTCCTCCCCTGGTCTCTGTTACAATCTCTTTACGATCAGCAGGGGAGACGATCACTCATTACTTTCTATTGTAGATGTCTTATAAAAATGGTAGCAGGGCTGTTCTGGTCAAGGCTTTTTGTCTGAAATTAGGATTATTTAAGTTTGACTGTATGTTAAAAAGAGCGATTATTTATTTATTTATTTTGAGTACCAACAGTAGAAAATACATTGTTTTTTTTGTCAGGTCTTTGCAGTGCTATAGATAAGGACACAGACATGGAGCTTTTCCATTCCCCCGTGTGTCCGGCTTGCTTGTCTAGTTCATACAGCGTCATGCAGCATTATATGTTTAAAAAAAACAAAAAACCATCAGGTTAACATAAAAACTATCTTTAGTAAATGAAATCTTTTTCTCAGTGATGTTTTTTTTTCTTTTTTTATCTTGTCACTTTTCTGTAGAAACATATTTCTTCTTTTTGATGTATACTTGGGTGAGTGCAGAGGTTTGTCAGAGGAAGTTCATGCAGTTAAGGTCTCCCGTATCATTAATCAGAAACTTGCCTGCAGGCAATTTTCATACAAAGCTTTACCTCTAGTTAGCCGAGTAAACCTGTTTTGAAATTTTTTTTCTCTGCAGCACAGATGTTAGCATGGTGTATGAGCAGCCAATGGTAAGAAGGGTCAGTTCACTCTACATGGTGATCCCTGCCAATGAAAACAGGCCTGAGTTCATATCCCAATTTTGTATTTAAGATCCAAAGGGAAGAGCCATTTAGGGAATCTGACAATATTAACTTATATTTGCTGTCTTGTGGGAAAAACTTTGACCTCCTAATATAAAGTTTGTCCAACTCAGACTTTTCTGTAGGCAGCATATGATAAAAAGCCCTGAAACAAAACAGTATTAAAATATCAGTTAAAGAGAACTAACTGTGAAACAAGGTTTCAGATATAGACCAAAGGCAAAATGATTCCTATTTACAGTTTAAGCTATCTTTAGGATAACAAAAGGTGGTTTGTATGTACATATTTTTTTAGGAGAATGTAGAACTCTGGGGTTTCTAAAAGATTGCCAATCTGTGACATGTCACAGATTGGGGGAAAAAAAAATCAGTAGAATAGAGCAAAGTCGCTTTACAACCTTCCTGTTATCTCCTAAAGGTGTGGCTCTCTCTTGCTGCCCGAATGAACCGTTCATGTAGTAGAAAATATTTTCTTTTAAAATAGCTACTTACATTTCTGTTTTTTTCCTTTAATTTGAATACCTCCCATATTGACAGTATCTAGCCCTTAGTCCCCTTCCCTCAGTAGCAACTTCCACAGCGAGCAGTGTTGTTGTCAGAATGACCTATTAACTCTTGGTGCTAAATAGCATTTGTCTGTTGAGCTTCTGACATCCATTCATCCTGTCTATCCTGTTGATTGGATAGACAAGACTGACCAGCCTCAAAATGGTCCTATTAAGGTAAAACAATTTTTTTGTTGGTGTGTTTCTAGTATATTGTAATAAAAACAGGGGTATTCCCAAAGTCCAGTTTCCCCATCATGTTCTGGCTCCCTGACAGAGTTCCCCTCCATCCTGTTTCTCACATTACTAACAGGCAATATGCTAAACATCAGTTACAAACTTGTCAACACGTTTTAATAACGTTATTTTTTTTTTCACGTAGCATTAGAAACTTCTCAAATTTATTGCACAGGGAGGGCATTATTGCTGAGTAATATTTTAATCACTCATTTGACGATAGAAACGTTTCAGGATAATTAGGAGTTGAATATTCTTTTAGCAGAGTAAAGCAGCTGGTTATCTGGACTCTTCCCAGCACAACACCCCTTATTAGACCCTCGCTTCATTCCCAGAATCAGCCTTCCTTGTTGGCTGAGCGTGAAAGAAAAGGAGAGATACTTAATCCATCCTTCCCATGCTAGTCACCTGCATTGGACATGAAGGATAAAGCTGTCCTGTAACTCTTCAGTCCCCGCCCCGCTCCCTCTCTCCTCTCTTCCCTTTGTAGTCTGCTGTAATTCTTTTGGTCCCCTTTTTTTTGTCCTCTCTACCTCATTTGTTCATTCTTGTTTATTGTCTTGAGTGCTCCCTTTTTTCTTTGACAGACCGTCGTGTTTGCTGCGCACATGACTGTGCCCACCTGGTTTTCGAATTGTAACGTCCACTGAGATGAGTGTTCCCAAAGTGTGCAAAAAGCGCTGCCAGATTGATCTGAGTAAAAAAAAAAAAAGGGGGGTTGCAGGGAGGGGGGGGGACATTGTCTGTAGCATTTGATATCCTGTCCTGATTCTGTCCCACCTCTGTCACAGCCTGTCCTCTTTTAGCCACATTCCCTTCTCCCTCCCCTCCGGATCGTCCAACCCTTTCTGTACCCCTCCGATCCATTTTCTTTGGCCTCCTCCCTCACATTTGTCTAATGGAGGGATCGTTTTAATGGATTGCCCAAAGCAGCAGAGAGGAAGACACTACAGCCACTCTACATCTACCTCTCATCCCTCTGTCGCTGACAGAACTAGAAACATTCACATTGTTTAAGTTCTTTTTTTTCTTCTTCTTTTTTTACTTTCCTTTGTCTTGGCACCCAGGCAACCCCCTGCAGTGCGAAGAGAAACCCTTTCACTCTGATTTACCAACTAGTAGGGGTTTCGTGATGCTCTTTCACTTCAAATAAACAACAAAGAAGTCACTTTGGTCAGGAGGAGAGGATTCCTGGAAGAGTGGACGGGTGACCTTAAATGTGGCCTAAAATCTAAGAGATGGGCTTTGTTGTGGTTTGGAAAAAGTACTTCTAAGAGGGAAAGAATGCCAAAGGTCAGTTGAAGCCTTAAGAAATGTCAATATAAAAAGAAGAGAAAGGCCAGTAAGAGTGCAAAAAATGTTCCAGAAAAAAAGTAGGGTTAGTTTAAAAAGACGTCATGTGTGGGATTTGGCAGGTTTACTGGAGTTGCGAGGAAGCGCAGCGCGCATTTTCTGTTATAAAGGAAGGGTCAGGTGCAGAAAGAGGTTGAGGAGAGAAAAGGGAGAGCTAATTAGATGGAGGTCTGGGAGTATTAAGAAAGTGAGCATGTGAGCAAACCTCACGAACCGGAGCTGGCAGGAGGAGGAGGATATCATGGGCAACACTGTAAGCAAAGCACAGAGAGGAAACCCGACTTGCAAACAGCCTCTGAGCTTACAACCTGTAGAGCAGCCCCTGACTGAGCGCCGAGAGGAGGAAGCAGGATGGGCAGGAGGTGCTGTTTGCCCCGACTGTTTGCATGTTGACCGGCTGTCTCTGTTGATTTAAGCAAGCCAGTTGTTCAGGAGATGAGGCCTGGTTCTGTCATGGCAGCAAATCTGTTGGCTGGAGTTCAGAAGGACAATGACTGCAACGTCGTCTGAGACGTGGTCTTTAAAAATTTCACTTGGTTTTATAACCCTATTCTGGGAAATTTATCTCACAATTTCCCAATGTTGTCTAAATAAATTATGAAATGGGAGTGACATTGAAACTTTTTCAAAGATTATTTAGCAAGTCTAATATCCAAGTTGATCTTCAGGTTGTAGAAAACCAAATCACTTCTTGTAGTGCTGGCAACTAGACTCATCATGACAACAAATTGTCCCAGAAGTCATTGTGATAAACAATAATATTGTTGTTTTGAGACCATTTTCAAGTAATATATATTGATAATGGCATAGTAATGCAATTTTGCTCTCTCAAAGAGCCATAAACTTTAATTTTGTAAAGAACATATGACGCAGGAACTGGAAGATATTTTAGATATTCCCACCACACCCCCAAAAAACAACTAAAAACTATGAAAAGCGGGGGAAAGCACAACGAAGATAAAAAGAAGGCATCATTTTCCTTAGTCTTCAAAATTCTTCAATTCTTTATTTGAAGAATTGAAACAAAGTATAATATACCGGATTTTTGTCTGTGATAAACTGTAAGAAGGTTCAAGAGGGGTGAATACTTTAGAAAGGACTCTACTACTCAAACAAGTTCAGTAGAGTACTTTAAAATGTTAGAGTTAAGTGTAACATACTCTTCCCTCTCCAACCCCTTCAGGTATTATGATCCATGGCCATGATACAAGATAAATATGGTTATTTCAGTCATCATCTTGAAAATATGGCAAATATCATCCAGTTTAGAAAGTTTTAGAAATTTGTGTTTGTATTGTGTAAAAAAAAAAGACAGCTGAACATACTGTTTATGTGGCACAACATGCTGCAGGAATGGTAGAGAACTGTTAATCACAAGTTTCCGATGTATAACCTTTAAAACCAGACGAAGAGAAGTTTATTTTTTTTTCTTTTACTATTTACTTTATCATTTCATACACTTACCCCACTTTAACAAATATCCATTCATTTTTAGAGAAATTCAATCTGCAGTGAGGTCTCGTGTACTCAATTTTAAAGCACATAAATTACGCTGTGGTACAAAAATACAAACTGAGACTTCGACACAAGTTCAAATTATGTTTTAACAATACAGTTGAAGTTAGTTGGGAGCATTTTTTTTTTGTTTCAGTGATATCTCCACCCCACCACGGCCATCTATGTAGAAACACAGCTCATCAGCTGTTTTATATTTGTGTCTATGGGGTAGGGAAGGAAGATTTTGGCTGTGAATGCAGAATATAGAGTGAGTAATATCATATGGTCTGAAGGAGCGGTTAGCCTCATGCGTTTCATGCGTCACAAACTTCCTCAGTGACTTGCGCTGTTGGGGACTGTCAGAAACTTGTGCTTGCAGGTTGTAAGGCTTTACTTCTAAAACGATCATAATGGCAGATCTCTAAAAAGATGTCAGGAAAAGCAGGAGCATGTTGCACTTAAATTCATGAGTTCAAATGAGGGGAAAAGAATCACAAATGACAGGTGGAAATACCGTCATAGATTTTCTTCTGAAGCTGGATGGGCCTCGTCATGCACTCTGGCAGGGCTAGGCTTTGAGTTACTGTTAAGGGTGCTTTCTAAATTAAATCTGTCATCTTTGGACAGGGATTATTTTTTGATTTGTCAAGAGTAGTCGTCACAAAATTACGCTTGTTCATGCTCAAATACATCGTTTCTGTTTGAATACACAGCGTTTCCAAGTAAATTTGAGCGTAAAAGTTGGCTCCAACTTTAAAAGTGGTATGGTATTGATGCATATTTAAAGAAAAAAACTTAATGATGAAGTTAAATTGGCTATTAACTAGAATTGCTCAGAGAAATGAGCCAGTCGCAAATTCAAAAATCAAATCTTTCTCCTATCATTGAAGGCACAATGTCTGTTTGAGCTTACACCTGCTGTTCTGTGTAGATGCTGTTGCTGAGAGAGGAAGACTCAAAGTTGGCTGTTCTCAGCATCAGTCAGGAGTTCAAAATGAAGTTGGTTGACGCACAGAAATGTAAGAGGCTATTCTCTGAAATGCTGAGACCTGACTGTGGTTCTTTTGGGCTGCACAAAAGTGAGTCTTAAAGCAGATAATAGGAAGGCTAAATGAAGCTGCTCTGTTTTATCCTTTTGAGCTCGAAACTTTTCAGTCATGCTGGATTTGGAAGTGTTCGTAGCCTTTTGGAAATCTCAGAGATGAGATGAATATCTGTGTTCTCTAGAAAGCGCACACAAATATCAAAGTTTTAGTATTGGTAGCTGTGCTAATTATCAGGATAAGATGCTAAAAATGGTTTAAAATGCCAATTTTGTGATAATTGTCTTTGCTTAGAGTAGTAGTGGACTCACACAACTGATTAGTGCTTCCCTTTTAACTTTTTTCTAAATTGGAGAGTCATCTATTTTTTTTAATCTTCCCTATAAATGGGTTTGTGCGCTAGCTTAAAGTTGCTACCTCTACACTCATTCTTCTCAATATGAAGTGTACAAACTTCTGCTCACAAGCAGTTTGTTTAATGTTTAATTTTACTCCAGAGAGCCAAAGATGGATAAGGACCTTTAATGTGGCAGCATTAAAGAGAGGAAATGAAAGGAACATAGTGACGGTAGAGAAGTTACTCGACAGGAAAATATACAAAAGACAGAATGTGAACACACATTTGTACCATCAAATATTCAAAACAAGCAATATCTGGGCAATCTTTACCCGACATGTTCTGTGACAGCTTTCCGCTTCAGTGTGAAATGTGCAGTGACATGTGTTCAGGAGGCGGGGTGATGTGAGAAGTGCACGCATATATGTGTGGGTTTGTGTTTCACATATGTTCAATTTTCTTTAACAAGTGCTGCATCAGTCGGTGTTCTGTCCATCGGGCTGTTTTGTTCTTACAGTACAGCCTGCTTCTTATCTCGGCTCTTATCCGTCAAACCAGCTGCTCTCTCCAGTGGTTTTGTCGCCCGGAACGGGAAGAGGTAGTTTACCTTGGAGCGCAAAAGGGGGGTGATGGGGATCACGGACAGAGATGGCGCGATAGGGCAAGGACAGGAAATGTGGATGCTGTGTGATAAAGCGGCTGGAATATATGGGAGACAGACAGGTTGGCTGATAGGGAAATGGATCGCTGGCAGGGAGGGATGTAATGAAGGGATGGAAAGTGTGAGGAGGAGGAGGAGGAGGAGGAGGAGGAGAAGGAGGAGGCATACGAAGAAGGAGGGTACCTTAGCCGGTGCAAGGGGGAAGGATGAGAAAGGGAGGGGAGAAGTGGAGGAAATGGATAGAAATAGCTGATGCACTCCGAGTCGTACAGAAAATCAATAGCAGTCAAGAGCAGAAGCCACAACCCCCACTCTGCTCCGTCTGGCTGTTCCCTCACCCTCCACTGCCGCTTTTCCTCCAGTCGTTTTCCTCATGTTTGTTCCTCCACTCCGCGTCCTTTCCTGTCAAACTTTCCTCCTCGATGCTCTCACACTTTTTTAATGTTCTCTTGCATCCATTTCCTCCTCTTCTTCACCTCCGCTTTGCCCTCTTCCTGTCACCGGCGTTTTCCTTCCTCCACAGCTGCTCTTCATCTTCTGCTGCAGAATGAAGTCGGTGGTAGTTTAACGTGTAGTTAGAAAATAAAATCTCCTGTCTGCAAACTCAAACATATTTTTAAATTGACTTTCAAAATTGAGAGAGAAGGTGGAGTTCTTGACATATAATAAATAGTAGGCTTCCTTAAGTATGTCCATGTTGATTTCACTTGTCCATGTCACTCTGTGATAACACAAACTGGTTAGAAACTTTTTAAACCACTTTGAATAATTAACTGAGCTTACTGTATTGGTTGATCACTAGAATCAATTGGGATTTATGTATGATTGAACTGAAATGTTTTTTTTTTTTTTGTGAAGAGCCTGAAGACGACATTTGTTGTGAATAGGTGCAATATTAATAAAACTGAATTAAATGTAACCTTTATTTCTGGCTGGAATTTGTACCAAGCTTAAACTACTCATTCACTAAAATACAACATAATTGTTTTAGTTCACTGTACAATCATCAAAGTATTGATTAATGTTTAATGACTTTGGACTAGATACACTTTACCTGTCTGCCAAACTGAGTTATTTAGTGATTGGTGGGATAAAAGCTGGCAATAAAAGTTCAAGCAGGTCATTTTTTGTGCTCATAATGTCATACTAAGTGAAGGAAAAAATAGAAAACTGAGACTGAAAATAGAAATGCTGCATTTCCATTTTGAAGTGGAAAGTTTGTGATCCACATATTGAAGCATAAGCGGACACATCTGCTGCTATTATGTCTTATGTTTGAGGTTATCCATACAGACCATGTTGTTCCTCCTTCGTGTTTTCTTCATGGACCAGCTCTTACTTTTTCTGATGTTCACCTGTGAATTACACCCCAGACTAGACAAACATGACTATTTTGTTGTTGTTGCTCTTGACATCTATCTACTTTCACCAAAGTACAGGCAATTCAGTTTTGTGCTGACTGTTTTCTGCTTCTTTTGTTCCAAGTTCAGTGTATTGATTAAACTTTCTTAGATATAGGGTCAGAACTGACTGTCTCCCCATATATTATAATTGATACTGCAGTCTTATTATTCAGCCGTCCTCGAGGCCCAGATTGCAAAGCTGAATAGTGTGTCGTCTGTTACCCCAACAGCGGGTATGATGTCATTCAAACATGTTCTGTTGCCTCAGTGTTGCTCTCTATAGAGTGAGTCTAACTGAATGACTCGCCTCTGACTCAATTTACAGGATTCTGACAATGTGTGAGTGAGACTATATTCAGGGAGGAAGCTGGATTTTGGCGCATTGTGATCAGTGAATGAGTCCTGCATAGAGGGGAGCTATGCAGCCAGCGAGTCCCATGAATGCTTCGTCAGTTCTCCAGCCCTAAATTGTCTCACTGGATTTGTGGTGTTAGCTATTTATTTATTTATTTATTTTTTATATTCTTACCTCACTAATAAAAGCTTTACGTTATTTATGTTGCTTCCCATCCAGATAAAAGAACGAGAAGAATTTTTTTTTTGGTGATTGAGGGCTTCTGAAAACCTTAACTCTGTCTGCCTCGTCTTTCATTTCCTCTACATGCACTACTTTGTTGTCAGTCAGAGCTTTTCTTCAAAGACGGAGACTAGAATCAGAAAAAAAAATCCTCACAAACAACCGATAGGTGTAAAGCTCTTTTATAAAGGACTCTTCTCGCATGCCTTCTAGGTTACCTCTCTTCATTTCTATTGTAGAGGTTGCTTCGCTTGGCGTGCCCTTGGGAGCGTTTACCCTTGGAGCGCGTACCGGTGCCACCATCTGTGATCAGGACGTACCCGACCAAAGATTTGGCCACTGCAAAAGGGGGAAAAAAACAAATAAAAAACGAAAAGTCAAAGCAAATAGACAAAGATAATAAAAAAGATGAAAGGATTGTGGTAAAACAAAAGAGTAAACGTCTTAGCGGTGATGCAAGCAGCAGTATCATCTGAAAGCTCCTCTAATCCTGGATTACTGTGTTTGTTCTGTTTGTGTATGTATACGTACTGAGCCAAGAGAACACCATATGTGTTTCAGTGACTTTTATGCTGCATATGTGGTCAGTGGCCTTTCTCGCAAACATGTTGTCTTTGTTGTTTTCCGGTTCCAGGTGGCTTTAGGAAAATGACAACAAAAGGATTAAGTAAACTGCACATAAACAGATTTTACTGCACAATAACTGGGTACCCTGATCTATCAGGTCCAGCAATATACAAAGATTTACATTATTTCTATAGTGCCCCCTACAGTAATAACTCATTTTATGGCTCATTTTTAAGTTTACAGTCCTGCATAGATGGAGAAAATAAGGGCATTCAGTTATCATGATTCTCAAAATAAAACTCCAAGATTTGTATGTAATCTTTGTAAGGAATCTGTGAACTATATTTTATCATGTTTGAATCGTTATTTCCCACAGCTCATGACCTGCTTTGCTTTCGTTATATGCAGGGGCTTCTGGTGGAGCATATCACTGCCACCCTGACCATGCATATGGAGAGGAGAGGGATAAGGTAAGCCAACATTCACTCATTATTAAGGCCAAAATTATTCAACAAAGAGGTTGTCATTAGGACTTATTTGGATAATAAACTATAATATGGATAATAAATCATATTATGGTTGTTGAGTGAAGAATATTTTCAGGAGAATGCTGGAATGCTGGCATTTGAGTAAAGAATTAATCCAGAGATTTTACCTTTTTTATTCCAAGAGACTGGTCAGTGTGCTTCACAACACCCCAACTTAAGCAAGTCTACTCCTGGCTGACCTGATCAAACCGCTAATTATAATGTTTTAACCAATCTGTTGTGAATGGAAAAGTGGGCCACTGAAGATTTGGCTTAAGAGTTTGATTCTGAATTAGTTGATCAAAGGAAAAAGTAAAACAATTCTCTGATAATGTTTTACTGAAGCGTGTGCAATTTATATGGTAATGTGAAAGAATCAGACTGAGGTTCACAGGTGTGCAGTCTGTGACATGCTAAAAACATGATTGTGCTGAAAACAAAAAGTGTTCGCAAAGAAAGCCATAAATGATAGATTAGCGAGTAGTCCTAAATATATTGACAGACTGTTTACAAACATAATAGTTTGCTAACACCCTATTACCTGTGATGATCTCACAAGAGCAAAGTAGTAAATTATGGTAAACGACAAATTTAATATTAACAAAAAAAAACATCGACACGCTATCGTAACTGCTTGAGCTGGAACGTCATTCTTTTGAAAACAACAATGCCGTCATGAGAGGATCGGGTTTGACGTTGCCAATAGCTGTTTGTGAATTTTCTCTTACAATTTCCACTAATAAAATCACAGCACTGTGGTTTAGTTACTCTATATCAGTGAAGGAGTTTTTTTAGATACTTGTAAGTTTTTTTTGGAAAAAAAAAAAGAAACATTGCTTCAAAGCATGTTTGACCTAAATGTCTTGAAAAAAGCCTGCAATGCATGTTTGAGGGAGTTCAAGTAGAAGTCAGTAAATGATTTTAATAACCACAAGTGAACACCTTTTAAAAGCATGCATATATTAAGAAGAAAGTAGAGAAAGTGGAGAGGCTGGACACTGAAGTGTTGCGGAAAGCTTGAAGGGAAGAAAGGGGAGGGGTGTTGCTAATGATTTCAGTCTCCAGCTGTGGAACTTGGTTGGAGTGAGAGAAGCAAAAGCAGGATGAGGAAGGGAGGGACAGTGGTGGAAGAGCCAAAGACGAGCTTTGAAATTGTCTTGATTAGCGTTACTGGAAGCATGTCTGTAAATATTAATGAATCTCAAACAGAAAACGGCCATATTTGCTCAGTATGCGCTTTCATAATAGAAAATCGACTGCCTTGAAGAGACAAAAAACATGGACTCGGTTGTTGTTTTGTGCTGCATGATCTCGGCAGGCCCGGCTTTATTTTGGTTCCAAGCAATGATGGCGAAGCCACAACAGCTGGAGGCCGGAGTCGCTGACTGAGAGAGTCGATGCAAGCATGTACGCAGAGTGGGGATGTTGTTAAAAAGAATGTGGAAGGGTGTGTCAGGATATCTGACCCGCCTGGTTTCTACATGCACTGAATACAGTGACGGTGAAGAGAAGTGGATGGATGGGTGCATAGTTTCAAAGACTTGCTTTAATATCAGTCAGAGAGCACTTTACTTTGCTTCTTCTGGCTTAGCTTTTCATCTTGTGTCCTTTTTTTTTAGCCTTGTGAAAATATGTTCAAACACAGCAAACAAACCCGCAGTTTGGAACATGAGGCCAAATTATAGCATATTGCTTGAGGACACATACACTCCTTTGTCTGATGATGTTCCCCTCCCTCTAACGGAGGGAGACAGGCCCATCAAACTTTCATACTAATGGGAAATAGTCTGCATGTCTGTGGAGTGTACGTATGCATTTGTCCCTTCTTCTCAACCTCTCTTGTCCCCTCAGATTTCAAGTCCGAGTGTGGGACAGGTCAGATAGACACAAGGGGAAAAAAATAAACAAGAAGATGGAGCCAAAGAATAAGGGAGGTGGGGGGGGTAAAGATGGGTTTAGTTTATCTGATACAAGGGAAAGGGGGTGGGGTGGGTGGAGGTTGTTGAGCAGGGTAGGGAGAGTGCGCTGGTGAGAGTCTGACTCAGATATGAAAATGGGCACAGTACATGTCCCAAGGGTTTTGGGGTTGGGGCCGAGTCTGGTAAAGAGGTTGTGGGGTGATGGGGTGGATAAGAGGAGCCAATAAGGAAGAAGAACAGATAGGGGATGCTGTTTCATTCTGTAATGGAGAGGAGTAGATGTTGTTTTCTGGACTGACTGTAATGAAATCACCCTAAACAGGTGTTATCTGTCCTTTTACATAGCGCTAGTTTGTTTCCGATACAGTTACTTTCTTCAGTATGTTTGTCAAATCAAAAATAGGTAATTTAACGCAAGTTGAAGGCGTCACTAAAGTTACAAGAAGGGAAACGCTTTGCAGTTTTGGAGACTAGTGTCTTGACTCTTGAAGAGAAATGTTTTTAAGGAGCAATTTTATGTAAAATGGACTTTTTGAGTTTTGTATAATCTTTTAATATCATTCCCTCATTGAAAACATACCTGGAGTGTTGCTTTGATTCTTTCAATCATGTTTGAGGAATCCTTGATTTTCCTGCTCTTAGAAAGTGCCACCTATTTCCACATAGCTCCTCTTTGGAGCTGCTCCTCCAAACTAGTGGCATTAGCAATTAGGAAGCAACTGGTGGAACTGCATACCTGCAAGTGAGCTTATCATACAAACTACTTCTCAGTCCAGCGTTTCTAAGAACTGTTGTAAATGGCGTAATGAGAAGAATTGTTGTAATGATGTGCTGAAGGGGGGGTCTTGGGAAGAGCTTTTTAAAGAGACAGAGGCCAATTACAAGGTGTCAAATTTATTTTAAGTCATGTTTGATATATACAACTGTTCATAACAAATGAAGGTAACATAGCTGCTTGATGTGCCTGGAAAGTACATACCACACCTTTAAGAAAGAAATAATAATAAAAAAAGCTGAACTGCTCTGTTCTTTCATGCATCATCTTTAACTTCACCCATCCTGACAGGTGAGCAGCAGGTCTGAAATTTCAAAAATCCAGGGCTGGTCAGTAAACTCACCATACCTTAGCAGTACTCGTTTGCACTAAACACAACACTCTTTAGTGTGGAAGTGGTTGCTTTAGGAATAATACTCCGTTGACTGTTTTCAGTGGGTTATATATTTTAAAGAGGGGAAAAATTGTGTATCTTAAAAGCTGTTGGAAGCTATTTAAGAGGAAGTTTTCTACAGAGGGATGCCAGCTGTTAATTTAGGGTGGCAAAACAGAGGCACTACTGATGTTGCTCATTTTACCCACGCCACTTTGTGTTTTTGGAGGGGGTTTTTTTGTGGCCAGCTTTTTTTAGATGCTAAAAGTAGCCACATACCCTGAAATGTAATTTTACAAAGTGTTTCTTAAATTAGAAATGGGTAAATTGTCCTGAAGCTTACTTCAGAGTAATCATTTTGTCTTGTTTAAAAACAGTAAAACCGTCTTTTACAGCCACTAGTAACACACAGTGTGGCAACTGCTCTCAACCAGAAAGGCTTGAAAAGGTCTCTCAAATGTGATCATTACATCTCCGACCGCTACCTCATGTTTTTTTTTTTTTTTCTGTAACTCAATCCATCTCTAAATCTTTATATTTCAATACTTTCCCAGTTCTTGCTTTCTGACCACCAACTGAAGGAAATTGCTCTAGTACATCCAGCGAAGTCTTCAGGCTCTCATCAAACCACAGCACTATGACTAAACTATTAGTGTAAACTCTTCATGGCCCCACAGTTCAAACACATTACTTTTTTTTTTTGCCTCTGCAGATCTTCAGAAGGTCGTGTTTATGGGCTGCAGAAACAGTGGCAATTGCTCATGTGTGAATTTGCGCATGTCTGCAGGCGTTTCCATAACTGCGCGTGTTTCTGCAGTCTGCTCTCCAGCTGTTTCCTGTTAGCTATCGTACTGCCGCTCTCAGGGCTGCTGAGCTGTACATGTGTTTGATCTGGTGCAAGAAAATGTTGCTCGCTGAGTCATTAAAAAAAAAATACAAACAAACAAAAAATAAAACTCCATAGTATGACTTTCCTACTTTAGAGTGAAGGTTTGTTGAAATGGGTGTCGTTTGGGGAACATGAGGGAAAGGTAGATGTAGAAATCATGTGTGTGTAAGAACCTGGCTGTCCTGCTGAGTACCGCAAGACTCATCATAAGGGAGAATGAGTAACTGAAACATGGGCAGGTCTGTGTGTGTTCTTGCCTCACCATGTGCCAAGTGTGAGAGTCATTGGCTGACTGTAAGTGACATGACTCACAGATGAGTCGAAGGGATGGAAACACTATATGATAACTCTTGAGTCAGTGATAACTGAATGACTACACGCGCAGCTATTTTGCCATGTTTGCGTACATTGCTGCCTTTTTTTTTTTTATTCTGACTATACAAGAAAATACATGTCCAGCTGAGGGCGTGTTCCTGCGATTGGCACATGGGCTTGTATGCGCTTGTCTCCTGTTTGCATTTCCTCACTCTGAGAGGAAGTAACTTTGAACCGTCTGGGCCGCTGTGTGCTCGCGGTGTAAAAAGCTCCCCTTCGTAGATGCAGTAAACCTGGGGAAAGAGGCATGCTTTGTACCACAAAGAATTTTAGGGTCTAGCAATATGGACTGTACCCCAGAGGGACAAAGAGTGGTGAACTAGATGTATTTGATATGAGTGCTCTGGGTCACTAAACACAATACTCGTCTGTTTCCCCCCCTCCTTTGTGCAGAGTGAGGAAAGCCCCAGTCCGAAGCGCCAGAGGCTGTCCAGTCAGTCCGTTTTAGAGCAGCTGACCTCATCTGCACCCCTGCCATCTACGCCGTCGCCCCCCATCCGCCCATGGGAGTCAGGACCTCCGAGTCGGCGGCAACCTCACCCTCACACACACTACCACCAGGAGAGGTGCCTCACTCCTCCACGACTCAGACGGAGGTAGAATCTTTTGTTTGTTTTTTTTGTACCACAGTCTCCTAAGTATTGTGTTTTTCCAAAAGTATTTTCAGCCCTTAAGCTTTTTCCCCCATTTTGTAACATTGACGTTTGTGGTTTATCAAGTATTTCATTGGGCTTTTATTTGATACATCAACGCAAAGCAGAAAATACTTTTGAAATAGAAGGCAAGTGACTCATGGTTTTTAGATTGTACTGCAAATGTAAATCTCTGAGGTTGGTTTTCACCCCTTATTTTCACTATTATCCCTAAAAATAAACCCAATTGGCCTTAGTAGGCTTCTAATTAGTAAATCCACCTGTGTGAACTTCAGTTTTGTTACAAATCCAGCTTTTCTGTGAAGGAAACAAATATTTGTTAAATGAACACAGTAGAAGTAAAAGTTTGAAGCAGAGTGAGCTATAATATCAAGCTCTGAACATCATGGGTTGTTCAGTTTATCATTCAAAACTAGAATATGGTACAATTGTGAAGACATGGCTGACAAGCTGACAACCACACTTTTTGGATTTAAAACAAGTTTGAAAACTCTGTTTTTCCTCCTACACATGTATTCCTTTCTGTGGATGTAGCGTCACAAAATGTGCAAAATCTCCAGCTGTGTAAATATCTTTGCAAGACTCTGAATGAAACGAACGGTCTGCTGTCCCCTCTTGCAGTCCGCCCGCGAGGCGCCAACGCGGCCGTCTCTCCAGGCCATCCCGCCACCCGCCTCTTCATCACCATCCCTCCGCTCAAGGACCTACACCTCGCCCGTCACCATCTGAGCGTCAGGACGAAAACTACCGCCACAACCCCCTTCCCTCGGCACATCAGACGTACCCAGCACACACTCCAAGCACTTATCCTCAGCCCCCCACAGCCGGCGGAGGAGGCCGAGGTTCTGAGGAGCCCCGAGCCTTCCACCCCCCCACGTTATCGTCGCAACTGTTACACCCGGCTGCCCATCATCACCCCCATCATCACCATCCTCACCACCAGCAACAACATCATGCAACACAACAGCAGCAAGGAGCCATGGTGTTGGACTTGCACGATCGGGTTAGTTTGCATCTGTCGAACTGTTGGAGACATTTACCTGTGTTGGTTAGTGTGTGTGTTTTTATGTGAGCTGCTTGTATTTTCTTCAGCTGCAGCAGGGCAACATACCCGTCTCCTACACAGTGACCCCTGTCCCTCCACATGGCCTGGCAGCGCCTCTGTGTAGCGGTCAGCACATTCCCCCCTCCTGCTCCTCTCAGCAGCAGGTTCCCACCTGTAGTGTGGTCTTCAGCGCTGGACAACACTACCATCCGGTGAGAGAAACTCCTCAGTGTACAACATGTGGCATTGTTTGTACAGTTTGCAGTTTCCATGGTCTGTGCTTTAAAGGAAGTGGTTTATCGTGTGTTAATATTTCCCAGTTTGGAGGAGGAAGTTGGTTTCTAAGTCACAGCTGCCACCTTGTGGCAAAAATGGCACATTACAGTTGATATTTTAAAAAGTAGTGTCTTTTTATTTTGACTGACTTCCTTTTTCTCTTTCTCGCCCCTTTTTTCCAGATGTTACAGGCATGTTCAATGCATCATTTGCCGGTTTCCTATGCGTTTCCCTCACTACTGTCTAGTGACCCTCAGTTCCTGATTTCTCCTCCACCTCATCTCTCCCACCATCCGCCCCACCTGCCCACACAGTTCCTGCCTTTTCAGACTCAACAGCCAAGATCGGTATGCGAACAATCTGCTACTAATGCTTACCCTTTTCATCTGCTTAGTTTGTATAGTTTGAAAATTGCAATAAAAGCCATGCAAGAAGTATAACGTACACCGGGGCAATATGAGATAGCCATCAAATAAATTTCACTGCAGTACTTCCTTTTGCTCAGATTTACCACAAAATAAAGCAGTTTGTTCCATATTAATGCGTATTTTTGGTTTTGTGGATATTTATCTCAGCCCTTACAGAGGATTGAAAACGAGGTTGATATAGTGGGAGAGCAGCTCCCTGTTGGAGGAAGCTTCAGCTACGCCCACCATCACCACCACCACCACCAGCCTCCCTCCGCCCTGCCGCCTTCCACTCCGCTCCAGTTCCTTACACACCATGACCCCCTGTCGCAAGATCTTTTCACACTGGTAGGGGGATAGGTTTTTGCTTTTGTTTTTAAATCCCTCATCGATTCAACGATTAAATTGTTGCTTTGCTTTTTCTCTTTTTGCAGCCATATCCCCACTTTATGCCTCGGCGATTCACCAGTCGCCGTTACCGCTCGCAGCAGGCCGTGCCCCCATCTCCGTACCACCCCAGCTTCCTGCCTTACTTCTTGTAAGTATTCTTGCCCCTCTTCCTCGTGTTAAGCCATGTATGGGGTGAGCACTTCATTATGACGATGCCAGCAGCATATTTTGATCACTGTTTATAACTCGCAGGTCAATGCTTCCTGTTCCCCCGAATGTGGCTCCTGCCATCAGCCTAGAGCTGGATGTGGATGATGGAGAGGTGGAAAACTATGAGGTACGACAAACTGAGTTCTGCAACTTAATGTATTTGTGAACTAGAAGATGAATATTTTCTATCTATATGAAATCTTCAGGCCCTGTTGAACCTTGCCGAGCGTCTGGGGGAAGCCAAACCCAGGGGTCTAACCAAGGCAGATATAGAACAGCTTCCATCATATAGGTTTAACCCCAACAACCATCAGTCGGAGCAAACACTGTGAGTAGCTTCATCTTTTTATTTGGAGTGCTTTTCCCCTTGTCCCATCAGGCAGCAGTTTTAACAGCTTTTTTATTTTTTTTACTGCAGATGTGTCGTTTGTATGTGTGACTTCGAGTCCCGCCAGCTTCTCAGAGTTCTCCCCTGTAATCACGAGTTCCACGCCAAATGTGTTGACAAATGGCTTAAGGTGAGTTGTGTTTTCGCTCTCAAAAAATTGGAAAATCAGTTTTGAATGCAACTGTCTTTAACGTCTTTTCTTTCTACATGAAGTCATAAGTTTCATTTCTCACTGTTGGAACGTCCTGGTTTTATTCCAGGCTAACCGCACCTGCCCCATCTGTCGAGCCGATGCCTCTGAGGTCCAGCGGGACTCTGAGTGACCTCAGACAACCACAATCCCCAAACCCTCTTTTGGATGCGTAAACCATAAAAAGTGAACCGACTCATTCTGTCAAACGACTGGGACCACTGCACATGAAACAGCATTTAGGTGTGAAAACCTGCTGCTTCATCTTGCTTACTTTATACTTGGACTTCTGAAGCCTTCTGTTTTGTTTAACTCATCTTCTAGTCTGCCATCTTCTGACGGTTGCTGCGAATTACCTTCTTAACACACCCAGCTGCAAATCCATTTTTAATGTCATCATGAATACTTTCCCATTTCTCAACACAGGACCTACGTGTAATTGTTTTCAAGGATGTCTTTGTTAAAAGTTGGTTTTCTAAGGATTATGACAAACATTTCTGCTATTTTAATCCAGCCTTTGTATTTTGTTGTGAAAAAAACTCTGCTCTTTGTAAGGGAGTTGAATTGAACGCAAGAGATTTATTTCTTACTATCCTTGTTTTCCTGACGGTTAAAGCAGCCTGTTTGGAGGGAAACAAAGATTTATTTCACTGTGTGGAATGACAATAAAATACTTTGCACAGACACTATGTTCTTTCTGTGCAAGTCATTGTGGTTTTGTTGACGAAAAGTTCCTTATTGGAACAATTCATCATTCAAATTCAATAATACTTTATTGATCCCAAAGGGAAACTAAATAAACCACACTTGCAGAATTTGTTTTCCCCTCTCAGATTGATTTGAACTTAAAGGAAGTCGAGAATACTTTGAAGAATTTTAGGGAATTTCTAAAGTGAGGTTTATATCCTCTGGGAAGTAGACTTTTCTTGTTTTGTAAAATCATAAACTTTAACCACACATTGACGTTGCATCTGATAGTAAAATATGGATTCAGTCTTGCGTGTGAACAAATCTTCAGAAATATTTAAATGCAGTTGAATTTTAAATCAAGCTTTCTTTTCTGCAAAAATTTTAATTTATTCGTACGGTTGGAACGAGTCATTTAAGTACATTATTGCGTCTGCTGGTTACCTTCTGTGCAGGCAGCGATCCAGTTCATTTTTTCATCGTCTACCAGGAACAACGTTGACACTCTTTTCAGGTTTTAAGTGGCTCCACTTTGTTTCACTGGCAGATCTAAGGCTTCAGCACTTTACAGCGATTGAATTCCTGCGTTGCTTTCTTTGCGTTCTGAACAAACCAGTTTTGAGTTCAATCAAAACTGGTTTTCACTTTCTCTTGAGACACCTGCTTATTTCTGAGTCTTTTTGGTTTATTTAGTGACATGTTCTGCTTGAGGTGCAGGCAAATGGGGTTTTAAATCTGAATCTGTCTGAAAGAGAGGAAGTAAAAGATCACGCTGCGTCCTTTTGTTGGTATTGGTAACAATTCAGATTAACTCTCAGCAGCAAAAGGAAAAAAGTATTTAACTACAAAGCAGTAGATTGTTCAGATAATTGCTTTCTATGCACATCATCTCACCTGTTGAAGTTAGATTTAGGAGCAAAAACTGCAGATTTTTTTCATCCCACCCTTCATTGGAACATTTTGGGGATAATCTACTTGTTTGCTCTTGGCCTTATGTTGGTTCATCATAATAATATAAAAAGATGTTCCATTCAAACTACTACTGTTAGGTTGTATTCGCTGCCTTTTTCATCTTAATGCACAATATTTTCCAGAGACACCGCATGAAGTGCTCTGAAAAGTTCATTGCGCCATCTTTAGAGGCTTGCATCCGAAATGCCTTTTCTACCAATGCGTCTTCTCCAGGTCCAACTCGCATCATAGGACAACCAACGCATTCGAACCAGATGTTTTTTTTTTTTTTTTTTCTTTCCATCATGTGCAAACTACAGGAATGTCGAAATCTGTTATTTATGTACGCTCTTCCTCTGCATCGTCCATTTAGAAAAATCATTGGAATCAGTATGGACTGCATCGTTTCTAGATGTCGTATGTGTGATTTTATGCATCCTTTTTATTTTTGTCGTACGATTGCATTGTTTTGTTTTCTGGTACACTAGCAATTACCTCAGTTCCTCTGTTTTTATCTACTAGAAAATGGCGCAAACGGTATGATTCGTTCTTTCATTCTGATCCCTGGGTTGTTTGAGAAGTTTTCCTTCAAACTCTGAAACTGTATTATTCAAATGGTGTTATATTAGTTTTGTTATGTATTATATCTGTAACCAAAACCATTTGAAGGCTTATGATGATGATGATGATGATGATGAAATTTTTAACAAACATTTGTACATTTTGTATGAGAGTTACTTATGGTAATACTTTATTAAGTAGTGCAATGATTTTTTTTAAACCCTTACTCCACCAACCCCCATCTTTTGGATTTCAAAAGCTGGCCCAATAATAAATGTATAACATCCTCTTCTAACTTTGTGCTTGTTGAGAATTTTGTCTTGAGCTCTTGTTTTGCATTTCATCATCAGTAAAGGTTTACAAAGATGTTAGTAATTTCACGATGAGAGCTCTTGGTGGCAGTGTAGTTCTGTCATCCTGGAAGGCTCCCTATAGATGCCTCTCAAAAAGTTAAAACATCACAGAAAACTTCATTTGTTCGAAATGCGAAACTCATGAATTGCTTTGATACACAAAACTACTGTAAGTGTTTGTTGTTTTTTTTAAATGAAAGCTCTGAGGAGACGACGAACACTGCAGTAATTTTTTCTGCTCAAGAAACTGTAAAGTTAATGGCAGCAGTAGCTCCTTATGTGGCTTAAGGATCGCAGTTTAACCCTGTCTGTTTGACGGATGTCCAGCAGGAGGCAAAGAGCTTTTACAAGGAGGTTAAGCCACAAAAGTGCACCGCTAAAGCAAATACCTGTTCATAGTGTTGTGTTTAAAAACAATAATGGAAAGCTGTGTGAGAGGAGAAAGGTGCTCAAATAACCCGGACAAGCACAGCCTTGAGACGATTATAGAGCAAAAATCCATGTAAGGGTTTTGAGGAGACTCATAAGTCAAAAGATTAAATTAAAAAGCCCCAGAGTGTGGAAAGAGTGGAGCAGCACACAATCCAAGGTACTTGAGGTCAAGTCCAAATTCAGAACTTCGTGTTTCCCTATCCAAGCTTTATGGAGATGCTCATCTTATTTTCCAGCAGGACTGGATTTGCCTCGAGGGCCAGTTTCCTTTAACTTTTAGACGTCCAACACGCCTGAATCAAATGGCTGACTCGCCTCCTCAATGTACAGTTCAGTTCCTGCTAATGACCTCATTATTTGACTCGGGTTTGCTGAAGCAGAGGCAAATATAGAAGTTGCAGGGCACCAGACTTAGAGGCCTGGAGTTGAATACCACTGATTTAAGGAGTAGTATCAGTAGATTTATCAGAGAGACACCGGACCAATACACCCAACTTTAGAGATTTGTTTCATCTGAATCTGTTTAATAAATGAGTTTCAGTTTCTGAAATGAGTGATGACACAATATTGGGATGTGCCTCTGTGCGTGCAGTTTTACTAAAAATAAAACGTCATTCATTTAATTATGATACAGGCTCTTGTCTGGGCGGCAAGTCATATTTATCTTAGATCAGGTCAACCAGAATTATAAAACCAGGAGGCTTGTACTCGAATCTAGCTAAACAGCGCCATCTAGGAAACCGTTTTTTGTTTCTATTCTCTTATTAACACAAATTTAAAATCATCTTGTGTTATTTCTTTTGAAAACAGTTTTATACTTTAAATTAAAATTCTTCACTAATTAGTGAAGAATGTTTTAGGGTATTTAAGAAGTCCTCAAACCTCTAACAAGTGCTGTACAGCTTTTGTAGCTTTTTAAAATTCTTACTTCGCTGAATGAGCAAAGATGTTTAGACGATAGTCAGAAATTTGTATTTAAGGTTTTTATATGTTATTTCCATGTCAACTTGATCTATGAGTCACGTTTTCTGCTTTTATGTCTTATTTAACTTTGTAATGACTTAAAACTGAAGCCTGTGAACGTCAGATAATGCTCCTAACTCTGTTGTCCTGTGACGGATCTTGAGCAAGTAGAGATAAAAGATGGATGTCAACGTTTGGGCAAGTTTATTTAAAGATAAACATGAGCAGCTTTCATTATGTTTTGATAATATTTTGACATAACTGCAATGTTGTCTGTGCTCAATCCACTGTTCTTTTTATAGATATATGTTTTCATTCATGACATCTAAAGAAGTGTCATCTCATCCTATTTGATTGTTTTTTTTTACAGTACAGATTTATTGTCATAAAACACCCATGAAAGGTTCTGATTTGTGGAATCTGAAACCAGACAAATATAGTTTTCACTTTTGGCCTCAGACTGAACCCAAGCGAAGCGCACAGTCACGCTGAAAGTATTGGAAATATAGGCCAACAGATTAGAGGGGAGGGAAAATGAGATTGTGGTGAAAAGTGTGATGTTTCTTTGCAGCATCTGCTCCACAATAACTAAACGGGGTTCGAAGAAGCATGTCTTCTGATGTTGGACATAAACATATTAGCTATGATGGCACACCTAGACTCAGGTGGCGCACCTGAGTCTAGGTGCTATGTTAAAGTCTATATTGACTTTAACACAATATAGACTTGTGTTAAAGTCTATATTGTTGCAAAAATATTCAATAAAATCAAACTATTTCCAATTAGGCAACTTGCAGATTCTAGAAACGATTGATGTATGTATTTTTGTGTGTTTATTTTTAAAATGAAGAGTACTTAACCTTGCTCTAATTCAGTTTTATAAAAAATGTCATGTAGGATTAACTGAGTTAATCATCAGTGCTTTAGTTCTGCCCTCTGGTTTGACCTTTTCAAAACCATAATTTTCCTCAAATAAAGTCATTTTTATATGGGTTTGGACGAATGCTTGGACTCACCCTGATCTGAAAAAAATCCATCTTCAGCTTTTGAGCAGACACCTAAAAGTTTTGGGTCAAAACTGACCGGCATTTAGAACAGTGAACTTTAAGTTTAGTTTTATCAGACCACATGGGTCCCAAAACCATTTTTCCTTTCATGGAAGAAAAAGATTACAGACCCATTTGATGACTTAGAATATTATTGAAACGTTAGTTCATTCCATTAACGCTGTTCACAAAGTGAAACCCTAACTACTATGTAATAACTTCATTGAGAAGCTTCTAGTAGCCATCTAATAGAAAGAAAGGCATTCTGGGAATCTGAGATAATTGTTTTTATTTATAATAAAAAGACACAAAAGTCTGCTTTCTGGACAAAGTACAAAAGCATCTCTCATGTTTTTGTCACTTGTCACATATTGGAGAGTCTAAGCCTTTTGTAATGAAAAATGCCAATCACACTAGTAAGCTTGATTGGATGAATGCCCAGCCAGTGTATGTAAAGTCTCTGGAGATGGTTAAGTGGGTGTCATCTGCTAGGCCTTTCAGAATTAGAGGGATAACCAAAGCATGCTCTGTTTAAATTTGACAAGAGTTAGCCTGGTCAAATGGGATCAAATTCAGAAACTGATCTAAAACTCCTGGATATCAATTTCTTGTTTACTAGTGGACAATGTTACATGGAGTTACTGAGTAAATTAAAAGATTAAGCTAATGATAATTTTTTTAAACGTTGGAAGTGCTTTCTTGTGTAGGTAAATGTATTGCTTATAGCCTTGAATTTCATTTGTTGTGGGTGTTTGTCCCTAGTTTTTTGCAAATATGTGGTGAGTGAGTTCACCACTCTGGTGTTAATCTTTTAAATAAATCCTATCTCCCTAATATCTGCTTATTGGTGCTTGGTACCACTCCAGTATAATCGGCTTTCCTTCTCAATTTGTATCCGGTCCAAGTATTTAGTTTTCAAAGTTTATATATATATATATATATAATCTGTAGAAATGTAGAATATTGAAAATGTAAACTTGAAGCAGAGGTTTGGCAGCTCTGCCTCAAATTCAGAAATTAGCCAAACTGGAGCCCCCCACACAAATGAGATACATGTTGACAAACAACATAAAAGCTGGAATCTAATTCACTGATGATGGATGGCAGATCTGTATTGGTGCACTTATCATGTAGGTGGGGAGGAAATGCTTAATTCCTCTCCATAATGAAATCCATCTGCATCTTCAGTTTGTCACAACATCCCACTCCTGTCAGCGTGTCTGTGAAACTCAAATCCACATTTCCATATTGCAATCTCCAACCCTCAAACTGAGGCTTTCGTCAGCAAGCTAACCTGAGATTATTTCTAAACCATTAGCAGGTTGACCCGCAACCGACCTTTGCATTACTGCTTTTTAAACTCGGAGTGACTACCTGCTGTGACCAACGGTTGATTAGAAAAAAGAAAGGAATGACAGAGGAAGGAAAATACTTGTGTTATCGCTGAATTGTTAAGGCTTTCCAAGTTGCTTTAGCTGCAGCCTCAGTGAATCAACAACAGTTTACACAGGTTTTGCTTTGCATTGTTTTTCGCAGTTGCTGTTAGGCTTACTACTTGTCCACATTTTTTCAACCGCACCTTTTTCTTCCACTGAAGTTTTTCATTGCGTCTTTTATGGATAACCCTCCTCATATAAAATGTAAGTGACCGAAATCTGGAAAGCTGCAAGGTCACCGATTTACTGCACACTTCTGTTTACCATGTAAAAAGTCATCAGTCTTATGTAATATTTCGATTTTTATTGAAACTAAATTTAGTTTTTATAAGCTGTAAGCCAAGATAATCAAAATTAAATAAGTATCTTAATTGTGAGAAATGAATCTAGAAAATATAAGTGTTACTTTTTAAAGTGAAGGACAAAAATGCATGTTTTCTATGCAATTCTAAACTACTGAGATGCACATATATTCATATGTATGTCAATATAAAACTATTATTATATTTAGAACATAAAACAGAACAGACCAACTGAACAAAAAAAAAGAGAGTAACAAACATAAATCGTTACTGTTGTAGCTACTCACCTGTTTTATGTATTGATTGGTAGCAAATGCATTGTGTCCTGAGTGTAAGGCGACAGAAATGGCTCGTATTATCTCTGCTCTTATTTCTCACCCCGAAATCTGCACGGATGAGTGGAAAGTGATGATGGAGAAGGAGACTTAGTGAGGGAGTGTGCTGTGAAATGTGGCAACCTTGTGCCAGTTAACTTGACTGAAGCAGACACGGATTTCCATTAAAGCAGATTGAAATCTCCACTGGGCCGTGTAAAGGCTGGTTATGTGGTCTCATCCGTGATGGATATATGAACATGCAAACTACGTCAATAAAGTCACCCAAGTAAATCTTCCGTTTCCTGTTCTGAAGGTGCGAATCCTGTGTTTCCATTAGCATTAGAAAAAGAAAGAAAATTTGGAAAAAGCAGCATGAAAACACACCTTATAATCAAGACAAGCCTGTACTTTTGAATCCAAGATGTTTTCTCCAGGAGTCACATATGCAGAAAAGGTCTAAAGGAGGTCCAGAACTTTCTGCTCTAGTCTGCTTTGTGCCTCTGAGCATGCTTAAATGGTGAATGCGAATCTCCTCATTGGCTCCAACAAAGAGTTTAAGTTATGAAGAACTGACCCAGGCATGATCCATTCCTACTGGCTCAAAAGTAAACCAACTTCTGAAGAAAGAATGGGACTCACCTTTACTGACTGACCGAGTTCTGAACAGTCCTGATAATGAAAAACCCCCAAAAGGGAACCAACCCATCCAACTATTGGCAAATGAACCCAAATGTCTCTCAAGCTCCTGTCAGGTATAATGGTGAGTAAGATAAGCCGGCACACAGATCAATTAGTCTCACATGCTATTTTCATACCAGGACTTCAGAACTTGGACTGTCTGGTGGTCTAATGGTAACACTGTTGCCTTGTAGCAAAACGGTCCTGAGTTCAAATTCCAACCCGGGGTTTTTCTGCATGGAGTTTGCTTGCGTGGGTTTTTCCTGTGTGAGTTTTTCCGGATACTCTGGCTTCCTTTCACTGTGAATACACACGACTGATTTAGTCAGTGTAATTTGTCCCTAGACGTGTGTGGGCGTGTGTGTGTGTGTGTGTGTGCGGGGGGTGAATTGGTTTCATCTTGTGTGTGCCTGTGGAGGACTGGTCGCCTGTCCAGAGTCTACCCCACCTAGACATAGGCACCTGCCCCCATTCATTCATGCATGGATGAATGGATTAAGAGAGAGAGGAAAACTAACTGCTCCAGAAACAACTTGCTGGGCTAAACATCCTCTGAACTGGGTTGTTGAACCTTTATCAAACAGAAAAGAGACTGATGTGAGAAAATATTAACCTATGTTACCATAAGGCTAGTGACTCATCCTCCTTTTTAGATTTGATATTAATAAATCTAAAAATTTGTTTTTACAAAAAAGCTCTGTAGAAGATAATCTAAATTGCTAGATTCCTTGCAAATGTCAAAGTTGTAAATACACACACATGCACAAAAAAACCCCTAAAAGTCTAATCGGGACTCTGCTCATTCTGAGTGAGCTCAGACCCCTCAGTGAGTCTCAGTGAGTTTGACTCCAAGCGGTAACAGACAGACCGCCAGCGATAGCTGAAGCGCGCTCCCGGTGCGCGCCGCGGTTCCAGCGGGCGCGCACCAGAGGCTTCATTAGAGATATGCAAACTTCCGCCGGTTGAAGGTGGGTCAAGTCACAGAGATAGAAGTTTGCTTTTGAAATTTCTGGAGACAACAGCGATGCCAAAGTGGATCTCGTCTATGACTCTTTGATCTGGATCGACGTTGTGACAGTGGCTGCTTGCGGCGGAAAAAAAAAATAAAATAAAATAAAAATACAGCGTGGCTTTTGACGCTCTGAGATAAAACGACCACAATGTGTTTTTTGACAATCAATTTTTAGGCTGTGAACCTTTTTGTCTCCATGTTCCCGTGTTTTCCTTTATCCTTTCTAATCTTCTGAAAAATTCAAGAATCTAAAACCGGACTAGTTGCTCTGAAACTGTAGGAAAGAAAATCCTTTTTCATCGCGATGGACTACACAGATTGAATTTTGTCATTAAATGGACTTAAATTTCCTCTTTGAAGAGCAACGTCGGAAAGTAACAAGTTTGTGCAAGGAAGCGGGAAGGAGATGACACCCAGCCCTTTATTCCTGGTCCTCCTTCTGTCGCTTACAAGTAAGTTATGTTCGATTCCTTGCATTTAAGCGTGAAACTTTACGATGAAAAACATGCATTTAGATTCCAGTGCGTTCAGACTAGCAGCGTTTTAGTGGAGAATTCATTCAGCGCTGTGATCCGAGGGAGGAAATAGACGCTGTCCATGGTGCTGATGTCAATGTAAGCACACAGATCTCTGGACTATTTCAGATATGACCGACGTGCGTTCCCCCTGCACACACACACACACACACACACACACACACACACACACACACACACACACACACACACACACACACACACACACACACACGCACGCACGCACGCACCCACACACACACACACACACACACACACACACACACACACACACACACACACACACACGCACGTTTGTACATGAACGATGTTCGGATTCTGCTTCTTTAAAATTGTACCGTAGCCTTGATTTGCACAAAAATCCCTGACTTTGAGTTTTTGTCAGTTTTTAATAATAATAATAATAAAAAAAACATAGACACTGAGGCAAGCATTGTGGGACATACTGTTCAGTTTTGAATTTCTTTCTCTTTCTTCATCATTCATTTAATAACTTTTTTGCACTTTCTCATCCTTTTGGCTAAAGAAATGCTTTCAGCCACCAACTTCAAGTGCACGGTTTTAAAACTGAGACACTATTCGGCCATTTAAACAAAAACAAACACATATTTTAAAAACCTACATTCCAATTAATCGATTATTGCTGCGGCATCATTTCCCAGTAAAAAAAAAAAAATCTACATGGTTTGTTTTGTGTTTATTTATTCTCACATTGACAAACTATCCTTTAAGCAAAATCATCCTGGCTTGAAAGAATATATGTAAGCCAATCCATTATTTGATTGAATAATTTAATCTTAAAGTTGATCTCTGTGGATAGAAATGTTTCATTAATAACCAACGACTGTCTTGGTCTGTGTGGTATAAATAGAAAATGATGCAGAGGTCAGTTTCTTTTAGCCTCTGGGTTGGAGAAGTAGCCATAACACACCATGCCACCATGCACTGGACGAGGTAAAATAAATATTCAGAGCTCATTGTAAGACAGCATCTACAGGCCCATTGGTTGGATAAGAGTAATATCATTAAAAAAATGCTTTTTTCCTTTTACACTGGATCATTGTGTTTAATCAGACGAGACGAAGATTAAGTTTTTCAGCAAGACACACTTCAGGTGAGTCTGGTATAAAACAAGGGCTGAAAATGTGTAAACACCTCATGTCCACCATTAAGCCGGTGAAGATGCTGCAATGGCATTCTGGCCTCTTTTAGGGCATTATGAGAAAATATTTTCATACAAACAGGAAAAACTTGACCATAAGCTAAAGATGAGTTGCCGTTAGGTCTTTCAACAGGATTGTTATCCCAAACAAAAACTTTTTCATTTTCATTTAGACCTCCTCAAAAAGACATTAGAAGAAATAGACTGAGAGATTAAAGATCCATCTTGCTAAGTGTTGTCCTTGGCAAAAAGGGATTTGCACAAAGTATTAGCGGCAGAATTTCCAACAATTCTTAATGCAATGACATTACTAAAAACAATTATTTCCTAACTTAATTTTTAATTGAAACTCACAGTTGGGTAACATCTGTCTTACTCTCGCTTAGAGATATTTTCTTCCGTCTACCTGGAAGATTGGGCAGTTGTTGTGTGCAGACTCTAAAAATATTCAAAAGTAAAAGCAGATGGGCTGTTTGAATAATTCACTGAAGGCTACTTTTGTTCATGTATCCAAGAAAGCCCCGTGTTGTTTCTCTCAGAGAACACACTTGAGTGGCTCTCGGCTTCAAAAGAATCTCTTTGTTAATAATCTGCCCTGGATTCTTGTTTTGTGGAGTGTTGTGATTTTGGCTTCTTTTATCACTAAACTGTCACATTTAGCATTTTGCATTTCACCAGCGAGGACATTTTACCAGCATAAATGAATAAAACAGACAACTCACTACAGTTGATGTAAATATAACAGAAAAAACCGTGGTTAAGCATCATTCAATTGGATCCATCAGGATACATATTCTCTGTAAACAAGGTTTTACATATTTTATATGATGCAATACTGTACAACTCAGAGAGACTGAGCAGCCTTCTATGTCCTTTACAGTGTTGCGCCCTGTGTTTGCATTTCCTTAAAGGCCAAAAGATTTGTGCTGGATTAGTGTTGCGTGATTGTATTTGGCACCGGTGCTCATTCAAAGTGGCAGTGTTTAATAGCAGCTGTGGTGAAATGCACAGATTAAGAACAGTAGCACTATAACTTCACTGATTCTGTCTTTCTGTGCTGCTTTAAGGCTTTTGAAGCCACATGCGGCAGAGTAATAAGTACTGAATAATATTTATATTTTAATCTGCCTTTTGATACAAAATTCACAGCGGATTTCTCTAACAGCCGAGGGAACCAACAAATACAATCAAATCAAAACAAGTAAGTCCACAAATCATGTGTTTAAGAAAGTGAAATGGAACAGGAAATGCGTGTTGAACACTTATTTATTTAAATGTCTCAGTATTGTGTAATTCAAAATCATTTTTCTGATAATGACGACTTCAAAAAATCTAGCATGAAGATCAATGCATCGCTCAGGTGGGATTTTGACCCAATCTCTATAAAAAAATGCTTTAATCCGGGATGTTCTTGGTGTGTCTTCCTTGTACTCCCGTTTCAGTTCTTTTCATATATTTTAAATGGGATTCAAGACAGATAACCAGCTGGGCCGTTCACTTTACATCAGGCTCTTATCATTCAACACAGAAAGTCTGAGAGAACTTCATCCAACCTGATGGCCATTTTTTCAGTAAAAACCTCTCTGGGAATCACACTGTTGTTGCAAAAGTTAAAGAAATGGGGACAATAAAAGTTGTGCAAAAAAAAAAAGGTAAAGATTGCAAGGGCATCTCTTTTCATGCAAACAAAATATAAAGAAATGGGAGATAACTCAGCTTTTGCTCAGTATTCTAGTCATGTTAGGATAGAGTCTAACTTATGTCATCCTTAAGTTTAGCCCGACTTTCCCTCTGCAAGCGGTACAGCAAACTATTTGTCCTTTTGAGTTGAAATAAGCTGAAAACTGGTTGTTTCATTTAGCTTTAATGCATTTATTCGCCCCATTTGAACTGAAACAAATAACACCCAGTCTGACATAAAAGTCGAAACGGCATGGTGCATCTGTAACAAGAACATCTGCGCTCGCTGCACGCAATCTACTGAATAAAAAGGGAGACCGTTCATGTGGCACAATGAAGCAAGCCATCTAGATATTTAATGCCCGCTTTGCTATTGTAAGTTTGCTTGACAATGGAGGCACGTTGACAGCAAATGTCATGAGACGAAAAAAAAAAAAATGCCTCCAAGTTATTCTGGGCTCTATTTTTACATAACCAATCATTTAAAGTTGTGCAAACACAAAGCTTCGAGAGGTTGTCTCATAGGATACATGACTGGATTTCTGTTTGCTGTTTTTTTTTTTTTTGAGAGTCTGCAAAATGCTCAGCCAATCACATTGACAAAGCAAACGAGAACATGGTGTAATAGTGATAAGGTTAGGCATTAATAGCTTTATTGTTCACATCCAACTGGCATCTAAACACATGAGAGAAGCAAATTCAGTTGTTTCTTTTGTTAAAAGGAAACTTCCTGACGTTGTGGTTCAAGCAAATGGCATTTATTCATCACATTAATTATTGATTGACTGATGTAATGTTTTCACATGAGCTTGTGTCTGCTTTTCTAATGGCTGATTTAGCCTGCAGCCACGTGAAATTAAACACACTCGGAGTGCATTTGCTGCTTGTGCTTTTCTGCCTGCAGACAGCAGAGCAGAGAATGCTGAGGAGCGGCTGGTGAACCACCTGCTGGGACCGGAGCGCTACAACAAGCTGATCAGACCTGCGGTGAATAAGAGCCAACAGGTCACCATCTCCATACAGGTTTCTCTGTCGCAGCTCATCAGTGTTGTGAGTATAGTTTATGATCCGCGATAATCGTCAAAATTGGGTTTTGGGGCCAGTTTTATTGGTACATTGAAGACCGACTATAATATTTCAGCTACAGTATGAAGTTTTCATACAGTGCTTTTGCAAACGTTTTTATACCCCTTCAACTTTTCTCTAATTTTTCACTTAAACATTTCATGTCTATAATGTGAGATTTAAGTAAGACAAATTTTTTTAGACATGAAAATTTATGCTGGCTCTTATTTAGCTCCCTTTTTTTATCATGATACCCCTAAACAAAATCTGGTGCAACTTAACAAAGAAAACTGCCTCATGAGGAGCAAAGGAACCTCAGACAGGTTAGAAACACGGCGGTGGAGAAGTTTAAAACATGCAGTGAAAAAAAAAAAGATTCTGTGGTGAAGTAAATTTAACAAAACTGAATCTGTGAATAAAAATTCAAGTTAGTGTCTTTACACAAATATATCTAGTATTAAGGTCCAAAATATTTATTCAAGATACATGACATTGTAATATTTTTCAGAAAATGCACTAAGAGCATCTTTTTAAGTTTATCCGCAGTACAAAAAACAATCTTGCTATGTTTATGGTGTTTAATTTGGTATTTCAAAACACCAAATATCCATAAGAGTGTTTCAATCAAGCATTTTCTTGTTAAGGGTTGTTAAGGAATTACAACATACTCACATTTATTAAGTTAATTTAAAATTTTACACTGTACTTGCAACATTTACTACATTAAAAAAGTTTCGTAATTTATACAAAGTTCAGCTTTGTTTAATCTTCCTGACAAAATTAAGTTCACTTTATTTGGATTTTCTTTTTCATGTCACAACATAAGTAAGTACTTTGAACAAAGAACAGTCTTGCTTGATAAACATGAATAAATTATACAAACAGTTGCCTTTTATAAGACTAGAGGAGAATATTTTATCATAGTGTTTTGGTTATAAAACAACATCTCAAACTGTGGACAGTTCTCAGAGAGCTGTACAATCCTTGTTCTGAAAAACCTCCAAGACATCGCCGTCATGACAGACTCAGCGCTCCAATGAGACCAGAAGCCAAGAGGCGATGGTAATGCTGCAATGTAAACCAGTATTTTAATATGTAAATTGGATTTTTAATTTTACTACTCCTTGCGTCATCTGTAAAATTTTCCAGATTTCCACAGAATGGGTCACCCTTTGTGAAGGAGAGTTAAACTTTACTTCAGTGGATCCAGATTTTTCAACTAGAGGCGATGCTGGGTCAAAAACCCATAAATTGGGCTTTAATTTGGTGACATGACAGCCGATCCTTTTATATCATCCAACATAAGGCAGCATTGTGAGAAAACTGTAGCAGAAAGGGCTCTGCTGTTTTTATTTTTTAAAACCCTTTGGGCTCTGAGCAGACAACTTCCCAATGTCTCTGATGCCATGCATCTTTAATCAGCTGCTCTCTCTGAGCCCATCTTACACCGAGTCACTTGGACCCAGAGAGGCTGCTGAGCGTCTAATTTCCAGACGAGAACTGACTGCAACATTGTTTTTGCTACTAAAAATGTGAGCTTATCATTGTTAACACAAGTAAAGAGAAGAGGAGTGGAAACCAATTTTAATTGGCTCTTTTACACTCTTGACTTTGGTGGAATCCATTTGGTTTTTTGTGAAACAAAACATCAAACTGAAGAAGTATAATTTGATATTAAGATAATTCATCCTCCCACTACATCATTACACCATGTCTGATAGATTTTTGTTTAATATATTGGAAATGCACCTTACCAGACAGCTAGAGTTTCTGTTGTTTCTCAGGAGGCTCCACTGCACTATGAAGAAAAAAAGTGAAAAATATAAATTATGGTGTGAGATGAGTGATTATGCAAAACTGACCTAGGCTATATCTTCAGTATGAAATAAAGCTTAATTAACAGACTCTGTGCTGCTTTACTAGTTGTAGTTGATGAGATCTCTGTAACAAACCTGCACTGTTTCTGTATCTGTCTGCTTAGATATTTATCTAATATTTAGTAAAATCCCTTTTCTCTCTATAATAAACTCATTTGATTTAAATAGCTACATAGATTTCATGGCATAAAATCTAACCACTGCTCCACCACGTGAACCCGTGTTGCGTCAGTGAGGGTCATTTACATGTTTAGAAAATATGGTTACATTGCATTAACTGGATTTTTCTTAAAAAGAAAATCACACACACACACACCATCATTTCATAACAAAAAAACTCAGTAAAATAATGATGGAGATGTGATGTGATCATACAAACATTCAAACTCTGCATCATAGGGTCTCAGTAAAAAGGCTCGCGGGTTAGATGAAGTGACAGCTTGAAGTTGCCGCTGGCTGGGAACAAGTGTGAGTCTTCTTGCCCGTCTCTTTGAGTCTTCCCAGTGACACGTGACTGACACGTCGAGGTCGAACAGCTACAGCCCATTTGATTTTTGGATGGGCTGCAAACGCGATGCAGAACAAGAACTTGCAAGAATGCAAGGCAGAATTTGTAGACACATTCTTTTATTTGGATGTCTGGGATTTTGTAAAACTGAATGAATTGTTGATGGTCCATCTGGGCTGTGAGGTGGTTATTTTATTTTGAAATGGTTTTTTTGTTTGTTTTTTTACCAACCTTGCTCATCCTGAGACTACATTTTCTGCGTGTTCCTTTTTTGCAAAGAGATGAGGTTGGATGGAGAACATCTGCTAACAGTGATCTTCGAGTGGAAAGTGAGGCCCTCTAAATCATTAATATGTTTAGAGGGCCCAAAGAATATAATCCAGACTACCTGATGCTGCCTCTGTGTTCCTTGTTGGGATGATGTGCTTAGCCCAGTGTGCGGAATAGGATTCCTTTATCCAATATGCTTTGTATGCAGATCAAATAGTTCAGTTTTTCTGTCATCTGTTTGATTGTCTGATTACCTGTGGTTGTAATGTACGAAACATTAATTGAAAACCAACTGAACAAGATCATAGAGTTAACACAAAGTGTCCGCAAATATACTGTTATCTTACTTTTTATTTATTTGAATAATTAAGGAAATAATTTATTTTAAGTTTGAGAGATCATTGCCAGACCCCCCTACTTTATGTTTCATGATTCTGACCTAAACTTAGAAAACAGTTGCTATGAAACACAGTGAATAAGCTTATAGTGATGTTATGAAAAACTCTAAATTACTCTGTGTTTGAACTATTAAAAAAAATATGGTATTTCGACATCATACTGTTTGTGACTTAGTGCTACGGTGAGTTGGACTTTCACATATTTTGCTAAAAGGTGCTTAAAGTCGACCAGATAAACTAAAAAATGGCAGAAATCCAATCAATGTTTAAAATAAATGATTTTTTTTGTTTCTGCAGAATGAAAGGGAGCAGATAATGACCACCAATGTGTGGCTGTTTCAGGTACTGTGCAGTCTTTCTCTAATTCCCTGTCTGCATCACAATTCATACATTTTTGGTTTGCTGATAAGAGTGCTTGCTCTTTCCATAGGAATGGAATGACTACAGATTGAGGTGGGACCCGGAAAAATATGAAGGCATCAAAAAACTGCGAATACCTTCCAAACTAATCTGGCTTCCTGACATAGTACTTTACAACAAGTGAGTAGGTGGAAAACGTAAACTGATAAAATGAGCTGAAGGTGCAGAGAAAATGTGAAAATGCATTTAACCGTGGCTGTATTGTTGAATGGACAGATTGTTCACTGTTGAATATTTGTGGCCAATCTCTAAACATATCACAGTGCCGACGGAGTGTATGAAGTTTCCTTCTACTGCAACGCTGTGGTCTCCAACACGGGCGACATCTTCTGGCTCCCCCCAGCCATCTACAAGTCCGCCTGCTCCATCGAGGTGCAGAACTTTCCCTTCGATCAACAGAACTGCACGCTCAAGTTTCGCTCCTGGACGTACGACCACACAGAGGTGGACCTCATCCTCACCAGCGATTTCGCCAGCCGGGACGACTTCACGCCGAGCGGGGAGTGGGACATCGTCTCGCTCCCGGCACGCAAAAATGAGGACCCCAGTGACATCACGTACCTTGACATCACTTACGATTTCGTCATCAAGAGGAAGCCCCTGTTTTACACCATCAATCTGATCATCCCGTGCGTGCTGATCACGTCGTTGGCCATCCTGGTGTTCTATTTGCCTTCGGACTGCAGGGAGAAGATGACGCTGTGCATCTCGGTGCTGCTGGCCCTCACCGTGTTCCTGCTCCTGATATCAAAGATAGTGCCACCCACCTCTCTGGCAGTGCCACTCATAGGTCTGTGAAGTTTGTGTTTGTTTGCTGCTCATGGGATGGATTCAAGGCCAGATGAAACATGGTTTTTAGAGTTCTGATAACTGTAAAAACCAAATTATCATCTGGTGTTTTATAAAATGTTTTTGTTAAAATTGATGTGTTAAAAAGAGTAATCTGAATACTTTACATCCTTAGAGATTTTTAGAAGCACTGACTTCAGCAAAGAGAAACCTTATCTATGTTCAGGGGCTTTTTACACCTGACTAAACCAACATCACAATCTTAAAACTCTTCCAGAATATGGATGGCCTTTGCAGAGTGTTACAGTGGTGGTTTCATGTATTTTTGAGGCACATATTCCTTTTTTTATAGCACAGTCAAGTAACTATGTTACCTTCAGTTGTTATAGAAATGCTGTATATAACAACCATGACTTAGAAGAAATTTGACTTTGTAATTTGACACCTTGAAATTGGGCCTCTGTCTCTTTAAGAAGCTCCTGCCTTTCTTAAAGAGGGGAGAACAAGAAAGAGAAAGAAAAAGCACACTAATGTTGGAAGTGGAGGCATAACTAATTCTTAAAGAGAAATTTAAAACACCCTGTTCCAGATGTTATACCCATAGGGGGGTTTTTTCTGGAAAGCATCAGTCAGCGTTATTTTCTGCAGTAATTAGAGAAAATTTAACATAGTCACTTCCTAAATACTGAAAAGAGGTTCTCTAGATTTCACAGAATCAATAAACTTTTACAAAACAATGGAGGTTCTGAAACTGTGGAGTGAACCGAAAAGCTGCTTCATGGGGGTTGTGAGAACGGACACTGCCCTCATTTAGTTTGCAATAACATAAAATCAGCAAATTCTTAATCTTGTTGCATTTAATGAAAAAGGAATGTAACAGTATCCAACATAAAATACATGTAAATGAAACATGGACCGACACTTTTTCTGAAATAGGTTCTGTATTGAGTGTTTGTTGTCAGGAAGCTGCAGCTGGCTTGTAGACTTAGCTCATATTTCCAAGATCGAGATCGGAAAGTGTCATTTAAAATGATTTGTTCATGAGCTAATTCCTTGTAGCTTAACACACATAGGATTTATGTTCTTAGATATAATTACTTTTCAATTATGTATGTATAATTCATGTTTTAAAGTCTTTGAATCCTGTCAGTCAGGAAATACGCAGTGTGGGTTGAGAAGCTTAGCCCTCGACCTACACATTAGTATACAGTAGATGTACTAATATGTCTTTGTTTTACCCCTTTTTTCTGAACATTTTCCAGGTAAATACTTGATGTTCACCATGGTGCTGGTCACATTCTCCACTGTCAGTACAGCCTGTGTCCTCAATGTGCATCATCGCTCCCCGTCTACCCACTACATGCCAGACTGGGTCAAGCACCTCTTCTTGGTTCGCCTTGCAACCCTCCTGCTCATGAGACGCCCGGGTTCCTCCAACGTCCACAATAAACTATGCAAAAGGCTCACCGGCAGGAACCCCGTCAGTAAAAGCAGCTTCCACAGCGCCGCAGGCAGGAGGCAACACTCCGACGCCAGACTGGGAGGAATCCCCACAGACTGCAACTCTTTCTACGTTAACGAGGATTCGGCGTACAACTGCTGTTGGAAGATGGGCGACGCCCGGGACTCCCCCGACTTTGTGAGGCCGACAGCGGCGCAGTTGGATGCAGAGCTGGAAGAAGCAGTGGATGGAGTGAAATATATCTCTGAACACATGAAGATGGAGGATGGCAATGAAGGGGTGAGGAGCTGAAGTACAGAGAAATAAGGAGAGATAGAATGAAAATCATCATTAGATCATCTGCCCCTCTCTTGAAGCATGACAGCTGTCAGGATCTGTGTTTTCTGTGTTCATTTAGAGTTTTTTGTGTCCTTGCGTCTCTTCGTTGTCCTGTCCTCCCCTTGATTGTTCCCAGGTGTGTCTCGTCTCTGTGATTACCCTCCCGTGTATTTAACTCCACCTGTGTTCTTTGTTCCTGGTCGGGTCCTCGTCGAATGTGTGTTCTCTCTTCCGAGTTTCTGTTTTGTTTAGCGGTTGCTACCGGCGTCGAGCCCTGGCTTCAGCTCGGCCGTGCGGCCCGTTCCTAGAGTGTGTTTACCCTTCATTAAAAACATCATATTCATCTTACCTGGGTCTACAGCGTCTGCCTCACCACCTCTACACACCGCGGCATGACAGAAGGACCCGACCAGACCGAACGGTGAGGCACGCTATTTTTTACTTTTCACCATGGACCCGGAGGAGTTAAAGGAGCTGACGGACACGATCGGGGAATATAAGGAGGCGATGGCCAAACCGTACGCTGCCTGCAGACGGCTCGGTTTCGCCATCCGCTTGGGGCTCCTACTGGACTACTGGGTTCCTCGTTTTCCGCACCCGGGGTTGGTGGAGTTGCAGAGGGAGGCAGAGTGGGAGCGTATGGCGGCTCTAGCCGTCATGGCTGGCGAACCTCTGCCTCCCAAGCCGCACAGTTTCTCCGCCAGCCCGGATCCAGCTCCAGCTCCGGGACCAGCACCCCCAACCGGTGCGGCCGGCGCACCCGGGGCCGTTTCAGCCGGCGTTACAGCCGGCGCACCGCAGGCCGAATCAGCCGGCGTTCCAGCCGGCGCACCCCAGGCCGCCCGGAGACAGCGACGTGAGCCGCCGGTGGACCCGGCCCCTCGTCGCCTTCCGGAGCTGTCACCTCCGCAGCCGGTTCCAAGGCTTCGCTGCGGCTCGCCTCCGCGGCCGGTTCCAAGGCTTCGCTGCGGCTCGCCTCCGCGGCCGGTTCCAAGGCTTCGCTGCGGCTCGCCTCCGCGGCCGGTTCCAAGGCTTCGCTCCGGCGCACCCGAGGCCGAGTCAGCCGGCGTTCCAGCCGGCGCACCCGAGGCCGAGTCAGCCGGCGTTCCAGCCGGCGCACCCGAGGCCGAATCAGCCGGCGTTCCAGCCGGCGCACCCGAGACCGAGACTCCCTGTGTTCCTACCGAGACTCCCTGCGTTCCTCCAGAGACCCTGACCTCCAGCGTTCCTCCAGAGACCCTGACCCCCAGCGTTCCTCCAGAGACCCTGACCCCCAGCGTTCCTCCCGAGACCGAGACCCCCAGCGTTCCTCCCGAGACCGAGACCCCCAGCGTTCCTCCCGAGACCGAGACCCCCAGCGTTCCTCCCGAGACCGAGACCCCCAGCGTTCCACCCGAGACCGAGACCCCCAGCGTTCCACCCGAGACCGAGACCCCCAGCGTTCCACCCGAGACCGAGACCCCCAGCGTTCCACCCGAGACCGAGACCCCCAGCGTTCCACCCGAGACCCCCAGCGTTCCACCCGAGACCCCCAGCGTTCCACCCGAGACCCCCAGCGTTCCGACCGAGACCGAGACCCCCAGCGTTCCACCCGAGACCGAGACCCCCAGCGTTCCACCCGAGACCGAGACCCCCTGCGCTCCGACCGAGACCCCCTGCGCTCCGACCGAGACCCCCTGCGCTCCGACCGAGACCCCTTGCGCTCCGACCGAGACCCCCTGTGCTCCACCAGAGACCCTGCCTCGGGGGGCTCGTCGTCGCCGTCTGTGGGCGGCCCCCGGGACTCATCGCCACCTCCAGCGCCGCGGACGGCCGCCGGACCGCCTCCGTGGTTCCCGCCTCCAGCGCCGCGGACGGCCGCCGGACCGCCTCCGTGGTTCCCGCCTCCAGCGCCGCGGACGGCCGCCGGACCGCCTCCATGGTTCCCGCCTCCAGCGCCGCGGACGGCCGCCGGACCGCCTCCGTGGTTCCCGCCTCCGGGGTTCCCGTCTCCGTGGTTCCCGCCTCCAGCGCCGCGGACGGCCGCCGGACCGCCTCCATGGTTCCCGCCTCCAGCGCCGCGGACGGCCGCCGGACCGCCTCCGTGGTTCCCGCCTCCAGCGCCGCGGACGGCCGCCGGACCGCCTCCGTGGTTCCCGCCTCCAGCGCCGCGGACGGCCGCCGGACCGCCTCCGTGGTTCCCGCCTCCGTGATTCCCGCCTCCAGCGCCGCGGACGCCGGACTGCCTCCGTGGTTCCCGCCTCCGTGATTCCCGCCTCCAGCGCCGCGGACGGCCGCCGGACCGCCTCTGTGGTTCCCGCCTCCAGCGCCGCGGACGACCACCGGGCCACCTCCGTGGTTCCCGCCGCCGCGGACGACCACCGGACCACCTCCGTGGTTCCCGCCTCCTTTGCCTCCGCCCACCCTGTGGGTAGTTTTTTTGTTTGTTTATGGACTCTTGGCCCTTCTTGTGTTTCCGCCCACGATGGTGGGTAGTTTTTTGTTTTTCTGGACTCTGGCCCCCCGTCCAGCGCCCCTCCGCCCACCCTTGTTGTGTTTTTGTTTTTTCTGGACTCTGGCCCCCCATCCGGCGCCCCTCCGCCCACCCTTGTTGTGGTTTTTTTTTGGGCGTCTGGTAGCCGCCCTTGAGGGGGGGGTACTGTCAGGATCTGTGTTTTCTGTGTTCATTTAGAGTTTTTTGTGTCCTTGCGTCTCTTCGTTGTCCTGTCCTCCCCTTGATTGTTCCCAGGTGTGTCTCGTCTCTGTGATTACCCTCCCGTGTATTTAACTCCACCTGTGTTCTTTGTTCCTGGTCGGGTCCTCGTCGAATGTGTGTTCTCTCTTCCGAGTTTCTGTTTTGTTTAGCGGTTGCTACCGGCGTCGAGCCCTGGCTTCAGCTCGGCCGTGCGGCCCGTTCCTAGAGTGTGTTTACCCTTCATTAAAAACATCATATTCATCTTACCTGGGTCTACAGCGTCTGCCTCACCACCTCTACACACCGCGGCATGACAACAGCAGCTGAATAAGAAAAGAAAAAACAGATTTTGATATATTAGATCTATAAAGACTGACTCTCTAAACATACGGTGTTTAAAGTGCCTTGAAATAATATTCCTACTTCCTGAACTAATTTTTTTTTACAACACAACGTCAATGTATTTATATGGGCTATCCCACAAAAAGTAGTATTAAGCAAAGTTGGGGTACATCTGGCATTTTTTGGGGGGTGAGGGAGATTTTTAAATATAAATTTGAAAAAAAAAATTATAGGAAAGTTTAAAGTATGGTTGCATTATAACGTTAGAGGCAAAATCATAAAACTTTGCTGTAACTTTAGTAAAAAGTAATGAAATCCAAAAGCATGCCACACATTTCAGGTTTTCACTTCTAAACATTTTGTAACTCATGTGTAATTTTCTTTTCACTTCACAAAGGCACTATGTTGTTTCAATCTATCACATACATTTCTAATAAAATATATCTTTATGCATACTGGTATAAAGTTCAAAAAGCAACAGTTCCTTTCCATGATGCTGTAATTTTGTTCATTTCAAAGTTTCAGGCTCTCTGCGAACCTTTGAGCAGTCAAAATGATTAAAGTGATGAATAAAAATAGAAATCGGGTCTTTATCACATCTAAGCTGATTTACCAAGGAGCGACTCCTTTACCACCGACCCCTTTTTTGTGGCCTTGGGTTTTTGAACTTTCCTTTCAACCAGCATCTTATCCAGCCACAGTTGATCATGACAGATTTTTTTTAGCCAGCCTCTTAATATCAGTCATATGTTTTATAGCTAAAAATATTTTTGGCAACAGACCTGAAAGCCTTCATAACATCAGATGTTCAAACTCCTGTTAGTCTGTTTTTCCTATCTTATAAACCTCTCCAAAGAGAGTTAAATGTTTAGAGCAAGTATTTTAAAGTAATGTTAAAAACAGACAAATTGTTGGTGCAAAAATATTTTAAAAAAGTGACTTCAGGGTGATTGGTCTAAAACATATGGCTTGTGTTACAATGAACCTGTCACGACTTTTGACTTTCTGATATGACTTCCAGATCATCGAGGACTGGAAGTACGTTGCCATGGTGATAGATCGCCTCTTTCTCTGGATCTTCATCCTGGTGTGTGTGGTGGGAACTCTGGGACTCTTCATGCAGCCTCTCTTCCAGAGCTACAACACGCCCACAGCTGATGACACAGAGTAAGTCAGGCAGACGGTGAGACACTCATTCAAATGAACTCTGACATAAATTATAACTAGTAAAAACTTCAGTTAAGGTGACTTAAAATTAAATTAAATGACAATGGGGCGTGCTGTGGTGGCGCAGGGGGTTAGCACGCCCCACGTTTAGAGGCCTTTGTCCTCGACGCGGACCTCGCGGGTTCGACTCCCAGTCACGACGACCTTTACCGCATGTCTTCCCCCCTCTCCTCACCCTCCTTCCTGTCTGCCTACTATACAAAAAATACGAGCCACTAGCGCCGCAAAAACTCTTCGGAGAAAAAAAACAAAAGAATGACAAAGTGCTTTGAGTCTTCAAAGTGAGTAACAGTTCATCATTAGATTTAATTTCCCCACTGATTCCTAAATATTTATTTCTTCAGATAATCCATTTTATGACTGATGTGGGTAGTGGTATGAAGGAGTAAAAATGACTTATAATAGTTGTAAAGTTGCATATCAATGGACTATGAATGCATAATGATTAATTTAACACATGGTTTCCAATTTTGTTAAACATTTCTTGTCAGTCATCTTCAGTGTCTTAAAGAATTCAACCTGTCGCTTTTTTCACATTTTGTCATGTTCCATACACAACATTCAATGTGTTTTTATTAAAATGTTATGTGATGAATCGACAGTAAGTATTACACAGTTGTGAACTAGGATCAAGTTTTTACATAAAACAACAAAAAACATTGATATATTTATTTGTCTTTCATGCAACAGAAGCAAGAGGAAAGCCGTTGACGGAGAAAAAAACCAGATCCAATCTAATATTTGCGATAAGTTATGGACTGTGTGCAATAAAACAGAAAAACGGGATGTTTTCAAATTAGACAAATTGAACTTTTCAGCCCACATGCCAAACAATGCAGATGGAGGAAGGCTAACATTGAACTACAGAACTACAATAGAAACATTTTAGATAAAATATATAATCATGTCATTCAAGGTCCAGACCTAAAGCCAATACAAAATCTTTGACTAGACTTGACAATTGATGTTGACAAAATATCAAAGCAGTTGAAGAAGCAAAGAAGAATGGCCTAAAACAAAACTGTTTTTATGTTTTGGTAAAATCAAAAGTCTCGCAGGTGTAATTGTCACATTTGATATTTCATTCGCAACTCAGTAGAAAACATTCAAACAGTACCATTCAAGGCATTCTTTATTTCAAATACTCCCAGGAATATCTTACTCGAAGTGTTTTTTTACATAAAATGTTATATATAGAGACATGAATGCATTTATCATGCTGTGTTTTTCTCCCTGCAGATATGGAGATTTCTAGGATTTCTGTGGCACAGAAGAGAAAACTGTCAAATCAGCATCAAAAGAAGAAAAGAAGCTGAACACTTGTCAAACATAATTCAGCTGCTGCTGGTCAGATCAGATGTGCATTCAGCCTGATCTGGGCAGCCTGCTGCACTTGTTGAATTTGCAACGTTGGACTTTAAATGTGAACCAGTGTTTGTGCGAGGACACAACTGGAACATTGTGTCTTTTTCACCTTTCTTTCTTTATTATAAAACTATTGTTCCACTGTCCCCTTAGTGAGTGCTTCATTTCCATCGTCTGTCCTACTTTGGATGTTACTTGTTCTGCTGTTGGTCTCCGTCTCTGCGTTTTTCTTCTATGCTTAGTTTTTTTTTTTTTGTCTGTCTTTCTGTTATTTTTTGTGACATGATATGTCAAAAAGCCTGTCAGACAAACTCGGAGACGACTCAAGAAAACTTCCCCGAAAGACTACATGACAAAAAGTGATGTAAAAGCAGTGAAAGAGTGATTGGTTGCAGCCACCATACCCACAGAGATGGTGGCTGATTTGTGATTTGGGGTTACTTTCTTCAGATTGAACTGGGTTTTTCCTCAAGGTGGATGAAACCCAATCAAGTTGTTTTTTTCCCCCCAACATTACAGATTTCAGCCAGCGAGCTTAGGAATGAGGGATTTTAGCTATCAGACTCACAAAGACTGAAAGGATACATCCAAACAAAAGTGATGTGTCTGTCATTTGACAGAGATAGAAAACCTGAAGGATGGAGTGAGGGACTGCTGCCAAATCAAGATGTTTTAAATCTACAAAAAGAAAGAATGAATGCTGAAGCTGAAACTACAGAAATTATTATTTGATGTGCGGCACATTTTTGTAACAAGTTGTGCAGGATGTAGGTCAAATTAAAGACAGAAGAAGTTTTGAAAGGGTCTTGTCTATTCCTTTTGTTTTTTACTTGTTGGATTTAAACAGAGGGTAGATACACTTTTTGGAACGATGCAAATGTACACCCAGGAACAATGTGATGTTACACGTGTAAAATAAGATGATTGAATTTTAAAAGAATTTCCGCACTAACTGTGTACTAATACAATATGTTGAATAAAAAAAAATCTGTGTTGAAACTCTACAATAATGTGCTGACAAAATGTTTTTACTTTGTTTCATTTGTTCAAAGTGTCCCATGTATAAAACACAAACATGACAGATTTTCATTTGACAAGATTTATGATTAAATCACAATCCCTCTTTGTGCACAACACTCCATCCTAACATGCTATGACACATGCAGAGTTTTTTAATCTTAACGTCACAGAGCAGGTTTCATATCTGCCGACACTTCTTTGGTGTTAAATATTGACAGCAGAGTAAATGTAGAAGAGCTGCTGTCACATTAAGAGCCTGGGGGTGAGAAATAAGGGCACATTATGTCATAATGTAATTTTGACAGACTCTGGAAGTATGAGTTGAGACAAGGTGACATTAAACAATGTGTTCAGTGCTCAGGTGGGCAGACAAGGTTGGCAAAAAGTGGCTAAAGTATATTCCTACATTAGAAAATTGAACATAGCGACAAAAAGTAAGGCATATGGTGTGTTGCCTTTAACATTCCTGCAGTTGTTTTGTGCAGGTTTTGATTGAAAACGTCAGCGTCAGTCGGCGTGTGTGTGAAGGTTTATGAATGTGTGTATACAGTAGCTGTTTTCTTCCTGTAGATGTTAAAATGCTTGACGGGTTTGTCCTGCTCGGTTTTTAGGTTCAAAAAGTGTGTTAATGGTTGAGGTGGTGAGTTGGAATCGACAAAAACAATAAATGCTCTTTGCTCCATTGAAGCCGAGTGCTTTTGTGAGTCTTCGAGCGTCCATTTTCCAATTCATGAACCCAACCAGCTAACCAGGAGGCACTCTATGGTGAAAATAATGACACTCTCTATCTCAGAGCACCCCCTGAAGACAGACAGTTACTTTTAATGCACTATTGCATGGATGAACACACACTCACACACACACAATGGTCCATGGTATGATTTAAAGGGCCCAAATTCTTTATCTCAGCAAAAGTGGAGCACTGATGTCTGACCTGAAGTCAGCACATCAGCAAAAAACTACGAGTCTCTGCTCTGGTGGACAGTTATCGACCAACCGCATATTTATTGTGGCCCCTCTAGGTTTGTGTGTTCGTATATATATTGTGTGTAAGTGTGTTTGATATCAGCATAAGATTGGCAGGGGAAGGACACTGACGGATCTTTGTTGCTGTGTGTCAGTGAAAGACGGATTCAGACTTGCTGGGAAAGCCGCATGCTAGATTGTTGCTTTTACTACATTATGATTCTGTTTGAGTTGGCAAATTGTTGCCTGTGTCATTTATCCACGAAAGCCAGGAGTGTTTTCCACACTTGTCTTCTTTACAGTAAAAATGCTTGAGTAACTGGATGTAATAGTTGTTTGTCTGTGATAAGTCAGTTTTGACCTGTAACCACAGAGTAAGCCACAGTTGATCCAATAAGATTTAAATCATACCTCTGGCATTTCTCCTTTAAATCATTTTGTGGCAGGGATTTTGAATAAAATAGTTTATGTTTTGTCTTATTGGAATCTCGGAAAAGCAAGGAAAAACTAACAATGTATTTATTTTATTTTTTTTAAGATGACTTCAGCCATAAAAACCTTAAACATTGTCACTCTTCTTCTGGGCCTCCGTAGCACACACAAAAAATGTAATGTGAGGTCGACAGATATGGGTTTTAAATAATTTGTTTCTTGAAGTGGAAGTTAACAAAATTCAAAAAGATAGAAAAAATAATCTCCAAGTTTTCAATAATATAAGAAAATCACTGATCCATTTTGAAACAAAGGAATTAGACTTTTAACTCCACATGAAAACTACATAAAAGTGCATTTATAGCGCTTAAAGCTTACAGCATAAAAGCCTAATTTGTCTTCCTTCACAGGGCTGCATGGGAAACCCATGGCAGGAGCTGCAGAACGGAGGTGGATCTGATGCTTACCTCCCTTCAGATATCTGGGAGGAGACACTGGGTCAGACACACTACATATCCCTTCCAGCATGGGCTCATCTTGCAATCTCCAAAATAAAACGAGAAAATCACTGAGTCTGAGGTTTCATTCTGGACCTTTTACCTCTGAGAAACAGAAGGAAGGGACGAACTGACGGACACTCCTAAAACAATGTCCAAACTGGAGTACAAATAGAAAGCAAAACTCTTTTTGCTTCAGATACTTTTTTGCTCTTTTTCTGCCCTGTAATCGATGTTGATGCTTGATGCCACACAGCGACCAGGAGATTTAGATTTCCATGTCTTCCACTATGTGTCAGTGTGAGCTGACATCTGAATCACGCTGGGTAATTTAGATCCCTGTGCTACTTACGTTGACTAAGGTTGCTCTCCTTAATAAGCATGGTTTTGGACCCTTGCACATACCCCCCTCTTCACCCCACAGCCCCTCACACACACACCCACACATCCTGCGGTAAACCAGAGGGCGCGTCAGATCTGTCAACCTGCACACTGCCTGAGGGTGGGAACAGCATTTCCTTCATACACTCCACCAATCTTGAACACGTGCCAGATTCCATCTTTGTGATCCATTTTCCTTCCTATCTCTTTCTACCCTGTTTAACATCTTTCATTTTCCCCTCTTCTCCTTTTCCCTCTTCTTTTTCTTTCTCCCTGCAGTTTCCTTCTGCTCTTTTGCGTTCTTCTGTAAATTGTGTGTGGAGAAACGGGGACTAAAAATATGCCTGTGATAAACCCAATTATCTGTCCTTTTTCACGCTGCACACCCCAACAGCTGAAAACGTGGGACAAGCTGCGTGCAAAATCCAAACTTTTGCTCATTTGTGTGCATGCAGATGTGTACGGTGGCGTTCAGTACACGGACTGCAAAGTTTTCAGCTCCAAACTGATAAAAGCAAGAAAAGGGAAATTGAAAAATGATGCGGCACTAGACATGTGCAGCATGTACACTCCAGTTTCAGACGACAGAACCCCCTCTTTCTTTCCCTCTCTCCCTCTCTCTGTCTCTCTGTCTCTCTCTCTCTTCCTGATGAGCTTTTGTGTGTCTTTGTGGCCCCTGCATATATCGCCAGGTTAGCATGATGACTTATGTCAGTATTTCTCTGGATAATCCCCTTCCAGCTCTACTTGGCATTTGATCTTTCTGCATGTCAGCTCGGGTGTGTGTGTGTGCAGGGTGGTGGGCGTGGGTGTGTGTGTGTGCGTGGGCATGGGGGGGTGCGTGTGTGTGTGTGTCAGGGGCAGAATGATGTATTCTTGGATGACCAGAAAGGACAAAACACCGCTCTGAGACGGAAGTTCACAAAGAAAAACAAACATCTCATTTTCTTTCCACTCTGCTCAAATCCCAGTATGTAAAATTCTTCTCTCTCCAAGCATCTGAAAAGTCTTACAGGATGTATTTGTTATATTTGTCAAGAAAGTTTACAGTTGGACTTTAGATGTAATTTTACTTCAATATAGACAAGCTAAGTTTATTTGAGTGCTTTGGTTATGCTTCAGCAGCATCTCTTTCACAAAAATGCAGCCATCAAACAATTTCCAAACTAATGAGCTTTATTTTAGTCCCAATGCAAAGCTCGGCAATTTCTTTGCATGTTCATGTAAAGATGATTGTGGTAAAAAAATAAAAAATAAAGAAACTTGGTGTCGCCAGTTTGATTCATTACCGTTAAAGTGAGAGTGAGCAAACCTACATTTGGACAACATATTACAGACGTCCTGACATTTTACTGTCCTGAGGGAAATTCAAAACAAATACAAAAAAAGGAGCGGAAGAAGAAGCACTGAATCACAGAAGTATGAACGTCCATGGCTGTTCAGTTTTGCGTTCGTGTTGGAAATACGAACGCATCCTGCTGGGATGTAAATCATTCTTATGTACGTCTTTACTTGGGTCTGCACAAAGCGTCGTAAGAGGCAATAAACTCTGTATAGGCCTGCGTGGGCAGAGACAAACAAATTATTGCTTTACTTAGTCAAACAAATGAACATATGCATGGGTGTGTAGGTGTGTACATCAGGCTGTTAATCCTCTTTTCAGGAGCGAGATTGCTACAAGTGTTTCCATAAAAACACGAAAAGTTTTGATCGAGTTTAGGTAAAAAGAAAATAAAAAATCTTACACTAAATTAATCACAGGGGTTGTAAAACACAGGAAAGGGAAAAAGTCGGCCTTTAGTGATTAATTTATACCAAGCAGCAACAACTAAGACATTTATAAAACCAATTTCATTTGGCTTAGAATGACTAATTCTTTTACTTTTTTTTTTTTTGCACCATCAATATAACAGGTTCCAAATAAGAACAGACTGTGGATGCTATGGACTACAGATGATTGTTTAGATATTGATGACATTGTCTTGGCTGTTTGTTGCAGTGCTTTCTTTCACTCTGGTTTGATTTCACTAGTCGTGTTTTCCGCCTCCTTTTCACATCTGATCCTCATTTATTAACCATCAACACTGGCACTGTGTTCATGATTTAAACCCTGACTGCGTACAGTGTCTCACTTTGTTCTTTGTTCCAGTTTTGCTATTTTAATTTACCAGGTTTTCTTGCATGTTTTTCTTATCTCTTCATCATTTTCTTGGATACAGAAATTTCTTGTGCATTTTGAAAGCTTTTGCCACTTTCTTCACTTTCCTTCTTGGCTTGTCTTGAAGTGTTTGGAAACTCATCATCTGCCAATCTAAGGGCTCTCGAACATCACCAGCATATTGCTGAAATCTAGCCCCTCTTGTGTTCCTCCTGGTTACACTTAATATTCATGTTGAGTGTCCAGTTGAAGTATTTTCAGATCTTTGAGCCACTTCTAGCTTTAAAAAAATAGATCCACAAATCTAACCAACAAGTCTTGAATAAGGTTGAGGAAATGGAAAGACATTGTATTTTAAGGAGCCAAAAACTAGTGGGGAGTGTGTATACATGTGAGCCAATTTAGTTATTTAGATAAAAAACTTTTACACCCAAAATGTGTTTTTTCGAAATGTATTTAAGTTGCTTATTTACTCGCGTTAGTTAAGTGAACTGAACAAATTGACTCTGTATTTCAAAATGTGCTCTAAAACCTTTCAGTCGCCTGTTGTATTTCGTTTAGTTGTGACTGTTGGTAGAATTTCTTCATCCTCCTCTTGTGTTTAAGAAATCAGGCTGTTTTCTTCCTGCAAACTGAATATCTGTCATTTATTGCATCAGATTGCAGCAGTTTGCAGGAGAAGACAGCTGTTTGGGTTACCTGATATGATGTGTCAAATGGAGCACTTTTGATTTCTTTTGAGAATCACACTTCCTGCTCTCCCTGTGGCAGACCTAACCTTAGTTCTTCACCACTCCAATGCTGGTATTTCCCTCCTCACCTTCATAATAAAGTCTAGCTATTTACATTCCTGCCTCCGAGAAGCTCTTAGAAACCCCTCAGCCTTTTACTCCATTAAATTCTCCTCAGTGACACAATCATACCAGGGGGGGAAAAAAACCACCCCATCTGGATTTTGTTGCTTAGGGTTCAAAATAAAAGCTCTTCTCTGGGTCATGGGGATGCGGTGCAGATATGTGGGTGTGAATAATTCAGCATGGGCTAAAAGTTCCAGCGAGGCAGATGGATATTTTTATGTGTTGTGTTCAACTAGAGGAAGAAAGATGGCACACATTTGAGCTGAACGAACGAGAGCGGGTCCAGAAGTGTGCCGCAGGTATGCAAAGTGAAAGGAGATGGAAGCGCGAACTGTAAGAAAATCCAGCGAAAAACAGGGGATATGAGGATTTGGGACTTAGCTTTCACAACAGATGTGAATTAAACATTTCATGGCAGGACAGGCACTGAGGCATCGTGTTAAAGAGTCCTGGCAGAAACATTGATTTTGAGCCCAGTTCCCCCCTCTTATACTGCTTCTGTAATGTGGCTGGCAAAGATGAGTGTGTCACGACGCCACACTGCGAACACAGCATTTGTTGGGTGGCGACGCAGGAGACATCAAAAGCACATTATCCATGTTGCGCTTGTCCTGTTTTTTTCTTCATCCGTCCTTTTTGTACAGCTACCGTCTCACTGGATCAGACTGCGTATACTGATTCCTGCTGAACAAAGAGAAAGAAAAGACATTGTTTTGATAGTTTTGTCTGTTGAAATGAAAAGAAACGGGCAGCTAACTAAGTCCTCAAACAGGGTGATAGATGTGCAATACTAACATTTGGGAATCAGAAATGTTTCTAAGTTACAACCTTAAAGGAAGTAAAAGTTAAAGTCAGAGTCTTTTCTGCAGTTATGGATTTATTTGTGTAGATCTTTAGCCTTTCTGCCTCCAGCGGTCTTAAGACTCTGTAAAATATATTGCTGCCCATCAAGCAAGATGGGCAGCAAGCTTTCCATCTTTACCAAACTGCATGTGGAAGAGTTTTGCTTGTTATATAAATAATTTTTTTTTAAAATAAGCGAAGTTTGTTTCAGGAAATCTCTTTTTATATTACAGGGTTGTTTTTTTCTACTATGTCCATCTTGGTAGTTAAAGCCTCAAGGTGAAGGAGTGACACTATAATACCTCTAGTGAACGTTCACCCAGGATTTCTGGGCTGAGTTATTATTCATGTCGCTTGCGCCTCGAGAGAGTCAACTTTTACTGGAGGAAGATGACCACAGGCTAAATTATTCATTTGGAAAAAGACAACATAGCTACCCTGCTGTTAGCACAGGGTTTGTGCATTTTTAACATGCCGTTATTGAATCAAAGTGTGTGTATTTATTGGTTACATTTTGTCAGAATTACCTGTAACTCACTAAAGTTCAAATGTTGTTTACAATGCCTTGCAAAAGTGTACATGTATTTTAAAGTTTCTCTCCTTTTATCTCATTACAAACATAATTTTTTCCCATAGGTTTTTAGATGAAACCATTACAAATGTATTTGTATTCAGCTCCTGAGTAAATACTTTTTTAAAATTTTCCTCACATCACAGCTAGGAATTGTTTTGGGGTGCATCTCTATCAACTTTTCACATCTAGAGAAGAATATTGCCCTGCCCATGGCACTTACAGATCAGATTTATTCTCACTCAGGTAGTTTGATCTAAATTGTAGTTCTGGTTCTATGTTTAGGGTAGGCGAACCTCGGTACCAGTCTCAAGTTGTTGGAGCCTCTAACAGGTTTTCTTCAGGATCATTCAGCTGCATCCATCATCCTATCAACTCTGACCTGCTGCCTTGTCACTGCTCAAGAAAAGTATCCAGGTCTCACAGTGAGGATGGTGCAGTTTCTTTTTTCCCAGCAATACTCCGTTTTTCTTAAAAAATGACAGAGGACATAAAAATAGTGGCGATGTCACTTGATTGTGCCACTTGAGCTGTGCTCTGTGTGCTTTTTTAAGGTGTCAGATAAAATGGGGGTGAATTCAAATGATTTTAATGTTTGATTTTGTTTGAAACAAGCAGTGGAAGGCATGCAACCTTTTCCTTGCAATTATGTATTACTTTGATTTTGTCTATCCTATTAAAGTATACTAAAGTTTGCGGAAACTTCACAAAATGTAAAAAAAAATATATATAATAATAACAATAAAGAAGAGGGGATTTTTTCCCAAGGTACTTTGTTAATGTTCAGGGATAATATTTGCAATACTTCTGCTAAAAGTATTGTCTAAACGTGGTTTTAACAGCAGCGCAGCCATTCTGACATTTTCTTTTCTCTCTCAAAACGCCCATTAGTTTTTCTTTCCCCTCATTTTCTCAGCTCGGCTTGGGGTCTCATCTTGACTCAATTTGTTAGGTGACGTTAAACCGAGCGTGAAAAGTCAGGGATTAAAATTAACCCAATCAGCCTAATCTAGGAGCTTGTAAACAGGGGAGCGATGAGACACGCAGCCTCCTCTGCGCAGCGCGGCGCAGTGCTGCTGTTTAGTGGCTGGGAACAGACACGGCACTCTTCATTGACCCTCAGCTTGTGACAGTTGTGACGTGCGGTGATTGTGATATTATTAATAATTACCCATGGCAGATGTGAAGTGAAAAGACCTCTAAAAGTCCGTCCACAAACCACAAACAGCGGTCGTTCAAACTTATTTGCGTGTCCACGGTACTAAAAAGAGCTTTTTATTTGTATTTTTCTCTGCTTTAACAAGTCATCAATTTTAACTTCTGTCATCACTTTTCGGAGAGACTTTCAAGAACTCGATAGCATCAGAAAGGCTACACTTTAGAAATTAATAATATTAACAACAACAAAACGATAAGAGAAGTAGTTAGATTTTTTTACGAAGTTTTAAAGAAACTAACCAATCCTTTTTGTTGTTGTTTTGTGACACTCCTAAATATAACCTAGAAGATCTGTCCGCTCTCGGATCTAATTTCCTCCCTGTGCTTAAAGTCGGAGTGGATCCGCCAGAGGGGAGATGAGCGCTCATAAGGGAGGGACGAACCAAGTCAAGTTTGGAGGAGCGCACGGCCACAGTGAGAGCGACGGCACCAGGGGAGACACGGAGCATCTTCTCATTCTGTTCCATCTTATTTCCCCCATTGACTGCACTGACTGCTGTCCTGGTCTTTTTATTTTTTTGTAAATAAAGGGGGATCCTTGATTGGGCACACAGGAGGAAAGGATGACGCCTACACTGGGGTTGACTTTGATGTTTCTTCTGATAGATTTGCAGACTCAAGGTAAGTGGTCTTTGCCTAAAGCAGGACTGCAGATCGGCTAGATTTTACGCTTTCAAAGAGCGATCACGAGTTCAGATTAAATTGATCGGGTTAATAAGCAATGTGTTACGCGCTCTGTGCGCTTGAGTCTGTTTAGCATGCATCCTCTCTTCATGACCACGAAGAATCCCTCCTCTTAAGTTTTGTTTGAATCTTTTAGTTGCTGGAAGTTTTAGCCTCTTGCTTCGCGTTTCTTCTCAAATCTCTTTTAAATGTAATTTCCATCACCAAACAGCCCCATTTAGATCCTAATTATTAACATTAGAACTGCTCCCCATTGACACAAACTGGGTCACTGAAATGGAATACAGAATGGCAGTGAAGGCAAATGAATTTTGATGAATGCAAATTTTGCTCCGAGGCAAGATTTTATGAAGCCATGCAGATTAATAATCTCTTTAGAGGACGTGTTCTCCATGTCCCCCCTCACACCGCCCCCGTGAGGTGCTGATTTATACAGGGCACATTGTTTACTCTGGCAGAGGGTAGATGGGATGTCTTCCGTCAGGAGACTGAGTCAGCTGAAGGCATATGATATAAAACCTTCTCACTGCGCTGAATGTCACCGCATAAATATGATGACCTTAGTTGCGCACAGTAATAACTAAAATATAAGAATAGCTTTTGGAAAAGATGAGAGTGTTTGCACATAGATTTTTAAGTCACTTGGATTTTTACACAGAGTTTTTCTTGAATTTTTTGTGAAATTATTCGACATAAGAAGAAACGAGCTGGTTTGTTTTCAAGAAAATAGAGACTTGTTGGGGAGAAAAGGGGGTCAGCAACAGGGTTTTGACTGAAGGAAGACTAAAGAGTCAATTTTGAAAAAAAAAGAATATCTGGAAAAAGGAGCAAATGTAAGGAGTCATTACATTTGCTCCTTTGTAATGACGAGCAAAAATAGACTGATCATGCCGGGTAGAGGTGAAGAGAAAGAAGGGATCAATGGGAAGAGTAGGAAAGAAATTGGATCATCAGGTCAAAAATGAAAGGAAATGAATACGATTCGGGTCTGGAGAAGAATTTTAGTGAAAAGGTGGGATAAATGGAAAATGATCTGAGGATCCTGGAAATCACCCAGAATCCTAATCGCTGACCACTGCTGGAGAAAACTTGTTTCTGAACTGCAGGAATGTTTGCAATGTGGAAGCATGGCGTATCAACGTCTCATGGTAAACATTTGCTCCTGGGGCAAAAACAGCAGATAACTGATTCATCACGGTATTTCTTCTGGATTATCATCTTTCACATAAACCCTAAAAAGAATATTCACTCTTTCTTTCTCTGTCTCCAATGGTTTGGTTCACTCTTTTCTCTAGAGAAGAAAAGAATGAAAAGAATGATTCATTCATCACCGTGGTAACTGAAATGTTGTCCCTCTGATTTCAGACACAAGTCCTCTTGGAGTAATTCAAACCACAAATTATTTTATTTGTCGGTTGTACTCTATTGTAGTTGATTATATAATGAATTAACTACACTGATGGAAATCAGTTGCCTTCCCTTGTATTAACAGTACCAAAAAAAGAGACTCCAGAAATCATTTTTCATGCAACTGTGTGTGTTTTGTCACACTTTTTTCACATTACAAGTAAAATCTTTGTTATATAATATTTGTTGTCTTTTGATATTGTTAAGCTCCAGTTTCAGGCAGTAATTCTGCATTTTCTTGCCTCTCATTGTTCAGTTTTATGTCAAACTTAGTGATAGTGTTCATGTTTTTGGTGCATGTTTTTTTTTTTTCTCCAAGGGATGTTATCTTGGCGTCTATTGATGGGTTCTCTTTCATTGCATACGTCTTAAGTGGGCTCACTTCACAGCCATATGTTTTGTTTTTCATGAATTTAGTTATATTTAAAAAGTGTTGTATTTTTTTGACTCTGCTTCCTTTAGTATCAAATTATATACACTAGTACGGAGGTTTAAATGTATCTGAATGAACAAATGAATGAATTACTGAATAAATAAAGGAGCAGACCGACCCAGAAGAAAACATGATAACACCATTACAGAGTCCCAAAGAGAGAGAAACAAAAGCATGTGAATAATTTCTTCTGACAAAAGCAATTGAGGTCTCAGTAATGATCCGGTCATTTAATTAACGGTAATGACCACAAATGAATGATTAACACTCAGAATGCAGGAGCTGCTCTTCAGAGTTAGTGGTGTTACAGATAGATTTGGAGTAACATAGAGATATTTTCTTTTAGTGTAATCTTTATCTTCCAGCTATAGAAAACAGACAGTCCCTCGTTCTCGTCAAGCAGAACTTGTGCACTCAACAAACTTTTTCACTGCAGGAAAATGTTTGTGTACGTCCATGGAAGAGTATGCCACGCTCATGTATTATGCAACATCAGACCACAGACCGATGCACTGCGATTGAGCGATCAATGTGAGGGTTGTTCCTTACATGAAAATAGACATCACATCCTGTTCTTCACAGCCCGATGTAGGCATGGAGGATGTTTCACTGCGTCTTTTATGCACATTTAATTAAAAAACAAACAAACAAAAAGACCAGAAACAGAATATCCACAGATGGCGCACCGCAACGACGCCTGAGGTGATTTTAAAGTTAAGCAATGTGGGTATGTTTATCTAACTGCTCATTGTGTTGAAACAGAGGCATTCAGATTTAAATGCATGACTGATGATCCGGTGAGCTGTGTTTGTGTATGTGTGTGTATTTGTGCAGTTGTGTGGTAACAAGGTTAAAGTCACAGTATTTATAAAGCAGCAACACAGAACAAAAGGGTGTGTGGTATTTTTATTTTTTTTTTTACAAACTGAGTCACAAAGGTATATCCTGCTGCAGCCCTCACAGTTTCACTGCCACTCAACTTGCTGGTTACATCAGTTTACATTTTAACACAACTTCTCTAGAGGCCACATTTGAGACTGGTTTGACTTTGCAGATAATTCTGGAACCACAGTAAAGACTCTGACTCATTTAAGGTTTGATTTAGATGTAATTATGATCTTCCAATGGGAAAAGCAAAACAGCAATATAACAAAAGCAATGCAAAACTTTCATGAAACCTTTTTAAATTCAAGTGACCTACTATTCAGATAAGCTAGCTTATGGGAAATTTCAATTTGTCATTAATAATTTGACATTTAGCAAATAGGTAATTCTGACTGATCTGAAACAAAATAAGTTTAGTGCGATTTCTCTTCACACAGTCATTTATTCACTGCATATAAACATTTGGTTTCAACTTTAAGCTTCTGAATTTGAAGAAAGTAAAACACAAATTTAAAAAATCCTAAAGATCTCTCTTATTTTTTTGCATTTAACCAAAAATAAATCTATCGATTTCCATATCAGTTTCATCCTGATAAAAGAAGGAGTATATATCTTTAATGATCAAAAGGGAAAAGCTATTACGGACAGCTTTTCTTGGAAGGATATAAAGAGACTAACCTGCTGAGTTTGTGTGCTGCATTTATTTAACTGCTCTGTTTCTTTATACTCTTCTTTTACAATCTTAAGATCCCAGCACAACACTTCACTCACAAGTCTCCAAGGTTCAGAAGATGTCGTCTTTTTGTTCTTCAGCTTTGTTCTCTTTTCTTCAGGTTTTCCTGCTCAGCTGAATTCCTTGCGTTTGCTACCGGCGTGTTTTTATCATAAATATGCATTGTTTTGTGAGAGATGAAGACCTCCTCATTTATGCCCATCTGTGCTTACCTCCCTCTGTGTGTCTCTCTTACTCACTCTGCTTTAAAAGCATTTGCACGCTCAGGGGAGAATGGAGGCCAAATGGCTCCCTAACGCAACCCTTCAACACGACCCATAAAATGTTCTCTTGTTTTCCGTCACTTGCTGCAACTCATCCTCCACTTCCAAATGTCAGCAAGACTGTAAACCTCGTTTTCCTCCCAGTAAAAGCTCCAAAGATGCGGGAGGATCTCCACACATCCTGTGATTTAATCTCTTCGGGTCAAGTTCAGGTCAAATTGGCTCTGAAAACATTTATTTTCCCTTTAAATATTGGAATGTTAACATCTATTCAAGGACGCAGCACTTAAATTATATGCTTCTTATAATTGCTGCCTAAACTCTAGCATAACATTTTCTTCTCTGAATCAGTTTTCACATATACAGTAGATCCAGAACTAAGCTGCTCATGAAGCCTCCATAACTTAGATTGGCTTTCTACCCTGGTTTTGACATTGCCTGCATGTTGAGTTGAATAATTGAAAATATACAGTGGAGTGCATTAATTGTAGATGCTCTGGATTCTAATTTGCCACAGCTACAGTTTTCTCATATCTCCTGTTTCATTCCTCTGCATCTCCACTCATTTTTTGCAAGCTTTACTTCATCTATCTCAGCTAATCCCAACAACGAAGCTGCAGCACTATAAAAAAAAGTCTGGACACTGATTGGTTGCACATATCTACTGTACACTATATCAAACCTACCATTTGATATAGTGGACTTGGTGGAAAACACAGCAAAAACAAACAAAAAAGTTGAAGTTATAACAAATGTTGTAGCTTATATCAGGGATCTGTTGTTGATCAGACAAAATGTGTGCCACAATGCAAGTTGATCATCAAGACTCAGGACTTTTGGTAAATATCAATGTATGCCCCATCAGATTAACACAGGTGACACAAAAAAGATAGCTGCAATACTCACAACTACATGAAGAAACTGGATTGCAATGGAGGAACTAAATAACTGAAAACAGAAGCTGATTTGTCTTGTTTGTTGAAGAAGAGTGGAAATTACAATTAGACTTCCTTTCAGACAAAGATGCGTGTATCTCCATGTTTCTGTTCCAGCACAAATGATTCAAATGACTGCGTGCCATCATGTGCTGCAGAAGCCTGTTAATCGCCCAGTCATGTAAGTCTGGTGTATATACAATGTGAAATAGTTCAAGTGATACAGGTTTTTATTTTCTGTAAAACACTGCATGTATAGAAATTGATAATTAAAGTTTAAAGGCTCACACATGGTTAATGTAACATGCTAATTTACTAAAAATAAAGGTCATAAGAAGAACCTCCACTGTGGCAAGAAACCAGAGTATCATTAGAAACCTACACATTTATGTAGAAATGCATGAACTCAACGCAAAAGGTCCAGCAGTAATTCAATCAAAGAGTCTTAGCAGTGGTTCATTAGCTCCTAGCTCAAGGTTGGTAGATACATAATGTTTGTCTGGAAACATTTACAGTTAGAAACTCATGAAATCAAATGGAAATGCATTTCCTTGACTTACTAATTACTCCTCCACATATCTTTTCCACAAAACATTTCCATCCTATTCTGAGCTCCTCATGGCCATTGAAAAAAATCACAAAGACAGCAGTGACCTGCACAGTTTTCAAAATGGCGAAAACATCAACATTTTCCATATATTTTCATTGAAAGCAGTAAAACTTAGTGTAGCGATCTTATTTTCGAATTATGTTTCTCAGACGGGCTGACTGCTGTCTTTTCACAAAACCCTCTATCTCTCTATCTGTGGAGAAACTGTCGATTACGTAAAATAAAACACAGATCAAGTCAAAATGTCAAATCACTGAAACTGTGTTTATGTTACTAGACCAACTAAATAACATTCCTTGGATGGTTACTATTTTTTGGTTTTGAGGTGGATTTTAGTCTTTCAAAGTGTATTAAGAAATTTATTGTCATTTTGTGACAATAAATTTCACAAAATTTATTTTGAATAATTTCTGTAATATTTCAGTCTAGTGTAAAGCAAAGTTTTTTTTTAAAGCAAAAACCTTTTAAGGTATCATAAATGTGTTCATAACTCTCCGCAGTTTTAAAGACACACTGCAATGATCCTGTATGGAAAACTGTCACAAATATAAAACAAGGCAGACATAAAAACTGAATTTTACCTCAAGTTTTGTGAGGCATTTCTTTGTCAAAAGCCATTTCCAGACAAACACAGTAGAAGAAGAATCTAATGAAAATTGTGGCAAAAATTATGAATTGAGAAAAGAACAAACATACATTGTTCATTTTCATCTTACCTGTTGACCAAGCTGTTGAATTGTTACAGATCCATATTTATATATCATTACCTGCTTTTGTTTTTATTCCCCTTCAATTTTTAAAGTAACATTTTTATGTGGAAATGCCAGAGATTGGCTGCTTATGCAGTGTGAACCATTCATTCTTCCTTTGCTCTGCTCCCTTGATCACCTCTTCGGTAGAGGAAAACAAAGCCTGATGAAATTGATTTGTTCAGCAGCTCAACCATGACTGGTTGTAAAGGAGGGTTAGTGGGCTGTCAGCTGCTAACTTCTTCAATATAGAAGATATATTCACGGGCATGAATATATTAAAAGCAGTATTCCTATTTTTAATGTTTGCTTACTGGCAAATAATTTCACATTTCAAGTGCTTTTGTGGATAAAATTAGTTTCTTGATAAAATATATATACTCTTTATCACGACATGTGCATTTATCCAGGTGTAATAATAGATACTTCAACATATGAATTATTGATGGTAAGAAGTAATTCACCTGTGGCTGTTCTTCATATGGTCTTTTTTGATTCTCCACTTGATAGATCCTGCTGTGTTAAATATTACACGTCCATATGATGTGTGTGGATTTAGTCAGTGGGTGTTCAGTAGAAAGTAGCTCTCCTGTATATGTGAAAGTAAAGATTAGACATCATGGCAGCATTTTGTTGTTTTTTTTATTTAAAAATACAGAATATCCTTCCCTCTATTTTGTGTCATCTTGTAGATTCTTTTCCATAACTTTACATGACAATTTAATGTTTTTCCCTGATTAGCTGGAATCACCTCTGAAGTTTTCCTGCTTTTTAAAACTCCATTTAAAGCAGCGCTGCCACATACTAAGCATCTATCAGACAGCAGGCTCAGAACTCTGGATTCAAATAATCTCCTGAGTGACATCTTAAGAAGGCTTTGCTTTCAGCTTCTCTCCTCTCCTTTTTCACTTCTTCTTCTTTTCATCTAGGTGTGTTTTTTTTTCTGTTTTCATTTTTATTTTTGGGTAGCTCTTGTGTTGTCTCTGGAGGCCTGCCATCGAGAGTTTATCAGCAGCAGGGTTCATGGTGTCATTGTTGTGTGCAGTGCTGAGAGGTTATCTTTTGTGTTTGAAGGCGGGAACTTGATGAAAAAAGGCTCGGCAGGATTTCATCAGCAGTCCATTCCAATTAACTCTATTCTTTTTGCTTTTATCTTCCCCGGCTTAATTTCGTCAAATGATGATAATATTTTAAACAGTTTTGGAGACAAACACTGAAAGCGACTCAAGATTTTTTTCCATATCATGGTTTCTATTCATATTTTCTTTTAGTTTTCTCTGCTCTTTGCTGCCCATCGTCAAAGGAACAAGCCTTTCAAATCCTTCCACCAGAATAGTTTTTTGTTATCAATCCAGAAATAATGGGGACACCAATGCATAATTTTTTACACAGTAAAAAATTACTTACAATATGGATCATTTGTATAGAAACCTCTAAAAATATTTGTGCATGTGCAGAAACAAGAAACTGAATAGAAATAGGGTAAAACTGAAGTGACAATGTTCCTTCAGTCACTCAAAACAACCAATTACCAGGAGCATTATCAATGTAGATGGGTAAAAACAAAAACTGACAGATGATTTCTTAAAAACAAGTGACAGTAACACTTGTTTACTTGTCCCACAACTTTATAAACACAAAATAGGAATAAATCTGGCCTATGCAATATTTTGGCCTCAGCAGGTTTAATTAGAGGACATCAGGGCATTAAACAGATGCTAAAACTAAACACCCGCAGATACCTTCACTGAAGATGAGTCACTGTTTGTACATTGAATATCACTTAGAGAAAATCACAGCAGAGTTTTAATTTCAGTGTGGCTTTGTTAACTTTGTGATGTAAACTAGTAAAAACTCACCTATTGGAAGAAATAAAACAGTTTTTATTGGTAGCCAATAATCTTTAACCCTTCACAGTAACGTTACTTAAGACTATAATTATAATATTTTCTTGTGTAGATCTGCGTTACTGATTTTTACTAAAAAAATGTCCAGCATTAAGATAAGACCTTAACACCACCTTGAGTCAATTCTGGCAGCTACTGAATAGTTTAATAATTCACAATCCAAGAGATTACCACATTCACAGAGCGGTGTTGAGTTTGAACAGCTGACAGCGATCAATGCCTTTAACAGAACAACCGAGCCAATGAAAGCCTTTTCACCAAACCCGAGGCCTTGCAGAAGGAGGAATGCAGCACTTGTCAGTTGCTTTAATAGTCAGCAATGTCCAGCAAAGACTGAATCAGCTGGCTCTAACATGGTTTTTGTCGCGACTGCTCCTTAGTACCACCACTAAAGGGTTTTATCCTTTTCAAGGTGGAAAAGTTCTTCTTTCCCTCTTTGTCAAAATGCATGAATACTCTTGGATAAAAGGAGGCAGAGAGGAGGGTCTTACATAAAATCAATCTTTTTTGCTTTCACCAAGTGCCTCCTCACAGAGTCCCCATCCCTGTGCCTCCTCCACTCAACTCCTCCAGACTAGCGGCAGCAGCAACTAGCAAACACCTGGTGGAGCTGCATGTCTGCTGGGCTTGTCATAGAAACAGTGAAAAGCTCCTGAGGATGGTTGTTAACTGCATAATGGAGGAGCATTGTTGTGATGAAGTGCTGAAGGCAGAGTGTCACCTCCTTTAAGAGCAGGAGCTTTTTAAAGAGACAGCGGCCAAATTTAAGGCATTTAAGTTGATTTACATAGAATATATATAAGATCTGAATGTAACACGGTTACTTGATTGTGCTATGAAATGGCACTATGCGCCTGGAAAAAATAGGTACATAGGGCCTTTGTACTGTACACCCCATACATATTTCAGATTCTCAAGTTTCGTTTTCTTTTCAATATTTCAGATGTGCTCAACAACAAAATGTGTGGAAAAGCAGGTTTTCCTTGAATATCAGGGGTCCTCAGATCCAGTCCTCGAGGGCCGGTGTCCTGTAACATTTAGATGTGTCCCATGTTCAACACACTGCAGTCAAATGGCTGAATCACCTCCTCAGTATGCAGTCATGTTGCTGCTAATGACCTCATTATTTGTCTCAGACGTTGAGCCACAGACGCATCTGAAGCCTGCAGGACACCGGCCCTCGAGGCCCGGTTTTGAGGTTCCCTGGTTTAAAGTCACGTCCCACAGAAAAATCAGCCAATAGGTGAATCAGCAAATGTTGTACAGCACATAGGTAGGTACAGTATATAGAGCATTGTGAAACAAATAGCTGCACCTAGCATTAAATCCACAATCACTGACATGCAATCATTGCATGGGTTTAATCATCAAAACACACAAAAAATGAACGTGAAAAGGATGTATGTTATATTGTTTGTGTTTTACACAACCAATATATAGGTTATACATTCTGATATACTAATATATATTTATTGATGTCATCACTAAATTACTTGTTTGCATCTGACTTGGCCAAATACCCCTAATGACCAGTCACCTCTGATCCCCGACAGACATTGTTATATTAATGCAGATACTTAGAAAGATATTAACAAGCTATCGTGTTTAAAAAGAGCAGGAGTGATCCCTAATGTAATTCAGCTGCATTCAGTTTTTTTTTTTTGGAGTCAATTGTAACATTCACGTCTTTCTCAGCATTTTAGATTTCTATTACTAAGCTTTTCTTTGAGCATTCGTTTCATTTTTACACACATAAAAGTTTTAAGCTTTGCTCAAAGAAAAGCTAGTAACAGAAATCTAAAACACTGTGGAAAAACTTGAGAACGTAATTGGTCCTCCCACCTTCCATGCTTGCACCAAAATAAAAAATATTTCATATCTTATCCACAGACTATAGGCAACTTCTCTTCACCGGGCCAAAATAGCTTCTTCCCCTTGGTTGACATCCTCACATTGTCCCTGAGGCAACCTATGTCAGGACAATTTGTAAATACAACTGCAAGTATTTTTTGCTAAATGTAGTCATGAAATGAGCCATCCAGACAGATACACACCTATATTAGGTTAATCGTGAAATATTGTGACTGAACTCACCGTACAGGATTAATCAGGAGGAGAGAGCGCATATGCTTGTCAGAGCTTATTTCACTGTTATTTACTTCTTTTGTAAATACTAATCCCAGACATACTGGGTATTTTAATACCTGCTCAAATAAATATATCCAAGAGTTGATGTGTGCCTACGCAAGGCAGAGTCTCCTGGTTTGACAGAGTTTGTTTTGGAGCTGTTATGAAGGAAAGCGTGCAGAAAGTAAATGTTGGAAATAAGAGGAAAAACTAAACAAATTTTAGGATACAGATAAAGGTACTCTGTTAAATCTATGCTGGTATTTATAGGCCATGTAAAAAAAAAAAAAAAAATCTAAATTTACATAAAATATAATGAGGCACCAATAGAGATGGTCGGGGTAAGAATTGAGTAAGGCGATAATTTCCCTAAGATAGTTTAACAAAACTAAAACAAAGAAAGAAAATATATCTTTATTTGTTTTGCTCTTCAACACTAAAAGTTATCCCTCATCTCAGACTTGCTCAAAGAAAACTTTTTACTCTGATCTCAGCAGTGAAGAGTTACTCTAAAGAGAACATTTTGCAGACGGTTCATCAAATAACATAAAACATTAATGGCACAAATTCAAACAACTCATTAATGAGAAGCTGCATCAAAATTAGAAGACGAAGCCTGGCTTCAATCAAAGTCATCCCCAACGTGACTGAATCTGATTAGATGGGCTATAGAGGGCTGTGGAGGATAGCTGCAAATGATCAGGTTCTCATTGAACTCTTTTCTTTATTTTTATTTTTTTACATTTTTGGTCGCAATTTGCTCTCTCTACTCTCTCTTTCTTTCTTTCTTTCTTTAACTTCAGACTGTGTCGCATCCAAAGCGGAGGACCGGCTCTTCAGGAAGCTTTTTAGACGGTACAACCAGTTCATCAGACCAGTGGAGAATGTTTCTGATCCTGTTACCGTGGAGTTTGAGGTCTCCATCTCGCAGCTTGTTAAAGTCGTAAGTTTTTCTCTTTTGGAGACACACATATCAGAGAATTCAGTACATCCATGTGTCATGTTTTAACTTATTCTTTGTGTGATGATCAGTCTTTGTGAAAAGGAATGTGTTTTTGGTGATCTTCACATTGCCCAGCTTTTGATAAAAAAAAACTAAATAAATAAAAAATAGAAGCATTGATAAAAAACCCTCAATGTTATTCTAGTCTTTCTATAGCTTGTCCAATTTCAGAGACTTATGTGGATCTGGAGTTTGCTATGGCGATTTGTGACTTGGTGGCTGTAAGTTTGTATCTGAAAGCACTTTTTTGTTCAAATCCCTCAAAAGACAATCTTCAGAATAGGAGAAAAAAATACCTGGAAGAAACTTTTCAGATTGGACTCAAATGTAGTTAGATCTGCATGCTCAGCAAGGTGAGATTAAACTGAAGGCGAGTGAACTGACCTGTGTGTGCGCGCTGATGAATGTGTCACACCTTTTCAGCTGAACAACCTCTGCACCAGAAAACACAAATTGAAAGAAGGGATTGTTTTTTTTTTGTTGTTTTTTTTTTTCATTTTTGTTCACTGTAAATCCCTAATAATTCCCAATGTTGTTGTTGGTTTTTCACAACAACAACAACAACAACAACATCTAACTTTCTTACTTGCCTCTGTTGTTTCTGTGCAGGATGAGGTGAATCAGATCATGGAAACAAATTTATGGCTCCGACATGTGAGTTCACAATATACAAGGATTATAAAAACTTTTGTCACACACTGTAAGTCAGATGCTTATATTGTATTACAAAAATAGAAATAAATAATAATACTATTTAAATATGCATATCCTTTGAAAAAGTACCACAGCTCACCATTAAACAGGGAAAAAGGAACTTTATGATTAATTGAAATTTACATCATTACATTTTAATGTCATTTATTTAGATTTCTCAGATCTATACAATAAATTTTGTTGATACTTTTGATACACATGCTAATCAGAAACCAGTTTCTTCAACTTGTTCCAAATAACAATTTAGCTAATCAAGCTCAGCATTTTGTTTTAATCTCAAGTAAAACACCAGCTGGTTTCTGTGACAGTAAATTAGCCTTTTGATTGAATCTCAAGGCCACAATAATCTACAATACCGGAGCCCATCGAGAATTATCCTGGCAATCATAATGCAAACTCGGTGGATGGATAAATGGAAAAACCAGTGTAGCATGAACTGGTTAATTAAAAATCTTCCAGGTCATGACTGAGCATTAATCTGTCTCGCTAATGAAAGAAAAGAAAATTCATCTAGAGCGACATCCAAATAGCCAAGACTAATGGATCCACAGCTCATAAAACGTTACCTGCAGGTATTTTGGCAGAATAAGTGAACGCATCGATCTGTTATTTGCCAGTGAAGAATTTATTCACACTGTCTGAGCTATTCGCTGTACAGGCATGTCTACTGTTGGTAGCTTCATTCTTTTAAAAAAATTGGAACCAAGAAAATAATTTTTTCACAAGTATTGCAGGGGCAAAAGAAAGAATGATGATCAGTGAGATCTTATTGCATGGTGTTGGACTTATATGGCTGTCCACACCGGAGAAAAAGTTCTGATTGCAAGTATTTTTTTCTCATTTACAAAGAGATGCAACGTCTTCAATAAACAATAAAAAAATTTATAATGTTTATGGTATCAATATTATCATTTGGTTTTATGAGAATGTGGTTTGGGACTTCCTGAATATGTTCCTTTTGTGTAAACAAAAAGTCTCTCACACAGATTAAAACCTTGTTGGAATGTCAACTTTTAGGCTTTACACTGGTTATATAATCATCATTGGATCTTCGTCTTTCAGACATTAATTATATTTCATATCCTAGCAGGTTTAGCTGCTTTGTCAACTACCCTGCTTCATATGAAGACCAGCAGTAAAAATATAATTCACAAATTCTCAAAGAATCCTAACACCTAAGCAGATCCTTGTAACATCATTTTAGGAAAATTCTTAGAATTTCTGGAATTATACAGCCAGATAAATTCCCAAAGCGAACTGTTGTACTACAGATGTCGAACCAGAAGTTGCCAACACAATCTTAGAGCCACACATTGTCAAGAGAAAGATATATTAAAAAAAACAAGAAGCAGCAGTGTTTGATTTTTCTCTTCCAGATTTGGAACGATTACAAATTAAGATGGACGCCAGCAGAGTTTGATGGGATTGAATTCATCCGAGTTCCCTCAAATAAGATTTGGAGACCTGATATTGTTCTCTACAACAAGTGAGGCTTTCATCATCATCAGAGTCAGAATTCATCTGTCTGTACTGACATCATGTTGAAGTGACAAAGAGCTATGTGTGCATGATTATTTATTGATTACTATTAGGAGCAAAAGCTAAAACAGTTGTTCAGTGTTTTGAATAATTTCAAAACAGCTTGATTCTAATTTATAAAGTACAAAAAAGTAACTACAAGTGCAATACTCTGATTCCAATAAATGAGACCTGAAGTACTTCAAAAGTTGGTCACAGCTTAAAATTTGTTTTATGTCTAAAATATTTCATACCAAGTATAAACAGAGCAGAACACACTCAAAAGAAACTCAAATAAAAGAATAAAAATAAAACAGATAAAAAGACAAATTCACTGGAGTATGTTGATGTCAGTTTAATAGTTTAAATTAGTAATATTCTGCTCAATTGTTCAGTTACTTTTGCTATGTTTTCTGCAGCCTCATTTGGTCTTTATTGCTGCTTGCAATAAAGAAGCTCATTCCACACATGAACTTTTTCTAGCCTAACATTTCTTCTTCTGTGCCTCCATTTCCTAGTTTTCCTCTTATTGTTTGAAACAATTCTCTTTCTATCCATCTTTGTGTCCTATTTTAATCACGCTTGTGTCGTGTCCTTTGATGCCCTGGCTGTCTTGGAAACGTGTTGATACTGCTACCTTGCAGTGCCGTGGGTGACTTCCTGGTAGAGGATAAGACCAAAGCGTTGCTGAAGTATGACGGTACGATCACCTGGGTTCCTCCTGCCATTTTTAAATCCTCATGCCCAATGGATATCACCTACTTCCCTTTTGACTATCAAAACTGCTCCATGAAGTTTGGCTCCTGGACTTATGACAAAGCCAAGATTGACCTTGTACTCATTGGATCCAAGGTCAGTACGTGTGTCAATTTCCAATGTTATGTCATAAAACTCTTTAATGATTCACCATTTTCTTCTTTTTTAAAGTGACTCTTAAAACAGACATTTTTGCTCCAACCATAAAATCCATCAGTTTTCTTTTCTAAATGTTGCCAGGACTCTGCTGCTCTATTTCCATTTAGTTTTTCCATTAGTCTTCAATCAGCTGTTGACAAAACCTCCTTGTTAAAGGTTCATAAAATTATAAAAACTTATTCCTGCAATTTTAATCTGAGTCCAGCTTCAGTGTAGTTAGTGAATTAGAAAAAGAAGTTGATCTGTTTAATTTAAATGCCAGCTTCTGACTGCAGACCAACCACTTACAGACTCAAAAGACAATTTATTTTGCAACTCCTTACATGACTACATGTATACCTTACGCAGCAGAAGACCAAGGAAGCCTATCAGAATCATTAGTCAGTCGGTTCACACTCGACTGCATTGCTTCCATACTTTTCACGAGACTTGTGGGTTATTCAGTGGCTACACTTTGATCTTACTTTCTTTTAAACATCCAACAACGTCAAACCTTTCTGTGATTTACGCCATTTTAAAAATTAATATCTGTTGTTCTTGTAGTAGATCATTCAGCTTGGAAATCCTGCTCATCTCCTAGGTAAATCTCAAAGACTTCTGGGAAAGCGGGGAATGGGAAATCATTGACGCTCCGGGCTACAAACATGACATCAAGTACAACTGCTGTGAGGAGATCTACCCGGACATCACTTACTCCTTCTACATCCGTCGCCTGCCGCTGTTCTACACCATCAACCTCATCATCCCCTGCCTCCTCATCTCTTTCCTGACAGTGCTGGTTTTCTACCTCCCATCTGACTGTGGAGAGAAGGTCACGCTCTGTATCTCCGTCCTGCTCTCCCTCACTGTGTTCCTGCTCGTGATCACAGAGACCATCCCCTCAACATCACTGGTCATCCCACTCATCGGAGAGTACCTGCTCTTCACGATGATCTTCGTCACACTCAGCATTGTCATAACCGTGTTCGTGCTGAACGTGCACTACCGCACGCCCATGACACACACCATGCCGTGCTGGGTGCGGTCCGTGTTCCTCAAAGTGCTGCCCAGGATTATGCTGATGCGTAGGCCGATAGATGAGGAGGGTAAGGCCGGGTGGTTGGACGGCAGTGGGGAAGCAGGAGGAGCTGGAGGGGGAGGAGGAGGCGGAGGAGGGAAAGGACGGAGGAAGAGGAAGAACAGCTTGATTCAGGTACGAAAATCTTACCCCACTGCATAGAAATTAGTTTTCTTGAAGTTTCTCGTGCATCATTTTGGGACACGTCAGATTGTGGACCACAGTACCACCTTCTGTTAAAAATAATAACATTTTCCTAAGCTAATTTTTTGTTGAATCTAAGGTAATGTCAGAAAAAACCAACAACAAAAAACAGATTTGCTGACCTGTTCAGAAATATTCACATTTCAATGTATTTGAAAAAGAAAGTGACGTAAATGGATTAAACACAAAATATACTTATTTTAAAAATAAAGGAATAAATAAATTAAATTGCTAAAAAAAAAAAGAAACTAATTTTTGGTGACAAATGTACAAACTAACCGTAATAAATAATTACTACGTCTTGATGAAATATATCCAGGAGGCTCCTTGTATCCAACTACTACTCTTTGACATGACTCGGCCCAAGACTTTACATTTCTTATTTCTCAGCCAGTCCTTGGTGCACTTCCTGGTTTATTTAGGCTAACTGGATCAACATACATGTTTTGCAGATGGTCTGTTATTGTTCTTGAGCTGCCTGTGATGATAAGCTGCCCAGGTTGGTTGGCTTCAGTTTAAAAAGCAAAACCCAAAAAATAACTGTTAATGAGAAACTAAAAAATAATGTTTTGCTCAAGTTTGAACTCATCAGAAAGGCAGGAAAACTTCATGAAGTGTAGCAGGAATCTCCCCTCCTGGAGTTTTACCAGGAAGTACCTACAGATGAAGTTTGGACAAACAATCTTTAAAGACCCACAGCCAGTTAGCAAAAAACTGTCACAAAACAGGGAATTAATGTTTAAAGACAGACTTTTGAATCTTATTGTTTTCCAGTCGCAGCTGACTCTCCCTATCATCCGCTTGTACACCAGATGCCCTTGTGTCAGGTGTAATCTAATCAATGAGAATGTAAACAGTTTGTCAGCATATAATGAATCAAGCTAAAGCCCTTACTTTCCAAGACTCTTTGGTGTTTCTGTGAAACTGAATCAGCAGGTCGATTTTTCTTGTGCAGTAGTTCAGCCAAAAGGTGTGCACACATTTTCATGTCATTAGATATTCGGTCTGTTGTTGAATAAAAAGTGTGTCCTGCATTTCATTTAATTAAATTAGCAAGAGGGATAATCATAACATGCAAATGAAGGATTTCTGATAATGTGTTATTATTCGCTGTTTAAGCAGAAGACATTGGCGGGAATAGTTTTCTGGGGGAATAATCAATAAGCTCGTTGAGAAGGTTCTGCTTATCAATCTTTTAGAAAAATCTGTTCTTAAGATTCCCTTGTTGATGTTGTACAGCTAAGGTGATAATGTTAAGCCATCATTTGGTTTTACCAAATCTGAAATGAGTGATGTGTTGTCATCCAAGATCTTTCCCAGAGTCTAGTTTCTAGTTGTGCTTGTTCCCTCCAGCAGGTTGGAGAAGGTTCCCTCAACTGTCTGGAGGTTGGTGGGGACAGTAAGCTCACGGCCATGGAGGGCTGCACTGGCAAGAAATGTCCCTGCCCCTGCCAGCATGTGAGGGAAACCCCAGAGACACCAGAGTCTGGAAAGGTGCCTTGTCAGCTGAGTCCACAGAACATAAACACGGTGATGGCCTTCTCCGTGGTGTCGCCCGAGATCAGACAGGCCATCGAGAGCGTCAAGTACATAGCTGAGAACATGAGGAGCAGGAACAAGGCCAAAGAGGTGCCGTGTTTTTCCAGCTTATCTGAATTTTTGGTGACGTAGAATTTACTCTTTACTGCCTTTATGGTTTAAGTGGTCTATTATTATGGTACAGTAAATTACAGAAGAGACCGTTGGTACTATGTGGGTTTATAAACTGGAGAAGGAGTATGGCAATGGACTGATGGAAGGTTTTATGAATTTGTAAACTTTGGACATTCAATTTTTAAAGATAGACAGGAGATAGTGCTTTGCTATTGGACTGGTCTATCACAATGCAGAAAAACAACTTGCGTAGGGTGACATAGTGCTACAAAAACTATTGAACAAACCCACAGATTTGTGTCAAAATAGTGTTTCTATCTAAGATTTATTAAATAAAATAATTCATATATGTTTTACCATCTCGTACTAAGTACTACAAGATGTTAATTAATAGGCTACAAACCAATTCAACCTAGAGATGCTGATGAGGAAAACAAGAAAACTGCGTGTATAGCACAGTTTTCTTGCATCATTTTAAATGTATTTCTGACATATTGCCATCTTGCCATCTTACTATTTTCACCATTCTCTATTCTCTCTACAGGTGAGTTCATTTCACTTTCTTTCTCACCTTACATTGTAACATCAACTCAATGAGGTTACAATGAACAGCATATGCTGTACATATGCCAGTTTCCTGCTGCAAAACTGTACTGTGTAGATTTTCTGAATAAATCTTAAAAATGATGCAGTGTAGAAGAGATACAGCTCTTTCTATTGTTTAAATATACTGTTTGTGTGTACAAGGCAGTAGAAAATAAACACTCTGCCTGGGTTCTTTTGCATAACGTATTTATGCAAAAACACAACATACGCACTGAAGGCCTATGGGAGAGCAGCATTCAAAAACTTTCCTAAATTGATGCAGAACCTAAACTGCTCTGAGAGTTAACAATGGTTCAGGCTAGAGCAGAGTGTGCGCTTAAGGCTTTACTCCCCTGTCTGTCGGCTATAAATAAAGAGGATGGAGTTTCCCATTGGGGAGCAGAAGTGCTCGATACGAAAAACTCAGGACTCAGACGGATTTCTCAAAATGCCTGTAGCTGTGGATTGAAATGAATTATCATATTTATTAATTCATGTGTAAATAATGTGTCAAATTTATGTTGACTCATGAGATTTTTAGCAACTTTCTCCTCTTTTTCTTGATTTAAACATTTTCCGTCCTGCTATAAAGTTGATATTTCAATCTTGAGTCACCTGGTTCCTGCTTACTGTGCACAACATATTGTCAACAAAAGAAATATATACATATTATTTCATGCATAATACCACAAGTGTTTGTTTTGTGTTTTTGTCTTTTTCTACTTATAGGTAGAAGACGACTGGAAGTATGTTGCTATGGTCATTGACAGAATCTTCCTCTGGGTCTTTGTGACGGTGTGCGTCCTGGGAACCATGGGCCTCTTCATCCAGCCCCTTTTTGGTTTCGTCTCGTAACCGTTGTAAAACTCAGGGTTCTCAGCCACATTGTGACAACCAACACTAAGAGAACTCTCTTTTCTCAGTCAACTTATTACTGGATGCAGTCCTGAGCCTTAAAGCATCACTGGATGTGCTGGCTTTCCTCAATAAAAGTATTGCAAAGTTAAAAGAAAATTTTAATTTCATTTGTTGGTGTACTGCAATATGGTAGCGAAGATTGTAATGTAGTTATTGTATGTATCTGATGACTGCTTATTTTTACCAAAGTGATTATCTTAATTCTCCCCTTGTTAGGATCATGTAAAATTTAGGGTGTGGTGGTTCTTTCAATGATGTGGTAAATTTAGATTTTTGGATAGTAGATTAATTGCCATACCTGCTTAAGTTCTTAAAAAAAAACACAGCCAGAAATAACACAGCTGGGCTGATATTTAATCTAGGTTGTTGTGTTTTAGTTCTAATTTATATGTGATGGACATGCAGGTAAATTGATTACCAGCGTAAAATGTGAAAAAAACTGCTGCAGAAAAACCACAGCCATTGAATCAGGGAAATAATTTGTGGATTGTAGAATACATACACAGAAAAGAAGGCTGTAATGTTTTAATGACTTGGTCAAACAAAACAGAGCCATGTTGCTCTCCAGTAGAGTTACATAAAATAACAAGGTAGTGCACCAGCAACACCACTTAGAAGTTGGGTTTTAATGCAGGCCTCTGACACCAATCGTGCAAAATTGCAATGATTAGGCTTTCATCTTATATTTTAAATGAGATCGGAACATATACCTTTAAACAAAATGAGTGATTTTGATAGATGATTATTCTGGTTTGGGTTCAAATCAGCAGCACATTCAGTGATACTTAGGAGATGAACATCAACCAATATTTGCCAGTGAACTGGAAACTTTCAAAACAAGCACATGACACAAACTCTCTGTGTCATGCGCTCTCTAACCTGTCAAACTCAGCCATGCATCCACCATCCAATGAGGTACTCAACTGGATAACTGTAACACAAGCTGCTCAAGTCTTATTGTGAAAGGCAATTCTAATTTTGCAAAATTTATGTTCTACTTTTAAATTTTGGGCATTACCTGCAGGACTTTTTTTTTGTTTCTGGCTATTTAGTTATTTAATTATTTATTTATTTATTTATAGTAATTACAAAATATGTCATTACTGACGCCATGTCTGGTTATTGTTTTATAAGCTAATTGAATGGCCTTGTAAATGCTCAGTGAAATTATGCTTGATTAGTTTCTCTTAAAATAGCAGCCCATTTATGATTCCATCAGAGGGCTCTTAATGCCCAATTCCATGGCTAATAATTAAACCCCTTTTTTATGTCGCTCAGGATTAGTCTTATTACTGAACTCAAAAGTGTATAAGATGCATGCATGAGAAAAATGACGAATGCTTTCACCCCAGAGCTCGGTGATACAGTGAGTTAATGATTACTGTAACTAATAATAACCCATGATTATCTTTTCTCTATGTGTGAATATGCTTGGATTTGTACAACAGGATGTGTGTTTCCAGTCAACTCTGCAAAAAGCACCAAAAGAGAAAAGAAATTAAAAAGGCAAAAAGCAATACAATCATTTGCCTTCGATAAGGTATACTGTACTCACAGGCCATTTTAGTAGGTCCACCTTTTCATTTGATTACTAGAATTAGCACAAATAATGCATCAGCCAGTTACAGAGACTCAATGTGTTTGGGGTTCTAGATGTGGTAAATTTGACTTGCTAAAAGGTCAGCACCCAAATGGCGATTAAAGGGGATTTTAATTACTTTGAGGGTGACAGGTCATAAACAACTATCTCCCAAGTTTACAGAGAATAGTCTGGGAAAGAGAAAATATCAAGTAGGCGCCATTAATGTAGTAGATGAACATGAGAAACTCAGAAAAGAAAGGTCAGACTGGTTCGCAACGACAGAAAGGTAGAGGTAGCTCTGATAACCCCTTGTAGCTACTAACGAATGAAAACTACAGTTTCTGAAATCACAACTCATTGACCCTTGAGGCAGATGGGCGCCAGCTAAGAAAAAGAAAAATTCACACAGGCTTACTGGAATTGGACACAATCGATTGGAAAAGTGTTGGCTGGTCCACTGAGTCTTACTTTCTGTTTTCAAAAGGGGGTCCAACTTGGTCCTGGCAAGGTGTACCTAATAAATAGGCCAGTGAGTGTGTAGAATTACCTGTAAGTACAAAAGTTTGTCAAACCAAGTTTTGAGGAAAAAGAAGAAACGTTTTATGTAAAAAAAAAAATAAATAAAGGTTATTTTTGTAGAAATGAATGAAATCTGAAAACAGTTTCTACTAAATAAAACATAATGTAATATGAACACAGACATGTTGACATCTTTGTTTTGTTTTATGACATGATGGACTTTTGACATTACTGCCATCTGGGTTTTCTTTAACTTTTCTGGAAAAGTTCAATGTTTTATTGTCATCTTTCAATAATGCTGATCATGTATTAAAGATTTGCCGTTCTTTTTTTTTTTTTTTGCTTTTTACATTTTTTAACAAGGATGCATTACTGCCAATTTCAACATCCATAATAAATATGGCATTTTTCTCCTTTTTTTCCTCTTATTGCAGTACATTTTCAGAAATATTCTGTTGATAAATACATTTTCTGTACATAAACATGTAGACACACTTAATAACTATAATCAGAAGGAGTACATTGACAGCTTTAAGCCATTTCAGAGCCACCTGAGCTATAATTAAGCCTCCATGCAAAAGTTCTAATAAAACCCTGGACATTTTAGAGCTATTCAGCCATAACATCTGTGTTAAAATAAAATCCATCATTAAATTTGACATTGTCACATCATCATATTTGTCAGTCAAATGGGTCAATTGCTCAGCTGCTGTTGTAGTCAACTATCACTGTCTGAAACATAGGAGACAAATTCATTTGCAATTGCCAACATATAGTTTTATGATGATTTTTTTTCTGCCTACATCTCTTTTTTTCAGTGAAATTACATAGTTGTAACAGCCGACGTATTCACATCGCTCATTTGTTTTTACACACATTTTCAAACATTTGTTGCTGTTGTTTGACCTTTTAAGACGCTATCACATTGTTTTCCTACATTTCCGGGTATGCAGCTGTATTAGAAAATGAGTACTACATGGCTCTAACCATAAGGAAGTGCAAGCCGTTATGTAGAACATCAAATCCTATCACGTCTTTGGAGCGTGTGGGTTGTACTTGCTAAGCCTCCATTTTGAATAATGCATGTGTACTGGAATTACGGGAGAGTAATTCAGCATGTTCTGCTGCGTCAGGATGGATTACGTTACTATTGTCACGATGTTACATTCTTGCTTTAATTATTTATTTGTTTGTTTTTCATATTTAAGAATGAAAGGAACACCTAGAAAGGTTCAGTTTGGGGTTATGCAAGTCAGGTAATTATTGTCCCAATGATCATATATTAGGCCAACATCTTTCATTTTCAGCTTCAGGCATCTGAATATCCAAGGTGAGTGAAAATTGAACCTTGCCGAGTCCAGCTCCTTCAGTTTTCCCTCCTCTCAAGTGTCTGACTGACGTCTTAGTTAGCCTTGTGATTGATGGCAAGCTCGTAGCTCGTTCAGGTTTGTTTCTCCAAAAAATACTGTAAGCTTTTCAGCCCCTGAAATCTTCACTCTCCGCTGGTCTGATAAATGACAACTTTACCACCCTTTTCAGTGAGCTACTTCTTTCTGCCTGAGTTTATTTGTGATGCTTTCTATCAATTTCAGCTGTTTGCTCACCTCCTGTCAGCAGGCTGGATGTTTGAGCAAACCCACCAGGCAGACACTCCACCTTACTAAGCAGAAACTGGCTTTTTTTTGTTTCTGGCTTTCTGAGGTAGGCTGAAGGGCAAAGGACCATGAAGCAGGAAGATAGGGTCAGAAAAATGTCTCACATCTTTAGCAGGGAGTGGTACAGTTAAGATTAAATGATCAAAATTACAAATAAAGTTGAAATTTTTAAAGATTTTTGAAATAGATGTGGAAAATCACATTTTTGAACCACGGCGAGTGAGGGTCTGGAATCAAGTCAGACGTCAGACTTCATGTGGGGATTTTTTGCTTGCTAAGCAGATTTTAAGCAGGTGTTGCAGTAAAAGGCTGCATTTACCAAAAAGGAAGCTAAAAATATTAACCCCTCACACATTTTATATTTGTTGGAGATGCCATTTGCTCTTAACATTTGTTTTTAACACTGAAGCATAAATCTGAAATGCAGAAAAACTGCAAATTGTTCTGTTATTCATGGGACAACTTGCTGCATGCAAAGTCTCGGGACAAATCAGAAAGCAGCTTGCCTCACTGCGCAATCTTCTCCACGCTAGGTTATGGTGCCATCGGAGCATGAAACAAGTGACAGCTGCCCAGAGGCTGCCGAGGCTTCAGCGAGCCGCAGAACAGGGACAGCAGAGCTCAAGGCCACATGACCGCAGATCTTAAAAAGAACATGTGGTACTGTACATGGTGACATCGATAAATAACTACATCTTACAACACATACTCGCATTGTGACTTTAGAGGAAGGAAGTTTTTTTACTCTGAAAATTAAAAGAAACAATGTCAGTAGACTCACGTATCAACTCCACGGTTGTTTTGATTCAATTGGAAAGTTCAGTAGGAAGCTATTAATACGGGTTCACTTGTGTAAAAATATGTATAAGATTAATGAGATGTGGTGATAAAGCTCCACAGGAACGTCATCATGTGCTCAATGACTCCTCTGGCTAAGCTGCAGACTAAAACATTGTGTTGCATAAAGAAGGACTAACTCAATCTTATTTCAACAAGAACAATAAACAAATACCTCCAAGCAAATTGTGTGTGATGACCCAAAAACACATAACAGATGAATAATTTTATTGAAGTCGACAAGACCAAAGTTTATTGACCTTAACTGGCCTGTAGTGAACACTCAGGAATTTTTAATCAAGGTTCACGTTAACAAACCTCGAACAAAAGCTGAGTTTAATCAGAGGATTGGATTTGAGCTGTGCGACTTAGCGTCCATTCATATTCTTCTTGAGTCATAAATTTGACGGCTTTAGACTCGACTTATTCAAATTATGAAAGACTTTGGATTTTCACAATCCAAAGTGAAAATCCAAAGTTTTGGATTTTAGGATGTGAAGTTGATGACTTCACATCGACTTGACCCCCTGGACATATAGTAAATAACCTGTGTATGTTTAGAGCACCCCAAAGTGCTTCACCCTACATTCAGTCATTCATCATTCACTTAATTAGTGGTTCCCAAAGATTTTCTGGGGCCCCCCTATGGATTACAATAAAACCCAAAAAAAAAAAAAAAAAAAACTGGGCACACACATTGTCCAACCAGACATAAACCTATACACATATTTTGTTTTCAAACTCCACTGAAGTTTATTCCACACTTCAAGTTGCAACAGAACACACTACAAACCATCTTTACAGTGAAACACTTTTGTGTAACTATTTTTTTTTCATTCATCCATACCGGTTCCCACGTCCTTCCTGCAATGACACTGCGCCCCACACTTTGGGAACCACTGCACTTACACACACTCATGCACCGGACTCAGAAAGACTTGATCTTACACACCAAAGAGAACATGTGTTACAAAGAAGAAATCTTGTAATAATGGAATCCTGTGCCCACCCAATATTTGCCAGTATTCCCTCTTGTTTTTACAGAGAGTATCCAGCACCTGTCATACTTTTTACTTACTTGCTTTTCTTTTCCATTCAACAATGATAGCAATGACTCTGACAGTGATAGAGGTCTTTCATGCAGCACTATAAGGGAGGTCAGTGGAACGTTGGAAAGTGGGGGGGAAAGAAGTTGCATGCACCATCACTTGAACAATGGTTAAACTTCTATGTAGCATCATCTGTATCATAATGTAGAGGTACTTTTAGTCAGACAGCAGACATTTCGCATCAACTCTTATTTGCAATACAGGAGACAATGATGCTGCCACTATTGTATCAACAGATGTAATGGGTTGTCCAAAAGCAGCGGCTCTAAGAGGTGATGCTTCATCCTGAATCAAAAGGCTGATTCCCATCGAGGAAGAGCCAGCTCCCTTATTTTTTCTTTTACTGCTCAGCTCTCACTCACAGTAGCTCTGCCTTGTTCACAGCAGCACTTTGTTTTGATTGGCAGTATTGTGGCTTGTCTCCTTTTGGAGAGAGTCTCTTATGAAACAGACCAAATTCTAACTAAAAGGAGAAACCGCACCAGCACATCCGATCTGAGGCGTTTCATTTTATGGAATGCCAACCTGCACTGAGGACAAAGTTTGTTCCCGAGTTTCATTCTGTGTCTATCTGGGTTCTGTTTGGTAGATTTCTCATCAGTGTTTTGTTCATTTGTTTTTGAGTTAAATAAAAAATTAAAGTTTGCTTAAACTATTACTCAAAAGAACAAATACCTGCTTAAGAAACATACCAAACACATGAAATTAGGAAAACATAAGGCTTCTCAAAAGGACACTAAAGGCCAAAAAATGTATCATAAAAAAGTTAAAATTTGCCAAAGTACAAATGATGATAGTTTAAGAACCTTCAGTGCACTGCATTTTTCAGTTTTTTATTTGTAAAACAATTTTTAAATCATGGATGATTTTCTTTGTTCTTAAATTCCAATGAAATTTATGTTTGTGGTTGTAATGTGACAAAATATGTAAAATCTCAAGGGTCATAAACACTTTTGCAAGACACTGATTAAAATTTACAGGCGCATCACTGCTTGTTTGTTTGCTGTAGACAGACTGAAAATCAAGTAGTCTTGTGCTTGGTGACTTTTGGTTTGGAGATTCTCTCTTGACAAAGTCCCAATAATCCAGGCCTGCAGCTGGGATGCGTTTTATGTTCAGTGATACTTAGTTTGAATTCAAGAGTACCATCCTCCAGCAGCGGAGGCGAGCTTATAACATTGGCAGCATTATAATGAAAAGGCAACTCAAAAAGGAAACATTAATCAAGCTAAATGACATGGTTCTAGAAAAGTCACTTCGTTTAAAAACCTCTCAGCACCTAAGGTCAAACAAATCTGGTTTGTCATGTGAAATTAGAATTGCATTTTATGTGGCAAGTCGTTTTTTTCTGTAGGATTTGTACAAATGGAAGGAGCTCAACAGGGAAACATTAGCATATTTACGGATGTACACATTTATATCTGAGCCTTCTGAGAAGATTGCCTTCCATGCTGGAATGCCATAATAAATAATGTAGCAGGCCTTTACTGAAAGCCAAGTTATAAGAACAGATGAAGCAAGCAACCCTGCGCTTGGTTTAGTGTGGCTAGTGTAATATTTATGCTCATAATTACTTTCTTTAGGCTGACGGGGATTTATAATTTATCCACAGAACTTTATTTGAGGAATTGGTTTGTAGAGTAAAGAAAGAAATATATTTGATCATTTAAGCGAGAAGAACATAGGCAATGTGAAAAATAATGCTTGCTTTCCCCTTTAACCTCACAATACAGTACATAATCGAAAGGTTTTGCCTGAGTAGTCTTACGGTTTTGTTCCTGTAAGATATATTACTCATACTGAGACACTGATAAATGCAGTGAAAGAGTATAAACCGATGAGCGTCAATTCCAAGACATTTTTTGTGGTTCTCATACTTTTAGAAACACAGAATGCCATGAGCTGTTGCCTGAAAAAAAAACAACAACTATATTTAACCATTTCTGCTGAGTCATTTCAGCAGTCACTCTAAATCTGACTTCATTTTATTGAACTTTAACTTCCTACAGGGCTTGTGAAAAACACTTCATAAGGTGTTAAAGGCTGTCCTCCAGACGAGTCCTCTTCTAGTTCTCAATTCTTCCTCAGCATTTAGTTGATATTAACCAGGTGTGTCTAATGGTCTTCATCGCTACCAGATTCAACTTGCCACGAATTGGTGATCAGCCGTCAGCTTTTCCCCTCTGTTCACACAGTGAGCTGCAGGCTTGAGGATGTGTTTACAGAATCAATCATAGCCCTCCGGGGTGAATGACTGAATCCCCTGGATCGCACTTCTTCCTTCTAGTCACAATCTCCTAGAAGGACTTGTAATTCAAGCTGATGCTCATTGCAGAAACGTATAAACAGTCAGAGCCTGCTCTCTTAACAGCTTGAAGCTGTAAAGAGGAAGTCATCCCACTCCTCAGGGAGAACTGCAGGCACTCAGCTCAGGGCTTGTGAATATCCCCCAAAAATAGTCTCACCTGGTTATGCCAAGGTAGGAGAAAATCAAGGCCTTCTCAGGGTATTGGTTGAAAAAAGCCCAGTATGTGGAGGTGAGCCCAACAATTCTCTGCAAGTGAAGCAACTGTCTGCATCCCTACAACCAATTCACAATGCCAGGACATGACAGGTTCAAGCCTCTTTTTTGCCTGTTAACCAGCTTACACCACACCCCATCTTGGCATCCCCCCTAAGAAGAAGGGGGCTTTCTGTGAGCTTTGCCCTGCCAAGGATCCATGAGCCAACACACAATCAGACACTCGCTAGTAAGCTTCCCCAGTCCTGAGAGGGTTATGTTTTTTTTGTTTTGTTTTTTTTTGTTTTTTTTATCCCAAATTGTCTTTAGTTTTAAAGCATGTTTGCCCTTTTGTTCACTTTAGACACAATTGCACATTTGATTAAAGAAATATTTTAACATATAACTAACTAATATAACGGTACATTTGCAAATTGTATCTTCCCATTTGCAAACCAACATATCACAGAGTCCAAACTGTTGTTATCAAACAAACAAAAATGAAGCCCAAATGGAAAAAGTTTGTGAAAAACTAAGCAGACTCAAACTTTGAATTCAAAAGGTGTGTGCTTTCATTTTACCAAGGCCTCCTTATCTAACTCCCTTTCATCTCTCCCTATAAATGCATTGCTGACTTTCCATTTTTGTAAAATCCACTAACTTGTGGGATGTCTGAGGAGGAAGATGGAAAGAAGAAACAAAGATTGTGCCGTGGTCCACACAGCAGCTGAGAGGTGTTCCTCTGAAGCCTCGGTGGAGGCAGGAAATCACAAGATTTAATGTTCGATGTTAAACTGAGAAACACTTCAGACGGAGCAGTAGGAGGGAGCTGTGCAGCAACGCTGCACGCGTGGTGTAGCTGTTTTTATTAGTATTTTACATGGAAAATATATTATTCTCAGAGATTTTCTGGGAACAATATTGCAAGGTATTGCATCAAGTGCAATCATAAAAATCACAAGTGTTTATGTTTGAGTGTGTGATAATGAATAACAACCAAGTGCCATTTATCAAACAAAGCCTTTTTGGTTCTCGAAATTCTGATCATGTTATCACTATTTATTTTTTTTTTAAATCATTGCCCGTTTTTATTTTTTTTATACTTCAGTATGATGATTCCTCTTCTTTAAAAAAAAGTATTAAAAAAGATCAACATTCACATTCACAGTTTATTCCAATTAGAAATAAATGTTTAGCTATTTGGTTTTTACTTTCCTGGATGTTTGTAATTTGCGCTAAATTCTCGATGCGCAGCACTGCTGACAGATTCTTCCTTTCACCTTCAATCAGACAGTCTAGAAATTAAAATAATATACTAGAAAGTCTTCCAAGAATCCACAGAAATCAGAACAATACTTTCAGTTTCCAGCATGCATATACTCCATAATATTAGATCATTATTTTGTGAAAGCTGCCACTGCCAGGTACTGCAGAGGCTTCAGACAACTCAGTTCCAGGATAATATTAGAACAGATTTTAACTGCATGTGTGTGTGTGTGTGTGTGTGTGTGTGAGTGTGTGACAGACACGCAGGGAGAGAAATTTATTGTAAGAGGTCATACAGTATGGCACCTGAGTTGCTGCAGTCTGAGTCAGATGCAAAAGACTGAATCCTTGTGACAGTCTAATGTGTGTGTGCGTGCATGGGCGTGTGTGTGTGTCTTGCATGTAGCAGAGATGGGTAAAATAAAGCAGAGTGAAGAGTCTGATTGTGTCTTACTCTGACTACCCAACCAGAACATTTTTGTGACAACTTCAAAGGTGCAGGATCACTGGAACTGTGTAGGTCCATGTGAATAAGCATGTGTGCAGGAGACGCATGTGTTCGCATGTGTCAAGGTACACGGTGTGCACAAATACAGACAGTTAGTCGCAATGAGTCAGATCCCTACTGCTCTCTGAGAATATTTTTTGTGACAGCTTCACTAAAACAGACAGGCAAGTGGAAATAAAATGACAGAATTGGTCTTACTTAGCGCCAGCTCCTGTCCCTCAGCGTTGAGTATTTGCATAGGTGGAGGTATTGTGTGGATTTTGTGTTTTCCTGTCGCGCCATTGCGTAAAACTGAAAAGTTCTCGGTTTGACAATAAGTTGGTCATTTTAACTTTGGAATGCAGAGGAAGAAGCATTTAGTTTATCTATTGAAGCTCCTCTTCAATGTTGCTACATTATAGTTGTTTCAGAGCTCACATACATTTGTATCACTGTGAGAGCCTTTGTAGCTTTATTACAGCCCAAACATACGTTCAATAACTATTTTTAAAAAAAGACTATACATTATAGAGTTAAGTAATGATTGAACAATAAGAATAAGCTTTTTTAGTGAAATAAATTACAATAAAAACAATAAATGAATGTATTGTTATCTGTGAGTTTTACTGTTTGTGTTTTTTTCCCTATTTGAATTATAATTAGTAATTTTCAGGGATGACTTAGGTTTTCATACTTTAATACTCTTCATATGAAATGCTTTTCCCACCTCCCATCTTTTGTTGAAAAAACGCACTATTTCCATCCATCATTGTTTAAGATCTGCACCTGGGTTTTGCTCCTGAATGCACCACACCTGTTTTTCATTAATCACCAAATACATATTTTACCTGTAATGTTTTTTTTTCTTTCTCTGCTGGATCCTATTTTTATTTCTCTCACCTATTTGTGCAGTGGAGGGTTTATTACTCTGGGAACCTGAGTCAAGATTTAATGAACTTCCAACTGTAGTATCACTAGGCAAGTGCCGGCATGAGATGCTTATATTTTAATAACTTTGAATGTAGCAGCCACTGTATGAGTGTATCCTATTTTCTGAAAAACTTCATCAAGAATTTAATACAGATGAATGCCCCACAATCTACCTGCTTTTGATTAGAGAAAAATGCTCCTAAAATAATATAGCAAAAGTTTATTTTAAAGTTTATTTTTTATGTTGATTTTGATGCATTATTTATATAAAAAATGTATATATAATGTAGAATTAATAGTGGCTGTTGCACAGATGTAGTTCTTTCAGCCAGTTAACAGGCAGTACACAGAAACAGATGGGGGAGGGGCAGTGTCATGTTCCATATAATCAAGGAAAACTGATCATTTGAACCCTGTTTGTGGCATTTTTTAAAACTAACTTTAGGAATGGTGGAATGAAAATTTGTAATATTTTTTTAAACTGCTTAAGATCTGAGTATACTTGTGTTTAGTTTTAACAGATATTTGTATAATGCTCGATAGTTCATTTTTATCTTAGTTTTTGAACAAAAGAAGTTCAAGTGATTGAACCTATCACAAAATGACAAACATATTTTTACCTGCATACTTTAGAACATATAAGGTAATATCTGATTTCTCTTCTGTATAGTTTTATACAGTGACATGTCTGTAGTTTGATGTCTTTTGAAAATGAATCATTCCTTCACATCCCCGCTATGTCCAGTATGCTGGGATAACGTTATTATATAAAACACATTGCATCATCCTCTTTACAAAGTTTCTCTTCTGTTAGTGATTATTGATAAAGCACCCACAGGTTTTTTTTTAATCTATTCAGACGAGTGAATTATGAACCTTGATTTTTGCACTTTTGGGTTTTTTATATATATATATATATATATATATATATATATATATATATATATATATATATATATATATATATATATCTTTAAGGAATAGCTGCAATATTACCGACATAATAATGTTGCCTTGGAAGAAACATTATCTTGGAGGCCAATGTCAGGGAACTAACATTTATGTGCACAGACTGTAATCAGGTGAAGTGCTGTTGCAAAACATAAAGTTCAAAGTTTTAGATGGTTTACAGAAGATTATTAGAGTACAAGATGGTACAGTTACCTCTGTAAATAAGTATAAGACTAATTTATATGCAAATTCTGAATGAATATTGATGGAAGGATGGCTCTGTAATAAATTGCAGAAAGAAACTTTATATTTTGGTGTCCTGTTTTAGAAATATACAATCCTTTCTTATAAAGCAGGCAATTATTGAAAATGATATTATTTCTGCCTTATAACTGTAGTTTTTACATAAGCAGCTTTATAAATACATCTAAGCTATCCAATCATGTGAACACTTCCTCCTAAGTGAAAAAAGATAATGTTTATCTGAATTTCTGTCCCTTTTTTATCTTTCATTTTAGCTTTTAGTACCTTTAAGCATCAACTGATGAACAAAATCAAAGCCAACATATATTTTCTCTCAATCTGTGTGTGTTGTCATAACCCCCCTCAGTCAGCACCCTCCTCTGTGGCCCTGCAATGTGCCGGGCAGCGGGCCCAGCAGGATCTTCCTCGCTTTTCCGAATCATTGATAATCGACCGGCTCAGGGAACGGAGGAGCGCAACAGCAGAGCGAGTACTATCCTGCCGCTGCAGCTGCTCCTGGCTGCCACGGCAACTGGGGCAGAAAATCCGACTTATCGCTTTGTCATAATCAGCATTGTGGTTTCCGATCTCCGTGAACCTTTGTCTCCATGTTTTTGTCTGCCTGTTTCTCTGTATTCGTGGAGTTTTCTTCTTTCTTTTCCTAATCTGGCTGACTCACACAGCCACATTAAAGAACTACTTACCCTTCACCTTAGCGCCTCTTCAATGTTTCTACATAGAAATTTATATATATAGACTGGATGCATCACCTTGTAGAGAGAAATGAACTTTTTCGTTTCTGAGGTAGATTTGGAGGAGAAACTAAATACTTTGGTCTGTTCAAAGAAATAACAATGTTCTCAATCCTGCATCTTCAAAACAACAAGAGAAAAGTGACATTTGCTCAGCCATCTAAGCCTTTATTTGAGTGCAATAAATTTCATATTTAAGGTTCAAGACCTGGAGGCTGGTTTGTAATTTGCATTCAAATGTGTAACCTGTTCTCAGATATAAAAAGAAATATTTTTCTAATAGCTATAAGTATTCTCAATAAGTCATTTTCAATGACTGTATGACTTATTCCAGTATGACCTAGATTGCCCATTTTCCTCCCTTCCTGTCTTCTGTGTGTCTCTTCTTTTGTCCCTGTTGCCAGTTGGATCACTCTGATATGGATTCCGGTTCAATTAGTGGTTTTTTCTTTTCTTTTTTCTTTTACCAAGGAGTTGTTCCTTTCCACTGTAGTCACAGTGGAAAGTGGCCACAGGTGGAGGCCACTTTACCAGGTGGAGGGATTGTTGCACATTAGCTGCCCATGTTTCCATTGACCTTTTTTTGATGGGTATTTTGAAGTATTGCATTAGAAAAGGTTATTGGAAAAGGCAAAATTCAATATAACTTCCTCAATTTTGAAAATAAATTTCCACGCTTCCTTGAGACGGGTTTTAGGCTTCTGAAAAAGGTAATGCGCCAAAGGGGAGATGGAAGCACATTTACTAAATAAGTTCTAATGTAGCAAACATGCACCTGACTAATCAGCTGTTTCCAATGTTGGAATCATTAAAACTGCATTTCTATCTCTGCATCTTCAGGACCAATCTTAGTTGACACGACAGAACAATGGCAACTTGTCTGACAGCAACACATTTCTAAAAAAGTGTTGCTATCAGTTCAGTTTCCTGAGTCATATTGTCCATGCTAGTTTGCAATCTCTTGAAGCCCTGCGTGAAGTCAACACCTGTCAAAATTACACTTTGCATTGCCTGGTTAATTTGTTCCAAACCAGTAGGTGGAAACACACCTAATTCACATTTTCTTTTCCTTTTTTGTGACATTTTAAAAGTTTGCTCAAAATTTGCATGAAAGTTGGGTGGAAATTGATGATCTTTTAGCAAATGCCTTGATTGAACAAAAAGAAATGTAAACCTAAAACTGCCATGGAACAAATAAATATGGGCTTAACTGTGGATTTAATCAAACATTGCCCAATGAGGAAGAAATAAAAAAATAAAGACAAAATAAATACTTGAAAATCAAACAAATAAAAAAACCATGAAGCCCAGAAAGCCACATAGAGGCTGGAATAAGCTCCACACTGATCATTGTTTATGTTTTCCTAACTGTTCTGAATCCAAAGGTCAGTGAATACATGGCCACACTGCGAAACAGATGTGGAACTGACTACAATTTAATTGAGTGCATAAAGATTGCCCTCTGTGGGGTGAAGGCAAGATGTATGTGCGCCACATTAGGTCTTTATGGTCACAGCAGCAGGGAGAGCACAGTGACTGAGGTGACAATCAACATGAATTATCACCTCTTCCTCAGGTTTGTGGTCAATTGGAGAGTCAGGGACAAAGAGATTTACTTTTAAATTTCACCATGCACAGCTATTTTTGTTTAACCACTAAAGAAGAGAAAATAGGTGAATCAAAAAACAGGTGAAAATGCATGAGAACATACAGAAAAATGAAGTGAACTAATTAATCTGTCTGAATCAATGGTAATTTCACGTTGCATGTAATTAAGTCAGAAATCACTCTCCCTGCATCCCTTCAGCTGTGATGACCCTAATGTGAACTCATTTTCTTGATTAAATTGGACTTTAAGTAGAGTGAGTCCAAGTGCAGAATCGCTCTGCAGCTTAACGCCCATTTAAAAAAAAAAATCCTCATTTTACCTTCTGCATCAGGAAATTATTGTCTTGACTCAATCATGTCCAGTTTGTTTGTACTGTTGCAGATATGGTACAGCCTCTCTGAGCTTCAAGTAAGTAGGAAGGTGGTGTTTACTTGATATGCATGTGACAGATTCCTCCCTGAACTCAAGTCTTGGCAATAGACAAGCAACAATCAGGTGCTGGTGTAAAAGAGCATTAAATCAAATGTACGAATCCCACCCATAACAGCCAAGTGGCAGATTGTCAGCCGTGCCTGCCTGCCTGCTACAAACACATGTGTGTGTGTGTGTGTGTGTGTGTGTGTGTGTGTGTGTGTGTGTGTGTGTGTGTGTGTGTGTGTGCGTGTGTGTGTGTGTGTGTGTGCGTGTGTGTGTGTGTGTGTGTGTGTGTGTTCTGGGTGATTGTGAATGATCCATCTAATCCCAAGCTGCTCCGTGTTTGTGAGTGGGTGAGGAATGATTCACCTTTCAGCTCCTTCTACGACTGATGTTTGCTCTAACTTAATTAGGAGAGAGAGTAATAAGCTCACTACTGCACCAGTCGGTCTGACTTGTGTGCAAATCCACCAATTGCTAATTTGATTGCCTGAATAAATGACACACAGAAGATGAATCAGAGTGCTCTGCTCTCTAAGATGATCTTTGCTCTTCAATAAATCAACCTTCGTCACACTGTTGTATCCTCATCTTACATGACATAATACATCATATATCACCTGTACTAAAGCTCACTTGATCATGTAGGTCCAATTTTATTTTTGTTACTCCCTAATCACCCGGTAATAGGAGGAAACCCCTCCAAAGGAGGTGGACATATCTCTGTAAAAAACTGTGTGGGATTGACACCCAGATTAGCTCACCTCCTCAGTGGTATTAGTGATTCAAACTTATAGCAATGTACTTCTCAGCATTTTATGTATTAAAACACCATAGCAAAACTCTGAGCTGATTAACTAAAAGTTAAACATTTTATAAGTATATTTTGAGTGTATGGCTATTTTGGATTTTCAGGTCAGGATTGGTGAGAACCTGGAAAGTTGGTGGTTTGGAGGCTGTTGAAATTAATCTTTACAGCTTCAAAATTAGAAATTTTAAATTTCATTTTCATCATCAAATTGAATTGATCTGAAATTCATATGGCCCCAAAATCTGCTCAGCAGTGACAGAAACAATTATCTGCATGCGAGAATTGTCATTTAACTGCTTTATTTTGGGCATTTTAATTTAAACCTCGCTCCCGTTGTGGCACAAAACCCAACCAGTATAAAAGAAAAAACTATTTTTGTCGGGTCTCAGTGCTTTAATGGAAAATCTCAAAGAAAATAACGACTAGAGAACCAGTCCCACACGGCTGCAGCTTTGACAGACTCAGACATGACCCAAGGGTCAGATGTCAGAAACAACAGTTCTCTCATCAGATGCTCTGATGTATCCAGGCATCTTTTGGGGTATTTTCACAGAATATTTCTAAAAAATAAAACCATATCTCCATCATGGACACACAAATCTTTTTATACAGCCATGCATCATGTCAATCACATCTTCTATCTGTCAATGTTTAGGGTCAGGTATTCTTAGGGCTAGGTATTTAAGATGTATGCATGAAGTCTCACACATCTTTTGAGACAACAGTTTGCCACAGAGGATATTTTAGGTGAACAAAATTGAAGAGACAGAAAATTGAGTTTTCTTCATTGCTATACAAATGATACTGAAAGGAGAGCAAAGTGAGTTTGATTTCTAATAGAGGGGACAGGAGGGTGTGCCACTGTCTCAAGTTCTTGCTTCTGAGATTTCCAAGGTGGTCAAAGATTGCTCACCTCTGTGTCAAGCTCAGATGAGGGAGTCTAGAAGGGTCCACCTTAACGAGATCTCTTAGGGGTTGAATGGCAGCCTGGAGATGAAGCTGGGGACTGTGGTGCATGTGAACCTGCCTGGCCCTGCTGAACTCTTGATCAGTTTTTAGTTTTCTACTGAAACAAAAGCAAACAGGCAAAGAAACAATATTTGACTTAATTGCTAAAAATGTTTTTGGAATCTATAGTTAAAAATAGGTTTTGGTCTTTTAGCTGTATTTCCTAATTCTCTTGACTTATATGTGAATGCCTTCATATTAAAGTAAACAACATGGAACAAATGAAGAAAATCATGTCAGTACTTGGATCTTTCAATTTTGTTTTTATGTCATTGCTCTTCCTTGCCAATAGTTCTGGTTTGTTGAGATGTTTTTTACTACTTTTATTCTGTATTTATCTCATTAGAAAGAAAGAAGTCAAACATTAAATGCTCATGCTACTTATAGCATCACACAAAGTACCACGTAAGAACAAAGAAATAAGAGAACAGCATGTGGGGCATTGAAAGACATGGCATGGCGTTGGGATGAAGTGCATGCATGTTACATTACCGGTACTCTCAACCTCTTTATGGTGATGCATGCCTACAAAGTTGTGTGATGGACTTCATTAAGGAAACCTACAGATCACTTCTTCCTGAACGATAATGTGAGCCATTTATTTTAATGCTTCACAGTACCTGGAAACATTGTATATCTTGTAATCCAAGTCTAATAGATTAGTGGAGTCATTCATTTACTCAAAGGGTCTGAGGCTCAGCAAAACCTATGCAGAATGTTGCTTATACAAAGTCATTCAAGAAATGTATTTTCTCAGCAACGTTGAAGAAACTGGAGGATCTGAAGCCAATAGCAGTCAACAAATCTGGCCTTTATAGAAGAGCGCCATGATGGAAGCGGTTGTGGAAGGAAAGCCATTTGTAGTTTTCTCAAAGATAGAAAAGGGGCACAGCAAACGTGTGGAAGGAAGTGCTTATGTCCCATAAGGTCAACATTTAATTTCTTGGCCTACAAATGAAATGCAACATGTGGCAGAAAACTAACATGCAGAGCACCCTGAACACCTCGTTTCCACCGGGGTTGGAGCATAAGGGATCTAAAACTGGTCAGAAGTGATGAGAAAATAAAGGGAGCTAAATGCATGGCAATCATGAAAAACTGGTAAGACTGCACAGGATGAAATACAAAGGAATGGTTTAGATCCAACTGTAGAATGACTGAGTTAGGAGATCGGCAATTGGCCAATAATTACATGTGAAGCCGATCTTTTTTCCTAATATGTATCTCAGCAAAGGTCTAACAATCAACAACTGTCCTCTTCTGCTCACCTGTGGGAGACATTTAAATGATTGACTGCCCCACCAGATCATGTTTGCACATTTGCGGTCACCAACCACTGTCACCAACTCTGTGACTTTCTTGCTTATTTTGTCGACAAAAATGGTATCAAACAAAAAATTGGAATTGGCAGGTCAAGCTTTTTAAAGATCGGGAATCGGCCAGAAAACTACAATTGGTGCACCCCTATAATTTTGCATGATGTTCCCACAATGGGTCCAACACAATTTATCAAAGGAAACCAGGCAAAATAAAATAAAACGAAAGCTCACTGCGTAATAACTAATAAATCAGTTACTCAAAACTTTACTTTCAAAAAATAATAGCATTAAATTTGGCTCCAACTTGTTTCATTTCTTTACATGTTGACGAAAGCAATCCCCCTTGGATGTGGGGCAGATCAGATGTGTCCTCCCTCCACACCCTGTGACTGGTCTGTCCCGCCTCCAGCCCGTCTGCTCGATCGGCTCCGGAGCTCCAAGCTGCCTGGACTCACGCAGAAGAAGCTGCAGAGAAGCACAGCGGCCAACGCAGAACGGAAGGGACGGACCAACACCAGCCGCGCTGCTCTGCACGGCAGGAAGGTGGGGCGCGCTGTGCAGAAGCCACCAACAAGCTGCCGTCCTTCATCATTTATCATTTAAAGCGGGATTCACCTGGGGGACCCACATGGCTACTGAGGAGACGCGGAACGGCAGAACATTCTGATCCTTTGTTGAAGACGGGACAAAGCATGAAGTTTGCGACTGCGGTGCTGTGGTTCTCTTTGGCTCTTGGAGAGGCGGCTGCGCAAGGTGAGGAATCTGGGGAGCGCGTCTCGATGTAAACTGGAGATGGTGCGATATGACATTACAGCAGGCACGGTGCCGAAAAGGACTTGGAGTCGTTTTGTGCGACAACGAGCGCAAAACGTCACGTCAGTCTCATTATTAAGTCTAATTGGAGAGTCTTTAGCACGTCCACTGCGCACTATGTAAGAACACGGTTTACTACTTGGCGGTCGTTTGATAATTTCCAGAGGAAATTATACTTTATAATCGAGCGGGACAAACTGCTGGGGTCAGTGAACAGGAGCGCATTCATCATTTATTAAAGAGTGAGTGCGCAGCGCCCCCCTTGGGACGCGTGACACATGATGAGCTGTGAGGAGAACAGTATGGAAACAATAAAGTAATAAACGCAGGAACTACGGAGGGAAATGAAATCCCTCATACAATAAAGAGATTCATCTCTCAAAAGCTTCGTTATGGAAAGTAAAGAGAGGCGGTTTTCTCTGCTTTAGGAAGGTGTGTGATAAACTAAACTGAGATAGATTTTATATATTTTTTAAAATGTCATATAGAAAACTGCAAACAGGGATATGTCTTTGAGAAGATATTAATGTCCCTTTTCTTTTATTTCCAGATATAAACTTTCTTAATAATTTAGTTTTAGTCTTGTTTTAGTCACCGTGCCTTGCTGTATTGAATTTACAGTCAATTTTATAATCAAATATAATATGTTGCTGCTCGTCTTTTCTGTTTGCCCTGGTGTTGACATTTTTTGCATTAGTCTAAGAGCGTCTAGCTACAGACTCTGTGGAGAATCTCGATTAGATGTGACCTCTATCTGTATTCAAGATGATCAAATCTCATCGGCTAATTTAGATTTGACTGAAATTCACCTGCCTTTAGTACATGTCACCTCTTGTCATCGTTTTCTTCTGTCATTCCCAAAAACTATTCCTGTCATGAAAAATGTTCAGCTGCACTAAGCCTGGCTGGACAGCGGATGTGTAGTCATAGAGTCATGGTAAAAAGTTTGGACACATCATAAATATTCGGTTCTTATTGCAAAAAGATGTTTACTGTTTTATTTATATCTGGGGAAAAAACATGATCGAATGGAACCACCTTGTTTAAGTGTACTGAAGATAACAACAAAGATCTTTATTTTAACTTAGAAAAAAATAGTACACCCTACCCATGGCCTAAATAACTTCAGTGAGATTTTTCCTATTGCTAGTTTCCAGCCTCTCACATCAGTCAGATAAAAATTAGTCTTAGCCCATAATGTAAAGACTTTTGATTCTCAACAGGTTCAGTCCTGCTTTCAGGAAGAATTTACTTAGATTGTCCAGCCTGGGCATATTGGCTGTTGAAAGTTGAAAAGTTCTGAACCTTAAGGCTGTTTTCTACAACATGGAATGATGAATTTTAAAATCCTCATTAAATCCCTAGCAAACTCATTTGTTCTGCAGTCATCTTTCTAAAGACACCAGAAAGCTCTTTCAATCTTACCACAGTGTCTACTCTGATTTAAGCTGTCAGCAAGTTAAATGGGATTTAAACAGGGTCATCGTCAAAATCCTTAATTTTGGTATAATCAATTGCGTCTTATACCAGGGTTTGATTTAGCCATGCTGGGCTACATTCAGGTGTTTCTTCAGCTTTAATGGTCTATTTATTTTAGGTTTTTTTTAACAGTGTTATTTAAAACTGATATAAAATATCCATATGTCTGTGCTATAAAACAGGCTTTCACAGATGTCATAATTTCTCCTGTATTGTTTTATATTCACAATTTTAGATTTAAGAAAATTTACTCCATTTGAAATATATATTTAAAATACAACATATCTTCATACTTAATTTGGGGATTTTCTGTATTTTGGGAAAAAAACTATCTTGAAATATAATTAAGAGTTTCAGCATGTAAACTGGGTACTGTTGAAACAGCGGTAAAGTCAAGTTCCAGTGGCAGCAAGCCTGATCAATTATTTTTATTTTTATTTTTTTATTTTTGACTGTTTGACTGTTTACAGATCTATGAATAAAACCATAAAGATTCAAAAGCAAAAGATTTCTTGATTTTAAGCAAAGTCATTGCAAAATGGAGGCTCATTTATTAGGGTATTTATTGCTTTTTTAAGCCACTTAATTGTGACAAATAAACTGTGTAGACATACAAAGAAGCCTAAAATGTACGCATGTATTTTTGTTTTAAATCTTTGTGCAAATCCAGTAATAGTGTATCATGCAGTTGTCTCACACTGATCCAAGCCTGGTGGTCAGTCACTCTGTGTGCAGTCATATTCAAAAAGGATTAAAACACAAACTGAACTATTTTTATATCTCCTGATGTATAAAATGAAAGCTGTTCTCTCTTACCCCTCTTGGAGGCACTTCCCGTTGTGTTTCCACTTGTAACAGATGTGGCAGTGTCAAGGTGATCATGGTACTGTGTCCCCACATGGGGTGTTTCAGATTGAGAAGCAGGCAGGGTGCACTTGTGCATGCTGGGCCTCTCCTGCATCTGTCGTTCAGCAACGAAGCCTCGTCCCTCACAGACACTCCCAAATCTCTGTTATACTCCTGCTGAGGGCTTTCATGCAGGAAGTGGATACAGACAGTCACGCTTTAATGCATCATAATTTTCCAACAGAGATTCAGCTTCCATCCCCCCAACCATCACAGTGCGCATTGTAATCAATACCCTCCTTTATATCTCAGCCGTGCACACGCACACATTCCCTGCTATCTGCCTCGATCTAATGGAAAGAGCTGGCTCTTATAGAGGAATGCAGACCTGGGACTAATGGGACTACCTTGTTTTTGTTTACGAGGATCCTGAAACAAAGCTGCTTCCTATATTGCCGTATAGAAAGAAAAGTGTGTGAAAACCCAATTTTGGCTCTTTGCAAACTCTGTGTGAATCTGATGCAACTGGAAGAAACGCAGCCTGTATTTTTACTTTTCATGCTCCACACTGAACAGGAAGCAATATGATCTTGAAAACGGACGATAAAGGGTCCATGAATGTTTTACTTTTTCTTGAGGATTATTTTGTTTTGTTCACATAAAGAATAACTGGCAGAGATCCAGTTGTGGCTGTTAAAACAATGGAGTGTACTTAGACTTTTGAGCACAGATGTTTCATTTATATTTCTCTGTCACCTAATAGGTAATTACATTCATCTGAATAATTTTTGAACTTGGCAAACATTAGATTGTTTACTTCTGATATCAAAACTAAAATTTGTAATTTAAATTATCTTCATTGAGACACTTCCTGATTTTAATGTCTTGCTAAATCTGTGGGGAAATGTACAGGAACACACATAAGGATCTCTGGGACTTACTGTATGATATGCATAAGTTCAATGCTGATGAAAAGTTTGCATACACTCATCACTGGCATAAATTTACCTTTTGTGTTTAGTGACTTTACATCATAGTATTACAAATAAAAAATTGACCAAGTTTCAGTCGCCACTCCTATAGTGTCACCATCAGATGAGGGGAAATTGGATAAAATTACTGATGAGATATGGAGTAAAAAGTCATTTAGTTATTCAGCGTTTTTTAAATTAGTTAATTAATTATTCACACCTATATGACATTTTTGTCAAATAAAAATATTTGATACATTAATATAATTTTACATACAATCACAGTTTGTTCAAGGGTAAGCTATTTTTTTAATGACCATACTTGGGATTTTGTTTCATTTTTATGCTGTCAGGATCTCAGAAATTCCACAATAAATTCTCAGTCATTCATTTAAATCTACTTTTTAATGTATGGATGTATGTAAACCTCTGACTGGAACTATTTGCACATTTTTCATTCTCTTTGTTATAAAGTCCTTAAAGCCAAAGTTTGCTCCCATGTATGTATTCACAGTTCATATTACGTCCATATGTTGTTGTGGACAATATAGATTGAACCCACCAACAAATCTACCCATTCGTGCCTTATTCAACAACAGGTGTATTAAAAAAAAAGCCCCATTTGGAGAATTCATTTATTCCACTTTAAAATAATTGTAATAATTTTTTCAAGATAACTTCTGAGCAGCTGTTGAAAAGCTTCCTTTTCTTTAGAACAGATTTCTCTCATTCACTTTGCATAATGTTCAGAACAACAGACATCTGCATGCAGCTGGTTGTCTTAGGTAAAAGCTTGAAAGTCTGGTAATCATGTTAATGAGTTTAATGATCTGATATGTTGCTGATTATATTTCTAATTAACCTACCGCTGCTTTGAGTGCCGTTTGTCTGTTCGTTTGTCTGCAGCACTTCACATTCCGCTTTGTCAAAAGAGGTCTTTAAAATTTGTCAAGTTTGATATTGTCAGAATTTTAGTCTGAATATATGACAGACTGTGTCGTAAAGAAACCTGGGGGAGGGGATTCCATATGTCATTGACACCTTTATCCGCTATAAGATATATGGAAAGCAGACCTAAATCACTGAATCCCTCTGCTCGACAGATTAATGGAGCCATTCAGGTTTTATACCTCCTGTCTGAGATTAGGCTTCAGAGCTCAGTGGTTTGCCCAAAGACACCTTGGTCCCAGCACCTGAGCCCCTAATGCTTTTTTTTTTCTGCTGAAGGATTTGGCTCATAAAGTGAAAAAAAAAAGTGTGTTGTGTTCAAATGCAATGATAGAGGAATTACTATCAGTTTTGCTGTCTCTTCTCCTTCCTCTTGCCCCAGTTAATGTTTCTTTCAGCTTCTTTCCTTCCCCGTCTTCCTGTTTCTCTCCGATGCTGGGGGGACTTGCTCTAGGTCAGTCTGTCTCACCCTCCCCCTCCCTTATCAGCTCTCACCACTCCTCTGATGCATTGCCCTTATTTGAAAGGCTGTTGAATTAAAGTTCCCCTCGTCTCTGTTGCAGCGCTGCACCACAGGCTGTGCCAAACATCACTTTCTTATGTGGACAAATGCCCCAAGCTTCCAGCTCATAAAGCCGCTGCGTTAGCATTGAAGGCTCTTGTGTGTGGCTCATGGTCAAATGCCAGATACTGCTCCGAGCGACCAGCGAACGGCACTGCCATTTTCATCTGAATTCTGCGTAATGAGATTTTTTTTTTGTTGTTTCACTATTAAACTATCTGCCAGGTCTCTGTAAGTAAAAACATAAAACACTTTATGAATTATTCATTAAAAAAAAAACATTAAGTGAAAAATTGCAGATAAATGGTGTCCTCAGTTTCCATTTCATACCTACATATTTTACCTATTTTCAGCTGATCAGTGAAGTTGCCCTAGGCAGGATTACAGAATGCTTCATTATATTTATGCATGATGCTCTCTGTTAGTGCCCACCTCTGGGATCTGAACTCTCGCAGCTGTTTGCAAATGAATGGTGGCCAGTGAAGCGAGAGCTCTGCGGCTTCCGTGCTCGTCTTCCCAACAGTGCGCGGGTGTCACTTTTTACTCTGACAGTCATGTCTTGTGGCTGACTGCACCGAATGCTCTGAGCTCTTTTTATCTCCCCTGGCGACGGATCTGTCTGAGGTGATTGTGTCAGCGTGATCATTTTGCCGCTCTCGGGAACTTGGACATGAACAGCCATGAGTCTGATGTTGATTGTTGATGTGTGTGCGGGTGCATGGGGGCGTGTGTGTGTGTCTATGTGTTGCCAGGCTCATTCTAAGGACATGACCTCATATCCTCCCACTTACTTGTGAAGGCAAATAAAGAGTTTGGTTATGTTAATTTAATGTTTGCTGCGCTTCCATCACTCATGTTGTTTTGCAAAAGTTCAGTTTGGCCTTTTCCTGGCAATGGGGATCTTCTGCTACATGTTTTGCTGTGTCTCCTTCATGGCTTGTGGCAAAATGCACACAAGCCTTCTTTCAGCTGCGGCCTGATGTCAAGCACTATTCTATGAAGGCCAAATTTGTGGAGTGAACGACTTGTAGTTTTGCTGTCAACAGGTTGGAGCTCCTCCTTTTTAATGCCAAGCCTCTTGGCTGCTTCCCCAGAAACTTCTGTTTCACTTTCTCCCAAACTTGTCAGGTGTATTCATTGGTCTTCATGATGCTGTTTGTTTTTAAATCTTCTGTAACAAACCTTAAAGATCTTCAGTCACTAGAGGTCAGGTGAGGAAATGAAGCCATGTCATTATCGTTATTACCTAATGGAGAATTGTCCTGCTTAAAAAAACATGGAAGATGCAGACTGTTTTCTTTACCACTTTTTAAAGGAAGTGTCTTCTAAAATCCAGCAGTACATTTGAGAGTTGACTTTGAGCCTATCTTCTACCTGAGAAGTCCCTTCTCGCTCATTGTTGATAATGCCATCACATACCAAACCTGGCATCTCAGTTAAACTGCAGCTTTGAGCCCATTACTGATCCGGCTATCCATGTGGTCTGTCAAGACGGGCCATAAGACCTTTAAAAGATCTGACTTCAGATACTTCTCGAGCTTGTCTTGAAGTTACAACTGATTTGTTCAGTGGTGATTGGGTTTCAGCCAACCTTACTTTGTCAATGACTCTGAGCACTAAACACTTTGTTTCTTCTGGGCATTCCTGTTCTGAATACAACAACGCTGGAGAAGAAGAGGTTTCTGGTTGCATCGTGTTAGGGCTAGGGTTAGGGTTATGTTGAAATACATAACTGGAGATTAATTGCGAAAAATGGAAGAAGAATCAATCTCCAGTTATGTTGTTCAATACATTTCTATTAAATGCGTTGAAAGTTTAGACAAAACTTTTGACAATTCAGTGTTCATATTTACACCTCTAGTTTTAAGGCGCACTCTATTTTTAGCAGTCAATACCAAAATTGTTTTGAAATGCAAAAACCCAGCTGATTCTGACACAGCTGAAAGATCATTTAAATCAAGAAATATGTAATAAGTTAAGCATAATCACATTTCTTGTTTTCCTCTGTTCATCTTTCTCGTCTTTTACAGTCCAGGAGGACTTTGTGTCTCTGGCTGAGATGGAAGATTCCCTGCTAAGAAATCTCTTCAAAGGTTATCAGAAGTGGGTGCGGCCCGTCGGTCATGCCAATGACACCATCACTGTACGCTTTGGACTGAAGATCTCGCAGCTGGTTGATGTGGTGAGGACTTGGCATTTAAAATCAATTCCAGGTTTTATTCACATCGGACAGTACGAGGCATTTAACTTTTATGAAGATATATTGCCCTGTCCAAGCAATATAAATTGTATTACTCTATGGAGAGCCTTTGGTCCAACAATCAGTATTTCTAGGCTACTTTGAACAGACTTGAAAAAAAAAATACAGACCACTAATGATGGCTGTGATCTCAGTTTGCGATCAGCTGCTGGGTGACACTAGAAGACCCTCAGGAAGATTAATTGAACTCTGGAGACATTCTGTTCTTACGTGACGCTGCAGCAACATTAACTTACTGGTAGATTCAGCAGATGAAAATATTTCTGACACTTCTACCATAATAAAAAAAATACCAAAATTCAATGAGCATCCGGACAAGTCAGGTCCAACTTGAAAACAGGACTTAAGAGCTTCTGAAGTTAAATGTTAAAGCATCCAGGATCTTCTTAAGCAGTCCGTAGACATTCTGAAGTCAAATCATTATTTCAGAGCAACTGGTAGCAAAAGAAAACATCGCCATGGGTATCCTAAATTTTTAATATCACACTGTTAATATTTTCTTTGTTAAATTTATCAGTGTCAGTGTTGTATTTAACTCTAAATCTGCAGTTGGTTCATGTCTTTCTTTTATCTTTGAACCAATGAAACAACTTACTGACGAAGATAAATGGAAGAACAACTGGACCAAGTACTGAACATTTTCAAGTTTCTTTTATGCCATGATCCTTTATCACATCCAGATTTGAACTCCTTTCTCATTTATTTTGTCAAAACATAGTTACATTATAGTTTTGGTAGATGGCAGAGGAGGAACACAATGTTTACACTTGCTGTGTAAAGTCACTCACGCTGTGGATAAAATTAGAAAATACGCAAACCACATCCTAAAATGTTGTATTCCCACTAAAAACTGTTTTTGTCAGTGCAATTTAGGCAAATTAAATTTATTCAGACAACTTTATTTCACTACAATAATAAAGTTGCAGTGAAATAACTGCAACTTTATTTCACTGCAACTGCAACTGAGTGAAATAAAGTTCACTCAGTTGCAGATTGGAGAACAAAAATGTAAACAGACCACAATCAAATCCAAGTTCAATTTAATTTGTTTTTCATCTTGATTTATTGCCACTTCAATTCAAGTTTAATCAAATTCAAAGGCAACCTCAAATGGAAAAAGCCTCGGGAATGCCAAGCCTGTCTTAACAAGCTGCAGGATGGGAGACTAACAAAGAGAGACAAACAGAATCTAAAGCACAGAGCCAGACATACTGGCTTTCAGAAATGTAATTGAAAAAAGAAAAACACAAATTTAATCTGTAATTGCATTGATATTTGTCAGGTCTAAATACCTATTAAACAAAACACAGGAAAGACAAGAGAGTTAGATTCTTTGTTTCTCGCGAGGAGAGCAGACAGAGATGTGCTTTCAGTTACAAATCTCCAACCGCTCTGAAAAACACATCTCCCGCTCCTCTATTTTATTGATTTTAGGAATCCCTGCCACACGGGGCGCTGCAACTCTATGGGGTGGGGTCAAAGCATTCATCATATGGTTGCAGCGCTAAATAACATTCACTAGTCTAGACACATGTTATCTATACTCTAAATCTTTCTTGCTCCAGGCACGGTGTGGAATAAGACACGTTGCATAGCTTCAAAGCAACGGCTTTGTATCACAAAGAAGCACAGAGCAGAGTTTATTGTCAGGCATGTAAAACTCTGCTGGGAGCAATTAACACTTCCGTCTCTCATAGGAAGTCCTGCAGGGCAACAGCTGCTGTGAGTAGCTGTCACCTCTCTCTTCCAAGGAAGGATTTAAGAAGGAATCAGAATTAAATCAACATACAGAAACATTATCTAAATGTAACTACAAAAGCTACATGATACAACAAATATTTGATAATTACTAATAATACAATTTACCTAACAATATTAAAAGAAAGTAAGAGTACATTTAAGACAGCAGGGTAACTGGGTTAAGACAAGTCAGCAGCCCAATGCTAAGGTTGCATCACTAAAGAGACAGCCAATGACCTTCTCAGACTGAGAGTTTCAGTTGTTTCTTAAGATTATGAAAATGTTTGTCTGAAGGCATGTCAAGTGCATTGTGATCTTCATGTCACACGTAAATAGATAGATTGGTAGATATTTACTGTACTTTCTGAGGTTAAAGCAAAACAAGAACATAAATTAGTCACTTCTAGGCTTATTAGCGCCTTCAATAGACTTCACTTTATTCCATTTTATTGCTCCTCATTAGCCTCTCTTATCGTCTTCAGTAAGCAGCTTTATTAATCTCTAACTGGGCTCTTTTTTTCTTTTCTTTTTTTTCTTGCAGGACGAAAAGAACCAGCTGATGACTACAAATGTGTGGCTCTGGCAGGTGATGATGAGAACTTGATTTACTTTTTTCAGTAATATGATTGAAATCGATAAGCTCGGTCTTTAATTCCATCTATTTGTTTTTTTTAGCTGAACTGAATATGGTGATTATGATAGTACAACAAGTTACTGACCCTACAGTGAATTATAAGCATGGGGATTCACCTGTACAATGCCTGCTGGAATTTTTAGTTCACATTGCCAGGATGTAAATTATGCCATGACAGAAATGACCAATCATCATAGAGGAAGGTGTTACTTGCTAAGCAACATTTCACAGCGGATCTGTAGCTTATTATCAAGCACTGATTCAGTGAGTTTGATTATTGCTAGAACTCCTCACACATAGAGCCAAAGTCATGTTTACCACATGGGCTAATCTGGAGCACCTTCTGTATTATGATGCCCAAACTCTATTTCTCTATTAAGACTGTGTATGCTTTCTATTCTTTACGACTGCTTTTAGAAAGAGTCCAAATTTGGTTTGGTGAAACTAAAGGTAGCCTCCAGCTAAAGGAATAGAGAATATCAAAGGAAATTTTGGGCTTCACCCAATGTGAGATTGACAGCAAACACACCTTGATCTTCCTAATCTCAACACAAGCAGTGAGCACCAACTCCCCACTGACTGTCTTTGCCACTAAGAAAATAATATTCAACAATTCTCCTTTTAAACTCAAGAAAAAAGGGGTCACAACTATTTGTGGTGTAAACACAACTCTTAATTTAGTTTCTGATTTGAAGCAGTCAAATCAAAAGGCATGTTGCTTACTTCTGCTTGAAAGGAAACAACAAAACTGTATTGCTAACATTATTTAGATGACCTCAGACACATGCATGCTAATTTGATTGACTGTGGTGGAAGGTCTAAGTAGTAAGCTCAAGAGTGGTGCATGTAGCATTTTAAGGGTACATCAAGGGTAAATCTTAACAAAAAAAATCTTCAGTCTTCATTTACAATTAATGTAATGTATGACCACAAGTACGGTAAACAGTCTACTCTTTTTTTATTCTCCAGCCTGTTATTTTTCCCCCTTTATATAGAAAATGTCACATAACGTAAACACATGTATCTTCAGTCATTTGTGAATATTTATATATTCTCACTTAGAGGTCAAAAAATACATACAGTGTACTGGTATATTACAGCTGAGTTTCACATGCATATAATTGCTAATCCAACTCAGCTTTTGCGTTCCCTAACACTTTAATTAAAATCATGCTCTCCTTGTAAACATAATTTGTATTTATTGCTTCATATTTCAACAGAAATCAAATGCCCAATTTGGGAGGGTCTATAAATGATGGGTGTGCTGTCACCTGAATGACAGTTTTCATCCACATAATGGAGAATTTATGACAATTTGACAAGTAATTATTTTTAACCACAGACAACAAATGAACTTGAGCATTTGCCAGTTTTATGTTTTTGCCCCAAGCTAAGACAGTAAATTTGATTCTTTTTTTTTTTTCTTTTTTTGCAATTACTCTTGCCAGTGAAAATATAATTAGATTTTTATTGGGGTTTTTTCAATTGCTGGAATGAAAATCCAAATACTCAATTTAAATTTGTCCTCCATCGACTCCTTTCACTGAAGTAGTCTGAATGTGACATATTGATCATTGCATTGTGTATTTCAATAGGAGTGGACTGATGTGAAGCTGAGGTGGAACCCGGAGGACTATGGGGGCATTACGTCGATCAGAGTCCCTTCAGAGACTATATGGCTACCTGACATTGTTCTCTATGAAAAGTAAGTTCTACTGGATTCTGCACAATTGCAAGATTAAAGCGTTAGAGCATTAGAGTTTGATTTGATCCTCCTGAGCATGGGTTCATGTGAAGGTATATCCAGATTTTTAAAGTCTTATTTATTCAGTTGTGCTTTTTATACGGCTTTCGGTCTTTTTAATGGGATGCCAGAAGAATTGACTTAAGTTTACGTTGGCTGTGTGGAGCAGAGAGGGATAGAGTGAGATGAATAATGTTGCCCCCTACTTTCCTTCCTCTCCCTCATTGCTGCACACTGCCTGCCAGCTTGCTGACCAAAGGCCACTACGCCTTTTGCTTACTTTAAAAAAGAAAAGTTTGACTGTTTAGAAAAATTTCTGGAAATGAAAACTAAGGATATTCAGTGTTTGGAACATAAAAGGGCATCAGCAATCACTTTTATTAAAGAAACTCTGTTTTGAAAGCATGAGTAGGCCAACTAAGAGCATCATGTTTGCAGACCCCATTCACATAAGTAAATAGCATGTCTAATTAAACAACTTCATGGATGTTTTTTCCCAATTCTCAATAGCTTGGGTCTAGCTTTCAGAATAAATATATACATATATATATATATATATATATATATATATATATATATATATATATATATATATATATATATATACAGTATATATATATATATATATACTGTATATATATATATATCATGCTTGCAATATGCGTGATATGTATGAATATTTTTAAATTTGAAGCAAAGTGCTGAGGTCTTATTGCATATGTTTGTTTTACATTTTTGTCTCAGCGCAATTATATCGTGAGTCCACAGGATTTTATCTTTCGGTTAGCAGACAAAAGCTCATTCAGACCTATGCATAATCAATGCAGTTGAAACAATTATGTCTATTTTTCATATTCTCCAAGTGCTGACGGTCGTTTTGAAGGTTCCTTGATGACTAAAGCCATCGTGCGCTGGGATGGCACTATAACATGGACTCCCCCTGCCAGTTATAAATCGTCCTGCACCATGGATGTCACCTTCTTCCCCTTTGACCGGCAGAACTGCTCCATGAAATTCGGCTCATGGACCTACGATGGGCACATGGTGGACCTGGTCCTGGTGGACCACCATGTCGACCGCAAAGACTTCTTTGACAATGGCGAATGGGAGATCCTCAATGCCACAGGAATGAAAGGAAGCAGGAGGGATGGGGTGTACTGGTACCCATTCATCACCTACTCCTTCATCCTCAAGAGGCTGCCCCTGTTCTACACTCTCTTCCTCATCATCCCGTGCCTCGGCCTGTCCTTTCTAACTGTGCTGGTCTTCTATTTGCCATCAGACGAGGGAGAAAAGCTGTCCCTTTCCACATCAGTGCTGGTGTCACTCACTGTATTCCTTTTGGTCATAGAAGAAATCATCCCTTCATCTTCAAAGGTTTGTACAGGAAACTATTCTCTCATTTTCTACAGTTTGAAATTTAGCATGCCTTTTTGGTTGCTCAGTACTGCTGCTTGTCTAAAAATGCTGAACTCCCTTATTAAGTAAACAGATCATAGCAAAAGACAACTTCTCTCCTCTCTTCCAACAATCCAAATAAGGGGAAACACAACAATTGGCATTATTGTGTTTTTAAAGCTGCAGTATTTTTTCCTTAATGCTTGAAAGGGAGAGATGAGATAGAAATGTTAAGTTGGTATGTTTTCAATAAATAAAACTTTTGTCATTTCCTTTGAAAGCTGCTATTTAAATGGGATAATTAGTTGGTTTTTTTACATTTTAAATGATAAAACAGTGTGATCATACATTCAGTTAACAAAACCAAATAATGTTTCAAACTTCCTAATGAAAACAAGATTTTTTTTAATTGTGTTTTTTTTTCACAGATAGAGTTAAGATCACAAACTGCACATTTTGTTTTACAATTTTTAAATCTAAATCAAGAAAACACTGAATGAGCTCTGAAAACTATTTTTTCTGTGTACATGTTTCCAAAATAGAATGAGTTTCAGCAGTCTTTGCATTTGGAGGTAGAAATGATCAAACTGAGTAAAATAAATATGTGTGAACTCCACAATCTGAAAAGGAGATATGTTCACCTTTTAAAAAAAAATTGATAGATGTTCAAAAGACGTGAGAAATAAACAAAACTTGCTCTAATACAAAGCTCGCTCCACAACATTGTTCTGACTGCAGATTTAGGCGAGTAAAGGATCTTTTTTTAGTCTTGTTTGCAAATTCTTGCTAAACAGAACATCTTAGATGAAAACCATTTTCTTTTGACTTTCTAATTTTAAGGAATGACTGAAGGAAACAGGCCTCTATGTCACACCTCACTTAAAACCCGGGGAAACACAAAGTCATGAATTATAATTAGAAGTTCCTAGATGATCTTTTAAAGCGTAAAGCATAAACTATAAATTGAATAACAAATAATAGTAATAGTAAATAATAATTTACTGCTCCTAATTCTCTGGACTGTTTGGCATGTGTAAACATAGTTATTTATTTATGTTTGAACCAATTTTACATTTTGTGCTTTAACAGGTGATCCCTCTTATTGGAGAGTACCTCCTCTTCATCATGATCTTCGTCACCTTTTCAATCATTGTTACAGTTTTTGTGATTAATGTTCACCATCGCTCCTCTGCCACCTACCACCCTATGGCCCCCTGGGTAAAGAGCCTGTTTCTTCAGAGACTGCCCAAGCTGCTCTGTATGAGGGGCCACACTGATAGGTAAACTTAAATAAACTGCACTTCTTTTCTCTTTTTGTCTTGGCATTTTCACTAAATAGTAAAATAACTCTCTGAACATGGCATTGTAGTCCAGAAATGTCAATGGCAGACTTTTTGTTACTACATAAATCAAGAGAAATTCTTACAGTTGATGTAAATTATAAAAAATTTAAAAAACTGGATTGGGTAAAGGTAGTTCTCCCAGACAAGAGTTATTTTTTCTATTAGCGGGATTCCTACACAGTGTGAAAAAAATGTAGGAAAATATGGAATTAATTTATCATTTTTCAGGTACAGTTAAGTATGGAAAAAAAATAAAATGGTTCAGGCTATTGGAAAATATTTGCATTTCCTCTCTATGTTCCCTAATTTCATTATTAAAAAATGTCTGAACAATAAAATACTTTAATATAATCGACATGTTAAAGTATTTGAAAAAGTGATTTATGAATTACAATAATCATCTTTCAATTACAACTTCTCAACTTGATTTTTTTTTTGTTAAAACAATTGATCAAATGGTTTTTGCAGAACATCAACCTAGTAATGTGTGTGTGTTTTTTTTTAAGTATGTTTAGTTTTTCTTTTATTCTGTGATAATAATTTTGGTAGAATAAAACAAACTGAAATCGTAGATGTATTTTAGACTTAGTACAAGAGAGAACCTTAACACTCCTTTAAAAATAAAAAGGACAATTTCCCTGCCTTTCTGGCATCTTCAATGTCTTACATCTAATTTTTAGACTAAACTTATGAGTGGTTTTACAACAGGTTCTGGTTAAACATTAAACAAAGTGCAAAAACAAAATAAAGTTATCATATATGAAAATCCAAAGAAACGTAGAACATAGGGAAAATAAAATTGAAATACTTAACTTTTTATCTATAAATGTGCTTGAAAAGTCACAGCTTTTGAAATAAAAACAAAATAAAAATCCTGCGTTAGTCTCGTTTTGCAGCAATAGCGTAGGTTCTCTAAACCCACTAAATTAATGCCTATAGTTGTTGCCATTCCCCCTCAGATATCACTTCCCAGACATCGAGATGCGAAGCCCGGATCTGAAGTCCCGCAGAGGCGCAGGGAGGAGGGCTGTTCCCGGTGGCAACCAGCAGAGAGGAGCCTTCGGAGGGAAGGAGGATGAGAACCAAGCGTGGTTGGCAATGCTGGAGAAAGCTACAAGCTCTGTTCGCTACATCAGCCGTCACATCAGGAAGGAGCACTTCATACGAGAGGTGCGGAGGCAGGCAGACAGCAGGGAATGTGGCTCCACGCATTAAAAAGAAGCTACATTTGAGCTTCAACCTCCTGTCTAAATAGTTGCAAAGTCCAGACTGAGTGTTGTTTATCTAAGGAAATATGATACTTGGGAACTAAATGATATGTCTCTATTTCTTCGTGTGTGTTTGTGTCTGCAGGTTGTTCAGGACTGGAAATTCGTGGCTCAGGTGTTGGACAGGATTTTCCTGTGGGCCTTCCTCACAGTGTCAATCCTGGGAACTATTTTAATCTTTACTCCTGCTCTGCAGATGTACCTCAGCACACCTTCGTAAACTCAACCTCATAAAAAAAAACCTTCTCTTGTCAGGTTCTATGATTTATTCAAAAACTTATTACGGTGTATTCCTATTGTATATATATAAAAAAAAAAAAACAACAACCTCAGGCTCCAAGCTTCCCATTCTTAACAGTACGGTTTGCAGCCTCAAATTACACCTGGAGACCGTAATGTCAGTCAACCTGCCCTTTATTCCAAGCTGCATGTTCAGGGGTGTAAAGAAGTAAGAGCAATAAACAGGTCAAATTAGTGTGAATGAGTTAAGCATCTGTATTTATATGACTGTAATGTTGCCATTGTAAATGCAATAAAATGCACAAATATCACTTCATTTTATTTCTTACATTCACTTTGTTGACAACCCATTTGTATCTGTCTGTATGTTCTGCACAATGATCTGATTAAAATAAAGCTGGAATCTGTTTTACTTCTCTGCTGAGACCCATTTGATTACAACAGCAAAAGTTCTTAGAGATACTGACCGAATCATATGAACGTATACAGTCAGACTGAAACAGCAGAGATCTTAGACTGGAATACTACTTCTCTGTTTTGCTGTCTTTTGTTAAAAGAATACTGACATCCTTCATTTGCTTTTTTGTTTTTTTTGATGAGTACTGAAAAGGAGAAGAAGGACAGATTTGGACACGTAAACGTTGCAATAAAAGCTGGTTCATTTCATCTCCTACAATTCACAAAGTGAAGTCATTCCTCCGTTTCAGAGATTGTGAAAGAGCAATTCCTGCCTTCATTATATGAACCTGACTATTATGATAGTCTATATTGAGGTGTCATGTTTTCTTTTTTTTTTTTGGTAAACTGATTGTAGTTTATTCAAAACTGCAGAACGGCTACTAACTGATACGCACAGCTCAGTCTTAAAAATGATTTTAGGATTTTATCCCTGATTAAGGCTTCAGATCAGCTATCACCCTGGGTCATCTTTGATCTTCTTTGTGTTCACACTTTCAAGATCACAGTTCAGTGAAGAGAGGCTGTCTGTTCTGAAGTTAAGGTTAAAACCCAGGGGAGACTGGTCCTTTGCTGCCGCTGCAAAACTATGGAACAAATTACCCTTTCACATCAAGACCTCTCCAACATCAGACACTTTCAAAGTCCCTAAAAATCAAATATTTGCCTTTTGTGCCTTTTAAATCAGAATAAATTCCACCACATTTTAATGGTGCTAATTTTAATTTAGATTATTGTATTGTATTAATACATCCACTTCCAGTAGTACTCTCTTCCATATGGCAAGCGACTGTGACTTGAGTGTTGCAAAAACTGGTCTCAAAAACTGACTGGATATCCTTTTCAATTTTTCACCCTAGATCACAGCTGGGCAACTACCTTTAACAAAAACCATCATAGGAAACCAGTGAGCTGCTGGTAATTCTTGGGTTTTCGTACTTGGTATTCTTTGTTTATTTGTATTCCTTCTTCCTCAGTTGAGTAGCATGCAGGTTGAAATTATTTGTGTTTTTATTTAAGTCTGTTAGTTGTTTGCCTTTATTTTAAACTTTTTTTCTGGTAATCTATAGTAAGTAATCATGTTTTTTCAAAAATAAATTTGATTATTTCTTCATTATCAATTTCATTTTTGTTTCATCATCATGTCAATTTATGTTTTTAAATTAATTTTAAATACAGAGTACACAGAACTCTCCACATTTTGTTAGTTTAATGTACGCAGAAAATTGTTAACTTTTCAGATTGAGAATTTGTGACAATGGTTAATTTTTGAGTGATAATATATCGTCATGTAGTTTTAAGTTCATTGTAGTTCACAAGGTTCATCACAGTTTATGGGCGAGGGGCTGAAGTGCACCAGTCACCTGCAATGACACATCATAACCGCTAGATGGGAGCAAAGATTTGTCATTTTATTTCAAGTGACAGCGCTTGTGGTTAAAAACTGCCTTCCATGAAGATGGAGGGAAAATCCAATATTGGTTAAAAAATATATATTACCCAGTGACTTAAATGCCAGATTTTTTGGATATAAGTATTTTCTTTTATGCAGCCCATCGTCACCCTCTCAATATTGTTACAGATGGTCGCCCCCCACACCCCCTTCATGATGTCAGTGTCTTGACCCAGTTCTTATGGCTGATAGTTTTTTTCTCTCTCTCTCTTATGATAAGACAAAGACTTCCTCATACACTCACACCCACATTTGAACAGTCTGACCTCAGTCTGCTCTTCTATAATTCACAGCTCCAGATCTGAGTCATGCAGACAGGTGTGGGTCTGCGAGTTCACACTTATGCCTGTTTGCTCCTATGACGTGACAGAAACACTTTGGGACAGAAGATCTGATAAACATGAACAAGATGTCTTTGAAATGTGGGAGATATTTTAGTGTAACTGAGACTGTCCTCAAAAATTTCTGGTTGTTTAAGTGTTTTTTTTGTTTCTTTCCCCCTCAGGCCAAGAGAAAATCAATTATTTAAACGTTTTAAACCGGATGACAAGAAGCATCAGTTAAATGCATTTGAAATGCAAAATGCTGTGAATTGTGGTGTCGAAACCAAAATCTCTTGTGTAAACCAAAAATCTTAAGCTTAATGAAATATAAAAGAGCTGACGCACAATTGAATCCCTAATTCTACAGCCGAAGTGAAACGGATGGAGTTAATTATAAAATCCAGACCTGATGACTAGAATTTCCCTATAAAAGAAAAATTTATTTGTTATCCACTGAAGAAAAATTTAAGTAAGATATGTTATAATGCTTTAGCTGCACAACAAAAAAGAAGATTTTCCAGAGATATGAAACGCAACAAGAAACTTAGCCTCTCATTGTTTCGCTTGGTTGAACACAGAGTTGGAAATCAGATACCAGAGCTCAAACTGAGCTGTTTTTATTCCTCAAACAATGTCCTAGGCCTGCTCTGAAAAAAGACTGATTTAAACTACTAAATTAGACTCCTGCAGGTCCTCATTCACCAAGAGTAAGGATTCATCTCTGCGTGTGTGAGCTGGAACTGTGCAGAGAGTCTTCTCTGATGCTGCTGTACAATCGCAGCAGCGGCAACTAAGAATAGATTGAAGGAGAATCACAGAGATTTCTTGGGGAAATTTCTGGACATACAGAAACACAAAGTTTTCACTCCTTTTGATGTGAAATGGCTCTGCATGTTTAATCTGAAGTGTGATTATGATAACACTAATGTGGTTGTTTCAAGTTTCTTATGCTGAGGACAGCAAATATTTTGTCTTGACTTTTCTTTCACACCAACTTAAGGCACATTTTACTTAACTTGACAATCATATCATTCACTGCAGATTCTGGAACAAATTCTAAAATATTTCTTGGCACAAATTTTTAGAGCAGTCTAACACTTGTTGCCAAGAAAATAATAAGATTGCTGTCTCTGCTTTGCAGCTGTAAATCATCGTTCATCTTTTTATTGATTTAAAATAGATCTTTTTTTCTTCAGATTTCTCACTTGCATAGACCTACAACCTGAACAGAGCTACTGTTATTAGTAAAGTGTACCACAGCAGCAGATTCACCCCAACAGTAAGGACATAGAGCTATGATATAAACATGATAGGTGAGACACAATAATAATAATAATAATAATAATAATAATAATAATAATAATAATAATAATAATAAACATGATTAGTAGTAACAATCCGGTTTTATATTTCTATGAACTGAACAGTTCTGTTGTAGTTGTTGCTGCCCCTTGGCCAGGACTCCCTTGAAAAGAGAGATTTTTAATTTCAAGGGGTTTTTATCTTGTAAAATAAAGGTTAAATAAATAAAAAATAATACCTTATTTTACCCAATAAGTTCATAAAATTCTCTTTTATAGAATAAGAACTTGAACGAGGGATTGGCAGTCTTTACTACATGCAAGCAACTGTTTGTCAATCATGCCAGGAAAAAAGTTTGTTCTGTCCTACCAGCTCAAACATAAATAGTTTGATAAGCTTTCCTGGAGCTTTAACTGAAACTGTGTGCTGTGAAACTAAGTTTTAACGTTTTACACTAAAGTTGTATTAGACATCAACAAAGGTTAGGTATCTCTATTATGAAGTATGGTGAAGGACTTGTCATAATATAGAAATGCTAATGTTCTAAAGGCCTTGAATAAGGGATTAGCAGTCTTAAACTCTTTGAAATAGCAGAATGAGTTAAATTGAATTCTAGAGGCCTCATCAGTACAACTTAAAAAAAATTGTCATTGAGTTTTCTTTAACAAGATGTGACCAAGTTAAGACAGAAATGCAGAAAAAAGATAAATGTTGTTGAATGATCATCTCAGACTCAAATTCTAAAACTTGTAGGATTCACTGACGTGAAGAGAAAGAGACAACGCTGATCAAAGATGTGTTTGTCTTGTGAAATGTTAAAGACTAAGCTGTACAAAGTATTGACAGCAGGATAGCAAATTTTATTCAATTTGATCACTTTTACAATAAAAGTAATTGAAAAGCTGGTATTTGTTTTTTTAAGAGGTAAAAATTTATGTTAGTTTGATTTTTAATCCTTCTCTGGTCTGTTTGTTTGAGGTCTTATACTCATCTTTACCAGGGATGCCAACACAGCTGAATCATGACGGTGCTCCAGAGGGCTAGATTTATAACGTGAGCTCAAGGCCAGCATGCTACTTGATTACAGGTGTGATAAAGCAGGACAGGGGTCTCTTAAATCACAGAAGACAGCAGACATACAAGTCAACAAAGTAAATAAATAAATGGTGACAAAAGAAAAAGTCGAAGAAAAAACTGGGCCCCCCTCAGGCTCAGCTTAAAGCATCTTAAAGGACTACGGTGACAGAGCTACACACATCCAACGCGACTCTCAGACAGCAACAGAAAAAAAATACAGAAGATGGGGAATATGGAGATAGAGGATTTGTAAAGTGAGGGAAAAAAGCAAGCAGGAGATGGCGAGAGCTTCAAAAATGCTGCAGGTGTTCCTATATTCATCCAAGGTCATCACCAATGCTTCCAGGCAGAGCTGCATTAATACAGAACATAAATGAAAAGGAAACAGAGAGATGCAAAGCTGTGAAGGAGGAAAAGAGAAAACAAAAGTAACAGGTATAAAGCAAGTATGCGTAGATAAAGTATGTGAGAAAGCATGAGAAAATGAGGGCAAACAAACAGGGAAAAGAGGCAAAGGGAATGAAAGGTCGACATGATGCACAGGAGGACAGAAGATCAAGTAAGAATGCTAAGGGCACATAGCATGATATCATATTATATATATATATACTGAAATACTGAATATTCTGGAACAAAATCCACAGCAGAAACATGTGTTTGTCTTTTGACCCGTCTGTGCTGACACATCGCATCACAGCTACCTGTAGGCATTTATTAAAAATTGATGTCAAAATGGAACCTGACCACAGCCTCCAAGCCTGTCCTCTTGATTTGGATCACTCTACGACTACTGAAACGTCCAATTCTAGCTGACCAGAGACTACGTATAGTCAGTTGATGTCTTCACACAGGTGTCCTTTTATATCACAAAAATTACGTGACAATTGGTGTAGGAACGTAACATCAGCTACAGTTTTTGCTTTCAGTGTTACTGTCCATTATTTGCTGTCACCAGGAAAGGAAGAGATTGAACAGTGTAGCAAACTGAGTTTCATTTACAGCTCTGTGACAGATTGGTGACCTGGACAGAAAGCATCCTGCCTCTCGCCCAAAGACTATTAACAGAGGCTCCTGGTGACCCTGGATTAAATGGGTATGAGAAATGGATGGATGGATAGTTTGATTTGCCATAAAAATTTCAAATCAATCTTCATCAAAACTACTACAACACCTAGAGGTACACTCCCAACAGAATCTGCATCCTTCCAGACCTTACCTTTATGTCATTTAAAACTTAATCATTACTTTTCCTTTAGTTACTTTTGAAAATCCTGGCCAAACAGGCTAGGAAGGATTTTGCAGGTGTCAAATATTTTCTAGTTTGTATAAATTGGGAAACAATCTGCAAGTAAGAATCAAATGTGAAACCTGATGTATGAAATATGATCAATGATTTTTCCAACATTGTCCACACAACAAAAGCATTACAGGAGCAACCAAATAATCATTGCTCATAGATTTGTGATCTGTCACAATGATAGACCAAAAAAGGGAAAGCATATGGTATGCCTTAGACAATTATATTTTCTAACATTATATTGTATTTATTGGCTAAAACATCATCCAAGTGAGATTCAGTAAAACAAATTGCGTTAATGTTTAGCCTCAAACTGTAGTGTGTATGTTTTCTCACTCTGCATCACACACAAAAAACTGTCTGGAAAAAAAACATGATCCTTTATCTAAAAATACAAATGACATGTAAAAGCATTTGGCATAAAGTTAACAACTGGCATTGAAATATGTATATGAAAAGATGTAAAAGTTGCTCACATAAGCTAAACAAGCCAGACTTTCAATGTTTAAGCTACATTTGGACAGGAAACATTGACTACAACAGGCCAGTTTATATTTAGTTTTTTTTTTTTTTGACTGAACCACAAATGAATTGCACAAGTGAAGTGTTTGAAGGGATACTAATAATTCACCAAAACTCTATTAAAATAAGTAAAAGCACATATGTAGTAATACTATTTAGTAGTACTTTTTTAAACTACATTTCTCTCATTTGTGTTAAAAACATAAAGTATCAGATCGGCAACATAAAACAGTTCAATTATTCCTGGTCTTACAATAAATCAGGAGCATGAGTAAAAAAAAAAAGTTTCAAGGTTAGTTAGATTGAAGGGGCGTGGCTTGCCCCTCTGACAGAGAGCTATTGAAATTATGCAGATTCAGCAGCGCTCTGAAAGTCACCCTGCTTTAACGAGCCTAATGTGACCGGAGGTGACAAACCTGGGGAAGTTTGCAGGATTTCGCTCAGCTCCGAATATCTGATATGTGAAAAAAAATAAATAAATCTGAGCGCAGGGAGAGAGAGAGGGCAGCTGGATTCAAAGTGAGTTTTGAAGTGACAGTCGACCCAAACACGAAAAGACAGACATCCTGCGTGTGTGAATGTGCCAGCGTGTTCGCGTCTGCCCGAGCATCCGACGAGGAGGACCGAGACCGAGCGGAGGGAGAGCAGCACCAGCAGTCTGTCAAGGCTTCTCTCCTTCCAAGTTTGGCATTTCCAGCGGGCTTCAGGGGGGGACTCCCGATCTGAAGCTGCGATGGAGCTTCGGAAAAGCAATGGACCTGTATTGGTTGGAGTTTACCTGTGGGCGACGTTTTACTATCAAGGTGGGTTACCGTCTCCTATTCAGGCCACGTTTGTTAAAATGCTCATGTTTCCCTGTTGTTTCGCCTGGGAGGCAATGTCTCTGAGAGGTGAGAGCTGCTGTCGCTCATGCCAGATGTGGCCACATCTGGCATGAGACATGTACCCAAGGGGTATCCTGTGGGGTTTTACGGTGGATGGTTTTGTCATTGTTTTTCAGTCAGAAAGTAATTGTTTTTGTTTTTTTTTCGTCGCTCTTCATTGAATTTAATTCTATTGGTTTCCACAGCTTAATTGTTGAGAAACAAATGTCATATATTAAGTTTATGGATCAGTGTGCTTAAAAACCAGTGAGTCCCCCTTGTTTGCCCGCAACATCTGCCTCTCAATATGGAGGACGTCCCGCAGGTGCTTAGAGTTCATGAGGTCTGTCCTTATAATCTACAGCTGCAGACTCTGTTTATCCGATTCAAAATGCTTTACCACAGGCTACATCATAAAACTAGCTTTATTGTCATTGCACAGACAGTAACAAATTGTTAAATAGAAATAAACAGCCCATATACAACCACACACACAAAACTGAGCATTATAAGACACAGAATGTTTTGGTGTGTCTGGTATAACTTGAAATAATGAAAATATATATATTTCTTGAAAATAAGGACAATGAAGGTTGTTGAGGTGATGGGGGGAATCAATTATTTAGACGTTTCTAAGGCTAAACTATGAAGAGGCTAATCTTTCACCTTGCTGTCCTGTTCTTGATGCAGTCCAGTTAGGTCATTAGATGCAGCATTGCAAAAAACTGCAAGGAATCTAACATGTCTGACACAAAAGTGACAGTCTGGATTTTAGGAGAAAATGAAATAAGAGTTTTTAAATGTTTCTTGTATGCTGTTTTATTTCATTTGAATACTGAGAAAACCAACTATAAAACACTTCAATTAAAGTGGAATGTAACACCTCAAAACGTTTTGCTGTTTTGGTTTACGTGCTCATACAAAATCAAAATGAGATCACTCTGAAGTAGAGATGTGTGGATCAGAGTTTTGTGGTCAGTTTTCTTCTTGACATTTGACCTTTGGTAGTGATTTTGACTGACTTACAGCTTTGGAGTGATTCTTTGGCTCACTTAATATGCTGTATTAAACAATGAAATGTTGCTTTGCTTTTGCTGGGGTTTTTTGGGGATATATTTGTTTCACTTCTGTAAATCTGGTCTAGAACCGCCACTGGTGGGGTTTACATGAATGGTAGTTCATCCTGCGTGTCAATGTGTTGCCCTCCGATGGATTAGTGACCTGTCCAGGCTGTACCCCACCTCTTGCCCAATGACTGCTGGAGAAAGGGCCCTGGTCGTATTAGTGGGTATTTAGAATGACATTTCAGTAAATTCAATAAAAAAAGACTTTGTTCTTAGAGAGAATGTAGTTCAGAAAGATTTAATGCTATCTTCAAAATGATGCAGTTAGGATACCCTCTGAGGCCTGGGCACCCAACTCAGCAAAACACTTATCCACAATGTTGATTAGGAAACTCTTACTAAGTACATTTGTAACTATTTCAAGTATTACACAAGACAGTGAATGTAAAAGCATGTAATCGAGACAAAGCTAAGATTGACTACCTAATGTGATTTGTTTAATCGTCCATGTTTGCTGATTATTAATTGCAGTGTGGAACAGTTCTCATCGGCTTCAGAGAAATGTACAACTAAACATATTGTTAGGCAGTAAACCCTCTGGAGTTATTTACGTGACTTGAAAGTGTTGGGGATTTTGCTCAAGCTATAATTAAAATAATTTATCATAAAATGGGAGTCTAGAGGGGATCGGGAAGTCAAAAAATTGAAATGCATAATTGTGCTCCCCGTCATATTCTGGACTGACATTGATTTTTCAAAGCACATTTCACAAAACGGTATGCTTTAATTCAGTATTAAAACTTGACCAAGTCTCCTCTATGTGCAGATTGCCTGAGGCTGATCAATATTCAGCCTGTCTTTGTAGAAGGGGATTCCCCCTGAGCAGAACCTTTAATTTTGACTGTCTTGAAATGAAATAGAATGTCTTCAAAAGTCTGCTGCACAGACTTTCTTTGTGCACATCTTGAAAGAAGTGGCATTAAAGATTATGTAGTAATAATCCAATGAAAAACTTAGCTTAACCATTCCAGACTTTTTTTTATCAGATCAAATAATTTAACTTTCAAGAGACAGATAAAACTGGACTGTCAGTCTGCAATTGTCAGACTCAAATTTTAATTATCCTTGTCAGACATTCAGCTAATGTCTTTCACACCACAGATTGTTTGTCAATTGCTCATGCATACTGGTCCTAGTTGGTGTGTTGCAAGTGTATTTACTGTTTTAAACTTACTACAGTCTGTAAACTGACCTGCCTTTTGGGATCCATTAAATATTCACTCTACAAAAGTCCGTCTTTGGCTTACTGGTATGAAGTGACCGCTTTTTTCCCCCTTTTTTGCTTGAAGCTACAAGCTGTTGGAGTTCCCTCCTGGTCATTGAAAGCTTTATGCTGATCTGGTAAAATGAGGGAAAAACCGATATGTTATAAAAATGTTATGACTTTGCTTAAGGGGTATAAAGATTTTATCTTTTTTTTTCTTCTTTTTTTTACAGCTGCTCTATGTTGATGAAAAAGCTTTTCCAAAATGCATCTCCTGAAGAGAGGGTATAGTTTGAAAAGTGTGAGCAAATCAAGATCATCATACTAGTGTTGATCCAGTTCAGTGTATCAACCTATCCACTGAGTTCACAACACTTATTGAGTCACAATGGGAAGGCATTTCAATTCAATCACTGATTTAGCATTATCTTGACTTGATGCCTGAAGCACATTGGGTAATATGTTTTTTCCTAGTCGCCCATTTTAAACCAAGCCGCACTATCACTGTGTTGAATTTGTATGATGGCTTCATTTTGAGAAGAAAAAATTATGAAATTACTGTAAATTTTTAATCTATCATCTTGGAGCACCAGACATACCTAGGATAGAGTTGTGATTAGTGCTTCTCTCTGGTTAGACAGGCTGTTTGTTTTCTCTGAATCAAAATATGTTTCTGCTGTGGGGATTTTGTCCCATTCATTCCTCTCTCAGCAGGAACTCAGTCTGCCACAAGTCACTCTGAAACAGCAAGCAGTGCTGCTTTCTCATGGTATATCTTGAGGTTGTTCACCTTGGTTTGGAACTACTGATATGCTAAATAAAGAACAAAGTGATGATAAATGTATAGGAAAACAGCAAAAAATAGTCAGGAATCTAAACAGTGTATGAGTCAAACAGAGACATAGAACGCAAATGACTACTTAGAGGGAGATTGGGCCTGGGGAATGCTTTGTAGCAGGTGGAGAAGTATAGGACGTAATGGATTGTCATCAGATGCTATGTGGCCAAGAAGAAATAAATATATATATAAATATTACATCACGTGTACAATGTATCATGTTAGGTATAATAACTGTCTCGTCACAAAGATCTGTAATAGGGTCATTTGAGTATGAAACTCCAAGGTCATGAAAACATCTCATGTGTGCATGACATGAGGATGCTATAGCAAAATCTAAAAAGCAAGTCCATTTAGAATCAACTATTTTAAAAGTCAACTTTGACATGTTTGTGTTCATTGTAGCTATGAACAACTGTCACACATCAAATTATGAAATGTTTCAAAAACATACAAAGACATGCTCTGGCCATTTGATGATGATCTAGCATTTAAGTTTTGGGCCAGACCAAAAGATACGTATGTTCCAATAAAGATGGATTTGTTGCATCATGATCACGCCTGGTGGTAACATAGAGATACATCAGATACACTCCCTGCCATCTGGGACTTGTGACAAGAAATTCAGATGACAGCTACTTCCTTAAAATGCATAATTTAGCATAGTTTTTCTCTCTCATAAAGCATTTAAGCCTAAATCCAGTTTTGATAGTTCATTTATTGACTGTAATAGTGGAAGAAGAAAAAAAATCAGTGAAGCTAAAAAACATTGAACCCACAGTTTACTTGGGGAGTTTTCATTCTAGTACTATTCCTTGTTACTTTTTGTTAAAATTGCCTTCCAGTTTCTAAAGCTACAGCAGGGTTTTTAGATGTGATACACTAGATTGCTGTTTTTTTCTTTAGAAACAAACACTGACAGTGTATTAAGGCTATGTGAAAAGAAGAACAGGTAAGAAAGAAAACAACTGTGATTGTCACTGTGACAAACAGAATGGGAACAGCAGGAATGCCAAGAGTGTAAATAATTATTTTGAAGGCAGGATGTACCATGAAGAGTGAAAGACTCAAACTAAATGTATTTCTTTATTTTAGTTGCAGTATAGTTGCACTGAAGGGAGACCTCTTTTATGCAAATCTGCCGTTCTCCTGCAACATCTTAAAGTTCTGCTTTTAACATGTAGGCATCAGACAAGCCATATGTGTTTATTGTGAGGAATGTATTTTAGATTTCTCTCAAAATTCTACTATTTTGAAATATTCTTAAATGCAAAATAAATCCAATCCAGCTTCCTTAGCAGCCCTGTGGTAGACTTTCTAGTTGTCATCAGGAAACTAGATGTGAAGTGGATGTGCTGTCTTAAGCCTCATTTTGAAAAAGGAAGAGTTAAATGGTGGATTTAGAAGCAGCTTGCTTCCAGCTTGCTACTGGCGTTAATGATGCACAGCTATTGTGGTTGAATAACAAACCCTGAGATCTCGCATTCGCTCTCAATCTCAACATCATGCCTACGTGAAGAAGAAATGTGTCCCAAAAACAAGCATTAAACCTTTGCAGGTCAGTGATTGTATTGTTTAGTGAAAGGCATGACTAAAATTAACATTGAATAAGCCCATAAAAAAGGATTCTTGCTACATAAAATTATCAGAGGGTGCATGGAAAACACTTATTTGCTTTTTGAGCAGCATGTCTGCCCCTGTTTAATGTTTCTACTACAAATGTTTTTGATGGTTTTGTTGTTTTTAGGAATGAAATAATGTGCACAATTTAGATTTTTCCAAAACATTCACTAATTCTTTGGTGTAATTTGCAAAAGTGGATCTTGCCACCTATCACTGTTGTAGTAGCAACTCAGTATTTGCACTTAATAAGAAAAAATACAAAACCAATTTCCCTTAATTTGATAATACAGGGAAATAAAATTGCAGAAATGAATAATTATTCCACTTTGAAGTTGAAGACTGTGCTGTATATGTTGCCTGCCCCTTAGATGTGTGTATTTTTTGCCACTGCATTCTGACAGGACTGTCTGCTACTCAGAACGTCTTTTCTTGGTTCACTCCACTCCAGTGCTTCTCCATAATTCTGTTGGCTTACATGCTCTCCTATTATGCAGATTTCCTTTCAAACCCAGATTTAGGGATACCCAATCTGACACTTGCCAAAACCTTTGCACATGAATGTGCAGGGGGCATCTTTCTTTATTTTTGCTTCATTAGCTGATAAGCCAGCCACACAGTTTTGTGGCCACACAGATATATTGGTTGTCACTTGGTAATTGGTAAAATATGTTGGGACAAGAGCTAATTTGGATTGGGGTCAGTGGGAAGACGAGGGCTGAGATCTTTTCATTTGCAGCTAAAATGTGAGTCTGAGGGCTAAAACATTTAAGAAGACAAATGAATGTTCTCCTGATAGCAGTCCTGAAGTGGGTTGTGGTCAAAGTAACTTTATTTCAATTTTATGGGATTTTTCTTTAAAGGCAATGTGTTTTTCCCAATTGGAATGTCTTAATGTAAAAGCAGAGACAATACTATTACATAGAATAGAATAGAATAGAAAGATCCATGGAGAAATTCACATGAACTATCAGCAAATTAAAGATATGCATAAGCATGCATATTCACACAGAGGTTGACAACTTAAAAAAATAAGGGCCTGTACAGTAAGGGCAAATTAACAGCCGTTATTGAAAATAGCATATTTAAATTTAAAAGAAATGTCAAAAATAACAACAAGCTATTTACAAGATGTGAACAAAAGGTTTAAACTGCAGGGTTAATATCCCTGCAAATAACAGCAGCGATATAAACACTTAGTTTGTCAGGAGTAGTGATGGCTATAAAGTAACACTGCTTTGTGCAGCTAGGATGCAGCAGTCTGTCACTGTTCACCAACAGGTTTATGCACAAGTAGTGGGAGACTAATGCATGTCTCTGGGTCGACAGAGCATCCTAGGATGGATGTGGTAATATAAGAGGGCCAATCACAATGGAGAGAAGAAACCTGGCCTCCATAAATTTAAATTAATCCAGCAAACTACAGTTTGCCATGGTCTAATCTACTGCAATGACCACTAAATGTCACTTGCTGGACACTAGAGAAAGTTTCCCTTTCATTCAATCTCTGTGCGAAAATCCAAGTTGCTTCAAATATTTGGACCAAATTACGTGAAAAATTAAAAACTACTTTGTGTGACCTGCAGAGATATTGTACAGTTTCTAAGTGTATAAGTTTGTTTTATGGCATCCAGATTCCATTATTCCATTAAACATTTCATGGTTACTTTGAGGTTTTTAAACAGTCTTTTGAAAATATGCAAACAATTTAAGTAACATGGTACCAAAGCGAATTCATGCTCATTCATGAATAACTGAGTTTGCTTTGCAAAGGGAATACAGTGTAACGTTCGTTCCTGGTACAGATGCACGGGTTGTTTGTTTTGTGGAAAACACTCTTTTGAGATCTAATGAATACAAGGGCGATTCAGTGAAACTACAACTAGCAAATTAAAGTTTAGTGAGTTAATAATGGGCTCATTGCAATATGCTTACTTTGATTTAATTTGTTCTTCTTTTGAGGGTTAGTTTTGCAGAAACAATGTCAGAAATACAAATAAGCAGGCAGATTAGATTACCGTAAATTAATAAGTTTGATGTTTAAATAAATGATGTGGATAACTAGACATGAATGTTGACATTTATTTTTTGTCTCTTTTCACCGTTGTTATCCAACTCTCCATGGTCATCACCTCTACTCTATTTGGGTTTATATGCTTTTCATTGGTGCTGCTAGTTATATATGATCAGCTTTCTTTGTAAAGAGACCCTAGTTTTAAACAAGGGTTTTTAATGCAGCAGACATCTTTGGTGTTTGTTTGAATTAATAAAACATGACAAGTAAGGACGATTGTGAGATTTGTGTTGGTGTTTTTCATCTTGCTTCTTGTTTTGCACTATAAACCACCAGTACCCTTTACCTTCTAATAGTTCTCTTTTCTAAACTGGTTCCCTGCCAGATGTCCTGCAGTAACTGTCCATTTGTCCCATCCAGCTTGTCACTGCGGAGTGTACCAGAGGAAACTGTACCGTGAACTGATGCTGAACTACAATCGTCTGGAGAGACCAGTCCAAAATGACTCTGCTCCTATTCTTGTGGAACTTGGCCTGACATTGCTACAGATTATTGACGTGGTGAGTGTTTGTTAAATACAATTTATATTTTAAATAAATGCAAAATAATATTTTAACCAGCATATCTAAAGCTAAGAAGCAATTGATTGCTCTGTGAAACTCGTTCCAACGACTGTACTCCTGTTCTCCAATGTTAGAATTTATTATGAAAAGAATCTGTCATGATGGACATTTTTGGAATGAAAAAAGTTGACATTTATTATTTTTATACCAAGTTTTTATTTCCTTCACTGATTAAAACTGCCACAGCTTTATCAAAATGAAATATTGGACACTAATGAGTCTCATACAGCCTAGTGAGGTAGTAGAGTTTTGGTTTTACCCTCTTCTTAAACCAAGAAGAAGATACATTTTTCTTTGTCTTGACTTTCACATTTTTAGGTGCTTCCATAAAAATACCATACCTCTCATTTCCTGTGTCCTACATTCCATTTCCTTGAACACCATTAAATATAAAATGAATCACATTGCCCAATCTTTTTCATGTCAAGCTTGCAGCTCTGACAAAGACCTATCTGTAGTTTAGGTAGCTGCTCTGACATCCCTTATGTTTTATTCCATCAGTGCTCAGCTGCTCTTCATTATGTTTTTCCTCCTGTTCTCCATACCTTCCATCTCACAGGACAACACACAACCTCCTGCTGCTTAGACCCACCACTTAGACAGAGCACTCAACCAAAGGGGAAAAAAAAAACAATCTGACAGTCACATCCTTGACCCAGCCCTGTCATAAGATATCTTTTTATGCATGCCGTATAATAGAAAGTAGCATATGCCAACTTGCAATGTAGACTGTCTATTGCACTATTAATGTCAACTCACAACTTCTTAAGCAACATTAGCTAATGTTATAGTGCTGTAAAATAACAAACTGGAAACAAAAACTAATTAAGTTAGACGAAAGATGTTTCCCCTTTCAGTTATCATATTATGTAGCTACTTTGCCTCGCTTTACTATCATAGATTGTTATTTTATAGTAGCACTTGTCACAAGCCATGTTTTACATATTTTCCGTGTGTTCATATATTAAGCACGTATAGAAAACGGAAGGATGTATATATCCCTTGTCATGCGGTTTGATGGCACAATACATAATAGATAAGCTGGAAAAACCAAATAAATTAATGCTTCCTGGGCAGTAGTGAATAATGTAAATCTAGCTGTTCTTGTGGGTTTGTTTGTGTGGGATGTGGTCTCTGATTTCTCCATCTGCTCCCGTGTTATTCTGTAACCATAAAACTGGGTCAGGTTATGGCCAACAGATGGAGTCCAACACCAAAAATGATAACAAAAGCCCAGACAGACACAGATTTGTCACTATGCAATGTCAGCAAAAAAATTTAACTTCAAATATATAAATCAAGTTGAATTTTGTTTAGTAGTTTACCTATACGTTGAACATTTGAGCATTTAATTCGCTATTTGAATATATATATTCATATATGAATAAACATAAACACAAGCTCAGAAAAACTTCAATGTCCCAGTGGGATCTTTCTTTGTATATCTAAGCAAACCTCTCTGAGTGTTTCACACTGTACCGATTTTCATATTTCCAAAGAGAGCAAAAAAGCCATGAAACAAGATGAAAGGGAAGGGATAAGGAAGAAAACCGTCGAGAAGTTTTTGTTTGAGAGATTTTTATCGCAGTCAAATAAAACAAAATGCTTTCAGCGGGTTGAGCCGGCTGCATTAGACTGTTTTTCATCATGGGTAAAATATTATGTGAACAAATCGCATACAGTGCAGCTGTGACCTACTAGACATTAAATAGATAACTTGCACTCAAATCACTTCTAGTAATTTTTAAGTGCTTTTGCTCTTGAATATTTTTCAAGCAGCACCTACATGACTTATTTCTGTTCTCATCTTTAGTTATTCTTAATCCAGCTTCCTGAATCTTACCTCCAGTCTTCCCAGACCGTTAGCTTTAGTGGTCTGGGACTTTCTGCTTTCATGACAAAAAACAGAAACCTTACCACTGTACTCTCTGAACTCTCTGTAAGCCACCCCTGTATAAAATGCTTTCTTTTGGTCATTTCATAATGTGTAATTTCACTCCAGTTGCTGCATTGCTCAAATGGGCGTACACATAGCATTGCATTAAATAAGATGGAGCGCATCATTGTCATTCAGAGAACACATCAGCTCTGACTCATCCGGGATGCAGCTTTAACTTCACAGCCAGTTATTCTCATGATCTCACGAATCATGTTTACCAACCTTGCAGAGTTTTTTTGTTGTTGTTTTCTCTCTCCCCGTAGCATATTTTCATTTACTATCTGTTTACAGCCAGTTCTACTTCCAGCTGACAATCCTCTCTGTCTTCTCTTGTCCCCCTCTAGGATGAAAAGAACCAAGTGTTGATTACAAACGCGTGGCTGCAACTGGTATGTCTCTTTGCTCAGTAAATACTGTGTGATCAGTATTTCATTTACATTTTAGTTCAAAATTATTTATGCCCTTGGTGGGTTTAGATTTAAAATTGTTTTCATTCAACCAAGATGTTTGTTTGTGTTTTAGAGGATGAAGGGATCAGGAAAACCTCTCTGCATCACTGGCAGCTGATGTGATGCAGAGCTGCTTCGTAGGTTTATAAGCAATATGGAAGCAGCCTTATTGTTTCAGGAGCTTCATCCTTTGCTGAAACTGTAGATGGTCCAACAATCAAGGTAGCACGGGTTGCGTCAGGGTAAATAATCATCTTTTACTTTTAAAATAAAAGTAAAAGTGGAGATAAACAACACATCAGGCAGAGGCAGTGGAAAACAAAGCAGGAGCTGTAACGCCAAGTCGTTCAAACTAATCTGTAGTCTAGAACTGTACAGGAACAGCAATTGGGAACTTCTTATTCACAACTTCACAAATATTTCATAGTTGATTGGGGGGTCAGCAGTCCACACTTCACCTGTTGTTGAAACCGGACTAAAAATCTGTATTTCTCTTTTTATTGCACTTGTAGGTGGAAGCTAATGGGAAAACTTCAGTCGTACTAAACCCACCAGTTCTTGACCTCTGCACCCAGAATGAACAAATGTCTTGAGATTCTTTTCAGAAATCAATTCGAAAGCAAAATAATAATTTTGACATCAGATAAAACAGAACAAAAAGATAAAAGCAAAATAAAGCTGTTTATCCCGTCATATTTCTGCTTCACTGACTTTGTGGGTTGAATGCTGATAAGTTTGGGCACCAAGTTACCACCTGGGTTATGGGTATTGATGTGAAAAAGATGGTGTGATTCTCATTGAATAATAAAGAAAAACCTATTTGGCAGGTAGAAGCATAGCAGAGTTCAGTTTGCTTTACACAGAAGATAATTTTACAAATTTTCCACAGTCATATAGGAAACATATTCCAGTATGTCAAACATATTGGAATGTGTTTAACAATTTCCAATATCAAATATACTGCATGTACTGCAACACAAATGCCACAAATCTTCTTTTCACAAGAGTACACTTTCATAAGAGAGCTTTGTTTTTGAAAAGCTGATTAAAACACAATTACAAATATTAGTATCTGATGCAGCAGGCCCTTAAAACAAGTTATTGAGACCCCACTGATGGGCTAATCTGGTGTAAAAAAATTTAAATAAACAAAAAGAGCCACCTGTAAAATCCAATCCAGGTTAGCAGCAAGCATGGAATAGAATCATAAACAATTCTTGTGTGGAAAAATGATCATAACTGCCTCTTAGGCAGCATGCTCAAGCATTCTAGATAGATATTGTCTCCTGCAGTAGAGAACACGCGTGCACTGGGTGTAGAAGAAGCCTGAACACATAAATATGAAAAAGCAAGATCTGACAGCAAGGGATAAGTCTTTTGATGGTTCCACCAGCATGCGGCGAGGTCCTCAGATATGATGGCCGACGGAACTGCTTGATACATCTGCAGCTCTCTTTTGACACTATGTGCTTTTCTTCAGTAAAAAGCTCCTTCAGTATAGTCTTTCTGGACACTTTGTAGGTTGGCAGTTACTAAACAGTATTCTTCAGTATTAAAGTAAAAAAGGGAAAATGTCCATTATAGGCATTTTCATTATTAAGATTGAGATTCTATATAATTTTAAGTATAATGCTCTTAGGGTATTTTCACGCCTGAATCTGACTCTACAATCTGAATATCACAGCTAATATTAACACGCATCACAAGAAAACAATTTTCTAATTTGCTGCATATAATTTTGATGAACCTGTTACTTATAGTCTCAGTTTCATGTTTTCAACTCATTTTCTTCTCATTTTTACAGCTGAAGCTCATGACATTCCCATGTGCAGTTAGTAATCACTTTGAGAAAAAAAAAAAAATCACTGTCCCTTTAAAAAGTATTTAACCAAACGTCTTACACACAGGACATTGGGTTTCACTCCTGCATGTAAGGAAAAATGTTACATTGGTAGAACCAGGTATGTAGAACACCCTTACATCCTTATCTTTATTATTACAGCAGATCAGAACAACCCATTAGAGATGATACAGTCAAGGTTGAGTTGGCTGCTGACTGCCTTACAGGTTATGAATGTTTCAATTATTCAGGAAGCCACCTCTTTAATACATCATCTACTTTGGTGCAGTAGCTTATGGGGTCTTTGCAGATGCAGCAGGATGGTAAGGAGACTTGAGAAGTGGATTATGCAGCCAGAGACAGTCAGATAGTTAGATGGAAAAGAGGCACGTTTAATTTAACTGCATCCAGGATGATATTAGGATTTTTATGAAAAATGAGTGATCGACAGAGAATAAATTACATATCTTGACGTAAAAATTTGTAATCTGATTAGCTTTTGTTCATATCTGTGCTCTACTTTTCTCTCCTCCTCTTGCAAATGATAAAGATAATTGCAGTTATGATGCATATCATGCACTGCAAAAGAATTAGGGAATTATTTTAATAATAATGTGATGTGTTTTAATGGCAAATACAAAGTGATGCTTAATTGTCAAGTGAATGAAAAATGCTGCATAGTTTAGATTTTCTTTTTTTTTTTTACAAAGAAAAATCTGAAAAATGTTTTGTGCATTTGTATTCAGTTTGTTTTATCCTTTTACCCCTAAATAAAATCCAGTGCAAGCAACTGTTTTCAGAAGTATTCTGATTAGAAAATAAAATGATATTTTCTGAAGACCTCAGAGTTTTTTTTAGAGAATGTTAAAGAGTAAGCAGCATTACAGACTTCCAAAAAATGTAGAAAATAGAATTTAGAGCAGGATTAGGTTATAAACAGATTTGAACACCTTACAGAGGACTAATGAATTCTGTATCAGGAAATGGAAAGAGCATGGCACAACTGCAAACGTACCAGTACATGGTGTCCTACTTTAAGAAACAGGTTGAAGAAGGAGAAAGTTAATCAAGGAAGAAGCCAAAAGGTCCATGGTTACTTGTGAGGAGAGACCATGGGGTACCTGACACCTTAACTAAAGTGGGGGAATTTATTTACTCGACAATTATGAGCTATGCACAAATCTAATCTGTATGGAAGCATAGCAGTACGAGTAGGATTAGCTGAATTGATGTTTTCTGCATTTTTCCAGATATGTTACTTTTTGGCCTACAAGCAAAATGCTATACTGTAGTGAAAAACTAACGTGCCGAACACACCATAACAACCATGAGTATTGACAGTGATAACACCATAGACCAGGCATGCAAGCCTTCAGCAAGATTCAAGGCAACACTGGAACAAAACTTGTTAGAGGCTGCAAAAGAACTGAGTCTAGGACTGAGGTGCACCTTAAAGCATGACAACAATCCTAAATATACAGACACAATTATGAATGCATGTTTTAGATCCAAGTTATGTGTGTTATAATGGTCTAGATGTAAATATATATTGGTAGTCTTTGGTGACGTCTGACATTTGATGCTCATAGACTGCTATTTTGAAAAGTGGGTTGGGTAAAATGTTTTATTTAAAAAAAGAAGAAAAAAACATGAATCATTTTCCTCTACTTAACAGCTACATGCTACTTTGGGAGTGGTCTATCACAAAAAGTCCCAATGAAATATACTTAGGTTTGTATTTGTAGAGTGACAGCACGTGAAAAGATGCAAGGGGTATGGATACCTGTAAATCTGAAGGACACGTCTGTGCCAGACAAAAGTCTTTGGTTGCACTGCTGTGCACCACCAATCAAATTCCACTCACATTCATTTCCTGAGGGTGAACAGAGATACAGCAAACAGTAATACATATTTCTGTACCCATACAGATTCCCGGAATCTGTTTTCTGCTGGTTTGTGTTGAAGAGGCTCAACAGTGAAAGTATGCTAAGAGATGAACACCAGGAAGACGCTCACATCACCCAAAAGACAAGAAGCAATCAGTGCCACATATCAAATTATTTTCACAGCTTTAGCTGCTGCTTCCATTGGATTTTCAATTTGTTCCGTTTGTATCTTGTGCTTTAAAACAACTTGATAGTAATCATAGATTTGCAGAGCAATTATCACACTATTTTAACTATGGTCGTCTCAAGTTAGTGATGCCTACTGAAATTCCTGTTACATAACTCCAAAACTATTCTTAGACAGATGTTGCCTTGCTTTGCGGATAATGTCCACCTCCCTGACCAAAGAGTTGAAGGTTAACTCCTTTGTTGTGCTTTCCCAGCCAAGGAACATGAAACATCAAACATTTCAAGGTTTAGTGATGGCAAGTGTGGTAATTAAGTCATTAGCCTCCTCAGTGGCGACATATGTCAGCAGACACATGTTAAACAAATTAAATGTTTCAGAAAAAATAGAGCTTTTATTACTGGAAAAAAAAAAACATTTGCCCACTAATACAAGGCAAAATCTTACTAAATGGAGGGGAAGAATACTATTTGCATGCATGCACGACTACGCACATGAACATACATTGGAAGCTAAGCAGATGTGCATCATATGCAGTGGCCATTTTAAATATAGGACTTTGGTTACTCCACGGAGAAGGGACCCTAAAGGTTTAACATGTGCCTACATCCATCTGCCCAACTCTTATACAAGAACATTAAAGCAAAACATGCTTAAAGGCTAAAACACTCAACATTCATATAACTACAGATGACAGATTAACTTGTTACTTGTCATAAATAATAAAAAAAAGCAGCAGTGTGTGCTTTTAAAATGCTGTGGAGCTAGACTCACTTCGCTCTTTGCTGAATTGAGCCAACCTCAGATGGGATTCCAGGGAGCAGTGCCAAATGTTGGCTTGGCAGACTTTCAGTGGCAACATTCATTATCTGAGCTAGAGACAAAGTGTAACAGCCAACAACTAATAGCCTGTGTAATAGGGAAATGTTTGACTTTTGATGGCCTCAGGTTAATCAAATTTAAAAGAAGAGGTTTTTTGAGGGATTTTGATCTTTTAGTACCTCTCTGTGTCAGTATTTATCATAAAATAGGATTAAGCGTAGGCGGTGCATCTGCTCATGAATCAACATTTTAATAACCAAAGCTGAAGACAGAGAGGTGTTGTTTCTGTTAAATATATCTATGTGAACAGCATCAATAGAAATCTAACTTTTTTTTTTACTCTCATTGTAAAGCAAATTCATTGATCTGCTTTCTTATCAATTTGATCCAGCATTGGACGGATATTTACCTGTCCTGGAACCCAGAGAACTATCCTGGGGTTCAGAATCTTCGCTTTCCCTCCAATCTGGTTTGGGTTCCAGATATCCTTCTCTACAACAGGTAATGTCTGTTTGTGTCTGTTTTCTTATCTCCTGCATGCTTTTTTAAAAACTCATGTCATGCTTTATGCTTTTTATATTATTAGTTGCTTTTCACTGTCTTGATTTATTGTGCAAACATTGTCATCTCTTGGGTTTCTGTTTTACTGTTTTATAATTTTTTTAAATTTTAAATCAGCTTTATTTTACGGGTTTGTTTGCTCCTTTTATCTATTTTTTGTCCCTTGCATTTTGTCATTCAGAGATTCGGCTGATGGCCACATTTGTAACTCTGTTCAGCTCACTTCCAGGTTCAACAATCACCTTGATTCCATGAGTCACTGTCTTTTGTGATTTTGTAGTTTCCATTTGTTGTCTTTTTTTACCCACATGAGTGGGCTGAAAGAATTACCAAGAAAAAAAGAAAAAGCCAGTCTTTTGGCTTCAGAATGACCTTAATTTCACATCATAACACAAGTTTTGAAAGCATTTCTCAAAGGGTTTGACTTATAATGCATAATATCAACAGAGTTTCTTCAGAATTTTCATAAGGAAATTAATACACCACCACAAAGGATTGTGATTTACTGACTGTCAAGGCTATTGGAGTACTGTCCACTGAAAGTTGAACATTTTTCAACATTTTTGTGTCCTGTCACTACCCCGCACGTGCACATACTCATAAGCAACAGTCGCTTCATCCCGCAAGCTCCATAGAGAATGAATGGAGAGGGAGAGACGTCGCCTCCCATGTGTCGAGCCCATGAGGAGGAATGAACTCTCGCATCAGTTACTAGCCAGGCTCATGGTCTTGTACCACAGAGCAAACCATGACATCCCTGTAAGGATGAGCATGCAGGGAAAAGCCAGCATTTTTCTGACTTTTAAGCCAGGAAAACACTGTGTCAAATGTGTTTTTGGTATAGTTGGCTATACGCCACAAGCCTTGCACTAATATTTCTTTGAGTGTTGCTAGCCAGTGTCGGCATGATGAGGTTGTCGCCAGGGCACAACGCCAGCATTTGAAATGCTCTTGCAGGTTCTTTGTGCATTCTTCAATTTCACAATGGACAATCGGAAACCAGTAGGGATAATCATAAGAAAATCCACCAAAAGGTTTTTTAGCATCCTCTAATCAGTAAGGGAACTTCCACAGTCCAATATGTTTTACCTGAAGTGTGATGTGGTCTTGGTGAACGCTGTAAAGTTCTCCAAGTCCCTGTTTAGAACAAACACATTTGTGGTGTGATGGTTTCCACTGTGACACTGAACTTAAATCTCCTTGGATTAAGATAAAGACTGAAGTTCTGAACAAATATCCAATGAGCTTCCAAGAATACCAACAGACCCTGATAATGATTTGCATCCTTGATGTTTAAATCTCTTTATGATGTCAACTTTCTCATTAAGAAAATATGTTTTAGACTTCTTTAGCATTTATAGAAAATAAAGCTGCAAATATGATAAACAAACAGAGAGCATTTATCCATTTGTGAAACAGCTGCGCCTCTGGGATATACTGTGGTTTTATTTGGCCCATGTGAGAATGTTGCTGTCCCAAAGGATAATCGGAGGAAATCAAGCATGTGCTTGCCTTGCAGCAAACTATTTGTCTTTAACTTCTTGTACATTTAATACAAACACATTTAAATATTTCAGAGGACTGTTGAAAGCAATATTAGATGGACAATCGTATAATTTGTTTAACTGTTTTGAGATTTTTGCAATCACAAATGTGTTTCATAGTCTTTATTACTTATAATATTCCTGGATATATATTGTGCAAAAGGAACTCCATTTGTGTTTCTGGAAAAAGTCACTAAAAGAGATTCTCTATAGATATCTTTTGTCCAATCCAAGTTATTTGGAATGCATCCCTTACAATCTTCCATATCAACAGACTAATCATAGATGCTGTGAAAACAAAGTTACACAATCCTATTAAAGTAGTTTTTGATTATGCAAACAATATAATGTGATATACATATTGTAATACTCTACTGAAACGTCAAGATAACCTGGCAAACCAATCTGTTTGTGTTTTATCTAACTAAACCCAATTCATTATCAGTAAGAGTCTCACCTTGGTTGGGGGGAGAATGAAAAAGAGAGACATGAGTTTTTGCTGTGTAACAGAGATAGCATTAAACGTTAAGCTGCTTACAGAGACGACCACAAATGACAAATATTACTGACAATATTTCTGATGCAGGCTGGGGCTGAAGCTGATGTTCTTTATGCTTTGAGGATTAATCCTGGGTAAAATTTTGGCTTCTTTATAATAATAAAGTAAGCCTGCAAGAGAAGAGATTAAAATTACGAGATTTTAGAATTTCCATTAGAAAATTAGGTCATGATAAACTTGAGCAAATATGAATATGGGGGAAACATTTCTAAGACAAGACCAATGCTTAAATGTACATTCTTGCAATTTGCATAAGATGAGATTTTTGAAGCCATATGTCCAACAATAAGATCTTGTATGAATCACTTTCTCAACTATATTAATTGTTGCATAACTGTTTTTCCTCTACATATGGTGCCTGTCAGCTTTATACACACGTACAAAGTTTTTCTACAGTTTGTCTCACCTTGATGAAGTTAATCAGGAATCAGGATTTTTATGTAATAGACCAAAGCAAAGTTATTGCAAAGTAGAAGGAAACTGATAGATTACTGTCAACATTTTGTAAGTTTGGCTTTTATATCCTGCCCCTTTTACTATAATTAAACAGTATTTCAGTGCAAACAGTTAGTGTCAAAACTCAGCAACAAGTAATTTAATCTGAGTACAAATCCAGCTGTTCTGTGAAAGCCTCAGAGGTTTGTTAGAGAACATTAGTGAATAAACAGCATCATGAAGGCAGAGGAGCACTAACTACCATGACAGGATCCCAAATTGAGCCTTGAAAAACTGGTGATATTTTTTAAAAATAATTAAGAAAATGTACTGATCATATTTGAAGTTTGCCACAAGTACTTTATGAGACACCTCCCAACACATGCACCAAGATGCTCTAATTATTTGAGATCAAAACCCAAATCTTTGGCCTACATGCAAAACAATATTTGTGGTTGAGAAATGGGCAGATCACACCGGTCTGAACACACATCTCCGTGGTGAAACATGATGGTTGCAACATTATGTTGGGTGCTTTTCTTTATCAGGGACAGAGAAGCTTGGCAGAGTTGCTGATAATAAGGATGGTTCTAAGGATGTGGCTAAATATTTGGAAATGCCAGAAGCATTTAAGTCTGACACATATGTTCATCTTTTGTTAAGGCAGCCCCAAGTAGATAACCGGACCCAATGGAATGGGTCAACACCGGTCATCAACTGAAATAGATTCTGCTCAAGATTGGTTTACTAATCCAATAAAATTTTTAGATGTGCAAAGCTGGTAGAAACATTCACCCAAAAACCTGCAGTTGTTAAAGCAGTGAAAAGGGATTCTACAAATTATGATTTCAGGTGAGCATATTTTAATTTTATTTTTTAAATTGTGTATCATAATTCTTCCTTTTTGCAATTAAACAGTACTTTGTGCTATTCTACGACATAAAACCCAATATATGTAATTGTAAAATGGCAAAAAAGAATAAGGATATGAAAAAGATATGAAAATGTTAGAGTTGTCATTTTGCCATCCAAAAGTTGTGGGTTTGATTCCAGTTTCCTCGTTTGCCTAGCCAAGGAATTTAACCCCACGTTTTCCTGCCAGTCAACATGTCATGAATGTGTGTGTTGGTGAGTGAATCTCTAAGGTGAAGCAATCTGAGTGGTCAGTATGACTTGAAAAGCCCCATATAGATTCAGTCCATTTATCATATATGTGTATTGCACAAGATGTTAAGGCTTTGATCCTGTCTGTCAGGCTGCATGTAAAATTGAAACCTCTGGAGAGCTGAACTGTGAAAATCTAAAATTACTTAACAGAAAGTCATCTGTCTGCACAGCTTAGAGGAGTTTAGACGGGCACCAAACATCATAAATCCTCAGGCTTGGTGGTGTTTGAGGTTTTTTCTATGAAGGACCTAAGAGGGTGACTTCCTGTATCCGCTTGTGCGTATAGGAAGAAAGTTGCTGCTGTCACCTGAGCACTTTTCTCTGTGCAGCTTATGATCAGCTTCTTCACACCTAAGATCAATCTTACAATAACTCCTCTGGTAGAAACATGTGGGATGAGTATGTAGGAGCTTTGAGAAATTGAGGATCTTGGACGTAACACAGTTGTCCTGTTTGCTCCATGGCTCATTATTTCTCTAAACCCAGCAGAATGAACACTGAGAATAGTTCCATGTCTCTAAGGATCTCAAACGCTTGACAGTTTAATGCTTTGTGTCTGTGTTAGCACATCAACAACATTGTTTCCAGAGTGATTTGAGAGACAATGATGGGTGAAGAGGCAATCCCTATAGAAAATCGAATGGCTCAGATGTAATGCCCTGGTAAAACACAATCTCCTGATGTGTGTTGATGTGCAGTAGATGTGTCTGTGCATAAAATGTAAATAACACGTTCTTTATGGACTTGGTAGACTATCTGTGACTTTATCTGGGGCTACTTTTAGAATATGTAATATATTTGGGTGAAATTACCATCCAAATGCAAAAAAGCATGTTACTTAATGCATGCTTTTTGTGTGTCTGTTTTTTATTTATTTTTTATTCAAAAGCCCTCTTCCAAGAAAAAAGATTACTATAAAGAATAATCCATTTAGTCTAAGAACTAGTTCATTACATGGGGATTCAAAGTATTCATCATGGCTTTATCCAGAATCTCTAAGATGCTGCCTTTTCTGTCCCTTAAAATCTTGGAGTTCAAATTCATGCACTCCCGTGTGCAGACTACTCAGACTGCATTTACTCGTACTAAAGCAAAACCAATCTCTAAAGACTTCACTTAAATCAAATTGTGACTGCCAGACTCCTCACTAATTTAAACAAAAGGCTAAATTTAACCTTAGTTCTTACTTTAATTACAGTACTTTTCTGTGGGCTTCCGTATAAAGCTTTAGTTAGAATTGTTAAGGATTTGAAATTGCTCCTTACTGAGTACATAAAGTTGCCCTCAAGGTGATTCTTAATTAATCGTCATTTGTGTTGCTGTATCTGAAAACACTATTTATGTTTATTCAAAGGTGAAGAAATAAATAATGTTTTGTATAAAATATGAAGGATTGTCATATAAAACATTTGTTTATGATTTATGATGGATGCACTGCTAAAAAGTTTGTACTGGAATGAAAGGCATAAAGCACACAGAGTGCTAAGGTCAAAGTTACTGCTTGCTGTGAAGTCTCCATGATGTTTTACCTGATCAGCTTGAGCTGAGTTTATTGACGTACATGTCTGAGTTGTGACACATACTGCAGAATTATTTTTGATGTGTGCAAAGGTTCCTTGGCAACCTGAGCCAGCTGGAGATTACATTACATCTAAAAAGGATGAGAACCTTGAAGCACAAAACAAAAAGGCCATAATGCAACAACGGTATAAGTGCTTATCCTCATAAATTTCTATACTCTCATTTAAAAACACAAGCCCGATGCCCCAACATTCTTAACAAGGATTTGGTCTATTCATAGTCATTGACAATCCTGTTCAGATTAATCACTACTGGCAATCTTTTGCATCATTTGTCTTTGGTTTCTACCATTTCTGACTAGTTACTAATCAGCTTTGGTCAACTTCCATCAGGGCCTTAAAAAAAACGCTTGTTTTAAGAGACAAAATCTGTAACAGATTAAATTAATGCTAGTTTTTATACATGTGATGTTTTTTTATACTGGCTATGGACGCTATCTACTTGTCAAATGAACACAGGAGGAATGGGGCTATCAGTAAGTTCCTAAAAATTAAACGGGTAATGGTAAGTTATTTCCTCCAGCATGTTTAATAATTCACTGCTGTAGAAACTGAAGCTTTTCTGAGCTTTAAGTCCCTCATATACATCAGACCTTTAGATGCTTTGCAATGTTGTAGTGTTACTCGACTTTGCAATTACAGTAATTGAATATCACAATATTCCATTTTTTTTTACCTTTAGCGTCTTGACCATGAGTAACACGCATACCAAAAAGTGAAGGTTTACCAAGCCACCCATATTATAAGCATGGAAAATCTGCCAATATTTTGCTTATTTATGTTCCCAGAGTGACAGCAAGTTGTGCAACTAAACGTTCAGCAAGGATTAGTTGCACAAATACCTGTAAATCACTATCCGATTCTATCCGATTCAGTTCCTTTCCTATTTATCTGTCAATGTTTGCAGTAATTATAAGTCACGAAAACCAAAATTTGTGTAAGATCCAAGCATTAGGTACTCTGGGGAATATTTGATCTACAATAGCATTTATAATCTGCTGCTGTGTTGATTCTAGTTCTTAGAATTAGTTTAATGCTAACTGTATTTGGTTCTGCTCCTGATAAAGTGGCTAAACGCTCTGATTTGCTTTCCAGTCCACACATTAGGTAAAAACATTCAAAATGCCATTACAAGGCTAAAACCTAATATAGCTCATTCATTCGGGATATTAAATGAGAATGATGGTAGTAGTTTCACTGCTCTTTCTCAACCTCTTTGCCTTTCAGCCCTATGCTAGGTGAAACAAGCGATTAGATTTAAATGATGGATTTAGAGGTTGTAATTTGATGTTGAGCAAAACCACATGACCAAAATTGATGTTCTACCTGTCAGGCTAAAAGCCTTCGGGGGGAAGTTTAAGTACGGCCATCATATTCCTTCGCTGCCAGTAATTGGTAGAAATTTACTAACAGACAGTAAGAAATGATGGGTTGAGGGCAAGCTAGTCTCTGGATTTGGATAAGCATTCAATCATTTCTTGAGCTGGAGTGCTTTCAGTCATCACTATTTTTTTACGTTTTGAGCCAGAGCACACCAACCTGTACTCTTTATAATACTTGGAAAAATAAAAATAAGGCTTTATTGGCTGTCTACCTCTATATGCAGCTTGTTTCTTTAGATTTTCCCCTGCCTATTTGTCTGGAATCTATTGACATGATGTGATATAATGGGAACATACACATTTTTCTTTTGTTACAATCAAAATCTGAAAAAAATAATAATTGGATGTTTGCATGAATCTGTTCAAGATTTTGCTCTACTTTCACTAGAATCAGTCATTTTCGGTCATTCTAATCAGTCATTTGAATGACTGATTCTGTGAAAGAGGGGGTTAAGAAATGCTGTGAAACTCCTCAAAAATCAACATTTTCACAATCCCATATTGTCTAAAATGTCACCAGTTTCAGTTTTACAATTTTTAAAGTTTAGTTATTTTCCACAGTACACTGAAACCATGGTTCAACTGAGGTACATTTAATTGCTTATATTGAATCAGAAGTGGGCAACAGCTATCTTTATAGCCTTTATTATTCACTCCTTATGTGGAGTCGCTTTCTGAAATGTCAGGCTATTTATTTTTTGAACAAGCCATGTCTATTTTATTTCCTAGGCTTGTATTGATTTGCAGAGACCCTGCCAATAATGCTGCAAGAAGAAACACAAACTGACTGAAAATTCATCACGCCAAGGCCCAAGTTCATCAGGTGTCATCCATTTATTTAATTTGGTACAGCGATGACGCCAAACGAGCTGCTAAAGCTGCAAATGTGAAGATGTTTTCTTTATTTAGGGTGAATGCATTCCAGTCAAATGTCTGTTCTTTTGAAACCAGGCTTGGTAGCTCATTAAAAAAGTTAAAACTTGAGACTTCCAGGAAACACTTCTGACATAATGTAGTGTTAAGCTATGATTACAATCTGGATAATTACAGCTTCTGTTTAATTTTAGACTCAATCTGAAAAGAAATATTGGATGTTTTGTTAGTTTATGAGACATCCAATCTTTGCCTTTTTCTCTGTGACAAGTGGCTTTAAAGCACTCTGCAATGTTTTGTACTCATCATTGTAATTAAACACTGCATAACTGTAGCTGTGGTAATCCTCCTCCTCCTCATGTCACCTTCAGACTCACATTCTGTTTTTTGTTTCTTTTTCTTTTCTTTGCATCTTTGACTTTGCAGCTTACTCATTATTTTATCTTTCTCCATAATGTTGTTTCCTGAGTTGCTGTTCAGACTTGCGGTTGCCATTTAAAGTCGTTCCTAATTTATCTTCTCTAACTCTAGTGCCGATGAGAGATTTGATGCCACGTTTCATACAAATGTGCTGGTTAATGCATCAGGAGCCTGCCAATACATCCCACCAGGTGAGATATTCCACATGTTATGTATGGCCTGTCTCCGAGTTTTATTTATAATCATAGATTAGAAATTTAGATAAATTATATTATAAAGTAATATAATTTATCTATATTATAGATAAATTATAATATAATTTATAATATAACAACGGATATTGTTATAATTACAATATGTATTGTTATTATAATGTTATTTATATTGTTAATAAATAACAATATCCATTGTTACACAATTTTTTTTTTCACTCTGCACTCCTGGGATAAGTTGAAAGATTTTTTCTTGAGAGTCGGAAGTGCATTTTATTGCAACTTATTTTCCTTTAAATTCTGAGGTTTTAAAATTAATCCCAGCATACAATGGGAAAACACTTATAAATGATTTTTAACTACATTATGCAAACCTCTTCACTTATACAATGTCTTTACAGTCTTATATACATCTCTGTCTCAGTAGATTCACATATCATTGTAACTAACAAAAACTAAAACATTATTTAGCAATGTTATCTTAATCAATTATAACATTTGTACTTGGTGTAACAATCAATCGAGAAAAAAAAGAGTTTCACACATAAATATTTGCTCAGTTATAAATATGTCCATATATTTTTAAGTTGAGTCACTTACTAATTGGTCACGACTCTTTTTTAAAAATTAGTTCATCGATGTGGTTTGACATGGCAAAGAGGCAAAACGCCAAACCAGATGTTGGTTGAAGAGGGAACAGAACACATGGCAAATTCTGCCAGCATCTCCATTAATGCTTGTCAGCAAAGGAGACCACGAAGTGTAATAAAACTTCCTGGTATATGACTGCACCGACTTTATACCTCAGAAAATACAGCTGATGAATAACAGCAGAAGACATGGCTCTATAAATTATTGACTGTGGAAACTTCACACTGGACCAAGAGCAACATGGATTCTGGCCTCTCCGTTCTTCCTCCAGCCTCTGTGGTGTAGATCTTCAAATGACGTGTAAAAACACAATGTTATCTGAAAAGGAGACTTTGGTCCTGTTCACTCAACTTCCCCTCAATAAGTTTATTTCTTAATGGCTTATGACCATCAATGACAATCTGGTGAACAAGTGAGACCGCGGTCTTCTCCACGATTGAGTAGGTCATATGTTTCTGTATTGAAAATCTCTTTTACTTGGCCTTATTTAAAGTAATATTCTAAGAAATGTTTAATAAGCAAGTAATAACCATTCAAATCAAACCAAATAAACACCCATTAAATTGTATTTTTATGAATTTTACTTTTTTTGAATTAATAAAGTTTTTAAACATTTCCTAATTTATTGAGTCACTTAAACAAAACTGTTTAAGTGACATTTTTAGCGCAAGAATAACCACTGTGCAAAAAAAAAAACAAAAAAACAAACTCTTGGGTGAAAAATAAAAGTTCTCTACTTACTCCTTTCAGGTATCCTGAAGAGTACATGCTATATTGATGTCCGGTGGTTCCCATTTGATATCCAGAAGTGTGACCTGAAGTTTGGCTCTTGGACCCACAACGGCTGGCTCCTGGATCTTCAGATGATGGATGTGGACATTTCTACATACATTCCCAACGGAGAGTGGGACCTCGTAGGTAAGAAAAGCAAAAAAAAAAAAGGCATCTTAATTCAGTTTCTGTATTATACCTATTTATGCATTTTTCTTTTTTGAGGAAGGTATTTTGAGAGGAAGTTGGATGTTTTGAAAAACAACCTGTCTATAAAATTAACAGGTACTTTATTTGCTATATTTATCCCAAAGAGAAATTAAATGTTGTCGCTCATATAATCCAAGTAATGCTGTCAACAGGAAGAATCTGTGGGAGCAGCCAGCCTTGCAACAAATCTGAAGAGGCCTCTCACTGAAGACATTTGCTGAAATTACATGATTAAATTTGATGTTGAGTGTAATTTAATTATATTCAACATTTGAGCAGCAGAGACAATATTTAACATTAACGTGTCCTGAATGACACCATCAGTTGTAGCCAAGCAAGCACTGCTAAACCACAACATTTGTTTTTTGTTGCTCCTCTTTAAATCTGTCTGGCCATGTCATTAGAAAGCTGAGCAGAAAGACTTTGGCATTTTTGATTGATGGGAGAGATGGTTTGAACTTCCTCTGTCTGTTCTTTGGTTCTATTCTGTAACCATTTTTTCAACTCCTCTCAACATGGAGAAAAGGCCTCCTCCATGAAGCCTTTTTTCAACGAGGTCATTGTTCAGGTATTATTTGAATTTTCTGTATGCTACTCGGCTCCTTGCAGTTGAAAAAAGCAATACCTTGTGGCCATGATTACACAACACCGCAAATGTCCGAAAATAAAAAATTAAGAGCAAAAATCCATCCAGCTGCACAGCATCCTAAGCCAGAGGGAATAATTGTCCAAACAAAAAAATGTGAACAAAAGTGGAAAGAGAACAAATCAGAACTAACATAGCAGAGCTACTTTAACATGGTGCCACCCTGGTAGAGTAGCCATTCTAATACAATTCTAATACCCAAGGATAATAAACAAATATTTTATTTAGTACACTTGGCTAACAAGACTCTGACTGTGATTTTCAGCCTTCACAAATAGTTTCTAGCATCCTTTAAGCTGTGAGATTTCCAGTGAGTATCAAAGAGCTGAAACAGTGCTTCAGAGTTGGTCTGCCTTTAAGGTAACCCCACAGATTGGACACAAAGTTTCAGAATCTTCATTATTAAATTAAGAGGGACCTTCAGACAAAATGTTCTGCCTGTCTTCAGATATTGTTTTGACAACCAACTACTAAACTTGCCAAAACTGAAGAAATTGACTTAAAGCTTTATTTTTCTATGTTTTCTTTTTGTTAAAAAAAAAGAAAATAGGGAAGATGAAAAAGAAGAAGATGGAGAGCTACCAACTTGCAAAGTTCCCCAGTCCCTGTTCAACCAAAAGTGATCCACACGTGAATTTTTTTAACCACCCAGAGAGTTTTCTTCCTGTATTAATTTGTTAAGATTTCCTGCTTAGATCTTAAAATGGTTCTCTGTTTGCTTTGGGGGAGGTTGCATAGCTTCCTTACAGATAACAGAGGAAATATTGAAGCCATTGCTTAAAGGTGAAAAGGGCGCGCCAACTGTATTCATAAAAAACCTTGGCATCTTTTTGCAGGGTTATATTTACTTAGTTTTTAATTACTAAATATTTTGTCACATTTAATGAAGTAAAAGCAAGCATTGAAATAGCACAGTTCTCAAAAGATTTCTATAAAAGTGTAGAAAAACAAGAAATTACTTTTAGTGAAAACAGACTATTTTCATCCGTCATTCATCAAGGTTAGCCAGGAATCTGTTGCATCTCAATGTTTGATCAATTTTTATATTGTGTGCTTGGCAATGCTCATGTAATGACCAAACCACCTTTTACAAAATACACTTTTGTTTTTTTTCTTTTCTTTTTTTTATTAACCAGCCCACTAGAGTCATCTTTTAGGGAGAAGTGTAAAAGTGAAGAAAGAGAAACAGCATAGCTGTAGAAACTGAAAGATGACACTGAGACACCCCGGCTCCTCCTCCACATGTTAATTGCAGTCATGAATTTACTTTACTGCCCTGACAAGTTATTATTTTTATCCTTTGCATTTTAAGACGTTGGATTCAATTCTGTTAAATTTAGTGGAAATCTAGTGTTTTATTTTCAATGAGAAAGCAGGGTTTTTTTCACAGATGTTATTCTCACTATATATATATTTTTTATAATTCTCTTGGAGAATTTAATACTTCAGGACTCTTGTACTTGTAGCAATATCTATTGTGAATTGCATACTTTGATGTGTTGAGAACAAAACCTTGTTGTTGAAACATTTTGGTAAAGAGAAGCACATTAAGAAGAACCTTTGTGAATATTGACCCTGAAATTGTACCAAAGTTTTTACTGAAACTCTTCTTCTCCATTCTGCAACCAAATCGACACATGGGAGGCTCTGTAAACGAAGAGTGACGTGTTAAAAAGGCAGATCCTATTCAGCAGTCCTGTTTACCTTGGCTGGGACGCACTGTTGTTAACTCAGCTGCCTTTTCTTTCTGCTATTTTCTCTGTCCATGGGAAATGAAAGATGTCACATAATCTCTTTCTCAATTTTTGCTTGTCAATGGCCAAGAGAAGCAGGACAAACAAAGATGCAAGCGTGGACTTGCACACAAATTGAGCTCTCCTAGCTGGCCCCAGAAATGTGTGTGTGAGTGTGTGGGGAGTATTTTGGTTTGTATGAGGTGACAGCTGGTCCAGCAATAGCTCACTTAATTCAGAACAGTCAAGGGCCAAACTTCCCTGGAACACAAATCATCCCGGTGCTTCAGAACAAACCACGCCAGTGTCAAAGCCGACGAACACACACACATTATCGATCTGAATCTGCAAGTCTGCAGTCCATCAGTTTAATAGGTGGCGAACAAAAGCTACTTCCTTTCAGAACCAGGTGACAAACTTTGGACGAAATAAAATTAGATCCATTCAATTTATTTAAATTTAATTTCTGCAGGAAATCAATTCTTTTAGCCAGACACTTGAGTTCTGTTTATAGACTGCTGCTGACCATTTCAGACAAGAGTCTCACACATAGAGTATAAATATTAAAACGTGAGAAAAGGTTAAAAATTGTTGATATGGGTGGTCTGTCATGCCCAACACATAATCAAATCTGCAGCACTTCAGCTTGATTTTGAATCAAAACTGATTGCTAATTGTGGTCCAGACAACTCATCTCAAAAACACAGCGAAGTGATTAATACGCATAGTTTCATTATTTCACCATCATTTCAAAGTGCAATACTTGTACTGTTATCTTGTTCTTTTGATTGAAATTGGCACTCAAAATCTACACACACACAGTTTCATACACAGTCTAATACAAATTCATAATCTTGTTTTGGCACGTCTGTGACATGAGGTCATTTTCCTCTCTGTTTCAAGTTTGACAAAAACACAGATAAACTTTGCAAATAATAATTTAGAAAAGAGATGGACACTTTCTATCTGGAAATACTGTCACTGCTTTTAGTTTGCATCTGCTAAAGATGATAATATTAAGGTTAGCAGTATGCTACACTCTGAGCAAACCTAAAGAGAAAGTTAAAAATAAGTTTGTTTGTTTTTTCCTTTGTTTGTTATTGCCTTCAGATAAATGCTTTCTTTGAAGCATTTCTGTCTGTAAAGGTAAAAGAGAACAACATTCTGACCTTTCTAGCCATTCTACAGTCTTTCTTCAATGAATTCCAACATGTCCAGTTTGTTCAACCGCCGACATTTATTGCCTTCTCACCTTTTTGTCCTCCAGGTGTGCCTGGAAAGCGCAACGAGTTGTACTATGAGTGCTGCAAGGAGCCCTACCCTGATGTGACGTTCACCGTCACTATGCGACGCAGGACTTTGTACTACGGCCTCAACCTGCTCATCCCCTGTGTGCTGATTTCTGGATTGGCCCTTTTGGTTTTTCTGCTTCCAGCTGACTCTGGAGAAAAGATCTCACTGGGTACAGGCCGAGACCACACACCAGTACAGCCTTAAACACTGAAACAATCCTACACTAACACAAGAGGAGACTGACTCATAAACTTAGACTAGAATATACTTGTACACCTTCCCTACCTCAATAGCAGGTCTCAGTGGTGTTTCAGAGCCATCTATTTGTCGTTTTCCTATGCTAATACTGACATTAAAGATGTAGATTAGCATTCAAGGTGGTCGTTCATTGGCAGATGAATAAAAAGTCGATCATAAGCACAGCACAAGACAATTACGGGAACCTGAAAACGCCAGCTTGATTTTAAATGGCACCTTGTGAGACAGGGTCAAATTAAATGAAAACACAAACACTCCAAGATAAATGTACCTTTTTTTTTTCAAACCTGTGATTATGTCAGAAGTTGCATTTATTTTTAGGTCTTATAAGTTAATAATTAGCAGAAAAGCAGACAGACAATGACAGCAGTCCTCCAATGTGGTTTCATCTTCTTTCTCTAGGTATTACTGTGCTGCTTTCTCTAACGGTGTTCATGCTGCTTGTTGCAGAGATCATGCCCGCCACTTCAGACTCTGTTCCTCTAATTGGTAAGACATCCTTTGCTGGTAATTAATGCTCATTAAAAGAAAAGGGAGATAGAAAAATGATTTGCAAGTGTACCACTTTCCGAATTAGTGAATTCTCACTAAATAGCAATCATCAATTAACCTAGTTTGGTAGATGCAAGGAAGATTTTGAAAGATAATCAAGTTCATAAAAAAAAAAAAAAGTTGAGATGTGCCAAGAAATTGCATGTTAGTCATTAAGCTATTTAAAAATTAGTCAAAGGAATCAGAGATTTAGGAAAATATTTTATATGTCAAGGTCAGTCAGTGACTTAGTTGGTCTGCTGCAGAAAGACTTATCATAACACAGCATATTTCCTAGGTTTATCTTTTTGAGCTTTCCGCATTATGTAATATAATGGATTTGGTGAGTTTGACATATTCTAGGACATGTAAACAGAGACTTCCAAATGATGTCATCTATGTATTAATTTTTGACTTTTCTTTTGACTGACTTGGGAAGCAGATAAATTTGTTACTGGAAGGTCAAAGCATTATAAAAACCATGTACAGGTAATCTACCACAGAATTGTGATTTCTTTATCTCCAACACAACATTTTACATGTTTTTTTTTCTCTCTCTCATATTTGAGTCTCTACAGCCTAGAAAGCGCCACAACAATTTTCTTCCAATCAGACTTATAGATCTTTTGTCACAACAGTCTAACAGAACATTTTTTCCACTGAATGATTTGTTGTAACCGTGGAAAAGATGTGCAGGTGTAAGGTGGATGTTTTATTGTTTCTGCAGTATCTGAAGATTATGCTCATTGCTGGAGACAAACATTGAGTTGCGCCGTGTAAGACTGTGCTGACGCACACACGAGCAGACAGGACAGTGGGCTGAGAGATGAGAGGGAAAACAGCAGATAAAATAGTTGCTCTGCATCATCTGGTAGCTCGGTGATGGAAAACTAAGCCATTAGCAAAGTTTCCTTCATGATGTGTGAGCTCACTGCAGAAAAAAGTAGAACTGATGTTCAATGGGAGTCCATCTGATGGGGTTTCATATAGTTTCTACTTGTGGTTTAAAATGGAAATGTATGATAATTGGATTAGTCTGGATAGCTGCGTAACAGAAACTGCATTAAATCCACGAAGACAGGGTTCTGCAAATCAGCATACACCTATCATACTCTATTTCATTTCTTTATGTCTCTGTCTTTATACCTTTTGGATAGTTTATTTATGATTTGTTATATATCCACAAAAAATCCCTTTAGTATGAAATTGTGATGCTAGTTACAAATTATATTAATTGCATTGTTTTCATTACCCTTAGCGGATGTATGATGTAAATGTTTTGTTTACTTTCAGCACAGTACTTTGCCAGCACCATGATGATTGTGGGCTTGTCTGTAGTGGTAACAGTCCTGGTTCTTCAGTTCCACCACCACGATCCCAGAGGGGGGAAAATGCCTAAATGGGTAGGTTGAAGGTGCTCGTGAAAGTAAACAGATATGAAAAGTCTAAAATAAAGTATTACTGCCTTTCTGAAAAACCTTTTGTGAAGGTTCGGTTCACACAGATTTGAGTCACTCAGATTTCTTTGCTTTATTTCTTATGTTTCTGCGAAACATTTGGAATTATTGAGTTGTTGGGATGGATAATTATGATGCACAGGATGTATCTAAAATAGTAGTTTTAACTATGAAACATTTCTATGCACTAATTAACTAAAGTGAATACTTGGCAGTTTTTTGTTACCGACTACTCAAAGCATTTTTTCACAAGTTAAAGTTTTTCTATCCACACCTATACAATGCACTTCAGTATATTGTTGGGGGAGCCTGGAATTAAACTCACAATCCTCCAACAAGCCAAAACTAATCCTTCCACTCAGCCACAGAGAGCCATAAAAATCTGTTTAAAGCCATTTTCTGCCTCGCTTTCTTCTCTTTGCACTAAATCCCAACATATTGAATGTGTTACTGCGAGTGTGACCTGTGCTTTATTGTTCTGGTTTCTTTTTTGATCTCCTAGATGGGAACTTGATGTATGCTTGGAATAATTTCAGCAGACCAGTCATAATTTTCTACAAATGTGGGCATGATGTGCTGCTTTTTATATCTTCAACCCCTCTTCGTGTTGACAGTTCTATTTAAGGGATTTCTTGATTCCACATGTTTTGCAGTAACCAGAACTGAGAGCAGCTAGAAAAACTTAAAGGGGTAGGGCAATGTAAAATCTACTTTTTTGAGCTTTATATTTAATGACATAAATTTCTGATCAAGAACATACCTGGAGTGTTGCTTTGACTATTTCATGCATCTTTGAGAAATCCTTCAATCTGACTGGCTGCAAGGACATTTGGGTACATTTTGGGTATATATAGTATTTTATAACAACTGAAGGTAGTACAGTAACTTCACTGTGCTATAAAATGGCTATTTGGCTGGAAAATACGTAATTCTGCCCCTTTGAGCAAACCAACATAGCTAATCATAGTTAATTTTGTTATATTTTAACATACAGTCAGTTTGATTTGATAGCTCTTTTCTCCCAAATAAATTGAATATTTTAAAAATTGCCTTTTATATTTACTTCGGCTATTGTTTTCTGATAGCATATTTTTTGATTATCTGGAACATAAACATTTTATGCCTGTTTTGTCCTTTCTTTAAACTCCCATATTCCCGTCAACCAGATCCGTGTGATTCTTCTGAACTGGTGCGCTTGGTTCCTCCGCATGAAGAAGCCCGGGGAAGAAAATAAGCCAGCAGTGAGCTCCAGTAACCCTCCAACGTACAAATACTCTCACTCTCCTCCGCACCACACCAGCACCACCAGCATCCAGATGAGCACGATACCAGGGCAGGCCCAGTCAACCACAACCAACGGCAACATGAACCTGTACTTTGGCTACCACTCCACAGGAACAGACAACCCCGCCTTCCCACCGAGCACCGACTCAGGCCTGGTGACATGTGGCATCGGCGGTGAAGGAGGCGGAGGAAACCACCTGAGTGGCTCCTCCCAGCCTGACATCCACTCGGACCACACACGGACAATGCTGCTAGAGCAGATCCCGGAAATCTCCCTCATCCTGGAGGAAGTGCAGTACATCGCCAGGCGCTTTCGAGACCAGGACGAAGGGGAGGAAATCTGCAGCGAGTGGAAGTTTGCCGCCGCTGTGGTGGATCGCTTATGCTTGGTGGCCTTTTCGCTGTTCTCCATCATCTGCACCTTCACTATACTCATGTCAGCTCCAAATTTCATTGAGGCCGTGTCAAAAGACTTTACATAAAGCTAATTTCTTGCCACGCTGAGAAGGAGAAGGAAAATTGCTTCAGAAAGAATCCAAACATGTTGGTATCTATAATATACAGAGATCCTGAACTACTTCTAGTTAAAGCCTCACAAGCTGATACACTGTACATAAGGTCTTATTGTGTCGTTGCACTTTTCTTTGTGCATTTTTTTCAAGATTGTTTTTATGTCTTTGAGGTGACTCTCCTAGCATCATGCAAATAGTAAGATGTTGATGCTTGATGCTATTGTTAATAGTGTAGAAACTCACTTTGATGCACTTTTCACATTTATCCCTAACACTCCACCTCGTTTACCTGCCACCACTGTGACGTCACGTCTTATCAGAGTAGCCTCCTCACAAGCCTTCATTTTTCTGTTTTCCCTCACATCCCTCTGTTTATCCATCATTACAAACTTTCAAAGAAGGTTTCTCACATTACAGTCCTGGTCTGCATTGTAGTTATTGTAGTTTTTCTTTTACATTTTTAGATACACAACACAATACTGCTTCATTTGTTGAGAATGGATATTTTTTTGCTGTTTGTTCTGTAAATTAGGCGGCAGCACCATATTAGTTTCTGCTTGAATCTACCTGTGAATTCCTTATTCAGTCAGATATTATGGATATATGTATTTTTTTATTAAGTGGAATTCCTATTCAGATTTTAATGATCCAAGTTATATTAGAATCCGTTCACATATGATAGTTGGGAGTACAGTACAGTTGTGAACACACTTGATATGGATTCCGAAAAGACCCATTAAGACTCCAGTAGGAGGTTGGCTGGACTATTGTATTTGCATTAGTTTGGCCAGTCCTTACTGGGACAAACTGACTCAATTCATACATTGAAACTCAGAGGATTGCTGACCACATGGATGCCTGAGTAAAATGGTTGCTGGAGTAACCGAACTGGAGCATATAATGTTACACAAGAATAAGCAAACGTGTTGATGCTCTGTGTCTTGCTCAATGATATTTACACATTTTTATTTGTTTTTGTCTGATCTGATAACACAAGACGTACTTTGTGACGTCTTCTGACGTCACAAAATGACACCTGACATCCCAGGTGTCATTTTCAGCTGCTCTGTTTTCAGCAGAACCAGCTAGGACGTATGATACTACGAGGTCCGGACAGCGCCTGAGTCTTTCTTGACTAGCACATCAGCACCGCTGCAAGTTAATTTAAGAACCTTGAAATTACTTCCAACCTCTCTCCCATATCACTGCTGGATTTTTAATTTACTACATCTCCCTTTGCATTTCTAGTCTGTCTCATTTCTTCTTTAAGTATTAATCTTTTGAGTCGCTCTGTGAGCAGCTCAAACCAAGGTTCTGTATCCACAAATGTAATGAGAGGAATTTTATCAGTGTGGGTAAAAGTCATACTTAATTGTGACTTTGCAGTTTTTCAAATTGTAAAAATATTTCTTTTTCAATCCATTTACTGACTATATTTAGTGTGATTAGCTGAATCACTTGGTTAGTGACTTATGTTTCTCACTAAGCATATCCCCTGAAGGTTGAAGTGTTTGTTGCATACTGTGTTATATTTTGTCACATGTTGTCAAAAACTCATGATATAAAAGAAACAACTTTTGACTAAAAGGCAAGATTTTAAATGAGTTTTGAGGAAAAGGTCAATCCCATTGACATCACATTTGGCCTAAATCTTTTGTTACAAAAAAATAGCAAAAGACAAACCCTTTGCTAATCTCTCATGCAACACGGATTACCGGGTGACTGATGTAGAAGATTTAGGGTAAATCCGATTTTTTTTTTATTCCCCAATCGCCCTCTCTGATCCTGAGTGGCATAAGACAAATATATTTCAGCTTGTCATGCACAAAGGTGAACCTCAGATGTGGGATTTTACCATGACTGGAGATGTAAGCGACACTGATGAGGAACAAAAGCATCATGACCCAGCACAACTGCTGCTGCAGTAGATTAAGTACCATTACATTAAATCAATGGACCAAGAGCAGACAGAGCCGTGCCACCTGATGATTAACATTTATGCTTTTTTGGATTTGCAAATGTGCTGTCCTCTCTGCCAACAATGCACACTGGAAATGTGAAGACATGTACATAGAGCGTTGTCGACAACTATGTTTCATTTTTGATGTGACTTTGAAAAACGATGAAGCCTATTGAGAAAACACTTTGAATTTTTTCTGGAAATTTAAATATTAAAGTGTCTTAAAGGTAATTTAGGCCAGAATGTCTCAGTCTACAAGCAACCAGCACAGGTTTTGTTTCTCACTGCCAGTTTGATGACAATATAAGCAGGATAGTTGTTGAGACATCAACTTTGGCTTTGGAATATCTTTTTGCAACCAAAGCATAGATTTCACCCAGAGTTGAAGTTTACCTTCAGGATGAAGGAAGGTTTTTGGTAAAATACATGGTAAAAGTTTGATATTTGACACAGAAAATGCTGAACTGCCCCAAGGAGGATGATATTATTTAATTGTATTTTCAACCAGAATTATATGCTGTTCATATTGTGTGTTTTTATTTGTAGTCGGTGCCTCTTATCAGTATGCATAATTCTCCTTAAAAGATGTTCACAAAACCTCACTGTATATGCCTATTTTATGAGAAATAAACAAAAACTGACAAAACTATTGTGTGGCTGCTTTTTGTGTTTCTAGGCAGCAAACTGGTTTCTTTTTGTCCCAAAATCTCTGGGTTGCTAGCAAGTAACTTCTGACAATTTTGGGGGGAGGATAGGTTGTAAAGTCACAGAGAGCCTGATCTTAAAAGATTTCACATAAGTTATGTACAATCTACAAAAATCTCATGCACAATTGATTATATGTGCAAAAGTGGTGTTTTCCGGCCTATTTAGATTTGGATTTTGCATGTGCTGGCTGTGTTAATGGAAGAGAAGCAATACATATGTTATAAATATGTCCCTGATGCCAACAGTCATTTCACACACAGTGGGTTAAATATTGCAAACAAGAAAAAGAAGTAAGCTTTCAGTTTATCCAGGTTCTTACTAAATTACTCCTGCCCATTATATTTTGTATTGTTACAACAACAGTCTTCCTCATCCTTACTGGAAATTTTTTGTCATTGACAAACAGAAAGTTGGTAATACTTTTGAAATCCTGGAAAAAGATTTATTATTTTCTAAATAATTACAAATACAAAGCAGAAAAGCAAAGAATGCATTTGTGTCAACCCTACTGACTCACAAATTGAAAACACACATTCCATGTGAAACCAGCTACAGCTGCAAACCCTGTGAAGTATTTCTCTACCAGACATTCCCATCTGGAGGCTGACATTTTTGCCCATTCTTTGGATAATAATCTAACCTTGACCAGCTTGGATAAAGAGCATTTAGTTTTCAAATCGTGCTACGGATTCTCAATCAAATTTAGGTTTGGACTTTGACTGGGTTATTCTAAAACATGCCTGGCACCAACTCTGCAAGACAGAGTTTAGAAAGTGTGGCTAAGCTAAATTTTTCAGTTTCCAGCATGAGTCATGGGAAGTTAGATACGACTTAAACTACTTAGTGGATCCGATTTTAGGCAAGACATTTGGCATCTTCCACACACAAGCATAGATATAAAAAAAAAAAACAGAGTACACCACACATACTCAAAATGCTTCTCAGCGGAGTGATACCACGTTCGAATTGGCCAAATCCAATCTCAAGGTTCACCACACACAGACAGCTGTTGGTGGCTGGAAGTGCTCCACTCTGTATCAGACCTTGTGAACAGATATGCAAATACAAATCTAGTACTTGTAAACCTGCAAAGAGAGGCAATGCCTTAATTCCTCCCTTCGCTGCAATCTGTCCAAGTTTGCTTTCTCTCTTCTCTGACCTTGATATAGAAAACACCACCTGGGTTCATAAAAGCGCTTATGCAAGAGAGGTAAATATTTTTTGCAGAACTCTATTTGGTGGCAATGTTGGTCCAAAATTACCTGTGATAGAGCCCTGTGAACAGTTTATCTAATGTAAATATTACACACCTGATCCAACTTTGGAATTGCTTGAATGTGGAGCAACCGCACTCTGATACACTTCTGGTTCATTTCATAAATTAGCTGCTTGCATCCCAAACAGCACTGCTGTGGCCCTGTAGCCTCAGATGTTATTCTCATTAATTCACCTCGTAAATGGCAGTTCATTACTAAGAACTGTCATGTTAACCATCTTAACAATTTCAGCCATTTAGACTAAAAAAAACACTTAAGGGTGTGGTATTTTCAGGTTTCAATTATTTATGTGAAGATGGGATTATGAAACCACAAAATTCCACCTTGTAACATCTCAGCTAAAACGAGTTTTAATGAGGCAATCTCAAAAACCTCTGAAACAAACAAGTCATCCCTACATAGCTTTACGCAAACAGTTACATGACATGTGCCTCCTCCAACAAGTCACAGCTGCCAAATCTGGGTAAAAGTATAAAGTATGTAACAAAGAAAAGTGGAACTGAATGACTAAGACATGAAACAAGTAAGATGAGAGGAAAATGTCAGTTTTACTCTTTCATCTTGTATAAAATGATGAAAACAGATCATATCTACTTCATGTTTGACCCTTTCATCTCATATAGAGTAAAACATTATTCTGATAAATGAGATAGAACAAAACGACTAAACATATTTGTACACAGTTTTGTATCCTACAGGAACAATTATATTTAACCCCTTACTGCCTGAATTTATTTACAAATATATAAACCATGAATAAGTTATGATTTCGCTGTCAAACATTTTTGAAAAATCGCAACCTGAAGCCCTGTTTTCATGGGATAAGCATTATCCAGGGGACCCATGTAATAAATAAATTACTCCTTATTGACTGCTTTTTATATGGTGCATTCACATGGGATAACTAAAATGAAACCTTATTTTGCTGAAATTTACTGACATCTCCCAGATATGATGTTAACACGCTGCAAAATTAACTGTAAATTGACTTAATTCACTTAACTGTGAAATTATTCAATTAATTGGCAAAATACTTCTAATACTGTATGATCTTTGGTATACAGAACTTATATGAACAAGTCAGTGGTTATAATATTGTCCCTGTTTCATATAAGTAACAATGGTGCATCAAAGATAACAAAACGCCACATAGATATAAAATGTAAACAAAAATGGAGTGGCATTTAGATTCTAGTGGTTTTCTCTTATTCTTTTGACATTTTCAAACCTGACCAGTACATTGTTATCATGATGTACAAAGTGCATGTAATGCACCTGTTTGTGCTACACATATGGATATACTGACTGGACTGAATACCAGTCTGCTGGGCATGCATTCACTTCAACCAAACCGAGACCTCAGCCTGTTTGCTTTTTTGTTCAGCATCAGAGTTTGATTGTTCTCTCTCCAAACAAATTGTGCTTTATATGCAAATGAACTAGAGTTGAATTAAATCTAAACAGGGCTGGTGTGAAGGCACCCTGGGTGTGTTGGGGGAACTATATTTCATGTTTTTACTCTTCAAGCCGTACATAAAACAAAATAGGCTGCTGCTGTTTGCTGAGGTTGGGGTGGAAACTTTAGGTGAAAACTAATTTGAAGAAATTCCACCATCTCATTTGGAATCTCAAGCCAGAGCAGAAATCAATCCGGACAATCATGAATACATTGGAGGAAGCTAATAAAATTCCAGAATGTCCATATAAGTTTAATATATGTACTTATGTAATATCTTACAAATAACAGAATGAAAAGCAAAGTGAATTCAAGACAGTTCTCTAATTCTTATTGTTCAGTTGCATTCAACATTCTGCTTTTGGCTTGAATGAAATTTTAATCATCCAACTATTGCAGGACTGCAGAAGCTCCTGATACCAAGAAGTCACAGAATCAATCACATTAGGGTCACTATGAAATGAGCCATGTGACCTACAGTGAAAGTGAAGATCAGTGTGAGAAAAAGTTATTGTTTATAAGAAATAACTTCTTTTGAAATACTGCTTATACACAATTAATTTACAGTTGGTAAATTTTGCAAAAGTAAAAATCAGGTGTTTACTTCGCGAAACTTTGTTACCAGAAAACGCGTTCATCTCTTAGCAACAGCTTAACAACAAATGTTATTGTTAAAAAAACATGAGATTTCTTTTGTTCTTTTGAAATTCTACATATCTTATACTACTTAACAAGAATTGTGCAGTTGGTGAATTTTGCAAAAGTAAAAATCAAATGTTTACTTTGCAGCACTTCCTTACCAGAAAACACGCTCGTCTCTTAGCAACGAATATTGTTATTGTTCATAAAACAAGATTTCTTCTGGTCTTTTGAAATGCTACTTATCTTGTACTACTTACAACTTAACAAGAATTGTGCAGTTGGTGAATTTTGCAGAAAAGTGAATTTTTTTTCTTTGGTAAATATATTATAAAACAGACATTCAACACGGGAGTAAAAATCTGATTTTTACTTTGTAGCAGTTCGTCATCGGAAAACACTATCATCTCTTTACACCAAATTAATAACACATAATGTTATTGTTTAGAAAACATTTGGTCAGATCTAGCAACGGTCTGCATGTGGGGTAGAAACTCTGGTGTGAGGGTCTATTCTTGTGCTAAAACCAAAATTAGATTTTTGGTGAGAAACTGGTAATAATGCTTTGAGGAAAGAATAATTGAGATGAACAAAATATTTGGGGTGACCATCTGCAATCAAGGCGCAGTAAGAGAAGTCAAGAAAGAAAGAGGGAGAAAACTGGATTAAAATTTGAGTGATTTTAAATAACATTTTTGAAGTGCTGTTCTCCATCTGCTACAGTACATTCAAACATTATGTTTCCTATGGGACCTGAAAGCGACTCAGTGACCGAACTTGTGCACTATGAGGTGAATCGTCTTTGTACGGATGCCAACTTTGCATTCTGACTGAGCTGCTACCCATCGCTTTATCATCTAATGCAACTTGACACTGTTTGTTTTGTGTGTGCCTGTAAGACTTTTAGGGATTGTGCAAAACGCGTGTTCAAACCAGTGTTTCGGAAGAGAAGCTTAAGTCAGGAGAAATGAAGCAAATGCTGAAAGGGGGCATACAGGGAGATGGATGAAGAGCATCAGACAGAAGGAGGGGGAGACTTTGGAGAGATGTTCTGTGCCTCAGGGACAAACAGAACTCAAATTGCTGAAATTTGACTTAATGAGAGAAAGCGTGCAAATCAAATATAGAAAAGTGCTGGAAAGTACAAAACATAACAATCAGACAAGCTTCCATAGTCAGATATTGACATCTGTGAGTCAGCGATGCAAAGAAAACTTGAAGTGAATAGTACTGCATATTTCCCCCATGTTTTTATTCATCTGTATTTAATCTTGACGCCTTTCATTAGACAAATTACACTGAGTCAGTGTGAAAATGTTTTTTTTTCCTTTGGCACTTCGGCTTGGTGTTTTTTTTTTTTTAAGTGATCACTGTCATATTGCCAGTGACATGACACTGTTTCACTAGTTGACTTCATGTTTTAGAAAAGGAATTACTTAAATAGCAACAGTCTTTTAAAATGAAGTTTTAAAGAGAGAGAGAGACCCTGAATGCCTGGTAACTACTCTAAAATCTTGACTCAGTTTTTCTGATGATGATTAAACTGCTGTGAGTTTGTTATCCCATAGTGCATCCTTGAATATTGACAAAAAACAGACATTACATTAGTCTAAACATTATGAAATTAGACTGTTTTCATGCAAAATCATGCAAATCATGTTATGTTTCTTAAGTGTGTGTGAATAGTGCATGTGCACTGGAATCAAGGCTGTGGAATTAAAGTGTTCATTTGCATCAGTGTGGAAATCCTTTACTTTTCTCTGGTGTCACCAGTGACATGCGGTGAGGTTCATAGCTGGTGGAATTGCTTATGGTAAGTTAAATGAAAAATAGGTACTTTATAGTACAGAACACAGGGTGAAAATAGCAATATAAATTATTTTATCATTATGTATTATTTTTCCATAATGAAAATAAGGAGGCCTGACCTGCAGTCAGGCCTCCCCTGGCCGCATGTCCCCGGGTGTCTGCATTTCTTTTGTTTCATATGTAAAAATCAACTGATCATGGGAATGACATTTCATTGCTCTGGGAAGTCTTCATAGGTTTATACACATCTAACTACAACACTTATCGGCGAGAAACCTGACTAAATCTTATTCTGTGTTCTGATTGGAGGATCTCAGCTTAACTCCAAATTCTCTGAAATTTCAAAACACTTCAATTACTATTACAAAGACACAAAAAATACATTTCCCTTCAAACATTTAGATTAGTTTGAAATAACATTTTTAACATACTGTATTTAACACTGAATCTTTCAAAGCAGACACAGTAATACTAGATTTTTAAAATTGAAAATAAAAGCTTATTCTAGTTTCAGGTTCAAATGTCCTTTTAACATCTGTAATTTAACATCTTTCTTTTATGATATACTTTTATGCTTAGATTTGTCATTTTCAATTTGTCTTTCTTTTGATGTCTTGTACAGCACTTTGGATTGCCTTGTATAAGAATGGTGCTACATAAATAAACAGACCTTGCCTTTAGAATATTAACTGTAGCCACTGTGAAGTTAAAAAATACCTTAGTGCTGAAAGTGAAGAATTACTTCTTAAATAAAATTAAATGCTCAACATGCACAGTTTGAGCTCTAAGTATTTCTTTTAAATAAAGTGCAGTTCTGGTCTCATGAACTGGCTTAATAAAGGATCAAACTAATAACACAGTGGTGTGATAACAACAGAGAGACATCAATTTAATGCTGTGCACTGCTCTGCGACTGAACAAAGCTCATAATCAGTTGGATGTGTAATTGAAAACCAGATTAGGGAAACAAATGAACTTTGGAGATACACAACATTGCACAATGTTAATGAATGGCATGCCTTTGCTGTATATATATTACCTCTAAAGAGGTGCAGGGAAGCCCAGAGGACATGTTAATAAACTTGCATGATTAAATTTCAATAATAACTAATGTGTGTTTTGTGCGCCCTGGATAAATGAGACATTTCAATAGTTTTTTCTGGTGTCTCTCAAAGCAAAAAGAAAAAAAGAAAAAATGCATACAAATCAAAGTATTTCCTTTAATATCCATCTTGTCCTCACATGCTGGGGGAAAAAAAGTGATGTACAGTATTATTTTGTTTTCAAAACTGTAAAATTGAAAATTACAATTCCAAAGCTAACCTGATTTGATAAGAAATACACTAAGGTTGCATCTTTCTACTGAAACAGAGTTTATATCGTAAAATCTAAGCATCCACTAAGCACAGCTGACAGGGCTTCACTGATATATGTTGTTATGGCTTGCCAATTATGTAGTATTCATGATGTAAGCAAACTGTCCTTGAAAAAGGCTCCATGGGTTCTACGAGCACATGTGGCCTCTAGAAGTTATGATCCCTTCTATTCTAATAAATTAATTTAGGCTGCCGGAGATATAACTCATAGCACCCGAAGGGATACTGCCAGCTCTACAGTAAAGGTGGAGGGTTAGCAGAGCATGTTCTTTATCTCTGCCATTGAACTCATAGCAGATGTTCCAGCCCACTGAACCAAATTTCTTCCTGCCTTTTATACGCAAGTACACAAATCAGAGCATAAAGAGACAACAAAGCAAATGCAGACCATGTTTTAGGGAGTGCGTTCGCCACAAACGATTGTACTCATCTTGGCTACGGTCGAGATTATATTCCTACTTTGTAGAGGAATAATCATTTAAAACAGGGATAGAGCATCCTTAGTGTTTCCATAGGCTTATATAGTTTCCATAAAAACAGAAAATGATGGCAATTAGCAGAAAAATTAAGACTGACACTCTTTCTACACTTAAAAGGTCTACAGGAATTAAATGTTAAAATAGTAAATGTTTTGGCTCTTTAAGCATCAACCAGCTTCAACTGGTCCAGAACTCAGCTGCCCGTATCATTACTAAAACCCCATCCATGCACCACATTACTCCTATCTTGCAAAGACTTCATTGGCTGCCTACCAAGTTCCGCATAGAATACAAAATTCTTCTGTATACTTTTAAGGCTCTTTACAATCTTTCCCCACTATATCTTTCCAATCTTATTCATATTGCCACTCCCTCTCGTTCCCTCAGATCATCCTCCTCTATCCATTTGTCTGTCCCCTCTGTCCGTCTTACTACCATGGGGAGCAGAGCTTTCAGTCGCTCTGCCCCCCAACTCTGGAACTCATTACCACCTCACCTTAGAAACATAAATTCATTCCCTAAATTTAAAACCGAACTTAAAACACACCTTTTTAGATCTGACACAATTGGTTTGCTTGATTTTTATATAGATTTTTTTACATAGATTTACATATAGATTTTATATAGATACATTGTTGTGTATTTATTCTACCTATTTTTAATTGCTATATTTTATTGTTTTTGCTATTTTTTGTTCTCTGTACGGTGTCCTTGAGTGCCAGAAAGGCGCCTTTCAAATAAAATGTATTATTATTATTATTATTATTATAATATGATACAATATATAATATGATAAAGATATTAAGTTTTTCTTAACTCATATAAAGAAGCAGATGACCTTCAGTTTATTCAGACTTACTCAAGTAAGTCAGTTACACTTGCTTGATTTATTATAAAACTCAAAAGTAAAATGCAGAAGTACATGTTCTTAGTCATACAATTTCAGAGGGAAATGTAAGAAGGTACTACACAGGAATATCTAAGTGTCAGACTTGACTGAGTGTCTAAAATATATGTTAGTGATAGCCGCAGACTCCCTGAATCTCCTGATGGACACTTAGTGGCTGAAGTCCAAGAGGAAGCCAGATGGTATTTCTAGAGAAAGACAATGTCCCCATTTTTCATTGTTGCTTATATTGTTTTCTCTGCTACAGACTCCAGCCTTGGCTCAGGAAAATGGAGTCAATCCAAATAAATTGAGAAAGAATGCATGTGTGAATGGACTTCTGCTTTTGTTACACTGTTTTTGATAAGCAGACTATTTTTATATCAAAAACAAAAATAGATGTTAATCATTAACATGATTTGCCACACGATTTAAAAAGTTCATTTTCACTATCAGCACACATGCCTAATCTCTACCAGAGACATGGAATTAAAAAGAAGTCAACACGAAGAAGGCTAAAGGAACTCAAAAGCAACAGATTGTGCTCTGATCTCAAGGAATTAAGCAACATATGAATTTCAAAATCAGTTTCACCTCTTGGTGCTTCCTCTTTCAGGTGCAAAATGCTTAAAGGTGTACCACAGCATACCATTTTATTTACACTTTTTTTTTTTAAAAGGAGTAATTTCATCAGACTAAATGGCTTTACAATAAAAACTACATGTGCCGAGGAGGATAACTGTTGGATGGTTTGGAAAATGTCCAATAAACTGGAAGGTTAATCACAGCTGCTGGGTTTGACTAACAAACAAGAAGAAAGAAAGTTGACCCTTTCGGTCATCTCCCCAGTGTCAAAGTTTCTCATATTTCTTCATCAGAGAGAAAAGCTCAGAATCGGAGAAAAGATGTATCAAATAAAACCACTAAAATATGAATATGTTTTCAATCTGAAATGTGTCTTTTGAAAGACCACACAAAATAACTTATTTTCTTCAGTATTTATCTTAAATTCAAGTTTGATAGCATCATAGTAGAAGATTTTTTTGCGACCAAAATGTGAACACCGAGAACTTTAAAGGAAGGTTGAAAAAAGGGTGGAGTACACGATACATAACTGAACTAAACTTTCAATAGTCAACAATAGTAAAGAGGAAAATAACATAACTTCATTTCTTAAAACAATTAAACAATAAGATGAAACCAGTAATAGCAACTCAAAAGGAGTTAGCCACAGTCTATTAAAAGACCATTTTGAAATATGGTAGTGATAATGCTTTAAAACATGTAGCCGAAATCAGAATAATTAATTACAAGAAAGAGCATCAGGAATGGATAAATTAGGGACATAAGTCTTAGATATGTGCTGGTAATAAATACTGTGCCAATCTCTGTCAGAATATTTATTTATACAAAATCCATAAGTGAGGCAAACTCTTGAAGCTATTTCAGATAGTCGTCTCCAAATGTGTTGCTGCTTCAAATGTGATCTTTCTCTAACTGCAGCATACATCAAGCACACCCTAATAATTTGGTCAGTCTACTTAGCCTGCTGCGTTCTGCATTTCATGCACTGAAGGCTGCTACTGCTACTCAGTGTTTACTTGTTTTCCTTCAGTCCTAACACCTCCCTAGAGCTCCAAGGTCGCAGACTCTTTCTGCTCATCCTGAAATGAGGAGAAAATGTTGAGAGAGCAAAGATTGCGCTCATCTCTTCGTAGCATGTTTAGGAGCATGTAGATGGAGTGATGAGAATAGAGGCAGGAGGTAAAACTGTATTAGTTAATAAATGTATTTAAACATCTACCTGTGAATTCTCTGACTAGACATAGAAAATCATAGAAAACAAAAGTCAAGACCTAAAATCTGTGTTGGATGTGCATGACCTTTAAGCGATCAGGTAACACTGCATGAGAAACTGTCATGCCAATACAATCAATACTTTGGAAAATCATAATCAATCAAAGTAGTCTAATGCTGCATTGAGTAAGTGGTAATAGGTGAATCATTTTCATTCTATTTTCAGGTAAAATGGTGTCAAAATTTTGAAAGAGAAACAAAGGACCATAAAGGTTTGACGAAAATGAATTTAGGACTAGAAATACATTGGTTGACAGCTGTTGGTCTTTCACCTTCATAATCTTCATTCCATCAGCTTTTGATGGAATGAAAAGTTGATGAAAATAACCGAAAAAGGTTATTTTTGTCAACATATTGACAAAAATAACCTTTGTCAATATGTTGTTAAAATTAACTACAAGATATTTGGCATGTCTGTTGAAAAAGCAAGAATGTTCAACAATTATTTCAGAAAGACAAAATTAGTTAATTAGTCCAGAAAGAAGGATGTAAGAGGAAGTGTCATCCAGTATAAACAACATGCCTGTAGGATACAACCAAACCTTAGCACCTTCTCCATTTCTGTCTAATCTAAAAAACTTATCAGTTAAAAGGAAAAACAAATAACAACTCCTATTATAAAACTATTTGCAGAACTTTAAAAACCATAGTTATGATAATGGGGTTTTTTTCCATTTAAAGTTCAAATCTGCTCAAGCTGCTTTCCTTTTCTGCACAGATATGCTGGATATTTTGCGTGTGTCAGGCAGTGAGGGTCAGTCTGTGACTTTGTCCCTGACTGCATGTGGCAGAAATGTCTATTTTGAGACATATTTTTTCAATTTATGATGCTGGTACAGCAGTCATGTAAACAATGATTTAAATCAAATGAAACTGACATACAAAGACCATGAGCGTGGTGATGACATAATTTCTTAGGTTCTTTAAATTAGTTTGTATGCTTTTGTAAGAACACCAAAATTGGAACTATATCTGAAACTTTGGACAAACCAGAAGAAAAGGACATTTAAAGAGCATTTACAGTATCATCACTGTTACAACTTTTCAGTTGTGTGAAGAGGTGGTAGCTAATAATTGTTAGATTTATTTTCTATTTTCAGAAGTATTCACTCCCTCCAAGACTGTATTTAGTGAATGCAATAACAGAACTGGGTCTTACATTTCACAGAAAAACAAAACGACGTCTGCAGTAATAAGATTATAAGCAAATCTGAATATTATACTTGTAATAAACAGGAAAAACTCTTTTAGAACTGCTAAGGTTGAATGCTACACTATCTCTCAATATTCCATCTGACTGTAGAGGGAAGTGAAAGCTCTGTGGTACAACACGCTGACAGCTGGCAGGAAGACATTCCCCAGAACATTGATAATCTCTTGCTCAAACAAGGCTCCACCTTCCTCCCAGCATGCCTGCTTGTCACCTTGAGCAGATGTTAGCTTCCCTGTTCTCATTAATCCGTCCTGTGTTACAGTCATGGCTTTAACTTTGGAAAATTAAAGACAGGGGAAAGAAAAGTCAGGAGGAAAAAAGTCTCAGATATACTTTTTTTTTTTGCTTCCACATTAAATAATACTGGATAAATATGTAAATATAACACTTAAATTTCAGGTTAACACATAAACCAATGCAGTATCTTTGCATGTCAAGGTAAAAACGTTTGCTAAATGTACACTACATGTTTCTGACCTATGCATGTTTTGACCAGCATTTGGCTCAGGATCTTTGAGAACGCTGAAGTAAAGACAAATAGCTCTGCAGCACACAGACCTTAAATGCTTTCTCTACCTTAGCAACAACACAAACACACTTTATAGTGTCACGGGTGCATTTCAGAAAATCAGAATACCATTGAACAGTTTATATACTTCAGTCACTAAATTCAAACTGTTAAATCTTAAAGATTACTTTAATCTTTAATCTTATAATACGATAATAATTTATCGTGATTGTTTTTGTCTGTTTAGTTTGATCAGTATTCCTTATAGCTAATAAAACAGGACATTTAATTTGACTTCATCCTTTGGTACACACCCTTAATAGAGAAATCTTTCAAACAGTGTTTGTGAATTCAATCTTAAATTGTTACTGATTTTATGCTCTAAAATTGCATAACCCACAGAAGAAGTCACAAAAGGTACATTTTAAACATGAAACTGCATATTTTTGTACTTAAGAACATATTACCAAATTCCAATCATTTTTAAGTTTCTACTTTGAATCTGAAACTTTCTAAAATTGATTAAATAGCAGTTTTTGAAAATATGTGGCTTAAATCTGGTTTTCGAAAAATTTTAATGAGATATACGCAAAGCATTACAAATATAAAATCAGGATTGCTTAACTATTTTTACAGCTTTACAAGGACTTGTTAGTTGATGCTTTCCATGTGAGAGTCATTTTGCATGAGTAAACTCGTATCAGAAAGTAATAACTTTTCACTTGACTAGTCAAGGCTGCAAAAAAGGGAGGGATATTTTATGTCATCCTGTAAAAACAGCAACTCTGCTCTCCTAGAAAATACACTTATGATTAAGCAAAATCTTAAGACCACACTTCCACAGTTACATAAGACATAAGTGTCTGGTTTTCAAGAAATATTCTAAAATACTATCATAGCAAAATGTAGTATTTAGTAGGATTTTTTATGTAAAACCTAGCTCCTTTACATCATCTCCAAAAGGTCACATCATGCACACTCACTTTAGGAATCTGGGAGAATTGTCAAGAAATACACTCTTAATTATCTGATTTTATGCAGCTGATATTCTGGTTTATAAATTTACCTCACTAAATTCCAGATTCAAAATGTCCTATTGTTAGAATAGGAGGGAGGAAAGGGGGAAGATTGGACAGGATTGGATTTAGAACGACAATCCAGTAGATTATTGGATAATGAGAGGTGAGTGCAAAGTCATGAGGTTACAGAATAATCCGTCTCAGTGTTGACTGCAAAATAGGTCGGACACAAAAAAAACACAGAAATGGTGGAATTATAGACTAGTTTAAACAAAATTAAAAACTAAAATTCAGGACAAATCGCCTTTATATGCCATGGTCTGGGTGTCTTAAGCCTTCACCTTGGTCAGTGCTTATTCCAAGTCTACTACTTTCTGATTAATCATAAACAAGATGCTACATGTTTGACAAATTTATTACCCATTTTCATAAGCATGAAAGTATAGTTTAAACTGTATATGTGTAGTTTAAACTATATGTTCAGTTCAGTTCAGTTCCTGGCTCTGCCTATCATTATCCAAATCAGTGGCTGACTTTGAAATAGAAACAGCCTCCTGTGATAAGCCTGTAGACACAGGTGGCAGCACAATAGTTTAAATTTTGACCCTCATGCAGCACTGTAGCTAATGAGGAAACGTTTTCAGGTTGCTCTGCTCCTCTGGATATTAGCCAGGTTGCTGCCAATCTGCTCATTAATCAGTCAAAAGGTCCTTCAAAGTAAGGGTGAGCTAGAGGTTAACAGTTCAATGTGATAATAAACCTAAATTTACAAGAATAAAGGTGGGGGAAAAAATAACCAAAGAAAACTTTATCCCTCAGTTTCTAATCTCCACTATTTTTGTACTGGTTTTTATTTCATGTTCCTTCACATTCCTTTCTACTGTTGGGGGTTTTAACTGAAAAAGTGATTGAAAATTGTTTTTTATCTTAGACTTTTAATACAGAAATAGAATTATTCAATATCATTCATTCATTTTTCATATTATTATATACACGCCTCAGTTTGCAGCGTACCTAGCCATCATGACCAGAAAGCAGTTACAAAATAGAAATTATTATTCAACTGTTACATGAAGCTGTGTTTCACAACCCTGGTCCTCAAGGCACACTGCCCTGCAGGTTTTAAGTATTTCCTTGCTTCAGTCCAGCTGATTTCAATTGATGATTGATTAACAGGCATTTGTTGAACTGCAATCAGTTGAATCAGGCACATTAAAGCAGGGAAACCTCTAAAACATGTAAGACAGTGTGCCTTGAGGACCAGGGTTGGGAAACGCTGAACTAAAGAATGAAGTACTCATGAAAAATATGAAAAAAATGAATAACACGTGTGGTTTAAAATTGATTAAAAAAAAAGATACAATTGAGAATTTCTTCACTGTGTTAGCAAACCTTGAACAGCTACAGGTGCAAGCTTCAACAGCAGGTCAAGAGTGTACTACATGCTGTAAATGTTTCCACTGTGCATTTCTGCGAACTGATATCTATTTCTGTTGATAGTCAGGTAGAGCCTAGAAAGAAGTTGTAAAGCTTATTTCGAGTATTTTCATGCAATAATCATGCCTGCTGGGTAAACCAAAGGAATGTAGAAACAGATAAGAAAAAAGGAATGAAGAAAATGTGAGGCAGAAAGCACAGACAGAGCATATAAATGTTAGTAATTTGCCTTGAAGAGATAAATTATGGCTGCATGTCATGCTGTGGCGGAACAAAGACTTAAACCGTGTATCTGTTGGTGTCCTTGACGAAGCCAGTGTTAGTTTGTACCGTTGAGGAAAGAGCGGTGAAGGCTATATTCTTTTATATGTGAAGCAGCCGTACTCCCTCTACCAAATGGATTCCTACATACGGAGTCACAAGTGATAGCTTTTGGGAAAAAGAGAAGAAATTTCAACAGACGTGTCTTCTGAGATAATCAGAATGTGTAAATCAGCAGTTATGTGTCTGCAGTAATTATCTCTAGCTCTGGCACAAAAGTGTGAACGTGGTTTGTGTGCATGATATAGCAGTCCAAACCAAATGTATGTTAGAGCTGGAAAACCACAAAATCTTCAAAATCAGAATCCATTGTTTATCTAATTGTAAAATCTACCTTTCTCAAACAAAAATAAACTTCTAATCCACCAAAACCAGATGTGCATCCCCATTTCTAGATTATACTTTTTTTAAAATCACATAATTTAAAAGTTATCTCTGTAAAAATGACATCTCTCATAGAGGTATATTCAATCAAATATATAGATTATCAAAACCACAGAAAAAAGGCAATAGTGAGTCCTTTTTCTGTAAATATTATCTATGCAGGATATATTGCGAGTTCTGTGAAAGTACACACGTGAAAACGACAAAAACAATCTGAAACTGGTTTTAGGGGATGGATCAACCCAAACAAAAGAGAAAGAGATCAAATGCACTTCAGCCCACAGGCAAGGTAATTTCCCTGCTGGGATGAATAAAGTACTTCTATTCTATTCTATTCTATTCTATTCTATTCTATTCTATTCTATTCTAAGAAAGGTAGTTGAAACGGGGAGTAAACAGCCAGACCAATGAGGCAACTGTGGGTGTCTGATAAATGAGATAAAGTTTGACTGCAGATACTGTCTGAATATTCTAACTTCCTTCCTGTCCATACAGAAACAGCTTAAGATGACTTTTCAAGACCAAATAACATGTTGTAAGGAAACTCACTACACACCTAATTGTGGAGTTTGAGTAGCAACTTTACTATGCATAAAACTTGCAAAATCAAGTTGAGCCAGAGGATATTTTTCCAATTTATATGTAGTTTAAGGACTTGAAAATGGTTACACCTATTGGTGGAATAAAAAAATGCCTAGAGCAAATTAAATCAGTTTAGGATCAAAGAAATAATATTTAATGCTCACAAAGGAGGAGAAGAATAAAACAAAGTTATCACAGTTCCCAAGGGAACAACACAGCACAGAACAAGTCCGGCAGAGGCAGGGAGAGAAAGATTTCAAAGACCCTGGAAAGAAATGCTGTGAGAGATGTCTATGTGGACCCCACGACAACTAATGAATAACTTAGCCAAGTAAAAAATCATGACACCTCTTCACAGGTGCAGAGGGAAAGTTTGCAGACCAAGAAAAATCAACTTCTGCAGAAGAGACATCTTCAAATCCGACTGAAATATGCTAAGAGATATCCTGGAGTTAGATCTAACTCACCGAAAGCATTTTCCATAGTTAGATGAGCTGCGTTCACACTGCAGCCTGAACTGATCCAATTCCGATGTTTTGACGTATCCGATCTTTTCATGACAGTCTGAGCAGCACGGATCGGATTCTTTTCGAACGCGACCCATATCCGATACGCATCCGATTCAAATCAGACCCAACGTCCAGGTCGCATTCATCCGAACTGAACGTCTCTGATACTCAACAAATGTCACTATTCTGCGCAAGCGGAGAGAAAAACAACAACCCTGACAGATTATAATGAGGATTAAGTTGTTAATATGCTACTCCGGCCGGACAACAACTTCAAATGTGTAAACTATGCTCCACCGTTAGCATCCATGTTTACTTCCGCAAACACTGGGTACTTCTTCTTTTTATGGCAGTTGGGAAGAACACTGGGAACGCTGACGCTATGGCGCCCTCTACTGCGCATGAGGGACACTTTCAGGTCGTTTGCCCGTTCACACTGCAGAACACATACAGGTTGCATTTATTTGGCAGGATGAATGGCCACGGCAAAAAAAATAATCCGATTTGACAAAAAAAATCGGAAGTGGGTCACTTCAAGCTGCAGTGTGGACGCAGCCAAAACCAGGGCTCTTTGACCAACAAGACAGTTCTTATGTTTAAAGAATGAAAGCCCTGGCCTGAAAATCAGAACTAAGAATCTGGTCAAGGTGGAAAGAATCACTAAGAAAGAAGGACATTTGAAGATTTTTAAAGAAAATCTAAAGCAAAACTGGGACTTAATCATTGCTTTTGTCTTTCAACATGTCAATGGCCCCAAAACACAGATGATCTTCAGAAGAGCAATTTTAGGGATCATTAAAAACTGACCACCACAAAGTGCACACAGGAATTTTATAAAAAAAATTGATATTAACTGAGGTTGAAGGTCCAGGCAAGATGTACAAGAAGCCAGGCATCCAAAATAAACCAAGAATATTTCAAAAGTTCTGCTAAAAGCTTTTAGCAGAGCTTTTCTTGTTTAACTCAAGAAACATCTTTAAAACTAGAAAACCTTTTAGGAGCATAGGAAAGCTACCCTTTACATCAACAGGACGTGCATTGAAGTTAACCACTTGTTCTAAAAGTAGAACATTTTAGTGAACCAAAGACGACAGAGACATCTTTAAAATCTAAAGTCTAGAAATATGACTCTGCATGATGCTAGAAGTCTGTGAATCTCATATGTTCTCTGTAGAATGGCCATTCAACTTCGAACAAAAAAATTAAACTGTTAACTTGCACTTGAGATATTTTGATATACTTATTTGAATGTGTCGCTTTTTGTCATAATTAACCCCATTTTTGCTTCAACTTGCTTACAATTTTTGAGAGTTTCTGCAGATTAGATCATTAGGCAGTGAAACTTAGCTGAAGTCAGGAGCAGATTATATACATTTTACTCTCGTAGGCTTGTTTTTATGATAACATGTATAAACCACTAAACATCCCAGCACAGCCCAGAGGAAGCAAAGGTTGTAGCAGTTCATATACAAAAAAAGTGTAAGTTAGCAGATTTAGAGATATTTAAGGTACTGAAGAGGATACTTTGAGGCATGACAGACAGGAAAACATGCTGGTTCTTCACTCCTGTCAAATGTTCTGTCAAGAACCAAACGATCTGAGGTAGGTACTCTTTTCTATCTACTCACTTAACATGTGATTTGAGTCTGGGCTGACAAAGCATCAATGAAATGAGTGTTAACCTTTCAATGTCTGCACTGAAATTTCCAATCGAATGAACTCAATGAGCATAATGAACCTTTGCATATTGTCAGGCATTGGATGAATGTTTTGTTCCTGACTTTGAACCCGTGTTTAAGTTCTGAATGTGTCAGCAGGCACGCCAGGCTTAAGTGGCAAATTAATCCAGGGGATGGCCAGGTTGTGCTCGCCCCCCCTGCCCCGAGGAGGTCCACATGCTGCTCCAAGGTCAGCTAATTTCTATCAGGATAAGACAACATAAATGAGGTGGTAAGGATTATGTGGTTTCTACCCCAAATAAGTCAATAATCTAAATATTATTTATAAATGAAGATAGGCTCTTAAGTTTCAAGAGAGTGACACAAAACTATATTTTTAAGATAAATGCAGTTTTGTTTAAATAGCATTAATTTGAGACACAATTGCTGAAATGCAACTTTGTTTCTTGCTTTAATTCAAGGGTTTTATTATCCAGTTTGAATGAAGAGTATGCGAGAAATAATTATCTTTCTAATTATCTGCCCAGAGCCCATTTTAAAATGCAGCCTAATCTAATTTAATTGGATAATTGGGATAGAAGCTGTTTTAATGACCATATGTGGTCTACTTCCTGATTATGTATTGATCGATTAATTAGATAAAATGTCTGGGGCTACGTCCAAGTGTTACAGTGTATTCAGAGGCTCTGTAGTGCAAACACAAAACATTAAAGTAGGTCTCATTGCAAGTGCTACCGACCACCAAGCCAAAATTAACACAAGTACTAAAAAAGATTAGTGGAACAGATAGAATGGATCAAAAGTTTAAAAGATAACCAAAGTGTTAGACGTATGTAAATTTATCTAAGGTTTCTAATTTTAAAAATGTAACCTGAATTTAATAATTATTAAAAGTCCTATTTTAATTCCTAATTTACAAAAAGTTTCTGTGAACAAATGTATTACCATAAATCACAAAAACTGAAAAGGTAAACAGTTGTAAGCATCTAACATGTGTGATGGAATCATTCAAAGGCATACGTAAAGAAAATCATCCTCCAGACATGCTTTTATGTACTGATTATTCACATTAAAACAACATGTAAAAACATATCAACTATAGAGCAGTTGATTTTACGTTTTCATAAACTCCCATAAATAAGAGTGCTGTAAATCAGACAGATGTGTTTTTTTTTTTTTTTTTTTTGTAGTTGACATGTTTTTTTACCCTCTAGCTTTTCAGCTGGGAGTCACTCTTCAGAAAAAAAAGTTTCTGTATTAATTCAAAAATAACATCTCTTGTAAAAAACAAACAAAAAAACCCCAAAGTTTAACAAGTGTGAATCTAATTTTTTTTTGACTGCTCAAAAATCTTACATTAAAGATCCTGTGGGACTTCCAGATCCAGACAGACAAAATGGTAATGGCGAACCAACCGGACATTGTGGTGGTGGATAAACAACAGAGGAAAGCAGTTGTGGTGGATGTGGCAATACCAAGTGATTACAACATCAGGAAAAAGGAGCACGAGAAACTGGAGAAATACCAGGGCCTCAGAGAGGAACTGGAAAAGGCCTGTAAGGTGAAGACCACAGTGGTGCCTCTGGTCATCGGGGCCCTCAGGGCCCTCGGGGCAGTCACCCCCAAACTGGAGCAGTGGCTAAAACAGATCCCAGGAACAACATCAGACATCTCAGTCCAGAAAGCTCCCAGGCCTCTGGTAGAGGACCCGAGCTCAGAGGATGAGAGACCACCCGTGGAGGGTGAGAAGGGAATTTTACATATATTTACATACATAATTTTACATATATATATATATATATATATATATGTAATGTATGTATATATGTATATATATATAACTAATTCTGGTTCCATAAAAAGGAAAGTATTTTATTTTATGCTTTATGTGCCATATAGAGTCTGGCCAGAAGCAAGCAAAGCCCTCCAACAGGGAACAAATAGAAGGGATTTGATTTAAATCAAAGTGGTAAATTGTCTGGATAGCCCACTGAGTGGTAAACAAATGCAGCCAAAAGTGTTGGCAATGGTCTGTTATACTTATTCACACACTGCACACCATAAATCTGTCCTTTGTTGTTAGGCACATTAAGTATCATCTTATTGCTGCCAAAGAAAGAAATAATAATTTAACTTGACCTCCAGTTATTGCCACCAACTTGCTCTGGATTTTCCTGCACTTTCAGTTTTCTAGGTTTTGAATTGTACTGTTTTTTTTAGTAAAATTGTTTAATTTTCAGCTGCCTGCCTCCTTCCTCCTTCTTGGATTTGCCAGGGAGAGTCGCAGATGTTAAAGAACATTTGGTGATGATAGCGGCAATTTACACCATAATTCAAAAGACAAAGTAGAGATCTTCACAAACTGACAGAAATTTTAGATCAGCCAAGTTAGAATATTTAAATGAGCATGTTCTAATCTCTCAGTGGTTTCTTTCAGATAATTTCAATTATCATTTCGTCCTGAAAAAAGGCACTTATCCACCTTTTGCCTGAGATCAACGATTCATACGCCTAAGTTTATTAGGATCAAGCTTAACCCATTTTGTCATCATTACAGTTGCTATTGATGATAAATTTGTGTGACAGGCAAATTTTAGACTTGAAAAAATTTTAACTTAGAAAGATAAAATTAAAATCTAAACCACAGAGCACATAAAAACACAAATTAAGTTTTTGTCTGCATCACAGCATCTTGCCATCAATGCAGTGTTAATCTCTGTCCACAGGGCATCAACAGAACCATCAGAGATCACCCAGTTGTTGCTGTGAGTCGTCATTCCCAGCTTTAAAAAACGCTATTCGCTGGGTACACCAGTTCAGGGTCAAAATGTTAAACTGTAGTTTCAGCATAAAAAATACATTTATATTGACAGAGGCAAGTAAACGAAGCAATTCTAGCTCTCAATATCTTGTACAAAATTCGTCTCCTTGGAGCTCTCCCACCAAGACAGATTGTAGATTGAACATTTGGTTTTGACAGGCTGATAAAATGGGTTGTCTTCATGGCACCCTATCCAGCAAAGAGTCTGGGAAATGAGTGTAAACAGTGGGCAGACCTCCACCCCACCAGCACAACATGGTGCACCAATCTCACACAGTCTCACGGAAAGACATACCTGGTGGCTAAAAAATGGAACCAAAGCAAAAAAAAAAATTACGGGCATGCATTGAAGGGAATGTTGTACTAAATAGAAATGCATAAAGGTGCTTTGCTGTATGAATTTAAATGCAGACAAGGGTTATATTAATGTGTTACTGAGGTAATAATTACTTTGTGAACTTACAAATACAGATGTAATGAAGAGAATAGGAGGCTAATGTGTACTTATAATTACATTTCACACTAGCTGCTTTTCAAAACAAGCAGGCTTCACTGGATTGTAAAAACATTAGAGGCAGTAATGCAGGAGGTAATGAAAATCTTCTCAGGGAGTAAAGAGCAAACGCAGAGGAGTAGAAATGAGCTACAAACAGATAATGACTCATTTGCCAGTTACAGGAGTCCTCTAAGCTTTACATGGAAACGATCACAAATGAAGATTTACTGTGTATGGTGAAGATAATTGTCGAACATGAGAAGGAAGATGGTGCGCACAACTCCAATGTAAAAAGGGGGAGAGTAAATGGATGCTCAGTTCTAAAGAACTACGAAAAAATAGGGATAATCAGAACTCCAAAATATTAACTGGTTTTTATTAGGGTAAAAAAATTACCTTTCCTTATTGCACACTACAAGCAGAGTACATAGAGCTATCTTAAAATGTTGGTTGTCAAGGCAGAAACTAACCTTGAACTTACATTAGTAAAGATGTCCTGCAGGTGAGATTAGATTACTAGTTATCTTTTAATTTCATTGACTGTTTGTGAAATTGTCCAAAAGGCAATAAGCACGAGGTAGATGCTTATAAAATATTTACAACATTGTGTAAAATTTAACATTTCTAAAAAATAATAATCATTTGGGTGCAAAAGTTAAAACTCTCAACAGCATGTAACTGTGTCATTTTCTGTTGCTAAAAATATTATAGTCGACTTTGAATCCTTGACATCTGCTTCCAGTTCTTATAATGTATCTCTGGCAAACTCTCCCTCAGAAAAGTAGCTGAATCTTTTTTCTTACTATATACGCCAGACAATTCAAAATATGTTCAGGATTTCTCCCAGTGTTTCTGAGTGCAGAGGTAGAAAGAAATAGAGGGAAAAGATATTGGTGGACAGAGATGGATTAACCGGCCAACATGCTAAACCCAGAATCTGTGCCCAATCGAGTCAACCAGCAAGTTTAATTCCCTTGTTTAAAATCTGGTTGCATTCTTTTATTCACCAACATCTCCTGTAATTATACCTTAAGGTATGTAATTGCCTCTAATTTGTTTCTGAAATCCAAAAAGAGGAACTTTCAAACCTCCACCACCTTGGTCAAGAGATGAACATATGCAGTGCCTTCATGGAGAGCAAACATTGCAGTTGGGCCAAACAAATGTTGTGGTGAGATTCCATCCACTTAGCCGAGGTGCTGAAAATTCAAACCCACAAGTCAAGAGATCTATGGTATTGAATTCAGGTTGCAGAGAGGCAACACACCGAGACCCGATGCCTCACCATCGCTGTATCTCAGGCTGTTAACAGACATCAGAGTCTCTGGGATCCGGAGTGGAAACACTCCGAAGGCTGGATGACATTTTATTAAGTGATTTTACGCTTAATAAAAAAAAAAAAGAAAAAGAAAGAAAAAACAGGGCTGTACACATGAACATCCATTTGCTTCTTGGTATCTTCAAGAGGAAAGTCTGTATATTTCATTTTACCTGATTTATGTTATGTTTCCCACCTTCTTAGCAGACAAAATGTAATTTTAATCCTTCCCATTTTGATTCGCTTGACTTTTGGCATGACTTCTTTTGTAATAGTACCATCTTGTGGGGCTAACATGCAACTACAAAAGGGTGAAAAATATATGTTCCTGGAAACGAACAAGTTTAAACGAATGTATGCAGGTAAACATTCATTTACCTGCATAAGGTAAATGAATATCTTGTGCAGGAATAAGATGAAGAATAAGGAGGGGAATAAGATGGAAAATAAGGAGGGTTTTTTTTAAGGATGGAAACAAATATTATAGTGATCAGTAATAAATGTTGAATGTTATTAGACATTTCTTTGTAAATACTCCTGGCTTGCTGTGGTATTTCATTCACAGTTTGACATATAATTTTATTTGATTGAAGTTGCATTCTTTTTTTATAATGACCTACTTACATTGTTGCTTGTCCAGAATACTTTATGGTTTGATAATCTGTCAACTCAGATTATCATTATGGTGCGTTGACACATGACTCGCCTTGTCATGTCCATCAAACCAGGTAAAAACCACAAACTGGACAGAGAGGGGATTTGTCAAGTCTTTGGTGGTTTAAATTTGTCCCATCACTGCTGGCCCAACAACAGCCCATCCCAAATAAGTTTGGAGTGTGAAAGTCCTGAAGATAGTGAAGGTACACATTATTACAACAGAAAGAGAGGGAGGAAAGAGACCCCGCCACTCCACCATAAAAAGAAGCATAAAAAGCCACAACATGCTTCATTTTGTGTTGCAATCTCATGTGATAATTACTTTAATTTTAGAGGACTGGACCTCAATACAAATGATTTAGCACATTGTAATTTATCCATATTCTTCTTTACTTAATTGATATCTAACAGATAACATCCTGAAGCTTTCTTTGAAAAAATGGATACCTGTGGACCAACATATTTTTAAACAAACTTATGTACCACTTCACTTGCTAAAGATTTTTTGTCACCATGAATTTGCAATGGATGTCTGGCAAAGAAAGTGAAATACGAGGGTGAGATGTTCTAAGCAAGTTGTGTCCTCATAGAAAATAGATGTCCATTGTCAATACCCGCTTGTGCATGCAGGGTTGTGGAGGGTGGGGGCCAGTGCCTGTCTCCTGAGAGCAGCCCAATATATTTTACATAATTTAATATAAACATAGACAACTGACTGAGAGTGCAGGTGATTAACATAAACTGAAATAATGTAGAATTTAAATGTTTGCTTTTCCTATAATAAATGTACAACACATGACAGAACTGACAGCAACTGTGCTGAAAAGTGTTGTTTCCTGGAATAAAACACAAAAATGATGGGAAAGAAAAGAAAAAAAAGAGGAGGGGTACAAGAGAAGGTGCTCTTAGAGAATGAGCAGAATTAAAATAATTCCCTGAAAGCGAGTGAACTATAGCCTTACGTACAAGTAGAAATGTGTTTGTCTTTAATTCCTAACCACTAGGGGGAAGTGTTGTGTAATAATTTGAGAACAAATCCAGGATGATTCCAATCAAATCCACAAGAAAGAATATTTGGAAGCTTTTACTGCTTGTACAGAAATCACTGGGAGCTTTTTAAGCTTTTAGCAGAGTCTAATTAAACAGAGCCAGCTTTGTCTGCAACTTGACCATTAAGAAGTTGTTGACAGTAACATGTTGTTAAAATCCTCCATAAACATCTTCACAATAAAACCAGACAAATATCCGACTTCTGATGGTCAAACACAATGCTGTTCTACAAAACACTGTGTGAGAGCTGGATGGTAACACCTGAGTCCTACCAGTTCCTCTCAACATTAAGACATTCCAGAAGTCACTAGGAGACATCATTCTATGCATTGTTCACCTGCAAGATTCATTACAAGCTGAAAAATAAGGTGGCCTAAAGTAACAAGAACTAGGTCCAGTTATGAAGATAAATTTCATAAAATAAAGTTCTTTCAGCATCTGTTAGGACAATGTTTAAACTGATGCATTTGAAATAACAGGAACACCAGATCACAACAAAGATATGTTTGAAAAAGTATTCTTCCCAGGCTTCCTTTACTAGTTTTAGTCACACACTGATTTGTCATTACACAATCTCGCATGCATCCAGATGTGATGTTTCAGTAGGTCAGTCTTGAGAAATGGCATAGAAACAAGTCACAAATAGACACAACTAAAAGACAATCTGGGATTGTAACAGTTACCGTAATTTAAAGTTGTCAGATCCTCCTAAAGTCTCTCTACACCAAATCCATCTTCTGCATTTAAGAAACCCAAAGTCTTTATTTTGGACTGCGAAGGAAGAATGATTTTTCCAGGAAAATGAGAAGATATTATTGGGCAGGAAATAGTACCATATTTAAGTTTAGGTCTGTTTTATTTATTCATTTCCTTTAGCTTCATTTCTTTACCTTATTGCCTATTCACTACTTAAGAGCAACTGTTGTTTGTGAATGCTCTTCCACAGTATTGGTTAGCGCAAAGTGTGTGTGCAATTCCTCATTTTGCTGATAGCTATTAAATTCCTCCACCAAAGTTTAAAATTATGTGTTACAACCTCCTCCTTTCGCAACTCCTACACCATGGTTGCAATCCATTTTCCAGAGCAGAGATAAAATATCAAAAACAAGGTTGAAAATAAATGTGTTTAATAGAACTGTTAATTTAGCTGCCTTTAATATTGCGATAACATTCCTACCAAAAAAGGAAGTTAGCTCGTAACTCTGCATTTATATTTCTAGTATTTCCTTGAGTCAATAGATCCTTTCATCAGCACCTTTTCTGAAAAAAAAGTACCTCGTTTACTAATCAACAGAATAAAGCTGGTAACGATGGTTTGTAAATCTGAACTGTATGCCTGTGTCTATTCTATCTGGTTAATTTATAGGTTAAGGGTAATGTATTTACAAACTTAAGGAGTATAATTAAGATTCACACATGTACTTACACACAGAAGTGAAATAAAGACTGAAAAAGGGTCCAAGTTTGCTAACTCAATATCTGTAGTATCTCTACTTCACATGAGAAGACATCATGTTCCTCCAGTTTGGCAATAGTAACTTCCTCCACGTCCAGAGTGGCGGCCACTAAATTCTCCAAAGACACCCACCGTCCAGGCTTCAAACACAGATTCAACAGATTACCGATGATAGGCATCTGTTGAAAAACCAGAAACAGTTCTCGTAAACTCTGATGTCAACAATCAGCCCAGGTTAGAATGACATCACCCAAGTGTTCAACTGTCTAATTTGAACTTTATCCTACCTACCTTCTGTTTCATTGTTTCCACCTTATTTTTCAAAACTACAACTGAAGAGTTTGGAGGCAGGCCCGTCTCTAGCTGCTCGACATACTGGTCAAACTTGCTAATCTGCGAGCTCAACTCCTCCATGTCCATTTCCTTCAGTTGGGTCTTTGGGGAAGTCAAAAAACACAAAAATACAACATAAGGTCTACCTGCACATGACAAAGAATGTATTTTTTGGTTTATATGCTCAACACATTAAAGCATCTGACCTGCTGCCATTTATTGTGTAGATCGTCCCATTCCTCTACAGAGTTCCAGAGAAGCAGGATCAGCCTGAATTTTGCCGCCGTCTCTTCCAGGACATCAAACCTGGTACTCTCCAGCTTTACCCATCAGAGCAGAAAGAATTACTTACTTTGAAGTTTGGCTATTAGGGGTCACTGATAAATCTGCTCCAATTTCCTTTATTTTGGGACATTGGCCAATGTTAAAACCGATCTTATCCGCCAACATAATCTACGTTCCCAAAGGTCTAAAAGTCAGCCTCTGTTCCCTGTTGAGAGGGACTTGACTGACAGACCTACCCACTTGGTCACATCTGCATAAGTGCCATTAACAATCATGACCCTACTGTTGCAAACGTAGAATCTTTGTTGCTATATTAAGAGACTTTTCAGACTATAAAAAAAAAAAAGGAACAACGGTATTGGCAAAAATTGGAATCAGCAGGTCAGGCATTTTTTTAAAGATCAGTGATCATCTAAAAACTACAATTGGTGCACCCCTAGTTGTGACTGTCAAAACTAAATGAAAAATTCACTGCAAAGATGCTGGACTGCATCTTACTTTGATTCAGTTCAGCATCATAGTAAGATCATGTTTATCACAGTATGTATCTGGAAAAAAAAGACAAAAAGTAGCACCTTGAATCTATTTTCATAGAAATTACAGGATGATGCCTGGGCTTCCAGCCTATTTACATCAGTCTGGATCTTCTCAAAGTAGGGACGCACTGTAGAGGGGCTTACTTTGATGTCCAAAAAGTCTGGATTCTGCACATAAAAGAACACACCTCTAAACAAAAAGCGGAACATATTCATACTTGAGATAAGGTTGCTCAACAAGTTAGATTTTTACAATTTCACACTACTCCAGGAACAGATTTCTGAAAACTTTAAAACATTCTGGACATTTGAGTACAAAATATTGACCTCAAATTGCTTTAATAATAATCAGGTCTTAATATCTTTAGGTACCACTAAAAATGAAACAAAACAATGAATGATGAAACAGCTTTTTATTTACTGAGTTTTGATATTAATTTTATTGATTTTTTACTGCTTTCTGCTGCAAGAACAAAAATAAATCTGCTCTATTTCAAAATCTATAACTTCTGGACTTTTCATGATTTCCCCATATAGATGGGAGTATCCCACAATGAACACACGCTTTTTTAAAGCAGTTTCCAAACATATTTCTTTCTGTAAAAAAAGTTTTGGTGGTTTGTTTGAAATTTTATCCAGTCCCAAGGTATTCATTTTTTTCATACTAGATCTATAAAATAAAAAACAGCACACGTCCTGTGTATAGGAACCATCTTTAAAGGGCAGATAATTGGAAACCACTGTACTGAGTCCTTCATTTTTTGAGTTCTAAATGCATGTATAATGTAAATTGTTTCAGGGAGGCGTAATTGTATTATATTTGTTTTTTCAATTTACATCCCATTTGTAATATACAGGATTAAAACCGAAAAGAAATAGAGTATTTACATACATTTTACCTGCAACGTATGTGGCAATTTTCTGATTTCTTCTTGCATTTTACTTTCATCTGTGGCCAGGGAGCTGATAAATCTCTCCATGTTCGACTCCCTGTCTGCCACCCCGTCGTCAATTAAATAATACAACAAGCTGATGTTGGGTTGCAGTGTGGCGAAATCAACAAGGTCCTGAGATGGTACGGTAACAGAGTACGCTTTGAACAGATTGTACACCTTGGAAACATTGTCATGCTGCTCCTGTACGTCCAAGATCTAGTGAGATGGCAAAAAAGGACTATAAATAAAAGAGTAAGAAATAGATTCCTATTTATCAATTACAGCAAATATTTCTTTTGACATCACAGCTGTGATTTAATACAACAAAGGGGAAAATTGCTTCTCACTCCGTCCTCAAAGTCATCCAGGAATATGAGCTGCTCAGCCATCTCCACTGTTGTGGAAGGACAGGACTCCAGTGTAGTTTTGGCTTCACCAACTTTAGTCAGGAGGTCATCGACTTGTTTCCTAGCCAGCTTTATGAGCATTCCATGCGATTCCTGGAAAAGATGAGAAACAAGGACTTCTACAACACACCTTTGACTTGTCTAATAAAAATGTTAATTTGACCTTTGGTTGGACTGGAAAGTATTTCTCTAATTAAATGTCTTCCTGTGGCATCGAACATTGCTTACAAAAGAATGTCAGTCGGGTTTTATTTAAAAGAATAAAAAAAAAACTAAAAGGCCTCGTAGCTAATTTGTCAGAATATTATTGTGGTAAAAAAAAAAGCATTACTGAAGATCATTTCAGTACCTAATGTTTGCAATGGAAATTTGCGCATGGTAGGTAGTAAATACATGGGATTTTTTTGACCACATGAAGCCAGTAGAAGTTGATTTGGAAAAGAAAATGCTAAAGGAATTGAAAAAAATACCAAAGTGTTTCAATGGATTACATTGCAGTTGGATAAAATGTCTCTATATTTATGATTCCATTAACATAGTTCTGACCTCCAGAGAAGAGAGAGTTGAAGCATTAAGCTGCTGTTTGAGCTGTGTTTGATCCACCAGCAGTAAGCCAAGATGCATCTTGTCTTGGATAGCTATGGCCTCCTTATATTTACCATGGTATAACTCCAAGGTTTTGGCAAAAAAGCTCAAATCTGTAAGACAAAGACAACAAGAAAAAAACTGCTACTTTGTATATGACTTACGAATACATACTCTACAGCACTATGACAAAGTACTTGGTGCACACTAAATTTGTTGGGCTTTTGGTTTTTCTTGCTACATGTAACGGGTTCAGATCATCCATTAAAAGTTACAGTAAAGCATGCAGATTAATGCATTGCTCTAATAACACCACTTCTTTCAGTAACGTGTAACTATTTACAAACCAGATTAAAAATTAACTATCAAGGTAACTCTGTGCTACCTTTTTTGCCATTTGCCTTTGTAAGAAAATGCATTTGTTATCTTCGTTTTTAGGTGTGAAAGTGAAAAAATTGAGTTAAATTCAAATAAAATGCAGTGACATGTCTGTACACAGAGAAACCACCTAATGTAGCTATTTAAATTATACTGCAGAGAAGAGTGGGTCACTATGCCTCCAAAAGCAATGTATAAAAGACATTATGCCAGTTATTGCATGCAGGCAGTTGTTCACAGAGGGCCAGGTTAGTTTGGATAGCTTTCTTCCCTCAGTAAATGAAACCAACATTCAAAAATTTATTTTTCTATTTACTCAGGTTATCTTTGTCTGCTTTTTAAATTTGGTTGATGCTCATAAACATTCATGCGTCATAAAAAATGCCAGCAAATACTGTTTCACAGCTGTTTATACAGTATATCTGAAAATTGATTATAGTGATTCTCGACTTCTGTGACCATATTTGGCCTTATACTCTTGGCTGCATTGTATTTTTTATTTTTTTTTTACAATATTATATAATATCTAAAACCAAATTTATTATAGATAGGAGACCATTTGTATTTTCATGTATTATTTCCTAATTAAAAATGACTGGTTTTGGATTTTTAATATATCAAAACATGTCTACACAAAAGTATTGCAAATAAAATATCATAATATCAAAGTGTGAGAAATTTTTCAGTCTTTTGGATTGAGTCATAGTGTAGTAGATTCCTACACTTGACATAGATTACCAAGAGCCCAAGGTCGAGAGTGTTATATGCATCAAAATACTGTATAAAAAGAAATGAGTGAGAAAAATGGGAACTCTTTATTCCAATATTCAATAAGTTTGTAGCTGCATGTCATTCTTCAGTTATACAGTTTGTTTTTAAAATTTATGGGAAAGGATTAAAACAAAAACCAAAATCAGAACATTGCCAGCCTTATTTACTCAAATGACATATAACGTGTAGATCTTAATCTCACTGTGCATATTTTTACTCTGTGTTCTACATGAAAGATTCAAGCTTAAGGCTTTGATACCACATGGGTTTTTCTAAAATAATGTTTATTAAAACCCTGTTACTTTTCACCTCCTGCATAAAATACAAACACAAATAAAATAAAACAATTTTACAGATTGAGCTGTTCACTGCTGTTAAGTTTGTCAATATTTTACAAATTTTTATTTCTTACTATTCCAACAATTTATAGACTCAGCAAAACATGGGAGTGCAGATGTAATCTTTCCCAATTTTTCTTTTTACATTTAATGGATACATCCAACGTGTTTTGTTGTTGAAAACGTGTTTCCTCGACAGAAAAACAGAAAGGGTAGCTAGAAAATCTAAGAATAATAATATAACCTTCTAATGTGTACAAGCTACATACAAAATGAATATGGGCTTATGGTGTTTACAGTGTAGATAAAAATCATGTGCAAAACAATGGACATAGAAATTTTACATAAATTTTAATAACACTGAAACATTATTAAAATTAAAATAAATAAATAAATAAATTAACAAAAGAAGAAATCTTTAAAAATGTTCCTCTAAAATGTAATCTAAAAACTGTTCATTGACTGTAATTATTTTGTCACAATTACCTGGTTCTGTTTGTCCCATTGCAACAAGTTCCAGATGTTTATTCTTCTTAGAGAAATCCAGAAAATGCTCAAATGTGCGTGAATAGACTTTGGCTGAACCAAAGGCTAAATGGAGTGCATCCTGAAGGGAAGGTAAAAAACAAGCATTAAAAATTTGGATGTAACTACATAGAGTTTAAGTCTGAACAAAAAAACTCTAATAAAAGAAATTGTGTAAAGACCTACCATGATCTTTTTAATGATACCTTGAAGGTGGATATCTTCCTCCAAGACAGTGTTCAAAGAAGGACCACCCTCCAGATCCTCCTTTAAGTGCCAAAAATAAACACATACATGAGGGAAAGGAAGCATTGGACACATCAATGGTTTTATCAGACAAGGAATAAGGCTATTGGCATCAAATTCACACCAGATCTCAATAACAACCCCAGTAATCCACACATGCAAAGATATGAAGCCAAGTAAGTCCATAATCAAATTATGTATAGTAAACTAGGATGAAAGAATAAGTAGTGGACACACATCTTGAATTGTATACTTTGCACGAAGCATTTAAAGTAATGAAGGCTTCAAGACATCCTGTATAGAAAAATTAGCCACATGCATTGATGTCGGGTTTCTGTTCTTTCACACAGATGGCATCAATTCTTAAAGACTCTCAGAGAATATTCTAAACATTATGATCTTTAGGTCCTTTCAAAATATTTCAATTGGAGTCAAACTGGGTGTTTTCAAGTTTCACCATTCCAACAGCTTCATTTTCTTTTTTTGTAAGAGCTTTACTGACTGGGATTTGTATCTTATAGAAATATTTACTATTCCTTTTAAGTTATTAGATGCTGGTATCATGTCCTAAAAAACAGCTCCACAGCAAGATGTTTTCTCTTCCAAATTGTACTGCAGACAAGGTGTTCAGGGCCTGATAAGTGCCAGTCCTCCTCCAAACATGATGTAAGCAATGGAATTGGAAAACGTACATTTTGGTGCGATCAGAAAATACGAATGCAAAAACTTTCTAAATACTGTCAGATCATGACTATTTTGTAAGCTTTCTATGCCCCTCTTAATCTTCATGTTCAATAATTATTCTGTAATTCCACTTTTTTTTTTACAAAGAAGTTATGGACTACTTTGTTTCAGTTTTTAAGCATCTGTGGATTAACTGTATTCTTACAGAAATATGACATGCATTTTATGTTAATATTAGAAATATATTAACTGAAAACAACATTATCATGTACAATTATTATATTCAACGTAAATACAATTAACTTTACATTTAACATAATAAAAGCTTCAAAGAAATGTTTGAAACATTTATAGGGGAAAACTTACTCTGAATATCTAGTCAGAGATATATGATTAGGTTCATGAATATTTTTACCATCACCTGTTCAAAATCTATCAGTGAAACCACTTCAGTGTCTCCTGTGAGGGACATCAAAGACATTCCTGTATTCTTGAACTCCCTGATTAGGTCTCTGATGGTTTCCTGTATAAATTATACTTTAAATATATTACATATGTATATTTGAAATGTGAAATATTACTTGTTGCAGAACATGATAAACAGACCTGGAAGTCTTCCTCAGAGGGCTTGAACGTCAAAACATTTAACTCCAGCAGTAGCTCAGATGTTAATAAAGGAAAGTCAGGAAGAACCTTTGACACACAAACAGACAAAAACATAAACTCAATACCTTGTAACAATGTTCAGTATAATCTGAAGTAGATAACAGCTGACTTTGCTGAAATAAGTTATGAAAAACTGTCCTACCTTCTTTTCAGAATCCTCTTCAGAAGGAGCCTCAGGCTGGTCACTTGGGGTGGGAGGAGTGATTTGGCAGGGATTATGACCTACCTGTTCCTGGAATACAGTCAGGATGATATCCACTGCATTTAGCACCAAGGAGTGCACTGTGCTAAACATCAAATGGTCAACATGACGAATGAAGCTGGGAGGGTTAGAGACACGGAACACCTGAATTAGATTTGCCACAATGAATAAGTCAGTGGTGTTGCAGTGGTGAAATTAGGCTATCATTACTGCTATTTCTGATTGTGGTATTCGAGATAACATGTACTTTTTTACTTTTGAATAACTCCACAACTTTTGTTTAAAAAGTAAATTTAATGTATTTAATACAAGAAATATGAATTCAGATCATGTGGCCTGCTCTAAAAGAAACAAAATGCATCATAAAGGACAAAATTCCAAAAACATAATCATTAGTAAATTGATGTTTGTGACTCTTTTGAGGATAGAGAGAATAATGAGGGTTGTTTCCTAAAGAACACTTAAATAATGGTACTCACATTAACTGAATACTACCACATAATTGTCTACAGTCAGAGAAGTTCCCAAAGGTTTTGAGGATAATTAAACTGCCATTAGAAAACAAAAATAATCACATCTTTCGAGAAGAAATGTTGGCAGATTTTGAAAGTTTATTTGATCTGACTTCTTGCTTCATATGCATGAAGCAGTATCAACTAAGATGTAAAACAATACGCAAAAATATACTGAATCCTATTACAAGTTTTAGGTTGTGGAAAGGCTAATGCGACAGTAGAAAATATCACATAAACAAAACAACAGCAAGAGATTTATTTGTTATTTAATATTTTTAAAAACGCAGTAAAAACAAAATTTGTTTCTCTTGACTAGAGTTTATGTCATTCATTCAATGAATAACATACAATCTGGACAAGAGAAACAAATTTTGTGCTTGCTACATTTAGTTTGTCGCAGACCAAACTTACAGTCAGAAAAAATTAGTATTTTCTGACAAGTATCTGATGTTGTTTGTGTTTGATGCCCTTATTTCTAGGTGTATGTGCTATTTGTGTATTAGAAACTATTAATACTCTATCCTGCTATACAAGGTATAACCATCAGCTGGAAAAAGCAGTGATGGTCGTTATTTCATGCAGGCCAACTCTAAACTGTGGCCAGCTGGAAGCTCAACCCATTCTATGCATCCTCACTCTGTCAGCTCATGTAGATGATCTGCATGAGCATCCAAATGTCAATTTAGATGCTCAGTTGATCATGAAAGTCTTTTGCCATAACAACATGTCTGCTATCTTCTGAATGTGATCTAATGTTATCGCAATCTCAATTAAAAACATTGAAAAAACTTGCATAAAGTAAAAGTAAACTCACTCTTGCTGAAGCAGACGAGAACATGAATATGCAACGTAGTCATTCTGAACTTTCGTGAGCTTATCCTATTTTTAAGTGGTTTCATAATCAATGTTTTTCCTTTTTAAAGAGTGAAGCTGAATAAATGCATATTTACACAGTTTGAGCAATAAAAATAAATAATAATCTGATAATCTGATTGTTAGCATTGAAAAAATAAATTCAGAAAAAATAATTAAAAGCTGTTTATTTTAATTGAGTGTTAGATTTAAATTACTTGCTAACCACTAGATTCTGCTTTTTAGTACATTTTGCAGAGCATGTTAACTTTGTGAAAGCGAAGTTGGACACAAATGATGAAATTAACAACATAAATGAAGAGAAGAAATTTACTAACCAAGTCATCCGCTTATAAAAAGTCGCATTTAAAACTTCACTGTTATAACTCCTCGCAGACATAGTTTTATGCTCCACTAGGTATGTACGTCCATCACAAATTGTCACCTTCTTAACAGCTTCTCGAAAGTGCAGAAGGTTACTCTGTATCTGACAAAACAAACACAGGCAAAAGGTTTCAGAACACGCCAACAAAGACAAAACTTTAAATGTGTACAATAATTACTTGTGACGTATTTGTTCATGAATGTACTGCTGCACCTCATGTTGTTGTTGGACCTGAGACTCATAGAACTTCTTCAGTGTGTATGTTTGGTTTGCTATGACCCGATACGGCCCTGTCTCGGTGAGATGGCATGAGAGTGCCCTGATTTTCAACAATGCTGCTCTCAGATTCTAGAGAACATATACATATTGTTAGTAACAATTCATTATGAAAATTACACACATAATTCTTTTTTATATCCCATTTTAATAACTCAAAATATTATTAAAATGTTTAATTGTTAGCTTAACACATTATCTACATTAATGACACATTATTGAATGGTCTTTACTGCACACTTCTGACAAGGCTGTGCAATGACATTTTATGGCATAGAATAGCATCCTTGTTGGCAGTGTCAATGACTAGATAACTGTCAAGTCAGCGGTCACTCCCATGAATATGCAAGGCATAACACAACATTCCTGTTTTAAAAATCCTTTTGTGAAAGATTCATATTTTTAGAGAAACTGAATTAAAGATTTTCATTAGCTGTGCACAATATTGTCTTTTTTTTAAAACAAATCCCAGTGTGTGCAATGAATCTACTCAATTTATGAGTTTCGCTTTTTAAACTTAGCCGAGTATATTAACTTTTTCACAATGTTCTATGTTATTGAGATGTACATGTGATTGTAAGGATTTCTGTAAGTTATGGTTGTCCACTCTATGCACAAAACATACCGAGTCCAGTATAAACAGGTCGATGTGGAGAACCGCCTTAGCAAAGTCACGCTTCCTCTTACACACCTCGCTGCGCCACAGAGTAAAGGCTTTACAAAGTCTTTGGGAAGTCAAGGCTGCAGCGGATTCGGGGTCTAACTCATAATAATCACTTTCTGTCAATTTTGCAAATGGTTTCTCGTCGGTCATTGATAAAGCTTGATAACTGTATGACCTTGCTTTTCCTGAGGGCGTGGCTGACTGGGCTCTCTTTTCTGTAAAAAGCATCCGATTGAAGTCCCTTATAAGTTGTAAGCTGGTCGTTCTTGTCTCCTTTTCCTGTTTTATATGTTTTGTGATCTTTTCCTGTTTCTAGAAAAAGAAGAGGCAGTTATGTGAAAAAAAACCCTACTACAAATAAAATATTTGTTTATTTGTTTAAGGAGGTTCATAGACAACTTACAGCTTGCTCAAATGATGTTCTAAACATTGAATCTAAAGTGTTTATTTCAGTCATTTTTATGAGTTTTTTTTAGCTTTATGGTTTGATCTTAGCTTGTCAAAATCTCACCTTAACTGGAGATTTTAGAGGAGTAGGCTGTTGTGGCTCAGGGACCTTCTGTGTGCATTCTGGTTCCTTTTTTCCCTTAGTTGCAGGTGACTGGGTGTGCCAGCCTAGAAATATCATTTGCTCACGAGCCTTCAAGTGGTTCACACTGGGTTGTCTTAGCAATACAGGTCTCTTCAATACAGCCTAGATTAAAATGAGGAAAATGTCTAAAAATGTGCTGAGATTGTAAAATTTTAACAAACCTTTACAGTTATTATTTTACAGTCATTTACGATCTACTCTAAGTGGCTTTTACTGAGCATAAAATTGGAGTGTTTATTTGGTATGATCAGCCTGTAAACATTAGTCTCTCTCGTCTCTGGCGGGATGTTGTTAGGCAGAAAAGCACTCAAGCAATATAATAAAGGTAATGCTCCAGTTACCTTAAAATCCTTCGATATTGTTGTTGTTTTAATGTAACATCTATCTACATTACATTCAAACATTGCATTTATTCTCTTTCAAATGATTAAGAATCACACAAAAGTCCTGGCATTCCAGTAACTGAAACAAGTTGACTAATCTGGTGCACAACTGCCAGCAAAACAGACTCAATATTCAACAACAGCAATGTCGGCCAACTTGGGAAAAAGTAATAAAAACATTTACATTTTTCTATATCTAATTTCTATAGTAACTCAAGAAAGCTTTTCTGAGCTTAGACTTTCCTTTGTTCATTTCTTGCCTTTACATGGAATATATAACTCAAAGAATATTTTCTTCCTGCTTGTTTGTCCTTACTTCACTTCAACTATTAAATAGAAAAACAGAAACACAACAGTTTCAGAACTAAAGCTTGCATATCTTAACCATGCTACAATAGAACTAAAGGAATTCACCTCCTACATGCATTAAAAACAACAACAAAGGAACAAGTTAACAAATGGATAATGGAGAGCACTATGGGTGCCATTGGCCACTATTGGATAATAAACTCACCATTGCTCGGTGATAACTGATTTGCGTATCGTTGGATTTCAGTTGTAGCAGGCATTCTTAATACATTTTGAACTGGGAACTCGGAACATTATTTACTTTGACTTCAAAGTAAAAAAAGGGTGAAACAAATTGCCAAAGGTGAAGTTCAAAAAGCAATAAGTTCCTTTACTCAGAGCAAATGTAATATGTGTCTCAATAACTAAAAAAGGTTAAAAGAATTACAGAGATATTTTTAGTTTTAAATTTAACTTAAACATTATAATCCCGTGCGATGAAGCTGTTAATTGGGATGTAGAATTGGGTAATTTTTCTTTTTTCCTTTTATGGAAGGATTGGTTGTGTTGTGTGATTTTGTCAACATAACATCCAAACGTCCTGGATGCCAATATATCAGCTTACCATAGTATGAGTACAACTAATGCAGTTTTATACCTGTTCTGGGCGAATTCCAGATCCCTCGGCCCTTAAGTGCCCACAAAGCGTAGACCACACCTCCCTCTGTGATTCATGGCATATTTTTATGAGCATAATGATTAGATACACTTTCTTTAGGCCTCACCTGTGGGTCTACTTTATATGCAGGTCCTGGTGGTACAGTGGTGCACTCCACTCGATTGAGTTTGCATTCTAAAGCAAAAAGAAGGTTTACTACCATTATGAAACGGGCTAACTACAGAAGCATTTAACTGTCAGAGCTAGGAAATAAATTCAGCACTATCTTGTTAGAACAAAATGCTAAGCTTGTTTTAACAAAATAAATTTTAAATCCCATTAACACTAGAACTACTGAGCTTCTTATTTTCTGATTAAAAGTACCTAGAACAGCTTCTTTCTCACAGAGCGTCTGTTTCGAAGCCTGTGTTAACAACGTTTGTAGACCCAATGACAATCGTAAATCCATCATTGAAGGAGCACCCAAGCACAGAGGTGGCCTTCCGGATGAACTTATCTAACTGCTTCCAGCGTAGTATGTTTACGGTTGCTGCTCAAACATTAGAAGATTTCTAATGCCATCCTAGTCAAAAAGGTCTTCAGTAGCATCCCCAGCACTCCCAAAGTCTTCAGCCTCCTAAGCATGAGGAACGATGACCGTTGATATAAACTAGCCAGCATATCTAGGTGGGCCCCATATGGGATAAATGAGAGCAACAATATGGGTCCCAGAAGGTTTTGTTCACGGTTTCCATGGTGGCCCTACATATTTGCCCTGATATAGACCAACCAAGGGAGGCTGGCTGTGAAAGAGCTGTGACAAAGGTCTAGTTTATTATTCAGATGAACACCCAGGTACTTAAGAGTCCACTATTTATATCTGAGTTCCCTGGAGATGCTAACTGACGTCAGTGCAAATCTCTACAGGTTAAGTAGTTCAAACAGAGGTGGGTAGCATACCCAAACATTGTGCGTGAGAGTAACACTAATTCAAGATATTTTTTACCTTGAGTAAAAACAATAAATAGCCCTCCAAGAAATTACTCAAGTAAGATTAAAAAACTATTTTATGAAAAGCTACTTAAGTAATTGACCATATCTAATTTAATACCTTGCAATCAGACAGACACAAAAAGCATTCATTTATGTGCCAGTTCTGGTATTTTAAAGACTAAAATAAAAGCGAATTCAAATTACATAATTACCAATTCAGGCGGATCAAATATATTTTCAATGTACCTGGTCTCTCTCTCTCTCTCTCTCTCTCTCTCTCTCTCTCTCTCTCTCTCTCTCTCTCTATATATATATATATATATATATATATATATATATATATATATATATATATATATATACTGTATATATGTAAACGACTTAATTGAAAATAGCATTACATTAGAACAAGACTTGTGTACAAACAAGAAGTCTCATTTTGACATAATCTATGGGTCTGTGCCTGGTGCCTTTTTGGTTAAAATATGTGTCCTTCATTCAGTGAAACTACAGTAGGAGTATACAGGAATTTTACTCACTGAACGATATGATACTAAAAAGCACGGCGTAGTCAAACTACTCCTAAAAGTACTCTCCCCATCCCACCAAGAAAGTTACTCAAGTAAATGTAACTAGTTTCTACGACTAGTTTTATATGTCGTGATAACGAGAAAACAATAGTTCCTCTGACAGTTCACTTCTTGTAAGGTCATAAAGGTATATCCCATCTGACTCACATTTTCTCACTCTGTTGGAGCATATAAATCTTGTTAAAAATAAAACTTTCTGGTTATAACATTGTAATACGAGAAAGTTTTATATCTCGTAATGACACGGTGCTGCTCCTGAATATTCCCCAGCGTTAGCAGTTAAATGCTTCCGTAGCTAACAACCCAAGTCAAAATGTCTTTATTTTCTTTGAGTTTTAATTCCTCTTTAACTACACCCACCTTCACCTCGGAGTGGCCTGTCCTTAATTTTCTTTGAAATATCTCGGGAAGAGGACGACGACGATGCAGACGCCATCATCTCTGGTAACCGCGGCCGTTGAAACAGAGACAGAAACAGCCCGTGGATAAAAGAAACAAGCTGCGGCGTAACGTAAAGTATTATAGGAGCCAACCGAGTTTTTAAGTGTCGTTAATGTGAAACCTGGTTTCGATAGTGTTCTTAAAAATGTTTTTTTTTTTTTTAAAAAACAAAACACTTCGCGTACTTTAGCGTCGTTTTCCAATGACTTATCCAAAGAGTCCTCTACTTTATGAACAAATCTCTTTGCGTCTTTGTTTTATGGTTACAAACATGAAACTAACGCTTAGTTACCTAGCAACGGAATTCTTAACCTTAGAGATTTTATCCTAAAGCACGTGGCTCCCCCTGCAGTTTGAGTCGAAGCAGACCAAAAACACTGGTTTTCTAATTTTTTATTCATTTATTGAAACACATACAATTCCTTCTTAGAAAATATGCTATTAAATGCCTCTGGAAAAGCAGCAACAACCCAAACTATGTGAACCTAAGAAAGAGTTATAAAAACATATTCTATTTTAATATTTTCCCAAAGTTATGGCCAACTGTCATAGAGTCCCCTGGATCCACTGTGGCAGGTTTCCTTCGCTGTGATGCGAACATATTCAGCTGTAAAACAAACAACATGCACATACAGTAACTAAAACTATAATCAACCTGAAATATATGCATCTTAATGGGAGAGGTGTGTATATTTATCCTGTGTAGAAAAAGAAATGCAGCTACCAGTACCTGATGCGAAGCTGTAGTTGCCTTCTGTTCAGCTTGTGTCAGTCTTCTCTGGAGACGACTTGTCTTCTCTTGATATTCTGCAAGCTGTTTCTCATACTGAGCAAACACAGATCAGTTTGACACATGGGGTGTAGCACTAAAGTTTCTGTTTAAGATTGTTTTCAAAGCACAACAGTTCAGACAAATAGTGCAAATATCTGTCCATTATTCTTAAGCATAAATGACTTGGAGCATAATTAAATATTGTATTTATTGCAGCAATTCTATTGAAAAAACTGAAACTCATACCTGACATACTGTACATTTGTGTTAATTTCGATAATCATGGCTTACAGCGAATAAAAACACAAAAACCAGCTTGTCAGAAATTACAATTTAACATAAGACCAATTAAAAAGGATTTTACTGTCCTCAAGGAGGTTAAGCCTCAAAAGGTCATTGCTAAAAAAGCTGACTGTTCATAGAGTGCTGTGGCCAGACATCCATCTGTCATTTACACTCGCTATATGTTTAGTGGGGTCGAGAAGGGGCTGGTGCTCATCTCTGGCAGCTAATGGGTAAGAGCAGTGGCACACCTTGGAAAGGTCAGCAGTCTATCACATGGCAACACAGGAAAAACAACTATGAACACATATTCGCTCTCACCTCCGGGCAATTTCAGATGACCAATTAACTTTGCATGCAAGTTTTAGTCTGTTTCACTAAAGTGGAGTATTCAAAAACCAATGCAGGCCCAAAGAGATGATGCAAACTATAGACAGAAAGACGTTGGCTGGAATTATGTCAATCAATCAAAGTGCTGCCCATTTAGGCAATTATGTCATTTCCTGGTGCTGGTCCACTGTGTTTTATCAAGTGCAAGGTCTTGTATAACATTGAAGTTTTATAAAAAACTCAATTTGGGGTTTTCATTAGATGCAAGCCAAAAAAATCTAAGTTAGCCAAAATAAATGGTATAAATACATGAAAGAGTGTCATTATTATACAGAATATGAGTTTCACTTTCTCAATTAAGTAAAATTCACAACATTTTCAAATATATTCTAATTTATTGAGAACCATCAGTTTCATTTAACAGTATTTCATTTGCTGATATCAACTACATGATCTGCTAAATTAAATCAAACACTAGTTTGCTCCTGTTTGGGAGTCACACATACCTCAGATATTGTGTTATGGTCTGTTTGGAGCTGGTTCTCCAACTCAAGCGAGCGTTGTTTCTGCCGTTTCAGTTCTGCCCTGAAAGCATAGCAAAGATGAAAAAAATAAAATAAAATAACATTAGAGCCAAGGCTCTGCTCAAAGACACAACAAAAACATTTATAAAGCTTTGTTTTCCAGCATTTGCACTATTTCAGATGTATATCGGCTATTGCTAAGAGCAGAACAACATCAAGTGTCAAATCAATTTTTGTATGAGATGTTTCAGCACCTTTGATAGTGTTCACGGTAAAACAGATGCAATAAAATCCTCAGGCAGTGGAGCTTAAAAAAATAAGGGTATTTGTTCTTGAATAATACACTGTTTTGTACATAATGAATCACAGTATTAAATATTTATGCATTTCATCAATTTTAAACATCCCCTTTAAGCTGTCTGCCAGTTACTAACTACTTTTACATTAAATTGTTATGGCTCAACACTTCATGTTGAGGGCTTTATCTTGCAAAGAATGTGCTGGCTTTTGTCAAGCACTGAACAGCTTTCCATTTTTTAATGAGAAACAAAGAAAGAGGGGGGTAAAAAGCAAAGCATTTTGCATCAAGTGAAAGGCACAGGTGCACTCAGATATACCAATAGACGCTGCACATTTGTTAATGTGATTTGCCAGCCCATTTGGATAAGTAGTCAGCTTAGTCAAAGGCTACAAAGACACTCCAAACCGGAGTGCCGTCGAATCAAACGAGTGGCTTGAGGAAAACAGTAATGGTGTAAGAGTGACAATGCCAGGATGTAGACCTGAACCCAGCAGAGCATCTCTGGAGACATGAAAGAGCCGCACACTAATGTTTCTGCTCTTGCTTGATAGGTCGTGGAAAAATGAAAGAAATCCCAAGAGTAAAGCTGAACCACACATGGAAAATAACCGCAACAAAGATCTGGGAAAAAACTGGCACCGAAAGGAGCTTCAGAGACCGCCTTGGGGCTCAGATTTATACAGATCATTACTCACTAGTAATAAACCCAAAACCCTTCTAATAGAATTCTATTCCACTTAGAAATACTTTAATAATCCCAAATGGAAATTAGTTGTTGTCTTAACTTTCATGTATTGATCTCTTGCATCTTAGAACTGCTTAGATCTAACTTAATACATTTGCTCTGTACAGTATGCTGCACGCAGCCTTACATAAATAAACGTATTCTCTTCCTTTTCAGAAACACCAGAAATAGATCTGTGCATTTTTTCCTTTCCTTAGAAATGTTAAAGCCCATCTCCACACATTCTTACTTGAGAGCTGTGATTTTACTTTCAAAGGCCTGCGCTAGGTTCTTGGCCTCTTCCTTCCATCGTTGAGTGCTTTTCTGCTGTGCTGCAAGGAGGCGTGTCAGATCGGCGCTGGAGCTTCGGCTCCTTTCCTCCAGTTCCTTCACCCGCGCATCAAGTCCCTGCTCTTTGAGGCTGCATGCTTGCTCCATCTCGGAGACCTAAAGCGGCGACAGCCGTAAAGAAAGCTTGCCGATTAAAATATTTTTAAATACCCAGTTCCTTCTTTACAATTAAATAAAGTCTGCAACATTGACCCTGAAGTAATAATTATATGTATCTTTTGAATAAGATACATATGATACGTATGATCAAAATCATCTGTATATTGTAAAAATGAATGACAAATTGTGAAGAATCCTGTGCAATTTTCTGAAATAAAGAGCCGCCCTCTTTAAAAACACTGAATGCCAGCCCTGTCAGTAATTATCAACATTACCTCAGATTTTTCATACTTTCTATAAATCTTTCCTGGCACTCAATATCAGTAAATCGTCTAGTGGCTCCTCTCTATTCCCAACCTTGTTCAAACCCTTTTTCTTGTTCCCTTCATGTCTAGTATTGTTTAGTTATTTAGGCAATAAACTCTTTATTCCCTGAAATGGAGTAACATAACTTTACTTTAGTGAATGCTTGATCATCTGTAGTAAAAAATGTATCTGCAGCTAGAAAATACTTCATCAACACGTGAAAAGCTCAGTTCTTTCTGCTTGACTTATCAATATTTGACTATTTTTGTATTACCCAATTCGTAATTGGATAAAAAAGGTGCTTAGTAGAAGATTTTCTTTTTACAGAATTTGAAGCCAGATGATGTCAATTAAGTTTAGATTATTAAACGACATATTTACTGACAAAGAAGGTTTTTTGTTTTTTTTATCTTAAATTCAAAATGAGGTCTTTGAGTCCGTATACTCTGGTTAACGATTAATCAATTACTAAATTAGTTTTATTTCAATAATGGATTCATCACGATTAATTCGACTAATTGTTTCAGCCCTATTACTTTCTGCTTGGCGTTTCTTTGGATCTGCATGCTGGCTTTGCGCAAGTCATCCATCTCCTTGCGCAGCCGCGTGTTCTCCTGCTGCAGCTGAAGCCGCTCGTCGCTGACACCGACGCAGTCACTCCGAGCCGCAGCCAGCAAGTCCTGCAGCCGCCGCGCCTCCTCCTGACACCGCGACACTTCCTCGCTGTAGCTACAGTGGACCAGATGAGGAGGATCATGGCGGTTAATTTTCTGCCCGCTAAGCTAAAGCGTACTCGCCTACAGTGATGTGCACGATGTCACTTACTCCATCTCCATCTTTTTCAGCTTCTTCTGAGTGCTTTGGAGAGTGAGGTTAGCGTCGTCCTTCAGCCTCTCTGCATTTAGACACCTCTGATGAAGGGCCTCGATCTTCTTGAAGTCCGGCTCCACCCTGCCTTCCTTATACACCTAAACAAAGACAGATTCCACGTGCCCGGTCATAGAAGAGTGTAATCAAACGGCGTCAAAATCTCTGCATCTGACTGCAGTAGAGAACTTGCTCGAGTTGTTGCGAGTACCTTCTCCAGTTCTTCTTCTACAGCTTTCCTCTCACGCTGGGATCTTTCAATCTGAGCCTCTTTATCTGCACACTCCTAGAAAGAGGGGGTGTGAGGCAGGGGTGTAAGGGTTGACATGGAAGACATGAGTTGAAGACAGACTAAAAAATAGAGACTAAAAAATAGAGAGACAAAAAAGGGTTTAGTGTCATTTTGAAAGGAGTATCCCCGTGAGGGGGAAGGTTTGTACCAGCTGCAGTGCAGACAGTTCTTCTGCCATACGATGGATTTGGATGTTGCACTGCTTGCGCACGTTTTCCACCTGTTGGAACAAAAAGAAACGAAAGAAAAAGTAAAGAGGACTTCACTCAAGCGATTAATGAGTTGACACGGCAGATGGAGAAAAAAATGAATCAAGTATGTTTGTATTCAGACTCTGCCTTGAATATTTTCCTTTTCAGGTAGCACAATTAGATGACTCAAAGTACAAGCAGAAAACCTGAATGGGGAAAATATCAAACCGCAGATTTTACAGGAAGCATAGATGAGGCTTAAAAGAAATGGAGATTTAAAAGCCGAGATAAATAAATGACTCTTCAGTCCCACAAGTAGCAATGTGAACACAACTTAAGGTGATGCGAAAATAAACATTTTCTTTTTAAAATGTAAATGTCTAAGGAAACGACAGCCATAATTTACAATAACAACTATTTAATATCTGAAATATATTTGTGACTGATGTTTTAGTTTGTTTCAAGGATGAGTAGTGAAAATGCACCAGCGGATTACTCAGAGATTGGCCTTGGACAATTCTCCTTCGATCAAGTTTATTCAGGTTTTTAACAAAAAAAGAAAACAGGAACAAAACTAAGAACTTAACACCCATCTTTGGTCTATCCACATTTTAACTAATAGCACATATCTTTTGTGAGTTTAGCAAAAATCTATTTAAGATTAAGGACATAGGCTTTGGTGGATAAATGGGAATTATCTAAATATTGCTTAATTTTCTATGGTTGTAATACGACTACCGTATGTCTATAAAAAAAGAACTTGAAGAGTTTTGTTTTTCTCCTTCATATATCATCTAAAAATTTTAACTAAAAAAACAAATTAGCTAATGTGACCTTCATTGTCACTGTCAAAATAATACAAGTTTTTGTATTATTGCAGATGCTCTGCTGGCTTCTCAGCTGGTACTTTTCATGACTGCTAAGCTCATAAATGCTTTGGTGAGTCAAAAGAGAAAGGGCAGAAAAGGACGTTTGTTGACAGTTTTTTTCTTTTTAACAAACCTGAGATATATCCTTGGACTTACTGAAGAGAATGTTATTCTCTTTAACTAAATAATTTAAACTCATCAAAGTCAGCAGCCTGCTTCTTTCCCTACTTTCTGACATGTAAAATGCATTTCTTCACGAAAAAACACACACAGCCATTTTAGGTAGAATTCTTAAACCTATTTGGAGAAATACATACACCGTGTTCCAAATTATTATGCAAGTGATATTTTCTCAGATTTTCTTAAATGGTCAATGCAAATGATGGTCAGCATAATTTTCAAGTCATGAACTATTACAGTATAAATCAAATTTTACTGAACAAAGCTCCCCATGAGAACAGTATTTTTTTCAAAAATAAAAAACTCAAAATGCACTGTTCCAAATTATTATGCAATGCAAATTTTCTAAACATTTTATGGATTATAAAGAACTGAAAACGGTCATTCTTTGAATGTGTAGCATTAAGTGGTCACATGTACTAAAATCAAAAGCCATTTCAATCAAAAACATCTTAACAGACCGAGTTACATGTTAACATAGGACCTCTTTTTTGTTATCACCTGCACAATTCTTGCATCCATTGAACTTGTGAGTTTGTGGAAAGTTTCTGCTTGAATTTCTTTGCAGGATGTCAGAATATTTTCCCAGAGCTGCTGTTTTAATATGAACTGCATTCCACCCTCAAATTTTCTGCTTGACAAAACTCCAAAGGTTCTCAATACGGTTGAGGTCAGAGGAGGATGGTGACCACACCATGAGTTTCTCCCCTTTTATGCCCATAGCAGCCAATGACACAGTGGTATTCCTTGCAGCATGAGATGGTGCATTGTCATGCATGAAGATGATTTTGCTATGGAAGGTACGCTCTTCTTTTTGAACCATGAAAGAAAGTGATCAGTCAGAAAGTCCATCTACTGTGCTGAGGTCATTTTCACACCTTCAGGGACTCTGAAGGTGTCGACCAATGATTCTCTCCCTATGATTTCAGCCCAAAAAATGACTCCACCACCTCCTTGCTGACGTCACAGCCGTGTTGGGACGTGGTGGCCATCCACCACCTATTCACTACTGCATCCATCTGGACCATTCAGGGTTGCGCAGCAGTCATCAATGAACAAGTCTGTTTGAAAACTAATCTTCATGTACGGCTGGGCCCACTGTGACCGTTTCTGCTTGTGAGCTCTGGTTAGGGGTGGCCAAATAGTAGGTTCATGCACCGCAAGCCTCTGGAAGATCCTACAGCTTGAGGTTCCAGAGGCACCAGCAGCTTCAAATAACTGTTTGCTGCTTTTAAGGACATTTTAACAGCTGCTCTCTTAATCCGATGAATTTGTCTAACAGAAACCTTTTATCTGTACAAACCCATCTTTGTTCTGAATCAGCCACAAGTCTTTTCACAGTACAATAACGCTTCAGTTTTTGTTAAATATCTAATGTTTTCATACCTTGTCATACTACAAGGTATACTATGATGATTTTCATCAGCAGAGAGATCCTTTCTCTTTCCCATATTGCTTGAAACCTGTGGCCTGCTGAACATCCTTAAGTAGATTTCCTTCAATTGAGCTCACCAGACAAACTAATCAACCAAGCTCTCCGAAATTAATTATAGTGGTTCAAAGAGCCATGGCGCGCAATACCATCTATAAATTTAATAGCACAACAAAAATTTTTATCTTTATGACACTTAAATCCATCCATCCATCCATCTTCTTCCGCTTATCCGAGGTCGGGTCGCGGGGGTAGCAGCTTCAGGAGGGAGGCCCAGACTTCCCTCTCCCCAGCCACTTCTTCTAGCTCTTCCGGGGGAATCCCAAGGCATTCCCAGGCCAGCCGAGAGACATAGTCCCTCCAGCGTGTCCTGGGTCTTCCCCGGGGCCTCCTCCCGGTGGGACGTGCCCGGAACACCTCACCAGGGAGGCGTCCAGGAGGCATCCTGGACGCCTCCCTGGACACTTAAATCCTGGACACTTAAATCCAATTTACATAATAACTTGGAACACGGTGTATATCGTACATGTTCTTTGCAGCTGTGTCACTGATGCAGTTTTGGTTCAGTTTCTTGGCACATGATGTTCTCCAAATGTAAATATATATAATATATTCCTGCATATTAACATATATTCCTGCATATTAACATAAAGCACATGAGAGCTAATGTGTTTCTAAAGATACTAACAACCAGCAGAAGGTCAGAAATAATGCATTGAGACCCTCCATGGTTAACAGTGCATTAAGTGGGCAAGTTAAGGTCAAATTTTTTTGATGCCATATGCAGACCCAGGCAGATCAAGATACATCTTCCTTGCTTGTGATCCATAGTCTATAGTTTTTCCCATTTTGAAGAGCAGCTTAGAGAAATGATATTCTGCTTCATGTCCTAATTACACCCCGGGGGATACTTATAGCTGGGGATAACAAATGAAATGCTTCTCAAGATTCTGACCGACTTAAAAGAAGCAAAACACAAATTTAAAATTAACATTTAACTATAAATTAATTTTACAGTGGTGCAGTTGAGTTTTTATTTATTTATTATGTGAGAGACACCGAATTTATTAGTTTATTTTATTAGTTTATTTATTATCTAGTTTATTTATTATTTATTTTACTGTTCATGTGTATTATAGTTCACAGGTACAATTTGTTTTGTTTATTATAATAAGTTCATTCATTCTTCATTGTAGCTTGTTCATTCCTTCAGAACTTGGTTTTGTGTCTGTCTTGTGCCTTGATCCTTGGTATTGATTTTTCCTATATGTCACTGAATGCGACTGTTTTACGTGTGTTCCTCGAACGCACCGTTTGCGAGGCAGTGCACTGTTTTCCTTCTGCTGAGGAGCGTTAGGCACCGAGTGTGACAGGCTGAGTTTTTGTATTAAGGTAAATAAAACCTTTTACTCGCAAAGACAACTCTGGATGTCATCTGATCCCAGCAACAATTATTTTTTATATAACTTGCTTTTTCTCACTGAATAAACATTTTAAAATTAAAGCTTAACCAATTCTATTTGTTTGTGTGTGAGGAAGTAAACTACTGCAGGAAAAAAAAGAAGATTTTTATATACTGAATTAACATCTTTCCCAGGAACACATATGAATGTAGAGGATGTTCTGGAAGTTTTCCTTCTAATGCTTAACAGTCTGGGCAATACTTATGTCCTCAGAGTACAAAGTCTGGCAAAAACTTGTAGGTAACCTGGAGATTAATTCTTCATTATACATGCTTGTCTTCCCTCTCAGTGGCTTTAAAAGAGGGAAAGGGGCAAAAAAGAGATTAAAATGGAAAAAAGTGTCTTGCTCTCGAAGTAATATTTAAAATTAAGTACCTGGAAGGTAAAAAAAGTTAAATATGCATGTGGGTCCTTAAATGAAGAAAGTCCAAGGCCTCAAATGTCTTCCCTCGACATATTTGAAAAGTGTAGAGACATAAATAAATGCAAGCCAGTGCTTCAGCCATGTTTGGATGTTGAGCTCTGCAGTGACAGGAACACAAATCACTGTAACTTTCAGATTGCACAGTGTTCCTACTAATTTTTCATGTCAAAATTGCAGAATTTTTCAGACTCATGTGTTTCTTGAAGTTTAAATACAAACATTAATATTTATGGCATATCTACTGTATGTACAATGTATGTTTTTTAACTCCTTAGAGTTGCAGGAGCTAACTTGTATAAATAACAGTTTCTTTTAAATATATTCGCTAAAGCTATCAGTGTATTGTGAACTTGTGAAAGTTTAACATTAGACAGATAATCTGCAAAAAATAAAATAAAAAATTGAGCTTCAGAAAGTACCAATCTTACATCAAAAGTGTGAATGATGCCAGTATAGTTTTAACCGTTTCAAGAAATATTTTTCCCAATGAGTAGCAGAAATTGGGAGATTGAGTCAATGCTCAATTATTCACCCTTGATTTTTTTTTTTTTTTTTGCTTTGCAGGTCTGAATGTGCAACCTGGAAAAAAAACCCCATAGGTGCACGGATGGATTAGACTTTGTAAAAACTAAAGAGGATAGAAAAAATACATTAAAATACTTTTCCATATTCTAATTTCTATTTACATTCTAATCCAAGCCTGAAAAATACTCAAATCCAAATCTGTATATCCAGACTTTTCCAAACAGTGAAAAAACCCTGTAGCTTCCACAGAATGAGAGTGCAATGCTCTTTTATCTGTCAATGTAATCAATGTGCTAAGACAAGTAAGATTAGTGCTTGGTAAGTTGAGGTTTAATCATTTTTCTAAATGCAGACGTTTTACTTCATAAACCAACCTCAGTTAGTGCTTGTAATGAATGACACAATTTATTCTGCTAAAACAAAGAAATGTTTATCCAACCAGTTCCAAATGTACCTCTTTCCTTGTTCGGACTGCAGCCTCCTGGATCAAGAGCTTGATGGCATGCGTTGTCTTTTCAAGCTCCTCTGTCTTCTGTTTCTCTCTTAAAAGGGACTGCAGGGTAAAATAAAAAGAGGGGAAAAGGTGCACATTTCAGAGGTAGTATTTCTGAGAGAATGTGAAGAGTTGTCAGGGATCTGGTGCAACTGAGCAGATTGAGAGGAAGACTCAAGTCAGTACAGAAAGAGAAAAAGAAAAGAAAAGATTTGACGGAAAGACGAGAAGAGACTGGGGGTCACCTGCTCCTTCTGCAATACAGCCTCTTCAGCTACTTGAACATTCTCTCTGACTTTGGACAGAGCCTCGAACTTTTCCTCTTCCAGGGTGGTGCAACGCGCCTGCAGTTCCCCCACCTTTGTCTCCCACACAGCTTGCTCTCGACGAACTGCCTCCGTCTCCAGAGATGCAGCCTTTAGCCTGGAAAAGGAGGAAAACAGTGAGAGCGAGCAGCGGAGAGAGAGTAAGCGCTGCCGTTTGGCCTTGTGACACTTAAAGCACAGATGTGGAACTCGATGACTGCCCGTCAAATCAATATTGCAGTATACTTAAAAAAGAAAATAAAAAGATTGACAGAACAGTTCCTTCTCGCCCGTCAGACCTGTTATAAAAAGTGGCAGGTGATTACTGGTGAAGTAATAGCAGGTTAAAAATGTGTTCACCGGGTTTCCTGTTGGCTCAGGGATGTCTGAAGCTGCTGGAGTCTTCTGTCTGCTGTGTCCTCTCTGGCCTGAGCCTCAGCCATGTCCTCCTCCTAATTACAAAAGTATGACTATGAGTCATCAACCAGAATCTTGTAGAAATATATTTAAGAAGTAAAACATTGGTAATAACTGAAGCTTGATGAAAATGAACAACATCAAACAGCACTTAAACAGGTAAAGTGTCACACACACATTGAAAGGCAAAATAATCTGTCAGTGCCGGATCCATGAAGTTTTCCCAAAAACTATTAAATGGATCTTTTATGTATCAATATTTACTTAGATTTACTCACTTTTCTTTTCATCTGTTTCTGGAGATTCTCTAAAAATTTGGTCATCTCGTCCACTCTGGCTGTGGCCGTCCTGAGTTCAGCTTTAGCCTGCCTAACCCAGCGTAGAAAGAGTTTATAGTTTGAGCACAAAGCATTCGACTGAAGAGAGAAAACCAGTGGAGGCAGACACTAATAATTCTTCATTATTTATTCATCGCAAGTCAAATCAGTATCGTAACATTCACCAATATTACCAAAATCACATATTTTCCTAATATCTTACAGCCTAAATTTGCAGAGGTCTTATATTCACAGCAGACCCATAAAAATTAAAAGCCACAGTAAAACACTGCAAAGGTTTGTGGCTCTAAAGTCTCTTCTGAAGTCAAAAAAAAAGTGCTTGAAAATTACTAATTGTCTTTGAAAAACAATGGAAGGATTTTATTTGATATGCTTTAAACTTTCTTGATGATCTTTCAGGTTTTCTGGCTCTCAAACAAAACAACTTTTGCATTTTGATGAATATATAGAATAACAAGTACAGGTGACGCTCCGTGTTGATACCGGAGTTTTCTAAATCTGATGCCTCTGAACAGTGACTTTCTTGAATACCAGCTGGTTTCCTGGCAACCTGACACTGACAGCAAGACCTGATGAAGACACTAATCCTCTGTTGGCAGATCCTTCATACGCAGTGTACAATATATTCACTGTCAATGCTGCTTAAAAGTTAACTCCTAACTTGATGGCAAAGTCAAGAATTTAAATGTAATCTCTTAACAAAACAAAAAACAAAACAAAAAAAAACCAGCCAAAACTGCTTCAGTAACAAAAACATAATGCCACGCAGAGGGATTAATTAGGGCAATTATTTGCTGTTTTGAAATAATTAGCGTTGATTGATTATTTTTTAACAACTGCCCGACTTATGATCCAATTAAATGCATAATTAAGGTAATAATTGTAATGTAATTATGCAGGCACATTTGCTGAGGATTCCTTTTGAAGAGTACCTGAGGACAAACAAAGACAATACAGACATAATAGTGTTAAGCAGATGTTAATTTAGCTGCTTTTCTGTGCCCTTGTGAACAGGTTGCAGTTAATGGGAAAAAAACAAAACAAAAAAAAAACCTTTTACACTTATCTTTATTCCACAAATTGGATGGGAAATTGTTGTCAAAGGGGTACAAGAAGGGCTCCGGCATGAAACCTCCCTTGTGTTGTGCATCCATAATGAAACAAGACCCTTTGGCAGCAGCAGCTTTAAAACGCAAAGGTATTTTTTTTTTTTGTTACCTGAGCTGGCAGTGCAGCTCCTCCATTTCTGTGCTCTGCTCTGTCACCGTCTTCAGGAGCTGCTGGTTCGTCTGTGTGTGGCAGGAAAGACAAGAATGCCAATTGTGAGGCATAGCTCCCAAACACGCCGCTCTGAAAGTTTCTGTCAGAAGCAACTTTTTAGCAAAACTTCTCACTTAAAACTTTCCATGTCCTTTCAGAACAAACCCTAAGGAACCCTGTATCAGTCATTCACGGCTACAAAGTAAACTGCTCTCATATGCAGTGGGTGAAAAAAGACTGCTTGCATGAACAGTCAGAGAGGGGAAAGCCCAGGGCTTAACCGCACATTAAAAATGCATTAGGAAGATATAGTATTACTATACTGTCTCTACACGCACTGAATGTTGTGCAAAGTAAGCACATGTGTATTTTGTTAAGAAGACGTCCGTAGTTAGAGTGAAGCTCGGCTAGGTTGTTTGAAACGGAGCCGTGATCAGCATGGTGCTGCTGTGTCTATGATTTCAAGTGACGGAGAGGAAGTTGTATACAGCGCCATGTGTTGGGGAAAAAGAAAAAAAGCCGAGATAGTTAGAGGATTACCGAGTAAGCTGACAGTCCATTATACAACAAGACATTTCTGGCTCACTACCAGTGGGACTTAGAAACCCATTCACTTAGTTACAAGATTAATTATTAGAGCAGGGTTCATTTTAGAAAGGCGCAAAGCATTTCGATCCCATGGCTAATTGGAAGCCAGTAATTTAACACACTTTTAATTAAGCATTACTTACAGATTCCAGCTTCTGATTGGCCGCTTGGAGTTTGTCAGAGCGCTGCTGGAACTGAACAAGCTGATCCTGTGATGGCAGAAAAGTGGGCATTCAATAGCATTTAAGAGCCAGTAATTACCTCCAACATATATCAAAAATTACCTGAGACCAAACGACTCTAATTAACCCCTGTTGCTAGGACAACAGCTCCACCTAGGGGTTAGGACCCCAACACAAAATGGGAGTTTTACTACAGTCGGGTCAAAAATGTGGACATCATTTACTCATGAGTCTGTTTTGTACATTTTGTACACAAACTTCAGTGTGGAGCTCATGTGAAAGACACTACGCTTCCAGTCAATGCTATATAACCACCTTCAACGTAATTACAACAGAAAGATTTTTTTAAGTACGTCTCCATCTGCTTTGCGCATGTAGAGACGAAGACGATTAATCACGTAATCGGATAAAACAAATTGTTACATTCTGCAGATAAGAAATAATGTTATTCATTTTTTTAAATAAGAAAATAAACATTTAATTGGCTAAAATGCAAAAACATAACATTCCTTTGGTGAAGGCTTCATCATTTGTAGCAAAGAATGAATCTGCAGCTAAAAAAAATACTTCTAATAACAACATGTGAAAAACTAAGCCCTTTCTGCTTTCCTTAACAGAAAGTTAAATAAAGCACCTGCTACTTAACTTAGGAAGTTAAGTAGCAGGTGCTGATCAACAGATTAGGGCTAATCTGTTGATTAACTTTGATGAATAATTATTATTTGCTTAATAACCCTTTATTGCAGAATTTGAAAATTGTGAAAAAAAACGAATCCACTTGAGAAGTGCTGGGTAGAACAAATTTACAAACTGTTTATTTGTTTTATCTTAAATGCAAAATCTATATTATTTGTACAGTTGTGGCTTAATTACTGCCCTGATTATGTTGTTCTTTCAGCAAATGCCCATCTTTTGAGTCTGTATAGTCCAGTTAACAATTAATTGATAAATTAAGTACTAAATAAGTTACAATTATCTGAATAATCAATTAGTCACTATTAATCCGACTAATTGTTTTAGCCCTAGTTTAACGTGGTGTGTCAGAGTAAAAGGTGAGCTGAATACAAGTGCAAAACACACTAATCAGATTTCTATTTGTAAAATATTGAATTGAAAATTCAGTGTTTTTGTCTGCCAATGCATTAGCTTGTGAAGGTCTAGTCCATAAATCCTGCTTAATTTGTGGTGATAATGTGATAAAATAAGAAAAACCTTGAGGGTTCTGAATACTTATGCATCACTAAGTACAAAAGTTTAAGCTTTTCCCTTTTCTGTGCTTGTAGAATATGCCAGTCCTGCAAGCTGATGTGGGAAAGTGAACCTTGAGCTGCTGTCTCTGAGCGTTGTGGAGCTGCCCGTCAGAGAGGGCCCTCTGGTAGACCTGCTGTAGGCGGTCCAGCTCCTGGGCCGTCGTGTGCCACAGCTCCATGGCCTGTTTCCGCTCCTGAACTCGCACGCGCACACACACACACACACACACAAATCCACCCACATTTACTCTCATAACTACTGTGTTTGTTTTTTCCTGCTGCCTCCCAACAGATGAGGAAAAAAAGATTTCAGGAAGCATCTCTGACAAAGCTGGAGCGGCGTGTTTCCTGGTGCTCACAACTGAACGCAGAGATCAAAATTATATTGATCGTCTAATTTATGTGCCAGTCACGACAAATGCTCACGGCATCCAGCTGCATCAAATTCTACGGCTCAGCAAAGCTTTTGTTGCAATTTTAGAATCCGCAGGAAGTGTTTCAGGGAGCGAGCATTGTCACCATTCACTGTTCACAAAAATAATGGAGTTGAGTTGTTTTGCCAACATTTTTGCCATTAGTTTTTTTCTGATATTCAATGCTGAGAATTAATATAGAAATATTTCTTCTTTCCTTAACCCTTCTTTGTAAACAAAACATTCTGATTCTGTACTTCTGTTTGAGTCTTCTATCTGGATCTCAGCAGGCTAGGAAGAACTGCTGCTTCACAGATTTAGGATATAATCTGTGGGAGTTTTATAAGCAAAGAATGGTTTTATTGCTGGTTCTATTCAATCATGGACTGAATAATCTTTGTAGCACTAAAGCCATATTCGTAAAATCAAAATCTATTATCATATGTAGAACTCTTTTTTTATTTCAATCAAAAAAGAAATTTGATTACATAATATTTTCAAAAGAAAAGTATGATTCCAGATTAAAGTAAAATTACTAAGCAAGCTTCTTTGGATCGAGATTTCTTATTTGACTGAATAAATTACCTTTACCCACAAATAAACTATTAGCAGGTTATAAAATAAATTGGGCGTTAAAAAGGTCAATACAAAACATGAAGTGGCAAAAATCAGAGAAAGCCGAGAACAAAACCACAGAACAACTAACTGGCGAAGAGGCAAAATTCACCAGATCCTCTTAAAAGTCCAGGACAGAGATTCCTCAAAAGATATCGACCTAATATAATACAATCTGGTCGAGATATCTCACAGAGTAACGTCTCATCTGCTAAATGTTTGACATGTGCTCTGTTTTTATGGAGAAAAGCAGTACAAGCAGATCAAAAACAAAACTAACTCTGGCGTTTTAAACATGGTATTTACAACATTTTGATTGGTTGCTTGTCTCCATGACTCCACTCCAAAGCCCCTGACAAGTACCGTTCTCTCTTCTGGTCCAACTCAGAGTTGGTGCTAACAAAGATAAATCAGTGATTCAGTCAGATTTATTAGTGATAAAAGCAGCACCATGTTTGCATTGGCTTGGTGAGAAAGAGGTATGCAGATTCCATTCTTGACTGATCTTTTTTCCATAAAAATTATAACATATGTGTATTCAAGGAAAAACTGTTCCACGTCCTTTGAGAGAGGCAGTCGTTTAAAAACAACAAAAATGTAATAAATGTAACAATATCCAAATTTAACCATAGAGGCAAATATTCTATCCGAAAAATGCAAACTGAACGCTACTGGTTTATGAATTCATCGACCACAAATTACAGCAATTCTTCATTTTGATGAAACATTCAACAAGGACAAACAAAACCTTGGATATTTCAGTAATTGCAGACACCCTACAGACAAGAGCTGATCAAGGGAAAAATATCTAATTCCAACCTCTGATTCATCGATACAAAGTAATCAATTGTCAGACAAGATTTCTTACTCTCTATATGTAAATAGTTATGTGGTCTTCCATTCTCTAAATAAAAAATGGCTTTGAGGACAAAAAAAAATGCATATTTTAATCACAACATGCAACAGATCTAGAAAAAAAGAAAGTCACTAAAATTTTTTATTCTCTTTGGATACTTTGAGAAATTGAGTTTTTCCAATTAATTTTAGATCTGTCGCTGCAAATCTCAACGAACCTCCAGAACTAAGATCTGCTAATAGAAAGCTAAAATACAAACGTTGACAAAAGCCTATAGATGCATTTTATGAAACTTTAAATAGCACATGATATTTACGGGCACATTTGCAAACCTGTTCAGACAGTTGAACTTGCTCCTGCAGGTTTTTAAGGATGGCTGTGTCTACTGTTGCGCTGCCCTCTGCTTCTGAGTCCACAGGCAGGGAGTGTAGCTGCTTCTCAATAGACTCCCTCAGCTCCGTATGCAACCTGGAGAATGCGATGAGTGCTGAAAAATTACATTGAAAAGATCATTTTAAAAAGCAACAACTTTTGAATCGCAGGCCGGGGAACCTGATTCCTATCAAATTTATTCTGGCAGGAGACGCCGATACAGTCGATGTCATTTCTTAGAAATATTTCAAGTGCTATATGACCGGTTATCATTTCAACACGTCTCTGATGACAGAAAATGGTACCAATTTGACTTCTGTTTTGCAGCTCAAGCCCACCGATTGACAGGACTAAAATCTTTCTACCTTTCATTTTCCTCCACAACCTTTTCCAGCTTCAGTCTGACATCTGTCATCATCTCCTGTGAAGCAACAACACAAGTGTTTTCAAACAGGAAAACAAGAAACTTTTATCATCCAAGTCCATCTTTTTAGATGGTGAAGCAACCATTTCCCAATAGAGCCAAAGTTTTAAGCTGGAATATGAATAAAGAACATGTCACATTAAGGTTTTTCTACCTGATATTTCTGAAGCTTTTCAGTCATTTCGTCCATGTGCCGGTCATACTCTGCTATAAGAGGAGCCATTATCCTATAACACAGAGTAATAATTACAAAAATTGTCTGAATAAAAGTAATTGCTTTTCTATTTTTTTTTTACCTATAAGAACTTCAAGCGATATTAGGGTGGTTCTAAAACATGTTAAACTATTAGAAAGAAAAGAAACATGTCTGACCCTCTGTCTGACAGCCAGGGTGGAGGAGACTCTGCCTGCTGTGCCTCATCCAGCTGTCAAACACAAGACAGGACAGATTAGCTTTGTGTTCCCAACAATTTCCAAGATCCAGCTCAGTCAATTTGTAAGTCACAACATTAACAAAATGCTCATTTATTTTAACTTAAAGAAATGTTGAAAGTGAAACAAAAAAACATACACACCACAGATTCAATAAAGACAGTATTTATTTTTGTTTACTTTAATGATTATAACTTACAGATGTTAAAAAATTGAAATGTTCTGTCACAAAATTGCACTGTTACATCATAACAATGAAGAAATGACTTTATACCAACATCTTGATTGTGTGCTGACCAACACAATCATGAAAAAAACTGATGATCTGCCCAGCAGATAGCCACTGAATCGCTTGACAATAAGGTCAATGCTATGAAAGCTGGCTTCTCACAGACTGCTGTAGCCAAGCAAATTAATGTAAGGTTAAGAGGAAGGAAAAAGTGTGGTGGAAAATCATTTACAGACAAAAGGGAAAATGACAGTCTTGATAAGTTCTGAAGCAAAGTACATTCAGTAACTTGTCGAGATGCTCCTGTAAACCCATTTCTTTACTGACCATATCAAAGTTCAGATAGAAACTTTAGAGCCCAATGCAGAACTTGAGAACTTCTTTCTCTTTAATTGACTAGAACAGATGCTTTAGGCATGCTTTTTGTGTATTTTTGCATCTCACCCATCCAAACCAAAAGTTGTTTAGGTTTTGCCTCTGCTTCTCTATCACACTAAGGGGACAATCAATAAGTGCATTTTGCATTTAATATCCTGAACATTTTCTCTTTGACTCTTTGTTGAATTTTTGTTGTTGTTGTTTTTAATTGAAACTGACAAAAGCATTGTTGAATAGCTGACATAAAAAAGTGTATAGTTCAGTTCTCTCTCTAGGACATGCAAGTTGAGGAAGCAAACACGGCCCGCAGAGCAGTCAAATAGCTGAGCTAGGAAATGACTAAGACTTCTGCCAGGAGGATTTCAAAAAGAAGCATACAGAGCTGGATGACCATGAGGCAAAGGCAACCTGGTGGGAGAAGGGCAACCGCTCACCATTTTTAACTTTTAAACAAATTATCTCGATTGGAATCTGTTTACACATATAGCTTTGCAGGAGTGTTCACATTCCTTCAGCTTTTTAATATGTTGTCAGATTATGGCCACAAACTTTGATTCATTTTATGTAAGAGACTAACATAAGATGTCGCATCATTTTGAAGAGTAAGGGCAATGATAAACTTACATTAAAAGTGTATTAAAATGTATAAAAATAAAGATCTAAAAAGACATGCAATTGTATTCAGTCCCCATTTATTTTGATTTCCCTTAAATACAGATAATTAGTAGATAGAATGCACCTGCTGTTTCTTTTTTCAATCTTAGTATAAAGCTGTTCAGTTAAGACCTCAGAGGATTTTTGGAGAACATCAGTGAAGAAACAGCATCATGAAGATCAAACATCACAACAAATAAGTCAGGGGCATGGATGTCCACCTAAAATAGTTAGTCAGGCAAGGACTGGGTAGTGTGGGAGCTATAGGCTCTGCACAATCTAGGTGGAATACTTTGCTTAGAAAATATCTACTAGTCATGCATTTGGCAGTTACGGAAGAGGGGTAACAAGCAGACTATTGTTAAAAGAAAGTCCTAAAAGTCCCTGTTTGTAGTTTACCACAAAACACGTGGAAGGTACAGCAAACGTATAGAAGAAAGTTCAATTAAAAAACACGTAAAACTGATGGTAAACAGACCATCTCTACAGTACAACTTGGTGGTGGCAACATGATGCTGTGGGGATACTTTTTTCAGCATGGACAGGGAAACTGAAGATACAGAGTCAAGCAAATGATTCAACAAAGTAATTCACTGTTTAGAGACCCCAAACCATCATGGACCTCCTAGTCATTATAATTTTTAGATTTGTTTATTGAAGATCAGAATACTATTAAATCTGATTGAACAATTTCAACACAGATAAATTTAGAATTTAATTTTTTATTGAATTTTAAGATTCAAAGAAATTGGCAAGTTTATTTTGAAAAAGGGAAAATACTACTCTTTGTTGTTTGATTGCTGTGTTAATATCTGATTTGTTTGAGATGTATTTACATATACATCTCATTATAGGTGACTGTAAATCTTGGCCTCGTCTTCCTGGTTCCATCAGATGTGGCTTGAAACGTTGCTAGTGAAGGTGATGTTTTCAAGAGGGCCCAAAGTCAAATCGAACCAAAGTCACCATAAAACCTTGGGCCACCTCAACAGAAGGCAGTCCTGAAAGAAAACCTATTACAGGGGGCAAAACATTCAGTACCTGAGACAGAGATTCACCTTCCAGCAGAAGGGCAGCAGTAAACATACAGCTACAATGGACTGGTTCGGATCAAATCAAATTTCTGTGTTAAATGAGACAATTAATATCCAGACTTATATATAATTGAGAATCTGCAGCACAACTTGAAAACTGATGTTCACAGACATTTTCTATGCAGTCTGGTTGAGCTTGAGCTCTTTTCCAAAGAAAAATAGGCAAAAATGTCAGTGTCTTGATGTGCTGTCAGAGATGCATCTCAAAACACCTGCCACCAGCAAAAGGTGGTTACCAAAACTAGTGACTCAGATGGACTGAATACAAATGTAAGCACATTTTCAGACTTTTATTTTATCACAAAAATGTTTTGCATTTTGACAAACCGGGAGTATGGACAGTTTTTCCAAGTCCCTGCACCTAACTCTTAATAGTGCTTGTTTCCCAGCTTTTGATTAAAGACATATGAACACAAATTGCAAACTTGAAAATGAGGCAGATATATCTGACAAGAGTTAATTATAAATATTATCATCAGGTTATATACTTTACATTTAGCTAGGCTTGATTTATTACCTGAGACGATGTGACCCCCAGCTGATAGCGGCTAAGAGCAGAATTTAACCTGTGGACTGCAGATAGGACAAAGCATCAGCTCTTAGTTTCCGAACATAATTATTATCCATGGAAATATGTTTTAAATCGTAGTTAACGTTCACAACATTTCCATTGTTCGTAATTGTGGGGAATACAAAATGCTAAAAAAGAAAACAAAACAAATAAGAGTCGTGAATAATAAAACTGCCCTGCACCTGCTCTTACCTTGATCTCGCAAAAATTCAATTTCTGCATCCATTGTGTTCTAGGATGTAGGCAAAAGTAAATAAAGTGGTGTTGTTAGATAAAATTACATAGACGCAAAATGATTTTTCAATCTTAACTTGCGTGTTAATACACGTTTGACGAACAAACGATAATACACAGCAAGTCGACTGAGAACTACTTTTCAGTTGCTACTTCTGGAAATCTTCTGTAGCTAGCTACAGCAGCGAGGCAATCACAGCTAAACTTAGCGAGATAAATCAACGTTTGAATAGCTAAATCGTAAGTGGAGAAAGTAACTTTGCTATATTTTACCAACACAATGTGTGTATTGTTTTATATAACACAACAAAAATCGTGTTTTTACTCCAATTTGTGTTTCCGCCGTCCGTTTTGAAGTAAACAAATAACAACCAATGGCGATTAAGTTGTGCGCTGCTGAAGTCCTTCCGTCTTAAAACGCTCATAAGCATGATAGTTCCTCTTTGAAAGAATTCGAAGGGTCAGCTCATTCAAACAGGAAATACCGTGTTTTTGTTTCATTTTCATTTATTTTGCAGTCTTTTTTTTTTACACCAAGTGACATAACTTTTAAAAAAAGGTTTTTTGCACATCAAGTCCTAAAAGCGTACGGTTAAAATTCACTCTTCACAAGGAATACAGTGGAGACGTCTGGAGAACAAATATTGAAGTTTGGCTGTTGACATAAGGCTTGTTGAGCAATCGGAACAATTTCTGGATTGTGTTTTAAAGTTTCCATTATTGAATGCAATTGTGCCCTCCAACAACCTTATCAAGTAAGCCTATGCCTCAAACATTTCTCTATCAGAATGTCAATCACTGTTTGGTTACTGAGTAACAAACATTTATTAGAGGTTAGATTTAATTGACCAGGAGCCTGCTTAAATAGCTGAACAGAGAGCACAGCTAAACACATTGTGAACTTCTGTGTAACATATTGATTCAGCATTGAGTGAAAAACCTTTTGACAACATGAGGGTCTCACTTCGACTTCAACTTTTAACAGTAGTCAACATTCTCCTATGCTGTGAAAGTTTGTAAGTAGTTATGCAACTGTGTTTTGTAGTCATGCAACACATTCCCTCTCTGACTAAATTACATGTATGTAATCTGGACTCTGAGTCTGTAATACAATCTATCTTACATCCCTTCAGGCATTTTAGGAAAATGGAGTTTGAGATTCAACACACATGGGACAGCAACCCTGTTGACCATGACCCCATCAGAATCTCCTTCACTGATGGACAATCTGGACTGAGAATGGAAGTGTCTGGTCCATTCTTCAATGACCCAGAATCTCCTGCAGGTGAACCCGGTATCGCGTTCCCTGGACTCTGGAATTACGAAGGTAAAAGAAGGATTTTTCCTCTTTCACTGTTCTGTGTAACTGCCTTTGTTCAAAGACGTTCAGTGGTTTTCCTGCCACTTTAAAATAAATATTTTGAAAAAAAAAAATAAAAAAAATTTAATTATAGCAAAATTACCAAAGGTATTGCCAGATGTAGCAATTTTACACATTTTAGAAATTAAATATCAAATAATTTTTAAAAAATCATCAGGATTTGAATATTATTGCCTTTATGAAGGTAAACCTGCACTTCAGCCGTACGTCCTTTATTATCTTGTCCTGTGTTTAGCTCCATCTGTCTTCCTAACAGCTCTGATCAGCTTCCCTTTCCCTTCTAAAGCATGATATTGCAACCACCATGCTTCATGGTGGGGACAGTGTGTGCAGAGTGACATACAGTCACAGTACTGCACTACATATAGGGCTTTCCATGCAGGCCAGGAATCTCACTCTTGATCTCAGCAGAGCACAGTACGCTGCATGTTTGGTGTGTCCCCTATAATGCTTGTGGCACCTGCTTACTCTTTGTTAAAGGTGAACATTTTATTTTATAGTATTGTTGCAATTATACACGTTAAATAACATTTCAATGCCCCACATGATTGAGAACACCTAATAAGAGATGGTGTATATGCAAGCGTCTTGAAAAAGATTGCATAATTCTGCACAAGGACGGTGTTAGCTTTATTGTCCTCCATCTCCCCCAGTCATCAAACCAATGCTGTGTCATTGTTCACTTCTAGATTCACTAAATAAGTGTGGGCAAAGCTGACTTAAGCTGTATTTAATAATGTACATCTATTCCTATGATTTTTGAGAGGCGGGGGTGGGGGGTTTTGTTTATGAGAACACTGTGGCTCCATTATCATTATTATGGTAATACATTGCAATTAAACTTTGTAATGAGGTTGAGTATTAACAATCTGTTCTAATTGACCTTAAAGAAGTCAGATTTCTGGTTAATGAGGCCCCCATATTTGGCCTCATTAATGTTTCTTAATAAATAGGAAACCATTATAAGTGTAGGCAGGTAATGAGCATGTTTCGAGGTTAGCAGGGGGCCTGTTACTCATACTATAATTTCTGTGTTTATTCACTTGTATTTTTATGTTGTAACAGTCCAAGAAAAATGCAATTATTTCATTACATTAGTTCTATGCTACAGCAGCTGATAAGGTTATTAAGAACGTTTAAGCATTTCTTAATGTAAGAATTAAGGTTTCATCCTCATTTTATTCTCTTTGTGTTATATTGCTAGTTGTGGAGTCCTTCTTCCTTGACAGCACAAAGCAAAATTACCTGGAGGTGGAACTTTGCCCGTAAGTTCCATGCAAACCTTTTGTTCTTTCCACTAATATAATCCTACATAAACCATCAAAGAGTCATGTTCATTAAAAGCTTTCATTTGTTTTCCACTTTAGACATGGACAACACCTTATACTGCTACTGTCTGGAGTCGGCAATGCGTTTTATGTAGGTCAAAAAAGTATTTTGCCTGCTTTTTTCTGAGATTTTTTATGCATCTTAGGTAACAAGTTATTCTAATTACCTCCTACTCCAGCAACAACTGCCAATCGCTTTTACTACCACAAAATCAGGGGACAGATGGACTGGTGAGGCTGTAATCCCCTGGACATACTTCCCTCCCAATGTCGACAAGATGAACTCCTATGCTATTCATGGCTCCGGGGCGGCACGTACATATGAGGCTCTCTACCCCATCCCCAAAGCCGACATTGTGGAAGGCCAGCAGCCAAACTTGTGAGTATGCTGCCTTGTATAGTATGTCTCAGACAAATCTTTCCAAAATGGTTGCATACAGTTCCAGATACACCTCCAGCATGAATATCATATTAATTAGTGACTGTTATGATTTACTTGAAATGTTCTTTATCTGGGTGAAATAATGATACCTTTTCAATAAAACTTCAGTTTTCAAAAAAATGTGTTCACAAGCTGGTTAAAGTTATGCATAAACTCTTAAATATATGCTTACATATCTATATTTGATTAAATGTCCCTTATCAAGTTACACTTTAAGTACTACCTTAGTTTTGCAGCCATCAACAATCTTCTGTCAAGCCATTATTCTGGCTTGACATTTGACTGCTCTTTATGGCAGAATTATTGAAGTTATTCTAAAATGGGTTTTTAATGGCATGAACCCAACATCACAGTAAATAATACACAAATTGTCAATAGGGGTTAAGGTTTTGGCTGTTGCTACCACCTTGTTTGACAGCTGTTGAAGTCTTTTTCAGTCTGAAAGCCTCACGCGGAGTCAGACAAATTAACTTCTTGTAGTTGTGGCAAAATTTCTCCATCTTTTTCCCCATAGCTTTTTTCCTGAAGGCATGTGGGTGGCAAGTTTCGGTCGAGCTTAACATAATTGTGCTCCCTATTCTTGTTTTTAAAACACCATGCAATTTAGACCATTAACACATTCCAGCCCGCAAAAGCACAATTTGAAAATGTAACTAAAAGTCCAAAGTTAGAATGACAAACTTTCTCCTCGTGAGTGTATTTACATTTCTCATCGGAACTGTATGTGAAAACTTGCACAAGAAAAAACAAGAACAAATCACTGTCTGAAAATGTTTCAAATTCGAAAACCAAGAAACGATGTCACACTAAAACAACAAAACACCAACCTCATACACCTTGACCCACAAGACAGAACTATGCTTTAAATGCACAGCAAAAATACAGCTTTCACTATACCTCAAACAAACTGTTTTAAATCTCATAATTACAAAAACATTACGAACCTAGCAAAACGAGCTTTGATAACAAGGGAATGAACAAACTCAAAACAACTGATTAAAAATGTAATTTATGGCCAGACTAATCGATGCCTCAACTAAACTGATGACAGAATTTCACATAAAACAGATAATTGTACAGACAGAGATAAAATAGTTGCTTTCACAGTCAAAGAAGCCAACTATCTTTTCCCACATCAGTGCAGCAGTAATCTCTGAGCTGCTTAAGAACACTAAAAATACACACAGAGAGTTCACTCTTTAGATATGTCAGGATGAGTAAATCTTAAGAATGTTTTTTTCTCTTTAAACCTTGTGGATTATTTGATAAGAAAGGGAAGTTCAACCAAAAAGTGCCTCTAACATTTCCATTTATCGCCCTCTCAGTTATTTCGATCACTATGCGGCAGCTCTTGATCTAACTTATATAACTATAAATGGTTCTACACTGGATGATTTCAATTGACTTCTCCGGCTTTTATCGTCTTTGTGGACCGTAAAGATATCATGGAAAATATTTTGATAACATCCTCAATGTTATCCTCCTTTGCTTATTTTTTTTCAGACTTTGGATTCTGTTTTACAACCGTTTGTGGAATAGCTGTGCAACAGTTTCCTAGCTGGAAAATTAATAGTTTCCAGCTATTACTTTTATGAGTATCCTCTAGCTTATTAATAATGCATAAACCAGGAAAATAAACACACACTCTCAAACTTGTCCCTGACTTTCAATTTTAAAAAGTACTGTATATGTGAAGGTTGATAAATATTTTTTTCCTAACAAACATTTTTTAACCTTCTGTCTGTTAGCCATCGCCTGGAGTATTTCCAAAACTTCCGCTTGCAGAGCATTATGGGAGAAGATTGGGTCCAGCCTGAATCGACTCTGTGGAAAGGAAAGGCCTGAGCTATTTATGAAATGCTGCCTTTCTGTTTTTCTTTTATTAACACAAGGGAAGGGAAATGCTTAACGAAATCACCCATAGGGCAGAACTGCAAACAAAAATGTCTAACAGCAACCAAAGAGCAATCATAGTTTATCATTTATTGATGTACAACAATTTTGGAGAAAAACATGCCATCAGCTTGTCAAGACACTTCACACACATGTGTGCAAGCCCCCAGACACATTGCATAATATTGGACATCCTCAGCATAAACTGAGTGAGCATAGTGTGACCTACGATTTCCATGAATGTTAATTTTGACATCCAGCACCTGTACCCAAAATGTTTTGCTGTATTAACATACCGTGGAGCAAGTCCAAATGATTGTTTCTGCTGCTGTTTAGAGAAGACATTAATATGATCATACACAGCTTACTTATGTGTTAGATCTGTATTTCAAAAGTTTAATATATTTTGATTCACCTGTCAAATAATATACGAGGTTAATATTTAGAAAATTAAGAAAAAGGAATATGTTGAATTAAAATACTTCACTATTAGGCACACTTATATTTGCCAGAGCGATTAGATAATTTGTCTAGTTTACCTCTTGCTTTTCCGTAATCAAGTGTCACACAAGTCTAAGGTGTCATAACTCTTTTTATGATAAATAAAATTACAGTGCATTATATTGTGTAATTTCTTTTTTTCCCCTTGTCATTGTATAGATTTGTATGAATTTGTGATATTTAACCTTAATAAAGAGAAATAAAAGCTCATCTCACTGTCATTAATGCTTATTTTCCCTTCTAACAATATATTCAATTACACAAAATATGGCAAAAGAAGAAGAAAAGTCTGTTTTCTGACTTTGACTCTGTGAATATCAGCTTTTCATCAACGCTTCAAGCTTAAGGTTCTTTGATGAGTCCTGTGTTATAGTTCCTAATTTGTATAGAGCGGTCTGGGTAACATGACATAAAACACACCATAATAATTAAGCTGTTGTGTAATAAAACTCATTACCTACTACAAAAAATGTCTTAAAATGCTGGATGCACAATGAAAATGAGTCCATGCACTTCAATTGTATCTAGAGATGAGCATGATGTTCATACCCACAGAATGAAATGTTGAGGGAGATTATGTAAATAGAGAATGATATCGGCCTGAGAATAAGATCCTGGGGAACCCCACAAGAAAGAGCGGCATATGAAACAGAATTACAGAGGTTTAAAGAACAGCACCTGTCATCTGTTGAGATCTAAACCACTCTAGTACGGTACTTTTTAATATTCCAATGCTGAGATTGCGATCAATAGTGTCCTTTTAGAAACTGTAAGAGCTTTGAAACCACACTAAAATACTTCAAAAATGATGTAAAAGAGTCAGTAAAAATGTTTTTATTTTATCTTAACAACCTCGTAGCTATATGATCTCTTCAGTATGACTGATGATAGCATAATTTAAGGTAATTACAAATGCTACAAGTCTAAACGGATAAGCAATCTGAGGCTTTTAATTTTTGAGATACAACCATTTTTTACTCACAGATAAATGTGAAGCGATTAGTAATATTTTAACCATTCTGTTTTCACTCAATCATTGTTTAAAACATGTAAAATTGATTAAAAAATCTTTAAGAAGCGTTTTCAGCATGTTTTATGCCAAAGTTTTTTAATTTAGCAACAACACAATCACAGCTAAACTTTTCTGGCTTTAAATACATTTCATCATTTATCAGTTTCTAGGTTTATCATGCAAAGAAACTTTGAAAAAACTAATTTATTTTTCAATTAGATGCCAAATTAGATTTTCAATAACAAGAAGTGATAAAAGTGTGAATAATTGATGGATAAGAACAACTGTTTATTTTTTAAATTGCAAGTACGGCATATCAGGGTAGTCCGATACACTATTAATTGCCATTTTCATCAATTTCATTTTTGATGAAAATACTATAAAAATGTCAATATGAAACTGATATTTTAAATTTGATACTGATAATTGAACACATTAGTGAAGAAATTTTTTAAGGTTTTATTCTAACATCTGTCTAAGTTATTTTTGGAAGTTTTTATGTAAAGATCATCTTAATTACAACTCTGCCTATTTTGCTCAACCTTATACAGAATGCTCCATAGTCTTTCCCATCGGGATGCCCTTAACTCTGTGACTACCGAGTAACAGGAACATATTAAACATTAGACCCATTTTGATAAGAACTCACTTAAATAGTTGAAGGAGTGCAGCAACACACATACTTTAGTGAAATTAAGGGATGCTGTAGTGTATAAGAAGACTGGACAACATAGTGGTCACTTTTCAACTTTTAGCACTGGTCCACATTCTGCTATGCTGTGAAGTTCTGTAAGTATTATTTTATAATACTTTTTTTTCTTGCTATTTATCAATTTCTCATTCACAGTAATTGGTGTATTTTCAGTAATTTCCGGAAAATGGAGTTTGCAATCCAGCACACCTGGGACAGCAAGCCAGTGGATCATGAACCCATCAGGTTGGCCTATTCTGATGGGAAATAGGGGTTGAAAATTGAAGTGTCTGGTCCATTCTCTAAGGGTTTTCATCCTCCAACTGAACCCGGTCTTCCAGACCTCTCGCTCAGGATTTATGAAGGTATGAGACCCACGCAGTCTGGCGTGTTACTACTGTCCTAAGAGCATATGAATAGATTTGCGAGCAAGAAAGTGAGTGTAAAAAGTGAGAATGAATTTACAATGTCACTTATGTAAATACAATATTCAAATTTTAATTTTAAAACGCAGAAAATACATTTTATTGAGTTTGCTTCAGTGGTAAACCAGTTTTACCTAATTGTAGAATTATTACTGCTGACTGCATCCATTTAATCTTTCTATTCAATAACTAGAGGCACTTTCCCCAATTCTATCATTTACAAGATAACCCTTTCTTCATTCAGCATAATGGTCCTTTTATACTCCAAATTCAAACTTACATTTTAAACTCAATGTGTTCTCAAACAACAAACAAATCATTCCTGACCTACCAATTCCACATACCATAAAAGTAATTTAAAATCCAAGTTTAAAAACTTTCCAAAGTAAGTATTTACAGCCTGATAGATTCCATGTGAGAACATGTACAGCTTTAATAGTCCCCACTGTACCTTAGTGATTCTAAGCCATGAGTAGAGCAGTAATATAAATTGGAAGACTAAGTGTTTAACCTGATTTAAAATTGCACATATATTCCAATGAGATATGATAGACATGGGGCCTGTCAATGTTATGAGGCCATTATAGTAACAGCGTTATCATTATTATGGCAATACAAAGCAATTAAACTTTATAATGAGCCTGAGTGATAACAGTCTGTTCTAAATTACCATAAAGAAGCGTGATTTCTGGTTACTGAGCCCCCACTACATTGGCCCTAATTAATGCCACTTAACAGATTGGGAACCATAATAAATGTAGGTAGGCATTGAGTATGTTGAAATGGGAATCCAGCTATTGCACATACTCAAGTTTTGAGCACACTTTAAAATTGATTGCTGATTTCTGTAACAATTAGGTTGGTTTTAAGATTTAAGTTTAATAGTGATTAATAATTAAGGTCTTTGCTCTTGTTATTTTCATAGTTGCGAGCTCAATATTCCTGGATAGCACAAGAAACAATTACCTGGACGTGGTGCTTTGCCCGTAATTTAGAGTTTATGCCATTCTTTTAACTTTCCATGTCTATGACCATATGTTTGAAGTCGGAGTCAATTTTGTCCATATTATAGATATGTTGTCCACATTATAGATACAGACAACACCTAATAGTTTTAAAAGCAGACAGATATCCACTCTATGTAAGTTAACATTATCATTGTGTGTCAGGTGCTTGTTTTTGTGCTAATCATTCATAGTTTCCTCATTATCTCATTCCCCAGCAACTACTGCCAATTGAGCTCACAATCACAATCACCGGGGACACATGGCAGGGTCAGGCTTTAATCCCATGGACATACTTCCGCCCCAATGTCAACAAGATGAACTGCTATGCCAGTTATGGCTTAAGAGAGAATCGAACACACGAAGCACTCTACCCTGTCCCCAACGAGGGCATAGCGGAAGGCCTGTACCCCAATGCGTGAGTAGGCCAACTCAATAGCTTGAATAGCTTCATTTTGATATTTTTCTAGGAAAGTATCTTCAAATGAGAGCGTTTATAAGATTTAAAGTGCATGAAGTTGATGAGAGAAAATAGACAAATAAATTAAAAAAGAAGAAAGACACAGTATACAACATAAACTGAAAGTAAAAACTTTATTTCAGTTATTCAGTAAAAAATAAGCAAATAAAACACTTCATATGCGCTCTAAGGTGTGTAAGGTTCCCTAGACACCATGATGTCAGGGCCATTAGAGAAAGTATTGGCACTTCTGGGAGTGTGAGGAGGTGCCAAACGTTACTGCAAAATGAAATCAGCATCGCCGTAAAACATGTCAGCTTCTCCACTCTTTCTCTGGAGCAAGTGTAGTCGAACAGTCCTCCTTTGCTTAAAAAGCTTCCAATATCTCGGCTTCTGAAGTGGCTTAACACAAGGAAAGCAACAGTTGTTGTGTGTAATGGCTCTTGAACCACTAACTCCAGCTGCAGTCCCGGCCTTTTGAATCTCCTCCAAATGTCCTTTTTAAGTGTGCTTCACTTCACAGTTTTCTCAGAGTTCCAGTTATCCCTGTTGCTTGAGTCCATGTTTTTATTTTCTTTACCCCACATACCTGGGAATGTTAAGATTGCACGAGATATAACGAGCAGAGCAAAAACAAATTTAAAAAAACCTCAGTCAGAGATAGAAATGCAAATACAAACGAGCAAATCTGCCTCGAAAGGACGGCCGCACAGACCTACATGCTGTACCCGTTACTTCGCTGAAACGACTGCCCTTTGAAATTCCACAGCAGCAACAACTGTTCATCTGCATGAGTTTGAGATCACTAATGATACATGCAATGTGAATCCTCTTTAAAGAAACTGCAAGTAATGATCAATAAATTTCATAAGGAGAAGTAGGCGATTTGTTTGGCAAGACACGCAAGTTTTCTTAAGGAGGTCAACTTATTTTCTAATTATGTGTAATAGTAGCAGCAGCTGTGGAGAAATATATTATAAATGTTTTTTGTAGTTAGTTTTTGTCCGTTTTAGAGCACTTTTAAATTCTTCACAAATAACATCCTCATAGTTATCATAGTTATCTACACTGATTTCATTTTGGGATGACAGATTCCATTTTACAGCTGGTGTTGGCTAATTTAAAAAAAGGAGTAACTATTTTCATACCTCTTCATAATTTGTACTTTGAACATGAACAACACATTTGTGATTTTTTTCATATGGATGTTGGCATAACAAATATGTGTATAATTATATCCCCTTTCTGTTTCTTAGAATTGACCAGGACTGTTTCCAAAAATTCCCCCTGTAGAGCATCATGAGAGAGGATTGGGTGCAGCCTGAATCCGATCTGTGGAGGGGGAAGGCCTGAGCTTCCAAAAAAACATTATTCTTTTCTGTATTTTCTTATCTTTAGCACACACACACACATCCACGCACCCCCCACTCACGCATACACACAATCATCACAAAAGCAACAGGGCAACTGTGCAAAATGCTCTCTGACGGCAACCAAAGGACAATCAATCTTTATTACTTAATGATGTAAAACAATATGACAGAAAATATGTTATCAGCTTGTCAGACAGTGTTACACTTCACACATATCTGTCCAAGTACCCAGATACACACGTCACATAATATTGGGCATGAGCATAAATCACATCAGCACAGTGTGACCTATCTACCATTCTCGATTGCTTTGGTGATAAGGACTGCTTGTGTAACCGGAGTTTTATGCAACACTGATAAGCAGAAACAAGACCTAATAAATACATAAAACACTGTTTTATATAATCTGTGTTTTGTCCCTGTGATTGTCTGATCAAATAACAAAACAATTATGTTATTGAGGACTTTTTGCATATCATAAACGTTCATTCATTTTTTCCCCACACAATTAAATTAGTCAGTTTTAATCAGCTAGTTTGTTTCACAGTTGCAATGATGACTACTTACGTTTACCCTGCCTGATGAGAAATATAAGTCAAGAGCTTGTGGAAATCTAAATGAATTAGTTTGCTAAATGATACTTAAATTGTTGAGTTGACTCTTCATAACCCTCTGCAGTTCTTTTCCTTTAATATACATATATTGGGATATATGTATATTATATATATATATATATATATATAGATGTATATACAGTACAGACCAAAAGTTTGGACACACTTTCTCATTGAATTCAATGAGAAAGTGTGTCCAAACTTTTCAGCCCCCTTTTATCTGATACCCCTAAATAAAACCGACAGCAGCCTACAACAAAGGTAACCTAATTACTAATTTAACTAATATCTTCAGCAATATTTGATAATTGTCCATCAAATTCAGCAGAGTTTGCACATCTTCACATATTAAATGGGGCAAAAAGTTTAGCGAAGTATTTGCTCAGTGAAACTATACACATGGAAAGCACACTCTTTAGATGTCTTCTTTTGATGTACTTTTTTGGGTGGTGAATCATAAAACATTGCAATGTAATGTAGAGAGGTTTGTGATTGTAATGTGATAAAATGTTGAAAAGTTTATGGGGTGCTAATCTTTTTACAAGGCATGATTTATGGACACTAATCATGACTTGGGAGTCTAAATGTCTTATGTTGTTTACTCTGTGATTACCTCACCATTGCCTTGTTACAAGTCCTAATAAAACCTGCATTTTTTATCAGAATCTTCCTTCAGATCACCAACAAACCACTTCTCCTGACCAGAAGACAGACAGGTGAAAGATTTTCGTTTTGCCTTTGCTGCTCTTTACTGTGGCAGCCCCAAAGCCCATATTGAGCCCTATCAGTTTTAATTGGCATTCTCGCCTTTGAAATGGGAGCTGTGATTATGCCTAGAGAGCCGACTGCTTAAGCCCCCTCCTTATCATTGCCTGTGGTGCCTTGCCACCACACAGCACAATATTCACCTACACGAACACACAGAGACAGAAAAGTGGTCACGCTGCATTCCACCATGATGTCTGGTTCTAATAAAATATGACCTAAAATTATGTTTCTCACAAAAACAGAATCTTCATAAAAGCCTTTGATGAATGATGACTCCCCACACCTACCTGAGAGCAGCCTGAGGATGCATGTCCCCACTAAAATTCAAACCCAGTTCTCCCTAATTAGTGTGAAGAGATGAGAGGGGAGAGCAGAAGAGCTAGCTGCCTTTCCTCTACCTCCAAAGCCCCAGCAGACATGCAAACACAAGAGCTGTCTTATTTCCCTCAGTAAGAGAGACCAGTCGGCTCTAAAACATTCAGCATCAGCTTAGGGGTGATTCTCGGTGTCAGAAACTTTCTGGTGATTACACCAGACCTAGTTCTCTTACTCGTTTTCTTTTTTATTTCCTTCTTTCTGTCCAAGAGATGTGCAACTCATTTCCTGAAGTTAAAAGAGTGTATGAGTGAGGATAAAGTTGTGATGAAAAATAGAATGCAAGGGATGAAGAAGTGATCCCACAGCACAAAACGATCGAGTGTAGTGGAAAAAACAGTGATGACTGTGCCTGGTTTCAGTGCTTATGTGACAGAGGCCTAAATGAAAGATTTACACCACAGCTAATATGAAACAACCCATAACTTTTGCAAGCTAATGGCTTAAACCCTATCAGATTGCACAGTGTGAGAGAACGTATCAGCTTTGTGCAGTAAAAAAATCCTTTTATGGCTGGCTTCCAGTATAAGGCATCGAACAATGAAAAGTAAACTTTGATCTGTTTTTATGAGAGACTTAATCTTACCTACCGAGACTTGCAAAATTATTCATACTCCATAAACATTTTTAAACTTTGTTACATAACCACAAACGTTAATGTGTGTTATTCAGATTTATTTTATGGTAGACCAACACGCAAAACACATATTTGTGGAGTGGAAGAAAATTATTCTTAGAGTGTTTTCACAGCTAACAGAATGATGGACTCGGTTCAACTGGGGATCAAAATTGCAACACTGTTACATTTTCAGCTAGTGCGGTTTGCTTTCACACTCCACGGTGTCAAATGAAAAAACCCTCGAAAACCTTATTTTCCTCCTCGCCTGTGGTGGCACTGCACTGAAGGAAACAACACACAAAAAAAAAAATCTCTGAAGAAGACACTGACCACAACTTCCTTCTTCATGGCATTGTAAACAAAAATGGAGTGGTGTCAGATTTTAGTGATTGTAGGATTTCTCTAGTGTGTAACAAAAACCATGAGCCATTTCTCCCACTAGCACAAGATTTATGCATTTATTTTGGTAGGATTTAACCAAAATGCTCTGCGCTATAGTCAGCTTCCTGCTTTTGAAACAGTGTCCAGTTTGCTGGGGATTCACATGGCATTTGAATCGCGCCAGAGTTCACTTCAACAGAACTCTGACCGAGGTTTTGAGTTCGCTTTTTTGGTCCACATCAGAGTTCGATTATGCATTCATACCTCCCCAAACAAACCAAACTTTCTAGGAAAATAAACCAGAGTTTGATTGAAGCGGACTAAACATGACTGATGTGAATGTACCCTCAGAACAACCGGGCTGTTCAGTATGCTACTTTATGATCCAGATTATGCAGGAGAGTGTTTCCACTGCCAGATAGACTCCATACTAGTGGAAAAACAAATGTCTTGTGCTTGTCACAGACAGGAACGTTTTTCTGTTCCTTAATTAACTCTGTTGAGTGACACCAGTAGCTCCACCCTAACTGTACAGTAATTGTTGTATAGACCTAGAACTGAAGGGGACCCAGGAAAGAATGACTATGCTTGAACATCTTCCATTCAATTCTGACCAACCTCATTGTTACTGATGAAGAGAACACATCCACACAGCATGATGCTGCCATCACCATGTTTCATGGTTGACATGCTGTATTTATGGTGTTAGTTAATTTTGGTCCCATTTTCTTGAATTAGTTCTTTCCTCATGTTTGCTCTACGCCAATAGTATAGTGGCAGTGGTAAATTTCTGGCTTTGTTTTCAACAACTTAACAATCTTCCCATTTGATCATCAATACCAGATTTGTGGATTACACAACTCACTGATCAGGTCAGCAGATTCACACACCTGAGTTGTGCATATCAGCAGCTCCTTCACCACTACAAAGGACATCTTAGCTGCTACTCTGATTAAAACTATCCTTCCTCAACCTGTCAGTTTGGATGATGGCCAGCTTGAGATATTATTTCGTAACCTAACTCTGCATTATCCTCCTCCACCAGTTTATCTCTGACCAATCTGGTGTGTTACTTGGTTTTTGTGGTTATTGTCCTCTAACAAACCTCGGAAGTCTTTCTCAAAAACCCAGTATTATAATACATACACCTGGAATTTAATCAGCACATGACTTTTGAAGATTTTTGATTGGACTAGATTTTATTCAGAAGCATAAAAGTAAAACTGCATTCATAGCATTGCACACCTTAGAGATTTTTATCTGGAAACCCCCCCAAAACATTTAAAACCATGCATAGCTTTCCTTCAACTTTCCAATTATGCATTACTTTGTGTAGGTCTCCCCTCTGAAATTCCAATAAAATATATAGACTTTTCTGACTGTTAAAAGGCTAAATATGATGGCAACATTCAAAGTATAAATTAGGCCTGAACTTTATGCAACCTTGTCCTCAGTTTTGTCTCCACATAAACTTCCTTCTCGAGCTAAGTGATGTTTGCCCTAAATAAAGGCCTTCTCTAAGAGAACATGGCATCCTGGTGTGTTTCTGCTAAACCACTGAATGCTTAATAAGCCGGTCTAATTATTGTCCAACAAGTCCTTCATTACTTAAAAGACTGCAGGGGTGAAGGATGGGAAAGATGGTCGATGGCATGAAAAAGATCTAGCTGGAAACACTTCTCCAGTGTGTGTGTGCGCGTGTCGGCGTGTGTGTACGCATTTTCAAGCGCCTGACGACACAAGCACTAATTGCAGTTGAAGCCTGCTAGTGTTTTGTGTACAACAGTTGCATGGTCAGAATGTGGGATGAAGCTGTAAGAGGCTGGGGAGAGGAAGAGAGAGTTGCAGAGCCAAGCGGATGCCAAGGACATTAATGAGGGCCAGACGAGTTCTTCTTCTCAAGAGCTCCGCAGCAAGCAGGAGGGGAGGCGGGGGGAGACAATGAGGGGAACAGATAAGAGAGAGCAACAGAAGGGGTTCATTACAGAAGAATGCTAAACTCGTATTTGCAAACTCGAACAAACAAGGTTCTTTTACTCACATTCAAACACCCTGAAATATGCAAGCACAGTTTGCGTCGACATAAAGAAATTTAGATACAAACATAAGCGCACAGAGAGAGCGCACAGATACAATGGGCTTACTGTTCCTGAGCTAATTCTAACATGAGAACGAGCAAGGAGATATACAAAGAAAGGCCTGACGCCGTGGTTATTTGTCACAAGATGCGGTGTGGGATTTATCAGCTGTTTTTGTACAAACATTAGGAAGAAAAGAAGGGAAGGAAAACTAAATTAAGCTTTCTTTGTTATCAGCTCCGAATATAAATCATGAGTGTTTGCCTAATTGATTCCATTACATTCCCACCTGCCTGCTGACTCTCTCATCCATCCACATGTTGTTTATCTTCATTTTAAGCGAGGTGCATGAAAAAAGGGTCTGTTATTGGATGTGAAGACCGCTGAAATTCATCTGTATTTTGCAGGCGCATTAATTGCCAATTAGATGCAGTGCACAATTATCAGGAAATATCCGTTCGTGCGCGATAAACAAAACAAAGACGCAACTCCTGATGCCGAAGTTTACCCGTCTGAGAGATACAGGATGGCGGTATTCAGTTGTTTTTAATAGCACACAGGCCACTTTAGGCTTGAAGGTAATTTATGTGCAGCATGATATTACCGGGCGTAAAGTGAGCAAGTTCACCAAGTCTTAATTGGGAAATAAATCACAGTGTCGCCATAGCAACAAACACTCCAAAGTGGTGACGGCAAGTGGGAGCCAGCTGACGGTGTCTCGGCACATTGAGGTGTTGCTTATGGGTGTGTGCGCGGGTGTGTCCAATCATGCATATGTGTTTACAGCTACTCCAGCTCATTACCACAGACCCTTGTTAGTGGGGCTTCTGCTGTGTACTGTACATGGCATGCTGTACTGTTCCATTAGGTCTTGTTTAGCAGGAGCTATGAGCTTATAACGTTTAAAACTACAAGCAAATGTGAAAATAACAATGCAGCTAATTGCTATGGAGAACCAATGCCTAAAATGCTTCTGCTCTTGCAATTATCTTTTTGTTTGCATCTACTGAATGCTTCAAAACAAGTTGCTCCTTCTTTATTCGTTTTTTAATCTCAAAGTCTTTTGGTATTATTAGTCAATTTTTATTCATACTTTGTTATGGCTTTTCAGGGTTCCTCTTAGATTTTCTCAGCTTTTTTTCTCATTAACTTTCAATCCAGAACTGCAATGTGTTTTTGTCTTTTTTTGTCTTCCATTTTTGTGGCACCACTTAATTATGACTTATGAATTGTTTAGAAAAAGTAATAAAAACCTGTCAAAAATGGCACCTCATTACCACCAGTCTCCTAAAAAATCCATCTTGTTTTCATTGCTTTTTAAAAATATTTATCATAATTTTTTAAAAATACAAACAAAAAGTCAAACAAACAACATTTAGTTATATTCTTTGCAGTAAATCACATTTTAATGAAGTAGCGATATCTGTTACAGTCAATGTTGTTCATGTGTGTATGAGTTGAGTTTTCAGAACTTTGAGTTGAACAATATTGTTTCTTACATGATGAACTTAAAGTGCACACAGCTCATAATTTTCCTGATTTCATTCATCTGTGCTTTATTCTGGGATTTACACTGTGTTTTTTAAGGGCACCCTCTGGATATGTCAAGCAGAAGAGCTGCAACATTTTCCCTTGAGGCGAGCACTGAGTTATTGGTAAGCGAATGCGCACATGTGGGCAGCAGATATGAAGTTCAGACACAAGTGAATCATTTTTGCCATATCTCACATTACCCATATTGATAATACAGACTTATCCATTTTTGCCTGTTATAAACTGCTCTGTGTAGCCTTCAGCTTCTGGTGGGGTTTTTTTTTTTGGGTTTTTTTGCACCGCTTTGTTTTTTTTTCCTTACATGGCACAGCAAATGAAACTGAAGCTTGGTGCATTTTTTGGGGGGTAATTCAATCATTGTAAGATACAGTTTAAATGAGCTGTACAGATGACATAGCTGATATGGTAATTGCTAAATGACATTATGACTTATATTTAAAAAATTGAGACAAAAAATGCTAAATGAATGAGAATTATTTCATATTGCAGCAGTTAACTTAGTGAAGAGTCTTTAGCTGGTGAACTGTGAACATGAATTCATTCATTTTAAACTGGCTGAACAGAATCTAGACCAAGTTTTTGTTAAGGTTGAAGTTGCACCACACTGGATACAGTACCATTAAGCATTTCAGCTCAGTTACATTTTGGTTGACAATTTAAACAATAAAGAAAGATATATAAGCTCAAAATTTTGGGCTGTTTTAGAATTGTAGTCTAACTATAGTTTAAGCAAGAGAACGAAGTCAGTCAGTCTGTGTTGGCCATGCTTCCAAATATTGAATTAAAATTAACAACCATCTCTTTCAGCTCAGCGTTTCTCTCTTCACAGTGGAGGATGGTTGTTTACAGTGCAGTCAGTTTCCAGTAAGCTTCCTAGCATCGAACTGGAGCATTACATATGCCATGGCCAAACATTAATGACTGGATAAAATTAAAAAAATCAACAGAGTCCACACCTCCAGCCATGGGTCCAGATTCTCTGTACATAGCAAAGCATAGAGCAAGGGTCTGGTTTTTACCAGGGTAATGTGGAATTATACTATAAATTTTACGGTACACACCAGATCCATTGGCATTACTTTTCACAGTTAAGAATGGAAGCATATGTATGATTGTATTTGTCCATTATATAGTCATTTTACAAGAAGAATGTCCTAACGTCATTGTGAATTCCCGTGCATCAGGTTGTGATTTTCTGCCCGTGAACCAGTCTCAAACCAAGACATATTTTCTATTTAACTACATTGACCTGAAGTAACTGTGATTGTTGCTTGCTATTTGCTTAGCAAGCTTTTTTCCTACTCTTTGTGTTCCAAAAAAAAAAGAATGCTGCGAAAGCAACGAGAAACAGCTGTCAGGAGGAAACGGTTTTCTGCTAGCTCGTCTTCCATGCTCTGCAATGAGCTTTTCAAACCAGATGATTTTGACAGGACAGAGAGAGAACAGAGAGAGAGAGTCAGGATCAGAGCTGGAGAGGTTCCTTTAGTCCTCAGCTTCCTAGCTCATCTCCTCAAGATTGGTGTGTAGCTCTGCTATAAGATTTCCCCTTTCTGGATGTGATGGAGTCAAGGATGCATTTTGTATTGCACTCCTGGATCATTTCCATCGTTTATCCTTTGAGAGAGTACAGGAGACCCTGTACAGCTGGACCGTGGCAATGATTTCAGTGCAACTTGAGATCTAAAATTTTAATTGAATGTTAACACTCAAAACTTAAAATTTAATTAGAACCTCTTGACAACACAAAACCCAAAGACCACTTAGAGTTAAAACCAAATATTTACCTACACCAAATAAGGACACAAACAAGTTTTTTGTTCTCAGTGTGAAGTTAAACCCAGCCAAACTTTTATTGTTTTAGCTTAGTTAGAATTACCTAAATGATTTCTATCCTCACTGTATGGTGTCTTTTTATTGGGTGTATGTAAATATCTGGTTTCAACTGTATATGGTTCAAAGTTGAGTTTTAATCTCAACTTCCCACATCCACAAACATATTTATTTATGTTATTTTAATTATTTTCCATGTTAGCTGTGCATCTTATCCTGTTTTAACAGAACAGAGTAAAATCTGGACATGTCCATATCTATCATGAAAAACATGTTGAATACTCCTTCCGGTGATTAGTGAAACCCCCTCCAAAAAAACACCTTTAGCAAGGCAGCCTCATTAAATGGCTGCTTTTCTTTCTTGCCATGGTGGATGGGCTCACGGTGGATACCAAGCCTGGCCTTAACATCACAATGCTGGACATGCTAAAGGAAAGTCAAGATGAAGACCCAGCTAAATATGGTTGTGTGTGTCTCATGTTGGACACCTTAGACATTAAAAACATGTCCAGTACAACCCCCATAACAAAATTTGTGGATATGGGACAGATGTTGCCCCTGAAGCTCTTCTCCTATGGTGGTTGGCCAACAAAAGCTGTTGGAAGGCCCCAGTAGCTTACTACCTAACTGAGAGCCTGTCGCCAGAAACTGGCCAGGTTCTGCTTGTTCATCCATTGGACGAACTGCACAATGTGGTACAAGAGTGGTATGTCACAAAGGATGAGCTTGTCTATCTGGGTAGTTGCTAAAGGGAAGCCACGTTGAACCCTTCGAAACATTCTTGGTGACAGGGTGTTTGTCATGATGGATGCTTGCCCCATGTTAGGGTTGGCACAAAATATGCTACAGGCTTACAGTCCGCTAACAATCACCAGTGGCCGGATCAGCTGGAGACACATCAATCATCTGAATGATGTCCAAACATAAGCTGGATTGCATTCTGCCAACAGGATAACAGACAAGTGAAGTTTGATTCACAGAAGATGAAGGTGTCCCTTGCTGCACAGACTCTGAGTCGCTCTGTCACAGTGACCCTCTGTGTGCACTGAGGGACCTTGGCTATTCACAGTTTCAACACTCTGAAGCAACAGCTGAATTCATTGAAGCGATATTAACGTAAAATTACAACTATCATGCTATGACTGCGAGGCCACTACGATCTGTAATACAATTTTTTTTCTTAAGAGTGGAGATCCACTAATTATCATCTTTATAATGCAAAAAATAAGCAGACTCAGAGGAAAATGTTATTGGTTATGATGAGGATTATTGTGCTTTCTGTTATTTTTGCTTTTAGATTACTGACAGCTCTTCGACACAACAAGCAGCCGCAATCTACATGCCAAAGGGTCGAAAGCTCCACTGGGTTCTTTGAAATGGGCAGAGAATAGAGTTCTTGGTGATGAAAGATGGTAGACCACTTCGCCAATTATAATGGTTTTAAAAAATAGTTAAGCTTTGATTTGCATGAATTCAAAAGTTTATGACATCAAGTTCAAATAGTGGTTTGTTCTAGGCTGACCAACAAATTCAAATGTATTTTCGATCAAATGCCTCAATTTATATAGGGAGAATATTGAAGGGATGACCTTTGCTGCCTTCCAAGATATTGAATCAAAACGAAGAGTAAAAGTACCTTTTGAAAAAATAGTGGCCTTCAAGCAGGTGTTAAACATACTTTTCATGAAACCCACACATCTGCTTTAGAAATTTAAATTGGTTTGATGTAATATTATGATCTTAAATGTTGTTTTTTAATTAGCTGTAAGGGGAAAAACATACTTAATAGAAATAAAGTCGTGTAGATACCAGTTTCTGTTTAATCTAAATATTATTTTACTTGATGCATTAAGCTACTGAAATAAATGGACTTTTTCTTAAAATTCTAACTTATTTAATGGGTCTCTATGGTATTGTATTGCACAATAGTAAATAGCTGTCCTAATGATAGCTCCAGCTCATGAAACAATACATGAAAATGGGTTAATAAAATTAGAATAGGATAAAATTCCCCTTTTTTGTTTTCACAGATGAATGACAAAAACCCAAATCCCAAACTGTATCCACTTTATATAAACTCCAAAGCAGATACCAACTTCAGCATCATCTGTGGCTACTGGTTAGGCAAAGTGTGCTCAGAAATCGATTCTTGCAAACCACATTTTGTCTGTTATTATGTCACTGTTTGTTTTTTTGCCACCAAGGACCCAGAATTCTGCCACACAAACATTTAAAAGGGGTCGAAGGCTCTTCACTACCAGTTGAATACAACATTGCCAGTAAGGCCAACAATATTTTTACAAGTGTTATGTTAACACAACAGGACAGCAACTCAAAAACTAATTGCTTTAAAACTTAGTCATAGAAATTTCAAACAGTGTTGAGCTTGAAACGCTCCTCTCCAAGGCTGGGATCATAATAGCATTTCAGACTTTTTTTGCTGGACTAACTCACATGCTGTGGCAGCAACTGGACAGAACTTTGAAGGCAAACTCTATGTTGTGAAAGAGAGGCCATACTGATAGAGGGGCCAGCAACACACTGTCGCAAACAGTAAAGAGAAATTCTGACAGAGTGACAAAGTACTAAGAAATTGGTCATTAATCACTCTGAAATTAGCATCTGCTTAGACTTTTTTTTAATGTAAATGACCTGAATTTTATAGTGCTTTATAAAGTTAAGAGGACCTCAAAGCACTTCCTTCACACTATTTTCAGTCATTCATGCACACGCACACACATCCATGGTGGTGAGCTACAGGACTGTAGCCACAGCTGGCCTGGGGCAGTCTGACAGAAGCGAGGCAGCTGGCCCGCTGACCACCACCAGCTGGTTTAGATTGAACCAGTCAAACCCAAACTACATCATCACACATTGAGGAGAGATTCTTTAAAATGCAGTTTGTAATATATACACATTTTTAAAGCATTTCTCAGAATCTGCTAAACCATAGATTCACTACACAATTAGACATAAATATTAAGCACAATATCATTTGAATAACTAATATATTATTGGACTGCAGTGCATTCTACACTAATTACCAATTATTGAAATCACAGAATGAAAAACTATTATGAAAACTATTTATAAACTCTGTGTTATTAATATGGTTCATTTGCAACATATAGTTTAACCTCGAGCCCTTTCTTCCATCCACTCATCTGATTTCCTAATTTCTTACGCTGTCATTGTCAGATAGAAGGACTCGTAATTAGTTTAAAATCTAGTAAAGGCAAATAAAATATGCGGACATTCAAAAAACCCAGTATACTTGAGCCAGGCAAATGTAAGCATTTTTTATTTAAACAGCGCTGTATATTTTTGGTTTAATTTTAATTTCTTTAACGACCTTTCTATCTTGGGTCTTCTAAAAAATCATTCCTCCGTTTCTCCCTCAGGAATTGTCCTCCTCTGTTACCCCTCATGAAATAGATGAAGGCAGTAAAGTACCAACCCAGATGAATGGATAGGCTGGCCCTAACACAATCTGGCCCACTTCAGTAGACAATTTAATATGAAGTCGCCCACACTGCAGTTACCCTGCCAGTGTGCTGCACTAAATCACACTTTGACTCGCCACGATGGATATAGCTTTGACACATCGAAACACTGTGTGCACATGCTTGTCTATTGGCATGTGTGCAAATACGTGTTTGTGTAGGCATGATGAATAAGACAGACGATTGGCAAACGGGTGAGCTGTGAAAGGCAGGAATAATAATTACAGTATTTATCTAAGTTTTGTGTCATGGCGGCCGTTGCCACATTATGAACAGATGAAATGCAGAAATGTCTTTCACTGCGTTCCATCAGTCCAGCACCTGCATCTCACTTATTAAGGGGAAATACTAAACACTACGCAAGAAAGAGGTGACACATGTAATTTACATGTCAGTCTTTTATTCAGAATGTCAACTATTATGTTCTCTATCCATTTTTTTCCATGTGTTACTTCCTTAAGCAGGTCATCTACTGACATTTCTTGACGAAGAACGAAGTACAATTTATTTTTGGAGTATTTCTAAAATATTCTGACCATGCAGAGGTTACATACATCCCAAGGAACCAGCAGTCAATTCCGATGCATCACAGCTAATGAAAAGACTACTTTTCCACTTGACGAGACTTCCACTAAAATCAGTACAGATGGATCAGGTGCAACCAGTCTTCAGTAAAATGGCTATTTGAATAGTGTTAACTAAAAACAACTCTCAGCAAGATGCACTTATTTTAAAGTGTGCTTATCTCACAACTGCAGGAGTGACTGTAGGCACGGTAATCAGGAAATTTATCTGTGAATGTCATGTTTTCAGGTCGAGCAGCCCTCTAAAGCCTGCAACATAGAAAATGCTTTCTTCTGAAATTGCACCCAGTAGGGCTGCCTATGGTTGCTGTTGTTCAAGTGGCAATGTTCCTTGTGGCAATAGGGCACAATCATGAGGCACAGTCACTCATCCTGTAGCAAATTGTTGAAGGTTTCTTTGCTCTCTGAAACAGTGGTAGTGTAAAAAGGAGTTGGACAGCAAGATAACATCAGCTAATCACAGTCTTGATACAGGTTCACAGCCAAAATAAGTAAGTAAATGTTAAATGTGACTGGTTAAGTTCAGGAATTTGCAAATTTACTGGTGCAGTTGTCAACTAAAATGCATTTGAATGGAAAAACCCAAAGTTAGTGGGTCAAATTGTTTAGGGGTTCAACCTACAGCAGTAAAATACTTTCTTGTTTTAAAGCTATTTACACATATTCATTAGGTTTCAATCAAATCTCCATTGTTTCTTCTCTTTTAGACCAGCAGAATTCCGAATTCTCGTTCTGCCTCAACAACCTTGAATTTCCCATCACAGAAAAACAGGTCCTTCTTAATCACATTTGATAACTGAGCAGATATTGTTTTACCAGAGTTCAGCCTCAGCCTTAAGTTAGATACAGAAGCTTAAGTTTGAATAACTAGTGCTACTCTTTTTCCCCCTCCCACAGCATCTTATTAGCAAAGATAAGGGACAAATCAATTCTTGCAAAGTCACCGGATCATCGGCGCTCAGCCATTTATCTCCTCTGACTCAATTAATTGTGCTTCCATTATTAGGCAGATCAATCCACTTAACAGAGGGCTTTTCTTGGCGACAACTTTACTAAGAAGCCTCAATTATCAAACTCCATCTTTTAGTAAGTTAAATTTGAGGAGTTTGAGATAATAGCTGGTTGCCACGAACAGTTATTGTGAACATAAGCATATCTTTCAAAGCACCTAGCATCTCTGTTACAACTGCGTCGCATTATGTGTTTTCCCACCTGGTCAACTGGCTGTTTCTTCAGGGTTTTCCCATTCTGTTGATTTCCTCACCTGCATCCATTATCATTATTTAATCCATCAGTATTTAATCACACTGGTTTTCATTATTTGTCACTGATTTCTCCTGTTTGTCTATGTGTGCTCCATGTCCTGTACTCATCAGTCCACTGCTGTAAGTTCTGTGGTTTAATTTTTAAACCACTACTATGCTTATCCCAACCTTCTGTCTGCATTTTGGTCCAACTATAAAAGCACATTTCATGACATTTTGAAATGACAAAATAAATACTCCAAATGTTCAGAATTACTACCAATAAATTGTGGTGTGATTGAATAGTGAAATAAATCGAGCTCCTCTGTCTACTCCCAGTGCTCCCAGTGCTAGCTAACTACAGAAATACACAGCTGGGTCAGCTGTGTATTTCTGTATAACGTCATGGTCAGGAGGAATGGCTTATCACTGTAAATCATGCATGCTGCTCATATCCTCCGTTGCTCTCTGCAACACTAGATCTTCTCCCTGTCAGCAGAGGCTGTCATGAATGCACTTAGTTGGCATGGTTACCAATAGAGACAGATAAACAGCTTTTCCTGGAATGGTAAGCTGTTTTTCCACCACTAGCACATTTAGCAGCGCATACACAAGCATGATTGACAGGACCTTTCTTCTGGCTTTGATTAGCTGTTTTTAACCGGGAGCGGTGCATTTCTACAGGCAATAGAAATGTTCCTTACCTTAAGTTCTTAAGGTAAGGAACTTAAGATTAAACAGATTACTTGTCTCATACACTATCATGACATGGTGGCAGCTTTAACACATTATAACAGTTACATAATTCAGCTTTAAAATATCATGGACAAGCAAAATGTCTCTCCCTACCTTGACACTTAAATTAGCTATTTTGCATTTAAGGGAAAGTCTGTCCATACTTTGTATATGTTTATGAAAATTACAGCCAGAGCATATACCTTCAAATTTTGAAAGACTTGCATCACAGTTTGTGTGAACAAATACCTTCTGCTGAAGTCTGAGTGTCATTTTTAATTCAAGAAGAAAAAACATGAACCTTTTGTGGGTTTGGCTATAAAAAACATGGGTCAGGAAGTTCAAGGAACGTAGCCTCTCTTCTAGAAAGAGCTGACAAATATTTTTGCGAATAATTTCACTAATCAATGAAAAGGTTGTTTAGCTTTTTTAGATGTACAACTCTAACCTTATGATTGTGAAGCACTGAAAACGATTCTTCACATACATAAACTACCAGAATTGAAATACATTAACTGTAAAAAACAAACATTGTATTGCAATTTGGGTGAGGCACATTCAGGAATAACTTTACATCCTGCCTAATAAACAAATATTATGATATAATTACAAATGTGCAATTTAGTATCGTATAGCTGAACAAACATCATGTAATGACTTTAGAATATGGGTATAAAACATCTGCAAAAATGCGGGAGATTGCTGCTTCATGAAAATTCCCAGTCTTTTTAACTCTAAAAAAGAAGATTGTATTTAACCATTCAGCTCACTGATGTATGTTGTCTTCTTTAAAAGGGAAAGGATGGAAAAGAAAACATGATTAAACAAGTCATTTTCTGTTGTGTTTTTTTGTTGTTGTTTTTTTTGTAGGTGTTGTGACATTCATTAGAACATTACAGCTGACACCATCAGGCTATTCAGCATCCAAACATCTTCAATTTGGACAAACTGCAATGTTGGGTAACTGTAATAAACTGCAAAATATGACCTTATGCCTCCTGACATCAACTGAAGAGGAAACATTGATACTAAAAGAAAAAAAAAGCGCCTCCATCCTTGACATCCGGAACAATTCGTTCACCGTGTCAAGGATGAACATTGTGTCCTTTACATTGTAGCAAATAGGACTCCTCTACCTAATGTGGAGATGTTGGATGGGATGATTTTTGCCCAGGAGTTTGTTGTTCATAGACACTTTGAGTATGGCTGTCAAAGAAGGATTGTGGAGGGAGAAAGGTCAATAATGTGGAATGTTAATATTCAGCCTGGGCTGCACAGCTTTGAAAGGATTATAAGCAGGTTTCATCACTTGAAAGTAGTGGTTTCTGGAGGGTTGGCATCTTTGATATCAAGATGTGATCTGAATTTCACTGGAGTAGGACAATAAAGTGCAGCAGAGGGGAGGGAAGCTGAACAAGGAGGCACTATGAACTAATGTAGAGTGGGAGAGCTGAAAAGCACAAACAGCACAGAACAAAATGGGAAACAGATAAAAGCAACAAAAACTCGTGAAAAATGGAAAATATGCAAGGCAGTTATGGAGGGCAAACATGTTTGTAGACAGAAATAAACGCAAAAAGTCGAAACCAGGCCTTCTTGTACAAGAACTGTGCGTAGGAGGGTTTTGAATTAGTAGAAAGGAAGCCAGTTTGTTTAGCTTCTATTCTTCATAATTGCTAATGTTTTCGTGTTGGCAACAAGTCAAAATCCTCTGAAGTTCTGCGCTAGATCTCGATGAATGAAGAAGCTTCAGAGGCTCCATTTTTGCAAATAAGAAAACAAGAATATCTTTTTTCTTATCCATCTGTAATTTTTTTTGCTCAGTTTCTTCCCCTCTCTTTCTTTCTCTTTCATCACTTATTCCCTCCTGTTTCACAGCCTCTTTTCACTTCTCCTCCTTTCTGATAAAGCCTCTCTCAAGCTGCCAGTCAACACCAAAGCAATAAAAAAAAGACCCTGATAATACACTGACACCCTCTGCAACTGCAATTAACCAACTCTATCTTCTTCTCTATTCTTCTTCTTTATTTTCTACCGCTCTGCAACACCTTGCAAATATGTCAGCATACATCTTACTTCTTAACCTAACAGCCCAGGAGCAAGGGAAGAAAGATTTACCCATCTGCTCTGTGTTCTGTTTTTCAGGGCTCCTGTCTGTTCCTGTCTGCTTGAGCAGTCTGGCTAATCTCATCTCCTAAAAGCGGGCGGGCATTTAATTTTTGTTAGCAAGTACACGTTGGGCAATGAGTGAGTGAGTGAAAGAGGATGAACTGTCACAGCTGCTGGGCTCCTGGCCGACGGTACACGAATGGCTTGTCCGCTGCAGCTAATGGCTGATTCGCTGACTCAAATTAAAACACACAATCACCTAAGCGGAGTGCGGGGAAAGGAGGCGGGGCTTAGCAAGATTTATGAGAAGATGAAAAGTGATTGGATGTGAAGTCTGAATTAGGCCAAAGCGGTCCGGTGTCAGACTCTATGAAGGTGAGTGACTGGGCTGATTCTCAGTGGACCGAATCCCATCCAAAAGCTGTCTGTTATATTAAGGGGACAGGTAGGCCCCTCCCAACAGTCGTGTGGGCCAAAAAAACTCTCCAGTTATTAATTATGCTGTAATTTCAGTACCTGTATATGTCCTCTTTTACTCCTCATGTGGGTTTCAAATAATCTCCTCAAATGAATTATTTGCATTCATCTGAAATAAATAACATCCCAAGAGAAAACATTGGACATATCTCATTCCCCTTTCATTCATTATATATACCAATTAGCATTGTCTGCCTTGGAGAACAAATATGCTATAAGGGTGTCAACGAAGTCTGTTTTTTTCTGAACACTTTTATGAGAATGAACCATTTCTTTGTTGTTGTTTTGTTTTATGTCAGATTACATTAACCTGCTGAAAGGAGCTCCAGCGAACAGGGAGTACAATTTCTGTGAAAGGGTTTTAGTCTGTGACGTTCGCTGGCGAGGTGGTACAGTTCAAAGTAAAATAATAATGCAGAGCAGTACCCCTGGTACACAAACATACCCAGTCATCAAAATGATGTCACATAAACTTGATCATGTCACATCATTTGGCCTTTTTCTTTTGGTGGTCCGGGGTACAAAAGTTTAACTACCCACTTTTGTTTTTTCAGCACTGGACAGAGAAAATTAAATAAGAAAGAACACACCGAAAGAATAGCTTCATATAATCTAGTAAAGAACAAAGAGGACCAGAAAGTATACAGAGGGAGGAAACATAAAGGTACAGAGAAAAGGTTAGTGCCAATCAGTATGATCAAAAATGAACAAGAAACAGGCTCTGCAAATTAAAATGTCATGCAATCCACAGAATACAGAAACAAGGCAAACACCGACAAAGCCCAGAAAAAGAATAAGTCAAGATTTTCCAGACAGAAAAAGGAAAGACATGATCTAAATAAAGAAGGTGATGGTTCAAAAAACATAAAGACAAATACATTAAAAAGTCAACAACTAAAACACTCTCCAATGCAACTATTTTAGGTTTAACCGTAAGTTTTAATGGTACATCTCAAAATTACATTCGTTAACAGAATGAGATAAATACTTGTGCCTTTCAAAATAGGCACAATTCTAATTATAATTTCCTAATTAAAGGAAGATTTACCATAGTGTAGTTTGCAGTTAATTGGTCTTTTGTGGCTCTAAATCTCATCTGAGTCCACACCCGCAACTTTTATTGTTTAGTTCTGAGAGGTCAAGTTGCAGAAACAGGGTGAACGGGATTTATGGGGACAATTTGGATTAGTTCCCTGCGGCTTGCCAAATAAAGCAGAGCTTTGTATCATGGTTGGTCTTGTTTATTTGATCCAGTCAAGTTAAATCAAAGAGCGGACAAGGCATAGGAAATGGAGAAAGAAACAGGAGAGGAGAGATGAACTTGAAAGTGGTGAACATGCATGCTTAGCTCTTTGCTACTGTATAAAGATCAGAAGATTCTGCTGAACATATAGGACCCATTATTATCCACAGGATTTCTGATCAAGTAACTAGTGTATCAGTAGGTTTGTGGTTAGCACAAACTTACTTTAGATTCTGTTTGTCATTCCCAACTTCAGAAACATACACATGCAGCTGAAATTAAACTCCCTTTTTGGTAAGTGCATCTTTAGACCTGCTGGGTGAGGAGGCTGGTGCCTCTCCAAATACCAGAGGGTGCACCCCACACTTTGGGAACCACTGTATTAGATGATGGAAGGAGCCATAGCACCATGAAAACCACCAAGCACATTTCACATGGCCTGAAAAAGTCAAATTTTTAGGAAAATTTGCTGTTTAGAAAAATGCTCCTTTAAAGCCCTATTGCTTTATGCTAGCAACTATGGCAATTAAAATAAAGAAAACATTCCAACACGAATGTTTACAAAATGAGTTTCAGCAAGAATACATGATAACATCATAATTTCAGTTACTTATCAATCATTTTTTCCTGTTTTTTTCCACAAAAAATGTGCCCTTTTCGCAAATCCTGACATCTGTAGGATTCTAAAATGATTACTTTCCATCTATTTTCAGTAATGTCCTTCCCTCCAAGGCAAGGATGTTCAAACATAATGTGCATAATGGCAACATCAGGTTCATCTCACTTCTCTCATACAGACCAAACTGAATTCGTAGGTTTGGTCAAAAGCCTGAAGAAGTAGGAGAAAACTGCTTTTGTTCAATTTGCTTAAAACTTACCAGCAGAATAATTTATGCTGCGTTTGTTTGTGACCCTAAGCCACTTTCATTTTTAAAAATAAAGTGTAATGAGCACTCTAATTTTAGAAGCTATTCTTAACTCAATCAACTTAATCACTTGTTTATGCCTCAACAAACTGGCACTTTTTAGAGACAAAAGAGGTATATGAAAAATAAAATGATTGATTTGAAATCACAGAGGTGGATCAGATAGAGACAAAGCTTTTCTAGAAAACAACCTAGTGTAAAAAAAAAAAAAAAAGAAATGACAATCTGTCTTCAATGAACTTCCCAATTCAAGCACCTTGTAAAATTAACTGTATTTTTTAAATCAAAATATAATTTCATTTTTCCCAAATAAAATTTTAAGTCTTCTGAATTTCTGTGATTTAAGAAAGAAGTATTCAAATATTTCTTCAGTGTATAATATTTAATAGGAAACTAGAAAACCTTTACACATCTTGAAAATGCACCTGTCAGTTATGTCTAAGTGTTTGTGTCGTTAAATACATGTTTTCTGTGAAGACAAGAACATTTATGACTTAAGCTTAAAATTCAATCTACACTTGATTAACAATTGATGTTTTATCTCTGTGGAGTTTCTGGACAGTCCTCTCCAACACAAGGTTAATTGGGTTTTAGGAAGCTGCTATAATGTTCTAATAATCCTTCATCAAAACGCTGTGTAGCCTTATCATATCAGTAAATGCTCATCACACACTCCTAAGGGACCATGCAGAGAGAAATGTTTGCCATGGCTAACTCTAGTTCCCCGTCTCTTTGTTTTGATATGCTTTGTTGATAACCAAACTTGTAAAAGGTTTTACAATTCCAATTACTCTTGTATTAGCAAAACGTACAAGAAAAGTTGTTCTTCTGCTTCATAAACTATCTGTTGTGCCTTAAATGTTATTATTATTGTTGACGGGTTATAGCACAGTGATGCATTTTGCTCAGATCTCTCCCACAGTCTTAATAATTATTACTCAAAGAGATAAGACAATCCATCCATCCATCCATCCATCCATCCATCCATCCATCCATCCATCCATCCATCCATCCATCCATCCATCCATCCATCCTCTCATTCAGGGCTCAGGCCCCTATGATAGTTTATATCCATGTTAAGGATGCACCCTATCCTTAATACATATAGGCTGTACCCATATTATCAGAACAACATCCTTGACATAGATATTGTGTATCTTGTCTATAAGGGCAATTTAAATTGAGCAATTAACACAACATGCAGATTTCTGGATTTTGGGAGAAACCTTTAACAGTACCTGGAGAGAACCCACGGATGCATGGGAGAAACTCCATGGAGAACAGTCCAAGCTGGAATTTGAACCTGAAAATTTGAGGCAACAGTTTTGCTCTAACAGAGAATCAGCAGTATGAAGCATGCCATTTTTTTTTCTTTCATGTAGCAACCACCTTCTAGGGCAAAGCTACACATTATATAGGGGTTCCATGCACTTTGGACACCACAGGGAATATCAGCACTTGTAATCACATGGGATGCCCATAAATGCAAAAAAAACCAAAAACAAAACAAAACTCAAAAGGCTTTGCTTTACTTCCAATCTTCTCATCTTTCTTGTTTTTCTTAATATATGTTACTTATAACTTCATTGTACAAGCACTTTGAGTTGTCTCTGGCTGAAAGGTGCCTTTTCTCTCGCTGTCTCTTTCTTTCTCCCCTCTGTTTCTTTTATGGATGTGTGCACTCTCTCCACTTCTCTAAAACTGCTTCAAAATAAGATTTCTTGCAGTCTCTTGCGACTTTAATTTCGCTCCCTTATCCCTTTAGCCTAATTATTGTGGTGAATGCCGTCACGTAGCAATGCAGTGGAGATCTATTTTGCCAAGAGGAGAGGAGGAAACAAAAGCAAGCAGGAGAAGCAGTTAAGCCAGGTAGATATCAGGAGGTGCAGTGGTAAAGAAGAATAAGAGGAGAAAAGCGAGGGAGGTAATGTGATCTTACTGTGGGAAGTGTGGTAATATATCACCTGCCAGAGTTAATAAAATGTCACAACTCTGTGCCTTTAGACAGGAAAGAAAGGTTAACTGGAGCTCCGTATGAATGTACTTCAACATGAACAGGTGGGTGATATAAAGGCTCTGAACACACACACACACGCACACACACACGCACACACACACGCCCAAGCACATGCTCTTGGCAGTTGCACAAGCACACAAGTTTCAGTGTAAAATAGGCAGATGAGCTCATAAACTCCCCAAAATACCAAGAGCCAGTTGATCCACGTTCAGACGTGCCTACAAATGTAGAAAAACGTGTGTGGGCAGAGACCAAATGTGCACATTTTGTAACACACATATCAAGGTTTTGGGAAACACAGACCATATACGCACTCAATCACTTTGATCCTTTTATGGCAGTTGTAATTTTTATTGAGGGAATTTCGTTTTCATTTACACCCTTTATCCCCATCTCTTTTTATTATTTTTTTTTCCTCTCCCATCTGTTTTCAGAATTTTCTTCGCTACCAAACTCTCAGTCTGTCTGTATTCCCACTCCTCATTTTTCACCTCCCTCTAGCCCTCACCCTCCACCTTCATTCTTTCCCTGCGCTCGCCACATCCCTCTCTCCTACTCCTTCTTTCGCCCCAAGGATATCTCCCCTCCCACACGGGCTAGCCTCATCCCTCTCTATCTCTCCATATATTTATATCAATGAGCAAATGTCATCCTTTCATCTTCCTCCAGATGAACAGACCCTGCTGGTGGAAGAGGACAGACGAAAAGACAGACAGAACACACAGGAACACAGCTTCTCTCAGACTATAATTTCAGCTGTAGCAAGCAATGCTAATGTCATTGTTTTTTCGTTTGAAAGTACGATTGTTTCAATTCTGCAGATATCTTCATGCTAAAATGGAGAAATCTGGACTGCATTCCAGGATTTAAGAAATCAAATTTAACCTATAGATCCTACAAAGGCACTTTGCAATACAATTGGTTTCTGCCTTTTTTCAAAAAACATCTGTAGACAATGTAAACAATAAATATTAAAAGACACATTTCCTACGCTAACACAGTGATTGACAATCAGCCCCAAACAAATGTTCATGTTTTTGCTGCTCATAACCTTCAAATAAAAAGGTGATTATTTTGAAATGATGATATGCTTAGAAAGCAACCGTGGGGCATATTAGGAACGGACCATAACAGGACCCTGAGAAAATCTGTCTATTATTCAAATTAGACTTACATACTCTGTTTTCTAATTTAAATTAGGAGACCATAAAACTCAGCTGTACTAAGACAATTGATTTCACACACTGTGGCGGGGTTCTTGTCTTTAAAGCTGTAATGTTTGATCTATAAAAATGAATAAAAAAAAACAGATAAATGACCTGACTAAATGTCGCTGCTTACTGGAAAGGCATATTTATTAGCAGAATATTGGAAGCCCTAAATGTTAGGAATTATTTGCAATACTTGCAAATGTATTCATATTTTTTAAAACCTTTTGACAGATTAGTCTTGCTACGTTCACACACACTACACAAATGCAATGTAATTCACTGCAATTTGATGTGATACACCAACACAAAGTAGAAAATGCACAGGTTATTGCAGTTCACCTGGCAGCAAGTTATTTAACCCCAGATGAGTAGCTTATCTTTTCTTAAACAACCATGTCGAAAGACACATCTTATGGTTGTTGAAAAGATGTTAGTCTGTTTAGATGGGTTAAATCTTTGGTCTGCATCAAGCACAGAAAACATCCAAGGAGTTGCAGAAACCTGGAAGGAAAGTGAGTAACAATAGTCTTGTGGATGGGGAAAAAAAGTCCTAAATGAACATATTCGGCAAACACTTAAACATTTGGTGAAATCAAATGTTTCAATTGTTTGAAATCACATCAAAAGGGAAACAATAGTAGAACTCAGGGGTATGTTTTATAGTGAAAGTAAGAGTATTTCAACACAAAATCCTTAGGAGATCCAAAGGGCTGGGACTAAACAGCTGTGAAATTATCAGGAAACCAGTAATCAAGGAGGCTAACTGGATAAAAAAGGCTACATTTTTCAATGACTTATAAGGACTGAACTCTGGAGCAATGAACATCATGTGGTTTGATAAGTCCAGACTTATCCAGAGTGTCCAGAGTGATGGGCTGAAACTTGTGTGCTAAGAAAAGAGGCAGATAGAGTGATACACCCATCGTTGTTATTATTGTTTTAACAATATTTTTTGATGTTTGGACAATAAATTTTCATGTTTGTAAAATATGAATAATGTACAAATAGGAAAAAAAATAATTGTTTGGTACAGTAATGTTTTTGTGTTAACACATATAGTTTTACTAGTATTTTTCATAATATCACTCTGTTGTTTTTAATCTTATTGGCATGGAAGGAAAGTTCCTCTAATAGTCTGCCACCAGCACAAAAAAAAATATTAGTCAGTGGTAGACCACGACCACCACAGGATGCTCAGGTTTCATACATGTACTAAGGAAGTAATACGGCTTCATTTTATTGCTGGTTTGAATTAAACATATATTTTTGAAAATCAGGTTGTGGGTTAATTGACTCCATATCTGTTGGGATATGAAATCAGATCCATTCATCTTGTATGACCTGGTTTTGTAATTGGATTATCTTGAACACTATAGAAAGGAGTAGTGCTTGTCCAGCTGTAGAATAAGAAGTGTCATTTGACAGACAGATGGAAAAAAAAGAAAAAAGAAAAAGAGAGACCATATCATGACCTGCACAATGCAAATGCATTACCAAAAAACAACATGCCCCAATTTGAGCCCTGAATGAGCCCTAATTTAAAAATTTTTAACAGTTTCTATAAACTTTTTCTCTTTTTTTGTTACTCTTAGCTAATTTGACACTATTTTTTAATGTTATGTGTAATTCTTTTTTCCCTCAATTGGCTTTTGTGATAATTAAATTAAAGAAAATTAAAGTCAAGGAAGAAAGATATTGTATTTTCTGCACCATAAGTTGCACTTTTTTAATGGTTTGACTGGTCTTGTGACCTAGAGTCAGGTGTGACTTATGTATGTTTTTTTCCTCTTTCATAATGTAATAGTGAAAAATAATAGTTTTGACATGTATGCTAATTTGTTCTGAAGGACAAGAGCCAAAGATTAAATATTGCCATCAACAGCCAAGAGGAAAGCTAATCACAGGCTAGAAGCAAGATTAGCGGAGCTGGAGGAGTACACATGGCTACATAAAGAATGTGCTGAGAGTCCTGGTAGTTGTCAGGAAGATGAATATAAATGATTTTTCTTCTTAGCCTTCTTTGTTTTACTGCTTTATACAATGCACCAGTCTCTCTCTGACCCATATTTACACTGCATCTCTGCACTGATATGCACTTTGCGTGTAGAGCGGAGCCATTCATAACCCCTCTGAATAAGAAAACGGACACTGGTGCGTCAGAAACTACCAGCAGACTACCAAGACAAAACAGTGAGTTTCCTAAATACATGCAGTTCGTAGTCACAGACTGTACTTAACTTGAAATTGTTGCTTTATGTACAATTTAATGACAGCAAGTGTCTCAATTATACAAGGCCAGTAGTTGTTTGGGAATCTTGCCAGAAACAGCTTTTTCAGTCTCACCAATGCAGATATAGTCGTGTGAGATCTGAGAAGAAATAATTGGACATTAGCTCAATGAAAACAGTCTTATTTCTAAATCTCTCAGGAGTATGGATAATTTTCGGCTTAATAGATGAGCCAAATCAACATGTAAAAAGTTCACCAGATATCAAACCAACTGAGTTTTCAATGTTTTTGTGAATGAATATACTAATGTCTATCAGCAGTCAGCTCCATGAAATTCCTCTAAAACGTGAGAACATTTTGAATTTTTCCATTTGTTTGTCACTCTCAGCTGTTTTAAAGTGACTCTTCACAAGAAAATAACAAGGACAAGAGAGCTGATGTGCGACATGTGTGTTGCTCTTCTGACTGGTGTAACGCAGACAGTAAAAATTCAACACTCTTGTCACCTGGTGGTTCTGTCCTCACTAATGTGACTCCTAAAAACCATGCATCAATGCACAGATTTGTGCGCACACTAACAAAAGCCATAATGGAACAACAAGCTCTCGCTAACTCTCTCCAGAGTTATTGCGGCAGACACCGATGAACATGGAATGAGCCGGAACACCTTTAGATTTCCATTAAACGAGAAGCTGTGAGGGAGGGGATGATGTCTGGACTCAATGGTCTGTGATGACTGCAGAGCCTGAACGAGGGAATGATACATGGAATTAGAAAAGGGATGATGATGTTACAGGGTATCCACAGGGACAGTGATTATATAGTCTTTTTTCCATTCTTAACTCTTGTAACTGTAAGAGAATTTCCATCTCCAATTTTTTGTCACAGTACTTTACTTATGCATGCTGACTCTACAAATATTTAACCTTCTTCACATTTTCTGCTTCTGTTTCTTCACTTTCCATCTTTGTTTTTTTCTACTTTCTATGCATTAGTTACATTATCTCCTGAGAGCCGCATCAAAGCTAGATCACAGCAACTCCAGGAAAATCTGCCCTAACTCCAATCCTCTGCTTACCCTGACAAACCGCTTCCTACTGTGTCTTTGTTACGCCAAACAAATCTGAAGGCTTGCAACATGCGTTAAGCAGTTATGACTTTGCAGGGGGAAACGAACAAGCAGGGGTTCCATGTAAAGAATGCTTGGGTTAAAAATAAACAGACTTGTCATGCTGAGAAAATCAATACTTAGTGATGATCATCGTTAAAGTCTCTTCAACGGCTGGCAAAGAAATGTGTTTAGATTCGGTAGATTCGGTATTCCGTCAAATCCCGCTGAAGGAGAGAAAATCATTCGTAATGCCACGGGGTATAAATGATTTAAAAATCCCAAAAGTGTCAGTGTTTTAGTAAATGGGAAAGCAGTGAGTGCAGCCTTCATCGACTTCACAGAAGTCTCTTTCACTTAGGCTCCTTTTCTCTTCCTTTTCTACCCTCACTTTGCTTCGCAGCATCTCCTCAGCTTGTCACTTGCTTCACCAAATGAAACATGTATAATTAGAGCCCATGAAATATTGCTTTCGCTTTCACAACTTTTAGCCGCTAACTTCCTGTGGCTGTTGAATATAGGAATGTGTTAGATGAATAAATGTGTGCATTTAAGCCTCAAGGAAAAGAACTCACCTTGTGTGCCAACCTTGTGTGCTGACAACATGTTGAGAGTTGCTGCTCTGCTGCCTTGCCTGGGGAGGCTAAAAATAACATGATAATTGGAGAGGTTTTGGTTTGCTTACAACTAATAACATCAGTCATCACAGTGGTTTATTATGTCCTACACTACTGAATAGAAGTGCGAGACCACCACAACACATGGAGAACATCAGTGACGAATTTATACGGACCATAACTCAGATGATGACTAGCTGCAGGGTGCTGCAGATTGGTGTGCATGTTCCACTAAATTGCGCTGTTGCGAACCAGTTCAAGATTCAAGAGTAAGAAATAATTCATTAGCTGTCACAGTCTTTAGCAGCATGAAAACGTGTTTAAACTTATTTTTTTTCTCACATTTTTGATCATAAAAACAAACTTTAATGCATTTTACTGGAATTCGATGTGATATCACTCTATCACATCGAAGATTATATTCGGGTTTCAACATTCTTTTAAGTATAAATTTGGAAACAGTGGAAGCATCCCTCTTTATTCTGACATCCCTAAATAAATCCAGTCCAATGTTCTTCTGACTTCATCTAACAGGTAAATAGAATCACATGTGTGTGATTTGTTTTCAGTATAAATACAGCTATTCTATGAAAGCATCAGAGGTTTGCTCTAAAGCAAATATCAGGACAAGACCAAAGTGTTTTTTTCTGCTTGTTGATATGCAGTGTGCTTCACCTTAATGAGTGTTTGTTATCTAGAGAAGGACTCTTAGTGAAAATGTGTAAGCACATTGATGTTCTTATTCTTGATATTTTGCTCATTTCAACAGACATCAGCATTTGTGTCTCTCATTTCGGAAAGTAAAACTCATTATACAGAGTGAAATATTTCTGTCAGGATCTGTGTTTTTCTATGTATTTATTTTGAGTTTCCATGTTGTCCTGTCTTCCCCTTGATTGTTCCCCGGTGTTTCTCGTTCCCTTATTACCTCCTGTGTATTTAATGTCACCTGTGTCTTCGTCGGGTCCTTGTCGTTACTTGGCGTTTGTTTGTTTGGTGTGTCCAGTCTGTTTTTCATCCCTCGTTTACCGGTTGCTACCGGCGTCGAGCCCTGGCTTTAGCTCGGCTGTGCTGCCCGGCTTTGGGACTGTTTGGACTGTGTTTATTTCTGGATTTACTTTATTAAAACACCATTTCTCATCATATCCTGAGCCTGCTGCGTTTTCCTCACCACCTATCACCACCACCTCATGACAATTTCAAGAATTTATTTCTTATAATTCTGACTTACAGATAACCCAAAATTCAGAGTCTCAGGAAACTAGAACATTTTAAATTGATGTCAGACTTTCAAATTTATGTTTGTGGATGTTTGGGCCTCCTCTTGCTTGAATTACTACATCAATACAGCACAGCAGGGAGGCAATCAGCCTGTGGTACTGCTGAGGTATAATAGAAACAAGATAGCTTTGATAGCTGTCTTTAGATCACCGGGTCTGGCATCTCTCATCTTCCTCTTCACAACGTTCCAGAGATTTTCTGTGGAGTTGAGAGCAAGTAAATTTACTGGCCAACCAAACACAGCAACTCCATGGCCAATAAACCAGCTGTAGGTATCTTGGGCCATGTGGGCAGCTGCTGCAAAATGAAGTCAGGTTCTCCATGAAAAACATGAACAGAAAGAGGCATGAAGTGCTGTACAAAATTTCCTGGTGGATGGCTCCATTGATGTGAACCAACACCAGCAGATGAATCATCACTGATTGTGGAAACTTCACTCTGGACCAGGGGTGGGCACTCCTGGTCCTCGAGGGCCGGTGTCCTGCAACTTTTAGATGCATCTCTACTTCAACACACCTGAGTCAAATAATGAGGTCGTTAACAGGACTCTGGAGAACTTGACTGCACTTAGGAGGAGATTCAGCTGTTGGATTCAGGTGTGTTGGACCAGGGAGACATCTAAGAGTTGCAGGACACCGGCCCTCGAGGACCAGGAGTGCCCACCCCTGCGTCTGGACTTTAAGCAACAGGTGCTTCTCCTTTTTTCCTCCAGCTTCTGAGACCTTGATGATGTCTAATTAAAACGCAAACTTTACTGTCACATGAAAAGAGGACTTTGGACCACACAGTCTAGTTATTTTTCTTCTTAGCACAGGTTGATGGTTCTTACTTCTGGTTCATTTGTGATTTGACACCAAGAATGTGACATTTTTAGTCCATGTGTAGAATTTGTAATAAATCGCCATGTTTTCATTTAGGCTTGTTTATGAAATTTATATTACTTTTTTTTTTTACTGAGAAAGTGAGAAAGTTTGTGTTTTCCAAGAGACACTTAAGGAATTTTGAAGCTCAACAGACCTCTATCTAACTTAATAAGGACCTTTTTCATTTTGAACTGTGGCTAAGAGAAATGGACCTACATCTCATGTCGAATTTATATCAAAGATTAAACGGGATTTCATGGATTACTACTGTGACGTTTATTAAAACTCTGCTAAAAAAAAGTGATAAAAAGTGAAATATTAAAAAAAACTGCTTCCGTTACAATCATTGACAGGAAATGTCAGGGTTTTGAAAAAATAATTTTATGTTAACAAACTTGATATTATTTCTCAGGTTGAAAGTATTTTCTTCATCACTGAATACATTTAAATGCTCTCTTTTATGCATTTTACAGTGTTCAATTGTTCCACTGTACACCTTTACACCTGTGTGACTGTTGCTATAACTAACCTGGGAAAATCTAAACCTAAAGAGACCTAAAGAAAAATAATTTTCAGTAATTTTCTTTTGTTTTCTAGGAGTCTCAAAACTCATGCTAAAAACACAGGGGAATCATCAATACACTTCTGAGCCTTTCCAGCAAGAGCAGTCTGTCAGCTGTTTGCGAGGCTTGTGCAAACTAGAGGTAAGAGAATCTCTAAAAAGGTTAAGATTCAGCAGTGGTGCTCTAATGTTAACTTACATTACATAACTTTGTTATCTGGGGGTGTTGGCTGACAAGTCGCCTGGGGTCCATTCAGGTTCAGAAAGGACCAACAACACAGCATCAAGAGGTGATTTGAAGCCACTTCATACCCACAGACCAAGAGAGTGGCAAGCACTCACCTTTGGATGAGAGCCATCAATCTAAGCCACTGGATGACATTTTTGGCTGCAGTGTGACCTTTTGGAAATTCACAAGTCAGCAGGGAGGTGGAAGTTAGGGGCAAATAAGTACTTAAAGTTTTCTAGAAACTTTCTGCATGAATCATGGTTTTAACACTTTTCTTTGTGTAAAACAGTAACTCTCCATGGAACTCTATTTTCCCTTATAGCTGACTGAGTAATGAAATAATATAGAAAAGGGCTAATAAAACTATTGAAACAACAAAAACAAATTTATAATGAACGTGTATAATTTTTTTCCCTTTTAATCATTTTTTGTTTTCTTCAGTTTAAGATATAACATAATTGATTAAGTACAGCAAATAAAACTAAATGTAAAGCCTGACATATTTTTGTATCTCTCTCCTGCAAACTCACCATGCACCTGTGCATTATAAGGACTGCATAGTCGCTGATTGTCAGGCTATTTGGACTATGTATTACCATATCCCTGCTGGGAAATAATGTATAACATTTACATTTATGAGGATCACTCAGGCTTTTCCAACATCTGTCACTGCTGTATTAATCAATATTCTGAGACTAATAAAGCGTCAAAGGATGTGTGATGTAAGAGGTGCTGCCAGTGGTGGCAAATCAACAGTGAATAGTTTCCTGGCTCTGGACTATCCTTCAGCTTTTGTGTGACCCTGAAATGTATTTAGATCCAAGACCATTTAGTGCTCCATGGGTCATCCAATAGATTTCAATTGTATCCTTTTACAAACAGGATAACAGAGCATTGATTTATGGACTGCTGTAATGTGGTTTGTATTCTTTTTGTTTTAGATTAGCTGTTTTGAACATTTAAGACTGGGTTTTCTTGTTTGTTTTTTGGGGGGTGGAGGGATTGTTGGAGCTTTCAGGTACCAAGCATTTGGTCTTTGTCCATTTTAATGTCTAATTACCAAAACACAAAGTACGTCCAGTTTGCCAAATAAGATCTGAACCAGCTTGGCAATTCTGCTTGCCTTTCCAAGTGTCAACTACAAAATGAGCAGCAACATTAAATACAATACGGGATTCATTTAAACCCGTATGGTTTCATTGGATCATTGAAACACAGCGACGTTGTTTTTAAAGTCTTTACCAATGCAGTCTTGAATGCTATGTTGTGGTAAAACTTGATTGCATAGAAGAAAATATATTTTTGTAATCTAAAAAGCACTAAATTTGTTCAATAACTGTCTTTTAAATTACCTTCCCCAAAAATCTTAGATTAGATACAGCTGTTGTAATTACTTATGAAGGCCTTTAGACTAGTGTGTAAAAAAAAAAAAGTTTCATCACTTCAGTTTTTAAGGGCTGGTGGAATGTGACCCAATTGAGTAGAAATATTTCACATCTTCTATTTTTTTATGTCTAACACACATCAGTATGATGATGCAAAAAGTAAATTAAACTCACTTTCAACATAACCTTTCTAAAACAATAGAAAATATTCTAACACCAAATTCATATCGGCCATAAAAACTGTAATACAACTAACACAAACAGAGACATAAAAAATCTGCACACATGAATAAATCTGATCATTACTTAAAAAATTCTGAGAGCATCCCGCTTAACAGAGCACCGTTTAATCATGCCTGTGTGAAGTTCACAGAAAAAGGCCCCCTACGCCGAGGAAGCATTTTAACAAGATCCACTGTTAAACTGACAACAGTTCCAGTGAGTACTGCTTCCTTCCAGTACCTCAGATTTCAACTAAAAATTAGGGAATGTGAAAATTAAAAGAGATTAACAAGGAATATATGCTAAAAAGGGAAATAATCGCCTATGGCATTTTGAGGAGGGGATCTGAGTTGTGCTGTGAGACGGTTCTGTCACCTTCTGATAAAAAACCAGAATTGAAATGGAGAAGGGTAAAAACTGAAGTGCAGTTTGGAAATGACAAAGTAGAACACAAAGTAAAAAAAAAAAAAAATCTACTTCGAATGTGAAGTAAGCAGGCTTTCAACGTGTTGAACCATTTCAAGCTGAAATGAAACTGTGACCAGAGTTTATTCAGCCTTTCTTGACTCTGTTCACACAGCTGACGAGGTCCAGGTGCCTCATTTCCACAAACACCCCACATCCTCCCCACCAGCACTTCAGACAACACACACAATTCTTTTTATTTTTCCTCCTGGTGTGAAAAAAAAGCTGTCTAACCTTTCAGCACCAGCTTATTAATATGCGTCATCGCTAAAAGGCAAGAAGTGAAAATGTCTCATTTAAATTTTTCAACGTGGAGGAGATGGATGTGGGCTTCCATTAAAGGCACCTTTCTCTTCTTTATAAACACACAAGTACACGCTTGCTATCGTACGTACAACCCCTGGCAGAGTTCCACGCAGCGACGCAGGACTCAGTGATTAAAAGGGTGGCAGTGAATCTCAATCTCAGCACGTTCTTAGCAAAGCTGACATTTCAACTCTTTGCTCCTCTCCTCTCTGCTCCTGCTTCTTCGGTGAAGTACTAAGTGGTTATTGGAATATCTTAGGTTTCTCTCTTTTTGTCTGTTATTCCTTCATATTTCTATAGTTTTCTTTCAGCTTTTACTTGTAAAATTTCTTGACCTCTTACCTCGTTTCTTTTAGCAGCTGCTCTGTCCTCGTTTAGGGTTAAGGCATTTTGAAACTAAATCGTGCTTTGCTAATATAAAAAAGGTAATTCTGTGAAAGTGGATGCAGATTCATCTATACTTGTAGTCATTTTAGAAAAAGCAATTCTACACTTTATACTTTACATTTGCCATTTCAAACTGTTGTGTCCACAAAAGTAGATATGAGTAAAATTGTTGAACATTCAAAGTAATAGGAAACATTTTTTATTAATTGTAATTACTGTCTGAGTAAAGGATTGATAAAGCTTGACTGTTTGCATATTTAAATTGAATTACAAAAGTGTATAAAACTAGAATTTTATTTGATTTATGGTGTTGATTTTTGAAGATAACTAATATCCTAACAACTCAGGCTTGATGACAAGAATAAGATGTTACAAGTTTCATGACTACTTTGAAGAAACGCTTTGGAGATGGAAAGGAAGAAGTTTCCAGACTGACAGAGCCATCTCCTCAGAGAACCACATCAGGACAAGACAGGAAAATGACTGAGGGGTCCAACTTGTGCTTTTGTCTTTAGAAGGACCATTGCTAAAGCTTAACAGTGCTCAAAAATGTTTATGGAGAAGGATGGACTTTATATACAAGTACACCATTTAAAATTTTAATAAAAATAGAGTGAACATCCAATATTTTCTTGCTATGGTATTGTTTAACAATGTGGAGTTGATTAAAGTATAACAAAAAATCTTTTAAAGCTACTGTTTATTTTCATAAACCATTATGTGCTTGAGTTCTTACAATTTTAATGTGGATGTGAAAGGCTTGTTTCCAGTTACAAGGGTTGACCCAAACAGTAGTTAGGTTTAGCAGGCAAATTCAACTACCTGCAATTAATTGGTTTGGACAGGCCAGGCTCATTTGAATAGGCTTTATTCTCTTCATAAAAATAAATAATTATATATATGTAATTTATATATATATATATATATGTAAACAGTACTGCATTTATATTGTTAGTCTGATATTACAATCTTCTGATTAGCTGAAATATTTTGGATGCAAAACAAGTAAAATTCGTAAAACAAGAGACCATTCCGTTTAGACGTCAATAAGAAAAACATTTGAACATCTAGCTTATAGATTTAGCACAATTTAGCTTCAAAATATCTAAGCCTTAAACTAGAACATAGCAGCTGCTAAAAGAAACGAGGCAAGAGGTCGAGAAATTTCACAAATAAAAGCTGAAAGAAAACTATAAAGTGTACATGTGGGAGCTTGTTTTCCAGCTTGGATAACACTGAGTAGAAATGATAATGAATGAGATTTCTGGTGTCTCCTGAAGTCCTCAGATAACTTGTCAATGCTCATTAGGCTCTGAAAAAAATATAACTGATGAAGTTTATAAAGATTAGAGTCCAAGAAGCTGAAGTCAGAAATGGTATTTGAAAAATGAGGAAATTCAAGAAAAGGGTTACACTTTGAAGGAGTGATCAAGCACTAAAGATCACTCAAAAAAAAAATTTAATGTCTGAAAGGTTACAAATGAAAACAGAGTAATCGTTTAGCAACTGGACCCATCACATATCGACTAATGTTAGCATTTGTGAGTGTTTATTGGAAGTGCTGTCCTCGCCCACAGCACTCACTGCACTCTCTTTGGACGATCTCTTAACCACAGTGGCAGCCTCATTCTGCTGCAGCTCTTTTATCTGGTATCTCTTAGCTCTAAATATTGTCTGTCAGTTTTATCGACATTAGACAAGCTGCAAGCTGCAATTTTATTTTGCATTTCTAAATTAATAGAGGAGTGAAATGCATATTTTATTTACTTTACCAACTTTGATTTATTGAGTATTAGATTTAAGGTAACGGTCCAAGTCCGATAGAAATCTCCACAACTTCCTTTAAAGCCTTTCTCACTCTTGTGTCTGTTTTAAAGAGAGTCTAATATACTGTATATTTTTTTTATCTGATTTTGTAAGCATTCATTTTATTCAACAGCTTTCATACATTTAATCTGTAATATGATAGATTTACTGTATTGTATACAGCAATATATTTTGAGCATTTATTTGTATCAAGTTTTATGTTGTTTTTTTTCCCCCTTACAGTTTGCATTGTGCTACAAAATTGTCAACCTACTTATAAATATGTTCATATACGGTACAAGCACTCAATCCAAGCTTGGACTTCTTTTGCATGAATTACTGTATCAAAACGTGAAAGTGATCAGCATGTGGCAGTGTTAAGGTCTTCAGGTTTTCTTAAGCATGGGAACCTTAAAAAGCTACTTTTAGCTTGTCTGCATGGTGAATCTAGAGACTACCCCATTGATTACTAGTGATACTTAGGTCTGGTCACTTTGTTGTCCAATCAACCATAGGGATGCTGTTGTAATTAAATCAAGTATTGGACTTTGGGCAGGTCCCGATTTCACACTGGACAGTAAATGTAGCGTCTCCATAAAGCTTTTGGCAAAGCTATCCATTTCTTTGTGGATAGTTGAACAGACTTTCAACTTCAGGAAACACAGTAGACGGACACCAGGAGATAATATTTCACCCCAAACCATCACTAACTGTGGAACCTTCACACTGGATATTAAACAACATAGAATCCCTCTCCAAACTCTGGGCCCTTGATTTCAAAATTCTATACAAAAAAAAAGGAAAACTGAAAAAAGGGCATTAGATCATTGAGATAGATTGAGATAGACTGGAAAAAGTCCAGTTCTTTTTCAAAATAACCTATTGGTAAGACTCTTTTGACATTCTTGTAGCCAAAGTCTACATCTGTGTGTAGAGACTCTTAAAGAGTTTTTTTTCACAAAACATTTCACAATATAAATGTTTTGTGAAAAAACTTGTTAATCAAGCTTCCTCTGAGCTCATTCAGGCAATTTACAAATCACAAGGAGCAGATGTGAGCTTTCAGAAATGAAGTCAGCAGTTGTGGGATGGCAGGGGATGACAGGAGTAGCACTAGACATAAAACACATGTGGAGCGTCTCCCATTGCCTTTCTTATTAAAAAATAATGGGAAGCAAACTCAGTGATCCTGCTATTGGATGAGAAATGCTTCAAATTTATATTATTTTTTCCATCCCTCACTTGTATTATCAGAAATTATTTATAATCCTTTTCTAAACCTTTAAACTTTGCAGCTGACAGGTCTCACATGTTAGAAATGTTATTTTAGAAAGTCACTCAGCACATCACAGGTGTAACAGAGGAAGGAATGGCCTCAACCCCCTTTGCTGTGTCAGTTCTTCCACACAGAAATGGGAGGGAAGATATCTTTACAGTGTTTTGTGAAATGGGGTACTGAGTCCAGTAGCCCCTTTCACAACCATGCCTTCTCATGGACTGCAGCCATGCCTTATCAATCTCAGCCAAATTTGCCTTACAATGCTCTCAAAGCTGCAATTTCCCTGTTGCCTGTGCACTGTTTTTCTACAACACATTTTTTTCCTTCAGCTTAATTTTCTAACAATGTGCATGAACATAACTCTGTGACAAGTCAGATACTAGAGGCCTTGTGTGCCAACTGTTCTTTTGAATGATATCAGTGGGTTTCTACTGGACAACTCTCAGCTCAGCAGTCTTCCCAATGCTTGTGTAGGCCATAACATGACCATAGCACAATGTCCTTCCTATTGGTGTCATTTATAGACAGGTGAAAACAAGTTGTTATAAGTAATGAAAAGACAATGTGTAAAAATAGCCACCCCAACATTATTTTTCTTTTTCTATCCTTAATTTATTGTTGTAATAAGTTATTTAGTGTTATTTCAGTTATTCAGTGCGATTCACATAGAACCGCTAGGGGGCACTTGTCACATTGATGGCATAGCGAAGGTTGGGAACACAGAAGAAGAATAAACCTTCGCGTTAAGATGCTAATGGAAGCTCAACATGAGTGTCTCATTCCTTCTATAATTCAGGTCAGTAAAAATGTACTTTGATGCATATGTGTCGGTTACTTTTAAGAGTTAAGAGGTTATTGAATCGAGTGTCACCAGTGAGTGACGTTGTTCAGTTTGTGATTAGTATTGTGTAAAAAACGGGACACATTTCTGGAGACTAATTAATGCTAATGCTAGCGCACTGTGTTGAGCTAGCTGAGAAACAGCTGAATTCACTTTGAACTTATTGTATTTTGCAGTTTTTATGATGGTTCTCACACAAAAGATATTGTTTTGACGTCTTTATTTGTCAAATGTACATTTCTTTATTTTATTGCAAAAACCAGAGAAACCATATTGTTGTGACATTCAGTGAGTAACGGCTGTACTTGTGTGAAGCTTAGTGAAGAGACACAGCATTAAAAGAACAATACATTTTTTGAGTTTTGTAGATAGAGCACAGTTTGTGTAAGAGATAAAATGTTGTTGTTCTGTTAAAACAATGGACACAATTAAAAGCTAAAGTGCTTAAATATTGACGTATGTTTTATTTGTATATTCATAATGGTAATCGAAGCATGTTAAACGAATTCTCGTTCGGTATTACAGTCACTTGGTGAAACCTAAAGCATATGAAGCATTGTATATTTAGTTCATTAGATGCTAGATGCTAATGGATGCTCAATGTGTGTGTCTCATCTTTTCTATATCACAGCATCACACGTTGAGAGAAGAAATTATCCAAAATTACCCTCAGTCCATCCAAGGTTGGTGGGTAACACATGCAATGTTCATATTTTCTGTAAAATATAATTTTCAGTAGTATATAAACATAATTGCAAATGTTTTTTTTTATTTTAATAATTCCAGTGATGTGCAAAGATTGAGAAAACCTCAAATGATAGAAACATTTTAATAAAGATTGCTCAATATATGATTTTTTTGTATTTATTTAGTCATTTTCTTGCTGCCCTCATGTAGGATAATAGTTGTTAACAACACATTTGCAAGAGCACAGCCTTTGTTAGAACATGTCAGACCCTGCTGGTAATGTTCTGCATAAATGACTTTTTTGTCTGCTCCACAGCCTGAGATCTCAGTCATTCTTTTGGACTGTTGACAGCTCACAGCTTTTACAATCAGACCAAACAACCACTTGCACAGCTTTCGTCAGCAGCACATCTGCGTCTAAGGGTCACTAATGACCTCTTGATACATGCCAGAGCTGGTGAGTGCACTACATTAGTGCTGCTTGACCTAAAAGCTGCATTCAAGCTTCTGACCGTGACATTCTTGTTGACAATCTAATCCATTCCATTAGCAATTGTCGTACAGCTTTGGATCGGTATTTAGCTGATATTTTCGGGTCGCATTATGCCTTGGGCTATTATGCTTTGTCACACTGACATGTTAAATATAGTAAACCACAGAAATTAGTGCTAGGCCCGTTTTGTTGTCTGGTAATCATCGCTGTTGTTGCTTCCATTTTCCAGGAGCTACATGAGTTTTCATTTGCCAGTAAAATATCAATATTTTCACCGTGAAACCTCACTGCAAGTAACAAAATCAAATAAATACAAAATTATTCAGTTAGATAGAGTTTTATTTAATAAAAGTCAGGACTTAAATGTGGATTTCAAACTGTTTTCAATTGAGGTTTTTGGAAAACATGAAGGTGGACATTCCAGCAGTTGAGCTTAAAAAGCTGGACTTTCTTAAAAAAAAGTCCAGGCTTTTTTTAAGTGTGTGCCCTCGCTACACACGCTCCACATTTAAGATGTGTAAAAAGGCTTACTGGAATTTTTTTTTTTTTTTTTTTACAGAGGCATATACTCACAATGGAAAATTTAGAAATTTTAAACTTTTAATTTGATTACATTTATTAAATGAGGAGAGAATTTAAGAGTTTACAAAAATAGTTACTGTAGGTACCATTCCTGTTGTTATTTGTACAGCTTCCTTTTTGAGAATATGATAGCCCTTAGTCTTGTTATCTAATATAATATTTCTCAAGACTGGAGCATACACATGCCTTTAAATTACCCAGCACTGGTTTCTCTCCTTTACTATTTCTGTTTTCCATTCGATTTAAGTATGGTGATTGAGATAAGAATAGCAGATGGATAATTTGTGTTTGGCGAAGCATCTCTGCATTTATCTGTATGTTTGGATCATTATTCTGCTGAAAACACAATAATGAACCACATTCCATTTTCTGTTCATGGTCAACAGGTTTTTATTTTAAATTTCCTCAGGTGTTCTGTGCTTGTGTTAGTTTTACTAAAATCTGCCTTATGTTGCAATCAACAATACTGGGGGCAAAACAAATCCAGATGTATAAAACTGTCCTTACATATCATTGTTCACATATCATTTGCACATCCATGAGAAATGGAGATGGGTTTTGCTGGAGGTTTCTTCCTGTTAAAAGTTTTTCTGTCCGCTGCCATCTCGTAAAACTCAGTAAGAGGGATTACTGTAAACTCTACACAGCTTGACAAACAAAAGCAGGAGGAGAGTCACTTTAACTTCTTACAGGAACTGTAGAGACAACAGGTTGTCTGTATGGCCCTGTGTTATTCACATTGAGAAGGGATTAATATCAGTTAACAATTATTGTCAATTATCCCAAAGTTTACCCACAAAAATTTAACTGATTTTATTTTGTACCATCTTGTTATCAGTTCTTATTCTTGCTGTCTAGTAGAACTAATGTATCCAACCAGGCCATTTTGCCACAATGTCTAAACATAAATGGAATTGGGACAGTAGTAATGCTTGGTAACTCCGATACTGAAAGTTTATGCTAATTTACTATTTCAAAGCCTGGTAAAGCCTCTGTTAAAAAGAAATGAAATAATTGCCAAAATCAATAAGTATAATTATGCATGTATATACATTTTGTATGAATTTAACCCATGCCTGTGGGATAAATTCACAAGCATGGGTGAATTTAGATTAACATCTTGGAATCTGTGTTGTTAATGATGTTTGATATTTAGCTAACCATTGTTTGAATGGTTAGCTGAATATCTGAAGCTGGATTCAGTTGAAGGACAGATACATTTATGTATTCATTTTTACTTCCGTATTCTATATTACAATTTCTTAATTTTAGATCATATTTATCATTTTTCCATAATTTCTTAATCGATATAATGCCTCCAATTAAAAAAAAACATGAAGTCATTTATGCTCATGCTGAAATAGATAAATGATAAATGAAGACTTTAGATTGACATATTTTGACACACCAGCCTGAATACCCGCTGCCATCATTTATTTTTCAAAAGCTCAGTACTCTTCAATTATATCCTCTCACCTCGTCACTCCTCCCTCCAGAGTTCCATCGACAAAGTCTTGTTCTGCTGTTGCCGAAAAAAAGCTTATCCAGACTAATATGCAACTACTAAAGCTATAGATAAACATTTAGGTGGTAATTATAATTTGTTCTTGGGTTAATGATAGAAAGTTGCACCTGAGTGTTGAGCTAATGGTGTATGGGAGAAAATTTGTTGGTAAAAACTAATGCTGAGTAAAACTGTAAAACCAATAGGGAAATAAAGTTTAGCAGTAGAAATAAAATCAAAAAACAATAAAAAAAACCATGTGAAGGGGCCAAGTGTAGTGGGCATCCATAATGTGTTTTTCTTTGTATTTTTGTATCTTTCTGAATGTTGAATTGCTTTGGAGACTGATATTTTTTTATAGCCTGGTTTTGTAGCTGCCCATTGCATGGATTTTGTTGATATTTCTACAACTTTGAATGAAATATTTATTGATTTTGAATAGCCATTCTAGCAAGAGTGTAAGCAACAGATTTCAAAGCCTGGGTCAGAAGATCAGAAATATGACCCCAAGTCCCTGACAGGTTATAGAGATGCGGTCAATGGAGAACAGAAGCTGAACTAAGATCAGCTAATAGAAAACTGAACTACTTTTTCCCTGATTGCTTTAGGGAATGTGAGGTCATTGGCAGACAAAGTGGAAAATTTTGGAGCATGGATAATATTATACGGGGACTATAGGAAAAATTAAAAACAACAGATTCTGATGAGACTTGTTTGCCGGAGCGTGTCATGGACAGTGCTGTTCTTTCCAATATTTAAACTTTTCGAGATGGAAGAGGCTGCAGACACCTTGCCAGAAATGATGCCGGAAGCATTGCAATTCTTATTAACAACAGATGGTGTTACCCCCAATATGTTGCCATGGGATGGCTGCAGCTCCATGATAGAGTGGTTGTCTTATGCTTCGAGGCTTGAAGGTTCAGTGCCTGTTCCCTACTTCTGTTAAAATGTTCTTAGTCCCCAACAGGCTAATGTGTGTATGATTGTACAGGAACAAATGAAACAGTTGCAAATTTGCAACACAAAGTTGCTTAGGTAAAGAAAAACACAAGTGTAGATGTTGTTTAGCTCAGTTTAAAATAACAGTGAACACACACCTGGATAATTATGGGTAATGTTTATTTTGACCATTATAAATACCAGAGTCAAACCCACCTATAAAAAATGTTTTTTGAATGAAGCTGATAAGGACCATAAATGTGGGCTAACTGTAAAACTTAAAAAGATTCGGTAACAGATTGCCATAAATCAGCAGCATAGTTGGTGGAAAATTAGACTCCACTGCAGACTTCTCCAGCACAGTGGGAAGCTATTCGGTAGGAAAACGGGGAAAAAAGAAGAGATAGGCAGATGATCAACTTGAGCCTAAGAATTCTTCCAAATTAATTACTATGTGGCTGACAATAAAAGTCAGTCTAGAGTAGCCATCACAGTGCCCCGATCTGAAAAAAAACAAACAGAAAAACAGATTGCCATGTGATTCCAAGAATAGTTGCATGTTTGACAAGTTTTGCACAAGTGACAACTGATTTATTTATTAGTAGAAGATAAGATAATGTCTGAAACAACTAGATGCCTTCTTTTTTACAAAACACACAATTTAACTTTTTTTGGGTTATAATTTGAGTTGTTTACTAAATTCAGTGAGCCGAGTCCTACATATGGTCAGAACTTATCTTAGCACTCCGTTATAGAAATGCAACTCTTCATAATTTAGTGTTAAAGTAGTAGTAATGACTGGATTTGCTGAATTTGATCAGAAACATTGAGGCTGGGAGAGATAAGCCTGTGTAAAAGATTATTTAAAACAATAATCTTTATATTAAATTAAAAAAAAATTGTTGTATGTATGACTGACTACTTGTGTATATGTACCAATATTTATTTTGATCGGTTAAGTCTTAAATTTAGCAGGGTTTCTTTTTTATTCAGTTTAACTTGTTGATGCACACACACTATTTTGTTCATTTATAGAGAGCCTCCTTCACACCAGAGCATATTCAATGTATGTTGTTCACCATTAAATGTTTATGTTTTTAGTCTGAATTTCTTGTCAATAACGTACTCACAATTTTGCCTGTAACGATTTTTTTTATCATTCATTTCATATGCCAGCATGTCTGTCAGTGACTCGACGTCCAACTTGTCCCTTTTTTGCTTCTTTTTCTTTCTGTCAGTCACCATGATGCTTCTCTTGACTTTTACCTCCTTGTTTTTGCCCTGCCTCCACTGCAGGGAGTTCAGCGAACACACAAGCGGGATCACAAATTATTAAACAACAGCCTGAACATCTCAACACTTCGATAGACGAGGAGTGTTGTGCAACAGATCAACAAAGAGGAGGATTACATAACCTGAACAGGGATTAAAGACATGGTAAAGTAGACAGGTGCTCTGAAGTTGAAGTTTTAATTTCCAGATTGATTTTATGTCATGTTTTTTTTTTTTTGGTAAAAAGAAAAGTATCAGTGTAAGTATAAATGTCCGTGAATATACTGACTGACAGCACATTAGTGGGAGGCTTTAAATTTTAAATTCAGCCAGAATCCTCCCAGGCAATTAAAGGTTGTGTTCAGAGCCAAGAAGTCCAAATAAAATAACACACATGGATTCAGAAACAGGGCAGATGGATGCTTGCACACACACACATTCACGCACACACCCTGAGGATGAGGTGAAGGTGGCAAAACCCTTCATATCGCAGTGTGACTGTGCCTCTGTCTCTGTTCATGTATCGATAGACACACCATGCCCTCACTCCCCCCACACACACGTCTACATGCACTCACCCACACTGCAGTGTTTGGCTCACAGTGGAAACACACTACAACACACATCCTCATGGACTCAATAAATCACAGCTCTGGCTCTCTATGTCCAATTATTGTAAGTACCTGCAGGAAATATGTGCTGGACAACGTTGGCAGTGTGCTACTGCTTCCTTGAAAACAAAAGTTGCGTGAGAAAGTTGTAAAATGGATGTGATAAATTCAGCTGGCATTTGGTAAAATGTTCAGTGACTGTGTTTTTTTTCTCCATTAACTTCCCCAAGAAGTTAATTTAACTAACCATAACCAAGGCCATGGACAGATGGACAGTAGGAGATTCTACAGCATCTGCCTTTTACCTAAGAACCAAACATGTCCTCTTCTCAAATACCTTTTTTTTAAGTGTATGGCCCATGGCAGAATTTCTGGATTAAGAGCCTATATTACCAGTGCCCCACGTTTTTGTAATTTTGACCGACAATAATCCTCCACCTCTCCTCCCTTGCCTTTTATGTCAAATACAAAAGTTAAAATTTCACTTTCCTCAGTTTTGTCTAAACAAAGCAGACCAATCAATTACATATCATTCCCCACTATTTATTCTATGGCCTCCACTAGTCACCAGGAGATAGTTTAAAATGTTGCTTTTAGATTAAATTAGAAAAGAAAGGTTATTCATATGTCTCAAAGATGTAGTTATGACATTTCTTTAATTGGCCCCGATGACTTCTAGTTGAGTCACATTAAAAAACAAATAATATTGAAAATAACTCCAGTAAAGCTCTCTAAAGTAAAAGTAGGGCTTGTAGATTAAATTCTATTTTCTATTTTTGTATTTGTAGTAATTATGATGTGATAATTTGAGTATTTTAACATATAAATAATATCTGAAGACATCTTCTTGTTGTCACGGCTTATAGTTAATCTTATTAATGATAAATATCTAAGAAAAATTTCGTTCATATATCACCCTGGCTACCTGCAGAGGTGTATGATTCTTCCTATGGCCATGTACTATGCTGTTGGTTTCATTTTGAAGCTACATGGAGATTTGTACATGATTATGCTAGGGTAACGGAGGACTTAACTACTTTATCAGGAAGTAGTTGTAGTTTGTTTAATAATAGGACTAGTTGCATTAGTTTCTTGAGCGTTTTTCATTCATTTTGGTGAGCGCATATACTAGCATTGCACTTAAGTATATTGTACTATGAAGATTTTGTAGCTCTTTTTCTAGAATAGTTGATTAAAGCTGTAGAGTAGTCTTTTGCTACTTAAATTTATGAAGATAACTTGTTTAGTTTGACCTACCTAGTAGATTTTTCAAGGTAATTTGCTTGGCTACATTATATGCTGCAGAGGACATTTTGAGATAAAAGTGCAACACCCTTAAATTAGATTGATCAGTTCTGAGAATCATGAACATTGAAATTTGGAACCACCCACCCTAGAAAAACAAGAAACACACAATTTCTTAGAATCTAGGAAGAACTTTTTTTATTTTTCTGTTGGTCATAAACATATAGAGCTTTTTCCACAAGTCTTGTGCCTGTGCCTGGGGTAAGAACATTTCAATTTCAATCAAAGACCTTGTTTGTGTTTGAGCGAATCTGAGTTGCACTGTAGGGTGATGGTTAGCTTAGCAATCAAGACCTTCAGTTTGAAACTTTGACCTTTCTGTGTAGATTTTGAGCCTCCTCCAGGCAGTCCACTTTTCTCTGATAGTTCAAAAACATACATCTAAGGTCAATTGGGTTTGTCAGTATAAGCATGCATGGCGATTTCTGTTTTGCAATTGAGCCTCTGATAAAGTGGTAACCTTAGACCCACCTCTTGGCTCTTGAAAGCTGGCAAAGGCTTTGCACAGAAAACAAGGGATTTAAGCATTTATTTAGACATCTGGACATACCACAAACTTAATACCTTAATAAACAAAAAATGGGGGTGTTTGTTTGGTTTAGTCTGAAGTGAAAATGTCTATTGTGCAGAAATTGAAGGAGGAATGCACAAAACACTGAGTTTTGACTAGAAGTAATCCACTCGCTCCTCTCATTCTTGTCTTCAATATATATAAACTCTTGATTTATCTTTGCATCTTTGTGGCATATTTGCATCCATAGTCATTTAGCCCCCCTAATTCCAGAACATAATGAGCTAATGATGTTTTACTTAGCACTTACGCTTTCTTTCTAGACAGGGAAATTTGATTAATGTTTGTTTTTGTTCTTATTTTTTTAAAAGTCTGCATTGTAGAAATCAACAATTCAGTTTTATGGTTTTGTAACCATCAAACATATTCTTAAACCTGCCAAGACACAGACTTATTACTCTTCATTTATTGTACCCTATACATTCACCTTGTATTTTTGTACTTTTGTCAAAAGTGTGTGTGATAAATCTTCAAGTAATTTTGCAGTTTGACGCAGAACACAGCATGGCAAACAAATTGATTTTGATGTTCTTGCAAAATGGAATCAAAAACTGAACATTGTGGTCTCAAAGTTTGGATTAAAACTAACACTGCACCTCATTGAAACAGACCATATCCATTGTGTAACATGGTAGTGGCAGCATAATACTTATAGATGTTTTTTTCTCTAGCAGAGACTGGAAAGCTGATTTGAGTTGATGGGAAAATGGATAAAGCTAAACAGACAACCCTAGGAAAAAAAAAAATTAAATCAAGGCCTGCAAATGACTTGGGAGTAGAGCAGATAATCACTTTCCAGGAAGAAAACTACATAATTATACAGCCAGAGTGACAGCCAAAGGCTTTTTATTAAGGCATATTCATTTATTAGCTTGTTTCTGAAAAAGAATAGACCTAAGTTCAACTTTGAAATTGTGGAAAGGTGGAAAATTGCTGTTCACAACCTGAGATTAGGTTATTTTGGCAAACAATTGTCTAGATAACACAGACTGATATTGAAGACAAAGGTTATATTGAATAATAAGGCCTGGATACATATGTATTTGAAAATGTGTCATGTTTCCTTTACTACACAATTATAGGTTAGTTGGTTTGTCGCATAAAATCCCAATAAATTATACTGAAGATTGTGGTTGCAACATGTCAGAATACTGAAACGTTCAAGGGCAATAAAGACTTTTCACTGCCACTTAAATTATGTATGTGTTATTTTTAGTTTTTTTTAGCAACCAGAAGCTGCAAAATCAACCTATAAAATCCTATTTTATGTAATTGTTGTTCTCCTTTATGGATCATACCAGTGATCAAATAATTTAAAAATGTTAGTCAAAGTGGGATAACGATCACATTCACTCATTCTTTGACATACAAAGGTTTTATTTTAAACCATGAAATATGAAAGTCATATATATTAAGCATAGGAAGTCGTTGAAATGACAAATTTTTAGTTACAGCTATTTAATAGCGTTTCACTAGAATCAAACTTTTCCATTTTATGACAGACATGCAAAAAATACAAAAAAAGAAGACGTGTTTTCCCAGCATTCATCCTTGGAAATTTCAGTTTGGTTGCTACCCCAGTAAAAAAGAGTTTACTTGAGAACTTGTGAGTGTATATCCAGCTTCCATCACTGTAGAAACATTTATCACCACTGATGAGGTATGAGAGTGGATGAAGACCTAAATGAATAAGATTGAGAAAGTAAACAGGTAAATGAGTGAGCGAGCAGCTGACTAATCAAGTGAGGGAATGAGTAGGTAAGTGGCTATGCAGCTGACTGATTAAGTCACCAAGCACTTAAGCCTACAAACCAGTTGATGCATTTTATATGCTAATGTGTAAGAGAGGAAATTGAGGAAAGAATATGGTGTGAAAAAAACGAATGGGGGAGTGAGAAGAGGTGGAAAACATGTGGAAGCGGGGCAGAGAAGGATGGGAACCATGGTGGGATGAATATGGGGAAGCTGAGAGAGAAGCGTGAAGCACTGGAGTGTGCAGGAGGTATGGGGAGAAGGAGTCACAGTGGCCGTGGAAGGTGGTGGTAATCAGAGGGCAGCCATGGGTGGTCAAGCTCTATATATGTGTGAGTGTGTGTTGGAGTCGCAGTGTGACCAGTGCCCTGTGACAGACACATTGCTGTGCCCTCAAAGTGTGTCCGTCTGTGCACAGCTGTGTGTGTAAGCTGTATTTTTAATATGGGTGAATGGATTTTCAGATGCTTTTTCATCTCTCCTACCTATTTGCTGGGTGTCTCAACGGGTCGAGCTCCTCGACCAAGCAGTGCGCAAAGAGGCGAAGAAGTTGCATCACGCTTCTGTCCAATTCTCAAAAAATCTTAGGTGCCTCAATAATCTGTCTTTTAAAACACAATTCAGTTGTGTAAAAGACAAATAAATATTCATTTGCTACAGATGACTTTTAGCTTTGTGGCATAAACAGAGTCTGTCTGCCTTCACATTTTGTCACATTGCAACCACAAATTTCATCTGACAGATCAACAAAAATCATTGCATAATTTTAAAATTTATAGAGGTGTTATTATAAAAAAATCAACCTCTATGAGTTTTCCATCAAGTACTCTTATCATAGTACTGACTATTTATTCATTCTTGTTCTGCTGATAGTGGAACCTGTGCCAAAGTCTCAAGTCTTTTCTAATCCCTAACAGGAATCTCAGGCCCTCTTCAGTGCTGCATTTGTCTTCTTTTTTACATTTGTTTTCCACCAGCTTCACTGTCCCTGCTGTCAAAAAGCACTCCAACAGCTTGATGCTTTCACCACCGTGTGCACTGTAATTTTTGTGCCACACATGGCATTTTGCATTTCAGCAAAACATTTTAGGTTTTTTTTATTTTCCACGTTTGCAGAAGAGCAATATCCTTTCATGGCTTATTTGCAAATGTAATTCCCATCCTGGACATTCTTTCATTGAAGCTGGATTTGTGAAAAGTGCAAATAGTTGTTGTTAAAACATATAAGTGTCTTAAGTTGTATACCTTGGTCCTCCTTGTTGCTCTCCTAATTAGTCCTGTCCGTTCAGGTGGAGGTCCATATCTGTACATGTTTGGCATATCGCTATGCTCTTTCCATTTTTGAATAACAGATTGGACGGTACTCTGTGAAGTGTCCAAAGCTTAGGGTGTTTAATACTCAAAGCCTGATTAAACCAACTCCACACTACCTCTGACCTGCTATTTCCATGCATTTTATAATCGCATTCTAATAAACCTCTTTTACCAAACTGCAGCATTTGGGCTGAAATTAAATTATGCAAAGTTGGACTGGATTTAATAATTAGGTGAGGTTTGAAGACAGTTGTCAACAGTTTCCATTTAGACATAACAGGGACCTCAAAACAAATGCAGATCACATTTTTTCAGGGCACTGTAGATTAGTACAGTTCTAAACATTATAAAAAACATTAAGTAATTAGTAAGTAAGCGAATATCACCTAAAACAAAATACCATAGCCAAATGTACTGCAGTAAATATTATCAGAGAGAAAATAAGAATACCACCAGCTGTTTGTACAGTGAATAACTCCGTTTACACATGCTTCATAACTGAGGGCAAAGTTTATCAACTGAGACAACTGACTTCCACAAGCTCCATTGTCTACTGCAGCTGGCCCTAAAAGGGCTCACACAGCTGAAAGCACAGCTTTCTGTACCAAGGCCAAATTAAAGTTCAAATTACATCATGAGGGCCCTCCCAGGGGCTTTCCGCCATGCAGAGTTGTCTGTTAAATGCTTCAGATTTAGCAGGCAGATCCTCACTTTGTCCACTTTTTTTTGTATTTCTAAAGCTCACGTTTTCTCTGTTCTGTCTTGCTTTTGTTTTTATATACTTTTTTAGTCAGTTTCTACCCAGATGTTTTATATGGGGAGAGGGCTACATGTTTTTCCTGATCTTAACCCAATATTCCAGGCTTAAACTTTTGTGCTAAAACATTTCATTTTATTAAAACTGTTTGACTTAATTTACTCAAATCTGTTATAAAAAAGTTTTCTAGCTTTGTGGCACAGAAAAGCAGTAAATCTTGTGAGCTATTTGTTCGTCAACTGCAAATTATCAACTTAATTTTGCATGTTTGTTACTCAGCTGAAATCTCAAAGTCACGTTCATGTTGGTTTTGAGCCACAGATCAATAAAAAAAGTAGGATTGTCAGGTTAAATTTGGCATTGTTTGAGCTTACAGTTGCAAATGATGTGATGTCAATTGTCAGGAAGCAGACCACCTGACATCTTTGTCTACATTATTGATGGCAGAGGAGATGGAAAACAATTTTTGGCATAGAGAAGATTAGAACCAGCAGGAGCTGGAATAGAACAGTTACACTGAGACTGCCTCTGAAATTAACCAAAATCCAAGAACAGAACAAAGAGAAGAAGGAAAAATAACTGCCAGATAGAGCTGGGGAAAACACCAGGAGGGTTTCAAATGTAAGCAATCACATTACAGCAGTAACAATAGCTAATGACAACCAGAAAATCAGCATAGGTATTCAATATAAACATAGTGTTTGTCACCGCTATATACCACAGTAGCCTATGACTAAAATTACAGTAAATGATGCCTCAACAAAAATTCTTCATCTTCATCCTTTTGTGTGTGCACCTATTCCAAATTGCTTGCGGTGGCGTTTATGTGGAAAAAAACAACAACTTGAAATCTCACTTCATTAACGTTTGTTAACACTTGCGTACCTTTATGTGTACAGACAGCTGAGGGCATGTAAACACATGGTATGATTTCCAATACACCACCTGCTGTCAGGATGCCTTGATGTGTGAATTGGATTCCCCTTGAGTAGAAAATATGGCAGTTTGCAGCCGCGAAAGGTGAAGTTTGGTGTTTGCAAAGTAGACGTAGAGCAAAAAATTTAAAACTCGGAAAACATCAGAAAATTATTTGTGCCGAGTTCGCTCTGCATTCTGGTTTACCCACCATGTCTCACATGAGACAAACGGACAAACTGATACTAATCAAACACTGTTCCCTATATGGATAACTATAGACTGATGTATATAAATGTATAATGCAAATGTATGTAATGAGTTTTATAATAATGACCACACAGAAGTGGCTCAAACATACTTTGCTCTAACATCGTATGCACTTCTGTTCTGCAATAGCTCCAGCTTTAATTTATTCTCACTTTAGCTTAGCAGAAATATTGATTTTAGCCATTCAGGGTTCGAGACGTGACTTGGACATGGAAAAAGTTATACTGGTAATGAAACTAGCCCTAGCTTTAAAACTGCAGTCAATTAGGCTCCTTTACAATTGTTCAACAATTGTAAATGTTCCTTTTTATTATCGTATTGTAATTGAAATGTGTTCTTTTTCTAAATGTAAAGTAGTTTTTGTTCTTTTGCCTAATGGTTTTGTTAGTACAACCAGTTTGCAATGCTAAGCAAAGTAAAACTAATAAAATAGCATATTTTACTGTGCTCATAAAACATTTTTAAAACTCCAAAGTCTTCTTAAAAACATTTAAAAGTAAGAAGTCAGCAATTTATGTTTGTAGTATGCTTTTTAGTCGGTGCTGTTCATTTTGCCACCTGCCTATTCAGATTCTGCCTCAGTCATCACCCGAGGTATTCATGCCAGCTACAACAAAAACAAAAATCATTTTTTCTGACATTTTGTGGGTAGCAGAGACTGAATTGCATTTAAGGCAATGCCACAATTTCTATTTCTTTATTTTGTTCTTAGGCTTCCCCTAAAGTTTTGTGATGCAACACCACTGTCATAAAAAACAAGCTTCTGTCAGAGCCCTGCTGATGCACAGTCCCACATGTGAATTTGTTGTCATGTTGAAGAGGCTGGCAGAGACACCACCTCAAACCACCAAGAGTCAGCTTGACAATTTCACCAAACAGAAGAGAACCCAGCGGGACTTTAAGTTTTATACACTGTTATACTGAGAATCTACATAACAAATATTACTTCAAAGGGCCATTCTAGTCACTTTTTAACGGGCAGAGGAACAGATATTATGTTCAAGAGAGAAGCAAAAACACGTTTTACAAGACTGCTTTTTACATAGATTTGATGTCCTTTTTTGCCTTCACTGCTTTTGAGAACATAACCCTCAGATTCTTTGCATATCCAGTGCAAAGAAGCACGATTCTATGAAAGGGTCTTTACTCAATCTCACATCTGTAGTTGCCTCAATGCATGTCTCAGCAAAAGATGTGCTCATCACTTCTGTCATTGTGGCTATTGGTTTACAGCGTTGCTATGTCCTCTCAACCCCTAGTTATTGTTCTAATCATTGTAATTGGTACAGCATCTAAAATGTGGTTAGTAATTTCCTTCTTTGAAGTTTTCAGCGGCTTTACTAATTTCCGTCTGTTGCAAACCAAAAAAAGTCTAACTTGTGCGTAAATGGGAGGGGAGATGCAAAATGTTCAACAAAGTTGTTTTCATACTAGTCTGAGCAGTCCCAAAGCTAGCTAAATCATGTTAGTACTTATCCCTCTAAAAATAAGTACATTTACTATGCAGGTGCTTTTCTTTGTAGACATCACAAGTGGGATATGAAGGTTCGCTACACAATTAAAAATGACACAAATCCCTCTATTTTTGTCCATTATTACTCAGTTGTCCTGTTGGTTGCACTTTGTGTTTCTTTGGTAGGACAACAGAAATTGTGAAGCAGCAGAAAAAAAGGATATATGGTTTTCAACATTTTGGACATAACAATTCCTTGAAAATATCATGCATATATGTATATTCAACTATCTTTACTTTGATACCATTAAATAAAACTCAGCACAAACATCTGTCAAAACCACCACATCTCAAATAATAACTGGGATCCCCTGTAAATTATTCTCAGTATGAATGCAATGTGAGTGAACAAACAGCTTCATGAAGCCCCCCCCAAAAAACAACAACAACAAAAAAACATGAGACAGGAAACGTTTAAGGCAGGGTTACCTTGAAAAAACAACATCCTATTCTTTGGACATGTAAAAGTGGAAATAGTATTCCATCATGACAAACGCATTAGAATATGACTGTCCACTTAAACTGGCAGGCTTGGCAAGGAGAGCAACTAATCAGAGAAGCATGCATGGTAGCTCAGGAGGAGTGCAGAAATCCATACCTCAGTTGGAAGATTAGCTAAAAAAAAGCCAAAGGAGTTCCTTTAACATTTTTCCACAAGATGTGTAAGAGAGTCAGAAAGATTTCACATTTGCCAAAAAATGTGAAGTGTACTATTATCCAGATCCTGCTGCTTGAGGACCTCAATGACTTGCCAAAAAGTCATATCTTGTTTACCCATAAAATCCCCAAATATAATGATCATATGATGAATAGATCAACAACATTCCGATTGTGTGATTGCACTCAAGCTTTACACAGCAGGACAAAAAGCCAAAGAACATCAAAATATCTACCTCTAAATAGCTTCAAGAAAAACATGCTAAATGTCAAAGTTTGACTCCATTTGGATTGAGATGCCATGACATGGTTTTAAACAGGGCATTCATGCTCCAAAACACTTCAACTATGCCAAATTTAAAACAATAAATCATTTTTGAAACACGAAGATAAAAGGATAATTTGTCCACTGTGATGTAAAAAGCCTAATTGCCAGTTATCAGAAATTTGTGATGGTAGTTGTTGATGCCAAGGTGGGCAAAATCAGTTATCAGGTATTGACTAGAAATGGTCTTTTCTCAGGACATGAAAAAATTGTCTTTTTTCAAGACTTTTTAAGTCAACTTTCAATTTGACTTTCAAAGCAACTGGAAAGTCATCCAAGTTGCTTTGGATGACTTTCATCCCGTTTAGTGAAATCAGCATTTTGCATTTACTCAGGTGATTATCACCATTACAATTTGTTTGATTATCTGAAACATTTAACATGAAAGTCGAAGACCTCTGTGGTGGAACAAATACTTTTTCACTGCTCTTTGTGGCTCATTTTGAAAGACACTGCTTGTGGGGTTTGTTCTTGCAGTTTCTGTGTAATTTAGTTGTTAACATGCTCTCATTAAAAAGTGCTCACCTACAGTACAGAAGAAAAGAAAGCTGAACAGCGCTTACCCAGAACTGTCTTTGATTTTATCTCATGTTTCTATATCTGGTCACTGTTTTCTGACTAGCTGAGGTTTTAGATCTACTTTTCTGTGATCATTGTACTTACTCCTGTGTGGGTGGATTAAAAAAAAGTGATGTAGGCAAAGAGAGGGAGAAGGAATAAAAAAAAAACTTTTTTCTTGCCTGTGTCATTCCCCTCATTTCCATTGTTACTGTTATGTTTTTATCTCCACTTCGCCTGATCTTCCACCACTTCTTTCTTCTCTAGAATCTTCTGTGGACACAAAAAAATAATTCAGTCATGCGTGTACGCCATGTGCGTACACAAGGCTGCCTTCCCAATAGGATGGAACACTGAGAGAAAGACACACACCAGTGCTGCCCAGTTTGAGCACTGATATGGATCACTGATGATCCCTACAGTGGATCAGTACCACTGTGCGCATTTGTTGAGACAAATAGAAAGTGTTTTCAGTGTGCTCTGCTTGATGAGAATCACATCTGTGGAGATTTGGACACACACACACACATCATGTATTTACAATTCTCCCATATTTCCATATTCGCATCCAGTGTCATCCGCCTCCTTTGTTGACATTTTATTACTTTCACTACCAAAACAACATGTCTATTCCTTTAAATAGACTCATTGTCTCACACACATCCACACCGACACACACAGAGAAAACCCATCACCACACTACTTTACATTCATATCTTACCTTGGCGGTGCTTGTGATTAAATTCCCTGTCTCCAAGGACAGCAGATGCTATTGTTTCCCCCCTTGGCTGCTATGAACGGGAATGAGACTTGAGATTCCCATTCTGGCTCAAGCGCCTCGCAGTTGCACTGCATCTATGAGCCCCGACACATAGTGGGATGAAACTACAGGGGTAATATATGGTTGCCATTACCTTAAAGCCTGCTAGCTTAACCTCTCACATAGATCTCCCAGCTGAATCTCCTTTTATGTAGTTTTCAGAGTCAAGGGTTTGCTCTTTTAAAACCCTACTTTTTGTGCAGCCCCGGCTTAAGATGGGTCCTCCGGTCTCGTAGACGAGCCTTGTTCACATATGTATGAGCATGTGGTCGTTATCTGTCCAGTTTTATGAGCAAAACAATAATTCATCCAGCACAGGCATCCTCTGAGTAGCGTTCTTCTGATGTCAGCCAACAGGTGGCACTGCAACTCTTTATTTTTCCAGTCTGGAGGGGGGGAGAGGATCTGTCCGTGGTGCTGAATGTAAATCTCTCTGATCTGCCGTTCCAAAGGGAGAGCAGAGGAAAAGAAGAGAGTTTCAGCGAAAGGAAGAGATTCAGAGAATCTAAATAGAACGAAAATGATGAGAAGAAAAAAAAAAAGAAACAGAGTACAATTTAAAGGCGAAGAAGGAAGGGAGAGGCAAGTTGCTAAAAAAAATTTAAGGAAAGAGTTAAAGAGAGGTTTTGAGAGGTAGAGTGTAAAGATAAAGGGATGATAATGATTATAGTAATGACATAAATGCATAAGTAAATGGAGGAGACAAAACAAACAGCAGACATAAACAGGTCTTTAGTAAAACAATATTAGATAAATGAGACAACAAAGTGAAAGAAGCACTCACACCATGCTTGGCACTTCTAAACTAATAAAAAAAAAAGAAAAACGCATTGCAGGACAGGAATATGTGAGAAGAAATTGTGGCAATCCAGGAAATATATGTATCGTGATTCTGGAAAGATCAAAAGATATTAAAAAATGGATGAGATGAGTTTGAAAAAAAAAACAAGTGTGGAATAGAAAAAAGAAATTGTGTGTATATTAGCTCTTGTGCCCCTGCTCTTAGTTGCTGGTGTGTGTTACCATGTTTGTTTGCATCTGCAAAGTGAAAACAGTGTTTATTTGAGCATCAGAGGGAAGAGCAGAAGAACAGACGTAGACAGATGGGGCTAAGAGGGGTGGAAGACATTAAGTGTGTTGCGTCCGTCTGCGAGTGTGTATATGTCTGTGTTTGTGTGGGTGAGCACAGATGATCTCCGATGCAGCGGCAACAGCAGTACTGTATGCATGACACAGATAGGAGGATTTATGCTCTCCACAAGACTACAGATGGTGACAGGGGAAGCCTGTGCTTCCCTTCATTTCCCAAGTATGACATTGTTTTTTTTCTTCTTTCCTGTTCTCAAACAATCACTGCTCTTCAGCTCTCACCTTCTGCTTATATTTGCTTTGCTTTGTCATAGTCATACACCGATTTACTAATGGAATCGTCAAACTCTCTATCCTCGTGCACTTGAGGCCTTTCTGAACAAAGCTTTCAAAGGGTAAAATAACATTGTGGCAGAGGTGAAATGTTTCCCATTCTGTGTCTAAGATGTCCACTCAGGACATGATAGAGGAGGTGCTTTATGAGTGACAGTGAATGTGTATATCAATCAGTAAATCAGTTTTTAAGTTTAGAGCAGCCTTACTCACCAAGGGCGGCAGTCGGTGCTTCCAAAGCTGAAATAACAAAATAAGAAAACAAAATTAAATAAAGATGTGGAAATAAACTAATAGAACAAACAGAATATGAAAAACTGAAACGTGTCATGAATAAAAGTGATGTTGGTTTGAAAGACTAGATTAATAATGATGATGGGACCAGAGTTGGGCAGGAACTAGTTGGATTTATTTGAGTAACTTTCTGGGAAAATTTACTTTCAGGAGTATTTTTACTCTGCTTTTTACTTGAGTAAATATGTTGAACTAGTGCTGCTCTTCCTTGATTGGTGGGTAATCTATCCACCTCTGGATGAAACAAAACAGATACAATAATTATGAGAACTAGTACATATGAAATTCTAAAAGCGTTTACACAATACAGATAGAAAGTACATACTAAAACTAAAAACTAATTAGTAAAAATGAAATTAGGAACAATCGTTGAAGTTAAATGTTGAGCAAAACAAATACGTTTGCTTTTAAAGAACCCAAACGGTCTCCACTTCCCTCAGCTCTCAATAAATGTAACTCCACAGATGAGAGCTATATGAAATCATGCGAAAATAACGACTCACTGTTGGTTTTTGCTTATCTTATGGGTATAATCAATAAATACTTTCAACTTTCCATGAGGGATGTGGATGACTCATACAGTAAAAGAAGCAGAGAAACATGTACATCAGTACTGAAAAGATTCAGTTGGAGACTTCTAATTTAAGTTTCTGTCACTATTTGTGTAGCTGAATGTTAGAGTCGCTGTAGATGGGTTGCTTACTTTTTAGAAAGCATAATGTTTCTGTAATATATTCTGCAAACCATTAAAAGAATATAAAACTTTGTGCATTGAGACAAAAGAGAAATGTTTGAACTTGGACAGTGTTTTTCAGGTAATATTTACTGAGAGAAAAGAAACTGAGTTTGTAGTTTTCCACTAAATCTCTTTGAAAGTTAAGAAAATATCGTATTTGCCCTGAATGAGCTGAAAAAAATATTGGTTATCAATGTTTAATATCTTGAAATCATTTAAAGTGCCATCAGTGATTGGTATAAGGAGACACGGCAATGTAAAGTTGTTTCATCCACATACCTGTCAAAATTGCTGTTTTGTTTCTTGATTATCTCTACCAGTGAATGGTATTAATTGAAAATTGAGCTTTCTGAAACTCCATATCACACTGTTATGTTTTTTGATGGGGAGTTTCAAATGCGTCTGAAAAAATCTTTTTCTATTGAAAACACAAACACTAAGTGTCTGAGCTTATGATTTGAGTTGAAAAGGTTCTGTTTGTTGAAATTTGGTGTTATTGGCCACTGACAGTTGTATCACTGTTCAGTCGGAGGGAGAAAATAGTTACTTCTCAACATTTACTGATAGTCACGTCTGATGTCAATGCCTTCTTTTAAGAAAGTTAGATTATTTCAATTTCCTGAATAAAAGAGACAGGCTCATGCAGATTTTAAAAGAAACACACTCTCTGCGGCATGCTGGGTCTTACATCTGGTCTCTCCTGTTGTTTCTCAGTATCATGAAAAACAAAGAATACACCATGCAGATTTTAGGATCAGGGAATATCATTTATGTTGTTTCTTTCTTTGAATCACTATGTTTTGATTCATTTACTGGAAAATCACTGGCTCTTTTTTCATGTTATAATCACAAACTTCTACATATTCTATTTTAGTTATTACACAAAGCAATGCATAATTATGAAGGAGGAGGAAAAGGACAAATGTGTTTTTTTTATTTTCTTCATACAAAGAAAGGTCTGTTATATAAAGTATAGTCTGATATCCCTACCCCTAATTTAAAGCCAATGTAACTAGTTATCTTCACACTCTTAACATTAAGCTGAACACATGTTGCTCTCCCTGAAAAATGTTGTCAACAGCATCACGGTGTGGGGATTCATTTCTTTAACAGGCTGGAAGCATTGGTCAGAGTTGATGGGAAGATGGAGGGAGATAAACAGAGAAATAGCAATCTATTAGAAGGGACCAGTTAAGGTCCAGACCCGAATCTAATGAAAAGTCTGAGGAATGTCTTTAAAAGACACTCAGAGATGCTTGATTTATTTTAAAAAGATGAAGTAACAAAGCGAGCAGAAACAAATACCAAAAAACATTAAACTTATTTTTTTTTTATAGAACTGGTTTCTACAAAGTATTAACATAAATCTGAATACAAATGCAAGCCATGCATTTCATATGTTCATTTCAAGGAAAAATAAAAACCATGTTATTTCTGCTTCACAGTAAAATTACTTTGAGGTGGTCTACAAAAAGATCCCAATAAAATATATTGCAGTTTCTGGTTGTAACGTGACAAAATGTGATAAAATTTATTAGTTAATAACACTTTTGAAAGGCACTGTCAGATTTTTTGGGGAAGTGAAATGTAGCCGTTTACCTTTTGCTTTGGAAAAGCAGCTTGTCGGCTCTACAGTCGGTGGTTTTTGGAACAACATTCCCCTTTTGCCTCGAGGTGAAAGATAAGCACAAACACCGTGACAAGAACCTTGCTCTGCCAATACTTCTCTCTACAGGTCTAAAGTTAACCGTAAGTGGAGATGTCTGCTGTCTGGCATTACCTTTACTTTACTATGTAGTCAATTCAAAGTACAAGAAGAGCAGAATTGTAGACATTTTTTGGAGAAAAATCTTCTTTCTGTTCTCATAACTGGTCACTAAAAACATATCTACTGTGATTTTCCTTTTCTTAAATTTACGAACATATAATATATAAATTATAATGTTTATGTTGTTTTTTCTAAGTATTGGTGCTGTTCCAGATCATGAAATGCACATTTTGCTGCATGTAGTGGGTGGGTTGGCTTCACTCGGTTACATAATGCATAGGCTGTCTTGGAAAAAGGCTGTGTTTTCTTTGTAAGGGTGCTATCTCTGAAATTTTATAAGGTTCACTCAGTTTGACTTGGGGATCCTCAGGCAATTTTTGATTTTAGGAGATGCAGAGATGAGCTGATCTCTTTAACAGCCTACATTGGACGGCTTTACCTGTGATCTAAATAATATCTAAATAATTTGTGCTGTTAGCTTTTAACACCTTCATTTTGCTTGCCTCGGAAACAACCAAATGCGTAAGCTGTTTGCACATCTGACAAGGATCAAAATATTCTTTCCTAACACTGAAATCCAAGGTGGGGGTGATGAAAGAACATGCTACGTTTGAATAATCTCGTTATTATTGTAATATTCCTCTGACTTTATTTGTTTCTTCTCCGTTCGACTGTTTTCTAGTATGTGGTTTTCTTTGTGTCTTTTGTTGTTGTTTCATCTTGTTCGAGTTCCTACTTTGAGGAGATTTACCTGTCTTCCCTACCTTTTTGCAGTTTTTCTTTCTACCATTTGTACACACACAGATGCACACACTCTGATTTGTTCTGTCTTTCTCGACCTCTTGTTGTGAGATCAATGCCTCCCACAGGTAGGCTGAGTCTGAGTGTAGCTGCCACAGTGTGGGAGAGTTAAAAGGCAGACCAATGGCATATTCAGTCAAATTTGATGAGCACCTTCACAGCAGATCCTTGCATGCTTGCTATATTTGAAAATCTCTCAGACAAGGCTATTTCTGCTATCCAAAAGAGATCTGAGAGACATATTTAATACTGAAGAGGCTCTAAAAGAAACAGTTTGCCTTGGAAGTAAGCATAGTAAAATATGCCTAAATTTTACAGATGAAATGCTAAACATCAGAAAGCTCTAAAAGTTTGGATTGCTTTGACATTTTATCAGTTTTCTCCCACTGACTTGCACCTGAGCAACATAACGAGCTTGTGTATTAAAACAGAAATAAAGTTGCACAATTGCTGCCTTAACAGTACTCTGACCATTTCAGACCAAAGCAGATTAATCTTTGGCTCATAAGTGCATCTCATTTCTGAGTAGTATGTTGACTGGTATTTATAGTTTAGCATAGAAGGTTCAACAGATGAAAGAGGTTGTATTTTATTCACCTCCTTTTCCCCTTTTTGATATTTGGTTATTTTGTCACAAAGATTTTAAGTTTAGTTACACTTCAAAACATTTTTTTAGCTATTGTTTTCCTTTGTCTTAGTGTTTCCCAGAAACTGCTTGTGTTTCATCATTTTCCTTAGTTGCTCCTAGATTCCCGCTCCACTCACAGCTAAAGCTTGTTGAAACCACATACCTGTTTTCACTTCAATAATTAACCATACCTCATGGAAGCTCCTGGTAGCTCCTTATCATTTCCTTCCATCAAGTCTGTTTATTGGGGATCTTCTTGTTGACAAGTATAATCACTTGGTTATTTCAATACTTCTTAAACCTCTTTTTCCATTTTTCTGCCTACTTTATAATTCACCACCACCTAAAAACCGCTAAAACGGAACCTTCAACATGATACTACCATCACCATGCTCAATAGTTGTTATAATTTTATGTTTGAAAGCCTTAAACAAATTGTAAACCAATTTCACAGTATGTATCACCTCACAGTAAGCATTTTTTCCAGAAGGTTTATTAATTGTCTTTATTGTTCCTATTTGCAGATTTGTTATGTAAAGCTTGTATTTTGTAGTTTTCAGATGACCTTTTTAATAATCTGTTTTAGACATTCTCTACGTCTTTATATTTTGCTCAATTCTGTTCAGTAAGTAGGCGACCATTACCATCATCTCGGTGGGTAGACTAATCCCAGAGCAAGGCCACATCATCTGATCCACCATCTGTTTTATTTCCTTACACTCAGGAGATAAATCATATCTAAATTGCTGTATCTGAAATTCACTACCATGCCAATTTGTTTTCACAACTTTTATCTGAGTTTAAGTCTTATCTAATTTCCAGTGGAGGGGGGGGCTTTGCGATAAACTGTAGATGAAATGGCTTCTAAACAGAGTAGCTGTGTTAGCAAAAGGATTTAAATTAAGATAATTAATTGATTAATTATGCAGCTTCAAACTCTTTAACAGATCATTGTAGGATTTCTCGCACATTGGCTTCTGTGTTACTGTTTTAGGCCACTAGTTTCTTATCATGACTTTAATTCAAATTTAGCACATGGCTAAAAATAAAAGCTTTCAATCTCCTTTTTCCTTCTTCTTGAACATATTGTAAAGTTACAACTGAAGGGATGTAAGTAGTAGAGTACTGCCCAGCTTCAGAAAGCTGTACTTCCTTATTGAGGTAGTAATTATACTAAAGAACAGCCAAAACAGAGAATATGTGTTTTTTACTTAATTTAATGTTTTTGTTGGTAACCAACATATTCTGAATTCACTATCTACAACTATTGCCTTTCTGCATATCTGGATAAACACAGAAAACTAACTTTGTTTTTTTTTGTTTAAGTTGTTAAAAAAAAGAAAAAGAAACAAGTAACTACTCTTTCAGCAGCTTCTCACCGTTCCTCCCTGGGACTTTTTAACATTTAATATCCCACAAATACTCAGAGAAATGAATGTATGCAAATACATTCTTCCACTGTTGAAAGGATAAAAACAATCCTAACAGATTGACATAACAGAATGAGAATTTATCATTTCAGAGAATTTTAAATAATATAATTTGTCCCCACTATGGTATATTATAGGGCTTTTGCTTTTATAGTATTTCTATCTTGCAATCTGTAGTGGCAAGGACAGATTAAAAAAAAAAGGAAATCCTTAACACAAAATAATTTAACTCATATTATTGTAAACATTGTTTCTGTGTTTCCAGCAAGCTTTCAGATTGTAGAAGGGATTGTTTGCTGGAGATGTAATTAAAGTCATTTAGCGGATTTGAGTTTTGTTATTGTGAGACACCAGGATACCAAGTCTGTAATAAACTTTGTCACCATCACATATGGTGATCTTTGATTTATGGAATAATAAGTATAATAAATGTCCACTCATGTATTTATGTTTAATGTAATGGCATCCATCTATTCTGGTCATCTACCATACAGGCAATGTCATGTTAGGAGTTACTGGAACAAAGATATTGTTTTCTTAAAGAAGTCATCCATAAGCACTTCAAACTTAGGTTCAAGTTCTATATGTAATTCTAAACTGAATTGGAAACAAACATACCTTTAAAAGAAAAATAAAAGTTTATTCCTTTGTTTTCATTTTTTTATGGTTTGGTATTTTTTTATGTACAAAATCAGCAAGTCAGGGAAAATTTCATTGGTTTAGTCATAGACATGCTTTTGGACACTAACTAATTTAATCCTATCAAACATTTGAAAATGAGAATTTTTTAGGTCCTGTGTTCAAATCCCGGCCAGGAGTATTTCTGCATGGAGTTTTCATGCTCTCCACATGCATGCGTGGGTTCTCTAGCTTCCTTCAACAGTCCAAAAACATGACTGTTTGGATAATTGGTTTCTCCAAATTGTCCTTATGTGTGAGTGTGTGTACAGGGTTGCTTGTCCTGTGTGTCCTGGTGATGGATTGGTGACCTGTTCAGGGTGAACCCGGCCTCTTACCCAGTGGAGATTGGCACTTGGTCCCCTCCATAGATATGTTGGTATGGGCGGACAGATAATCTCAGCATTGACTCTAAATAAAATCTAGAAACCTTTCATTTGTAGCAGATTTCTCAGAGGAGTTATTATGAGACTCACTGATTGGTTTATAACCTTTAAATCAAACAAGCTTTAGCTTAAACACACAACAGTCAAAATCTCTGTACAGCCATCTTTATAAGCTTATAAATAAATTTTTAAAGGAAACATCAAGTAATCGCTGACTGCCATTTCATGCTAAAAAAATCTGATTACACAGCTGTGCTGTTTTCCTCCCACAAACAACAGCCTGTTGTGTCTTGGAATGATGCTAATACATGGGAAATAAAATTATAATTTAAACTGTATTGCTGCCATAAACCTAAACATAAAAACATGGCAAAAAATATGAGGCTCTAGCTGTTTTCGTTAGTTCTAAATTGCCTAATTAAGGCGGTATCTATTGGGAACAAAACACAAGCTTACTGTTGAGACTTTGTCCTCGCAAGCATCACTACACTGTATCCCTCCGACACTGTTCAGGAAGAAAAAGTTGTTACTTGGATATAATTTCTTCATATAATTGTGAGTTAAACCTAAATGTATTTATGCAACTAAATTAGGAAAAACAGTCATTCTTTCTCCTTCCATGGCATTTCAACCTGCATTGCTATTTGTGTTTCTTAAAATCCAAAATAGGTAATAAATTAATTTCTTGGTAAACACCCATTTTGGCTGAGTCCCAATTATGGGCTTCTGTCAGTTTTTTGAACAAACAATCAGAACCGAATGTGGCAGATTGTCCTAAAGCTGGAGCTTAAAGCAACAGACAACTCTAATTTGTTTTCGAAAGGTTTATCAAGCTTATTTGCGATGTCATGATAAATATTAGATTTCATTTGAACTTTGACGAAATTACTGCAGCTCACTCTGTTTCAAACCCACCAGGGGGGATGCAGCCTGGGGAGATGTAGATGCGATAGCGTGGTGAGGTATATCTGCCTGGATTGGCACGCTGCTCTGGCTGGCATAGCGACGCAGTCACAGCTGCAGGTAATTGGGTCGTCACTGTTAATGTCTATTTATCGTTTCTGCAGTGAAGCTGCTGCCTTGCTCCCTCTGTGGTGTCTTTAGAATTTTTCCTGGACCACAAGATGGTTTACCATCAGCAGAAAGCCTTAATAATACAAAGAAAGAAAATCACCAATGAGACAACAACACCCCTCCCAGGTGCCCCTTATCTGTAATGCAGGTATGAGCCATCTGTTGGCCATCTGTTGGCCTTATAGCCTCTAAATCTGTTTAACCTGAGCTGTACTGCATCCCGTTGTGGCTGTAGATAGGCTCACATACTGTACCTCCAACCTACTAAATGCTACATTAACTAGTACATGTGGTCCTGGGTAACAGATCATGCTTGTTCAACAATTTGTTTAATGAGGGACTTAATTTGTCTCCATGACAGTTGGACATCATTTCTCATTTTGGTGACAGTCATCATAACACAGATCTATTTTACTCTCCTTAATCTGCCAGCTTCAATTGACTTCCAGGCAACATACAGGTGAATCTCAATTAATCAGACTTTTATTAAATAGATAGTTGGTAGAGTATCAGCTATCATACCTGTTTAAGCTTTGACCAGATGTTAAAGCTTTTCTTACTAGTTCCAGGATTTCTTCCTCACTGGAATAAAGTTTATGTGCCTGTGTTTCTGTGAGTGAGAGATGGTCAGAGTGAGCTTTGTTCACCCTCAGTTGTATTGATTGAGTCTCCGGAGCTAGAAAACAAGATATCACACAGCGAACCAATCACAGCACGGATTATGTCACATTTTTCACCTTAGCTTTTCACTCCTCTAGTGGACAGATCCTTAAGGTGAGAAGAAACCCATCACACATCCAAAGATATCAAACTCACATTTAATCCCACCACTCTGGTTTTTAGCTTCCAATTATATATGATGCCCCTCAACTTGGTTGACTTTGAAAAGTCATTAGTTGCTAGAGAGGTCGATACAGTATCATAAATAACTAACCTTTAAAGAAGAATAAGGCCTTGTTTAAAGCTGAAGCAGCACACTTGTATTTGTGTTGTAGCTAAAATATATATCTGCCAGCTCTCCAAAAGGCAGTGCAAGAGACCTGCATGCACAAACTTTACCCTTCATGTCACTTATTTTTTATTTCTAAATGGAAGAAAGTCACTTGTGCCTATGTTTCATGTGCAATCTGCTCTAATTGCTTTCTATGTAAGACACAACCCAGCAGTAAAGCCTGGTTTGAAACTTGTATGTAGCCATATGACATAAAAAAGTGATGCAAAGTTTCTTAGCTTTTAACAGGTAAAGATAAGCAACTCGAAGTACTTGCAGTAAAAAATATATTTGTTGTTTTAAAACTTGTTGCGATGATGGAGAGTTTGTTTTTCTGTATTGTTTTCTCTTTCTCAAGGGCCCAGCATGGTTGCGATGAGGTGGAACCATTGACGTGCAGTCATGTGGTTGAGGGACATTAGTTTTCGCAACCAGCCTTCAAGATCCATAAGACATACCAAGCAAAGCTCCTCTGAAATCCTTCCCACTGCAATGTCCGTCATGGTGTTTTGTCATGGGTCTGGTTTACAACAGTACAGTAAACACAGTGCTCATGGCAGAAAAGATTGACTATTATCAGTTCACACGTTCAGAGGAGGAATAAATAATGGTTGACAAGATGCAGCAAAATTTTTTGCCAAAAAATGAACAAAAGGCATCAGTGAGATGTTCACCCACTGCATCAGACCGGAACCGAGCAGGGGAGGTTCAGTGTTTTGGTCCAACAGTACGTATTTCTTCACGGCCTTGGACAATTGTTCCTTAAAACTGTCCACCCTGCTCTCTGGTAGAAAAACCAGCTCCTGGAAGTTGAGTAGTTGGGGCTGTTTTGTGTATAAACAAACACACCCACAAAATTCTGACCAATCACACATGAATTTTGGATGTAGGGTGAGTCTAAAAGAACCTCTAGGGAGTTGTGAAAAGAAGAGGTGACCGACATAAGGCTGAGAACAAAATAACAAGATTTTGGTCACAAAACTGTGACAATGAAATCCAATTTCGGTGTGTCAGCTTGACCCTGCTGGGCCCTGTCTTCCTCCTCCCTCTAAGTGTTTCTGATACTTTGAGTTCCTGCTGTCCTTTTCACACACCTGTAACCTATTTACTCATCAAGCTATTGTATAAAATGACCAGCAGGATTCACAAATGTTGACATTTTATATATCTTATATATATTTTGAGACTGAAAATCCAATATAGTAATTTTCTGCAATGTTTTCACAACTGATTTCAGAGTCAAAGTAAACCACCTGACAAAAACACTGCATGTTTTTTTTTCTTACTCTGTTTGATGTTTGTCCAACTGCTGTGGAGGGACCTAGTTGTAGGGCTTATATTTGTATCCATTAATTGATAAACTATGCATAAGTATCAAAACTAATGTACTGAGTTCTTTCACGGGCTTATCGAAACACAGAACTTACAAACTTCAGGTTGTGATGAGATTATAAAACCAGGAGAGGAACAAGAACAAAAAAAACACCACTGAAAATAAATATTGAGAGGACACATTAAGAAAGGAGTAAGTCATAATAACTGGCTGATACTTTGGCTGACGCAGGGAACAAGAGGGAAGCTAAGGTAACTGGTTTGGGGCTGACACTACGTAAACACACAAGTTGGGTCAAGAACTAAACTAATGGAATAACAAAATTATTATAATGGTAACTTTAAACTTTGTATGTCTTACTATAATATTTCTAAATCTTGCATAAATAAATACAGTGTCCACATTTTAAGTCCATGTTAAAGTTTTGAATTATTGTTGCATTATGTGCTAAAACTTTTCTTTTTTTTAAAAATTTGCTTTCCATCTTTAATTACATCCAGAGGAGGCCTGTATGCATCTTGTTTTGACAATGGCCACTGCAAAGCTTGACTGCAAAGAGCTGCCGATTGTTCAGCTTTATGTATTCACTAGTTTGCTGCTAACTCTGTCTGATGTGTGTGTTCCTAAGAGGGGGAGAATATAATGTTTCCCGAAGGCTACATTGATGATATTGATTGTGTGAGATGGTTTCAACCTCAAACTGCAACATTTCCTGGAGAGAAATTTTATCAGTGAGCTAAAACCTACATTAAAGGTTTGTAAAGGAGAATTTAGTTTTAGCCCACAGTTCTTCATAGGTTAATTCCTTTAAGATCTAACTTTCAAATCCCACATAATATGATTCGGTGCATCATAAAACATTTACGCCAGAAGTCGTGTGAAGCTGCGTGTTTTTTCAGTTGGATAAACACTAAAATCCTAAGGGATATATTTATTTGCCCATTTACCAATTTGATTTAAAAAAAAAGATAAAAGTCAATAGGCAGCTCTCTCAGTATGAGCACAAAATACAGTAAATGAAAGCAAAAAGTGTGCATGCTAAATGTAAACTCATAAACATCTAATAACTTTGTGCAAAGTAAAAACTAAAATTACCACTGAACAAACATGCAAGTAACATAAAAGTAGAAACGAGCCAGCTCAACGGCTCACTGTCACTACAAGGCAATGTGATGTGACTAACATTCCTCCTATAAAAGAGATGTCATGTTGTGAACAATTAACATCATAAGTAATGTATAAGACATTGTTTCCTGCGGGGTTTTAAGCTCTTGACAGCAGAGCTGTTTCACATGGCTTAAAAATATGATGTTGAATGAAACTATATAAAGTAAAGTATGAATGTCAGGCATTTATCAAAATGGAGATGTCATTATGTGTTCTTTAAGGAATAAAACAAATCTCCATGTTCGAAGTAGCATCAGCCTTACAGAAGAAGGAGTTTAAAGGAAATCATCTTATCTCAGGCTCTGCTTTTCATTGTAACAGGATAAAAGATTTTGCTGTAGATTTGTGTCAGAGTCCACAGTGGTGCAGTTTGAAGTAGCAATCTCTGTGTTGGCGGAAGCACTTTCAAAAAGTAATGTAAGTCTTACATATTAAAGTAATGAGCCAAACGTTACCGACAAAAAATCAAAGGCACTCTTCCTCGTTGCCACAAGAAAAAGATAGAATTCATGACATGAAAAGAAAATCAAAATGGAATGAAAAACTGACAGAAGAAAAGGTGCCACAGATGGTCCAGAGGTCAATGTGAGGATAAGGTAAAACATGCTATGTGCTTTCTTCAAGGGCCACACCCATTGGATGAATTATGACATATACACACAGACATTTCAGTTTTTCTCTCTTTTTTTTTTGACAGGAGAGGGACAAAGATATTTTTATTTAATCGAGATCTCATTTCGGTTTTCAGCAAAGGCTCTCGGTTTAATAGGATTTCCTTGAATATTAAAAGGAAAATGAAACTATGTTAATATAATAAAGTAGCTTCCTTCTGGCTCATATGTGGCAATAATTAAGTCCCAAGAGTGGTGCTGAATGCGTGCGTCGGCGTGTGTGTGTGCATGGATGTGTGTGCCTGCCTGCATACTGTAAGCACATGTTTAATAAAGCAATGTCAGTTGTTAACTACTTTTAATGAGTTTTTGCACAAAGCTCTTCATCTTTTTAAAATCCTAATTCAGTCATCGCTGTCTGTCAAGTGGACATATTTTGACATGGACATCCAGGGGTGTGTGTGTGTGTGTGTGTGTGCGCCTGTGTCTTCAAGTGGAGTGCGAAATTTATGCAGACTTTGCTTGCAGCAGCACCTGCAATTAATGGAAATCAATGATGTGCCTGCTCCAAGACTGCAAGGGGAGAGAAGTTTTAAGTTAATTGCCGTCAAGAAAGTCGCCACTAGTCGTAAATAGAGCGTGGGATTCTAAAACCTATAAGTATGAAATCTGTGACAGAAAAGGCAGCTCTAGAGGCAAAAAAGGAGAAACAACTGTGGTTACACTTTAGATTCAAAGCAAAAATAATCTGTGCTCAGCTTATGTGCACCACTTTCAAAATGAGGATAAAACTGGTCATGCATTGGCAATCCTACCTTAATTGAAGCTGGGCACAGTTTTAATGCGGCACACATGGTAATGATCTGTGAGCTTTATTATGCAGATGGGGTCTTTCAGAGAAATACTTATTCTATTAATAAATAGTATAACTTAGTAATGTGCTTTGCTAAGAGTGTTTAACTTTAAACTGAATAAAATCAATTATGTAATGAGTTTTCCATGTCAAAGAATGATATGAAAATCTTTTTTTTTCAAGGGATAAATTGATAACTGTTCTCGCCTGCATGCAATGGTTTGCCTACATAAAGTTTGCTTTTCCATTTTTATGAAAGCGGAAAGTTGTAATTTGGTTGCTAATGTGTGCAGCAGGAGCTTGTCTCTTGCAGTCAATTCAGTGTAGTTTATTTATATTTCACAACACATCGCCTCGAGTGCCTGGAGAGGACAATAAGGTTTTTCACGGCATTATTGTGGAATTCCTGATAGTGAAGAATTACAATAGTCCAGCCTTGAAGTAACAAATGCATCAACTACTTTTTCAGCCTCAGATGTGTACGAATGCTGAGTAAAGAGACAAACCCCTTTTCTCTCTCTGTCTTAAATCAAACAAAGAATTACCCATTTTTTAGTCTGTTTGTGTAATGTTGTTATAATGAGAAAATATGCCATAGATTTACTTGTCAGTTTCCTGCAAGTGTGCTACAAGAAGAGGAACAATTTACTGTTTATTAACCATCATCTGTGCATATACTAACTAGGCTTAGCATGCATGACAGGATTCTGTAGTGGGGAAGGAGCTGCAGCTGAGCAGAGTCCAAGTGGAAGGCTGTGAGCAGCCTGTCGAAAAGCATGATTGTCAGTGCTAAGATCCTCCTCCTGACTCTGATTGGTTGTTTCTGACCGAGCGGCGTATTTTTGGAGATGGCAGTAAGATCTGAGAGAGGAAGCAGAGGAGGTCAATTTTTAATATTAGATGTGACAGTTTATGCACACATACTGGAAATGGTGAGGCATTTTAAGTAGAATTTACTAGAAAACTAAGTCATCGCAAAGGAAAAAGAAGTAGGCAATGGAATGAAAAATCAAATTATTCCCTGACTTATTAATGGAGATCAAAGCGCATACTGGAGAGTACCTGATTTAGATTTATAAAATAAATGATCTAATATTTGCCTGCTAATTGAAGTAAAATAAGGGGAAAGTGTTTATAAGTTGTTCTAGGACATCAATACAGTTCAAGTCAGATACATAAAATCAAGATAATGGTTAGAAACTCTGTCAGAGGTGGCTCTTCTCTTGCTACCACCTGACTCTTATTCACTGTTACTGCGCTTTGAGGAACTCACAATGCAGGGATTTCTCACAAACAACTTCAAACATGTTTTTCATATAAAATCTTAGACACGTGACTGATTTGTTCAATTTATTCCCATATTGTATATGTAAAATACTCCCATAAAGTGTTCCTGAGAGTTAATATCCCATTATATTGCCCCTGAACTCTAGTAGATTATCTGAGTTATAGAGATATGCAGTAAATCTCGGTACCTGATTTTCTGTTGTTAGCCTCCCAGATCTTACAGCTCCTGTTTTCCTCTTATCCCAGAAGCAGAGGGGCCGTTTAATGCTAAGTGCCAATTACTAGCTCTCAAGGTTAACGGGCCAAGCAAGCCCACTCTGTCTGCACTTGAAGAAGAATACTCACCTGGTTTCTGACCAGACAGTCTTGTTCGCTTTATTGTATCTTTCTTATTTTTATTGTTGTATTATTGATATTTCTCCTATGTTTGACTCCTTGTTGGTCATCCCTTATGTCTTCATCAAAGTCAATTTCTCTTCACAAAGCTGCAAACAGAGGCTGCACATTTAAAGGCACCATAACATTTGTGTAATCCAATAGATCCTCTAAACAGCCCAAGTTCATTCACATGGGTGCAGATGCGTCAGTGTCTGTATTGTGGTTGGTGTTTATGCATGCCGTCAGTGTATGTGCATTTGAGAGGATCTGATGTTTTGCAGGAATAGCAACTTTCTCTTCCATCTCTGTGTGCGTGCGTGCGTGTGTGCGTGGGGGTGGGTGTGTATGTGAGAGAAGTAGCGATACGGGCCTTATGCTTCCCCTATGCGATCAAATCAAATGGACCCTCATCTCCCAGTGAAGCTCATTCAAAAACGACAGCAGTGACTGACAGTTGCCGTGGGCGCTGAATGCAAACACAGAAGCACAAAACCAGAACTCAGATTTATCTGTCACAGGGCAGCAGAACAGCATGGCTGCTAGATGGATCTCAAGTTGGCCAGCTATAGGCACTCAAGCGTGGTTATGCTCATAAGTGGCAGAAAAAGAAAGGAGTCTGGCTTCACTAAGAGTTCATGACACTGGTGATCTGTAGAAGTGAGATGCTGATCTTTTTTTTTTTTTTTTTGCGAGCATGGCCTTTGTTTCCTGTTTTTTGCCAGACAGGATATGACCTTGTTAATAGCAAATTGGGAGCTCTACCCTCCTAGTAATAAAATATTATTGTAATTTTGCAGGTATGACTACAAAGAAGCTCATTTCCATTAACAGGCTGACAAGCCCGTATGAAATTGCGTGGATGAGATGTTGAACATTAGATTGACAAATTCTGTTCTGCTGAAATAACTGTGTTAATATCCGGGGTTTAGTTTTGTGTTTGTTTTTAATCATTTAAAAGAGTCACATATTCAGAATGTTTAACAAGTTTTTAGGAGCAAGTTTCACATAAAATGACATTCTCTTCAAAACAACAAGCCCATGACAATTAATACTTAAAAACAATATAATTTTTTGATTTTTGAAGCATTTAGAGGCAATAAATTAAACTAATAATGTGCTTGGCTAGGATGAAACACACTTTTAATTTGTAATTCATTTTCAATGTGGGCTATATTCCTCCAAAACAAAAAAAAAACCTTAAGCAATTGTGTTTCAACCCAAAGAGGAACAACTAAGAGTCAGCAGGCAGCTTGAGCTCTTACAACTAGAAACAAATCATCAGTCCTGAAATCCGGGTGTAGTGATGGACCCTAAGCTGAACATTCAGAACCACTTAAAAAAAAATTACAAAGACGACCTTCTATCATCTGAAAAACATTTATAGAGTTAAATAACTAATGTCCCAAAAAGTCTTGAGAAACAATCAGTGTGTTTATCTTTAGTTGAATTGATTACTGCAACCGTGTCTTCACAGGCCAAGCTGCTGCTTGATTTCTTACTAAAATTAAGAAAAGACAACAGAGCAACTTTTTGAAGTCCTTACACCGGCTCTTCCAAAACAATGCTAAAATACGGTCTATTATCATTCTATGATAACCAGTAACAGGTGCCAGTCAATTTCTTGATGTATCAATTTGTTTTAGTTTTTTTTTTTTTTTTTTTTTTAAATATGAGAAGCCAAGTGAAAACGCTTAAAGCATGAAAGCTTCCTGTTGCTGAACTGCTTCTTTAACCTCCCTGATCTTTACAATAAAAATTTACAATTATGAAAAAAGGAATGAGAGCACAGGTTAAACAACCATTGATTCGATTTGTTTTTTGAAGTTGTTCTAATTTAAAATAAAAATAAATTAAGTGCACAAACAAATTTCTATTTATATGCAATGTTGAAAGAGAAACACTTACACAGAAAATGTATTAAATAAATTACATAGATGGTACATTTTCATTTGTTATTGTAAGGTTTATCTTTTGCGCAGAAGACTCAAATCAATTTAATGTTTCAATAATTCATTTAATCTACCACCAACACATTCTGACCCTGAGATTTGAGAAAGATCATGCATACAAGCTCACTGAAGGATACGTGAGTTAATTATGCAAATACGTTCTGAAAAGAATATCGCTATATCTACAGACATTGGCAATAATAAATAAAGCTGCAAACATCTTTACACAGCTGTAACTAAAGGAGAAATAATAGTTGAGTAGAGCTTTGAGAGCTAGCATGCACATACATTATATTTCACAAATGTTTACTGTGTCAAAAAGAAATTCAGTTGAAGGGGATTAAACTGTTATCACTGCAGCACTGATGGCATGTGGAACATCAACGGTGTTGAAACATTCAGCTCACAAGAGCATATGCTGTACATTGGGTTCATTGAAATGTTACATTAAAACATTTTGACAACATTTTTGATCAAACTAACCCCTTCACATAACACAAAAGACTGTTTTGGCATAATTATTGACCAGATCTGGCCTGTTTTATATATATATATATATATATATATATATATATATATATATATATATATATATATATATATATATATAATCGGTATGTAATAACAGGTTTCCATACATTTCTTGGACTTAAATGGAGCTGATGCAAAAAATATTGAAAATGCTCATTTGTGTGTTTGTTCAAGTCTAAAAAAAATATATATCATAAATCTCAAACTGTGTTTTAAAGTATTGTGTTGCGTCATCAGTTTCAATGCAGCTAGTTAGATTTTCAATTACAGCTGATTCTAAAGTCTGGAGCTCTCCGCTTATGGTGCTGCCTCTGCGACATTGTGCCTCTGAAAAAGTGGACGATAATGGATGGAGTCAGAGCTTATTAAGTATAATTCAATTTCTGTGATTTACCAGAGTAACTGCTAATGACAAAAAAACCCCAAAAAACATACAAATTCTAGGAATTCTGAGGTTAAAATTTGTGCTCCAGTTCTGGCCAGCATTGTTACTTTGATGCATCAGCTATGTAGTTTCTCTGAACAATTTTCACCAGAATACCCCAATATTATGGAGTCATGCAGTGATAGTATAAGTCTCATTTCTCTGTACATAACAAGCTTACAGGAGCTCAATTCTACTAGCAAAATGTATTTTCAGGGAGAGTCTGTATCATGTCATTCAAAATCTGTTTGCACACAAAATAACATTGGTTAGTCCTAAAAAGTCACTTCTATTGGGAACATTGAATGCTCACAAAACAAAACTAAAAACTGTCTTGACAATTCTGTGGAGATACTTATTCTTTAACTTCATTGCGGTTAACTGTATACTTTTACTGCAGTTGTTTTGTGTTTAGAAACATATTGATTTATGCTAATGTGAGCGAGATGCAAACTATATAGACGAGCAGAATAACTAGGGGAGAAGATGTTTATTTTTATGTGACTTCGAAGACATCTGAAATTCATATACACCAATATTCAAATCTTTTTTTTTTTTTACTGGCAAATCTACTTTCAAGTAAACAACATTTAATTATAATATAAATATATCATATTGCTTGTCATACCTAATTACAAGCCAGGTTACTTTTATACTTTCTTTATAAGCACTCTAAAGAAAGTATGTAAGTGATAAGGATTAAGATGATGCTGTTATCAAAATAGTATGATTATATATACAGTACATTATCATACTATGCCTTCCTGCTTAAGTAGTCATGACTCAAAAGACTGATTTGGACACTATAACATGTTAGCATATGCCTTAAAAAGGAATAGTATGTATCTATGTATTTATCTTTCTACTTGGCTTAAATTGTATTGGATCTTTGTACCCAAAAGCATATTTTTTATGTCTCAAATCATTTTTGTTCCGTTTTTTGCTGTATCCTTCAGTACAGAAGAAATACAAATCTGAATGTTAACTTTAACATTTTGCCGTAAACACACAAAAAAATAAACCAGCTCCAAGTTGAACTGGCTCCACATTTAAATTCTCCTATGAAATTAGTTCCCCCCTACTGCAGTTAAACACCCTCTTTTCCCAAATAGCCTTCGCATTTGGGCAGTGCACATGCTCAGCGTGTGTGCTGTTTTCACACACACTGGAGAAAATGCATCAACCAACATCAGAGACTAAATGAATGCTGCAGCAACAGATTACACGTTTCTTTGCCCTTGTACACGCATCTCATTTTTTTATTTGTCCATTTCACTTTTTCAAGGACAGTTTGTGGTCATTTTTTGCAATCGTGGCTGGTTTTCCTCGCCCCCTGTTTCCTTTCTTGTGCTGTCAATTTGTTATCATCTTGGTACCAAAAAAATTTTTTTCCTACCTACATGTAACAAACATTTAATCAAAAGCCTTGTAGTGTCCAATAGGAAACATTGTTTCCTCTCAGCTTCATTATGAGAAGTTTCCTTTCATATTTTCAACAAGCTCTTCTTCTAAGCAGATTTCAGCTTATTTATATAAAAAGCACTTGTTACTTTACACTGATTATCCACTTTCCTCTCCTTGTACCTAATCCTTTACCTTGTTCTTTTCTCAATTTAAGAGTCCCTGAACTTCACGAAGTAGTAGCATCTGCATTTCTCAATATCTCATTTTCAATAGAGCAAACTTTCTTTATAAGAAGAACTGTTTTTGTAATACTCTTGACTGGTGAAGGTCTGTCCTTCAGGTGAGTGTAGCATTGGTTCTTGCCTATGAAAACAACCTTGCTTTATAGGAGTACTTTGCCATTTTGTAGCTTTCTTTGCAACGTATAAAAAACAAACACAAGCAATGACAACTGATTGTACAAAGAGCATAGAGTTTTTTGATCAACTGTACATCAAGTATTAAGTACAGTACGGGAGCAACTTAACAGCTCACAGCAGTGCTTTGCATTTTACAGGTAATTCTCTTTCTGTATGTTCCAATATCTCTTAATTAGTAATAAAAATAAAAGGGTTAGCAAAAGCAAACATGGATACCTCTTGTCAGCCAAAGGCCATTATTAATGTTAATTACACACTAAAATGTTATATTGAATGAGGTCTGCACCATCAACCTGTTAACACCCACTCTCATTCATCTATCAAGAAAAACTAAAAGCTTGAAAGCTTTCAAGTTATTAAAGTTTTTCTTTTTTGTATTTACAGAGGTACCATTGTTTTGTGAAATGCATTATAAAAGTCCAGGCTTTAGAATTCATAATCAAGTGAAAGATTGTAATTACATTTTTGGTTAAATAAATAAAAAAAACTGATAAAGTCCTACAAATTAAAAACTAACAAATTTTGCTTGCCGGCAAGCTGGCTATATCATTATGTGACCCAAAATATTTAAACCAGAACAAACTGGAATCAAAGACTTATCTCCAAAATGTATTCAAAGGTAAAATAAGACTGTTCTTGCAAACTTCTACTATAGTGGTAAAACAATTGTTCCGTGGAACTGCATTCATTTATCACTCTAATATTGAATGACCATTAACTAACAGTGCAGGTAAGGTCTGCCACATCTGGGGATTTAAACCAGCAAAAAAAACACTTCAGTATGCACACATGCAGAAATAAACATTCATTGAACACATAATTAAAAGTGCCTGCGTTTTCAAAAATGGAACTCAACTTGCAATAAATCACATGCAAGAAATGAACATCCCACCCTAACCCCCCGTCCCATGTGGCAGAGATCCCTGTTAAAGGCTCAGTTAGCTATTACAACTATGTAGGCAGAAGAAAACAGTATTTGGAAGAAAAAAAATATATTGTTTTGTTTGTTTCTAAGTTTAACACATTGTACAGAACTAATGCAAAGAAAGAATCTGGAGAGAAAGATAACATCTGGCAAGTCTCATCTGCCCCTGAGTCGACGACCATGGGATAAACAAGCGCATGTTGACAGAATCCTTTTAGCACATTCCTGTGAAAAGTGCAAAGCGTGAACTCGGCGCACACGGGTAAACTGTTAAATGATTATGCTCAGACAAATGCACACACAGACACATACCAACGTTATGTGGTCCTGCTGAGAGGGATGTGTCGAGCTGCACATTTCCATGGAGCCACAAGCTACGATCACTATCAACCAGCCTGGCTTTGATGTATAAGCCATCATTGCCTCCAAAACTCTCCCCGTTTTGTTTCACAGTAATATAGATGACTACCATTCCAAAGCTCGACAAAAACATGGCTGTGTGCGCGTGTGCCTGCCGAAGGTTTTCTGTTAGAAATTGTGCCGTCTGTGTGTTTGAGTGTGCAGTTATGTCTGTTTCTGTAAATCTGTTTGTACTCTGAGTGGAGATAGAGGCTCGTTTGCAGTGTCATTTCGTGATTGCGCAGCGGGTTTGACAACATCAAAAGAGCAAAGACAAAGCCTGGTGGCTGGAAGAGCGTCTTCATCCCTGCTTATCATTGTTTAACTTAACTGCTTTATCAAGATTGAACTGACGTTTGTTGAGCCCATTAGATGGATTGAAGCCACCACATTTCTCTTCCAGCATGTATGTTTGCTTTATTTTTTGTTTAAAACAAAGATATGTATCATTCCTCCTCCACCCACATACATCTGCAGATTTAAAAGCTGCTCCCGCTGTGACCAGTTCACAGCAAATGTTTGCAGATGAGATGGCATCAAACACTTAGCACATCACATTCATTTATTGCAATTATTCAAAGTTACAAAGATTAAATTGTGTGAGACCAAAGCTGGCAGCAATAAAACACAAACACCTTTCTATTGGGATGAACCTGAAATGTAAAAAAAAAAAAAGAAGCATAATATGCACTGTTATCCCAACATAACTTGGACTTACACACCTAGGGCATAACTGCACACACATTTGCAAAACAGTGCCTTGAAACTAAAAAACAACTGAAGAAGTAGAATTAAAAGACAAAACAATAAAATACTTGCATTGCAACAAATGCTTTTTATTAACCTATTTGTGGAAAAAAAGGGGAGAAATAAGAAATATTTTAACGTTTCAATAATGCTATTGAATCATTTTTGGTTTAACTTGGACTGCTATTTTATGACTTGGGCTGCACAGCGGCACAGTTGTTAGCTCTGATGCCTTGCAGCAAGATCTTGGGTTTGTATCCCAGCCTGGGGTCTTTCTGCATGGAGTTTGCATGTTCTCCCTATGTGGATCCTCCAACCATCCTAATTCTATGTGTGTGAATGCTGGTTGTTTACCCTGTCTAGCAGTCCATCCTTCCTACGATGGACTGCTGACCTGTCCGGGACGTACCCCACCTCTCACACGTTGACTGGTGGAAATGGGCACCAGCCACCCTCGTGACCCTGCAAGATAATGGACAGATGGGCTATTTTATGAATGCGTGAGCAATGGTCATGTTTTCTTTGGATGGTTATTTACATTACACAGGAAATGGAGGGAGGGGAATGATCATCAATGGGATGGCAATGATCTTCCTGTGAAACACATCCGGAGAACGGAACATGTGAAGCATTTCTGGACAGAGTAAATTTCACTTTCGCTTTTTCAACACTTCACATTTATTCCCAACAGTCAATCTGAGCAAAAATGCTTCACGTGTTTCACACAGGAAGATCATCATTCCAGTGTAAACATTGTTTTCTTTGTAAATAACAGCACATAAACATAACAAGTGTCTAATGGTTCATAAAATGCTGTTCTTATGAAACAATATGATGATTGAAGATTGGATTTGTTTTAATGTAACAAGTTGTTAGGTTGTAAGCTTATACTAAATGAAGTTGCCAAGAGGTTTACTGCAGTTAGGATATAAGGTTAATATCTTAACAGAATCTCACTTAAAAGATCTTGAATATTACTGGTGGTCATTTTGGCATTTAATTGGATGTCTCAGAAGGGATCAAGGTCACACACCCATTATTCTGCCATGTGTTCCTGAAATTCTAATAATCCTTTCCATGGCACTGATCTTTATACTCTATTTGCCTCTTAGTTCAGAGAACATTTCTCACTTGCCCACATGGAATGGATATTTCCTTTTTTTCCCCCCCAACACATATCAAATTAATAAACATCTTGCTGAATCTTCATTTAGTTATGCCAAGGAGTTAATGATCTTGAGCTTTAAATGTTGAATTTGCTTCATTTACATTTTTAAAAATTAATTATTTGAACTCCTACAACTAGGCTTCCAGATGTTCTTGACACATTTTAATTGGCATCATGGATTTTGGATTTATTTTTTACTGATATTTGAGCCCTTAAAGTATTTTGTGAGCTTGTAGAATTAAAATGTAAAAATACTTTGCATAAGTAAAATAAATTATTTATTTCCACGGCCCTCTAGTAGTATTTTATTTTATTTTTTTGAAGATTTTCAGATGGAAAACAAAAATTCCAGCGCATGCACCGGTGTTCCACTAAGAACGCTGCAAGTTTGCTCAAGAAACCATTTTCATGTTGGATTAGTTTTGATCAATGAAACCACTGCTTACACCTATGTAAGCAACTTTATTTTTTCTTGTTCAATTCACTTCCGCCGACAGCATCTTTGAAAACGACAAGCAGTCACGCAGCGTGCAATTATCAGGAAGCACTTTGCATTTGATGTTTTTTTCATACAAAAATGTAATAGCTTTCTATTTGAGTATTCTCCAATGTAAACTAAAACCCCGCAGAAAGATAAACAGCGATTGCACTTCAAAAAGAAAGCTGTTGCAGGAAGTGTCTTCGTGTTCTGCTATTCCTTTAGAAACAATAAACACAATCTTTTAACTTTCAAACTCTCCACGGTGGCATGGCAGCAACTCACTCAGCACGGGCAAGGCAAGAAGCTTTGAAGGAGAGCGAAAGGAACTGAAAGAGACAGCATCTGAAAATAAACATTTCTCCTGAGATGCATAGTTTCTGTGTATGGACCATTTTGATGACAACAATCCCTTTGAATCTTTGTGTGTGTTTTCCATAGCACAATATTTTGGTATCTGTGCCATTAAACTTTGTGCCTCCATCAAAACAACGTTTTTCTCAACACTAGTGCAGTTGAGTTCTTATGTAAGGAAAACTTGATTTGCTCATTATGTTAATATATCTTTGTACATGTTTGTCAGCATAAGGCTTACTGAAATCACAAATTACCTTTCTTTGAGTCAGATCATGTCGCATCCATGCTTAGTTATGGACGTATGAGCAAGAAACACTGATGAAATGAGGTTCGAGTTCCAGCGCAAATGGATGGTAAGATATCTCCTGAAGAGAAAGTGGAGTTTGTGACGCTCAGATGGGCCTTTGAGGTATTTTTAGCTAATTTTTGACACTGAATTGAATACGGTTTTTACCATTTGGATTGATCCTAGATTAGTAGCACACTGCAGAGGAACAGGGTGGCTGCTCATTCTTGATCCTTTGTTTGCAAATTGATGATATTGTGGATAGCGTATTAGGTCAAGGGTGTACAAGTAGTTACCACGGGCCATTAGACTTTATAATCCTGTAACAATGGGAGGGGGATGGATACAGAACAGGAAATTTCATGTCTTGTTCCCTGTCTTGTTGCTGCTGTGGCTTTCTTATTGTGCAGTTTTATTATGTTTTTAATTATTATTTTTTTAAAATCTAGTAGTTTTACTAGACTGAGTGCCCACCATGCAACTCAATGGTCAATCGGGTTTTCTGGTTTAGGGCAAATCATTTTAAATATTGTTTATTTTATTGTGTTTTGCTAAGCTGCTTAAGTACTAACAAGCTACTAAACTAATATAAATTAGTTTTTCATAAAGTTGATGACTGGTAAAGAGTCCGTTTACACTGGCAATGAGTGTGTTCTTCTTGATCAGTGTTTTGCCTTTAATTCCTTTTACGATACTACGATATGAAATGGAGTACTATTTTCAGAAGTGCTTTGCAGATTCGAACTGATATATCAGTATGCTCCAAAATAACTTGTCAGCAAAAAAATTCACAGCTTTTATGCTTGTAAAAGGCAAACATCACAACAAATGTATCACACTAACACACGTCAAACTAGTAATTTTAAGCTTTTCTGTTTTTTCGTTCAGTGATGATACATTTTTAATTGAAAAACGCCATGACATCCTCCTGATTTACTGTTTTTGTTGAGAAGAATTGACAATGAAGTCAAATAAAAATAATGAATATCATAGCACATTTCGTGATGGTTGTTGTGACAGTAACACATTCAAAACTACAATGCTGTTGCTTTTTTCCAGACACTTGAAAAGCCTCCAAATATAATAAATTGGAAGGCATCGAACTAAATATTACAATGGTTGCTGTGGCAAAAAAATGTTTGAACATTTGTCAAGTGTATTTACAAATGCAGCTCATATTCCTTTGTTTGCAGAATTTCTGTTATAATGCTGTACCCATAACCTTCCCCTTCGCCCTACAATACCAAAACAACTCCCAACTCCAAATAAGCAAAAATGTGGAATTAGTGCTCATATACAGAGAAATAATACATTCAAATGTGTACACTGTCTTTGATATAGTGTCATGTTTTATGAGCATATTGACATTTAGCGAAGCTATGATTAACCAATTCCAGAGGGAGATGTGCTGCAAATGAGGAGGTTTTCCAGTACCCCACCTTTACTTGCCTCAGTTTTTGATTTTTTTATCAGACAAGAAGGTGCTAAGGTGGTGAGAAACCAGCCACAAAATTTTATCCATGGAGGTATTGTAATGGTTACTTGGTACAGTACTAGCTGCTTTCAAGAGAACCACAGTCAGATTATCGCCACTGACCCTGTCCGTCTATTTAAACCCAAGTCTACCTATTTGCTGATGGCCACACCCAGTGGGATAATGTTCCATGTCACAAAGCTCAAATTACCCCTACATGGTGAGCCTGACAATGCACTTTAGGGAAGATCTCAGTCCAATAGAGCACCTTTGAGACATAATGGAATGCGACATTCCTGTTACTGAGGTGCAGCTGACAAATTTACTGCAGCTTTGTGATGATACTATGTGAAAATTTTCCAAAATCCAGAAATACTTTCTGCCTTTAAAACCATGTGTGAAAAATAATTCAATTCAGAAAAAATTGAGGCATTTTTCATACCTTTTTTATTTTTTCTTGAAGGTCTTTAGCTATGGATTCAATTTTGGTTAACAGACCGCTTCAAACTCTTTAACTCTATGATGCATTGGAAATACCCTGTGTTGGAGGTCATGGGCATCTCTTATTCCTTTCCACATTTTTGCCTTCCTGTTAAAACGTTCCTTGTGTGATTTCTCTGTGCTGTGTATTTTTATGAGAAATACAGTTAGTCTCTTTACTCAGAATTCCAAGATAAGCTGCATTTTTCTTTCTATCTTTAAATTAACTTGACCCTAGCACCATGAAACAGAACAACCGTCATTCTCTTGCAGAGTGAAATATAGTGAAGTAAACAATTTGTTTGTTTTTTTGTTTCTTTTAACTAAAAGCATCCAACTTAGACCATCTAAAGAAACTTCACGGTCTCTATCGACATCACTTCTACCTCCTCAACTCCAAACAGCTTTGATGTACAAGGTCCGCTAAGCATTTTGAAGTCTGCATGACATTCCATCAAAGCATGTTTTGTGCCTTGGCACTAACTGCCAATTCTTGTGTTGCATTTGCCTGTCCTTGACAGCATGCAAGTGTCAAAATAGAGAGAGGGAAACACTTAAAGATAACCGTGAAAATCAAAAAAGCTTGAAGGGGGAAAATTTGGCCCAGCTGTAAATGTAAGACGCAGAAAAAAGGAAGACGACATGAGAGAAGATGAAGAGCAGGTGACATCCATAACCCAAGCATTGGGGAATCCTGAGTGCCTTCTTCGACATAGGCTGAAGGACGTGAACAATGTGAGACTTGATTTGCAAAACTTTTCAAGCGAACAGGCATAACATCACATGAAGTAGGAAGCTGTTTTTCAGGAGTTGCTTCATAATGTAATAAGCAATGCTGTACATTGCGGGTGCTTAGTTAGACATACTTGGCCTTTTAATGGCAACATCACATTTCTTCTCCTCATAACCTCCCACAGGTTGGGTCTGCTTTTCATCATCTGCTTAAACATGTTTTCTTCTTATAAAAGAGGAAAGTGCATTCTGTTAAACAAAAAAATACATTTTTTAAGCCTACTACCTGTCTGATAGTCACTGTAACCATGGAAACAGGTGACTGAATAAGACACCTGCTTTTGAAACTTGTTTGGGTAAGGTTATGCGCATTACCATAGACCTAGCATGATGTTAACATATCTTATCAAGTCTTTCAAACGATGAAGCCTATGTAGTACAAAGTCACAACAAACATTTGTTAATACTGAGACACACATACCATATCCTTCACAGTAATTAACTTCTGGCATTCTGATTTTGCTACAGTGAAAATAATTAGGATTGATATATAGTGGTCCAATATATACAGTACACATAATTTCAGCAAATGGAATCAATAGATAAGACCCTTTTGCATCCTTTCCACAGTCAATGAATACGATTTCCGTGTTCATGCTGCTGAAATTATGGATCTAAGACATCTGTTGCTGCTGAAGGACACTTTTTAAAAGAAATCTTAATGTTACTGATATTATTCACTGCTGAAGCTCGCATGCAAGCAAGCAATTGAGTAAAGTAATAAGAAAAAAATTACTTTAATTCTGTTGGTGGGATTCACTTTACTGTATGTCTACTATTTCTCCTTGCAAGACAAGATAGAATTGCAGAAACATCAGAAAAATATGATTAATAACAAGCCTTTACTGTACTGCAACCTTGGTCCTTGGCACCTAAATGTACTAGATTTTCATAATGCATGCACAGAAATGTTGCTGTTTACTTTTTTGGATTGATTATTGGACAAGCTTTTTTTAGCACCCTACTTTGGTGATAGATGGATTAAAGAGAGAGAAAAAAGCTTCTGTAACTTTGTTTTATTTGAAAATGGTGTCTTTCAATGTTTTCTAATCCCCATATTTTGGCTGTTCTTGAACTGTTCACTTCCAAATTTCTCTTCTCTCTTAATGTGATTGGACAAGCAAGATTGACCAATCGAGAAACAACTAAGTCATGCAACCTCTCAAGTTTAGGAGGAGGGACATTGACTAGGTTGTTCAGTGAGGGAAAAGAGTTACATGAGAAAGATAAGGGACACATGTCAGCCCTTCATGGAAAATCCTTCTTGTAAATTTAGGGCGTTAGTTTGATGTTAATGCTAGTACTTTTTATGTTACAGTGTTCTAGGCAGTATTTGATATAAGTCATACAATGTAAGAGAAAGGAAATTGTTCACTGACAGTCCCTGGTATCTAAATGCTGAAAGTTTGCATTTTATTTCCAGGACTTTTTTTTAGCCTTTTACAACTGATTTTATTCATGGTTGATACACATTCCTGATGACTCCACTTTATTACACATAACTTACATAATGACCTAACTTGTGTTGATATTTTGTTGTGTGTTTCATGTCAGGCCCAATAGAAATCTACCAAGAACAGTGATGCGTTCCATACCTACTTCCTGTGTAACACAAAGAAAAGTTGGCAGGCGAAACAGCTCTGCTGATCAGACAGGAGAAAGTTTCAGAAAGAGTGAGTTCTGATCGCTACAAGGGGAGTACACAGTAGTCCACAGCAAGATCCATAAACACTAACTGGCAAAGACTCAGCTGGCAGATATTCACCAACCTCCACTACTATCAACACACACACTCCCACACGCAAGCACACGCAGTGGGAAGTGTCCTAAGGACATGGATATAGGTCCTCCCTGCTAAGTAACAGGGGAGGTGGTGGCCACCACACAGCTTCATTGATTTATCCAACAGTTTGCTCCTGTTAAAAACCCAGCTGTCTCTGTCAACTCGTGCACACACGTACCCACATTGCATGTCTCCAGGCACGCAATTCACACACACAAATTTTGCTCCGTTCACGTTCAGTCCTTTGCTGATATCCTGCCAACCGCTGCTTCTGTCACTCTACCCCATCTCATCTGTGCTTGGCCTAGCGCCACTGGTGCAGTGAGCGTCTGTGTGTGTTTTCGGGGAACACAGAGATGAGTCTGGAGCCTATTTGTTCTTAATATCTGCCAGGAACCATTTTTACCTCATGCTGACTCTGTTTATTATGGCTGCGTGAGTACACACAGGCTCTACTGACCCATCACTTCTGCTGATGGTCGTTTTTGATGGAAAACTTGACTCCTCTGTCTGTTCCCATCTGTGCGCTGCCAACATTAAACTGCTGAGAGATTTGTCTTTCGTTTCCAAGTGTCTACCACTTTTTTGCATTTTTTTTTAAAATTTGGAACTGGTTTGATTTTCATTCTTATAAGATGTTTATGAGGGTCTTTGCAGCAGCAACACAGAAACACCCTGCCTGCATCCACCCACAGGGAATAAGCAATCAACAAATATTATGAAATATTATCGTGTTAAATATGGAGGCCTGTGGCAATGGTAACCTACAGGAACATTCTCCTGTTCCATATTCGGATGCCAGGTTAGTCCTAATCATGTTATGAGGATGTGAGATCGCCAAGGTTGCTCAATTATACATTCTCCCCTGCCTTTCATTCGTTCTGCCACCTCTTTTTCTCTTTCTTTACCTCTATCCCGTCACACAGATTATGCTCTCTCACTCTATTCTCAGCGGAGAGGCAGGAATCACACGCTAAGCTTTGAACATGAAAGGAAAAGCTGAAAAACAACAACAAGGACAACAGATCACTGCATGTGTCTAGGAGTGTTTGTGTGTTTCTGCTAACTTGAAGGCATTTTTTTTTTACTCGCTGAGGAATCTTTCCCTCTAACGCGGGCTTGTGTGCATATTTACGATGTTATTTTGGATGTGTCTGAGTGTGTTTGCGGGGGTCCTGACTTTCATGCTTAGCTTTTGCCTTTACCTGTGCTGCTCTATCAAGGTGGATGTAGATATGAAAGCATGTATCATTGCGTGTTTGTGTAGAAAAGCTCTTTAACAGGTTTACAGGCACCTATTTGCCAAAATATCTTCAATGAAGTAGTTATGTGACAGTATCAAGTCATTAAAACTTTGGTTTTGCTCAGCATGTGTCTGAAACCAAGTAACGGGGGAAACTTTTCTTAACCCCAAATAGCTGCGCTTTTCGAAAAGAATTGAGAAAACATACAAGTCTGTACCTTAAGTCTATCTGCACAAGGTGCTTGCTTTCTCAGTCGCTCGTTCTCAAGGATAAAGCCCTGAGTGAGCATAGTTTCACGGGAGGCTGGAGGTACAATGCTCACAATGTAATTCTAACAGTTTTGGTGCACAAAAGAACCACCCAGCAAGGAGTTAGACAGAATAAAGCTAGTCATCAAATGACACTCCATGGGATGTCACTTAAAACAAGCTGCTGGATGAAAGACAAATGTAGATAAAGAATGCAGTGCACACCACCAGCTCAAGTAAAATGGCTTCTCTTTCTCAAAGTGACACAATCATCTTTTAGAAACCCTCAAGCCATCAGTATGGCTCCAAACGTGAGTTTTGACTAAAAGCAAGTGTTGAAAGTAGATGGCCTGAGCAGAGAGAAACATCACACATGTAGCTTAATTTTAGCATACTCTGCCTCAGAGTATGCAGGGAGGATTTTATCATTTAGAGGCTGTAGAACAACAATCTCCACATTCCGCATGAAGATTGGCATTGACAGTTGTGTGAGAGGTACAACTTTTGTTCTAAAACAAAAAGCCTACACAGTCTAAAACGAAAGTTAATATGTAACTACGGTTGTATGAATCCCTCCAGAGAGCGAGGTGGTGGCCAGAGGACCCGGTGGCACCATTGCGTGGCAGCCTTGCCTCTGTCAGACTGCCCCAGGGCAGCTGTGGCTACAGTCCAGTAGTTTACCACCATCAGAGTGTGCATGTGTGGGTGAGTGACTGAATGTAGTGTGAAGTGCTTTGGGGTCCTCTGAGTCGCCCCAACACAAATACAGGGCATTTAATATTTTCTTAGAGACTCCATGAAAACAAGACTTGGGTCATCCAATTTTGAATTTATTGTGGATTTTCTCTAATCCAGGCCAGGCTTAAATGTTACACACAGGCTAAAACATTTAAATATGCCCACATTAAATAAACTGTCCCTTTGCTACATGCAGAAAAGCCACATACTGCTTTGGTCAGAATTAGTAGAGTTTGTCTAAATTGCACAATTTTCTGGCACTAGCCAAGCTTTTAAACATAATCCAAAAAATTTCCAATAGAGAATAAGGTCAGTGTCATAATAAAGGTTTATTGTTACCTTGCTTTATTTAGCCCAAAACTAGTTTAGATAATTTTGATTATTGTTCTGTTGGATTACTCAACTATATCAAGGTTCAACCATTTAGCTGTTGATTTAAGAAGCTAAAGACCATTATGTAGTTTACATTATATCCACCATTTAGGTAATGCACCAGAAACACTGGCAACAAAACCATAAGCTTTAACCTGGCAGCAGGGGTCCTCAAATCCAGGCCTTGATGTCCAGTGCAATTTTTAGATGTCACTGGTCCAACACACCTGAATCAAATGGCTGAATTATCTCCTCAGTATGCAGTCCAGTCCTCCAGAGTCCTGCTGGCGACCTGATTATTAGACTCGTGTGCTGAAGCAGAGACACATCTAAAAGTTATAGAATGCTGGCCCTCATGGCCTGGAGTTGAAGAGGGCAATATAAACCTAACTTAAGGGGGGGGGGGGGCTGAGTTGTTGATTTTTTCTCGTCTGACCATAACACACTGGGCCTTACTGCAGTTTTATTGAGAATCAATAGTATATACTTAAAACCCAGGTCAATGCCAAGAACTACCATTTCTGACAAGAAATGTGGTCAAAATCCAGACAGAATTACATTCAAAAGCTGGTTGACAGCAACAAAAAGCATTTGAATGAGATTCAACTGGACAGGGAATGTTTAACAAAATATTAGTGAAGCTGTATGTATATCATTCCACATGAATGTGGGATTTTTATCCTGTTGTGGAGAAAAGAGGGTTAGGGTTACTTCATTTCAAAATTATTTGAAGAGTTATCTTGCAATTCCCCCCAAAAGATGTTTCCAGGCATTCTTGCCAATGGTGAATGCATGTATGCTTGTGATGGCTCTTAGTAGCCTCCTTGTGAGTGACATAATATATATGTGCGAGAAAAAGAAATCTAGAAAATCAAATATACAACTAAACTTTTGTACACTGGCCATCTGTGATACTAAATTTGTACATCTTGTTGTAACCTGCTGACAGTTGAAGTGAAAACTCATCAGCCATCATGAGCTTCACAGGCCCCTTGTTGATACATCATCAACTCTCATTCTCTGGCTACTTCACTTTTTCTTCTTGCCATTTGTTGTAAAGCAAGATAAAACCTGCTCTTGCGCAACTTGTCAATGAGGCCTCTGCAGGAAGAAAAGGGAGTAAATGAACAGAGCACAAGGGGAAATATAGATTTATTGGTACTGGGGCACGTCCTGCTGTCATCTGTGGACACATCGTTGTCGTCAAGTGTAATTTATTATGCCGCACAGGCGGGGGACAGTTTTAGTTTTACATGTAGTATCAATCACAGAGGCTGTCGTTTGGTTTTTAACTCAGTTGCGCACATAAACAGGCACATGCACCTTCATTCACAAAGCCTGCTTTTAGAGGGAAAGCCAGGGCTAAAAAATGAATGCAGCAAACAACCATCCATCAAGCCAGGAAAATAACAGCGGCGACACTGAGCAGATATGTATAAACCCCTGCAATATCTGCAATCCCCTTGAGTACACAGACAATCAGCAATCACTGGCAGACCTGCTCCACACTGCCTTCAGCCAAGCTTTGCAGAGTCTGTTCCAGTGTTGGCCTGAGCTTAAAGGTGCCCTGCCGGGTCAAGGGTGGGTTTACTATAGCCTTGTTGACAAAGCTCCCAGGAGGACTTGTGGAGTAACAAACAGAATTTAACTTCCTGTTACAATTTTTAAAGAAAGAAGTGCTTTTTCAAGATACATTTTCCTTTGGTAGTTTGTTTGTACCCTCTTTTAGAGTGGGTTAGCTGTTGCAAATTCATGGCCTTAACTGAACAAGTATTCTGTCAGTCCGATAAATATTTTTAGATAAAGGGAGCATCAATGTATTTGGATTGATTTAAGCCACTGGCTGATAACACATGTAGTTCTTGCACATGATTATAGCAATAAATAGCTATAAATAAATATAAATAATACTATACTATAAATAGATAGATAAAGCCATGTAGATGGTGCTTGTTAATCTAGTCCTGCCGCTGGGTCCTGTGTAGTCACTGACCTATTCCTCCCCACCATTTAAAATATCTGTTAATTTGATTGCATCCTGCACTAACTTTTTCAGTTGATATTTTCCACAGGTTTTTCAACTGATGTGCTTTATGGAGTAAAAATTAATAAGAAAATAAGTAACACATTCCAACCACTGGCCCATTCGGCCTGGAGCAGACCAGCCAGCCAGGACACTTTTTGATCCATGGCCAGCCCATCCCTAATTGTGGGATTAATCGTTCTTATACCAGTCTCTTAGTTCCCTGTAGTTCAGTCCTTCAGGGCAGGAGGCACAACATGGTTGGCTATTATGTGATAAGAATTATTAGCAGTCTTAAACCCTCTGGGTGAGAATAAGCAGCTTCAGATTTAACTGACAGCAACAAGTGGCATCATAATCTCAGCACTCTGTATATTCCAACCTGATTTGCCATAGTAACAGGCTCAAGTCACAGATGGTGCGAAGCAGCAGCTAAAAATACCTTCACAGCTGGTGGACAGCTGTGTGGCTGTTGTGGAGCCAAATTTATTTGGAAAACTCCTTAGAACCCGGCCTTTCCCCCCCAAGACTCACATAGTATGAATGATACCCTCATGCAAGCCGCATCCCTGAACAAAAGTTAAGAAGTAATCTCATAATTAAAACCAAAAAGGATATTTTCTGCAATGTAAAACTGAGGTAGTTAGAAAAATAGCAAAAGGTTAAGAAAAATCACTCAAAAAACATGACTGAAACACTAGATAGGATAGAAAATGGTTAGTGTTAAAAAAAACAAACAAACAACAATTAATATACTCTATAGCATTTCACTACATAAATGTTTTTGTCTTCTTAGACATTAAAGTCCCTATAGTGACGGTGATCATCATCAATCAGAATTTCTAATAAGTCTAAAACCAAGAATTACATTCATATTGCTGTCTTTATGACTGTGTGTCTAAATTGAGCATACACAATTATAATAAAATTCAGTATTAAACAATAAATTTAATAGTTTAGGGTGATATGACAATGTCTACTTCATGGCAGTTCCTGAAAATGGATAACATGGGTGCTGGTATGATTATGATAAATAGTAAAAAAAAAAATTCATGGAAAAATATAAACTCATTACTTTGAGTCGGTACATGATGTTTGGTTGAAAGAATAGTTCGTAAAGGCCAAATATTGTCTGTCACACAATGTCACAAAAATGCTTAACATTGTTTTATTAACAGTTTGTCACTTTAGCATAATTACATGCAGGGTAATTATCTAAATGTTTCTCACTTATTACCTCTAACAGCTGATTCAATCCACTAGTTTGGTATATGGTATTTGTACATTACATTTCTCATCAAAATGAAGACCATTTAAAGCTACTATTATGAGCGGCGAATGTAAAATTGTTTTATACTTTAAAGTTTACACACTGAATTTATGAAGTAAGTAAGTAAGGAAGCAGATCTTCAGTTGCCCTTTCTGATGGCTAAGTGAGGGATTCTTGTCAAGGTGGCTGACTAAGTAGAAAATAAATAGCAGCTCCTTTATTCCAGTTGCTGGTTTTGAGTTTCAGAACCAGCAACCAGGACAAACAGTATGAGCCTTCTTTTGCATCACTTTGAATTGAGTTGCTGTCAGATTAGGGCATACAAATGACTTCATTAAGCTAAGGTTCAAAAGCAGATACAATTTTTGAAAGCTTCAACCACATAGCACTTGGTATTGGTCTTAATAATTTATTAATGTTAAGGAACTTATTTTTAAATCTATTTGAAAACCCTACACCATGAAAAACGAGAGCACAGAGTGCATGCCAGACAACTTTATGTGAGTGGGAAGTGAGAACATGTTTACAGAGGGCCCATGACTCTTTCTGACAGTCTAACAAGGAACGACGAGAGTGATTTATGATTTATAATTTAAGCACGGTAAAATATAGGGAATATTTGCATAGTGGTAAGAAGCTTTGGATGATATTGTCAGAAAAAATAGCATGATTGGAGTTCATAAAATGCACTGCTGTTTATGATGGCATGGACACTAAATAAGAAAATGTCAGTCATTAATTAAGAGATATTTGACTTAGATTTGGGAAAAACAATTGACCAACACATATAAAAACCTTTCGAGTTTCATTATGATACCACACTAATCAGCCTTTACTATGACTATTGTAAAAAGAAATAACGCCTTTCTCGTAATGTTTTCCTTCTTGTTGCCTATTTTGCCCATTACATATCAAAGCAATTAAGTGTGCAAAAGGGTCCCGATATGAGCTATAAAGCAAATTCACCATTTATTAGCCACAACATCCTAGACTACTTTTAAAGAATATTTCGCCCAGCAGAAAATAAGCTCTAAAATGACAGTCCTTCAGACCAAATCTTAAATCCCATGGGCACCTATGTGACACCATTAAGAAAAAAATGTCAGCTCGCTGATGCTCTGGTGTGGGTGAAGTGAGATCTTTGTTGGCTGAAACATCGAGGAAACTGTCACAGCAGCTATTAAAGAATGTGCTGATCCCATGCACAGACACTGTCAGGCGGTTATGCAAGCAGAAATATGGCATGCTGAATAGTGAACTATCTCTGCCGCCGTGTAAGAAACCAGCTGCGCTTCATCATTTGTATCTTTTAATGTCATGTCATTTAGAACTGGTCTTCTTTCTACATGTAAATGATGTGTTACTTTTGTGTATTTTTAGTGAATTTTATACATTTTAGGTGCCCTTAAGGCGCCTGAGTAGCAGTCAGAGTTACAAATGAAAGCACTTACTTCTACACTTATCACACAGCTGTAGCATCACAAGCAATTATTTTTCAGTTTCATCAAAATGTCCAAACAGCTCTCCCAAAACAGCTGTCCCACTTCCACAACAGCTGTGCCACCCTTTCCTAATCTCAGTGATTTCCCCTCAATGTCTTTTTTTTCAGACATTGTTTGTGTTCCACATCAATAGTAAGGACTGGCATTGTCATGTACTTTGTATTTTTAGTTATTTTTAGTTGTATTTGTAGTTAAGTCAAATTGGTAAAAACCTGTTTTGGACTGGTCTTGTTGTTTAAGTGTCCACTAATTTTTGATGTTTATCAAATAAATATGCTCAGCAGAACAATAAGATTTTTTGAAAGTTACAAAAAAAAATGTGGTTCAGTTTTGAGGAGAGGTTCCCAGGTTCCTTAGGATTCTACAATTTGTTTGTCATGTCACTTATTCAGTGCACATTCTTGCTTCTCTTTGCATTTTGTTGGTTGTAATAAGGCTGGGTAGTGTTTATGTGATTGACAGGGGGTAGGCATTCTTTCTCAGACAGCACTCATGGCTGCACTGATGGATTTTAAAATAAACAAACTGGAGCATCTCTATTTTATTGAGGCATGACTCAATAAGCAACACAATTAGGCTGAAGTTACCTTACAGGAACCCACTTATTGCCACATTTTTACTTAATTATTATTTTCTTAATGCAAACTTTTAAGGCAAATCACACAAAGCTCTTGGTTTTTTGAATTGTTGAAGTACTGTTGTCCCTACATAGATCCCAGGCAGTAAAATCAGCATAACTAGAAGTGAAAGCATTCCATGCATGTATTGTAAGGATATTTTAGTTATGTATGAACCAAAGAATGATCCTACTAAAAGCAAGCTTTAATGACAAGTAACTACAATAGTATTCAAATAGTCTTTTAGTGATGTGATATGATTGCTGTCTATCAGTTACGTTTGTGTTTCAGGTAAAATAGTGATTTTAATAGTATGTCAGGTTGAATAAAGCAAAAAATCTGTCAGGTTTTATCTAAAAATTTCCAAAAGCACAGCTATAAATCCATTCAGCACCCGCTAAATGTAGCAGTGTTGCTACATTTAGCTTAAACATTAACTAAAGCAGTTAATAGTTAAGAGGCAGGGCACACCCTGGACAGGCCAACTATAGTTCATGAGGAAATGCATGCATAAACTTACACATAAGGGCAATCAAGAGTTTCCAATTAACATGCAGGCTTTCAAACCTTGGCAGTAGGCTGGTAGGAAACCCACATATACACAAGGAAAAACATGCAAACTTGCACAGAAACCTGTTGGCCAGGATTGGAATCAAGGTCCTTCTTGCTGCAAGTCAAAAGGGCTAACAACACACAGCTTGTCGTCTACACAATTTCTCTCCATATAAAGGAGAATTTCTTCCAAATATCAAACAGGAAAATAAAATGTTTGTGCAAATCTATCTATTTACAACTTGCATGTCCACACAAATTGGTAAGTCCCACTAATGGGATCAACCAGGCATGAATGCTTCTCAATGCCTTCAGGCTTATTTACTTTCTCAAGTAAACACAATGGTGCAGCATATTAACATCAGGAAACCCTAATTCTGTTTAATAGTTTAATGTTTGAAGTACGCTTATTTTTGTATGTTTTAAGGATCAGTGGAGACGAACAACATTCATTTATAATGATGTTTACATGTTATGCTTTCTATTCCAGTAGGAAGGCATGTTGAAGAGCAGCATTTATTTCATTTTCTCCTATCATTAATTTGATATAAATTTTTCTGATTGTTTTTTTTTTTTTACAAAACAGATCTTCTGATATAGTCGTGTGATTTGATTGTGTGCATTTTAAAACTGGGATAAAATAATTACTTTTTGGAGGGTTAAGAACTATATAAATGGTAGCTGCTGTTCAGATTGTACATCTGGATTATGTGGATTAAAAATAACCCCATACACTTTAACAATTCTGTCACAAATGTCTTTTTGTCATTGTGTAACAGAAAATATAAGGAATGAAAACCATTCACCAATCCTTTCTCTGTATTAATTTATTCTGGCACTGTAATGTGTCTTGCATGTTATTTTTTTATTTTTGCTTTCATCATGAAAAACACTTTGAATTGTCTTGTTGCTGAAATGTGCTATAAAATTAAACTTGCCTTACAATGTAGTGGGATGACAGCCATCTCAAGCAATCCTTAGTTACACCCTGAAGGAGTGACAAATATATCTCAGGATACTACAGACACACACAGGCCATCCGATCTACATGTACACACTAACTCCTATAGGCAATTTAGACTGAACAGTTAACCTCACATGTATATTTTTTTGGACTGCTGAAGGCAGACATGGCACCAAGAGGAGAACATGTAAAGTCCAGCACCTTCTTGCTGCTTTCCTTCCTTGCAGCAACAACTGCTCCACTGTGCAGCACATAATCGACTTTAGTTTAAATCAAAATGCCGTCTTAATCAGTCGCCTTTTATTCAATATTGTACGGTGGATTAATGATGTGTCAAGAAAAAAGGAACATGCAAATGAGAACATCTCTATTTGGAATTTGGCAGTAGTCAACTAGAGGAGAGCGTAGGTAAGCAGAAAGACTGGATGAAAGTGTTGTGTTCATCATCTTTGTTGTTGTGCCAGGCAAGATGTGTGTTAACTGTGTTTTTGTAACCCTATGTACTGAGTCTGGTGGTCATTTAGGAATAAAAGACAAAGAGAAGTCTTATTTAGGTGAAATGTTGTTAAACATTGTAGAAGTTAACTTTGTAACGGAGGAAAAACACTGTCTGCAAACTTCCAAGAAACATTTGTTTGCTGTAGTAAAAAAATAATAATAAAAAAAACATGGGCAAGGGTTTGTGTACAAAGGAACAAAGAAGAGTAACCAGACAAAACCCCCTTATGGAGATAAAATGCAAACTCCACTCAGAAAGACTGAGATTGGCTGAGACTCAAACTGGCAACCCTGTGGCTGTGAGGCAACAGTACAAACAACAGCATGCACAGTCCCCGGTTTGAGACCAATTAAATGAAATCTGTGACCATTAGGACAAAATGTTGTCCTTGTCAAAGGTGGTTGGGTATGATGCAAACCTGTGAAATTTAATTATGCCTTGATTTATATAATAAATTGTCTCATCAACTATATGCTGCCAAACCGAGGATGATTTTACATCTGACTTTGTCCTTTAATTCAGCAAATAAAGCAAGCAAGGTTCCATCGAGGTGAGCTGTTTAATGGTACTTTCCTCTTCTGGTATTAGTCCTGGAACTAATTGGACTAAATAAATACTCTGTGGACTAATTTGATTCAATTGTGTTCTGTGTCTGTCAATATGTCCGCCCTTCAGTTGCTTCCCTGGCTAAATTCGTCTTGTTAGCCTGGGGTCTGTCTTTCCCCGTGGGTTAGTTGACTGATGGAGACCAGCTAAAAAACTGTCTTTTAAAATGAGGCTAAATTAGCCAGAATCAGGTGGTTTTTGCACAGAGTGGTCAGAGAGGAGTTTTATGCGGTCTCTTCTCTCTTTCAAATAAGTTTGTGGGAACAGATACAAACCAGTAGGTTTGTACATATGCATGCAAACAAATCCACATGCACACATTCAGTGATGCAGAAATTGACTCCAATTAGCTGTCCGCTGGTCTCTTTCCTTCCCTCATCAGTGCAAGAGTGAGAGCCTCATCATTAAGAGAGCATGTTTAATGACGGCAGGCCTAACCCATCCTGATGCGGTGGCTCTTTGATATTCTGGAGGTGATCCTGTACACCTTCCCTCTGCTCACCGCATCAGCTAGTCTTTCCATCTCTGATATTTCTCTTTCTCTATTTACTTCAATATGTGTTGGATTTTTTTTAAAGAGTGTTGGATTTACAGTGTCGTGAAAAAGTATTCATGCTACATTTTGTCTCGTTGCAGTCAAAAACGTCAATGTGTTTTAATGCAGTTCTAGGCAGTGCAGTAAAACTGATGGAAAATGATTCATGGTTTTAAATTTGTTCCGTACAACAAACAATCTGACAGGTGAGTCATGCAGTTGCAAGTCAGTCCACTTTGGCAGCACAGAGGAAAATATTGAGTTGAGTCCACCATTTATTTAGGCCTCAGAGGTTTTTTAGTGAACATTGGTTAAGAAACAACATCATAAAAGTAAGAAGAACTTCAAACAGATCAGAGATAAAATTGGGGAAAATGCTAAAATAGGGTTATGATATAATGTATTAACTTGTGGCTATCTTAAAGGGCACTGTTCAGAGAGTCATCCAAAAATAAGGTAAAGCACAACTGCACCACTCAACACAACTGACAAGTTGGGCAAGGACAGCATTAATTGGTGAAACTTGGTAACTCTGGAGGAGCTGCAGAAATCCTCAGCCCCACACCAAGATGGAAGAACCTGTTGACATGTCAACCATCTGTGGGAGAATAGAGTAAGGATGCTTTGCTTCTGCTGGATGCTTTTCTTTTGCAGAGTGAATGGGAGGATTAATGGAGCTAAACCCATATCAGTTTTGGGGAAACAATCTGTTCAAGAATGCCAAATACTTTAAACCAGCATATAGGTGGTTATTGCTGTAGGCTACACATACAGCCAAGGACACAACATTTTATCCAAGTCCTGACCCAAATCTGTGGTGAGATTTAAAACTGAATGTTCACAGATATACTCCGTTCACTGGAACTAAGCATCTGCTATTTTGCAAAGAATTTGGAAAAAGTTCTGTTTTGAAATGCTACTCGATTTGCAACTGTAACTACAATAAAATCTGGTTCTGTATTAAATTGGGAGGGCAGGATACAAATATAGACCACCTTTCTCCTCCCAAAATATAGCTTTCTCAAAAATACAGCAAAGAATATCCACCTCCTAAACAGATTTCCTTTGCTTTTTATTTTGGTGAAGACATGTATGTTTTATCTCTTAACCTTCTGAGGAAGGATCAAGTGCTCATTTTGCACATTTGTCAGGTTTAAGCTATTTGTTTTCATGCTCTACAAGGAATTGTGATGCCATGATTGACATCTTTCATTGACAGCTGCCCCTCAGCTATGCAGCGCAGGAGCTTTGTTTCCTGCAGCTGAGTGTGAGCATCTGTCAAGGGGAGATGAAGCAGGAACTAAAATTTATCACTTTTTCAACTTTGAATTTTTTTCCTAATTTGTTTTTCTGGAAATTGAAACGGCTTAAATGGCTGTAGTACTTATTAGTAAATTCATGCTAACAGATGCAGTATTTGAACCCTTTGTAGTTTATAAGTGTACTCTCTTATGAACAATAGCATTCTCCCTAAATTTTATATAATCTAATTTTAATGTAGAGACGCAAATTATCAATAAAAGAACTAAAAAACATTAAATAAAAGTTGATTTGCATGTCATTAAGTGAGAAAAGCTCTTAGTCTTGTCAAAAATAATGTATGGATAAGGCTGGATAGGGCTGCAAAAATCATCAGCTAACACAGTTCCACTGGCATAATAATACTAATACTTTTATCACACAGAATTACTTACTAAAAGCTCATATGTCTTACTGAAAAGTTACTTTTAAGTTAGTATTGTCTTATTGTAATAAGATATTTGGATTAGAAACTAGACAAGCAATACTTGTCCCAAGTTGGACATGGAAGCTATGTTAAGCAATCTGTGACTTTTTTGCCTGATTCTAAAAAGAAGAGCTGCAGAAAAGGCACAATGAAACACTGAAGAACTCCAAGAGATGTTGGGACGCAGCCTGTAACTCAACCCCCTTGCCGATCAGTGACCAACACTTTTCTGACATTGCATGTTGAGCCTGACTCAGCACGCTTGGAACTGCATGGCAAAGTATTTTCTAAAAAAAAAAAAAAACGTTCAGGGGGAATATTATGTACTAACAACACTTACATATTAACACTGATTTAAAAATTATACTGCAATGACATCACTCTTTAGTGTCATACATTTCAACAACTGATAGGAGGAGAAGAGTGCAAAGAGAAATGCAGTCCTGATACAACTCTAACTGCAAAGTTTGCAAGTGGACATGTCATGAGCAGATGCTCAGTATGCACATTTATCAGTCCAGCCGTGGCCATACTTGAGCAGACAAAGTGACATGCTGACAGCAGCTGCATTGCTCTTGGTAAACAGACAGAATTTTGTCTAATATTGTGAGATATTGTAACGTTTGCTACATCCTTAGTTTATGCATTAGAATTAGTTAGCAAACTACGACATCCAATTTAGAGTAGAGAAGTATGGGTGCTGTATCACCAAGCCCAAAGCTAGTTAGTTTAGAACAAGTTGCCTTTGGAAAAAAAAAAAAAAAAAAAAAAAATATATATATATATATATTTTTTTTTTTTTTCCAAAGGCAACTTGTTATGTATATATATATATATATATATATATATATATATATATATATATATATATATATATATATATATATATATACAGTATATATATCACAAATCAAGAAATTCTGCCACCACTGTAATTTGTCTTTTTATTCTTTGTTGAATCCAGTCAGTAAGTATGTAATTGTTGCACACAATTTCAGTAATCTACCAGAAACCTTCTACCAACCATTGATTATGAGTGTCATTTACTGTGGTCTGCTTGAGGAACAGCACTAAGGTCAGAGATGACAGCAGGATCAATAAACTTATTCACACGGCAGGAGGCAAAATTGGTCAGAACTTGGAGATGTTTTCTTTCAGTTAGTGAGGAGCAGTAGGTCACTGAACAACCCGCTTTAAATCACGAACAATCTATACCACTTCTTCCATGACTCCCTGCTGAGATAGAGGAGCTCATTCTCCAGAGGACTCATCCAGGCTTTTGGAAGCAGTAAAGCTGTTCTTAGCTTTCCACAAAATAAAACATTAAGGCTGAAATGGGTTTTACTTCGCACCTAGTTTTAACGCTTTGTAAACAGACTGTTGATTGTTTCATTATTAGATTACATTTTTTCTTTTCAATCAGATGTGAGATTGCCAATTTATTAGTCAGCTTTAAGTCCAAGAGGACTTTTATAAATAACATACTTTTCCTTTCATGAGCTCTACAATACAAATACCTCATGGAAAATACAATAAACAACATTGTATTTTCCATGAGCAGATTAAAGTTGATGTGCCTGGTGATTTAAAACTGTAGGTGTCAGGAAACTTTAAACTCCAGCTTAAGATAGGCAAATGGCACCAGCACATATTCAAATATAAGCGTAGAGACAGTTGAGTGTCTACTTGACCTCCTACCATGCAACTTTCTGGTCTTCTGACATTTCCTCTGAATGGTCCTTTACAAGTTTTTTTTTCTTTTTTATACATCATATAATTTGGTTGAACTGTTATTAATAGCTCGAGGCAAAGAGCCTTTGTTATCAAGGTTACTGTGGTTTGAGCTTCAAAGTTTAATTGCTTGCGTTCTTTTTTTTTGTAAAGAATTATCCAGATAATGGTGTCCAACATGTGCACATGTGAACTTCTTCCATTTTCTCTCTACCGGATTTTCTCTGTACCTTTCAAAATCTCCAGTTCAAACACATAAAACCTAAAACCACTACCCAATTTAAATAGTCTGTTTCTACACATACTTATGATTGATATATTGGTAAAATAAAAAGAGAGGCTTGTGCCAATAAATCAGAACTAAAGTGCGGGTTCAGGATACTTTTACATGATCAATCTGACTGTAAAACAGAAACCAAACATGCATGAAACCACCAATTTTATTCTAAATGTACATTTGGAATTCACTGCTGTTAAAATGATTTTCTTCATGTTCACTGATGAATGCAGTGTGAAATTGACTTTCTCTCATGTTTAAATTGGGTCACACTTAACTAATAAATGTTTATATTCTCAACTAAATGTAAGTCTTCAACATTGTAACATATGCTTCATTAAAACTAGTTCATTGTAGTTCTGGATATGTGTTTACAGTCCTAACAGGACTTTTTCCAACATAATCCTGTGGCCATCTTTCCATCAACTTTGACTAGTTTCCATGGATACTGTCACTTTTGCAAGCAGTGTAATTCTTCACATTACCTTTCTGATTACACAACAGGACTTCTTTTAATAAGTAGTTTTATTAATGTCATTATTTTTCTCTTCATCAGTCCTACTCCCTTATTCCACCCATTATTCATGAAGGCTTTTACACAATGTTATATTCCTTGTCTTTGCTACTTTCCATTGCATTTTCATGCACAAGTTCCTCTGAATGTTGCCTAATAAATATCCACCCTTCATTATCTACAGAATTACCTAAATGAACAACAAAGCATATTGCTACAGTATCAATTTTAACTTCCAACCTAATTATGAGTAGGATTAGTAAAGTAATGGTCTAGCTGTCGACAATCGGAGAGCTTTGTTTCAGACTACTGCTTTTGATGCACTGAGCTGCTTAAAGTAGCTGGAACAGCAATTTCAGATTTTATTTGAATTGCGGATAGCAGCATTCAACAGAGAAGCCACTAAGACCTTGAGAGAGAGTGGCAGCAAGGATAATTAACACAGCTACGAGGCTGAGAAAGTAGACTTATAGACATAGATACAGACAGGCTTATTTCTATGGATCATGGCTGGATATGCTCAAATGTTCTTAAGGGATTTACTTCACATAACTGTTGTTTCAGCAGCCAATGTGCTGCATGTAAGACTTGGAGATATTCCTTGTCAGGGGCAAAAAAAGTGCATATACTGTATATATTTCATTATTTGCAAGGGGGAAAAAGCTTGACATGTGATGGTTATTTGATTTATTTCCATTGGCATTTTAGAGAGGCATGTTTGTTTTGTTTGTTTTGTTGTCATTGTTTTGGATACAAGAATATAATATTCTCTTGTTAGGGAAGGTTTACTGTCTTGGACAGCTGTCGTATGTGGTTTGCGGAAATATAAGTTTTATCAGCCAGAGTGAAATCAGTGACAAACTTGGCAGATTCCCTCCATACAGAATGTATCCAGACAGAGAGAAGTTGTTTTTATCTAATTCTACAAGTGGGCGGCACAAAGCAGACTTTTAACTTTCAACCTGGTTTGCCCTTGGGAATCCACAACTCAAATTGATATACATCTCCATTACCATTACAATTATGTAGTTTCACAACCCTACACTTGCTGTATGCAAGTTTTGTAATAATGCTTTTGGCTTTGGCCCTCTGTCTGTAGAAGAGTACAGGCCTCAGTGGAGGATGCATATAAACACAGCACTTCCTGTATTGTCTGGCTAATCAGAGCCTCTCGGGGGGATTAGGAAACTGAGAAACAATAACCAGCTACTAACTTTTATCCTGTAGCAATTAGAGCAGAAAATAGGCAAGTTCCCCATACCTAGCTGTGGCTTTCCAATGGTCACTTACTTTAGGAATTATAAAAACAACCAAATGCCAGTACTTCTGAGTCTGTAATTATGTCTCAGAAGTTGAGCCCTTCCCAAATGTTGATGTTAATAGATGTTTTTAGAGGCTGAATGTCCCCCTCGATGAATGTTATGTGTTTCTCTGGCTCGTCCTCTCTCCACTGGCGCAGTACAGATTAGTTAGCTGCTACCAGTTGGTACAGACTGGAGCTCCAAACGTTCACTTAATGAATTGGCAGTCATTTGTGTGTATGTATGCGTGTGAGTGGGAGAGATAGAGGGGGAGCAAGACCAAGGCAGGCCAGTGAGATGCTAAATTAATAGCAGTCATCTTTACATGCTTCCCTCTGCTAGCTAAGCCTGCTAATGAACAGACTTGGACGCCTGCGGTTAGTATCACACAAAAGTGCACATACACACACTGATGTACTTAGAGGTTTCAAAAAAGGCCTGTGGATTTGATAATGACGCCAAAGACACACAGATACACACCCACACACACAACTCATTGACCCGCCACTATTGTTTCAGCAAGCAGGGAAGTGTTTAGCTACATTTAGTTTGTTTTAGCCCTTTGCACCTACTTTTTATATCAAGTATTTTTTTCTTTCAGGAGTTTTAAAATGAGCCACATCACCAACATAAACACAACAATGCACTGGAAACATGCCGGATGCCTGTTGTGCAAATTACGCGGAGTAACTTCAGATGTTGCCTCTCTGTCACATTAAATTAGCACAGCGGTTAGCTGCGTAACACATATTTTCACCCAAGAATGTTGAAAAAATTAGTTGAACGGGGATGCCACTAGGGTGCTATAGGCGCAAGAAGACGATCCCCAACTGCTTGCCATTTCTTCCCTGTCATCCCCTTGGACTGACTGCGTGCATCTGCAAGTATCTGCTGGTGTGTGAAGGCAAGATTGCAGGGTTTTCACCGGGGGTGTGATGCAAGCCAAGCTTGTTCTTTTGCATGTGTGTGTTGTCCCACTGGATAAGGCTGAAGCCAACTCCAAGAAATGGATTGGCATGGAAGGCCTCAACAGAGATTGTGGGGTAAAGATGAAAAAGTTCCTTCACAGAAGCAGAAACCCGCTTCTCCTCTTCCACCTTTTTCCACTGAACGCACTCATTAAAGCTGCAATTTGGTATTCAAGAGCGTATGTTGACATGGTAATGTTTTACCCCAATTAACATTTAACAGAAACAACAGTTGTAATTATGCTACTCCTTGTAATGAATCTATATGGAACACTAGATACACTTTTAAAGTTGAATTGCTCTTAGAAATTATCTTTCCAAAGAATATTTGAAATAATTTAAATGCACCTGTTTCTTTTTTAGTCAGATGGTGCACCAAGATTTCTTGCTTTACGCTACCAGAACATGACTAACCACAAGTCAGCTTCTTTTTGGAAATAAACTGTGTAAATGTTCCCCTGAATATGTTACATTTTATGTTTTTGTGCATATTTTTATGTAAATTTGTTTACTTCTGCAATATGTTACCTCCTGTGGTTGGTTGGTGGCTACTGTAGTTTTTCTATTAGTTATAACCACAGCTTGGTTAGTTTTCACTAGATTTGTCGCTAGTCACTTAGAAAAAAAAAGTCACTAGAAGGGTCTGAAAAGTTACTAAATATAGTACTGAAATTGCTTCATTAACAACAGTGCTTCTCTTTACCCTGCTTTACCCCCTCTGCTCATCCCCACACCTGAACACGCCCCTAGGTGTATATTGGCTCCGCCCACTTTGTTGAAATTTGTTAGAATTTGTCAGGGGTGGGATTTAAGACAGCTACGCTTTAAAGAATTTGTGCATTAAAAAGAGGCTACAGTTCATCTGCCAATTAAATATGTTCAGCTTGTTTTTGTAAGATTTATGAATAATTCTTATCCAATTATTTTTTTTGTTCATCTGTTTTATAGGTGTGAATTCCTGAGGTGAGGGGAAATAGTCAAAGTCTATTTCTGGTTTATTTTTTGGCCCCTCCAAATGACATGTTTTGACAGAACTGGATGGGGCTGTTTGCATATCAGATGACGTGAACAACAAGTCATGCAATTTATTTTTGTGTGTGGATATCTGTGAGTAAAAGTTGTGTACTTGTGTGTGCTGTGTGTTTTTTATGATTGGCATGTAAAAAGGCACTGATTATCTTTTAGATAATTACTGCTGTGGAACAGCGAATGTTCAGTTCTTTGATTGGGTGACAACACCAAAGAAGTACTGAACTGCATGTTTTTTTCCTTTCTTCCCATTCTCTCCTCTGTTTTCACATCACCTCTTCATTTACATGTGCATTTGTGGCGCATTTATGTCCTGAACTAGAGATGATAATACTCTTCAAGTTTAATAACTATCATTAGAGCTGGTAAATATAATTTAGAAGTAATGCCAGCAATAAGCCTTTGAATTTTTCAAGCGTGTAAAATTGACTTTCAAAATGAAAACAGGAAAAATCCTGCTAAAACCTGGTGCCAAGCTGCTACACACATTAAAAAATGTGTGAGACTTTTTGTAGACTGTGTCTAAAATTTAGGTAATGGCATTACCCCTATGGTTTAGCATTTATGTGTAGAGGTCATTGGTATTTTGTTCCCTTTCTTTCAACCATCAAGCTCGCCATTTCTGTACCACAAAGTTTGTGGGAAGATAAGGCTACAAGTTCAGCAGGTTTGAACTTAGAGAAGCCTGCTGTTTGTCATGTGACATTTTTAACAAATAAGTAAATAACATATTTTTATAAAAGTTAACACGTTAGTCCAATCGAAAATCATGACCGTATTTGGTATTTGGATTAATATTACCACAAAGCATAAAAACACTTTGCTGTGTTTTTCTATCCAAGACATTTTATAAACATTTATGTTAGCGATATATTGGTGAATTTTTCACACCCCACCATTTCTTAGTAAAATTATTAAAATAACTAATTATGTGGCTGAGATTCTTCGAGACCTAATATTTTGACAAATGCTCACATATCAGGCTTAGCATTATGTATGTGATTCAGAAGTAGTAGCGTCACTTTATGCATGCAAATCTACATATCCATCCATTATCTAACACTCTTATCCCTAGTGGGGTAGGAAGGATTGCTGGTGCCTAACTCTGGTGGACAATGGGCGAGAGACAGGAAACAGCCTGAGCAGGTCGCCAATCCATCGCAGAAGTGTGAAGATATACATTGTTTTTTGCTTATTGCCTTTGTTTGCATCTTAATTAACATTCCATTTGTACATTATTTCCTTAAGTTATTGTAACACTTCAAAACCTTCTTATCTTTCCTGACCAAACTGGAAAATAAAGTCCTAACTACGTGCGTGTGAACACGCCTACAAACACACAGCTTCTCTTGAGACAAAGTTGGCAGACACAGGAACTTGTGCAGATGGCTTGTTTGGGACCTGTGTCATGAAGTGTGAGAGATGCAAGTGTTAGTAGCCAAACTAAGATAGTGTGTGTATTTTCATGCAGAAAGTCAGCTCAGACAAAGAATATGTTTGCTAGCTATGAAAGTTGTGGCCAACTTACAGCAAATAAAAACATAGATGCATCCAGTCTGTTATCAGTGCTTAGAAGTTTGTTGTATCAGAAATGGGGCATTTTATAAACATACAATAATGCAGTGCATCAACAGTCCCTATGACTTGTGGCAAATTGCAGATGTGGCATCTTACGGCCTGCCTTTAACAATTAAACAATCTTGATTTTCTTTCATAAAAAAACATATTGGTAAAGTACGTAACAAACAGTTTTGCTATCACCAGATTTTCCCACCTGAGCTCTGAATCTCACCAGCTCCTGTAGTGTTAATATAATCCACTTGACTTCTTCTCGTTTAAACTCCTTAATGGTCATCTGTAAAACACTTATAGGCAAGTCAATGGGTCCATGAGGACACTGGTGTCCTCATGACAGTTTCAATGTTTTATTATGGTCTTTGTCAGACCTGTAGGTTTGTAGTGGTGCTATACTGTTTTCATTTTTATATTATATATCATGTAAGATGTTCAAAGAACATCAAGGAAAGCTTAAAGGAAAGGCAATTTCATTAAATTATTGTAGAATGACATTACCCTCTTTTTACACAACTTTTGGCTTTGATCAGTCTGGATGATGCTGTTTGTTTGTTGTTGTTCTCTGGCATCCCTCTGACATCTGCAGCTTTTCCAGCATTAATGTTGAGCTTTTGATCGCTTTTCTGAATAAATCTTTCTTTGGACAGTCATGTCTTGGTGGCTTGGCCAGAGATCTTCACAGGAAAACTCTATTTAAACAAATATTTTCTTTCACACATATGGACTTTATTTAAAAACTAGGTCACCCTTGTGTTTGGACTGAGTTTTAATTTGGGTATTAAAAAGGGCACTTTAAATAACCTGCAACTTTTTGTGGGCCCAATGCAGAAATGTCAGAGAAATAGTTTTGTGTTTGAAAAGAATTCAAGTTGTACTGACACTTTTGCAAAATACCATAAGGCCAATATAAAAGAAAAAAAGATATATCTTACTGTTTTGGTACTGTGTTGGCACACTGAAAAAGACATTGTCTAAGACTGATGTGTACGCCAATCCTACAAAGACCAATCCACACTTTATTCTGCACCACCCACTGTAACATAAACTGGCCATCTTTTGAAGTCCACACAAGCAGACTTAAAATATTCCCACTGAGAACAAGGCAAAAGAAAAAGAACACAAACAAATCATGAAAGTACTGCAAATCTTTTCAATACTTGAACTGGGCCATTGTCAAGTCAACAAAAAGCAGAAGCAGAAAACAACGCAGCTTCTAAGAAGAGGGGAACAAGAACAGGTGCTTTAATATTAGTATTTTAAAATGTGTTGTTCAGACACTCTGAAAAAATGCTCTCCAAAACATCATATCCTGGTGTTCTTCAAAGGGCCAAACCGTGCTTCCTGTAAAGATAAACACTATAGCATAAGTTGCTTAGGGTTGTATGTAGAGGTTGGTGCAGTAAGCAGAGAAAAGTGTGACCCCAACATCTATGAAAGGAATGTTCCCACAACTAAGCTTGAAATCTTCACACACAACTGGAGCTTCCAGATTTAGAAAAACAACAGCAGCAACAAAAACAACAACAAAGTAGCAGTCTGAATGTAGCAACAACCCTTGTAAAGCATTTCACTTGAGCAAGCAAGAGTGCATATAGTTAAGAATCACTTTTTAATTCTCTTTTAGTGGCCATTAGATTGTAATATTAATCTGTCATTCTTTTTGCGTTGTAAAGAAAGCACATCAAGATAAATGCCTCACGATGTACCAATTGTCATTCAAAACAACTACAACTATATAAATACTATTAATAACAGTTGGTCACAATACATAAAGGCAGCTGAACATCTGACTAATCAATTACACACCAATATACAAGGTCACATAAAAATCTTTGAGGGAATGACTTGTATTTCAGAAATTAACTGAGGCTGCAGAAATTTAACACCAGGATGGATTGATGACAAGGTGTGGTGGTGAAAAGCAGGGCCTGAACACCTAACAAGGAGATTTTACATTGAACAGTCAATCAAAGAACACTGAAATACTGTCACACATGATTTCCACTGGTGAGGTTCAGCAGAAATACCAAGGGAATCTGTCATTCCTTCTCAAATCTTCCCCCAAGAGTCGGCAAAAGAGCACAGCTCTTCTTACCAACCTTGTGATTGGCTGACAGTAACTGTGACTTTTGATAGATCTATTGTCCTCTGGGCATGTGCGATCAAAGCCACACTCTGGAGTTGACAACCATGAGACTGCACTCAGCTACAACTCAGCCCTTTTGCCAGCTCAACCTTATTCACCAACATCATCGGTGAGCTGGATGACAAACTACAGTGGTCTCAACTCTTTGTCTGAGCTGAGGAGGACTCTGTGTGACCCACTTGAGTCAGAAACTCAAGGAAACAGCACAAGCCACATCAACTTTTTTCAATCAAGTTGAAAATTCAGGCAATTGACTCAACATTTCTTAATGTGGCAGATGGGAGAAAATACATACTGGTTTGAAATACAAATAAGCAATTTCACACTGTTGTCTCTATAAACTAAAAGCTTTACTTGCTTATTTTCTTCGATATTTAACAGCAGGTTTTGTTCAAAGAAATGCCAAAGGTATTATTTAGTCCAAATAAAGCCATGTGGAGGCATATGAAACAGTAGTGTGTTTAAAACTGATATTTGTACTGGCAGTCTAATTAATCCATCTTCCACATGTCATGTTGAATTTGAGTTTGCAGTGATATTAATGTAGATTAAGCATAAAAACAAATTGGTTCCTGAAAAGTGTCCTTCAAACCAAAGTAACTGAACTTACTGTACTGTTTGATAACTCAGATCAACTTGAATGTATGCATGTTTGAATCAAAATTGTTTTTGTAAAATACCTCAAGAAAGGGATTTGTTGTTAATTAGAACTATATTAATAAACTGAATTGAATTGTAACCTGTTCCTGCTACTTTTGGTGTTACATGGTTGTATCATAGGTGTATATGTTAGCCCACAAAGATTCCTTTGGGCTAACTTTGTTGCAAAACTGTTGAGCTTGTTTTTGAAAATAACACTAGGTAGTTATATTAAAGGCACTCTTCCAATGAATGGTTTCTTAAGTGATAGTGCTGTTAAATTTTGACTAAATTGAACTTGGCATCAAAGTCCTGTCCAAGTAATTCACTGTACTTGTGTGTCTTATTTAGTCCATTTAGGTAATTTCTTATCCTTTGTCTCACATATGGGAATTCATACGAACCTCGTTTCATTACCGGAGTTTTAATTCTGATTAATTGACAGTGGCCTTCACATTTTTCTGCAACCTTGCTAAATATTTCTAAAAAGCTTGGAAGTAATTTTTTTTTTATGAAAATAATTTTGACTTAATTTTCTTTCCTTGTTGAAAAATTCACATTAAAAATATTTAGTTTTTAATAAAGTCACTGGTGTCACTGAATCAACTTCAGACTTTTGACAAACGTTTAACATTCTGATTTCCAGTTTTTCTTGGTTTCTGATATAACAAAATGTCCCAATTCTATAAGTTGCACTCAAAATTGGAAAAAAAAAACTACTTAAGAAAATGCTACTTAATAAATAAGTGGTTTTCAAATGTCAGGAGACATTAATATAAACAGCTTCTCTCATTTCTACATAAACCCTCTGATGCATAAGTGGGTCCTTTTGGACCCAGTGAGGTCATCTTTTTGCAATATCTTTGTAATGAAAAGTTTTCATCATTTCATATTCCAGGTATTCCCCAACAAACATGTTATTGATATCATGCAATTCAAATTTTTTATTTACCTTTTGCACATTTTAAGAAATAGCTATATAAATAAATGCATAAATAAATGAGCTGAAAAAGAATAGAGTGCCTTCTCCTGGTCGGGGAGGATGTCCTGCCCCAAGTGGAGAGGGAGATTGACAGGCAGATTGGCGCAGCGTCTGCAGTGAAGCAGGTGAAGAGAGAGCTAAGTTAAGCTCTTGATTTACCACTCTAAGTTCCTACCGTCATATATGATCATGAGCTTTGGGTCATGTCCGAAAGAACGAGGTCACGGATACAAGCAGCCGAAATTAGTTTTAGTTTTTAGGGTGTCTGGGCTCTCCCTTAGAGAGAGAAGCTCAGTCATCTGGGAGGGAATCAGAGTAGAGCCGCTGCTCCTTCATGTTGAGAGGAGCCAGTTGAGGTGGCTCGGGCATCTGATTCGGATGCCTCCTGGTTGCCTCTCTGGTGAGGTGTTCTGGGCACGTCCCACCAGGAGGAGGCCCACGGGGAAGATCCAGGACATGCTAGAGGGACTATGTTTCTCAGCTGGCCTAAGAACGCCTTGAGATTCCGACAGTGGAGCTGGAACAAGTGGCTGGGGAGAGGAAACTGTGGGCCTCCTCACTTAGGCTGCTACCCCTGTGACCTGACCCCGGATGAACGGAAGAAGATGAATGAATAGATGGATGAATAAATGCACATACATACACTCAGATGCATGAGCACACAGCACAATAGAATACAGACAGTAATGTTAGCTAGCTTGGTTTGCTAGCTAGTTTCACAAAACATGCTCTTTCTATCCCTTCCTCCCCCTGCCCACACACACACATAATGGACGCTGACATTGATCCAACATTGCTGTTGTTGTCATTTCGTTTTAAAAATGTTCTACAAATCGTCACAAATGTTCTACAATTTCTTCTAAAGTTGTTTAAATTGAAAATGAAAATATTTCAAATGTGAAATAATTCTGGTGTGAAATAAAACACAGCAGAAAGTATCATACTAAACTTTTTTTTTTAATCAAAATGACAAAAGTAGCATAGAAACACAATGATTTAAACACGGTTCCAAAAAGACCCACTCATGGAAGACTGGTATAGTCAATATGTCATGCATCAGAGGGTTAAGTTTATCTTGCTACCATGCACAGTGAAAAGGATGGTAAGGGAGGCAAAAAAATTTCTGAAGCTCACTCAAAAAACTGGAGAAGATATTTGTGAGATAATGTTATGACAAAAAATAAACAATAAAAATGAGGTTTTAGCACTTTTCATAAGCTGAAGTGGAGATAATTAATGCACAGCACAGCCTCAATTAAAACAATATTTTTCAACCTGGAACAAACTTTTTTTTTCATACTAGAAAAACTAATACACAGCTGAAAACTAGATATTTACTTGCACTGAAAAAAAACAGTCGACACATTTTGTTCTCAAAGTCTTAATCCAGATCAATCTACTTTTGTGTATGTGTATTTTTATTCGGTGTATGCAAATATCTTTTTTCAACAGTGGACAGATTTAGACCCTACTGAGATGAAATATGAATTTTCCTAATTAGAAATTATTCATGATCTTCCTGTTACCCCTGTAACAGTTGTGGTATAAAAAAATTGTATTTGGCTTATTCACTGGTTTCTTCATTCATTGAAGTTAAAGTTCTTTGTTTTGTTGAGTTGCTCGTATTTTCTTCGAGTATTACCACTTTAACTGCTGTGCTCTTCTTTTACAATCTTGCTGATGTCAGCCACCACCCTCATGTTTTAGCTTAAATCAGTTTATTTCTAAATTTAGCATTCAAAAATACATAGAAATAAGCAGTTTTGGGTATGTGTACTCTCAACAGGTTTCCTCTCCTCAGCAAGACCCATGAGTGTTGTTTTATATAGATCTGTCTGCCATGCAAAAATTACTCAGTTCTGTGTAAAAGGTGTAATATGAGACACTGTGAATCGGTTATGACAAATAAAACTCAAAATAAAACTATCAACCAATATTAAAACAAACATCTAGAAAACTTGTACCTTCTAAAGATTCTGACTATTGCAAGCCAGGCTAATATCTACTCTGCTTTTACCCTGCTCTTTGCAGGAGGAGATCTTTCTAATATGCTTAGCTGGGTAATTTATTTAACTGAAATTTGTTATTGTCCCCTACGGGCAATTCATTTGCAGCATATGGAGTATGCAAAATCTACACACCAATAACATTCATAAAAATGAAACACAAAACAAAAAATTATATCGCAACTTCAAGCGACACAGTTCATCTTAAATGGGTTTGCAACACTCAGCTCCAGAGATGCAGATGGTTCTGTGGACTGTCCACAATGGCTATAAACTTGATAACCGAGGACTAACTAATGTTTTTAAATGTAAACATAATAACTAGGAGAGGGACTTTCATGCATTAATTTTAATTACATAGATTTTAATATGTTAAGTTTTTAACACAATTGATTTCTTTTTGTCTTTTACAAGTTCTCTTTTAACTGATTATGACTAATATGTACAGATAAGACTCACAGAGCTATTGCAACTCTCAAGATGTTTCATATAATTTCAACATAATAAACAAAATATTATTATACATTTTTGTGTCATGTTGACGTACAGACCAAAAGTTTGGACACACCTTCTCATTGAATTCAATGAGAAGGTGTGTCCAAACCACACCAAACCACCAGAGTGGATTTTTTTTTGGATTTACCTGTTTTTCTATTAGTGGTTTTTTGTTTTTTTGCTATAAGCTCCTAGAAGCGAGTTTGTAGAGACGGAGGGAAAACAAAGCCGAGGCGATTACTGAGCTGTGCTAAAGAATTATTTTATTTTTTTGCATAAAGCAGTACAATGGTGCATAGCATTTGTATTTATGTATTGTTTTATTTTTGTCCTATTTGTGTCATGTTGACGTTAAAGAGAAGGTGTGACCAAAAGTTTGGACACACAGTTGTCTCCAAACTTTTGGTCTGTACTGTAGGTTATGTAACATTGAAAAACAATAGTGAAAAAGTGCTTCTGTAAACAATAAATTTGTAACTTCATCACAATCAAACGCCTTTGCGAGCAGACACTCTGGTGTTATGTGCATAATCATTATATTCAACATAATTTTTATGAATATATCAGTTCATTGTTGAATGCCCACTGTAGAGGCAGCACTGCAAAGCAGGGTTTGACGGGTGGAACAAGCACACAAACACCAAAACACTCTCTCTCTCACAGTCTGCTGACGGTTCCAGCTCGTGACATTTCTGAGCATGCCACAGGGACAAGTGGTGGAAGGTTGGCGGCAGGCTAAGTGTCTGTCTGTAGGCCTGAGATAACGCCTGTCACCTCACCAAGTTGTCCCATTCACACATGCACTGATGCACACACAGAAACAGAAACACACCAAAATATGGTCTGTCTTGTTTCTTTTTTCCCCACACTGGTCCACTATTAAACCATCCATCCACTGTGACAGTGAATGTTACTCAGCCGTCCATTCAGCAACGCTCAATATCAATAGAGTCCCTCAGTCTCTGTTTTGCACTCCATTGTTGCCTTAAAGAAATGGAAATAGCTTTAACAGTCAGTAGAAGTACATGGACTGTGAATAGCTGGCTTATGGCTGTGCTTATGCATTGTTTTGCTTTCCTGTCGTTCAGCCTGAGATCCTTAAAAGTGGCAGAAGCAGTGATGATGTATTGTTTTTCAGGCCATCAAGATTGCTGCATGCAGCATGTGTGGATTGTCTTTCCTCTGAGCCTTTGCATTGTACTTCATTGTGTCACTGGCTTATTTAGCTGTGCTATGATATAAATGTATGTGTGTATGTAGTAATGTGCAAATAATGAGGGAAAGAGAGAAGACGTCAAGGAATTAGGTAGAAGTGGAACAGTCATTCACAGACCTTTTCACATGACAGCAGACACATGGCTGCAACTTTCTTCTAATGTACTAACCCCTTTCTTTCAAAGTTAATCACTTTTTCTCATTCAAGCATGAGGTAGGATGGGCACACAGTGGAAGAGGGTGAGGGAGGTAGAGGAAAAGCCTGAATCACTAAAAGAATAATACCAGTTTCTGGGCTTCATTGATTTCAATAAATGGGTACACATTATGGTGACGATAGCACAATGGGGAAATTTTCTGACAAAACTTATGCAGAACCATTTTTGTTGGATCTGCGGGGGAAATAGTGTGTGGTATACGGGTGTGCATTTGTGTGTTTGACTATGGAATCAAAGCCTAAAAGAAATAGCGACGCACTTAATTGGCTAAAAACAGTGTAGCGCTCTTTTTTCATTTTACGTTTTGTGTTTGAAACGGCATCTGCATTTCCAAGCAGGGCTATTTTTCTGTGAAGACTATAATTAGGGGAGCCAGAAAACCCAGAAACAATCATAGCCTGTTTATGTGCTTCTACATCCATGCTTACATACTGTATCTGTTAACACTGGTATCTATTTTGAAAAATAATTTCAGTGTCCTTCATTGAAATGTCTCTCATGACTGCTCTCAGTTAACAAAAAAAGGCTTCAAAGTTATTCTCAAAAATATTTTGAAATGTACCAATTTTGATAGGGATGCAGGAAATGCTCAGATTTTGTAACTCAGCTCAAGGATTCTCAGTAGGACGTCAATGTACTTAACAGAACATGATTATATAAATATGGACTTTATGGATTTACTGTTTAAGAAGTTCATTAAATGGGGATCAGCTTACATACATCATGATGAATGTAAGCTGATAAATTCAGTTTAGAGAATGTGTATCAACCTGTTGCTGCATTTAAGAAATATTAGTTAAATATTAGTTTATTATGACAATCAGTTTAAAACAAAGAAACAATTGACCGTTTATCTATTAATTTTTCATTTTGTGGTGTACAAAAACAATGTTTTGAAATATTTGTCAAAGTTCTAAACATTCGTCTTGGTCTTGGCCTTAGAGATTGTGATTTTAGTCTCAGAAGAACCAGCTTCCACTCCATCCCTGACACTTTAAGGTGTGTCTGTTGGGGTACTGATATGCCTGGTGGTGCATTTGTTGGGACTACCTTGCAGCTTAAAGGTACTGTGTTCAATCACAGTCAGAGCCTTTCTGTACTGGACTTATATGTTCTCTCATGTAGGGGTGGGTTCTCTCAGGTGCTCTGATTTCCTCCCACATTCCCAAAACTAGCATGTTAAAACAATTAGTTACCTTAACTTGCCATTAAATCTGAGTGTGTGTGTCCATGGTAATTTGTGCTGTTCATTATTGTGTTGCCCTGTGATGTACTGGTGAATTTGTTCAGGGTCTCTCTCACCCATTGACAACTGGGTATAGGCATTAGCCCCACAACCCTGCAAGGACAAAGGAGTACAGAAAATGGATGATTGAATGTTGATGCTTTAAATCTTTTATTTTAACTTGGATTTTTCAAAGTAGAAAGCAACTTGAAAAAAATCAGGATGTAGAATGAGAAAATGTTTCCAGTTTTTTGACTTATTAACACCTCTCTGTCTTCGTCCTGTCATTGACCAGTGTAGACATGCTTCAGAGAATCACAAGTGGAACTTGTCCCATGTCCATTTTTATGCTTAGATCTACACATTTTTGATGGCTCTGAATCTTTTTGGCCTATTGCCAGCTCTCGATTTTGAACCTACACATTTTTATTTTATCCCTGTGTACTCCTTTTTTTTTTTTACCCATAGTAGCCTGGCCAGATACATTTCTAGGAGCCACATAGGACACCTGGAGAGATCCCACAATCCTGGACTAGGCTTTTTAAACCAAAGAACTAAAATGTCTGGTTGCTAGATATTATTTATTAGTCATGTAATGATAATTGCTTACAGTAAGATATTGGTAAAACACAGAAAATGACCTTCAAATTTTGGTTGTCAAAGAAGAAAGACAATGTCCCAATATCTGGGATGAACAGACCTGGTTGGTGGTAAAATTTTCCTTAGCTTACAGCACCTTTTCATACACAAATTTGAGTATAAAGTGACCAAAATAGCAAAGGTGCAAAAGGAAGGCATTGAACAACATCCAATTTTGATAAATGAGGCTCATTGTGTCTTTTTTACACCCCACCCACAACCTACAATCTCTCAGTGAGCACGTTCCTTCTTCCGCTTTTGCCCCCTAATTCATTCACATCCCATCCGTCCTTATCATTCATCCCTCCTCTCCCCACTATTTCATTCTGACTTCCTTGGCTCCACGAATACAGAGCTGTCTTAGAACTCTCAGGTGGTTCAAGTCCATTACTTTGGGAGATAGAAAAACAGTGCTGAGGTGTTCTGATTGAGGCCTATTAAAATTCATAAGCTGTGGAATAAGGCCAGATAAAAAAAATGCAGCTGCAGGAATGAAAGGCAGGATGGTATATGGATGTTCATGTGTATATGTGTGAAAATTTGTCAAGTGCTTATGAAGAAAAGCGAGAGGCAAGCAAGGGAATAAAGAGTGATAAATGCACTGCGATCCCATGAGTCCCTTACCTCCTTAATTTATCTTCATACTTTCCCTCTCTTTTTCAGTCCTTTGTATTTCTCTCTCTCTCTTCAGTTGGTCAATACCTTTTGTGTACCTTCACACCTTGCCAAGTTGCATGGTGCATAATTTTTATTATTTCTCGCCATGCTCCTATGTATTATGTAGGCAGCCATCATCCTTCTTAAACTCTGATAAAAAGAAAATTCCCCACTGTTTTTGATGGCTGTTAAAGATAATCAAACATATTTTACAGACACACAAACATCTGCTACTCCCTGTTTTCCTCCGTATCACACATACGCACACTCTTGGCATGGAGTACATTAAGCGGATGTGGATCGATAAGGAGCAGAGGTCAATAGAAAACGCGTTTAGACTGATAAAACTTACATTTCTCTGGGAGACTGAGACTAGCTCAACGCTAGCCAAACCCCTTCACCTCTCTTCTTTCTTCTTCTTCTTTCTTTTTTCATACTATCGCACTAAAATAGACTCATCTTGTATCATTGTCACTTGGGATATATTAACACAAAGGCAGAAAAGAAAGCAGGTATGATGCTCGTCAGAAAGTGAAAAGTCAGAAGATTTAGCTGACTAAGTGAAAGCGAGGCCAGCACTTGAAACAAAAGCAACTGATGCAGTTAGTGGTGCAGCAGCACCAGATGCCACTTTCTAACATATTATAGTACAAGCATGGTTAGAAGAAACACACCTGTTTTTCTTTTGTGTATGTATGACAGTGTGTCTCTGTGGTTACATACTGTAAAAACACTGTAAACAAGCACTTGACATCATGATTGTCAAAGCATATGTTCTGTTTACATTATAACATATTGGTGACAACTAATTTTGTAAAATCAACTTTGTTGAGCTTCTTGTTCATTTGTTCCCGAAAGAATGTCTTTAGAATGGTATAGGTTTCCTTTGCAACATTGTGTCAGTTTATGACATTATTTAATGCACAAAAATCTTTTAATTACTTGTGGTGTAAAAGTGATGGATTTTTACAACATAAATGGTACGTGACAAACAGAAAAAGGGCTGTTAGATACATTTTCAGTTAATATACATCAACTGACTGAATCTTGTAAGTACTACAAAGAGTAAAAATAACCATGGTTTGCTGAACTTGCTTGGTGGATCTTGACTAATTGAACTGGGATTGCAAATGACCATTCAAAAAATACGTAGGCGAGTTCTGCAAATCTATAAGTTAGTTCCATTTCTTTATTATTAATAATAATTTCTATTTATACAAGTAATCCCACTGAAACACAGGGTGTAGAACACAGAAATTGACTGACTCTGGTCTTAGATTGCTGACATGACAATGTAGTGATAAAGCAGATGCATTATTTGAGATAAACTGTTAGCTATTAAGAGGACAATAATTTAGTTCTCGGGATACACAAGAGGGTGCAGCGGTACATGTGTGAGCCATGTCCATTCAACAGGAAGATCAAGCTGACTTATAAGTTAAGGGATTGGCTACTCAGATTGCTATGTTCTGACATTTCCATTATTTTTGTACATTTTCTGAGATGAACTTATCATTTTCTAGGTGTTGAGAAGATAAATTTATTATCTGTGGTGATTTGACATTTTGGGAATTCATAATCATTTTTTAATTGATCTTTTATGACTACTGTGGTCTCCAAGATAGCAGGTTCCTAAAATGTATGCTATAAATCTAACAGGATTTCTACAACAATAATATAGCCTTTAGCCATGGCAGCTTACAGCGCAGAAGAACCGCATTGCTTCTCTTCCCTGATAAAGCTCTGTGTCTACTCACTCCTTTGTTCCACAGTACTTCTTATTATTTCTAAGGGTAACAGGAGAGCTTGATTAACTATACTCACAGCATGTATCTGTATAATTGTAGAGCATCCATGAGCTTAAAATGGAATCCATAGTGACAGTTAACAGGAAATGATTTAGTAAGAAATGTGACAGAAACTGCTTGGTTTGTTTAAACTCACACAAATTGTTTTAATTGTCCAACAAAACTAAGCAGCAGAACATTTTGGCGCACTTCCAAAAAATGTCCCCATATAACAGGCAACTGACCAAGAAATATAGGTTTGGGTGTTAAAATAATGGTGCCAGTCTCACAGACAACATGCAGCAGATCCAATAAAGGACTCACTAGGTACCTACTAGATGAGAAAAAGGACCTGAGCGTCCTGTGTTTGTTGTTTGCTGGTGAAAAAGAGGAGGAGTGCAATTGCACCATTAGCTGAGGGAGGAGTTAGGGGACACACATTTCTATTGTGTTGTGTTTACTCCTGTGGTAGACAATATGGCCTTATGCTAACAGCTAGCAGCTCAATGTCCTTAGTGATGAGAATGTTTTGATAGTTAAATGCCTAGCCTTACACCATCCATCATTTACAAACACAGCAACACCCCCCGACCACCCATGCCCATCTCTCTTCTTACCACTCTCCTTGGTTCTGTTGGTCTGGAGTAGATGAAAACCATCCATGTTTATGAAACAGCCTGGAGTTAGTGTGTTACTGTAAGTATTGCTTACAGTATGACTGAAGGTGATCCTCTGTGGCAGAGTTAGCCATAAACATGGCTAACCATGTTTATGTTGACTGAAACATGGTTAGCCATGTTTCAGTCAACATGATAGGGTTGCTCTTCCTATAACTCTTTTGATAGTGGATAAAAGCTGCTATCTCATCCTCTTTGTTGGTAAGAGATTAGAATTTATCATGATGATAGATGGAATGATGTTGTCTGTACCTTCTCCTCCTGTTGCGACATCTGATGCCGATGCAGATCCAGCATCTCCTCCTCCTTACCTTACTGGGTAAAGGTCTTGTCAATGGGTAGGATGCCATGATGAGTTAACAGCTGTGGCCACTCACATGGTGTCTGCATATAAGTACCTTTAAAACCTGAAAACAAAGTTGTGCAGGAAATGGTCAGCTCCAAGCAAGAAAGAGAAAACACACAGGTTGTCTAAAACTAAATTTCTCAAGAATGAGTGGGAGCTGCCGAGACTGTTTTCCAGCTCGTGTAGCATTGGAAGTGGTTGATTAACAGTACATTTCTAGTGTTTTTGTTTCACTAGAAAACAAAAACACTTATGGAATAGGGTGAAATACTATGATCAGTCCAGGTACATATATTTGCATTTCATAAGGCACAGAAATGCTCATGATCAACTGTAAGATTTTAAAATGAGTTTACTTCATAGTAATAGACGGATTTAGTCAACTGTTTGAAACTGAAGATGGATGAATATGTTCAGAATTTAAGAAGAAGTTCAGACAGACTCAGTGTGTTAGGAAAGAGTTACTAGATAATTGGAAAAATAGTTCAGATGTCATGAGTGAAACTGCTGGGGAGGTAACTGTTCTAACCCACACAGGAAAGAAGTCTATCAGATTTGATGGTGAAATTAGGAAGTTTAGGAAGCTATGTTTTAGTTAGCAGAAGGAAGTGAGAAATATACAGGGAGATGAAAAAAAAGGCAAGTTCTTGGAGACTAGGCATAACAGCAAAAGAAAGAGCTAGCAAAAGAAAATTATTATAGTATGTGAGTATGGACACTAAGTAGAGGGAAGAAAAACTTGTCCCAATGACCTAGACAGAGACAGATCAAGCTAGATATGTGCAGAAGGATCATTATTGGAGATAAAGATGGAAATGTACCAAGCAATGAAGAGAGTGTGTTATAAAGACAGGAGGAGTACTTTGAGAAAGTGACAAAAGACGAAAATGAGAGCAAGACAGGAGCTGACTTGGAAGGAAAAAAGTGGCCCCTGGAGTTTCTGACAGACTGGCCCACCTTCAACTGCTCGGTTGAAATTTTAAATATCTCTTAACTTTTCATTGTCACCTTCTGGTTTTGTAGTTTGATTTTGGTGCTCTATCTTCACTGCCAATGTGGACTTGTTTAATGTTGCCTATAGGTTCAGTGATTCAATTCAATTCAATTTATTTATACAGCCCCAATTCACAGGGTCTTCTGAAACAATCAGATTTAAGGGCTTTATATGAAAGAAGAATAATTTGAAATTGTATTCTGGAATTAACAAGGAGTCGGTGAATGGAAGCTAGAATAGGGGAAATATAATCTCTCTTTTAAATCTTGCCAAAAACAAAAATTTAATTCATGTGGCATTAGCAGGGGCAGAGGTAACTGTTCTACGTGACTGTAGAAATTGCTGCTCTTCAGGTCGACTCTACCTCTGCGTGCTGAGATCGGCCCGACTGAAGTGGCACTTGATAGGATGCAGTTTCAGGCATTGTGTCACAGCAAAACATCAGACTACAGAGTGACTATGGGCCAAGCTCGACAACTCCTCCGTGGAATAAATCACTGACCTACTGGGGAATTCCCTGTTATGCCAGTCTACTGGAACGAGGACAGATGGAAAGTTGGTCAAATATAGTGTAAAGGATTAGTAAGGAGTAAGTGGGGGCAACTACAAAAAGAAGACAGAGCAGGGAAATGTGGGTTGTCCAGACAGCATACTTGTGTTCCCCTCTTTTTAAGAAGGGTTTCTGCATTCCTATTTTTGGACCCAAAGAAATCTTATCACTCCTTATGACAAATTTGCAAAGTTTATTTCTCATAATGTTAGATATATTTGTAACCACCTTCCTTCACCTTAGAGTTTGTTCTATTCAACTCACCACACACAAGTCACTTTGTCTCAACATGATAGTTTCACTCGGACAGCTTACAGCAATGGACAGTAAAAGTAAAATGAATAAAATCGCTATTTGTCGAAGTGCATCTCTCTCACTCACCAGAAATCAGATGAAATACAGAAAAAAATTCTCAGTTTTAGAGGTGGAGGTTGCAGGCTGCTTCACCCTTGATCAATCTATAATGAACACATGTAGGTGTATTTTACTACTCACCAGTTGTAGAATCACCATCCCAGTGACTGTTCTCATGACTGTACGTGGGGTATTTGCTTTGAAAGTATTGACTGAGAAGCATAGAGAGAGTGAGACAGAACTTTACTGTGTCAGTAGTGTGTGACAGGGTGCCAAAAAAGACACTGAGGATATGTGTAAGAAAATGTGGTGTGGTAAAGGGGAATTTGAGGGTGGTGAAGATTATGAACAAAGACCTTAACATCTTAAGCTCTGCCATCCCCAGACCCACCTCTTCTATTTTTGCTAATGCTACCATACCCAAACCATACATCATAGTAGTTCTCACAAACATCTTGGAAACCCTTTTTTCTTTACAGTTACAGTCCTAATTCTTATCTCTGTAGACTCCACCCAATCCCGATTCTTTGCTTCGTCTCAGTCATGCACTGTTTGCTGGCTTGCAAGGTTGATCCCACTAACATAATTTTATACTTAATATTTTGTACAGCGTTTTCATTTATTTCCTCTTCACAGGATACCCTCTCTCGGCAGGCTCTCTTATACCCATGCTCTTGTTGCAGTTCGCTGTCACCTTCAAATCCGGTGGTCTATGAAGAATCCAGCATGAACTTATCGCGTCACTCCTACCTGAGGCCTCACCAGTGTCTTAAAATCTTTATTACTAGAGACCAAAATGGAAAAGGTTACAAAGGACAGATTTGGAAACAGCGTTACTGAAGTAATGCTGAGATGAATTTAATGTACACAAAGGAGGTTGTAATTACTGGCTGAAGGATGGTGAAAATGGAGGTAAAAGATCTGCTGTGGTGAACCCACGCACTCGAAAACAAGTGTATAAGAAACATTTTCCCTTCTTAACTCAGACATGATGCTATTTAGAGCCAGCGAGCATAGTGTATCACGCTTACCTTTAACATTACTTTTTAGTGGTAGGGTTTGTTGTGCAATGTGTGCAGTTTTTTGGCAAGTTTTTCTAACTTATATGCTAATTTTAAACATTCTTTACTAAATGGATTTCAAAAATGTGTCATGGTCAAATTGATGTTGATAAATTAATAGTATCGCCACCTACTGGTGTGGTGTTTTTTGATCAGGAGGGCTTCCAAGGATATTGTAAGCATAGTTTTTTTGTTTTCAAAATTGAAGAAAAAAAATATTTGTTTTGAAAAATATATGTTCTCAAGTCTTCTGATGGTTTATTTTATTTTGCTGGTTCATGATTCAGTTTTGTCTTCAGACTGCCTGTGGCTTGTTTTTAGTTGCTAAAGTCCTTCTTTGGAACATGCCTCATACATACCTGTGCTTTATGTCCTCTCAGCCCCATTTCTTAGCAAAATGTCCTGAAGTTTTTTTTAATCTAGTATGCCATTACACCAACACTGACAGCCTTGTCATCTGGTTTTACTGACTGTGGAAATACAGGCATAACTAACTTCTTTTTCTTTTCATCCTCTACTTCTTGGCTCAGTTAGTCTTAGCCCTCCATTTATTCCTTCACAGCAATGGGATCACGACATCTGGGTCTGACACATACATTTGTTTAGTCCCCATTGTGCTAAGTGGATTCATGTGGAATGGAGATTGCCTGTAATATATCGAAGGAGAGAAGGGCGCATAGGGGGAGGTAAGATGAGTGAATGGGAGGGGAAAAGGCTCCAAAGAGGAGCAGGGAGATTAATGATTGATCCAAATAGACCCCAGTAAAACAGTGACAATAAGAGAGTGAAATAGGGAGTAAGGAGAGTGAGATGGCAAAACATATGCTGCTCTGTCTACACCATCAATCTAAAGTTGTGAGCTCACCTGGAAATTGTCAAGCAGTAACATGCTTGTGTCACTATGTGTATCTGTGCGTGCATGTAAGTGCCTGGCAATGACAATGATGAGTTTCCTCACTTACAATATACATATTCAGAGAAAGCATGCCACTCCATCATGCCTGTCTTTATTCTGATCACTGCTGGAGCTGACGTTTATGTTTGACATTTGAGCTCACAAGTTTGTATTGTGCTTCCCAGTGTGCTTTCTGCTGTGCTTGTGTATGTGTGCAATCTCTATAATAGCCAATTTATTCCTCTTACTGAAATGGTAACATAAATACACAATCATGAACACTATCAGTAATGAAAAAAGATATGCAGCATACAATTTACCATTGCTCCAGTGAAGCATTTTTAATATGGGACAATTGTAAACAGTCAAAGTGGATCTTTATTCTATTTTTTTTTGTTCTATAAATCACCTTCAATGCTTTCAGAGTACCACTAAAAGACAGTCATTTATTTCACCACAACACAACCGAACATACAAAATTTTGCATGTTTTTATGTATTTTTTTATCTCCACAAATAAAACAAATAATGACTTAAGCACATTTTATTAGTAGTCAGAGCCCATCACATTGTCTTCCCCAATGTCTTTTACTTATCTGAGTCTGGATTGCTTCAATAACAGGTTCAGGAGGGGAACCAAGAGATGACTAAGCAATTTCTTGGTTCTCTTTCTTGAGTGTTCAGAAAATCTTCAAAAGTATCCAGAATGGAATCTTGATCGATTGCCTGAAGGACCTCAGCTGACCCCTTTTGATGCAAACAAACAGCAGCTTTGCTCCTAGCCTGCCCCTAGATGACAGAGGGGCAGGCTACCCTATCTTTAAGGGTGAACCTGGCCAGTCCAGAACCGAAGATGGTTTTAGCTGCTTGAATTCGAGATCTTGTTCTTTTGATCATACTCCATATGTCATGACCATAGATGAGTGTCTGAATGTACAGACTGGTAAATCAAGAGCTTCACCTTTTGGCTCAATTTATTATTATTTTTTTTACTACAACAGACTGAAGCTCCACTTTGTCAATCAATGTAAGTTAGTTTTTCATAATGTATAGATGCCAACAGAACTCCACCATCTATACAGCAAAGATCAGACTGTGGACACCTAACCAGCAACATGCCTCTGTGGGACTACATCTTGAGGTTCTTTCCATAAACATAACAAACAGGATTAGTGAAAAGGGATACCCATGGAGAAGTCCAAACCATATTTTAATCAAATATGGTTGATTAAAATATGTCCACATTCTATTTTATTATCAGAATGTGGACAGTCGACAATGAACATTCTCATATCCTCTACTTCCACTTTCCCCTCATAAAATGCCATTGTGAATGAAATCATCAGTTTTCTCCCAATCTGCAGTAAGTAGGTCCAGACATTTTGCTAGTATGAAAGCCACATTGCTCCCCTGAATCTGAGGTTAGACAATTTTATGGAGCCTCTTTTCTAGCTTCACCACTGATTATGGTCCTTATCCTTTGAAGAGTAAATATTGTGATCCTTCAATCGTTGAAAGAATCTTTCTGGTCCCCTTTCCTGGATATCTAGACAGCCACCAAGGAGTGCCACCATATCTCATTGAATCTGCATAGCCAAGTCAAAGGAGAAAACAATATTTTTCCCATTTAATTCAATTTGCTTTACTGTGTCTCCATGAAAAATCCAATGAGTGCAAATAACTTAACCCAATAATGATGAAAAAAGATAACAGCCCCCGAATCAAGCTGCTGTTGTAAGCTAAAAGCTCTTTTTTTTTTATTAAAATCTATGATAACCCGACCAATTAAAAATGACTCAGTTTGTCGTGTTTTGATTTCATAGAAGAGGAGAAAAGGGAAAAAAAGTGAGGGGCAATCGAAGGAGAATGAGCAGAAAATCTATCATAATTAAGCAACAACATTAAAAATGGAATTGTGTGTCTTTTTATAGATGACTACTAATTGCACGGAAAGCAAAGCGATGATTCTGTTGAATATTAGCTTTTAATTATCCTAAACGAAAGCAAAACCCACATGAGTGTGCTCATGGTTGCACACACATATACACACACAGCAGAGCTCAGGCATTACGTTGTGCACACACATAATCACACACATTTACACATACTTTATTGGAGGTTCTAAGTCTCTAGACACCCCAGTTGTAGCTTACATTTAGTGTATGCCTGTCCCAGACAAGATCATTACTTTGCTTCAGAGGCTTGCGTGCTCTGAATTTTTCCCTGCTCATTATTAAATATAGCAATGTTTAATAGCTAATTATCACATATTTCATATCACTTGCTGATGAAAAGTCTGGCTGAAGTGAAAGTGTGTTGCAATTTTCTGCTTTAGGGCCCTCTTCTGATGCAAGCTCAAATTTGTCATCTTATATTATTTATTTTGGCCTAACAAGTCAAACTCCACCTGCTGAGAGGAAAATCAGCAGTAGCTGATAGACATTCATTAATTCAAATGACAACATGCCGCAGCAGCATCTGGTGAGAAGCACAGTGATTGACTGCAAAGGGATGTCATGATTTAAAGGTAGAAATTGAAAAGACTGTGATAATCTCTGTTTTTCATGGCTGAGGAGCTTCAGTGGCACATTTAGAATCAACACACGCATAAAGATGGGATCAGTAATGTGAAATATGCATTTTCGCAAGTCATTAAGTGAGGATTTGTGAAGATGCAGAAATCCCAGTTAAAGTTGACCCATGTCTTCAGTGGTCTTACCAAGGACAATAATCAGCAACTTAACCTGCATACAAACTACTGTATTTTCTTATCTAGAGGTTGGCAGTCAGTGAAGAGCAACCTGCCCTGAGGTATAGTATATGGTGTACACACTGGCACAAACCTCATCTCTTGCTTGCTCTATCTCTTTCCTTTTTTACTCTCTAGAGTTATTGTCAACCATCAGGCATCCCTCTGCCTAGATTAGAAGTCTGTTATGAGAGCCCAGGCTCATAAAATGGCTGATAATACAATATGCAGCCCAGCTCTGACTCCATAGGTGGCCAATTAACCTCTATGTCCTCTGCCATTCATTGACAGAAGATTTCCCTGAAAGGCAAGGGTAACATACAGGTACTCTTTGCTCTCTATAACTTACTAGATTATTTGAGAAACACCTTGCGACTTTGGCAACAAAATTGCAAAGTTTTCTTAATGATGCAAGTGCTCTGAAAAGAAGTGCAGAAAATTACGAGATGATTAAAATAAAGAATAAACTTACCAGTCACTTTAATATGTACGCCTTACCAGCACCGGATCAAAGCCCTTTTACCCTTATCTTTTTCACTCACAACAGCCTTAGGCTTTGTAGTAGGCTATACACTCATTGGGGTGTTGAGAAAATTGGTCAGTGATTTTGGTCCATATTAATATGTTAAGAAAATGTATGTACCTCGGTTTTGTAAGCTGGAAATCCACAATTTGAACCTTCTACTCCACTGCATCCAAAATGTGCTCTGTTGGATTGAAATCTGGTTACTGAGGAAGACATTGGAATACAATGAGCTCATTATTATGTTCAAGACACCAGCTTAAGACGGTTTGCGCTTTTTTTTTGTTTTTTTTTGGTATGTTATCAAGCTGGAAATAACCTTGAGGAGACACATAAAAAGGATGGACTGGATAAGTAACAACATTCAGGTAGGTAGTGCAAGTTGTCATACAGATTTGCATTAATTGTCTCAAACTATGACAATATCATTAAACTGCCACAAGTAGCCTTAAACATTGACGTAACAGTATGGACTTTTTGTGTCGTTTGGTGAGCTCGCCCAAATTGTAGCAGCAATTTCCTGTTCTTAGTTCATTACTTTTTGTTTTTCTTGGGTGACCATTGTCCAGATAGCAAGAGAACAGGAGATAGTGACTTCTGGTTGTTGGAATATATGTTCTTTAATTGTCTTTCATCTGCAAATGTCATTGGTGCAAACGCGTGATGGCACATAATATCAGGAAAGAGGAAGATGTTAATCATTGTGACGAAATAAATACGAAACGCTCAGGGAAATATTGAGTTTTCTTAAGATATACGAGGGGTTTGGAGTGAATCCTGGTGCTATTGCCCAGTGTGATTGGACTGCCGTAGCCATATTGGACCACTACTAGGTTAACACCACTGAATGACTTCCGAGGACATATTGATGAGGTGCTTTAATAAAAGTTCAACCATTCTTAAATTGTGTGCATTAAAAGCCTTGGCATACAGTAAACTGTTAGTACTGAGTGGCTCTCTGCAAGTAGCAGCTTCAGTAGCAGCGCTGAATAAAACACTACGACCATCTCTCTCCACTCCAGTGTTCGAAGGCCACATTCACTGCTACAAACACTTTGCTAGGCCAGTACTTAATCATCACAGTGGTTGTGTCATGTTTTCAATTTAAAAATGCATATGCTCCTCCCACACTGCAATCATTACACAGACACACACACACACACACACACGCAAAGAGGTGAACAAAATAGCATTTTGGACACATAGATCTCACAGACTTAACAACCATGCACAGACACACACCATTGCTGATGCTTAGAGTGGACACGTCCTTTTCAATATTACGTTTATATTTTGTGGAGAGGCCATAATTTACCACCTATGCATAAAGAATTGTCAGGAACCTAAATGAATCCTTAGTTCTCACTGCTCCTATTCAGCTAAGTCCATTAATCATGTCACTGATAAACACAGGCATAATCTGAATGTGTAATAAGGTACTTGTTTGCTATGAATTGCACATGCACATAACAGCACCCAGTGTTGCACCACTGATGCACATGTCCACTCCCACTTGACACCCTCTGAACAAAATACACAATGAGCAGCAATAGAATAGAAGAAAAATTATAGTACTCAAAGCTCTTTCAAGTACATTTATTGTTTTTCAAATAATTACTGTAGGTTTAGAAAATATATAAAATGGAGCGTAAAGAATGTTGTTGCAGAACACAAAAATGTACAGTAGTACATTGTTTGTACAGTAGTATTTTGTTTCTAGACAAAATAAAGAAACAATGTGCCCACTATTCATATTTGTTGTCTTATAAGGCCTTGTAATACATGTAAACAACAAATGATATATTTTAAAGAATAGGATAAATCACATAGGAGTTAGCTTATTAATTAGTTAGCTTAATGTTATTAGGTAGAATTGTTTTATATAAATATGAACATGCCACATGCAGGTGAGATAGTCACACTTAAGTTTCATTTTTAAAATTGTATTTATCTTTAACTTTTCCATAGTGGTGGTTTTTAGACATTAGTCTGGACATTTTTGTAATTCATCCAAAATGGAACATAAAGTGGATTAAAAGCCAACACAGAAAACACTGAATGGCATTTTCATGTTAAGCTTTTTTAAGGAGTTTTTTACACTTGGTGCAGTCCAGGATGTAGTTTAGTCACATATGGTTGATGAGAAGGCAACAGGTGCCTTCTCATCAATAGATTGAAAGCTCAAAACATTGTCCTGAGCCGTATGCAACGAAATTTCGTTCTGTATACACCCTGTGCATGCAAAATGACAATAAAGTCAGTCTAAGTCTAAGTCTAAGTCTAATAAGAAGCAAGACGCAACTAATTTGAAAAATTCTGACAAGAGGTTAAAATGATGAAGCAGAGAATAATCGGTTTTAGCAAAAAGGGGAAAGAAAGCAGAATGGTATATGTGGAAGTGTTTTGCTTATTTCTGTCTCAGCTTGTAATAGGATTTTTCTTTCACCTGAACCACTGAGACCAGCCCAGATCAGCACCTATTTCATAAGATGGGATTTCTTGTGGATGTGTTCCCCAGTGGAACAGATCCTTCCTACAGTCGTTTGATTTAGGCTTTGATAGAGAAAAAAGGCGAATTTTTCCCCTCAGTGGGGGAGTTAAATGGATTAGAAGCATTCTAAGGAGAATAAGAAAGCAGGAAAACTCAGAGGTACGTGCTTAGATAATGTATGACATTATCTGATGAGTTCTTTATGGACTTCACATGGCGTTCCAACATACAGTATAGACCAAAAGTTTGGACACACCTTTTAATTCAATGAGTTTCCTTTATTTTCATGACTATTGACTTTGTAGATTCACACTGAAGGCATCAAAGCTATGAATAACACATGTGGAAATATGCACTAAACAAAAAAGTGTAAAACAACTGAAAATACCCCTTATATTCTAGTTTCTTCAAAGTAGCAACCTTTTGCTGTGATTACTACTTTGCACACACTCTGCATTTTCTTGATGAGCTTCAAGAGGCAGTCACCTGAAATGGTTTTCACTTCATAGGTGTTGCCCTGTCAGGTTAATAAGTGGGATTTCTTGCCTTATAAATAGTCATGAAAATAAAGAAAACCCATTGAATTAGAAGGTGTGTCCAAACTTTTGGTCTGTACTGTATATGGAGTTTAAAAGAAAGAACCAAAGAAAATAAAAGATAATGTTTGTACTTGGAAGGCACAGAAGGAGAAGCATGAAAGAGTGTGTCAAGAGAGCTCAATTCCATGCAAAGTGATTTCACAATTTAAGCATCAAAATAGAGAGTGACTGTGAGTATGCCTGTCACAAGTTACAAACACATTTTCTAAACAAATTTAACCTGCTGCTACATCTTCAATGCTAACAGGGCAGACCATCTTGCTACAACATCTGAGCATACACAAGACACCTACACAACAGACAGACGTTTTTTCTTTCCAGTCTGTACCTGCAATATACAGTAAATCATCTAATATTTTCTCAGTGCCTCAACCAACTACTATCTACTGGTAATATCAGGTGGTGATATTACTCTATCAAAATATGAAAGCTTATTGCTTTATTGTTTACAGCTGCTGCTTTTTATTGCTGTTATAGACCAAATGTACTAGATGCTAAATTCCAGCAGTGAGAATTTTCAAGAACAATATTTATTGTCATTCTGATATGTTTTCTCTAATTTAAAGCGACACATTCTCCCACTATTAAATAGCGTCCATCAATATCAGTTCCAAAGGAAGAGTTCAGAGTCTGGGAGCTGCTGATGAAAAAGATCTGTTTCTTTTATTTCCTTCCTGAACATAGGACCTCAGAAGCTTGTTGGGCCTTTGTGGATGAAGAAGTTCTTAGATTTAATCTTGTATGTCCTTGTGAGGAGCTTCTCAAATAAGTACAAGAATCTTAAAAGGACTCTAAAAAGCTAATGTAAATGTATAAGCGGCGAAATCACTTGTGAGGACTTGGATTAATTTGTAGGTATTGCCTGGGAACAGGATTTTGAAGAACTTCATGACGTCAAAAAGTGCTTTGCATTGCATTGATCCAGATGTGATGAAACAAAAACATAAATAGCTATTTCAAGTTCAGGATGTGACACAACAGAATGATTTGTAGGAAAATTCGAACCTTCATTTCATTTGGTTCCTTTTCACATTATCTTTTTGTAAAGTGACTATGCCACTTGGTCTGCCACAAAGCCACAGCAGTTGCTTGTTTTGCAAACTATTACAAGAAGGTGTTTAGTATGAACAACAGGAGAGGCATTGAGCCATTTAACATGTTACTGTGTATACATGAAATGAATGCAGCAGTACAGCGATGACAGCGTAGTAGTGGCATATGGTCTATGTGACCAGCATTCTGCAGGATTTGTAAGAAGAGGTGAACTATATAAATTAAATTTGGAGCATTTACTCAGCTAAAACAGGATAGCTACAATGTGCCTGTATGCCATTGTGATAAAAAAAAAAAATGGTATGAGGAAACTTATGCATAGTGCTAATGCATAGTGCTGGATGTGTCATGTCGCATGACACTTCCAGCGCTGTTGGCTATGCTTTTTGTACACCGCAAGCTGTGTAGAATATCACTTTCTCCACATATGATTTATGAATAATCTGAGTGAGCTCAGAGACGTATCGTTTTCACAGATTTATGAAGATAAAGTTGCGAGTGAATAACCTTTCTCCCATTCACTTGGATTCCCCAGGTAGAATTTCTACCGGGCCAATCAGCGAACAGAAGGAGAAGTTGTGAATGATGACGTTGATTTTCTACGATGTTCTAGATTTGTAGTCTGCCTGTAGTTTTATCAATGGCAGCAATGGGGGAAGTGAACAAAGCCATTAAGTCCGTGTTGATGACACTTCCAAATATTCAATAAATGTTAACAGCCGCCTCATTTGGATCAGCACCCCTCTCGTTGCAGTATAGGATAGTTGCTTCCGGCGCAAGCAACTATCCAGTCAGTTTGAATTGGCTAAGAAGCCAGTTCAAGGCTTTTTTGTGGTGAAATGGTCCTTTAAATATGTCGGTAGCAAACATTATCAATTCAGTAAAATTTAAAACCTGAGTGCATGCTACTTTTTTTAACAAGAAAATACAGATTACCTTTTGATGACAAGACATTATGGATGTGAGGCGTTCTTTTTAAATCAATTGAAAGCCTTTTTTTTTTTTCTCATATAGTAAAAATCATCTGAAAATGGAATCATTCATGTGTGGTGATGCTTGACTTCAGAGTGTAAGCCAGCCCTGTACATTTCAGTTCTCCCCATCTTATCTGAGTGGGATGCCAGGTTACGTACACCACTGGGGGATCAATTAAACCTCTTTCGCTCTCCTCTTTACACCTCCTTAAATCAGAAGGGGAGGATTTCAAACGATGGGCTTGTACCTCCCCAACAACCACAACCACCCCCAACTGCACCCAATTAAGACTATCTTCAAACGAATGAGTTAACACCTGTAGGGGGATTGGCAGATATAGCTTCTTTCTGGGATTCTGGTATTGTCTCATAGGCTGCTTACATTTTGCCGCTAGAGAAGAGTTCTTGCTATGTGGAACAGTCCAGAGTATCATTGCAAGACTAGAAATAATTTTTGTTTCGGGGATTTTGTTTTTCCTTTTCTGGTCCCCAACCATGCTGGAAACAATCCTAGCTTTCCATCTGGGTAAGTATAGACTGAAGATTGACAAAAGCAGCTTTTTTTTTTTTTTAGTGATTTGACATTTTGAATAATTATGTTTGCAGGGAATAATATATCCAGAAAGGCTAAAAAGAGGCAATGACCTTTTTGAGTCACTTTTCATATGGTCTGTTTTATAATGTTCAAGTTAAACTTTTGGGCAGTCAGGAAACTTTACATGGTTTGATTAACAACATGCATGTACAATGTGGCATGATACATAACAAAGAAAAGTAACACAGTAGTTACAATGTGATGCCTAAAGAGATATTGGGCTGCTTGAGACAACAGTAATTAATAGGGTATTTTCTTTAGGAATTAAACATGCTTAGATTCTTACTTTCATGTTTTTATTTTCCTGGTTGAGGATGAATCATTATTGAACTTAACACATTTTTATAAGGTCATTTTTAAATGGACAAAAGCAGTACTGGCTCTGTCTGCTTTGGGGAGATTCCAAAAACATTAAAATACTACATTTAATTGTTTAAAGTTCAATAATAAACTATTAAAGCTATTACATAATGATACATATCATTAAAATACATGTGTATTTTAATTTTACATAAACCTAAAATTAAAATATGTTTAGTTTTTGTTAATAATTTTGAAGAATTACGCTTGGATTTGGCTCATATAACTGTTTATTTTCTAGTCTGTTCATGTGTACATTCATACTCTTTGATAATTGTTGACAATTGTTTTCTGCTAATGAGGTGATAAGTGTCGTTTTTCAGTTTTTTTCAAATTAACTTTTTCTAGAACTCCACTTCATCAGTGTTCTGATGCTCCTTGATGTTTTTGCTCTAACAACTTCCTTTTTAAAGGAAAAATGACTGCTATTTTGAATTGTCCTCATTTTTTTTTATGGTATTTGACATTTTTGTCTCTAAGAATGTAGGGCCGAAATTCTGTTTTGGCATGATATAAAAAAGTAATATAGACAGAATTCAATTGATGATTTTATGCTTGTTATTCCAAATTGTGTATCATCTGAATATCTCAGCTGAAACTGGGAGTTTTGGACCAGGCAATGTTTTTTCAAACCGTGATGGCCCAATTTTGATCTGTACATGTCGTAGCTTCAGTTTTCTGGTCTTTATTAACATCTGCATAGAAACACATAAACATATATCTGTACATACACATATATATGTGTAAATATATGTCTTTACCTGTATTCCAGCTGCAGTACTATCTACTTTGAAGCGCACCCTGCCTTCTTCTTTCCTCTTAACTCTCCCTTTCTCTCTCTTTTACCATTACCTTTGTGAGTGTCGAAGAAAACGTCACAGCAAATTCTCAAAGGGCCATGTAAATTACTTGCACGGTCGATGTGTGCAATGGGCCATTCACATACAAGATTTATACCTTTGGTAGTCTTAATTATGTCTGCCTTTTATTTGCTCTGTAAAGCAAGAAGCACACAGGCCTGTAACAAGTCTGCCTTTCCTATAATAAATTTGCAGGAAGAGGATGGTAGTTTTAGACTTTGATGCCACCAGCTTTGTCTATTTGTTGTCTTTCTTACGTTTGACTCTCCTCATACTATCTCCTTTGCTTTTAAATATAATTTGCACTGGATTATTATTTGGATGTTTATATCATGTACTCTTTCTTGTCACATTTCTTTCATGTTCTCTTCAAGTTCATTCCTCAATACAACCCTCTATTGATTAAATAATAAAACATGGTAAGGTGTAAATATGTAAGTTGCATGATGGTATTTTATCGACGCTAACATTCCCTGTTTGATTCAATTAAGTTCTGCCTAGACTGGCTTTGAACTTATGTGAATTATGGCAACAAGACCTTTAACACTGACTTTATTGAATGGTTGTGACATCATTAGCCTCTGCTGGCAAATATAATTGTGTGTGAATTAATCACATTTTCATAATGCTGCATATATTGCTGTCTCTACTTCCATCCAAGCACTTGCCACGCTGCCATTTTGCAAAAAAAAGAAGAAAAAAACAAAAGTTAAATTTGAGACAGTTTAAATAGCCTTGTATTCTTTACATGTGTATCCCAAATATTAGCAAATTGTGCTTAAAAGTGTTTATTTTCACGTAAGGAAAGCATATATACAAAGTCATTTTCTGTTTTTTGTCTTCATCATTGACTCCTTTCACTTCAGCTGTGCTGAGATGATTTATCCCATATTTCAGGTTCACAGCAGAAAATGGATACGCATATTTATGATTAAATAGATCCTTAACAAATGACCATCATTCAGCATGAATTTACTTTCTTCTTGTTGTCTGGCTTAGCTGCCTGGCCACAATCTTATAAACCTGTATTTGGAAGCACTTATTAGTAATAAAGATGTCAGAGTTTGTTTTTGTCATGATAATCCCATTAACAAAACAATCTCATCTCCAGGTCCAATTATACGTTATTAACCCCGTTTTACAAACTGTAGGCAGCAGAGTTAGTCACAGTGGTGAGCTGCATTAAGAGAAGAGCTGGCACAAAGGTAAGCGGCAAACCAGACACTAATGCTGATGAGAAAATAGTTAGGCTCCTTAAGTATAGTTTGTACATTAAGCTGTCAAACACAACTCTGTTTGCTGAAAGCCATGCTTTGTCAAAATCTAATGCCAAATCCCAGAGAAACAAAAAACCTAACATAAACAAAGAGCTGACAGGCACCCACAGCATGCCCTCAGAATAATAGATCAATGTAATTTGCCATACATGCCTGTCAACCATCATTACATGAACGCACAAGAGGACTGATTTGAAAGACGGGTAGAAGAGCTCTAAACAAAAGGGATTTGAGGGGATTTAAGCAAATACAGCAACAGCTCATAACAATTAAAATCTGGAATGACACAAAGTTCCAATTGAATTTCTTTTATGTTATTTTTGGCCTGTGGGCACCAGTGTTTCCACATCATGGCATTTGTCTGAACAAAACTGGAGCTGTCAAAGCTTCATATAGTTTGTCTCAATGCATGTCATACTATGGGCATACAAATTTATATACCATAATTCTGTGTTTGCCTAGATGAGACAAAAAGAGGTAATATAACTTCCTGTTTTTCTTGGGTTCAGTGAAAACCAATGCAACATAGGAAACTAGGAAGCAGAGCCTTGGTGGGGAGAGGGAGGACGCTAAGCACAAATGCTACAAAAACCGTTTAGAAGTCTTTCTTTTGATGATTTTTGACATGAGACACATTAACAGCTTTTACCTCTATATTCCGGTACTAAAAATACATTTGCAATTAATAACTGTGATGGAGTATCAATATGTCGCTCATTGAACATATGTACTTTTTGTTGGAGTAGGATCAGTTAAGTGAACAGTTGCTTGATTTACAGTGTAACCAACAAGTATTTGACACAGAATTATTAATTGGGTCATCGTAGTTATATTGGTTATATTTCCCATTTCTTTACCATGTAATTGGTGAACATTTTTCATGATCTACATACAAAATTGTGAATTGTTTTACTGTTTTTAAGCCACGTGTTTAACATTATGTTGTACAGTATATGTCAATGCAATGCATATAATATACATGCCAATACACAAAAGATTAGTTAGCCTATTGCCTTCTCCATTTAACTTTTGCTATAAAAGAAGGAAAGAAAGAAAGAAATACAAGGAACATAAAAGCTTAGTTGTTGTGTTAATATCCCGTAGAGCAGAGTGGTCTGTCTTTGAAAAGATACTATGCATTTTAGCGTTGTCATCTTTACTGAAGATACCTATTTTCTCACCTGGAAAAGTGGCTCATTACCACAGAGTACCACTTTCAATTGCTGCAGCAGAAATGTTGTCATCTGTGTTTGCCTGTGTAATTACCAAAACACAAAAGCTGCTATTTCAACAAAATGGATTCAGAGAGCTCTACACATGAATGAACACATGAATAAATATGAATTTATCTTCATGAGTGACCTCTGCTAAAAGGAGAAACAGGAGGATGAAGAAGGTAGAAGCTGAGCTTCAGGGGTGCTGGTGGTGAGGAGGTGGGGATGCGGAATAGATAAATGAAGCAAGATGGAATAAAAGTGAAGACTTCAACATAGTTCATAAAGGGTCAGGGCATAATTACTCACAGAAATGCCTGCTCAACGGGTGGGCACAGAAATGCATTTAGCGGTGCTTAAAATTTTAATTTAGCTATGAAAGGGCACTTTTCTTTTTTTCCCTCTCCTTTCTCATGTCTCTCTTTTTCCTTTCATTTGTTATTGCTACACATTAACACCCTTCATTTTGATCAAAACACAAAAGAGCTGAAATTCCCATTAGGCCTTTTGAAAATTTTTAACAGGATGTTTTTTCTTCACTATTTTCAATAAGGTGCACATGAAAAGAGAAGGGTCTGTAATGGGGTTTTATCTTTATGTTAATCAATTTGGCTCAGTGTGTATGTTATTCACAGGTTTTTCTTTGATTAAACGCTGTCCTGTGTCACACTGACTAAACTATATTCGGCAGCTGCGTTCTCTGCTTCCTGGCAGCTTAAATTGAAAGTGGTGTCATGATTTCATTTTTGCATATTTGTAAACCATGTGCAGTTTCTGTATTGTGGTAGAAAACAACAATTTTAGAAAAAAAAAGGTTTGAAAGACCAGGTGATCCAGAGAGATGAGAAACTAAAAAAAAAGAAATACGTATTAATTTATCAAAGTTCCTTTGACTTGAGCAAATAAAATGAAAACGCATCTCTGTCAAGCAAGGTAATGAACAGAGCACATAACCAAAACCGCTATGATCTAAAATATGTGTTTTTTTAAAAAAAAAAATCATTTAAATAGTCTTAAATTAACTGCATGTTTCACACAGAGATTTTGCTATTTGGAGAAAAGGCATGGAGAACAGATAACTGGAATAGATAATGTTGAGCTGCTTTAAGGAAAGAGTTTACAGATGTAGTATTCTTAAGTTTGTAGCCACAATTTTCCCACCTCTAATGTGTTAGAATCATGTGGACTGTGCTAGATGCATTAAGAATGTAGATAAATATGTATTGTGTTCAGAATTACCCGCATTTACTAAGATATATAGCCGAAACCAGATATTTAGACACAATGCACAAAAATACACTTTTTCTCTGTCTGGCATTGTATCAAACTGAATCTTTTCTGTTTCATGTAAATAAGCAGCAAGGCAGGCGAAGTGTCTGTCTTGCACTATGACTGAAATGGACAGAGCAGGGGCTCAAGCCGGCAACACAGCAGATATAGGACAGATTCCTATCCCTTGAGCCACCGTCACCCAGATGTATGATAATACATGTCTATGATCACATGTCAAAATATATTGTTTTTTGAACGTTGAACGCTGATGTGTCTGCGAATGCTTGTGGCTGCCAAATCATCAATTCCAGCAGTCTATTCAGTGTCAGAAAGGCCTGTGAGTGACAGTCAAGACAGTTGGATGTCTTGTTTGAACGTTGTGGGAGATTGAGGGAATAAGATTACTTTTTTTTATGATTTACTTTATGATAACAACACAGTCGGAGACAGTCTTCCCACACACATAAAAAAGCATTTGTGTTATTGTTATGATAATGTAACAGCCTGTGAGCACAAGGGAAATAGAGTCTTTATCTAGTTTTATGTGAGGACTGTGCATGCTAATACATGCAGTTTACTGTTGAGAAAGGTAAGCACTGGAAGCCAGAAATTTTAATTTAGGAGACAAAGGATTCCCGGTGGGTCTTTGTGGATTGTCAAAGATGACAGGTGAAGGTGCACAGATGTGTCAGCTCTCAAAATAAAAGCCTGACACCACATCCAAGTGGTATAAGATGGGAATAAGGATGAAGGGAAATGTGGACTGCACCTCAATTTGTGATTTCAGCAATGCAGTTTCCCAGTCTTATGTTTTTGGCATGAGCTACCAGCTGCCAGGTTCTTTTCAAACTGTCACACTGCCCAAATGCTAAATGAGAGGAAGCCTCAAAGGCTTTTCTTTATGAGAAAAAAAAAATCAATTAGGCTAAAAGGGATTTGTTTCTATGTGCACATGACAGAGTCTGAACATCAGGCTTTTTGACATATTTGCACCAATACTGGCCCAAACACATCAAAGAAAGTACAAAAAAACACAGTTGTACTTCTGTTGCCAGAGGCACGCACATGAAGCTCTCTGAAATTATGAATGGCTTTAATGTAGTCTGTACCTCATACATTTAGCTCTGCATTTCCACATTTAATACAAGAGGAAATATTCATTAAAAGAAAACACGCAGTCTTTTTAAAATAATGAAATTGTTGAAACAACATGAGCAGATAGAATAATGTGTGTTTCCTTCAACTGTTTGTAGGAGCTTGATGTTATTAAAAGGTTATCAGTATGTAATTAAGTCTCTGATTCAGAGTGTAATGCTACTCAGACATTGCATTGTTCTAAATTAAAAATCTATACATGTTTCTTGTAAACTCTAACTTTTACATTCTGAAAAAGCACACCACAGAAAAGGCTTGAGTTCTGTACTGAAACAGAGTTTGGGTTGGCTTTCTGGGTGTTAATATGTTCCTAAGTATGTTGAAATGACAGTTGTACAACAATGGTGTTGCTCTGAATACATTTTTAAAAAAGATGTGCTATAGCCATAAGTTAGTGCATTGTTACATTTGTGTATACATTGTAATTCTTATATGATTTTTTTTTGTCTGCCATTGAAGAAAGACTAAGACTACTACTAAAAACAAAAATACAATTTTTAATGCACAGATGTAAGAATTTCTAATGTTGGTGATTTTGTAACAAATAATGTGAGAAGGAACATGTGTTGTTTTAACTATCCTGTTCTTTCTCTGACTAAAATAATCTGTTTTCTTGTTTTCTTTCTTACAGTTTTCCATACAAACAAAATGTATATTTTAATGCATTTCTGGCAATATACAGTAATAATATTATCAAGCAAGGCCTATTATCTAGGCCAACTTGAGAACAGTGAGTCAGCTGTATTCAGTAAGACCTGAGTAAAGATGGGCTGACTAAGAGAAACGTGAACCAGAAAAACAAGTGAGGGCCTAATCAAATTTATCAAGGTGGGATTCTGGTGTTTAAACAGAAATTTAAACAGTTTCAGTGTTTCACAATAACTTTTGGTTTTTGTCTACCATCCAATATTTATCACTCATGCACCTGGCACAGAGGCAATCCACTTGATTCAGGCAGATGGCTTTTCTGAACAGTTCGTTCGCAATTTGGTTCACAAGTTCAAGTGTGAAAACCACACAGAGATTCAGGGCGAGAAGCATTGGTGAGCAGTTTGAGGAGCTACTTGCCTGGGAAATCAGCTGTGTGTTGAGATACTCAGTATCAGAGTGTGGAGTGTGATAACTGCACCGGCTGAGGTCCAATATCTGTTCCAGAAGAGAAGTGACACAGCTGTCTGCTTTTATGGCCAAAAATTATTTTATCCCAAAACACTTCTGAAAACATGTCTGGAAGCATATTTTAGGTTTTTTTGTGGCGGTTCAGGGTGGTCAGATGTGATAGAACAAAGGTGCTTCACAAAGGTGTTTTTTTTACTTCCTTTTCATCCTCAAAACATTCCCTCAATGCCATAAATGTATGATATTGAAGGAAGACTCTATACAATAGTTATCTAGCATAGACTTATTGAACTGCAACGCACTCTTGCTAATTATTTAAGTATAATCTGTGCCAGTAATATGAGATGGTGTTTTCTTAATTCAGCAGAAAATGTTTATGGAAGAACATACTCCTAAACATTTACCAGCATTACTGCATATTTTGTCCGTATTAGTATGATTCCTGACTAATTGAATAAAAATATATTGACATAAGTGATTCTCAGAATAAATATATACTTTGATTTTCTTTCCACATCCCCATATACACAACCCCAGCTTATGTCTTAAGTCTCAAATGCCTGCCAAGGTGGGGTTTGTACAATTTTCACAGTTTCTTATTTTCTTCCTGCTCACATCACATGTAACATTTTACAGATCAGATGTACTGAAAAAGCTGTACATCATGGGGCAAATTGGCCCACGGCTATCCAGAGGTCCGTTCTGGAACATCCACCTTTAAATGTCATTGGGTATTGCTCGCCTAACCAAACCAGTGCATTTTCTGACAAGCAGTGAATCACTGGTGTTCATAGGCAAATGTTTATTTTCTTCTTCAGCTCTTTACTTCCAAAACAATGTATGATTTTGAACTATGCTTACATATGTGTTCATATGTAGTACTGTACAACTAACATTGTGTCAAATCTTGATAGGTGAGCTACAACGCTTAATTTGCATAATTGGTTACCATTTTTGTTTATATTTGAATTGGGAGAGTCTTGAAACAATAATCATTGCAACCAAGGTAAGCAGAATATCCTCTCTGAAATCACAAAACTTCTAAACTGGAAATAGTTGGACTACAGCAGCAGCAGGCAACAAATTCAGTGGATAAAAGGAAACTGAGGCCACAATTCAAACACTTTAATTAACATTGGATAACTGCACATTGGGAAAGCTTTTCCTGGTCCAATGAGTCTCAATTTCAGCTCTGATACTCAGATGGTGGAGTCAGAATTTGGCAAATACAACATGAAAGCATGACTCCAACCTGTCTTGTATCAGCAGTGCAAGCTGGTGGTGGTGCAGGCACATTTTTCTTGGCACAGTTTGGGCGGCAGTTAAGTGTTGGTTTAAAGGTTTGCCTGAGTATTGATGCTGACCATATTAATTCCTTTATGACCACAGTGTAGCCATTTACTGATGGCCACTTCCTGCAATATAATGAGTTACTTCACAAAGCTCAAACTGCTTTCATGAACATGAAAATCAGTTCACTGTACTCCACTGGCCACTTAAGTCACCAAATTCCTGTGCAGTGTAGCACCTTTGGGGGTCTGGTGGAACTGAAAATTGTGTGGACAATGAATTTGAGGCTGACAACGTCTCTGAAACTGCATCATATCATATCAATATAGACCAAAATCTCCTGCTCAATCTATGCCAACATGAATTTAACCTGCTCTGAAGATAAAACAACATCCAACTTCGGTGGAAGCATTACCAAACAGAGTGAAAGGTGACTGCATACTTATTAAGTTATTGTGCTATTTGCATTTTTGTCCAATTGGTCTTTTAGTTCATCATATGGTGGTATGAGGTAGTGTAGAGAATCATGAACACTGCAGTCAATGAACTGGCCCCCAACCAGTGCCATCTCTCCCTCCACTCTGTCCAGGTGCCATGGTATTATTTCTCCAATGAGTATCTCCTCGCCTGGAAGGGCAGAACTCATCTTAGATTGCAGCTGACGATGCTTGTCATTGCTCAGCTTTCTGGGAGATCCACTATGAGATGGGAGGTGCTTCTAACCAGAACCTGCAACAATTCACAGAGGAAACACAAGAAAAAAATCATTTTTTGCCAATTGTGAATGGCTGAGATGAAATCTGTCTCCACGTGAAGAGTCATACTGGAGCAAGAGCTAGATACATTGCTTAGTTTTCTTTTGGCACAAAGGTAACTAATTGCTATAGTGTATTAATTGACCATTATATCTAATGTGTATAATTTATTGAAGAAGGACGGATGCGTTTCCTTCAGAAAACACGTGCAGAAATCCACACCACAAAGATACAGTTGTCACCGACACCTTGTTTCCTTCTCTCTCACAGAGCGGGTTTACACAGTATGTAACAGGAGAGTTTAATATTGTCTCACACGCACCCCTACACGCAACTTACACTAATAAGGAGCTTAAGTATTTCACACACATACACACACGGCCACAAACACATGCGCAGGGCTCTCCAGGGCTGCAGTGTCTGGCGGGTGTCCAGTGCTGAAGTGGTTCTGCTCTAGAGAACGGCAGGCCCTGTCTACAGCCCATCAATCAAGCCCTCCCGGCTACCCCTCCCCTCTCTTCGCCTCCACCGTCTCCCGCTCCCAATGCTCTGTTTCACCCTCTTCCTGCCGTCATCCCCCTCCATTTCGCTGATAAATCTACCATTCTGTACACCATTCCTCATGCACCACCTCACCTTTGTTAATCTCCCTCCTTTTTTCTCTTCGCGCTCTCTTTGAATCTTAAACTCCCCGTCTCTCCTATCTGTGCTCCCCCTCTGCATATTTAAATGCTTCTGTACAACAGATATTCAACCAGCCCCTAGTCCTGCACCTTCAGTTCCTGTTCCTGTCTCACCCCACTAACTTGTACGTCCCATCACTCGTACTAGCTGTCTCTCTCCAACCCTACGTTTCGTCCCCCATGTCTCTTCCTCTCACGCTCCTGACTGATGCAAGCAGACGGTCTCTATCAGTGTTTTATACATAATCCAAATAAGATATGCTTGTGCCTGCATTTCTGAAAGTCCTAGCTGGTCTCTGACACGATGTGCTGACAGAGGATATGTGAAGACTTACACAGGCATATTTGTATATGTCTACGCACAAACGCTAAAATTCAAACAAGCGCACGCACGCATGCACGCCCACACACGCCTACACACGCGCACACAAGACAATTGTCAAAGGATTATTTCCCAAAGTTATAGCAAACAAGACAAAACGCTGCATGTGGTTATGTGAGGAAAAAATGTGAATATACGCATGTGGCAGAGTGTGCATATATTAGAGTCTGAGGCAGAATGTGCATATAAATGGCTGTGTTAAGTAATGCTGACCCATCTCTTTTTATTCTGCCATGTCCCATACATACCAATTCAGCAAGGCGGGATGCAAGGACCGAGACTACCTCCCAAAAAAGAGTTAGTTGTTTTATCTCAAGGGCAACCTGTTGGTAAACATGAATGCTGCACATGTATTCATGTTGACTAAATGAAAGATTGTTAAAGTTTGAGCAATACCCGTGATCTTCCTGACATTAAAGTTCTTGATGGCTATTACATATTTTGCTTGGGTAATATTTTAACCAAAATGTCCCATAAAATGATGTTTTTTAAAAAACCTCTAGATCTGTGCTAATAGTTGTGGAGGAAAATGTTTAAATTGGGGTTTTCAATAGCCAAACAGGCTAGGCGATACCAGCCTGAGTTAATGGCGGTTGCCCATGTCGACTATATCAGAAACCGCCAATGGCATCAAAAAATGGGTTAAAACAGTTTTAAGAATTACAGTGTAAAAACAATACAGTCAGCTTAGGAGACATAATAAAATAAAAAAAATTAAAATAAAAGATGACCTACTGCAATCCAGACTCACTAAAAACTGTAAAAGTATCTCTTTGCTTACCAGAGATAGGAAGTAAAGATGCAGATAAACTTCTGAAATAACAATTAACCAGTTGGTCTCATAATACTAACAAAAACAAAACAAAATCTATTGACTAGCTCATTGACATAAGTGATGGGAACAAAGTCTCACTTACAAGCTGTTTTTAATGTCATTGAAGGAGACTGATAACAGACACAAGGAAAGGAGGATGGCAGATTACACCTGCAGTGCTCAATTTCAAGCATTGCATGACACCATCTGATTTGTCTACACTGCCTCCACAAATTGCTACACAAATGACACTTTTGAACTTGTACTTTATGCTGTGTCAACATAACGCAATTCAGCAACTGCTTTATTTCTTAAATCACAGAGTTTTAAACATGGATAAGATGTCAAGCATTCAAGACTCACCTTTTAATCCAGTGGCTTTTCTTACAGTTTGGACTTATTCCACCATGGAACCACATTCTGGCAGCAACTGGATAGCAACTTGCAAGACAAAATAATTTTGTTGAAAAATATTGTGGTGTATAGTTATTTGCAAATCTCATGCAAAAAGATTTTTGACATAGCCCTGGTAATAATGAAATACACAGAACTTGTAGCTGGTAAGTGGTAAAATTCTTTTAATGCCACTCAGGTATTAGAAAATTCTCCATTTTATCTCTGACTCACACTCTTGCTTTTGTGAAGGTGTTGACTACGTCTTTGGATGGTGCACATTTAAAGAAAAGTGGGTTAAGTTAAGGAATGCATTGCGATATTAGGGTTTGGATGGATCTAGGTACTCTTGAACTGCACATTAAAAAATCCCTGAGTTTTTCCTGATTAAGAAGAGCAAGTATACAAAGGAAAATGTCATTTGTCTAAAATAAATGGCAATGTGACTCCAAAGATTTTTGCTCTTACTTTGGAAAAAAATGGTGCACCATTTTGTCTATTTGTAGATAAAAATATTGTCTGATCTCTATTTAACAAAACGTACAACAAATTGTGTTCAACAAATATAATGTTTTTCTAAATGAGTCCATTTTCCATATGATAGCGAACTCCAGACGTTAAAAGAAAAGAATCCAGCAATGTTCATCTTGGATTTTACTGTCCCCAAATGGTTTACTTAAAATTGTTACATTTCTGGCAATTTCAGTTCAGTGCTTTGGTAAAGTATTTCTTTGGAAAGATAGAACATTAGAAAAAGTGGCCTTCAGAACCTCTGTAATTGTCTTTCAAGTTATTGCTGGCGAGTTCTTTCTCTTTATTTCGGTCATTTTTGGGGTTCAATGTTTTCATTTAATTTTAGTGGTTAGCAAACACAATTTCAAGAACAACTTTAATTAAAAATATTTTCATGCTTCAGTTTTAACGTCATTGCCAGCACAGCAATGTTGCGGTTATATCACCAGAGTGAGATTTAGGAACCATTTTTAAACACAGCAGTCGAATTGCTGTGGTTATGGCTTTGCTCATGTTTCTCGCCAGAGAACTAAACCCCAACCAGTGCTGAAGTGAAGAGAAATGGTACACAGGGATAGATAATAAATCATCTTTCAGTGATAAAAGACTTTTTCGTTTAGCAATACTTATTACCTGAACATTAGCGTCATGGAAAGTGATGCAAAGGTTGAGATAAAGAAGCGAAACTCTAGAGAGAGTGGATTATATCAAGACATACAGCTTACACTAATGAATAACTGAGCATTAATGTATAAACTCAGACCTAAGGGAGTCACGCTGAGTAATTGAGCAGTCTGGTATGCCTGCCACCAAAGTACTTTCAGCATAACACCGGTAGCATGCGCACATGGTTCTCAAAGTGAACACAATTTAAATAAATACACTTGCATTAGAGCTTATGTTTTAATCGAGCTGACAGCCTATAATTATGCCCTGAAGTATTGTTTTTTTGGTGGGGTTTTTCAGATGTACAAGCTATGTTTCCTTGTTGTATGCTGTTTGCAAAAGCTATTGAATGTAGAAGCTGAGCTTCGGCAACTATGCTATAATGAAATGTGCAAGCTTCATCCTGAAATCTTAACTTGCTTCATAATTAAAATGCTGTTTTTGGGTTTAATCTGTACACTGACAAAGAGTAAAAGTGATTTTTTTAAATTTGTTTTACATGTACCTAACCAGAACCAGTATATTCTTTAATCCTTGTAGTGTAAACTTGTCACCTGGAAACTGATTGGAGTCATGCAAACAAGTTATATTTATTAACTAACACGCTTAAGAGCTATTAGAAGACACTTTCTAAAAATATACAGTACAGACCAAAAGTTTGGACACACCTTCTAATTCAATGGGTTTTCTTTATTTTCATGACTGTTTATAAGGCAAGAAATCCCACTTATTAACCTGACAGGGCTCACCTATGAAGTGAAAACCATTTCAGGTGACTACCTCTTGAAGCTCATCAAGAAAATGCAGAGTGTGTGCAAAGCAGTAATCACAGCAAAAGGTTGCTACTTTGAAGAAACTAGAATATAAGGGGTATTTTCAGTTGTTTTACACTTTTTTGTTTAGTGCATATTTCCACATGTTATTCCTAGTTTTGATGGCTTCAGTGTGAATCTACAATGTCAATAGTCATGAAAATAAAGGAAACTCATTGAATTAAAAGGTGTGTCCAAACTTTTGGTCTGTACTATATATATATACTGTATACAGTATATTCAGAGAGTAAAGCTAGAGGTTGCTTTTTTTACATTTTAAATCTCAGCTAATTGGACTGAGTCTCTGCAAAAGAAATGCACATTGGAACCAAGCATGGCAGTGAAATGTGTCTTTTTATCTTCACTTAACCTCAAAACCCTATTTATTAAACACAATGGAAAATCTCTGTTTTTTTTAATTAAGAAGCAACTGAGCAATTAGCAAAAAAACATGCTACTATCTAAAGTAGCAGAAAGAACACTTTCTGCTACTTTGAAGGGGCCACAAATTGAATGAGTATAACTTTGAGGGGAGAGATTATATCACATTCACACTCAAACTCTGACTAAGATTTAACATGGTTCATATGCTCAAATATTCAGGTTAGATGTTCATTGCAAAGATAGTTCTAAATCTTTTTAAAGCAAACCATCAAAGGAGCTCTGGATTTGGTCCGGAGGATGTTTGGTTGAAAAGCACTCTTTAAGATGTATCGATTTCCTCTGTGAATTGTGAACGCCACCAAATACCAGACACAGAAGACGTAAGTGTTTGCATGTTCTCACCCCAGTGTTTTAGCTTTGCACTGGGTTTCAACCTACCATTGTTGTTCTGCTTTCCTTTTACCTCAGAACTCCAAATGACATAAAACCAAACAACTTGGGTTCGTTAAATCAGGCCACATACAATTGGCAACAAATAGCTATTTCCGACAATAACATGCATTCAAACACAAAAGAAACAAATGCATAGGTAGAGTTAATTTTGACAAAACTATGTAATTTTTTGCTACAACTTTCATTGTCCTACATAGTCTTGAGGAATATGATAAGGTTATAACTTCCTATGTTTCCTTTGAGTGCATTGTTGTGATTTGTATTTAGTAATATTCCTGTGCTTATCTTGTTCAGTTATTTCCCCTGTGTTTATTAGTGGTGTTTACTTCTTTCCAGCCATTTTCCCTCAGTTCATTCTTCCCCATAGGTACAGCATGTTTAGTTCAATAAACTTAGTGATTCTTCCCTCCAGAAATAATTGGCCCAGTATTGAAGATCCCTGTTTTCAGATACTTTGCTGAACTTATTTTTGTACTTTTTTTGTGTTTTATATTTCTCATGGTTCCAATTGTGCCCATGTTTTCATCTCTCATTTTTATCACCATCTTTGTGATTTACACATTCTTTAATTTATGTTGAAAATAGAGTTAACAGTTTAGTATTTTGTCAATAAACATGAGACAAAAAGAGAAAAGTCTTAAAGACAACACAAATTAGAGCTTAACTTCTACAATCATGTTTGAAAAATGTTGCTATTTTTTCTTTGTCTTTTTTCCCCTACAATATTTTCTTTTAAGTTACAATGACTTTTTGAAAATAAACAGTCACTGCAACTAACTGCAGCGTTATCTTGTCATACTCATACACATAATCTCTTACCATGATTTACACAAAACTGTTCAGAAACTGGAACAAAAATCACCTCAAATCTAACCCACACATCAAGAGTTCTTAACTCACTATGACAAAACCCAACCATCTCTTTGAACACCAAAACAGGGAACATTATGTAGGAACAACAGGCAGCTTCTGCTTTGGCATGATAAAAGACCATCAATATGAGAGATGAAGTGTATTTGTTTGTTTGCACATCTGTGTGACTTCATTAACAAAGCAACGGATAGATATAATTGGAAGGCTGGCTGCGCAACCAGCTTACCAAAAGCAATGCACAGCCTTGTTTATGACCATAACAAGAGATATATACACATACAGCAAACACACTGTTTCATAAGACCAGCACACTAAGACAGGATCTCATAAATCATTGTGGCCTACTCTTTCAGTTCAAGCAGCTCTAAACTTTGCCATTGTTCCTTTCTTGGCTGCAGCAGGTCAGCCTGTGCTAAATGTAGCACAGATGATGTGCACTCTTTTATCTCTCTCTTTCATACACAAAATGGTTGTAGTAGATCTTGAGCAATTGCTTCACAGAAAATGGAACTCCTCATTTTATCCCTTTACCATTTCTTCTATTTCTTATTTTGCCAAAATTAACTTTTTCGGACAGGAAAAGGCGCGGGTTTGCTTCACAGGGTTCTGTAGCATCCAAACGTTGATTCACAATCATATTGCAGGATCACAAGTTTATTTGACCCAAATAAATAATACCATATGATGTATCAGAAGAAAGTCAGTTTGTGACAAGTTAATTTTTTTAATATTCATCTCCATATTTTATAAGAGTATTTCACTACCAAAGACAAGTAAATGGATGGGTTTTGAGGAAGAACTTATAAATGAAAGGCAACACATGGGTAATAAATAGGGGTTCACTGATTGCAGTTTTTTGGCTGATTGCCGATCCTTATGAAGCCTGACCTGCTGATTCCAATTTTGGCAGATACTATTTTTTTTTTCCGTCTAAAATGTTACTAAATATAGCAAGAAAGTCACTGAGTTGGCAAAGGTGGGGTGACTATTCTTAACTGCAAACGTGCAGTCATGACCTAATGGGTGGGTCTGTCAATCAAATCTTTCTTACGGCAGAGCAAAAGAGGAAAGTGGTTGATTTTTAGACCTTTTCCGAGACATATAAGATCGGAGGGTAAGATTGGGTTATCACTGATCTCCCAAAATTAAGGAAATCTGGGCCGATTTATCAGTTGGCTAATTTATCGGTGCACCCCTGGGAAGATTGTCTATGCAAAGACAACCATGTTCGCTCTGTCACTAACTATATATCCAATTAATAAATAAGCAAATTAATACACACTTTTATAAGAAGCACAAAACACAATTTTTATATCATAATAATAGTGTCTATTATTACATTTTATCTAAGAAACTGTAGCAATGGAACTTCAAAATGATATCTTTACCTAATACGGTATATCAACTATGTGTTCACACCTGCCACTAACATAAAGGTATGAATTCACTCAAGATGCATTAATGATGTTTTTCTTCTTACCACTTTAAGTGGTGAGCTGAAATGTGTTGTCATGAAACACATTTAAGGACCACTCACTGACAAGAGATGACTTCCTGCAGCACCTAAACAGATCTCTGTAGAGAGTAAAAAAAAAGAAAAAAAGTATAAGCTGTGGTAATGCCAGCTAATTTAAAACAATTACTGAACAGCCATCTAGAACAGTGTAAAATTTCTAAACTGACTTTCTATAATCATTTTCTAAAAAACAACAAAAAAACCCATCCTGGAGATATCAGGACCCTGTATGGGTGAGTGAATTTCTCTGATTATTACTTTTGTTTTTTATTGGAAACGATAATCACTAAATAATAATAATATCCATCTAAAACCCATAAATAATCCCAGATTAAAATTTCCTGTTTCTTATCTTCTATTCTGTATGCTAATATATACATTTAGTATTATAATTATTTTATAGCTTAAATTACTTCACAAAAATGTAACTTGTATGTTTTAGGCAAGCTTAGGACTAAATAATAACATAATTAAAGTTATTAATTTAACTGTAATCTCACAAAAACATTACAACACATGTTGACTGCTCAGCTGACAGCCCATTTTATGACGTGGCCATTTGTTTATTTGCATACTAAGTAAATGGGATCTGATTACTTAAGATAAATTGTAACTCCAGGTGTGAATGGGTCTAACAATAACATCAGGCAGGCGCCATGCCAGGTGCTAACAGAGCATAATTTTGGGTGTGATGGTTCCTCCCTCTTATCAACACCTACATTTTGTTGTACTTTCTTTACTGATGGAATTATTTGTACTCATGGTTCCTTTCATTTCTTTAGTTTTCAAATGTTTGACTTCAGTAGCAGAGTTCTTCCTGGTGGCCACACATTTACTCGTGTTTATCATTTACTTCATTTCTGCCATTGGCAGAATCACTTTTTAATGAAACAACTGGTGTTGTTCCTATACAACACAAAATTACATGTTTTATTAGCACCTTTTATTTAGCATGTTGAGCATTTTTGTTCTTCATTTTAACATGATTTAAAGTTCAAAGTTGATTTTACATAATACTTTATGACTAAGATTACATAACCCTTTAAGAACAGGAAAGACTATTGATCGAGGGTAAACCATGAGAAGAATTTGTGATAGAGGGTTTACAATACTCACATATAACCATTTTGAATTCAGTTGGGAGTCAATAAAAACATATACAGTATGTGGGAAACCAAGACACGTCAACAATTACAATTTACATAATCAGGCTGGGCTCCACAGGGGCACAGTTACTAGCACTATTGCCTCACAGCAAGAATGGTCTTGGTTGAAAACTCAGTTAATGGTTCTCTTTGAGTACCATTAACTGAACATGTCTGTTCAGTTAATCGGCCACTCCAAATTATCTTTAGGTATGTGTGTGTGTGTGTGTGTGTGTTCACGATCGTTTATCTTATGTGGCACTGTTAGCCAGTAATATATCTATGTTTATCTAAGCAGGTACTTTTCGGTAGGCTACTTGAAACATTTGGTAACTTCAAGAGTATTCACAAAAGGCAGTTCATCAGCATTTATTTTAGATAGGATTTTAGGCACTATTCAGTAGGTAATTACAGTCTAAGCTTCATACTGAACAAAACCAGTAAATGTTAATTGAAGCAAATGTATTGATTTACCAACTAGCCTGCATAATACTTTTTACTACCACTAAGATCAATGTTACTGCTAACTGTTATGCTAAGTTGCTTGTTCTGTCTTACAACTTTTGGTGTGATTACTGCCATGATGGTAGATGGTAGGACCCAGGATCCAGGTAGAGACAGATGGAGAGGAGAATTGAACCGGCAACCCACCAATTATGGGACAGACTCCTATTACCATCGAAACTGTCGCCCCAAATAAAAAATCTTGTTGAGACATTGAAACTGTTGTGAGTTCACACAAATTCATATATTTAGACATATCTATTATCAGATTAAGGTGCACAATGGAGACTGAGTTGAGATTTCCCTTTGCTCTGAATTTTAATATGGATATTTGCAAAGTGTTCCAGATGAGAACGTCTGCTTTATGAAAATTGCTTTAGCTAGGATCATAGTCATGCAGCCCAAAGTTTGCAGAGCTCACATCATTTTCTGTCTGTGGTCAACAAGCTGGTAAGGTATTTCAACAATCAAGGCCAGTTTCACCAGCCCTTGACTTGAACACATATTGACCTGAAAATATCCAATAGTGTCTGACCCAGAGCAAGTGTGAGAGGCCACTAACTACATCATTAGAACCAGATTATCTGTAACAGAACCTATTAGTAGCCATTAGGAGAAGGAAGTGACCCTGACCCTATCATTGGTGTTTAACTTTTTTTTTTCTTGGAGAGGAGCCTGAGAAAAACAGATAAAGATCTACTTGAATTACACCAACTAGGCCTGGAATACAGGGGGTTTTAAGATAAGCACTGACACTCGCTCACTCAGAGAAGCACAAACAAACAAAATATACACAACTCCCTGAGGAACAAGTCAGATGCATTAAATCCAGCTTCTAAATAGATGGTGCTGCAACATGTGTGGCTTTTAGATTAGCACAGATATGATTATGCAAGCTCAGGGCTGTAGATATGGAGCTGATAGATGTTTCAATTTTAAATACAACCAAGTCTGGTCTCTGTTTACTGCAGCCCCCTCACAACTTGCTGACAGCAGAGTTCCCCAACCCCTCCTACTTCCTGCTTGTTGAGAAAGAAGTATATCCTGCAATGACCCGTGTCCTCTAACAGTCCTTGGTAGATATACATGCTAAAATCACACACCATTTCAAAATGCGATGTGTTAAAGTGGACCCAAATTCTGGTAAAGCTCCAGAGACAAACAGGTAAAAATAACAGTTCTTATTAATCATCAGATAGAGAGCTACTGGAGATTTCAACAACATAATCTACAAGCAATGCTTCACTTGGGATGAAGAATCACACAATGGGGAGGAAATAGGGCATATTTATACATCAGGTTAGCAAGTAACAAATTGAATCAAGGTGACTCAAGGTGTTTGGGTAGCATAAGGTGAGAAAGAGAAGACATAACCTCTTTTCATAAGACACTGTCAAGACAAACCTGGAAACCTTGTTGTTGTCTCGATGAGACATTTTGCAGTTTTGTTAAAAGCATAACTCACAGTCTGCAGCTGTCAAAGTTAAACATTCCTGTGAAGGGGGTAGTGAATTATTAGACAGTAGTTATGGACATAACGTCAAGAAACTGTTGAGGTTTAGCATTAATACCGGTTACTATATATATATATATATATATATATATATATATATATATATATATATATATATATATATATATATATATAGGGTAAAATATGAGTAATGCATCATCATACTTTAAATAATGTGACCTGCATTTTTAGGTCATGCTACAAATATTATTCTAATAGTTAAATGTCAAATGCGTTGCTACAGGGTTAATAAGATACGTCATTAATAAGCAAGTCATTGCTGAGGTAGAATGTACATGTAAATCTGAACATTGTTATTGTTTTCTCTAAGCGTTCTTAATAACATTAAGCTGGATGTGTCTCAGTAATGGTGTCAGTGATACTCAATTTTGACAGCTATCTGTCATTGTGTCTGTTTAAATGATTTCTGGTGCTTGTGTTGTATGTGGGTTTGGATAAAAGTTGTGCTCTTCTGGAATGGCCTATTCAATTCCTTTATAATCCTATTCATAGTAGAAAATGAGTTTATGGATGTATTTATACATAATATAAGTATGTGGAGTATAAAACAGTAGTTCCCCATCCTTTTTAGTGTGATAAAAATGCAATTGTTCCTGGAAAGCTTAGGTTTAAAGTAGTTGCCCCCAATATTTTTGGCTTTGGTATTAACTGCACGTGTCAGTGATTTAAATGTTCTTCCTGCCAACCTTTTGGAATATGCCTTACTCTGGTTTGGTGGTTGGTTGTTACTAATTTCCTTGTGGCCAATTAAAAGTTGCCATTCGCCTGAGGAACTTGCGATGTTGCAACTCTCTCGATTCTCTGAAACCTTGCATTCTAACAGTTCTGCCTCATCAGGTGTGATTAACCTCCCCCTTGTTGAAGTAAATTGCCTGTTATGTCCATTTTAAAAAAGCATTTTGTTGCTTTTGCAGAATAGCCTGAATTTTTTTATGTTATTTATGTAGAGGAGGTGTCTCTGTACAGTCATTGTGTCACAGTGGATTGTGATGAAACAGGGATTTTAGGCTTGCAGAAATGGACAAAAGACTCAGTCTTGTCTATCCCACAATTGATGGGATGCTAATACAGTTGCCCCAGTCACCTGTTGAATAAACTTACCTTTTGTTGGCATGTTTTTTTCTAACATTGGTAGTCCATTGAATAATACTGCACAAGCATCAAGAAATTCCCAGCCATAATTTGACTTAATCTGAGCTGCTTGTGCTCACAAACATGTACTTCGAAGTTTGTTTTTAAACTAATTTAATTTAAAATCAGCTCAGTTAAATGAGGTCATTTCAGTCATATTGGTTCAGGTTCTCTCTGTGTTCTCAAACTAGTTCAAAACTTTCTTTTTGGCTGTATCCAGTATATGTCCAAACAGCATTGAACACATCACCTCAGAGTTTACTTCCCTAGTCTTGCTTCCTGTTAATTTTAATATGAATCTTCGCATCTTGCAGCTCACATCAAAAGCTTTAAATTGCTTTGTTCCTAAATGCAGCACGATCACACTGGCCTGAAATGTATTCTCCCATCCACTTACTGGCTTAAAAAAAAGACTTTCCAGATCACAAGACCTTGACTTTCATTACAATGTGCTGCCTACTGGCACAGTCACACACTGTTAAATTCTACATGAACACCTTCTTATCTCTTCTATTTAGTTCCCGCTAAATCTAGAATTAATGGCCTTGGGTTGCCACGAGGAACTTAATAACAAGTGAAAAATGACTGGTATTATTACAAACTGTTTAAAGAAATATATAGCACTGAAAATTGGCTGAAATAATTATCAAAATTACAGTTCACTGCTAATGTCAGATGGAAAGAGAAAAGGGTTAAATGCATTTATGGAAACAGACCCTGTGAACATACCAATGTACAAATATTACACGGGGAAACCTAATCTCATTACGCACAGAAAAACATTCAATTAGTCAGTGTAATAATGATTATAAAACACATCTGTGGTGGAAATGCTTGTGTTGGTCCCTCCAAGCAGCACTAAAACAACTGACGGAGGATTTATAAGGCAATCGCTGAATGATAATGCCTATTTCTGTGTGTCTCCGTGTCACCCAAAGTGTGTTTGTCTTGTCCAAGCATTTGAAATTAGTGTTCATTTCCAGAACAAATGGTCCCTCTGTGGCTAGAGCCACACGACAGTAAAGAATGATTTCACTTTCCTGTACAAATGTTTGCTTGTAGAGTCAGCAAGCTGGTGAAGAAAAAAAAAAGTTCTAGTAAAAGCAAGGCAAAACTGTACTTTCGCAGAATGAACACAGGTTAAGTCTGTGCAAGTAGACACTGTGTGTAGGCTCAGAGTAAAAATCATCCACAGTAACTGATATATCAAATCACAACCAATTCTAATTTATTAGAATACTGATTATCTTTATCTTTTGAAATATCATATTTGATCTTGTTAGTGCTACACAACCTACAAAGCCAGGGAGTACTTGCATATATACGTAGTTGGCAATATACAGTGTGTTTCCACTGTTTTGCAAAGCAGATCATTTATTTTTAGACAGGTTTCTGGCACAAGAAGAGCTACTTATTTCTAAGACAGTGAGGAACAACCATATTTGGATGATGATGTGTCATCTCGAATCACAGAGCACACCTGCCTATGATAATAAAATGAAAAAAGATTTTGTCACAAAAAATATTTTCCATTTTTAATAAAAATATATTTAAATGATTTGACATGCATGCATATTTGCTCATCAGCCACAGTAACATATGAACTGAGTATGCTTACATTCTCCAGAAATCCTGCTATGAAAGAAAAGGTGTGTGAAATTTATTAAGTTAAATATTCATCTCCTCCTTAACCAGAAACAGTGTATTATTGCATGACCAGGAAAGTGTTGTTGGTGATTTTGGCTACAGTATTATGCAGAATATTCACTTCTGGGTGTTATTCAACAAGGATTACTACATTGTTTATCTTATGTAACTATTTATAGATCCGATTACTAATCTCTTATTAACTAAATTATTGATAATTGATTATCAGTAATCATTCCCCAAACACATTCAGTCTGGGTCAGGTGCTTTCCTGAAAATATCCTTAATGTGGTCATATTCTCAGGTTAGTTTACGAAGGAGTGAATTCAATGCTGCCGGATAGCAAACACTGCACAGATACAACAGAATAAGTGCACCAACTCATCTTGAAAATATGAGAATTTATTAACACAATTGTTTAACCTTACAGTTATGTAGTGTATCAAAAAAAGCCCCATGAAAAACTCACCTTCCTCCTTAAAAGCCATGAACGGTCTGGTGAAGGAGGACTTGACATCACATGTCAAATCAACTTTCCTAAAATTATTACATACATTTTGTTGGATAGTAGTTTCAAGGAAAAAAAAAATAGAAACAATAAAATAAAATTAACGAGAGGCATTATGTTTTCTTTCTTCCATGCTACATTTGCATGTATCGTTTTCTCAATTTCATGTTTATTTATTTTGGGTTTGATCTGGATATTTATTAAGTTTGTTGAGAAATTTCTGTTTTTAAATATATTTATTTCTTAATTAGATTATTCCCCATGCAGGAAAACCTTAAATCAAGGGAGAGAGAGAAAAAAGGAAGACAGCAAGGGGCAGAGAGCGCGACCGGGGCCAGCGGCAGGGGCCAGCGGGATGGCAACCAGCCGCCGCAAAGAAGGAAAGGTGGACACAGACTGGCAGAGGCAAGAGGCCAGTTATAACAACCATGTAAGGATGACACAGACACACCGGTGAAGGCAACAGGCAGGGCAAATAAAGATCAGCAACAGTAACTTGTTAGCAATGTTGTGATGGTCTTTGACACAAAAACTTCAATTATTGCCTTGTCTATTATTAAACTTTAGTTATTTACCCCAAATCACACACTGTAGCAAAATCAAGAGCACAGAATTAATTTCAGTAATATTGGTAGGAAGAAAGGTAATAATTTTTGGCATATCATTGAAGTCATTAACTTTAACAAGAAGCCAGGATTCATAGAGATCTCAAATTAACAAGTTATAGATTATTTGATGAATTATGTACTTTCAGAATCACAATCCCTTCTTTTGTTTCCATATTGCATTAGATAGAAGCTATAGTGAAATTACAAAATAGCTTCTGGATTGCTGTATGATACAAACACATTATATGGAATTTTGAGGCGAAACATTAATAAATGTTGATGCAGTGAATGGTGACCATAACTCAGAACATATGGGCCTTAACATATGACTAATGAAATGTATATTTCTGTGTGAAGAATATCTTAAAAGTGTTTTAGTATGCATAGTGTGTTTGTTTTGTACAAGACTTCAATCTATCTATTTGCAGGTGTCTTTACCATAACTAGATTTTCTTGCAAATAAATGTGACCTTAACATAAAACCACAGGCAGTAATACCTTTTCCACTCAGTGTCTTTTTTCTCCTGCCTCTCCTCCTTCTGTTTGTCATTCTCCATTTCAAAGATTGTTGAATGCCGTGCGACTGTATAAAGCTAGATAGTAAATATACCCTTTTTTCCCTCCCTCTCACCTTACATCATTCTGACAGATAGAAAAGCTTTGAATCACACAAACAGGCACACATACACATAGATAAAGACAGATTTACAACAGACCTTCTTGACTGAAGTGGTTCTTGTTGCAGCGGTTCTCAGTTTGCAAGCCAACGATACAGGCTAGAAAAAAAAATCACAAGAGTAAGTCAGAAAAAACAACATGAGGGTTGAGGAAATGAAGGACAAAGAAATCATTTGGGTCATAGAAGTTTTTGATGAAAGATGAATAAGGCCAGTCACTTTAAAGCTGCAGTATATAACTTTTATTAAATATATATATATATATATATATATATATATATATATATATATATATATATATATATATATATATATATATATATATATATATATATATATATATATTTCACATATTTGTTGAAACAGTCATTATGTTGTGACAGTATGGTATGAGACAGTTAATCTCTGAAAAAATGTTTGCTCCTGTGCCTTCTCCCAGTGTTCCCAGTGATAACTAGAAACAACCAATCAGAGCCAGGGGGAGTGTCTTATCGCTGTCAATCACAATCTTGTGTGGCGCTGCTTTCCCCTCCCTTGTTGCTCTCTGCAGTGTAGCAGACAATGTCATGAATGCTGGTTTAGTTAACTTGTTCACAGATTACAGTGAATAAACAGTTTTACTGTAGCGGTAAGTTGTTTCTCCACCAACAGCGCATGTAGCAGCATCCTGGCTCTGATTGGTTAATTTGGTCAGGAGTGGTGCATTTCTTCAGACAGCAATAACAGTTCAAGGAGGAGATCAATCTTTTCACAGATTATCTATGGCTGTCACTGTCACAACAGAGTGTCAGTCACAGATATGTCAAATACTTTCTTGTATTTGACATATACAAAAATTTATACTTCAGCTTCAAAGGGGAAAAGTTTATGCATTCACTTATTTTATGCTTTGTGATTTTATTGAATAAGTTTTTTTGTAATTTCTTTCTGTGAAAAAGCTAAATTTTGTTGATTTACAAGCACAATAAAAAGAGTAAACAGAATGTGGAATAAACAATAAATTTGTGAAAAATAAAAACACTTGATGTGTGGGTTAGACTTTGAGGTTACTCTTGTTCCAATTTCTGAACAGTTTTGTGTAAATCATAAGAGATTATGTGTATGAGTATGACAAAATAACATTGCAATTAGTTGCAATGACTGTTCTTTATTTTAAAAAAGTCATTGCAACTTAAAAGAAAATATTGCTGGGAAGAAAAAGACAAAGAAATAATAGCAACACTTAACATCATTTTGAATTGCTCTACAGAACCTACCTTTTAATCAAAACATTATCTGCTTAAGTTACATAGTTACATAATTCACAAAATAAAAGTATTTTGGGTAAATTGTACTTTACTTTATCTTCTTGTTTTGTAGATAAAAAGTACAAAATTGATATTAACAAGGTTTGCATTGGTTTTAGGAGGGGGAAAGAATGTATAATTCAGTTTGAACAGAGGCCTCTTTTTTATCTCATTTGGGTCAAAGCTGAAAAGGAAGAAAAAAAACAGTGTCTTTATATTTTTCATATCTTGAAAGGTTTAGGAGAGAGAAAAAAACGCAAAAGGAACACCAGCTGAGAGAGATGAAGACACCCGATGTGAAAAAAGGCAAGATACCAGGAGAGTAAAACAGCAACACTGGAGGAAAAACACACACACACACACGCACACACACACACACACAGGGCTGTGGGGGCAGTGAAGAGGGCATTTTGGGTGAAGCAAATGAGGACATCGCTGCATGGTCCAAAATAGAAACTTCTTATCTTTATGAATGTCATAAACAATTGAAACCATGTATTTACATTCACTACATAAAGGACACATATAGATTTTTTTCTCACTGTCTGAAGTTAAATCTGACCAAACTTCTTTTGTTTTAGGTCAGTTAGAATTACCCAAATTATTTCTACTTTGTAAAAACCAGAAACCTTAGAGAGAAAATTTTTTAGACATTTTATGTCACTTTCCTTGAATTCAAAAGTTTACATACATTTGAACAGTATCAGAGAGAACTTTCTTAAAATTTATGACTTGGGTCAAACATTTTAATCCGCCCTTTTCTTCTTAGGGATGTAGTGGGTCAGGACACAGGGAAGGCATCTCCTCTCTTTCAGTTTGCAGCAGCATTTACTGATGCCGCCATTCCAGAATTAGAAATATCCCATGCAAAAGGTGTGTTTTATGCTCTGGACAACCATTTGTGCATTTCTGTATTTGTGCTGCTATAATAACAGCACAATTGCAGCAAGCCGTTCTTACAGTTTGTTCTTTCTGGGTCTGTGGTTGCCTGGTTTTTGCTAGGTTTTATTTATTTCATTCTTTAATGGCAGATGGTGACAATGGTTTCAATCACAGACATTTTCCCAGGTTCCTAAACAGGCTACACACTTTTTCTTGTGATATTCTGACCTCCTATGCCCTTGTATGTCATTGACATGGTAAAGATTTCAGTACAGATTTCCACTGATAAACCCCATTATCAACTTGTCCAGTCAGATTAGATAAAGATCTCCGACAGATACTGTTGTTGGTAATTATAGCAAAATTGATTGCAAAAACAACAAAAGGAGTCAGGGGAGGAATGGCATTCCTGTTCTTTTTGTCCTTTGTTTTCCAGAAACTGTTTCAATACCAGGATACACCAACATATAAAAGGTTTGTGCATGTGGCTGAAGAAGCTTATGTATTTCTATTCTTCATCTTCTCTATAATGTTTGTGCTAAATTATCTCCCAAGAACTGCAGCAAATTCAAATATCACACTGTGGAACTGGCATAAAAAGAAACAGCTACAGACATCAGTCAGATTGTATCTAATAACTAGTAATCATTCGGTTTTAGTTTAAATAAAAATATTTTTTTCCCATGATTTTGGTGAACCTTTTTGAATATGTGGTTATGTTTGCTATAATTCAAACTCCTTTCCCAGTTTGACCTAGTTATACATTTTTTTTCTGTCGCTATATTCATTTACCTTCAAACGAAAGCATCTGCTGAACCCATTTGTCATGAGCTTACTCACCACCAGCACTGATAAATCCTCTTACTTTTTAACTGTGCCACTTATTGCTTTCCCATGCTGTAGTCACAGTAGATGAATCACAAAGACAAATCTAAGTGTCGGCAGAGGTCATTGCTCCAGATATGCATGCATTTTAAACCTGTCTGTCTGTATTAATAATTAGTGCACACGTTGTTGGCTGCTGCACTCTTTGATGCGGTTTGAGTTGCTGCATGAGAGAGAGGAAAACCTTTAATTGGAGTTAGGCTCCACTGTCACGACATTAGATCATGGCACCCTCCAAATGTACTCTCTGCAGTGGACAAGTGTTGACACAGGCGATACAACTTAAACTATGTTTATTTAGCTCATAATTCTTAATTAGCCACATCCATTTCTTTAAGTGAGGCAGGGTTAAATGTATTTTGACTTTATATGTACAAGACAAAAATAATCTACATTATTTACATCCCTTTATGCTACGGTGAAATCTTCAGTTTCTATATCGAGTGATATAGCCAAATAAATAACTATGATACAAATCAATACAGCAAACATTTTAAAAAAAATTGTATTACATTTAACAGTTTGCAATTAAACTTTTAATTGCAAACTCTTTATTGCCAAGATGTCCACAAGCTTTGTGCGGTCCTCAAACTATTTCAGGTAAGAGTTCAGCCAAGTCTGGGGTTAACTAATTTTGATTTTATAACACAACTCCAGTATGTGTCTGTACCACTGTTTTTATCAACAAGATAAATGGTAATCATAAATATCTGTTTGTCTGTGCATGTTGGTCTCTCTCGAAAAAAAAAAAGTAGTAAAAAATCTCCATCAGGCTACTACCTCTATTATTAAAGGATATGCTAATAAAGAAACATTTTGTTGAAGTTGTTAATTATTGCCGGCCCATGAAACAGTCAAAGTTTTTTTTCCTACTGCAAATAAAAGATGCATGCATACACTGTACCTTAAAGAAACTCTGTTCAGCTGTTGACCTCATTTCCATTTCCATAAAAATCCACTCCTAAAAGACTCCAGGCTATACTTGCCCTCCAATCTGACCCAATGTTTACGGCTCTGTTTATGTAGCTCAACAACCCAATCTTGTCAGAAACAACAAACACCAACGATCACATTGAGCCTCAGTAGCAATTAACATTACAGTGCCCAGAGACCATACTACCATGGCACAATAAAGCAGAAATTACATAATAAAAATTCAAGTTTAATTGAGCATGCATTAGTATGCACCGAGCTGTGTAGATAAGACTGTTTCTGCATGGTTTTTGTGTGTGTGTTTGTGTATATTATGCCCTTCTATCCACTGACTTCTCATTCTTCCCTGGAGGGTTCCGTCAGACAAACAAGGAATGTCTCACTGATTTGTTCTCTCTGATCAGTGACTAATCACAGCTGGTAAACGCAAATACGTAATCACATGACTATATCTTAGAGAGAGCACTTATGAGATGTATGAACAATGAAGATATGACTTCCTATGCATTTCTGATGCCTATAATTTTTTACTTAATGTGCGTACTTCATGGCTGTTTATTGCTTAGAGTGTACATAAAAAAATTATTATTCTGCTGCAGTTCTTCTCTTGATGACACAAATGGCTTTTTAAGGGTATGAATTTGATATTGAAGTATACTTAAGGAACAAGTAATGGTCTTAGATTTCTTCCATCTATGTTAACTTTTAAATATCAGTATCATTAATAAATAATTAAACTATTCAGATCGAGCAGTGACATGACAGAAGAAGCAAACTAATGGGTGCAGGCAAACGTCCCATGGAGCAGTTTGCATGTTTCCATCTGCAGGGTCATGTCAGAATGCTATCTTGTGATTACTCAATTGTTAAAAACTTTTACTGGTAACTACTACTGCATCATGCTTTCTATGTCAGGCTATCAGAAGACAGTATAAGACAGTGTAAGAAAACAGTTGGCATTAAAACTGACAAATGCAACCATGATTGTAACGTTACCTGAAAAAACAGAAGGTGACAATACTTTGGGCTTTCTTCATTTTGGGCTATGCACTCAACAGTGTTTTTGTATTTTGCCTAGTCAGTAAGAGCACTGCTGTATCATTTGTTATTATTTCTCCCAAAAATGAAATGGTTTTTGGAGGCCTTAGCAAATGTGAAAACTCATCAGACTTGCATAGGCGTGCATGAAATGGATGCATCTGAAGGGTTTTGCAAAAGTCAAGATAGAAATAGCTCAGCAGCGCCACTGTCGACTATCGGCCCTCCTTCTTTAACTTACTTTAGAGCAGCGATGGACTCCAGTCCTTGACTCAACTTCCTCGAGGGCCAGTGTTGTAAAACTTTTAGACGTAATGGTCAAACATACCCAAATGAAATAGCTGAGTAATCTTGGCATGCAGTCGGGTTCTCCAGTGCCCTGCTAATCATGTAATTATGTATTTCAGAAATACATAAGTCATCACCGAGATTTCTGTCAGAGGTTGCAATACATTTTTTCAATATCTGTCATTTTGACAGACGTTAAAAAATTCTGTCAAATCCTGTGCTTAGGGTGTTGGGGTGATGAAATTCCTCATCACCCCATTCGTTTGGCTCTAACTTACACAAAAATCATCTGACCTGAACCAAATCCAACATCAGATATATTAGTCCAACCCCTAAACAATACTTATGCTAAAATGTGGTGGGTGTGGTCTAATTCCTGCACAGTGCTTCCCAGAAGCATTCAAACAGTCACAGATTTTCAAGCAACTTAAATGTGTTGTGATCAATGCAACAAATTGTTTGACATTATCTACAAAGAAAGTGGGAAAAACGAACATAACCACAATAGTGAAAGAGAAGAGAGACTTTCTACTCTGATAGAAGGAAAATGGTTAGTTCACACAATTTCTGAGTAAAAAACAAAAGTAGCTGGTTCATATGTTTCAGAAGAACATCAAAATATAGATAACCGTTACTCTGTATTATTTATTTCTTTTATCTAGGCAAAACTGAAGCATGTAATTAAGATAAGAAAATGAACAAACACATAATACCAATCAGAAGCAGATCAGTCAATCAATCCAAAAAGGAAACATCAGTAACAGCCAAAATACAATCGATAACACTGACATTGTTGTTGTACGCACCGTCTCTGGAAATACAAAGCCATACAAAGAGACCAAAAAAAGCCTCAAAATTGGAGAAAGCATACAATTCAGAGAAAGCCATTCAGCTGCAACTTCTCATTCAAACCGTTTGGGTTTACTGTTTGTAAAGTGTGAATCTATCTCTTTTAACAGCAGACACCATTTCTAAGCATGCTGGTTATCTACCATTTGGTGTTCTTCTACTGTGATTTCACAGATGTGGGACTCTAGAATTTTATATGAGAATATGGTTTCGGTCTTGAAACCATACTGAAACCATATTCGGTCTATGTTATGTCTCTTAAAGAAGCTTCTGCTCTTTCCATTCTACCTTCAGCATGCCATCACAACAATGCTTCTACAGTATCCAATTTATAACAGTTCTTAAGAGCATTACTTAAATAGTTATTAATATGGGCTCATCACACTTCCACCAGGTGCTTGCTAATTGCTGCTGTTGTTCTGGAGACGGCAGGAGGAACTTTATGGCATTTTGAGAGGAAATATTTAGGCACCCTGAATGGCTGCCATGTGAGATTCAAGGATTTCTCAAACTTGCATGAAATAATCAAAGCAACACTCCAGGCATGTTTTTGATGAGGGAATAACATTACAATATGATATAAAGCTCAAAACAGTAGATTGTACTGCTAAGCACTCTTAAGAAGGCCTCATGAAAGAATAGGAAATAGGTTTTATTATATATCGCTAACTTTTATTCACTTGAACGTAAATACTGGATACGTGGAATAAAACAATATTGATCAGTCAGTACAATGGTAACCTCCTAATGTACTTGTTTATTCGTAACTTTTAGCCAATCTGTGTGTCCTATATTCCTCCCTCCTTGATCCTTCTTAACCCCTTTCTCTTATCTTGATCTTTTTGTTTCTACCTTTCTGCCTCTTCTTTCACTCACCTCTACATTGTTCTCCATTTATCTATGTGTGTTGTCTCCCTTCTTACCCTGTACTGCTCCTAACCATCACTCACACCTTGCCCTAGTTTGCCACTCTCAAACTCTCCTATATCTGCCCCTGCCGTCTCATCCCCCTTTGCCTTTCCTTTCCTCAGCCTCCCCTTCTTCTCTTTTTTTTCTTTGGACAGAAAGCCAATTGGAGCTGTCTAAATAAATGAGAGTTGTCTGAGATCATTTAAACAGCCATAAATAACATCAAGAGAGAAGGCAAATAATGAGTGGACATCTCTCTTGAATGCCGACACACTCAAGATTATACCGTACACATGCACAGAAGCAAACGCTCACAGTCACACACATGCTTAAGTGGACTCCTCTTCTAATTTGTCTGATAGTATGTTATAGGAAGATAAGCACCTAGGCAGGAATCTGGCCTGCCCAAGGTGCATTAGCACACCTTTTCCTGGTTTCATCTGTCAGCCTATGGGAGTATGCTGTATTGTTTGCTAATTTGCCTTTTTCAGCCATTGTTTGGGAAGCCAGTGGTGCTATAACTGTAGGTAATGGGCTTTGTATGATTATGCATCCCAAGCGAGAGCCCAGAGTCTTGATAGAGAGATCATTCTGGGTAATGGGTCTCAGAGATAGTGAATGGTGCTCTTTGTGTTGAGTTAATGCCATGCTGCACAGGTCACACGGTCGCTGTTCACTGGTCTAAATCCAACATGCATGAAGGCCACACGTCATACATTGGGAAGTGAGAGGGTAGTTGGAACTCAATTGATTAAGCCTGTCTGTGTCTTGAACAGAAGAGGACGAATGGCGATTTTTTAATTTTTTTGTCAGTCACTGGCAAGCTTTGACTACTGGTTTCTGACAGTGTTGCCAAGTAAGGCATTAAATAATAAGCTTCCTCCTTCTTTTTGTCTGTTTGTGTGTGTCTAGGGGTGCACATGTGTGTTACTGACTGTCTTTCTCTGTCATAAATATTTAGGTTGGAATGAAACACTGCTAGCTTTGTGTGGAGCCTGCACACACGCACACACACCCCGACACAGCGTTTCTCCATCAGTGTCCCTCTTAAATACTACAGAGTTGGCACTTATTAGAACCCTTTACACATCAGGCCAAATCCATTTTACGAGTGCCAATTTCATTCTTGGAAGGTAAAGCGTCTACACCTCAAGGTCAAAACATTCCAGTGAAAGCCGGTCTTGCTCTGTTGAAGAATTTGATGAAAATGAATGTTATTTCTGCTCGCTGAAATAGCCATCATGTTTCCCTGGTTTCCACAACACAGCCTGGCATATGCTAATATGTAGAGTAAATATGCACACAAGCCTGGAACTTGTGTATAAAACCGGAGTTTTTATATCATTTTTAATTTCTATGTTATGTTCTTTTGAAAATTATATTTTCACAGATATAAAAACAAAACCTGCCCTACCTTGGCATGATGCATGTATTTGTATGTGGTTGTGCCTCTGTGTGTATGTAATATTTCTGTCGGCAATGTTTTTTCTTTTACTTTTGCTTTTTTACATGGAGATGCCACACATGAACAGTGCCAGAAGGTGCAGTGGGAGTGAGAATGTGGGTGTTTTGTTTTATATATACCAGCTTTGAACTCCTGATTATGCTTATGATATGTGTGACAGACTCCCTCTAGAAGTGCTTGAGAGAATCAAAGTGCCCTGGAGAAATAGTATGTTGATGGAGGGTGGGGGATGGCAGAGAAACGGATGGATGGAATTTTAGTTAATCTTTGTTGTAGGTCCATGCAGTCCGTGTCTATGCCTGCTTTTCAGAAGCTAAATCCCAGTTGTAGCTGAGCTGGTTATGACAGACATTTCTTTGTAACTATTCTGTGTTGTGCAACAATAAATTTATCCATTTTAATCCAAGTAACAAATCACGGCATCACGTCATTATCAGGAATTATTAGCCAAAGAATTATGTTGTTAGACAGCGTTGTTTGTGTGATGTGTACAGAAGTATTTCGCTTTGTGTGAACATTGCACATTGCTTCTTAGATGGGCCTGGAAGTTCTATAGTCAGATGCTTTATATGTTAGGCACACATGAGAATATGAAAAGAAAACAGGAGAAGGTAGATAATGTAGCAACATCAAATGGAGCATTTATTTAAGAGGGTGGTATTATGTAAAATCAACATTTTTGAGATTTACATTGTGCTATGACATTATTCCCTCATCAAAAACAAGCCTGAAGTGTTTTTTTCATCCATGTTTGAGAAATCCTTGTATCTCCCATGGCAACCATTTAGCAAAAAGCCTGGGTAGACCTAGAGCCGTCTTCGAGACTCTGAACTGCCGTTTCAAAGCTTCCGCCTCACAGAGTACCCCTCCCCTTCAACTCCCCCGCTCAGCGGCGTCAGACTCGTCAACAGCAATTAGCAAATACCTGGTGGAACTGCACATCTGTTGAGCTCACTATGAGTTACTTTTTAGTGCAATGCTGATAAAAACATTGTTATAAGGTTAATAGAGGAGCGCTGTTGTGATCACTTTCTGAAGGCGGAGTTTTATAGTTATATATATACAGTATATATATAAAAAAAATAAAAATAAAAAATTCCCTTCTCACCCACCACGGGTGGTTCTTATCCTCTGAGCTCGGGTCCTCTACCAGAGGCCTGGGAGCTTGAGGGTTCTGCGCAGTATCTTGGCTGTGCCAAGGACTACACATTTTTGGACTGAGATGTCTGATGTTGTTCCTGGGATCTGTTGTAGCCATTGGTCCAGTTTGGGGGTGACTGCCCCGAGGGCCCTGATGACCACAGGCACCACTGTGGTCTTCATCTTCCAGGCCCTCTCCAGTTCCTCCCTGAGGCCCTGGTATTTCTCTAGTTTCTCGTGCTCCTTTTTCCTGATGTTGCAGTCGCTTGGTATTGCTACATCTACCACAACGGCTTTCCTCTGTTGTTTATCCACTACGACAATGTCTGGTTGGTTCTGGTTGGTTCGCCATTAACATTTTGTATATATATATATTGTATATATTGTATAAACACATGAAACATATATATATATATATATATATATATATATATATATATATATATATATATATATATATATATATATATATATATATAAAATAGGTGAAGGTAACATTGTTACTTGAATATGCTATAAAATTAACTACTTGTCTGGAAAACACATGAGACTGCTCTGTAAATGTGTTTGTAGAGGCCTATAAAGGCTCTAATGTAAAGTACCAGACATTAGATAAAGTGAATTGAAATGTCAAAAATCTGCATTATTTTGGAGAAAGGACAAATGCTGGAGAAAGTTTGGTGAAACTCAAAACTCAATTCCAAGTTGAAATGTTCAACTTGGAATTTCTATCCACATTTGTATGTTGAGTTATGTGCATGAATGACATCGTTTGGAGGTTTTATTTGCCTACATCTAAAGCCATTTGACAGATGACATCTTAATTGAAATGACAAATTAAACTGCATATTTGTGAGCTACCCAGGAGGTACTTGACCTTTCACATTTTGACTACTGCAGTTGGTTTTCGACCCTGAACCAGATTAAAATGTCAAGAGGCTATAGGCTATTGTCTTTGTAGAATTTGACAATGCTGGTATATGTCTGCTATGATTTTATTTTGTGTGTGTGTTTGATTTATCTTTAATGACATTTAGTATTTACCTTTGTTTTCAATGACTATGATTATGGAATTACCTTAGAACTATAAACATTTCTTTTTCCATAATATAGTTCTAGTAGATTTTTTTTCCTGAGGTTAATTATAGGGGTTTTTATTATTTATCAAACAGAGAGTGAGATGAAAGCTGACAGAGAACCAGCGATGGGAAACTGTAGATTATTATCACTGCAGAAGGATTAAAATGTCCCGGAACTCTTTGATGCCTCAAGTCTTTAGCTACCTCTCCTGTTTGGCCCACTTCTCTTCTGTCTCCCCCACGGTCATCCAGCTCTGTTCTCTGTGTATTGTTGGAAATGGGGGGCAATGGAGAGAGAGGAGAGATGTGGGAATGTGTTAGAGTAGCAATCATCTCTCCAGCTTCTAAGAGGCTTTCGGGCCTGAGGTTCTTAGTTCTCCACTCGTTTTCACTCTAATGGTGCCTTCCTTTTCTTTCTCTCATCCCCAATTTCCTCTTCATCCTAGCCCCCTTTTTTACTCCTCTTTCATTCTTGAATTCTTCCTTCCTTTCAGCCATACTTAGCTATTCCCACATGCTCCCTCTGCATCTCATTCATTTTTGCACAACTGTTGTCTCTTGCTTCCTGTCTTTTACTTCAATCTTACCCGCTCTCTTCTCCCAGGCCTGTCCTCTTAATTCTCTCCCCGTACTCGTCATAGGGACAGTAAATCCCTTGGTGGTTAGAGCACTGAGCCACAGAGCACTTTGATAGTTTGTAGGGAACCGACACTCCGACTGCCATTCCGGACGGGCTCTGTCTGGTGTCTACTCAGGCAGATGCAGAGGAAGAATTGCTTATTTCTCACTCAAATGTGTGTCCTTGCTTCCGAAATGGACACATGCACAAGGACTTGCATTGGCTTCTGTTCATTTTTCATCTATTTCCACAGTCTAACCCTATCTCTTACCTGAAACCTAACCATTACCAGTATTTAACCCTAAACTCAACTCACAACCTTAGTCGTGCCTCTTACCCCAAATCCTTAAACAGCACTTCTTGGACCCCACAAGCATAGTTGATGGAAAACAGGCCTGACAACGTGAGTAATGCTAACACACATTCAGTGAAGTATTGAGCTGTGTGTAATTAAATTTCCTTGGTGAGTTAATAATACAACCAAATCAAAGCCCTTAAAATGCCTGTCATGAGTTTCTTTCCCTGGCAAAAGTTTTTATCTTTTTTTTCCTGCCCTCTACTCAAAATGCTTTACAGATCACTTAATCTAAAATATGCCGTTTAATCTGGAAAAAATTGAAATTGTCATCAAACAAGAAATTTGCCCTTGTGAATGCTGATTTAGCATGTGGTGTTCCCTTGCAATGGCTTGAAATATAATGAAGTGATTCAGTTGTTTATAATGCATGAGTGCACGGCTTGTAATCAAAGAAAATTGTGTTCACTTGCCGGGGAAAATGAAATAATGATAATGTTCTTTAAAATGAATGCTTTGTGGGATTTAAATTCCGTAAAAGTGAGTTAGGTGAAATAAACTCATTGCCTGTAATGTATGATTTAGCTTCAATAAAGGGAGGGGGGATACACAGGCTGTAATATTTAGCAACTCGATGGCAGTCTGAAAGAGTGGATTGAAGCTGAAATCATTCATGTAGACACTTGGCTTTATGATGTCTGTGATTTCGGGTTTTCCTGTTGCTTCTCAGATCCCTTTCCCTTTATCTAGCCTGTTCCTACAATCTTTGATGGTTTGCATGATTTGTGGGTACAACTTTCTGTTACTGAAATCAAACTGCTGCATAAAAACTAAATTAGTTTTTGTAATAAATTAATTGTGCTTGATTACAAGTGTATCAAGTAGCTACATTTGACAAAATACCGTATTTTCCGCACTATAAGGCGCACCTAAAAACCTTCAATTTTCTCAAAAGCCGAGAGTGCGCCTTATAATCCGGTGTGCCTTGTATATGGACCAATATTGAGCCACAACAGGTCTCGCAACTACAGTAAGCAGCCACCGACTTCATTTTCCCCCATAGAAGAAGAAGTGCGCGGTGCACGCTGGGTTTTGTGTAAAGATCCCAAAATGGCTCCTATTAAGAGACACGCTTACGACACAGAGTTTAAGTTCAAGGCGATCAGTCACGCAGTCGAACACGGGAATAGAGCAGCAGCCAGAGAATTTAACATGAACGAATCAATGGTGCAGAAGTGGATATATATTGTGATTGCACTAACGTTTGATTTACCGTAACAGTATCAGACTGTTTTTTACGTGTTTATTGAATCAAGAAAATGTTCCCCTCCACTATATGTTATACCTTGCTGTTGTTAAAAGATAAACTGTGTCACGAAAATACCACGTCACTTACTTTACCTCGGGGGAAAATAATAAAACAGCTGTTTATTCAATTTGGGAATGAACGGAGTTTTCAGAACACTGGTTTGTAATTTATTAATAAAGTTTGACTGACCTATCTGACTGTTTTGTTGACATTCCCTGTAGCGCAGCTCCATCTAATGGATGCATAACGTAACCCCATCCTCTACTGTAGCGTCTATTCTATGCGCCTTATAATGCGGTGCTCCTTATATATGAAACAAGTTGTAAAATAGGCCATTCAATCTGGAGAGACTCAGACGGAGATGAGAAGACAATTAGAAGAGTTTATTGACAAACAGAATTTAAAGTCTTTGGCGCTCGGGCCCCGGCTGGGGATAACGGTTATCGCAGCGTTAGCGATAGGCTTCAGATGAGCATCCCCGATGCTGTTAGGAACGTCATCCCCCAGGGCCCGGCACTGGTGGTGGAGGTTGAAGAAGGGTGCGGGCCTCGGACCGGGCGAATGGAGGAGAAGGGGTGGTGGTGGGTTGAGCTCGGCTGGAGAGCGAAGGACGTCATGAATGAAGGTCCTTATCAGCTGGGACTTGGTCGGTGATTGGACGTGACGTGGCTTGGTCCGGCGTTGATAGGTCGACGATTGTGGGCAGGTCGCTTCAATTAACGGGTCCCGGTGGGGATAAAAGAGTCTTCCAGTTTGAATTTGCGCCTAGGCTTCATTTCATTGAAGGTGCGCCTTATAATGTGGTGCACCTTATAGTGCGGGAAATACGGTAAGCAAAGTTTTTCAATTTTATTACAATGGTGCCAGGATGAATAGCACACACAATGTGTATTATGATGATGTAGAACAACCTCTATCCAAGTCAAGTGGAAACTGGAATATTGCCGAGATTCTGATGCGTGAGTATAGTTTTGTGTATGTGTGAATTTTCTCTTTAAACAAAGGATCCCTCCTGGAGAGCGACTGACCCGCACACCAGTCTGCAATTCCCGTCATCAAACGACTGCAGATTTAAAAAGGAACAGGACGTCTACACTTTACCTGACGATCAACCTTGCTGGTAGAGTCAAGTCCCTCCCCCCCCCCCCCCCCCCCCCCCGTGTTCTCACTCTCACTATGCCAATATGTTTCTTGTAGTTTCTGATGAAGCTATATATGTTCCCTTACCAGCTTAACCTTGTGCTCCCTCTGCTTTCAGGTTAAAGTTGCCACAACTCTGGATTTTTCCAACAATATTTCTTTGTCAGATTTCCTTTCCTTCATTTGCATCATGGTTGCCCACTGCAGTTTCATCATCACCAGTCGTCATCTGAATTCCCATTCTCCAACCCTCTGAGTATATTTGCCTTTTGGACCCCAACACTCACTGTTCGGTCTCACAAATCCTCACTGAGACAACTCCATTCTCGACCATCAGGATTTGCATTCCTCCTTCAACTCTGTCGTTTCGAGCCAGTGGGCCGTTCTCATTTCAATCCCTACTATTTATGTATTGTTCATCCTTGTTATTCCTCACCCAATCAAACTGCTCCTGTCCTAAACTTTCTCATTCTTTAGATTCTCAGGTTTAAGGGTTGACCTTAAAAATGGCCTCTGGCTCTACTGCCACAACAGTTACAGTATTATGGAAGTTTAAAATATACTTTTTTATTTGAGGCTGATATGGCACTTTCCATGCTTTTAAGTCTTGAGAGAACGTTAATTGAACTAAACTGTTAACATGTCCAACAGTACAGACATGTGGAGAGGGAATTTACCATAAAAGGACATTTGCCACTTGCCAAGTGGCAAATCACATCTGGAACTCACTCAGCTGCTAATCCTTCACAGAAGCTGTTGTTTGTTCTCTTGTAATCAGGTGTGGCCCAACCCTCTACCTGAGCTAAGAATTTTCCCCCTTTGGCTAATTGTTTACAAATGAAAGTCATCCATATCCGTCTTTATTCTCTCTGCTGGTAACCAATGCAAACTGAACACCAATTCCTATGGGACGACTGATTTAAGCCCATAGAAGCTCAGACTGCAAGTTTGGGGTAGCTGTCCCTCTGAACGGTAAACCTCCACCCCAGTTTTGAGGCTGTTTTTCAGCCTTCCAGTCAGTTTTATTCCAGGATTGTCCTACTGCATTTTTCTCCATCCATCTTCCCATCAACTCAGACCAATTTCCCTGCCATTGCCAAAGAAAAGCACCCTGAAATTATGATGTTGCCACTATCCATCTAACACTATGAATGATCTGCTCAATTAAACAGGAGCCTGTCAATGAGCCTGTCAATGATCCAGTCATTCCGGCCAGATGTATTTGAACAAAGAATCATCTAAAACTCAAAACATTTGCTCACTTAGTTCATATTGCCTACCTCTGCTGTAATGTGTTGCACAATTTGGTGCCATATACTGTATAGCATTTTGCATTTCACTCTTACTCTTATCTAACCAGACCAACTTCTTAGAAAGGTTTACTGTGTACCCTACATGGCTTTTGGGAAACCACAAATGGGACTTTTTGTGGCTTGATGTGTGGATATCTGCAGCTTCTCCAGAGTTACCATTGACCTGTTAGTTGTGTCTTTGATGAATAGGTTCCTCACCCAGCCTGTAAATTTAGGTGAAAGGCATTGTTTTAATTACTTTTGTTCCATGTTATTTTGCTTAATGGAGTATTTGCTGCTCCATGACACGTTCAAAGAGTGGGTTATTTTATTTTAACCTGGCTTTCAACTTCTCCATGGTTACCTGTCTGTTCTGCAATTGAAAGATTTTTGGAACAGACACAAAAAAAGAAGCTGAACTTCAAATGAGGTAATTTAAATACATTATTGCAAAATATAATGCTATGGAGGCATGGTATTCTGCTGAAAGACGTATTTTTGGAAATTCAACAAAGAGAAGCAGGTGTCTTAATTTTTCCTGCTTACTTTACAATATTTATTATCTCATATTTCAAATAGAATAGCAGGAATGCTCTAAAGTACAAAACAGTCCTTCATCTTTCATCAGTCTAAACTTTCTCCTCAGAACTGCTTACAAAGGATTTTGAGATAAAAAAAAAACAAAAAACTGTAAGCGTATTGTATCTGATATTGTTATCCCATTGGCTCATGAATGCAATATTTATTTGAAGATATTACAATCCATCTGTATTTAGCACTTTGTCTCAGCTGTCAGATATAGAGATAAAATATGAGTGTTCAATAATTGGGGCTCAAATCCCTCCAAATCCCTCTGCTTTAATATGACATTTGGTTCAATGCTCTCATTATTACAGCATTTAACATGTGACAAAGCCCCCCTCACATGCACATGTGAGGGTGTGCATACACACCCCGGCACACACACTAACTGGGGAAACACCCCAATTTCAGTGGGACTTTCTGGAAAATGCATGACACATGCACGCACTCACATGCACACCATCAATCCTTCAGTTAAGCTTGTGGAATTGATGTGCCCCTAAGCTTGCTTTTTGTTCATGCATTATGCCCCGAGGAGAGGGCTTCTGAAAAGCAGTGGCTTCTAGAAAATAAGCTTGGGATCAGACTGAAAGGTAAACACACACACACACAGAAGGGGAATAAGAGTAAATTTAATGGCGCAAATGCACAATTTCAGAAAGGAAATATTTCTGAGGAAAAGTCATTTGACTGCACAAAATCGTTCTCTATCTTCCTGCTTCTCTCCTGCCGTGGAGCGTAAACACTCACCTGTAAGCTCAAGGATGAAACCTGCACAGTGTGTCTCTGCCTCATGCTGGCTTAGCCACAGACCTAAGAAGAACAGTGAGGGGGATATAAAGTGGGGATGAAGACATATGACAGAAAAGCTCTGTAAACAAGCCACACACAAAGGCACACCCCTTCAAGCACATGCACTCAAAGACACAGATGCATATACAGTGGCTCTTGTTTGCCCCCTTTTTTTCTCAGCTGCAGGAAGGTGCGGCACTTCATGTCAGACTGGGTGTCCTGTGCCATGTTTGGGTTTCTGTTCTGTTTTCTGTTCGACTCTGTGGGGAGCATGGGGGATGCAGTGTGGGGTTGCTGCTTGATGTCAGTTTACTCTGAAGCAGTGAAGGCTGGCTGAGGCACTGACTAGTACTCTCTATAGGAGGTGTTGCTTTGGCTTTTCAGATGGTGCTAAACCTTTCAGACCTTTAAAACCTCTCCTGCACTGGAAAAAAGCAGCTAAGCCCCGAAGGATGTGACACATCCTATTTGTTAGTGGGTTTTCAGTCTCGATCCTGATTACAAATTCTTCAAGTGGAAGAAACACAAACACAAAGTTTAGTAGAAATATGGTGTGTTGCTCAAAGTTTGCATGGGAATTATTTGTGGTTTGAATTATATCCCTTTAGAATCAATTATGCTGAAAATGCCTACTTTTGCGTAAATAATTGTTTTGTCAGATAACAGTGAGACAGATAAAGCATAATTACAGAAGTGAATGTTGCTGAATGATCTAGTAAATATGAGGTTCTTAATTAGAAGTCACTCAGAATTGATAAGATTAACTTTACTCATTAACTGTGTCGAAATTATATGTTTCCAATCCAAACAAAGTGATTGTTTCTCGTAACTAAGGCTTTAATTGCATCAAACATCGATGCTAGGTATAGAAATGCTTTTCATAGGATTAACAGCATTGAGAAAAGCTCAGGTAATTTTAGCTTTAACAATGACATCAACAAGCAGACACCATGTTTTAAATTAAACATTAGATCTGAAATGTAATTAAGATTTAGAAATATGTCATACAGGAACTAACAAAAAAGATTTAAAAGACTAGTGGATCACTTCCTCTATCCTTACACTGATTTGAAACATGCTTTGATAATCACACAAAAAGGATCAAAAGGGTCAGATAGTGAATTTGTGTGTATGAGAGTGTATATATATTACAATAATTGTTACATTTTCATCTTGCTTTTCTGTTGTTGTGCAACTTAATTTTGTTTAATCATATAAAAACTAACTGAAACCTGTTAGTTTTTCTGGCAGTAACCTGACAAAGAAATATGGAGAAGTTCAAAGCCGTGGCACTGACTATTATTTTAATCATATCTTATTGACATTTATAGTTTAAGACTGTTGGGTTCGGATCAGCTTACACCGGTTAAACACTTCCAAAATGTTTTTAATGTTATGGTAAAGGACAAACTGGCTTGACAAATCCTGCCTTATTGCATCCTCAGTGCTCTTTTTAAGCCCTTTGCTGGCAAAGTTGATTTATTTGTCTTTGGCTTTATAATTAAAGGCAATATATTTGAATTCATAACATGTTCTGGAGCAGGGAACAAATTCAATCTTTTTTTTGGCCTAGTGTTTTAATGGGATCCACTTTTATAAAACCTTACAAATCTGTACTTGGCTGGCTAAGCCCCAAAACTCACTTTGTTGTATGCCCTTCAGAAAAAAAAGAATACTTTAACAGAACTCAAGCGAACACACGAACACTAGGCAATACATAAGCAACACCAAAGTCTCAAAAAAATAAAATAAAATCTCAGAACAGAAGTTTAAACAACATGCTAACTGTGCCTAATTGGTATTAGTATGATGTAACAGTGTAACACTAACAATGTAACACTATGATTTAACTGTTATTTTTGAAAACATCCTAAACCTGTTTTGAACAACATTTTCATTTTAAATAAGTCAGTCAGTTGCACAAGTATTATATTAGATCAATAAAAAAAGAAATGAAAAGCCGTGGATGGACACATGTCTTGCTCCTGTATATATCTGAAAAAAACTAAACATCAGGAAGGAGATATTTTGTCTCTCACTTCAGAAAGTGAAACTCAAGACATTATTTGGATTTATTATAAACGCAGTGAAATACTTTAAGATATTATATCCTGTAATTTTGATGAATATGGTTTACATTTGTCTCAGAAATTTTTAATATTACCTACAATCAACAACAGAAGGATATTTCAAATAGAAATGTCAATCTTCATAAAATATGCAGTCATTACTCGGCTGTGCCTCGTCTTGAGTGAATAACTGCATTAGTGCAGTGTGGCACGGAGGTGATTAGGATGTGGTTCTGCTAAGGTCTAATAGATGTCCATGTTGCTTTGATAGCAGCCATCAGGTTATCTACATTGTTAATTCTAGTGTCTCTCATCTTCCTAATGTGAGGTTTTTTGGCCAGTAAGGCACAGTAACACTTTGGTCATCGGATCAGATTTTGGTACCTTTAGTAGTGTGAGCAGGAATCAAGTCCTGCTAAAAAATTAAATCAGCAACTTTATAAAGCTTCTCAGCTAAGGAAACATGGAGCGCTCCAAATTGTCCTGGTAGATGACTGTGCTGACCTTGCAAGGTGAGATGCTGCAGCACCTCAAATCATCACAAGCTGTGGTTTCTCCAGAATCTGGACTTCCAAATAAAATACAAAATTAGAGAGCTTTGGATTACTTTGGATTACTAAGTAACAGTCCAGTCTTTTTTCTCCCTTAGTCCATGGAAGGCACTTCTGACAGTGTTTCTAGTTTAGTAGTGGCTGGACAGTAGAAATACAACATTTGTAGTACATGTCTATAGTTTGTCTGCACTGTTGATGCACTGACTCCAGCCTCAGCCCATTTCTTCTCCCTCAAATTGTTAAACTGATTTTCTTGGACAATCTTTATATCTATCCCCATTGCTGGTTCCCCCTTTCCAATCAGACTTTTTCGTTCCATTCAACTTCCTATGAATATGCTTAGATACAACCTTCTGTGAAAATTCAGCTTCTTTTGCACTGACCTTTTTTGACTTACCCTCCTTGTGAATGGAGTCAATGACAGTCTTCAGGATATCTGGCAAGTCAGCAGTTCTTCCTGATGATTGTGTAGTCGACTGATCCAGATTGAGAGTCTGTTTAAAAGCTCAAGAAACCTTTAAAGGGATTGTGAGTTAATTAGCCGATTAGGGTGAGACAACAGGAGTTTCCAAAAGGTAACACTGTTCACATATTCTAACTACTTAGACACTGAATTTTTGGTTTTCATACTCTGATCAAAATTATACCAAGTAAAGACCTGAAATATTTCAGTATATGTGGAATGAATCTATACAATATACAAGTTTTACTTTCTGAAATTAATGACAAATTATTGAACTTCTTGACAATATTCACATTTTTTAGATGTTCCTCATTAAGAACATTGAATTTATAATCAAAAGGTCGTGAGACTGAGAAGAGAGTACAGATCTCTATGTAATGCATGTTGATTTTAACTAAAACTAAGCCTTTGTTTAAGCAGCCAAAAAGTCTAAAAATTTAATTGAAATCTTCAGAAAACTTTCACTTTTGAACCAAATCCATTCGAGTTTTAGCCTAGAGGTCTACTCTCAATATAGACGTATTTTTTCAACCATAAATTCCACTTTTGATACAAGTCAAAAATAACCACTTTGCTTAAGGGTTATTCTCAGTATTAAGCTGAAGTGCTAGGTATGACAGATGATACCTAGCACTTCATTGTTTTATGAAGTGTGACATAAAACAAATGTTTTAGATTTTGAGGACCTTATTCTGCCCATTTGACCCAGATACACTCAGATAATGGTCAGGCAGGCTCTTCAAAAATCAGTCACTGTTATGAGTGTTCAAGAGAAAGTGCTTAGTAGAAAACAGGATAATTCCTTTTAAGCTCAAACACCATCGATCAGTTGTAGAGGAAATGTGGCCATGTATTTGTGTTTGTGGCTGAATGTGCGGGTGAGGGTCTACTTCAGAGCAAAACGTGAAGCATTTCTCTTTTCACTTTAGTAATGAAAGCCTAGGTTTTCCTGCCAAGGCTCTCCTAGTCTTTCTCTCTGACCTTCACGCTCAGTTTCAACACACTTACATCACCCTGTTCCAGCACAGTCCTTCACCATTCTTAAATATATGTGTTTGAAAAAGACTGCAATGAAACAGAGATGAGGATTCAAAGTGTGAAGCTCACAAGTCCCTCGCTTGTCTAGCTAATCCCATGTTAAGACTTGTGCAGTTTTCTATTACTGATTCTTGAGGCCTTTTGGACAGTCAAGTGTTTTCTTCTGCACTTTCAAGACAGCTTCTTACCCATATTACATCAAGTCCTTTAAGTATTTATGTCTATGCTGGTATGTTTGTGCAGGATTTTACATTTACAGTTACACAAAGTGTTTCACCGTAAAGATGGTTTGTAGTTTTGTTGCAACCTGAAGTGTGAAATAAACTTCAGTGGAGTTTGAAAACAAAATATGTGTATAGGTTTATGTCTGGTTGAACAATGTGTGTGCCCAGTTGATTTTTTTTTCTTTTTTGGGGGGGGATTTTATTGTAATCCATAAGGGGGCCCAGAAAATCTTTGGGAACCACTGAGTTATACATACAATTTAAGGCATTGTATAGTATGTCAGCAAGGAGCTGATTTAGTTATGTTATTTCAATATAGCAGATTTATTTTTGCTGGATGGAAAATGCAAATGAACTCTCAAAACTAAGTATGAATTTAACAAGTTATTCTTCCTTAAAAATTAGAACATCAAACAACAGTTAGAAACAGCTGTTTCCCTAACAGTTTAAGGGTTTACTTAACAGTCAAGTAAACCCTTAATACCTGAGCATACAGAAAACCTTGATCAACCCACATTATTCAAATGACCCAAAAGGGCCATATTACCACATGCTTGGGAAGAGGAAAACGTATAGAAAAGAAGATTCCTTGGGGAACAATGGATGAAGATTAGATATTGAAAATCCTCCAAAATTACCACATCTGGTAACATAAGTCATATTAAAAGGGACTTCTAAAATTACAAACATCGATGATTTTTTTATGTGGAACAAGACGTCATTCTCTGGGGTTAGAAAATCTGATTTGGGTTCTCCTGACAATTTAGCCACCAACCACTAATGTGGTTTTAATAACATCTCTGCTTGATGCAGTCCATGTTTTTTTAATTAATATAAGACTTTTTATGGTTAACTAATGAGTCAACAATTAATCTGACATGACATAACACAATGTCCTGTGCTTGACAGGAACAACAGTCCATTTACATTATGTGCTGAATAAAAAGCTCTTTGGATAAAATGTTTTACAGCATATATACTTGCTGCTCTAATTCTACTGAAAAAATGTCTCTGCAGAGCATTGACTGGGACAGACTGAAAATATATGCATGCCAATCTCTCTCTCTCTCTCAATATATTTATATACATGAATATTCCTTTGACTTCACTGTCATGCATTACTTTGTGCTGATGATAAATCCCAAGAAAATGTGTGCTTTTATAATAATAAAAATACAAAAGGGGAATGAATTATTTGACTTATTGTGCTAGAATAACTCAAAGAAACTAAAAAAAAGAGAATAACTGAATTTTGCTGGTTACTGTCATCAAAATTCCACTGGAATTATTAGAGTTAGTTAAATTGTGCCGCCGTACCCCATCCGTTTCAGATAGTGGGGTACTGTGGAAACAGTACGATTATATGAGGGGCCGTTTAGGACAAAATTTACGTTTTGTCTCTCACACACTACCAAAAAGTCTCGCATACTCCAAAAAAGTAGCCACGCACACTCCAAAAAATTACGTTTTGTCTCTCACACACTACCAAAAACTCTCGCATACTCCAAAAAAATAGCCTCGCACACTCCAAAAAATTACGTTTTGTCCCTCACACACTACCAAAAACTCACGCATACTCAAAAAAATAGCCTCGCATACTCAAAAAATTACGTTTTGTCTCTCACACACTACCAAAAACTCTCGCATACTCAAAAAAATTACATTTTGTCTCTCACACACTACCAAAAACTCACGCATACTCAAAAAAATAGCCACGCACACTCAAAAATTACTCACGCACATTCAAAAAATACTCAAATTGCGTATACACACACTACTAAAATGTCACACACACACACACAAACGTTAACTTTCTCGCTCACATACACTGCTAACAGCTCGCACACATACACACAAACGTTAACTTTCTCGCACACATACACTGCTAACAGCTCGCACACACACAGACGTTTATCTCTCACATACACAAGACTAAAGTTGAACACACACACAGTACTAAGACTCGTTTTATGTATGTGTGAGAGCGAGACGTTTTATGAATGTGTGAGAGCGAAACTCTTTTTGAATGTGTGAGAGTTGTCACGGAAGAGGCGGGGCATAATTTTTGGATCAAACTGCGCATGCGTAGATCCTAAACTATAAGTTTCGATTGTTGACTCACTGTATGTTCTATTACTTAGTATATTTGTGCTTTTAAATATATATAGAACGTTTAACTTTCTTGTAGATTAAATGTGCTATAGAAATAAATGAATCTGATTGATTGATCTTTGAACGAGAGAATTGGTCAGGCAGCTGCCATTTTAAACACCGCTCCGGAACGGAACAGAGATGAGAGTTCTGAATCTACTGTAGCACTGCGGGCAGTCGTTGAATCGTTTAATGCGCCTGTCAAAGTGCTGGTTGCCTCCGGAGAAGATAGAATGGTGTTTTAAATGGCAGCTGCCTGACCAATTCTCACTCGTTTCGAATTAGAGTTAGCCATGTTCGGTATAGCAAACTCTTTCTTCTTCGGCACTAGTTGGCGCCGGTTAATAATTCCTGTAATACTGGCACCCAGTGGACAGATTGTACTACAGCAATTTTGCTCTTTTTAATCAATCAATCAGATTCATTTATTTCTATAGCACATTTAATCTACAAGAAAGTTAAACGTTCTATATATATTTAAAAGCACAAATATACTAAGTAATAGAACATACAGTGAGTCAACAATCGAAACTTATAGTTTAGGATCTACGCATGCGCAGTTTGATCCAAAAATTATGCCCCGCCTCTTCCGTGACAACTCTCACACATTCAAAAAGAGTGTCGCTCTCACACATTCAAAAAGAGTCTGACTCTCACACATTCATAAAAAGTCTCGCTCTCACACATACATAAAACGAGTCTTAGTACTGTGTGTGTGTTCAACTTTAGTCTTGTGTATGTGAGAGATAAACGTCTGTGTGTGTGCGAGCTGTTAGCAGTGTATGTGTGCGAGAAAATTAACGTTTGTGTGTATGTGCGCGAGCTGGTAGTAGTGTATGTGAGCGAGAAAGTTAACGTTTGTGTGTGTGTGTGTGACATTTTAGTAGTGTGTGTATACGCAATTTGAGTATTTTTTGAATGTGCGTGAGTAATTTTTGAGTGTGCGTGGCTATTTTTTTGAGTATGCGAGACTTTTTGGTAGTGTGTGAGAGACAAAACGTAATTTTTTGGAGTGTGCGTGGCTACTTTTTTGGAGTATGCGAGACTTTTTGGTAGTGTGTGAGAGACAAAACGTAATTTTTTGGAGTGTGCGTGGCTACTTTTTTGGAGTATGCGAGACTTTTTGGTAGTGTGTGAGAGACAAAACGTAAATTTTGTCCTAAACGGCCCCTCATACGATTAATAAGAAACAGGAACTCAAAATACTTTTGCAACAGTTGCACACTTGTTGGAATGCTACAAAGTAATCTATAAAATGTACATCGGGTCTTATTTTATGTATTCCTTTTTATATTAGATGCTGACAGACTGCTGCCATGAAGTCATATTTTAGGTTCAGACATTCTAGTAATACCAGTGATGGCTTCTGAGTTATAAAACACCGGTCTGTGGAAGCTGGAGCATACAGGGGTGACTATAAGAAAGAAATATTAGAGTGGATTCCTAAAATGGAAGCTAAAGTGCAACTTGAGAATTTATGAAAGCTCATAGAAAGAAATGCATTCTCTCAGTGGGGTCAAATTAGGTTGTACTCACCAGTAGGTCTCTACATTCAAATAATCTGTTTGTGGAAGCATATCTTAAAAAAAGACTTTCACAGCCACATCACACTTTTGGGTAGTAAACCCAAATTTAATCAGAAGAGATCATATTTTAAAAGTGCAGTATGTAACTTTAATAAAAAAAAAGAAGAAAAGATCTGTTTTTTATATATTTGTTAAAACAGTCATTATGTGGTGACACTATAACATGAGACGATTGTTTCAATCTGTGAAAAAAGAGTGAGTTCCTTTGCCGTATCTCTGTGAAGTAACCAATCAGAGCCAGGAAGACGGTCTGACTGCTGTCAATCAGGCTGGTGTACATGTTGCTCACATCCTCCCCCTTCACCTCTGCTTTGTTAAAACTGTTTCAACACAACAGAGTCTGCCATGAATGCTCAGACGAGTTAGCATGGCCACAGACGACAGTGGATAAAAAGTTTTTAAAAAATGGATTCTCTGCCATTAGCAGGTTGAGCATATGTTTGTATGCACACTTTTCAACGTATGCACACTTTTGTCCTAATACTTTGAGGAACCCTTTGGTGAAATTTCAGCATTCAGTCTTGCTTGGGGTCCATCAGTATCCCACATTTTAATTTGGCAGCATTTATACCTTGGAAAAAATTACCAAAATTAACCATATTGTTGGGATATCTATTGTTCACACACCTCTTCGGTGATCCACATAGGTTTTCTGTTTTTAGGCAAAGATCTGTACTTTGTCTTAAATATCCCAAACCTCTTTTCTCTTATGAATCCATTCATTTAGTTTTTACAACCAATGTAATGCTAAAAAATTAGATCAATAGTAAACATCTAGACCTTTTAGGCCAAATCTAAGCAGTACTTGTGAAGTATCTTGTTCAAATTGTTCCAACTTCATAAAAAAAACTCAGTTCAAGTCCAACCCCAATTGTTGGTGCTTCAGGGGTTCCTTAGTTGGTGCAATTTGGTGATAAAAGAAAGTGAACAAGTGTCATGGTGGAAAAATGTCAAATGCTTTGTCTACTTAAAGAACACAGAGGAATCTCTGGGATAATGAATATGATGAGCGATTTGCTGTATCATATTTCGCAAACACTTTACCAGATCTGGAAAAAAAAAACATGCTTGTCTACACATTAATTTCTTATACTTTTGCTCACGAGACCAAAGAAAAATCATCTTGGCATCATCATTTTCACTGTGAGTTTATCAATGACACAGGATGTTAAAGGTGTTAATGCACGAGAAACAGAAGTAATCACGGAGCTGAACTGTTGAGTAGGTGGAATGTTATATAAAAAGCATGCAGTGCTTTCACATTGATGAGTCTGCAATTGAACCTTCATGTTTGTGAAAATCCTGCTGATCTCGCACTGAGGCACTGAATATGTGGTTTTATAAAAAACTTTTTTTTTTAAACTTGGATTCAACTACATGTCGAAGTGCCATTTTTTCTTAAAAAAATTTAAAAAGCCTTTTTGAGAGTTGAATGAAAATGTTTTGTGTGAGTTTTTTTTTCTACATACCCGTTGTTCTTGCTAAATGTAGAAAATATCTTAATGATGTACAGTACAGACCAAAAGTTTGGACACACTTTTTCATTGAATTCAATGAGAAGGTGTGTCCAAACTTTTGGTCTGTACTGTATTTACTTTTGCAATTTTAATGCTGAAGGAGATGAATACCTCAGACAAACCTTCTCTTGCTAAAATACGTTCTCATTTCTTTTTCATATATACTCTGTCTTAAAGATTTGAATTGTTCTCTCACTGGCAAAAATGTGTGATGCTGCATGCTGCAGATATGCAAAGAAAGAGATGATCTCCATAGATGGAAAGATGTTGTGCCAGGAGAAAATAGCATTAACATTGTGCCAGCAATCTTGTTAAAACTCCCACCCTAACCCCACCCACAATGCTACCACTCACACTATATAGTCTTGTTCTTGCCAAGCAATCCTATTAAACAACGAGTGTGGCATTTAATCTTTTAACAAGGGAGGCTGGGGGCTTTAAGAGAGACAGGAGCATTAGCTCTTTCACTACATATCATATTCCGTTTGGTCTCCGCCCTTCATAAAGCATGAAGGAACATCAAGTTGTTTCCGTTACAATGTCTCATTATCATCTCACTGTGTTCAAGGTGTATAAAAATTTATAATTTCCTAGACTTCCTTTGAAAGGAATTTCAAATTTCCTATTGATAGGAATAACTTTTTGAACGACCCTTGAATGTTCTGAAATGTGAAATAAACTGCAAAACCTTAAAACCACCAAATTATAAATAGTCTGCTATGATTTCACTAAATCTAATTAAAAAGACAAACCTTCAGGTTATGGGAAAAAATATTTTTTTTTTCCAGAGATTCTATTAATATAACTTGCATTAACATTTCCCCAACTAACCTTTTCTGTTTCTTTTTCAGCAGTTGACCTTCAAAGGTGTTTTTTAGTAAATCTGGAGAGATGTCTGATTTGCAAGCACATAAGTGGAAAATGCAGTTGTTTGAACGTGATTTTTGACTGAGAAGTGCAATAAAATTGAATTATTTGGGGCTGTAGTGGCTAACTGCAACTGATTTCCTCAAAAAGAACAACAATGAGCACTGTAAGCGAAAACATAAAAATGCAAGGCATAAACCAAGAGAAGGCCTGATTACCACTCATCGAGATGAAACTGACACCTGCCTCTGGGAAATCCACTCCTCTTAAACTCCTCCTGATTGGGCCTGATGAGCTTAACGTACGGGAGAGCACCTGCCAGTCACAGAGTACAAAGAGAGGAGGCAGGAAACAGACACACACCACCCAGTGAACTGCTCTATGGACATGACCCATGGTTGACAGTGTTAGATGTTCTGAAGATTTCACAAATTAATGATGAACTGGGATTTTCCAGTTTTTAAAGAATGCTAAAAAAGAGAAAATATCTTGTGTGGAAAAAAATTCTTGTTGATGTGAGTTGTTAGAGCAGGATGGGCAGACTATCTTGGAGTGGAAGAAAGACAACAGACGCCTAAAAGAAAGAATAATCATTACAAACAACGTATGCTAATTGTCGTCGCTGAACTCACAGCAGAACCTTGAAGTAGATGGGATACAACAACAACAACAACAAAAAAAATTCTGACCTCTCCAGTGACACCCCTGTCAACTAAGAATAGGAAACTATGACAATAATTTCTAAGGGTCAGCAAAATTGGACAATAAATGTTGAAAAAGGTTTGCTTTGACGAGACTCCATTTCAGCTGTGACATTAAGAGGGCATAGCCAGAATTATACAAAAACTTTGATACTTTGCATCAACAGTTCAGACTGCTGTTGGTGCGATTGTGTGGGGGACATTTTACCTGCACACTTTGCTTCAAGATTTACATATGATTCTGGTACAGAAATAAGTTTCATAATACATTTGTGAATGCCAGGCATTCAAATGTGTAAATTATTTCACACAAATCTTTGTTTGATTTTGAGACAACATTGCCTGTCAGGCTTGTCTTGTCCTTTGTGTGGGTGTTTAGTTGACAGTGACATTTTGAAGGGGAGCTAATTCTGCACCTCAAAATTGAAAATTGTTGAATTACAATAAAAAAAAATGCTTTCGGTTTTGTTTAAAAATAGGAGAGTTACATCGATTCTGTGCTCTCCAAACATACTCCCATCACTATAATTATAGTTAGATCCATCAAAAAAAAAAAACAACAACAGTTTTTACATTGTCTATGATGCATTTGAATTGAGGCACAGGGAATTTTCACATTCTGTGTAATGGCTAACATCTCTAGAGCCTCATCACGTTCTGTAGCTTTACAGGGTCATGCAATGCTTAAGGGTTTTTTCACTATGAAAAAAACCTAATAATAATCTTGGTCTTGCAAGAGGGTGTGACAAAATATATTTTCTTTTATGGACTATATGGACTATGAAAGAGTAGCTTAATCCTAAAATAAACCCTTCTCACCAAAAAGAAAGTTTGTTTTATTCTGTTTCTTTCATCTAGTGTGCAATATGTCATATTAGTTGAGAGAGCTACTCTAACACTTAGCACCCTTCAGCTAAAGCAAGCAGGCTGAAGTTAGTGTAACAAACGGACTCTGATCCTTGAAATTCACTGAAATTCACAGCAGAATAATTTCCCCTGGGACTCCTGACCACTGCCTGAAGCAAGTCAACCAAAGTGACATCTGTCAAAGAAGTGACAGTGGAGGAATCCTCTACCAAATTAAAACTAATCGTAAAGTACTTGCAGAGGAGCATGGCTCAAGGGACATTGGGTGTGATGGTTAAGCAACAATATTCACCTAGGACATGAGATATGAGTTTGCACAGTACAAGTTGCTTTAGATGTGGTTTAAATTGATAAACATGTTTATTAGGTTTCTGATTGGCCTTCATAGTTGTGAAATATATTAGAGATATAGGCTAATATTGCTTCGTTAGGAATAAATACAGACATATGTTATTTTTAAAATCAGAATATTTATAGTTTTCTTTGCATTCACTGATTTATTCCGAACATGGGAAGGATTAAAACATAGCCACATAGCTTGCTCTCCGACAGTAACAAGTATCAGTTGGTCCGACTAATTACTCAGGGACCAAATGTTTCAAGCATTCATTGCATTAAGATTAGATTAGATTAGATTTAACTTTACTGATTAACTTAGCGCCTTGAAATTGGGCCTCTGTCTCTTTAAGAAGCTCTTCTCTTTCCAATACTCCACCTTCTGCTCATCACCACTACAATGCTCCTCTATTATGCAGTTACAGTGATTCTTCGGAGCGTTGCACTGAGAAGCAGGTCGCATGATGAGCTCTGCAGATGCGCCGTTCCTCCAGGTGTTAGTTGGAAACTGAGGTTATATTGACAAAACCCACACCAGTGCTACAACACGATAAAGACAGCTTTCAAGACAATGCACATTTTTCTATAGGATCACATATTACTTGAAAATGAATGCCATGGCAACAATGGAATCACAATCGGATAAAGTACAGAATACTTATGCTAATTCTTATGCATCGTTGACTAAAACATGATGCAGATATCCAGTGCCAGTTGGAACTGTGCATATACTGAGCTCCTAAGAACAGTTGTAAACTGCATCAATGGACGGCAAGGAGAAGCATTGATGTGTTGATGTGCTGAAGGGAGAGGGTTCTTAAAGGGGCAGAGGCCACTTTCAATGAGTCAGATTTAACTACGTAAAATAAAATTTCTTTCAAGGTTTTTTTATACATAGGCCTATGGCATTTTCATAACAACTGTAATATAGTTACTTGATTGTACTATGTGCCTGGAAAATACAGAATGTCCCTCATTTAAGTGGCATATATATATATATATATTTTTTTTTTTTTTAATCGCCCCACAAGGGGTCTTTTTGTGGGCTCTAGTGTCCCTTTTTCAAAGTAGGGGGAAGGAGACGGGAGAAGACATGCAATGAACGTCGTCGGGTTCGGGAGCTGAACCCGCAACAGCCGTGTCGAGGCCATGTTGCCTCTGAATGTGGGTCGAGCTAACCCCTTCGCCACCACGGCACGGCCCTGCAAAAATATTTTAGAGAGAAATCTGTGTAGAATATTTTGCTCATGGATTTTTGGAAAGGAATTTCATTACAGTTCATATTTCCAGTAATTGTAATAAACCTTGAAGACCGTTTCAGCAACAGAATAGTTTTTAATTAAGGCTCAAAATTGACTTCAAGGTAAGTTAAAGGTCTCCATGGTCACTTGTTGGAATTCAGGATAAACTACAATTCAGAACATATTGGAAAGACAGAAATATAAACTAAAGCGTTCCAAAAATAACTAACAACAAAACAAAGTTGCTGTTGGGAAAGAAATCCAAAGAATATAAAACAACCTGATCTATAGAAACGAGCAAAACAAACAAGAGCAGAAGTTGCAACCTAAACAAACAGAACAAAAAGAAACAAAAAATATTGGCTGAGATGGTCAAAAAGTCTCCCAAAGAACAAACTAAATCAAAAGTACTAATAAGGACTGACTTGCAGCAAAGTAAGAGTTTTCCAGCTGGTGCTTTGACTATATTGATACTACTGGGTTGCAACAGTTTTTGCATTTGGCTCGTTAAATTTAACAATGTAAAAACTGTATAGATTAGACAGACACAGTGTATCCAGCACAATTCTGGGAGAAAATCTGCTAGGTGCTGCAAATGATTTGAGATGTTGATAGAGGTCTAGACACAGCTGGAGGTGCAAGAGAATGGTTTAAATTAAAGCACATTCACGTCTTAAAATGTCTCAGTTAAAATCTCAACTTACATCCAATTTGATGCTCTCCATCCAATTTGCCTGAGCTTGAGCCATTTTGCAAAGAAGACTAGGCAGACATTTTAGTCAAAAAGAGTTAGCTATAATTGCCTCAAAAGTTACTTTTATTGCCAATTAAAGGGGGGTTAATGCAGAATGCATGGCACAGGTTTCATTTTTTTGTTTAGAAAAGAAACATTCAAAACCTACATCCCATTTTCCTTTGAGTTCAAAATTACCTGTGTTGATCTATCACATAAAATATCAATGAAATGCATTAAAATTTGTGAATATATATCCATTTTAGCACTTCCTTGTGACACAAATTTGTTTGTCTACTATAAATGGCAGAAATGTTTCATGAAACTGGACATGTTTATTTAGAACAGTTTTTTTCTTATTCTTGTTAGGCTATTACCTCTATGATTTCCCCTTTCTTTTAATTATATTACTGCTCCAAACCAGCAAAAACATTACCTGTCCCTCTGAGGAACCTCTGCTGCATTCTCTCATTTCAGCATGAAATTATATATTAACCAGTGGCTAGACTTTATTATGTTTTCAAGAATATAAAGCTTTCGCAGACAGAAATTCTCTTAAAATATTCATTGGCCTGACATACAAAAGGATATGCAAGCATTTCTTCAAAGGATGAATGCATAATAATCCACAACACTTTGTTTCCTTGTTCTTCCTCGGAATATACTTCTGTATTCCCAAAAATGTCATAATATACTGGCAAAGAAAAAGTCATGTAAATCCTATTAACAACATGCAATAAATCTCTCAAATCCCACACTTCTAACTCTAATCCCAGGTTGGGTATTAAATTAATCCAGTGTTTAGATGTAATCTGCTAGTCCCCTGGGCAGCCAAAGAGACAGCCATGGGTATAATGATTGAAACATCTTCACTCAAAATTGTAATAATATGCTTACTAGTTTCACCAAATGTGTTTTCGTCAATCATATCCATCTCTGCTCACTTTCTGTTCCATTACCTCTTTACTTCAAATCCACAGGGAGATTTCCATAGGGAAATATTCAAAGATGTAATTACGCAGTCTGCTTTTCATAATTTAAATGTTTACACTTGATGGCTGCATCTCTCATCTTTATCAAACAAACACAAACAAATCAATTAAGATATCATCTATGCTTACTCCGCCAGCCAACTGCAAACTTTTCTGGGCTGAAACTTGGCTCCGTCCTCTGTCCTCTGCATTTGGCATACATCCAACATCAAATGCGAGAGTGTAGAAAACATGCAGTTTTTAAAACATGCTAAGAAAACACATAAAAGGACATGCAAAACCATGTGTGCAAAGTACATAAACTCACTGGCACAAAGTAACAAAGACACCATTGTGTTACCACTAATTGCATCAGTTCCATCAAGCCAGTTTCACAGAGTCACAAACATAAATCAAATTAGCACGTAGACTGTTGAATCCCCTCCCTCAGATCCTCTAATTAGGCCATGGCTAAGGGACTAACTTTGTGCTCAGGCAAATGCATATTTTGGATGGTCTGGGGGTATGAGCAGCAGACATTTCTGAAGTTTGAGTGTTTTTTTGTGTCATGATTAGATAAACTATGTGTGCAAGAGAGTTGGAGAAGATAAGGGAACAGTCAGAGATAGTGATGAGTGAAAGAAGCAAGGATGGGCCTTGAGAACACACTGATGGAGCTTGTTGTCAGAGTCACACATTCAGATTTGGCTCATTAAAAGATTCAGTCCCAGAAGGCTTTTGCATGCGTTTGCCTTATTGGATCTTGGAAGCTGCTTCAATGCAGAGATTGTGTGTTTCCTGTAAGTAATGTTGTCATAATGAATTCAGGATTAGGCTGGTGGCTGGCTATTCTTGTAGCTGTCTTTGGTGGATAGCTTATACAACACTAATAAAAAAAAACAAATATCCTAAAGAAGGTAAATTGATGCTGTAAATCTGGATGGTTGGGAAAATGCTCACCAATCAAATCTTGTGAATGTGGACATCTATGTATTTGAGGAAAAGAACATATCCTCATCACTTAAATCAGTATAAAGACCTAAAAGTTTGAACTGGAAAGCTAAAGGGGTAGTATTGTATAAAATCAACTTTTTTGTGCTATAAAGTGGCACTATGTAGCTGGAACACAAATAATACCGCCCCTTATAGTGATTTTTTTTCTCCTGTCTCCAGGTACTTTTGACATTGTTTTTTAGTTTTACACTTATCTTGTTTTATTTTACTCTTTATCTACTCTATCTATGTCTTACTACAATCTTGAAGACATCCAAACCCAAATTTTAATGTGGGTTGATTGTTAAAATACACATTAGCATTATACATATCTAGTCTAGGTTTCTTCCTGACATTTGACAGTTGTTTTGATTGTGGTTATTTTCCATAATCTTCTGATGTAGGAAATTGTGGTAGTGGAAGCACAATTGAAATAAATGAATCAATGATATTTCCAAAGCTGATGGAATGTGAAACTTTACTATCAAACTTTTAATGGAAAAAAGCTCTTTGTTGTCCCTGACTTGTAAAATATAAAGTTACTGTCAAAGATCACTTCAAGGTTTCTTGGAGTGAATATGTCTAAGAATCAAATGAAATATATATTGTGCACAAAATATGAATAAACCTGATTGAGTGATTTCACCTGAACAGTGCTTGGAAATAGTATTTTTTCCACGACATCGCCCAAATATGTTTTAGTTTTATTATTGTACAAGTTGTGGAAGTTTATTTCCATCAATATTTATCAATACCTACGACAATTGTGCAAGGCAAAAGGAGAGTTATGACTATTTGCTAGGATGATGAGTTAGATTTGAAGGTCGTTGGCAAAACAGTGGGAGTCAATATGAGTTTGTTTTTTTTTATAGATTGAAAAGGAACAATATATACAGCTCTGGAAAAAGTAAGAGACCACCGCACCGAACCCCGTTGAAAACCTCATGGTTATTCCACCAAATATTGATTTCGGAACTCTTCCTAAGTTAAAACAATAGTATTGTGTATAGTGTTTTCTTTGAATTATTTGAGGTCTATAAGTACTGCATCTTTTTTGTTATTTTGACAATTTATCAGTTTTTGCAAATAAATACAAAATTTTTGCTTGGAATTTTGGAGACATGTTGTCAGAAGTTCATAGAATCAATCAATCAATCAAATTTTATATGTGTAGCACATTTCATTTCAAGTAGGCTGCATTTTCTTACATTTATTTTGTCGATCAAAATAAAATCCTGCTCCTCTCTGAATGAACCCTCACCACAGCTTAACAGGACACATGGAACATATCCATCCCTGACTAGAATTGACTCATATCATTTGCTACAAAGAGTTTGTGAACAACACATCAGTATCCCAGGCCCCTGGAACATCATGTACAAAACTCCATGGGAGGCACAGATGTTAGCTCCTCTAGGTGAATTAACTTTTTAGGAGTCCCACGACCCCTTCTCTTTAAGGGATAAGGATCTGTTCCACAGTTTCAAGATTGAAGTGACACAGCTAAACACAACCGAATTTTTAACTCACCAGAGTAAAGTTCCCAAAGAAAGTAAAGGAAGTGGAGAACTGTGATCCAAATCAGAGACTGTTGCATTTCATTATATTTTGGTGATGCAATGTGCATGAAGTTAAAAAGGCAAAACAAAGCAATTTTGAAAAAGATATGGTTTCACTTCATTACATTTTATATGATAGAATATGCACAAAGAATAGTTATATCCACAGTATGTCCACAGGCACAAAAGTGGAATCCTCTTGATGTTTCAAATATAGTAGAATGCAAATTATGGTAGGAATTGGGAGTCCCTAATGGAGAAATGTAAAAGTTTATTTGTAGATATAAAGGATTGTATGCACAAAATGTGAGTCTGTCTTTTGATTTGAGAAGACCCAACTCTAATGCTCAAGGTTTCCCTTCAAAGCATTGGAGCAGAATACAAACGGCCCACAGAGAACACCAAGTTATTTTAGCCCAAGGAGTCCATAGACGTCTGGAAACCAACACTGTGCGCCCAATGTCCTTTATCATGGCCAACAGATGTGCACTCTGAATATTAATGACTGTTTGTGTGCTTGTGTGATTCATTGCTGAAATTTTATGACAGGCATTTCTTTATTTTTGTTTTACCCATTTTTTCCAGATACCTTTCTGTATTGCTCTGTGTTTTTTGTTGTTATTTTGAAAGGAACCATGTCTGCTTTGGTGTACTTTCTATGCATACCTAAATAACAATGACGTGTGATGAGGTTTATGGCTGGTGAGGCAGACTCCTTTGGAGTTTGATATAGTCAAGTCATGTTTATTTGTACAGCACATTTCAGCAATAAGGCAGTTCAAAGTTATTTCCACAATAAAAACATAATAACCAATTGTGAAACATTAAATGGACCTTTGATAAACACAAACATTGTCTGTTTCTATTGTCATTGTTCCCATTTGCCCAGCAGCAAGGCTGCAAAAACATTTAATTTTACTTGTGTGCTAATCCATTTAAGCAGGGGTTTTCAAAGCATCAAAAAAGTCTCTGCTTAGGTTTATTGAAGAATTGTCCTGTTTGTCCAGAGAAAAATAATGCAGCAAATGAAAAAAAACTCAAGTGTAGGTTAGTAAATCATTGCTGACAAAAAAACAAGGTTCAGAAAAATCTAAGATATTCAACACTCTACCTTAATAATGTTAAAGTTTTAAAAACGTTCAGGTGTTCTTTTCTGATTAAGGAGACATGAGTCAGATAATTCCTCTCCAGATATTTATTCAGAACATCAGGGCAGGTGGTACAAGCCAAGCAAGATGATCGACCAATCTAAAATAGAAGCTTATATTTCAGTCTTGACCTTAATTGAAACATCTAGATTTTTTAGGAGCTCTTAACTATGCTTTAATTAAATGTTGTTCAACAACTTGATAGTAAGAAAAATAAAATACTTAAGTTAGGTAAAATTTGATATTTTTAAAAAATAAAATTAAATGTTTTCTTTGATTAATCTCTCATTCATTTGTCTCTCATTTTCTTTGAATCTTTAAAGGTCTACCAAATCTTCTATAGGCCTGTTGCAGAGAGTACAATCTTGTGCCACCATTTGTTGGGGCAGCATCATCAGATTCACTGACATGTGTATCAGCAAGCTGATATGGAACTCTGGCTGTGTTTTTAACATGGCTCTAGTGCCTCTAGAGATGATGAAGAATGTTGCTTCATAAAATGAGGAATATTAAAGACAACCCTGAGCTCAGTTATTCTGTTTATTGGCCCTTTAATTAAGCAGCATGGCTGTTTTAAAAGCATCAAGCATCAGTATGTCTCTGACAGCCTTGTGGGAGAATCTCAACCTGAATAGATCTTAAGTTCTTTCATGCATGTAGAATGACCCAAAATAGCAACCTTCACCTTACAAAATCTGTCATAGAAAGCTCCACACAAGACAAAGGATGGTCTTAAATGGGCTTCTCACATGCCAACCCACGTCTAAGCTGCATGTACAAGATGAATATCTACATGCTTTCTGACAATAACCACTTCTTAAAGTTATAATCATTGCTAAAAACCAATAAACACTGGAAGAATAAAGGTATATACATAATTGCTATGTTTAAAATAAATAGATTATTTGTTTCTATGAAAAACACATTAAGCTTTTAAAAACTAGCAAAAGAAATTCAAAGTGATAATCTCCAATAATTAAAAACAGTGGAGCAGGTCATATGGACTTTGCCACCTTGGTATAAGGCCCATAAGAGGTGTGTGGTTGCCAGCACAATGACTGGGCTCTATGTTGTGTCCACATTTTGCTATGCTTTGCCAAATCTTGCACCTCCATTTTAGACACTTAGGACTTTGGGGCAGGAAAGCAACTCTGGGTCTTGTTGTTGTGGGGGCCTCTGCTGGGCATTTGTCCTTCTGCACCTCCTTGGAGCTAGCTCACCAGGTGCGATGGTAATGTGTTCACCTTACTTCGGTCTTTTTGAGTTCTGGCTGTTGTGGTGGGGAGTGCTAGGTGGTCTTGCTGCAGGTGGTTGGTGAGGGTTGACTTGTTGATAGAGTGGACATGCAAGTAAGCAGTGAAATACCCCTCTTCAAGTACTTGTGAAAGCAGGAATAATAGTAATCTTATAAACTGATCACGTTTTTTAATGAGGCACAGAATAGTTGACAGAAATCTATCTCTCTCAGCTCCTCAGCCTGCCTTTTCATCTTTCCTTTAGTTTACCTCTTGTCCCTGTTTTGTTATGGGAAACACAAACTAGCTTTGTGTTTAATAATTCATGAAACAGACGTGAAATAGCTTGTGCATCAACTGTGGGAATTGTTCTCTGTGAACTTGTGCCATCCACCCATTGTTTTCTTCCTCTTAGACTTCAGCTAAAGCTGCACCTGTTTCAAAGTATCACATTCACACACACACATCCTGAGCCTTAAGGCAATACATATGTTTTACCAAAACACAGGAGACCAATTACATCAAAATATGTGACCGATGAAGGATTACTATTAAAGGACAGGAAGACACAAATCTTCAATTAAAGGCACAAAGCTAGCACAGAAAGTATATACATATTCTTTCAAGCAAGAATTCTTACTTTTAGGGTTAGTTAGCGTTATACCTTTATTAATATGCAATCATATACAGAATCATCCTGAAGAACCATAAGAAGCCAATCTTTGAGTGGCACAGATGAAAATGAAGGGAGGGTTTGGCAGCAGCAGTGGGACAGGAGAACACTTTGAAGTGAAGGATTTGGGGAAAGGTGCCTGCGATTGATTTCATGCAAACAGTTCTGAAAACTTCAAAAGGCGAAAGAAGGTTCCCCCCTCGGCCTTGAATGTAATACACACTCTGAAAAGCCGTGGCGATAAGACCAAGTTAGGGGAAGAAAGTTATGCTCCAGTGCAGAACATGAGCCTTTATATCATCAGGTGCATTAACCTGAAACTAGACAAAACATTTATCAACAATTATCAAGTCTGGAAAGTTTAATACCTAACCCAACAATTGATCTACAACCTTAAATACATTGCACTCAAGGACTACACCAGTCGCAACCAATAAAAACACAGAGAACAGTCAAATGAACACACACACACACAAGACTTGGATTTTAGCACCTACATTAACTGCATTGCAGGTCCTGACTTTCTAGCTGCCTCAAACAGCTTTTGTGCCTGACAAGCATGTCAATGTATCCATCCAAAATGCAGCCAATGAAAAAAGTGGCCCACATCACGAAAGCCTCTGAAAGCATGGATTATAACAAAAACCAGAGGACTTTGCCATTCCTTTGTGATGGATTCTTACTCAACTCCTCAGCTTACCTTCTGACATCTAATTATTTCACTAAACTAACTTTTTTTTTCATTGGTGCATTTGTATTTAAGGCAGTGCAGGTAGTCTAAACCTGAATGACATCCTCTGTTCTGAAACATCTACAATCTTTTGTAATTTTAGAGAGCATTGGTTAAAGATCATTTACCTTTTAATTTTAATCGTTCTGTTGTTCAGTGGGATTCATTCAGGACTAGTGCTTTTTTTCAAGATCACATGTCCTTCTGTCTAAGGTTTACTTAGTGATCATTCAAGTGTTTTATTAATAGATCATTCAAATTCAATTAAGTGGTGTTGTAATTCATATTAATTCAAGGTTCTTCAAAGAGTTGTTGTAACTGGTAATGGTTATAGGCATGAACGATGTCCTGTAGCGGTCTGTATTACAGAGATTCTGAAGACGAATCAGACTGAAGACTGTTTTTCTATGACAGTTTCATAAAGAGGATATGGTTGCCCATAATTTTCTTGATTTTATGTAAAATACATTTGACTTCTACAACTTAGGGTTGTCATGGCCTAGAAGACTGTGAATCTACCATACTTTACACAGCAGCTCCATCACATTAGATAGCCAATGTTTAAAAAGTGTCCCAATATCCCTATAGTATTTGATATTGTGATCAATTGGTGTACGTATTTTTCCAAAAACAAAATTGCATTTTGAGGACTAAGCTGTACTTATCAACATTTGTCACTGAAGGTGGTGCTTTTCAAGCAAATCCAAGCAGTCAACAACAAACCCGAAATTGGGCTGACTGATGGCTTCCACAGGGACAAACCTAACATCAGGAATCTGAATATCAGCTCTAAACAACGTATCACTTACTTCCAAGCTATCGTTTCTATTTTTTATAGGCTCACACATGCAGGGATAGACTCTCACACAAACTTCTCTCACTTTCAATCTCCTTTGATTGCCTCTCTCCCTCTGGTCTATTTGACTGGCCATCACTGTCTCTGTCTTGCATGTTTCTTTGCAGAAGAGAGTGTCTTTTTTTTGCTTCATGTCTGGTTTCCCACTGGACCTTCTCTGCACTCCAATTAGGTTTGTCACTCAACTTCAGTGAATGGGATTAAGAGAAAGACAGCACAGAGGGAGGGGGGCCGAGGAGGGAATGGAAGACAAAAAGGGAGAAAGAAGGACTGAAGAGGATAGTAAGGTGGGGTATGGCAGCATTTAAAAACAAAAATGAGATTTAAAGCAGTAGAGAGGGGTAGGTAGACCAAAGGGAGAGAAAAGAAAGAGGCGCAAAAAAATAGCAAGTGCAAGCAAAGGGCTACAACTGAACAGCTGGATTTACCCTGAAGGACTTGTGAATAATGTGGTTCCATTAAAGCAGAATTCATAAACCCACTGACTTTCCTTCGCCTCCTATTGCCCCACTGCCTATTTTCCCTGTTTTATCCCTTTACTTTAATATTCCCATAACATGCATTGTGGATAGTTTTGCATATTGTCAGCTGCAGATTTACTGGTAGTCAAGCCACATATGGATAATAAGCTTCAAAATTGCATCATACTCCTGCTATTCCAGTACATAGTAAAATTGACAAAGAGGTGAATGTTTCCTATGAAGATGTAAGATTGTGTTTGCTTTAGGCGGCCCTATAAAACATAAATATTTGATGGGTCAGATGTTGCGTGCATATTACATTGACTATGTTTTTGTTGTGGAAGAAAGTGAGCAGTAGAAAATCACCAGGACAAACAGGAACACCGGCAGCTCTCAAGATTGTCCGAAAGATGGGTGTTGACCTGATAATGAACTTTGACTTGGTCATAAAGCAAAGCTGGCCACCTTAGAATTAAAATCTCTTCTGTCCAAAATAAGTACATTTAAGTTGGTACTCATAGTCCAATGTATACACTGCAAGCCAGCTGGCTGACATTGAAGACATTACACCAAGGAGAAAGTCCTCATTCATTATGGGGACTCCTTCTGCATTAAATAAATCAGAGCAGTAAAACTCAATGGTGATTTAATAGGTTTTAAAATTATACTGTATGCACAACATGTCCTCATCTTCACGATTTGCTGGACTGCAAGTTATGCCAGGCTGTGCAAGAACAGCGCTCAAGTACCAATGCTACCATCAGCATAATAACAATGTGCATGTTTTTTTTCTTATTCAGTTGTTCCCTTAGCAGAAAGCAACCTTCACTTAAGGCTGATAGAAGTGCCACTAATTCTTCCACTAACAGGTCATAAAACAAACACAAAAAAGATAACATTTTTTAAATGATCAGGGAAGACAATGTAAGGTGAGGCCATTAAAGCAGATCTCATTGTTTACGCAGATAAACAAGAAATTATGATTGTTAATTGTGTTTGAACAGCAAAGTCCTGACGAATAGGGCTGGTCATTTTGCCTCTTTGGCATTTCATATCTTCATAGTTTAGAGCTGGGTTCTTCAGCTCAAGGCCTCACGGACCGGTGTCCTGCAGCTGTTAAATGTGTCAGCTTCTGAGTCCAATAGAATGGAATAGAATCCAACAGAATGTGCTTTCCTCCCCTTTTTTCCCTCTGTTGGCTTTGTATCCAGGTTCCTGTGTTTTTGTTTGGCTCTGGATCCCTGTGCTTTTTGTAAGTTTGTTTTTTCATCTTTGTTCCCATTAAATAGCAAATCCACTTCTTGCCTTTGCATTTTGGGTTCACCATCACCACTTCTCCACATTATGACCATTTATGTGCAACAGCAGCAAAATGCCAGGCAGTTAGAGCAAATAGACTCACACACATGGAAATATGCAGTATATAAAAACAGAAAGACTAAAACTTTCAACATAAAAACTGTGTAGCTATAAAACAAATGTATTCCAGTCCAAAGGAATGTGTAACTGGGTGGATTAATTTAAAAAGTACAACCTTCAAGGTGGTGCCGTCTGTCAGAAACTCCCAGGCAACTTTTTCTCCCCAGCCTGTCCCTGATCTATGCTGTGTGCAAAGCTTAGTGGTGATCTTGAAAACACTTTGGAAACTGTCATGAGTGCTGTTAATTTTATTCTCTTAACTTCCAGTTTACAACACCGCCTGTTCCAAAGGCAACTTGCCAGAGCATCTGTAGAGCACACAGACCTCCTGGTTCATAATGGTGTTAGATGGCTCAGCAAAGGGAGGGTTTGGATTGAACTCCATAAGGAGATTGTGTCATTTCTCTGAAAATGTAAAAATTCGAGCAGCACTGAGTTTGAACTACAGGCATCTTCAAGAGTTCATGCCAAAAGTGTACTTTGGATTGACATTTTTGGACATTTTAATGGGAAAGGTTCATAGTTGATGTGGACACCATTTTGTGCTTGGAGGGAAAAAATACTACATTCATTACAGATCTTATATCTGATGCATCCCACACCTCTATGAACATTTTCCATTTGGAACTGGGAGTGGTTTCTGCCTAAAGAATTATTGCTATACACTCCTGAAGGCATCTTTCCAATTTCAGTTGGAAATTGTGGATTTCCAGTTATCTTTTGCTTTAAAGCAGCATTTTCAGTTGGATGATGCAGAGATCCTTTGGGCTAAACATGTTAGCCAATGTCAATACCCGCCAGCAAGAAAAATGACCTTGGTCACACTTACAGTGTTTGGATCTGTTAGTACATATACATGTAAATCAATCTTTTCTCATGATAAATCGCCATTAAAACAGGGCCGCGTTCCACCCTGACTGATGAGAAGTTGCATGAGTGCCTTGGAATTGCTTTTATTACACATGAGTCTAATTACACAGAATTAGCTAAATCAAGGCAGTATAATTTTTCAGTCAAAAACTTAATGGCAAAAAAGGAAAAAAAACAGCTATTTTAGTCACAGTATAATTCTTACACAGCCTTGTTAAGATAGTCAAAATATTTAATGTGCTACAGTTTTTTTAGCTTTAAAATTTTAAATATGGCACTGACTTGAAGCTCATTGTGTGAGATTTGCTTTTTTGCTGTTTTGAAAGTAGTAGATTACTTTTAAACATAAAGATCACTCTTATACTATGTTCATATTCCACTTTGCATGAGGATATGTGGTCTCAGTGGAACTTCTTTATTGATGTTTGCAATAGTTACTAGTGTCATGTTAAGGTGTGTTACATTGTTAGTCAAAGGGTTGCAGAAACCATGTTTTATATGTAGTATTACAGAAATACAGTATCTGTTAGTTTGCCAGATCTTGGTTGGTTGTATCATGTATTCTGCATTTGTGAAGGGATGCCAGATAGAGATCTTAAGACTAATCTGTTATCAAACCAGGTGGTGGTCATTTGGAAGCTGTCAAAAATGTAAAAAAAAAAAAAAACAAATAATAAAAAAAAATTAATGTAAAATGACAACAGGGTAAGAAGGGCAAAACTGATTATTTTATGAGTTTTATATTTCTTATTTTCAAAACATGTTGGGTTTTTGTCCCCTCTTTCTCTTATGAATTATTCCCTGTGGCCCTCAAACATAAATTTTTTTTTATTTGGCCCTTTCACAACTGAAGTTGAATAGCCCTGATCTAGAGTTAATACTATTATTATTATTATTTTTTAAAGTTTTATTTCTATCAGTGGTAAGGTTAAGAGCTTAATGTTTTTTTTCAGGATTTCTTTTAGTGCCTCTTATCCATTAAAGCCCAAGGTTGTTCGGTTTGGCCTTACAGGTGTGGAGTGGTTACGGACTGAATATGAGGATCTTTTTTTTTTTTTTTTCTGATAGAGGCTTCATAACATTGCCTTAGGCCTGAGTGCTTAAGTTGTGAGAAATGTGTGGGATATAAGGTTTCACTTTAAAATGAATTTTTGTTTTAAAGTCTTTTATCTTTCTTAACTTGAGATTGCATACAGTTTTACTTCTGCTGAAGATATCATCTGTACCACCATCTAAAAAAGATCCAATCTTTCATCCCATTATGGATATTTAAGGACTTAAAGAAATGTCTTAGGTGGCTTTAAAGTCAACTGTTTTATCAGGTTAGACCACTTTATGTGCACCAATGTTCACAAAATCTTTTGAGCTGTCTCAGACGAGACATTTCTGAGAGACTGATTTTTTTTTTCTTTTATTGAACTCGTCAGTGGGCTGGACCAAAAAAAACTCATGGATTCAAAGTGGCTTGTGGAATAACCCTACTATATGGTTTTGTGCTGCTGCCCTAATTAATTACTCAGCTGTCTGTATGCTAACAACAGTAAACCTCTAAATCAGTTCTAGATTATGTACCTCAAAAAGGAACAGGACCATGAGAGTCTCTGATTGTTTTGTTATTGCAATAATTAATTTTAATCAACTTTTCATGATCTAGTCTCTGATTTCATTTAAGATCTTTGGGAGACATAGCTAGTTTACGAAAACAGTTCAATGTACAGAGCCTCACTTTGTTAAATATGCTAGTTGTAGCTGATAGTGGCTCGTTCAATATCTCCTGATTATTTCTGCACTAGTTGACAGCATCTTCCAGCATCAATTCCATTTCTGAACCTTTTCTGGTAATGCGACATTGCAGACAATCATCTGGTCTGAATTTAGGATCAATTAGGGTCAATTTACATATTAGTCAATTCCATGATCATACATTGTTAAAGGCCATACACCTTCAAATTCTGGAAGCAAAAAACTAGAAGTCTTACAAGTGCAAACTTTTTGAGTCATTCCCACTAAAACAGGAGGGCACAATCATATATCGATGATAAAATAGCTTCGTTAATGGCATCATGGTTAGTGGAGAAAAGTGAAACTTGCACAATCACTGTATGCTTCCTTTATTATGGAGCATTCTGATGACATTTGTTTGGAGAAATCGGAAGGTTAACATCTATAACCTTAAAATAAACTATGCTGGTCAGAACTAGAGCATAAATTGCAATGTTGAAACTGAATGATGCTAGAATTCTAGTCCTTCAAATAGTTTTTGTCGCAAAGAATAATCCTCCACAGTAGCAAATTACAGGCATACTGAGATCACTACAAAAGACTTTGAAATATCCCCATTAACTACTGCAGTTTTAGTGTAGATTGTATATCTTTATATTACATGGTCATAAAGTCTGAAAAACGCTTATTTTTTTCTACTTACATTTGGTTTGTGGATAAAATGGTTAACATAAACAGATGTGAGATGTCCATAACTAAAATCACCACCACAAGCAACAATATTTACTTTTGTGTCATGTAACTGAAGTAATTCTTTCAACATAGATTACAAAAGGTCACAGCATATTTAAAAGGCAGATTTTCCTGGTTTAGCGAACACAAGAAGGTGGGTTGAAAAAGATTAGGCGAGTTAATGCCTTACCACCAGTTGGTCTCCCCCTCTGCTTTGCTTTGACAATCTTCAAAAGCCTCCTCGTTTTCCCAACTGGAAGGTTTAGGTGTATTTGACAGCATATGTTCAGGTGCGGTAAATATTTCTTTATCCTGGTTTTTATGCCGTACCCAGAGCCTGCATGAGAGATAGGCTGACCCACTTTGAAGTGTATAAGGTACTCAGTATGCGTAGGTGAAACTGTAAATGTGCTTATCTCGTGTCAGTGTTTGTGTGTGTCAGTGAAAATTTGTGTGTCTTCTTTGTGTTTGTGCGTGCAGTTCAACTGATAACAGGGTATCCTGAATGGGCTGAGTAATAGCATTAGGTTGTGAACAAATTCATGTGAGAGAAGTGTTCTATCAGTGTGCCTGTGTCTACAGAAATAAGTCCCTTGTACTGAAAAGTTTTATACAAAGAGCACACTCCCAGGGACAAAGATGTACAGCAATGTGTGTGTTTGTGTGTAAGATAGAAAAAGAAAGTGTGAGGAGACTACTCGGTGCAAAAAACAACCTTGGTTGAAACAGCATGAAGCTTTTAAGCCTCTCAGATTTCTATCACAACAAAGTATTCAAGGGCAATCATGAATTACACACCCACCTACACGCGCCCACACACACACACACACACACGCAAAAACCCATTTTGTTTGGAGCACCTCCTCAAAAACAAAAACAATCACTCCATTTGACATGTGGCCTTTTCACCTGGTTTAACCTCTCAACCCCATGACAACCTTCATGCAAACCAAGTTCTGAAGGCAGCAACTGAAACCTAAAAACTCACTAATGTGATAATCAATGGGCATAAAAGCTTCTTAAACAAGGTTCAATCAAGCAGGCCTAAGCAGAAGCCTTGAACGAAGGGGAGGAGGCAGTGAGGAGGGTAAGAAATGCATAAATGAAAGAAAACAAAGCGGGAATGCATGTGAGGATGTGAAGCAGTGGTGGAAGAAGAGCAGCGGAGGGAGACACAAGGCTAGATGAGGGTGGGAGAGGGTGAGAAAGGCCCGGTGGCAAATCTCTCAGGAGAATATGATGTGATTTATGGAGGTCATTACACCGAAGGACAAACAAATGGGGGTTATTAGCAGCATATCAACAGATGTGCACGCGCTCATGCACACATGCAGTATATAAAAGCTGAATGGCTGACATTAAATGGTGTTGAAAAGTCTATATGTGATGAATGAGTTTGGAAAAAGCATGCCAAAACTAAAAGCTGGCTTTTAGCAGATCCTTTCAACATTTTAGTGTAATTACACAATTTGTTTGATTTGTGAAAAGCTGTCTGTCCAGTATTGCATTACAAACCAAGTGTTGGCAACAAGTGGAAATGATGTAATTATGTTTTTAAACAATCTAAAAATCCATCCACAGTCAAAGCTTTGCGCATATAGCTCATGTACTGAATAAAAGATGACTTTATGTAGTATGAACGTTTTCTTGATTACATTCAGAGGGGCACATTTCAAGCATTGAGTAACCTACACAAAACAGAAGGAGGAACAAGATGCTTTTAACAAAAAACTATTGTTAAACATTTTATTTTTATTTTGGGGTTTTTTTTTCCACCTTTTTATCCAGGTACCCAAAGAACAACTTCTCATTTACAAACTTGAGCTAGCCACAAGGCTGTAGAAATAAATTAAATCATAGTACAGAGCTGCATAAAGACTAGCACAAAGGGTCAGCAGTGAATGGCAGGGATTCAGCTGTTGATGCAGTCAAATGCCTTGGCGAGGTCAGTAAAGGTGACAATACAAAGCTGCTTACAGACTCACTGTAATTACATCATCAAGGACCTTAGAGATGTCTGCTACCCTTCCAAAATTCAGATTACATTCCAGGCAATGTTTTTACTTTACTCCAGAAACTAATTTAACATTTTTGGATGAGCTTCTCTAGAACCTTGGCTATATAAGGTAGGATGGAAATTGTGCAATAGCAATTTGGGCCAAATCCAGAACCACCTTTAAAGAGGAGGGGTATGATGGCGGACTTTCAGCCAGAGCTTTGCCCTACATTCAGTTATTCATGCATACATTCACACACTGATTGTGGTGAGCTACTGTCAGACTGCGCTGACAACCCCCAGGCTGCCCTGCACCGGCACCACCAAGTCCTCTGACCACCACCAGCAGGCAAGGCAGCTGAAGCATCTTGCCCAGGGACACAACAACAAAGGCGGATGGAGCGGGAATCGAACCAGCAACCCACTGATTGTGGGATAAACTCCTCTCACCGTCCACTCCTGCCACCATAAAAACTGAAATAAAAATGGAATATTGAATATTTTGAATTCCAGATTCATTTGGAATATGATGCCTGCAGCAAGTCAGAATGCCAGTTAAATTATAGACTAAACTAAATGCTACATACAAAATAGAAAAGAGCATCAAATTAATGGTTAACCAACAACATACTTGCTAATGTAAATTTCTAAAGGGAATAGTTTTTTCATTTTGCTTTTTACTCACTCAAGTTCATAGAGCAAGCAATTATTGCTACAGATGTCATCCACAGCACTGGTCGGTTAATACCAATTTTAATAACTCACCGAGACATGTCCCAAAGTTATATTTTCAGTGCACCTGTCCTCAAAGTTTCAATGCTGAATCACCGAATGTTCCCCAGACATATATATATAAATTCCAAACAATTTTAATCATTAGAAATTCTCTAGTTTCCTTTCCATAGCAGCACATCAAATCTTCTCTGTCTCTCTTGGTGCAGTATGTTGACAGATTTGTTACTGAAAGCATATTAATAATGCCATAAAAGTGACAGCAGGAAACAAAAACTAAAAGTGCATTTTGTCTGCTGGGTTACACACACATTGACTTCAATAGGAAATTTACTTGCAAACGTTTGTTGTGAAAATGTCTGTTAGAATAGTATGGGGTTTAATGAGCTCTCACAATACATTAAATTGCCACATTTCTCCTCAACGTACAGCTGTGCATAGTGTTTTTCAGTTGCTGAAATAAGTAATGAGAATATCATTACAAATTCTCTTTATTAGGGGGAGAGCTTGCTTTAAGCTTGACACAAATATCTCTCTCTCTCTCTCTCTATCATCTATCTATCTATCTATCTGTCTGTCTGTCTGTCTGTCTGTCTGTCTGTCTGTCTGTCTGTCTGTCTGTCTGTCTGTCTGTCTGTCTGTCTGTCTGTCTGTCTGTCGATCGATCAATCGATAGATAGATATATACTGTATATATACGTATATACATATATACTGTATGTCTAGCTAATGAGTCTAGATTGCACTGACATGAAGTTAAATCTACAATAGTGCAAGTGTTCAAAATGACTCAAAATGTCCCAAAACTGTTGCTACTTGTGAGGCTTAGGGGAAAATGGCCTTCTTACAAAGGTCAAACTTGAAATTATAATTTGAATACTGTATTTTGCATTTAGCATTATGTTTGTCTAAACGTTGTTAATCTGAAAGATTTAAGACTGGATTAAATCTTTAAATCTTAAATCTTTAGTTACACAAATTGCTTTTTCAATGTGCAACATTTACAAAGCTTTGAATTTTGCAGAAGAAAAAGTAATGTCTTACAAGATGATTGCAGGGTGTCATATAAGTACAATTAAAAAAACTTTAAAACTATTTTAGAGCTTCAACATCCAGATGTTTGTTTTTCACCCTTCCATGAATATTTGTAAAAATAAAAAAAACAAACTTCGGTTTAACTCTTTTGTGGTTTGAACTCACTTCACCCCTTGTGCCAAATAGTGCCTCCATTTCATATCCTTGTGCTGCCATTTTGACCCTTCCTGCATCTATTTTGTGTCTAAATAAACTATGTTTTACTTGTGTACTATATAATTGTGTGTCAGTTTGTTTCCTTTAGTAGTTTGGTACTTTTGATTAACGTAGAGGAGTCATTTGCATTAAGTTGTCTTGATAGCCATAAGGATAATACATTTCTGAACTTTGATAAAACAGAAATACATTGTCAACCTATTTTGCATATACAATAGTAATCAGAAATTTTATAAAAAATACTTCATATGATCAGCTCAGAAAGTGTTTGCAAAACATTCCCAACAAATTAAAAAATTGTATGAAACTTCCTGTGGAACATGGTTGCCCTATTTTTTTGTTTTTTTACGTGAAAATTGTGTGTAAAGTCGTTCAAAACTACAAAATGTATGAAATGCCCAAGCGGTGAAATGATCAGCAGCTCTTTTGCTCATTCAACCAAATAATAAAATAGAAAGTTTGGTTTGAGTAGTCATGCCCAGGCGATTGACTGTAAAAATGTATATGAACATGCTTCTGTTCACAAAGTTAAAAGCATTGTTGTTTTGAGTGCAGACATACATCATCATGGAAAACTGACAGCAGCTGACAGTGAAGGAAAAAAAACAGACAGCAAGAAAGTAAAAGAAAAGAGATGGGGGAGGACAGAACAGAGGCATACATACAAAACAGGAAGAAAGACAGAGGCGGACATACAAAGCAAAGAGAAGGGATGGGTTGGGGGGTGAGAGAGAAAGAGAAGAAGGAGTGCCAGTTTGCAGATGAGAGGTTTGGAAGCCAGAAGGCAATTTGAACAGGCTTGGCTCCCTCTCAGGCATGACAGACTGCTCATTCCCCATCCTTACTCTCACTGTCGTGCTCTCTTTTTCCCTCTCTCCTTTTCTCCCACATGCGCATACACACACTTGACACACACTGATACAAAGTCATCCATGCATGCTGGAATACAAAACTGGTAAGAAAAGTTAAACAACCAGAAACACTCAAGAAGCACAAGTGTGAAGGCAGTTGTCACATAAAAAGTACAAAAATGTGCAGATGCATATGCAAAATGTTTGAGCTTTATGGAAGTGTGAACTATATAGCCACACAAATCCCTTCAATCCCCTAAACTCTGCATATATACCCAAATGTGTGTGCTCAAGCAAAGGCACACGCATATTCAAGTACTCACACAGACATGACACCAGCACGCACATCACCATCATCATTATTTCACAGCTTGAAGCTGTGAGGAGATTCAATCAGGTATTATATGGTGTTAGACATAGCAATACTTATTAAAAATCCACTTTTACTGCACTCCTACTTTGTCAATTTGGACAGGCTGCCACCTATCAAAGTCCCACAGATAATAACATGAATTTCAGGCTTTCTCTGCAACTGCACGTTTTTCCTGGAAGACCAAAACCTGACTTGTTGTCACAGTAGTGGTGCTTCATAAACTTTGGATTTTTATTAACTAAAATACTTTGGTCAATAAAACTGTGCATAATATAACTACGCATAAAATATCAAACAAAACAGCTCCAGAAAATGTTATGTTAATTTTTGTAATTTTCAGTTTGTAAAAGAGTGTTTTATTTGCACTTACTAAGAATACATTTATACTAGAAATGGGAGACTGCTGAATCTCTTGGATCCACTCGTTCTTCCTCCAAAGAGCCATTTGGAAGACTGGAGTATTTTTATATTTATTTACTTTTAGGAAGCCATAATATCTTATTTTATCCTGAGTTTTGTGAGATGAATGGCAAACCATTTTAACTTTTAATAGCCAGAACGGGATCTTCAAGCCAGATATCCATAAATTCATTATTCCAAAAGGAAAATATGCTAGATTTGTCAACTCTTAAGTTATATCTCAAACATTGTACAACTAACAGGTGCAATTTGTCATATTACAAGTGTAAAGCCCATTTGTTTTCAGAATGGGCTTTACACTTTTGTATTCTTGTTTGCTGGAGATCAAACATCTCCAGCAAAATGCGAGTCTGATTTTAAATGCTTGATAAAATTCTACATTGCTTTAATACAAATTGGGCCCATTCTATTATCTTTCCATCTTTGTTTCGTAACAATGCTTGGTTGTTATGGCTTTAATGTTTGCTGTCTGAACTAAGCTTCCTTGAGGGAAACCATAATAGCATGGCTTTAGTATTCTGGTCATGATCCATAAACGTTTGGGTTTTGTTTGTGTTTATTTTCTCATCATTTGGGTTTTTCTTTCCTCTTAGTTATTGTGGTTAGATTATATCTTATTATTTTTGTTGCTGTTGTTGTTGTTGTTTTAGCTTCTTTGTGGCTCATGTTTTGTGATTGTGTATTTTAGTTTTTTGTTAAACTTGTTCTCTTTCTTTAAGTTTATTTTGTTAATTAGTCTCCCTCCCTCAGTTTCCCTACTTTTACTCTGCATCAACTGTCCTACATTCCTTCTGGTTAAGTTTACCTGGTTCTTTTGCCACTTGTGCTCTAGTGTTAGTTAATTTAATTAAGCTTAAGCTGCTTGTGGACCTTTGTTCAGTTCTGAATTCTTTCACAGTAGGTCATCTTTCAAACTTTTCATTTTACCTCTGCCTGTGACCTGCCTGCATTTGGCAAACATAATAGTTATGTCATCATAAATTGGACACAGTTTTATACTAACCAAAAGCTATATTTTCTTCAAACTATCTTGGCTTAAGACTGATTCTACTGTATACAGAAAAGTGTATGTTTCTGTTGGTTTCCTGTAGCTAAATGCATTAAACTTTTCAGACTTTTAAAGATTGTAAGATCTTAAAAGAAAAATCTTCTTTCTACTATCAAGACTTAGCTTAAAGTTAGGATTTATTTTATTCTAAAAGACCTCAAAAGTATATGTCTATCTCTGTCATGCCGCCCACTTCAAAAACACGTGCCATTTTTATCTTTCCACCAAACGATGTTTTTCTTCCCATTGTTGAGTGCAAAAACCTTTTTTCCAATTTACACGGTTTACAAGTTAGGTCTACAAGTTTACTTGTAAGAATTGCCTTTTTTTCTATTCTTTTTTGGAAAATAAGTACCTTAAATCACAGGGTCTTTTTATTTGATGGTTGAGTAACAAGGTCACAAAGATAAACCTCATGCTGTTGCTCACAACCCACAAATCCTATATTGCACTTTTGCACATAAAAGGTGGCATCACATAACTAAAAAAATCATGCACTACAACATGGTGACAGATACTGTAGCTCTACACATAAAATGTTTGTTATAAGCCTTCCTCTCACCATTCCTTTCGATGCAATAATGCTAAATGAGTGTCCTGTTCTTCATTATTCAAATACATTCTGCATTATAATCCATATTGCATAATCATGTGCTGTTTTCCAACAAGATTTAACTCTACTTCTTTTTGGAAATTATACTTTTGGAATATAATCTTGTGTCCCACTCCTTAGGTTATCTGTAAGTGATCAACACATCACACCACTTAGCCACAATGGTAGCCATTTTGGCATCTATTCCCAAGTTATCTTTAAAGCTCAGAAGCATAAAGAAGCATCAACACTATCTACTGTATAAATGAATTTATTATTAAGTCAACATGTTACCCTCATTTAGACAATGGTCAATGTTAAGTCCATACATAAAGTATATGCCTTTTTATCTAAAGGGTTCTTAAACATATTCCTCAGTCTCCTCTCTGAAAAGGTACTTTGTTGAAATTAATGGTGAAAAGGTTTAGTTCACTTTCAAAAAGCAAAATGAGTTGTTGAGGATGAAGGATAATTTCCAACAATAACCACTACACTCCACATCAATAGCAACAGTAGCATTTCTGTGGATCTTACAATACCGTATTTCTAAGGTTAGATCATTTTCAAACCAATCAGTTTGCTAAAGGGCCCAGTACAGTTGGACCAATGTCGAAGTGTCAATGAGCGATCATGTGGTTTTCGTTTGTTGATTTTCACACAAACCTTTCATGGTCTACGAGACCCACCCAGCCAAGATTCCCCGCCCGCTGCACTATAGGTCATGGTATTTTCCCGTGTGTGGTTTACAACAACAAAGTATACACTGCAGTCATGGCAGAGAGGATCGACTATTACGAGAGCACAAGTTCAGAGGGGGAGGAAATAATAATTGACAGTCTGGAACATTTATTTTTATTTATCAATATACAAAAAAAAAAACAAAAAAAACTGAATAGAAGTCATTGGTGAGCCATTCTCCAGCTGCATCAAACCAGAACCAAGCAGGAGGACTTTAATATTTCAGTGCTTCCTCATGGTCTTGAACAATTGCTCCTCATAATCTGTTCTCTGACTGAAAATCTGGTGTTCTATTTGTGCTACCCAAAGATCTGTCCTGCCTTGTACAGATAGTCAGATCAGCAACTTATGGAAGTTGAGTAGCGCTGTTTTTCACATACTAAATAAACACATTCATGAAATTCAGACCAATCACAATAATTTTGCAGGACAAGAAGGGGCAGCAGACATGAGGCTAAGAACAAAATGACGTGATTAACGTCACAGCTGCAACAAAGAAACAATTTTAACAGTTTGTTTCAACCAGGCACAGCATGTCTAGCTTTTAGTCTCAACCTAAACAGAATACGTACTGTATTTTGCCGCATGTCTTCCCCCCTCTCCTTCCCCGTTTCCTGTCAGCCCACTGTCATATAAGGGACACTAGAGCCCACAAAAGACCCCCTGGAGGGGTAAAAAAAAAAGAAGAAAAAAAAACATACAATTGTCTAAACATCTGACTTAAACATTTAATAAACTTTCACTCTTACAGTTAATGTATTACAAAATTTTGCTTAGAAGCTTAAGCAATTACAAAACAGATATCACTGTGATAAGCCAAATTTGGCAGAATAAGCATGTTAATGATATTGTAGCCTTCCATCTAAATATTGATGTGGTTGAAAAGGTGAAGAGATGTCATGTGTTTGACAACTAAATGTGACTGAAAGTTGATTGGGGTCTTTTGACAAGATATATGTGTTACAGAAAACCAAAAGATATTTCCCTGGTTTAAATAAAAGACAAGAACTGGCTGACCATGAATGTTAATAAAAGATATCCAGCTCTGAATATGAATTTGTCATGTACTTACATACCCTATCTTTCACCCTGCTCAAAAAGACATCTGCTCGTTTTTGTTTTAGTTCGCTGTGCTACAGTAGCCTCTAGACAGGCATTATGCAAATGTCTCATTGTGTTGTTGTTTAGTAAAGCAAGAAAAGCTCCAACTACAAACAAGGCATTTCAGACAGTTTTGGAACTGTGTCCTCTGTGTGAGAAAATAATCCCCATGGTGTGAATTTTGAGCTTTGTAATTTTGCAGGCTTTCAACATCTGCAAAAAACTAATATCCTGACTCTAATAGTAAGGCATTTGTATAAAAAAAATCCCAGGTCTCACCTTGTAATTTCCTTTAACTCCGACATTCATGTAAAAAATATGTCAGTGTCATCCTCTAAAACAACAAAACTGTTTGTCTTTCTTGTAGTCCACTTTTAATAACTCTGTTCATTTTGTATTTTTTTCCCTGGCTTTTGCAAAGTCTTATAAATAAACTGTATGTTATAAAAATGTTTGAATATATGGATTAGTTTTTGGCAGATTTATATATGTGCTTTTTTTGTTTGTCTCATTAATATAAAACTACTATTTCGGGGTGTTATAAAAATTCTCTTCATGCACTTTCAGTGTTATTATGTCTGTCACAAAGCCTGGCAATAACAAGTCAGGCCTTGCAGAAAAATATGGCTGGTCAACCATTTTACATGTCCATGGACAGATAAACTCCAGTCATTAGGCTTAGATGGTGCAATTGAATTTCCGTTGTGTGGGTGTGTAGGTGTGTGTGATGGGAGGGTGGGGGCATCTCAGTGAATTTGCAAATTCTGCATATTCACAGTGCACTAACACAAGGGTCTTCAAGGTTAATAAAAACAGACTCCTGATATATTCAGATGGATGGCATGAGGATGGAATTATGGATTATAAGTGCTTGACTGGCTGAAAAATCACATATTAACATGTCTGGCACGTTGTTGGAGCGCCTACCTCCCCAGCACCTATCTGCTTTACCTCAGCACCTATATGCTGCCATTTACCCACTTCTGTGAATAACTATGCTTGCCCAATTCTAGTTATTTCGCAGGTGTTTTCTTTAAACTTTCTTGCAGCTTTCTCTCTGTCTCTTTCCAGTTGCCAACGAATACTTAAGACTTGCTGACACTTTTACTTCTGCTTTCACAGAACAAACCCTCTGATCATTTATTTCAGCATATATGCTGTACATGATGAAATGTAGAGCATATTTGTACATTATGTGCTGTACATATATGCTGTAGCTCTAAAAAATTTAGTCCACTGCACTGAACCTCATGGTTATTCCACCAAATATTGATTTTTGAACTCTTCCTGCGTTAAAACATTAGTATTCTTGTTTCTACATGAACATGAATACATGTTCATGTATTCATGAACATGAATACGTGCTCATGAATGTGTATTCATGAATACACACGAATACACATTTCTTCTTTGCATTATTTGAGGTCTGAAAGCACTGCATCTTTTTTGTTATTTTGACCATTTCTCATTTTCTGCAAATAAATACACATTTTTTGCTTGTACCGGTAATTCCAGAAACATGTTGTCAGTGGTTCATAGAATAAAAGAACAATGTTCATTTTACTCAAACATATTCCTATAAAGAGTGAAATCAGAGAAACTGGTCGTTTTAAGTGGTCTCTTAAATTTTTCCAGAGCTGTATAAACTGTACAGCACATGTCTTTCTGTAGATTGACAGTTCTTCCTTAAAAAGACATCTAATATTTGACTATGCTGAGATCTGAATTTGGGTGTTTGTGGAATCTGTATAAAATAAGAGTATTTTCTCCATTTTCTTCAATTATTTATCTGAAATAAGTCACTCTCTGTGCTTTGATGCAGAATAACTTATTGAAATTCCCTTGCACAATTCTGTCCCCATCATGGCCAATGCTGCATTAATTTGCTCTTTTTGTATGAGAATCCACAGGTAGTCTTAAAACCTCTTTCCATTGGTAAGCCTCTCAGCTGTAATGCTCTTGTACTGAGAGCTTCTTTGTGCCTACTAAGCATGTGTGAGAGTGTGTGAGAACGTAGGTGTATGTGCATTCATGCTCTATGTTGAAGCTGCATTTCTGTGTCATCCCCACACATTGTACTGGCGCAAGTGTGAGAGAGAACTGTCAGTGCTGTCTGATAAAGCGCTGCCACACCATGTTGATGCCAAAAACCTTTCAGAGGCCTCTTTACCTCACCCAAAAGCAGTCCTATGTGCCACCCTTCATTTGCCTGACAGTTGCCATGGTGACCATCCCTACACCATAGAGACAGCAGTGGGAAGCTGACTTGGAGGGTGGAAAGGGGAAAGGAGCACTTAGGGATGAGAGAAAAATGATGGCAAGTAGAGAAGAGGAGGGCTGGTGCAAAGAAAGAAGCGAAGGAAACGGTGAAGGAGATGTCACAGGGGCTATTCGGGTGCGGCTTTGGTGAGACTGAGGAGCTGATGGAGGTGAGGGGAACTCTTCCAAAAAGGAACACAAGGTTGGAGAGAAGCAAAATCAAAGACATGCTGTCAAAGAAGGGGCTTGGAAACCTTAAAAAGCTGAAAACGAAAAACTAAAATCCATATTTAGGTGATGTGTATTTTCTACAAAAAATGGACCTCAGATGTGAAAGTGTGTCCTTTTCATCGAATCCCAACCTTGAAAACTATTTCAGAAAAGCCATTATTCATCTAACCAGCCCCCAAGTTCAATTTCAAAAACCTTACTCTCTCCCACAAGCCAAGCAGAGCACTGCATCACAAGATGAACTCCAGAGAAAATATTGCATTAGCTTTATTTACTGTGTGCTCTTTCAGGAGACAATTACAATCTGGGCCAAGAAGGGGCGAGGATGAAGAGGAGTAAGCACCGAGGAGAGAGAGACGTGGAGGAGTGGAATGCAGGTCGCTTTGGCACTTACCAAAAAGCTGCGTTTAGTCCAGGTAAATTACAGGGCCTAATTTTCTGAAAACTATTATGAATGCTCCAGAATCTCTCTGCCTCCTTTTATGCCTGTGGCTCTGTGAAACTGTGTTTGTGTCATCATGTGAAAGATAGAGAAAATTCCTGTTTTCTAGGTGTGCGTTTATTCGTGCTTGTAGATTTGCATGTCTGTCTTCACATGCCGCCCACAAATAAACCTCATATACACGCCAGAGGGCCAAACATCAAGGCGCCGTTGTTCCTTATTAGGAGTCCCAGTAGCTTAACAGAATTAGCGAAGAGAAGTGAGCAGTGCCATGCCCTCAGATGAGCTGATCCCGACACTGATACCTGTCAAATTTAAAAGCGTCACTCGGCACACCGTGGAGAATCAGCTTTATATATGCAAAGGGCAAATGTGTTAGCGGAAACACAAACCTGTCAGCCACATTTCCCAAGCATGCCATGACAACAAGGGATGTAGAGAGAGGGAGGATGGGAAAGCACGTTTGTAGAGAACAAAAACAAGTTTTTACCTCAAGGTTCTGCTTTAAGATAGGAAACTGTGTGAGCACAGGGAAACAAAAAAAGACGAGTGTGTCCTTTTTTCACTGCTCTGGTGCAAGTTTGAAACTACTGATATTAAGACACTAAGGGCGTGAGGTAATGGAAGAAATAAATCTTCAGTTGGTGAGTCATATAAAACTGCTCTTGGAGCCTAAGTACGGCACACATTTGTCAGAGAAGGAGAAGGGAAAACAAGAAAAGGAAAGCAAGCCTTACTGAGATCAATGACAAATATTTCCATCTGTATGGATTGTGCCTCGCTATGTTTCCTAACAGACCAAATCACCTTTCATTCACTGCAGTGAAAGTGAGAGTAAGAACTTGGTTAACAATAGTTATAAAATATCCCTGAGATTTGTAGTACCTTGATAAAAAATATGTGAGAAAACCGTGATTGACGGTGGAGTTCTGCAGCTCGAAAAGGCTGAACGTTCATTGACAAAAAAACAGAACATGTCATCTGTTGCTACATGCTCATCCATGGAGAGTGAATGCTGCAAGACAGTCACTTGATGGTTTACTTTGGTGTAAAACTTTAAAACTAATTTTTATGATAAACTGGAGATTACTGCATCTTTTGTGACTAACTTTGAGACTGTATATTTTGATTGAATTGACCTTTTTCGTGAAAGGCCTTGAGGCAGCATTTGTTGTGAATCGGTCCTATATCAAGAAACTGAATTGAATTGTTCAAGGCTAAACATTTGCCACATTTAATCTAGAAATGAAAGTTTCACATTTGTGGCTATATTGGGCCAAGATATTGCTTTGTCTTGGTCACATTAATACAGCTTAATATGAACACAAAATGTCTATATTAACATGACATGGCAGTTCTATCAACTGCAAATGCCTGATGTGTATCTCAGATTTCACCGCATCCCAAAGGTGCTCTTTAGCCTGAGATCTGGTGGTGGATGCCAATGGAACACAGTGAACTGACTGTCATGTTCAAAAAGACATTTTGAGATTATTTAAAAAAAAAAAAAGAAAATTGAAGTTGGGCATCATCCTACTTTAAAGTGAAGATTTGAACACTGATCATAAAGGGATCGGCTTGATTAGCAAAAATACTCATTTGGGCTATGGCAATTAAATAATGCCCAGTTGGTACCAAAAGGCCAAAGATCTGACAAGATCTCCCTCAAGATTACATCACCACTGGTAGCTGGAACAGTTTGCTACAAGAAGTGATCCATGTTTTCACACCATTTATGCCAAATTCTCACCTCATCATCCTCACTTTTTGGATGTAGGGAGTGGTTATTTAAGCTTCTGCTGCCTTTCTGTAACCTCAAACCAGTCTGTCCCTTCTCCTCTGACCCTCTTTAATCCATAGAACTGCTGCTCACTAGATATTCTGTTTTTCAGTTTATTCTCTGTAAACCTAAGTTGGTGGTTGTGCCTGAAAATCCCAGTAGGTCATCAGCAGTTTCTGAAATACTCAGACCAGCCTGTTGAGCACCAACAACTATGCTATCCATAAAGTCACTTAAATCTCATTTATTCCCCGTTCTGGTTATTAGTTTGCATTTCAGCAAGTCCTCTTTACCACAGGGCCTAAAAGCATGGAAATGCTGCCTTCTTATTAGTAATAACCAGGAATTCTGTTAATAAGCACTTGGACAAATGTAAGATCAAAGTTTAATTTGACTTTTCTCAAAAATAACAGACCATTATTATTGATAAATCCTTAAATGACACAGTACACATTGGAAAGAACATGCAACGCACTTGGGGACAAATCCATTATTTTTATTGATAGTGACATATAACCAAGCCAGTGCTAGAAAAAGTCAGTCTGCAGATGTTTTTCAGAATGATGATAGATTCACATGTCTCCTGCTCTCACAATGACAATTAAATGTAAAGAGAGAGAGGCAAAAAGAGGGTTACCTTACAGCTCCACATGGTGTCACAAGAAGGTAGATTGACAGCAGAGGGTATGTGCAGGGTGTCAATTCGACAATGATGTTATTGCAAAAAAAAAGGAAATAATTTGACAGGTGGGAAAAGCTGGTTTAGACCCTATGTGTTTTCAGCAAGGAAGGATGTGTCACTGACAAGTTGAACTGATGCAATCTGAGGAAATAGAAGATGAAAAGCACACTTCCTATGTGGCCTAATCAGGTTCTTGCCTGCCACCAGTGCTATAGACAAAGCTCTCTGTAACCCTATTATTTCGGACACAGTAAAAAAAAAAAAAACAAGCCTGAAAATAAACTGAACGGTAACTTGAAGAAAAAGAACAAAATCTTAGTCTCCAATCTTTGTCCTTGATACCTCCAAAAAGTAAAGATAAACATACACTATTCATTATTCATTCCGCTAAGCTTTCTGTGAAAATACTGATGAAGCAATCAAAGTGAAGTGAGCAATTTTAAAAGCTGAGCTAATGCAACTGCCCGCTTTGGGTGATTTGTCAATAGCGAGCAATTCATGCTTCTGCTCTGGTGCGATGCCCTACAGGTAAACAAGAGAAACAAATGAGAAACGTTCAAGAGCACTCTTCCTCTCCACCACACACCCACGCACGCAGACACTCACACATAAACACCTTTTCAGCCGTTGTTGTCAGCATGTTAATCAGGCTTTGGTACTGCTGTTACCCTGAGGCGCTGTGTGATATAAACACAGAACGAGTAAATATCTTTTTCTAGTACCTTTGAATGACTAACTTTCTGTTCTTCCTCCCAGAAGTCTCTCCAAAGACAGTTTATGATTAAGTATTTATGATGTTTGGTGTTCAACATGGCCTGTTTCTCTCAGATGCCTTGACATTAGTCCCTAAAAAGAAAAAAGAAAAAAAAAAAAAAGATGATACTGCACAATGCACCGCTGTGAGCGCTGGTGACCTTTCTGCCAAGGCTGGTCATCATACACGGCTGGCATTTGAGACAAGATCATTATGGCTCTCACTTTAATTGAAGCCTTTATCCCAGGTGTAATCAGGGCTAAACAAACAACGATAGAATCATCGAAGACTCAATTAGGCCTATGGGGAGAACTGTGTGAGGAGTTGCTACGTACGGCTTCTCTATAATCAGCTGAAACTAATAGTTGATGAAAGACTGTGATATATCTACCTGTCTCTGTGACTAATTGTCTGTAATTAGTACAAGGCAGGGGTAATTGTGAAGGTTGATGTTATTATTATAAGAAATTTCTCTGGGAATAATATTCAAATTTCCTATTGTGTGGGCTTTGAACACTCTCCTCCCGAAAACCTTTAATTGCAATTTTAATGGGCAGTTTCGCTTGGGAATATTACATCCCATTGGACATACTGGTGATGTTTGAGGAATACCGCTCCTAATTACAGCTGAAATTGAAGTTTCGACAATAGTTTGCACATGTAGTGACAGAGAACTCCAAATGATTCTAAACCTTGGTGGCCAACAGAATCACAAAAATTAAACAGAAAATAAATTCTAGTAAAACCATTTTCTAGTTAATTAAGTAACAAAGTAAGCTTGGGAACCCCATAAATCATATTACACATCAGAGTGACACACTCACCCCCACGCACATACACACCACTGCTGCCATGTAACAAATAGACTTAATGCAATCACCCATCTTTAATGAAATCATGTGAATTAATGCCATGAATCTTTCCTTTTATGAATTTGCCTCTGGTGTCCAATGCACCAGGAAGTCCATGGAAATTATTCAGCTGTTGCTCTGCAGAACAAAGTGTGTGTCAGCACATGCCTAGAAGGAAATGGGAAAGTAATAGGACAAAGAGGGATGATGCAGTTATGCCTACATATTGCAATATAGCAAGTATAGGTGTGGTTATTTATTAATATTTTAAGTTCAGCTACAACTGTTATTTAAATGAAATTATGTAAATTTAGATTTAAAAGGTTTTTGATTTTTTTCCAAACCTATGAGCTACAGTCTAATATTAAAGAGGAATGAAGCAAAAACTGTTTGTAGGTTTTTGAGCGGACTGAAAATAAGCTTGAACATCCAATGTTTAATTGATATATAGATGTGTCAGTGCGGTTGTAACTGCAAACCCCAAAAATCACACAGAGGAAGTCCTATGATTGTGTGATTTTAGGCAGAGATTTTTCATACTGTTCATGAGGTGGGCTGTTGTTACTCTTAGTGCTCCAGTGACCTCTTAATGACCTGACAGTCTTCATCTGACGTGCTGAAATCGGCTGTCATTGAAACTGACCTGCGCAGAGAGAAATCTGTCTGCCAAACTCAAAGCCAGGTCCAGGTCAAACTATTTCAGCAGAGGTCTGTACCAAGTCTTGTGTGACTGGTTAGAAGTTTGTTGCTGTGCTTTATGCAGAATCTACAGGAGACATGAATACTTCTATGTCTGTTTTTTGATGCAGTAAATAACATACATTCTTCACTAAATTACTACTATAATACGAGGACTGAAAAATGGTGGTTAACCAACCTCCTGCATGGAAATTGTAAAGTTGTTCACAGAGGAGGCTGCATGCAGAAAAGAGTGGCGCTAGCTCTTTGACCGTGTCATAAAAGCAAAACAGAGGAGGTAGAGGGATAGATGGGGGAACCTCTGCAGGTGTGTGACGTACACAGAAGTAGGAGGGGATTTGCCTCGGCTGGTCAGTGCTGTTGTTTGAAAGGTGTGCGAATACAAACAGTCCACAACCACGTGTGCATCGACTATTTGGCTTCAGAGGAAGTATGTTTGGGCCTTTAGTCTAACTCTTGTCACTCACTATCACATTTGAAGCTCTTCAATATTTTACAAATAAAGACATTTGTGGAAACAAAATTCATGTGGTTATAATATGGACCTTTATTAAGAACCTCAATGTAGATTTAATCTACTTTATTATTACATAGTATATCCTTGGCTGCAAATGTGATCTTATCTCTCAGTATTTTACCAAAAAATAAGCATCTTCGAAGAGAGTGGTGGCTATACAGCCTAATTCATTGAAAGAACAGAACCAATCTCTTAAAAGCATGAGGAAGTATTCAGGAAATTCAAGGCAATATGAACTTGGCTTTCAACCTCCTTCCCCCCTCCTTAGCTCTCGCTTGATCTTGTGATTCGTTGTAAATGCACTGAGAGGCCAGTCAATGTGGGGTTGGCTTTTTGTGGTGAGAGATTGAGAGTAGCTGTGGGTGTGATAATGATAAAAACCAAAAAATGTCAGCAGCTCATCTGACACACGGCAACATGACTTGCAATCGACTCACCTACAACCCCTTAGGGGTGACGTTACCATGCTCTTTGTTAGCTAAATGTCAGTGCCCCATCTGGCTCATATCATACACTGTCTGATATCCCCAGGCAGAACTCGGCGATACTGCAGAGGTCCAGAGGTTCAAACTCACTTTCAGTGAGCTTTAAGCCAAACATAGTGTTGTGAACCTATCTGGACAAGGTGAGGGTGAAGCTTTCCTTTCTACAGGGTAAGCTATGTTCTTACAAAAAAGTGGTTCAGTAAAGGAATGCATTACTTAAGAGTTTTAGCAGCAACAAGATGAGAACACATTTTTTAATCCAAAGAAAGAAAAATATCAATGGGGTATCACGTTCTGACGCAGGTTATAAAGCAAAGCAGCAGTTTGTTTACCTGTAAGGGCAAATAGCAAATGTGGCCATTTGTTGTAGATGAACTGAACTCTTGTGTAACTGAGCTGTACAATGTCTATCTAGCATAGAGGTTTGAATATGTTTCAGTCAAATGATACAGAACACGAGTGTTTTATAACTCAAGTGATTATTTTTCAGTATGAAATCTAATAGCACAAATTTGGAGTGTTTTAATGAAACTGCATGTCTACTAAAATGTGTGATAGTTATTGTTGAGATTGTTGAGTGCCTCTTCACTCAGCAAAACAGCAGTAGCCTACGTTGCGTTGGAGGTAGATTGAAAGTGTTCGTCATGAGTATGTTTTTTTTTTCTTCATATTTCCAAAATCCAAATATAACTAAAGGTTGCATGATAAGCCATCAGAATACAATACATATGATGCATCTTTGTATTGATAAATGTACACAGCATCATATCTACCACAATGCAAGCTCTTAATGCCTGTCTACCAAGTAAACAATGTCCATTAGGTGACACTTAAACCCTGTCTTAGGTGCGTCTAAATTGTTTTTAATTCCCTTCTATGCAAAAGCAATCTACTAAACCTGCAACCATTCATAAGTTTGCTTGGGGTGGTAAAGCTAGCAAGATGAGGCAAATGAATAAATAAAGATTCATGTCATTGGTGTCCTTGTAAGTGTGTAAGGTTAAACTTGCACTGAATTAGTCTTCAGTTTATACTGATGCTCTAAAACTGTTTTAGACCTTTGAAAACCTCATAATTTGTTTTATTTTTTTTTTTCCAGAATGGCCTTGCACGGGGAGTTGATCATTGCTCAGCATAAGTGTGAGGTTGGTAATACAAGAGCCTTTCATACAAGGAGTAAACTAAAGCCACATTTAAAGGAATGCGGATGCTATTTAATTTTCTAAGGTCACACACAATATTATGCTTAATATTGTGAGTATTATGATCACATACTTTGAACATTTGTGGTAAAGTAAAAAATCTTTTTAATGTCAATTGCTCTGTTATTTATTCACTCCAGTACTATCTTGTCTCCTGTTTTGACTGTTGCCAGTGAAACGGCAGCAACAATAACATTATCTTTGCTTAGAAATTCAAATTACTTCCAATATTTCTTTGAGGAAGATTATAAATTAGATCTTAACGCTTTATTAGTCAAAACTAAATATACATTTTACAGTCTATTTGTAGCAGCTGTTCTGAAAGTATACAGAGGAAATGTGCTTCATAGTGCAATTACTGTTTATATTTGCTGCGTGACAGGAAATTGCAAAGCCACTGATGCACAAAATGTTTGTGTTCATAGATCAGAGGTGTCCAACTCTTTTAAAACATGCACTTGAGGATTGACTTTGGTCATCAATGCCATGAATGGTCGTCTGGTACTTCTATTTACATGAGAAAAAAAATAACTGCCAGCCTCTCAAATGTTTTTATGCACTGCACAATGTCATGACCTTCCTCCAGTTTAGGTGTCACTGTTTTTCCCCAGTCTCTGGGCTTGATCAACATCTCCTCTTCCGGTTGTTGGGGAAAGGGTGAATTCTGCTGAGACTCACCCTCTGTTGCTGCTGCAAATCCTTTCTAAAGGATATACATTTTGATTTGCATCTGGTACCAAATTTTATCTTGTTTTACTGTTTCACTGAGGTCACACTGGAAGCACTGTTGCAGCAACCCAGTAATAGAATCCACATCTGTGGTCACTGAATGCACCTGCTCCTTCCCTAAGGGAACTCCTCCTGAATGCACCCTCCTTCAGATAGTTCTGTGACACATTCATCGTTTGAACTTGGCTTGTGCTTTTACACCAATGTTAACTCCTACTATGGTTCATTTCCTACTATGAAGCACATCATCCAAATTTTGACACCAAATGTGGAGGTTTGTTGTTGTTAAGCCCTCAAACAGGATGAAAACCAGGGGTCAAGAAGAGAAGCATATGATGAAAAAAATGCAGTATTTTTGGAAAAAAAAAAAGATGCACTATGTAACTTTTATAAATATATTTTTTTTATATATTTGTCGAAACTGTCATTTTGATGTGACAGTGTAATATGTGATAGATAAACTTTGAAAAAAATAAGCTCCTTCTCCCATTACTAACTGGAAACAACCAATCATTTAGCACCAGAATGAGAATTTTTGCTCTGTCAATCATGCCTGTATATGCGCTACTCATCCTAGCTTGTATAAATAAATTCTTTAAAAAAAACAGCAAAAATTACATTACTACCCACATTTAGCATTTTAAAGTCTAGATAGCAAAACACACACTTAATCCTTAACACCATTTCTGTCTGCTGTATCAAATTGATTTTGTGTTTTAGATCATTTAGTATGTGCATTGAACGGGGGTGTTAAAATAATTTTTACATTGGAATTCTGGGCCACATCAAGATCATGAATGTCCTCACTGTACTGTTTTGGCAGAATGTGTTGATGAAATTACATATTAACAAAAACTTTTACATATTATAGCTTTCTCTGCATTTGATGAGTACTTTTAAAAATTAAATATTTGACATTTGGCCCTACACACATAAAACTGACATGAATCAACTTATAATATTTAAGCAGACAACTGTCATCTTGAAGTATATATATATATATATATATATTTATATGGACCTCTAGAGTCTTGAGTCGGCCTGTCACGATAACAAATTTTGCTGGACGATAAATTGTTCTATAAGTTATTGCGATTAATGATAATATTGCTGTTTTGAGACCGTTTTTAAATAATATAATGGTAATGGCTAAATAATAATGCAAGAGCACATTCTAAAATATCCATAAATTTTAAACTCTAATGAACATTTAACACTGGAACTGGAAAACATTTTAAATATACAAAATAAGTAAACAAAACAACAAATAAAATAAATTTTGAAGTCTTCATAAAAATAATTGTCCTTCAAAAAGGAGCTAGTTGAGACCAAAGCACCAAACTGAAGACTTTTATCATCCAGTTTTTGGTAGAAAGAGATGAAAAAGAGATAAACGATAAATCATGCCAATGGAAATAATTGAATTTGCTTTAATTTATTATGTGATTAACTGATTTATTGATTATTGTGACAGGCCTAGTCATGAGAGCCACATATAGTTATGGTGGAACGGATTTCTCCATCTTTTTCTGAGGGAAGCTTATGCTTGACTTCCTGTTGTGCTATCTACATCTGTTTTACATGAATGCACACATATCCAGAGTCATCAACCTTGGGTTGCCTCATTGAGTTTCTAACCAACGTTGTAGTACCACTTAAGATGTTGACATACCTCTCTGTATCCACAAACACAACACACTTGAAGTCCGCAGACAAGCACATGCTAAAATTTATGCTATTTTTAACTTAGCCAAACAACTGCCATCCACTCAGAAACATAGAATTTTAACAGCCTCAAAAGGCAATAATGTACAGTACATTTCACTCAGAAGGGGAAAAAACAACTAAGAAAGAGAAACTGTTCTATCATGGCAATACGTTTTTTTGTGTCGTATTGTATCAGATACATTATAAACAGTGCATGGAAATCTTCTCTTCTCACTTGCTATAATTCTTTAGAGCAAGTCATTTCTTTTCTTCTGCTCCTTGTGATCTGACCCATCATTTATGTGCTGTGTGTTTACTGTCTCCCTCTGCCCCTGTCTGAGCTGTATGCGGATGTCAGCAGTCATGGTGGACCCTAGTGGGAAGGTACAGAAAACGAAAATTACATCACCTGGGTTCATAAACTGGGAGATATGGACAGGAATAAAGTGTGATCTTTGTTGACCTAGGTACTTTAGCTGGATCACTCAAATAAAGTCAGGATGACTCAAACATTTTTAGCTGTAAAGGATATTTAAAATTTCTATTTATAGAAATTATGACATTCAGAAAAAGTACACAGCCACATATACAGTAATTTGTCTCTGCAAATAACTTGCTGTTCCCTTTCCAGGAAACTGAGCTGCTTTCAGCATCTACCAATTATATGTGTTTCCTTTTTTTTTAATTGCATAAAGATTTTTAATAAGTGATTTATAATGTCTCTTATCACATTTTGCCATGTATTACGCACTGCCTGTACTTTCCAGCACTGATCCAAATAAACATAGAGACTTAATCACTTATAGAAAATTTGAAAGCACATTTGTTTTATACTTGCACCTACGACCAATACAATTTGCAGGACAATTAAACCTTCTAAAAGTCTGTGAAAGCCCTGAGGCCAGATGTTTCACTAAAAAGGCATTCTGGAGCCTGTTTAGCCCTCAGCCTTACTGTGGAGGTAAAAGGAAAGAGGTTCAGACTGGTGATCCATGGCCAGCTGCAGACTCTACACGCATTGCTGTGTAAAGGTTCCAAGAAAACAGACCTGAAAATGATCTGCGAGCCCCTTCCAGAAAAAATTCATAATTCAAAAGGGGCTAAGTCTACAATACATAGAGTTTAATATAGTTTTTGTTTGTTTGTTTTCCCTATGTCAATATTTTGGCAGTTAGTGCAAAAAGGGGAATAAATCTAAAGCCACTTGGCCATGTCAGATGTTCTTTCATGTTTTGTAAAGTGAGTGCTGCCTCTCTTTCAACATCCATGAAATAGAGAGCTAGGAGGAAGCCACCGTGGGGTTGCAGTCTGTTCGGACTGACTGACTGACTTACCGAATGACTAGCTAGGAAAATGAGTGCGCTTCATGCCGCTGGCCTCGTCCTCTCTGCAGCTTCTCCCATTTCCAGCGTCTCCCGCTGGCTTTTACTTATTCTGTATTTCTTCATTCATTTGTTTCATTCGCACACATCCACATCTCCCTCAACAAAAGACAGAAGAAAAAAGCGTAAGAAAGGCCATTATGGTTGAGGAGGACAGAGAGTGAAACACAGCAAGAGGGACAGCTTAGGAGATAAAGCAGGTGAGATGAAACAAATGGAGAGAAGTGTACAAAAGGTAATGAGGCAAAAAGAAAAGAAGCAACTGAAAGGAGTGTGATTATAAGATAATGTGCCTGTGCTAGTGTACTTTTGAATTCAAGCAAATGGCCTTTAGCAATCTCAACAGTTTTTCTTTTATGCTACATTGTTTAAAAGTCAATGTCAAAGACTAAGTTCTTCTGTGCTGTGAAAACGTTTTGGCTCCCTTACAGATTTCTTCTTTTTGCTATTTTGGTCAATCATTAATGTTTCAGATTGTCAAACAAAATGTAATACCGAACAAAGATAACCTGTTTAACTAGTGACGGAAAGTTTGGCTCGCCTAAGAAAGCATGGCTTTTTAGGCACAACTCCCAAAGAGGCAGCTCTTTCGGCTCTGAAATGGCTCTTTATCATCATCTGTAGCTTCATATTTTAACTTCAATTGGCCAATATGAATATTTTGTATATTAATAATTCCTTCTGAGTTTAATGTTTTTATGAGAAGCCTTATACTTGCCTAATTTTTTTATGTATTTGTTCTGTTACGTAAGTGGGCATTCTTTCTTTTGTGTCATATCTTACGGAGCCCCTAAGGGGACATGGAGAGAAAAAAAAAGGAAAGAAATCCCGACTTATTATCTCGAGATCCCGACTTATTATCCCGACTTATTATCTCGAGATCCCAACATCAGTACATAACGACCTAATCACAGTGATGGAGGACACCCACCCATGTGGGTGTCCTCCATCACTGTGGGGGTAGATATATAGATTTTTATTTCGAGCTTGGGCTTGAGTATAAACACATTAAATCAGCGCTTGACAGCAGACATGGATTTAGTATTAGTGAGAGACATCTGAAGAGAGTTTTCAGAGCGCGGGGACTCATTCGGCGCAAGTCCTTTTCCGACTTGGCAGTTTTGGTAGAATTCATTAATAACCAGCTACAGTCCTCTGGACAGCTTCACGGTTACCGATGGATGTACGCTAAATTGCATGTGCATGATATCCTCCTCTGGGACATCTCTGGACCGCAGAACATGATATAAGTCGTCCTCCATAATCAATGTAGACACACTCCCCCACGTTTACCGCATAAAAACATGCCTTTCCCCCCAAAAAAAGTAACTCGCGATTTTTCAGAAATGTCGCGGGATCTCGAGATAATAAGTCGGGATCTCGAGATAATAAGTCGGGATAATAAGTCGGGATCTCGAGATAATAAGTCGGGATTTCTTTCCTTTTTTTTTCTCTCCATGTCCCCTTAGGGGCTCCGTAATATCTAAATCAAACTTTCAATATTTATTTAACACACATACACAAAAAAAAACTAAAAAAACAAAACAAAAAACAAACCAACAAAAAAATAAATAAAAAATAACAAAACACTGCTAAAAAATCTGCCAAACAGAACCAAACTCATTAACCAAAATATGTTCTCTGTGCAGTCTGGCTTTAAAAGAAAATTGAATGCCTCAAAGAGGCTGATTCGCTATGCCCTTTTAGTATTTGCCCTATTTCTAAGAAGATTTTCTCCAAAGGAGACAACCACAATCCACCAATCAAAATTGTCTCATGGCAATCAGAGCCATGAGACAACCACAATGCCTCATGGCTCTTCCCTGCCATGAGGGAAGAGCCACTGAGAGTGAGAGCTGAGCAGCGAAAAAAAAAAAAAAAAAAAAAAGTGGGGTTGGCTCTTTTGATTCACTACAAAGGCTTTTCTGGATGACCTATCACTAATAAAAATAGAAAATACATTTAAAAAAAGATTTGATTTACTCAGGGAAAAGCTGTACAAAACAACATGTCCTTGCTTGAAAAAATAATAGCCCCTTAAAAGTCACATAGGAGGGCTTATAAGCCTAAACAACTTAAATTCATGTCACATAATGTCATGCTACATTTAATTCAGATTGATGTTCACACTTCATTTTCTATTAAAGGGGCAGTTTTATAGTATCACTGTATCCGGGAATACAGTGCCACTTCATAACACAATCAAGTAGATATGTTAACTTCAGTTGTTTTAAAATTGCTGTATACTGTATATCTGACTTATTTTTTTTTACTTTGTCATTTAACCCTTTAAAATAGGAGCTCTGTCTCTCTGGCACACATATTCCAGAAATTTTAGACCAGGCATTACCAAGGCTAGTCCAGGAAAACTACTTAGTTGCAGCTTTTAGATGCATCCATTCTCAAAGGCACCTGAATCAAAAGGATTGCTGATTACCAGACCTTGTAGAGCTGAATGCCTGCTGAGGGAATTCAGTCAATTCAGGTGTGCAGGAAAGGGGAGCATCTAAAAGAGGCAAGTTGGTTGATCTCTAGGACTGGACTTAGCCTTAGACTTTTGCCTAGTCAATGAACAGATGTGTTTTATTTCCAAAGTCTGGAACTCATCAAGACATTTTTTGCCAAATGTAAAAGGGCTTTTGTGTTCTTTTTGGTTAACTGTGGTTTTGAACATAAAACTCTTGCCAGGTCTCTTTCAGTTTGTTGTATCATGACTACTGATATGAAGGTATTCTTGAAGGAGCCATTAATTCACTCTTGGAATAATTCTGGTTAGCTTGCCAAAACTGGGAAGGTTTACCACTGCTCCATGTTTTCTCCATTTGTGAATAATGACTTGCTGGAGTCCAAAAGACTTCCAAACAGACTCAAAAAAAAAAGGATTTATTAAAAATGTATTTCATGCTTACATTAGTTTGGTGAAAAGCAGCATTTTGGTGTCACAGCATGAAAAAAGAAAAATAATAAGATGGTATGCACTTTTTCAAAGCACAGATGTGTATGTCAATTTGTTGTTGTTGCATCATCTATAGTAGCATTCATCATAAGTTCCAGTTGGTAATTAAACACTGTTATGGCTGTCAGCTACCTTTGGGTTTGCAACATCCCATTCATAATTAGACACCCCCTAAAATGTACTGTCTTCATGGTGCAATGCACAAACATCTACATTTGCACACATCCTCTATTACTCCAAATAATGTGTAGTGAGCCACAGACACTCGTTTAACTATGTTGTGAGATTATCCCCCACCCCAGATGCCCTAGTTACTTATTCCATGGAGCGTGGGCATGGAGGCGTCTTTAGGGAAAGGAAACACTCTCTGAAGTGGGGAAAAGAGGATACCCTGTGTCCCTGGTGGCTCTAGGGAAAGACCACGTCAGTGCTCTCTCAAGGGAGAGCAGTTGAGGAACCATATTCCCTCCCCTATGTTGCTTTTACAATGTGATGAAAAAACCTGGCAGCAACTAAAAACAGCATTCATCTTTTCAGAAATACTATATAGTGGAGTACAAGCAAGAGCAAAGCTGAAATCATTATGTCATTTCAAACGTTTCTGTGCATTTGAATGTTCTAAATATGATGAGGGATCAAAATATTATTGAGTTTTGTAGACCAACTTCATTCATTTATTGTTTTATTCTAGACTTAAAGCTGTTAAAGTGTCTTCATATCTCGAAGTTGGCTATACCTCATGCTTGTTGTGTGTTCAAATACTTATTCTGTTTGTGAATATAGAAAAATTGGATCTTGATGCTTCTTTGACAGTATAGAACCTTTGATTTAGGTGACCATGAACATCCAAATAAAGATATATTCATTAAATTAGAAGATGTATTTCAATGAGGTGTGTTTGTCACATTAAATGTAAATTTTTTAAAAATAACATTTAGGTGGGTATTAAACATGCTTTTCACATTTCTATATTATTATTTTTTTTTTTGGTCTGGAGTAATATTGTAATCCTAAATGTGTTTTAATTAGCTCTAAGTGGAAAATGTACAGAAATAAAGGCAAAAAACATCAGAGTGTTTGATTCATCTATAAACTGTTTCACTCAGCAAAATTAGTTACTGAAATAAAAAAATAAATAAAAACTAACTTTTCATCAGTATTTAAAGATATTGAATATGGCTGCACACATGACTGCCTTATTCTAATGGACTCAGTGTTTTGTACAGTACTTTAGTCCTAAATTATCCATATGTAAATGAAGTTTTTAAACTAAGCAATACTGTTGCACTGGCTGTCCTCGTGGGGTCAGTAAACAAAAAACAAAACAAAAAAACCCAGATCCAATGAAATCGTTTTATTTTCTTCCATCCTGTTGAAGTTACTCATTTCCTGTGTGCTCTATGCTTTAATAATAAAGTGACTTGCCTCATCATAGCCTGTCAGTGGAGCTCCGCTAGGCAAAATCTGTAGACAGAAGCCCTTATCCCTTTCACTCTCATTGTTTTATCACAATGGAAACACTGATTTGTTGAATGTAATGTGCAATTTCTAAACAAGTATGGGTACTTGGGCCATTCTATACATAAAGTGTGCTTCCAAAAAAAAAGGAAACAATATTGAGAAAGTTTTCACTCTTCCCCATAACAACAGTTTAAATTATTTAGCTTCAAAAACTATGGAAATGCAACTTAAGTGATTCTTATTTTATACTTTCAAGATTTTTAGGTCTTGTGCTTTAAAAAGTGGTAATAGTTGCCCTCTAAGGATCAAGTATTGTATTACCCATGGCATAATATGGGTTCTAAAAATCTTTTGATCTGAAATCAAATGATTGTGCCCAATCAAATATAACACGGCGGGCTCGGTGATGCGTTCCTGCTTCTTATTACAATAGAATAATTTAGGTGCAACAATGCATTGAGGCATGCTGGCTTATTGCTATAATAAAGACCATAATTTGAGATTTGAAAAAAAAAATAAAAAAATACTACCAGATTGTATTTTTTTTTTTAAATGTTTAAAATAAAGATATTCCACAGTGTAACTGCAAGGACGTACCTGATGACTTTGCAACACATCTTTTGGAAAGTTACTTTTTTAGATGAGAATTGTATGCTTCATAGAGTATAACATCACCCATATTAACTATTCTTTCATCTGTTTCTTTGACTGGATAAACTCCTTAAAAATTTTAGATCCATTTATTATTGCACTGCAAATTTCATTTTACTTTTGCAAGGCAAGAATTCAATAAATTTGAAAGAAGCAATTAAAAAAAACCTTGTAAAGTCACGAGAAAGTTGCATGTTCTGAATTGGAACATTTTTTTTAAACAACCTTTGCAAAGAAAGTATTTAGTCTGATCAAAAACCAAGTTAAATGTCTTGAATGTTTTTGTGTATTTCATCTAAAGTGTCATCCAATCCCTCAAGAACAAGATCTAGCAAAGCCTATTTGGAAAAAGAAAAAAACTGAAAAAAACTCATATTAGACATGAAAATACAGTATGTTTCCTTTGACAAGCAGTATCATCAGCTTTCATTGCAATTTCACTTACCATTTGACATTTGGTAAACATAACTTTGTAATTGTCAAATTACTCTGGCTGTTGACACCAACCTTCCCCTGTGATGGTAGTTAATTTGCTTGACATTATGACTCATTAATGGCTCATCGTAGAATCACAAAATTAATTAACAAACTGGCCTGTTTTATAGTGATCAGTTAAAACTATGGACTATGGTTCTGCTTCTTATGATGTGAAATGTTTTCTTTGCAGTAATTAATTCAGTATATCCTTTCTGTCTCATCAGTTTTTTAGCTTGATATAATTAATGTTCACTTGGACTTTCTCCATCATCAAGTCTCACCGTAGCTGGTTGATGTCTGGGTTGGTTCTCGCGAAGTTAGGAATGTCTCCATTGCAGCATGCTCCTTACTATTGTCGCCATGACTAAGGGCAGGATCTTTGGAAAATTGGTGGGCCGTGAGGAGTAGCTCTGATCAATCTATAATGTTTCTGTTTCCAGAAACAATGGAGAACCTCAAGGTTTTGGCTTAGGTGGACTCAAATAAACCAAGATATTTCAGTTTGACTTGATATGTATTCACACCAGACATTTTTGGTCTACATTAAATGGATCAGAGTTTGTTTCCCCTGTTGGTCCAGAGCTTTTGTGCAGGTATGAATATGCTCAAGTGAACCCTGGTTGGCACAAAACAACCTTTCTAACAAATTCTGGTGCACTTTGCTGTTGATATAGATAGGTAGATAGATTGCACTTATTGTCATTGAACAGGATTCAACGAAATTTCTATTGCAACTCCTGTGCAAAAAGTTAAATATATACAATAAGTAAAATAAACAAACACACAATAATAATAATAACAATATATACAACTAAAATTAACTAAAGGCACTCAACCACACCAAAGAAGTAGCAGCAGGTCCAATTATGGCAAAGTGAAGATGGGACGTACAATATAGATACAAACTGACCTCAATTTGAACCAACAACGGGAAATACACGTCTTTCAGAACCTCATATGCCAGCTTTACCGGGAATTCTGTTTAAAATGAGCCCTACAGTGTTGCTAATGTTACAACTACATGAATGTGATGAAATTGTACCTAATCCGCCATTTCTACATGGCAGTGCTTCTGCCGTCAGATCTCATCTAATCTCATCCAACTTGACTAAACCAAGCACAACCAAGTTACAGTGTGTATATAAAAAAATAAAATAAAAATTCTGACTTGTGCTAAGTATTTGACTATCAATATAATAATTTCAGCCTCCTCCTGCCCTCTTAGTAAATATTAACACTTAAGTTTCAACACCTTTCTAGTTATTTTGACTTTAAAGTAAGTCATATTTATTGAAAATGCCCAAATCTGAAAAGCAAAATATAAAAAATATTAAATATTTTTACAGGTTTGGGGTAATGTAGCATGCGAGAGACAGCACTGCATACTAAACATGTCTGAGTAAACAGATGGCACAGTGTTGGAATGTTAAGATTTCACACTGTGTATAATTTACAGCTCCAGTGATAGCTTGTGTCAAACAGCTAAAGCCCTTTAGTGCCGCGAACCCAAGCACAGACCAGTCTGAAGGCATAAAAATACATATTTCTTTCCAAATGTTCAGCCATAGAATATTTGTCAGCTGCTTGTTTTGTATGGTTCTAGAATTCCTCGAGGTTTGTTAGAAAATGAGCATCTAAATTTTATTATGGAGCTTTCTTGTCATATTAGCTGCCAACACTGCCAAACATTTCAACTTCAAACAGCTTTCCTTCTCGCTAATGAGCAAAGGATACATCCTGTTTTCAAATTCACCAAATGCAACGCCTCTTTGAAATACATTTCCCTTTCTCTGCCTTCCAACCCGCTCCCTTCTTCCCCTCAACCCCACTCCAATTGAACTCTGAAGTGCCGCCATGCAAATCAAGCACTAATCCATTTGAAGCTGACAGGGCATCCTGATTACGGTGGCAGCCTTCTTCTTCATATGTCCCATCAGTATCATCTATTCAGAAACACGTGTTTAAACATCAAAGAGCTCCCCGGCTCTATTAGCCGATCAATTGTTTGTCAGATGTGCCAACAAACTGAGGGCAAATTGTCACATACCTGAGACCAAGAGTTTAATTGATTAGTCACACACTCAAACACAGGCAGAAGTAAACAAACAAGACTCATTTATCGTTATTATGATTTTTTTCATGTATCCTGATGTGGCATTTACAATAAAAATCTCTTTCCTAAAAATTATAAACCCAAATACCACATTATGATTATGTGGAAAAAAGTTATTGCAGACAGAAAAAAAGTTCTTCAACTTGTCCCGAATTCAAAACCAGTGGGAAAAATTCTTAGAAATTTTCTACTTCAGAAATAGGAGGATTAAATGTTTATCAAGAAGTGGTGGGAGAAAGAAGTATTTTTCACACATTTGAAAAATTTTAGATCTGAATAAATGTAACAGAGCTACACCAGCAAGCTGCCACCTTGAACGTTGCAAGTCAACTTTGTGTTTAATCACACAACCAAAATATGGACAGAAACAGCTCCCCAGAAAATTAACATTTGCACTTTCCGATGAGAAAGTTGCATGTGGATAATATTTTTAAGGAATAATAATTTAAGAAAGAAGATATAAAAGCTTCTTATTTGTGTGCTTTATTTTGTTCATGTCAAACTGTTTCCTTTATGTGGTAAGTCGGATACCTGTCCCTCACTTTGTATTGCAGCGCTGCTTTCTGCCTGGGTTTTTAGTTTGATGACATTCACCACTGGCCTCCATTTAGCCTGCTTTAAAATCTTTTTGGATATATCCTGCTCAGCGGTCCTAATACATTTAATATAAACAGTAATAATGAAGCATCGATACTTTTAAATGTCTTGATTATTGTGCGCTATTAATTAAAAGTCACCTCAGAGTTAAACACAGCAGGTGTTGCTATCGTTTTTAATTCAAACTCCGTGTTCTGTCACAGAAAACCTCTACATAGCTGAAGTCCATCATTTTCTGGGCGTCACGGCATTGAGTGTATTAATGTAATCAGGATTGGCTTGGTTTTCCCCCTAGTGGCACCAGATCCTGCTGCACAAAGCTCTGACATATGATTTCTTGTATTTTATTATGTGCGCAATAATAATGGTTTGTTGTACTTTGTTCCCGCCTCTGAGTCACAATCCTCTCAGCTTGGATGTGACATCAAGCAGCCAAAAGAAATACAGACCTGTTGAGGAAAGCTGTATATTATGGAAACTGATTAAAATCCTAAATAATTAAACTCTCTTCAGTCATCTAAAACTGACAGAATTGTACCGTAGACTTTAGTCCCAACGTTGACAGTTTTTTTATTTTTTTCTCTATTATAAATGCAACATTCACCACACTGTACAGCGCTGCAGTTTTCAAAGTTTTTTTTTTTTTTTAATAGCAATATATTTGCAAGGTCAGTCTACGTGTCCGATGATTTTAACATTTTCGTTGGAGAATGATAATTCACAATACTAATATCAATGATCCAACGTGTTTTCTCAAACACTGGGACTCTCCATTCCATTCCTCTCGAGTTCAAAGACATACGTTATGTTTACAATTTGTTTTCTTTATAGCAGTCTCACCCATTTAACCTCACCATTAATCAAGCATAATGTAGGATGTTAAAAGACATCACAATGGTCCTCCAACATCTCACAGCCATTCAACACCATTTTCTTTCACACATATTCCCAAATGTGCCATCACCAACTGGTTTGATTTCAAACACTAACTGGCTTTTATTGCTTTGGCTCATAATTAGCGCTGTGAAACACAATTTTTCCTCACCCTCGTTCTCGCGGCATTACTCCCCACCGTCTCATCTATCTACATGTTTCCCATGACTCAGCTCATTCTCAACGTTTTATTTCCAACCTCAAGCGTTTTCTCTTTATCTCACTTCTTTCTCACCTCGCCTCCACTTCTTGATGAATTCCAAACTGTCTCGCCGCACTTCATCTTCTCCTCTTTTACCCAAATTCTTATTTGCACCTTGCCTCTCATTTTTTTTCTGTTCCTTTATGAGTCGTCTTCTCTTTCCTGTTCACCTTTTCTCTTTTTCTGACTGACTTTCTTTGCTGGCATGAAGTCGGTGAGATCAAAGGGAAGGAAAGATGGAAAAAAGCAAACTTAACCCTCACGCATATATCTCCCCTACACTTTCAGCTCTTCACCTCTCCTGCAACTAAATCTGAGCCTGTCTCCTCCTAAACATCTCTGTCCTACACTCATTGTGTTTCTTTCTCCAGTTTTAATGCTTAGATTTTCCTCCTCACCATCTTCCACATACTGTTTTTCACCCATTGGCACAGCATCTACATTTAGCCCCTTTTTCCTCTTGTTTTGCTGTGCTCTAATCTGAATGTATGTCACTAATGTGACGTCATTTCATAAAATCCTTTAAAACACAGTCAGTCACACAAGGAAAACACAAATTTGATGCCTCTCTCTTTGAAAGATTCACTAGATGGCAAGATGAAACAAAGAAGAAAGGGATGAAAAAAGACAGTAGAGGCATGCTCCCACATACGTAGGGATTACCAGCTCCCAGAGCAGCCAAGGGGGCCACACATCTCTGTTCTCTTCATAATTCAAAAGCCCTATTAGTGTCTCTGTATTTGTGTGTGTTATAAAGCAAGTAAGTTTTATGCCTTGGCACACACATAAGCACATTCTCACATAAAATATAGCTAAACAAAAGGAAATGCAAGCTTACGCACCTACAGGATATTGAGTTTTCAGGGAGTTTGACACAACTGCATATTCAACACCTATATAAAGTCAGACTATCTATGTTAATAAAGTCCCCGTTGGTTTTCTTTGTTCTCCAAACTGCTTTATCCATCTCTTTGGAGTGTTCAATTGTCTCAAGATGTGCAGTGTGATCAAAAGCATAAATGTGTGCATGTGTATATTATCAAGGGTCGCATGGGGATTTTGCAAAAACTGTTAACATTACAAATGGCTCCATTGTTAATGGTCTTGAACAACATGACCTGCTCAAGAAAAGTGTTTGTGGCCTGTAATATTAACTTAGTTGTTTTACTCACGACATTTAAAAAAAAAAGACTTAAGTTTGTTATTCTTTAACAAGCTGGCTATATCTTGCACACAGGTATGAATTTAAAAAAATAAAATCAACATCACCAAACCAAACTGACACTTAGGCAGGGCCAGAATAGAGGATTACACAGAAAGGTTACTCCAAATTTAAGGCTTGATGCTTCTTCCATGTTTGATTAAGCATAAAAGCTACTAAAAGAACTAAACTCTTTTATTTATGTCATGAATCCTGATAAAGCCTTTTGTGGTTGAAACACGAAAAATGGTGAAGAAATGTATAGAAAAGTTTTTAAGCAATGCATATTGCTCCACCTGTTTGCAAAATGTGATGATGTCCACCACAAGATAATGCTGGTAGAACACACTGAACAGTTGAAAGTCAAGGCTTTGCCACCATATGATAAAACTATGATCTCATAAAGACTTCTGATGGAAATGAATTGTGATAGATTGAGGAGACGTGTATTTTTAATGAAGGAAGCATTGTGAGTGCATGCTGACACACACACACACACACACACACACACACACACAAATGCACGGGCCACACATACAGACACACACAAAGAAGGTCCCGCCAGAGTGTTAAAAGAAAGCTCTATTCTAGACAGCCTCTCTTTACCTGCTGTTGTTGCTTGCCTACAGTCGTTAGCTTAGTCAAAGAGAACAAAGACACAGAGAGGTAAAAAAAAAAAAAAAAAATCAGGGAGAGATGAAAAAAATAATACTGCCCAACAGTTTTATTTACCAATATTCTCCTGCTCCCTTCTCTCCGCCTTTCATTTTTTTCTTTATTTCCAATCAAAGTTTCAGTACGCAACAATAAGACTGCTTACTCTCTCAAAAGCTGTTTAAGTGAATTTCACTGGCTCACTGGGGAATCGCCCCACTGAGGCTTTTGAAGGCATTGAGGCAGGGAGAGAAAGTAATTACTTTTTTCCCTAAACAGAAGTGGGGCGCGGCATGGTGTGTGTATATGAATTTGTGCCTGTGCAAGGGGATGAATTAGTTTGTGTGATTTTCTATCTGTGTGAACAAGTGAATCTATGTCATGAGTTTGTGTGTATGGCTGTGCAATCTTATGTTTTCGGGTGTGAGAGACTGAGGGGCACAGAGGAACAGTACAACAAGGTTCTCAAGTGAAGAACAAAGCATGACAACATCTTTACTATGATAGCGTGATCACGTCATTACATGAAAGTATATTTTTCTGAGCATGCAGATCTTTTCAGAGGGTATCCAAATTGGATTTCAAAAAACATTTCTGATTTGCATTTTGTAAATACAAATCAGACACTCAATGAGTGTCATGGAAAAGTGTACTAGGGGCAATATCAACACCATAAGTACAAAGAATCGGACAATATCAACACCATAAGTACAAAATGCTACAAATATGACGGCTGATTAACTGTGTTTTTCAGGTGGACCAAAGGTCAAAGGTCTCAGTTTTTACATAATCTAGATTACAGTTTGTTTTTAATTTGTTTTATGTTCTCCTTAATATAGACCAAAATAATTAGATCAAATGCATCTAATCCACAGATTTGTCATCTTAAGACAGCATCTTTAACCTCTTAAATCCTGGGCCTTTTTTAAAGTGAATCTTTCAAAACTGACATTCTCAAAATGAATTCAGTAAACCTCAGGAACTATAAGGTTTATTTACAGTAGATGGTTCTGGTAAAATAAGCAACACTCCAAAGAACATTTCTGAGGTCTAAAAATCAATATTTTTGTTACTTGGTGAAAGTAAATGGATAAGGAAAATAACCTGAAGATTCTTTTGAATGCTCTACTAAATGAGCAAAACGTAAGCCCGGCTTGACACAATAATGTAAAGCTGGGCAAGCAGTTCTTGTTTATAAACATATTGAATATGTATTTTGTTTTTGTTATCAGTCCAAAATAGAAATGTTCAAATAAATAATTTTTAAAAAGAATATGGTTTCCAAGCCAATGACGACTTCCAAGCCAATGACGACTGCATGTGAATTTCACATCAGAATCACATATACTATGTGATGCATTCATTTCAAAATTATCTGTTCTAAGAAAGTTTCTTAGTTGAACTGAGGTCTTGTATAATGTCAACCCATGGCAGCTTTAGCCTGAACATCACCAGAACTGTGTTCAGGCTGTTCTTAGATATTCATATTTTCTATGTAAATCCACTTGATGCGACTGCAGTCTTCAACACACTTCTTTTCCATTTCATAAGCCATGGCACTCACATTAACCCATTTTATTTACTCATTTTACTTTCATTTCTTGCTCTAGGTATTCATTAAAGGTTTTTATAAGTTTTTTAAGCTAATTCACTATTTCTTTTACATTTTGCTGCAATGACTTGTCAGTGAGTGTATTTTTCAAAGAGGTTTGAAAGAAAACAGTCCTTGAGAAGAGGATCATAATTATGTCAGAAACAAATCTGGCAGGTGACCAGCTTTTTATGCTAGGAAAAAAGAGAAGGAAATCACTGACACCACATGACAGCATGCAATCTGCAAAAACAATTTTTTCAGATGTTGAGGTTTTTTTCACCATATTTCAAACACATTTGCCACACATGGATTTGAAACAAATACTTGAAATCAAACCTGCAATCCTGAGAAACCTTGAGTGTAATGCATTTAAATATTTTCAAAAGAACATTTGAAGAAGACCACAGCTGGCATGGTACTTGAGTTCTATTCCTCTTAAGATCCTGTTGGAGTGAAGAAAAATAATGACTCAACACTTTCAGCCATGTAATTGTTTAACATTATGTATACTTTAAAATGATTATGTTTTTGAGTAAACAAGAGACATTTCAACTGGTATAGGGAAGTAGTTACAAAGAGAGGGGAGAAAAAAATCAGTAAATGGTGAAACCTAGGGTGGGATTTCAAATTATTTCAGCAATCGGGATGATTGAATCAATCTCCAAATCAAATTAAACCTTGACATAACCCAGAGAGGACTTGTTTTGTCACTTCTGCTAATTAATGGACTCCATCGCTTCTGACACTCCTGTTTAGAATTATTCTGTTAATCATAATGTATTTTTTACTGTATTACCCTATATGGTTAAAATATTTCTATGTGGATATGGGATTTATAGCTCAGCAAGAGCAGGGAAGAAGAAGAGAAACAGGAAGCATCAGCACACAAACAGAACAAAAATATAGTAATAACAGATTGAATTTTCAAATTTTAGCAGGTTTTTATGCTCAAGGATATTAAAGCAGGAGTGTTTGAAGATTCTGATTTATTAGGATGTCTGACTTTCAAACGGTTAGAGGATTTCAATTTAACACCTTAAACTGGAATGCTTTTTCGGTTAGCTTTTTTTTGTTTATTTGTTCTTATTTATCTAAGTATGTGTGTGGGAAACCATAAAGTCATACTCAATACATTAGAATATGCCTTCTGACGAGGCTCATCTGTCAGATTAAAAACACCTTTTGAAAACTGAGACAGAAGACATCGCATTTACAACCCAAAAGTCTTTTTTCTTTTTTCTATTGTCCTCCATTTGCTTCCATTTCTTTATATAAGGGATCCACACAAAGAAAACATAATTGTGAAGCTGAAGGAAAACAATTGATCATTTACAAAGGTTTTAATATTAAAAATAAGAAAACAATTGGTGTACAATGGTAATCAGTTCCCTTAAATCAGATATAAAATTCACCTGCAGAAATAATCTAAAGAGCCAATAAGTAAAAAGAGTCCAATTATTTAATCTCAATATAAATATCATTATATATCATTCTGTTAAATCCTCAGAGTTTTGCTAGAGAGAATTAGTTGAAAGTAAACATCATGAAGATCAAGAAACACACCAGTCCGTTCAGAGATAAAGTTGTGGAGAAGATCAAAGCAGGGCCCCAAGTTCTGGACACCGCAGTGAGTGCTGTTCAATCCATGAACATGAAGAGTGTGGCTCAACTGAAAATCTACTAAGACATGGCTGTCCCCCCAAACTGAGCTGCAGAGGAGATGCAAAAGATCTGCAGCTCAGGTGGGACAATCTGCCGAGAAAGCGGGTATTTGTCTCATATTTATAGAAGAAGGATGAGATAAAACTGTTGCAAGAAAACGGTATGAAAACACATATGTAGTTTTTGCAGTCTGCCACAAGAGCAAATATTCCTAAAGGTGTTCAGATTATATATATATATATCTTATATAAAATTATGTTATACATATATATAGTTCTGGAAAAAATTAAGAAACCATTGTACTGAATCCCATTAAAAAACTCTTGGTTATTTCACCAAATATTGATTTTTGGACTCTTCATTGAATTATTTGAGGTCTGAAAGCAATGCATCTTTTTCATTACTTTGACCATTTCTCATTTTCTGCAAATAAATACTACCTTTTCGTTTGAAATTTTGGAGAACTGTCATCAGTAGTTCATAGAATAAAATGATGTTCATTTTACTCAAACTTATACCTATAAAATAACTAAATCAGGGAAACTGATCATTTTAAGTGGTCTCTTAATTTTTTCCAGAACTCTATATATGACATGAAACATTACCTGCTATTATTTTATAATGACTCCATAGGTTTGACATTTAATGTACATTTTGTTACAGCTCTATCTAAAAGGCATACGAGGGAACTAGCTCTATTGTTCACAAGAAGATTGAAAAGATATCCTGCAGTACGAGGCAACAGATGTCATATTAAGCAACTTTGTGGAACCAGTAAACCAAACAATATAGAGAAAAATTAGTGCAATATAAATTCAGACCTGATAAACTATCTATTGTAAAAATCTACATTATTATATATTCTTGCATTAAATTTGCTCTTTTGCAACATGAGTACAGCCCACTAAACTTTCTGACAAGTTTTATTGAAAGAAAAATATGTGGCAAAATTATATAGACAATTTAATAAACACACATAATTCAAGACCAGCTTATGCTGGGCTGTAAACTCACTTTGTTTGAGTAGTTCAAACTTAAGTCAAACTCGATGACATAAAGCCATGCACTTAACCACAATTCAGTTAAGTCTTGCCACTTTTTCAACCGTATGTTTTAAAAAAATATATATTCTTGCTCGGCTTTCCTTCTACTCGTCACTTTATCATCACCCTGGGGAAAAAAATGGCCTCTCCTACATTTTCACAGCATGAAAATATTCACACCCTTATCCTCCTTTGACAACGATGACCTGTTTCCCCCTCATTTATCCAAATACTTATTTCCTTTCTAGCTGAGATCTGTGCCATCCTAGTGGCATACTGAAAGGCTAATGTTAATACGGCTGGTGAGTGCATGGAGCCGGAGACGGGCGTGGAGACAAAATCAGTGATAGTGACGAGTACATGCATATGTATGAATACACACATATGCATAATCTTGGAAAGGAAGTGCTGTAAAATTTGCACACACATTTTCATATCATCATGCCACCGCATAGTGTGCGTGTGAGTGCACATCTTGAAAAAGTGGTAAGGTAGAGAATGTTGATGCTTACATTTGTTTCTCTGCCAGTCACTGTTTCTGCAGAAAGCAACAAAATGTGCCTGAGGGAGATTACACACACACATGCTTCTGTTTTCCATCATTAATGATATGAGCCCAGACTACACATGTTGTGTAGAATATTTGTGTTGTAGGTGTTTATCTGAGATATTAAAAAAAATAATTAAAAGTTTGAAGTAGTGTTTACCATTTCATCCAGTTTGTGCATTGCAGTAGTACTGGTCCTACTCAAACTGCATGATGCTATAATGCTGCTCTTGATAGTTGGTACAGATTTTTTTTCTTTTGAAAGTTTGAAAGCTTGACCATTACCTCCCAACATACTTGTTACTAATATTATGTAGCACACTCTTTATCACACATGAGACCATGAAACCCTTTTAAAGAAAGGTTTTGGAATGCTCATGTTTGTAGCTGTGCTTCTTTTTTTGTGATTCCATGTCATCACTGCTGGGTGTCAATTAGGGAGCTGCACCACCATTTGAAATTCTTCTGTTTACTTTCACCTTTACAGTCTTTGCTTTCATAACAAGTTCTTTTGGGACAGAATATGTTTCAAGCAAACAATCAAGAGAGACAGATACAGTGGGTTTACTCTTAAAATGGCACAGGTTTGTTATGTGAAACAATGAGGCTGCAATAACCTGGATATTCACCTTTTAACTAATGTTGTGTTAATACATTTTAATTTGATTTGAGGATTCATTCTTCTCAAGCTTACGTCTGCCATCTATTGCAATTAATCATTTTAACCTGAAATAAAGTCAATCTGTGTTAGCAGAATTTTTATATCTTCAAATTTTAAATCTTCAGTGAGGTTACTAAGAATCTGAATCTCACAAGAACAGGCCATTAATAATCAAGCTCGATTATACATCTGAAATCTGATTGTTCCATAGTTAACTAATGGAGCACTTTATTCCCAGACTACAGGTTTACTGGTGGTTCCAGGAATTTCTAAAAGGAGAATGGGAGGCAGATTTTGCTTAAAACTCTCCGTTTTGATATAGCTTATAGTTAAAAACAGAGTGACGTTTTCCCAGTTGTTGGATGTATGATTCAGCAGGGGAAGAAGAGTGATTTATTGAAGAAAGATGGTTCTCCGTGGTTCACCTCAGGCCTCATTTTAAGGGCTTAAGTTATCCTGAGCTATCAATGTACTTCTGCTGCTTTAGGCTTAGGGGCCTGGAGGTGTACTTTTCCTCCCTCTGCTACTTTCTTCTTCTACTACTTCTTCGATTTAGCTGTTTTAGCCGTCATGGTGAAGAGAGCTTTATGTCATCTCTGTTTTTTTGGGGGGGGGGCTTTTCTCTCTTTAAAAGCTACATCTGGTCTAGGGTTCTGTTTGGCTGTGATACATTTCTGGAGGAGACCACTGGCTGAAATAATGCTGCCAACAACAAAACATTGTCCCTCTCCCGCTATCAACTTTTTACTTTAATAGAAAGTACTCGTACATCAGTTTTTCTGCTTCTTCTTGTGCATTCTGCACTGTCTTCTAAAACCCCCGGTCAGTCATGAAAGATGGGCATTTGTACTGAGCCAGGTTCTGCTGGAGATTTCATCCTGTTGAAGGTACAGTTTTTCCTCTGGATATGCATGCTCGGTGTGAGGGATTGATGTAGAGTTGATAACGCAACAGAAGCAATAGTCTACTGTTGCTCTGTGTTAACACCAATGACTGTGTTAAGACCCAGGACACGCTGGAGAGACTATGTTTCTCAGCTGGCCTGGGAACGCCTTGGGATTCCCCCTGAAGAGCTGGAACAAGTGGCAGAGGAGAGGGGAGTCTGAGCCTCCCTTCTTAAGCTGCTACCCCCGCGACCAGACCCCGGATAAGTGGAAGAAAAATGGATGGATGGATGGATGGATGGATGGATGGATGGATGGATGGATGGATGGATGGATGGATGGATGGATGGATGAAATGACTATCGTAAAAAATTATGTGTTGTAAATTAGTCCTAAATAAATAAATGGAACTAAGTGAATTTACCTAATATTTTCAAAAGCCTTGTGGGCGGTCTTATGGCACAAAACTTAAATTTCATGGCCAAAGTTCTGTGTATCCACAGTTATGGTTTTAAGATTAACTTCTTCTAAATCAACAAATTAATTACTTTATTAAAAGAAAATTATTTGGTTAATGATTTAGACAGAATCCAGAAATAAATTTAACATAAAATCTTTGAAGGAGGCTGAGAAGAAGAAATGTCTCCACCGTATGATAGATTTAGAGTAGAATACCTTTACTGCTATGTGCATTGGTGTCTAGTTCCTATTTATTTTAATATTGAATGTGTTGTATTCCCAAAGAAAATACACAAACTCCATAATGGTAATTTATTCATGACATGAACAACACCTCCAGTTGCCATCAATAAAGGGAAAGAAGTGGGATTTAGTGTAATAAAGGAAACAATGGTCTCTTTCATAGTGCAAACAGATGTGAAAGAAAAGAAAAAACAATCATGAGCAGAAACAAACCAACTTTTGGCTGTGACTGCAATTTAAATCAGCCTCACTTTCACTCTGTTTGTAGTTCTCTTAAGAGGCAAATCTTCTCAATCAACTCTGTTCAATTATAGGATGATTGTGCTGCTTAAATGACCTAGACCTGATTGTGCTCTCTCTCTGTTTCAAATGTTTTCAATTATTTTTGTTCTAAGTTTTATTTACTGTATAAAAAACTGCATACTGTAAAAATACAGCACAGAGGCATGTTTTACATGCTCTAAGTGTGCAGTTGTAGCATCAATATCTTTGAAAATCTAATTATTTTGTGGCCTTGAAAATATTGTTTTCTATTTTATTTAAAACATTTTATTTAGTTGCATTTTTGTTGTAGGGTTTCCCTAACAGGTTTACCTTCTTGCTGTTGATTAACTCCCGTAAATAAAGTTTTAGTTGTCCTTATTTACTCTGGTGTGGTTTCTAAATATACTCCTGCCATATTTACTTATTTAATGTTGTGGTCCAAGACCAAGATTCAGATATTAACCTGTTGTGATTATCTATGTTTAAAAAAAAAAAATCTTTTCTACACTTTTTATTGCAGCTCAAATATGTCATTCTCAGATTAAGAGGAAGATTTATTTGTTGTGTTTTAAATCTAAAATGTAATCATTTGAACACATTTTCAAAAGCTTTAAAAAAATAGTAGTTTAATAAAAAAGCTTAACTCCTTGTTTTCTTTTCAGTGGTCTCAGGTCATCTGTGTGCCAGTTAGTGTGTTTTCACCTCATCTCTTCAATCGGGTCAAAATCCAAGTCGGATCAAAACAACTCAAATGATTAGTGGCTGCATCAAATGTGTCACCTACGCCATCGTTGATCAGCTTTCACCTTGCTTCCCTGTCTTCTCTTCACCTTCAGATCAGCCTCACTCCCACTGGTATGCCATATCAGTATTCATTTGCCTACTTCCCTCACTCTTTATTTTATCTCATTCACTCTACCCTTTCTCCTCTACTACCCACTGCATTATCTGCTAATAACCTGAAATTTGTTTGTCACCGTAGTGACACAGAGGGGAACTGCCCATCCTATTACCTCCCTCCCCTTCTCCATCAATGCTGCCTAGTTTATAACACCTCTCATCAAGTTTGATCAAAAGCCAACCGAATCCCAGTCAAATATTTGTATTTCCCCTCGCCTGTTTAATTTAACTGCCAATGTTGTCAATCCTGCAGTCGGTGCTACCTTCCTGAACCCTGCAACAGCTCACTGCGCTGCAATCTACTTTCGAGATTTACTGTGTAACAGCTTCTAATGACAGAGAGTCCCTAAGTCCCCAAGTGGTGTATTCAATGCTGAAGCAGTCAAGGTCAGTTAGAAATATAAAGCTGAGATTTGTTTGAACAATAGGCCTGATGGTACAAGCCTAAAACAGTGTGCATAGTTTACAAAACCAACAAGTAAAGTCAGTTTTGGCTTGGAAAATGTATAATTATGTCACAGAAGATTATTTTTCTGTCATATCTTTTTATTATCTCTAAGCCAGAAACACCAAAATCACAGTTAATAAAAACTTCAAAAATTTCACACTATGGGCCTGATCTCAAAAGATTCTAAATAAGGAGTGCTAAACTGCATCAGCAAAAAATTAAATTTACACCTCCAGTAAGTGGGTATGTTACATGTATGTGGTCTACAAAGACTGTGCATGCGACTGATTGCTCATACAAAAGTGGGTAAAGTATGTCTTTGTGTGTGCTACAGCTTCTTAAGGTAAGCCCATAATAACTTATCATAACAGTGGCACAGTTGGTAGCACTGGAAGAAGCCCTTGTCTGTACTGGACACATTTCATTCACTGTGGATGATGACCCAACCTCACCAGCTTCCGCCAGCATCTTCACAAGTTCTTTGGCTTTTGTTCTGGGGTCAATCTGCACATTTTGGACCAAAATACATTCATCTTTGGGACACAGAACTCATCTCCTTCCCAAGCGATGTAGTGATTGGACATTGTCCTCATGTCCATACTTGTGCATAATTATTTTAACAGATGCGCCTTGAAGCATCAGTAAATTGTTCCCAAGGATGAAGCACACTTATGCAGCTGCACAATTCTCTTCCTTTGCATGCTCTTGGAAAAAGCTGAACAAAGGTTGCATATTGGCATATAGTCCTTATTTCTCCAACTACAGTACTTCTCAAGAATGTAATAGCAAAATCCCACAACTGTAACTTAGGTCTAAATTAGAGTGTCCGAGTTATGAATGGTCCGCATCTGTTTCTTTTACGAGAGTAGATGCATCACTGCAGTCCATTACAATCCAAACTACAGAGGAATGAAATTTAAAGTCAGCCGGCACCTGGTGGTACATAATTCTAATGTTTCTGTGACTTAAATTAGGCACAGAAAAAGAAACATCAGAGACCCACATACTGAAATACACAATGTGACAAGCACATGTACAGGATGAGATATGCTTTTTCTATGGGATGACATTGTTTTGTTTCCTAATAGCTAAAATATCAGCATCACATCTCACATCTGGCTTTAGCAGTTTATCATATTTCCTATCTGTTGTGAGCCTGATCTCTGTTAGATATCTCACATTTGTAATACTCAAGTTCTCATTCTAGTCAGAATACTTTTTAGCAATGTTTTTCATTTCAATTTTGTGCCAAAATGTCTCTTGCTCACCATCATCATGATCATCATCGTCATCATCATCTTCCAAGCTTTGTAAAGCACTAAGCAAAGCTCTTACATGTTCAAGCTGGACAGTTCGTTTCTTAGAAATGCAATAGTGAGGCACTTGTTTCACGTGTAGACTTTTCTATCATTTGTCACATTGAATACTGCAATAATGTCCTCACAGGACTGCCTAAAAAAATCAACCAGACATCTGTAGCTGATCCAGGATGCTGCTTCTTGTGTTCTCACTAAAACCAGATCTCCTGGTTCTGGTCTGCTCTGCATCCCCCGGAAGTAGAACCAAACATAGAGAAACAGCATTCAGCTTCCATGCACCACAAATCTGGAGATAGACTGTGTTTCACCTTTAAATCAAGGATCAAAACCCACATGTTTGGAGTTGCCTTTGATTAGTAGTAAGTCAAACTTTTATTTACCTTTTTGATGTGTATTTTCTTGATGATCTTCATGTTATTTGACAAAATGTAATGTTTATTACTTTTTCATAATTGATGTTTTTATGTTGTAAAGCACTTTGAAATGCCTTGTTGCTGAAATGTGCTATGCAAATGAACTTGACTTGAAATCAGCATTGAAGCAAGACTAGGCCTTTTTGGTTAGGCAGATCGTTTAGCTCAGGGCAGTGACAGCTTCTTTAGGAGGTTGCTGTAATCTTATCCTGTCCACAGCTGTCTTTATAAGGTAGGATAAATGGTACTTCTGGTTGTTTACTTTTTTAATAAACACATATTTTTACATTGACAAAAATTATGATGTTAATTCTTCTTTTGTTTTTTCTCATCCAAAAAACTATGCTCTCCTTCACCTTTTTGTGTTAGTTCACTCTGACTTATTCTGTGTTCCACACTTTGCTTTTGAAGTCTACTCAGGTAGATGTAGTATCTTGATTCAAGATACATTCATGGAAAGGAAAGGCAAATAAAGTAAATTTGACTCTGTTTTTATCAGTGTTTAAACAGAGCTACATCTCTTTCACCTACTATGAATCATGTGAAATAGAGTGGTAAACTCTGCACTCTACAGCACTATGCAGGTGCTGGGCCACTCATCCAAGTATCATGAAATCATGAAATCTGTGTACATTACAATTAAATTCCACCATTATTTATAGAAACACCATTCTATCTTAACTGGGTTTAGTAAAGACACTTTGACTTAAGCATAGAGTCACACAATTTTGAATATAGACTGATTGAAAGGGAAAGCATATAATTCCTCAAAATTCCGACTGCATTATTGGTTAATTGCCACTGATAAAACATGACCCCTGTTCTCATCCAAATCACACTATCAAATGTAATTTGCAGTAATAATTTGCATAAGAGTCCATCATAAATTAAATTGTTTTTTTTTACCCCTCCAGGGGGTCTTTTGTGGGCTCTAGTGTCCCTTATATGGTAGTAGGCTGACAGGAAACGGGGAAGGAGAGGGGGGAAGACATGCAGCAAATGTCGTCGGGTCCGGGAGTCGAACCCGCAACGGCCGCGTCGAGGACTCAAGGCCTCCAAATACGTGTCGCGCTAACCACTACGCCACCACGGCACGCCCATAAATTAAATTGTTAATGCATATATCTATTCAAATAAATTTCATCATAATTCTAGATTTTGTATCAGAAATAACCCTTAAATTGTCCTTTTTTTGTTGATGTTTTGACTGCAGTTATTGACAGAATGTTAATGTGTTATTGACTTAATAAAAATACAATAAAATTATAAGCAAGCCATTTTGTTACTGGTTTCATTTGCGATGTCCAAAATTATTACATTATTCATAAGTAAATTAGTATTGGTCATTATTATATTTTTGGGACTCTTTGAACTAGTTGAACATTGTGTAATCACCATAATTTATTTCAGTGTTGTAGCTGACTTCCTGCATCCTTTTGTGACACAATCTATAGCTAACTGTACTTCAACCTCACCAGATCTCAGTCTAATAGAGCACATTTGGAATAAATATATACTTCAATAGTGGAAATATTGTAGAAAGTTTACCATGGAGGATTAAGGCACTTCTAAAGACAAAAGAGTATGCAGTCCTGTACATCTAGGTATGCTTAAAAAGTGGTCTGAGAGTCTAATTTGCAGTCTAAAAACTAATGAGGTCTGTAAAACAAACAATGCAAAATAAATTTTTCAAAGCATATAACAGTTTTAAAATAATAATTAACAATTTAATATAGCTCCATGAAACTTATTAATTTAGAAAAATGACACAGTTAGAAACAGCTTTTGCAAAATCATTTAATTATGTAACTAATTTGCATTAACTTAATTGTTTTGTAGTTGAAAAGAAAAAATAAATAAATTTAAAAGAAACATGCCTCCAGTGAAAAATTATTTACAATGCAACTGTTTTCATGTGGAAGAACAACAATAAAAAATTGTAAGTGCTGGAACATGAAAATGCAGATTGAATATCCCTGCCCTATGAAGCCAATACTTAAGATTAGCACATTTACGATAAAAGAAGAATAATAAACAGTATGAAACTAGTTTATATTTTGTTAATAGGTGCAGTGGGTAACTTGAAGAGCTCATTATACCAAGAAGAAACACAGTTGAGTAGTGTCACAATCCAGCTCCTGGAGGCAATAAATGCACCCACTACTTAAAAAGTACTGCTAAGATTATAGATGATTCATGTTTTGTATTAATTGATTGATTTATTGTTTTATCTACCATTTGATAATAACCAAAAGAGGTGACCAAAGCACTTTAAAGTAAAAATCCCTGTAAAAGATCATAAAACAAGAACAAAAAATGAAAAATGCCTCTATGCTACAATGTAGATTTGACTGAAAAAATAAGTCTTGAGTTTTGATTTAGAGATGTCTGGGTCTGACATAGAGCGAAGGTCTAGAGTGAGTTTGTTTCAGAGTCGGGGTGCTGCCACTGAGAAAGCCCGGTCACCCCAATGCTTTAGCTTAGTCCTTGGAACATCTAGCAAATATTGATTTGATGACCTCAGGGATCTGCCATGTACAGACAGACTTAAAAGTTCAGATAAATAAGGTGGGCTAAGGCAATTAGGAGCTTTAAAAGCATATAATAAAACTTTAAAATCAATTTGAGAATTGACAGGAAGCCAGTATAAAGAGGATAAAACGGTGGGGCAGGCAGGATGGGCTTATGTCTAGAGGTATTGGTTAAAGACGAGAGGCCGCGTTGTGGAAAAGTTGAAGTCATCAGCCTGAGGGACACCAATATAGAGTAATGATAACTCTATATTATCATTACTCTCTACAACATAATTTTACCAAAAAGTAAACAAAACATTCTACACTTTGTCTTTCTTTATGCTTCTTAAAGTAGTAATAGAAAGTCCTCAAGCATTTTAAACATGTAAACATATATCTTGGTATTTTTAGTTCCTTAGCATTTCCTTAGCCAGGATTAACCAGCATTCTCAAGAGATCTGGGCCTGTATGGATTTGATCCAAGGTGAGGCCTTTATCACAGTTTCAGGGAGTCCATGGAAATCTATAATTCCAGCTGTTTCTGCATCACGGTCAGCAGTGTTACTAACATTTATCACTATGACAGCACTGTTGTTGTATGGAAGGTCCACAGTTATACATAGTACCATACACTGCAGTGGCTAGCCATGTGTCACAAAGAGCTGACTTTCACTTTAACTGATCTCCTCAGCAGGTTATCCTGTTAAAGGGTTCTTCCCTGCTACTTGAAGGAGTGCCAAACAGTCGGTAGGTACTTTGGTTGTAATGAAAACCTGCAGACAGCTGGCTCAGTGTTTGTTGGCACACAGCTTGAAACCCCAGGCCATATATTATGGTTCACAGTCCCCCATCCACTTAGCCAATAGGTTGTGCATTTTGAAACCAGGGGTTCAGGCACCTTCCTTCACCCTCATATCTCACAGTGTTTCTTTTAAATGGAAACAGCAACAGGTTGGTTTTATGATGCAATAAAAATGTTTCCATATCATTGGATGGTCAGTTTTTTTAATGTATAAAGCTTGACACTCAAAGTCCTTACTCTTAACATTCCCCCAAAACACCTAAACTTACGAGACAAATGCACATCTGAAATAGTCTTTCTGTAAAGGTAACATGCTTTATAATTAGCCTAAGCAGTCAAACCTTTGCAGCTGTAATTATTCTGTAGGCACTGATGTTCTAACACAGAGCTAAAAAAAAAAACAAAAAATCCCTTATCTGGATTTTCTGTTTGTTTTTATGTTACTGTACACTGAGGAATAGAGACATAGACTCAAGAATCAAATGAGAAAATGGATGCAAGTCTCACAACTATACCATTATGATTATGCAAAGTATTACTTTTCTACAGAGGTTTTTCTGTGAGTATTTCCACTTTTGGAAAACACTTGGACATATGAAATTCAAGAAGCTATAATTCCTAAAACATTCAAAATAAAGTCAACATAGAGCAAACTATAAGTGTAAGGATTTCTGGGTTCTGGAGCAGTAGGTGGGCTGGAAGGCAGAACCCCTCAGGTGTGCTCCTACACACCTGCAATTCATCAGTTCATCTATAAGAGGATAAGAGGAGCTAGTTGCCACTCATTTAATGCCTGAGTGGTAACTTCAATGGTTACCTCAAGCCCTCTGTGTTTCAAGTCAAATCTAATTAAGTCCTTGTGATCTCCTTCCCAGGTAACCGCCAAGCTTCATTTTGGACTCATTTCTTCATGTTGTGTCCCGAATCTCCTTCTCCCAGATCAAACCAACACTAAATACTGGATCTTGTTAAGGAAAGAGGATCAATTAATTGCTAGCTTTGGACAAAACGTTTGGCTCTTTTCCTCTTTTCTCCTCGAGTCCTTGGCGAGTGACGCTCTCCGTGCAGCGACGTGTAGCGACCGCGTGCTGCTAAAACGAAACAACAACAAAGCGTGTTGACGTCACAGATCACAGAGTTTAATTCCATACCAAGCAATGAACAACAAAACTGCAGAGGAACAGAGATATGCATTTTCTCATAAAAATAAAAACACACACAAGGGGTAGACAGACAAACACAGAGACAGACAAAGGCGCCCACGTGGAGAAAAGATGAAAAAACTCTCTACTCTCCGGTGATGACCTGAAACTATAAACCAAAAGGGTGTTTCCCTATTTAATATATGCAAAGAAGGCGTTCTGCTCTTCGACCAATTAGAACTCCCTCAGGCCCCCAAAGAAAGTTGGGACTTCCTGATTTATAGCAAAGGTGTCTGTTTTTTATCTAAGCAAAGGGCGGACTACCCCGTGGTCATCTCTGCCTGATACGGAAGATCTCTGGCGCCAAGAAGTCTCTTCTGCTCTATCGGAATTGTAAATTTTATTGCTGTGTCTGTCAAAAGGGGGAGGAAAAAAGGGCCCTGCCTGCCTGTCTGCCATTCCCAGTTCCCACATGCTCAACAGAAAACTGTTCCAAATAAAAGTGTTGGCTATACCTTTACACGTGTCGTATATTAGCTGTATTAAATGCCAACAAATAATCATTTTCCTTTACAATCCCCCTTTTGAGGTCTTAATCAAAAGACCTCAATAAAAATTGAGTAAGCCTTCTAATACAGAACCAAAACTATGTATGAAAAAAAACGAAAAAAACGAAAAATAAAAAGACAAAAGAGTGACATACCCTAATTACATACAATCCCCCTTTGAAACAAAACCCAAGGTGTAGAAAGACTTATCCTTAAAAATGTAAAATCATAAAACAAAATTATCACAATACAACCAAAACACAAGACAAACCAAAAACCCAAAGTATACAATAAAAAATAAAGCAGGGACATACATATAAAAAACTAGTAAGAAATGCTCTGCAACTTCAAAGACAACATTCATCACAAAATTACAAACCGTCGAAACAAGAAACACACAAAATTACAATCTGCTGCACGTCTTTTCTGTTTTTTTTTTTTTTTTTTAAATGTCCATCGACAGTCTCTCAAAAAAATATGAAGTCTTCGTCAGAAATTGTTCAAAAAATGCGCGCAAAAAACAAAACGACAGTCCTTTCCAGAGTTCACAACGAACGAAAAACACGCAATAAAAGTTTATGATGATCCTCTTGCAGCTTGATCTTCTTCGGTCGGAAACCTCAGGCTCCCACCTGAGCGTCCGTTGCTCACTGAAAATGGGATTATTAGGTCAATATTACAGAGAGATGTCAAGGAGAAAATAAAATCTCCTCGTGAGGAAACCAAATCTCGTGAAGCGACCTGTCACAGGTTATTAAACAGACATTTTGTTTCAACATGAATTTCATTAGCATCAGAAACACAATTACAACATTCTTTAATATCATCTTCATTACTGTCAGCATAATCAAACGATGGTTTCACCTAAAAATAAATTGGTCTTGTTATTTTCCATCCGGGGAAATCATTTTAATCCTTTTTATCAAAGAACGCAGATTTTGAATGAGATCACATCCACAGGGCACCAGGAAAACGGCTGCAAACTGAAACGACAAACAGAGATCAGATTTTCCAAAAGCATCATTCATTTTGTGTATTCAACACAAACATCTTAAAGTCACCCCGTGTCAGAGTGAATCCTCCACCGCTCGTGACTCTGTGGCTGCTATCTTCGAAATAAGTGTGAAGCCGCTTCTCCAAGCAGCCCCACCCCCGCCTCGCATGACAACAGCTTGTGTGACAGAGTCCAAAGTCCCACCTGGAGCTCGGAACTCCAGGGCAGTCTGCGTGTAAAACCATGAGCAACACATCACTTGAAACCTTATCTCCTAGTTTGTCCAATTCTGCTCATCAAATGGTGGATGTGATCCCTTCAATGTACGTTTCTATTATAATATACTATAGCTCCAACCGATGAAAAATACCAAAACCCTGTAATCATTTGCTTCAAAAGACATGTTTCCAAAGTAACGTTTTGCCGGAATATCAAACAAATGCAGATCTTTTCTTAAACCAATCTTGTAAAAATAGGATCAAACAAACGAAACAAAACAAACACAAAAACCTAAAAATGTAGTTGTAAAGCTTACATTTACCATCAAAAATGAAAATCGCTGTGAATTAAACTGTCCCATTTAAATTACTTTTATAGAACAAACTAGATCTTATTGGTTATTTGTCTAAATCATTTTACATGCGTTCCTTAAACAAAATTCAAAAGAGTTAGACCTGGAGAAATTATAATGTAAATGTATGCCTTAACAAAACCAAACATTTTCAAAATATACCAATTTTTACCTCGGCTTTTACTTGTCGTCGAATTTAAAGTTTTATTCAAAATCGTTTTAAATGGATGTAAATCAAAAAATCAAAATCAAGTTTAGAAAAATCATTATAATCCCGCCTGTGTACTTTTACTGATTAGTGATAACTTTAATCAAGAACAGATTCTTCAAAACTTTTCCTAAAACATTCATGCTCCATTAAATCAATGCTCTGAAAATGGCTGACACAATAATATTTCTAATTTCTATAATTATTTTCCCAAGTCAATTAACCAAAATATGCTTCATTATCACTATGAATTTATCTATTTTCTCAAATATGTTAGCCCATTATCAGAACATCTTTTAATGGAGAACAACTCAAATCCATTCAAAATAAGCACATATCAGACATATTCTTCAACAGTTTTGTTTAAGTAATAAGTGTTTCAGTAATCTAATTAAGTAATATAAAAATAACCCATCACATATTCTCCCTCTGTATGATACATTACTGGCAAATGTATCATCATTACCTAATATGTTAAGTAACGATGTCGATGAAACAGGGTCATTATTTTACTGAGAAATGCTACCCAATACTGCCCCGTCCTAACAGGCAAACTGTCAAAACAAACAGAACAATTTATTATAGCATGCTTTAAAGTTTAAACCTTCAAGATTGCTATTTTCAAAAAACATTTCACATTACAGTTTTAAAACTCAGTATTCAATTTTACTCTCATGATTATCAAATAATTCGTTGTAGAAAACTTCTCAAAAATTTTCAGCAGTGTTTGACAAAGCATGTGTACCAATTAAGACTCTGCGAAGGTTTTGCATAAACGAACCAGAGAGACGTTGAAGAAAAAAATTCAAACACAGTTAACAAAGAAAATCCAAAAATAATAAATTGGGCCCCTACTGAAATCAACATAACAAAAAACAACACAGGTAATAACAGAACGACGTAAGCACAAACTGACCTAACAAGACATGAGGGGAACTTAGATAACGGCTGATCAGACCATTAACACACTAAGGGGTAATTAAACACACAATCCTAAAATACTGGTCAGTATATCACTAAATCTACAAATGAAAAGAAAGTAAACTAAAGATCAAATTTCCCCCTCCCCCTTTCGGAACAAAATAAGAGGAAACTGGTAACTCAAAATGAATTCGTGATATTTAACAAAATATAGAAGAACTGACACTTAAAGTTAACTAAATGAGTGCAGAACAAATAGCCAACTAAAGAGTCAGACTAATGAAAACAAATTTAAAGATAAAAATCTAAACTACTCACTACTCACTATATAAAGTAATATGAAAGGAAACCAGAAAATCATTACCAAGAGTGTCAGCATGTGACAGTTGACTCAGTGTTTTGATGCTAAAAACTTATATTTAACATTTTCCACATTATTCCTTACTCACTATGTATTCGCTTGTTTAAACTATCTACTTTAAAGAGAAAATGTTTCACTAAAGCTAGGAAACCAAACTGCATCAAAAATCCTGTCTTATGTGATGAGAAAAGACTCTCTACTCCTTCCTATAATCTATAATGTGAAACAATACCCTAAAATTTAAACAGCCAATCTCTATGTTCCTTAGGAAAAAAGAAAAATTAAATCCTTTTGTACTTTTAGATTTCACAATTTAAATTTGAAAGTCACTACACCAGTCTGAGCAATCTCCATTGTCAGACCATAAAACAAATTCCTAAGCCCACCATAAAACCCCCTTTTCACCTCTCGGAGGAACTATTTGTATGGCAGGAAAAAGAGCCAATAAGGATTTCAGGAAGAACTCCCAATTCTTTAAATTTATTAGTAGACTTTGTCAGTGAAAGCATCAGATATGTTTTAGTCTCCTTTAATTGTAAAATTTGAACTTAAAAACCCTTTTGTCGTACCATTACAAAACTGTAAGTCATATTCAGAGAGTTTGTCAGAAGGTACTTTAAATGATGGGAGAGACAATGATTTGCCTCACAGCTGCTTGTTCTCCCGTGATGAACTTCTGTGCATGGGGTTATAACTCCTCCTTGAGCTCCATCAGTCTCATGTCTAAATAAACATACTTGTCGCTTCTTCTTGTTTTGTGCTATTTATTTATTTTCCTTAATTTTCTTATGTTATTTGCAGCCCTCTCGTCTGTCTACAGGCACTATTTAATCATCTCTTATTACAGTTTAATATTGATTCTCTACAATAATTCCATATAATGTTTTTTATTAACCAATAAGTTATTTCAAACTTAATCTTATCCTTCAACAACAAATCTTGTAAATTTTAGCAAACTTTTCTATATTTAACCAATTTCTATTTAACAAGAGAGTGACTTCTAATTTATCCTGTCTAATTATCCGTAAGTCCTGTAGATTTAACAATATTTTATCTATCTTAAAGTTTTGGTCTGTTTGAAAAAGACTGATTGTGAAAATATCTAGAGTCAGTTGCATATTGCAGTTTGTTGTTATCTGAACAATTACCTCTTACAGTTAGAGCCTGTTTCTCTAAAAATCTTCGTTTTTTCTTATCCTCAACTCATGAAAAAAGTCCTATTTTACTCATTATATGTTATTCCATTTTCCTACTACCTTCACAGCCTTAGAAGGAATAATTAACATTATATCCACAATTTAGTTCTCAAGTCTATATAAATTTTTATTTAATTTATTTCATTGCTGTACCTAATCAGTTATGTATTTATCTATGCATCCATTCACCATATTTATGTATTTAACTATTAATTTGCCAAGACAGCATTTCTAGAATCCTCTGTGACCTCATTTTCTTGGCTTATTCTTTCTTATTTTATTTATTTATTTATTCATTTATTTAACCTTAGAACCCATAATTTATTTTCAATTTGTTCAGATGATTTATTTTATCAAGATTCTATCCTTTAATCACCTTCCAAACTTTACACTGCAGGTCACACTTACTGCTGTTATTGTTTAATTTTAATAATTTAGTCCAATTTAACACAGAGGATGTTTGTAAAAACTAGAAATTTTGCACCATAAAACAACACTAAAAATTTCTCTGTATTTATAAGACATGAAATACCCAGTGATATTTCATCTCCAATCACACACACTTTCACACCAAAATGAATTGCAACACAACACAAAAACACAAAACATGTTACAGAAAACACAAAACACACACATCTGGCCAGGTTTTATAGTCAGTCAGAATTTCATCAGTCCCCAAGTGTCAGTCTGTGGTCATTATTCTATCAAATTTTACTGTAATTTATATCAATTTTACTAAAGTTTATATGAAATTTACTGAAGCTTCAGGAATTGTCCAATGTTTTATTAACATATTTTCATGTGTCAATTTAATTAATTTTAAACTCCAATCGTCAGGAACCTTTTAATTCCCCGTGCACGTTTAAAAAAAAATCTCAAAGTTTTGTTAAAATCAAACCACAACCAATAATTTTGTTTTCTGGTACCAGTTTTTATGTACTTAACTCCTATTTTTATTTATTTATTTATTTATTTTTTTTTAAACTAAACGACCACGTTTTCGCCATCGTTCTACTGTCCCCGTTAAGACGAACCCCGACCATAAAATAGCGTATAGCACGTGTCGCAACTCAGTGTCCATAATAACTTTACAATAAAACGCAGCAAAAGCAACTCACGTTCACGCAAACAGCGCTTTGCAAACAACTTAACACTCTGCTCAAACACACAGCCAGCCCGAACTCGCGCACACACACGGCCACACAGATACACACGCAGATACACACATGCACACATACACACACCTAGAGCTCTGGAGCACACAGCCTCGTGTCGCGGCAACAAGCACACATCGCGACACACAGAGAAACACAAACACGGTGTCGAACAAACGGAAGAGACAACGGGGAAAAAATAAAATAAAATGCCGGCTTCAAAAATGCATTTCTATTCGTCACCCCAGGCGACGCAACCCAGCTCAGTCACTTCGTCTTCCTGAATACAAACGATTTGCCTTGCTAAGGCACTACATCTGACTGAAGACAGGCGATTCAGCCTCGTTAAGCCAATTGTAAGTCTACTGGAGATGAGTCAGTCTCCGGGCCAATACAAGCCCAAACTACCAAATTGATACACAATTACCAAATTCTTTTTAAATTTAGAGGTACAAGAATAAACCCTCCGGGGAAAAGAACCAAAAACGAAGAAAACCCCAGCCTTATGACAATAGGGTAAGCTAGCCCTACGTCTGGACCCGCTACGGTCCTCTTGTTTGTGTATTTATAATCCAATCACTCAACCATCGACTCTTTTATAAACACAATCTCTGTACCTGTGCAGCTCCGTGAACTCCGCGTGGCTGGATACAGCCGCAACAATCTAGCTCGCCTTTTTCCAGCACACGGCGGTGCAAACAACAAAAAAATAATCAAAAGTATCTCACCTCACCGAGCCGAACCAGGCCAACGCGTGACAGCTCCACCCGCTCAGAATCCGAAACCGAACGAGCCCCCAAATTGTTAAGGAAAGAGGATCAATTAATTGCTAGCTTTGGACAAAACGTTTGGCTCTTTTCCTCTTTTCTCCTCGAGTCCTTGGCGAGTGACGCTCTCCGTGCAGCGACGTGTAGCGACCGCGTGCTGCTAAAACGAAACAACAACAAAGCGTGTTGACGTCACAGATCACAGAGTTTAATTCCATACCAAGCAATGAACAACAAAACTGCAGAGGAACAGAGATATGCATTTTCTCATAAAAATAAAAACACACACAAGGGGTAGACAGACAAACACAGAGACAGACAAAGGCGCCCACGTGGAGAAAAGATGAAAAAACTCTCTACTCTCCGGTGATGACCTGAAACTATAAACCAAAAGGGTGTTTCCCTATTTAATATATGCAAAGAAGGCGTTCTGCTCTTCGACCAATTAGAACTCCCTCAGGCCCCCAAAGAAAGTTGGGACTTCCTGATTTATAGCAAAGGTGTCTGTTTTTTATCTAAGCAAAGGGCGGACTACCCCGTGGTCATCTCTGCCTGATACGGAAGATCTCTGGCGCCAAGAAGTCTCTTCTGCTCTATCGGAATTGTAAATTTTATTGCTGTGTCTGTCAAAAGGGGGAGGAAAAAAGGGCCCTGCCTGCCTGTCTGCCATTCCCAGTTCCCACATGCTCAACAGAAAACCGTTCCAAATAAAAGTGTTGGCTATACCTTTACACGTGTCGTATATTAGCTGTATTAAATGCCAACAAATAATCATTTTCCTTTACAATCTTCAGCTCACACCTGGCAATAATAGGACTCCTCTTCCTCTCCACCTTCATCCTCCACACAACCTGTCTGCCCAGTGACAAGATCTTCTGAATCAGAATCCACTGAGTCAGCAAGCAATAAATGTGCCTCTGAAAAGTTGCTGTCCCTTGTGCAGACAAAATTTGCAAATCTCATGTCATCCGTGGCCATGGCAGGAATTTCGTTGGCTACACTCAGAACTTGTATCACATGATATGACATACAGTGGACATAATTAGACCTGGCGAGAGAACTGACCGATGCAACTGATCAAAATAGATGTCAATGAATAGAACAGAAGCTAGCAGCTGTTTTTGCTCAGTAATGTTAAAAATTATGATTTTTTTTTTTTTCTTAAAGCAAAATTTACATTTATGCTGGTCTTCGTCATTAAGCTACATTAGTCTTTCGGACATTGTTCATATACGTAAGTGGAGAATACAATCCCTTCATATTATTATTTCACTAAAATAACAATGATACAAAATGTTAAACATTTACACCAAGCTATTATTTCACTGGGAGCTGAAATACCTGATGAGAACTGTGAAGGTAGCTATTCTACAACAAGACAGTTGTCTGCAAGAAAGCAGTGTCTTAAAGCTCCCATTCAGTGTATATGCATCCGTGTTTGTGAGTGTGTGGGTGTGCGTGGGGGTGTGTGCGGGTGTGTGTGTGTGGGAAAAATTGTATTAGGCCTGCTCTCACATAACTCACATCCCGCAGAAACCCACAATGTTAGAAAACCCAGACCTGTGAATTTTAACCATGTGATGATGCTACTTATGTTTGTGATTATGTTTACTAGAACAGCTCCGAACTCTGTTTCAGAGGTGCCACACTTACGGTGTGGCAAAAGCCCATACATGCGTTCACATGCGCACAAAGCTAAAGGAAATGACATGTTAGGAAACACCCTCAAAGCTAAGATTAAAGGAAATGACACACTAGGGAGCGCCCTCTTTAGGGCATAGCTTAGACAGAGGCTAACAAATGCAATTTTGCTATGCTAGCCCATAAGGATAACAAGAACAATGGACCAGATGTATTGTGGTATTAATAAATGGAATTCATGAATTAAATTCACTGACTCTTCTTCAAACTCATACATCAAGAACCTAGCTGGAGAAATGATAATTCTCCAAACATCAGCTACCCCTTCTCATTTTAATTCTTCACATTATAAATACATGGATAAAGTAATTATCAACCAACAGGGTACACAGGTCAACACAATTACACCATTAACATGTCACCTTGGCTGCCTGCATAGATTTAGCCTCTGCCACTGGCAAGTGGCACCTGGGCACTAATGAGTAGCTAGGTAATTAGAGGTTGACTTGATTCTACCTCCCTCACAAGCAAACACCCTCACATAAATACACATATAAACCTTTCCCACAAATGTATCAATTGTGTGTAGAGGTATGTCTCTCTCACTCTCTTTTAGTGAGACTGGGTGGACTAGCACTAGAATGGCTAGAGTTAGTCCACTTTGACGTATACCTATATCGGCTTCGATAGTCCAACTGGCCTGAAGGATTTTATCTAGCAGGTGCTTTTGTTCAGTAAATAGGGCCATTACCTTATCAGTACCCTGGTAATGGCCTCAACGCATCTCACAGTTGCACAATAGACTTAGACTTCGACTTCGACTTAGACTGACTTTGTTGTCATTTTCAATGCACAGGGTGTATAAAGAACGAAATTTCGTTGCATACGGCTCAGGATAATGTTTGAAGTTCCAATGTTGTGAGTAAAATAAAAGTCTGATGGCAAGTAGGAAAAAGCTGTTTCGGAACCAGGTGGGCCTGCACCGGATGCTGCAGAACCTCTTTCCAGAGGGCAGCAGGGAGAACAGTCCATGGTGGGGGTGTGAGGGGTCACTGATGATGTTTCGGCCTCAGGACACGCATCCTGCATCGATGGTTGACCTGACACTTCGCCCTTTTGCCTGAGCTGGGTGTGGAAGGTTGTTGCCGAAGCAGTTTCTCCTTGTGTGCCTTCTTCTCACTCACATGAGAGTTACCGAACTCTTTTGCAAGCTCAACCAGGAAGTCCACCCGTCTCTCCTGCACCCCAATGCATGCCTGATAAAGCACATGTGCATTCAGTGCTGCCATGTCAATCATGTTTGCCAGGTTTGCTGACCAGCTGTCACATAGTGATGGAACCTTGGTCACCCCCCGCAAGATTATGACTGAAATAAATGCCATTAGTTCTTGTGAACTAAATAGGTGAAGCAGTCACCTATTTATCCTCCACAGCACAAAAGGCTGCATGCAAATTTGCATGTGCAAAGTCTCCCAGATTTCTTTTGCTTACACTTTTTGCATGATTTTTTTGAGGTGGATCAACACAATTAATTTGGTTAGTTTATTTCTAAACTGTCATGTTATACCCTCTTAGCTTTATTTCAAAGAGAAACATTACTAATTTCTTTTAGAAAAACCTTTGCATATTTTTTGAAACAGATTCTATGTTTTGCAAACTCTATGTACATTTGGCAAAATGACCTGGATAATGCAGCACAACATCATGGATCAGCTGCAAAAGGTCACATCTCTCCAAAAACACTTCATGTATGCTTCAAAAATAAACTGAAGAGCACTACCTACAGGAGACCTGATCTCCTGCTGGTATCATAGATACCCACCCCCAACATGGACTATTCACATTCCTACCTTCTGGCCTGACGGTCAACGACCACATTTACAATTGAAGAAGGGATGCTAATTTGAGCCATCAGAGTCGTCAGGGTGGACTCCGGCCTATTGGCCCTGCTGAGCCGATATGGGAAGGACTCGAAAACTGTATCATCCTAGTGCTAGCCATATGTCTCTGCGGTTTTGCTGCATTAATGCAGTAGGTAATATAGCTTAATGAGCCTTTTTTCAAAAAGAAAAACAGATTAATTTCTTACATATACATTTGTTTTAAACTGTAATCAACACTAGACTCTCCAGAAGTGAGGGAGTAAACAGCAAAAAGCCCTATGTGACAGCACTAGGAAGTGTTTAATATGTAAAGCAATCTTGAGTCTACATATGATGCCATTTCTTAAACATAAGTGCTGCTTGACACTATTTGTCAAATTCACCTTATAACTTGTCACTTCCTTTTTAGGATGCTTTGTCTCAGATTTTATAGCTGCAGAAATGGGTAATGATACAGTGTAAAATTCATTTACAACGTCTCTCTCCAACATGCCCACAGGCAATGAAAATCAAACTGCATCAAGGACAAAACAGTGGGGGTGACCAAATATTCTCAAAACAAATTGTATTAGTAAAGTTTTTCACTTATGGTGTGGCAAAAGCCCAGACAGTTTTTTATAACAGCCATTTTCATTATCCCCATTCTTTAACTTTATTCATCTCTAAAAAGGAAACTCCCACTATCAAACTAAAGAGAATTTATTTGCATAAAATATAGAACTCGGTGGATACTTTTAGCCAGATTATGCTTATGGTAAGCCAGGATAGACCATATGAAGCCAACCCCAAACTTGAATTTGAAAATGTAGATGTACAGTATTTATATATATTTCGAAATGCTTAAGTAACATATGTTACTACTAAGTATATTTTTCCCATCACCTCCGTGAGGACTGAAACACTTGACAGGAAAAATAGCAATGTTGTGTTTTATTTTCCCAGTGAACATATTGAATATTTTTTATTTGTTTATGTTACTTTTCTATCACAATGAATGCCAGAAGTGGCAATGAAGTTGCTGCAATTCCCATACTTCACAGCTGGGATTCTGTTGTGCAGCTTGTAAGTTTTTATCTTGATATCTTCTAAAGGTAATAGTGGTTATTGTGGCTAAACAATAATTTTAGATAAGCAACAGGACATGTCTCCTAAAATTTAAGTATTTATTCCTGACGGCATTAGTAAACCATATCCAGGCTTTTTAGATTGCTGTTGGAATAACAGTTTCTTTTGTTCTGAATGTCTGTTTAGTCCATGTTTGTAGATGACTTTATTTACTTGTGGATAATAGCACTCTCTCAGTAATTTCAGCCATCATCCTCACAAGCTATTTTGCTTCTGTTCTGGGGTTAATACACATATTTTGCACAAAAACACCTTTACTTTTGGGACACAAACCAGTCTCCTTTGTGAACAGCATAGTGTCTGTGGATGGTGTTCATATACTTGCATATAGCTGTTCTTTAGAAGATGACTGTGGCCCCCTCAGAAAAAAAATTGGAAAGATACAGTATGTCTACAAACCTATGTCTTAAATTGTGTACCATATGCTTGCAAAAGTTCCTTTGTCATATATGGAGATCCATGTATGACAAACCGTCACCAAACTTTAATCATTAGTAGTTTAGTAGCTGCATGCAGTTGATGAGCTAATGTAAAAATATGAGACTTTCTATTTGGGTAGCTGTCAAGACTTTTACTCTGCAAGGCATCTAAGCTTTTCCAATATTACAATCAGTAATAATGTATACTACACATGGAGACTGGCATGATGTCCTACACTATTGGTTTGTCAAAACAAACATACCAAACAAGACTGAGATTGGAAAAAATAGACATCCAAGATGCACCAACTCACCACTCACCCAAACTCAAAACAAAACATTACATATTTCATAAGATGAAAAACTTCTACTGAATGTTCAACACAAAAATATTTTAATTGGCTTAGGGTTTGTTACACAATGAGAGGAATGCATTTTTTTAGAAACTAAAAGGGAAAATTCAATGGCCTTTGCCAGTTTTATCAAAAACAAAGCAAAACAACTGTAAATTAATACAGAAACTGGCTCAGTTTTGTCTCTAGAGAGTCCTTTCTCTGTGTTTCCATTTTAGGTTGAAGAGTTTAAAGGAACAAAAGAAAAGGATCCATACTCAAGGAAATTAGATGGATTTGTTTAGTTTATTTAAACTCTGGTGTTCTAAAGCTGACTTCAAGTAGCTGCGTGTAAAACACAAAGCTTTGTGTAGTTCTGAAAGCATGATGAGGAGTTTATAAGGAGCTATGCTATCTGTATAGTATTCCACATTTATATAATAAGAAAAAACTTCTGTGTTGCTGATGCAAAATATTAGATAAATCATTCATATTTTAAGCTTAGAAGTTAAAATTTTCCTTTTCATTCATTCCTTTCAAAGACAATCTGCATGTCACATATGACGAAACAGCTAGTTGAGTGTCTGCTCAGAGATGGTTTCTCTAGTTTCTTAGGCTGTCACTTTTAATAAGCTCTGCTGGAAAGACAACTGTATTTCCCTGTGTCAGCCTGGATAAAGCATGGCACAGAACATTCAAAGTGACAGAGAAGAGGCTGATTTAAGCTCTTCCTAGTCCAGATGAGAGATTCTGTTTATCTGCTGAGTGGATCTCAACATCTGCTCCCGATGGAAGAAAAGATTAAACGGGATGACAAAGAGAAAGTAGTGACAACACCAATTCGTCTTGGTGTGCTGGTTAATTCAGCTGGGCAACATGTCAACAGTTGCTGTTTGTGAGGTTAGCAAATAAATTAATTCAAAGGATGTAAATCTCTTTTTCTTAAGTTTATTTATATTACAACTTTACAATCAAGGCCATATCTGTTTATACTGAACTGGCAACAGTAAAATCTGAACAAATTTTACAGCTCTCCAGTTCAGTCCAATTTATTTTAATACTCCTAAGTTAAGCAAACTTTTTAAAAAATGCCCTGATCTCATAATTTATGATAGTAAACCTGTAGTTGATTGCACCCATTATTGTATACTGTAAAATATTACAATATCATAGTAATCCTAGCAAGATTGTAGCTTGTACAATATGAAAAGGTTGTTTATGATTTGTGGTAGTCAAAATGCAACATCACAGACAGAAAGCAAGATTAAAAGAAACAAATCTTGATCAACCGAATCCAAACAAAATATTGATTGTGATTAGGGAAAGGGCCAGACCAAAGGATTTTGAGGCCCTGAGCAAATTGTCACAGAACAGTCCCCAACAAGCCAAGTCTTTTGCAATCATTGCAGACTTAGGAGAGTTGAACCGGATAAGTAAAGTGCATGTTTTGTTCACAAGCAACCAGAGGAAAAAATACTGGAATTCGGAAACTGCATGAACCTTTTTTCAGTTGGTTTTAAACACAAAAGAATGCTGAATAATCATGCCAGGAAGAGTAGTCACAGATATGGTAATTAGTGACTCTATGTCCAAACAAGAAAAAAGCTAGCTGTCAAAATAACATGAGATCATCTCAGTCTTCCCCTCACTAAAGATGCTTCCTTAGCAGCAAAACAGGAATATTTAAAGGAGTACGGCCTGCATATTGTTATTTGTCTAAATTTGCCACACCTGCAGCTCTGCAGCTGCCTGCTCATTCCCCTTCTCTCCTGACACCTTTCCCTGATGAATAAGGACTGAGTGGATGAGTGACCTCTCCTGAACTGATCACTGAGTTTCAAGTTCTGGATACTTGGTCACTTTGCTCACTACTTTCACCAATTCCCTACCTGACATTCCAGCTGAGGATATCCTCTTCCTTTACAAAGAGGACACTGATGCCACAAAAGAAAGAGGCTGGGCAAAATGGCCTGCATGAGTTTCAAGACACAAAAAAGACTGCTGAGCAAAAGGAAGACCAGGGTTTGTCTCAACTTTTCTACAAGACTTCTTTTCAAGACTTTTAGGAGAACATTCTGTGGACTGACAAGTCAAAAGCTGAACTCTTTGGAAAGTGTGTGTTTTGATACATCCGGCGTAGAAATAATACTTCTACAGTAAAGGAACATCATACCAACCGTAAAATATGGTGGTGGTAATGTGATGTGTTTGGCTGCTTCACGACCCAGAAAATTTGTTATGATAAATGGAACTGCTGTCTGGTGGTCCAACCAGTTATTAGGTTTAGTGAAATCACTTTTTCACACAGTGCCATGTAGGCTTGGAGTTTTTCTCCCTTAACAGTAAACATCTTCATTTAAAAACTGCATCATGTGTTTATTTGTGTTGTCTTTGACTAATATTTAAAATTAGTTTGATGTTCTGAACCACTGCAGTGTTCCCTGGACAAATATGCAAACAAATAGAAAATCAGGAAGAAGGAAAACATTTTTCACACCACTATTTACTATAATATCAGAGGCATACAGACAAAACATTGAAACACTACTTGCTTAAACCATACATCTTTATATGCTGCTGACAGGGAATTGTGTTATCAGAGTAATATTGTTTGGTAATTAAGCAATCATACAGAAAAAGAAACCAAATAAAAAGAAATTATCTTAACAAAACCTAACAATGCCTAAAAACATAAATTTTCTTAACTGGTTATTTAATTTTTTATAAAAAATAAAAATTAAAAAAAACTTTAAGTTAAACAAAAAATCTCAGAATGCATAGTTTTACAATTATTATTAAAGTAATTAATTATATAATGATCACATTTAAGCTTAAATAACCTAGTAAAAGCTAAACAAGCAACCCTAAAAACACAGAGGAAAAAAAAGCTTCTTAACTTATCTTTGAAAATTTGTTGAGAAGTAATAAAGTAAAGTAATTTAAACAAGCAAAACATACAGTTTTTGAACACAACTTTTTTTTCAGTATCATTCTTGCACAGTGGAAGTGACATTTTGGCTGTACCCTTGCCTTAACGTCTTCAAAACTTCTAAAAAGAAGTTAAATAAGTATATAAAACTAACTTGCAAAAAAATTGTGTAGCTCATATATGGCAAGCTGAGTGGGAATAAAAAATTAAGAGTTATCTAATAATTGAAGTTTATCTTTAATTTGGAAGGATTACCTGACTGAAACTATTTTATCAAATCTATTGTAATACTGACATTCACACATTCCCAGCTAATGTGTTGGGGCAGCAGACGCCACCACTAAATGAAACTTATCATTTAGTGGTGATAAATCATAGGTTTATCATTTATCATTAGTTTGAGGAGCTAAAGTCCTCAAACTTTAGCTCCTAAGTTTGAGGACTTACTTTTTTAATCTGACAAAAAAATGTCTTAAGATTTCAATTTTTGTCTTCCTGAATGTGTTTTTGCCATCAAATCTATAACCCAAATCTTCCTCACACTGCATCCATATATCCATGGAGATCATTCCAGCCATTATTGTGAGTTGGAATTGTATATTTAGTTCCCATTAGTTCCATTCCTGATTTATTTTTTAATCACTTTTTTAATCACTTTTAGAAGTGACTGAAGTTCAGAGAGTTACTTACACCAGGGGACAAATTGTAAAAAAAAAAAGAATACACATTGCTTTTCTTTTCTGTTACTGCCACGGGGTGTTTTGGATAACCACAGATAAAAGGGATATTCGAATCAAAGTTAAATCTGTTTTGTTGTGGAAGGTTTAGCATCATTTCATGAAAGCCTACAGGTAGTGTAAAGAGAAAAAAGGATAAGTTTCCACCCTGGGTTTTACCCTACAGGACTGAGGGGGTTAAATAATTTTACTTCTCTGAGGTTTAGAAGCTGGCTTTTTTCGCCTCAGTAAGCCCGTGTGAGTGCATGATTGGTGATGAGTGTGTTTCCATCATGTGTGTTTGTGTAGGGATGAAATAGAGTGTAGCTTACAGCATGTGTGTGTGTGTGTGTGTGTGTGTGTGTGTGTGTGTTTCTGTCTGCAATAAATAGATGGATACTTGGGCATTGCCCCCTGGCTTTTGGCTTTGGTTCATTCCCCGACTATCTGAGCCCCCCTGCAGCTAAACATCTAACATGATCTGTTAATGCTGACGCAGATGAATACCTGCTATTACAGAATGTATGCTTTCATAAAAACTTTATGATGGAATGAACTGCCTAAATATATGCATCTGTATTTTCAAAAGAAAAAAAATCCCCGAACTGTCTAAATAGTCCAAGTTGTTTACTTGCACAGAAAGCATGGAGAAACATACTCCCCTCTGCCATGCTGCGATATGTAGGTTTTTTTCTCTGCATGTAAAACAAGGGTGTACAAACTCTGAGGGGAGCCTCCCTAGGGGTGCGGAGAAAAGTTGCAGAATGTCTTTGAATTAGTACTGACACAGGCTCAGTCTGACCACTTTCTGTAACCAGAGTTCAGTAAGGTGATTGATGCAATTAGTACTAGAAAACTCCTGCTGCGATTCGAAAAGTCAGAACGAAGTCAAATCCTAATAAACACAACTTTGCTAGGATCTCACGGAGGGAAATAAGGAAAAACAGGTCATTGTTATAGACATGACCTAAGACAAGTTTCTAGGAAATATGTTAATTCTAGGAAAGTTTTCTAGGAAAGGTCAACAAATGCCCATTTACACCCCCAAAGAGATTTTACAAAAGTACATAAACACACCAACCAAGTAACTAAAAGTAGGTCATTTGGACAATCTTGGGACTTTTAAAATAATTAAGCAGTATGTTTGTACTTTCAAATGCATTAAATGACAATACAATTAACATAGCATTGTCCAGTTTTAACATATTGCTGAAATTATGTCCTGGAAAAATAAATGAAAGTCATTTGAAAGTTAGTTAACTTTGTCAGCATAGATACAAATGAATCACTCTTCCAACTGAAGCAAGAAATCATCTTGGGTTGGGAGAAAGTTCTGTAGAAAGTTTTTGTTTTTTTAGGCGTTTTCTTTGGATTACCCTAAATATTATCTGTCCAATTTAAATCTGTACTCATTCTTCTAGTGAAGAACATATATCCCTTGTTAATTTGGGTGTACTCCACATTTGAATTCACTATGTTCTTGACCAATAAAATCCCTTCTCTCACATTTCTTGCAAAGACTTAATGCCAAACAGACAGATATTTGGAACCGGTCTAATTTGATCAACTTTTACAATATTCACTTCACTTATTTGAAGGAATCCCAAACCATGATGCTTATGGACTTGATAAGTCCATAAGGAATTATCAAAATCCTTATGGTGTTTATTTGATAAAGATTTGATAAAGAGTCCACTTTCTGAATTGTAGCCTGAATTTCTTAGTTTGCTTTGATTAGACCATAACACATTTTCTGCAAGGTTTCAGGATACTGAAGAGGGTCTTAATGCTTTCTTTGGAAGAAATATTACTACTTAGACCAGTGACACTACCAACACTTCCTGACAGTCTTTTAGGGTTGATGTTTGCCTGTTGGCAGCCTCTCTGATGAGTTTTCATTTTGCCTTTCTATTTATTTTGAAAAAATGACCAACTTCAGTCCATTATTTCATGTATTTAATACTTTATTTGCACTTTTATGACCTCTCTGTAGTGTATGACATTAGCTAAAGGCCAAAAAATAAATAAATGTCACAAAAATCCTGATAGTACAGCTATGATTTTTAAAAGATGCCTTTAAAAGGTATAATTTTTAGAGGAGAGAGGGGAGAAGGAAGGCATAACTTCACAATCAAGTTATTCAAGCTGTTTTATTTCTTGGATTTTACCTATAATAGATGTTTGTTTTTCAGTTGATACATACATATAAATATGTATGTCTCCTTATAACTGTTAATTTGATAAATTTATCATGTTGTTGCTTTTAAATAAACAAAAACTAGACTTCGTCACAGATGAATAACAAATTTCTGTATAAACTGTATTATTGAAATGTCCTAAGAACAAACTTAATGACAGCAAAGGTTGCGTCTTTCCTGGCAATGACAAACAACATTTTTAAATTGTGTCACAATGTGTGACACAGATCTGAATTACACGAGGAAGGCAAATAAGATAAAAAAAAAAAACATTTTAATTTGCAACTTAAAGAACGCTTGGTGCTACACTATCAAATTTGTGAACACAACTCCTAAAAGACAGAAAAAGGTGAAAACTTTGCAGTAAAAATAAGCTCAAACAGCAATAATAAAGAGAGTTTGAAAAGGGACTGCAGAAACCCTATGACCTGACTTACGTTACTCTCCATTTCAGAGTAAAGATGAGAAGTGTCATCTATTCCCTTGAGAAGATAATGAGTAACACAGGAAAAGCGGCATCATAAGCAAATTTCTGTAGGCACTGAAGTCGGGGAAGAGGGGTGCGGGTGTATTAAAAATGAAGACTAACAGAAACAAACCATGCAGCCGAATAAGTGGAACAAATTAGCATGAAATCAATAAGAAAACAAGAGTAATCTTAACACAACCAAACACACAGTTGTGGGAAAACAGAAGACACACAGTAGCACAGTATAAGACCATATCCCATAGTGACAATATTTTTAAGCAAATCTTGACAGAGGAGTGACTCTGTGGTGCTGTTTGAAAGACTACTGAAAAGTGGTCTAATAATTTCAACAGGACACAAAAGGCAAGAAGCCTTTATAAGAAAATCACAGCATGAGCAGATAATAAAATTGACCATTACACCTGTGCTTAGTCATAGAAGAAGAAGCAGGTGAACTAGAAAAGTCCCGAGGATCTTGGAGTGAATTATATGAAGAGAAAGGGTCGTTGAGTAATTGACATAAAGATGAGTAATCAGTGGAGGCTGGATGGACAGGTGGGTATTTTGTACAACTGACTCGTCATAGAAGAAACTTGAATGAACAGGGAAGAGGATCTGTCACAATTTAAACAAGAATATGTGGTATACCAGCTGAGTTTAAAAGGTAAATGGCTTGTATTTGTATAATGCCTTATAAATTCCATAGGACCCCAAAGCGCTTTACACTTTTGGATTCCTGAGTACCAATTTCAGGGCTGCCCAGTGGTGGCACTGTTGCCTTGCAGGAAGAAGGTCCTGGGTTCGAAACCCTGCCTGGCATAGTTTTGCATGGAGTTTACGTGTTAACCCTGTGCATGCTTAGGTTCTCTCAAGGTACTCCCAGTTCCTCCCACAGTCCAAAAACATGACTGTCAAGTTGATTGATCTCTCTAAGTTCTTGCAATGGAATGGCAACCTGTCCAGGGTGTAACCCGCCTCTAGCGGCACCAGCACCCCTCACAACTAAGCATGTTGAGATAAGCGTGTTGGATGAATGGATGGCGTACCAATTTCAAGCATTGGCAATGCCTGTTTATAAGCCACACCTGATCTGGCTGTTGTTGCGGACTATGTTCATCTATTTATGACCCATCTTGAGTTTAATCATTTTCTAATGGCTACTTCCAAAGTTAAAATGCATCAATCTCAAATAATCTCATGCCTTTTTCTTGAACATGGTAATGAGTTCAGTGTAATCCTATAGTCTCTATGGTCACCAGACTCCAATGCATTACAGTATCTTTGGGATGTGGTAGAGCAGTAGATTTGCATCACTTATATCTGTCAAATCTACAGTAGCTGCACAATTATATCATCTAGATCTATAAGAAAGGCTTTCTACCCCTTGTTTAATGTATGCCATGAAGATTTAAGGCAGTTCTGAGTGATAAGAGGGGTCGAACATTGTATTAGAAAACGTCTACTGTACTTAGAGTCACTGTAAATATGTACCTGTCTGGTAACTTCAAAATGCTGTATTACCGGATAGGATGTAATGGATGTGAAAATGACTCATTGTTTAACTTTTCTCTGACAAATTCATAGTGAAGTAAAGAACACTGAGGGATTTAGGTGGTTATTACCTTAAAAAATGTGTCAATTTTGAGACAGCATAAGATTGTAGGCACTCGTGGAACAATGTTGATGACAATGTTCCAACATTGTTCCAACAATGTTACACATCTCCTTACAACTCAAATATTTCTATTTTAAACAGTCTAAAATTGTTTTGCTATTATGTTAAACAAGACAAACTGTATTTTATAAGCATTCTAGAATAATTTCTAATAAAGCAGCCAATTTATCAAAAGGCAAGTATGTGATTACACACACAAAAACTATATACATGAGAATAACATTACTATCTCTGCCTGTCAGTCAGAGGATTATCCAATCAGACAGTGACATATGCAGAGAAATAAGGCCTTTGTTTTCTGAGATCTAAAGATAAGAATCGTATTTCCATTAAATCAATGAGCTGTGTGCTGTACCATAATGAATAATGCATAGTCCCCTTCAAACCTGCTTCTTGCGCTACCGTCCCCTAACCCCCACTCTTCTTTTCAGTATTTGCTATGCTTGCCATTGAACAGTGTCTCAAGTGTTTTCATACCTTTGCACTTCATAATAAAGTTCTTGCAAGCTCACCTCAAGTGCTACTCCATTTTATTTTAATCACTCTCCTAGGATGACTGATAAGAAAAGCATCAGTGAACACCAGAAATGTCAGTAATATGTTGTGTGAAATGGTGCACAGTATGAGCAACCATTATGTTTTGCATAGAACACTGTGAGCACAAAAGAGACGAAAGTCCATGCAAATCAGTGTACTCAAACTATTTCCTCAAATTGGGGGGGGAAATCTTTGTCACTTTCTACATTAACCCACCTTACATGTCTATCTCTTCTTTAACACCCCCTAACTTCTTAGATCCATTAGCTCCATTACAGCTCATTCACCATCCACCCTACTGTGAATTTAAACCAAGCCAACATCCTTTACATCCATTTCATCTGCCAAGTCTGCTGGAGACACAATAGGCACAACACCACTTCTTTAATAACTCCCTGCATAGGTGTCTACAGGTGTGTGTAAAGCCTTATTGATTCCATGTGGAGAGGCTAGACTAGTTGTCCACTACGATGTGCAGCACTGACCTTGTCTTCCTCCATGTAATTAATTAAATCTCACAGTACGACTGACAGCTGATGGATTACCCTCTTGGTGATTGTTACAGTCATGGAAATCACGCACATTCACAAAGGTACGCACACACACACCCACAACCAAGGTGTTGAAGAGCAGTAGAGAGCACAACATAGGGAATAAATGTGTTTTCCTTGGTTTAACAAAGCTGATGGTTTATGCTGGATAAATGGGTGTATATTGGGAAAGTAAATGCAAAAACCTACTAGCTGCCCGTACACAATCCTTATGTCCCTCAAAGCATGTATGTCTGCTGAATTCATAATTCTTTCCACACAAAACTGCCCCTTGTCTACCTGAATCTTTGTACTCCAGCCCTTCTTCTCACTCACTCAACCAAAACTACAGTGTGTCAGTCTCATTTCATCATTTTCTCTTCTCTTTTTGAAACCTTTTTTTTCTTATCCCAAGTCCTATGCTATCCTCTTTAAGCCACACTTCTTGTGCCACTTGTGGAGGCACAGATTTGCTAATCCACTAAAGAAATATTGAGGCTATAAATTTATATTGCAGATGTTAAGTTTAACCTTTTTTCTAACAATCTAGTTCTAGTCTACTTGTATTTATGCTTTGTTAATGTTTTTTCTATTTTTTTAGCAATAGTTGTATGGAATTTTAAATATCTTCCCTGTTACTATGTCTGTCTTCATCATAGAGTGCATTTTGAACTTCACAGTCGTATTGCCTTATTGACAATTTCCTTTACTGCTTTGATAAGATTATATGAACCAAATGAACCAAAGGAAATGTGCTTTGAAGTAAACAAATGTGGCTGGTGTGAAAAGAAACTCTTTCCTCACTTTGCTGTAAATCAATGTTTTTCCTTCACCTTGAACTGATGACCATTTACCAAGAGATTGTGAGGAAAACCATTGATAGTCTTTCAAGCTTGGCAATCCCTTGGAAAAGTATTCATAACCTATTTTAACTGTGTGATTTCCTTCCACTTTACAGCTATGTGCAATTCTGTGGTGGTCTGTCATATCCTATCCCAAGAGAACAGATGATTTTGATGGCTGTAACATCTTAAGACATTATCAAACATTATTTAATGTTTGTTAATATTTTTCAATTGACTGTTTACCTGATTACAGCTATAACCCAATAAATTGTAAAACTGAGGACTGTGGAAAACCTGTTGTGTTTGTCTCTCACGAACAATCTGCTGTTTGACAAGATGTATAGATTTGACCTTTTCCTTTGTACTATTTGAATGTTTGAGTATTTTTGCACCAACCCCTCCCCCAATTGTGCAGCTTGGGTGCTTCAACTGAAAATTAAGTCAGCTGAGGATGAGTTGAGGCACAACATAAAAGATAAAACACTGTGTCAACATCACAAGCAAGATTAAGAAAGAAGGAGCAGGCTGTGAAGTTTGAGGCACTGAAAGAAATGTGAACTCTCAAATAACTTATAATTAGGTCTCAGACCTCAATCAGCCTTTTAACATCACAGTCCATGTTTGAAGGTTAATACACGGCTATGAAACGGGAGGCAGCCAGGTAGTGAAAACCAAAAGATTTTTTAATTAACTGAAGCAGAACAAACAAAGGGTGCTGCAGAAAACAACAATTCAGAAAAAGTTGAGAACATACAGTATGTGGGATAAAGTCAATAAGAATTTGTCATTAACGTAAAGAAACTGTGGTGCATATATGAACTAAAATCATGCAGAAGGATTCAAACATCAAGTGTAATTTTATGTTTCTCTAATGCACTGGCAACCTGACAAAATAGTCATACACAGCATCCATCAAACTCATCAATTGACAGGCTACCTTGCTCCGAACCATATAGGTCACATACCAGCTTTTTAATGACCTCAAAACAGTTGTAAAGCCCTGTTGGAGCTTAGAAAACACCTGATAGAGAAATACTAATGCTCTCAGTCAGGAGATAAACTGTCTTTAACAAATAAATTAGCAGGGAGTAAAAAAACGGTAGCTTGTCAAAATGTAACTTACGACATAGATTCTACCAGTCCAGAAATGTCAGCATATGTACAGGTTAAGTGGTTTGAAAACACTAAGTTTTGAAGTATCTGTCCTTGACCCTTCCATAGAATCGCGGCCAGTCATTATAATGTAGTTTATAGCTATTAATGTTGTGTCAAAATGTACTACATTTAAACATGCAATATTTCATGGGTTAATCCCCTCCCAGACAAGACATTTATATAGAAAATGGAAGTTTGGAGATCATAGAAACCAGGCATATAATTCCCTGAATCATTCCTCCTTGGAATGATTCATGGAAGAATGTTGTTATTACTAAAAGCAGAAAATCCTTAAAGTTTGCAGAATTTATTCACATAAAATTAATTAATTATTTTAAGCAGATTTTAGCACTGCTCGATTGAACATGAGATAATTTCTCATGTATGTTTTTCTTTTAGTATTTATAATTTTTCAAGTTTTTCCACTTATTTGCTTTTTACAAATGTCTTTAAAGTTTGAACTTTCTCCAACCCCCTTCTAGGAGGAGGGGGTTGGAGTCATGGGGGCAACCTCCACAAAGAAAGTTCAAAACAATTTTCTGCAATTAACAAGAATTTTCAGTGACAAAACAAATAAACTCTTGTTAAATCTCAAGTGTCACCAAACACTGCCTGTAATCTCACTTTCATGGAGTTCACAGTTAAGAAATTTAAATGGGAAAATGAGGTCATTGACTGGTATAATGTTTCAACCTCTACAATCCTGAATGAAAAAAACAAACTTGGTCACAAATGTTTTTTTTCCTCGATGCAAACCCCAGATTTCCATCTACCAGCCAATCAACCATTCAATCAAAGCAATGGATCCTCATCACGAGTTGCAGCTACTCCGAGATTCCACAAACCTCTGATCTGATTCTAATGAAAGTAAAGGTCAGAAAGAAGAAGGTGATGAGGAAGCATTAGCTTTATCTGCTCCATCATCTGAATTTTCAGATGGGAATCCCACTGGATAAACTAAACCACAAAATATATAGACTATGCTACATGTTCAGCTGATTTCCTGACAACATATCATGTTCTACTTGTCTCTTAAAAATAAATAAGTACTGGTAGGATTCCATCATTTTAACAGTGTTCACACTCACTCAGAGTTCTGCTTAAAAGTTGTGAACCATGTGGAAGAAAGACTACAAGTTTAACTGCCTACAAAGGAGGGAGAGTGAAGATGAACAGAATGACGCTCGCTTAGAGACAGATGTTGAGCAACCAAATCCACTGCCATCTGACAGCTTAGAGTCAATCTGCAGGTCACAACACCACTGCTTTTTTACAGCTGCCAGTAGTAGCATGGCAGCCCTATAGCCTGGCAATGGAGTGATTTTGGTAATGACTGTCTCAATAGCAATACTCATGAATCCAGTAAGAAACACTGACAAGCTAAGAGCTGAAATCCTTCAATCTGGAACACAAACTGGTGGGTCTCTTGTAACATATCCTGATGCTGTGTTGACATCCCAAAAAAAGAACCTGCATCAGTAATTAAACCCAGTACAACATTTGATTACCATGGAGAATGAACATAAATGCTGGACAGACATTAATGATGGCTAAGACCTTTCTGTGACTTCTCAAGCTTCCCGCTGGCGCTGGGTGTCAACAGATGTCACAGCGGCTACTTTTCTCACGATATGATGTTCTACATGAAGGAAATCTCTACTTATAAAGAATCTGACAAAAAATAAATCCAACATTTTTGTCATGTGGGTATTGTACTAGCAATTTACTTTTGCTTTACCAAATTCAAACAATGCTGCTTTGTGGAAATACCACTTTGTGTGAGCAAGCACTTAGGCAAACCCGAATGGATTTTACAAACATGCTAGAAAAAAAAAAGAGACACTCCAGGAATATTTTATATGAGGACATATCATAATGTGTAAAGATCAAAAAAAGTAGATTTTACATAATAGCCTACCTCTCTACCCACCTTTAAATTTGCAAACAAAAAATCCACAAAACATCTTATCAGATATTTATTACAACATCCAGCTGTATTTGTATCAAATGCTCTCCATTTTTTGATATCTTTTTAGAGCTTGTTCCTAGGAATATTTAGGTTTAGACATGTCATCAAAGACCAAAATATCTACGGTGTTTCAACAATCCCACAAATTTGGGAAATAAATAACCATATTAGGATTTTATATGTTCTTTTTAATAACCTATGACTATGACAATTACTATTTTGGACTGTGGTGATTCTGTGTTCCAGAAATGCACAGACATGTGTCAACATGTTCACTATAAAACTGTTTAAGTTCATGCTATTTTTTTAAACAGTAATTGAGTTCTTTTGTTTTATGCTAAGTATAGTCTCTTAATGAAATTCCATTTAGAAAATTGGTTTTACGTGCATATCAGACAATAATCAGGATACTTTATTTCACTGACTAGCTGCCTCTAGAAGGCACTGCAACAGACTGACCTATCAATAAACCAATGACACTCCTGGAAACTCTGCCAAGTTTTGTTCTTCTGCAGTTACACTGTGTTGCAAATATTACATCTGATGAAATAAAGAATTTAACCTTTGAAATCCAGTCGTCTCTGAAAGACATGTTGGTCTCAACAGTACAAACATTATTTGTTTTACTTGTTTTCAGCTGAAGAAAAATTGAAGAAATGATTACGCAGTGTATTTTAGAGATTCTATGTTGAACACAAGTGAAACCACAACAGCACCTCGTCATCTCCCTCTCTGTCTTGGGGGAGTAGAGTTCAGCTAATTAACCATAATATCAGCAAGAAAACTCTCCTCGCTTGGTTGACACACACAACGGCCCCTAATTGACTGCCAGGAGTTTTGAGGCTTTAAAACAGCAAAAAAGCAAGCTGTACCTCAGTGATTATGAGGTTTGGGGATATATTGCGTTACATACTGCACATTCTTGCAGAACCAATCCAGTGTCACAAAGTTCAAACGCAACACTGCTTGAATAAACAAAGATGAGCTCAAACAGTCATAAAAGCCCAGAGGAAAGAGAATACATTTGCCACAGAGGTTGGAAACTCAATGCTTTAGTACTTTGGCATATGTTCTGAATACCAACAGTCACAAACCTTATGCTGAATTAAATACTCTATCACTATGCCCATTAGCCTATGAATTTTTCATGCCCATGTCACACTCTGTATCTTCCTTTTAACTGAATAAAATAATGATTAATTCCACAAATAATCATGTAACCTATTAGGGCATTCACAACACATTTAAATTTTATTCCAAGATGGTTTTGATCCTTAAATGCAACATAAGTAAGTCTTGCTTATGAGATGTTTATGTCATTACCATAGCCCAAATTGGAATACTTGAAAACTGTGAATTTTATTTCATCCCAATACTAGCACACCAGTAAGAAATAGAGTGCTTTGAAGTCACGTGGTGCAGATCGAGCTGGACAAAAGACTTTTGAGAGATGTCCTGAGCGTAACATGAAAATAATTTGCCTAGTAAAAAAACAAAGCCCTATGTTCTTTAAGAGAGACTAAAGTTAGTGCTTCTGAAGTACCAATAACCAACCACACAACTACATTATGATACTGATATTATTTAAGTCATTGATTCTCATGTATCTAACAAAAAGAAAAACTCAAGTTTTCTTAGAGGCTTGTTTCTACCATCTCCACAGCATAACTTAAAGTCATGTCAAACTAGTTGACAAATACCAAAAAATCCTTACAGATAGACCTTAAATTTCAATCTTGTTATCCCTGTAAACATAATTCCCTTCCTTTAATAACAAATACAGATCAATTAAGTTATTTTAGAAGCAATATTATGGTTTTTAATATACTTCTGATTTGGCAAGATATAAAAAAAAAATATTTCCCTCTGCTATTTCTCTCTGATCTCTCCTGGCTCTGAATCCGGATGTGCCACCCCAGATTATAAGTATTGTTTTGAAGGAGTGGTCATTTAAGGGCTTTATGGATCTGGTGGATTCTGACTTTGTAAAATCATTTGAGCATGTTAGGGCTAAATTTAATATTCCCTGCAAAGACATATCTCTAGATCTGTTATTTTGCAAGGTTTCCTTTGAGGACAGCCAGGATATGTATGAAATTGTCAGAATTAGAAAATATAATAGTCTGGGCCAAGTCTCCCAGAGGACTGATTTGCAAGATTTATGCCTAATGCATCCTCCACCACCACCAACACGCCACAATACCCAATTTAAGTTTCACAAAATCCCCTTAATTCCACAATGTTTAGACTCATGAAGCACAGTATTCAATATGCTAGCATATATGGAAAGATAGGAAATATTTTTGTTGTCTTACCTACTTGTCTTCAAACTTAGTTGGGCTGCTTAGCTGATTATATGGATATCTAGAAGAAGTCCTCACAGGAATCCACTTCAACTTCCAACAAACACACAGACAATAAAGATTGATCAAATCTCATTATGCTAGCCACATAGAAAACAATTTCAGAATTGAGCGAGGCCATGTTGGGGGATGAGATAAAGTTGGAGCAGAGGGAAAAAAGAAAGGATATTGAACATAAACATCTATTTTCTAACTGGGGCTCTGGGGTGAGGCAGGTAGGCACTCGAGTAATTTAGAGGACTCATCCATTTTTTAAAAGGCGTTTGATAGAAAGCAATCCTCCTTTGTGAATGTTTCAACTATATCATCTGATTGTGAGAGTGAGGAGAGCTGTCAATCAATCTAAATCGGTGCTCATGTCACTTCAAGAAAGATGAAGTGACATGCACATACGTATATGGTATGTGCATGTGCACATACCATATAAATCAGCAGAAATGTTTTGCCATTGTAAATCTCTGTCCTTTCTGTTGAATTTCATTTTTCTTCTTTCAGAGAGAAAGAGAAGGTGGGTTGGTAATGGATGCGGCATGAGGTAGTTCACCTGACCTTTTCATAAGAGCTGGTGCATGACGCCAAGGATCTTCAAAAGCTATTTTTTCCAAGTCCAAGTCAAGTCTAAAGTTCTTGAAGAGCAAGTCCAAGTTAAGTCTCAAGTATTTTTCCCCCAGTTCAGAATCAAGTGTTAAGTCTCTAGCAATTGAAATAAGCATTTTCTCATCAAATTGTGTAGTGAAACTCTAACTCTCCATCACAGTAGATTAGAATCCTGAACCTTTATTGTTTTTCTTTATGGCCAAAATTAACACATGAACATAATGATAGTAATCGTAATAATAATATATTTTATTTAAAAGCGAATTTCAAAACACTCAAGAACACTGTAAATACAAGTTAAAAATAAGGTAAAAACAATAAACCAACAAACCGCTGTCTGTCAAAAAGCAGTTTTTAAACTGAGGAAGGGAGTCAGTGTTATGAAAATCAGGTGGCTGCTGAGACTAAACTCCCTTTTTTTACTGTAGGACTGGGCTCAGCGCTGGTTCAAACCTGGGTCCATCGTTTTTGCATAGCTACTTAGATCTTGGTCATCCTCCCGGTCCCTGGAACGTCAAGAGCTATGCTTACTTTTGGGGCAGCCAAACAGTGCTGGTTTGAAGTAAGCCATTGATTGATTCGGCTGAGGGAGTCGGTACATGAGTTCTCTTCCAGATAAATATCTTGTGGTCAGAAGTTGCATTAGACTTTCTCGATGTCCGTAGTTTTGACAGATGGTGTCAAAAAAATCCCATTTTATTTTTACTTCTCAGTTTTTAAATTATAATAGTGATATAATCAAATTCAATTAATTTTCATTCAGCTTAAATAATATCCAAGCTGAACAGAGAATCCACATCATGCCATGCACAATAAGGGGATGAACTTTTTCTTCGCAGTAACAAAAACCACTGACTGTGGCACCCTTCAATATACTGTAAATAAACAATGAAATTGATGATAATTGGTGGTCATGGCAAATGAGTAATTTATTTGCCATGACCAAAATGGATATAATCACCAGGGATGGGAATCTCTGATCTATACCCAATACGAAACACATCTGGATTCACAAACTACATTCCAATAGATTTAAGAATCCTCCTCATCAACCAGCGACTCAATTAGATAAGATTTATGTCCTCGTCACGGTGCATCTTGATTTAAATTAACCTAGCTGAAAAATATATTGTTTGACTATTTTTTCATTAATGAAAATCATTTATTAGTGAATTGTTATTTTATATGAGGGTAATTTATAAAAAAAAAAGATGTCATGTCTTTTTGTGGGACATGTTTATTTTGTCGTGTTGAATCCTGGCGTTGTTATCAGTTGCTATGGCAGCGAGTAGCATAACCCACAGTGCCAGAAAAAAGAAAATCGGAGTGGTTTTGAGTTATCCTTCAATATTTTTATTATTCCATTTGCTGTGGTGCACTGCCTTGGATTAATAATACCCACATCTCCGGGTTTTATTGAGTTAACGGAAATGTTCTACAATGTGGCTATGGATGGCAAAATAAATCTTTTTGCCCTCCAGCATTGTGCGCATGCGCTAAATTTCAGAAGGTAAACAATGGCATTCAAGGAGGCTATAGCAACTGTTACGGATTTTGCACGAGTGGAGTGAATAACCAAATGTCCACTGAAAAAGGATGAAACGCTATACTCACCATGCGTGGAGCTGAAGGAAAAAGAACGACGTGAATCTGCGTCTGAAGACGGTGAATTGATAGGCGTCTCCACACTGATCCCATGTTGCCTTTTCAAGTAAGTTATAAGGTTAGTAGTGATTCCAGTGTATTTGATATCAGCATGACACATTTTGCTAATCGCATTTGCTTTGCCAAGCTGTCCATTTCTCTTGTAAAATTTGTGGTGTTGCAGAATCTTAGATTTACAGTGTGGCCGTGAATGTATCGGTTCCTCCGTGCTCCACTGTGTTTGCCTTCTTCCTCTTCTTCTTCTTCGTCTATTTCTTCTTCTTTAGATTTTAACGGCAGCTTGCATCCATTATTGCTGCACTACTGCCATCTCTGATACTTATTCCTCAAATTCTCCTAATGAGCCCAGTATTTTGTATGCGCGCAGGCCACCGTAGCTTCTTCTTGTGGCAGTTAGCAGAGGAAACAACTTGTTTTATTTATGTATTGCATTATTGCTGAATTTAACCGATACAATGGCATTATATAAAATCTGTCACTAAAGGGTGCATTCACACTGCCCTGTTTAGTCTACTTTAATCAAGCTAGTTTGTTTACCTAAAAAGTCTGGTTAGTTTTGGGAGGTGTTAATGCGCAATCGAATTTTTATTTTGACCAAAAAAGCTAACTCTGGTCCGCCTAGAAACATAGGTCCCAGTTTGGTTGAAGTGAACACTGTTGCAGTTCAAATGCATATGAATGCCAAGCAGAACGGAAACCACTGTAAAAGCAGGAAGTGGACTAAAGTGTAGGGCATTCTGGGTAAATACAACCAAAACAAAAGAGTGTGTGTTTGGAGCTAGAGGGATAAATGGCTTGTCTTTTCCAAAGATAAGAAAGATCCGATTACTGCTAAAATCTGGTGGCACTCCATTTTTGTTTATATTTCTTGAAGAAGGAAGTTGTGCTCACTGTCTTCTTCAGAGGTTTTTGTATCATTTCCTTCAGTGATTCTTGGTGCAGCGCCACCATGGGCAAGAAGTCTAGCAGATTGATCAAAGGGCTTGGTTCATTTGACACACCGAGGCAGTGAAATGAGCTAGTCAGAAAAGGAGGCAATCACTGCATAACCAAACAGACCTCAAGCAGTGCACATCAGAAAGAAAGGTCAAGCTAAGACAGATACAGGCTGCTTATTGAGCTGTTTTAGTGTGACGGTATTAACAGCACATAACTTAGAATATTTATTTTTCTGGAATAGCCAGTGGTATGGTTGTTAGTCATCTAGAATTTGTTAAACAATAAAATGGTGGGGACATAGTGAATGGCATTTATAAATTGTACAGATAGTGTAATGATATTTGAATTGCAAACTGTAGATAGCACCACTGATTGTCTGCTATGCCGGTTGTAGTTGTTACATAAGAGCGAAGAAACCCACTGTTAAGAAGGCAACAGGTCTCTGTGTTGTCACAGGACAACACATAGATAGACAGGACAAACAATCATGCACACACACCCACACCTAAGGAGAATTTAGAGAGATCAATCAACCTTACAGTCATATTTGTGGACTATGCGACAAGGCCTGAGTACCCGGAGAGAACCCACGCATGCACAGGTGGATCATGCAAACTCCATGCAGAAAGACCCCGGGCCAGGATTTGAACCAAGGACCTTGCAAGGCAACAGTGCTACTAACTGCATAGCCCTGATTGAATATCCAAGATACCTTATTGTATTTCTGCAAATAGATCCTTATTAATAGAAAATTGGCATGATAGTGTGGTAATGTGGCCTCGGTTTCCCTTTTTGAGTTAAATTTTTGTTCCTTGTATTGTTGTTTTGGATTGCTTGTTATATTTTGAAGTTATTTACTTTTATTAGATTTAGTTGTGGTGTTGTGTTGCATGTTTCTGATTGGTTGTTTTGGGGTCACGTGCAATGTACACCCGGAGAGGCCCCACTGCAGCGGCACAGGTGTTCTGCATCTAATTAAGCAGCGTTCAGACCGGGAAGAGGTATAAGCCATCGACAGTGAGACAGCTAGAGGAGAAGCAGACGGACCCGGGCTGGTTATTGGTGTTGAAGTTGGAGGACGGCGCAGGCGGACCGGAGGACTAGAGACGGGAGGACTGGTCACTAAGGAGTACCACCCGTCTGATCTCTGTTGAGGGCAGCGTGTCGCCCGACTGGTCGCCGTCAAGGACCGGGCGGCCTGCTGTAGGAGCGGGAGTGGCTGGATCGCTGCCGAGGTTCGCCAGGTCGGACCGAGCCAAAAGGATCGGGAGCAGTAGGGGACGGCGCCCCCCCCCTTGGGCCAGCAAAGAGTCTATGTTACAGACTTGTTTATTGATTTTGTCTTCAAGGACTGCCTATGCGTCCTTTTAATTATTCACCTTTTAAATAAATTATTGTAAATTTTATTGGTCTGTTTTAAAACTCTGTCCATAGTTCCTGCAGTTATTTGGTACACCACTCGGGTGCCACAATAGCACTGTTAACACGATCAATTATGAATTTTCATGCTGCTCTGATTGATCCTATTATTTGCTTAAAATCTTCCAAAGCTAGGAAAAAGTGCATTTGTCCTTAATTGAAAGACATATTGTGAGTGTGGGGGTGTGCAGGGGTGTGTATGTATGTGTATATGTGGTGGCTTGTCCAAGGTATATCCTGCCTCTCATCTAATGACCACTGGAGATAGTTGTCAGCTCATCCATGACCCAACATATAGAAGGGTACAGATGATGGATGGATGTTTACAGATTTTCTCCTTCAACTCCGACTGAACGCATTTTTCCAAATAAGAAGTGAAATCAAATTTCAGTCTCTTAAAATGACAAAAAAGAGCTTTAAATACAAAAACAAAACAAATATAAACAACATACACCTCTTCTTTCCACTTAAGTAATATGCACTGGTATGTTTGTCTATCACTTGAAGTCCTATATAAAATAAACATAAAAAAACTTTGTAAACTTTAAAAGCACTATAACCTAGTAATTCACTGGCCTTCATTCTGTTTTATTTTATTCTAATAATCCAGAGTGCTTTATTTTATTTTTAATTTATTTAATTTTATTCAATAATACATAGCAGGGTTTCAAGGATCAACTGCAAATATCACATATCACTGGTTTGTCTATGAAAAGTGTGTTAATGTTAAGGCTGACTGGTGGAGCTGCTTATTCTTATTATTATCCATCCATTTTCTGTACACTTTTGTCACTTAGAGCAGTGGTTCTCAAATGGGGGTACGCGTACCCCTGGGGGTACGTGGAGCTTTTCAAAATATCTTTAAAAAATCAGTAGGCTCCTCATAATAAGTCTTGGGAAAAATTATTTTGTAAAAAGTTTGATAAAATATAAATGTGTGTTCATGCACTGAATTTTATATTCAGTATTTAGCTTCAATATCCTTTAAAATAAAACTGACCCCCCCACCAAGTTAGTTTGACCCAGGGCACTCGTCAATGACCTGTCGTTATCATGATTACACTGTAACTATGGAGACGTAGCTAAAGCGTAGCAGCAATGCTGCTGAAAGTACAGATAAAGTGAAAAATAAGGCAAAACCAGAGCCGACGAAGTACAGAACGTACATGGAAAAGTATGTTTTAATGGGATTTACGTCCACGATCTCTGTACCTCTTCTTTATTCCAAAAATGTTTTGCCCGTGTCAGGGGGTACTTGACTAAAAATATATTTTTAAGGGGGTACATCACTGAAAAAAGTTTGCGAACCACTGACTTAGAGGGGTCAGGAGGGGTGCTGGTGCCTATCTCCAGCTAACGTCGCAGGGCAACACAGAAACGGACAGGACAAACAACCATGCACACACACACTCACACCTAGGGAGAATTTAGAGAGACCAATTAACCTAATAGTCATGTTTTTGGAGTGTGGGAGGAAGCTGAAGTACCCGGAGAGAACCCACACATGCACAGGGAGAACATGCAAACTCGGTGCAGAAAGGGGCCGGGAATCGAACTCAGGACCTTCTTGCTGCAAGGCAACAGTGCTACCAACTGTGCCACTGTGCAGCCCCCTATTATTATTATTATTATTATTATTATTATTATTATTATTATTATTATTATTATTATTATTATTATTATTATTATTGTTATTATTATTATTATTATTTGTTATATTAAAGAGTGCTTGTTGGTGACAGATTTAAATAAAAAAAAACGGAATGCTACGTTGTACTTATGAAATAAAAGAACAAAAATATATATTTTTAAAGGGTATGTTGCCTCAATGTGTGGTTTTTAGATCAATGTGAAGTATTCTTTATAATAAACCATGTGAATAAGTTTTACCTCTTTGTTATTCTGAATTCACTTTCCTTTATGTATTCTGTGTTTCCCGGTTTATAGTAAGACGCAAGAGCTGAAACTACAGCTGACAGTTACTAATGTATTTACAGAAATGGAGATGGATTTTCCATATGAAAATAAACCAATTACTAAAGTAGCATCCTCCTCCTCCATTCCTTATCAGCACCATTTTCTGCTGTCATGCCCAGATCTAACCCTAGAGCCCTTCTCCACCCCCTCCTTTTTCCCTTCACTTCCCTTCAACTCACTTTAACACTTCAACCTCCTGAAGCCTCCCGTTCCTCCGTTACCTCTGTTCCCTTGTGTTTCCTTGCTCATTCTACAGTGATGCACTGTCTGTTCTTTCTTTTGAGCCCCCATTTACTCCAATCACCCCCTCCCCTGTTGTCTCCCCAACGCTCCCTTTTCTCTATCCCCCCATCCATCAGACTGAGTAATGGCCATCAGGGCAGGGAGTCACCCTGCAGCTGTCTGGGGCAGACACTGATCACATACACACTCACTTTACGTTGAGCACACAGCCATCCATTTGCATGGCACTGTCAAGCTCGCTGCACACTGCAATTTTAAAGCAGGAGCAGAAATTGTTCAAATGAGGGTACAAATGAGGCTGATCATACTCATCTGGGGTTAAAGGGTGAATATTTTCTGCTTTTAATGCACAATGTGTCATCTGTGTTTGTGCAAATCACTTTACACCCCTAACAAATGTCTCAAAAGACAATGTTCAATTGGACTGTTTTCAGGATTTTTGCAGCTCAACTATAAGAGCAGCAACACAGGAAGGACTGTGTCAAGGAGTGCATGTTTTCACATTGCTCTCACATAAACAAGATTTTCATTTTTCCATAATATTCCCCAAATTTGGACCAATTTTCCAAAACAATGCACACTACCAAAGTGTTTACCATTTACTAGTTCATTTGGCTGCAACTGGTTTCCAGTGGAACAGCAGTAGTTTAGTGGCTCATCAAAAGGCATTGTAAAAAGGATTGAGGTACTGCATATCATATGGGTGCTAACCCCCTTAATGACATTTTAATTGCCTTTTTGTTCATATTATGAAATTTTAATGGCCTATTGAGCTTTTACCTACAGACTGGGGTTTGGTCTGTTAGCTCTTCACATTACAGCTGGTTATGATGTCATTAGTCAAAAATTATGTGCCATTTTTTATTTTAGAGCTACTAAATTATGAATGCTTCAAGACTGGGAGAGGAATGACCAATATGCTTATGTTCTGGTGCATGAAAAAAAAAAAAAAAAACAAGAACAAGGCAGAGTCAAATGTAGTTCAACAAAATATTATAATGTTTGAATGTAATACTTGACATTTGAAACTCATAAATGTTTTAGAAAAAATAATTTTTGCTATATATTTTGTAAAATTTCAGCTTTGGATTTTTATCTGTTTAGTTCCAATCTTTAATTTGGCCAGGGCCTAGAATAAAAGTGATTCACTTTCTAGAGATGTATAGAAGCCCAGAGGGGACAAAAAACTTAAAGTTGTTCCACATTTAATATTTACTAACATGCAAGGTTAGTTTTATGAAACTTTAGGATGGAGTAAGGCTAAAATCCCAAACAAAAATATGTCTGATTTTTTTAAGAATGTACCAGACCACAATGAATAAAAGACTGTATCTTCTCTCCCAAACTCTCAATCTTGCAACCAATTTTACAGACTCAGTATTTACAATATAGATGTTCATAGAACCAGGACAGTATGTATCAGCATATTGTCCTGGTTCCAGATCCTCTAACTGGTTCGGAGGATCTGGATGGAGTCTCAACATCGGTGATTCTCTTTAGGCAACTAGTCCATCATGTCCATATAGCTCAATAATCAATTGCAATTTGAAGTTCAAACCAAAAACTTACATGCACCAAATTAAAAGAACATGTCTTTTTTGACACAATAGGAATGTCAAAAGAAATCACTCAAGATATCAAGAAGAGAATTGTAAAGCTACACTTGTCTGGCTCATCGTTGGAAACAATTTCCAGATTATTGAAGGTGGTGCGTTCATCTTTTCAAACAATTATATGAAAGTGTAGACAAGATGGGAATAGACCCCAGAATAAAAGCTAAAGACTTTGTGAAGACAAGGTCTGAAGCTGGTAAGACAGTCTCATTATTCACAATGAAATGTGGGCTGTACTGACATGGCCATTACTCCAAAAGAAATATAAAAAATTCAGATTACAGTTTGTAAATGCACACAGGGACAAAGACCTTCATTTTTGGAGGCATGTCCTACGGTCTAATCAATCAATCAAGTTTATTTGTATAGCACATGTCAGCAACAAGGCAGATCAAAGTGCTTTGCATCATAAAAACACAGAAATCAGTTATTGAAGCATTACATTTTTCCAAATGTTGTCATTACATATCAAAATGTAGGTGTTTTGTTTATTATTTAGGATTATACAAAAGCAACTCTAAATAGGTGGTGTTTTAGCCAAGATTTAAAGGAAGTCTGTTTCTGCTGTTTTACAATTTTCCAGTTTTTTTTATTTTTAATTTTTCCAGATTTGTGGTGCATAGAAGCTGAATGCTGCTTTTCTGTGTTTGCTGCATTATACGTTGACTCTAGATTGTTCTAGGCCAAAATTTCCTTTATAACCTGAGCTAGATATTGAATAAGAGGGGTCCCAGGATTGAACCTTGGGGTACCCGTCACTTGACTTCTGTTCACTTCGATGAGAAGTTACCTACTGAAACAAAGAAATCCCTTTTCTTTATGTAAGATCTGAACCAGCTGAATACTGAACCGGAGAGACTTATCCAACTCTCCAGTAATGTGTCATTGTCAACAGTGTCAAATGCTGCACTGAGGTCCAACAGAACCAGCACTGTGGTTCTTCCACAGTTTCTATTTATATGGATGTCACTGAACACTTTGACAAGGGCAATCTTGGTACTGTGGTGAGCATGGAAACCAGCCTGAAAGACATCAAAATATATTGAAACTAAAGTGAAACTTTTTGGCCATAAGGGCCATCGTTACATTTGGAGGGAAATGTAACAATGGGGATGGTATAATCAAGTTGCTCTGTTGCAGGAAGAACTGGCAATCTTCATAAAATAGATGGCATCACGAGGAAAAAACTTTATGTAGACATATGAAGTAACTTCTAAGGATGAATGAGAAATTTATCTGATATGGATTTTTAGTAAGCACATCTGCAAGTGTGGTGTTGTGTTAGTGCCTCTAAGGAATATTTCCTATAACTTGTGGAATTTCTATAATGAATAATTGAGACAGTTCTGAGGGCAAAAGGGAGGTCCAAATGGTACTAGCAAACTGCAACATAGTGGGTGCTGGGTGTATATTTCCTAGGGTTCTAATTGCATTGCAACCTGCCAAAACTCATCGTGAGGGTGGTGTTGAATTAGCTAATAAATAGGCATATCTCACATTTATTTTGGACAGCCCACCCTAAAATGCCCCTCTGTTTCCTGAGAAGGCCCTTTCAACCTTCTTGGTTGATGAGAAGATTTGTTAGATAGGTTCACAGTCTTTTATTGTTTGACCTGCCCCTCATTTTTCATAGGATATTCTGCACTTACTCTTTTTATCCATGGACATTGTGTTTTATCAGATTTGATAGAGTAGCTTTTTTGATCCCTTCTGTGTCACGTCATTTTGACTATTACACTGCTGGTTATCCCTACAGCAGCACGGCTACTTCTAAAAGACACATGTAGGTGAAATGGCCTTGCTGAGGCCACATAATTATAACTTCAATAAGGGTTTATATCTAATCAGCTACAAGGCTTGAAAGCACCTTTGTGTTGAGCTGTACCTTGAAAACCATACAGGTACTTTCCAAAGATCACAGTGAAAGTTAGAAAAAGAGTTCAAAAGTGAACCAAGGCTATTTAAAAATAAAACAACTCATAATGGGATTTTACAACAATTCAGCTTCTGTGTTCAGGGACAAACTAAATGTGGATCAAAACAATTAATTCTCTAATGATGATTTTAGAAATCACAAATTGTCATATACTGTAGTATGTTGCATCATAATACATTATTGCATTATATTACAAAATAATATAATGCAATATAATATAATGACCCCCGATCTCCTTAAAATTGTCTATGTTTTGCTATGATGCAAAAACAAATTCAAATATATTTTTAATATATTTAAAAATAGTATGTGGTAAACCTACACAATTCCAATATAAAATAAATGTATTGCATTCCTTTGTGTGCCAAGTTTGATAAGTGTGGCATGCATATTAAGTCCCCCAAAGTAAACAGTTCGTAGAGCCACCTTTGGCTTGGATTGCAGCTGCTAAATCTCTGGGCTTCAGTATGCCTCTGCCAGCTTTGCAGTAACTGAAACACATGCCTTTTCATTTTTGGAAAACCACTCAGTCTTACTCAGATTGGATGGAAAACATCTGAAAACCATATCTGAAGCCTTACCACACATTCCTGATTTTGTTCAGGTCTAGACTTTGATTGGACCATTCTAGAGCTTCCCCTTGGCCCCAGTTTAATGCATCTAACAGGTTACTGTGGCAATTGTGCTGCCAAAGAAACTTCAAATCCACTGACGTTCAGACTATCTTTACTGAAGAAGCCATGTATCTTTTTTGTTCATCTTCTCTGTTATGAATTACTTTGTGTTGGTCTATAACATGAAATGTTGGTTTGTGTTTGAAATGTAACTGAACAATACTTATTTGGTATGAATACTTTTGCAATGTGCGGTACATAACACTAAATTCAACCATCATCCATGTGCTATAGCGACTAAATAATTCTGCTGTCACACCTGTGGCCCACACCTGCGTAAGGAGATGCAAGTTCCTCCCAGAAAATAATTCAAACTCAAGATCTTCTTGCTGAGAGGCCACAATGTACTACTGTAATATTACACTTTATTCTTGTTTTCTCCACTTAAACATAAACACTGTTTTTATTAATTGTAACTCATTTTTGCATTAATTGGGATCATGCAGTTAAAACTTCTTGTATGTCCTTACTATTACATTTCTAACAATCAGCACCTTTTCTGCGCCTTTTTTTTTTTTTTTACCTTGAATAATGCTTAGTTTTATGTTCCTGTTAAGAACCCTTTTCCTCCCCAGGACTTTTTTTTTTCCAGAGAAAGCGGACTAACGCCAGGGGGCGACGTTGATCTCTGTAACACTCTGACCAGGACAACGACGGAGCGCGCAAAAGGTGGGGGAACGAGAACGCGCACCAGAGCGGGGAGAGAGAGTAAAAGCGAGAGAGGGAAGCTCTGAGATCCGACTCTGGTGTCAGCTCGATTCAGTCACACAGCTCCGGCTCAGACATGGGTGGAAATTCATCTAACGTGTCCTCTTTGTTTCTTCTGACTTGTATGGCAAGATGCAGAATCGCTGTTTAATCCACTACACAATGGACACGTCGTTTTGCATTATGGCCGATATAGCGGTGCTCCCGTCTATTACATTAGGAATTTGAGACTTATGCTAATTAGACTCAATTATGCCTTTTTTTTGTCGTTTTTGTCACCATCATCATCATCCAAACTGTTTGCAACTTGTTAGACCCCCTATATGCCATTAGCATATTTAATTTATTCTTTATGAATTAAATTAGCGGATGATGCAACTGAGTTATCCTAGGGCAGCATGTGATGCCGAGGGATGGGGGACTAATGATAAGAATGGGGACAAACGGGGGGAACTAATAGACTGCAGGGTATTAGTAACATGGCAGGACTGAAACATAAACGACCCATTACACTGAATTAAAACTACTGACATGATCCTGCAGTGATAACATCTTGAGATTTGACTTTAGAGTATTTCATTCATGCTCTGCATAAGGGGCCAAATGGACACTCGTCTAAAAGAGTCGGAAAGAGAGAAGGATGGTCACATTGCACAGTGAGCTATTGCGTCACGGACTGTCTTTACTTGCGCAGGCATTTTTACATGTTTGGCTGTGCCTGGGGATTCTTATTGCGCTCTGACTCATGTGTTTGTATCAAAGCAGCACTTTGATATCAAACAGCGGGATGATTCGTCAAGGGCAAACTCTATCTTTATCCGGTCTGACAAACTGAGAACTCTTTGTATAATAGGAAGAGAGAGAAAACATCCTTCTGACACCTAAAATCATTTTAAATATATATATATATATATATATATATATATATATATATATATATATATATATATATATATATATATATATATATATATATATATATATATATATATATATATATATGTTTTAGTAATAAACTCTGATATCAAACTTAACTAATTTACTGGGTGCGGAACACTTTTGATTCCCCTGCCACAACCGTGACTGCGCCTGGAGATGAGAGTGGAAGAGAGGAGAGGAAAAGAGAGGAAAGAGGAGCGCAGCGGCTCTTTAACTGGTTTTGTTATGATGGCCCGGCGTGCGCTCTAGCTGGCATCGCAGAGCCCCAATCAGGTGCCATTACACCCGATGTTTGAAGAATATCATTGGCTGCTGGGGAAAGGAGCTGTGCGCAAAACCAACCCCGCCGCTCACACTCGGCTTCCAGAAGCAGAGATGAGAGCATCATCCGCTTTGAGCGCTAAGGCGCAGTGATTAAATCTTCACAGAGAAAGTCTCATTGTTCGTGCATTTAAAAAAAGCTAACCTCTTTATTTATTTACTTTTTTTTTTTACAATATTTTTCAACACAAGGATTTAAAAAGTTTTTATGTTCTTTTTTCCTGACTTTTCAGTGAAGGGGGGAGTTCGTTCTGCGCACAAGGAATGTTGGCTGAAGCTTGCGACTGTGTGCGCTGATACCAAAATCTCAGACCGGGTGCAGAATTGATTAAAACTAGGAAGCTCGGATCAAATGGCTGCACTTCTCAAAGCAGAAACGACTAAATGTTCCACTGACCCGAGGCAAAGGAGGGGATTTTTAGACTCGGACAGCCTTGTTGCAGCTTGTTTTGCTGTTTTTTTCCTGCCAGGGAAGATTGGAAATGCACATATCTTGTAGGAAAAAGGAATAACACTTTTTTCCCCAGTTTTTCCCCCCTTCTTTTCCCCTGCATTGATATTCACTTGGAGAGTGAGAGGGGAGATGATTTGGTCAATACTTCTGCTCTCCATTCTGAATGGAGCTCTATGTCAGCTGCACTACTCCGTGCCAGAAGAGCAAGAGCCTGGCACCGTAGTTGGGAATATCGCAGAAGATCTAGGTTTGGACATTACCAAACTTTCCGCTCGCCGGTTCCAGACGGTGCCAAGTTCGCGGACACCTTATCTGGAGGTGAACTTGGAGAACGGCGCTCTGGTTGTGAAAGAGAAAATAGATAGGGAAGAAATCTGCAAGCAGACCATCCCGTGCTTGCTGCACCTGGAGGTGTTTTTGGAGAATCCGCTGGAGCTGTTCCGAGTCGAGATCGAGGTGATGGATGTCAACGACAATCCGCCCAGTTTTCCGGAGCCGGACATTTTCGTGGAAATATCTGAGAGTGCCATACCCGGGACTCGTTTCCCCGTGGAGAACGCCTTCGACCCCGACGTTGGCACCAACGCGCTCAGCACGTATGCTATAACCAACAATAACTATTTTTCCCTCGACGTGCAGACGCAGAGCGACGGGACCAAATTCGCGGAGTTGGTGCTGGAGAAGCCGCTGGACAGAGAGCAGCAGGCGGTCCATCGCTATGTGCTGACGGCTGTGGACGGGGGCGTCCCGCAGCGGACCGGAACGGCTTTGTTGGTAGTTAAAGTTCTGGACTCTAATGACAACGCTCCCACGTTCGATGAGTCCGTGTACACGATTAACCTGCGGGAAAACTCACCCGTGGGGACTCTAGTCATCCAGCTAAACGCCACGGATGTAGACGAGGGACTAAACGGAGAAATAATTTATTCCTTTAGCAGCCACAATACCCCACGGATAAAAGACTTGTTCAACATCGACGAAAGAACGGGCAGGATAGAAGTGTCCGGCGAGGTGGACTACGAAGAGAGCAACACGCACCAGATCAACGTCCAGGCGAAAGATCTGGGGGCTAACGCCGTCCCTGCGCACTGCAAAGTGCTGGTCAAACTTGTGGACGTGAATGACAACACACCGGAGATCAGCTTCAGCACCGTAACTGAGTCTGTGAGCGAGCAGCACGCCCCGGGCACCGTTATTGCCCTTTTCAGTGTTTCGGACAGAGACTCTGGTGAGAATGGTCAGATGAGCTGTGAGATCATGGGCGACGTCCCCTTCAAGTTGAAGTCGTCGTTTAAAAATTACTACACCATCGTAACGGACGGCTCGCTTGACAGGGAGAACACGGACTCATACACCATCACAGTCGTGGCCACAGACAAAGGTCAGCCCTCGCTGGCCACCAGCAAATCAATTAAGGTGCACGTCTCTGACGAGAACGACAACGCGCCCCGCTTTACGCAGGCTGTTTATGATGTTTATGTGAATGAGAACAATGTGCCTGGCGCTTTCATTCACGCAGTGACCGCCTTGGACCCCGATATAGGACAGAATTCTTTAATAACCTACTCCATATTGGAGTGTGACATCCAGGGAATGTCTGTTGACACTTATGTCTCCATAAACCAAGACACCGGCTACCTTTACGCGCTGCGCTCTTTCGATTATGAGCAGCTGAAAGAGTTCAGCTTCATGGTCCAGGCTAAGGACTCAGGTGCTGTCGAGTTGTTCTCCAATGCCACCGTTAACGTGATCATAGTAGACCAAAATGACAACGCTCCCAGCGTTATAGCCCCTTTAGGTAAAAACGGCACGGCTAAAGAACACTTGCCGCGTTCGGCGGAGCCTGGATACCTGGTGACGCGCATCGTGGCCATGGACGCAGATGATGGCGAAAACGCACGGCTGTCCTACAGCATCCTGCGGGGTAATGAGATGGGAATGTTTCGCATGGACTGGAGGACCGGAGAGCTGAGAACAGCGCGCAGGATCTCCCCCAAGCGGGACCCACAGGGCTTTTACGATCTGCTGATAGAGGTGAGGGACCACGGGCAGCCTCCTCTCTCCTCTTCCGCCAGTGTGAGCGTAATACTAGTGGACAGCGTGGTGGAGGGCCGCAGTGGGGACCGCGGCTCGGCCTCCAAGGCTAAAGAGACTTCTCTTGATCTCACCCTGATTCTCATCATCGCCCTGGGCTCCGTGTCCTTTATATTCCTTCTGGCCATGATAGTGCTGGCCGTGCGCTGTCAAAAGGACAAGAAGCTCAATCTGTACACGTGCCTGCTGGCCGGCGACTGCTGCCTGTGCTGTGGCTCCTGCTGCAGCAGGCAGAGCCGCGGTAGGAAGCAGAAGAAACTGAGTAAATCCGACATCATGCTGGTTCAGAGCACCAACGTGACCACGGGAGTTGGGCCCGTTGGACAGGTGCCAGTGGAGGAGTCTGGGGTGGGGAGCGTGGGAGGCGGGTTTGGCTCCCACCACCACCAAAACCAGAACTCCTATTGCTACCAGGTGTGCCTGACACCGGAGTCTGCCAAGACGGATCTGATGTTCCTTAAGCCGTGCAGCCCCTCCCGCAGCAACGACGCTGATCACACCAACCCCTGCGGGGCAATAGTGACCGGCTACAGTGATCAGCAACCGGACATTATATCTAACGGCAGCATTCTATCCAGTGAGGTAAGACAGCAGACACAGTGACCTCAGAATCAACCTAACGCTCATCCGTAAAATGTATTAAGTGTGGAAAACCGCATTTTTCACGGGTTAACCTTCCCAACTGCGTTTGCTTTCGGTTAAAGTGCCAGATCACGCAAAGTAAAAGTCTTTGAAAAAGGGTTCTGCAATTGACTTGGCTACTGTGCTCAGTGGCCTTTAATCATTGTTATGTGTAATGGTGATTGGACATGTCAGTTGTTAAGTTTCAAGTGGTATTTTATTATCCAATAGACTTATGTAGTATCAGGTTTAATACACTGCACTAAAAAGACTCGAATTTTAACTTATGACAACAACACATATAGAATAAACTGTGTTATTTTTTATGATCATTTTCTTTCTTGACAATATTAAAGTGTAGATTTAGACATGGTTTTTCATTTCTTATCCTAAGTACAATCAATGAGCGCATGTGAAGCTAGTTATTTTGTGCAGCATTACAACAATTAGCCGGAATAATGCAACAGGAAGGTATTGCTGGGGAATCCAGTCTGATGCAGAAACGGAGACAAGCTCAGGTTGGGCCAGGGGCGTATCCAGAAAGGGCAGGCCAGACGGGAACCACAAATATTCGGGTGGGCACATTGGAAATCAGAACCCATAACAGTGTGAGTTTTGCTTTCGTATTTTGCTATGCGACTACTATAATAAGTTTTGGGTGAATTGTTATGTGAATTCAGACACTTATAAGCTTATAATTTCTTATCTAACATTAATGTATAAAAGTTGTTATGCATATCAGGCTTTATGACCCCCAAGAGTGGCACCACTTGTGCATTTTGCTCATGGTTCTGAAGAGAGTTGGTGGCTTTTTTTATTGATTGCTTGGCTTTCGTTGAGCCAGACCAGCCAGTCACATCTCTAGTCCTCTGTGTGTTAAGTATTCCGCGCACGACACAGCACGGCAGCACCGTGCACAAAGGTTGTTCAGTTTCAGCATCAGGCGTCTCAATCATTTACGCCTCCCTAATATACTCCCCCCACCACAACCCTTGCTCTCATCTCCTCTTGCCGACTCTCACCAAGTGAATGCACACATAATCAGTAACCCACGTCGCTCCACCAGAGCTTCTCCTGACTCAGTTTCACATTCTATCTTTATAGTCTTAATCTATGATTATGCATTTGAATCATCTGCCTGTTTGCATCGGTTGTGATCACATCTGTGTTTCTGTTGGCTTTCCAGACAAAACATCAACGAGCAGAACTCAGCTATCTGGTGGACAGACCCAGGCGTGTCAACAGGTAGTGGAAAACACACGATGTGATGCATGCATATACATTCATCCCATTTCATGTTGGCCTAGTCACCACCACAATGTCTTGTGATCCACCATCACAAGACATTCAACAGGCTCTCATTGATCCACAATCCCTTCATGAGACTGAAGTCAGTATGCAATTTGAACTTTCCAAATGCAGCACTTGGCTTAAGGGCTATTTCGCTACATTTTATTGAGTCTACTCTAGTTAAAAAAAAAACAAAAAAAAAACAAACTACCCATGTTAGAACTGAACAATATTATAATAAGTTCTCTGCATATTCTATTTGTCTTTGTTTCAGTATTTAAATAATTCATAGCAATTTTGAGAGGATTTCTTGTTTCAGAGCACCTTACATCGGACTCAGCTTAAAAACAACACTACCTACAGTGGTCAAAGTTCAGCAAAATTACTTTATATAAAGGACAGCTTTTGTAAAATACTATTTGTGAACTGTGAACCATTTTTTAACTTTGTAAACAAAAAAGGGTTGTTTTATCTCTTTTTTTCTGCCTGGATGCCATTTTACATGGAGTCCATCTTAAAAACTCCACCACCCAAACAGAATTATTTTCCAACCTTTCATGATTTTTGAAAACTTTATTAAGGTTGTGAAAACAATAAAGTATAATTTTAAATCTTTATCAAGATCATTTTTGAATGAAGTGACATTTAATAAGCTGCAAATGGGATGCTAACTTGTTTGGCGTAGTCTCTTTCTAAATCTATTAAATGAACCAGAGCCAGCCTAAAGTATAAGTAAACAAAGAAGCTGCTTAAGGCCTGTAAAGCCTACAGGGGACACCCAGGAGTACCAGAGCATACACGCACACACACATACACAATATATATATATATATATATATATATATATATATATATATATATATATATATATATATATATATATATATATATATATATATCAACAACAAAATTATTTTGTTGTTGAAAAGGTTAATGTCTTCAAAGTGGCATAACTGAAGCTGTTATAACAGTAGCTATGTTAGATGCATAATGTACAAGATTTAAACATGGACTATATATCTGTATATAAAGAGAATATTGTTTGGATTTGGTGACTGAGGATACTTGGACAGGTCCCAAATCAAGTTCTGCTTAGGGCCCCTTACAGCCTTGGACCAGCTCTAACATGAGCACTACACCCATCAGTATCCACATTGTTAATTGCGGTTTTAAGAGCCTGCACTGTTCCCAACATATCCATAACGTTCATCTTCAATTTGGCATGAGTCCCATAACTGACACAGCGGCGTCTATTAAAGCTCTAATGCTGGATTTCATTACTTGCCATGTGTAACATCCAATTTAGGCTCTTGATGGCTACCGTGACCGCATTAACGTGGTCTTGACTTCTGATTCTTCCTCTCTGTCTCTTTGCCCTCTCATTTAATCCTCCTCCACACTCTGTGTCTTTTGCCTCACAACCATATTCATTCTTCCTCTGTCTGTGCTCCCCCTTCCCTCTCTGGACCTCTTTGTAGTTCTGCATTTCAAGAGGCAGACATTGTCAGTTCTAAAGACAGTGGTCACGGCGACAGTGAACAGGGCGACAGCGACCACGACGCAACAAACCGGGGTCACTCAGCCGGTGAGTTTATCCACATCTCATAATAATTACTCCGCCATTTCTGCCCTCACACACACACAAACCCGTTCCCATGCCTACACACCTCCCTGATCCGTTTCAGCATTGTGAGTTTGCAATTGTGAATAGGATAATGTGAAGTTGTTGGTGCGGATCGTTGATTTTTTCATTTCCTTAATTTGCAGAATGTACGGGTAGGCCCTGAGCTCAGAGGTTACTGGCTGGTATGAACAGGCCCCAGATGTGTTGATTGTAACTTACAGCCTTGCAAAAAGACTGGCAAAAAGAGTATCAGTGGAAATCTCTTCCCTCTGGCCTTTGCTTCTTCAGCAGTGTGGTGCTGAAAGGACAGTGACTTGCAGTGAGGCTGTGTGGGGCCCACAGAGCTTTAGTTGCACAAATCAATAGGCTCAGTCAAGAGAAAATGAACCGCATGAAAGCTGAATTGATGTAATGAGAAGCATTTCAATCAACCCTAGAGTCAATATGTTGTACAAACGCTAAGCAACTTACCCTTCCCAACGTGCCTCCAGAGTTACCATGGCTCTTCTGGCTACTTCTCTGATTAATGCTTTTGGTGGACCACCATGTCGTTGTAGGCTTGCAATTGTATCCACTTGTCTTTTTTTGCATCCTCTAAAAACTGCTCTGCACGATATTCAGAGCTTGGGGTATTGTTTTATAATTAATAAAATGATTTCAGAGGAGAGCCTGTTGCAATAGATTTTACTAAGGGTTGCCACCGTAAGAAAGACTGATAACAAAAGCACTTTTTTTTCACAATACTTTTAAAATATATATAGCTTTTCTTATGTGTGTTTTATTTGACCTCAGAGGCCTTTAGTCTAGATTCAGCTGTTCAGGCACACTTATTTATTTTACACCCTTTTCTTTTTTGATTTACCAGATTTTTGTATGTTCAGCATAAGTTTAATAAAGCCAAAATGTTAGAATTAGCTTACAGATCCCCATCTATGTTCTCACTTGGGGTTCATTTGCAGACCCTCATTCCTTATCTGCCCTTACAGCATGATAGATTCTTCTTCTTTCCAAAGAAGGTTAGCGGATCTTATCTTAAGTCTCTCTTCATTCTCTCTAAAACTCTACTTAGTTAGTACCTGTTTATTGATCATGCTAGAGTCAGACAAAAACGTGGAGCAATACAAAATCTAATTTCATATTGAACTGCCCTTTCTTTGTAAGGGAATGCTCCACGTGACGCATGTAAGACCCTTGTCTAGACCACAGCTTGCCAAATATCGTAGCGGTGCAGGGAATACAAATAGAGAGAAGATCCAATAGGTGTTGTTGGGTAGTGAATGGGCCTCTCATTAGGCTCTGCAGTGTTTGACATTATTAATGAACTGTGCCTAAATAAAGAGTGGGTATACTGCACTGGTGTCACTCCCTGCCCTCGCTCGTAAAACAGGTTGGGAAGGTCAAACTATGCGCAACTGAAATGCAGCATTGGAAGAAATCCAAGTCTCCCTTCTTTTTTTGTAGGAGCTCATTGCTTAGTGAAATAGATGTAGGGGCTAATGTTTAAACATATGTATTTTTTGTGTGTTTAAAGATATTACATGTGATAAACTGTTTTTGCATAGGCTAAGGAACAAAAGAAAGTGAGGGGATAACAGGGAGAATATCCAATATACATCTTAACATGTCATTCTAGCACATAGTCTCCAACTTTAGGAAGAACTCAGCCCTGACATGATTTTTCAAGACATGCCTGAGACTGTAGTATAACACTTATTTTAGGTGGAAAATTGTCTTGAATTCCAATTTGCTAGCGTTTGGAGCACAGTGACAGGCATTATACTTCTGAACCAATGACATGTTTCTTCAGCCTTTTTCTTTCTTTTTTGGCTCAGTGCTTTGCTCATTTGGCACACGCAGGGGAGTATACACAGTTGGTGCTTCGACTGTGTATTTCATACAAGGGAAACCAACATTTGTTCCTCATGTTGGATTTAGAAGAGAACAGCTTACCACTCGACGGGAGGTAATACCACACGACTGGTATTTTGGAAAGACGGACACTTGAGTTTCACACACTTCTGTAAACAAAACCAGGCACTGTATGTTTGTCTGTGTGGGTGTAAAGGTATAGCACCGTCTGATTTGAGGTGTAGGAGTGTGCCTGATACCTAAATGTAACCTGAGTGTTTGTGTGCTTGTATGTGTTATGTCTAAAGAAAGCAAGTCTATGTGATAATGTCTGTATTGCAACGGCACTCTCCTTTGAAATGGTGCTTCGGAAGGGCCTGAATGTATTAAGTGTAAGAGGAGAGAGTGGAAGGTGCTGCTTGGAACTGTGCCTAGTATGGACAGTATTTCCATAACACAGACACTGCTCAGTTGTCTCAGAGTAATTTATTAACAGAAAGCAATGGGAATGTTGATTTTCTCAGAGGGTTTATAACATAGTATTTTGCAAAACTATACATGTCTCCTAAACTTTTCCATAATTATTCTAGTTATAATTGCAAATGTCATTGTATTTTGACTTGCATCTGTCTCATGAACCAATACTTTATAGTAGCACCTGTCACTGTAATAACAGCTTCAAGCCTGTTGGTGTAGGTCTCGACCAGTTTATAAAATAATAGGCAAAATATTTCAATTTTAATAAATACATTTTGGATTATAATGAATAATTTCTTAACTTAATAGAAAGTGGAGTGTCTTGACTTTCACCCAACCAATAAAGATTGAGATGCAGTTACATTTAAAATGTCATATTGGTTTTAAACCAGGAGTTTTACACTTTTGTAAATCATGCAACATAATTGCATATAAAATAGGCTTCTTCTATGTTTTCCAAGTAGCCAGAAAGGCTACTTCTATAATGTATTAGTTCTATATTCAGAGTTGTTAAACCTCTATCTGTGTCGCTCTTTACAGCCAGTACATTTTGGGTTTTTTACATCTGATTGACTTACAGTATTTCTTGAACTCTTTCCCCCTGTCTACACAAAAAGCAATGTAAAAACAAACAAAATTTTAGAATTTTAAAAGCGTGTTCCGCTCTTTTGTTGTGTTTCTCTTACTTTGTTGGTATGTCTGATTCCAACTTTGATATTCTCTGGCTTTAGATTTTAAATGTTGGTCCTCTGTTGTAACAGTCGTCTATCAAGTTTATTTTTAAAAGCAGAGTTCACTGTACATATAGTTGTCTTATCCTCCACTGTTGAATGACTTAACACCTGTCAATAAATAGCTTCCCACTACCAGCAAAACACGAGGAAAGGCAAATCACGTAGCTGGCAAATCATTATGGGCTGCATTCAATTACACTAGTGAAGATGACATATGGATTTAAATTCCACAATGCAATTAGAATTGTTCTGTAATCTAATCTCAAAAAACAAATATTTTAATTTATTAAAATTAAAATATTTGTCCTGACAAAGTAAAGTCAGGACACTTTACTTTGTCCTGACTGTGTTCTTAAGGTAACCAAAACGCAAAAGCCAGTATAAAAGAAATTACAACTAAATTAACAAATAAGTAAGTAAAACGTACCCCATAAATAAATTAAGGAATTTTTGAAGTGACTTTTTGAGCAGGCACACTGTTTGTATGTACACATACATAAGCTCAAATGTATTCCATATGAATATATGCATCCTCTCATTCTTGGTGTGGAGGTGCATGCGCTTGTCTGACACACATATATTCTCTTCCTGGTTTTCTGTCAGGGTCTCATCCTTCATTCTGTCTCCCTCACACGTTGACTCTCTGTAACACTCCACTGATCAGTAATTCATTTCCAGATCCTTTGCATAGCAATTATCAAAGGAGGGTTACAGGCAAGGTTTCCATATGGGAACGTGCCACACATTCTCCCCTTTTGGTGCACCTTCAGAATATTTCAAATCAAGGGGGAAACCATTTCCAGTTGGCATATCATCAACTACACCTGTCGTAGCTTCCCGCTCGGCCGCTCGTCTGACACTTTAGAAAATAAGTCTCCTGATGTCGTTTTAAATCAAAGGGACACTGCCTGTGAGGCTGGTATACCTTGAAAATGTGAGCAAATGGCTTTTCTGAAAGCTGGTGTCTGGAGCGAGGCACCGCTGCATCAGGAGCCAGAGCAGTATTGATTGAGCGCCACACCTTTTACTTCTCCACCCTGCTTTTTCCAAAATTAGGCACCGTTTTCTCTCATCCTGTGTCTAGAAAAAGATAGCAAAGTGAGCAGGCAAAACAGAAAAATAGGTGGCAGATAAAACCGGATAAAGAATTAAGGTGGGAGAAAAAAAAAAAAAAAATAGACACCTCGAAATGTTCAATCAGCTGTGGAAGGCTGTGAGACGGGAAGGAGACTGGAAACGATCATTATCATGACGTTTGTTTTGGTGCGAACAACAGCCGTGACAAATGGTACAATTAAATCACTGTGGTAACGGTGTATTAGATGGCTGATTATGAATTAGTGGTGTGTACTGAGTTGCAGTTCCCCGTGTCACTACGCTGTCAGAGGAATTTAGCTAACAGGGCTTTGATACACCCCTTTCTTCCAGTTCTAAAATATAAAGAGAAGTTAAAGACAGAAAGTAGGCAAAGGTATAAAGATTTAAGTTAAAGTTGTGTGACTGATTAAAAAAAATGTAATTTGTAGCATTTAGAAAGTTGAAAAGCTCTAATTGTTAAGAAGAAATCAAGAGAGTTGTGAGATGATGAATGGATCCAAAATGTCTTATAACAGGAATAATGTTTCCAAACAATGAAATCTTTATTAATGATGGAAATAATGGGTATATGAACCCTTTATGCTTGCCAAGTTGAAGCAATGTGCCTTTCAAAAAGTATGCAGAGACCCTTAGTTTTCAGTTTTAAAGAGGGGAGAGGCTATTATGTAAAATAAATTGTTTTGTGCTTTATATGGTGTTATTATCTATTTCCCTCATCAAAAACATACAAGTGTTGCCTTGATTCTTCCATACATGTTTGAGAAATTCGTGAATCTCCCGTGGCAGCCATTTGTGTATGCATAAACGCTTGCTCTCACGCTTGCTGTGTGTATATTGGGATTGGTGCTGTGGAATTCCTAGTCATAAATGGGTATGTTATTTTTCTGTGACAATTTTATTTTATTTTAAATTTAAGAATTGACTGACCACCTACAAATGAAATGTCAGTGCACTCTGGTTGACCCAAGTGATCAGACTTTGTAAATATTAGACAAATTAATCAGAAAGTAAATCTCTTACCATCAGTAAAACCACCCTGCATGCTGAAATCAGTAAAGGAGCTGATGCCACATCATAGTGCGGCATGAGATTCAGACTTACTGATTGACTGGCATGTGATCTGGACTAGTGTTTTCCCAATACTCAGATAACGCAATACTGTGACTGCATTCATTGAACCACTGATATGTGGGTGTGCGCTTGTCAGACTTTGCAGGACAATAAATTGTCCCAGAAATTACTGCGATAAATTATAATATTGTCGTTTTGAGACCTGTTTTCAACTAATATAATGATAATGGCATAGTAATGAAAGTACATTCTCTCAAAGATCAATAAATTAATTTTAACACTGGAATTGGAAGACATTTTAAATACACAAAATAAATAAGCAAACCAAAAACAAATAAAATGGATTATGAAGTCTCTGTAAACAACCTTGCCCTTTAAAATAAGTTATTTATTAGGCTCAGACAGTGAAAATACTGCCAGTTAGGACTTTTGTGAAAAAAGTGTAAACTTACAACTATGTATTGGGTGTCAAATGTTTGCAGCATCTATCAAAATGCTAGCTTTTCAATTAGATTATAGAGCAGCATCTTTTAGTAATTAACCAAACTGTCTTAGTGTGCATCATTTTGCTGTGGCCATTTTGAATGTTGTTTATTAACTAAACATCCTGATGATGGTAGACTGTCAGGAAGACAGAAAGAACCCGCTGGTTGTAGTTTGTTTTTTTAAGCTATGTGCGTATGTGTGTGTCGCGGGGGTGTGTGGGGGTGTGTAGGGGTGTGTATATATTAAAACATCTTGTTGAGGGTAAGGATGATAAAAGACTTCCCATGTACCCAAGTTATATACGTATATATATATATACCTTAATATATAGACAATTAAGGTTGTTAAAATCGTCATAGAATTTAATTTGTTACTTTTGGGTTTACAGGGTTTATGACCTTGTGTTTGCTGTTATTTGGGTTATGGAGCCTTTTAGGAAACAGGAAACAAACGTTGGAACGACTTTTTTTGTGAAGTGCGTCAAGAAGAAACTTGTTGTGAATTTGCACAATATAAATAAACTGAATTGAACTTAATTGTATTAAACCAAGCAGATCCTATATCACTGCACACCAGCTTGCTGCATTTATTGAGGAGTGCTATAAAGAACACAAAGCATGTATCAATAATCAATGGGCATCCTGAGCGTTTTGCTCTAACAGTATAAAAGAGGAAATATTAATCAAACTGACACTTGTACGGAAGCTGCTCTCCTGGCTCTCCCTTTGGCTCAGATACTGGGATGCAGACAGTGAAAATTATAGCTGGGAACCATTTATCTGGCTGTCATTAGTAGATATAGTGGAGGCCATCTTGGTGTGTTTTGGTCCACGGAGGTTTCTGGTTTACTCATCACAGTTTTGCTGGCCAGACTTCACCAGGAAGTTGTGCTACTCCTTTGTTGTTGTAAAATGGTCATGTCTTGCATCAGAATCCTTTCTGAAGCTGTGGAAAACAAGATGAAAAGCAGAGACAGGGACAAAAGACAAACTCTAACATGGGGGTAACTTAGGTGGGGATGAGGGAAAGAGATTAAAAGGGTTAAAAAGGAAATGAGTAGTGAAAATTAAATATGCCAGAAAATGAGACAGAGGATGTAAGAAAAGACGCAGATGGACTGATACAGTTGCAGGAAGAAACAAACACAAACTGGGTGCTTGTAAAATAAAAAGATATGTACAATATACCCACAAAGTGAATATCAAGATGGAGTTGATTTTTTTTTTCTCCCTGAAATTTGTTTTCCCCTCATTTCCTCGATCCAAGTCGTTGGAGGTATGATCAGACGACGCAATTAGTCAAATGGCACCGACATGGGATTTTAGAAACATGCAGAGATGTAATGTAGAAAATAAGCAAGCGGGGGAAAAAAACGAAGTGCTGATTGCTTATTAACACACAGATTGTGTTTATAATGTGTGGTTTCGTTTGCACCTTCTCTTCGGAGACCGTGTGCATGTGGGGGTGGGCATGCGTGTGTGTGTGTGCGTGTGTGTGTGTGTGTAAAAAGGGAACAAGCATGTGCTCTTCCTGCCTGTTGAGGTCACGATGAGAAGAGACTGCTGGCAGGGCCTGTCATTGCTAGTCACTGTTTTGGTTGTTGTTTTTCTTCCTGCCCGAGGAGGAAAAGGTGCATCATGGGGATCAACAGCCACTCGGTTTCATGTGAGCACAGCCTGTCTATCTGTTTACTCATGTATATTTACATATCCTCACGTTTAGGAAGTACTTTTCATGCAAGTGGGAGTTGGCTGCCAAACCTAGGTGTTAATAATATTTATTTTTAAGTTTCTCTGAGTAGATTGGGAGCTTTGATGTGACATTTTCTAAGTTTGATAAAGAGTTGGCACTGATAGATGCAGAATAAATTTACAAATAAATGTGACTGTAAAATATACTCATTCAGATGTGGCTTGTGCACGGTGCCCTGGGCAAGCCCTTCCTTCTGCTGTCACACACACACAACACTGCCTCTCAGAAAAAATAGAAAGAATAAATAAAATAAAAAAAATTACATTTGTTATAAGAATTACCAATGATAATCAACTGATAAGAATTATTCCATACAGGTAGCTAGACATAGATTTAAACAACATTAATAATCTAAACAACATTTTGTAATGTTGTAACTTGTCTAAATTTTTTAGGTGCCCAAGGCTCAAGAAATTCTTGGAAATTATCTCTTTTTTCAATGTTTTCACAAAACAAAATCTCTAATTTAGAGGATATTTGTTCAGTAAAGAATTTTCTAGTTTAGGTTTATCAAGTCTAAACACAGAGTCAAATGGAGTGTAGACTCCCAAAATGATGCCATTTATGCTTACAGTTTAGTCCTAAATCATAAGCTAGGAACTATTGTGTCTTTCTTTATAGTGATGAAAAGAGCAGTAAAGGTTTTAGCAACAGCTTTGTCACGTCCAGGTGCAAGTGTTCCTGCCTTCTCCAGAGTTGCCTGGGCCTTTGTTAGTTTTGCACCTGTGCTTTAGTCCTTCTGCTGATTTGTTTCCAAATTTAGAAGAACACACACATTGCAGGTTCCAGAAAACCTTGGCAGCACAATAGCGAAGAGATGACAGGAGGACCCGAGGTCAGTGTCCTCTATGTCAGGAGAGTGCATGCATTTTTGGGAAGTCTATAAAAAAGGCTAAAGGCCAGCAGCTTGATGGGCATTACAGAAATGCAATGATTTATATGCATCCAACCTTTAAAGATGCTATAAATATACATCAGCATAAAAGGTGAATTAGAGTGTATGTTGAAGGAAATGGCTCTCAAAAACATAGCTGGCATTTACAAAAGCTGCCCAGAACAGCATTAACTGTGCTGATCCTCTTGGAGTTGTAGAGATATCTTCATATATATTCTCCACATTTTCAGCCACCCTTCTTGCTTCTACTGAGTGGCTTTTCTTGTGTGCTAGGTCGGGATGAAAACTAACGCACCCTTTGGCAGCAAAGGTCCTGTTTGGGCTCATTGTGTGGAACTCTTGGATGGGAGAAGGGTATAAAATCTGAATATGTATGAGATGTCTTAAAAAAAGTGAAAAATAAAATGCAACATGTTCAGTAGAAAAGAGAGGAAAGCAACTGCCAACTATGAATGAGAGATTTTGAACATCTCCTCTTTTTTAATCATGTTTACTCAAGTAAATAATAGTATTGTAGATGCAGGTCGTAGGTTCAAAGAGTTCTCCCTGAATCTTGTGATGAAATAAGGAAGGTATGTCTTTACATCTACAAGCCCCTAAGTTTTTTCTAATTTCTTAACCATTTTAAAACTGTTACAGGCAAAAGTCCAATATTTACAATGCATTTCAAAAGTATTCACACCCTCTGAAACATTTTTTATGTTTTGTTATGTTACTTAATTTTTATTAGATTTAATGTAGTACTGCAAAACAAATTATTGCATGATTATAAAGAACAAGAAAAAACATTTTCACAAAGCCTGCACCGTGATGACATGGTTTAGATCAGTGGTGCTCAACTTCAGTCCTCATTGGCTGAAGTTGGCTGGTGTCGTACAAGTCTGAGTTATGTCCACTTCTCAACATGTCAGCTGTGCATGCAGATGCCTACTAATGAACCATTTATTTAATTCAGGCATATTGAATTAGGATATGGGGTACAATGGGAAGCATTTATGTTCATGTAACTTACAAGAAGAGCCTGAGAGGAAACAGTTTGTTCTATCAGCATTTACATAGTCTCTGACTCAAAGCACATTAACAGTTTTCAAGCAATGACTGCACCACCAACCAGTATCAACATATGTGATCAACCCATTGTCAGTGATTTAGGGTGATGGCGGTAGGAGTTCATCCTGTAATCAGCAGGTTGGTTGTTATGATCCCAGTTCTGTTCACCTCTTTTGTCGAGTTCTTAGGTAAAACACTTCATCTACCTTGTCTGCTGGTGGCGGTGATAAAGTCTTGGTGGCATCGGTGCCCTGTCATACTGGTCCTGGGCAGTTGTGGCTACTATCCAGTAGCTTCCCACCATTAGCGCGTGAATGTGTATGTGAATGGGTGAATGACCGAATGTAGTGTGACTCTGGAATTGATAAACACGTACAAGTACGGGTACATTGACCATTTACCAGGACTGCACACCAGCCCACCAGAGAATGCCCCAGTGCTCCCGATTAGCCAATCCGGGCCTGTTTAAGGCAACAACATGTCACAATGGACCAGCCATTCTAGACTTAGATACATCTGAGATTCTGTGGCAAGTCTTGACAATTGTTTACAAACACAAAGCAATATGATTGAGCTTGATACCTGGAAAAACTTTCAGTTGTATTTGCAGCAATTAAGTGTTGACATGGGTTAGGGGACTGAATTCCCCTTCAGGTCCCTCTTTAGATTATTTGTCAGAAAAATGAAAACCGTGTATTCTTTTCTTTCCGCCTGCTTTGTGTTTGTCTATCCTATAAAATACCAATGAAATACTCTGAAGTTTGTGGTTATAATGTGAAAAAAGATGGAAGGTAATCATTTCATTTTGGACACTGTAAAAAGTTTTTTTCAAAGAGGAAACCTGAAAATGTGTGGAAAATATGTGCACAAGATAGGGTAGAACTACTGAAAAACACACATGTTGTGAGATATTTTTATCATTCTTTCATTTAAATCAATGTCTTTCATTGCTCTGCCCGCCTCTTTAACCCCTCTTTGGTCTCCATCTGTTTTGATCTGACCATCACTCTATCCATCTGTGACTGTGCAGGTCTTCCTGATGGTTCCTGCTGTGTTGTCGCCTTTTTCCCGCCTGTCGTTGCTGTCTGTGAAATCGATAGCACCCGGAGCCTGTTTGGCCCTCGCTGCCTGTGAGCCGTGTGTCTGCACTGGCTCTATGTCCACTGTGCAGTCTTATTGCCTTTCTTGCACTCCGTGGGGGCCTCAATTAGTTGCCACATTAGATTCACACCATGCACACAAACACAGAAAACAGAATCAGTCACAGTGGCAGTTCTTTGACAATGTAATGGAAGATAAACGTGTTGGGGAGTTGCTGAAAGAGTTTTAAAATTAGAATGATCTAATGGATGTCACCAAGAGTTAAATCAAAGTTAATATGTTCATTGGTTTTGTTTTGTAAAGATATTCCTTTTTGAATTTTTTAAAATTTGGTTTTGGTCTACTTCTGTCTTTAACATTCAAGTCTGTCCTTGGATTCAAAAAGGTGAAACTTCTTTTGATTACTGAATTTGTTAATTGATCTATAAATGAGATAAAAATGTTTTTACCCATTTGCTGATCAATATCTGCAGATATATGTACATTAGATATAGTCTTAGAAGCAAAATATGCAGTCCAGCAAGTTTCAGAAGAGTTTGCGGTAAAAGTTGAATGAGTTTATTGTTTTGAGCGCATGATGGACAACTCCACACTGTCTTAGTTTGAAGCTTGTTAAATCACCATCAGACAGAAGGGGCATGTCTGAAATACATAGACAAGCAGAGCAGTGGCATTCAATCTGACATAAGAAACAAAAGTAAAAAATGATTCAATGTGCACAATCAACCTTAAGCCTGCCTTAAAATTTGCCCATGTTTCTTTCACTGTAAGTTTTAATCTGCTTTCTTAATGGGCAAATTTTTAGAATGGGGAGTCCAGAGTTCTTGTCTTTATCATCACCAACTTATTCAGTTATAATTGGTTATCAGTCAAGTATTTAAAAAAAAAATGCTTATAACCATGGCTTGCCAATGATTGCTGGAGAGAGGTACCATGTCCCATGTAGGGAAAATGAGATATAAACAATGGATGGATGGATGGATGGATGGATGGATGGATGGATGGATGATTATTTCTCAATTAGGGCTGCAAGTTGCAATTGGGCTGTATATATTGCAAAGCTATAGTCATTGGAGCAGTATTAATTTCGCAACAGACTATTTGGAATGCAATGAAATGGCTAATATACTTCAAATTATTTAAGTTCACACTATGCCTGCCAATATAGTATCCAGCCTATTGGGTAGAATTTCAATGCAGTAGATTTCCACAACCCCCAAATGTTACAAATGCCCGTGATGTTAGAGGTCACAGAGAGTGCTCGAAGTACATGAGAAAAAGTTTGAGTGAGAAAAATCTTCATTTATCACAACTGATATTCATCACAGTATTTATCAGTATCATCATCAAATGGATTTTCTGATAGTGTTGTAGTGTCACAGCACTACTAGAAATGAAAAGTTGCAAAAAGTTTGATTTATGCCCTTCCACGTTTAACAAACCTGAAACTTTCACCGCTGAATCAGGTTCAGTAAGATGATCACACCAATGTGGAATTGTCTTCATTTGTATCTAACTGTTGATTGACAGTATATTCTGACGTAAGCTGATGTCTGCATTAATTCTCCATTCCCATCACATAATATGGGAATCGGTATTGATGATTCCCTCATCAGCATTGTTGTGAAAAGCTGCCTACTTGTATGCTAGAGTCTCAACTAGCAAACAACTATAATCACATTTTATACCCACCTAATTTCTGGCTGTGTTGTGACAACATTTCCAGCAAGACAGAAAAAGGTGCTATTTCTTAATTCTGGTTTAATGTTTAACCATTACTTGTTTAGGTTTTAGTATTTAGATGTTTACAGATCAATTTCATGATCTGTAAACATCATGTCCAGCCATGTAGCAGACAGACTTCTGGCCATTTATGTCGGTTATTCTCTGTTTTTCAATTTGCCACTTCTCTTAATATTCTTCCCCATTCATGGCTCAGTGCTCCATTATATAATTTCAGATATTAATTTGATCATCTTTCTGCTGTTCTAATTTTTTGGCTGTAGCTTTTGTGTTTATTACAGTCAGTCATTTTCTCCAAAGATGATTGACAGAGTGGAATTAAACAACTGAGTATTTTGTTCACTTTTGTGTCACATTTTCTTACAGTGATAGTCATTTTTTAGGATTATAAAATAAGAATTCATGTTTTATCTCTTGGTGTTTCACAATCAAATGAGAGTCAGAGGATGTCAGATGGGAGGGGTGGTGCGGGTGGTGAAGTGCTTTCGTTACCTCACATCACTTTGATTGCTTATTTCTTTCTAAATGAAAGGGGTGAGGAGAAAAGCAAACAATTCTCTTCATCAATTCTGGCTTTGTCCTTTGACGAGTAAATACTGCTGCATATTTCCTGCTTTTGACACTGGTGAAGGATTGCTAACTTGTACTGCTTCTCTCAGTGTCTTCTTATCATCTCACTTTCAGTTTGGCTTTTATCCACTACCAAATATTTGCCCTCTTTAGTCTATCACCGTGTCTTATTCTTCCATCTTTTTGTTATCTTCTAAACCTCAATGCCAATTTATAAAGTTCAATCTTTATGTGTTTTGCTTCCACTTAGACAGACCTGTTTGAATGCTCTCTGCAGGTGCTGACCTGTTCTCCAACTGCACAGAGGAGTGCAAGGCCCTGGGTCACTCTGACCGCTGCTGGATGCCGTCCTTTGTGCCATCAGATGGGCGTCAAGGGCCGGACTACCGCAGCAATCTGCACGTCCCTGGCATGGACGCCACGCTACCCGACACTGAGGTACCCTGCTCCGTCAACCTATCCGACCAACTCACAATGACCTCCTCCACCGCCTCGTCCAACGATAGGTCATTCTCCACCTTTGGCAAGGACGGCCAAAGATCACAGTCACACCACAGCCTTCAAAATCACCTCCATCAGCAACAGCAGCAGTACAGCTCCAGCACGCTAGAGAGGAAAGAGTATGATAGGGGGACCCTACCGTACAAACCAACCTTTCTCTGTGAGTATCAGTATGAAACCTCACTGGGACCCTACGATTTTGGTTTGGTCCAGTATAGAAACTAAAGGAGGGGACTTTGACTATACCTCTTGATTCTGATTTGGACATTATATGCTGATTATCAACTTTTATTTCTTCTGCTTTTGAAGGTGTTCAAGAATATGGCTTCATATTTTCTTGTATTTTGTCTAAGTAGATTTTTTTTGTAATATGATTTTTTTCAAGTGTAAAATGTATTAATTGCATACCCCCTTTCTTCAAAACCTACATAAAATCCTTAACCTAACCTAACCCCTCCATAACCCTAAATACTGCCTGTAATCACAGGACTTATTTTGAAATAAATTAAAATGAAATTTGACTCATGCTATTCTGCTGTGGCCACTTTTTTTTTCTTTTCTCCAAATTACCCATCCCTTTAAAATCCTTCCTATCTGATGCTCATATTAGTAAAGGTCAGCAACACTTGCATGAATCATGTGCAAAGCACACACTGACATACAAGATCATCTGAGTAAGTTAGAACATCATTAAAAAGGCAATTTATTTCAGTAATTCAATTCAAAGACTGAAACTCTTGATATATAGATATATTATACAGAGTAATATATTTCAAGTATTTATGTTAATTTTAATGAGTATGGTTTATAGATAATAAAAATCCTAAAGTTAGTATCTTAGGAAGTTAAGATATACTGCACATGTCCTGCACAGTATAGTATGTAGTATATGATTATAGTTCCTTTTACATTAAATACTGCATCCTTAAAGCCTGGTGTAGAGGCGATCGGGCTGTGGCTTTGCTGTGATATTAGGGAAGCCCAGGTTGCTTTAATACCATCTTGTATCTCTCATGTTTCTTTTTACAGTACTTCAAAGATTCTGAATGGTTTGTTTGCTGGTCAGTCATGCAGTGTTACCATTGTCATTAAAGCATTTATTTGCACTCTTGGCATTGTAGACAGGCAATTGAAACCAGTCTCTCCATAAAACTTGTTAGCAGATGAAAATGTGAAGTGCTGGAGATCGTCTTGGTTGATGTTTGCACTGATCTCTAACCAGCTAAGACATAGCGTACCATCTCCAACAGATGACACTGATAACCAGATCCTCACTCACTGGGTTCTGGGTCTTATTACTCTTCCTCTTGTTTCTGGAAACTTTTCTAAATGTAAAAAATAAAAAATATATATATTTTCACCTTAAAACAAACAAAACGGTTTTTACCACTGTAGCAAGGTTTGTAGCAAGGCCCTGCGGTCAGTGTTTTTTTGTTTGGAGCTCGCATGTTCTCTCTTTTTGTTGGTAGGTTCTCTCCATGTGTTCAGACTTCCTCCACAATCATGCCTGCTAGGGTACTTGGCTTTTCAAAATTTTAGACGAGTGGACTTACAACCTGTCCAGGGTATTCCCTTCTTTTCACCCACTGGATAGGGGGGGGGGTACCAACCCTTTGACCCAGAAAGATTAAGCCAGTATGAAAAATAAATGGATGAAAAGAGAACTTTGAACCAGTGGGTAACATTTCAATCCCTTTTTCCCCTCTGATAAGGTGAAATCCTTCTGATGACGTCTGTAGTGTAACACGTAGAATGCAACAACTGTAGCCCATATCCTGGATATAAATATGTCTGGTTTATATATAAATATATATACTGTATATATATATATACATACAGATCATCCAGAAATTTTTAAATTGTTCCAAAACTTCCCTGTTATTCGTGCAACTTTTTAAATTACACTTTTGTCTTCCGCTGACATGTTTAAATACATAACTTTTGAACCTTATCCTTCATGTAGAGGATGTCAGTAGCTGTCTGAAGGATAATTATAGAAACTAGGCCATAACAATGTCAGTATAACAGTATAGCTCTATCTTAGGTAATCTCTGTAATTAATGAGTTTCAAGTGTTGGACTGAACTACTGAAATAAAGTTTTCTGGTTTCTTGAGATGTACTTTTACTAGCAGTTAAATACTAGATGCAATTTGACTGAACACAAAGGAGAGGAAAAGGACAGAGGATATCTATCTTCACTTTTTCATCATAATTTTTGAGCATGAGCATTCTGACTTCCCTACTGAATAGCTCAAGAGGTGAAGCGCACAGCCCACGCTTCTTCTTCTTTACAAGGAGTAAGTCCGTTTTGCTCTAAAAAGAACCCAAGTGTCTATACTTGCTTACTTGTGAATCAATACCTGACATAGAGAGGGATGATGAGGAAGACTTCATACCACAAGTTCAAGATTTTCCAGCTAGAAAAGTCACAGACGCAATTTCTTTTCAACAATGTTGGAAATAAGCAGAAAATATAGTGGCTTTACTTTGCCAAGTAACATTTATTGATATACATTGGAATAAAATTTGGATTTTCATTTCCTAATAAGCTGAATGGGTTTCATAAAAGGAAAGAAAAAGGTAGATGGGCAGAACATTTCAAGCTGCCTATTCTTTCAAAGCTCCCACATTACATGAATATTCTATTAGCTCTAAGAGTAGAAAATGGATTTGATATACAGATTCAGTGGGGAAGTCATTTCCAGTCATCTCAACACCATGTTAACCACCATCATCCATGATCCTGCATGCTGGTTGTGGGCTGTCTCTCAGGTAAATGATGAGCACAATAACCTGTTTTGTCGTCTTTTTTGTGATTTAACAGAGACAAGCAATTCCTTCACTTTCACATCAGCTTGTTTAAAAAGTAATTAGCATTGATGCTCTAGTCTTTCTCACTCCGAATTAAAACTGTCTGTGTGACTGTTCATGATGTATGCTTTTGCAGTGGGAAAAATTGACTCGTTTCATTCATGCTTACCTTATCTCATATCTTTTTAATCTAGAATTTTTTTAGTTTTTGAAGGCAATCTCAAGCAGAAATTCTATTAACCACAGTCCTCTTGTTTGCATTTAAAAATAGCTGTGAACGCTACTGTGGTAATCCTTTGATCATCAGGATTCACTTGTAAAAGGTTTAGTAAATGTTTAATGACCCATTTATTGATAATTAATGAAGCAATTAGAGCTCTTTGTATCTGTTACACATGCATTAAGCAGCCACACGGTTTTGACAATTTATCCTGACTGATAGACGTGTTTTCACGCCATTCCCAAATTAGCTTTACAGTAGTATATTGTAAGGACCAGCGATTAGAGTGTATTAATAACTTCACGTATTCCTTTGTGGTATGCATCCTTCTAGAGACAATATTTCTAGTTGATTGTGGCACTAAAAAGCCTGCAGGGAAAAAAAGGGTTTCATTTGTCTTAACAAGTGTGTGTTCTTTTTCTTTTCAGCCCACAAAAGGATTTGCTAGCTCATTCCACGTAGACCTGTCGGAGACAGCGTGAATTTATGTACTACACCATCAACACTGATGCTAAAGACAGTGAAACAGAACAAAAACAAACGGCAACCTGGACAGCAGCAACCTTGGCAAAACTTCATTTTCTCGGGTGGCGAACTGTAACGAAACCTTGGCGGTGGCTGCTGAGGGAGGAAAAAGGAGAAATAATTACTGAGTAGCTGTAAACCTCTTGATACCCAAGGAGCAATTCAAGGCCTTATTTCTCTCAGCAGGACTGAGACCGGCATGAAACTCTTGACCACATGAAGATTATAATGGTATAAGATTACAAAGCGAAGGAATTGAAATATCAAAGTGAGTAAGGGGGACTAATTAAATTAGAGAGGTGTTATTTCCCCCTTTGCCTGGGAGGGAGTTAGCCTCTAGAAATATGTGTGTGCCTGTTTACATCGAGAGACAATGCTTCTGTACAAACTTCAACCAATGTCACACTGAACCCTTTAGCTATTTCTACAATCACCACTAAGCCAGCTGTACAGAGACTGTTTTGGGTGGAAAAGGAGACTGACAACAAGAGACTGAGCAAGCAGATAAAGAGAGAAAAAGCGTGAAGGAGTAAGTAATGTACAGGAATTTAAAAAAAAGCAAACAAGTGCAGTACTATAGATTCTGTATCTCCGGTTTTTTGACTTGACTGTCTTTATATACCTTCTCTTTTCTGTTTCTGTTGTTCTTTCTGTGTGGTTCAAGTGTGCAGACTCTAGAATATTCAAAATCACAGTTTTAGACAGGAACTTGTGGTCCAAAGTTGGGCTTAGTTCTCTTTCAAGCTTAGCTAGCCACTTCAGGAAGGAGATTTGGACAAATCACTGTGTTAATGTTGAATCTCATTTTTAAGTTTAGGAATAAAATACCAGAAAATGAATGTTTCACGTTTGTTTATATTTTCCAAATGCTTCTTATCGTTTCTTAAGGTCCTTCCTGAGCTGACGGCAAAGAAAGTGTAATGACCCATCACAGAGATCTGGTTCTCTTGATGCCATTGGCCTATACATAATCAATCAGACACACTCAGTGGTTTTTATCATGTGTGCAAAGTGTTTACTGTACTATTTTAAAAGCTTATAAATGAATATAAATCTATATCTATATATATATAAAACTATATATATATATATACAATATACTTTTTTCTGAAAACTGTGTAACCATTGATTAGTTTTTACACTTCATTATGTCTCTCAATCTAATAATACAAAGTGCTACAAAATCAAGATGTGTATTGTTTTATTTAAAGGAGGAGTGAATATTCTAAAAACCTTACACCAACCTACAGTTAAGTTAATGTTTTTAAACGATTGTTACTTTTCACTGTTTACGTATGCCAGGCCTTGTTGTGTGCTGCAAAGACACCATTTAAGTTGTTTTGACTTGTATTGTATTTTTCCAAGCAGAATATTTGGTGATGTACAGGATGGAAAAACTATCACAATCCAGCAAGATTTCAAAAGTTTTACAATTATATGAGTAAGACATATGCATAACACAGAAACAAGTTCCATATATAGGTGAATATGGCAAATACATGCATAAACACCCCAATAAACACACACACACATACACAGATAAAGTGGTGATAAATAAACTGTGTCATTGAAGTTTCCTTAAGTGTGTTGTGTTCATCTTGAAAATGTGTCATGTATTGTTTACCCAGTTTCCAGTCAAAGTTTAAAATTCTGTCTGCAATTTATTGAACCATTATATCAATTATAACTTATATTTTATATAGTTTATATAGATGTTTGTTCTTACTTCTGTTATTTTTCTGTGTTCTTATTTTTGCAAAGACATTCAGATGTCCTGGAAAAATGTCATGGAATTTCAAGATGTAATCACCATGGCCTTGCTCTACTTTCCACATTCCCTGACCTCAATAACTTAAAAAAAAAAAAAAGATCCCAATCCGACTCCTTCACTCCAGCGTGATCTTCAGATGGCCTGGCACATGCTTATAGAGATAAGCAGGGGAAGCAGGAGAAGAGAAGTCCTGGATCAGCTGCAAGTGAAGTGTGGGGTCATGTGGGAGACACAGCAATCCCACACTTAATGTCCTAAAAACAGAGCTGAGTTTGTCTCCATCACAAGATAGCCTTCTTTAAAGAGCAGAGAGACACATGTGACCGTTTCATATGAGTGATGTATTGGTTGCCTCTGTGAATTAGGGCCCTTTGGGTTTCTGATTAAAACCTCACCCCAAAATAATTCTTTCAAGAGACTGGAAAACTTTCTTGAAGAAAGAAAAAAGAGGTCATATGCTGAACTATGTAATTGGGCATAACTGGGTTGATATAAATGGGATCAGAAAATGTCTCCGTTGTTGAAATGATATACTTATTACTGCAAAAGGACTTTTTGGTGGCAAGTTAGCATAGTTACTGAACAAACCTCAAATTGGAACAACAGGGTGATTAGGAGAGTAAATAAAGAAACTTTTAGGGTTCAATTGTCATTTGCCCTTGCTACTTAGCCCTGATTTCATAATTTGCTTTATCTAAACTTGAAATCTTGTCTGAAAGTGTGATTCTAATGAGTTAATATATTCATTACTTTTAATTTGATGAGAGCATCTCCAAAACTGCAACTGTTGTGTTGGGGTGGAGGGAGTTCTTGATCTGCAGTGGTCAGTACTGTATGTATCAAAAGAGGTTCATTGAAGGAACAATGGTGTACTCCCAGCATGGCTATAGTTTTCTATTGAGAACAAATGCTGGCCCATGAGGTCCGATCCAACAGATTACTTCTTGCATAGCTGAAATTTTTGAAGCAAGGTGTGAAAGGTTTTCCTGTCGAAAGGTGAGTATATAATAGCTTGCTGTGAATGGGGCAAACAGGGGTTGAGAGTCATATCAGCCTATTCATCTTGTCCGTCTCATATTCTGAAAGACCAAGTGAGCTGACCTCACTCTCTGTCTGAGCTTGTGATCCTTTCTCTTCCTCTTTGGCATGCATTTTATTACTCCAACTAAACAGACTTTCAAGAGACCCCATTAGCCTCTATGTCCTCCGGTCTGTCACCTTTCACCATTGCCATCTCATCACACATCCTATTGACATGTGTGCAAGACACTGCACGTCCATGCAAGGTTCCTCTTTTGCCTCCTTATTGCTGGCTGCCACATCGGTCAGTCTGACACCACACACACACTTTCACACAAACATTGTTGTACTCTATTCCCAAACCACCTCATCAGACCAGAGCAGACAGCCATTACAGTGTGTCCAGCTATGCCCATTTCTCCTACAATTTTTTCTCCTTTTTTTCTTATCTGCAACAACCTATTGACCTGAGACACAGCCTTCCTGCCCTATTGACCCAGAGATATTCTGTGTGCATTTTACCGAGTGCTTGCTATCTTTCCACCCAATAAACAGTGTTCTGCAGCTTCTCATTTAATTCAGCTTACCTCAGACAGGTCTGACACTGTGTGTGACACATGGGTTGTGTGGTTGTTTATGGGCAAGCAGTGACTGGCTTGTAAGAGGTAGATGTCGTGCCTCAAAATAAATGAGAAAACATGACAGATAAAAATTAGTCAACTTTAAGTCGTAGCTTGGCATCTTTCATGTATGATATCATTGAGACTGAGCTGGCTGGGAACGTCCCAGTTTGACAATGCTTTATAACAACAATCTACGGTGACAAAGTACAAGCTAAATTTTAACTTGGAAATAGTTTTGCATTTGGTAGCTACAATATGTTCTATTAGTTAAGCCATAAGTATGTCTTTGGTTATCTCAACTTCTAATTCAACCTCAGTATTTATAATTCCATAAAAATGTTTTTAATGCCTTAAAAATATTTTAAGCTACAAACTCAGGTTTATTAATGATAGTATTTAGAAATTATAATGAGGGTTTCCCCCAGTGTATTATATGCATGACAGGCTGCCTGGATTTACTTGCCTGGGGCAAGGTTGCCATGCAACTGTGCCAACCGGGCCCTCTGACCACCAGGAGCAGATAAGGCGGGTGACGTGTCTTCCCCAAGGACAAAACAGGACTGACGAAATGGGCTTTGAACCAGCAACCCACCGATCACAGGACAAACTCAGTGTTTGTCTGTTGTTGTTACTCTCAAATAGTTAAGTTAATAAGTTAATACCACTGCATTTAAAAATGCAAACTAGGGCATTTTTTTAGTTTGAAACGTCTGAAATTTTAAAATAAATAGCTATATTAACCATGTTATGACATAAGCTAATTATATCATACCTCTAGATCAGGGTTCTTCAAATCCAGATGACGTGTCCCTGGTCCAACACATCTGAATCAAATGGCTGAATCAACTCCTACATCTAAGAGCTGCAGAACAACGGCCCTTGGGGACTGGATATGAAGACCCCTGGCCTAGATGAAGCATATTGTGTTGATATGTTGGTTTGAGAGCCCAAATGAAAATCTGCCAAGGGCCCCAAAAATGCTTGGGCCTGCCCTGGACTACAGTTTGGGTGAAGAGATTGGAAGATAAAAATGAATCCTCAGACTAGCCGATATCTCTTTCACATTACATGGATAATTCATTAAGACGTGTTCACACATTTTCTAATTCTATATTTTAGCACTATGACTTTGTGGTAACATGGCTAAAATTGTTAACTTTTTTATTAGATATTAAGTAAACTGTTGAGTCCACTGCTTATTTAGTTAATTTTTCATTGAATGTCTCTCTCTTTAGATCATGTAGGTTTGTCTGTTCAAACTGGAGGCTTTACAAACAGACGTGGAACTCATCACCAAAGAAAATGATCAAAACACTAGATTCATACAAAAAGCTGGTCAAGAGAAAATGGTCAAGAGAAAATGATCAAAAACAACACAAAACAGACTATAAAAAACATATTTATTGGGTAAAAGAAAAATAAACTAGGTTGCGTGATCATTCATTTATTAATTTATTTTCACATGCTTTTGTTACTTTCATGAAATATTGTAAAGAGGGTAACATTATTATTATTATGACCATCATTATAATATTTTTATTCTGAAGCCTGTAACTCTTGTTTCTGCCGTCTTATTTATTTTTTTGTGGACAACACACTAGATTTGTCACTCTTGGAATCTGTCTTATAATAAAAATAAATATAACATTTGAGCTGGATTACAGTTGTTTTTCCCCAACTCCTCTTTACCAGTAACACAGCGCCTAAAATGTTTTGCCCCCAGCTACCCTCTCATTCCACATTCTGAACAGGAAGTGTTGAGTTGGTGACCTGGGGTGACGGAATCAGGCTTCTGAGTCAGGCCTTGACCTAAAGGGGGAAACAACCCAGTGGAGGAAAGATATTAGCCTCAAGCACTAACGCAACATGGCTGTCAGAAACTAACAGGCGGACCACATAGTCTGGATGAGTACTATAGAAGAACAAACATTGCTGAGAGCAATAGTTGGCTGCCTACAAGGCAAATATGCATACAACAGTCCTGGTTTAATGATTTTATGTGTAGAACTGAACAGTTACAATCAAAATATAAATAATAATAACAATAAAAAAACTGTGAATGCAAGAATGGCGATTAAGTATAAACCTTAGTTCTATATAAGCAAATGTAATTGTCCTTATAAGATTTTACTGAAACTGAGACATGTTTGGCTCAAAAGGAAAAAGACAGAAAGCTTGGTCTATCGAAAAGAGAAACGCTCGAGTTGCTGACTCAAATTTTGGCATTCATCTCAGTAAGATGCGTCAGGCGAAAGGAGAGGGTGTTCATGAGGGCAAAGAGGTCTGCTGCAGGGTGGTGTAACTACAAAGCTTGTAACCTCTGTGTACCTACCTTATCTTGTGCCTTCTCTCTGCCCTCTTTGCACCTATACCCACCCGGTGGAAGCAGGTGCAAAGATGCCAAGAGAACATGAAAGTAAGCTTTTCTCTCCGGTCATGCCCCCACAGAAGGAGAACACCTGGTTCCCCTTGGAGGAGCAGATAGGAAGAAGATTTAGAGATACCTGACTTATCTGCATGCAGTATTCTTTGCCAATTTCTTCTGTTCTTATTTCCTTACACTCAGCCTTTTCCCCTGCATTTTCTCCACTCCCTTCTTGTCTTGCTTCGCTGTCTAACTCTCAGCTGTCAGACTGAGAAATGGCAGGCGAGACATGGGTCTTCTGCCTGGGGAGAGGGAAAGAAAAGGACGAAGGCCTCCAGACACACAGTCTGTCATGAACACATGCGCACATGCTCATGCAAATGTGCATGTCTATCCATGTGTGGTCTGCACCTGCCAACCTGTATAAAACCTGTAGTCTGTAACTGCCCCATAGTTTACAGCAATTTTTCTCAAAGTAAAAATAAACATTTTTTAAGGAGAGATAAATCGCTTTCAGTCCAATTCATTTGTTAAAAATGTTATTAAAAATTATTTTAGGTACACATTTTAGGATAATTAGAAGAGACCAGCATAGTCATTCATTGCCTTCCCCACAATTCTGCTCAATTCTCAAGAAGGGAAATGAACAGAATATTAATTTCCCTTCAGTGCTCCATCTAAGATTTCTCCCATTGCATTGGATTTCTTTGGTAGAGTTTAAAGTGTGCCAATTAGCAAAAAGAAAAGGATAAGTTGTGAATGATGACGCCATTTTTTAGAATTGTAGACTGCCTGTAGTTTTAGCTGTGCAAGTGGAAGTGAACAAAGCTGTTCAGACCATGTTGGCAATGCTTTCATATTAACAACCATCTGGTTTAGCTTGGCACTTCTCTCTTAGCAGTGGGGATTGTTGTTTACAGTGCAGGCAATTTCTGGTAAGCTTCATAGCATTGAACTGGCACGTTACATGTTGCCTAATGTTTGGGTTACCCAACTGCTAACCCAAAAGTTTTACATTTTTAAATACATAAGGAAAGGATTGTAGCACTATATTACAACCCACCTCACACCTGTCAGCCTTTGTTTGGCTAATTGTATTAGAGTGTAGAATTTTCATATTCTCAAGCTTACGTATACACTGATCTTTTAATGTAAATAAAACTGCACATGTTTGCAGCATTTGATCAAATCTGTGTATGAAAGTGAGTGGAATTATTCTGCTGTTTTCATAGTTTTTACTTGGATCTCTGAAATCCAATGAGAATGCATCTTTCCCATGAGGTTGTGGCCCTTTCATTATCAGTTTGACATGCCGTCGAGATCACAGAAAACTTCCATTCAGATCTTGAACTTTCTTTTCATACTTTTTATTTGAAGTTCAGATTCCACGCATTAGCCAGACAAGTTAGCTGCTACATAATCATCAAAAAAGAAAGACCTGCCTCTCTGGTGATATGGCCCTGTTGATACTGATGTAACCCAAAGCCCAAAATATATGCTTTCCAGCACATCAAAGTCCTCAAATGATCTCAAGTTATTTCACTTTCACTTTAAATATGACATATTGATTTCAATGTTATGTTGCGTTACAATTTTTGAATTCTGTCCTGTTTCAAGCTGAGTTGTATTGTAAATTTGCATGACTTAAAAAAGAGCACACATACTGCAGTGTTGATAAAGCCGGAGGGAGCTCATGCTCTGATATTGAGTTAGATACTGTCTTTCATATGCTTTAATTGGCTTTGGCACATTTATATTTCTCCCAGATACTGTGCAGCAACAATGAAGCTACAGTAAGAAAGTGTTTTTTTTTTGTTTGTATCATAAATATTGAAAATGGGGGGTTTAAAGTTCTAGAATACACCTGCCAACATTTTCAAGACTCATTAATTAACACACTATCACTTGCTAAAAAAAATAGAATGTTAAATTACATGCTGTGACTAACAACATATTATTATCTCCTGAAACTAAGAACTTGTTGCCAAATATTCTTTTTCCAAGCGCAGTTATATATTTTTGCTAAAATTTTATGTCAAATTATCTGATGATCCAATAACTGCTTAATATGATGACTTTTGATTCTTCCCAAAATTTTACACCTACACTAAAATGACAGATAATCCATTATTTTACTAGAACAGTAGTTGTTTTTATTTTCTGGTTTTTCTGTGAAATGGTGTTTTTTCACAGAGATGCTAAAGTGCAATTTCTTCTGGGCTTCTGGGCAAATAGCTCAGGGCTATTTCTTTCATTCCCAAGATGTTTTCATTGGGATTTCATAAAAAGGAACAATTCGGTAAAAGAGGGGGTAGAACAAAAGAAGCATTTTACTTTTATTCTAGTCAGGTGCTTTAATATTAACAAGCACTAATAGGAGATTGACGTATATTTGCACAATGGAACATAATGTTAAAGTCTTTCAAACGTTGGTCAGCAAATGCATCAGGAAGATTATTAAATAAAGTCCTGATTACGTTTCCAACAAGAAAATCGCAATTTTTCTGTATGAATGAGAAATATGTCCTCTGAAATCCATAGAAGTTGAAAGGTATAAGCAGAGGAATAAATTGAGCGCACTAACACTGTCAGTCACAATGGGGAGGCCCCAGTGTGACACCCCTGTTCCACTTCACTCACACATTGTAGGAGACAAGAGAAAACAAGTCACATCCGCCCTCTGAAAAGGTGACGGTGTTGGTCGGCAGCTGAAGTGTTGGAGCATGTGTGAACACAAAATGACACAGGAGACAAATAACACATAACAAACCAAAGAAAACAGCAATGTTGGATGTATAAACAGGTCACACACATACCTTTTTGTAGGCCACAACTTTACTGTGATTGAACTTATTAATCATAGCAATAAAACCACTGAAATGCAATATGAGATAGTGATGTTGATCTTGTTATATTGCTATAGCAGCACCTTCACCAGTGGGTGAAATAGACTTTGCACCAAGTGGACAGCCAAGTCGGTCTTCAAATTAATGTTGTATAATGTGGAAACATTGATAAGCACATGGTACAACAGCTTTAAATAAGCTAAATTTATTTCAGCCAACAAAACTGAGAGCTTATTTGTGTAAAAGCTATACATCTTATGAACATTCCTGAGAGATATAGGTTTATGAGGACATGATAAAATGATGCAGTTGATGCAGCTTTGTCAGCTCTACATTCATGATGCAAATCTCTTGTTTCACCACTTGACAAGAATGATTCTATTGAAGAGAGATCTGATGACTGTGGAGGCGATTATAGTCTGGTCCACTCATAGCAATCATAGACTCAGAAAAAGCTGTTCGGATTTATTTGAGCTTTCTGTAATGGTGCATTGTGTTACAGAAAGTAGTAATCAGAGGATGGACACTCTGTGGTCATAAAGGAAACTACATAGTTAGCAACATTACTCAGATAGTCTGTATTCTTTAAATTCTGTGTACTTGGTACTCCAGGTTACACTATTCAACAGTAGTCTGCGCACGAGGTACATTCATGCTTTCATGATATTATGATAATTTCCAGCTATATTTGAATGTCTATAATGAAGAAACATTGAAAAAAAGCCACATTTTTCTGTCATTGTCCAAATTTGGTAAGTCTGTTCCTATTGTAGCCATAGTTAGCGGTTCCATGTAGTAGTAGTAATTACCACCAAGGAGACAACTAATGTTGCATATTGTGTAGTTAAAACGTGTTTGTCTTATCCAGCTATCATCAATCACATAATATAGTATCAAAGTTCTCCCCCTGGTGTTTCTGCAGAGGCCTGCTAACGAGCCATTATTTGATCCAGGTGAGTTGAATCAGGGAGAGAACTAAAACCTCCGGGATAGTGACCATTAAGGACTAACTTTGGACATCGCTGGTCTATTCTGACACGTATGTATGTAATTTTTACTGCAGACTGGGAAAATATCACAAGAGTAGCAGTTTGGGAGATAATGTAAAACGCATCAGAGTTTGGCCCCTTCACACAACCTCAAATTCACATTCTTCTCCTTTTCTTCCAACTTCTATCACATCAACATTGAGAACAAACTGTTCTCCTGCTGAGTAGTATGTCCCACTAACTAACAGGTGACATGATGAAGAGGTGATCAATAATAATTTACTATACCTGTCAGTGGTCATAATGCTATGCCTGATCAAATCAAAGATGGTCTGGGCGCACTGCCTCAGTATGTTAATCCAGTACTTTAAATGATGAAGCTTATCCACTATTGTGTAAAGCTTACACAGTGCTATGAAGATTGATGCTAACAGCTTTCATCTGAGTTGATTTGTGATGCTACAAAAAGGTCCTGACAGAACAGTAGAGTTGGAATACTAATGTATGGGTATACAATACCACCATTGTCCTCCTTGAATTCATGCATTTATTGATCAGAGGGGGTTTGGTGGCATCAGAGAAACCTAAACAATATTGGGCAGCTAGATTTAATGTTGTGGCTGATTGCTGTTACCTGCAATAAATCAGCCAGTTAAGCAGAGAGAAGCCTGCTGCTTGGAAACAACGCTGGTGAGTTTCTAAGGAACATGTGCCTTAAATATGCACACTCACCTTACTGGCGAGGATGACACTCACCGATAATAGTATTTCTCAAAGAGAAGGCATGGCTTTTCCTTGCCTTCTCTTTGAGAAACTGCAACAGAGAAACTGCAACAGAGATCTGCAGTGTCTGTTGCCAGTAGAATAAGGGACATCTTGCATGAAGCTTAAGCTTGAATGTACAGTGAATAAGTCTGAATTTTCTCAGCCTCTTTTGATGACTTGTTTCAAATACAAGTCGGGACTTGTGTAAGTGTGTCACTGAGAGTACATTCAGATATTTTATTCTCTGTAGATAATGTACTGTTTATTTATAGAGCACAATCAGTAATAGTCTCATTGAAAGGTACTAACGCAGTCATTTCTTGCTATAATATATTTACTGTCTCTTTTCTTCCTCTGACATAAGTGCTTGATAAATGTTATAACCTTCAAGGGCATATCTATTCAATGCAATAACCACAAAAGCTGTAATAAAATCTTCACCTATTTATTACCTCTGGTTTGCATCAACTGTGTACAATGAATTAAGATTTTCAATTTAAACCATAATCCTTGCGAGCAAACGCCCAGAACTCCCAGACTATTGTCAAATGAAGTCAGCATATCAAAAGCCAACTTTACATATCCTGCCGATGTTCTCCATATATTTCACAAAAAAACATCTGCAGTAAAAAGAAAATCTTTTGTTTCATTTGGCAATATCTCCATTTTAGAGTTTTTATTGTAAGAATATGGTAAAAATGATGAGACAGGTAGCCATAATTCTGCTGGTTTTTATATAAATCCCCCCAAAAATGTATTCAAAATGCTTTTTTTTATCCCTTTTTTTGTGACTTTGTCTATGATTTTTTGTCTGTTCACAAAATCAGTTTTTTGGATTGAAAAGAAAATGGTAATCGTTTCCATTTTTCCTCTTTGTATGTAACTCCACTCTGCCTTTGAGGTTCTGACGAGTGAATAATGGGGTAAGAGGATGAAAGAGCAGGCAACCTGAAATCTGTCCTTACCTGGCTGACAGTATTTTGAAGTTCCACACATTGAGTCTTTTTTAAATGTAATAAAGCACTATAAAATAGTGCTTTATATAATGGCAACTCTAGAGAACGAACAACCCAACAGAGGCAGTGAGAGCAAAAATCTTTGAGGCAACCAGAGACAGGTCTCCAAGGTTACATGTTGTACTTAATCTCTTGAACCCCCACAGGCCTGATGTTGGAAGAATTTTGTTGATGTCTTTGGCTATCTAAAAGCTGTGTGTTCGTATGTCTGTGTTTGCACTGTCAATTCCCTTGAGCCATGGTCAAACCCCAGTGACATCAGCAGCCATGTCTTATTTACCAATTACAAAGATCCCTCTGTAACTGAGTGCAGTGTTTCCAACACAACACATACTCTAGGCTAATTAGCACATGGAGATAAAGAAAACAAAACAAAACAAAAAAAAAACATCTAAGACGAGTTTGGAACCTTTATTTGTTTGTAGATATTGTTCATTTTTTAAGCATATATTTCCATGTTAGGAGAAAATCTTACATAATTTACATTGTGGTTTTCAAATTATTTGACCATTGACACAAACTAATGTGGATATGTCTCTTTGGTCACTTGTACTCAAGCAACTAAAGTCTACCTAAAGTACCCCACCTGAAGTGGGTTTTAGGTCAGGGTTCAGGTGTGGTTGCATGGTGTCTGGTGTGTTGAGTTTGGTGCAGGGGCTACCATTGCCTTTCTGTGGCGGGGGCTTGTGTGGCGGGAGATAGGCTCTCACTATGTGGGTGTGTTGTTATCAGCTTTTGGGGGTACAGAACTTTCCTGTGGGTTCCCCCTTGTGGAAGCGAGATTCTTGGCATCTCTGCTTGGCTGGTAGTGGGTGGCCCTATGGGGGAAGTCATGTCAGGTCTTGTGGGGGTGGGAGGTGGGATGGTTTCAACCTGGGACTGCTCTGGTTGTTTGGCTTATTTGGACCATGTGGACCCTTTCTGGCCCCATCTCCAGATGGGGTCAGAGTTAGGGTCTGTGCCTGGGTCATTTGGGTGGTGCTCAGTCCTTGTCCAGGCTGATAGGTTGCTCTGCTACTGTCTGGCGGTCTGTGCTTCTCCACCCCATATTGAAGGGAACCACCTCCTGGATCCTGGTATGGGGCAACCACATGTGTAGCATTACTATACATTGCTCAAGTTCTTAACTTATTTACTTTCCTTTGAATTCTTTTGTTTTTTTTGGGAACATCATGGCAAAAGCCTTAATGTTTGTAAAAGTAAATCTTTTGGGGCTCACCTTGACCTTCAGACAACAATCCCCCCCCCCACACACACACATACATTGTATTTCAAAGAATATGTAATCAGTCCTGGGTTCAGTCCATATAATACAATTTTCGTGTTTATTAAATTCTAAGACGATGCTGCTAAAACAAAAACAAAACAAAACAAAAATTCCAATAAATAAAGATATTCATGAAGTTTAAACTAAGTTTTAAAAAATCTCAGCTAAATTTTGATTAGTCCAGTCCAGTCTACACATTTTAGGGTAATATCTGTTCAGTCTTTGAGTGTGGTATTATTCTACAAATTTGTTTGAGCATGAGTAAACTATATCATTAAAATGAACAAAGAAAGCCAGACTGTGCCACTGCCTTTTATGACTTATACTTCCTAGTTCCTTATTCAAGTGAGGTTAGCTGCAGGAAAATAGCCCTAGTGCTGATAAAATAGCTTTTTGCAACTTTCATTGAAATGAAATCAGGGCAGGTGCATGAACTTTGCTATCAATCAGAGTAGAAAGTATTAATCTCACACCCACAGGGGCCCAATCCCTGTGGGTAAAGCAGAACGTGAAACTTTCACATGAGTCTCCCCTGTGGGTGGGAGACTCATAACGTTCTGTGGCTGCTTTTTCAAACGTAAAAAATATTTATTCTTACTTTTCACTTTTCCGCAGCGCTCAATAAATGGTTTTTGGTTTTGCAGTAAAAATTCATCTGAAGGTTTTTGCAAAATAACCATATGAATCAAATGTAACACAAATTATTTATCAATTAAATGCCTTCTCTTGTTAACAACTCACAACAATTTTCATTATACACTGAGTTTTTAAGAAGGCAAATGGTATCCAATTAATTCTTCCTCCTACCCTTCGGCTTCTCTTCTGGCAATATGTAACTTGGATGAACGAGTACAGTTTCCCAGGAGAACTGCATTACCAAGGACAGGTTGCCAAGGATGCTGTGAGCATAGCTCAGCAGATTATGGCTACTGAGTACACTAGTCCTTGCAGCCTGGGACTGGCAGAACAGGCTTTGGCTGCACAGAGAAAGGATCAGTGAATGTACAGCAGAGGAAGAGGTGCAAGAAGGCCAGCCTGCTCACTTAGCTAAAGGTTAATGTGACAAGGCCGGGTATTCCTTCTCTCTCTCTCTCTCTGGACACCGTTTATCAAATGATGAACTGGACCATCTTCAGCCCACAAACTAAAATGAGCAATAATTAGACATTCACTGAAGTCCAATTCAATGTATTCATAAAGCACCAGTTCACTACAAATGATGCCTAAAGGCAATTTACGAAACAAAAAAAGGGAAATTTATATGCAGTTGTATAGAAATATATGATTAAAAGAATTCCAATCAAAATATAATAAAGACAGTGTTATTATAGAGAGCCATTTCATAACAAAAGAAATAAATGTGAATAGTGTTATTACTAAATAATGAGTAAATAGCCTATCAAATAAATATCACAATGAAATTAAATAAATATATTTTAAAAAATGGTAAGCTTATTGTGACAAACATTTACAGAACATAGCATGTTAACATCATTTACACTCCTTGAAATAAACAATGAACAAATAAATTATATTATATGAGTTTTGAAGACCTTCCTGTCATTACCCAAATCTTTAGCCCCTTCTACAGGTCCCTCCACCAAGGTCAGTTATTTACCCCTCCAGCAAACCCCCTTTTCCTCTTTGTGTACTTGTGTTCTGATGCATTAACCCCCTGTGGTGACACAATACAAGCTGATTTAGTTTGTTGCCACTTAATTTGTCAAACAAGGTCAAACACCTCAGAGACATTTTTGAGGGTTCCTTAGCTGTTGTTTACACCTCATTCAGAACCAGACATTTCTTCTCACAAACACACAAGCAAAAAAAAAAACTCACAATCTGTTATCTACCAAACATTTACAAAGCTGGATGCGCCCCCCTACCAGCCAAAACCCAGCATGTCCTATTTATAAAGTCAATGAACTTCATGCAACAGCCGCTGCAAATTCTGGCAAACAGGTAGAAGGGGATGAACAGCCCCACACTAATAAACCCTTAATCATCTCCATGAAAAATATTCACAGCAAGAGCCTGAAATCCATGCATAGTGGTGCAAAACCCTGTCCACATTTCCATTTCACATATGCTTTCCTCTGCAGACAAATAAATACCTTTAACTCTTCTATGTATAGACAGACAGACAGACAGACAGACAGACAGACAGACAGACAGACAGACAGACAGACAGACAGACAGACAGACAGACAGACAGACAGACAGACAGACAGACAGACAGACAGACAGACAGACAGATAGATAGATAGATAGATAGATAGATAGATAGATAGATAGATAGATAGATAGATAGATAGATAGATAGATAGATAGATAGATAGATAGATAGATAGATAGATAGATAGATAGATAGATAGATAGATAGATAGATAGATAGATAGATAGATAGATAGATAGATAGATAGATAGATAGATAGATAGATAGATAGATATTAAGAACATAACTGATTCTTCACATTCTTCAGGGTGGCTTAAATGTGACTAAGTCCCTCACTCTGTGGGGTCTCCAACCGTGACTGAAGCAGAACTAATGAAGTTAGCCACGGAAGTCTGGCAGATGGAGCCATGAACGTTCTGCTTTACCTGTTTGCCCATCACACACACATGCAAGTCTCTATGCACCCCATCAATTTCCCTGGCACTAATGGATAGGCATGCCTGCAAATGACAACAGGACACTATATTGGAAATGGAATGACGAGTGATTCTTTTTTTTACCCTTTGATATGTGTGGAGTTTTTTTTTTTAACATGAACGCAAGAACCGAGGTGTAGAAATTTGTTTGATTTTGAACTAACATAGTCATTGTGTATGAACATATCAAAGACTTGGGGGCAATTGTCTGCACAGGTTGCAGAAAAGGCTGAATGAAAAAAACCCAAAATGTCTCTCTACATCTGTGCAAGACTGTAGGGAATGTTGTGTTTATGCCTAAAGCTAGGGTCAGAGCACTAGGGATAAAGAGGGCATCAGGGCTTATCACAGGCACGCTCTATGACTGATCGCATAAAGTGTCCCTCTACCACTTTTTGTGATATGTTTAGAAATGTTAAAAAAAACATCAATATTCATAATTAAAACAATGCAGAAGCCCCAATACATTTCTGTGAAGCTTTTGAAATTTTGCTCAATGGGAGGCACAATACTCTGGTGAGAAAGAAATTTAATAGCTAAACTTAACCTAGAAGATGGCACTGTAGTCTTAAAGGGATGAATAAGATCAGCAGCAATACTCAGGCTTTTCAAGGTGTTTAAACGGTGGTCAGAAGAAGCACACAGCATGCCAAGAAAATATAATCTCCACCACCACAAGCCTGAATCATTACTACAAGGCAGAAAGGATCTATAACGCCATGTCCTTTTCACTAAGTCTGACTATACAATCTGAATGTTACATTTGAAATTGAAAGTCATAAAACCGGGCCACATTTTTCCTATCTGATCACAAAGATTAACCTAGAATTGTAGCTTTGACTTTATGGTTTCTTAGCTGACACCCGGCATGTTCTTCTGCTGCCATAGCTCATCTATTAAGAAGTGTGATGATTGACAGATAGATTAAACTGGTTAGTTGTAATGTGTGGTTTGTTGAGCTGCTGCTGATTTTCTACCATCTCAAAATAGTTTGGCAATTTTTCTGACTCCAGGTTTAACAAGGAATATTCTTTCACACAATTTTTCCTGATAATTTCCTATAAACCAGAGAGGTGGCAGTGTGAAAAAATCTCAATAGATTGACTTTTTGTAAAATAATAACACCAGCCCATCCAACACCAACAGCTATGCCATGTTATTAAAGGTTTTACATAGAATACATAAAAAATTACAAATACTATATATATATATATATACTGCTCAAAAAATAAAGGGAACACTCAAATAACACATCCTAGATCTGAATGAAAGAAATATTCATTGAATACTTTGTTCTGTACAAAGTTGAATGTGCTGACAACAAAATCACACAAAAATCATCAATGGAAATCAAATTTATTAACCAATGGAGGCCTGGATTTGGAGCCACACACAAAATTAAAGTGAAATAACACTACACGCTGATCCAACTTTAATGTAATGTCCTTAAAACAAGTCAAAATGAGGCTCAGTATTGTGTGTGGCCTCCACGTGCCTGTATGACCTCCCTACAACGCCTGGGCATGCTCCTGATGAGGTGGCGGATGGTCTCCTGAGGGATCTCCTCCCAGACCTGGACTAAAGCATCCACCAACTCCTGGACAGTCTGTGGTGCAACGTGACGTTGGTGGATGGAGCGAGACATGATGTCCCAAATGTGCTCAATCGGATTCAGGTCTGGGGAACGGGCTGGCCAGTCCATAGCTTCAATGCCTTCATCTTGCAGGAACTGCTGACACACTCCAGCCACATGAGGTCTAGCATTGTCCTGCATTACGAGGAACCCAGGGCCAACCGCACCAGCATATGGTCTCACAAGGGGTCTGAGGATCTCATCTCGGTATCTAATGGCAGTCAGGCTACCTCTGGTGAGCACATGGAGGGCTGTGCGGCCCTCCAAAGAAATGCCACCCCACAGCATTACTGACCCACTGCCAAACCGGTCATGCTGAAGGATGTTGCAGGCAGCAGACCGCTCTCCACGGTGTCTCCAGACTCTGTCACGTCTGTCACATGTGCTCAGTGTGAACCTGCTTTCATCTGTGAAGAGCACAAGGCACCAGTGGCGAATTTGCCAATCCTGGTGTTCTCTGGCAAATGCCAAGCGTCCTGCACGGTGTTGGGCTGTGAGCACAACCCCCATCTGTGGACGTCGGGCCCTCATACCATCCTCATGGAGTCGGTTTCTAACCGTTTGTGCAGACACATGCACATTTGTGGCCTGCTGGAGGTCATTTTGCAGGGCTCTGGCAGTGCTCCTCCTGTTCCTTCTTGCACAAAGGCAGAGGTAGCGGTCCTGCTGCTGGGTTGTTGCCCTCCTACGGCCTCCTCCACGTCTCCTGGTGTACTGGCCTGTCTCCTGGTAGCGCCTCCAGCCTCTGGACACTATGCTGACAGACACAGCAAACCTTCTTGCCACAGCTCGCATTGATGTGCCATCCTGGATGAGCTGCACTACCTGAGCCACTTGTGTGGGTTGTGGAGTCCGTCTCATGCTACCACGAGTGTGAAAGCACCACCAACATTCAAAACTGACCAAAACATCAGCCAGACAGCATAGGTACTGAGAAGTGGTCTGTGGTCCCAACTGCAGAACCACTCCTTTATTGAGTGTGTCTTGCTATTTGCCAATAATTTCCACCTGATGTCTATTCCATTTGCACAACAGCAGGTGAAATTGATTGTCAATCAGTGTTGCTTCCTAAGTGGACAGTTTGATTTCACAGAAGTTTGATTTACTTGGAGTTATATTGTGTTGTTTAAGTGTTCCCTTTATTTTTTTGAGCAGTGTATATATATATATATATATATATATATATATATATATATATATATATATATATATATATATATATATATATATATATATATATATATACTTTATATATATGTTTCCCAGTTTGTCTTATATTTGTTCACAAGAACCTTTTTGAATGCCTGGTAATACAAATGCAGACAAACAAGACTTCAAAGTAGTTTTACAAATTTTGGGGCTCAGTCTTCACGTTGCAATCTTTGAATTCTCTGAATTAATTCAAAATGTATTCATGCTAGAGTGAATCTGCCTTTATACTGAAAAACTGTCTAGTGTTGCTTAGGCCTGCAAAAATAAAATGGAGAAAACAGCTTTTAGGCAAATGCAGAGCACCAAGACATTTTGAATCATCAAATATATATGTATAGCCTTGAGGGAATCATACCAGAAAAGCAATAAGGAGAACTGATAGCTTCATTCTGAAAAGCTTGACAGCTTCTATCAAGATATTTTACAGCATTAACAATGTAAAAATAGGGATTTTAGTGACCTGTCTATCATTTCTCTAAGAAAAATGGTCACTCTCAGCTGTAATCACCTGCGTCATCCATTACAGCCATTAACAAGATGACTGTCATTTTCTTTCAGTGGACAGGTGACCCACATAAATATGTTCAACAACATATTTTTATTTATTTATTTTTTTTTTTTTTTTGTAGTTTCAAAATAGTTTAAACTTATGAAGATTTTGATTGGCAAGATTTCCTAAAAATGTTATGCATTAAACAACATTCCTTCTCTCAAATTAATTACCTCTAATTAGGTGTCAAATTGGGTAATTATTGTGATGAATGTTTTATTGCTATAATAGTGAGGGGAATTAGAACAACGTTAAATCGGGGTTCACACACTTAATGCAGAGCTGTCAGTTAGAGTAATGGGCATAATTCATTTAACGGGAACAAAAATACCTGCAGATTTTAATAGCATGGCCAGAGTAAAGTATTTGACCGAGGAAAAGAAAGGAATGAACACAATTTAAAAATGCAACTCATCTCCTTCCATCACTTGGAAGTCAATGAAGAGAAGCAGGAGAGCTTCTGCTGCATTCGTTTTCCCGGAGCACAGAGGAGAAGTCAAGAGAAAGCATTCCCAAATGAAAACATGAAATTGATCATGAATAATGAGACTAAAAACTAGAAATTAATCAAGCCCTTTTTCATCAAGGCTTTATCATCAAACATAAGTTATGTTTTATGTTTGACAGTTTCTTCCAACTTGCCAATGTTTGATATTGTTTGCATGCAATTACAAGAGGTACTAAAGTAACAAGTTTATTGTTTATTATTATGTGACGCTAAAAAGTCCTAACAAGAAATGGGTCTCATTCAGCCTGCATTTTTTTATTTTCTATTTTTTAATGGAAACTAATATTTTTGATTCGATTCCAATTTTGCGGGGCCACAATTCAATTCAAAATCGACTTTAACTGAAAATGATTTTATTCATAATGATTTCTCCTTCAATCTGTAGGTGTGCAAAAGTTCGTCAAGATCTTCTCCAGTCTGCTTTGCACACCAGAATGAAACACGGAGACATTAAAAAGTGTATATGTGTATTATCAAAATCTTTAATCAAGACTTTCCTACTCAAAAATTTATAATGATACCGTATTCGTTAAAGCAATTTCCCAGAAGTACTCTTACGCCCACACAAATAGATGTGTTTTGGCTGTCATGGAGGAAAATTGGGAAAGGGAACAGACTTCATGTGGAACTGAAAGGAAATGAAAAAACACAAAAGGACTCACAAACTGTTGGTAGAAGGAGACTTGCCTTGTTTTTATGTGTTGTAATTTGATACAAAGCTCTACAACAAAACGTCTGACTTTACAGAGGAAATGGACCCATATACTTTGTTTTCCTGAGGAAGATTCATTAGGAGGAACTTATTAAAACCCCAAAGCCTCCAGAACATCTTTACATTAAATTTAATATTATATTGGACAAAAACTCCAGTGCATAAAATCACCGCAGTGCAAAGTAAATCGTTTTTGTATCACGACACATGCAACAGGCTGAATAATGGGATCGTGTCTCATGTTTTCATTATTTATTGTGTTAATAGATCAGTATAGTTACTTTTGATTTGTTATTTAGCTCTTTAGCCAGAATCAGCCAGAATCTGACCAATAATTTCACTTCATTTAAACAACTGTCAACATCAAGGGACTTATTTTCAAAGTGATCTGTCCCGTATTTTGGAACAGATTTTAAATCCCTGCAGACGTCTCATTGAATCTATTTTAAGACTTCAATATGGCCTCTCTCCCCCTCAAGATGACTTGAAAGTCTTGTCAGATCAATCCTTGAGATGACTGGCTGTGCAATGAAATATAACCGTTTGTTTGGTTAAGTGAAGCTATTAGCTGGTCAGTCTCTGTGTATTGATCAATATTATTGGACAATTAGCTAATTTCCATTGGGTCACACCTTCAAGATGTGATCTCTCTGCTTCAATTAATGTATTGATGGGCCACTCTGATTAGTATTGCTCTTATTTAATGTGCATAGGGAAGTAACATAAAAAAACAAGTACAGTAAGTGCAAGGTAGCACTGAAAGTATTTTATATAGATAAGAGGATAAAAATAACTTTTCATTTAGCTGGTTGTAATCTTAGCTTAAAGCAACATTTAGAATTTACTTGTTCAGTGACGCGTATGAGGTAAAAAGTCCACAATGGGGAGATCCATCCATCCAAACATAATAAATCTAAAAGCTACATTAGCACATTACACTGATGGTGTCTATCTCATCCGATTTGTCTGATCCCAGTCTTTCAAGAAACAAAAGTTTACCTTACACCTCAAATCCTTTGCAGAATAAAAGACACAGTAAAGTTTGTTCAAAACAAGATGTGTGTAGTAAATGACTTGTCTTCTGTGGAGGAGGGGTGTGCGCTGAGTTGTGCAAGGTTGCATGCATGATGGGATCATCTGTGAGGTCATGTCAGCACAATCTTTGTGCTCAGGCATCTCGACCTGACTTGTACCTCTTTACTGGTCCAAATAAGGTCTAAGCTGTCTGGCCTCACCATATGTTAACTTACAACAACACTGCTGCCATCAAGGACCTCAAAACCTTTATTTTAGATTGCAAGGGCTTTTAAATGTAGTGAGTGCCATCTGTTCCCTCTGGGTATCTTTTTTGTTTTGGTTCATTTCATCTCAATATTGTTCTTATTTAACAAAATATGTGATCAATTCACATCTTTAACACAAACACCTTAACTTAGACGGTTAGAAAACCAGCTGTTCACAAAATAATGTGATGGCTTGTAGGAATAAGCAAACTCTTAAATTCCTTGTGATTTAATAAGTCTGTGTCACTTCAGCACAAAACAATGCTCATTAGCAGATTGCATATTTTCACACCCTAATGGTGTGATCAGTTTTGTCATTAAACTATGATCAGAAAAGTCAGAAAAATGGATAGTTGCAAAAGGATGTTTGCTTCAATTTTTACATGCATACTTACATAAATTAATGGTTTATTTCTGCAGTACCTTGCAAAGACAAATTGGTAAAATGACAATTCCTCTAAAATGCAGTGACTGTAACAAGGAAAGAGCCTGAATACTTTTGCACATGGAAATGCAAGAGAGAAACCATGTAAATATAGAAGCTTTTTTATTTTACCCCAACAGTTGACAAATGCAGAGGTATAGGAAGTATTCTTTTCTTCATGTATACTTTGCTTTTTTGAGTTATCAGAGCTTCAGGGTTTTTAATTAGTTAATTTAATTTAATTACTCAACATGACACAGTGGCACTATTCCATGAAGACACCGTCCACTAAGCTGGACAGGGGCCCATATTTACCCACATACAGTGAATAAAACAGTGAAGGAGGTATATTTTCAGCAAGAACCTGAAACATGTGGTGAAATCAACACAGAATTTGACCAGAAAAAAACATTTCCAATGACCAGTCACAGCCCCTATATGTAAATGTCATAGAAAGCTGTAATAGTAATCAGGGTTGAAGAGAGAGCTAAGAGAATAAAGGAATGACCAAGATCCCGCTTTCTGGATGTTCCAACTTTGTGAGTTATTGTAGAAGGGTTGTCTTATACATACAAAATTTAGTAAAAAAATATTCATAGCAAGGATACCAACTACTATTGGTATGCATCAAAATTAAAAATGGTACTTTTCTAAATTATTTGAAAAGTAATTCAAACTTTTCAAAGTTACAGTATTTTAAATGATACTGTATTTAAAAAGATGGTCTACATTTAAGCTTTTGATAGATTCTTACAAGAGATACCAATTGGCACAGTGAATCACAGAGTAAATTGTGAAACAGCACTTTTGCTATAATAGGTTTACAAAGTTTACTTACGAAAGCCAGTGAGATAGTTTTCCACACATATGCACTTAACATCTTGGAATCTAGAACATCAACAGGACACTCAAAATCCCAGTGCTGTTTTAATATCAAAACGGAGAGGCTAATTTAAAGCTGAGTGCTGATTGCTATCAAATGTATCCATTCTGCTACAAAGCCAAGTGTATACTATTATGTTTTCAAAGCAACTTATTAAAAGTAGAAGTTGTGACCAGGATGCAGGAAAGGATGCATGCGTCCGGGTGTGTGTTTGTGTGTAGCTACATCTCTTCATCTGGTCTTGGCATTATGGAGTCAAGCTTGTTTTCTTTTTCCCCCTCCTTTGCCTTGCAAGTTGTTCCCACCATCTGGCACCAGTCTTTGAAAATGAGGCCAAGTCTCTCCCACCAGAATGGCATGAAAATATACCCACACACCAAGTCTTCTTGTCTCTCTGTCAAGTCAGCCACTGACTAGGAGCAAAGATAACAGTGTTGAATAAAAAGCAGATTACTAGATTGTTCAGTGATATGTAATTGACACATTTTATATAGTGAGTATAATTATTGATTTTTAAGTTAGGTTGAAAGTGCTATTACTATCACAATATTTAATCTTGTCTTCTTTTTTTTAAAGTTTCAGTTTAGACTTCTAGCAATAAAAGAGAGGTAAAGAAATCAAATCTTTGTCAAACAGTTCAGGGAGAAGATAGAGCCATGCAGACCAAAGGAAAGGAGGCATTTAGAGCTCCACTGACTTCTTGGCGTATTTAACTTTCTGCTCCCGTCAGCGTAGAAGAACTCCATTGACTCTCTTCTGTTGGAGGCCATGGTCATTTGCATAACCTATTCCCCTCTCTTACTGCCAGGGAGCTCCAGGCTCTCTCCCAGTCTCTGTTTACTCTGTGTGACCGAGGCCATGTTGGATCACTTTACTGCTGTGCTGTGGCGATTTCCCTGTCTAGGGCTGGGCTTTAATTGCTTTGGTTTTATGCTGGGTCAGACTGTGTGTGATACACACTATTTACAAGACCTCATTGTGACAATGACCTTTAAATTGTTCTTTCTGTCCCATCGACACACACGCTTTCCTTTTCAAAGATGCAAACACACACACACAAGCACATGTACAGATGCTCGGAGAACAGGAATCATTTGAGTTCCTTTAAATTTACTTGGTTTCTCTCATTGCTTCTAGTCACTATACAATTTTCCCATCAATTGAAACTGAGACATTTTTTAAAACAAGTATACAGTAACAAAACTAAAAATCTTTAAATTATTTTCAATTGTGTGCAACAGTAAATCAACACCAATTGTTACTTTTAAGTGGCAGGAGATATTCAGATATCTGCAGCGCCTTACACATTTTATCACATTACAAATTATGTAATAATTTTAATTTGTAATACTACAAGATATTTTTGTTGGAAGTTAATGTGATAAATTAACACAGAGAACTTATTTATGCAGTGGAAATAAAGATTTTTGGTGTGCAAACTGTTTTACAAAAAATCCCCAAAAAGTGTGGTGTGCACATAGTGAAGAACAATTTTCAAATCTGGTAAAAAGTATTTACACATATTTAATTGTTATTTAATAACTTTAACAAACTTTAAAACCACAAACACATACTCTAGTGAATATAAAATCCTGTTTAAAATGATGATTTATTTATTTATTTTAATTTTTGTTTTTTTTTATAGAAAACTGCTATCCATATCAACTGGTCCTGTGAGAAGAAGAGGTTTGGTAAAGCTTTGCTGTTTCAGGACCTGGGTGAGTCACTTTAACTGATGGAACAGCAAATTCCTCTCTAGCAGAAAAAAATCCTGCAGAATATGCAGCCATTTGTTTCTGAGAGAAAGAGATAAAACAATAATTTGCAAACTCTTCTATAACAAGAGTTGGTACAAACAGGTTTTTTCCTCTTTTTTGTGCAACAACAAATATTTCAGTGCTGTGACTTGAGCATATCTTTTAAAATGTTAAGCAAGTTCATCATGATGTTTGGAAAGATGTGATTGGCCCTTGGAGAAAAGCCAGATTTTGGGATTGGCAGACTTTAATAATTAAGTAGCACATCAACAGGTAGAGGCATCTGTGATATCCAGTAAACCAGAACAGTCAATCCAAGATCAAAGAGAAAAACATCAACCAGGATCATGTGTCTGGAGCCCATTGCACTAGTTTTCATTGTCTTTTGTGAGTCTGTGGTCTCTATCTTGACTGAGTCAGATGAGGATGCCAAAACTAGTTTATTAAAACATAAAAAAAAGACATAAAAGAAAAAGACAGAGAGCTCAAGATGCCCAAGTATTGCGTTTTGTAAATTAGATTCATGTCCTGGGGGGTGAAGAGTCTGATGAAAAGATCTTCGGTTTTCAGCCATTTGAAACTGTTTCAAATTACAGTAACAGATGTAAAAATTACAGTACAGATGTAACTTTTCTTTACGAAACTCATTTGTGAATCTGAGACCAGAAAAGACTGAAAACTCTCTGGGGAAATAATTTGTTTCAGTCAAAATTTGATTCTGGAGCTAGATGTCATGCAATTTATTTAGCAATGAAATACATTTTTCTCTTCATAAACTGATCTCATTTTAAAATGGGAAATACTTAATTGCTGTAGGTACCCTCATGTTGTGGTGAATGTCTATGCTCCAGACTTTGACAATGATCTATTTGCCAGCAACGTTTTCTGGATGATTTATGACTTAACTACACAACTCCTGGTACTTGGAGGAGACTTAAACAGTACTATTTCTAAAGCTCCATCAGCTATGGATAAGGCTTTTTGAAATTTTTTGAGTCAAAATGAATAAATTTACCATTGGAGATTTTATAACCCTCGGGCCCGAGAACATTCTTCTTTTCAAATGTTCATCTCATGTAGTCAGACAATTTTGTTATAAATAGATCTATGGCCTCCAAAATCTCAAACTCAAATTGTTTTACAATTGTTGTATCAAATCATACGCCACTGATTTTTATATCCTCTTATATCACAAATACATACTTCTATTACTGTTTTGAGCAGTCGCTCATTAAAAAAAGATTGCTTCTAATTGACAGCGGGATCAAATTCGGGGGGGTGGAGGGAGGATCATTGCGACTGTAACCCCCATAAACTATGCTGATCTGTCTGTATGTTTAATGTGTTTGTTAGTTCTTAGAATGTCCTGTAGAGGGCACTAGACCCACATTTCTCCTGTGTCGGTACGAGAAGAAGAGAGAAGAAGAAATGCAGACTAAGCAGAAGTAGAGAAGTTACTTACATAAGTGCTGCTGTTATATGAAAGAAATCTTTTTATTTTCAACTGGATAATGTACATTCTGTTCTGAGATTTCTCCGGTGAGTCTGTTGTTTTATTTTCAGCTGCTTACTCACGCAGAATGGCTACCTAGCTGCAGCTAACGTTGCTCAGATTTTTTCGAACTGGAAAAAAACAACAACCGGAGTTTAAAGTGTCTCTCTGTAAGCAGCATAGCTCTGTGAAATGAGACTGTTTATGATGAAGTGATGTTTATTAAGTAATTTCTTTATTACTGAGCGTTTTTGGTTTGTTTTAAACGCTAATTTTATTTTCACTGAGAAGTAATTGAAAGATTTCTATGATTTCCGTATACCTGCATGATCGGTTAACGCCCTGCATTCAGGTTGTTGTTTTTTTTTGGACGACCGATACCTGAACGAGCCAGTGGTTCCAGAACCAGGAGGGACCCGCCGCCATCTTTGTGACTCGGACTGAAGCCTGGAGAGACGGAGGGCCTGGTGCTGCTGGAGCTGGATGTTTTGCGTGGACAACAGATAAGCTTATTGAACAAAAAGGGGGCCCCAAATCTTTTCTTTATTCCACAAACTATTTGTTCATGAACATTTTCATAACGGACAACTTATGTGCACATTGACTGAACTGACTGACCGAACTGTTATATTGAAGGACTAACTGGAATATGTAATTTATTTTGTTGAAATAAGCTTTAAAGCTACTGTTTAAAAAAAAAAAAAAAAACTACCCTCAATTTTCTATATATTAATTTGATATTTTTATATAAGGGTGGACAATTTAAGTTTTATACCTTAATTTTATTAAGGTAATTAGTGTTACCTGGATTATTATTTTTTTGTGGGGAAAGAAAAATAAACTTGAGTTGTTAAAACTTGTATGCTTATCATCCTCCTCTGTGACCCTAGAACAAAAGTAACTTTCCTACTGAATTTATTGCTAATTAAATTAAGTAGTGGTTACACAACAAATAACTGACCGGATTTGTACTTCATCATGTGCAAGACTTTCCCTTATTCAGCTTAAGACAGCATACAGACTTAATTTGTCAAAATCAAGATAACCAAAAATAAATCTAAATATATGTTTATGATCTGTGCAACAGTTTTAATTCCTCCTATTGTGATTTAACTCATGTTTTTGCTCTGCCTGTTACTTCAGACATACTAGTCTCTTTACTTTGATGTGCTCTCTGTGTTGCACTAAAATCCTGTCCACCAGTGGCCATTTTTGGTGTTTGCAAGGATGTCACTATACCCAATAACAGGTGGATGTTATTGCTTTTACTTTATTATTGTCATGATGCAGAATTTTACTGGCCTGAAAAGCTCGTCACTCTCCAGCAGCAGCACCGGTTGAAGGATGTTATGGCCTTTTTAAAAGGAAAGATTAGGCTCAGAGGAAATGCTGACAAGGTTTCTCAGATATGGCAACCTTCATGGGTTCTTTTTCTTTTAGTTGTTCTTTGTTTTACTTCATATCTCTTTTGGTTGGACCTTCGGTTTAGAATTGGGTAAAACCCATTGTTTCAAATTGATGACTTGAATTGTTTTGATTAGATTTTTTTAAAGGCATTTATATCTCTTGAGTCCGATATGTCAAACTGCATGTCAAAATTAATAAAAAGAGATGGAAAAAATGTCATGGACAAGAGCAAGTAATGAGGCATTGAGTATTGAGAGTATTATCACAACAAAAGAAAAAATTGCTGTGCTTTGTGCTTATTTTTGCCAGGAATACAACCACTGAGATTTGGACTGGCTTCCCTGTGTTTGTACAACGACATATCCTTATTTCATATTGATTTTTCTTTTATTATCAGATGAAATGATAAGCATGAGAAAGCAGGCAACAGCATGTGATGCAACACCATGTCAACACAGGTGGGCTAATAATTGCTGTGGAAATGGATGGGACAAATATCCTATCAAGCTTCATAATGGAGAGGCAAAAACAGTGAATTTACGCTGTGAAAAATAAATGTGATTCCTTTACAAAGGATAGCGCAATAAAAATATGAAGAAATAAATGTCTGAGAGAGAAGCATGTATCTGTTTACAGCTCAAGAGGAGTGGATTTATTTTAGAACCAGATAAATCAGATAGAGAAATGAATAATGAATGAACAGCAGACAAATGCTGTATGGAACAACATATTTATGTGTTTCTACCATTTATCGAATTAAAGTTAAACCAGACGGGATGCGACTCGGCGGTAGATGTAGAGAAAAAATGTCTGTGTGTATACACAGTGGGTTAAATAATACGTCAAAGTTTTTCTCAGCAGGGATATATAGTTTTAAATTTCTGTTGATATGAAATTCGAGATGGCAGCACAAACCAAGTACTCTTCCTCAGGTGACCAGCAGCACATATGCAATAGTTTTCTCCTCTTTCAATCCCATTCAGGTGAAGACTGCTTCAGCCTACTGTATGCTGAATGAAAGTAATGTACCGAATCTTACTGCCAGCACACAGTGTGGTAAAAATGGAAAAAGTGATTTGATTACTCACTACTGAAAAAATTAACGCCTTAAGTAATAACCTGGTTATTCCCATCACTTTCAGCAACACCCAGGGTGAGCAAGTAGGGTCAAAAAATGAACTAATGTACATAACAAGCAAAGATTTACTATAGAGGTTTGAGAATAATTTCTATTAAGATCTGGGGGAGAAAAGAAAGAAGGATAATCAAACAAGCTGTTATTACCACTGTACTTTACTGTTATAGGTACGACAAATTACCTGGCGCCCAAAGGTAAGGTTAAAAGCTAAGCTGAAAGTGCAAAGTATTAATAATAATAATCGCTCTATATTTAGTTGACTATGTGGGTACTATAATGTATCAATCCTCAAAACAACATGTGTTGAGGATTAAGCTACATATCTGTGCAAAGCTTTTAAGATTCAGACCATTAGTCGTGAAGCTTCTCGTGATCTCAGACATGCATCAGCATGCAATACCATTAAAGGTTTGACTTCAGCTGTTTTTGTACATATCAACTTATGACTTTATTTATCGCAGGGCTCACACTGAAAAATTTGATATGTGTGGATCAATTTGTTTTTGTCTGTAAGGAGTGAAAACCTTTCAGCTGCCTGGTAGAGAATGGAGTGTCTCACTCAGTAACACACAGAGGACAATGTACTTCTATGCTGCAGACTTGTATTTGTTTAGTAGTAGGCATTGAATTGATCTCTGACATTCACATACTTTACACTAAGAATTTGACAAATTACAGCTGGGGCTGTTGTGGTTACAGTGTGTGTGATGGCAGTGATGTGCCTCAGCTTTGACTAACAAGTCTTTGAGACCAACTGTAGGAAATTGAAGGTCTACTGAACTCCTGAATTCAGCATGTCTTTTGACTAAAGCTTTACAGCACAGGTGTCAAACTCCAGTCCTCGACTGCCGCTGTCCTGCAGTTTTTAGATGTGCCACAGGTACAAAACACTGGAATGAAATGGCTTAGTTACCTCCTCCTTGTGTAGATCAGTTCTCCAGAGCCTTAATGACCTAATTATTCTACTCAGGTGTGGTGCAGCAGAGGCACATCTAAAAGTTGCAGGACACAGGCCCTTGAGGACTGGAGTTTGACACCCCTGCTTTACAGTAACTCACTGCAATTTTTAACGTAATCTGATATAAGTATTCATTGCTAATAAAAGTGGTTGAGGTCACTTACAGCTCCAATTCCAAAGAAGTTGGGAACTTGTTTAAAACATAAGTACTTGGTGAGATCAGGGCAGCCATGGGAGATTAAAGCATTTCTCAAACATGCATGAAATAATAAAAGCAACACTGAAGGTATGTTTTTGATAAAGTCAATTTTACATAACAAACATATTGTAGCTGTTAGAAATTCACTGAAAGAAAGTCAATATTTGTGATTTTCAAATATCTATTTAATTTTCATATCTACGATACTTTTTTTTTTGCTTGTCTTTTACTCAAAATCAGAACATAAAAACTCACTAAAATTTTCCCAAAACCTTATTTTTGGGGCTCCATTTAAAACAGCAGTCCTTCCTGCTGGGAATGAATAAGTACTATCTGCAGGGCAACTTTGTCAACATCATAATCATCTTTGATTGGTGTTACGTGGCAGTTGGTAGCACAACAGCTGCTGCCTCATTACCCAAACAATCTCGTTTGAGTTCACACATATGAGCGAATACCCAAATGCAAAGCGTTCCCTGGAAGTAGGCGTGGGGGTGATTTGGTATTTCATGTGTTGCTTAGATTCAAAATGATAAATTACATTTTTTGTGTGTGTAATTTAGCGTGAAAAAAAGTCAAAACAATGTTTATTTGAATACAATTAAAATAAATGTTTTCTTTGTAAATTTTCTGCAGAACTCAACAGAGTTTCACATTAATGTAAACAACATGCCAATTCAAACACCCTGCCTCTGACATGAGAGATGGAGGCGGCACACCCAGAAGTTCATGGATTAGTATAGATTTAAGAAGATTCCACTGTTAAGCTCTAAGCTAAGTGCGTGTGTGTGTGTGTGTGTGTGTGTCTGTTTTAGTGTGTCCGATATCAAGCACATCCTTCTTTTAGATACAAAAATATATAGTGAAATATCCAGTTTATGCCTTGAGATAGAAAGGGAGATGAAAGTTTGTTTCTTTATTCCCATGAGTATACTCCATTGGCACAATGAATACTATAGTCCCTTACGCCTGCTGAATGTTTAGCCCTGAAACGTAGTCACACCTTTTTGTTTCATGTTATAACCTAATTCTAATCTTAATCCTAAAATGAAGCACGTATGGTAAAAGTATTACTTCCATACCTACAAGGATTGCGTTTTCATCCCCACACTAACAGAAAGTCAATTTGCACAGTGTCTTGTCACATTTTGGCCTTTTACGCAGAACCTACATAAAACACAAAGGTGTTTTTGTGGTATTCGCATGTGAATGTGAATCTGATGATAAACATGCTAGATATCTTTTGATCCCACTCAGAGAAAGAAGGACAAGTTTTATGACTCACGCCTTCAAAGATGCAAAGGTGTTCAAATAAAGAAATATCAAGCGGTTGCATCATCAGAAAAACATCACTTAATGTATTTTACACACACACACACACATATATATATATATATATATATATGTGTGTGTGTGTGTGTGGGGGGGGGAGGGGTATATATATATCTATACATATATATATATATATATATATATATATATATATATATATAAACAAAAACAAAAGAACACTTTCTTTGTGATTAGAAACAATGAAATTAAAGAATACCACCTCCTCTGTAGAATCAAAATCTATAATTGTAACTGTGAGGCTTTGTTGCCGCTGTGCAGGCTCTTCTTTAGTAACTCTCAACTGCAGACAGTCAAATTACATAAGAGTACGGCCTCACTAAATGCACGCTATGTGGAACTTTAAAAACAGATCAATAATGCATGTGGTAAAGATTGCTGTAGTGCAAACGGGAAAGGCCAATTAAATTCTACTTAATATAATTTCTTTCCCTATTTGCCCTTTGCTCTGTTTTGTTGTCGTCAGTCTGGATATTCTGTATGTGTTTTCTCCTTCTACAGTTATGCCAGCTCAAAGATTCCAGTGATTCTGGAATCTTTAAGCTGGCTTTGAAAGAAATTGTATGTTTTTGTAGGCTAGAGAACAACCCAAATGGACAGTAACTTTTAGGTAAAACATAAAACTTTATATTAGGTGTTACGAAAGCATAAAAAATGTACAAAATCAATCCAAAACAGAAAAAGGACACCAGACAGGAGGAGTGGTAGGCAAGCTCCATTAGGGGAATTTAAAAGTATACCATGAATATCTGATATCCTTGAATCAATGTGATCCTTGAAATTTTCCTCTAAAAAATGTGAACAATATTTACAAATAAAACAAATTGCATTGACCAGCTTTTATCTTAGCCCTACCTTACTTTCCTTAAACTACATAATTTTTCCTTTCATTTTCCTCCAAGCTTTATGAATTTAGTACCCCGTATTGTGGATCTCAGATCATTTCAATAACCTGACCATCTGTGACTTCTTCTTTATAACTGTGTTGGTGTACAGCAGGGGTGTTGGACCTATGGGAGATATGTGTGGCAAATGTGGATGTGGGCGAATGGGGTTATGGTGGTGGTGAGGAGGTGGGTGCTGGTTGGGTAAGCTCCACTCAAAGCTGTTGTAAACACCTCTAATGCACCGCTAAACTTGGGGAATCTCGTGTGGATGTGGGTGTGTGTGTGTTGTGTATGTGGGTCTTCTGCACACAACGAGCCGACTAATCCCTCATAAACCTACATTTTATCGCTTACCACACCATTAGCTGAGCTGTGGCATTCTGCCTGTAGATGTCAAAACAGAGAGACTACGAGAGTCTGTGGATTTCTTTGTTGCTCTCTGCATAGAATTCACATTTCCCTGGGCCTTGTTAGAGATGAAAAGAATTATGTCTTTCTCAGCAGGGAAACAATGTAATAGTAGCTGCTACCAGACTTTTCTTTTTTGTCTTTTTATGTAGCAAAAACTGTAAAACAACATGTAAATTTAGAAACTTTGAACTGTGGCTTTAGGAAATATACCGTTTTCTTTTGTTTTAGATATCTTTGTCAGCTATTATAAAAGTAAGCATTATTGCTGACAATATGACTACTTTTGCAGTTTAAACTGACACTGACCACAGCAGTTTTTCCTCATCTGTCGGAAATTGACTACTTAAGAGAGACATAAGTTTTGCATTAAAAGTTGCATAAGGTTTGATGGAATAGTATGAAATTTTCTTAGCACGAAATCACTTTTCCTACCAACCAAGACAAACATGCTTAGTCAAAGGCAGCATGTAGTATGTTAGACTGTCTGCAGTGGGGCATGAGTGACAGAAAGCAATCTCCTGTGGGTTGAAGCAGGTGTAGCATCCCCGGTCAACTCCATAACAGGAAAATGTTTGTGTGTGTGTGTGAGTTGCCTTCTATTTGATACATTGTGAGGACCATTTTCCTAACACTTACTATGTTGTGAGGACCCACTGCTCCTTATGAGGTCCAACACCAAGGCCCCCTCAGAAGAAGCGATGTTTCTGGTTTAGGTTTAGGGTCAGGAATGTACTAGTAACGGTTAGGTTTAGGGAAGAGTTTTGGCTGTAGAAATGAATGGAAGTCAATGGAAAGTCCCCACAAAGATAGAGAGATAAACGTGCGTGCGTGTGTATGTATGCATAGACATGACCTTACCCATCACTGCCTGTCTTTTCATTTGTTTGCGAGTCACTTCATGTGACACCAGGTCTGGTTGCTTGAACACATCTGTGTGCTTTACGTGTGTGTGTGTGTGTGTGTGTGTGTGTGTGTGTGTGTGTGTGTGTGTGTGCATACAAAATGTTTCAGATGCCATTCTGACAGACTCATACATCTCACAGTGTTTGTTTCATGTTAATGAAAGCACATATTCCCACGGGCATAAAACCTTTGTTCTTCTCTTATATATAAAGTTTTTACTATATAGTTTATTATACAGTCGGCTTGGCATTTGAAAACTCTAAGGTTACATGATGGTTTAGTTAAATACAAGTAAGTATAAGTAAGGCTGCCATGTCTTTATAACTTCAGAAGTGGCATTAGATGTTTTCTAGAGCTAGTTTTAAAATATCCCAAATATAAAGAGTTTATAGGGCTAAAATAATTATTGTAAAACTCTTTTTTTCTTTAGTGAGCAAGCACATTTGTTTTCATGACAGATATGAACTTGAACTAATTAAGACCCACCCAGTTAAAACAAGGGAAACAAAATCTCCATGTAGGTCTTACAGAACTGTATGGGCTAAAATGCAGCTTTATGACATGAATTTAGAGGTTAGAAAAGGCAAGTTACTTTCTATTTGATCGGAAATATCCCCAAAGTTTAGGGAGAAAAATCATAGCAATTTGTTATTTTAGTCTTATTTGAGTCAACAAACTTCATCTGTGTTTTCATATTGCCAGATTAAAATAAAATAAATTAAATTAGACACTGAGAAACAAAGCAGCTTCTGGGAGCATCATGCTCATAATTTTGTATTTCATGCTAACCAATGCAAACTACTTAATTCTCTAATTCCCAATGACTTCAACGACCCTGATGCTGTTCAACCATGACACACGAGTCAAAAATTTTTTCAGGGACCACTTTTACTTATTTCATTTTAACACTGAAGGTAAGTCTGTAGCATTTGCAACAGCAGCAGACCAGATAACACACAAATTGCATTGATTGCTTCTGCCCAATGCATTGTTATAGGTTTCTTTGTGATGAAGCACTGCTCTAAGAGTACCAGTAAAAGGGTAAACAAAGATGTCGTCCACAGCTTTCGTGTGTTTTGTAATTGCCCTATTTTCCCAACAAAGCAAATTCTGAGTTTGATCAAGATGCTTAAATATGCAAAGACTAAATATATTTCCTAGAGAGATAGAGAAAACATCCTCTTCATCTTGACCCATGAGTCCCTCTACTTAAAACAAAAGAAGACAAAAACTGGAGCTACTTGAGGCAAGGTTAAAGTAAAATCACAACAACATTCTGCAGGTAACAGCAAAAAAGCAAACAAAAAAAAAATACAAAAAAAGAACATAAAAAGCATAAGTGGAGTTTGCATTTTTATGGGGTCAGAATCTGATTTTAGTATGACACATGGTAGTGCTTGCTTTAACTTTTTGACTTGGCTGTCAGGAAGAAATCTGGAATCAGCTTTTATATTTATGACTTTGAAGTATTTATATGTTTTTCTCTTTTTTTATCTGTTAGATTAGGCACCTTAATGAGTAATCAACTCTCAACCCTTGAATTTAGAAAAACGACTAATGTCACATTTTGATTTAGCATTTGCACCCATCTAGTTAATCTTCAGTTTTTTATGTTGAAGCAACTAAAATAGATTTGGATAAGAGTGTTTATGAAAGTATTTTGAGCTGCTTATGAATCTAATACCCCCCCAAAAGATGCACTTTCTTTCTTTTTTTTTCTCCTATCAAGCACTGATCTCTTGTGAAGGTGTCCAAACATCATCGAGTCCTGACTAACTGGGAGTCAGTCAGGACTGGGAGTCAGTCAGGACTCCCAGTTACTGCCAGGGACCACCTTCTTGTTGAGGCTTCTTAGAAATGTTGTTGATTACTCTCTATTTCATGTGCTCTAGAATTACCAATTTGTGCCTACCTTTTTTCTCTACCATATCATCATCCTTTAAATCATTGGTCAACAACATTCACATTGGAAACTCACCAGCCTCCACAATAACTTGCCAAAGGTATGTTATATTTTAACTAATACAACATTCTTGCCTGTGGTGCCCATTATAAACAACAACAGGACATCCACGAGAAAATGAAAATGGTACTAGGAATTGAGCCATAAATCAAGGAAAGAGTCTGACTTTGGAGGTCCAAATTACAAGGAAGATCCAAAATGTCTGATCTTGAAGTTTGATTACTGGAATGAGATAAACAGAACACTCACCATCACCTGCCTGTCCTCCGTCACGCTAGGCACTCCTAGATTTACTCCTTCAGAGACTGTTATCGCTAACCTACAAGTTAGAAACATTCCTTAAATTGCTTACCCACTTCAATATCCACAAAGCTGCACTGACTTTAATCTTTTCTCCTTCAAACCATTTCCTGACCATTAGCTGATTGTGAACTCTGACTGTCTTAGTGCACAAGATAATTTTTTAGCTCCCATAATTTCATCTTTGTTAACCACATATTCAAATTCATTCTCTCTTCACCCATAATTATAGTCTCGAACATGATAAAGCTATTTCAAGTTATGGATTTACACGAAATTCTTAAACCCTTATAAAATATGTGAACGCTAAACATTCTAAATTGTTGTGGCCCACCAACACAGCATGAGAAATTATTGAAACAATCTATTCATTAAATGTACTTTCTAATTAACTGACTAATTAGCAGAAGTGCTTCTTTGTCTTTTGCACTCACTCATCAGAAAATGTACTGCAGTAATGTTATATAGATATCATTGACAGGGCACTGTGTTTTAAAAACAAATATGTTTACTGATTTTGTGTTTAGCTGACAGAATGTAAACAAATAAGACAAAAAGTATATTGTCATATTCCTAATATAAAGGCCTGAATTTTTTTTTTTTTTTTTTTTGCTAAAATTATTAGTATTATTTTTTTTGCCTAAATATTGTGGAAAGACAGAAGTGGCGATTTTTTATTATTATTATTTTTTTTTTCCAAAATCAAGTCTGGCAAAAATTACTTAAGCCATTATTTAAGGAAAGTGACAATATGAAAAATGAATCAAGAAAAGTTTTTACAATATATCTTTGTGGCTTTATGGCTCTCAGCTTTTACTCATACAATACTTTGTATAAGTGCAGGGCATTTATGTGCACAAAAAATACGTCCTTTTACTATGCCATTGTGGAGAGTTAATAGAACAACCTTCTTCACTGCTGATAATCCAGGGTCAATATCAGTTGTGTAAACATTGTGAAACACCATTCTCCACACACTCCTCAAAAGCAACCTGCAGGCCATTATCTGCTGGCAAAATCTATGAATGAGTAACCTTACCAGAACCAACAGATTGATTTATGCATTATGTCTAACCGGCAAAAAGAAAAGGGCAAAGTTATTAAGACGCAAAAGCATTCAGTATGGGATGTTGTGACATTCAGCGGTATAAGAAGCAAAGTTGATTTAAAGCCAAATGTGCATCCCTAAATGTCAACATGGCTCACACATGCTTAGGCTGATTTTATTACTATATTTAGATTCCAGACTTTGCAACAGTTGTGGGCAAAAGCCTTGAATCTGTGAGCTTACTTTAAAAAGGATTAATATTCTTGAATCCCTCCAGCCTAGGTAATAACTTTATTGTCAGTATTGAAAAGGCTGCTAGATCCCAATGTGAACTCTTCTCCCTCGAGGAACACCAGCTGAAGAGACTGCAGTTGGACAGATAATGTTATCCCTTGAAATCCCCAACATTTGTTTGTATATACTTTATCTGCAGTTTTCAGCACTTTGAGTGCCAGGCTAATGCAAAGACTGATTAATCTGATGCTGTTATTTGTGTATAATGTGGCAACGTCTCTTATGCCTGCCATGTATGTGCATATTATGCCTTACAGAGATTACAGATTCTGGAATGGCAGCTGGATGTGCTACATTTAAGAGTAGGTTAGTATGCTTGAGGAGTTGTTGTTGACCTAGCAACCTCATCCATTGTCAGGTTTCTGTAATGGGATATATACAGCTCTGAAAAAAATAAAGAGATCACTTAAAATGATGAGTTTCTCATATTTTACTTTTTATAGGTATATGTTTGAGTAAAATGAACAATCTTTTATTCTGTGAACTACTGCATGTCTCCAAACATCCAGGCAAAAATTTAGTATTTATTTGCAGAAAATGAAAAATGGTCAAAATCACAGGATAGATGCAGTGCTTTCAGATCTCAAATAATGCAAAGAAAACAAGTTCATATTCATTTAGAAACAACAATACTAATTTTTAACACAGGAAGAGTTCAGAAATCAATAATTGGTGGAATAACCACAAGCTTTTCAATGGGGTTCAATGCAGTGCGCTCTTAATTTTTTCCAAAGCTGTGTATAAATATATGTGTGGGCGTGTGTGTGCTTAATTTTGTGTGTTGTTTTGTTTATCTTTGAGAAGATTTTTGATTTTTTTTTTTTCACCTGTGAGAATATTTTTCTTCTGCTGCTCAAGACACTGTGCCAGCATGCATAATCTCATTTACCCAGGAGAATGTTTGCTGTAAATAAAGAGACAAGGATCAGCAATTTTGTGTATCTTAACTGTGTGAAACTTAAAGTGCACGAAAGCGAAGAAAAACCAGAAAAGAAACAGAGAAACAGAATAACAGTTTAGAACTGACTCTTGAAAGTAAAAAGAAGACGATCAAAGTGTGCCGGAAAAATTAGGTTTATTCATGCTGCCATTCAGAGTTACATGTAACTCTGTGGCTTACATGAGCTAGGTCATTAATAATGATAGTTCATATTTTATAGACCTATGTAAAAATCACTGCAGGATCAACATTAAGATTCTGGTGTAAAATAAGTGTGCTTCAATAAGTACCTACTGTTCAATCAACTAAATCAACAATACTAATGCAGAGGAGCTACAAAATTCTCACTTCCCATCCTACAACTTCAGTAACATCTTGGAAAAATTACAGTGCTTTCACTAGAATTTTAAAAGACTTTTCCAAAGAAGATACTATCTTTATATAGCAAGTCTAAGTGAAAAAAAAAGTTATTGAAGAAAAACTTTGAGGATGTATTCAAACTCTTAGGTCTTGCCTTGTTGAAGAAGCAAGGCAAGCAAAACAACTTGTTAAAAAATGGATCAGTAGGTGAAGCTCCCAACTAGAATTAGCTCATGAGAAACAAAATGATACAATGGCATTTATAATCTATATCTTATATAAGCCAGAAAGATTTAGGTTTCACTTGAAGTACCGGATAAAATTAGAGTAGCTTAGGGTCACAAACAAATGTAGACATAAATTATGTTTCTTATGCAACTAAATTCAGTAAAATACATTGTCTAATCACTGGCTTTATTGCACCTTTGGCCTTACCTGGAAACCAGAATTAAGCTTCTGAACATGAAGTTTGTAAACCCCTGCTCTAAGCCAAATAAAATATATAGAGAAAAACACCTTATTTGTTTGTGAAAAAGAACTTGGAAGAGAGAGAAATTTGTCATATTTTGCTTAAATGCTAAAATTGTCAATTCTTCTCGTCAAATTTAATCACTGGCAGCTGCTTATGTAAATACCCGCTGGTTGGAACAGTGAACATTTCATTTATTCCTGTGTCTTTATGCCTTTCAAAACGCTGGTTTTTAATTTAAGCTTGAGCTGCTATCACACTAAGCCACATTCAGTTTAGACGGTCGGAAAACATGTTATCAGGACTTTTAGCCTTTCTGCAAACAATCCTTTTAATTAAGACTGTTCAGTTGTGCTCCAAGCTCATATTTACATGGAGATGAGTTAGGGTGAAATAGAGAATGCAAGACAGAACAGCATAGAATAATAAAGAGAAACAAATCAGACCTAGTAGCGCCACCAGGCTCAATGCGATGTGGCTAAATAGCAAACAAATATACAGACATAAAAAAACTAAATGAAACCAGAAAACATTGAATAGACATTAGATTTCCCTAATTAGGTAAGCAAGATTACAAAAAGCAGTAACTCTCCAAACATCATTTTGTCTTGCATTCACAATTTCTTATTTTAAAATATGAATCAAAACTTACAAATGTACTGTATCTCACATACACAGGAGGTATGCTAATAATGGTCTCAAAGCTAAACACCGCTCACGTTTTTTGTTCTATTTATTTTGTTTATTTATTTATTTTTTATTTCTTTTGGCACACAGTCCAAGAATGTAGATATCCTAAAACATTATTGAAGATGAGTTTTTAGAAAGCAGATGATCATGTATGTAATTCCAGATGAGCCATCTGGATTATGGAGGGAGCCTTTTCTTTGTCAAGTGAGCTGACTGAGCCAAAGCCAAGGTATTATGGTATTAATAAGCACAGATTTCCTGTGGGGAAAGAGCAGTAAAAGCATTGAGCATGCCAAGAAACTTCATGGTTGCACATCGTTCATTTCTGTGTTAGTTAAAGCAAGTAGGGCTACTGTCTACACATAAGGATAAGCAGGTGCTTCGATTTTAATTTTTAAATGGAAACCACATGCTGTCACAATATGGATAAATAAATGTTGCAAATAATGAGAAATGTTTTTCTTTTCTTATTGATGAGAAGAGACAAACTTGTTGAATTTAGTGTGACTATCAGCACAGTGAGCAACCAGGCAACCGTCTTCCTTATCATTGCATCGATTGCAACGGCAACTTATATCTGTTGAAGTTTCCTGTTTTCCTAAGGTTATTAGTCCTTCTCCATGATTCAAAGCTTTGAATATTATTTTAAATTTCAATCCTGCTGTAAACTTCTCCCCAACTTTATCTCCGAGTTGTCTACTGTGTTTCTTGTCTTTCTGATGCCACAATTATGAGAACAATTTACGCTGGGCTGAATTTATTTATATGGGAATATTTTAAATCATTTAACTGAATTGGGTTTTAGTGCGGTTACATCAATTCCTGAAACCATAAATTGAGATTTCTGCTTACAGTATCATGTGACAATAGTAGAAATCATTTAAGGAACATATAAATACATTTTCAAGGCACAGTAATTGAATCTGAATTTCATCATGGTGCTGAACTTCTGTTTTAAAATGTAGTCGACTGATTTGGATTGAAGTTGAATGGAAGATAATTCTATATGATCGGACCGAATTGTTTTGTAAAGTATTGTGAGATAATATTTGTTGTAATTTTGCACAATTCATTGTATGAATGCAAAAAAAAAATGGTTACTGTTTTATACAGAAAACCTTTTTGTCTGAACCGTAGATGAATTATAAGAATTATATTTCCGAATGCACGCCATTGTGTGGTTGACTTTTATTCAAAGCTGTGTGAAATCCAAATAAAGTTTGATAAGCTTAACTAATTTACATATGCAGCCAAATTAGCTCTGGATTCAGAATCTAAAGCCTCATTTAGAAATATCTTTAGAGGAGCTGGTAACAGCATTTAACATGACAGAGGCACACCCCACACAGCATAATGTGGCTCTGCAAAGTGTGCTAATAGCGGGGGTGCAAGGAGGGAAGCAGTGACTGTTTAAACAAATGCATGCCTTTAAAATACATTTAGACCAGGGAGTGGAATTGGTTCTGGCTGCCCTGCTGTTTTTCAATATGAGGATCATAGGGAGATCTACACATGAGGGATTTTGAATCAGATCTTCTTCTTCTCTGTGACAAAGCAAAGGCTTTATTTTTTCAGGATAATTCTCAAACACTCCAAAGAAGAGCATCTGTAGTTTTTTTGGTGCTCTATTTACATTTGTGATTTTTTTATAACACCACCTAAGTGATTTAAAAATAATTGTTATTCAGCAAAACAAAGAAAACAGTCTAAACCAACGTATCAAGGAAAATACATGAGCAAAAAAGGGAGTGACAGGATCAAACTTGGCGAAGAATACATTTTTATACTGCATGCAGGAGATTATCTCAGTTTAACGCAGCAGAAGAATAACTGAAAGCTTACACAGTAAATGTGATTACCACTGCTCTTTATAAGATTTGTACACAGATTTTAATTAGATCCATCAACAGTGTGAGCGCTGTGTCTGATAAACTGGGTCATTCTTGCAAAGAAGGCCTTCTTGCTTATAGCAGAGGAATCACCCCGAGGAAGAAAACACACAGCTGCTACTGCAGCAAGGCAAGAGAATCAGGAGGGTTACAAGGGAGAGACAAGTGGACAAGAAAGCAATTCATGCTTGTTTTGTTGGTTAGACTTACAAGTAAACTTAAACGTAACAAAGGTTCGTTTTGCACCACTGGAATTTCTTGGAACTGGCACTTTTAGAGAGAAAACCAATTTCTAACTTAAGTGTGTAGGTGACATTTATGTTTATTTATTTGCTTGATAATCAAACTAAAATTTCATCTTCGACCACACATAAAGGTGTGCCTAAACGAAAATCCCGAAACTATGTTACGACTTCTAAGTTTTAGTGTGCCTCTCGAATTGTTAGTGGCCACTATCTGGCCACTAACATTGTAAGCTCACCACTCTCTGTGAACAATTCATATTCAACATTCTTTTCAAGTTATTTCCATGATTTTTGATGTCAATATTTCCCAGTACTGCTAAAATGAAACTTGCTTACAGTTGTTTTTTTCCTATGTGTGACTGTCGTTATAGCAGTAGAAGAATTTGAACATATTGCATCAGTTTCTTCTTTTGTCTGTTGGTTAAATCTGTATGCACTGCATGCATGAACTGCATGTGCAGCCCTGCTTTCTGGGCATCGCATCCACTAATCAAGTCTAATCTTAGTCTTTTTCAAGCCTTCATCTTCATCTCTCTAAATGTGAATTTGTGTGTCTGCGTGTTGGGGTGTATTTGTTGGTGCATTCACACTCATCTCCCTCAGACAGCTGCTCCTGAATAAACATTGTTTACTTCCTAATCGAGCAGGGAGAGCACAGAGGGCCTGAACTCTCACTGTTACCTTGTGCACATGTACACACACACAGAGATGAATATGAATCCCCATAAGCAAACACTAACTAATGCACATTCTTATTCACCGAATTAGAGAAAAAGAGCACACAGGTATCCCTTTTATCAAATGTAATTATTTCCATATACTTCATTTGCATTAGTCTCACAGAGTTATTTGATTTATCAAGCAGTGATTGATAAGGTGTGTCTGATTCATTATCTGGCATGCTTGCAAGATAATGGATTATTTGTTTGTTGCTGATCTAGAAAAAAAGACCATATGAAATAAGCTGCATGATTCTAATCATACACACCACCCAAAATTTCATAAATATGCAACAAATCTAACATCATAAAAGCAGTAAAGATATACACTTACAACCAATACAGATAAATTGATGAACATATGCCTAAATACAAACAACCTGGCTGCATTAGAGGCTTGGATGCACTTGGTTCTCCTGCAGGAACAGATGGCCTGAACTCTGTAGGGATGATCACAGGGAGGATGGAGGTCAGGAACCAGCAAGGGAGAGACAGAAGGAAAGGGGTTCAGGGGAAAGGGGGATGGGTGAACGAAGGAGAGAGCTGGAAGGAAGGCAGAAGGAATGATCAGAGCAGGTCAAATGTGATTTAAAAAAAAGTAGCTTAAGAAGGAGTGATATTTTATGGGGAAAGAATTGAGGGTAAGAGGCCAACGGAGAAACAAAAAAGTTGAGAGCCTACGGTCTAAGCTTAAAAATGGAACAAAAAAGGAAGTTTGCTGGTGAGCCAAAGGAAAGGGAAGATGGAGGGAGAAATATACAGCAGATAAGCAGTTAGAACAAGGAAGATGGATATAACAGCAAAGTAAGAGGAATTGGCCATGTGAAAAACAAGATAAGCTGCCTGAAAGTAGGAAACGAAAAAAGTATGGATCTGATGAAAAGATGGAAGTAAAAGACGGGATGGATAACAAAGACAGGGAAAGGAAAGATGGGATGGTGAGCTTACCAGATAACCAATTGTTTGCTGATCTGAAAAAAAGATCACGTCCAACAGGCTAGAGTGAGGTTGAATATATAAATTAGAAATGAAGCTAAAATAAGTAAAACTGTTAGAAAAATAATATAAAACAGTATATATATATATATATATATATATATATATATATATATAATTGACACATTTAGTATGTAATGCCTTTTTTGTCATTGTGACTTGATGTCATGAATGCACAATTGTGCTTATTTCAATATTCCTCTTTTATTTTTATATTGTCTTTTGTAATGGAAGCATTATCCTCATTTCAATAAAAATTTTCCATAAATTCAGATATTTTGAATGCAACTGCCTTTTTTTCTTACTATTATTTTCCAAAGCTGTGATGATCTTTAACTTGACCCTTTCGAACCCTTTGAGGTGATACGTTTTATATTTTATGAACAGCTGAGCAGTGAAGAGGGCAGTATAACTAGTGGCATAAGTATAGCTAAATATACAGTAGTAAGTCTCAGACTAGATTAGAATTTTTACTCACTTTTGCACCATAAAAAGGTTTTTCTTCAAATGCTAGAACACAATTAATTTAATATTTGACCTCTATAGCAAGTGCTGTTCTCACAAACTTCATGTTAAATAATAGAATGCATTTGTTATTATTTAAAGAAAAACATGAATCCTAAAAACAAAACTCTCTTATTAATGCCAAATCAATGCTGAAGTATTCAAGTTTTGAAACAATGTGCTTTTTCGGAGGATGCGCTTTAGATGGTTGTTGCATGGACAGCAGGTTTTTTCCTGCGTGATGATCCCAAAAACATTCGTTTTCAAATGGCAGGATTTTATCTAAATATGACACAGTGGTGATTCATTTAATTTTTTTATGTAATGTGATTCTTATCCTCCAGAACTGCACTGAGAAACATAAGTGCTACCAACCTGAATACCTTTATCATTGAGTCTTTCTTGGGAGTTAGTCAATCAGTATTCCACAACAACCATGTTCTTTAGGTGATGCTCAGTGTTGATTTTGTCCCAAACATGCTTCTTAGAAATGTTGCCCAAGACATCAAGTTTAGTTTCATCAGACTGCAACACACACTTTCTGTGGAAACAAAGGCTTATGTCTGACAGGACATAAGCCTCCTTAGCCTTAGACATATGGACGATAAAAGGAGAAGGTTGTGAAATATACAACACAAGAATTCCTGCAAGTCCTTCAGTATTGTTGCCTGTTGGTAGCCTCCTTCACATTTTTTCGCTGGGATTTTCAATAATTCTGGCGAAATGCACAGTCTTTGTAATATCCATTGTCGTCCGAGATCTTCTCCAGTTAATATGTAACTTTTTGTATTGCTCTCCTCGTTGATACATTTGTAATATTAGATCCTAAAAGTCCCAAAATATGGCTATTTTTTTTAGGTTAATCAAATTGAAAATAATTGATTATAGGTGTGAAAATAAATAAATAAATAAATGAAAAGTAAAGCAAATTAATTAAAGGCTCAGGGTTTAAATGGGTTCAGAAAGTAACTGCAACAGTGTCCATTTTTGGGCAGTGTTTTACCAAAGGAAACTTGGTAAATATACCTTCCAGTCTCCACAATCAGCCTGATTATCTGGTTATCTATGATGTTCAACTTGATCAATCAGATATATTCTTACTGATGTCTTTTCACTGTTTAGATTAGACCATGAGTGTCTCTTTCTGGTTTTATTTTCCTTTTTTATTTTGTATACTCATTCAAGCCATACTTAGAGGGTCAATTGCTGGGTCTTCCCTTTGCTCAGCCTGTGCACGTTGCAGACATGCTGAGTAAATCCCAACTCATCCACCTTTACAGCATAGATCTTTTCCTCCATCCGATCGTCTCTTGCTTTCTCTCTAATCATTGCCTCAGGGGCCAATGAACAGACAACTGAGGTTAACATTCCCCGGAGAAGAGGAGTGAGTGTAAATGAGGCTGAGGTGAAGATGACCAGGTGAAAAAAGCAAATAAAAGAGATGAGGGACAAGACAGACATGTGGATAGTGTGGCCTGAAGGAGATTGGCAAAAAAGATGGAAAGACTGAGTGAAAGAGCTAATCTGAGATTTCCTATTTTGAGTCAGCTATGAACATATATATATATTTTTTTTCTAATACTGCATGATCTCTGTTGCTACGACATTTTATCCTAACTGTTCACTATTGTGATCAACATTCACACAGAGTTATCTGCTTCCCTTTAAATGCAAGAGAAAAATAATTTGGGTCAAATTTGAATTTAAGATTGGGGAATATTTTATGTAGTTGCAAATCAATAATCAGTGCTAATGTCTTCAAATTACTACATATCTTGATTAAAATATGCTTGAGTTATGGTAATTTCAGCCAAATGTATTTTTTTCTTAGGTACTAGAGAGACTAACATGCCAAACAAGCTATTTGTAGTTTTCATTCATGTGCATCAATAAGTCACTCTGTTCTCTGAAAGTGACAGAGAGTTTTTGCTTTGCAGAAGTTACAGTCACAATAGTTAAATTGGAGTTTTCTGGAGAGTTTGCACCATGTAAGTATCTTACCTGTAGCTGGCAGCATTGAGACAGTCTCAGTTTGGATAAAAACGAAACATTTTGACCAGGGGTTCAAATAAATACATTTGCTACATATCTTGTCAGAACTCTGCAAATAAAGACCACTAACATCACAACATGTTTAAAGAAAATGAAATTCAGAACATGATTCATTTTAAATTCATTTAATTTACATACACTGGTGTGAGCACGTAAATCTCTATTTTACCCGAGTTGTGGTGCATTTTCGTTATCCCCTTTAGCTGTAAAGGAAATCAGTGTTTCTGCAGAATCTGGTGTGCACAGCTAAGCATAGACTTCCACAATGATGCTTAAAGAACTGGCCTTCAAACAACAAACAACATATTATGGTCTTTAAAACCACCATCTAAGATCCACAGCAAAAAAAAACAACAGACTGCAACAATTAATTGAATCACATTTTTCACAACATATATGACCGCACATGTCCAATAGATTCAAAACACTGAAATATTTCTGATCGCATAATAGACTTATACCAGTCTAAAATTCCAGTCTTATAAACATCATAGTAGTTCAAGACAATGTTATTTTTGTTAAGCATCATGCCACCTTTACTTTTGCATTAAACTGGAGGGGACATGACGTTGTAACCTGGACTTCTATGGGTATTTATACCATAGAAGAAATCTGAAGAAGTACATAGTTGTTACAAGGTATAATAAAATTTCATAAGAGTTCATCTTTAGAGGATTTTATTTATTTGTTTGATTATTTATGTGTTTGGCTATTTGTTTAAGTTATTTGCTTAAGATGACATGACTTAACTATGGAAGTAGCTACAGTGTAACAAGTGTTCAAAAAAATATTAAAGATTAATCTGACTGCTATCAGCTGATGCTGAAATGCTTGTCTCCCCACTGAACCCCTTCAATAAATAATAATAATAATAATAATAATAATAATAATAATAATAATAATAATAATAATTCATCTTTACTTCTGTTTTTGTGTTTTTGCTTTTTGTCCATTTACTCCTCTTGTTGCTTCCAGGGTGTTTTTTTTGTTTTTTTTTACTTTGAGAGGGAATAATTTGGAGAGCAGTTAAACTGTTAAATGTTTGACCATATAAATCTGCTTTACTGAATTTAATATTTCAAGGGAATAGCAAATGAATACTAATCAAGACAGGTAGATATATAAGAGGGCCATGCAGAAGTGCTCTTACTCTTCGATCCTTAATTATTTGTTCTATATGAATTTATTTTTTGTAGTCTTTCAAGGCTTAGATCATGTCATAAATCAGTGTAGCCTAACTTGGTCTTGAGTTTGTAATTGATTCCTCATGCATATGAGGGTCACACACAGAGACACAGAGAGGTCTTTATACTCTATTTTCATCTAGTCTCATTAATGCAGTGCTGGCTCTCTGCATTTTAACGACTGACTTTCTTCCACACTTTACAGATTATTTGCTAAATCTGCTTTGCAACCAAATTACAACCTTCAGACATTCAATTAAACTTTTATGTTTAAAGTTTTTGGCACTCAATATGGTGTCAGGCCTGATATGAAGATTCCACTTGTACTCAAATACAAGAAAACAACTTATTACAACTAGTTCTCTCCATTTTACACACACATGCGCACCCCCATGTGTTTGTATTTAGCACTATATCAGCGAGGTAATTTTGTCAAAGTAATGTAACAGTCTGTTTTCTGACAATAACATGTATGTTTGCTTTGAAATATTAAAGTTACGGTATGCCTCTGTTTTCAGACTGTGCATATTTCTGCAGTAGCAGAGTTGCTGCGTGTCAACAGTATAATAATCCCATCCATATGAAAAAGCCCTGGGGATATAGAAGACAAAGTGCTACCAAAATGAGGCAGTCTCAACTGCTCTCAAATTTAGCACAAAATGCGAATAGGAATCTCATTGTTTTGAACATACATAAATTCCTGCTAACACATGTAATGGAGATGTAAAACAAATTAAAAAGTAACAAAATAAAGAGAGGAAATGAGGAAAAGGGTGAGGTCATTGCAAGTGAACAATGAACAAAAAGCATGGAACTATCTTTAACAAGATGGTCTTTGTCACTATCAGCTACTTTAGACACAGAGTTTCTGTCATGCAGTGTTCCTCTTAAGGTTTACACTTAAGGGAGTTGAAATTTGCATTTTACAGGTTAAATAGTGTCTTTTGACTTTGAGAGGGAATAATTTAGAAAGCAGTTAAACTGTTGGAGAAAGTTTGACCATATAAATCTACTTTACTGAATTTAATATTTCAAGGGAATAGCAAATGAAGACTAATGGTGACAGCTAGATATATTAGTTACATGGAAAAGTGCTCCAACTCCTTGAACCTTCTCACATTTTGTCATGTTGCAAGTACAATATAACTAAGTGGATTGGACACAAAGAGACACTTGCTTTTCAACATTTTGACAAATAAAGCTCTGAAAAGTGCGGCATGCATCTCTATCCATTGCCCCATTGCAGATATAGTGATGAACATAATGTAGCTATCACTTCTCTTTAGAAATCCCCTAATTTATAAATTGTGTTCACCTATGTGTAGTTTAGTCCTGGCATAAATGCGGCTGTTCTGTGAAAGCAGCAGAGGTTTGCAGAAGGCATTAATGAATGATTACCATCACAAAGAGCGTAGTGGACCAGTATTCCAGTCAGGAATAAAGTCACAATATTAGCTTTAATTTTTATTTTAAAATAAAAAAATAATAATGTTTTCTGCATTTTTGTCAAAACTAGTACCATGTTGTGAGAGTATGAGACAGATAATCTGTGAAAAGATCAAATTCCTTCACCTTCTCAGTGCTGCTATTGCCGTCTGAAGAATTGCACGGCTCCCGGTCAAAAACAACGACTCAATACAAGGTGGAGTGTCTTTGTTCTGTCAGTCAACCTCTTGTATGCACTGCTCAGTGTGCTAATGGCAAAAAGATAACTTTGAAAATTGTTCATCTGCCTTCATCTGTGGCCATGCTAACTAGCCTGAGCATTCATGACAGGCTCCTTTGTAATGAGCAAGTTCTAACCGAGTGACGAGAAAGGACAGGATGTGAGCAGTGTGTACACAAAACTGATTGACAGCGGTATGACCCTCCTACTGGCTCTGATTGGTTGTTTTTGAATCAGAGCCAGTAGGTCCTGTAATTGTGTACAGGACCAGAAGTAAAAGGCAGGGGAGTCAAATTTTTTCACAGATTGCCTGTCTCATATTATACTGTCATGACAGAGTGGTAGTTTGAACAAATATTTGAAAAACATATTTTTTTTATAAAACTTCTGCTTTAAAGCAAAGTTTAAAGCTTAAGAAAACAGTAAGCTGTTTCTTTGTAAATCTCAAGGAGCATTGTTCAGTCATTTGCAAATAGAAAGATACTCTTAGTAATACAAACCAAATAATACATGGGCCTCAACCCAAGCTGTGTGGCAAAGATATTATAAATCAGAAAAGCAGACAAGACTCTGGAGGAGCTGCAGAGATCACAACTCGAGTGACGGGTCAGTTATGAGCCATTCACTTCATTCACTTTACTCTGGTCAGATGAGAACAAAATGAAGCTTTTTGGAAAATATCCAAGATGCAATAAATGAATACTAAACATCGCATCACCCCAAATACACTATCCCTGCCATAGAACATAGTGGTGACACCATCAAGGCATGGTTTTTTTTTTCAGCAGGGACATTAAAACATGGTGGTGAGAGGATCAGGTTGTGGGGATGTTTTTCTTCAACAGGGACAAGAAAGCAGAGTTGTTAGAAAGATAGATATTAATTAGAGGACAATAACAGAAATTGGTGGATTGTTTTTCATCAATTACCAACAGATGAGGAATCAAGACAATTGTAACAATTTAAATTTAAAGCACCCACTAAAATAATCCTGCAGGTGAGCTGCTCACCTGGTCCAACATTCTGACTGGGCTTTCACAAGCCATCAGAGAAAAACTAGGATTAACTGCAATGCTGAACAAGTCTGTGGTGACTTTAGATTTAGGAAATAAGGGGCATATTGGTATATCCTTTTATATTCTGTGAGAAATCAATAACAAATGTCATAACAAATGTCTTGTTATGATATTTTCCACTTTCTTTCAGCATTTTAAACCTAAAACTCAAAAGTAGTCAAGTACGCATCTGTGCTCTCTGCAATTTAAAACCACAGAAAAAGCCAGGCCAATATTGAATTAAATTATAGTTTTATCTTTGGTCTTCATCTACAGACAGCTAAATATGTTGGTACAACTAATAAAAGTCAATTTCTTCAGTTAATCTTTCCAGTCTGAACGATGAGGGTGTATGTATGATTACATTATCCCATTTAAAGGTTATGAAGACATTTTAACCTGTATTTGCCTGCGAAACTGCTTGCTTGCATGATCCCAAACACAATTCAAGCAAACCACAGGTTTTATGAATATTGCTGTTCAATGCATACTGATGCGCCAAAATGGGCCAGTGAAAGTCAAGATTAAATGGAATTGAAAATCTGTGGAGGGACTTGAAAACTGTTGTGCAAACATGTTCTTGATCTAACAAGACTGAGCTTGAGCTACTTTCCAAAGAACAGTGGATAAAAATGTCAGCCTCTTGGAACAAAGCAGGTAAAGAAGTGGTTCTTCATAGTATTGACTCTACAGGGTGATACAGCAAAAAATATTAAGTGTTTTTGGTCTAGTTTCTATTGGATACAACTTAGTACACTTGACATAAAACAAAACTAACGTACAAGTAACTTTTCAGCAAGCTATATTAGCTTATTTTAGGTGAATAATTCTTCAGTATTGACACAAATTTCTAGCTTTATTTATTTTAAATATTTATTTTTACTTAGAGTGTACAAAAATGTTATGCTTTCTTTGTTTTTTAACTTATTTTGACAAGGGTATTTTTTGCAGTGTGTCTGTTTGTTTATAAATGGACATAAAACTTCTATAAGTTCATTTGTGAAACAGTTTGAGAATCACATATCAATTTCCTTAAAATGATCAATTATGTACCCCAGTGCGTAAATAAATCAGATAAAATCTTTCTGGGATACATGTTTGTAATTTTTACGTTACAAAATATAATGAAGTTCAAGGGATGAGAGTGATTTTGGTATAACAAGGACAACAAATCATTCTTGTCAAATTTTCATTTCAGATGAGCATGGTATGATTATACAATCCCAACATAAACCTGCCAGCTGGTTGTAGGCAAAACAGGCCACCTGTAAAGTAAAAAAAACAAACTGCTTGTTTTAATGGCTACACATAAAAATCAAATGTGCAAACAGTCTGTCTCTTTGATTGCAAATACATTCTTGTTAGCTCTTAAAAAAATAAATAAATAAAAGGAAAACATCCCTCAGGGCAAGATGCTCCAAATACACAAGTAGAATGTGACTCCGTGACCTCTCCCAAAACTCACAGAGGTTGCAGTTCAAAGGTTGGAGCACATCTCCATCTCATCTCTGTACTCGACCCTCATTGAGTGGGACATGTTTTGTTTTCCTGAACCCCTGGGGCTTTCATTTCTCTGACCTGATATGCTGTTACATATCCTGCCTATACTCTTAAGCCACACCCCTTGCATCCTGTCCTCCCTCTCTCCTTTATCCTTAGCTCCCCTCAAGCCATGCTCTGTCTAATTTAATTAGTCACACTCACCTTTTTTTAAAACTAACCCTACCATGAGTCTGTTCTGCATTTACACAGGGTTTTTTCTACTTATTGTTTACTCTTGTCCAACCTCATATTCTGCTGCTTTATTTTAGAACACCCAAAGGAGTTGCTGCAACCCATGCACTAAGTAAAAAAGAAAGTGGGGTTTGGCCTTTGGTGGCTAATAAAAATATAAAATTAATTTTTCTCAGTAGTTAGTTTCACTTTTTTTCTGATAAGACAACAATAACTGAACAAGGAGGAAAAACAATGTAGATCATTCTCAACAAATGCGTGTTAATGGAGAGTTTGGCAGGATGGTGAATGATAGAGGAAAAGACATGTGGGTGCCAAAGTGAAAGACAATGAGCGCCCCCCTGGTTTTTGACATAGGCAGTTATTAGCTATAAAATTTTAGTCATAGTCATAAAAGACATCTAGAAGCATACATCGACACTTAGTTTTTAGAGAACAGGGCAATTTTATTTCAGACAAGAGAAAATGACAAAAACTTTTTGAATTCAGTAAACCTCAATAAATTTTTTTCCCCCAATTTTGCCCCTTCCGGAAAATTCACAGTCAACACTCTGACATTGCCACATGATAAGTTCTGGAAGACAAAAAAAGCTGTCAGTCACATGGCTTATTCAGTAGCTTTGACATGCATTGTTATTTGAAACCACTGTCAGACAAATTAGGCAGCACGCATATACCCTTTCTCATGCACGCCTGCATGCACGCACAGAAACACACACACACATAGAGAATGTCTTTCTATCTTCAAAAGGATTTTCCATTGACTCCCATTCATATTTCACTTATTTACACAGCCTAACCTCGAACCTTACCCTAAATCTAATCGCTACCAGTGCATGCCTAACCCAAACCCCAACCCCTAATTCAATTCACACCTGAGTCCTAAACTTAAACCATAACCCATAAGATGATCCTCACATCATAATATGTGTTAGGAAAAAAATGGTCCATACAATATATCAAAGACAAGCCCCCACCCCCCCACCCCTCTCCCACACACACACACACACACACACACACCCCGTCTGCCTAATCATCTGACAACAAGGCACCCATTGTGCCATGTTATGACTTTGTACAGCGACCAACCACCCAGAGGGTAGAAGCATCTTTGAATCAAAGACAGATATGTGCCTCTTAGAGGCCAGATATCACAAGCAAAACATGTGGGGTTGGAGGAATACAGCTGTAGCCAAAGACCATGTTAGTCAGCTGAGACATTCCTCTTTCCATCACTCCCCTTGACCTTCGCCAAGTGCCAGATGGATTAAAATGATGTTCAGAAGTCACAAGATGATGTGAATTCTGCAAATTATTTCCTTCAAAATAACTCTGGAAGCTTTGATCCAAATAGCCAGTGTGGTATAAAGTACTGAAATCTCAGAGTCAAGTAAAAGTATAAGTACCTCTCCAAAATATGACTTTGGTAAAAGTCCAAGTCACTGACTGAAATGTTACTTGAGTTAAAGTCTTAAAGTATCTGAAACTTCTTGTACTTAAGAATGGAAATTACTGTAAAAATGGATGTACTCAAGTAATGTAATGAAAAGTACAAGTAAAAAGTAAAACAAAGCAAATGCAGTTTGAATGACATTTTTTATATTTTGGTAAACTTGTCAAATACACTTAAAATAATGTACCCAACCAAGTGCAGGCAAAATTAAACCTGCTAATAGATATACCTGCAGGCATCATTTAGTTAAGAAAATTAGGTGCTTTACCTATAGCACAAGGTTAACTTAACCTGCTTTACAACTGAACCAGCTTCTTAGTATACCCTCCAGGACAGAAAATACAAAGTTTTTGTAAGCATTAAGTTTTCCCTTCAAGTAAGGTCAGTGCTGAAAATGAGAAAAATAAATAGTACAGAAAATGCGGCCAACATGAAGAAAAAGAGCTGTTACGATTACTCTACTTCACAAATCAGTGAATCAGTCAATGCTACAGTCAGTAGGTGGTGCACACAACTGGTCATTATGCAAAAGAAAAAAAGAATTGGGAGGGAAATGCAGCTTATTGGCATCTGTAAACCTGGTTTTGAACTTGCATGCCTTTCCTATATTCGTTAAATTTAGTCTAAATTGCTATCGCTATGGCTTCTGTCCCCCTTGAACAGAGGAGTCTAGGTAGCCTGCTACAGTCAACATTAGGCCTAAGCTAAATACACCACGTGTGGAACTGAAACAATGCCAAACAAAGTTCATTTATGGTCAACGTTTCACAATACAGTAGTGCCTAGTGACCAAGCTATAGTTACTGAAACAGGAGGATTATAACCATTTCATAAGACGTTACCTCGATGTGTTTCTTCAAGTTGGACGGGGAGTTTTTGTAAGATAGAATTTCCACATCTTCGGGCAGGAATAACATAAACTGCATGCGGTACGACGAATCTTTAACACCCACGAAAGAGTATATTGTGTTTAAATAAGGCCATGGGCTCTCTTCACCAGCTGGTGGTTCCGCTGGAGCCGTGTCCGACGTAGTTGCAGTCGTTGTGGTCTCCGTCTCCTGCTCCATGTGGCTGCTGCTGATTGAGAGACTTGCTTTGTGTTTAATGGGAGAAGCGAAACAGGTGTATCCTATTGGTGGTGATGAACCAGCCCAGGCAAGTAGGCTACGGACTTTGTTCGGTAGCCTACATGCTACTTGCTAATCAGTAGGTGGGGTCAAAACACTTTGTTTCTCTCTCTCGCTTTTTTGTAACGAGTAACTAAACCACACATTGAAAATGTATCGGAGTAAAAGTACGCAATTAAGTTCGGAAATATAGTGAAGTAAAAGTGAAAGTCATCAAAAATTGTCATACTCGAGGAAAGTATGAAGTACTCCAAAATATACTTAAGTAAAGTAGTGAAGTATTTTTACTTCGTTACTATACAACACTGCAAATAGCAAACAATTTTTTCTCTCTCTCCCTTTTTTGATTCTCATAGACACATTTTCAGCAAGCGTATATATTCTTCTTTAATGAAGAATAGGAAATACTATATTCTTCATTAAATTATTTCTGATGTTCTTTACTCAATGAGTAATCCTACTTGCCCACTCTGGAGTCCTAGATGGTATTTGGTATTCTGACTGAAGAGCTACAAAACAAATCATCCTAGTTATTGGGTGTTATATTCTAAAAATATTTAAATTATGCAATGCATGCTGGTGGCTGATTTCTATGTCAGGCGATTTGTGTAATGTGTTTATATTTTTCTAGTTTTGCTGCTAAAAATGAATTATTTTCCTGCCTTTTATTTTGCACCCTGTCAGTTTACAAATAGCCTGTCAAAAATTGGACTTTGATTTACATATAAATAAATTAAATAAGCTGTACTTTGTGTAAAAAAAAAAATCACTCTCTAGCCATATGATTGCTGAACTTGGGGAGAATGTAGTTACTGAGTTTAGTGCTTGAAAGGCAGCACCCCATTACATTATAAATACATGTATTGTAACAACACAAATGACAAACGCAAGTGAACAATGCAACAATGTTCCTAATGGGATTTAAAATGAAGACTTGGTCTCAAATTGTCTGTAGAGTGTTTTTACTGGTAGTTATGTCTGGTTCATTCATCCATACCCAAATGAATTTCGAACATTTGAAGTCTAAGTAAGAATTGAAAAATGTCTTTCAGGATAATGCAGTTTTCTGCTTCCCTGTTAAGTAGTATCCTTCTTGAATATGTTGAGATTTGTAGCAGTGAGATCTACATAACAGGACAAGAACAAACACAAGTCCATTATCAGGGCTCATGAGTATATCACTAGTGACTTCCACCAATGCTTTTAGCGCTATGATGAGCTTGGAAACTGCACTAAAACTATGCAAATGTGTCGTTACTGTGTAAATACTTACACTCCTGGATAGTAACTACAGTATTTACTTAATTTAAAATAAGATATATTAGACAGAGGTCTGTAATTTATTAAGCCATCTTCATAGACAGGATGTTTAAGTAAAGATTTAGAGCTATATTAAAAGCCTCCAAATCAGACCAGGTTTTCCCCAAAATGTTTGCCAATTATCAAGCCCCCAACATTTTTTATTTGATGACAAAAACTGTAGGTCTCAACAGCAGGCCAGGATCAAACTTTTCCAACAATGTTCTGTGTGAGGTGTTGTCTGATTGGTCAGAGATTTGTTGTTGTGTTTTGTGTCCAAATGTGCTCAGACAGCAATGTTGATATTTCTCTTCAGCTACTTCACTTCCACCAAATTAGGTTATGCGTCAAGAGCAACCAGATTTGGTAACAGACAAAATGCACACCTGTATATTGAAATGCTTCAGACACCAAAACTAATTTACTTTGGACAGCAGCTATAAGTCTCAGTATCTGATAGCAGGTTGGGCTCAAAAATGCACCACTCTAACAAACTGAACTAATTCAATTTGATATGGTTGTCAGCTATTGTCTTAGCAATCCAATAACACACTTTTAATATGTACCATCATCTACATTTGTTTGACCTGTGATTAAAAGCAACCACTTGTAAATCACATAATTATAGGAGGAGTGATTATAATGTTTTGTGATGTGAGTTCCAATTTTACATAAAGGCAAATCAATATGCAGTCTCTCACCAACTTCACTGGCAAGTTAATTGTCAAATCAAGTAAACTAAATAGGTTAGGATAGCCTTGTGGGGTGTATTATTGGCTTGCTAGATGTTGGATTTATTGGTGTGTACTTAGTGGCAATGTGGAAAGCCTGTGTACAATGCCTGACAAAGAAACAAGTATTCACACCCATGGATGTTTTACTCTTTGTAGGGCTTTTACAAATTAACATATTTTTTGCTATTTTCAAAACCAAAAGCCCCCTTAAATTTAAGAGTGAAAATGATGACAAACATAAATAATTTACATATGTAACAACATAAATATTCACCCCCTTTAAAGTGATAGACCTAACTGGACAGAGGTCCAGCCAACAGGTGCCAGTAGTCACAATAAGTGGAACAGAGACAGAATGCAGTGACTGTGTCTCAAGTGATTGTAGTATAAAGCCACCAGTGTCTGGAAGGTCCATTCACTGGTTAATCTGTATTCTTGGCTACCATGACAGCATGAAGACAAAAGAACATTCCAAGCAAATCCGAGGAAAGGGTATAGAAAAGTCTAGGCAAGGGGATGGACACAAAAACATTTCTCAAGGCACTGGACATCCCCTGGAGTTCAGCTAAATCCATCATCAAGACATGGAAGCAACATGACACCTATAACTCTATTTCAGGCTGTCCTCACAAATTGAGTGATACATGCATACAACTGTTGCTCACGTTCTTCATCAGTCAAAGCTTTATCAGAGCGCAGCAGTGACAAAGACGCTATTGAAGAAAACTGATATCAAAGCTAGTTTGCCAAAAGGCATGTGGGAGACGCTATGGTCAAACGAAAGAACGTTCTTTGGGCTGATGAGACCAAAAAGGAGCATTTGGGACTGCATATCAACAGAAACACACCATCGCCACTGTGAGGAATGGTGGTGGATTTGAATCTTACAAGTGGAAACAATGTGTATTATTCTGTTTGCCACCCCCAAAAATTAAAATAATAATTTAACATTTATAGTATAACAGTGTCATTTAAACACGAAGTCTGTCAAAAAACAGTGAACTACAAACATCTGTTCAGTGATATGTGATCTTGTAGTAAACTATACAATTATGCTAATATTACTTTGACTATAGCTAAGGAACACTTATAGCAACATCATTTGCTATAAGACATATTAACCAATAATGTTCTCCTTCAACATACTTTACATAATGTTGAGATGCTGATTTTTTTATTTTTTTATTTATTTATTTGCATGATCTTTGGCACCAACTTTCATAGTCTATGGTACATACCAACCTGTGTATTCTCACGAGTTGGGCTCCCGGAGTCTGCATTAACACAAGAACACATAAGCGATTCACAAAGGCTGTAAGCGATTTCACACCTTTTCGTCTCGCTAACCTGGTAGAAATAGAAGGACAGAACGGAAACTGTGTCAGTGTGTTCTTTTCCTGCGAAGAAGCTTTAGGAGGCAGTGAAAGGGTAAAGGAGGATGAAAAGACATTATGACAAAATGTGTGCTGGAGCTTGTCCTGTATCGATCCACCTCATTGGCGGTGGATCGATTCCAGCCACATTCCAGCTAAAGCTTTCTTGTTGGGGACCCAAAAGGAACATCGGACTCTTTATAAACACAGTGTGAAAGCTGGCTGTCTACTTGGGTGTGTGCTTTCATTGCCATAGTTAGACAGCTGACTTTGCCAGTGCCCGTGGCCACTGCTAGTGTTCCAACACTGTCAGATCAGCTAACAGATGGCCTTCAATGGGCTGGTTATTGCTGCAACGTCTTGAGAACCAGAGAAAATGTGGTGACAAGTGATTTGAACTCAGACACATCGGCGACAGCAGAGAGGGGCGTGGTTCTGCAAGCCACGGCAAAGATATCAAGGCAGTGGAGATGTAAATGTATGATTTTAGCAGATTTGGAAACAAGATGTCATGGGTAGGTAGCAAAATGTTGAACAAGTTGGATGAAGTAGAGAAGTTAAGAGAAACGTGACAAGATAATCGAGAAATTGTGATAGACAGGTAGACAGTGGAGTTGAAAAAGACAGCAGGAGACAGGTAAGCGTAAAAATGGTGAGTGCAAAGGAGAAAAATAGACAAGTGCACTCCAGACAGAAAAATGTGGAGGGGGGAGAGCATGAAAGAGGTTATCTGCTGCTAGGCAGGGGAATGATTGACATCTGAGGGTTTGAAGCTTTGACAAAATAATCTGATATTGTCCTCTTTACACAATCAAACATCTTTTATACATCTTCTTGGATTTCATGCTTGCCGGACAGCATCTCTCTTCGTTGTACTCATCTATTGATTATCTGCCAGATATTCAGATCTGGCTGCTATGTCAGCATGGCAGATCAGGCATCCTTCTCTCCAGTCATTTCATACAAGTCTCTGTGGGCAGCTTTGAGAAATTCACTTGCATTATGAAATACAAGCCCAAATGTAAAAGCCTGAGCTCAAGCATGTACTAGGAATACCCAGGTCCCACTGGAGTAAAAAAAAAATAAAAAAATGTTGCTAGAACAAGCGGTTTCAATGTTAGCCCTCTATGGCATGACTTTTTATTTTTGTGGGGAAGAAATATTTTCCTGCATTCTTTGGGAGCTTGGTGGTCCCTAATTACATGTCAATCATAAAATCGGACTCTGACACCTCCTGGAACCAGATTTGGGTTTGTTGCCTCAGGGTAACATTGGTCTAGAACACCAAGATTGTCTACACTGATTATGAGAAATGAAATACAAATCAAACAAAAACTATATTCATAAAAGAACTATTTTTTGGACAAAAATATGTCAAAAATCATGCCCCCCAAAAAATAAAATAAAGGAGCAATGTGAGGTACAGCTATGTGGTTTGTTGCCTGAGGGCAACGCCATGCCATAGAGGGTTAGTGCAGGAGGGAGTAGGCGTTAGAAAATTGAACTACAGCTCATCAACAAGTTAAGTGAGCAAATTGTACTTTACAAACTACGCATGAGATAATGTTTTACAACATTACAGCATTTTCCTAAGCAAAAAAAAAAATGTTTCACTGGAAGAAAATCACGTAAGTCCAATTCATTTCAGTCATAACAATGTTTACATTTAATCTAACACCATAATGTTCAATTTGATTAATAATAAGCCAATTCCAAACAAGTGCCAGTCCAGAGCATGGTCTGAAAGCAGAGAGGAATGACTCAGTTTTGACAGAAAGGAATGATAATGGGCAATCAGCCATCTTCCATAATTGGCAGGAAATATATAAAGAAGAACATAACAGAGACCTCTACTTTTTAAATACCAATGCTTTTTGAGATATAAACTCAACACTCACTTTTTTAGGTCCACCTGTCCAACTGGTGGTAAACACAATGCTGTCTGGCCTCATGAATCTTGAATTTTGCCCAAAAAATACCAATGGTAGTGTTAGAATTTCGCATAAACAACATGAACGCCTGGATCCTTTTTGCCTTCTACCAATGATTCCAGCTGTCAGAGACAATGGCATTGTGGTGTGGATGTTTTTTTCTTGGCATGCTTTGGGCAAAAGCCAACCTGTTCAGGCATATTGTACCCCATAAGAAAATCCAACGAGTGTGTATCCGTCAAAAATAAAAGATACAAAATCTTTAACAGTAGTGACGTCAACAACAATAAAATGATCTTCAACATAATAAAGATCAGATCAGTACAGTAATCTTGCAAGCTGGTTTCTTTTTTGTTTCTTTATTGTGCTATATGTTTTTATCATGTGAAGAACTATGACCTCCCTTGTTGCTGAAATGTGTTTTACAAATAAAATTGACTTAACATTATTGAACTTGTCACAACCCCAGTTGAACAATATTGTCAGACAGTTTCTTGTTGCGGCTCCAGCGTCCACTTTCACCAGAATAATTCATTGAAAGAGCCCAACCATGCCTATAATCCAGCCTGAGGAGAGGAAAATCTAAGAAGATGGAAAATTAGGGAGATCCATAAGTCTGTGTGATGAAAGGGAAAGTGAGAATGTTTCTTTTTTCTCTAAAAGGAAACTTTCACCAAAGAGCTTGTCCCGCTCTTCATAGAACAAGCAATGAGCTCTTTTCCTCCCTTTTCTTGCCCACCATCTTCTTCTCTCTTCCTCACAGCACAATAATTCTAATTATGTTCAGACAACTAAACATGCCAGCTCTAACGACGGCACAGATATGCTGAAATTGGCTCATTTGCACAATAATAAATGTAGGTTTGAGCCCATAGAAAGCCTATTAACATTTAAATGATACAAGGACGTTATCTGTAAAGTGTGTGCTTATCCAGGGTGGCTTTCTGCCGGGATGTGCAGAGAATGATCAAACAGCCATGTGTCTGCCTATCCTGCATTCCTCAGTGCAACACTGACAACCCTGCTGACAGCGCTTTGTAATTGGGGAGTAAACTGAGGCAGAGGTAGTTGAGAAGGAGGTGGCATAGAGAAGCACACAGATCGGGATCGTGTGGAAGGGGAGGGAGGAGGTGGGAGATTGAGGAGAAAGATATGGAAGATGTTAAGTTGCAGGGCAGAAAGGTTATAGCAAAAGTGTTAATAAAAAAAGGAAAGGTCTTCCTCGTGTCTCTTCAGTGTTTAAAAGTCAGCAAAGATGTTGCTTGATATCAAGGATGTCAGGGAAACACAAACATGCAACATTTTGAAATGATTGTTTGCTGTTGCTTATCTTGTTTTCTAAAAATGAATACGGTAACAAAACAGTTTTCTTACTGAAATGCAAAGTAACTTTTGCTTAACCCCCTAACAGCCTTCTTTCAAAAAAAAACATAATCTGCAACACCTAGGCAACAGCTGCTGTCTCTGTCTGTTCCAAACTGACCTCTGTAATTATGAAAGTCTGCATGTAGACCTAAAGACCCCTGGTATAAAAGCATTGCCATTTTCTTTGTTATTACTCATATGGCCTTTAACTTTCTTAAGCATGATGAGATGCAGCAACTCTTGAAATGCCATGTATTTTGGGAAATGACACTAACAAAAAAATAAACAGTAGAACTCATTCTAAAGCATTATTTTGGTATTATTGGGGAAAATTGTGAATGTAGATTAACATTTAACCCTGTTAGCAGTAATTACGTGTTTCATACTTACATATGCAATACCTCATATATAGTGAGTTGAAAAAGTATCCATTCTGCTTTAATATTGAAATAATACAACCAGAGTAGTGCATTTTGAATTTGAAGTAAAATATATATAGTTTTTAAATTATTATACAAATAAAAATCTTAAGTGTGCATTTATTTTAACCCTTTTTTCACTTCAGTTCAATTCCTATAAATGAATTCTTAGTTCTTTTGTTTTATGCCAGTGTAAATTGAAATCATGCGAATCATAAATTACTGCTTAAAGAGAAAGCAATGAGCTTCAATTTTGAAGCATTGGACATCAAGACCCTTTTCTTCCCATGTTTTGATTCACCAGACAAAAAAATAAATACATTTTTTGAGAAATTATATTTCTGAATGATCCATATAGCCACAACAGAGAGCTACAGTCCTATTGCAAAGTAATTATGATTATAAAAGTAGTTGGACGATTTAATTACATTAAAAATGTTTAATTAAACTGCATAGCAGTTTAATTAAAAATACCTATATTCTGTGTTTTCATTTGAGGGACTTTTTCACTTTCTATGTTGTCAGATAAATACTATCCAATCAAATTAAAAACACTAAGTTTAATATATGCCCAAAATTCTGAAGTTGTGTAATTAAAAAGTGTATTTTTTTAATTTAATCACTGTTATATTTTAAGGCATCTCAAATAAATTAGGCTGTTCAAACCAGATGACAATTTGTTGCTGTCAAGGTGTTATGCAGCGCTGATGTTAATGTTCCTCACTGAGGTTTGTAGTGTCAGAGTGTCTGTATATAGACATCGCTGGGTCAAATTAAGTCTGCATGCTTAAATAAGTGGAGGATTTGTGACAAACACACACATATGCACAATGGTAGGCACACACATACTCTTTCTTCACTCTCCTGTTTCCCTCTGGTGGGAAAGCAGTTTACCTCTTCAACCCTCATTACCATACCAATAGCAAGAAGACACTGAGGGCTAGTTTGTCAAAGGTATTTTAATTACCAATTAGAAACTTGGCTGCCTGTGCATGAGGTTGTTCAATACCTTTTTTTTTTTCTTGTGAAACTCGTACCACACATGCACACGCACACTCACGTACACCCCATATAAATACAGACCAGAGTGCAAGGCTTCCTGGTGCCGAAGCCTTGATAAACAATGTCCTATTCAGCTCCATATGAATAATTAAGGGTAGAGTGTTGAGAAGAAGCAACACTTATTTGCTGAGAATAGCCTTGTCAATGGGAGTGTAATACTATTACAGAGATGCCAGAGGAACTTATGGTTTGACATTATCTAAATGGCACGGTTACAAAAACCATAAACAACACATAAAAATCCTTTGTGTGCATTGTGACACATTAAATGACATTCATAAATAATACACAAAGTGGATAAATACTGTGGTAGATATGAAATATTGATGTGGATTTGGCAGGAAAGGCATGCGATGTCCCCATTAGAGCTGTTGTGTTTGTAACCTGTAGCCTTTAGGATATTTAAAGAATCTTGCTATAGGCCCTAATCATATCAACTGCACAAGAATCAGATGTTCACAAAAGACTACCAGGCATACTACCAAATCTTCTCATTTATGGATTATCAGTCACTTGGTTCTGATAAGGAGAGTAGTTCTGCTGGCTTTTTAGGAGAGACTTAGAACCCTCCAACACAAGAAGTACATATCACACCTTAGTGGAAAAAGAAGGTTGGTATATGTAAAATAGCTCACTGCAATAAAATACATTTACTGCGAAATAGGACATTATTCTTTCAAAGAAAATAGCATTTCAGTCTTCATAACATGCATAACATTTTTACAAGTGCTTCTCTGAAAATTCAATGGCAGAAAATTACACTTCTCAACTCTAGTGTCCTTTCAGTTCCATGAATGGAGGACTTTTTCAAAGAAGGCACAAACATATACAAAAAAATGTAGATCATTTCAAAAATGTGAATAACAACAACAAAATCAAAGGTCCTTCTACTAACACTTTCTTTAATTTGCTCCTACCACGTCTTTGGCAGGAAGCTTTATGCAGAACCAGTGTTTAAATGTAGAGAAAAAAACAATGATGTTTGTTCAGGTAGGCAAGGCAGGTGTGAGATGTCCATGGATCATCATAATAACTTAATAAATGTACACACAGTATCTCTGACATATGCTTTTCCAGAACAATAACACTCAGGTCTATGGCATGAGCTGCTGCATCTTTCACTTGTGATTACTCCAAAACTATTACAAATGATTTACTTAGCTTTGCAGCTATTGATGTCTAACTCCCATTTTCTACTAGGCGTTTGAAGAAAGTCATAATTTGTCATTTTTTTTGGTGATGCCTTTGACATACATAATGCAGCATGGTTGCCTTTTTATGCCCATCTACTTTATGCTCTTTGACTTGATCCATCAGATTTATTGAGCAAACTTTACCCTGTGGACTCAGGATAATCATCAGCATGTCATTCAAGAAATGATTCCCCTCAAAGAACATTAATCTCCTTTTCCATAGTGATGCATTTTGTTAATGTTGAACTGAAAATTGTTAGATTTGATCTGCAGTATTCATAGATCACAATGTCAGTGGAAAAAAAAATTTTGCCTTTACTAGGGTATAGCCATAGGCAAAGACTAAGGAACCTTCCCTTAGGTTTCAGAAATTACTCCACTGAACACCAACAAAATCAGAGCATTGCGTCTAAAAGGTAACGACTCACATGTAGTGCAGCTGAAGTAAAAATATTCAAGGCCTGTATAGCCTGAAGCAGACTTTAAACAGGGCATACGATGTTTCATAAAACAGAATTTTAAAAATGCTGAAGGCAGAAAACAGAAATAAACATATTTTTGTTTGTCGTTTTTGAGACATGGTCACTAAAACAGGAAGACACAACTGTATTTGAATGATCACATAATATTTCTGTCAATGTCTGGAAATCTCTCATATTAATCACATGATTGTTTATGGGCAAAACAGAAAAAAGAATCAGTTTAGTAGATTTGGATGAACTTCAAGTCTTTGACGTACTGATCACAATTTAATCTTAGTTATTTTTTTTTTTTTCTTTCTGTAGTCTGGACTTTCTTGTGTTCTAATTACTTTTTGTTGATCCCTGTTTCACCTGTTTCTGAGTTAATTTTTTTTTTTGTTTTAATATTTCCAATGTCTTTGTAGTAATGGTTTCCTTGTTTTACTCACTATTTTTTCCTCAGTTTTTTACTTCAATTCCCTGCTCTCCCACAGCATCAATGTGCTGGAAGAGCACATTGATTTTGTTTTTCTTTCAGTAATTACACTGCCGGTAATCATCCTTTGTTCTCTTATGAATTTATATCTGTTTACTAGTCTGTCTGTTTTTATTTCTGGGGTTATTTCCTGTTTTTTATCTTTTGCCTGCTGCTCACAATTACTGTGTATTTTTATGCTTCTAGACATTTCTGATATCATTAAATAAATAAGATTTTCCTATGAGGGGCCCTAAACAAAACAAAACATTCGATAGTCTCCACCTTTGTGCTATGGCTACAGCAGATGGCTTTAGTAGAGTTGACAAAAACTTGAGTTCCATCTGAGAAGAATTAACACCACCATTATCAGTGGGTTTGGTATCCTTCTAGTGATGAGCATTGTTGTGGTCCCAAAGATTCCAACTGGATTTATGGCCCAGAAGTTTAATTTTGCTATCGTAAAGTCTGGTGAACCAAGCTGAAATCTCCCAGAACCTTCTCTAATTACTGTCATAATAATTGGATTTTCCCATTTTGATCACTTCTGAGTTAATTGTAATAGTCCACAGCTTTTCTGGGCTAATTATCACTTAGATCCTGCCATGTTAGTTCATTGCTTTGTGTTTAGCTTCTTAGTCATTTCTGAGATTATGTTTGTGCATTTAGGTTGTCTTCTTAAGTCAGTGTTAGTCTTGTTATTCCTTTGTGCTTTAGTCCAGTCCCCTCTGTGTTCTTTGTGGTAAGTAGTCTCCTTTCCTCAGTGCCCCACCTCAACATTCTCTTCTCACATGTCTCACATCCCCCTGTTTAAGATCACCTGAATCCAGTGTCATTGTCCACCCTTTCCTGAGCATGTATGTTGATATAACACCTTTAATCAAATAGGTGTTTCTGATCCTGTGTATTTGAAGGGAGCTAATGTGGAAAATCTGATTCCGATAATCAGATTCACTATAAGTCACAGCACATCTGAACCATAGAGAAGCTAATGCTGAAACTGTCTCAAGAAGATGCTTCAGTGAAGATTTTAGTTAGGGGTGTGAACACTTGCACAAGTGTTTTATTACAGGTTTATATTTTTATAATTTACTATAAAACTAATTGGTTTGTATTTAATGAAGTTATACCAGAAAAAGACATTCAAGGTTGATAAAGGTTTGAAATCGTTTGTCCCTAATTATGACATTACAAAAGCCATTTTACCAGAGCTCTTCATATTTGAGTATGTTTGTATAATTTTGACCCTGTGTGTTAAACTCATGCACCAGGATCTTCTTTTTTAATTAAAATGCGGGGGTTGTGTGCCATGCTATTAATTATCCCCCAAACAAGAGTGTTAAAGAAAAACACATTGCAGTAAAAACACAACATTAAGTTTACGTTCAATTTGAATAATACATTAATTGAAACATCTGACTGGAAGTGGGTTGAAAACAGTTTATTGCTATTTGTCTGAAAAAATAAGGGTTTTTAACACCAAAACATTCATCAAATTATGTCTTCCAATCTTTCTTGAAGTTTTAAATATTTTGTACAGGCAGACAAGGATGAATACAGTTTTCTTGGCTGAGCTAAAGAAAAATCCGATTCTTTTTTGCACACTATATCAAACTAAATAGATTCTCTTGGATAATTTAGTCAAGAAAGTGCCACAACTTTTCTTCTCTGATCAAACAGAAACAGAACTCCAGTTGGGCTCCAGTGAAAAGAGTAAGGCTTATATTCCAGACTTTTAAAAACAATGCTCTTTTACTGGTGTTTAACCTTGTTTTGTGTGTTTTATTGAACACCTATCTGTAAAAAAGCAACAACATTTTCAGAAATATATAGTTTAATGTTTACCTGTTGCTACTTAGTTGAAACTGTCAACTATTGGGTTCAGGTAAGCATCTTGACTCACAAAATCTAAGATAAAGTGGTGAGTTTGTTATTTAGACCACTGACTCCCAGTGTTGTGGTCAGGACCCCGTGTAGGGTCATTGATCAACAAGTCTGGGGTCTCGAGATCCTCTAAATCAAACTAAACAAAAATTATGATGATGAAACATATTTCTGTTGTGTTTAATGAGGTAAAAACAGCACTTAGAAATAGACAAAACCAATGCGTTGATCGACTTTATTGAGATGTTTGGGTCAGGAATCTGTTCTGCTATTATTTTGCAGGTCAGAAGCTGAAAAGTTTTAGAACTTCTGATTCAAACACCCTAAAAGTCTGAACCCAATGAAAATCCCCACTGTCATCAAACTCAAATATGCTGTTGAATGATAAAACAAAAGAATTAGCTAACTCTGCCCAGAGATGGTATACAAACATTTCGTTGGTCCACATCTTTCACAACAGCAAGCTACTCTAACAATCCACAGCTCTCTAAACAACAGAAACAAACAGAGATAAACTCATGTTTGTTGGGTGTTCAGTCCCCTCCTCAATATCGCCCCTCAACCCCCCAAAACAAACAAACAAAAAAAATCAATATTTGAAAAATCCTAAAATTGAATTTGTTGAAAACCTTACTTGAATATATTAAGGTCATTAACACCATACTTACTTCATATTAACATAAAGGGTTGTTTGTTAGCTCTATCAGCTTGGAAACCAGTGGTTGACCCGTGTTTTCCTAGCCCAATATTAGTAGTACAAAACTTTTCTTTTGTGCTCTACATACAGTTCGCAAAGTAGTGTCATTTTTATAGCATTACAGTTGATTTGCTCTTAAATTGTGGTTAAAAACATATTTGAATAAATATTCTCATGGTATGTGCCATTCTGCCAAGTATGCCACAGGATAAAATACCAACTTGGCTCCCAGAACCACAGCACACCACACATTGAGCAACATTTCAATAAACCAGACGAGATTACCCACACACACACACACACACATACACACTTGCAACAATCCTTATCTTCCCATCAATCTCACTACAGTTTAACTGCACTTATTTGACATAAGCTGAGGAGGTCAAAAGGGTGGACAGATGTTTAATGATCATGCCTTCTGCGTGTTAGGTGGCTGATTTTAGTTCCTACTTTGTTCCTCCTTGGAGTGTCTCTTTTCCCTTTATGCCCACAAATCACAAAAAAATAAAATAATTTCATTCTCATTTTAGATTCAGTAGGCTTTACTTTACAGTGTTTGTATGTGTGTAGATGTATTCATAAAAATTTTATTTGAAGTGTTTTACACAAAAACCTGAAGTAAAATACAATGAAAGACAAGTTTATAGCAACGAATTATAACAACATTTAGTCAAAAACATGTTACATTTATGGAAGGATATGGATATTTCGAGTCATTGATGCACAACTGAGGTTTTTAGAGTTACTTCTACTGTAAAGGTGCCTTAAAACCAAATTCTTCAACTTGCCTTAATAAGCTAAGAGCTGGTACACAACATTTAAACCTGTTTAAAATGCCTACAAACCAACATCAAAAATTCTCCTGAGGGTAATAACTAAGTGTTATAATCCTCAGTTTGTTTCACATCATGTCAAATGATTACAGGCTTACGTTTCAATAGTGTTACAAATTAGAAGTTCTTTCCCCACGTTTTCTGACGTTATCAGAAAATGACAGAAGAAAGTGAGATGAAGTTAGTGGTTAGAAAACTCAGGGAATTCAGTGACACATTTCTTAGACACTTATCCTTGAAGATGTACTACATGATGACTGTTTTCCTGAGAAGCAAGATTGTTTATAGTGGTGTTTGTTAATTAATCAGCATGGATGCTGCACCAGCAGATGGCAGTAAGGATAAGGTGCCTCTGGGGAAACTGGCTAATCAGGTATGAGGAAGGAAAGGTGCAAAAATGAACCAGTCCCCAGACTGCAAACAGGTGACCTCTGTTGCAATATGGCAGCCTTTAGTACATGCTGGTGAACTCACATGGTCTCAAAAGGGCAGGATTTGCATGCATCCTTCTCTGTAATAAAGATGTAAACACACACTGCCATGTATGCGCAAACAGGTCTGAAATCCACATGTGCATGGAGTACACACGCAAGTGTTGCACTGAGACTGCTCATCACTCTCTCTTTTGTCCCTCCCCACTGGGCCGGTTGACTGTAGTGGTTTCCATAGTAGTTTAAGAGGAGTGGGGAGGGAAATTAGTGCTGCTTTGGGGGCCATCACGCAGATGGACATACCCAGCACATATGCTGACAGAACATTATATGTCTCTCTCCACTTCACTGTGTGAGAGGCCTGCTCAGGTGCACAGGGGCCCAAGTGGAATATTAATGTTCCCAATTCAATTTGTACAAGCCGACACACCTTCCTGTATGAGCAGTGTCGACACTTCTGTGTAATGGATGATGAGCACCTGGGAATTGTGAGAGGTTGACATATTAACAAGATAAGAACAAAGAATAAACATTTTGGTTTATTCTAAGTAAAACTGTTAACAATGATGTCATGAAAGTCGGATGAGATTTTTTTCTTCTCTAGCTTTGACACATACTGTGACTTTAGTACGTAACATAAGTGGAATAAAGAAATGAGACTAACTGTGGATGCTCTAATCCTCTACATCTTTTTTGGCCTTTATGTAGTTACCTGTGAATTAGTGCAGGTAGTCAACACAAGCTGTGCAGCTGCTTCAGATGTAGAGCTTTGCACACTCCACAAAAGATATTAGGCATGCCTTACTTGACTGGTCCATTAAAGCTCCAAAATGTCCTGCTTCACTCTGCTTTATCATGCATCGCTGCTGCCCATCTTTTTTTTTTTCAGGCTTTCCATCAGCCCAGCATTCACCGAGGTGAGACACTTTTCCCACTCATTGGCATGTTAGGAGACGTGTTCAGACAGCAGCAGTGAAAATACATTAATTACTCCATCATAATTTGAGCACACAAGCCAGAGTGGAGAGACTACTACAGTAGAGCCTAGACATCTAATAGGGCCATACATTTAATCAAATGTTTACCATTTCAATTGTTCTCAAAGCAATAAAAACAATGAAACAAACAGAAAATAATGTTATTAAAGCAGGTTTGCCACAGCGCCCCTAATGACTTCCATGATGGTGGGAGCGAGCATGTTTGAATCCCAGTGTTGGAGGATCCATGTTATTTAAAGAATCTGTGTTTTCCCAACCTTTCCTACAATATTTACAACTATATAATATTGACAAAGAAAAAAAACACTTAATGCTCTGTGTGTTCAGTGAAAAACCTTGACAGAATACAAATACATTTCAGTGCTTTGAGGATTAAAGCAAAAGAAAAAACATGACAAATATAAAAGCAAAAGCAAATCAGGCTAAAATGGTGTTTTTAGAATTTGACTGTTTTTCAATTAGCTTTTGTCTTTTGTATTTACTATTTAAAATCATAATACTTGATATTAGATTGGTAAACTACTAATAGAATCAAATTTTAACAGTTACGTTACTGGCTGTGTTTTTTTGAGGTGTCAGACGGTGGGTGGTGTCCTGTGACCATGTGGCAGTTTGGCGTCTTCCATTTAAAAGTGGCATGGAGAGAACCATTCCAGTCAGAAAACTCTTACACAGATCAGGCAGCAGTGCACACACGGTGGGCAGGGCTAACAGGCTAACAGGGATTAAAATGGTTACTGGTGTTGCGTCCCCCCTTCCTTTTATTGTGGTTTTTGAGCCAGATTGAAACTATTTTCACCAGTCCAGGCATAGTGTCATTGCTGCAACATTTGGTTCAAGTTCATAAATACATACTATTATACACCATATGGCATCAGATGGTGTTGCTGCAGCAGTGTTGCAACATATCCCACTATCCCACAACATGCATAACTGGTCGTGTTTTATAACGTGTTGATCAGTGTAAAATAAAAAAGAGAACCCATTTACTTTGTGTTGTCTGTTTTGAAAAGTACGCTATAACTAAAGATTGACTTACTTAAAGCAGTCCATGATGTAGTAACTTTTTGTGCAACTTAGGAAGTTCTTTCTATTTTCCTTTATTGTGATCTTTTTCTAAACTTGCAAAAATGTGTCTCAGCTAATATTGATAGAAACACTCACACTGTTCTTAAGATCAAAGAAATGCAGGAGTTTAACCATGTTGGAGACAAATGAAAAACAATGTAGCTTTCATAAAATAAACAGAAGTGAATTTGCTGGAGAGACAGTTTTTTAAAATTTTGTAATAGACCGTATAAACACATACCAGCATACACCTTCCTCATGATTGCTTATTTTTATTTACCTTTTAAGTTGCTTAATGAGTCTATGTGAACTTGATGTGCAAGATCAAATATTCAAAAGCTGCTGAACAGCCATAAATATGCAGACAAACAAAAATGATAATTTATTATAAACAAAACATCATAGAATATTCTGAGAAATGAAATAAACACAAACATATTTATTGTATGCAACTGTAGCACACAAATCTACATCAAGATTAAGTGCATTATTGACTGAATAATTAATACATAATGTGTCTTGAATCCTCAGCTTGAAATAATGTTTTTCAAGTTATACGGCTGTGCCCTCCTTCCAGCTCACTACATGTGATAGTGAGAAGCTTTGTGATCCTTTCTGGCCTTACTCTCCATTTTTGACCTCCTCTGTAGTCGTCTGCTTTTCAAAAGCCTGATTTGAGGACTGAAAAGCAGCTCACTCTCCTTTTATTTGTTTGTATTCTCAGGAAGTGGGGCAATTCTCGTCAAGGCCTCTGGGCACAAATTCACTTCTTTGGAAAATCCCTGTTGATCGCCAGTTAGTAGAGAACACACAAGCACTCCTTTAGTGTTAAAATATGGCTGAAACAAAATCTTTCCCCTGCCTGTGTTGCAATAAATAAGCAGAACAAGCATAAATACATTTAGCGGACAAGGATTATCTGGGACATAGATCTGGAATTACACCCATAAAGCAGCAGGATGGGGGTTGGGGTCGAGTGCCATGCAGATAACATTTAGCTTATCCTCATTGTAAAATCTTAATCTTGGCTATAGCTACGCAGCTCTACTTAATAACAGTTTAGGCTTGTTGTTTCCATGGTAACCAACACTTGATTGCTTGCCCTAATCTTCTTTAATGTGGCTTAATGCTGTTTGTATCTCAGTTTTTTTTTTTTTTGCTTTAGTCTATTCAGCTCTCCATGATGCAGTGCAGGGTAAATGATGAGCCACTGGGTTAACAGGAAAGTAGGCCTTCTCTACTTAACTTTTGACCTGTAACTTTTCAAATTCTCCAAATGCATTTTTGGTGTCCCAGTTAAATCCTGCAGTGTGTTTAGTTAAGGCTTTATGCCATGTCAACTGTACATTCATGTGAAAATCAGTGATAGTTATAAGAAAGTAGTATAATTTTACAGTTTTTGCACCTCTTTGTGCTGTCGACCCCCAGCCAGGCTTTCTTTCTTTTTTGCTTTCTTATACCTCTCACTTGTTGAAATAAGCCAATCATAAAATTCTATTAAGACCACGTCATGGAACATAATATTTCAAATTTTTTGCAACTAAATACAAACAGATCCACCTAAAGGCCCAATTAAAACGGAATTGAGCCTGCAAATCTTTGCAAGAACCTTTATGAATGCTGAGATATCAAATCAATACTCATATCTTTCAAAATACCCAAGCACTCCTACAGACAGGATCTAGAACTGATGGTTGGAATCATACACTTTGATCCAAATTGATGCTGTACCTTATTATGTATATTCTGTTGCAGCAAAACTAAAGAGATATGTAAACAACTACATTTATATCAAAGATACACAGCTCCGCCAGCCAGCACAACATGAGTTAATGTCTAAAGCCAGCTGTTTGCTAACATGAGCGTTTCTGGCATCTGAAGAAGAAATTCTCTAATATTTAGCATTTGATGTTGATTAATGATAGAATCATGTGGTTATTTGTTAGCATACACATTCTTGTGGAGGAGTGGTTTGCAGAACTATTCGTGTACTTTAAACACTTTTCAAGTGTTGTCATTTTTGCAACCACAATTGCAATCTGTGCAATACTTACAGCATGTGATAAACCATTTTCCATGATTGTGAAACAAAGTACAAAAGATTATCATTTTAACATTTTTTATGTATAAAACCTCTCCCTTACATTTATATGTATTCCCTTCACATTCATTTATGATAAAACCACTTTTGACTCCAATCTTAGTCTTAGCATATGTAAAGATTGAATAGTTTCCTTTTTGTTCTTTGTAAAGTGGTCAAATCTCCATAGTGAATGGACAGCACCTCAGATCATCACCTCTCAAGTCTTTACACAAATTATTTTAAATTTGTGCTTGATTTTCACTTTAATCTAAAACTTTTTACTCTAGATTAAGTTGGAAGATGAACCTTAATTATTTTGATGATTTCTTCCAGAAATTTCATTAGTCCCATCAATATTTCTTTCACTTCTGTACCAGATATTCAGATATTGAACTAAATAGTGTTCAGTAAGATGTTCAAAGTTTGGTCTATTGTTCTGTATCCTAATCCTGCTCTAAACTTGTTCAGAACTTTATTCCTGAGGGTGTCTTTCTTAATCTTTATAATGCTGTTTGTTCCCTAATGTTGCCAAACATGCCTCCAGATATTTGTTGTATTCATACTGAAATTATACTACAATTTGCATTATGCTCTGATATGAAATTTTGAGCCAATATTGATATCCGGTATTAATACTACTGTTATGGCAGTATTTACCAATATTTGTATTATACATGTTTCCCTACACTTTCGATGTAAAAAAATGTTGATACCCCCTACATTTCTCCTCTGCTGCAATAATAATCCTGTGCTGCATCACTATCATTACAACATGACTGAACAAGTAGCACACACCCTCCTCTCTCCTCACCCCGTAAAATCTCCTCAAACATATACTGAAATGGAAACAAGATGGAAATAAACATTGGTTTTTAATACCGGCCCAGTGTTACACATTGAATCATAACAGATTTGTTAAATATGACTAATTCCGGTATTGACAACAATATATTGTGTATCCCTAGTAATTCTTTCCATTATAACTTATTTGCAAAAAATTTAAAGTCATTTTTGTACTTGTTGGCTTGTGGAGGCCTATCTGAAGGTTTTTATTTAACTAGTCTTCTACTCAAATAGAGAAGGCAAATTTCAAATATGTTAAAATAAAATGTCTTTTAGTAAACTGAACATAACTGTTTCATGACTGGGTCTATTTTAGGTGCCACATAAGTACAAAGACTCATGGGAAGAGGGTGTAAATTACATACAGGTGGGTAGGTCATATTTGCACTATAATGAAAGCTGGAATCCAAATGTAAAACTGCAAAGCATCACAACATTCAACTCAGGAATGAACCTGTCATGTAATTAAAGCAGATCCAAGCATCTTAGCAGAGGGATGAATATTTAGGAATCTGGAGACTGCGTGAAACAAATGTGTCATACATTAATATTTAGGTACTTACATGTACAAAGACAGAAAGTGAGTGTCTGCAAAAGAGTAACCAGATGGATGTTTTTCCCTCCTTATCACACGCACCCCAAACACACCCACGCACACATCCAGTAGACACAACCTGTCCTCTGAACAGTGCAGATGTGAGGCTGGCAGAAGTGGAAGCCCAGCTGGCAGTGTGCGCATCTCAATGGCAAACTGGGGTTCTGTTGAAATTATAGATGTGGCAACAGATGTTTGGCAGCGATGTTATGATTGTGAGCCACAGTCTGCATGTTTAACTTGTGCATGTATGCGCATTTTCAGTGTGCACTGGCATTTGTTTGTGTGTTTTACTTGTGTTGCTCTTCAAGTCTATGTGTGTGCAATTTTGTGTTCATCTCTCTCCATGGCTTAGAGATAGTGGCTGAATGTGTTTATGCACGCAGGGTCCATGGAGATGAATTAGAAGGGATTTGGACTTTATGTGAGTGGTTGAACACAAGCTGCAGCCTGTGGTTTTCTTTGCAATATTGATAGTGCCTTGTAACAGGAGGCAAGTGAAGCCTGTGGCAGAATAAAACAAAGGGGAAATAAAATGAAGATAAAAAGAAGAAGAAGGTGATTGAGGCAGGGAGGAAAAAGACTGGAGAGTTTGACAGAAGGATTGAGGAGGATGAGTACGGAGAGAGTAAAGTGGCACAAGGGAGTGGAAAGAATGAGATAGACAGGTTATATAATTTTATTGTATTTAAAAAAACAGTAAAAGCTTTACAGAAAGAATCAGTTTGAATGTGGATAAGAGAGACATGGATGGAGGCTGAACTATGTCAGGCATGCAGAAAGGCAGTCAAAAACTGTCAGGAGATTTTAGATAAGAAGTGGAAAACAAATCTTGTGAATATAAAACAGAAAAACATAAACTACTGTAGCGTATTTTCCCTTTTTCTTATAATTAATAAAACCTGAACAATCATTGTGCCCCTAGACCTCCCACTGGCCTTTCCTCCTAATAATCAAATCAGCAATAATATTTTTTTTCCAGTCCTGTCACTCATTTCCCACACACATTGACAGCAGTGACAGACAGTGTAAAGCATGCAACAAGACATGGAAGAAGAAAAAGCCCCCTGCCCCCCCCAAAAAGATGATGGGAAAGACAGAAAAGGAAAGAAAATGCCAGACACTAAATGGGCAGGGAGAGGTTAGAACAGAGAGAGAAAAATCAGGGGAGGGGAGGGTGTAAAAACCGAGCTATCAGAAATATAAAAAATACGAAAAAGACGCAGATGGCGAAGCTGAGAACTAGTGCTGCTTCAGTTTATGCAAGGTTGGAAGAAAAAATAAACAGAGGGCTGAAGACAGAGTTGAAGGGGAGAAAAATAAGAGATGAACTTAGAACAAGTGAGAATGTGAGATGCGCAGGAGAGAAGCTAAAGGGGATAGACGCTATTGCCATAATTAAAGCTGAGGATGAGGTCACTGCGGGGGACAACATGGTGCAACTTTAATAGCCCAGAGATTTGGCCAGAGTCCCATCGGCCCTTTAACTCTGCATTAAGCTGATTACTGCCACATTTAACCAAATATCACCACCCACTCACGCTTCCCGCTTAATAACACTTTAACTAAACCATTTTTTGGGAGTGGTGGGGTCCTTAGGGGAAAACAGAAAAGCGGAGATAGAGATCAAAGGCTGTAGCATGAAATCCATTTCATTTGAATGTTTTATCACACAATGAAAGCCAATGTGTAACCTGTAAATTTCCTTTTAATATATGTAATGGTTCCACTTTTTATCATGCATTTGTGTATTTTTTTTGTTTGTTTTTTTATTTATTTTTACAAAGTGCTACAAGTGGATCACTTAAATTACACACAGTGTGTGTAAGCATGCATAATTTTCCTGAAATGAATGGTTGACTTGGTGAAGCACTCTGTTGAAAGGGTTAGGTGCATTAGGGTTTAATACCAATAATTGCAGCTTTTGGTGAATGAGTCATTGTTTTAATGCAGCTGTGGTTAACGTCACAATAATCAAAATGCAGGCTTGTTTAAAGCATCAGAATACAAATGGATGAAAAGAGAGCGGAAAAACAGGTGCACAAGGCTCACTGTATTTATCATACACGCTCATCACCTGTGCCAAACCGGGCTCTTTTGATCCCAATAATCTTTATTATTCACAATAATTATAAAACAAATGGCCGTTTATGTGAAAGCTCTGCAAAGTTACACAAAAATAATTAAATAGTATCCTTAGAAAATACAGTTTAGCTAACCATTTCTGTTTTGCAACAAACGCACAAGATAACATTTGTTTATCAACTTCATGCATTATTTTGTTTATTTATTTGTTCATTTAAGAATCCTCATTAATCTCTACCATACAAAAAACTCTTCCATCTAGGAGCCACACCACAAATATTACAATTTCTTATAAAATTTGTGGTAATAAAACACCATGAGACATTTGCAAAACTAAAACACAGAAATTCAAATCAACTGTCTCAACAATTCTGCTGCATTTACAAATGAATGTATTGCACACATGACTGTGAAATAAAAATATTTATGAAATGATTACTAATTTAAGAACATACTTGTTTTATACATTGATTAGGTTAGGATATGAATATGAAGTATTCAACATTTGTCTAATCTGAACAGATCTGAGCTTCACAGAACAGATTTAGTGATACCAAAAATGAAAAACACAGAATGTTGATTATGCGACAACTGAAGGCATTTGATTGCACTGGATTGATTTGAGGGGTATCAGCACAATGCATGCCACCTGTTATTTTCTTCCACTCAACAATTAGATGCCATACTTTATGTTGTTATCACATAAGTCTATTTTATTGTATTCTAAATCAACTGCCTCCAAATATATTACATTATGCCATAAATTGATCATCTCACTCTTCAAAGAAAGAAATGAGCTATTGCTATTTCCACACAGGGAAAAATGCAAACTAGGAGGGACTGACTTTATTTAGACTGAGTCTATTTTGGAGGAGTTCGGAACATCTGAGCAGACAACAAAAATAATAATAATAATAATAATAATAATAATAATAATTACAAAATTCTGCTTTGGATAATACTCTGGCTGGCCCAGGTAATGACACATTTGTCACATGCATTTGAATAAATGAATGAAAAGACTTCAGAGTGGTGGAGTGAATAAACGCGTATTTGCATTTAATGACACACATCAGTGCAGCTATGTCTGAGGCAGAAGCCTTGTGTTGGTAGCTTCCTTCCTAAACCAACGTATCTGTTGTTCACACTCGACTGAACCTGCAAAACCTCCTTTGTAACAAGCAAGCTTCAGGCCCTCTTTCTGTCACCCTTCTCTCTGTAATTCACTCCCTCTTTGCAGCCACAGGATTACCATTGCAGGATGGAAGCATTTCAGCAAAATCTCCTGTACCCTGCAGCGCTTGTGCTGCTTGGACTGGGGTGGATCGAAGCTCTCCACTTAGAAACAAGTCATAGCACAAAGTAGAGTGTGAGAAACAGGTCTGAAGTGCTGGGTCATGAGACACCACTAAAATGCATAATGGGCAGATTAGCTTTTCCAGCTTCCCCAGCATGTGTGAAATGTTCACTAAGCTTCCTCTTGACAGCTGAAAATAGAGACGTTCATACTGGGAAAATTGTTATTCCATTTTTGCATGAATAAGTACAGTAAGTATATATTTATTGCATAAAGGCTGATATTTACTGGACGTCTTTTTTTTTTTAATTTTTGCAAGTTGTGATCTGATGTTAACTTCCATATGTTTCTCATTCTGAAGTCTCCTCATTCACATGCAGTTATAAGCCGTGTTTAAGTACACTTCTCGTCTATGTCGTTCTCCTTCCTCTCTTCCTGATCCTTTGATAACTATGCCAACATCAAAGAAGGAGGCTACAGGGTTACCTGATGCTAATAGTCCACATGAAAGAGAATTCATATGAGGTATGCGTATGGAGAACTGCCCTCCATCCATCCAATCACTCCCCCTCCATAAAGCCAGATGACCTTTTGTGAGGCTTTTTGTATGCAAGTACCTGTATATCTTACAGCTATTACACGTGCCCAACAAAAATAAATTATTAAACATAGATACAGCATGAAAATATACATATTTTGGTTTAATTTACTCACAGTTTTTTTTCCAGGGACTTTTATTACACAGATGTTCAAGATGGCGGAGGTTGGATGTATTCCAAAAGCCTAATATTTGCTCTGAACCCAGTTTTGTGGTATGATGGAGATCATTGCTTTAAAAACCAGTCCTGTTTCAATGATACAGCAGTAAAGTTAAAGAAAGCAGCCCTTCACCGTGACTCTAGCACTACTCTGCTTACCAGTGGAAACAGTCTTCCCAGGCTTGAAAGGCTCTGCAGGACTCTGCTCCGTCTTCCATCCATAGAAAAAAATAAATCAATATATAAGGCAGCAAAAGTCCCTCAGGGTAGCCTGATTTCCAGGTTACACCGGTAAGCAGCTAATATGTTTACATATTAAGCCATTCTAAAGGTGGCATAGTCAAGATTAATTAAAGCAAAGGAAGCAAGCAAAGGGATAAATGACCAGACAAGACCAGAAGGATGGATATGGTGGACTCCTGAAGGTAATTTATATAAAAGCAACAACAAATCCTTCTTCCTGCACAAAAAAACAGTATGAACTTTTCTATTCAAATTTCTGTACATTTTCTACATACCCAAAGACCAGAAAATGCATTAAATGTGGCTTAATGTTAAATTAAAGCTAGTATCAAGGTTTTTTTTGCCTATACCATTTGTCTCCGTAAAGGACTTGTAATATGTCCAGTTATATGTTGCCACCTGACTAAAGAACAACCTCAACAACCTCCTGCTTTCTTTTTTAGCAGGAAAAAGAAAGTATGACATACAAATAAAGAAATGTAAAACTCATGTAGACACCCTTCACTCTGAGAGAGGTTGAACAGATCCTGACCAGAGCAGCAAACACTTTCAAGGCTTGTGTAATTGCTTTTAACTGTTGCTCTTGGAATTGCACGATTCTTTTTCAAAGTCACAAATCACAAAAAGTGACTGCGATAGAGTGAAACATTTTGATTTCAGATCACTTGTAACGCATCTAACTATTCCGACTGATGCTTCAGTCAGGGCACCCTGGGTCATGTCTTGCCGAGAATATCAATAGTAAATCAGTTCTTCCACCTTCAGTGTGAAGGGAAGAGAAAAACTCTGTCCAAAGCAATAAAACGTTCATTGTGTTTTCAGAATTTTCTTTTGCACAGTCGAGGTCCTGAGGTTTGGTTTGATTCCTGATAGTGTTGCGGCTGCCTAAACCCTTTCGTTTGACTCTATTCATTTGGAACATTTTCCCATTCAAACACGCGGCTTTGGTTAAAAACAAAGGATTGCTTATCTCAAAGAGCTGGGTTTCTTCCCCTCATGCTTTGAAAATAACGCACAGTAAATAATGGCAAATAAATGTACAAAAGCGTCTCCTTGAGCTTATTCAGGTCAGCTTTCCTTACAAACATTGCGCTGCAATGTGCCTAACATCAAAGAGTTGTCATACATGTGGGCATGACAAATAATGCCAATCTCTGTTTGCATGCAATGCAGTTTTTGTGTTTCCATTCCCTCTCTTCCAAATTTTTTGCTTTACTTTAACATGCATTAGCTGCAGATGGAGAAACTAATAATTTCCGACAACTACTGATAGATGGCTTATCTCTAAGGAGAGAGGACCTCATGCAGGCAGCATCAAGTGATAACAGCTTTTTCATGTTGCAAATTAATTCCTGAACATAATAACCAGAGGCGTTTTGGTGAAAAAGTATTTCATTTATAATTAAACAACATGCCGCCAGTTGATATTTTAACTACTTTAAGCTTTGGCCTGTGAAGCTCCATCCTCTGGACAGCCACATAGAAAAAGTATTTTATAAGATTTTTTTTTTCTTGGGCTCTTGAAAATACTCTACTTGTTTTCACCCTGCTCCCTTACCTAACCTTTTTAACTCTATTCTTGGAAATCTTGGAAAGTAAGAGTCCTCCCTTACTTTCATTGTTTGAACGACAAGTTCATGTTATCATTCTATTTCTCATCAAGGGAGGCAATTTATTTGGTGTCACAAGATTGCACCCCAATTTCGGTTCATTCTAATGTTAATCTTGTGACATGTGGTCTTGTGAAAAGGAGCTGCAGAGGAGCTCTCGTAATGGAATTTAAATCAAGCCATGTTCCAAATCTAATTCTGAATATCAGGAGGATCAGATTGAGATAATGACAGCCAGAGATTTCTGCCTATGTTGTTAAGCAGAATTTGTTCCCCTTTGTTAAAATACCTGCTTCTAGAGGCCCAGTTGCTCATGTCTGCTATTACATTACATCTAGTTGCATCATGCTGAACCCCTTTGAAGTCGCAGTGGCATTCCTTACCCCCTTATTCGGCTCCAACTCCTTTGACCTAAATCTAAAGATAATCATGCTGAAAAAGAAAAAAAAAGAACCCAAATCACATGATCCCGTTTAAATCAATGGGTTTGCATATTAAATTCAAAACAAGGTGAGTATCACTCACACTTAAGCATCTGTTTTTGTGTTTGATATGGCAGTTCAAGCAGAGTTGCTCTACGGTCATGTTTTTAAAAGGTTGGTTGCAGATCAGAGACCTTTCATTCCTTATCTGTCAGTTATTAGGTTCACACTCAAATCAGATTCCGGGGGGCCTATTTTAAACGTTTTCAGTTTGTTTCGTTTGGTCCTGCTTTTTCAAATATATTCCTTATCTCACTCAATACATCATTTGATCTATTGTACCTCCCATTCTGTGTATTTAATTTGTCAACTACCTTCCATCCTTTCTACCACCCCATTCAACAAGTTTGTTGTAACACTTTCCTTCCTTTGTTGTTACTTCCTTATCACTTGCTCTGTGCGCGTCTTCATATTGGCTCTCGCTGGTCTCCAAAGAACAGAGCCGGCTCATCCAAAGCAAACAAAGCTCACAAAGCAGGCATGCATGACATTAATAGAAGGACTCTTGATTTTCATACTTCAGTTAGTTCACTTAGGTACAAACCTCCCGCTCTCCCTCCACACACACATCTACCTATATATTCCAATGAGTCCTTCCTAGTTTGCAGAGCTCAGACTGCAAACATTTGTATGTAATCAGGACAGAAATTTTCTGTACGCTAACCAAGTGCCATAATTACCAACAGGAGCCTGCCAGCCCGAGTGAAAAGACAGCATTAGAGAAGTTTCCCTCTCTCTCTCGCTTTCAATATTTCTCAATACTCATTCCAATCTTCATTTCATCCTTATAGTCAATTTATATTCTCTTTGTGGAGACTGAGGAGCCATTGCACATTGTTGCAAATTAAGTTGTTCGTTGAAATTAATGCATGCCAACTGAAATATAAAGGACTGTTTTGAATTTGCCAAAATGTGAAATGTACAAATATGCCCCTGAAAATTCAAATGAGGTAGTGATTTAGGAGCGGTAGGATGAAATACTGCCAGGACTGCTAGGCCAATGTTGCTTAAATCCTTCAGAATTCACTCTGAACTCATAACCCAACAGCAAATACATCAAAGTGACAGTCATGCAAACTCAATCTTTAGCTCTTTCAACTCAGTTTTCTTCATGTTCTCAGTACTCTTTACATCCTTTGATGGATATTGTAAACATCTACATCAAAAGCCGTTAAAAAGAATCTATGTACTAAAACGAATACAAAATAAGGAACAATAGGCAACTAGAAAATTTCTGAAAAAGTTTAAACATGGCCTGCCAAAGTTTGCCAGTCCATTGGAACCCAACATTTTAATGCTAAAAATTAGCACGAATGCTAAAGTAAACTACAATGTACTTAATATCATGTGGAGAGTCACAAGTATGTTGAATAACATGGATTTACTCCATTCAGTATGTTAAAATTATTGCATAAAGCTAAAATTAGCCAAAATGCTAATGTTAGGCTAAATGCTGCAGGTGACATGTGGGATATAGCTAGCACGTTGTGTTATGTTGATTTCCTCCATTCAGTGTGCTAAACATGGCTAATAAATAAAAAATAGCTTAAAAGCTTTTTTTAGGGAAAAATCTGCTGCTAATGTGGGCAGTGCACCACTAGTCCTAATGTTGATGCACTGCCTTCTGATTTTTACTTCTGCAAAAGTAAGAAGCAGATGTTTACTTCGTGGCACTTCGTTCCCAGAAAACACTTTCATCAACAGATTAACAATAAATATTGTTATTGGTCAAAAACATACAATTTCTTCTGCTCTTTTGAAATGCTGCTTATCTTATACGACTTACTACTTAAGAAGAATTGTACAGTAGGTGAATATGGAAAAAAGGTAAAAATGTTTTTCTTTTTTGTCATTAGTGGTAAATATGTCATAAAACAGACATTCAACACAAAAGTAAAAATCTACTTTGTGGCAGTTCATAAACAGAAGAAAATGTTCATGTCTTCACACCAAACTAATTATTGTTTATAAAACATAAGCTCTTTTGAGCTTATCTGCTCAGACAAAAGAAAATTACAGTTGGTAAATTTAGCTGAAGTAAAAAGCTTTGTTTACTTTGTGGCACTTAGTTACCAGAAAACACGCTCATCTCTTAGCAACAGATTAACAACTAATATTGTTATTGTTAAAAAAAACATAAGATTTCTTCTGCTCTTTTGAAATACAACATTTCTTATATTACTTAAGAATTGTGCAGTTGGAGAATTTTGCAGAAAAGTGAAAATGCTTTTTCTTTGTTTGCCATTGGTGGTAAATATATTATAAAACAGACATTTAACACAAAAGTAAAAATCTGATTTAAACTTTGGTGCAGTTCGTTGACAGAATAAACCACCAATCTCTTAACACCAAATTTATAACAACATTATTGTTTATAAAACATAAGCTCTTTTGAAATACTGCTCATCTTTTTTATTACAGTGGATAAATTTTGCAAAAGGAAAAATCAAATGTTTACTTTGTGGCACTTTGTTACCAGGAAACGCGCTTATCTCTTAGCAACAGATTAACAACTAATATTGTTATTGTTAAAAAAACATAAGATTTCTTCTGATCTTTTGAAATACTACTTATCTTATACTACTTACAGGAAATGTGTAGTTGGGGGATTTTCACCAAATTAATAACAAGTAATACTAGAACATTTCTGAAGAAATTTAAACAGGGTCTGCCAAAGAGTGCCCGTTGGTTGGAACCTGGCATTCTGATGCTAAAAATTAGCATCAATGCTGAAGTAACCTACAATGTAGTCAATAGTTTGTGGAGAATTACAAGAATGTTCCCTAACATGGACTTTTCCCATTCAGTATGCTAAAATTAGTGTATATTCTAAAATCTGCCAAAATTTTGCCTAAAAGCTGTCAGTAGTATTTGGGGTATCCGTTACTTTGACTAACTCCATTCAGAATGCTAAATTTGCTAATACATAAAAAACTAGAAAATTTCTGAAGAAATTTTAACGAGGCCTGCCAAAGTGTGCCCGTCGGTTGGAACCCAGCGTTCTGATGCTAAAAATTAGCATCAATGCTAAGCTTAGCTGAAGTATTGTCAATAGCATGAGGAGAATCAAAAGCATGTTGAATAACATGGACTTAGTCCATTTAGAATGGATGCTTATTTTAAGGATAATGGATAATGCTAGTGCACTGCTGACAGACGGGAGCAATGCCTCATACTTATAATATCACTTACTATAACTTAGGCTATCTTAAAGAGACACCACACAATTACGACTGTTACACAGTGATCTCTATTGAATACAGTGTTGCACTATTTCATTTGATGCCATTCTTCACAAAAGGGTGAGTGCAAAGGGACATGTAACAATTTTGTGTTAAAATTCTAACATACATTCTAGGCTGTGGTTCGGAAGTCATAATTTCAGATTTGCATTCCAGAAAAGGTTTTGAACACTGGGTACTGCTACATTTTATTATGTTACACAATTTTGTTGTGGTTTCTAATTGAGCCGATCACATTCGGTAATAAGTAACATAAGGTAAAAGTCAGCAATAGATTTCTTGTATTTTATAAGTCCATAAGTCATACACCTGTTGAAAACCCTGGCCATGTGTGAGGGCCTAAAATGTGTCTATATGCACGTCAGAGTACATAGTTGTCCCTGGCTCACATTCCAATACCAATATATGACTTTTTTTTCCATGTGATTTAACAAAGGATGAGTCTAACAAAAGCAATTTAAAGCAACAGATAAAGACATATGCTGCACCTTGGATGCTTGTAACATTGCAAAATAATCCATCTTATAAGAAGAAACAGGGATAGAGAGTGAGAGGGAAAAAGAGAGAGGCGGTGAGAAAGTGGTGTTGTTAAATGCCCATTTCATTATTGATAAGCATTAGAGGCAAAAGCAAGTCACCCTGTTTGATTGACAGCTGACTCTCTGCCACTGATTTTCCACATGAGAGAGAATGAGGTGAGTCAACTTGTGAAATATATGATGGTCCAATTTCACTTCAAATAAAGCGCTGGGTTCAAAAACACAAGGAATGTAAATATTTATCTGAGCAAGAAAATGCGAGCTAATGTAAAGTGTGGGAATTAATCTTTCCCTGCAGACATTTGGATGAAAATGTAAATCAAATGCAAATGTAATAAAATAAAATAATATGAAAAAGAAAATATTAGATGTAAAGTAAGATAGTTATGTTCATATATGGCAATATGAACAGTGGGTTTATTAAACAAGTGCATCTTAAAAAGTAGTAAACATTAAGGTACAACCTTAGGTTTTCTTGTGCCAATAGCTAACATAAACACTAAGGGTTGTCATCATTCAATGATAACATTTTCACAAACAAACTTTTAAAAAGTTATCTTTCTTTTGGAACTTGTCTATTCATCTGGATTCATCATGCATTACAAAGAAAATAATGCTTGTATCACATTTTCTGTAATAAAAGCCTGTGTTCAAACAGAGTCAGCGTCTAATGCCCAGTGCAAACAAATAAAGACCAGACACTAATAAAAGCTGGAAAACAAACCCTCTCTTCCGCGCTGATAAAAAATCTGGGATGCTGCTCAGGCCTGGTGTCTTTTTAGCAATAAAGAAAAAAACAATGTCAGCATGATAAGATTCAGACTGGCTACTGGTAATGGCAAGTTAGCTATGCTTCAGGTTTGAGAATAGTATCAGATGTGCATATTTTCCAAAGTGCATGTATATTTAAATTGTTATTTGCTCAGTCTAGTGCTGCTACTACTTGTTAAATGATGATCATTTTGCAGAGAACAATCAATGAAATTGCATTACCCCATCTTTTCCCCCAGTTCAAAATCATACATTTTAGATAAATAGTCTTATATCTTAAAATTTTTTCTCATTTTATGCTCAAAATTTTCAGCTGCAAAAAGATTACACTCAATTAGGTGTACAATTTATGACCATGTCTGTAATTTAAGTGTGATCGTTTAATTTCAATTTATATGAAGTTACATTGATGTGTGATGGCACCATGTGGATTCCCTGTTTTACTTGCTGAATGTTAGTGGAAACAAATGAAAATTAAATGCAATTAAATATGTCATTTTCACTTTAAAAAGTGACAGGTAAAAATAGATTGCAATGGCTTTTTTTTCTATGATTATGTCTGTCAAAATGATGGACAACAAAAACGTCTGGTGCAACCTCTTTGTGAATACCTTGTTTATTACAGCTGAAATTTCATCAGCACCTGACGAAATAACGGTTTTCGTGGCCTGGTTGATTTGCTCCAAACATGTGGATGGAAAAACGCCTAATTCACTTTTTTGGTGACATTTTAAAGGCTCACTAAAAATTTGCATGACAATTGAATGGAAATATGGCTTGTATGTTAAACTGTCACGGCCTTTGTGTCAGGACACCAGCCTCTAATGACAACTTGGGCGTTTGTCAGAGAGACAAAAGGATTTCACAAAGCAGCAGCATTTAACGCCCCTGAGAATAAGACTTGGTTGTAAAGATCTCAGAGCATTTGGACTTCAGAATCACTTTCCAAATCCCTTTCTTGGAAGCTGTATTAGAGATGTTTTTCCTCTATTTCCCCACAAATATAACCTTCTTTGCCATTAATAAAATTTTACTATATTCTCTTTAAACTGCATCCTTCTATTTCCTGTTATATTTTATGTTAATTAATACAAAAAGCATTACACTAGACCACTAAAATACCAGTCAGATAAATAGATCCAAGCTTTCAAGCTACTAAGAGTTTTAATTCAATAAAACCTGTGAAATGACATTCATATTTTACAGGTTTTATTGTCAATATAAGTTACTTTACCAAAATATACCCATAATGAAATTAGTTTAGTGAAATTTTTTTTTTTTTCTTTTTAGGTACACACAGCAAGAACCACTTTAGATTTTACAGCCTGAAGTGGATCAGCTGGCATGAACCTAACCAAGTTAAAGTTATGTCAAACTACTTCTCAAATATTGTTTTTCACATTCCAAAAGGTATCTCTGTTGCAGAGGAGTTCCCTTTTCCTTTTTTGCCCCGGCATGTGAAAATTTAACTGCCTCATTCATGCATGATGCCTCTGCAATAATAATAATAAATCAGCATGGACTTACGAATAGACAGCCAAGTCAGACTTCCATTTGATACAAACAAACAACGAAACAATGTCAAGGCCATTCATGAGTGGTTATAGATAATTTCACATGTGATGAGTATTGCAGGTTTGTCTCCCTGCATCTGTTCACCCAACCTTTAACCTGACCCGAAGCTGCTTCTGACTCCGAAGAACCCATACTGGGACTGGATGAATACACGTCCATGTCTGCAGTGCTGACCTTTTTCCTCAGTGAAGCAAGACTTCCTGGTAGCAACAAAGCCAACTGCTGAAGAGATTGGAATCTCCTTGAAGCGTCTCAGGTCCACAGTTGAATGTTTCTGATCTTACTGAGGCAGTGGGGGAAGCCAGTGATCAAGGAAGAAATATTTAACTCTGAGATAGAATATTCAGAGTGAAAGCCAGACTGTTTTTAATGAGGAATTTCAGAATTGTCTCCATCTTTGCTCTTGTAATAACAAAATATTTAGTCTAATAATCCGCCCTGCATGCATATGTGGTTTGACGGAAATAGACAAAATGAATGAACCGAAAAGCAGAAATAAAACTTGACCAAAAATGCTTCAAAAACTACAAATATAAGTGTTAATATCTGAAAAAGACATGATAGGGAGTAAAAACTGAACACTGGCTAGGTTTTTAAAACAATGGCCAACATTAGACTTTTCTAGCATATTCAGCAATCTAGCCATATAATGTATGTGTGTTCCTTTAGAAGGTAATAACTCTTACAGCTTCCAAGTTAAGATCTTATGTTAACCCATGTTTACTTTAATAATAAAAACAGATTTGCAAAATCAATACCAACATTCCAGAAATCCCACATTAAAGCACAAACAATGTGTTTGAAAATCCATTCTCTCCTCTGTATGCATTTGAAACCCTTTTCAGATTGAGGCATTTACGTGCGTTTAAAAACTCTTAAATAAAGTCTGGTATTTTCTGGGGTTTTTTTGGTCCACAATGACTTCAGAGCAGGCAGCATGTGTGCTGCACAACAGGTTGAGATGACCCCACCAGATGTTTCTTCTTTATCCTCGTTTCTCCCTCAAGAGAATATAGTAAAACTCAGTGCAGCAAAACACAAACACACAGATAGGAAAAGCGTGAGTACATCAAAAAGAGCTTTGCGGCAGGTAAAGTGATCTATGCTGCCAACATGGGAGCTGGAAGACAGAGCTTTAGAAGTTTAACATATGGCTTCATCATATGGTTGAAGTCAGTTAACAGGAACTCACATCTGTCATGCTTGTTAAGATGGAGACTCCAGTGCATTCAACAATATTGGACACCAGGAAGCAGTTAGAAAGGTTTATTTGGGGCGTGCCGTGGTGGCGTAGGGGTTAGCGCGACCCACATTTGGAGGCCTCAAGTCCTCGACGCGGCTGTCGCGGGTTCGACTCCCGGACCCGGCGACATTTACCGCATGTCTTCCCCCCTCTCCCTCCCCCTTTCCTGTCAGCCTACTTCATGAAAAGGGACACTAGAGCCCACAAAAAGACCCCCTGGAGGGGTTACAAAAAAAAAAAAAAAAAAAAAGGTTTATTTGAAAACATGCTCATTATTCTTCTCGGAATAAGGCAGAAGTCCAGGTCAACTCTGGGAGGAAAAGTGAGAGGTCAATAGTGACCTGAGATGTTTGAAGGTTGAAAAAGTAATATAGAAGGAGAGTAGATTTCTTACTGTGAGAAGAGGAGATAGTGTTCCAGGAGGAGGTGAGTGTATATGAGTGGGCACGACAAAACCATGAACAAATCTACTTGGGGGGCATTTTGAGTTATTTACAGATTGTCAACGTGTGGATTTTAAGTTTTTACAATGATGTTAAACACACAGCGTTTTGGCTGGAACCAATAAAAGTATGTGAATACCGAAACAAAGACAATATATTAATCGCCTGTGTATTTCTTCATAACATCAACTAAGACATATAGCAAGAAAAATAAAAATAGCTATTTTCTCAGAAATGTATGGGGGTTTTTTTCTGTGTTGGCAACTTATTCCTGGTTTTCCTGCAGTGTGTTTCATATCCACAGGAGTTGAAGGTGGAATGGGATTGATGAATGGGTTTGTGAGTGTGTTAGCTTTGTTTCCAGGTTGGAGCAGTGGAGTGGTGAACATTGGAGGGTGGACATGCTGATGAGGGAGGTTTGAAAAATCTAGCTATAGTAATTCCTGGAGGGTGGCCAAATGAGTGAGGAGGGGATTTACAGAAGAAGTCTTGAAAAGAGACCCCCAAACAGATGGAGGAAATGAGGAAGCGATCTGCTAAGAAATGGGTTTGTCAGAGAAGGAAAGATAACAAATGTAACTACAAAGAATTCAAGTCATAAGGTGTCACTGGAAGTCGTAAGTCTGATTACCACTTGCATGAAAAGCAAAGTGGCATCTGCCTCGGGTTACCCGCTTGTCTTTAAGCCCCTCTGGTTACACCCTTCAATTAGAATGTATGACCCACACACATTTTCAAATATCAATATCATGTAGAATCAAGACCTTACTACTTAAGAGGCTGTGTTAGCTGTTAGCAATCAAGCAATATAATATCAGTTACTCCTAATTATTTGTTTAGAGACCAATACATTTTAACAACTGCATGTAAAGGCAGTGGGAAATAGGCATTTTATTATTTCTCATCATGATATTTAGAATATAGTCCTCTGCCCGCTCAGGAGTGGCTGGAGAGACATTGTTTTAATGGAAGTAAAGCACAGTGGTTCTCACTAATGCATTAAAATGGCTGTCAAAAGGCTTTCAGCTGCTGCACCACAATTAGGATTCTGTCACTGGCCGTTGGATGGCTAGCTTCCCAAAGCACTGAATTACAGTGCTGTCAAGTGTCTAATATCACTTATCATTTTGGCAAGCACATATCTGTTGCAAAATACCAGGGCTGGTACAGACACCGAACAGTTAACTCACAATACATTTTACAAATTCTGTTTGAGGCGCTTTGCAGTGTTGGCTAATTGGCACATATCTACAATTATATCAAATTATACATATGCAAAAGAGAAGTTGTTACTTTCCCCTTCAATTTTGTCCTTTTTTCCCTTTACCCTCGGTAAGGTTGTCCACATGGAGACTGACTAACAAGTGTTAGTTTTAATAAAGTCGTATAACCATAGCTCATTAACAGCAGTGTCAGACTGTTGCTTCCTTCGAAACATGCTTTTTAATGACCCCCGTGGGATAGATCATTTGAATACGCATCGGTGATCTTTTTTATGTAAAACAGCACAGCTTCTTGGACTCCCTGTAAATTGGTAGCAAACATGCATTGTCTTCTAATGCAGATTCATATGCACATAAGCAAAATATGAGTGTGCATACAGAATTCTGTTATGCCAAACAAAAACATATCTAGTTGGAGTTAATGCCCTGGAAATGTCCCTCCTCTACCCAACAGCTTAAAATGACATATACAGTGGGTTTCCTCTCTAAAAATGTACACGTTGTAAACATTACCACCTCAAACTTAGGATTGTATGTGTTAGACTAGCAGAAGTGGTGTGTCATTGTAGGGTAACTTTACATCAGTACAGGATTTCTGATATAAAAACAAATTCTAATAATAACTTGGAATGTGTAGACCGCATATATTTTTTGTAAAATTTGTAAAATCACCACTGCTGGTGTTTTAGGGAACGTCTGCTAGCTTTCGCTCCTTAAAAATAGGCCAAAGTCAGTCGGATTGTCTCCCAACATCTTTTAAGGGGCAATAATATGTATGTTCAGCTTTGTGCTATTTTATTTTTAAAAATTACTGAAGTTGGTAGTTGTGTGATGGAGAAATGTAAAGAAAGGTAAATGGATGGATGGATGGATGGATGGATGGATGGATGGATGGATGGATGGATGGATGGATGATATTAGTACTCTTGCAAGACAAGTCTATGTGTCGGATGGCGACCCCTCTTCATCTCCCAACACCCACAAAAAAATGCAATGCAATTACTTTTTTTTTTCATTAGTCTTCTGATTACTGGAGGAGAAGACATGCTGTAACTGTGTCTTTGTTATTGTTTCTATTGATGTACAATCAGTGGTCCCTCTGGACTTGGCAAAACCAAGTATGGTTGGAACGAAAGTGATATAAAGAAGTTGCAAATTAGGTTTCCTAAAGATGTATTGAACCATTTAATAGACGTCAATAACAACTGTATTCAAACAACTGCAGAAGCTTGCTAGATTAGACTTCCTTTTTCTCACACACACATTGAGGTGAAAGAGTCCTGTTTGAATGCACACACAGAAATATCTCTTGTCTTCTATTTTACTCTGCCAGGAAGAAACCTGTTAAGTTATTACAAGGGCTCCTTTGTGTGTAGTTTCTATAGTTCACAGGAGAGCGCTTAATACAACCGTGTGATGCCAGTTTGGCATGCTTTTTACATTTGCCTCCATAAAAAAAACCATTGGGAGAAGACACAGCATGGCACATGTCTCCAGAGAGGCACAGAAAAGGAGCACAGGCAGCCAAAGTGTAGGTGTTTAGCTGCTACGTACCTCAAAAGTCCCTATAAAGAAAGCGTATAATCTTCCTGAATGTTATTGATCTCAACTCCCAGTTGCTATCCCAGGGACCAGAGGAAAACATGTTGAGGTACCTCCACAGTAATAGGAACCTAAATATTCTTTGTAAAAACAACATTTAAGGAAGGATTAGACAAAGACATCAACATTTCTGTTGAACTCCCCATGTCAGCCTTGTGCCTGTTTTGTATCAACATTCATATATCACAAATAGATACAACTTCACAAAATGGGATGTCAGAATTTTTTTTAAAATGCACAGCAACAAAAAGAATGTCAAGTGACATATTTCCCATGGAAACCAGTTATGCTGAGGAAATTTTTGTATGATATTGGGCATTTGGTCCTGTCGAATCATTCGATGTAATTGATGGCAGACCCAAATTAATACTCCACTATTATTATTATTATTATTATTATTATTATTATTATTATTATTATTATTATTATTATTATTATTATTATTATTATTTTCACTTCCAGTAAGAAGAAACACATTGCTAAAATTAAAAAGTTATTTTATACCAATCTCCTAAAGGCATAAATAATTTAGAAAGTAACTTTAGGGTGTCAAATGGGAGTGGAGATGGACACGGGTTAACTGTTTTCCATATAGGGTTAGGCCAAAATGAACAATATGATAACTTTGATTCATGGCATTAGGGTATTAACAGAAATGCTTAAGCCATAAATATGTCCCTCACCTTTGTTTCAGCCAGGGAAGAGGGGCAATTTAAACTGGTACATGGAAGTTATTCTGCAATTGTTAAATGTTTTAAAACATTTTAAGACCTTAGTTTACTTTGATACTTATAGCTAACTGCTATGGTTAATGCTATAAAAATAAAGAATGATTACCCAGAGCACATTAAAGAAGGAAGAATGGGGAATAAGAAGGGGCTCCAACCAGATTGAGTTGCCAGGTGTCTTGGAAAGGGTTGTGTATTAGGTCAGGAAAACTAGTAGGAATGTGTTTTGTCTATACTCTAGTCTAGACAGATGAAAGAATACAAGAAAACCTGTTAAAGAAATACGAGTATGAAACAAAAAAGTTAGATAAGAAAAAGTGGTATAGGGCGATGATACATGTATGTACGAGTAGCAAGAGAGCAAAGAGAGAGGCAGCAAGGTAGAGACAAAAATGGGTAAATAGAGGGATTGAGATGAATGGATGTGCAAATTGTTGGACAGACTGAGGATAGAGATATAATTGAATGGATTAGGGTTAGACACAGGATATATGATGGATAAATAGGGAGGAAATGAGAGAATTTATGAAGAGAGCAAAAACGTGATTGGTCCAGATGACTTACTTATACAGTTATGGAGATGTCTGGGAGAGACAGGAGGAAATCTTTTTCCCAAATGTTTAACGTAAACCCTGAACATGAGAAGATAATTAAAAAATGAAAAATAAGCGTGTTGTACCAATGTGCAGTAATTTTTAAAGGACAAGGGTGATGTAAAGAGCTGTAATAATTATATTAAAATAAATAATGAGTCAATGGCTTAATCATTTATTACTAGAATTAATGAGCCATACTAATAAGATTTGTGAGAAAGTTTTTGAAGTTAGGTTTGAAAAAGAGGTGTTTGTTTTAACTTTAAATGCATGTTTTCTTTGATATTGTTGAGGAAGTGTGCAAAATGTCATTAGGAATTGCACTCCGTATTGTGGATCAAGCGAAAACATAAGTTTCGGGAGCTAAGAGTTAAACAGTGGCACTTCATGGGAAAGTCATAGATAGCAGAGATGTATGTGAGAGTGAACAGCAAGACTGATGATGTCATAATGTTGGGCAAAAGGACAGGTGCAGGGAACAACAACAACGACAGCAATGGAATGGGAAACCAAGAAAGTTTCTTGAAAAATTAGATTAGAACAGAAAGATGAATATCTTTGAGGTTGAAGGTGAATGTTGGATGAGATAATTAAGAAGGAAAGTTCTTATTGATCTCCATGGAGAAGTAAGTGTTTCCATTGAGATTGTGATTGGTAGGGCGTGAGGGAGTGGCAGAGTGGATAAATTATGTCTCTCAGAGATTTGGAGAGTGGACAGGCAGGGGAAGATCAGCAGAGGTCCCACGTAGGTGACTACACAGGAGCAGTCTGAAGAACAGTGAGGGGACAGATGATGAGATTCTAGAGGAGATTTCCTATCAACCACACCCTGCTGAGTTGGAAGGTAGGAGACTCATAGAAACACCCTCTAGCCTGCATATAACCCTGTGAATGAGCCTTGTTTTAGACATGACAGAGGAGTTTGAGTTGAGGGTGGAAATGCATCAATAATTAGCTTGAGACATGTTTAATATTGAGTTGCAAGGAAAGATAAAATGGAGAGATGGAGGAAAACGGTACAAAAGTTTTTTTGTACTATTTTTCACCTAAACAAGTTAATTTCAAGTTTGTAAGGTTTTTGCATAAAGTATGTAATCTAATGAGAACAGACTGGGTTATAGAAATGTTTACTTTGTTTAATATTAAAGATAAAGAAACCCCACCCTAAATTCCCAGTACCGCAAAGATTTGTTATTGAAGCTTTAAGGAGTAGTTCTAATACCTACTTCCAATTGCAGCATTTGTCAGTATGGTAGCCATACCACTGAAAATCTCTGACTAATTATACAAACGTTATCAGTAGCAGCACATAAAAAAGTTCCCAAAGAAATAGAAGAACATTTGTTCTTGCAGCACCAAAAGAGGGACCAACTCTACTATGTCTAAAAAATCAAATCCACTTTGTTCACAGAATCTGAATGCACCAACAATTTAGTAACATTGATTGGATTGTTGGAAGTGTGCCATGTTCTGCATGTCTTTTCCCTTTTTCTTGTTTCTTACCTTCTTTTAGCAAATCTGTGAAAAGGAAATCCAAAAGTACTTTCACAAACAAAGCTCCAAGCTTATTCTGTCCCAAACTTTATTTCAAATGAGTATTTAAGTAATTGGAAATCTTTTAAGTTGGCAAGGGATAATTTATATCCACTGCAGTAAAGAAGAGAAGAATACATGAAATATAAATCAGTAAGATAAAAAAATAAAACACCCAACATTATTATTTTTTTACACATCAGTGCATATGCCTATTTGAGTCTGCCACAAAAACATACAATTACAGAAGTAGATCATTTTGTGAGAAGTGTGTTTAAAATGTTATTCGTGGATGACACGAATAACATTCGTGTCATCCACGACACGAATGTTATCGTTATCACTGTCAATGATAAGTGACAGTAATCACTTATCATTGTGCCTTGTTTGCGTATTCCACCTTCAAAGTTTTACATGATGTTTTCCTTCTATGCCTGTAAACTCTATGCTTCATTTTGAAAATCTACCTGTAAACATTGTTTGCTGTTGATCAATTTTTTTATAAGACCAGTCTTGGTAAGCATGTGCTATAATATACCGTAATCAAAATAATGTTTGCATTTAGAGTTGCATATAAAGAAATACTTAATTGTTATTTATAAATATACTCATGCTACCAAAGTATTTTTGGCACTGTCAAAATAGAAAAGAAAACAATTTCTGCATTAGGTGTATTTAGTTCCCTCTGGACAAGCTTTACAATGCTACATTTTTACAATAAAGCTACAGCAAAGCTAGATTTGGTATTCATGTATGAGTTAAATGGGTAAACAATTTAATCCAGACTCAAAGCATTTAACATTCACTAATGTCAAAGCTAATCCAGATATCCAAATTTATCCCCAAACCCACATGTAAGCAATTCAGTTGGGGATTGGTTGGGGATGGACTCTATATGAACAGAATATCTGTATTTACTTATTTGAGCTGTAATTCGACTGAATCTTGCTGTGAATAAATTTACACAATGCAATGTTTACCACTGTACCTCTTAATTGTATGTTGCGGACGCTGTGTGTTTATGATAATCCGTGAACATCTGTTTCTCCACAGAGAATATGTTTAAATAAGCAATTGGTTTTGTTAAGGCCATTGAAACCAAATGTATTTGTAAAATAAAATGTACAGACAGAATGTCACTATGTAAGTGTCATATTGTTAGTGAATGTCTGTAGGTAGTGTGAAAAATGATTTTAGCATGTGTATATGAAAACACACATCCCTGTTTTGTTTCAGCATTAGAAATAGCCTCCGTTGGCAAACAGAATGCACATTTCTCAGTGAAAAGGTGAGCTTGTTCCCTTAAGTTTGATTCTTTCCTTTCTTATGTTGAAGAGGAAACTGTTTGGAGTGGAATTGAAATAACAAATATCACCAAATGAGGGTGGGCAACAGCAGCTGTTCAGTCAATGGTGGGCCTGCTGGCTGCGGAAGATAAGCAAATAGGAGACTTTCCTTCTTGATGTCGACTGACGGTCCAAACTGTGCAGGCAGCGCAGGCACCACAGTCTGTCTTCATTTACTTCATGCTCAATTGTTTCCCAGTTTCCCCATTAAAATTCAGAAATGGTTAACATAAATCCATTATACCGACGCTGATAATACACAACTTGCAGTGCAGATAGCAATTTTATTTCTTATTACACAACTTGAAATACTTACGCTATTACAGGTACAGCTTTAGGCCACACTCTTATCATTAACTCATGAACTCTGGTAGGTTTCATAAATTTAGGCCGTTTAAAAATGTCCAGATACTTTCAGTCACTGAAAGTTTAGAAATACTATTACACTGTCAAAAGTAAGACTTTGTTTCACATGTGCAGATATGAATTTGCAATCATTTTTAAATTGGCAATTTTTGTTTCTCAACCAAGTATAACTCGATTACCTCTATCCTAAAACATTCATTTAATGTTTAAAATGTTCTTCAATATGCCATTTATCCATAATGCTTTTTAATACCGATATCTTCATATCTTGACCTTGTGTTTTTTTTCCTCACCTTTCTTCCTTGAAGGCATGATGAGCCGGTGTGGCCTCCAGCTTAACTCTTACAGAAAGTGGAACCAGGTGTCTAGGGCATTTCTCACTGATTTTATCATCAACCCATCCACAGTCCACGTTAAACTTCCTTCTCATCACTGCCTCCATTCAGTGGTTCAAATCTCCCAAATTAAATTAATTCAGACACATGTACTTTCCTTTGTTTTGATATAAACACAAGCTGAGACAGGATGGAAGGAACCTGAGATAAGGTTACTTGTGTTTCTTGTCAGTCAACATAGTATCATCTCATTGGTTTAATGATCAGCAGCCAGTGAGTGACTGTCTGAAATGACATGTTAATTGCAGTCCTGTTTAAGAACACCAACACCCATTCAAAGCAAAAGGAAGAAGTTGGCAGTGAATGATCCACATTTTATCCAGCTGTCACAGCTGTGAAGATAGATGGTACTCAGCTTCAGTGGATACTGTTGTTAACTGAGATACTTTTTGGTTCCTCAGCAAAATAGAGAATGTATGTGTCACAAAATTAAAACTGTGGCATACTTATTTATTTCAGTCACTTCAAGAAGGATTAACCTAAGATTAACAAATTCCACTGTCGGATCTTCCAGAAGCTAAATTGTTCAAACCTCAGTAACTAAAATTTGAGAACACATGCCCTGTTAAATAATCTTGATTGTCTTTACAAAAACTATGCCAAAATGCAGATGAAGTGTGTGAAAATCTAAAACACCACATTTAGCAGCAAGGAGTCATCTTCACAATCTCAGACACTCATGGTATCATCGAAGATCTTTGGCACTTTTCATAACTTCTTGAGGTTTGCAGACAGACACACTGTCAATGACTATGACAGAGCCATCAGAGATCTTTTGTAAATGGCAGCCTGGGGAGTTGATGGAGAAGTCTGCAGTGTAGAGGGTGAAGAGGAACGGAGCCAGTGCATTTCCCTGTGGGGCCTCCATAGTGCAGTCCAGCCTGTTGAAGACACAGCCCTGTGTTCTCACATTCTGTGGGCAGTAAGTGAGGTAGTCCAGGATCCACTAGGATATGTGGTGGTCCATTCCTCCTGACAGCTCCAGCTTGTCCCTCAGAAGTCCAGGCTGGATGGTGTTTAAAGCACTGGAGAAATGGAAGAACATGATAATGCTGTGCAATCTACAATTAGTCAGCTCTTCTGCATTACTGCCTCATTGAGGTATGGCAAAGAGGTGATCAGATTATGACTCTCCCTCCACATTCTTCTTGATTTTGTAACTTTGATATCCAAAATTTACTTTGAGAAGACATTTTGGGATTTTGTTTCTCCTCAGCCAAATTAATATACTGTTGTGTGGGTTCTACAGGCACTGACCTAAAAAGGTCAGTGCCTGTAGAACCCACAACATTTTAGGTTGTGGGTACCTATGTTTCTTGTTCATCCTTTTCCACCACACCTTTTTCTTTTACTTAACTTTTTTTATTAATGTGCAGAGATAGCACACACCACAGAAACCTGTCTTACTCTCCCAGAAAAAAAAACAATCTTCCTTCACAGTACTGTACATTTAAAATAATTTGTTTTGTTGTAGTTGTACTTTTGTGTAAATAATAAGACAACAATTTTGTTTAAATTCCTTTATCTCATTTATTTATGTAACAAGAATCTAACTGAAATAAATATTATTTTTGATAATATTCTTTCTTAAAATTTTGCTGCAATATGATTGCCTGAATTTTGTTTGAATGCTTAATGTATATTTTATTAAAGAGACCAACAAAACTATCTTAATTAGCAGCAGAAATCTATCTGAGCCATTTTGATTAACAAATATCGTCAAGTTTATAAATTGATTCTTTGTAATTATATCTGACATATTACACAGTTTCATCTTATTAGACATTTCTTCACTTGCTGCCACAACTTGACCCTTTCGCTGGTAGTGTTTTGCAAACTGCTTCGATAATCACACAATAATGACATTGTCAGACAGCAGGAGGCAATCTGTTCTGAAACAGGTCAGCTTTGTAACCGAGGGCAACACGATGGGTGATTAAGGAAAGGCATTTTAGATTAATTGTAGACCGGAACACTGATGGCAAAGGATATCTCTGCACTATGATGTGGACTAGATGACTTAGCCAATTTATGCTGTGGATGATTTGTAGCTTATGTTCTTGCTGGTATTTTCTTTTCCATCAGAGGTAAAATAGATGAGCAATAGGTGTCTGGTGAAGATTGTGTTAGTGGAAATTGATGCTTTTGGGCTCCAAAATCTCCCAGGTTGATAAGAGAAAGAAGAGGAGCTGTGGGGTCCAGAACAGATAGGGGGAAAAAATAGTGAATATGGTAAATTTAATGAGGTAAAGTATTCTGAAAGATTCGGAAAACTTTTTTCAAAACGTACTGCTGAATTGGATAAGCAACAGTGACGTTTGCACGGAAAAGTGCAAGATAGTAATCCATACTGTAGATAAGGATTTTTCTTTTAGCCGGTGAAAGGCCGATATAATTATTATTATTTTTTTTTAGGTGCTACAACTACTAGAGGGAGTTAGTCAGCACAGAGCATACGACTCAGTAGAGTCGCAACAGTACAGCCACATGCCAGACAGACCTGGGCAAACCCAGATTGAAAACAATAAAAGTTCTGAAACTCACCCCAGGAACTCATGCAGACTTACAGTACCTGCCTCCAATCATGTAAGTAGTCCTGATGTTGTTTTCTTTTCAGAAGCCTCTTAATGGTGGATGTTGTTATCTCTGAAGTAAAGATGTTAGCTTCAAGATGTCTGTGTTCTGCCGCTCTACTTTTGCTGCTAAAGAATCCATCCACTCTGCAGTTTGCGACTGCACAGATAGAAAAATGTATCTGTCTCTGGGTCAAATATAGGTGAGCATTTGGCCCAGACATGTAAACCCGGGGCTGAGGTCTTTCTTTCCGACAATGTTTTACCGGATAGGGTGATATGTTGGGGATGTAAATTAGCTGTGTGTTCTTTTCAAACGTTTATCTCTGGGGTCCTCAAATCCAGGTCTTGAGGGCCAATGTTGTGCAAATTTTAGATGTCGCAAACAACAGGTTTATTGTGCCAACATGGCAAAGTCAGATGTATATTCTGCAAGCTATACAGTGTACTACTGATCCCTATTAAATTGGCTGTTAAGATTATTTAGTTGTTGTTTTTTTTTTATTTTCGGGCAATTATCACTGATCACTTAAACACTAATAAACATGGGACCTGTTGATTGTCTTGCTGGTGTTTGCTAAAGTCTTCATAGCCAATTTTAGTCTTTACATGAGACATATGAAAACAACTTTTAAGTCTGAAAGGTAATCCCAATAAGTTGCTCAGATTTAATGTGGAAGTATTCCTCATATATTCTTATATTACTTGGACATGTTCTTTAATGCGTGATTGGTATTTTCATTTATTAAGTAGTAAAGTCAGAAAGCATGTTGACTTGTTAAGAAGAGCTGAGGAGATTTAAGTTTGATGAATTTTAGACAGACAGGCACTTACTGACAACTACAAGTGCCTAGATGACTCTAAAAAACCTGGACTATCAAAGCCACTAGTATCTTTTAAGGAAGGTAGAATTATCTCTTTTTTTCAAAATAACTGTGGGCAGCTTGAAATATTGTCAGTGCTTGGTGACAAGATCTCAAAACTAAGTGGCAAAGCACTAGAAACTCTTCAAACACCATATCTGCAACAAAAGCCTCTTTCCTTCTTTCTTTCTTTCTTTCTTTCTCATTGTGGTGATTTTTCTCAAAGCACAAGTAGATAGAATGTTTTTTTTTCTTCTCTTTGTAAGACTACCAGAGCTCATACAGAAGCTTCAGTACTTGTGGTATAAAAATTATCTAAAAATTTAATTCTGAAATCTGTCTACAACGCATCTCGTTTGTGGCACAGTTTTAACATCCTCTCTAACAAAGTGGTAGATAGTAAGAAGATCACAATGTTTTCAACCTCAATTGCAATGTTTAAAGTTATCTTTTATATAATATCTAATATATCAAGGAAAATTCCAATTCACTACTTCTAAAATGAAACCAAGTTGGCTTTCTGTTATGTTTTTGATATAGAAGAGATTTTTTTGGGTTTTACATATTACTTTTATTTTAACTAGCTTTTATAAGATATTTTTCACAATCTGCTCTGCTAATTTTGCCATGTATCCATCCAATAATGCATCATCTATACCCATTTATTTGTGGCAGGGAGTTGGTACCTCCAGCAGTCATTGGGCGAGAGTTGAGGAACACCCTGGACAGGTTGCCAGTCTATCACAGGTCATCTAGTAATCCACACAGGATTATTAGTCTTATGACAAAAAAGGCAAATCAGAGTGAAATGTAAAAAAGAAAATGTTTGGATTACTTCAGTGTAGATATGTTTTGATACTTGTAGGTTTTCCTATATCTCCTTACAATAGTTTTTAACTGTTAAAGGAGAATAAAGAAAATGTAAAGTAAAATACTATGAGAAATTAAGCTTCTGACATACTGTTTCCCTTCTTGCCATTCCTGTTGGTTTATCAAAAATTGTACTATCAATTAAAGTTATACTATTATTGGGCCATTGCTGCAACATTTGTGCAATACCTATAAGTTTCTTATCAATGGTGCATATCTTTGGCATACATCTCAGATTTATGGCACTTAAACTGAATCCCATACTGAATCTACTTAAAAGTTCAAACTGACAGTGAAGGTGAAACTGATGCAATTTTGACTTAAGTGTATGTATATTTTCCTGTGCTTTTGAAAAACATGATAAACAATATCTACCATTGAGAACTACACAGACATTTTCTCTTTTTTCTTTTTTTTTACGAAACAAATAGATGTACGGTTTGAAATTTTTCAATTTTACATCAAAATAATTTAATTTCATTTGGGACAAATACTACTTCAGTTCAAGGACAGAATTCTGGGATTTAAAAACTGGACAGAATTCTTTTTTTGCACTCAAATTAACAATTACTTTGTCTTTGAAATGACTATGAATACTGTCAAAGCCGCAATTCACCCACTCGAGAGTTGATAATGCATCATCAAGTGCAGCCCCAGTCTACTTCACTCAGTGTTACTTGATGTTAAAAGCAAGCTGTAATGGGCTTGAGTTATATATTTTTTCCACACATAACTCTCCCTGACCGAAAACAACTTTGGCAGACAAATATGAAAAACTCTAACTGGAAACTAAATCGTTCAAATGCAGATTCACTGCATGTTTAAACCCACATCCCCACTTTCCTGCTATTTGCAAAAAAAACAAGCCCATAAAAGCTCGACCAGTCACCCAATAAAGAAGAAAAGAAGCTATTCAGAAGCTCCCATCAAAAGCTCTGCAGACAAATCAAGTCATGGTTGAAAGGCCATAATTTTACTCCAGTTTCTTGGAAATATTGCAGAACTTGAGTTTCAGGTTACCAATTCCTTTGGTGTGCAAAAGTTAAACCAAGAGAGTAGGAATAAATTACCACCCGCCGACCCTTAAATTGTTTCGGCGTGCTTCGATCGTATTCATCAGGGGCGAGAGAGTTGGAGCAAAGGGTGGAATACAGTAAGTAATAAAGGAAATGAGAGACTTCCAAAAGAAATTCAGTCCTTATGCAGAACTGGCTTCAAAAACTCATTGCAAAGGACTGTACACTAAAAGCAAAGTGCAAAAGGAAGGGGAAAAAGTGCTAATTTGGCTCAATGTTTTATTAAGCAAGATTATGAGATATTTAGGCTGAAAGTATTTTTACTAAGCATATATTCTTTCATGTATATGAACTGCATCCTTTTATTTGCATCAAGGTTGCCAGGCAACATCTGTGATTAATAGCATGCATCTTAATATTTGCGAGAGTTTCATTGGAAACACACTTGGCTCTATCTCACGTTCCTCATCTGTTTGTCACCATGTTGATTATTACAAATGCATTGATCAACTCTCATTTCTCACTTTTCCAGTCACTTTCCTGCATCAACTGTTTTCACAATCCCTCCCTGAACCTTTGATTTTCCCTCATTTCCACCCCATTTAAGCTACCTCCCCACTTTCAGTTTCACTTTTGGCTTTTCTTTCTTCTGAATCTGTGACTGTTTTCACCCACTGATCCTTTAAATCAGTCTTCCATCCACTTCTTATTTTCCTCTGCCTAGTTTAATGTCTCCAATTTTCCTTTTCTTATTGCTGTTGTCATCTTTTGGCCTTTCCTGCCTTTTGCCTCTGTTGACCTTTGTCTGCCCTCTGTCTTTTAGCGGCTTTTGCGCCCCCTTATTGCTCTGCTTTTCCTGTAATCTCTTCAGTCCTCTAGCTTGTCACCTTGCTTCCTCTTTTACACTTCCTTTCCTACTTGGCGTTCTTTATTTATCTGTTCTTCTCTTACTTGTCCTCACCTCTGTGTTTCAGGCTCTCTCCTTGTTCTCAGTTCTTTCTGAAACAGTAGTCTGGCCTGTCCAGGGCTCTTAACAACCACAGTAGAGCTTCTCATTAATATTGCATGCTACTGTCTTATTGACCACAATGATGCCAGGAATACAGAGTTGGCTATGAGACAAGTTAGTGGCTGGAGTGGACACTTGTATTACACCCTAATGCAAGTGAATTCACATACATACATGCATAGAGTTTAAGTCTAACTGTGGCTTGAGTGGTAATGTTGTAGGGGTGTGTGTGAAGCACATAAACTAAACCAGGTGCACAGATTAAGTTTCCTGACTGGAGAAAGAATCTTAGTCTTGAAAAATGATCGAGCACAATGCACAAGCAAACCATCATGCATACATACTCGCGCACACCCCAACAAACCCAGAATGTGCCTGAGCATGCTGACAGCCTGCCTGGCTTTTTCCATCAGCTGGACCTATCACAGCTTATTATCAGCTCCTTTGAACCATGGGCTCAGAGCATGATTGCACTCTCAATTAATGCCTATATAATCTACTTTGATGGAGCGAGTAATGACAAGGTCCTTGCTAGGGTGTATGTGCAAATCTGTGTTTTGCGAATTCACTTGTGGGCATGTGTGTGTGTGTGTATATATAAAGATATATATATTATTGCTATTATTATTCATACTTTAAATAATATCATTTATATATTAATTCTTATAGTAAAAAATGTTAAAATTAAAGTATTAAAGGAAAGTATTTTATTACTTTTATTTTGAATTTGGACTTCTTTAGGTTGACACTCTGTTGGTCCATGATGATGTAAATCTGTGTAAGACTGTTTTGCAGTCAGTGTCCAGTTTGTGATACTCTTGAGTCTTGCTAACCAATTTTCATTGGGTAAAATGGTTGAGTCTTGAGCACAATATATGTGATAATGGGACAACAATCCCAAAGACATCACAAAACTAATTTTTGGAATGCAAAAGCTGATTAATCTTAAACTTCTAAAATGACTTCAATATCAACCCTTATTAACAACCTCTTCTATTGTTATTCAAATAAGTTGTTTCAATAAAACAACTTTTATTAAAGTTGTTTAAGAGAATTATTCAGTTACTCTGTGTATTTAACTCCACCTGTGTTCCTTGTTCTTCGTCGGGTCCTTGTCTAGTGTGCGCTCAGTCCTTCGTGTTGTCCATTCGTTTAATCAGTTACTACTGGCGTTGAGCCCTGGCTTCCGCTCAGTCTTGCTGCCTGGTTTTGTGGATTATTTTGGACTATTTTCATCATTAAAATATCATTTTACTGCTGTACCTGGTTCCATTGCATCTGCCTCACCACCTCACACCACCAACTTATGACACAGCATGTCTTTTTTTCTCATCCACCCAGGTTAAAAAAAACTAGGCCCATAGACCCACCTTATATTTGGCTGGAGCTTTAACCATTCTTACCTGAAATTGGTTGCTTCCTTTAAATTGTCTGGAAGAAACTGAAATATTATATATATGCACTAGTATGTGACTCCCTGTAAGTTTACAGACCACATCATGGTTTGGTGAAACGGTTTTGGCTAAATTGGGACAAGGATGTGTTTTTTTTTGTTTGTTTGTTTGTTTGTGTTTTACATGCTTTTCATATTTGGTTCCAATGCACACAAGATAGTATGTGGTGCACACCAGAACGTACAATAGTACAATAAAGTTTTTTTGGGTTTTTTTTCCTTCAGTGTCTCCTTGGGACTCCATAGGTTTCCATTGTAACCTGGAATGTAGCTGGACAGCAGCTGTAGATTTTTTCGACTATTTCATTGCAGCAGCATCTCTGACAGGCCTAAGGATTAAACCTTGCACCGCTCGAGTTTGCTTTATTTATATTACTCAGACGGAGATAACATTTGAAAAGTTTTTAGATATGAACACTTTATTTGGCATGAAGATGTAAAACGTTTTACAGTAGTGTATCTGTGTGCATATTCACATCCACCAAAAAAGAAGAAATTAAAAAGCGAAGAAAGAAAAAAGAAACATAGGCCTAAGGTGATTAATATATATGAAGATGAAAGCAGAATGCCTGAAAAAACATAGAGCTTGTCACTGTGTTGACCTGTCTCTGTGTACATGTTCTTCTAAAAACACAAATAGAGATGAAAGGTATAGTGTGTGCTTTCATTGAGCTGCCTACACTGGTGTGAGTGTAGGCAGAACATGATGATAGCTTTCTAACCATTCCCTTATTGTCAATAAAGTTACTTTCTATCTGTGTTGCCTTGCAAAGCTAAGCCTATTTACCAACCCGAATAATAATGCTAAATTAGACACCCATTGATGAAAAGTTTTGTCTCTGGTAGAAGAAACAAACTTTTTTTATTGGTCTTTTGTTGCTTCACATGTTTAAGTTTGACAATGTTTTTTTTTTTCCCTAACTCAGTTCCCTTCAAAAGTGTTCATGGGGTATTTGGTTCAAAACTCGACAGGAGCCATTTTAAAACTCTTTACTGTGTCTCCCATCGTTTTATGGTGATGTGTGCTCTATGCCTTTGTTCTCCTGGGTGACCCAGGACTTTTACCTCAAACCTATTGTCCTTGCACATGCACACAGATTCCTCCATAAAAGACCTTAGTAGACCTTAGTGTTTCTCGATTTCTTTTGTTAATATACAGTACAGACCAAAAGTTTGGACACACCTTTCTAATTCAATGGGTTTTCTTTATTTTCATGACTATTTATAAGGCAATAAATCCCACTTATTAACCTGACCGGGCACACCTATGAAGTGAAAACCATTTCAGGTGACGACCTCTTGAAGCTCATCAAGAAAATGCAGAGTGTGTGCAAAGCAGTAATCACAGCAAAAGGTTGCTACTTTGAAGAAACTAGAATATAAGGGATATTTTCAGTTGTTTTACACTTTTTTGTTTAGTGCATATTTCCACATGTGTTATTCATAGTTTTGATGCCTTCAGTGTGAATCTACAATGTCAATAGTCATGAGAATAAAGGAAACTCATTGAATTAAAAGGTGTGTCCAAACCTTTGGTCTGTACTGTACATGTTTTGAAATATGCTGTCACATTCATGCAGGAGTTTTCTTACTGTGCTTGGTTTCCCGGGTGAACAACACTCCCCCTGTGTGATAGACTACACAGCAAAATCAGTTGTTGATTGATGTGTTTTCTCCCCCCCTGTGACCAAGCTAACATCAAAATGTATCAAAATGCATTTCAGTAAAATTATTACCATTTACTGACAATTAAGTGATAGAGTGGGTAAGCGAAGACTCTTTAAAAATTATTATCAGATCTGAGACTGGTTGGTCAATTAACAGTGATTAAGATAAATACCTCATGCAACGGCTGTTCTGAGTGCTAGTGTTGCAAGCTTTCTGCCATCTTGCTGCTGACATCAGTATTACAATTCAGCATAATTCACTGTGGATTATCACTGGGCTAAATGCTCCCATGATTACAAGGAATTTTCCTCCTGTGGTTTTAATGAAAATCACAGCAGTGTAGTCCTGACTGTTGTCATTTCGCTGTCAAACCAAGCACATTTCCATCAAGACAGTCCAATTTTAAGTGTGTATGTATCCATTTACTTTTGTCTTGTATTCACTTTCTGTTATAAACTGGAATTAAGATCATGAATGAAGGTGAATATTTGCATATAAATGGTGTTATGAGTGATCTAAAAAAAAACATACTTTAAACTTTTTAGGGGATTATTTTCAAAGCACTAATGTAAAACAAATGCCTATGAATAGGTAAGGGGAAGTCTTTGTGGTTCATTATGTGTTTCATAAGAGTTCTCATTTTCTATAAATAATTCATCCTCAGCCTGATCCAAATTAATTGTGTGATAGTCAAGTAAACAAAGAACATATTTCATGTGTGGTGCTTTATGAAAATAAAATGGGCTACAAGTTACTGGAAAAAAACAAATTAAGTTATTGGCAAATTATGATTTATTGGTTTCATTATGTCATATGGATCTGGGAAGTAGAGGTGAGTGTATTGCGGTGCCTCTTGAATTCAGACATTGCAAAATGTATTGCTTTACAAATGAAGAAATTCAAACAGGCCAGTAATTATCACATAACATGAACACCCCCTCATCCCAGCTACAGTATTTTAGTTATTTGAAATTTAGAGGAACCATGAGATGTCTCTTCACTACCAAATTTAAAATCATGTGTATTGCATGGGATAATGCAGAACATTATCCCATGCAATGTTAGTTGGATGAGCTCCAACTAATAAGTTGGAGCTCATCCAACTTATTAGTTGGATGAGCTCCAACTAATAAGTTGGAGCTCATCCAACTTGTTAGCCAAAGATCTCACATTGCCCATCATAATTTATGGGGAATGTGAGATGACTGATGGTTTGAGATGGTTTGAACTTCCTTCTTCTCTCTTTTATCTTTGCTCCAGCTCTGCAAGTAATCTGGGATTTGCGACTTCAGTTGAGCTATTATTTCATCTTTTGCAATGTTAATCAGCTGCTCCCGGTTGTAAACCACCATGTTTTTATGGCTATGTATCATAACAAATGACCAAAAGCGGAAAAAAGAAGCTTCAGGAAAAAATCCTTCTAACTGCACAGCATCCTAAATTAGAGAGAACTAACCAAAAAATGCACATTTCTGCCAGAAACAGAGGAACTCAAAAAATACCAACTTCAACATGCTGCTACCTTGAGTGGTGCAATTCCAGGATTAAGTGATGATGAAAGAATGTTTTCATGTCCGTCAAATAACTCGGTTCTGGTACTTTTATCATGTTTTATTTATTCCAGGGTCGTTTTCATGCAACTGAATAATTTATGATTTTTATCTTTCATGTTGTGTGAGCGCCTTCCCTTCCTGTAATTTTATATTTCGTGGCATTCACAGTTCCATATTGGTCTACCCTTCACACTTGTGTCACAGTGTTAACTCAGACCAAGTCTTTGTCTCTTTCTCAGGTTTTGTGTTTGCGAATGTATAGAGTGTTTATATGTGCCTTGGTCTGAGGTGGTGGCAGTTGTGCATGTGTGTTTATGTAATACATGCATATCTCTGTGTTTCTGTGTTGGTGCACGTTTGTGCTTGCAAACCTGCGTGTGCCAGACTGGCCCCAGGGTCCTGAGCCATCACGCTTTATGAGGTATGGCAAGGTGAGAGCAAAACATCTGCTCTCCAAAAAAAAAAAAAAAAAAAAAATGCTGGTCTGGGACTCATTCTGGGTTGTGGCAGTGAAAACATGCACTCGCTTACTGAAATTGAACAGAAAAATAACATAAAAAATATCTAGTTGACTCAAACAACTGATACCTTAGAAATGAATACCTCGAGTTTTGCTACACTTCCAGCAAATCTCTGTGCTTTTGAACCCCTATCTTATCTTCAAATACTTATACATATTTATGCCCCCAAACATATATTTCAAGAATATAAGTGCCCTTTTCAGAAGCAGGTTAAGCTCTCCAATGTTTCCTCCCTAAGACCTTCTTCTCAGCTGATTTTTTTTTCCTTTTCTTTTCTGGTATTTCCCTCATGTCAAGGGCATTGGAACAATCCCTTAGTACCTGCCATTGTACCCACCGCCTCCCCATTCCTCCTCTTTTCTCTTCCTGCTTTCCCTCCTGTCTTCATAGAACACCCCGGAGAGGAGAACTGCCATGTAAGGTCTAGTGAAGAAAGGATAGACACGGAGAACGTTCAGACTACCTCTGACATCAGAATCAGTGAACCTGCCCACATCTATTCTGTCCAACCTTGTCTTTTAGACTTGCTCTCTGCATGTCAAACGAGTGTGTATATTTTCTTCTATCTTTTTATGCAGAAGTTGGTTGACAAAGTAACTTTTTGTTTTGTTCTGAAGAAAGCTGCAGGAACATGAGTACAAATGGTGAGCGTTGCTTTGACATACCGGTGCATCTCAATGAATTAGAATATCATTAAAACATGAATACATTTCAGTACTCTAAACAAAAATTAAAACTCACTTCTAGTTGATTGTCTGTCCATATTTTGTAAATCTCCCACAAAATCTTATATGGGCTAAGCTTCAAAATCCTACTGATGCCATCATTGTGAATAGGTATGTTTCCTTAAAGTTTTTTCTTCTACTCAATTTTCCATTAAATTGCTTTGTGGTTTACCCTCGTTGTGTGGTGTCAGTCAATAACTGTTAGAAAATTGTTCAGAATCTTTTCCCAAAAATATGTTTTTGTAAGGAAAATATTTTATTTTTGTGGTTTTATATAGCATTCTTTTTTAAAAAAAATAAATTTAATTGGATATTAAATCTATAGAAATAAACATTTGAATTTACATCTAAATTTAAATAATGAAGCTATATCATTTAAGTTTTACTTTTGAAATTGAATTGCCTTTTCTTTTCTCCTTATATTTTACCACAAAGGGAAAGATATAACTTCACATGAATCTATTTGGTGACATTACCACCACAGACATCATTATTTTCTGTCTTTCAAGGTAAGTACTACTGTCAGAAACCTAGGGGTAATATTTGATCAGGTGATTAAATTTAATAAACAAATCGACTTTTGTCAAATCCACCATTTCTGTCTACCTTCTCCTCATAATAGCCTTTCTCTACCTTATTTATCTGAACCTTTAAGTCATTTTGTACATGGTATCCCTTGAGGTAATCAAGTCAATGTCATTAGATGGTCCAAGGACTAGACTAAAGCACTCAGGTCTCTGGGCTTTTCAGTGGCAGCACCCCAGCTCTAGAAAAAATCTCCCTTTATACCTTTGCTCTACCTCAGACGCGGGCATTTTAAAGTCGAAGCTCAGGACTTATCTTATTGCTTTATTTTCTTATGTGATTTTGGAGGTTTTTTTGTACTGTAATTTTTATGTTGAATTGCTTTGGTCACCTTAGTTTGTTGCTATTAAGCACTTTGTCAATTAATCAATCAGTCAATCAATATATCAGTCAGATAAATAAGCTTTTAAATAACATTCAAATTCAGTGAGATGAATCTACATTTTTGGTGATTATAGCCCTAAGTAGCAGATTATACAAACTGAATTTACAACTTTCAATTGGTCATAATTTATTGCATCCTCTTTTGTCTTTCATGTGTTGGCCTTTGTGCATTGTAAGTTGTAATTAAAGATAGCAACAGAAACACTGAGATAATATTCTTAATTATTAAAATTCTGCCCATTACTGAAGTGGAGCAGGCAATTCTGTCCAAGTACTGCTGCCAAACGAATGTTGTCACTTTTTTGCTTTCCAAAAAAGCTGTTGCCTTGTTTAATATGCCTTGTCAAGTACCCCTGAAGAGCTTTGGCTAAATTACAGTCATCGGCTGAATACCTCTTGATATTTTTCATTTGAACTACACTGAGTACAATTCCTTTCTGTCTTCCACTTGGCCTGCCTCCCTGTCAACATCATTTGTCTGCTCTCTCGGCTTTATAATTGTAAAACACTTGAAATGCTTTGAAAACGATATAAACAAATGGACATAATTTACTAATTTTCTGACCCAAATTAAGAGAGGTAATGCTAGTTCATGGGTGCAAAATTGCATTAAAAATAGTAATCCAATCATGTCAGATATATGTGCTATTATTTCAGATCCAGCCAGTAAGGGATAGAGCATGGGAGGTATTTTTAATCATAATTTATTTTTATTTTTTAAGGAGGTTGGAACAAATCTGTTGAGTTAATAACACTTGCTTGAGTTGCTAGTAGAGGTATGGCAGTTATTGAAATGGCTAATTTTTCAGACATGGAAAAAATAATAACTTCTCCCCCGAAAATGCCTGAGTATTTTTTGTAGGGCTTTGGCTGTTTCTAGATGCAGTGGAGCCCATATTTAAAATGTGTAAAATAGTGAATTTGGATAATTCCTTTCAAAGACTTTATGTTGTCAAAAATATTACCTGCTTATAAAAAACATGTAGGCATGAAGTGCCACTTCTTTTGCTTGTAAGTTATAAATATGAAATTAAAAGATTTTGTTCATCATAAAATTTCTGATACCTATTCAGAAATCATATTTGAACCACTGAACTTCCAGAGCCATAGATGCTACACATCTAGAGATAAACACAATGGCTATGACTTTAAGTGTCCCCCTTTGTCTCTCTGTAGTTTATCTCACTTTGTTTTAAAGACCTAACTCATTCAAGGAAGTTTATTTCTATTTTTCACACAGCTCTGACTATGTAAAATACAAGGCACTCACACACATCTCCATATATGGTACTCTCACAGGGATTTCTTGATATCCCCTGGTTATATATACATAAGGATCTTTAGCAATCCATTCCCTGAAGAACAATTTGTCACCCATCCAGGACTAAGACTGTATGAGAGCCATCTGATCCCATTTGGGCATGAATTTGTGACTGCGCAATTACACACACCAAGAACACAGAAAGCAAGAAAAATTGGAGCTTTGACATAATGAGAAAGAGAGAGCTACTATTCAATATAGAAGGAGAGGTGGGAAAAATTGAGAGGGTGGATTAAGGGACACTTAGATGTACAGTGTGGCTGTCACTGTGGTGGACTGCCAAGTTAAGTAGCAAATGCTGTAAATAAGTGGCTACTTGTTTATTTATGGAGAGGCGTGGGTGACTGAAGGTGTATGAGTGTGTGTCTATGTGTGCCGCATATAAAGTAGCATTAATGGAAATTACTCAAAGCTACATTTAACACAAACTTTTTACTTACTGACAGGAAAGGAGATTATTTAGTTCCAAATTGGGTGATGGTTTAATTTGTGCCAAACATTATTATGCAGTTTCTTTCTTCTCTAGCTAAATCTATCTGTCTGTCATCCGCACAATTGGTGGCAATCAAATTCTACACTGGATTGAGCATAAAAAATGGCAAACAATAAGCACTGAGAATAATCTGGATTCAACATTAGGCAGCACACATGCTTCTTGGAGGCATTAAATGTAGGCAGGGGAAGCAAGGCGCATGTGTTGGAGGGATTTCCAGACAGAGGAAGCATGAGGAAGAATGGAAGTCAGATGTGTGATAAGTAAAAATGAAAATTATGTTGAGTAAGGGCTACAGATGGGGAAAGTAGCTGTAGCTAAATCTGATGTAAAGCATCTCTTCCTTTTGTAAAGATTAATGTGTTTACACATTGTCTCTGCAAAATAACTAAATAAATAAGATATGGTGGAGCAGGATGGTGTGGGAAAATACTCAAACGGCAGGAAATTAAAGTAGTGCAGAAATTTAAAGCATGATCACTGTGGTTTAGGTTTTTATTTTGGCAGGGAAAAAGTAATCACACACTCTTTGGCAGAACTTTATGAGATGGCACCTAGATTATCCAACAGGCATCTGGTGAAGCAGTTAGCGCGATCTAGCAGAACATGCTGGCCAGGGCCATATGTGCAAGAGCGACGGTAAGCTATCCATGTGTGTGCTACATATTTGTTGTTTGTGGGATTCTTGAATGTATATCATGTTTCAATTTTAGGGTTTCACATATTAGATAATAAAATTAATTACTCCTTACTAAACACAATGTAAAAACACACATCAGTTTAATGTCATTATTAAACAAAAAAATTAATCAAGCATTCAAAAACTATGATACAGTATGTTTAGAACCATCATCACAAGCAAAGTACCAAGGTAAGTCTTGATAAGTTTCAGTTTCTAAGTTGTCATGGCGACAGGATGAGATATAAACTACTACTGGACCATAACCCCATCTTGACTCTTTTAGCGTCCGGCCATTCTATTGTAGATTTTCTGCTGTGTTTGTACTTATTGTCCCTTGAAACTATTTTAGACAATGCCCTTGGACAGGTGACCTGACATTTGACTCTAGGATATTTCAGTATGCAAAGAAGTTTTTGATCAACTCAATAGCTGGGAGGTGCCTTAGGTGCAAAACAACCTGAAATCATCACGCCTCTGCTAAAATCCTGTTTCAATTATTTATCTTCCTAGCTGTCCTTGCAGTAGTTGATAATAACTACCCCTGCCCCAAACTCAATAAAGGTTCTTAAAACGCTTTAGTAAAGTGTCACACATTACAGACAGAGAGATGATAAGATACAAGGTTCAACGTGTCCCACCACTTAGGGAGCCACTCCAACACTTTTACTCTATGTGTGCAAGTTGACATTTCTAAAATAAATTTGCTTAATGGAAACATATAAATTTCAAAAAAGATACAAAATTTTGATAAGTAGTTTTGATGCTAGGATGAAGAGATTTTTTGACCATATTGAAATTAGTGTATTTTGACAACACGTTCCTACTTTTCTTATGGCCTGTCACATATGGGTAACAAAACTCTTTCTTGTACTGTACAGTGCTTATTATCATATTTGTGTTACCTAATGTATTGTGTTCCAGGTTTTTATTTGATTTTCTTTATCCACAGTACATTATGAGTAAAATTTTGTTTTTCTTCATTTTCTCTGTTTTGTGCCCTGGCGACTTCTTCTTATTTTTTGTGTGGTGGGTCGCTTATATTTCAAATCCTGGCACCAAAATTGTTGAAATAATTCTTAGTAAAATCCTTGTCTCTTGTGAGGAGACATAAGAGACAAGGATTCATACTTCTACAAAGTGGAGTATGAATTTTTGATGCTTATACTGTAACTATGATTGCTAAAGTAGTACAACAGAGGATCAAAGTTTTGCATTTAGAGTCCCAAATTGGTACAACAGATACTTCACTGCCTTTGGGACATTTGGGACCCTAATCTGCCCTTTAACCTGTCTGGATCCACAATTTTTTTGATCTTGGCAAAGGGCTGTGATCTCACAGGAATACTAAACAATTTTCATCTACCTATTTTGGCAGCAACTACAGTTAACACCCTTGTTATCTCTATTCAGGAGCTTGTCTATGCCAAACAAACTGGGATGAACTCTGCTTTCTGTTGCCTAGTTGCACATACTTCTCTGATAGCCCTGCACAGAAACTTGTTGATATATTACCTAAATGATTCAGTCCAGCCATTTATAAAGTCACTATCAAAAGGTGAAATCGAAGGCAAAACAGAACATCAGAAACAGTTTAACAGGCAGAGACCTGAATTACAGTAATAGAGTGAGGGAAAAAAAGTATAGGACATATACGTATTTTTTCTGTAAACGTACTTCTAAAGGGGATGTAGGCATAAAATTAAAACCAAAGGTCAATGGCAACCCAAGGAATCCTCACATGCAAAAATCAAAACAAATTAGTCCACAAAATTAAGATTGGTCTAATAAAGTGGTATGACACGACATTTCTTTAACACATTGTTGACATGCTTTCTTTTTTTCTTCTTTTTTTAGAATAAGGTCAAGGCATCTACTTTAAGCTAAAAAAAAGCCTTAATTTAACTCTGACTCATTTTGGCCAACTTATGCACTCTCATCTTTAGTTGAATTAGGGGTGATTGACTGGGCTGTTTTCCTTTTTTTTCCCCATGTGTCAGTTGTTTCAGGAGGTCAGGTGCACATACCATATTTTTCTGCAGTTCAGAATTAAAAATTAACTTTTGTTCACCTAATGTTTTGGATTTTGTGAATTTCTTTGAGTTTTTTATGGCACTCTCGTAAAGAAAATAATGGTGTAGGCATAGTGGAAGTATGGTTTGAATCCTCCTACAACTCCAGCTGATTATTTCACAGCACCTCAGTCCATATGTTGTGATGTTATTCCAGTTTCTTCAATTAAAAGGACTACATTCCCCATAGCCTCTCCAAAAAATATATTCCTTGCATTTTGATTGTTTATTTTATTTGTTTGGTTGTCTCTAAACATCTGCTGGTTTCTTGCAAAAAAAGTAAAAAAATGAATGCAGTATCAGATGCAAAATACATGTAGAAGATAAAAAAGAAGGATGAAATCAAACTCCGACATGCACACATGCTCTCTCTACACACTTCTTGATCTTCACGCCTGCTGCCTCCATATGCATTTGCCCAGCAATAGCTCAGACAAACCTCCATGGGACCTGCCTGGGTGTTGCCAAACAGCCTGTCATACAGTACCAATCCTGTTTTAAGCCTTGACACACAGTGAAGCAAAAATAACATGGCTGCACTTAAAAAGGCTCTGGGGGACAGGAGGAATAGCAATCAGACCCACTTCTGTTTGTTTCTAATGGGACAACAACATTAGCCAGCATTGTGGTTTTGCCACAAATCTATAGGGAGAAAACGTATAGTGCAGAAGATAAATTACCCTCCACACAAAAGAGTAAGACTCCGCAAGACACAGATTAGTGCCTGTGGAAGGACTTTGAAATTTATAGAGTTCTGCTCGTTTACTTTGTTTTTGTTGTGCTTTGTTGTTATGATCAAAGCTGTTTTATTGTTTATCTTTTGTTCTAGCAGGGATAGGGTTGATGGATGAAGACTGTGCTGATCTATTTTTTTTTTGTTAATTAAGAGATGTTACCTTCCAGAAAGCATGCACTGTGTTACTGAAGAGAAAAGTAATGTGAGACGGTCTGGGACCTGAGATTCCTAATCTTGTTGGTGTGCAGTCCAATGTGTGCAAACAAGAATATCAAGAAATAAAAGCCTTTGGATTTTGATTTAAGTGAAAATGATAGAATGTTAATTGCCTGATTACATTTAAAAGGTATGTTGCAAACTTCAGTTCTGATGTGCAAAAAAGACCTCCACAAAAAAATCAAGTGGTCATGGGAGGCATAAAAAAAACAGGCTTGTGAAAAATTATTATAATTAAGCAGAAGATATTGAAGTAAGAATATCTGAATCATGTCATAATAGGTAAATAATACAAAAGTATCAAATCTTCTCCAGTACTTTGAACATCAGTGCAATGTTAAAGTATGTTAAAAATAATTATTTAGCTTAATATGAAACATTTTGACTTTGAGTATTTTCTAGTTAAAATAAGTTCCTCCTAATTAATCTTCCTCAAAAAAACAAAATTGCCATGATTATATAAATAGAGCAGAATATATTTTTTTTATTGTCATCATGCAGTAAAAGTAATAATTAAAATATTAAATGCTATAAAAACCATCCATAAAAAAATTAATAAATCAGTAATTTACCTGGGCTCCTTCTACTAAAACAACAGTTCTTAAGGAAGAAGTCAGGGTGAATATTCAAAATGTTCAATCACAAGTGTTTTATGAGGGTGTGTGGGTAGTGGTGGATAGTGGTCACAGGAAGACCTGTTTGCAATTGTCTCGCAACATCTGCCTACTTCATAGTTGAGCTTAATCAGGAACTCTGATACAAATCATCTAACTTTCTTGCAGTCTCAGGAGGGGTCGAGTGGATCCTGTGTAATCTTTTTGCCCTGCGCGTGGTCCTGGAGGAGGTCGAGTAGACCACCCTCACTTCGTTTCATGTGCACTGAAGGGTCAGAATGACCCTGGTAAACTTTAACAAGTTTTTTGTTGTTGTTTTTTTTGTGGGGTTTTTTTGTGGTTAAAGGACACCACCACTGCTTTCCCATTGTCCAGCTGTGACATCTGCCTCGGTGTAACACTTGTCTGAAATTAAGTATACTTCTATAATAAAACAGAATGAATCTCTTAGAGCAAGATAAGTTATATTAATCTTTATCAGAGAAAACAGATGTTTTTGAGGTTCTGTGTACCTGTGAGAAGGAGATGCCATGACCTGAAATCCTGTGTGTGTATGCCCACATGCAAGTGCGAACCTCTCCAGAACTAAAGCCAAATGGAAACGTGGTGGAAGCTTTTTGCACCTCTTTGCACTTCTTATTTTGCCATGGGGGCATGGGGAAGGGACGTGGATGGAGAGCAACTTCACAGACCAAGGAAAAAACTCTAAATGGCTTTCTGAGGCATGCTGCGTGTAAGGACGCTGCAAGGACGTGCAAGATATTGAGAGTGGTGGGGGTGTGAGAGAGGTCCCGAGCACTAAGGGAAATAAACAAACCTTGCTATACAGATGAAGATCAGTATAAAAGCTCACACAAGCACACAGTCATATATAAACAATAAATCACAAATGCATAGTATTATACCATTTCTACAAGGGCCTGTTTAAAAGTAAGCTCAAGCCAATGCAGATGTTTTTTGTTTTTTTCTAGCAAACCTCAGTAGCGTACTGTATGGGGTCTGTTGTGTAAACATCTTTTGTTTCACACAGTGTATCCAGCATGCTAAACAGCTCTCTGCTATTGTCTGACAACTTTCTAAATGAAGCTCATTATGTCCTCATTGATTTTTCATATTCCTTCTCACCGGTAAATACCCCCAAGGTGCTCCTCATACACTTTGCCCTCCCGCCCATTGTCTCTCCCTGCATCTCTTTCTCTCTCCCTCTCTCCACGGTACCTGTGCTATCCATCCATCTATCCGCTGGTTTTTATCAGGCGCTCCCTGAGCAGCGGCAAACAGCAGAGCACTTAAGGGAGCTGAACGGTTTCCAATTAGCAAAACAAATACCTCCGCTCACACTCGCCCTGTCACATAGTGCCTCAGAGATCCTGGGCGGCCATTACAGACAATTAGAATTTAATAAGCCCAATATGCTCACTGTACTAATGGAGGGGGAGGAAGGGAGGCAGTGGAGGGAAGAGGTGTCCTTATCTTTGCACTCTGTCTCTTTGATATATATTTTCCTTTGCTTTATAACTTACTAGTTGCCCTTTGAGCTTGTTTTAAAATGAATAGCATTTGATTGATGAATCTTAGACTTTTCTCTCTTTCTTTTAAGGTCTTGTCAACTGTTTTCTCACTTTTATTTCAGAAGCCCAAGCATCAGAATTTTGTAGCTGTTTTTTGAAAGATTTTGACCTTTGGATCCCAATTTTACTTTAAGAACTATAATTACCTGTAATTGACCAGAAGGTATAAGAACAGCAATCAAAGCTATTTTTTTCTGGCCTTTCCATCACGAGTGGCCGTTGACATTTGTATTACCAGGATTTAAAAAAATATTTAAAAAGACTAAATTATTTTATATTAACAATTACCTCACCTAACATTACCATAGCAACAATTTTCATGTATATTTCTAGAGACTGCACACCTTTTTTTTAAAACTATGAGATTTCCAAAAGCTGCCAACATTTGTTATAACTTCCTCCATGACAAGGAGATGTTTATAAATCAAAAGGAAAGAATTGTGCAAATTCACTGTCACATTAGCTCAATGTGACAGTGAATTGGGCTATAAACATGTCTACAGTTTGTTTGTGGCCTGAACAAACTGTAGACATGTCTTTAAATGCTGTGCACTATACAGTTTCCTTTTAAACGGTTTCTTACATTTATGTGCTCCATCTGACTTAGTTTTAAACACCTCACCGATACTGAAGATAATTAAGTTCAACCTGCACAGGCTCTTGTAACGGCTGATATGAAGTGAATAGCTGTGCTAAAAGAATAAAACTGTACAAATAGAAACCTCTCCTCTAAAAAAACACTTGACGGCCAGCTAAGATTCAGCCAAAAAGAGCATAAATAAAGACAAGTACTTCTGGAATAATATTTGTTGAACAGAGGAGTGTAAAATTAATTATTTGGGCACCATCTAACAAAGTGTATTGTTATTTGAATGGTTTCTTACATTACTGTGCTCCAGTGAAGAATTTCTTTTTAAACTCTTCACTGATATAGAGAATAGTTACATTTGAGTCTTTTTTGCTCAGTAACATTGTTCACACTTAATTGTTTTCAAGGCGATGTAGTCACAATTAGATATGGAGGATTTCTTGCTAAGAGAAGACAAAACAAATCAAAATTGAAGCTCAAGGGTTGGACTGGGAATCACCCGTCAATGCTGAGTCAGCTAAAAATCCAGCTCATTTTTCTCCACATCATTATGATTTTTTTCTAACCTCTTCCTTCCCTTTTTCACTCTTACCTCCACTTTCATTCCACTCCCCTCAACTCATTTTGCTCCTATTCATTGTGTCATCAAGTCATCTCACTTTGTGCCAGGTCTTTACTGAGGCTCAATTTTTCTTAAACTTGAATTTTCCACCTTACTTGTTTTAGCTGTGTTGGACTTTGAAACTGTTTCATGTGATTTCTTCCTCAACTTCTCTCACTTTCTGCTCATTGTTTTCTCATTCTCTTTCTTTCAAACCCTCATTTCCACTTTGCTGCACTCTCACTCAATTTTTTCCTTTTGCCTTCCATCTCCCTTCTACACATAGCATACCATACTGTGCTTTGTCTCTGTCTTCTCACGCTCTTCTTTGTTTCCTCTGCGCAATAAGGTCTTATGAAATGAGGTGATACAAATGGCATTTTATGGGGCTATGCCACAAAACCAGGCCGAACACAAAAGGCAATCATAAAAACGATTGTCTGCTATGCATGCCACTTTTAATGTGTTCCATCTGATTTAATGCAAGTGATAGTTAATGTAGGGGAGCAAGATAGGCTTCAGAGGGGTGAGTGTGAGAAAGAGAGAAGTTAGAATGCAGATAAAGGCAGTGTTGGAGAGGAATAGGGTGGAGAGAGAGCATAAGATCGACAGGAGAGAGTGCGGTTTCTGCCCTGTAACAAGAGTCCTCACTTCTGGGTTGAAATAATAAGGGACAGCCAGGCTGATATCTAATTTCTGGGGAAGAAATGCCATTTAGAGTGAGAATGAAAATGGAATGCATGCAGGGGAGCAAGCTGAGTAAGAAAGAGAGATGTACAGACTGGGGAAAGTGAAATATTAAAAAATAAATGCAATATCCAATGCACAAAGTGATTACATTGCCAGAGGGAGGGAGAGGTGTGAGGATTCTGATGGCTTTTTTGTGCTGGTAATGCTGCTCATTTAAAAGAACAGGCACATTTACATCCAGATGGGGACCTTGTAGGTATTACCCATACTCTCAGCCCCGTATGGGAGAAATATGTGACTTAGGTAGCTGCATAAATCTGTCATTAGTGTGCAAGATTGAATGAATGATTCAAATTCTAGCCACTTTTCTTTTTCAAAGGCTAGTTGTGTTCACCCTCTTAGTGGATAGAAAGGAGGTTTGAGTGGTTTACTGCGGTTAGTGCAAATCAGTGTTCCTCATAATTTTAATAACATACATTTTGATCAATAGCCTAAAAGAGAGATAAATGCCAAATTACACTCATTCTAAAGGTCAGTTTTGAGTCACCAAATAACCTAATCTGCTTCATAATAGACTGTACAAGGAAGATGGGATATCTTTCCTGAAGTTATATAAGTAGCTATGTCTCTGCATAACAAAGAATATACCTAAACTAGCTTTGATGGACCAAGATTTCCTGACCTTTTCCTCAATTAGAACACATATTTTTGCTGATGTCCTTTGTTCTTTACCAGATATAACCACTTCAATAAGACATTGATATGTTAAAAAAGTAAATAATGGAATTGGGTGCCATGATTTTGCTCAGAACTGTACAACAGGACCAGAGATGTTTTTCTATGTTTTTGAGGGAGCAGTGAGCTGTTCTGCAGATAAGCAGAATTTTCCTAATATTTTAAAATGAAGACATTATTGCATAGTTCATATACGAAACTGTCTTTAGCACCTTGTATTAACAATTGCAACACTTGCCATGGTTACTAACAACAGTCATTGTGTATTTTCTACAGAGAAAGCAGACCCTTACCTTATCTGAGATTTCCCAAAGACTGCCATTTGTTAATCAAGCATATTCAGTGACAAACATTATTTGACTCTTAAAAAGGGGGGGGGGGAAACAGAGCATGTCCTCGCTAATGTTGATGATAGCTAGCTGAGTCCTCTAGACTGTGGTGCTATCAATTCCCACCGAAATAGGATTGTATGTTGTGTTTATCAGGATCACCAGCTGATTTCTCAGTGCATATCTAATTATGACTGAGGCGTGTAAACAATAATTGTGAGGAAATATGAATTTACTTGAAATGGAGGTGTATTTTTTATTTCTTCTTATCAAAGTACTGTTGGAGCAGTAGAACAAATCAGAATGATAGTCTTTGGCACGCTTTGAAAAATATATATATAAAAAAAGAAAAAATCAAACAAATTAGGAAATCTTAAAAATAATATATATATACGAAAGACGCTGAATTAAAAGCATTTTATGATAATTTTTTCTTATAAAAAATCACTTTGTCAATTTTCTCATGTTTTTGGTCATCCTTGTGTCAAGGTCTTCATTCCTACAGGGCCTTGTTGCCTGCGTAAAGAAAATAAATCTACAAAATTGGTTGCGTAACCTTAAGTCAAGAAAGAGAAATTATAAATTCTCAAAGATTTTTTGTCATGTACCAAGCACTGAGGACCTAATAAAGATCTCAGATTTTATTGTGCTCAGTGTTGCAATGCACATTTTTACAGCTGGACCAACACTGGCATAATATCAAAAGTATCTGTGCTGTACTGACTTCTCCTTTTTTGATTAATCTCCAAATAAGAAGATGTGGCTAATTTGGCATAATACAAATAGCTTGGTGGAGAGAGCACAGGAAGGGCATGATTTAATCAGTAGTAAAAAAAACAGTCCTGCATTCAAAGATCTTCCTAGCTGCTGATGTAAGCTATTTTTTCCTCACACTCACTCCCTATTAAATCACTGGATGTAAATCAAACACATAAAGAAAGCACTAATTTAAACCTGCTTGAAAAGTTTGGGTCCCTATGGTGACTTAATAAGGTGGCGCGTCTTGCTGTGATGAAGGGCATAAAAGCGGATTAATCCCTTTTTTAAAACATCAGGACATAAAACCCTAAACTTGCATGCTGATGATTAATAAAGTAGGAAAATATGCAGCGTTGTTTATTAGTAATAGATGTGCTCAGCGGGATCTTGAATTTAACAAAGTAAAGCAAGCACATAAGTCTGCTCACACACACACACACACACACACACACACACACACACACACACACACACACACACACACGCACACCCCCACCAATCCATGCAGCTTGTCGTATTTACCACTTACCAAGCCTAAGGCACAAACTCACCCAGGTATTTGACAACTAGCTGTACATCACTGTCACAGGGATTATCATTTTCTGATGCCTAACTGGATTGATTCAGAGAGATGGTGTTTTCTAATTATGTGCTGGGCCACATTTTTCACAAGACCTCTGATTAAACGGAACTTGCTTGACAGTCCTTAAGTGCTTGTAAGCCAGTGTTTAGACAGACAGAAGTGGCAGTCATACTTGTATTTCCTAATTAATAAACATGGACTTTTGGAACCTACTTGTCTAACTGATCTATGGCTATAGGGCTCACTAAAATTAACTTATTAAATATATAAAACAGAAACTTTAAACAGTTATTTCCATCTACCACATTTCACTGTTATGAAATTTAAACAATTCAGCCTGTTTAAAATTCATAACAAATGTTATTCGGCGCATCTCAGGATAAAAACATGAAATTTATACCAAGAAAATATTAAAGCAGAGCAGAATCAGAGTAGGCTCTAGACTCACATTCAGATTCAATCACATACATTGCACTTTGACTTTTATGTTTAATTGGGAGGAAAAATAATGATAAATGTGAAGGTCGTGGAGGGAAAGAAAATTTAGAACATGATAAATTGTAAAAAATATAAGCATGAAAGGGAAAGATTGAGGAAAATAGTAAGAAGGACAGACAGAAATTGAGTCTAAATGCTTATTGGGAAATTAAGAAAACACAGAAGATATTTATACATTAAGGAAAGCATTTTTTATTTATCTTACAAAATGAAAAAAAAATCTATATAGTGGGTTAATGTTCTATACACTCATTTACAGTAGGTGGCGGTATGCACCTTGAAGTTGCTTGAGATCCCCCATAATAGAAAAGAAGAAGAAGTGGCGGCGAAGTTTGAGTAAAGCGACCGAGAAAATCGCACGCAGGAGACGATGGCACAGCTGTGAGTGATTAAATACAGTAAGTTTCCTGGACTATTTTGGACAGTTTCAATTCCAAGTTTGTCCTGTAGTTTTATATATTGTTTTGCATTTTGAGGCGCTTTAGCACTGAACTGTTAGCATTCGCTAGCTAAGTGGATGTTGCACAGGAAGCCTAGTTTAACTGGCTCAGCTTTTAAAGGGGCTGCATCTTCAGCATTCCGGCCTAGATATGGAGACTAGTTCTAAATTAAGCGGTAATAGTCTGAAGAGTGACTTTGGATTATTTGATGTTTCCCTTTTCCTGCACCTGGATATTTCTCATTAGAATGTAACCTTGAGCCAGGAGAGGAATGATCGCATCGCCATCTTAGGACACAGTTTGGTTTTTCCTCTTCACCTGAACTGGAACCTGAGACTGGATACTGAACTGCTAAACCAGGTACCGCTTTGCTTTGCTTTGCTTATTTGCTCATAGGGTGAAATGGCCATTAAACTAAACAGTGAAATCAAACGGTGTACAATATTCCCATTCTTCAAAGCAAGAATATACATTACTGAATAATCTGTGATGATCACAATTTCCTAAGCCTGCAGAAAATGATTGTGATAATGTGCAATATGAACAGGGAAGACATGATATATTTCAGTAGGAAAGAAATGGAAACAAGCTTTTTTCATTAAAAAAAAAAAAATCACAAAACTTCAAGAGCAGGAAGATACTTTTACTCACTGCAGAAGCACAATTCCCCAGTATATTGTCCCTGTAGTAATTTTCAACATATTAAATTTGGATTAACAATAATAGATGAATTACAATCCTAGCTGGCAGGGAAATTATTTTCGCCTAACTAATGAAATTCATGAAATAATGTCTGTAGTGATTCCCACCTCACTTTCTGTCACATTCACACACAAACACTTTGTATGCACATACAAACCCAAAGGAGTTCATTAGGAACTAATAATGGAGGTACTGCCATGTCTACAGCCCAGTGTGAAACCAGACATGTGCTATGTCTTTTACCTGAAGACTCTGATTAAAAAAGAAAAATAGCGCATTTCCATCAATCAAAGCAGAAACGTCACATACAAAAATATGTGCAACCAGAAATTCTAAGAATGTATCTAAGGACACCTTGAGGTAAAAGTCACTTTTTGCAAAAAGTGAGACATGGATAAATAGTTTTTTAGAGGGGTGGACAATACAGACTTCTAATTAAATCATAATGGTTAGTGGTGATATTATGATAATGACAACAAAAGAAGAAAGTTATTGTTGGAAGGAAGTGTAAGAGGTTTGCCACAAATAGAAAACACAAAACATGGAAGAATGTTCTCTCATAGGATACAATCTTTGTTTTGATTGACATACAAATGCTGTGTATAGAGAGAAACTAAGACTCCATACCACCTTGAACCATCCCCACCACAAAACTTACTGGCAGCATGAAGATGCTTTTCTTCTAACGGAACAGGGAAACTGGTCAGAATTCATTGGAAAATCCAAGAAGCTAAAATAGACAGAGCTGAATACAAGATTAACAGAAGAAAACCCTTTAGAGGCTGCAAAAGACTTGACACTCGTGCAGGACATTGACCTAAAACATAATGTCAAAGATACAATTGAATAGTTCAGATCAAATCATGTCGATATTTTAAAATGAGATAGTCAAAGTTCAGACCTAACTACTAAATAATAGCCTAAATATATAACTAAGAATTTGTAGCCAAAGATGCACTCCATCATCTTTGGCTTTGGCTAAGCTTCAGCTAGTTTGGAAAGATGAATGGGGAGGGGGAATAGTCAGGTAATCTACTGTAGGTACAAAGCTGGTCGAGATACCACGAAAGACCTTCGGATGTGATTGTAGCAAAATATGGTTTTATAAATATTGGACATATTTTTATTTGCCAATTGTTTTTGAAAGTTACACATGTGAAAAATATGTAGGGATATGAATACACAGGGTTCCCCCCAGAAAACTTGCTAATCCCGGTGCTCGGGGCACTAGGGCAGTCATTCAGTTGCCCGCCATGTATTTGAGTTAAAAAATGTTTAAAGTTGACAGGAAATTTGAAAATATCAATTAGAAGACTGGAAGATTAATACCTAAACACCAACTATAATGTCTTTAAAAAAAGGCAATCATTAAAAAAATAAATAAATACATAAAATAAATTAACAATGCTAAGCCTGGTGGGGGCATAAATAAAGCCTGGTGGCCCGCCAGGGTAATACTACACTGAGGGAAACCCTGAATACACAAGATTCTGTAAATTGAAAAGGGAGCCCATTCAAAGAATATGGTTAACTAGGAAAAATTACATTGACAAAAGAAGCTGGCACTAATATTTGCATGTTTGTGTTAGCATCACAATGTGTGAGCACTTAGCTCTAGTCAGGTAGAATCTATGTTAATTTACAATTATTATAGGAATGCCATAAAATGAAACTGTGGCAGTTCACAGTGGCACTCGCTCACCTTAAAAACAGATGAGCCATCTCTTAGCTACATTTTTGTGTGATGTACTAAATTTTTTCACGTTCCACTGATTCCTTTGGAGAACAAAGGTTTCACTGTAATGTTGTAAAATGTTAAGGCACCTCTCCCACTGTTCTTTTCTTTTTTATCTCACAAAGTCCCTGTAAGTCAACAGCTTGATCGAATTAGACAGGGTGTCCACACACATGTGCTTACATGCATGCACATGTGTGTGAAGTCATGGACTTTGTTCATGTGCATATTTATCAGATTATATTTCTGTTTCTCATGCTCACAATTAGAGGTTTTTTTATGTAGATGCATGCCCATATCAACTGTTTGTGTCTCTGCAATTGTGCGTGTGTGTGTGCATGATGGTAATCTCAGCATTGTACAGCCAGATTCAGTCACAGCCAATACTGATGCTGGTACCCCATTACAGGACACCTAAATCAGGATGACATGTTCCTGGCACACCCTGTACTAGCCCAAATTGTCCCTGACAGTATCAAATGCATCCCATTGGGTGTTCAACATTAGTCCAGTTTCACTGACCTCTTGTGTAGGGCAAATTGAGATGAATGATATTACAGGGAAAAGAATGAATTATTTTTGAATTGGGAACACTCAAAGACTGAATATTATGATGAAATTTATTTTTCTTGTCTCTCAAAAATGAGAGCAGAAAATGTGACTCAAATAATTCCAAATGAAACAATTAGAAAAAGATGTGAAAGTAAGTGAATTCTGGGAGCATCTAAGATCCATTGAACATTTCATGTTTATTGGAGGAAAAAATTATTCAGAATTTCAAATCTAATAATACAGAGGAGTAATAATTTAATGTTTCTTATTTATTCATTTCCATTGCACGTTTCTGTGTTGGAGTTTGATTCTACGGACAATGCAGCAGCTTATTAGTTATTCAAGTGGCATAAGTTAGTTTCCTCTGTAGAGTGGTTGGACTCAGTCTTAGAGATTGGGTAAAGAGGTCTAACATCTTAGGATTCTGGTCCTCCACATCAAAAGTGATCAGCTGAGGTAAATCAAGCATGTCAGGATGACTCCCGAAAACATCCCTTTGGTGGTTTTCCATTCACGGCCGACTATGAGGACACCTCAGGGCCAGCTGAAGGAACTATGCGTCCCTTCTGGCCAGGAGAAGGGACGCCTTGGGATCCCCAAGAACAAGAGAGAGGGAGAGAGATGTTTGGGTTTCTATCCTAGATTTGCTACCAGATATGCAAAAGATAATTGACGAATGAAGGAATGACAATTAATAGATCCTTCCCGACTATACTGAGTATTCATTGAAATACTTAAAGCTGTTTCCTTTCTTGCTGTGTATACTAACATTTTGAAAAATACATGTTGTGTGTGGTTAAACTTAAGAAATTGGGGGAATTTGTATAACACTAAGTCTTGTGATGTCTTCGGAGTATGTGCAACACTTTTACTGGGTTCCTTGTTGGACATAGTGCATTTATACTGAGAACAATAAAGGAATTTCACAATTATAAATCATTATCGATAATACCAAGAAGAGATTTATGTGTCTTAAATCTGACGGTCTATAACATTCTGAACAACAACAAAAAAATGAACAATGGATAAAAAAACAATCAAAAGATAGGGGATTAGATGTACCTGTATATGACTTATTTAAGTGGATAGATCGCAAGGAGGAGATAGTGAGGCAGAGATTTACATGAAAATTATGTTCACTGCTCTCAGATTCAACTCTGCATAGTTTATGTGGTATTCATCTTGTGGGCTCTGGACCACGTGTTATGCTGAATAAATAACCAGCTTTGCAAAGACAATGATTTCTGTAAAGTTACTAAAAGCAGCCATATCAAGTAATGGAATATTATAAGTTTAATTTTAAGCAATTTGAAAAACATCACACTCTAAAGTCCTTAGTGAGCATGTGCAGCATGTTTGGAATGGTTGACAGAAGTGAATATTTTGGTTTTAATGAGATGTCAGTGTGGTTCAGGTTTCTAAAATTACCTTAAAAGTAACAGTAGGGCTTCTGGAACAGTGGACTTTAGTAAGATACATTACTCCATTTGATTTAAAAAAAAAAATGAAATCAAATATAGCCTATCAGAAGACCTCTGTTACCAACTGTAGTTGATTGGTATTGATTTTTACTATTTCTTGGCATGTTGGAGTCATTAGGTTAGCCATGAGCTCCTCTGTATAAGCAAAGAATCCAAATGTCTGGTCTCTGTGCCGGTGCCTAATATCAGACCATCTGTCCGACAACTGAATCTTCACCGAAATTGGATTACGTGAAAGAACAATCACTGTTGTAACTTTGTAGTAAAATCTCCAAAATAGAAAAACATAGATATTGTCAAGATATTGCAGTGACCTGATATCTTTACACTACTTCTTGAGATATGGCAGGTAGCCTTGACTCCTAAAGGCTCCAGCAGCCCCAGGCAGATGGACAGTAGAGAGCCCCATAGAGTGGCCATACACTTGGATGGTATAGGAGCAGTAGTCCCAAGGCCAAAGGGGTACAGGGAGAGACAGGATGACATGCTCCTGGCACACCCTGTACTAGCACCAAATTGTACCTGACAGTATCAAATGCATCCCATTGGGTGTTCAACATTAGTCCAGTTTCACTGACCTCTTGTGTAGGGCAGGCCAAGCCCAGAACATTGTGACCATGGCGGCCAGGAACGGTCGCCCACCACCCAACTCCAGTAACCAGGAACCCCCCAGCTCAGCCCTTTCCAGCAACCAATAGGTTCTCAGCAGGTGCCCCCAGCTTCTCACCCCACAACCCAAAATACTGTTTCACCACCAGTCCCTCCATGTCAGACCTCCCACCATCCCAGGGATGCACCTACATGCCCAATTCACCAAAGGACAGAGGGAGACCCCCATAAGCCTTGCCTCCCCTTGCCAAGGTATTGGAGCCCATATCCTCTACAGACCAGGTTAACTCAAATTTCTTTTCTTCTTTTTTCTTAATAATAGGCATTCTATTCATGGAAATATTTTCTAATAACTCTGCTGAAAGGCCTTCATTTAGTCTCAGATAAAAGTCACCAAAAGGTGAGAAGTGCCAGAGAATTTGTAGTTGATGGGTAAATTTCCCACACACTTTGGACGTGTTACTTTGTGAAAAATCCATTTGGCACTTGATTTATGGCGTATAGTGTGTTTTATAGAGTATTGTGCGTTGAATAAGTTGTTTATTTGTATTTTAGGTGATAAAGTATTTGTGCCAGTTTTACTCTTTAAGCTAAATTATGTGCTGATAGAGCAACGTCCCATTTATCGATAAGTGAAATTGTTAAATATACATCAGGTTTTGTGTAAGTTTATACGTGCATGCAATTAATAAAAATAATAAGGGTCAGATAGGAGGGCTCCTTTAAGACAAACTAACAGGTCTCAGAGACAGTTCATTGTTGGTTGTTAGCCAGATAAGTACAGCTATATATTGCAATCTATGCACTTTAGTTCTCATCTGAGTTCTTTTTTTTTGTATTTGAGCAATAGAGTATATTTTAACTATATCAGTCCATTCTGCCTGTTAAATATAATGGTCACATACCTAGTGTATAACAACAATCAACAAGATAAAGGTCTAGCATGTTATCAGGTCTAGGTAAGTTGGGCAACAATGTTGAAATGACCAATGCAATGAGAATTACTGGAGTCTGGCATGTCTTCAATTTTGGAAGATAAAATTGGTTTATCATGGTTCTTTTTGAGATCTTAGTTATTCCTGTCGTCATGATTATTATTGTTAGACATTTGAATAGTTCTCTTTCACTCAACTAGAGTTGGAAAAGAAGTCTAGGGTTTTGACACCAAAGATAAAGTTTCTCAAGCTGTACCACTGCACATGTGAGCTGCCTCACACTCTACAGGACATAGCAAACATAGAGTTTCAATCTGGGGAGGCTGGGAGGGTGTATATAAAGCCTAGCACACAAAGTGCTATCTTAAATTTTTTACAGGACTTTAACAGGTGTTACTGTGTAAACGCAGTATAAAATTTTCATAACTTGTATTACACAGTACGATGAAATGTGCCACACTGTATGGTTTATTGCTGCAGCAGAACTGAATCAGAGGGGTCTGACAGAGATACTCCAATATTGAATACAGTGTTGTGTTAGAGGTCCTATTATTAGAACTGAACTTTAAAAAGAGGGAGAGGAAGGTTATTGAAAAAAAGACATCAGTGGAAGCACTGATCAGTCGTAGGTTGAAGCTGCAGTCACACTTGTAGAAAATTTACTGGGCTTTTTATAAATTGCTCAGTTTTCCTAATAAGCCATCTTCTATAATACAAGTTAACAACTTGTGTGTCAATCTGCCAGACTGGCTGTGAGACAAACCTATTCATAAACAAAGATTTTCTTAGATTTTTCTTACCCGAGATATTGTCTGGTAATTGCAGAGTGTGAGGAACTTCAAATGCCAGTGGACCTGTGGCTACTACAGAGATACTCTGTCTGTGTAGCAGAAGTTTTAAATGAAAAGTAGATGTTTTGTTTTATATCAAGAAGGAATTAAATAACATTTAATAAATCTTTCTCACAATTCAAGCCACTGCGACAGACTGGCGACCTGTCCAGGGCGTACCCCGCCTCTTGCCCGAAACGTTCGCTGGAGATGGGCACCAGCACCCCTCCCGACCCCACTAGGGACTCGGGTGTACAGAAAATTGATGGCTGGATGGACAATTCAAGCCAGTAAGTAGTTCTATATCTTGTTTTCAATTTTGTCATAAACTGATTCAGTTGTTTGATTTATTCAGAATTCTATTCTCTTGACAAGTTTAAAATTTGTCAAGAGTATAGTTTAGATTATCTGAGAATATTGTTTATGGCTTAAGATTGCCAGTCTATTTTCTTTTCCAAGTGTTGTTTTTTTTGTACAAAATAAAAATCCAGATGGTTTGTTTGAATGAACCATATGGCATGTCAGGTTAACGAAACGGAGGCACCGTAAGCCATTTTGTTTTCATAACACTTCATTAGGGATATTAAAGTAAATCAATTTTGAAAGCTTCTCTGTGTTCAGCTTCAGCAGATCCTCTGGCCTTTTGACTCATGTTTTCTGCTTTAGTTCACAAGGGTCTGACACATTTACTCTCTATGCTTAAAAAATCAATATCAAAAATGTGTTTATTAAACATCAAGCAGTGTTGGATATAAATTGTTTCTGAATGAACTATTAAATGGTTGGTAGTTCTCATTTTCTTTTTCTTAAGACAAGTCAAACTTGTTTTATTGTGTTAAAACATACTTACTAAATGCTACATACTAGAGTTACAAAATACAAGTCCATAAATGTTAAAATCAATTAAATTATGACTATGACTAAATTATGATGATTATACATTGCAATACTATGACCTTATTGTCAGCAACTCACTAAATGAAGGCTAGCCGGCTGTGTGTAAGGCTTAGAATATAAAACGCTCATTTCTCAAAAATGTATTCTTTTAGAACACTTCTTCTGTTTGAAGTGCATATCAGGTTTTTCACATATCAGTGCTTGCTACCTTCTCCCTGCAGGATGTAGCATGGCCTTCTGTTTTGAATACAAACCAAATTCATATTAGTCAACATACCTACTTAAGAAATGGCTAATTAAATCCTACTCAAACCGGTGAAGTGAAGAATGCATATGAGCTGACATATGACACATGTTTCATTATTAGCCTACAGTCTGACAAAAACTCTTGAACCTCATATAATTTGTAGATTACAGATGGATATCGAGGTTGATATCATTGAGGCAATGATAAGATCAAATAGTTGATTCAAAGGGTTGAATTAACTATTAACTATCACTTTTGAATGTGAAGTAAAATTAGAAGAATATTTAACCAAAGTTGTTTAATATTTGGTGTCATTTGTCAAAGAATATTGATCTCAAGTTACATCATATATAAAAATTATAACAAGTCCTTTGAAAATTAAACATAGGGGCTATATTTGTGTCTTATTGACTGTAGTTCAGCATCTTTCCAATCAGGTCAATTTCTTAATTTTATACGCGTATTCGACCCTTTCCTGATGTGACAAATTTTGATGTATGATTTGAAGCTTAAATGAAACAACCTTTAATTGGGATACATATGTTTTTTTATTGTAAAGTAAGCAAGAGTTCTTGTTGTTGCTGACAAAAACCCAGTTACTAAAGCATAGATGTCTTCATGACCTGAAGCCTTTTATTCGGCGTCATTTTGGGTACCCACAGAGGTAAAGAAAATAACCGACTACTCGTTATCTCCTGGAGTTAGCACCTGCTTCAGAGCCTCCTATTGATGCTAAAGATCTTGCTCTTTTTTTGCCTTTTGTCTTCACTGCATTTGATCCTGTTTAAAATCTGAAACACTTTGATTAAATCTGAACTGGAGAATTCTACACTGGGCAGAGAAATTCTTTATGGCACATTTTGTGATTTGTTAAAATTAAGCTCAATGATGTCAAAGCCTTTAAACAATAATCATAATAATAATAATAATAAAAAACAAGTAAAGAATGTGTTATCATCCATAAACAAGGTTATTCTCTATTTTAAATGGAAAGATTAAATAAATTAACAAACCGTTTTTAATGAGTTAATTTAAAACCACATGTTTAATTTGTTCTATTGGTTAAAATCCTTTCTTTAGCAAAGCAGAGAAAAATACAATATTTAATTAGGTTTCTAAATATTTTTATGTCAAAATCTTGGTTTGAAAACTAATTAGAAAACTAAAGCTGACAGCCAAATAGTTTGTTTTTCTCTAAAATAAAAAAGGTCTTTCAGCTTTAAGCCACAGTCCCATTTTTAATTGAAAATAATTATTTCCAAGTCTTCAATTTTTAAGAACCAAAGGGTCTTATTTAAAGGAATCTGTTTTTTCTCAGAGAAAAGGGAAAAAGAAATTATAATTTAAAATTTTGAGCTAATTACAGTTATGCACAATTTTTAAGGTAGTTGCAGACACATATGATGAATCCTCATTTACATGTTAACATTTGAATGTAACCATTGAGCCAAACATAAATTGATTTTGCTGAGTGAAAGCAACTATATTTACAAAGCTATACAGCAGAGTAAATAAAGAGGCACAACATGTTTCTCAGTGCATATACAGTGAACCCTCGTTTTTCGCGGGGGCTGCGTTCCGAAAAGAACCCATGATAGGTGAAATACGTGAAGTAGTTACCTTTATTTTTTTTACAATTATTATACAGCATAATTTTAAATACTCTATATTGAAACCAAAGAACAAAATCTGTTTTCAGGCCTAAGCATTTTTTTAACAAATAGAACGCTTTCTTACAAATAACTACAGTAAAATAATCATTGTAATCATCAATATGAAATACAATAGGACAAATTGTGACTCGTGTATTTCACTGTTCCTCTGACTGTGACGCTGCGGCCTGACTCCTCTCTGGTGTCTGTTTCTTCTGAAGCCTGTGGTGCAGGTGTGTTTTTTCGAGAGAAGAACATAGTTATCGGTAGTTGTTGTCACTATTTTTTCTTCTTTGCAAAAATATTTGCCAGCATTTTCCAAGCTGTATATTTAAATACCGTAACGTTATTGGCACACAGGTAGAGAAGAAGCGCGGAGACTGTTCAGCCAATCAGGACGCAGAACACAATGCACTGTGAAAAAAAAAAACTGCACGAAAAACTCTGCGAAGCTGCGAGGCCGTGAAAGGTGAATCGCGTTATAGCGAGGGTTCACTGTAGTATTAATGATACTGAAGTGAGGCTTCTAAGTAGTTAATTCAATATGCTACTTAGAAATGAGGCTTCTAAGTAGCATTTTTTTTATTTCACATCATGTTTCTAGAACATAAAAACAATTGGAGTGGTATTCTCAGTCATAGATAAATAAATAAAGACTCAGTCAGTTATATGAAACAAAGTGTGGAGGCAAGAGTAATAGAAATTGAGCACACTTAATGAAATGATTATTTTTATTTAGCAGAAAAGCTTCACAATGACAACTTCTAGATGTCCTCTTTTTATTTTTCTTATTTATGGAAAAACTCAAATATGTTGCTTATTCTTGATGTTTTTCTTTGGTTTTGTTTTTTCAGCTGTGGATACTTGAGTGGTGAACAAATGTGTTTAAATCTGTTACTCATTGTTGTCATGAAAAAAACTTAATTTGGTAATTCAAGAGCTTTCCCAAGCTCTACACAAGTTGTCCTTGGATCGAGGAAAACACTTCTGATTATTCCTTTGACTCATTAGTCAGATTTGTTGTGATCTGACTAAAGGTTCTTACTGGAAAATTCTAAAATTTAGAAATACACCCATAAGTTCTGCCATCAGTATGTTTTATAACAAGTTTGCAGGGGTTTTTGCTTTTGCTCATTATTTGATTATTCTTATGCAGTACCTGAGCAAAGAGAAATTAATTTATTAACTATCAATTAAGACTAAAGGAGCAGCGTTGCTTTCCAAAACATGAAAGATTTCAGCCATTCTCATGGATTTTCCTGCTCTTTTGCTGCTGGTTCTTGCAGGTGCTTTTCATCATGTGTTCAAAGCTTATCCTGCCATTCTATTTCCCAGACATAACTCATCTTTTGCATGTATACACCCAATTAAGATGTTCTATGTTTTTTGATAAACATGTTGCACTTAATAGTTATTTTTACTACCGCATTGTGAGGTCTTAAATATGCATGGGATTTCATTGTATACTCGCATCACTTTCTTTTTCAAGTTTCAAATCAGCCACTATCAATCTTCAACAACCAAATCAAACTAAGACATATTCCCTTTCATAAACTAAACTTTGGGGATTTTTACCTTAGGGCATTTTGGTTTAAGGTCTAATCCCTTCAGATATGGAAGTCAAACATAATTCTTCTGCAAAAATAGAAAAGAAAAAGATGTGCATCCTTAACCCAGCTCAGAGATGATTATCTAAAGGTCAGCCCACCCTTCTCTCATCCTTTCTTCTATTATTCTGACTTTTTTTCACCAGTTAGTCTGGTGGCATAAAGAGCACCAGTTGGCCTGAACACAGACTGAGTGCCTCTCACAGAGTATCAGCCATCAGCCTCTCAGAAACTGAGGTTCTTGCCCAAGAAATGAAGTATGGATTTCTAATTTAGGAGAATGGTTGGAGATGTGGGTCAAAGTTGCATTCATTTCAGACTGCCTCAATCCCATCATGCTTTCGATCACCTTTTAGTTGAGAAATACATATCGGGCTGTGGTTATAATGGATGAGAGGACCACTGATGGCTGGTTAAATGAGAGGCTTGCATTATGTATTAGCTTTATCCTGTGGATGAGTAGCTGTGAAGATAATCACTGTCTGATGATTGTCATTTCTTTTGTTCCCAATGTGCCCTCTCAAAATGGTAGTTACATAAGCCGTACACTTTCTTTTGTTGGGCGGAAAATGGGAAAGACGGGAGGAGAGATGAAATAGATGAAATAAAAATCAAAAAGGTGAATATCCAGAATAAGGTCTTTGGTGACAGGGGGCCAAAACCTCCATGTTTTTGGCAACCTAAAGAATGCAATACATAATATTAAAGGGAAATAAGTCAACCAGAAACCAGTCTAATTATAGATAGCATCACACCTGCCTATCAAATTACAATGCATTCTTTTTACTTTGCTTTTCCAGATCTGCGTTGCACACGGCAGGTGCATGTGCAGCAGTCATCTGTCAGGTATTTCTCACAGTAGAACAGCACAGGCAAACATGTGCGATCAGCCTGAGACACCTTTTCACACCTGCCTGGTATAGAAGCAAAGGCCAGGACCAAAGACTTTTTCCCTTTGTCTGGCACCAAATTTAACCTAACCGACATGTGCGAAAGCGTTTCTCTCGGGCAGAGTGGAGAAAAAGGCTAACCCTTTAACAAGAGTGAAGGACATGGTTTACAGAGAATTGTGTAAAGCTGCTGAGCAATACGTTAAAGAGAAGACTTCATTCATTTATAATAAACAGCAGTTTATTTGGTTTGCATGGGTCAGGCACACTTGGCTTGCTGATCAACTGAAAAACCCTGAAATGTTAAATGCTAGTAATTATAGTGTATAAAGATAAAAATAGGCTAAAATTTCAAAAATGAAACAAATAAATATTAGGGATGCTGTGGTGTAGAAAAATTGCTGAACTGGTAAAAAAACAAACTCTGATGGCAATTATAACAGTAGTGGAGAGTTGGAAAGGGGAGTTTTGTCCACAGCAAACACAAGACCCCTCTACATAGTTGAAACACCAGATTGGGAGGTAGAAAAACCTTTTCAATATTTTCAGTATTAATATATTTACATTGATAGCATTAAAAATCTAATCTTGTTTTTAAATTTTAAGCCCTCTCAAAGTATATTATACCAAGTCATTAATTTGGCCTCCAACATGGTCAGTGAAATTAACTGTGCTACTTGAGTGGCACAATTGCTGTATTCATAATAAGACAATATAATTTTCCACTTTTTTTAGATGTATTCACATAAAATTTTTTGAGTTTCTGAATTACATTGTTCAAGCTCAGGCTAAAAGCTAAAATTTCCAACAGTTTAATTTATTTTATCTAATAACACAACTAAATGGGTTCTTTTGTCTTTACAAAGTTTAGTTAGTAAATGATTTATTAATTCAGCTTCTAATTTCACAGGCCAAGCCACTTCACTGAATTCCTTTGAATAAAATCTTTATTTCAGTTTAATATTTCCAACCTGAATGGGATGTGTACTCATTTTAGGTCAGCCCTCCAAGAACTTTCCAGATGAAGGGTTGTTGAACATATTTCCAAGCAACAGAGCCAAGAACAACACCTGCCAGGCTAAAAATAAGTGTGAAAAGCTCCTAATTGAACATTTGCTCAAAATAAGACGTATCATTATTTGCATTTTGAGCCAGAATAACTGAAATGTATTTCAGTGCATCTGCTTGCTGCATATAAATTGAGTCAGTCTTTATTTCCAAACAAAAATATGTTCTTTAATGCAGTTTATTATTATTATTATTTTTTTTTTACAAATACTTTAATAGAATAAACAGTTAATGTATTTATCACTTTCTTGCTGTTGTTGGGTGAAAAAAAATAAAGTTTTGTTTCATATTTAAATATTCTCAAGAAATGGCAAGAAGATTGCAACATTGGACCATGCAGTTATTACTAATGAGGAACAAGGCTGATTAAGAGTATCTTGACTGATTTTTAAAATTTTATTTATTTATTTTTTGATATAATACAATGTTAAGATTGGCTCTTGGTGAATATTAATGACCATTTTTCTGGTAGTTTGGCTCCAAAATAAATTGACTAAAAGGATTACAATGTAGTTTATGCTTTATGAAATGCTGGGCTGGCTATGATTCACTGTAATCTTTTTAGATGGGAGTCATTATTTTAAAACAAAAGCTTCAGTATACTTAAGTATTTTAGAGGCCTGTACGGTATGGATTTCCCTTTTGCATTACGGGGAAAAAGTTGACCCATCCCCTCCCATTACATGAATTTAACAGTGTAATGGTAAATATATGTGATGGGTCCATATGTTCTTTAGGTTGGGGGTCTACTTGGTATATAGTAGAACAGGGAAAATAAATAAGTGGTGGTCCATTTACTCATTTAAATGGAAAACAGGTCTCACAAAACATGCCGTTTACACCTAGATATAATTTTTCTTCTGATAACCATGTTAACATTAAAAACAATAAAAAATGTTCTTCCAGTTTGAGCTAGCCACCCCCCCACCCCCCCAGAATAAAGAAAGTTTAATTATGAGATAATTGTTCAAAATGCAACAAAAGTAAGGGTAGTTGAGTGGAGAGCAATTGATAAATGTTTCACTACTAAAGCTTACAACATGATGCATGAGAAGCAGAATTAAAGTCTTAACCAAAATATTACTCTCAAGGGCAAATTCTCCCTTTAGGAAGCCTAAATTGGACACACTGGAAGGAATGAGAGGGGATTTTATGTTATTGAAATATCTTTATTTACAGAATTTTAATTTTAAGACATCAATGATAAACTGCATCACATCTGGTCATAAAAGATTCAGTAACTAGATAAATGGTAAATGGCCTGTATTTGTGTAGTGTTTCATCAAGTCCAAGGACTCTAGAGTTATGCACACATTCAGACACTGACTCAGAAACTTGCTAAAACCGGTGGTCAGGGTGCCAAGGCAGTCCACCAGGTTTTTGTACTAAAAGACATCAAGTTAACAGGGAATGTAAAAATATTACTGGGTAATTATATTTTACGGGAAGAGATCGCCCGTGAAATGCTATTTAAACCCACAACTATAGAGTCTTAAAAACAAGAAATCAAAAAAATGCAATTAAAATGAATATCAAATTTAATTCAAATTAAAACAGCAGCTCCAGAAGGCCCTCAGGCCTTCAAGGTCCCCCATCAATTCTAGTATTTTAACACAGACCACAGATATGTAAATAAATACTTTTATTTATTTTAAAGCAATTCAATACATTTTCTGCTAACAGTACCCGATGGCTCTTTCTCTCGTGTTATTTTCTAAATGTTTGTTATCCTCCTCTCTTAGTGTAACCTCGAGATCGGCCCATTTAACAGATTTGTCTAACCTTTGCATGGGTTATAGAAAGTAAACTCCCAATTTGTGCCAGTAAATCAAATTGTCTAAACATTTGGCTGAACTTTGGGGAAAGTTTAAGAGATAAAATAGGAATTCACTAGAAGAAGAACAGCCTTATCATAGCAAAGGATAGGAATGTCAGACTCTGTTTACTTTTTGCAACATCTCAGGTTTTTACTCTAGCTTCCATCACGTCACTGGGCCTTGTGTCTTGGCGAAGAAGATCGTCAACTGTGGCTCACACAGATGCTGTCTGCCCAGGGAGGTTATTCTCAAAGGTTGTTGGATGGTTTGCTGTTCCTCTTGATTAGTTGAGAATTGTCAGCAATCTAAAAAACGATGTTGATGAAAGATGAAAGGATGTTGTGGTGACCAAAACGCAACCAAATTTTCCTCAGTATTCCTTATCTTATTTGCACACCTCATCACCCTGACTCAGCTCTCAGAAGCACACACTGAAGGCAGTGGTCTTTCTGTATTAGATAGCTTTAAGGAAAAATACTGCTTGCTTTCCTTTCCAGAAGATGTGGAATTCATAAAATTCTAGATTAGAACATCACTGTCTGGAGCCAACGTATTCCAAATTCAAGATCAGAGACGTGCACTGAGACATGTTCAGCAAAGTAGCAACTAGGTTACATTCTATTGACTGAGTTTTAGCCTTGGAAAAAAAAAAATACTTAAAAACATTTCTTTTCACATTTTTATAAGCTTTAAATTGTAAATCGTAACCCTTCATAGTCATTGTATTTTGGACAATCTCAAGAGCCTAATCTGTGACATGAAAGGGTGATTTAGATCCTTTCAGTGTAACACGAAGCCTTTCTCAGCATTACTGTCAAAGGTTTCAGCTGTTCAAATCTATCTTTGAATAAGTATATTGAAGGTCAGTTTCTGTCTTTCTTTACAGAAATGTTTAACCATTTCAAATTCATTCAGAAAGACAATACACAGTTGAATGCTACCAGTAATAAAATGGTTGTTGTAATGTTTGTTTTTGTTGCTGAAAAAGTCCAATACGAACATGTTAAAACTCTAAATAACTTTACGCCCGTTTGTCAGGTCTGTTATTGCACATCAGATTATTTCTTGATAACCCTGAAGTTCTTCTTGGAACTGTTGTCTCACTCTGAATCTGCTTTAAACCTGAATTTGTCATAAATGATTTTTAAAAAAATATATATATACAGTTGTGGTAAAGTTTACATACACTTGTAAAAAACATAATGTCATGGCTGTCTTGAGCTTCCAATAAGTTCTACAACTCTTATTTTTCTGTGATAGAGTGATCGGAACACATACCTGTTTGTCACAAAAAACAGTCATAAAGTTTGGTTCTTTCATAAATTTATTATGGGTCTGCTGAAAATGTCACCAAATCTGCTGGGTCAAAAATATACATACAGCAACATTAGTATTTGGCTGCATGTCCCTTGGCCATTTTCACAGCAACTAGGTGCTTTTGGTAGCCATCCACAAGCTCCTGGCAAGCTTCAGGTCGAATGTTTGACCATTCTTCTTGACAGAATTGGTGCAGTTCAGCTAAATGTGATGGTTTTCTTGCATGAACCTGTTTCATTAGCACTGTCCACATGTTCTCAATGGGGTTTAAGTCAGGACTTTGGGAAGGCCATTCTAAAACCTTAATTCTAGCCGGTTTAGCCATCCCTTTACCACTTTTGATGTGTGTTTTGGGTCATTGTCCTGTTGGAACACCCAACTGCGCCCAAGACCCAACCTTCGGGCTGATGGTTTTAAGTTTTCCTGCAGAATTTGGAGGTAATCCTCCTTCTTCATTATCTCATTTACTTTCTGCAAAGAACCAGTTCCACTGGCAGCAAAACAGCCCCAGAGCATAATACTACCACCACCATGCTTGACAGTAGGCATGGTGTTCCTGGGATTAAAGGCCTCACCTTTTCTCCTCCAAACATATTGCTGGGTGTTGTGGCTAAACAGCTCAATTTTTGTTTCGTCTGACCACAGAACTTTCCTCCAGAAGGTTTTATCTTTGTCCATGTGATCAGCAGCAAACTTCAGCCGAGTCTTAAGGTGCCTTTTCTGTAGCAAGGGCTTCTTTCTTGCACGGCAGCCTCTCAGTCCATGGCGATGTAAAACATGCTTGACTGTGGAGACTGACCCCTGTGTTCCATCAGCTTCCATATCCTTGCAGACCTGCTGTTTGGTGATTCTTGGTTGACTCTTGACCATCCTGACCAATCTCCTCTCGGCAGCATGTGATTTGCGTTTTCTTCCTGATCGTGGCAGTGACACAACTGTTCCATGCACTTTATACTTGCGAATAATTGTCCGCACATTTGCTCTTGGGACCTGTAGCTGCTTTGAAATGGCTCCAAGTGACTTCCCTGACTTGTTCAAGTCAATAATTCGCTTTTTCAGATCCACACTGAGTTCCTTTGACTTTCCCATTGTAGCTTTTGTGGCTGAGTCTAATCACTGGGTCAAATGAGCCCTATTTAAATGGGCTCATGAGAAGTCAACAGCTGTAGTCAATCAGAATCACTTACAAGATGTGAAGAGGCCATGACATGAAGCTAATTTGATTGACACAACTCTCTACATCACCAAAATTGACAATTTATGTTGCTGTATGTATATTTTTGACCCAGCAGGTTTGGTGACATTTTCAGCAGACCCATAATAAATTTATGAAAGAACCAAACTTTATGACTGTTTTTTGTGACAAACAGGTATGTGTTCCGATCACTCTATCACAGAAAAATAAGAGTTGTAGAACTTATTGGAAACTCAAGACAGCCATGACATTATGTTTTTTACAAGTGTATGTAAACTTTTAACCACAACTGTATATTTAAAGTTAATACTACAAGGGGTATTCCATGGTTTCTATGGTTTGAAACTGTTCCTTCACAATTTTTCCAATGGTAAAGTCTTCTGAATGACACGGCAGAGTGATCAGAGATTGTTCTGGTTGTGTGAAGAATGAGACAGCACTGTCCCTCCCTCACACACAGCCATACACTACCGAAGTTTCAACTTTCCCCAGGATACTAGAAAGAAAACTTTTCCTGTTTTGAAAAGGACCAGCAGACACAGAGTTATTATAAAGATGTCCCACTCATAACTCATAATTACAATAAATATGGATTTATCATTTAAATAGGAATTGGAATAATTTATGTACTTCTATTTTGAATAAAATAAATGAACCCACACTACATATTTGTTTCAAATCTGTGTTGATGGTAAACAGTTGAAACTATATTTTTTACTCAAGGATTTCATGAGTGCCTTTTTGTGTAAACAATCATTAGATATTATTTCAGTTCTCCTCAATGTGAGTTCAAATCTGTTCATAATGATACACAGACCTAGCCTTGTTGCTTTTTGCCAACTTTTCCAGTTATGATTATTTTTTGCACTCGCTTCATTCAGAATGCTGAAACAGCTCTTAAGTGTGTGCTATCCGCTGGAAATGTAGTTTTAATCAACAATGTTCAGAGGTCACATGTTTTATATATATATATATATATATATATATATATATATATATATATATATATATATATATATATATATATATATATATATATATATATATATGATAAGCTGTCACAGTGATATAATTATTTTCAATACTTTTAATTCTATAGAAAGTATTTTTTTTTGTACATGATGCAATGAAAGAATCACCTGGAAACTTGTTTCCCCTTAACAAAAGGCAATGCGACATGTTTGAACCCTTTTGTAGAAAAGAGTAGTGGTCACAATCTAACTATGTTGCACCACCCAGAACAGTTTTTGATAAATACATGTAATCTCCAGTGAATTTACATGAGGTCTCCACGCACTGGCAGAATTTTCTTTTTGTATTTTATTACTTGTTAGTAAAAATTAATAAATAAAACATTTTTGGAAACATTACAAAAAGTTCAAATCTTCATGTTTCAAACAAACAGTATAAAATCGGTTATCCCAAAGCCCGCTATGTTTACATTATATATAGAAATATATTATTTGTAATGGGAAAAATATACTTTTTGTGTTGCATAGTCTTACATTTTTCTATGTGTAATATTTTCAGTAATGCACCTTTTATGACTTTTTTTATACTATCCCTAGAATTCTTACACACGTTAACAGAAAGAACAATAAAGGCAAGGGAAGGACTCGTTTTCCTATTTGACTGTCACAGACATATGCACATGCAGACACCTCCAAGCCCACAAAGGGAGACATTATCTCGAGGCGATGGATCATGTAAATGGCATTTTGTCTACATTATGAGAATGTGGAAGATGTTTTTCCGCATGGATGAGGCGCTTATCAAGTGGGACTGTCTGTACCTCCAACTCAATATATTTCATCTTTGACGATGAGAATGTGAGGCTGAAGAGAGCAAATATGTGTCTGTTTGTCTGAACCACTGAGTTTGTTTCTAGTCTTTGAAATGAAGGAATACTTAAAAAGGGGGTATTATGTGTTTTCCAGGCAGATAGTGACATTTTTTTTATCACAGTCAAGTAACTGTTACCTTCCGTTCTTATGAAAATGCTTTATACATCAAAAAACAACTTAATAGAAATTTGACTTTGCAACATAGTTGTATCTGATGCCATGAAATTGGACTCTATCTCTTTAAGAACATCCTACTCTTTCTGATATTCCAATTCTTTTTCCTTTAGACCAGGTAAGATGCTTGATCAGAAGAACAGTTGTAGCCCATGTTCTGCATTGTCTGTGTGTGATGATAAAACAAAACTGATTACCCTCAATTCGACTTTAGTTTTTTATAGTGCTTTGACTTTCCACCAACACCCATTTACTGGAACTTCATTCTTAAATGAATGACATTTTAGTGAAAGTCTGTAGTTTCTCTCAGATGCTAGTCAGAAGTCTAATTACTAGACTAAAGGTGTTTTAATTGAGAAAACACTTTTTATTGTAGCAGAGTGCACTGCATTTATAAGAGCAATAATAACCCACAACTACTTGTCGTGATTTTGCCACATACTGCACATGCCATTATATTGATTACTTTCTTTTTCATATATCACTGCTGTCTCCGCCTGACATTAACAGTTTATGTGCACAGTGCTTAACAACTATGTAGTGCCTTTGCTCTTTCAGAACCACTTTCTTTTCCTATTTTAACCTCATTGATCATTGTCAAATTCCTTGTATACACTTCTTTTGTTATTAATCAGAACACATACAGAATAAGGTGTGGCCACGCTCACTTGTCTGGAGCATTTTTTGTCTTCCTTTCCTCATTTTAAATATTTTATTGCAAGTCTTTAAATGGACCATATGTTTGAACAAAGTCTTGAGTCAGAACTGCTTCAACATCCAACGTTTTAGTAAAACTAGTCTACTCAGTAATTGTACCCTTGTACTATTAATGCTTTAGCACTCACATCTTTTCAAAAAGTAAACACTTTTACAGGTACAAATATTGGCAATAATAAGTAGTACTGTGAATCCCTTTGTTCGGCTTCATTGTAAAACCTACAGAAGACGATGAGCCAAATTTAAAACATGTTTGATAGACAACTTTAATTTATTTGTGCTTAATGCGGGTATAAGAGTTTTGCTATCAAAATCAGATCTTGTTGGTCTTTTTACTTTTTTACTGGCCACTGAGATTACAAGGCTATGTTTTTATGTTCAGCAAGTCACTGTTTTGATTTGACAGATTGTGTGAAGTTATATTGAGTAATAATTCCCCTGAAGATAGTATGTAGATGTCCTACATTGCAGAAAGTCAATGCAGTTGACAGCTAAAAGAGAGTTAGATGGATACAGAATTTAAACCAGATTTAGTTATTTAAACCAACATGAACTGAGGATGATAATATCCCCATGACCAGACTTCTTTAATGGATATTAAATGTTAACTCTTCCTTTTACATACAAAGGGATAATTTATTGTAAGTTTCTGAAGTGCAGCTGTGTCTTGGTATAATCAAGGGGCAGGTGGTACATGCTCAAAAACGGGGACTAGTCCCAGGCAAGAAAAGGCAATGCATTAACAGTCAGCCTCAGTTTTATACATTACAGTTGACATTAAAAAGATTACAACATTGCATTTGTCCTAGGTTATTTCCTGTCCTAAATAGATACATCACTGATGCATTGTACATAATTCCATAATGACAGAATTCATCTATGTCCTGAATAGTTATTCCATCGATGCATTTCATTATCAATTAAAATTATCCAGACACTCTTCTGAACAGAAGCACATTCTGCATGTACATGCCTGTGTGAATAAGAACAGATAAGGTGGCCTGTGTGTTATCTGCTAAATGCCTCGCCTTGTCAGGTCTGATCCAGCTGGTCGTATTTATCTAAACCACTGAGTCACAGTTAATTTTTCACATATCTATCCCCTTAAACTGGCACCTATAAAAGTATTCATGCCCCCTGCCCTCTGAATTAGGGTTTTTCTACCTCAAAACAAACAACGTAAAGACTTTGCATACAAATCTGCCATATTAGACACTGTTGCAGGTGGAAAAATCCAAAAGTTACCCAACTCTTGGCAAACTTAGCTCATGCACTGGATTAATACAGCTGGCTGATGACATACACTGTAGCTGTACCACAATACTATGGAAGTTGTTTGGCTGAGAAAGTACTGACAGCCTTACCAGCGCTCTCTTGTGAAAGTGTTGATGTTTGATACCTGCAAATATTGCATTGTATGGATATAAATGTTTTCGGTTCCCGCTCTTTCAAATTGTTAAAATAAGGAAAACAAGGTTTCCCTCTGACCGTTTGCCTTCCACCACTGAGAATTTGCCTTCCACCACTGAGAATTTACACTTGTCTAGAAACTTACTCTGATGTGAAATGTCTTGACTACAGTTGAGGGAGCTATTAGTTACAATACCATTACACAATTTCACATTAGAAATATTTTAATTTTGTCTTTAAAAGATGTGTAAAACATGCCAAAGCTTGAAATGTTGGCTAGATCATTAATTTCTTGTACATAATTTTTGTTTTCTGGTTCAGAACCCTCGGTACACTGTGAATGACCAATAAAATAAAGCTACAGTCTTATATTCTATTTTACTTTTATTAGAATACTCCTTTTAAAACTTTTCTTAAAACTCTGTTATGACTTAATAGCTGGTTTGTAGAACATGTTAATATTTTAAGGTCACAGTAGTACCTTGTTTAAAAAAAAAAATAGTGTCTTATACCTACTTCTATATAGAGATTGTGTGCTTGTGCATGTGACAAGTTTATCTTCCTGTGACATAATGAAAGGTTTTAGCAAAATGTTCAAGTGATTTTTAAGGCAGTAAGTTGTCTGTAAGTTATCAAAAGTCCATGTAGGGTCCGCTTTTATTCTCTATTTATATAAATAACTTGTGTGACAATCTGTCAAATGCTTTTTACCATTTTAATGCAGACGATTTAATAATATACTGCTATTCTGCATCACTATCGCAGGCAATACAGTATTTGCAGTCTGCTTTTAATGTAGTTCAAAGACGCTTACAAACTCTGAAGTTGATTTTGAATGTGGATAAGACGAAAGCAATGGTTTTCTCACATGCTAGAAAACTACCAGAAACCTCCCAATTGCTTACCACTGCTGTAGGAGCACAAATCGAATTAGTCAGTAATTATAAATATCTTGGTTTTATTCTAGATAACGAACTCTCTTTTAAAAATCACATAGCAAATCTACTACGGACATTGAAAATGAAGATTTAGTTTTATTATCGAAATGGATCTTGTTTTACACTCAAAGCTAGAAGAAAATTGGTAGCAGCGACATTCCTGCCACTTTTGGATTATGGAGATGTTTTATATATGAATGCTTCGACCAAATGTCTTCAATCCTTAAATACTGTGTATCATTGCACTTTAAGATTTATAACCGGTAGTAGACGTCTGACACATCATTGTGATTTGTACGCAAAAGCTGAATGGCCTCCTTTAAGTGTACGGAGAAACAATCATTTAATGATCCTGATGTATAAATCTTTACTCGGTCTAACGCCAGCATATTTATGCACTCTCCTACATAGAACTGTCAGTTTTCGTTCTCTATGCTCCAATAACATTATTCTTCTGCATGTCCCACGCTTTCGAACTGGAAAAGGGAAGCAGATATTCAGTGTGTTGGCCCCCACAGCGTGGAATCAGTTGCAGTCTGAACTTAAGATGTCGGAAATTATTTCACTGGACTTATTTCGAGCAGTTCTTAAAAATAGGCAACAAGATTCTATGAAACAGTGTCATTGTTTTTATTGTTTTATACTTGTGCATATGTATTACTTGTTTTTATCTTGTAACCAGGTTGCTATGTATTGCAAATTTTTTGCACAGGTCCCTCTTGAAAATGAGATCTAGATCTCAACAGGGTTTACCTGGTTAACTAAATAAAGGAAAGGAAAGGAAATGTGGAGGCCAGATCTTCCACAGCTTTTGAGCCATGACCTAAAAGGCTTGATCTTCTTCAGTTCATAAATATTACCTTGTCTGCAGCAGACTGGCGACCTGGCCAGGGTGACTCCGGCTCTCGCCCGAAACGTTTGCTGGAGATAGGCACCAGCACCCCTCCTGACCTCACTAAGGACAAGGGTGTACAGAAAATGGATGGATGGTCATTACCTTGTAAAAGAGATGGACAATATTATCCCTATGTTTATTTAAAATTTAAGTGAAGCTTCTGGTGTTAATCATGGCTTTATGTCCAATCTCTTTCTAAATCTCTCATTTGACACAAGCTTAGAAAAAAATAAAATAAAACCACAAAATTTGTTCAATAAATGTTTAGTCACAGGTCTGTATTGTTGTTTAATACCAATCAACATCAAGTATTTAGGCATCTGTGGCAATTAGGTGTAAATTTGGGATGTTTTGACTAAATTAGTTGAGATAAACGCACACAATATATTTCAAGAATACAAATCTGAAGTCATACTTTTTTTTTTAACAATCTTAACATATATTTTTATAAATATATTTATTTTTTGTCATTAAACACCATCTGCACCAAAGTAGAATAATTTTGTCTCATCTGCTGTCTGTTTTGTTTGTGTGCTTGTAAAATGTGCAATGATTAGGCTTGATTGTGACCATCTGCAGTTACAAAATGAGTTCTTTAGATTAAAATAGGATTGTCATCATTTTTCCAGCCTTACAGAATATTAAAGCTGGCAGTAAGACCGATCTAAGAAATCACTTTGCTTTGGATCCATTTTTTTTGTATTCTTTTCAACCTAAAGCAGTACAACCTCCAAGTCTCTTGTAGAATATGACCTTTTACATATGGAATAATTTTACCCATCAAATGGAGAGTTCCAAGTTAGGCTTTCTTTCACACTTGTCTGTAATTACAAGGAAACATTTCTGCAAGTAACATAAAATGATGGGGTGGTGCAGAAGATGATTCACACAATTTTGACACAGTGGTTAGAACTGCCAGTGTTGAAATACAAGATACAAATCCACAAGGTTAAAATAATGTGCTTTAGAAAGAAGAAGCCCTGCAGTGCCATGCAGGAAGCGAAAGGTGAGAAAGAGCATCAGTCTGTTAAGGCTGGATGGGGGTGGTTAAGGCAATGACGTGGAGTACAAGCGTTGAGGGGTGAGAAAGGATTGAAAGAGAGGTGAGAAGATGAACCTAGGTGTGATATATCGAAGTGAAACGTAAAGATGGACAGAAAATCAAAACATTAAAGTGAAAGATTATATTACAGCAACTAAAAGCCCCTTTGTGTTAGACACATGTTTGTATAAGATATTTCTGAAAGCATATTTTATTACATTAACCCTTTATATTTTGCTAAAAATATCTGCTGACCTTTTCTTCCAGGAGTCTTCAGCCTTTCACTACCTGCAGCTCGATGTTTCAGTATTGGTTTTAAGTCATTTAGATCTGATCTACAAATTGTGCATGTGGATTAAAAAATGATCAATTGTCACAAGAAAGCAAAGAATTAGCAAAAACGTACTTGCACAAATTTCTGCAGATCTCATAGTTAAAAACTGATACATATCTACCAGAGTACTTATTAGGTGGCCATACAAGTTTACAATGTGGGTGTTTCAGTTTGCCCTGCAAGTGTACCAAGGTTTAATGCAGCAATGCTTTAAACCTTTAAATATGCAGAACTGCTATGTGAGAACTAAAAGTGCACAACTTTGTTCTGCCATGCACCATTTAAATACATGGAGCGAAACAAAAAACCCAAAGTGGAGAGCAAAACAGAATCCAGAACCAGAAGACACTCCATAATCATGCTGTTTGTAAATTGCACGGTTGTTGAAGAATGAATCAAATGAAATCGTTGTCAGCAATGTTCAACACAGGTATATTGCTTGCTTCATATCAAACTTACTTAGCTGAAATGGCGTCTACAGAGCGTAAACATTACCTGGTACAAAGAAAAAAGAAGCTAAAATTGCCTGTTGCTTTCTAATTGCCTAAGGCCAAGTGGTAAGATCATTCTCAGGAAATAAGTACAAGCCTCAGTTGTCCATGACAAAGATTGTGCCTTCAATGTTGAAGGTAAAATTTAGCTTGGTTAAAAAGAATTGGCATTGATTAGGCAGAATTATTTCATGCTCTAAATGTGAACATTAAAATTTGTGTACATTTATTTTCTTCAGAGGATATTTATTTTCACACTGTTTTATGTTATGTAGGAAATTTCTGAACAAAAAAACAAGTTATTTGCATTAGTATAAGATTGTTTCTACAAAGTATAGGGCACCAAAAACTGGGTCCAGTCCAGATGCCCACATGCCTGAAGATCTTTTCCTGCTTGCAGTGCTAAATGTAACAATGCTTTAGTAAGCAGTTCCTAGCGAAGAACAATTGTCTTCTGCTGCTTGTTTTTTGCACTTCACACTGGTAAAGTGTATGTGTTCCTCTTTATTTGTTTGAGGAGCGCTGTCCACAAATTTTAACAATAAGGTCATTCTACTGCAGCTAAAGAAGAAGCATAAAATGTTTGTTTTGTTTATAAGTTGAGTTGCACAATATATCAAATCACTGTCTTCGCAGTATCAGTGTGACCAATGCTGCAATTGCAAATGACTTCTTGCGTGCAATATTTGGTGGGATATTATATTTTTTAGTTTGAAGAATTTATACCCTTAATATTAATAATATATTTTGCCAGCTGGAGAGACTTTTAACTGCCACTAATACTCACATCTGAAGTGTGTCTTTAGTGGCTGAAATGTAGAGTCCTATGTAAGAACATCATGGAATAGCAAAGAAAGAGAACAAGAAAAGGAGGGCACATGTATAAGTACATTCAGTGATGTTCTTTATGGTTTCTAAAAACCTCAGACAAAACATTTAGTCCCTTTAGATCTCGCTGCTGTTTACTCTTTTCTTTCAACCTGAATCCTGAAAAATGGACTGGAATAGGATTCCCTGCAAATAAAGTTTGTGGTAAGCCTTTCTGGAATGCTCTCTATCTTGTTTTATTGGCTGTGTTGTTTTTAAAGCTATGATCAATATTGTCAATATTGCAACAGGGCTATATTTGAGTCTTTAATCTCCCAGATGGTGAAGTGTGACTGGAATAACAGCCTTATGTAAACAGAGTCAAGGAAAATTGAGAGATTAAAAAGAGCAGTCTGTGCTGGTGTAAATATATACGTTGTAATCCAGCTGACACAGAAGCAAAGTGGCTAAAGCATTTAAAAAAAAAAGAAAAAAAGATTACATTTCTGAGTTGCTTTTCTTCCAGGAATTACTTTCATAGATTTTAACTATTCCACCAATGGTAATGGTTTTTATGCATACAATTTAATTGAAAAGAAAAATACCTATTTTGATTTGGCAAGCAGCACAAAAATGAGAATATATATATATAAAAGTTTAATTAATTAAATTGCTTACTGTGATTTTTATGCATATTGTTCAGGGGCAGAATAAGTGTATTAAGTCTTTCTTTTTTACTTGGAAACTATAATAGCATAACCCCTAGGTTTTACACTGAGTTCTAATACTTTCCATGTAATGCATAACATTGCAAACATCCAAAAATATAAAGGATCTTATGGAAAACACGCTGTCTCTTGTGTTTCACGTTTGCCGAGTTCTTCAATATGCTCATGCAAATTAATCACAAAGGAGCACAGAGTCTGATTAGAACCACATAAAGTAAAATTTACTTGGAACAGCATAGTGCATTTTTTCTCCCCAAGATTAAAAAGGAAGGACTCATCCATTACATTGGATTGAAGTTTGACCAAATCTATTTTATGTGGTGTAGAATTAACCAAGATATTTCAACAAGTAATTTTTCTCAAGTATGTGTACAAAGACCTAATAGACATGCATTACTTGGAGCTAAACACTGTTGAAAGACTTATGTTTTTTTAATTGAAATCTCAGCGTAATGTGTAGTAAGTGTGTACACTAGTGGCCTGCCAAGACCCCAGTCCTAAGTTCCTGTGCTATAAATGAGTCACTAGGTGGTCACCAAGGACATCACCACAGTCATTCTGCCTACAGTCAGGAATATGATAAACATAAACTATACAATGTGTGCACATGTATACGTATTTGTAGCTCTGTTAAATGCTTAAGACTTTAAAAACAGGCTATCACAGAATTATGTAGACAATTTAATTATAGGGCCCTAGAAAACCTGGGAGACAGATCTGGTAAATTCCACTCAATAATACAAACATAAAGGACTGGGCAAAACATTCAAAAATAAATAAATACATATGCAGCATGATAAACCAAGTTAGGTGTTGGAAAACAAATAGCAAAGAAATACGACTGGAACAATCACTAATAACTCCAGGCATGAGGACAAAAATAGAGAAACTTTTTTTTTGTTTCTGGCTATACGCTGCCAGTGGCAAAGTAAGGTCCTCTACACAAGTGTTACCCAAACTGGTACTCAAGGCACACTGCCCTGCATGTTTTAGGTATTTCCTTGGTTCAGTCCAGCTGATTTCAATTGATGACTGATTAACAGGCGTTTGTTGAACTGCAATCAGTTGAATCAGGCACATTAAAGCAAGGAAACCTCTAAAACATGTAGGACAGTGTGCCTTGAGGACCAGGGTTGGGAAACGCTGCTCTACACAAAGCAAGTCAAGTACACAGCAATACTTACAATTGCTATCTCTGCTTTAACATTTTCACAGCAGTAACCTCTGATGAATGATTCATGAAATATTCAATGTGTCTGTGTGCTGCCTGGTTTTATTAAATAAATTATCGCCTTTGCACAATAGGCCCACAATTGGTCAACACCACACACTGTAATTGAGACAGGAATGGAAAAAAGGGTAATTCAGTGTGGTGCTGATAACGCCAAGGTCATAGGTTCAATCCCCATACTGGCCTATTAAAACATTAAGTCTTCAAGAAAATCAATTCTTCAAAACAGCAAACGTATTTAAATTAAACCATTGAGCATGTTGATTTTGAAAAACATTAAAATATAAGCACTTTTGTGAATATCATGTATTTCTTACTTAAATTGATGAAAACTCAACATTGTCATGCACACACCAAGGTCATGGCTTCAATCCCCATACGGGCCAAGTGAAACGTATTGTCTTTCAGAAAATCAACTCTTCAAAACAGCGGAAGCCTTTAAATTAAACCACTACACATGATGATTTTGAAACACATTAGAATATGAACACTTTTGTCAAGATCATGTAAGTTTTACTTAGATCGATGAAAACCTATCATTATGTAAGGTAATGATGCGTTACCTCAGGTGGCGTGGTAAGAGCATTGTGGTTATAAAGGTAAGGTCATGGGTTCAATCCCCATACCGGTCAAATAAAATCTAAAGTCTTTCAGACAATCAACACTTCAAAATAAACAAAAGGCTGGAAAATATATCTTTACGAATGGTATATTTTTGAAAAACATTAGAATATGAGCACTTTTCTTATATCTTCATTGTGGTAAGATCATGTAAGTTCTTAAATCAATTAAAACTCAACACTATGTATGGCCTGTTAGCGCAGCTGGTTAGAGCGTGTTGCTAATAATGCCAAGGTCATGGGTTCAATCCCCATACTGGACAATTGAAACATCAAGTCTCTAAGAAAATCAAGTCTTCAAAACAGCGGAAGGTTTTAAATTAAACCATAACGCATGTTGATTTTGAAAAACATGAGAATATCTCAAAGACTTGATATAATTTCTGCTGAACTAAGACACTTTTTTGGACAGAATAAGAAACAGACAAGTCTTACAAGTTAATAACACAATGTAAAAGGATAGTTAGTTTTGAGAAAAAAACCCAAAAAAAACGTTATATACTTTGCATTGCATTTTGGTAATCATTTAGGAAAAAAATTGAGAAATCCTTGAATTTCATAGCACAGTGCTCCTGGAAAATGCATCACAATCCCCCCTTTAAAAAATATTCCCTCCAATGTGACAAAATTTTACCTACATGCCACTAAGTTCATAAAGTTTTAAATACTCATTAAAGTTTAACTGATGGAACCAAAATGAGAGCAACATCTGTAAAAGGCAGAGATGTTCCCCAAAGTCTTTTGTGTGAGATGCATCTTGAAATTTTGGTCATTCACTGATTATCTTCTGCTTACCCTACATTGGCTTCAGGGACAACAGTTTTAGGCCTTCTGACCAGATGGCTCAAATAACACAACTAGTGAAGGGAAATTCCGCTTTTTTCAGAGAGCCGGTTCTTGTGGCACAACTCCCAAAGACTGCTTTGCTCACAGGTATCAGTTATATTCGACTTTTAGAGCCGGGACATTCTCGACAACCCATCACTAAACACACCTGACTTATTTTAATGCAGAAACCAGCCCTAGTCTTACTTCACCCTGCCTTTCTGTCTCACCTATCTCTAAGGTGGCTAACCTACAGAGGAAGATCATTTCTACTACTATGTGCGATCTATTGGTCATGATCCATATGAGGTGTGGGTTAGAATGTGGATAAACCAATAAAATGAGAACTTCACTATTGGGTAACTCAAAAAATATTGGCTAACCACCTGTTTTACTGCAGATAAGGTGCAAATCTGTCTATCCCGCCCCCTACTGTTCAATGAAATTCAGTTAGCAACAGAACACCCAGATGATTTAGCTTCTCTGTTTAGGGCAGTGTATGACCTCTGTCCTTGAGGGAGTAATGTACAGTTTTTGAGAGTTTTACAGTTTTTTAGAATGCAGAAAGATTTCTTGTCATGCCTATATAACAACCAGTTAGTCCTCAAAAGCAACCCAATACTCGGTACTCCCACAGCAGTATTGAGTTGAAACAAAGGCACACTATTCTATCCCTTATCCACATAAGCAATCTAAGTTGTACCCCTGCCCAGTTTAAATCCCCCTATAAGCAACCTCTCATTTGAAAAACAGAGTTTAACTACTTTTTCACATATGAAATGACAAAGGGATTCCATTGCTCACCATTATTATAAACAGTCCCATATAGCCAACAAAACAATGTCATAAAGGAGAATGGTAATGACAACATAATTCATGCTGCTTCAAACAAAGCCCTAGGTGAATATTTGCTAAAAAATCATTTATTAACTTTTCTCAACTCTGCAAACACAGTGATAAACATGCATATACATTCATGCATGGCAGGTCAAAACTTACACACCTAAAATGTTATAATTAATGAATAGAGTGCCCTGGGTACTAAAAAGGGGAGCTTTAAGGCATTACTAAGCAATGCACCACAACAAACAGAAGGAAAGAAAAGGGAAAAGAAGAGAGAAGGAAAGACATGGTAGGAGGAGGGGTAGTGCTCTGAGCCACTGTGCAGTCACAAGCGTAAAGTGATGAGAGAGGACAAGGTCACAGACCATAGACAAGGGAAATATGGGCAGTCATGTATGGCAACATATCTCCTCATTCCAACTCCCCTTGCAATTCATAAAAGATAGTTCATGCCACTTGAACACTATGACACACACCTGTGCACCCAATTGCAACCCTGCATGCATGGAAAGTTCACAGAGATACCCGGAAGACACAATCAACCTATATTAAATGAATTATTTTTATTTAATTATCAATTCCTGCTGAAGGCATGCAGACCTGTGTTGATATAACATGCTAATTTATGCAAATAAACTTTCTGGTTATGCTCTGACTTTTTCCCCTCATTTATTTATTTTCTATATATTATGGAGCAACAGTGCCTCACTAGGGCTTATGTTGGATCTGCTTTCCTTCACCTCACTAGTACCCTAAAAGTCGAGAGCAATGCATAAGAGCTGACCTGCACACAGCGCCTGTAGCCAGTTTGCTAAGCTTGCTCCCTGGTGAGTGTGTTGTAGACGGGTGCTGCCCACAGTTGAAGTCTATTAGTTCAAGTTTATTTACAGCCAAATGCCCAGAGACCCGCCTTTGTAATGTTGTTTGGGGGGAAAATAAGATCTGAAATTGAATGAAAAGCATCACACTGCATGCATAATTCATGGATATCATTATCAAGTGCACACAGACACACAGATGAGTGAACACATACAAAGCACAGGGTGAACACATATTCGCAAATACAAACAGTCAAGGAAACACACATTCACGGGCCATTATGTCTGCCTATTATAAGGCCTTTTTGGTCATTTATCCTGGTGGTGAACTCGGGCCAATTTTCCCAGCAAGGATCCTATTTAGGCATAATAACACAACTACAACAGCATCATAGCCAGAGTCAGCGACAGCAGCGGCAATACAAGAAAGGAAGAGCCATAAAAGTGGATGTTTAGAAAATCAAGGCGAGGATAAGAGGAGCCGACTCTCTCTCTTTGCTTTTCCCCACAGAAGATCCTATTCATTTATAGGTGTGATCTTTACAACTTATATAAGGGAATGTGAGTAGGCTATGTGTGCATGTATGTCAAAAAGAAAGTGGGAAAATGAGTTTCAGGGGTAATGAGAAGGGCAAGATGAAGGAGGAAAATTAGAGTGTGTGAAACATGCAGGGAGAGTAGTGAAAGAAAAAAAAATAAAGGGAGCAAAAGGTGAATTAGTTTACTTTCTCTCAATATTTCTAGCTTGGCCTTCTCATCTTTCTCTCTCGGGCCCTTTTGACCTTAAACTCTTTGATGTACTTCTACCAACCAAAGTAAGTCAAAAAGTCCTTGCATGTTAACACACGCCCACACGCGCGCCTCCCCCCCCACACACACACACAAGCAGAAAGAAAAGCAGCACCAAAGTTTCAGAACAAATTTACTTTAACATACCCATATGCCTGCGCAAATTCAGTGCACACATGCCACACACAATATCGGCTTACCATTAAAAGTGCTTACTGAAGCAGTGCACTGGCAGAGAGAGAATTCGTCAGGATCCTCAAGTGAATAGCGAAAGATTCTGGTCTCATTCAGCAGACAAATGAAGCATAAGCAGTGTGAAGGACACACACCCACAGTTAAACACAGTTAAACACACATTCATTCTCATGCTGAGGAAAGAGACCCACATGGTCAGAAGTAAGCACACACACATACTCGGTGCACTCTGACAACTTGTGACGGAATGAAGCTGCAGAGAACCTCTTAATGGATATGAGGCAGCTGGCTGTGTTAGTCAGGACAAGAGCGGTGGAAAGATAATGCAAGAGCAAAGGTTTGACATGAACTAGTGTGTACATTCACATGGTAAAGCTGCATACACTGTCCTTTCACATCTTGATGGTAACCCGAGGTTGTAAGGTCTTTATAGCTTTACACACGGCCATTCACTGATTGATTGCGAGTCCTCTTCAAAAACATTTGGAACTAGTAACATAACAGCTGAGAAAGTGAGAGTATCATGAAAAGAAAGAAAAAACTCCAGAAAGGAGGATGTATTAAAAAGAGATAAGAGATGAAAGTGAATAGAGACAGCTCACTAATGCTTTTGCTACATCCCTCCTGAGATTTCTGTGCGAGTATGCGTGCATATGTGTGTCTGTGTGCACGCAGAGTGTATGGAAAGCTCTCTGAAAGATAAATAATATTGTTTGAGACGTGCTCTTGTTATGCCACGCTCTGTATTCACACCGTTCTTGCACTTCCCGAAACTCCCACAGCTCTTCCTACCTAATTGAAGCCTGCACACTGAGATGCTGTGACGTCTCATCAAAGGTAAACACAGAGTGGGGAAAAAAAGTATAGAATTTTTAAATTGATTCAGTATTACATTTTTTCTCATTTTTACAATTTCATCAGTGTCGGGGAAGGTCTGAAAGTCCTCCATAAATTTATAGAGAACAGAATGAACCAATAAATAAATGTACTGATATACTGACTATTGTACGTTCTGCAAAGAACACACAATGCACTTTAAAACTGATTATAGCTATAAATAACTAAATGACTCAAATAGGGATTTTTTTTAAATATTCCTCAGATTAACCTATTATACAATGATTTACAACACCCAGCAGTACACTTAAAACCACTTTGCTCAGAATTTATTTAACAAGAAACAAATGTGAAACTAATTTGTTTTGATGGTAGTGACTCAATTGCTGTATCATTATTTCAGCAGACATTATTTGAGTAAAAACCTTAAGAGGCTTAGTATACTTCAAAATCAATCTGTACACCTCCAAGTAAAGGTATCTCATCCTGCTTTGCACCTTGTGTGTGTGACTATAGTTGCAGGTAGAAGCTCAATCAAGCTGAGTGAGATAGAGAGACAGAGACGTAAAATCCCCATTGGCTCCAACAAACCTTTATCCTTTATGCTTCATCTTCAAATGCTACCTTTTTTAAAGTTCAAACACCTGGCAGTGACTCTTGCGTTCTGATTTAGCCCTCCTCCACACTAACCCAAGGGCTATATCCTCCTTCTTCTTCCCTTTATTTTTACTATCTGACCACATTTCCTTTCCATCTCCACCAACCTGGTAGATTCATTATTGTTTGTCTTTTAGCGTTTGTCTGTTCAAAGATTCATTCATTCCGACATTTTTTCTTTCTATTTTGTTTAGTCTTGTGGAGGATCTGGAGCCTAGAGGCCTACATAGAGGCCCACGAAGGCCTCTATGTAGGCCACAAAATGTCTAAATTGCCTAAATGTTTTCTTTTACCATGAAACTCAAGATATCTGTTAAAACAAAAAGATGATTGGCTTGTGATCTATTGTTTAGTATGTTAGCAAAAGCTAATACCATTAACTGGAGCTAATGTGAAATCCAAACTAATTAGAAAATTATGAATGGATGTTTGTAAGACACAACTCTAATTTATATGCGAAAATGTTTTCATCGCAATGCTTACCAGAAAGAGCTTGAATTAGAAACTGGGGCTCTTTTCGGCATATTATCTCCTTTCAGGTTGACTTTGTAGTCTTGTGGAGCCAATGTTTTTCTGAAAAAGCCAAGCATTGGCTTTAAAAAATTACAATTATTTAAATAATTGGAATTCAAAAATAATGACTTTTATGTTCATAGATGTGTTTCTTACCACTCAGTGATTTGCAGGCAACAGATGTCCAGCTTTAACCCTTCACCATTGGGCCCTTCCTTCCGAGAAATGTTAGGAGTCATCATTGCTTCCTGAACAATATGACTCAATAAATAGGGTTGCAGTCCTTCAGTAGGACCACTTTCCTCTTCCTCATCACTTCATAACTTCTTCCTCCAAAACTGCAGATAAATCACTCAAATCTTCAGTGAAATCACTCACAACTTTCTCCGCTTCTGTGTACTCAGCCTTAGTTTTTTTGGGGGTTGACTTGCCCTGATTACGTCACAAAATGGCACTGGTGTTTGACCCAGTTACTACAGACCAAAATATAGACACTCTGCTTTAAAAAAGCTTTTGTGTACACAGAATGAAAACACAGTAGTTCATCTTTTGCTACTGAGTGCTACTGAGACTCTCCTCCTCGCTATGATTGGTTTTTCTGACCAAAGAGTGATGTATTTCTGCATATGGAAGTAGGACTACAGGGAAGAGGCAGACAAGCTAGATTTGTATTTATTTATTTATTTTTTACCAATTATTTGTTTCATATTATACTGTCAGGGCACATTAACAGTTTTAACACAAACATATTTTTTTCAAAAGTTACCTACTGCAACTTTAACAAGACTCTGTACATTTTGAGCTCCCAAAAATAAAATGACAGGCTAGACCTAGGTCCTAAACTTTGATGTGCCGATATAACAATTATAAACACCTGTATAGTACAAGCCTACTTTTTGAGCATGTATAGAATAAAAAAAAGAGAAGATGACTATGAAGACAGTTGTGTTTAAAAGCACCATACTGGGTTTAGCAAACTTTGCAGCTAAAAGGCTGGAGGTAAATGTTAATTTGTGTTATATAGAAAGCTACATGCTTTGATCTAAAACTTTCAGTCGTAGCTCTGGTTCTTTGTTTAGTGCTGGAAGGCAAATCTCTGCCTTAGTATCAAGTCTTCTGCACCATCTAACAAATTTTCTTACAGTATTGCCTTATATTTAGGTCTATCAATCTTTCTGTCAAAGCTTATCAGCTTCCATATCCGTGATGAAGAAAATTATCCCCATAGCATAAAAATTGCATTCATCATGTATCAGAAAGAAGATGGATGTTATACTAACAGGGCAGCGTGCAATCTTCTGTATGCAGTATTCAAGCAAAAAAGTTTGATTTTGGTTTCATATGAACAGAGCATCCTCTTCAATGTGTCTGTTGTGTTCCCTACATGCCTTGTGGAAAACCTCAAACAGGATTTCTTGTGGTTTTCAATAAACTTACCAATTGTTCATAAAAGGCATCTTTTATGAACAATTTTTATAAACTTTTATAAACCGGATGATAAATATTTGTTCTGTCAACTGATTGTTCTGGTATAAATGTGGATTCCTGCAGCTCTTACAAAGTTAACTAGAGCCACTTGTGAGAGGAGTGAAAGCTAAGCTGGTTGTTGGAGAGGTTGGTGCAGCTACTGAAGTGTGTGTGCAGCCTGAGTTTGAGCCGTTTTGTTCTTGTATAGGCTCGGTAAAGTAAACATTTAAGTTTATGTAATAAAGCGACAGTAATTCACATCTTTCAGCACCAGGTTACCAGCTGAAATGGAGGCCTGCCCCTTTTAAAGAATTGTTCAAACATGCATGAAAGACTCACTGCAACACTCCAGGTACGCTTTTGATGAGGAAATGACATTATGACATAATGTAAAGCTCAAAAGTCAATTTTACATAATACTGCCCCTTTAAATAAACTAGAATATGCATTTCAATGTGGCTTATTTGTCACATTGATTGTACCTTTTGAGAAGGTGTTGAACATAATATTTTTTTATTGGTCTTATGCAATATTCTAATCTTAAATATTTTGTTTCCACTAGGTTTAAGTGGAAAATCATAATCAGCAAAAACCAAAATGTTAAACATCAGCCTGTGTGTTATTAATCTTGATGTATTTCACAAAATAAATTAAGTCCCTGAAATACATTAACTATGCAATTTTCTAATTTATTGAATATGACTGCATGCATCTAATTAAATAAAGTTACCACATATTTGGCAATTGGTGTTTTTACATGACTGTTAAACACAAAGTAAAACCAAAGCTCTTAAACTACAGACCTAGGCTATAAACTAATGAGGGAAATGTTTTATATGGTAACATTTCTGCTATGAAGGAGAGTGCTCTCCCAGACTGCTTTATATTCTGAATTCTGTTTTGTAAACAATGAAGCTGTGCCCTGCTGTGAGGCATAAGGTATGTCTGCACTGGCTTTGGTTTTCATACCTGGGGGCTATATGTCCACCTTTGTAGTGCAGTCAGTGACCAGAACATACGCAGTCACATGTATAAACAAAGATGCATGCATAAACATTTGGATGCTCCATGTGCTTTTACTTTCAAATATTAAAACAAGATAAAAGAGCCAGAGTTGGAGCCTAGAGTTAGAGTCACAGCCTGAAGGTTGCCTGGAGCTGTTTCCCAATCAACATCACCGGGGAAAACAAGAAAGACCTTCGCAGTCCACATTGGGAAACCTGAGTGGGCTTCAGACAGCCACACACGTATAACCCCGACCTTTGCAGATAAATTCATCTACTGAAGATCACATTTAAAAATGTAGGAAATCTGAGGGCGTCTCTGATCAAACAGATGACAGTCCAAAATGTGACTCATGGAGTGTTGTGCACACGCAATGCCCTCATTTTCCTATTTGAAATCTGCAAATTTGTATTACACAGAGCACAAAGAAACTTTTAAGTGAAATGACATTTTGATGAGCATAGATTCAGTTGATATACCTTTTGTGTATAATTTCAAGAAAAAGAAGCAGTGTGGATGTCATGGGCTAGCAAGAATATGTTTAAGAAATGGAAATTATGAAGACATTAGAAAGTTAGCTCTCTTTTACATGTGGTAAATTAAATCTTAAGGAATTTTCCTTTTGTGTCTATGTGCAATTAAAAATTATCTAAAGTTCAAATTATACATTTCATAAATGTTACAACAATCAAATGTATAGTTTACTGGTCTCTCCTGGGAATCTATTTAAAAATCCCAGTAAATATCAAGAAGCCACAGCAATATTTCTTTGTGAAGATGTACCAAAATGTCCTATAAGTCTATTGTTTTATTTATATATTTATTTATTTATTTTCTGGGACTCTGAATCAACCATGACAATTTATACAGAGCAATGAAAAATTGTTCTGTCCGACTGTTAGATTTCTTCTGGTGTTTTTGTCACACCCCAGTGTTTAAGATTGTTACTTACTATACAAACATAACTTGAATAAATACAAAAAAATACACAAAACAGATTTGAAAAGACGATTTCATTTATTTAAGAAAAAAGTTATACTATATATTTAATAGTTGTTTGAGATTTTTGGGGTTCCTCTGGTGCATCTGGAAAAGAAAACCAGGGGTTGTGGGGGTGCGCGCGTCGGGAGGACAAGGAGGACGGGGGGGGGGGGGGGGGCATAGGGAGGAAACCGAAACCTATGCTGTTTGTGGGCTCAATGTTGCGCAACTGACAGAGTCCTCCAGACTCAATACATAACACGGAAATATTTAATTATTTCTTGCGCGGCCCGGTACCAATTGGTCCACGGACCGGTACCGGTCCGCCGCCCAGAGGTTGGGGACCACTGATGCATATCATTTACCACTGGATAGACATGTATACAGTGGCTGTACAGTACATCAGCCTTAGCCTTGATAAGAAACAAAACAGCATGCAGTGCTATATTGTTACAGATACAAAGGCAGATGGTGAGTGTACAAGGGTTCAACTTATTATTGGACCAGGAGCTAGTTATACTGTGTATGATCAGATGGTTAAATAAATCATGAGCATTAAGAAGCGTGGTCAAAATCCCCAAGGTTTAAATTGTGTTGTGGTCAAACAGCTTCTGTAGTCTATGCAAACAATGGTGTTTCATAAAGTATTGGAGGAAATTCAGAGGTAGTGGTGCAGTAAAGCAGTTTATTTTAAGTGTGTGTGAGGGACAAAAGAGGGGGTCTGGGTGAGGCGGAGGAAGGGGAAATGAGTATGGCAATAGATCACTGAAATCACAGTTGTTTTGTCACATTGATTGGTGAGAACAACATTAAAAATTGAAACACTCAGCTGTCTAATGAGATATGTGATAATATAACACAAAGCAGTGCATAATTGTGAAGTGGGAAGAAGAAAAGACATGGTTTTCAAAATGCTTTTGCAAATATAATCTGGAAAAGTGTGGTGTGCATTTTTGTTCAGCCCCCTTCACTCTAATACAAATAAATACAATTTGACACAATAAAATTTTGAATAGCCTAAGTAATCAGAGATACAGATAAGAGGCCCATACTAGCCCCAAATTATTATTATTTTTTTGCCAATAAATTGTTTAAATAGGTTACTAAGGGTTCTATAATTTTCTCTGTGTGAATTTTGACATTTTCAGTTTTTTAGTTCTGCATTCTTTTGCTTAAAATAGTTTTAGTGCTGGTATCCTTATGCCTAATGGTTCCTAAGCAGTTGAATCCTCATAACGGTATGGCTTTTTGTCACGCTTTACGTCACTCAGTACCACATTCGGCTCAGCTTGGAGACTGCACCTCTGAGGAGGCAGAGTTTGATGAGGACAGGCACTTAGGCACCCCCGAATGGCTGCTATGGGACACTAAAGGATTTCTCAAACATGCATGAACATTATGACATTATATAAAGCTCAAAATAGTTGATTTTAATCATTCTGAAAACCGTGGATCCACACAAAGGGCTGAACAAAAATGCATGCCACACTTTTTCAGCTTTTATTTGTAAAAACATAACGGCAGCAACAGATAATCTCATACTGAGTGAGCAGGTGTTTAAATAGGCAGAAGCATAGGTGAGAGCAATGAGTAATTAACAGGAATGGGAGGGGTTGTTAGGAGGAGAGCAGCATGAGACATGGCAGGAGACAGGAAATGGATGAGTCATGACATTTGCATCCTTATTGAGCAGAGCACAGAGTTGTAAATGTTTCTTTGGTAGTACATACATTTTTTCATACCTTTCGTTGGTATCAGTAAATGGCTGTAGGGCACTGTAGGACAGGCAACCATTGGTAGCTTACTACATTTGCCAATTTACCTCTTTTTATTGAATAATGTCACCCATACATCTGTACAGTTAAAAGCTCAAAATTTTTCTGTTTGAAAAAATTTCTGTTCAGTTATTAACTTGGTAGTGACATTTTTTTTAAAAGAACTCTGCAAAAAAAAAATAAATCACATATTCATGTTCAAAATTAAGAATAACTTCAACTTCATTTAAAATGGGTTTCTATCTGAAGACAGCTTTTTCTATCTATTGTTCAGGTAGCTCCTCTGAAAGAGACTTCAAATTAGTGTGCCATGTATGAAAACAGCTAAACCTTAGTGTTGTCAAACCATAGTGCCAACATCCCTTAAATTTGGTATTGAATCAGTATTGTGAGACAAACTATTTAATTAATGTCATGACTTAGTCATGACACTATCCTGTACTCCCTGGTACCATTGCACATATAACCTTGAAATTAAAAATGTCATTGTCAAATGCCATTCCACAGACTCCAGTTCTTCCGGTTTCTAAGAGGAAAACAAAGATGTCAAAACCCAGATCGACAACATATTGATCCCTCTTTCACCACACATGAATATTATGAATGTTCTCTTGTACGTTTTATATTGTCAAAACAGCAATTTGATAAATTTAAAAAACAAAATACTGAAGAAAATAAGAGAGCAAGAGACAAACATAATGCATAATGCTTCTCTTCTGGGATCTGGGATTTTAGAACAGATTTGAAGTCTTAGCCTGTGGAAATCCTGCTGTGAAATTATGTTAATCTCACCCTAAGAACAGTCAGAAGCTTTATCCAAAAATGCATTTTTATATTAGTTTTTATTAAACTGTTTTATCCATAGAGGATTTTTTTTTTTCCTGAAACATCCGATATGGCATCGGAAAAAAAAAAAAAAAAAAGAACTTTGATTTCAGAAAGTGAATGTACCAATTGATGATTATGGATTTTTGTGATGGAATGTTCTTCAGTCAAGCCCCAAAGTTCTTTTGGAAAGTCTTTGAAGCTCTGCTCTGTCAAGGCAGAAATATTCACAGTACCATTCCCCTTTAAGGCTTCAATTGATTTGAGCTGCTTGGGGAGTTTATAGACAGATCTGTAAAGTGTGTGGGTGTCCATGTCACTATAGACTGATTCCATGTTGGAAGGTTGCACTTTATGCTAGAACCACTGTTCTTTCATGCTGAGGCACAGAGAAGAAGCCACAAATAGCTGTCAGGAGAGGTTTTTTGAAGTTTTCCAGTGACAAGTGTCTTAAATATTGATTTGTCTAACTTTTAAACATAACCATTCATGATTTGAAAAATGCAAAAATGGAGCTATCTTTAGTGAGTTTCATTGCCCACTCTTATCTCACAGTTTGATTGGATCTACTCATAACTACTCTGGCTCTTCCTGTTGCTATTAACAACACTGAGGTACACAATGCCTTTTTGCCTTTTATGATCAAGGCAATCATTACTTTTGTGCCCAGTTGCACCCTCAATTAAATTAAGAGGCTGTTTGTCCTAGGTTTAAAAAGCCTATGACTTCCTCTTGGGACTTAATCTCATAAACCACTATGGCCCACTGACATCATCACTTTAAGCCACCAGGCAACACACTGCATTTCAGGCAAGGTAAAATAGATGCACTTTCTACTCAGTTGTGCTGTGACATAAACATCTGACACTGAGGTGGCATATTGGTATTTTCTTAGTGTTTTCCCTTCCCCCAATAGGAAACAAATTTGGCATATTGTGGTGTAATTTGTAAAATACTCTAAGGATAAAACCTACAGAATGTACTGAAAGTGCTGATTATTGTTACAGATAAAACCAAGCTGTTATTTTGTACAAATAAGAAAAATATTTTGAAATCACAACAAACTGCTCATCCATTCAATTTCTTCTGCTTTTTGAAGGTCGTACTGGGCTTGGAGCAGTTCATCTTTTCAGGTTTGAAAATCCTGGCTGAGAGGCTTTTTAGCAAAAGAAGACTTGCATCGCTTTCTTTTGAAATAGAACTTTGTGACAAATTAATTTAACACTTTCAGACTTGGTTTTAATATGGTAAATTAGTTGGATAGGAAAAAAAGAACATTTGCAAAAGGCAAAAAACCCCAAAAACCTTTACATGTGAGATCTTACTTTGATTGTTTGATATCCTTTTCTGTCCGTTTTTTTTTTTTTTGTTTGTTTTTTTCTTAAGTGGAGACAAAAACCAGAGCTACACCTTAAAACATTTGTAGCACATACTCTTTCCTGGAGTAAAAAGTAGCATATAATGTGCCTTTATTTTAGTTCAAATGCATTTTGGGATGAGTTTTCTGTCAAAGATCAATGCAATCCTCCTGAGCTCTTTGTGTGAATTAGAAAATCTGAGACAAAGAAAATAACTCATTCCAAAAGCAAAGACCAGTTTGAGCCCAAATGTCCATGTCCACATTAGACTTGAAAAGATTGATTTTTCAAAAGATAACAAAGTAATATTTTAGATACGTATCTCTATTTAGTCCTTTACAGCCGCAAGCGCACAACACACACATTAACTGCATACAATTTTCGAAATATTACCCATTTCCATTATTGGTGATACCAATCACTGAGTCAGGTGACTTTTATAAAATATGACAGATATCAGATCAAAATAGGTGTGAACGAACTGCTAATATCTATTATTTATTGACCTCACGTCACTAGATTTCCTTATAGCAGGCTGCGGGAAGATCATTAAAACTGATGCATGGTCGAAAAAGGTGACACAAAGCAACTAAAACTGCCAATGTGTGAAATGACGAAGGGATAAATTGACCAACATTCACAAATACTGATATGTGGGTGTTTTGCCTAGGAGAGGAAAATCTGCTCTTCAGCGCTTTGACCCCATTTCTACCTGCGTCATCTACCTTGAGGAAATATGTTAACGGCATCTGGGTGACTGGGCTTTCACTCAAAACCTCTTATCCAATGAAATTGAGCTGTGAAAAGCTCTTCCCACTACATGCTTTTCTGTCAGAACTGCATTTCTAAAGTAAGCATTGTCCTGGAAACTTTGAACCCAACCAATAGAATAAAAGACAAAACAAATCAAAATTCACAGTTACTTTTTTTTTTTTTTTTTCTAAGGGGTTTTACAGGCTGCACAGTGAAACGGTTGGCAGCACCGTTAACTTGCAGCAGGAAGGTGCTGGATTCAATTTCCAGTCAGGGTACTTTCTTGGCGTTTCCATGTTCCATATTCTGCATACGTGAGTTCTTCCATTACCTCCAACAGTCCAAAAATATGACTGTTAGGTTAAATGGTCTCTCTAAATTGTTCTTAGGTATGAGTGTATGTGTGCATGATTGTTTGTCCAGTGTGTGTGTTGTACCCCATTTCTTGCCCAATGACTGCTGGAGATGGGCACCAAAACTCAGATAAAAATAAAATGTATATGGTGCCATTAGTAATACTTAGCTTTATAAAGAGTGGCTTGCTTGGAGGGTGGTATGTGTCCTATTGACTGTGTTATATCTTTAGGCTGCATTACTGTTGCATAGACATACCACCCCAGACTGGAGGGCAGGCAGGCCAGGGATTACCCTCATGAAACAAACGACAAAAACACCAACGTGTTTCTGTGATGCTCACAACAAGGGATTAGAGGACTCCCACAGACAGGATTAAAACAATACCTAGCATTTTCTCTGTTGTTCTACACTAATCTATTGCTTCTTATGTTAAGAGATGCTATATATTATTTGCTTTCTCTCTATGTTTGCAGCATTTTTTCCTGGCCTTCTCATCCCTGCTTTTTAATGGTTAACCTGTGTTTTGGCCTTATCCCTGCTTTGGCAGGATTATGTCAAGCCTTTTTAATCCCCAAATTCAACCTTTTTCTTCTTTCTCTGAAAAGTGCTATAATTTGAAAATCGATAAGTTCAGATTGGAAAGTGGGAGTACGTTTAATGAATCCAATATTTTCATTTGATAGGTCATCTAGAGTTTTAAAAACCTAGCAGCAAGTCATGATGTAATGGAATGATGGTCCCATAATGACATTTATGGGACCATCTTTTATGACCTTTGGAGACTTTAGCATCTTATAGGTAAACTTGGTTGGGCGGCTAAACCTGGGTTCTCATTTATAAACATGGCATCCGCACAAACAGGGCTTGAAATTGGCCCTTTCTACTCAGAGGTTGTAATCTATAAAAAACCAAACTTAACGGGAGAATACACATTCTTTTTTGCAAACTCTATCCCATTCATGTGCTCATTTGGAGATGGGAAGCTGGCGAAACAAACTGTGATGTGGAGGATGGAAGCTACACTGCATCAATTCCCCTGACATTAAATTTCACTTTATATCAAACTCTAACCTTGGATCAATTTTTCAATAAGAATTCAAAAAGGCGGTGTTATTTTTCCACTGGTGAGCCTTAGCCATAGGATCTCTAAAGGTCTGTAAGTCAACTTAAATCTTAAATCAAAGTCAACACAATATTTCATGCAAAAATTGTTTACAGCTCTAAATCCTTCTCAAGCAATAACACTGCAACAATCAAAAGCTTTAATAATGAGGGGTACACCAAACTAAATGTTTAGGTATAAACAAGGCAAATATCCTTTCAAAAAGAGGAGATATGATGCTTTCACATGCACTTGATGTAACATGCCTAAGTCAAAAAAATACATCAAATAAGATTTGTCTTTTCCAATCAAAGAAGAAAGCACTTTATTACTTACTAGAAAGAATGACAAAAATGAATTGGCTTTGAGGTGCTGTTCTAAAGTTGTTGATTATCTCACCATGGTGACAGACTCCCTCAAAATACATGGTTCATGGACTTTTTACCCAATTTGTCATACGGATTATGGGATTTAGACAGTATTCACTGAATATATCTGTTGCAAAAAATGAAGCAGGGACAAGGGCCGTGTTTGTTGTTTCCTGAAGTTGGGTGCAAATGCAATTAGCAAATACAAAGATTGAGTGATAGAGTTACAATCGCTGTGACAACCCGAGATGACAGAGGATGTTGACACAGCTGATATGTGGGGATGAGACGACTGGGCTGTGACCACACTGATTGGTCTGATGTAATTGGAATGTTGACAAAAATAAACACTGGTTGTTGAGGGCACAAATTATTCTAAATGCTAGCCTGCCAGGCAAAAGCAATCATACCCAAACAAGCCTCAGAGCTATCAGTAATCACCTTTTACTCACTGAACAAAACAACACCAAAACCAGAGATGTTTACACGTAGATAAAGCCCTCATTTCAAATCCCAGCCAAAAAAAACACAAGAGCTTTATTCATGGGTGTGATTACAAGGGGGAAATAACAGCAAGTGTAATCAGAAAAAGAGCAACCTCCAAGGCAGGTGTAATCAAACACAGAGTGCCTGGAGGGCAACAGCAGCAATAATCAAATACACACTGTCATCGGTGCTTGTTCATCAGGCTATGGAGGGATAATAATATGATGAGGATGAAGAGATTCTTCCACTCAGGAGCTGGTGGGGAGAAGCAGGGACACAAGAGAACCACATGTTGGGAGATGCTCAGGGTGCTTTTTGTTTTTTACCCCTCCAGGGGGACTTTTTGTGGGCTCTAGTGTCCCTTATATGAAAGTAGGCTGACAGGAAAGGGGGAAGACATGCGGCAAATATCGTCGGGTCCGGGAGTCGAACCCGCGACGGCCACGTCGAGGACTCAAGGCCTCTAAACGAGGGTCGCGCTATCCCCTACGCCACCACGGCACACCCCTGCTCAGGGTGCTTCTTGACTGCAAAGACTTAAGATGCAGTATAATTTTCTGACAAACGGCAACAAAAAGAAGCGAATAATAAGATATCTGCCAATTACATCCTGAAAGGATCTTTATTTGTAACCAACCGTGGCTGACGCCCAGTTATAATCCTTAAATCTGCATATCTCTCCACTAAACTGTCATTCATTTGTCTATTTTTTGACCTTCAGATCTATCATTCACTGCCATGGCATACAGCATCTCTGGATTGACACTTCTGATGAGCCGTGGGGGGCTTACGCTGCTGTCAAACAGACTCTTTGTGACAACTCGACACTTGTGGGTATGTTCAGTCTCAAAGACCCGTGAAAGGAGAACACCAGTGCAGAAGAGAATTGATGCTGAAACACTGTCTTCACTTTTTTTAGCTACTGTTTCATAATTTGCATTGTGATTCGGATAAAACAGATTTTTTTATTGCTCAGTACCATTTGCTTTGGTCACACAGAGATGCGCGTTTTATTAACTTCTATCATCCCTATCAGCTATTGGTGTCTTGGTCTTCTCCCAAATCTTCCTGACCTTCCTCAAATAAACCTATCAGCTGTAATCAAGACCAATCTCATCCTTTCTCCTACATTTACTCTGACATATACACACAAAGTGCAAGGCACACACGCTCATAACAGCGGTGTCAACCTTTCATGCAGGTCTTTTCTCTCCCTCATGGACTTTTAGGCAGGGACACTCTGTGCCAAATTACTCTGTGCTATCAGTTGCAACTCCCTAGGACTTGTTTGTCTCTTCCAAAGATCATACCTGCTTATACTGATAACTGCATGGTGATCAAATGTTCTCAATGGACAACCTAATAAACCATCCTTATCAGTTTAAAGGACAAGTAAGTTTTAGATTTTTCTAACATAATAAAGCCTTTGTAATGACACTCAAAACTTCCATATGGACAAAGACTCGGCAAATCTTACCACCCTTCCTTGAAGCCTGTCCCTGTGGCTCTAACGACAGAACAAACAAATTATTTTTAAGGGAAAAAGATCATTTCAATCAGAGTATATGGAATGAACAAGTGGCCACTCATTTGCAGTACAAAAATGAATAAGGTGATTACTTTTGTAACAAAGACAACCTATGCAAGAAATGTGGGCGAGTTCAGTGGGATTAACCATAAGTGAAGAGGCTGGATCTCTTCTAACCCATCTAAACCAGGCTCACTGTTATTATTGATGGTGAGACAAAGTGGAATCTTACATTTAAAAGAGGGAAATATTCAAACTAAGGATAAAGTGTCTGCTTGGACTGCTGCCAGCATCAGTTGTGTGGAGCTGTAGTTTCAATGCAGTCTTCTTCAGGTAGTGGCAAAAAAAAAGTTCATCAACATAATTAGTCACAACCCATCTGTTCCTGGAAAAGCTTTTAATAAGATTATTTTATGCTAAAGCTCAGATGGCTAGTCTTATTTTCGACTGAGTACAGTACATTGGGTACACACATAGAAGATTGTACAATAGTGTGAATCCAAGGTTTCTTCCAAAATGCAGTCTTTTACTTAGCCTTGAAGACATTCATGTGCATGTCCTCCCCAATGCAACCTGTGGAGAGTTGCAAGCAAGGAGAAACAAGTCTGTTGCTCGCCAAGTTTTGCTGCTCTATGACAACGATCCTCATATCCAGGCCTCGAGGGCCGGTATCCTGCAGGTTTTACACCGTGTTCCAAATTATTATGCAAATTGGACTTAAGTGTCATAAAGATTACATGTTTGTTCTGCTATTAAATTTATAGATAGCATTGTGTGTCAGGGCTCTTTGAATCACTATAATTAATTTCAGAGAGCTGGGCTAATTAGTTTGTCTGATGAGCTCAATTAAAGGAAATCTACTTAAGAAGGATGTTCCACATTATTAAGCAGGCCACAGGTTTCAAGCAATATGGGAAAGAGAAAGGATGTCTCTGCTGACAAAAATCATCAGATAGTGTAGTGCCGTATGACAAGATATGAAAACATTAGATATTTAACAAAAACTGAAACGTTATCGTACTGTGACAAGATTTATGGCTGATTCAGAGCAAAGATGGGTTTGTAGAGATAAAGGCATAATGAGGAAGGTTTCTGTTAGACAAATTCATCGGATTAAGAGAACAGCTGTTAAAATGCCCTTAAAAAACAGCAAACAGTTATTTGAAGCTGCTGGTGCCTCTGGAACCTCAAGGTGGAGGATCCAGTGGCTTGCGGTGCATGAACCTACTATTGGGCCACCCCAATAGTAGGTACACACTACAGTACACACTCACAGTGCTTGTGAGCACTGTAACTAGTGCTCACGAGCAGAAACGGTTGCAGTGGGCCCAGCCGTACATGAAGATTAATTTTCAAACAGACCTGTTCCCTGACAACTACTGTGGACTTTCTGGATAGATCACTTTCTTTCATGGTTCAAAAAGAAGAGCCGTACCTTCAGTAGCAAAATCATCTTCATGCATGACAATGCACCATCTCATGCTGCAAGGAATACCACTGTGTCATTGGCTGCTATGGGCATAAAAGGGGAGAAACTCATGGTGTGGTCACCATCCTCCTCTGACCTCAACCGTATTGAGAACCTTTGGAGTTTTGTCAAGCAGAAAATTTGAGGGTGGAATGCAGTTCATATCAAAACAGCAGCTCTGGGAAGGTTTTCTGACATCCTGCAAAGAAATTCAAGCAGAAACCTTCCACAAACTCACAAGTAAAATGGATGCAAGAATTGTGCAGGTGATATCAAAGAAGGGGTCCTATGTTAACATGTAACTCGGTCTGTTAAGATGTTTTTGACTGAAATTGCTTTTGATTTTAGTACATCTGACCACTTAACGCTACACATTCAAAGAATGACCGTTTGCAGTTCTTTATAATCCAAAAAATGCTTAGAAAATCTGCTGTGCATAATAATTTGGAACAGTGCATTTTGAATTTTTTATTTTTGAAAAAAATACTGTTCTCATGGGCAGCTTTGTTCAGTAAATCTTATACTGAAGAAAGTATAATACAAAATTATACTGACCATCATTTGCATTGACCATTTAAGAAAATCAGAGTAAATATCACTTGCATAATAATTTGGAACACGATGTACTGTAGATGTCTCTGCTTTAACACACCTGGGTCAAAATAATCAGATCATTACCAAGACTATAAAGAACTTGACTGCACTGAGAAGGTAACTCAGCCATTTGATTGAGACATGTTGATCCAGGGACACAACTAAAAATGGCAGGACACCGGCACTCGAGGCCTAGATTTGAGGCCCCCTGCTCTATGACATCACTGAGATTCTCGGTGTGACTCCTGGCTGTGCATGAAAATGGGTTAATGCTGTGTATTCTGGGATTTTTAATTTTTGCTAGCTTCTTTTATACTCTGCTTATAGTTCAGTCATTTTTGTCCCGCCCATTATTGGGGCCAGCAAAAGCTCAACACAATTAAAAGCTAAAACTAAAAACGATGAAAATGGAAATAAACTTAGCTGCACATTTAATTCCTTATGCCAAAGCATCTATATTCTGTCTTCAGTCTGGTCTATAATCAGTTTCTATTAATTTATATAGTGATTTATACTCATTTACATGAGTAGGCATTTTATCAATTACTGTTTATCATTGAAGTCAGAGTTCAGTGAATTATCTGTCAAGGTGTTATGGTGAGTAATAATTAGCTTAAAGAGCATGCCGACATACGGGTAGGAAAGCGATAGCTAGCAAAATATTTATTGCTTATTTAAAAATACCGAGCAGCTGCCTTTACAAAATCCCAAAAAGTCTTAAAGTTATTGTGGCAGATTAAATTCTAAATTTCCTTTGTAGGAGAGTGGACCCACTGACACATGATGTTCCTCAGAAGCAGCGGAGGATCAAGCACTCAGATGCATTAATTATGTATAGAGGGTCAATCCAGCAATGACAAGACAATAATTAGAAAAGAAAAAAGCTCTTCAGAAAAAGCCTTATCTCAAAAACACTAAGCTTTAGTGACATAATTTAGTAAAAAGAATGTTTAATTCTTCTTTACTTGACATCACATTTATAAGTCTTATTCAATAGTCATCTTTACAGTCCCTGTAGTCCCCTCTAGGAGAAGTTCTTGTTCTTTTGGCATATATTCTGTTTCTACTAGTGACTGTCAGAATGAGATTCTCGCAGCATGCTAACCCTGAGGAAAGATGCCATAATTTGAAGATGTTTGGAAAAAAAAGATTAAAACAATAAATATATTGCATTTTTGCTTAAAGGAAAAGCAATGATTATTCTAAGTGTTGCTATAATAATGTACCATACAGTGTATTTCAGCTGTAATAATGTAATATGTATCATTTATTGACTGTTATTTTGATCTTAAACAAAATTATGGATGAAATTATAGACTTAAGCAATATTATCAACAACAACTTCAATTCAATACTTCTTTTAAGTGCTTATTGCACATACAATTGTAACTTTTACCATTCTGATTAACACTGTGTTATCAGATGATGCTAGTTGGCCTTAAACTTAAATAGCCAGCCTGCTGTCCATTGCTTTATAGACATCCTGACACAATTGTCTGCAGGGGGAAATATATATTAGCTTTCTTTTAGCTAGTGTGTGCAGAGACATAAAGGGGAAAAGCAGCCCTGTGTTACATTATTGTCAAAATAGTCCAAGAAAAAGCTTTGGTCGCTCCTACATGAAATAGGATCCATGTGAGATAAATTTGGGGGGAGAAGAGGATTTTGAAAACACAACTTTTTAAAAGGTTGGGATTACTTGATACAGGAACAATTAACCATGGTAATTGAAGGATCTGGGATCATGCTGAAAGAAGTGGTATTTACATGTTTCCAGTGCATTTCCAATTTTGTCAAATTCACAGATAAATGCTAACAATAAGCTTTTTTTCCCATTTTTACATTGATTAATGGAAGAAAAACAAGAACTATAGTAGTAAAACACTGTTGTTTAGAACATAAAAAACAGTTTAAAGCACTATTAGAAGAAATATTTTGAAAGAATATTAGGTGATGTAGACAAGCTATGTATTTTTAAAAACCTGCAGATACAACCAGTCTTTAATAACTCTGGTCCTCTGTGTCTCATAAAAAAACTCTCATATTTACACATATTAGCATGAACTGTATCTCCCAGGAGCATTCTGCTTGCTGCTCCCCCTCAATCCCAAGGCTAGATTATCTTAGAAACAGAAGGGGGTGGGGGTACATGCACTGAAGAGAGTGCAAAGGGAGCTTGGTTTTTGTCAGTGGGTCACATGGTGGCAGCATGGTTAACTAGCTAATATGATTAAATTTAGCAGAGGCATAAGTCACATTGTCAGCCCACATCAAAGTCTACCCGCTACTGTGAGAGCAAAACTGTCCCTTTGTGCAAACCAGAGATGAGAACAGGAGGGCCAGAGGAAAGAAAGAGCAATGTTTCAAACATAAAACAGACACTTAACACAGAGAAACATGATGCAATAATGAAGCAAGGGAGGTGGAAGACGTGCTATCTTAACCTGTCAAGTGAAATGTGTGACCTGAAAGTAGCAGTTAATAGCAAATCTATGTTTTTATGTACAAATGAAGGGCTATTGACAAGTACTTATAGTGTCAAGTATGAATACACCCTGCTGACCTTGTATTTGATTATCTGCTGTGGGACTCAGAGTTAGAGGGCTCAATTCTCAGCTGGTTTATTGAAAGGCCTGAAACATCTAAATTGACTTCATCGTAGACTAAACCAATTGACCCAGAGTCTGCCTCAGAAGTAGTGGCAGATAAAGTATTCAGAAGGTTTACTCAACCTTACTCATTGATACCTGAGTGAATTTAAGTATTTGTAATAACATGTAGTTAGGGAAGCTTTGTTATAGAGAAAAAAAAAATACTGTTTTTTTTTTTGTGGTGTCTAAAAATATCTCACTTATGAAGCTATTCAGATTCACAGAAATATTTCTTACTCCTTCAAGTAAGAAATGTCTATAAAAACTGAAGTCAAAACACTTGTAACTGAGAAAAGTATATGGTTAAATTATAGTTACTCTTGGAATTGTTCATCGGAGCCTGAAATTCACTTCTTAAAATTGAATGGGGAATTCTCCCTTTACATGCTTCATATTGTTGAGATTTAACCACTTGGGACTGGTGGTGGTGATGCCAGGGCGGCGGGAAGAGGGTCTTATATTCTCTAATATGCAGCTCTAATATGTTGTCCCTTTCTGCCTTCCAAGTTATTATTGTAGCTCCGCCACCTGATCGGTTTCCTCAGCTTCATCTCTTCCACTTAATAACAGTTAAAAGAAAAACATATTTGCAAGCTTGAAAAGCTATTCAGGAAGAACTGGTATGGCTTGCGAGATTAATTGTAGATCTTGTCACATTTTTACTTCATTTGAAGACATTTATTACTTGTTCCTTTATATCTTTTCCCCTATTGGTTAACCGCTGCATCTATTGCTCTCAATTCTTTTAAGGTTTTATGATCTACTCTTTTTTCTTGTTTTCATCCTTTTCAGTTGTATCTTTCTCCATAAGGATGCATATTAGAAATAACTACATTGTATTTAGCGAACAACTGAAAACATTAATTTAACAGCGCTTCTTCAAAGAAGGATTTCGTCTTTGAGAAGATGCAAAACCAACTCATGTAATGTAGAAGAAGAAAGGACATCATCCAATTCTGTATGTATGTGTGAGAATATTAGTAACAATAAAAATGTAAGATCCATATTAAATGATGGTTAACAGATTGCTGGGTGGCTCAGTTGGTGGAGCATGCACACCATGTGGGGAGGCTGTAGTCCTCAGCATCCTGGGTTTGATTGCCAGTCTTGAACCATTTTCTACAAGATTCACCCTCTTTCTTGTCCCTATTTCCTGGTCATTTATTTTACAATAAAGGCAACTAGAGCCTGAAAAAAATCCTATTTAAGACAGAAGAGATGGGTAACACCTATAGAACCACATGGCAGAAACACTTTTAGTAAAATGGAGAGTATGACATACAAAGTTAAAGTTATTAATTTAGGCCTAGTCCACAGTTAGCCGTGTGTTTTATAAGAAGATTTACTATAACGTAATCTCGCCCACAAGTGAATGGTTTAAGAAAAGTGTTCATCCACACAAACTCATTGATTTACACCACAGAATGCTGTTTTAAACATGCCAAACCCATAGGGGGCAAAGCTAAAACCTTTGCCTTACAAGGTTTTACAATCCCTCAAAGTAACCACGACTTCCTGTTAGGAATTAAACATGGTACCATGAGATTCATTTGTGTGAGCAGACAGAGAGGTCGAACTGCGTTTAAATTCCATGTTATAATATAAAGTTAATGAAACACAAGACAATGTTGACTCGGAATTATGTTAAAGCAAGTATGTGGATGCATGTGGGAGTTGAACTGCATTGTTCCTCGATTGTAAAACAGCTGACCTCCAAGCGCTCCTTCTCCTTTGAATCTTAACATATTGGAGAAAGTTTGTCTTATAAAAAACAAGTAAAAAAGTGCCTGAACAAACATACAAATCCAGCACCTCTGTGAATCAGTACAAATCAGACAGGTGCTTATTTGTACAAACAGTTACAAACAGTAAGAAGAAGAATCACTTTATTCATCCCAGGAGGGAAATTATTAGGCCAGCAAGAATTTTTTATACACAGATTAACACACACACGACAGGAGCTGCGTCTGCAGGCAGCCAGCGCCATTTTTTGAAGGAGGACATGCGGCAAAGGTCGTCGGGACCGGGAGTCGAACCCACGACATCCGCGGGTCTAAGGCCTCCAAATGTGGGGCGTGCTAACCTGTATTGTATTTGCTTTGTCTTCTACGCATGTTTTGAAGTTTGTCTGTGATATAGAAAAAGAAACTTTTCTAGCATTAGTTTTCCTTGTTAATCTATAAAGAAACTTCCAAATGCTTCACAAAACACCTCTACCAAAATAAATTCAAACCGTTACATTACCATGGTCAACCATTAGACACCATGGAACTATCTGTGACTTTCAGAACCTGCATTTGGGATAATATTTCCAGTAGGTCACTATTTATAATTTTCCTAATGCTAATGTGGGTTTGTTCTTCCGTCCTCTCCAAACACCATGTGAAGGGCACAAAGGACTGCTAGCCTGGACCTCATTATAACAATATGTGAGATACCTTTTACAGTTGTCAGTGTGAGGGGTAAATCTGGCTGCATGGGCCCTTCTGGCAGGAGCCTTGTCACATCAATGACCAGTGCCTCTTTCTGATTTACTGTCGCCAATGGTTACAGTCTGATTCTAATCTGTGTCCAATCCCCTCTGTGCTCAGATAATTAAAACACCGCCATTGCACATTACAGCACTTGCTCTGTTAAGTTTGTCTTTACTTCTTGCAATTATTTTTTTGCCCTTTATTACCTCACAGGTATCACTGTGTTCACTTACTGCCACCGGTTAATGTAACATGATGTTTGCAATAGCAGTAATCCAGAAAAAAAACAATGATTCTTTCCCCCTCTTTTTTCAAATCTTTTGAGATAATTACAGTGTTTACCAGCCAATTGTCAAATCATATACCTGACATTTTAGGGCTTAGTCAGTTAAGGGACTCTTTAACTGTTGGGGAATCTTATTATTGTTTGCAGTAAGCCTCACTGATTATGAAATCACAGTGGAATATACAAAAGTGTTCATTAGAATGTCAGTAAATGTTAATTGCATCCGGAGGGAGGATATATATTGAAGATGTGCTGAAAATACTTCAAATTCAGTCCATAAAACAATGACATATTCCTGACAGAGCTCATAACCAACACTGTATATCAATTTATTGATCCATCAATAGCCCACTCCATATACTGCTTCAATTTACTAGATTGTACATCACCCTCGTGCACAAAAGGTATCAGTCAGGTTCACAGGCACAAACACTTACACACACTTTGTATGGCTGCCGTGCACCCGCAAGCAGATGAATTGAGAAGCATATTTCACAAGGGGAAGGGAAAAATGCTCTATAACAAAAATGTCAAGGTGTTTTAAGGAAGAAATATGCTTTGGCACATAACAGCAATTGATGAAATGTGACCTTGAGCTCTTCTTTTTTTTTTTGTTTTTGTTGCACCAGAATAATAAATGGTATTGAGTAAAAACAAATTGAGAAAGCATGGAGTCATTTTAATGGTTATTAAAAATGTGATACCGAGGGAAAGGATTAAAAATTATTTTTAAATATGTCAATTTGCTAACTTCATAGCTTTGAACTATCTAACTGCCTTTGGAGATCATTCTCTGTTTATAATAACTCTTACTAATTACTTTCCAGGATCAATAAAACAGGGGAATTGAAACGAAATGTTCGCTTTGTAAAATTTATTTTGCTTACGAGTGTTTGTGTGCTGCGGTGAACAAAGAACTGAGAATTTGTTACAAAGTTTTGACAGAGAATGTAGCAATTGACCAATTGTTACATTCATCTTTAGGATAGCATCTTTAGGCTTGAACAAGTATTTGATCGAATACTTTTCGAATAGATTTTTGATTTTTGAAAACACTTGAAACTGTTCCAAATCTTCACAACCAAAATTCATGTTTGCCGTTTACCTTGTTTAACTTTGTCTTCAGTCAAATGCAGTTGTAGCATTTAGTTGGCCTTAGAACTAGCAAATGTTGAAAAGCAAAGGACACTCATAATAAAACTGTACAGAAAATTATTCCACTCAGTTAGTATGTTTACTGCCACTCATGACAATAGATATTGGGATAGGAATTTCATGCCATATCACATCCCAAGCTGTCACTTTAAACTCCAAGAAAAATGTGTTTTTTATGTCTTTGTCTCATAAATTCTGTGAGTGAGTTCAACAAAATTAACGTTATCATTTTCACTGGAAGCTCATGTGATGAGAACTAGTCTACGGAATAATGGGTCATTATTCAATATGACATGGTGGGATAAATACCCTGGACATCCTATTGTAAAGTCCCAGGTATTTTATGACTCTTATTTTGTGTAAACTGATGTGAGGCTATCAGGTCAAACCAAGACAAGTAATACACCTTATTGTAAAATCTGTATGCTACTGAGCATTTATAATTAAGAACACCATCAAAGAAGAGAAGGCAAGACAGCCCTATACTCTTTACTTTAAGTGTGGATTAAAATTATTTAGAAACCCCACGCCCCCCAACAGATCAAGATATTGAAATGAAAGAACACCATTAAAAAAATATTTGGATAGGTTTATCCTTTTAAGTCTACTTAAATTAACCCCACTTTGTTCTTAAGTAAGACTTGCAAGTCAAGCAAGTTGGCACACTAACTGTTGGAGCTCATGCAAGGAAGAGCAGTACCTCAGGATTTGTAGCAAAATTTCCTTACTATAAAGGCAAAACCACTTTTGTAGCTTCCTCCATCACCAGAGGGAGAAACCGGTTTGAACTGTGTTAAAAAAGTTCACACTGCACTCCTGCAGAGGATATCGAATGCAATCAATGAACAAGTAACTGCTCAACATAAACAAACAAAATAACCGATGTTGCTAAAACCCTGAAAATCTTTTTGAATTATGAACTCAGTAAAAATGCAGAGAAGGGGCGCAAAATGTGCCCATTTGCAGAATTATGCAGCAATTGAATTTCAGTAGAAGAGGGCTCTGCAATTCCAGGAATCAAGGGCTGATGTTCTAAACTTTTAGAGGTGTTTCTGGTTCAGCACACCTGAATCAAAAAGCTCAATTACCTCCTCAGTAAGCAGTCAAGTTCTTCAAATTCTTTCTAATGACCTCAATATTTTACTCAGGTGTATTGAAGCAGGAACACATCTAAAAGTTGGAGACTGACGCTCGAGGACTGGAGTTACAGTCTCCTGCATTAAACCAACCTAAATAACTAAGAATGTTCAGGTTAATGAGGTTCAATGAATAGGGTTGTGGTGTTTAAATGAGGATGCTTTAGGATCCTCTATCAAATTGAAAATCTAATGCTTTGTAGTCTGGGAGTTGCTAGAATACATCTAAGTAAATGGTTTCATGAATCACCCAATGTAACTTGTTGATAGTTTCTGAACTCAAATCAATACAAGTGTTTGCTAAATGACACCCCGCTGTGCCAGCCTGCAAACTCAATGTATTTGTCTAATTGGGAAAAAAAAGAACTTTGTAAGCCAAGACATAAAAAGTTGATAAAGCAATCTAGCATTTACAGATTTATTATTTTTTCATTCATTAAATATTATAAAAAATGATATGTGCTCACTTCTGAAGATCAATACATTACAACAATATAGTAAAGTTTAAATTTTTGATTAATGCCATCTTTACTTTTTTAATATTTCCAAACCTACACAGCATTCTAAGTCTCATTACATTCAAAGACCCTGAATGTAATGAGATATTGATACATGTCTCTTTTTTACATATTCAGCCTCACTATCTGGTTAGTCTCTTCTTTTAACATCATCCTTCTCCATTTTACTGCATGCAGTGTAATATCTCCACTATCAGTTACACTGACATATGACTCCTCCCATCTACCAATCCATTTTGTCTGACCTCCATTTCTCACTCTCTTCCTATTTCTGTGTTTGTTACTTATGTCAGGTGTTTCATCGCCTCTATGTACCTCTTGTCCAATAACTCTACTACTTGACCTCTCTGGTGTCCTTCCTTGGATTTTTTTCTTGGCTTTTTCCCCAGAATAAGCCATCTTTTCTGAAACTATAATACCTCCATTTCTTTCTATACTTCACCCCGTTTGTTCCCCTTCTCTCCACATCCAGCTGTCCCCCTCAATTTCATCCAGTTTCCTTCCCCCACAAGAGGAGGGTGCTAGCTCATGAAACAGTCATCAGTGGTGCATAGCTCTTAATAAAAGCTAATCTGTTTAAGCAGCCGCCAAAAAGGTCATGGCTTTGGCTAGCGAGGAAAAGAGGGAGGGAAAGTGAATGATGTTAAACAGAGGATTTTGAGGAAAGAATGAGAGGCCCAGAGAAGAAAAATAGGGAATGAGGTGCAGATGGAGAAGGTTAATTTTTTCCAACATATCTCATTTTCTTATATGAAGTTACCAAAATTAGCATTCTGACTGTGAAAACGACATGCAATGATGGAACAGATTTGAGTTGAGAGTGCTATTCTTTGGTACAAGATCTCATCTGTATTCTCGTCAATCCAGTTGTGGTTCAATAGGAAAGTGATTTGTGAACACTCACGGCCATCAGATCCTATTATGGCTTGTGCAAATTATATCATAATGACTGCGAGAAGACATGCAATGGCAAAATCAATCATAGATCTATGCACTTATTGAGAAGCCATCAGACGAGGTAGGAAAGCAGGGGGAGGAGGATCGATACAGTATAGCAACAGTGAACCACATTCTCGGGAAGTTGGCAGAGGGCTGGTTAGGTACCTAAAATGCTGAAGGCAGAGGACGAACAAAAGCACAGCTTTTGATAAGAAGGACGTTTACTGTGACAACAGGCTAAATCAATATCACCAAAATAAAATGGCTCAGTGTTTGTAGATTGATTGGTTGTCTGTGCTTGTGTAACAGGTTCTGTTTCTTATAAAATAATCAGCAACACGATGAATGACATCTAACATAATGATATGCAGAGCCACCAAACTACCTGTTAAAAATGCATGACAGAAGAGTAAGTTTAATGAACGTCATCAATGGAGAGGATGGTAAATTAAGACTCTGTCCTGAAAAAATACTTTTTACAAACATAAAAAAAGTTGATATTTGCTATTCTTACATTGAACTGATGATAAAGTAACTTGCACACTGACCTTTTAAAGAGCAGTTTGACTATGGTCATACCTAAAACTGAATCCTCCATTGCAGAAGCCTGATTACCTCGAAACTGTTTTCTACTGCTGTTACCACACAAGCCAAATGAGCAGGCTGCCAATGAATAATTGAAAAAAAATGCATTTCTTCCTGTATGCAACTCACTGCACAGATGAACAAGACTCTTCAGCAGTGCCTTGGAATAGGATATCAGAAAAAAAAAATCTCAAATGTGTTGATTGTAATGCAAATTTAACCAATAAGCTTGAATAAGAAATAAGAATTTGTTCAAACTTACTGATTTACAGATCTGCAATAATTAAACAAGCATCATCATTTTTGTCAGCATGTGCCGTTCTAGATGCAGTCACATAAGAGTCTACACAGTATATTTAATTGATGGTGATTTAACACTGATTGAATGTTTCTTGTAAGGTCCAAAATGTTTTGAATGCTATATCAGTCAACCATTTTATGATTTGAAAACCAGCTTAGCCTCCTTTACAGTTACAATTTGTACATATTATGCAGTCGTGGAATGAGTTGAAGCAAAATAAGAAAAAACAAAAGTATGACCTGGATGAGTGTACTCATCCAAACTAATAAGAAAAAAAAATCATACAAGCCATGTTTTATTTAGCTCATTTTCCATTGTCAGGTATTGTAAAAAAATCCATGTCAAGGGATAACAAGATTGGTATCTCCTCCTCATGCTTCTCACCAGTCTGGTCGCATTTTACTATATTATAGTATCTAATTTTTCAACTCTCATTTGTTAAAGGTCAACCAGCATGGTAGTGTTGGTCAGTTTAGCACACAATATGTCCAGGCAGATCCCAGAAGTGAATAGTCCCAGATTTTGGTGATATTGGATTTACAGTGCTTCAGAAGTTGAAATGTTGCCTTGAAATATTTCACTTCATTAAGATTGCTGATAATGAGGACAAGTTTGTTGCATGTCATATACAACTTAGTTTGCATTTCAGCTGACTAATAAAAAATAAAAATCTACATACATTGAAAGCTATATATATTTGCTTAATCGCTTCCATAAATTAAAAAAAAAAATCTAATTTGCCTGATCAAGAAAATATTAAGTAGCTTTTGGTAAAACCTTAATTTTTTCAGCATTTTTTCCATCATCAAAGGTGAATTCAAAATCTGTGATGTCAGACATTAAGTGAATGTGAGTTTAAACATGTGATGGAGGGAATTTCAGGGCCTAAATGAAGAAATTATTATTTTTTTCTTTTTCTAGCAAAATACTAGTTAGAACTGAAAATAGGTATACCCTCTTCAGTCAATGTTTCACTGGCTCTACACTGCGGCAATTGTGCTACAATTTTGAATTCTTCAGAGCAGGTGGACTTCCCACTTTCCAACACAAAGCTAAAAAGACAAAAAGCCACTTCAGTACTCAACGACTTCCAGCCCCAATGGGACTTAGCGGATTAGTCAGGAGTGAGGGAGCGAGAAGAGAGACGGACTCAAGAGTGAAAGACATAAAGAGGAAAGTAAGAGGGAGAGAGATTGGCTTCCACTTTCTATTCCCATTGTGGGCCATGGGCCGTGCCGTCTGAATAGCTATGCTAATAGGCAGCTGAAAGTACGAAGAGATAACACAAAACCCACTTGACTTCCTGACACCTACTTGAGTGGGGACACAGCATTTTCCATGGCTAGTTGTTATTCATGGGACCTGAAAGTAGACTGCCTGTCAGCCTTTGGTTGGATGGGTATTTTGTCTTTAGTGTGAAATGCACAAGCATGGAGCAAGTTCTCACAACAACTGATGGCTTAAGTATTAATTGTCATTTAAATACTTGTAAGAAATGGATGGTTAATACAGATTGAGGTCGTCATGGAGAACTTCTATAACCTCGGAGAAGAGGTCAACAACTTGTGAGAATTAATACTATGCAGAAGCAGCTGCTACGTTTTAATACACATCTAAATCAAAACGTACCGGCCAGCTTGTCACAATTCGCACAGTCAAGGACAACAGAGTTAGTGATTGAAAAATTTTACTTAAAGAAAAAAATTATTTTACCATATTTATTTACCATATGTACTCTCTGTTATGGTACAACTGCAATTTGCTTTCTAAGATAGTTTAATGTTTTCTTAGTTAAAACCTACAAGAAAAGTTATTCTCCTTCCTCAACAGTTTTATAGTCAAAATCTGATGACTAAGTTGTTTTGGTAGAGCGTACTATGCAAGTCGGTCGATACAGGCAGACAGGAAGTGAATATCACTGTATTGAGTATAAAGCAAATTGTTAGTGGCTAAACGGTGAAACACTACACTTGCCAAGGTGTTCTTAATAAGGAGGAGCATTAATGTTGGTGTATAGCGTTAATGTTGGGTTACTTAACGGAATCCCTAGGTCTTTGATAACAAAGTGAGGTGGTCTTGGGTCCTGGCTGTTAGCTATAGTCACTCTTAGTCGCCTCTTCAGGATTTTTGTCTGGCAGTGACAAGCCAGCAATGCTTGAGCATGTTTAGCGCTCATACAAATGATGCACGTTCCATGTGGATCCTTACCCAAAATAGATGCTGGGCACAGGTGGGATACTGCCTCTTTAATCTTCTGTTCCAACAATTTGGTGGGGGTGAGAGCTGTGGCCATTCTACTAAAGTTTGTCTTAAAACTATACATCTGAAGATAAAGTCCGCTTGCTGCAACATGTTAGCTGAACTTTAGCAACCTTTTTATATTATCAATGTACCGCTAAGCAAACACCAGACCTGCCTTTACATGTTAGCTTAATTGACACAAACTTTAGATACTCTCTTAATTAAAACTGAGTAGTTAAACAGTCCGCCTTTACGCGGTAACTGTTCCAAACGCTTGTATAATGTTTGGCTTGTATGATGCTTGTCCAAGGTGCTGGGCAAGCCAGCATTATCCAGGCTTGTTCTGGGATTTAGTTCTGCAATGTCTTCATTTACGGAACACAGAACAATTAAGCAGAGTCAAGCTAACTTAAATGTGCTGAGGGAGCTCCACTGTAGAAGAAAGCGAGAATGAATTGAGAGGGGTAGGTTAATCGTGATACTGGATGGTGAGTGGAGCTACAGTCATGGCTCAACCTATCTGTCGCAGACAGACGTGATGTCATTGGAGCTTCCGAAGTTGGGTCATGCTGAGATGATTCCCATTGTGAGGCCACAAACAGGTCATGGCAGCTAAAGATGGTAGCTCAGTGCCACAGAAAGAACCTTGCAGACAGCAAAAGAAACGATAATAAAGAGTAGCGCTTTCTTGGAACAGATTGAGGTTGGCAGGTATATATTTGCATTGCACTTCACAGATCATGCTTTACAGTTATGTTTGATCAACATTTAAACAGCTTTACCCTTCTTTGAACAATTGCCTTCAATCACTGATTAGTGGCATGCAGCGTTTTTCAAAAAAAAAAAAAAAAATCCTTAGATTTCAGGTAGCCAAGTTTCAGCTATTTCATTTGGCAGTGAATCATTAAAGTGTTATTTCAATTTTGTTTTGCAGAAACAGCATTTCGTTGCTTCTAGGCAGCCTGTTCAAAAGCCTCACACAAATTAAAGATATTACATCAGGCAAAGCAAGAGGTGACGCTACTCAAGTAAACTCACTTAAATCTGTTATGTTTCAGTTGACAAATTGTGTTTAATTTTACCCTCAGTGACAGACTCACACTGATGCCAAATGTCTTTGAATGTTCTAACATCATTCAGATGCAAAGAAAAGACTCCCCTCTTGCTCTTTGGAAGGCTTCCTAAATTATTTCTTTCATTAAAATTTTGGTACAGGTCCCTTTCATTCTTTCTATTGTAGCTGAAATTTGGTGCTAATTATTTGGCACATTCCAGTTACCTGCACAATGGTAGCCAGTTACTTTAAATTTAACCATAACTGCTATAGAATCTTCCTTAAAAAGCATTATTAAAGGATTACCCATAGTTTTATAGGTAGTTTTGATCAAATGTGATTTGTACTCAGAAGAGAGACATACAGACTGACACTTCACGCAAAAATGTTCTACTTGTGTTTTAAGATGTAAATTTTACTTAATAATTTTACTAATTCCTAAGACCAGAAGAAAAGGGCTCATTGGAGATAGTTGGCTACAAGCTATCGCACCTTATCAAAGAATAAGCCTGGCTGCTTAAAATATCAGAACTTTTTAGATTAGGTCCTATTTTCATTAGTGTCGGTATAAAACCCTTTTTCATGTCCTTGTGTGAAAGATTAGAATAGATTTAGACAGGAGACTTGTTATTCTAGCACATGCTTAATGAAAGTTTTACAGATTAAAATAAGAATCTTTAATGGCATTTTTTAGGAGCTTTATCACTATGTATTCCTGCTTTGACTGTGATGTGACTTTGTCTTTTCTTAGCTTGACAAGATCATCAGTGACAGTCATCTCAGCAGACGGCATAGCTGATCATGTCAGTTTGATTTTAGAAGGCTTTTATGCAGATAAAGCTTTTCAATTCATGAATGTTATGTGTAGCTGTGCACTTCTGCGCTAGAGTTCTAATTTGAAAGTCCTCCACGCTACACAATCACAAACCCTTTTCTAAATTCAAAAATGAAAAGTAAATAAATTATGTTGAACAATTGTAAGATATTACACACGTATATTGTTTACACATTTAATATTTACAAATATAACATTTCATACAGGGTTTAGAGTGTACCATGCACTGTATCAAAGTAAACTAATTTCATTTGGTACTAAAAGGAGACTGCCCAACGATGGCATGGAGAACCCCCTCTTGCCGAAGTTCTTTCTTTTCTTTTTTTATTTTAATTGTAAAAAAAACGTAAGAAAAAAAATCTGATGAAAATTTCCACAGCATGGGAGAAAATAAGAAATCCCTCCAGCTGGTTGGCTCGCAGAGCTTCGGTTCCTGTACCGTTTTCTTCAGCAATGCAAGGGAACCGCTTTGTCCCATGTAATTAGAGACAAAGCCATCTCTTCTTGAAGAATCGATGCACAGATTCCACAGAGCTGTGAGTCTCAGGTTTTATCCGTAATGATCACCGGATACACAGAGTGTGATATTAAAGCTTTTCTTCCAAGCTTTTTCTTCGAATGTTCAAAGTCTTTTCACGTGTGAACAAGAGCTCCCTTAGCCGGTGGGCTGTCAGGATCAAAAAGCAATGATTTTTCCCGTGCACCAGATCTCATTGATGTCACTGGAATCTCCAAACACCCTGAATAATGGGAGATGTAGTTCAATCAGTCCTTCTTTTTCCGGTAGATGGCAAGCTTTTGTATTTTTGATCACAACTTCCTCTGGCCTGGCTAACAGCACCACTACAAATTACCACACTTGAATCAAAAGACACGGAAACAATAGTGGAATGAGACTTTCTTGAGAATTGCACCACAGGAATATAAGGCAGAAGATTTTGTCAAAGTGTCAAAAATGTTGTCCTGTCATATTTTTCCAAGTTGATTTTCTTCTGTCTTCACAGTGGAGGATAGTTGTTTACAGGCAAGTTCTGGTAAGTTTCATAGTGTCAAACTGGCGCAAAACACACCATAGCCAAACATTAGTGATGTTTAAAAGTCTGCGCCTCCAAGAAGCAATTGTTTTTCAATAGCTGAGACCCTGGAACCTCTGTACAAAGCCAATAGTGAAGAACGAGAGGGTGGCTTTTACTAGGCTACAAAAGGTCATGAGGTCAAAGAAAGTTATTTGAGGTACTTCCCACTATTTTTATAGTGAGCAAAAAATACACAACTTTAAAACAATGCTCCAGCAATGCTGTCTTATATAGACTAGCTTAATGGTGTGGTCTCTGCTAATCCACAACAGTGTTTGTTTTTTTGTACATACACAGAAATTCCATGGCAATATATAACTAAGACATGCCACATACATGCACTCCTGCTACAAGACTAATTTAAAGGCTACTCAAATGTTCTTATTAAAGGGGTCACTGATTATTTTCCCAAGCTGTTATGTCTAAGTTAGAAAATTTAATTAAAAATGAAAGTATGTCCTCCTTATCACTGCAGAGAACCTAAACAGCAGCATAATTCTGCTACCACTATCTACATAAACTTTACTGTCTGAGAATTCAACAGAGATCTCAAGCCTTCAACAGAGGTGTCAAAAGTCAGTCCTCAAGGGCCAGATACCTGAATGTTTTAGTTCTTACTCTTATTCAGCACAACTGAATCAAATGATGGCTCATTAGCAGGCCTCTGCAGACTTTGTGCTGTAGAACCATTTCTGAGGTAACACGAGAATATCGTTGTTGCCAAATGTGCCTTTATAAAAATCTAACAGAGGAGTTAGAATGTTTGGATAATTTGTTAGTGTTACTATCTTCTGTTTGAGTTTGTCTGTGCATCTCCAGCTTCTCACTGTGATGCTCTCAGGCAATTCCAGAAGACAATGAATTGGAAAACATGAAAAGAGTCTAATCTCCAAAATGACAGGTCAAAATATAGTTGTACCTGAATTTCAATTACCAAGCCCGCTTTACTTGACAATTATTTTCATGTCTAACACACTTAGCTATGTATAGCTATGTATAAGTGGAAAATAAGGAGTATTAGAAGGCTTCACTTGTCAGATTATTACAGCCAGTATAGAATTAATGTCAATCATCTTATTTTCAGTTCTAGCTGTGAAAATGAACAAGGGTGTCTATTATACAAGAAGTGTTCTCAAACACCATCAAACAAAGAGTGACCAGTGTGTGTGTCTCTCTGTCTATCAATAAATGTATCTATGTGCTTTCACGTTGCCTTAGTGACGGTAGAGAAACTGATTTTCAGTGTGACCCCCATTACATATTAACTTCAACAAAGTAGATAAATCAATCAAAACAATAATTGAGAGTGAAATTATTTTTTGCAGTGGTTTTATGCTTTTGCCAATGCCATTTTCAAATAATTGAGAACTCCAAAAATCATTGTTTTTTGCAGAGAAAAAAAAAGCATTTCACCTGATGAACTACAGTGCAAGAGAGATTCTTGGTGCTAGAGAAACGTAGGAAAGCAGGAATGTGAAAGTGTAAGAATCGTCACTGGGGTACAGTAGAACTAAATGAATTTCAATGACTGCATTTGATCATGGGCTTCTGACAGAAACAGGGATGGAAAAATGTAGTTGAGGGAGGGGAACACAGAGGTAAGGAAGTTTAATACCATGATGTGACTGGCTTCAAATGTGTTGTGATTTTGTGCACGTCCAAAATGCTGGCTCTTTGTCATGCCAAAGTACAGCGGTGGCAAGGGTATAGCACTGTGATATTTCCGGCCCCGCTGCTGTGACACATGTAGTTGCTCCAGGCCATGCAGGTTTAGTTAGAGCCCGACTCATGGTCATGATGTAGTGTCTTATACAGTGATAGCTTTAAGACATATGAGCTGGTATTTCTAGCGCGAGACACACAAGCCACTATTTCCTCGGGTGAATTGAACACTATTCCCGAAGGAGAACTCTGGATGGATTGTGTTCTTAGGTTAGGGGCAATTCTAAGCCTATGCTGTCACACAAATATCAAACATGTGGTGTAACAAAGAACCCAACTTTGACAACAAAGGAAAATTAACAGCTCTTATTAGATTTAGTTATGAAGTTGGGGCTTGTGTGATCAATGGAATGTCAAGGTCCTAAAGTAATAGCTACAGCAACAAAAATAACAGCAGGTCAGCTTTCAAGCAGGTTGTTTCCACTTCAGATGTTAAATGATGTTAAACAAAATTAGCTTGTAAGTTCTTGTAATAATATCTTTGTCACAATAGCATAAAATGTCACTCAACTCATGAATCTCATTTTATTTTTAAAGCATTTTTTATCTATTAAATGCAGCACAAAGTGCTTTTTGAAAATACAAACAAATGTATAAGCAAGCAATCATTTTATTTTCCAATTACTAAACTATCCGTTACAGATAAAATGGTTTAAACTGAAGCTTCGCCTCCCCTGTCTCCCAAACATTACTTACCATCTCATTCTGGAGAAATGCAACTCAATTGCTGTGATTGGTGAATGATGTTGACTACGTGATTTTTGTTAACGTCCCCAGATTGTATTGGCTCTTGACAGTTCGATGGACATGTCAATCATCCAAATCGGCCCTCCGTTCTTTGCAATGTCTGACTAGAGTACTGAATTAACTGACACACAGAGTGCACAGCAGTATTTTGACTCTTATTTTGTTTCAAAAACCATTGTTATTGGAATTACTTTTTATGGTGAGATATAAGGGGTGGATTTGGGAACTTAAGTACAAAAACTGGAAAGAAATGGTACACATGGTGGCAAAATGTGCCAAAAAGGCTCATTTGGAAGGTTTGCCTGGACATTTAGGTGATAATACCTCTCCAAAATGTCTATGCTTCACTTTTTTTGCATGAACTTTGGTTCATTAAAGAGGGAGTATTATGTGTTTTCCAATCCAATTCAGCCATTTAATAGCAAAATCAGGTAACTATGTTACCTTCAGTTATAAAGATGCTGTGTCTATCAAATATGACTTAAAGGAAATTTGAATTTGTATTCTCTGTCACTTTAAAGACTCCTGCTTTCTGAAACTCCGCCTTCAGGAAGTCATCTGTCACTCCTCTATTAAGGAGGGTGTTTTTACCAGCATTGCCCTGAGAAGCAGCTTGTTTGATGAGCTCAGCAGATGTGCAGTTTCACCAGGTGTTTGCTAATTGGTGCTGGCTATTCTAAAAGAGCTGGGGGTGGGGGTAGCGAGGAAAGACTGCTCTGTAAGGCGCGAGCTGGGAAAATGCAACTCTGAGGAGGAGCTGCACCTCAAAGGCAGTGCTATGTCCAACCGGGCATGGACAGTTAAATGGTTGAACCATAGCCTGGTGAAGGACTGGAGGAGCTCCAATAGAAGAGATTTTTATGATTCCCCCTACAGAGCTTCAAAACAACGTGATAGAATTTGAAGAAGAGTTGTTACAGAGTCCAACACACTGGTCTTTGACAGAATCAGCTACCCAACAATGGTAGACATAAAGTATTCTGAGACTGAGCATTTGATATAGCTATAAAATTATTGGTCAGCTATTCCTTGATATTGACTTATTGCATGGTGATTCTTTCTTCCGGATCCCAACTCAATCATGGCTCAGGATTACTTGTGCTAAACCAAATTCCTTATGGAAGTTTTTTTCTGTTAAGAGGGAGTCATTTCTTTTTATTTCTTCAATATGCTCTGAAGGATTGATACAGTCAATGACTCAAAGTAATCATCTATATTGGGGATACCTGCTGTTGTTACGTCACCTATGTTTCAGTGTTTGCTCTAGATTAAAGAGGCACACCGTCAGCTTTATAGAAGACAGTTGCCTATCAATTAATTTTCTAATTAGAAAGTGGAAACAGTTCCTCAGTCTGACTTGATAAAATGCCTATGTGACAGAAGTCTGTTTCAAACATGGACTGGTCTCTATTAATTAGATAACAAAAGGTTGATGTCACATCTAAATTGACCCTCTGCTAATTTTCTGTGTAAGAGAAACACATATTCATCAATTCCAACACACTTGTCAGAGCTAAGGTTACATTAAGACAATCATGTACAGCAGCAAAAGACTTAATTTAGTTGCTGACCACCTGCTCAGATAAATCCCACTACTGAAAGGAATGTCTTTAAACAAAATGTTCCCCTCTATACTAATACTTATTTACTTGACATCCAAATAATAACGGTAAAAACGATTTAGAGTTTGAGATTCTGACTCATCAATAACTAACAACAAAATTACTTGAAGTTAGAAAAAATAAAGCAATGCTAACCTTGGTTAAGCTGATGTAAGTGGTATCATCTGACCTCTCATCATCTCTGGTGGAGATACCAGTCCCAGAACTAGAGGAAGGAGTGTCTAAAAAGACAGACTGCACTTTACTTGCTTTCTCTTCTTATCTCTTAACTTTTTGGTATAATTTTTAGGTTATACTAAAAAGTGAAGATGGAGTCTTGCTCCTCCATCTTCACAGCTAATTTTGACTTATTTAATATTGTAAAGCATCAGTGACTGACAGAAAATGTTCCACGGATGAATAACATGAAGACACAGCCAGCTCAAGGCAACATGAACTAAGCAGCCGCTTAGGACCCCCAAACTTTGCGACCTCTCCACAAATGCCTTATTGTTAACACAAACAATAGATCTTGAATTTTAACATTTGTTTATTGAGAATGAGCATGGTATTGAATTTTATTTAACAGTGTTGGCAGAGATACAAGATTTAAAAGGCAAGTGCAAAGAATAGTATTTGTAGTCCGGTTGTTGTGTTACTATAGCTACAATCTGAAGGTATGAGTTTAGAAATCAGTTTTGAGCTTGGTTTGCTCACAAGCAAAATAATAACTAGCCTTGAGTCATTTTCAGCCTGGAAAACTAGACGTGGCTCCCTCTCCCAGATTTCACCAAATCAGGATTGCAACATCAGTTGTGGTGATGTTCTAAACAGGAAGAGGGACCCCTAAATCATATTCAATGCTAGATTGGGAAATATAAAAGAAAAAAAAGTTTCCAACAAGAGCATAGAAAGTACCATATTAGGGTGAATGTTGGACAAAACGTGACTTTAAAAACTATACAGATGTCTTTGGCTTCTGTGCCAAACTCATCTAAGCTGTAATGCACCTTTTATGAATTGACTTCTGTCTTTGTCACACGTTTATGAAATAAAAATAAACTACATATCTATTTGTTGTTATTTTTTACTTGCATTAGAGACAATTAGAAGACACAATTTCTTAAAAACATTAGCAATAACTCTACACACAAAAAGGTCTACTTCCCTTGTTAAATGTATATTACTGCCGAATTTAAACGATAGAATGTTGATGCAAACTCAATTTTAATGCTTCACAGGTAAGCTGTAACAAAACAAAAGACAGGTGTTAGACATTATTCCAGTATTAAATAGTCAACATTATATTGCTCATTTTGTTACACAAATCACCTGTCATTCAGTCTTAGCTGCCAGCAGTAAGATGTCAAATACGAACAGCAGGAAGCAGAATTATAGTCAGAACCCGCCTGCAGTGATTGACAATAAGTTGAATAAGAATATATATTAAATAAAGTGAAGGCTGAAGTGTCTCCGTAAAATGCTTTTGTTCTGATCTGTGACTTTGCAGTTTTAGGCCATCATTGATAGTTAAAATTGCATTTATAATTTCCACATCAAATATAAAAACGAAATAGTAAATCATTAAAATCCTTTGAGATCATATTTCAAAGAAATCTTGACTTTAGATGCTACGTGTTTTTAAAGGCTCTTTTCAACCCTTTTTCTAATTTATAGCCCTATAAATTAACTATTTCCTCTATAGCTACGGGGGCCATTATTTTGAGGTTTGTATCATGTTATGATACTTTGCTGCTTTGATTCTCTCATGTATGTTTTAGAAATCCTTGAATCTCTCTTGGGAGCCATTTGGGGTGCCTCAACGCTTGCTCATACAAAGTGCTGCCTATTTCCACAGAACTCCTCATTCAAGATTTAGGCACCATGCACACAGAGTCTAATTTAGGTGTTCCACTTTCTTTGGGTCTTTAGTTTTTAGATTTGAAGTTTTTTGTCATTTAGGCTGTGCTTCCACATGAATTTGGCATTTTATAAGAACAGAAAAAAAAAAATTGAAAGCAGATTCCAAAGTGGGTCATTTTTAAAACACCAGTTTTATGTTTCCCTGTGGCCATGTGAGTCAATGATGTCGGAAATCCATCTCTCTCTGTCCTGCATTACTCTCACAATGAGCAAGCATGGCTCTGTTTGGTGTTTTTTGTGTCGTTCACTGGCAGTGCTACACCCTAACCGGCTGACCCGGCGTACCTACTTACAGTGGTGCTGCATCCTGCTGTGTGGACTCACATTGTTTAATCGTTTACAAAAATACGCCATCCGCCCCTCCGACATGCTTTCACCACTCAGCTCCTCCAGACTAGCTACAGCAGCAATTAGCAAACACCTTAGTGAGTCTGTTGAGCTTATCATACAGATTTATTTTCAGCCGAACACTGGCTGTATTTGTTATAATGGAAATTCATTGTTGTGATGGTGAAGTGTCGAAAAGGGAAAAAACTTCTTAAAGACAAAGAAGTTAATTTCAAGACTTCAAATTGTAAAGACAAACGTCTTTTAAGTTATGCTTGATATATGCAGCATTTTTATAACTGGAAGTAACAGTGACTTGATTATGCTATAAAATGGACCCATAATACTGCAACTTTATGTTTTTCAATGACTAGTAAATATTCCTAAAAATTCCATAATTTAACATGTAGTATAATTGTATGTAATTTTTTGAACTCCACTTCTAATAATTGTGTTTCTACACTACTTTTAGATCAGTAGACTTTGACCAAAATAAATATAATAATGTTTGTGACCCAGTAGGAGTCTTAAACATATAACCACATTTCCATAATGTGAACAAAGTGTTAGGTAAAATTACGTAAAAATGGTAAGCATACCTAAAGTTAAAAAAAAATAAAAATGAATAAGAGAAAGAGCCTGATAATACCACACCTTCTGTTTCAAGATACAGCTTAACTAATAACTAGTTAGTGGCATATTAGCTATTTTTAATATGTAATTGGCTGCTTTAAAAGATCAGTTAAACAAAAGGAAGCAAGATGATAAAACCTACCCCTATCTGGACTCATTTTTTTATCTTTCCATTGATGTTGGCATATATAAAACATGTCCTACAATCAAATTTTGTGAAATTATCAAGTCCTGTATGTATGATTTAGGTGTACATTTATTTGATGTGCATTTTTAGTTACATATAGTGTATGAACATACTGAGTGTGTATTGAGATGAAGGCTGTAAAATTTACGTTGTACTACCACATACAAATTGACATTTTAATGTAGTATGAGGTTAAATAAGATTATTGTTGGATCATTGCAGCAACATTTTCATGATTTTTATGCAAAATCTTTAACAGTAATGGTTGTCTGTGGTGAAAGTGGTGTAGTGGTGTCTCTCAGTTATGACACTGAAGCTGGTGACTTTTTTAATATACATGAAAAATCCATGTATTGGCGTGTACTGTCATATATGGAAACTGTGTTGTGAGCATAATTAATTTTATATTTTAAAATATCTTTATGAATGTAGAAAAAGATTTGAATTGTGCTTAGTTTTAAACTTCTTCACTTGCATGCCACAAGACACACTGCAAGAATTCAAAAAGGCTAATATTAGCAAATGTAGGCACTCATACGCAGGTAGTTTGAATGTTATGCTGTTCGAAGCCGTACATGGTGTTTGAGATATGGAAGAAGACAATAGCTCTCTGAGGGCTAAGGGTGATGAAAATACAGTGGGCTGTGGACATCACCGTCTGAGCATGAGTTTCTCTGAAATTACATTGTTGCAATGGAGGACACAAATACACACACGCACAAAAAAAGAGCACACACAAGCACCTTTGTGCATGCCGATTCAGATATAATGCACGGATGTCCTCTGCGTTTCATCATCAAAGCTCTATCAGGCTGTGCAGAGTCTGAAGGGGAGAATATGAACCGGATAAAACAAATCGTTTGATGTGTGAAAGACAGACACTCCAGCTCCAAAGTACTTAAGCTTCCCCTCCCAGTGGACTGACGAGGGAGGAGGGCAGGAGCGAGAAATGAGTGCTCGCCTTTTTTACACCCCGCCCCATTGGCGTTCATCTACAGGAGTTTCCAAAGGATTTCATCATTGTTTATGCAAGGTCCCAATGTCATCATGAGCGATGTCAATTAAATAAATAAAGTCAATATTGACAGACGTTTCAAAGATGTTGAAGCAGTGGAAGGGAGAAGGAAAACATAAAGCAGAAGTGGTGGACTAAATGAGGAACGAAGTGGATGTTAAAACTGATGAGTATCTAATACATGTAGAACATCAAATATATTCTTTGATGTTTCACACATGCTGCAGTGACGATACAAAATGTTTCCTATGTTCATTTTACCTATTTTATCCAAGCTATCCTTGGTAATCTTTTGATTTGGTCATCCCCATTGTCTCTCATGGGCATCATACATCTAAAACTCATTGTCTTGTTGGCATAAGGGCATAAATTGAAACAGATGGCCAATGTAGTTTCTTTGTAGATATTAAAATATTCACCAAGCTGCTATTAATTCTTTGATTGTGTGGCTTGAGAAAGGCCTTTTATATCTAGTTAATTTCCCTTCAAAGGAGTCTGATTGAGTTATAAGCATGAATATGGCTCTTTTAGTAAGTCTTTAAAGATGAAAGGCACCCCCTGCTCCAGCATCAGATATGTAATACACCTGACCCTTTTAAAGAGCTGAATGGCTCTTTAATATTAAATTGAATTGTTCCAGAAATGACCAAGGTCAGGTGAAAACACAAAAGATCATCAGTGAATTTTAAAAGAAAAACTACTTGACTTTTACACAGATGAAGGAACCAAATATGGACTTAGCATTATTAGAGGCAGTTGGCATGACTATGGTAAAGTCTAATACAAAGCTTACTAGAACTTCAGTAGACTGGTAAGAGTTGATCAGACACAACATGCTGGCCAGGGAATTACCAGCTATATATATTATATACAGTATATATATATATATATATATATATATATATATATATATATATATATATATATATATATATATATATATATATATATATACTTTTATAGTTATTTTACATCATTATTATGTCCCAAAGACTCATTAGCTTCACCGTCTTCTTTACAAAAACTTACATAAACTTATGCTTGAAGAGCATAAGTTTTTATAATTGATGAATAATAGGATTGAACAGGACACCTAAGTACAATAGCAATTGTACAGTTGGAGCTTAGTGTTAAGAACTAAAAAGAGGAGTAATGGGACGTGGGTACAGATTAACAAACCAATGTAGCTGTCTGACATTTCCCACTATTGAAACGGATAGTGGTAGTTGTGTCCCCTTGGAGATTTACTACTCCACTGTTGTAGATACAGGAGCTCTAGTGAACTTTGTAACTGTTTTACAAACCGCAGAGTTTTGGTGTGCTCCAAATGACAGGTAAGATCAAAATAAACTCAAACAAAATTAAAACACATTGTTGCTATAATGCCAATCTGTCTTTCTGTTGATGTTGAGCCACAGTGTTTTGGCTTACTTAGTATAATATCCTTCAAAACCAAGAAACATTGTGATTTGTTGCCATTCCCCATAAACCTGTCCTCAACTTCTGTCAAATTATGTTTCTTTCCAGTGGCCCAACTCGGAGTTGGTGCAAAAGAAGAACCGCTTCTCTGATCTTTTTTTTTTTTTGTCCTTTTCTCTAAGAGACATTTAACATGTGTTAAATAGCAAAAGAGATTTGTAAAAATCTGAGATGTTTATAATTTTGTGTCTTCAAGGCATTTAAATTCAATTCCACAAAGCACTGATTTAAATATTCAGTTTGCAGTTAGTGCTTTAATCTGAATGTTTTTCAAATGCGTCTCAGTGTGGAAGCGCTCCTGAAAAACAAAGACTAAAGCTATACAGGTCAGCTTGTGCCTATGAATACAAACACATTCATATTCTTAAGCCTTTCAGGTGTCTGCCATATAAAGACTTCTCTGATGTACAAAAATGTTATTTCTGGTAACTGTGATGCTGCTGTCTTTTTTTCTCTGTGTGAAGAAGCCTCTTTATTAGCCTGTGATAAGGAGTTTGATAAGCACAAGGCATCAGGTGATTATTTTTGTTTTCATACTTCTTCCGTTTCTCAAGGAGATTTCAAGAACATTTACTGATGTCGAGTAAAAGTTGAGGAACATTTTATCTACTTTCAAGTCTGATTTTTTCACTTGATGTGTTTAGTTTTTTTTTTCTGAATTTGCACTAACCAAAGTTATCTCCCATTTGCAGATGACCCAGGTTGGCTCATTTGTCCTATTCAAGAAGCAAGAGATTGATTGTTGCCCATGCTATGACTGCAATTATACTGTCATCACTTAATCAACCTTATTGGATTCCTGAAGCGGTCACATTCCCAGAGACTGGACTTACACAATGAATGGCTATTTTAAGCTGGAAGTAAAGAAAAGAAGGGTAAAGTTGAAAGGAAAGCAACGGGATAATAACTGAAGTTGCTGTTACTCAGCGCCTATTCACAACCCTTGTTTTCACATTTTGTCAAAATTCAATGTATTTTATGTAATAATAATAATAATATGTTGCTAGCATATCATTATGCTAGCATCATATAATGCATGATTATGAAACAAAATTCAAAAGATAGTTTTACAAATTGTTTAAATATTGATTTCTAAAAGTGATGTAATTTGAGCCAATATTGAACATATGTTGAACTTCCCAGATTCAACAGTTGCAGTACTATATTTCACTACAGCTGCAAATAATTAGGGATACAACATTGAAATTGAAAATTTAGAGACCACATTTATTATGATTATTCTCTGCAAAATAGCTCCAGCTTTATAAGATTGGAGTGAGAGAGACAGTGGACATCAATTTTCAAGTCATCCTATTTTCAACTGGATATCCATCTGAACTTTGATTTAGTCATCTTGACACATAAATATGCTTTGCTCTAACTTAGTCTCACCCAGTATTAAATTTTTTTTAGCAGATATGTTTCCTCAGCATCTGAGTGGATAGAATCATATATGTCAACTTGGGCTGCTAATAAATGGTGTTATAACACTAAACATATGTAGTAGAAAATGTCTATCTACACACACCAACGAAAAAGTAAAAGCCTGGCCATAGACTGGTCTTCAAAATGGATAATAACCCTAAACATGTAGCCAAAGCAATTATAAAGTGACTTTAAGGACAACAAAGTTAATGTTTTGGCATGATCATCAGCCCTGATCTTAATCCAATGGAGATGTTATATGTAGATCTGAAAAGTCATGTGCAAGTGAGGTGGTTCTGTCCCATTCTTCCAATACTGGCCCATTCCTCCAGTTCTGTCAGCAGGAATCAGCCAGAACTTCTGCAAACTATTGTAAGGAAACCTAAATGGTTTGAAACAAGTCATACAGTTTAAAAGACAATTATTCCTTACCTAATGAAAGTAAACTGCTGAATTCAAAGACAGTTACAAAAAAATCTCTAAAAATGTTTTCTCTAAGTTTCTTGGCAATTAGCAAATAATCGCTAAGAAACTAGAAGTTAAATTTGGTAATTCTAACGGACCTAAAACAAGAGGTTTCGTCTGATTTAACTTCACACAGTGAGAAAAAATTGTGCATGTGACATTTTTTCCAGTATGTAAACATCTGGTTTGAAATGCATTTTATTTCTACTTCACAGTTCTGCACTAGATTCTTCTGGCCTGTTACATGCAATCTTAATGAAATACATGGATATTTGTAGCTGCAATATGACAAAATGTGAAAACGGTCAATACGCGCAAATATTTTTGAAAGTCACTGTTTATTAGAGCTATAGTAAAGAAGAGCTACAGTCGTAACATAATGGCAAAAATTAGTCTCAGTGGTGCAAAGTAGATAACATTGGGCCATACAGAGACAATAAGGGATCAGGTGGGGGGTCCAGGTGAGGACTCCAGGTGATTGTTTCAAGAAGTGTGTTCTACCCTGTTGGAGGAGAGGTAACAAATAGTTTGAGTGTCACCTGGAACACCAGTTTAATAATTCATTTGTCTATGTGGCTGGACAGAAAGGGTTGCTTTGAAGAGAGGGGCACAGATGGTCATCAGAGTGAAATAGAGCCACATGCACACGCCTATCAACATGCCACCACCCACACATAAGGCACACAAAGGACCAGAGACTGGCTCATCACCTGGGTTCACACCATATGCCACAGCAGCAAACAAGCAGCTCTCTGGACCCATGCTGGGAAGTTGCGCACACACACCCGTGCTTGTGCACAAACACAAAATTTCCTTGTATTTTTATCTGTTCCACTTTCCCATGTAAAAGAACAATTCTTGCACACTGATGTGTAGTTTATGTGGGCTGCATCGATAAGAATTTACCGACGGACAAAAATGTCTGGAGGTGTGTCATCATCTACCATCTGCATCACACCAGTGCACACATATCTAATATCATATACAGGCAGCAAAATAACTAAGCATTCACAGTCTGAGGTCTGTAAGAACTTGGAAGATGTGGGAAAAGCGTTAAAACTCTGTTTTTTGACAATCTATCATTCTATGAAATTAATTACTGGTACCTCTTTTCTCTTTTTGCATCTCAGTCTGATTAGTCGAAATCAAAACATCAAATCAGATCATGACACAAAAAGATGCAACACCTACTGCAAAAATTTAAAAAAGAAAGCTCCCTACTTTTTTGAAAGCACACATATCTGTGCACCAGACATTAAAACAGCAACCTAGCTTTCCTGTATTAGTGTTCTAGCTTAATGGTTATGACTTCTCCCTTTGTGCTTGGCATGCTTTTCATTCTCTCACCGTGTGGCGTGGAGTCGATTACTTCAAGACAGTAAAGGTCTCATTGTGGGTTGTGCGGCTTGCCGACAAAACACTTATTGTCTTACTCGTGTGATATTTAAAATGTTTTTAAACATTTTTGTTGTAAGGTTTGGGGCACAGAACTGTGTGCCACATTTCACAGAAGTGCCCACTGCTTTTGTGTACTAAAATAGTGAAAGAATTACGGGTGAAGCGGAGACAACTGTTCAAAACTGAATAATGCTGATAGTGAAAATAGAGTTTGGATGCAGACAAGGAAATGAGATGGTGGTGTTTGATAGGTGGTAAGGCTGAGTGGATGGATGAGTAGCTCTTGGCAGTGTGTGGCCAGTATGACCCTCTCAGTCCAAACAGAGCCATGTACAGATGGAGCAGACCCCAGACGAAAAGCACCATTACCCTGAAGACCGCAGCGGCAAAAGATTGAGCACAAAGCACAGAGAGGTATGGGGAAAAGAGTAAAAGGAAAACTAAGTGAGTTAAAAGCAGAAAAATCTGGTGCAATTAAACCCTTTAGCGGGGAGTGAATGCTGTGTTGCCAAAAGGATGAGACACATGGATTATTACTGGCAGCCTTTACACTTAGTGATAAATACTTTTTCATAAAGAGACACATTTCTACCTTTGTGATTCAACACATAACACACTTCAAGAAAACCTCATGCATTGTTTCTGCTAATGATGTTTCAATAATGGTGAAACTACTTGAATGTTTGGCTAATGCTAGCCCATTTATCCTTTTTTTGTGATATGACTCGTTCATTTGGCTAATAACACATTTTAATTCAGTTACACTTTATTATCTGCAGACACAAACATAGTGAAAAAGATTTTATTAAAACATCCTCGACTTTTTGCTAGTCCTTTATTTGCAAGAGTCCGGGGTGTCAAATTACACACTAAGAAAATGACAAAATCGCAGAGTTAGCAACACTGCATGGGAAACCTGAAGAATTTGTAAAACAAATCGCTTAACATCGCTTAACAAATGCAGGTAGGAAGCTAATGCAGCCACTTTGTCTGCATCAGTGTCATTACAAAAGATCAAAAACTCACAAATTGTTAAGAACCCCAGATTTGTTAGGTTTTAATTAATATTTATGGTATATAATAAAGTTTTGTATGGCTTCCAAAGGAAAAAAGACTATGATAAAAATAAAAAAAAGACCAGGGAAAAGCCTGATGAATTCCTCACTGGGGGTGCAGCTGTCAGATTCACAACCCCCTTTCAGATCATAATTTTGATCTGTGATCTACAAGCCTCTATGCCTTTCGATCAAATGAAAAGTCTTGACATGGAATGGGAGATTAAAGTCTACTCAACAGTGTTATGCTCCCCAGTCAACGTGTGAGGTGGTAGCAAACCTGTAACCTCTATGAACTGTAGGAGTAACACAGGATTGCAGAATGAGCGTGAACAGGAGCTACAGCAGCGCAGTTCTGTGGGGTATTGAGAACAGATGTGCTTCATGAACTTAATGCTTCTAAGCAATAGCTTGATTGGCAGAATCTGATGAAAATAATATATTAAGGATGGTACATAACAAAATCCCTTGTATTTAAAGGACTGTTTTTGAAGAGCCTACATGACGATAGCAACACTTGGCTTCACTCTGTATGAAATTTCCAAACAGAGAAAACCCCTTGCACATTATACATTGCTCAGATTAATACTGTAAGTCATAAGCCTCGCCCCTTTGGTTTTGTATTCCCATCTGCACCAAGAACACATGGATTGCCCTCTGTGAATCAATATGATGCTAAAAGGAGCGGAGTGATACATAATGGTATGTGTCCTGTGCATGCTTATTGCAGATATTTTGATTGAAAAGGTAATATATCAGAAAAAAGATCGACAACAGGTATCTGGAGTTAAGTTTCCTCTGAGATTTCTTGTTATGATAGTTAGGGTAGCTGGAATTGGGTAAGGCTATGCCCGGTTTGAATTATTCCAAAAAGAGGGCAGCTGTATGTTTTAATAGAAATTGCTTCCTTTTTATGCATTTGGACTAAAAAGAAACCAGTGGAAGACATTCATTCAGATGTAATATATAAGAGCGTGAAAGTGTCATTGATATCAGAATGATTTCAGTAGCATGCCATTAATTTGCAGCTACTTCACGTCTGCCTAGTTTAACTAGCAAGTGAGAATTTGGAAATAAACATTAATTTACCTCGTATAACAGTTAAAAAATGTTTCACAATTATTGTCATCTGCCAAAGCCAACATATTTTCCTTTATTTTGCTCTTATGAAAGCGTTTACCACTTCCAACACCTACAAAATGAAACTTTATTCCCCCCCCCCAAAAAAAGTCCTCTGAGGACTGGTGTTTGTAGCGTTACTTCACAAGCACATTTCATCCAAATGAAAAGAAAGGGATCATTTCATGCGCTGTCCTTTTGGTTCCTGATTGTTTTTTTATGTTGCTGCCTTTCCTATATGACATGAATTGTCATGAAAATGCACCTTGGCTCATGACTCTTTCCCCTTCTCTGAACCTCTGACATTACTTCCACGAGAAGGAAGGATTTCCATGGTGACAAAAGAAAATTATAGGTACGAGTTGGGTTAAAGGACAGCAGGGGGTAAGAGAGGTGTCAAAGTCCCACAATCAGCAGTGACAGGCAATCACTAGGGAATTAAAAAAAAAAGTCAGACCATGAGTGTGGAGGAGACGAGGCAGAAGAGGGACAGATGACTCAGGTGAGGCCAGGAGTACTGGAAAAATCCATGAATAACACGATTACAGAGGGCTAATACAATGAGCCTGACGAGAGTTAGGAGTATAAAAAGAAATCAAGAGGAACAGATTCATCTAAATGTGACTGGAGAGGTAGCTAAGAATTCCCTGGAACAAAAACAGGAAAAGGCAGGAGATGGTTAACAGAAGAGCCAGGGCTAGGTGAATGTACAAGATTGATTGGTGATTGCTCTTGGATTTTGTGGAAGCAATAAAGAATGAGAGAGCGCTGTAAAAAAAGAGGGACTATAAACTCCCAGATGCCAGGTATTTTTCCTACCGAGAAGTGAGACGACAGGAGCCTAATGAGTTCCCTCATAGCTGGGTGGGTTTCATCTTATCAAACAAGCATTTCCACACAAGCACACTAGCTCAGCCATATGAACATGAACAGTCAAACAGCTTTAATGAATTGCAGAGGTCTTAAACTGAAAGCTTGGCCTTGTGTCTCATGACATGATGATACAGAATATATATTTTTTTCTGTGTATACTCCCTGCACATGCACATACAACTGAATAGCATGTGACCTACTATATCACCAGCTGCATTCACCACTGAATGGCCCCCTAAATTGTACAGAAGTTTTAATTAGGACAGTTATACACGTCATTATGATAGCTACACATAAATACTATTAATGGAAATCCATAAAATTCTGTTTCCTCTTGACAAACTTATTTGGTATTTGTAACGCACCGCGATGAATGTATGATAAGTTATCTCTGAAATTGTGTGCTTTAAGTCCCAACATTCAAATGGCCATAAATTCTTAACTACCTTTTTGATCTACATGTGTTTGACATTATGTGAAAACTTAAAATCCACCCTTCCAGAATCTGTAAATAACTGAAAATGCCCCAAGTAGACTTGTACATGCTTTTGTCTTAGCTAGTCTCATTTGTCACAGTTGGAAAGCACAAGAAGTAAAAAAAGATCAACAATGCAGTGCCTTGTAAAAGTATTCTTCTACCTTTGGCTTTTACACATTTACTCATGTTACTGCCATGGTTTGCTATGTAGTTTATGTTACAGACTACAAAGCAGGTAGTAGCAGTAAGATGGAAGGAAGATGATACATGATTTTGATTGATCTCTTAAAATAAAAATCTCAGCACTCTATTATGTTCTCATTGTAAATCATGCTTTGGGTTCCCTCATTACCGAACACAATATTTCTTTTCACTGCTATGCAGTTGACATTCAAATATATTACCCCTTAAAAATTAACAAATCTTTACAGCCTTTGCTAAACTGCTAAGAAAACATACGACCAAAATTGAAGTCAAAATTTCTTGTAATTTAAAAGAGAACAACACTGGGACTGCACAGTGGTACAGTTGGTAGCATTGTGTCCTTACAGAAAGAATTCTTAGCTTTAAATTCCGGCATAAAGTTTGAATGTTTTCCCTGTGAATGCATTGGTTATTTCTGGGTATTCTGGCTTCCTCCCAGAGTTAAAACAAGATGCCTGTTAGGTTAGTTGGTCTTCCTAATTAGTTCTTAGGTATGAGTGTGTGGTTGTTTGACTTGTGTGTCTCTGCCTTGCTCTGTGATGAACTGGCAACCTGCCCAGGGTGCACCCTGCTTTTTGCCCAATGACCACTGAGATGGGTTGTGACAGTCCAAGATGCTGAATACGCCGAACCATAGCATGGCTGACCCATACGTTAGCGTTCAGTGGAAGCGAGGCATATACAGTACAGACCAAAAGTTTGGACACACCTTTCTAATTCAATGGGTTTTCTTTATTTTCATGACTATTTATATGGCAAGAAATCCCACTTATTAACCTGACAGGACACACCTATGAAGTGAAAACCATTTCAGGTGACTACCTCTTGAAGCTCATCAAGAAAATGCACAGTGTGTGCAAAGCAGTAATCACAGCAAAAGGTTGCTACTTTGAAGAAACTAGAATATAAGGGGTATTTTCAGTTGTTTTACACTTTTTTGTTTAGTGCATATTTCCACATGTGTTATTCATAGTTTTGATACCTTCAGTGTGAATCTACAATGTCAATAGTCATGAAAATAAAGGAAACTCACTGAATTAAAAGGTGTGTCCAAACTTTTGGTCTGTACTGTATGTGAAAACCACCAGTTACACAAGGATGGCTTTCATGCTTCAAATTCCACACGGGCAGTTTTGTGCCTTTGTAGTTACACACACAACCATTCATATATCACACATATGTGACCATTCCTGCCACATGTCTGAACACCACCAGTGAGCTAAAATATCACCGAGCAAATGAAAATATTGATTTCAAAAGGGGCAAGAGGCAGGACTGGGATCAGGTGATAATCATAAAGCAAAATGTCATAAAACATAGAGGCACTAACTCTAAAGCCAATCCCTTTCCATCCCAATAAGAAATGCCAGCTTTCATTAAGGTCTGACTGTAGCACTCAGCTTCTGTCGGGCATTTGCATAACGCATTGCTTCTCAGACACTGCATCTTGTTTAGTAAATTACCACACAGACAGAGGAAGCAAAAGTATACAGTGATGTGAAAAACAGGTAAAATGGAGACAACGGATGCAAATTACCTCATCATCTCTTTACTGTAACAGTGCTAAAGTGGTTTTGCTGAGAGTCTACAGTAAATACTGCTGCCAGTGACATTTTATGTCTTCTAGCTGTTTATTTGACTCACATTGCCCCACCTTCCTGTCACAGCTTCAGGTTGGCCGTAGCCCACTAATAAAATAAGAAGAGATGGTCATACTGTGATGCTAGCACTAAATCAATGTGGGATCTCATACCATGCTGACAACCCCAGCCTTCTTCTTCTATACTATGACACCACGAATATTAAATTATGTCACCGCATGGGCCGCAAGCACAGAGAGAGTAAGAACCCAAAAGAGTAAAGGAACACAGACCATGCACAAGCCACTATTGCAATGAAATGGTATTATGCTTAAAAAAATAGGTGACAGGTGGGAGATAATGAGAAGCAGCATGGGAGAAGAGTGCAAAGAGGATGATCAGTACTATATAGCCAGATGTGAAAAAACAGCCAAACATTGTGCTCATGGGTTTAGGTGAAATGAAATGATAAGGATATGCAAGGATAAAAGATGACAATTTACATAGTTGGGAAGAGTGTCTGGGTTTGATTACCATATAGAAACCATGTCGAATGTTTAAAAACAAGATTGAGAAAAAAAGTTTTAAACGGGGCAAAGAATGGAGGAAAGTGCAGAGGAAATTAAATGCAACAGTGGAATTACAAACACATACCTCTTTTCTTTTGACAATATTTTTATGTATATGTACCAATTTGTGGATCACATTTTGCAATATAGACTGAAAGAAGCACACTTATCAGCTACCTTAAATAACATAGTAAGTATGTAATACTGTGTATTACTTATACAGTATTTTAATAATACTGTATTTCCAGTATCACAATAATTATTGAAATACTGTACATTGACACTTGTAATACTACAATCAGTGAAGATAACTTGGGTGTAGAATCTGATGTGCTATGTTATTTTGAATTCCGTTCCTATATTCACTTCATGCTTGTGATAAGAGAGACTTTCACTGTCCTTGATGCTATTGGCTAACATACATTTTCATGACTGGGATACTAAATCTCACTGACTGTTGTGGGGATACCCCAATGCTGGTAAAGAAAGAGTAAGAAAAGTGTGAATTAGCAGCACATATCAAAATTGCAATATTCAACAATAATATTACAAGTGCCTAATAGTGAACAGCTTGGAATGCAAGACTGCAACATTTCTAGCCTGAACAAAATGTTAAACATACTATATAAGGAACATGAATATGTTGGAGATTCATACTCAAAACAAATTCCTAATCTGTAGGTATTTAAGGTGAAATAAAGTTAAAGATCTGCTGCAAAGCAGCATAGATATCTGATGGTGTTAAATGAATGCACTGTATACGCCCAGCATCTTGCTGATAAGCTGTATGTCTCAAAACAAGGCTTTAATTAAGCCTGGTAAAATTAATCAGCTGCATCCAAGGAAACAGCAACTTGCTCTACAGACACCGCTGAATTACTCACAGACCACCTGTTTGTGACCTTCCTCGCTGTTTTCTTCCCACCCATAACATTTAGTGGGTCCTCTGAAACCTCTTTTTACTAATAGGCACCTGTCAGTCAAACAGTAAAAGTGAACACAAACCACTGGGGGCATGTTGTTGTTACCAATTAGCAAAAGTTTTGGCTCACTTGGCACACTTGTGCTGCTCATTATAACCACCAATACATAGTAAGGTACAGTGACTATGTAAACTATCTCACTTTTAATATAGTTAACCAAGGTAATTTATCATGCCTTGCTAAGGTATTTATACCCAAAACCTTTTCATATTTTATGATGCAGCAACAAAGTTCAATATAATTTGTTGTGTCTTTTTATGTCATAGTTAAACATAAAGAAGCAGATAACTTTGAGGTGAATTTTCTTCTCTAAATATAAAACCTGAGAGGAGTGGTGTGCATTTGTGTTAATTCCTCTTTATGCACATACCATTTGAGCTTTTAAAATATCAGTAGGAAGGCCATGTACTTACTGAGTAATAAACTTTATCTATAAGACTTATAATAACTGCAACGTGAGAGATTTTGATCTGCACTTGTCATCTTTGCTCTGCTAACTCCTCATCAATGGCTTCGGCAAACCTTGGAGAGCTTGAATTAATTCATCTATTTAAAAATGTGATTCTTTTCTTGACAAATAATTATTGAGATGAAAGTGCAGTGCACCGCTGTACTAAATCTCAATTAACAGTTCATTTTAGTTCAAAAGGAACGTTAACACTTTGACGAAAAAGAAAAAAAATACTTCAGATGTTGAGATATTTAGTGAAGTAGAAAAGAGTTGTTCTTTGAACAATATAAACATACTGAGTGAGTGCCTTCAGGGCCTGGAGTGGTTTTTACAATTGGATACCTGCAAGGAATATGAAAACAAAGAATGTACATGATGCATGACCGATCTTTAAATATGTTACATACATTAAAACACTGTCTTGGCATTGAATTGATTTTGAGTAACACATTGAACTTTTAATGTTTTTATATGTAATACCATATGAAAACATTGTGTCCTTTTCTTTCCCCTTGAAAATTGTGCAAAATTGTGATTGTGATTTATGACATGGCTGGTAACAGCACATAATATTGGAAAGCTCAAAAGGTAAAAATACCATAGCATGACATTCTTTAAATTGTGTTCTCAACCGTCCTAATTCACCACTGATGTACCCTTTCTGAAGAGCTAATTTGACTATTAATGGTAACATAGCATAATTTGTGCAGTGACTCACAAATACGTGTCTGAAACAATGTTCAGCCTCACTGCAAAGTATGCCAATATATCAGCACTGCTGGAACTCCCAATAGGGCATATTATTGATATGATCTGGGTCTCATAGGTTTGCACTGTGTGCACATATTGGTCTTTGTGCATATTTGTGTGTAATTTCTTCATTTCCCAATGAGAAAAAGAAGAGTGTCCCAAAAGTCTAAAGGGTCTCTCTCTCCAAGTAAGTAATGACAGAAAAGGCAGCTAAATCTCTGCTCTGCTCTTCTCTCTCTGCTCATCCCTTGCTGCCTCCTTCGTTGGTGTATTGACAGGTCTGTGGCCACAGTGCCACACACACAGAGAATGTCAATGGCCCAGCATGCAGCTAAAAGTATTACCAGGGTGGTTGTTAATATGAATATGAATCTTTCAAAGTGGGTGTTGCTGGCCATTTACAACACATTGAACAGTGAATGCTAAACATCTCGACAGTATACCCTGATGTTACCACACTTTGTCAGTCCCGAAGGAACAAAAAATAGTGGGAACCATTCAGATTGAAGCTCAAGAATGATCATCTAAGCATGAATATCACATATCATGGCCACATGTGTATCCATCACTTTCATATGCTCATATTTAAAATCAAATTAAAAAATATTTTATTGATCCCAAAGGGAAATTAAAGTGTCACTGACATGATAAAACCAATTAAATAATTTAAAAAAGATCAACTCCTGTGCTTTAATTCTGTGTGCATTAAAGCTTTTAATAATAAATATTGCTGACCTACTACTATAAATTCCATGGTATTTCTGAGAGTCACAGTTTTCGTCTGTAGACATTGGGTCAAACTCAGACGGCATTCTGTGATGTAATGAGGATAAATCAAATGTAAACAACTACGGCTGAATTTCAAGACTCTGAAATAGGTTTGATTGAGTCTGAGTTTAATTCTACTTCTGACAACCGCATAGTATTCCTATGTTATAATCTTGTACAGTAGAGGGATTATCAGTTATCGTCATACTGTGACAGTGCCCAGTATACTGTGAATACTGCCTACAGAAATAAAGCAAGCTTATTATTTTAACAATTTAAGCAAGGTACAACTAGGCTAATAAAACATGTATAAAAAAATGTAGTCGATATCACATTTTGACACTTAGGACATAATCTATTAATATATTGATGGGTGTCCAAAGATACTGATATTTTGTTCAGGCTACTAAAATTATTTTCCGTTTGTTGGACGTTAACTATGTGTAGCATCAAGAATATCTACTAATCACACTCATGCACTGACTTGGCTGACTTGCCATACTAGCTCTCGCTATTATGCAGCAGCAATAGTACTGCTTTCACGTTATATTTTGATATTCTCCCTTGATCAAATTCTCACTAAAATTTCTAATTCCACTGGCGAGAAATGTGCATTTTCTGGCTTCCTCTTTTCTCTTGTTGCTATGGTGAATTGCGTTATTAGCTTTCCATTGATGAGGGCCTCTAACATACTCATGCTCACACTTAAATCAGAGGTAACTTGACTCAGAATTGAGATACCCAGTTTATAACTCCTGTTCTGAAACCCAAAACCCTGAATATCACATAGTCGGGTAGGTTTATTCAGGGTAGCAGCCTTGTACTCAAATGTTGATATCCGTTCTTTCTGAAATGGGGCCCTGAATGACACCGTTTTTGACAAGCACTGCTAATCCATCTCCTTTCCTTTTCCCCAGCTCTTTCATTCTCTGTCTGCTAGGAAGCAGAGAGATGTTGGAGTTGGGGATATAATCCTGGAGCCATGTTTCAGTAAAACTTATTATACTGCATTCCATATACTATTGCTGAGTTTTTGTCAAGGCTTGAAGTTCTTCCAGCTTGTTAGCTAACGATTTCACATTGCCCATTATGATGGATGGAAGAGATGGTTTGAACTTTCTCCTTCTCCCTCTTGGTCCTTTTCAACTCCTCTGTGATTTCTGACTTCAGTCGTGGTATTATTTCAGCTTTTGCATTGTTAATCAGCTGCTCCCTGCTGTAAACCACCCTGTTGCTTTGGTTATGCATCATAACAAAGGAGCAAAGTATAAAAGGTTTTGGGGGAAAATCAGTTCAGCTACACAGCGTCCAAAACGAGAAGGAAAAGTTGGCAAAAAAACCCAAAAACTATTTTCCCCAGAAATTCAGGAATGAACAGTTGAGAGAAAAACAAAATCTCAAAGAAAGTACAGAACGACTCCAACGTGCTGCCCTGAGTGGCATAATTCTAAAATATGTCACACAGGATCTGGCCTCCAACACTCTAATTCATGCACTGGTGAGTGATGTGTGTGCAAAGCTCTCCTCATTTTAACATTCATTCAATTATCTAAATACCATAAAAAAATGTGTAACATTCTTGTGTAGGGCAGTTTTCCTTCGTGAGCTGTAAATATCAGCAGACGGGACGCTGCATATCTGTCAGCTATGCTGATAGTAAGCACATAATTTCATCACCTTTCCAAGGCGGTCACATTTGATAGGGTACATCCAGACCAATAAATTTCATTTAAATGTCAAAGCACTATGAAAAAAACAAACACAGTTCCCATCATTCATAATTCCATAGCTACTCATTCGAGTAGATGTCTCCACATTCCACTGGGTCTATGTTTCAGATGCAGCGCTATTTGTTTTCTATAAATAAATCCCACAACACACGTCTATGTAATGCCTTAGGCAAGGGAGCAATATCAAGTAATGTATGTCTAGAGACCGAATAGTGTACCACTAAAACACCTACATGCCTATTTACACATTCTCCCCGCATGCCAAAGCGTTTTAGGGTGAAATCAACACACTTATGAAAGAATAAAGAAATAAGCAATATTTAAATATTCTTGTTATTCCTCTCCCACAACTTAGAAAAATAAACAACAACAGAACAGTGCAGGGTTTACATTGCATTTTCCTCTTGCATTCAGTGACAAATAGGCAAGTCACAAGTTACCAAAAAAGCTGTAAAAGAGCATTCACTTCCCAATTATCCACTAGGCAAAGAAATAAGAAATGTGATAGGTATTTTTCCTTTCGAACCTATATAAAACAAAGAACCACAGACAACGTATTATGAATTTTATAGCCAAGCTTTTGCAAAAGGAGAAAACACAGAGAACTGCTCCTCTGACCAGTTCACCATGTGTTCTGAAACTCTGCAGTAGAGCTTGTCTTTTTATTAACACAAAACAAAAGCAAAGGGGGCTGGTGCTGATAAGATTAGGAGCCCCCGAAACGAACACAATCAAACACAGTTTTACGACTAAGGAATTTCTACCTAGGGGACAGTCAGGAAAAACAACAAAGGTCGTAAAACTTCTGATACAATCAACTAGCAACCCAGTTCCTAGGTGTGATAACTAATCAAAGGTCTGAGAAACACATTGTTAACTGTTTCACATGAAGATAAACAGACAGTAGTGACTTCCAGGTCATTTAAAGAAGAGAACTTTTTAAACAGAAAATCACTTTAAACAGAAGATCACTTTAAACAGAAAATCACTAAGATCTATAGACTTAAGGTGAACCAGAGTAAGAATGAAATGATAATACCAAAAAATCTCTAACAAAATGCCTCAAAGGACTTCCACTAGCAGCGAATGTAGAAATGTTGTGGATGGTCTGGTCAACCTTAGCAGATTTATATATGGCTGGTCTGGTGAATTTAGCGGAAAAAGTGGGGGTGTCGTTGGGTGAAGAGGATGGTTTTAGACTTCCAGCTTGCAGATATGGATCGGTTTTGGGAAGGATACATATTCATAAGGGGAAAGGGATTGGGGTCGGCAAGTTCTTTGGATTGTTTTCTGTGCCTGACTTTTCAACATGAGCTTGACAAAACACGAAGGGGGTGGCGGGGCAGCACGCACACATGAGCATACACACAATACAGAGTTTGTGACCCGAGGATGTTGAGGCTGTGTTTTGGCATCAACAAAGTTACATAATTGTCTATTTAAATTTTTGTTCAATCTAAGTGCAACACATCATGAAATTTTTCATCATACTAATCTGTAATGGCATCACTCTTGCTAATAGTATGCAGAAATAGTCTGCAGTGTTTGGCTTGCTGCTAATCCTCTCTCTCATGAACACTGACTTTCCTGCTACCCCACATAATTGTTCCCCTCTCTCTTTTGCTCTCACATACACCACCCTTTAGACCTCTTCCAACTTCCAAGAGCCCATCACCTCCTGTTATGAGCCGGTGTAAATTAAGTGCTGTGAATCAGAGATGGCTGTTACTGCATGTGACTTGGGTGGAAGCGAATAGGACAAAGAAGAGAACAGAACTGCATGTCCCTGCAGCTTTATGGACTAGTGTCTCACCAGGATATATAACTGCTTAGCCGGATAATATCGTCATGTACATAACTACTCAGTGTCCGTGAATGTATGTGTCTACAATAGTGTGTGATAGCTTTTGCAGTTTGGTGACCTACTGCTCAGCTCTTAACAAGAGGGGGCAGGCATCTGCAGCTGTTTTTACTGTATAAGGCAGCGTAGGAGGATATTAATAGGTAAAAAAAAAAAAGTTACACCTCTGCATGATGAGGGTGGAAGCAAGAAAATTGTAACATTTAGGTCTGAGGATAAGAAACGAGCCGAATGAGAATACAGAAGCGAGGGGAAATGTAAGGTAGAGCCTGTGACAGAAATGAGAGCTTGGAGGGTGAGGCAGGAAAGAAAATGAGATATTGAGAGAGATGGCGAGAGATGTATACACACACACAAACACCCCCACACGCACACACACACAAACAAGAGTGGGAGCGCCAGAGAGAGCCCAGATGAGGGAGTTGAGATGATGGGCTGGCAGTTTCCAAGCACCAGGCTGTTTTTCAGGGCTGTCAAGCACATTGTGAGGCATTGTTTGAAATGCCCAAGCTGATGGCTGACATATTCCCCATGAATCTAGCATGCCAGGCCGCTGTCCACTACACTACACTACACTCAGACACACATGAGCTGATCCGGTCTGTGGCTGTAGTTTGTCTGTGGGTGTGCTGGTCAGTGAAGGGTAATTGGCCGACCTTGGCCCATCATGGTGGCTGAAATGAGGAAGGCTGTAGGGCCGGGTAGTTGTAAATTTTGTCCCACATGAGTGCAGTTTTGTCATTGGTGCTCAACTGAGGTAGTTAATTGACACTGCTGGAAGAGTTCCACACAGGCCATATTAACAAAATGTGCTTCCTCTTAGAACCTGTCCACACCTGGACAAACCTAAAAAGAATTTCTGTATTTGCAGAAATTATACTGTAAGACCAAATAAGACATATACATTTTATACCCACTACTCCGTGAGAAGACATAAGACAGCATACGTTACCATGTCTCCAAAAGTCTCCAATTATACGAAGTAACACAACAGAAGATAAAAACACTCTAGAGATTTCTAGCTTGAGGAATATTTATGATTTTAAGTTTTATTTCCACACAATTATATATATATATATATATATATATATATATATATATATACAGTATATTGTATTTTCAGCACTATAAGGCGCACCTAAAAACCTTCAATTTTCTCAAAAACCAAGAGTGCACCTTATAATCCGGTGTGCCTTGTATATGGACCAATATTGAGCCACAACAGGTCTCGCAACTACGGTAAGCAGCCGCCGACTTCATTTTGCCCCATAGAAGAAGAAGTGCGCGGTGCACGCTGGGTTTTGTCTAAAGACCCCAAAATGGCTCCTATTAAGAGACACGCTTACGACACAGAGTTTAAGTTCAAGGCGATCACGCAGTAGAACACGGGAATAGAGCAGCAGCCAGAGAATTTAATATGAACGAATCAATGGTGCAGAAGTGGATATATATTGTGATTGCACTAACGTTTGATTTACCGTAACAGTATCGGACTGCTTTTTATGTGTTTATTGAATCGAGGAAATGTTCCCCTCCACTATATGTTATACCTTGCTGTTGTTAAAAGATAAACTGTGTCACGAAAATACCACATCACTTACTTTACCTCGGGGAAAATAATAAAACAGCTATTTATTCAATTTGGGAATGAACTGAGTTTTCAGAACGATGGTTTGTAATCTATTAATAAAGTTTGACTGACCTATCTGACTATTTTGTTGACATTCCCTTTAGCGCAGTTCCATCTAATGGATGCATAACGTAACCCCATCCTCTACTGTGGCATCTATTCTATGCTCCTTATAATGCGGTGCGCCTTATATATGAAAAAGTTTTAAAATAGGCCATTCATTGAAGGTGCGCCTTATAATGTGGTGCACCTTATAGTGCGGAAAATACGGTATATATATTATAGGTCACTTGGATGCAGTCAGTGATCAAATGCCAGGTATATTGGTCAATACTGGTGATCACCTCACAAGCAGGAGCTTCTTTTACAAAGTGACTTGTGATCCATAGCTCTGGACATGTGTAGTGGGAAATATTCTTTGATGGTCTGCTTGCTGGACGTTTTTTCTTAATCTCTTTTTCCGTTCTCCCTGCTTCCCACAATCTAAAACGCTCTCTTGCATCTTTGTTTTGCGTTATTTCTCGTTATTAGTTCATGTTCCTTTATCTGGCCATTCTATTTTTTCCCCTCCACATTGCTCTGCCTTTTCTATAATCCCTTCCACACTTTCTTTTATATTTTTGCACCCTCTGTTCCTTTAACACCAGTTTGCACCCTATTTCCAGAGAATTCCCCACTTGGTCTTCTTTTTCTTTTTTCTTTTCTCCTATTCTTGGCTACTCCTCTCCTCCTCCCATCTAATTTCACCCACAGCAAAAGGGGGACAGTTGTTGGAGACAGACCTACAGAAATAACTGTGTTACTGCTCTAATCGATACAACCAGGCACCAGTGGCTATGGCCCAGGCCTGTTCAGTGTGGGCTTGTGTGTCCGGGCATTGATGTCTTTGACTCTGCGTGGTTCAGGTTCTCCGCCAGGAGGCAGAACCAGAAGATAACCAAAGGCATATCAGGCTCTGCCATCTGTGGAGAAGGACAGGATTTAATACTGGCATATCCCATCCTCACAACGTCAATCCTTCTTTCACCTCTGCCATCTGCCTAGTTCTCATCTTCGTCCTCTTTTCTTTGTCATTCCCAGATTCTCAATGTAATATCAAAAGAAAGGAAGACTGAGATGGACTGGCAGAGTTTATAAATTGTCATTTTAACAGATAAAAATGAGCAGACTGAGGAAAGGCATTTGGTAATGAAATACCGCTTTCTCTGTTTATCTTTGATCCAAGTTCCCTTATACAGCTCAGGCAGCACATACACTCTGTCAGTACATTTATGATGGATGAAGGGAATTTAGTTTTATAATCCAAACCCTCAAGGCGTTTTTTTTAAACCTTATTAGATATTAGTTTAAATTTGTAATGATTACTTTGATCTACAACTGATCATCCCAGGTTTATTCCTCAAAAGGGTGGTATTATGCATTTTCCAGGCACATATTGCCATTTTATAGCACAATCAATTAACCATGTTATATTTGGTTGTTATGAAAATGCTGTATATGTCAAAGATATCTTAAATAAAATTCCACTATGTAATTTAACGTCTTAAAATTGGCCTCTGTTTCTTTGAGAAGAATCTATTCTTTCCGACACTCCACCATCAGCACGTTATAACCTCCATTATACATTTTCTACTATTATTATTAGAGTGGGACTGAAAAGCAGTTTGTATGATAAACTTAGTAGACTTGCAGTTCCACCAGGTGTTTGCCAATTGCTGCTGCTGCTAGTCTGGAGGAGCTGAGTGGTGAAGGTGCAGAGAATGGTTCAGTTGGAGGTGGTTTGTGGAAGCAAGCATTTGGGCACCCCCAAATGGCTACAACGGGAGATTCTTCTCAATTGTCAATGAAAGATTCAGCACTCCTTGTATGTTTTTAATAAGGCAATAACATTACAACATGATATAAAGTTCAAACGTCAATTTTACATTATAGCCTACTTTGAGTTATTTTGAAGTATAGAATATTATGACACGTCAGTCAATAACTGCTCAATTTGTACTTACGTCTAACACAGACAACTGGATCTACTACATTTTGTAACCCTTTAGGCATTTCAAGAGATAATGTAATGAGTACTATTTTTTTCTTATTCTTTCCAATTGATGTTTAGTTCAGTGGATAAGACTTGGTCCATTTGTCTACAAACCCTCCTAATATATGTTTCCACTTCTCTTCTTTAGCTTTCTCCTTTTGACCATTTCTCCTCTCTAGCTAATGAGGATGTCACACCAGGAGCCATGTGTCTCTTCTCAATTTCCTCCGAAGCCAAGTGCTGAAAATTTACCATGTTCTCAAAGCGCTGGTTAATGTGCAAAAACATTTTAGGAAGTATAATGGAAAAAAAGACTGGACATTGAAACGGTTCAGTATAACTATAATATTAATAATGAAGATGGTAAATAGACTCTTAATTTTGTTTATTGTAAAGTAAAGATTATTGGAGATGAGAGGGTTGGATGGATCTGAAAGTAGAGCAGAAACAAGCAAAAACTCAAAGATCACTCTGGCCAAACAGTTCACAGACTTGACTGGCAAAGAATATTGAGTAAGCTGATGACTTTATGGGATTAACTGTTCAATAGCACTTCTTTGGCTTTTCCAGCCCAACACAGGTTCTATCTATAAAGTGGCTCCAGAGGAGAAGGGCATGTGATCATGGCTCAGATCAGCGTATCTAATCATCTTAATAGACAGGATGAGGATTTAAGTGTTAGGGATGGGCGGAACTGGGAGGGTTTCATAAAGTTTACATGCTCAGAGTCATAAAACATGTCACCATAAATATCAATCAATAGCAGTTGCGTATATAAATACACATTCACATATTTACATATATTTTGCTCTCTAGAAATAATATGGAGAGAAGCAAAACCCAGAGCATGTGTAGTGTAGTGACTCCATGCAAACCAAGCCTTTTGCGAAAAAGCAAGGGATCAGCTGCACTCTGTCTGTCATGCAACCTGACAAAACTATTTATCATGTTAAACACATATTTAAGGTAAAGTTAAAATAGACAGGGTTTGCTGTGCAGTGCGTGAAAAAACTTGTTTTAACATCAAAGGTTTTTAATGATTTCGGTTTTTAATGATGATTTGTTTCCTCAAAATAATCTGCTTATATTTAGTGAAATAAATATAAATCCTAATGAAAAATTTCAATAAACAGTCTTTACTATTTCACATGTAGGTATTATGTTATGATGATTTCTTCAGGTTTTAGGTCTAACTGTAGCTCTGCAGTGAAGTGTTCACCATCAGCACTGATTGCTGATACTTGAAGCTGATACTATCAGCCCCTAACCTTCATCCACACTAATTTTAAAAAACTAAAAACTGAGCGAGTGCCTTTACTCAAATTTCATAGCAGGGTAAACACAGCATTGATGCAACTGAATTCAAAGTGTTAAACAAAAACACTAGCAAAAAAAGAAAAACATACTCACATTCATATTATGAGAGCATTCATTTATGTTATAAATGTTTCACTAAGTGTGAATGAATACAAATACAAATGATTCACTATATCTGAATGTAAAGTCTTTGTATTTTTCCAACATTACCTGTATTTTTTCAGCATTCTTGGATGCCTGTGCAAGATGGTTTTTATGTGTTTGGTGTGTCTAATTGCGCTTTCCCACTAAGTGCTGTTGCTATGGTGACAGTATTAACACACATGCTGTTTGTCTCTAGAAATAAACTTTGTACAACCTCAACTGTCTCGGTTTTACAACCTTTTTTGTTAACTTGCAGGGAAAAGTGAATGAAAATGTTTATTCTCTGCCTGTCTGTTATGCATAGGTGACAGTACTGCACAGTAAGACTTCACTTTTTGATTTGTCATGTTAATGTTTTTTTTTGTCTTAATTGTACTTTAAACACAAATTCATGTGCTTTCAGTTGTGTTTTATTCAAATGCAAAGTGTAAGAGACATTGCACTTACATCTTAATGAAAATATAAGATGGATTTGCAAGAAACACAGCCAGAATTATAATGGTTCACATTTTTGACCACAAATTCTGTTTCTTTGGGAAGACATGGGGGTGTGGATTGATGTCACTCATCCGTATGAGGCAGATTCTGTGTGTAAAGGTTTTACTGCCATCTTCTGGTGGCAAATGAACTCAGTCATTAAGAATGTAACTTTGCTGTTATAATCAAACACAAACTAGATTTGAACTGAGTCACTAGATAACTTGCATACACAAAGATACAGAAACACTAAGGAAGCTTCCCTTCCCACAATGTGTATTTAAATACATCTTATGAGGTTAAGATGTATTCTTAACCTCATAAACCTTTTTTGGATTATTCTGCATCTAAATGAACACCGTCTCTTCAAAGTCTTTAACAGTTATTTATCTTTCACAAAGTTCACAATAGTAGGCGGACCTAGGCATCAGCAAAACACACACTCACACACACACCCACACACACACACACTATTATTTCATACTGACAACATGCAAAAATCAATTTTTAATTTTGTTTGGGGAAAATGGAGCACAGTGAGCAATGCAAAATCGTTTGGCTGCTGTCTTTTAAAATGTGCCTCCTTACTGATGAATGTAAACTGGCACATGAAGAGGCAGGAAAAAACAAATACACACACAGTCACAACAATTATCTGTATAGCAAATACACAATTATTCATTGATCATGCCAGTTTTTCTATTTATTAACTGACCTGAGAACCTCTCTTTACTGCACCATGTCTTATTTCTAACTTGTTGTGGGCTAAAAACTCTCTGGGCTCCGAAGATGACCAGTAACAGAGTTAATTACAGTTAGGATGCAATCAGACTTGCATGTGCCTGCCTTGCCTTGTTCTGTTTCCGCGTTTGTCTTCTTTCCTCTCCACTGTAAAAGTGCAGTTAATAATAGAGTCTTCCTTAGCCCTACAATTTCCCTTCTTGTCTATACAGACAGACACAAAAAGCTGCAGACAATGAAAATGGCAATGGATTTTTAGGAATGTAAAAATTTGTGTGGCCCGATGTGGAATGGCTTCTGGACTCTGGACTGTTATGTATAAAGTAGTAGAGCTTAAATTAATGGTTAATGTGTTGATCTTATCTGAGTAATTCTAAGCCAGTGTAAGTTCATTTCAGTGTCTTATGTGAACAAAACATTGTTCACATGAGACATTGACATTGCTTATTACAAAGTCAATGTAGCCCTCTAGAAAAAGAAGACAAACACAGGAAATTGTCTCCCTGGTTTTATTCAGAGCTGCATATTTCAAAGCACAATGGCCAGAGATTGGAGGGAAAATTGTACTATAGAGATCTAGAGGAGTCCCAGTAACTTGGAAAAATAGTCTATTATTATACAAAATTGATCCTTCGCCAAAGAAGAACAGCGTATATTTCATCATTAATAGAGGATAATAATAATAATTCTAGGTTTCTTTTAATACAACTGCCAGACTTACACAGAGTCATAGCTCTGTTGAGCCACCCAGTCCCTCAAACTTTATAGGACTTATGTATAAATAGAATGTATTTATTAAAAATAAACTTATTGTCATCATCTCAAGCATATTTAGTAAATGAGGCAGCATTGAAGTGTAAAAACACTGTTCTCTGTTTTTTACTGTTTTAATTCAGTTAACCTTTCTAAGTGATCAAAAACATTGGCTTAATTTAAAGCAATGAATGACTGCCACGAGAGATTCAAGGATTTCTCAAACATGCATGAGTTAAAAAATACTATTTTCTACTTAACTACTTCAAGCAGTTTTAGGTAAAACATACTTAAAACTGCTTCTCTCACCTCATTCCCATGAATCTTTGGTCCAGTAGCTACTCTTTGGGCCACTACAAATAAAAACTCAGTTTTTTTCAGTGCTTTAATAACCTCTTTTAATGCTGTCACTGAGTGCAGAGTGGCACAGAGTACAGGAAAAAGATGCAGAGAACACTAAAGTAACAATAAAATAAAAATGTAACAAAAACCTTCTCAACCTTGTGAGGAAACAAGACCTTCAATCAGACAACCCATTAGGAATGACGTGTGTGTAAAAGGCATTTTCAGATCATCTGCTTGCAAGGTGCAAAGACTGCTATAATATTTTGCTCCATTGGAATGCAGAATATTATTGAAAGAGCTGCTCTGCAAAGCAGAGGTCTCAGTATGTACTCTGCCCGGCATACCTGTCCACACTCACGGAAAATTACTAGTGACTGAAAACAAGGAGAGTAACAACTCAAAACTACTTCTCAACTACCTGCTGAGACAATTCCTATAAGACAAAAAGACACTCTAAATCCAAGAGGAAATGTGATTTGAGCTCTTTCGCAGCTGTAGCCGGGTTGGCTGAACCTGAAGCATATGCTGCTCAGACATCTCCTCGAGGACATAAAGTGGATAAAGCACAGTGAAAGGGCCCCCAAGAGGAATGACTCAAAATACAGTGAAGAAGTTGTATCTCTCAGGTGGGCTAGAAGTGATGCAGAGCAGCAGCTGGAAGAAGTTGCTCAGAAAAGCATGTTTGACTTGTTTGAGGTCGCTCACTTAGAGAGGAGTACTGGATACCGACAAGAGTGGACACTCAAAAGACGTTAATATTACAATGCTTAAGAGATTTGGCATAGGCCTGTATATATAATTTCCACAGTAAGGAACCATTTTAATGCAGTCTTTATTTTAGTTCTAATATTCCTTACAAATTTATTTGAATATTACAGCCATTCAGACTGTAATACTGATAAAGACTAGCACAGCACCTTGCAAAAATATTCCTCTTTCCACATTTTCTCACCTACCAAAAATGTAGGTATATTTTACAATTTTATGAGACAGATACAAAACGGTGCATAATTTTAAAAAGAATAAAAAGGTTTATAAGTCTTTAAAATAAAAATCTTAAAATTTATATATATTCAGTACTACTAGGTCAGTTCTTTGTAAAGCCACCTTCCATGAGTAGAGTTGAACTTGCATTTAGAAAGTACAATTTTGCCCATTTTTTGCTGGAATGGTGAACCTCCACCTCATTCTTTAGCAGTGGCCTACAAGATATTTAGAGGAGTTCCTAAGTGTCCCCCCAAAATAATAATAATAATAATAATCAAATTTAAATTACAACATATTAAAACATTGTGTCAAAAAACTAGTATTATTTTTATATATGTAGTATGTTTTTTATCATCTCTTGGAGAAAATAAATTAGAATGATCAGATAAAATCTTCTTTGTAATATATTGATGTAAAATTTGCTTGAGTATGAGTTTTCTGCACCTAACAGTGATTTTGTATTAAGGGAAAAAAGCCAATCAGAAAATATTCCCTACTGTCACTAGGCAGTATGTAGGAAGTCACAACATCTCAAAACATTGTGAAAGTCCAACAAGTCAAATGAATCCAATTCATTCTATACAACATATCGCCACGTTTAGATCCAAGTGCACCCAGTATAAAGTGTTCTAAGGAAACCCAGATGATTAAACTGAGTCATTGACTGCATAAATCCGTCATCCAAAGCGAGCGTGTGTTGACAGTAGAAGGAAATGACCTTTTAACAAGAAGAAACCTCCAGCAGAATCAGTATAAGTGACCATCTGCTTTGACTAGCTGGCGGGTAAGAGGTTAGGCAGGAGACAGAAAAAAAGATATTTTTGAGAAACAATCTTTGCAATTAAGCCTAAGGTTTTACAAAACCTCTGCCAGATGGCTTAAAGCAATCCTTTAATTTTAGCAATTTTGTCTTTTTTTAAAGTAACATAACCAACTTCAGCTACAACCTAAATCTGATAAAAACTATGTGTAAGGAGCTAAAGCTTTGGGTGATCACATGAAGACTTTCCCACCTCAAAGACTTGGAGCTCATCATCAAAGTTACATTTTCAAAAATACCAGTTTAAATTGACAAAAAGCTGGTTATCATTTATAAGAAGGGCTTCACTGTAATACACCCAACAATTTTCCTGTTATTGTTTAAAAGTGTATAAATAATATTTTCAACATTCCATAATAAAATGTAATTGAAAAACAATTAAGTTATTTTTCTCCATTATTTATGCCCACTTTAGATTGTTTTCATTTTGTTGAAAGAGATGTTTGTATTATCAGAAGTGAATTTTTTTGTTTAATGAAAACTGTTTAAAATATTAACCTGTCAGATGTTTGAATAAATTTAGGCTTGACTTTATGACAAAACTGAATTCACGGAGGTAAAAGTAGCAACATCTCCTTTAGTGGCAGATGAACTTGACAGCATGATGAATGAGAGGATGACTGAAGAGCTTTTCATCAGATACATGAAACTATGTGATTCACTTTTCAAGCATGTAGAAATAGAAGCCTGACAACTAACTTTGGAATGATCATTTGGAGGGCTATTCAATAATGGTCATAAATCCATAATGAAGACAAACTCAGAAGATATTCTTTCATCGCGCTTTTGGGTGGTAAAATTTTTAACATTGATGTCTTGCAGCAACAAAGCCCTGGGTTCTCATCCTGACTGGGATCTTTCTACATGACATTTGAGTTTGTTCTTTGGTGTAGGCGTGTGTGCGTGTGTGTGATTGTTTGTCTCTGTGTTATCTTCTGTTACACTCTTGACCTGTCCAGAGTATTTTCTGCCTCTTGCGAATTGAACAGTGAAGATAGGCACCAGACCATCTGCCACCCTACAATGATAAAGGTGGTAGAAAAAAGTTAGTTCTAAAGCTCTTTTTGTTTTTTTTTAACAGAACTCATGGAGTAACTACAAACTTTAAATGTCATCTAACAACAGCAAAGCTAAAATTTTATATTCCCTAAATGCAGAATCAAATTGCTCTGAAAGAAACAGACTGTACAAGTAACGCTCCTTAAAAACTCAGCAGCTTTGCTTGTGTACATTTATTTATATCACGCTCTATCACAATTTGGTTTGTGTGCATCTGCAAAAAAAGTCAAACCCTGCCGTGAGAAATCCACCGCAATGGAAAGGCATGACTTCACCAAAACAATGATTACATCATGTCGGGAAAGAATGCATTCAAAGCAAAGGCACAAATACAGACTAGTGTGTGCAGAAAAAAGCCTGGGTACTTGCAAAATGTCATGCCCTCTCAGAATACTACACACAGTTGGAAAACACTGGCATTGTGTTTAAATGACAAACAGCAAACACAAAACTATAGGAAGACTTTTGGTACATACCAAAGTCATTAAGACAGCAGGGGCTTGGGGCCACAATGAAGAGTACTGTGGCTTGTGATCATTCTCAAATTTCTACCATTTGATTGCAGCAGACATATCCACTCCTACGGTCAAATTCTGCTCATAAAGAAGGCCAAGACCTCCACTCAGTTATTATGGCTGAAAGCATTGACTACTGTATAATTGTGTGTGTGTGTGTGTGCGGGCGTGGGCGTATGTGTGTGTTGCAAGAGACTGTGAGTGTCTGTATGCTGTATGAAACAAAAGAGGGACATTGCAAGACTTAGTATGCCTCATAATACCCTAAGGATATGCATCCCTCTATAGCAAATTATTTCTGAGATAACTAGACTCCATCAAAAGAGTAAAACTCTGACTGTTGTTAGGAACAACAGCGACAATGGAGTCTCCTGTGAGTAAATTTGTGGTGCATTTCCACTATTTTCTTTTGGTGATGAAGAAACTCCTGGCATAAAGAGTGTGCTCTGGCATAATGGCTCCATTTTGAATAATTGGCCCAAATATCCACACAATTAACTTGTTGCTGTGCCTCTGTGGCACATACAATTAGTCAAAATGAAAGTTTAGTGAAAAAAAAAATTTGTCCTTACACACCAAGTCCATTGAGTCTTACAAAAGGCCCCATCCTCATCAGTAATTTCCTAATAAGCACATGCTTTTAAATGAAATTACAGAGATTTTCAAAGATCTGTTCCTCACTTTCCCCCACCAACCTCCACCCCCTTCGCTACTAAATAAAAGTGCTGCCTGGTCATTTTGGCTGCATTACCTGTCTGCTCTCGTATAATAATGTAATTACCCGGTGACCAGTGTGATCATCTTGCTGAATTACACCGTGACCTCTGTCTGTGCAGCTTGTTTTCACGGCTCGCCACTCAGTGGGGTAATGGGGAAAGACCAAACCCAAATGATCACATTTCTGATGAACATTGCGAGTACAAGCATGCACCATAATGGGCGCGAGCATTCTCAAGGACAACCAGGACACAAAGCAGAGATCAACACTATGCAAATATATGCAGTGAAATTAGAAAGTTACTGAGGAAAAAAAATATATGTTTGCGATAATTATTGTTTTTTTTTTCAACTACATGGTTGTCTCTTTGCTATTCTCCTCTCTAATCAGCTTTGTTTCTGCCACTTACTTACTTATTATTTAGTTTTAGCTGTCATTAAAAACTTGTTACTGTTGTTCGTTGGAGTTTGAGACTAATATGTTATTTAAGAAAGTAACACCAAGACGAAAGCAAAACATCACCAGGGAATCATGAAACAGAATTTTTGATCTGCTTTGCATGGGCATATCGAACATCTCCTGTTGTTCTCAATGGACCACTTCTAGTCTGAAATTCTAGACACAGCCTGTAGACCAGCATGATACATGGTCAGTTACTGGGTCAGCATATTTCTTTGATATTTAGTTTGTTTTTAGCTGCTTTGATCTTTGTGTGTGTGTTTTTTTTAAACTTGCTTTAATGTATTATGAAGAGGCTTGTCTGATAAATTCCAAACATCCCCATGAGTGTGTAAGGTAAATGAGTTGCTGATACTGAGGGATAGTTCTTTTTAAATGTAGAACATATTTAATAATTTATACTTTTAGTGGACTGTTTTTGAAAGGCTAACTATACAGTGCCACGTGACATTTGGAGAAGTTAATAAGAAATGAGTATGACAAAACATAACGGAGCAAAAAGGCTGTGATGCAACAAAGTACAGTGAGATGATTGGGCCTACATTTTTTTTTCATTTTCTTTCTTTTCTCAAAACTATTTTAAGAGCAAAAATATATGTCAAAACCAGTAACAAGTCCTGTATGTGGGTTAATGCAACCTAAGATATAATTATCATTCAAAAGCACATGAAAGAAACCGAACGTTATACGGATAAACATAGGCTTATGCAATAGTAGTTTTTTTTTTTAGTTTCTTTTATGTGAATGAGACGGCCCACTTTCCTGTAGGGCACATAGCGTTCCACTTTACTTCATTCGGCCATTTTTGTAATTTCATCAAAAACATACCTGTACTCCACACATTTTACTTTCCTCTTTTTATTTTATTTTTAATAAGTACAAAAAGTATTTTCTTTCCACATTGCAAATATGCACTATTTCTGGTTTCTGTATCACATACAATCTGATGAAATAAATAAAATTGCTTGGTTGTAAAATAACACTATTGGAAACTCAAGGACAACAAAAGGTAAGGGTCCATCAAGCCTAACAAATACAAAACAATTTTTTGCTTTATTCAAGAATTTGACTGGCCAGTCTAATGGTTTATGTACAAATTAGACTCAAAACTCAGTCCACACCACATAAAAGGTCAAAAAATTTTATTGACAATAATGAATGTGAGTGATGATTGGCATCCTCGCCTCGGAATCGGTTCTCGGGTCAGGAGATAGATTGATGAGTGACAGCGTAAACATGAATTATTGCATAATCAGGAAATGGTGGGTTGCCCCATTGAGCTGGTTTCCAGGGAGACCTTCTTCTGAGATTTGGACTTTGACAGACTTGAATCCGCTATGATGTAACCAGCGATGGCAATCGGATTACTGATTACTCCTTGAAAAAGTAACTTAGTTAGATGACTAATTACTTGATTTGGAAAGTAACTAAGTTACATTAAAAGTAACTTTTTTGTTACTTTCAGCAGCTGCTAACAACAACGCTCCGCCACCTGTGAATAATACATTGAGCTTTGCCAATACTTAATTGCAAGTTATTTTATAAAGGTAATATCAACAATGTATTTCCACTTATAAGGTTGAACTGAAGGGGAGATTGTTTAATGGTTACAATAGTTTAAAAAAAACTTTAGTAATTTGTGCATGTTTTGTGTGTTCCAGTATTGTCTAGAAGACTATAACTAGGATTTTATCCCCCACCTCTGCGCTCCAGCATCCACGTTCTGCGTTACAGCCCTGCGTTTGGTGTCAGAGCAGCTCACAGCGCTCCTCCTGCAGCTCCACAACTCAGCTGACTCCTGCACAGATTTGTGACCCTTATCTTAATATTACTGATTATAATGGCTTTTAGTTACACAACTTTACCTTCTTGTTCATTCGTGGCTTTTTTCACGTTTATTGCGCTGTTCATATTAGTCTCGATGTTTGCAGTTTGTTGTAGCGTAAAGCGAAGCGCGACGTAATTCACAGCAAATATAATAACTGGACATTAACAAAGGCACAGCGGGACGGATCATCCGGGAAATGATGGATAGGGAGAGCCTGACTAAAACTAATTGGAGGTCAGACACATTCTGGGCTTTATGTCTGCTTATTTCCAAACCCAAATAAGCAACTTCACGTTCAAAAACAAGCCCAACAAGCACAACCCACGACTCATTAAATTTGCTAGCGACTTTAGAAAAAAAACAAGCCCAAAGCCGCTTATAATAATCGGACTTGGCGACCGAAACTCTAAACAGTTCCTGTTTTTCCAGCAACAAAATGTTTTTCTCTCTCTTCCCTCCATTGTTTATGTTTCTGTGGCTGCTGATACTCTCATGGAAACGGCAGTCACTCCCCAAGACAGGTAGAGGAAATAAAACTTAATTACAAAACAAAATAGTAACGCAGAGTAACGCAAAGTGGTTTCGATAAGTAACTGTAGTCTTACTACTGGATTTGAAATGGCAACGTGTTAGATTACTCGTTACTGAAAACAGTGTTACACTCCCTGTAACAGTGACAATCATGACAAGCAGAGAGAGAAAGAGAAGAGAGATTCAATTTATTTTACATTAATTGGTTTTCAAAGATATCTGTGTAAAATATTACACTTAAAGACTTGCTGTCAAGTTCAGATGGCATAAAATGTAAAACAACAAAATATGAAAGTAACAAAAGGTTGATTTTCAGTCTGCACTTAAATGTTTCCTGTCAGTGTGGCCAAAGTGAGGGATTGAAGCAGGATTTACTTGTTTCGTGACGAAAGCCAAACATGCATGGGCTCTTGTCTTAAAGCAGCTTTAAAGTTAACAGTGAATATCGATGTAGTACTCTCAGCTTTTATTCTCATCTAAAGGACAAAAAATATTAAATAAAAATCATTCACTTGTGACTATGAGGAGAAAAATGTCACTAACCCAGTCAACATCTTCATATCTGACCAGTCATACTGTTGCTGGGACCTCTGAGTATCAGCTTTGTTTGCGTTTTGGCGGCCTGCCACTTGGGCACTGCAAACACGTTTGTTTTCCATCATCTCCGCTTTTGACCGTCTGTGTTAGTAGACTCGCTTTCTGATGCTTGGAGAAGTAGGGCTGCCAAGGGCTCGTCTGCACATTGAAGAGAATGGAGAGCTCTGATGTGTTTGCTCTGCCAGCACTCCAGAGTTTTACATTCAAATACACACATAAATAAACTCACATGTGCAAATGCTATGCACTCACAGTTGTACACACAAAAACAAAAAGACACACAATTATTTAGCATTTGTAGAATTATGTATGTATAGTCGCTAAGAGCAAACCCACTCACTCGCTCACACATCTGTGTCTTTGTTGCCACTCCAGCTCTTGTCTTCTCCTCTGGTGCCCCTTGTAGAGGGCTTTGATATCGCTTCCAAGCCTGGTTCCTGCTGACCTGCTTTGATGCTAGTGTCTAGTTGTCTTGTCATCTCCCTTTTCTTTTCTTTCCTCCCCCTTTCCTTTTGCTTTGTCGATACAACAAGGCTGCCGGAAGCTACCGCTCATAATCTCTTTCTTCCTCTCCCAATGTCTTATTCTTGCCCTCTGTCTATTTTCATTATCCTCTCATTTCCCATGTTCCACCTATTTTGATGCGTATCTCATTTATTTGTCACATGTTTTCAACAATTTAAATACTGCTCTTTGATTTTTTGCTTTAGTAAACTGTTTATATAAATACAGTATTTTTATTAAAAGTGTTTTCTATCATTTCATCTCTAATCAATCTCTACTGAAGGCTGATTTGTCGCTATTCTGCTGAAGTTGAAATAGTAGAATAGAATAGAATAGAATTCAACTTTATTGTCATTGCACTGTCACAAGTACAAGCAACGAGATGTAGTTTGCATCTATCCAGAAGTGCTCTATGAGATATAAATATATATCTCAATATAAATCGATATAAATAGTACTTCACAAATGGAGAAATTTATCTGTAACCATGCCATTTCAAAATGAATATGTTGCTTAGCAAGAATTAAAATGCGTAACAACTTGGGGATGTTTTGTATAAATGTCTTTATTTCATTTTGAATGACAAATATGACATGTTTCCAGAGGTGTTTACAAATCCATGATCACTTCTTCCCTATTTTTTCTCATAAGATTAATAGTGCTTTAAAATTCTGTTTCTTACAATAACAAAAAGCCCTCTCACTGACGTGTGAGTGCTCAAACTTAATGTTGCGCCAGATATGTTTGTTGATCCGTTGCCAATCATCCTTTTGACTTTTATCGGTGTCTCTTTCAAAACTAAAGAGTACACTAAAAATATTTTTAGAAAAAAAAAGAAGTTAGTCAGTAGGTTTTTCTAACTGGAAACAAGCTTAATTGCTTAAAAGGCAATTTCAGTTAAAGTGATTTGGAAGGTGAGTAATAGATGGAAAATTGGTTGATTAACATAAAAACTTCAGCTGAGGGTTGATACTGATAATTACTTTTGGTCCCACCTTTGTTGTAATTACATTATAGCTAGTCCAGTTGTAAGGCAAAGTCATCATACTTGTCTCTTTTGTCAATCTTCTGTCAAGTTATTTTTTGTGATGTGAAAATCTTAATTCTTCTCTACTCTCCTGCAGGTGTTTGTCTACACGTTATGTGCTGACAGAAGTCTGGCACATCAGACTTCTCACTGCACCAAATTAAGGTAAACCGAGAGAAGACTTACAGATGCATCTTAAACATAAGCACATCAAAAGATATATTAAATTCACTAATTCAGTTCAAAAAACTGAATCTATGTAAGATTTTAGTATGGAAGCTTTATGCTATGTTCAAACTACAGCCTCCACAATCATGGGGTAGACTGCTAACTTGAGAATTGACCAGGAGACAGACATTGTCATTTCCAACAAATAATGTGAAAATTCATTGCTAAAGAGGATGACTGTTCACAAATTGCAGTGACCTCTTTTCAGATGAAAGGAAATTTTGCAGTTCAATTAAAAATCGATGCTGTGATGTTTAAAGGACAAACTTAGAGGTTCTGTATGTGTCAAGTGTCTGCAGTATGGATTCAGTTCCATAGTTTGTGATAATCTGGAAATGCATGTTATGTCCTGGTGTTGTTCAGCTGTGATTTTTGAAATCAACAGTCAGCAGAGATGTCTTTAAGGAAATTTTGGTGGACTTTGTGGTACTGTCTCCTAAAAACTTTTAAAGAGATGTTGGTTTTATTTTTAAGCACCTGCCCACACCTTTATTCAAGCCTCTGCTTGATCAGCCCAACTCTTTTGATCTAAACAACACAGAATTCATGGAATATTGTCAACAATGCAAAGAAGCTAAAGCAACTGAACACCTTAGCAGAATGATAGATTCATCATCTTGCCATGCCACACTGCACTGTTGCAGTAGTTGATGTGCAAGGAGCGTTTTTTTGTTTTGAAACATTTATTTTGAAATTAAAAAGTTTACGGACAATGCACATTATAAACACTCCTACAATTATGGATACCCCACATCTTGCTCATGCATAAGTGATTTTTACATGCAATTGTGTTATATTTGTGTTTGCTTGAGGGACCACACATGCTGGTCCTGCAACTTTTGGATGACAGTTTCCTCAGGAACAGATTGCTCCCATAAATAAAATTGCACATCTGGATAGTAGGAAAATATAGTGGGGGCATGTACTATGTGACAACATGGTGAGAGTGAGAAGGTATGCAGAAACTGACAGTGAGGGATATGAGCTGAAGTGACCAGTTTGAAATGGAGGGGAAAAAAAGATGTAAGCCATGAGTTAAGGAGGGTAGGTTAAACAAACTAAAAGCAAGATACTGGAAGCAACGGAGGGGATAGTGGCAAAGACGAAGCCACTTAAGAAGTGGAGTGAAACAGAGAGAGCTCTAGACAGTGGGAAAAGAAGAGTAAATTGACTTCCGCGTATCACATGGAAACAGTCCCTAATTGGCCAATCAGCCGACCCCAGATTGAGGCTGCCACTTTCTCTGACACTGCAAGTGCACCTGTCCCTCTGACAGGCTCAACCTCACACACACACACAAGCACACGCACATTCACACACACACATCTTCAAACATAACAGCTGCCACCATTACGACCTCTTCATCCCCCCTCTCCATTTCTGATATGTACTTTGAAGAAAGATCTTTGACAGAAGAAAATTGTAGGAAGGGGACAATGAGAAGAAAAGCCAATAATAGTCAAAAGTTTAGATTTAGTTTACTATTCAAAATAAAACAAAAAACAAGCCAAAATAAGATATGCCACCAGCATGGTATTCTACATAAAACCACATATTAAATATACAAATAGGCAATATGATTTACTTTGAACATGCTGGTGAAGAAATTGTTATAGGCAATTTGTGCATACAGTCAAATGTGCTTATATGGCATATCAAAGTCAGATGAGTCTTTTTCTCTTTTTCTTTTTATAACACATTGAAGCAGTGGAGATAAAGTACCCAAGATTCATTCAAAGATAATATTCAAAGTGGCACAAAAATTAAATATCCCAATTTTTTCCATTAATGTACTGCACACTAAACACCTTTGAGCTAACTTGTTATAGGTATGTAAAAATACTTAAGCAAATCAATCTTTTACTGCATTATGTCATGATGAAAAGTGAAATATTAATTTAAAAATTCTGTTTAAAAACAATATATTTATTTATTTATTTATTTATTTATTTTAGCAAAACCACCACTGTCATATTTATTGGAACTCCTACTTATTCCTTCAAAGCAAATTTCCTGTCTATTGTCTTGAAACTTTTATTTAGGAATCCATCACTTCCTGTTTCCATGATATAGCTCAGAAACTTATCACAATATAAGGGTCTCAGTTGATATCAATAATTGATCGTTACCCATAGAATAAAAATATTTTAAGCTATTTTTTCTTCATAATAATAATGATAATTTTGGCTTACATGTAAAGGAAACACCACATTGAGGGTTTGGTGTGTACCAATCAAAAACAGATGTTTTCAGCACAAATGTCAGGCTCCTGAAAAATATGTACGTTTCTATCCACTCACTACTTGCTTGGCCTCCTCTTGCATGAATTATTCCATCAATACGCCACGGCACAGAGGTGATCAACCTGTGGCACTGTGTAGGTGTAATGGAAGCCCAGATTGCTTTGATAGCTGCCTTCAGGTTGTCTGCCTTGTTCGGTCTGGTGTCTCTCATCTTCCTTTTGACAACAGGCCATACATACCCTATGGCCTGTTGGGTTGTCAGGGGGGTTGTTGGCTAATCAAAAACAGGAGCACCATGGTCATTGAGCCAACTTTTGGTGCCTTTGGCAGTGTGGGCTGGTGTCAAATCCTGCTGGAAAATAAAATCAGTTTCTCCATACAACTTGTTAGCAGAGGAGAGCATGAAGCGCTCAAGAATTATTTATAATCATCATAATATTTCAGTATTTGTGTAAAGACCTTTATTTGTTTATCTGGTGCCTCTTCAGATGTTTCTGAACACAATGACAGTAGCACAGTTTTTGACCTCTTTCACACAACCAAAGAACAGAATAGGTTCTGATGGCACTGGAGGTTGCATTTTTAAGAATATTTGTTCTAATTAGCTGATTTTTTCTTTAATTTTGATCAAAGCTCATGATTCTTACAGTCCTTTTGGAAGAACTTTGTTATTGTCCCTGTTCCTAAACTCTCCCCCATTCCCTAAATGTGTGTTCACATTGATAGTGCCGAAATCTTTTGAAAAGATCAAGCAGCTTTTTCTTTTAGCCAAAACCAATTCTCATATTGACCAACTTCAGTTTTATTATATGGCTAGCTGGGACGTGGAGGATGCAAATCCCACACTTCTAAATTTGATTTTAAAAAACCTAGAAGGTTCACACATTTTTGCCCAATTTCTGTTTTATTTACTTCTGTTCTGCCTTTTTTTGCATCTATCTCTCAGCTAAAAAGTTAAAGTATATTTTTAATGCTGAGGTTGGCCTCATATGTTGGAGTTTACACTTCTTTACTGTTAGGTCTCGGAGAGTGGAAGTAAACAGGGTCCTTTCTGTATATTGTCTTATCCTCCACAGCCCATAGTGGGCTGTGGAGGCTCCACAGTGGGCTGTGTCACAGATCTGTCTCTTCTCATCTCTTTTATTTATCATGTACAGAAAATATTGTCGCAGTCAGCACCTTCCGCAACATATTTTAAAGTTTGCTGACGATGCAGTTATTGGATGCCCTTCTTAGTAGTGATGACCCTGATCATGGGGCAGTGATCAGGGAGTCCACTGACTGGTGTGAGACCTCTTTTCTACAGACTAACATCACAAAGAGTGAAGCAATGGTCATAGATTTCAGAAGGAGCTGTACTAATCAACTACCTGGTGTAATTTCTGACAAAAACGTAAAGGTCACAAATCAATACAGGTACCTGAAAACAGTGATTGGTGATAGCCTGACCTTCGAACTCCACATGGACTCTTGTCAAAGGGTGTTTTTAGATTGATGATTTAATGTGAATTCCACTTTTATGCGAATGTTTCCTTCTAGTTTATTGAGTCTGTTCTTACTCTTAGTATTGCTTGAACTTTTAGCTGTTAGAAGCAGGGATATACTTGTTGTTGTGCATATATTCTAAAATTGTTAGAATACATTTCAAAGATCTTACTTATCTGTACAAACCATCCTTTCCCCTCTCTACCCAGGTCAGATTCAACACCAGCACGTAATGGATGGCATGCTTGGAGGAATTTTCTTGAACTCTTTATTTAATTTTAATTTCACTGATTCTGCATAATTTATTACATTCTTACAGTCTTTGAATCTTTGGGAAAGTTCAGAATATTTTGTTGCAATGCTTGCGTGATAAATTAATTTCTGATCATTTTGATTTGAAGTAGTCTCTAGTACTCTGCCATCCATCCCCTTTACCAGCTTTTGCATCACTCCATCACAGAAAAGACTGGCATGTTCCACCAACCTGATCATTGCTCAGCTCACCACTCATTATCAATCCCTCTGAAAACATTAAGATGAACATGAATGCAATGGCAGCAATGTTACCTGTAAGAATTTATTAATAATAATCTAGCATTCTACAATTATTTATTGATGCTATAGGTATTGTTAATAATTCATCATTTCTTGTTTTATCTTGAAATAAATATTCTAATCTCAATTAGAATATTCTGTTCTGCCTTTTAAGGCAGTAAGTTAATTACTGATATAAAATAAATGCAAACTAATAATCATACAGTAAATATTATTTTTGTGAAGATTATGGTGTTTAAATACTATTAATCAAATGTCTTGAGTGAGCTCTTATTATTTTGGACGACATTTATGAAAATGACACATCTTGTTACCTTGGTTATTCGGTGTATGTAACATGCTTCAGAAGTTTAATGAAACCAGTCAAATGTGTTTTAACTGAAAAAGGCATAAAATAATTACTCATCTTCACAATCAGATCTTCCCCATTTATGCTGCCATCCTTGTCGCGCTCGCTGTCTAAGGATCTGTGAGTCGAGTTAAATTAACCGTTTCAATGTCGCAGCACAAAAGCTAAGCATGTTTTCTAGTTGATATATCTTGGTAACTGAAACTGACATCAGATAAAGATTGTGAACACAGCAACAAATAAAATCTTTTTATGTGAAGAATCTTTCTTTTCTCTTCCACTCTGTTCATGTGTAGAGCCTTCACCCGTGAACGCTATGTCCTCATTGGATGAATTTGATGTTCAGAAATTACCATGAAATGTATAAAATTATTAGCCCTGTCATTGCCTTTCTATGCAATTCCACACAATTCTCATTTCCCTTCATTGCTCCATCAGCTCGATACTTCTCTCTTTGCAGTGGAGCATGGTTGTTTACAGCGCAGGCAATTTCCAGTAAACGTCATGGTGTCGAACTTGCATATGTCACGGCCAAATGTTAGCGATTGGGTAAAATTAAAAACTTCCATGGAGTCCATGCCAGCAGCAAAAAAATAAAATGTTTCTGGTATGGTTTTATGTAAAAAGCTGGTCAACTTCACCAGAAAATGAAAATCGATCCCAAAACATTCCTCCATGTCCACAAATTTAGACAGATTTTGAAAAGAAAAGGTTCAGTAATCTCTCTCTCAGTATATTCCAATATTGAGAGATGTCTTAGGAGAAGATTATGCACTAAGTCTCTATTGGCACAAGTGGATGGGCCACAGTAAAAGTATAAACACCAGAGGTTTAAATACAAACTTTTTTCCTTGTTGTAGCTATTTTTTTGCAAATGTTTTTTGTCCTTTTCTAAGCGGAGGAATGCTTTTTCTGTGACTGTAGCACTCCAACTCAACAGCCATCTTACTAACAAGTAAATATCTAATTAATTGACTTAATCCCTAGGACAGGTGTTTTTACGGTCATAGATATGTAAATTCAGAGTTGATTCTCTTTCTGAAAACACAAAATGCTTTTGTTTTGCAATCTCTTGAGATTTTTGGCAATGTTTCAAGCAATTTTGCTGTTCTTGCCGATGTGCAGACATTTAAATCTGTCTACCTAATAGGATGTAACGAGTTGTCAGTTCTGTCTGATATCAGGCGATGCAGGAACCCATTTTGATCAGGAATGCACTGTGTGACGCAACTGCTCGGGACTTCTGAGGGGTTCTAAGTCTTTGATCTTCACACAGACACAGCTATGTGACCCAATCAGGCCTCAATTTATCAAAAGCCATCTGGATACTGTTTCACCTTCCACCAAGATGTGCCTGATGTCTCTGTTAATCTGCTGTCCCCATATCTCTGTGACTCAAGCCACTTCTCAGCTTGTACAATCCTTTATCTTATTCTGAGGATTTTAGTCTTCACAAAGCTTTTTCCACATGGCATCTAATTGCAAAAAAATATATATTTCAACAATTAGTTGAGACTAACCTTTGCTCAGGAAACATACCTTGAATGTAGCCCTTATTTAACTTGTCTGCCGTGTGCTAATGGGAAGTTTGGCTCTTTCAGCTCCCAGACGACTCTCAATTTGTTGTCTTTTGTAACTTCTTATTTTAGCTTAACTTGGCATTAATAAATATTTTACATGTTAATAAATCCCTTTGCATTTAATATTTTTATGAGAATCCTTTGTCAAGTCTGGGTGAGACCAATCCTAGTTTCTATGTATTCTATAATTACAAATCACATAATTAAGCCGGAAAAGTATTGGCCCTCTGAGTGATTAAGGACCAAGGAAAGAAGCACACACTAATGTCTGCTTTTCTCTTTCAGAATTTACAGCAAATAGATAAGAGTTTTATTTTGTGCTTTATTATTTGTAGGGTGAGACATGCTAATGGATAAACATTAAATAGGCAATTTTATGTATCTGTAGTAAAATTATTATTGCTTATAATAATGAGAAGTGTGATAGTCAATGCTGTACTATAAGCTCAACCCCTCATGGTTAAGCAAATATCAACAATAAGTGGATGCATGAATGCTTTAATGACCTCCCCAAAAATGTCAAAAAAGGTTTTGTTGAAATGCTTGTTTTTACAAGTTAAAGTTTCTCCTGCAGGGACGTATGTGAAAAACCAAATAGAGCATCGTGTGTGGCAGTAGTTAGACTGGGCACCCAGAGGTTACATACCTCAACACGACTGTCCCAAGGTGGAGTGTTCACGTCTCCTGCCCCTCCCCCCAATAATAAACCTTTAGTATATTTCCAAAGTGCATCATGAAGAATCTTTAAACATTGATTTATGTGTTAACCCTCAAATGTGAATGTTGTTTTGTATTTGTTTAAAGTTTTATTCAATTGAACATTTTATTTTTAGTTTTAAAACATGCTTTAAAAGTAGTAATGTGAAAGCAGTATAGATATAGCACAGTAGTAGATTGTTGACAATCTTTTTTTCTCTAGTTGAAGGAAAGCTTTTTGAAAAAAGATATGGAATCCATTTTTTTTAAATCCTGTCTAACATGACATAGCTCTTGCATTACTCCAATAACATTTGAAAGGAATGGTGTCTCGAGTTTGAGACTCGAGTTGCACTTAAGAAGGTGCCACTGGTATCATTGAGGCTGACAATCAGGTACCAGAGGACTGACAAACATTTGCATATACTGTGTAAAAGGACCCAAATCTTTCCCCCTCACTGTCTGACAACATATCAGATTAAACCTGTTTCAGTAAGGATTACTGAATTATCTCTATTTCGTAATTCACTGTTGATAAAAAAAAAAAAAAAAAAATCAAACTTATGTGTGGTTGGAAAATTGGAAGAAATCATATTACCTGTTAAAATTTAGAGAACATGCCAACTTCTGTGTGTGAAGTTGGCATGAAGATTGAAGACATTATTTGTTTGAGATGGGAGTGTTCACCGCCTGTCATCCCTGCCTTCTTGTGTTTCTTTCAAAGAAATGCATGGTTCTGTATTATGAATCCAAGAAACATCTAAGATCATTCAAAGGCATTATATAGACAACAGATCTATTTGTTGTTCATCCCCAATAATCAAATACAAACTTTGTTCACTTTAATTATATCAAAAAGGGCTTCAAAATTAACAATAGAAATAGAACGTGACATATTTCTACTCTTGTAAATAATTTAGTGGTCACAAACTGGCATGTTTGACATGTGCAGTATCTGGCATTAAGTCACAGACACTGAGGCTGTTATTGTTCCATAACTCAGAAACGTGTCCAGAATAGCACTGCTTCTTTACTTCAGGGACTAATCACGTTATGCTGTAGATAATACTTTCATTTAAACCACACAGATTAAAATTGGGCCGAGAAAAAAATACCCATTTTACTGGTTTGAGTCTCTGATACTGATTTCTTGGTTTGAATAAACCAGGTCAAGTAGGCTCAATGTTCCTGTTGACCAGTGTGTAACTGGCATCTGGCATAGCTTCACTACTGAACACACACACACACACATTTTTTTACTGTTACACCGTTTGATTAATAAATCTGAAATATCAGTATAAAAATAAGTGTATGCTCTTTCCCACCTAAAAACAAACACACACACACACACACACACACACACACACCCTCACACCCACACAGAGTAAAGCAAGATGAATTACTGAAAGGATGGAATCTGACTTAACCCATAGTGGAAGTAGGTCACATGGGGGAGACAGGTCATCAGGGAAATAACTCTGCAGTTCCACTTCTTTTGTCTCCGCCAGGAACCCTGAATATTCTTCTCATTGTCATTGTGCAACTGCTCCATGAAAAATATGTTTATGTATTGGCATCAGAAGCAAAAGTCAAATCCTAGAGACGAGGAAAGCCGACATGCGTTTACTGTCTTTTCTGGTTCAGCTTTAGCCACAGAGGAAATTAAATGAAAACTGTGTGGCAGAAAATAACCTGCTAAGCGTCTTCTTCTGTTGAATATTAAAACACTCTAAACGAGGAAAGGCTTCAAAAAATGGATACATCAAAATAACTGTGAGGATTCAGCATCTGGGCCTGAGAGTCCAACAAATTGATGACAGTGGATCCCAAAATTATCAGCTTCCAACTCCCAGTATAAGGGGAAGAGAATAGAGGCCTTTACTCTCAGCTATGCAAGCAATAAGCAATAAGTCTATTAATCAATGCAGCAAATTACCTTCAGAAGTCACATATAAAGTGGTTTCTCTTAACACGTGAGTTCCACAGGGCTGTGTAGTTGGCCATGTTTATTTGTGGGCATTTTTAGCTTCCCTCATATTGTCTTTTAGGTTTCCGCAGTGACAGTTTGTAGAATTCGACTTTTCATTAATTTTAAAGCCCTGTGTAATCCAAACATCTCAGATCTGCAGAAGTCCTGTCACAGTTTAAATCCTTGTTGTCTGGTAAACTTTGATTCTTGGCTGAGGAGAACTCAAAGTTCTTATTTGTGCTCTGCATAGTTTTTTAAGCTCTTCTTTCAAATGTTTCCTTAAAAAGAAAAGATCCAGAGGATCCAGGTGTCTTCAAAGAGGCTTAATCACCTCTACCCATTACATAGGCTAAATTTAGCCTACCTGTCAATGCAACCCGTTACCAACATCCAAATACATTGAATACAATTTTAAAAAGTTATTGAAAATATATCATATGTCCATCAAAACATTAAAGTAATATTAAATTTCAGAAGTGATATGACACTTGATTTCACCCTTTCTGATTTACTTAGTTAAAATGGTCAAGTGTGTACCTAATACACGTTAACTTTCGGATGCTAAATATCTAGGCCAGGACAGAAAATCAAAACCCTGGACAAAAAAATGTCTTACTTTAATTCAGTGCTGTCACACACAGGCTCACATGAACCACTGTGACTGTACATATGCAGTAATTAACCCATCTGCATATCTCAACAGCTGGCTCACCCTCTGGGTTTAGTGACAATAGTGGGATGTTATGCGTTTGTATGTAGCATTCTTGTCTATGTGCATGTATCTGTATGATGTGGCGCTGGGCCAAGTAACTGGCTGCAGCAGCGAGATTCTGTCTGTAGTCCATATCACTCTGAACTAATCCAATTGTACAAAGAGAGAGCGGGAGACGAGGTAAGGGAGAGCGCATGCATCTGGCTACACTCCAATTCTAAATGGCACGCTGGATGGGGATATTTATTAGAGGCAGAGAGTACTGCAAACACAACCATTCACACACATATGCACGCCAACACGCAGAAGCACATGCAGAACACACTGCACCAGCTTATCTCCACACATATTCACACTTACAATCTTTCACATGCACACTTCCCGGCACGACAATGAGTGGAAGCACTCATCCACTTTCTCTTTCTCTCTCTTGGAAAATAAATAAATAAATGAAGAGAATTAATATCTCACAATTCCTTCCTGAACAAAATCAAAGAGGGCAAACTGTAGATGCATGAACCAATATGCAATTAGAGTGACAAAATTACTCAGGCTTAGCACTTCCCACCTCACTCTACAAGTCTTCTGCAGGCCATGTCCAAATGTGAGGCTGAGGATTGAGGGCTGGCTTGAAAGCTTGCTATCTGCTTCTTGTTGATATATATAGGTCCCACAGTGCCATCTTCTGGACAAATACACCCTGATATTGTACTAACATAGCAAAAACACATACATTCAGAGTTATGCTGAGCATTCATTATGGTCATTTGTTTTTATATTAAATTAGATGTTGAATTATTACATATATATGTACACAATTTTCACAGAGTTTATGGATTTAAATGTGATTATGAAGGCTTTTTAAATGCGTGTGATCATTGATTACATTACTTGATACGGGACAAAAATAAACTTTCCTCAATACATTATAAATAATAATATTAAGCAACTGCTTTTTGATTTCAGAAGGTGGGTGCTGCTGAATTTACATCAGTCATTTATTTATCTTTTTCTTTAATACTTTTCCCTAATTGGCAATGGCTAGAATGACAAAAAACAATTTCTTCCTTCTAAGACTGGTCTATGTTGTTCTCCTCACAGTAACACAGCCAATGATGTTTATTTATTTATTTTTTTATGTGAACCACCTGATCAAAATATCTGTACAAGAAGTACCTTGAACAAGATAAAGCATTCCATCCTGGCTGTTTTGTGTCACCCTGACTTGTTCTCTCTGTTTATATTACAGGCTGTCCAATATCCTGTTTCTCCACCATGGGCTAGCAGACCTGTGCTGTGGGTCAGAGTACTGTTTTTGACTTCAGATGAAAAGCTGATTTCAGGTCAGCCAACCCAATAAGTGCATGTAACACAAACGCCACACCCTCTTAATTTCCTGTCATAGTAAAAAAATCAGTAAATCAACTCAGCACGCAACGGGGCATGTGGGAGCTGCTTGTCAATATTTTGAAGCTTGTCTTAAAAGAAAGATGCATCAGAAAATGTGTGTTTTAATGCTTTTGTCAAGGTGATGTGAGGAAAACAATTAGTAAAAAAAACAGGCCTTATGATTACTGAGGATTCATAGAATAACAGGATGAGATGAATCACAGAAAAGCATTACAAATTCTAATGTCTGTGGGGACTTGGAGATGTGATATGAGCCTAGGACGCCGCTGCTGAGATTTGGAGGGGGGTGTGTGTGTGTGTGTGTGTGTGTGTGTGTGTGTGTGTGTGTGTGTTTGGGTGTGTGTGCTTGCCTATGTGTGAAGGGGAATATTTATGGGTGGGTGTGCATGTGTGTATCAAACAGACAGATGAACAGACAGAAATAGCCAGAAGATGAAAGTGAGATATGTGGGAATGCAGACGGGATGAGAGAAAATAGAGGAGAGGAGGTTTTGGGGTGTGAATGAAAAAGCAAGTGAGACTGACAAACTATTTATTGGTGGATTAACCGGGACAATAACAAGCTGGGGTTGATATTTTGTGTAAAATTAACTACTTGAGTAGTAATAAATGGTTCTGCTAGTTCCTTCCCCGTGTGTGTAGTCTTCTTTCTTTTCTATTACACACACCATTACCCTATGCCAAAAAATGTCTCATTGCCAAAAATCATCCATCATAGGCTGCCAATCTCATTTTGAAACAGAACACACAACATAACTTCTGTTATTCTGCTTCATTAAATAGCTTTTTAGAATTTCAGAAATTAAAGAGGACTCGTGGTACTTTCATATTCTTAGAGATTAAAAATGCAGAGAACACATCACACTGCAAATAACATGTTGGTGTTAAGAATTGGCAAGTAGAAATCAGATTAGATAAAAAGATTTATCTAATACATACTGAGTTTACCAAGATGTTAAAAAAGTACAGCAAAGCAGTGGTTTTAAAACTCTTTATAACAAGCACAATCCCATCCTAATATTTGGATCTATTTACATTGCATGTTTTAAAACAGGGAAAAGACGATTGCTTCTCATCAACTCCAACCATACAAACCAAGATAGCAACGTAAACACTGAGGTGGACAGCGAAGTCCTCCAAGGTCTTCAACTTCTCTGTCCCTCCCAAGGACATTATCTGTTTTACTTTTTATTGGACAGCATATTATTCACTTCACTTCCATTTTGAGTATTATCTGTTTAAAACTCTTAACTGTCATGAGGACACCGGTGTCATCAAAGACCAATTAGACAACATGTAAGCATTTTGAACGTGACAGTTAAGAGATTAAATAAAAAATTATTGTGTGATACTCACTTTTTTTATCTTGTAAAGATAAAAGTGAATATCTTTTAACGATAGTAACTTGAATAAAACATACTCACTTTTATCATTAAAAGTGAGTCTGTTAATGACTTACTAGCTCATTGTCACATCTAGTTTGGTTCATATTCACATTGAAATGATTTACTTAAACTTCCTCTTTGTACCACTCAAAGAAGAGCAAGCATGACCAGCAGTAGTTTGTAAAAGAGTTTGAGTGAGTAAAGCTTGTAAAGTCATCTTACCCTCTATTAGCAGTCTTAGCTTAACAGTGTTTTGTTACACATCTTATCACTTTTACCTAATGAACTGACCAATTAAACCATTGACATTTAGGGGGGAAAACAATAGAGAAAGACTTAAGACCTAGAGATTTAATTGTACAGCAGAAGACATTAAGTCACCCATAATTCTAAAAATTAGGGTATTTTGATACTTAAATATCCAAAGTAATAAAATGAGGCCGAAATAGTTTAGCACCTAGCATACTCTATTTTCTCTCACTCTCAAAGCTAATGCTTGTTGCTCATTGAAGCTTGAACTACTTAATGATGAAGACAAATTAGCTCATTATCAAGTCCTTTCAAGCATGTTTGGTGCACCCACAGACGGATTGCAGACAGCGAGATGTTTTCATGTGTGCTCTCTTGTTCTGGAGGTGCACAACACGCAACAGATGCCTGCCCGACCTCGCGGTTGTATTTCCATGTATGCAAATTCTAAACTTTACCTTATTGAAGCCACGCCTCACTGGGTTAATTTCCTTACAGCTTAAAGTTGTACATTTCCCTCTATGTGCACATAGCCTGAGCAGTGTTAAGTGTATTAAGCAAAGATAAGCCTTCGTAATCACAAGCAGAGTGAGCAGGAGAGCAGGGAGGCTCACTACTTGTGTGCTGTTAATTGCATTATGGGTCCCTATGACTTTGTTGCACAATATCATGCTTTCATTTTCTCATCATGTGCAGTCATCATCAGATGCTGTTCATTTGCCAAGCATAGACTACTTAGTATAAGTGTGATGCTTTCTCAACGAGAGAAACTGAGAACTCCTGCTATGAAATTAAATTAATGATAAAATGTAGTTTAATTTAAAGAGATCATTTGGGAGTCATTTCACAGTTAATGTTATGTTGATTAGCTGAGACATGCATGTGAAAATAATACGATGAGGGTCTGAAGAAGGTTAGGCTGTACAGATTACGCACAGTAAAATTGCTGCAGTTTTAAGGCTGAGCATTAGGGGGTGCTAAGAGACAGAATGGTAAGTGAAAGCATGGCAAACCAATAAAATCATAAAGGTTTAATTTAATAAAACATACACACGACAAAGATATGTTAGGCACTAAAAAAAAAATATTTTTTTTTTCAATTTAACCTTGTTATGAATCCCCCTCCACTTTATTTATCACCCACTGGTCACAGTGTTACCATACAGAATCACTTCCAACATGGAACTGCATTGAATAATTAGGATTTTAATATTCACATTCACACACACACACCCACGCACGTCCACACACACACAAAACACGCCTTCAAAAACCAAAATTAAATACATTTTTTTTACAAAATAGAAAGGGCAAAGGACACAGGGACACAATAAAAGATATTAAGACATGCAGTGACAAATATAAAAAATAGACATTTGTTTCCTTTTTCTGTACATACATACATCGACACATATAAATATATAGAAGTAAAAAAGAGTGTATTTTTGAAATACAAAGGTCAAATTGTACAGTTACATTCCATAATAACAAACAGAGGACATGGCACAATATTCAAGTGAGTTTGCCTTTTCCACAGACACACTATACAATATTGTATACTGTAGAATCAAAAACTTAGTTCACACAACAGTTGGTTTCTCCAAGTCTGTTCACGCTGCAGTAAACATTGCAAATGAAGAAAGGATACTTTTTTTCAGTGGATATTCATTTGGAAACGCTCATTCAAGCAACTTTTGAACAATTGGCTCTTTGAGTTCTTGCTTTCAATGCTTCAAAATTTCAGAGCCATGTCTTACGTTTTCTGCAAGTCTTCATCACTGAGGCGAAGAGAAACTCTGGTACCACAAACAAGTAGCTGACAAGCAGTCAATGAAACCTGTCATTATACAGTTTTAGCTTGGCACAATAAACAAGAATGTACCAAAAGTAGTGAAATCTTTCATGGCCTTCTTTGTTTCCCCCCTCTTCAGTTCTGTCTGACATCCTGCAGCAGTTTGTTGATCTCCTGGGCCAGCTCGCTAGTATCAATGCCGGCCTCATGGCGACTGTCCCTGCGCTTGCTGCTTTGGTGACCCTGATGGAAGACACCATCAAAGTCATCCTCTTCGTAATTCTCTGGGATTTCCTCCATGGCTGGCAGCCATTTCAGGTGTGGTGGTTGTCCATTTGTGGAGGTGGAGGATGAACAGGAAGAGGGAGAGGAGGAAACATGGTTGTTCACCACAGATGTGTTCCCTGGATTTAAATAGTGTGTATTAGCAGCCCATGCAGCTACACCAGGAGGGTAAGCCGGACCCTTACCACCGGGGAGCAAACCTCTACGGCTGTCTTGAGGAACAGCGTTGTTACTGTAGTTACCTGCAATGTTGCCACCACGACTGCTTGCCCTCTCTGTTGTTGATGAGGATGAGGGTGGGCTTGTTTCAGTGCACTCAGTGTATGAGTCTATGTTGGGGGGTAGGAGTCGCTGGAATACAGAGTTCATCTCTGTGAGGAGGGATCCAGCTCCTCCCCCAGCTGCATCGCCTTCTCCCCCTCCTCCTCCTCCACTGAGATCTAGCTCTTCATTCCCAGACTCCTTGCCAAATGTGGAGAAACTCTTGCGATTCTCTGAGTCCACCGAAGACTCATCATCATCTAGCTGGGGTGGCTGGGAGGACTCTTCCCCGGGGATGTACATGTTGTTTCGGTAGTCTGCGGATGATGCAGGTGAGGAGACGGGGGGCATCCAGCATTGGTCAGAGTGTCCCAAGATGCGGCATTCATCCGTGCACAGTCTCGTAGCTAAAGTAAAAAATAAATAAATAAACATGAACAAACAAAAACAAGAAAAAAAGACAGTGTCAAGCTAAAGTTCAGATAATGTGCTGGGAAATTTTCATGACATCTAACATTTTGTGACAGGACTGCAAACAACTCAGATAAATATGTAGATATGTATTGCTTTGAGCAAACTTTGTCATATTTGAAAAAAATTTGCCATTTTCTGTCAGTATAATAAAAGCTCAAAAATATTTTTAGTTACATGACCATATTTTAATTTAAACCTGAGAATACATATATAAATATATACTTTTCTGATGAAATTCTAGTGGTAATTGGTAACAAAACTATGGCAGGTTCTCAATGAAAAAACGAGAAAAAAAAGTAAAAAATGCAAGAATCTTTTCTTGATTTGATTTGCATTACACATACCAATATAAATTTATGAATGTAGTTGTGTAGCAACTTTAATATTTAGGCACAATGAAGAAAATCTTAGGAACTATTTTGTAATATTTGTAGTTGAATATCACCATGTGCCAGAATAAATCCTAAGATAGCCAAGCAAACTGAAAACTCGTTTAAAACATGTTATAGTAAATGAGTAGTAAGTAGGTAGTTTAAAAAACTGATGGTTTAACAAAATAACTTAATAGTGACAAATAAATTATATATTACCATGGATTGTAACTTTAAAATTCACAATTTGTGTAGAAAACGGATTTGTGTATGCAATATTATACTCAGGTATATTTGAGAAGTTAGTCCGTAGGTAAACTCTTGGTAAAAAAATTTACCTGAAAATTGTTTATACTGTAAAGATAATTACATCGAAGAAAAACAGTGGTAACCCTCACTATCAGCTCATATTCTTATGTCTATTTTATTTATTGCTTAATTAGAGAAAAGACAGCAGTTGGGGGGGGGGGGGTAACTGCAACACTTCCAAGTCTTTCTCAAAGGGAGAGATAAGGTGATAAAGAATGGTCAAGTCCACCATCTCTTCCCTTATCCATCTCAATAAAGCCTTAGAATACATTAACGACTACAGAGGAAAGACAGTGAGATGTGAAGGAGCTTTTGGGCAAGCAAGAGAGAGTAGGAGAGAGGGACCTAGGAAGTGGGAGAGGGGAGAATAACATCATTCTAAAAGCAATTACTATGAATTCTCCTCAGTTCAGACATGAAAGCGCACCACTGTCACTCACCAAGAGAAAAAAGGGGAACAGGAAAAAGAAAAGAGTGAAGGGAGGGGAAAAAAACAGCTCCCTGAGACGCATACCGATGAGTGACAGGCGACTCATCTCCGCTCCGGGGAGGATTTTACAGACACGACTCTATCTTAGGGGCAGATAACACACAGACACAACTGCACAAGCACAAACAGCCAGCACGCTGTGCCCTCTCTCAGTGTGATAACGAGCGTGGAAATGAGGGTTGTGTGGAAGAATGGGGCAGTGTACAATGGAGATTGTGTCTGCAACAGGGTGAATTTAGAGGCCGTAACAGCAGGTGTAAAGACAAATAATAAGCTTAGTCTTGATACTGTCCATGGTGCTGAAATTTGTCAGATAGGTATTAGACTGGACGAGCTGGGAGCTCTCTCACAGATGGCTTGCTTAGGTCAGTTTCATATTCTTTCAAATTGGGAGTGAAGAGAAAAAAAAAGATCAGTTGTGGAAATGTTAAGTCCCAACATCCCCTTGAGTTTACTTCAAGTGGATTAGAGCAATTTAGGAATTGCAAAATGACAGGTTTTACAGAACAGATTTAAGTAAAGTGTGATAATCCTCTAAAACGAGAGGTGACAGCTGAGACACTGCCACAGAAGGTGTCGGGGATGTGAGGGAACTGACTGGTGCCAAGTCATGTTGAGAAAGGTGCAAAAAGTGGAGGAAATAGAAAAAAGTGCTGCAGTGTAGCACCAGCTGATGAGGCATTTCAGGCAGAACGGGAATGTAGAAAAAAACTCACCTGGGTGGAGTCGGTGGTGCATTTCGAGGTGCATTAGGTCAGAAAACCCCTCCCCCAGCAGCAGCCTGTCCACGGGGGATTCCCGCCCCATTTCGCAGTCACTGTCCCCCGCCTCACTGTCCCCACGGCCACTGTCCTTCAGGCTGAACTTGTCCATGTCCTGTAATGCGTACCTAGGAACAGAAACCACAGTGAGATTGTTTGTAAACAGCATAGTGCTGTTTGAAAATCAATGATGCAAGTTTATGTTTCAGTGCACATGGAATGAATCAGTCTGCCTGCAGAGGAGACAAGATCTATCATATCAGACTTGAAGCTGCTTCTGCAATATGTCAAATCACAAGACAAGGTTTGGCCCATAAATTCTACATTGCAGGTAGATCCCGTCGTTAAATCTTTTACAGCAGCCACCAGGGGCATCACTAAATCTATCACTTAGATGTTATAAGGGGATATTATGATGAAAGTTCTGATGGATGTGGACTTTTATAACCACAGCCTGGTTTCAATGACAAATACATGGAAATTGTTCTCAGACAAATGAGTTGCATTCCTTTAGACTGAATGAAACTGGTGTGATAACAATTCGAATGTGGGAAAAAAACACTAACAAATCATAAAATCACGCAACAGATCCACTGACAAGTGAAATTCAACTACACAATGAGGAATAAGTGGTTTGGAAAGTAAACAAAGGATAATCTTTTCAGAAAAAAAAGGGCGAGGAGGACTGGGGGATTGGGGTAAATTACCTGTAGCTGCGGGAGTATTTGTTGCCACGGAAACTGGGTCTGGGCTGGTACTGGCCCTGATGGAGCATGGACAGAAGCTGTGAGACTTGCTACATCCCCAAAAAAATGACAAAGCAAAGAAAAAAAAAATAAAGCAAACAAAAAGAAAAGGGGAAAGATGAATAAAAAATGGGACATTGAAGATGGGAGTGGGGGGAGCAAGAGACAAGACAGAAGACAAAATAATGGTTGAGTAAACACAAAATGGATGATGGAGAGGCTACTTAAAATGGGTGAAACAAAATGGATGACATTAAAATGAGAAAAAATAATAACGGGGTACTGGAAGTGCGATGAGACTACGTGAACATGGAAGCACATGACTGGGAGTTCAGTCATGGTAATGATGGAGGTAATGGTAACAGGGTGTAAACAAGGTAAAGACAAAGGCATCTATAATCATCATCAGTTTTAATGAGAGTCAGTCTGAACTACAGGGCACTTTTGATTAAGTCACTGTCACATTTGGAGATGACTTAATTTGCTCAGAGACAGCTGTATGTGGAGGAGGAGAAAGGGTGGTGTTTGGGGTGTGTGTGTGTGTGGGCGTGTGTGTGTGCGTGTGTGTGTGTGTGTGTGTGTGCGTGTGTGTGTGTGTGTGTGTGTGCAAGTGAGAGAGAGACAGAGTGAGAGAGAGAGGGTGTGGGTGAAATACAGAGAAAATTTAGGACTAATGAATCGCATTAGAAATAATTCAGAGGAACTTGAGGAATGTGTGTCTGCTCATGCTTACCTCCACTGGTGGAGTTGCGTGTGCCATTTCCAGGGCAAAGCTCTCCGGGATGTGATTGGACGAGATGGTCACCAGGCTATTAAGAGATTGGCGGCTGTGATGGTTCTGTGGAACCCCCATCTGGGCCCGGTCCATTGGAGGTGTGGTTGATGGTGAGCGGTGGTGGGCCCTGATGGGGAGGGTGCCGTTCACTGTGGGCACCAGGGTGATGTCACCTTTGTGAATTTGGCGTGAAGGTTTCTTTGGGTGGTGCTGGTGGGTGGACTCAGCCACCCGGCAGTTGTAAGAGTGTCTCGCCTCTTTCTTTTCCCTGTTATAGCGGGTGACAAAGGCCACCATGATGACCAGGAGCTTGCCAACGATTACTCCCAATATGATGATGATCATTTTGGATCTTTTGATTGGAGAACCCCCCTGGTCCACTGGCTGCACATGGTTTTTCATGTTCTCATGGAGGTTGATTTTTAGAACTGCCTTGGCACTAAGACTCTCAGTTCCCTGATCTCTGACCAACACAGTAAGCTCAGCATGCTCATGTGGGAAGTTCTCTAGGCTGGTGTTGGCTTGGATCTTGCATGTTCTTGGCTCAATAACAAAGTACCCTTCTTCATTGCCACTGACAATAGAGCAGATGAGCTCAGCATTGACTCCTGTGTCACGATCTGTCGCTCTGACCACCGTCACTAAACGTCCAGCCTCTGTGAACTTTGAAGCACGAACGTCTGCTGAAAAATTCCACAACTGTGGAACCACAATGACTGGGGGGTTATCATTTTCATCCAGAATGTTCAGAACAACAGTAGAGTTGCTGGTAAGTGGAGGTTTACCTGCGTCTTTGGCTTGCACAACGAAGGATATATTATTCACCTCCTCCCGGTCAAATGTGCGCAGAGCATAGATGGCACCGTTAGAGGGGTCTATAGTGACGTAAGTGGAAATGGAACTTCCATGAATGAAGTTTTCCAAGATGGCGTAGCTCACCTGTCCATTTGCATCCAAGTCAGGGTCAGTGGCTGTGATAGATGTCAGGTACGCTCCAGGGGCATTGTTTTCCGATTTGGAGATCTCATATCGTCCCTTCTCAAAGCGTGGCGGGTTGTCATTTTCGTCTGTAACATGCACTGTGAAGTGTTTGACTGTGGAGAGACTCGGGGTCCCCCTGTCCTCAGCCACAACAGTCAGGCTGAACTCTGACCTCTTTTCTCTGTCCAGGGACACATTGGTCAAGATCATATAGTTGTTCTCATAGGTTTTCTGCAGTTTGAAATAACCTTGACCATGAAGTTTACACTCCACTTCTCCATTTAACCCAGAGTCCAAGTCTTCCACTCTTACCAAAGCAACAAATGTGTCCAGCGGAGATGCCTCAGACACATAAGCTGCATCTCCATTCCCCTGAGAGGGAAAATTAATACTGATGTCTGGTTTGTTATCATTCACATCTACCACTTTGACCAAGATCTTGCAGTGAGCAGGCATGGAGTTTGGACCCATGTCTTGAGCTTGCACGTCAATGTCATAAGAATTTACTGTCTCATAGTCAACACGCTTGATGAGGGTCAGGTGACCGCTGTCGGTGTTAATTTTGAACGTCTCTATAATTTTAGGAGACACGTGATTGCTAAATGAGTATGCGATTTTAGCATTTGTGCCGTCATCCGCGTCCGTGGCGTTCAGATCAATAAGCAGAGTGCCAACAGGTGAGTTTTCAGGGAGATTTAAAACATAGGAGGACTTCTCAAAAATCGGACTGTTGTCATTAGAGTCAGCGATGCTGATTCTGAGAAGGGTCGATCCTGTTCTTGGGGGAACGCCCCTGTCAGAGGCTGTGTACTGAAGTTCGTAGCTGGAGCGCACCTCCCGGTCCAGCTCCCTAAGTACCACCAGCTCGGCATACTTAACTCCGTCGCTCCTAGATTGCACGTCTATCCTGAAGTTGTTATTTGGCTCTAGTGCGTAAGTGTATAAGGAATTCTCACCGACATCGGGGTCTGTGGCGCTGTCCAGGGGGATGCGCGCTCCAATGGCCGCACTTTCTGAGATCTCGATGGGGATTAGGGCTCGGGCGAAATGCGGCGCGTTGTCGTTAATGTCCAGCACTTCCACTTCGACGTGAAACAACTGGAGGTGCTCGGTGGGGAGCGTCAGGACGTCGAACTGGATGGAACAGTTAAGATTCTTCTCGCAGAGTTTCTCGCGGTCGATTTTGGTCCTGATGCTGATCTCTCCGTCCTGCTCACGCACAGTAAGGAAAGAGGAGCTCCCCCGTTGCATCGCTCTGAAGCGCAAAGACACCGAGCTGGGAAGTTTTGCCAAAACATCCGCGACGTCGTCTCTCAAGCGGGCGATTACAGTGCCAACCTTCTGCTCCTCGAAGATCTGATATTTCAGCGTCTTGCCGGTAATGTGCTGCGCCGCCAGCACAAAAACCGTGGCAACTCTCAGCATTCTTGTTAAAAAGAGTCCCGTCATTTTCTACTTGCTAGTCCTGCTGGGAAAATGGCTACAAAAAAAAAAAAAAAAAGATCAGTGCCACCTTTAACTTAAGAAATGCTCTGGCCGCTCAATCAGCAACTGCATTGCTTTTACTCCAAAAACACGCAGCAGTTAAGTAAAGACTGATTTAATTTTTTTTTGCCAGGTCCCATAAACTCATCTGATTCTCCTCACAACCATCCTCTCTTATCAGTCAGAGTTTTTGTTGCGTGTATCCAGGCAGTGTACCACTGGAAATTTGCGCGTCTCTCTCCCTCTCCTCCTTGCATCTGTGCGCCGTGCGCTCTCTTCCGCTCCCTCTCTCCGTTTGAGCTTGCCTCCGCACAGACTTTACCCAAAAGAAAGAGGAAAGAACGAAAGATCCCGCCTCAAATTTTCTTGCCGCACTTCTGCTTCTACTCCCCCTTCTTTTTTATGACATCCCCCAGTAAAGACAAACGATTTTTTTAAACCAAAAGCTGGCTGGTGGCTACTTGATATCCAAAGAAGGAGGGAAAGGAGGCGCAAGAAAGGAAGGGAAAGTGGGTGGAAACCCCGCCTTGGATAGGTTAATTCTTGCAACTTTTACGATGAACGATTATGGATCAGGAGATAAATCCAAGAAAGAAAGAAAGATATCCAAGAATCCTCCTTTTGAGTTATTTTTATCACTATAAGTCATTTACATAGGCATATTTATGATTCTCTCTCCCTCTCCAAAAATGATGGAGACGCAGTTATTTTAAATCCTCATCAGACATACCTCTTAGTTATATGCATTGTTGCACGCCGCATTCAAGTCTTAATACACCTTTTAAAACATAATATTTCAGCAGGAACAAGCTGCTGTGCGCCCACTCCTACACAGTGACTTAAGCACTTGCTGTCTCGTCATTAAAGCATCTCACCTTCTCTGTTTTTTTTCCTTTCTTCTTCCGCTCTTTGAAGTGGCTGACTACCTCCCTTTTTCATGCACAGGAACTTTGTAGTGGACACACTGACTGAAGTATCTTTCACTTGTGCTTAATCTGTGCTTGTCTGTGTGGGTGAGAGTGTATAAACTGGGTAAGCCGTGTGGCGAATCGCGCTGAAAAGGGAGCCGGGCTCTAATGAATGCCTTTTAAGAGTTGGTCACGCCGAGAAACAGCTCCGTCCCCCTCCCGTGTGCAAATCTATCCAGCATCACTTCAAACTCCCTGCAGGATAGGGTATTTTTGATAACGAGCGCAGCATCCGCAACTCACTAGTTCAAGCATGCCGTTTTCAGTTGACCAGGGGAGCACTGGGAGAGAGAGGAGAGAATGAGATCTAAGGTTTAATAAATGTGCACAACAGAGACCGCGCATTCTGGTCACCATCTGGCGCGGTTTGTTTGGCACCAGGACCCCGCGATTACAGCCGACCCAACAGAACCCCAGCAGAGCATCCCCACCACACCTCCCTAAAACTGTGAAGAAATAAGTTGTCATGGGGGATTGTAGACTGCACCACCAAGTACCGAACAGCTTTTCCACATTCATTCACACATTTGTCTCGTGTGCATGTGGTTGTTGTTCTTGGTGGGGTCCAGAGATAAAGAAAATGTCCTTAACCACTCTGTCACTTCATATACCAAGCGACCACACAGAATTAATTCGAGATAGTGGCTTGAAAAACTTTTTATTTCGCAGTAACTTTTGTGTTGGTGTATGTATGACATAAACCGTGGATAGTAAATGATGCAGTCCACAATTCTGTTTTTTGGAAGAGTGGAAAGAGGAAGGTCATTGTTGAAAAATTTAGCAGTTTGTCACATGCCATGCAACATGAAAGCCAACATGAAAGAAAATACTCTGATAAAGGAAGGAAGAATAATTGAAAATCTTCAGCCTTCATGTATGACAGAAAACCAGCACTCTATATCAACCTGAGTACAACATTTAAGAGTTAAATGTAAGCGTTAATTGGAAGTTGGATGGAATACGTACAGGGCAATCCTGAAAGAAAGCTTGTTAAGCCCGAAAGGTGAAACTTTACTTTACAGTTGGTCAATAACTGTAAGCATACACCCAGACTCATGTAGGCATGGTTTACATCAAAGCATAATCATGGGTCAGTCAAAATCCATATCCACATCTAATTGAGAGTTTTTGAAAACTATGTTTCAGATTTATTTTTTATTCAGTCTGATTAATTTTACAAACAGTATTGGAGAAAATTTGCACAACTTTCCAAATGGCAGAAACATACCCCAAAAGACTTGCATCTGTAATCACAGCAAAATGTGGGTTTACAAATGTATCGGCTCAGAAGGGCTTAAAGAAAATGTATGCCATATTTTTCAAATTTGTATTTGAAAAAAATATATATAGAAAATCATGCACAACTTTTGTTGTTTTTTTGCAGGACATTCAAATAAAATTGATCATATTCTGTGGTTCCAACATGGAAAAAATGTGAGAAAAATAATAGGAGGTTTTCAAATAATTGCTTTCCCATTAAGAAAGATTGATTTCCACTTGGTTTCAACATCTTTTGGCCTAAGTATTTATAAATCATTTTCTAAGTAAGACAGATAAGAGATAGCGTCTGCCAACAAATGAATAATTTAAAAACATCTGCAAATCTCACTGGATGAGAAATATGATAAAATACGAGGTTAACACATTATGATGATGTTCGTTTAACATTAAATTCTTCCTTTAGTCTGTTAATGCAATGCATCTGCACATCTCCTAAGGCTTCTTTGTGTCTTTTTCAATGGAACAAAAGCTTATTAAATATTCCAAACGTGCATGGACACCAACCTAAAGCTCCCCTTTTTTTAACCCGGACTCATAAATTATCGGAAAAAAACCTCATTTATTCCCACTCGTAGTGTCTATTCACTGGAGGAGCCATGTCTGCAAAATGTTTGAATTCACTCCCTTTTTGCACATATTTCACTACAGCACAGTTGTTTTTCTTTAAACAGGTTTATTATGGGCGCCCAACATTTCCATAGCTCCAAATGCTCACAATGGAGTAATGCAATTACTCCCTGTGTCCCAAAGAAGCTAATCACATTTGGAGAACAAAGTCTGCTCTGGAGTTTGTGGAAGAAGTGAGCAAAAGAAAAGGGACATGGTTTGGAAGGGGGTGTGGGTGCATTGAGGTTTTAAAAACGGCAGAATACAACAATTAATGTATAGAGGGGGGTGGGCTATAATCTAAGTAAAAAAAAGCAGATGGAGGCTTAATACGTTTAGGCACGCTAGATAATCAGAGGAGCCAAACAAACATAGTGGATTTAGAGCTAAGTAATTCAGGCTACAAATATTCATCCCCCCAGCAGGTGCAAAGGAGGGGTGTCTGTAGATTTGGAAAGATTTTGTTTAACTTCTGTTTTTAGCACTCCCATACATATTTTTATTGATCCATTGATGTTTCAGAAGCACAAAGCTGTCTCTACAAATGCATGCAATCAGGACCTACAAGCAAACTGCCTCTTGCTTGGCTGCAGAACATGCGGTGTCTACAACTCCTTCTGTGTGTCCGGATCTTATAGCCACAAACTCAAAGAGTGAATCAAACATCTCTCAGCCATAATTATATGTCCACTGTTTCATGTTCCTCCACCTTCAACTCAACCCCTCAGTTCCTTAATGTCAGCCAATATGTTTTTTATGGCTGTTCCGGGTCACCCAGTCCTTGTTTTTATTTACCTCAATTTTAGTTGAAACCAAGATGTCAAAAGTCTGAGTTGTTTATATTATTTCATGAACTATAACCAATTTTCAACTACATTTAGTTTTCAACATACACCTGTTAGTGAACTTCTTTTGTCCCTTTGCTTGTGAACCACAGTTTCCTGATGTTGCTTTGTAAGGTGTCTATATTTATTCAATGAAAATTTGCTCAGATGGGAATACAGGCACCACAAGTTTAAGAAGCGGTTGCATTAAATTGCATCCAGATAGCAGAGGAAACCAAAGTGTGCATGCGAGCATCAGGGTGCAGTGATTCTTTTGGTGGTTTGGTTGTAAAGGCACGCGAGCATCTGTCGCCTCGTCTGGCCACTCATTGTCACTCATTCAATTAGCTGCTATTTGGTGGATTCCCTTTTTTGCCAAGGGGAGGAGAAGGGCCACAGAGAGGACAGGAGCTTGCTTTCACTGCTGCTTGATGGGGAAAGTTGATGCCGTCCCCCGTCACACACACCCCCACCCCCGCACGCACGTAAATATAAAGAACTACCCCCATCAGAGCTGTGATTGTTATTCATTCCTGTATTCCCTTGTATCTTCTCCTCGGCTTTGCATAGGGTTCCACAGAGCTTTATTGCTTTATCACCACTATTATCTGTTTCTGTGCGTGTGTGTTTATGTGTTTATTTGTAGGGGTGTGTAAGCAGACGAGGGGGGTAGCCTAGTCTTTTCATGCTCACAGTGAGTGATCGCAGTACCCTGAGTGCAGCATATTGCTAGCGATGTCAACAGTTGCACAACAAATGTATTGCCTAAGCAAAGAAATAATGTGACTGGTCACCTTTAAAGTAAACATATTGCTGTTTTGCATTGACAGTACTATCCTCAGTCTTACAGTATGTTATTACTGCTTAAAAGACTTTGTCTACCAAAGTGGTTGAGAACTGTATTAATTTTTCTCTTTTTCTTGGAAGGCAAGTGTACTGTTCCATTTGAGTCTCCCAAGTTAGTAGATTTCTGTTCTATTATGTTCTACTCCATTAGTGATCCTTGTTTGTTTGCTTCATAATCATCCAGTCATTCTTTCCTTGGCCTAATTCTCTGCATGATTCACAGCAGACTCTTTGTAAACACACGCACACACACGCCCGCACACACGCCTGCATCTGTGGGGTTTGTGCACACATTCTCTTACCAAAAAGGCACTGACAGCAAATTGCCCTGGCCCACCAAGACATGGCACAAAGAAACACAAAGGCTTCACAAGCAATCACTACCAAAGCACTGAGGACAGACCATCTAGATTCTCAGACATTCAGAAGGAAAAATGGGCAATGGAAACAAATACAGTTAAAAGCAGATTTAATGATAACCCCACAAAATTTGAGTTGGAATTAATCTTTTAATTTGACAAACATATTCCTTCTGACAAAGTAATAGCAACATTGTGGGGTGGTCTTTCCAGAGTTTTGACAGGAAACTGAGAAACAGAGGGTTAGTGTAAGAGAAAGAGGTATTCCATCCTCAAAGACTAGGAGCTCAATACCAATGATACGTTGTCAAAATACCAGTGGAAACATGCAAAATCCTGGTGAGCAATGATAAGAAGAGGTTCAATCATAATTCAATTTAATTTAATTGTAATTTGTAACTTTTTCCACTGGAAAAGAGTATGAATATTTGACATGTAATTTTCACAGTAAAATTTAAATTAAAGTCCCCAAAATGGCACCAATTATATTCAGTCTCACTCCAGAAACAGATTTTTTGTTTGAATAAAAATAATTTGAAATCTAAATCTGCCCGTTATGTAAATGATTTTGAGTTTTACTGTAAACAAGCACTTCATGCTCCTGATTGTGGATAGGAAGAAAAAAGATAACTTGAACGGAACGGCATGACGTATTTTCCAGGCACATAGTGCCATTTTGTAGCAAAATCATGTAACTTTGTTACCTTCAGTTGTTATGAAAATACTGTAACTATCAAACAAGACTTAAAGAAATGTGATGCTGTGAAAGTGACCTCTGTCTCTTTAAGAAGCTTCTGCTCATTCCAACATCTTGCCTATAGCACATTACGTCAACAGTGCTTCTCCATTATGCAATTTACAGCCATTCTACGAGTGTTGCACTGACAAAAAGTTTATTTGATGAGCGGAGCAGACATGCAGTTCTACCAGGTGCTAATTGCTGCTGGCGCTAGTCTGAAGGAGCTGAGTGAGACAGGGCTGGGGGAGGGGTGCTCTGATAGGCAGAAGGAAGCTCAACTGGACAGCACAGCTTAAAGAAAAAGTTTTGTGGAAATAGGGAGCGTCCAGTGAGTGCAAACATAGGTAACCAGAATGGTTGCCAGAAGAGATTCAATGATTTCTCAAACATGAATTATAGCATAACAACAACACTCCAAGTACGTCTTTGATTAATCACATTGTAACATGGTGCCCTTCTTTAAGAGTTGTGTAAATAAAAACTCAAAATGTGTTGTATGCATTGGTATTCAGCTCGTTTTACTCTAATACTCCAAAATAAAATAATGTCAGACCAATTGTCTTAAGAGGTCATCTAGTTGGCAAATAAAGAATCGTACAATTAAATGTCAGTGTACATACAGTGGATTCTGTTATCAGCTAAATGTTCAGCCAATAAAATTAAATTCCAAAACCAAGTCAATCAATATTTAATACCAGCTTATACATATTGGCAGTCGGATATATATAAATATTTCCTTGACTTTTTAACGATCCCTTTTGGAGTGGAGGCAGCCTATATCAATTATACAGCAGTTCATTGAGACAATATAAGCAGCAAATGTATATTAATTAGGGGGCCACTTGAGAGCCCTCAGCTCCGTTTCTTTTCTCTAATGTCTTGCAGGTCACCTTGAATTAATGAAGAAAACAGAGTTAGGGCTTATTAGTCTAAGGGAGGAAATGCTATCAGATGTAAGACACATCCATGGGTCCCTGATTGTGTGTATGCATGTTCACACACGCACTGTTTACCCATTTGTGTCAACGTCAGTGAGGGCGTGTTTGTGTGTGTGTGCGCATGATTGACGGGTTGTTGATTTGTTGGGGACTGCCTCTTGCACGATACGATGTCTGTATGTCGTTGATGACTGACAGCTAATTTGGGGTCCAGAGATTAGTGTTTTAGAAAAGGAAGACTCTCGGAAACATGTCACATCCAAACAGAATTGGTCTTCACTTGGTCCGATTTCTTTGATACAGCATGTGTGTCAGGCTGGTAATGAGGACAGGCCAGGCTTTATCCTCATGAAGGCAGCCATCATCTCTTGATATATCTGTTTTAAAACATGCAGTGACAGCTGCATTTTTGAAGATGTCAGTGGACATGAATGAACAGCATCAAAACATTTGCATCAGTGCCACTTATAGCCACAAGAAAATAACATATGACAGCTCTATTGACAAAAGTTGTTCCTTCAGCTTCAGTGCATGGCTTATAATGAGGTCAAGGTCTCGAGTTTTGCCAAACAAATCCAAGGGATTTGTACGTTTTCTCATCATTTTTAAATTGGGAAGTAGAGGAAGTAGCGCAACGTCAAGCCAAAAATCCATCGAGTTCAAATACAAACACAAACAGAAGCTACCACATTTATAAATGCAGTATAACTAGCTCCAGAAACTTGCTGGCACACATTAGACTGGTAGGTTCATGTTGAAAACCAGGTATTGGGGAAAGCGGCGCATGGTCTGAATGACACAAAGCCCCGTCTGTTTCTGCAGTCTGCAGTGCTTACAACCTGGACTGATTAAAAGTAACATAAGTTGGAGTTCAACAGACCTACACTTTTGCTACTCTGTTTTAAGCCCAGACATCCATAAAATCTGTATTTGTGTGAGAGCGCTTCTAAGTCTGTGTGTGATTGTATGGGTGTATCCAGGAGGTGATTTTCTGCCTGAGGTTAGGCCCTTACCAGACAGCTACATGTTTAAGTATCCCCTGCTGACCCACTTCCTGGGGTTGCACAAGGGTTACACTTATTGAAGTCTGACAGCTGTGACATAAGTGGGATAGATGGTGGGTATGATAACATAGGGATGAAATATGTTGAAAGACCAAGTAAAAGGGTGATTGTGTGTAAGGTGAAGAAACCTTCTGACCTGACCTTTTACCTACATTTGACTGCTTTCAAAATATCCTAGACAAACTTTTTTAAATTAGTCATAACAATCCCAAGGATAGTGTCCCGAATCTATAAAAATCAATGTTTTTATGACTCTGATGTGTTATGGTCAAAGTAATTGTCTCAGTGCATGTACAATTTTTCTTCTATGAATAATTGTACTGTGGTAATTTGAAAATTAAAAAGAAGCTTCTTAAATAATTCACAATTGTTGAACTTGTTAAATGTTTAAATTATTTTTTTACTCACTAGAATGCCACTCTTTGCATCATGTAGTTTTATCTACAAATGTAGTTTGCTTACATTCTTGGTCTCTTGTCTCAAAAATGTGTTAGAAAGAAAAAGGTAGAGGCCATTCATTTAATTACCTGTCTGGCATGATATGGCACAGAGGTTTTTACATGTACTTCAGTTTGACCGAACAGGCTGTTGTGACAACATCTAGCTCTTATCAAATTGTCAGATTGAGCTGCAATATAGATAGATATTTGTTTATATAGTCAAATTTCTGTGAATCATTTCTTCCTGAACTCCTCTAACATATTTATCATCACAGACATTAGGTATTTTTGTGTTCAAATGCAGAGGAACCACCTAACACATCCACCAAAATTTACATAAACCATTGGCCTTCCAGTCTGGGTGAAATTTTCAGTTTTTACACCAAGATTTAACCATATGCCAGGCTCAGAAATGGAATTATTGCAGCTGCATGCAGGTTGGTTCCATTAGTGAGCGAAAAACCTTTTTACAGATCAGAAAGTAGATACTCTCTGTTTCAGAATTTTTAATTATTTGTATTTTCAACTCCTGAAATGTCACCCTTTATAAAATCCTATTTTTTTTAGATGTAACAGTCCTTAGATTTATCTTTATTCTTATTTTTTTCTTATCAAATTATTTGAAAAGTAGACATTACTTTGAGATATTTATTCCTGACTAGCTCCCAGCGTTTCTTAGTTTCTTTGGTATTGTTCTCGGTTGAAATTTTATCATTTTAAATATAATGAATCTTAATTTTTATATATGTATATGTATAATATAAGGGTCTATAAGCATATAACTATTGAATATGTGTGTTCAAAGCATGGGGATTGTTAAAACGTAAAGAGGGAAACAGAAAGTGTGGAGTTATAAATGGGGGGAAACAAAGGGAATAGGAAGAGTTAGAGTGCAAAAAGAATAAAAATGTAGGAGGGAAAAGCATAGCAGTTTACTAAGAGGAAAAGAGATGAAAACTTCTGTGTACCCTCTGGCCCTACGGATGTTCATGATTAAAACCTCACTCCTCCATCATTTGCACACACCACTTCTCACCTAAACTTAATGAAAACAACGCTGGATTGATTTGTGACAACCTTGAGAGAGCTGGGGTACTTCAATATGTGTGTGAGAGTGCAGAATCCTAGTTGTGACTGCCATTTGTGTGTGTGTGCAAGTGTCCCTTATTAGTCATACTCTAGCCTAGTCACACCTGAACTCCCACTGATTTGGTCAGGGGAGCAGAAAAAGAAAGACCTTGGGAAAGGTTATACAAACTAGGGAGATAAAGTGGATTCAGACAATCTTTTTTTTTTCTGGAAGGCAGTGTTGCTGTAAAGATGAACAAATTGTCCACAGATTTCATAAGCTCTTAGGCTTCGCTGTGGAAATGCTTAACATGGTGTCTTGAGTTTATGCAGGGGATTTTGGGACAGAAGCCAAACAGTGAACAGCAATTGTTCAATCAGGCTCAGCAGGCACGCAAGTTACAGAGGTGCAGGAATAGCAGGGAAGGGAAACGAAAACAGAATTCGGACAAAATGACAAAGAGGATGGATGGTCGCTGGATAAAATGGAAAGATGGATGGAATGATGACATTTCATAAAGTGAAGCCAATTTTATTATTCAAATCCTCACTCTCTTGACAATGAAGGTGACTGATGTTGCATTTAATTTGGTTTCATTCCTCCTCACCTGACCTGCACATGCATAATATTGCATTCTTATTACTGCCAGTCACTTGAAATTCCAGAGAGATTATTCTTCCAACATGCCAATTACCAAATTTTCCTTCAGATCCCTATTTACTACTCTGAAAAGAAGTTTGTTTTATTTTTCAATCTAACTGATATGATAATGGTGGGAATGGTGGGAAGGGGGAAAAAGTTATGAGGCTAAAATAGAAAAAAAAATCTACAATTTCAACTGTGAAATGGTTAGGGGTTGTGGAGAATATAAGGATTCTGAAATGATCTTTGTTGAATGTTATACTTACTTATAATCATAGGTTTACTTTGTAGTAACATGTAAACGACGAGTGCAGTATCTGCTCCGTTTCAGCATACCAACCCACTCTTGCTGTGGTAGTCTCTGAGTTCGATCCACGTTCCATTAGTATATAAGGTAGAGGGATGCAACTACGGAATGTTGTTGAGCAAAGCAGACTAACGTGAAATAAACCATGATCAAGTGGATGGAGCGGAAAACAGCAGGACAAAGAGGGAGTGTTTTTTTAAAATATAACAGTTTGTGCACACAAAAAGACCTCCAATCTCACTGGAATTGCCACAGGGCAATGTTGTACGCGTTTTGATGTGTAAGTGGCTCTTCAAGATATATCTTGTGTCTTTATTAAAGATTAGTTGATTTTAACTCAATGACTCTTCTGGAATCTCCTACATTAACGAGTGTGAGCCGGAGATGCCAGAGTCTCTGACGGGGTGTAGCAGATAACTCAGTGATCTGAGAAGTAAATATCAATTTATTTGTGAAATGAAAAAAAGCCAAATAATATTAATCTGACTCACAGAACTTGACACAGAAAAATATTTCTGAATAGACATAAGCAAAATGTTCAACGAAGCTGCTTATCATTAAACAAGTCTCATCAAGTCTGCATCACTCCTTGGCTGGTACTATTGCCTCCTCTGCTAACAAGCAAATAATTAACTTTACAGCCTTCTTCCAATGCTATGTAAACAGAAAATGGAAAGGATGCTCTCTAATGGTTTTACTTTAAAAACTCCAACACAAAAAACCACACATTGCCTAAATGCAAACTGTCGCTCCCAGGGGCCTCATCAATGGTGGAAAACGAGAGCAGGCACTAAATAAACACATGCTGATACAACGTCAGGTTAGCCACAATTATGCTTACATTATAAATACTGAAACACACAGAAGCATATTTTGCTGATTAACATGCCCTCCAAATTATTTTCACTTTTTAAAACACCAACCAAACAAGCATGCATCATAATTACCCAAATTAATTCCCACAAGTACCACATCATCATCAACACCAGCTTTTCTTCACGCTTGATTACTTTTATATGTAGTGATAGCTACCCGGTGTTTAACATCTTTCTGTCTCACATAAACATTCTGATTCAGCAGGCATACCAGGAAACTGGTATGAAACTTCATCTGTAATAAGAACAAGGCAGGACACTGAGCTCCAGTGTTGTAATCAATAAACATTATCGTGAGTTCTTACCTTTCTAGTCCTGTGTGAGCTCTGTTTTGATTTTGATGATTTATCCTACACAGATCCACCATGATGACTTATATGACCCACAGAGAAACAGAGAAAGACATCCATGGCAATGATGTTTTCTCAAAGCAGATTGAAAAAACAAAAATATTCAAACTTCTTTGTAGGCTGTTATTTAGGATAAAAGCCAACAGATTATATTTCTTGCATTTTGGTATGCTTTGTAAATTAATACAGTTAGAGTTTACAAATACTTATGAATATGGGAAAGGTTGAAGCTTGTATATCTGAGTAGATTTGGTTAAACTGGCTGGTTTTCTAGCCCAACTAACCTTGAAGCATGGTTTACACATTTTTGACACCATTCCAAAGGCTTAATATTAGACCGATTCATTCACTCCAAAACCAGTTTAGGCATGTGCTTGTGATCATTGTCCTCTTGAAACACACACTGGCTGTGAAATATAATCCTGTCACAATGCTACCATAACTATGCTTACGATTTGTTGCAACATTTTTAGTTTCTCCAAACAGACTTCTTGTCACTGTTGCTTCCATCCGAGGAGAAACATTTTAAGGTCAGATTGTTGAAATTTGAAAACCGTTTCATGTTCTAATACAATCATCCTAAACACACATCAAAACTAGTTTTGGAATGTGTAAAACAGGTCAACATTGTTTCTTTAGTGGTCTTCCCAAAACCAAATCAAATCTATTATTTGTAGCATTATTGCCTTGCAGCTAAAGGGTCCTGAGTTTGAATCCAGGCCTGTTTTGCATGTTCTCCCAGAGCATGCATGGGTTCTCTCATTCCCTGATTTCCTACCAAAGTCCAAGAACATGACTATCAGGTTAATTGGTCTCTTTAAATTGTCCTTTGGTGTGAATGTGTGCGCAAATGGTTCTTTATGCTGTGTTTTATATGACCATGTGATGGACTGGCAGCTTGTGCAGGGTTTACCCTGCCTCTCACCCAATGCTTGAGTTAGACTCTTTTCCTGGACAGTGGTCATTGTAGGGCAACTTATTTGAGGTGACCCTTTGATTTGGGTTACTGGAGTAGAGCTATTTTTGTCTTTTTGTTTGTTTTTAGACATTTTTGCCCTAGCGGCCTTGATTCTACATTAATCTGACAGGAATGTGGCTAAGAGGAAGAGGGGAAAGACATGCAACAATCGTACCAACGACGAGACTCAAAATCAGGATGAGATTTGTAGCCTCTGAATATGGAGTGCCCACTCTAACCACTGTGAGACACTACGCCCCAAGCAGAGGTATTTCTACACTAAACCATACTTGAAACAGCAGAGAGACTTGCTGTTAAACTTGTAGAGTTTGCTTTATTAGTTAGAGTTCACCCTCCTCTGGCTTGTACCTGGGAACTCTCTTTTTCGCTTGTGAAGTAATTTATTGATTCATATAATGCAGATGAATCTTTGGCATGTGGAAACAATTTAATGTTTTTCCCTCCCTTCAAAAAATAAGTGGTCATGTGGCAGAGTCAGCATGTCTTCATATTAGACAGCGACATGTGCAGATGATACTGCAATTGAAAGGGATGACACATCAAAAGTCCAACACAAAGATGTGTCTCTGGAAGCATTTTATTATGAATGCTGATATGAGCTTGTCACTTATAAATATTATCTCTTCAGGAATGAAAATAAAGGTTGCATTATAAATACAGCAGATGCACGAGACAATGAGTAAAAACAGCCACAGTGTCTGCCACAGATTTTTCTTTATTAGTCACAGACTGTCACTTTGAACAATAAGAACAAGTAGAAGTGAGACTGTGGTTCTTAATAATGCTTTTAGTAATAAAAGTAATTGTCAAATGTGCTTTATTTTTCAATGGATGAAAAGTTCTAAAAATACTTTACAACTTTTTCTTCAAAAATTGTTTTACTCTTTTAAACAATTTATAAAAGAGTAAAAATTGATGTTCTAGAACAGACACACATCTAAAATATGTAGCACCGTAATTGAGAAACACCAGGTTAAAGAAAAGATAAAGGCAAATATTAAGCTCAGTTCATAACACACCCATAACCTAGAAGTCATAAGGTTTACGACTGCTCTTCGTTAGTCCACTTTAGCCCCCCTTTTCCAGCAGATTTTTAAGAGTTGCAACATTTTTTTAAATCAATGACTATCAGGAGTCTCAGTTCAAGTCAAATGGGTCCAAACTTTTTAACTTATACAATTTTCTGCTTTTATATTTTACGTTGCAAAGTGCTGTAGTGTGTGAAATGAACTGCCTCTACAACAACATCTCTTACAAAATGATTTCTTCTCTGGGGAATGAAGAGAATGAATTGTGCAGCAAAGAATTCAATTAGAAACTCAAAACAATAATGAAAAAGCAGTTTCGTGATTTCTGTAAAACCAAATGTAGATCTGAATCTCAGAGCTTAGACATCTTTTTAAATTGCCAGCTAGTAACATTTTCAGTGCCACGCACCTTCTCAAAAAGCTTACATTTAATTTCCCTCTCTGACAATCTCTTTTACTGTCATACCAACAGCTCGCTCAGTGGAAAAATCAAATGTCTCAGAACCTTCATTGTTGTTCATAATTTCCCTTTAATGTTTAATTATTTTGCAGTTCTATAATTTTTATTTTCTCTTCAGAGATAATAAATATAATGTGAAATGTTTATATACCAATAAACTTACACAATGCACACATCAAGTCACTTAAAAGCTGATTTGAGTAACCTAAACACCAATGTTGGCAAGCAGTTTTTCATCTGCATTAAGAATTTAATTTGCTATATAGCGCCGGCCCAAATCAGATAAATTGACATAAAATGCATCTTTGTTAAAAGGAAGGACTGGTGCTGCAAAAGAAAACATTCTCAATTAGTGTTAAATAATTGTCACATAAACCTAATAACTAGTTTGCCGTTCGTGGCCGCAACAAGTTTTTTAGATAATTAGTTTTAAGTCTTTTACAAAAGTACTGAGATGTTTTGGTTCATTATTTTTTGCAGAATTGTTTTAATTGAGCCTCATTGGATGGCTGTTAAGCATGAACCACCTGTTTAAGCTTATGTCAGAGGATCTCAGCTTGATTCAAATTTCAATTTAAACTAGGCCATAACCAAACCTTATTTTTGTGTTTTTCATGTCAAACATAAGTAGTATGCCACTGATGATTATATGTCAGGATTCTCTGGAGAAAAGCAGAATTTACAGTTACATCAATCATGAAAGGTTGTCCAGGTCCCCAAGCAATGAACAAACCCCAGAACATCACATTACTACAAGTATCTTTGGCGTTTTTCAATATTTTTTCCCTCCAATACTGTGTTCTAGTTTTTAGCCAAGTTTAGCAGGATGGACATAGACAAAGACAAGACCTGACAGATAATGAGACAAGAGATTTTGGACTGATTTAGATGTTGTTCTTGATTCTTTTGTGACTTTGAGGACAAGTTATTAATACAGTTTTGGGATAATTTTGGTAGATCAGTTCCATCTAGGAAGGTTCATCATTGTTCAGTCTCCTCCCCACCCCCCTCTACTTGTGAAAAATGGCTTCTCTGTGATTTGGTGGAGCTAAGGCTTAAAAAGGTGTTGTGACGTCTTCCAAAGTGATAGGTCTCCAAGACATTGTTACTCATCAATTCTTACATTTTTTAGTTGTTGCTGTGTTGCCTTTTGAGATCCCTTTGTCTATGAATGTTGTGTTTTGCTGAGGTGGTGGAGTGAGCACAAACATGAAAACAATGTTTGGCCCATGTTGATTACAATGAAATGTAATTAATAAAGAACTTATAGAAAACTGAGGAACTGGCACAAAAACAAATACTGAAAGAAGAAGCAAAACAATGGAGCACAGGAAAGCCAGAATGGAGGAAACAGACAATGGAGAACAGAAGACTCTGACAAGGAATCTGACAGCTTTTAACTTCTGGGATGCTTGATGAGTGGCATGAGAACCAGGTGCGACTAGTGAGAGGAAATGCAAAACAGCTCAAGAACCTAATCATTAATCTGGGTGGTATCACAAATAATCACATAGTAAACACAAAGGGAGCAGAGCCAGAAACAAAACACTAAAAATAGGAATTTCTTGTAAACCAGCACAGCAAAGCACAAGCAAGAACCAAGAAGGTCAACACAAAGAAATAAACCAGGTTGGAACACCCTATGTGACAGTATATATGGCACAAAATAATCAAAGTACAAAAATCAGTGAGAAACAAAAACGCAAACTAACATTACAAGCTCTGATTCAACTTATTTCTTGTCTCTAATGGTATAACAGTAATCAGACCTGTCTGAAGCCAATGAAATAGAACTCATCAACCCAAACAATGGGGTTAATCACATTTCATTTGTGAATGAAGCCTTTATAATATCAGACTAGGTGGGTTTGAATTGTTTCATTTTTTTTCCTTCATCAAATGAAATCATCATTTGAAAATATCATCTTGCATTTACTCAGCTTATCTTTGTCCATTATCAAAATGTAATGATATGATTTTAATGTGTGACAAAAATCAAAACCAGATCCAATCCATATAAAAAAAAAACTATATTTTTACAGCACTGCACTTTTATCTTCTTTCTTGAAGGGATGTTTTATTTCCCAGTGGAATATCTTAATCACTATCTGAATTTAGTGCCAAGGGATAGTGGGAATACTAACTAAAAATGTAAATGTAGGAAATGACATTCAGTCTCATGCTCATAGAGACATTGAGGTGTACACTTAGTCTTATTTTCACATGATTTACAAACGGTCTACCAAGTCTTGGAAACACATGTAATCTAGTTTAGTATCATTAGACTTTGGCATTGATGGATTACTATATTATACCTATAGTGTTTCTTCAAAGATAGAAAGTTAAAGGTAAACACATTAGTGGTACACCATATAGGAGGAGCTGTGCACACTTAATGAGGTAGATCTGTTAGGCAAAGATTTCACAAAGTGATTCATTATCAAGTGTAGAAGATTCACATATGGTACAGTTAAATGAGAAAAACTATTTGTTTTCCCATTTCCCTAGTGCCCAGTACTGACAGTACACATACAGACAGAATAGGCACAAAACCTGTAGCATACAGCAGCAAAGTGTGCCTTATTTACCATTTGTCTTGTTGATATTGCATCTGTGAGCTCTGCTGTCTTCCCACAATTTCCCCCAGCCTCCATCTTCATCGCAATCTCTTCCTCTTGTTCTGTCACTTCTACCACTACTTCTCCTTCCTTTTGTCTCATTTTCATCCTATGATTTTTTTTTTTTTGGTCTCATCCTCTCTTCCTTCAAATTCTACCGGTCTGCTCCACTAGCAGGAAGAAGTGAATGTGTGTTTCACCAGTCTGCGGTGTGTCTGCCACTTTCCAATTAGCTTGTATACCTGCTTCTGGCTGTGTTGAAGATAAGATAGAGCTGATACCACCGGACTACTGTTATCTCTGTTTTTCCCCCTGTCACACACGGACAGTCATATACCTTCACACATCCACACAAACAGACACAAGCACATCCCGGGAAAATGCCAGAGTTGCTTCCAGGGCTACAGATGCATGGGAGAGACAGATATGGTGGGCTAACAAGGGGTAGACAAGTGTTATAATAAATGCATCAGGGACTGTCAGACATTATCAACTTGATGTGCAGCCCACTTGCCTGAAAAAAAAAACAATCTGTATTTTCTATACATCCTGTTGGTGTTAAGCACAAATTTCACTTGTTGCCCCATCTTTTGTTGTTGTTGTTATTTAATTGCCTTGGTTTTACTGTCTCTGAAAAGTCTGATTGTGCACATGCATGTCCGTCTCTAATATGGGATAATATAATACACCTGATAAGCAGTTAATTACTTGGTTTCATACTTTTGCTGCCTTTTTTATACTTTTACCAGTTCTGCAGAAACCTGCAAATGATCTGATTAGCTGATAATACAAACATTTGACTTCTAGTCAAAATTGTCGACTGTTATTATGAAGTTTGTTGTCTAATCCTGATATATTTTGCTTTTTCCTAGCTTTATAGGCTCATGGATGGATATCCATCCATCCATCCATCCATCCATCCATCCATCCATCCATCCATCCATCCATCCATCCATCCATCCATCCATCCATCCATCCATCCATCCATCCATCCATCCATCCATCCATCCATCCATCCATCCATCCATCCATCCATCCATCCCCCTCCTCTTTCCTTTTTGTTGCAGTTATGCGAGCTGCCATCAGACTTCCTGCCTGCTTGCTTTGTTTTTCATTGTTCTTACTTTTCTTTCCGATTTTGATCAAAAAAGACCTAAATTTCTTTTTGAAGTCTCAGGTCAGACAGTGCACACACAAGCCACACCCACCCTCACGTAGTTATCATGTGAGGGTGGGTGTAATATGTGAACTCCCATCACATATTAGCTAAGGCAATTCCTGCAGCACTTGCTATAGACCCCTGTGTTCGAACAGAGTATGCTTGATACAGGCCAGGGTCAAGCTTGCAATGACCAAGCGCATCTTGTGCGGCCTGTGTGGAGTGAAGCTGTAGGGGAAATACATACCAATGAAACTGAGACTTAAGTAAGGTTGGAAAAAGTCCTGGTACTCTGAGGGACAAATTTTATAAGAGCTGGTGCAGCATATCAGCCTACTTAAAGCACAGAGAAAAACATTTTCTAAGAAAAACATCAGAACTGAAACTTTCATTAAAAAAGTTTTATAACATATTCCTTTTTGGCGTATTAAACGTGAGTTCTGCCTTTTTGCAAAAGACAAAAATTATCAGCTGGCAACACTGACCTCTTGCAGTTGGGATGCTTGCAGAATATGTTTTCCCTACATGCAACACTTCCTCCAGTCATCCATAAACATAAAAAACTGAGGCAATTTTTGAGTTCAGTATTCTTGCTTGTTGACCTTATGATTAGCTGATAATACAAACTAACTCCCAAAGTTGCTTGAGCACTGTAGCTTGCTTTGATAAGAATGCTGCAAACAATGGAGGGAAAACATCCTAGCTTGAGAAACCACATGGCAAATCCAAATCTAAATTATCCCAAACATCTCTTTCTGAATTAAGCTCTGTTAATCCCAGAGTTCTTAGAGAGACAAAAACACAGCAATATTTGTAGCAGTTTATGTTCTGACAATGTGTCCAACACAGGCACAGATGGCTGTGAAAAAGAGACTGAAAAATTGTTATTATGGTATAAATACCAAACGGCTTTGTTCCAAGACAGAACAAGGAGCAAAGAGAAGAACATAAATATTGTTGTCAGGGCATAAAATGAGGTGCAGCAGTAGCATGAGTAGATAGTATTTCAACTCCGAGAACTGATGATTTAAACAACCTAAAACCTTGACGGAATAATTCTGCAGTCAGTTTAGTTTGCTTAGATCACAATTTCTGGTTTGTAAAACCTGTACTCTATTTGTGAAAATAAAAAAAGTGATACTTATTTTGTCTAATAAATATTTCTAAAACCTCCTCTAATTCTTGTAAGCTTAAAATTGAGTCTCATCCTTGGTACACTTTTACCAATGGTGCTTCATTTAAAGATGACTTTTAATGCCTTTATTTTTTATATATGTTTTTACCATTTGTCAAGAGTAATTTAGAATGAAAGAAGAACTCATATTAATAGTCTTGATATATCTAAGAAGGTAGACTTAATTAGGACCCTGATCAAGCCTACTTGTGTTTTGTGTGTGTGTCTGTGTTTTGGTTCAAATTTTGCATTTCTGCATCAACAACAAGCACCCTCATCCTTTTTTTTCTTTCATTTGATGTGCAAGTATTCAGGTGGGGTCACGTTTTTCAGAGTATGTTTAGATGTTTGCTGGTGGCAGAGTGGTGGGCTGTGCAGTGACCCCCCTGACCTACCCACACTGTTGAATAATAAAAGGCTATTCAGACACTGGCAGGGTGACAGCATGAAAGGATCTACCACAGGGACACAGGCAGGAAAGCAGGGAGGGCAGGGGGTTGAAGAGAGTTGTAGCAGACATGGCTGGCTTTGTGGGAGGTAAAGGACTCTTTATTATTTCTCTCAGGGTTCTTTGTAACTCTCCTGCTGCACTCTCCTCGAATTTCCTTGTCTCATCTAGCGTTTCATCCTAGAAGTCCAGTTTCCACATTTCTACTTCCTCCCTTGGAGCACGTCTGTTTGTTGTCAGCCCAAGCTTAATTTTCCCTCTAGTCCTTATTTATTCCATCCAACCCTCCCCCCCACTCTTGTTTTTTCCCCTGTTATTCCTTCAAACTTCAACCACATATCTTTTGCTTCTATGTAATCCACTTACTCCTAACAACCTCTCATGTCTGCTTTCTTTATTCCTTGCCACTTTCTCCTCCGCCATCCGTTTTCGCTACCTTCAATTATATGTGTGCCTCTCCCTTCTTTCTTCCTCTCAGCTCCTCCCTTTCTGTCTCATTAGTGATGCTGTCTACTAAGGAGGTGATTAGCCTGCCTCGGCTCTAATTAAAACACAGAAAGGGATCTAAATGAGACCTGTGATTTGTGGGTTTGTGAGTCCATGTGAGCAGATACATGTGTGGACTTCCATTTTACATTGTGCGTGTGCATCTGTAGTGTTGGGCTTCACAGGCACTTTGATTTTATATTAGTAGCCAACTAGTTATAGTTGCAGACTTAAATGTTTAAAAGGAAATGTATTTGTGGGGGGGTGGTTGTTTAAAATGCTGAAGAAACCAGAAAAATGCAGTGAACAAAAACATTTTGGTTTAAGGATGCCTATTAACATTAGTTTTATTCTAATTGTACATTAAATTTTTAAAATTCTTTTCTAGGGAGCTAATAATTTGATCAATTAAGTAATCACATAATTTAGCATAAATCCACTGCATTTTCTGGGTCATATATTGTACCTGTGGGAAAAGTGAAAGAAAATGGAGCACAAAATCTGCACAACAGGTATCTTCTGCAATGAAGCTGATCTAAAAAGTTCTCAATTTTTTCATAGAAATAGTGATTCATTTTCTTTCCTTGGCCCCCCTCCAGCACAGTTAAGAGTAGAAAAAAAAAACAATAACTCTGCTTTCCTGAATTTTGTTCTAATATTTTTCCCCCAGATCAGTTGCTTGGAGCAAAAAATAAAATGATTTTCAATGAAAGTGGATTATATAAATTCTTTATATATGAACTTTGAACTTTTTGTACACAAGATTGTTTTGTAGCCATAAATTATTAGCATAAGAAAATTGCTGAAATAATGAATTTAACAAGTGCCACTAATATTAAAGCTATTAATCAGGGTGTGACGGCTCATTTGATTCTTAGTGCGAAACCTGTCCATGTAGAGCAATATTATTTTCCTTTAGCTTTTTTACATTTTGCAATGTTGCAGCTACAAAGCTTGATCCATTTCATTTCTACTTGATGTGATAAACCCACATTGCCTGTTTCTCAACACAAAATGCATTGACGATTTGAAGAGCAACATGTATTTGTATTCACTCCCCTTTTCTCTCATATCCCAAAACAAGATCCAGTTTAATCAGTTGCCTTCAGAGATTGCCTAATTAATGTCTAGAGCCAGCATGCAGTAAAACCAGCCCCTTGTTCTATGCTATTTGTTTCATGCAGAGGGTCTGGGCTCTCAGCTGTTGAGAAACAATTGCTTCCTAGAGGCATGGACAGTGTTGAGGTTAAATTTTACCCATTCGCTAATGTTTGCCCATGAAGTATCTATTGTGCCAGTTGTTATCTAATGTTGCCTGTGCTGTAAACAACCGTCCTCCACTGTGACAAGAGAAGTTCTGTTCTGATCTGAGCGATCTGTTAATCAAATATTTGGAAGCGTGACCAACATCTGCTAAATGTCTTCATTCCCTTCCTCTGCTGCCATTGATAAAACTACAGACAGAATACAATTCCAAAACAACAGAGAAAATCTACTTAATCTTTCACAACTTCTCCTTCTGTTTGCTGATGGACTGGTAGAAAATTTATCAGAGACAATCCAGGTCAGGGGGAACAAGCCCAAACTGTGCTGTAAGCAAGAATTGTTTCCTAGAGGAGTTGCGCAGGAAGGCAATGGCCAGGCTAGTTAACTTGGGGTAATGATGCCAGATAGTATTATGGATGCATTGTGTCCCGCGGAGGCAATTTAGACTCATTCATTGAGAATGAGTCTAAATTAGCTACTTTTGAAATCAAGTAATCATTAAACTAACACTGTTAATTTTTAAAGGATTGATGAGTATGGATTACTTTTTTAAGCTACATGTTAACACTGTCCAAAAGTATGTATTACAGTCTAATTTGTATAATCTCAGTACAAATACAGTTGTTGGGCTAAAAATTTATTTGAGATCCTTAATGAACAAGCAGCACCGTGAAGCCCAAGGAAGACACCACAAGTCAGGTCAAGCTCCGTCCATGGCTTGTACAGGTGTGGGGTCATGAAAAAGGCAGATCAAATCTCTGCAGACCCCACACATGCTAGACACAAACTGTTTTGACCTCTACCTTTCAGTCAGCACTATGGAGCACAGTCAGAGTGCCCAGATCGATACCATGAATGTTTGCACATTTACCCATGTTATTCTTTTTTGTAACAATGTTGGATACATAGATGTGTCGTAAAAGACAACCTTTTATTTTATGTTCTCACATATTTATATTTTGCATGACTTCATTGAGAGCAAAGTGGAACCGATTTCAAATTCCTTACTTTGGTGCATAAACTGGGCGAATAAATCTGATTCTGATCTGTCTGAAGAAATCTTGCTCTTAAAAACTTGTTCTTGTAAGATTAAATGTGGAAAAGTTTGAAGGGTATGAACTCTTTTCCAAGGCACTAACTATTCCAGAAAACGTCAGGTTCTTACTTCTTTTGTGTAATGTGTCTCCCTGTTACAGTAAGAATAAAATTTGCATTAATATTGCACATTTGGTTTCAAATGACATGGATAAGTAAAAAGAGCTAGATATTGACATGATAGGTTATTTCATGAGCTTTAATTATATTTATTTTCTGGTGGCTGTTACCTAAAGGTAATAAAGAGAAATGCTTGCAAATTACATTTTGAAATGACATTTTGTACACCCCCACATCTTGTGAAACACACTGAGTAAGCTCCTTTTCACTTTATCATGAATAAAAAAACACCCTTTATTGCCTATTGAGAAATGTCTGTGAGTATTTCCTGTGAGTATTTCCTAAGACCATAGTTGACACAACTTCCTTGACACTCTTCTCTAGCTTTCTGCAGTAGAATTTTTTTCCAGGTTTTTTACATTTCAAAACTCACTCCTTCTTCTGATTTTAACTGCTACATTTGTCTAGGCTTGTTTCCGGTGAATCTGTGTCTTGTGGTAAGAATATCAAAGGCGATGTTGCACTGTGTCAGCGTTTAGACCTTTTCTCACCTTGGAGCACAAACGCCAACGGCCAGAGAGACACAGACAGCTCACACCCTGACATCTGATCATATCAGGCCTGACTGAAATAGGGCATGAGACTCACCCTGCTGTGAACACACACTTTTAAGAGAAAACACACACATACACATTTTGACGTGTCTTTGCAAGCAGGTTCTCTTGCTTGTAATAAACAGATACCTTTAAAGGTCTTTCGGCTACACGTCCTTTCACAGTAAATCACATTACATTCAACAACAAAACAGAAAAAACTAAAACTTAACAAGTTTTAGTTTTACTTACTAACAAGCAGACTTGATAGTAAGGAACACGTCTGCGTGTGAATGAGGATTATTTTTAAAATTATATTTAAAATCAAAATAAGCTTTTCAGAAAAACCAAACACCCTGACATAATGTTTTCTAACATAAAGCAATGTTTATTGCAAGGTGTCTCAAACATAACAGAAGCAGGTATAGTTTTTCAAAAGATTGGGCATTCGTATTTTTAACAGAAACACCCCAGGTTTTATAAAACCACTGAACTTAAGTTCCAGAAGAGCATTTTTTTGAGGCCTGTGAAGAGTTGGTGTGGTGTCCATGTCTTTACAAAAAGTTGTTCCATCACTGTTCATGTCAAAATCTGAAAAGTATTTTCTGCCTCTTTAAAACGAGGATGCTGTCAAGCGTTTAGCTTTACTGAGACAACAAACATTTTAATGCACTGATTTTAAATCTGCAGCAGCTGGAAATCCACTGCTTAATATCTCTACAGGGGTCTGGTTCTAATATTATGACAAGATTAATCCCAATCAGCCCTAATATTTTCCAGCATCTATGACTCCAATCTTTCCCTTGATTTGAACTTTCTCAAGAATATATACAGTATATATATATATATATATATATATATATATATATATATATATATATATATATATATATATATATATATTTTTTTTTTTTTTTTTTTTTTTTTTGGTTTGTTTGTTTGTTTGGTTTCATACCAAGCAAAGTTTGGTATGAAAATGACCAAAGTACAGAACAGCTAAAGGGAAAAATGATATGAAATACAGATTATTTGTCTGTAAGGAAAATTTGATTGTCTCTGACACCAAACATGCCACAAAATTAATTATCAAGTGGCTCAGTAAATTACAACAGTTCTGTCGAGAGGAACCAGCTAAACTTTAAAGAAAGCCATTGTGAAAGGTATTTGGAAGGATACCTTAAACCTTTAATCATAGTCAAATAGTTTAGGACACACTGCTAGCAAATACTAAAGAAATAAACTAATGAACTTAAAATAGTAAACAAGTAAAATAAAATATCTATGAAAATTACCTTGCTCATTCCTCTGGCAAATAGAAATAACTTTGGAAGTTTTTGGTCTGATGTAATTTCTGACAGAGGAACGAAAGGATTAGGTGTTCTTTGTTTTTTTTTTTGTTTGGTTTTTTGCTTGCAGCACATGCAAATACCTGATTTCCACTTTAGCTATGAACAGAAATGATGGCGAAGCTAAAAGTTATTACGATTATTTACAAAGAAGAGTTCTTGTCATATACAGATAATGATTCACCCAAGTGTAAAAATTGTGATAAACTTAGTGATGATACGTAGATGATTAAAAAACAAAGCTCTATGGCTGAGGAGGATACATTTATGATGCAACAGTGATGATGATGGTATGGCTGTCACGCAAAAAAAACAAAACTACGCCGAAGATGAAGACAGATCTGCATTGCTCAACACTCCATCAAGTGTGCCCCCATTGTGCTCGAGCAAGAGCCGCCTTTCATTACTCTTCATTGAGCCAATGAGTTTGACGGTAGAAGAAAAGGTGGAAAGTCCCCTCATTTTCCTTTCCCCATCTAAAAAAAACAAAACTGAAATCAATTCCATCTATTGGACTGTGCTCCCTGACTTGCTGCTCAGCCTGCTATTGATGCAGCTCGCATACAAATCTGACACCTCTTTAGCTCGCCTTTGTTAGTCCTTCATTGCCCATGCCATATGGCTAGTGAGAAGGCTGCAGTGTGTGCGTATGTGTGACAGGGTGGACCTCGGGGTCACAGGAGGGTTACGGGGGGGCTGACCTGCTCACAAAGACTCCCTACCCCATCAGTGAGGTCTATGAATACATGGGGACAAGCAACGCTGAATGGCAGAGCAGAAGCCATGGAGAAGTCGACGCTGGTGGGAGAAAGGGACACAGGGGGTGTTGAGATAAGGCATTAGCAAGATGGATGTTTGGGGGGGAGGATTAGGAAAACCAGAGAAAATGAAGAAGACAGGGGGTAGATGGAGAGAAGTAGGGTCAGAGCTGTGATTAAACTGAGAGCTGGGAAGAGAGGACATAAAATATAAGCAAAAACATGCTTACAATGGCTTACAAGTATGTGTGGGGCACTATTGGAGTGTGTGATTGTGGCTTTGAGTTACCTGCTGAGTTCTGTGCGGTTGTGAGGGATAAGAGGTGATCCCTGTGCCACAGGGATCTACAATAGGCCAGCAGGTCTCTCCCTGTGTGAGGACAAGGCTCTCAGCGTCCTATGCAAGTTGGTGTGTGTAGGAGTGTGTGTATCCCAGCAGGCTGTTCTCTATAGGAAAATTTGTCTGTGGTCCTGAGAGATTCTCATTAACTACATCTGACAGCCAAAGCAGGGAGCACACAGTGAGGTAGCAGGTCAGGAAGTGTTACGAACTATCCTCATATTGCTTTTGAAGTTTCCATGCAAAATGTGTTCTTCTATCCTGTTTTGTGTACTGGAGTAATTTCAAAACACTATAGTATTAGTGAAAGCAATAAAACACATATTTCTAATCCAGTAGTTTCTCACTTTGATGCAGATAAACAAGTACCTATAGCATTTCCTAATAAAATACATGTGTATACAATTCCTTGCAAAGGCATGAATGCCCCAAGGACTTAATTGCATTATGTCATATTACATCCACAAAATGTTGTTTTTTAGTCATTTACTAACATAAAACAACACACGATTACATGATTGGTTCAGAGTGACTCTCTAAGTAAATACTTTGCAGAACCATCTTAGTTGTAATCTTTCCAGGCATATCTCTGCTAAACTTTCCACATAGTGAGACAATTTTGAACCTATTTTTCCTTTAAAAATAACTCAAGCTCAGTTAGCCTGAATATTGAATGTCAGTAAACATGACATTTCAGGTTTGGCAACATATTCTCAATTGGATTTAGATCTATATCATTCAAACACACTATTATGCTGTAATCTAATGTATTCAATTGTAGTTAGTTGTTAATGACCTTTGTTCTGTTGGAAGGTGAATGTCATACTTGTATGTCTTTTGCAATATCTTTTGTTTTTTACAAAGACAGTATTACATTTAGGGCAGCTGTGGTTCACTGGGAGGAGTAGTCATCTTGGAATTAGATATTTATTATATATTTACAGCATCTCCAAAGTTACCATGGACATCTTGGCCGCTCCTCAGCTTCTCTGCTTAGGTTGTTTTGGTGGGTTTGCAGTTGTGCCATACTCCATGTTGGTTGATCAACTGATCAGATTAGATGTTTTATTGGACATTTATTCTTTTAGAACTACACACTGCTTTATACTTCTCCACAACTTTATTTCTGACCTGTCTACTCTGTTATTTGGTTTTCATTATGTTTTTTTTTGTTGTTGTGTGCATATTGATTATCCATATCTGGACTCTATCATATTTGTCTAGTTATTTTGATTGATATGCTTGTGAGGTGACATGTGAAAAAGTTCATGTGGTAGAAATACTTTTTCAAGGCACTGAAGTTCTACTCCAGCAAGTTCAACTTAAACCCTTCAAACCTATGCAGATAATTACAGATAAGCACATATCTGCAGTGTGTACTTACAATTTAAATGAGACCAACAGAGTAAAACTGTTTTGGCTGATAAGTTCTTCTGATTTTCCTAACAGCACATATACGTGTCAGGCTCTCTGACTTTAATGACAGCATGCGGCTAAAAACTTGCCAGACGGCAAGAAGTCCTTAGAACAGAAAATAGGGCAAACCAAAAGCAATAGAGGCATTAAGGATTGCTGCCAGTTCTGCTCCCAGTAACCTAGTGCAACCATCACCACAGTTACTCCATAATGGTCACACTATTACAAGACATTGCATAAGATAGATGCTACTACAAGGGGGCATTATCACCACACCAAGAGAGCGCTATCTGCTTATTACGTGTGTATGTATCTGAATTTGATGGGGTTGGCAGAATGTGTTTGAAAGTGGGACAAGATGATCTGAGAGATGAGAGCTGGGAGAATTGCAGAGAGGTGTGCTTGTGGTTCATCATCTCTGTGCGTGTGTGCGTGCCATAGTGAGCTGCCCTCTATTTAGAATGGATGGTTTACACTCTGGAGTCATAACAGAGCACCATGGGGAAACAAAAGCGCCTTTCACATTCACAGCCTCTGCTTCTAGTTGCTACTCCTTTCTCATTGAGATCAGTTTCCCTTCTCCATCTTTTTTTTAAACATGTCATTGTCTTACAACACTAATATATTGATTCTGGACTAAAACATAGGATTTGGTTAGCAGTGGCTGTCATTTTCTTTCCTCTGGATTGCATTGCCCTTCCATATCTCTGCTCGGCTATCATCTATTTTCAATGATCCTGCCTCTAAATTTTTCTGTTTTTTTGGGCTTTTTTTTTCATTTCTCTAGCTCCAGTTTCCACCAGGTCCTCAGTTCGTACCACCACCACCGCCCCCTGTCACATCTGTTTCCATGGACCTGATCCACCAGCGTGAATGCCAGCATCCTCCTCCCTATTATTAGCAGAACACAACTCTCCGACCGTTCACCTCCCTGACTTCTGCTCCCTTTTGTCATGCAGACTTGCTTGAGCCCAGTAGCTCTTTTACAGTGAACAAAACCCAACATTGCTAAATAGACAGCAGAACAGTTGGTCGGTTTATTGTCTTGCTCAGAGAGCATGTTTGCACTGCTGCTTTGGGTATTGGTGAATGAGCATATGTGCATGTCTGAAGTGGTCATTTGTCTACACCAAAATGACATAATGAACCCTTCTGCTCTGCAGCAGAGAAGAAGCATTTTCTTTTGTTTTTATTCACCACAACAATATTAAAGACTTTTTTCCCCTCAAAATGTGATGACACATTTGCTGCTTGTTTTATCCTTATGAAAAAATTCACTACGTGAAGACAGATATGTCAGGCTTCATACTGTGGTGGGTAAAGGAGCTTATTAGGAGTAAAAGAGTAAAAATTGGGTCAAGACTTGTTTGATCTTTGTAAATGTAAGGGCTAAGGCAGTCAACTGCTTAGACCTTATCATAAGAAATGTCTTGGCATGTATGTGCACATACTCACATGCACACATACCATAACTGAAAGCTAATTAGAACAGCATCCATTTCACGTTATGCTCACTGCAACTATACTGTAAGCAAACGCAGAACACCAGTTTAGTTTTCAGCAATACAAAAGTAATCTAATTAACTGTTGTCAACTTCAAAAGATGTCCTCAAATATAACCCATACAAAGAATGCATACAGAATTACACTGTGTTGTTAAATGTTATTATTATGAATTATTATCATAAAAAAAACGAAAGGATTCCATTACTAACTTGATCTGCATAAGTATTTATTAAACAAATAAAAGTATACTTATCTCATTAGCCGTTATAAATTTAAGTTTTAAGTTCAGTGTGCCTGAACCAGTGGTATCCTTGTCATGTTTGTTAGTAAAATATTTTCTGAAAAGACAACATTCATAGACAGATCATAAGTGCCATGCAGTACAGGTGAACCTGCTCTGCAAAAACACCTTCCAAATTAACAATTTTGAATGAAACATGACACACATTCCATGATGAATTACAAAAAATCAGAGGTGCACAACCAGATACCGGGCAGTGTCTTAGCTACAGTATCACTGTAGCTAGTGTGCATATATATAAAACAACTATATTAAGCACTCTTAAGCTGGCGGCCCTTCAGGCATATAAGACACTGGGGAAAATTCTGAAGTTTTGAACTAGTCAAAGTTAATTTGACTAGTAACTTTTAAGCCCTAAATCAACTTGTTTTGAAGAAATAAGAATGGACTTTTTTCATTTTACTCAGCGTTTCAGCAATTTGGCTTAAGTTTAAAATGAGTAATTAAACAGAGTTTAGAAAATAACATTTGTCTGCTGTTTTTTGTAATGTAATTGCAGCTAAAATAATTTAAGACTAATGTGTAAAAAAAGAAATTGCCACATTTGTCTATGGGAGAGTTGCTATTTTGTTTTCATTTGAAATAACATTTTCTTACTAGTTTTCCAAAATGCTATGCTGGGGGAAAAAGCATTCACAGAGTAATAGAAAGCAGATAACAGGCAGAGCTAAAACAGAATTCAGTGAGCAGTTTGGACTCTGAAATAGTTGTGGAAGTAAATGTGGCATTAACTGTAAACAAGGTGCTTTATGAGTCGATAAAATGCCATTGAGGTTTAATTGGGGGAGTGATCAGTAGACTTTGATGATGATAACTATTAGGCAGCTGTGATAGAATTGAACCTGCAAAAAAAAAAAAAAAAATCATTTCACAAGCGGCGGCAGGAGTCAAGTGTTATTCAGTGGCAGGAGGTTTATAAGAGGTCTTAAATTAAAATGATTTGAACCTGACAAATTCTGAGTAAGAGGTAATATTTTTTATTATTTTCTCCAATGAATACATAAATAATGTTAGCTTTGGTCTTATATTGTATAGCTCTAGATTTTTATTATTATTATTATTATTATTATTATTATTATTATTATTATTATTATTATTATTATTATTATTATTATTATTATTATTATTATTATTATTATTTGTTTTACTAATTTCTGGCTTGTTAAATCCTGTGCAGATTTTCTAAGGTGTCTAGAGTAAACAGGAATTCACCCTGTACAGATGTGGCAACCAACCACGTCCACGCTAACACCTAATACCTTGCAAAAGTATTCACCACCCTGAGCTTTGTCACATTCTATCACACTGTATGACAGAAGCTTGCGTCACATAATGTATGGCACAACACAAGACAAGACATGATTGTGACATTGAAGTGAAAAAAGACATATGGTGTGCAAAGTGTTTTACAATTAAATATCTATCTTGAGTGCTACCTGGTCGTTCCATTCGATCTCTTTTATTTCAAATACTTTGTTGTGATGTACAAAACAAAAATTGTGGACATGTTATCACTGTCCAAATATATAGGGACCTAAATGCATGTTGTAACAGTCACGTTAGTCATGTGTAACGGGCTTTAGCAATCATATTTGCAAAACTGAAATGAGTGCAGTCTAGGCCAACGTCTTTTATGACATTTCATATAAAGATTGCTCAAACTCTAAAGTACTTTAGCAAAACTTAAAATGAGTTTTTGTGCTCTAAGAACAGTGAGTATGGCACTGCAACGACACTGCTTTAATTTCCTCTGTGAAAGCCAATTTCACTATCGCATTTTCTTGATGAAGGCGTCCTTCAAAAACCATCAAAATTATTTCAGAATACAGTCATTCAAGATCACATGCCTTTCACGTGTGCAGTCTGTACCTAAAATCTGTCTTTTTTTAAGTGCTCAGCTGCTTGTTATGTGTCATGCTTTACTCTCTTGTACTTTTTTCTGATAAAACCAGTTGTTTTTTGAGTGGCTTAACAAAGACGCACGACATGATAAGGCTTCCACCTCATTGGTGCTGTGACAAACACAGAGACCCATTCTGAACTCTGAGAAAGAAAAACAGACCCATTTCACTGTGTATGATAAATATACTCATGTGAGATATAGTCACTCGTACAGACACTCATACTGTAAGAAAAGGCACATTGTCCAAATTATTCTTTGATTTTTCCCCCTCTTTCAGTCTAATCAATTTCTCCTCTTTCTGTATGTCCCTCCAGCTTTATCTCTATTTGCCCTTCAACTTTATATTGCTCGTTCTTCCTTTTTCTCTTTCCTTTTACCCAGTCTTTTTTCTCCCCTCTCTGGTTTATTTTGTGCATTAAAATTCCACTCTCCAATCCTCCCACCCACATCTACTCCCTCCGTTTTACTGAAAGCAGGAATGATACACTGGGTTTAAGCTAAATTCCTTGTCTGTCTCACTAATTGCTTGCTAAATGCATGATGGAGAAAATCATTTTCAGCCAGCAGTGGAGTGAAAGAGCCTTTCAGTATTGTTCCGGTTGTCAAGGCAACGCAATTAAAAAGCCACCAAGAACAAATGTGCACTCAGGATAGGAAGGTTTTAACACAGGCATCTCAGCCGCTCCTCATTCTCCTGCCTTGTTTTACTTCCTTTTCTTTTTGAATTTCTAATTTGGTCCTTGTTTTGCTTCTATTGTCAGTTTTAAACAGCTGTGTTCTTTATTTTTCTTTTAAAAAAGACATTTCCTCAAACTTAAAAAAAGATATCTTCCCTTTTGAAAAGACCGTATTGAAGGAGCAAAATGACAAGCTGACAAATTTATTTTTACAACAAATTAGAGCATTTGTAACGAAGCGCTTTGATGAAACAATACTAATCCATTTAAAGAGACTGGTTAGAAGATGAATGGTCTGTGTTTGTTGTTTCTGCACTGTGTCATTCCAAAGTAAAATTCACTTAATTTCAACTCCCTTCTGTTTTTCAGCGCTGTGTTTTTTTCATATGACTATTTCTAGGTAGAAGACCACAATAACAACAACAAAATACACTTTCTTGATACACTGGTCATGCATAGCATTAAGATCAGTGACAGATGAGGTGAAGAATATTGATAATATCTTTATAGTTTCACTTGTTGATGGGGTGATATGTCAGGCAGGGAGTAAACGTTTTGCTCTCTTGAATTGTGGTAGAAGTAGGAAAAATTTACCAGCAGATCAATTTCATTGTGTTTGACCAGGGCCAAACTGAGAAGAACAAGGAAAAGAGTCAAGCTTCACTGATGCACATTAGTATGATTGTGGAGTTACTGTGGCTCAAATTATTGGAGAAATAAGTCCCGCTTCAGATGGAAAGCAGGCAGGGTAAACGGCTTGTTCAATGTGGGGTAGCATAGCGGTAGACTGGTCAGGAGCTCATGCTGGTCATAATGTTTTTCCTGATTTGCTGCATATCTCTTTCCCCCACATTTGTTTCTGTCATATTCTTGCAGTTCTTTTGCTTATTATGAAACCATTGTGTATGAAAGTACAACAAGGTAATAAACGAGCTCAGTTAACCGATCCCATAAAATAGAAAGATTTTGGAAATCTTAGAAAAAAACACCTTTAGCTATTCTCTAAGGAGACAAACTAAACAGGATCATTTACCCAGCAGCCTTTCTCCCCCATCAGAATGATGTATGTGCAGGTGTTGGAGCCCATTTCTTCTACCACCTGTTTATTGTTTTTCTGCCTGGCAGTGGAAAATGTCAGCTAGAGCAAGGATGACAATATTCAAAACATTACAAGGATCTGTAGAACGAATTCATGCCATGGATTGCTGGAAGAACAAGAAGATGTGTGTGTGAGTTCAGGGGGGAGCTTGTGGGGAGGAGAGGGGTGGTTATGCCACATTCGAAGTGTTTCTGTCACCGGGCCCAGATGTTGTTCGTGCTCTACTTTCCTTTTCTCTGCTGAGAAGACACAGTGACAATTTGAGAATTGTGCAAGTTCGAATACAAAGCTTTGGTTGTTTTCATACAACATGTAGTGTGTAAGAGTGTCAGAATTGGGTTAAATTTACGATGAAAGTTCAACTCAGAGAATGAGATGTTCAAACAGTTTGACATAATGTGATGAACTATTCAATAATTACAGAACCAAAGTGAAAGCCTCCCTAGATGCATTTTGCACTGATATTCTCTATAGTCTCTACTTTATCATTATCACTTTTGCCATAAAATAATGCATAACAATGTATTGCCCCGACTTTTGCTGTTATTACAGTTTCAAACTTTTATTAGTTCATTCAATCCCCTGAGATTTATTGGTACCTGGCACCAAGATGTTACTAGCAGATTTTTTAAGTGCTGCAAGTTACAAAGTAGGGGCTTTTACAAGATATAAAACGTCAGTTGTTCTGTTCACAAACTGAACTTTTTTTTGGTAATTCTAACAACCTCTTTGGTATTAAAGTAGTTCAGAATAGGGTTAGGGTTAGAAAAGATATTGTCAAATTAAATTTAGTTTGGGTTGCGGGAGTACTAAACCAAATCAAACCATACAAAGACAAAATAATAAACAAACAAAAAAAAAAACATTTATTGTACTTTAGCTTTTAGAGATGCCGATTGGGAATGGAGAGGTAATTCAGGAAGGAAAAGACAATCTATAGAATCTATAGGATTATTCTAGTTCTCAATATTGAGTGTTTCAATATTAAGAAAATATTTACTTAATTTATTTACCAAAAACCAAAACTGAGATAACCCCAATGACATCACTGCAACATTAAGTCTGAGATTTTCAATGAAATTCAATGAAGTTCTGAAAGATTATTTCATGTTTCTGTTTGTAATTTTGGTTTATTCCTATAAAGTCTGTTTGAGTTTATAGGAATAGATATTATATTAGCACTATAGAAAAGTGCTAATATAATACTTACAGTTGACAATTGAGAAAACCAGTACCAAACGTTACATTTTAATGGGTGTTATCACCAAAATTATTGATGCATATCAAATAAATTGGTCAGTGTTTCATTGATTATGGTTTAGCAAAAAAGCAATGTGATCAAAGTGTGGCCTTAAAATATATTCACAGATGTGTCACCTATTAACTCAAAGCTATCAGTGCGTGTCTTTTTATTTGGTCCATGTAAACTTTTCAACCATGTGTGATTGCATACATACATGCATACATACAGACAGATGCATATATCAATAGATGAGTGTGTGTCTGACAATATCCATCATTATCTCAGTGCATAAATTTGTAAAAGGGATTGCAAGACTTGATTTTCTATTACTAACCTCTTCTTCAGTTTTAAAGGCTAATTCTACTGCAGGGAGTAAGGATGTGCACATTCTAGGCGCACACATTTTGAACACCACCATGGAGATGATGAATGTAGAACTTAAGGCAGTGCTTAGCACCGGGGATCCAACTTGGAGACACAGAGACCCACTTACCACTTTTCTAACTGGGTAAAGTGGAAGCGGAGGCCACAATGGAGCAGCAAGTAGAGACAAAGATAGGTGGTTTGCACAGATGGTGGCTAGGCCCAAGGGATGTTGCTCGTTGATGTGCTTGGGCATCTGTATGTGAGTCGATGGTTAGTGTCTCGACCTGCCAGTGTGGATCCTGTGAACTGTTGCCAACTCTCATGACAGGAGTTTTATCATTCTTATTAAAGAATTTTGCTCATGGGATCTATAAAGGATCTAGCTGTCTAGTCTTGGACAAAGCATGTTGTCACACTATTGCATATCTGCCTTTCTTTTAAAGGACATAGAAAGCCATGATGCCACAGGAAATTGATGTTTCTGCATTAGCCTACAGCACAATCAGATTTATGGATTGAAACAAAGACATACAGTATTTACCCTTTTCTTGGTGTTCAATTGTCATATTGTCAACAAAAATATATACACACCAAGGCATAAATATTTACAATGGTGGTAACGGTGGTAGAAGTTTGCCCTGCAATCGGCAGGTTGCCAGTTCAATCCCTGCTCTACCCTCCTTTGTCGTTGTGTCTGTCCTTGGGCGTGACACTTCACGCAACTTGCCTGCTGGTGATGGTCAGAGGGCCGGCGCATGGCAGCCTCTCTTCTATCAGACTACCTTAGGGTAGTTGTGGCTACTATCCAGTAGCTTGCCACCATCAGCATGGTGAATGACTGATTGTAGTGTGAAGCACTTTGGGGTGCTCTGGAATTGATAAAGCACTATAGAAGTACAAAGCCATTTGTACTTCTATATCTACTCTTAATTAAAGTTTACAAATTGTTTAGGATCAATGTTTGAATAAACCAACATGTTTTTAAAGGAAAAACGTACTTTCCACTTTCGAAAGTACAGTACATGAACATTTTGATCAAATTGTTACTTTGAAGAACATTGGGAGACGAATTATTGTCAATAATTTAACCACACAAGAATTGCTTGTCTGGCTAAGTGAATCTTCACCCTACATTTTACAAAATGGTGGTGGGTATGAACAATAAAATACTATCAGTTTGGTGATAATTTCCAAAAGTACATTTACAAGCCTTCTAAGGTCTGCTGCTGTCAAAGCCACAAAAAGTTGAAAACATCCAAGGATGTAAATAGTTTAGATAGGCACTACATACACACTGTACATAGCATTAACAGCTCTGCACACTTTAGAGATGAGTTACACCATCAGACATTTATATGAGCTGTATCCATTGTCCATACCCATTTAGCTTTGTAGGATTTCAGAGTGGTTTTTGGCTATCTCCAGGAGTCACTCGGAGAGAGGCGGGGTATAACATGGACAGATCACAATCAACATAATATATGCTGCTTAGCTCATATGATAACACTTTTTAATTGCATTTTACAGTACTTCAAAAGATGACATGGTTTATCCAACACATTCTAACGTCTATCTAGTTTTATCAACTGCATACAGCATTTATTCAACTTTATTTTCAGTTCAAATGTCACTGGATGAAAATATGCTGTGTAGTATTTTCATGATGCACACTTATTTCAAGGTACTGTCTTGAGCTTCCTACATGTGTTCTATAATTAATCAAGTTTATTACCAATAAATATCCAAATAAAGAAAAGGATAATTGCACAATTTCTTTTCTTCACACCAAGCTTCGAATCGAGTGTTTAAGTGCTTTATGTTTCCACTCATTACAGTTTTAGAAAGGGTATATTCAAGACTCTTATTTTAGAAAATGAGGATAACGTGTCACCTGGTCTGTCCTCATAGTCATTTTCCTTTAACTTCACTACTTAAAATGTTTGCCCTCAGGCTAACATTAATATCACTGGCTTAGTAGGACAAAAGCACAATTGCAGTGTGTAGTTCTAATTTATGCAGCCCTTCTGATGCTGTTTAGATCATCACATTCTCTGATGCGAGTCACATAGAAAGACATATTCATACAGAAATAAATATCTTCATATCTCAGAGGCCACTGATTAAAATGTACAGAGGTGGTTAGAGTAACCAAATATAGGAGTAGCACTACTTCAACATATTTTTACTCAGGTAAAAGTAAAAGTACTCATCCAAGAAATTATTCAAGTAATAGTAAAAAAGTATTTTATAAAAAAAAGGTACTTAAGTATTAAGTAACTGATCAGATTATCTGATTAATATTTTTAAATGATGTCATTATTTTTCAAATAATAAATAACATGATTACAAAATTACAGTCAGGCAGAATGCAGTATACAGACTTTTCCAAATAATCTTGTTTTTTAAAAAAAAAAATGGAACTAATATTTACAGTTTTCTATTCAAATATACTTTATGTTAGAACAAGGCAAAGTACTTGCATTGCCAAATGTCACATTAGGAGGTAGAGAATAGCATTAGAATAACGATTGTCTACAAACACAACTTTAACAATTGTGTCTGCACATATTTGTTTTATTCCTTTATTCAGTGAAGTTACTTCCAGTGGGAAGAGTATCCAAAGACCAATTTCAAGTAAGAGGAAAGATGAAGAAATATTACTCAAGTAAAAGTAAAAAAATGTAGTAAAACTACTGCTAAAGTCATTTTTGTTTCCCAAAGTTACTTAAGAATGAAGCAATGCGTTTTGGGAACATTATTTCCAGTTGTACATAAAAGGCTATTACAGTTCTATACTGGTTCTGTCCAACCATGGATGGATGGAACCAGTAGGTTTTCAACCTGGAGTTATGTTCTTTAAGTATCTCTTTTATTCAAATGTTTTATTGTAAAATTTAGAAAGGTACACTTCAATACAACAAAAATAATTGTCATGTTGCTTTGAACTCTCCGAACCCACATGCAAAAACACTCTCAGGAGATCAGATTAAAGGTTTATTTACAAGGACAATAGGTGTGTAGTTCAGGAGCGTCAGATCAGGAGCGGGCAGGTGCGGTCGAACAGCTGGTTGGTGGGCATAACTCGTCAGGGAGCTCAGCGGATGGAACTGCAAGCTCCTTGCTTTGCGTGGAGTGTCCAGACAACGGGAGCCTGGGGATCACAGAATAGGACAGGTAAGCGACGAAACAGACTGGATATCTTTAGAGATCACGGGACCAGATGTACCACAAAGGCGACAACACTCTGGCGACGAAGTGCCGGGAACCCGCTCCTAATATGCTCCCGCTGATGATCCACAGGTGTGCCGAAACACACCTGTGGAGGGGGTGTGCGCATACGCCAGCGAGCTCTTGAACGCCACCTAGAAGGAAAGCAGAGGAACTGCCGAAGCCGCAGATCCTGACAATAGTGCTACTTTCTCTTGCCAGTTTAATTAGTGAACACTGTTAGAAGTAATATTCTATATATGTGAACATTTTTTGTAATAATGAGTGGATTCCAGATGAAGGTATCACAACTTGAGTTACATGGGCTGTTTATTAGGATTTATAAGCTCAAGTGAGCAAATTTAAACACCTGATCATGTTTCTATACTGAATTACAAACACTGATAGAGGCTGAAGATGAAATTATTGTAATGCTCAGCTTTGGCATACAACTAGCATATGTCAGATTGTACAAGAAACAGTTTTGTTGTAGTGCTAATCTGACTTAATTATGATATTACATTTCTTGATCTGGCTTAAACTGAGCAGACCAACAGAACGTGGCTCTCAGTACATTCTCAATGTCTGTTGGTCCTTGGCCCAACACCCAAGGACCAACAGATAAAAGCTATTCTTTATGCTGCCTAAGTAAAACGGTAGTGTTATTATAACTCTGGTTTTAATTGCTGGAACAAGAACTTCCAGGGGTGGAAATAAAAGGAACTGAAGCTAAACAAGTATTGGCCCTGAACTAATTGAGAAAACTATGGTGTGACTTTTTAATTAGAGTCAAGCTTCTCATATGTCCATAACGTTTAACCTCTAATTCTATGTACAGAAGAATTATTTCTGTTTCACATTTATATTTGCTGACAGATGTTAGGGTCATATTGGAAATGACTACAGTTTTTAGAGAAAGATACAATTGCTGCTTAGTTGCTACATAAAGTAACAACAGCATTTATTTGTTTGCTCAAAAAATACATTTTGTGCAACTCTGCATTTACAGTGAACTCCAATTTTTGTGCTACTTTTCTTACATCCTCATTACTCTTGCCCACCTTCATTACTAAATTATTCATAAAGCCTTAGGAGGAGTGCTAACAGTTTTGCATATGCACAATTATGGAAACATGCTTTTGGAGTTTTCTTGTTGGTGTTAGCCTTTTCTTTTTATTTTCATATACAGTATGTACATCTCTTTACAAGTGTAAACACACTTTGAGGTTGTATTATTTTTAGTTTTTTTTTTCCATGCAAAGACTTCTGTTCTTATGATATGTCTGCCTTTTAAAACTGTTCCTACTATTTCATTAAGTGCAGTCTATTTTTATCATTTTTCACCAAGGTTTTTAACAGTATGGTAGATACAGATTCCTTTTCAGAAAAGCTAGTGTATTCACACATTACTAATGTGCTCTAGTTGCTTTTTGTCCCTTTGAAAAAAAAGGCATTTCAACTATTCCCTCTATTTGAAAGACTAACACTGCATATGGATGCTCAGCAATAACTCAGTAACTTATTTCGTTGCTTAGATTTTATGTCTCTGTTGATCTGTGTACAAGAATAGTGGCTCGCATCACCCCTTCTGCTGTGGTTGTATAAGATACAGCAATGTTTGTATTGAATTTTCAACTCACACATACACACATAACAGTCTAACTAAGATTTTTAATTGAATTGTCATAAGACATACATGAGAAAAGGCCTAACCCTATCAATAACTGACATTTAAAATAAATACCCCCAAAAAAATATTGACCAGGCACTGAGAAAAAGATTTTGTGAGTCTATTAGAAAATGAGTCATTATAGGACTGATTATGGATTGAGGTTTGGGAGAGAGTTTTTTAGACATGAATTTAGAGAGGAATGTCATGAGAAGTGTTTTTGTCCGAGTGAATAGTGACGAGCTGCAGTACTTTTCTCATCTACGATTCTGTGATTTTATGATGAGCTGCAATGAAGAGTAGTGGTAGCATTGGACCAGATGTTTTTGCAAATGTGATGATATGCAAAAGGGATTGATATATTCTATATATAGTTAGGGAGACTTTGAAAAGGTCAAAAAGTGTAGATTGTAAAACTATTTCCAGACTTGAGAGATGAACTGAGGGCCACGGTCAGAAAGGATTTCTTGGGGTATGGTATGGAAACAGAAAATGTTTTTTGCGTGTAGTAGTATCAAGACTGTGGTTTGAAAGGAGTGTTGAATTTTTTTATTGGTATTATGTTGAAGCAGGCTGGAAAGTGGATGATTTCCTGTTTTATTTGGGGTGTAGATGTGACGGGCTTCCTTTCCCTGACATTTTAATGAAATGAAAGCTACCAGAATTTCCAGTTCATGAAATTTGGTACCTCTGATTCCAGGGTGGCAAGAGAACTTTGGTGTGTGAATCTGGGGATAAGGCATGCTCTGGCTGAGGGTGAAGTTTCCTGTCAGAAGGTGAATGTTGAGAAAGAACACCACTGATTCAAGGGCGAACTGGACAAGAACAGGTGCTTGGGAGAATTTTTTCTTTAGTTTGTGATATGCAGTGTTGGCTTCTGGGGTAAAGGTGGAGGTGAGGGAAGAAAGTGATGGGTCAGTGCATTACTGCCTTGATGTTGTCCAGGTCCAGAGAAACCTGTTCACCTTAAAATAATGTAACCCAGGAATCTAAGAGATTAATGGTGGAGCTCATATTTTTCTACTGTAACATATAATCAGTTTTTGAGGAGTCACTAGAGAAAAAGGCCAACGTGTTTTAGTTAATCAGCAAGAGTCTTAGAATAGATGAAGCTATTATAGAGACAAAGACAAAGGGTTTGAAAGACACCTGGAGCTAAAAGGCATGACAAGAGACTTCATTAGACCAAGAGGTGTACAGAAAGCTTTCTTCCATAAATCTACTTGGTGTATGAAGGCTAGGTGGAAGGTGTTGTTGAGGTCAGGTTTTGTGAATATGGTGGCTCCATGAACTGGTTCAAAAGCAGAACAAATGACTGGTAGAGAATACTTGTTTTTAACTGTTGACAGGTTGAGTCCTCTGTAATCCATGCAGGGTCAGAGAGAGCCATCTTTCTTGGAAACGAAGAACAACACTGCTCCCAGGGGAAAAGAGGAGTGTCTGATGATATCAGGTGCTAATGATTAATTGAAGTCTCTGGTCCCTTGATCTGGATTTCCAGATAAGGCTCCCAGATACTCGGGCATTCTGTGAGCTGTGCAGACTCCACATATAATGTCCGCCCACAGTTCAGATTTTATAATTGAGCTTACCGATTTGTTATATTTCTCATTACAAATTCCTTCATTTTCCAAAATCTAAATGGATATTAGCTAGTTTGATGAGCTAGTTGGGCATCTATCCACCAGGAGAACCACCACACACTTGTCAGTGCTACACAGAGTGTAAATCTGGATCCTACGCCTCATTGTGACCGTTTGTGCCGAAACGCAATCTTATCAATTCATTGTCACATACAAAATAGTTCAAAGTGAACATTTTCCGCTTAGCAGTTTACAGTGCGACACCTAGAATATGTAAGTGGCCGTAAAAATCTTCCTTTGAGTGCACATGTGTGGTAGACATCTGCTTTGAGTCCACATTGAGTCTGTCTGGACTACAGGTGGACCAGGTGTGTAGGAGGTGCACAGCTTAAGGGTTCCACCCACACAATTATTCCTTCTGGTGGAGAACCTGCTGCTCCAGATTTCTGCTTTATCCCAGTTGAGACCTGAAGCTACAAAACATAGAGAAAAAATACCATGCAAACACAGCATTGCCAGATTCCTGACAGTCATATTAAAAGATTGTTTTGGTTATTTAGTTTAAACAGTGAAACATAAATGAGTGGATACATCAAAGACAGGAATATTTTTTCTGAGATATATTTCTGTTAATTTTGAGGATTTTGTTTAAAAAATGGGTTATACAAAAAGTTCAGTTTTTTTTAGAAAATTTAAATATTTTTTCACATCATAAAAAGCATAAAACAAAACTTCAAACCAGGATAGACCATCACATCATTTTCAGAATCATCTATGCACAAATGATCTAAATTGAAAAGTTTAGTTTACAAAATATTTCATAATTATCATTTGCATTATATATATGTGTGTGTGTGTGTGTGTGTGTGTGTGTGTGTGTGTGTGTGTGTGTGTGTGTGTGTGTGTGTGTGCGTGTGCGTGTGTGTGTGTGCGTGTGTGTGTATATGTTCTGTGCTGTGAAAATGGAAGCTGAATTTAATTTTTCAAACATTAAGTTCATTCTGGCTCAGGTCTTGCTGCTGTATTACTTTGTCATAGACCGTTCTTTCAGAAACGGTGAGAATATTTACCATCAGTTCCAAAAGAGTAGCTGCTTTTGTCCTGTAACACTCTCAGCTGTGTTATCTAAAAGTTAGTAAGTCACAGAAGGTTCGACAGCGGGCTGACCCAAAGGCAACATGGTGGAAAGCCGCAGTGCATTTGATATCCCAAGATCAATTTACAGGTCTGGCAGTATATTGACCCATGCCCTACAAAACATTCATACACACATGTGCATGGCACAGTTCCTTTGATTAGTGTCACAGAAGAGAAAGTGTAAGAGAGCACAATATTTATCCAAAAATATCAAATAGCCAGAATCTATCAGTTGATGGGGCACATGTTATCGTTATCATCCATGACACATGTACCTTTACAGCTGTGTTGAGGCTTGTAGCTCATCATAGTTACATTTATTTCCGCATCCATAACTGACGACTTTGTAAAAAGACAAAAAGGCTCTACCCAATAAAAATTTGTTTACTCTTCAGCTCATATTTTAGGTTATAAAACGAAGATTGATCAGGTCATGAGGAGAACATTAGAACCCTCTTCTGAGTGCAGTATCTCGAAGACTTAACAAACCGGCATATAGTGGAGGGACTTAAAAGTTCTCTGTGGTGAGCTTATTATGCTTCAAATTCACCTTAGTGATGAATGATTACCTGTAACAAAAATTTCTTTCCAAACCAAAAAATTACAGGCAGCTTTCATGTAGATGTTGCAATTTCTGATTCAGTTTTTAGCATCGTGACTTTGACATCCACTGGGATTCTTTAAACAAATGTGTGATCAGAATACTTTTCATTCAAAAGACAAGATCATGAAATAACCTCTTTTGAATCAGTCAGTCAGCTTCATAGAAGCATAGCTGTCAAAACATTATTCAGAGCAGATTATTTTCCACACCAGTTAAACACAGTAAAAACAAGTTTCCAACAGTTGCTTTTGTGAAGACAATTCTGTACTCCCTACCGGCATCTCCTTAAATGTTTCCCCACAGTTCCTGAAAGAATGAAAAATAGTGCTCTTTTCATACCCATTTCACTTATTTTCATTAAAAAGATTTTCACAGAAAATGCCATTGCTGCAGATATGTCATCATCCATATATACAGTAGTAGCACTTTTCAGTTTTTTTTCTGCGTAGATGGAAAGGTTCTTTTTGTGTCAGAAAAGTGTAATAAAACAACTTGTCAAATTTGAAAAAATCTAAGTCCTGTTGTGATTTATTTCTGTCATACTTTCAAAGTTCTAGCTCTAAAACATGACGATATATCCCTCTTATCCATACTTGAAATTTTATGCTGAAATTTTTGCTGAATATTACAGAGGCCCAGCAAGGATCCATTTTACGACTGTGATTGCACTCTCTAACTCAAGCCAGAGTTTAGGAAAAAAGCACCTCTGAGTGCTCATATATGCAAAGTGCTAGCATATTGTAAGTACCTCAGTGCCATTTTACATCTCTGCCAATCTTGTAATTTTCATCCGAATGTTGCATCTGCATTGCCTTCGCTCTCAGTCTATGTTATTATGTCAAAATTCACAGCTAGATTTGTCTTTTTGTGGTAGCAGAGGGAGGTTTCCAGTGCCTCTGGCCAGGTTTTAGGGGCTGTCTGTGCAGGATTGAAACTTCCTTTATGCTTGGTGAGCACATAGGGATGAGGGGGAAATGGAGCGATGTGGGGTTCGGAGGGGTTTGGAGGGAGTGGAAAAGATCTGGGGTGAATGGGGAAGGGGTGAGGACCCCCAGCGTTGTGCCTGAGGTTTCCATCTGTTGGCAACAGGGGTGAAACATACACAAAAACTCTGACTGATGTGCATGCATGAGTGCTCACAATCATCATTGTCGTTATTTATGCATGGAAACATGTTTTTTTAAAAGTTGAGGGGTAATTATAACAGAGCAAATTGAACAGCACACTGATTGTCAGCCATTTGAAAGAAGAGACCATGTCAAGAGCTTTATGCATTTAAAGTTTAACTTTGATTATTAAAGATATAAATCTGGTAACATTGTATTGCTCAGTTTAATATCACTTATTGCAGAGAAGGCACGATCTTTGCCTACTGTGCAAAATAATGCCTGTGGTTCAGAGTTACATCAATAAAATGTGATTTTATTTTTTATGATGTTGGAAACCTTAAGCAGCAAATTTCAATTGTCTAAATCTTTTATAATATAAGCTTCCGTCTCACTCATCCCCCAGAGAAACATCTGTGATTTTTTTGTTTGTTTATATGGAACAGTCTTATCCAAGTAGAAGCCCTTGGAACTAACATTAAGACCCATTTTTATTGTTTTGCAGTGACAATAAGAGCACAGAAGCCAGGGAGGCAACAAGGCCCAGGTCCCAAGCTCCGTTGTCTTGCCAGGGTTAATAGCAGCAGAAATAATATATTCATGCATGCACAGAGTGTCACGCTCAGCCAAAAACACACTGGTAGAGCTCCTCAGCTGAATCACCACTCAGCTGAACAGTCTCCCTGAAAGCCAGTCAACCTGAGCAGGGAGGGCTGAGGTTGAGGGTGTAGGTAAAATTGCTTGTTAAAGATCAACAATGCTATTTACACCAGTCAGGTACCTATTGTTTTACATTCAATGCGAATATAGAAACAGCTTTTTCTACAGTGAGAATGCACAAAAGGAGAAGCAGTGAACTAATTGGGAAAGTTGTCTTTCAATAAAGAAATGGAGTGTAAAAACTTAATGACTTAATGATCCAACCTGGTGGTGGTGAAACACCTTCTACAGAGATGAATCATCATACAAAAACATAAAATATGCATTTTAACTGTGGACTACAACCAGTTTCAATACAATATGTGACACCACTACACGCGCAAGGCCTGAAGATTATTAAGTCTGATGAGCAAGCAACTTTTCTAGTCTATTATAAATACACAAAGTCGTTTGTTGTTTACTTGATAAAGATTGAATACAGTTTACTTTGGCTAATATTCATAAATATTTTCCAAATGGAGCCCTGAGATGTCCAAATCTAACAATAACTCATCTTTATGGGATCTGAAGAATTTTATATCTTATGCACTTATGTTATGTCATACACTGTCGCTTATAGAGGGACTAATTGCTAAGGTACATAAACATTTTCAAAAGTTCTGGTTTTAATATTGATAAACTTTTGTCTTGTAGCATATGATTCAGTTGACATTCAACAAGTTAAAGATTTTATGTCCAGAAAACAACATTGGTAATCACTGAACTAAAGCTACAGCTACAATGGCTGGAACCTTTAGAAAACCTTAAACCCACCCAGGTAGCTTATGTAGTATCTTTTAGTTTTTTCTGATGTCATGAAGTTTTTACATTACTAAATTAGCTAGGTCATTTAGTAAGTTATTAACAAAGTCTATAAGACAATTTTTCATCAAAAGATCTGTCTTGTAAACTATTCATGAAACAATGGGACCCCGGGTAAGGCACTCAATACCTGGTTTTCAGAGGTGTGGTTTGAGATTGTTTTTGCTGTTAAAATTTCAACCTTAATCTTGATGTTTAAAGACAACAGATGATTAAAAAAATCAATTTTGATTTTTTAAAATTATTTTATTATTATTTTTAGCCAAATTTCCTAAAAAGGCACAAGCCAGGTTTGCCTGCTGATTACACTAAATAATAGAATTTACTTTGGCCAAACTTATATTAAATGTCTCACTACAACTTCTGTTAAGTTTGCTAGTTAACACTTTATATATCCTTTGTTCAAAACATGGTGGGTAATGACAGCTTTTTGACTGTGTGCAACAAAATTCTTCTTTTTTTTTTTAATTATTTTTACTATGATTTGCCTGTCACCTTCTGATGACCCTAGATTTCTATTTTTTGTAGTAATTAAAGAAGAAAGATGTAGAGCGGTAATTAGTGCACACTGGTATTACTGGCAGGGAGATTTTTGCTTCATTAAGAGCCAAATTACTTATTTTCTCTCTGGTTTCACTCTTTTTGCTAAGCAACATCCCTGCCCTGGTATTTGCTTCATTTTTAATGGTAAGCCAACTCAAAGTAAAAGAGAAGCCTATTTCATTTTTTTTTTCAATAATGATCTATTACTTTTATATTACTAATGATAATTCACATTTAAGCAGCAGGCGCTTTCGCTTCAAAGTGATTTTGGAACCATGAGTTGATGGAATGTTAAATATTTTAATACCTGTGGTAATAGCTGTGAAGTACAGCTGTACTCGTTAGAGGTAATCTTTAAAACTACGTTCAGTCATCACTGTGGGATGTGTTAAACAAAGAATGAACTTGTGAAAAGGTGCACATCTACTTCAACACTTCCAACAAGAGAAGAGGTGCCAGCAATGAAGACTGGATAGAGTTCACTTCTTCTGAAAAAGCATTAATGATGTTTTTCACCCTCTGTTGTTTGAACAGCTAAAAATGCTTCTTCAGTCCAGGCTCCACAGTTGTTAGCTCCCCTCAGCAGAAAGGTAAGGTGCTGAGTCGACTTTTTGTTCCCAGGATATAAAAGAAGAGCTATATAATGCAGGCATGTATTTCAATGAACTAATGTAATGTAGTTTTTCAGAACTTTTCTTGTTTAACGAAATATCTACCACCTATATAGAGTAGAGTGAATCATATTCAGGCCCAGTGCTCATATGATATAAACCAGATTATGAGACATGATGCGATCCTGCAGTTTCTATCTGATGTCAGATATATAGACATTGATGAATAAAATCAGATGCAGATGATAACCTTTTGAGGGTGGTATGCAACAGCTTTGCTTGTATTTGCAGCACTGAATTCACTTCAACAGCCTGCTTGAGAACCCTGACAGCGTTCCGCCCAGAGTGGGATTTCCCCCTCAGAGATAAGCAAAATCCTTCACGTCTTATTGCATAATTTTCATGTAAATATTGCGAGCTGTAAGAGCATGTTTCTGTCATCTTTATTAATGTAGAGCTTGAAATGTTTACCCAGTGTAATTTTTTTAAACACTTCAAGTTAGATCAGATTGGATGGAGATAGTCTGTAAACTTCAATTTTTAGGTCTTGACAGAGGTATGGGGCTTGACTGACTAACACAAACATTTTGACCTAAACCAACCGCATTGTAGGACTGACACTTTGCATCTTGGCCAAAAACTTAAATATTGATTTTATTTGTCCAGTGAACCTCTCTCTATGTCTTTGTTTTATCCCCCGTATGGCAAGTGGGAGACATAAAACTGAACTCCTTGCAGTTTTCTTTCAATAATCACTGTCTTTTTGCCACTATTAAAAAATTTGCTCAAATGAAATGCATAAGGATTGGCTCAATTGTTTAAAATAATTATGAAGTGAGAAAATTGGATATATTTTGGAAAACATGCATGCTTTTAATCCTATTCATGAAGCCATTTTAAAAAAAAGTGGCAGAAGTTTCCATTTATCTCTCTTAACTTTAATACAATCACTGAGGTCCTTAAAGTTAAACTTAAATAGTAGCCTTTGCTTTCTGGGAATATTAATACCAAGATATTTGAAGTGACTGGTGGCAATTTTAAAGGGCAAGCTGGGGAAAAAATGTTATCAAGCCCATCTGTCTGTGGGGATTATGTTTTAACACACAACCAGGCAATCTCTAGTACTTTGCCCCTGATCTATCTGATTGGTCCCTTAGTGTTAATGATTTTTTTTTTACATTAATGTTCTCTAGCAAACTGTGGCCTCATCTATCAGTCTATACATTCAATTAACTATAAGACAATATTAATTTGATAAGATAATGCAAATGTAAAAAGATACATTCGAGTTACAGGAAAAAGAATCATCACTGCATAGTTTTCATTCTGTGTTGGTATAGAATAGGGTATAATAACACTACATTTGAGTCACATGACTATCACAAAATTCTCCATCTGATCTGGAGCACAGTTTTGCTGTTTAATCTGTTTATGATGAAGGATATGAAATGAATAGTGGATGAAGGAACATTGCCTGGAGGAACAGATATCACCAAAGCCTTTGCAAAAAAAAAAGACAGAGCGGACCATATTTCATGCTCCAAAATAACGATAGAAGTAAAAGGGTAAAAAATGAGGAAAGAGGAATCTGATGAAAGGGAAAGTATTTGGAGCCAGATTACATCAAACGCGATACAGCATGGGTTTGTATTTTATGGGAAATTAAAACGTCTGCGGAGGACACAGGTTGTCGAGCGCTGCTGATTGGTGTCCTTTGATGAAAGCACATGATTCTCAAGCAAAATCTTCTCCCTTTTCATCTTGATCTTCACAATTAGCTGATAAACCGTGTATGTATTTGCTGTCTGTGTGCATTTTATATGATTTCAAGGATGCCCAATATGATGCCAATGTGATGGGTGCATGTAAGTATACAGTTTATGCATATGTTATATATGTATAGATGGTAGAATATCCATTCTAAATGAACTCCAAAGGCAGGCAAAGTTTCATAGAATTGCATCAGCGTTGCGTTGTAGCATCAAGCCCTCTCTGTTTTGCCTGTGAAAACAATAGCTTATCTTCTCCTCCTCTTGTCCGCATCTGACAACATCAGCATTCAAGGCCTCTTTAACATCCAGACAGTGATGAGCTACTTAGCAGCACAAGCTCCCAGGATTAACCACTGATCTACTCATTCACTTTAAGCAGAGCAAACAGCTGACTTGATGATAGCGAGGGTTTAAAAGTTGGAGGTGAGGCACTTATCACCAGAAGAGCCACTTGATGTCTCATCTTTCACTTGTAAACTTTCACTGCGGTGAAGGTGATGTAAACCAGAGCATAGTGAAGGTGGACTGGCTTGGATGGCCTCTCGGTGGGAAAAGAAAAGAGTGTATGGATCTGGCGCAATGGCATGTAAATTAATTCAGTCCCCTTTTGTCTTCTGGGGGCCCTTAGGGCACATCGTCTGGTTGCAGTATGGGGTGGTGCTTTGAGGGCATTGAGGTGTACTGATGCGTTTTATTCAGTAAAATAGCAGGAGGAGGATTTTATTTTGATCTATTTGGGGTTAAAAGAGACAAACTTATTCAGTGGTGTATAACCATTGATGAAGTGTATAAAGTTTTATTGAATAGTTTACTATTATTGTTTGAGATTCATTGTGTTTGGGGCGTAAGCTTTCACCTTGATTTACTGTTTAAGAACCTAGATTGCATTCTGTCTTGTGAGTGCATCAACGAGTTTTGTTTCGTAAATGTCTTCTTAAAAATCTACTCTTGGAGTAAAACTGTGGCTTCTTTTACGTTGTGGTCAAGGAGAGGACTTTCTAAAGACATTTACAGTGCTTTGGCTCTTGACCTTTTTCCTATTTTACAACTTTAATGTGTTTTTGAGGAGATTTCATGTTATAGTTCAACACAAAGAACTGTACAATTATTAAGTACAAGATAGGACACGTAGTTTCTGTCTACGTCTGAAGAATGAATCAGCCTGTCCTCTGTGAGACAAAGGTTGAAAAATTATTTTATAATGTAAATGCACTTTAAAGACCTCCACACTTTAAATGTGACCTGTCTGCTGTGTTCCTTGGTCTTCATGTTGCAGTTTGTTTTCTAAGTACTTTGACAAACCTCTGAGATCTTCAAAAAATATCTTTATTTATTCCATTTATACTATCAGTTTGGCAATAAGGTTACTTCTACAGGGAACTGATGGCACTGGATTCCATTTACTGTTATCACAAGTATATTCATGCCACACTTTTCAGATTTATGAAAAAAAGAAAAGGTTTGTATCCCTTTCACTTCACACCTATGTGCTACTTTGATTTAACGAATCTCACAATATTAGAATCAAATGTACTTAAATTTGTAGTTGAGAACCTCAAGAGACATGAATACTGTTGCAAAGCATGGTCCATGGTAAATGAATTGAACTTATGCACTGCTTTTCTAATTTCACAAACCGCTCAAAGTGCTTGTCACACCAAGAGTTGCTTTATTTATTACAGTATCAGTAGGTAACTTGGAGTTTAATGTTTTTTCAAGGACACGTCAACATTCAGAAAGGGGGAAGGAATTACTTTTTAAATTCCTAGACAACTGCTCTTTTCCCAAAGTCAAAACCAGCAGCAAAAAAAAAAAAGATATTCCTTTCTCTCACATTGTGTTCTTCTTTGTCATCCAGATGCTTTGAAATGACCCCTTACCACTTTATCCTCCAGCTGGTTCCAATAACCAGCTGCCGCAAGGAACTCTGTGTTATTGGTAAAAGATGACAGTGTCTACAACGCTCACACTGATTCACTCTGTGTGTCCATGTGAGGCTTAATATTCAGGAAGTCCCATGACCTTTACACTGCATCCTACTCATTCCCAAAGCCACACATTAACCGTTCACACATGCGCACACACGCCTACAATCTTCTCAACAATATAGCCTTGGGGAAAAAAATTAACGCATGGTTTCAAATTTTGGGTTGTTTCTGTTTTTCTTTTTTGTTTCCATCCATCCAAAAGATTAATTACTCTTGTTTCAGAACCACTGCATTTTTGAAAGCTTAAATATGCAAAGAAAAGAGAGAATAATAACTGTAGAAGACAGTCACTTCCTTGCCAGAAGTGGAAAGGAAAAGACACTCATATTTCTTGTATTATTGAATCATTTCTTGCCCTTAAGAGGTACCTGTGATACAAAAAGAGGGAAGAGGAAGAATTAGGCAGTGTTATAGAAGCAGTTTAGAATACCAAATGTTAATTCAGAGAGCAGAAAACTTCCAGTTGCCCCAGTGTGTCTCTTTATTTCTAAATTTGGGCTTAGTGTTTCATGTACCATGAATATACTTAGCTTTAAAGAGCGTAGATTTACAAAATTTGTCATGTACCCGATACATCTGAAATATTTAAGAGAGTGCTCCCAAAGAAGCTAGTGCTAATTAGCGCCAACACTCTGTAAACAGCTCTCTCACTGCGAGCTGGCCAGCCTCTCCAGTATTCTTTTCACTTCGTGGTTAACTGCATTAATCGAACCACTCCTGCAGTGCTCTGTTTGTGGATAAGGAACACTTCCCCCGGTGGAACAAATTAGCTCCATTAACTGTATGATAAAAGAGAAAATCTCAATTTCCTCATGTGAAGTCAGCCTGCTAAATGCGACTTCTTGTGAAGCTTTTCAAAGGTTGGAACATTCTGTTGACCTGTGAGCATATCCTGATCTATTTGTGAAAAAGTTTAGCCTTTTTATTTGTCTATTTATTTACTGGCCATCTATGTTTCCCATTAGCTGCTATTTAGATGTCTGCAGGAAGTGCCCAACAGTTCACTGAGGTCTCATGGGATTTTGAGTTCATGGGAACCAGAAGCAATTTTCCAACTACTTTTTGAGTTTCTTCACATCCGCTGCTCTACTCATTTTCCACTCTAATCATTTTCTTTCAATCGTTAGTTTTTTTTTTCCTTGCCAACCTCATTGCCAACTGTACTTTTTCTACATTGCCCCCTTTCACTGTGTTCCCAAGACTCTTTGTGAACATCTTAACTTACACTGCATGCAAAACTACCGACCTTTCAGCTGCTCCTTTAGACCGATCCTCCTTTCATTCCCTTGACTCCATTCTCCTGAGTCAGCTTAATTGCCATCCTCACCTCCATCACCGAGTTCAGGCGCTTTATCTCTCATCTGTATCATGTTTCAGCGCCGTTCGTCTATCATTGCTCTCTACCTGAATCAGCTTCATCATGTCTCTATGAGATGGAAGTGGCTCCCTTTCAACACACCCATACACACATCTAATCTGGCACATGTGTGACCCCCTTGATCCCTGCCAAAACCTCTGACCTTTTTTCTTCCTACTCTTCCTGGCTGCATTAAAATGAGTGCCTGTTACAAGAGCTAGCTGGGGCTTAGATTGATGTGTAATGAAATGGTTCTGCTTCTAACTCCTTCTGTTCTGTTCCGGCTCAGTTTTGCTTTCTCTCTCACAAAGTCAAATGAAATAACTAGGGCAATCAAGATGGCTGATTGGAGCGGAGGATATTGGAAATGTGTCTGTGGCTTCACAAATTGCTGACCTAATACAGGGGAGTGAATCCGCTTTTGTTTAGTAGGTCAGTACTGCAGTAAAAGTCGATGAGATCCTGCTTGCAGTCTTTTTAATATTATTTAGAGAAAGGTATCTCAGACTTCAAACAACCAAACAGGATTACAACGCCAGGTTCCATAGCAACTAGTAATGAGCAAATCTCTTTAATGAAACTTGCCATAACTTTAAAGCATAAGAATAATAATTTATCATTATAATATTTACCTGGCACTCTATGCTGCTCTAAAATCTGACAACAAAATGCAATAAATATGCTAATTTTAAAAGAAATTTAATATTAAGCTGACCAGCTGAATTATGTTTCATGTCAATACTACCAGATTCTACATCATCAAAACAATTGAAGTTAAACTTCCAGAGAATTATAATGCAAACCTCGTGTGACAAATGTCTGTGTTTATTGAGCTGACTAAAAACATCCTTAAAAGTTTTTTCTAAATTCCATTTCTTTCCCCATTTCTAACATTCAGACTTCCATGTGTTAAAAAGTAAAACCCATTCATTTTATAGGTTCTGCACTGAAGGAAATAAATACGACTTTGTGCAACATGAAGTCCTGCCTTATCTTCCTGGGGTGTTTCTTTGTATGCCCCACTGTTGTGAAATGTTTGTAGATATGGGTTATTAATCAGGTGCAATTCAGTTTTCTGTGGTCCATTCCTTTTACATGTGGCCACCACCTCTTTATATGTTTTTCATAACTAAGATACAGCTGATCATCTGGGAATGGAGTTAAATGCTCAATGAGCCAATTTTAGCTTTACCCATCTCATAAGTCCAAGTATTGCATTAAGTTATGTAATTATTAGATCATGGTGGCTGTTTCTGTAGCAGCATTGAACATGGGCAGTATACACAACTTGGAACAGCAGAAAAATTTACAGCAATAGGTAATTTTGCTTTTGCTTTGAACATTTTTAATGATTAATACCAGATTCCTGCACTGCATTTTGATCTCTCCCACAGAGAGCCCTTGCTGATCTGGTAGCATCACAGACCAACAGAACAGCAGTGACTTATACAGTGTCTCTTTTGCAATGAAGAATGAAGAACACTGTCACTTAAATTCAATTTTCAATTTCTAGATCACTGACTATTGTGGTTTATTCCATTATTTATTTGTTTTGTATTTTCTGGTTTTAAAATAAAGTGAGGTCTACCGTTAGGTTTGTTATTTTTGCTGTTCAGAACAAATCCAGGTTGAAGTCCAGGCCTGAAGAATCACTGGTCTGGAACATTGTTTCTTGAGTTTTGTTTTCTCTGCATCATCCCCCCCCCCCCACTGTTCTCAGAGGATCCATAGCTAGTACAGCTGCTATCCAGTTGTTCTTCTTGGCAAGCCCATCTTCATTCATGTATAACCCCGACCAGCCAGGGAGTCCAAGCCGATAATCATTTCTGCACTCTCGTTGAGCATGTGAATCCGACTGTGTTGTTCTTCACGTTCACGAGCGTGCAAGCATATAAAACACTGCTCTGTTCTTACTCCACTTCCCTATGTAAGCATGTCTTTGCTATACATACCGTAACCCTGGACCTAACCCAAACATAAGGCTCTGCTTGAGAAGCCCAACAGCTGCACTCGATTACATTAAGTACCACAGGCAGAACAGACGCACTCTCTCCAGCCACTGGCTCCGGCCATAATCAACTTATTCAATAAGCTCGGAAAAATGCAGTTCTGTGCTTTTTTGGACCCCCTGCACCCCCAACACACACAGAGATCTTGACAAATCTCCATTCACACACACACTCTCAAAGACACTTTCTCATCACAGAGCGCAATTATTACTGATGGAGTTTCCTGTTCGGGTCAAGAACATGTATAAACATTCTCATGGACATCTCCGCTGGAGGAATGTCCTTTTTTTTTTTTGTTTTGTTTTTTTCACACACATTACCAGGAGGCTTAAAATCTAATCCACTGAGAGGTGAGAAACGGTGAGCTTGAAGGGAGGGAAGGTCTGAAACGCCCATTCATCACAGCTCTCGGGATAAGAAGAAATGCTGATCATGGATGTTTTATTAGGCCTCCCCGGAGGTAGACACTGGGTTTGCAGGATGCGTTGTGTTAATCATGATGTAGTATGTTTGAAATGCTGAAGGGAGATGTTAAACCCTGATTAGATTTAACAAGGCGCTGCAAAAGTCTGGGGTGCTTTCTTGTCAAAAGTAGTTTGTCCTGACTAAAACACACGTAGAAGTGCCAGTAGTGATTCAGATTCGGCATGAAAAGATTGCAGTGTTTATTTCCTTACCTGATGCAAATTGAGGTGCTGCCAAGTTCATTTGGCCATCTTCATTTTTGGACGGTTGAACATAACATGGCCAAGACTTGTTGAAAATTTAACCAGCAAGAGTCGGGGCTGCAGTTTCCATCTTCTGACCATCCATCATTATTGGATAGCCATTTCTGCATTAGACTTCTCTTTGAGTATTTTTTTTTTATTTCATTGTTAACGTCTAGATTCCTTCACCTCTCTTTTACTACACTTTTACTTACTACAATTATCAAAAGCCACAGCAGTTTTACAGCTATTTGAAATTTTACTGAGTGCATTCGCTTCATACATGTGTGCAGCGTTTTCATAAACAATTGAAACATCAATGATGTTTGCAAAGAACATAACATGTCTACAATATTTATGCTGCCTTCCAACAAGGTGTCTGATTGTTTTAAGTTATGTGTGGACACACTACTACTAATTCATTATATATTTTATAAATTCACAGAATATCAACAGCAGGGCAATGCGTTTTGAGACTGACTTTGTGCTGATTAGAAACATTCTGGAATTTTATCAATTACAAAATTGCTTGCCACTGGCAATATATTGCAATAATTACAACCCAAAACAATGTACATGGCTGCGTCTATTCAGAAAAGACTATGCCTATCAACATCGTTTTTATGGCCACTTGAGGTCTTCTCTTTATTTAGTCTAGCAAACACACTATTATTGAATATTTTGTTTCATCTGTCCTGCCAAAAACCACCTCAAACACAATGAATGTGAAGCCAATTTTATAAATCTTTACTCTGTCTAAACCACATTTAGAAACCAACAGAAGTGTCTGTGTGGACCTATTTCCACTTTCTATGTTTCTGCTACATTTTCATCTGATTTACAAGCAAGAGACATTTTCTCTTGAGTATGTTTTCAACAAAAATTTGCTGGAATGGCATGCATGTTTTTGTGGTAGCTTTCACAACGGATACCTATCTTGACCTGCTTATTAACGCTCAATTTCCATCAGGTTTAAACAAACAATATGGCCTCTCATTCCTTTTAAACATGTCCTCACGTGCTTGTGATTGGTGAGAAGGTTTACAGCTCTTGGTGAATGCAAAATACTGCAAATCAGGAGATTATTTAATGAGCTACCGCATCCAACCAGCAGTATCTGTGCTTGTTAGTACAGGAAGAGAATGTCCTGTATAGGGAGGCTCGGCCACAGAGTACAACTTTCTTCAGTCAGCAAAGCGACACTGGAGCTGACAGCTCGTCTCCTTGAGTTGGAGCTTCTCAGGCAGATGCTCTATGGGAGACAAACAACCCTGAGGCATGAAACTCAAATGTTGCTTTGGTAACATTCCCAAAAATGGTTTGATTGTTATTTTCAGGGCATTTTTTTAGCATTATGAAGCCTATTATCTTTTCTTAAATTAAATTTATCTTGCACTCTGCTGGGGGCTTTACCTTATTTTCATTGTCTGTTTTGTGTTTTCTGATGTTATTTAATCATTGCAGACACTTTTTTTCGGCTTTTCTTTTAGATAAATTATGTGGCAATATCTGGTTCTCATACTTTAAAATATATATATATTTTTATACATTTATAAAACCTTGTTAGAAATACAACAGTAAGCTTAGATTCCTATTACCCAAACTGAATGAAACTTTACTTTTTACATGAAATCTGCCTCTTTCTAACCAACAGAGGCAGAAAGCCAGTGGCATATCATGATTCATTTTCTAGTTCAAATAGCTGCACCTGTAGTGTGCTGCTTCCAGTTCAACATCCTGAATAGCACATTCACCAACCACTGATTTACTACAAGAAGCAATAACAACTCATCCAGGCTCAAAGTGTTGAGGATTTGTATGGTTCTTTAAGTCAATCAGACTAAATGAACAACAACAGTTCTTTTTAATGTTAGACTTTAAACAATATCTTCTGATTTAGGTCAGTAGGAGGAAATGCATAAGGTTTGTTACAAAAACAATGATTTTGACTGCCACACACACACACACCATAAGGGATTTACAGGCTTGGGTATAAAACATTTATACATATTTTATGCCAAAAACTTTGCATTCATCCATGTAAATATTGTGGATTATAAATAATTACTGAAGAATGGAACTGTAGCTCTCCTACTTTTAGCTCATTGTTACTTTAATCTCTCACTGCTAACAATTTTCCAGAATGTAAAACATTCTCTTGATTTGCTGCAATAAGACTATCCAAACAAAGTTTTACAAAATTCATATACATTTATGTTTTGTCTGCATTGCTTATGAATTACAACCTGTGTCTGGAGATGCCTGCTTATCATTGCAAAACTTCCCTTCAGTTACTGTTTAATTTAATAACATTAGTACACAGTTCCTGTTCTCCTTATGAGTTATTGTTGATCTATGATTTGTAGGTTCTGATTTGGCAACAGCGTAAGAGTTTGTTTCATTCATTTAATAGATTCATTTTAATATTAGAATCACATGCTAAATTCAGTGTTGCATTTTCACCTGAAATATTTTCTCCACCATTTGGGACACCAAACTATTTTGGTGAAAATTTGTCTGATAGCGGTGTTAATTTCCATGATCTATTTGTAAAAGGTCTGTGGTTATCTACAAATGAGAGACAGCACTGAAAATATAGTTAGTTTTCATTTTAAACCTTTAAAATTTTATTTACTATTACAAACATTTATATCAAGTTTAACAGCAGGATGCTTAAATATAGGTAATTCCCAATGTCTCAAAGGGATAGAGATAGAGGAAGAAAAATAAGAATCATAATCAGTAAAGAAAAAAATGAAGAAGACAAATTCTGATTTGACATTTGAACCAAAGACAAATTATTTTCTTTTCCTCTCAAATTTACTCTGTCAGGAAGTTAATGCATCACATATTGAATTATGCTTGAAATACTACTCAACTCAATAATTAGAAAGTGTTTCTGTCCTATTTTCAAATACGTGTCAGTGAAAGTCCTCAAACCTATCCGTACAGCTGTGTGACAAATTGACGAGTGAGTTAGCACTTATTCAAATCTCCATTAGATATTCATGCTCTTTCCAAAAGTTTGACTTCTCCAATTTCCAGGAGGACCTCTCAGTGAATTCCTTAATGCAAGGGGAAATGGAAATGCGCTCTGACTGCTCAAGATAAGACTTCTAATTTGCTACTGTAAATTGAAGCTATTTGTCTTCAAACCCCAACTTCTGTTTCAGCTCAGCCATATCGCAGACTGAAATATATCATTCAAATTAATCCAAAATTGAAAGCACGCCGTGGAATTTTTCTACAGATTTTTGCCGCTTGGCAAGGCATGAAAGTGACTGTGGCAGAGGCCACTGTAATTTGAGGTCGCAAAGGAGGGTAAAGGAGGAATTAGAAAGAATTTCTTGCTATTCTGTTTTTTAATGTTAAATGTATTTTTTTTTCTTGTGTGTTTTTGTGATTCATTAAACCTGAAAGAAAGCAGAAGAGTTTGTCAAACCTTTTTAAGTTCTCCTCTCTTTCTGAGGTTCCTCTCCGCTATATTTATTCATTCACATTTTTCTATTATTTCACCAATTTCATTTCATCACACTTCACTCTGCCTTCCTTACAGCTCCTATTTTCCCTTGTACATTATTACACAACTGCATCACAACCCACAAGTGCTGGTTATCGTCATCCAAACCACAAAGTGTTGATTCCCAAAATATGTTTTGTCCACAGGCCAACCCCTTATTGACCAGTGACCTTATATAGAATACTGTAATCCAAAGACTGTTTATATTTTTAACACTCATTGATTCTGACTATCAAGAATTCCACTCTATGCTGGAAAGCACCTCTGATAACATCTAATGGTCCTCAAATGCACACACACATGCACACGCCTGCATACACAAATTAATGGTTGCATTGAACAAAAACTGGCAGTGTCCTGTGTCCGGGCATCTTAATGGTCTCCATATGTGCTCTTGCTCCCACACAGCAGTTCCAACATGCCAGATTTATAAATCATAATCTTCAAGCTCCTCCAAAGGAATAAAAACAAACAAAACCAAAGTCTTTTCCTCTCTTTTAAAAAAAGAAATCCATTTTCCTTCAAAAGAAAATAGTACTGCCTCCTGTAAGAGATGAGGAAAAGTGCTTAAACTCAGAGAAATTTACGGCAGCATCCGCAGTTCAGTGTTATTTCATCGACAGGAGCTGGTTCGGTGTTACATAGCCATATGAATGTCCCATTGATCAGCAGTGTTGCTGCTCATTTCTCAGTTAGACAAGACAGAGTGAAACCAGGCGCTGGGTATGAATAGCCAAATAAATGTCAAGCTGAGGGTGTGTTAATCGTTTTCAAGTGTGCATTTTTGTAGCCAAATAAATGTCACAGTTAAGAATGTTAATCGATTTCTGTGTCGTTTTATTAGCCACTAGTAATCAAAGTCAAAGAGTGCTGGTAAGTGTTTTTGTTAGTAATTTGGTTTTTCCGTACCTTGTAGCAATCATGTATCTGGTTTGTTAAACTACTGAAGTTTTATTAGCTTGCAACTGTCAGACTCTACAATAGAGGCCAACACATAAACTTAAAATTAACAGTGCTAATAAATTTGAGACATATTTATGTTGCAGGTGACTTTCCTGTCAGAGACTCTGTCACAAAGGTCACTTTCTGTCTCTTCTGTGGTGCGCTTGAATACAAGTCCTAAATTCAACACAGGTTGTGTGTGGACTCCTTTTCAAAATACCTGGAATGGCCGTGAATACAAAAGTCTACAAAGGGCCACCAATGCTCTTAAGGGTCTGTTAAGTTTCAAAAACGTTGCATTCTTTTCTGATTAAGAAGACGCGAGTCAACTGATTCCTTTCTGGACATTTATGAGAAACATCGGGGCAGGAAGTACAGGTCAAACAAGGGCCCTCCTCCTTCGCTTTGCATTTAAAATTCTGAAACAAATGGAAAGATACTAAAAATACTGTCAGAATCAGGGGTGGTGACTTATGTTTCTGCTATTGGGTGCTCATCATTCACCCAATAGCAGCATTTTTGCTGTAGTCATTAGAAAATCAATGACAAGTGTATTCTCCTGGGCACACGTGGGTGCTCAGAAATCTCTGTGGGAGGTCTGACCCCAAAGCACCCATGGAATCCCATGCTTCAAAACAGAACCAATGCTAGATGAGCTCTTTGGCGACCATCTCCACTGAAGCAGCCAGTCTGGTAAAACTCAGTGCAAACGAGGATGATTTTTTTCAATAGTAACAGGCGTGAGCGTATATAAGTGTTTCAATTTTAATTAAAAGAGATCAGACATTAAAAAACTGTAAATTAAATATTATTTTACTTCCTTGCTATTGTAATGCTGAACACTATGTAACTTATTGAAGCATTATTAAAATATTTCACATCACTACATTATTCTCTACAGTTGAAGAATGTAGTGTTTCTTTTGGGTTTTATTTATTTGTGCATTCAACTCCTAGTGGTCTGTAGCTCAGCAGATATTACAAGTTTCTTTTGTTTCTGATCCCCAAAACACTCACTGACACTTGACAGTTTTATTTTGTTATATCATTACTACCATGGTATATTGTAGATTTTAGGGTTGTTTAAATATATTTTGCTGTTGCATTATGTGGAGTATGAATTACTAATTAAAATCAAGACTATTTCTTCACTGAGTGGCTTCAACAGGAAACTTGGAGGCCTTTTATGTATTCATTGTCTTTACAAAGTTGTAAAAATGGACAGGACCTTTCAGTTACTTATCATTAGGGATGTCACAGGGATGTGACTGTTATTTAAATAAATTTACACAAAGTACAGCAAAATTTGATTATTTACATCAGGCTCAAACACTAAAACATCGACTTTTTAAAAGTTGTTCCTGGTTGTTTTGTACTATTTGTGTATTTTTCCTAATTCAGTTTAATAATAGGCATTGAAAAATGTATATGAACATGTACCATATGAAGCAAATCAGCTGAAGTTTGGGCATGAGTTATTGGACCTCCTAAAGGGGTTGAGGTCCTTGGAGAGCTGCCATCCAAACTGACCTCCTCCAGAAGGGCACGCGCAGATGGACATAAGTGCTGCTTTGACAAAGTGGTGGTGCAGAAGAACCTTTAAAAAATAAAAAAAAATAAACTCACAGGCTTTCCAGCAGAAAAGATTGTACCAGACTCAGCTTTTGCCACTTATCAGGACACTGTAGTTGCCATTTAGATAAATGTGGAATTTCATTCTTTGTAGATTAATTTATGATGGACAGAAAAATATGCAACTTGCTGAAACAGGAAGTTCTAGCAATGCAGATTTTTAATGGACCGGACCATAAGGCAATTTATTTGCAAACCATAACTAGACTATCTCATTTGCTGTCAGTTACAAGAGAAAAGTGTTATTAGCATGTTTTCTTTTACATTTCAGAATCCGTTAAGAAAACAAAAACTCAAATTGAGATTTAAAGTTTTAAATAATTGCTAATTGGTGTAGAGTTTATCAGTGTAGATTAAACTCTATTATTTGTCTCTATAGTGATAGAGGTGCTTTTGCGGTTCCTCATCATGTTTGTTATGAGGAAGAACTGACATTCCCATTTTCATATTATTGTTCTTCTACTGCATTGCTGTCAGTTTCTAATGACGTTTTATGTTTTTTTATGTTAATATCAAGAAACTCAAAAGTGCTTTGCACTAAATTAACACACTGATAAATGAACAACCTCCAAGGCAACGTTTATATAAACAGGAAGTTCAGAAGATAAATTGCCAATGAATTACTGCATTTTCCATCTCAAACAAGACTGTATTCTTTTCATTAATGCAAGGGGATTAAAAATAATAAAACAAGAAAATATAAGAATTTGATTGGAAGAGGTGCTGAATAAAGCCTGAGATGTGTGAGGAAAAGCAGGGAAAGAGGGCTTCCGGATACATTAGAGGAATATTTCTTTCTGAAGCTTTGTAACACAGCAGATGATGAACCCTGAATGCACTCTCCAGAGTTGACACTGGTGCTCCCCCCCCCCCATTGTCTGGTCCTACACAGCTCAGTCCTACCTCTCACACAAAGCCCATCTCCACCCTTCGCTGACAAGGCATTCAGTGGGGAGAACGCGACATTGATGGGCTCTATCTAGCAGCATTTTGTAGCCTGTCCATTTTTCAATAGGCCCTCGCTCTCCCAGACTCATGGCAATACTTTGTAATGGAAATCTGTAGTGGGCAAAACAGCATAAAAACACTGTTCCCTGCCGTCATCTGTCGCAACGATTTTATGCCCTGGGAGCAGACAAGTGAGTGAGTGTGTGCACTGAGGGATGTGCCTGTTAAGAGATGGAGGTTGCTCCATAGAGCCATGGGTTATAGTTCCTTATAACTGAGCAACCCATCAATTGGTCCTGCAACAGGCCAGGGCAGAAGAGCACTGGCCATTAGGGAACCGAAGCCGGTGCATGTCTAGCCTCTGTGTGTGTGCGCGTGCACACACCTGCATACTTATTTTTAAGGTCTGAGTGTGTAAAAATGAAACACATTTAAGCAGTGAACAGATATGGCAGCTGGGAGTTACTGCTATTGATTTGAATGAGACTAGCTGCATTTGTGCCTCCCTTTGGAAGCTTAAAGGATTAATAAAGCAGTAAGGACATGTCCAGTACCATTTCTTATATGCCTCTGAGTTGAGCTGGTGACGAGGAAGGGAGGACAAGCAGAGGGAGATAGATGATAGAGAAAATTGTCATGTGAAAAGCTTGTGGAATGAAGGAAGAAAAAACAGAGAGCAGAACAGGCTCGGAGAAGCAGCTTAGATTTAAAATATAATTCAGAGTTCAGAGATGAAAGTTTTATTTCTAATAGTCACATCTTCTAATAACTGCAAATCTAGTTCTCAGTCACAATATTAATTTGCTTAGAATTCATGAAATGATGGTCTCTGCATTAAAATTAATACATAATACATGTCATTAGTTGGTGGGGTCACTCAAATAGGCATGCTTCTTCCTACAAGAAATTGTGCTATAAGGCTTCAGATATAATTGTATCTGTAACCTTATTACACAATTTATTACATTTCTCAAATGTGTTCTTTACTGTAATCCAGCTCATGCATGAATATGCCTCCAAGGCAATTACAGAAAAGTGACAGGAAACTTTAGAATGAATTTGAGTCAAAGGACAAGAGAAAGAAAAAAGAGGAAGGCGAGATGGTGAGGAAAAAAATAATCACTTTACACATCTGCTGGACCATGTTCCATCCAAGAAGATGCACACAGCATCATTCTCCTGCTACTGGAGAAACAGGAATTGAAAAGGGCAAATCCGGGTTCGTGCACCTTCCTAAGACTAGCCACTGGCGACAGTCTATCTGGAACTCAGTGCTGCTGAAAAGGGCATGATGAAAATACTCCAGCTCTCAGCGTAAAATGAGCTGACACAAATTCCAATCCATTGGTTATAATCAGTGAAGAGGCAGATTTTATTGAAAACAAATTTGACTCAAACTTCTGTATAATATCAATCTGGAGGTGGATATGCTTAACAGTGTTGGCAAATTTCAACAAATTCATTAGTCTTTTGTTGCTAATTAAGCATAGATCAAACATGTTAGTCAATTTCTGAGTGTTCCATTTATTTTCATGCCAGAGTTTTGTCTTTAATTGTGTGGTAAGCCACCAGCTGACTGAATTGCACTGTGCCCAGTTCCCTTATAATAGTGAAAGCTTTTAATTGTAACATATGTTATCAGCCAGTATTTGAAATTCTAGAGAAAAAAAGCAAAAAACTGTCTGTGGAGCAAACTTAGCTCTTCATGTTTATTTAATGTATTTTGTTAGAGGCAGCTATTCAGGAATAGTTGCTTCTAACCGCCTGTTCACCAATTCCATTAATGTCCAAGCCCCTTACTTATTCTGTCACTATCTGGCATATTTTCTCCAGCAGTTTATGCTTATTATTACTGAAATGTATTTGGTATATAGAGTTTAACTCATCAATGAATCAGACAGCGTTTCCCTTTCATCTAGGTTAATTCATCTGGCCTTCTGTTGGAGTCCCCGCTATTAGGAGTGATTTTTGCACATGGAGTTAGATAGGATGTTGAGAGAAATATGGCTTGATCTTTTTTCTTCTTTCCCAGTTTAAAGTGCAAAGTAGATAACTGACAAATTTAACACTCTCTGTAACGAGCAACCGGTCATTGATCCTGACTCTCTGGTTTCTCCCAAACTATGGTGGTAGTTGAAAAAGCTGTTTCTGTGTCAATACCGTGCTGGAAGGCCCGCTCAGAAAAGGAAGATCAATAGATTAGTTTCAGCGAGGAAGTTGACTGAAGTTGGCATTCCTTCGATCATGTGGATGGATAAGAGAGATAAGCTGTGGTTTGAATTCAAATCATAAGGTCATCTACTGAAACAAAGAAGAATCAGATGCTTTTTAGAGTTAATTGGTTACTCTGGTTCTCCGTGCTCCTGGAGGAGAAACAAATGTGTAGACTTTAGTTAAGGATTATGATCTATACAAAGATTTGACACAGCTTTTGAAGAAAAAAACATATGGTTTGGTATTGAAAATGAATCTCTTTATTATGTTTACAATATTTCAGATTAAAAAAAAAAAAGAAAATAGACATATATAGATTGCTTTAACACCTAATTAACCCCATCTAATTTGGTCAATATTAGTAGTAGTGTTTCATAAAATTTACTACTATACAGTTGTTTCAAGACTTTCTTGTGGTTTTTCTTGTTTTTTCACCACATTGCTTAAAATCGAAACCAGAAGTTTATATATTTCATTTTTTGCAATTCTTCTTTTTTGCCTTTTATTTATTTATTTTTTGCTTGTTTGTTGTGCTTGAAATGCACCAAAATGTGTTGTCAAGTTTTATGTCAACATAAAAAATAGTGTGAATATGCATAAACCTGCCAGTGTCTGTCATATCTGATGCCAAAACAATAACCCTCTGGTTTCAGAGTCAGTTCTGGCTGTAGGTCAGAGCTGATCTACAGCCAGAATTGTTTTCTACCCTGAGAGCAGGAAAAAGCTGTGCTATTCTCATAACTGCACCGGCTAACGACTATGTGAGCTAGAAAATTTGTTTACAAAGGCTTCATTCAGTCTTATAATAACAAGTCAGTAATTGCACCCAGCCTATTCATGATAGATTTGTAGTCATAAAGGACAAATATTAGGAAAATGCTGTGAGTAAACGAGTCATGTGGCCTCGACTTATTTAGGAGGCCACAAGCTGTTTATTCACATATATTTACACAAGTCTATAGAAAAGCATAATTCAAGATTGCAATGACATCTCAAACCATAAAGACTCCATATGGAATATTTATTATCTGCTGAACACCTGCAAAATGCTCATCTTACATAATAGCTAACATCACTACAAACATTGTAATCTGGGTTGTTCACATGTGGGCTTCTTGGTCAGCTCATTCACTCCACTTTTTTGGCTCATTCTTGCAGCGCTGCAGCACCTTAAGTGAATGTACAGCTTTATTAATATTTCCTTAATCCATCCCAGACTATCTGAAAAAAATCTGTGTGGTTTCCTGACTACAGTTCTGCTGATTGCTGTCTTTTCAACTGCAACCCAATAAGCTGCCATGTGAACCACTGGTCTACATTTTTCCCACTACACTGCCTCCCTTTGGTGACCTTAGGCTAGGGTCTGGTTACTGTGGTTTTACTGCCTTTATTTTTTTTCAAAATTTTTTAACAAACTATTTAATCCATGTCAAAATTCTATTCTTAGATCACACGCTACACACACACAACACTAAAAATATGCACAGTAGTACATGTACCATATTTTTAAAGCACATGTTTCACTTACTCATATATTTTTCACAAAGTTTCTTTTCCCAGATCACCAGTCTCCACAGCAGACCAGCGTAGCACCCAAATTAGTGTAGACTTCCTACTCCAGTGTTCATTAGTATTCGCTCACTCACCACAATCTTTTCCAGACAACCCCTCCAAAATGTCTCATGTTGCTGGTCTCCTCCAGGGCAGGAGCCCTAAAGTGGGCAGAAGCTAAATTTAACCAGCAGACACTTTTTCAGAGAACCTATGAATCATTTATTTCTGACTTCAAACAAATATTTGGCTACAGTGAAAGTACTGTTGAAATTACCAAATTATTGTGGAACATAAAACAAAGAAAGCAATCAGGAATTGACTTCACTATAGATTTCAGGACATTGGCTGCCTCTTCTAGATGGAATCAGCGAGCTTAACATAAAAATGTCTGCAACAAGCCTTGAGCAAACAGTTAAAGGAAAAGCTAGTTTAGCTCAAATTGAATTGAAAATTCTGCATCTCTCCCTGTCAACAACTTCGTGGAGCGGGAGTGGGAGGAAGGGGGGCACCGGAAGTATGGTTCTTACAGGGTGCCAAACAAGCTAGGACCGTCTCTGTTTTTCTTCATGGTCCACAAGATATTTTTCCAAAAACGTTCTAGATAATCAACATGATAAGTCTTTTGCAGTGCTGGAGTCTTTATAGCCTGTCCCGACTTGCATTAAGGTGGCCACATGTGATGGATTTCTGTCAGGAAGGTTTTTCTCAGGGGACTGCAAGGTAGATGTTTGTTTTTATTTTTGCTCAGCAGTAGATTTCATCTTGGGATATTTGTGCCAAGAGCCTTTCATATCATTTAACCATGAACTCTGATCCTAACTGAAGCAAGTGAGGTCTGCAGTTCCAGTTCCAGTACTGTTTCATGTTTATTTATTGGCAATAATTGGGTCCTGGAAGTAATATTGAGTTCAGTTTTTCATCACAGTTACTGCATGATTTGAGAAAGGGGTAGATTACTTTTTCATATGGAACCAGGTTGCTTTGAATTGATTTTTCCTCTTATAAACGAGATCACCATTTGAAAACCTCATTTTGTATTATCTTTGCGTTGTGTGATCTAAAGTATGCTGGTGTGACAAAAAAGCAAAAGAAGAGTAAATGTGTGAGGGGGGGAAATATATTTTGTTCCCTGCACTAAATTTTTCAAACATAGAAAAATACGAAGTACCATTATCATTACCGTTTACTGCCCATCCCTATTTTCATTTCTTACTTTTTTTTTTCCTTTGGAAAGTATACAAGGTGAACTTAATGCTGCCACTTTACCTCTAAACAATGTTGAAAGTAAGAGAAACATGATGCTTTGGATGGATGGCTCTAATACATTATTGATGACTGTCTGGTTTGTTGGTTTGGATGTAATAGTCCTTGGAGAATTTATGCATAGCATCATTTCAAAGAGGATAGTGGCCTTCTTTTCATCTCCTGTTGCTTTAATCCAAGTACAGCTGTGCTTCGGTGGCTTGATTTAGGCAGGCACACACAAAACAAGCCTGCACCCACACAATCACACGCATGCAAGCGTTAAGGTGTCATGCTAGTTTTATTCTTCAAACTCTCTAGGGTATGTGCGTACTTACTATCTGCAGTGAAGTCACTTAATATGGGTAAGCCCACAAACACACTTTAGTGCCCACTGTGAGGTGTCAGCATGATTGTTGATCTTTGCTATTCTCACAGGGCATGATGTTTATTTGGTAACCTCAAGGTTTTGTCACATTTTGTATTCCACATTATTCATGAAGGACTACTTTCCCTAAGTGGGAATGGCACGGCCAAGAGCCCTGCAGGGTTTAAAACACTCCAGTCATTGGCACAAATACACAGAAGTTTACGCAAAAGCAAGAAAAAAAATGCATAGAAATCTACCTCACCTCTACAAATCATTTGTTTATATAGATGTTTGTTGTACGTGGCTTGCAAATAAACGCAAGTACACATAACACTGAAGTTCAGCAGTATTTTTTTTATTGTTAAAACAAGCATAACCTTGTGAAAGCGAAGTTCTGATGCCAATTTCCTAAACTGATCATTTGTCTGATAATATTTCAATCACAACAGGAACACATTGTTCTTCACACCTTATAGATGTCAAACCGAAGATCTGAAACATTGTGTATTACACTGTTAAAATGTACTTTATAAAGAATAACATGTAAACATTTTCCTTTCAAAAATATTAGCAAATTAAGTTTTTAAATAACATATTTATCAACTGTGTATGGTTGATGGTTATGTTTATAATGAGAGTAAATGTAGACTTCAAGGGTAACTATCTCCACAGTAAAAACATAACCCTGGCCTTGACAAATTTTGAAAAATTCCACCAAAGTGTCTGGAGCCAAGAGACACTGAAGGCCACGGCCAAGTGTGTGGATGAGCGCTGGGGGTGAACAGGGCTGTGGCCTTGACATTTGACATTTGCATTGCTGTAGTTCGGCATGGATGCATGTACTTTTACATTTCAACAAGATACAGTACAATGAATAGGTGTGTGTTGACCTTTAGAATTAAGGATATATCTAATTTCCTCACCATCTCATATTTTCAGAGGTAATTAAAATATTTTGAAACCTGACACAAATGCAGAAGGATATCAGGAGTTTATCTCACTTTCACGCACAGTGAGGAGGATGCTGACAAAGGTAAAAATAAAAATCCACTGTTAAAGAACTGCAGGTCAGTCTTAGGAGGAAATTAGCCCACTGCAATAAAAAAATAAATACAATTATTTTTTATGCTTTTTACACATTTTCAACATGGTGGCTGATAATTGTTAATGGCAAAACAAAGTCAAGAGTAGGAAGTATGTTTTTCAAATGAGCAGTCTTCATGGCCCTACCACGGTCTACCATTCTGTGTCAATAAAACAACAACAACATGTCAATCACAGCACTACACTGTTGCAGGGTCAGAGGTTTCATCTGGCAGCACCACCTTGCATCAGGTGTTGCTGTGAATGTTTTCTATACAAGTAAACACTTGACATTTTCATCTTTCTAAGCCCCAAGTTGTGTTACATACTGAAGGAAACTGAGATGCTGGTGATATACAGTCAACATGTTTCAGCTGTTAAATTCACTAAGTGAAACATTACATACTGTTGCTTAATTACACACAGATTAATGTTTTCAAGCCTTTATTTTTTAAAATTATTATGGTTTTCCTTTTGCAGCTAATGAAAACACATTTAAAATCTGAATAGTACATCAGATCATTTCAATAATAATAATACAGATATCTGAGCTTAATGAAAAGTATGTTTATGTCAGGATCTGTGTTTTCTGTGTTCATTTAGAGTTTTTTGTGTCCTTGCGTCTCTTCGTTGTCCTGTCCTCCCCTTGATTGTTCCCAGGTGTGTCTCGTCTCTGTGATTACCCTCCTGTGTATTTAACTCCACCTGTGTTCCTTGTTCCTCGTCGGGTCCTCGTCAATGTTCATCATTGTTACGTCTATGTTTCGTCAGTGTTTCCTTGTGCCTGCTTCTTGTTACTGGACTTATTTTCATTAAAAAAAAACATCATATTCATCATACCTGGGTCTACAGCGTCTGCCTCACCAACCCGCACCACACCTCATGACAGAAGGACCCGACCAAACCGAACGGTGAGGCTCGCTTTGAAATGGACCCAGCTGGAGCGAGGTTGCCTCCTGGAGGGCAGAGCGGCCCGTGGCGGAGGTCCGGCAGGGAGGACAGGGAGCTGGCGGAGGCTCTCGCAGACTTGCAGCGGGAGCTTTTCCGGGGGACGAGACTGGTGTTGGCACCCCCCGGATACGGCCCCCGTCGATTCCTCCGTCCGGGAGGTCAGCGACGTGAGCCGCCGGCAGATCCGGCCCCTCGTCGCTTTCCTGAACCGCCACCTCCGCGACCAGCTCACAGGCGGCGACGTGAGCCGCCGGCAGATCCGGCCCCTCGTCGCTTTCCTGAACCGCCACCTCCGCTACCAGCCCGGAGACAGCGACGTGAGCCGCCGGCAGACCCGGCCCCTCGTCGCTTTCCGGAGCCGCCACCTCCACGGTCAGCCCGGAGACAGCGACGTGAGCCGCCGGCAGACCCGGCCCCTCGTCGCTTTCCGGAGCCGCCACCTCCACGGTCAGCCCGGAGACAGCGACGTGAGCCGCCGGTGGACCCGGTCCCTCGTCGCCTTCCGGAGCTGTCACCCCCGCGGCCGGTTCCAAGGCTTCGCTGCGGCTCGCCTCCGCGGCCGGTTCCAAGGCTTCGCTGCGGCTCGCCCCCGCGGCCGGTTCCAAGGTTTCGCTGCGGCTCGCCCCCGCGGCCGGTTCCAAGGCTTCGCTGCGGCTCGCCCCCGCGGCCGGTTCCAAGGCTTCGCTGCGGCTCGCCCCCGCGGCCGGTTCCAAGGCTTCGCTGCGGCTCGCCCCCGCGGCCGGTTCCAAGGCTTCGCTGCGGCTCGCCCCCGCGGCCGGTTCCAAGGCTTCGCTGCGGCTCGCCCCCGCGGCCGGTTCCCAGGCTTCGCTGCGGCTCGCCCCCGCGGCCGGTTCCCAGGCTCCGCTCCGGCTCGCCCCCGCAGCCGGCCCCGAGGCTCCGCTCCGGCTCACCTCCAGCCGGCGCACCCGAGGCCGAATCAGCCGGCGTTCCAGCCGGCGCACCCGAGGCCGAATCAGCCGGCGTTCCAGCCGGCGCACCCGAGGCCGAATCAGCCGGCGTTCCAGCCGGCGCACCCGAGGCCGAATCAGCCGGCGTTCCAGCCGGCGCACCTTCCGAGACTCCCAGTGTTCCTTCCGAGACTCCCAGTGTTCCTTCCGAGACCCAGACTCCCAGCGTTCCTTCCGAGACTCCCTGCGTTCCGACTCTGACTCCCTGCGTTCCGACTCAGACTCTCTGCGTTCCTCCAGAGACCGAGACCCCCAGCGTTCCTCCCGAGACCGAGACCCCCAGCGTTCCTCCCGAGACCGAGACCCCCAGCGTTCCTCCCGAGACCCCTTGTGCTCCGACCGAGACCCCTTGTGCTCCGACCGAGACCCCCTGTGCTCCGACCGAGACCCCCTGTGTTCCACCCGAGACCCTGACCTCCAGCGTTCCACCCGAGACCCTGACCTCCAGCGTTCCACCCGAGACCCTGACCTCCAGCGTTCCACCCGAGACCCTGACCCCCAGTGTTCCACCCGAGACCCTGACCCCCAGTGTTCCACCCGAGACCCTGACCCCCAGTGTTCCAACCGAGACCCTGACCCCCAGTGTTCCACCTGAGACCCAGACCCCATGTGTTCCGATTGAGACCCCCTGTGCTCTGACCGAGACCCCGACTCTCTGTGCTCCACCAGAGAGCCTGCCTCGGGGGGCTCGTCGTCGCCGTCTGTGGGCGGCCCCAGGGACTCATGGTTCCCGCCTCCAGCGCCGCGGACGGCCGCCGGACCGCCTCCGTGGTTCCCGCCTCCGTGGTTCCCGCCTCCAGCGCCGCGGACGGCCGCCGGACCGCCTCCGTGGTTCCCGCCTCCAGCGCCGCGGACGGCCGCCGGACCGCCTCCGTGGTTCCCGCCTCCAGCGCCGCGGACGGCCGCCGGACCGCCTCCGTGGTTCCCGCCTCCAGCGCCGCGGACGGCCGCCGGACCGCCTCCGTGGTTCCCGCCGCCGCGGACGACCGCCGGACCACTTCCGTGGTTCCCGCCTCCTTTGCCTCCGCCCACCCTGTGGGTAGTTTTTTGTTGTTTTTGGACTCTTGGCCCTCCCTGTGTTTCCGCCCACGATGGTGGGTAGTTTTTTGTTTTTCTGGACTCTGGCCCCCCCGTCCAGCGCCCCTCCGCCCACCCTTGTTGTGTTTTGGTTTTTTCTGGACTCTGGCCCCCCATCCGGCGCCCCTCCGCCCACCCTTGTTGTGGTTTTTTTTTTTGGGCGTCTGGTAGCCGCCCTTGAGGGGGGGGTACTGTCAGGATCTGTGTTTTCTGTGTTCATTTAGAGTTTTTTGTGTCCTTGCGTCTCTTCGTTGTCCTGTCCTCCCCTTGATTGTTCCCAGGTGTGTCTCGTCTCTGTGATTACCCTCCTGTGTATTTAACTCCACCTGTGTTCCTTGTTCCTCGTCGGGTCCTCGTCAATGTTCATCATTGTTACGTCTATGTTTCGTCAGTGTTTCCTTGTGCCTGCTTCTTGTTACTGGACTTATTTTCATTAAAAAAAAACATCATATTCATCATACCTGGGTCTACAGCGTCTGCCTCACCAACCCGCACCACACCTCATGACAGTTTAATAAAAAGTTACAAATTTCAGAACATATTTATTCTGAAAAATGAACCTCACCAGAAAGTATATTCTACGTTATTGTTTATTTCTGTTTAGAAACCCAGATGTCATCTGAGTGTGAAACAATTCAGATATGTACCTGAGGTAGACATTTTTTAAACTGACCTTTTGGATTCCAGAACCCCTCTGCCTTTCTCAAACATATTAGCTGTGAAAAATGGTACATAGAATGGATGAATGGTCTGGTATCCAGTAACAGCGGTCTGCTGAAAGAACGGAGGCAAAGATTACCTGTTGTAGATTTTTGCTCAATATTACAGATAAAAATTTAAAGTACCTTGAAGAAAATTCCTTCTTTTCAGAATAAAGTCAGCATTAAAAAGAGAATAATAAATCCAGACAAAAGAAATATTGTCACTGCATGTGCTTTTGTAGTAAACGGATGTATATAGATAGAACAGCTCAAGATTTCCATACTTATCCCCACGTTGTAGGCAGCCATTAGGAAATTGATGATTATCCTGTCCTGCTGCTGACAAAGCAGCAAGGTTGTGGCAGAGATGCTTGGTTAGCCACCATCCCTATTTGCAGAGAGCACTGGTTTGGAAGAGCACAGCACAGTGAATGGCTCTGGTGAAATCAGCAGGAGCAAAAACTGGGGCTTTTATCTGCAGGAAATAAAAGCCTGACTGTGTCATCATGCTCCCAAAAGACTCCACTCTGGTTAGCAGGGTGCCCTGATTGGCATACATTTGCAAATTTCTTGTGTGCTGTGCTGCAAAGGAAAAAGCGTCAAAAGCTCCATCCCATTAAGGTTTGTCTCAAAGATGGAACCCATGGTGAGACAGTTTTAAACCAAATTTAAAAAAAAAAAAAAAGTGCATGAAATGTAATGTACAATTTTTCTATTAAATGTTGTTTTATGTAAGACCTCATAATGGTACACAAAGTAACCAGTTTATTATGTACGTATATTGCTGGAAAAAAAAAAAAAAAATTACCTTTATTTTAGGCTTACAGTTTTCTGTGAAATATATTTTTGCTTATTTACAAAAAAGAAGAATCCTGATGAAAATAGATTTTAAAAATCCTTGTCAGTGAAGAGATTATAAGGAAGCAGCTGTAAAACAAGGCAGGATTTGTAAACGGGTTTCATATTTTGAGAAATGTTCATCCTGTTCAAATTAAACAGTTCTCTGCATAGAATTTCTCAAACAAATAGTTAAATTAATCCAAAGTAGAGAGGTACCTTTTTGAAAATAATAACCAAAAATTGATTATTGAAAATAATTTTGTTCCTCTGTGACCACTGTTTTAACTACGGTTATAATCACACTCCCACTGACTGTGAAAGAATAACTTCAGATGTTTCTTTCCTTTATGAAAGTCGGATCCAGTGATTAACTATTTTGTGATCACCACTTAAAAAAGTTTACTCTTTTAAATTGCTTGAAAATTGTTACAACTTACTCTCAAAATTCATTTCATAGGCAGGCTCTGTGTCGATGTCGGTAAAGAAACAGTATATAGGATCACATGCATGGAACATCCTGAATTTTTCATCTCCCTGTTGGCTTTATGTGCGACATTTTTCAAATTCAACTTTGACATTTCTATTTTTGTCCTTGCCGATTTGGACGACAATACTACTAGAATGTTTCCAACATCTTATTAAGTCCACACCACAAACTGTCACATGCAAAACGGGCTCCAAACCAGTGCTAATAAAGTCACTAAAGGTGCTATAGCAGCCAATCACTTTCTAACTTTCATTAACATAGAAAATACTCCTAGATTACCACTTCTGTGTGTTTTTCTCTTTGATTTCTAAACCCCCATTCAGTTGTGGCGGACAGCCGCTCACACCCAGCCTGGTTCTGCAGGAGGCTTCTTCCTGCTCTCCTGTTTTACTTTCTGCTGTTGCTTTACACATCCCTCATACAACAGAATAATGTGAAGTCAAAAACACAACGCAGAACGACTGTCCACTGTCGCCACATGCTCAGTCAATAGGGGTGAATGCTGTAAGTCACAGGTGTCAAACTCCAGTCCTCAAGTGTCGGTGTCCTGCAGTTTTTAGATGTGCCACAGGAACAACAGGAACTGGAATGAAATGGCTTAATTGCCTCCTTTTTTGTGTAGATAAGTTCTCCAGAGCCTTGCTAATGACCTAATTATTCTATTCAGGTGGTGCAGCAGAGGCACATCTAAAAGTTGCAGGACAGCGGCCCTTAAAGACTGGAGTTTGACATCCCTGCAGTAAGTCAATGACTCAGTGCAATCTGCTGGGTTTCATTTGAAAACTTTTTAAAACCAATTTGGATATTATACTGAACTTGATGGCATTTGTTGATTACTTTGAATGCTTTACTATATTGCACTTGACATTGAATCTCTTTGTATGACGGGATGGAAATTACTTTTTTTTCCCAAGTGCCTGGAAACATATGTTGTGAATTGGCTCTATATATATTTACTGAATTGAATTAAACAACCATCAGTTCTACTTGAAACAAAGTTTCTCTTATGAATAGGGATGCCTCTTGAACAATGTTATTATTAGAAACAAATATACACATTTCTATATCTTTCTTTGCCAGGTCTATTGTACTTTAGAGTCTCTTGTTGGAATTGAAATGAATTTATTGAATTAGGGTTTTCATAAAAGAAAATCAGAGAATGGTCATTCATAATGCTGTCGCACAAGCTGAACTTTCGAATTTTTTTCTTTAGAGTTACTGTGTAATTACTTTTAACACTGCACCTGCTTTTGAATAAAGAGCTCAAAGGCTTTTGAAACTTCTAGAAAGTCCATCTGCAATTTATTTTTTGAGTGTTTCAAGGTTTGCTTGCTTTGCTTGTTTTGCCTTTTTTCAAATAAACTGTTAAAAGCTGCGGCTGATTGTGCAAAACAACATGTGACTGAACACACTGTTCAAGGAAACTTGCAATGATAAAGTGTCTGAGTCGCACATTCAGCTTCGTTCTTTTTTCTGAAATATGTCCAGACCTTTTAGCCTCAGCCCATTTACTCAGGACGACAATTGATTTTGTGAAAATTAACAAAGAACACAAAACATGTGTTGGAAAATTTATTCTAATGAATGCAGAGATGAGTTCATGGATTATAATGAAATTAATGCACTGAAACATAATTTGATGTGCATAATAAATGTAAGATGGAACAATGTAACAACTTAACAGTATGTTGGCCTGTTTGTAACAGTAAAAGTGATTGCTAGCAGGTGTATAACGCTATGAAGTGGCAGAAAACCATGATGTGGATAACAGAATCCAGCTTCTTTTTACACTGCAGTAGCATGCGGCAAACAGTGCGCCAAAGTCTAATTCCTTCTAAAATTCATCGTCTCCATTCCTAAAGCTAAAAGAGTTGTAAATCTTATTAAAACTCTAGAGTAAATAAATATTATGATAAATACAGCACTGGGCATGGAGTGTGAAAACGGAGTGGTTCAGTGAATGCAGTTGGCAGGTGCCCTGAAGATAACAGTGAAAGATGATGAAGTGATGAGGTGTTTCCCCACTGGAAAGTGTGGCTGATAAGCTCCACTGGCTGATTGGCCTATTCCCTGTTGAGCTGAATACAGACTTCACAGCCCTCAGAAGAACAGGGTAACATTAAATTGAACATATGGGCCATCCTTTGCAAGTCAGTGTGACAACTGATGTGCTCTTTACAGGGTTTTTGAAAAAGTGATCTCATGGGCTGAACTATTTTTTAATTGTATTTATTTTACATCTTGTCATATTAGAACCACAAAATTCAATTGTTTTTTCTGGGGTTTTATTGCTAGTCCTACAAAATGTTCCACAATCATAAGAAAAGTAAAAAAGTTATTGGCTTTTTACATTTGTTTTCGTAAATAAATATTAGAAAAAAGTAGCGCGCATATCCAGATCATGCTTCAGTGCTGTACAGAATTGTATAATAACATTATTATTATTATAATTATTATCATTATTATTATTATTATTATTATTATTATTATTATTATTATTATTATTATTATTATTATTATTATTATTATTATTATTACCAATGATAATAGTAATGATAATTATAATAATAGCAATAATAATAATAACAACAAGAAGAAGAGGAATGAAAAACAACAAAGCAGAATAAAAATTATCACAAAGACAGAAGTAAAAAAAAAAACATCAGGAAGAACAACAAACCAACTGTGTGACAAATCACTGAAAATAACTGGGTTAAAAACAGTAAAAGAAGAAGCCTGTCAACTATTTAATGGCAACTTGCCCCATATTTTTGGAGCAACGACTCTTACGACCAAATCTCTTTTGAGATTCAGCCCAACTTTTTCATACAACCAGCAGAACTTGACCACTTGATCCAAGGGTTGCTGGTGAAACATGTCAGTGAAGCAAGTCAGAGAACTACTGTATGGAGGAGCAAAACCAACAATGCATTTGAAAGCCAACAGAAGGAAAATCAATCACAGGCTGCCACTGGAGAGATGGCAGAACAGGTGAAATATGTTTGTAATTGCATGTACAGGTTAAAAGACGAGCTGCTCCACTCTGAATGAGCTGAAGTGGTGAAAGATTTATTTGAAGTAGTGTTTTGATACTCTGTTTGATTAATTTGTGTTATTGTCGTTCTTGTACAGCACTTTGGTGCCGTTTTATACCTGTTTTTAAAGTGCTATATAAATAAATTTGACATTGACATTGACATTGAAAGAGAGTCCTGAATGATCCCAACATGATGTGAATGGCAATAATCTAGTTGAGTTGTGATAAAAGCATTGATTATTATCTCCAGGTCATGTTTGGCAAGACTGGTTTTAGCTTGGCGACCTGGTTTAACTGGAAAAAACTTTCCTGCAAAACATTGCTGAACTATTTATTATTGAATTTGAACCGTGAGTCCAGGGTTTTACTAAGATTTGTAACCTGTTGCACCAAGGTTTGAAAAAGGGATGTGTGAATTACTGTCTGTACTGAATAAAATAACTATGATTTTTGGAAAGCTCTGAAAACACATGGCCAATCATGGCTTGTTGTATGTGAAGACATATTTAATCCATTGACTCATAGATTACCCAAATAAAATTGTGTGAAATAAATCCTCTTCAAATGTTACACGATCAGTAAATGCATTCCACCTGCGGGTAATATAACCTCAATTAGATTTGGTAGAATATATTTGTGAACATAGAGCTGCCAGAAGACCAAGAAATATATTAAACTGGATCATATTTAGGGAGCAGGGTTAGGTTATAAAACAACATATGTTTGTAGAGGGACACAGCAAAGAATTGGAAGAATGTGCTCCTTTCACATTAGACATAAAGTGAACTTTTCGGCCTGCATCCAACACTAACACTTTACATCCCAATAAGCAAACCATTCCCACTGTGAAAGAAGATGGGACCAGTTTCCTGCTGCGATGAGGCTTTTTTTAATGGCCATAGGGAAACTGGTGAGATAAGATGAACAGAGCCAAATGCAGGAGAACTGAATACAAGAAAAGTTAGAGATGCAAAAGATGGGACGGGTGCAAAGGTTTACAATAACCATACATATTGTCATAGAGCTACTATTGAATGACTTAGATTAAAACATATTCATGTGTTCAAACGGCCATGTTAAAGTCTAGATTTTAAAATTAAAACATTGCTATTTATATACACTCTCCATCCAAGTTGATATTGAGATACAGACTGTATATCTAGAACATTGGGTGGTGAAAAAACCGAGAACCTGTAACCACACTCAAATTTACTGAAAAACTTAAAAGCAATGCTCAATACAGGTTAATTTAGGTTGGCAACTCTGCAACCTTCAACTCTAATAATTAATATCTGCTGGGCATTTAAACAAAACAAAGGGCGCTTAATCTTGAATAAAGCACATATATGACTTTGTTTTGCACATCCCTAGAAAGCAATCAACTAAACAACTACATGCCAAAGAAGTACTTTTGATCAATAATCGCCTTGTGCATTTGCTGTTGGGATTATCCACTTGCTTTAGTGGCTGATTCAAAATGGGAGCTCTGTGCATGCTGGACAGGTGCTCTACCCACCATCAAAGTGGGAGTTTATGAGAAAGATTTTCTTGAGAGCTCGCCCACTCGGTGAGATCAAGGGTGGGCTGAAGTTGGAGACTGTTGTAACAAGCCACTTCAGCCAGTAAACAGTCTTATTAATCTTTGTCTGATTCAATCGTTCCTGTTTCAAAAGCAGAGATTAGGCTCATTTATCTCCTGGAACTCGTGATATTACTCAGAAACACACAGGCTGTCTAACACATACTCACAACTCCAAATGTTATTTTAATGTCAGAACTTTGTATTCGATTGGTCACTTGAGAGATAGCGATGATAGAGGACAGCATGTTTTATATACATACTTCAGTAAATTCAGCCTTTTTTTCTCTTTAATTTTAGAGCAAATCTTAAGCAAACAATGATACAATGATGTAACATTGATTTCTAGTTATAGAGGACATATTCAAGGTGGCAAAGCAAAATAGAAAGAAAAAAATGAATTAAAGGGGAAAACATAGATGATCATTTCATTTTCAAAAGTACCGTATATACCAGAGGAAATTTAAACAGCTGCAAAAATCATGTGTTCAATGCATGATTTTCAGATGATTTTAGCGTTGGAACATGGTGCAATATCTTTATTGAAGTAGCCAATGAGTTAATTGTTGTCATAAAGGGATGGATACAGCTAGAAACAGTACTCAGGAAGACTCTAGTAAAATTAACATTTTTGAGCTTTTCATCATGTTTTGATGTTATTCCCTCATCGAAACCATACCTGAGCTGTTGCTTTGATTCTTTCATGCATGTTTGAGAAACATGTTATTCTTCCATGGCAACCAAACAGCTGTGAAAAAAGTTCAGTGGGACCGAGCTCTGCTGCTGAAGCTCCTCCACGGAGCTGCAGTTTCCAAGCTTCTGAGCTTCGGCCTCACAGAGCAGCCTGCGCCTGCATTCCCCCACTCAGCTTCTTCAGACTAGCCAGAGGAATTAGCAAACACCTAGTTGAACTGCCCATCTGCTGAGCTCATCATACAAGCTACTTCAGTAGAGCATAATTTCTTAAACAGAAGCCTAATTTAAAAGCATTAAATTACGAAGTGACATTTATTTTAAAAGGGGCCATAACATATATTTTCCAGGGACGAACTGCCATTTTATAGCATAGTCATAAGAAACTATGTCACCTTGAGTTGTTGTAAAAATACTAAAAGACATTTGACTTTGTAATTTAACACCTTAAGATTGGGCTATTGTGTCTTTAGAAACTCAGACTCTTTCTGAAACGCCGCCTTCAGGAAGTCATCACAACATTGTCGCTCTGTTAACTTTATAACATTTTTACCAGCTAACCTCGCCCTGTATGATCTTCTGCAACTGTAGCAATTCTACTTCAAGGTTCAATGTGTTGTACAAGATGGTATTCAGAACTGCAGTAAGATGCCACATCTACATGATTGAACATATTTGGTTGCTCCTGTGATTAACTGATTTGCTATTTGTATTAGCAAGCAACTGAATAGGAATAGATAATAAAATATTGGCATTGCTACCTATATCACTGTGAAAACAAGCATTGTTGAAACTCAATGTAGGCTGAGAAAAGTTTGAATGTAAAATAACACACAACACACGTTTCAGATCTTTTGAGTAAATCTTTTTGCTTTATATTGATCTTAGTGAGCAAACAATAATTGTGACCTTCTGCAGACTCATACAAAGGAAAGTTTTCTGTGTGATTTTCAATGCTTTTAGTTGAAGATCTCTGAACCTTTCAGAAATTCACACATGATGTGACTGCAGCTCATCTCTGGGCTACCAATCACAGATCGAAATCGTCACCCTGGAGAGAAAACCTTAACAAAGCAGTTCAGGCCACCATCTCACTAACCCAAGGTGAAAGCACTATATTCTGGGTTAGAAGAGAATTATGGCATTAAATCTGATCAATATATCAATAGTGTGAAAACACATAAAATTGTATTGGGATTTTACATCAATAGACAAGAATCAACAACAATGGTTCTCTGCATTATTGTACACATGAAGTGCATTAGCCACAATCTGAAGATATATATACGTATATATAGACGTATATTGGAATTAGATTAATTATTCAGACATATTTTTAAATATATATCTGTCATAAGCGATACTTTTTACATTTTTTGATAATATATAGTGACTTTTTCCATTTTATGGTGTACATCATGAAATAGCCAAAGAATGTATATTGTTTCCTATTGCTAACATAATAACAGGGGTTGTCACTTACTGAGAGTAAAATGAGGACATTTAAGTTACAATATAGTGATAAAAGCATAAAAATCACCTTCTTGAAACTAATCTGCACCGTTTTGACAAGTACTTCTCAGCTCCCTCTAAGCAACCTTCCAGCACACTTCTCAAGTTCAAATCACTGTGTGAGAGCGATGTTTAAGTCTGTCGTAAATGTGACAGACACTATATGTGTCACATGCTTTGCCTTTTTATACACAAAAAACCTCATTACTCCTACTGGGGCCAATCTATGAGGCCTTTAAAGTTCCACACAGGAATCTAAGTCATCTGTTGTTTCAGATGATAAATTTTATCATCTGAAACAACAACGGACCATGTTACCAAAGCCGGCCCAAGGCATAGGTAAAGTCAGTTGCAGTCCCCAAGAGCACTGGATTAATCAGGATTACACTTTTGTATGCACATCATCAGTAATTGTGCAAAACAACACTTGTGATGTAAGGATATTTTGTAAAAACATATATATAGTTTTGTAATTTATAAGGCATAGAGCGTGAAGAGTGAAATATTTTTTTCTTGAATATACAGTATTAACAATAATAGTGATGCACTTGTCAAACTTAATCTTGCTTCATGGTATAATTACCTTTGCAGAGGACAAATAACTTAAAACTTTGTCATATATAGTACAAAATAATTAGCTTCCCATTTAAAAAAAACAACACCATATTAAACATATTAGATGGTGTATATTACTTTACTGCTGTAAATATTAATAATTTTGCTTGATTCATCATACAAACACTTATAAACATGTATGATCTGCAAAGAGGTAGTCATCCTGCAGTAAGTGACTGTGGTTGGAAAGCCTCTAAATCACATGTGCAAAGTGTTTCATAGCAGCCTCTAATCAGCTTTTACTCCTACATGTTTTATTATAAATGTTGCCATCATTGGTACTCCAATATTACTAGCAAGTTAATCTACTGCAGCACTAGGAAAATGGAAGAGAGACATCAATCGCTGCCCCCTCCAAAGCCTTAAAGGTCACAAAATGAGTAAGTGAGAGTTGAGTAATTGCAAAAACATAGTCATGGCTAAAATTTTGCTTATTATAGATCCTTGCTGACTTACTTACTTACTTGCATGATGTTTCCATTCAGAAACTTTTCTGTGCAGTCATTTTATCTGAAAGGACTCAGTCTTCCTTTTGCATGGATTTTGTTACTTTCCCATTTTCAGCCCTACATGAAATGCTGTCAGGCACAGTAATGAATGACTTGCCCTAGTTTCAGTTGAGCTGTGAACCCATTTCATATTTGAGACACATGGAAGATAATAGATTTAAAGTGTAAGAAACATGACCTTGCAGCTTATCACTAAAACTATAAATGGTGCAGACAGTTGTATTGATTTTGTCTAAACTGGTTTCATAGATGACTAAAGCAACACAAACGCAGGGCTGAAAGTGATGAGTTGAACATTATGTCAACATAAAAGATATCTTCATCCACAGAACAGAAGGTCTCAGACGTTTGATGCTCTACATTGTTGATGATAAGGTAATCACAACATACAACTGTCCATTTCTCAGTTTTGTATGTTTCTAATTGCATCTTTCAACCATTTGTGACTACTACAGTAAAGGCACATATACTCACTGCCATTGCCCCACGTCTAAATGCAAGTGTCACTTTAAGCGATTCACTAACTATTAGTAATAACTGGCAGTCCTGATTATCGACACAGCCAACAGCAGGAAGGTGTAAATGAGGTGTCAGGAGATAATTAACAAGCAGACACGATTGATGTGTTTCTTTTAATGACATACAATGATCATTAAGTAAAGGTCACACCAGCAAGAGTTATATTGGAAAGAGATAGGAACAGTTAAGACTGACCTGTTCCTCTGTCCTCTAGAGGGTTGCTTTCCTGCTAAATTATTCTGTTGTGAAATGAAATAAGCGCCTTAAAATTAATATTTTCAATTGCAAAACTTTTGTGAAAAATTAATAGAAGGTTTTGATAAACAATGCTTTTGCTCTTCTTCCTTCAGAGCTGCATGGGGCTCTTTAGGCCATCCACAGAGACTCTTTTAAACAGTGGCCAAAAAGGATCAGGAATTAAGTAATATTTTTTTTAAATGAAGGCCATGGAATATTAAATTGACAACATTTTTGTCTTATTATTCCGTATGTGAACAAAATCTCAAGAGCAGATGGATGGTAACATGAAAAGGAATATTATTTGAAAATTTTTGGGTGAATAGCTTGCAGACTCATTGCCTTTCTCCTTTTGTTTAATGTTAATAGAAAAAAAATTAATCATTCATATTTTGTAACTATTTGAACATTTTTGCTTTTTCTAAAGCCTAATATATAAAGAAAATTGTAGTTTTTAAATATACCAGTCAAGCAAACTTGTAATAGTCTTCCTATCTAAAATTTGCTAGTTATATTTCTTTTTAAATAATCGTATTGTTGTTTGTTTGTTTGTTTTGTTTTTACCTAGATTTATTTAACAAGAAAGAGATGAGAACTGCTCAATTTAATGTCAATTTTTTCTGATCTCTTTAAAATATCCTTGCCAGAACTATACGTTTCAAGCCAAAGCCTACAAGATTTGGCTCTTTTTTCCAGTCTCATGTTATGGAATCTCACAATTATAAATGTTTTTATGTCATTGTTAGATACTGTATTATGTTCTAAGGAAGATTTATCTGCATTTCTGTCAATACACTTGACTGACCTATTTTAGTATCTGGTTATTTGTTGAAGCCCAAAGAAAGCAGGCTGGATGATAAAACAATAACAAAATATATTGCAATAGGCATGTGATCGATATCAATAAAAATATATCTGACAGAATTTTTTCAATTTCACTGAACTGTGATCCAGAACTGCACAGCATTCTTCTGCAGAGGAAAGGTTTTAGCTGCTCAACTTTTGAAGACCCAGCTACGAAAGACTGTTGGCATCTAAAAACTTATTTACTCTCTGGTGAGCTAGCAACAACTTGATGTGTAACATGCTCAGTAGCAGTTTCATAATGCCCCCAATATACTCAGAGGTACTTCCCTATTTGCAGATCCGTGCATATTCGATGCAGACTCATGGTGGAGTCCGCTAGACACGTCCACACAAAGGTGCATTTTTACAACTGCAAGTGCATACTCGGTGACACACTGACTCACACTAGAAATTGTTCTGCAGGAAATAATGTTTCCATTGAACTGTTTTGTACGCAACACCGAGCTGATAATGTTGTGTCAGTGCAAACAGTGTCAAGAATGTGCAATGTGACTGCTGCTCCCTGTGCAGTACTGACGGGTGGCTGACTCGGTGGAGAAGAGTCCATTCAGATTTGATGAAATTAAGGAATTTATCTCTAGAAATGTAGACAATTTGTTAGCTTGACTATGAAATCTCAACCATTCGCCAACCACGTGCATGTTTCATAAAGTACACACAATATCCCAGAGTATGTGGGAGCAGTTTTATGTTTTGCAACCGTGCCCCATAACAGCTTAAAAATAATAATAAAAAAAGATCTGGCCAAAATGAATGAAAAAATGAGAACAACAGCTGAAAAGGAAATTGTGAATAAAAGAGCAAAGGCCATGTCACTAATTTGGCAGTATGTTGGAAATATAAAAAACTAATAATTAATTAGCAGTATTGACTGACATAAAATGCTTATAACATGACAGATTTTTGGTCAGCCCTAGAGAAAGATCAAAATCCATTAATGTTGTATTTCTAAATGAATCGAACTTAAAGTGCTTTTTTGTGGTTTTAATTACTGAGATAACCCCTGCATATCTTCTTCTTCGTGTTGCCTATGTCTTTACTTCAGTACATATCGCCCTCAATGAGTTTGGGAAAGTTTTCCTCTCCTTACTTTGAGCTGGAAAATATTTATGAATATTAAGGAACCATTTTAAACATACAAATGTTTGTACTCAATTGTCGTTCAAATTTAATGTAAGAATTACAACATAATGAACATGACACAGTGCAGCAATTATTTGAAAGACTGTTGAACGTCTGAATGAATGAAATCAGAAGGGCTTTTATTTTAGTTAGGAAGAAAACTATACATTCATTAGGATGAGTTCTGATAGAGGCTAATTGTTTTCATCAGAGGGTGTGAGTCTCAACCTTTCACATAACTTACTCAAACTACACTCACAAAGTATCTCTTAGAGCTAACTAATTTTACCAACACCGATTGGTATTTTCTAACATCTACCTTCGTGGTAATTACTCACTGCTGATTTAGTCCCTTGTGAAACATAATAAAATTCTGCAGCATACCTAGTGCACATTCACCCACACTTTGCCTTTTGAGCAGCGGTGAGTCATGCAATTAAAAGCTAAAAGCCTGGTTGTTACTTTGTTCCAAGGTAAAGGGCACCATTAATACTGTATATAAGCATGTGGTTTACCACCAGAGAAGAAAAAAAGACAGCTTGAAAGCTTCACTCTGTGCTTCATATCTGTATTCTGTCATGCATCTGCACATGTTATTCCTGACATATCAACAGTTTTTTTTTGTTTTTTGTTTTAATCCGCTAAAGGAATTGCTTGACATTTTGGGAAATACACTTATTCACTGTCTTGTATAATGAGAAACTGTGTCAACTCATTTTTAGCATTTAGTTTTGCTTAAAGCAAAGAACAGGACTAGGGGGAAATCGACTATCTGAAACTGCAATCACACACAAATCACATTTTGAAAAACATAGTTATTTGGTGAGTTACATCGTTAAAGCAAAAATGAAGCGAAATAACAGGCAATGGAACTATAGTCCAGATTGCAATTTTCAGGGCAATTTGCCATGGACTCAAGTCAACTGTGAAAAGCAGTTCAGGTGACTTTTATTCTGTACAACCAAGAAAATAAACACTGACAGTTGATTTAATTTTCATGTGTTTAAGCAGTAGTGTAACAACATTAGTGTAGTACAAACACGCCAGGACTACTTACTGTATGCAACAGTAAAATCTCTTACCATGCGTCAATCTTGGTCACTCAGGTGAAAGTGATAACCAGAGGTCATCACTTTGACCTGATGAAAGAGAAAAAAGAAATTTCTGGTTCAGCTGGTGAGCTGGCGTCCCAGCTGGGGGCCGAGAGGTCTCAGCAGAACAGATAGAACTGATGGAACCGGTGGTTGAAAACCCAAAAGGGCACCCTAGGTCGACTGATGCAGAGGTCATTTCAGCAAACCTCTAGGGCAGATGTCAAAAGATTTTGCACATCTCCAGAGAAAAGAGAATGGAATACACAAAGTACTTCTCTAGAAGTTCTCCAGTTAGCACGTCTTAAAAGTCTTCTTTCCTGCCCGTCTTTATGGCAGTAACAAATAAGATGCATAAATAAATCATAAATGCTCATATTTTCAGTATGTGTTTGGTTCAGGGGCCCTGGAAATTGGCACACGTGTCTCTGTCCAAATTATCTGTTCTGCTCTACGTCTTATAACGAGGGCCAGTTCTTATCTCTGATGCCTCCAGCACAATAAGTGCTGGGAGATGCAGTTCACATAGTCAATGAATAAAAATGGAGTCCAACAAAGCAAAACAGCTGAAAAAGCAATAAATGTTGCAGTTTTGGTCTCCTATTGAACCGAGTCCACCAGACTCATCAGGTGTGGAAACACCCTAAGAGGTCAGCATGCCCTGTGTGAATGTACAGACGCTCTGACTGACCAGAAAATGAAAGCACAAGAAGTGACAATAGTAAATAAAAACATAAATAAATAAAATGTTACACCGGTTAACTTTATACATTTTCTTATTCACACTGGCTAAATAAAACTCAACATGTCATGCTGTAAGGACTCCTTTAAACAGCTACATGTTAGTTAAAAAAAAGAGAGAAAAATGTATCTTGAAGATAAGGAGGGAAAATGATCCTTTTGGCTGTTTCTAACTACTGAGTAGGGTCTTTTCTTGACATTTCTCTGGAGAATGCAGAGATGAAATGCACCAGTTTGTGAGCTTGAGCAGGGCTGCTTGGTGGATTTTGTTACCTTTGCTTGGATGCAGGCTTTCTGTCTTTCCCTCTTTCAAGATGATGTGCTGAGCTAAGCTCACAGGCTCTGAGGCTCCAGGCTTATTCAAAATATAAATTTGACAGAAAACCCCCTTTTTCTCTTTGGGAAGAAAGAAAACTTTCATATTTTTCTATTTTTTATTCCTATTTTTATATGTCTGACTGTCCAACTGCCGAAAATAGCAATGGAGAAAATGATTGATTTTTCTTCTGTTTTTTTTCCCTGTGTGTTTTGTTGAATTCATTCTTGCTTCCATATTTCATTCCCCCCAGCCATACACATCTCTCCGTTAGCAAAAACATCTTTATGCCAGTAACAAATAAGATGCATAAATAAATCATAAATGCCTCAGATGTTACAATCATGATGCAACTGTTGTGTCTGTCTTCTCTCATCTTCTTGTCATCCAAACACACACACACCCCCCGCATGCAGTGTGATATAGAGCTTATTATGTTCAAGACATTTCAGTGGGAGTGTTTACAAGCATAGTGCACTGTTTTCTCTTTCACACCATGCTAAGTTCATTTCATCATTGATGGCTTTTATTTTACTTATAACTACAAATAAACACAAGAAAGCTTAATCCAATGATTGGGGATCACAGAACAAGGGAAGTGTGCTGAGTAAAGTAATTTGTGAGAGTTAAAGCTTTCTTGTCAGACAGAAAGATAAGCTAAAAGGGGAAATGAATCATCTTCAGGAGAAAAGAGACGGCCTTGACTTGCAGAGTCCGTTCACAGTATTGCTTCTTCTCAGATGAGTATCAGCCCCTTGCTTTGGTCTTGCAACTGTTGCAGTAAATTATGACATTGTTGCAAGAAGCAGAGCGCATGAGCATTCCTGTAAACATTAAGGTTAATCTGGGATCTGAAAGATATTCCTTTGCAAAATTAGATGCATTAAAAAAAAAACAAAAAAAAACAAAACAAGAACATCTAGAAAGATACTTGTCAAAGCTTTAGTTTAGGGTGAGTGCTCACCATACAATGCTAAACAAAATCAGATGCAGCAGGGAAAATGAGAATTGAACATGGATTTCCTAAATAAATATAAAATTGGCCTGGAATTCAAATGTTTCTTTTGCTGATATGATAATTACCGATTTCACATGTATAACGTATGGATCCAGCAGCAGGAAGAGGAGTAGTATTAGAAAGAAACTCTGTATTGTTTACTGTATGTGTTGATTTTGTTGTAATAGATTGCAAATATCCAGAGTGAGTTTCATGTCAACATCCTTCAAAATACATTTACTTAATAATAAGAAATGGTGTGCTCTATTTTTCTTTTCCTACTCTATGCATATTAAACACACAGTTTATGGTATTTGGCTTATAGAAGGACAGAAATTCAGAAAAAAATGAAAAATGTTTTGAGGCATGAAGATCTTCAGAATCTTCATGCTGAAGATCTTCAGCATGAAGATCTTCAGCATCTTCATGTGAGGGATATTGCCATACAATATCCCTCACATCACTGTCACTGTTCCACTTTAGAAGTGATTAGTCAAGCTTCATCTCCACTCTATCTGTTGCTCCATTGTAGCAACTCCCTCTTCTGATCTGCTGTTCCCGCCCCAGGGCCAAACCAAGGAGTGATGGTCACAAATCCATCTGATGGCTTTTGCACTCACAGTCCCCAAAGCTTTTCAAAAATTACTCCAAAAAAACATCTCTGCTCATACTTTGAGGTTCGTACAGATGGACATGTAACAACAAATTGATCCAATAACAAATAAAATAGGAGCATAACATGAGTACATATACAGTATATACGTATCATACACAGATAGAATAGAAGTTGAATGGTTACCAGAATGATGAACAGATTTAACTTCAGCATGAATAGCCGATCATCTTTCCCATACATCAAGGGTTACATATTTTTAATAATAGGCTGATTTAAAAATATATATATAAATATATATATACGTATATATAAATACATTTATTCATTATAATTTTACATTTTTCATGTCAACTGTATTAAATATGCAGAAAATTGTTGTTTTCTCACTTTTTCAACGTAGACATTTATAAAGCAGGATCCTGTTAGGTTGCTGAATTGAAAAACTGAAAGACGCGTAGAATAAAATATGTGAAACACTTTATCGCCATGAACAGACAGATGTTCACACAGAACATTCAGTGAGAGGGACTGCAAATTTTACCTAGTCTATGAATCGGACAGTAACTGTGATGTACAGTAGCTCTCTGCTGTCAGGCAGTCTCCTATCAGTGGTGAGAGCAGCACTTTGTGCCACTAGTCATGACACAGACATTATTAGTTAATTGAATGGAACTACTTTTAATCTAATACACCATAAATCAACAAATAATTAGAAGTTGAGTAAGTGCTTGAATTCCTGATATCTTCTATACATGTTTTGTATTTTTTCATATTGTTCTTTTAAAAAATCCAGATAAACATGTTTCGTGTTACAATAGCTATGTATTGCAAATGATTATTGTTATCATTTAGTAGATTTTTAAAGTAAGTTTTTGTTAAAATATAGCAGACAGGGCAGGGGTACAGTGGGCATTGCTGAGTTTGAGGTTGCACACATACCAATTCAGGAACAAACGCAAAATTCGGAATAATAAAATCATATTGTCCGTGGTAGGTAATGTGAAGAAATCACTCTTGGAAAGATTCTATAAATAACACGCACCTGTAGAATCCATAAAATTAAATCTGGTCACTGCAGGACTGTGGAGCCTAAGCCCAGTCAGATCTTGGGCATAGATATCTGACTTGTGTGCTCTTTCATCAACGGTATTGAGCTAAAAACAGAATATTCACCATTTCTCGTCTTTGTTTTCATTGTTTAAATAAAAGGCCCGTTGGACTAAAGGAGATGCCGTTTGATGGTGAAAAATCAATCAAAAGGCCATGTTGCTCTGAGGATCTGTCAAGTGCCGCCAGTGCCACAGCATGAAGGCAGCAGGGGATGCAAGAGGTGGGATACAAAGGCTGAGGTGGACATGAAAAGGAAATGTATGCTAAGCGAATAACAAAACGTTTTGCTGGGCAAAAGCAGTCTGCATGTGTGACATGAGGGCAAAAATGAAATTTGACATGTTTGCTTTTGTTTGTTGAGACTTCCAAAACCTTCCATCAAAGGCTCCGAGAACTAATTAGCAGCCAAGATAGCAAACACTAAAAGGGGGATTTGAAGCATAAACTCAGAGGAAAAAATGGATAATTGAGCATATTTATCTAGTAAAGCACCAACTTGTTATTCACTATAACACCATGTCTAATATGGTTTTACATTTTCCATGTTTTAAAACAGCTTTTATAGGTGCATTTTGATTTACTCATTGAATTTCTCAACATGCTCTTGTTAATGACTTACAGCAGGGAGAATACTTGGAAAGAGATGACGAATCACTATTTTTCTTCTTTAAAAAAAAAAAAAAATCATAGCTTGATATCAATAAAGTCAGGATATAAACCAAAAACCACCAAAAACACTTAGCAGTTCCAAAATTATCAGCATGGAATTGAATGAACAATTACTGATCAGTAGTTTCTGTCTGTAATAGCTGAAACTGTGTGCTGACTCTTAATCATGCGGCTTTTGGTTCAAAAGTAACTCATTCAGTTGTGTTTCTGTTCAGGTGAATAAAGTTATGGCATGACCACGCATTGATTTGTTCTATGCATCTGCTCAGGACTTGAATGGGTTCATTGTTACCTGGTTGTAGTGTAGAGTTGTGTATCATCTGCATAGTTATGGTAACTAATGTTATTTCTTGCTATAATCTGGGGTAGGAGGAGCATATTAATATTAAATAAGGCCTCAAGATGAAACCTAGTTGTACAAAGCCTGTTCCCTAAAGAACAGAAATGCCTGTTCATAGTTCATTACTACATCAGAAAGTCTGATATAGTACTATATCAGACTTAGTCTAATATATTATATTAATATATTACTTTAGTAATATGTTATGGTCAATACTGTAGTGTCAAATACTGCATTAAGGTACAGAAGCACCAGCATGGTTGTTCTGCCACAGTCTGTATTTATGTGGATGACAAAAGGAATCTCAGTACTATGTTGATTATGAAAACCAAACTAAAAGACATGAAAGCGGTTGTTCATTGTTATGAATCTATGAAATACAGCTTTTCCAATAGGTTTTTGATGAATGACAATGACTTTTTTCCTTTATTATAAGTGAAATAACCAGTGGACCTAGTGCTTTTTCATTAATAATAAACAAAATATCGACTTAAAACAAGCTCCTAATGATTCCTGAAAAGTTACTTACATTAGCTTTTTCTTATTTCAAGATATTTGCACTTGATACTTGACCAACATTACTCGGTAAGATTTTGTATACTACTCAATGATATCTAATCAAAATGATATCAAAATGATATCTAATTTAAGAGTTCTCCAAACTTTTTCAGATTACATAACTGTAGGAGAGAAAGCAGTCTTACATTTGTTTTATTAAGATTGTAGGTTCACTCAAACCTGGAGATGTTTTGTAACTGCACATAACTTGTCAGCCAGAGTTTAACTTGCTTGCTTTAAAATTCAAGTACCCATGGGTGCAAAAGTAATCTGAGAACACAACAAAGTGATTCATTAATGCGAATACCATCTCTCATATGAATACTATCTTGAAAAATACATTTGTGTAAGAGCAAAAACTTTGAAAGTTTGACTTCAGAAGAGAGCTGAGCTTGAAGTTCAAAGTGCATGTGACTGAATGTTGGGGTGCACGCTAGGGTGTTTGTGTGCTATTATGCCTGAATCTCAAGCAAGCATACATATGGTTGAATGCTAGACAAACAAAAGGTCTGTAGAGTGTTAGTTTTCTCTGAGCATTTGGGCAAACAAATGGATATGACACATAAAGCTTGGTGCTCTCATGCAGAATGCATAAGCCCTGAAGCCAAGCTTAAAACAAACAGTCAGTGTGTTCATAGACAGGCCTAATACGTCTCAGAAAATCTCTCACACACTTAAACGCACATGCACACTTGCAAAATCTTTGACAGGTTTAATTCATCCCTGTGGACAGGTAAGGCCAAATGCATCCACTGGAGAAAAACAGATACGCGTAAGAATCTGTGCACATATACACACAATATTGCAACACTGCATCCATAAAACAATGTTTCTGCTGACAACACAAAAGCATTCTCCAGCTGCACCTCCTTCTCTTGTTTCTTTCCCTCCCTTTACACTCTTTATCTCTAACTTTGCAAGAAAAAAAATCCTTGCTCAGTAGCAGGTAAAGAAAGCTTCACAAAGCAAGCAGCCACTTTTGTGTGTCTTTAAGAGTATGTAGTAGCTTGTTATATGTCTTACTAAATTGCACTTGTGTTGGTGGTCTTACTGAGGCAAATGAGTAACAGAGGCTGACAGAAAACATCCCACTGGAGAGGAGGGTCATAGCAATAAAACCTCACCGACTTGATCTTTTCCCCCCTTTTCCCCGCTGCTTGCCCAAATTCCATCACCATGGGTTAGCACAGACAAACTACAGAACCGTGTGAGTGTGAGAAGAGCCAGATGGACAAAGTGATATAGATATAGATAGGCACATAAAGTGAAGACAGACAGGAGCAAACATCCCTCTTGCCTGCTTCATCCATCTCTGTCCAATCCTTTCACTGTCTGTGCACTCGACATCTTTCTTTCATCTCAGGCTCGTCATCTGGTGGCTTTAACTGAACAGTTTATTTGATCAAGTTTTTTATTCACCTGTGAAAAGTAAATGAATGTTTTGACTAATAAAACTTGCTTTGTTATGGAACGTTTGTGATTATGTGATCTGAATGCAGTGCCTGAGGATATTTAGCCTGTAGCATCTACCCTCAATTTGCAGACAGCTATTAGGCAAATGCAGGGAGGAGAAGGAGAGCAAAGTCACTGACTTTAATAAATTTTCAGTGGTTAAGATTTTGTCCTCCGTTCTTTCATGACCTCTTCTACCCTTGCTCTTATTTTGGAAGGCCACTCCTGAGTGGTTGCTTCACTGTTGATTGTTTTCCTCACTTGTGGGTAATAGCTTCGAGTGTGTCCCAAAGCCTTAGGAATGGCTTTGTTACCCTTTCCAGACTGATAGATGTCAAAGATAGATGTCACCTGTTCTTGGATTTCTATAAATCAGGCATAATATTTTTCAAATATTTTAGCATACTTTTAAGTTGTTTGAATTGTTTTACTTAAGTGATTTTTCAGGTGTGGGTGTGGCAAGTTAAATTAATCTGAACTTTCTGAAAAAAATGTGGTTGTAGGTGGAGCCTTCTACTCAACCAATAAGGATGCAGCACGTGGTTTCTGGATGGGAAGTCAACAGCAAGTTATGATTTCAGTTTGGTGAGTTTTGGTGCTTTGTAGTTTGTTAACGTCGACTAAAAGAGTTAGCATTTCCATGCTAACATTTGTGTAGCATGTGTGAAAAATGTGCAAACTTTTCACACATTTATTATTATACATATCTATTCTTTTTACACATATAATAGATGACAGATTATGCCCTCTCATAAAAGCAAAATAACTGAGCAACCTCCTGCTGGTCATTATCATAAATTGGAGACAAACAGAGTAGATCATAGAAAATTACTTTAATTTACTGGAATCCAAAGCAGGTGCAAAACAACTCTGTGGCAGAGAGTAATTGACTAGTGCTAAGCTTAAAACATCCTGTGGCAGTTAGCTCCTGCGTGTAAATGGAAAAGTTATGTTTGAAATGACCAAGAGTGCAAAAACATGAAATAATGAATCCAATTTCCAGGAACATGAACAGTCTGTTCTTCCATAAATGTGGCGTGAGTACATACTGTGCATTTATGCACAATGTTGTCTTAATATTGCTGTCCAACAAGAACACAATATAAATATATTTTAATATATTTATATATATATATATATATATATATATATATATATATATATATATATATATATATATATATATATATATATATATATATATATATATTTAATATATTTATACAGTGTTATTCTCCACTATTTGGCTGGTACCTTGCAGACTTAGTTAGTTATTCTTTTACTATTGATTTACATGATTTCCTGGAATGTATCAATTGTAAAAATCTGTTACCAGTTTTCTTTGGGATGAAATAAAAGAGAGGAGACCTGTGATATTTTATATGGATGTACAACAACAGTTTAGTGTTTTTGTACTAAGTTTATGGTACATGTCTGTTAGTATATATTTAGCAGTGGTTAGGCATCTGCAGGAGGTGCTTCAACTTGGCTCTTAATTTTGGGGACTGGCAAAAATACATTACCTCGCCCCAGTTTTCATTCACCATATTTAGATCTCAACATTCGCCTTTCATTCACCTCTACCAATCTCACATTGGAAACTGCAGTCTTATTCTCTTTTCCATTGAAACATTCCACTTTTAAAAGAGCAGCATCTTCACTTCGTATATCTTATTTTTGTCCAAAAAAAATGGTATCCAGATTTAAGATGTTCCATGGACAATCGTATATCTTTTCTTAACCTGACCATTATTCCCTCATTTTGATTCTGATCTGTGCATCACCCATGTAATGTAGCTAATTGTCCACAAAGGCTGCCATCTGTGTCTGTTAAAATGAGCGGCAAGAAACAAAATCAGGAAGCCAGAAATGTGGAGCAGTAGGGGACAAACCTGGGCAAAAGAGAACAGCAAAAAAGGAGGTAAACAATTTCATGCAAATAAGGAGTGAACAATAGGTGAGCTTTCAGCAGCAAATCTCCCCCTCCGAACCCCCCGCAACACAGACACACACACACACACCACACCTCTGTTGCTCTGTCGTTCTGTCTCACTCTCAGCCAGGGCAGAGCTTTTTGACAGGGATAAAGCGGGGAGAGGGCAGGATTTTTTTAGTTTTTTCTATTGAACGCTCTTTGAAGCATTCCCAAAAGGTTGATCCTATTCAGAGAAAGGTTTCCTATTTCTCTGATGCTCTTCAATAATTCATCGTCCTTTTTATGGCTTGGTCTGAGCATTGGAAGGATTACCTAAACCTGGCTGCATATGAATAATATCATTGTGATATTCTCCATCCAAAGCTCTGTATCCAAAGTGCAGTTGGTACTGGAGATAGATTAAAAAACCCAGTTTAAGGGATCAAGCCTGCAACAAAAAGGGTTCAGGCATCCTCCCTGTTGCATAAATGAGAGAGAGAAATGTAAAGCTTGCAATGCTTAGAAAAATGTGTTCTTTGGCTTTCAAGCACAGTTTGGTTTACTCCATCCATTCTGCTGGTCAATAGGCAGTTTTGTGCAACCACCTACACTAAGAGGTGAAATGTAGGCATGCATTTGATTGTCAGACTTACCACATGCAATTCTGTTACAATATACTGTATATGTTCAGCAATGAGTTCACAATAACTTCATCTAAATGGAAGAGCCCCTTCAGGTTTATAGTAAATCAAACCCCAGCTTACACACCCAGTGGCAGTTTTTGATGTGTGAGATAACGCTCTCTGCCTAGGTTGCCAAAAAACAGGTTTGCACAAAAGGAGGAAAAAATATGCAAAATTGGGTATTGATTTCTAGCACATTTTACTTGCACTTGGAAGGGAGATGTTTCAGCATTTCTGAGGGAGTTTATCTCTAGCACAGTGGCAAACAAAGCTCCTATTTTTAATGAAACCTATTTAAATAATTAATCTAATTGCCCTTTGTAATTGTAGCTATTGTTTGGCTATTGCTTTTGTAGTAACTATAACAGAAAATATATATGTTGGCGTACAATTGTTGACATTGAGCTTGTGTCTTGATTCCTAAATGGGGACAACTTGAGCTATGTTCATTTGATTTAGAAAAACACCACTTTGAAGGTTTTACAACATTGCCAATAACATTCTTCCCTGTTCTCATGCCAATATCCTTCCAGTCTGTATAGGATTTTCCCCTTAAACCACTTACAATTTCAAAAATCTATCTTTCTTCCACTGCTCTCAAAAACATGAGAGCAACCTGTCTATTTCTGTTGCACTAACCTTTATTGCCTCTGGTAGTTTTGGTCCTGTATTTACAAAGAATTCATTTGATTGAACTGTTGAATACATTCCATGTACTTTTTGTGTCAATTTGAAGGTATTCTAACTTATTTATAATGTATTCTCTTTAATAAGTTCTCATTGTATTTGTCATCTTATTTTTAGACTTTTTGTATTTCTTTTCCATTTCACTGGTAGTCTTTCATATAAATTCATAATATAGTGAGTTCATTTGCAGTCCTTTTGTCATCCATCGTCTTCCTGTATAATTTTATTTCTGTTATCTTTTTCTTTTACTACTGGGCAGTTTTCATCAAATACTCTGTATTAAATATCATCAAGAATGTTTCATATGCTTTCATTACATCATTTTCTTCATATAATATATTCTAACTTTTCTACAGTTGTTCATTTTTTAAGCTGTCTTCTCTGTTCTAATTTTTATACAAAAAGTTTGTTAGACTTAAAAGCTGCAAAAACAGGCAGATGATGATCATTGATATAATTGATTAATAATCCACTATCTTATCTGGTATTCCATAATCTTAAACATATTCTCTATTAGAGTAACACAGTGTGGTGTTTCTCTTCCTGGGCGTCACTAGGGGAAAAAAAACAAAACAAGAAAAAAATAAGCTTTGCACAAAATCAATCTATTCATCAGTACTTTCATTATGATTTGGATTTAGCAAATCAGTATTAGAGTCTCCACAAACAAACATATCTTTCTGGCTTAAGTTAGGGAACAACCTGACAAACTATTAAGAGGGTTTCGATCTTTGGTCTTGCTGTTCTATAAATACAGCTAATGGATAATAGCCCATCCTTGTATAGCACTTCACTCTACATTCTGTGATTCACATGCTGATGGTGACAATAGATTGTAGTCCTGGGCCACACTGACAGAGGTGATGCTGCCATGCACTGATGCCACTGACTCAGTGCCACCAGCAGGCGAGGTGGGTTATACAACAAAGCACAGAGCCCAGATCAAACTGGTAATTCAATGATTCTGGGACGAATTCCTACAACTATCACCACGTAGTCCCAAGAGATTAAATTTCTTTTTCTATCGATACTAGTTCCTACGTGAGTGTAGAAGTTACCTTAAAAGGAGAAAGACAAGTAATTCACTCATGCTAAGAATGTCTGGGAGCCAGTTATTTTCATCCTCATTGCTGATGGACCTGATCGCTTGTGTAAGAGCACACCTCCTGATTCCATCCTCCACAGGAAGACCTGAACTCCATGGTGCCCTCATGTGGTTCCTGGAGTGCCAACATCACAAAAAGGACGCCACACAGACATACATTCCTGACACTGGAATGTATGTCCAGTGTCAGGACATATGCCAGTGTATGTATACTATGCCAGGCATAGTAATTCCTGGCATGCCAGGTTCTAATGCCTGGCATATAACGCATTGCTTGAACGCAATGCGTTCAAGGCAAGAAATGAAAACGCTTGCCTTGAAGGCAATGAACGCTTCAAGGCAAGCGTTCATTGCCTTGAACGCTTCGTTCAAGGCAATGAACGAAGGCACGCTTGGCGTACATCAGATCAAACTTGTGGTCGAGCCGAGTCCAGGCCTCTGCAATGGCCCATGGTGTTGCTCAACATGCACACAGCCCTCTGGACCTTTGGCCATGTCTCCACCAGGAACCACAGTGGGAGGCTGGTAGTTGATGCCCCAACTTGAAACCAGTGGGGCACCAGTCCACAAACTGGGTGGTGCGCTTGGTTTTGATGTTGGCAATGGCAGCGTTTAACGTCTTTGGGCACCACATCTCCACGGTACAGAAGGCAGCAGGCCATGTACTTGCCGTGGCGAGGGTCGCATTTCACCATCTGAAATGCGACCATAGTAATGCCTGGCATAGTAATGTTACTATGCCAGGCTTCCATGAAAGTTCCCCTGACCACACACGTCACAGGAAATTATTTGTTGGTTTTATATTAATATAATTAAACCTTGAGGTAGGCGAGGCCAGCATGAGAAGCAAAGGAAAGTTGGGTAAAGGCAGGAAAAATGATCAAAACATGCAAAAACTGATCACAGCTGCATACAGCCTTTAAAGAGGATGAAGCAAGCATAACATACAGCAATCTATCTCAATGCTTGTCAAAGAGCAGCTGCCTATATGCACCATCTGCAACTTTTACTTAAACCCGAAGAACAAGCTGTAGGCCAAAAGGGAAACTGTAATGCATAGAGACGTCACTGTGTTTTGTTCAGAATTATATAGTTCTACATACATTAAAAAAATGTTGTTTGTTGTTTTTCTTAATGGAACGATAATGAGAAGTTGTTTACTAAACAAAATAAATGTAATTTTGTTTCACCTACAGTTGTAGAAGGAGACATCTTAGGGTTGTGAAATGATGTAATAGTGGTGGAGATCTCATCCATGAGATTTTTTAACATTAAAACAGCAAAACCTCTCAACAAAGTGAAATTGGTCTCACAAAAAGCAATTCAGGATTTGTTTACCAGACGGCTTTATTTTCTTTACAAACAACACAAGGGAAACCAAATTAACTGAATAAAACCCACACATATATTGGGAAAACATACATATTACACACTCAAAAGGTTACTTTTATTATCTGAACAAGAAAAGTTTTAGCTTGGAGACAGCAGTGCTAACCCTGAGGGACCCATGTCTGCTTCAATGAAGCATTAAATTGTTTGCATATCTGATATCATATAAATACACAGTACAAAAAGATTTACATAGCCTTAAATTACTGACACTAATATGTGCATTTTCATTAGCATAGACCTTCATAAAAGATCCCAATCCTTTTCTTTGTGTTTGTAACACACAATCTGTACTTGACTGGCCTTTTAATGTTTTTTTTTTTTGTCTTAGTTTAATTTGAAACTTTAAAATGCAGATGGATTTAGAATATAAAAAGATTCACAACATTTACATGGTGGTTCTCAAATATTGCACAAAAAGCATAAATGTAACATTTATTCAGTTAAATTATATATATAAATTTAAGAGTGGAAACTAAAGGTTCAACATAATCAGAATTTTAATTTTATAATAATTGCAAATCAAAATAAATCAAAGGTTAACAAGCGAGTCATTTGATTGGCAACAGGAGATAAAAATCTGCAAAAACAGATTCAAAATGCTACAGAGTAAAGCATTTTAGCATAACTGGATACAAGCCTCCCAAGAAGACCCCCAATTTTATTCTATGTATGTACTGTATATTGGGGGTGGTTGATCTGCCCCGATTTCCTTACTTTTGGGTGATCTAGGATTGGATGATACTTAAATGTGAAGCCAATATTATTTACCAATCTTATCTACTGCCGTAAAGGTCTGAAAATCAGCCTCTGTCCCGTTTTGCTCCACTGTGAGAGAGGGCTGACTGACTCTGTTGCCAACTTAGGAGCTTTGTTGCAATATTTAAAAACCTGTCAGACTCCTCTAGCAACTTTTTTTTAAAGTGAAAGGAGAAAAATCTAGAGACTTTTCCCATGTTGTTGGAAACTTTAGCAGCAATTTCAATTGTTAAAAAAAATGTATTGGCAAAAACTGGCAGGTCAGGCTTTCTAAAGATTGATGAAAATGATTACTTGGTTTCTTGAATCTCAAGGTCTCTTAAGAAAATCTGTGCACTCACATTAACCTGAATTACTTAAAACTGGCTTGAGATAGTCACACCTCCTGAGCCTGGTTTGGCCTTCGTGAAATGGATAAAGCAAGAATGCACTGATCATACTAGATCACACTAGCTTAATCTCTTGTTCTGGATTTCTGAATTTTGCTTTTGTGAAACAGCCCTCTGTAGTTTTCTCATCCATCCATCCATCCATCCATCTTCTTCCGCTTATCCAAGGTCGGGTCGCGGGGGTAGCAGCTTCAGAAGGGAGGCCCAGACTTCCCTCTCCCCAGCCACTTCTTCTAGCTCCTCCGGGGGAATCCCGAGGCGTTCCCAGGCCAGCCGAGAGACATAGTCCCTCCAGCGTGTCCTGGGTCTTCCCCGGGGCCTCCTCCCGGTGGGACGTGCCCGGAACACCTCACCAGGGAGGCGTCCAGGAGGCATCCTGACCAGATGCCCGAGCCACCTCAACTGGCTCCTCTCGATGTGAAGGAGCAGCGGCTCTACTCTGAGTCCCTCCCGGATGACTGAGCTTCTCACCCTATCTCTAAGGGAGAGCCCAGCCACCCTACGGAGAAAACCCATTTCGGCCGCTTGTATCCGCGATCTCGTTCTTTCGGTCATGACCCAAAGCTCATGACCATAGATGAGGGTGGGAACGTAGATCGACCGGTAAATCGAGAGCTTTGCTTTTTGGCTCAGCTCTCTCTTCACCACGACGGACCGGTACAGCGCCCGCTTGACAGCAGACGCTGCGCCAATCCGCCTGTCGATCTCCCGCTCCCTTCTTCCCCCATTTGTGAACAAGATCCCGAGATACTTAAACTCCTCCACTTGGGGCAGGACACCCCCCCTGACCCGGAGAAGGCACTCTACCCTTTTCCGGCTCAAGACCATGGCCTCGGATTTGGAGGCACTGATCCCCATCCCGGCCGCTTCACACTCGGCTGCGAACCGCTCCAGCGAGAGCTGCAGATCACGATCTGATGAAGCCAAAAGGACCACATCGTCTGCAAAAAGCAGAGATGAGATCCTAAGGCCACCAAATCGGATCCCCTCAACACCTTGGCTGCGCCTAGAAATTCTGTCCATGAAAGTGATGAACAGAATCGGTGACAAAGGGCAGCCCTGGCGGAGTCCAACTCTCACCGGAAACGAGCCCGACTTACTGCCGGCAATGCGGACCAGACTCTGACACCGGTCATACAGGGACCTGACAGCCCGTATCAAAGGGCCCGGTACCCCATACTCCCGGAGAACCCCCCACAGGGCTCCCCGAGGGACACGGTCGAACGCCTTCTCCTGTAGTTTTTTCCCCTTTTCTTAATAATTTTTTCTTTAGCTGCCTGCCTCTTCTTCGCATTTCGGTCTCCACACACAATGAGCACAATGAAATGGTTTTTTACCCACAACGTTAATGTCAGAGTTAATCTTTTTAAAAAAACTGTTAAGTTTCTCAAATTTTAGACCATTTGTGGTTTGACACTTCAGGTGTGCAAACGTGTGCTTCATTCACTCTTAAAATGATCCCAAAGACAAACACAAGGCTCTTCCTGATTTCTTCTGGTCTTACTGCAGTGTTCAAAGAAAATTTAAAATTTTGTCCCTCTCCTATGATGACTAATCTTGCAAAAAAACTGGCTGAATGAGCATAATTGAAATGAATAGGTGATGTACATTGAATCAATTTTCTTTTGAAGATTTAATTTCATAAATGAATGGTTTGTCACAGAAGATACTTTGCTGCTAATACAGCTGTGAAAGGCACACATTCTATGCCAGTTTTTCACATATTTATCCTGCTAAGATTGACTGACTTTTTTTAGAATGTAAATGTTTGTTTTGAAAAAAAAAAAAGAAAGTCAATAAAAGAAACAATCTTGGCCTTGTAATTATAAAGCACAGCATTAATCAGATTGTAGGCAGGTACATTTCTTTTTTCTGTAACTGCAGAAAGGATAAAATGTCAGCGAACTGAGCTGATTAAAGGTCACAGGTAGTAGACTATTAATTTTTTTATGGTTGCTTCATGGTTTTCTGAGAGCTTGCAACACGTTGTTAGGGGGATTTGTATGCATATGTGTTTACAATGTTGTATGAAAACAATTTAAAAGGCGTGACAGCCCTAGCTTGTTTTATTTGTCTTGTGCAACCAATAACTTAAATGACGAACAGAGATATTAACAACTCATACAACACATGAAGGGAACATCCTTAAACAATTTGTGTCATTGCACACTCTTCTTAATGTGCAAGCATTAAATACTGTATATTAAGATAAAAACATCAAACACTATTAAAACATTTGAGAGACATAATAAAAATGTGTTGTGCATAGAGAAAGATGAACTTCAAATGATGTGCTTATGCCCACATATTTAAAATAGAAAATTTCTCATTCAAAATTAGCTTAAAAATTCACATGTGTTGACCAAGAAATGTTTTTTTTACACAAAAGCATTTTAATGAGTATTTAGAGAAACTTGCACAGTTTAAGATACAATGACATTTAATCTCATTTCATTAAAAAGCACCTTTGAACAAAACTGAACCGAATTACAATTTGTACAACAAAAATCTAGATGCTTTTTAAAAATTTTACTTCATGTATAAATATAACTTAACTGAATTAACAGTGAAAGGTTTTTTGCTAAACAGTTTGTTCAAAATAATTCAAGGTTACAGAATTATAAAAGAATAATAATAAAAAATTGGGGCCCAAATCGTAAAAACAATATACATTATAAAGGAGTAGGAAAAAAAGCACCTCATGGTGTTAAAATCAAGTGCTTAAAATGGCAGGGAAAATAATAATAATAAAAGACGTGATTTATCATTTGGTTCAGTTGTATTATTGCAATGTCACTGATTTGTGCTTTGCATCGTTGAAATTTTGGCAAAGTATAATCCCCTAGTTTAGGGAGAAAAAAAGAAGTGTTCAGGCTGGTAATGAGATAAATTATCACCCATAAATTTCTTATAAGTTTTTCGCTTTCAACAAGGTTATTTCTCATTCAACAGTGATAACCACCATAAAGTGAAAAAGCATTTTATTGTTGTGCTCCAAGACTGAAACATTTATTCAGTAATGATATAGTAATTATAGAAGAGACATGAAGCCTAGGCGCAAATTCAAACTGGAAGACTCTTTTATCCCCACCGGGACCCGTTAATTGAAGCGACCTGCCCACAATCGTCGACCTATCAACGCCGGACCAAGCCACGTCACGTCCAATCATCGACCAAGTCCCAGCTGATAAGGACCTTCATTCATGGTGTCGTTCGCTCTCCAGCCGAGCTCAACCCACCACCACCCCTTCTCCTCCATTCGCCCGGTCGTGAGGGCCGCACCCTTCTTCAACCTCCACCACCAGTGCCGGGCCCTGGGGGGATGACGTTCCTAACAGCATCAGGAATGCTCATATGAAGCCTATCGCTAACGCTGCAATAACCGTTATCTCCAGCCGGGGCCCGAGCGCCAAAGACTTTAAATTCTGTTTGTCAGTAAACTCTTCTAATTGTCTTCTTATCTCCGTCTGAGTCTCTCCAGATTGAATTGAGAAGTCATTATTTCAAAAAGAAATGGTCGGTTTCTCAAAAAGGCAAATTTTGAAGATTCTTTATTGTCATGTTAAACAGAATCTTTAATCTAAAAAAAAGTTTACATTTCTATCTGCCTTTCATGTCTTATGTTAGTGACTAAGCATGTACGAGATGCAAAACATTGAACTTTATATTTGCTGAGATTAACTTTTTAACTTTAATGTTGCAGTTGCCTGAATAAACAAAAAAACGTCACGAAAAAAAAAAAAAATGGGGCTGAGCCTAGAGCCCACTGGGGAGGTCGGTTCCCCATTTCAAGACATGTCCAACTTCAAACCTGCTAACTTTGAGAATTCATCTCACAGTAACAACTTTGATTTTGAAGAGTGTTGTCAGTTTCTATCTGAAAATGATTTTTGGAAAAAATGAAATGGACTGTTTGTTATTTGGTATTAAGTGACTGTAATACCGAATTCGTTTAACATGCTTCGATTACCATTATGAATATACAAATAAAACATACTTCAATATTTAAGCACTTTAGCTTTTAATTGTGTCCATTGTTTTAACAGAATAACATTTTATCTCTTACACAAACTGTGCTCTATCTACAAAACTCAAAAAGGTGTATTGTTCTTTTAATGCTGTGTCTCTTCACTAATCTTCACATAAGTACAGCCATTACTCACTGGATGTCATAACAATATGGTTTCTCTGGTTTTTGCAATAAAATAAAGAAATGTACATTTTATAAATAATGACATCAAAACAATATCTTTTGTGTGAGAACCATTACGAAAAAGTAATGATCTGAACAGTTCAAGATCAGTTCAGATCTTGAACTGATGTTATTGGGCCAGTTTTGAACCATATTTCTTTTCTTTTTTGTCTGTTTATGAGGCCAAGAAATGAAAAAAGAGCCATGTCTACATAAGATAACATTTAAAAATCTGCATTTAGAAGAGAACCATCCATCTTATTTCTTTAATCAATCATGATTTGTGTAAAGGTTGCCAACAACTTCCGTCAGACCAAATGGAGAATTTAATTTACAATTGTCAACTTAAAACTGTCATTTGCAATTGTGACCTTCACAACAATTAATTTGTAGAAAAATTAATATGCTTATCTGTTAGATTGGAGTGGCTTGAATTATATCTGTGTCCATTTCAGGTGAATTGTTTTTCATGTTGTGTTCTTTCAGGGACAGTAGCTTCCATCCTTCCCATTTTGCTCTTTTTGATTGTGAAGCCTTTTCAGATCAAACTCTTAACATGCAAGTTGACATCAGAACTGTATTCATAGAAATAGCTAGACCGACCTACTGGCATCATTTCCTCTCAAGGACTGCAGGCTTATTCTTGGCCATCTACATACAGTCTATTCTGCTTTGCATTTTATTATCTGAATATTACATTTAGCTGTGAAATAAGCTCCAACTCAACTCTCAGCTCAACTATTTAGCAAGATTTTCTATGCTTTGGGCTTGAATATCACGCATACAGCACTTTCATTACAAACACATGAAACTTTAATAAGCACCAAACAATACACAAGCAATCTTAGCTTCAGCAAATGCAAGTGTATGTGTGCAACTTGTGTCTGCTATGCTTTGTTCTTTTAAATTAAAATATTATGCAACTATAGTTTAGGACAACACACCAAGAAAAAGAAAACTGAACTAGTCAAACTCTAGCTGCAGCTTCACTGACTGTTTTGTAACCCTTTCCAGACAGATGAACATCAATGACTTTAGTGTTTCATAGGTGTGTTGAAGTTTGAAATTTACTTCATATCATCAGACAAGTTGCTCTTAAAGGCTGTCTTGATTTTATAGGTCAGCCGGTAAACAGACCTTGATTTGACTAGTTAAAATTTCTGTTGTCAGTTCATTTATGATTTAGCAATTGGCAATTATAGTTTTGATTTGGATGCTGAACTGTGACATTATTCCATCTTTTTAATCAGTTTTGATTGAGTGTTACTAGCTAAGTAAGTTTGTTAACTAAAGTAGTTAAGGTCGATTTTTTGTTAATAAATGCCAGTATATTAGAGGGAAGTTGTCTGTTTTATTTCATTCATGTTTAGTGTCTTGCTGATTGAAAAAAGCCAGTGCTGGACTTATTCCTTCATCTATTAATATTCTCTTATCAGGCAAGTGTTTATAGACAATAACTGAGACTCAACTATTTGGCTATTATTTTCCTGATGATCAGGTCATGTGCCAGCTTGGTAATATTGATCTAAATGACTATTTATTAATATTTGCCCAAAGAAAATATTTATAATTATTCACAGCCAAACCAGACTGTGTTTTTATTAGTAACATTAATAACATGCGTATGAACTTGCAGTTACTATCCAACTACATTCAGTTTTTAAAAACTGGAATACATAGGCCTGAAGAAAATCAGAGGAAACATTTGTGTTTTTTATTAATTTTAGCTTTAAAAACAAATAACAGTTGGGTGTAAATTACTCTGTAAGGATGGAAACCGCAAAGATGGAATAAGTATAAGTAAAATGATGAACTTGGATCAGGCACAGAGGACATAGTTCAACAGCTCAGATTAATAAATTTAACAAAATATATGCGAGCAAAGATAAATTATTCTTAATATCACCATTCAGCTAGGCAGCGACAAAGTGCAATTTCAACTGATCTCAGAATAAATAGGCTTATGATTTGTTGTGAATGCGGATCATAAGATGGGTTAGAGGGATAATTGGTAATAAATAATAATAATGTCGGGATGTCATTATAGTGGACTGTGAAAGAGAATAACAAAAAATCTCATGTCCCTTGTGGGCTTGCAGTGGCTGGGTTGAACAATCAGGTGGAGTAGCAGAAGAGGAGATACAAGAGTATTGGAGCATGATGACATTCCTTGAAGCATGAATGCCTGCACTTTTTATTAGTCAGGCCATTATTCAGAATAATTTTAAAAGTGATTAAGTGTGATTGCTAAGTTATTTTAATCTGATTATTTTTAATTGATATCATTATTGATAGTGTCCATGTGTTTTTGTCCTTTTTCCAATATCACAGATTTGTTATCTCTCTCTTTCTCTCTCTATTTCTCTCTCTTGTATTTTTTGTTTAAACATATTATTCTAATAGAAAAGGGTATCTTATTGTTAACATGGTTTAAAACAAATGAAATGTTCTTAACGCTATTTTGTCGTGTTTGTTGACATATGCACATTGCATAAAAAAAGTTTAGGAAATACTTCGGAAGCCAGTCTTTTTCAATTAGAGCAGTGTAGACACTGCTCAAACCTGTAGCAGTTTGGACAAACGGGTCTAAAGACATAAGACTTTTGTTTGTCATTATTCTTCTAGAACAGAGTAAGGAAGAGCAACATGCAGCTCTGGATCTGCAGGCGCTGATGACCCATTTACCATTCACAATCTGTAGTGTTCACCTCTGTTCACCAATACTTAAAAAAATACACATTGTTAACCCTTCATTATGTAGCGCTTTTGTAGGTCAGGCTCCAATTATGTATCACAAGATAAAATGTCTATTGCAATTTTAAAAACCAGCCTCCATGCTGGGCTTTTGACAGAACACCACATGAGCGGCAGATGATATCAAATCTGTGTTGAATCATCATTGTCTGTACTGGTTGTAAGTTGCAGCTGAACGATATGCCACTCATCTGAAGTGCTCACATGACACCCACATGCAGATGTATATTTATGAGTATAGCACATCTACACCTGCTGCCAATTAGCTGTAGCTTTCCTCCGTCTGAGTACAGATCGCTTTTGAAGCATCTCCATAATGCGTGGAGCTCCTTGCTAATAACAGTTTCCATTTGGATGATTGAGTAGTTAAATTTGACACATTGGCTGATTCTTTTTCCAATCCTTCTTCTTTCTAGGACTTAACATAGTATTTCATTAAATGTGTGACAGGCTCCAGATGTGTCACAAGGCGCCTTTGCAAGAAGATGCCTATTGTCCAACGTCATTTAGTAGCCGTTCTGTCTCTCACATCTCTAACAGTTTACTGTAAATATACTACTTTGTGACTGCCACCGTTGAGCATCAGCGCTTTAGACATTGTTATGGTGCCCCTTTTTGATCAGGGTCACATTGACGTTTTAAGTGAATCCCTCCTCATTTTTCTTTCACTTCCAAATTAGCCTAAAAACATATGCCGTATACCCATGAATATTAAGAAGTCTGAAACTGAAAGAGAGAAACATTAGGTTTGTTTGATCAACTACAGTCATGTTTAAAGTGGGTGCTAATCTGCAGCAATAAAATTCAGATTGTGCTTGGGAAAAACAAAAATACGTGAGTCTGGCCATTTAGAAAATATTTTGTGGAAAGTCAGGAGGAGAGAATGGTGAAGCTGCAGGAGAAAAATAATAGCGAAATACGTTTAAACATTTAATTCAATAATTTAAAGGGCTGATGATGTGTAGCAGATGGCTTGAAAACCAATGTATCAAACGGTCGTAGCTAGATGTAATCTCTTTTACTAATTTTAAAATGAAAAATGAAAAAAAAGAGTTGGAATTATGTTTTGCTAAACATAATGAGATATAAAACATGTTGCCAAATTCAATCTATAAAACTTGATGAGGGAAAGAAATATAACAAAAAAGGGAAACACATATTCAAAAAGATCTCAAAGGTGAAATTACAAAATTAATCAAAGGGCACAAAGACAATACCAGCAAAAAGACAGAGTGGTTGAACTAAAGAATTATTGATAAAAATTCAAACAAAAGGGAAGAAAGCAGAATTTTCAATACAACACAAGATCAACTAAAAAGCATAAATTAAATAAGTCATGATTTTAGGATTTAGTGATGCAAAAAATAGACACCAGTAATTAAAAATGAACTAACAGCTTTGAAGGGTTATTCATAATTCATAAATAGAGTATCCACAGAACTTAAGTCTATAAACACTTGCCTGAGCAAGATGAGCAAGTTTGAAAAGTTTAAAAAACTACCTTAAAAGTACAGTGTGGTCTCCCTAGAGACCAACTACTGTAGTGAAAATGCAATTTGGACTATTACTGGACCATGAGAAGTTTCATAAATAAGAACATAGTTTTAAAGTAAAAATAAATATGCATGTGGTCCTGTAAAATATCAGACAAAATAGAGCTTATTTTGAAAATAATCTTTGTCTAACCACAATTATGTTAAAGAGAAACCAAGGTTAATTATTATTCCACAAAACAAGAGGTAGATGAGAACTAACTAAAACACTGAAAAAAGTGGTGCATGTTTTTTTGAGTGGGAAGTTCTTTTCAATGTCTGATTCCTGCAGACAGTAAATTATACCGAGCTAGTTCAGTTCACCTTCTAATCCTCATATCACACCATGCTAGAGCTCAAATCCATCTTTTTCAATAACACTGCATTAAACTCTGCTCCATGCTCACAGTACCTTTATTTATTACCTACATCTTTCATATCACCGTGGTTTCACATAGCTTTATTAATATAAATCCTTTTCTGTTAACAAAAATGTTGTGCACAAATTTCCAATATATTATAAGCTTATTTTCAGAACAAAGCAGAAATGCAAGAAAATATAAACCCAGCAGTTATTTTCAGCAAAATGTCAAATAGAGTCTGCTCTAGAGGTTTAAGGTGTTGCTCATCAGTTGGCTTATTATAGTGTTTAGCTCCTGAAGACAGAAGTATGTGCTGCAAAGCGCCACCCATGTATTGTCAGTGTGTTTAAAGTGAGAGTAAGTTATTGATATTAGCTTGAAATGAGTGCTTTAGACTTGACATCAAATTGCAAAGGTTAGGTTGCTCTGTTTTGTTGACAATTTGCTAATAAAGAATACTTGGCATTCTGAGTATTTAAGGGTATTCCAACACTTATCTGGGTTCTTGACATAAAACAAGAATGATGACAAAGCAACAGACAAGAGGTTTATGATTTTCAAGTACCACCGAGTTTTCACTCCTACAGGTTCCAGAACTAAATTGGTGCTAGTCATTTGTGTCTCCACCATCTGAAGTGCAGATTCTGGTACCGATAAACTAGAACATTTTTTGATTCCAACTCTAAGTTGGAAAAACATTTTTGTCAGAAGTCAAGTCGGGCTCTTGGAGACCAATAAACATGCCAATCATTTTGTTTTCCATTTTGTCATTTAAGACAATTATAAAAATACCAATTTTAAACATTAATAAAACGTTGAATTATGTCTAAAATAGCATGATCTAATTGTCTCTTATGTATGCTTTTAAAACATTGATTGCTGCTCCCATTTTTTTAACGCTACTGGTACTGATCAGAGACTGGCTGATTGAGATTGGGAAGCTTTTGCAAACACCACTTGTTTACACAACTTAATGAATTTAAGCTGATGATAATAGGACATCTGTTTGCAGGGATACATAAGGCATTTCATTTCAGTTTGCATACCATGTCTCTGCACTGCAAGCCACTACAGTTTAGAGTAAAACAGATAAGATTAAATATTCACAAACTCTGTGCCTGCCATGATGTGTATTAGTTGATAGTGGACCCAAATGCAGAGCAGCAGAGACGTTGAGTAGATTATGAATTTAATGAAAATATAAGAACAAAAAGTTTTTAAAAAATCCATGGGTAAGCAGGAAGTCAGAACAAAACCCAAACTACACAAGAAGGAAACCAGCAAGGGGACACGAGGAGAACACTGGGAGGAACCAAGAAGAGACAGGAGTAGACAAAAGGATCCGGCAAGTAGTGACTGACAATGAGAAGCTTAAATACTGAGGAGGTTGAATGCGGAACAAAAGATCTAGGCTGATGAGCTAATCGATTGCAGGTGTGAGTAGAGGAAACAGGAGGAGGCTGACTGAGGATAGGGAAAGAGAAAATGGCACAGCTGATGAGAGACAGTACACAGGGGATCAGGAAATAATTCTAATACCAAAAAATAACCAGACTAAAGAAACCAAATAAAACTAAAGTAACAAAGAATAGCTACAGTACATCAAATAAACATAACTAGAAATACTAAGAACTGAACTAAAGTAAAACAGGAACAAGACAGATCTAACCAAAATAACAGAGAAGCAAAACCCAAAACCAAATCAAGCAACCTCCAGACAGTGCCATATGACAGTGCCATAGTGATTCTGTGAGAAACATTGCAAACAGTTCAACTCTGTTTTAAAAACTGTGTAGGAAAATACCTTATCTGGCTAATCATTAGTTGAAAATGACTCCAAAATTTAAATATGCTTTTATGTTTCAAACTGAGTCCAGACAAAGGGGCTATTTGAAACACTTAAATGTGTCCACACAACATTTGATCATCTTCAAAACCCGCAGATATACATTGTAAATGCTTCTGTGTCATTAGGGGCATGACAAAAGGATAAAAATTGGATTTAATGTGGACAGTTACCACTTGGACTAAATATTTATACATTGAAAACATGGTTTGAGAATCATGAAATCTTCAGTCTATTCTGAGCAAAGTGTTCTGTAAAATATTGCTAAAACTTAGCTATATTTGCAAGTTACAAGTCTTCGGTATCAGCTCCTCTGGTAAACTGGATGTGTTGTTACATTCTACTACTGCCCATTAAAAATGCCAGACTACAAGTCAGCCATACTCTTTGATCATGTCACAGATTTTATTAAATGTGCTAAAATGCCCTTACAATGGATCAATTGTTTGAGCCAAACAAACCAAAACATTGCACAAAGAGAACCTATTCAGGGCAGTAATGGGTTTATGTCTCCCCTTGAAAAACCTTGTGCCACTAAGAATCAACTGTTTTATTTATTTTTTCTCAGCTGATAGAAATATGAATACCTTAAACTGTACACATCCTGGAAAAAAACACGTATACAGACATAAAAAACAAACAAATAAAAAAAAATTTAAAAACACCATCAGAGCACCAGATACATACAGGTCACTGGGGTCACTTCCTCTATCCAGAAGCCTTTAGGAAAGGTCATACAGTCAAATACTAATACCTTTATTTTGGTCCCTGAGGAACCCTTCCGTTTTATGAAATGGCTAAGTCAGAGTGCCCAAAGGTCAACCACTTTAGATGGAGAAACAGAGCATGAGGTCAGAACAGCAAATATGCCAACTAGATGCTCCCTCAAGGTTGTGCATCCACTATCTTTGAGAGTCGGCTAATGTGTGTGCCTTTCAACAAACTCTGAGTCTTAAGGTTACTTTTCTTTTCTTTTCACTTTATGGGTCTATTAACAGAGACAAAACTGTATTCGGATTTTTTCATATTTATCTTCTCTACTCTTTTGCTAGCTTCTCTCGCTTTGCCTCCAGCTCATGACGCGACAGTCTGGAGGAAATGAGAAGAATAAGAAATATCTCTATAGCTTGTTGTGATAAATGCAGCAGGGATACAGACGACATGAAAACAGATCACAAAAGCACTCCGGAGAGTCGATTCAAGTCTATTTTCTACTTTTTGTTTTTCTTTCTTCCATGAAAACAGCACAGGGGCTGATTTAGTTTGGATTTAGCATGAATTACCATGGCTTAGATCCTGTTAGTGCCGATAAAGCCCCAAAATGTCCCTCTTGTATCCTTATCCTTTCTATGAATATTCAACAGCTCACTCTCGTCTCACCATTGTTTTCTCATTTGTACTGGTATCTGACAGCACTGGTGATAATGTGTTGGGAGAAGATGTGGAAAGGGGAAGTGGCATTGATATATGATCCGATAGGGCCCTCGGCGACATGCTTCAATGAACTAAAAGGAGCCTCATCTCTGAACTCAATCGGAACGTGGTAGAAATTCATTAAAGTTAAAACGACTTTGATTTATTATCTTGGAAATGATTAGGTCAGAGAGATTTGTTGTCTCAAGCAATATCCGTCTGGAAACATTTAAAGTGGCAGTTTTTAATATGGAAGTCACTCAAGTGGCATCCTTCAACTCCACTGCTTGTTTTCTTAGGGATTAGAAGAACAAACAGTCAGGACTTTTGAAAAATTCCCACAGTGGGTTCTAGAAACGTTAGAGCGGGCCGTGCATCTGTGCCGACTCTTGATAAGAAACTGCTGCGATGGGAAAAGCCGAAGTGCCATGAGTGTGCGCACGTAGTGACTAAATCGACGAAACTTGAGTGCGTGTATGGGGATGTGGGGGTGTGTGTGTGGGATCAGTGAAGCGGGGCAGTGGGAGAATAACCACGTTAGTGTGCGAGAGCAGAAAGGCTACATCTGTCACTCTGCATTTTCTCACATGCATTTTGACAAGGCCCACGAGCCTGCCACAATAACCCGGCAAACTCTGCTGGCTGTCAAAAATGCACACATATCTCATGCCTCACGTAGCATGACAAACGGAATGAAGCTCATTCACTGTTCAAGGGTAAAAAGTGCAACTGTAGGTGTAGCTCATGAGGGAGAAAGTGTAAGTATACATATCTGAAAGTGTGACTGTGGTACTACAGATTTTTTGCAACTGAGTGTGCCAGCTCATTTTGTCTGTGTGTATACAGCATCTGTGAGCGTGCGACTCCTCTGCTCCAGCTGGCATATAAAATGACAGTGAAGCATTTCCTCTGCCAGATTTGGTGCTGTCGTTCTTTCTCTCAACCCTCATTTCTCTTTTTTTGTTTCCTCCTCTCTCCTCACCCTCCATGGCCCCATAGCCAGTGGCCATATGCTCAGCCCTAAATCCAGGCACAATGCCAGACAGACATACAAGTCTGTAACTGTGTAATATACTCCGAGAGATCTCTAAGAAAGTAGATGGCAAGGTCTGGGAGAGATGGATATGCCAAAGACTGTAAATCAGAGCACTGTTTTTGATTTGTACTCTAAACCAACATGGTTTTCTTTTAGTATTTTATTTGTGCTTTTCATTAGAATGAATTGAGTTATTTTCTACTTTTTTCCACACTTGAAAATTTTTCTACGTGTGCTGACCTTATATGCAACCTTGCTGCAAGCGCTTGCAGAACTTATATGCTGTCCTCTAAGTCTATTATATGGAGACAAGATTGTGAAGCCTGCTTGCGCCTCCACCAAGATACCCTTTCTTGCCAGTGTCATTCTTGCTTTTTTTTTTTTATTCTGCTTTGCAGGAGAAATGCAGAATTTAGATAAGAGTTGGCATGAAAATAAAATTTTTCACCAGTGTGTAAATCTCACCTTGCACACCTCTGCAGCTGTGGATAATGCAGTCATATACTGTGTGTGGACATGTTCTGGCAAAAACTGGAAGTTGTTAAACTTGATGTCTTAACAATTAAATGGCTACAACGTAAGTGAACCTAAGTTTATTAGGTGTCTAGTTATAATTTATTGATACTGAATAAGTCCAATTTTCAGGAGGTGGACAAAAATTATTGAGAATAAATATTCTGCTAGCAAAAATAAAAGCACATGCTTATAAACAAGGTGCTGCTCATGTCTGACAATAATCAAGTTTTAAAAAATTCAAATTGCAATATTTAAAACATGCTGCATTCAGACATAGTTTAAAGACACATAACTAGAAATACTAAGAACTGAACTAAAGTTCAATGGCACCCATTGAAAAAATGTGAACAAAAACCTTAAAAGAAATTTAGATTTGAATTTTGTAGTGTATTTTCACATCTAATTTTTTGGAAAATTCTTATAATCCATTCTACTACATTTATTCAATGATAAAAAAAACAAATTCCAGAATTAATTTTTAACAAAATCACAAGAAGCGCATCCCTTGGTACACCTAAAAACACATTTGAAATTAGAGTAACTGAAGCACTGTGATTTATAGCAGAGGTCCCCAACCCTGGTCCTCAGGGCCCACTGTTTTGCATGTTTTAGATGTTTCCCCACTCTAGCACAGCTGATTCAAACGATACCAAGCCTCCGATTGCTGCAGAAGCCCCTAAATCATCCATTCATATAAGCCAGGTGTGCAGCAGCAAGGAAACGCCTAAAACATGCAGGACAGTGGGCTCTGGGGACCAGGGTGGGAGACTCTGATTTATAGTCTTTGTGCAGTTTATTGGTATTTCAAGGTTTTTCTAATTGACAATGTTTTTTTTATGTTCTTGTGGTTTATTTATTTATTTTAGCTGTTGGTCTAGTATGCTGGGCAGTGCCCAGCCAACAGGATGGTAAAGGAAGTAAAGAACCCTATTAAAAAATAAAAAAAAACATTCTGTGAATTATCATCAAGAATGTAAATGTGTGGATTTTGATAAACTATTGCGACTTTAATGAGCACTTTGGTTAAAGGAGACTAAATAAATGCTTATTAACAACAAACTTTGAGTGGATCTGTTGTAAAAGAACAGATTAATTTGTGGAAAGCAGTTAATGTCAACAGGCAGGTATAGTGGAGAATCTTTAATGCTGTTAAAATAAATGCATTTTAACATGACATTAAGTTAATTTTGCTTTCAGACATATTTACAAAGCATTCCAATAATTGATCAGCTTCTATTTTAGTCATATTTTTCTCCTGCACTGGTATCAATCAATCGAAGGCAATGTTTTCTTGTTGTTTTTTTTCCCCCAGGAAAAATGACATTCCTAAATATTTGGTGCTCCTCTGTGCACCAAAAACTAAGTTGAAGCTTTAGGGGTGGGAGCTGTGCCTTTTTGGTTACACCTATTAAGATGTGAAATATCCATTTCCTCAGAAATTAGTCAGCCCTGTTCTCTCTCGGATTTTTAATTTCTTCTTAAAATTCATCCTTTTACTTTGGCCTTTGACACTTTTTCAGATACTTGTATTTACACAGTTTTGTTTATTGTTTGTTCATTTGTTTTTGTATGATTTCTTTTATCCATGAGCAATCATGGATAAGCTCACTAAGGTTTGCTTCTGAGTGAGTTCAGAAGCAAACCTGAAACAACATGCAGGACATTCAGTTGTTACTCAAAGTATTCTAACCAATGAAAGCAAAGACATGACCCTACAACTAAACACTTGTGAACAGCTGTTCTCAAGGTTAAATAAGGCTTTTACCTGGAATATTTTTCAAAACACTATTTTTTGTCATGCATCCCCAATAAAACAAACTAAAAAAATAATTACTATAGAGGTAGCAGAAAATAAAAGCATCAAAACAGGCATGTAAGTTCACAGTAAGAGTAAGTGCATGTCTTTGCTGTAGGACTTTTTTGTGTGCAAGGGAATAAATGAGTGCATGAGTGCTGCAAGTCTAGTGACTAATTATGAGCCTTCAGGTTTAAAGGAGTAATGCAGGAGTCTGCGGCAGCAATTTAATCATCGACTTGACAGATTATATCCACAGATGTGACATTAGTGAAGATCAAGAAGAATGAAAGCTTTTCAACCCACTTTAATTTGTTGGTTCAATTGTAATTGCATGTCAGTTTTTTTTTTCTCTAAACTCTTGTTTTATACGGCAATAGTTTTTTTTCTGTCTTACGTGTATGTAATTTTAAGGTTGTTTAGCATTTATTTACATACTGTAAGCCTAATCAGTGAACAGTTAGTTACATCTTTAATTTGCGTGAAAATTATTTCAACAAGCATCCATCTGTTGAAATAAAGAAAATGCCTGTGGTTTGTTTTATGCTAAATAGTCTTTCCTTGTATAGCGCTTTGTCTAGTCCAGAGGATTCCAAAATGCTTCACACTACTAAGAGTGGTAAGCTACATTGTAGCTACAGCTGACCTGGGACAGGATGACAGAAGTGAGGCTGCCTGACGATCAGTGGTGCCATCAGCAGACAAGGCAGGTGAAATGTCTCACCCTAGAACACAATGAATAACACTAATAAGTAACATATAAGTAAATCAAATACTATTGGGTAAGAACTAGTTGCCCCTCCGCTTACATTCAGAATGTTGTGACCTGTTTAGATGGTTATGCCATTTAAAGAGAACTAAGGGACCTGGGACTCTTTTCTTTGTGGCACTCTAGTAGCTGATTTAAGGCAACAGGGAACTTAAAAAACATAAAAAGTTATGTGTTGCATATTAACCACCAATGTAGCAAACCAACAAATAAAGTTAACTAAATGTGTGCATTACAAATATTCAACTGTCATGGCTTAAAAAAATAAGGATTTTAGTTGAAAATGAAATTTCAAAGTGCCCAGTTATTAATAACATGTAAAAACATCTTAGGAATGACATATAAGTGGTAATAAATAAGAGTTACCAATCAGGCACTAGTGTGTGATTTCCTCCATTGTGACATCTGGAGTCACAATGGACTTTCAGACGACAATAGCAATAAACACTAAATAAAACTGAACAACAAAATCAAGCCATTTAACTGTAAAATTGGTGAACATTATTGATTTTTCTAAATCTGAGGCAATGGCTAAATGAATTGCTTCCTAATGGTTGGGCGTCGGTCTATGAAAAAATATTGCAAGCGTCTTGGTGTCTTATTCACCAGTGTTGATGGAGTGAGAAATAAATAGAAAGATTAGGCCTTAGATTAGGTTTGTCCTCAGCTATTGCTATAGCATGTGACATGTGAGCCATGTCACATGTGACATGATCCAAGTGGAACAAGATCCAAGATACAACAGGCTCAAAAAAGATTTCTATGTAGAATGGCCAGACACAGTTTTAAGCACAGGATGAGGAGTTCTGTCATCCAGCATGAGGCTGGAGAAGATCAGCTCCAATTTTTGGTCTTCTGTACTTCAAACATCAAAAGAAGCCTGTTGAAATTGTTTGAGCATCTGATCAGGATGTCACGTAGGTCCCTTCCTTTGAGTTTTTGTTAGGCATTTCACAGTGGATGGTGACAATGGGGAAGTCTCAGAACTTGTGGGAGATATTTTGAATCACTTCTAGACCTCTCACCTGTCCAATCTGACCTTGTAAAAGAAGATGGCAATGGATCAATTAATAGAAACATTGTGACTTTAACAATAAGGTCAGTCAGTATATCTCGCCATAGCTGGTGTGTTGTTCATGGCTTGTTAAAATAGATTAGAGTTGTGCTTTGCCCCTGATTTCCCTTATCTTTTAATCCCTTGAAAGCAGAAGATAAAGGAAACTCCACATCTGATGGGTCTCAATGAACCTTCTGCCTTGGTAATCAGAGGGTTAAATTTATTGATTTTATACATGAATTTAGTCAAACACCAAAGCATCAGTGAACCTTTGCTCCATGCAGTATAACAAGGATTCAGAGAAGTCTGTGAACAGTACAAGAAGTGCAACACTGGCAGTTTTCTCCCCCAGTTCTTCTGCTTGATCAGCAAGACCAAGAGGGAAAAAAAAACCCTGTTGTGTATCATCTTTCCCTCACAGTTCCCAAACTAGGCCTCGACTCCAGAGCAGAAGCCCAAAACATTTTTAGGCACCTTCCACCCCAATGCTCTGGAGGAAGAGACCAGCTTTGTGGGGGAACCTCTTGTTCTCTGTGCTCATTTGCAGAGGAATCTTCAATGGCAAATTATTGCCATCAAGACACAGTGACATGAGACAGCACACAGAGAAAAGGGGAGAAAGAGGAGTAGGTCGCCTCACTGGGGGAAAAGTAGAGAACTTTTGATTCTACTTCAAGTTGCCAATTAAAGTCAAAACTGCAGCGGATGTAGCCAAAAGGAGGATGACAATGAGGATAATGATGGAGGTGATGAAGATGATGTTGGCATGGGTGAAACTGCGTAAGCGCTTCCCACTTTTTGAAGGAATATGAGTGGGAGTTGAGCTCAGCAGATGAGAGTAGGTGAGGAGAATGAGCTTTGAAAAAAAAACAAAAAAGGGGATTTGAGTTCAGAGTGTTACAGTAGGAAAAGAGGAACAAAACGCATTAGATATGTTTTTTTTCTCTCACTGGCATTCACCTCAATGGATTCTTGCCTTTTAGAAGATTTCCATCTCAAACCCACTTCTGTCATGGGCGATGACATTCGACTCCATTTGGCTGGGAAGGTTAAATCGACTGATGTTGGTAAGAACAGAGTATTTTTGATAGATTCCTCTGCAACATCTTCTTTTTCCGCTGCTATCATCATCCTTGATTTCAAAGATACAGTGTTCCCTAAAATGAATGGGAACGGAGGTAAAATCTGAGCAAGGTATTACAATGTAAATACTTTTGTTTCCATTTTTTTAAACTTTCCTGCATGACTTCTGTTCAGAATTAGCTAAACTCTTAAAATGATGTGGCATAAGAAGATATTTTTCATCATCAATGAACTGGATAACAAAAATTATGATTGGATCAGTAAGAGAGAGATTAATAAATAAACACATGAGCCCTCACTTACTATTTTTTATTTTTTATCCCTAGCTGGTCATCTACCATTCCCTTCTTACCTTAGAAAGTCTTGACTGTCTTGTACTATTTTCTTCTTAGATTATTTAGATTTATTTTTCTTTTTAGAGTTAAAAGGAGTCTGAAGGGGCTGCAGCGATCCACAGCTTAGAAGGGAGAATATATTGAAAGAACAAATGTTATTATTGTATGACATAAATATGGTCCTCATGGGAGACTGGAAAGAAGCAAAGCCATTGTTGAAAGAAACCAATACGAAGAGCAGTTTGCAAATTATAATAAGTTGTAAATGTTGCTAAATGTGGTTCTACAGAGTATTAACTTACAAGAACTGGATTCAGATATACACCTGATTTTTCAGTTTGTAGTAAAAAAATATATATATTTATATAGCTCCTTTATAAATATGAAATGCCCCTTTACAAAAGAGGGCATTTCAATTGAACTATACATACATTTCAAGTGATCCTAGTTATGACACAACACATTAAGTTCTGTTTATTTTTAAAGTTAGTTTAAAACCTTTTCTTGATACACCAGATTGTATCAACTTGCTGGTTTTCAGCAATTATTTCTAATAAATCTATTAATGTCAATTGATCAAAATAAATTATCAGATTAATCACCCTCTGCACTGTGATTAATCACAGTTAATCACTATGCCTAACTTTGTAAGCTTGAAATAAAAGTATACATGTTTTGTGATTCTTGCAGGAATGGTGTCCCTCTTTCTGCCACACTCAAACCAATTAAAATGCAATCAATTATCTAATTATTTTACTTATTTATTTTTCTTTTTTGTGGTTGTTTTTGCAGCAGAAAGTAGGTGATGTAGTCATCCAATACTCAACAGCAACTAAGGGAAACTTACCCCACTACCCAGGCTGTCATAAAGTGGTGGAGTAGGGTGGTGAGGCAGACGCGGTGGAACCAGGTTGCAGAAAAATTATGACAAAAAGTACAGATTATCCAAAAATAGTCCTAAAACCCAGGCAACACTGTTGAGCAGAAACCAGGGCTCAACACAGGTAGCAACAGGGTGAACGAAAGGACTGCACATGACTGACTGAGGACATCAGACGTCAAATGAGACGAGGACCCAACAAAGACACAGACACACAGGCGACACTAAATACACAGGAGGTAATCAGGGAATGAGAAACACCTGGGAGTAATCGAGGGGAGACAGGACAACGAAGAGACTCAAGGACACAGAAATACACAGGAAAAACACGGAACATGACACAGGCATACAAGTAGTAGCAAACTGGCAGATAATATATTTACTTTCTGGTTCTTGGTCCCCAACCCTTTCTGATGTTGCCCTGGGCAACTGCCCATATAGCCAGAAAACTACCATTGTATGCATGTTTTCAAAAGAAATGTTTAAAAAAAAAGTTTTGCCTCATTGTCTGAAGATTCTCAGTTTCCAGTTTTGTTATATTGCGAAGTGTCCCTCTCCATTCATTTCCTATGGAATTTGTGCGATGAGGCGACAGTTGCTTGTCCTCATCCATCAATGCATCGTTGACCTAAACAAAACACTAATATAAAAACAGTACATCATTTTCCTTCAACTTCACATTTATGCTCTATGTTGTCTTGCCTTAACACATAATATTTCAACAGAAACTAAATTGTTTAAGACATAATCTACTTCTGAAAGATGCTGTACTTCTATTTTGTAAGATTCTATAAGTAAAAAGTACACAAATACCTGTGCAGAAAGTGTTTTTTTTTTTTTTTTTAATTTAGTTAATCAAATTTATTAATAGAGTTCATGAAACATAAAGGCAAGGTACTCAGTGTTGGAGGAATATATATATATATATATATATATATATATATATATATATATATATATATATATATATATATATATATATATATATATATATTAGTTAATCAAATTTATTAATAGAGTTCATTAAACATAAAGGCAAGGTACTCAGTGTTGGAGGAATATATATTATATTCATTAGACATATGACGAAATGTAGTGTTTGCTACTGGTTTCTCAATTGGTGATTGTGTGATGTTTTTATGCCTTTTAATTTTGTGTTTTTATGATGTAAAACTTTGAACTGCCTTGTTGATGACATGTTCTACTCAAATAAACTTGATTGATTGATTTACTTTCATCTAACACCCAACTTTGGAAAAACAATGAGATTCAACCTGAACATCGGAAGCAGCTGCATTCCCACCATAATATGACTCATCTCTGTACTAGGTTTCATCAACACAATGTTATTAAGTAAAAAGAATAATGATTTATGATACATTTCTGTTATAATATTGAATAATAAGCATAATGACAATGGCAAAAAGCTTTACAAACATCAGAAGGTGAAACAGAATGGAAATAACCGAGTGACAAGCAAAAATCTGGGTTCAGACAACAGAGACTTATGAGGAAGGGGACTTATAAGCTGCATCTCCTCTCCATCACTGTGGATGCAGTGAGAGCACGGAACGATGGATGGGCTGATGGCCTCGGTAAGGAATGAGAGGGGACTGGTATAAACGTACAGTTATGTTTCACATGGCTAGAGGAATTACTCTGGGTCTCATCATTATAACAGACAGCTTTCCAATGATTGGGCAGCCAGGAATCATTCCCAGAGCAGGAAGGCAGTAGGCAGATGGATTGCTGCTTTTACGATCAAGACATTTTGCCACCCTGGTTGCATTATTGTGACGGAATGCTATTACAGCTTACATATTAAATTCCCTGCTATACAGAGTGAGTTTTTTTCCTCCATCTAATACTTTATTTGAAAATAGCTTTTTCCTGTTCTGTTGAAAAGACTTTAAGGTCCACATTGTTGGCAGCAGCTCTGCACTGCAAAACAGAATGAACCTCCTCATTTGGTAAATAGTTGCAACAAACGCAGAAGAAATCTTGTAAGAGTGCAATATTCATTGTAAATGCAAGTCCTGGCTGCTGGAATATTAGGATGCTTAGAGCTTCAAGATAAAATTTCTTTGAAATCTTACAAAAATGGCATGTTGTCATTTTGTTGGCTTAGATCTTATGGTTAAAGTAAGTGTGAAAAGAAGATGACAGAAAGAGAACAAACTAACGTTTTGGCTGGTATTTGTTTACACTATCTGAGTCATCACACTTTGTTCTTGCAAACTTTTTCTAATTAATTCAGGCAGATTACTCATTTTATCTTTGCAGTAGGTTTACTAGCATGCTATGTACGTATGTACTAATAGGTTTTGTTCCAGTTATTTCTCCAAGGTCTTTCCTGGTAAAAGAAGGTGATGTCTTTTCAAAACCAACGACAGTTTTTTCCCCCACACCACTAATATACTGAATTTTAACAATGGAAACCACATTCTTTCAGATGAACTCAGTTGTTATGTGTTTAATGCACCATCTATGCTGAACAAAGACTGGTTTCCCACCTTTGCAAAACACCTTATTCAACAAAAAGAGGTTTGATTGAAATAATTCAAAAGATAAATCATGTGATCTGAAAGTCACTGAAAACTAAAACTGTATTTACAGTTGCCTTAGTAACTTGCAAGGTCATAGCTAATAAAGAATACATGATTTGAAGAAAAATAAAGTTTTGTTTCACTTCTGGTAAGCAAACTGTTTTTAGCACTCCCTTACTTTCCAGTAACTTACCCTGTTTGTGCAAATATTTAGTAAATCATATGTTGTATTGTCTTCTTAATTTTTCTTCATGACACAGCGTTCTACACATCTCCAAGGATTTTCATTTCCAGCTTTTCATATGGTAACCGGGATATGATTAGTATATGTTATCTTGACTTTCTCATAATACCATCATTACTAGGTGTTGTTGTAGAGCAGTACATGGTATTTAAAAAGTTGAAAATGCAAAGACAAACAAAGCTTCAAAATGTGCCAAAGAAACATGCTTCTGCTGGGTAAGTCACTGCATTAACTTTTATAAGTATTAAAACTCCTGATACTTGTGGTGTGCATTTGTTTTCAACCCCATGAGTTAATGCTCAGAACCTTTCCATCATAGCAACTACAGCTTGAGCTCTTTAACTTTTAAGTTTTGCCAAATAGTCTTGATTTGATTTTAGTCTGGTCTTTGATTGTGCGATTCTTACACATTAATATGCTTTGCTCTTAATCGCTTTGTTGTAGATCTTGTGTGTTTGGGCTAATTTTCCTATTGAAATGTGAAGCTAAGCTTTACACTCAAGTCTATGGTACCTCTAATAAGTTTTATTCTGACTCTGTGTAGTATCACTGGCTTGCTAAAAAAAAAAAGTCCCCACAGTATGAAGTGTGATTTGCAGAGTTTATTTTTACTTGAAGTAAAGTAAAGCTTTTGGCAAGCAGGCAGAAAAGATCAAATTTGGTATTATCTGACCATTGTCTTACTTTACACATCACTGTACTCCACATAGCTTTTGACAAACTTCAGAAACCAGATTTGTGGAGAGCATCACTAATCTGTCTAATTGCAGCTGAGCATCTCTACAGCTCATCTTCTCTGATTAACCCTCTCTCAGCTTGTTAGTTTAGGTGGATATGCACCTAAACTAAGGAAAGAGTAACAGACTTTCTTTTGCTCTTTCCTTTTTCAGATGATGGGATGCTCAAAGCGCGTGATGTGGTATTAACATAATCATGCATTTAATGTTTCGACAATTTTATGAATGATCCATATGGTGTGTTCCTTGGTCTTTGCTTATTAATGTTCTCTAGCAAACCTGTGAGGCCTTTGCAAACTAGTCATATTTATAGTACGATCAAATTACACACAGTTTCAATCTTATTACTAATTTAGTGACTTCTAGTAGCAGATGGTCCACTGGATTTAATTTAAGAGCTAAAGGACCTGAATAATTATGAGCACTACATTTCTAGGTCTATCATATAATCATTTAACATTTGATAAAAACACTGATGTGTGTTTGTAGCATGATAAAATCTGAAAAAGTTGAAGTCATAAATATTTTTGCAAGGTCGTACGTACCCGAAAATGAGATAAACTGAGCAAATCAAGAAATCAGATTTAAGTATGTATTGACAGCCTTTACTTTGTTGATCCACATTTGCCACCAATTACAGCTCCAAGTCTTTTTGAATATGATGCTTTATGGTTAGCACATCTATTTTTAGAAAGTTTTGCGCATTCTTCTTTTTCAAACTCCATCAGATCAGATGGGAGAACAAACCCCAAAACGTGGTGTCAAAGACGACTGGGCTGAGCCATGAAAGAATTGGTCTCAATCGAGACTCTAAAGGAGCACACCTTTAGAGTCTCGAAAATTCAACTAATAAAATCAGCATGAGATGGTCACAAGACATTGACAAGAATCTACTGAAACTCACATAAAAACTCTGAAAAGATAAAGGGATCAAATGAAATAAAGAACAAGGTTCTGAGCTTGTATAATGCTACAAAGAAATGGCATGAAAGAAAGCCAGTGAAAGAGATGGAAAAAGATATGAAAAGAAATACAACAATAAACAAAAATGAGAAGTAAACCTTAGAAATGAGACTAATTTTCGCACCCTTAACCCAGGTTCAAGTACAATGACGCGTTTAAATATAATGGCATAGGAGCTTGTTTCAAAGTGCTTCATAGTTTGCTCAAATATGAATGTCTTTCATTTCCCAACAGCATCAATACAGAGGAGTGAGAGCTGGAGAAGGACGTTAAAAAAAATGCATAGATGAAAAAGGAAAGAGGTAGAAGAAAGAAGCAACAAAAGCAGCGAAGGGACCGATTTGAAGAAAAGAAAAAAGAAACAGAAAAAAAAATCGACCAGAACAGAGAACAAGACTGGGAAAAAATGTGAAAGAAGAAAAAGAAAATCATAAGGCTAAAAAATAACCATTAAAAAAAGAAAGAAAAATTGGAGAGCAAAGAAAATGCTACCCTGTCTCACATCAAAATTGGTCCATTGTGCAAAGCATAATAGTTGTACAATAAATGCTGCAAAAGTGTAACACTGCCTCACAGCAGTTTGTGAAACTGGCACAAAATGTAATGTGCTGATTGGAGTCTTAGGACACAATTTTCTCCTACAGTTTCTCTGCATTTTGTGAAACTATCAAAGAATTTAGAAAAATATATGGAACTGTTGAAAAGAAAGGCACAGCAGAGCGACAACACATTAATCTCATCAGGCACAGGAAAGCTTTTCCATGTCCGAGTTGGTTTTAGTGTATTTCTATTGTAATATATCATATTTTAATTACTTCATAAGGCCTTAAAATAATATTTGTTCTCTGGCACTTTTGTAGTTTTCATGGATTGGAGTAGGAAATTGAAAAATGTGACTATCAAGTGGAAGTTAAATTTGCATGCAGACTTCCATAGTAAATATATATATAAAAAAAACACAAATCCATCAAACGTTGTTCAAAGTTATATGTTGTATAATTAATTCCTTTCTTTAATTTTGAAACATTTACCTGATTCTATTTTTGATTTTCAACTGTGACATTAGGAGGCCAAGATCAGCATGTTGTAATATGAAGGAATCGAGATCTTGACTTGTATTAACATTCAGGATGGAGGTTGTAGTGTACAGAGGAAATCTCTCTATATATGCATAATTTTACTTTTTTCTTATTCAATGAACATTTGAGAACATGAAAATTATTTCTAATGCTACTAGAAAATATGACATCACTGTATAAATATTTACCTCCTCTCAATAAGCCTAAATTTTTATTTTTATTTTTAGATAAACACTGGATTCAACTAATTGGGTGTTTTAGAAGCCAGTTTATCCTACAGTCACTAAAGCCATATTTTTCAGTTTGTAAAAAAAAAAGCTTGATTTGCAAGCTACAAGGATGTAAATCTTGTACATGCTGTACAAGATTTACAAGCATGTACAAATCTTGTACATGCTAACACCCCAGCTTCAATTCTGGGGTGTTAGCCACGAATGGGACTGACAGGAGTCTGTGTGAGGGGAAATTCACTGTTGATTCACTGTTGAATGAGTCAATTTATTTGTGCAAATAATTCAGATTACATTTAGGCACACATTATTTAAGAAAAACAGGCCTTAATAATGCAATTTTTGTTTGCACATCATTTTTAGCAGTTTTTTTCTCCACTCCACATGTGGGAGGGCAGCGCCCCAGTGCCCCCCTATGGATCAGCTTCCACTACTCTAAACCCTGACATTGTAAGAGAGAAAACTTTAGACATGGTAAGAACAATTTTATATGTCACACGGTCTAACTCCATGTCTCTGAAACCCACATACCTGCCTGTCTGTCCGTCTCCATGCATATGCATACAGTGTCTGTAATTGTTCCTCCAGCCTCTGTAGCCATACCTGCTTGTAAAGAGAAAGGAAGCCTAATTGGTTGTTGTTATATGTAGAGTTACATAAAATAGTCAGAGTGAAAACAGGCAAATGAACTTTAAACTGACAAAATAACAAGCTAGGGAAAAGCTTGTGTATTGTATTGTAGTGAAACCTTGATGAGCTGATGAACTTGCTACATCAATTCATGTTCTACATTGCATAGTTCAGCCAAGGCTCTATCATTTATTTGCCTAATACTTTGATTGTAAGTAAATAATTCTGATCATTTTAATGATCAACTTCTAAAGTTTGTAGCTACCATGTTACTACAATTCTAGACTTTCAAGTAAAAGTACCTTCACTGGACCTCTAATGGCAGCATGCATGATAAACACAAGGAAGACGGGAAACATGTTCAACATTAGGGCACACTCATTATGACTATGGAGCCAAGCTGATATTTCTCATTAGAACACAGTGTAAAAGTATCACAGCTCCTGGCATATCTGAATTCTCTCTTTTTTCTTTTAGATTCATCCTTTTATTGAAGAAATGAGGAAAAAAGTTTTAACTTCCACTGAACAGTCATTACAGCAAGATATCAATGATATTTTATCAACTTATATTTCCAAAGTATAGCCCAGCACAATATTTAATGATATTTTTGTGAGAAGTTTCCAATTTTACAGGAATCTTTTAGCTATTTAAGTGATACAAAATTGCAGAGTGACTAAGAATAGCAAACAGTAATAGGAGGAAAAAATAAAGTGTGCAATTACCACACAATGTGAAGTCAGCCAGGAGAAGCTCTTTCACACTTACAGTTTTTTGAAGCGTATGACTGAGAAAAAGGGTGTAAGAAATCGAGTGTTTGCTTGCATAGGCGTGCGTGTGTGTGTGTGCAGTGGGGGTGGTGTATCCACTTTAGTGTATAAAAATGTACAAGCTAAATTGGCAGTACAGCCAAGAGTGACATCCAAAGTTACTTCTGCTTCACTATCTTTACCCTCATCAACTCCACTGTATCCACGTGTCAGTAAAGTTTCTCTCTGTGTTTCTAATTTACTCAAAAAATCACATATTCACCACAACACAAGGACGCTTTCGCAGATGCCAATTCACATCAGTAAAAAAGAACTTAATATTCAGGCTGGTTTTGGCCCCAACTTCAGAACATATGGATAATAAAAAATTTGTCATTCTTTAGTATACTTCTGTAATAATTTTGGGTCACAACAAAGTTTGTCTTCCCTTCTCCTCGCACTATCCCCACATACAACAAATTCCCTCAGCAAAATACTTTATGATCAATAAAAAAACTAACCAGATTACATACCTCAGACTAAAAACAACAAATAAATAAACTACAGAACAACAAAAAAATACAAAGCTCCTACTCTGAAAGAAAAGGTTGTGGACACATTCCGAACTAATAAACAATCTTATTCACAATCAACTGAATCCACAATCTCTTAATTCCGAAAGTGGTTCCTAGAGATTTTCTTCTGGGCCCCCACAGAAGTTCTCAAAGATTTTCTTTTGGGCCCCCCTATGGATTACTATAAAATCCCCCCCACAAAAAATAGAAAAAAAATCAACTGGGCACACACATTGTTCAACTAGACATAAACCTATACACATATAGTCTGTTTTCAAACTCCACTGAAGTTTATTTCACACTTTAGGATGCAACAAAACACACTACAAACAATCTTTACAGTAAAACACTTTTGTGTAACTAATTATTATTTTTTTCATTCATCCATATTACTTTCTGTGCCCCCAATGCAATGGCACTGCGCTCCCCCTAGGGGGCGCAACCCACACTTTGGGAACCACAGTCTTGATATGCAACACTATCTTCTTAGTGAACTGCCATTCCTCTCTGACACTTTTACAGCTGTTTTGTATTTACTCACATGGAACTTTTCACTGTTCTCTTTTGGTGAATCAACAATGTCAATAACTTTACATGCATCACATGTTAGAGCTATTTGGCCTGCATGCGTATGATCCAGTCATTTTGTTTTGATATTGTTGTTGTGTGCTGAGATCGTCTTTTGAGCCAAATGTCTTTGAGGCAGGAACTTATATTCAAAAATGGGTCCATAATGTAAACACAACTACCTATGTTTGCAATAAAAGCTGCAATGAACTTTGTAATTCGCTTTAACTTCACTCAATTTACAGCGGCAGGAAAGATCATCTGTCTTATATCCATCAAATCGATCCTATTGGAGTTGTGCTGGAGTTGGTCATGCGGTTTTTATTTCATAACAAGCTTCCTCGACCCTCTATAGAAAGCCAAATAAGCTCTACATAGTTGCACAAAATGTCCAAAATAATCTTAATCTACCCAGGTTTGTGGGGCCTATAATACAGTATTCTGTGTGACTAAACAGTAAAGCAGCGATAACAAATTAAATATTTTCTACTTTTAAAGATCAGTTATCAGTAAACTGTCACTCAGCAGGGCAATCATTGTGTCTGCTAGGCATAGCTTACACATTATTTCAAAATGAGAATCAGCCAAGCCATCACCCAGTTGACTGTAAAGGAGTGTGAGCACTGCATTACCTCATCAGCTGTGTTGACGCATCTGACAACATACAAATGCTCACCAGGCGGATAAAGGCAAAAGCATTTTTACTATTGTTGGAGATCTGTGTAGCAGTAGGTGTACTGTTTTGTCTAGGCTGCCTGCATAAAAGTTTGTAAAATTTAGTTTAAAAGTTAATGCTTTCCAATTTAGATTGTTTTCCTGATTTGTGTGGCATAAATCCAGAGTAAATATAAATCAGGGCTATGTATTGACTCAACATCGACTTCTGTCTGAATGAAGCCTTTGCACTGTCGCTACATTACAATCAAGTCTATGGATCAGTAAGCAGCTACATGATTTTCTTTTCAAAGGAGTATTTTGCTGATGTTATGCAAAGCACTGTAAAAAAGAGTTCAGGTAACAGAACATTATCATGTATTAGTGTAGGAACAAAGTTATGAAACCCCACTGGATTTACTTTCAGCAGTGTCTTTTTGAAAGACACACATACACTCAAACACATGCACTCATAAAATTTGTTTCTGGTGATACTTCACCCAAATGCAAAGAAAGGAAAAGGCCCCTTTGGCCTGAGTCATCAACCCAGTGACGTGCAGTCTGGCCTTTTATCCATCGTTTGTGCCCATCAGCAGCTGCTGTCCAGTTTCTTGTAAGGACAGGTTATTCAGGAGCTGTCACTAGCCAATGAGAGAAGGCATAGACATGAGTCATGCTTGTCAAGTGAAAGTGAGTGACAGCTGAGATTCAGGCAAGCTTGACTTTAAAACACTTTCCAAGGGCAACCACTGGTAGTTTGTTTCTATGAAGGTCTATCTGTAGATTGCTTTTGATAAGCAGTGACAATGTGTGCTTTAAGATTGCATTCATTCCATTCTTCACTTAGAACCCAGATCACCATTGCGTATCTGTATTTTCATTGACAGATGAAGACACTCTGTTTTAGGTAAATAACATTGCATGATGCTACAACAAAAATTATGTATGTAAACACTCTACAAAGTGAAAGGTGCCCTGCTCTCTACATGTTGAAGTGACAGCATCTTGACTTACTTTTGTATTAAGTCAGCTAATAATTATTCAACCACTTGGAAAAACTCATGGACCATTAAGTTTATGGTCAAGATGGTCAGTTGATTATTACATGTGGTGAAAGAGATAAAACACTGCAAATTTTACCCCCTACTTTCCAATTAACCCATACCACGCGGAAAATTGACAATATTTCACAGATATCAATTGGTATTTTACAAAATGTGCTTAATTTCTTAAATTTTAGATCCATATATTCCCAATAGACATATGCAATGGGACAATGGGGGCAACGATGGTTGGAGTTTGTCTCATTATCAGAGGGTTGCATCTGCCTCTGTCGTTGTGTCCTTGGGCAAGACATTTTACCTGTCTTGACTGCAGGTGGTGGTCAGAGGACTGCTGCGGCTACCTAGCTTGCCAACACCAGCATGTGAACGTGTGCGTGAATGACTGAATGTAGTGTGAACCTCTTTGGTTTGTCTGGACTTGATGAAGCGCTTTACAGGCCACGTACCATTTACATGCATGGCAATATAGCAAAGAGTGTGACAGCTGCCTAAAACTGGTAATGTGAGTTTTTTGTCTGATATTTGCTGCTTGGCATCAAGTCATGAGTGAAATCCCCCAAAGCCCGACCAGTTCTGTGGATTAAACATGGCCGCAACACATTTATTTTCTTTTAAAGAGCACACATAAATAATTGCAAATGATACGACAGATGTAATATGGAATGAAGTTCAGAAATCACCATAATAGCAGAACTCCAAATATTCTACCTGTTATAAAATTCAGTTTTCATTATACATGACTTTTTTTTTTTTAAAAAAAGAGTAGATGGGTGTGCAAGTTCCTCTGATAAATAAAAAAATGAGATAACACAGTATAAGTTAATTGGTATGTAGAAAATACCTTTTTAATGGCTGTATTGGCATGCAGCTTTCTTCTGAGATGATATATATATATACAGTATATATATATATATATATATATATATATATATATATATATATGTCTGCGTGCCTCAGAATAAAACACAGATGAAATATCTTTGCCGATTGGTCTCACTGGGTTTTGCTGGTTTGTGCAGTTCTAGATGAGAAAAGTTCCTCTCATGTTTCAGTTCTTTCTTTGATTGTTGTTCATCTGTCTTACTTCCCCTCCTTCCTGCCTCTCCCTTTCAGGTGTCTAAGCCGTTTCTGTTGAATAGCCATGAATAAGTGATGAGTTAATACAAAGATGAATTATTGTGATGGTTTATTCAGTAAGTGTGCTGCTCTGTTGTTGGCACATGTGGTACTGTGCACTCCTCCAGCTTGTCACAAAGCCCAGGTAAGAACTGACACCCATGTATGTGCATTCACAGGCAAACACGTGTGGTTATGTAGACACATTTTACCCAAAGTGGTGTTGATAAAAAGATTATGACTAGTCTACTACTTCAGCATGTCCTTCTCCAGCATGCAGGTATGGCACTAGCAATAAAGGTGCAGCAACAAACCCCACAGCCTTTCTGCTGCTTCTACAATCAAGACTTTTCCATTTCCTGTCTTCTTTGGAGCCATGCTCTGGCATATCTCATGACTTATTTAGATGTGAGGGTAGCCCCAAGGAGGACACACACAAGGGTGCAAGAGAACAAGAGCAAGACACAACAAGACAAGGCCAGAAAAAAGTGGCACATACAACTGTTAACTATTCATTATGGTGACTAATTAAACATTTACTGTCTTTTCAAAGTACAGCCCTGAATACAGGAGTCACAAGAGAGGAGTGAGTGTTGGAGAGAATTACAGATATAATGCCAAAAAATGACTCAAAACTTTCTGTGAAAACATAAAAACCTGCTTTGCTTCGATCTTTCTGGGAATGCACTAAAACTATTCAGCCCTGCACTCATCAGCTGCCACTTTCTAAACAGCAAAACTAACTACCAGCCTTTAACTATGACATGCAGCAGTAATCCTTGTCTATCTATGATCCTTTCACTGGATAGTGACCACTGCAGGTAGGGAACACCCACGAGAGCTACAGGTTTGAAGAAGTTCTGATTAAGTCATCTACCCATCATATTTGTACCATTTATTTAACTAGGTATATATCATCGAGATTAAAAATCTGTGTTTCAAAGTTGCACATATATTTACACACCCATTTTTTTCTGATTATAACACACCAACTGATTTCTGATTATAACACACCAACTTTCGATATCCCACTTTCAAGGTTAAAGTAGACATGCTTTTAAATCCTTTCTTTTTACGTCAAAATTATTCACCTTTGGTCTATATAAAGTAAAACTGTGATATCGTTTATCCCTGTTCTGAAGCGCCTTTTAGAGGAACTCGTTTTGGTGCGGACTGTTTAAATGTCACTGAGACCCCTCCAGGTCGCAAAGCATTCCACTCCTTATTTGGCCATCTTTGTAGTTTGATAGAAGTACTGTTGTAAACTAATATTTTAGTAATCGAGTAATCTATTGATTATTCTTATGATTAATCGAGTAATCGAATAAAATATTTATAAAAAAATATTGGTGAATCTAGCATATCACCAGTGTTACTATTGGATATCATCAGTCCATTTTTTTTCATATTTGAGTATCCCTCACAGTTACTTTTCTGTAGTTAAGAAACTTAACCTGTAATAGCTCACTTTCTAAGTTAACCTAAAGAAAGAATACAAGAATCTGAAATTATATTCAAGCTAAAAATAAGGAGGCAGGCTCACAAATACTCTTATAAAGAATGTCTATGCTCCAGCTTTTAGTTTATGTATTCATCTTCAGTCAATTTAATAGGTGAACTCTCACCTTGCCCAGACATTTATAGCTTTTGTGTTTCGGTTAGTGAAGGGATTTGACATCTTCGTTGGTCACACACAGAAACACATATACCAGCTATGTACTGCCACAATGCGCTCTGCCACCCGTTTGTTGAGACCGGGATGGTATGAAATTTATTGTGAGGTTTGTCCGTGGAACCGCACAATAAACACTTACACTTACACTATAAGCATCAACTATTCAGCCGCCCACCGTGTTCAGTCGTTCCGCTTACCTCCTGAAGGTAAGCGGGGAGGTAAGCTTCTTCCTGAAGCGCTCTTCCCACCGTTCGCCTTGAACCAGCAGCTTCCGGAGAAGAAAGGCTGCGGTATTCCAGGCATTGCGCCAGTCATTTTAAGGATGCTTGTTGGCCTCCCAAAAACAATGACAACCCAGGCATTATCATCAATCAATAAAATCCCCATGGGCCAAACTTGAAGATTGGACGTTATGCTACTAACACTTAGCTTTCGTCCACAATTCATAGGCAGAAGTGAGAGCTCCGAGGAACACAAATATGCCCTTTAAGACATTATCATTGCTATTCACTTTTATTTCTAACCAGAGTGAATATGAAAAAAAAATGTTTTCTCCATGGCATATATCTGATACCATGGTTCTCAATTACAAAAAAGGTGAAGCGCTGCCTTACAGATGTGGGCAAGTGCCTGCCTCAAGTGGAAAAGTTGGGATATCTTGGTTTGAGCAGAAAATAGATAAATGGAGTGAGACCTCAATTACAGCAAAATGTGTATTGATTTGGACTGTTGTAGTAAAGAAAAAGCTTAATCAAAAAATAAAATTTCTCAATTTTCCAGTCTGTCTATTTTTCCCACGCTTTGGAATACCCCAGAATGAACTTGAAAGTGGGAAGCTTTTTCCCCATGACCTGGTTTTGGATAATCTGATGTGATTGGAGGATGGACGAAACCAAATTAGACTCCATCTTTTACATCCGTTTCGGGTTTTCCATCTGATCATGGAAGCACATCTCCCTGATGAAACTTTCCGTTATGCTGCTACATCTATTCCAACTCTATCGTCTTGCTGTTTGTCAATTACCACTTGGACTTTGCTTGTCTGTCTGAATTACCTAAGGAGCAAGTGCGTCAGAATCTGATTCCTTATCTGTTATTCCACTCACTCTGTGGAACCCTGCTAGGTATATTATCCGAAACGCAATGTAGTTACTACCAGCTCAGTTGGAGATCTGTGCTGTACAGGGGCTAAAGTGGACTTGAGCTGCAATCCTCAGTATAAGATGAGGAACAAACAATGTTTGGAAGCTTTTTTTTTCTTTTCTATCAGTTGAATCATAAGAATTTTATTTAGCTAACAGATTTCTAAATTCCTGCCCTGACAGACATGTGTTGCACAAGCATATGCCGCACAGCAGAGGTCTTTTATTGATACTATAAATCTCAGGCTTCATTTAACCAATCAGATGGCTGTCCTGAAAGGCGACTTTGCAATTATAAATAAGAGTGTAGCATGCATTAGCTTGATGAGATGCCCCATTCTCCTAAATCAATAAAGATGCTCCTGTCCATTCAAAGATGGAAATACATTTTACATTAATTTAGGTGAAATTATTAATTAGTTAAAAGAAAAAATAGGAGTTTATGTCAGCTTGGCTTTTTTATCTGCTTAGTGACACATAAAAAAAAAAAAAAAGAGTTCTCTAACATTCATATTCACCTCATTTTGCCTGCCAAAGCTTGGCAGGTTGTCAGACTTTTTAGCTCTGGCCACATAGGGATTCAACAAGAGGATGTTAAATTCACCAGAAGATTTTGAAATCATGGGATTTGCTTACAAGTTTAATAACCAAGTCTACAAATTTTGAGCTTACATGGCTAATCAACAGTCACATTAATTAGCATTTTTTAAATTATATAACAAAAAAAGATATTGTCACCATTTTAAACTCAGTCACTTTATTAAATATACTCATCTAATAGCTCGCAAACGCAAACAGTCAACCATTTCTGCAACTGTGGAACTTTAATCGTTTCCGTGTTTTCTTATCTTTTTCAAAAATAATGACAGTGAAAGTAAATCAGTATGAATTCTGCCTTTAGCACACACAGCAGTGAACTTTAAAGTGTCATAGTCTGAAGCTACACGTTTCATACTTAAGCTACACACAAATGTAAGGGTAAAATAGCAGATGTTTTAATTATAGTTTTGATTTGCATATAGGAGAATTTCAGGACACAACAACTTCATTAATTGGTTGTTAAGAGCATATTTTTACAGGATCTGTTTTCAGGTTACAGAAAACATGTGCATTTAAGTAATATGTTAATTAAGATATATTAAAATGTAACGCTTCAAAAAGATGTTCAGGATGTTTACATCCTCAATAGGTTTTATGCATTTTTATTTCAACCAAAAAGCCAGAAAACTGAAAAAATAATGAGTTGACTGATCCATCCAAAAAACCTTCTAGGCTACAGCAGTAAATAAGTAACAGCAAATCATTGCCATAAGAATTTAATTATTTATACAACTAGTGAAATTTATGATTAAGTTGATTTAATAAGACATGATTATGATGCAGCTATCTACTTGCTGTGCATCAGTCTTGGATCAAGTATAGCTCAAAGCCCAGATAGGCCTACTGGTTGCAGACATATAACAGTCAGATAAAATCACCAGTGACCGGGGTTGAGGTTCATAGCTGGTGAGGCACTGACTTAATCATAATCATATATATACCCCTTGCATGTTATTGTTTACATAAGGAAATTTCGCGCCTGCGGACAACGCTGGAGGGCAAAAAGACAATTCTTTTACAGGCCATCCATAGCCGCGCTGCCGCCGTAGAATAATTCCATTAACTCAATCAAACTTGGACATTTAGATATTATTAATTTCGTGCTGTGCTTCACAGCAAAGGGAAAACCCGGTGAAGTACAATTCAAAACCACGTCTGTCTAGCTCTCTGTATCAGCGCAGCCACGCGGAGACTCGTTGCCATAGCAACTGACACCACAAAAAAAAACAACTCATATTTCCCACACAAAGAGAAGAACATTCTGTATGTGCAGTGGTTTCAGGCTTAATATTCACATTGCGATTATTAAGTGATTGCTGTGGTAAGAGGAGAAAACTATAAATATATCGCTGCACTTGACTTTACTGTATGGCTAGCTCCATGGCTAGCTCGTTGTTACTCTTTCTGACTCTGCAGTTGTGAAGTCACACTGTCTGGGATCATGAGCGCCCCCTGCCATGAGGCAAGAGAACTGCCTGACTCACCTCAAGTCTGTTCTCTGCCGTTTCTGATCTCTCCTCAGCAACATGTTACACACACGGTTGGTGGCAAAAAACACTGTACATTATAGACATTAGCTAAATTATGGAAAATCAGTTCATACATTAAATGTTTTTTAGCCATTTTATTGGCGACGTACAGACAGGAGGAACATGCTCCCATAGAATGGCATATGTAACAGTTATGGGCTAAGCAGCTAACTGCTGCTACAAAAGCAGCGTCAGAAGAGTGGCATTTAAGGAGCCTGAGGTGTGAAAAAAACAGGAGGCAGTGCTTTCAGTTTTGGTGAATATATATTAAGTGATTTGAATAATAAAAAAAAAAACCCATACAATTACAACACAATGAGACACATGAGAATTGACTCAGAATAAATTGATTTCCAAATCATGAAATCCACAGTCCATTCCTAGGTCGCCATCTTTCGATCCAGATGAGGATCTGATCCGACAGAGGGGGGGGGGGGGGGGGGGGGGAGAAACAACCTAAAAGGTCAGAAAACCCATTAAGTGCTTTATCAAAAACAATTATATACAAATATAATACAAAGGAAATAATTACTAAATTTAAACATCTAGGTTATGCATACTAAATGCAAATGCAATTACATTCTTAGTTATTAGACAGACATTTCAATCAGGTTAAATTAACCATACTTTAAATAAAATAAAACAAAAAGTATCATATTTCAAACTAATCAATTTAAAGTTAAAGTGCCAAAGTTAAAGTGTACTTCCAAAATATCAATCAAGAAAAATAAAATAATTGTCAAATACTCAAGCAGAGTGAGGGAAGGAAAATAAATAAATAAATATACTGTGCAATATCAACTTAAGTGTAGCTACATTCTGTTCTGATCAATTTTATTTAAACTTCAGTGCCTCAGCATCAATGTAAATGTGTCAGAACACGCACAAAATTCAGCAACAAGTTACCTTTTTGAAGAGAGTGGGGCGTACTTAGCCACAATCTGCACTGACAGAATCCCGGTGACGGTCCAGGTAACCAATGCCAGTGATTCTAATAAAACAGCGCTCCAATGAGCAATCGAGCAGAAGTTCCACATGAAAAAGTTATACTGTTAACAAATAACAAACTCACCCCGCAATCAAATCAATAGATTTAAAGATTTTTGGAGGTATTCTTGAGGAAGACGCCAACAGCAAACCACAATCACAGTGGAACAGGTGAGGATCTTTAACTGCGCGCTGGAGGCGTGGCTTTAAAGAAGTTAGCAGAGTTTAGGCAACACAGGAAGTGGGCCCGCAAAAATAAAAGTCCTTTACTAATTGCGGGTTACAGATAGAATAGAGTATTAAAGGGATGGAGATTAGTTTCTGTAGTATTTCCATAAATAAAATCTCTGAATTTTATCTCTGGTGCTGAATTTTCATCACCAGTTGTCACAGAACTGAAGAACTAGGGAAACACATTCTACAGAATTATACAATGACTTTAGGAAACCAAATGTTTTCTTACAAATTGAACCAATAGCCCGGCAACTAGCGCACTTGTGAATATTAATGGGCAAACATGCCATCATTGGAAATCAGTGTCATAATACCCAAATTATTATTTGTTTGCTGTTTGACGTTAGTTTGTTGAGCATTGCTTCAGTAGCAGAACTCTACATGTTATTTTTCTTTCATTTTATCCTCATTTTTTGAGGATAAAATGCAGGTCCAGGCTCAAATAATATAGTCATATTTGAAAATCTTTTAGTTCTCAACCACATCAAAACACCACAATCATGGCACGATTAAACAGTAATAATAATAATAATAATAGTAATAATACATTTTATTTGTAACGCACCTTACATTTCAAAGAAATCTCAAAGTGCTACAGAGACCAAAATAGATTATAAAACTTACAATAATACATCTCACACCAAATGGTAACAAATTAAAACTTACAATTTAAAAAAGCTAACAGATCTAAAAAGCCTGTTTAAAAAGGTGTGTCTTAAGACCTTTTTTGAAGGCCTCCACACCTTGTGGGGCTCTCAGAGACTCTGGGAGGACATTCCAAAGCCGCAGAGCTACTGCCTGAAAAGCCCTGTCTCCCACGGTGGCAAGCTTGGTCTTTGGTTGATGCAGGCGGTGAGAGGAGGTGGAACGAAGGCTTCGAGAGGTGGCATGTGGTATGAGGAGTTCATTGAGGTAAGCAGGGGCAGTGCCATGGATGCATTGATAGGTGAGCAAACAGAGTTTGTAATGAATTCTTTGTTTGATCGGTAGCCAGTGGAGTGCTTTGAGGACAGGAGTGATATGGTAATGCATCTGTGAGATTCACGGGTCTTCAAAAAAACTTTTTAGTTAATTCTTCCATCTTGTATAATATAAATACAGCCTGTGACATAACTACAGAATAGAGTACAAAGTGATAATAGATGCTTTATGGTTAAAGTGCTTTCTTTTGACATTTTTCACACAGTTCCACTTGAAAAAAATCACTCTTTTCTTCCTAAACATTCTGTACAATGTTAATTATTGCAGTATAGCTTACAATAAGCTTGCCATTACAAGGCTATCAAGGCCTATACAGAAATATATTTTAATTTCCATTTAAAAGCTGATCTCTAACAAGCTACAGCATTTACAAGGTGTTAGATGGTGAATAGGCGCTAAGTTGCTGATGAGTTGCAGTAAACGTCTTTCTTGCAGTAAATTGACTTTATGGATTCCAAGCCAGCTAATAAATTGCAAGTCTGGAAAGTCCACATTTCGATGAATAAATAATTTTTAACGACTGACCATAATTTATAGGGAGTTGAAATGGTACTATGCTCAAATAGAACTGCTTACTGTTAATATTTCCTTTAGTGTTAACATTTTACAATAAGCCATACATATTCAAACAAAATAAAAAGTCATCATCAAAAAAAGTTCACCCTTTGATATTTGTGGACCACCTTTAGCTTTGATTATGGTATAGGATTTACTTCAATCTGGTGTTGCATTCATTTTTCACCAAGATCTTATATTGAAGATGGGGGAATCTGGCCACTGTGCAAAGCTTTCTCCAGCAAGTCCCAAAGATTCTCAAAAGAGTTAAAGTCCTGACTCTGTGGTGGCCACCCTAATTATGTTTTATACTTCATGGACCACTCTTTCACAATTTGAGGCCAATGAATTCTGGAATTATCATCTAGGAAAATGCTCAAGTCGCCAGGGAAGAAATAAATCCATTGAAGGAAGAACCTGGTCATTCAGGTAGTCAGATGACCTCATTCTTAGGACACATAATGTTTCTAATCTTAGACTAGACCACCTGCGGCAACTCTTGATCATAATATTATAGCCACAGACTTTTACAATAGGTACTAGACATGATGATTCATAACAATTACCTTGTTATTAATCTATGACAAGGTAAATGTGGACTCATCAAACCAGATGACCTTCTTCTATTGCTCCACAGTCCAATTTTCATGCTCCCTTGCAAATTAAAGCATGTTTTGTTTTGTTTTTCACCGGTAAGCCTTTCTGATTAATGGTGCTCTTATGGCTACACAAATGTTTAATTCAAATCCCTTGAGTTTCCTCTGCATTGTGGCTGTAAAAATACTTATTGCTTCTTTCCAACTTTTCATTTTTGTCGATGTTTTTCCCGCAATCTCCTTTGATATTTTATTGATTTACCAATGATACCAATGATTTGACTCTTCTGCACTAGAAAAACATAATTTCCACGACCATGGGATGTATCTTTCAACATGGGTGTTTAAGAAAAAGGAAACTACACATTACATCAGTTGGGATTAAATGAATTCTTGCTCTCTGAATGATAATCAGACCTGGAGTAATTATCCTAGGCTAGTAGCTGTTTTCTGAATTAAATCTAGGTGGTAACTTTTTTTTTCCCTGGCAAAAAGGGAAAAACCAAGGTTATGGATACACCATAACTTTGTGGTACATCCAAAAAAAAAATCCATGGCAGTCAGGATTTCATTTTGGTGATGAAATTTTGTGTATACATTATCAGTAGAATAGATAATAGAGCTTCTTTTTTTATTCAAAGCAGCATATCGTCCTGAATCATTGAAATGTCAAAACACAAAAGAGAAAACAGATTTCAAAAGTACTTGAGCCACAACAGCGGCAGTCTAAAACACTGTTATGATTCTCACTTGATTAGTTTAGTCTCACCAATTGTTAATTTTTAGCAAATACATTTTTTTTTTACTCATAGCATCTCTAGAATAATACAAATACATTAGCAATGCTTTCAGGTGTTGTTACAATCTGGTAAAATAAAAAACGACAACCTGATCACAATGTCCAAGTGTTAAAGTGTGGAGTTTGTGAATCAGAGTTGCTGTTTGCGAAGTGGCATGTCTATAGAGAAGTAGCATTCTTTTACCAACTTATTTTGTATCAACTTCAACAAATATATATATTTTTTTGTTGAATTAGATGCCCGATGTATTATTTACTACACTTAAATATATCTACTTTCATAAAAACTGACTTGATGCCATGCGGGCACCTTGATTTTTTTCAATTTTTTTTTTACATAGTCCTTTGGGAACCTAACAGAGAAGATAAATAATGGCTGACCTGTATCAGCTTGGGAGCACTGAGGCAGGAGAGTGAGGAATGAGCTGTGACAAAGGAAGCTTGAGTAATATGCTTGTTTCTGTAAAAGGACATGTTAACTGTGGTTGACTGTTTTGGTTTTCAAAGCTCCAGTAGAAAATATGTAGAAAACTAACATTTTCTACATATGCGTCCCTTTGTACTCAGTGTCCATGCACATTTGTCCCACGCATAAATAAATATTTAGTGTAATAACACTGGATAACATCACAAGGTAAATAATGGTTGCTGTTCATTGAGATAACTGCATGAGAGATCAAGCTAATGTTAGCATATTCTCTGGGAGCATTTAGCATGCTGATAATAACTTTCCGCCCTGGGAGGCCATCAGAGCTTTGCTGGTGTCTGAATGACTGCACTGGAATTGGCACATTAGCTTTGTATATCTCATCTGGGAGAAATGAATTACTGAACATGTACACATAACTCTTACACCAAGACTCACAGAAATACTGAGTTTATTTCATCCAGGGGACGTGAATACATGGCAGTTGAGATCCATTAGTGGTAAACATGTAGAATCTGTCTGCTGAGCAGAAGGCAGCTCAGCGGGGAGCCAGCCGGCAATGTGGAGGTGTAATAGTTTGATGAGGAAAATGTGTGCAAAAGTGTGTGTGAGGCACAACATGTGCAAGTGTGTCTCCACATCGTGCTTTCAGTCAGTTTGACATCATTGCAAGGCTTGTTACGGCTTCCGAAAGCAGAGGTGCCATTGTGGGAGAAAATACAGGGCCCATTAAATGTGTTGAGCATTATAGCAAGTATCGAAACATCTGTGACCTTTCGGTGGAACAAACAAAGAAAACTTTTGTATGAATCTTAAAAGGAGATGTTAGGTCTTTTTACGTCCCGCAAAGAGGGTTATGGTAAAATGTAATTTGACAATTGGCTTTTATATCAGTCTTCCGTGCTTACTGATGGCTTTGTGGGGCTGAATGACACTTATCCCAATTCGGCTTCAGGAGGGCACACCTTGTTGTGGTTTATCAAGTTTTCAAATTACACCGTTTCTTGCAAAAGGTTTGACACCTTTTGAATCTTTTAACATTTCTTATGCAGTTATCACACACTAAAGTATAATTTGTTTTGTTTGTTTGTGACAGACGGACAGAAAGCAGTTCACAATTGTGAAGTGGAAAGGCTATGATGCATGGTCTTGCCAGAATTTCTCAATTGGTTTTAGGTCTGAATATTTACTTGGCCTGGGTCTGGCTGTATTTTCAGTGGTGCTGTGTTGCTGAAAGCTAAACCTCTGAAACATTTTCAAGTGTTCTTCCAGGATTACGCTGTAATTAGCACCATCCATCTTGACCCCAACTCTAACTTCCCACAGCATAATCTTGTCACCACCATGTTTCATTTTAGATATAGTATGTTGAGAGAGATGTGCAACATCCAACCATAATTGGCTTTCTATTTATATGTTTTTGTGCTTCTAGCTTCTCACCAAATGTACACTTGTCCAAGGCTCTTAATACCAGGTTTCTTGATGAATTGTGTATCAGCAGGAAAGTGTGAGCATTTACAGCAAGGGTATCAAACTTCGTTCCTCAAGGGCCAGTGTACTGCAACTTTTGAATGTGTCTCAAGTCCAAAGCAATGAATCAATTGACTGAATCACCTTCTCATGCACTCAAGTTCCACAGAATCCTGCTAATAACCTAATTATGGGATTCGGGTGTGTTGCTGCAGGAACACATCTAAAAGTTGCAGGACACCGGCCTGGAGTTTGACACTTGTGAGTGTGACTAGTGCAGTCTTTGATGGCTGAAGGCCCCGCAACAACAACTGATTGCAGCAAAGTCATTAAAATAAACTGTAAAATCTGCCCCGTTCTTTAGCTGTCCAATTTAAGATACAAGACAATTATATGATCTATTCAGTTAATGTCACCATTAACATCACATTCCAGAAAGCAAGCCAAAGATATCCATTATTACATACTTTGCACAATCACTGTTTTGCACAAACCATTTTCAGAAATTAAAAAAAAATCCATCACACATTTCTTTCCCAGAAGTAAGTCTCTTAAAGCAGACTTTCTTTCTGACTAGGTAGTGGAGTGCTTAGGAGGTTTGGAGTTCCCCCAGGAACTACTAAAAGCCACAAAGAAATGATGAACAATCATCAAGTAATGAAAAATATGACAGTCCATAAAAATTACTTTTTATATTTTAATCAATTGAATGAAGAGGCATGGAGAGAAGGCTGGGGAACTGTGATTTGGCTAAGCCATGTATCTGAACGAAGAACTTTATCTTGTTTGCTTCATTCAGTCACTAGCAGCACAAGAATTCAGGTAATATGTTTATTGTGTGTTACATCTGATTCTTAAAATTTCTTTGTTGATCTATTTTTTAAGATTAGACAGACTGGTTGCATGAATATTCCTAACATTAAATAAATAAATTAAAAAAAATCAAAGGCACATTAGTAATATTAGGTCTGCAGCTCCACAATTATTAGGGCAACATTACTATTCATTTGAAAAAGGAAACTGAATCTGAAACAAATGATATGCTCAACAGTTATAATTTTATATATAGATTTTAAATAGAATTAAGAGCTGGATTTGTACTGCAAACACAAACATTCACAGATAAATATTGCTTAAGAATCATATAATACAAAACAAACAAATCAATGTGTCAAATTATATTGCAAGAAAAAACATCGCAATTGATGTAATGACTCACATAACTACTGTTGACAAAGGAAGGCTTTCTACACTCAAGTAACTCTATTCAGTCTTGCTGTTTGTAACAAATCCAAGTTGATGTGCAAAGACTAGAGATTACTGGCCAATTAGATGACAATTTAGAAATTAAGAGCTTTTTGCAAATAAAGTGCTGTAAGTGAGGTCAAAGGGAGAGGATGTAACTTTTACACTGACTCAACTCTCTTTAAGTTAAGGATTTTCTTATTCTCAGAGAAAAGAGAAATAACCCTAAACAGAGTGTTTTAGACAGAGACTGAAGCACACTCAGAAGTACTCTATCCACCTGTCTGTCCATCGCCAGAGTCATGGAGAATCTCAGTTCTTCTAAGCATTACACAGGACTTTGAAAACATTTCATGAGCAACTGTGAAATATTCAGTCAAATGGCAAAAAGAAACTGTAATAACTGTTGAATTGTAATTGTGTTGGTCTGAGTAAAAAAATATTGAAAAGGAGAGACAAGTTAAAACAAGCGCCTTTCTTGACCCTTTGAAAGTTTCACACAGAATTTTTAATTTGGAACAATTATTTTTAGAAAAGTTCAAGAATAAAATTTTAAAAATGAGCAACAACCTGACAGTCATGTTTTGTCAACTTTTTTCGACCCAATCCCAGAAAGATAAGAACCGGTAAATTAGAATACGATGTTTAATGTACAATATAATGGGACATTGTCTTGCAGAGACAAATGACAGTAGAAGGATTACAGTAACTAGGTTACAAGTAAGATACAGGAAACTATGAAAGTCTAGCTTTCTCTCTTAGCCCGAATGACTTACAGACATATCCAGAAAGATTGCAGAATTTATAGTTTCTGTTTTAAATAATCTCCAAACACTTGACATACCTGGACATTTGTTATTTTCTAATTGAGGTTGGTCAGTCCTTGTCTTAATTTAGCTAAAAAAAGTGCTCAGAATCTTTGTTTTGTCTTTAAGCTCACATCCAAATTTAGCCTCAAGAATGATATTTAAAGCCAAGCTAGTCAGCCAATTTGAATAACCCATGTAGTGGAAAATTTTAAGATTACAACATGATTATGAGTAAAACAATGCATAAAAGCATAATGATTCTTGTGTAATGCACATGCTGATGAGATGTATTCTGAAGCTACTTCTCGGGCCTTGGTATTATAATAAAGTTATTAAATTGTTTCTTCAATGCACCCTCATGATGTGCTTGACTTCCCTGGTGAAAGAAGCTACTTGTGCTTGCTATCTGTTCTGTAACCAAGTAGAAAGTCAAACTATGTGAATGAAATGAAACTCTCCCTATAAAACTGTAAGCCGCGTTCTGATCGAGACTCTTTCTCCTGACTGCGATCAGTGCGCAGAGACTTCGAACGCTGTAGAGCCTTCGAATATATACCGATTAAGAATATATTCTTTCTCTAAGACTTTGGGTTTTGAAACAGTTTTTTCTCTCTTTGCTAAAGAAAAAATTCCACAACAATACTTGTTGACATTTATGCATGAAGTCTTTTTACCTTTGCTTTTTCCAACCACCATTTCCCATTTTTTAGAGAAAAGGAAAAAAATGTTTCTATATCTAGCCAACAAGAATTTGCTCACAGAAGCTTCTTACGTTTCTTTGGTTCCTCTGACTTCATTTTAAGGCATCTTGATGACACTGAAAATAGCTTACCTTGAGGATTTTTTTACCTTCAGCGGCAACTAAGAGTGCTGTCAGCGCAGCCGGGCTGCACTTAGTGTGGCGTGTTAACTTATCAGGAAAAGATTTCAGTTTTTGATTGGCTATGTTGGTAAGGATTGATCAAACTGAAAATTGACAAAATTTCAAGCACTAAGCATGAGTAACTTGTTTGTGCATTGTAGTTGTCAGAAAGGGAGGAGCACACAAAATGAATAGGGAACATAAAAACAACCTCCACAGCGTAATAACACCAACATGCTGCTGCTTTATAGATAACTTAAAATTATGCATGTCTGAAGAAAAATAAAAACTCTGTAAAGGTATTATGGGGCTCATTGCTTTAGACTAATTTGCCTATTTTAACATTACTATCTATATTGAAGAGACACAGAGTTGTAAGCTGCATATTTTAATAGGCTGGTCTCTAATTACAAACAAAGGAGTCTGGCAATATTAATATTAAGTACAGAATCAAACAAGGAGAACATCAAATCCCTTTATTTCCGTAAAGCAAAGTTCATAGAGCACTCATTCTATCCACACAAGGGAAATCCTGAACTGTTTAAGTGTGTATGTGTGTAAAATGCATTTGTGTTTTAGCGGCTCACCACTGTACTGCTATGTGTTTCTGTGCCTGGCTGGTATGAAAGACTAATTTTCCGGTCCAGCCGTTCACTGGCTTTCTTCAATTAAGGCAGGGGTCGGTGAGAGAGCTCCTCTCTGACATCAATTCTGAAAAAGCTGGTAGGAAGGCAATGCTTTGGCACATTGCAACTCATCGTGTTTGTGGGGGTGTCCATGTGTATGTGTGTGGGGGGTAACTTCTTAGCTGTGATTAAGAGTAAGTGTTAAACAAAGGATTCAAACTGTTAAACATAGTTGAGATGTTGCTTTGACCTCAGCATCCCCCATAACTCTTTTAGGGGCAAATAAACACATGTATTTCACACAAGTTACAAAAGAGTGTGTGTACACACTGGCCATTTTTTTAGGTACATCTGTTTCTTTTATTGTTAACACAAATAACAAATCAAACAATCACATGACAGCAACTCACTCCATTTATACATCAAAATATGGGCTAGGCAACTTCATAAACTTCATGAAGTTTAGTTAAAATTTGGAAGCAAATAGATTTATGTGACATTGAACACATATTGGTGGTGCTTATAACTGATCTGGTTATTTCTGAAAACCGCCAATCTACTTGTCACAAGTCAATGGGGAATAAGCAGACTGGTTTGAGACGATAGAAGGGCAACAGCCCAAACAGCCACTCATGTCAATGAAAGTACACAGAACAATCTCTTAGCATTCATTTCAAAACTTGGCACAGATGGGCCATAGCAACAGCAGATGACTATGGGTATCACTCCTGTAAAATAAAAAAAACAGCAACTATAATTTCAGACAAAAGTTCACTCAAGCTCGCCCAAAAGGATAATAGATAAAAAGTAATAATAGTTTTCTAATTTTTATTGTGCTGACAATCAAATCATGTGTGCAATTATGATTTAAAAATTCACAAGCATTCATTTACTTCTGCACCCAGCCAAGAGGGACCAGGGAGTGGGTTGCCTGATACAGACATTGAGATCTGAGAATTTTCAGTGCATTTACAATTAATAACCATAACCATAAGTCTTTTTCAGAATTGAGTAATCTAACACGGTACTATTCCAAAACCAGTTTTCAGATTAATGTTACTAATCCAAGTCACTGTGCATTACTACTTTTGTGTTTTTCTTTTGTAATTTGCATTTCCAAGACATCAACCTAGCTCTTAAGTCAGTTTATGTATCATGGGCAAATAATCACCTTTTTTGTCCCAGAACCAGCACAGATCACTTTTGATGTCAGAGTAAATGCTACGAGGGAGGAAGAGAGAATTGTCTACACTGTCATACAGACAAACTTTCTCCAGAGCACAATGTGCAGATAGATTCTTTGGAGCACATCTGGTCTGGGAGTGTATTCTGCAACCACTTCAACTGGAGAAATATTCCCTAATTTAAAAACTTTAGATTAAGTGGCACTTGTAATTCCAGTCTACTTTGCAACAGCAGAGCATGGATTTAGCCTCCAGATCAACATCAAAACCTTCAGACATTTGATTACACACAAGCAGGCGCACAGTTCATGTCCATGTACATAAATTATGTTTGATTGTTTAATTTAAGTGTTCATATGTAGTTACTATGTCTAGATACAGAGGTTTTTGTAAAAAGTGGTAAATGCACCCATCTGCTCTGTTCAGCTTCTTGTATGTTAAACCAAATTAAAATTAAACACATTTGAGTTTGTCGTTGTTATCATTTAAAAAAATAGCAAGTAAAAATAGATGACAGATTTTTAAATTTTTATTTTAAATTTTTATTTAACCATGTCTGTCAAAATGACAGGCAACGAAAAAGTCTAAACCAACTTCTGAATGGTAGGACCAAGCTTGGGTGAAGAACACCTCATATTTCTTTTACTGGATACTTTTGCAAGATATTCCACACTTTTATTGTTATTAAACTGAAACATCACATTTAGTATTTTTGTATTCCCTTTTAATTTAGATCATGCAATTTTCTTTAAAACTCTCATTCTGCAAACAGCTGCTACTCAAGCAGATCTGTATTACAATATCAGTATTTGCGGTGCTTTAAACTTCTGAAACATCCAGTTCACTTTTTAAAGTGTACAGAATGAAACATTTCACTGCAAGGTGTCAATTATTCTGTATCCTTTTTGTTTTCTACCATGCCTGTATTAAACTGTCCCTCACCATAATTTTCAGTTATTCATCAACTTCCAAGGGAGAAGCCAGTTTGTGACAACTGCACAGTGGGATTAACAGATGGCGAACAAGTTAGGTCTTTGATTATTAGATAAAATCTAATTTTCACAAACAGGAAGCTGAGATAATCAATAGATTTGTCTGTTTTTTTTTCTTTCAAAAGAAGCAATAATCTATCCTCTGATTCAGCTCACATGATTGTTTATAACCACATGGTCAAAAACAAGAAAATTCTACAAAACCAGTGTGGGTACTAATTGACTTAATCAGATCAATTATACTTGAGATAAATAGCTCTCATTGACTGTATCACATGTAATAAAAAAAAGAAGCATATCTTTGACCTGGATCTAAAAAAATAAATTTTTTTAACTATAAAATGCTGAGCTAGGGCATGGATTTGTCTGATGTATTAAGTAGTATTCAAAAGAATCCCGGGTTAACCTCTATATTTAATTAGATAGACGGTAAAGCACATTAAGACGGGTAATTACTGTGCAAATGTGTGGCAGGGCTCTGTTATGACTTGGACAAAAATGATAATTAGTTCACTTTAGATGGTCATTATTGTGCTCATCGTCAGGTGAAAAATGTTGGGGAAGCTGTGCAACAATTTTACAAAAGACATCCAGGCAGGTTAGAAAACAGATATAAAAAAAACAGTACCTTCTTAGCAGCTCAAAAGTCTATCACATTCAGCGTAACCTGTTGGGAGTCTAAACTCAGACTGCATTCCTACGATGAAGAGCGCTATTTTATAGTCACAGGCTCCGCCCACAAGAAGAAAAAAAGATTAAACAATTATTTGTAACTCAAATAAACTCTTATCAAAGTTTGCATAAATAAATAAATAAATAAATAAATAAATAAATAAATAAATAAAACAATGCACGGATAAAACGAAACTAAATTTGATAGAAAACACTCAATTAATACAACGTTCTTATGACGTCATCACATCGTCACGTCACTCCATACAGGCGCGCATTATTCCAGAAATGGCCTCGTTTGAATATCTGAACCGGGAAAATGTTTGACACTGAAAATTACAAGCTATGAAGGATATGACAACTTACACGAGAACACCGTGTGTGCACCCACGACGAACCGCACCAGTTTGTTCTGAAACCAAAGAGTAAGGTATGTCAGGTGCACGCATGTTTGTGTGCCTGTGTATACCTGTGCTTGCATGTCGGCACAAACTTTACTGTAGAACTACGTCCCCTCGTGACGGCTCATCCGCCACAAAACACTTATAACCAATGTCACAAAATCATTCTAAATGAAGACAGTGAAATTGGTCTAAATAAATTTGTGCTTTTTAGTTTATTTCATTTTGATTTTCCAGCTAGTTTATATTAATATATTAAGTTGTTTAGATGCTGTCAGGTAACAATGAAACAAGCAACATATACAAATATCAAAACTGAATGAAGTTACTCGCAGTCTAAATAAAATAATAACATCAACAGAGGAAATGAAACAGATTACATTGCTCAGCCAACAGCTAGTAAGAGAAGGAACATAATGAAAAAGTAGAAGTCCTCTTTTGTTATTTAAAAAAAATTCCAGACTCGAAATTAAAATAGCTCCTCATGCAAATCCTATTTTATAAATATTTTAACAGCCATCATTTATGCATTAGATAGTTAACAAATAAAAGCCTAAATTTAACTATTTAGATGCAAGACCATAAGAAGGTTGCATCAAGAAAACAACCTCTCACACATACTTATAAAATTGAATATCATTAGTATATGTTGTCTGGGAAGATATGAACCTTAGGATACAATGAAAATGTTAGGATCCTGGGGTGATAGTTAATAGTTTTTATGGTGTTTGCATTTTTTTTATCACTTTACCGTTTAGTTATGCTCAGCATTCTTCGTTTTCTATTTCTGTCAATCTTGTCTTTATTTAGATAAGTGTTGTTCCTGTTTATTTACTTATGTTTACATTTTTCTGTTTTAGTACATTATATGTATTCAATATGTTTGTTTCTTTTAAAATTATGTTTCCCAGTTTATTCACTCCTCCCTTGCACTTCTTATGCCATCTCGAACTCTCACTCACCTTACCTTCCCGGTCTCTCCTCAGTCGCTTTGCTTTTGTTCCTTAGTATATAAGATATTCATATATGACAAGAATGAAAATCTCTTCATATAAAAGCTATGAAACAATCTCTTCATGTCTCTTATATGAAGAGAATATTACTGCAGACTGCATTCTACTGGATTACAGCAGTGTTCCTGTTATATCCTTTTTGTCATTTACCTCAGTTCTGCCTGTTTTGGCTTTCTTGTGAAAACTTTCTAAGTTAATGTATCATTTGTTTTCATTTTATTAAGTACTCACCTCACTGAAGAGCTCTGCAGCCATACCCTTTACAAATTGAGTCATGAGAGAAGCATGTTCATTGCAGATTTCATATGAAAACAAAACTATTTTTATCTCTTCATTTTGCAAAGAGCTCATGGAGAAAGACAAAAGGTGAAAAAATATACTGTTTACTGTGGATGGATGGCACTGTAGTTGTTTAACTCTTGTTTGTCTCATAGCAACAAGTTCTCCAGGGCAAGTCTTGACTTTGCATGCCCTGCTGAACAAAGTTTGCATGTTCTCCTTACGTATGCACTGTTTTATTCACAAAACTGTGCAAGTTCGGTTAATAAGTAAAGGTAACGTAAGTGCGTTTGCTTGTAGGCGTGTGTCTGTGTGTGCTAATCCTCATGAAATGTTTAAATTGTACTTCAAATGTTGCCCAGTAAAAGCAGGGACAGGACCCTGTAATAAGACTAGAAAAAACCCTTGGTTAAATAATTTAATGAACAAACAACATTTCTCTGCAACTATTCATCTAAACACTACACTGTAAACCAGAGCTTTTTCAGATTCCTTCAGGAAATTCTGACAATGTCTGACTCTATTCTACTGCATTGAATTGAACTGACTTTAAATTTTATTTGGACTTTGTATAATTTGGATTTAGTCAGAAATCAACCTTTTAAAACTTCATGTCCAGCTTCATGGAAAAGCTTTACAGATTTTCTTTTCTACAATGAAAATGTATACTATGTTTTACTATATTTCTTACATTATCCATTTCACAAATAAAACAAGTTGTGAGTTAAAAATGTTGTTGAACTCTATCCATTTGCCATTGTTTGTTTTAGAATGCAAAACTTTGAAGCTCTTGAAGTAAAATTGACATGTCCACTGTTTGAAATAATGGGTTGGTAACTGTTACCTTTAAAAAGACTACATCAATCCTGTGGTGTCCTTTCTAAAATCAGATATTAAAGTCCTGCTTATTAATAAAATGAAAAATACTACCAATATATGCTGGTAGCATTTAACACATGTGTTAAACCAGTATTTTGTTCTTTTATTACTGTAATACATTTTTACATTTTAAATGGCACACAAAGAAATCATATGTTAAACTATTGCACGCAATACAATGACACTAGCTCAACATCCATCCAATCATACCTACATTATCCAACACTCTTACACACTTATCCCTAGTGGGGCACGAGGGTTGCTGGTGCCTACCTCCAGCAGTCAACGGGCGAGAAGTGGGATACACCTTGGACAGATAGCCAGTCCATCGCAGGGCAATGCAGAGACTCGCACACTTACACCTAAGGAGAATTTAGATGGATCAATTAACCTTATTGTCATGTTTTTGGACTGTGGGAGAACGTTGGAGTAGCTGAAAAGAACCCATGCTCGCATATGGAGAACGTGCAAACGTCCTGTAGAAAGACACTGGGCTGGGATTCGTACCCAGGACTTTCTTGCTGCAAGGCAACAGTGTTACCAACTGTGCCACTGTGCAGCCAGCTTAACAACATGTCTTGCTAAAATTTTGCAGCCATACCAGGCAAGCAAGTTGTTATATCCCCACTTTTAACCCCATGAAAACAGTTAAACTTAATGAACAAACTAAAGGAGGCTTCTTTCCGCTCCATAATAAGCATGTTTACCCGCATTCTGACAATAACGGTTTAAATACATGGGGCAGTGGGGGACTATTAAGTGTAAAACGACACTGTATGAATAGAAACAAACATCGAATACACCTAAATGTGTCAGGATCTCGGCTACTTATCATCAAGCACATAATGAGCACCATAGCCCACATTACGACCGCATCTATAATATTTTTACAGCATCTCTGCTGCAGCCTCTGGGACAGACAGTTGCCCGTTTAATAAGGTTTATAATGATATATGCCTTCCTACACCCTTTCATCAGTCTCTAAATTGGCACTAAGGGGTTTCTAGTTGACCTATTTACTCATTGTTCTTCTGATCTGGTTAATACGGTGACATTGTGGTGGCACACAACCATACACCCACAACTATGCACCCACATGTGAAGATTTAATGTTTTTTATTACCACTGTGGTATGGAGGCCAAGACTGGGGTGGCTAGAGATAGAGAGGAAAATTGCTTTATTTTCTTCAAAGCTGCAACATTCAAATATGCATATTTAAACGTATGAGCCAAAGCCAGGCTTAGATATGGGAATTAAAAAGAACAAAAGACAGATGACAAGAAGCAGCGTGTGCGTTTGTGTGTGTGGGTGGGCTTGCCTGTGTATCTGAGGGTCATGTGGTCAGATGTACGGTTATGGTCCCTGGATCTGGACCTCCAGGTATTAGTGTAAGGCTGATGAGAAGGATATTTCATTTCTGCCCTTCAGGGTTCTGTGTGTCTGTGTAAATCCATGTGTGGCCGGGTGTGCATGTGGGTGGATGGATGTGTGCGCATTTTGAACTCAGCTGAGCAGGTGGTGAGATATCACCCTAATATGTCCACAGGGCAGATGGCCAAGCGTCCCACCTGCATCCCCTTTAGACCTGCAGAACAGACCCCTACATCACCTCACTGGCCATACACTGTACATATGGTGACACCAACACACATACACAAAGACATATGAGCAGAGAATCAGCACAGATGGCAATTTCAGCATATTAACAAAGTTCAAATCCATACTCAAATTCTCAGTAGGGGTCTAACAATAATTGGTTTGGCATTAATTTAACAAGTTTGTTAAATTGCGTTCAGCATTTTAACAAAGTAAAGATAACAACTGCATTTTAAGGAATCTGTTTGTTTTTTAGATCTTTAAACGTCAGCAATTATGAATACGTTTTAAGTTTTTACATTGATTTTACTTAATTTTTTTTTTTAATTGCCATTTTGCATACAATGTAAATAATGTTATTAGAGAGATGCCTGTGTCAATTTAATTCAAGAACAAACTGAACTGAATCAAAGTAACTTGGGAAGACACAAGTTGTTGTGTCTTCCCAATAACTTGGGAACGTCCCAATAACTTATTTTCAAATTTATTTTATCTGAAAATAAATTATTTTGGATTTATTTTAACTGTCCAGGCAAAAATGAAAGAATTTGTTGAAGTTGTAAATTAATCCAAGAACTCAAAGGTTTCTGGGCATGTTTTCTGTATGTGGTGTTGTTTTTCTGTGCTAGTGTCTCTTCTCCCTGAATAAGTAATGATTTCAAAGTTTATTCATCTGACAAAAACAAAATACAAGACAAAGCAGAAAAAATAAATAATGTAAAGATCTAAGTTGCAAAATTGCAACACTGTGTTTCATCATCTCTTTGAACATTATTTTTTGGGAACTAAGACAACTAATGTTAAAAGTTTTAAAAGTTGGATTTTTTTTTTGAGGCGCTTGTTAGTCAAATCATTTTTGTACAGCTTCACAAAACATTGAATCTTTTCAGCTTTATGTAGTGCAGCCAAGTCAAACAAAAACACATTTGCCAAGTAAGATAAAATGTAGATGAAGCATTCTGTTCCAAAATATCTATGGTCATTATTCTTCTTCCATCAATGGAGGAAAGGATAGTGTATTTGTGTGTTGATATTAAACAACAAATTTTGATCTTTATGTTTTGATCATTATGTTCATATGTCAGTTTTGAATGCAATATTTCATGTCTGTGCTGAATATTTAAAGCTAAATAATTATTTTATAGTATGTAGCTTTTATAAAACATATGGCTTTTTAAATATTTGTTAAAACTGTCACGTCTTGACAGTGCAGGTTAATCAATGAAAAGATCCAGCTCCTCCCTGTGCAGCTACCATCTGAAGAAAGACAATGTGGTATAGGAACTTTCAAAGGAAAATTCTTGTTTTCAACTTCTGACCCACTTCCAAGATCTACACGGAACTGCTTGCTCCAACTCTTGATACCGCTGCAATAGATGACCTACGACGAGCAGCTCGTCTAGCTTGGCTGTTTCCTTCCACTCGATTCTGCCGTCTCTTCGTTGCTTCGTCTGGGCTTCCTCTCATTTAACCGGCCCAGTCAGCGGACAGAAGGAGATGTTGTTGACTTTCTTAAGGTTTAAACTGGTCTCTATTATGAGTTGATATCCTGCCATAACATTCAAGTTGACAAAAAATGCCTCTATAAGATTTTACCATAGTTTGGAAGATCTTGTTTCTACCCTACAGCCCGTAGCTCTGTTAGTATTTTGTGAGAATGTGGAAAGCTTGTCGGATATCTGGACATCACATGAATCCAATGAACGCCTGTGTAACATTAATTCAGTTACACTCGGTATGACAACTAGTGGTTGTGACAACTGTACCCTTGTCTCTATCAAAAGTTATGTAAAACTGCACATTGTGGTAGTAGTCTCTTTCACCTCCATTTTGTAAGAAATGTAAATATGACTTTTTAATCAGGCTTAGATCAAACAAGTTGCACACAGAATAATCTGGGATGATCTAGTTCACTTCATTTTCTGTCTTATTTTCACTGCTCTAGCAGTGACATGCAGTCTCCCCTCTGAGCTTACATAAGTATGGGCTTTGTTAAACACAAATCTTTCTCTCTGACAAACAGCATCTTTATATATCAATTTACACACATGCAAGGTCAATTCAGTGCATGTAATGTGCTAAATACTCCTCTATAGAATCAAAGTTGCTTTTTGTGCAGACTGAATGTTTATTTTCATTTAGTGCCACCCTCTTCAGATTCTTTCCATTGATCAATTTGACCTTTGAAAGTACATGACCCTGCTCTGAGCAATAGTAAGAGATTCTTTGATGGAAAATACTCTGTAATTATACCCATCTGAATGTGTTGAGTTGCAGTGGTTAATTTTCTTTTTCAGCTTCCATTTGTGCTGTACTATGAAAATATAGTGAGCCCTGCAGGATAGGTTTGATGGATTTGATTTTTTTCATTTTTACCAGATCTGACGTGAGAAGAGTTAATATATTTGCTTTTGTCACCTTCCGAGCAAATGATTAGTTTTTATTTATTTTCTTGTTAAGCTCTGAAAAAGCCTTTGTATGAATGTTCCCATACAACTAGTTTAAACTCAGTAAAACCTAACTTTCATTTTATACGATCATCAAATTCCCCAGTGTTCCATAAAATTTACTAGAGTTTTGGGTAGTTATGCTTAATGCTAAAAAACAGCACGTGAAGATACCTGTGATTTTCTCAAAATTTGGATTTTATTCAAAATCAAAACTTGAAGTTTAGATTAAGGGAGGAAAAAGAGCTGATAATAACATACTGCAGGTGCATATCAAAAATTTGAATATTGTTATTTTTTTGTCCTATTTCAGAAAATGAAACTGTTATGTGTTTAAAGAGTAAATTATTTCAAGCCTCTATTTTTGTCTCATTTCAGCAAGTGAAGCTTAAAATAATTTACCCTATGTGTAATGAATCTACATTACATGTAAGCTTGTATTTATTACAAATTTCACTCACAGGTAATGAAAACCCAAAATCTAAACATTGAAAAAAAGTTAAATAATGGAAACTCCTTGTGCCACAACCTAATCAGCTAATTAACTCAAAACACCTGCAAAGGTTTCCTAAAATTTTTGGAGCGTTGCCGAACACAACTTTCCCACTCGCAACACCAGAACCCGAAAGCAGCAGAGGCGAATGAAAGACTGAATAAAGCATTTATTTTCATGATGTTCTAGTTTTCAACTGTTGTTTATAATTGCTAACATGGATATTACTTAGCCAACTGAGTTTGTGATATGTCAATATGGATCTCTTTCTGTGCTTCTGGCCGGTGTCATGCATCTTTTCGATATGTTCCGAAGTCAACTCAACCATAGGAGGTACTGGATTAAATCCTTGTGCTCTCAAGGTTTACAGAGTCCAGGTAATGACCTAATTATGTTAATTGGGTGTGTTGACAGAGAGACACATCTAAAGGTTGTGGGACATCATGACTGGAGTTTAACACCTATACTGCAGGCAAACGTTGTTGTGATGTAGGGTAGGCTGACGCCAAATGGGACAAGCGCAAATATCACAAGAGAAAATGTCAGTTATAATATTATGTGGCAATAAGTTAACTGTTATTTTGCTATGCAATACTCTTAGTAAAATATGTTTTTTTATGATGCCCATATTGGTAACTTATTAATTTGGTTCTATTTCTGGAATTCATGCACTTTGGGATGCATCCTTAATTGGACATAGAAACCAAAAGCCTTAGAGACATTAGGAACATTTCAAATCACATCGAAACATTATTTATGGCTTTAAAGCCATCCTAAACTTACTGATGGCTCCTTACATGTGTGTTTATACATGTTCTTTTTTCTATTAAAAAACTCCTCAAAAAGCATGTGTTAAAAACTACTTACAACCAGTATGTTAGTAACTCTCAATCAGATGACATTCCATAGTTAATTACATTAAAATGATGGTTTTCTGATTTGTGTTTAAAAGACAGACAGGTGCAACAGGATTTGCTCCAGCTGTGCTGCATTTGCATATTTAATGCAATCAGGTACCCAATAGACCTGATTTTAACTGATTATGACACTCAAACACCAATATACATTTCTTTCTCTTTTTTTGGTACCTGTACTTTACTGTATTTGTGAGTGATAGAATCACATGATATGACAGCTTTATTATGTAAAAACTGACGGTATTGGGGGAATATCCAGTGTAAGTCAGTCTCATTACAGCTCAAAAATTTATCTGAGGAATGAACTTTCCAATTAAACTACCTACGTGAATGAATTTAGATTTTTGTCTTAACCTTCGACACAACTAGAACCAAACTATACATGAATCATTTGAAAGCTTTCTGGATTCTAAGTGAGCTAAAATAATCAATGCATATATGTGAAATCTATTGACAGGCTCTTGAACAAAGTAACCCAATAACAACAGGTCTATCATAGCCCTCTGAGACTGCGTGAAGGTACCTGGAGAAAAGTGTTAAAGCGAGTCAAAACTTATATCAAAGGAATAGATGCTCTGCTGCAAATTTCACGTGCAGAGATTGTTCCTTTATCTGTTCATGGTAAGTAGAGGAGCAGGTGTGTATTTGTGAGTCAGGCAGCATATCAAGGCAGTTGCATATTCTCACCACTGTATTGGTCCCTGAGTGAGTACGTTTATGCAAATGCTGTCATTTTTACCAAATCTCAATGTAACACATGAAGATTTTGCACACCACCATTTGAAAGCACTTTGAAAGTAGGGCTCCCCCAGGGCGTGAGAATCTCTTGGTTTGTTAATGTATGTTTGTTTGCACTTGTGTGTGTATGTGTCCTGTGTTTGTAGCACACTGAGCCCAGGGACATTAGTGATGCCACCACTGTCCCAGTTTCTCTCATCCATCCTGAAAAACATGTTGATTCATACAAACCTCCTCTTCCTCTTCAGCTTCTCCAGTCCCTCCTATTCTCTTGGGATGGACTGAAGGAAATGCACAACCACAGCAGACGTTCATCACCCATAGCTATAGTGTTTGATTTTCCACTTTTCTTCAGTTTTCCCCTCTCATTGTACAGTTCTAAACCATCTCTCTCCCAATTGTCTGCTTAGATACCACAAGAAGATTAGCCAATAGAAAAGCAAGAGAATGCTTCTTCTGTGGTGTTTCATCTAGTAAAAATGCACTGTAAATGTAGCCTTAGGAGACATATTTGGGCTGTATAATGACATGGTAATATCTGTCGAGAAGTTTCTGATCTTGCCTTTTTCAGTCATTAGGGCAGCAATTGATTCTACATTGAATTCTCATTTTTACTTTTTAAAGTAGGGTGGAGTTATAATTTGTCTTCTTATTATTGTAAAAACACGTACAACAAAAACCATTATTGGATCTCCATATGAACCAACAGTCTCTTATTTCATTACTCAGCAAAAAGAGTGTACTGTTAGCACATCATCATTCTCAATCCACTTATATTTCTTGAGAAAAATAAACCTTTTATTTTTGCTGAATTGGAATTTAAATCTGAGGATGTTGGTGTAGGTTATAGGTGCGAAACTCGGATTCATCATGGGCCACAGGATAAATGTTTATTTACACCTTATGTAAAATCTGTAGCTGCACAGGTCCAACAACATGTTGGCCATGGATCGTTCCGGTGTCTCTTGAAGTTTTTGTTTTCTTTCTTCTCGCTCTCTTCTTCTGTCAGTACTGTGAAAACTACAGAACAACAGACAATTTGCTCAAGTATGACATTACAGATCTCTTTAAAATCTGCTAACATCTACCCCCAAATCATCTCAAATATCTTTAAAGGAGGATTATTCAATTAAACAAAATAAAAATCAACAAAAAGCTGCAGTTCTCTCTTGCAGATGTATAAAACAGTAGAACCAAACAAATAAACATGTGCGCCTCTTGGAACACATGCAGAATAATTTCTTTTACTGTGCAGTCATTTTTCTCTGAGTCCATTGGGTCAAAACCCGTAATGTAATTCACGTGAACAGTGCTTAATGGTAAATCACGTAACTTATGAACTTACATATACATATTCATTTATGCATTTTCTTTATGCATCAGCTCCACAATTTTTAACATTAATTTTATAATATGTTAACTTTCAATTCATTAGTCATTAATTATGAGCACACTGTGATATATTTCAAATAAGAGTCAGGTAGTTACAGACCCCTTAGAGCTGGAAGCAGCTGTTGCTTTGCTCTGTGGGACTTGTAATGTGAATTGCACAAGTGCTACTCAGTCAACTGGTGGGCTATTAAAAATAGATATATGAACTTGTCTTGTAGCCCAGATACAGTCTTATTGCAGGCTGAATTTAGCCTATGGGGCTTGACATGTCTGTCTTAGTAAGTATGACTTGTTTTACACATTCAGCAGCACAAATTATCATCTACAGCTGTTTGTGCAATATGTAGATAAAGTATTCACAAGACACCAAAAGTGGACTCAGAAATAAAAAAATACCATAATTCTTTAGCACAATTTTTAAATTAAATATTTAAAAAAAAAGATTTTCCATAACATGGTGTCAAATGAGCTTAAATTTCCTCTCTGAATGCTGCTTTACAGTCATTATGTAATACCAAAAATATGGCAAATCAGAAATCCGTCATAGTCTGCAATACTTTATTCCTGTGGGGCATTCAGCTTCCTTGTGTGAATACCTTCTGCCTGAATAATAGGAGGGAGGGCACTCTGAGCCAATCAAGTTCTCATCTGTAGTCAGCTGGAGTTTTCTGGCCAGACTAGGGAAGTTTCTTTTTATGATACAAAGTTGGAGGCGAGAGTTTTAATTTTAGTGAAACTAAATTAGAGAAATATAAAATTATTGATACTTATCATTTTAAACTGAGCCAAACATACTCAAAATAACACACAAGTAATGTGTAAGTTTAGATACATTCAGGAAAAAAAACCTAACAAAAATACCATACCACATTCATACAATTAGAATTAAACAGGAAAGTTACCTTGTGTGTAGTACAAACATCTATAAACATCATAGAACATATATGCACTATATAATTTTTTTTCATTACGTTGATAATAAAATAAATATTTACTTTTTCTTTTAATTTACAAGTACAAATACATTTATTTCTATCAACTGCAGTCTAAATGTATAACTCAGTGGAAATGTACAATGTGTTACTCATGGACGAATGCTATATACTGTAAGTAATATAAAATAATATAATCTGTTTGTACATCCCTCACTCCACATAATATATTGTCGTTCCATAACAAGGTCAATGGATCAAACTTTAGCTGGGGTCTTTCTATCTTTATGTCACTCTTTGCATGTGTGGGTGTTTCCTGGCCTGTTGTTTCAGGACTTTCATAAGCATCTCAAGTACTTGTTCCAGTCTCACTGACAATTTTCCACTCTTCTCTCTGGCAATAAGAGAGAATAATTGAACTGTAAGTCAACACACATTTGTTTTACTTTTGTTCATGATAACTAAAAAAATCTGTTTTAGTTTTACCAGTCCATAGAACATGACTCCATGTGCATTTTAAAAATGTTGTGGCTTTTTATATTGCAATGGACAGACCCTCCAATACATCACAGATTTTTAAAATTCTTTATTATAGCCGTACTATCCGGTCCTTCTGACCGTCCCTAAGAGCCGATTTAAAACTCAAAGGGACCTGTCCTTTCAAGCAGTAGCCCGTAGACTGTGGAATGCCTTCCACCTGTCCTTCTGTGTGGCAGAAAAAACAGCATGAGACACTTATTTAAACAAGCTTATAATTAAATGCACCTCGTTTTGTTTTTGTACGATTTTTAGCTTGTTTTTCTTGCACTCCTGTGACAGGTGCTACATAAATAAAGTTTATGTACTGTTTTTGAAGTGATGGCTTCTTTCTCACTGAGTGGCATTTCAACGTATTTCAGTGTAAAACTGGTAAATGACTAACACACAAGCAAATGTTTGTGTATTTAATCAGTTTGACACAATTTTGTTCTACCGATTGCCCAAATGGTTGCAACAGAAAAGTGTTGTAGGCTTCTTATATCTAGCTCTGTTTTCAGCCAGCACTTCCTTTCTTTCTTAAGTTTAAGGTCCTCGTCTTTATGTGTAGGGGCTTATATTACCAGCATAAACTTACTTCACCAGACTGGTTGTAGCTGGAAAGTGTTGGAGATGGACTTAATTTTGAAGAAAAATTTCATATTTTAACAGCATCCCATGCCAGAAGATCTCATTATCTATCCTACAAATATAAATTACATTTTAGTCACTCTTTAAAATTCAAAGGACGATTAAGTGGTTTGTAATCATACTTGGTTGAATTTGTGGTGGATTTCTATAATAAAGCCACCAAAAGAGGTGCAAGAAGCTACTGACACCAAGCTTTATATGTGAATACAATGCAATACAACTTAATGTGTATTTATTAGAATGCTACATTGTAACAGTCCCAGTCAGTGATCAATAATTGTGTTTGCAGGCACACAAAAATCCAAACTAGAAGGTAGCTAGCTAAAGATACCCCATGCACTGGTGATGGAGATTGCTTCTCATAAAAAGTACATATTGACAGATTATGCATTTGTATAAATGCCTATCCTGGTGTGTGCACCCATGGATTCTGGTATGTGTATGCTCCTTTTGGCGAAGAAGCAGATTGCTGAACAGACAAATATGTCCGTCAACAACAGACTCCAGGCCTTCAAGTATGACTAATCAACACAATGTGTGTATGTGTGTTAGGATATGTGTGTGCAGAGTGTGGGGAGATGAGGCACAAATTGAGGGAAGAAACAAATTAGGATTGTGGTGCCACTGAGGGTATAGGTGAAAGAGTTCAGCAGTTTAGGAAGACAGAAAGACGTAAAGACAAAATGTGCCTGAGACAGGAAGAGAAGACTGTCTGATGATATAAAGTAAGTAAAGACGGAAATGACCTACTAGAAAAAGATTTAAAATGTGACTTATAGGCGGGGGTAGGAGAAAGATCAGGAAATAAGGAATGAGAACACAGGCAGACTAAACTGACCCCAGGGTCCCTGACTCTGACTAATAAACAAAGATGAATAAGAGGAAGAAGGGCAGGAGGAGGAAATGATAAGGGCAGATAAAATAAGGGCAAATATACAGTAGGTCAAGATTACAGAACAAAACATAGTTGTTTCTATATCATGGACAAGTTAAATGAATAAAACTACTTTATTAGTTTTACTTACTTTTATATTGCTAATCAGCGTATTTCAGCCACCAAAGAGTTTGTGTACATTTTAAGAAGACTCACTTGTACACAGTGGCAGCTGACTAAAGAGTCTGTACATGTTGCTGGAAATACTTGATCTAGTTACAAGGTTTATAGTCTTATTTACGTTGCATATAAGATGTAATTTTTTCCATGCTTTGTGTGATGATAAAATAAAAACACAACAGAGATTGTTAGTCTCATAGTTCACTTTTAAGTATTATTTCTGCTCCCTTTAGCTTATCTATTTCCCTATTGTTCATTTGAATATGAGATTCTTCTCTATTTCCTGTGTCTACCTTCCCTCAGCTTTCTGCTCAGTCTCCTCAACTGCTCGACATTAGGTGTCGACATTCACCTGGTTTCCATGCCACAATCACATCCCAAACAGTATTTTAAGCCCCTTGGTTTATCCACTCATTGATGGATTCTTTCATTATCATTTTCTATGAATCTTGTTCCTCTGTGTTTCCCTGTGTCCTCTAAGTTTATTCATTCATCACTAAATTTAACTTATCCATTCTAAGGCTGTTGTCCTGTTGAACTTTGGATCTTCCTTAAAAGCCTTATGACGATACTTTAAAGTAGGCACTTATTAGAATGTATATTCCAACTCACAAATACAAGTGAGAATGAAAACACAAACAATTGTTGATCACATGACCCACTGGAGTCACATGAACACAAATATTTTGATTGAATATATTACAAATGAATAATTTCAAGAAATTAACCACAACCTGTCTTTTTTTTTTAAGCCAAAAAAGGCGTTTGCTATTTTTTTTGGGCTACACTCATCAGAAATGTAAAAGTTTCCTCTATTTTGTTTAGAAATGAAACAGTTTGTTGAATTTGGAAACTACATCTCCACCACATTGTTGGTGGACTGAATGTGAACACTCTGCTCTTTTCTCCCTGGAGTACTTTTTTGGTATTCTTTTTGCAGTATAAAGCCGTTTAAAGCTTAAGAAAAACCAAAAGGTTTATGAAAATATATGCTGGTATAAAGGACAGTCAAAATTAAAATAAAAAGTATGAAGGAGACGTGAGAGAAGGTGGAGTGGGTGTCAGAAGAGAGGAGCAGACTGCCTGACTGAGAGGGAATTGTTGAACATTGGCAGGAGGTGGCAACATATTACTTTAAGTACTTCGCAAATTGGATGGACACAGGCTTCGAAACAGTCTGAGAAACCATGGAAGAAAGTGAAGTGGAGGACTTAGGGCGTTGACTCTATAATGTGTGCTGGAGTGTAAAGATAACTGTCGCTTGAAGCACAGTTTCAGACAGCAACACGAAGAATAAAGACACTCATTAAAAAGCTGGAAGTAGGGAAGGAAAAATATTGGACCAACCAGAGAGGAATCAAATCAAAAGCCAGATTTAAAAAGCGGTGTTGCTGTATTCATCTCTTTCATCTGCTGTTTCCGGAGTGTCTGTGTACCTTTTCATCTTCCGTCTTGCTTGCCTATCCGTAGATACTGACTGCATTATAGAATTAGCTGCTTGGTCTCCTTTTTTCCCCCCTTTTACGACCAAGACCAATTTCATTTTTAATAGTGTTCTGGGGCCATAAAGTCGAGTAATGGATTGCATTATTACATTATAGCTATAAATTACAATGTCATCAGGATGTGATGTGTATGTACAAGGCTCTCATGGTTACATAATGTAACTACTGACCTACTGTTGTTACATTGTGAAATAGTGAACCTAAATAGTAACTGTGTCAGTTTACTTATGAATACATGTGTTTGTACAAAAAGAAGAATAGACTCAAATAACCTTTTTTTGTTTTTTAAAACTGTTGATTTAGCAAAATGATTTTTTTCTGTATTGTCTATTAAATGCTTCAGTGAAGCAAAAATTAATTCTGAAAACATAAGCACACTTGGGTATCTTTGACCAAGGGATGCTCAGTGTGTTTAGTGCTCTATCATGTGGACACACATGTGCAAAATGTATTGCATGTTTAAAAAAAACAAAAAACAAAAGAAACAGCTTTGGTAAGCAGAGTTAACAGTCAAAGATACCCCATGTTTGTTGTGAACAAATACTTACACATGGTGCAGGTCCCAATACACATGCACTGCTTAGACAAAAGCAGCAACATCTTTACTCGGTGGTTCTGAATCAGCAAGACGCTATTCACACAGTGGGTAAAATGTTCTATTTTCTGCCTTTCAATCCCATGGAGACTCAGGAAAAACATCTGTGCATACAAAAAATAATAAAATATACACATTGGTTTGTGCCCCTTTTAAAAGGTTAGGGCAGTCTTAAAAAAAAAAATACTAAAAAGAATACATCCTCAGAGAAGCAGAATTGTAGTCCATTGATTCTGGAGCTAATATAAGCTTGTGTAGCCTTCTCACGAACAACACGATTTAAGGCTCTTTCTTAGCTGAAAGATGAAGGTAATAAAAGCTTGATTGGACTACTGTATCACCTTGTTGGTTAAATGTAATATTTTTATCAAAGATCATCCCAAAATATGTTAACGTGTCACTCGACTGAAAATTCAGAGCACTGATGTCAATGGTGCCATTCGTATTGTGCAAGATGTACTCAGTCTTTTGTCAATTTAGAAACAAGCGCATTTTAGTTTGTCCACTGTTTCAATGCAGAGATATTATCAGGGAGGAAATGTTGAATGTCACTATTGCTCAGTTTTAAAGAAAGATCTGAAGATCATCTACATATCACTTAAAGGGAAGGTTATGCTGAATTATGATCGTGCCAAGTGGCAGCAGATAAAGGAAAAAGGAAGGAACCAAGAATGGAACCCTGTGGCAGGTTTGGAAAATACATAATAAATATGTAAATTAGTATTATGTTTGCTTAATTGTGTGCTGGCATATCAAACATTTAAATTGAATCAGAATACACTTGTTGCTTAACTACAACTATGTAGGCATTTAATTGTATGTAGTTATTTTTAAATGCATTAATTCTTACTTGTAGTTTGTTCTTCCATAACTCTTAGAAAGTTTTTCCAGTGGAAAAAAAAAACATGACAAATCCCAAATAGGTACAAAATTCCCTGGTCCTAAATTATGTATAAATGGTTGACTAGTAACTAATTAAATAAACAAATATTAGCAAGAGAAACCAATCATTAGTTAGATTAAATGTGTCATTTTAATTTTGGAGTAATTCTACAGTATGCAAACTCATCAAGTCTTTGTCTTTATGACAATTACGTATCATATTTATCCTCTGGTAACTCGGCACTCTGCATATTGTGTAGCAGTTTGCAGTGGAGTAAAATCCAGCATGTCAGGGCCTGATCTATAGAGTCAAATTCACTATTCACTTTCTCAATTGAAGGAGCTCTTGCTCACGGTTGGGAAGCAGATCTGACACTCTAAAATCGGCTCATGGATGCGCTTAGAGAATCTTTGCACATTAATGCTTTTAGAGCATCTACAAACGTGTGCGCACACACATGCACAAACTCTCGCATAGGCATCCATCTACAGACACAGAAATGCACAACACACACACACTCATCCCTCGTTAATTCCTCTCTTCTCCTCCCCCTTTCGTCTCCTCTCCTCCCTCATCCTCCCAACGAGGGATGCCAAGCTAAGCCCAGAGCAGTTAAATAATCACCGAGGCTTCCAGCTGGCAGAATTTTCCGGAGATTATTTGTTTATTTATTTAATTTTTTTGAGGGGGGAGAATATAGCAGGACACAGCAGCCGCATGCCAATATGTATTGATATTGTGTTTACAGAAAGAGTTCATGTGTGTTTGTTTGTGCACTGATGATTCCCTAAAGTGGAGTGAGAAAATGTTAGAATGACATACTTGATTTGAGCAGACCCATTTCACTGTTGTGTGTGTTGATGAAGTTTTCAAGGCTTCTTTGATCTGTGAAAGAGCACAACTGGACACCAAGGACTTAAAAGTAAGCAGAAAGAGAAAAAACCACTGCCTTGTAAAACTCTCATTTATTTTGATCTGTTTTGTGGGTGTGTAGTATGATTCTCCTATTTATTTGTCCCCTACATGTCTAAAAGAGTGGAAAAGTGGAGAACAATCAAAATTGTATCTTTCACCTGATGCAATAATTTGTTGTTCTTACATTGCACTCACACATTAGTTCATTTTCTTTTGTTTCGCCAACTTTTGGTTTACCTTCACAAGGCCACTCTGCAAGATGTGACAAATAGCGATCAATAATGATGATAACCAGTGTATGATTGCGCTATAAAATAAGGTTTTTATCAAAAAGTGAATGCCTCATGTTTCCTTATTTTGGCCTTCATAGCTTGCCAGTTATTTTCTACAACAGCAAACCAGTTTTCAGAGATTAATTCCTCACAGTATGTGCTGCAGAAAGCTACTGTAGCAAAAAAGCTTAAAGCCTAGCTGTTGAATTTGGAGCCAGACACACCAGCATCCACACACACACACACACACACACACACACACACACACACAGAAATATTACATTTCAGCATTCCCTCCAGGTCGACATGGATGCAGGTACCAAAACACAATTTCAGCCCCATAGGTCAAATCTGTATATATGAGCACTTCAAAGGATCCCATGGCCACTGGCTTCCTGGGTTCTCTTATTCCCTCACACACATTCACATACACACATTTGGACACACTTTGCATTTAATCCATGTATTTTTAAAGTTGAGTTGTCATCACACATTTGGACTTTCCTAAGGTGTTAGTAACTTTATCTCTCCTGAAATAGCCAAAGGCCTGGTAGAACCTTTCAAAGAGATGCACCTTTCTGCAGAACCGATTTTTGCTCCTTACTTATTGAAGGCAGCAGGCGGGAAGTAAATCAATCATACAATCAATCAGTCATTTAGAGTTGCTGCTGTTCTGTCAGTCAGTCTTTCTCTCTCACCATGTATCGTCCCCCACACTCTCACAGTCTTACGCTCTGTCTTTCTCCACAATTCTGTCTCAATACCCCCATAAACATATTCACACACACTTGTGCACGCTGCGCACCTCTAACACACAAAGATGGGTAGTAACAAGCAGCAGGGATTTTTGATGACGGCTATTTTTAGAGAATTGTATCTCGGTGAGTTTGGTAATTTTTTCTCTCCTCAGTAACAGTTACCATGCAGAGAATGTTGTTATGAGGAGCAGTCCAATGCAGCCAATCATCTGGCTTCCTGTGTGATGGATGGGCAGACCAGACATTGGGAAAGAGATTGGGAACAAATAGCCAAGAGATTGAGGCAGGGAAGACAGAGACTGCTGGGTTTTTTCTCTTTCTTTGAACACCTGCATGAAAGCAGATGCATATTGTGTCAGCGCAAATAGGATAGTTTATATTCTGACTGGATATGCTTGTAGGAAAAAGGACAGTAGACATAAAGTAGCACACCAGCATCCTTAGATGATCCATTTATCATATAAGCAGATGTCAGGTGTTATACTTAATGAAGCAGAAAAAGGGATTTTTGAGAGCAATGTTTATGATACTTTGGCTAATTATCATGTATTTATGTTGATTAATATGAGAGGATTCAAAAGATAAAGCAAATCTACGTCAAGATCTTAAGATGTCCATAGATATTCTGGAAACAAAAACAAAATAAACCAGCAACCTGCAGTCTTAGCAGTACCTGTGTTGGTGTATGCATAAATCCTTAAGCTGACTTTGCAAAATTCAGATACTGCACGTGAAAGCTGGCAAACAGATGTTGAATATTAATAAAGGAGGAAAAGCAATACAGGATCAAAACTCATCTCTTCACCATCTTTAGATTTTTGTAAGTATCTCATGTTTCACACAACAAAGCACTAACTTTATAGTGTCAGTCTTGTGGTAATCTGTGGAACCGAGCAAAGTATTCTGCAAGTTAGGAAGTTTAAACGTTTTTGCTATATCTATGTAAACACATTCTTATTTCTTGATAATGGTTATGTATAAAAAAACATGGAGGAGGTTAGGAAACAGAATCAGCCCTAAGAAAAGCGGTGTCTCTTGAAATCTACTGCATGTCAACAGAAGTTAACATTTAGCATGATGAAGACAGAAAAACACCTACAGAGATAAATGTCAAATTAAATACATGTAGCTGTCGATGTAGGTATGGTAAAAATATAAGACATGATAAGGACAACCATCACTAATTTTAGCAGACTTATTACTGACCAGTGTTAATTTTAATATCTTACTGTTTCACACTGACAGTTTTAGAAGCTAATCATTAAAATAAATATTGTAACTGTACCCTTATTTAAACTCATTCTGTCCAACTTAAAGATACCTGTTAAAGGCAAAACACCTTGTAGTTCACAAGACAAAGACAATACACAGGTTTGGGCTCATGAGAACATGTTGAGAACTTTAAAGCATTATATCGAGATAAAGGTACAGAAAACACTTCATTTCATAGACTTTTCTAGTGTATACTTATCACGTTCAAGTTTTGATTAGTTGTGTTTTAGGTTTTTCCCAGACACAGTCAAATGCAGCCCATACTTGTTAACAAACTGTACAAAAAGCCCATTTAGTTTTTTCAGCAGATGCCATTTTGCTACTGATTTATAAGAGCAAGAGGAGTCTTGAACAGCAATGAAGGAAAAGTCATTCCACCAATAAATCATTAGGTAACTGTTAGAACAACAGAGTAAATAAAGAGCTATTTTAGTCTGTTCTTTAAAATAAGAGTCTCAAACAGATAGCAATGGGCAAAGTATAAAGCACAAAATTTTATTTACGGTCTATAAAAAAAAGCTTACTACTTTACCTCACAAAGTGTTAACAGAGAAATGGATAACGCTTTGCAAACCAAATTTAACTTTAATATATTTTGTGACATTTTTTATGTTATGTGATCTTGTGCAACAAGATTTCGCTACATCCATAGCAAACACGCATCCTTTTATTCCATCAATGTCGAAGCAATATGGTACTACACCTGAAAAGTGATGTATCTACAATTGGGACCTAATTTCTCCAGGAAAATTACATGAGCTACACCAGATTCTATTGTTTTTTGTCTTTGTCTTTTCTTTTTTGATGGTCAAATTGATTTGTAGAGCCTAGTAAAAAGTAGTTTTGATAGAAAGATTGAAGTGGGTGAAAAATACACAGAAAAACAAAATAACAGTCATGCACAGAGGGATGATTATTTGAAAATAAATATTTAAAGATGGCTTTGATGGACAATAGATTGTTAGAGCTGTGCGCCTGTGACAATCGGAAAGGTGGGCAAAAGAACAACAGAGCGAGGGAACGAGGAAGCAAATGAATGGTGTGTCAAAACCAGCCAGACTTGAGGAGGGAGCCATTATAGAGCATCATTGTCCTCTTGATGTAGTTTCTCTATCCTCTGCTTTTAGGCTCAAAACAATGCATTTCTTGAAAAAGTAAAAGCAATGTCGTGTGAGGCATTTCATCTCCAAACCTGTTTATTTATTCATTCATTTCCCCCAATTGCTTTGCCTATATTACATGTCATGTGAGGAACAGAAGTCTTTTCCTGCTTTCTCTGGATGGATCATTGTAATGTTTCTCGGGTGCTGCCTGTTCTGGTCTGGGTATTATTTGTCTGTTTTTCTAATAGATTCTCTGTGTTTTATCCATCATGCAGAGGCTGGAGCACCTGAGACCAGTGTTTCCGAAATATCAGTGCCAGGCTCGATACCATTCTCCTTTGTGGAGAGAGACAATACTGGTTTTAGTTCAAGTAGATTTTCTGAGGTCTTTGTCATATGTGTTGCTGTTTTCCATAGGGATATTTTCACAAATTAAATGTGCTAGCTTGCTACCATGAGATCGTTTCAAACACAATCTGCTCTTCAAGCTGATGAGAGTAACATCTTTGACAATTTTAAACTCACATTTACTTATTACTTAGTAATCTGTGAAAAATCTAAACAAGAAGATGCCTGCATGTTCTCTGTGAGACAACAAATAATAATTTAATGTCAGGTTTTTAAACTTTGGTTTACTTTGGGTTTTCAAAATGAAGTTTGTAATCTGGGTCACGATTTTCTTACTCATCACAATGCTTTAACAAGGGAAATAAATAACTCTTATATGGCATCACTGAGATTTTACTGTAATGAGATCTTATGATAGGAGATCTTGTTAGAACCACACCAGTATTCTCTCAGTTTACTGGTATCTTGGTGTTTTTGGTCACTTGACAATCTCTAATACTGAGTGCTTGTTTTAGCACTATTCTAATTTATAACCAGAAGTATTGGTTATAAATTAAAAAATTAACAGACACAAAACATTCAAAGCCCAATGGCTCATGGTCTGGAGGTTGAGCAGCCCCCCAATATACAGAGGCTATCAGTCCATAACACATCCATCTAGGGTTTGAATCCAAACCTCTTTTTTGCATATCTCTCGCTTCTCTGTCTTTCTCTGTGCCTGTTTTCTTTCTAGTAAATGTTAAGTTATAATTTATGCCAGGAAATCTTGAAAAATATATTTTATATGTTTATTGGGTTTTATAGCATTGTAAGTCACTTGTATTTTGAGCATATTTTGGTGAACATCCATCAAAATCAAAATAATTCTCATTGGAAATTTTAATGTCCAGAGAAGCCCTGGGGTTTGTTTAGTGAACATTTGTATTGGTATTAAAATAAATAAAGATTATACTGATTAGACCTAATTTACTCAAAAATCTTTAATTGATCTGGAGCATGTTCCTTTTTAATGGGAACTGAATCATCTCTTATATAATGATTTATTACTTAGTGTGAATTATGTCACATGGAAAGATGACTTAATCATAAACTTATTATTCAGGGTCTGTATGCCTTAATATTGATTTTTGTTTTTTCTTGTACACATCTTTAAATAATCTCTTAAATGAATGGACATTATTTGAAAAAGAGAAAGTTGATTTTAAGTTACACCTAGCTGTGGTCTGCTCTAGCTGAGGATAAGCCTCACTGGTTCTCTCCTTTAATTAGGTACCACCATAACTATTCATCATAAAAGAAAAAAAAATATCATTATCAATTGTGTATAATCTAATGTAATCTAATTAAAAGTAAATGTATTAATATCCATGTATGACATGTCATTGTTTATTTTATTGAAGCAACCCCACAAAGTCTAAGCATATTTTGACTTTAGCTACGGTGCAAAATTGGCATGCTACACTCTGCTCTTTTCAGTATTTTTTGGCAATAATGCTTGTACTGCCTGAATATGGCCGGTCAGTCAAGCAATACTGTGTCAATTACCAAGTGCACTGAAGCAGCATACTGTGACCACCCGGTTCAGCTTAAGAGAGTCAAAGCTATGCAGGCATAATTGGGATAGTTAGAAAAAAGATTACAGCATTTCTGGTTTATATCCCTGTTAGTGAAATAAAAATAGAAATGCACTTGACAGCAATTCTATTTCTTAACAGAAGTTAAAGTTTAAGTCATTTAAGTTTATTTTAAAGACTATTTCCCCTCAAAATTTAAAAAATAATATCAAGGTAATCATAATTAACAAACTTATCTATTGGTGTGTAATATCAGTCCCATGACTCTTTTTCATAACATTGTCAATTAACTAGACAGTGAAAAATAAACGAAAAGAACAGCCATGTTTACAATGCCTCTGGGTCTGGTGGGTAGGTGTGTGTACATCATTGTTCTACAGCAACTTAAAGGGGCAGCATTATGTATATACCAGGCACATAGTGACATTTTACAGCCCAATCAAGTAAGTGTGTCACCTTCAGATGTTATAAAGATGAAAGTGGGCCTCTGTCCTGTCTCTTTAAGAACCTCCTGCTCTTTCCAACATGTTGTCACAACATTTCTCTATCAAACGTTCCTTAAAGATTTTTATCAGCACTGAGAAGTAGTTTGTATGATGAGCTCCATAGACTCCAGTTCCACCAGGTGTTTGCTAATTGCTGAAACCTGGGGTTTTGCGTGGTTTTGACATTGTTTCCAACTTGTCCTTGGGTCTGCTGTAGAGGTCTCTTAAAACTAGATGTCACCCTGTTTACTTTGTATATCATTAATCTTGGTGGTGAACAAAATTTACAGGTTGCTCTGTTTTTTCTTTTCCCTTTCTTAAAATTCTTAGTGGTTTTAAAAATCAAACTGAATAATTTTCTGCGCTCAGATTGCAGGTGTTTGCTCAGCAAAAGCTAGACCACATGTGAACATGCAGCAATACTCCTAAGGACCAAGTGCCATCTTGGGTTGTAAACATTTACATGCAACAAGATTTGTGATCTGATTACCTATGTTGCTATAAATCACAATCAGTTTGTTGTGCATCTGTGGGGGAAGATAAAAGTAAGACAAGTTTTTGTAATTTTAACAAAAATGATGGAATCTCAAACGAGACCAAGACAAAGGCCAAGAGCAAGATGAAGGGGAGTGTTGGAAAGGGCAGCACGTACTTAACGCTTAAATCTCAAATATTTTTAATTACATCCAACAGACTACAGACTAACAATAAATAAATGAAATAATTTGACTGAAATAAGTTTTAAATCACATTTAACTAAACTCATGACATGGGAATTTCAACAGAAATATTTTATGGAATGAAATAATTGTGCATACTAATTGGTATTTTAAAACCTTTAGTGCCTTTTTAACCCCTTAAAAATGGACGATTAGTATATGAAACGAGCATCCAAACTTTTTATTTTGATGAGGCCTTATACTTTATTTTCTTTGTCGAATGCATTTAAACTCTTAACACTCTTTCAAAAATGTACTACTTGAACTATAGTACAAAAGTTATGGAATACATTTTTTGTGTACATGCAGATAGTTTGAATCATTAATGTACCAAGTAAAGCTTATTGTCCCCCTGTTGTGGGTAAACAACAAAAGATCATTTGATAAATGCATTGAACTGCCCTTTACCTTTGGTTCCAAGTCTACATAGTTTTAACTTCTTGGGCGCAAAAAAAAATCAGCTTTTACTGAAAATATACCATACAAACCTCCTAAAGGGGGGTTGCAATCCTACTGAATAAAAACAAATTCTAGCATTGGTTGACTACTTAAAGCAACACCCTGCAGGCTGCACCATGGGACATTTGATCTGTCTTTGCATTGCAATGCTGTAAGCTTTCGAATTTAAAGCAGCCATCTTGAAGGCGACCTGTGAAAGGTTTTCTCAACAGAAAAATTTGCTGCAGGGCATGTAGAACTTAGCAATAGTTTGCGGAGTAATGGTTTCACTGTGATCTGATATAATGTTCGCTAGAAAGCTAGAGCTAGAACTCTATTTGCAGCAGTCTCATCACGTCTCACTGACAACCTAAAAAACAAAGCTTTGTTTAAATTGAAGTGCAATGTGATTCTTTCTGCAGACAAGTGAAATAGGATGTATTTTGCCATATTTTCTTGTTCCTAGGTATGCTGTGCAAGTTTCCTAGTAAAGGATCACTGATGCAACTGCTTTACTATGTAAGAACACTGTCATTCATACTGTTAGTTTTCTTTTTTCTTTGGTCTACAGCAGGGGTGCCCGAAGTCGGTCCTCGAGGGCCGGAATCCTGCATGTTTTAGTTCTCTCCCTGGTTTAACGCACCTGGATCAAATGATGGCTTAGAAGGCCTAAGAAGAACACTGACATGTTGAAAAGGTTGTTGGTACCACCAGAGAGAGAACTAAAACAAGCAGGATGCTGGCTCTCGAGGACCGACTTTGGGCACCCCTGGTCCACAGTCTTCAGTTTAAGCAGCTCTCCTGTCTAACATTCCAGATTATTAGGTGATCATTCTACATGCCGTTTCTAGTATTCATTTTGCAAAATAAATAAATATTTAGACATAAAACTATTTTAAAGACCAGAAACCATAAGATTTGAAAATTCTATCCATCCTCATTTTTATATTTTACCCTGCCTTTGCATACTTTGACATACCTTTTACATCAGTGTTGAATCATATTTGTTTCATTAACACACCTGACTGGGGAACCAGATCTAATGATTTATTTATACGAGAACAGGGATCATCACTACTTGGACAATAATCAGAACACAATTATAAAGATTTCAGGCAGAAGGTGTTAAAAAAAGAAAAGAATAAAACACAGTCAGAAGATAAATTGTTAATATGTTGTATCTGAAAAGCCTTAGGCAGCTCTCTGGTCATTTCTCCACAGAACTGGACAATATGTGAAGGTATAAGAACAAGCTCAGCTTCATGCCTCTGAAATAACAAAGCTTGCCTGATGATCATACATGTAGCTTCAATACTAGAAGGGATAAGAATACTAACAAAGGGATAAGGACATCTAGCTATTAAATCAATTCATTGTCTTCTGCTTATCCAAGATTAAGTCACTGGAGTAATTGGTACAGAAGGGACCTCCAGTTCATTCTGGAGTATACCAAGCTGAGCGGTCCACTCAGTGTGGAGTGGGCCGCTCCACATGTGCTTGTATTAGAAAATGATAAGTTACAAAAATTTGGAGGTGCACAAGCAGGCATCATAATTTGGAAATAGTAGCACATGAAGCCAACAGGCAGGTTCAGGATGGTTCAATTGGTGCACAAACCTTTATGTATAGTTCAATGAATCATCTATAAATAAACAAACAATGCTTAGTCTGGTGGGGGAGCCAGTTAAGTCTGGTGGCCCACCAGGATTATAAAACACTGTCTTTTCAGTGTGCTTCCTATTCCCTCTTGTTAAGGTCCTAAGAAGAGGCCCCCAGATCACTTGGTAGGGGCTTTTTGAACCAAACTGTTTTCAGCGCTTTATGGGTTTAGGTGCTTACTAAGCAACAGTTCTTTGTGTTTTCACCAATGCAAACTCTAGAACTGGCTCCAAAAAGAAACTATCTTTTGGAACTAGACCAGCGCAAAGAATCACTTTTGTTAGGCACTGGGAGGTGAGATTTTGAAGAACAGCAAACAATCAAAACATTATGAGCACCATGATTAAAACTCATTAGTTTAGTTTTATTTTAGACTTTCCAAATTTAAAATATAAAAAAACTGTTAAGACTGATTGAGTAATATTGAAATCTCTGATCACTGTCAAAATTACACAAGTTAACTGTTCCATATGTTGCTACAGTTTGTGAAATTACCCATCTCACAGTAAGTCAATGCACCACTTAGAGCTGTACTCACAGCTGTTTTTCTATAGAATCTATAAACACAACTTTTCTGGGCAAATATATCTGATTTTTTTTTCCTTTTCTGTGTTATTTTGCTAGAGCTAGCCATAAGCCTTCTACAGATTTTAAAAAACATATACGGAATGGGTGAATAACCTTCATGATCACCTCAGCAGTTCTGCAAGGTTCAAGATCTGTTCACTGTTCCATCAGTGGGATGGAATCCAGACTGATCTTCCTGGCTCTGAGGTTAGACAATCAATTGCAGCCTCTTTTGCACACTTTTCAGTCTGCTTTCTTACTGAATAGGACTACCATCCTGTTCTGCCATTCACATGTAGTCGTTTGAGTCTTTCATGTCACATTTACAGAGTGCGGCAACTACAACAGCCCCAAAATGTCCAGAGAGTTAAGCATATTGGGGGAATTCTTGTCCACTTCTGGCACCCTGGACACAGAGGGTTTTGTAATTACCTGGCTTCTTTGCTTCTTTTGCTGTCTCCAGGTCCTGGTTGACTGCAACTTCTGAAGCAACTGATAGGTATTAATAAGTCAAAGAACTGTGGCTTCTGTGGTTGAAGGGACAAACATAGGGAAGAATTTGCTGAAGCCATGGAGAAGCACATTTGGTTGGACTCAAGAAAATTCTTGATGACCATCAAAGAGGTAAAACAGAGACCATCTCAGGCTGTGTTCAATCTGAACACAACTGCTTGTAGGAGCACTGAACTGAGTGGTAATTGTATGATAAGCAATGATGGTTTCTGATATGGGCGACATGGGGAACCGCCCTGGACAGAATCTTGTGAGGGACGCCATGAGATATCGCCCCCAATCACCTGGTCCAATCAGCACCGGGACTAGTACCCCACTGGTCTTCAACTACTGCATTGGATGTGAATGCCACAACAAAGAGCAGGAGTTGAGATAAGACAGCTACTGTCTCGTTTGCTGTAAAGAGTACTTAGATAATACTTGGAATTGGATCAAGATATCCGTTTCATTTGACCAATATAAACCTTAATTGCTAATGTAAATTGTATTTTCCATGTTGATTAATAGATTCAAATAATATTCTAAATTTTGGATTTTGAATAAATGCTAAACTGTATAGTTATTGATAGAATATGTCCATAATCTTGCTCAACCCTTTCCAAAATATGCAAGTAATGAATAAATTTGCACTAAAACCTCTGATTGTGGAACTAACTCATACAGTCTGCACCTTATCATCTCTCGCTATATCACTATAGGAATTTGGATTGCTTGTTATCCCGGAGAACACACACACACCCCTACACACCCACACTCCCAGCGAGGCTGTCCATTGGCTTGCTCTCAGAGGAGTTCAGATATAACAACACATTTCCAAAACTGACATTTAATCTAAGCCAACAAATCACCATGGAGATCCCCCATCCATCTATAAGCTGAAATGTATTTATGGTCATATTCACACACACATACACACCCCTACATGCACATGCACACCACTCTTGTGAAGACTCAGAGTTTTTACAGATCAACTCTCTCTGAGCCCATGCAGACTGTCTTGGGAATATATATTTATTTGTGATTTTATTGGAGAAAACGGTATCGTCCATTTTCATTATTGACACTGTCTCAGAGCCCCATAGGTGATGGTGTGGCGAAAATTGTGTTTAATTCCTTAGTTTTGCTGACATTTTAAACTTGACACTAAAAATAGGGACATCATGCAAATAATAACAAAAGAGTAACTTTATACTCATTAGCTTTATGTTCTCTTTAAGGTGTCTGCTGAATGAAGAGATAAAAAGACTTAGAGGGTGAGATAGCTGCCAAAAAAATTGAACTCTTTCTGACAAGCTAAGCCGACTTAAAATACTTACCGGGGGCCATACTGAATAAAGATGATGGGTTTAGCTAGGTGGCTGTGGGATGAGGATGGGCCGTGCTGAATTGCAGGGTGTGTGGGAAACTGGTTTGACTTGGGACAATTATAAAAGTGGGTTGTATACAAACCTCTGAGCTGCAGGCAGTAGTAAAGTCTGTTAAGAAGTATAATTAATTAACTTGGTTATTAGAACTCAAAAGACTCTTTAAAACTTTGTTTCGACTGAGGAGATAAACCATTTCATAAGTAGATCATCTGCAATCTATAATTGTCTCTTGCTGGAATCAGCTTTTAATTCACCTACTTATTACTTCATTCATTTTTTATCACAAGAAAAAAAATAAAGCCAAAGTGGAAGCAGGGTGAGATGGGAGACAGAGACAGGGAGACTCGGGGGCTCCGTGGGCTGCACTGACACTAATGATATCTGACCTCAACCAGACAAACAGCCAGATTTTCAATCCTCTGTGTCCCTCTCCTTTATCTTTCTCCCTCCATTGTCTCGGGGGCATTGCTTCACACCATTATTTGGCTGGAATTAGCTTTTACCCCCTTTTTCCCGCTATTTGCCTCCCCTCAAGTCTTGTTTCCTTGCTTTCTTTGTTTTGTTCTTCTTCAAACCCTCTTCATTGGTTCTCCTTTCCTTCTGTTTGTGTTCCTTATCAGTTGCTTTCTTTTGGTCTTTTTTAAAATCTCCTTTTGTGGTCTTTAACCCCAACTTCCCTGTTCTTATGCCTTTGTTTTGTGCATGTAATTTTCCTTTTTTTGCTTTATTTTCTTCCTCTCTCAGACTTCTGCTTTGTTCTTTAAGTTCATATTTCCCTCCTTTCCATTTATTTCATTGTAAAATATTTCTTGTGTTTCTCATTTCCTTTTCATTCCTGTTGTTTAGTTTCCTTATTTCTTAGCTCACTGTTTCTCACTTTATCCTTGATTTTTCCCTCCCTGCACTGCCTCCTACTCTCAAACATGTCTTTTTCCCATTTAATTAGCCATCCAGGCTTTGGATGCTAAGGCAGATGGCTGAACACAGCTCTGTCTATCTCCATTTCTTTGCAGACATCACCGCTCCTTATTCCCGCTGCCTCCCTTCTTTCTCCCTTTCCATTTCTTCTTCCTCCCTTGTGTGTCCAGAGGGTGTCAGCCGGCAGTGGTTACTCCCATCCATGCCGCTGACCACCAGGCCATGCTGCGGCACTGGCACTGATCGGATGTGACAGCTCTCTCATTATTTAAAGTCAGAGTCACTTTGTGTATTTGCCTCTGTCTGTGTGTGTCCAGGGGTTTGAATGAGCGAAAGGGTGTGAGTGTGTAAGTGCCTGTCAGATTGTCTTTGTGTGTTATTGCCCTTCTTTCTGAGGGCCAGTGGGGAGAGAAGAAAAAGAGGGGCTAATGAAGTAAGCATCTGATTGGGAAGCAGAGAACCATATCGGTGATAAAGGGGGAAAGAAAGAGAGGGAGGCATTGATGGACTTGTTTGTAACAAAGACTTCACTTTAGTCAAGTCCAAAAGAGAGTAAACAAGCAAAAAATATTTTGATCCAGATGGATACATGCACAGCAAACTCTTCCTCTATGGCTGCTAAAAATCTGTTTTGACTTTGTCACTTAGTTTCATCCTACTAAGGGAGAATCGGCTTGTGTCTGCTGGTTTGTTGATGTCCAACCTCTTAATGGATTTCAGCTGCAATATATTTAGTCGAGATCCACACGTCTGAGAAAATGGTAACAGACAGGCGGCCAAACCAACACACAGGAATGAGGGCATATCCCTTTTAAGCCAATGTATTTGCATGAATTCTGCCTTTTCAGTAGCAGTAGCATTAGCACTTTGCTTATCTCAACAGTTTGTTGCCAGGCGAGCAACACAATGAACACTGAACTGCATGTCGCAAGCCATTTAATGGTCCGTCTCCCAATCACTTAGTAACACCAACTGCCCTTAAAAAAACAGCTGGTGACCAACCACTTTACAGTTGAATAGTTGCTCAAACTAATTGATTCTCACAAGTGTCCACTTTTAGAAGTTAAAGCAAAAAGGGTAAATAAGTAAGTGCCAAGATGCTGAGTTTCATTGAGATTCGACTTTCCACACATATGCACCGGGATTCTGTGGATCGGGAGTAGAGTTGGTGACTTTTGATTGAAATATTGGAGTTTTGATCATCATCTGCAAAATAGCAGAGTGGTCCCAATGAGCACCCTTAAAAATGAAACTGGTGCTAATTAACACTCAACAAATCACAAAAACATTAGTTAAATTTTGTCAAAACAAAAAGTAAGTAGCATAAAACATATAGCAGGGGTAGAGTCAAGACTGATTCTTCTGAGACCAAGACCGAGACAGAGGCCAAATTCTTAACGTCAACAAATATTTCAGAACATTGCTTTTCGTACACCACAAAAAGCAAAGATTAATGGAAAAACAGTTAACTTCACAACCAAAACTACATGTAGGTATTAAACTAATTGTCATAATAAGCTAATATTTAATGTACACACATTCATACACATTCTCCAAATTCAATGAATCAGTTTACATTCCAAAATATTTGTATGATAAATTTAAAACAAAAACTGAGAGATTAGGCTAATAAAGATTTGTCATATTTAAAAAAAATCTTTTTATATGATCATAGATGTTAACATTCTTACTGTCTCTAAAGACATATACTGGACATATCCATAAAGCATTAGGCATTTACCATCAGTGTCTGTAGAATTCATGGGATTCACAAAAATTATTCACATGGTACATCCTTCCCAGGTATTGTTTCTTCCATCGTTTTATGACCAAAGTCTGACCATTATTTTCTGATAGCTACTACAGCTGGATTATTAAGTTGGATTTAAGTTTAAAAAAATAGCATGTAATGTTATGTTAGTTTATCTTAAACTACACCTTTTAAACAAGTATTCTTTTTAGAAATGGCTTTCAAGATCACACAGGATGGTATCCTTTTACAAAGTCTCTGTTGGCAAGCTGTAAATAAGATTTATGTCACTTAATTTTCAGGCATTTATTTATATGTTAAATGGCCTCTTGCATATAGAGCTTTCATTCCTCAAAACAGACACACACTGACTTATTTTCAGTCCCTTCTCTACCTGTAGATATGAGACACTTCCTCCACCTGTGGCCTGTAGAAGTAATGAGGTTAGCGAGAGCGCAGGCCTTTCCTAAGGCTCTAATACCTCTGCCTGTCTTTGCAGGTATGTGCATGTGTTAACTTTAATCTTGTATTCCATTGAGTATGACTGTGTGTGTCCTAGCACTTCTTGCCTTACAAGGTCCATTTTTCCAACAAATACCACATTGTGAGGACCCACTGCTCCTTATGGGGACCGCTCTGAAAAAAGCTGAACCTCTTGTTTAGTGATACGGGTTAGGTTTAGCGATCAGGTGTGAATTAAGTTTTGATTACGGTTACGCATAAACTAGTAATGGTTGCAGTTAAGGAAAATGTTAAGGGTCAGGCATAAATTTGGCTATTAAAATGAACTGAAGTCAATACAAAGTCCTAATATAGGTAGAAGTACAAACGTGTGTGTGTGTGTGTGTGTGTGTGTCCGTGTAAGAAAGATTGGTGATGGGGTGGTTCATACCTCTCTCCGGGCTGTAATACATGGTGGACTATTTCAGACCATGCCCCTGTATCTGTCTCCATTCATATTGGCTCCGAGTTACCTGAGGGCTGCTGGGGTTCTCTGACAGATATTAAAGGAAGGAAGTTCGCCAGCAGCATTTTCTATATGAGGAAACACAATAGAAGGCATGACTTTATTGTCTTAAAGGTGCAGTTTAACTTGAAGTAAAGTGAAGAGTCAAGCTGGAAACATGATTAGGTGAAAAGACTAGGGAAAAGCATGGATTTACTGAAGATATCTTAACTGTTTGTTCAAAAACAAGCCAAAGAAGAAGGGTAGTGTGTAAAAGAAAGCAATTATATCTTCACATGGATGTCACTGAAAGCTTAAATGAAGCTTAAAAGCCAAAAAGTTAGACTGACAGTGGAGCAAAGCTAAAATGGCTGTCCTGGGTTTGATGTCTTCCCCCTTTGTCCATTTCCCACGGTGGCCCTGAGGTGCAAACCACTACAACATTAACGAAGCACAATTACAAATTACAAAAGCACTACAACATTAACGAACGAAAGCACTACAACATTAACGAAGCACAATTACAAATTACAAAACCACTACAACATTAATGAAAGCACTACAACATTAAGGAAAACACTACAGCATTAACAAACGGAAAGGGTATGTCCCAGTTGGAGACCTGAGAGATCGCTGATTGGACTGATTGGATGCTTTTTGAGAGGTTCTGTCACAAGTAGTTGAACGGTACCATTTGTTTCCGCCCCTCCCATTATGAATGACTTTTTTTTTAACCCCTGACCATTTTTCCTAATATTAACTGTCTTGCTGTTGTTCTGAATCTTATTTTGTCCTTCATAAGTTTGCCCAGTGTTTTCAATTTCAATTCCTTGTGTAAATTTGTACTAACCATAGTTTCACTTGTGATTCAGACTGCCTCCTTCCTAATTTTAGGTCCTCCTCCACGACCTGTAAAACGCTTAACACATATGTCAGTATAAGGGTGGCAATGGCTCACAACGCAGGCATTCGCCCTGCATCTCAGTCACTTTTAGCAAGATATTTTACCCACTTCGCCTGCTGGTAGTCACTGTGTACAATGTAACTATCAGCATCAGCGTTCACATTCAGTGTCTGATTGTAAAGCACTTTGCAGTCTTCTGACATCATAAAAGTGTGATACAATTACAAGGCATTTAAATTTAGTGAGCTTCTTTAAACTAATTTATGACACGTTTTCATTTTGGAGAACTATGTATTTTAATGGGAATGACAAACGAGGCAGATGTACTTACTTACAGTACACTACCATATAAAAAGTAAATAATTTTTAAATAGAGAAGGCTTGCTTTAAGAGTAAATTGTTTTTTTCTTCTTTTTTGCACAGATGGAATTTTTTGAACAGTAGACAAGTAGGAAGCAGGGAGGAAAGAGAAAGGCAAGACATGCAGCACATGGCCCAAGTCTATGAATCAAACCCAGGACAACCGCATAGAGGCTCCTAGAGGCTCCTTAAATGGTGCGCAAACTCTACCAACTGCACAAACCAGTGCCCAAGAGTAAGTAAAATTATAAATTCAAGTATTGGTAAGTGCCTTTGCCTTACCCAAGCATCACCAGGAAGGCATCGGTAGACTATGATCACACTTTGAATGACCACAGAGGCTTTCACTGGACTGCAGCAATACTGGATTTGTGTCATGGTCACCACGTAGGAATACACTAAATATACAGTACATGGTAAAAACAATAAAAATCTGTATTATATTGGTTTACTTAACTGCGTGGTAATGCTTGTTGAGAGCAAAATCAGCTGGCATCAAAACTTAGAGCAAGCAGAAAGCTATCAAGACCTTGTTAAAAAGGCAAGTGCAAAAATGTCAATTAACCCAGGTTCGGGTTTAACCTCCTGCAGTCTTACTGCAACCCAGTCAGACAGGGAGAAACCCTGGAAGTCAGATAATCTTAAAGAGATTTAGCCTTACCAAGTATATGCATCCTTTAAATTATGGATCAAGAATAAAATCCCTTATTTTAGTCATTTCATTTGTGTAGAAATTATTTTATTGCAGCATATTAGTACCATTATCGGAGGCTAAATGTTTTAATCAAAAGTTAGCAATCTACTTAACACTTCTTTGGAAAGAGTTAAGCAAAAACAGTGGGTACACACAGCACTTGCACACCAAGCCAACAGGGAGTGCATTTGTGTGGCTCATTTCGGTGCCAGTTTTATGCCTGAGCTGCTGACTGAAAGGTTTACTCTCTGGTGCCCTGAAACAAATATTAAAAAACAGAAGAAGCATCGAAGCATGCTCTCATGCAAGCCACATTGTGTGGCATTTTCAAATACAAACATGGATGTACAGCCATCATCAGTGCCAGAGTTTTTTCTTATGTAGAATGTGTGAGCATTCAGTGGTGTGACACTCGATATCACAATGCTGTGATACTGTCTTTTATAAAAAAAGTTAAGATGTCAGTGACATCAGCAAGGCATTAAAGACATTAAATTTTGACTCACAGGCTGCACATGTTCACTAAAAGCTTCAGAAAGACCAAAGAACCTGAAAAAGCAAATTTCTTCTGTTTTTAATTCAAAGACAGCTGAGACAAATTAATTATTAACACATGTCTTTGTGTGTCTATAAGATATTCTTATTAATTTTTAATGTATTGTTGGAAAATAATCCAACTCTGCTTATTGAAAATGGTGTTAACTGAAGCCCTTAGCACAAAGCAGAATAGGGACTTTAAAATTACTGGAAATGGTGTTGTTGGAAAAAAGGTCAAATTCTTCATTACTGGGTTTATGTTAAGCATGACTCAATATACTTGCATGTATTATCCTATTGTTACATAAGATTATTCATTTAGAATTAAGTCTACTTCAAATCCAAGACATTAAAAATATGCAAAAATAGTTGCAGTACAACACTTACATCCACTCAGTAACTTGATTTCAGATTACTGATTGCTCCTTGAAAAAGTAGCGTAGTTACTTTACTGATTATTTTGAAAGTAACTAAATTAGATTAAAAGTTACCTTATTAGTTACATTCAGCAGCTGCCGACAACAGCCCCCACCACCTCATATGAAAATGACGGGTCAGCTGTGTTTAAGGGCAGCATTTCCTCTACTGTCTGACAAACTTCTTTAATTCTTCCTCAATTGCTAGTTTTGCACCAGAGTCCAGGTTTCAATATTTGGCGGTTGGGAGACCCCTTGTATTTAATTTGCAGCTCTGCTTCACACCACCTGTGAATGTGATTGACTTGCTTGTCACTTTGACTGTTTCATTCTGTGACTCACAAACATTTCTTCAAAATTTCATGTAGTATTTTTGATGATTCATAATTTCACATTATTTCACATTATGAATAGAATTACATTTTTTCTATATTTCCCTACATTTCAGTCAACCTTAATTGGAAAGCATGTATATTTTACTGACCTAACAAAGCTTATTTTGTCTGTAGTTCTTTCGGATCCATAAACATGTAATTTTTGACATTAATTTTTGTAAAGTTCTGTCTCTCATAGAAACAGAATATGAAAATCAAGCTGAAAAAATGAAAGACGATCCCTACTGTTAAGCACCAACCTTCTGAAAATGAAGCAATCAATATTTAGCCTTGGGAAGCTGAAAAAAAAAAATCAGCAGTTGTTTTGTGATTTCTTCACATTATTTTCATTTATATCTGCATTCAATATTTGTGTTATCTGAAAAAGCTTTAAAATGTTTTATTGCAAACTCTGCAGTCAAAGTGCAAATGAGAGATATGCAAATATTTCAGAGTAAAACTACTATTCTGAGTTTAATTTGCTGTACATTTAAACTGGAAACTGTGTACAGGCTTATTTTATGGGTGAGTGTTTTTTTTTTTTTTGTTTTTTGTTTTTTTGCAAAGATAGCTTTTAAACATGTTTAATTAGTGTTTTAGTACCACAGTGTTTTTTTTCCTGATAATCAGTAGGGTTTGATTTATTTTAATCTCACAAAACCCTTTCTTTCAAATTCTAATTAAACATTCCAGAAACAAAACCAAACAAGTAAAATTTTAAAAAGCCAAGGACAGACTTGGAAAAAATAAATAAACTAAAGCTGCCCTGAGTAGTGATATAAAAGATACCATTGCTCATGCACAGAACTCGTACAGTACAGTAAACTGTCCTCAGGAAAAACACACACAAACCGTTTGGGTGATAAACGATGAGGTTCAGAAAATTACCAGTGAGATAAATCCCAAGCCCAACAGCCAACAGTGAAGATCAATAATAATTTATTGGTAACTTTCTTCTTTATACAATTTTTTTCCCAGCCTGTTCTTTAAAGTGTGCAGTAAGGGAGGTTGAAGACAGAATGAAGAAAAGTGTGCGTGTGGCCTTGAAAGTTGATTAAAAACAGGTGCAGTGACAATCACATCAAATTGATGGAAGCCTTGTGTGAATGTAGGTCTCATGGGGTGTGTGTGTGTGAGAGAGAGAAGAGTATGTGTCAGTGGCTATTGATTGTTGATCATAATTCTCTTGGAGCAGCCTGGCATCTCCATCACAACAATTTACTGGAGCCTGCATTGACTTATGGGTTGCAAACTTCTGTCAGTGCTAACATGCTCTAAATAACAGAACAGAGAGCTGATAGATGAATGGACACGGGGAGAAACGGAGGGAGAAGTTCTACAAGGGAAAAAGGAAATCCATTCTTTGGAAGTTAATTTCAATCTCCAGCATAATCCAGCAAAAACACAGTATGAGCTGCAACATTACTGGGGTCACTCTGAGAGATCCGCAGTTTGTTCTACTGCCAGCCAACCCGCCGCCTTTACATTTCTCTTGGATTACAGCGCCCTCCTTTGACTCTTTCCAGAACTGCAGGGATGAAACGGCAGAATCTAGAGCCACTCCACAATCAGTGGTTTCAGCAGTTATTAGTGTCCATTGAGTTGCTAAAAAACTCACAGTCATAATTACATGTACTATGAAATTTAATAAACAAAACGTATTACACAATATTTATTGTATCTTTTCTTCATAATACCTATAACATCCATTCTTAATGAGACATTAAAAGAAGGATGCAAAGTGAAGTTTATGTCAGAGAGCCTTACTAACTACATAATTGTAAAAACAGCAACAGTTACACTTACCTCTAATTTTGGTTTTGAAAATCAAGGCAAAGTGAGAATGTCAGCATGGAAAAACGCTAATTTGGCAGCTAAAAGGACAAGAGGAGACAGAAGGTAATACAAAGTGATTTCCAAAATTAAAGAAACAGAAGTCCACCCGTCAATTTCCTTACACCCTTGTCCCTAGTGGGGTCGGGAGTTGCTGGTGCCTATTTCCAGCTAACGTTCCGGGCAAGAGGCAGGGTCACCCTGAACAGGTCGCCAGTCTGTCACAGGGCAAACCAGAAACAACCATGCACACACACACTAGGGAGAATTTAGAAAGACCAATTAACCTGACAGTCATGTTTTAGGACTGTTGGAGGAAACCGGAGAAAACCCACATGCAAACTCTATGCAGAAAGACCCCAGGCCAGGAATTGAACCCAGGACCTTCTTGCTGCAAGGCAACAGTGCTACCAACTACGCCACTGTGAAGCCCTGGAACAGAAGTAAAGAAACTTAAATTGAAGTCAATAACTACAATAAAACAACAATAGCAAAAGCACCAATTAAACAGGAAGAAGCATTTAATTCCAAATAAAAAATTAGGACATCATAAATAATAAACTTGTTAAACATTTTTTATGGAAAGCTGCAGTAAACGGCAATGTTTCCAGTTCAGTTTCAGCTCATCTGAGCTCCTTGTTTATATTAATTCAAAAGCTAATGTTGGGATCCAGTCATGAAAAACTGAACTACATACACAAAAAGACTGGCATAAAACTATTACTCCCAGAATGCCTTACATTAACCCACTTTCAGTTTCTAGAGGAAAAGGAAGAGTTTCACTGAGTGAACATGTGACATGATTTAACAAAAACTCTGTCCTGAAGGATGTCATCCTCTTTGCCACAGAGACCTGCAATGGTGAGACACACGCGCATGAGATTCTCCACTTCGCTGATGGAAGGGAAGTACTGTGTCTTCAAAGTAATCCTGGATCCATGTATCTAGGTAATCATTGACTGACTGTAATTGCTCAGGTTTATTTCAAATCCTGCAAAAGGATCTAAACAACTATAGATACTCCAAAAGAGATCCTGCAGAAGAACTGACACTACCTCCACCATCCTGAGAGTAGAAATGCCTTTGTGTGCCATTTCCCCTAACTGGTGTTGCTCCCGTTATCTGAGAGACGAGAATGGCTGCCCCAATCCAATCCAATGTTTTTTCTGCCATTAGCAGAACGCCAACAGCAACTACTTCCCACTGTTTTCAAATAATAGTAACCTGAGGATGGAGCTTTGGTGTGCCGCACAAGACATTTTGATTCATAATTAACAAATGCTACAAAGGGACCCAATCTATCAAGTGAGATGTGAACCATTCGGGCACAGTAATGGATGATCTTACTCATGTTCAGTTAGATATGATAATCCATGGTAAACAGATCGCTGAGTTGTAGTAAAAAGAAGAAAAAAGTTATTGAAACATTGCTGCAAAGACATAATCTGAAACATTTATCTGTACAGTCTCGTGCAGAAGTGTGGTCAAGAACCTGAAATTGTTAAAAAAAAAAAAAAAAAGGCGAAAAGGAAACAAAATTGAAACAACCAGAAAGAAGAAGGACAAACCAAATGAAAGGGAAGCAAACAAATGAAGACAGGTTGGAAGATACATAGAATATATGGCAAGCGGACAAATAGACCCACTAGAACCTCAGATATCTTTATCAACGAAAACATTCTTCTGCAGTCAACATGCCGGCATTTTTCTGACCACCTGGTTATATTTAACCATTCAAACTGCCAGGAGAACACACACACAGATAAAGACTGAACATTCTGTGCTCAATCAAGGATATATTTGTACATTGAGTGGGGGTGGGGTAGGGTGGGTTGGTGGATTGTGTGTTTTCATACAGTACAGGTTGTGTGTGATGAATACAGTATTTAGGGTGGCATGATTGGGGGAATATATAACAAAAGGTCAAGCTGTCAGCAAAACAAGCAAGCTCACAGAACTAGCAGCTCTGCAGAATACCAAAGACACTCCTCTAGCATCAGGCAGACGTGTACGCCTGCATGAACAGCAACAGCGCTTGTTTTGAAAGTTTAATGTGTGCTTTAATATAAATGAAAGGCACGCTGAAAAAATCTCTTTTTTTTGCCATGTTTGTTTTTTGTCTAACAATAATTTTCATATGTAAAAAGGTAGCTACTAAGACATGCAGAAGACAGAAGAGATAAATATGTTCCCTTTAGATCAAATCTGCAACCATTTTGCTCAGTTAATATATGTATGTATTAACTCCCCATTTTTTTCTGTGTAAAAAGCTATTGCCATCAGCAACACCCAGTAAAATCTTTAGACCCATTTCTTCTCAATCTGTTTTGTTTATTCTGTCATTCTTTCACAGTTGCTGTCCTCTTTTTTTCACCATTATTTTCCGCCTACTCACTGTAATAGGCTTCTCCTCTTTCCCAAACATGTTTTCCTTTACTTGTTTCTAATCACTCCCTCCTCCTGTACTCACATTCACCTTTCACAATTCCCTCCCTTCTTCCTACCCTTCATGTCATAGGGTACCACAGTTAATTAGCCAGTAGTGATTTTGGCCTCTGAGTAGAATCTGAGCAAGAGCAAAAGATGCTTATGTTTTTTTTTTTTCGCCCTCAAACTCACGCCTCCATTTCTACTTTTACACACCTCTATCCCCCATCTTCTACATCTGTTTCCCAACTCAGTAAAGGCAGAAAGAGCTATCTGTTCATTGGATAAACTCAAAGTTAACCTCAAAGTTATCCTATTTTTTGCCTTTGATATGAATTTGCTCTTTGTTTCCCTCACAGAGGAAGGAGGGACATCTCCCAGTGTGTGCTTGTGCTTGAAAAACTGCCAGAATCAGCCATTAAAAAAATACAAAAGAGAGAACAAGGAAAAAAGCAACTCTTGTGAAGTAGTCCCTGTATTGGTTTTATTCATAGCAAGGAGTCATGAATAAAATTTTAAATACATTTTGTTTATGCTTAAAAATAAAATGGTCCCGTTTGGCACTTAAGACCTGAGCTTGCTTGTAATGAAATTTATGCATGCTCTTTAACAGCATTTTGTAGGAGGAAAATGTAAAAATCTGCCATTCCAAGGCAGCAGGAAACCTGTTAATAATCTCTCTGTACATTGTTTCAGATGTAAAGTTCTGACCACATTTGGTGCAACACTTTGTGATGAGTCAAAATTTTATTGCAGTGACATACTCTTACTCTAAAAAAATTTAAAATGTAAACTTTTTCTAGCTATGTTGTGTAACAAGACGTTCGGTTTCGATATGAATACAATGGGTGGCAAAAGCAATTATGAACAAAGTTAGCTATTTTTATAAAAATTGTCAAGTTTGGTCATCATCTTTTTGACAGGAAATAATTGCCATATAGGTTTTAGTCTGTTATTCTTTCATAAATTGTAATTCATGAAACAAATTGCATAAATTTCTAATTTATGTAATTTACAAATTTATGTAATTTTTATGTAATCTCACCACCTGGTGAGATGTGGTGTTATCAAACAATACGTGAAGGAATGAGGTCACGAACTGGCGTTTTCAAAGAGCAAGTCTCTTCTTGGGGAATCTATAATGTTTTAAGATTCTTCTCTGCAAAAGCTCAGATAAGTCAAGCTCAAGCCTTTATTGGGGGAAGATAAAGTTAAAAACACCCAATTTAAATTTTGGATCCATAGTTTCTTTGAAGATACAATCTATCACTCGGCCAGTGAGGACCAAGACAATCACGCTTGTGTGTGTGTGTGTCCCAATGCAGTCTGTGGACCAGTGGGAATATACTGCTATTCAAAGTTTTGTTATTATGTAACACCACAGATGAAAATCCTTTGTGGAAACTATAGATGCAAATGGGTTAATGCAGCGCATTTTAGGCTTCAAGGTTTTTACCAGTCTCCTTTGTTCTCTGTGTATTTTAATCCATTTTGTTCTCACATAACTGAGCCCAACAAGTACATTAATTCTAGATTAGATATCCCAAATGAATTACATTACCAGCAATTAAATTACTGGTACCTCTAACAATTCCTTCTAACTCTGGAAGACACTGGACATAAAAATCATAACAAAAAAGTTCAACCATCTCCAAACCACTCTTTGTGAGAGTACTTTGGAGATTAAAATATGTTTTTATTTTTTTTTTGTAAGATTTTATCAAAACATAATATTAAATATAAAATAAACATGCTCTATTTTATATCTTGTACAAGTGCTGCACAAAAATTATGTACACATGCTCTAAAACTCGGTTATTTGCCTCTTTGTCCCCAGTTTTTATGTTGAGCCACAGAGCTTCTAAATGGTTCCTCTATGTGATATTGCACCTGCATTAGTCAACTTGATAATTGTGATTAATTGCCTTAGCATTTACGGGCATGTCTCCACACACGCACAAACACACCCCTGCCCACATACACCGCACGCCCGCATGCATGAAACTCAAGTAAATGCACACAAAAAGACAAGTTCCACCCTACAAGGTATAGTGATCTTGCAATTGTAAACCATAAACACTGACAGAGTCCAACAATTGGATAAATTAAAGGTCTACTGTTTTGCAAAATTTACTTTTTGAATGTTTCTGTACTTTCTTTGGGGTTTCTCCTGCTTCTTGAAACAGTCCAAGGACAATAGAAAAAAAAAAACATCCAAATGTTTTTTGGGAATAAATAAGTCTTCTGCTGGTGTCTGAAAAACAAGCTGTTTCAAAAACCTCTAAATTGTTGTGTCACAATTTCGTTACCTACGAACCCCAAGCCAAGCCCAGCCCCTCCCCTGGCAACCTAAGAGGAACTCCACCCACTTCATTACAGAGACAACACTAAGCTTGTTCTGCTGCTTTTACCGTTGCACAATGGCTATTGGAATAGGAAAATGTTTTGTTGTTGGCTGCAAAATAGATATTTATATTTTCTCCACAGAGTCACAGAGAACAGAACTGTGTGGTTTCATTTTTACTTTTGCCTGTAAAGTCCCTGTAAAATTGCCAAAGAAAGTTATAATTTTTGCAAATCAAGAAGTCCTTTGAAAACTACTAACAGTATACAGCAGCATTTGGCAAAATACTTTGACTGAAGGAAGGTTCTGTCCCTATTGTTCGTCACACATTACGTTAACCACAATACATCCTCATTTACTGTCGGAATTGTAGTAAAACGAAAGTAACAGTCTACATTGAGAAGATGCAGTGTTTGTGAAAACATATCGGATATTTGGACATTACCGACATTGTCTGAATTTTTTCATTTTTATTTTTTTACACATTGAGAGAAGTGCTTCTTCGTTAACCTCACAAATAATAATTATTTTTTTAAGTGTTGAAAAACGGGTTTTGTGCTGAATTATTGTGCTTCTGGGTCTGCTTCAAGGTCAAAAATGTATGGTTGAACCACTGTGCATCTGTTTGTAGCCATTTTCACATGCCTAAGGCGTTAATGTAAACTTAGGATTGGGAGGGCGTGCCCAGCAGCAGTTTGTTTGTAAAATTGTGACGTATCCCTAAAACAGTGCATTCCTAAATTAGCTCAAAACAGGCAGAACTGATCGGATGAAATTTGAATTTCTGAGAATGAATTTGTGTATTACATGTAAGGTTGTTTGGCAAACCCCTCAGACTTATCCTAACTTGTTCAAGAAAGCATAATAGAGGATTTGTAAAGCTATTTAATAAAAAAAATAATAATTGTATGTGTGCACACACATGGGGTTATGCTACGTCTTTCCAATGTTTTTTTTTCCCACTTGTAATTTTTGTAGGGAGATATTTACAATCCCAATGACATTTCTTTATTAATGGCCATGTACAGGGCCATTCTAAAGCAGAGTGATGCAGGCAACTGTGTGACAGCTGAGCATGAATTACAGGATTGATGTAGGGATACATACTCTCTCTGAGACTGCCTTGTCACTGGTAAAGAAATTGCTCAATCCCTACAGTTTTTATATGATGTATTGAAGATTAAATTGCACATTCAGAGTGTTAGCTTTGAAGCATATGACACAATCACATTGGTAAAAAAGGGCTAAGGAAGTTTGTTTGCATTTAGTTTAATAAGGCTGACAAAGGGTAGAAGTGACAGATTTGACAAAAATTGTATTCATCTACATTTATCTGATTACACTGACAGTGATTTTAAAAGCACAACACATGCACACACACACACACCCACACACTGTACTTTCATCATTGGTTGCTCTATGAGAAGGTGGTGTATGTTACAGCTGAGTTTGTGAGATGAACTCATGAACTCCACTGTAAAAACCAACTTAGTAACACTCTGGAAGTTACTGACTAGAAAATAATCTTCTGAGTTTCGTTTTTTATATATATATATTATTATGAAGATTTATAGATTACCATTGGCTAGACAAGTAACAAATCTTAAGTAGAAAATGTATTCTGCAAAAACCAGATTTATGATATTGTCATAAACCTTGTTCCACATGGGTCTTTAACTCTAGTCCTTTGTTCTTAGTCCAATTTATTTGAATCAAATGGTTGAATTACCTCCTCCGTGTGCAATCAAGTTCTCCAGAGCACTGCTCATGACCTAATTAGTTTACAGAGCTGTGTTGAAGCAGAGACACATCTAAATATTACAAAACACCTGCCTGCAAGGCCTGGATTTGAAGACCTCTATCCTAACTCAATAGTCCAAGGAAATCCCTAAAATTATCCAAATGGAGAAGTGGCAAAATTGAAAGCTTTAGATGTTTATAACAGCCCATGATAGACTATTTGCCCAGGATCTAGGTAGAAAATCTTAATACAAGACTTTTCCAAAATCACATTTCTGTGATAAAATGGCCACCTGTCCATGGTGAATCTCGTGAAGATGGGCATCAGCTCCTCACCGTCCTGAAAGAAGTTAAATAAGTTAAATGATAATTGGCTTATACAACAAATATAGCACTTTACTTGCACTATACTAATACTAGGTCACTTCCAGCCTTCTCCACATACAATGCTCACAAATCTGTACACCTATATGCAGTATTAATGGACAACTTGGAGTTCAGTGCCTTGCACTTAAACACTTTGTGATCTACCTTATATCATCAACTCAGAAATAAATTGGTATTGTGAATTAATAAGCAAGCTGTAGAGAATTACACTGAGGATTTTGTAGCTTAAGAAACCAGTCTTTTTTTGCTCTTAAAATTAAACCAAGCAAGTGTAGCTAGATTTGAGAATTGAGAGGGGTAGCTTCTCTTACTGGCTTTACATAAAACTAGAAGGATAGTTACTGGCAAACACGCAGTCAGACAGGAACATACAACTGTTCATGATCTTATCTACCCACAGCTGACATGGTCTTATGAAAGGCTGATGTGGTCAGGGGGGTGTAGAAGAGTGGTGTGGACTGCCGATCCAAGTTGGCACATTCCTACATAAAAAGCTGCTGAGAAATAGCCTTACTCCAGTGTGTCTAGTCCGGGCTGTGTGCCAGGTGAGCTCTCTCACCTGTGATGCACAGTTAACTTTAGCTGCCAGGCAGGAGCCTTGGCAACTTTCTGTTTATGTCCGTCAGTGTGCGTTTATCACTGGTTGTATATACATCAGTGAACCCTCGCCATAATGCATGTTTAGGCCACACAGTACATGAGCTGCAAGCCATGTGAAGATCACAGGGAGAATTTCTTTGCCAGGGCTTTGCAGTTAATTAGCTCCAGAAGCCGCAAGGTAGAACAATGTGTACAATGCTACCTGCAAAACACAAATGCCTCTCCTCACTGTGCTTTGTTTTCTCTCATTCCCTTGCACTGCCCCTTTTTTCTTTTACTCACCAATAACATCAACATATCTCACATTCATACTTTCATGCTTTGTCCTTCTCAGACTATACAGGATATAATGATTGGCCAGTGTCTGAAAACATTGATAATCAAGAGATTGAGTTTCCTTTTTTATATCAGTAGTATTGTTTACCCTGTCCACATATGCTACAAAAATAGTTAGCAGCAAAGCTATACACCTTTCGTGATAGTTTAAAGTAAAACTTTAAATTGCACAATGTGTGTTATGTAGAGTAGGGAAATAAATGCAGTTGCATCGACTTGTTTTCAAACCTGCAAATTGGTTGAGAAAGTTTTCCCTACTCTACTTCCTTTTTCATTATTTTCCTTTTTCATATATCCCCTACTTACACTTCAATTTCCTCAATTAGGTTATCCTCACCCCTTCTGATATTTTGCTATTGCTCATTCCTGCTTTCACTATCAGTGTTTTTTGGTCTTGTCCTTTCTCTCTTGTGTCCCATCATTACAGACCTTCACACCCTGGTTTTCTCATCGGAAATTAGGTGTTTATTCTCTAAGCTATTAGTATTACCGGAAATATGTTTACCAGGCTTGGCTGACCAAACATTTCCATCTGTTTGTGTGTGCATGTGAGCGTATTTTATGCTAACAAGACAGCCTATATTTATTCTAACGTCAGATAAATTCTTAGGACATGCTGTCAATGAACCTAATAAAATACTGTAGACTTCTGGCTTTGGGCTCCAAATACATCAGTACTATCAAACACACTTGCACTTTGGTTTTCTTCTTGGCATTTGAAGTCCAATACTTGACAACATCAACGCTGGTCTGATTGGTTCTGCTGGCCTTTCAATTTTGCATTGAGAGTTTAGACATTCTTAACACCCAGAGATAAATGAAAAGAAAAGTATTTACTCTAAAAAGGTTGCTGGTTCTTAATGAAATTCATACTGGAATTAAACTGATGAGTTTCAATTCAAATGCTCTTGATTGCCCACCTTGATGGTGTTGATGTTTAGTTGATGCTGTTTTTGGCAGAATGTAGAGGTGAATGACATAAAGCACAGCTATGAACTAATAGCCAAACGCTAACAAAAAGGAATAGCTTTTGTTATCAGTGTTACAAGAGCCTATTTTGTTTCCCCAGTAGTGCATGTATATACACTGATGATGTGGGAAAAATATTTTTTTGATCTCCTCCAAAACAAAAGTGTCAGTCATTTACAGCCTAAAAATGACCAACAGTAAGCATGCCATTCTGGGTGCCTCAGGTTTTACGATGGTAAACAAAGTGAGATCTTTTTTGTTAGGCCATTAGAGCTTCCTGGAAACATGAGGGCAGCTAAGAGTTTAGATTCTGTTGAAAGCAAAGAAAAGATGCAGTTTTTCAATTCATATATTGTTATATATAAATTTTTATATATATATAAAAAAATATAACAAAAGCTATTAGAGTTTGAAATAAAATAATCTATAACATGTTATAGATTATTTTATTTCAAACTCTAATAGCTATAACATGTTATAGATTATTTTATTTCAAACTCTAATAGCTATAACATGTTATAGATTATTTTATTTCAAACTCTAATAGCTTTTGTTATATTTTTTCAGAGGTGGCTAGAGTTCCCAAAATTGGACTCCAGTAAATGTGGAACTACTTTACATATTTCTACTGAAGTAAAAGTAAAAAGCAGCCATCCAAGAAATTATTTAAGAGTAAAACATATTTGAGTAACGTCTGAGTTATTATTTGAAAATTATGTCATTGGACTACCAAAAATATGAAATTATGTGCAAATTCTGGCATTGCTAAGACTAAAAGGAAAAAATGCATACTAACACATAACATAATTTCACAAATAACACACACAAATCCACTGTTGTGGAAACAAGAGGTCTCACTCACTACCTGCAGGTCTGAGTTTGGTGTATTTTTGGTCAAAACATGCTTATTCTTCATTCAGTGATATTATCCACAGTCAGTCAAGTATCCATACATTTTGCTCAAGGAAGGGCAACAATTCCTCATAATAACATACTCAAGTAAGATTTTTTTTTACTCAAGAGTAAAAAGTAAGGTGTAGTCCTACAAGTAAAACTTATTCGCCTACTACCCATCTGTTTTTGTTGTTGTTGATTTTTTAAAACCTTTTTATCTAATCATTTTATTATTTTTTAGGTACATAATCAATCATATTCAGTCATCCAAATGCTTACAAATGCTGATATGCCACATTGTAGCCACAGCTGCCCTGTGACAGACTGAAAGAAGTGAGGCTGCCATACAGTCGTGCCCTCTGATCACCACTAGCAGGCGAGGAGGATGAAGTGTCTTGCCCAATGAAACAACAACTAAGACAAACAGAGCAGGGGTTCGAACTGACAACCCGCAAGTTACAGGACAAACTCCTACTGTCTGAGCTACCATCGCCTCAGATGTCGGATAGTGAATGTTAGCATGCAGCACGGCTATGACTCTTGGAATAAAACTGTTGTCAAGTCTGTTAGTTCTGGGCCTGATGTACCTGTGGCACTTCCCATGAGAGCAGCAGGTCAAGTAGATGTTGTCTTGATCATGAATAGCTCTTCACAAATCAACACTCTGGTGAGGAGGCCAGAGTTGAAGATGTCATCCAAAGCGGAAAGTCGGAGCCTGGCAATTTTCAATGACCACTTTCTACAGTCTGTTTTTGTCTGCTTCAATGCATCTGCTACAAGACAAGGCAGAGTCTAGGTTAATCTCTTTCTCTTTAACGCGACCGTCAAGGTAGCATTTACAGTAACTAATTCATATGACAAAGCCCAGGCAGAGATGTGCCTGATTTCCTGCTAAATGTCCGTTTGATCTATTAATCAGGAACATTTGCAGACTGAGATATTATTAATAGTTCATAACAACCTAATTATGAAATCATTCTCATATGTGATTAAATCAGGAATTTGACTTTAAATTTAGATTAGTTCAGAGTGTCAGTTGCCAGCAGACAAAACCTGTAATGGGGTAAAAAGTATTCTACTGTATTTTAAGAGATTAATGGTGAGTAAAAAACTGATAGAGTTTCAGTTTATTTTATCTATCCATGGCTATAAACTGTCCAAATGAAGAGATTAAGGTCAGACAAAGGTATTGTTATGAAGTTAAGGTGTGGATAAAATTTTGAAAATTATTTTTGATATTTAAATCTTATGTAAAAAAGTGTAAGGAGAATTAGCAGAGTTTTTGTAAATCTTGGTAAGGATGACTTTCTTTGGTTCAAAAAGTGGGATAAACTTAAGTTTGCATGTGCTTCTGTAAGATTCCTTTTGATCACCTATTAGTTATTAATGTTTGTAGTTAGGTAAACTACAAACATTTATGTGTCTTGGTAATTTTCAAAATAATTCAAGTCTTTTTAGATGTTAAATGAAATACTCTAAGAAAAGAGTTGTTCAATGTTTAATTGCTAACTTAGGCCTAAGGATGATGATGTGCATCCTTTGTGAGGATGTTCATTTCAGTCATTAAAAACTTAAAGCATTGCTTTGACTTGCACTATAATTATTTGAAAGTTGACGTCAGTTTGTCCCTTAAAGACCTGATACATTGCTGCTACTTTTATGTTGTTGTTTTTTTTTGTCTAAGTATGCTTAATCCAGGCCTAACCATCATAGCCACCTTGTTATAAAATATGATAGCTCATCAGACACACAAACCCTAGTTGCTATTATTGCTATCAGTATAGACCTTTAAGCCTCGGGACCTAAATATTATAAAAAGATTAATTTGATTCAGGAATATTATTTTACTTTCTGTGACCAGATGAAAATGTACAGTTTTGAGAAAAAAAAATCACTTGGGGAAACCCTGTCTACACAATATATGAGTGATGTTCAATATGTGGAATGCATGCTCACCTTCTTTATTCTTGGATGACATTCAAAAATTTTGCCAGTTTGCAATAGGACTTTGGCAGAGCCTCCGCTGTCACTGGAAGCAGAAAAATACTACAAGCTATAAAGGCAAGAAGACTGCTTGGCACGGCTATGCACAGTGCTTTTACCGTCATCCACAACCACACATCTGTAAATTAGATTTTTATTATTTGGTTAAAAGCTTAAAAAAGTTAAATAAAAGATTGAGTGACACCAATAAAAGTACTAAACGACTTGAATTGGTTGACTCTGCAAAGTACCTGAACTCACACTGCTGTAAGGGTTCTGCTAAAGTATGTTAGTATGTTATTCTTTTTTGCTTGCTTAAGCCACCGAAAAGGCTAAAATGTAAGAACTTTTGTTAATCTCCCCACCTAATCAATGGAGAAACTTTTTTCAGCTCAACTAGCAGTCTCACAGGCCTGTTTAAGACTGATAGAAGGGAGTAGGTATGGAGAGAGGAGGTCAGAATGAATAGCCTGGCACTCGTCCAAGGATGTTTATGTTAATTCGTAGTAGCCCAGCAGCAGAGGGCCAGTGGCGAACATTTCATTAATGAAATGGAATTGAAAGAAAGCCTATTAATGATGTGTAATCCTCTAAAGGTGATTTGTTTTTAAATGAGATTACACCTGGTATTCTTCTTTTCATTTTAGTGTGAATTTAAGAGCAGCATGCAACAGCTTTCAGTTCTCTCAATGAAAGAGAGCAGGGAGGAAAATAAATAAATAAAGGCAAATTGCCTCCAAGAAACAGTTCAAATTCAATACAGATGCCTTGTGCGTTTAATGTCAGAATCACTGTAAATACCATTTGTGAGCTGAGCTTTTTGAAACATCAAAACATCAAAAGGTGAATGATACAGCTACAGTTGGAGGCCTGCCTGATCTCTCAGGGACTGACTTTAATCTTCACACTGCCTCTTCACGCAAAAGATGGCTTGAGCCAGAAAACATCCACAGAATATTTTGTTCTTTGAAACAACCCGAGGCTTCTGCACAGGTTTATTCACTTATCCTTAAAATCTTACATTATTTCACGAGCTTTCTCATGGCCATACATTTAAGGTAAGGTTGTACACGCTCAAAAATTCAGCATAATACCAATACAACAATCCACTGGCGGGTGCTTTTGCACAGACATCTGTGTTCTTGCACCCACACAGAGAAACACAGCCCAGTCTTTGTGGTGCTTTGACTGCAGGATGTCCATAAAACCAAAGTATTGATTGTTGCAGAGGTGGGCAGAGATCTTTGAAATGGCTGAATTGGGCGTTTGATAATGGAATCGCTCTTTTTTTTCACTCCAGCAGAATGGCTTCCAGCGGCTTTCTGCACAGCTCCATCACAATTCATTCTGCTTTTGTCTCTCCAAGAGGATCTCCTAGCACTCCCAGAAAACAGAGCAAACCCCACTGTGCTGCTTCAGAGTGCATCTGAAGACTCAGATCACAACAACACAAGGTCACAAGTCAAGTGGAGAATGAATTTGCGAAGTATATCAGTGCTATTGTCTCGAGGCAGGTTAGAAACATAGTTATATTTCAAGAATTCCCTGCTTCACTTAGTGGAGGACACTAACAATTCTCTGTTTGGTCCTTATAGTTTTATACATCACATTGCAAATGTATTCATGCTAACTGTACTGCATCTTGGTATTTTACAGCAACAAACTTTCAAGTATATTACTGTAATTTTGTGCAATATACCAACACAAAAGGAAAGAAAATGATACATAGACTTTAAAATATTTTTACATTTATTTTTGAAAAGTGTGACATAAAATTGTATTCAGCCCTACTTAGTGTGATACCTCAAAATGTAAACCAGTTTCAATAAACTGGCTGAAGATGCTATATAATTAGTTCATTAGTTTAAATTATTTAGAGAGATGGCTTAGCTGCATGGTATGATTTAATCTAAGGATAAGTTCTTCTGTCCCTTGATAGCCTCAGGGGCATTTTGCTAATACTCCTGTTAGCAGAGGACATTAGTGAGCAAACTACGTGCTACTATTGTGTGTTCAAGAGAATAGAATACAACTGAACTGAATAGAATGGAATTACCCTTTACTTACATTATGTATTGTGCATTTGATCTGAAATACTTCAAAAGTCTAAGATATATTTTTGAATTGTTTCTAAAAATATTTGTTGATGTGGATCCTGGAAAGCTGTGAAGGAAGGTGCAAAGACTGAAAAACTAGGTTGACTGTTATCTAGATGAGCATTGATGACACTGAATGTAACCTCAGTAATTAGTGAAGTATTTCTGAAAGCATGGACAACATATGGCTTCCTTTAGCCAAATCATTTTATGTGACCTGATGTCGTTCTGGCTGCACATTTGCATGTTATATTTATATGCATTTGGTTCTTTTTTTGATGAGTCTCATGGCGTATGAGGCATCCAGTTTTGAATTTTGACTTTCAAGACAGTTCACACAAACTTATTGATGTGTTGTAGTTTCCACAGAGAAAGTTTTCCTTGTGTTTTCTGTCGTTAGAAATTCCAGTGTTTAAAAATGTAAAAGATTTAAATATTTAAACACTGAATTGTAATATTTAAATGTGAAGCCATTTATGCTGCAGAGACATTTTTCCCCCTTATAATACAGATTCTCATATTCTTGACTACTAGCATGGACTTTCTGAGTAATTAAAACAATAAACAGTCCAAAGTCTTCCTCCACAACTATCATTATCAAGCAATGCGGAGTAAAGATTGAATGCAGCCCATTCATCTAGAAGTCACACATCACATCCTCCCAGTTTGTGTCTTAGCTCTCACCTGGGAGTGTTTTTTTTCCTTCCCTTGCACTGCACACTTACAGCATACTGCACACTATTTACACCACAGCGCATGAAGACATCCACCGTGATGTGTTTATTCAATCAAATTGATTTCCCTGGACACCACAGAGCCAGCATTCTAAGTTAATTGAATTCAAGCTTAATTCATGCCTCTTCCTCTTTCGGGTTCCCCCATTCCGGCAGTCTCCAGACAGCAGGGAGCTGTAAGTTTAAGTGGTGTTAAATATTTACAGTGGAGAAGTATTAATTCATATTTTACTGAAAATGTCTTATATTGCACTCTGCTCTAAGTCAGGTCTCCCATAAATGGGAGTTAGTTTGAGATGAAAAAGTAGAGATCGAAAAAAGGAATAATGCTTCTACTGTTTCCTTTTTTCTATTTTTAGTTTTGTTTTTGCTATTCCTTAGAAGATAGTTTTAAATGAATCTAATGCTCAATTTTAACCTCAGCAGGAAACCTTTCCAAACAACCAGTGCCTCTTTTGTGTTCAGTGCTAGTACCTCTCATTCTTGCCTGTTCACACATACAGTACAGCACATTTTTTCTTTGTATTTTTAAGGTCACCAAATAGTCACAACAGTAGTGTCATGACTGCTTGTGACTGGTCAAGCTAAAATGACAACAACATGTCAAAATTAGGGCACCAGCAGATGCTCCATGTCGCCATCTGAAAGATATACTTCATTGTCACTTAACTTACACTTGAAACCTGGCCCTGTTTTTGATTCGTCTGACACATTGTTACAATATACTGACACTGTTGTGTTCCATCGGTGATTTGTTCTGAGCTCACATATAGATTGTTGTCAGGTAGCAGAGATAGACTGTTGTCAGGTAGACTGTTCCCACTGTGACAATTCATCAGATCTAACCAATGTAATACTAAAATGAGAACCAGCGTGGTTATTAGTGCATAAAAAATAAGGTGTAGTAGATCACCTTGTTTTGATGCACTGTGCAAAAGCTGATGAGTGAAGTGTGCCAGAAAATTTGCCATTTTACATTTCTTTTTATTTATTTTTGCCTAAAGGAACCAATTGGAGGCAGCCTAATAGTATTTTTTCCTGAAGAACGATAATTATATGCCTGAGTGTTACTTGCATTAGAGTAAATTCTGTCTTAAACTTTTGCAGTAAGTTGAACAACTCAAGGACATTTCAAATCTATTTTGGAATTGGTCGCATTAGGAAAATTGTATGTCATCGATGGCAAATCAGCACTTATGTGTTATCAAATGTGCGTGAAACAAAACTGGTTTGCAACTTTTGCCAAGTCATCTGAAATAAAATGGGTTTGGTGAGCAGGTTTAAAAACTTTTTAAACAAATATATTTTTCTATGTATGCTAAAGTGGAAAGATATATTTATGTTGGGTCCAGCCATGAAGGACTGAATGTTTGCAGATAATCAAAAGATACTGGTAAAATTGATTTCCAGAATGCACTAGATTAAGTCTTTTTCATTCAGCTTCTATGTATGAGGAGTTTCACAATGTGACCATATGAGATCATGGCTCATTATCAGGACCCATAAACAATTAATATTGGTTGCGCATGTAAGGCTCGGATGTATATCTTTAGGGGTTGTCTATAATATGCCTCTGTGAGATGCATAAATGAAGACTCTGTAATACAGAATTAAATAAGTAATCATTTTTACTAAGCAATCCAAATATATTACAAATTAAGCAAGCCCAAAACTAAAGGTAAAGTGAGCCACAACTTAGTCAGTGGGACAAAGCCAATAGAAGTTCAAACCATATGTTTGTATTTAAGTCTTATGGTCAAGACTTAAATACAGTGGTTTAGAATGGTTGAGCAAGTTAAAAAGTCTAATGTCTAAGTTCACGGAAGCAATAACACATTGTTGCTGTTCACTGTCGTGGAACTGGAAATGTTTGCATAAGCATTATAATATTTTTGCTATTTCATAACTGTACCACATTTGCAATTCAGTCCACGATTGTTTATGTTTAATAACCACATGCCATGTATAATATAGGACAATTGCTTTGTTTCAGAGATAGTTTATAGTCAGTTTAGGGTAAATGTTATTTCAGGAGACAAAAATACAAAATAAAATATCTCAAATTTCTTCAACCAAAATAAGTATTAATAAATGTATTTTATATGGAGATAACAACTCAGCTGTTATATTTTGAGTTTTATGGAATTGGAGATTAAGATGTTATCAAGTAACAACAACACAGCAACAAGAAAAAGAACTACAAAAAAACCTTCAAAGTGATTATGACACATTCCTGTCAGAGCAGTGAATATTTCAATGTTTTCTGCCTTGAGGGTTTTTGTATATTTTATAAGGTGGGTGTAGGGGTGGTTAGATGTGGAAAATATGTGTGTGTTACAGACTGAGCTTGTTACACTTCTCAGATGGGTTCTGTGCCTGATGTTGGTCCTTGGCTCTTTGTTAATTGACTGCATGGGATGACACACTGATTTAACTCTTCCAATGAAAATTAATGCAACTATGAGAGGTCCATTCAGCTGCCCACCTCCTGCTGCCCTTCCGTCATCCTTCATCTTCTCAATAACAGATAAAACAACAACAGAGATTAAGATAGCTCAGTGGCCTAAGCCTTATCTGTGCATGGTGCAGTACCCAGAAAGTAAAATCACTGCCCAATGCAATTGTTTCTTTTGACTTAAAAAATAAAAATAAACTTTTGCTGTAATAAGAGACTGCAGGAAACACAGGAGCATGATTAAAATATGGAAATCTTCCCAGGGCAGCCAAATCCATTTTCATGTAGTGCAAACTTGTCGTGTGTAGGATGCTGAGTGTGAGATTCAGGGGGAGGGTGGTGTGTTTGTGTGTCTGCTGTGTACGATGGTACCCTGATTGAACAGCTGTCACTGCTGGTTGAGTGTGTGTACCAACCAGATGGGAAACACAGGGGTCAATGGCACTGACACATTGCCTCCAGATGAGCTTGTTGGAAGATCCATAGCACAAAAAGATGACACGTGCACACACACCAAATTAAAACATCCCAGAGGTATGTAAACAGATGGAGCTGGAGCACAAATAGTAACATCCAAGAAGACTGAGTAAGTTTTTGTGCTGTAAAAGTCTTCTACAGTATACAATACTAAATATGGGATGAATAAAACCTGACTTGAGGATAAGATGAAAATACAGTACACACTATTTATTATTGTCACTTACAGTACTTTCCAATGCTAGCTGCTTTACATTACCTACTGTAAGTATTGGTTATATATAGTGAAAAAAAAATACTTCAAAAATGTTTGTTTCTGTCATGTTTGTAGAGAGTTTTCAGATCGTCATGCAGAATCAATCTCAGACACAAGGCATGAATGAACGACGGTATTTATTTACAAAGAATAAAATGAGCTCAGGAGGATCCAGACAAGAACAGCATCTGGAATGGGAGGATCTCCTCCCATTCCAGATGAAGTCAGAACAAAATTGACTGAAGGTGGATAGATATTGTATCACTCTTCCTGTTTCTGTGGGTGGGACTAAAGTAGGAGAGATCCTTGTCATTCAAGTGGGTAGGTCTGAGGATCTAGGGAGGGATGTGAATCCTAATTCGGAATAGAGAGGGCAGATTATTTGAGAGTATGCAGACAGGTGAAGGCTGAACAGAGGTGAGGGTGCAGTGGATAACCATGGAGAGCATGCGGGGAGACATCTGTCTTCACAGAGTTGAAGGTGCAATTTGAAACCAGAGGCTGAGTTCACTCTGGAACAATAGGAAGTGGTCTTAAATTTCACAGATAGATGAAATTCAATTCGACATATCAGCAGGTACGCAATGAGAAAAATACAAGGATTCATGTTTGATTGGTACCAACAAAGCTGGATCATCGGCTGGTTGCTGTAAACTGGTTAAAGAAACCAGTTTCTTCTAATTCACTTTCATTAACTTCATGTTTAACTCACACTGTTTCAGATTATGCTGTTCTTCATTTACCACAGATGAATATGAATTGAATAATCCAGTCAGGCTGATGAGCAATAAACTTTTTGAACTTTTCTCTTTAAGCAGATATCAAACCCTACTATTTTCTTAGCATTCAACATAATAAACTGTAAGAAACCGAAGTAACTACTTCACACCCACTTTCTTCCTGATTCTGTCACACAACCCTTTACAGAAAATCTCCAAGTACTTCTAGAGGGCACGTTCTCACTAAAATATGCTACAAAAGACAAACAACAAACAACAGTGCACACAGAACCAAATCCAAGGGCAATTATGAGACAGAAAAAGCTAAAACGACATTCTTGGCTGTGGAAGGAAGCTGGAGTACCCTGAGAGAAGAAATGTATGCATCGGGAGAGCATGCAAACTACATGAAACAATTAAAACAATTGCTTCACTCTGCCACCTATAATGTAATTTAAATTTCAACATGAGTTGCAATGGATTTTTTTTTTTGTGTACCATATTACAAGACTCATATTCGTACAAATTTGAAACATGTCTCTCAGCAAAATCTGAATATACCAGTTAGGAAAATATTTTACTCTAGGCAAGGTAAGGCAACAAAAGATAAAAGAAGGGAAGTTAGGTGGCAAATCTATCACACCATCACAAATACATTCCCTTACCCCTCCCATCACCAAAAAATAACACTTCATGTTGGCCTGTGAAACAGTTTAATAGATTTCAGTTACCAAAAAGCTGCCAGTATTGCTTGTGATCACAAGTTAAAACACACATTTCTAATTTCCAGTTGACTGAAAAATAATCTCATTAAGCAAGGTTCTTATGTCAATGAATTTATAAGTTCAAGTGACTAAAAAAAATACTTGACTGTGTTGTTAAAGTAAAAAAAAAAGACAAAATGCTTTGATATGAAGATAAAATTAGCAAGATTGTAATTAGTTTTAATAAATGTGTTGTTGAGAGCCTTTGATAAGCCAATGAAAACAAGGATAAACCAGAAATTGTGGCAACTTTAAGCAATTTAATATAAGCTCTAAGTTACATACATAGTCTTTTTATGTTCTCTGTACTGATTCACAGTTGCATTGAAAGCATATGTTGTCTTAGATAGCCTTCTGCAGTAAACCATCCACTCTGCAGAATGGACTGCCTCTGCTGCTTTACTGACCAATTAATGATATAGCAAAAAAAGACAACTGCCAATAAAAGCATCCACTGGCTTTTTTGCTGGGTGGGAACAGTTTTATAAAAAGAGAGCTGAAGACAAAAGGGGACTAAATGAGTGTTTATTTTTGGTATCCTATCATCATGGAACTTGATAACAAAACCACATTTCTGGATATAAATTTATCAAATGAAATGCATATTTTAATCAAAATGGACTGTGGGAGAAAACCCAATTCAACATAATTATGAAAACATAATTATCTAAATAAAAACTAGAAATTTAAAGGATGTATGTCATGATTTTTGTAACTTTTTTATAGGCTTTTAATTTCCAAAAGTTGTAGTTGTAGTTTCCTTATTGGAAATCAAAAAGTATTTAAAAACAGTGGCAGAAAAAAGCATTTGCAAATGCACTTGCCCCCATCCAGTCATGACTGGATGGGGGACACTCCCTCAAAGCAGGGGAAAGGAAGACCAACAAGTTGGAATTATGAAGTAGCGCCTAATGCACTGTGCATATTATCCGTGTGGGGGTCGTATCTGGGAACTCATGACAAGGCACGAAACAAGAAGCAGCCTTGGGCAGCTGCCCACATCACCCATATCAGAAACCACTACAGAATGTTCAAACTCAAATGAGTTAAAGACAAGTTGTCAGGTCAGATTGAAAATTCAAAGGGAAATATTTTGCCATCTTTATGCTGTTTTGTGAAAAAAATCATATAAAAACCTAATACACTGATTTAAGTGTTGCAGTGCTCCATGTAGAAATAATCTTTTAAGAACAGGAAGCTGTCCTAATATCAAATGGCATCTGGATCCCAGTGAAAATGACAGATAAAATGTATTCTGCTGCTATTATACCAATTTTGTAATGACTAAGAGCTAAAGGGAAAGACCTGAGACTGTGGCAGTCAGTCCCTTTTTAAATCCCCTTTCCCAGACTGAAAAAAGGAAAGTATACAGCTCTTCCCTCCAATCATATGCTAAACACGCCAGCTAATTCTCATACACACACCTAGGCACACCATCTTCCCAGCTGCTCCCTTGGATACCACTAGCATCACTGTGACCAGCTTAATATTGGCAGAATAAGGAAGCTAACCTGCTCTAGAGTAAGACATACACATATTTATATGAGCATGTATGCATGTTTTCTTCTCCACAAGTGCACGCCCACACACACACACACACACACACGCACACACACACGCCCGCAATCAGGCTATTGCACAATAAGCAGTGCAAGCATGAGTTTGCCAAACCCTTGGCCCAAAGTTGCCCCTTCGGCATGGCATGAATAATGGATAAGTGCACACAGGGTGCCATCAAATAATAACAGAGTACTCAGACATATCCAAGAACACAGCCGCCCACCCACCCCCGTACATTCACACACAGAAGAGCCTCCAGCTGTGAACTCCTGCCATGTGGGAGTGCAACCAGGAGTGCAAAATGCCATAGTTGAATAATTCTGCTTCCAAAGGATTACTTAATCTCAATAATGGTCAGGAGGTGCGGTGTGGGATCCATGTGAAATTCCTTAACAAAAAGAACTGTAACTAAAATTTTCAACATTTAGTCCAGACTTTTAAAACAATCAGTTCCATTATCAGTTTAAGGGAAACTTTTCAACACTTGCAAAAACGAGGATATATCACATAAATTTTTACATTTAAAAATATCATTGTTATCAATGTTTTTCTCAACATTTTTGTCTTGAAGAATGGAGAGGAGGCAGGGGGCACACTTACAAATAAAGATGCAGGTGCTGCAATTTTATATGCACTCAGAACAGAAAATACTCTGCATAACTCAATTAATAAAATACACATCAGCTACAATAGCTTTTATCAAAATATCAACTATGGAGCTTGTTGTTTACATTATATATTATTTGGTAAAGAAAAATTCCATATTAATGGAATTGGTAAAGTAATATAAGATAGTTATTTTCATTTGTACCAAAGTATTTTGCTTACTGAGAGTGTAGGTTCTACCCAATTACTGGAAAACTGTTGAGGTTGGAAAATAATCTTTCCGCTTTTTTTCCTCAAAAATCTGCATGGTGTGGGGTTACATTTGTTTTCAACCCTCTTGAATCAAGATTTTGCAGAACCACATTTGGGGTATGCGTTTTCAGCCAGGCATGCACATCCAGATTGTGAAGATTTTGTCCATTTTGCTTAGGAAAATAGCTCAGGCCTAGTTAGATGAGATGGAGAGCCTCTGTCAATTTTGAAGTCTTGCCACAGACTCTCAGATCTCTGGTATATGTTGTCTTGCTGTATTCACTCAGCTCATCCTGCTTTACCCCCACAGCCAAATAGTAATGCTGCAGATGTCCATTGTCTTCCAGTCCACAGGTTGTCAGCCAAATTTCTTTGATGTTAGAATATCAATAGAATGTGACTCTCCCAAATGATGATATGTGGAGAGTTTCTTCAGAGAAACAACTGTTTGTGATGTGCTGCTAAGTTGTAAACCATTCCGCGAGATGGGAAAGGGAGGGACAAATATCTGTGCCACTATATATACACTGTAATTCCTGTAAATAAATGAGGAATGTTGCAATTTGAAGGCAGCGCTATGTGTGGTTTCTCTGTCTGTTGAGAAAAACAGCAGACATTCTTTACAAAAAATGTAAGGCAACTATTTTGGGATTAGCACTCTGATAATTATGAGTGGTTATTAATGGGGCAATTATCAGGCACTAAGCTTAGGGCTAAAATAATCTGGGCTAGTACCATCTTCTTGACAATTTTTAGTATTGCAATCTGGACTTTGACTGAGCCATTTTGAAACAGAAATATAATTTGATCTAAACCACATGCATCAAACTCAAGGCCTGGAATCCATAAATATCTTTCTTTAGCATCTTCATTAACACTCAGGAGATAAATGGGAAAATTGTATTTAGAAGCTTGATTTGTAATACCCTCCTGTGGGTCAAATTCACCCGTTTTAAAGTTGTTGTTTTTTTTAAATAGTTGGAAGTATTTTTTTTGCGTGAAACTTTTTCTATTTGTCTTATCCCTCCTGTTATGTTCGTTTCTAGGGTACAGCAAAAATGTCCGTGGGTCAATTTGACCCAGGGAGTGTTAAATCATGCTATAGTGTCAGAAACCAAAAAATTCCTCCAAAACATTTTTGTATTTGATTATTAACTCCAATGCTAACCATTTCAATCAATATTTGTGCAATGATGTTTTTTTATTCCTCATTTGACTCATTTCTCTTGATTTAAATCAACGGGTCAATTTGACCCAGAACAGTATATGTGTCTCAAATTCAATTATAAAGATCACCCATTGAAAAAAATAAAATAAAGTGTAACATAAAAAAATTTAACAACGATCAATTTCAAGAAGGTTATAGTTTTTTTATGTCTAGGTTTTTTTCAGTGGACATTAAAAATGTAAATTCCATTTTTTATGTCCAAATGAGTAAATGAGTAGGTTGTCGTCATTGAGCCTTTATTTGTGAGACATAAAAAGATATATATCGTTGCACAAATATTGATGGAAATGGTTCGTATTGGAGTAAATAATTAGACACAAAAATGTTTTGGAGGAGATTTTTGGTTTCTGACACTATTGCATGATTAAACACTCCCCGGGTCAAATTGACACAGGAACATTATTGCTGTACCTCAGAAACAAAGATAACAGGAGGGATAACTAATCTCACATAAAAGACATAAACTGTGTTATAGCTTTAATCCATTTTTTCCTCATCCATGTCAGTTTGCTAAATTCATTGTAAGTCAGCTTACTTATATCACGGGACTTAACAACAATGTCATAGCTAGGCACTTTATACAAGAAAAGTAATTACAATTTAATCACAGACACATTCCAATTAATCTTTGTTTTTAAATGTGTCTTCACATCTTGAAGAAGCTCAAATTGTCTAACAGCACAATGCTAACAGTAAATATAGAAGCATAGATAAACTTTCATTGAAGGCAAGAAGAATAAGTGGTTGAACAGATGGTCCTTGTCTTCACACATCTAGGAACTTAATATAGTAGATTCCAGTACCAGATTACATAAAGACACGTGCAAGTAAAACAAGCTAAATACATACATTAGCTACAGAATAATTTTGGCACGTCACACATTCACAGCAGTTTAAAGATAGTTGGAAAGTATTTTTAACTTTATAATTTTCTTTCTTGTGACAAATAGCTTTCCATTTTTGTTTATGTCAAGTTGATAGCACTCAGCCTCACTCTACCACTAATAAAGTGAGAAAAAGGACAAATTGAAAGGAAATATGAAGGACCCGGAAAAGTATGTGACAAGAGAAGACACTTAGGAAAAGAAATTGGACGATGCAACATTTTCCATGCTGGTTGTCTGCAGAAGATGAAGTGATAGAAGAAAGACTATTGCCAGTAGCCAGAAAGCCAGCCACGGTGCCAGGGGTGGGAGCAAGCCAAGCCCAGGAGCGGCAGCCTGGCCCCGGGTCAGTCTGCTCCAAACTCCCCCACTGATCTTCACCCAATTAGCAAGGACTTCCATCTGCTGCCTGGAGAGACACACAAACATGTGTTCACAAACACACACACGGACAGACGTAAACACAAAAACACAAATAATCTCACCCACACAGTGGTGCAGAAATGCTGACACACACGCAGGCACACCCCCACAAGCACATATGCACAGAGCTTCCATTATCCATAACAATTGCTCTGTGACAAGATAAGTGATAGCCTCGTCCAGCCTCCTGCCAATTATAGCCTAATGTGAAAGAGACCAATTCACTAGCATTGCTCAGGCAGTTTATAGGGTGTTGCTGCACATGAGCACGCCGTGTGGTTGTGTGACTTGGAGAGTGCTGTCTGTATTAGCCATGGTGTTGTATTGCAGACATCTGCGGCTATATAGAGGGCTGCTCCTTTCTCTGCTGGCTGCAAACTACGAGTCTGTGTCTCCAAAAGCTCCTCAATCTCTCCCCTGATCAATATTTTACAACATACCCCTTAGTGAGAGATAATATTGGAACATTAGGGGGCATGAAACAACATGAAGCACACAAAGTTTTTAGAAAGGAAAACAAGACTTCTGTTTGTTACTGTCCATTTCCTTCACCTGGCAATAATAATTTATTGATATTCAACTTTGACATCAACATACAGTTGAGACATAGCTGATAAAAAGACACCAGAAGGTGTTCATTCTTAATTGGTGTTTCTGCCCTGACACCCAGTGCCTGCTTTAAAAAAATATGAACCAGGCAAACCAACAAGACTTCCCTCGGGAGAGACACACAAACATGTTCACCAACACACACACCCCGACAGACGTAAACACAAAAACACAGATAACTAAACTATGTAATTGAGCAGAATCAGTTCACACTTTAAGCAGCAGTCAATGACCATCCTTGAATGTTCATAATTACTGGGATTATTAACTGTTACATTCTTTAATTTCAGCATTGTCAATGAGGTAGCCAATAGTATGGGTTTCAATACTTTAAATAGATAGTTCTCTCTATGCACTATCCACTTAAAATATCATTTTGAGCAGATGGAAACATTAAAGGGCGAGGCTTAAAAATATATCTGGAAATCAAATTAAATCACACAAACTTCCCAACCCTTTCATCAAGTACACCTTGCTAATGCCAGGTTGTTTGCCATTTTGCCTTAAAAATAGCCTGAGTTATTAGTGACATAAATCTTACAAGAGAATTGAAATGTTCCTCTTACATTTTGATCCATGGTGACAATAAAGCACTCATTCTGAGTGAAATACCAGAGATTGTAAGAATGTATGGGCCTTAAATCATTTTCTCTCTTAAGAGAATGGCTCTTACATAATAAAATATGCAGGTACTGATCATGTGACTTATTTTTATTGTATTGTTTATATTATGATGAACTTTTGTGCAATATGGCTTTTTACTCTTTTTAATTATAAAGTTTGATATGCTCCTTTTAGATAAAATATAATAACAACAACAACAATAATAATAATAATAATAATAATAATTATTATTATTATTATTATTATTATTATTATTATTATTATTATTATTATTATTATTATTAAAATAATTATTATAATATAATTATTATAATAATAATAATAATAATTATTATTATTATTATTATTATTATTATTATTATTATTATTATTATTATTATTATTATTATTATTATTATATTAAATAGTATTAATATAATAATAATAATAATTATTATTATTATTATTATTATTATTATTATTATTATTATTATTATTATTATTATTATTATTATTATTATTATATTGGAAGAATATTGTTAAGTTATCCCCTGTTGTATATATATATTGATTGTACCTTGATTAATTACATTTGAAAACTAGCCTTTATGGCTAACTCTGGCATATTATGTGATGTGCATTGTTTCTTTTGAAATAAAAAAAACAACAACAATAATGCTTTTTGAGAGGCAGGTTCTGGTCAGATCAACTGTACTAACATAAAGATTTCATAAGAAAATAATTTGCATTATTTATCACCAAAGCTTAAAGCGATTAAAAATATGCTTTCAGATATTTTCCTTCTGACCAAATCTAATCTGTCACAGGGTTGGCTCATTGACTGCAATGTAGATTTTAAGAAGAAAAAAAAAAGAAGAAGAAATTGCGAGCTTTAAAGGGTGTATATCTTCTCATGAGTTTAGCAAACCTTACAACAACAATTTCCTTACTGGTTTGTAAAAGAGTTCCTGCTGGATTTAAAGTAATAAAAAGTATTTCATAACTGCAACTGCTGGTTGTCTCATGTCATTTAATCCTCACTGCTATTTTCTTAAACTTTTCGAATACAACTCACCCTGCTGTGCCAAGTGCTTTGGCAGAGAAAACATTTTTTTTTCCAATTTTTTACTGTGTAATATTTTCTAACCTTCATATGAATGTTGTCATAATTGGTGTTAAAGAAAAAAAATCTTCGAGAGGACTGTCTTCATTCAAAGGGATCTAAAATCATAAAATAAGTTTCTTTTCTGCATTGTGTGAAAAAGAAAAGGTCTATTTAAGAGAAAACATTTCTAAAACTATCTATTTTCTTTCAGTTGTGTTTAAGGGTTGTAGTTATTTTCATTTCAAAGGAATATTTAAAAAAAAAGAAAGTTCATAAAGTATTTTTTTTATGGCAATTAAAAAAAAATCCTTTACAAACTTTCTCTTCCTGTTGCTTGGCTGACACCCTCTCAGGTGTGGAGGAGTTTTCTTTAATAGTGTCTGCAAAGATGTAATCTTTATATGTTAATTCATATAAGGATCCAGCAAATCGTATATGTATGAACACTAATTTGTGTAAGATATGTCTGTAAAATAAATGCATGGGGATTGTGCATGGTGTTGTGGTTCCATCAGAACCTGGTTAAGTCCTTTGAATTTTTGGGTTTCATCTTGAGTAACATTATGATTATTTCATCCTCTGTTTTAGTAGCTTTAGCTAGGAAGGCCTCTGATTTCTGGTGTCATTTAGTTGATTCTCAAAAGTTCAGTTTCAATAGAATTTAGCCGATTGAACTCTGTTTGTAACTCTGAGTTAAATTTGTAGGCAATCACACGTTAGCTTGGCATTTCTAAAAGTTTGATGTTTGTTTCAGAGTTCGCTGCTCACACTGATTATTTGATTGAATTCTGTACATTTTGCAAGTTACTTAACAGACCTGTGACTTTTAGCTAATTTAGACCTATTTTTTGCTGTGTGAAGAATGTTATATTGTTGTGGTATTAGGGTTATTTTCTGATTGTTCATTTGAATTTTTATACTGAATAATAAGGCAAAACCTGTTGGCACATCAGCTTCACCAAGATTTTTTTTTTTTTTATTATTATTTTTTTACCAGCAGCCACTAGAAACCAGCCTCCAAAGAAGGAATTCAGATGCACACCTTGACAGGACTAATCAGAAATACTAATGTTCTGGCAGCATTGATTTTATCACAATTTCTTTTGTTTCCGACAAGATCATTTAAAAATTACAGTAGAAATATTAATTATTTATTAAGTTTTAAACTTTCAGGTTTTCTGGCTTTGACAAGCTTTGAATTATTAAGATGTGTCTTAAAATAATAATTTGTAATCATAATCAACACCCTCTTAAAGAATTGTGATGCTCCCTATCTTCTGTGTGTATATATGAATAATATATGGCCTCATGTCAAATGCTAACAACATGTACCTGCGGTGGTACAAGCTAGAGTCCCACTTTTACTTTTTTATTAAGGTCAACTGTTGGCATTTTTACTCTTGCTAGGAAGGCTCATTTCGTGACACAACAGCCAACGCAAAGCATCTTAATCATTTACACAGGTAGAGGATTAACTTAGAAACCAAAGTTCCTGTACAGAAGACATTATAAATGTTGATAGGATGGATGGATGGATGGATGACTGAATGATTGCATGTTGCCTTTGCATTGCATATGATTAGATTTGCCATCATAGCCTCAATAATCTGAAAAGAGAAGTTACAGAGAATATACAATAAACTATTTGCCATTTTTATTCCTGCTTACAATGCGGGTTCTGTTGGAACAGAAGATAAGGGCATGTTTTAATGCTATGGGTGGTTTAGTAAAAACTGCTAAGGATTTTAAACCAAATTCTGTGTCCAGCAACAGCAGTTAAATGGTAAATGCTTCTGTCTCTGGAGCCACATATGTTTCCCGCGCTGGCTTAACATCAAATCAAGCTACAACTGAACTCTCTCTATGCTTCCCAGCTTCTTGAATTAATGATATGCTGAAATCTTACCCTTCAAGCCATTTTCTCCTAAATATCTCCAACACTTCAATACTTAATACAACTTAAAAACATGGTTACCAGCCTTCACTTCAGTTTCATCTGAAGAGGTCACTGTGACTGCAGCATGGTAATTGTCAAGTATGGGCAACATTTAGAAATAAAAATAAAATCATCATTAATTTCTTTTCCTTTTGCATTCGGTGTGCATGTGTATGTAAAGGGGAGTATGTGAGGCTGTGTGTTGGCGTGCACTTTCATATTTCCCTCCACCCAAACCAGCATAACCTACAATATGGAGGACAAGGGTGATTAAACTTGCGTAAAAAGTGATGATGTTGCCCAAAATTCAGGAACGGGGGAAAACATAGCCTTCCCCCTAAGCCAATGTTTGACAAGCTAACATGCATGCTTCGATCTCTGGGGTGACAGAGTGCATCAGTGTGTGTATAATGTGGAGCTGTGCAGCAGATCTATGCACCTCTATGCCTGCTTCCCTTGAATATGGAATGACTGGTTAATATTTCACATCTTTCTTCTGACATTCCCCCTCATCTCATAAATCTCTGTTTATGGATCATTTGGTTGCTGCCTACTTTATGTTTGTGTGGCGGCGTGTGTTTGTGCGTGTGTGCGTGTGAGTGAGTGTAAAGCAAAAGGCATTTTGTTTGAGAGGAGGTTGTTTGAGAGGAGGTTGTGTGCCTGCATTATGGTATTGTAAACAAAACTGTCTTACAAGAATGGAACATAAATCATGCAGAAACATAATTATTTTATTCATATTTCTTTCTTCCACTCACAATATGTCTTTTAAGCTCCATTAAAACCCTTTGGAGTCTTGGGTCTAAATGGCCGTTTTGGTCTAATTTTGAATTTACCCTTATATTTTCACCATAAAAAGTATTTACCTTACCTTGTTTGGTATCATTATTTTCAGAACATCCTAAACTTTGTGATTTTACAGTGTTTGTTTCATTTTGACAAAATTTATTATCACATTGGAGCAAAAAACACACACAGAAACATGACGTCATGCCCGCCACAGGGCGGGCGTCGACCTTAAAAGGTTAATCTGTCATCCAAGTTTTGAAAACTTGCTAAAATTCATCCAGTTACAAACAATACAATGATTTAACCTCATATCCCCAAGCAATTCCCTCTGAGCTAGCCAGACAGCCCTCTTCAGCATGTGTGTTCATATGAGTGTGTGCATGTTCATATCCATGCGGATCACGAGGCCACTCTGTTTAGTGAGCTGTCAGACATTTGGCCAGGGTCAGATCCCAAGATCTTGATGGAGGAGCTTGATGGAGGAGGTGGGGGTGGAGTGGTGGAAGGAGAGAGGGGAAAGAGGTCTGTGGATGGACACTGGTGAACTGTAGAGACAGATATTGTGAGAGGACTTACAATGGCCTTCAGCAGCATTGAAAACAGAATGGGAGGGAGAAAGATCGAAAGTAAGGCCTGAAAGAAGTTCAAACCCTAGAAGCAGAGAGCTATTGAATGCCAAAGAGAAGAAGTTCCCTCCAAACAGTAGAGAGCTTTCTGTGAACCGGGTGCACAGATGCATTTCTAAAATCCAAATTGTGTTATTTATAAGTAGTATCTCCATGCCACATGGGCTTGTTTTAAATGTAACGATAAACTGCAAATTTCTGATAGCAAATAATTCTGATTAAAATTTAATAGGAAGACATCGGCGCTAAAAAAACACACAAAGAAAACCTACAATATTATACATTTAAATGCATCGGTTTGAGTTTCAAAATATTCCCTAATAAATCATAAGGATACTGCTTAACTGTGACAGGACATACTTTGATATTGATGCCCTCACAACCAGGTCACTGGTCCTAGACTGCCTTCTTTTAGGTTTCTTTTCCCCATCTCATTTGTGGGGCCTTTTCCAAGATCTCTGTAGCTATTCATGGATCTACACAAGAGTCCCCTGAGACATACAGTTCACTCAGCAGCTCTTCATTATTTTTACTTTGGCAGTAGCATGTTGACTCTTTTTTTCCTTTTGTAACTCTCTTAATTCTTTTGCACACATATTGAAAAAGTTTTCAGAAATATTTCTTAGCGATTTTGATCCACATTGACCAGGTAGCTTAATTAACAGATTTGTCAGCTACAAATACATAATCTCCCATTTAAATCACATCACTAAGATCCAGTGATTATTATATAATTGTAGAACTAGTGGTAGAAGATGTGCACATCTTTACTGTGGCGAATTGACCACAATCATGATATTTTACAGCTTTTCACAGAATTCTACTGATTTACAACAAGTAAAATTCGGCACTGCAGTCCTAGTGCCGAAGGACCACTGTTTTACTTGTTGACCACTGACCAATGTGCTGGACAGATTCACTCCTAGAACATACTCCATCACCAAGATGTCTGTGTGCGTATGCACACATTAAACTTCAGTATTTTATTGGCCATCCTTAAAACAAAAAACGTTTTAGTGAGAGGAGGGATCAGAAAGAGCTTATAAATGAAATCTTATGTGGTGTAGAACAGCTAAGCTTGTGCAAGCAGTTATCTTGCTGTAGTTTTTCCATCAATTACTCACGCCATGATCACAGAAGTCTGAGCTGCATCTGGACCAGGCAAATAGCTAGCAAACAATTGAGCATTGTTGAAGGTAAAATTTCTACTACAGATTGTGCTGCTCCACATTATAATACAGTGAATATGTAATTATTTGCAGTTTAAGTCTGTTAACAAACAATAAAAAAGTATTTTAGCCCAATGGATTTGATCAAATTTGGATTATTTCTTGCATCAGACTGAGCATATCTTCAACTCTTTCATTTGTGTGAAAAAAACTTATTTCCCTTTATTTATTTTTTGTTTTCAAATCTGTATAGTTTACCTAACAAATTAATCCTGCTGAAGTATGAGGGGGAAATCTAGAGATGACATCTAAAGAAAGAAAACATATATTAGTAAGATAAGATGTGAAAGACACATTTTTAGTGTTTTAGCTTTGCATTTTATGTCCCAGACACAGAATCTGATCATGAAAAATGGATATTGAAAGAGAGCACATAAATATTGTCTCCTGTCAGTGAGATTAGAAAAGCAATATCCCATCACTGGTTCACATCCATAGCTGCTGAAGACTGAGAGCAGAGATAGCAGTTGAATAAAAAAGAAAATGACAAGTTTACAGGTGGGAAATGGGTAAAAAGTGGCAATTTTAACCCCAGAAAGCATGTGTGTGGAATGCAGATTATGAGCTAAGTCTCTGCTCAGGTAGTCTGCGATTACCTGCCTGGTACTTTGAACATTAAAATGAGACGACTGGAACACCATTCATTAATTTCTACTACAGATTGTGTTGCTTCATTGTCAAACTGTTGCATATGTGTTTGAAAGGCAGACATGCATATTGAAAACCACAGAATCCTGGTGAATTTCCACCTCCGATGAATAACACAGCAGCCATTCAAAACTTCTCCAGGGATACACGGGTACGCAAGCTAAACAAATGGAAATTCATATTGCATGAGGGTGGCGTGCATAAGTGAAAGGGTGCAGGTTGTTATTGTTGTGCAATTGTTTACAATTTGACATTTCCATTTAATTTCATGTTGAACTGTAGCGATATGACAATGAGAGCCGTAGATTGCTCCTGTGAGGGTAAACAATTTGAGAAGAGCTGCTGTCAGTGGGTGTCCCACATGATTCTGCTCTAAAATCAGAGTATTTGGAGCTTCTTCTGGGACCCAAAAAAAGAAAAATAAACAAAATTCTCTCTCTAAGTTTGAGAAAGAATTTAGCTGCTACACGAAAAGGCAATCACATCGATATTGCAATTGAATTAAAAGTGAGTGCTGGGCTTTCCATTATATCTGTTCATATATCTGTTTCAAAGGGAGAGTCAGGATGCAGTTATCATCCAAATCACCCACCATGTCACTCTCTTTTTGCTGTTTCTATGGCACATGCCTTGCTGGGCTATTCGAGGCGCATTGATTAGACTCAAAGAGAAACACAAAACTCATGTTTTTACATCCCCCATTACTAACCCGCACTTCAAGCTTCCTAGCAGCTGAAAAGTAAACATGATGTGGTTTTAAAATGATTTCTTTCCAGCAGGGAGGTTACAGTGTCCCAACCTCTCGCTGCTCTGCCACCAGCTTTCAAAGGCAACACATTTGATAACCTGGTTTGACCACATTTATCAACTTCCACTGACAAAAGAAAAACCCGCCACCTAATAATACGCAGAAAGTTGCGTCATGTGAATTTAACGCATTAAGGAAGAGGCACCTCAGAAAAGGGTCCCAGATAAAATCACAGATTTTTTCCAGTACAGCCATTGGTCACTGTTTGTTTTTTTATGAAGTCCAAAAGTCAGAAATTCTTGCTGTGGCTGTGGAGCTGTGTGTTAGCCTCTGACTATCTGATTCTTGTTTTATTAACTGTCCAGCATCCATTTGTGACAGAAAAAAAGTCATTAAACAGTGACTTGTGAAACACAACTCATTGTAGTGGATACAATGAGTAGTGGAATGAAAAGGATAATATATGATTTTTTTTTCCCATAAAATGTTTACATTGCAGTTTGCATTTGTATTCACCAATCCTGAGGACTGTTGGGTAGACTCATAGTCTCCAGTGTTAGTAATCTGGGTTCATTTGCAGTTATGTTAGGTGATGTTCTGTTATAGCGTGTTTTTATAATTCCAATTTTAACTGAGAATAGGCTGTGAAAATCCCATTCATTTTACGTATTTTGATTGCTGATGCTTCATTATCTGATTATGGCTTCCCCTTGATCTGGTTGGTTCTCTTCCTTCCTTTCATCATTTTTCCCTCCATCCCTTAATCATTCCATTCCCTGAATTTCTCTATATGAAAAAAACAAGCTGTCATTCGCAGGCTGTTTTTCATCCTGTTTTTCTCTTCAAACATCTCCCTGATTTGTTATGCACAGAGGAGATTGCCTTTTATCCAATTCACTTACTACTTGTTAGTTAGAAACTTTCGTTTTTTCTCTGTTTTGCTCATGCAAACAAACCCTTTGTGACAGAACGCATGTACAAGCTTTGACATGTGCTGATGAAGATTTTTATATATATTAAAAATCAAAATGGAGAGGACTCATCGCTGAGATAAGACATAAGAGTTGCCCACTGCTGAGGTTGTCATAGTGAGGACTTTTAACTTTGATCGGCTGCAGGCTTGGCCTGAGGCATTTTGGAAGACAGCTGCATGATTGTGGCCCAAAGAGAGGCAAGAAAATGACCAGTGATGATATACTGTCTCTCATAACACAAATCATAAAAAAAACTAGCAAATTAATGGAAAACCTATTTTATCTTCAGAAAAATAAACATCCCTATTTCAAGATTAACTGACAATAAATGTGTTTTTCTTTACTGCTAAAATTATGCAGTGCACTTGTGAAGTTGAATGCTAAACATTTCAAGTATTTCTATTTTATTAGTATTGTGATTTTAATTTATAACAAATGTATAATATTTATAACAAAGATGCTTATTTATTGCATTGTGCTCATTTTTGGGTAAATATAGTCCTGTCTGAGAAACCGAGCATGGGTCACCCCAACAACTGGTGGTGTGTATATGTGTGGTCATGTCTGCAGTTGGATGGGTGGCTGACTGCAGAGCTATGACAGGCAAGCATACGGCAGCATCGTTATGGATTTTAGCTTGAGGGCCGCTGTAGGGTTTCACGAATCAGTCTGTTCCTCTCTTCATTTTCTCCTTCTACCCTCCTTTCATCTCCTTTCATTGACTTCAGTCCTAGTTTTGAATCACATTTTCAACCATAGTCCAATACTATGATCATTTTCTAATGTCACTATCAAAATTTAAATCTTAGGGGTTTAATGTCTGTTTCTTTCAACTAAGAACCGCAGTATGTAATAATTCTTGAATGATTTGGAGCCAAGACTCGGACCATGACCCAGAACCTGGATAAGAGTATTCACTGACAAATCACTATGAAAAAGATGATAAGTTGTTTCTCTGGAACTCTACACCAGCCAAACTCTGCACAATAAACAGACTGATGATTGTCGAGGACAGTGGAACGGCTATAATGCTGAATCATGAAGCCTTTACCCGACTGAGGTGGATTCCAGGAATTAACAGCATGGAGTCTTGGAAACCAGCAGACTTGGCCTGCTGGAGACAATGCTGGGACTGGTTCACCCACAGCACTGTCTACATCTGGGAACACTGACTATTTGAAGGGACCCGTGGGTGAGGACATCACGACAGAGTGTTCCTCCAAAAGATGGGTCTGAATTAACCAAGTAAAATACAGTGGGTAAATAGTCCACAATACAGAAAGTGTTAGTCAGAGGAATGGCCTCTGTCAGAAGCAATGCAGACGGGTTTGCAGAGTAAATCCCAAGTCTGTATGGCCAGGTGAGGGCTATAAGCAAGCAGGAACAGAGGCACAAGTGACAGCAATGAGTTAATCAGCAGACAACAAGGAGGGGGGGGGCAGGGAGCAGGAGCTGCATGACATGGCAGAAAACACTGAAATCCTTTCACTGTAAGAAATGCCATATTCTTTAATATAAACCAAGTTAACAAAATACATTTTTTACACTCATGTTCAGTAAATTATGATATGTGTTCTAATGAGGCTTGTCACATGTAACGTACCTATTGAAAAAATCTGTCGGTTAATTATACTTATAATTAAGCCGTCACTTTTAAATTTATTTTATTGGTCTGATGTAACAATCTAATCTTTAGTGTTGTATTTTCATTATCTGTAGGCAGAAAACTATTATAATTACCAGAAACTTGAAAACATCCGTCTGTGTGTAATAATCAATATGATGTGCCTCATTTATTGAATAAAGTTAAAGGAAAATAATTTTTCAATAATACTCTAATATACTGGATATGGTTGTATGTATTTTTAAAACCCTAAAGCAACAAACATTGCAAAATAACATCCAATTTACTGATATTGCCTTGTGTATAACAACTTTTTTTTTTGTTCAAGAGGCAAAAAGGTGGGCAAGACTTGACACAACCCACACAACAGAACACATCTCCTAAAAAGCTCTTCAAACAAGGTGTGCTTCTGCTTGTCATGAGTGAAGGCTGGGAGATATAAAAATGCACATATTCAGCCTGTGTGATTTGGGGAGCTCTTGCTGTTTCCCTCTGTGGAGCAATTTGAGCATCTAGGGAGGAACAAAAAAGGGTAAACACATGTCACTCAGCTTCAGCAAGCTTCAGTGGTGACTGGTGCATGCTAGCGAGTCAACATTTTTCTCCTTTTTTGTTCATGTTTCTTTTGTACTGCCCATCTTTTTGTTTCTTTCTCGGTTGTCTTTTTTGTGTGTGCATGCATATACTGTACATGACTTTGTATTCGATCAAGATAACCTTAACGACCGCAGCAGTGAAAGACATATACATGATTTTGTATACTGTGAGGATAACCTCAAAGACCACAGCATTCAAATGCTTAATAAATGTATTGACATTAAAAGAACAGATTCTCTTTGTACACTGAAGCATCTCAATCCTCTTGGGAGAATTTACTCTAGGGTGTTGAAAGGAGGATCCAAAAATGTACTGAACCTTCAATTTAAGAATATCAGCGTAGTTTTCATCCTAGATGTGGAGCAGAGTACGAATGGATTACATCTTTACTCAGTAAGTTGTTTAGGGTGTCAAGGTAAGTTGGTTGATGGAAGACTTACAATTATCTCCTTGAGGCATTTCATAGAGGGTGCCGTTGGAGTGTGGGGTACCAAAACGTTTTTACAGGGACTGTCTGGACCTTGTATGCCCAAAGCAAAAGCTTTATCAATATTCTGTTTTTGAAGAAGGCTGGAATCCACCAGGACTGCTGGTTTTTTACCATTCCTGTTTGCACTGTTCATAAATAAGTAGACATGTCAGTAGATAAGAATGGCAGGTCTGGCAACTTTATTTTTTCATCTTTTGTATTTTCCAGAAGAATTTTTTAAGTTTAAATGATGTCAACAAAAATAAGAAAAGTCAGTTTTCTAAAGGTATTTTCACACCTGATAGTCTAGTAGACTCCGTTCGATCGGGAACCAAAATTGTTACATTTTCAGCTGGTGCGGTTTACATTTTATTGGACACTGCACTGTGTCAAAAAAATCACAACCTGTGAGAAATTTGCTTACAGCAGGTTCTGCTAATCAATGTATTTCTCATATTATATGGACCTTTTAAGATCATCCAGTGGCTCCATACAGTCCATACATGTTGTGACGCTGCTGCGCCTGTCTGTTGTTACGTCACAGTGGTTTCTCTCCTCCCTTGTTGCTCTTTGTTGTTAATTTGTGGCTACCTACAACATGGGTTCTGACTCTCACCTCTTGTCATCTGTGGGTCATGCCAAATAAGCTGAGATCCCAGCTACAAAGTAGGTGAAATTAGCATCCCCCATGGTGTGGCTATATTCACCTGGTTGAAGCTCAAAGTATAGCAGGTTGTGCTCTAGTTCCAAAGGAGTTGTAAGATGTGATGCCTCCCTTTGGAGGTCTTCTGGTTGTGGACCAGTAGACCCTGCAGTAGACCCATAATTTCATGATGTAACATTTTATTCTTTCTGGCTCATGTAGGAAAACCTTAAGCTGACAATGTTTGTTGAGAGAAATGTCTGGGTTTCCCTCCTGTTGCCTCCATAATTCGACCTTGCATAAAGGGAAGAAAGTGACTGGAGAGATAGATTTTAAATTCCTGTGTAATTAAATGAGGACTCCATACTTTGTCTTTGGGCTTCAGAACAACATGCATCTCTATTTTTTTTATGTGGACAGTAATGGCTGCAACAACTTAGTCTTGACAGACTAATAGAATGCACTGTCAAGAATATATTTCACAAAAGCTGTTTGTGTCAGTGTGGTGACAGTTCTGGGATATTACTATTATCCACCTCTCTCTGTTGCTCCAGTTAATGTTTCCCATTAATTGCTAGTATGTTACATATTTGCATTTAATAGTCTTGAGATTAGTCTTTAGATTTTGCACATAACTTTATATTTTTGTCTGTCTGATTAAATCGTTTTAAAATAAATCATATGTTATGATCTCGTAACAAGTACTCAATACTTGAGTAGCCTTTTAACCAAAACCTTTTAACTCTTGAGTATATTTTTTGTTGTATTTAATACTTTGTACTTTTAGTTGAGGTAAAATATGTTGAAGAAGTGCTAGTTATCCTTGGGTATAATTTTTGACTACATGCATCTGAGAATGGCCCAGTAGAAACTTCCTATGTGATGGTGATGATCACCTGCAGCTATGAAACTGTTATCCTGTCCTGTTATCCACTGTCAGCTGTGCAGATGTTTGTATTTACAACTGATTGATAAAACACTGGATGAGAGATGGGGTAAACCCTAGACAGGTGACCAGTCTTATCACAAGGTACAGAAGAGACCTCCATCCATCCATCCATTTTCTAACACTCTTGTCCCTGGTGGGGTCAGGAGGGTTGCTGGTGTCTATCTCCAGCTAACGTTACAGGCGAGAGGAGGGGTCCACCCTGAACAGGTCGCCAGTCTGTCCAGGCAGAAGAGACCTAATAAATTAAAAAAAAAATCTAAATAAAAGAATGGAGACTGATGCTAAAGATGATGCTTTGTCTGCACACAGCACAATTAACCACAATTTCAAATTTGAGCAAATGTATCGTAGAAATTAATTAGAAAAGTTGAAAAAATTTGGGTGACTGACATCAAATGATGTAAAATAATTTAATCCAAATGATCTGAGCAAGTTCCTTTTTTGGCAACTTGAAAATAAATCCAACCCCGATGACCCACAGTAAAATGGAAGAGGGCAGACTAACAATGTGATTCACTCCTAGTACAATGGAAACTGATGATGTTGTTCAGCATGACAGGAATAAAAAAATCAGGATGTGAATTTTGAGTAGCCCAATGCGGTGTTCAGCTCCTCTCTCACTTTTGTAAATCCACACATGGAGGCTCCAGCAGTTTATGCTTACTTTTTGCAGTTTATAAAAACTGCCATAATGTATATGTATTTAATTACATTTTCTTTTGTTAGAGAAGCAATGGGAGTAATTACCTTGCATTATGCCTCAATTAATCTTAGGGGTGGAAAATTATGTGCTATATTTTTAGAAAAGTATGAAACTTAATAGTTGTGTGAAAAGATTATAATTAGGCAATTTTCAATGAAACCCTGCATAGAAATATACAATTCAATATGTAAGAAAAGCAATTACAGTATTTTAGGAACCTCAGGTTGAAAGACTCAACACAAAGACAACAAACACCCTATATCTAAATTAAAAAAGATAAATACATAAAAATAAGCTTGAATAGCATAACATAGACATAATACATATAATTTACCATTTATGTTATACAACGCTTCCATACACATTGGCAAATTTATTCATACATTCTGAATTTGTTCACATTTTGTTATTGCCTTCACAAGCTAGTGTATAAAATGCGTATTTTAACTAGATGAACGTTTGGTACGACATTAGTGTGAGTGTAAAGACATGAGACATGGCTTTTTTTATATAAAAAACTATAGAAATATACACACCACAGTTCTCATAAATTATGAACTTGTAACCCCCTTACTCTAATGCCCCTGAATAAACGCTAGCTCAACTAACTGTCTTCAGAAGTCATCTAATTATTAAGTACAGTCTAATTTAACCTCTGAAAAACTACAACTGTTCTGTGTAGACTTCAGACTCTGAAACATGAATGAACCATTAACCAAGAAACAAAGCAAACTGATAAAGATGTGGAGAAGTTTAAAGCATGGCTAGCTTATCGAACACATAAGATCCATAACACATGCTGAAGAATCTACTAACAGGGTTGTTTTATACCTGCAATAATGGACGTTTTGCAAATAGAAAGCCAATGTTTTAAGAAAAAAAAATTCATGTGCCATTTGAATTTGAATAAAGTTACAAATGTAATCTCTAAAAAAATTTCTTGCCAGGTTTTCTGGCATTTAGAAAATAAAAATAATTTGGTCACTCTAACTGACCTAAAACAAGAGCAGCTTGGTCTGATTTAACTCCAGGCAGTGAGAAAAAAAAAATCTCTTTTTATTTAGTATATGTAACTATCTGGTTTCAACTGTTAACATCTTATGAAGATTAAAACAGCTGTATTTAAGGTGAAAACAATTAGGCATGAGTTAAAAATGTAGTTAGTTGGTGGGGCTCAGGGTGAGATTCCACACTCATTTTAACATCCATTTGTTTAATCATCATTATTAAATGACGGCCCACGGCCCTATTCAGTAGTTTTTGTGTGGTGGATGGGTCACCAAAAAGACCTTTTTTGCAAAAAGGTAAGCAGTGATACTTCTGAGACTCATGATTCTTGTGTGTTTGTGCTTCTTCTGTGAGAGTGTGAGTCTACTTTCTCCTAAAGATCTCTACAGGTGGGCGTTCCATCCTCACAGCGGGCAGACCTTGCATCATTAGGTCCTGTGGATATAAGGAGCTGCATGACAACCTCTCTTCACTGGGTGATTAACCTTGTTGAGTAGATGTAGCCACTCTACTACTTCTGTGAAAACTCTCTATAGAAATGATCTTGTGTTAGTCACACCCCTGTGTTCTCAGATCTCATCCAGTTTCCATGTTCCAAGCTCCCATAAGCGAACCTACAACATCAAAACCTCTTCCAGAACCTACCTACTTTTCCACGGTTGTTCTCTGTACCAGCAGTGTCTTCCAGATTTCCACTTGCCTGCTCACTCTCAGGCACTCCCTGTATCCTCTATAAGATGTCAAGCTGACTGGTAATGCCAGTGTTAAGTTTTATTTGTTATGCAGTTCTTTGTGTTCATGCAATGCACTGTGGAGAGATGATTGTGATCTTCTCTCTATTTTGGTAAAACTCCAAATGAAGGCTCTGCTCAGCAAGGGAAGAAGACTTTACTGGCTTTTGGTAAGAAGTTGTGAAATTTGTCTCAGAACATCTATATTTTTACCTTTCGCATATTTTTACCCACAAACACTGGACTCAAACATTTAACATTTTGAGTTGGTTTTACTAAATATGCAATATATACTGCTCAAAAAAATAAAGGGAACACTTAAACAACACAATATAACTCCAAGTAAATCAAACTTCTGTGAAATCAAACTGTCCACTTAGGAAGCCACACTGATTGACAATCAATGTCACCTGCTGTTGTGCAAATGGAACTTTGTACAGAACAAATTATTCAATGAGAATATTTCTTTCATTCAGATCTAGGATGTGTTATTTGAGTGTCCCCTTTATTTTTTTGAGCAGTGTATATACATATAAATCAAAAAGTACATTAAAGCCTTGGCCAATTGATAATGTCTTCTTTTTCCCCACAGAGAAGTCACACTCCCAACTAAATTTTCAAAGACATTGCAGCCAGAAGCTAATAAGTGTTAATTTGAGGAGGATTTGTTGCCTTTTCACCACCAACTCCACAGCTGAACAACAAAGATGATCAAACATCCTGCAGGGGTCATGACACCAACAACAGGCTCCTTACACTTTCACTAAATGGCAATGAGGTCTCCAAACACAACATCCAGGAGAAGTAAATCATCTTTTCACTTTTACCAGATTTTATGTGGGCTTGATATTTTTGACCCATGTTTCTGCTTCAGTGGAACATCTGTAGAAACCACATGCAATCCATTTCCTCCATAACAATAAAAGCTTCTCTCTGCACAGCTGCAGCTCAGAATGTTGATGCACTCCAAAAATAAATGTGTCTTTGGGCTAATGATTTAACTAGTGTAGACAATATTTTACTGTGACTGGAATGATGATGCTTTGATTTGTTGATTATTACTAGTTGTCTGTGTCACCGCCTGATAGTGTTTAATGAAAAACTTCAAAAATACAAATGAAAGGAAGCATATAAGTAACCGATTTATGGTGATTTGGTACCATCAAGAAGTTATTTTTTTATCTACTTTATGTAGAAGTATCTTTCTCTTTTTGCAGTAGTTTTATATGCTGAAGATTATTTCTAACTGAAGTACAGAAACCTGTAAAATAGTCTCAAAAATGTAAAAAATCTTGTACCTCCACTACCATCCCCCTTGTTGAGTGTAGATAAATGTGGGCCTTTCTAGTCTTATTTGTCAGAGTTCCAGTTCTTTTAAGTGCAGTTTTTGATAGGCTTGTAAATTGGGGAAACTTTAGGCAAGCAGCTGTTTTTCTTTTACCCATTTCCTGTCCTCTAATAATTAACAATCAACCAATCTTGAAAGACACATTCTCGTGTTTTTTTTTTTTTGTTTGTTTTTGACCTAACAGTTTTATATTTTAAGAAGTGACATTAATAAAGTTCTGGATTACTCATTAAAGCTTACAAATATCTCAAGAAGAGAATTGTGAATCTTAAAAACAAACTAAACGTTTTCCCATTCCTCTTAGCACAAGTTGATTCAGATTGCATGAATAATGTGAAAATCAACAACAGCATGTTTAGAGTTATTGTTCTGCAGCAAGCTGAACCTCTCTCCCAGCCTCCAGGATTGATTTGTATTTAGCTTCATACAGTATATCCAAAATCTTTTACAGTGGGGCCAATGTGATATGTAAGGTTTTCCACCTCACATAGCATTTCACATTTAGAACAAAAAGTGCACAACTAATAGTTGGTTGGATCATCTGTTGATTGCGCTGCTGGAGCAGCAGAAGCCTCTAGTAGCTCTTGCTTGTCTTTGACATTGTTTATGTGTTTTCTTCCTCTTACAGTAGTATGGATGACTAAGTGTGGCTGTTGTAATGTTGCCTTTCATGTTGAACGTCTTTGAGCTATGGAACATCACCTTGGGGACAAACAAAGTTTTATTCTATTCAATCAACAGAATCTCTGCAGCTTCAGCAGAGTTACTGTTGGCCTCATGCCTAGTTCTCCGGTGAAAGGGAATTTCACACAAGGTGATGACTTGTTTATTGATTGATTTTATTGATTCTGAATGCAGTTGGTTGCACAGAACTTTGTTCAGGGGTAACGGAGTAAAGGGGATGAAGACAAATGAACACCAAACTTTTAACATTTTCATGTGAATAAGAAACTGAAAATTACATATCCCTACCGATTGTTAGTCTTTCACAGAAAATCTCCCCTAAATACTTTGAGTTGTCGTGTTGCATGACAAAAGCGACAAGTTTAATTGGTGTGAATAAATCTGCAAATCACTGAGGCTGTAATTGTTTTTCAGTGTATGATTATACTGAATAATCATACAGTCTGACTTCTTTTTTCATTTCAAATCTTTGGGCACAGTATATCTGTTTCCATCAAGTATGTGTAGTGTCTGCCACTAATGATAGTCCAAATAGAGCAGAGGTCAAAAGTCAATTAGACTTTAGCTAATCTCACATAATCACAAAAGTCACAACCATGATTTCAATGGTTGGAAAAAAATACACACTTTAACTAAAGTCATTACTGTATTCCCACTCAACCACTGATGACAACAAACACCAGTGATGGCAAACTCTCACTCATGATGCCCTCACATGTGTGACCAGGCCTGAACCTGACCCCCAGGTGAAAGTTGTGCTGTGCCTTCTTTTGCACTCTACCTGCTTGTTTCAGTCTGAGGAGGGATTATTTAATGAGGAAGCAGCACTGCTTATCCTGAAAAATTTACATTTCAAATGCATGAGGTGATTATTTCAGTGAATTAGAACAGTGACTTATTGTTGAATAACTTAGCTCAGTCAAGCAGAATGGAGACAGCTAATGTCTACAGAGGCCCTCCACCAGGCGAGGAACTAGGTGGAGCTCTTTGGATTTACCACTAGGGGTCAAATCCACCCACCCCCAAAAATCAACTAAAACTAAAAAATTAAAAAGAGGGAAAGAAAAGAAAAAAACTGGCTGTGGAAGCATGTACAAAAATACCAGAACAGATAAACGAAAGCAAAGTAAGCAGAAAATGAGGCAAAAAGACTTAAGGTAGAACGGATGTGAAAGGCAAAGGGGACACAAGAGGGAAGAGATGAACATTGGTTTAGAAGAAAATCAATAAGTAACAAAGGGGATGCTGGTAATTGCCTTGCAGACATGAATGGATTGAGCAGCTGAGGAAGGGGAGCATACAGGTACCAAAAGGAAGCAGAGAAAACTGAGATAAAACAGAAAAATGAATGTGCATCATAAATATTGAGCCAGTCTAATATACAGCTGAGGAAGTTTAATCAAAATTACTGAAAGCAATTCAAGTCTTAAAGTTTTGTGATTCTTTTCCAAACATTTACACTGGATTGTTTCTATTGCTCAGTATCTCTTTAACTGACTTATTTTTCTCTTTAATGCTGCAATTATTTTCAATTTGCTCAGTTTGTTAAGGGAGAGATTACAGATTTTATCCAAATATATAAATGAAATAAAAAACAAAATGTAAGATCTGTTGCATAACAGTTTTGAAATGTTTCTTTAAACACTGACCAGGTTAAAAGCACATTGCTAATGTCTGTAAGACAACAATGGAATTACCTTAGAATGTTGACCCATGTACAAGATTTAGTCATAGATAAAACATTAAACTGTAATGTTTTACTGATTCATTGACTTCTTTTTTGATTTACAGTATATGTAACAGTGGAGATATTAAATACCTTGGTATTCAATTGGATACTCCCTTGAATAATCAAATAATGAGGTAAGGTGCCAGGTACTCCCAGACTTAGACTCATTGTTTATTGCCAGTGTACATCAGTGTCTCCATTTGCTAAACCAAAACTTTATCTTTTTGTTTTTTTGTTTTTAATATTTCACAAAATCAATTTATATGCCAGCTCAAGATTCCTGTTTTCCAGAGGTCACCAACCTTTTTGCAACTGAGAACTACTTCATGGGAATAATGATAAGGAGAACCTTTCTGATAAATATAGTTTATTTTTAACTCTTTCACTGAATGTTTCATGATTTATTTGTCTTTGCAACAGTTTCTGCAACCAACTTGCAGTCTTTGGGGGCAACCTGGTGCCTGCTGGTACCGAGTTGGTGACCCAAGCTGTACACAAAAGTCAATGTGTCAATACCACTATACCAGAATTTAAAACAGTGCATTGAATAATTCCTGTAGGGTTTGTTTAAATCTATGGGGGAAAAGCTTGTTGTGGTGTCATTTATCATTAAATTGATGGACTCCAAATGAAAAATCCAAAATCTGACAATGTTATCAAGATCAACACTTTTTACCACTGTTGATTACATGTGGCCAAAACCAAATATCGGAAAATATGCATGATTGCAAACATTGTGTGCTTTTTAGAAGCACTATAGTGATACTTGTCTAATATTTGATGTACTTGTATACATAAAATATTTTAAAATAGTAATATTTCTGTTTGCGGATGTCAGGAATTAGGCAGTGGCAGATGAATTACCAAAAAAGACAAATAAATTTTAGAATACCTTATACAAAAAAAAAATACCTTGCACAAAATATTGTGATTCAATTTTAAGTCCTCTTCACTCATCACTAGCTTGAAGATAAATGCTCAGAGTCATTGCTCTTCTCCACTTTACAAATGATTTTCATAGGCTGCTTATGATGGTTGCGCTCAAGGTTATTTTCACATTTAATGTGTTTTAAAGAAACACAAATGTTTCACTCAGTAAGGTAATTGATGGTGTAGTGCTAATGCACAGCACTAATTTGTTTTACTGTAGATGTTCACATGTATTTTGGTATGTTGGCAAACCTAATGGGTTTGGGTGTTTTTCTGTAATTTGATTCTCATTTTTTGGTGTCATTCATCACACATAATATAACCAAAATTATTGTGGCTGCATAACCACTTCCCCAATGAAATATGGTGAACAATGACTACACAGTTTTATCATAAACGTTTTTCCTAATTGTGAATTGTGTCCTAAAACACAGTATTTTCAATATTGTCAGCACATTTTGTGAAGAAGAGCACAATTCCATGCAAAACAGGTTCTTTAAATGTGAATGCACATTAACTCAAACAAAATAAAACAATTACAGTACTCATTATGCCTAAGCAGAGCTGAAGGTTTAGTCGAGCCAGTTAAAAAAACGCCTATCTGACTTGCAGAAGGGTTCAAAATATATGAATATTTGTTTATCCGTTTATTATTATATTTAGTAGCTAAAATGATTTAAAATCCTGGTATAATCCTGAAATCAAAGATAAAAAATAGATAGGTTAAGCTGCCAAATATATCCAAAACCATGATTCAGACTGATTTACCTGTAGAATTTGGAAGAAAAGGCATCATGTTTCTTCTATCTTATTCTGGCAACAAAGCTCTAATCATTGGTTTAACTCATAACAGTCTGTCCAATTATGTTTTTTATTGTATTTGTATATGCTTAGCCAAGTGTACGCGCTTACATTCCTGTCCTCTCTCTCAAACCAAAGCACAGTTTAGACAGTGGGAGAAATCCGGGGTTTCTGGAAAAAAAATTCAAAATATGTACACTAGCGAGGTTCTTTGGAGGCACATGTGGGCATCTGCCCAGGGGACGGGACATGGAGAAGATATAACTTATCTGCCACTTGTGCCTTGAGCAACTTTGCTGCTTTTATGCATGTTCAGTCAATAGAGAGCTGGTATCCCGTTTGCTGCTAAGAATGAGGAGACTATTTTATATGTTTTTGTGTGAATGCACTAAATGTTATCCCTTCCCAAAGGTTAAGATTGCTTTCTGTTTTTTTATTGGTTGGGAGTAGGAAAGGAATGAAGAACTGCTGCTGCATTCTACATCTCCCAACATACAGAACAAATGTATGATGTTAAAATCCTTTGCTAAACTTAAGGTACCATAGTTAAGTTATTTTCTACAGATTTACTAACACATGAGGAACATGTTTGTTTTTCATAATTTTATAAACTTATAATAAATCAAAATATGGCATATTTGTAAATTCTGCAAAGAGGTTATTGTGTGACTTCCACAGGCTAAATGCTGTCTATAAAAGTACCAGCCATTCTTGTTACTGCTGCCTATATATCCACACTCTCAGCCACACACATACACAGCATATTATGTTCAGCTGTCCCAGCAATTATTTGTGATTAATCATTTGATTGATGCAGCAAACATGTTTCTGCTTACGACCAAATAATGGATCAATCAGGGAAAGGAGAGAGATCATTTAGAAACACAGGAGAAGCCATAAATTATCTCTGATTGCCTGGCTCATGATTAATGCTCCAGTGTGCACTGCCCTAATGTGATTCATCAGTGTTTTATATGTAATTGGTGCATATCAAGGAGGATAAATTAGACGAAAGCAACTTGAAACGTACTGTAGAGTATGTATGACATGAACTAAAAAACAATGAAGGGGTGAACTAGAGGTCTTAAAAACTTCACTTTAAAGAAACATCTTAATGAACCAGGAAAATGTATAAAGTCCAAAATTCCCTACAATTTACAAAAAAGCAATAATAAGATCTATCAACTCATGTAAATACCACATCACAATTTTGCATGTCTGGTTTTCATTTTGTTTGTGAAGCATATTTTAATTGTGTATGAAGATACACAATTAACGCCTTATAGGGCTATTATCTGCTATCGAGTTTCTAAATTAATTTGGGGAATATTTATCTGATCACTTGGGGGCACTCATTGCATTAAAGTTTCATTCCCAGGTGGTCAGCTGTTCAAAAACATAAATAAGAGAGACAGTAATGTCATGCCTGACACAGTCACCTTAATACTGTGAATTACACACCCTTTATCCTAATACATGTGCGCTATTCAAACTGCAGGTTTGTCAATAGCAAAACACATTCCACAAAATTTGCCTGATTGATTCATATCTTATATATAGATATTGTGTTTTCCAGCAACTTCAATCTAGCGATAAAGTCATTTTAATTTTGCTTTCCTAACTATTTGGAAGTCTGCATTGAATACATTAGTTCATTACTCTTAAACCCTTTAATCTACAAATAGTCAGATTATTACTTAAAGATAATTAATTGCACCTTGTGGATTCAATGTTCCCTATAAGAGAATCTTTATACTCGCTTGATTTTATTTACTTGTTTTATTACAAAATCAGACGTTCTTACTTTTGTATAATAGTTTAATCAAACTTTTAATTCTTAACAAAAACAAATGAACAAAACACTGCAAAAAATCTGCCAGAGACCTGTGATAATAATAATTTACTGTTAATATCTTTAGTCTTCAGCCAAATGCTGCTCCTCTTACAGGTGTCAGTGAGATTTGTTTTGTTTTTGTTTTTTGTGATGTTCTCTCCTGCTCCCCACTTTCTGTTGACTGAGGGGATGGACTCACCTGTCGTGTCTGTCCCTCTCTCTATTTTCATGTAATGGTATGAGCCCATATCCTCACATTTGGCCAGGCTGCCATGCTATTTCAAAACAAAGTTCTCCATGAGCAGAGCGGAACCACTGAAAGAGTGAGAGCTGAGCAGGGAAAGGGAAAAAAAGAAGGGAGAGGGCTCCCCCCCCACCCTTTTCTATTTCTCCCTCTCTCTCTTTGTCTCTCTCTCCTTTTCTTGTTCCACGTCTGGTGTGGGGTGCTACTCGATGCTGCTGTTTGGAGCATTGCTTAGCATTGCTGTCATTTTTCAATACAAGGTCAACATAAGTTAAGCTTATTAGTGGTGGAGTTAGTGTCACAGTCACGAGATTCTGCATCCAAGTCCCTATGGGTAACTTGCATGTTCTTACTACTCTGTGAGGGTTCTCTCAGGTTCTCTGGATTCCTCCCACATTTTGAAAACATGTGTATGAAGTTGACAACTCTAACTCTAATTCACCCTGCAAATGTGACTGCTTACATTAGTCTATGCTCTAGTTGATTTGGATATATAGAGAAAAAGCACATCTTTTTTTTTTTACAAGAACAAAAGTCTGAACAAAACTTCAGAGCTCATATTTCAACAAGAGTACACAGACACTTCTTCACCTTTGCTGCTTTCATACTGTACAGTCTCATGTATAGTCTTAAAAGCAGTTTAAACTTTAGAGAGTCATGCATACTGCAGAATCCTCCCAAATTGCTTTTGTGTCCTTATCAGTACTCCACAACCTTCCCCTTAATTTGCCAGGGGCTTCAAATTTAAAATTCCCAATGACGTTTAAGGAAAGAAACGGTTTGACTGGCCTTCTTTCCTGCTTTCCCTTTTGCCTCTGCCCTACATTCTTAACATCCTCTGCTTGAACTTCTTTGAGATCTGGAGCATTCTTCTGATCTTATTTTGGATGTAGAAAACAGTATTTAGCTCTTTCCTGCAAAACACAGGTTTTCATCATAACAAATATTAAATGTGTGTAAAGTACCAGCAGAAATGATTAAAGCAGTATCCATGCCAGAATGGAAAAAAAATCTACAAAAACAGTTTGCTTCACATATGTAAGCTCCGAAAAAATCTGTCCAATATCCAAATAGCAGCCTGAAAACAGCTCTCCCTGGTCAGGTATTATACCAGACGAAATTATTGTGGTAATGTTATGTAACATATTTGAGATGCATTATTAAATCTGGAAAATAACTGTTTTTGTTGTATCTCTATTGGGAAAGGTTGAAAATTGAAATCAAAATTCTCAGGAAAGAGACACAATATTTTAGATATAAGGAAGCCTTTGTAAAAGACACCAAAATAGCAAAATGGTCTTCTGCACTTTATTGTTGAGGCAGTTTCATCTATTATCTGTAAACTATTTTAAAGAACACAATAAAATTCAAGCTGTTCTCTGGAGCTATAAAGTTATTGCCTCTCTGGCTTTTCACTCATTAATCTACAAGCTACAGTACTTAAGTTTTTGTCATGTGTCAGCAAAGTCCTTGTGCTGCCTTCCTCTTCCCTGAGCAGGTCTAGTTCATTGCCCAGCACTTGTTAGGGTTCCAAGCCCGCAGAGTGAGTGAAGGCTATGGCCATCTGCCTGCTTCCATTGGAGCAAGGAACCTTATTAAAATTCTGGAGAAAATCTGATTAAAAAAAAAAAAAAACTAGTAGAAAAACCTGACCAGAAAAGCCCTACCCCTTAACCAGAGGCATTATTGTAAAATATGTTTTAGCTAATAACTGAAACCATTGGCTTTTCCCCTAAAAAAATTATTATGACAGCTTGGATATTAGGTGGAAGTGGGTTGTGAATTTGTGACACTTACTTCCACCTAACTAGATGTTTTTTGCTTTAATGCAACAAAGGCAAAATATTTGTCTTGATTATTTCTCATACATTATCAGCGTGTGAAGTTTGGTGCATAACATCCAGGGACTAAGCCAGTGAAACTACATGGAAAAAATCTGAGATTTTGGAAGATTGTTGAAATGACACGACACTAAAAACCATTTAGCTCTTGCCAGCACAACAATTAATTGTACATATCTCCACCATAGTTCATGATAACAGAACCAGCATTCACATCCCAATGGTGGATTAAACTTTGTGATAGTGTATTGAGTTTCCCTACTATCATCCGGGAGAAACCCAGAGTAGAGCCACTGCTCCTCCATGTCAAGAGGAGCCAGTTGAGGTAACTGGGTTATCTGGTAATATGCTTCCTGCACGTCTCCCTTATGAGGTGTTCTGGGCAAGTCCTACTAGCTGGAGAGTCAGCCCTGACCCTGCAGCCTAGCCTCAGATAAACAGAAGATGGATGGACGGACGGACGGACAGATGGATGGACAAATAAACGGATGGATGGATGGATGGATGGATGGATGGATGGATGGATGGATGGATGGATGGATGGATGGATGGATGGAAGCTTTATTACATTATTCCAGATGTAGGTTTGGTGATGTGAGAATTTGGAGAATTTTATGATAAAGTTTGATCTTTTCATAACTTAGTTTGTTTTAGCTGGGTTTCATGGGAATGATGTTAATACATTTTCATTAAGAAAGTATTCCAACGATTGCCATTTTTTGTACAAAAGCAATTGATTTCACAGATTTTATAAATGGAATATAATATTCCACAAGTAAACTTTGTAAAGTGAAAATACCATGATAATTTCTTGATGAATTATGGATTCTTCATGATTTTTCTAAATTTGCTCCATATGTTCTGAAAAGGCACTGAACATTTGTTTTACTTAAACTATTTAACTAGGGATATGGAAATAGAAGACTGATTCTGCATAGACCATCTGAGAATGTATTGACATTTTCTTGACAAATCATTGATTTTTTTAAATAGCACTTTGATTTTACTCTTGAAAGGCCATTTTAAGTCTAAACCTATGGTCAGTCATAAAAAGAGAACTATTGAGCACCCAGCAGTAGATATGTATTTGTTATAGGAGGCTATTTCCATCCCAAAACCAGCTACAGATCTGATTAATAAAAACAAAATATTAAAAAAGTTTATCTCTACGAAGATTTGTAGCACAAATCTTCGTAGAGATTTGTGTCCAAACATCACAAACCAAACCTAAGTCCAAACATCAGTATGTCTAGCTGTCCTTGTTGTTACACAGTAGTTTGCTGACCACCATGTTTAAAGTCAATAATTTGAGAAGGATGACTACAGGCATTCACATCAGAAAATATATCCAACATCAAAGCTTTTTCCTGAGGAAAAACACAGCCACAGGAGCAGAGAAACCTTCTGAGTGATGTAAGAATGTCATTTTGTCACCTGAAGTTCACTCTATTCTCATTCTTGCTATTCTTGCCTTCCAGTCTGTATAAACTGCTGGAGCTCTCCTCACCCCCAATAATTTTTATCATTACCTTTTCCCTTCTGAATTGTCAAAGGTCTGCAATTTCTTTGTCACTTGGAAACAGGATGGTGGAACTAAATACCTGGATTCAATTAGACTGGGATCTTTCATGCCATGTCTCTATAAGATAGAAATCAAAATGGATGACACAACTGATTTCTTCTTAATGTTGGACAGTTCTTCAGAACTAGTTGTAAACTGAACCATTGTGACATACAGAGAATGCATGTTTAGTTACATTACACTGCAGTAAATATTGCTTATGTGTATCTATTTTTATGTATTTTGAGACATATTAAGACAATACCAATTAACATTTCCAAAAATTCAAAATTATATTTAGATCTGAGCATTTTACCACTTAAATTGTCAAAGCCATTTTGACTGCATTTTTGATAAATTGTCAAGCAGTCGTTTTAGGTAAAAGGTGTGCAGTTGTCATTTGCTGTCCATTTTTAGATGACAGACTGGACAGACCTCAGGAAAATATTAAAAGCTGGGCATATTAACAATATGTTGCCTTTACTCAACTTTTGGAGGGAACTAACCTGACCTGGTCTTCATGATGCATTAGAGATAATCAGTATTCTCCAACAAACTTCTAAATCTTTCACTGAAAAGTTGTCTTTCTACAGAGATTAAGTTGCTGTAAGCTCTTTATTTATTATATAGGAGTAAGGAATTAGAAGGGGACAAATGTCACATTCTTCAGAATTTAATTTATAAGTAAATTAATAAACTATATTTAATTATTTCCTCTTCATTTTTATTACTTACCTTGTGTTAGTCTATAGCAAAAAAAAAAAAAAACAGCAAAATACAATGAGGATTGTGGTTGTGAAAGAAATATGACAAAGTATGGATACTTTTGCAAGATACTGACTAGTCTGACAATTCTTGTGTTACAGTCCTAATTCAACAGCTCTCACATGCTTATATTGCACCTTTAACAACACAGACAGTGAGTGGCCACTGTTGGAATCATTAGTGGGAAAATATGCAGGCTTGGTTCTCACTGTCATAATCACACCTAACAGCCTTAAATAGAAAAGAAACCTCTACAGGCTGCATATGGTACACAAACATGTTGATAAATAAATATCTAACACAGTTAAAGGTGGAGATGATAAACATATTATTATTATTTTTTTTTACATCAAGATTTTTTCCCCAAAGATGGCGATGTTCCTTCTCTGTGTCTGTAGATCGAGTTTGTATTTTTTCAGTTGTCTAGGTTCTACAGTTCACAACTTTGAACTTTGAGTGAACTTTCACAATATATTCAGGTGTAAAAGCAAACCAGAACATTTGAATTAAAGCAAATGTCCCATTGTGCCTGTTGGACATGTACAGCATTTTGGCAATTGCCACCGCTGACTTTTGTTCTGGTAGGTCAGCACAATTTAAAGTCTGTGTATCTCCAAGAAAGTCAGAAGATTTAAGGAGAGATAACAACAGTTAAGTTAAAAGTCTTGTCAACTTTGAGTAAAGTTTCAAAAGTTCTTTGACTCTTTATGGAGACTAAAATTAATGATAGATGTTACATTCTCTATATACGCTCTTGTGTGAGTTTAAGCTGTACACTCGTCATCCATGGATAAATAGGCTCTAAAAAGAGTCAAAAGTTTAATTTGAACTCTTTCCTCATGAATCTTGTTCCCTGATCACAGATGTGATAAGTATTAATGGGGGATTATTATCATCATTTTCATCTCTTTGGAATTGAGACACACAGGGAATGACAGTTAATTGCAGGGTACTGTGTCTGAATATCTGCCATAAAACGGAGCTTTAGCGCAGGCTCTTATTAGAGATGTGGCATTTTGAAAGCTGGTAGTCATGGTTATGTGTCGCTGTTATGTTATATCACCGCAGGTTTCAGTATCCGTTGTATTCTAAAATAGGCAGCCAGGCTTAGGGCATGGAAATCAGGTTCAGGCTTTGCAGCAAAAAATCTCCTGCCTTCTCATTCTTGCTCCTCTTGTGTTTTTCTGAAAATACCAGCTTCCCTCATTCCATCCCTCCACATTTTTTTAGTCCATTCCTCATCTTCACCTCTAATATCCCGTTGTTTTTGCTTTTTCCCTCTTCCCTCTCTTCACACCTCCCACTAATTTTGGGCCCCTTCATTAACATCCCCCCAAAAAAATAATTCAGAGAGAAATGGCTGGTGTGTTTGAACCCACAGTGCCACCAAGTGGTCCATTAATGACATGGTACTATTTGAAACCGTCCCCCTCCCATTAACTTTTGTTCTACAGTATGTGTTCATTCAGGGTGATGATGGATCTGTGGAGTTAGAGAATGAAGGTTACAGGAGCTCTGGGTGAGATGTGGGCATGTGACGTGTACAGGGCTGATGAAAGAGGGCGAAAGACAGAGAGGGGGGCACAGAACAGGATCGATGAGAAAATAGTGGAAAATAATAAAATACTATCTTTTTTATTTTTCATATACACTTTACAGAGCAGTGAATTCTGTTCATCTTGTTTTTGCGTTTAAAATGTTGGTTCAGCTGAGAAAGAAGGTCTCGCTCAAAAAGACACAAATATAATCACAAACCTGGGGCATGAATAATCTCTGAAGCAAAAAATTAACAGTGAGCCACTGCTCCTCTGTAGGCAACGAAACATTGGCAATAAGCCCAAGTTACAAAGGAATGACTAAGAAATGTTTGATGGGACAAGCAGGATTCGCAGCTGTGTTTAGGCTAAATGGGCATCAAGGCTAAACTTAAACACATCAAGTCTTTAGTACTTTTTAGCAATTGCTTTGATTTTTGTTTTCTTTTTAAGTACTGAAGCATTGATTTGGGATTTCATCTATTTATATATTTTCAATTATAGACTAAAGCACCAGTACATATTTTGAAATTTGTTCCTCTTGATTCAGTTCTAAAACTCTTGTACAAATATCACGTTTGGCATTTTTTCTAGTTATACACAGAATACATCTCGTTGGAATTATTTGTGAGGCAAATGTGAACAAACACTCATGAAAAACTAATGAGCAACAAACAGTTAAAAGATTAATTGTCCAAGCCCATCCACTTCCGCTTCTGCAGTAGTGAAAGCTGTTTATGGTGTGTTCATTTACCTCCAAAGTCAGGATATGGATAGGGTAATGAAGTTCATTTTTTGTGTGTGCATTAAATATGTACATGCCCAGCAATAATAATTTCTACCATAATTTATATATATATATATATATATATATATACATATATATATATATATATATATATATATATATATATATATATATATATATATATATATATATAATAACCCATCAGGTTATATCTTAAATACTTAAATTATACTTAAATACTTAAATTATTAAGTAAATTAGTTTCAAGAACAACATTATGGAATGTAAAGCATGTATGTGTGCAACTATGTACATATGGTCATGTTTTGAAACCTATAACTAAAGCTGCACACACATGAAATTCTCAAGAAATTATTCTCAAAAGGTTGTCCACCTTTATCTTCTGCACATCTACCAAGCCTCATGATTTGCAAAAACATGCAGTTTAATTTACTGAAAGCTTTCAGCTACTTTTTATTTCTCCAAACCCTGAATTATTTCACGCATGTCTTCACTTTTTCTTCTTCTATGTCTCAGCTTTGAGTCAGGCAAGACGGGGTGTCGGGTAAAGCCTTTGATGTTTCAAAAATGACTTAAACCAAACTTTAGGTAGACCGTGGTGTCATTAAAAATAAATCCAACATGTTTTAAACTTCTTCCTTAGCCATTGTTGGTACAGCCGCTATGAGGAATCTCATCGAAAATCAATATTCCTCCCTTACCAACTATTGTAAAGTTTAGTACAAATGTGCAATCATTGTACAGAAAAAAAGAAATATTTTATCAAAAATAAAAAATAAAAAAATCCAGCAACTTTGAACAAGATTGTTAACAGATTGTTAGCTGGTATAGAAACTGGATGGATGGAAAACAATTTTTTTTTTATAACTTGGTGGAAAACAGATATCCTTTATAGAGGATTGCACTGTGACAGAACCAGAGCTACACAGCGAATAGTGCTCCATTTCTGAGTTTCTTTTTTTTCAAAAATTGCTTTGTGACTTACTGTTTGAAGACTTTTCGTCCTCAATTGGATCTGAAATTTCTGTTCCAGCCTTCAACAAAATCATTTTGTCAATAATAAAAAATAACATTTTGTTATGGATTTATATTTTTCTTTTACTTTTGAAAATGAAAAACCAAACAGAATACTTTGAAAGATGAGCATTTTACAGAAAAACTTTTTTGAGTCATTTAGGCAACATGCCAACACTTAACAGTTAAAATGATTGTTAAAATTGTATGCCATAATGCACGTTTAGTTTCCCACCATTCTAATTGTAATACTTCTAAAATTAACAGCAGCAAAACAAAAAATGTGACTATTTCTTAAAACTGCGGAGTTTAAACACATAAGGAACAATATTTTAACTAAAGTTTGTCTGAGAATCATTTTAATTATATTAACAAAGTGGAGATGGCTTGGGGTTTTGTGTTTTCTTCCCATAACCTGTAGGTTTCCAGTTTGAATCCCTGGTACCCCTGTGTCCTTGAGCAAGTCACTTCAGCTGCTTTGCCTGGTAATGGTCAGAAGCCCCAGTGGTGCCAACTGAATGGCAACCTCACATTTGTTATGCTGCGCCAGGGTTAGACATTTCCTGAAGCCAGAAGGTAAGAATCACGACTTTGAACAATCCCTTTTTTTCTTAAAAACCCTCAATTGTGGTTAAATTAAAACAATTCTGCAAAGAAGTGTTGACCAAATGCTTGACGACAGTTGTTCCCTCCAAGGGTGATGCAACCAGTTATTAGATTATGGGGGTAATTAAAGGCAGCCTCTTTTCTCTCTTAAACATTAAAATTAGCATTTGAAAACCTGTTTTCTATTTACTCTGTTTCTCTTCATGTGATATTCAAAGTTGTTTGGTCTGAAACAAGTGCAGTAAAAATAAAAAAAAAACTGTTGAAGTTTATAATGGGACAAATACTGTTAAGCGCTGTAGCTTTATTCAAACACTGTCACTGTCTGCTGAGACTATGAATTAGTCTACATTTTTAATACACCGACTTTGTTCAATTTGTCCTATGGTGTAACTGAAAAGATATTTTGGCGACAGAAGAGTTATGGTTAGGTGTTGATCAACAAAAGTTGGTGATACACATCAATTCATGTTGATAATTGGCTGGATTGGAGGGGAAAAAACTGAAACATACTGCTGTGCACTACAAAAAAGAAGAAAAAATCTGTTTTTACAATCAATAAAGTCAGCATGATTTAACGATTTAAAAACACAGGACAGCGACCCTGTTCACTTATTAAGCCGTTTGAAGACAGAACCATTTACTGTGCAACATAAAATTTAGATAATCTTCTCAAATTGAATCCAGGAACAGCAGCCTGATTTATGTCAAAACAGAAATATTGGCCATTGTTCAGTAGTCCAAGTTTAACCGTAGGGACTTTATTGGGTTAATCTCAAATTTTTAGGCTAAAACATGAAAAGAACTGTTTTGTTTTCTGATCTTTGAATTGAGCAACGATCAATAAAGAAGATAGGACCTAATTTTCCGTATGATGTGCTATTATTGCATCATTAAGATCCTCAAAAAGACAAAATAAAACTATTAGTAATAAGAGTGAGTTGGAATTAACCTGGGATGTTATTTAGTGGATCTGTTGGTCTGCTTTATTTTGTTTTCCTTTACTTTCTTTTTGCTTAGCAGGCATTACATACCTCTTTAAAGTACAAGGACAATGATACATACTTTAGATTTAATTTAATAAATACAACTAGTGAAGTGTGGCAAGCATTTGTAAACAGTAACCCAGTGTCATCATTTTGTAGAACCCTTGGTTTCTGCAATTACAACTTTTTGTGTGTCTTTTGATCTGGACTTTAACTGTTGAAAATGTGTGAATTCGTCAAAGAGAATTTGTAAACTAACAATGTCACAGGTCCCACAGAACAGAGAGTTCAGGGATGAAGAAGTGACTAAGTTAAAAGTTGTCATAAGTTTTGAATATCTCGAATAGCTGAATTCAATATGTCATCCAAAAAGGAAAAGAGTATGACACAACTGCAAACCTACCAAGTGATGACCTGTCTCCTAAGACTAGACAAGGAGCACTGAGAAAAGAAAAAAAAAACTGCAGTCAAATTGGTCATTTATGTGAGCTGGAACCACTAGCACTCCCCAACATGGTAGTGGCAGCATCATACTGTGGTGATGCTTTTCTTCAGCTGGGATGAAGAAGCTAGTCAAGGTTGTGGGGAAGCTGAATGAAGCTAAATACAGAATAAGTTGACCATTCACCTTCCAGTAGAAATAAGACACTAAACACACACCCAGAGTTACAAGGAAAAGGCTCACAACAGAGCAAAATAATGTGAAAGAATTGCCGGGCAGATTTCAGACCCAAATTCTTGGAATATGTGGAAAATATAAACATAAGGTTCTCCAAAGCTTAGCGTTTTAAAAACTATGCATCGTTTCCTCCATGTCATAATTATGCACCAATTTGTTTTGGTCTATGACATAAAATTCCAGTGTAATACATTAATGTTGTGGTTATAAAATTGCTTACTATCCAAAGTGTGTAAAAGCTTAAGAGGTTTGAATACTTCGGTAGCCTCAATAATTCTTCTTTTTCCACCTTCCTGGAAACCAACTACAGGCTGATTGGTCACTCAAAAAAATGAGCATGATTGTTTTAACCTAAAAAAAAGAGAGAGAACCTTTTCACTGATCAAACCACTTGATGCAGCTCTTTTCAAACAGCACCATTAGGGTTTCTGTCTGATGGACATGCATATGCAAGCACACACCCACACACACCCACACACGCATGCACCCCCCTACCCCAGTTCACCAACTCTGTTCAGACTTTCCTTTGCCTCTTTTTTTCCCTTCCTCCCCCATCTGTTTGTTGTGCTCCACCTCCCTGGGCTCTTTGAGTGCATTAATCAGTCAAACCACAGTGCCAGAGCTATTACTCATCTGGTCAGAATAAGAAAGAGAGGGAGAGAGAGTTCATAACAGAGAGGAAGAAACAATGACAGAGTGAGAAGAGAAGTTAGGGGGAGAGCTGGGAGGGGGTAAATCGAGAAGTGCAGAGAGAGAGAGCTGCCCCGTTTTCATTCATCTTTTAATATCTCGATTACCTGAAGGCTTTTCATCTCCCAAATCCATCCATCCATTCATCCATCCATCCAGTCCCCTATTCAACCAGCCATGCATCCATTCATTCACCTATTTATAGATGCCACTAACTCTGACTCTTTCCCAGCTAATCATGCATCCATCCTTCCATTTCTCTTTTCATACAGCTCCCTGTCTTCTCTCCATCTCTCCATTTCCAGCTTCCTCTATTTGTATTTCCTTCCCCATCTATCGAAGTAATAAGTTCAGCTTTTCGGGGACCGAGAGAACATATCAGTCCCACAAAGAAAATAGTTTTTTTAGTTGTTTTGCTGCTCAGCAACAGGGCACAGGAGAGAGAGGGTGGAAAAATCTGCTCTTCAAACTCAAGGACAAAAAATATATATTTGCATTGTCTCTTTCTGCTTTTTGTTCTACACAGAATAAGCGATGAAAGATTAAAACATAACAAATATAAGCAGCCAAATGGTGAGCTTTTACACCTCGGTAAAATGTCTTTTGCTTTGCTCCACAGTCAGAACACAAAAACTTGCTGATTGACACAGAAGTCTCCATGGCAAGTTGTTGAGTCTTTTTTTCTGTATATATTTCAAGCAGCTTCCATCTGAATACAGAAATTATAGGAAGCGCAATGGAGTTAATAAATCCTGAGCAATAACTGAGCATTACAAAAGGGAACCGTCAAAGGACATTGTATGTGATTGAACTTATATGTGTGATGAAGAACAGACATATAAACTTCACATAATGTTTGATGACTGTCTAAAAACAGTTTGAGCTGGTTTTTTTATATATGTATTCACCACTAGTTTCATAGATGTTTTATTTCTCAGCAAAACAATATGCAGTGTAAACTAAAAATATCAAGTGGATTGATTACAATTACTAATGTATCTCAACGTGCTTAAAGACACACTTGTAAGCTATACACTATGCTAGTGTGTAGAACTTGCTCAACTACCCAAAATTTAGACACCAGAGCCTTGAGAATATGTTTGTGAAGCTTAACTTGGTTCATTTTTGACTTATCTTCAGTCAAACTGTGACTTTAACAAATACAAAGGATGAAATATATGTAATGTCTCTTTAATTTTCTATAGATTTAAGCCAATTCTCCAAAAATTTTATTTTTTCAAGGAACCTGGTTGTGGTAGTACACTGTACCTACTCTGTACATACGGTTGCATTTCTTCTGTAGCTTACAGCTGCGGGATATAACTTTTAATTTTATATAGAATATTTTTTGCATATTTGTTAAAACTGTCACCATGTTGTGACAGTATGTGATGAGACAGGTATTCTGTGAAAACATCAGTCCCCTCCACCTCCTTTGAGCAATACAAAGTAGGCCCTGAAAAGGGGGGTGTAGGCGGCAGACTGTTTTTTACTGCAGACATGTTTTAGTTACAATGCATAATACTGTTCTCTAAGGTGGAACATTGGAGGGTGGACCTTCAGGTAAATTATGCTTTATTGCAGCAGAAAGGATGAACGGACAGCGGTGAACTTCAATAGATAATCCAGGTTGCTTTAGTATATAAGGTTCTGAGGATTTCACTGTGGGAGGCTCAAGTTAAGGCCTAAAAAGTTGTTCTCTCAGATCAGAACAATTAAGTGCTGAGTCACCATCCTTTAGATCAGTGTTTCTCAATTTCGCTCCTCAGGGACCATTGCCCTGCATACTTTAGATGTGTCTCTGTTCCAGAACACCTGATTCAAATGAATGACCTCCTCTGCATGCCATCAAGTGCTGCAGACGCACCCACTTATTCAAGTCAGGTGTGTGGGAGAAGGGAAACACCTAAAGCATGCAGGGGAGTGGTCCCTGAGGAGGGGAATTGAGAAACACAGCAGTAGAGCCTAAGACTGTGATAACTGAGATGATTAAATTCAGGTGAGTAATTAACACACCTGAGCAGCATCGCTATCACAAGAATCAGCTGCTATGAGAGGAGAGGCATAGGGGAGAGAAAAAAGACACCAGGAGATACATAACACACAACTACCCTAGGAAAAAGACAAAAAGTTAAAGTCAACTAAGACACAAATATAAACTTTCAGGAGCAGTGGTTCCCAAAGTCAGGATGGGATCATCATCTTTATTTGGAATATTAATAGAACGGCTCCCTTTCTCTCTAGCTTCTAAACATCACTGTGCAGGCAGTGGCCAATCAGGCTGCAGCTTTTGTAGGTCTCACAGTGGCCTCGTAGTGCTTTGACTTGATTTCATGGTGTGTATATGGAACTTCTGTACATGTATGATATTTCACAAATATAATGACTTTCAAGCAGGTTTCCTCAAACCCGAGGTAAAGTTAATAGCATTGACTTAAAGCTGCACATGCATCTGCAGACTGGTATGTGTGCCATGTAGAAATGTGCCAAGAGTAGAAAGCATTACCCTATTAGTTCAGTGATTTTATTTATCTAAGTTTGCGATTATCTAATTTATTTTCAGCACCTCTGTAAAAAACTAATACAGGATGGAAAACTGCAGCAGACAAGAAGTGTGACATTTACATTTCATTAATTTGAATGAGGCTCTTGTTCCAGGCAACCTAATTGAAGTGCAACAGAAGAAGTTTCAAAATCCTACCGAGAAGCAGTATAAATAAAAGATAGAGTATTTCAGGATAAATTGGACAGTGGAAGAGAGGATAGAAGAAATAATTTAATGCCACAGCAGTATCAGCCAACTTGGAAAAAAAAAATATAAGTGGGATCCTGAATGGTCTTTTGGATGAAAACCATATCAAGCTGGCATAATTGAAACTGGACCGTGGCCTGGTGGCATGCACATGTGGCTCCTCTTTGCAGCCTCCTTTGCCAGTAGCAAACAGATTTTTCATTCAATAGAAGCAGCCAGTTGAGGGTCTGTGCAAGGGGGAGGATAACATGGAAAAGGCCTTAGCGCTGTTGGTGGGGCTGGAGAGAAGACTGGCTGGAGAGGGAGTTGCAGTAGCCCAAACAGAAGGCTCTGGAACCAGAGTGAGTAGTTTGCAGCAGGCAGAAGTCTGATGTTGGCTTTTGCAGTATCCAGGTGTGAGCTACTCTGCAAATTGTTCTAATTTTTTTTGGCTATCTCGGTCCTGGACACTGTGTGATCTGAGATCTTCAAATGAGAAAGAAATCACAAAATTTGCTGCATTAAGGCAAAGTGTCAAGATAGAAGCCAATGCTTGGCTTGATGTGAATCAAATGCAATGCAGAATATATCAAGAACTGTATTATAAATTTTACAAAAAAATTCTGGTTTCTTAATTTAGTAAACAGCTCAAAGCTAGGATGCAAAATAGACCATGTTTGTGTACAAATTACGGCTCCCCTCTCAACCCGCAGCCCAAGTAAAATATATGAGATGAAATTAATAAATAACAAATGGCCTCAAGGGTATCAAGGCACTCACCACCTCCTGTGTTGAACACACAAAAATAGTTGCCGGCCACGGGGATAAACTTGACATATTTTGTTTTTCTCAAATTAATGATTTCCTGCAGACATAGACATCTAATAATGATCTGCCAGGCAGTGATTGAGAGGAAATGGCTACAGATGCCTCACTCTCAAGTTTACATTTTGTTTCCCCATTATTACTCAGTTTTGAACTCCAGCTATTCCCCTGCTGCTCATGAATCTCAGGAGAGGCAAAGAATGGTATCCCAAAAAGGCTATGTTTGTGTCTCTTTGCTGTTCGTGAATGATGCTGTTAGTATTGCTTGTCAAGTCAGAGTGTGAGTGTATTTAAATTTTATCTTCATCTGAATAATTTGTTCTAATTTGCTTGCATAAATTCCACAATTTAGCCTGCCCACCTACTGATACACAGATCTACAACTTAACTTTTTAAACAGCGGAGGAACAGAAAGTTGGCAGCAGGTGCATGACACTTGATGATGTCTGATAAAAATAGATTGAAATGAATTTGACCAATGATTACCTTCATTATATAGTTATTTATAGCCTGAAATTTTGCTCAATTTACATCTTTCTTCAGTGCTCCATATGGAATATCTCGGTTTCAGATTCATCCGGGCCAATCAGCAAACAGAGTTTTGAGCAAAGATATTGATTGTACTCTGCCTATGGTTGTAGTTCAACAAAGGCAGTGAAGGAAGCCATTCAGTCTATATTGGTCACGTTTCCAAATATTGAGCATTTATAGTAGGAGCAAGATGAATCATTAAGATCTTTTATCGCTGGCAAATGTCAGGAATGTGGTCAGTTGTGTCGGTATGTGTTCCTTCCGTGGTGTTGGAATTTTCAGGAACCACTTCAAGGAGCTTCCAGGCGGATCCAGCATCATTCAGCTTGACACTTCTGACTACGTAGTAGGAGATGGTTGTTTACAGTGCAGTTTCTGGTAAGCTTCACAGAGTTGGCACATTATACACATTATAGCCTAACATTAAAACAACAAACATTCAGTAACTAATTGTTTCTCAGTGGCAGAAGGTCCAGACATTGTACAAAGGAAAACATAGAATAAGGGCCTGGTTTTTATCAGGCTAGTTAATTTGTTACACATCCAAAAACCATTTCTGCCAGGTATTTGCAAATTGCTGGAGGTATTTTGGAGCTCTATATGTGGAAGTGGTGCTCTGTTAGGCAGAAGACTGCGGCTCTAAGGAGAAGTTTTGGCAAACTGGGCAGTACTTTGTAGAAGTAAGCTTTTAGGCACTATAGCTGCCACGGGAGACTCAGGAATTCCTCAAATATGCATGAAAGAATCAAAGCAACACTCCAGGTATGTTTTTGATGAAGGAATAACATAACATGATAGAGCTCAAAATGTTTATATATATATATATATATATATATATATATATATATATATATATATATATATATATATATATATATACTGTATATATCATTATGCTTTATAAAATGTTTGAAATTTTTTGCTCCTGTTGACATTCTAAACACCTGTTGTGCTACATTGTCCCCTCCATAGCTTAGTTATTTAAGGATATACGTTTTTTCTTTCACAATAGTCAGCTGCTGTTCAAACCTTGGGTCCTTATGCCGTATTTTCAAAAGATGTTACACTTCATTCAGTAACACGATACATAAATGAAAGCCAAAGTGGTTCTTCAATCTAAATGCTGAAGTGTGCACAGTAAATTGCTCACAATGATTGAACATAGTGTCAGCAAATATGCTACATATCAATCAAGAAAAAAAAGGATGTTTCTGAAGACATAAGTGTACATTCACAGTTAATCTGACAAACAGTTTTAAAACTTTCTTTGGTCTGCGTTAAGAGAGACAGATGGTGGTGAGTAAGTATGCAGATCGCTGATTACGCCTCAGCGCTTGACACTTTATGCATTTTGAATTAATTGCATTATATCTTTTACTGTAAAGTCAGTGTATTATGGACACCAATTATTCTCAATTTCTACAGGCGGTATAACACTACTCAGCTTTTTGCTCTCTGCTTGGCACATATCTGTACCTCTGCCAAGCACCTTCCTTCCTTTATCCCTCTATAATACATTTGTTGCACTTACCGCCCACCCATTCTTTCACACACACACGCCCATCCACACAAACAGGAGTGACCTTGCCTCCCTGGGGAAGGGCCATGTTTAATTGTTCATCAGCACTTTTCTCAGTGTTCCGCAGGCGGTGAATTAAAGGAGAGGAAGAGATGGGGAGAAACGAGCAGGGAGGTAAAGAAGTTAGCTCCCTGGAGGATTCCTGGCCAAGAGGAGAGCAGAACATGAGACAGGAGAAAAGAAGGAGGAGGAGGAGGAAATCCAGGCATGTGCTTAATTGTTTTGGAAGCAGATGGAAAAACAATCAAGCAAACACATTCTCTAACTTAATCAACTCCAGCAAGATGAGCATTTTGAGAATAAGCCCCACAGCGTTGTAATTGTTCCATGTATATGTCTCGTTAGATTTCAACTAGAGAGCAGTAGCACTGATATATTGTTAACAATATGGTGAGTAACTGGGGAATGATATGGTATTTAAACCGTCATAAATCACCGTGAAACATTAAACCATTGCTTTAATGTTAAATATATTGGTCCCTCAGCTCTGTTGTGCCATGCGTGCTGACTAATCGTGTGCTGACCAAATAGGCTGTGGTGTGTGAAGTGATATTTGCTGATTTATTTACATCCATCTTTCCTCTACCCTTCTCATCCACTCTTTTTTTTATTTTCCTCTTAACACCTACTCTTGCCCCGTCTGTTTCTCCTCCATCACTGTGTATCTCTTCCTCTATTTCACTCTCTTTTCCTGCTCCAGACCTGCGACTAGATGGGGTGGCAGATAGTGATGAGCCAGCAGTGGCCATGCTCCGCTGCTTTGGCTAATGGAACTCCACTGTCTCTTCAAGGCCTCACAATATAGTCCAGGACCAGAGTCTTATCTTGTCATCTAAGTGTGGATGTGTGTGCACGTTTTTCAGCAGCATGTCAAAGACTAGCACCTCTCAGCATGTTTAGGATCAAAGAGAGCTTGCAAAAACCAAGCAAGAGGTGAGAGGGTGTGTCTTTAGATCCGTTATAGTTATTACATTTAAATGGCTCTCCTAAGACAAAGTGACGTGGTTCCTATTTCCAAACACATCGTCATTAGATTTCACGTAATGATACAGTGTAAGTGTAAAATTTTACACTTTATTGATAGGTATTTTATGTGTTTAACCAACTTTTTTTTTTTTACAAATAAAAGTCTAAATATTGTGACATTCATTTGTATTCAGTCCCATTGAGTCCGCACTTTACAAAACCAGCATTTGCTGTAATTGACAAAGTTTCGTGGAGTTTGTCTCTAATCATTTCAGGTATTCAGACATGGAAATTTGTGCCCACTCGTATCCAAAAGTGTTTAAGGTCATTTAGATTGAATGGAAAACTATAATTTTTAACATGTTGCCATAAACTCTTAGTTTTATTAATTCTTGACCGACTGGATCAGTCTAATAAATGAGTATGCTTTGGTCTAAACCATTTTGTTGTAGTCTTGTTTTATCTGTAGGTCCTTTGTTCATCTGGAGGTGTACCTTCCTGTCTCATATCCTTTACAACCTTTAAAAAGTTTCCTTAGGATTTCTCTGAGCTTAGCTTCATTCATCACAGCTTGATATATTGTTTTAATCTCGAATCGGCTTTGCACTTTTCCAAAATGTTATTCCTGACCAGTCTGCTGTACTTCCTCATTTTCATGATTCTATTTGTTCACTATTTTGATTTGTTAAATGTTTTGGAAACCCTGACTCTTTTCACCTCACAACTGTCCACAGCAGTACTTAGGCCATCTAGCTTAAATAATAATATAAACAAAAATTGATGTGTAACAAAAAATAAATAAACTTTATAAATACATTGCAAATACCATCAAAATAAACGTTTATTTATTTATTAAGCGTAGACATAAGTAAAAAATTTTACATGAAACTAAATAAACAACACTTGGATGTTTAAATAAGGATTTGCAACTTGTATAACTTTAGCAAAACAATTTCTTTCACCCTGGTTTTTTCACTGTACAGCAGGAGATTCTTATCGACGAAGCAGCCACCCACAGATCCAACAGATTTAAACTGAAGCATATTCTGATGGAGTTCTCTGCAGGAGACCCACTGAGGCTGATGGAAAGTTATATTACCGTGACAGAGGCTTACTGCAAATGGGCAATACAGAAAATCAGCAAAAGGTCCTCTTAATAAATGTAAATGTGTAATTCAAGACCCAAACCCATGCTGATTTGATTATGTTGGTTATAACCTGTCTGCTGAGCCTCACCCATGTTTCTTCCCATGAGACTTTGTACAGTGATGTCTTTTTATGGTTTCCTTGTTAGTTGTTTTATGATTAAAACATAATTAATGATTGATTAATAGAATCCAGTTCTATTAATCTGGCACCACTCTTGAATTATTTTAGTGTTTTATGTACACAAGCTGGGAAATCATGGTATATGAAACACTGCAAGCAGCTTTTAAGATTAGCTGCATGAATTCTGCAGAAACTAACCATAGGATCTGTATCAACATTTACAGTTTTAGACATACCAATGCAAAAATATTGAGTTAGCTGTGTACAAAAACAGAAAGGAAACTTACAAAAAATTATCTTTAGTATTTAGTATTTTTTTCTGTATTTTGATATGTGTAGTAGATGAGCCTCGTCACAGAGTAAAACAATACACAAGTGAGAGAGTGAATCTCTCACCTATTACTATTCTCTCCTATTCTCCTATTCCTATACTCTCTACATATTCCTATTCCTACTTTTAACCATAAAAAAAATCCCAAAAACTTTAATAAGATGTTCTCTCATTAACATAATGCACTACTTTGTGTTGCTATATATTTTTTAAATACCAATAAAATATACACAGTTCAAGTGTATGAGTACTTATGCACGGTAATGTAGCATCTCACTACTGAACATCTTTATTATTCCACTTAAGAATCTCACTCCATCCTCAAATAACTGTATGCAAACAAGAGGGTAAAATCATAAAGGAAATTATGCTAAAACGTAATAATTCTAAAAAGAGCCTTACAACTGTTTCCTGCTGATAAGACACTGACTACCCAAATCACACTACTCAAGATCAAAATCCGTAAGCTACCCTTTTACAAGCAAGCTACCTATACCTATTCCCCTTGTTCTATTCTTTTATGTTCTTATTTTTCAAATTTTTCATACTGACTGCCTCCTCTCCTTTTATGGCACTCATTTTTATTTCGCTGTGGTTCATCCCTCCCTTGTATTTCTTTTGGTGATGTGACACTTGTTAAGTCACTGGAACCACTGGCAAGCGGCACACACAGGGAGGCTGTTTTACAACTCATCCACACCCTAATAGTAATTTCACACTCGAAAAAGGCAGCAATCACAATATGCTCTCCATGCATTTTAAGATCCGAGGTTGTCGGATGACACAGTTGAAAACATTAAAGACAGCTTGAGTGGTTTTGATGTATGTGATCCTTTACTTTGGCTGTCCGACCCTTTAGTTGGTTAGAACAGTGTTAAAACACAACCGTCCCACTTGGTTGTTGTTATAATTAAAATCAAAGCAGATGCAATTCTTTCTACTTTGAGGATGCATCTAGATATCAAACTGTTTGATTCATTGTATCACACAGTATTCAGGCTAAGAAAACTAGAGTGATTTATGGCCTCAATTTATTAGTCAAGTGGCCCAAAGTAAACAAATATGATGAAAAGTTCTTGTTTTGTGCTCTTGTTTGAAGTTTTATTTTCATCTATTCTGGCTCATTTTGATTTGCTTCTGCCAGACTTTGCGCTCCATGGATGCACTTGAATAAGATTTGTTTACTTTGTCACACTGCCTGCAGCACTTCTCTTCCATCCAGGTTTATTTCTACGTGTTGATAAGTGGGGATGTTTTTCTTTTCTTTCTCTCTGCCTCTCTTTTTCTCTCTCTCTCTCTCTTTGTTTTGGGGCTGACAGCATTATTTGCAATGGAGCTTTATTTTGGTGGGTTCTCAAAACGTAGAGTTTGATGCACATGATTGGAACTTGCCTTAGAGAAGAGGTGCAGAAATATTTTAATTAGTAAGCACGGTTTTTTTGAACCTGTGATTGACAGCCAGATGAATGTGAGGCTTGAGGCAGGAGAGAAAAAAAGTGACTGCATGAGTAAGAGAGTGAGAGGAAGATGCATAGACGAAAGAACACAAAACATTTTAGGTGGATGATAAAAGATTTTATGCCAAGGAAAGAAACTTAAAGCACACCTGATTTGAAATGGTTGTTTATTCTGACATAACCGGTATCTAATTGCTTCTCTGAAAACATCTCCAAACATCATTGTATAAAATGCTATATGTTGATTAACACACGAGTTATAATTAGATGAACTCAGAAGTGTTGCCAGCACTGTTTTATCCCAAATTCAAGTTGTTGTTTCCCTTCTTTTTAACTTCATACTTTATCTTACTGAGTGATTATCATCCCTACACTCACAGTGTAGGGATGATAAAAACTCGCAAAACTACAAGGTTTGTTTTGGGCAATACTTTTAAATAAAAAAAAGGCTCGTCTCCAACTGACTACTGTCATATCATCAATTCCTCCACAGCTGGAGGTTTTGCTGAGCCGATTCCTCTTTATGCCCTTACAACATCATTTTGTCTTTCAACTCCACATGTTCCCAGATTTTGGATTCTGTTGCTCCATTTTCAGGACCAAATCAGAACCCCTGCTAAATGATGTCACATGCTCCATCAGACAAGTTGAATGAAAGTGGAAAAAAGATAAACTGCATTTCTCTTTAAGTGAATTGCTAAATAGTATAGCAAATTACTATAATATAGTATAGTATAATATCAATACCATAATGTCAATATCTTTTTTATTATCTTTTATTTCCACCAAGGGTCAGTCACATAGTGTTATTTAAAATTATAAACTTGGTACAAAATCTTTACACCTCTGTTTCAACAGATACCAAAAACAAATGTTTTTAGTTATAGTTAACTTAAACATTTGTTTTTAAGTTATGGTTGCCTTTTTCATCCTGTGCATCATTCTCCCTTGGAGTACCAGAAGGTTCCATTGTTGGTTCTATCTTGTTTTCTTTGTACATGTATATGTATTTGATTTTATTTTCCACCCCAGCCTTAATAGTATCACATTGTCAAAGTTTGTTTCTTTGGCCTCAACTTTCAAGGAAGCTTCAAATTCATTCTATTGTCAGAGGTAGCTCTTCCAGTTTCATCTAAGTTAAACTTTTTCTCCGTCGTTGTGACCTAGAAAAAGCTATTCATTCTTTTTATCAGCTCAAGACTTGATTATTGTAATGTACATTATATCAATAAATGCCATACCTTAATGAATGTTTCCTATTTCTGCTGATTAATTGCAGAAATAGGAAACATCCTATGAATGATGAAGCAAAAAAAAAGATAAGGCTAAAACCTCTTCTAACTGGAAGCATGCAAAAAAAAAACACATTATTGCAATAAAAATATGCAAAAAGAAAACAAGACGAATTTCACCTTGTGAAAGACAGACCCTGACTCATCCTACCACCCGCTTAATTCTTTCTACCTTATAGAATGATAGTACATTTAACTTTATTTGCATGAGCAGGAAAAATATCCTGTATCTAAGAGTCGACTTCTGTCTCATAAAGTTTAGTAATTTATTTAAAGCAAATGCAAAATTTGCCCAAGCTATGATTGTAAAATGCATTTTGAAGATCACAGATGTTTCTAGTTGGCAGGCTTGTTACTATGGCAGCATATTTTTTGGTCACTGCCAAAGAGTGTGTATTCACAGTGGTGAGGCCACAGAAACCTTAAATTCATGTTGGCATATAGCAAAAAGATTTTTACTTTGAAACCAGGAAAACATGTTATTCCCACTTCACATTATATTGTACTAAATATTTATTGGCAACAACCAAAAAGAAATGATTTTGATATTTAACCCATGCGGGGATAGGTTACTCAGGTTTGGATTTCTAAAAGTAGATTCAGAGTTCCCATTTTGGAAGCTAAAATGAAGATTTCTGGCAAGCAAAAGCACTGAAGACCTTTGTGTCTGTGAGAAAAGCTGTAATGGCGAAGTAATTCAACAGAGCTGGTGGATTGAATGGCACAATATTTACAAAAAAAGAAAAATAACATTTTAATAGATGTGGCTGCAGAATCATTATTCAAAACACAGACCATCCAGCCACAGGGTGCTATAAGGAGAGAACAGTTTTTCTTTCAGTTCCAACTTTTCAGTGATCTGGTATTTTCCAGGTTCTAAATTTGACTTAAACCAAAGTGTATAAAACCACATATCTCAGATTTCAACAAGTACTTTTTAAATAAACCATCATAAAGCTAAGATAATAAAAAGTTCTTAAAAAAACTAGCTTACCTCAGAAATATGCAAAAACGGAAAGAGAAAACTAGCCAAAAGAAAAGGACAGAATTTATGCAACAAGGTTTCTCAGGTCGGGGATTGAATTCCAGATGGTAATGTTGAGGTAAAACTCTCTGTATGAGGAATGCTCATTCTAATATGTCTGGAAACATTTTGCTTCTTGGTGGGATTACTTGTGTTGAAATAACAAAAACAGAAGATATTTGAAAGAAGGAAACATAAAATTTCACATTATCATATTTGATACTGTCAAGTTATTTAGACACGTCCAGTAGCGCAATGGATAAATCATCTGACTGTGGATCAGAAGTTCAGTTATTTAGGTTATTTATATAAACTAATCTCAAAGCACTTTAAAAGACAAATTCTATTTATACACAAAAATATGTACTCAATTCATTCAATCATTCAGCACTAAAGTAACATTACATATGTTACTGTAATAGCATAATATACTGAAACAGGCAACAGGTAATTTTGAGTAAAGATTCAGATTTGAAGATTTAATTTTGATCACTGATTCAGTTACTGTTAATGTTTTTTTTTAAGTAAATAGTAATCATATCTATTCTATTCTAATCTATTAATCTTTCATGTGTAATTGTTAACTCGGTGTAAAGTAAAATGGATTAAATTGATTTTAAATAATTATTTTAATCAATACACAAACTGGTTGGTTTCTATCATTTAAAGTAACTATCGCCAACACTTTCAGTGGATGTGATAAGAAGCATGAAAGGAGAGCAGAAGAAGGGTTTCTACTGTTGTTTAAAATCTAATAAGAAAACCAAAAAGACACAGATGTTGCCTTTCAAAACACAAATTCCTTCATTGTGTCTGCATATCAAATAACCCCATATGGAGTCCCAGTTCCAGCTTTGACTGCCATCCAACTATCACTGACAGTGTTAATGAAGAGAGAGCAGCATCCAGTTTTTTTTGTCTTTGTCTCCTCTCACCAGGGTGACGTACACACACAGATGCCAACCAACAATGCCACTGATCCAGACAGTAATTAGTTGTTCATGACTCCCTGAAATGTAGCTGGCCCGCCTGCTGCGCCTTCCAGTCTGCTACCAGCGGAGCAGACAGTCATGTAAGCACCGATTCAGATGGAATTAGTCTGTAATGCGCCAACCTAATTTTACACAAAAATCCTTATCAAATCCTGAGATTAAACTGAGGCTGTAATAACCTGCCACTACTTAGGGTTATTACTTTATGACTAATCATATTATAATGTACAGTAATTAAACATAGATTTTCAGGCCATCTTATACACACAAAACACATATGTTGGACCTCAGCAAATTAAAATGGCAAATTGTATTCAAAACAATTTAGCAGCAGAAACTACCCTGAAAGAATCTGCGTCTATAGATGCTGTGGGTTGTTTAAGTCTGTCATATAAATCACAGAGGAAAGTCACACTGCTTCATTCATTCCTCTCTACTGTGTAAATAACACACAGATAGACTTTAATATAAACAGAAATGAGTGACATTTAAGACAAGTGTGTAGATTCCAACATTATCGTGCATGTGTATTATTTCGTCCGTCTTTATCATCTTTTCATTTCCGCCTTTTGGCTACTTTGAAAATCATGGAGATGCCGGCCACCGCCTCGGATTGTTGCAGTGCATTGTGCTTTCATATTATGCGTGAGACTGCACCTACTGTATTTCTCTTCTTCTAAACATCTCCAATCTCATCTTCCTATCACTCTCATCTTTATTTCCTGTAAATCTTTATGGCAAGCTGTTTACAAAGTTGACATTTAGTGCTTAAAATGTGTGGGATTTTATTAATCCCCTTACTTCTCCTTTATCTTCATCTCTTCTCTTTATTCAAGGCCTGCTGAATCATAGTTGCAACCAGAAGTGTGATGCTGATATACTCTCTCTCTCTCTCTCTCTCTCTCTCTCTCTCTCTCTCTCTATATATATATATATATATATATATATATATATATATATATATATATATATATATATATATATATATATATATATATAACTTGAGATTGACGAGATACAACACAAATGCTACGGCAAAAAGGAGGAACCTGGATGTCAGAACTGTGGGGACTTAACTACAAGTCCCCACCCAGTCAGGGGATACACAGCCCCATTGAGCGAATCAGAGCTGAACGAGACAGCTGCTGACCTGAGAGAGAAAATCATGACCCGAATGACAACCAGACCTCCTCGGCGCCAATTACAACGGCTGAGTGAAGTACCATCAGAGATCATTGAGAATGTGAATGCAGCATTGAGAACAATCCCTACCAACACCATAACAGAAACCAATGAGCTGATCTACAACTCAGCAACAGTGATCCTTGAGATACTTGGCTATAAGAGCAGCCATGAGACCCAATACCCACCATGGAAAAGACGGTTAGAGGCTAAAATCAAGGTAACAAGGAGGGAAGTGAGCCAATTGTCAGAGCTCCACAAGGGTACAATGAAAAGACCAGTACCCAGAAAGTACAGGCAGATGCCCATACCTGAAGCACTTGAGACTGCCAAACAGAGGCTCCAAGCCTTGGCCAGCCGCCTAAAGAGATACACAAGGGAGAATGAATCCAGAAGGATTAACCGGCTCTTCTCCACTCAACCAGCTAAGGTGTACTCTCAATGGCAGGGTAATAACAACAGAGTAGACCCACCAAGGCTGGAGACTGAACAATACTGGAAAGGCATATGGGAAAGGGAGGCGTCCCACAACAGCAATGCACAGTGGTTGATCTCTCTACGAGAGGACCATAATAACCTCCCTGAGCAAGCCTTGGTAACCATCACTGTGACAGATGTCCAAGAAAGAGTCTCAGGTATGAAAAACTGGACAGCACCAGGGCCTGACATGATCCATGCCTACTGGCTAAAGAAACTCACTGCCCTCCATGAGCGACTGGCAGGCCAAATGAACCAGCTGCTACAAAGTGGGACTCACCCTGAATGGTTAACTGAAGGGTGGACAATCCTAATCCAGAAGGATCCATCAAAGGGTCCAGTCCCACCCAACTACCGACCAATAACCTGCCTCTCCACAACATGGAAGCTCATGTCAGGCATCATAGCGGCCAAGATAAGCAAACACATGAATAAACACATGAGCACGGCACAGAAAGGTATCGGTGTAAATAGCAGAGGAGCCAAACACCAACTCCTCGTAGACCGCACAGTTGCCCGAGACTGCAAAACCCGACACACCAACCTGTGCATGGCTTGGCTTGATTACAAGAAAGCCTATGACTCAATGCCGCATACTTGGATCATTGAATGCTTAGAGATGTATAACATCAACAGGACTCTGAGAGCCTTCATTGCAAACTCGATGAGGCTGTGGAAAACCACCCTTGAAGCCAACTGCAAACCACTTGCACAAGTGTCCATCAAATGTGGCATATACCAAGGAGATGCTCTGTCCCCGCTACTGTTCTGCATAGGCCTGAACCCCCTCAGCCAAATTATCAACAAGACTGGCTATGGATACCGACTCAAAAATGGGGCCAACATCAGTCACCTTCTCTACATGGATGACATCAAGCTGTATGCCAAGAGTGAGCGAGACATCGACTCACTAATCCACACCACCAGGATCTACAGCACGGACATTGGGATGTCATTCGGACTAGAGAAGTGTGGTCGACTGATCACCAAGAGGGGGAAGGTCATCCGCACAGAAGGGGTCTCACTCCCAGAAGGAACAATAGCAGACATAGAGGACAGTTACAAGTACCTAGGTATACCACAAGCAAATGGCAACCTCGATGAGGTCACAAGGAAAGGAGCCACAGCTAAATACCTCCAACGAATAAGGCAAGTCCTGAGAAGCCAGCTCAATGGCAAGAACAAAATCCGTGCGATAAACAGCTATGCCCTGCCAGTAATCAGATACCCTGCTGGAATAATTAGCTGGCCAAAGGAGGAGATAAAAGCCACGGATATTAAGACTAGAAAACTACTAACAATGCATGGAGGGTTCCATCCCAAATCCAGCACCCTGAGACTGTACACGAGCCGCAAGGAAGGAGGCAGAGGACTAGTGAGTGTGAGAACCACAGTCCAGGACGAAACAACTAAGATCCATAAATACATCAGGGACAAAGCCTCAACAGACAATGTGCTCAGTGAATGTCTCAGACAACAGGGAACGGAGGTTGAGGTGCCAGAGATACCATCATGGGAGGACAAGCCCCTACATGGGATGTACCACCAGCAAATAACCCAAGTGGCTGATATGGAGAACCAGAAAACCCCATGCAGACAGAACCAGGCTGGGATTCAAACCCAGGACTTTCTTACTGCAAGGCAGCAGTGTTGCCCACTGAGCCACTGTGCGGCCCTGATGTTTTATTCACACCAAAGGAGAATTTAGAAACTAAATAACCAAACAGTGATGACTTTAGATTGTGGCAGGAAGCCGGAGCGCCCGGAGAGAAACCTGCAAACAGGATGTTAACTTTTGATAGTTTGTATATTATGTTACCCTTCAGTAATAATTAGATTTAAATAGAGAAAATGGGCACATCGACTACCTGCTGCAATAGTTCACACTACAGGATTTTTGCTCCTATTTTTCCCCTTACAACAATCTTAGAAAGTTGGCCTTAATAAGAGTGTGTGGTGTGTTATGGTAGACCGTCGTTGCCGCTCCGACCCAAATCAGGGGTTTTCCCCACTGGGATCTTAACGCAGCCTGTTGAATGTAACAGGTAGCTAATCAGGAAGCTGGATCCTCCTCCCTGCTTTCTGAGGGGAAATTAAGGAGGGGAATCCCAAACAGCTGACACGTTGCAACCCGAAGTCCAGCGGACATTGGAGATGATATGTGGAAACAACATTAATGTTTATTCAACATGCAAAGAATATAGAAATGACAAGGGGAGGAGTTGGAGTGAAATTGCTACCGCAGTTGATAAACCCGGTAACTTTTCAGCTGTTCTTCCTTAACGTGACGTAAATAGGTTTTATTAATTTTCATTCAGTCAGGACTTTACGCTGACACTAGCAACATGCATTGCAGGTAGATTGTAGTAAAGCATTGATTAATGTATCACAGTATTGTAGCTTGCAGTGTTGATGAGGAGGTATGAGTGCCTGTTACATTACACACTCCACTGTGTACTTTCTCTTAAGCCCCACACTAAGATGGGATGAGAGTGAAAGAGGTTTCAGGATGGATTTTTACATGATATTAAAGGGATCAGAATTAGGGTGACGGAAAAGCTTAGCCAATATGAAGTGATTCGAGTGGATGACAAAAGAAACGGTGAATCTCTGAGGAAACATAAAAGTTAATTTTCAGGACACAGTTGTCATTGATGTTCTATGAGAAATAATGAAACTCTATATGCACATTTCTACCTACTGTTGCTTTACCACTGAAATAAAACTAAAACTATTGATAAGTACCCGATCTCAAGTTTCAAGTAGAAAAAATATTGAAGAGTGGAACAGAAATCAAGGAAAGCCTGGTAAATACAGACACAAGAGACAATTTGTGGGAATTACCAAAAGATAGGAATGAAACTGCATACACTTTTAGAAAGGGAACTACCTGATACAGATCTCTTTAGTATCTATTCTTATTGTTATGGAATATGAATTGTATTCTTCAAAGACGACTGTGTGTAATGTCCCACCTTCTCTGTGATCATAGCTTCGCTCCTCGAGCCTGATTTCTCTTTTTACTTCTTTGCTTGTAATTCTGGATCTTTTTGAACTGAACACCAATTCAGAAAAATCTGACAGGAGAAAAATAAAACCACAAGCCTCCTTCAAGCAACTCTTGGGAATTACTATAAGATCACACACACACAGGGGAAAATAGAGTTTCCTAATACCAATTAAAGTTCTGAAGGTTCAAGCAGAAAAGTTTCTCTTATTTTTAATTGCAACATGACATTAAGGTAATTCAGGTTGCTCATTACATGTTGGTTTTCATCACCTCTTTTGACGCTTCTAGTGCTGCTGACTGCAGCTTTGCTAAGGCTGCTTGATAGCTCATCTGGCTGAGTCACCTGGCTCATGTTTAAAATGCTAATGGGGATTATCTGAAGATGATAATCTCATAGGAGGAGTATGCTCACAGGAGCTCGAATAAATTTCACTTTATACATTATTTGTAATAAGAATAAAATCAAACCAGAAAAAAAGCAGACTTGTCAAAGAATTAACATTTTTCTGTTACTGTAGTATCAGATGCCTGAATATTTGTATATATGCATGAGAGAAATGATTTTTAACTTGGTAGAAAGCAGTCAGGAAGGTTCAGGCACTTGCAGGATAAGATTCAGAATTGTAAAGAAGCTAAGAGAAAAAATAAAAAAGACAGCATTATAAAATAAAAAGACTGGGGAGAAGAACTTGAGAGACGTTTAACATGTAAAAATTTATGTTTCTCAAGAGAAACTATCTCTAAACTGATTGAACATTAGTTTATCTACAATAAATTACCCTTCGGAGGAAAACACACTTTCTCTCACAATTATTTAATAAGAAATTTGCACGATTTGCATAAAGAGTAGCTACTTATAAGCTGGTTCTTTAGACTTCATCCTCTTCAGAGAGTGTAAAATGTAATTATTCTGGTTTTTGAGAATTTAGTTGATGTTTCTTGGAGCTTTTAGTGAATACTGATGACAATTTTGTTAGATTGTTTTCATTCCATTTTATGTCCAGCCATAAATAAATAAAATAAAATAAGCAGCTGATTCTCTCTCAGAAGTTTTCACCAAAAACACTCCAGCTGATTAACAACAACCTTTTTTAAGGAGGTTTTTATGTTGTTCCACATTTAAAATTAGAATCTTGTAACATGTATTTATTGTCTCTTACTGTCTGTTTTTAAGCGTGTGGTAAAAACTGTTGAGACATAACATTTGTCTCTAAGCAAATACATTAGTTTGTACATTCATCAGTTAAGATTTTAGGAGCTTCAAGATGGTTTCTCGTTACATAAATATCTAGCCGAAACACTCCAGATAAGCATGGTATGTTTACATCTGTGTCTTCTAGAGAAAATCCTCCAAGCTCCCTGATTCTTCTGGAAAACAAAACTCCCCAGGACTCACCTCGCTGTTACTCATCTGGTTTACTGCCAGATCATCTCATTTATGACTCTCAAGGCAGCACTTTAAAACTTGCCCCTATGCACTTTAATGTTCAGGTCTGGATCAGCCTCAACATTTCTGGATCAATTGTTTGCTCTTTTTTTGCCAGCACTATGCACTATGCAGCCTAAATTTTCTTCTACATACAGTAGTAAGTTAAGCTGTTATTCATTTTTTTATTAGAATGCAAAAGGTGGCAAACTAATGTGAATTGTAAACAACCCAAAACAAGTATTTGCTGTAATACTGTCTCTGACCCGAAACAACTCTCATTGACATGTTTTTACTGGGTTTGGGAGGGGAGGTCAGTAAACACCTGAAAGCCGAGCCAGCAGGTGGCAGCAATGCACGTTTGAGTTGTTGGCCAACATGAAGAAAAAGAAGAAGACTGGTATTGATCCCAGTGCATCTTTGCCTGCTGATGACGTTGGTTCTGGTGCTTTACAATGATTCCTATCGCGGTAGCCTTGGACTCAACTTTGTAGTTTAGCTGTGCTAGTTCATTCAATTCTGTTTCATTTTTCTAATCACCTTATTTGATTTATGTGGGGATTGCATTTCATACAGTTCCTGTTTATTCATGGCAGTCTTTTATAGGTCAGTACTTTTTTTCCACTAATGGTGACTTTGTTTATCTTTAGGATGGTAATGGTGATGAGTCTTTAGGGCAAATGGACATTGGGATCTGGTTGGTGAATCCTGGAAACAGAAATGTCCTGAAGGTGTCCTGATGGTGACTCTCTCAACGCCAGATCTTCATTCAGCAAACCTGAAAACTGTTACTGAAGGGGAAGTTGTTCTGGAATAGCAGACAATCCTGCTGGAAGCTGGGTCTCCTTTTTGGGCTCAAATTTAGACTCAGAAATATCCTCCTGTTCATTGTTTTGTATGTTCATGTTTAAAATCTTTGACATGCCGAAATGTTTACCCCCCTTTTTTCTATGTTTAAAATATTACCATTACATTATTTTTTCTATATAATTGTGAAAAATAAATGTAATAAATTTTTATGTAAAGAATAACAGTTGACATACAGAAGATTAATGTGTAATGTTAAAATATATTTAGTCATTTTAATAAACGCAATGACTTCTAATAAGTATGAGAAACAAATACTGATAAATATGAGTAACAATTACTGATGTACATGATTAAAAAGTTGAGTTAATTTCTCATTAACATTAGTTTTAAAAATGGGAGTTTGTAAAGTAGTGTGGTCAAGGATCAGCAAGGTGAACAAAAAAAAACAGCATCAGCCACCAGTTCCAGATTCTTCTGATGACTTTTATTTGTTTCTTTTGACAACCATCCTTTCTCCCTGAGCTTCTCCTTCTTCTTTTTGGTTTTAATGGCGGTTGGCAAGCAACTTAATGGTGTGCATTACCGCCACCTACTGGTATGGAGTGTGGATCAGGACACAACTCTCCCTGAGCTTCCAAGAACTCACTGTTTTAATAGCCAATTGGCAACACACCTGCACTTGAGTGGACCAAGCCACAATTAAACAGGTAAAAAAAAGAAAAATAAAATTATTAATCTAATTTACAAACTCATCTACATAACAAAATAGTCTGCAAAATAAACCCTGTAATACAAGATAATTCAAAAAGTTACTTTAAAGATAAACAAACAAAGCAATACTCCAAAGAAAACCCTCTAATTGGTAGAACCCAGCAAAGTAATCAACGGCATCAAACAGCCAATTAAGCAGGAAATACTGGGCCGGTCTCTCCCATACTCCTGCCCTGCTGCAAATTTACAAGGGACAAACAATGGTGAGTAAAAAGGAACACAAATACCATAAATATACTTTGAAACAAAATAAACAAGTTCAACCAATAGTCCAGAAGTAGTAGCTTTAACCTACACATATAAGTAGATGGAAACTGCAACATAATGCTAATACAAACAAACCCGGGATAGTAAGTGAAGCAAAGTTGCAAACTAATGTTTAAATTTAAGCATAATGACCAGCTACAGAAAGTAAACGTGTCAGAAATAAGAATAAGGGACAAGTGGTGAACACAAACTGAACTACTTTGTCACAGAGTTATTTTGTAACAGGACTTTATGTAAATAGACTTTGATTTGTTTGGTTTTTGATTTTGCAAAAACTAAACAACACAGTGCAACCTCTTACCATGTGCTGCTTTAGATTACTAATTTGAATTTATAGTCATACAGACCAGGAAATATTTTTGCAGCTGTATTTCTCGGAGTTAGTAATAGAGTAGCATCCATTAATACTTCAGCTTAGTGAATAGTGACACTAATTTTGGTTTTAAAGAATAATTACTCCTTTGCCAGTTTAAATGCATTAACTCCAACATTAAAAGCAACCTCATTTATTATAAGTAGCAAAAAAAAGACTATTAATTTATGCATGTCAGATAAATTAGTTGAATTTAAATACTTGAATTAAGAGAAAACACTTTAGACTTTGACAAAATGTAAGAAATCTGCTTATTTAAAAATTTAGAACTCACTAATTTGCTTTATTTTGTGAAACAAATGTACACTATATTCAGAATTTTTTTCTTGCATATTTCTGGGGACAAAGGTTCTGTTTTAGTTGCTGACACATAGGTAGAGGCATTTTAAGGCAACATTACAAAACATCTGCTTCCTTGTGACATCATGGGAAAATTAAAAGAAATCAACAAGAGATTAAAGGAAAGTATTGTTGTTCATCAAGTCTGGTTCATCCTGTGGTGCATTTTCCAGATCTCCACAGGCACCATGCCAAGATTATATGCAGGAATAAACATGATAAAAAAGCATCACACCATTCAGAAAAGGAGAGATGAATGTGTTTTCCTGTGAAGTGTGCATATCAACCCCAGAACAAAAGCAAAAGACTATCTGAAGATGCTAGCAAAAGTTGGTAAGGGAATGCCATTTCCAACAGTGAAATGAGAAAGCCATTGCTCCAAAAGCAGCATATAAAGCTAGATTACTGGTTACAAGTTTCTCAGTGACAAAGACCTTAAGTTTGATGGAAATATTTTGTGAGTTGATGAAACTACAGCTTAAGTGTTAGGTCATAATGACCAAAGGCAAGTTTGGGAGGAAGAGGGTTATTCTGAGAACATCACCCCAAGGGAAAGAGCAGGAGTGACAGCATCATGTTCAGCATCAGACAAAGTCTATTTAAATATTGTCCACATGGTTTATTATTAATTGGGTTCTGTCCAGATCCACCTGATGACTTTTCTACATCCCTTATCGCTAATGCGTCTCCCCACACAACTGACCACATGATTGAAGAAATACAAAGGGGAAGCTACAGATGTTTGGCCTCCATCTTTCTCATCCTTCTTTTCTTACTGTATTTCTCTTTGCTCCCCATCTCCCTGGTGGGCCTGCCGAGCTGTCACACAGTACTGGAGCGTGTCCTTAACCGTGTTTTGTCATCCTGTCATTCTGTCTTCTCTCCAACCATCCATCCATATGTCCATTCACCCATTCTTTTCTGAGACCCCAAGTCTCCACGGCCCCTGTGGGATTTCTGGATGACCAAAGAGAAGACCTTCATTGCTCTCCATCTGTGTATGGTACTTGAGTGCATGTGTTTTTGTGTGTGTTTCAGACTGCAAAATATGCCTGGTTGGGATTTCCAGATGAGCAGTCATGGAGCAACTGCCATTGTTGATAATGTCACTTATTCTCTCTCTGTTCTTTGCTTAAAGCTCACTTTGTTCTCTAGTAACGCTCAAAGATGTTAACACGACTAGTCAGAGATTCTTAAACACAGCGACTAGCCTTTCCACAGTCTGTGTGTATAGTCCATGCATCGGCGTGTGTGTGTGTTTGGGGTGTATGTGTGATGAATGGGCCAGTGCCAAGCAGTGTTCCCTCTGTGGCCTTGGATCAATCTGCTTATCTGTTAGCTGCCAGCACTGCCAGTGATTAACGACCAGCTCCACACACAGCACATCCTTATTCATTACCGCACACGTCACACACATGCCGGTGCACGTGTAAGCAAGCTTGTATATGTGCATGCACATACACACAAGGCATCCTTTTTCATTATGGCCGACGACCACGGTGGGGACAGTCTTGAGCTGGAAGGCAAGAAGGGTAGAAAGATGAAGGGAGGAGGAGATTGGAGGGATGGATGGGTGTAGCTTAAGTGTTGAACCACATGTGTCTCTTAATATCTATTTTTTTTTCTTTTTACAGTGTCTATCTTTACTTTTTCCATCACTAAAACCATTCTTTATTTACTTGTTGTAGTTTTTATTGATCTGTTCATCTATATTTTTAGTCCCATCACTTTCAAGTTTTTGGGTGTGAGACTCCCTCAGCTCTTACCCTCTGCATTGTTTCTCATTTGTCCAATCAGAATGAGCAATGCCAGCCAAGAGACAGAGTGGAAAGAAGTAGGAATGGAAAAGGATAGGGTAAGACGAACGATGTTTCACAAGTCACACTAGAAAGAAAAAAAGGAACCACCTTTTTTATTTCACTTATGAATTAGGTATTAGTGGCCTGCTATATGATACATGGTGTGCTACAGCGTGAGGACATGTTTTTTGTTTTTTTTGCCAGCTACGTTTCTCTTTACTGTAAACCGGGTTTGTCTCAAAGAAGGATACACACACACACATCTTCCTGTCCATTTGTATCTTTAGCTTGATAAAATTTTAAAAAGTTTCAGAACTATAGTCAAAATAGAATATCAACAAAATTTGATACAAGTGGGTTTCTTAATTATGCCCTGAGTGGCATGATGAAACCAATTATGTCCTCCAGAAAAACTGTATTTTTGGTCTGATCAAGCCTTTCTTAATCTGAAAAAATTCTTCACCCCTGTATTTTGTCAAGCACCCTTTCTTTCAGATTTGAAAGACCACTTTGATCACTAATCCAAAAATGTTACATTACTGAAATTGGAAACTAACTCAGAACTGTACCGTAGTTCACTTCTTGTCAGATCTGAACTACAGTACAGTTCTTGTCTGTAGTTGTCTGGAGCATTTTGAGCATTGTTCAAAATGCTGCCATGGAGTTTGAGCAACTTTACATAAAGAAAAAACTGAAGTTGCATTTATCTTTAAATGTAACTTAATAAATGCATAAATGAATCATGGAAAGCAGGAGGGCAGAGATGCCTGACTATGTTTGAAATGAGCCCACGTGTTTACCTGAATAAAGAGTGCATAAATGGACCATAATTTTGATATTAATTAGCATTTAGAATAATCAGCTAGTCCTTCAGTGCATAAATGCATTTTTGATTGGCACTAAATTCAGGTGTGAATAACTGCAAAAGGTGACATTATAGACACATCTGAATGAATGTACCCACATGTTAATTTATTCTGTACTACACCAATCCAACTTTTTTTTTACTGACAATTACACGGGTAAGTGTAGCCAATATATCACAGATGAGTTATTTTTATATTCATGTGTTTTGATTATGCTTGCATAAATCAGAATAGCGATTCTCTTAAAGAGGGACTCACAATCTAGGGACAAGTTAAAAGTAGCCGATATTAAAAACATCTTTATCAGATCCCTTTGTCAAAATTTCAATACAATTTTGACTTATGACAATTAAAGACAGAAAATAAGTCAATTACTATCCCAATATTAAAGACTTTATTTTATTTAAAAAATGATTCTGTTGGTATCAGTTCAACTAGTTATCTGACATAATAGCACAGCAAAAAATAGACAAACAATTTAAATTGTATGCACTTTAAACATGCCTAAACAAGTGCCTCAACAAAGTGGAAGACTTAATTTTTGAGTTTTCTGATAGCCTATCTGTATTAGAATCTGTATTCATGAGCATCTGTAATTTAACGACCTCTTGGATCATGCTTCATGTGCATGCAAGGTGGTAATAATTTGTCTGATTGGACCAGTTATAAGTCTTTCTGGTTGGTTGTTATTCTTTGGAGTTGTGGTAGATATTACAAGCTCTACAGGTCATGACATGATGTATAGTTGGTACTTGAAAATAAAATCTGGCAGTATCAACTTGCTCTCACTGCAGCCATAGCCACCAAAGAATCATCATCAATAAAAACCAAGAAAAACACATTTGTCATAGTCAATAGACTTTAAAGCAAAGACTTGCTAGAGTGTTTTATACTGTGAACACAATCTGGCATTGTGTAGAAGGCCTTGTAAAAAATAGATTTTGAGGATTAAATTTATAAAAATGTTTGATCACCTAAGATTTATAGTAGTAATCATTTCAAATTGCGATTAACCTAATAAAATCTAATCCTCACATGACACTTTACATAGTTATTTCTGCTTAGTAAAAAAAGTACTTCGAGTGGTTTTTCTCCCCTGTGTTTTATTTTGTCTGTTTTTGGGTAGTCAGTTTAGCTTAGAAATATTTCATGGTTATTTAATTTCTGCGACAGACTGCCGGACCCCACCTCTTGCTCGCTGGAGATAGCTACCAGCACCCCTTCTGACCCCACTAGGGACAAGTGTGTACAGAAAATGGATGGATGGGTTATTTAATTTTCAGGAGTTAGATTTGACCCACTTGCCAAAAACTTTTGTTTTTGTTTGTCTGAGTTGAACCATTTAACTCTTAAAAGCACTGTGGTCAATCACAACCATATAAATTATTAGAAACAGAATATCTCAGGTATGTATCAATTTCCACATCATCAGGATGTTTTTAATGGGGTAGAAGATCATTAGATTGCTTTTAAGTCATGACCTAAATTGCCTCTTGATTTTTATAATCTTAGATCTACTCCATGAACATATTCTATAGAGATTTTATTCTCAAAAATGACAGGAAGGGATGTTTGCTTTCAGTTCGTGAAAGCTTAGTGTGACCTGTCCCATGATTTAATCAATGGAAATTCAGCAAGCTGTGTGTGTAATTGTGCTTTGTACTCATCAAAACAGGGAATGCAGATTTTATCAATAAATTTGTGCTGCTGGCTTGAGATGGCTGTAGGGAGTTAATGAACTGAAGAGGGATTTCACACAGCATTAAGCAGCTATGGCCAACAGATGCTCATTAATATATAAATCAATCCAAGCTACGTTACAAGCATTTATCTTTAAATCACATTCAACTTGTTTGCTAAAACTACTTAATGCATACTTCATGACAACAATGAGGCATGACTTCAAAATCTAAAGGTTCTCACCAATTTGTCAGACACATTTTTCATGCGGGCTTGTATTATTTGATTCTCTGTTGTTTTAAGTGATTCTGATGATAGAGAGATAAAGCACATTCAGAACAATCTCGAGTGACCTCATAAAACAAAAATTTTAATGTCTAATTCTGAACAGTTAAACCAGAAATACATTTTTTACTTTTTCTACTCTTCTTTCACCTCAATTTTGAACAATGCTGTCATGGAGTTTGAGCATCTTTAAATAAAGGAAAAACTGAAGTAAAATACAGAGGGCAAAGTGCAGGCACACATCACAATGTTGTGCTAAATTATGCACTATCTGGACATAAAAAACTAATTTCATGCATCATTCTTTTGATGATTTTTACGTATTTTACCTCCAAAGTTGTTGTTTTTTGTTCTGCTTTCCCAAAAAATTGATAAGATGCTGTAATTGACGCTTTTTTATTTGCTTTCCTGCCTGACGAGGTGTAAACTTTGTTTCAAGCATCCTTGTATTGCCAGTACTGTGAAGGTTGTCAGTAGACTACAGCTCTGTAGCCAGTAAGTTCCAGAAAATCACTAAAAAGGATCCAGAAAAGTGATGACAAAGTTCCAAGCACGTTTTATCTAAGCACTCCATTTCCAGGAAAAGTAACGTTTCAGGAAATGTCCAGAAAGAGTTTGGCTGTTTAAAAGCTTTCTGAATGAAATGAAAATATTACAATTCAGACATGTCACAGGTTTGTCTGATTTTAGCCTGGTTGTTGAAACAAATGTTTTCAAAATTTTCAAATTTTGAAAACATTTGTGCTTTTAAAAATCTTGTCAAAATTGTCAAGCTAACGTATCACCAGAAATACAAGGAACACTAGTTTCTCATCCTGTGTGACTCTGTTTTTATGTCTCCTGTTCTTATTGCCTCTTTTCCCTTTTTTAATTCTTTTCAGCTGATGAAAGTACGTCAGCTGGGTGTACATGTGACTGTTCGAAAATAAATGAGAGAGAGGGAGAAAGACACCAGAGATCAAGAGCCAGACAAAGATGGAGCTCTCCTGGCAGCATGCCTTTGATCACATCTTTGGCAATAAAGCTCCAACTTCAAATGGCCTCAGCCATGGCAGCTGGATGTCTCTGGCACTGCTACCAAGAACCTATTTGCATCTTAAGCTGACAGTTGTGGCTCATGTCTCCATATCTGAAATAACTCAGGTCTTGTCTCACCTGTGACTCCTTCATAGGGTTGGGGAACTAAACTGAAGTGTGTGATTATATGTGTGCGAGCTGTGAAGGATTGACTCTGGTCTTGTTACTGCATTAGAACGTGTTTATGGAGATGTTCTGGGAATTGTTTTCATGTTTGTTTTTCTTAACACTTAGTGTGAAATTTTCATTTTTCATTTAGTGTGAAAATAGACATCTTGAGGGGATGTGAAAAACTGTTCATTAAATGAAACTGACACACTCAAGATATAATCATGGACTGTTAATACATTTGACATTTCTGTTATTGATACTTGTATTACTGCGATGTAAGAATGTGTCTCCATAAATGCCTCATTTATGAATCGCATCCTGCAAAGCACCCCTTTTATCTCTCTGAAGATAAGCTATTATTTTTTTTCTTTGCATTACAGTGTTTCTAATAACCTTGCTGAAGTGTCTTCGAAAAGGTTACATTTTATGTTTTCTATTCAGAACATTCAGACAAACAATTGCTTTTAACTCTTTTTTTTTCAAATAAAGTTTATTTAATGAGATAGGTTCTTCTTCGAAGAAGATTTCTCCAGCTCTTATCCGAATATCTAAAACTCATTTCAGTGAATGTGCTTGTTGTAGGCTTTTTAATGCAGTATTATATAAAAAATGACGTATTGCAAAAATGAACTAGCAAATGGTACAAAACCAATACTTAGCTATGAGGGGTTTTGAACCACAGCTTCCTGAATGATTCAGCAAATGCTTGCATCAGTGATCTTTCATGTAGAGCAACTTGCTTGAAAAATATTCTTTCTTGACATTTCAGCCTGGTAAAACACCTTGAATACCAAATGCACAAAGCAGCTTATCTGCATAATTAATCAGGCCAGCAAAATTACTGACTCCCCTGAAATCTCTCAGATGTTTATGTGCTTGGCAACCAGTCAGTTCTATCATAAACCTCTTTGATAGTTCAATATCTGGCTCACACATCCACAGGATGTACATTCAGTTACATCCTAGTGTAACCTACCAGAACTTGATTGCTGATGTTCTAAATGTGTCCTTACTGTACAGTCTCTTCTGTTGCTCACATCAAGCCATTCCTGAACCAGAAACATCAGAAATGTCTTACCTGGGCTGAATAGAAAAAGGACTGGACTGTTGCGTAGGGTGATCCAAAAGTAAAGTTTGCAATTCATTTGGAAATCAAAGTCCCATAGTCTTTAGAAAAAGTGGAATGCAGTTGTTTTGAAACAATAACCTTCATGTAGGAGAAGATATCTACCAAGTTCTCTGTTCTCTTAAATTTACAAGCCAACAACTTATGGTCACAATACAGTGTCACAAGACACCATCAACTTCCTTTTACCTCAGTGGTTGGAGACTGTTTTCACACCCCATCTTTCCAGTATGAATGCTTTCTTTAGAGCTTTATGCACGGTCTTAAAGCCCCAATTCTGTCTGTGGCTTGGCCCACAGCCACCATCCCTAATACAACTAACCTTTTTATCATAACGGAGCTTCACACACACACACTGCAGTTATTAACCTCTACAGCAGAGACTCCTTCCCGGGTCTAATTGCTGCCAATACCATGTTACGGCTCAATCTAATAAAGATTATACGTGCTGTGCCAAAAGGACAAATTGTTCGTTAGATTCACTATGTAGGCTCATTTGGTCTCTGTTGGACATAAAGTTATGTGAGCCGAAGCATAATGAACACCATGCTAATATTCTTGGATATGAGCCTACTGATTAACTATTTCAGAGTGAACTAAAGAGATGAAAAGAGAAATAGCATGGAAGAGAGGGAGATTTAAAAGTCAGGCAGCAGGGGGAAGCAGAGGAAACCGCCGCTTCGGTCAGGGTTTTCAAATTCTTGGGCTAGTGACACATGACTTTTAGATAAGTTTCTGCCTTAGCACATCTCATACCCCCCCTAAATGTTACAAACATACTTTGAAAAAACAACTCCTTGAGTCTCCTTTTCCAGCACACTCCTGCAGACTTGGATGAAGAAACATGCAAATACTGTGGCTTACTTCAGCTTATTAATATAGCATCAGGTCATAACAAATTCAATTTTAATGCTCGTTTTCTTCCTAATTCAGAAGTCCAAATCCTTTCCAATATAACAGAAGCAGTCAACAAATCAAATTTCTAATGTCATAAACAATCATTATAAACAAAGGTTTGATCCAATCACATCCTAAAAGTAATAAAAAGCAAACTAGTTCAGATTAAAATGCCAATTGAAAGAAGCCAAGCCAATAAACTGACTCATTCTTCCTGTGGCAAGATTAGACACAAAATTGATGAATGACCCTGAATATCTGCAAGGTTTTATTAAACTTTTTCATAATTTATCCATTTACGTTTTTTAAGTTATCAATTTGAGTTTTTAAGTAGGGTTGCATTAAAAAATTATACATAAAGCTTTAGAGATATCTGAAAGTGGGTGACCATGGTTCAGGAGGGAAGTGTTTGTCCTGTAACTGGTGGGTTGCCGATTTGAAGCCCCGCTTTGTCTGTCTCAGTCGATGTGTCTTAGGGCCGGGGACTCTACCCATCTGGGCTGCTGGTGAGGGCCCGGTGGCACCTGTGCATTCCAATTTCACCTCTGTCAGACTGCCTCAGGGAAGTTGTAGAGTGAAGTGCTTTCAACTCCTTTGGACTTGATGAAGTGCTAAGCAAGTACAGACCATTTTCCATGAAATGAGTATGGCAAGACTGCAACCCCAATATGACATAAGTGTGCACTTAACTGACAGGATGCACAAGGAAAACATCAATCAGAGAAAGATCCAGAATGCCTCTGACTATATGGGCTTTCCTTTGTAAAACATTGTGAAAACCATGCACAGTTTCACTTTCACAAAAAAAAACTTCTTACTAGACTGTCATATGAAGTCCAAAAAAGTGAACTTAATATTTTAGGGTCATTATCTGTCCATCTATGCAAAAAGCAGGTGACAAACATAAAGGGAGACAAGAAATCTCATTTATCTCACATAAAGACGTTTGAGTTAAGAAGGGAAGAGATATTTACATCACTGCTAGTCATTTAACGCAATGCCTCATTATCAAATAATCTTAAGCATCAGGGTGAGCTCACATACAGATTACACCATCTGTCTTTAGAATACATTAAATAATTGCACTGACAGTAATCATAAGTTGCCCACAGAAAATAATATGACTTTGAATAAAACAAACAGAATTTCATAGATACTTTTAGACAGCAAACTGAGATTCAAACACTCAACTGATAAGAAAAACAGGGATGAATTTTGTCATGCACTAACGATGAGATCTAATACTTCCTGGTTAGTATTCCGGTGTTTTCTGGTTGGTAGATCTGTTGCAATGACAGAGAGTTGACAATTTAATTATTTCCCCCTGTGGGGGTTGACTTATGGTGATTAGAAGGCAGCTCTGTGGTACATAGTATGGATGGTGATAAGTAGCAGGAAAATAACCATTTTGTGCATCTTTTATGGGCAATAAAATCTATAAAAATTTTCCACAACTGGTGTGTCAATCTGATTCACACCAGCATGTCCCTCAGAGACTTAATACCAGAACTGTGCCAGTATGTGCAAAAATGCACGCATTGATGCACAAAATCGTCTGTGTGCATAGAAGTGTGCACCCTGGGATTAATTGCACGGTAATGGCACTCACAGTTATTCACAATTTTATCTCAAGGTTACAGAGAGATGAACCAAAGCTGATAAACAGGCTGTGCAAACAAATGCTCTACAACTCTAAAAACCCTTTTGTGGTGTTTACCTCCAAAATAATCAGATTTGGAAGAAGTAACAGATTTGAAATATAAAGGAGGGGGGGGAGGGGTTGGCATGCAGTCAACTGTCAAATCTAGAGAGATAGAAAACAGCAGAAACAGACAGAAAGGGAGAAACGAAGACCCAATATACAAAGGAGCAGGAGGAGGGAGAGAAATATTCCTTGATGCCAACTTGGGGTTTCTTATTCCCTTGTCTGGCTGCATGAGCGACACACATCAGAGATGGAGAAATGTCACTTAGCAGGCATTAGGCTACCACTTTCATCTGCACACAGATCACAGAGTCGGGGTGGGGAGGGCTTCTTAAAAGTCTTTTAAAAGGCTGCAAGCCTGCGTTTGACTTTGAAATCATCCCATCACTCATTTTTATCAGTACTGAACATGTAAAACACGCACATCTGAAAAAAAAAAAAAGAAAAAAGTTGAAGATTTCTCTGCATCTGAACTTTAAAAAATTCTTGGCTAAAAAGAGGCCGGCATTTTTGCTGTACTGCTTCATTCAAAGAGACTAGAAGTTGAATCTATAAAATTCAAATTCAACTTCCATAAAAGTTAATGGAAGTTATTTTTTTAATCCATGTTTCCTTCCAACATATCCTCCATCTTGATACTAGATACAATTCCAAGATTTTGACCATATTCAAAATAATCTGTCAATTGTTTTGTGTTTAAAGGCTTCTTTTGTTTCTTATTTTTTTTAAAAACATTCATATAAAACAATTTTCTCTTGTTGTGTCACATTCTTATGCATGCTTCACAGTTGATCTAACTGATATGAAAATACATTTGGAGGAAAGGAGAAGGATTATCAAACCAATCAAACCTGCTTTGAGAATGGAGCTGAACATGTGACTCTACTGACTATCTGACTCCCAGTCCACTCTTCAGTCCCCGATCTGCAGCCATTAGGGGCTACCGGAAATTACAGAGGGACTGATGCCATGCAGCGCTAGTTTAGCACTGGAAGCAATTTGGTGGAAAAGGGATTCATTTTAAATTGTTTTTTTTGGTTGGGCTACACCAAAATGTTCATATTACCTCTAGTCCAGGAAAACATATTGGTGAACTGAAGAAAAAAAATAAACAAAAAAAATAACTTAAACCTAAATCTGTAAGATGTATAAATAACTTGGGGCTTTACTATACAAGGAACATAATGTAAGTTTGTAAAAGTGACAGTATTTCATAGAAAAAATATACAAAACATATATTGACTGTCAAAAATGGCAGTCAACTGTCATGTTCAGTAATAAGACTGTTTTTGTTTTGGATTTAGTTCAAAGGTCACAGTTTGTTGCTCATTAACAATTAAGAGCACAGAAGTGATGGTTCTTAAGCTGCTACCCCCCGACCCTGGATAAGCGGAAGAAAATGGATGGATGGATGGATGGAAGTGGTGCAGAAGTAATATTTTAATTCAGTGTGCAGTTCACAATAGCACACATTGATTTGGTGTGTAGTCACTGTTTCATAACTAGTTTGGCACAGTGGATAACTTCAGACAAATAAACAAAATTAATGGATCCCTCTGAAGATTATGAGGGCTGTGTAATTTAAGTAATTTCTCCTTTGAGGAAAGTCAGGACACAGAGCTGAAACAGCAGGGAATGGAACGGGAAAGATGGCCTTCAAATATGAGCTAGAGCAAGAAAGGCAGAATTTTATAGAAGTGGACAGACTGTGGCAAATGTCACCGTGCTAGTGCTGAAAATTGTGACCCATTCTTTGAAAGACATCTGCTTATGCGCGTGTCTGCAGAAAAAAGGAAGCAAATATCCACCTGGAGGACTCTGTATGAACTGTGTGCATGCTGGTAAGAATGGGCCATGTTATTTGCAAAGTTACAGCTGAATCGTCAGAGCAGATAAAAATTAATGACTTTCCTCGATGAGGCTGAGCTCTCCAGCTTGGCGTTTCAGTGCGTCACCATGAGCTGCAACACTGCCGCACATATACTGCCCGACTCCTTCAAGGCAAAGGATGTGTGTGGGAGGACAACTGGAAAATGCTCTTAAATTCATGAATATGCACTGTGTTCACACTCTAACTCATAATCAAATATCTTGTGGCAGACTTCGTTTCAATTAACATTTCAATACACAGAGAGACGTGAAAAAAAGAAGAAGAAGAATTGGGAATCAGAGAAATCATATTTTGTGTTTGTGTGAATATGCAGCTTTGAGTCACAAACCCGTGCACACTCGCCCACGGAGAGGCAGGAAGAGCAACGCAAGGAAGGGATTGATAAATAAGAAAATTCATTAATTTTCTACTTGCTCTTCAAATGCAAAATGCTTTATACAAATTGAGTTTTTCAATCAGGTTTTATTGGCTGAGAGAACTAAGGGGCCACAAATGAAAATGGGTCTTAATTGTGCATGCACTTCTGCTGTGTGAGCTTCCATAAGTGGTGTCGCGGCTTCTTCAGAGTTACCTCACCTCCGGTGAACCAGTTCCTGATTTCATTAAGGCCTTTGTGGTCAGGGTCTATATTGCTATTAACCCCTTAAAGCAATGGCAGTGGGGCTGTAATTCCTAATGAGAACTTATCAAATGTAATTCGAAAGAAAAAAAAAACTTCAAACTTTAAAGGGAAGAGCAAGAAGATGAAGTTGAAGAAAGAAATTTAAGAGGTTAAAAATGAAAAATGAAAGCAGAAGAAATGAAGGTAACTGCTCGTGGACATATGAAAACAAGTCACAAAAAATATTTTCAACAGAACAAAATGCAAATATGTTTAATATCTGCAGCTACACTAGTTCTAAAAGTTTGCTTTTTACATACAACTTGAGATGCATCACAACTAATCAGAAAATAATCAAAAACTTGGTTTCTCTCAGTAGTTGAATTCAGTAAGTGAAATTAATATAAATAACAATGTGATATTTTTTCACAGTTTATTTTGTTGATTTTGATGATGATGACTTACAACTAATATTAACTTAAATATCAGTTTTAACTTGTGAAAATAATTTTAAGGAAAGTCTGAACAATAGGGGATTTTCATTAACTATACGACATTAACAGAAATACATACTTGAAAAAATGTCTGTGTGTGAAATTAATTTATGTATTACACAATTTTCACTTGTTTAATTTTGTAACAGAAATAATTTAACTACTAGAAGATGTACTAATCTGTTAGGACGTGTCTGTATATTGTGCAGAAGTCTTCACTTTAAGTTTTAAGAGAGCTTTATCCTCCCAATGACTTGCTCACAGTCGTCTAATAATAATGCTACATGGAAAGAGGGGTGAATGTATGAGTTTACATAAAATTAACCTACAGAATCCATTGTTAGAGACGAGATTGTTAGGCAGCAAGTAATTTGGTTATAATTAGAGTGATTGTGAAAGCTGATCCCTCCTGTTGAGAAACAGTGAAATAGAAATTCAAGAGCCTCTTCAGAATCAGCTTTATTGGCCAAGATTGTGTGCACAAACAAATAATTTGACTTTGGTTTTCAAGTGCTCACAGAAAATATAAATGTATGTACTTTAAAGGTAATACAAAAAGGATAAGAGGAAAAGGGTGTAAATGTATTTGCAGCATATTTTTACATATATATTTAGTGGACATATGCATAGAAAGATAGAAAAGGATAGCTATATAAGTGCAAATATGCTTATTTTGTTTCACAGGAGAGCAGTTGACTACTGTGGCTGTAAGTGTTCATCAGACACAGACGGGGGAAAGAAACTGTCTCTGTGATGGTTGTTTTTGCAAACAATGCTCTGTAGCGCTACCTGAAGGTAAAAGTCTAAATAGCTTGTGTCCAGGATGTGTGGGGTCTGCAGAGTTTTTAACCTCTCCTTTCCTGTGCAAGTCCTGGGTAGAGAGAAGCTCAGCTCTGATAATCCTCTCTGCATACCTAATTGTTCTTTGCAGTCTGGCCCAGTCCTGTTTATTGGACAAGCCAACCTCACAGTGATTAATGTGCACAGGACAGAATGAATAATGACACTGTAGGAGATGACCAGCAGCTCCTCTGGCAGGCCATACTTCTTGAGTTACTGCAGAAAGTACAGTGTCTTCTGATGAAGTGTCTATGTGAGAGGCCCATCTCTTCCTGAGATAGGTGGCTTCCTAGAAACCAGAAGTGATCCACAGTAGACATAGTGTTGTAGATAGTAAGGGAGTGTGTGGGGTGTTCCCCAGAATTCAACGGTCATCTCCACAGTCTTGAACATGTTAAGTTCCAGGTTGTTCTGACCACACCAGTAGACAAGGCAGTCCACCTCTGTCTACCTGTTAGAATCATCATCATCCTGGATTAGTCCAATGACGGTGGTGTTATTGCAAACTTCAAGATTTTCACAGACGGATCCGCTTAGGCACAGGCATTTGTGTACAGAGAAAGGATAAGTAGGGATAAAACGCACCCTTAGGGGCATTGATGCTGATTGTTCTTGTGTGGGAAAAGATGCTTCCCAGCCTCGTCTGCTGCTACCAGTCAGTCAAGATGCTGGTGATCCACTGAGACTTGGAAGCCAATGCTTCTGGTGGAGGATATATGGGTTGATGGTGTTGATTGTCGAGTTGAAGTTCAAAAGCAGGATCCCAGCATGTGTCCCTGGGTGGTCAAGGTGGTCTCTCAAAGATTTGAAAGACTCTATCGACATTTTATTCAATGATATTTCATAGAGGCATGGACTCTGTGAGGAGAGGAGAGTGGGTTGGTGGTAGTTGCAGGTAGTCCTTTGTATGGGAGTAGGGTTTGGGAGAATGGGTTGGAGGTGTGAATTACTGGTTTTCAAACCTGCAGAAGAAGCTGAGGTCATCAACCAGTTTGAGAGTGATCACAGCATGGGGGGACAGGCTCCTGCTGTGAGTGATGTTATTTGTGTCTTCAGTGTCATCTAATGACATTGCGTGAGTGTTAGGAAGCAACAAGGAAGTACAACGCATATAAGCAGTGGGAATTTGAAAGTAAGATGGAAGGATGAAGAGGCAGAGAGGAAAGAATGAGAGCAAAGAGAAGGGCGACTTTGATGTGTCAGAGCTGCTTAGTGTCAGCAGTGGACAGGAAGATTGATGGACAGTCTAAAGAGGAAGGTGGATGTCTTGACAGGTGGCTTAGGCCTTTGTTAACACAAATGTTCTCACTTAGGTGAAAATTAAATACACAAGTGAAGGCAGCACTTGTGTTTGTATTTTATTGCATCACATTTTAAGTCTAACCTTATGATGGAGCTTGTATTGCTTGACCTTTTTACATTCCCACATCAATCACAGCCTCGTTCCTTCTCCCTGGCTGAGAGCTTAACTGCAACCTATGACCCCAGTTTTTTATGTACCTCATGGAGGCACAACAGGAGCAAAGTGGCCTTCCACATTTAGAGGTCAAAAACATTTCCGCAATAAGCAGCTATATAAGAAATGCTTCACCAGCACAGTAGATGTTGCTGGATAAAATAGGGTAGAGTGCATGGAGAGTTGTTCATCTGAGTCAATTTCAATTGTAGTTCTATTCAGCAACCTAGAAGTTGATGCTAAAACTAATTGTTTTTTTTTAGATATATTTGATTTTATCTGTTCCTTTTAAATGTTGGTGAAAATCCCAAAACAAGCACTTTTCAATAATGTCCTAATTTAATTTATTTCATAAGAAGAGAAAAACTGAGTTCTTTTACAGCTATATATTTCTCTTGTGACTGCATCACTGCTTTAATTTTTATAAAGAAAATAAGGATTTTAAAGTGTTGGTTTAAAGAATCCTTATTTAGTACAGTTTCGTTTTTTCTTTATGTCATAGAGTCTTTAGACCTAGTCTGTGTTACTCATTACATAAAAATAAAAATATATATTTTATTTGTGCAAGTAGTAATACTGAAGTATGTAAATGGTGATGTTTTTTGTTTTAACATAAATGTCCAGAATGACATTTCAATTAAACTGAAAAAGAAAATGTAAAAATGTAGAACTATTAGTCTGGAAAAGAGTGTTGTATTGAAAAAGAACATGAGAGGGGATCATAGTAAACTTCTCTTACATATCCCTCCTCACCTGTCTCTTAAAAATATGCTTCTGGTATCATTATTATACAGCTTACATTTTGCAGAAATCCATAATGCTGCCATGAGTAGAACTTAGTTTTTTTTTTCTCCTACTTATGGTGAGGGTTTTATTTGTACTTCCTTGGATACATTCAGAGAATCTGGCACTTCAGGAAAGAAAGAGCTCACACCAACAAGTCCCTGATTCAGCCAGGACTTGCTCCAGGAGGATACACTGGTCTTCTCAATCCTGGCATTTTGTGTGGTTTGCTAGCCACCAAATACTTTAAGCTTCTTATTTTCCTGACCCTACCAGTCAAGCCAATTTGCCATGGGAGATCCTAGCAGGGGGCAAAGTCCCATACAACATACAGTAGGTCCAACAATCAAACCCCTACACCACTTCAAAGAGGCAATTTTATGAAGGGAGGCTTGGTTTTTTTCTTTAATATAAAACTGCATTTAAGTTTTTTGCTGGACACACTTTCTGTGCCATTTCTTGGATTTACTGGACAGCAATTAAGATAAACAAGACAATCAAGACAAAGATTCAATGAGGAAAGAATGCATATTTGACAAAGATTACCTGATTAACATTTCACCAGGATATCACTTTGGTTCTAACACTTTATTTCAATAGATGTTGCATCATCATCTTATAAAACTTACTGACCACCATAGAACAACTTCTCATCTGTCTTCTTGTCTCAGCATGTCCCACTTTCTGTAATCTGTCACCTGTCAGATAAAACATGTCTTTCTTTCATCGTACCTGGCACTGTTTAACACCACTCATACAGTAGCGCTCCTCCACCTATGGCTCCTCACTGGTCTTCACATTTCCACTTCTCACCCTTCAGCTCCATCAGTGTCTCAGATTTACACCCAGTGAAACTTTTACATTCTTCTGCTCTATTTTTCTCTCAGCTACTGCTGTTCTCTTATTTTTTTTTCCTGTTATATTTATAGCTTTTTAAGAATGGTTTTAGTTTCCTTGGCTCTATGGCAATAAGGATACACAAGAAGAATGCTACAACTAATCTGAGGGTTTATTTGTATAATGCAAACTGTGGGTGTCTTTGTCATATCTGTCAGTAAAGGAATAAATTGCTTTTTCTAGCACAAATATATTTGTTCCAGAATCAGTTTTTGGATGGTTTCACAGACAGAGAAGATTAAATATTGAATATATAAAACATAACCATAAATAGGCAATAATCAAAAAAAAATGTTCTGAACCCCAGCTGACAGTTGAGTAGCTGGAAGTTGAGCTATTGTCCACATCTGGTATTCTGAGCGATTCAAAGTTATTGCTTTTCTCCAGATTTGTGGGGCAGAGATTACAACAGATGTTTTTTTTTTTCCCCTTTTTTTCTGAAAATCACCTCTGCTACAACAAAACTGTATCTTGGGACATTATGCCTGTCATATCTGTTCAGAGAGCACTTCCAAGCCAGAGCAAAAAGCAGAAACATGAGGCTTATCCATCACCATAAAGTTGATGTGAAGCCCTTTTTGAACTATTTTCACCTCTAGAATACATTGTCTTCTCCAGTAATTCCTTTCTGTTTCCACTCTGTCAGGATTGTGTTATAAAGATGTGTCCTTGAGGTGCCTTAGACCAGGTTTTTCTGTTCCCTCCTTTTTTAGAAAAGAAGGGGCAGTGGGTTCTGCGTGAAAGCCAGAGTACTGCTGATGTTTTAAAACAATGAAAGTGTCATTAGAGGAAGTGTGCTAAAGTGTTAAGTGGACTCTTAATAGGCAGCCTGGAAGTAGAAACATGAGCTAGTTAAATTTTTAGACAAAGTGAACAATGTACAATATAAAGTAACAGTGATAATGAAACAGGGAATTACAGCAAATGAAAAAAGCAAAATCTGCCAGGAAGCTAGAGTTTCTTCTTTCTTTGCCTGACCAGTACTGTATAGTGACCAAACGATTATCTCCGCGTCAGTCAGGGCCATGACGGGCGGAGTTCCAATATTTTTATTTTTGCGTTTGCTTGTTTAATTGTTTTTTGTTGTAATACCGATGCATAGTCTTTGTGAATATGCAAAATTAGAATAAAATATAAAGTGGAATATTATTAACCTTTAAAATGATTCCCACCTGAATTCTGAACACTTGATCAAAGCAACTACAAGAGTGTGTTACCGTTTATTTTCCCAGAGCCTTCAGTAACTTCACTGTCTTAACTTTATAATCTATGAAAAGAACATCTGTAGTTTTGTTTGTTCTGGACTGAATGTCTCAGAATGGAAATGCAACAAACTGAATATATCTCTAAAATTATTGAAAGTTGAAAATTAGCCCTCGAGCACTGTGATGCAATCTCAGACTGCTGCACATTCAAAACCGCGGTTGAACTGTAAAGCCTTCACTGAGACTGCTGACATGTAGAAGATCTAGAGGTGCATATGAATTGTGATGCAACTGCTTAGCTTAGGGAAAATAATGGACGGGGCAGCATTTGGAAACAAATCAGTAAAGTGTAACACTGAGGCAGCAAAGTGCTAAACAGAATGAAAGCCACAGGCATGAGCAGTTAGGAGCCTACCAATTTGCTGTGTCTTCTGTATATAATTCAAGACCATAAAGACATTATTTTCCAGCATGTTCAACTTTTCGGGCGCTAGAATAAAATACTGTAAACCCTAATAAAGCAGCAAATAATTCTTGGTAAACCGACATATATTGCAGTGGTTTTACCAGAATTACATCTGTTCCAATGAACGAATCATTTGAGTGAGCAGATGGAAGCAAATCATTTCATTAACACATTCGTTCATTTCTCAGTTCAGATCAGGTCAGTGCTGAGCGTAAAGGTGGCGCATGGTATAGCACGACTTATGTACAGAGGCCGAAGCCTTGAGGCGATTGTCACTGGTTTGAGTCCCAGTCCGATGACCTTCCCCTTCTCTCACAACCTACGTGTCTGTCTGGCAACTGTCAAATAAAGGCCACTAGAGCCAACAAAAAAACTGATTAGGTCAGTACTAGCTGAGGTCGGATAGAACTGCCATGGTTGGTGACTCGTAGACTCTGTAGTAAACATTCACATAGTGAAAGACACAGCGCCACTCCAGCATCATAAATGTACTGCAAATTAGGATGTAAGCCGTGTGTGCTGCATGAATGGCTCAGTGTGCTGCATCAGGATATGATCTGTTCATGCTGAGAGACTGCACATCGTGCCATTTTATAGCACAATCAAGTAACTTAATTGTTACTTAGTTGTTCTAAAAAAATAAGTATATTTCAAACATGACTCAAAATACTTTGTAATTTGATGCCTTGAAGTTGGCCTCTGTCTCTTTAAGAAGCTCCTGCCCTGTTCGATACTCCGCCTACAGGATGTCATCATAACGTTTCTCCATTATTCCATTTACAACCACTCTTAGGAGCGCAAGACTGAGAAGTATTTTTGCATGATGAGCTCAGCCCACTCACAGTTCAGTCACTTACTGCACGAATCAACAAGTATGTTCTGTGTAGGCCCTGAGACAAGTATAAGCGTAGTACAAACAACATAATGTTTCATTTGATGCAACAAAGGGACAAAGGTGTGTGTGTGTGTGTGTATTTGTTTTTGTGAATTGACCCGTTAGCTTGAGAAACAGAGAGAGCGACACTGTGCTGCAGTGGCGCCATATAGCATTTTGAGTCATGCAGTACTCAGAGTGTGCTGGAAGAGGTGCTGTTCTGCATGAATGAACTGTGATACAATGAATGGATCATTTTAACATAGTGATCATATAGATTTGGATACTGTAATTAACAATTGTTCCCATCACTAGAGTGCAAACTCTTCTCCACATTGAAATTAAGATATTCATCAAACATTATGGTTTTGAAGCAATTCCTTTAAAGACAGGTAAAGGATCTAAGTCCAAATATCTATTTAAATTCTGTTTCAAAGGCTGCAATTTTAGTTTGAATTTTGGTTTATCCTTACTGTAGTTTTAGCTGCTGTAGCTGCTGAGTAGGTTCATATTCTTTTACATTACGCTTACTCATTCACTGAGAAATATGCACCGCTGGTGTCAGTTTCTTTACTTTGTCTTTTATGCTCTTTGATTCAATGCCAGGACTCATAGCCTCTAGGCTACTGTCAGTCAAAAACTTGTTGCACCTTATGAACTAAGACACATTGCAAAGTACATGCCATTTAAAATACAGAAAGACTACATGTGATTTCACTTGTAATTTAATGTTAGTAATGTGATGACAAAAAATATAGAGGCCAAGTCTCTTATGTTTAGGTTACCAGCATTTTGTGTTCCCAAGACATTGACATTCTTACTTCTTTGGTGTTACAGAAACTGCAACTGCTTCTACCTATCAATGAGGCTGCAATTGCTTGGGTTTGGTATGATATTGTATGTAAACAACCCTAAAGGCTCAATTTTCCATCTCATAATAGAATGGCTTCCCAAACTCATAAACCAGTCAGTTATAGTGAATGGAGAAGCTATTTTCACAAATTAGTATTCAAACGTTCATACAGCTCTTTGGTCCAGACAGTTTCACATAAATAAGTTGTTTCCTATGTTGAAATTATTTTCCTTAATAATTAATTTTTTTCTTGTTTGTGTTTTCAGACAAAAAAACTGCATGTAAGCATAAAGGTTTAGTGACATCTGCTCCTTATAATTGTACTTTTCTCATAGTGTAAGTGAAATTAGATAAAGAATGTAGATGAAAACCCAACTGTATCCACTTACTGTATGTGATTTAAATGTTATCATGTTTATTTTTATTTTTTTTAATCATCCTTTGAGAATATAATGAGCTGATGTTTGGAAGAATCCCCCTGGCATTATGTGTACAATCTCTGACAATTTTAGGCCGTTAAGTAGACCAAAGCTTCTCAAGAAAGTGTAACCTCACAGTGAACCAAACTTAAAAATCAGTTTAAGCCCAAGAATTCAGTTTCTCTTCATGTCCTCATTGTAGTATTGTTTCTGGACACCGCGGGTCAGTGCTTTAAGTGTACTGAGAACAAAACGTATTTGTTCCTATTACTCTTGAGCTTGTAAAACTTGTGAGAGGAGGAATGCCTTTTCATCATCTCTATCTAGTTTTTCCTTTCTATACATCTCTATTTTTGTTTTGTATTGTTGAAGTTTGACTCTGCCCTGAGGTTTTTTTTTCTTTTGCAGCATGCTGAGCTTCTGATTGGAAGGCAGAAAAACTCAAGCCCTCTCATTGTCATTTCATGCTGAAATCAGGTGGACTGACACTGAGAGGGCCAATTATGACTGTCTTTAACTACAGATGTGTGTGCGCATGTTTGTTGGGGGAAGTAGTAGGGGGTAGAGTGTCTGTATATGTGTGACTATGTACAGTACTGTTTTTAGATATATTTGGAATTTTACATACAGTGATTGTGTAGAAGTCAAAGAAGTGAGTTCTTGGCTAAGTCTGTAGCCACCCAGCCAACAGCTGTCAGTCTGCTGTACTGATTAACTACCAGGCAGCTTGAGCACCACAGTGTTGACATAAAAATCCTTTGAGTTTAAAAATAATCAAAGAACAGTAAATTACAGTAAATTATTTGTTTAGGTAACCAGAAAGGACAATGAGATCACAATTTTAAAGATGAAATTCACACTCTTCACATCAGTAACACCTACTGCTTTATTTGGTCATCAACCAATCTGTTAGAAATCCAGTTAGCTTCTAATAACTATGTTTGCATTACAGTGATGAGGACAAAAAAATGTAGTGTGGTTTAGTGTAAGAGCTGTCAAGATAATTTAAAAATATGTAATCAAGAGGTGCAAAAGGCGCAGCATGCGGTTCTGTTGTGTTCTATTTGTTGTTGCAAAAATACATTCTGGATATATGTTCATATAATATAACTTTCCAAATATAAATGTAAAATTCCAGCATATATATTTTTCCTATTAGTATATTATGCATTAATAACATTTTATTACTTGCCACACATCTGCTGTCCTGACATATGACAAAAACAAATAGTGAACAATCGGATTAGGAGGTTTGAACATGAAGTTTGAGACCCACTGCTTTAAACAGTTGTGATATTATTATTATTATTATTATCATTATGGCTCAAACAAATATGAAAGAGCTGACGACTCTGCCTGCTCAGGCCAGCTTAGGTGACAGTGATCAGCTAAAGTTGACTGAATATGAATCTGAGGGTATTTAATGTTTACAATTGGGTTTTATAGTTACAACATAAAAAAAATTAAGAGCTTTGACATATACTCAAACAGCTGTTCTCCATATTGCATGCAGTAATTTACTAAAGAATTATTCTGTTCTGTCATTCTAAATTTCCTTTAGAAATGTCTAAAAACAGACATAATTATGTTACACCTTACTTCACTGACACTCGTAAATTCCATCAACAGGAGTTTCATGATTTCACTGAAATATTTCTGCATCCTGTTTTGCTGATGGCTCTCATTATATACCATTTCCTTTTTCATCAGAAACAAGACAAGGAAGGAAAGGACAGAGGAAGCAGGAATCTCATTACAGCTCAGGGAATTGCTGTCTCTCTGTTTATTTCTCTTTATTCCTTGAATTTTAAACCCCACCGACTTGCTCTCACTGATCCCCCCCCTCCTTCTTGTTAGCAGGACCATCTTTCTGTTATGGTGACAAGTCGGTGCACGTGTGCTCAGTATACGACAGGGAGAGAGACTGTGCACAGACTTACAAACTGTCACATGTGAATGCAAAAAGCCATCTCCCCAAACTAGTCTTGATAGCGCCCCTCATTCAGAAAGCAATCAGGGACTCTGCGGCTCCTGCTCTGTCTTTCAATCACTCCCTCCATCACTGATGTAATTTGTCATTAGCAGAACAGAGAAACTTTTAATTGAGTCTCAATCGCTCTATGTGCAGATGACAACACCCTCCTCATTTAATTTGGCCTGTTTTTATTTGTTTGTGTTTTTGCCTATGAAGAATACCTTAGTTTTCATTGGGCGTGATTATCTCATTAAGTGTGCAAATGTTGCTCTGAGGCTCAAAGACATGTTTGAAGGAGTCCATGTGAATCTAAAGTTACTTGTTCTGCCTTGACCTCCTCAGTTAAATTTGCCATTAAAGTTGGATCTCAAGGTGAATTGCAAATATTCACTGAAAGGTCAGTGTACTGCATTTCTGTATGTTCAACAATTTTTTAATTAAGCAGTAGCTCATTAAATATTCACATGGTGGGTGGAATTTGCTTGGGGGCTCCAAGTGTGGTCGAGAATGGCATAAAACATTTACTGTTTCAAACCATCCGAGCGGAAGTAATTTACTGTCAACCGCAGTCAAGAGAAGCAGTCATAAGTACTTTAGAGAAAAAATGCAAAAAGGTATTGCTTGCAGATGGGTGTAACATCTTCATGAGATGTGCAGGTTGCGATAAGGAAACTGTTGCATTTTACTTGGAAAAGACGTGTCTAGTTAATGACTGTAGTCACTAAATTTACTTTTGTTTACAACAAATAACTGAGTTCAGACTTGAATAAAGTACAAAACAATATTTAGTATGAAATTATGTCTCAGACAAAGCATTTCAATACATAACTTTATCTGACCTATTCTGAATAAAGTTTGAATGTTCTCTACATGCATGTTTGAGCGCTCTACTTGGGGGTTCCTCCCACGGTCCCAAAAACATTAAAACATTAATTAATCAATCTTCATTGCTGTCAGGTGTGAGTGTGTGCATGGTTATCTGTGCTGTGTGTGTCTTTGTGTTTCCCAGTGATGGACCGGTGGCCTGTCCAGGTTGTCTGTATGTCTCTTCCCTCATGAGCCTGTAAGGCTAAGCTGTTATAGACAATTATTATCATTATTACTAGATTATAATTATGCTAGTTTTGGTTCAAGACATACACAAGCTGCACTTGTGGAAGAGTCAGACGTAAGGAAGCACTTTCTGTACTAAAAAATCAAGTCAGCTCTGTTGTGTTTATAAGTCCAAATTTTGTTAATAAACTCATGATATCACATCTATCTGTTATAGGCAAGGTTTTTACTGCTGATAATACCATTAAAGATTCTTCTTTTAAAAATGTTCAAATATTACTTAAACTATGGTTGTAAATAAGTGCAATCATGATGGTTGTGTTCTTTTTTCCCTAAATATATTTTGGTCTTATGCTGATCTATCTATGTACTATGCCTGTTTATATGGCACTACTTGTGTGGCCATTGTCTCATGAAGCCTAGCAAATGGCAATGATGACTCATATCACAAGATGTCAGAAAAAAAAACAGCTATTTGAATTGTTGCAAACAAATGTCTTCATTTGAATAAAACCCCAGTGGCTTACTGCTCAACTTACACATTGACACCTAATGCTTCAAGTGAGCTTTGATTTTTTTGTGCCAGAGTAGTTATTGTAACTCTGAGCAAATTCAATCAATTCTTCCTCGTTGCTGCATGAATTGATGGCTCTTTAATATCTGCATTTCCCATTTACCTCCCAGCCTCAAACATACAACTGTAAAGGAAACCAATATGCTCAGAGAAACTCAAACAACAGCAGACGGACTACACAGACTCCCCTGAGAACCATTACAAATCACCAAATTGTATGCCTAAATGTTAAAGTGTCTCGGCCTAATAAGTATGCTGAAAATTGCAAGCAACATGGAGGGCAAAATGTGGTTATATAAGGTACAAAATTGCTTTGTGTGTGTGAGTGTGTGCCTATGTTTCGATAATGGCATTTCTGGATATAGCCCAAGTTATTACTGTAAATCAGGTGGGCTTTCAAGACCTTTAACACAAAGTAACAATCCCTAACAGCAGCCCTAGGCTGCCATATAGAAATTACATGAATATGGATTAGCAGAAAAAATGGGATGGAGAAGAAAGATAGATAGAAGTAGTGAGTGAGAAAGAAGAGCATACAAAAGAGGAAAGAGGACAATCTTTACAAAAGGAAATTGTGTGGGAAAGAGACTTTGAGAGATGGACAAAATGAGAAGTGAGGGCAGACAAATTAACTAATTGAGGGGGGTTAAGTATGAGAGTGGTCTTTGATTTACACACAGTTAACTGGTTAAGAGCAGCAGGTGTAGCATGCAAAGGTGCAAAGCAGCTGTGCATGTTTTTATTACCCTAAAAACATTGGAGTAATAGAGATATTGGGGGGAAAAAAATAATAAAGATCAATTTGAAATGAATAGGGATCCACGGTACATGAAGCACTTCACCTCGCCAATCCTTGGAGTAAATCCACAGTGTATGATCTTGGGTTTCTGACTTTGAATCACTGACCCAGGAGTTTTTGCATTCATAACCCAAACTCGCTCTCCTGGTGATAAGTTACACAAACGCTTATCACAATGACACCTAATGGAGTTAGCAAAGTCCAGCATCTTCTTGTGACTTTCCTTTCCAGCCAGGTCGTAACAAGCAATAAGATTAGTTACCATAGTTATGCAGATGATACACAGTTCTATATTACAATGTCACCGGGTGACTACAAACTAATTCAAGCATTGAGTAAATGCTTTGAGTAAATCAGTGCCATAACTTTCTTCAGCTGACTAGAAACCAATTTCAAGTAATTATTTTTTGGCCAAAAAATTAACTTTTTTTTACACTTTATTAAAGTATGCAAAGAAATGCTGGACTACCTATTAGGGATTGCTGATCACGATCCTTAATTATACAGAAAAAATGAATTTTAGTTGTCTATTTTTCAGTCACACATACTCTGTAAATCCATACCTGCTGTCTCTTGGTCACAGACCGAGACACAAACTTTTTTTACCAGCAGGTTAAAGGAATTTCAACTTCCTTTAACCTGCTGATAAAAAAAATACTCTTCGTTTCTAGCTTAGTGAAAGTTCAAAGAGATTGAAATCCACATATGCAGTCACACACACACTCACCCCGCAGATGTATTCCCACTATTACTGTGTAAGGAACACTATTAAGGAAGTGCTGCGGTTGCATCTGTTCTGAGTGTGTGTATTGCCCTGAGCGAGTCATCTATTTCAGCAACCTTCCCTTCTCCTCTAGTCAACGCAACACCTTTCTTTTTTGAACGCAACGATGATTCGGCTGTAGGACAAATCCCGCAGTTCAGCAGGTCTTCCGAGTGGATTTCTTTTTTTTTTTTCGCATGCTTTTCACACGTTCTAAAAACAATTCTTGAGAAGTGGTTGCTTTTAATGAAACTCAATATTGCGTCAACGTGAGAGAGGATGGAGACACTGCAAAGCCAGGAGGCAAGTGAAAAAGAGCAAGACAATGACAGCAGGCTTGCTTCCAACAATACGGGCAGCCTTTTGCATATGGCAGCGCTGCAGACAGATGAGGTGTCATTTTACACAAGAGATGTGATAACAATCAAAGGCTGAACTGTGTCTCTCCAGCATGTATTTCTCATCCAAGTGTGTGAAACTGTGTGTGTGTATGAACACCCTGCTGTCAGGACACACAGGGGAAACAAAGAAAATCATCCTCACATTGTTATCCAGTGACAAAACTGTCAGGGAGTAGGGTGACAGTACACTCTCGGCTGTTCTAAAGTTTATTGAAAGAAATAAGCTAAAACATATGTCCACACACACACCCCGATGTGCATACTTAAGTATATTTCACGTACAGTGTACGGTATCTACTGTCTGGATGAAGGAACCATGATTTCCACACACATCCTTGATCATGTGTATAGTTGTCCATTAACACAACCCATTGTCTGTACTTGTGTGTAGTATAGCAGTGAGTTCTTCCTGCAGTGCTATAGTGCCATCTACAGCTGATTCTAGCTCCAGTTGTAAGTCAGCACAGAGCTGGTGGCCATATGTGAGCAGTGGCCCTCTTTTCACTCTCACTATGGGATCAGAGACTGTTTCCTCTCAGAACGTGTGTGTGTCTGTGTGCTACAGGGAACATAACATACACACCATAAAGGTGACAGGATGCACGGGGAAGAAATAGCCTTGTATTTGTGCATGCCTGTTCGTGTTCGTGTGGCTTTTCACTTTTCTTCTTGACAACTGAAATACCACACCGCTCCAGTCTCACAGGCATGGCCTTTTCTTCTCTCTTCCAGTATTCCCCACCTCACCTCTCCTCCCACCACCACCATCCACCCTATTTTTCCAACAAGACCTCATCCCTCCATCCCTCCACCCCCCTGCTGTACTGTTTCTTCTAAACTCAACACTGGCACAGAAGTTTTGCACTTGAGTTTTACATTAACATCATTCACAGCTTGTCTAGTGAATTAATTTACCATTCTGTCTTTTTGTTCAAAAGTGTGTTGCACTTTTTTACCCAGCCTTATCTTACTGTTGCAATGCTTTTTTAAATATTAGATGCAGTTTTCTCAGCTTCAGGACCAACAACACATATAACATGGATAAACTTGAAATACAGTATGATTATTCTATTCATTGCTGGCAGTGTCCCTCTGACTTGATGTTGTGCACCAGTCTACTGGCATTTGGTATTCAAATTTGATACACCTCCAGGAGCTGCAGTGAATAGGCTGGCTGATTACATGCTCAACAAGATACTATGCCTTGCCAAAGTATTGACCTAACGCATGAATATGTTTTCATCTAAACTATTCTACTGTAGCTCTGACTTCATGTTGAGGGTTGTTTACTGCAGGAGGATGAACCTCTTCCTCACCATCAAAGTTTTCCACCTCTAAAAGCTTTTCTTACAGGATCATCCTATATTTAGCCCTTTCAAATCAATCTGATCAGATTCTGTGTCTCTGCTAAACAAAAGTGTCCACACATCTTGATGCTGCCACCATCATGTTTCGTAACGGGGATCGTGTGTTCAGGGTGATGGGAGGTATTAGTTCTCCAGAACCTACAGAGCCCTAAATTTTGGTCTTATCTGATAAGAGCAACTTCCTTCACAAGTTTGTAGTTCTTGCCCCCTTCTTAGTGGTGGCAAATTGGGAATTCTGATGGTTTTCTTTGAACACCAGCTTCCTCCTCGACCATCATCAACAAAAACCTGATCTATGGTCCAGATAGGTAGTTGTCATTAGAGGTGCATAGATTGCAGTTTTCTGGCCAATCACCAGTTACAGATCTTGAAAAATCCTGACCTGTCAATTCCTATTTTGAACAATACCATTTTTTTTTTTGTCCAAAATGTTGCTAAATACAGCAAGAAAGTTTCTGAGTTGGCATCAGTGGGGTGACTATTGTTAACTGCTAACTTGCAGACATGACCTGGTGGACGAGTCTATCAGTCAAACCTCTCTCACGGAAGAGCAAAAGATTAAAATGGTTGATTCTTAGACCTTTGACGAAGTAAATAAGTATATATCGTTTTTAAGATCGGTTTTACATGTAAGGATCGGCCAATCACCGATCTCCCAAAATTAAGAAAATCAATTTATCAGTGCAACCCTAGTCAGCATGTAAACAGTTTCCTACTCCAGGGTATTGAATGGTAGCTGACAGAGCTCAATTTTTTAACTTGCAACATTTTTATAAACTAAACCTGTTTTGATTTTCTCCACAGCGTTACCCCTGACCTGTCTGCTTCTTGTTCTTCATGACTCTGTTCACTAACATTCTCAAACAACCCCAGAGGGCAAAATAAAATCGCTGCTTTTATACTGAGAAAAAAGATTACATGCAGGTGTACTCTACATACAAACAAGTGACTTAAAAAGGCCGTTGGTTGTAAAGTCGACTGAATATATATAGTGCACTTTTCCCATTTGTAATTGAAAAAATTTTTAAACTATGTTTCACATTTTCTTTCTACTGTAGAATTATGCACTTCCTTCCGCTGGTCACATAAAAACCAGATAAAAGACATTGGGGTTTTGGCTGTAATACAAAATGTGAAAAAGGTAATGGAGTATGAATGCTTTCACAAGGCACCGCATATGAATGACAATAGCATTTGGACTGCCTGGCTCTTAGTGGACTCCCTATGTATTCCCAGAAGCTAAAATTGTCTTTCCCCAGCTCTTATCTTCTCCATACGTTTATTCATTCTCGCCTGCAGAGGAAACGCTCCCCTCATATTCTGTTTCCTGTCTTGTTCTTTCTTCCTGCAGCCCCTCCACTGGGGTTAATGAATGACTTGGCAGGAGGCGGTAGTTGTGACTGTCGGGGAGCCAGTGGGGCTCAGAGAGGTGAAGAGACACTCTTCCTATCACCTCCCAGCTGCAATTCTCACCCACCAGGTTACACTGCCAGGAACAGGATGGTACCAGCTTATTGGATTATCTATTAGAATGACTTCCTGGTCTTCGGTAGGGTTTGTGCAGAGCTCTAAGGCAACCTGGATTTTCAGCCACATTTGTTTATCTTGGTGTCAGCACATGGAAAGTAAGCAGAAGAAAAGCTGTTAGGGCACATTTAATGGAGGTGTTGAATGACTGTACACTGGTTATAGTGCTGCAAGACGCACAGCTGTGCGTAGATTATTGTAGTTGTCCGATACAACCGCTTTGATCCACTTCAGACTTACGTAGGTGTCCCAGTGGTACATTCAATCTCCCTAGAGGATAAAACCTACTAACCATGGTCACCCTTTCACTTTTCACTCAGCAATATTAGGTGACTCAAAATGCTGTAGTTGTTAGTCCTATACATTAGACCTCAAGTTTCAAACTGCCATCTACAACATTGTAAAAATAGGTTTATGGTCGTTTTCACACTCATTATGTGCAGGTTTGGCAGGTCCGACACCAGGTCCCAGATCTTGTTAATGCCTTGGAAAAACAAGCCAAGTCTGAGAATTATTAGTCCACAGTAGAGCAGAATGTTGTTTAGCAGGAAAAGGTTTCGGGTGATATGTTTGTAGTTTCCCTTATGTTAGAGAAATTACTTTTCATCACCAATTTACTTTAAAAATGAAAGAGGGTGATTGCACAGCATTTTACTGCAGTAATCAAAATATACATTTAATACTGCTGCCTTTCTGATGATTGAGTTCAGAATTTCTCATGATTTTTTTCTGCTCCACTGAAAACAATGCTACAGCATGAATCTGAGCTGTGTGTATGTGAATAATTACTCACCATTTACACAGAACACTAAATATCAGGAGGTCAGGAGCAGGATGTAAGGAGATTTGAAAGGTTCTCAACTGCAGATGTCTTCTGTGTAATAGTGCACAAGTAGCAAAGGTTTTCTGAATCAAACTTAAAATGTTTATATAGAGATCAGTGGATATTAAAGTGTTCAAGTTTGTGAAGTTATATTGGTAATAGTTCTTGTAGTAGAAAGGCTTATCAGAGTGAGGCAGCTGAAGAAGTGGGTCCTCGAAGTTTCACTCAACTTGCTTGGATACAGCACCATGTGATCAACCAGCGTCTTTAGCAATAACCTTTTACAGCTTACACTTTTGTGGAGGGTGTCAATGTCTGTCTCCATAATGTTGTATCAAATGTGCAGTCACCCTACTTTTCCATCTTACTGTTAGTGTTTGACAAAAGCAACCTTTAGCTGCCATTTGTGGAGCCGCTGATGCTCGCTCAAATGCAAACAGAACTAATGGGCATCATTAGTTCTGAGTGTGTCTCAGACATGAGCTTATGACTCAGGGTAAAGTCACAAATAAATGTCCTTATTTTTAAAGTAGTTTTGATGATAATGATAACTCCCCTGTCTATGTGAAAGAAAAAGGAAAAGAAAGAAAGAAAAGTTGAAGCATTAGTTGTCTTTTGACCTGAAGAATTATTATTTTTAATGGTCAAGTTAAAGAACAAGGAAGAAAAAAATAAAACAGCACAAAAACTTTAAAGTCAAGCTAGGAAGAAGGAAAAATATATGTATGTTGTATGAATCATTCTCCAGTGTTACTTGAGGGTAGGGATGTCTCCTAGGCAATGCCCCCACTTTAATGTAGTTGTCATGGGAACATTGGTGTCAGAGGAACTGGCATATCACACCGCCTTTGTTCTTTTTTAATGTTAAACAATACTCACCCACCCAACACACATTGGCATAGATGATTTAACTTTGCTTTCTGTTTATTTACTTTTTTCTATCATCATTCTATACAAAAGTTGTGTGTTTTGTCAAAGGAAAAGAAAATGTTTGCAATGAAAAACACTGTCGTTCTCTATATCAATTTACACTCATCTTTCCTCCAATTTTAATGCCGTCTAACTAGCCAAACAGTAGAACATGGACATATGGCTAGCCTAGTCAGATTTAGGTAGTGTGTACGCCCCACTGCTAAAGCCAGTTTTGGTTCCTATACTGCTGCTTGAGAGTTGGCATGACATGATCTTTGGCACATCGCTCATATACATATAAAACTACAAGACATTAAAACATCTCAACTCAAATGAGCATATAAATTGCGACCATGTCTGCAAAAAAAAAAAAAAATCTTTTTCAATAGGAACTATAAATGTACAAATGAAGAAAAACTATATTTTGGGGGCCCCAAAACATTTTATGCATGCACAGAGTCAAGCCCTTCTGGAAACTGCTTTTAGTTATTTGTTGCACAAGTGAGGTTTCCAGAACTACTGAAGTTGAAGTGGAACTCAGTTTTGCCAACAGGGTTAGGATTACATACCATATATCCATATTTTTTTTATTTCTGTCTCATTGCGGTTTATTTTTTGGTATGCAGTCAGATTCAGTAAATTGGAATTTGCATCCAATGAGGTTTGTTTGTCAGATTAAAAGTATCTTTTGATCATAAGAGCTTTTAAGCAGAGATTAAACAGACTTTTCATTAAGTCCACCTTTCTGTATTGAATGTTTTTTTTAAATTTTCTGTCTTATGTAAAAATGTAATCTTAAATACTGTGTTAAATGCTGTAAGCAAAAATCATTATAATTAAAAACAGCTTCAAAACATCAATCTACATCTAATTAGTCTATGTAATGTGTTTGACTTAATAAGTGGAGTTAATATAGATGAATGAACTTTTCAATAATAGTCTAATTTACCTTTTTTAAACTTTAATCGTAAACTTGATCACAATATTGTGTGGAACTCTATTATGAAAATGTGGAAGATAAGCTTCATGCATAATTTTAGGACCCTTAAGATTGTTGTGACACTGTCAATTGATCCAACCCAGCAGATGATCAGACTAAAATGTCCCTTATACTAAACTGTTGGGCTGTGTTAAAACGCAATTTATTTTTGAAAATGTGAATGCATCTAATCATATGCAGTTCAGATATTAAATGTATCCTGGTACTGTGTGACAAACTGAAACCTATTTTGCACAGTGATTTGTGTTTCAAGATTCACAGTCACCATCAGCAGTGTTTAATGGCTCAGTTGGTATGCAACACGAGAACAATTTCACAACCTGATAATTTATGGTGAAATGCGTGTTTGTTGTTTAAAAACACACAAAAAAAATGGCATGCACTTTCTCAGATATTGTTGTAATTCCAGATGCATCTTGCTCATTACAGCGGAGCACATTACTTTCTGATATGATTTATATTTCTGTCACCTACCACTGAGATCAAGGCAATGCAAATGAATCAGAGGATTCAGGGGAGGGGAGGTTTTGTTTGGGCTTTTATCAATTTCCACCTGCCATCCTCGCAGCAAAAACTCAGGGTAATTTCCTCAGTGTGACCAGAATCAACATCAGTGACATGGATGAAGATCAGAGTGTTTATGTGAAATCTAACAAGCTCTTATTGGCCCCACTGTGCAGGTTCTGCTATTAACTGGTTTGAACAGATGCAGGCACACCACTGTGTCTTGTTTTCTGCATGTCTGTTAGGCTGCATGTTGCCTCTGTGAATGAAAGCAGATTTGTTATACGGGAAATGGGGTATTTAAAGATTTTGGCTGGTTTTGAAGTAACACCTGCAGCAACCTATTGATTTGCACGCTATGACACCCTCCCTTTAGCATAAAAAATGGGTCCTTGATATTTGTTGAATAACTATTGTTAGTTGTGCATTGCAGAATGAAGAGGGATTTGTTATCGCCACAACACACTGGAGAAATGCTTATTCATCTGCCCTTCAAGTACCTAACAGCAACATACATTAGAACAAGTAGCACAGAGGTTTGTTTGTCTGAGGCTCCTATTATGATTTTTGTTTATGTATTTGCTTCTTTTATTTAACATAGGCTTTTGCACAACATTAAAGCTATTTAGAATATCAATAGTCAGCCAGTTGCATCTGGTGTGTTCAGTATTCCCTCTAGGGTGCAGGTGAAGCAACCATTCATTTGTTTTGTCTTTTCATTCTCCACTCCACCTTTTCCACTATGGTGATTTTTAATCACCTAATATCATGGCACGATGAATAGATTGCCTCAACTTTAATGTGAGGTTTGCAAGAGGCAAATCAAAAAGAGGGAGGTGGAGACAGGCAACTTTGGCTGTATTTACAAAAGTTGAACCAGATTACTGTGCATGGCTGTGTCTATTGATAGATCCTATTCATTGAATATACTAATTTGGTTGTAGAAATGGACCTACATGAGATTAACAGAACAAAGTGGAGAAAAAAATCTGATTAGAGAGCATATCGTAATTTATATCTTTTAAGTTTGGTCCAACTTACCTCTAGAATGTGATAAACAGTTCAAGGACAAATGAGAACAAACACAAATGTAGTTTAAAAGAGACAATTTTCTTCAAAGAAGAGCTATTTACTTCTCAACATAAAACAAAATGAATAAAACTATACCAAAGTCCCTAAAAAAATCACTTTCATAATCTATCAAAAAAAAGCATATATATGTATATATTAAAATTCCCTTCTCACCCACCGCGGGTGGTTCTTATCCTCTAAGCTCGGGTCCTCTACCAGAGGCCTGGGAGCTTGAGGGTTCTGCGCAGTATCTTGGCTGTGCCAAGGACTGTACATTTCTGGACTGAGATGTCTGATGTTGTTCCTGGGATCTGTTGTAGCCATTGGTCCAGTTTGGGGGTGACTGCCCCGAGGGCCCTGATGACCACAGGCACCACTGTGGTCTTCATCTTCCAGGCCCTCTCCAGTTCCTCCCTGAGGCCCTGGTATTTCTCTAGTTTCTCGTGCTCCTTTTTCCTGATGTTGCAGTCGCTTGGTATTGCTACATCTATCACAACGGCTTTCCTCTGTTGTTTATCCACTACGACAATGTCTGGTTGGTTCGCCATTACCATTACTATATATATATATATATATATATATATATATATATATATATATATATATATATATATATATATATATATTTATATATATATATATATATATATATATATATATATATATATATATATATATATATATATATATATATATAAAGGTTCACTGTGTGACCTTTCCATTCAGTAATCCCCTTTGCATATTTAAAGAATTGAGATTTCTGTAGTTTTACCAAAACTAGAATTTATTTAGCTGTAACACTTCAAACAATATATCAGTCAAAGATTACAGGAAAAATTAACAAGAGGTGAAATTAATAACATCCAAAAAAATAAACTAAAATTCCAAGACAAGAGAATTAACATTTAAAGCCCTAAGTAATTAACTGGTAAAGAGATTTTCTTTCCAAATTCTACAGAAAGTTTTTATGAACTAGTTCCACGTTTTAATATGTACTTTAAGTAGGGGAAGTAAGAATGTCTTGAAACCACATGGACCTCATACTTAGAACCATAATTAATTCAGAATCAGCTTTATTGGTCAATATATTTTTGCACAAACAAGGAATTTGACTATGGTTTTCAAGAACTAACAAACAAAGAACCTTCTTAAGTGATGCTAAGCACATGTTAAAAGTAATGGGAGAAAAAAATAAAATCCTGCAAAAATTGTTACAATAATTGACATAGATTGTCACAATACATAAAATGTAAGTAGGAAGTAGTTCCTGATATTGTAATTTATTTTTCTTCTAAAAATATATATTTGCACTTAAGATATTACATCATTCATAGTCAAAGAATAATGTTACAATTAATTGTGAGTTATTTTACATCTTTGTGAATAAATGAGGTCAGTTCTTTTGGTTTTGTCAGCAGTTTCCCCTTACATCAAATAGCTTTGTGTAGACAAACATTAACTGTAAAACTCACAAGAGGGTAGACAATTGTATTTTTTTTATATATCTTATGTGACACCTTTAATTTTCCACAACAGGCTTTATCCTCATGGGGATGAGTGATACCAGTCTGTCATGGTCTGTGGAAATATATCCTGCTACCATTCACAGATGGCTATTTCCAGGTGGTGTCTGCTGGTCATTTTCTTGCTTTAAACACCAGTTCAAATGAGCTACAACAGTTTCAAGACAATTACAATATTTGGCAAGGATAATCTTTGGTCTTTCTTGTAAACTTGTGTTTGATGCCGCCATTATCATTAAGTATCCGCAGAATGAGGGCCAAGTTTCTATTCGTCGTTTGTGTTTACAATCGCAATCTGCCAGTTTTGTATTCATGGAGATTTGCTGCTTCTTAAAAAAAAACATTTAAAGATATTTAAACATTTTAGAAAATAGCTTAATAATGAAGAAATCATGTAACACCTACAAAAATCAGTCTTTCAGTCTCAATATTTGACAAAGTAGACATTTAAATGGCATTTTGGATACAAGCTTGCATCAATCATCATTCTTTCTGAACAATAAGACTTGTATGAAGCACCTAAGATTCATCAACTTCACTGAAGATAACTGTTTTGCTGTTTAAAAAAAACCCCACATCGGAATGTATGGATCATTTGGTTTCTCCAAAATAAACAAATGGCCATTTAACACAATTAAATTTCAGAGAGATTTAAAGCTGCTAATGCATCAAATTAATGAACCAAACAATGTTAATAATTTAATCACATGCATGTATTAATATGGAGTCACACTGTGAGAGAGGCATTTGGCAGGAATCCTCATTACCAGCAAAGACATTTCTAGCTAATTAAAAACATCCCCTTATGTAGTATATTTTTAGTTTATATTGCAAGTTGTTCTTGCGACCACTTGCTGCTCGCTCAGCTTGCTCTGCCTTCAAACATTATGGATTCAAATGTGTAAGGAGAACAAAGATCAGAGCCAAAACAGATAAAATAAGCTACAGGATGTTGGCGAAATGAAAGATAATATATCTATGCCATCCTCTGTTATCTAAAGTTTTCAACAATAATTGTCTCTATATTTCCCATTAAAATATCTTTTTAAAAATATTGTCACTGATCAACAAATGTATTAGTTCCCACAAGACAATTGGGCATTGGTTAGAGAAGGTATGAAACCAGACTAAGGTATTCCAGTGACAGCTGACAGCATTTTTTGTGCCATTTTCTCATATGATGCTTGCTAGTCTTGCAAAGAAATAAAAACACATAAAATAAAACAAAAGATGCACAATTACACCAGTTCAAACTGAACTACCAGTGGAAGAACAGTGGTCATGGGATTTACTGTGTAAACTGTGTAAAATGAACACTCTCTTTCGTGGTATTACGCATGGCAGAATTTCTTACTCAGAAAGGAGTTTATTTCTTTGAGGGATACACTGAACGCATTGTTATTACAGTAGCTACATATTAACAAGAGCAATATTCTGTTGTCGGACTTCCCCTGAAAGCCTCCAGCATCCAGCCGCACATTTACACACTTTTAAATGCAAGTTGTTTATTGGCTTGATTGCGGAACAGTATTGCCAAAGCTTATGAACACAAGTCTTCAATAAAACATCAAATATTGTAAAACAAGACACCTACAGCCTGACAAGTGGATCATAATAACGCCATGAGGGAATGTAGCACTGACTTGATAGAGCTGCGCCACAAGAAGCTGACAGAAACATTGAAGAGAAGAGTTACAAACAATACACTTGCAGTGCCTTGCATGTTTTAATGTTTCAAACCACAGTTTTTCACAAGTAGTTCAAAGTTTAAACTGATATTATTATGTATTTTTGGTGTAAACTTTGCTTTCAAGAACAAATCGCAGCAGCCCCGTTGAGAAGCACTACTTTGTGATCTTAGAAAAAAATCTCATTCAAAAGGATGTGAACAAAAGATTTCCTTTTGTTCTTTAGTGTTAACAACTGCACATTTACATTTTATTCTTTGTGTCCTAAAGGCAACTTGGACATCAGGGGAATTGGAAGTTCTAGTTATGCTCTAAGATCTCTGTTGTGTTTTCTGAGATATTGCTGAGAACTTGAAGCTGCTCTTTCCGGCCCACATGAATGCAGTGATCTAAAGTTTCTCAGCAGAACATTGCCCTGTAATACGCCAATCAATTTTATTCATTTCACGTTGCTTCACAATCAGTACGTCTTGGTAATGTCTTCCTCTGTTATTCAAACTAACACAAGGGAGGTAAATGCTCCCCTGCCTTTATATAATCCTTCCTGTTCCTTGTGTCACCTGCAGCTGCTATAATGCAACATTGTTAGGACCAAAATGATTTGAGCTGCAATTTTTTTCCTCTGGCAAAAACAGCAGTAATTTGGTTAACACAATCCTTTAAAAATGTGCATGCTGTGTGAGCTAAATAGGTGGGGAAAGTTGTTTGTAAAACCATCCTCATTTTCAAAAGAAAAACAAAAATTAAAATCTCTGACTCCAAAAACACGTACATATACTATCTGCAAAATAATTTGTCACCTGGGTAACATCAGTACATCTGCTCCAATAAAACTAAAGTTTAGCTTTATACCTAAACAATGTTTTTTGCTAAAAACAAAACAAAAAAAAAGGTGCACAAATATCTGTTTCCAAGCATCCTGAAATCCAATCATGGGGGAAAATAATCTGTTCATGATTGTCAGTGAGGTGACAGGAAAAATTAAATATACCACCTCATTCTTATTTTTACCCTCCTATGCAGCACCTCCTTATACACGGTCTTCTTCCTATATCTACATTATTATACCATAAAGAAAACAACATGGTCACTAATGTTGTTCATCTGTAATCCTGCATTACCTTTTATAACATTTGTGTAGAAGCAACAGTTAGTTAGTCTCTATTGTATTTAGTACATTATGATCTGGAGTTTTCTCATTTATAATATCTAACATGTATACTAGGTTAGTTCTGTTGCATACCTGTCAAATATGAACATCACATCCTCTCAGCAGCATTATCTGTACTACTAAGTGTAATATTTAGTTGTTTACTGGTTTTAGAGACCTAGGATTCACCTGTACTTCTCCAATTTCTTCATCTCTCAGATTTCTAGACTTTGGTTTGTTCCAGAGATGTATTCAGTTTTATCTCTTGCAGCCTGCTTTCTCAATAGTTCCACATGTTTTGCAATGTCTACATTTTGCGTTATTAGGTGTTCATTAACAGACATTGGATTCTTTCAGCCTTTCTCAATGTTTAGTATTTGCTTCTTTTGTTTTCTGTTAATTAGGCGAATAAGAATGATGAAAGGTTTTCCATTTTTGTTTTTTGTGGGGAATTTTCTTGGGAGTAGGTGACAGTCCTTAATGCCCTTGATGTCTAACTGTATAAATGTATCACCTTGTGATCCAAATAGTTCTTGTTTTGGGGGTTTCCTAGTTTCTCTTGCATTTGCAATGGGTGAGTGGTTTCCAACCCCCTGATTATCATGTCATTCATTCTGGAGTATTGTTCCAGCTCACAAACTTTGCTTTGGAAGACAGTAATCATCCCATTCTTATTCTCATTTTGCCTTTGAAGGGGTTTTATCTCTCCCATTAAGTTCAGAATCACTTTTTGCTGTTTTCAGATTTATTTATTTTTTTCAGACATAGAATTAGGTGACTTCTTTGTATCTTCTGGTTCTTTTTACATTGACAATACTCTTCTTTCTGTTATGCAAACAGTCTTACCTTCTTACCTCTCCTGTGGGTGAAATTAAACAACAACGGTGGATATATGTTGCTTGGTTGATGTTGGAAAAATTTGATCATTATTATATTATTTTTTTACATTTTTTTACTGAAATGTATGTATCGTTTTGCAGGTTGACTCCACCACAGTGTGACCCCTTGTTGCACTCACTGATTCCCACCTCCACTCTTTACTGGACACCTTTTTGTTCTAAGCAAATTTCTTCTAAGCACTCACTCTATTCTTCACTTGTGTTGATTAAATGTCAACACCAGCTGCCAAATGTGTGCAAACTTTTAACACATGGTCACTCCTTTGGATGGTCTCCATGCATTTTTAACAGACACAAATGCTCCTGCATATTAAACAGACTTTTCCCCTTAGCTTATCAAGCAGGGAATGTTAATTTCCTTTAATCTGCTGTGTTTGAAAATATGATACAACAGAACAGAATAATAAAATCTCAGCATAAATTTGTAGTTTTATATAAAGCGTGGTTAAAAATTTAATTAATTTCTGTTTAATATAAGACAAAACTGATGATTTACCTAATAATGATTCGTTATGAAATAGTTTGAAATGTATCAAACCCATATTCTGTTGGTGAAAATGCAAAAGAAAGTATTTTCAGTATTTGTTTAGTAAAAACACATAATAATAGATCAAATAAGTGGACTACACACACCTGGGCTTAATTATACTGGTTACAAACTCCTTGAAATTTGTGATGTATGATTCATTTCCTGAGTATTTGAAAACAAAAAAAAATAACGCTTTCCTAGTTTTTCCGCAGATACTGCATTGTTACCTTGTCATCTGGTTCTCATTAAACAACAAAAGCTATTTACTGAGAACACCTATGACATTTTATGAATTAGATTTCTTTTAAAGTTGCTGTGCATAGAAAATGTATGGTAGAAGAGACAGGTAACCTGTCATGTTACAAATACACTCACATACCTCTTACTGTAAACAAGACACAAAAAATGGCCCCTAAAAGTAGAAATGATAGAGAGTTGCATGGTAGGAAGAAACAACAAAGCATTGAATCTGAGAACATTGACGTGTCTGAATCTTGTCGTGATGCGGTGGTAATATAACATCTTTGAAAGGTCGAGGTGAAAGTGTGAACCTATTGTCAAAACCTACAGGTGAATGAGTTGCCTTTTCAATGAGGCATTTTATTCTATCTGCAAAAAACAACTTTTTTGCTTGGATATTTGTAATTTTACTTTACCAGGAAGTTCCCATACTTTCCTATTTGTCAGCATGTTCTGCGGATGAATGCGGCTCCAAAGGGAAAAATGAGTTGAGACTCTGTGTCAGTGTGGCATGCAACGACCACTAGGAGACAATGCACAGTAATGAGCAAAGAGGTCAGCATTTTTTGTCTTTCTTTTTTTTTTTGCTACTTTTATTATTTCTGTGAGTCCACAACCACCTTGCAAGCACACAAATCAACAATACATCCACTAATCTGTGGACACACTCCCATGCATGCACACAAGCTAAGTGGCAGGCTCTTTCCTGTGCCCTTTTCCTCAAATCACAGTTTTGTTCTGTTTTCATGGTCTACCTGTTCCAATGCTATGTCAATGTTACTGGCTGAAGTGGTTTTCTCTTTCCCACCTATTCAACTCCTTGGTGACAGTCTGCTTTGTGAGTCAAGCTGGCAAAATGTAGTAATAAGAAAGGAAATGGATATATATTCTCTTAAACAAGCAAGACATGTCTGCCATTTTTCAGGCAGGGACTGGTGGAGAAGAAGAAGACAGTCTGATACAGTAGATGGAGACATTAGCAAATGAAGGATTGCATGTCTCTACCCTAGATGTTTGAAATTGTGATCATAAATACAAATTCCACTTTCATTAATGCAGCAGTAATGCATTTAGTACAAATAAAACTACTTTTATCTAATTTGATAATGTTTTTCTATAATTGTTTGCTTAAATTGTATTGCCTTAAGAAAAAAAAACTCCTTAAGTTTTCTACCTTGGAAAAATTGCCATTAAATCTTATTGGACAGTAAAGGGTCTATCCAGTGTGTAGTTCCACAATCAGTTATGATGTAGTTCAACAGGGAAGTTAAATTATCTGTTTTGGTTAATTATTATGAGATTTAGGCAAATGAGAAATTCTCACCGTGTGTGTAACTAGCTCTTGTTTTTTCTTTTTCTTCTTCTTGACCTTTGGTGTAACATCTATCCATTATAATATTTTTGGATTGGTGATAAACCAATTTTTGTTTGAATTAAAATTATGTTAAGCTATTACTGGTAACAGTTCCCCTACCTGTGGTGTAAATGTTTCCTATCGTGGAAGCTTATTGAAAAAGTTAATTTCTTGTTTGAAAATTTACACTCATTTCATCTTCTGATTCTCAAGAATGTCCAGGTACACTGGTTCAGTCTTGTTTCATCTGCTTTGATGTATACATTCAACATATGTAGTTTTTTGTGGTAAATTTTCTTATGATTCTTGACAAACGTTAAATATTTTCATACAAGTAGAGGTTGGACATACTTACAGCTTTGTGGTGATTCATCCAGACATATTAAATTAAACAAGTAAAATAAATCTTAGTTGTAATTAAACTAAATAACTAAATTTCACACAGTTACAAGGGACATTAAACAAAAAATCCTAAGGATGATTAGAATCTAAACCATGGATGTTTTTCTTTAAGATGAGAGAAAGACGTTAGCGATGGTGGTACCACTGGCATTCTCATGCTAGAACTTTACACACCTTGTGTAAATGTGAAACATGCAAACATTTGATGGCAAAACCTTTCTGGTAACATTTTACCAGAAACTTTTACCATACAGTTTCAAGTCAGGTAGTACTTTAAGCATAAACATACTTTAACAGACATTCTCATTTAAAGTCATAATAAAATTAATCATATTCTATTTCCTAATAAATGAGACCCAGAAATCTCATAAAGCTCTTCTAAAATTGTACAAAACTTTTTTTACTCCTTTCATTTTCTGCTCTCTGTTTTGGTGATTTTAATACATATGACCTCCCTTATCAGTTCCACAGTGCGGCATTATTGTCCAGATAAGTCACGGTCGGCAGGACATTTTTAACCAGGCACCAAGCACTTTTGTTGTGAAGGTGGAGGGATTAGTGTTTAAGATTAGCAGATATAATCTTGAAATCTCACCAGACCTTAATAAACACTTTTCTTACTTCTCAAATGCTGACCTAAAGTTTCAGAGTGCTTGTTTTTTTTTTTTTTTTTTTTGTCATTTTGCATTTTAATACTAATTAAAGGACAAAGGCTGTGTAAAGAGGTTTTGGTACTGCAGTACTGATGTTCTGGAAAATCACTTGCAAAGTTTATTAGATTTTATTGTACTTGCACTTGGACATTTATAAAGGAGTAATGATATGGCCCATGTTATACTGAAAGTAACAACACAACAAAGGAGACTATGACAAATTAAAACATAAGATAAAAGATTTCCTTTCCTTACAGGAAAGGAATAGTGATTCCTCTAATTATTTCATCCCTCTTTGCTTTTTTAATTTCAGAGAAAAGCAGACACTTCCTCGTTATGCTTGCTAAAAGATATAGCCAAAAACAATACTCATGAAAATTAAATTCTCTGGCTTTTTTTTTTTTTTTAGAGAGATTTCCCTTAAAAAGCACAATTGTTGCTAGGGTTTTCTTAATAATGATACAAATAATGCAATTTTAAATTGAAAGAGGAAAAGAGGTCCTTGATAGAATAGTAGGAAAGTAAAAGTACAAAGCTTTTAAAAGAAGTGTCTCTTTTTCAAACCAATTTTTTGCATGTAAAATGGCCTTGAGCTACCTGGATGAAAGTAGTAGAAAAAATTCAAAAACATGGTTTTACTGAGGGATTGAGGCATTTTTCCAGCTGTGTACACACTTTCAACCAAATGTACATAACTGTCTACAAGCTACCTCCTTGTCCTCAACATGTCCCGCTGGGCTAAGACATTGCTTTTTTTCCCTTTTTTTTTTTGCTTTCTTCAAACGGCCCACTGTCAACAACCCTCCCATGTGTCCTTTTCCTTTCTATTCTCAGTCTAATTATTTGGCTAGCTGAGGAGGCAATCTGCTCTCCCTTGTTGCTACTCAAGTGCCCATTAGAGGGAAACGCTTCATCTTTCTAATTATGTTATCACATTAAATAAGTTTTAAAACTCTCTTGTGTTTCACATATGTGTTTCTGTGTATACAGTGTAAAGTTTTCATACCATTTGAGCTTTTCCTGATTTTGTCTTGTAACAGTGACCAATGTCAATGGAGCTTATTGGGGTTTTGAGTGATTGGACGGACAAGACATAGTGCATGGTTTTAAAGTGGAAGGAAAAGGAAAGTGTTAAAAATATTTTTCAAATAAAAATCTGAAAAGTGCAACATACAGTACATTCAGCTCCTATTACTCTGATGTCTCCAAATGAAATCCGGTGTAACCGAATGTCCACAAATGTCATCAAAAAGGAAATGGAGTCGACTTGTTGGTTTGATCTCAGTTGTAAACCCAGCTGTTTGAGTGTTTTTCCTTGCTGTCTGCAAACTTTTCTGACAGCAGGTTGCCTTCCATGTCCAAGAAAGTTGCATTGTTTGTGTATCACACAGATTATGTCATAGTTTTCAAACTCTGGGGCTGCCTTGTTGTAACAACCCAAGCCACAATGAGGTGCTACTCAATTGTAATGGAAAGCAGCTCAAATCGTGTAGAATTGAATTGAATAGATGCCAACAAAAAAAGATGTGCCTAATTATGTCAACAAAACAGTTTCCCCTGATGCCCTGGGAAAAGGCAATGTTAGACATTGCAGCTCTGTGAACTGAACCACTGAGTTACCATCCTGATAGACCAAGAGCAGCTGCCACGCAACTCACTGGCACATCAGATATGCTGAGCCTAACATGTTTCACTGTTCTTCGGAACAGTTCACAGTAAAAAGTTGTCTGGGAAAAGATAATTAACTGGGATAAAACAATAAAAATGTGGAGTTGTTCCATTTATATTTTCCCTTTCTCTCACTAACCTGCTTATAATGTGCCTGCATTGTTCTTAGACTACGTATATAAGATTGAAAACTAACCTTGCACATCACTATGAACATGCTATTAGTAAATGTGGTGACTTCAGCCTAATGTTGTGGTTATACTTTTTTCCAGCAATCACGTTGGATTTGACGTAAATATAGAAATACACCATAAAACTGGAGGCAGCCTATTAGAGGCTTCAAAAACCTCAAGCCAAAAAGGAGGTTCTTCACTGCAGGACAGTAACCCCAAAATATACTGCCAGAGCTACAATGGAACAGTTTACATTACATTTTTATAATGTATGATCAATTAAAATAATGGTCTATATATGAAGTCCTTAGCAAGACAAAAAAAAAGCTTTTCAGAGTCTTTTACTTTGCAAAAATTAGAAAACGCTTCAATCTCAAAGCAAAGCTGATACGATACATTTTCCAAAAGACTTGCAGCTGTAACTGCAGCAAAAAGTGATTCTACAAATGCAGGGCACCATACATTCATTGTTTTTAGCAGGGGGCTGCATGAGGTCTCTGTTTGGTAGCAGTAAAACACAAAATGTTACATTTTCTAAACTTGGCTGGTGCATTTCTGCATGCATGTTCCCACTGGTGCATTTGTAGGTGTATGTTTGGTAGTGTGGTTTACATCTCATCATTCAAAACCATGTGCTGAAATTAAGCAGAAAATCAAATTTGCCCTTTGTAGGAAGGAAGTGTATGTGTGTTCTTTTAGTCTCTGTTGGCCCTGAGATGACCTGCCTCCGCTTGCTGGAATAAGCATCCCACTCCCACAAACCGAATCAGGATTTAGCAGACTTAGAAAAAGAATGAATGATTTCTATAATCAATACCATATAGCAACCTGGTCCCAAAGGTAATGTATGACATTGACCTAAACAAAATTTGCACATTTTTAATTTTAGTCTGTTCTTTGACATAATGAATGACTTAAAATCAAATTTATTTCCATAATAAACTGTCAGTATTCTCCTGGATCTGTCAAACTGGGTTCTTAGAACAACATTTTCTGTGCTCTCAGTTTAGATATAGGTGGGTGCAATTCCTCAGATTGTGAGTTCAAACTCTTTACCTTGCAGAGTTTAAAGGGATAGTTTGGAAATTTCAAATGATGTTCTGCAAGTTTTCAGTAGTAACTCTTTTAGTTGCAATAAAAACATGTCAAATTGGTCATGTTAAAAGGAGACGCCACAGTATTTTAGTTCTGTGTAATAACAAGACACGTTAATATAGAGTGCAACTGTGGTAAGGAAGCTAGTTAGGAAAGAGCTATATCCTGGTAAATTAAAACTAGAGGCAGACTACAAGTCTAAAACAGAACATAACATAAAAGACCAACAATGTCATTGGTCACAACTCTTATTCATTGATTGACTCGGTTGAAATTGAACTGGAGAAATCGAGCCAAAATGTGTAGAAAGGCAATGGCCAGACTAGTAATTTGTTGGACGTTTTTCAAGGTAGGTTCTGTGATTTTTCGTTGAAAAACAACACTTGTAGTATAAAAAACTACATGGGTATTTGACAAAATATAGCTTAGAAAAACACATAACCATTTTTTCCTTTGAGAACTTGCACCTCTTGAATAAATATTAATTTTACAGATAATTCTACTTTTTGTGAATTTCTCTCATAAAAACTACACAAGGGATAAACTGACTTGTTCTTAGAATTTTTTTTTTAAATGATCATTTTAATCTCTCTTTAAAGTGAAATTATCTTGAATATTTAGTCAAAGAACCAATGCTGGAGGTTGGAGTTATTGTAAAGCAATGTAAATAAACAGCCTTTGTTAAAACCCCAAGTACAGTAGATGATCAGGTCTTATCAGAACAATTCTTCTGAAACTTTGAGGGCTGTTTTCTCACTGATCATACTGTATCTCCTCCCTTGCTTCCCCTTTAGATAATCAAAGAGAAAGACAGCTTTGTCAGCTACTGACAAATCACAGGAACAAGTACATGCTTCTGTCTTTCAATTTACTCAGAGATACCAATGCCAGTCTTGGTATCACTAACGGCAACACCAGCAGGCGTGACACTGCCAGTCACAGCCTGGAGAGCAGCAACTTCTGGCAACTCCTCACTCTCCACCCTTTGCTAAGCCACTGTGCACCATTCTCCATAACGGCCAGAGGATACTCTTTCAGTATCATAAAATCAATAAAATCCAACTGTTAACAATAAAAGAAAATACATAAAATTTAAATCAAGTCTGAGTCTAATGGTGCATCCTTCCAGCAATGGCAAAATGTGGCAACAGGGAGATTTAAAAATGGGTTTTATGACAAAGCTCAACAATGCAAGTTGGAGGTTATTACCCAATGATATAAAATACCACAGAATCAAAAATGCACCTGATCAAACAGAGTTCTACAAAAATAACATGTTTTACTAACATTAGAGAGATAATCCTAAAAATAAAAATTACAAATAAAGAAAAAAGAGGAATAAAAACCCTACAAGTTTCAGGTTTACTTCTCAATTCTGGAAGATAAAGGTAGCGTAGCTTGGAACAGTTGTTCAGTTATTCCACAGAAAAACACATGTAATGAGAAATAAATAAAAAAAATAAGAGGTTAATAGTCAAACCAAAAGAGAAAAAACATTAGTAAATTAGATAACAAAAAACAACAAATGAGTCAAATACAAAAATTACTAGAAAACAGGCAATATCCAAAATTGTGGGCTAAGCTGTGAAAACATAGCCATGCACTCTGTTACAATAGAGACGGAGTAGATAAAATAAAAATTTGGATTTTCGTTATTTGTGAGTCATAATAATAAACAGTTTACAAAAAATAAACACTTGAAACCGTTCCACATCTGGGTATTAAATCTCTATAACGTGTTTTACTTTTTACATGGAATTACTGAAAAAAAAATCTGCTTTTTGACGTTACTCTTAACTTAATGAGAAGTACATGCAACAGCATATCCTGCTTAAACGTAGGTCAAAAGGTTAACCAAAAGAGTAAAAATGAGATCATGTTATTAGTTTCAATATCCTGAACATATAGCATGGTATTATCACACACTGCAAAATAATTAATAGAAAACTCAAAAATAATTGCGTCAGAGATGGCATGAGTCTTTGGGAGCTGATCACATGCAAGAGCTTGAATTGTGGTTACTGTAGAAAATAGATGGCTATTCATAGGTACAAGAAGAAAAGGAAAGCATAAGAGATTATTAGAAAGCAGAGACAAGAAGGAAGGAGGGAATGAAAACGAGAAAGGAGGAGGTGGGAGAGAGGATGGGATGAAAAAAAGGAAAAATGTTCCTGTCCCTTGGTTTGGGTTAGAAACACTTATAACTCAGGACCATAGATTATGACAGTCCAATCTTCTGGGCCGCTGCCTGAAAAATAACCACAAGCACCCAGCTGCCACACACACATAAAAACACATGCAGACAGAGGGAGATGGGGATAAAGCGGGGTAGACAAATGAAGGGCCAGACGAGAGAGGAAAAAGTGGGAAGCAGTGGAATGAAAGAAGGACATAGATGCATGCAGAACAGGTTGAAGAAAAAGGAAAGCAAAACTGTAAGTGGGATGGATGAAAGCCTAAAGAGCAATGGAAGTGGGAATGCAATATAATCCGTTGCGCCACCAGAAGATGGAAAAATAATGAGAAGAGAACAGAAGAGGAAGACTTAGAAACAGACAAAAATCTAACCTGGATATTAAAGGGATAACGTTTTTGGTGCACAGAAACATTATACAAAACATATGTGCCTCAAGCATGAGAGAGAAGAATTATGAAATTTTAATTAATGCAATCACAGACTTTCTTTCTGGGATTACAAGTCTTTTCAACAAAGCAGACTGGAACATTAGGGCAACAAAACAGCCCAACAACCTCAGACCTGGAAGGCTTGAAAGAATACAAAGCCAATTAATACATAATCGAGATAAAAAGGTTGACCTTTTTGAGGGTTTAAGTAAAACAAACGAACAAATGCATTTTAAATTGCTCATTAATATTTTTAAGGATGCATACTTTTTGTCATAACTCAGTGAATAGCAAATATGTGTAAAACTGATCAACTTGCAGAAACCAATGTCAGTGTAATGTCTTGTCACAACAATGTTGATGCTTATTAAAGTTAATAGGATGAAATTATACGCATTTTATGTAGTTCTTACATTTACATTATTGGCGAAGGACAATCCTTTTAGAAAAGTACATTTTCACATCAAAAGTGTCTTGCAATTATAGTGGGAGATAATTACAGCTTGCGTTTGTTCAGTACTCATTTCCACAGTTAGGGGAAATTCAAGTAGGGTTGCATCCAAAACTGTCACAGTATCAATAAGAAAAATATGGAGTTATCAAACATATTAAACAAATTTTTAAGGACTCTTTCTTTCTGAAAGAAATGGATGGTGTGGTCTTTCAACAGAATATATAAAAAAAAGACAATTTAAACTGTAATTGGCAACAAGTTCCAAGCTCCAAGGTTGCCCTTGGCAAAGCTCATTTACACTTTTGTTATAGCAACATTATTACAGAGAAGCACAAAGAGATTTGATATAGAGCGTGGTTATGCTGCCATCAACAGACATCATCAAGGATTTGCATTCTGAGTTTGACACATTCACCTTCAAATCTTTAACTTAATGTCTATTATTGTGGAAAATGTTAAAAGATTCTGGATTTCCAGAATAAACTAAATAGAATCAAGCCTTAATAAAATTTCTTAGTCAGTATTATCAGATAAATATTTTCACAATTGCTGTAGAGCATTTAGAGACAGAGCCTGGCTAGTAAAAGTCCAGCAAGGTCATAGACCCATCATTTTTTATAAACTCTCGGCCCACATGACAAGAGTTTATTTTGATTAAGTCTATAATCATAGAATGCTGTTCAGTCTTTACGAAAAATGATGTTTGATGGCCAGGTCATTTTATAAAATAGTGCTGAATTTTGAAAGTAAACTTGACCTTCAATTTTTACTACAGAAGAATATTAATGGATGAATGGGACATCCTGATGAGGTGATTGGAAGAGATAACAGCTGAAAATGTATTTATGTTGCTATGCCAACACCCTTTCAACCCAGAATGTCTTTCTGCTTTTTACTTTGTGGCTTTCGGGTTCAGACTGAATGGTGAGGCATTCAGGAAAATACTGTATGTGTCAATGATTTAAAAATCACACGTCCACTAGAATTTAGTGTTCGTCAAGAGCATGGCTCTATGTGGCTCCTAGCCACACAGAGAGGTTAAGCACTTCTGAATATCAAATTAATTGACAGAAACCCAGCTGTGTAAAATATAGACATATTTAATTTTTTTCCAGCATGATTGCTGGCTTACTTGCTGTTGGACATCATGTATACAACTGCATTTGGATCTGTATGGTTGGATGAACCATGAAAACAAAGCCATATCATTAGTTTCCACAGAAATTGAGGAACTTTTTTTTTTTTTACATATTTAGTCAAAAAATGTGGTCAATTTAGTGACCCAGTAATTTAGCTATATTTATTGACATTGATATATCTCTTGTCATCATTTCCATAAAGCAACATTAACATCCAGTTTGGCTCAGTCATGTACAAATTAGATAAAGAATTAAATAGCTAAATATGAATTACATGAAACAATAAAGCATAAAAACAAAACAAGAATTTAAACTTTTGACAATTATTGCATGTGGTAGACATAATTGCTTTGTCAACTACTCAGATTCTTCAATGTTAAAGGCAATAAATGTAAAACTTTTAACCCCATTGCAGCATTATAAATATCATCAAACTATTTGCTTGCAAAGTTGCTGTGAATTTTACAGAAATTAAGAGGAAGAGTGATGTATTGATTTTTTCTTCACCAAAGTCTAAGAAGAGGGGAATAGAGATTGGCAAGATAAAAAGCAGACAAGATCAGAAACATAATGAGGTGGAAAAAGACTAAAAAGTAGAACAGTAAAGGCTAATGATTATATCAAGGAGAATACAAACCTGAAGACATGACAGAGTGGAAGGAGATAAAAAGGTGGAAGCAACAGAACATAAGGTAGATGAAATTAAACCCTGTTCAGGTCTTTTGCCAAACAGAACATATGTCATAAAATTCAGAACTCAAATAGATCAAAACAGAACACCAGGCAACAGGTGGGTGACATAATGAGATGATTGAACTCAGATGAATTGCATTACAATTTAACAGTCCTGATAGGCTTCAATCAAATAAATAATTGGATCCATGATTCTACTTAAAAATGCAAAATATGTTAAAACTGAAGTCATTACCACAATGTCAGTGTGTGCAAATTGTCAGTGTCAGCTGAAGTACAACCCGTAGAAATGGGGCATGTTACCTCCTGTTGCCCATTTCTTATCATTTGCTAAATGTTTTACATTTTCTTGCAGTATACGATGCAAAATTATTATTTTTTAAAAAGTCACAGCTAAATGGAGATCTTCCATGAAGTAAAAGTAAAAAAACATTTTATTTGTTTAGAAGTCAATCATAGAATCATATTATTTTGAATTGCATTGACTTATGTTGTAAATCAAAATTCATTAAGTTCAATTACATTGAATCAACATAATAAATAAGTGAACCCTATATGAGTGAATACCTGTGCATTATTATACAGTATGCTCGTGTACCATGATGTGTGCAATATGCATCAGAGATTAAATATTCCTTTGACAAATTCCAATGACAGTTGTCCTATTTGACTTGAAAGAAGAAAACACTTATAATTATGTCACTTTGCATAAAAAGCTCTCATCTGGTGCTAAGATATTGTAACCATATGTAAAGCAGTTATTCTTATGACATCGGGTTTTATTTGCTCTCTTATTCCCAAAGCTTGCACCTTTGGAGTCTCATCCTGATTCACATACAAGATTACCAATTTCATCTCATCTGCTGCAGGTAGCCCATAAACATACGCTGACCAGTCTGCTCTCACTCCCTAGTCATGATGGTGTGCAGTGAAACAGACTGCATTTCTGGAGTAGACATAAAGATAACACATCACATCACCTTGCGTGCATTCTGCAAATAGACATCACTTAGAAAAGGGATGGATGAACAGGTCAGATCAAAACATTTCAAGTTTCACCATCTTAATAGGCTTCAGTAGAACAAACATATTTTACTTTTTCAATTTATTGTATTAAAACAACCAAACTCTGATAAAAGGAAAAGAATCATTCCAATTCTTTGGAGTGACCAGATTTCTTTTTACTGAAAACTTGAAACTTCCAAGTTTGTTGTGGCAAAATTTAACAGAAAGGTTTCAATAGAAGTCAGAAAGTCAAAATTCAATATGGCTGCAGGGCACATAAAACTAAATGGTAGCACTCTTGAGAAGTGACATTTTATTAAACCATTCACAGTGTGATACAACCTGCTTTAGCAAATACGTTGCCACAGTAGCTGAAAGAATAAAATGCAGACAGATAAATTTTTCTTAACCTGAGAGAGGTTAAGTACTTCTGAATATCAAACTAAGTGACAGAAACCCAGCTGTGTAAAATATAGAAAAATTTAAGTTTTTCCCAGCATGATTTTAAAAAGTATAATGTTTAAAATTGCTGGCTTACTTGCTGTTGGACATCACGTATACAAACTGCATTTGGGTCTGTACGGTTGGATGAACCACTGCATGAAAACAAAGCCATATCATTAGTTTCCACAGAAGTTGAGGAACTTTTTTTTTTTTACATATTTTGTCAAAAGATGTGGTCAATTTAGTGATCCAGTCATTTAGCTATATTTATTGACATTGATATATCTCTTGTCATCATTCACATAAAGCAACAATAACATCCAGTTTGGCTCAATCATGTATAAATTAGATATAGAATTAAATAGCTAAATCTAAAATTACATAAAACGATAAAGCATAAAAACAAAACACAAGAGTGTTTAAACATTCTGGTACCAAACTACAGACTTGGTTCCAGCTTCCAAATTTCACATGTTGATGTGCTTATGGGCAAGCCACTTAACCCTGAGTTGCCTACAGGTCTGTATATTGGTACACAAAGGTGTGTGCAGAATGGGTGAATGCAGCTCTAGTGCAGCGTTTCTCAGTTCTGGTCCCAGACACACTTTTAATGTGTCTCTGTTCCAGAACACCTGATTCAAATGATTGCATGACCTCCTTTGCATATCATCAAGTGCTGCAGATGCCTGTTAATCACCTACTTATTCAAGTCAGGTGTGTGGCAGAAGGGAAACACCTAAAACATGCAGGGTGTGGGTCCCTGTGGACTGGAATTGAGAAACACTGCTCTAGTGTGAAATGCTTTGAGTGGTCAGCATGTATGGAAAGGCACTACACAAGTTTTGACCATTTGCTATTTTGGTCATCTTGAAACACTAATATCAGTTTGTTTTTTTTTGTTTGTCTTTTAGCATATCAGTTAGAAAATCTGATTAGTTTTCAAAAAAGAACATTAGTTAGCTTAGGGCAGTGCTTCTCAATTCCAGTCCTCAGGCCCCCCCTGCTCTGCATGTTTTAGATGTGCCTCTATTCCAGAACAGCTGATTCAAATGATTGCATGACCATCAAGTGCTGCAGAAACCTGTTGATCACCCATAGATTCAATCCAGGTGTGTAGCAGAAGGGAAACACCTAAAACATGTAGGGCAGGGGGGCCTGAGGACCGGAATTGAGAAACACTGGCTTAGGGTTACCTACTCTCACACATCTAGTGTGAGTCTTACAGGTTTCTTCACCCTCAGAATTTTTTTTTTTTTACCCCAAATAAGTAGGTACAGGAACACACCCAAAGCCTCATTCATCCGACTGTTTTCTTATACTTTCAGTGTCTTAGCTCGGCAACCTAGTATTAAGGTTCACTAAACTCCAACTTTAAGTTTGAGCATGCTCAAAACTTCAGTAGTGAGACTGTGTTGGTTCATAATGCTGTTGTTGTGAGGGGCAGCTTAGTTGCAACAGTTGTAGCATATTGATGATGTATAGCTGGGGCACATCTGCATGGCTTGGTAACCAAATAAATTCAACAGGACTTGCCAAGTTGCCTCTCTGCCAATCTAACCATCACCACTTGTCTGATTGCGCTCTGAGTAATTTATTGTGATGCTTTTAAAACTGTAACTGCTATGGGCACGGTGTCCTGTCCTTTTATTGTTAATTGTAATAATCCACTTTCTCCATTCAAAAACAACATCAAGAAAACACACACACACACACTATGCTCAGGCAGTAGGCTGTGATAAGGCAAAAAGCATAGTCAGGGAAAGTATACACAATAAGCTCATGGCAAAAATTATTGAATAAAATGGCAAAGTCTTTGAAGTTCAGTGATCTGCACAGACAACTCATTCACTCGCAGTTTCCTAAGCTATTGAAAGGTTTATTTGTTCACATCAAAGCTGAAACTTATGGTGGAGGTGTAGAAAAGCTCACAGTACATGCATGTACATCAATTTAGTGGATGATGAAGAAATATGGTGCAAATAACAGCTTTGGGGACAACATCATGCTAGGATGGTGAGTGAAGCAGCAGGGAAAATGCTGTAGACTGAACCAACAGTACCAAAAATGACAAGTGAAGCTCTGTGTACAAATGCAATAAAAATGTTTTAAAGAATTTGCAAATTCAATAAATAGGCATACAGTTAGATGTGCATACAATGGAAAGGTTTGTGGAGTATTTGATGTGGATTTTAAAGGATTTACTTTTGCTGACGTCTGGAGCCCAGAAACTGATCTCTGTCTTGGGGTTTTCAACTTCAGACTACTAAATCCCTACCTGAGGGCATGGAGTCAAAAAGCCCTGCTGGGGAAGAATGTGATCAAAGATGATGAGGATGTCTCTACGGTGTATTCTCCATACATAAGACATCATGTGGTGATATCAGAGGTGCCTTGGCAAACCTCTTTGGCTTTTAGTGGTGCTATATCTGGTCAAGAGGTTGTGGATGATGTGTCTTTTTAAATTAATCAGAATCTTTTCTATTTATATGAAGCACGCCAAATTCTAATTGATGTGCTTTTCTTCTCTTCATCGTCTTTTATGAAGTTCAGTTGCAACTAAGCTTTCTTGACCGATCAGGTAATGTTGTGTGACCAGGTGAGATTCTCATAAGAGCAGAATTCTCAGAGGTAAATAGAACATGACATAAGCTGCCAACAACACCTTTCCCTGGTTTACTGTTATCCAATATTGCACAGTTAATGTTTCTGGTCACCTTCCAAAGAAAATGAATACCAAAAATTCTTCCAAAATCCACAAAAGGCAGCCCGAGTATCACCAGGAGTACATGTAACACCGTTTGAGAACCATTAGAGATGATGGTGAAACATAATTCTCCATGCTTCTTTTCACAACATTTTCAACATCAAAACAGAATTTGAGAGTTTATTGAAGTTTACAACTTTCTAACTTTTAAAAGTCAAGTTCTTAAATGGTGTCATCATGGTGAAAGAGACTGAAGAAGGAACAATGCCCTCTTCATTTTTGATAAAAATTAATTAAAATGATGAATAGTACAGGTAGAAATATGGAGGAAAAATGTTTTAGAGGACTCAAACTGAGGGAAGGAGAAGTGAAAAGTTTGAAAGAAACTGAGTTAAAGTTGATAAGAAGGTGGAGGGAGTAAAGACGAAGGAAGAGAGCATCAAAAAAGATGAAGGGGGAGTAATAGTTAAGAGTAATGGAGGTGAGAGGCCAGAAGATAAAGAGAATGGACAGAATGTGGCAGTGGAGAGATATACTGCTGCAAGGCCTGTGAGAGGTGTGCAGATGAAGCCAGCGGAGCTCATTAATGCTTATCTTGGTACTGGGGGTAATATGTGTGAGCCAGTGTGTGTGTTAGTCACTCAAACACACACTTAATTTACATTTGAGCTCAACTCACACATGAATCCCAGCATTTGATGAAGTGGGAGTGGCGCCACCACTGCTCCAAAACTATTCAAATTTAATCTGTATCCCAGTGTGAATTTAGCGGCAGGTTATGAGCACACTGTAAAGACCGGGGTTCATCGTGAGATGGCTGGGAATCTGAATTCAAGTGCAACGATTTTTCATAGCTCTTTACATCTCAGTGGTGTCTTTCTCTCACAGCTCTCTTTACCTATCTGTACTTTACCATCAATCTCTTATCCCTCACTTCATCTCCCCGCCCCTCTACCACAGCCCTCATTAATCTACACTCTCAATGTAGACCACACTCATGCCACTGAACTTCTCAACTCTTCCTCTCACCCCTAACTACCCCTCTTCTAGCTCCCTTTCAGCGTCCCCTGCCCTGAGCTGCTCCCTCCATCAATCATGCATCCAACTCACGCACTGCCAGTCTGGACCTCTTTCTCCCCTCCGCCCACCCACTTGAGACATTAATCTCTATCAGCTGTCTTCACTTGGTAAGCTAGACAAGAAGCAGGCTGTGCTCCATCTTTGTCCTCGTGTTTTCTGTCTTGGCTCTTCATTCTCACTGCATCTTTGGCGTGACCCTATAATTTTCTGCCTTCTACACCTACATAAGCGTATTCATTCCGTGAAACCGCCTACCCGCGATCTGATCTTTTACATGCTTTTCTTGTGTTTCTTGTGCTGTTTTCCTCCTAATTTTTTGGACATCACTCTATGCACCCTTCTGGAATCTTGTTTGCTCCTTTACTCTGTATTTGTCACTGTCACTACACACTATCATTAGCTATGTGAAAAGATATTTCCTAAAGAAACATGACAGTAATTTATAGAAACCTTATTTGTGGTACACACATTTTAGGATTTACTCCAGTGCTCATCTGAAAGATTGTACTAAGAAATGGCAAAAAAAAAAAAAAAGGAAAACGGTGCAGTGGAAAAATCTTACAGGTTCCTTCTTCTTTTGTTTGTTTGTTCTTTTTTCTTCTCTCACCTAATTGTTTCACATAATTAAGTTTTCAATTCATAAGATCAAATGAAGACAAATGGGGAAAATACCAATTGTATTTTTCAAATGATGGTTTTATTATTTAGGGGTCAACATCTTTCCAAATCAAACTTATCCTAAGTTCAAAGGTATTTTACCCCTGAACCTAATCAGTGGATGAACCACCCTGGAGGGCAACAATCATAATCAAGTGTTTGCAGTAACTGGTAACAAGTCTTTTAAATTGCTGTGTCACTCTTCTTTGCAACGTTGTCTTAATTGACAACAGGTAGGCCATGTTTAAGGTCACACTACAGCATCAGATCTGAGACCAGACTATGACTTAGCCACTCTAAAACCATAATTTTGGTTTCTTTGAGCCATCCGGTGGTAGGCTTGAGTTTTAGCTCATAAATTGAGTCTTTATCTGGATCTTAGAATAGAATAGAACAGAATAGAAAAATAATTTATTGTCAGTGGGGAAATGTAAAGTACACCAGCAGCAAAGTGACAGGCAAAATGGAAGCATGCAAATGAACACAAAGGAAAAACAGAATTATAGCCTGTAGACTAGGGACAAATACTGTGAATATATTCCATCCACCTATCTATCTCCTATTTTCTCTTTCTCCGTTGTTCTGCTCCCCTTCTCTTACACACTCCTGTCATCCTTTACACTTTTATTCTTTTATGCCCCCACTCAGGTTTTTTCTCCCTAACCTTTAAGCCCATTTACCACTGTGCTTCCCATCAATCTTACCCTCATCTTTCACTCAAAGCTTCCTCCCCATCTTCTATTTCTACTCAAAATTTCCTTCTACATGTTCACCCCCCTGGTTCACTGTCCTCCTCATTTATCTTTCTCTGCTTGTTTCTCATCCATTCCTGAAGTTCTCCCTCACTGAGCTCTCCATTTCCCTTGCATACTGCCTTGAATGCTATCATTTCTGCCTCACAAAGAATTTTTTGTGTGCTTTTTTATCTTTTCTCTCAACTTTTAAAGCAATTTAACTATTTTAATCTATTTTTATAGGTTAAAAATAAGTTAACCTATAAAAATAACTTGTAGATCTCGAACTTGCCTCAGAATGTATTTCCAGTTCATTCCAACAGTACTCATACCTCTTCAACTTTTTTGCGTCCTGTCATGTGAAACCTAAAAACTTTAGTATGCTTTAGAATAATTTTTGTGATACCAACTCAGTGATGTATGCATGTATATTTTTGAATTTGAGGAACGTTACAAAAAAAATATCTAAAAAATATGTCTTGCTAAGTCTTTGGGCATTACCCAAATAGAAAAAAAATGATAATTCCTACTAAGCTAAAGCAAAATTGATCTGATTGAACTTCAGACAGAGAGGAAAGATGTGATTGTGTTTTATTCATCATATGTAAATATGATTTCAACTGTATCCTCAGTAAACACGATGCAAAAGATCGGCAGGTGCCAAAATTTGAAAATTTTCGTGTAATATATGCCAAGTGTATCAACTTTCACAAGCCAGTATTGTGGTGCTGATTTCATTACAATTCCAGTAAGATATACATGTAAATGAAACAAAAACATTTTGAAGCAAATATAATGGGATTGTCTTTAACCTTCATAAAGAATGCACTTCTTATTGTTTACATTTATTAGCGCTGAGTTTAATTAAACTTACAATTTGAATTTGATGTGGATTTAATTGGGGAAATCAATACTAGATCTGAGCTTTCATCTGGATTCCTTTAGTCAATCAGTTTAATGGAGCAAGTATTAGGGAGCACAAGCTCTCCTGTACAAATCAGTATTTTTCATTTAGGAAGCCCACAATGAGTGAATACGCAATCTTCTGTCCTCGTCCCAAAACTTCCAGGACTCACGCTGGTCTTATTGTGTCTCTCGGTGTGGGTGCCACGGGTCTGTTTGTGTGTTTGGCAAGTGCTTGAATGTCTTTTGGTGTGTTTGTGTGACATTTAATACCGTAGCTCTCTCTGGCAAGCTCTTCATTACACTGCACTCAGTCTAATTTCACCTGGGCCCGCGGCCATTTGAAAACAGGCCAAATTCTCAATGAAAGATGAAAAGCGGAAGAGAAGGGAGGGGCAGAAAAGGGGAGAGTTGAAACTCAGAATGGGTTGTTGATATTGAACAGCAGCTGCTCCGACATGATGCAGCTATACTTTGTCCACACATGCTCATAAGCACATCCATGTCTGCTGAATCCAACAGGCCATAATCTATTTAATAAATGAAAGATGTGTTAGTTCTTTAACCTTGTAATTGTTCTTTCTTCTTTCCTGCCTCTTTTCTTTTGGCTTTCTATCATTAAGCAAGAAGGACATGCACTGAGATCAATTCCCTAGTTTCCTACAGACACTATTTAAGAAATCACTTCAATCACAATCAAGCACTTACAGCTAACTTTATAACTGTTGAAAAGTCAACCTAAGTAAACTGACCAGCTAAAAAGGCTGTTTGTATGTTTATACATTCTCAAAGGTTTTTTTCAGACATTAATGTTTGTATGCCAGTATCCGCAGACATTCCATGTGTTTGTGTTTCAGCGAAGGTTTAATAAATGAATGATAGCTGTCAGCTGCCTATCTGCTCAAAGCCTTTTTTAACACAGTAATGAAATTTGACAGAATGGCTTCATAATCACTTTGAATCCCACCCCTAACTTTTACACGCAGCACTTAATGCTAAACTTCACCTGACTTCCTGTTTTAAAAAGTCTATAAAAAAAAAACTAAAAAAAAAACCGTGATATATTTTTGTCACAGAACAAACTGAGGATACGCGTTTGAAAACTCCCGCTGTGTTATTCTCATTGATAGATGCTGAGATCCTGCTGTCTTTCATGGACTTTAAATGAGGCAAGAGCACGCTCGCAGACTCACCGCAAGTCAATATCTTGACTTTAAAACAACTGACAGGCTGTTTTTGTGAACAAATCCCTCAGTTTTGACGTTCAATCCTGTCTACATTGAGTTCTGTAACTCATCTAGTCATTTTATTGTCAAATAGGGCTAATTTTACTTTGCTGGCAAAAAAAGGCAAACAGAGAGAGCAGGAGGAGAACAGTGCACAGTTTTTTCCTCATCTGTCTCATTTTCTTTCTTGTTGGTTGTTTGTGTAATGTTTTAAATTTTTCCCTGTATCTTTGCCTAACCCTAGTTTCTTTTTGTGTGGCTATTTCTCAAATCTTTAAGAAAAAAAGGCTGGTTTTCATTACAAAATACTTTGCTGTTCCATTCCTTTCCTCTGACAGGCCTTTAATTTGCTTCTTGGACAGTCTTTCACCTTGATCGAGACACTAAATCCACCAATTAAATCACTCAAATTGGTACTGTGGGCACAGCCGGAGGATGGAATGGGGTGCGCAACAGCAAAGGTGATATATACTGTACCGCCATACACGATCTCTCTGTGTGTGTATGTGTGTGTTTTGACAGCTGGGATTGGCTATAGCTAGTGAGCTTAGTCCATCTGTCAGAAGGTCCCAAGCCCAAGGCTAAAGGTGCTATCTGTCATGCCAGATGACACAGAGACTGTGACTCCATGACGATGAGGTGGGGTGGTGGTGTTTCATATCAGAGCAGTTCAGGAAGAAGCTGCAGTGGGATGAAAAGAGGATGGCTACCACATGGGAGAGGTAAGGTAAAAGAAGACAAAACACAAGAATGTGTAGGAAAAAGATTTGCATCGAAACCAGAATTGAAATAAAGAACAAAAAAAATGTCTTAATCAAGCTGGGTTGAGAGATGCAAGAAGATGGCTGACTTAAGATGATGAGAAGCAGTAGTCTCTCCCTCGAACTAGTACTAGAAGACGGTAGGAGGCAAGATGAGAAATGAGTAACTGCACCTATGAGCAATGATGGACAGAGGTATGAAAGACGAAAGGATAGCTTGGGAGAGTGGAGGGGGAAAACCGGAGGAATGGGGGAAAGTGGTGTTAAAATCAGAGAAGATTTGCTTGCCGGAGCTTTCACAAACTCACCACACACACACACACGCACGGCTTCGCACGGGCACAAGGTGTAACTCTTTTTTCAATTACATGTGACAGCTGCTGTCCCCCTGATCCATGCAGCCAATGTGGCAATGGTGACAGGAATTATGGTGAAGCAGAAGGGGGGGTCAGAAGGGAGTGTTGAGGAGAGAGTGGAGGGAGAAAAGTGTGGAAATGGACAGCAGGACAAGCTTAAGTAGGATGTGTATATGCTGAAGAGAGAGCACTGAAACAGCAGGAGAAATATTCAATTAAATTATGAATGATATTTAAACAGACGACTGAGTAATGAAGTGGAATAATTCATGCAGTTTGACTTGGTTACCAAAGTGACAAGCAGACGATGGTGAAATCTTGAACATGGGTACAGATGAACAGCTGATACTTGAGGCCAGCGTTAAGACAAGCAGGTAGGCGAGACAAAAAAAAAAATCACAAATCTGCTTTCAGGAATATCTCTGGTGCTTGCCACTGAGGTTAATTTAAAGGGCATATGTGATTAAGTATTTTTTTATTTGTTTCTTTTTTTATGTGTTCAGGCTAGCAGATCATCATAGATTTCCATATCCAAAAATAAGAACTACATAAAATGTGTAAGAGAAATAAAAAAGTAAAAGAAGTCAAAGAAAGAAATTGGTCAATTCTGCACTCGTCTTTTAGAATTTTAGAAGTTTCACAGACTGATCGTCTATGAAGAAAGTTGCAAAAAAAGAGGAGTGGGGAGAGAACACCCCCCTCTGGGGCGCTGTTGCTTATGGTTCTGCATGGGGTTCTTGTATGGCAGCTGCCGGTCAGTCAGGAAATTGGTGATCCACTGGCAGGTGAAGGCCTGCACTGTGAGTAGGGTGAGCTCCTGGTGGAGGATGTCTGAATTAATGGCTGATCTGAAGTCCACAAACAAATACAGAAATGCTGACTTGGGCCACACACTAAACTAGGGCTGAAACGATTCCTCGAGTGATTCGATTATTAAAATTCCTCAAGAAAAATGTATCTGCCTCGAAGCTTCGTTAAATTATATTTTATTATTTAGCGCACTGTGTTCCGGCCGGGTTATTACTGGCACTGTGCATTGCTCTCACTTCCGCCTGAGTTGTTGACGAAAGCTAAGTGTTAGCAGCATAACGTCCAGTTTTCAAGTTCGGCCTGGGAGAATTTTATTGATTGATGATAATGTCTTGGTCTTTGTCATTATTTGGGGGACCAATAAGCGTCCTTAAAATGACTGGCGCAATGCCTGGAGTACGGTAGTCTTTTCTCCTCCTGGAGTTGCTGCCTGAGCAAACGGTGGGGAAGAGCGCTGCAGGTGTATTTATGCAGGGAAGCGGATAGACTGAACACTGCGGGCGGCTGCGCATTAGATTTTTAACGTAAGTGTAGCTTTATGGACGAACTGGAAAATGTATTTCATATCATTCTGGTCTCAACAAATGGGTGACGGAGTTCATCGTGGCGGCCCGTAGCTGGTAGATGTGTTTCTGTGTGTGATGAACGAAGGTGTCAAATCCCATCACTAACATAAACACAAAAGCTATAAATATCTGGGCAAAGTGAGAGTTCACTTTGCCCAGAAGATGTGAGCAGATAAATGCATAAACGAAAAGCTGGAGTATAGACATTTTTTATAAGCATATTTGTGAGCCTCACTCTTTATTATTGAATTGAATATAATTTCAGATTTTTGTACAACTTTTCTTCAGGTTAACTTGAAAAGTGAGCTATTATTGTTACGAATTAATTTTCTAAACTACAGAAAAGTAACTGTTAGGAAAGCACAAATGTGAAAAATTGGACTGATGTTGATATGCGATAGTAATACTGCTGTTATGTTAGATTTACCAGTGTTTTATTTTATCTTTTTTTTTTATCCGATTACTCGATTAATCATAAGGATAATCGATGGATTACTCGATTACTAAAACATTCATTTACAACAACCCTACACTAAAAACACTGTAAAAAGAAAGAAAGACTAAAATTTCTGAAGGACGCTTATTTATCCAGGGGGAAAAAGAGCCGGTGCTATAGCTCCACTATGCATCTATCTATGAACGTCCCTATCGGAATATAATACAAATATCATTAGAAATAGAAGAGAACTAAAAACATAATAAGTTCAATTAGATTAGTTAATTTAGATTAAATCCAGGACAGATACATTCCTTAAATGTATCTGAGTTGGGTTTTAAAATTTGTCCATGCAGATTTCTAACAACATCATCAGAAACAGTTGGAGTTTTTGGTCTTTGCCGCTGATACACAGAGAGAAACTTAGACACAGATGCTGTGTGTGCACATGAATATGAAGGGATTCAGGTTCTGAAAAGAAAAAAAACTGTTTGCTTCTTTGCACGTACTCGTCAATGTGTGTGTGTGTTTACCTGCTAGTGTGTTGCTCACTGTGGGTTTACACCTTGGTGTTTTAGAAAGGCTTGTGGGTGGTTTTGGAAAGGGATGACTAGATCAAAAATAGGTACATGTACCATAAAGAACCCAAGAAGACCTGCTCAACCAGAAAGAAATACGTTTATGAACACATACCAACACACATGCCCTGTGGTCCAACTGAATGCTTGAAGTCTCTCCTCAGGCTGCCTTCAGGCTAACCAACACACCCGTAACCATCATTAGCAGGGACTGTTACCAGAGATAAAGGGTCTTAAAAGGTGCTTCCTTAAATCATATTGATAAATCTAAGCTCATATTGGAATTTATTACTGTGCAAAACACTAATTGCTAAATAAAAAGGAATTAATTATATTAAGTTATTAACCATAACATAATGCATTTAATTACATTAATATGCAAGTACTACATCACTTACTTTCAATACTAATTTTAATTCTGGGTTAAAAATCTTGTGAAGTTTTTAATTAGAGTTATACAAAAGTACTGGCAATATCTTGAAAAGGTTGACGAACTAAAAGCAGACTTTTGGACGTAAAATAAAAATAAAAATGGGAACATTTGTTGGATTACACGTGGTAAATGAATACTTTAACTGACAAAGGACAAACTTGTTCTGGAAATGTCCCAATTCAATCCCAAACATTGGCTCACTGTAGTGTATGCTGCCCACTACACATTATGAACTACAATTGTATTCTGTCTCCTGTGGGCAAAACTCAGCTTAGGGTGCTACAAAAAAAAAAGAACATTTTTGCAATCCAATTACATATAACGCACTTCATTCTGATTCATTTTCTAAAAATGTGTTTTGTTGTAGGTGTCAAGAAATATATTTTATTTGCTTCTTTTTGAAGTCATAAAGGTGACAAACAAATAACCAGGTGAATATTAATTCCTTTTAAATTTTGTTGTCCTTGTGACAATGACAATAAAGATTTATCTCTATCTCTATCTCTAATTGTGCTCATTAGACAGAATTGGATAGTGCTGTCACTTTTAGGAAGCTTGAAACACACACACACATTAAAACTGGAAGCTTGTTGCTGGAAACTCAGCAAGCAGGTAGCTACATGCCCACAGCTGTTTTGATAAACAAATGACTTAACTGAATTCTTGTTTCACATTACAATCACATAAACTCTTACCACACTTACTGTACATGCTGCTGAGTAGTCTTCATATTTCATAACTAAAATAATAGGCATTAAACACACAAGCGACTGTGATTATGAGTAGATGTTGATATTTGTCAATTTACCAATTAGCTACAGCACACCTCAAGTGATTACTAAATGGACACAGACACACAAATAAACCAGGCGTGGAGCAGGTGGAACAGTCGCCACAGCATCTACAAAATTGGGCTAAATCACCTCAGTGTTGGCATGGCGATAGCCTGCAAAAGAAAATGGCTACAGCTCCTCTCCAGCTGAGCTCCTCTGAGTCTGCCAGAGATGATTGATTCATATGAATAAATGAATATGATGAAAGAGCCAAAGAATAAATCAAAAAGAGGTAACAGTGTTTACTTAGAGCAGAAAAATGAATGAGATAAGAAAATAGCAATAGAAAAAAGTGGTAGAAATATCATCAGAAGCTATGAGATCTGGCTTTAAAACTGAACCTATTCCCTGTTTACAGTTTTACAGTGATCACAAAATACATATTTTGATTTTTGATATTTTGATTTTTGAAAACATCCTGGGACAAGTACTTGACCCTTACATATTTCTTCTGTTTTTGCTTTCTTGTCACACATTTTTTGAATTATATTTTATATTTTTTACATTAAACTCTGACTAAAGAAGAAAAATAAGTGCAATGACTTTTTTTATTAAGGGAAAAAATGCTGTAATTGTACCCTGATTCTGAGATTTTTTAAACCATTTTGCTTATGATCATGATCATTTATTGCACTAACTCTCAAGCTGTAAATGTACTGGAAAATATATTTTGAGTCGTAAATAGGAACAGCACGCTTGAGCCTAAAATCTAAATGAAAAACAGAACAAAAAAAATGTTTATAAATTACTTTGCCTTTCTTCTGTTGCTAAAATAAGAAATGGAAAAAAAAGCTGCAATAGGCCACAGGGGGTAAAATGCTTCAGGTAGAAAATAGTGCAAATTGTTCCCAATTGACACTTCTCTATTCCACATCTTTTAGGGGATTTGAATCTCCATGGCTACAGGGGAGAGGAGAGAATCAGAGCTAATTCAGTCCACTTTCAGATCGCCTATCATGCTGGCACTTTTATAAACCAGCTAGTTCCATTTGAGCAATCAAACCTGGATGTGTGCCTTACCCTTGCTCACAGCAAGTCCAACTCAGTAAGGTATCTCATAGTACTCCTCAGCCCTGCTAAATAAATACACATGAGGATGCAGCGGTGAGAGGTGTAAGTGTGAGCAATCTGTGCGTAATCTTTCTCTTTGAAGTTTCTTGATTAGAAAGTGCTGCCTTTTAGATTACATTACCCCTCATCTGGCTATGTAGGGGCTTTCGTTGCGCTGGTTTTAGCTCTCAGTCTGACACACTGGAGCACACTTAGGGAACAATTTAAAAAACCAAAAGACAAAGAAAGAAAAAGAAAACTGCTGTCTTTCTTCTGTGCTGAACTTTCCACATGGGACCCCAAATCTCTTTTTCCCTTTTTCTTCATTTCTATACCTATCAGCTCCCGCAATACACAACAAAAAGCAAACAGAGCGCACTTTAATGACATTGTACTACCTGGTTGCTGTGGAGATTCTCTGACCAATCAGCATGTGTTGTTTGTTCTCTCAGCTCAAAAAGCAGACCACTGTGTTTCTGTTGTTTTTTTGTTTTGTTTTTTTTGCCTCCTTTGGGGTCAACTCCAGTTTCCCCCACACTTCTAATGTTCTTTTACACCATTCTGCACTTCTAATTGGACAACAAGCTCCAAGATCATTTGACAGTACTGTAACATTTTCATTTAATTGATTGAGGTGTAGGAGTCACCTACTCTTCTTAGGCATTAAGAAACTTTATTGTGTGTGACTATATTTGTTATATTTCTAAAATGAAATGGCTATTTCAATTATAATAATGTACAGAATAAAATCTGAAAACAAAGGTATAAAAGAGAAATTTTCACATATCTATGGGAATTTTAGTAATTGTAAAATACTTTCATCACAATTAAATGTTGTAATACCTATTAATTCAAGACTCTTTAAATTGGTGTATATATTCATGGCTGTGGACAGGAAGGATCTCTATAATAGCAAACTTGAAGAAGCTTCTAAATGAAGACACTGTTTTTCTCCGACAGTCTCGTGAATATTATGGTCACTGTACACTCATAGGGATTATATATGAATGTTAAAAATATTAAAGCTGTTTAAAGGTTTATCTTTATTCAAAGGTTTCCTTGACTTTGTTCTGTAGTTTATAAAAAGGTCAGACACCTAATTTCGAACTCTAATATCTAACATTTAACTGAGGGCAAAAGTTAAGGAGAAGTAAAAAAGGACATCAGAGGAATTCCAAGATGGAGCAGCCTTTGGGTCTGTCAGGTATTCACATTAGAACTGCTTTAATAAAGGAGCAGAAAGAGGAGAATCTACTCTGAAGGCTCTCGCACAGAAGCCAAGTTGGATTTCAGTCTGTGTGGTTCCAACAGTTATGTCATTCAGCTCAGACGAATTTTAGCACAATAGCTGTTTCAGTTTGTTGCAGGTCTTTATGGTTCCTCACTTTGGATTGTGCCGACATGGAATTGGATAAAAAGATATGTAACATTTCAGAGAAAGTAAATTAGCTATGCTGACAGTCTGCAGGCCATTTCCCCATTTAACCAGTTCGTAGCCCTACTTCATACCTACATATTACCATTCCATCCCTTCCTACTACTATTTTGTATCTAAAATATAAATATACTACAAATTTGACAAGTTGATTTGGCTTGTTTTGAATTAACTTTAAATTAGTAAGCACAGGTTACAACACAACTTCCAAAAAACTAAATTCATTTCACCCACTTTCTTTGTTAGTATTCCTCAGTTTTAATCAGCATCCATAAAATAGAGGCAAGGATCAAACTTGCCTCGTATAATTAGACTGTTTCATGCACTTGAGCAATTACTAAAAGGAGTCATCAGAGTTACAGTTTTCAGGTTTTTTTTAGTGTGCTGGATAATTTTTGTTTTTGTACCCTGAAGATGAGTCGTCATGAGTCCTGTGACTCATATTTTACCAAATATTCCTGTTTGATCTCATTTTTATGTTGCACCCCCTGTGCTCCTGGCTTACCCACCATATGCAAATGCAGATCTATGGGGATAGTCTTCAAACAGAGTCTATCCTGTTTGTCCCTGTATTACCTAATGTGACACATGAAAATGAACGCCTTTGTCTGCACTGGATGAAAGCAAAAACCCAGGGTTGCACTTGGAGAAAGTTTCCTCGGTAATTGGTCTTCAGAGCAAAATTCTTCAGCTTTAGAGTTAAATGTCTCTAAACTCCAAAAACTAGTTGTTGTGAAACTAATTTTAAATGCATAATTTAACTGCAGTTTCCAACAATTTTACTTTTAATTTTTTTAAAAGAGATGTAATAATACAAAATATCTTTGCATTTCAAGTGACACCCAAGTGGATGAAAATTTATGGCCATTATAGATATTATGATGCTTTTTGCTCTTGTGGAGTAATATGTTTAAAACAGATTTCAGATTTATTTATTTTTAATTATTTTTCCACTAAAAGTTAACAGCTACCGTATTTTGTAGGAGTTGAGCCAAACCAGCAGGAGTTAAAAATATTCAAAGCCTTCAACTTGATCTGTAGGTCTCTGCCCTGCAGCTTGCTTTTATTCAAGGCAAATGCTTATTTTTAAGAAAGAACCATGTCTTGTTTTCTTCAGATGTCAGGTTAAAAACTATCCATTGAAAGTACTTCAATTGCTATTACCATACCATAAAGTCTGGGATTCACGCTGCATAATTCTGGAAATCTTGCGTTGTTATTAAGAATACAGGTATGAACTGAAATATATAGTCACATCAAAACTCTGGTATTCAGTTACATCCTAGACATAAAAACCACCACAAAACTGACAATTTAGGAGAGAACATTTAAGAAACTCACAGTGCCTCGTGAACGTATTCCATACATCCCACCTTTCTACACAGGTGTCACATGCATCATAGGGACACAGAAACAACCAGGACAAACAACCATGAATACACACGGTCTCCTAAAGGGAAGAGAAACCATTTAACCAACCATGGATATTTTAGGACGGTGGAAAGCAGCTAAAGACAAACATATGAAAAGAGCGAGAACATGCAAATTTCATGCAGAAAGACCCCAGGCCAGGATTTAAACCTAAGGAAACCCTTTATATCATTGGGCCTTGTGTTGTACTAAATTATTTTTGTATGTGTAAGGCTTTGGACCTGTGTGTTCAAACATGTGGTTGTGTAGCCTATTTTTAATAAGAAAGCCTTGGTAGATAGGACCTTCGGCTGCAAGAAAACAGAGGGAACAACAGGCTTGCCTTGCATTTCACAAAAGTATTCCTGCCACTTAAAGTACTTCATATGTTTTCTACGTCAGAACCCACTACTTCAACATATTTTACTGGGATTTAACAGGATCTCCAGCTACCATCCATAGCAGCTATTTTTTACCTGTCCAACATGTCATTAGGTACTTCAGATAATGAGGCATTAATTTTTTTTACATATGCTGAAAGTCTTTCCAATCTGCGGAAGACAGAGGACTACAGCTTTTGCTAGTAATAGCACACTACTATTAACATACTGTATTTACCTATTGTCTAGCGAACTACCTAGAGCTAAGATTTGGAACATCTATTTTGAAAAGATGAAGTTCAAAAGAAATAAAGCACTTTGTGGTGGTGAAAATGCGGCCAAATTTCAAGGAAGTTTGATGATTTAAATGAACAACCTCAAGACACAATAGATTATGCTGAAGATGTAAAATGTATTTAAAGGTAAGTTTCTTTAAACTCTTCTTTTGCATTTTTTTCTCATCCACTTCTAAGACAGCTCTTCTTCCACTACTCCACTCAGTCCGTCTAGCTCAAAACTCTTACTTGCTATCTTGCACCTCAAATGGTGCAAAGACAGACTCACAGTTCACTTCATCTACTCTGCTTCCCCACAGAGCAGACAGCTATGTGCCCTCACAACACGTAGTTACAGAAGCTCATTTATGTGTAACTTCAGCGCACACATGAGAACACACACGGAGCTTTCCATGGCTATGTGAAAAATATTTTGCTGACAGAAAAAGCTTGAGCCCCACAAGAAGAAGTGCTGTTTTGGGGTTAGGCGTTAGGTTTAGGACTAAGGTGTGAATCGAGTTTAGGTTAGGGGTAGGGTTAGGCACGTACTTGCACTGGTTAGGTTCAGGCCAAGGGTCAAGGTTAAACTATAGAAATGAATGAAAAATGAATGGAAGTCAATGCAGTGTTCTTATGAAGATACTGTAGAAAGACATACTATCTATGGTCTTACAAGGTGAGAAAAGAAACACACACACACCCCCGCCCACACACACACACACACACACACACACACGAGTCATTTATATGAGAAGCCAAATGGACTACAGAGTGCTGCTTCACCTCCCATAAAGCTGCCATAAACCCTCTCTGCCTCTGACAGCTGACTTATTGGTGTTATAACAAGGCAGGTTTGTGTGTGAATGTGGAAACTTATCTGCCTTTCTGTTCAGAAATGTTGAGAACAACAATGAACATGATTATAATCCCACATTAACAGGAATTGCCCTTCCATCAAAAATTCAGCTCTGATGAGACCATTCAGTCGTGTGAAAGAAATTAGAACACCTGATGTATTTCTCTAATAAAAAATCTTCACATATTAAGTCTAATTGAATTATTTTAGCTCGTGGGAAAAAGTGATTTAATTTCATTTAAAAGACAAAATTCACCGTAAAACATATCACCAAAATGTTAGGACACCACACCACCAATGAAAATGTCTAATAACCATCTACCGTCTTCTGAAATCAGCCTTAAGAAATTTTGCCCAATCTTTGCCCAAACTTTTAGCTGTCAGACTTAAATTTGTTTATTCATTTATTCATTTTTGGGGGTTTAATGGTTGCATTCAAATTCTCTCTGACTTTTTCTTACCAGAAAAAACATTTATTACATTTTAAAGAAAATTTTCAGACATTTTTTTTCAGTTGTCACTTTTTAATTCAAATACAGTACTTACATGTTTTGGTATTGCTTAGAAAATACACATCCATCTGTCTAAATATGTCAAAAAAACATAAAGGAAATTTTTCGGGAGTCCAAGTTTTGTAATATGCCTGGATAATGACAGGTGAGGCATTGAGTCAATATCTGGAAAACTGGTGGACATTTGCGCTTCTTATCTGCTAAATTTAAATTATTTAATATTATTCAGTTATATATTTTACAGACAAAAGCACTACATCTCTCAGCTGGTCTGGGCACGCTTCAAGATAACACTGGGATGACCACAGTGTGCAGAGGTGATGTTGCTCACAATGTTCCAGGGCGTTTGTGTTAACCATGATTAACCATAAAGAGGAAGATTGACCATAAATATGTAAAGTCACAAGATAAACAGCTTTTGTGATTATTTTATATGGTTGTCCTGTCCTGGGTTAAGTCATCCATTGTATGTTTTTACTGTTGGCTTCTCTGTGTTTTTGTACTGGTTTGACTCACTCTTACTGTATGCCACATACTTTGGATATTTATCTGTGATAAGGTAAAAAACTTTCAGTTACAGGTAGACTAAATAGCATTCACTCTGCCTGATATTTGGTCCTCCATTTATTCTGAGATCTAGAAAGAACACTTCTCACTAAACTAAACACCTAACTAAAACAAGGTTTTAGTCAGGTGTTAGACAATCGTAAGGACATTCACTATCTACCAAGGCTTTCTTATTAAAAATAGGCTACACAACCACATGTTTGAACACACAGGTCCAAAGCCTTACACATAAAAAAATAATTTAGTACAACACAAGGCCCAATGATATAAAGGGTTTCCTTAGGAAGACTAGAAAGTAAGGTCATCTTATTGTGAAGTAGAAGGTTAAATAATACTACTAACAAATAATAAGACTACTTCCTTTAAAAAAATAAAAGGATCATAAGTTCAAACTGCTGTAGAAATGTAAAGACAAAGATTGATATGAAACAGCCTTAGTTTGCAGTTGCCTTCCAGCAGATATTTGTTTCAACTAAAAATTTTTAGAATTTAAAGATTTTGCAGCTTTCACTGACTTCTAATATTCTGATTAAAAGTCACCCAGAATCCCTAAAGACACCTGCAGTTTGTCCTTCTTCCACTTTTTATCAGAATAAAGACCCTCATTTCTATGTGCACAGGTGGTTTTATTCAGTCAAGGTTGATGTGAGTGATTTGTGCTCTGTACTGGTTGGGGCAACAGAATCAAAGAAGCTAGAATATGTTGAACTAAAAAGATTAAATAACTCTTCAAAATATAGTTCAGCTCAAAGTTTGGCTTTAAAAGCAAAGCTAGTCAAAGGGGAGAAAAAGAAACCAGCAGTAAAGAGAATTGTCATGCATACACTGCACAGGTCTCTCTCTGTATAACCTTCATTTTGACATTTCAATATTATACGTGATACGCTCCAGTGTCGGGTCAGAACACTTACAATGTTCAAATGATAGTGGAATAAAAAGCAGGTGGAGTCTATTAAAAAAGAGGATCATTTAATGCTAGCTTTGGACAAAACGTTTGGCTCTTTTCCTCTTTAATCTTGCCCGGGATTGACGAGTGACGCTCTCCATGGGCGACGTGCAGCGACCGCGTGCTGCTAAAACGAAACAACAACAAAGCGTGTTGACGTCACAGATCACAGAGTTTAATCTCATACAAAACAATCGACAACAAAGCTGCAGAGGAACAAAGATATGCATTTTCTCATAAAAATAAAAACACACACAAGGGGAAGACACACAAACACAAAACACATAAGACAGACAAAGGCGCCCAACGTGGAGTAAAAAGATGGAAAAAACTCTCTCTTCTCCGGTGTTGACTTGAAACTATAAACCAAAAGGGTGTTTCCCTATTTAATATATGCAAAAAAGGCGTTCCGTTCTTTGACCAATCAGAAACTCCTTCAACACCCAGAGATCCTGGGACTCCCCCTATCTCAGCTCCGATGTCTGGCTTTTATCTAAGTGAAAGGGCGGACGACTTCGTCCTGGGCCGCGCCAGGTACGGGGAGAGGCGCCAAAGAGTCTGTAACTCCTATCAGAGTGTAAATTTTATAGCTTTGTGTCTGTCAGCGGGGGAGGAAAAAAGGCCCTGCTTTGGCCTGCTTCTTCAGCTGAATTCCCAAATGTTCAACAGAAAACTGTTCCAAATAAAGTGTTGGCTATCCCTTTACACATGTCGTAAGATTAAGTGTATTTTTAGCATTAAATAATCATTTTTCTTTACAAGTCCAAGAATAAAGTTTTGCTCTCTATATTGAAAGTTGAGAAATCTGCCTGAGTGCTATAGTGGTTTCTGTAGATAAAACATTATACAAACTAGAACCCAAATTACATCATTAGCATAAAGATACAGTTGAGATGAATTTAAGTACACTGTATAAGCTGGCATGTAACTTCAGACTGGTTATACAAACTTAAAGTCAGACATTGTGAATTAACACACAGCATATAGCTTTGCAACAAAAGCACATTAGCACTCATCCACTTCACAGAACATGTAAACATCCAAACACTATAACAAACAAACCTATCTGATGCATAACCACCTTTAATCAGAAGCATGAAAAACTGCTGGCAAGTCACTCATAGACTCATGGATAAATAGAAACATAACTGAGTGTGTGATAACATAAAATCTACCGTTATATGAAAGCACACATTGACAGTCAATCAGCTGCTCTTTCGCTATAAGCTGAGGCTGGCGACATTTACATATGTGGTACATTCAGGTGGAGATGGGAAATCCCATACACAGCCCTAAACTTCTGTATAGACTCCATTTGGAGGTTAAAATCTGACTGACAAGTGATAATATATAATATGCTCTTGAGCCATGTTTTCTCGTGACTCGTCTCGTCAGCAAAAGAAATCAACTTTGTATGTGAATTTTTGGAAGATTTGTGCTTGTTTGAATTTTTCAAGTATTTCCCATATAGAGTAATAATTTTGATCTTCTTATTCACACTGGACTCAACACCTGCCACAGGTCTCAATAAATGGTGATATACAGTTGAGGGAAGCCTTTTTCATAGATACAGAAAACCTCCATTTTGATCCATTGTCCTGTTTCTGGTCTTTCTAACACAAACCAATGCAAAAAATGAATAAGAGTCTTACTTTATTGTTAGTCCTCCCTTTATTTGGTACTCCTTCCAACTTCAAATAACTTCTAACAGTGAAGTTTGTATTTGTTAAGCTTAAAGCTCTGCTGCTGCAGAATGAATGTGGTGTGATACTGTGACTTAAACTCAGGGTCGGTGTTCAGACTGTTAACTTTGTCTTTTTGCTTTTTACCGAATGACAGCTTTAATGAGCTCCACTTTTCAAGCTTTCTCTTTGGGACAACATGGGAACAGAGTTTGCACTGATATACAATAGCTCTGCAGATCTTTTCGCATTTTTACTCATTATACACAACTTTTTGACTTGCACGTCTTTCTTCCAGGACACAAGGAACCTTTTTAAAAGTTTATTAGTATGTTTTAATTTTATACACTTTACATAAGTGTCTGACAATGGCTTTTCAGCACACAAAATCCCCTTTTCCTTCCCATTAATGGGCCATTTTCATCCTTTTTAATATAACCAGAGATTTTAATAATGTTGTCAACATAACTACTGTTTAATACTGATCCTTTACTAATGGCAGCATGAAAAAATATCTGTGGCAAGTTTGGACTAGAATACTGCATTTAACTTGGACATCCTGGCAGTTATTTAACCCTTTTTTGAGCCGCAGAAAAAGCCTCACACACACTTTTTCTATTCATTATCCAACCGCAAATGGAACAGCATTCCCTCTGGTTCATATTCTCCCTACTATGCTCACATTTTAAATTGGTACACTCAGTCTTACCACCTCCCACTCTCTCGCTTCCACACAAATGCAGAAACACTCACACAGGAACACAATTTCAACGGCCCACAGCAGTTGCAGCGCTCCCTCAGTGCGGACAGCTCCATCCATTGTGAGTGAATAATGTCCAAGGTCAGCGTGTACACGGAGGGTGATCATAAAAACCATACTGCCGCTAACCACAGGCGAATAGCCGAATTAGACAGATGCTGTTTGATATAGAGAGAAAGAGAGAGAGGGAAGACAACACTGGAAGAGTTGTAGGCCACAGGAGAAACGGAGTAGAAATGGAAACAGATGGAGAGGTTCGAGAAGGAATAAAAAGAGGATGGAGGAGGAAAGGAGAATTTTGGGATAGCTGAGGTGGAAGAGGCCCCACGCTGTCAAGTCTAGTTTTAGTTCTGCTGGTTAATTCCATATTGTGGGAGTTTATTTGGGTCATCAGCCAGATATGGGGAACAAATTTAGAGTTCAGATTAAAACTGTTGTCATGCCTGGGATATGGACTTTTCTTTTTCAATTCTGGTTTCAATGTTTTCCCACTTACCAAAAAATGTGACCACTTTTTGTCTTAATTGAGGTTACACAAAAGGTCAATCTAAGCCCTCTTGAGCACAATTACAGCTTTTTGCTGAACAAGGGCTTTCTCTCTCTCTCTCGCTCCCTCTCTGTCTCAGTTTCAGCACACAAACAGTTTCAGTGTTTAAATTAATGTCTGATACTAAATAATGAAGGGTTCACCATTTTCAAATAAAAATGACCAGAGTAATTTTACATAGATCAAGCTTGTATTAATCCTTGCTTAGCCACCTCAGATCTGAAATACAGGCTCTTTCTGCACAGATGTATTAAACCTCCCATTTAAAGTCCCAACACAGAATGGGGTTGCAGGGTTAAAGTATACCCACCAATATTGTTTCAGGCAGAAATATCAAAACCACTATTAACTGTATGATGTAATATAGGATAGCAGAATGAGGATGCTGAGGATGACACAAAACATTCTCTGAATGTTTCTTGTAGGCATGAAAACATAGATGGCAACACAGAGCTCATCCTGAATTATGACCCAAGCCCCTTTGGTTCTGCAACTCAGCTCCACCAGACTAGCACCAGCAGCATTTAGCAAACACCTGATGGAAATGTGGGTCTGCTGAGCTTCTCATGTGAACTACTTCTCAATCCAATGTTCCTAAGAATACTGTAAATGGCACAATGGAGAAATGTTTTTGTGATGACAAGTGAAAGTAACAGTTACTTGATTGTGCTATCAAATGACACTATGTAACTGGAAAATATGCAATACTGTTCCTTTAAAAAAATAAAGAAGGGTTTTGAATCAGCTGCAGACAGGAGAACTGACTCATTCCAACATAGAATCCAGTACTCTAAGCAGGACAAAATAAAAGTGTGGACCATGTTTTCAACAAGCTGGCTGAACATTAAAAAAAGTCACATTTGCCAACTGCAAAGTCCAAGCAGGACTTTACAGCTGCTCCCAGTGGTCCCAAATTAACAGTGATTGGCTCACAAAGGTCAATTGATCCAAACACTATCACCTCTGTTTTCATTTAAATTGAAGATTTTTTGGGCCAGCCAAACTTCAATATCCTTCAAGCAGTGCTTTGATTAAAAGAAACCTTTCTTCTTATATAAGGGCAGATAGCCCTAGCAGTCACTGGCACAGTGTGATGCTTCTGTCAGTCTGCCCCTGGGCATCTGTGGCTACACTATAGCTTATCACCATCACTGTGTGAATGTGTGTGTCAAAGACTGAAAGTAATATGAAGCAGTTTGGGGTCCTCTAGACCTTTTTAAGTGCTATGTAATTAAAGGTTGTTTACCATTTAGAATGTATGTCTATACCTTATAAGTCTAAGTGTCTTGTGTTTCATACCATGACGAAATAAAAAATGGGAAAGACCAGTGGCCCTACAACTGAGCCTTGAGGTACTCCACATGACAGTAAGGAGCACAGGAGTCTAAAATATTTTACATGGAAATGCTTATCAGCTAGATAATATATGAACTAATTAAGTGCCATATTCTGAATGTTCACTAAATTATTTAAATGTCACAGTTAAATGTTATAATCTGCAGTCTCAATGGCAGCAATTAGGCCAAGCAGACCCAAAATGACAAAGTCATTAGAATCACATACCAAAAAACTATGAATGACTATTATTGCTGATGTTTTTTTTCCTATGGCAGGTTTTAAAATTTGCCTGAAAGATTTCCAGAAAACCGGTTTCATCACGAATGACTGTAGTAGACGAAATACAGCATACAATACACCCCACAATTATTTGTTAAAGCTATTGAACCATGTATTAATTTCTTTCCCTTATATTTATGTACTATTTTATAATTGTCTATCACAACTATTCCCAGGAAGGTATATCAAGTTTGTGGTTGTAATATGACAAATTGTTTTGGAACTGCTGGTAATATCTATATAACCCAACAATAGTCAGCCAGGTTTATAACATTTCCATTACATGTAGCTGAACAGGCCAACTTCAAAGAAATGCTTGCAGCAAGAGTCAGTTTTTTTATTTAACTGAAGCTATCAGTAATACATATTTAAATCTAATACATATTTGTGATACATAAATGCTTTTGACAAACATTGTTGCAAGGTACCAGGACATTTTGCAACAATGCTAGACTCCATCCTGTTGGACTCCATTGTCAGATAAAGTCTAACAATGTTACACTATCCATCCATTGACTACACCTGATAAGTTGCCAGATGGCAAGGATTAATGGGGTACACCCTGGACAGGTCGCCAGTCTGTAATAGAGCAACACATAGACACACAGGACAAACAACCCAAACAATCACATACTCACACTGAAGCACAATTTAGAGAGACCAATTAAACTAATAGTAATGTTTTTGGACTGTGGAAGGAAGTGGGGCAGAACCTATGCATGCACAGGGAAAACCTTCAAACTCCATGTAGACAAACTCCAGGTCGGGATTCGAACCCAGAACCTTCTTGCTGAAAGCCTGGCTGTATGAAGGATGAATGTCTATTTGGTGAGTAAACTCATTTCAATGTCCCTTCATTAATTCCCCTGAGGTGTCATTCTTGTCAGTAGTTAAACTGAATGGCTTTTTTTGGTTGTACTAGCACTTCAGAGGTTCTTCTAACCCTATGAGTGTCTCTGTATGTACAGTAGTTATTTCATTAAACATGCACATAATTCCAAATGTCATAGCTGAACTCTTTGTTCTGCACGTGTTTGCATTCATTTACAATAACAGCCTCTGTGATTCAAATAAGTGGTGCACATCATTAGTGGATGTCCAATTTTGTACACAAGTAACACCTGACTCTGTGGTTTCATACATCTCCTTTAAGAGTGTCTCACATTCAGTGACTTTACTCTTTTTCCTTGCATAAAGACCCAAGTTTCAACCATGCACCAGGAGAACCATCCACGTAGGGCTTATTAACATCTATTTGCATACTGAAATGGGGGCATGTCAAGGGAGGAGTCAGGTATTACCTTATGTACACTCCATCTAGGATGTGCAAAGGAAATGTGCTTGGATTCTTGCATATGCAGTTTCATCCATATGAATTTCTTTGAAAATGTACAAATCTTTTGTACAGGAAAGAATAGAATAGAATAGAATAGAATAGAATAGAATAGAATAGAATAGAATAGAATAGAATAGAATAGAAATACCCTTTGTCATTTCCCCCACAACGGGGAAATTCATGGAGAACCGCAGCAAAGTGACAGGCTATGGAGGAATGTAGATTCACACAAAGATGAATGTATTAAAATGTATAAAAAATACAATTAAAAATAATATGGAGGTGATTCAGATTAAGCAGCTATAAAAAAAAAGAGATGGCTTTTAGTTAGGGATAAGTTAAAAGAAGGCTTAGTAAACTTTATATAAAGATTCGGTAAGAATAACAACATCCCACCAACCATCACTTATTCAGTGATGTGCAGTCACAGGAGGCAGTGCTTCACCTGTCATCACGACAAGTAGTAGAGAAAATCAAATTGCCTACTTGACTGTTCTATAAATGTGTCTTCTACATGATTTCAACATTTTAAATGTTAAAATCACTGAATTTTTGCATTGCTTGTTCAAATACATGGAAGAAGAGTAAGACGAGGCAGTTATGAGCTGTGCGTCATCTCTGTTGGCGGTGTCGCACACACTGAATGAATCAGGCAGGTGGTATGCCCATTGCTGTCTCACTGTCACCAATACACGTTTGATCACACATGTACGGCACATGCTGGTGTTCCACAGCATGTCTAATGTATTTAGTGAGTGTATGTGGCATATCTATCTATGTGATTGAGCGTAAATGTGCAAAGAAAACGAAAGTACCATGCTGCACTGATAGGGGGCAGTGGTGAACCTCAGATTCTCAAAGGCCAACATGTTGCTGTGTAGTTTTCTACACACTGAAAAGACTGTCGAAAAATCAGTCAGAATAGATCTCACCCAGGAAAAGTCTCATTTCTGGCAATCGCCACTAAATAGTCAGACAAAAAAGGAAATTAAGCCAAGCAAGACAATTTTTCAAATAAAATGACAGAGATATTTCCAAAGGATAGGCACATTTGCTGTGTATACAAATAGAGGTAAAAGCATGAATGATTTTCAACTTCAATAACAAAGAAAGATCAGTCAAAGAGAAACAATAAAATCTTATATAAACATATTACTATTCTTCTTGCAATTGTGTTTAACAGTATGAAATTGATTAAAGCATAATTAAAAGCTTTTTTAAAAAAGCCAAACGCTTCAATTTAAGTCAAAATTGAAATTTTAATTTTCCATTATATTTGAATATCCAATAAAATTGGGATTAATGCATCACCAGTTATGCAGTGATCCCCATCCTCACCACACCTCATCATATTGCACTTTTGTTTGCTAAGTTACTCATGTTGAATTTCAGGTTGAAATGGACATGCATTTAAAAAATGTTACAGCTAAACATCACTCTGCCCTCCAGTATTAACCTAACAAAAATGCAGATAGAAGAATAAATATTTGACATAAATAATATGAAATGTTCCGTTGCAACATGAAAATGTCAAACAGTCCCTTTAATCTGTCCACTTCATTTAAGCAAACCTCTATAAAGATTCATATTTGGAGACTTATTTTATTGCAAACACTGTTTCACCAGCACTATGATTTGTTTATGGTTTACAGTTTTTGTATTTCTACTGATCCAAACAGAGAACAGGGACAACATAGCAGACTCATGATTTACTGTGAAAACCTGTTTAAAACATCAAATGTCTGTGAAAAACCAAAAACAGAACTTAAAGTAGACAGCAAAACAAAATATAAGAGAATAATTTTCACACTGAAATTTCTGCATTAAAGCACAGTTGGATTTCAGTACAGGGAAGTCGTTGTCAGGGTTACCCTTAAGTGCATACATTACATGCTGATATGAATGTCAATACTCCCCTGCAGCACTAATTTGTTTGTATTCAATCTGAGGAATGAAGCGTTGAAAGGTGTCTAATGAACATCATGGTGAGACACCCGTCTTATTGAGAGGGACGGTGAAGTGTAAATTTAGAGTTGCTATAACGCAAGATTAGTTATGTTCCCCTCATGTATCATATCATTTTTAACAAAGGCTCAGCTGCCTGACGAGAGGAATATAAATAATGCATAATGTAGAAGATCTCACAAGAGTGCAGTAGAAAAAGTCTCCAGCTGCTATGGTCACAGCTGAAGAAAAAGAAAGAGGTACCAAAAGGTTCAAGAGTCAGTGGGTGAGATGCGAATCAAAAAGTTTATCCGGAACCTGAAAAACTTGACTGTTCAAAGGTATTATGTTCTGTCAACTTTCTTTTGTTAATACCAGAACAATGAAAAATGAGCAGATTATCTTTGCAAACAATCACACATCATGCATTGGCCAGGTTGTTAATGTTATTCACTTATGTAAAAGTAATAAGTTCCAATTAAATATTTTATAATTAAAACAGATAGAGCACCAATTTTTTAAAATAACTAACTGAGTGACAGGTAAAAAAAAAAAAGGACGTATATACATCTAAAAATCATTAATATCAAGCAAGAGTACTTTAATGAAAAGTGCCCTTATGTAATAATGATGAGGTCTCCAGACGGCGAATGTCAACAGGCCACCCAGGACAGCATCAATATATTAGTTTGTGAGAGGATCTATAAATATTAAAAGTGACCTTGCCAATAAACAACATATGAAAAAGAAAGCAAGAGGCAATGAAGAAAACTTTTGGACTTATTTCAAAATGGGTTTTCTCCTTATATATGTGCATCTCTTTTGCATGTTATTGGTGCACAGTGAGCTGTTTCACTGAATTTTAAAACTGGAATGCTGGTTTTTGATGTTGGGAGTTCTTTTGTTGTTGCTGTTGTTTTAATTATATATTTATTTGTTTACGTGTTTATGTTGTTAGTAAGTCATTAAAAAAGAGTTTTCAGTTTTTATTTGTGTGCAGTGCCATCATTGGGTTGTCCTTCATATTTTACCACAGAAGGAGTTGGGGTGTGTGTGTGTGCGTGGGTGTGTGTGTGTGAGGCGAGGAGGGTGTAGTTTAGCATTTCTCATCTTCTAAGGTCCATTGTCCTAACAAATACTACATTGTGAGGATCCATTGCTCTTCACGGGACCCAAAGAGGGTTAGGATCATGGTGTGAATTAAGTTTAGGTTAGGCTTAGGATAAGTGTCCAAATTAGGAAGTGGAGATGAATGTACAATGAATGGAAGTCAATGCAACATCCTTGTGCAGATAGAAATGCATACTGTGTGTGGGTTTGGGTGTGCATGTGTGTGTAGCCTGCATTCCCTTTACTCCCCGTGCACCTACGTAATTGGTGCATCTTGGTAATGCAGTCTAATGGGTTCACAGGAACACTCTGAAATGCTGATGAACATCTGTTTGGCAGAAAACTCAGCAGCCACACACACAGACACATGCCGACAGGCACACACATACACTTTTCTTTTCTTCCACAACAAAAATGCTCACTTTCTGAAGTCTGCTGCCCCTTTTACAATAAAACCTGTGAGAAAAATGTGAACATCATGCACCTGGAAGAATTAAGCCTGTTTACACATATACTACTGCAATTGCAGTTATGAGTCTGAGAAAAATGATGTAGATGCAAGTAATTCACATATTAAACCATACTAAAACATAACCAAACACAAATATTTTCTTTTAACTTTTTAAAAGAAAACAACACTTAAAAGTATCTAAGTCTTATTGCCAGTGTTCAGTGCCTTGTAAATGTATTGATACTCCTTTAATCTTTTCATATGCTCTCTCATAACAACCACCAATGGATTTTAATATGATTTTATATGACATATCAACATAAAGTGGTGCATCATTCCGTAGTGCAAAAAAATTATACACAGTTTTTAATTGAACTAACATACTGTTTCATACACCTGAATTTCTGGAAGAAATTAGTCCCTATAGTAGGCCAACCTCTACTCTGATGATCAATCATTAAGTCGTGTTGTGTGCTGTAAGCAGATTGCTTATACCTCAGGATGCCTTTCTGCATTCTGATAGTGCAGATATTTATTGATGTAATGACCCAATCTGTCAGATTCCCTTTCAAAGAAGATTAAATGCCAAAGTAATGCACTTTCTGCATGTGCATGACAATCCACGTATTTGCTTGCACACATTTTTAGGCATTGCTGTGTGTTCAAGCTCATGTAAATGTAAACTAGTAACCTTCCTGTCACAGTTTTTTTTCTGTAAAAGCACCAGGGTGCTCAGTCAGCCCTAAAGCCAACACAGTCAGCTACCGTAAGATAAATGGCTCTAACACGCCAAATTCACAACAGGTCAGTGGGAACATGGACTACCATTTACATGACAATAGGTGGCATTGAATGTGGGTGTCCCTGTGAGGCTAAACTATTTGCTTGTATCTTCAAGGTCATGGAAGACCATAGAGAGCTGCTGGGGAGGGAGCAGGACTCTGTGTTAAAGTGTGAGTGCCTCCCTATGTGTGCCAGCTGGCAGGGTCCCAACCTGCTATCAGTGTCGCCCCTCCTCCCCCCTCCTGGAGACAGATCCACTGCCTCGTTAAGATGGCACACACAGAATCCGACTGCTCTCTCGCTCTCTACCTCCTCAACCTCCTCCTGTCTATCTTGTCTGCATCACTCACAGCCCCTGCTCCTCTGTCAACTTCTCAAATGTTATGGCAAAAAAATAAATAAAAATAAATAAAAATGTGTGCGAATAGTGTGCACGCAACAACTCTAAAGTCTTACGTTTGCCCGATCTGATGATATCCCGTCTAAAACCCGACAGTCTGAACTCCAGAACCCCGAGGCGCATCCTCAGACGATCCAAAAAAACCTACATTTATTGTGACACCCCACAACTGACATTCATTTATTTTCCGTTCTAACTGTCCCACCGCGGGGTGGACAGATAAAGGGACGGTGGGGGGGCAGTGATGAAGGAGAAGAGCGATGACAAGATGGGGGGAACCATGTGAAGATGGCAGCTTAAACAAGCTTCCTAATTGGGCACGAGAGGCCTCACAAGTTTGGCGGCGGAACACTTCAGAACTCCTTTTTTTAATAACAACACGTCGCTGCGGATAATTACACATGATTGGAAAAAGCGCACCCCCACACACGCACGCCCGCACATGCTGAATGACAAATTAGTAAGAAGACAATGTTGTGAACTTGGATGTAACAAAATCTGTTTTGAAAACAGAGCACACACACAAAAAAAAAATTTGCAAGATAAATCTAGAGCTAGGAGATGGAGGCTTTGCGTACTCCAATGACACATGTACGTGTGTAAACTTTCTAGTACACACAGGCACACACGCAAGCTTAATATAATAGGATACCCTCAGATCTCAAAGCAGCTGCATTATTTAACAGCAGGACTAGGATAGCCTGCAGTGTGTGTGAGTGTGTGTGTATGTCAGAGAGACTCTCTTCTTCCAACTCTAAATATACCTGCATCTGAGAATCCCCCTGTTCTCTTTCTGTTTTCCAATGTCTCTCCTTTCGTCCCTCTGTCACTTCTTATCTACACTTGAGTTCCAGTACACCACAGCAATTTAGCAGCATTTGAAATCTCTTCCAATTTAAATGTTGTCTGACAAGATCGACGGACTTCAGCATAGGTCTTGGATCAAGGCTGCAGTTTCAATTCAAGGCCTGGAATCAAGAGAAATGTAGAGATTTCTCCCCACGGGCTGCGATTTTATCTCGGTTTCTCAATAAATCGATTGTCTACATTTTGCAGACAATTGAGCTGCTTTGAGAATCCATGAATTTCTTTGACAGATTTGTACTTTGAACTGCCAAAATGACTTTCACTCCTGTGCTCTGGTTCAGACTCTCTGATCTACAGCAGCGTCAACATAAATGATCAAATGCTTCTTGTAAGCATGCCTTTCATTTAATCGCTTCACCACTTTGTGTCTTTGAAGTTGTGGTTATTTGGTAAGAGATTTAACTTGAGGTGTGAAGTGGTGCCTTCTGCTGTGGGACATTTCATCAATTCACAACCACCGGACGGACATTTGGTACCAGTTTTCTGAGGACATGATTCAAAATACATCTTTGTTTAACACTCATAGTCCACGATAGAAAAGAAAAGATTATATGACTCTTAGAAACAAAAGGAATGGAGCTGTACATTATATCAGAATAGTTATGCACTGTGACAATATCATAACTGGCTTACAGTTATGTAACCTCTCTAAAGTTACCCTTTGCTTCAGGGCTTCCCATCACCGCCAAGTTAAAATGCAGTTTCACCAATTATTGAGTCTGAACTGAGCTGGATCATCTCCAGTTCAAAACTCTAAAATACTAAAACTGACTAAATGTGAACAAGACAATTGTACAAGCAATAGAAATCATTTAAGAGATTTGAGATATAGCAAACATTTATTTTACTAGTGAAAAATATGTCTTCTCTAATCTACCTTAAAATTAAGCAAGCATACAAGACACAACATACAGGTGAATCCAAATTTATTTGTACTGCTGTTAAATTTAGTTTTAGTTATTCATTTTTTAAAATTGTACCAACATATTGCTTCTGACATAAAGTAATACTAACATTGGAGTGAGCCAGATTAGTGATGGGAAGGTGCCTTCTGACCTCAGATTGGATCTCATCCTTAAAAGATAAATCGTCAAAATACCAGTGGAAAAGTGCAAAAAAGCTGCTCAGCAGTTACATCAAGGGTTTGATTGCTCTAATGTGTATAAAGATTTTTCCACTGATTATTCAGAAGGTTAGACAGTATTTCACATGCAATTTTTGTTTTAATTTTACATTGTTTTATTAATTTTTACAAAGACACCTTTCTCAGTAATCTTCTATATACAAACCTCTTGAATAAATGATGTGATGGAAAAAATATATTTTAATCTGCAAGGAATAATAATTTTGGGCTTAACAATATGGATTCTTGTCTCATGAGCTCGATATAATATTGCACCCCTTCTCAGTGGGGTTTTATATTCCCTCACTTAATTAAGTGCATAACTTACACACAGTGCTCATCTCAGACTGGACAGGCATTTTTTATTTTTTTCCACCGCAGCTGCTGTGTTAGTTTGGAACAAAGCAGGCAGGGGCATTCCCTTAACGGCTCCTCAATCTCATGTCCTGGGAGCTTGTTAAATTCATACCATACTGACTACAGAAGCCATTTGCCAAGACAATCAGCTTTTCTCATGTTAGGAATTGACAAGGAGCCAAGCGCTCATCTCCAGACAGGTCTGTCCCCACAGGGAATCAAGAAGTGCCGTTGGCTTGCTTCTCATTGGTCCCACGCGTCTCAAAAAAAGTTTAGCATTTGTAAAACATCTGCACCAAAATATCACGGCAATCCATCTAAAAGTTGTCACAGCAAAAACGAGCAGACAAATCAAAACAAACCTCTTGGTGGTGCCAGAAGAAAAGTCATGGGATCACAAATGTCAGAAGACATCATCATCTGTGGTTCATTAATGTCTCCAAAAAAATTTTATGGGAATCCACTTGACAGCTGCTGAGATATGGCCCAGAATAGTATACGATTTACAAACCTCACCTCTGAAAACATTTTTTTTTTTTTTTTGCAGGCTCTTCAAGTAAATCTGCACTTTTGACCTCCTTCCATTCTTACATATTCCTTATAAGTTTAAAAAATGAACATGAATAATTATACATTTACATTTGGTTGTTATTATTTTATTTGTTTTTTTGGTTTTTTTTGCTATTTGATTTAATTAACTCAGTACATTTTTTTTAAATTAGTATAATTTTTTAGATTCATCTGAGAGTGCAAAAGAAGCCTGGTGAGCCAACATTTTAGACTACTTATAATTTGCGAGTCAACCATCAACATCAAGGGCTGCGTTGCAGTTTTTTGACACTGGCAAGCACACTAGTAACTTTTAATCACCGCATATACTTCTCTATGAAACTGCGATGGAGGAGCATACAATTATTTAAAACCTTTGCTGATTTTGTGAGCTGAAAATAAACTGTCTCTAATTTTACATGGCAGATTAATTTTAATGTGCAGGGTCAAAATATCAACCAAAAGTCCATAAAAATCATCCACAAATTACATAAAATTCATAAATGAATTGGAAGGTTGCTAAGTGAAATAAGTGTTTGATTACCTTCAATTAAGCCAGAATTCTGGCTTTCAGCGGTTATGTGCTCATGTTTGATTGATTAACAGTCAGTTAATCAATCAAAATCAATCAGCCAGCCACAACATACAGTATATTCTGCTTTTAAAGCACACCTGTCCATTGAATCAGTGAGTCTTTCCAAAGAACATCAGATAGATGACAGTAGATCTCTACAAAGTTGTAATGGGCTAATAAATTATCAGTAAGTAGCGTGGTGAGAACAAGTTGGAGCAATAGTTTAGATATATAAAGAATACTAGTATCAATTAGTCTCATTCTGCAGCTGCATGCGCAACCATGCATTATCGGGTATGGTGGTAAATAAGGTAAGGAGAAGCTTATTCATGCTCCAAAAGACAGATCCGACTACAGCTTATAGGATGTATAATATTATTGGAAAATCCACTTTTTTCTGTCCCCTAAATATTATACTCTAACTTAAGGGTTGTGCATAGTCAAGCTGGGCTTCTAAAATCAGTACTCATTAACGTTATTCGTGCGAGATTAGTTTTTAGACACCACATGCTATTTGTAGTCATTGTGCAGATTGTATTGTTAATCCTATGCAAATCTGCCATGTCAGTAAAATTTAAAGTAAAAACTCCCCTGGAAATAACCTACTATATTTTGCTGAACTGTGATAATACTAATCCAATGCAAATAGGCATCTCTGTTATTTGGACAGAAATAGGCAGGATCTGAAATATAACTAAGAGGTATTTGCCTTCCTGGTGCATTTTTATGTGCTTTTGGCTAAGAATGGAGGCTGAACTGGAGGCTGCATGGAGAGAATGGAGGCTCTCCATGTAATTATCACCTTAATTGCATGGAGAGTGTATGAAGAACCTGTTAGGTCCCAGACCAGTAAAACACTATCAACCTGTCACATATGGCATCAAAAGAAAAAAAAAAGGCTGAAGAGAAGGAGTAAAGTGCAGTGCAGTGCAGTGCATGCACTGCACTTTGCGATAAGAATCATGTTCTTCTGTTTGCGATCTTCTGTTATACACCTGGCTAGCTCTGGCAGTAACACAGCACCGAGCTGTGTTACTGCCAGGGCCGCTCAGTAGTTAGTAGTTTTAAGGTCAATGCACGTTATTCCTCGAGTTGATGTGAGACATCACGTTAGCATTATATCCGCGAGATGTTCATAAATTTCAGCAAAATCTCAAACTTCTTTTATCTTGGGCGAATGCGCCACATAAAAGCAGACATTGGAGAGTAATTTATTTAGTATTGTGAGGTCCCTAAATAATGCTTATTCTATGCAAATAGGCCTATTGTCACAGTTATATGACAAAAATTTTGTCATTTTTTTCTTAGCCTCACATTGTAAGAACCTGGCAGTGCAAGGGCAGGAAAAGTCCATTGACAATATGGGTAAGAGATTCTGTGATTGTCAGAAAAAAACAACTATTTTTAAAAAAAACAGATTTTATGTCTGATAAAATGTTGCACTTCCTACAACATTTTCCCATAAATGCACTGAAGTGCATTCATGAGCTCACCCCTCAGTGCACAAAGAAAAAATTCGGCAGATTATATGAGAAAGTTAAATAAGAACTTCATAGCAAATTCCCAGGACTTTAACATTTCTATTTAGGTTCTGCAGTTTGTGGCCCAATTTCTATTAAAGCTGAGACTGATCTCTGTCAAGGCAAAAGAGCTAATGCCATGCATTGATGAAGGCATCCTACAGATGCAGATGGTGGATTTCCAGTCGTCTTTTGCTTTAAAACAGTACTTTTCCTCGGATGGTGCAGAGCACTTTTGGGCTATACATGCTAGCGCCAATCAAGAAAAATTACCATGTAATACTCACAATTGAGTATCACAATGTTTGGATCTACTTATACAGTACATGTAAATCAAGCTTTTCTCATGTGAATGCCATTGAAACAAGGGGCTGTACCTCCATGGCCAAGGAGAAGTTGGACGAGTGCCTTAGTATAGATCTCATTACTTATGAGCCTAATTATACAGAGATATGCAGATGAAGGCAGTGTGATTTTTCTCACACAAGAAAGTCAAAAATATGACATGTGCTAAAAAAGTGATGCTATTTTCACCAAATATAATTCTTAGGCAGCCTTTTGCTGAAACTTAAAATATGTTGTTACTATGGATAAAGCTCTATTAGAGATTTGCTTTTTTTGCTGCTTTCATAAGTTTATAGATTGCTCTTAAATGTAAGGAACACAGTTACACTACTTTCACATTCAATTTTTGCATTAGGATACATGGCCTTGAGTTAACTTCTTCATGAATGTTGCCTAAAGTTGATGTCATGTTAGTGCCACCTTAAGGTCTGTACATTGTTAGTTCTATTTTTGATGAGACCAAAATTGAGTTCTTTGATAATAACTCAATTAACCTTGTTTGGAGGAAGAGAAACGAGCGGAACACAATCCACACACTCAAACACAGAGGTGAAAGCATTATGCTTTGGTGCCATTTTTTTAAATGATGGCATTCGGTGATATTAAGGCTTGACGGAGCCAGTAGTGTCAGATAGTGTAATATGTCCGATGACAACTTTCCTGACTGTCGTCTAAAGTTAGAGGTAGGTCTTCCAGCATCTCAATGACCCAAAGCATATTGATGAGACAACAAAAGAGTGGACATAGAAGTATTACCTTAATTACACGGAGAGGCCTACCTGGTCTTTAGAGGTCATTCCAAGAGGAATCCTTTGTTGAAAGCTGATGTTTAGGTTGCTAATCTGCAGTCAGGAAAAGTTGGGGATGTAGAGTTACAGGAAGTAGAAGAGGGCTAGAAATTCCTTCTAAGACATGGGCAAATCAGATAAGACTTACAATAAACCTCTTACCACTGTGATTTTCACCAAACAATTTTTCACCATGTTCTAAGTCATATTTATTTGGATAGTAAATAGTCTTTTCACTCCATTTGCAACTTGCAAATCAACTTTTAACTAATCTTTGATTTTCAGGATTTTTGGCTGATTATGTGCCTCTTTACATGACACTGAATATGAAACTGAAAGTTGGCCATTTGTGTGATCTAAACTGAATTTCATGGGTATATTTATTTATGCAAAAAACAGTGAGTCACTGTTCTAACTGTGCAAAGCAGGATGGATCGTTGGTAGCACTGATAGTCAGAAAACCCTTTTTTTCAGTCAGAGAGCAGATTTTGAGGAACAATTGTTAGAGACCATGAGGAAGTACATAATGAAATATTAAACTCCCACTGCTCAATTCTGGTTCAATGTAGCGGCAGAATGTCTCACTGTCGCCTTCCATTCTATTTTCATTTATTTTTTTCAGTAACCTGAAAAAAATAAGATTTTTTCACCCTGTCAATTATTACTTCCTCTAAACTCGTGGACTCATAATAGTCGTTCCTCTGTGCAGCATAGTATAAACAGACCGCTGATTTTACTATGCTATTGTAAATCACACATGACAAAACACCATGTCGTTTGCTGCACTGGGCCTGGGCTCGTAGTGTTTTTTTTTTTTTGTGACAGAAAGATTAATGATCAGAGTTGACTTATCTTATTGCAGAATCACAGACTACAGGGTTTCTCAAAAGGCAACTGAGAGCATCAAACTCTTGTGGAAAGTCTTGCAAGAGCAAAAGTTTAAAGCAGGGATGCCCAGGAAAGTTCAGTCCTACAGAGCTACTATTCAACAACTTTTAGATGCATCCCTTTTTCAATGCACCTGACTCAAATGAAAGACTTGTTATCTGATCTCTTCAGTGATGAATGTCTGGATGCTGGAGAGGGAATTCAGGTTTGTCGCAGAGGGGATGTGTCCCAAAGTTGCAGGAGAGTGGCTCTCGAAGAAAGTACTTGGGCATTCCTGGTGTAAAGGAACAAACATACCAATATGCGGGCGTAATAGTAGATATACTCTGACTTTGAAGAGGTTATTTTTGTGCCACTGCCCTATAAAATAAAAGAGATGAATTTATTATAATAAATATACTGTATTAAAGGATAAGTATGAGTTGGATAGTATTGAGTGTGTCCTTTGTTAAGCTCATAGTGAGAGTTAGGACATTTATTTCAGATAGTGATCCATCATGAATAATCTTATTTTTTTCAATAAAGCCTGTTAATATTGACTTATTTCTAGTATTCTATATCTTAGTATGTGTTGTTTTTCTTTTTTTCAACCACCACACTATTGTAAATAATTACTTAATATATTGCATTTTATCCAGTGCATTTATGTACATAATGTTATAGCACAAAAACGTTTCAAAGAATTCATCTTGCAGCTATCTCAGCTTCTCTTTTGTTGGTGGTTGTCAGGGACGTGCATTTGTAACTGGTGTGGGTACCAGTTCACACTACACTACACACTACGGTGTCTAGATGTATCCCTGTTTATACTTTTATTTGTCTTAGATTTTTCTTCTCCTTTTAAAACATTTCAGCCTCACATTTTAGCTGGTAAATTATTGACTGATTTAGATTGGTTTTAGTTGTCTTGTTGCCCAGCATATTCAGGTAAATGTTTCTGTGTCCTATGAAGTGTTTTCCTCCACCGGTACTCCTCAAAGCTGTGTTCTCTCTACCTTACTGTATCCCGATCACCAGCAATTGTAGGAGTCAGTGCACAGGCTGACAGGCTGACAGATTTTAAAGTTTGCAGATGACACATTTATTGTCAGCTTGTTACAGGGAAAGGGTGACTCACCTGGTCAGACAGTGGAGGATTTTATTATGTGGTGTGGCAATTCATACTTAAAATTGAATGTCACCAAAGGTGAAGATATGTGTATATCTTCACCTTTGGTGAAAGAAGTCTAGTAAGGGGGCTTACTAGACTGAACACACTAAGTGGAGTGTGTTCAGTCTTATAAGTAGGTGTTGTCATTGACTAGAAGCAGACATTCATTAAACATTCTGATACTAATGAAAAAAGCTAATGAGAGATTGTACTTCCTCTACAAATTAAGTAAGTTTAAGTGTAAACAGTTGATCATCATTTTCTATGGCTCTCCGTTAGAATTTGTCCCAATATTTGCTTTTATTCCTTGCTTCAGCAACCTATCATTAGGATACAAAAACAGGAAGAAACAAATTGTGGTTGGCAAAAATTATTGGTGTTAAATTATCTGATTTACCAGACACACTTTTCAAGAGTCACACAAAAGGCATAAAGTGTTTTCTGCTTTCCTAATTACCCACTTCATGGTGAATTTGAGCTCTGTAAAGAGATTCAGGCTGCCTAAATCAAACAGCAACACAAGGAAAAACTCTTTTAATCATTTTTTTTTCTAAGGCCATTATTCAGATAAATTTTCAATTTAAATGACTGTGATTATTTGTCATTTAGTCTGATAATTTTACATTGACAACTGTGCTGATTTTTTACAGACTATTTAGTTTGTCAGTGTTGTAGTCTGAATGTCTCTGTTTGTGTTCTTTATGGGGGTTTTCTTGTATAATTTTTCCACCATAATGCAATGAAAATCTCCCTAGCGGAACAATAAGATAAGATATGCTTTATTGTCCCCTAAGGGAAATTTGTTGCAGGTGTGGTACATTGACTGCAAGACATACTGTACATGCACATTACAAAAACACATGAAACGTCACAGTGCAGACAAATTTCAACTAAATGAGACACCTGTACTAAAATGTGGTACTCATAATGAGAGGCAATCAAATTGTACCAAGGAGTAAAATTAATAAGAACTGTTGCACGTCTTAGCACAACAGAACTTCAGTGATGTTGTGATATAAAATAAGCCATTAACCAATTAAACTTAGACAAATAGAGCAAATAAATAAATAAGATATATAGAAAAAATAAGAAGGCTAAACCTTACCGTCATGCCACCCCCAATTCACCAAAGAGTGTCAAGATTTACTAAAAAGAGAATTGAAAGTTGGGAGAAAACATTATTTGAAACAGCTGCTTTTGCAACAAATAGCTGTGTAATGTTTTCGACAAATCACTACCTGAAACGGGTCCTGTAAGATCTTTGTTGCCTGTTTGATTACAGTACCTTCATAGACAGCTTCCAAGGGCAGAGGCTGAAAATCTGACCCAATTATTTTTATTGAAGTTTTCACTATATTAGTGAGTGTAGATTTACACTGCACAGTAAGCAAGCCAAACCAAGCACCCAAGCCATATCTAATTATAGTTCCAAGAACAGCATTATACAAGGTCTGCATGATCTTAGATTGAACCCCAAATAGCCTAAGTCTGCATAAAAAAATGCAGTCTTTGCGCTAGTTTGGAGCACAGATAATCAACATGATCACTCAAGCACAAAATCTTGCACATTTCTTATAATATCAACGTATTTAAAGGTATTCATCTGTTCCATATTACATTGTTTTTGTCAACAATCACATAATCATGTACACTCAATCCCTTAGGATAAAAGATAATTTATTGAATTTTACTAGAATTTGGTATGAGATGGCTATTATCACACCAGGTTTTAATGTTGCAATCTCCCTGTGATACACAGAAAGGCAGTCCTCAGTGTAAAAATAAATAATAGTGTCATCTGAAAATGCGATGACATAGTTATTGGGTTTTTACTCTGTGCATTCATTAATATACAAAGTAAAAAGTGGAGGAGAGCCGACTCAACCTTGAGGTATACCTGTGCTACAGTATGTTACTTCAGACAAGGAATTATGTCCTCTCATCTTTTGTGACCTATTTGTTAAAAAAGAAAAAAAAACATTTAATAGTAAGAGCATCAACACCCAAATTAAACAGTTTTTGACAAGCAGGTGAGGTTGAACTGTTTGAAAAGCTGATCTAAAATCTGCTATAGAAGCCATGCATAAGTTGTGGAGTTCTCCAAGTTCATGTTTATGAAGTGGGTTACACTGATATCAGCATCCTCTGTGCTTCAGCCATGCCTGAAGGCAAACTGTAAAGGGTCAAGAAGGTGTGTTATGTTTGCCTAAAGCCTATTAACAAGAATTCTTTCAAAACATATGACAACCGAGTTTACGGCCACTGATCTGAAGTCTTTGTTAAGCAAAGGACAAGACATTTTGGGAGAAGGAATAATAATATACTTCTTTCCAAAGAGCGGGCACAGTATTACTGTAGTAGGATTCTGATGGATAGGATACTAGGAAGACAATAGACTTATAAAGTCATGCTGATGCTGAAACTGATACCTGAAAAAAATTCAAACATGTTTGTTCAACTGCGACTGAGGTCGGGTGGGATCAGTTCCCCTCATACACTTGCAGCCTCTAGTCTTCATCCCATTTCCCTGTAACAGATTTTTGTGACAACTCTCCCTGTCAAGAGACCACAATTAGTGAAAACTGATGTAGACGTTCCCCTTCTGGGAACTGGGTGAAATATCAGACAAAAGATTATTCAGTGTGGCCACAGCTTTAGAGATGCCAGGTCCTGTAATATACATTGAACTCTGACTTAATTTAAAAGCGAACAATGCACAGCTCTATTAATAATGTCCACATCAGATGTGCTGTGCCACATTACGTATAGCTTAAACTAATCCACATCTGCAGTTCCTCTTACCACTGCTATCTAATTCATCCAGGTGCTGCTCATATGTTGCAGCCTTGCCCCATTATTAACTACGGTATTGGTGAGCAGATGCTCCATCTGCACCAATGTAGATACATTCACCCCAGCAGGCAAAATGGTTGAAGTGGTCCAACCTTTTTTTCTTTCTTTCTTTTTTGATAAATCTGCTAGTAATAATAGGATTACAGAAAACTCATTTATGCACACACCAAATAGTAATGACAAAAACAATCACACAAGTCGTGCCATCCTAGGAAGACCATCCTACAATCCCACCTTCACACTTATCCAAGAACAACTGAATTCATAAAGGCACACACAGGCCATTAGGGCACAAATGCATTAGGGCATAGATGTAAGGCACTTGCTGATATTGATTTTTGTTTACTAGTAGAAAATAGAACATCTCCCCAGTGTAGATGCATAGACAAACCATCATGCCTACTTTTATTGAACAGTATCCAAAAGGAACATACACACACACACGCAAACACTAGAACTAAGGACGTCTTGCTCTTACCGGAGACGAAGAATTCAAAGGTCCAGGGATCAATCCTGTAACAAGCAGAATACAAAAGCAAGTGGGGGGAAGGGAAAATAGCGGAAAAGGTTAGATCGAGGAGCACAAAGGCACTTAAGCTGTACAATCATTCTGTCCATCGTTGATGATTAAGAGGAGAGGACAGTGAATGGAGCTTGTTCTGTGTTATTTTCTGCCAAAGTGAAAAGAGAGCAGCACCAAACAGGAGTAGAGAGGGAACTAGTCCAAACATAAATCTACTTATTTATTTTTTGTGCCTGCCACTAACTTGCCAAACAAAGATTCTTGTCAAAACAATGAGATGAAGCTTTTTTTGCCTGATGTGGGCAGTTGAATCACGTTTTCAGCTCCGCTGTGAAAATAAGTGGGCCCAGGGAAAGTCAGAGCAAACTGTCTGTATTAGGTGATGGACAAAAACAGTTTGTGCTTTTCAGCTTGTTGATTGTCTTATGGTGACTATTTTTGATCAATTCAAAGAGCAGATGACTGGCAGGTGGTTGAAGTTTCCGAATATCTATAGTAATGTTTATTTATCCATATCACCCTAGTTTATTGTTGTTGTTCTCTTCAGGCTACTTAAGATATATATTTTTTCCTTCTTTAATTTCTTTCACTGCTATTGTGATGTGGGCAGGCAGCTAAATGTAAAGTAAGTGCCTGCTACTTTTACATTTTTGTTTATTTACCTTCAGACAACATTTAAAGTAGCTGCCTGATACTAAATAAAAACGGTCTATCTGATTTTATTTTTTTATTTTTTTTTCCACTTCCAGTTTTGACACATAGGTATCTTTGATGCTAGTGATTTGTGTTATAATGCCTACATTAAAAAAAACCCTCTTTCTTCTCAAATATTTTTGCATAAAAGAAAAAGACATATGATGAAACAACAACATAATACTCCAATTTTTTGGAGTATTGGTATTTAGTATTTAAATGAGCGTGCTCATTTAAGAGCAGAGCATGCTTTTAAATGGTGCTCTATTAAAATGTTCGAATGACCACTATAATTTACGTTAAAATGTATGTAAAAGTACTGCTCTTTAAATTGTTAATGGACAAAAAATGGATGTAAGTGATATTAGTCTTGTTGCACAAATTGCGATATTTGGATGCAGCTAAATAAATTGTGTATCCTATCTAAGCAATTTTGTCTTTGATTTCTCATAACCTGACAATCTGTGCTTGTGCTTGCAGAAAAAGACAGCTTTGTCTTTGAATGCAAACTCAAGCAACAATTACTTTTTGGAACTGCTCCAACAGCTAACTCAATATTCATTTGCTGTTTCTTTGTTGTGTCCAGTGCAAAAATGTTTCTCCCTCATCAATCAGATTCTCATTGTGCTTTTTTTCTCCCCTATTATAAACAAGTTTTCGCATAGTTCATTTGTTACTGATTTGCCAGTTTTTAGTGAATAAGTATGAATGTGAAAAGAAAGCAATGTGCCCAAAAGGAAACTTTCAAAGCATGCAAATCTGTCAAAAATATCCTGAGAAATGAATGAATTAAATACTTTTATTTTTGTTTCTTTGCTTGTTTGGTGTTGGCACACATATTTGTATGCGAGACAGTTTTACATATGATGCAGAGCATGCATTTGAGCAGCGTTACAGTGGCTGAGAGGGCAAGATTGGTATTGGTGAAACAAGGATGCTCTTAAAATATGGGGCGGTAAGTAAATGGTGTTAGGAACCACTGGTATAGGACACTACCAAAAAGTGTATTGCCACACTGATACCATTTCGAATGTTCTGGTAGAAAAGAGTTAGGGGAGAAGGAAAGTTTATCTGGCATTTCTTTCAAAGAAATTCGGCAGACTAAAATATCTAATGGGCACTTTGATCAAAATGAGTCCCACTTTTATCTTTGCTTGTGTGCGTGCCACCTCTGGCATATAAGCAGCAGGTACCACATGACTGTATATCATCTGGGTATCACATGTACTGTACCCCACAGAGAGCTTGTATTTTCGCAGTGAAGTTGGTTTGTTAGCGGACCCCCTTTTGTGTTCGGGTCACTGTGTTCCATTACTGCGCAGTATGCATGAAGCCAAAACAAACATAACACTGACAGACTACCCAAACAGTGGCTTGGCACTCTGCTGCCATTTAAGGCGCAGTATGGGGTCCAGACTGTGTGTTTCAGAGTGTGCAAGTATAGGATAATCAAGGGGTTGCAGGATAATTTTTCTGATAACTGGATGAACCTTACCAAAAGGGACTGCATTGGTGTGCATTACAGCTGAGAGAGATTTCCTTTCTGAGAAAGATGTTTGTAAATATTATTTGTCATGCCAGGCATGCATTTCTGTGCATATTTGTGTGTGCTAGTTAAAAAATGACCTTTTCAAGTGATTCAATGTCCTCCTCTCTTCTACTACATCAGACTCAGTCAGGCTGCTTCATTCTGTCCTCATAACACCCTTGTCTTGCACTGATAATTATCTGCAAGACTGCACTTTGCTCTCCTCATATTTGAATGGGAATGACAAAGAGCACATTTGTAAAACAGCCCCGAAACTTTGTTAGAAAGCAAATTATGGGGGAAAGAGAACAAGTGGAAGGGGTGGGAAGCTTCAGGGGAGGGGGCAGGTGGTGTAGGCGAAGACGAAAGGAGAAATGATGAGTGTAGAGAGATGGGCAGAATTGAATCTTTTAATCTCCCAAAGTGGGAAGAAAGCGACCAGAGGCATTTGTGATTGGATTTCTTTTAGGTCCACAAATAGGTCAATATAACTACCATTGCTCATTAGCCAAGAGGGGGTAGAGTAAGGGAAAAGTTTTGTGTCGATATTGTCGGCATCATTCAGTTGCCCTTTCTTCAGTAACAGAGGAGGAGAAAATAGATGGTGTAGAGAGAGTGGTTTTGGATGTGTGTCTACGAGACTTTGGTTGTCTGAACAGAGTAATACAGGCAATATAATAAAGCACTGCAGTGCACACAAACACCTCAGATTTGACCTTTCATCTACAACAACTGCTTCCCTTTCTGGACTTTAGATCTAAACAAAATAAGCTTCTCTTCCATACACCTGGGATCCCAATGTCTACAAAGTACATGAAGTGTAAGATGTAATATCAGCCGGTATACAGTTTTGCCTCTGTGTCAGTCTAAGTCCTTCTTTAAAAAAATTGTCAACAATTTTTTAAAATTAGAAATTCAGAAACGTGAAATAATCTGAATGAGAGTCTCTTAATCAATGAAGTGATTCAATTTTTCAAAAAAAATGGAAGCATAAAAATAGCCTTGCTTATGAGTTATGTCTAAAGTAAAAGCTTGTTGAAACTCAGTCAAAAGAGGGTGACTTTGTAAAAGTTGTAGAATATTTTTTTTCAATTAGCTGTCTAATGTGATTTATCTTTCATATTATCCCCTAGTTCACTTCTGATTGTTTGGCAAATCCATTGTCATGACTCCTCTGCCCACAAGTGCAGGCTCTGAGCTGATTCCATGGATTCAGGTCAAACCCTAGATGTCATCATTGTGGTATTGTGCAAACAACCAAGTCAGAGAGAAGACTGATCAACCTGTTAAGGCCTGGTGCAATATGTCTGTTTGCACGTTTTTCCACTAGACCACCTCTAACCGGTACGATCCTGGTCCGCCCCGGCTAGATTTATTTTCCATTAGCAAATTTGGCTGACTGTTCTCAGATTTTTAGTACCTGCTTCAGGGGTAGAACTAGCCTGACCAAGTGAGGGTTGTATTTGTGTACTGTTAGGTTGATTAAATTTTATGCAAACTGTTTTTCTCTTTACTTATTTTCCATGTACAGTGGTAAAGCCAAACACCTGCAGATGTTCACCCAGTTTTACCACATTGGTACCACATTGGTAAAACTGTTGAATTTAGAACCAAGTAAGATGCTTTTTATGGTTCTATTATGATGGCTCTGTAGAATCAAGGTTTGTTCTGTATCTTGGTCATCTACAATTTTTTCCTTCTTAGATTGAAGTTTGTCCTTTTAATACATAAAATAAGGTAAAAAGGAAACAAAACTTTTTAGACTTTTGCAAGCACCTCAAATTTCTGCTAATTGATTTATTTCTATTTACTTTAAAACTGCAGTTTACAACTTTTATAAATAATTATTTTTTAATGGATTTGTTAAAGTCACTATGTTATGACAGTATAACATGAGACAGACATCTGGTGAAGAAAATCAAAATCCTCTGCTTTCTCTTACTGGTATCTGAAGAAATACAGAAATCAGAAACAACCAATCAGAGCCAGGACAAAGGCCTTAATGCTGTCAGTCATACTCAGTTGCTCATAATGAGCTCATATTGCTCATGCTCAGCTTCTCAATGTGCTAAAGGCACTTCTCCCCTTCCTGCAATAAATCTTTAAACATATCTTTATGTACATGGTTGTATTATGAAACCATATATTATAGTTTCATATTATGGTTTCAGACAATGGCTTGACAGAAACTACTCTGTCAAGCCATTGTCTGAAAATGAGAAAACAATGATCATATGTCTGAACTGAACTTGGAATAGTAGTCCTATGTGAAGTACAGTAAGACAAAGGTGCTCAAGTCCAATCCTCTAGGGCTACCATCCTGCAACCTTTAGAGGAACCTCTGCTCCAACACAGCTAAATCATTAAGCCATTCAGGTCTGCAGAAGCCTGGTAACGAACCATTCATTTGACTCAGATATGTCAAAAAAAGGGAAGAATCTAAAAGTTGCAGGATGGTAGCTCTCAAGGGCTGGACTTGGGCACCCTTGCTGTAAGATGTGCTGTGATCAACAGCAATCCTAGTTTGACCAGTCTATTTAATGCACTTTTCACACTTAATCTAAAGTGGTCAAAATGCTTATGCCACAAGATATCACTTTGAGCTGTGAGCTTTACAGGTAATTTAAAAACCACTGACTGCTAAATCCAGACAAAAAGCTTTTTAAAAATGTTTAGAGCGGAAGAAGACTGTATTATTTTTCAAAGACTTGTTAAAACTATTTTGCTCAGACCAAAAAAGAAGGTAAAGCAGCAACACATGCACACAGTCAATCTTTTTACTGTTTATCTGCGCGCTCATGTGCATGTAATGCAAAAAGGGGCTGATGCTGATGAAGCAGTGGCAGCCTTTGGGCTGAGACAGATGATGGATGGAAGGAGGTAGATGACTGTGTTGGGTGGCTGCTCGCTTCTTTTCGGTTTCCCCTCTCAGCCATTCTCATACAACATTCCTCTCTTTGTCTTTTTTCCTATTACTTTTTCTTACTCTCTCCATTCTGCTTTTACACCCACCCGAGTCTCCCTCACTTTCTCACAAGATGAGTGATGGAGGGATGATCTCCTTCTGTCCTGCTGCTAAGGGTGTCAACATCTCCTACATCCCCTGCTCTTTGGCCTTGTACATTTTACAATTACTGTTGAACAGAGATGGCTGGAGGAGGACAAGACAAGGAAAACAAGCAGGCATCCAGTTAGATGGATAAAAAGGTAAAAAAATATATGATGCATTGTGGTGGGACAGACTAAAAATGAAGGAGAGGAAAATACTACATAACTCAAGGATTCCACAAGACAATTAAATCTAGTGCTGAAATTAAGTGTGTGTTTTTGTTAAAAAGAAAAAGAAAAAAAAAAGAACAGCTTTCATTATGAGCATTAACCCAATCCTGGCCACACGGAACACTTCATGTCAAACCGCAGCAACACTGCGGTCAGAAAGTAACAACCGATTACACTGAATGAGATGGTTATTAGGATTTGCAAAGAGTGATTAAATGTTAATGATATAATGAATAATGAGCTTCCACTCTGTCTCATTAACAAATCGTTAATACCCATACAGAGAGGGCCACTATCAGCTGAAACGTGGAGGACAGAAAGGAGGGAGATTTGAAAAAAATAAATCTCTCATTTAAAAAAAATGGAAGAAACAGTCACATGGGGTGTAATGCTACTTAATTGTGATTTTAAGATTAGTTCACAAGATGGACATTTTAATCCAAAGTAAAACAGACTTGCCTCTGCACTTCTTAACACTTTGCATGGAGCCTCAAAGCAGACTGTAGATCTCTGCCGCTGTTCGCCGAGCGCAAAACCTCTCCCATTTCCTCAAAAATGCCCAGAAATCGGAGACAGCACTGATAACAAAAGCAGTCTTCTCAAAAACAGGATTTTAATAAAGGGTTAGATCCTGTTTCTTACAAGCATGTACTTTTTTTTCTTTGTGAATAACCTATTTATTTAATTTTTTTTATTTCTTTTTTTTTTCTCCATTTAGCAGCCCAGAGGACGTGGTTCATCTGGTGTAACAAGAGCGCCCCCATGAGTCAGGAAGCCATACCTACTGGCTGTCCAGAGGGATGAGCATCACTTCAGGGACCAGGCTGCAGCACGCCGGAGTAGATTAAGGAGGGAAATTATTTATAAATTCCCCCTCAATTATTTATCAAGCAATTCCTCCCAGTGTTTACTCAGGGGTTATTAAATATTATGCTTCAAAAGCTGCTCAAAAGACAGAATTGTCAGAGGACATGCTGGGATACTTTTAATTCCTGCACTCACAGAACTCGCAGCTCCTAGAACCAGCATTAAACAAGCAATTAAAGAAGAGGAGGATAAATCAAACTTCCCACCATTTCACTTAAATATTGGCACATCTCTTTCTATCCTCTTCTTTCATTGCTCTTTAGGAAGAAAAACTTACAGCCTCAAGCTTAACATTAAGAAGGAATGTGTGTGTGCGTGTACTTTGAAACTTGTGTATGTGTGAGTAAAGGGGAGGTAATGGAATAACTGCACCCTGGATAATCCGATATTTCTCTCCTTCTCCATCTCGGGCCACGTCTTCCTCTCCAACACACAAGCTCAGTGCACAGAGTGACAAACCTCCGTCTGTTGGCTCAGAGACCGCCAATAGTTTATCCATATAGTGGCAGCCAGCTTAGCCAGAAAGAGGAATTGTAACCTTGAGCCTTTTCTCCCCCTTTTTTGGCTTAGAGCACAAACTAACCTGACAGTGAGTGAATATTAATCTGCTGAAGCACGCTCAAGATAAAGGATACATTGTTTAAAAATGTTGCTACAAAGACAATACTGAAAAGTGTGACATGCTTTTGTATTCAGAATCAATACTCTTTAAAACCTTCTTTGGCTGTTCTTTTAGGTGACACTACTTGAAGTACATTTATATACAGTTACATTTTCTTTCATATTTTTGCTGTGTCCCTTACATGGCTGTCTTCTTTCCACTCAATTTTTGAGTCTCAACAAACTAACCTGACAGCGAATGAATATTACACCGCTGAAGCAAGCTCAATTATCCTGGCAGGCGGTGATAACTCATATGGAAATACAAACACAGGGGGGGGGAAAAATCCCCACAAAAAAGGCTACAGTTTCATCCTATGGAGATATTCATGTCAGACATTTCTTCAGCCTTTCTCCCAACTTGTTGCCCTTTGTCAGGATTCTCTCCATCTGTTCTGCTCCCCCCTGTGAGAAAAGAAGAAGAGAGCGGCGCGTGTCTTTGTGTGTGTTCGTTTGATCTGGTTCAAAGAGAGTAAAAGGGGGTAGAAACACAAACCATGGCTATCACCCCTTGCCAGTCTCTTCCACACTCACAGTCTGTCTCCTTTGCTCTGCTCTGCCATGGAGAGCTTGTGTCTGACAGTGTGTGCAACAGGGACAACAATTCACCAAGCAGAAAAAGACCAATAAGCTTGTCAAGAGAAAAGAAGAGAAGACATCAAGACAAGAGTGAGGCAGAATATGCCATTTGCAGCACAGATGAAGAAATGTTCATAGGATGGCACATATGCATACATGTGCACAGCTTCTTACCACATGATGGGTAAGGCAGGTGGTCTTACATGCTTCCATGGAGCAACACTGACCCCTACAGCCAGAACCTCTTGCATCAGATGCAACGTGATGCTCCAAATCAGAGTTTCATACTTCGCCCCAGTACATCATGAGTCACATACTCAGAAGAGGGATTTAAAGAACAAAGTGATGCTAGAAATAACAAAGTAATGAAGTGTAACAACCAGGTTGGCCTTTGAAAAATAGGTGTAATGTCCAGAAATCAGTCATTTGAGGGAGATTTTCTGTAAGAACAAAGCACATTAGCAACACTCGCATATGCATCAAAATGATTTGCCTGCAACAATTAGGCCAGGTTAAAATTAAAAGCTTTGAAGGCGAAGCGCTCTGAGGGGAGGGGTTAAAATCAACATTCATCATGTTTGACTTCAGAGGCATAAACTTTTAATCACCTCAATCTCAGCTTTCTTCAAAAGTAATGATTGTTCTGGAGTATGAGCCAATATTTCTCTCACGCTGCTTTCAAGAAGTACTGACGACATTTTCAAATGGTAGTTTGGGGATCCAGCAGCAATCTCTCGGCTGATTGAACCACTATTGTCAGTCTGCTTTTGATTTGTGGTTGGCAAGTGAACACAAGTTTCAAATCTGATAGGAAGAAAGGTTTGCTAAAATACCAATAAAACCGATGTGTGAACAGATCCAGCTTTACATGAAATCCCTGTTTTATCAATAAATATTCTTCAATATACAGTACATCTTGATTCCACTAATGCTGATTTTATATTCTACTGAAGGAAAGTTTTATGAGTAACTGAAAGCAAAGTAAAGTAGTAAGTAAAGTAAGTAAGTAAAATTATTATTATTTGCTCAAATTAAAGAAGAGAGAGTTTGTTCAGCTTCTTTCAGTGAGTCACACAGGTTATCTTCTTAGGCTGCACAAAACTCCAAGCATGAGTTAAAATATGAATTAAAAATAACAGAGTTGTTGCTGTTTGTTGCATTGGATGTGCCAAGCAGATTGTAATATCCTAATTACTTAAGGTGGGTGACTTGGATATATAATTAATTTCTTTTCTCTTCTTCCCATGATGAGTTTACTGAAGGAAATTCCTGATGTAAATTACAATGCAAATTGAGTTTGTTCAAAAAGGCTGTTTGTATCTGAAAAATGCACGAGGAAACAAAAAAGAAAAAAGAAAATAAAAATGAAGGACTAATTTCTTTCAAACCCCTGCTTCCCCTCAATGCCATCCCACACACCACACAATATATTCACAAGTAACAAGCTCAATGATAAATATATTGTTTAGCATAACAGAAGCAATATTGCTATAGAATAACACTGCTAAAAGCATAAAACCAAAGTCTGGTGAAATGTTATTGTAACAAAAACTTAAGACACAAAACACAGTTTCTATAAAACACTTGTTTCAGGAGTTGAGGATGATAAAATGGGGTTGACTGAGAGGTGAAGGAAGAGGAAGAGATTATTTTTTGGAAGGAGAAACACCTTCCATTATGACTTCATCCATTTTGCACAAGACTCATCATCCAACACAATGGAGCCAATTCTCACAGCATTGGTACCCTTCACATCACAGCCTTACAAGTTCTGACAGCATTTCTGCCACATCTCTAGCCTTACAATTTAGAAAAAAATTGAACTATAGACACCTGAATCCACCTGTGCTTCAAAATGTTTGAAAAAGTTCCTTAACTTTATTTTCATTATTTCGGAACTCTGAGTGAAACAAAGGCTTTGTTCAGATTTTCTCTTTTCTCTACATAGCATAGACCTACAGTATTTGATGGCTCAGGAAGGTGACGACTGAGCCTCCACCATCACCGGGTCTGTTGTTAACAATGTGGCTTTTACAGGTAAAGCAGAGAAAACAACGCAGAAGACATAGCCGACATGCAGCAGCAACACTTGCATTGCATTGACAAATCCAGGGCAAATCTGTCAAGAACAACAGCACATTTTTGAGATATAATGAATTGTAGGATGTGCAGTTGTCCTGTATATTCACCTGTTAAGAAAAAGTTATGTTTCAGACATTCCGACACCATTTGGGTTTGGGAAAAGTCTACTATTCAGGTTTCAGATTCTGTAAATTTGTATTTAAATTCATATATAAAGGTTCCACTGTGTCTGTGTTACTTCTTTTAAGTGCTTGTGACTTTTTCACACCATCGCATGTACAGAGTCTTTGTTCTGTGACATATCTGAAAACTATCATCAATGGATAATGTGGAAGGCACATCCAGAGTCATGATCGTGTGAAGTTTAATAAAGCAAAACCAAAAGACTAGCAAAAAGCAACAGAGCAGAAACAAGCAAAAAACAAATCTCAGGTGGAGCAGGAACAGAAGTGACGACGCAATAATGGAAAAAAAAGCCAGAGAAGAAGGATGGTACAACATGTGAATGAGAAAATTTAGAATAAACTATTTACAAAAAAGTAATGTTTTTGGTCTGTGGAAAGAAGCCAAACTATTAGCCAAGTAAGCATCCACAAACCCATGCCGAAAACCCCTAGCTCAGGATTCAAATCCACAAACTTTTCACTGGTAACTATATTACCAACTTTTCTATCATTCAGCCAGTGAAAATACTCTGCATAAATAAAAGATTAAATAACAGAACACGACAAAACACCAAAGCAACTTGGAATGTGAAACATAAGCATTTTTATAATGGCAAATAACACAAGACAACATAAAACTAAGCACTGATGTGACTCACTTCTCTTAATATCCTTTAAACATGCAGTAGAGATTTCTGAGGAAATCGTGGACTTGGATTGAACATTGAGCAAGCACACCTCAAAGGTCTATGCCTCTTACTCTGCTGCACTACAGTCCTCCATCCACAGCTCCTCCCCCACACAGATGCTCTCTAAGAAACCTCTGAGTACTTCACACAACTTCTAAAAGTAGTGTGAAGAGGTTGTTTTCATTTTAGCAAGTAATACCCATCATAATAAACCTGTTGCCAGGATTCATAGGCACAAATGACAAACATTGATGAAACAGCACTATTTTAAATATGTTTGAAAGTAGTTTTCTATGGCTCCAGTCAACCCACACTGTTGAAGTTATCTTCCTGTCAATTTGGGACAAATATTACATCACAGAAACGTAACTATGTAAATAATGACACACGACTGCCAATTTAATCTTTATTATATGGGGACACAGAAAGGGAATAGACTGCGTAATGAAACTGCTGCACTGACTGAAGACAGTGGCAAAGAGTATTTTCAGTGTGGGTGGGCATTTGCCTACAGCTGAACAAGGAGAACTGACAAGTCAAAATGTGACTGTTAAATGTCGTGCGTCGTCTGCAACCAATAGTTGTTATTTCTGCCATTGCAACAATGCCTTGCCTGGCTGTGGGTGAAGGAACATGTGGAGGGGTGATGAGAGAGGAGGCGGGAGGTCGAGATGGGAAAATGAGGACAGTGGGAGGACTTCACTAATCACATGCTGGGAGAAAAAGACAGCCATAACCAGTGGGCAAGTTGTTTATTTTTTTATTGCCAGCAGGGGATTACTTTGACCTTGACTTTTTCCCAAAGTAAAAATTTCTCTTTCAGGTTTATGGCCTAGATAACTAGTTTAAAGCCTGTACAAGTCTGCATAATTCATCAAAATGCGTTTCTAATTCTGTTCATTTTACAATAAAGTAGAATATGGCTTTGGTCTAAGTCGCTAAGTCACTATAACTATTGCATGAGCAAGACGACAGATCCACATTTAACTCATTGTGTCTGTTTTCAAAAAATAATATAAAAATATAAAACATGCACAATCTGATGAACAAAAGTCAAAATGAAATTGTATTTCGCTGGAACACGTATCATTATGAGGGTATGAACAGATGCATTTTAGGCAGAGTTTTGATAAAAAACTGACTATCCCTGTTTGGACATGATGTGTTTGAAAAGCAACACAAGAAAAATGATGCAGCTCTACAAAACGATAAACAATCAATGCTCATATTTCCAGGGAATGATCTGTGAAATTGCAGAATCATTTTTTTGTCAGATGCCTAAAATGTGCAAATACAGTGTCCATGGCAACATGAAAGAATACACATGGGCTAAATAAAATAATGGCTAAAAAAGCAGACACAAACTGAACAGAAATCAAAAATATATATATTTTTAGTGAGGTGACAGTTACTATTATATGTAGGATACAATGTCATCCACACGGATAAAATATATATGCAAGCCTTAGCTCTGTATGGAAACCATAAGAAACTAAGTTTTTAACATTCTCTTACAACAAAATAACAGCCCTGCTCTATCACTATTAGTAGCAGCAGCAGGTGCAACAGTCCTCTACAGCAATATTCCACCCCATCAGGGCAAGCGTAGGCTAGCTTTGCAAGGTGCCTATCTGAGGATAATGATGTAGCATGATGTGATTCCATATTAGATTCTTGATGATTATATTTTGTTATTCGGCTTAGTACTCTAAGCTGTGTTAAGGTGTTTTAAAATCTTGTTCTACGTGCCCCTTTTTTAAATTTGAGCACCCGCCTCTCTAAGGTCTCTGCATGGACTTGGTTTTCACACAGTTTTGAAGAGAGCTAAGCAGAGTCTGCAGCAACTAAAGAACCACAATCCTCCATAGGAGACACTAATCATCTTCTAAATGACTGTGTGGTTTAGCTCAGCCACAAAACAAGACAGATCAAGTTGCAATGAACAATCGCGTCTACAGGGAGGATCATAAGCGAGGACCTTCCCTCCATCCAGGACTTGTACAGGTCTAGTCAGAAAAATCTAACATATCTGCAGACCTCACACATCCTGGACTCAAACTATTTAGACTTTCACCTTCAGGTTGGCATGACGAAGAGGCTTTTTTTTTTTATTGCAAAAACCAGCCAACACAGAGACCTTAACTTCTCCCACTGTGATGAACACAAAAACTCTTTACAGCCTGAGTAGTCAGTTAAGTTGATGATATACAGAATTATTGTCTCTTTATCTTTTCTTTCATTTTCCCTCCAAAGTGTATAGATTTACCTAATATTTGTGAGTGTGTGAAACTAAGTCAAGTCCCTTCCTTTTGCACACAATCTTGGCCAATAAATCTGATTCTGTTTTTAAGTGTGATGCTATCTGATAAAAACAACAAGCCATTATAACTTAAAGCTTGCCTGTGGTGACTCAGGTGTGTGTTTGTGTGTTTTTCTTCTTTTTGGGATGATTCACAGACAAAACACGACCCTCTCCACTATTTTATTTGTACTGCTGGCAAATGTGTCAAACCGAGCCCATTCAACCTCCTTCACACCCACTCTACCTCCGAGTACACCCTCCACCTCATCTCTAACGCCCAGCCCACACAATCTCATTCCATACGGATTCTTGCTACCAGGCGAGATAATGTGACCGCTTTTGTTTTCACCTTTTCAGTACCTGTGAGTGATGTCCCATGAATGCAGTAATGGATACTTTGGCAGGTGTTTATATGCTTCTATATAAGTGTGAACCGGGTTTCTGAACACATTTTTGTGAAGAGAAAAAGAAGCACCAATCACTTTCCAGCTTCTCTATACCCTTAAACACAGAGAGAGATAGAAATGAAAAGTCAATCCAAGCAAAATGTAATATGCAATTAAATAATCCTTTTCTCTAGATGATTTAAATCAGCTGACATTGCTTACTAAATTAGTAAGTAAATTTGAATATGTGTAAATAATCATATTGATTGAATATATTTCTGAACAAAATTTGGATCTATTTGGCCTGTAACAAGTCTTGAGATGACATTTACTTTTAATTTATTATATAAACTGAATTAAACATAGTAGAAGGGGTAATAAAATATACAATAGCTTTCATAGTCACTGCTACATGCCATGTCAAAATTTTGGTTGCTGTAACCACTCAAAACAAATTTGTGAGGTCTAATGCAGTCTTTTATCAATATGTACACACCCATTCAAAAAATATATATATTTCTAAAACGTGTATTTATTTCAGTAACTCAATTCCAGTCCATCTCCAAATGGCTTAAAAAAAACACAAAAATGTTTTGAAGTGGCCAAATTAAATCCGGATTAAAATTCAATTGAGATGCTAACTGTGACTAATAGGTAATTTATGCTTGAATAACTCTCTAATATGGTTTGATTAAAGCAACCATTTAAAGACCAAGGAGCCAGAATTCCTCCAAAGTTATGTTAAAGACTTGCCAATTATCATAAATGACTGGAAGCAGTTTTTGGGTGATACAACCAGTTGTTAGGCTGAGGGGGCAATTTGTTTTTTTAGAGCAAGCCAGATTGATTTATAAATTGAATCATCATTGCCCAGTTGGTTATTAAAATTTGTTTGATTTTAATTTAACTGTGAAAAGGTGAAAAAAGAGATCTTTGAGGGAGAAATACTTTCTCCAAGGCCTCTAGTACCAGTTGGTCCTGTATGCTGCAGACACTGACAGTAAAGGTCTGTAGAACATGTTAGGCTTTTTTGCCTAAAACTCTAGTTGCAATTCATTAAAACCTGTTTCAATATTTCAGTGTTTCACTGCTTGTGAAAATAAAATATACAATAGCCACAACAGCAACATAGCAACAGAGGTTCCCATTCAGGAACCTCTGTTCTGAATGGGTTTATGAAATCTCTTAAGACTAATATCACAGTCAGATAAATGCGTAGCTCCCTTTTGTGTAAATAATGGCCCAAGACTTGCTGTACTTGTAAATAAAGTTCCAGAATTGCCTCCCTGTACAATTACTACTTTTCAATTTAGACTAAATTTATTTTTAAATTCTACTGAAGCTGATATGTGATATGTATGCAAAAGATGTCCCACTGTAACTGCATTTAAAAAGCTGGTACACAAATGTAATAGCAATGACCCAGTAATGTTACTGATACAACACTATGCAAACACTTTGTCTGCACTGATGAAAATGTTATCACTGGATACTGACACTGAAATTGATGATTAGCCTTACTTTTTAGACCCTTTGAGGGCACATTTAGTCACATAAGCCTTAAAAATAAAAATGGAAAACATGAGAGAGTGACGTCATAGCAAAAGTAATTTATCCTGTCCTGGTGCAGCAGTTGTGTGGAATTTCTGTGGATGTATGAACAAACTAGCTCTAGTGTTTAAATAAGAAAGGCATTAGCTGAATCAACATGTTTCTTTCTTTCTCTATAGTTTATGAGACTGCTAATGTACCATATTCAAGGGACAAAAGAGACCGGAATATTAGTCAGACAAAAACTCCCTCTACTCTTGTATTCATCTTAATGAGCATGTTACGAAGGATCTCGTTAATGAGAAGATCTGTCTCAGCTGTCGGTACAGTACTGGTTAGAAGTTTGCATATCTTTATAATTGGCCATGAATCTCTGACTCCTTTTGGGATTTTAATAATGCATTTAAGCTATTTTTTGGAGTGGAATTTTAATAAAAGGACTTGGATGCACAAAGTTGTTTTTTGTGTGAACATTTTTTCTAGCCCATATATATATTTATGTATATTAGACAGACTGACTGATAGATAGACAAATAGATAAACAGAGAAAATGTTAGCTGTATCATCATTTTACTCTGAAAGAGGGAAAGAAACAAAATGATTCCACTGAATTGTGTATGTATACTTTGGCAAAACAGAGAACAAAAATTATCACAAATAAAAATGCATTTTATTTGTTGTCCATTTATAAGCTCAAACAGTTCTTTTCAGAAATTCTAAAATAATTTGCAATAAGTGGATACACACACAGCAAGACGACTTTTATGACTGCAGAAGCTTCTACCAACTTCAAGGACAAACATGTACCTAACTGTGAGACTGGCACAGGAACAAGGCCTTCAAAGATATTTTTAAATTTCACACATAGTGATGAAAGACAGTGACAGTGTGAGCCCCAATGACATGCATGACTCTCCCCCTTTGTAACGGAAAAAAAATTTAAAAACCAATTTCATAAGCAATTAACGCCCAGTGCCAGGCTTTTTACAATAGGTATAGAAAAGGGCTTACTTGTAACCACATACAGCTCTGAAAAGGTGTTTTATCAAAACAAAAGAAGTTCTTAATTCTTCAAGCTACTAAAAGGTTTAAACAATTTTCATCAAATTGAAGGAGAAAAAAGTTATGTGCATGACATTATGCAGATTATGAGGATGGGCATGATAAAACTATCTACAAAATTAACGTCATGACTTCTTTTCAACTAAAGAACCAAAAGACTCCGTGGCTTAGAAAAACTGAGCTGGTGATTCTAATAGAAACAAGTTTTTTTCGTACATGGAATTATAAATGGCACGATCGTGTCATTCCTCATCTACTGTAATGTTTTAGTTTTTAGCTAAATAAACGACTCAAAAGCAAATACATCAGAAACATTTTGCTCAAGTGTTAGAAGTTAGAAACTTAGTTAACACCAACTTTCTATTCAGAAATCAGGCAGGAGAGACATTGGTTTTGGTAATTGTGTTAAAAGTAATTGGAAAATATTACAATAATTATAAAAAACATATTGTAATTGTGTCTGGTACAGCTATTAGACAGTTATAGTTGCAACAGGACTGACAACTGCTGCAAATTGAAATTTAAATGGATGTCCAATTTGATTACATTATCTTGAAGAACAGATGAATGTCCCTTCATCAAACAACAATTACTATTAATTATAGATGGCATTGGAGGGGAAGACTCCAAAGTCAACAGCATTACTCAGCTATGCAGCTAAAATTTCTGCACAAATGCTTTGCTCTATACATTCTTGATTAATCCTTGCAGTGTCATGGAGCGTTTAGATATTAGTGGACTTAATGGACTTTCGGTGATAGGTGAGTGGCAGGATGCTCTTGACAAGTATAAACTCCTTATTTAAAAAATGTTACAACTAACCAATTAGACAGCTATCTAATTGGTTATTTAACATACTAACATAAGGCTTATTTAACTTTATCTAAACAACACGAATGACCACAAGGAGTAATCATTTACCTTGCTTTAATCACAACTGAAGCAACCAAGCTAATTTATACAAGCCATTTATTCCTTTTAATTAGAAGTTCAGCTCTAACAAGTCATGAATATCTCTATTATAAATTTCTTAGAACCAACCAAAAGCTAATCATCAGGTCCTTCAGTGTCAATCAACAATTAATAATTTGTTGGTTTTTAGCCATTTGTTCCTTTCTGGCTCCTGAAAAGGCAAAATTATGGTGCATGTTTTTTTTATTATTTTAAATTTGTCTTATTTGATGTACCAATATAATAGGCATCAATACTATAAAGTGGGGGGAAAAAAACAATTAAAAAAAATATTTTTTGGTCTATGGTTACACATCTCATTTCATTAGGTATAAAAAGTAGTTTTTTCTCTGTCCCTCTCTTCCACAAGATTCAAGATTTTTGACATTGCATAAATTATGTGGTACCTTCCCTCTACTATAATCATTTTAATTTATTGATATACTACTGTTTTTCCCACTGTGGTTTTTACATGGTTAAATAGTCAACATTTTATTAAGGTTTATAGTTGTAATTTTTCCTATTGTTTAAAAACTGCTCCCTGTTGTAAATAATGACAAAAAGGGTAATAAAAGGCAAACAAAAGACAGATTTTCAAGTTGTAAATAGAAGCATTTTAAGGCATTTCATAATTTTCCTTTACTGCTATTCTGATTTGCAGCTTGCATTAATTATGCTTATTTCCTGCAGACCACAAGTAAGAAAAAGTGTGACGAAAAAAGATTTGCACAAGGGAGGCAAGAACACAGCCAGATAATTGTGAAATAGCAATAGCGTGAAGCATGGTATGCAAAACATTGAACACGAATGTATTCCATAACACAATACACACTACCATGAAAGTACTGATATCAAACTTTCCACCTCAAGTGTGCCTTCTCAAGGGACTATTTTATACTGCAATTTCAGAGATGTGAAGGAGATCGGAAAATATGCTGTCTAAGAGCAGGAGCTCAGAGCTCCAACAGGCCAACATCCTAACCATTCAGTAGTGCTTTGTGTCAAAACATTTCTGCCTGTAATTTGGAAGAGTGACAAAGGTCCCTTTTGACAAAAAAATTAATTAAAATTTTGATTTTCAAATTCCTGCACCATTGACACAGACAGTATAGTTTTTGCTCCAATTCTAGCCAGTTTTTACTCAGATGTGCACAGGTGTTCACAAGTGAACCCATTTCTCTAAACAACATCAAAATACAAAATATGCAGGAGTAGTGTGTGACAGCAGAAGTAAATAGAAGTAGCTGTCAAAATGTTATTTCAGAAAGATCACCTCTCACATCACTCAAACTAATAAGTAATTAATTAATAACTAATAATAATTAGCCTCTACTGCTGCTTATCATCATGGGTAAACCTGCAGAAGATAAATTTGAAGACAGCATTTATTGATTTAATTTGTTAATGCAATATGTTAACTATTGCCCTGCAAGGATATTGATGGGGTGAATCCATCTAGGATGTTAACCCCAGCAGAAGTTACATGTCCCATATGTTACGCGATATGGGACACGTAAAATGTAAAAACTGTCATAAAAATACACATCTTCTAATCTGAGATAGTTTTTGCTCACAGTGGGCTCAAATAGACTGAATGCTAACTGCTTTGTTTAAGTTACGTGTTCTTACCATGGCATGTGCTTGCCATAATTCCCTCAATTTTATACAATCACACCACTGTTCTGCATTCAAATGTCCTTGTGGGTTGTAAAGTATACACTACAAATACACTACAGTATACACATACTGTTGTATGCTTCTCACAATTAAAATTTTTGATTTTATGAACTATAGCTTCCCATTACCAATATTAGCACTTTTCTTTTGGTAATTCACACCTGATGGGATGCCATGTGTCAATGTTAGCAGCAGGAATTGAAGAAAAATATTTTTAACTTTTCTCTTCCCAGGTAATGCAAACTCTGCAAAATCTGAATTTTATTTTGGTTGGTGTGACAGAGAAGACTGCATGATAATGACAATGATAACTGTACTTGGAGGCGCAGATTTATCTTTCTGGTAGTGGGTGGTCACGGTGCTTGCATGACTTGTTGATATTTTGAGGTGCACACATTATATCAATGTGCACGCACACAGACTAGAGGAGTTAATGTCAATGTAACCTAATGCAAACAACTCAAATGAAGACAAAGGAAAAACAAAATCCACAATGCAACATCACTGCGTAGATTGAATAGTATACCATAACCATATGGATCTACAAGTGTGACTGAAACTGTCCAATGTGCTGAATGTCACTATCAGTGAACATTAACATAGTCCACCAACTCATCAGCAAGGCAATTTCATTACTTAATCTTAACCTGATATTAAAGAGCACCACTGCAATGGCTTTTAATGAGGCAAGGCTTAATCAAAAGTTTTACTAACAAACAGCAGGAAAGAATCATAACTATCAAAAATATAGCAAAAAGGCTAGAATAAAAGCAAATTGTGGACCGAATACAAATTCAAAAACATTCAGATAGATCCTTTAAAACAATATCATAGTTGGCGTCATCATAATAAATATTGAATTGTTTGCCACTCACCATTCTTGTTAATTCTTGATGAGGAGTGTGTTGCCTCTGGTAGCCTTCCAATTTTTTCCAAGTTTCTATTCCTTGGCAATGTTTTGTGACTGTTCAGTATTACAACGGGGTTCAGTCTTGCTTGACACATTGTGGACTGCAGGTACGTTTTCAGGCGTCAAAGGCCAGAAAATGACCTCTCTGAAATGCACGATGTAGCAGGGACAGTCAGGGCAAGTTTCACTGGTTTTGTGACCTCAGGCAACAGTGTCCTCAAATATCCTCCCTCATCCCCCTTGAGAAAGTTCACAAAATCCTAAAAAGTAACCAAGCAATCTCCTCGTCGTTTTGCTGTTTCCATACACACGTCACAATGCAGTGTTTCATGAGTGCAACAAGAGCATGTAAATTAAGTAACTGGGTCAGGAAATTTGGACTGAGGACAGAATAGTCAACAAAGCAGTTCGTGCATCTGACATCTGCTTATGTTTATGGCAGTTCATATTGACGCAGCAACATTTACACTCTCAGTAGTAGCATTGATGCTAACTGCAGCTGCATGAAGATATTACTTTTCATGAGTTTGAACTTTCTTCAGTGCTTTGGCCCAGCTGGTAAAACCATCCCGTACAAAAGCTCTCCATGACTCTTGGTCATGTGCTGAAGGTAGTTGTTTTTGGCCGTAGTGCAGATCTCACATAATACCTTGTTTATTCCCGGCGTTGTAGTCTATACATTGGTACTTCCCTTTTTCAGCTAGCTTGAAAAGTCCGCCCTTTTTTTTATGCCTCACATCTGTACTGTTACTTTCCGCAGTCGCTGACAAGGTAGAATTCTTCTTACTCCCTTTTTTTTAATCACAAATTTGACAATTTTGTTTATTTGTATATTTTGCTTGTTTGTTTGTTTAAATAAACCACCATGCTAATCTTTCAGCAAGTTGCTGTCCAGTATTTGTAATGGCTTATCTGACGTCACAACGTAATGCGTCGCTAGAGCAGGTCAGTAGCCAATCAATGACAAGTGTCGGCTGCATGGCACAGCTGGCTGCTAATAACCTGAAGCACCCACGGAGTCGGAGCCCGTGATTGTAATCTGTTTTCAGAACTGCTTGGTTAGTTTTAATGCTGTTCAGCTAGATGTCTACTTATAAATCTTCAAACAGCAATGTAAGCTGGTGTGAGATGTATGTACGCACCAGTAGTTTATAGACTAGAACAATTTAACACAAGTCTATAGTGCTATTTGAAACACGTTAAATTGGTAAGACAGTATATTTATATACTCGGTTCACTGTGCTCGTTTAGCTGTGAGCAGACAGGAAAGAAGTTGTGCTGTTGCACAGCAAACATTCTTTCTCTGCACTGCTGATTCAGCTTAAGTAGCTATTTCTCAATTCTTTACAGATAACTTCTCTTGGTATTGAGTTCCAACTTGAAAAGCGGAAGATAACATCCAGAACAGAAGCCCAGCTTTAATTCATTCTGCCCGCCCTCCCCCTTCAAACACGCCCACGCACTGAAAGAGTTTAGCCTCCGCTAGCTTTTTCCACATCTTGAAAACAAGATTAAAATGTTATCGTTTGTACCACCTGCACAGAGCTGCTCCGACTCCCGCCACAGATAAACCATCAGGCTTAATCCTGAGCTCGAGCAACACACACTAGATCAGGCACAAAGATTGGCTAAAACAGCACCAAGAGATGCTTGTTACCACAATTTTTTTTTCTTTGCTGGGTTGTTTTTCTTTTTTCTTTTAATAGAGGCTCTGTATGAAGTTATACAAGGAGATAAGCGATCATCTGAAAAGCTCCATTAAGCATTGTTGGGTGAAAGAAGCGGAATGGGTGACATCTAGTGTCCAAAAAAAATATCGTGCAGAGCAGCTGTCGTCTTTTTTAATACAGCTCACATTTGTGAATTCAACAAGTACATTTTTGTTTCTTTTTTGTCGCAGAAAGCTGAAATTTTAACAGCTTTAAGGGTATGTAGACTTTTGGGTGCCACTGCATAAGTTTCCCTTCTTGAACTGATTAGTGCAATAAACTAACTTTTGAATACTAGTCTAATTAATTGAAATGCACCTGCAAACCTGACTTAAAAACATCTTTAGCATCGATACAACAGTGTGCCAAGCTCAGAAGTTCAAATCTCTCTAATACTTTTTGACTAACATGGCAAGCAGACTGTTCCTTGCAAGTCAGCTGTCAAATTGATAAGAAATATCAACGTTAATATTGCGAGACCTGGTGCCAGGAACTCTTGTTACACACATAATTGTACATATAACACATACACACACCCACACATATCTTTCATGTAAATTAGTTAAGAAACAATTGTTCTATGTTTATAATTTAATAAGATAATAAAAATATTAAAAGTATTACAATGTGAGACAATATATATATATATCAGAAGACATTTTTACATCATATAACAATGCTGGAATTTTAATTTAGGATTAAAACAAAGTTTTGAGCTAATACAATTATCAGTCAGTAGCGATCATTCGGAATAACTTGTGTAAGAAACTGTGCTCTAGCTCATGAGTGCTGTGGTCATTAATACTATAGGAACCAATATTAAATAAGAGATGTTTTTAGGCCAACTCATTTTTCCTGACAGCAAAAATTTAAATTGGAATCCTTTCTTTTTTCACTTTAATAAAGTGAAAAAACTGCCCCTTAGCAGTATGTTGAAATGCATCTGCTTTTCCTTTCTAGTCACACTTTAATGTTTGAAATTAAACAAATCTAATACCAGACAACTATAACCAGAGAAAACACAAAAAGCAGTTTTCAAATTATGCTTTTATGCATAAAAGAACAAAGTAAAAGGTTGTGTCATTGGGCATGTATGCTGCAGTATTTCAACCACATTTAGGTCTGAACTTTGACCTAAAGTTCCTGACAGTAAAGTTCAGACACTGGGGTGGTGACTATACCACCCCAAAACCTTCATGATGCTATTTTGAGCCTTAGAATTTGAACATATTAGCACCTTGGATTATTGTCCTGCTGAACAAATGCGCTTGAGCTGAAGGTCATAAACTGATGGCTGGACATGTTCTAATGGATGTAAAAGGACACAGAACATTTACAGAATCTTATTCCAAAATTCAAAGTGATGTCAGCAACAGTTTTGGGCTTGAAACTCTTCCATGGATGATTCTGCTTTCCACATCCCATATCATACACAGAATTCCCTTTGTGTATGATGTTGAATGGTGCAACATCATACACAAGGTATGATTTTGCCTTGCCTTTTTAGTTTTTAATCATGAACACTGATCTTCACTGAAGTAAGGCTGGCAGTGCTTTTAGATGTTGCTCTGGGGTCCTTTGTATTCTATTGGTAGACCGACTATATCTGGGAAAGTTCACTACTATTCCACATTTTCTCGCTTTGTGTGGATCAAGACTGAATTTTGTTTCACTGGACTCCCAAAACTCTAGAAATGACTTGGTAACCCTTTCCAGGCTGTTGAGTACCATTTCTCATCTGCTAAGTTTGTTTAGACAAGGGGATAATGTGTTGCTTTTTGAAATCCAAGAAATGATTTCATGTTATCAGACAAGTTCTATTTAATTGATTATCTTGATTGTTGATGTCTATCACTCATCAAAAATATAGGTAATTCCTCAGTTGGGACTGAGGAATTAGGACTAAGTTGGGACTATTCAATCAAATCAACCCAGGACAAGGTTGCTTTCTATTGGTTTTAGTCTGATATTAAAGTTGATTTGGAACATGAAACTGCTGCTTCATAGCAAAAATCTTTAAGGGGGCAAACACTTTTTCATGACACTGTACCTTTAGAAATAACTTTCAGTCCACGTAAGAAATGACTCTAAACATTTAGCTTCTGGTATAACTATTAGCTGGTTCATCTAACAATATGAAACACACGCCACACACAGTGTTTGTCGTCCTACAGTGAGCCCAGCACACTTGTAGAGGTTAAACAGGTGAGCTTCATAGGAATGCACAGAACTAATCATATCTAGAGATGTAGTCTCATGATGCAGCCCACCAACTGTGCTGCACTGCAACATGAGCCCTGACCGTCTTACGCTAAAACACAAACACTCATGAATTTTCTTTTTCCTTCAGATCTCTGAGGTCAAACGTCCAGATGGATCCTCTGGTGGCGTTTCAGGTTGCATTTCTGGGTGAAGCGTTTGCCGCATGCCAAGCAGCAGTAAGGTCTCTCGCCTGTGTGGACGCGCCGGTGGGCTTTGAGGTTGCTGAGCTTGGTGAAGCTGCGGCCGCAGAGCGGGCAGCAAAAAGGCCGTTCGCCTGTGTGAATCTGCATGTGGGCTTTCAGGTTGCTGGGATGTGGAAAGCTCTTGTCACACTCCTCGCAGCGCAGGAAGGGCCTGTAAAGTGGAGAGTCAGGAAGGGAGACGGGGTTGCGGGGCGACTGATGGCAGTTTGCAGGGTGATTGTGGGATTTGATGCTGACCCAAGAGGCACTGGCGCGGTGCAGAGCTACGGTCTGTTTGTCACCCAGGTGAACGCGCTGCAGTGGCTGCAAAGATGAGGCGGCTTTGGATGTGGGGGAAATCCTGTTAGGGTTATTTAAAGGTGCAACCTGAGAGCGAGGGTCGGAGAGCGCTGCTGCTGTCATGTTTGATAGTCTCTGTGGAGACTTCTTCAATGGTCGGTGGAGGTGTTGTATGGCTGCCTGTAGCCTGAGTCCTGAACCCCTATGAGACTGGAGCTTCACTGCCTCCTGTGCTGAGGATCTGTGGTGGAAGTGGTTTGGTTTATGTGCTGAGTTCATCCTTTGTTTCTGTAACGAACCGGTGAATGATTGCGTCCCAGCTTTCTTTTCTGTACTCGCCCCTTCTGTAAACCCATCAGAATCGATAAGGACTTCTTCTTTAACGATCACGCTAGGCGTGTTGTTGGCTCGCAGTCTGGCTTTGGGAGATTCCGAACAGGAAACCTGATCTCTGACTGAGGTAAACTGAGCATCTGCTCTGGCAGAGCCAGAAAGCTCATGCTCCAGATAATTCACTGAACCTTTAGGTGGGCCTGGAAACTCAGGTTCTGTGCCAAGCTTGTGATTCTGCTGGAGCCCAGCTGCTGTGGCCGCCAAGTCAGCCCACTTGGAATTAAGTTCAAAAGCTAGAACATCGGTCTGGTCCGCCGCCACTTCTGTTTCGTCCTGGATCTCGGGATACGCACAATCAGTGGACATGTGTGGGTCTCTCTTAATGACATTTCTCTGCAGCTCTTCACTGTATGTTTGGGCTGGTGTCGGCTGTGCCTCAACCAAGTCACCTGCATTCTCTGGTTCAGCTTCACCTGGAAGAATTTAAACAGATTTATAATAAACTGAACAATCAAAAACTTTAAAATATTTTTTTGTGGTTATTATGTGATAAACTAACATAAATTAGGGCAAAAATAGTGGGGTGAGTGGAAAATTATATCTGAATATTTTTCAAAAATTATTTCAAAAATCTGGATAAAGTGTAGTGTCCTTGCTCAGGTGGGAGAATTTGTTGACATGACAACTATGAGCTATGTACTCCATAAATCTTTTTGTTATGATTCATATCTACGGTGGTGACAGCATTATACTGTGGAGATGCTTTTCTTGACCAGAATTAGAGAAGGTAGCCACAGTTCACCTGTAAAGTATTTATTTTTTTAAATACTGTTCATTTTTTGAACCGGATACTTACGAGCAGAAGTACTGCTCCACTCTCTCAAATGCAGAGAACAAGAGGCCAGTTTGTTTAGTTCTTCTTCTTTCATTTCCATAGATGCCATGATTTCCTTTTCTCCTGCGACCTGAACACAGAATATTATGTGTGATGAAAACCAAGACAGAGTACAAAATCATCTTAGTTAATGTTTTACGATCTGTACATTCTTCTCAAGTTTATTCTGACTGAAACAAGCTTTGTGAATAACATTTACAAGCCTTGTTGGGTGCCAAACAAGTTCAACGTTACACTACAGAAGTAAACACCAACCAAAAACAAATGTGATGTGCTGCCTGCATTTCAAGATGCCAGTTTTAGAGGCTATTCTGCTCCAACACAGCCGTACCAATATCGGCCAACATCGATATGGGGGCCAAGATATTTCATGTTAAAAATATTATCCACATAAGACCTGTGCTACAGCAGAGAGCAAGGCTGGGTTAAAATACCTGACTAATCTCATTTAACTTTTTGATTAATTTATTGATTACCAAATAAATATTAGCTGTAGCTTTGGAATGTGATAAATAGTGTATATCTGCTCCTTAATTTGTCTCTGTTGGAAGCAAGTTGAAAATCAAATTGAACGCTTTTCAGCAGCAATGCTTTACTGTCCTCTATGCAAGTCGGGATTTTCTTTGGTATCCACTGAAAGGGTTTTATGCCGTAGAAACTGTATGAGTGAATATTGTAGGAGTTCTATAGATGCTTTTCTTTAAAAAGGCTTCATATCTTGTTTTGGGTTTTTTTTTTTAAGAAAAGCTGCCAACCTCCAGTTGGGCCAAGTGACATTTTGACAGTCACGTGACTCACCTTAGACTCTCTTCCAGGGCTCTGGATCGGTTCTGGATTGTCTGCTGACTCCGTCTTGGATTCTTCCCTGCCATTTGACAACCAATGTTCTACTGCACCATCTGGATTCTTCACCTCGCAGTCACTCATTGTGTCTGCAATAAAAGGGAAATGTAATACATTAATGTAACACAGAGTAACCCATAACCTGCTTTGAAACTCTTGCTGTATGTTTTTACCATGCTCCTCTGCTTTTGCTTTTACCACGACAGGACTCTGATCTGCCTCATTGCTCTCCAACTCAAGAGACCCGTCGGTCCTTTCTGCATCCCCGCCGCGTTTGCTCCCAGTCCACTGCAGCTGCAGCCTCAGCGAGTCCACCTCCAGTTTGCTGCGCCTCACCTCCATCATGAAGACATCCTCCACCAGCCTGGTCACCTCAAACATCGCCGTCTTCACTACAGCCTCCATCACATCGGAGAGCTGGCTCTGAAAGGTCACGATGAGGGTGTCCAGGTCCGACATGGTCCACTGTGTCCTGACACCTTGCGAGTCTGTCCTTTAGTGTCCACTTTCAAAACTGCTTGGGGAAAATCTTTAGGAGTGCTTTTGGTTTGGATCAGCCAGACATCTATTTGTCGGTATCGGATTCCCTGGTTAGCAGGTGATAGCGTGACGTGATTTAACGCTAAATATTATTACTGTTTACTGCTGACATCAGATATTCACCTCGATATTAGCATGACGCTAGCGTCCCGTAAGCTAAATCTCGTTAGTAAAATAAAAGCGAGACGCAACAAACCATGGAGCGCATGCGCTACAACGCAAGCGAGCCGAACGTTCCGCCGTGGATTTTTAAATTGGATAATTTCTAATTAGGAACAGATGTTAGGATGAAGAAAGCATTCAATACCCACTTTGTGAACCTTGTTTTTGCTAATGACATCACAGCTGACGCAGTACGGTGGCCTGAGGCTAGGAAATGATTGCGAAACGTTTCTAGCCCCAGGCTAGAAATCTCTAGATACAATAATGTTTTTAATTAATTTAAAATACGCTTCACGAGCTTAAACAAAAGTTATGGTCCAGTTTATTTCTAGATCACCGTGGGGGTTTTGCTAAATAGGGTGTCTATTGCCAAAAGCATTCATATGCCTTGAACATATTTTCAAATTTTGATAAAATAAAATAAAAACTGAAAACGAGTCAAGAAAAATAAAAATAGTACGAATACATAGAATAAAAACAAGTATTCTACATATTTCCACTGATTATCAGTCTTATCACAGGAGGGATGAAGCCGTTTTTCTTAATTTGAAGCTGCTGAATCTTTTGCCAGAGGTCAGCAAGGAGAACAAACAATGGTGAGGACTGAAGGGGTCTTTTGTGATTGCCCGAGCCCTGGTGAGGCAGTGACTGCGAGCTGTGTCAAAGATGGAAACCAGTCCTGATTATTCTCTCAGCTGTCTTCACCGCTCTCTCTACATAATGCCAATCAGAGGCATCACACGTCCCAACCCAGACAGAGATGCTGTTGTCATGTTGTCTGTAGTGCCTCGGTAGAAAGTGGTGAGAATGGGAAGGGAGAGGTTTGCTCTTCTCATCCAAAATGTGCAGACGTTGCTGTGCTCTCGTCACCTGACCAAAGGTATGGAGGGACTAAGTCAAAGTGTCTGTGATCTGTATCCCCAGGAATATAATCCTGCTGACCCGCTCGACAGCATTGATGAGGAGGGGGGAGTGACTTTGTTGATCTTTTTTTTCTGAAATCGCCAATTTCTTTTGTTTTGTTGACATTCAGGATTAGATTGTTTGCATCACACTAGTCCATCAGGTGTCTCGCCTCCTCTCAGCAAGCCAGTTCATTGTTGTTCTGGCATAGCAGTCATTGTTCATCAGGGTGAAGAGCAGTGGGCTTAGTACATAGAAGGAGTCAGTGCTGAGAGAGATGACCCGTGAGGGATTTTTGCCAACCCCCACAGACTGGGGTCTGTCTGTGAGGGAATCAGACAGCCAGTTACACAAGGGGGGTGTTGAGTCCATATCCTAGACCGTGCATTGGGATGTGTGTAATGCTGACACACATCCCACAGTCCAGACCCTCACCTACTTCTAAATGGGGTTTCCTCTAGTAAGCAGGGGCTTACAGGTAGGAATTAAAATTACAGAATGATGGTCTGATAAATCAAGGCGAGGGCTGTCATGAAAGCTCCTTTAATATTTGTGAAGGCTCTATCTAATGTTTTGTTGGTTTATATAAAATCATATTTGTGTAGCAGAATGGCCCACTCATATCTCAAATGACTTGCAGCAGTAAGTCCACCAAAATATATTTCTAGAATAATCAGGGAGGCTGAATTCAAATGCAACCTACAGTTTAGTATTTGGAAAATGTCTTGAAAACCAGGTGTTCTTTCTTTCTTCTTCACAATAATGTGCCACTTTGTTTTGTTATATTCTATACACCACAGTAGAAGTTTGTGGTTCTAATGTGACAAAATGTAAAAATGTTCACTGTAAATGCAATGTAATTGCATAGAGCATTGTCTGACGGAATGAAGTAAAATCACAGTAATATGGTTGTTTATTCTGAGTTAGCTAAATTTATAAACTAAATACTTTTAATGTTTAAATTTAATTTAAATGTATAAATAGTTGATTAAAGCAGTTTAGATTGCTATGGTTACCCAAAGAAAATAACCAATCATTCTGCTGGATATGTTAAAAACCTCAGGTTCAGGATACACAACACACCTAGCTGATGAAACAAGTTGAATTACGAAAACGTGTGCCACAAGCTTCTCTTGAACTGGCAAGAAAGCATTCAGTTAAACTCAAAATACTTTAATAATCCCAGAGGGAAATTAAATAAAATCCCATGACTGGCTGCCATATAGCAGGTTGATTATTCTATTTTGGAAGCAAGAAGAAAATAACCAAGTAATGACATCCAAAGCCAGTTTTATTTTTTATGCCGTTGAGAATTCACACTGAATACATTCGAATCAAATACAGTTAATTAAATATACAAAGTGTGCAGGTGTTAAGTTGAAGACATCAATTTAAACGTGAAAAATATTACAGTTTGTCATTTATTTTCATAATAAAACATATTTAAATAATTACATTAAATAAATGCAACCGACAACTAAAGAGTTTGAAACTTAGCAGTGCAAACATTCATTTGTAGATTACCAGACTGAAAGAAAGAGAGCACCATTAAACCCAAACTCGCTTGCTTTAGTCCTATAGGTTTGTCACATGTTTGCGCTGATGTGACTTGAGGTGGTCCAGGCGTTTGAAGCTGTGGCCGCAAATGGCGCAGCAGTATGGTCTTTCCCCTGTGTGGGTGCGCTGGTGCACTTTCAGGATGTCTGCCCTAGTGAAGCTCTTATCACACATGCTGCACTGGTGAGGTTTTTCCTGCGTGTGAATCCTTTGGTGCAGCTTCAGGTTCCAAAGGCGGCTAAACTTGTTCCCACAAACAGCGCAGCAATAAGGTTTGTTGCCTGTTTGACCACATTTGTGAGTTTTTAAGTTGGCAAAGGATGGGAATCCTTTTCCACAGTGGCTGCACAGATGGAGGCCCTGCCCTAAGTGGATCCTCTGATGGACTTTCAGATTACAGGCTTGAGTGAAGGTCTTCCCACACTGGTTGCAGATGTATGAGGATCCTTGTCCTGTACCTTTATGGGACTGTTTGTGAGGCTTAAAAGTAACTGAATTAGGTAACGTAGTAAAACAATGGTTGTGGGTGCTGCTCCTTGCTTCATTTTCTGAATTTTGATGACTTAATCTTGGTTGCAAGTTTAAAGTGTCATTGTATGAAGCCGAGGATTCATATGACGCATTGGGGAACTGAACTTCCTGTCCTCGAAAGCTCATTCTGCTGCCCAAATCACCAGATATCTGATCGGAGTATCTGATATTTGGCTCCTGCAGATATCCTTCCTCATCAATAAGCAACCCGCTAAATTCCCCGCTCACATCACTGTTAGTCCTAACAGGGGAGCTCTCCTCAGTTCCTCTATTCTGTGGAGACCCTGCTGTGTAACACTGGTGCTCAGCTCCTTCAGGGTTTTTCCTATTCTCGTTAAATTGATCCATATAACTAAGGCCGTCAGGTAGACGGGTTGGAGAACCCTGTAGCCCATCATAGTTATCCATCTCTCCATATCCAGGTTTGCCAAAGCTACCCAAGTCATTCAAGACATACCTGTTCTGGAAATTTGATTCAGAGAGGACCTCCGATTGTCTGTCTTGGCTCAACTCCGGTCTCTGGTCAAAGCCAGGTTCCCAGTTCACATGGCAAGCTGGGCTATTCTGCTCACTGAAATGCTTACTTGGTCCTGGTAGACTTGTCTCTGAAATAATATAAACAAACTGTCAAGCTAGTCACAATAACACACCTAGCATATGAATAATGCAGTTAGCTTCCAATGTGGATCATATTAAATTTTCTAACACAAAGATTGCAAGACATGTTTTTCTCTGTACTTTGTAGTCTTTTCATAAATAAGTACTGTTTTCATCACCAACTTGCATAGAAACTCACCTTCTTTGCTGACTCTCCACCCGTGGGATTCCTCGTTTTCTGGCTGGATGCTCTGAGGAGTTTCTTCTTTGAGTTGTCTCTCACATGTATCCTGTTGTACACCTGCACCCTGAAAGATAAGCAAGAATACAAAAGGTTGCATTTAGGGTATTTTTCATTTTTTTATCAGTGGCTGGAGTCTTGAAGGATATCTCTATTTGGGTTGTTTGACGAGTGAGATTCAGAAATTTGCCATTGTTTCAAAATGGTTCAACGTCAACTCTTTTTACTGATGTAATAAAATGTGTGTATTTTAATGAATAATAATTTATATTGTTTTTTTTATTTATTTACGACTTTGATTATGACAGAAACAACTAAGGAAATCAGTATATTTTTGTTTGGCGATGCCCCCAACAGCTGTCCAGGTCAAGAGAGCACTTGTGTACGCATCTCCATATATTCACTGCAATTTACAAAAACAAAATCTCTCTAAATAATCATTTCTTTATGATTATTATCATTATTGCAAGTCTAAAACCATTTTTGAATTTTTCTGCTGCTCTGAATCAGCCTTGAAAGAAGAAGTTAATATCATATTTTGTGGGTCCTGAATCCAACGACTCTTCTGACAGCAAGACTCTGTATAAACAGCTGCTAGAATGAGACTTAATTGTCCAGTAAATTAACTTATTTCTCAAATCATAATACAAATCTGACTGCATTATGACTGCAATAGGTAGATGTACCAAACCTGCTCCCCAATACACAAGCATGAATCCCCAAACCAAATACACACATCACACCCATATTGACATTTCAGTTGCATTCATAAATAATATTGGAATCTGAATGCTGCATATGTAGATTGTTATGAGTGATAATAGGGATTAAATAGTGGGAAGCAACATTTCAATAAAGAATGTGACTAAGACAATTACCTAAAAAGTAGCTACAATTAATGTTTTATATCATTCTAATTCTAAAGCAGGATCTGATGCAATTTAGTTTCATCTTGATTAATTTGAGTATAAAACACAACAGCCTTTTTTGGAAATTAGAAGTCTTACATTAAAGGCTGATTCCCAGGTGAGCTACAGCATATCTGTTGTACACGCCCAAGAAAGTGTGTGACATAATTTCTAGCCTAACATTTGGTAGGACAAACTACATTTAAGACATCAAGTGTCTTTTGTGCATTATTAATCTTATGGTGTGATATTGTCACTTTAAAATCTGTCTAAAATCTTTTGTTCTATCAATGATAAAGTAGCATCAGGTTGTAAACTATCTAAAATGCATTTAGGCTGTGCTGGTTATTTATAGATGTCCATCTATTTGAATTCTGATTCTTTTAACAGTTTGATTTTGTGGGTTCCAATATGTGTTTCTGTACCTGATAGGATAATGTAATCAAGTGGGGTGACCCTTATGAAAGCCAGCAATAATTAGATCTAATATGGACACCTGGAAAATAACTACTGTCAGCGAGATTTAATGTTTTATTCCACTGGCTAATGCAGCAAGGTCATTTTGCTTGCGTTTTATTTGTGGCATAACCTCATATTAATTTATGTAGATATATCTGTATGCGTCTCTTTAGTTTTCATAGCGATCCAGAAGATCCATTGCATCTGTGGTGATGGGAGATGTTGAAATAAACAAACTTTAAATCACCCGTCAAGGCTATGCTAAACTTGGTTCAAGAGCTGGGGAGCTGCTGAAAATTAGCTGTGGATATGTAAATAATGGTTTCCAGCTGTCTGAATTATCAACACCTATTGTTCAAACTCTAGGATTTGCTACTATACTCACCATTTTATACAATCCCACAAGGGACATGACTTGCGATTATTACTGCTCTCAAAGCTACATTCCTACGCAAGTTTGTTGCGTTCAGAAAAATATGAAATGGCATACAACAAACACAAACCAGTCATACAAGCCTAAACCTAACAAAAACTATCTTTGAAAAAATATCTTCAGCTGCTTTTTAAAAATTTCCAGTCCAGTTTCCAGTCGTCTTTACAGATGAAGACGGTGCATTCCAGCCTGGATGCTACTGTTTGGAAACAACAGTGTCCAAGTGGCTGCAAGGGAAAGTTAAAAAGCTCTGATTGGACAACAACAGACTGTAATAAAAGGTCCAAGCCTGAATTACATTAGCAATACAAGAAGAAGGTAGTCCATGGAAAGAACTGAAGGATAAAACCAAAGATTTTACAATAAATTCTGAAATTAAACTGTAGCTAAAGCTCTATTCGATCATGTCGGGAGTTTCCGTGTAGAGTCCTGGACTACCTGAAGATAAACTAGCCCTTTTCTTATGAGACAGATTAGTGTGTAGACAAAATCATGAATAAAAATCCCAAATCTATGCAGTTCTAGATAAATGAGGTCCAATGTAAGTTCAGGACTCTTGGACAAACAGCACAAAGACTGTCAGACTAGTAAGAGCCAGCTAACATCTGTAACCAGCAGTGCTAAGTGTGATCACCATGTGAAGATAAGTCAACTCAAAGGGGGACAAAGCAATGTCTAGCAGTCTGGTGTGAGGATTCCAATCTGAACTCTAACATCCAAATAAAAACAAAGGGATTGTGGACATTTATGAGGGTTTTAGGATTCACATATGCAGTTCAACTTTGTGAAGCTTTGAAAGACATTAACTCATCTCTCACCCAGAGAAGTTTTTTTTTTCTACTGCGTAAGAATATAACTTGCACCTGTAGCAAAGAACAACTTATCTGCTGAACTGAATGAATTTAGATCAGCTGCTTTAACACCACAATTAGTGAAGTATTTTGAATAAAATTTTGTTCTTTAACACCTGGGATGGTTTTAAATAACAAAGTACCGGGTCTACTTGACCCAGTGCAGTTTGCCTCTTGCCTAATTGGAGCTACGGAAGATGGCTCTACCTTGGAAAAAAACAAATCTCTTTAAATTAGCCATTTAAGTTTTTATGTAAGCATCCTGAAAGCCCGTTTACGATTATTCATGCTTAAATTTGGATCACTAATACTTATCAAAGAACAGTTCTGCGTACTGTAATAAGTCTGATTAATGCCAAATTTATCAGCTCACAAGCACAGAAAAACTGTGCAGACATAACACAACAGTGTGAGTTCTTAAAAAACACCCACCTGTGCCGCACTGCTCGTCTCTTGCGTAGCCTTTTCAGCGTTTTTACTTAGTCTCTTTCCAACAGTGCCTTGGTAACTCTGTGCCTCTTCTTGTGTCACTCTCTCCTGCTTCAAGCTTTTGTCTGTTTAGAAGACAGAAAAAATACACCTCACTCAATGCGCAAAGGGTCAAATAGCTTTGATTATTAATTTTAGAATGATCTTATGATCTTAAAACACCTTTAAATCAATTATGAAGTTAGGAGGTTTTTTAATATTTTGCATCAGGGTTTGCATCTCTGCATTATGTTTTGTTAGTTACCACACAGTAACATCTGAGGTATCCCTCACTTTGTAGGGTTTTTTTTTTTTTTTTTACCAGACAAACTAATCAACTAACTAGAAAAAATAGCATTGTAAACAGTTGAAATAGTAAGAGATGCATATTTTTATATAGAGAACTGAATCTTTATGATTCTTTAGGTCCAATTCAGTTTAATTTGAGTTCTGACCTTATCCACTTAAATTCAGCGAAGTTAATTGGATAATATGTTTTCTTCATTAGTTCTGGATAGCTCTACTAAACTTATCTTTTAAAGTTTTCTGCTGTATTATGGGTTTTATCTGGCTGTGAGCTGTGGAACCTAAAATTCTAATATGTCTCTGGTCAAGCCAAACAAATACTAAAATGGCTTCACAATTTTTTTTAATAACTGAGGCTTTTTGTTAAGGTAAAGATAAAAGTAACAGAATAGAAAAATGAATAAGAACAAGATAATTAAAATACTGTATATGACAGCAGAGATGATAGAAAAGAAGAAACATTTGACTCATGATATCTAGATTATGAAGAAAAGAATACTGGAGACAATTACCAAAATGGTTCTATGCATTATGCTAATTGCGTACCATAAGGCGTAAGCAATAAATCATAAATACCCCAATAAGCAAAACAATTCAGAATCCCTGAAGTATTTTTCTTGAAAACTACAGCTGTGCTACATTTTCACCAAGAGTAAGTAAAAGTAAGGTTGCCAGTGCCTTAACCAAAACAACCAAAGTGGCATTAATTATGACAATTCCATCTAAGGATGGATTAATATTTAAAAATTAATAATGTGAAAAAGACACTTGAATGTCTCCATTTATCATACTGCCTTGCAAAGCAGAAGATGAGGATTCTTGGCACACCTATAGATTGAAGCAGAAATAATTATTAGTAATTGTTTTGAATCGAAAATCAATTTTGAATAAAACCGTGGTCCCCAAAAATTAGAATGGAATAATGAGATGGTAAAATATCCCCATGTTTGAATGAAAGGCAATGAAGGAGCAGCCAATTTAGCACATCCTATAACCACTTATTTTAGAGATTTTGGAGCATCTATGAAGATTGCTTTCCATCTGTGAACGTTTCTAATTTGTGAGAAACTACAGCGGGGTGATTGGTTGGGTTTATTTACCGTGATGCATCTGACCTAGTGATAAAATAACTAAGATGATGTAGTTTTAGAGGGACATCAGACATCACCCACCTGTCAGGCTTTTGTCTTCTCCAGTCGTTCTGGCTCTCCCGCAGTCAACACACATCTCCTTCCCGTTGTCTTGCCTATCTTTCCGGCGGCTCTCTGCCGACTTCAGCCTCTTCTCCAGGGATTCTACCTGCTCCCTACACCGCAGCACTTCCTCTACAAAGCTCTCCTCCACCAGCCGTGTGATCTCATAGATGGCAGCCTTGAACACCGTTTCCATCACTCCCGAAAGCTGGGACTGAAAAGACTGAATCGTCTCCGTCATTGTGGCGACTGTGTTAAAAATTTATAGTGGCTCTAACGCTGAACGAGAGGAAAATTCCAAATTAAACTTAAAAAGCTCACTGCCAAATAATTACTGATACCCAAGTAAAAATGGGCGGAAACTACTACAAATTAGTTTATTAAGCCACACAAAATGGCCGTATAGGTTTAATGTTCAGCTGCTTTCCATGTCAGTAAAGCACAGCTAAATAAATTATCAGGGTAAATGTGAATTGTTAGCCACATAGCTTTTTACACTAACTTTAGTTTACCGCAAACCCATTATCTAAAACATCTCTTACCCTTTCCATTCTTTATACAGTCTACGTTCAACCAACACATTGGTGAAAAGGTTTACCTAACAACTTAACAGCTAGCTTATCCCTTAATAGTACTGTTATAATCGCAACTGTTGTATTTCCCAGAAGCCTGACTTCCTGCTTCAAAAAATAAAAAAAATAAAAAAAAATACGGCTTCTTCTTCTATTTTATGGCGGCTGGCAAACAACTTAATGTGCAATACCGCCACCTTCCAGTTTGGAGTATGGATCAGATTATCTATTACTACTATACATGTACAATTTTACTGTACTCTTTTTTACTTTTGTTTTACATTCAAATCAATAGTATTCTTTTTTGCAGCACTTTTAGCAAAATTGTCAGCCAACAAATTACGATTCCAATATGGGAAGTGACCCATACTAATTTGAAAACTCAGTGAGTTACATCCAATATGTTGCCTTGAATACTTAATGTGGTACTTGAGTCTGAAAAAATCGTAACCGTCTTTTCTCTAACTTCTCCAATCCACTGGAAAATTAAATTGCCATTAATTTATCTGCTATTATTTTATTTTTCATAATATTTAAATCTGAAATTACAAAAGACATACCTAGTTTGTTATGTATCAGTTTAGAGGCACCTGTATAGATCTGTATTCTCTGAATATGTCCTTCCTACTTATATTTCCACCTCATTTATTACTAATTATCTCCTTCATTTCAATAAACGAGGGAGATTTTTTTGCCAATCAACTACAACCTGTCCAAGGATCCATGATGGGATAATGGTAATACCGCAGGACTAATTTGAAAGTTACCTATTTATTACTGTGTCCGGAATTATCCATCCAAAACCACTAACTCGTTTTTTCTCTTTTTCTCAACAAGGTTGGAGAGTAATAAAAGTTTTGAACAGGAACTTTTTACTTATTTACTGTATCATACAATATATGCTTAAAGGCATACATATTATCCTGTAAAAAAAAACAGAAACACTTTAATGGGTTACATTAATCTCCACATCAAACCTTTCTTAACAGGACATTTGGTTTGCAAAGTACTCTTAAAAACATATTGAACATAACATTCCTGTCTGCATTCCAGACAAATGGCGCTTCAGCTGCAGGATAGAGAACAACAAACGCGCAAACAATTGCCAGCAGTTCGTCCTACTGCAGAGGCTGCTTCAGTTCAAACAGCCCTGTTCCACCTTTGACCGCCTTCCCCACAACCAAGCAGGCCGAGGGAGAAACCAGCTGATCACGTGACCCCAGCATGGTGGCCTGTTTGATGTTCACTATGTCTAATATTAGCCCAATAAGTTATGGCTTGTTGTGCTTAAAAACACGGTTGCCGAATTGAGACCAATTTCAGTCTCTCTATCTAGGGGAAGAAATAAATGCGCGCATCACCGCCCCCAACTGGTTGAGTGCGAATTAGATCGACTACGAATTTTCATTCTAGCCTTAAAATATATTTACTATTCTCTGCTTTCCATGCATTTTATTATAACGGAAAATATAACATAAATGTTCTTCCCTCTGGGTGATATGCCAGATAAATTACTTCCTGGTAAATGTGTTGTAAACTAGTGTGGTCATGTTCACACGTTTTAAACAGAAAAGTCCAAAGAGTTATTGTGATTAACTTGAAACTCTTCAAGACTAGATTTTTGGGGCAAGTTAAAAAAAATTTCCCAAACGTCTTTGGTTTATAATTCTCTTGATAGGAATCAATGGTTTTTTTTAAGGGTTGTTTCAAATTTGACAATGATAAATAAATAGATAAACAAACAAACAAATAAAGAAATAAATACTTATTTCTGACGTTTGACGTTTAGTTTTAACTAATCATGTCCACATATTATTTTAATATTTATTTATCACTTTTGTCAAAAACATGTCTTTTATTGAAGCTTTTCCATCTGTAATTTGTTGTGTTTGTATTAATAGGCTTGATTGAGTTGCTGTCGTGGAATTTATAAGCATTCGGAAAACTTTTGAAATAAAAAAAAAATCTAGTTATTCTGATGTCTTTCACGGTCCCACACTGGTGTCCAGTAGGTGGCAGAAGACGCGATTATTTTCATTCACCGAAGAAGAAGGACGAGGCGGAAGTAGACACGTTTTAGCCACATTGTGGCATTGTGTGCGTCACGGAACGGCGCGTCTGTAGCTTCGGGGGTTTATGTAAACTCAAAGGTAATCTGCTGCTAATATTGGTTTTAATTTATTCTGGTGGTTTAGATCATTTAAAATGACAAATTAGGATAAGAGTTCGCGACCGGATATTAGCTCAACTCCAACCGTCATTTGATGTGCGTCACACAAAGCAGAGTCCGCGTCCTGTGCGTGTGAAGGAGCCATATTGGGTCAGCCGTTAATACCCTGTTTTTAATGCTTTCGTTCCGCAGCTGAACTCGCCTGGGCATAAACGGAGGGGCCTATAGGTTTTTATCAAGATGTCGGCGGACGATTTTCAGTCGAAGTATGCCTCCGTCATGGAGAGTATGTTGAAGAGCGCCATCGCGGAGACGACGAAACTTTTTGAAAACATGGTGGATGAGCTGAAGGAAGAAATTTCCAAGATCAAGAAGGAGAACGAGGACCTGAAAACGAGATGTTCCCAATATGAGACTGCCACAAGCAAACCGGTTTCTCACACGGGAGAAAGTCACTCTGTTACAGAACCTGGCGATGCCTCCGAGAAATGCGACACAGCTATACAGTGTGGTGAGTAGTTATCTTTATTACACTAAGCATAACGCAGTGCTATTATTATTGACTTTGCTTTGTCGTTTAGATTTTATAATAAGGCTCGGCAGAATTTCCACGTTATTTTGCTGGGTAGCCTAAGCTCACGACCGTTACGTAATCGCGGCGTAATGCCAATCTTATCAGGAGGGTGGGATGCATAAAAGGAGGGAAACCGTACTGTGGTCTTTCGGTGTAAGGAACAGGTGAAAGCGAAAAGGATTTTGCAGCAGTCTTCTGGAGATGTGGCTACTTTTACTAATTACATGACAAATTTCCTCTTACGTTACACATTCACATTTTCTCTCATTCTCTTTTTTTTTTTTGTCTGGAGCGTAAAGAGATGAACTAACTAAAGGGCCAAAGGCAAATTTAAAAGTTGTTGGATACAATGTTAGATGCTGGTTGTTTCTCAATTTCCAACTTTATTTTTGTTCGTTTCGTATCCGACTGAATCTAAGTACTAAAGTCAAAGCAAAGGAGCAGTCTGGTACAGGACGTTTTGTACCGTTTTCTTACCCGCCTCGAGGACGTTTTGTGCCCACAGTAACAACCACTAATTAAAGTAGTTTCTTAAAATTGGCTGTTAGTAAGGAAGCGTTAGGGGACTCAAATATTTATCTGCAAAGGGTTTCTCCTTTATTAACTGGCCCAAACTGGCATAAGAACCACACTCAAATGAAGCGAGTTGTATATAAAACCTTCAAATATAATACAATTATAATAATTGTATTACATTATACCTTTTGATTATTCCTCTGCAAGTCATCAAAGTACTTAAAGAACATTAAATCACACATTGTTTTGTTTTGTTTTTCATGGGTACGAGTTATGGTCTTAAAAAGGTGTACTATTATTATTATTATTGTTATTTAGCTTTATGTCATGGTATGTTATTCCCTCATCAAAACCAGTCACTTGATTGTGCTGTGAAATGAAAAAATATATGTAATTCCAGTCTTTCAAATCTATATTTATATATTTTTGTTAATTATAAAATTTCGCGTTTAACAGAAAAAGATTCCAAATACATTACAATTAAATTCAATTTAAAATAATGTGCTTAAGAACATTTAACTCTTAAGTGTTTTACAAATATTCATGTTAAACCTGCAGCAGGTAACTTTTTAAATATGTTTTTATACATATTTGTTAAAAATTTTCACTGTGTCGTGTGACACTCATTGATATATTACTGCAGTGGTCCCCAACCTGCAGACCGGTACCGGTCCATGAAAAATATTAAATATTTCCGTTTTATGTATTATTTGAGTCTGGAGGATCTTTTATTTTGAAAATCCTTTAACCGGATTCTTTCGATTACGTCTTGCACGCCAACTTTGAGCCCACATGCAGCAAAATGAGTAAGAAACAGATCAGACGTCTTTGGAAACTTCCAGTAAAACCCCCAACATACCATACATGAATTTAGAATAATCAAACACGGATGACGATATAGACGCAGTATTGATAGTTTGTGGACTCATTTTAAGCGATAAAAGATGCAACAAAAATAAAAGGTATTTGATAAAAGATGACGGAAGCAGCTGTTCTATTTGCTGCACTGTGATTTGGAGGTGAGTTATATTTTTTCGTAGCTAACATTTTTAACTGAATAAACATAACCACATATAATGAAAATATATAAAAAATGACCTTTACATATAGTAATAAACATTTCCACATATCACCTCCGATGTCCACCGGACTCTCAGTTGTCAACTGTTTGGGATTCCCCTCCGTTCTTACGTCACCGCGCTTTCTGATTGGCTACCTGTCAAATTCAACAGGCTGCGTTCTCGCTGCCAATCAGGGAAAACCCCAGAGGCTTCGATAATCGGGCCAAGACAATGTTGAATATTCCCAATTTTACACACCACCACCTAACACAACACACACTGCAGGACGTTGTAAGATTGTTGTAAAAGAAAAATTGGGGCCAAAAAAAAACCATGCAGAAGCATTATCTGACGGTTCCTCCTCACCCACGCCCCTCAGCCGAAGCAAAATTGCCAAGTCTTGACCGGTCCGCGGTAATAAAAAGGTTGGGGATCACTGTATTACTGGATTAGACAGCACCTGACTGTTGTTTGTCGTACATGTGCCATTGCTATGCACTGTGAGGAATATTGGTAATCAGGAAAATGTTACAATCATACAAAAAAATCTAAAAAAAGATGCAGTGTTTTGCCATTAACTGTCAACACTGTAACTAGATAACATCCAAGTTATCACTTTGAACACAGATCAGCAAATATTTTAATTAAAAAAATGGCAAGGAAGTGCGAAGTAGTTATAGTAGTTTGATTATTGACATGTGCTGCATAATTTGGTGTTTTTGTTTGGTTTAAGTGTAACTAACCTCCAAATAAACTTTTTTTTTCTTGCTAATAAACTGTCTAAAAAGGTTCATTAGCATTATATCTGTATGTTTCTGTGCAAATTTTGAAATTTCATGTAAATTTGTTTAGCTCTACAATATTTTGCCTAAAACTGTCTCACTGCTGCCCGTCTTTAGGTCAAATGATGATTAAGCTTGTAAATTTTCCTATTGGTTACAGCAGTACGGCTTGGTACATCTTTGTCGCAGAGGTTTGGGTATTAACGCTTCTCACCCAGACACACCAGTGCTTGGTGGTAAATCAGTAGTTGCCACCAGGCAAGCTCCCCACAGCTCCCACTCCCCACTGTGAATGCACAGGCTATAAAGTATGGACACTGATGATGATAGGTAAAAAGTTTCCCCGTAATGTTAGAATGTTTCTCCACCATTAGCTTACATGTTGTGCGGAAGAGGCTGTGAGCAGGGCATACATGAGTGTGATTGAAAGTTCTAAGACCCTCCTCCTGTCTCTGATTGGTTGTTTCTAACCAGGAGCTGTGCATTTTCCACAGATGGCCGTAGAATCACTTCGGAAGAGGCACAGTAGATAGATTTTTTAAAATTTATTTTCTTTTATGATTATCTCAAAATTTACAGTCAGGAGATGGTAACAGTTGTAACAAGTATGTTTTTAAAAAAAAAAAAAATAGTTACTGTGTATTTAACTACAAAGTTTCAAACTCGTTTTATATGAGAGTGAGAAACATACCCTACTGTCAAAACTAAACACTTTTAAACGATATACTTAAAATGCACACTATATTTCAACTGTCTGGTTAAGTGTAAAGGACCTGCTGTTTTTATTTTTGCTTATGTTTTTCCTTTAAAATTTTATTTTCCTGCTGGAGAGCCCTCTGTTCCCATACTGGGACTTTTAAAGAGGTGCTACTTTACTCTGATACCTCTCCTTTGTCATTTATTTTCCATTACTTATTTCTAAACCGTTCTCTCACTTGTTACAAATGTTTTAAAAGTCTCGTAAAAATGTGTCAGGCTCTTGCTGTCGATCTTGGATGGTGGAGTAGGGATATGACTCACTACATGTTTCTTTAGGGCTACTCCAGTTAGTCATGTGCTAACTGGAGTAAGAATAAAACTTATGCAATACATGAGTTGTTTTTCTGTTCTATATACTAAGCACTTTTTTTTGAAGACTACAACAATGAATGGAAAGCGCTAAAGCAGCATGCTTGGTAGGCCTACATGCCCCCTGACTGTATTAACAAATCAAAACTACAGTAAGCTGTTGCAGATATTTTTGCAACATGATTTGGACATCTTTTTTCTTCATAATTGAAAGCATCCTTTGTTACCTTCTGCACAGACAAGCTCCTAAAAATATATATTGTTGAATTTCTAGTGAGAAAATATGAACAAGTTTGGGCTTTGAATTATATTATACTAAAAAAGGAAAAGTTATTCTAAAGGCAGCAATGTATATTAACTTTATTATTCAAAATTTTCCCAATTTTGCTATTAACTTCAGTCTACCATGTCAAATTGTGTTTGACATTTTTATTCATGTTTACAGATCTTGTTCCTTGCCGAACAATTCTGGTGGAGGAATGTGAACCATTAATGCGCACAGATCTGGAAAGGCACGGTCAGCAATCCAACTATAATTGGAACAACTACAGTTTACAAGAGCACAACTATGTCAGTTATAGAGACAGAAATTCTCAGATGGAGATTGTAGTTGTCAAGGAAGAGGTGTGTTTTTAAACTTGGTACTTAAAATAATTCCCATATTTTTCTTGGAAAATTTATTATTTGTTAAATTCCTGCAATGATCTCACTGCCATTCTTCTCTGCAGTCCCAGTTCAAGCAAGAAGATGATGATCCAGAATTTGAATCAGGTGGGGGGTGATATATGGCATTTTTTTTATGCCATATACTCTAATTTTTAAGTATATTGTATAATTTTATCTAAATTCTCTTAATCATTTATAATTTTTGTGTTAACTAGGTTCATTTGGGGCTTCTGTTGGTGGGGCTCCAATTGGAAGACCAAACGTAAACAATTCTTCAACTGCCCAAATAACAGTACCTCAGAAAACGAACAGCCCGATGGTTTTACAGTTACCCTGTTTAGAAACGGAAAGTTCACAGGTAACACGCAGCCAGTCCACTGGCATGCAGCATTCCTTGGTTATTTCACTTAAAGATGCCCTGAGGGATGATATTAAGGAAGAGTCGGAAATAGTGGAAGTGGCAAAACAAGGACTCGCAACATCTGAGGGCAAACAAATGGTTCCTCACACGGACAGTGGAACAACACATAATAAGCAAACCCATTTAGAATCTGCATCAGTAAACACAAACATGGCAGGTGAAGAATTAAACAAAGAAGTCCCTGGAAGGGAAGATAATTCCAAGCCCAAATCTTCAACAGGTCGCAAAAGAGGACGCCCACCAAAGAAAACTAGGCAAAAACAAGCTCTTCCTACTTCAACAGATAAAGATCCAAAACACCAGGTGGACTTAAAGACAAAGGAGATGGCGTGTCCTTCGCCACCATTGGTGACTTCATCTGTCATGAGTTCATCAATTAAAGAGAGTGCAGATATTTCTTTGAAAGACGACATCATAGATGTTGAATCTTTGAGTTGCAGCTTTTCCGCTGGAGAGCAACCCACATTTGAATTGCAAGAGCATTGCCCAGAAGTCGAAAAAGACGTGACAGCAGATAAAACGCCAACCACCTCATTGGCTGTACCAGTACAAGCATCTTCAGGTTTGTTCAAAGCTTGCCAGACTTCGGTTAGCCTTCAGGATGCCTTGCTGCTTGTTGAAGCTATGAATCAGTCAACTTTGGAAAAAAATGATCTCCCATTAAAAGTCGTATCACAGCCTCAGATCACGTCCAGTTCTGTTTCTTCTGTGGGTTCCTTCAAAGCAGTAGTTGAGACTCCAACAATGCAACAGATGGCTCCTGTTGAAACTCTGTTCATGTCAACTACGACATCATCTGCGTCTGCCGATTTAACAGCTACCTCTTCATCGAAAGTAGTAGACCGTCAAAATGTTGTCCCGTTACAACCGTCACATTTGCCTCCAAGTTGTACTGCATCATCTTCTTTGTCGTCGGCGTCTGCTACTCAGACTGTGATAAAGTCACTTCCGCTTCCTCTGATCCATAGGCCAGCACCCAATAAAGGACCTCGTACAATAATTATTCTCCCAAGACCTTCTCTTACATCTGATATTGCCAAAGCAGGGTCTCAAACCCCACATTCTTCAGTTAACCCAGCAACTTTGAACAAAAGTTATCTACCTCCATCATCTACAGCAGCTACGCCTCCCATTTCTTCAGTTCCCAAAAAAACTATTAAAGTTGTCTACAGGAAACAGGATCCTGTCATGTCTTTACAGTCAAGCACCATCTTTACAGATCATCAGTATGTGGCACCTCAAACAATCACTATTGTTTCAAAAGCGATGCCATCTGGAGTCTCCAGAGAACCTGAGACGAGTGCTCTTGCAGCAAGCCTGGATGACAAGGAATTTGTAGCTCCTGTTCATCTAGAATCATCAAGACACTTGATGTCTGAGTTACAAGAATCAAGTTCATCTAATTCAGGTCATGCAACATCATCTAAACAATTACACAGCACAACTGACAACCTCAACTCTTCTGGACAAATTAGCGCTAATGCTGAAAGTACAATAGCTTCCATTCAAGAACACTCAGGTTCAGAATTTCCAGCTGATGGAGTACCACCATCAGTATCTCTGGCATTAACCCAAACTACTGAGCGCAAACTCAGAGCAGTGGTCAGATTAACTCGACTCCCGTTGTCTATTTCCACCAAAGAATCTGTCTTAATCTCAACGTTGGTATCCAAGGGTATCATCAAAGAAAAGTCATCATATACTCATGTCTCAGTTGAGGCAGATCGGCTAACTCCTGATTTGGAACAGGACATTTTATGCAGTGACATGGAGGATGAACAAGAAAGTGCTTTCATAACACAGGAGGATACATCTGACCCTCATGTTCAGATGAGTAAAGCTCAGTTTCTAGCCAAACTCTCTGTGTCACCTTTGGAAAATGAGGTAAGCTATGCAAATGCATAAATATAGTGAAGTGTTTCTATTTTCTTTTTGGGTTGTACTAAATTCATATTTTCTTTTTTACAGTCCAACATTAATGAAATTTCAAATGCCAGAGGAACCAAATCCATTGTTTCCCGTCTACGTAGTCATCTGCAGGCTCATTTGGAAGCAAAAAGAAGTTCGACAAAGCAGGTTGCAGGAGAAGAAATGCAGACTGAGAACAAAAACAACAAGAAACCACGGTTAATTGTTCAAGGCTCAACCAAAATACCAGCTCCAGCTCTTTATATTGTCTCTCCAAGTAAGATTGCTTGTATGCAGAGTTTAGGGCTGCACAAGGGTGGTGGTGAACTAAGTGGTACTTCTAGAATGTCAGGATCTACAAAAGAATCACCTAATGTAGGTTTTAAGAAACCTTGCTCAGGTAGACATAGTGTTATGAAGTCTATATCTGAAAGTCCAAGGCAGTTGAGCTCTCCAAAAGAAAGTACAAGCATAAATGTAACTAAATCAACTTCTGTGAGCCCAAAGAAGTCCCCGTCAAATGAAAATGATACAATTTCACTAATTAAAAGGTCCAGTTCTGTCAGTCCCAGGAGACCCACTTCTATAAGTTTTAAAATAACAGGAAATGATTCTACACCTAAAAGTGCAAAATCCAGTTCACTGAGTCCTAAGAGGTTAACCAAAGTATCTTCTAGTCCCGAAAAGACAAAATCTAGTACAGATGAAAACAGCTCAAGCCCTGAGATGTCGAGCACCCAGAGTTGCTCTACATCACCTAAATCTAATCCCAAGACAAAATCCATGAAAAGGGAATACAGTCCTTTAACTCCTAGGAGGTATATTGTAACTGCAGACAGTTCTATTACTGAGATAACTAAGAGTGAACCTGAATCCCCCAGTCCAAAGTGTCTTAAAATGGCAAAAAATGATCCCAGTCCCCCAATGACTGTAGAATCCAATCCTAAGAAACCCAGACAACTTCAAGGCCATTGTGGTCGGAAAACAAACCATAAAGTTGCAAGTGCCAAAAAATTGACCAATGCAGCTAAAGGTAGGAGAAGAGTTGGGAAGAAAAGAGGTAGCTATAAAAAGAAAAAGCTGGAGTTACCAGTGATTTCATCAGGGGTTGTGAAGAAGTGGCGAGCTAAAGTGTGGTATCCTCCTACGCTTCCGCCCAATGAAAAACCTATGACTGATATAATAAGGCCGCCACCTTTAAAGGTAGAATACAGAATTCCAGATATACCCCTTAGTGCACCACCTATTGTGTCACCCTTACAGCCATTGGCTGTCATCGGCAGGCATCTGCTGAGGAACCAGTGTGGAGAATGTGGCCGTGTTTTTAGCAACAGCAATGCACTTGAGAGCCATGTCAGTCTCCATAAAATATACCGGCCTTTCTCCTGTAAACTCTGTGGGAAGTACTTCCCAGACTCCAAGACTTTTAAACGTCACGATCGGGTACATCGCAACGGCAGGATTCACGTCTGCCAACATTGCGGGAAGGGTTTTGTTTATCGATTCGGTCTAAGCAAACACATCCAAATGGTCCATGGCAGGATAAGGCCTTTTATCTGCCAAGTATGCGGCAACGGCTTCTACACCAAACGGGATGTAGAAATTCACATACGGATCCACACCGGAGAGAAACCTTTCCAATGCCACATATGTGAAAGGAGATTCACAAGGAAAGTGGAGTTGAATGTGCATTTGCGGTGGCACAATGGAGAAAAGAGACACTGGTGTCAATATTGTGGTAAAGGATTTTTAGATTACAATAACCTGAAGAGACACAGATATACCCACACTGGGGAGAAACCATATTCCTGCCCACACTGCCCCAAGAACTTCACTCAGACTGGTCACCTGAAAAAGCACGTTAAAAGTGTGCATAAAAAATAAAACTGGAAGAAATTTTTTAAAACCGGGGACCACCCTGTTTTTCTCGGCGCTTGCACTGTACGAGAGAAAAATCAGTTAATTTCCATGTTTATTCAATAGTATTTTTTTCTCTTTTGTGTTAGTAATGACTTGATGCAACAACACACAGTTTACAGCTTTAAGAACTGGTTTTATTTTTCTTTCAAAAAAGAAAAGTAATTACCTTGTTTTATGCATGTAAGGGTTTAGGAAAATAAAACAAAAATGGCAAAGTGTATAATGTGAATATAGATGCATTGACGAGCCCTAAAATTTCAATAGAATTTGCACAAAGTAGATGGGTTGATGTCTTATTTTTTTAAAACTGTTATATAACTGGCACAGTGTGCTTTTTATAGTGTAGCAAGAAAAAAAAAAACATTTGTTGATATATTTGCTGTTTAAAATAATTTATCTGGAATTTAAAGACAAAGTTATGCAAACTTGTGCTTTTTTATTTTAAGGTGGGAAAGTAGTTGGTTTTACTTAATTTGTGAGTAACAATTACCAGATTTGTGGTAACCTTCATTTTCATTGCTTGCCATAGCTTTTAAGAAGTATGTAATAGGAAAATTATCTATTACATACTGAATGCTTTGTAAATTTCCAAGAGTCTGCAAGTTATCTCTTAGACACCTGTTTTAGATTATCCAGTGACGCAAGTATTTGACTTACTTTCCCGTAACCTCACAAACACAATTAAAATATTTAACGAGAATTAATGCAACATTGGAATTTGAACCAGCGGTGAACACATTATCTAAAAATAATTATTTTTATTTAAGAGAATTTTTTAAATATTGTAATTTGTTTCATTATGTAGCTTTTTCAGGCTTAATGTTTGACTGTTGAATTGACTTGCTTTTACAGCAATTCAATACAAGTATGTAAGCACTTAATGTATCAACATCAGAAGAGCTGTAAATGTTTTTTGCTTTATCTCCTGTTTACATTGCTCATGGCAAGATTTTTTTATAAACGGCTTATAATTCACTTGGATATCAGGATATGAACAGTTTGAGCAGAAAAAAGTTCTGATATCAGTGTGTGATTTTGTGCATGCTTTAAGTTTATTTCGACTTCATTTCATGCCTTAGTTAAACCTTTTTGTCAAACAGGAAAAAGAAGCACTTCGACAATGCTTCAGTGTCTGTTGATTGAGTTAAAGAAGAAAGAAAAGTATTAAATTTAATTCTATGATTACTGTTGCATTGCAAAAGTAGTAGTACTTTACTAATTGCCTAAGTTTTTTTTTTTTCAGTGCACAAGATATTAAAATGTTTTAACAAAACAGATTTGATATGTAAGTTATGGAAAACAGCTGTATATATTGTAAAGTTCCTGATTTCTGTCAATTTCAGATGGATATTTTGTTTGAAGAAATAATAAATGTCTTGTACAAAAGTCTTGTTTGTGATGTTGGAATTAATAAGTATCTTTTTATCCTGTAGACTAGGAGTTATGCTACTACATGATATAAAACTTGGAGTTGTGAAATGACTTCAGATGGCTTAGTAGGTATTTTGGACATGTCTCACGAACAAGGTATTAGGGTAAGTCCAGAGCTGTCCCATACTGACTCTTCTTACCTGGAACGTCCTTAGTGTGTCCCCAGAAAGAGCTAGGGGTTGTTGCTGCTTAACCCATATTTAGGCTCACCAACTAGATCTGTTTACTGCTGTTATTTGACATTGGACAACCTTTAGGCAAAAATGTTTGACCACATATGAAGCTATAGGACAGTGTAATAATGTAATCAGAATCTTAAAACTTATAATCATCTCAGACAGCAATAAGTAATTAGATTTTGTCTTTTCAAGGCAAATGGAAACAGATTTTTAAATGAGAACTGTTAAAAGGGCATGTAAAAATTATGCATTTGAAGAATACAAAACTAGGTAGATTCCAAAAATCCAACCACTTAATCTGACTATCGAATACCTCTGAGGTTTGCCATTGTTTTTTTTAAGGGGTGAGTATTTGGCATTCAGTTTCCAGGTGAACAAAAATGTTTGTTTATAACCCCTTCGAAGAAAAGCTATGAGTCTAAGTTCTTTTGTTTGCTACTCTTCAAATATTACAAAACCCAACAAGCAATGCATCACAACCTCTGTGAGGTAAAAAGGAGTTACTCTCAAGCTCCCTTTAATCACATATGAAGAAGAGCTTTACTTGCAACTACTGCAGTGTTCTTTTCAAAGGTCAATTGACTATTTTACGTCACGTCAGAAAGTAGTCCATACTTTTAGCACTGTAAATGACAAGGCAACTGAATCATCTTATGTGGTGTTATTTAGTTAAAGGATGTAAACTCTACAATATCAGTAAAACATGTATGAATAAAACATCAAGCACAGTAATTGGAAAAAATATATATTTTAGCAATAAATTTGTTGAGGTGTCTTTTTGCTGTCTCAGGGCTTGTCCTGCTGAGAAAGCTAGTACAGACACTGAAATAAACCCGAGAAAGAGAATGTTACAAGAACAACACCTGTAGTTTAGTCTGTAATAAACACTCAAAAAACAGAAATAGTGAAATGTTCCATTTTATTTGGTAATACATCAGTTATGTGATGCCTTAATCTTTGGTGTATGCAGATTTGAATACATGTGTGCTGTAGTTTACTTGTATATATAATGTACAAGACATGGCATCTAAGTCTCATGAACAGGTCAAACATTTTTGAAGAAGTTATTTGTTCACTCATCTAAATGGACACAAAAGTGTCCTAAGGGGCTTCCTCTGTGAGGCAGGGTTAAAGAGTCACTTTTTAATCATGCATTCATTTTACTGCATTGGTAATATTTAGTAGTGATCCAGATATCTATTGACTCTTAAGCATTAAAGACCAAGTTGCAGCGTTGTATTTAATTCTGCTTAGTAGCAATGACCTAACTTATTCAGCCTGCAAGTCATTGTTGGTGCTATTGCAGCACCAACAAGGTGTGTAATGAATGTCATCACAATAGTGAAAAGCAAATAGTTTTAAGTTAACAAACTGTGTATTGACTATCTGTCCCTAAAACTTAATTCCAAAATTGAAAAAAATTCAAATCTCAAAAGTGATCAAAGCAAAATGAAATAAACTCAAACAGTCAATACTGTGCATCATTGGTTCTGGTTTACGCAGTCCAAACAAAACAGTCAAAATGCAGCTCTTTGTTTACTTTTATTCAGTTTTTTGGCTAAAAACAAGTTACAGGCTTCGAATAAACCTAACCTAACTCCTGCACCTGTTCTCACTGATAAAACTGACTAACTGACTGATGACAGACAGGTAAAAAACCATAAGACCACCCATATGCCTCTAGACTCATCTAAACTCTACGTATTTATACTGTGAAACACACCCACTTCCCAAACTGAAATCAATTAACTAATTAAGTGAATTACTAACCAAAAACTTATTTAGAACAACAAAATAAACATTCTAATTATAAATCAACTACAAAACAAAAAATAAACTAAATAATCTACATTCTAAACTTTAACTGAAAATAATGGAGAAATAGCTCCTACAAACTGTGTAAAATATTTAATAAGAGGCAATAGCGTAAGTAGGCTTTTTTTTTCAAAACAAAATAATTCACAAGATATACTGAACATTTATCATGATATCCTGTAAACTTCTTTAAGGCCTTACCACAAAAATAGAAGCCAAAAGGCAAAGCCATAGTGGCAATGACAGAGTTGTAGTAGGAAAACTGTGTGAACGAATGATCGAGTGGTAGCATTTGCCCACATTGCCAGCCTTATCTACAGCTACAATCTGGACGATCTGAGAACAGCAGGAGGCGCTGTAGTACGCTTGGACGACAGAAGCATTCAGAGTGGTGTGTGTCAAATTCCCATTGCCTTGAATCAAGGAAATGCTTTGAATCCGAGTGCCATTTTGATCAATGAAGTTGGCAGAGAGCTCCCACTGGAAAGGTCCACATTTTGAGACATCATGAGGGCAATTTGCCACTACGGCAATTTGCCACCACTCTAATGGAGAAATAGCTCCTACAAACTGTGTAAAATATTTAATAAGAGGCAATAGCGTAAGTAGGCTTTTTTTTTCAAAACAAAATAATTCACAAGATATACTGAACATTTATCATGATATCCTGTAAACTTCTTTAAGGCCTTACCACAAAAATAGAAGCCAAAAGGCAAAGCCATAGTGGCAATGACAGAGTTGTAGTAGGAAAACTGTGTGAACGAATGATCGAGTGGTAGCATTTGCCCACATTGCCAGCCTTATCTACAGCTACAATCTGGACGATCTGAGAACAGCAGGAGGCGCTGTAGTACGCTTGGACGACAGAAGCATTCAGAGTGGTGTGTGTCAAATTCCCATTGCCTTGAATCAAGGAAATGCTTTGAATCCGAGTGCCATTTTGATCAGTGAAGTTGGCAGAGAGCTCCCACTGGAAAGGTCCACATTTTGAGACATCATGAGGGCAATTTGCCACTACGGTCGTCACTTCACACTTTGGCGGAATAAAATCTGTGATCTGTGTAAAATGCAGAAAGAAAGGTGACTATCACAGACAGTGATTCTTCATCATGTCCACAAAGCCCTAATAAAGCTGGGTTTTTATGATTAATCACTTTACTTTGGAATAAAATGCCACAGTGACAGTCTTAATCTTGGATTTAAAACGGCAAAGGTCAGTGATTGGTCCAGAGGAATCAAAGCCAATAGGAGGAACTCTATTCTAAAATGGACTAGCAGCTGGTGGAGGGAGGTCATAACAAGATGTGCTCGCTTCTGGGAGTAGCAGTTCAAGACTTGGATCAATTGAAATTTTAACACTGTTGCATGGCCTTTTAAGAACTGAAGTGACCTTTCAAATCAGTATGGTATTCTAAAAAAATATCACTTTTTGGTTAGGTTTAAAAGTCTATTTCTAGAGCTAATGGAAATGTTTGGTGCATTTGGTAATCCACTTAATGTAAGAGCAAAACTCAAGACAAACCAATGTGACCTAAAAGTGTTTCAATTCAATATTTTATAATGAAAAGTTCCCCAACATAAAATTTACTATAGGATGTGAAGAAAGTCCCTCCAAACGCAGGAGATCCATGGGCATCTTTCTCTGGCTATTTAAGGTTTGCCAGTGCTCGTCTTTATTTAGCAAAGGTAAAATGTTGAAAATTGGACTTTTTGGCCTATAGTTCTGTCCAAATTTGATCTAAGCTTTGACTTTGAAAATCATGTTTGCTTTGATCAGCCCAAAGCAACTTTTGACCTAATGACATGAGTTGTCATTTTTAATGTGGATGTCTTTTCATTTTTTTCTTATAAACCACATTTTCAATTTGTATGAAAGTTTTAGACAAGTGTTCTTTGCAGATGTTATTTGTACATAAATCAGAATAAAATCCTGTTTTGTTCTACCATGTTTTCTTGGAGAGCCTAATGAGAATATGTCATCTTACCTTATTGACAACAGACAGTCTCAGAACAGCGTAATTGGAATCAATGCCATTTGATGATTTGGCTTCAATGGTCAGAGTGACATCAGTGCCTGATTCTGTGCCAGCAGTTGGTGTAATAGTCAGTGTAGCATTAGCATATTCTCCACTTAACAAACTGAGTCTGTCAAAAGATGTAAAAATTAGTTTTAAAATTATGTTGAAAGAATTTGTGAACTTCAGTGTTAAGAAAGATCATTTATCATAACATGAATATACTCCAACTAAAAAGACAATTTGCATTATCATTATTATCATTTTTACAGTTATCAATTAAATTCTTAGTTTTTTAACTTGTATATTGTCTATTTTGCAATATGTAGGCCAAATTTTGCTGCTCATTAGTTCAGTAGATTCCTGTGAGTCTTACATAGAGGCTTGATGTCACATTAGAAATGTTTTCCTCCCACCCCAATCCTATAATGTCAGTTTTATACAGGAACATTTTGGAAAGAAACCATATAAAACAGATTTTTCTCACGTTTTTGGGTATGACATAGGAAAGTCTCTGTCATTTCGGGCGCTGATGGTGTATGCACCCCCTTCACTTTGGGTCATCACACTGAAGGGAAGTTTAAAAGTTTCCCCTGGCTCAACACTGCTTTCCACTGCAGCCTTGAGAAAGAAGAATCACGGCACATTGTTAGGGAGGACCAGTTTCTATCTTTTCACACCAAAATATATTTTAATGTTCTTACATACACTACTAGGCACAGAGAGTATGCTTTTTATTCAATTATGAAAACTTGGAATACTACATATAATCAGGACGATGCATTTCTGCAGTTCAGTGTCAAGTCTTAGCTGACACTGAACTGGCAATGGCTTCCAGACATTGCTAACCTGTAGCAAATCGTTTTTAAAGGCCTTCTGTTGTCCTCAGAATGTTCACTTGCCTATGTTTTTTGTTTTGTTTTTCTTTTGTAAATTACAGAATCTGCTGCCATAGTTAAACATATGTAGGCGTATTAAGCAGAAAATGGGCACAAAAAAAGTGTAAATGACCTTGTGTAGCCTTTTGCATGATCACTTTGAAACACTAAAAAGTTGATTTGCTTGCTTTTTAAGATATAGATTATTGAAACTTTCACACATAATTTTAATCTGAAAACTCTCCATTTTATTGATGTCATCAGTCAAATGTGTATTTGGAAGATGTGACAAGATACTGCAAGAACAGACCTGGATATTAACTTTGGAGACAGACATCTGGGTGGTAGACTGTCTCTGAAATTTGCTGTTAGACACTGTGTCTGTTCCTTTCAGAATGAGCACAAACTCCCCCTGAGGAACGGCAACAACCGTGACCAGGATCTCTCCATTCCCCATGTCAGTCATTGTGCCATTGGTTACAACCTCTGGACCAGACATCGTTACCAAGCCAACCTCTTCGATAGTTGTTGAAGTTGGACCTTTTCTTCCTATTACTGAGAGCACCAGGGTAGCAGGCTGATCTGTTTTTTATTTGAAAAGAAATTTGTTTTAGTTTTGTTTTACTTTTTTATTGTTATTTCCTGCAACATAAGATAAAGATTACAAATTTCTCTCATGAAGAGCTCTAAACTTCAATAAATACATTTTAATATTTCACTTTAGAATACTGTACATACAAAAAATACAGAACCGTGCTGTGTACCTGCTCGTGGACGTCCACTGAGTACTGCATAGCCTGAGTGAGGTCCTGTGAACTTTTCGACAAAGTCATAGATAAAGGTAATTGTGCTCTGGCCTGGGAACAAACAAACAAAAAAAATTAGGATAAATTCAAAATACATCCGATGCTACTGGTGCATTAACTTTATTTGGAGGTAACAAAAAAAGATGAACAAATATATGGTATCTTACCTGTGACTTTGAGTGTGTATGGCTGACGGGATTTGATGTTGATCTGCCAGGTTCCTGACTGCTTGTCAGCATACAGACGGATTCTCCTGAGGTTACCCACTGTGTGGATGGTTCCCAGTTTACCCTTGGCTTCAGTGTCAGTCTGGGAAACACCTATAAATGTGAAACATGCAACATTAGTCAGCGTGGTTACTCTCAGAGAACAGACAGGCATTCTGTCGGTTTTATCTGAAATTTTCTTTAAAACTATGAGTTACCAGCAGGATTGGTCAATGTGAAAGTTAGTGATGTTCCTGTGATGTAGATAGTGATATTTTTCAGAGATTCATCCAACACAAAAGGGAAAGTCTCCTGCTCTGCAACAGTAGCTTGCTGAAGAACTGTTACCTGCCAGAAGGATGGATAATTCAACTCATGGTTCTTTAAACCAATTCAATCACTTCCAGACTAATACATGTAAATAATCCTACCAGAGCAGAAGTTGAGGTGTCAAGGATAATATCTGTAGCCTGAGGGAGTTGGGGCTTGGACACCTGGATAGCCTGGCCTCCAGATGCCAAAGCCAAGTCTTTATAGTCACTGAAGGAGGAACTTGTTAGAGACCGCCGCCGCCTGCTGCTTGCGTCCGTCATAAAGAATGAGACCTATGGAAAAGAGATCATGGAAAGATTAGAACCTCCATCTCCCTAATTGTGTAGACTTGCTATGCTTATGTCATCGTTTAGTGCTTTTTGATGTTTACCGTTGACTTGGTGCTCCTCATGAGAGCAATGATTGTGTCTTTCAGTTCAATGTCTTTGGCTATAGCATCAGTGAAAACATAGATGTTGGATGAGGAAGGGGCTCCAGTGAGAGCCAGCTGAAAGAATGAAAAGTTCAAAGTGACGATTCACAGTTACTTTTAATGCTTCCTATAGGAGTGCACTGATTGCAGTTTTCTGGCTGATCGCTGATTACCAATCTTTAAAAAGCCTAACCTTCTGATTCCGATTTTGGCCGATACCAATAAAATGTTGCTAAAATTAGCAAATGTGCAGACATGACCTGGTGGGCCGGTCTGTCAGTCAAGCCTCTCTCACAGGAGAGCAGAAGAGGATGGTGGCTGATTTTTGCTGAGGTAGATCAACTCGGAGAATAAGATTGGCTCTTCAGATGTAAGTATCAGCCTATCACCGATCTCCCAAAATTAAGGAAATCGGTGCCAATAAGTCAGCTGGCCAATAAATTGGTGCACTGCTAGTTTCCAGTTGAAATTGTAAAACATCACAATCAGTTCATGTACCTGAAGTCCTGATAGACACATCTCTGGTGTGTCTCCACCACCTGCTGCTTTGAGCTTGGAGATTTCTCCTTTCATTTTCTCAGCATCAGTTGTCCTGATCATAGGTCCAAACTCTACAAATACACACATAATTGAGCCAAGCACAGAGACTAACCTTTAAGCATCTGCATTTAGGATTAGTAAGGTAAACTTGTTCATACCTGGGTCATTAAAGGGCACGAGGATGTACTCAGATGGTTCATCTTGTGTTCCCTTTTTGCTGTCAATGATTTTATACATAACCGTTCTAGCTGCTTCAATATCATCAGACATGCTGCCGGTGGTGTCAATGACAAAGCACACCACAGATGAACGAGCAATCCCCATCATTCTATGAGAAAAGGCAAGCATATTTTTTAATTGCAAAATGTACTTTTAGGCAGTTTGTGCGCTGACATACCATAGTAACCACCTGCCTAATGTGTTCATTCACCATTTGCTGCCAAAACATCTCTAACCAGTCAAGGCATGGGTTCCACTAGAGCCCAGAAAGGGAGCTGTGAAATCAGGCTCCAAGTTGTTAATAGGCAATCCTCTATGTTCTCCAAATCTGAAGGTGAAGCCTCCATGTATTGGACTTGTTTGTACAGTCAAACTCAGATGTTTGGTTGGCTTGAAAGTACTTAGATTGGAAGTCAACTTTCAAGCTTCCCAAAGCATTTTCAAGCTATATTTACTCATCTTGAAGAATGGACCACATGGCCCATCAATGTCCCTTGGCTGCCCATGGCTCTGAATTTTTGCCTGGGTTCTGACATACCCCACTGACTAATAGGTAGGATTAAGTGTTACTTCCTTCCTCAGTCAGTGATTCTAAGGTTGTGTCTGTTTAGTGTATTATATATATATTTTTTGTCTTTAAATCTTGTCATACCTCAAAAAGTTATGATTGCCTGAAGCCAAACGAATGTCTTCTAACAGTTGGAGGCTGGCAGCTACTGCTGCATTTACAGCAGCATCATGAAATTCCTTATTGTCAGAGCGGCGCTCGTCTTTGCTGATGCCTCCTCGAGGAACTGTGGTGCTGGTGAGATCAGATTCACCTCCATGGCTACATTTGCCTGAAACAAGACAGGAGGAAGAAGATAAACTGGGTCTTAATGGACACCTATCTGTGGAGTATTAAAATAACTTTTAAACATTAATAGTGTCTTCAAGAATTTAGATACAATTTGGTTTGGAGAAAAGACTGCATGCTAGTTTTTCATGCTAAGTAATAGAAAGTATTTGAAGAAAGGAATAAAATTATGTGCTGCCTACAAGATTTCTCAAAATGCATTCCTCTTTTTTTGCAGGACCATGTCAAAAAGGACAACATTTAGACTTCTCCAATAAGATTTTGCATGGTTGCATTCTGACAGAGTACTTAACAGTGGACAATAGATGTTCCACATATTGCTGGAGTTACTTAACAACAAACTTTAAGAATTTTTTAACTTCCTTACTACTCTGGGACTGGATGATTGTGTTGTTTTAGATTTGTTGTAAATATGAGATAATATACCTTTAGGTTTCTGAGAAGAAAAGATTCCCATGTAGCCTGATGTGAGTTTCTTCTCATACAGGATGTTGGGGAGAATCTGATTAGGACATTTTCTATTGGCACAGTCGCTGCAGGTCGAAGTGTTCACATCTGCACAAAAGAAGAAAAAGAGATGGAAGTGGAATTTCACAATTTTTAAATTAAATGTTGTCAGGTGAATAACTGTAAAAACACTTGCTAATTTATTTCATTGGCTAAATTTTGAAGACTTCCTAAGCCATAAGTACGCAATCTTTGCACTTTGGACACCCAAGTGTTTTTCAGGAAAATATGACTCAAGTTGTCCTCTTTAAGACACTTCACCCCACCCACAGAAAATGTCCTTCTTTATGGAAAGCTGTATTTCAACACTTTTACCTGCCAGGTTTTCTAGAGGCAGGTCTGGTCTTAAGAGGTTGACATATGGTTTGGTGTATCCCAGTTCCACCCAGTTACTGTGGCTGTAGAAATCCTGAGAATCAACAGAAACATTCATGCCTTGAAAAATCAGTTAGCTCATAAAAAAGTGCAACGGCCACCTCTGCATCTTATTTACACTCATAGTATAGCATCCTTTTTAACTATCTATAAGGCTTTTAAACCCTTTTCCTCTAGTTTTTTATACGATACATATGAAACAATTGAAAAAAAGTACTATAAACAATAGACATACAGTATATGTACTAGCTTGTCTTTTGTTATCATTTTGAGCTATTTATTTTTAAGATTTTGTGTCATTTGACCCCTCTCACTTGTATTGTGTGCAGGACTCTGCCCAATGTTTTCCTGGCAGCTTTGAAGTTCTCCTTCCGAATGTTAGCCTTGATGGCCGCTACGCCTTCAGTGATTAGTCCACGTCCCTCTAAGAAAGCTTCGGAGTTGAAGTGATGTGGTGGACTGAAGTTTGGAGAAATTTTCAATGCAAAACATTTTACTGGATGCGTACATTTTAATTCAAACTTCTTTCCACAGTATTTTTCTTCCCACTTTACCTGTTTACAAAGTCACGGTCCACCAGGCTGTTCTGGGTGTAGATCTCCCAAAGAGCTGAGTGGAACTTGGCACCGGAGACATCTCCTGGTGCGGTGGGACCCAGACAGGCCTGGACTAACTCTTCTGGAGAAGAACCCTAAAGTTCAGAAGGAGAAGTCAAAAGATAATAATTAAGAAAGTGAAAAAAACAACACAAGAAGTTAAATGGTCATTTCTCCCCTACTTCATGGCAAAATTTCATTGAATGTAACTCAGCAACATTACATGTTGAGTTATAATGCGATGCTATTTATTTGCATTGTAGTTAGTCATGATATGAGTTAGGTTTCTCTTTGGTGTCAAATGTGAGGTAATATTCTGAGAAGTCATAAAATGTGACAAAAACAGTTTTAACTGTTGTGACTGAAAAAAACGTTGAATATTTTTATAACGCTTTATGCTGTGTTACTTGTGGCTATGATTGAGGGAAATATGTTCCTGAACAATTGTGAAGGACACATACACATTTACCTGAATCTTTCTTTTTCAAGATGATTATCAGTCAAGAGCTTACGGAGTGCTAGTTTGAAACAGGTAGTGGGTATCTTGATTTTGTCTTTATCGAGTCAGGCACAAATATTGTATCCATCCTCTAAGTGCTCAGTGGGATTTTAAGAATCTTTTCAAGTCTAAACTGTGATGCGCAATGAAACAGCCAAAGATCTCAGAGATAGAAGTGGAGATTTTTATCAAAGCAGAGAAGAGGGTATTTGTTGTTTTCGTGACTAGAATCAACAGTGGTGGGGGGAAAATAGTGAAAATGATAAAGTGTACATGTTTAAAGTGAAGGATAAATTAATACAAAGATGTTAAAGAAAATAACACAAACAAGAGAACTGTGACTAAACTAAAATAAGGTTATTTTATTGAGTCACATAAGAGAAAAATACAACGACTCTTTGATGAATTTGAATATCACAAACAACCTTAATTTACTTAAGGAATTCAGTCCAAATAATGAAACATACTATATACAGGTATTCAGGATTAAAACATAAAGTTTTGATTTGATATTTAAAGTTTTGAGAAATTGAATTTTGGGTTTGGGTGATTATTAATAAAGATAAATAGTTAAAATATCTTAGTATCCAATACATTATATAAGCTTAGCTTTTTGATGTATTGAAACAATGAAAGTGATTAATGCAGTGTTTGCTGGTTTAATAAACAGTCTTTTAAAACCAAAGCAGCACATGAGCTAATTTCATAGAAGCGCTCTAATGCTCTTTTTGAAAATACATTAGCAAAACCTTCCTATCAGAACAATGAGTGTTACTAAGATTATTGAGAAGAAAAAAAAGAGATTAGAAATTGTTTATATACTCTTGCATTAGTTTTTATATTATGAACTAAGAGTTAAAATGCTGCTTGTACACTTCTGATATGTTGTTATCAACATATCAGAAGTTATGTTGATAACTTCTGATATGTTATCATATCAGAAGTTCTTTATAATTTGGGTAAATATAAAGAACAGAATAAAGCAAAATGTGAAGGGGTGTGTGCGGGTGTGTACCCGTGTTCTCTTATTTTTACTGTCTATAAAATGGACAGTAAAATGTGATGTCAGAGTCCAGTTTCTATATGTTGACCAAGAGTTTTAGTGTTATTGCATGTGCTTTTTCTTTCTTCCTACCGTAGGTTTGAACTCATGACCGGCTGCATCAGCCACCGCCTGGCACGTCTCTGCAACCTTTTGCAGCAGGGCCGTCCCAGTAATGCTGACATGAGTGGATGTCCCTCCCCCGATTGGAACAAAAGCCAAGGCAGGGGACATCAGACTCAAAGTCAGCAAAGCTGCACCCAGCAGTGAAGTCATGATGACTCTAGAGAGATAAATAGAAACCAGTTCATTATTAAATATGACAGGAGTGCGCCTGAATTTTGTAAGTCTGAATAATATTTCCTCATGTTGAGTCTAGAGAAAGTAATATTTTTCAGAAAAGTAAATGCAACAATTCAATCTAATTATGTAAGAAACTGTGACAGGAAAAATAAGCAAGATAATAGATCTATATTCATGAATACTAGATATATAGGCCTGTCTCAATAACACATATTGCTTAATGACAATTTTGTCCCAGAATTTATTGCAATAAACGATATTGTTTATTGGAGACCATTTTCAAGTAATATATTGGTAATGGCATTATAATGCAAGAACACATTCTCAAATATCAATAAACTTTAAATTCTAATGAACATTTAACACTGGAAGACATTTTAGATATCCAAAATAAACAAAACAACAGAAAAAGCAAATAAAATTAATTATGAAGTCTCTGTAAAAGCTTGTTTAACAGAGCTAGTTGAGACCAATGCATTAGACTTAAGGCTTTTGTCTGCAAGAGAAAAGAGGAAAACAATAAACAATGCAAATGGAAATTATTGAGCTTGTTTTAATTTGTCATGCAATTAATTGATTTATTGCTTATTGTGACAGGCCATCTATATAATTTATTTCCACAACATTCATAGCTGTTCAGTTCAGAGATGTGAGATAAAAAAGAGACAGATACAGAAAATCATTCAACCAGTTTCAGCTCGCAACCAACCTGGTATCCTGGTCCTTCGTTTATTTTATCCTGTATTAGTTACTAATAAGGGTCTCAGTAAACATGAACATGGTTGAATAGGAAAAACGTTACACAGGTAAAGTGATTAGAATTATTCTAAATAGACATGAAAAACAAATATTCATACCTTAAAGTGAAAAAAGTTATAGGAATCAAAAGTAAATTAGATGCTGTTCCTGCAAACTTATGACTTAGATGAAGGTAAATTATACACTCTAAAATATTATACACTCTAAAATTTCACATTAATAAAATAACTTTGGTTATTAGTATTATTGAGAAAAAGCAAGAGGCTATTAAAAGACATATATTATTACAGAATCAATAAATTTTAGCCCATACCTGAATAATTTCCAACAGCAATGACCCTAGTTTCCTCCCCCCCAAAAATGTAAAGCAGAGTTTCACTTTTCACAGCTTTATATACACAGAATTTTGCAATAACTGGGTGGAGAGTGGCTCATACCTACATGACAAAAGTCAGACTTAACAGGAAGCTTGGAAAACAAGATAAGAAAATTACGTCAATCAGTTTTCTCCTCCCTGACTTATTCCAACGTGCATTTTAGAAAAAGGTACAAGTACCCAGTAAAAGGGAGTGGAGCATGATTAACGGTTTGTAAAATAATGAAATATGTGCCAGAACTTTCAATTCAACTAAAATTGAAAAAAGATTATTCAGAGGAGAGAATTGGTGACATCTGCTGTTCATTTTGTGGTACTTTAATAGTTTACAATACACTCCTGTTGATATAACCATCACTGCTCCCTACAGTTACATGTATTTACATTCATACTGGCATTTACACAATCTATGATGTTCTCACTTGTTTTTAAATAACATTTCTACTGTTCTTGCTCATCTGATTTTCTGCACTGGTGCAGAAGCAGATGATCATCAGTCCCTGTTGTTAATAACTCAAATAACCCAAAAATGCAAAGAAATCAATATAAATAACTCCATAAATTAAGTTGTATGGAAATAAAGTGAAAAACATTTTTTTCTAATATTGAGTACACATGTACATTATGTACATTTTTGAAAACGTAAGCCTACTCAGTGGCTTGTTTTTTGTATAATGGAGCCTTGGCGAAAATTCAAACTGGGAGACTCGACCAGCTTCACCACATCATCTAATCACTACGCCCGACCGCAGCCAATCCGGACCGGAGCTTCACGCCGCTCCAGCCAATCGTCGTCCAAAGACACCTTCAAAAGTCCAAGCTACCCTGGGGTCTTCCTGCTCGTCAGCCGTGCTTCGAACCTACGTGAACGCTTCTCCTACCTCTCCGACATTCAGTCAACAAGTTTCAGCTGCCTTCCGTCCGCCCAGATCCAGGGAGTATCCCTCACCGACCGGCCGCGCTCCTGTCGACTCCCCGCTACTCCTCACCAATCGAACCGCCCTCATCACGCCTTCCTTCGGCCTCCATCTGCGACGACGAGCGGAATTTTCCGTCCTCCCCTCGTTGACGTCGCAGTCCTCCGCTATCTGCCCGGTTCCCCGCTCCGGCTCACCATAGGCTGCTGCGGCTCATTGGCGCTGTCCCCCGCAGCAAGCGCTGGTTGTCTCCACGATCCGCCATCGCTGCACCGACGCACGTCGGCTCTTCCTGCTCGTCCCACCATGGACTCGATCCGTTGCCCGATCGTCTCTCCCAGTTCACCTCCGAGAGGACGTCGCATCAGACCGCTACGCTCACCTCCACCTATCTCGGCTCGCAGCTGGCTTGTCAGCCTCATCAACCCGCAGCTTCATCTGCGCCCATTGGGCGTCGTCTAGGTAAGACGTACCTGCTCCTGACTCGTTCATTCTCCCTTCGCTTTAGTCTCTGTCAGCGTACCAGTGCCTTTAACTCATGTTTACCACGCCTCCTATCGCCGGTCAGTCTTGGCATTTCCAGGGTCGCGACTAGCTCGTTCCGTTAGTTCCCGCTCAGGCCGCCGTAGCCCTCTCTTCCCTCTGTTGCTAAGATCGCTCCAAATTCTGTCAGTAGTTCCGGTTTGCATTTCAGCTCATTCTGGCCTCCGCCCCAGCTGCCGCTGGTCTCCTAATCGCAGCACCATTTTCTTTAAGCTTTTCATGACTAGTAGAGGGGATCCGCCTAAAGTTCCATATAAAACGCACCTGAAAACAAACGGAGTTATGGGCAATCTTTTATTTACAATTTCTCTTTCTGTAAAAAAAAAAAAAAGCCGTGCTGCCCCATTCTACTCCAGATCCATGCAAGCAGCCCATCCACACAGATGGCAGAGCGTCCGAGCGCTGCAGCTCCAAAATGGTGCAGTCATCAGGTATCTGAAAGAGAAAATACCTTAACTATGGACCCAGCAGGTAGATTACCCGAGAGCAGAGACGCAGCCTACCTAGATCCGCGCTTATCATCTGGTGAACCAGGTGGAAGCGTAACAACGCTGCAGGAACACACGAATGGCTTCATTAGTAGGTCCAGCATCCACAACAACCGCAATCCCAGCCATTGACCGTAGATGGCTTGACGATCTCAGTCGAGCAATCAGGAACACAAGCCACCCAGGCAGCCGACATACACGGGGAGAAACAGTCACGCACACACACCTTAGCAGCACCATCAATCACGGGCCGCTCCTGGTGCACAATGCGGGGAGGATGGTTCTCCTTCCCCCCCAGTCGGGCCAATGTCGCACCCCGAGTAGTCTGATCATCAGAAGCCGCTCGTAGGCTCTCTAATTTTGCAGCTTCATCGCAGCCAGACCGGATCTCATCTGCGTACTTTCCAGTCGTCAATCTTAACCTCCACCCTCGAACAGTTAGCTTCACCTGCACAGCGATACAAACTTCACGAGTCCTCTCTCAAGTGATTCATAGTTCACAACGCCGCTCGCTCTGACAGCTTTCTTTCCTCGTCATCCATTGGTTCCGACCCATATCAAGGAGGCACACACACAGTTGGTACGCAGCCATGCGCGCTAGGTGGTCAGCGTCATCTGTACAGCCGTCAGTTCGATTCACGCGACGGGATAAAACCAGCCAACGTTCTTCTGGTAAATGAATGGTCAGTAATTACCGCTGGAGCTAGTCGTAGCCGACCACAAAGCTCGCTCGTTTAAAACAAGCCTCCCGTTCCCCGATAATCCGACTGCTTACCACCAAGCCGGACCGTCGCTGGCAATACGGCTTACGAAGATCTAACTTCCCCGTTATGTGGCCGATTACCTAAAAGCGTCTCGGTAATCCCTTTCTGTCGGTCGCTACCAGCCGTTGGAGCAGGACGTATGGCGATCCTCATTGGCAGGAAACTAAACTCCGGCCCGACGTTGACTCTCGGTCTCGTGTACGTGCCCTAGTCTACCGCGCAGTAGGAATCCTGACTTGTTCTACCCTTTTCCTTGCGTTCTCTAAAGAGCTTTTGGGGGATTTACAGGCCCCTATTATTATTTAGCGATCCAACTTCGTCTCATTGCCCCAGCATAAGATAAAAACAGTCCAGGATTTCGAGAATTACATCCATGCATTCATCCGTAGTTGCATTAATTAATCAATTAGTTAAGCAGGATTCGTATATCCGTACAACTTAATCATATTACAGCAGATCACAGGCAGCCAGTCTGCCCCTCCAGGTCCAGTTGTAACTCCCACATCTGCCTCCGTGCAAAGCATTCCTACAGCTTCCCTTCTTCAGTTCTTTCCTACATCCGCAGTCTGCTCGCTGGAAGCAACTTTCACGCTAAGCTTTAGCAACCTACCACATCATCTAGTCTAGTCTGGTCGTCTAGTCTAGTCGAACCCCGCTGTGAATTTCTTCTCAAGGGATTTCTAAGCATAGCTCCTCTAATCCTGATAGCTGGAAACCCATCTCATTCCCATCACTTGGGAATCTCATCACTGCACACCAATCCGGCGCCTTCGTCCCCTACATCAGAGCTCCACTCATGCGCTTTCCTCCTAGCCTTCTATGGATTTCAGTTACGGAGTGAGTTCACACTGCATCTAAAGTATTCAATCAGTTAGAGACTATCTAACTCGATACTAAATTCTTCCCTGACCACTACAACCGCTGCCCGTTTCATCTGCCACCTCAGACTGATCTCAGCTGAGATCCTCCCCCTTGCCACTTCTCGGGCCATTCTTTTAGAATAGGCGTTGCCTCATCGCCATCGTCAGGCGTCCCTTCAGCTTCTCTCCTTCAGCTCGGCCGCTGGTCATCCCCGGCCTTCTCATCCTATATCCTACCAAATCTTTCAGCTGTGCTCGAAGCTCCACATGCAATGTCTGCAGGTGAGCATCTCTCCAAATAACTGGTGGTGGAGCCCTAGTCACCGTAAATAGCTACTAAATGGTGAAATTCTTCTTTTTGTTCATTGGTCCCACAGTGACACTTAGTGGTTGATTTGTGCTTTATTTTGAAGAGCGGTACATTTCTTCTTTGCGTATTTTGTGTTAGGCACTTCCTGTTTCGCTAACCACGCAGAGTCAGCGTTAGAGCCTGAAGAAAAAGAAAATTTGTAAAATAGCGCTCTTGGAAAGCAGAATGAGGTAGGAATGTGCGCAATTGTGTTTTGTGAACATTTATGTTTATTTATACATTATGTATCCTTTATTTATGCTACAGTTTTCACGGTGCCTGACAAGAAAGGTCAAGATTAAGCTGCACCCGTTCGGAACTCCCTGCATCTGGCTGTCCATTCCGAGAGGCCGCTACAGTCACCTCTAACATTTATTTCACACCTAGGGAAGCTAGCAGGGCCCAACAGGCCCTCAGCCCTGCCGGCTTGGCCTCGCAGTCCATCACGCTGCTTCGCCATCAGTCCCGCCAGCGTGCAGGCCCTATCGCCTATCAGTCTCGTCAGACTGCAGGCCCTGACTGACGCCTATCAGTCTCGTCAGACTGCAGGCCCCGACCCACGCCTATCAGTCTCGTCAGGCTGCAGGCCCTACCGACGCCTATCAGTCTCGTCAGGCTGCAGGCCCTACCGACGCCTATCAGTCCCGTCAGACTGCAGGCCCTACCGACGCCTATCAGTCCCGTCAGACTGCAGGCCCTACCGACGCCTATCAGTCCCGTCAGACTGCAGGCCCTACCGACGCCTATCAGTCCCGTCAGGCTGCAGGCCCTACCGACGCCTATCAGTCTCGTCAGGCTGCAGGCCCTACCGACGCCTATCAGTCCCGTCAGACTGCAGGCCCTACCGACGCCTATCAGTCCCGTCAGACTGCAGGCCCTACCGACGCCTATCAGTCCCGTCAGACTGCAGGCCCTACCGACGCCTATCAGTCCCGTCAGACTGCAGGCCCTACCGACGCCTATCAGTCCCGTCAGACTGCAGGCCCTACCGACGCCTATCAGTCCCGTCGAGCTGCAGGCCCCGACCGACGCCTATCAGTCTCGCCGAGCTGCAGGCCCCGACCGACGCCTATCAGTCTCGCCGAGCTGCAGGCCCCGACCGACGCCTATCAGTCTCGCCGAGCTGCAGGCCCCGACCGACGCCTATCAGTCTCGCCGAGCTGCAGGCCCAACCGGCGCCTATCAGTCTCGTCAGACTGCAGGCCCAACCGACGCCTATCAGTCTCGTCAGACTGCAGGCCCAACCGACGCCTATCAGTCTCGTCAGACTGCAGGCCCCAACCAACGTGGTGCGCCTATCAGTCATCCGACTGCAGGCCAGCCAGGCCTCGGCCCGGCTCCCTCTTTTGGGGGGAAGACTATCCCGAGCTCGCCGAGCAGACCGCCTGCTCACGGCGCTCCTCGGCTCACGGTCTTCTGCCGGGTCCAAGCGCCAAAGAAATTGTACCATTAAATCTTTTTAACTGCTATTTTCTTCTCTGTGTGAGTCTCTCCAGATTGAAATGGAGCCTTGGCGAAAATTCAAACTGGGAGACTCGACCAGCTTCACCACATCATCTAATCACTACGCCCGACCGCAGCCAATCCGGACCGGAGCTTCACGCCGCTCCAGCCAATCGTCGTCCAAAGACACCTTCAAAAGTCCAAGCTACCCTGGGGTCTTCCTGCTCGTCAGCCGTGCTTCGACCCACCTCCTCCCCTTCTCCACCTTCACCATGAAGGTCGTCCTCCAGGATCCCTTGTGCTCTTCCTCTCCAAGCTCCGCTCCACCACCAGTTTCGGTCCCGGGGGGAAGACTATCCCGAGCTCGCCGAGCAGACCGCCTGCTCACGGCGATCCTCGGCTCACGGTCTTCTGCCGGGTCCGAGCGCCAAAGAAATTGTACCATTAAATCTTTTTAACTGCTATTTTCTTCTCTGTGTGAGTCTCTCCAGATTGAATTACTCTGACACATTAGCAAGTTTTTGGTGTGAAGTTATATATATATATATATATATATATATATATATATATATATACTGTATATGATGCTGCTGTTAGATCTGAATTTCCCTTTTGCAGGACAAAAAGGCTGTTTCCATTCTATTCTGTTTGATTTTGATTTTGAATACAAAATCAAACAATTTGAAAGCCAGTTATGTTTTATAAATTCCTGAGCTGTTTTTTGATGTATAGGGTGTTCAAACAGACTTTGCTGCTGTTTGTCTGATTTCACAGAATGGAAACAGGATTTAAATGGACTTTTGTTTAACTGATGAGAGTCTTTTTGTTGCCTTTAAAAGCTGTCATGGGTGGACATGCTGTTGTGCTTTGGATAATTTTTCTGCTCAATAATTCAAATCCATTTAAGACAAAGTCTCAATGTAATGGCTTGTTATTCCTTTTCAAAAATGCCTTATACAGAGCAGAATTCAGTGCTCCAACACAGACGCAGTGCTTTTTCCCATGGATGGCATTTTTTCTCAGTGTCTTGTTATGGAATAGTAAACAATGACCTTAAATGAGGCAATTGAGGCCTACTCTTATGTTGTTCTGGGGCATTTTCATTCCGAATAAACACTGATAGACTGTTTGAGTAATTAATAGTCCTGGGAAAGTTCCCCACTGCATTTTATTTGTGGATAATATGTGGATAATAATCTCGTTGCAGTTTGTTGGAGTCCCAAAGCAGTAGAAATTTGTTAATAACACATTCCCGACTGATAGATGCAAATTATTTTGTTTTATTTATTCTACATATCTGGCAGTAATTAGCCAGATATGTTGCCAGCGAACTGGAACACAACTTTCCCAAAAATATGGTTAGCTTAGCAACAATCAATTCATGATTTAACAAGGAGGGTAAATACCTTTGGACATAGCTAGTTTTGATTGCTTTATCTATTCAACATAGCAAGTTGTTTGTATACGCTAAGGTTAAATTTGTCTTATGGTAAAATGTGTTTGCAATTCTTGAACAAAAACAGAAAATAGCATGTTTGTGGAAGGTCATATACTTTTTTACAGCACCATATTATAGAGCAGATACATAGACCATTAAAAACTACAAAGGGGAATTTTTGTGGTTAAACATGAAAACCATGTGACTTTTAAAGCAATTATAAAGAATTTTATTATCAAATTGAACGGTAATGAAAGGTAAAAGGTTTCTCTACTACTATGCAAACTTTAGGAAATACTTGGATCTCTCAATTTTTGTAGGTAAACCTTCTCTATATGTACAGAAAGTTTAGTCAAAACTTTACATTGTCACAGCCATGCTTTTTTGCAGAATACTAATAAAGGAAAATGTACTTTTCCATAGCTGATCTAAGAAAAACAAACAAACAAAAATCTGCTGGAGCAAAGTATCATCACAACAAAAATACAATTGTATGGTGAGTCATGTTCACACAAGCCTTCCCTTGTTGAGAGACTCTATGATGTCAGACTGACAGTAAAACAGTGCAGATATATTTCAGTTTTTCCCCCTTTCATCAGTTTTCCATGTGCTTTTTGGTTTGTTTGCGTCGCTCCTCACCAGTTGCTGCCTGCATTAAAATTTCAGTGTAATTTGCATCTGTGCTGTTCAGTTTCTGTTGGGAGGAGCCAGCTGAGGTATGTGCATCTGCGTGAATCAGAGGGTGGGTGTCTCCAGCACAGGAGGGCAGCAGAAAGCAATAGAGTTGGAGAAATGAGTGTGTGTGGGGGACAAAGAGAAGAAGCACAGGAGAGGATTTAATGCCTTATGCTCCCCTCTTACAAGCGAGTATAACCAACAGCCTGGTGAGTTTTGAGCTTATAAAGATTAATTTATCTTATAGAATGAGATGCTAAGCTGTTAATTTAGTATGATAATAGTAGATTGATGTATATAATAATGTGGTATCACATGCTTCTGCTGGAATTCTCTGTTGATAAAGATTTCTATGAAATTCTGTTCATATAATACACTTTAAGCTTTTATGGTTTGGAGCACATACATTTTAGATGGATATCGCTTTTAAATTACATGAACATCATATAATCATAGTCAGTTCAGCTAATATATAAAAACCTTATCATGAGCTTGTTTAAATTAGACTGAATACTGAAATAAATCACCTTTTAATGTCTTGACACTCTTGTTAGCTGGTGAAAAATTGTTCCAGTTTTACAGTCAGTGTAGTTGTTCTATTGTGTGGAACTATGGGACTGTGAGGAATACAAAATATTTCTTTCATAAATCTAGTGAATAGTTATTTGTTATGTGTTATTGTATTATGTATTAGAAATCAAGGAAGTGAGATGTACAGTACAGACCAAAAGTTTGGACACACCTTTCTAATTCAATGGGTTTTCTTTATTTTCATGACTGTTTATAAGGCAAGAAATCCTACTTATTAACCTGACAGGGCAACACCTATGAAGTGAAAACCATTTCAGGTGACGACCTCTTGAAGCTCATCAAGAAAATGCAGAGTGTGTGCAAAGCAGTAATCACAGCAAAAGGTTGCTACTTTGAAGAAACTAGAATATAAGGGGTATTTTCAGTTGTTTTATACTTTTTTGTCTAGTGCATATTTCCACATGTGTTATTCATAGTTTTGATGCCTTCAGTGTGAATCTACAATGTCAATAGTCATGAGAATAAAGGAAACTCATTGAATTAAAAGGTGTGTCCAAACTTTTGGTCTGTACTGTATTTTATTTATACTTTTCTACTGTTAAAGACATTTAAATTCAATTAGTCACATCTGCTCTTATTGGATGTCAGACGAATGTTTGCTCAAGTCTTTTCATGTGCTGACTTGGAATAATAATTTATGTACGTCTCCTCCAGTCGGCAGGATGCGACTAAGTGTGTGAGTTTGGTTGTGAGAGGACTATTCAAACCATGAAACACTAAATGTTTCATGTTCAAACTTTAATTTGAAACATTTGACAGAGGAGTTAATTAGTGTTATCTCGTAAATGTACAGGTATCCCAAAATTATGCATACCTGTAACCTCTAATAAATTGTTTCACAACAGGAAATGACAGGCGTCTTTCAAATGATAACAAAACAATGCAAATGAGCATAATTTTAAAAAAGCAGCTGATTTGATTTACATTTTATTGAAAACTTTTAAAATGCATTTATACCTTTGACAATAATCATTGTAATATCTTAACTGGCATCATATCAATCAAACATTTTCCTGCTTAGCAGCTTTCTTCACATATATTTCCACTGGCTGTGACCTGCATGTAAAAAATGTTGCATCACAGTTGATTCAGCAATTAAACATGAGTTTATTGTATTTTGAAGCAAGAAAACAACAAATATTTCCTATGGCGCTAGGTAAAACATGCAAATAGAACTTTAAATGCTCATTGTTGTTCTCACATATTTGTTAACAGGTAAATGTAAATTAGTAACTCAATTATAGCAGCGTATAAGTGTCCTAGAAGTCAATGCTAATGTAGGGAAAGTTGAGCCTAATCCCTGAGTGTGTAGTGGTTAAATGTTATTTATTTGTTAGTTTCAGCAAACAGGCAGCTTCATTAACAGTTACTGGTGATGAGACTTAAAAGTGGTGCTGCTTTAATTGTTTTTGTGCTAGGAGAAATGAGATAAGATGGAATAATTTGTTATTTGAGCAAAAGGTATTAATTTATTTGAGTAAATATTTATATGGAGCAAGCGAAAGCAATTCAGCTCAGCTGTAACAACTGTTGATCAACAGAGACACTTATTGTTGCTCTCATATCTGTTTACAGTGGTCAACAATAGAGAAACTTGCAATACCACATTTAATCATTGTTATTTATTGTGCAACTTTAGGTACAATGAGTTGGTAGAACTTGGATATAAATGTTTGTTCAGCAGCAGATAGCCATCTGACATTTTGCGAAACAAAATCGTTGAAATGTATAAAAACAACTTTATGGATTAAAAGTAAGCAAATTATTAACCAAGAGTAAATTTTCAAATGCTGTTGTTAGCCAAAGCAAGACTTCAGCTGACTCATTTCCGTTAGAGAACTGATGGTTTTGTCTTTCTTTCCCTTCCTCATTCAGTTTCTAACCATTTTTGCGAACTTTTTGCTGCAAAAACGATCACTGACCACATATGTGCATCTTTAACTGTGAAGGACTTTATGTTTTAGTGATAGTTTCAAATTTTATAGTGCAGGATAAGTAGTTCAGTCAAGGCAGCACTGAGTTTGACTATAATATGTTAGCACCTCTGAGGTGTTAATCCCTTCTGTCCATGCAGTATTTCTCAATAGGAATGCGGCTAGACAACATTAACAGGCTTTAACATGCTGTAAGCGTCAAAAGCCCAACCTTTTTTTTTTTGTTTTGCTTCTGTAACTCTTAAGAGATGACTACCCTGGAACAGTTCAAAAAGATTTCACAGCGATTACTTTGCCTGTCCTATACAATTAAAGGTAGTTTTAAATGTTTCACTAGAATTGTGTCACAAAATGTTGAGGAGCAGGCCCCAAATACAGAGAAAAGGCAGAAGGTACAGTAAGACTATTAACTTAGAAATATGAGGAATAAAAACTACATAAAATCAAAGTGAAAACATAACAATCACAAGGTCTAGGAGACATGTAACAGTATGATATTACAAACTAACGATAAAGCTAAGCTGAAGAGTTGACATAAGGGACAGGTCGTTGATTAGAAACTATGCTGCTTTGAAGAAAGGCAAGTGGCTGAAGCTTAACTAATATAAAATGGGTGAAAATACTTATACACAGGGAACATGGAAGCATAATATAAACACCAAAATTAAGCAAAACACACAAAGTCCCAAAGATCAAGACGAATTGTAGTCCAAAGACAACTTCTTCATTTTTCAAGGCTATTACCAGCTGAAAGGGTTATTGTTTCTGTACAGATGGTAATCAGTTCCCAGAGACTGTTGATGGAAACAAGTCAGAACAGAACGTTGAAGGTGTCTGCTTTCAAGAATACTGTTGTAAAAATTTAATCTCCTGCCGTCTCTGCCAGATTGTTTATTTTAGATCTTTTAATGCTAACTTAATTTCATGCAATAACTTTTAGGGTGCAGTAGGGTTGTAATTTGTCTTTAAAAAGTATAGACTAAGTAATCTGTAAAAGTGTTTCACCCATGAAAAACAACAATAATTAGTTCACGAAACGTTTTCGCTCTTGGCTCTTTCTGATAATGTTAATCCTAAAACAAAATTAATCAGTTTTGCGATAAATGTCTGAACTATTCATATAGCTTGAGTTTTTCTCTAATTTTAATATTAATACTACATGCATTAATATATTTTACAGAGATTTTCTGTGATAGACCAACACAAAGTAGTGCATAATTGTTAAGTGGAAAGAATAATAATTTATGGTTTTCCATTTGTTTAAAATCAGAAAATTATCAAAATGAGCAGCAAACTGCCTCTAAAGTCACAGTAAATTATATCTAAACTCAGCTGTTCTTCGAAGGCCTTAGAGATTGTTTTTAGAGAATATTAGACAGCATCATGAAGACCCATGAACAAAGCAGGTCAGGGTCAACTTGTGGTGAAATTTAAGAAAAGAGTTACCAGTAGGTTATAAAATAAAATCTCATATTTTGGACTCCTCACAGAGCTCTGTTCAATCCATCATTTGAAATGAAAAGTGTATGGCTTAGCTGCAAACCTGGCACTCAACTTTCTAATTATAACATACAATGAGTTTAAGTTTTTCATAAATCTGACTTATTTCTTATTTCAGCCGTCTGATGTTCAACATGGTGTTCACCCCCAATGTCTCTGAGGGTCCGTTATTCTGCCCACTGCTGAAGCGGATGAGAGAAGACAATTTAAACAACAACACACAGGTCAACCTGGTCGTGGTTTGCATCCATGGCATCTTCTCCTCCCTGGGAATTTTGGAAAATGCCTTGATCATTTGGGTTTTGGGATTTCACCTCCGGCATCGAACCGTGGCCTCCATTTGGATGCTTAACCTGGCCATGTCTGACTTCCTGGCCACCCTGACTCTACCGTTCTTTACCTTCTACTTTTATTCCTCCCATAGCTGGGAGCTCGGATACCCACTCTGCATAGTACAAACTTCCATCTTTTTCTTCAACATGTTTGTTTCAGCCTTCCTACTGGCAGCCATTTCATTGGACCGTCTGCTTCTAGTTTCCAAGCCAGTGTGGAGCAAGAATCACAGGTCGGTGGCAGGAGCTTGGAAGGTGTGCGCTCTGGGCTGGCTGTGGGCAGCGTTAAATACCCTACCTTACTCCATATTTCGTTCAGTGATTGTGAAGACTGATGGGAGGAAGTTATGCTACCATAATTTTGCTTTGTATTTATCCAGTAAGGATTCATTAAAAGTGGACTGTAATGTGAGGCAGGGGGCAACAGCCATCTCCAAGTTACTGTTAGCTTTCGTCTTCCCTCTAGTGGTCATTGCAGGGAGCTACATCAAAATTGCCCTAAGCCTGAGAAACAGACACAGAAGGAGAAAGCAGAGTACCGGCAAACTGGCTGATATGCTGACTCTGCCTGGCTACGATGCACATTCAGGAATGGCTAAAACAAATGGCGTTAAGTCTTTGACTTCTGGTTCCTCATTTAAGTCCAAATTAAACAACCTGTCTCCCGTCATCTCCAGTCCATCATATCAGAGCCTGGTGAAACTTTCTCAAAGTTTCACCAAAATGGTGACGTCTGTGATTGCAGCATTTGTGCTGTGCTGGGCTCCTTATCACATTTTCTGCATTCTAGAAATGACAGCCCAGTACAATGAAAAAATCCTCAAATTAGTGCAAGAGGGCCTTCCAGTGTCTGCAACTTTTGCTTTTCTGAATCCAGTTTTGAACCCTGTCCTGTACGTCTTCAGCTGCCCCCACTTCTGCGTGAGAATACGACAGAGTCTGGGAGCAGTGTTTGATGGGCTTGTGGAGGAGGGTGAGGGGTTACTGATGACTCCGGCCAGGAACCTGCAAGCTTACATTAGGCGGAGAAATAGTCGAGATGTGAGCTTTGCACCGCCAGGGTCACCAAAGTCACCAAAATCTTCATCCTACCAGCCTCCTGGTGCACAGCTACCATTGCATCTGCTCTCTAAAGACCTTAGAGGCAGTCAAGCAGATCAAACAGCACAATAAGTGGAAAATGGGATGGTGACTAGCTAAAACATCACTCTCTTCTTTGAGATCATACTTTTATCACATACAGTATATCATACTATTCTCATTGTGATACTAAGGATGAATCCAATTTTACACCTTATCTGCAAAGGATAAAAAGCTTGCTGAACATGTTTCTTTTTTTGTTTGCATGATGGCCTATGTCCTATTACAAAGTTAGCATAAAAATATCAAAAATAAAATATTTATCTAAAACAATATTGTTATTTTTTTTTTCTCCGAAGAGGTTTTGCAGCGCTAGTGGCTCGTATTTTTTTGACAGTAGGCAGACAGGAAGGAGGGTGAGGAGAGGGGGGAAGACATGCGGCAAAGGTCATCGGGACCGGGAGTCGAACCCGCGACATCCGCGTCGAGGACTAAGGCCTCCAAACGTGGGGCGTGCTAACCCCCTGCACCACCACAACACGCCCCACAATATTGTTATTTGTGTTTTTGGTGGACTAAGAGGGTTTTTTTTTCATTTGATTGTAACAAAAATAATTCATGTAAATGTTCATATGATGAATGCAGATGGGGTAAAATTGCATAATTCAAGCTACTAGGTTGTGGAAAAATGCCTTAAATATGATAAATGACAACAAGCATTATACACAGACCACATGTTGCTTGATGGCTTGAAGGCAAATTTGTGACAATAGTCTACAAGAGGCTATACAGTCAATTTTTTAGTTATTGTTTCAAACAAATGTTTAATATTTGTTTTAAAGTCCTCTAATGACACTCATCTACTCTGATAGCCTCATCGACTGTGTTATATGTTATGAACATCCATTATCTATGCACACTTATCCCTACAGGGTCACAGGGGACCTGATGCCTATTACTAGCAGCCATTAGGCAAGAAAGAAAATGAGTACATACTGGACAGGTTGCTAGGGCAATACAGAGACACACAGGACAAACAACCAGGCACACACCCATACCTATAGTAGTTTAACCAATTAGCTTGCATGTTTTTGGACTATGAGAGAGAAGGGAGAGAATCCAAGTACATGCAAATTCCATCTAGAAAGAGCCCAGACCAGGATTGCAATGTTGCTTACCACTGTTACTTCCAGCCACCAGAGGGCAGGATAGGGCCGATGACATGAATAGCAGTGAAGTGAGAAAGTAGGATTATGCTCTTCAGGTCCTGTTTTCCAGGATCACTTCAAATCTGAGCTGCTGAACATCTGACCTGCTCTCTGAGTGATTGCATTTCATCTTACCTGATATAAATTTTGATTAACCATCTCATCACCACCACTGCAGTTATGTGTCGTTTTCACACTCTGGTGGACACAGAGGCTTTTGCATAATGTAGGTCACAGCATGGGATTATCACAAAGGTAGTTCTAATTTAGATAGAATATTACAGAGTGAAGATTCTGAGAATAAACACAAACCGGGATTAGGCCTGGATCAGCTTCTACATTCCCATGAGCCATTCCCTTCCAACAAACTGTTGTTCTCTTCCTCCTTTTTGGATGAATATTTCCTTCTATAAGTTCATATTGATATTTGTTGGACTCATAATTACAGTTTAGTGGCTTTTTTGTAAATCTTTTCAATATTAACTAAGAGAAAACTTTCACAATTTTCTTTTTCTTTAGTTTGAGGCTATGGTGATTTGACTCAATCTTTAGTTAGAATGTTTAGGTAACATTCACAATCAACAGGTTGTGTTAGGCAACCTTCACACTTATTGGTTCTCCTGGTGAAAATGATTTAAAATAAAAGCACATCTTAATCAATTAGAATTCAACCTTTAATTTAAATATATTTAGTCAGTGGAGAAATCATTAAAAAGATGAAAACAACAAAATAACATGTTATGATTTCTAAAGCTCCTAGTGTAAGATTCTGATACTGCTGATTTGAACTTTTTTTTTTCAGGCATTTCGCAATTTTCACCAGAAGCTCCACTAACTGAGAAGGCTGCTGCATGAACCAAGATTCATCCATAATTTTACATCCAGATCAATGGTCCGAGCATGTATTTGAATAAAAAAAAAAAAAAGAATTTCTCAGAGAGGTCATGATTGGAGTAACACAGATGGAATAAGACGCCTAACTGCATGTTTCAGGTGGATTAGGGAACAATAATTAAACAGCAGAAGAAAAGTGAGAACGTCTGAATGCAGAAGATGCTTAAACTGATTCAACCAGAGAGAGAGAGCGATATATTATGTAAAGTGCTGTAAAAACAGCTGGTACAGATGAGATATGAGAAAAGAAGGAAAGAGAGGTTAGGGAGGAGGAGTGTTGCTTTAAAAGGGTTTAGAGCTCGGCTGCCGTACTTATAGCTGGCAGATGCTGACAAGAGTATTAGAGCTGAGTTACGTGGTCGCTATTTATCTTAATCATCATGTATTTAAGAATATGCTCTTTCACACACACGCGCGCACACCCCCACTAGTGCACACGCCCCCACGCCCACACACACACCCACACACACATTCAAAAGAGTGAAGTGTCATTGCTGGAAGGCATCTGTAAATTAAAAATCCTGAGAGGAAGGTTATGATACATTTACATGTAAGGTGAGAGCTTCCATACCTGAATATTCACATCCCCCTCTAGGGCTTTTTCTCTGAACATAATAAAATTCTTACAGCATGAGTCAGCTCTACTGTCAAACAAATAATGACTGTTGTACTGTTACAACAATGCTTTCCTTTCTTTAGGTAATGGCTGCAAATGCATTTACTCATTGTTAATTTACCCTTATTTTATGTAATAGACTTTATGTCTGCTTGCTGTGAGGAATTGAAAACCAAAGTCAAATTCCTTGTTTGTGCAGGTAATTTAAGCCAATAAAGCTGGTTGTGATTGTGATTCAGTTTAAATCACTCTAAAGCCAAAATAGGTTTTCTTGTAAAACTGCCCTGCATTTAACACCATCCATCTTTCTGTTAACTCTGACTTACTTTCCTGCCTCTGCTAAGAAAAGCCATAACATGATGCTGCCACCACCATGTCTCACAGTTGAGACAATGTAATAAATGTGATGTGACCTGTTAGTTTCCTGTCTCAAATAGCTGACTTATCTGCAGTCATGTTGCTATTTGTCCACTAACGTTCTTTACAAGACCTCTGAAACCTTAACAAATCTTCTTTATTTATCCTGAGATAAAATGGCGCACTCTATTTACTGACTGCAATTTCTGAAGAGAATTTGTTTTTGTTAGGGATTTCAGAGTAAAACACACTGAATATACATGGTTGTCAAACTTTTCAGAGTTTAATTTGCAGAACAAAAACAAACAAACAAACAAAAAAAACATTATAAACTACTTTGTTTTGTTTGTCACAAAAATATCCCATTAAAATATATTGAAGTATATGGTTGTTGCATGGCAAAATGTACCATCTGCAAGGTGTCTGAAAACATTGGAAAGAGACTGAAACAGCAGGTGTTTACCCAGTTCTTATTTTGGATATTGCTTTATTTATAATTTAAATATTAACTGTTGCATATTTACTGTTATTTGTTGTTATATCATTACTCAGTGATATTTTAGACTTAGACTTAGACTTAGACTTAGACTGACTTTGTCATTTTGCATGCACAGGGTGTATACAGAACGAAATTTTGTTGCATGCGGCTCAGGACAGTGTTTTGAGGTTCCAATGTTGTGAGGTTACTCCAGAATAAAATAAAATACAGTATAAAATATGAATATAAATATGAATATAAAATATAAAGTGCAGGACTGACAGTAAAATGGAAGTTACTTAGCTATGTATATGTATATTTTAGTGTAATTTTCAAATTTGATCAATGTTACACACTGCAGTGCATCTTGTATCTGAACAAGTCAGTAGCATAACATATGCTATTGATTTGCTATAATAGGTCATCCATGAACCGTCTATCAGGGCTATTTGCTTTACACACTGAGATTTGGGCAGAAGAAATCATCTAACAGCAGAAGCTTTGCCTACACAAACTCCTACCTCCTTTGTGCTAAAAAACAAGACTATTTATCATGAAGTATTTAAAGCTGACTGACATTTCCTAATAGTTTTTCATTTTTGCAGAGTGAGAGGGACTTCTTGAGTGCACTTTTTAAAATTTGGACAGATTTATTATCCAAGTTCCTGGAGGTTGCACAATTAAGGTCAGAGTGAAAACAGTTCAAGAAGTTCCTCAGTTGATCTGTATTGCAAATGTGTTGCATTTGTGAACTCAACATTTCTCCCAACACTTAGATCTTATTTTAAAAACTTTGAAAACAATCCGTCTCACATAGCATGTTTGCAGAAAGTTCAACTACAAAGTCAATGTCATCAAGTCATGTGGCAAAGCTCTTGTTTTCTGACATTTCAGAGGAACTAACATAATGTAAAGCATGCAATGATATACATGTGTGCATATGTATTAATTCAATTCATTAATACATTTGCATTAATATGCATTATTATGAAATATGTGATATCTTATACAATGTGTTTTGTAAAGAGGAGAGGTCTAATGTGTCATCTGACAGTTAAGATGAAACAGCATGTCCTTAATAATGAAGCCTTGGATCTTATTACAAATTTGTAACAGCCATATATCTTCACAGCATAATTCATTCATACAGGTAAACCCAAAAATGTTCTTATCCCTGACATTAACAATCTAAAATCTGATTTTGGTAGAAATAAATAATTTAAGGTTTAAGTGTACATTACTTAAAGAATAATAACCCACAATAAACCTGGAGAGAAGTCAGACTTGTACTCACAATTTTGGTCTGCAACTGAGTTACAATTTCAGGTCCTTTTTTCCCAAGTCTCTAAAGCAGCCGCAATGTAAATTGAAAAAATTAATTGTGAAGACAGTTAAGTACAAAAGCTCCCTCTCCTTCTTGTGGTTCCTCCTTTATGAACTCTAAAAGGGGAAAGAGCAGTTTTTCATAAGTGGTTTTCTAAACTGCCATATTTCACAACAAGCTGCTGCAAGAAAAATATCTCGCTGTTGTGACTTGCTCAGTTTTTAAAAGTGGGTGTTTTGCTTCAAGACTTCCTGTCTCTTTGAATTAAGCACCAAAATAAGCCTCTTTCATTTCTTTCACTGTAACAGAAATTGCAAGTATAAAGATGGAGGGCAGGGGCAGTTCCAAACTTGGGGATTTCCAAATAATAAGTTAATACATTCACATGTTTTCAGTTGTTAGAACTTCAGCCGTGTGACATTTCTCTTTTCAGACAATTACATCAATAAATGTTCCCACATAAATCAACACAACAGTGCTGTATCCCTTTAAAAAACAAAACCACAGAGTCCCATTATTCTACATCTTTCCTTAAAAGAAAGCCAGTCTTCATCAGAGCAGTAGACTTTTTTTCTACCCGAGTCACCATATACTTTTGGACGCATATTCTATAGAATGGATGTTTGGAGGTGAGCTCCCACTCTGACTATCCCAAACAGATACATTTGACAGCAGTGTGAGTCATTTGAGCCAGAAATTGAAGGATTTTAATATGATGAAATTACAAAATACTTGTACCTTAATTTGGACTTTCGCACCAATGACCAATGACTTCACTAGATGGATGTTGTTCAAAATAGAATGTTAAGGCCATTTTGGTTACATATTTGGTTTAAGAAGTGACTAACTGTTGGACCCAGAGCACTTAAACCTGTTATTATGCTGCCTGACTTGACATTTGAACAACATAAAGGATTGTTGTTGATATTAATTGAACATGACAAATTTAGTAAAGTCCATCTGGAGATAGAACAAGCTATTATTATTGAGTGTAATAAGTTGAATTTACAAAGTTGACTCACATGATTAAAGCATGCCATCAAGTTTGGCAGAGGCCTTGTAACAAGCTATTCATTTGAATCAGGTTTGTTGGAAAAGGGTTGCATCTAAAACCTGCACGACAGTGAATCTCAAGGACTACAGCAGTATAGATTCCTAGTCTCTACTCTGATATGGGCTATGGGTTCTGTCTGTTTCCCTTCAGGGAGTCTCTTTGGTATGTGAGTTCTTTTGTAGGATGGCGGCTTGGCCGTGCGCCTGGCATACCAGGGTGTGTTTCTATGATTTCGGTAATTGGTTACGCATGTGGGACGATGCTTTACTAGCAATATCTTTGTCAGTGAGCCAGTGCCGCTGGTTTCGCACCACAAAGATGCGTGAGAATGAGTTCCCTGATGAGTTCATGGACTGTGCTATGTCTCATGCTATGGTGCGCTCTCAGTCTGTCTGGGAAAGAAGCTACAGGTATAAACAAGAACTTCTTTTTTCTTTGCTTCTTAATGACTTTCCTGCGTATTTGTCTCATAGTGAGTTGATAGCAGAACTGAAAGCTGATTCTTTTCTGAAACTGCTGTTTGGACTGGTGTGTCCTAAAAGTTTGATTACTTTCTCTAACACCCACTGTTAGTGAGAGACTTGGTGCCACACTTTGGCTTTGTTGAAGATATTGTGTTAAAGTTGTTTCGTTTTTTCTGGAAATCCTGTTCCTTGGACAGAATTTGTGTACTGTATGTTGTTGTTATTCTAATTATGTATCAGATCCTTCAAAATGAACAGGAACAAAAGCAACCATTTTCTCATTAATGCTATATAAGCTTTCTCTTTAACTCATATTTCTCATGAAATGTCCTGGAAACGAAAGATTGAGATGGGTTGTCCTTTTGATGCAAGAAGAGGGACAACTTGACATGAACTTGCTGTCAGGTAGCTGTCAGTGTCTACTGCTGTCAAGTAGATGGGTTAAACAACCAATCACAAACTACCATTCCACCATGAGAAAGAAAACATTCAAAACAGATGTCAATCTTTCCATTAGTGGGTGTTTAAGCATAGTCTCACTAACATTAGATTCTGCAGAAGACAAAGAAATGATAAAACTCCCAAAAGTTAGACTTAAGATCACTCACTAAAAGTCCATGAATTTAAAATAATTATAAGGACACAATGTCTTGTAAAGGATGTTTTCCGGGTTTTTTGAGAGGACAACAGAAAAGCACAGAATGGTTGTGCGTCTAAACAAACATTCTTCTTCAGCCAACTGAGACCAAGCGCTCTGAGATAAAACAGTAACAGTGGTCTTTTTTGCTCCAGGTTTAGACACCTGGAGCTCTGTCACTTTGGTTTTGGAACCAGTTTGTTAATGCAAAAAGGACACTAAGAGGTTATTCAATACACCAAAGCATACCTTAAAAATTAAGAAAAAAACTGAAGAAACATAATCAGCCCAGGCTATGACACAATCAGGTCAGGCTGTTTTGGTGGATCAAAGCTTTTTGAAAGTTCTGACACTCAAAGGTTCTCCAAGACTCGCTTTGCTCCCTGGAGCAAGTCAACTCCTCGCCCTCTCAAAAAACAACTTTTAAGCAATGTGGAAGCTGTTACCAAGAGCTTTCTCTTCTCTGACATCAGAGACTTTCACAGATGTGTGATTCTGCACTGAAAAAGGAGAATAGACTTCCAACTTAAAAAAAGTATTTTGTTACATGAAATCGAATTAAGGTTGTCTAACTTACTTTACATTTGTTTAACATGACAGCGTGATAAACTAAATGTATTTTGTTGGATAATCTTAACGTGGTCACCTGTAACAAATTAACTCTCTTTTTTTAAGTTGGATCTCCTGTATTCTTTTTTCAGTGTGACCAATTTTTTTTTTCTTAACTCAAACAAACTTTGTGACAAATATTGCTTTGCATATTTAAGGTATTTTAAACCACTACTGAACAGAAACAAGTTCTCAATTTGAATTTTGACATGATGAATGTTGAAAGAGTGTGCTAAAAGAGAACTTCTGAACTATTTTAATAAAAAGGGAAGAAGATGGCTAACCTTTGTGATCTTATCCTTTGTCTCAAAAGAGAGTTTGATGCACCTGCAAATGGCTTTCATATGAAGAAAAATATTCGTTTGGAGCCTGGGAGGTCACAAATACATATTCTGTTATAAATAAATAAATTTTAAAATCCAAATGGCCAGCTGAAGAGAAAAAGAGGCCAACATGTCAGTGGAAATGAAAGGACTAAAAATCTAGGGATGCTATACATGCTTTGAGAAAATTTGTGTTTCTAAAAGCTGAAGTGTGAGTTTGGCTGGTTTGACAGCACAATAATCTGATGACAACAGCAAAGCTGCAAAGAAAAATATCAAGATACTGAAATACACGAGTCAAGCTCAACTTGACTGAAATGTTTTGGTGTGGAGTCATCTTCTGATGTTAATAAAGATTGGCCAGTGAGACGGTGATGTAGCATGAGAGGCACAGATGAAAATTAAGATGAATCAAGGATGATAAGAAAGAAGACAGTAGGAACTAATCAAAATGACAAGAGTAATTTGTGGTTAGCAATAATACACATGTGCATAATTTGAATTTATGAATGCCATGTTTTACTGTTGTGCCACTTAAATGTCATTGCTTATTTTTTTTCTATGTAACAGCCTGATGTGAAATACATTAACACCGCCCACTGTGTCTGTTACAGCAGAGTCTACTCGAAGTTGTTAGTAATCAAAATTTCTTTATTGTGAAAACTTTAGCAAGAATGATGTCTCTTTTTTTCATTAAACAAATGCGATGATTTTTGAAGCAGAGTTTTTTTTTTTGACTGTTTAAACACAGGCTCTATTGACCAACATAAACATTTTTTTTGTTTCCCACAAGGTTTAGCTACATAAATCTGTGAAGCCAGATGTATTTCATCCATAATCTAATTAAAAGAGGATGTTTTGGTAAGTTGTTACATATTGGTAAGACTTGTTTCTGTTTTGCTTATATTGTAGGATTATAATAAATGTTCAAAGTGATTACAAATGCTTGTAATGACACACCCAGCTATTGCACCGTGCGTGTTTGGAACGGTTGAATTTGACACATTTTTTCCCATGGAAAGAGATTTCTTTCTTTTAGCCGGGCCGTTTCTTGTGTACATTTTTAATGTGGCCTCTAAAGCCAGATCGTTCACAATTCTTTAAAAATTATAATAGAATATACATTATAACACATCAATGTATGTCAACAGGACATCTTTACACTCATGCACAGACATCCTGGGGAGCAGTTTGATATATAAATCAGTACTTGGACTATTATACTATTATTGTACATATGAACTTTTAGAATATGGAAGAACCTCAGTGCTCGTTCTGTTGAACCTCAGCGCAGCATTTAACTCTGTTGAACATGAAATTGATGCAACAGGAGAGCTGTGAGGACTCTATGGTACTTGATTGGTTTGAATCCTATTTAAAAACAGGGCCTTTGTTGTGTCACTAGGTAACTTCTCATTGGAGGAAGAAATCACCTGTGAGTTTCAATCCTTGGGCATCTTCTATTAAATCTCTATTCTCCTGCTAGCTCATATGATAATAAATAATAAAAGTAGATACCATAGCTAAATAGATGATACACAGCTCTACATTACGATGTCACAAGGTCTAATTATCTATCCAAGCACTGATTATTAGATCAAATCAGTTCATGGATGTACTATAACTTTCTCCAGCTGAACAGAAACAAAACTGAAGTTATTATCTGTGCTTCTTTTTCTGTTTGTTGCTTGTTTGTTCACTGTCTTATGTTTTTATCATGTGAAGCACATTGAACTGCCTTGTTGCTAAAATATACTATACAAATAAACTTAATTTGACTTGACTTACATCAAGTAAACATCAAGTTGGCAACCTGTACTTCCAGGACTTTTTAACCTGAACATCCCATCTGAGTTGGAAAATAGACCATCTTACATGCTCCCCCTAATTCTGACACTCCCTGTGGCAACACTTGAAACTATCGCACGTAATAGCTCTCTAAGATTTTTAAAATCTTTTAAAAGCTGTTCTGACAAACTGCCAGCAAGCCACTCCCCTCTGCCAAACCCATCTGCTGTATCTTTCTTCTCTGCTGGAGTGATGAGAACCAGGTGGATTCAATCTCCTACCAATCAGAGTGTAGGTACTTAAAGGGTGACTGACCTGTCACTCCTGGTTTTGAAGTGCCACAGCATGAAAGCAAACAATCCTGGTATCACGTAAATTGAAACTGTGCAAAATTTTCTAAAAAAAACTGTGAAGGACAGCCGGTAAGCTTACTATACTGTTGCTCATAAATATGGACTTGGATTGATTGTTTGAGAGTTAATATTATTGAAAAGGAAAAAAAGACAATACACTTGGTGTTTATTGAAGTAGAAAGTGAAAAAAATAGTTGGTTAGGATGTTTGACTATGAAATTAAATGTTGTTAAATATGCTAATTTATTTATTGGCATTGAATTATATTATAAAACATTTGCTATTTATTATACTTTAGGATTAAATGGTTTAAAGGGGTGGAAATTTATCTTGTAAATTTCAGATAGTAATAGATGTGTTTCTGTTTGTTTTGACGTTTTTCACCTATGTGGTTGGACTACAAAAATTATGAAAATAAAGATGGTCTAACTAAAATGAAGACTCCGTGAGTGAAATCCAGTTATGTTCCACAGTAGAGACCTATCCTTTTCAAGTGGGGATCGCACAGTAAATTAAACCTAACAGAACTTGACAAAAGCACCTGCAAGTTTTGTTGCTTTTGAAATTCGTCTTGGCTGTATTTGTTATTAGTTGTATTTTATAGTTAGTTGTCTGCACCTTGAAAACTCTGGATCTCAACCAGCCTAACTTGGATTAATATAAATACTATAATGATCTTTATAAAAAAGCTTTTTCTGCTATAAATTTCTACAATGGTAATCATTTTTTTCTCTGAGGAACGCAGCAGAAATGGAGCCCAGAAAGCCAGCGATAAAGCTTCTTGCAGTCAAGATGTTCTATTGGTATTTATGTGTATGTACGATTTAGCGCATGCATATGAAGAAACATCCCATATGGGGAAAATGATGAACAATGTGAAGCACTATAAATTGCAGAGGATTGAGGATAAGCCAACATTAGCATGAGAGCAGAAGGGTGAGTGCGGAAATAAATACAGGATTATCAAAGAACTCGCATACATGGGTGGAAAATAGTGGCAGGCTCATATCAGACACAATGTGAGGAGTGCCAGTGATACACCTCTGCTAAATATATAACTGAATATTTAGATCTATTTTCTATATAGGGTCAATTGTATGACGGGACTAAAGAACATTTCCCACTGATATGCTTTGTTGTGAATGAAAATGTGCACAATCTGGAGAATGAATAAAATCCGGTCAATTCAAAATAAAGTGAGTGATGGATGTAAAAAAAAGAGGAGGGGTAAAGCATGGAGAGTGTAGGGGATGAGAGGAGGAGCAAAGGCAGCGGGGGGATATACCTCAGATTATGATTTGGTGTCAGATGCTGTAGTGACAGATAAAAAGGAGGACAGAACGAGACCGAGGCGCAGGGAGAGCAAAATAAAGACGTCTCTGTGGTTCAGCTGGACTGCAAAAATGACTGAGATGAAAAGGGTACAGTCAATGGACGTGCAGGAGGGGAAGCTAATAAAGAAGGTCAGTGGATGTGGATCCAAATATATGACTGTAATGTGCAAAGTTCTGCCACTGATGCAGATACAAAGTCTATTCTATTAAATATAAGAAAAAAAATCTATTTGAACATTTTCTTCCATTTTGTAAGATGGTGTCATTTTATGTTTTCGTCCTGTCTTTCTTTCGAGTGAATTTTGCTACGCTTGGTTGACACCATTGATACTGCTCTCTAGGGTTCCATTAAGAAAAAGATTGAATCCTTCAGACGGTGGAGTTCAGCAAGCATAAAGAGGCCACCAAAGCCCAAAGCCAAGACCCTGAGTCTGTCCTCCCCTGATGGAGACCCTGAAGATCTCTGGTTGCCAGAAGGAGACAAGAGGAAGCTGCGCCCCATTGTGGCTTCCGTCTTTGGACAGGTAGGGCCATAAAATAGAAAATTGGGTCACTTCTGAGTTCATGAGCTGGTGTTTACATTGCTTGGCTGACATAAGCCGCTATCAGGCATGGACTGCTTTCAATTAATCAGATGGCAGCTGAGCATTTATATGTTACGTCTAAAAATGCACTCTGCATAGCAATTTGTGACTGTAATCTGACGAGGTCAGACATGGAAACACAGAAAATACACCTTCTTTTCAAGAATGAACGATTGCAGTCGCATTAACAGATAAGCCCTTTATTGGTTGGAATAATCTGCCTTCTCATCAGCTTTTGAAGGACTTCAACTGATTTGTTTTGTCAAATGAATGAATAGGTGCATTCCCTGTTCTTTCATCATCTGGTCTTTTTCCTATAATGTCTAAAAGCAACAATTGAGGTCTAAAAGCAACAATTGAGAGAAAACTTAAAGGAAACATGAGTTTTTCTCCTACAAAAGCCTTCATTCTCTAAGCTCCAATGTGTTGATGCTGCCATATGAATAAATCTATCAGAAGCAAGGCATAATATCAGCCTCAACAATATCAATGTGACTTTAATAGTCTTGTTTTGTTGAAGTCGTTTTTTGTGGCTGTATTTCAAATTTAAGATGAACAAAGATTGTCATTGGCCATGTATGTTCCATGCTGACATGATAACAGTTTTTGTGCTTTGGTGCTTCGGGGTGAAAACAGAAAATGTGTGTGACAGAAATTTTATTGGAAAAGTAAGCATGAACAAGTATCTTGTGTTGTTATTACAGTTTTAGTGAGTTCCAATGGTCTTCATGAGGTCATATGGAGTTTGCCATGCCCTATCAGGGAAAGATTAATAATACCTAGATTTTAGGTTTCATCTTCTGTTTGTGTGCTTGTAGAAGAGTGTTATGTCTACATACTGATTTTTTTCCGCATGATTTGTTATGGGTTTGAGTAAAAGAGGTTGTACATAGACTCTTTATCACATCAAAACCCGATTTGTTAGAATACTATTTGTACTTGAATAATTCTTTCCATTGTTACATGTTTTAGGATAGTTAAAATTTGGATTTTTAAAAAGTAAAATTGAGCAAATATCTTCAAATCAGGAAAATCACCTAAATCACTTCTCATTTCATAAATTTTCCTGACTGGTTTTCTGATCATTTCTTTGTTGTTAATATATGTTTGTAAGGTTTTGCAAAATCCAATTAGTTTCTCTGTATTCATTATTGTTCTTATGGTTCATTTCTTTGTTTACTTTCTTACTTATCTGTTGTGTTATTCTGTCTGTGCATTTTGGTTTGCCCTCCTATTTTTGAATTAGGCTTTTCCCTTTGACCCATAGATCATTTTGTGTCTAGTTTAGCTCCCTGTGTGATACTTGTGCTTTTTATTTAATCTTCATTCTCCTTGTTTACTCTCCTTGACAGCTATTCCACATTCCCCTGATTAAACTTATTTGGAGCCAAGATCGTTCTCTATCCTTGCCTCAGTGCATCACCTCACTGGCTGCCATCATTTATTCTGTTGTGCTCCATGTTCCTCTCCCTGTGATTTATGTGCAAGTTCCCTCAGTTTATTTATTAGTGAAGGCCTCCTCATTTCCACCACTGCTAGCCTTGGGATTGGGTCCTTTACAAACCCCATAATGCAATTCCCTTTAACGGGAAACATTTCAGGGTTGACCTGCAGGAAACTACCACATCACTGCTTTTATTTTGTCTTGATAAACATTGTCCTTTTGAAACCAGAATGGGAAACCAGAATGGGTTATTTATAGCTGCAAGCAGACACCCAGTGTGTGCAGCACCAAGTAGGCGATTCAAATTATTTGATTTGACCTTCCCTTGACAACATCTCTGAATCTGATTATGGTGTTTCAGCTAATATCCTTCCACTCAGACAAGAAAAATCCATGGGTCTTTGGAGAAACGGGTTTTATACAGGTGTTGATCCATTTATTCATTCATAACCTATAAAAAACAAGGGATGAATGAATCCTGGTTGCAGGCTAGGTAGAGAGATGTTGCTGATCAAGATGCCATTGTATTTTCTTAGAAAAGTCCACCTTCTCTCTGAATGTCAAGCGATGGAACTGGTGCTTTTCCCTCTTTAGAAATGAAGGAAGGTTATACTTCGATTGAATTGACAAGATCCAGAAAGCAGAAACACAAGTTTATTATATTATATGGTTTGGATATATGAAATGACAAAAATATACTTAATACTTGCTGTCTATTCATCTTTTTAAGTGACCCTTTTTGCACAATGTGTTTCTGACTGATATGCTTCAAAAGTAATTTCTAAGATATTGCTTTCAGCGAGAATCCCTTGCCAGTAAACACTTCGCAACCTGAACAGTCAGAAACTTTACTGCAAACACAAAATAAGCATTTTTGAACAACAATCCTTTTTTTCTTACAACACACAAAACATTGACTGCAAATGAATGCATGTTGTTCCTTTATCCTTATTTTTATTTCCTCTAAAGTTTATATATTTGTACTTTAGGTCTGTATGCTGTGAGTGCTTTAAAATCAACATCAAATTCCTTGTTCATTTGCACATTCTTGGCTAATAATGCTTATTCAGAATCTGATATGTGGTTTCAGCTTCATATTGCAAAGATATTTCTCTACAGTGCACAGTCATATGTGCTGACTATTTGCAGCAAGGCTAAATTGGCAGCTATAAGTCACAATGTTTAATACATGCAGGGTTACTTCTAAGGCCAATAAACTCATCATTGCTGATGTGCTTATTGCAGAGCTGCTTAAGTTCAGTTCTCAAGAGCAACCTTTAGATTCATTCTTTCTCTAACACACTTGAACCAAATAAATGTGCTGTCTCTGCAGAGCTGATGCTGATGGCCAAAAATAGTTGGGTGTCATTTGAATAAACTCAACTCTTCCAAACAAAGATAAAGGAAATCCAAATAATCCCTGAAAGTGTAGTGATATCTTTGATGTGCTTTTCATTTCATCTGGCCAGATGGGATTTTTGTCCCAGTAGACAGCATAGCAGCAAGACCAACAACAGTAATTATAAAAGGAGACTTTATCCAAAGTCTCATAGAAAACGTAAAATATTTTGTGTTTCTATATCTAGCTCTCATTCTGTATTCTGATTTGCCATCCATAGCAACAGCAACAGATGGACTGAATAATGAGAAACAGAATAAAGAAGGTTGGGTCGGGATGAGGGATTGATGGCTGAGTGTCGTAAAGAAACATAGAAGAGACTGATTGTGATGTACAGGGAGATTAGAGCTTAGAGGAGAGTTTACTTCTACTGCAGAGAATAGAGTTGAACTTTCAGGAACAAGATGAGTTTTTTTAGTACAATCTGACCTCTGAAAGGCTGGCAGTTTTTTTTTTGTTTTTTTGCCCAAATGCAGAACATAGGATTTAGTCCTTGTTGGAAGTTTTATGTTGGAGCTGCTCTGAAATATCCTGATCCTTGTTAGATACAAGCCAGCTAAACACAAAGTGTCAGCAAACAATATGGCAGAACATTTCTTCTACCTCTGTATTCTACTGTAGAGTTAAAATCAGATATTTATGTACACTATGTAAACATTTTGATGACCAAATTTACTCACTGTCTGACACTAAATCCATTTATGTTTCTTGTTTTAGTCCAGCAAGATTCTTTCTGTTCACTAAAAGTTAAAGATCTTTAAGATTAATTAATTTATGAATGTAGAGGCACTTTGGAAGTGTTGTGCCAAGTTCTGTTGATCAATAGATTAAGGAAAGAAAAAAAACAAAATGTGATAGATAAATATGTGAAGCCACTAGACAAGAATTTGGAATGTGAACACACATTTAAAAACAAATATTGGGTAAATGTAACAGGTAGTTTATTGCAAATATTGTACAGCTTTGTGCCTTTCCAATTTTGATAGATAGTAATGCATCATACATAAGTTAGAATAAAGTTATTGTTGAATATGTTTAGTAATTTTTGTTCACCACCAGCTGGCTGTGGCAGAGAAGGAACTTTAAAAAAAAAGCATTTTATGTGAGTGATGTTGCTGTCTGCTCTGCTGTGTCTCAGATTGTAAGAACATTGTCTACGTCTGAGCAGCAAGTGCTGACTTATTATTGTTTAATCTTTCTTAAAATTCAGATGTCCTATCCAAAACATAAACTTTGGTGCCACTCTACAACTAGGACCCCAAGCAGTATGTCCCTCAAAATTTTCAGTCCTTTCACAAAATATAGTATTTAAATTATCTGTTTTTTATGTCACCTTTTTCCTGAGAGACTTTTTAACCCCTTTTGCTCCATAAATTGTCCTTATTTAGGTAATGTCCATCTCTTACAAGGAACAAATGCCAGGATTTTCAAGAGGATTTTTTTCCTGGGTTGATTGATTTGCACATTTCACACCAAAGCATGTTAATCTGTAACACAGAGAATCATCTCCTTCCTGAACGGAGATGGCTGGACGACCTCATGTTGGTGATACTTACAATGAATAGTTTGAATACATGAATTTGGCATCTTCAAGTATCTGGTGTTTGCATCCAAACATGAACCAGACTTATGGAGGATCAACATTCTTCCTTATATCTAGAGCAATTTCTCTTAAAAGTTCCCGGTTTTCCCAGAAGAAAGTGCTGTTTCTTTAATATCCACAGATGTTCCTCCATTTAACCCAAATGTTGTGAATCCACCTATCAGAAGATCCCAAAGTCATGACATCATCACGTGGGCTTTTCCATATGATGCTTAATGGTGTAGTAGTTCTTTTTTCTAATCAATTTTTACATTTTAATAATAAAGCCACAGAAACCATTTAGGAAATTTAAATAATCATAGCAGACCTATTAACATTTCAGTGTTTGATTTAATGTCAAATTAGGCACGAGTCTATTGATATAGTTGATACAACTATCTGGTTTCAACTGTCATGTAGTTATAAATGGGTAAAGTAATGACAAAGGAGAACAAAGTGCCAAAAAATTTATTAGTTAACATAATGCAGGGGTCTCCAGATCTATGCAGTGAGGGCCAGAGTCCTGTAACATTTAGATGTTTATCTGCTTCAACACACCTGAGTCAAATAATCAGATCATTAGCAAGACCCTGGGAAACCTGACGCCACGCTCAAGAGGTGATTCAGTTATTTTATGTGTTGGACCAGGGACACGTTTAAAAGTTGCCTGACAACAGCACCTCAAGGCCTGGATTTGAAGTCCCCTGATCTAGTATATTCAGTCCAAATGTGTCTTTCCATTTGGACTGCAATAAAAAAATTCTGATAGTGTGGAAATTCTCAGCAAAAACAATGCCAACATAAAATAGAACCATATACTTAACTGTGATTTGACAACTCAGTGTTAAAAATAAAGTGGAGAACTCAACAAAAGTAAAATGTTACCATAAAAGAAAAATTATTTATGTGTGGAAACATGTTTTGCTCAGTAGGCTTAGCAATTAACATACCAGCTTTTAATGTTGGCGTTGCTGTGGTTGTTGTTGAAAACGCAGACAATACAAAGAGGACACGAGTACAAAAACAAGAACAGATTTTGTGGACAGATTTAAAAGTGGGTTAGTTGATGGACCATTATAACTGTGACACTGTGCAGCAACAGTTGGACTCTACGCTCATGGATATAGAGATAAAGAACATTCAGTTCTGACTTCTCTGTGACATTTTGCCTACATTTATCCCCTGGTGGCATTGTTTGAACAGAATCGTTAATCCATAGGACCTCCAGGACCTTAAAAAGGGAATTCACATATAACTTTTACGTCACATGGAAAAGCATCAGAGAAAATCTGAACAGGTGCAAATGGCATTATCCTCCTTCAGTAGCGAGTAGGTGTTTGAGAATGAGAGCGGGGAATGTGGGACATTTAGCACAGCCTTGTCTGGTGGCAGGCTGAAAAATGTATGTCAGGTCTTTTAATGACTGCACCAGGACCTTTTTCTTCTTATGGCCTCCTGTTGTTCCCATACAAATTATATGATGGTTTCTTTGTTCTTGTTCATTTAATAGCAGTTCATATATTGTACAGTATTTAAATTATCATTTTACATTCTTTCTCTGTTTTCAATTAAAAAATGGGTATTTAATATGATATTTATATCTAAAATAAGAAACCACAATAGTAAAAACAATTGTTAAAACAAAATTAATCTGAAGGGAATGCAAAAATTGCGGTGGAAACTTTTCTGTCTATTGGAAAAATGACAAAGAATCCTATTTAATTGCCTAAAATAAATACTGTAGTTGTGAACAGCTTTCTAATTAACCACTTCTGTGTTTACATTACTTTATTGTAGGGGTTTCCAAGAATGCAACCAGGGGGCCATTTTTGACTCTGACTGATTTTGTGCAACCCTGGGCTAAATAAATAAACCTGGTTAACCAACTCAGATGGTTGATTGAGACACACAGGACAAAAGAAAATGGTGCATAGTTTTTTTTGTTGTTTGTTTCTTTTACTGATCTTCAAATGAGAAATGAATGGTGTAACACGGTTTTCATCTTTTATCAGTTGTTTTTTTCTACAAATATGTAGTGACTTTTGCTAAATTTATTGAACTTGGTTACAGAAAGCAAGAATGCTCCATGTTGCAGAAAATACAAAAAAATTGTTTATATCTTCAATGATTTACAGTAAACTGTTAAACAGAAATCAAAAGTTTGAAGTATGGAAATTAGAATATGTAAAGCAAAAGCTTTTCTTTTAACTGTCAAACATGATGTTGCACAATCTCTGCACCGATGCAATAAACTCTGTCAGCAAAAAAGCTGCAAACTTATGTCACAGCTTTTCCAAAATTAGCTATAAAGTCTGCCCAAACTTTAAAATCTCTAGATTAGAATTTAATTTCTATTTTGTTTGGTGTTGGGAGGAATTAAATAACTTTTTTCCTACAATAATTGAATTCAAAACTTTGTTTAAGTTGAGTAAAATACCCAAAGTGGCCTTTAGCTTTAACAACAAGCATTTCCGTCTAATGTATTTTATGTTTTATCTTGAGAACAAAAAACAAAATTGACTTTGAAATGGGTTTAGTAGCTAATATCTAGCTTGTTCATATGGAGTCCAGGGATTTCTGAAGCTTATCTACTAAAAACACCTTCTATCATACAGCTAAAACACATCTTTGAAAAGTTATTTAGGGGTTTATGACATTCAGAAGTAGTCAAAAGGACTTTAAAGTGTGTCACAGTATGTAATATAGACTTATCTCTATCAGATGATAATTATCTGGGAATTTCTTAAAAAGACAGAAGTTATTGCAAAGGATAGTTTCAGTAAATGTATACTGCGTGTTTTTGACTCTGTAAAAATCAAAGGAAAATAATCATCACTATCAGGACTGTAATAATAGTGTTAAAAACCTATTTATAATTAAATAATGTGAAAGATTTACTAATGTTTGAGAAATGCTCTGCCAAAGAAAGAAACTTATCCCAAATGTCAGCACATCTAAGCAGGTATTTTTGTCTTCTGTCTTTCTGTCTAATGAGTTATATCCTCCAAAAGTATGGCATTTCATTGACCCTTATCAAAAGATCCATTATTTTTAGTTAGTTTGATTGAGCTGGTAAAAATCTGTTTATATATGCTCCCTACTGATCATGACATTCTTATGATCATGAATTGCTAACAGGAGCTGCTATCTTAGAAAACTTAAAGTGGAAATCTTATCTTCTGTTTCAATAAAATATTAAATACTTAAAATTCAGAGAAAATTCACAGAAGGGTCAAGAGAGCGTGCAAATAATACACTGAAATAAAAGCAGATTATTATGTTCTGTGTGATTGTCTCTGAGAATGCTTTCTCTTTTATTCCGTGGGTGATACAACATCATCTAAAATGATGTGGCATCACAAGTGGTTGATCGAGACTAGCTTTAGAGTCTGGCAAAGCAGGTAGCTGTTCCTCATCCATGATATTGTTGGTCCTGGATAGATTTAGATGAATGGCCAATAGGCAAAAGGTAAATAAAGCAATGGGATATTTTTTGCTGCAAGCAATGTTTGGTTTTCTCCTCTTGGATAAATTATCTTATGTTCCAAAGGAGGTGGGGGAAAATGAATGTAATAAGGCTTCGTTCAGTTCTGCTGTTGCAGATTTGGCTTTTAAAATCAGTGGTCTAAAAGTCATTGGAGAAAGACTTTCGGTAGGCATCGTACATGGAACATCCCAGTCTTTTTTTCTGTTTAAGAAAGTGGGCTGCCATTCTAGACTGAGGATGTTTTTAGGAGCTCTTTGAGGATCAAACACATCATATGTGGAGGAGGCAGAATTTGGCTACACAGAGTAAAACATATTCATCACCATGGTGTAAGATCATAATGTAGCAGGGCACCCTATGAGATACTCTAGACTCTAAATATTGTTGAGCTGTCATGAGTGACACGCTTTTCCAGTTTTTGAAGAACTCGGCCAACACCTGTGGAATGCCAAATTAAAATTAATGCAGATTTTTTTCAAAAAGTGAATCCGAGAGTGTGTATCCCCATCGGACTGCTAAGGGGTTTGTTGGAGTTTGTATGTTATAATATATTAGGGGGCACCTGGCTAGACCCCCAGATTTAATTGGATTTTCTTCTGGATCAGTGAGAGACAATTTATGGAAAAGTAGAGTAATGACAATGTTCTGGACAACACATTTTAGCTACTATTATAAAGATGCCACACCTTTATGTTTAGTTGCTTTATAAAGTTACACAATTAACCTTATAACTGGGTGATTTATTAACTATTCTACAAATGTGTGTTAATGTGTCAGTGTGCAGATACACAGACAGATGATATCAGTCACAATGTTTGACCTTAGCCACAGTGCAGCTACTAGCATTTGGTGTCATGTAAATCCCCACTCTTGGAAATTGTCCACATTGTTTTTCAGCACCTCAGTATTAGATTTTCCTGTTAGAAAATCTTCTGACCATGTTTTTTGGGTATCTGCTTTGCTCTCTGTTGTTGAGGGATGAAGCGCAAACTGTCACCCAGCTGCTATGGTTGGGGTTTAATGACTGAGAGACACGATGTTAACTAGACTGGCAAATTAGACAGGATTTTTTTTTTTTACATTCAGTAAAAAAAAAAAAGCTGCATCATTTCTGTGATGCTTGAATCTGGGGCATTTTTTCATTACTTGCCCCCCAGTTTGATGTCAAACTCAGCTTTGTATGTGAACCCAGTCATGCTGTTTATAATTTTCACACAATTTTCTTCAAATCATCCCAAAATATTTATATAAAAAGAATAATATAATGTGTAACTAAAAAAAAAAGGTTTAAAAATGTCTTAATATTAATTTATTATGGCAAAAAAGTTATCCATACCTATCTAACCCTATGTGAAAAATAACTAGGCCACATCAAAACATTAATTTAGATTTCTTTGAATTGTTCAGGTGTAAATTTCCTGGTCTGCTCTGAAATATTGCTCCACATAACTCAAGAGGACTTTAGGTTAAGATCCCCTAGTAAAAATGTTATAAAATACTTCATCAGGGTTTTCCATAACTCATGGTCAATTACAGCAAGCAGTCAGGTGTTGAAGCAGAAAGCAGCCCCTAACTATGGCACTACACTGTGAGATGTTTTCTTGAGGATGTCGCCAGGAAATTGGTGTGCAGGTTTATATACCACTGCTCAAAAAAATAAAGGGAACACTTAAACAGGTGTTTAACACTTAAAGTGTTCCCTTTATTTTTTTGAGCAGTATATATATATATATTATTTTTCTCCACTAAAAAATATGCTATCTGTGTGGAATTATGTATATGACCATAAAAAATATTAAATACTTTATTGCTTAGAGACTAAAATAAATATAAATATAAAATAACTATACTTATGACATGCTTAACCTCACACTCACAGTTACAATGCTAATCCTTTTTGTTTTTCACTTCTGCTTATTGTCCCAAACAGAAAATGTAGCAGCAACATTTCAAATGCTTCCTCTTTGGTGTGTTGTGGAGGAAGGTATGATGCTGACGCTTAGTGGCCACTTATGAGTATTACAACTCTTAAACTGTTTCTCCATCATTGTCTCGTGTTTTCCACAACCTGCTGGTGAAACAGTGACAATGTAAATTGTACAAAAGTTCATAAATAAATATAAATATATGCAGCTTCTTATTTAAATCAGAAACTGGGTGGAGATGAAAATTGGTCATCTCCTCCAATCTTGAGAAACGTGATGATGGGCAATTATTGTGTGGATGGGATAATGTCTAGCTCAGCTTTTATTCCCCCTCAAATTGAACTTTATTTTTTATTTTATTTTTTAAACCACATACAGCTCATGGAAGTAAACAAAATGTTATACGTCCTTCTGCTCTTCAAGGTGCTTATAATATTTTAGTACAGTATCACAAATGTTGATGACAGCAATGGTTACAGTGCTATTGCTTCACAAAACATATAATCTACCTGAATAATCATAATTATTTAGAGAAATACAAAGGATGAACATACAAAATGTAATAGAAGGAGTAAACAATAAATATATGGTGCTTGCCAAAGAAAAGAGTGAGCATGAGAGCGCTGAAGACTAGATTTTGAAAAGGACAAAAAAAAGTGTAATTTCTCCTAAACCGTCCAGCGAGGATTAGAGCTGCAGCCTTATTCATGTGTTAATCTCTGGCAAGCAAACAGCACAGCATGAGTTGTGCTAAAACAGACACCCACACAAACACACACAACACTGGATTAAAAGCTCTTACTATTGGTAGATGGGGATTAAAAAAGAACTATAAATATTGGATATCTGAAGATCAATTTTTATATATTTACCATCATCAGGACTGATTGAGAAAAAAGAAACAAACATCCCTTTTGTTTGCAGAATAAGATGAAGGATGAAGACACCTAGAAATAGAGAAAAAGAGTGAAAGTTTCTGACAATGTTCACATGAACACAAATGTAAATATTGGCAATATTTTTCACACAGAGACCAAAAATGTATTCACATGAATTCCTTGAAATACTTTAATAAAGACACACATATCATCAAAAGCAGATCTAGAAAATTCTCCTCTCACTCATAAATCACGGTGAGGTTTAGTGGCTGATAACTGGACATAAACCAAAATGGATCCGACATCAGTAAAGCAACTAACTACAGAGATGGCACTTTAACTGTCATACTGTAGGTGAAAATGTTGTTTACCTGTCTGGTTAAGATGATCCATGCTTGTATTACAAATGCACCAGATGGTGGTGCTGTTGATGGCAGTAGCAACTACCGGAGACTTCACAAAATAAACAAACGGGATGGGAATTAGGCAGCAGCTGTTGGAGAGGGGAGAAATTCTGGTTCACTCTACCTGAAGGTTTCCAAAAATCAACTTGTAACAGATTTTGAATCCTTATAGAAGTGTTTAACTTTTTCACATCATTTAACATTACAACTCTTTACTTTTTTTTAATTATTGTTAGGATTTAATGTGGTAGACCAACACAAAGTAGCACATAACCGTAAAGTGCAAGAGCAAGGACAAATGTTTTTCAATTATTTTCAAGACATTGCTGAAAGTGGGACTTCTTCTTGGTCCTTTTGGGTCATTATATCACAGAGCTACCTTTTATTGGTCTTGCGATGCATGTCTGTATCAGCTTTGTACAAACTATAATATTCAGCCACACCTTTTTGCAAAAATACACCAAACTCAGTCATGTTCAGTTTCATCAGCAGTCAGGCTTTTTTGCCATGTATAGTGGGGAGGTCACCAGATTTTCCAACCAGAGCTGAGGATTTCTGAAGCTCCTCCAGGATTATCATGGATCTTCTCCTTGCTTCTCTGACTGATGAGATGCTTTCCTGACCTGCTTATGTGAATATCCACTTTTACCTCACCTGTCTGCTGTGTTCCTTGATCTTTACGATGCTGTTTATTCATGTTTCTTGAAAAAACTCTGAGGCCTTCACAGAGCTGCAGTACTCATAATGCCATCAACAAACTGGTGGACTCTATGTATTAATCAAGTTACTTCAAAATGCAATTATCACTGGACTCTATTTGAGAGGCTCCAGGTGTGGGAATCCATGACATGTCCTTCTGGGTTTTTTTTTATTTGTTTGTTTGTTTTTTATTTTTTCATTTTTGTTAGTTTTCTAAACATTAAATACATATATATATATATATATATATATATATATATATATATATATATATCACTTTTTTAAAACCTTTAGAATCATGTAATATTTTGTGTTAGGCTAGTAACAGAAAATCCCAATAGATTCATTTAAAGTTCAGGTTATAACCAGAGAAATATGGGAATATTTTTGCAGGTCACCATATTCAGCTATTTTACCTTTTGCCTAATTCAATTAATCCATTAATAAGTTTATTAAGTAAGAAAGGATGTCATTATGATTTTTATTTCCAAAACATCATCTTGAATAATCTTCTAGATTGTATATATCTCAGACATTTCTTCAGTATATGTTAGAGATTGACAATATCTCAAACACATATTTCTTCTATTCGCAACCCCATCACTCCCATCGCCTGACAGCATAGCTCTTTTCCTCTAATCTGAAATTCCAGGGATTAAACGGGCGGCCAACTCTCCATCCATAATTCCTCCATCTCCTCCCCCTTTTTCTCCTGCAGATTTACACATACACTAATTCAAACACACACACCCTTAGAGTTCTGCCAGACTAGTCATTTTTAGAGCATAAATATGATGTTGGAGAGGTAGTGAGGGGACGATGGATGAGATGAATTAGATTTAGTTGAACCGAATTCAAGAAATTATCTGTGAAGAATAACAAGAGCTTGTGTGAGTGTGTGTCTGTAAGAGAGGGAGAGAGAGAGAAAAATGGTCAAGTGCTGCAATCACAGCCAGAGTTTGGCAGGAGCAGCATGTTTCAGCCCAGATATGACCCAGTGTTCCTGACCCACCCCGTCAATCTCTCTCATCCTGCTTTCTATACCGTCACACCAAACGTTTTAAAGCTCAGGAGTTTAGGATTTAGCGTGGCATCGCACACCTGCTTTACGTCTCAGTGGACCAATAGGATCTGGGATATGTGAACTGAGAGGAGTCGCCTTTAGTGACAGTAGTGTAGTCGGACACACTTTCTTTCCTCTTGAAAGGAGCTGCCCCCTCTCGACGTGGGATGCACTGGATCTAGCATGGATTTTCCACTTTTATGTGACTTTTGAGCAGCGCAGAGGGGTAAAGGAAAAAGAGAAGAAGAAGTCTTGGACAAGTGTTGCGACCACCAACGAAGAAAGGGTGGTGGTGTGAGGAGGCAGGTGGGGAGGGTGATGGGAAACGTCAACAAGACTTCTAACAAGGACAGTACCAGGAAAAAGGTAAGTATTCATTAGCATAAAATTAGATAAAGAAACAGTTTCACATTTTGTTAGATTTTGTGTCACAGACCAATACATAGCAGTGCACAATAGTGAGAGAAGTCATGCATGGTTTTCAAGTTGTTGTTTTTTAAGTGAATATCTGCAAAATATAGTGGGTGTTTGTATCGAACTCCCTTGAGTCAGTACTTTTAAGAACCATCCTTTGGAGCTTTGCAGCTGCAAGTCTTTTGGATTGTTTCCCCTCCAGGATTCCACATCTACAGACTGAAAATTATCCTAGTCTTCCTTCTGGCATATTGATTTTAGATGAGTCATTTGACTTGGTCCTTCTAAAACACTGATTTTAACCAGGCCATCCTTTGTAACAACCCTAATGTAGGTTTAGGGTCATTGACCTGTTTGAAGATGAACCTTTGAACCAGTTTCAAGTCATTTCCAACCTCTAGCATGTTTTCTTCCTGCACTGACCAGATTTCTTGTCTCTACAGAAGAAAGGCATGCCCACAACATAACTCCACCACCACCATGTGTCACAATGGAAATGGGATTTTCAGTGTGATCTGTACTGGTAGTTTTCCTCCTTATACATAATTTTCTATGTAGATGAAAAAGTTTTTTATTTGTATTTTTTTCATCTGATCAGGGCACTTTTTGGCTTAATTTCATTGTGTCCTTCCTTAACATATATCACTCTGAATCAGAACGTTGTAGTTACCATGGGCCTCTTGGCTTCTTCTTTCAAAAAGACCCTCCTTGTCTAGCCTCTCAGTTTACATCAAGAGTTATTTTTTGCTGGGAGTTGCAGTTTTATATTCCTTCCACTTTTGGATGATGGGTTGAATAGGGCTTTGTGA